>NC_092707.1:164610956-169410956 GCF_047496885.1 Scyliorhinus torazame | reverse complement strand
CGCACCACGATAAGTGGGAAACGCCCCTCCTGACGTCCATAAACAACAGGGGTCATTGTAGTTCCTGCAATGTCCACTGGTGCCCCCGTGTAGGTGGCCAACCTGGCCTGTGAGTCAGTTAATGTAAGGGTCTGTACCCTGCTTGATGCAGTTGAATGTCCTCTGGGCGATCACGGAGACCCCTGCGCCAGTGTCCAACTCCATCTCAAGCGGGTGACCATTGATCCGTACTGTCACCTTAATGGGGGCCACACGGGGAGCTGCCACACAATGCAGCTGCAGGCAGTCGTCCTCCGTCTCCACTTCCTCAGGAGCAGTTGCCGCAGGTTCATCCACATGGAAGGTACGGCCCCTGGGCTGGCCCCAGTTTCGGTTGGAACGACGGCGCCTCTGGCGCCCCCAAGACCGGTATCCGCGACAGGGTCGGCGCCTACAAGTCTGACACGGACATGGCTCCTCATCCATTGGTTCTGGAGAAGGCTCCCTTCGGGGAGGAATGTCCGACGGCCACAGGCGTCGATCCGGACGTCGCTCGCTCAAGGTACCGCAGGAGTGCGGGGGGATGTTTTCGGATGGAAGGGGTTGCGCCCCAAGGCATGCACCTCCATTCCCTGTAGCTCCTGCACTCCTCGTTCTGCCCTCTCGCGGGGACAATACTATTTGAATGGCCTGTTGAAAAGTCAATGTTGGCTCAGCTAACAACTTTCTCTGGGTGGCCGCATTGTTAATACCGCAAACCAAATGGTCGCGTAACATTTCTGACAAGGTCTCACCATAGTCACAGTACTCCGCAATCCTGCGTAGCCTGGATAGAAAGTCGGCAAGGGATTCACCTGGGGTCCTCTCAGCAGTATTAAACTGGTAACGCTGGACTATCGTGGATGGGGTTGGGTTAAAATGTTGCCCCACTAAATTCACATGTTCATCAAACGTTTTGGTGTCTGGCGCAGCTGGGTACGTAAGGCTCCTAATCACCCCAAACGTATGGGGGCCGCAGGCGGTGAGCAATATGACCACCTGGCGCTCGTTTTCGGTGGTATTGTTTGCCCGGAAATAGTAATGCATCCGTTGTGCGTACTGGTTCCAGCTTTCCAGCGCAGCATCAAAAACATCCAAACGTCCATACAGAGGCATGATATAATAGAAAACAACTTCCAACCTGTATCCAACAAAAATCCAGGGAGGTGGCTTCAGCAGTGTAGACAGCTATTCGCTTTAACCCTCATCGCCAGTTTTGTGAGGGCCACGAAGAATCCAGCACGAGTTTTAAGGATACAAAGTAATAACATTTATTTACAATAACATATATATATATAACAGCAGCAGCAACTTCCCTCGCTGCACATTCCTTCCGGCTGGTTCCAAACTGGCCAGCTTTATTTATGCATGGAGTTTACTAATGGTTTCTCTGCCCCCCTCATGGTGGAAGCTCATACTCCCACAGGATTGTGGGATTGTCATTAGTCCCCAGCCAATGGTAAGCAGGCAGGTTATAACATATATATATATAGATAGATAGATAAATGGCTGTCTGTGTGTACATGTGACAAAGAATAATAATCATTATTAGTGTCACAAGTAGGTTTACATTAACACTGCAATGAAGTTACTGTGAAAAGCCCCTAGTCGCCACATTCCGGCACCTGTTCAGGTACAATGAGGGAGAATTCAGAATGTCCAATTCACCTAACAAGCACGTCTATCGGGACTTGTGGGGGGAAACCGGAGCACCCAAAGGAAACCCACGCAGACACAGGGAGAACGTGCAGACTCCGCACAGACAGTGACCCAAGCTGGGAATCGAAGTCGGGTCCCTGGCGCTGTGAAGCAACAGTGCTAACCACTGTGCTACCGTGCCACCCACAAGGGGGAGTTTAGAGAGTGTTCTTCCCTCACAGCACATATGGAATGACACACACCAAATTTCTCTGTAGGGTTGACTGGGCAGGTGGACTCTTCTCTACGGGCTGTTCCCAGAGATGTACACCAAGGGAAACATCAGCTCTTGTTGGAGGATCGTCAACTCAGTGAAAGACGCTCTTTGGTCTGCCTGAAAATTGTTGTGCTTCCAGTACAAAGAGTTGGCCCTGACTGAGTGTTGCAAACTGACACATTAAAGTCCAGGGCTATTTTCTGGGAGATGCACTAAAGCTGGGAGCAGCCACCGCAGAGGCGCAATTGGGGAACGGCCAATGTCTAAGATCTTTCAGTCGTAATGCATCGAGGGAGGGGAGGGGATATTGTATAGAACCTTTGTGGCTGTGTGACTTACATTGAATGTATAAAATGAATATTACATGTATCACAATTGTATTGAGGCACCTCAGAGTGCAACCTGACCTATGTAAGCAACTTAATTTCCATTGTGCTTACTGTAATGACAATTTTAAAATGACTGTAATGTTCTTTTGATTGTATTGAAGTACCTCAGAGTGCAAGATGACCTCCGTCGAAAACTTGAATATCATTGCACTTTTTGTGATGGCCATTTTGAAAAGTTTGTAATGTTCTTTCAGATATTTTACAAATAAAGTTATCTTTGCAACAAAGATCTCAGTCCCTACATGAGATGCCCTGATCAACATTTGTTCTCAATCAATATTACTAAAGCGGGCTATCTGCTCATTTATCTGATTGTTGTTTGTGAGCTATTATTGTGTGCAAATCAACTGCATTCCACTATTGAATACGCTGCACTTTGACTGTGCTGTGCTCTGTGGGACATCCTCAAGTTGTGGGAAGTGCAAGATAAATGCAAGTTCTTTTTAACATTTATCCTAATGTAAGATTTGGAGTTTTAAAGTAATTTCAATCCTAGGATAGTATCTCCAATTTCATAATACAATTTTGAAATTTTGGTTTTTTTTCTACAGTTCTGATAGATTGGATCCTAAAATCCGTCTAAACCAAGGGAGAGTATGTGACCTATGCTCGCAGGGCAAATTGCCTTTGGCCGAATGGACCTTCTCTGGTTGTATTAATGAGCTTGAATTTTGTGTCCAATAGCAATAAAGTAGGAATCCATTGTGCATTCACTCACAGGTTTCATTATGGAAAGCCACAAATTGATTTTTCATTTTATTCTGATGCCAGGCCTGACATGCACACAACTTTAACCATGTGTATATTTACCATTTATTAGACTGGCCTCAAGATGGAGCACCATTTCAGACAAGGGTGCATCTCCTCAGATTGGCTAGAGAACATCAAATCGTACCAAGGAGTTTGACAAAAGAGCTGAATGTTCAACATATGCAAATTAAGTCTTTACGTAAATTATTTCCACTTGTCCTGCCTTGTCAGACCTGCTAGATATAAAAGAAAACCAATGTAGAGACATGCTGATGAAGAATTAAAAGACTCGTGATAGTACTAGTTATACAAAACAAAGTGAATCCTCCCAGTTGGAGCAGGGAGGTGTGAAGCAGCAGTATTGTATCTTTAATAATAATCTTTATTAGTGTCACAAGTAGGCTTACATTAACACTGCAATGAAGTTGCTGTGAAAATCCCCTAGTCGCCACACTCCGGCGCCTGTTCGGGTACACTGAGGGAGAATTCAGAATGTCCAATTCACCTAACAAGCACGTCTTTCGGGACTTGGGGGGCAAAACTGGAGCATCCGGAGGAAACCCACCCAGACAACGTGCAGACTCCACACAGATAGTGACCTAAGCCGGGAATCGAGCCTGAATCCCGGGCACTGTGAAGCAACAGTGCTGAACACTGTGCTACAGTGCCTCGTAGGGCAATGCAAAATTTGCTTTTGTGTTTCACACAAAAAGGGTTATTCTGTGAGTGGGTTCAAGGCTCTCAGCAACCTCACCACTATCTGTGCATATCTTAAATCCCAGGCAGTGAGCGGACCGTGAGAGGTTTCTTCTGCGCACTGGCAGCCATCGGTCTCAGTTTAGATTTTGCCTTATTTTCTTATGTTTACGATGCTTCTGGTTCACACTTCAAGTTAATTTTAATTTTCAAAGAAAATATTGACCCTATGCATCCCTTTTGGACTAATATAAAACAAGAGAATCTATCCTTCCAAACTTTAGCTTGTGTGCTTTGCTGTCCTCCAGATAAGAAATACGCCTCTGGAGACTAGGGAAATGGTGGATGGATCTGTTATCAGTTGGTTTGTGAATGAGGATCTTAATGGCCACAGTATTTGTAAAACTAACTATGTTGGACATTAGCAAATCAATAACCAGCTGTTCTGTTACTTACTGATTTTTTATATGGGTTATAGTGTAAACAACTGAACCTGCAAGCCACTGTGTAATGGAAGGGAGGCCATGATGTGGAGATGCCGGCGTTGGACTGGGTGAGCACAGTAAGAAGTCTTACAACACCAGGTTACAGTCCAACAGGTTTGTTTTGAATCACTAGCTTTCGGAGCGCTGCTCCTTCCTCAGGTGAATGAAGAGGTATGTTCCAGAAACATATATACAGACAAATTCAAAGATGCCAGACAATGCTTGGAATGCGAGCATTAGCAGGTGATTAAATCTTTACAGATCCAGAGATGGGGTAACCCCAGGTTAAAGAGGTGTGAAATGTGTCAAGCCAGGACAGTTGGTAGGATTTTGCAGGCCAAATGGTGGGGGATGAATGTAATGCGACATGAATCCCAGGTCCCGGTTGAGGCCGCACTCATGTTGGCTATCAGCTTCTGCTCGGCGATTCTGCGTTGTTGCGCGTCCTGAAGGCGATTCTGCGTTGTTGCGCGTCCTGAAGGCGATTCTGCGTTGTTGCGCGTCCTGAAGGCCGCGCAACAACGCAGAATCGCCGAGCAGAAGCTTATAGCCAAGTTCCGCACACATGAGTGCAGCCTCAACCGGGACCTTCGAGCTAGAACATTCACATCCCGTTAGTCTAGGTTAAACCTGAGCTCAGATGCCTGACATGAAGGGGAAATGTTCTGACCTGAATTTATAATTTATTTTATTATTGTCACATGTATTGGTATACAGTGAAAAGTATTGTTTCTTGCATGCTGTACAAACAATGCATACCGTACATAGGGATGGAAGGAGAGACTGCAGAATATAATGTTACAGTTGTAGCAAGGTGTAGAGAAAAGATCAACTTAATACGAGGTAGCTCCATTCAAAGGTCTGATGGTAGCAGGGAAGAAACTGGGCGGGATTCTCCCAACGGGAGTCTAAGTGCCGACGCCGGAGTGAAAACCGGCGTGTTTCACTCCGGCGTCGGAGCCCGCTCCCAGCCCCCTATTCTCACGCCTCTGGGGGGCTAGGAGCGGCGTCGCATATTTTACGCGTGCTGGGTCTTGGCGGCGCGCAAAAAGCAGCGCCGATTAAATGACGCGGCCGGCGTCACGTAAATGACGTCACCCGCACATGCGCGGTTGCCGTCCTCCCCGAGACCGCCCCGCCACAAGATGGCGGATGGATCTTGCGGGGCGGCGGAGGAAAGGAGGTCCTCCTTTCGAGAGGGCGGTCCGCCGATTGGTGGGCACCGATCGCGGGCCAGACCCCATCGGAGGCCCCCCGGTGCAGGAAGCCCCCCCCCCACCCCCCACAGGCCGCCCCCGCAGCGTTCCCGCCGGCAGCGACCAAGTGTAGACGGCGCCGGCAGGAACCATCCGGGCCAGAGAATCGCCACTCGCCGTTTGCAAACGGTGAGTGGCGATCCTCCGAGCGGCCAGGCATGATTCTCGCCGCGCCGGTTTGAGGGGGAGGGGGAGAATCGCGTGCGGGTGTCGGGGCGGCGTGGCGCGAATCGCGCGGCGCCCCAGCGATTCTCCCATCCGGCGTGGGGCGGGGGGGGGGGGAATTCCGCCCACTGTTCTTGAGTCGGTTGGTACGTGACCTCAAACTTTGGCATCTTTTTCCTGATGGGAGAAGGTGGAAGAGAGTATGTCCAGGGTGCATGGGGTCCTTAATTATGCTGGCTGCCTTTCCGAAGCAGCGGGAATTGTAGACAGAGTCAATGGATGGGAGGCTGGGTTGCATGATGGACTGGGCTACATTCACAACCTTTTGTAGTTTCCTGTGGTCTCGGGCAGAGCAGGCTCCATACCAAGCTGTGGTACAACCAGAAAGAATGCTTTCTATGGTCCATCTGTAAAAGTTGATGAGGGTCATAGCTGACATGCCAAATTTCCTTAGTCTTCTGAGAAAGTAGAGTCGTTGGTGGGCTTTCTTAACTATAACATGGTTGGACAGGTTGTGGTGATCTGTTACCTAAAAACTTGAAGCTCTCGACCCTTTCTACTTCATTCCCATTGATGTAGACAGGGGCATGTTCTCCACTACATTTCCTGAAGTCGATGACAATCCCCTTCGTTTTGTTGACATTGAGGGAGAGATTTTTCTCCTCGCACCAGTTCACCAGATTCTCTATCCCATTCCTGTACTCTGTCTCGTCATTGCATGAAATTCGACCCACTACGGTGGTGACATCAGCAAATTTGAAAATCGAGTTGGAGGGGAATTTGACCACACAGTCATAGGTGTATAAGGAGAATAGTAGGGGGCTGAGGACACAGCCTTGTGGGGCACCAGTGTTGAGAATGATCGTGGAGGAGGTGTTGTTGCCTAACCTTACTGATTGTGGCCTGTGGGTTAGAAAGTTCAGGATCCAGTCGCAGAGGGAGGAGCCAAGGCCAAGGCCACGGAGTTTGGAGATGAGTTTTGTAGGAATGATGATGTTGAAGGCTGAGCTGTAGTCGATAAATAGGAGTCTGACATAGGTGTCTTTGTTATCTAGGTACTCCAGGGTAGAGGGCAGGGCCATGGAGATGGCGTCTGCTGTGGATCTGTTGCAGCGATAGGCGAACTGTAGTGGATCAAGGCAATCCGGGAGGCTGGAGTTGATTTGTGCCATGACTAACCTTTCGAAGCACTTCATGATGATGGATGTCAGAGCCACTGGACGATAGTCATTAAGGCACGCTGCTTGGCTTTTTTGGTACAGGGATGATGGTCGTCTTCTTGAAGCAGATAGGGACCTCAGATTGTTGCAAACCTCTGGCACTGCCAGTGATCATTTTATCTATTTTGAGAACTGAAAATAGAGAATGAAAAATCAGGGAAGTGGTTGAGTGATTTTACGCCAGCCCATTTTCCTCAGGCTCAGAGGTCGTATATCCTGTCTGCTCATTGGACATGCTTGATTATCAGCAGAGTTTGGTGACACAGAAGTTATGGGGATGCCTTCAATACAAAGGGTTTGACGTTGTTAGTCCACATTAAAAGCTGGACAACTTCCACAATGATTCTGAAATCACTTTAAATATTTTAAAAATGAGTAAAAAACATTTTTGAGAGATTCCTTCCAATACACTTACACTATTTGTTCAAAAACACCATTCTTCCAATTCTGCATACAAAGGACTCAGTAATCTGGTGGGAGATGAGGTTTGCAGCATATTCCATATTTAAAAACAAACAGATTATGCACATGTAGTGCTTTCAAATAATGATTGAGGTTCATGGGATTGATGATGTGAGTGCATAAAGCCATTAGCTTCGCTTTATCTGTAAGCGATGAAACAATACATAATGGGAATCAATTGGAAGTAGCTTAAAAGTTCAGGATAACACGTAGGCAGAGCAATTACTATTCTGAGATGTCAACTCATGTCGTTTGTGCAGTAAAGTAACCTTTTAAAGACACTGCTAATTGCATTGACTCACTATTGTACTGGTGATGCTCATAACTTTTAAATGTGCGAAGTATGAGCAACCCATGGGAAAGCATTTAGTTCTTGCGCTATTCCCTCTCATGAGAAAACTTAAATGAAGTTTTACTTTGTATTTTATTTAACACAGGTTCAGAATGTGAGCTTCAGAGCTCGTATGTTTAAACTGTGTGGTCAGTGATGAACAGCAAGTACATTTTTCACAAAGAAACCTATGCAGGTTGCTCTGTGCGATACATTATTGTAGCCATAAGATGGCAGCAAACCTTAAATTGTGAGGCGCAGGAAGGGAAGCCAAACAATCCAAGAGCAATACCATTGTGGTTTAGTTTGCTTTGTACTGGAACATTACGTTCCAGCTATTGAATCATGTGCAAATTGTCAGAACTGATTTAAATAATAACTGCCTTAACCCAGGTATGTGTATCATTTATTTACTGGGATTATGTGGCCAGCATCATTATCTGGTGCAAATAGTTGATTTAATTCCCAATAAAATACAGCATCCTATATTGATAAATAAAATATGAACTTACTCTGAAAATTCTGGAATAAAGTGAAACGCATTCCTTGCCCTGTAGGGACCCAGAGTAAATCTCGCAGCTTTTGCTGCAGAGGCTACACATGCGCACCGAGGTGGCCTCCAACGGCCGCACCGTGCTCCATGGCGGACCTGGGGCGTCATTCTCCGACCCCCCGCCGGGTCGGAGAATGGCCGTTGGCCGCCGTGAATCCCGCCCCCGCCCCCGCCGAAGTCTCCGAAGGGAGAAAAGTCGGCGGGGCGTTAATGGGGCCGCTGCCGCGGAGAATGTCACGGGTCTGCGCAAGGCAGCCGATTTTCGGCCTGCCGATAGTCTCCCTTCCGGATGGGCCGAAGTCCCGTCGACGTGATGACCGTTCACGTCGACGTCAATCAAACTCCTTTTCATCGGCGTGACCCGGTGCTCCAGGCTCACGCCGACCAGCGAGGAGGTGAGTGACGGCCTGGGGGGTTGGCTCTGGGCAGTAAATGGCGTGGCCGCAGACTGATTGCGTGAGGAGAGGTGTGTCTCGGGTTGTGTGTGTGTGTGTGCGGCGGGGGGGGGGAGGGGGGGAGGGGGGGGGGGTGGTTAGAGTAGGCTGGGCTCCGGGGGAGTGCCGGGAGGGGGTCCATGCCGGGGTGGAGGTTGGGGGGGGGTCCGTGCTGGGGTGGAGGTTGGGGGGGGGTCCGTGCTGGGGTGGAGGTTGGGGGTTGGGGAGGGGGTCCGTGCTGGGGTGGAGGTTGGGGGTTGGGGAGGGGGCCCGTGCCGGGGTGGAGGTTGGGGGGGGGGTCCGTGCCGGGGGTGGAGGTTGGGGGTTGGGGGGGGTCCGTGCCGGGGTGGAGGTTGGGGGGGAGGTCCGTGCTGGGGTGGAGGTTGGGGAGGGGGTCCGTGCCGGGGTGGAGGTTGGGGGGGGTCCATGCTGGGGTGGAGGTTGGGGGGGGGTCCGTGCTGGGGTGGAGGTTGGGGGTTGGGGAGGGGGTCCGTGCTGGGGTGGAGGTTGGGGGTTGGGGAGGGGGTCCGTGCCGGGGTGGAGGTTGGGGGGGGGTCCGTGCCGGGGTGGAGGTTGGGGGGGGGGTCCGTGCTGGGTGGAAGTTGGGGAGGGGGTCCGTGCCGGGGTGGAGGTTGGTGGTTGGGGGGGGTCCGTGCCGGGGTGGAGGTTGGGGGTTGGGGAGGGGGTCCGTGCTGGGGTGGAGGTTGGGGGTTGGGGAGGGGGTCCGTGCCGGGGTCGAGGTTGGGGGGGGGGGTCCGTGCCGGGGTGGAGGTTGGGGGGGGGTCCGTGCTGGGGTGGAGGTTGGGGGGGGGGTCCGTGCTGGGGTGGAGGTTGGGGGTTGGGGAGGGGGTCCGTGCTGGGGTGGAGGTTGGGGGTTGGGGAGGGAGTCCGTGCCGGGGTCGAGGTTGGGGGGGGGGGTCCGTGCCGGGGTGGAGGTTGGGGAGGGGGTCCGTGCCGGGGTGGAGGTTGGGGGTTGGGGGGGGGGTCCGTGCCGGGGTGGAGGTTGGGGGGGGTCCGTGCTGGGGTGGAGGTTGGGGGGGGGTCCGTGCTGGGGTGGAGGTTGGGGGGGGGGGGGGTCCGTGCTGGGGTGGAGGTTGGGGGCGGGGTCCGTGCTGGGGTGGAGGTTGGGGGTTGGGGAGGGGGTTCGTGCTGGGGTGGAGGTTGGGGGTTGGGGAGGGGGTCCGTGCCGGGGTGGAGGTTAGGGGGGGTCCGTGCCGGGGTGGAGGTTGGGGGGGCGGGTCCGTGCTGGGGTGGAGGTTGGGGAGGGGTCCGTGCCGGGGTGGAGGTTGGGGTTGGGGGGGGGTCCATGCCGGGGTGGAGGTTGGGGGGGGGGTCCGTTCCGGGGTGGAGGTGGGGGGGGGCTCCGTGCTGGGGTGGAGGTTGGGGAGGGGGTCCGTGCCGGGGTGAAGGTTGGGGGGGGGGGTCCGTGCCGGGGTGGAGGTTGGGGGGGGGGGTCCGTGCCGGGGTGGAGGTTGCGTGGGGGGTCCGTGCTGGGGTGGAGGTTGGGGGTTGGGGAGGGGGACCGTGCTGGGGTGGAGGTTGGGGGTTGGGGAGGGGGTCCGTGCCGGGGTGGAGGTTGGGGGGGGGGTCCGTGCCGGGGTGGAGGTTGGGGGGGGGGGGTCCGTGCTGGGGTGGAGGTTGGGGAGGGGGTCCGTGCCGGGGTGGAGGTTGGGGAGGGGGTCCGTGCTGGGGTGGAGGTTGGGGAGGGGGTCCGTGCCGGGGTGGAGGTTGGGGAGGGGGTCCGTGCTGGGGTGGAGGTTGGGGGGTTGGGGAGGGGGTCCGTGCCGGGGTGGGTGATGGGAGGGCAAATGAGTTGGTTCCACCTGGCCAGGTGCCAGCCTCCAACAGTTGGACCCATGCGGTCCATGCCACCTGGCTGTGGGGAGGAGGGGATATGGGCAATGATGACATGTCGTCGTTCCCCTCCCCCCCACCAGGCCGTCATGTTTTCAGACCATCCAGCGATGTTGGCCGCCGTGGTGGCAGCCGCTCATGTCTATGTTGCCCTGGATGAGGAGGAGGAGGAGCGGTGCCAGAGATGCGGCGCAGGCTGCGCAGAGGGGCAGGCGGCAGCCGCTCAGGCTGGACGACACCTGACCGACAGGACGAGGAGGGGGAGGAGGACGTCGCGGCCCCACGGCAACGGAGGCACCCGAGGGCGCCCCGTATTGTACCGGCCCCGGCAGTCATACCAGGACCTCACGGACCGGGAATGCAGGAGGAGACTCCGGATGAGCCGGGAAACCGTGGCACACATCTGCCACCTGCTGGCACACCTGTCACCGCGTGGCACTGGCGGGGGACACCCTCTCCCCGTGTCCGTCAAGGTTACGGTGGCCCTGACCTTTATGCAACGGGGTCATTCCAGGCACCGAGTGGGGACCTGTCCGGCATATCGCAGACATCGGTGCATCGGTGCATCCGGGCAGTGACAGATGCCCTTTATGCCATGGCGCACCGCTACATCCGCTTCCCCGTGGACCGGGCCAGCCAAGGTGCCCGGGCCGTGGGCTTCTCTGCCGTTGCCGGGTTCCCCATGGTCCAGGGCGCGATCGATGGGATGCACGTCGCCGTGCGGCCACCTGCAGAGAACAGGGCCGTGTTCACTAATAGGAAGGGGACCTATTCAATGAACGTACAGGTGGTCTGCGACCACCGCATGATGATCCTGCACGTCTGCGCCCGTCACCCAGGCAGTGTACACGACTCATTCGTGTTGTCGCGGTCATCCATCCCGGCATGTACGAGGGACGCCATCCCCGGCTGAGGGGCTGGTTCCTGGGCGACAGGGGCTACCCATTGCGATCGTGGGCTGATGACGCCTATACGGAGGCCACGCAATGAGGCGGAGAACCGCTACAATGATGCCCATGTAGCGACAAGGGGAGTGATCGAGAGGTGCTTTGGCGTGCTGAAGATGCGTTTCAGATGCCTGGACCTCTCTGGGGGCGCCCTCCAGTATCGGTCAGATAGGGTCGGCCGCATCATTGTGGTGTGCTGCGTCCTGCACAACATAGCCCAGCAGAGGGGCGATGTGCCGCAGGCAGAGGAGGGCGGAGTGGAGGAGCAGCAGGAAGAGGCCCAGTCGTCCCCAGATGAGGGGGATGGGGTCAATGGTCAGGGCAGACGGGGTAGACACAGGCGGGTTGCTGTCCACCGTTACCGGCTGGCCCAGCGGGCACGGGACAGACTGATAGACGCCCGCTTCACTGACTAGATGTGCGTGGGAATCTGGTAGTATGGCCACAGACCGCACACCATGACAACAGCCGACCCACACACACCCCCCACCCATCCACCCACCCAGCACCCTCACCCCCCCTCCCAAACCCACACACCCCACCCGCATGCACACCACCCCCCCCACCCCCAATTGCCGATCCACCGGCGGCACAACGGGCCGGGCTCACCCAGTTGCGGGTGGACGCGTGTCTATCGCAGGCCATGGAGGATGATGACAACCCGCCTCCGATGAGCTCCTGGCTCTACATCGTTGGACTATGTCTGACCCATGGCCACAGTACCACCATCCACCCGGACCATCCCTGCATGCGGCTGTGACACTGCAGCGCACGGTCCCGTCCTCTGCCCGGGGGATGTTGATGGCGGCCCAGGGGGAAGGGGGCAGACTCACCTGGGGCTGAGGTAAGGTCACCCGTCACACACACACTTGCGCTCAACGTACATGACACGCCGCCACACTTTGGACAGAGCACAAAGGCAGCTTCGGTAGGTGTAACATTGACTTTAATAACCAAAGGAGTTCATGCACGTGCCCTAGCCCCTAAAACTCATCTGTGCCCTGCACCCGTGCCAACTTACTCAGTGTCTAATTGTTTGGCCTTACGGGCCCTTTGACTACATCTACGTGGTTCCCCAGACGGTACAGCAGAAACTGGAGGTGGACTCCTGTGATTCCTGCCCTCTGACACTGGATCCCTTTGGCGGCCGTTTCCTGGGGCGTCCTGGCCTAGATGGGCCAGGCTGCGGCCCGGGCGACTGGGATGGCGAGCTGCCAGCCTGTCCTGCCCGTTGCCCACCCGATGCACCTGGGACGGAAGGGGGGGAGTCCGAGGTGTCGCGGTGTACCGGGACTTCCCCTACAGAGGGAGCCGGGACGGTCCACACCACCTCCTCCTCCCTCGGGGTGCCCGATGGCCCCCAGGCCTCTACATGGGTGGGGGATGCGAACGGACTGGCCATCCGACGCGCCCCCGACATCTGGCGCTGCCAGTCCTGGAGGCCCGTGCTGGTATCGACAGGGGTCTGCAGGTTTGCAGCCATGGAGCCCAGGGGGTTGTCGAACCCTGTCTGCGACAGTGCGACGCCAGCTCGCACATGGCCACTGGCGCCGATGCCCTCAGCGATGGCCTGCTGAGACTGGGCCATGGCCTGCTGAGACTGGGCCATGGCCTGCAGAGACTGGGCCATGGCCTGCAGAGACTGGGCCATGGCCTGCTGAGACTGGGCCATGGCCTGCTGAGACTGGGCTATGGCGTTGAGCGCCTCTGCCATCTGGCGCTGGCACTGGCTCATGGGCTCCTGTGAGAGGGCAGCCATTTCCTGGGCCACAGACGCCGCCTGCACGGAAGGCCCCAGGCCTCGCAAACCGTTCCCCATGTCTGACACCGTCGCACCCATTGCCTCCACCGCGGACGCCACCCGTGCGGTGTCAGCCTGGGTGGCACGCATGACCGGGACCACTGCCAGCTCCTGGACGCGGGTGGACTCCTCCACCTGCGACCGCAGCCGCCGCAAGCCACCCGTCACCCTATTCGCTCGTCTCCGTGTCGGTGGTTGCATCGGATCTATGTGTGGGTGTGGTAACTGCAGGAACCCGGGATCCATCTGGGCGGCAGATGTTCGCTTGGGCTGGGCTGCCCTCCGACCGCCCGGTCCCTCTGCTGCTCCTACCTCCACCTGCTGTACCGGGACGGCTGTGTTGTGCGCACCAGTGAGTGTACCAGACGCCTCATCACTAAAGTGCCCAACCGTGGTGAGTGTTTCTGCGATGGTGGAGGGTGTTGGTGACAGCAGTGGCGTTGTGTCGTGCTCTTCGTCCCACTCTGAGTCCATGGCACTTTGGGGTGGGGGTTCGTCTCCACCCATCCACTCTGAGTCACTGTCCGGTATTTCGTCTTCCCGGGTAGGGGTGTCCTGGGTAGTGCTGTCCCGGGTAGTGCTGTCCCGGGTAGTGCTGTCCCGGGTAGTGCTGTCCCGGGTAGTGCTGTCCCGGGTAGTGCTGTCCCGGGTAGTGCTGTCCCGGGTAGGGGTGTCCTGGGTAGTGGTGTCCCGGGTAGTGGTGTCCTGGCTCGGATGTGACGGGGGCCTGTGGCTGCCCCCCTCATCGCTGGGTGGTCGCTCCCGCACGTGATGGGGGTGCCATCTCCCTGTTGCTCCAGGTCTCTCCGTCTCCCGTGGTGTGCGAGGGGCATCCTGCGGGCGTCGCATGATGGAGGGTCCGGGTCTCTCCGTCTCCCGTGGTCTCCGAGGGGCATCCTGCGGGCGTCGCATGCTGGAGGGTCCGGGTCTCTCCGTCTCCCGTGGTCTCCGAGGGGCATCCTGCGGGCGTCGCATGCTGGAGGGTGCGGTTCTCTCCGTCTCCTGTGGTCTCCGAGGGGCATCCTGCGGGCGGTCTGCATCTGCGGGGATGGGTGCCTGGACGTTTGGTCCTGCGATACACAATGAAGCATGCATGGTTAGACATCAGGCAGTGATCAGGTGATACGGGGGAGGGGGATATAGGGGAGGGGGGATATGGGGACGGGCTGTTGGTGGCTCACTTGCTCGTGGGGCCCCGACCTCTGCATCAGCAACCTCCCGGTCCTCAGGTCCGCCAGCCAGTTCCGGGGCCCTTTCCTCGTGTACGGTCAGTGGCCTCTCATCAGCGGGCCCTCCTCCAGTCCTCACATGCTCCCTATTGTTGTGTGCGCGCTTCTCCTGTGGGGAGGGGGGGGTGGTGGCAGGGGTAAAAGGCAACAGTGTTAGGCAGGTATATGAATGCACGCCATCGGTTGCGCGTGCATTGCAGAGGTTAAGGTTAGGGCTGGATTCACTTGGGGATATGGGGGATATGGGGGAGGGGGGATATGGGGGAGGGGGGGATATGGGGGAGGGGGGATATGGGGGAGGGGGGATATGGGGGATATGGGGGAGGGGGGATATGGGGGAGGGGGGATATGGGGGAGGGGGATATGGGGGATATGGGGGAGGGGGGATATGGGGAGGGGGGATATGGGGGAGGGGGGATATGGGGGATATGGGGGAGGGGGGGATATGGGGGAGGGGGGATATGGGGGAGGGGGGATATGGGGGATATGGGGGAGGGGGGGATATGGGGGAGGGGGGATATGGGGGATATGGGGGAGGGGGGATATGGGGGAGGGGGGATATGGGGGAGGGGGGATATGGGGGATATGGGGAGGGGGGGTTATGGGGGATATGGGGGAGGCTCACCCTGCCTGCTCTGACGAGGTCGTTCACCTTCTTGTGGCACTGGGTGCCTGTCCGTGGTGTTAGGGCCACAGCGGTGACGGCCTCTGCCACCTCCCTCCACAGACGCCGGCTGTGGCGTGGGGCAACTCTGCGGCCGTGCCCGGGATACAGGGCGTCCCTCCTCTGCTCCACCGCGTCCAGGAGCGCCTCCACATCGCGTGACTCGAACCTCGGGGCTGAGCGACGGCCAGCACATAAGTCGGGGTGTTGCGGTCGGCTGTTCCGGTCGGGTGGGGGGAGCTGCGCGGCCCTTATGAGCCGTCACGCCGTGCAGCGCGTATGACGCTGCACGGCGTGAACCACTGCGCAAGCGCGGATCCCGTTACATCGCTGCTAGCCCATTTCGGGCCGCAGACTATCGGCCCATTTTTATGACGTGACGCAAGTGGATTTGCGCCGTTTTTTGCGCCGATCGGCGGACTTTCCGCCGATAACGGAGAATTTCGCCCCTGGACCGCGGAGGTGGACCGCGGAGGAGACCCCACCTTCGTCGCGTCGCCGCGCACCGACCTCAAACCCCGCCAATTAATTCGCCGGCTACCTGTAAGGTCCCCCTGGCACTCCAAACCGCCCGCCCCCGACCAGGGCGCCGCGGACTGAGCCCGCAGCCGCCACGAGCATCCCAACCGGCAACAGTATTAGAGTGGGTTGTTGATAGTTTTAGGCTTCCATCACAGCACATTAACTCTGGATTAAAGAGTCAGTGAAATAACCCAAACAATCTGCAGTCGTTTCCATTTGCGCAAACTGCAATAAATTTAGCTTGTTTATTTCTTTTACTCAGCCATCAGTCAGTTAATGTCCCAGAATCTCAGAGATTCAGTCATTGTTCAGACTGTCCATATCAGCAGCAAACCCGTGTTGTGTCATCCTTCATGCTGTTTTATAACAACAGACTGGCCTGGGAATTAATATGTGCAGCAAGTTCTTAACCTTACTCCGTTATTTTCTGGGAAAGTCCATTTTCTCTGGAGGTACAGCAACAGGAACCAAAACCTTTCACGACATTTAGAAAGTGGCATGTTTGTAATGGTGAAGAACACCTGGCAAAAGCTTATGTTAGTTTATAAACATAATCAAATCCACCATATTAAAACAGGCACCTATTCCCCATTAAACTTGCAGCAATAAAGTTGTAATAACTTTTAGAGGGATACCTGAACCCTGAGACTAATTATTTAGCTTTATAAATATACATATATAAAGGCCTACAAATGATTTAATTTCTAATGAGGAACAGAATAAAATAGAGAAAGAGGCCTGTGTGAGTGATGGTAAAATCTTTCAGATTGGACTTTCAGTTAAGATCAAATCAAGTCATGTTAAAGATCCAATAGTTCTAATCAATGTGAATGAGAGTTCTCCCAATGTCCAGGTCACATTCCTCTGCTAACCAGCACTATCTAAAAACAGATTGGCCTCCTGCCTGTATGTAGTAATGTAATGATGCAAAATCCCCATGCCTTTGTCTATGTAACAGTTACTGCACTTCGGAATAATCCACCAAATGTAAAGACCTTCGGGATATTGTTGAGAAGTCTGAGAACCCACTGGAGAATTGCCTCTCTATCACGCTGGCCAAAATTCTACAGTCAATATTCATGTAAGGTTATGTTCATTTCAAGTTTCTTTGCTAAATTGATCAAACTTGTTAATTTCAAAGAATTGGTTGGCTTTTTAAAATTACTTGGAGTCAGATCAAATTTGTCCCTGCTGTGCTTCCTGTGTACATTAGCCCAATCTGCCATTTCAAATTGAAGGTCTTTTGAGCTGAAGCAACAAAGCCAAGAACCATGATGCTTTGCAGCTGCAACATCGCTTCTCTTGAAATCCATTAATAACGAGCAGACAGACCGCCTCTGAAATAATCTCCTGTGTGTTGATTTGGTTCCTAAAATATGTGCATCAAAAAAGCATGTCATTTGTAGAAAAAAGTTTATGGCAGTTTAAAAGTAGAACAACTCTCAAAATGCTACTGAGAGCTTTTATTTTTTGAAATTCTACAACACACTGCACATCACCGGTTTCTGACAATACCCACGCTGTAAAACCACTGCTGAATATTTGCACAGTGGATTAAAACATGTTGCCGCAGAAATACACCGAGGGAATGTTAATACTTATTCAAATATGAAGTGACTGCACAAATCAGTAGGCAGAGCCAGAGAAAGGAGTCACTTTCAGAGAAGAATCATAGCGTCCTTACAGTGCAGAAGGGGGTCATTCGGTCCATCGAGTCTGCTCCAACACTCTGAAAGAGCACCCTACCTAGGCTCACCACCTACCCGATCCCTATAACGCCACCTAACCTTTGGACAATGAGGGGCAATTTAGCTTGGCCAATCCACCTGAGCTGCACGTCTATGGACTGTAGGAGGAAACCGGAGCACCCGGAGGAAACCCACTCAGACACACGGAGAAAGCACAAACTCCACACAATCACCTGAGGCTGGAATCAAACTCGGGTGCCCGGTGCTGTGAGGCAGCAGTGCTAAGCACTGAATCACCCTCTCTGCTAATCTTGCCCTGATCAACTCCTTGCATTTTTGTCAGCCCGAGGAATCATTTTACAATAGGGCTTTAAGGGGCCTGACTTTGAAACATACTGTAAATTCCTTTTACCGAGCCAGCAATTACTCTCCCTGACCTGCTTTTATCGAGTTGGCTTCAATACATTGTGTACACAATATCCTGATGTTTGAAAGGAAACGTGCCCTTCCCGCTGTGCTGATTTAAGGGTTCAACCCTTTGTCTTTGTGGAGGAAAACTCCACTCACCAGTTTGCCAGGGAGTTATTTTGGCAAGCTGACAAGCAAAGCAACTGGCCTACCCTCTGAGCAGCTGCAGCAGGGAGGCTGTCTGCCTGTGTGCCCCTCTCTCTCTGTCCACCAACTATCTCGGCATGACTCTGATCCTCTGTCAATCTGTCTGTCAGTCTCTGGCTCTCTTTCTGTCTCTTTCCTTTAGCTGCTTCCTTGTTGCCCACTATCCTCGGTGACTTAGTCCTGCTCGTCTCCCTCGCCACTCGTCTGAACCAAACATGCACTATATTATCATCCATTCATTTGCACTATGAGGCAATTTCAAATGAGTGAGATTTTAAAATAATCCTCCTTCTAAGATCAAGCACCTCAAAAAAGAGAGCTTCAGGGGTAAGTTGTAAATTATTTATCACAATTAAATGCATTTATTTCTGAATTCCAAGTGTGGACATTTTCATTTTTCTGCCTCGTTAATGGTCTATTGAATAGCAACATGATTAAGATTGGGTAGATCCAGCACTTAAAATTCATTCTCGGGATGTCGATGTCGCTGTCAAGGTCAACAATTAGTGCTCATCCCTAATTTCCCTTGAGAAGAGGGTGGTTAGCAGCTTTCCTGAACTGCTGCAGTCTATGTGGTGAAGATGCTTCTCTAGCATTCATAGGCTGGGGAGTTCCATGATTCTGAACCAGTGAATAAGAAGGTGCATGATAGCTTTTCAAACCAGGCGCTTTGTGATCTGGAAGGAATCTTGGAAGTAATGGTGACCCATGCACTACTTTTCTTCTAGGTGGTGGCGTGGGTAACACATACTGCAGCTGTGATATACCAATGGTAAAGGGAGTTGATGCTTATGTCAGTGTATGGGTTGTCAATCAAGTGTACTGTTTTGTACTAGATAGAGCAGAGCTTCTGACTTTTGTTGAAACTGTATGTATCCAGGCATGTGTAGCTAGCTTTGATAGGGACTTGGATTCTTGATACTAGCAATGGCAGAAAGCGACGTTTACGTGTCCATTAACTGGACAGTTAAGGGACTCAATTAGGCCAAAGGTGGATGGGCGACCCACTGCTTTCCGTGCTGTTGTCGTCCCACCCGATTTGACAGAGACCTGCCAGTCAGCCTACCATCTGAGGTGGCTGCAAAATTCCACCCTTGGTCTTCTGTACATGTCCAATCATGATTGTCCAAACATCATGGCCGGGATTCTCCGAGCCTCCGAGCCGCAATCGCGTATGGTTCCACCCGACAGGAGCTCGAAGTCGCGGCTATGGTGGCCATCTTGGTGGGGGGGCGGGGGTATCCTTCACCAGGGGGGGCCTCCACGACGGCCAGGCCAGCAATCGGGGGCCACCGACCGGCGGGCACACGCGATCTGGGAGGGGGTTAACTTCTTCGGTGCCAGCCTACTGTGTGCGTCCGTCAGGTCAGAAGGGGCCGGCACCGCAGGCGGCCACCATGCGCATGCGTGGACCTGCGGCCAGAAGTGCAGGGCCCCGTATCGGCAGCCGGAGCTGCGTGGAGCACTCCGGGGCCCTGCGAACCCCCTTAAAAATGGAGAATCACTCCGGACTTTCTAGAAAAAACTCGGGAGTAATTCGCACCCGTTTTCTCGCGGGCGTAGGGACATAGCTCCATTATTGGAGAATCCTGCCCCATGAATGTGAAACAGGTTTAGTGGACCAGGTGGTATGTTCCTGCCCATCATTTGTATCTGTTCATATGTAAATGTGCACAATTCCATGGGCCTCAATTTTTGTGACATGAAGCTTTGATTCCCTCATTTTCCCTTTCTTTATTTTTGCCGTTATCATTTGGTTCCATGGATGCTTAATGGACATATATCTTTAAGTCGAGCAGTGGAAGAAAATGATTCTAAAGTTGCAAAAGGGAACACTGCTAGCTTTGAACAACAGAACTCAGACTTTGTGGCACACGAAAAATGGGATGGGACTCAGTTCGACTGGTTAGCTGGTAGCTAATGAATTGGCCAAAAGGCCGTATTCTGCCCGGTAACAGGTGGTGATTGGATCCTGCCTGAGTGGTATGATTTCCTGAAACATAAAGAAAGCAGAGTCAGACCTCTGGATACTCAGAGAAAAGGTCTGCGCTCTTTCGCTCGCTCTTGTTTTCTCCAGTAAAGCTGCTGTATGTCTGAAACTGCAGAGACCTGCATGAATCTACAGTGAAAACCCTTACAGACCGGAAAGTAGAAATATTGACCTGAACGTCTGGCTTCAAGGAAAGTGAGCTCAAAACAGCCATCTGAAACAAAGAGTCTTATCTCTTACTTTTACTTATTATTTTCATCCCTCTCTTCCCCTCTATGTTTGTTTATCTTGTGTGTGTATGTGTGTAGAGGGTGGGGGTAAGTTAAATTGAGGGATTAGGAATTAGTTAACTAGTTGTAATTGCTGCACATTTCATTAATGTCCCTGTTATAAATAAAGCATAATTGTGTTTAAATTTACAAACCTGGGGCGAAATTCTCCCCCAACGGCGGGATGCCCGCCGACTGGCGCCAAAGCCGGCGCAAATCAGACGGGCATCGCGCCGGCAAAAAGGTGCGGAAGTCTCCGCATCTTTGGCGGCCTAGCCCCAACATTGAGGGGCTAGGCCGACGCCGGAGGGATTTCCGCCCCGCCAGCTGGCGGAAATGGCGTTTGTTGCCCCGCCAGCTGGCGCGGAAATGCGGCGCATGCGCGGGAGCGTCAGCGGCCGCTGTCAGTTTCCCCGCGCATGCGCGGGAGCGTCAGCGGCCGCCGAAAGTTTCCCGCGCATGCGCAGTGGGGAGAGTCTCTTCCGCCTCCGCCATGGTGGAGGCCGTAGCGGAGGCGGAAGGGAAAGAGTGCCCCCACGGCACAGGCCCGCCCGCGGATCGGTGGGCCCCGATCGCGGGCCAGGCCACCGTGGGGGCACCCCCCGGGGTCAGATCGCCCCGCGCCCCCCCCCAGGACCCCGGAGCCCGCCCACGCCGCCTGGTCCCGCCGGTAAATACCAGGTTTGATTTACGTCGGCGGGACAGGCAATTCCTGGGCGGGACTTCGGCCCATCCGGGCCGGAGAATCCAGCGGGGGGTCCCGCCAACCGGCGCGGCTGGATTCCCGCCCCCGCCCAATCTCCGGGAGCGGAGACTTCGGCGGGGGCGGGGGCGGGATTCACGGCGGCCAACGGCCATTCTCCGACCCGGCGGGGGGTCGGAGAATGACGCCCCTGGTGACTAATTATTGAGCAGCCAAGGGTATTGGGTATTTTTATAAGAATTATTGATTAATTCAATTGTGTTGCGATTCCGGGTTAAGGGGAGCTGGAATTGACCACCAACTAACCCAGGGTGTCCGAACAGCTTATCGAATAGTTTCTCAAAACCCATGAATGCAGCTTCCTTTTGATTGATCCTCCTTTGTCTATTCTCAGTGACTCTTTCAAAGTTTCTATCAGGTTAATTATGACTTACATTTCACAAGATCCTAGTGGCTCTCCCCATCCCAAGAGCTCTGTTACTTTTTCCCTGATGATGGATTTCAACTGCTAATGTTAAACCTGTTGACCTGTAGTTGTTTAGTTTGTCATTTACTCCTTTTTTGAACAAATAAGATGGATGAATTTGGTTAGGATGAAATTAAAACATTGCGAATTAAGATATTCTCCCCCCCCCCCCCCCCCTCCCCCTCCCCCTCACCCCCCATCCAGATCTCTGGCTGGACAAGTGAAAAACCTATGCTGAATGTAGGCGAAAACTTAATTGGGATTTGCTGCTTGCCATTCAATGAGGCATTCAGCTGGACAAATCAAAACACACCTGCCATAGATAATATCAATTTTTTAGGCTAGGTGGAGGGCCAGTCCTTTTTGCTACAGGGGTCACAGGACCCCTCGGAGATCTGCTCAGGGTGGGGCATTCAGTGCTAACCACACAGCATCACTTATTACTGGAAAATGTTGAATGACCGTTTGTAAGGTGTTGAGAGTTTCAACTGATTTTCCACAGTAAGGTTCTTGATGTGATTTGTCAAATGTTGCTACTCCTTTGGCATTAGAAAGTGAGACTCACCTCAAACACATAGTGTTAAGGTTCACCTCAAGAGTAGCAGGCCATGGTTTCCACGGAAACAACTGGCTGTTCTTCTGGCTAATGCGCAGAGGCAGAGAGTCAGAGGTCATTCACTAGTTCCCACCTCTGGAGGAAATGAGAGATCAAAGGAGAAGGTGTGTTAAGGGAGAGCCCTATAATTTTGGAGAAAACTGGTCAAAGAAAGATAAGACAGTGTAGAGGGTGCCATCTCTGCTACTCCACTACTGGGCCGATATCTGGGGTTTGAGTATCTGTGTGTGTCTCTCTCCAGCTGGCACTGAAACTTCAGAGGCCAGGGGATGCCGCACTAGGACACCTCCACGGAAGAGAGCACTGAATCAAGCCTGCCGTTTATCCCTAACCGGAAGCCTGAGGCTTATATCACACAGATATCCAGACCCCTACCAATGCCCAGGTGATTCTCTCTCTTGCCGGTGGTGCAACACCCACCCGGTTCCTACTTCGCTGGAGTAGCTTTCCCAAGAGAGAGAATAGGACACTGCTGTTTATTACCTAACCAGCAGCCTGTCCTGAGTGAATCGCTCAAGATGACCCTAGATTCTTGAACCCGGAATTAAGGTGAGGAATATCTTAACAATGACTTGGTCAGAGATCGCTGGTGAGAGATTGAAGAATTTAAACGACTCCAATTATCAGCAAATCAAGGTTTATTGCAAAACCCAGGTCAAAATCATCAAACAGAAGAAATTATAATAAAATCTTAAACTCTAACACACACTAAGTCTATTCAGAAAGTACTATAACGGACACAACGAAAAATCTTATTGTTACACAGTTTTAGCAATGACACAGAACACAAATCAAGTCCCCTTCCCCAAAGCCTCAACCACTATCAAGGTCAAGGGAGTTTCGCAAGCTGCTGCAGGGTACTTACAGTCACAGGCTGCAGGAGGTCAAGTCAAAGGTGGAGAGGTCAAGCCAAGCGACCCTCAATCCAAACACAGCCCCTTTTATATCCGTTTTACCTGGCTTTTTCCTGTGTTCGGCCAGCCCCTTTTGCATTGAATTGGTAAGGTTTAAAGTTCCCGCTGGTCCCGCCCCCTTTGAGCCGGTCAGAGCTGTCGACTTCCGGGTTTTCCTCCCCCTTTGCGTTGTATCGGTCCAAGTTTAAAGTTCCCGCTGGTCCCGCCCCCTTTGAGCCGGTCAGAGCTGTTCGCTTCCGGGTTTTCCTCGCAGGTCCGCTCCTTCCAGCCAGGCAGACCTGCCGCGATTTGAATTTGGCGCCGACTCCGCCCCCTCTGAGCCGGTCAGAGCTGTTCGCTTCCGGGTTTTCCTCGCAGGTCCGCTCCTTCCAGCCAGGCAGACCTGCCGCGATTTGAATTTGGCGCCGACTCCGCCCCCTCCACCCAGTGAGTTCCTGCCGGTGGCTTCTGTCAGGATTGGAGTACCTCCCCCAGGTCCGCCTCCAACTTGGTTTTTTCTACCGTTTATCTTCAAGGGGCTTTTCCAGCGCAATATACTGAGCCCAGACAGTCTGCTTTTTAGGATAACAAGGTTAAGCTCTCTTGTGAAGATTTTCAAAAGTCTTCCAGCTGCTCCGGAGATGGCTGCTATTCTCACCTTGCTATGTTGATGGGGTGTTAATTGGATTCTGCTCTGGTGGAGGCCAGGTCATTTACATCTGCATGGGGCTATGACCATCCCATTGTCCTGCTTGCAGGCAGGCCCCCTGTGTATTCCCGTGCCCCTTTGTCTGTGTTTTGATCTTATCTCGTTGTCTGGCTCCTTCTTCCTTGTAGCTCCTAGGGGGGGTTTTTAAATACCTATGCCCCTACTCAGCTCAGCGGACCAAGCCTGCTGGGAAATCTGGTTACGTTCTCTTGGCTGAAAAGTCAGTTTACAGTCTCTGGGTTTTATTCTTGGGCAGTCCAAAAAGGGCCGAATTGCCCGAAAACCTTACAACAGGCTGCTAGTTGTGATAGTGTGGCGTATTTTATTATCACAATTTGGGGAATGAAGTTAATTGGAATAAGCTATTTACTTTCTGTCTGTCAAATAAAGCAACTTACCAATTCATATCTGCGTTGTCTCACTACAGGTGTTATCAGGTCTGACCCGGTGTTACCAAAACATTCGCAAAGAGAATTTGTAGGGGAAGGGGGCTGGTGTTGTGGCCTTCACCTCTCTGATTGCCTGACGACGGATTAATTTGCATTAGAGGTCAGATACGCTGCTGGGGGTTGCAGCTTGGCTGGTAGACCTGTAATAGTTTCTCCTGTTGGAAAAGATTAAGTTTGCCATAAAGGGGTCAGAAGAGGGCCTCGAGGTAAGGTGGAGGCCGCTCATGACTATATTTGAGGAGCTGTTCAACGCGGGGCCGGTGGGTTGGGCAGGGAAGGGGTTAAAAGGGAAAAATGTGCAAACTCTTAACTCTGCCTTGTTGGAATGTGGTTTTATTGTTACTGTTTGCATTTGGAATAAAATATCTTTTAAAAAAAGAGATGAGAATTTGTGCAAAAGGCATGATATACAATTCGAAGCACAAGGGGGTGCTGTTGCTATGCTCCCTGGGCGATGTTAAATGATTAGACACTGGGTGATGTGGGTACACTTTGAAAGGAAGACCTGCGTCTCACATATCATGGGCGACTTTAACTTCCCAAATATTGAGTGGAAACTCTTTAGATCAAATAGTTTGGATGGGGTGGTGTTTGTGCAGTGTGTCCAGGAAGCTTTTCTAACACAGTATGTAGATTGTCGGACCAGAGGAGGGGCAATATTGGATTTAGTACTTGGTAATGAACCAGGGCAAGTGATAGATTTGTTAGTGGGGGAGCATTTTGGAGATAGTGACCACAATTTTGTGACTTTCACTTTAGTAATGGAGAGGGATAGGTACGTGCAACAGGGCAAGGTTTACAATTGGGGGAAGGGTAAATACGATGTTGTCAGACAAGAATTGAAGTGCATAAGTTGGGAACATAGGCTGGCAGGGAAGGACACAAGTGAAATGTGGAACTTGTTCAAGGAACAGGTGCTACGTGTCCTTGATATGTATGTCCCTGTCAGGCAGGGAAGAGATGGTCGAGTGAGGGAACCATGGTTGACAAGAGAGGTTGAATGTCTTGTTAAGAGGAAACAGGAGACTTATGTAAGGCTGAGGAAACAAGGTTCAGACAGGGCATTGGAGGGATACAAGATAGCCAGGAGGGAACTGAAGAAAGGGATTAGGAGAGCTAAGAGAGGGCATGAACAATCTTTGGCGGGTAGGATCAAGGAAAACCCCAAGGCCTTTTACACATATGTGAGAAATATGAGAATGACTAGAGCGAGGGTAGCTCCGATCAAGGACAGTAGCGGGAGATTGTGTATTGAGTCTGAAGAGATAGGAGAGGTCTTGAACGAGTACTTTTCTTCTGTATTTACAAATGAGAGGGGCGATATTGTTGGAGAGGACAGTGTGAAACAGATTGGTAAGCTCGAGGAAATACTTGTTAGGAAGGAAGATGTGTTGGGCATTTTGAAAAACTTGAGGATAGACAAGTCCCCCGGGCTTGACGGGATATATCCAAGGATTCTATGGGAAGCAAGAGATGAAATTGCAGAGCCATTGGCAATGATCTTTTCGTCTTCACTGTCAACAGGGGTGGTACCAGGGGATTGGAGAGTGGCGAATGTCGTGCCCCTGTTCAAAAAAGGGACTAGGGATAACCCTGGGAATTACGGGCCAGTTAGTCTTACTTCGGTGGTAGGCAAAGTAATGGAAAGGGTACTGAAGGATAGGATTTCTGAGCATCTGGAAAGACACTGCTTGATTAGGGATAGTCAGCACGGATTTGTGAGGGGTAGGTCTTGCCTTACAAGTCTTATTGAATTCTTTGAGGACGTGACCAAGCATGTGGATGAAGGTAAAGCAGTGGATGTAGTGTACATGGATTTTAGTAAGGTATTTGATAAGGTTCCCCATGGTAGGCTTATGCAGAAAGTAAGGAGGCATGGGATAGTGGGAAATTTGGCCAGTTGGATAACGAACTGGCTAACCGATAGAAGTCAGAGAGTGGTGGTGGATGGCAAATATTCAGCCTGGATCCCAGTTACCAGTGGCGTACCGCAGGGATCAGTTCTGGGTCCTCTGCTGTTTGTGATTTTCATTAATGACTTGGATGAGGGAGTTGAAGGGTGGGTCAGTAAGTTTGCAGATGATACGAAGATTGGTGGAGTTGTGGATAATAAGGAGGGCTGTTGTCGGCTGCAAAGAGACATAGATAGGATGCAGAGCTGGGCTTAGAAGTGGCAGATGGAGTTTAACCCTGAAAAGTGTGAGGTTGTCCATTTTGGAAGGACAAATATGAATGCGGAATACAGGGTTAACGGTAGAGTTCTTGGCAATGTGGAGGAGCAGAGAGATCTTGGGGTCTATGTTCATACATCTTTGAAAGTTGCCACTCAAGTGGATAGAGCTGTGAAGAAGGCCTATGGTGTGCTCGCGTTCATTAACAGAGGGATTGAATTTAAGAGCCGTGAGGTGATGATGCAGCTGTACAAAACTTTGGTAAGGCCACATTTGGAGTACTGTGTACAGTTCTGGTCGCCTCATTTTAGGAAGGATGTGGAAGCTTTGGAAAAGGTGCAAAGAAGATTTACCAGGATGTTGCCTGGAATGGAGAGTAGGTCTTACGAGGAAAGGTTGAGGGTGCTAGGCCTTTTCTCATTAGAACGGAGAAGGATGAGGGGCGACTTGATAGAGGTTTATAAGATGATCAGGGGAATAGATAGAGTAGACAGTCAGAGACTTTTTCCCCGGGTGGAACAAACCATTACAAGGGGACATAAATTTAAGGTGAAAGGTGGAAGATATAGGAGGGATATCAGAGGTAGGTTCTTTACCCAGAGAGTAGTGGGGGCATGGAATGCACTGCCTGTGGAAGTAGTTGAGTCGGAAACATTAGGGATCTTCAAGCAGCTATTGGATAGGTACATGGATTACGGTAAAATGATATAGTGTAGATTTATTTGTTCTTAAGGGCAGCATGGTAGCATTGTGGATAGCACAATTGCTTCACAGCTCCAGGGTCCCAGGTTCGATTCCGGTTTGGGTCACTGTCTGTGCGGAGTCTGCACGTCCTCCCTGTGTCTGCGTGGGTTTCCTCCGGGTGCTCTGGTTTCCTCCCACAGTCCAAAGATGTGCAGGTTAGGTGAATTGGCCAATGATAAATTGCCCTTAATGTCCAAAATTGCCCTTGGTGTTGGGTTAAGGTGTTGAGTTTGGGTAGGGTGCTCTTTCCAAGAGCCGGTGCAGACTCAAAGGGCCGAATGGCCTCCTTCTGCACTGTAAATTCAATGATAATCTATGATTAATCTAGGACAAAGGTTCGGCACAACATCGTGGGCCGAAGGGCCTGTTCTGTGCTGTATTTTCTATATGAAGGCCGCGGTCGAACCACCATGCTGTGCCCGGAAAAGCAGCGCGCTCTGGCACAGCTTGGCCGATAGAAGCCGGGAGACCTCGCTCCCAGGATCTACCTGTCCCAAAACGCCTGCAAAGTGAATCCTACCCATTGGGGGCGGGATCACCTTTTGGCAAATCTGCATATTCGCTAGTCTCACTCTAACTCTAATATGCAGTTTCCTGAGGCACTCAAGGCATTGGGATCTGTCCCTTCACCTTGGAGATCTCAGGTGAGTGCTGTTCAGTACTGGTCTCCACAAATGGGGACCAGGTGGAATGGCACTTGAGGAAGTCTCCCAGGGGATCAGACATCCCTATCTGCATGCTCTCTGGGCAGGGTTGTACCCTGGCACTGCTGGTGCCACCCTGACAGTGCCAGGCTGGCACCCTGGCAGTGCCACCTGGGTACCAAACTCACACTGCCAAGGTGCCCAGATGGTGCTGGCAGGGGCACTGCCAGGCATGCGGTTGATGGTGCCAAGTTGGCATTTTTTGCGCAGTGGTGATTGGGTTGGGAGTACCCTGTGGGCAGGTCAGATGAGGCCTGTGGACCCCTTCTTTGTGAGTTGGGACTGGGATTGGGTCTGGGTCAGGGTTTGTGTTGGGGGCTTGAGAGATTGGAACACTATTTTTAAATGGCGTCCCATCTCTCGCTACACTGAGGAGCTCCGCAGGGCAGTAAACAAGGGCTATGTGCGGTGTTAGGGGCCAGTGTTTAGAGAACCCCAAAATGTATCATGGAGTTCACCTGACCCACAACTTTTAGTAGATTGTGTTATGGTGAGCACACGGCCCACTTTCAGGCCGTCAAATGCCTGTTGAAAGTCGCTGTCCACTGAACTTTTTGACGTTTCTTCAGCAAGTCCATCAGTGGAGCAATCACGCGACAAAACCTTTGCACAAATGTTCGATCAAATCCACTCATGCCTAGAAATCGCATTATTTCCCTTTGTCTTGATGGTATTGAAAACTCCTCAATAACTGTTGGTTTCACATCCCGTGTGACCATTCGATCCTGTCCGTTTGTATGGCCAAGGAAAGTGACTTGGGCTTTTCCAAATTCACTTTTGGCTAGGTTTATCACCAAACCCGCCTCCTGAAGTCGATCGAATAACTCCATCAGATGTTTCAAATGTTCTGTCCATGTCTGGCTGAAAATTACCAGATCGTCGATGTATAACGCACGATTGGGTAATTCCGAAACGACTTTGTTAGTTAACCGTTGAAATGTGGCTGGTGCATTTTTCATGCCAAATGGCATAATTTTGAATTGATACGTACCATCTGGAGTCACAAAAGCTGAAATCTCCTTCGCCCTTTCGGAAGAAGGTACCTGCCAGTAACCTTTAAGTAAATCCAGTTTGGAAATAAACACTGATTATCCCACTTTCTCAATGCAATCCTCCAAACGTGGGATAGGATAAGAGTCCGTTCTATCTGGTGTTTTTACCACATAATTCACCTCACTTAATTTCCTTTCAATCTGATAAGGTCCACAAAACCTTGCTTTTAAAGGTTCACTTACCACTGGTAACAACACTAAAACTTTATCTCCACAGGCAAAACTACGAACTTTGGATTTCTTGTCCGGTACCTGTTTCATCACATTTTGCGCAACTTTCAAATGTTGTCTAGCCAATTCACCTGCTCTATTTAATCTTTCCCTAAAATTTGACATGTAATCCAATAATGTAATTTCTGATTTCGCACTCACCAATTTTTCCTTAATCAATTTAAATGGTCGTCTTACCTCAAGACCAAAAATTAGTTCAAAACGACTAAATTTGGTTAACTCATTAGGTGCATCCCTAATTGCAAACAGTACGAATGGAATTCCTTTATCCCAATCCTCTGGATAATCGTGACAATAAGCCCTCAACATTGTCTTTAATGTCTGATGCCACCTTTCTCACGCTCCCTGTGATTCTGGATGGTACGCAGTTGATTTATTTTGTTTTATTCCTAAACTATCCATAACTTCTTTGAATAACCTTGAGGTAAAATTTGATCCTTGATCCGATTGTATTTCTGTGGGTAGTCCATATCTAGGAAAGAATTTAAATAACTCCTCCACAATCTTTTTAGCTGTAATATTACGTACTGGAATGGCCTCTGGAAACCTAGTAGACACATCCATTATCGTCAAAAGATATTGATTCCCACTTTTTGTTTTCGGAAGCGGTCCTATGCAATCAATTAGGACCCTTGTAAAAGGTTCATCAAATGCTGGAATGGGTATTAAGGGTGCTGGTTTTATCACTGCTTGAGGTTTCCCTATCACTTGACATGTGTGACATGATTGACAAAATTTAACTACATCATTATGTAATCCAGGCCAAGAAAAATGTTTCTGGATTTTAGCTTGAGTTTTCCTTATTCCCAAATGACCTCCCACTAGTACCCCATGTGCAACTCGCAACACCTCCTTTCTATACTCTACCGGCAATACTACTTGATGAACTTCTGCCCACTTTTCATCCGCCTGCATATGTAAAGGTCTCCATTTTCTCATCAAGCCACCACTTCTATGGCAATAACACTCTGGTATACACTCAGATTCCTCTTCCGTGTATGCTTTCTGATACATCAGTTTTATTTCCTCATCTTTTTCTTGTAACTCCGCCAATTTTCCTGAACTAAAAATATCCGCCTCATCCTCCACCTGTTCTTGTCCTTTTTCAACCATCTGATCAAAAATCGTTTCTGATAATTGCACTTCAACTTCATCTTCACTCTTTGATTTATCCTCTTGTCTTAACCTGTGACCTTGTTACTACACAATCCGGAAAAATCCAAGGATATTTGTCCGTCATCTCTTCAGTTGTCTGATTTTCCACTGGCTTATCAACCACAGTAGGCATCACTCCCACCTGCGCCCCAGCTATATCATTACCCAAGATAAACTGTATTCCTGGACAAGGTAGTTTCTCTATTACTCCTACTACCACTTCACCACTCTTCACTGCATTTTCCAACCTTACCTTATATAATGGAACACGACTCCTCTCACCCTGAATTCCACATATTACCACCTTTTCTGGCAACATTCTTCTCTTACCATTAAAGATTGACTCGCTCCCGTATCTCTTAAAATTGTGACTTCTTTACCTGCTACTCCTGATACACATGAGTCAACTTTACCCACACAAGTAAATTCTTTAAAGAGATCTGGCACCTTCTTATCAATCATCTCTTGATCAGGCTGTACAATCTTTTGCACCTCCTTCACTTCACTTGGGCTTTCCTTTCCCACTTTAACAAATCCCACTGTCTTACCCTGTTTTACCACATCAGCCTTCCCAGTGCTTTTCTTCAACCACCAACACTGTGACTTTACATGGCCTAGTTTATGAAAACATTTGAAACTTTTCATTTCTTTTCCACCCTCCTGGATTTCTTTTTTAATCTGAGGTACACTCTCCTTATTATCTCCCATTAGACCATTTTTACCTTTACCACTTGAGTATTTCTCATGTCCCCAGTTTCTATCCCTCACAGGCTGAAACTGATGTCGGAAACCAAACTTTGATTTATGAACTAATTCATAATCATCTGCCATTTCTGCTGCTAATCGCACAGTTTTAACCCTCTGCTCTTCCACATGAGTTCTCACTACATCAGGGGCGTCATTCTCCGACCCCCCAGAGGGTCGGAGAATGGCCGTTGGCCGCTGTGAATCCCGCCCCCGCCCCCGCCGAAGTCTCCGAAGGGAGAAAAGTCGGCGGGGCGTTAATGTCGCCGCTGCCGCGGAGAATGTCACGGGTCTGCGCAAGGCAGCCGATTTTCGGCCTGCCGATATTCTCCCTTCCGGATGGGCTGAAGTCCCGTCGACGTGATGACCGTTCACGTCGACGTGAATCAAACCTCCTTTTCATCGGCGTGACCCGGTGCTCCAGGCTCACGCCGACCAGCGTGGAGGTGAGTGACGGCCTGGGGGGTTGGCTCTGGGCAGGAAATGGCGTGGCCGCAGTCTGATTGCGTGAGGAGAGGTGTGTCTCGGGTTGTGTGTGTGTGTGTGTGCCGGGAGGGGGGTCCGTGCCGGGGAGGGGGATGGGGGGGTCCATGCTGGGGTGGAGGTTGGGGGGGTCCGTGCTGGGGTGGAGGTTAGGGGTTGGGGGGGGTCCGTGCTGGGGTGGAGGTTGGGGGGGTCCGTGCTGGGGTGGAGGTTGGGGGGGGTCCGTGCCGGGGTGGAGGTTGGGGGTTGGGGGGGGTCCGTGCTGGGGTGGGGGTTGGGGGGGGGTCCGTGCTGGGGTGGAGGTTGGGGGGGATCCGTGCTGGGGTGGAGGTTGGGGGGGATCCGTGCTGGGGTGGAGGTTGGGGGGGGGGTCCGTGCCGGGGTGGAGGTTGGGGGGGGTGCGTGCTGGGGTGGAGGTTGGGGGGTGGTCCGTGCCGGGGTGGAGGATGGGGGGGGGGGGTCCGTGCTGGGGTGGAGGTTGGGGGTTGGCGGGGGGGTCCGTGCTGGGGTGGAGGTTGGGGGTTGGGGGGGGGGTCAGTGCTGGGGTGGAGGTTGGGGGGGGTCCGTGCCGGGGTGGAGGTTGGGGGGGGTCCGTGCCGGGGTGGAGGTTGAGGGGGGGTCCGTGCTGGGGTGGAGGTTGGGGGTTGGGAGGGGGTCCGTGCTGGGGTGGAGGTTGGGGGTTGGGGGGGGTCCGTGCCGGGGTGGAGGTTGGGGGGGGTCCGTGCCGGGGTGGAGGTTGGGGGGGATCCGTGCTGGGGTGGAGGTTGGGGGTTGGGGGGGGGTCCGTGCCGGGGTGGAGGTTGGGGGTTGGGGGGGGTCCGTGCTGGGGTTGAGGTTGGGGTTTGGGGGGGGGTCCGTGCTGGGGTGGAGGTTGGGGGGGTCCGTGCTGGGGTGGAGGTTGGGGGGGGTCCGTGCCGGGGTGGAGGTTGGGGGGGGTCCGTGCTGGGGTGGAGGTTGGGGGTTGGGGGGGGGGTCCGTGCCGGGGTGGAGGTTGGGGGTTGGGGGGGGGTCCGTGCTGGGGTGGAGGTTGGGTGTTGGGGGGTGGTCCGTGCTGGGGTGGAGGTTGGGGGGGTCCGTGCCGGGGTGGAGGTTGGGGGGGGGTCCGTGCTGGGGTGGAGGTTGGGGGTTGGGGGGGGTCCGTGCTGGGGTGGAGGTTGGGGGTTGGGGGGGGGTCCGTGCTGGGGTGGAGGTTGGGGGGGTCCGTGCCGGGGTGGAGGTTGGGGGTTGGGGGGGGTCCGTGCCGAGGAGGGGGATGGGAGGGCAAGTGAGTTGGTCCACCTGGCCAGGTGCCAGCCTCCAACAGTTGGACCCATGCAGTCCATGCCACCTGGCTGGGGGGAGGAGGGGATATGGGCAATGATGACATGTCGTCGTTCCCCTCCCCCCCACCAGGCCGTCATGTTTTCAGATCATCCAGCGATGTTGGCCGCCGTGGTGGCAGCCGCTCATGTCTATGTTGCCCTGGATGAGGAGGAGGAGGAGGAGGAGGAGAAGCGTGCCAGAGAGGCGGCGCAGGCTGCCGCAGAGGGGCAGGCGGCAGCCGCCCAGGCTGGAGGGACACCTGACCGACAGGACGAGGAGGGGGAGGAGGACGTCGCGGCCCCACGGCAACGGAGGCACCCGAGGGCGCCCCGTGTGTACCGGCCCCGGCAGTCATACCAGGACCTCACGGACCGGGAATGCAGGAGGAGACTCCGGATGAGCCGGGAAACCGTGGCACACATCTGCCACCTGCTGGCACACCTGTCACCGCGTGGCACTGGCGGGGGACACCCTCTCCCCGTGTCCGTCAAGGTTACGGTGGCCCTGAACTTTTATGCAACGGGGTCATTCCAGGCACCGAGTGGGGACCTGTCCGGCATATCGCAGACATCGGTGCACCGGTGCATCCGGGCAGTGACAGATGCCCTATATGCCATGGCGCACCGCTACGTCCGCTTCCCCGTGGACCGGGCCAGCCAAGATGCCCGGGCCGTGGGCTTCTCTGCCATGGTCGGGTTCCCCATGGTCCAGGGCGCGATTGATGGGATGCACGTCGCCTTGCGGCCACCTGCAGATAACAGGGCCGTGTTCACTAATAGGAAGGGGACCTATTCGATGAACGTACAGGTGGTCTGCGACCACCGCATGATGATCCTGCACATCTGCGCCCGTCAGCCAGGCAGTGTACACGACTCATTCGTGTTGTCATGGTCATCCATCCCCGTCATGTACGAGGGACGCCATCCCCGGCTGAGGGGCTGGTTGCTGGGCGACAGGGGCTACCCATTGCGATCGTGGCTGATGACGCCTATACGGAGGTCACGCAATGAGGCGGAGAACCGCTACAATGATGCCCATGTAGCGACAAGGGGAGTGATCGAGAGGTGCTTTGGCGTGCTGAAGATGCGTTTCAGGTGCCTGGACCTCTCTGGGGGCGCCCTCCAGTATCGGTCAGATAGGGTCGGCCGCATCATTGTGGTGTGCTGCGTCCTGCACAACATAGCCCAGCAGAGGGGCAATGTGCCGCAGGCAGAGGAGGGCGGAGTGGAGGAGCAGCAGGAAGAGGCGCAGTCCTCCCCAGATGAAGGGGATGGGGGCAATGGTCAGGGCAGACGGGGTAGACATAGGCGGGTTGCTGTCCACCGTTACCGGCTGGCCCAGCGGGCACGGGACAGACTGATAGACGCCCGCTTCACTGACTAGATGGGCGTGGGAATCGGGTAGTATGGCCACAGACCGCACACCATGGCAACAGCCGACCACCCACACCCCCACCCATCCACCCACCCAGCACCCTCACCCCCCTCCCCAACCCCACCCACCCCACCCGCATGCACACCACCCCCCCCCCCGCCCCCCCATTGCCGATCCACCTGCGGCACAACGGGCCGGGCTCACACAGTTGCGGGTGGACGCGTGTCTATCGCAGGCCATGGAGGATGATGACAACCCGCCCTGCGATGAGCTCCTGGCTCTACATCGTTGGACTATGTCTGACCCATGGCCACAGTACCACCATCCACCCGGACCATCCCTGCATGCGGCTGTGACACTGCAGCGCACGGTCCCGTCCTCTGCCCGGGGGATGTTGATGGCGGCCCAGGGGGAAGGGGGCAGACTCACCTGGGGCTGAGGTAAGACCACCCCTCACACACACACTTGCGCTCAATGTACATGACACCCCCGCACACTTTGGACAGAGCACAAAGGCAGCTTCGGTAGGTGTAACATTGACTTTAATAACGAAAGGAGTTCATGCACGTGCCCTAGCCCCTAAAACTCATCTGTGCCCTGCACCCGTGCCAACTTACTCAGTGTCTAATTGTTTGGCCTTACGGGCCCTTTGACTACGTCTACGTGGTTCCCCAGACGGTACAGCAGAACTGGAGGTGGACTCCTGTGATTCCTGCCCTCTGACACTGGATCCCTTTGGCGGCCGTTTCCTGGGGCGTCCTGGCCTAGATGGGCCAGGCTGCGGCCCGGGCGACTGGGATGGCGAGCTGCCAGCCTGTCCTGCCCGTTGCCCACCCGATGCACCTGGGACGGAAGGGGGGGAGTCCGAGGTGTCGCGGTGTACCGGGACCTCCCCTACAGAGGGAGCCGGGACGGACCACACCACCTCCTCCTCCCTCGGGGTGCCCGATGGCCCCCAGGCCTCTACATGGGTGGGCGATGCGAACGGACTGGCCATCCGACGCCCCCCCGACATCTGGCGCTGCCAGTCCTGGAGGCCCGTGCTGGTATCGACAGTGGCCTGCAGGTTTGCAGCCATGGAGCCCAGGGGGTTGGCAAACCCTGTCTGTGACAGTGCGACGCCGGCTCGCACATGGCCACTGGCGCCGATGCCCTCAGCGATGGCCTGCTGAGACTGGGCCATGGCCTGCAGAGACTGGGCCATGGCCTGCAGAGACTGGGCTATGGCCTGCTGAGACTGGGCTATGGCGTTGAGCGCCTCTGCCATCTGGCGCTGGCACTGGCTCATGGCCTCCTGTGAGAGGGCAGCCATTTCCTGGGCCACAGACGCCGCCTGCACGGAAGGCCCCAGGCCTCGCAAACCGTTCCCCATGTCTGACACCGTCGCACCCAGTGCCTCCACCGCGGACGCCACCCATGCGGTGTCAGCCTGGGTGGCACGCATGACCGGCACCACTCCCAGCTCCTGGACGCGGGTGGACTCCTCCACCTGCGACCGCAGCCGCCGCAAGCCGCCCGTCACCCTCTTCGCTCGTCTCCGTGTCGGTGGTTGCATCGGATCTATGTGTGGGTGTGGTAACTGCAGGAACCCGGAATCCATCTGGGCGGCAGATGTTCGCTTGGGCTGGGCTGCCCTCCGACAGCCCGGCTCCTCTGCTGCTCCTACCTCCACCTGCTGTACCGGGACGGCTGTGTTGTGCGCACCAGTGAGTGTACCAGACGCCTCATCACTAAAGTGCCAAACCGTGGTGAGTGTTTCTGCGATGGTGGAGGGTGTTGGTGACAGCAGTGGCGTTGTGTCGTGCTCTTCGTCCCACTCTGAGTCCATGGCACTTTGAGGTGGGGGTTCCTCTCCACCCATCCACTCTGACTCACTCTCCGGTATTTCGTCTTCCTGGGTAGTGCTGTCCCGGGTAGGGGTGTCCTGGGTAGTGCTGTCCCGGGTAGGGGTGTCCTGGGTAGTGGTGTCCTGGGTAGTGGTGTCCTGGGTAGTGGTGTCCTGGTAGTGGTGTCCTGGCTCGGATGTGACGGGGGCCTGTGGCTGCCCCCCTCATCGCTGGGTGGTCGCTCCCGCACATGACGGGGGTGTCGTCTCCCTGTTGCTCCAGGTCTCTCCGTCTTCTGTGGTCTCCGAGGGGCATCCTGCGGGCGTCGCATGCTGGAGGGTCCAGGTCTCTCCGTCTCCCGTGGTCTCCGAGGGGCATCCTGCGGGCGTCGCATGCTGGAGGGTCCGGGTCTCTCCGTCTCCCGTGGTCTCCGAGGGGCATCCTGCGGGCGTCGCATGCTGGAGGGTCCGGGTCTCTCCGTCTCCCGTGGTCTCCGAGGGGCATCCTGCGGGCGTCGCATGCTGGAGGGTCCGGGTCTCTCCGTCTCCCGTGGTCTCCGAGGGGCATCCTGCGGGCGTCGCATGCTGGAAGGTCCGGGTCTCTCCGTCTCCCGTGGTCTCCGAGGGGCATCCTGCGGGCGTCGCATGCTGGAGGGTCCGGGTCTCTCCGTCTCCCGTGGTCTCCGAGGGGCATCCTGCGGGCGTCGCATGCTGGAGGGTCCGGGTCTCTCCGTCTCCCGTGGTCTCCGAGGGGCATCCTGCGGGCGTCGCATGCTGGAAGGTCCGGGCCTCTCCGTCTCCCGTGGTCTCCGAGGGGCATCCTGCGGGCGTCGCATGCTGGAGGGTCCGGGTCTCTCCGTCTCCCGTGGTCTCCGAGGGGCATCCTGCGGGCGTCGCATGCTGGAGGGTGCGGGTCTCTCCGTCTCCTGTGGTCTCCGAGGGGCATCCTGCGGGCGGTCTGCATCTGCGGGGATGGGTGCCTGGATGTTTGGTCCTGCGATACACAATGAAGCATGCATGGTTAGACATCAGGCAGTGATCAGGTGATACGGAAGAGGGGGATATAGGGGAGGGGGGATATGGGGACGGGCTGTCGGTGGCTCACTTGCTACTACGCCCCCGACCTCTGCATCAGCAACCTCCCGGTCCTCAGGTCCACCAGCCAGTTCCAGGGCCCTTTCCTCATGTACGGTCAGTGGCCTCTCATCAGCGGGCCCTCCTCCAGTCCTCACATGCTCCCTATTGATGTGTGCGCGCTTCTCCTGTGGGTGGGGGGGGGGGGGTGGCAGGGGTAAAAGGCAACACTGTTAGGCAGGTATATGAATGCACGCCATCGGTTGCGCGTGCATTGCAGAGGTTAAGGTTAGGGTTATATTCACTTGGGGATATGGGGGAGGGGGGATATGGGGGAGGGGGGATATGGGGGAGGGGGGATATGGGGGAGGGGGGATATGGGGGAGGGGGAATATGGGGGATATGGGGAGGGGGGATATGGGGGAAGGGGGATATGGGGGATGGGGGATATGGGGGAGGGGGGATATGGGGATATGGGGGAGGGGGGGATATGGGGGAGGGGGGGATATGGGGGATATGGGGGAGGGGGGATATGGGGGAGGGGGGGATATGGGGGAGGGGGTATATGGGGGATATGGGGGAGGGGGGATATGGGGAGGGGGGATATGGGGGAGGGGGGATATGGGGGTGGGGGGATATGGGGGAGGGGGGATATGGGGGAGGGGGGATATGGGGGAGGGCGGATATGGGGATATGGGAGAGGGGGGATATGGGGGAGGGGGGATATGGGGGAGGGGGGATATGGGGGAGGGGGGATATGGGGGAGGGGGGATATGGGGGAGGGGGTATATGGGGGATATGGGGAGGGGGATATGGGGAGGGGGGATATGGGGGAGGGGGGGATATGGGGGAGGGGGGATATGGGGGAGGGGGGATATGGGGTGGGGGGATATGGGGGAGGGTCACCCTGCCTGCTCTGACGAGGTCGTTCACCTTCTTGTGGCACTGGGTGCCTGTCCGTGGTGTCAGGGCCACAGCGGTGACGGCCTCTGCCACTTCCCTCCACAGACGCCGGCTGTGGCGTGGGGCAACTCTGCGGCCGTGCCCGGGATACAGGGCGTCCCTCCTCTGCTCCACCGCGTCCAGGAGCGCCTCCACATCGCGTGACTCGAACCTCGGTGCTGAGCGACGGCCAGCCATCCAGTCGGGTGTTGCGGTCGGGTGGCGGGGAGCAGCGCGGCCTTATGAGCCGTCACGCCGTGCAGCGCGTATGACGCTGCACGGCGTGAACCACTGCGCAAGCGCGGATCCCGTTACGTCGCTGCTAGCCCATTTCGGGCCGGAGACTATCGACCCATTTTTCCGACATGACGTAAGTCGGATTTGCGCCGTTTTTTGCGCATATTGGCGGACTTTCCGCCGATAACGGAAAATTTCGCCCCAGGAATTGAATTTTTAAACTCCTCCAAAAGTATAATTTCTTTGAGAGCTTCATATGTTTGGCCTATTTTCAAAGCCCTTATCCACCTATCAGAATTACTCTGATTGAGCCTTTCAAACTCCATGTATGTTTGACCAAATTCTTTCCTTAAATTTCTAAACCTTTGTCTGTAGGCTTCAGGCACTACTTCATATGCACCTAAGATAAATTTTTTCACCTCCTCATACGACTCAGATACTTCCTCCGCTGGTGATGCAAACACTTCACTAGCTCTACCTACCAGCTTTCTTTGAATCAGTAGCACCCACATGTCCTGTGGCCATTTCATTTGTTTAGCTACCTTCTCAAATGAAATGAAAAAGGCTTCTACCTCCTTCTTGTCAAACCTTGGCAATACTTGGACATATTTAAATAGATCCCCACCAAGCCTTCGACTATGACGCTCTTTCTCGCTATCCTCATCACTATTCTCCAACCGGACGTTTCCCTTTACGTCTGCCAATTTTAACTGACTTATGTTTCGTAGCCATTTTCTGAAGTTCAAACTCTCTCTCTTTTCCCCTTTCCTCTCTATCTCTTTACTTTTGTTCTGGTAGGGCTATTCTTTCTTTGTTTCTTTCTTCTCTCTCCCTTTCTTTATAAACACCCATTTCTTAAAGGTACTCTCACATGACAGGCTGGTGAGGGTAAGGGATCTACATCTGGAGGAGAGGTTCACAAGTGTGGAAGAGCTGCAGGAGAGGGTAGAGCTCCCGAAAGGAAGCAAATTCTGGTATATGCAAGTGAGGGACTTTGCATATATACAAAGTTATGGAGAGGGTTTCCCAAGTTGCCAAAAAATGCCCTATTGGAATAGTTGCTGCTTCTGGATGTGGATGGCGAGGGTAGGATCGGGGGCATATACAGATGGCTGGGGGAGCAGGGAGGAGCGCAAGTCATGAGGATCAAGGAGAAATAGGAGGAGGAGTTGGGGGGGGGGGGATATAGGATGGGGAGTGTGGAGTGAGGCGCTGTGCAGGGTGAATTCTACCTCCTCGTGTGCGAGGATAAGTTTGGTACAGGTTAAGGCGGTACACAGGGTGCACATGACTCGGGCGAGGATGAGTGGGTTTTTCCAGGACGTGGCAGATGGGTGTGAGAAGTGTGCGCAAAGACCAGTGACCCACATGTGTTCTGGGGTTGAGAAGGTGGAGAGGAACTGGGAGGGAGTGTTTGGGGCAATCGCAAAGATTGTGGAGGTAGAGCCTGGGCCGGACCTTATGATGACTTTTTTGGGGGTATTGGAAATGCTGAAGCTGGTGGAGGGGAGGAAGGCCGATGTGGTGGCCTTCGCCTCTCTAGTTGCCCGGTGAAGGATTTTGCTGGAATGGCGGTCAACAGCGCCGCTGGTGGTGTCGGCCTGGCTAAGGGACCTGTATGACTACCTCCGGTTGGAGAAGATTAAGATTTTAAGGGTATCAGCAGAGGGCTTTGAGACATGGTGGGGACTGTTCGCCACCATGTAGAGGAATTGTTTGTTTTGGAGGGAGAGGGGAGAGGATAAAAAGGGTGAAAACCTTGTACAAACTGTAAATTGTGAGATGTGGAGAATGTTATCTGACTTATTTATGTTTTTGTACTTTTGAACATGTTTGGAATAAAATACATTTAGAAAAAAAACAGCAAACAAATGTTTGCCTCAAATTGTGAAACAAGTGGAAACGAAGATTCCATTTGCAAATCGCAAACGTCCAACAAGAACATGGCGGACATCATCCCAAAAGAAACTCCGAGTCCACTCTAGGAATGAACGGGCGGCACAGTGGCACAGTGGTTAGCATTGCTGCCTCACAGCACCAGGGACCTGGGTTCAATTCCGGCCTTGACTGTGTAAAGTTTGTACGCTCTCTCCCTGTCCACGTGGGCTTCCTCCGAGTGCTCCGGTTTCCTCCCACAGTCCAAAGATTTGCAGGTGAGGTGAATTGACGATGCTAAAATTGCCCCAATGCCTAGATATATGAAGGTTATGTGGGATTGCAGGGATAGAGTGGAGGAGTGGACCTGGGTAGGGTGTTCTTTCAGCGGGTTGGTGCAGCCTCGATGGGCCAAATGTCCTCCTTCTGCACCACAGGGACTCTTTGATTCTATGGAGTGAACATTCCCCTTGGAAGGAACAGGACAAACCCAGAGTGTAAAAAAAAATCGCACCAGCTTTCCACAAAGAGAAATGCAAGTTGAAAGAGTGCAAAAAGTGAATCAAATGGAGATCGCGAAATACCAGAGTACTACTACCTTTCCTCCAAACATGACAGACTGAGATGAGGAAGAACTGTCAAGTCTCAAGATCGTCTGTGGTGATAAAGCCAGAGACGTGAGATGGTGGAGCAGGGATAGTAAGTAATTATTATTTTGTCCGTATTAGGCAGGAAAGTTTTCTTTCGAGAAGAAAGGGCAATGTTGTGATATTGTCCCAGCATGCCATTGTAATATAAAGGTGCTCAGCAGAACAAGGGTTAACATTGGACTGGAGAATTGCACCATCCACTGTGTGATGTATAGAATAACATGGTAAGGTACTCAGAGGGAACACCCTCTAAGCAGCTTACCTGCATGGAAGCAACACCATGCAAGACGGTATGGAGCGGTATGGTGGCACTGTGGTTAGCACTGCTGCCTCACAGCGCCCAGGGACCCAGGTTCAATTCAAGCCTTGGGTGACTGTCTGTGTGGTTTGTACATTCTCCCCGTATCTGCGTGGGTTTCCTCCGGGTGCTCCGGTTTCCTCCCACAGTCCAAGGATGTGCAGGTTAGGTGGATTGGCCATGCTAAATTGCCCCTTAGTGTCCAAAAGGTTAGATAGGGTTACTGGGTTACAGGGATGGGGTTGGGGCATGGGCCAAGCTGGGGTGCTCTTTCGGAGGGTCAGTGCACTCGATGGGCCGAATGGACTCCTTCTGCACGGCAGGGATTCTATGATTCTATGAAGATAGTTACTAGGGATCTGTAAATAGACAAAAACTATCAATAAAGGGTTCATGTTTAAATATGCAAGTCTCAAAGATCTCCTCATTGAGACATCCAAAGAACTCATTACACAACACCAACTATTTGTGCTTTACACTGATATGGCTGGATTCTCCGCACGGGCCACAGGTAGCAGAGTTAACGATGAGGTAGCGAATCCAGCGTCCAGGAATTGACGGGTGCTACGTCCTGTACCTGAGCCAGCAGGAGTATTGCCCAGGTGAGTGTTAAAGCAGCATTTTGTTAACTGCCTCTGTCTGGACTGCTCTCTAACTTCCTGACAGGGATCTCTCATATTCGGGGCCTCCTGATAGGGATCTGTCTTCTGAGGGGCTTCCTGTCAGGGTTTTTTCGTCTCGGGGGCGGGGGGAGTGGGGGGGCTTTTTTAGAGTGTCTTTGTGGGGTCTCTTTATTTAGGGAGTCTCTTTTGGGGGGGAGGAGTCATCACCATACAGGAGGGGAAATCCCAGGGCGGTGGGCTGAATTGCTTTTGCGGGGGGAGGAGGGGGGCTCAGCTACGGGACCTCAATTTCGGGCCGCCGCTCCAAATGGTGGCCCAATAGCGGGATTCCCTTGAGAATCCCTCAAAACAATCGCATGGCTAAAGATTCGGGAATCGCTTCCTGATTGGAGCATAAATCAGGTGCAATAGTTCTGGTGGGTGAACATGGTCGCCCGAACGGAGAATCCTGTCCATAGTTTGTGTTTGCGTCACTGTGCTCATGTTTTCTTCTGAATGCACTTCGGATTCAATCTACGTTGAGATTGTGCGGTAAAGCATGCCTTGTGGCTTTGTGGAGCTGTATTGCTGGTTCACACACTTCCTTCCCACAGTTGGATATGGTGGCTGAGTGCCGAGGTCAGAAAGTGGAGGTGCGGATGGTTCTGGTAATAAACGCAGCTGATTGCATTGGTGCCTCTGTGGGGGATGTTTTCCCAGGCCCATGGAGGTGGGAGAGTGGGGATCCAGAGGCCAGGGAAACTGGAAAATTCCAATTGGTTAAAATGAAGACGTGTTCACACCTCCTTCCACTTCTCCCAGAAGTGGTTTGTGTACGTTGGGGCTAACATCCCTGGCAGTGGCAAGAAGCCAGTTAACCTTGTTAATGATTGAATTGTTAGTCAGTTCTGCCAGAACAATTGAATTTCTTTTAAAATGTATTCATTCTTGGGACGTGGGCTTTGCTAGCTAGGGCATCGTTCGTTTGCCCTTGAGAAGGTGCTGGTGAGTTGATGCCTTGAATCGCTGCTTTTCATGTGGTGTAGGTACATCCACAGGGCACTTAGGAAGGGATTTCCAGGATTTTGGCCCAGTGACAATGAAGAATGCCAATATAGTTCTTAGTTGGGATGATGTGTGGCTTGGAGAGGAACTTGTAGGCAGTGATGTTCCAATGTGTGTCTGCTGCACTTGTCCTACCAGACGGTAGAGGTCATGGGTTTGACGAGGTCTTGCTTCAGTGTATCATGTACATAGTGTACACTGCTGCCACTGTGTGTCGGTTGTGGAGGTAGTGAATGTTTGAGGGAGTAAATGGAGTGCCAGTCAAGTGTGTTGCTTTGTCCTGGATTATGTTGAGCTTCCTGAGTATTGTCAGAGCTGCACTCATCCATACAAGTGGGGAGCATTCCATCACACTCCTCACTTATGTCTTGTAGATGGTTGACAGGCTTTGAGTAAACAGGAGGTGAGTTATCACTGCTGACTTCCCAGCCTCTGACCTGCTGTTTTAGTCACTGTATTTATATGCTGGACCAATTAAGTTTCTAGTCAATGGTAACCACTAGGATGTTGACAGTGGGGATTCAGTGATCAAAGTGCCATTGAATGTAAACAAGAGGTGGTTACATTATCTCTTGTTGGAGATGCTCATTCCTGGCATTTGTGTGGCACGAATATTACTTGCCTATTATCAGCCGAAGCTTCCGTGTTATCCAGGTCTTGCTACATATGGACACGGTCGAGAATGATGCTGAACTTTGTGCGATCATCAGCGAACATTCCCATATTTTACTTTATGATGGCGGGAAGGTCATCGATGAAGCAGCTGAAGATGGCTGGGTCTAGGACCATGGGCGGGATTCTCCGACCCCCCCGCCGGGTCGGAGAATCGCTGGGGGGGCGGCATGAATCCCGCCCCCGCCGGCCGCCAAATTCTCCGGCACCGAAAATTCGACGGCGGCGGGAATCGCCCCGCGCCGGTCGGCGCCCCCCCGCCCCCCCCCGGGATTCTCCGGCCCGTGATGGGCCAAAGTCCCGCTGCTGTAATGCCAGTCCCGCCGGTGTGAATCAAACCACCTACCTTACTGGTGGTACTGGCGGCGCGGGCGGGCTCCGGGGTCCTTGGGGGGGGGGCACGGGGTGATCTGTCCCTGGGGGGTGCCCCCACGGTGGCCTGGCCCGTGATCGGGGCCCAACTGATCCACGGGCGGGCCTGTGCCGTGGGGGCACTCTTTTCCTTCCGCCTCGGCCATCAGCCTCCGCGATGGCCGATGTGAAAGTGACCCCCCCCCCTCCGCGCATGCGCGGGGATGACGTCAGCAGCCGCTGATGCTCCCGCGCATGCATGGACTTCCGCAGGCCGGCGAAGTCCCTTCGGCCCCAGCTGGCGTGGCGCCAAAGGCCTTTCCTGCCGGCTGGCGGCGGGCCAACCACTCCGGCGCGGGCCTAGCCCCTCAAGGTGAGGGCTTGGCCCCGAAAGGGGCGGCCCGACGCCGGAGTGGTTCACCCCACTCCATCCCGCCGGGACCCCCCGCCCCACCGGGTAAGGGAGAATCCCGGCCAGTATCCTGATGAACCTCTGCAGTGATGCCCTGGGATGACAATCGTTGACCTCCAATATCCTCAACCATCTTCCTTTATGCCACATATGACTCCAACCAGTGAAGAGTTTTCTCCCTAATTCCCATTGACTCCTGTTTTACTGGGGCTCCTTGATGCCATACTCAGTCAAATCCTGCCTTGATGTCAAAAGCAATTGAGGTCTTGAGTTCAACGCTTTGCCTATGTTTGGACCAAAGCTGTAATGAGGTCAGGGCCTGAATCGCTCTGGTGGAACCCAAGCTGGGAATTTTTCCAGCCACGGACAGCATCCCTGCAAGAAAGAACAAAGAACAATACAGCACAGGAACAGGCCCTTCGGCCCTCCAAACCTGTATCGGTCACGATACCAACCTTTGCCAAAACCCTCAGTACTTCCTTGTGCCGTACCCCTCTTTACCCACCCTATCCATGTGTTTGTCAAGATGCCTTTTGAATGCCGTTAATGGATCTGCTTCCACAACCTCCCCTGGCAACGTTCCAGGCACCCACCACCCTTTGCAATCTGTCAGTTCACAGAAGGTCTGAGCACAGTGAGAACTATATACAAATCACAATCTTTAATATTTACAGAACAGTAAAAAAATGTCTCTGGTCATCCGGTGGGCCGGTCAGAGGTTCAGCCGGTCCGGCGCCTTGATCGTTCTCTGAAATCGACGAAGTGGAGCCGGCGATGTTGGTGCTGTCGTGGTCGAAGTTGACTCTGGGAGCGTGCCAAAATCCATTTCATCGACGGGGGTGGGCAGGGGGAGGACGGACAGTCCTAGTGGGGGGTGATGGGGGCGACGGGGGAGGGGAGGGCGGCGCCGGGGGTGATGTGGGGGCGGAACCTGCTGGTGCCAGGTCCCTGAGGGAGACGGTATCCTGGCTGCCGTCGGGGAACGCCACGTAGGCGTACTGTAGGTTTGCGTGGAGCAGGTGCACCCTTTCCACCAACGGATTCGCCTTGTGGAGCCGCACATGTTTACGGAGAAGCACGGTTCCCGGAGCTGTGAGCCAAGTTGGGAGCGATACCCCGGATGTGGACTTCCTGGGGCAAAAAGACGTTCATGCGGTGTACTGTTAGTGGCAGTGCAGAGTAATGAGCGAATGGAATGTAGTGCATCAGGGAGGACCTCTTGCCAGCGGGAGGCCGGGAGATTTCTGGACCTTAGGGCCAGCTGGATGTCCCTCCATACCGTCCCATTCTCCCTTTCTACCTGTCCGTTTCCCCGGGGGTTGTAGCTCGTCTTTCTGCTGGAGGCGATACCCCTGCTGAGCAGGAACTGACGCAGCTCTTCACTCATGAATGAGGATCCCCTGTCACTGTGGATGTAGGCGGGGAAGCCGAACAGAGAGAAGATAGAATTAAGGGCTTTAATGACGGTGGCAGACGTCATGTCGGGGCATGGGATGGCGAAGGGAAAGCGGGAGTATTCATTGATCACACTGAGGAAATACGTGTGTCGGTCAGTGGAGGGGAGGGGGCCTTTGAAATCGATGCTGAGGCGTTCAAAGGGGCGGGAGGCCTTCACCAGATGCGCGCGGTCCGGCCGGTAGAAGTGCGGTTTGCACTCCGCACAGACCTGGCAGTCCTTGGTGATCATCCTTACTTCCTCGACGGAGTAGGGCAAATTTTGTGCCTTAATGAAGTGGTACAACCGTGTGACCCCTGGATGACAAAGGCTGTCGTGCAGGGCCTGGAGTCGGTCTACCTGTGCGCTGGCACATGTACCTCGGGATAGGGCATCTGGGGGCTCGTTGAGTTTGCCAGGCGATACTTAATCTCGTAGTTATAGGTAGAAAGCTCGATTCTCCACCGCAAGATTTTATCATTTTTGATCTTGCCCCGCTGTGTGTTGTTGAACATGAAGGCAACCGACCGTTGGTCAGTGAGGAGAGTGAATCTCCTGCTGGCCAGGTAATGCCTCCAATGTCGCACAGCCTCAACGATAGCCTGGGCCTCCTTTTCGACGGATGAGTGCCGAATTTCGGAGGCATGGAGGGTGCGGGTAAAGAATGCCACGGGCCTGCCTGCCTGGTGGCGGTAAGGGCGACGTTCGATGCGTCGCTTTCTACTTGGAAAGGAAGTGTTTCATCTACAGCGTGCATTGTGGCCTTGGCAATATCAGGTCTGATCCGGGCGAAAGCCTGTTGGGCCTCTGCCATCAGGGGGAAATGAGTGGACTGTATGAGTGGGCGGGCCTTGTCCGCATAATTTGGGACCCACTGAACGTAATACGAGAAGAACCCCAGGCAGCGTTTGAGGTTCTTGGGGCAGTGGGGGAGGGGAAGCTCCATGAGGGGGCGCATGCGGTCGGGATCGGGCCCCAGAACTATGTTCTGGACCACGTAGCCGAGGATGGCTAAGCGGTTTGTACGGAACACACACTTCTCCTTGTTATACGTGAGGTTGAGGAGAGTGGCGGTCCGGAGAAATTTAGCGAGGTCGACGTCGTGGTCCTGCTGATTGATGCACAATCAATTACTCTCGAGACAAGGTGAGTGATAACTAATAGGCTGCTGGGACGGCATTGGTTCTTATACTCTGCCTCTCAGGGCAGAGATATATACATTAGCCAATGGTAGACTCCTGGGTCTAGCCAATGGTATCCACCTATCAGGTACTGCAATACCTGGTATTACCACATACACCCCCTGTTAAAAAGAACCCGGCGGGGTGATGGCCAGCGTTAATGTCGCCTTTCGCATGGTAGGACCAGGTATGGAGGTACCGTGATGTCGAGGGTAACAGAAAAAGTGTTCATGGTGCAGCAATCAGTCGATCGGGTGGCCTGGTCGTCCTTCTGGAGCGTCTGAGCTTCGGCGATGATCCTGGTGGGAGCCCCGGTGGTTGCGACTCCGGGAACGTGATGTCTTCCTCCCAGGCAGCTTCGTCACCCCTTTCGCTGGTGGGGCGAAAAGTGGGCAGGGGGGAGGGGCGCCTGTAGGGGGCGTCGGTGCTTGTTCGGCGCTGGGTAGGAGCGGCGGCAATACTGACCCTCCGGTCAGGTGCTGCGGGGAGGGTGGGGGTGGGGGCAATGGTGGGGGTGGGGGCAATGGTGCGGGTGGGGCTCCGGCGGGGGCCAGGTCCCGAAGGGAGACCGTGTCTTGGCGGCCATTGGGGAACGCTACGTAGGCGTACTGGGGGCTGGCATGCAGCAGGTGGACCCTCTCGACCAACAGGTCCGACTTGTGCGCCCTCACATGTCTCCGAAGCAGGACGGGTCCGGGTGTCGCTAGCTAGGTTGGGAGCGAGGTCCCGGAGGAGGACTTCCTGGGGAAAACAAGGAGACGTTCGTGAGGTGTCTGGTTTGTGGTAGTACAGAGCAGCGACCGGATGGAATGAAGGGGCACCGAGAGGACTTCTTGCCAGCGGGAGACTGGCAGTTTCCTGGACCGTAGGGCCAGCAGGACAGTCTTCCTTCAGGACCTGGCCCCCGCCGGAGCCCCACCCATGAAACGCACGTGTTGTGCGGGGGAGAAGATGGCGGCGCCCATTGCTCGCACATGGCTGGGGAGGAGGGGAGGATAGCGGCGCCCATTGTCCGTGACCGGGGGGGTGGGGGCTGCCGCTGAGCGGGCTTGGCACACCGCTGCGTAGTGGCCCTTCTTCCCACAGGCCTTACAAAGGGCAGCGCGGGCCGGGTAGCGTTGTCGGGGGTGTCTATGTTGGCCGCAAAAATAGCATCGGGGCCCCCCGCAGATCACTGGCTGGCGCGTAGCGCAGCATATTGGGTGGGTAGCGCCCCCACTGGAGCGGCTGCCTGTGGGGCCCATGAAGCGTAGGAGGAGTGGGCCGCGCGGTTGGGGGCATAGGACTGTACATTGCGCAGGGCGACAGTTATGGAGAGTGCTAGTGTTTTAGTCTCTGCGAGGTCACGCGTGGCCCCTTCTAGGAGCCACTGCCTGATAACATCGGACCCAATCCCAGTCACAAAAGCGTCCCTCATAAGGAGATCTGAGTGCTCCTTAGCTGTAATGTCCTGGCAGTCACCGTCCTGAACTGGTGGGGTCAGGGCCCTCCAGAAGTCCTCGATTGACTCACCAGGTAGTCGAGTACGCGTTGCGAGCGCGTGCCTGGCGAAGAGCGTGTTCGTCTTCTGCTCATAATTTTCTTTGAGTCGAGTCATAGCATCAGCGTAATTGGGCGCATCCTGGATCAGCGGGAAGATTTTAGAGTTGAGTCTGGAGTACAAGATTTGAATCTTCTGAGCCTCTGGAACAGGGGTCGGCGCCGCGTTGATATACGCTTCAAAACAAGCTAGCCAGTGCTGGAAGTCCTTTCTGGCGTCGCTTGCGTGTGGATTCAGCTGCAGTCGATCTGGTTTAATCCGGAGGTCCATCTTCTGAATCAGATACTAATAAATTGAGGCACGATCAATTTGGCTGGAGACGAAGTTGAATTCAAACTGAGGCTTTATTAGTATCTGATGTGTGGCCTCCTACAGCAGCTGACAAAATGGCTGAGAGCTGAAGGCCACGCATATTTATAACCTGCCTCCTGTGCGGAGCTAGCATGCAGGGGCCCAGGTGAACCTGTAGTACAACCCTTAAGAGAAGAATACAGTGGTTTACCACAGGGGATAACCCCTTAAGGGAGTTGTCCCCAAAGTCCATCCGAGGGCTACCCTCCCCCACAGAATGCGCTACCCACCCACCCTTCCTCTACCAGAACGCCCTCCCAAGCAACTCCCCCGCAAAATGGGAGAACCGCTCCCAAAAGCCCAAGGGACCCCTTTAATTAGGAGAGCTCCCTTAGGGACTCCCTTAATAGAGAGACCCCTCCCAGGGACCCCCCCTTAATAGGCGACTCCCCCAGGACCCTAACTGAAGGAACTCCCCACAGAGGCCTTCTAACTAGAGGGATCCCCACAGTCCATCTCTGACTTACCAGTTCAGTCATTTTCTCTTTTTAACCAGGAATTGAAGGAAGAATATGAAACCCAAACAAAGAGGGGTGGCAAAGGAAATTAGAGTCAGCAGCAACTGGCAAATAATGACCACAATCTGGATAAACAAGTCGAAGTTTATTTTGAATTCCTGATTAGATTTATTGTTGACTCTCTTATATTTATGGCCCTTTGTTTAGGACTCCTCACAAATGGAAACATCTTCTCTTGGTCTACCTCGACAAAACCCTTCATAATTTATCAGGTCACCCTTATCTCTCTTCTGAGATGGCACTGGCCTCTATTTGAACCTGAATGATTGTTCCATCTGTGGAAATGTATATTAATTCAGTTAAATTATAAACAAACTTAAGTTGATGTCACGCGGAATTGTAAAAATACTGATGTTATTCATGACTGTGTTGAGTTTATGAATGAGAAAATGATTGTCATCTGGCACATTTATACCTGCTTTAAATGAACTTGCATATTTGTGTGGAGTTTGCATTTTCTCCCCGTGAGTTTCCTCCGGGTGCTCCAGTTTCTGCCCACAGTCCAAAGGTGTGCAGGTAAGGTGGATTGGCCATGATAAAACAAAAATTGCCCCTGAGTGTGTATGTTAGGTGGGGTTATGGGGATAGGACAGGATGTGGGCCTAGATAGGGTGCTCTCTCAGAGGATTGGTGCAGACTCGATGGGCCTATTGGCCTCCTTCTGCACTGTAGGGATTCCACGATTCAATCTGTTTGTGAATAAAGCCTTGCACTGTGCACATATTTCCTGTCTACCAATCTCACTTCCCGATTGTTACATATACATTTCCAATTCATGATACGGTAGTGTAGTGATTATGGTACCAGACCAGGAACAGGTTAGAGTTGAACACCATGAGGAATTTACTAGTATGCTATATATATATTGCAAGATGCCGTGATAATGGATGTTTTATGTAATATATTAGAATCCAGTTTCATAAAATGATATGAACATCACAATCAATGGCATCCGAGATTTCTGTTACAAGTAGCGTGCAATAAAATAACATTTTTCATCTAGATCAAGGTCTTTCAAGTGATTTCACCAATTTCATTTGTGTCTGACTTTGTGGATATGTATTTCTAGTCATTATTTTTTTCTCCTTGAACTATGTCAGTGATCAGTCCCTAGATGCCTCACCCAATTAGCCTTTCTTCCATTTGTGTTGGCATGTAACTTGTCCAGATGAGCCCATGAATACACTTTCCAGCAGGGATCATAGTGACCAAGTGGGGAAACCCTGGGCGATTCCACCATCCCAAACTCAGACTCTTGCTGCCAGATCCAGCCTCAGGCTTTCCGGCTCATGGTACCGCCACAGTATCAGTGTGCACGAACTAGGCCCAGCACGGCAGCCTTCAGTGTGTTTCATTTCTCAGGAATACCTGGAAAAGCCTGAGCTGATTGAGTGGATTTGGAGGGAAAATCTAAGTGTTTTTCTGCCAAACACTTGACCTTTGTAATTTGCACTGTCTGATTTAGTTTATCAGCACTCTGTTAGCTGCCTTTTGTTTGGAGTCTGTTTCACATACCCAATCCCCCAGGGAAAAAATTCTAATCGGCAGTCTTGCTTGTGAGCTGTTAATTCTGTACTCCTAATAAATTATATATTAGTTTGCACGCAGATTAAATAGGATCAATGGTGTCTTTACTTCTAACTTAACTCTCTTGATTCTACTACGTGTATGACTTTGGTACTTTTTATCAAATAGGGAGTATTGAAATTGAACTTATGGCCAGTGTTACTGATTAAAATATATGCTCACAAATGACAGAGATGCTAAAGTAAAAAGAAATTATAAATAGGATGTGAGTGGTGAGATGACAGCCTTAGGTAATTCCCTTACCAGATCATTCCAATCTACCTACTTCTCATTCTTGATATTTCTTTCTATAGATCTGCTAGGATAAAAAAAACATGTTCCAAATTATTAACTCACTGCTAAAAATTGTGGCTTCCTCAGCAGTTTCCAAAGAGAGACTAAGATATCGACCAGCACAAGCAGCAGCATGGAAGCAGGGAAAATGCAAATTGGCAAACGATTACTCACAAGATTTGTCAAACTAACCTCCAGCTGAAGCATGGATTAAACTCCATCACTGGCGTTGCGAAGGAGAAGTATTTCTGTGAGTGCTCTTTTTAAAATATCAGATGGTTAGAATTATGAGTGCATCTAACGCCCTTGTGTTTTCCTGTTCTGTCTATTCTGTTGATTTATGAATATTTTTGTTTCAACACTGAGAACTGGTGATATCATTGGTGGACTGACTTGCAGAGGTTACTGAGTCTGACAGTGCAGGGAGGGGGAGGCAGAGTGACAGCTGAATTAACATCCATGGGTGAAATGACTGGGATTTCTGAAGCACCTCTGGGTTAATGACTGTATTTCTACAGATGCTAACTCATCGTTATGTTGTTGGACTATGTAGCTAGTTGATACAGAACTGGCCAATTAAACTATAAAATTAAAAAAGAAAATCAAAGGAATACAAAAATGCTAAGTAGTCTGTTAAGGTTGATAATTCCTTGTGCCTGTTTAATTTTTGAAAGGGATATAAAAGGCGAGAATCCCTCTTTAAATACGTTTACTCTCTGAAATTGTCACAGTGGTTTCTATCTGAATGGGTTTATGCCATGTATTTAAGAAGCTTTGAATTATTGATTAATTTGGCTCAATGGTAGGTGGGGATGAGAATAAAGCTGCAAATTCACATCTTGGATTGGATCAAATATTCCTCATTCGCTATGAAGACATATGTTTGCAAATGTTTTGTTGAGCTTTTACACTTGGAAAATCCATCCGGGAATGATGTATAACATGACCTTATCAGTCTTTATATGTTCTCCATCTGTTTGTGGATTTTAGCATTTCTTTTTCTATTGCAGTTTATTTACATTGATGTTAGAGCTGCCTCTATTGCGGCACGGTAGCACAGTGGTTAGCACTGTGGCTTCACAGTGCCAGGGTCCCAGATTTGATTCCCGGCTTGGGTCACTGTCTGTGCGGAGACTGCACGTTCTCCCTGTGTCTGCGTGGGTTTCCTCCGGGTGTTCTGGTTTCTTCCCACAGTCCAAAGATGTGCAGGTTAGGTGGATTGGCCACGCTAAATTGCCATTAGTGTCCAAAAAAAGGAGGGGTTATTGGTTTAGGGGGATAGGGTGGAAGTGAGGGCTTAAGTGGGTCGGTGCAGACTCGGTGGGCCGAATGGCCTCCTTCTGCACTGTGTTCTATGTTCTATTATCTGTGCACTATGGTTCAGAGCTACAGATAAGACAAACATGAGATTGTGTCTGTCCCTGCCCTCATATTGAGTCCATTGAAACCAGGATGGAATTTGATGCCCGCCTCTATGGTATGATTGAGTGATGGGGCCCATTTAATGAGGTGAGGGGGTAACAGGTGGGAACCTCGCTGTTGCCTCATCTCTACCCTGATTAGGTCAGTGGCGCGAAGGCTTGTGGATAGCCTTCTGTTCTGGCAGCCAAATGAGGCTCTTTAGTGGGTATTCACCTGCCAGTGGTTGGGGGTGGGGGGGGGAACGATGACACGCGCAATGCATGGTGGCTAGAAACCCTGTTGGGGTTTCCTGCACTGGGGAGAGAGGTGGCATGGGGTCCCTGTTCAAAGGCTCTCTGTTCGAGGGCTGACAGCATTGACGATCCTGAATGCATTACCAGCAGCAGTCACCGCCTTTCCAGTGACACTGCTGAGTAATGCACAGCTGCAAATCTCTGATTGACCGGCAGCACTCAATGGGGCATGATTTCTGTCCCTTGGGGCCCATGATCAGAGGGAAGGCCCGTTGTTAAGTGACTGATTGGCATTTAATGTGGCGGGCTTTCTCAAAAGTAGACGATGAAGGTCTCTTGTTGGCTCTCCAGCCAAGGGGTGCGACCCGGGCGCCAACATTAAATACTGCCCACAATCTCAGTTGGTGAGTGACAGGACTGAGTGCATTGGATGAATTGGAAAGCAAACCTATGAATTCCTTTCTAATTGTTTTCAAGTACTACATCATCACGGCAAAAATATTTACAAATGTAGAAAGAAGTTCCCAAAATGCCAGCAAAGCCTGGCTGTAATTGTAACTGTGGTGCAACCATAATGACCAATCTAGCAGAAAGAGCAAAGTTTTCCTTTGTTTTTTGTTTACATTTTTGGGATCACAAGGAAAGTTTGGGCCTCCCCATCTGGGATTTCCTTACTGCAAATGTTCCTTTGCAAAGCCCATTCCAGCAACTTAACTGAGCGCTGGCAGCCGGCCTCCCTCTGCCTGAAATCCTGTCGTTTCCTGCCTGCCAGCAGCCACCTCCTCCTGATTCTGGAGTGTGGGAGATTGATTGTGCCTGTATTAACAGGGCTGGCAATGAAATAATACTACCAAAACTGGTCATTTAATAGGTTGCTATTCATGGAGCTTCGATGTATGCAAAATGCCTGCTGTCAAAATAATCCCTCGCCTTGGAGGTACATTTGAATATTAAGAAATGAAGACGCTTTACACATGTAAGTTTCTTTATTTACCTCAGTTAGAAATCAATAATTATTTGTGGCACTATTTAAAATACATAACTACAGGAAAAGGAAAAATGTCTTATTGGGGACAAAAAGTGTGAGTAAATTCAATAAAAAACAAAAACAAGCACTGTTTGGGGTTAGGATTAACCATCTGATTTAAAAAAAATTAAAATATGCAAGTCCTCAGGCTCTGACAAACCTCTTGATGTGACCTTGCAATCTTTACACAGCTGATGCTATAGTTTATCTCATCTGGTAAGTGGGCACTTGAGAATGACAGCTCTGATTCTGGTTCTTGTTACCTATTGACTCTGTCCTTGCATTGTTTAGCAGTCACATCGGTCAGTTTTTCAGCTACAAGTTTCATTCCTGGACTGATGGGTATTTTTAGCTTTGAATAACATCTTCATTACCTTATATAGCAGGGCCCAATTGAATTTCACACTCCCATTATTAATAGTCAGGGAGAACTTCATTCAACGCTGCCAAAAATAGCAGGCAAATACTGAAGCAGGGGGAGTGAGTTTAACCCAGTCATAGACTCAAGCCAGTGTTTGCTCAGAACAGCCTTCGTCTGCATGAAAATATTTATTTTTACTTCTTGGTCAAATAAATTAAACGTTCATATCTGAAACAAACATTCCATCGTGCAAACTGCATTTGAAACTGCAGTCATTTGTCAGCAATGTTATCAAAATTGTGGGGAATATGAGCACAAACCTGGAACAGAAATTCGACTTTGTCCAGAATGTATTGGTTCAATCAGGCGGAATCGAAATCTGGTTTGAGGTCCGAAGAGGAAACCATTGTTCAGCGTTTTGTGAGGAACCCCACATTGTGCCTCAAACCACATTGAGATTGATTCATGGAATTATGAAGGCCCGATGTGAAATTAACCCTGAGATGCAAGGTCCCACGTTTGGTTCAATGCTGCTTTAGGGGCATTGCCAAATTAGTAAAAGCAGTTTGGAGGAATTTCTGGTAGCCACCTAAAGCAACCATTAGGCTCCTTACAAACGTCAACGAAAGGGCTTAACACCTGTTTTAGGCCTTTCTCAGAAATCAGTTGGTGATCAGCAGAGCTGCTCTCCTTCCGATTCATCAGTGATCCTTCCAGGCAAAGTGTAAGTCATTTCTCAGAATAAACCCATCATCCAGGAGGAGCAGGAATGCTTCAGCAACTTCGCAACGCATGTGATTGTACTACACCTATTGCCCTTCCATGCCTCCCTCCCCAGAATGTACCTGTGGGACGTTGCCAGTCAGACTAATGGCCCGACATGCCTGTTGTTCAAAGTGGTGAGCTGCCTGCGGAGGTGTGACAGGCATCAGCAGATCACCTAAATTATTGAAATGAGACCCAATGTCAGATCTGGGGCGAAATTCTCCGTTATCGGCGGAAAGTCCGCCGATCGGCGCAAAAAACGGCGCAAATCCCACTTGCGTCACGTCATAAAAATGGGCCGATAGTCTCCGGCCCGAAATGGGCTAGCAGCGACGTAACGGTATCCGCGCTTGCGCAGTGGTTCACGCCATGCAGCCATGCAGCGCCATACGCGCTGCACGGCGTGACGGCTCATAAGTCCGCGCTGCTCCCCCCCCACCCGACCGGAACACCCGACCGCAACACCCGACTGGATGGCTGGCCGTCGCTCAGCCCCGAGGTTCGAGTCACGCGATGTGGAGGCGCTCCTGGACGCGGTGGAGCAGAGGAGGGACGCCTGTATCCCGGGCACGGCGGCAGAGTTGCCCCACGCCACAGCCGGCGTCTGTGGAGGGAAGTGGCAGAGGCCGTCACCGCTGTGGCCCTAACACCACGGACAGGCACCCAGTGCCACAAGAAGGTGAACGACCTCGTCAGAGCAGGCAGGGTGAGCCTCCCCCATATCCCCCATATCCCCCCCTACCCATATCCCCCCTCCCCCATATCCCCCATATCCCCCCTCCCCCATATCCCCCCTCCCCCATATCCCCCATATCTCCCCCTCCCCATATCCCCCCTCCCCCATATCCCCCATATCCCCCCCTCCCCCATATGCCCCCTCCCCCATATCACCCCTCTCCCATACCCCCCTCCCTATATCCCCCCTCCCCCATATCCCCCCTCCCCCATATCCCCCTCCCCCATATCCCCCATATCCCCCCTCCCCCATATCCCCACCTCCCCCATATCCCCCCTCCCCATATCCCCCCTCCCCATACCCCCCTCCCCCATATCCCCCCCTCCCCCATATCCCCCCTCCCCCATATCCCCCATATCCCCCCTCCCCCATATCCCCCCTCCCCCATATCCCCCATATCCCCCCCTCCCCCATATCCCCCCTCCCCCACCCTCCCCCATATCCCCCCTCCCCCATACCCCCTCCCCCATATCCCCCCTCCCCCATATTCCCCCTCCCCCATATCCCCCCTCCCCCATATCCCCCCTCCCCCACATCCCCCTCCCCATACCCCCCAACCCCATATAGCCCCTCCCCCATATCCCCCTCCCCATATCCCCCCTCCCCATATCCCCCCTCCCCCATATCCCCCCTCCCCCATATCCCCCCTCCCCCATATCCCCCATATCCCCCTCCCCCATATCCCCCCTCCCACATATCCCCCATATCCCCCCTCCCCCATATCCCCCCTCCCCCATATCCCGCCCTCCCCCATATCCCCCATATCCCCAAGTGAATCCAGCCCTAACCTTAACCTCTGCAATGCACGCGCAACCGATGGTGTGCATTCATATACCTGCCTAACACTGTTGCCTTTTACCCCTGCCACCACCCCCCCCCCCCCCCACAGGAGAAGCGCGCACACAACAATAGGGAGCATGTGAGGACTGGAGGAGGACCCGCTGATGAGAGGCCACTGACCGTACACGAGGAAAGGGCCCTGGAACTGGCTGGCGGACCTGAGGACCGGGAGGTTGCTGATGCAGAGGTCGGGGCCCCACGAGCAAGTGAGCCACCAACAGCCCGTCCCCATATCCCCCCCTCCCCTATATCCCCCTCCCCCGTATCACCTGATCACTGCCTGATGTCTAACCATGCATGCTTCATTGTGTATCGCAGGACCAAACGTCCAGGCACCCATCCCCGCAGATGCACACCGCCCGCAGGATGCCCCTCGGAGACCACAGGAGACGGAGAGACCCGCACCCTCCAGCATGCGATGCCCGCAGGAGGCCCCTCGGAGACCACGGGAGACGGAGAGACCCGGACCCTCCAGCATGCGACGCCCGCAGGATGCCCCTCGCACACCACGGGAGACGGAGAGACCTGGAGCAACAGGGAGACGACACCCCCGTCACGTGCGGGAGCGACCACCCAGCGATGAGGGGGGCAGCCACAGGCCCCCGTCACATCCGAGCCAGGACACCACTACCCAGGACACCACTATCCAGGACACCCCTACCCGGGACACCACTACCCAGGACACCCCTACCCGGGACACCACTATCCAGGACACCCCTACCCGGGACACCACTACCCAGGACACCCCTACCCGGGACACCACTACCCAGGACACCCCTACCCGGGACAGCACTACCCGGGACAGCACTACCCGGGACAGCACTACCCGGGACAGCACTACCCGGGACAGCACTACCCAGGACACCCCGTGCCGGGAAGACAAAATACCGGACAGTGACTCAGAGTGGATGGGTGGAGACGAACCCCCACCCCAAAGTGCCATGGTCTCAGAGTGGAACGAAGAGCACGATACAACGCCACTGCTGTCACCAACACCCTCCACCATCGCAGAAACACTCACCACGGTTGGGCACTTTAGTGATGAGGCGTCTGGTACACTCACTGGTGCGCACAACACAGCCGTCCCGGTACAGCAGGTGGAGGTAGGAGCAGCAGAGGGACCGGGCGGTCAGAGGACAGCCCAGGCCAAGCGAACATCTGCCGCCCAGATGGATCCCGGGTTCCTGCAATTACCACACCCACACATAGATCCGATGCAACCACCGACACCGAGACGAGCGAATAGGGTGACGGGTGGCTTGCGGCGGCTGCGGTCGCAGGTGGAGGAGTCCACCCGCGTCCAGGAGCTGGGAGTGGTGCCGGTCATGCGTGCCACCCAGGCTGGCACCGCACGGGTGGCGTCCGCGGTGGAGGCAATGGGTGCGACGGTGTCAGACATGGGGAACGGTTTGCGAGGCCTGGGGCCTTCCGTGCAGGCGGCGTCTGTGGCCCAGGAAATGGCTGCCCTCTCACAGGAGCCCATGAGCCAGTGCCAGCGCCAGATGGCAGAGGCGCTCAACGCCATAGCCCAGTCTCAGCAGGCCATGGCCCAGTCTCAGCAGGCCATGGCCCAGTCTCAGCAGGCCATAGCCCAGTCTCAGCAGGCTATAGCCCAGTCTCTGCAGGCCATGGCCCAGTCTCTGCAGGCCATGGCCCAGTCTCTGCAGGCCATGGCCCAGTCTCAGCAGGCCATCGCTGAGGGCATCGGTGCCAGTGGCCATGTGCGAGCCGGCGTCGCACTGTCACAGACAGGGTTCGACAACCCCCTGGGCTCCATGGCTGCAAACCTGCAGACCCCTGTCGATACCAGCACGGGCCTCCAAGACTGGCAGCGCCAGATGTCGGGGGCGCGTCGGATGGCCAGTCCGTTCACATCCCCCACCCATGTAGAGGCCTGGGGGCCATCGGGCACCCCGAGGGAGGAGGAGGTGGTGTGGTCCGTCCCGGCTCCCTCTGTAGGGGAGGTCCCGGTACACCGCGACACCTCGGACTCCCCCCCTTCCGTCCCAGGTGCATCGGGTGGGCAACGGGCAGGACAGGCTGGCAGCTCGCCATCCCAGTCGCCCGGGCCGCAGCCTGGCCCATCTAGGCCAGGACGCCCCAGGAAACGGCCGCCAAAGGGATCCAGTGTCAGAGGGCAGGAATCACAGGAGTCCACCTCCAGTTCTGCTGTACCATCTGGGGAACCACGTAGACGTAGTCAAAAGGCCCGTAAGGCCAAACAATTAGACACTGAGTAAGTTGGCACGGGTGCAGGGCACAGATGAGTTTTAGGGGCTAGGGCACGTGCATGAACTCCTTTGGTTATTAAAGTTAATGTTACACCTACCGAAGCTGCCTTTGTGCTCTGTCCAAAGTGTGCGGGCGTGTCATGTACGTTGAGCGCAGGTGTGTGTGTGACGGGTGGTCTTACCTCAGCCCCAGGTGAGTCTGCCCCCTTCCCCCTGGGCCGCCATCAACATCCCCCGGGCAGAGGACGGGACCGTGCGCTGCAGTGTCACAGCCGCATGCAGGGATGGTCCGGGTGGATGGTGGTACTGTGGCCATGGGTCAGATATAGTCCAACGATGTAGAGCCAGGAGCTCATCTTAGGCGGGTTGTCATCATCCTCCATGGCCTACGATTTCACGCGTCCACCCGAAACTGGGTGAGCCCGGCCCGTTGTGCCGCCGGTGGATCGGCAATTTGGGGGGGGGGGGGTGGTGTGCATGCGGGTGGGATGTGTGGGGTTGGGGAGGGGGGTGAGGGTGCTGGGTGGGTGGATGGGTGGGGGGTGTGGGTGCTCGGCTGTTGTCATGGTGTGCGGTCTGTGGCCATACTACCCGATTCCCACGCCCATCTAGTCAGTGAAGCGGGCGTCTATCAGTCTGTCCCGTGCCCGCTGGGCCAGCCGGTAACGGTGGACAGCCACCCGCCTGTGTCTAGCCCGTCTGCCCTGACCATTGCCCCCATCCCCCTCATCTGGGGAGGACTGGGCCTCTTCCTGCTGCTCCTCCACTCCGCCCTCCTCTGCCTGCGGCACATCGCCCCTCTGCTGGGCTATGTTGTGCAGGACGCAGCACACCACAATGATGCGGCCGACCCTATCTGACCGATACTGGAGGGCGCCCCCAGAGAGGTCCAGGCACCTGAAACGCATCTTCAGCACGCCAAAGCACCTCTCGATCACTCCCCTTGTCGCTACATGGGCATCATTGTAGCGGTTCTCCGCCTCATTGCGTGGCCTCCGTATAGGCGTCATCAGCCACGATCGCAATGGGTAGCCCCTGTCGCCCAGCAACCAGCCCCTCAGCCGGGGATGGCGTCCCTCGTACATGCCGGGGATGGATGACCGCGAAACCATGAATGAGTCGTGTACACTGCCTGGGTGACGGGCGCAGACGTGCAGGATCATCATGCGGTGGTCGCAGAACACCTGTACGTTCATTGAATAGGTCCCCTTCCTATTAGTGAACACGGCCCTGTTCTCTGCAGGTGGCCGCACGGCGACGTGCATCCCATCGATCGCGCCCTGGACCATGGGGAACCCGGCAACGGCAGAGAAGCCCACGGCCCGGGCATCTTGGCTGGCCCGGTCCACGGGGAAGCGGATGTAGCGGTGCGCCATGGCATAAAGGGCATCTGTCACTGCCCGGATGCACCGATGCACCGATGTCTGCGATATGCCGGACAGGTCCCCACTCGGTGCCTGGAATGACCCCGTTGCATAAAAGTTCAGGGCCACCGTAACCTTGATGGACACGGGGCGAGGGTGTCCCCCGCCAGTGCCACGCGGTGACAGGTGTGCCAGCAGGTGGCAGATGTGTGCCACGGTTTCCCGGCTCATCCGGAGTCTCGTCCTGCATTCCCGGTCCGTGAGGTCCTGGTATGACTGCCGGGGCCGGTACACACGGGGCGCCCTCGGGTGCCTCCGTTGCCGTGGGGCCGCGACGTCCTCCTCCCCCTCTTTGTCCTGTTGGTCAGGTGTCCCTCCAGCCTGGGCGGCTGCCGCCTGCCCCTCTGCGGCAGCCTGCGCCGCCTCTCTGGCACGCTCCTCCTCCTCCTCCTCCTCATCCAGGGCAACATAGACATGAGCGGCTGCCACCACGGCGGCCAACATCGCTGGATGGTCTGAAAACATGACGGCCTGGTGGGGGGGAGGGGAACGACGACATGTCATCATTGCCCATATCCCCTCCTCCCCCCAGACAGGTGGCATGGACCGCATGGGTCCAACTGTTGGAGGCTGGCACCTGGCCAGGTGGACCAACTCATTTGCCCCCCCATCACCCACCCCGGCACGGACCCCCTCCCCAACCTCCACCCCGGCACGGACCCCCTCCCCAACCTCCACCCCAGCACGGACCCCCCCCAACCCCCAACCTCCACCCCAGCATGGACCCCCCCCCCAACCTCCACCCCGGCACGGACCCACTCCCCAACCTCCACCCCAGCACGGACCCCCCCCAACCCCCAACCTCCACCCCAGCACGGACCCCCCCCCCCCAACCTCCACCCCAGCACGGACCCCCCCCCCCAACCTCCACCCTGGCACGGACCCCCTCCCCAACCTCCACCCCAGCACGGACCCCCCCCCCAACCCCCAACCTCCACCCCAGCACGGACCCCCCCCCCAACCTCCACCCCGGCACGGACCCCCTTCCCAACCTCCACCCCGGCACCGACTCCCCCCAACCTCCACCCCGGCACGGACCCCCTCCCGGCACTCCCCCGGAGCCCAGCCTACTCTAACCACCCCCCCCCGCCGCACACACACACAAGCCGAGACACACCTCTCCTCAGGCAATCAGTCTGCGGCCACGCCATTTCCTGCCCAGAGCCAACCCCCCAGGCCGTCACTCACCTCCTCGCTGGTCGGCGTGAGCCTGGAGCACCGGGTCACGCCGATGAAAAGGAGGTTTGATTCACGTCGACTTGAACGGTCATCACGTCGACGGGACTTCAGCCCATCCGGAAGGGAGAATATCGGCAGGCCGAAAATCGGCTGCCTTGCGCAGACCCGTGACATTCTCCGCGGCAGCGGCGCCATTAACGCCCCGCCGACTTTTCTCCCTTCGGAGACTTCGGCGGGGGCGGGATTCACGGCGGCCAACGGCCATTCTCCGACCCGGCGGGGGGTCGGAGAATGACGCCCCAGATCTGGATCCTTTGCTTAATCTCTTTCTTCCCATTTTAAAATTTATCTTATTCTTATCCACATTCATTCCCTGTCCATGATGACACAAGACAAACCTGGTCTGTCACTGCACTTCTTGAATCCACAGCTTGTGGAGTCATCTGTTGCGATATTTTTTTCTTTCCTACTTCGCTTCCATCTTATGGTCACACTTGTCCTGAACGCCTCACTTTGACAGCATGAAGGAAAATTGACAATGTGGGACTTCAGCTCACATTCTTGCATTCAGTAACTCAGCATGTTTAAAATATGTCTTTATAATGTGTACCAACATCTTTATTGAAACAAAAATTTTTTAATCATAAAATCACTGCTGTTCCCAACTGCTTTGTCATCAGGTCGGGCATTGTTGTAATAACCTTTATTGTCACAAGTAAGAAGTTACTGTGAAACGCCCCTAGTCGCCATATTCCGACACCTGTTCGGGTAAGCTGGTACGGGAATTGAACCCACGCTGCTGGCTTTGTTCTGCATCACAAACCAGCTGTCTAGCTCACTGACCTAAACCAGCTCCCCTATGCATATATAGAAAGGAAGTCTTGCCTTTCACAACCTCAGGAAGTCCCAAAATACTTTATAGTTAATGAAGTTCAGAAGTGCAGACACTGTTATAATGTAGGAAACAGCAGTAATTTATAAGGAGCAAAACTCAACAGACAGCAATGTGAAAATGATCAAGTGATCTACTTTTTGCGATATTAATTGGGGGATACATAACAGCCAGAACACCAGGAATAACTCCCCCGTTCTTTCAGATGATGCCAAGGGATCCTTTACGTCCACCTGAGATGATGTCTGATCTCAAAGATGGTGGGCGGTCTCCAACGCCAAAATCGTGTTCGGCAATCGGCCAGAGAATCCACGTTGGTGGCGAAATCGGGCCGGCAGCGCTTTTGTAATGTTCTGCCCCCTTGAAAATGGCATACTCTAGGAGTACGCCACATGCCGTCGGGACGGCCTCAGGGTATTACCTGAGGCCCTCCCCCCGATGCTCTGCCCCCGATGGGCTGAGTTCCCGATGGCATCGGTCGAGTGTGGTATTTATTTTCGGGAACTCGGCGTGGCGGCTTCGGACTAAATCCAGCGCCATCACAATCTGGGAGGGGGGGAGCCGATCCGCGGGTAGGGGAGGCTTTGGCGGAGGCTGGGGGCACTGGTGGGGGTTGGTCCAAGGGTGGCAAGCCTGGCCAAAGGGGATCACTATTTGGCAGGCCAGGTCCACGCGTGGCCGGCGCCATGTTGCATGCCGTGGCCGCTGCAGGCCGCCATCGTGTGCATGCACGGCCACCGACCGGGCAATTCTCCGGCCGTATGCGCAGCGAGAGCCGGGTGCTCTACGCTGCGTGCCTGCTAGCCACCCACCAAACGGGGGATCGGTGGCCGTTTTGCGCCATTCTTTCAGTCGTAAAGCGCCACCATTCCCACACCGGCGTCAGCAGTTAGTCTCAGAATCGGAGAATCCAGTCCGGTACCTCCGACAGTGCAGCATTCCCTCAGTACTGCACTGCAGTGTCAGCGTAGACTTTTGTGCTCAATGTTCTGGAGTTTGCCAAATCCACAAACTTCTGACATGAGGGGTGAGAGTTTAACACTGAGCCAAGGCTAATTATGTGCATTTGTGTACACATGCACATGTGTGTATATGCGGATATGTACATGCAGGCCATTGGTTTTCGTAATAACACACACTAATGCTTTAATAAACTGATTGCAACATTCCATGATTGAATTGCTCCACAGATACACTGTGGACTCAGCTTATCAGTCAGTGCTTGCAGTATTACATAAAGAATGGATCTTATTCCTTTTTAATCACCCCAATAAAAATCAGTTGTGGAAATGAGTTAGAGTTCATTCCAGAGAAATTTGTAATGCAATTCACATCAACAACATGTTCAAAGTATAAAGCATTTAGCAGTGCGGGGGTTAATGAAGTCTTGGAAAAGAAGATAAACAGGTTGATGCTGGCAGCTGAGGGAGATACTCATGCCCTTACTAGTGCATTGGGTTGGAGTTTGTCAAATTACTTTTGTCATTAGTTAAAAGTGAATGAAGATTGTTGTTTTCTTCAATTATGCAACAGCCCCAGAATCATTCTCCGGACAAAACTGAATAAGGTAAGACCAGCTTCACGGAGTGCTCAACTTTCCTTTCTCTTTTGCACTGCAGAGTTTAGTCTGGTGCAGTCAATGTTGCTTTGATAGATTTTGCCAACTGCGTGCAGACGGTAGCAGTGTTGACAATTGTTTTACTGGGCTTTGCTTTGAAACAGAGATGATTGTGCCTTTGAACTGTGAGTTTCAGATTGCAGCTCTGGTATCACTGCTGTTTCTCTTGTCACTGACCAAAGTGGAATCAATGTAAGTTCAAAATGAGTTGGATGTTTTCATAAGTGATTAGACAGATATATATTGAAAAGAGAGCGCAGTTATGTTGGAGTGTGCTATGGATTAAAAGTCAATTAAGATCTTTGGCGTTCAGAGTGTCAAATGTCAGAGTGAGGGGACTATGAATGTTGATTGAACTCCAAGATTGAGGATAAGCCTATAACTTTCACCCAAACCATTGCTGCCCCTCTGTAGAGAATAAAAATAAGGCTTTAACTAGAATTATTGATAGTGATAGTGTACTGCAATAGTCACTTCAGTTGTGGCGACTTCAACAATCATTCACAATAACACCTTTTTTCAGTCGGTGGGGGGCGGGGGGTGGGGGGGGGGGGGGGGAGGGCGGGGGGAGTGAGGGTGACACTTATGTCACAAGACAAAATTGAAAAATTGGAGCCAGACCTGGGATGTAGCATACAGCCTGACTTCAATGCCAGACTAACTCTGGCATTGTGATATCATGAAACAAACTTTCATTTCCTGAAATGAGTTTGGAATATGGAGCACCCAGTTACATGGTTCCCTGCACTGAAATGTTGTGGTATTTGCAGATGACACAAATCTGGGGGGGTGGGTGAGCTGTGCAGAGGATGCAGAGATGCCTCAGTTAGGACAAATTGAGTGAGTGGGCAAATGCATGGTAGATGTAGTATAATGAGAATAAATGTGAGGTTATCCACTTGGTCGCAAAACTAGGAAGGCAAATTATTACCTGAATGACTATAGATTGAGAGAGGGGAATGTGCAACGAGACCTCGGTGTCCTTGTACACAAGTTGCCGAAAGTAAGCATGCTGGTGCAGCAGGTGGTAAAGAAGGTAAATAGTTGTGTGCCTTCATAGCAAGAGGATTAGCGTACAGGAGCAGGGATGTCTTGCTGCAATTATCCAATGCCTTGGTGAGACCACACCTGGAATATTATTTCCAGTTTTCATCTCTTTATCTGAAAATGGATGTTCTTGCTATGGAGGGAGTGCAGCAAAGGTTGAGCAGACTGATTCCTGCGATAGCAGGACTGACATACATGGAGAGATTGAGTCGGTTAGGATTAAATTCACTAGAGTTTAGAAGAATAAAGGGGGATCTCTTGAAACCTATAAAATTCTAACAGGACCAGACAGGGTAGATACAGGAAAGATGTTTCCAATGGTGGGGGAATTCCAGAACCAGGGGTCATGGTCTAAGGATGCGGGATAAAATCATTTAGGACTGAGATGAGGAGAAATTTCTTCACCCAGAGAGTGGTGAGCGTGTGGAAATTTCTACCACAGAGAGCAGTGGAGGCCAAAATATTGTGGGCACGATCGTATGGCCTTGTCGCACCTGGCCCGGGACGCGACGAGGCTGTTAAATTTCGTGCGAGGCCTAACAAGATCTCGCAAGACGTTGTGATCTGGATCTTGCCCTCACTGGGCAGGACCCAAATTTGCATATTTAAGTGAGCAGTTAGTCTCACTTAAATATGTCTGCGCTGGAGTCTCCCAAGGCTCAGGATTGAGGACCTCACCGTGGTGCTGTTTAGCACAGGTCCATATAAACGTGAACCAGATGTAACGGCATCCGTTAAAAAGAAAAGAAGAAAAAAATAGATGTAACGGCACCCAGGGGGATGGAGCACCCAGGCCATTGGGAGTCCGTGGGTAGATGGCAATACTCTGGCATTGCCATCTGGGCACCATGGCAATGCTGCACTGGCAGTGCCAGGATGCCTGGGTGACACTGCTAGGCTGGTAGGGGCACAGCCAGGGTGCCAATCTGGCAGTGCCAAGGTGACCAAGTGACAGGTTACCAGTGCCAAAGATTGGGCCCGTGGGTGTCCTGCCCTTATGATGTGGGTGGGGGGGGTGAGGGGGGGGGGGGTGAGGGGAGTAAGTAAATTAGGTAGATTGGCGGGGGGGGTCTGAAAGCACATTGGGCGGTTGAGAGTTCGGGGTGGCATTTAAAAATGGCACCCCAATCTCTTCTGAACTGAGCTCATCAGTGCAGGGAATGAGGTGAGTGTCGCCACGGCGGGGTGTTCCTAGCCGAGGCCAGAAAAAAAAGAGTCTTGTTTGATAGTGGGGTCAGTTTCAGCACTGCAGGCGCTGAGAAACACCCTGCTAAATGTGCCCAGTATGTTCTCAAGAAACAGTTCGATATAGCTTGTGGAGCTACAGGGATCATAGGATCTGGGGGAAAGCAGGATCAGATTACTGAGCTGGATGATCAGCCATGATCATAGTGAATGGTGGAGCAGAGTCAATGGGCTGAATGGCCAATCCTGCCCCTATTTTCTATGTTTCTATGGTTTGAAAGGCTAATGACCAGAGTTCATCAGTGAAAATCAAGGGCAGCACGGTGGCGCAGTGGGTTAGCCCTGCTACCACACGGCACCAAAGTCCCAGGTTCGATCCCTGCTCTGGGTCACTGTAACCGTGTGGAGTTTGCACATTCTCCCTGTGTATGCGTGTGTTTCAGCCCCACAACCCAAAAGATGTGCAGGGTCGGTGAACAGCACGTGGCTAAGAGCTAGTCTGGTTCAGTCAGACAGAGTAACCACACTTAGGTTAGCAGAGAGTCGAACTCACAGAGAACTGTGCTAACTGTGCTACTGGTTCAATAAATCAAATTGAACTAACGTCAAAGTCTTGAGTATATTTTGGTTAAAGCTGCATCCAGTTGCAGCCTGTGTTATCCCAGAGTACACAACACATCAAATTGGAAAAAAATGAATTGGGTAGTCTAAATGTATTTTTAAAAAATCTGTGAAAATCTTACTAAAAGACTCAAAGTAGGCTAGAAAGCCCTGAATACAGATATCAAAGAACAGGGGCGGGATACTCCGATATCGGTGCGAAGTCCGGCATCGTGCCGCCCCAAAGGTGCGGAAGTCTCCGCATCTTGGGGGGCCGAGCCCTCACCTTGAGGGGCTAGGCCCGCGCCGGACTGATTTCCGCCCTGCCAGCTGGCGGGAAAGGCCTTTGGTGCCCCGCCAGCTGACACGGAAATTACTTTGCCGTGCAGCGCATGCGCGGGAGCGTCAGCGGGCGCTCACGACATCCCCGCACATGCGCAGTGGAGGGGGTCTCTTCTGCCTCCGCCATAGTGGAGACCATGGCGAGGGCGGAAGGAAAAGAGTGCCCCCATGGCATAGGCCCGCCTGCGGATCGGTGGGCCCTGATCGTGGGTCAGGCCACCGTGGGGGCACCCCCCGGGGCCAGATCGCCCCGCGCCCCCCCCAGGACCCCGGAACCCACCCGCGCCGCCTTGTCCCACCGGTAAGTGAGGTGGTTTGATTCTCGCCGGCGGGACAGGCATTCCAGCAGCGGGACTTCGGCCCATCGCGGGCCGGAGAATCGCCGGGGGGGCCCGCCAAACGGCGCGGCGCGATTCCCACCCCCGCCGAATATCCGGTGCCGGAGAATTCGGCAACCGGCGGGGGCGGGATTCATGGCAGCCCCCGGCGATTCTCCGACCCGGTGGGGGGTCGGAGAATCCCGCCCCTTGTGTAAGAAATGTAAGGCAAAGAGAAAAGGAGCATTTCTGATAAAAGGCTTAATTTGATTTTAGCTATTAGAAGATAGAAATGACGCTGAAACCTTTAAAGCTCCTTAGTTTGAGAATAAAACACAGGAAAATGTTCAGGTCCACTTTTCCACTGGGGTACGTTACCTTATGTTAAATAATAAAACTATACAAAGCAGAGCTAGAAAATGGGGTGTGATCTCCCAAAAAAGGAACATAGGGCGTGATCCTCCTGCCACGCTTCTCTGGGAAAGCATCTCGCTGCGGCGCAATGTGGCCGATGAAAGCCGGAGACTCCCAGGATCCACCCGCTCGCAATGCCACGCGAGATTCAACACAATCTCACGAGACGTAGCAAGGGAAATCCTGCCCACAATGAGCAGGATCACCTTTTAGAAAATCTGCATATTAGAGCGAGACAGTAAGCCTTACTCTAACGTGCAGATTCCCAAGGTACCTGAGGCTTTTGGATTCAACCACTTAGCCTCCAGGACCTTGGGCAAGTGCCGTTTGGTACTGGTCCCCAGTACTCGCTCTGATATGCAGATTTCCTAAAATCCCACCCATTGTGGCAACATCTTGCGAGATCGCGTTGAATCTCACAAGATATTGCAAGCCGGGTAGATCCCGGGAGCAGGGTCTCACAGCTTTCAACAGGCATGCTGCGCTGCGGCAAGCTGCATTTCAGGCGTAGCATGGCTGTTGGATCGCGCCCTGTTTCTGGAGAGGAGGAAGAAAGTTGTTGAGTTTAACAAAGTTTTGTGTTAACATTATGTTGCAATCATATTTACATTTATGTGTATTGAAAACTATTTATTTTCTCTGGTGACCAATTAAAAATTAAAGTGCATTTAGTGAATTTATATCACTATAAATGCATGGAAATGCATACATTACAGAAACTACATAGCCACTATGGCTAGGATTTTCCGGTGTGGGAGTTTCCGCGGCAGAGCCAAAATTCCATTGACTTTCAGCGGGACTGGACGATCCCAGTGATGGGCAGGGCTGGAAAATCCCACCAATATTTGGTGGATGATTAAGGCAATGCTTAGACATGAAAGGACAATTTTCTTCAGTCCCTCACGCCGGGTGCTGAACAGAAGTGTGCTGAAACACGCAGCACCAGTTAAGCTTTGGAATTACACTTATTTACAGCCCTAAACCACAGATTGGCCTATTTTCTCCAAGATACCCAATGCTACAGTCGACATATCTGAGACCTTACTGTTCCAACAGAAATGCAAACTTCTAAAGAGGTGACAAATTTGAATTAAGTCCAACCTTAATATTTTTGACCCTGCCCCCATTGTCTCTCGAGTCACCAGGAGTTTGAAGAGAGGTTCAAAACCAGCTTTTTCTGAGTGCCCCAGGCATTGCAATGGAAACTAGCAGGAGGCAGGAAATACACTTTCTGGCCTGAATTCTATGTTCGGGACCCGCCCGAAGTTAGCATGGGTGGAAGCAGATGTGAAAGCCGCTCTCACCTGACATTGCATTATTGACACATTAACGAGCCAATTAACGGCCATCCAGCTGGAAACATACTCTGTGAACGGATGAGCGCTGCCGAGGAGGGCAGGAGGAGGGTGGGAGTCAAGAAAAAGGATTGTAGGGCAGCACAGTGGCGCAGTGGGTTCGCCCTGCTGCCTCACGGCGCTGAGGTCCCAGGTTCGATCCCGGCTCTGGGTCACTGTCCGTGTGGAGTTTGCACATTCTCCCCGTGTTGGCGTGGGTTTCGCCCCCACAACCCAAAAAGATGTGCAGGGTAGGTGGATTGGCCACGCTAAAATTGCCCCTCAATTGGAAAAAATGAATTGGGTATTCTAAATTTATTTTAAAAATGGAAAAAGGATTGTGCATGCTGGCGATTCCATTGTGCTCCCTCAGATGGACAGTCGCTGTGGAGCTGTCTGAGGGAACTGCTGGCCTGTGAAAAGATATCAGTGGCACAACTGTGCCATGAGTGTCTAGGCAGCACAATCGTACACAGACCTCGGTCCACAGACATTTACCGTTAATTTAATTTGACCCCTGACCTATCATCCCGCCCTCGATCGAGGTCGCAGCTTAAACGTAAAGGCCTCTTGGCCAATTGGCCTCTCTGCCCACCCACCACCAACCATAAAGGCAACGTAAAATCTCAGCCAATGCCGTTTAATTAATTTAAATTGGCTTCTTGATCGTCTGTGTGCGTGCTTCTGACACGTGCATGTGCCCACCTACCAAAATATCGCAAAAGAATATGATGCCGCGGGGATGTGTGCCCGACATCTCCTTGTGGGATTTTATGCACTTCTGGGTCAATCGCACACCCGCCCGAGCAATATAATATTCTGGCCTTTGTTTCATTTGCTGTATCTGGCTTGTGTTCTATAGGCACAGGTCAAGCTCTGTTGCTACGAGAAAGCCCTTTTAATCCCAGGACAGCAATAAAGGAGCAGAAACCCAGTGATCTGATTTTCTGGCCATTATATATCTATACATAAATATTTAGCGTTTCTGAGAGAAGTGAAAAGGTATTACTTGGGGGAGCATTCAGGAATCAATGCTGAGTGCATAACTGATCACCAGTATACATCTGCAGGATTTTTATCATTAACACAGTCTCATTTTGCAAAGAATCTTGAGATTCAGAATCAGGTTATTGCCAAATGCACAACAGAAATACGGGCGGCCAAAAGATTCACGTTGCAGTAGAGCTGGAAAACATTTCAAACAGTCTTTATTTGCTTCTCCAATTTGTAAATTAATTGCCCAATGCAATGGTAAGGACCATGGACCAGAACTATCTCAGGTTCATTCCTTGATCTGTGCTAAATTAATTGCGGAGCCAGTGTAGTTACATTGCTACAGTTGGCCATCAAAAAAAAACGCACAGGCCAGCCAACTCCCAATTCTGATGCAGTGATTTCTGCAGCAAAATGTGCTTGCGTGCACATTGTGTTAAAACGTCATTCAGCTTACAATGCCCCCCCTCATTGACTATGTTCACAGATGCAAAATGGCTCCTTGGATGAAAAATGAAAATCACTTATTGTCACAAGTAGGCTTCAATGAAGTTACTGTGAAAAGCCCCTAGTCGCCACTTCCGGCGGGGAGGCCGGTACAGGAATTGAACCGTGCTGCTGGACTGCCTTGGTCTGCTTTCAAAGCCAGTGATTTAGCCCTGTGCTAAACCAGCCCCTGAGGTACCAAAGCACAGGTAGAACCAATGGAGCCATACTCCAGCATTAGTCCTTCAGGACAGGAAAGTAAGACAATTGCAGAGAAGTAAAACTCTAACTTGAAGAAAACTGAAGTTGATGGAATTAGTCTCTTCTTGTAAGCATGATTTGCTTTGTTGCTAGGTTAGTGACTGAGGTACCCTCAGTAACGACGCTTAGAGTGTAAACGGTAAAGAAGGCTTTATTAGACTAAGAACTATGCTAGAGCTGAGACATGTGCTGACTGCTGCACAGCCCATGAGGCAGCCCTTTATATATGGCTCACAGATGGGCGGAGCCAGAGGCGGAGTCCCCAGGGTTCCAAGCCCGGTCTTAAAGGGGACATCACCTTACATGATGATAAGGCAGTAACCGTTCATCACAGTGCCAAATATCCAGGAAACGTGTCTTGTTGAAGAATAAACATATACTCCCAGTTGGCCATGACTAACACAATTATTCATGAAGCTCTACAATTATTCATGAAGCTCTTAGAAAGTAGAGCAGGTGGGTCCCACCAGAAACTTAACTGGTCATTAGTTCAGGGATAAAGGCTTGGAATGTAAAGTATAAATGTGTTTGGCCCGTTTGATAAATCCTCCACTTGATTTATAGAAAAAAGATAAAAACAGGTGATAATACCACATCCATCCATGTGTTACCTCTTTAAAACTGCAGTGCGTTGTATTGCATCATTACGACAATCTTTCAGTCCTAATTAGGAATTGCATTTAATCAGCAACAAATGAAAAAAATTATATTAAAAGGGAAAAAGAATCAAGTTACACTGCCCTGTCAAGGTTGTCCTTTGCACAGAATGAACTCGCAAAACATGAATGTTTTGGGAATGCTCTTCTTTCTCTCCACATCACCAGCTGTGCAGTGCCCGTTGCTCACAAACAGTGCAGTGGAGAGTCTGAAGGTTTTCAAATCTGGCGTGACAGGCAACAGCAGCAAAGGTCTCCCAATTCCCCAGGTAAAGGATACCATGGATGACCAGTTTAATGTTATGCCATGTTTCAGATCTTTATCTTACATTTTGTCACAGCTGTTGCAAACATCATTAACCCTGTCAGTACCACCATTGCAGCACCTGCGGGATTGGATTTCTTTTGTCGCCTCCAGTGCTTGATCATGCATCCAGCTGAAGGATTTCATAAACTTTCAGAATAATCAAACCTTTTTTAAAAATTCAAATTACCGCATAAGTGTAAATCCTCGCTGGTTCTGATTGTTTTGCAGTGGGTAGACCCTTGATTCAACCAAGAGTTAATTTGCAAAGCACTCCAGAAAGAGTCCCGCACCACAGCAGAAAAAAAAGCATGAAAACACTCTTCATTAGTTAGGGATGATACTCCTTACATTTGCGTGGTCCTATAGAATCTCACAGGATCCCTTAAGATAGAAACAAAAACCTTGCAGCATTTAAAATGTACTCTGGAGAGTTCAGAAGAAGAGCACTGGGCCGTACCTGCACATCATGGTCTTCTGCTCTCATTCTATGAAGGCTTGTATGATTTCTAGATAGATTACCCTATGAGTATTTTCAACCACCATAGAAATCTGCACAAAATATATACACTATGATATACATGACAAACGCATGATGTGCTATTGATCCCACAAATGCAACCAGTTGTCTATTGCACAACTGACAAACCCCATATCATGTCAGGGTGCATAAAATATTGCATCATATTATTTACAAAGCAAAGAAGGATATAATCACTTATATTGAATAAAAACAGCTTTTTGTAACTTCTGAAGTAAATTATAGTGTGGATACTCAAGGCTGAGGACACATGCAGTGCCAGAGGCAAGAATGTGGTCAGATTTGTGCTGTGGTTAACCTTCTTTGAGGTTTTCAAACATTTGATATTCTGTCTGTCACAGCATAAGCGTGAATTTGAACCTACACTGCAATCTTCATCATGCACACATTGACCCATTACTTATGCAAGGTGTACTTTAAATATTGGGTACAAAGAGCTGATAAAATTCAATAGGTACATAGTATTACTCATATCACTGTTCCAGATGAGAACTGCAGCTGTTGTTATATTGCCATTCATTTCAATAAGAAAAGCATGGGGTCAGATTTCTTTAGCAGAGATCTATACATCCTACACTGATTGGTGTAATATATTGCTCCCCAACTTCCTTCAATCGGTTCTTCCCCTATTTCACTAGTGAATGAGTCATTGTAAAATGCTGTTTATAGGAGTGTTTCAACACTGGTATGTGAAGTTAAAGGACATCACTTAATTAGTGAAAGTATCTGTCTATGTGACAAGAGGAAAGACATGCTCGTGGATGTTAGTGAATGGGGTGAATGCGACATTTTGCCTGATTTCCAACAGGTATGCCTTTCGTTGTGTCTTGTTGCTATGTTTGTGTCTGATTCTTGTGTTAGCATTCTCTGATGGCTTTGTGCTGTGCTTGTCTCTGATCCCCTTCAATTCAGTGCAGTACACGACAGGCCGATGTGCTGTCCGTTTTCATCCTGCTGTGCTTACATCTGATTGCTGAGGGCTTCTTGGTCATTTGTGCAAGCTCTTGAATGCCTTCAAAGTGATACTTTGCTTCAGTTTCTTGAAGCTCAGGGGATGAAAGATGGCTCAAGGAAACACTCTAGATATGAAGACTTCCATTAGAGTTAAGTTAATGACCATTTCATTTCTGCTTGAAATGATTTTATCTGCATTGTAGATGACGTATCACACTCAGATTCCTCATCCATCAAAGCAAGCATCGTTTTGTTGAATTGTCTTCCGATGGTGTCTCACCTTTGCGGTGCCCTTTGATGAGTAATAGGGATCTTCAACAGGAATTATTACCCCTGTGGGCTCTTTCATCCGTCTTTCTGTTACTTTCGCAGAAACATGCGTTTTCACTTTTCCTCCATGATTTCCACTGATGTCTCGTGAAAGTTATTATGGAAGATGGGAAGCTCCATTGATTTCCACCCTTGTTTTCACTCAAGGATGCAGGGAATATTTTCATCTTTAATGCTCCGGAGGTACATAATGGAAATCCAAGCTCAACATCAACCATGCCAAAGATAGTTAAGTGCATGCCCCTTCATGCTCGAGTGATTTTGAAGTGCTAAGAAATTGACAGCACCTAACTCTCCTTGATATGGTTGATGTTTGTAAACATTCTGGTTTCAGCACTTAGACTTGCTCAACCATGAAGAAAATAAATGAAGCAAGGCTCAAACTGGTTTGTGCGAGCTTCACTCACAGCCCACTACCAGAAATGAATGAATAGCTTGCAGCTAATGGATCTGAGGGGGTTAAACACAGGACAGAGCTGTTCTTTTTTCAGAAATTAACACATGGTGCTTGCAGGTATGTGTGTTACAACTCATTTTTTTCATCGCCACTGTCTGGACTGCTCTCTAGCTTCCAGACAGGGGTCTCTTTTCTGGGAGTCCCTCTAGGTAGGGGGCCTCTGTGGTGATCCCACTAGTTAGGGTACCCTGTGGGGGGTTCATTTAGTTAGGGCGTCCCTGTGGGATTTCCTTCTAGTTTGGAGTTCTGTGCGTGTTGAGGGGTGGGGGGGGGATTCCTTTAGTTAGGGTGTCCCTGTGGGGGGTTCCTTTTGTTAGGAGGTTTCTGAGGGGGCTTCCTTTAGTTAAGGGTCTCCCATTTAGGGAGTCTCTGGAGGGTAGGGCCCTCTAGTTAAAGTGTCTCTGGGGATGGTCCCTCTAGTTAGGGGGTCGCTGAGGGAGGTTCCTTTAGTTAGGGGGTCCCTGTGGGGATCGCCCTATTAAGGTGGTCCTTGGGCGGGGTCTTTTAATTAGGGGTCTCTGTGGGGGGGTTTGCCTATTTAGAGGGCCCCTGGGGGAGGAAGAGGTTGGGTCACCCCTGTACTTGGGGGAAGGGGAGGCAGCCAGAAAATCCAGGGGGGGGGGGGGGTGGTTGGTTTGCGGGGGTGGGGGAGGCAGTGTGGGGCTGATTTGCGGTGCGGGGGAAAGCCAACCGGGGGACTTCGATATCAGGCCACCTGCTCGAAATGGCAGCCTGATAGCGGGATTCCCTCAGGTGTCTCTCGTATTCCTCACCATGGATAAAGTTGCGTGCCGTGAGATACTGAATTTATCAGTGATTTGCACTCCCAGCCGGAGCGCAAACCACCTGCAATTCAGCTCCTCTCCCAAACAGAGAATTTTGTGGGAAGAGATGGAGGGAAAAAAAGACGAGAAAAATGGGGGGAAAGGGTTGTTCCCCTGAATATGTAACAGGAATGCGGAGCGTGCTTGAAAAATGTAGGCTTTTGATTTGAAGAGGTTTTTTCAAAGCGACAAATTTCAATACTGTACTAATCGCCTTGGTGCACAGCAGAACTTGACCAGAAAAGTACTGAATTGTTAGAAGCGGAGGGCAGCACGGTGGCACAGTGATTAGCACTGCTGCCTCACGGCGCTGAGGTCCCATGTTCGATCCCGGCACTGGATCACTGTCCGTGTGGAGTTTGCACATTCTCACCGTGTTTGCATGGGTTTCGCCCCCACAACCCAAAAATGTGCAGGGTAGGTGGATTGGCTATGCTAAATTGCCCCTTAATTGGAAAAAATGTAATTGGGTACTCTAAACTTATTTTAAAAAATGAATTGTCAGAAAAGCCTAGCGCTACTGTGCCATCTTGAAAGCATGCACACGCGCTCTGAATATGCATTATACATATCCCTGGAAATAGCACTGTCTATCAGCTGGCTACAGCTGACCTTGTGTGAGAATGAACCAGATGGTCGGAAACTTCCACAGACATCTCTTTTCCAAATATGAGGCTGTAAAGACAAGGCCCGAACACTAAGATCTGTGCGTAGACTGACCATCTATTACTCAATCTCCATGGGTCTTTCCAAATTTAGTGTTCGGGCTGGCTTAATATTGTTGCAGCAATTAAGGATTCTTGAGTAAGGAAATTCGGACAAGACTTGTGCTCCCAGCCTCGATTCCTGACACCAAAATTAAAGTAGTTCTACCTCCAAAGTGCCCAGTTGTTCTATCAGTCATCAACAAGGGTGAAATAAGGTGAGGTATTTGCTGCATCAATTTAGATTGTCTTAAAAAATAGGTGTAATTTTTGCTTCAGGACGAGTAAAATTTAAGTGCCATATCTTTTCCCATTGATCCATTTGGTTTTCAACCATCTTTTGGCATCATGTATCAGGACAAATGGTTTATGGCAGCTGACAATGGGCAGCTCATCCCGGCAGAAGGCTGGTTACAGGCAGCCGGCTTGTTTTAAGACAGGAGTGTGACAGTTGTGGTCTAAATCGATTTAAGGTGGAGCATGTGCAGGAATTTCCTATGCTAAAATGTTGCACTTTCAGAACGAATCATAAGCCAATCGCTCCCTCCCCCCTCTCACACCCCCTGAAAGATGCCCAGCCAGAACCTTATAGAAGTAACATGCATTGGTCGGAACGTTTAATTATCCAACTACCCTGGCACTCGGCCTATTCTCATAGTGCTGTGAAGCACAGTCTAAAGAACAGTGCGGGATCAGGTCAGGGTGGAAAATTGAAATTTCCCTTCTTTGTACTCTTAGATGTAAAGCTTTGCAGTTTATTATCAGGTTTGGCTTCATTCACTAGCCTAGAATTTTATTCTCTCCCACCCCCCATCAACCCCCCTCCCCCTCCGTAAAACATTACCAGACAATCCTTGCTGATAGCTGCAGTCTAGGCCTCTGAGCTGACCATTAGCTGTAATTGATACAGTCCTCATAGCTAATACAGTCATCTGTGTCATTGCCGCTTCCTGCTGATCAGCACTTTTCATCCTGGAATCCCATTTCTATTCAATTGAGCTCCATGTCTGATGATATCCTTTACTGCCTGTTCATTTACATTGAATACATTAAAAGTACATATCTGTGGGCATATGCGCTTTATTATATTATTTTCTTCTGACTGATGCAAATGATCAGAGTTCTCTCTGCATGTAAATCGCCACCAAACTGCAGCAGCAAAGAGTCACTGAGTTATTTATAGGGAATTTATTGCAAATGGAAGAGTCTTGAATGTTTCTCTGAGGAGAACTGCACCAGACTGTTGTAAAACCCTGTCACTGCCACTTTTCTTGAGAAACCGAGAGTGGCAATATCTAAAATCCATGGTGTACAGTTTACTGAATATTGCAGTCACACAGGCAACCAACGGCAAGGGTGGTAGATTTTGAAAATAATAAATTTACAAATGAGTGGGAAGATCACTTGAGAAGGGGGTGCTTTTCCATAGTTTTTTCAGTCGGGTTAAAATCCACGTCCACTCTGTTGCAGAACTTCAGCTTTTGGAATTCTAGTGTATCGCGAAAAATCACAACGAGATACTAAAGAGTTATTACCTGCAGCACTTTCAGTAATGGCTGAAATGCAGGAGACGCAGCCTCAGCACGTAATCCATAACTTATTCAGGGTCCTGGGACCGTTAACTGTCATCCTAATATAACCGGCCCTCGCTTAAAGATTAAGCAGTTGAGGGGGGAGATAAATAGACTGGATGCCATGCAGGCAGAACTTATCTGGACTTTGCGACTGCTTGTGAAGGTTATTGTCATAATTTGCACCAATGTGGCAGTATTATTTGCTAATTGAGAGAAGAAAAAATTCATTATCATATAGCTGTTTGGGTCAGTTTTTTTTTCTTGCTGCTAGTGAGTTGGTATTGATCTAGGGAAGGGGTGGGGGAGGGAAAGCTGATACAGCTTTTACATTCTATGAATGAGCAGCAGTAAAATGTAATGATAAGGAGAGGAGAGCTGCCTTGACTGTATCCTGAGATTCTGTCTTGCACTATCTCGTGTCTCCGTGGCCTATAACATCAGCATATTCATCATTGCTGTCAGGATTAGTGGATTGTTTGCAGCCTACAGCCCTAATTGGGGGAATACAGCACTTTGCAAGGAGAGACAAAAAGAGAGGATATTTTCAAGTCAGCGAAAGAACGATGAAGGCGCTCAATAAGGACAGTTGGGAAGGAAAGAGGTAACGTTCAAGCAAAAGGACTGACAGTGTCTGAACAGGCTGTGGTTGGTCAGCTGCCTCCAGCTAATGACAGGTGCTGAATCAGGTTCATTGGGAACAATTCCATGAATGGGAGAGGGGGAGTTGCAGTAAGGCCCCTCCCAAGCCAACAGAATGCAGAAAATAGAAGCATTCTGCCCCTCTGCCTCTCTCTCTCTCTCTCTCGTCCCCTGCTAACCGATGATGCAGCAGAAATCGACCGGCAGCGCACAACAGGATGGGTGACTTTAAAAATGGCTTCAAGAGGTCACCCTCTGAAAGTTCTGCTGCAAACCTCCAGCTGAAGATGGAATTGAGCTAATCTGTTTCTCGCGAGCAGGGCAATTAAGTGCAATTGATATGGTGGAGGTGTATTTAATAAGAGCAGTAAGGAACTGCAAAGGTAACATTTGCCATAATGTAGCGATGTCTTGTTCAACTTGATTTTTATCTTTCATTTGAAAACATATGTTTTGGGGATGGCGGAATGGGGGCCGTGGGGATTGGTCATTAACTGTTTAAATAATTTTTGCTAGGTTTAGAGAATGCTGCACCAGATCAGTTGAGAGTTATGCATACTAATATGCTTCCTAATTAAATAAATGTTTTGATACCGAATCAGATCTTGCAGGATTTTTTTCTCTCTCCCCCCTTCCTCCCCAGGTTGAAATATTTTGAAGGATAAATGGGCCATTTTTCATTTGCTTCCGAGCTTCTTGTTCAGGAATGTGGTGGGTGCAGTTTTCACCAAACAGCTGCATTTAGCCGGAGTTTAAGGCTGCTGTCGGTTTTGTCCCTTTAACAATGTGGCTGCTTTTTTAGGTTTGGTCTGAATGCGCAGCTGTTTTGAATTAAACCAGACGGTCAGACAGATGCAAAATTTCTTCCCTGAAGTACAAACTTTCACTTCCCGAATATTAGCTTAAAGAGTCATGCCACGTGTTATACAGAGCAGAGTCTGGATGAATGATTATTACTGTATTAGGAAATGAAAACAGTTCCAATTTGTTATGTCCTTTTAAGAGGCGTTTGCAGTCAGCAGGAGCTTGTAAAATTTCCTGCCATTTCCATGTAGTTTGTCATATCTATGATTTTTCAATTTGTACAAGACCATAACTGTCCACAGGACTGGGTTACAGACTGAGTTAGAACACTACTTCTTCTCCTCCGGGAGCTGGGTTTGAATCCAGGCCAGTCAGTGCAGATGAAGGACTTTTCTCTAACAGAGGAGGGGCGAGGGCGTGAGGCACTAGGTATCACAGTGTGATAGAATTCTCTCCTTTCACCTCTACAATTTCTAAATGCAGGCCAGACACAGGGACTGGCACCATCCAGTGAATCTTCACTGTCTGATAGCTGTTAGGGGTTTTAAGTTACAGTTAAAGTTTAGGAACAGTCTCAACCCAGCTATCAGTCAATTGAGTCATTATAACGACGCTTACAGCAGACTTAATAACTGTCACCATCTTGAACTCCTCAGTATGGCTCCGTGGAATGTTTGTCTTCCGGGACATTTTTGAATCACGATCTGCCTCTTTAAAAGAGACATGCAAAGTCGCACAACAAATATAGCAGTTGTGGTCATTTAATCAAAAATAATTTAAAGATTGTGAGCTGGCTATTACTTATATGCTCATCACATTGCATAGTGCAGATTTTTCCATGTTTTCCTCTGCTCCAGTTGCTTCCACTTTGCCACATGTTGTTGTTCGCCTTTCGTCCATTTTGGTTGGAGATTCCTTAAACACCGCATGCAATTGATTGGTCATGAGGAGGTGATCAAGGGTAGGTGGTTGTGTGGGGCAGCACAGAGATGGATATTCCACAGTATCACGTAAGGCCACCCGAGAACTGCTGTAATATAAGAAATCAGGTTGTGTCTTTGCGTGATTTTTGAGGCTGACATGCTATCTTGCAAGTTATCTACACCGAGAGCTATAAGGCAAGTATGGTGAAATTTAATTACGTAAATAGGTGAAAGTTTCACATGGAAAATCTGATGTTTTGCTATATCCAGTTGTGCTTGATCATTACATGTATCTTCTGAATGTGGATTGTGGTGTTCCAATGTTGTGTTTTCTCTGTGTATTTGTAGTGCAAGTGTTTCTGCTGACATGACTGCAGATATGACATAAGAGATTCAAATTAGAGGCTCATTTTTAAAAATTGGTACTGACGTAAGGCGACTGCATGCTAACCTCCCATAAGTCGACCTTGTGTCGATATTTCCCTGAAAGTTTATTTGCGCAAAGTTAATTTTCAGATTGGGAAGGTGTGTGGTTATCAGTCTGTCCTTTATTTCCAGCTGCCTGGCTTGTTCACAAGTGGTTGGAATGTGGCAGTTTCCAAGAGATGTTGCGTTGAGAGATTGTTGTTTTGCCATCGACTCTTCTTCTTCCCCCGCCATCCCCCTCCCCAGATTGAAACCTCAAGGAAATCCTTCTGATATTCTGACGCTAATGCAAGAGCACGCAACACTAAAACAAATTTAAAACTATTTTTTGTTTGATAGCATACCTTCCGCCATTCTGTAGCACATTGCCTTCCAATACAGTTAGTGGCAATAAAGGGAATGTCGCACTTCCAGGATTACTGCGCAACATGCCAGGGAAATAACGTTCACTGGTGACATTTTTTGTATAACAGCCTTGGGGGTTTAAAAAGTAGCACATCTGTAGCTTATCAGAAAATTGCATTCATTCAAAGAGTTATTTATCCTTGGACATGGCTTTTCAATCAGTTTTAAGATGAGTCTTGACAATTGGCTAACATGGCTGTAGGAATTTCAAAAATTTACCTCGTGCAAAGTTCACTTTTCTTACCAACTTTTGCAATTGTTTCTCTGTCAAAATACTGGCACTTCAAACCCTGTTCAGATGTGTGTGTATTGTCTGCTGACTCACTGTTCAATATCCTCAGTGCTGCGGTTGCCTGCAGGACATAGAGTCCTTTCTACAGTTATTTTAAAAAGTTGATTGCGTTCCTGACACAGTTTAATCTCGTAATGAAATGGTTCCAAGGCACAAAGCAAGAAATCGCCAAACCTTGGTGTCCGACCCTGCCCAGAGTTACGTACTTCTTCATATGCCCATATGAGTTTCCAGGCTATGGAATGTAAAGAAGTATGTATTTGTGGTGTGGAACATCTTCAATCATAAAGAAACCACGCTTGGTGAAAAGACAGAGTCCATGGGCGCGATTTAACAGGAAGAAAACGGAGTCCCGCTTTGGGCCGAATAGTGGGGTGTTTCTCGGCACCTGCAGCACTGACAACGACTGCGATATCAAACGGGACTCTTTTTCTTTCTCACCTCGTCGAGAAATGCCCCGCCGAGGCCGCACTTACCTTCATTTCCTGTTTAGGAAGAGATGGGTGTGCCATTTTTAAAAGCAACCCTGATCTCTCGGCCTCCCCCCCCCCCCCCCCTCCTCGGCATCACCACCGCAGCCTCTGGTACACCCCAACTTACCTGTCAGGGGGTCCTCGAGCCTTCCCTCATCCCACCTCATAGGGGTTGATCCCTGGCATGGACAACCTGGCACATGGGCAATGCCAGCCTGGCACCATGGCAGTGCCCCTGCAAGCCTGGCAGTGCTACCCAGGAACCCAGTCACTGGCAGTGCCAAGGTGCCAGAGTGGCAGTGCCAAGGTGACCAGGTGGCAGTGGGAGTGACCGGGTAGCACCCTGTCCAGAGCCCGACCACCCGGGTGCTTCCGATAGCCTTGGACACTCCCCCCAGATGCCGTTAATCCATGTTTGTGTTGACCAGTGCTAAACGGCGCTATGGCGAGGTCTCCCAGGTGTGAGCATTCGTTCCTGGGCCTCTGGAGCATCGGCCGCTGCCATATTTAAGAGAGTATACCTGTTCACATAAGTACGTAAATCTGGATCTCACCCTGCGAGGCCTCTCGCGAGATTTACCAGCCTTGTCGCGTCACCAAGTCGGGCATGACAAATGTTCGATCGCACCCACGTTTCTCTCGCTCTAACGAATGGCATAGTTGCTTTCTTGTGAGGTAGTAGGGGTTTTCTGGTGAAAGAACTTGCTCATTCCTCAAAATGCACCAATGAAAATTTAACCTCTGAACCCCAGCTGGCTAAAGAAAAAGCAACCATGGGCGGAAAATGGAAAATGATCAGAAAATAAAAAATGCTCATCATTTCGAAAGGCACATGATTCCAAAGTGGCAGAACTCACACCGTCTAAAGTAGATTCATAAATTCTCTGTATAATCAGGGGGTTAAGGACCCTGAAGCCTGCCTCCACTTCATAGACAACTGAATATTAATTATTATTATTGATAGATTTTGGGCTGGATTCTCCGCGAACCGGCAGGGCGGGCAACTCCGGGATGAAGGAGTGGCGGGAACCACTCCAGCGTGGGCCGCCCCGAAGATGCGGAATCCTCCGCACCTTCAGAGGCTAGGCCAGCGCCGGAGTGGTTTGCGACGCGCCGGCCGGCGCGGAAGGGGCTTGGTGCCACGCCAACCGGCGTCGAAGGGCCTCCGCCGGCCTGCGCGAGTTGGCGCATGCGTGGGAGCGCCAGCATGTGCTGGCGTCATCCCAGCGCATGTACAGGGGTGTTCATCTCTGCGTCGGCCATCGTGGACTGTTACAGCGGCCGATGCGGAGGAATAGAGTGCCCCCACGGCACAGGCCCGCCCACGGATCAGTGGGCTCCGATCGCGGGCCAGGTCACCGTGGGGGCACCTCCCAGGGCCAGATCCCCACGCGCCCACCAAAGGACCCCGGAGGCCGCCCGCAGAGCCAGGTCCCGCCGGTAAGTACCTGTTGTAATTTACGCCCAGGAGGGACCGGCCTAAAACGGGCGGCCACTCGGCCCATCATGGGACAGAGAATCTCCGGGGGGGCCGCTGCCAGGGGCCGTCGACCGGCGCAGCGCGATTCCTGCCCCGCCAAATCCCCAGCGCCAAAGAATTCGTCAGCCGGCGGAGGCGGGTTGTACGATAACCAGAATAATATTACAAGAAGCTCCAGTTCTTCAGTAAATTCACAGCCTTCCAGAAGGTTAATGTTTGCATTTATGTACAACAACTTGATCCTAGACTGATAATTCTTCCTGATTTTTGTATATTTTTTCTGAATAGGTATGAGAGGGATGATACTTGAAGTGGTGTTATGCAGTCTCCTACATTGCAATGCCATCATTCAGAGGAGACATTAAACCGAGGCCCCATCTGCTCTTGTTGGTGGATGTAAAATATCCCATGACACTATTTCACATTAGAGCAGGGGAGTTATCCGCAGTGTCCTGGCCAATATTTATCCCACCATCAATATTACATATTATTTAGTCATGATCACATTGCTGTTTGTGGGCAGCTTATGCGTGCCATCAGCTGCCATGTTTCCTACATTGCAACAGTGACCACTTTTCAAAAAGTGTACATTAGCTGTAAAGTGTTTTGGAATGTCTGGTGGTTATGGAAAGCACTGTATAAATATCAGTCTTTCTTTCCTTTTCTTTTCCAATTTCTATTGGCACAAGACCCTCTTTTCCTGTTTGTGTCTGGCCCAGAAAGCAGTTGCTGTGACCAGCATATATTTTTTTCTCGGTTCGAATCTGCATCATTGATATTGGGGAAAGATGAGAAGGGTAAAAAAAAATCACTGTGGTTTGCAGAGAGTTTCCAGCACGCAGAACAGGGAACACGCCTAGAGATGCCAGTGACATCCGTAAGGGTACTTGATAGCTACAGATATTCCCATGTGATGATTTTGAACAACAGGCGTAGGTTGGACAGAGCAGAAGCAGTAAAGTTATCCTGTGTCCCACAAATCCACAGTGATTTAGGTGGAGTAACACTTGCTAGTTGCCACAGTGGGACACAGTGATTTTAGGCAGCAACAGCTGTAAGTTTTTATTATCCTGCGTTGTCGTGTGATTACTCAAAGCAGGTGCCAGATGCTAAACTGTAGATCCTGTTTCTTGGAGAGTTTGGTTAAAAGCTGTCAGCTGCACACTGCTGTCAGAAATACTATAGCTACTGTTGTGTCAAAGCAATTTATTTCAAATCTCCAAAGATTTAACTAATATCCAAAGAATACTTTCAAACTCCGATGACACTGTATATTACCATTCCATTGCTGTAAAGAAAGTCACCATTGTTCCATATGCATTGTCACACTTGCCGCATTTTTCTACTATGAAATATTATAGCAAAATATATATATATTGCATTTTGAACAATTTAGGTACAAACATCTAACAAACTAATATTCATTGACTGCAATACTGGTACAAACATGGGTCGCTTCTGTTAACCCGGAGTGGGTGTCTCCATTTAAAAAATTTCATTTTATCACTCTCAGTTTAAAACCCAAAATGTGTTTAAAACTATCAGCTTGTCTTCCAGCAGCAAATGAACTTTAAATTTAATGGTTGTTGTGTGGCGCTATGGCAAATAAGAAAGAAGGGGGGAAAACACCAGGCGGGTGGGCAGCTAAAATTGATCAAGTTACTTAAACTGCCCTGGACCACGAGGAGCTAACCAATCCCAAATTTAACCTGTTTCAGCAAGTAAGCAACTAGGGCATAGAAACAGGAATCGGACATTCAGCTTTGTGAACTTGTTCTGATTAGACCATGGTTGCTCTGCACCTGAACTCCATTTTTTGCCTTTTGTTGCATACATTTTCATACACTTACATAACAAACATCTCTCAATGGGGACAAAAAAGAGTCAATGGCAGGAATTCTCTGACCATTGGGATTCTCCTTTCCCGCCAGTAGGTTTCCTGATGGTGGCATGGCTTCAACGGACATTCCGTTGACGAGCAGCAGGAATAGAGAATCTCCCCTGCCGGCGAAAGGTTTGCCACCGAGAAACACGTGGCTGGGGGGGCCGGGAGAATCCATCCCAACATGTCAGATCGATGACCTTCAGAGTTCTGATGAAGGCTGCAGTGTATTGCAAGATCTGATGCATTTTGCTATATTGCCATTTCTGTTGGGAAGGTTTAAATAAAGTTAGTTAGGGCGGTGCAGTAGCACAGTGGTTAACACTGTTGCTTCATAGCGCCAGGGTCCAGGTTCCATTCCCGGCTTGGGTCACTGTTTGTGCAGAGTCTGCATGTTCTCCCCGTATCTACGTAGGTTTCCTCTGCGTGCTCCGGTTTCCTACCACAAGTCCCGAAAGACATGCTTGTTAGGCGAATTGGACATTCTGAATTCTCCCTCTGTGTACCCGAAAAGGCGCCGGAGTGTGGTGACGAGGGGTTTTTCACAGTAAATTCATTACAGTGTTAATGTAAGCCTACTTGTGACAATAATAAAGATTATTATTATTATTAGTTCACTAATGTCTGCTAGTTGAGCATATGTTCGTATTACACGTGCAAGGCACAATAGAAAAATGATGATGAGGCTGGGATGGAATTTTCTTTGCTATTTTATGTGAGAAATTAAGGGATGAAGGACATTGTGATACATTTCTGGAACTCCTAAACTTGAGCAATATGAAAGATTGCTCCATGTGCACATTCTATTCAGCTACACGGGGAGTCAGCATGGTTTGTAATTGAAAAATGGCACTAGAGGCATATTTAGAAACAATGGGGGAATTCAACGTTAACAAAGGGGACTGGTGTACTATGAATGAAGATTACACATATGGCTGAATGCAAATAAAATAGCGGATGAGGATAAAGAAAATGTTTTCCTCACATTGGTAGGATTAGATGTCCCGTTTAACCAATGTGACCCACAAGACACCAGTACAATAAGCTATTCTGATATTAATGAGATTTTGAACTCATATTATGCTATTGCACTGAGAGTTGCATTCCATGAAAGGAAGCACAAATGAGACTGTTGCAGATTACGTTCTCGAATTAAAGAAACTCTTGCCACTGTGATATGGCACAATCTTAGAGCCCCATTCATAGGAGGCTTACAGAACATTAAAGTCGCAGGCCAAGTGTTTGAGCAAAGGCAATAAGCTGACAAGGAAAGAGGCCGATGACAAGGAAAGAGGCCGATGACAAGGCCACAGCCCTGGAAATGGCAGAAAGCGAGAGCTGCAGGTTACAAGGGAGTAGGCAGCAGAGGTCGACCAGATTTCAGCAAGATCCAGGCTACAGCAGCCAAGTTCACAGTCTCAGAGTGAGAAATTTAGATGGTACCATTGCATGGTAGCTATCAACCATTCAAATGCCCTCATTTCCAGTCAGAGTGCTAGGTCTTATGGGAAAGTTCATCATATCCAGACAGCATGCAGGAGTGGAGGGAACAGTAATGCCCCAGGTGATGGTAAAGTTCCAGGTTGCAGCAACGTACAAGGTCAAAATCTAATTCAGCATCCTCAAAATTCTCAAATGCACATACGCGTGGAATCAGAGGTTGTGTTATTAAGCAGGAAAAGAGTCTGTCTTGAGTCAGAGAGCTAGAGAAACAGCTCATGGAAGATTAAATTAATATTTTAAAAAATAAATTTAGAGTACCCAATTCATTTTTCCAATTAAGGGGCAATTTAGCGTGACCAATCCACCTACCCTGCACATCTTTGGGTTGTGGGGCGAAACCCACACAAACACGGGGAGAATGTGCAAACACCACACAGACAGTGACCCAGAGCTGGGATCGAACCTGAGTCCTCGGCGCCGTGAGGCAGCAATGCTAACCACTGTGCCATCGTGCTGCCCGGAAGATTAAATTATAAGGGATGAGGATATAGGGGTAAAGTTTGCAGTCCGGTCCATCATGGGAATTGTTGTGGGCAGGACAGACAATTTGACGGATCATTGAAAGGTCCATTGACCTTGGGTGGGAATCCTTGTCTCGAGGGGGGAAATTCAAGCCATAATTCCAGTAAAAATTAAAGGTGGAGATTCACAACTTCCTTTAATCATTGATATAGCTGCAGCAGTGTCCATTATCTCAGAAGGAGAGTACAAGAAATCCTTCAGTCACATTCCCTTGCACAAAACTAGTGTGAAACTGACTAGTTATTCTAGTAACAGTATTCCAGTGTTAAGTGAAGTTAGAGTTGAATACAATGATGCAATTTGTCACTAGTAGTAAGAGGGAACAAAGTGTCCCAGATGGGAAGGAATAAATATGATTAAACTTGGCCAAGTGTTGTTTACAGTGGGCATCAGTAAGAGTACGTATGACATTGAGGAAGCGTTAAGAGAACACAAAGTGGTGCTTGAGCAAGAAGGACCAAACGATAAAATTAGCCATCAGAGCAATATTAAATATTGTAAGTCTGCTGAACATACAAATGCGGACCTTCTTTCAAGCTTTCCCATGAATACCAATTCATCTTTAGCCACTGAGTTACCTGTGAATTACTTTACATCCAGAAATAATACGCCAGTCTCCCCCAGAAAAATTAGTGAAGAAACTTGCAATGAAGTAGTGCTCAGTAAAGTGCTCAATTAAGTCATGAATGGCTGACTTAAAGGGCGTAATTCTCCTACCCGCCCCGCCACATTTCTGCCCCGACCGGCCGGCGGGAGTCTCCGTAACACCGGCTGGTCAATGGGGTTTCCCATTGTGGGGCAGCCCCACGCCATCGGGAAACCCCCGGGCGCTGGCAAAACGGAGACTCCCGCCGGTGGAGAATGACGCCCAAAGAGTGTGTGATGAGGAGAAATTGATGGATTATTTCAACATTGAAATGCACTGAGTGTAGATCAAAGCTTTGTTTCTTATGAGGTATAAGAGTCATTATTCTGCCAAGATTTAGAGAAAGATTGTTAGAAGAACTTGATCAAGAGCACACTGGGATAGTCCATCTGAAAGTAGTAGCATTAAGTTATTTTGGTATGGAAAGGTAGATATAGATACTGAAAAGTTGTGAAGCATGTCTCAGAATGAGAAGTGATGCAACCAAGGTTCCTTTCGTTCCATGGTCAAACATAAGAAAATCGTGGGAACAAGTGCATTTTTGGGGGGGAAGTGGAAGAGAAAGAGTACTTAGTTTTGGTTCATTACTACAGCAAGTGGATAAATGTTTAATCGATATCCATACCCCAAGTGATAAAACTATTGAGGTTTTGAGAAGTCGTTGTGCATTTTCTGGGTTGCCAGAGGTGTTGGCATCATAGTTTATGTCAGAAAAGTTTGACATATTTCTGAGTAAGAATGGAGTCAAAGACAATCTAATACCACCGTATCACCCAGCACCAAATGGTGCTGCAGAAAGAAGTGTACACATTGTAAAGAGGTCTTTGCAGAAGTACTTGCTAGGTGACAAGTTAAGCAATAATTTCCGTGTTTCTCTACAACGGAGGCCAGACAATTTACTCTTCTCTTCCAGAATAAGCCCACAGCCTACAGCAGGTTTCTCGCCTTGCGAGTTGGTGTTTAACTACACTCCTAGGCTAAGGTTTAGTTTTCTCAAGCCTGTTGTCAATAGCAAAGTAAGAGAAAAGCAAATGAAAGTGAAGGTGAGTCATGATATGGGAAACATGAAGCATAGAGAATTCCGTACTGGTTAGAAGGTCAAGATGAAAAACCATTAAGGTCAGAATGAGAAGTATGTGGTTAGAGTTGTTGTAAAGAGATGAGATACATTAACATATCTCGTGAAGATTAGAGAGACACTTCATCAATATTGTGTATTTGCTTGCAAGAGGAAATCTGATAAAGGGAGAGCATGAGAAACCTTCTATAGTCCAAATTCCTCCTAAAACCCAAAGTGAAAATCAGGAAGAAGGTTGAAAGTCAAAAAGAAACTGAAAGTTTGCCAATATTACAGAATTCAGCAGAAGAGCAAAGACAAATCAACCAATGTCACAGTCACAACCATTATGTGGAGTTAGTCATCAAAGTCAAAGTTCAGATTTGACACAGTCACAGTCAGAGATGAGAGAGCAGAGCCAAAATAATAGAAATCGGAAGGTGATAACCAGACAGAAAGAAAAACAAGCCAGATAGGCTAAGTTAAAGTATGCAGGAAGAAATCCATTTTTCTTTTCATTATTTCTTGTCAAATGACAATATTTTTGTTGAATGACTACTGGCAATTTACTCTGAAATGTTGGACAAAAACGTTTTGGCCATGATTAGGAAAAACAAGTATAAACACCCATCACTGGGCGAGATTCTCCGCCTTGTGCTCAAACGAGAGCACCACCCAGCCGGAGAATCCCGGGAGAGGCCTCCAGCAAGCCTCCCGACAGCCTTCGTGCCTCACGGGATTCACCAAGCAAGACATTGGAGTCAGAACTCCGCCACAAATGAGCGGGACCAAATGCCACTCCCAGAAGAACCTAAATGGCTGGGATTCACCGGCCTCCCTTGATTCTCCGGCCTTTCCAGGGAGGCTACAGCCATGCGCCGATCCACACAAACGTGGATCAGGCAGAACGGCCCCCGGGGGGTCTCCTGGGCCATTGGAGACTCCTAGGAGATCAGGCTGAGTGCAGGCACCTTGGCATTGCCCAGCTGGCACCTTGGCACTGCCACCCTGGCACTGCCAAGGAGCCTGGATGACACTGCCAAGCTGGCTGGAGCACTGCCCGAGTGCTAGGGTGACAGTGCAAGGGTGCCCGGGTGCCAGGGTGGCACTGTCAAGGGTCAGAGGAGACCATGCCCATGAAATGAGGGTGGAGGGGGGTTGGAAGGGTGGGGGAGTGCATAACAGGTAGGTAGGGGCCTCTGGGAGGTTGGGGGAAGTGTCCGGTCGAAGATAGGGGGTCCAGTAAGGGCGCTTGGGGGGGGGGCCTGAAGAGGGCCCCTCCCCGGACATCATAGTGGGGTGTCCTCACTTGGGGGTGTGGGGTAGTGTCCAGGTGTGTGTGTGTGTGGGGGTGGGGGCAAGTGACATTGCCCATGGGTGGGGGGTGTGGGGGACCCACAAGCTCACTTAGAGATTGGGGCACCCTTTCAAAATGTCGAACCGATCTAAGTTCACCTCCCCAGTGCTAAAACAAATACGCTAAGTGTGGGCTAAACCAGTGAAAAACTCCCCAGGGCCCAAAATCGTGACCATGTGTCATTGAATAGCGGTGGGGAACTTGCCGACAGAGCTGGCGGGAAACTCCCTGAAAAATGCGCCACAAATTAACTGAGAAATTTTTGAGGGGAAATCACATCATGTTTATTGTTAATGTTGGTTTAGTCACATTGTATTTTGGAAATTTAGGTACATGTACCCCATTTAACATTTTAATGCCTGTTATTTTTGAAGTGAAGAGGGAGCATGGTATATTTCAAGATCTGAGCATTTTATTACATTGCCCTCTCTGATGAGGAGGTGAAAATAAAGTTGGTTCAATAATGGACACATGGTGAGTCTTTACTCGTGCAATACACAGCAAATTTTCATTGGCCTGAAACGTTAACTTTTGGTGCGATTCTCCGTAAAGATTTCCAAGTGTTATAGCGAGTGGGAACTGCCACGAGATTCTTGGCCATTGGCCTAGCGAGGCCGGCAATGCTATTCAACGTTAATTGGTCCACTTAATGAGGCCTCACGGGCTTCTCGCCGCAAATGAAGGCTCGGCAGCTGATTCGCTCGCACCGCATACCACGCTTGCCAGCCACCCCATACCGCGCTCACCAGCCCCCCCCCCCCCCCCCCCCCCCACGCTAAGTTCGAGCAGCACTTAAGCTGCACTTGCTCAGCCAACCTCAGCCAGCTGGCAACAATGGCGCCCAGAAGACCGGCCCCAAGATTTGGGAATGCAGATCTGGGGAGGCTGCTGGACACAGTGGAGGCCAGGAGGGATGTCCTGTTCCCCTGAAGGTTTGGAGGGTCAGCCATAGGGCAACTTGTGCTGCCTGTGATGAGGTGGCGGCGGCTTTGAGCGCCGAGAGTATGACCAGGAGGACTGGCATCCAGTGACGGAAAAAGGCTCCCCCCCCCCCCCCTCACCCACATGAGCATCCACCCCTCAACTCTTAATGTGACCCCCAACTCTCCCTCCGTCCCCCCTCTCCCTTAACCCTTCCTTCATACCCCCCCCCCCCCCCCACCACTGTGAACCACGCGTGTAACTAACAATGTCCTCTCTGTGTCTCCTCTGGAAAAGCTCTCCCACAATCGTTGGGAGAGGGCTCAGACTGGCGGTGGTGTGCCAGACATTAGCATCCTCACCACCTTCGAGGAGTGGGCCCTGGAGGTGACTGGTGCGGCCGAGGACAGAGCGGTCGACAACACGGAGGCTGGCGGATGCCGCAGAGGTGAGGAACCACCGGGCCCCAGCTAAAGGACCTGTAACATGTAAGTTGTTATTGCCTTACTGACTGACCCATCCCTCCGACTGACCACATGTCCGTTCTCCCACAGGTCCTCCAGCCGACGGCGCCGGCCCATCCCATGTGGCCCCCTCTCCAGCCTCCCAGGAGAACACATCGGATGAGAGCTCTGAGGAAGACATGATCGAGGCCTCACAGCTGTCATCCCCACTCTTCACCAACGCAGTTACATTTCGGTGGGAAATGATAGTGGTCAGGCTTCTGGGGCACAACCTGTGGAGCACCACACTGCAGGTGATGTTCATCAGGCTAGACAGCAGTCGGAGGGCTGCTGGATCCCAGGATCCAGCTGGGTCCCACCCTGATGCTGAGCCTGTGGTACATACAGGGTTACCCGGAGCTGATGGAGATGTTAGGGTGCGGTCAGGACATTCAGAGAGATGTCAGCAACACTCTAGCAGGTCCATAGCTGCTTGGAGGAGTCACAGAGGCTGCGGGCACAAGAGATGTTGCCGGCAATGTGTGGCACCGAGGCCAACATGCTAGGGGCAACTGCAGTGGAGAGCCTGGTGCACGACGCCGGCAGCATTAGTAGAGGTGTCCAAGGCATCGCGCAGTCAGTGACAACCACAGCACACCATGCCGCTGGGTCTCGAACCAGCTGTCTCTCCATCCCCAGGTGACCCCCAGGGCTCTATGGGCACCGAGCGGGAGGAGAGGGTGCTGAGCGCCAACACAAACCATCCCATGGAGTGGTGACGGTGGCCACCAGCTCTCCCGAGTTCCACCCCTCTGATGAGGCCATGTCTCACAGTCAGCACACGGGACAGGGCGGCATGGTGTGCATGTGCTGCCGACAAGAAAGCCAGGACCTTCCGGCCTCCGAACCCCCAGAGGATGTCTGCCAGGTCATGGGATGAGGTAAGTAGCTGGCTGTCTCCACCTCTGATGTGCATCCTGGGGACACACTACACGTAGTGGTAGAGCCAGGAAGGCAAACACATCGAGGATCACTGAGGGCATTGGGGGAGAGGGGATAAGCAGGGGTGAGGGGGTGGGTGGGAGGGGAGACAGCCCCACCGGGAGTCTGGGGAATTGTTACACACAATAAACATCTTTGTGCACAACTAGTATGATGCCTCTATCACTTTCTTCCGCAATGCGGGCTGACCTCCGAACCCGAGGCCCATCTCTCCAGGCATCCCACCCCCCCCTTGCAACTCACCTACCCTCCGACTGTGGGCATGTCCCTGGAGCTGTGTCCCATCCCCCTGAGTGTTCGGATGTTGGCTGCTACGTGTGGTGCTGCCTCCCGTAGTGTTCAGGAACAGTGTCTAGGAATCAAGGTGTGATTAGGATACTAGGCCATGAGCTGCACATGCTTGATGGCTGCCTACCCACAGGAATATACTTGGGTTGTGTGAAGTACTCACTTAACCATGATTGTCAATTCTCTTTCAGCAGTACCCTCAGCCGCAAGGCCAGAGCCCTCGGCAGTCAGTGGGGGTTATGGGTGTTCGGTGGGGCAGACGGGCAGGGACAAGAGTCACCCCTGGAATGGGTACACACGATTCAGGGGTTGGCATGCTGGTGCCGCGTGCGGTTGCCCCCCCCCCCCCCCCGGTTGCTCCCCCAGTGCCTCCCCATCCCCTCATGGTGGCCCACCCCTGCGGAGGGTCCCCTAATCCAGCCGAGGGTCCCACACCACCCGCCGAGCACTGGGGCGGCAAGCCCAGTGCCCTCAGGCTCTTTGCCTGTGAACAAAGATGGCTACTCACCTCCTCGGCTCCCCACAGAAGCCCTTCTGCAAGGTTCACGTTTTTCAAAAGGAGTACTAATCGGCGCCAGCGTGAGCACTTGCTGGTGAGGCTGCTGAATGATGGGAGGCTGTTGCTTAAGGGGTGGCTCGTTAATTATATGGAAATAGGGCTTAAGTGGTTTCTCCCCAAGCTACGGTGAGATCCTGATTTCGCCTATGGGCGCGGGCCGGTTGCATTGCCGCCCGGCGCGGCTCTTGTTTTTGGGCTGCCATTATTCACCGGCCTCGTTTTGCTCGAGTGAGTGTGCAATGAGGCCAGAGAATTGTGCCCTTTGTTTCTCTTCACAGAGCCTGCAGAGTGTTTCCTGCATTTTCTGTTTCTATTTTGGAATTCCAGCTTCTGCTGTATTTTGCTTTTGCAACATTCTGTTGACATCTGTCTTGGAAATTTACATTGATTCAGCATCCATGGCTATCAGGGAAAGTGGTTTCTGGATTTCCATTACCTTACACATGAAAAAGCATTAATGAAGAAGGCCTATGGAGTGTTGGCCTTTATTGGTAGAGGGATTGAGTTCCGGAGTCAGGAGGTCATGTTGCAGCTGTACAGAACTCTGGTACGGCCGCATTTGGAGTATTGCGTACAGTTCTGGTCACCGCATTATAGGAAGGACGTAGAGGCTTTGGAGCGGGTGCAGAGGAGAGTTACCAGGATGTTGCCTGGTATGGAGGGAAAATCTTATGAGGAAAGGCTAATGGACTTGAGGTTGTTTTCGTTGGAGAGAAGAAGGTTAAGAGGAGACTTAATTGAGGCATACAAAATGATCAGGGGGTTAGATAGGGTGGACAGTGAGAGCCTTCTCCCGCGGATGGAAATGGCTGGCACGAGGGGACATAGCATTAAACTGAGGGGTAATAGATATAGGACAGAGGTCAGAGGTAGGTTCTTTACGCAAAGAATAGTGAGGCCGTGGAATGCCCTACCTGCTACAGTAGTGAACTCGCCAACATTGAGGGCATTTAAAAGTTTATTGGATAAACATATGGATGATAATGGCATAGTGTAGGTTAGATGGCTTTTGTTTCGGTGCAACATTGAGGGCTGAAGGGCCTGTAGTGCGCTGTATTGTTCTATGTTCTATACCCTTCCTGAGGTGTGATACCAAAAACTGAATGTGATAGTCCAGTCTCGGTTGCATTCTTGGACACACTCATCTCCATCAAGGACGGTCACCTCAGTACTTCACTTTACCGCAAGCCCACGGATAACCTCACGATGCTCCACTTCTCTAGCTTCCACCCTAAGCACATTAAAGAAGCCATCCCCTATGGACAAGCCCTCCATGTACACAGGATCTGCTCAGACCAGGAGGAACGTAACAGAAGTCTACAGACGCTGAGAGATGCCCTCGTAAGAATGGGATATGGCGCTCGCCTCATCGATCGACAGTTCCAACGCACCACAACAAAAAACCACACTGACCTCCTCAGAAGACAAACACGGGACACAACCGACAGAGTACCCTTCGTCGTCCAGTACTTCTCCGGAGCAGAGAAACTACAACATCTTCTAACTTTGCCCACCCCAGTCCAACGCCAGCATCTCCACATCATATGCCTCCCAGGACTGGGCTCCAAGGGCCCCAAAGTCACATGGAAACTTTTTTTTACATATGTTGAAAAGCAGAATACGGTGGATTGTGGAAATCTGAAATAGAGATAGAAACTGCTGGAAATACTCAGCAGGTTATGGCACCATCAGTGAGTGCAACATTTCAAGTTCTGTCATCTTTCATCAAACGTGATACAGACCTGATACATTGGGCGGAATTTTACAGACCTGTCATGGTGGGCCATACAAAGGTCCATTGATTTCTGAACAAATTTTATGTTTCACTAGTGACGCTGGGGACATAGATATAGAACATACAGTGCAGAAGGAGGCCACCCGGCCCATCGAGTCTGCACCGACCCACTTAAACCCTCACTTCCACCCTATCCCCATAACCCAACAACCCCTCCCAACTCTTTTTGGTCACTAAGGGCAATTTATCATGGCCAATCCACCGAACCTGCACGTCTTTGGACTGTGGGAGGAAACCGGAGCACCCGGAGGAAACCCACTCAGACACGGGGAGAACGTGCAGACTCTGCACAGACAGTGACCCAGCGGGGAATCGAACGTGTGACCCTGGCACTGTGAAGCCACAGTGCTATCCACTGTGCTACCGTGCTGCCCACAGTCCTGTCGGTGGGACTGGAAAATCCCACTGGTGAGAGTGGCTGTAAAACTCCACCCCATAGCTCTGTTTCTCTCTCCACAGATGCTACCATAACCTGCTGAGTTATTTTCAGCATTTTCTGTCTTTATTTCCTTTTTGAATACCCACATCAAATCTTGGTACTGTCACTGGGCCCTGATTGAAATTCTAACTGGGTGGTCTGAGTGAAAAGCACCCTCTCCTCATTATTGGAGACAGTTGTGGACAGCAGGGATTTGAAACAGGGCCAAAAGGGACAAAACAGTTATTCTTTCTTTGTTTTGTGAGGCAGGAGTGCTATAAAGAACAAAGAAAAGTACAGCACAGGACCAGGCCCTTCGGCCCTCCAAGCCTGCGCCGACCATGCTGCCCGTCTAAACTAAAATCTATTACACTTCCGGGGTCCGTATCCCTCTATTCTCATCCTATTCAAGATGCCCCTTAAATGTCACTATCGTCCCTGCTTCCACCACCTCCTCCGGCAGCGCGTTCCAGACACCCACTACCCTCTGTGTAAAAAAAACTTGCCTCGTACATCTCCTCTAAACCTTGCCCCTCGCACCTTAAACGTATGCCCCCTAGTAATTGACCCCTCTAAAGAACAAGTGCCAGATCTCCTTACTAAAGCTTAGATCTCCCCTGTAATAGCTTTGCCCTCCTTCCTAATGGCAAGATCTCAACTCAGCCCACCATCTACATTGGGTCGACAGGAAGCTTCTAGGTTGTGTGGGTTTTTAAACTGCTTCCTTTGATTCCTGCCCACAACGGGTGTGAAGTCAGCTGTCAGAGATTTAAATGTGGCCCGGGAGTAGAAATGACATGGATTTCATTTTTTTTTTTCAGGTTCGGCATTATTTATTGTTTAATAGGTCCATGTGTTTTAGTCACATTCATGCGAAATTCAGCATTTTCTGCAATTTAAACATATTCAGACAGGACGTTAGAAAGATTTGTGATATACTTAATTTAAAATATATATTTTTCAGTGGATTATGGTGCTCTTAGGCTCCCGTTGCTGCTTTTTCTCTCTCCTCAATCATCTTGAATTTGTTTCATTAGACGTCGCTTGGTATTACAATAAGCTCCCAGATCACCATTTCTCGATTGGTAGTCTCTCGTTCTCTGCCTGAATTGCTCCATCTCCTTCGTACTGTTCTGAACATAGCTGTTACCTTCCCTCTGCTGATACGCCTTTTGGAGCACTACTATCCAAACCCGACTGCTATGTGCTCAAGATTGACTGACAGAATCTTCACATGATAGACTGGTAATGCTTTTAACATGTTAAAATTCACTATTGAGAGGTTTGTACCAAAGTATTATAGTTTGAAAAATAAATCCAGCATTTAACAAGTCAGGTATCAGGGCTAGAGAGGTGTTTGTTACAACTTTTTTTAAAAAGCAGGGTAGCTCTGCTGATAATGCACCATATTCCCCACTCAAGCCTCACATGATTCCATTTCCAATCCATGATCTTAAAATCCTTTTTTCCTTCACAGCGTTGCAGCTGCCTGTTCTTGACTGAACTACTTGGTATGTGTTTCAAAAAAGGCAAAAAGAAAACTTTTATAATCAGGCCACCTTATCTTTGCCAATCACTGGTAGCTGGGAAGGAGCCTATGGCCTACCCCGTGTAGAGAAGAACTGTAGCTCCCATGTTTAGGGAACCTATACAAACAGAAACTAATCCTTGATGACATTGCAGGAGAAAACATACAATTTTGAAGTATTTACAAGCTGAAATTTTGGTTTCAGAACCAAAGACTTGAAGGCACTGCAGAAAGATGCTTTGATCAAATGTTGGGCTGGTTTCCCCGGTCCCCCAGCCGAGTGGTTCTTAGTGGCGCGCTGTTCACTGGCAGCAGGATTCTGTCTTCCCACCATTTGGCAATGGGATTTCCCATTGAAGCCATCACACGCCACCGGAAAACCCGCGGGCATGGGTGCGTTGCCGGCAGGAAGAGTGAATTGCAACGGCCGGTGATTTCCTGCCGTTATATTAGGTTTTCTAAAAGCTTACTTTAAACTGTGTTTTATTACATGTTTACAGATCACCTTTTCTACCAGGATAGAGCTAGATGAAGACAAGGTAAGTGTAGATCAGTAAGTTGATTACAAAATGTGTAACCAATTAAAAGTTCCATTTGTAACTATTGGTTAACTAATTGTTGTTGCATGAACCAGGTCTAAAAAATATTCTCCTTGCTGGCAATGCACACCTATGCACCATCTGACCCAATTCAAGACAGCTGAAGGATCAGCTTTTCAGATCAGGGATGGAATGTTCTCATTTTGAGACTATGGGCGCGATCGAATGGGCAGGTTGCGGTGCAACGTGGTCGATAGAAGCTGAGAGACCCCGCTCCTGGTATCTACCCGACCCGCCTCGCAAGATCTAATGCAATCAGTGGGTGGCCTGGTGGCACAGTGGTTAGCACTGCTGCCTCACAGCTGCAGGGACCCTGGTTCAGTTCCGGCCTTGGGTAACTGTGTGGAATTTGCACTTCCTTCCCATGAGTGCGTGGGTTTCCTCCGGGTGCTCTGGTTTCCTCCCACAGTCCAAAGATGTGCAGGTTAGGTGAATTGGCCATGCTAAATTGCCCCTTAGTCGACAAAAGATTAGGTGGGGTTGCTGAGTTATGAGGATGGGGTGGAGGTGTGGGCTTAAGTAGGGGCTCTTTCCAAGGACCGGTGCAGACTTGATGGGCCGAATAGCCCTACTGCACTGTAAATTCGATGATTCAATGAAACCTGCCCTTTGTGGTCAGGATCACATTTTGGCAAATCTGCATATTAGGGCGAGACAACTCGCCTCACTCTAATATGCAGATTCCCGAGGCACCTGAGGCGTAGGGATCTAAGAGATCTATCCCCTTCGCCTTGGAGACCTTGGGCGCGATTTAACCAAATGGGAACAAAGTCCCGTGGCAAGCGGGTCCAGCCATGTGTCTCCCGGCAGTCACAGCACCGAGAAACACCCTGCTATTTAACGCGGCCCCCTGGTTAGATCGGGGGCCTCAGTGGGGAACATAGGCCAGAGCCGCATTTAGCCCGGTTTTCTGCACTGAGCAGCTCTGCTTGCCTGAACTCCTCAGTATAGCGAGGAGTGTAGCACAATTTTTAAATGGCGTCCTGATCTCTGGAGCCCCCGATGCAACCCCCCACCTGCTTCCAAGCCCCAACTCACTATGAAGTGGACACCAGGCGCCCAGCATCCTCCGAACACCTATGCAGGGACACCCCCCCGGCTTGATCGCCGCCACATGAAAAATGCCAGATTGGCAACACCAACCTGGTACCCTGGCAGTGCCACATGGGAACATTGGCAGTGCCAAGCTGGCACCCTGGTGGCTCTGCGGGTGCCTGAGTGGCACCAGAAGGGTCAGGGTGCCATCCTGCCAGAGGGAAAATACCTGGGGTCCCCTGAATCCTCTGGGAAACACTCATGAATGACATTCCATCTGGTCCATGTTTGTGGAGACCAGTACTGAACGGCGTTCTCCCGAGGATTCCGAGGTGAAGAGGATAGTTCCCAAATCCTCAAGTGCCTAGGGAAACTGCATATTAGAGTGAGGCTAACTGTCTTGCCCTAATATGCAGCTTGCCAAAAAGTTATCCCGGCCACAATGGGCGGGATTCACATCACAACATCTCGCATGATTGCGTTAGATCTGGTGAGGCGTTGCGAGTCAAGTAAATTCCGTGAGCGGGTCTCCCACTTCTAAGGGCCACGTCACGCCATGGAGTGCTGCCTTTTAGGCACAATGTGGCTGTTCGATCGTGCCCCTCAAGTGAGCACCGTTCAGTACTGGTCTCCACAAATTGGAGGCCTGGGGACCCCCTCATAGTGAGTTGGGACGTTGGGGAGGCGTTGGGGGTTGCGTTGGGGACTCCATCTGGGCGCCATTTTCTCTCGCTACACTGAGGAGTTCTGGCGAGCGGAGCTCCACAGTGCAGGTAACGAGACTATGTGTGCCCTCAGCCGGATGTTCCCCACTGTGGCCCCCTATGTTACCAGGGGGCACTTTTAATAGCGGGGTGTTTCTCAGCGCTGAGTGCCAGGAAACACACAGCTAAACACACTAGCTATGGGACTTTGTTCCCATTTGGTTAAATCACACCCCATGTCTTGAGCCGGGGTTGGGAACTTGGAGTGCTTCCCGCTGCATCACCTGGCCGGAAAACACACCAAACCTTTTGGCCTGGCCTTATTAATTATGCACCCAGGTGTTAAACATCGTATTAAGTGGCCTGGATGGTGTGTAGTCTGCTGTCATGTCCGAGTGCCATATCGAAAAGACACACAACATCACTGGCACACTAATGAAGAAAGAAGGTGGATTTCTTGAACATAAGGATAGATCTCCGGGAACACTCTGAGACCGGAAGATGGACCTCCTGCCTGGCCTCCATCTTGAACTCTGGAGGAAGCCTCAGGCATTGTTTCGGTGAGTCTCGACATCTGTTGTTCCGAACATATTAAATGCCACATTATTTTCCCACCATCATCACAGAGAATCTGGGGTGGGGTCAGGCCTTCATTTGCAACCCACTAACGGGTTGCAAATGAGGTTCATACCAGCCTGGCGGACACCAGCAAAAGATCCTGCTTCAAATTCACACCGGTGTGAAAATGATTTCTGGTCCTCCCTCTATCAAACATTCCGCCCCAGATCTCTCAGTCTGTGGACTTATCCTCTATTTGGAAATTCAGTACCTGTGCAGGATGTCTGTTTTAAACATGTGTTGTACTCTCTGTGAACTCTCTGTTCAATGAAGTGGAAATGAATTTGCAACATTTAAGTTGTCTCATTTAAAATAACAGCAATGAGGAAAATAAATATATGTCGCAAGTTCTCGGTCTAAGAATAAGGTATTTTACAGCAGCCTCCACCATGACCAGAATTGGAACGTTTGGGCAGAGTGTAACATATGATTTATGTTTTCCTTATAAATCAATATTTTCAAAAACTGCATTTTCTATTTTTTTCTCTATACCCAGTCAAACTAATATCAAGAAAATGGAGAAAATCAAAAATGTACTGAGCCCATGACACTTTTCAGAATAATTTTAATAAAGCTCATTTCAAAAAGACATGACAGCCTTGTGAGTTCTCAGCGAAAAAGGTTTGAAAATATCCTGTAGAGGTAAGAAAACTTCCTGAAAGAAGAAGGTGCAAAAGATAGTTGCACACCTACAGGAGTTTGAGGCCAAACTTCAATAATTACATTAATCACAACTCTTAATTTTTACATCTGTGTTCTTCCATTCTCCTCATACAAAATGTAGTATTTACAGTTAAGCCCAAAAAATATATGCTCAATGTTGATTTGGTTTATTCTTCTAATGAATTGTCTTTCCCTAACATTGTTCTATTTATGGATTATATCCATCAGATATCACTAGGGCTGGTTTAGCACACTGGGCTAAATCGCTGGCTTTTAAATTTCCGTACTAGCCTCCCCGAACAGGCGCCGGAATGTGGCAACTAGGGGCTTTTCACAGTAACTTCATTTGAAGCCTACTTGTGACAATAAGCAATTTTCATTTTATTCATTAGGGATAGCAACAACTGTTGGCCTTGCAATGCCCATAGCTTGAGAGCAATTATAAGCAGGCCGCTGGTTGACTCTTCTCAGCTGAGCCCAGGGCACCAAAGATAATTGTAGTAAGTTAAATCAACCAAATCAATTAGGATCCACATTTTGCTCCAGGCATCCAGACCTTGACATCAGGGTGAAAAGCGCACTTGTTGGCAGCAGTACTGCCTCAGCAATTTTATCACAGGTGGCATACTAAGTGTCCAATGCTGAAGCTGATTCTGATCATCCAATCAGCAGCCTTGAAGCCTCCGCAGCGCCACTGAGAGAGGTGGTGGCTACTGAGAAATGAGACCTTGGAAGCTTGGACAGGTGAGTTTGAAAAAAATATTTAAAAATCAGAGGAGAGGGATGAGGAGCAGAGAGGAAACCACTCAGAAAGATTGTGAGGGCTGCAGAGGTTGTTTTGCCTTCTTTGGGCCAGAGAATCTCTGATGACCTCCTGGGCTATTACAGAGCTGTCACTTCCATTTAGCTGGCAACCACCCCTCATGTAGGGGGATTATCCCTACTATAGGCAATTTGCTGATAGCTTGGTAAAATGGCCCCTAACTTGAGTCTTTAATAATGCTATTTTGCTGACCACTTCTTGTTAATGGCCAGCCTCTCCTGCTGCTTGTAAAATGGTCTGGCAACGGAAATCCACCCAACCGGTTCCCTGCGATTTTAGCAGCATCCCTACTTCTAAGCCCCCCTTCCAGCTACTTCTGAGCCTGCCTTCCAAGGCCTGGTAAAATCTGAGCCAAGGTATAAACCTGGAACTTCCTTAATAAACTTGCTGAGCTAATGATGGGGCCCTGAAGCATCAGTGTGAAACATTAAGAAGATTGACAAAACTAAATTATCCTAAATTATTAATTGGTAGTTTAATATTAACTGGTATTTATTCAGTCAGATTTAGTTTCTCTGTTTCATATCAACATGAAACAATTAGAATTAAAATTGGACATTTATGCCGATAAATCTTGCAACATACAGGGCGCGATTCTCCCAAAAGGGAGCAAAGTCCTCTAGCGAGCGGGTTTCCCAGCGCTCGCAGTGCCGAGAAACACATGGCTAATCAATGCGACTCACATTGAATAAGGGGCCTGAATGGGGAACATGCGGCTGAGGCCGCACACAGCCCCGTTTTGTACAGTGGGGAGCTCTGCTCGCCGGAACTCCCCATTGTAATGAGAGATTGGGATGCCATTTTTAACTGGCGACCAGTTCTCCGAGGCCCCTGAAACAATCCCGGACCTCCCCAGTGCCCCACCCCCAAGCCCGAATGCACTATGGGAGAATCCCCCAGCCCCTCCAACATACATGCCGGGTAGGCCCAGCCTGATCGTGCGTGCTAAACGGCGCCATGTCGCGGCCTCCCAGATATGGGTGTTCGTTCCGGGCCTCGGGAGAATCAGGCACTGACATATTTAGATCATCCCAATGGTTCACTTAAATAAATCTAGATCTCGTCCAACGAGGGCGAGTTCCACATCGTGAGGGTAGGTCTGGTGAGGGTCAGATCTAGTGCGGCGTCCTGAGCGTCAAAAGGCTGACTTTCTAGATTTTCCCGTCTAATTTTCAAGCACTTTGACAAAAAATGGAATGGGCAGGACCCATGACTCACGATGGCAAGGTGGGCTCTGAATGTGCCTGACCCGTCAACAACCTCGATTTTCCCCCCACCACCATGACCTCTCCAACGGAAGCCCCCCTGACACTTCCCCTGGCACTGCTCGGACATTACCCACTCCTTCGGGGGCTGTATTTACCTGTGCGCTCCCAGCCAAATCTCTTCACCAGCAACCGGTTGCAATTCCTGCCGATATGCCGTCATGTTGCCAGGCGTGGGGGGGGCGTCAGATTCCTAATGTAGGGGGGATAATACAGCAGGGAAGGGTGCTAATGATATTTAAATGTATGGTAGTGGGGTTCCTGACCTTTCATGGCGGGATCCCCATGACATCATTGGCAGGGAGCGGGGACAGTCTGAATAAAAAATTACGCCTGCGAAAAAGCCATTTCTGAACTCCAACTAGGTCTCTTCCCCCCCCTCCCCCCGGCTTTCTCAGCCACCAAACACGAGGGCAGAGAATCCAGTACATTGTTTTTAAATTCCTTTCATTCTCCTCATGCAAAATGGAGTATTTACAGTGAAACCAAAAGAATATATGCTCATATGTTGATTTGGTTTATTCTCCTAATGAATGGACTTTCCCTAACATAAATAAATAATAAATAAAATTGTTCTACTTCTGGATTATATCCATCAGATATCACTAGGGATAGCAACAACTGTTGGCCTTGCAATGCCCTCATTTCTGTAAGTCGCTCCACCCTGATACCCAACTCTCTCTGGAACCATCCAATTTCAACCTTCGGCACATTCACAATTGAAATTGCTCCATCACTGATGGATGTGACTCTCTACCACTCTATCTATTAAGGTGCTCCTCAAAACTTTCCTCTTTAACCCAATTTCTAATCACCTGGCCTATTTGCTCATGTGGCTCAGTGGCTGATGTGGGGCGGGATTCTCCATTTGGGAGACTAGTGGGCTGGGTTTTTCGGCCGCGCCCACCGCAAGACCGCCTCAGACGGGGCGTGGACCATGTAAAGATCCATTGACCTCGAGCGGGAATTTCCGGTTGCTGGGCAGCCGAAGAATCCTGCCCTAAGTGTTAACGCTGGGACTGAATTGTGTGCGGTTTGTGTTCGTGTTGGATTCGCGTTTCCATTGAGGGCGCTATTTCTGGAGCAATTCAGGACATGCTAATGGGCCAGCACCCTGTCCAAATGAATCTAGAGCAATTCTCATTCCCGCCGGTGTCGGAATTGGCGCTGGGGAGCTTGATGAGTTGGAGCTGCTTATAAGCACTCCACTCCCCACAGACTTTCATTTCAGACAACAAGAAGGCTCCATGAAGAGCAGTACCACGCTTCATGGGCGCAGAGCTTGATTGAATATTGGATGCAGTGGAAGAGAGGTGGGACATCCTTTTCCCCAGGATGGGCAGGAGGCTATCGCCCACAGTTACCAACCGGGCTTGTACGGAGGTTGACGAGGCACTCGGAGCTGTGAGCCTCAGTAGACGGACTGGCATGCAGTGCTGCAAGACGATGAAAGACCGCCTTGGAGAAGGCTCGGTGAGCCACCACCTCTGTTCCCCTGGCATCACTCCTATTCCTCACCGCTCACATCACCCCCCCCACTCCCACAGAGACCAACAAAACCCATCTGCCCGCATCTCCCTCACATCCCACCCTGCACCAAACCCCAACACCTATATTGTCCTCTTTGGCCAGGTGCCTTGCACACATATGCCACCAGCTTTAGATCCCCTATGTAACTCGCCTCCATGCATCTCACCATGTCCTTTGTGTGCCCCCTAGGAAAAGACGGCCGATAACTGAAGGAAGCGGGAGAAGATTGGAGGGGGTGTTCCGGACCACTAAGCAGAGGGAGATGGCATTATCCGGGGAGGTGTAGGAGAGGGCTATCTCCGAGGCGGAGGTTGCCATGGGACAACCAAGTGAGCCACTAATGCAAAATGATGTCCCTATAGCAAGTGAGTCACCCCTCTCCCCCAGACCACCCCTTCCCAAGATCTCACCATGTGCATTGCCTTTTGTCTTGCAGGGTCACCATCAGACCATTGCCGCCCCATCTGGGGTATCTCGCCCCCAGCCACAAACCCAGCACACCCTGGAGGGCCAGTCCGGGGATGATCCTGACTTCTCGGCACTGCATTCACCTGCACCCTCCACCATCGCACTCACCGCAGTGGGGCATTTTAGTGAAGAGGCTCCTGGGTCACTTTCTGGTGCACATGTCACACATGATGCAGCACATCTGATGGAGGTAGGGACTCCCGAGGAAGCGGATGGTCAGAGGGCTGCCCGATCCCAGGAACCAGCTGTAGACCGGACAGATATTGCACTTCTGGAAAGTTTTATTCCTATCACTGGTGGAGATGCAGACACAGAGACAGGTTCTACAGGAGGGGGTGTCAACAACCTTCCATCACCTTCAGGAGCAGTAGATCATGCCATCAATGTATGGTGCCCAAGTCAACACTGAACGGATGGCATCCGCGGTGGGAACCTTGAGTCATAAAGTGGGTCAAGATGTCCAAGGCTTGGGGCACACTGTGCGGCCAATGGTTGAGGCTCAGGACAGGGGAGTCCAGTCACAGGCAGATATGTACCAGGTGCAAATGGGTGTTGCCACGGCACTCCAGACCTTGGCCCAGTCACAAAGGGTCGTGGCTGAAGATGTCGAGAGCATTGGCTGGGCACTGACTGATCTGGGCCAATCACAGAGGGACATGACCCAGTTTCTGTGCTATATGATTGAAGGCATCGAGACTCTGGTTGAGACGAGAACAGGCCTCCAGGAATGACAGTGCAAGGTAACAGTGGAGCCTCGGGAACCTCACCATCCCATGACGCAGCCCTGGCGCCATTAAGCACCCCTAGGGAGGAGGAAGTGATGGGGCCCGTGCCGTGCCTCCTGTAGCGGAGGTGCCGAAACACCTCAGCACTTCTGAATCCCCCCCCCACATGACACTGGCGCATCTGATGGGCAGCAGGCAGAACAGGGTGACACCTCGTCACCTGTGACACCTGAAAGTCGGCTGGGCCATCCAGGCCAGGCCCTCCCGAGGACGGCCTCGAAAGGCACCTCAGCCCACAGATGAGAAATGCAGCAGGCTGCTTCCACATATGATCGGCAGTTTGAGGTCACACCTAGAAGGAGCAGTAGTCCACGTAAATTAAGGACGTTAGACACCAGTTAAGTTCGCTGGGGTGGCGCACATTGGTTAAATGTAGGGGTCAGGGCACAATAATATTTATAGCCACTCTGAAACACCTTTTCACCAACATTCCAACCTGCCTTAATCCTCTGTCTGAAGGGTGTGAGGAATGGGCTGGGTGTAGAAGGTGTGCTGGGTGTGGGCGGTGTTGGAGGATGGCATGGGGCAGGGCCCCCAGGACAATTGAATGTTCCACCTGGGATCATCCTCGGAGGTGGCAGGGAATGGGGCCAAATGTGTGAGGTTGCCTTGAAGGAAAGCTTACCCAGTGAGTGATCACCATCTCCATAACCACCACCCAAGTGGGCCTGTGAAATGGAATGGCCAGCACGCACGCAGGGATCACCCGGGTGGATAGTGGAATGTGATCCTGAAGACAGGATTCAGACTTTGTGAAACGATGAGAAGTACCAGAGCCCATCTCACAGCGAGTCGCCGTCATCCTCCATCCCATGGACAAAACCTGCTGATACTGCCTGCCCAGGGCCAACATCCTGTCGGGATGCTGGTAGACCCTTGGGCGGGTAGGAGGAGCTGAGGGGGTGGGGGGGGGGTTGGGGGGTGGGATGGAGTGAAGGGAGGAGGGACAGGGGAGGATATGAGCGGCTATGGGAAAGGGGCAGCACTTCGAAGGGGCAGGGTGAGGGGGGGGTTGCAATTGGGACAGTACGGAGAGGTGGGACAGGGTGGCGGAGCTATTGGTGGCCTGGCCACTTAGTTGGTAAATCTGGAGGTGATGAGGTTGTCCCATGTGCAGCGGCCTTGCAGCACACGTGGGATGGCCTGCCATGCCAGCATGGGCTTCATGCATGGTTCTTTCTGGCCATCCTCTTCGTCAGTTGAGGTCTGGCTTTCTTTCTCCTCCTCCAGCATGTCTCCCCTCTGCTGCACGATGTTGTGTAGGACACAGCAGGCCAGCACAATGTTAGAGACTCTCCTGGGCTATATTGGAGCACCCCTTCGGAGCGGTCCAGATATTGGAAGCAGAACTCAAGGATGCCAATGCACTGCTCACTGACGCTCCTTATTGCTGGTTGCTCCACGTCAGTCTGGGGCCTTTGGACAGGTATCATTAGCCAAGACCTCAGTGGGTAACCTTTGTCGCCCAAGAGCCAACCCCTCACCCGAGGGAATGCCTTGAAGGTGCCGGGAAGTGACAAGTGTGCCAGGATGTATGCATCCTGCATGCAGCCTAAGTATTGGGCGCAGACATGCATGACCACCAATGCACATTCAGGTAATGGAAGCCTTTCCAATTGATGAAGGGTACCCCCGGTGCTCGTAGGGGGATATGGGTGCCATAGATCACCCCCTGGACCTGAGCATGCCAGCGATGGTGGCATATTCAACTACCCAGGCATCTTAGTGAGCCTGGTCCAGTCTGAAATTTATATAGTCTCCTGTGCGGGAACATAGGACATTGCCACAGCAGAGATGAATCTGTGTGCAGATGTCTGAGAGAGTGGCAAATTGAAAACAGATTTCAGGAGAAACTGCTTCTCCCAAAGGGTTGTGAATCTGTGGAATTTGCTACCCCAGAATGCAGTGGATGCAGGGCCAGTGAGTAAATCTAAGGAGGAGTTAGACAGATTTTGAATTGGTAGTGGGTTGAAGTGTTATGGAGAACGGGCAGGACAGTGGAGTTGAGGCCAGGATGGGATCAGCCATGATCACATTGAGGGTGTTAGGCTCGGGGAGCTAAATAAGCCGAATCCTGAACTGAGGTCATGTGTTCTAGGGAGGAGATGCTCTGGCTGATTTTGTAATCCAGTTCTTGGTCTGTAGCATTGTAGGTAACAGATGAGAAACATATCAGCCATGATCGAATTTTGGAGCTGACGCGATGGGCCGAATGGCGTAATACTGCTCCTATATCTTATAAACGTATCCCAGACAGGTCCACGTTTGACCCCTGGAAAAACCCAGAGGCATAAAGGTTCAGGGCGAACATCACATTGACGGTCACTGGGAATGGGTATCCTCCTCCAAATCTCTGTGGTGCCAGGTGTGTCATCATCTGTCACAGGTGGTGCACATTCTCCTTGGTTAGCTAAAGTCTTTGTGGGACAGGTGGTCCGGCATCTCCTCGAAGGACAGGCGCTGACAGTATAAACATGCCCTTGCGGCGTCTCCTTCACACCTCCTCTGCCTGTTGGATGGCCAGCACTCAAGCCTCAACGGCTGGCCCCTGCTCTTCTGGGGCAGGCTCCTATTGTGCAGGGTCCTCCCGAGCAGGCGCTGTGTCTCCAGCCTCCGTGTGTGCGCAGCGACTGCTGTAGCCAGGTAGATAGTGAGCATTGCTGGCTTTACTCCAAAATTCATTATCTGCAGGGGGAATGAGAAGACACGTTAGCAAGATGAGTATTTCCTTGCCCATCCAGATCCAACAGGCTACATGCTGAACCTGAGTTGCACTTCAGCTCCACCCTTCACATGCACCCCCCAAACCCACCCCCACCCCTCAGCCGTTCCCCCCGATATGTTGCCTTCCACACTGCACCCCTGTCCCCATCAGTGAATGGCACCAGGCAGCCTCTATCCCCACCACCCGCCCCTGTCAACAGGGGTACCGGTGGCTGATACACTCATGTCAGCGATAGGCTCTATTGTCCCTGTTCTGACCCCCCAGTGTGATCTATTGTGGGTGTCCTCATTGTGTGGGTCATGTGTTATCCCACCAGAAGGGTGGCACCTAGTTGTGTGGTGAAGAGGGTCACCATGTGCCACCAATCACCTCCATGTTTAAAGGTTTGAGTGTGAGCCGGTCCTCCAGATGAGGGTGAGGCAGGGAAATGTGCATCTGCTGGGAGTACAGCTGCAGTGTGATGTGGGTCCTGGATGTGGAAAACAGATTACGACAACGGGCTGTGGGCTAGCTGATAGTGTCGTTAGTGAGGCCTCTGCCCTGGGAGGGGCAGTGTGCCATGGAGGGCGCCAAAGGCCACGGTGCATATGTCCTTTGTTTGGGGTGAGCTCTACTATTTCCTTGCTTCTCCCGCAATGAGCTGCGCTTCTGCGGAGTGCCAACACCTGGTGTGTCACTGATTGAGCATGGCCACACCCATTGATGGCTCAGCTGGGTGCGAGGGTTTCCAGGATGGCGGCCTGGGTGGGTTGCCAAATGAACAGAGGCTCTGTGAACATTTGCAGAGCACAGTGAGCAGTCAGCAGAGTGAGCAACCAGGGGCCTGAAACTTGTACAAAATGGGTGTGTTTAAAACAAATACTGCAGCAATGGCTGTCTGAGCCAGGCCATCCCGATCCTGAGGGGCACTCCGAATCCAGGGAGCTGTCACCAAGTTTCTCCCCGCTACATCCCCTGGCCCTGCAGCCCCCCGCCCCCCCCCCCCCTCCACCCACCCACTAGACATTTCTTACTGATGTGCCATCAATTAACACAAGATGAGTAGTGAACAAAACTGTGACTTTAATAAGCTAAACAGGAAGCCTCCTGGCCACTGATCCTGAACTGGGGCAGGGCCGGAGGTCAGCCACCTTTATACCGAGCCCGAGGGAGGAGCCACAGGCGGAGCCATCAGGCAGTGGTTTATCACAATACATTTAGTACAGTAACAGTTTACCACAATGCATATAATACACTAATAGTGGGTTATCACATTCACCCCCCTGTTAAAAAAGAGTCCAGCGGGGGTGAAGTGGACTTAAGGGTCGAGTCTGTTGGGGGCTTTGACCTTCCGCCGTGATCGCCTCAGTCCCGGCTGTGGTGTGTGCACTGGTGTCGAGACCGTGTCCGGGAGCGTGTTGTCTTCTTCTTCGGCCAGTAGTTGAGTCGGTGGAGGCGGGGGTGGTGTAGGAGCGGGGTTGGTGGTGATGGTCGCCGGTGGGCCTGTGGGTGCCAAATCTCGAAGTAGCCGGGTAGTGGTGGAGGGAGATGGTGTAGGGTCGGGGGTGGTGGTGATGGTCGCCGGGGAACCTGCAGGTGCCAAATCCCGGAGGGAGAATGTGTCCTGCCGCCCGTCATGATGTGCCACATAGGCATATTGTGGGTTGGCATGGAGGAGCAGGACCTTCTCGATGAGGGGATCCGATTGATGACTCCTCACATGCTTCCGAAGGAGGACGGGCCCTGGGACTGTCAGCCAGGACCGGAGTGAGACCCCTGAGGTGGACTTCCTGGGGAGGGCAAACATACGTTCATGAGGGGTCTCATTGATGACAGTGCACACGAGCGACCAGATGGAGTGGAGTGCACCGGGTAGGACCTCCTGCCAGCGGGAGACTGGGAGACTTCTAGACCGTAGGGCCAGAAGGACGGCCTTCCAGACCGTCGCATTCTCCCTCTCCACCTGTCCATTTCCTCGGGGGTTGTAGCTGGCCGTCCTGCTGGAGGCGATGCCCTTGCTAAGCAGGAACTGACGCAACTCGTCGCTCATGAAGGAGGAACCCCGATCACTATGGATGTAGGTGGGGAACCCGAACAAGGTGAAGAGACTGTGCAGGGCCTTGATGACGGTGGTAGAGGTCAAGTCAGGGCATGGGATGGCGAAAGGGAAACGTGAGTACGCGTCAGTAATGTTGAGGAAGTACACGTTACGGTCAGTGGAGGGGAGGGGCCCTTTGAAGTTGATGCTGAGGCGCACAAAGGGGCGGGAGGCCTTTACCAGGTGTGCTCTGTCTGGCCGATAGAAGTGCGGTTTGCACTCCGCGCAGACCTGGCAGTCCCTTGCCATGGTCCTGACTTCCTTGATGGAGTAAGGCAGGTTGCGAGCCTTGATAAAATGAAAAGAACAGGTGACCGCCGGGTGTCAGAAGTCATTGTGGAGGGCCCGAAGTCGGTCTACTTGTGCGCTGGCACATGTACCGTGGGATAGGGCATCTGGGGGCTCATTGAGCTTCCCAGGTCAGTACAAGATATCGTAGTTGTTGGTGTAGAGTTCGATCCTCCACCTCAGAATCTTGTCGTTCTTGATTTTGCCCCGCTGTGTATTATTAAACATGAAGGCCACCGACCGTTGGTCAGTGAGGAGAGTGAATCGCCTGCCGGCCAGGTAATGCCTCCAATATCATACAGCTTCCACAGTGGCTTGGGCTTCCTTTTCGACGGAGGAGTGCCGAATTTCGGAGGCATGGAGGGTACGGGAGAAGAAAGCCACGGGCCCGCCCGCCTGGTTGAGGGTAGCAGCCAGGGCAAGGTCCGACGCATCGCTCTCCACCTGGATCGGAATGGACTCGTCCACAGCGTGCATCGCGGCTTTGGCAATATCTGCCTTGATGGGGTTGAAGGCCAGGCGGGCTTCAGCCGTTAGGGGAAAAATGGTGGATTTAATGAGTGGATGGGTCCTGTCCGTATAATTGGGGACTCACTGGGCATAGTAGGAGAAGAACCCCAGGCATCTCTTCAGTGCCTTGGGGCAGTGGGGGAGGGGGAGTTCCAGGAGGGGGCGCATGCGGTAGGGGTCGGCCCTAGGACTCCGTGTTCCACGACGTAGCCAAGGATGGCTAGGCGGGTTGTGCGGAAAACGCATTTCTCCTTATTGTCTGTGACGTTAAGGAGCTTGGCGGTGTGGAGGAAATGCCGGAGGTTTGTGTCATGGTCCTGCTGGTCATGGCCGCAGATGGTGACATTATCTAGGTACGGGAACGTGGCCCGCAGCCCGTACTGGTCAACCATTCAGTCCATTTCTCGCTGGAAGACCGAGACCCCATTGGTGATGCCGAAGGGAACCCTGAGGAAGTGGTAGTGGCGGCCATCTGCCTCGAAGGCAGTGTATTGGCGGTCCTCTGGGCGGATAGGGAGCTGGTGGTACGCTGACTTCAAGTCAACCGTGGAGAAGACTCGGTACTGCGCAATCTGATTTACCATGTCAGATATGCAGGGGAGGGGGTACGCATCGAGCTGCGTGTACTGGTTGATGGTCTGACTGTCCATCCGGTGGTTCTCCCCAGTCTTGACGACCACCACTTGGGCTCTCCAGGGGCTGGTACTAGCCTCAATGATCCTCTCTCGTAGGAGTCGCTGGACCTCCGGCCTGATAAAGGCCTTGTCCCGGGCATTGTATGTCTGCTCCTAGTGGCGACGGGCTTACAGTCCGGGATGAGGTTAGCGAAGAGCGAGGGTGGGGCGACCTTAAGGGTCGTGAGGCTACAGACGGTGAGTGGGGGCAGGGGTCCACCACCTTTAAGGTTAGGTTTTGGAGGTGGCACTGAAAGATGAGCCCCAGTAATTGGGCAGTGCAGAGATGGGGGAGGACATCGAATCATAGAATCATAGAATTTACAGTGCAGAAGGAGGCCATTCGGCCCATCGAGTCTGCACCGACCCACTTAAGCCCTCACTTCCACCCTATCCCCATAACCCAACAACCCCTCCTAACTCTTTTTGGACACTAAGGGCAATTTATCATGGCCAATCCACCGAACCTGCACGTCTTTGGACTGTGGGAGGAAACCGGAGCACCCGGAGGAAACCCACTCAGACACGGGGAGAACGTGCAGACTCTGCACAGACAGTGACCCAGCGGGGAATCGAACGTGTGACCCTGGCACTGTGAAGCCACAGTGCTATCCATTGTGCTACCGTGCTGCCCACAGTCCTGTCGGTGGGACTGGAAAATCCCACTGGTGAGAGTGGCTGTAAAACTCCACCCCATAGCTCTGTTTCTCTCTCCACAGATGCTACCATAACCTGCTGAGTTATTTTCAGCATTTTGAAAGAGCACCCTACCCAAGCCTACACCTCCACCCTATCGCCATAACACAATAACCCCACCCAACACTAAGGGCAATTTTGGACACGAAGGGCAATTTAGCATGGCCAATCCACCTAACCTGCACATCTTTGGGCTGTGGGAGGAAACCGGAGCACCCGGAGGAGACCCACGCAGAAACGGGGAGGATGTGCAGACTCCGCACAGACAGTGACCCAAGCCGGAATCGAACCTGGGACCCTGGAGCTATGAAGCAATTGTGCTAACGACCATGCTACCCGGTACAGGACGTAGAGCTTAAAGTTAGTGTACCACAGTACCCCCGGATTTCTACGGAATGTGATCCGGAAGCCAGGGAGATTTTCTGGGTCGTGGGTAAAATTGGGAGGGAGCAGCGCTGTACCGTATCTGGGTGGATGAAGCTGTCAGTGCTCCCGGAGTCGAAGAGGCAGGCCATCTTGTGCCCCTTTATCTGACGGTCATCGTGGATTTCGTGAGATGATGAGGTCGAGACTGGTCGAGTGTGATGGAGGCGAGTTTCAGAAGGTGGTGGGTGGGCCGGTCAGAGGTAGTGGTGGCCAGCGTTCGACCGGGTGAGCAGGGATCCCGGGAGGCGGCGGAGTGGTTCCAAAATGGCGGCCCCCATGGGTCGCGGGTGGCATCGAAGGTGGCGTCAAAGATGGTGGCCCCCTTGGGTCGCAGGTGGCGGGTGGAGTAAAAGATGGCGGCGAAGATGGCAGCCCCCACGGGTCGTACATGGTGGGTGGCAGCAAAGATGGTGGCGCCCACAGGTCACACATGGTGGGTAGCGTGGCAGATGGGAGTCGTCCCGACAGGCACCAGGCAGCGCTGCTGGGCCTAGAAACTTTAGGGACAGGTCGGGCCTAGCAGACTTTGGCGAAATGGCCCTTCCTCCCACACCCGTTGCAAATCGCGTTCCTTGCTGGGCAGCGTTGTCTGGGGTGCTTAGCCTGGCCGCAAAAGTAGCATTTTGTGCTTCCGGAGTTGGTGAGCTGCTGCGCGGCACAGGCTTGCGCCACACTCGAGTCGGGTGATGGCGGCGCCCATGACGTCCACGAGGGTGCCGCGTGGTCGGAGGTGTAGGCCTCCTTGTTCTGGATAGCCACTTCCAGCGAGTTTGAGAGCTGCACTGTCTCTGGGAGGCTGAGTGTACCCCCTTCTAGCAAGCGCTGGCGGGTGTAATTGGATTTAATGCCCGCGACATAGGCGTCCCTGATCAGCAGCTCCATGTGTTGGACAGCCAATACGGCTTGGGAAGCACAGTTCCGGCCGAGTACCCGCAAGGCACACAGGAATTTGGCTTGTGATTCTCCGGGGCGTTGTCACCTCGTGGCGAGGAGGTGCCTGGCGTACACCTCGTTTACTGCCTTTACGCACTGTCCCTTCAGCAGCATTATCGCCTCCGTATACGAGGGGGCGTCTCTGATAAGAAGGAAGACTTGCGGGCACACCCGTGCGTTGAGTATTTGAAGCTTTTGGAGGTCGGTGACATCGTCGGTGGAGGATCCGAGGTAAGCTTTGAAGCAGCTTAGCCAGTGCTCGAATGTCGCAGTGGCGTCGGCTGCTTGTGGGTCCAGCTCCAGGCGATCAGGCTTGAGTGATAAATGCATCTTAAAAGTTTAGCTTATTAAATTGATGTGCCATCAATTAACACAAGACGAGTAGTGAACAAAATGGTGGCTTTAATAAGCTTAACAGGAAGCCTCCTGGCCACTGATCCCGAACTGGTGCACACCTGGAGGTCAGCCACCTTTATACCGAGCCCGAGGGGAGGCGGAGCCATCAGGCAGTGGTTTGCCACAATACATGTAGTACAGTAACAGTTTACCACAATACATATAATACACTAACAGTGGTTTACCACACTTACCTTGGGCGGGATTCTCTTGCACGGGATTCTCCAATACTGGGGATATGTCCCCACGACCGCGATTAAACAGGCGCGAATCACTCCGGACTTTTTTCTAGAAAGTCCGGGGTGTATCTCTGTTTTTAAGGGGGCTTGCAGGGCATCGGAGTGCTCCACGCAGCTCCAGCTGCCGATACGGGGGCCTGAACCTCAGGCCGCTGGTCCGCGCATGCGTATGGCGGCCGCCTGTGGCCCCCCCCCCCGCGTGACAGGGCGGCCTGAAGTAGGCCCCCCCAGATCGTGCTTGCCCGCCGATCAGTGGCCCCCGATTGGGGGCCTGGCCGTCGTGGAGGGCCCCCCCTGGTGATGGATCCCCCCCCCGCCCTACCCCCATCAGTGGCCACCGCAGCCGCGATTCCGTGCTCCCGCCGGGTGGAACCGTACGTGAACCATGCCAGCGGGAACTCGGCCGGTCGTCGCGGAGAATTGCCGCAAGGGCCTCTTTCAACGGCCCCCGACCGGCGCCGCGTCGACCATGCGTGCGACTGGCGCTGATTCTCTGATCGCCGGAGAAGCGCGGGAAGGAGTCGCGGGTCCGAGCCCCATTCTCCGCACCTGCACCGGGCGTGATTGTGGCGCGGAGGTTCAGAGAATCCGGCCCTTCTCCCTCCCCCTCAGCAACGTTTTTGGTAGTGATTCTCCACGTCGGTGCAGGACGCGGATTTCAATTCTGGCCAGAGGCCTGATTCTCTGCCTGAACGTGGTTCATGTTTGTGGCGTTGTGCGGCGGAGAATTTCACCCGTTGATTGGTCATGCTCCTGTGGTGCAACTTGGGATGTTCCGCTACCATTTAAAGGCACTAGATAAATTCAAGTTCTTGTTCCAAGTGAATAATTGTGGTATTTTATTCTATCTTCAGCTAATTGAGTTTCTCACTACTTATGCTTTTGTTTGTTATTCAGCTTTTCCTTGGCATGTGTTTAGCAATCCACATCCTCCCTATGCTTCCACGAACACGTAACGATGATTTCTTGATCTGAGAAATTATAATGGGTGGGATTCTCTGTCCCGCCGCACCCAACCCGTTCGCTTCGCGGCGCAGGCAGCCTGGCCATCCTGACGTGTGCCAGACACCCGCACCCCCCCCCCCCCCACACCAAACGGGCGGCACCCACCAGCGGGTATGTCCAAGGCAGCACACATGGGAGCCCCCACGGTGCGGGCACTGCCATCAGACGGTGGCCCTGGTAGAGGGGACGGCCGACAGGTCTCAGGGCACCAAAGGGGCAGGAGTGGGGCGCGTGCTGACAACTGGGCCGGCCATGTAGCCCATGGCACCTGGTTGTGGAGAGGGTACACCAATGCTGAAACCCTGTCTATCCCACCCCCTACAGATAGTACAATGTTTAGCCATCTTCCAGCGTTGTTGGCCGCCGTGTCCTGCATGAGGCCCAGTGGGAGCTGGAGCACGGGCATGACAGGGAGGTGGCGGAGCCTGTTGTAGAGCAGCGGGCTGCAGTGGGGCACATGCAAGCTGCCCAGGCCGCTTGGCCACACGCCCGAGAGGCGCAGGAGGAGCACCACGCTGTGCGGGAGCCACAGCAGGAGGATGACTAGGAGGAGGGTGTGCCACGGCCACGGAGGCGTCCGATGCGACAACGTGTGTCCAGCCCCGCATGTCCTTCGAGGACCTCCCGGACAGGGCGTGCAGGAGGAGACTCCGGCTGAGCCGGGAGACCGTCGCCCACATCTGCCACCTGATGGCACACCTGGCACCACGTGGGACCGGGGGTGGACAGGCCCTCCCGGTGGCCGTCAAAGTGATGGTCGCCCTCAACTTCTTCGCGACGGGGTTGTTTCAGTCACCGCTGTACGATATTGCTGACCGGTACATACAGTTCCCTGTGGATCGCCCCCATGCAGCAGGTTTCGCTGCTGTTGCCCGGATACCCATGGTGCAGGGGGCGATCGATGGAGTTCACATTTCCATGCGGTCCATGTCGGAGGAAAGGGTTATGTACCTGAACAGGAAGGGTACACATTCAATGAACGTGCAGGTTGTCTGGAACCACAGGATGACGATCCTGCTCGTCTGCGCCAGGTACCCTGGTTGTGTGCATGACTCCTTTATACTCTCCCAATCGTTCATCCCCGCCATGTTTGAGGGACCGCAGAGCTCGGTACCTCCCCCACCACTGACCACCCTCACCTCCCCCACCACCGACCACCCTCACCTCCCCCACCACCGACCACCCTCACCTCCTCCACCACCGACCACCCTCACTTCCCACACCACCACATCACCCTCATGCATACAACCCATCCATGACACATTCACCTGCGGCACAAAGGGATGGGGGCAAACGGTTGATGGTGTAAGCATGGAGGATGATGACAGCCCGCCGTGCGATGGGCTCTGAGCCATACATCGTTCGACAATGCCTGACTCATGGCCACATCAAGACCCTCCACCTGGGTGGACCCAGGCACTGCATCCCATGGCCCTGGCATATGGCTGGGGGTGGGTTAGTGTGGGAGAACCATGGGGGGGGGGGGGGGGGGTCGCACGGGTCTGCACGTCACACGCACCGGAGCTCAACTTCAATCGCAGCCCCCCCCACACACACTGGCACACATTCCCCGCCCGCATCGGACAGAGTACAGAGGCAGCTCACATAGGTGTGAATGTGTTTAATAACAGACGTCCTCTACACGTGCCCTGGCCCATCTAACTATTCTGTGCCCTGCACCCGTGCCAACTTACTCATCAGTGTCTACCTTTCTGGCCTTACGTGCCCTATGACTACGTCTCGGTGTTCCCCCAGACGGTACAGCAGAACTGGAGGTGGACTCCTGTGATTCCTGCCCTGTGACTAGGGTCCCCTTTGGCGACCATTTCCTGGGGCTGCCCGGCCTGGATGGTCCAGGCTGCACCTCGGGCAATTGGGATGGCGTGGTGCCACCCTGTTCTACCTGCTGCCCACTAGATGTACCAGGGTCAGTAGGGGGAGGGAGTCCGAGGTGGCGTGGCATTCCGGCACCCCCCTGCAGTGACCCCCGGGGCTCTCCATGGGATGGTGGTGCGAGCGGATCCAACACCACCATCACTTGGCGCTGCCAGTCCTGGAGGCCCGCGCTGGGATCGAACAGGGTCTGGGCATTCGCAGCCATGGAGCTCAGGGAGTTTGCCATCCCTGTCTGGCTCTGAACAACGGCGTCCATCACCCGGGCAATGGCGCTGATGCTCTCAGCGATGGCCTGCTGGGACTGGGCCATTGCCTGCTGAGACCGCGCCAGGTTGTTGAGAGCCTCTGCGATGTTCAGCTGGCCCTGGCTCATGGCTGCCTGTGAGACGGCAGCCCTGTCCTGGGCCGTGGAGGACGCGTGCCCGGATAGCCCCAGGCCCTGCAAACTCAGTCCCATGCCCGACACCGTCGCCACCATTGTCTCCACCGCGGACGCCATCCGTGCGGCGTTGGCCTGTGTGGTACTCATGACCGGCACCATTTGCAGCTCCTGGACGTGGATGCACTCGCGTCTGCAGGGGCTGGAAACTGGCCGGCACACTGTCACGCCCCAGGGTCCCTGACTGCATCGGGTCTATGGGTGGGTGTGGGAACTCCAGGAACCCGGGGCCCATCTGAGCGGCAGGTGTTTGCCAGGGCTGGGCTGCCCTCCGACTGTCCGGCCTCTCGGCTGCTCCTACCTCCACCTGCTGTACCGGATCGGCTGTGTGGTGCGCACCAGTTAGTGTCCCAGAAGCCTCATCACTAAAATGGCCAACCGAGGTGAGAGTATCTGCGGTGGCGGAGGGTGTGGGAGATAGCTGTGACCCAACCTCGTTGCCTTCATCAGCCCTGCGGTCAGGGGTACCCTGGGGTGCCATGTCCCGTATGTTCGTCCCCTCATTGGTGGTGTTGTGTTGTGTTCTTTCATGTCTGTCTGTCCCCTGTGTGCTGGTGTCCTGGGTCATCGTGTCGTGCCTGTCTGTCCCCTGTGTGCTGGTGTCCTGTGTCGTTGTGTCGTGCCTGTCTATCCCCTGTGTGCTGGTGTCCTGTGTCGTCGTGTCGTGCCTGTCGATCCCCTGTGTGCTGGTGTCCTGTGTCGTTGTGTCGTGCCTGTCTGTCCCCTGTGTGCTGGTGTCCTGGGTCATCGTGTCGTGCCTGTCTATCCCCTGTGTGCTGGTGTCCTGTGTCGTCATGCCGTGCCTGTCTATCCCCTGTGTGCTGGTGTCCTGTGTCGTCGTGTCGTGCCTGTCTGTCCCCTGTGTGCTGGTGTCCTGGGTCATCGTGTCGTGCCTGTCTATCCCCTGTGTGCTGGTGTCCTGTGTCGTCGTGTCGTGCCTGCCTATCCCCTGTGTGCTGGTGTCCTGTGTCGTCGTGTCGTGCCTGTCTATCCCCTGTGTGCTGGTGTCCTGTGTCGTCGTGTCGTGCCTGTCTATCCCCTGTGTGCTGGTGTCCTGTGTCGTCGTGTCGTGCCTGTCTGTCCCCTGTGTGCTGGTGTCCTGGGTCATCGTGTCGTGCCTGTCTGTCCCCTGTGTGCTGGTGTCCTGGGTCATCGTGTCGCGCCTGTCTGTCCCCTGTGTGCTGGTGTCCTGGGTCATCGTGTCGTGCCTGTCTTTCCCCTGTGTGCTGGTGTCCTGGGTCATCGTGTCGCGCCTGTCTGTCCCCTGTGTGCTGGTGAGCTGTGTCGTCGTGTCGTGCCTGTCTATCCCCTGTGTGCTGGTGTCCTGTGTCGTCGTGTCGTGCCTGTCTGTCCCCTGTGTGCTGGTGTCCTGGGTCATCGTGTCGTGCCTGTCTGTCCCCTGTGTGCTGGTGTCCTGGGTCATCGTGTCGCGCCTGTCTGTCCCCTGTGTGCTGGTGAGCTGGGTCATCGTGTCGTGCCTGTCTGTCCCCTGTGTGCTGGTGTCCTGGGTCATCGTGTCGCGCCTGTCTGTCCCCTGTGTGCTGGTGAGCTGTGTCGTCGTGTCGTGCCTGTCTATCCCCTGTGTGCTGGTGTCCTGTGTCGTCGTGTCGTGCCTGTCTGTCCCCTGTGTTCTGGTGTCCTGGGTCATCGTGTCGTGCCTGTCTATCCCCTGTGTGCTGGTGTCCTGGGTCATCGTGTCGCGCCTGTCTGTCCCCTGTGTGCTGGTGAGCTGGGTCATCGTGTCGTGCCTGTCTGTCCCCTGTGTGCTGGTGTCCTGGGTCATCGTGTCGCGCCTGTCTGTCCCCTGTGTGCTGGTGAGCTGGGTCATCGTGTCGTGCCTGTCTGTCCCCTGTGTGCTGGTGTCCTGGGTCATCGTGTCATCACTGGACTGGGCCGGAGGCCTGTTGTTGGAGATTCCCTCCCCATCGTTGCTAGAGTCCCTGCGGGCTGGCCGTCCAGGTGCTGGCCGAGGGCGGTGTAAGTCTGATGCGCTCGGTTGATCTATGGCAGCATTGTTAGGCGGTCCGATGCATGACGTTGGATCTATGTTGGCATGGGTGCACAGGGCACATGGCCAACGCGGCTTGCATGAGTGGCTGCAGCCATGCGGGTCACTGCTGTGGTTGTACCGTCCCCCTGGGGAGGAGGTGTGTGTTACACATGTGATGGGTAGGGGGGTTGGTGCCATGGGCATATCACTGGGTACTCACCCTGGCTGCCCTCAGTTGGTCGTTGAGCTTTTTGCGGCACTGCTCGCCAGTCCTGGGTGTCAACGCGATGGCACTGACGGCCGCGCCCACCTCCCTCCACAGATACCGGGCCACGTTGGTTGGGACACTCTGCTGGGTCCAGGGTACAGACGCCCTCTCCTCTCCACGAGGGCATTCAGGAGCGTCTCCACTTAGTGGTCGCTGAACCGGGGCGCTGCTCGGCGTGGCGCCATGTTGCTCCATCGGCAGCCTGTGCGCTCGAGTCGCCTTATGTGTGACATTGCGAAGCGTCGATTGCGTGGCGCCGCGTCTCCGACGCGGCTCCGAGGCCACGCCCCCGTGCTTCCTGCCGTGCCCCTTCTGGCCCCCTTGTACGGTGCAGAATGGGGTCCCGGAATGGGCGCCGACCACGGAGTGAAACACTCCCGTTTTAGCGCCGTCGCCAACACTCTGCTGTCGGAGCAGAGAATCGCGCCCATTATCAGTGTCCTCAGTACTGTCTGCATTCTCCCCCCCCCTGATTATCTCCGAAATGAGACTGCCAATTGAAGTATCACATTGGGGATTTTTTTTGTTCCAAATTCAGACTTCACACTGACTGAAAGTGGTCAATTGATTTTACATGAGAAATGTGGCAAGGGAATGAGCTAATTTTCCTTGGGATTGATAATGCTCCATACAGTAGTCCTTTGTCCACTGGGATTCAGACTATTCAAGTTCATTTTGCGAGGGATATGTGTTAGTCATCACAGACTGAACCTCTGCCGTTTGGGAGTGTGATTGTTCAAACCCATTTGGATTGTGACTGATCGCAGCTGTCGGGCAAATGAGAACTATATTTACTTTCACTATTGGTCTAAGTGCTGATACTGGTTTGCTCAGGACATATTAATCCTTTAAGAGATTTCTTAAAAAAAATATTGTGAATCCTGGGAATCTGAACTAACAATAATAAAAACACCAAATGCTGGAAATTCACAGTAGGTCAGTTAGTATCTAAAAGGGAGCACATCAGGTTGTTTCATTAGACGTCCAGTGCACAGCACTCTTTATGTGAATTGTATTGTTTTGCAGGTTGTTTGACTTCTGTGAATAATAGAAATAAAAGGTACATCTGGTCCAACCATTGCAAATATATTACAAAATAAAAAAAAACACTTCAAGCCATTTGCTCCTTTACTCCTATCATGGTGACGGCAGTTGTACGAGATATAATAACTTGTTCTTGTTTTCAAATTTCTCCCAAAAAGTTAAAGTATTAATCCTTGTTTTAAGCATTTGCTGATGCTAATAATTGTTTTGGTGCAAGTTCTTACCTGCATAATTTTCTATGGAATCAGAGTGGAGGAACCAGAAGTAGCAGGGATTGCCTTGTCCAATGACCGACCAGTCAATTCTTAAGGGATATTACAGGAGCTGTGTGCACAAATGCTTGCTGTGAGCTGGAGTCTGCTGTCTTGATGCATCTCATCAGCTGTGTGTAATGGTTCTGGGAATCCTTCTGGACTCAAGGCGGACTTCTCCGACAAATGTCTCCAAGGAAGAATATAGCTTATGGCATTTTGAACAAGTAACATGACATTGTTTTTAGCATTTTAACATTTTTCTCAGGAATTTTGTATTTTTTAATGTTCTACCATATAACAAACGTCACTGAAGAAATAGGTCCTCAGCATATTGCAGAAACCGTCATGGCATCTGTAAAGACTTCTTAATAATATTTTCAGGATTCACATTGGTTGCTTTTCTCTTGGTGAGTTTGGACAGCAGCTTATTCTGGATTTCTTGTTTTTATATGTCCTTTTTTTCATTAGAAGGTAATCGGTCGGTTTTTCCCAAGTCCTATTTGTACATTGCAACTTTTTAGTCATGATTTTGCATTGTTTCAGGAAAGTGAAACTTCTGGTTATCAAATTGGGAATACATAGCAAAGTTTACTTGCAGGTAAGTGTAACAATCATGTGACCCTCCCATCACACCACTAAATGCGAGAGACATGTTATGTGCTACGCTCAAGATTTTAAAATATAGATCAATGAATGGATGTATAATTTCTCTCTGCCATTTTCTCCCCAGCGGAGGGGATGGGGTAAAGAACTGCATACTTCATCTCAGTTCTCTATTTCAGCTGTTCTTGAAAGGATTGACAGGCTGTCTCTTTTCTCTTGGGGAAAAAAAGAAGGCTGAGGGGGTGATGAGAGTATTCTAAATTATGAAAGATTTTGATGGAGGGGATACAGAGGGAATGTTTCCACTTGTGAGGAAGAACATAACGATGGACTAACAATGTAAGATAATCACCAAGAAGGCCAACAGGGAATTGAGGAGAAATTTCTTAACCCAAAGAGTGGTGAGAATATGGAACTTGCCACCACAGGGAGTGGGTTGAAGTGAATAATATAGATACATCTAAGGGGAAGGAAGACAAGCATATGAGAGAGAAGGGAATAGATGGTTATGATGGCCTCACGGTGGCACAGTGATTAGCATGGCTGCCTCACAGAGCCAGGGACCTGGATTCAATTCCGTCCTTGGGTGACTGGCTGTGTGGAGTTTACACTTTCTCCCCGTGTCTGCGTTGGTTTTCTCCTGGTGCTCCAGTTTCCTCCCGCAGTACAAAGATGTGCAGGTTAGGTGGATTGGCCGTGTTAAATTGCCCCTTAGTGTCCAAAGTTGGATAGGGTTACAGGATAGGGCGGGGGAGTGGGCCTACGTAGCATGGTCATCCGAAGGGTCGGTGCAGATTTGATGGGTCAAATGTCCTCCCTCTGCCCTGTAGGGATTCTATGATGAAAGATGGCAGGAGGCTCAATTGGAATATAAACACTAGCATGGACTAATTGTGCTGAATGTCCTGTTTCTGTGCCATATATCCTATGTAATCATATGAATTGGTCATTAGCCACTGAATAATAGTATGTCTGATTTATGCAACCTCCATTTTTCTATCTTTCTTAAAGTCCCAAGGTAGCATATAACATAGTTCCAATGAATTTACATTTGGCTTTCAACAGCAGTTTATGAAAGTTTCAGCTCAATTGCACTATTTTTTTCAATGTAATTTGCTTGAAATTGGCGCCAGCAGTACAAAATATTGTGCAATTCTAAGTGCAAATTACATTCCCCGCAACTCTGAGTTTCTGTGATCTTTTGCACTTACTTTAAAAACTTTACGAAGTCTTACAACACCAGGTTGTAACTTTGCACAGGAAACAGGCTCCACCCACAAAACTGGCCACACCACCAAGATGGATTGGCCATTGGAAATTTTCATTAATTGCATCTGCTGTGAGCCTTTGAGGAGGCTGCAATAATTAAACTGATTCTGCAAGGACACTCTTAAGATGTTTTTGAATAGAATTTTTCCTGACTAAGAAACTGAGCACTGTACCCCAATATAACCAAGATACGTACAGTTCTGTAAATTTTTGAAAGTTGTCTTCAGTTAATTTAAAATCAAATTATTCACAAGTTGTAACTGTGATTCAACATGCTTATGTTGTGAGATGAAATGAATGAAAATGAACTGAAATGAAAATCGCTTATTGTCAAAAGTAGGCTTCAAATGAAGTTCCTATGAAAAGCCCCTAGTCGCCACATTCTGGCGCCTGTTCGGGGAGGCTGGTATGGGAATTGAACCATGCTGCTGGCCTGCCTTGGTCTGCTTTAAAAGTCACCTCTTTAGCCCTGTGCTAAACCAGCCCCTGATAAACCCACTTTCAGCTCTGTCAATCATATTAGACCAGGTTACCACTCTTAAACATATAAAATGATGTTTTTAAAGCAAATTTATTTTTCCCATGTACATTTTAGAATGCTGCCCAATTGCACTGGTTCAGGCCAGAGTTTGCATTTGGCAATATGCAAATGAATTTGAAAGGAAACCCGAGAGCAAAAAATCCTCAAAAACAACATTATTTTGGGTGAAATTTGCACATCAACGTGGATGCTCTCAGGACTATACAGTGGATTTATTAAAGGTTCTCATGTACCTTGTGACAGGATTCTGTTAATCAAAATCGTATTCTGTAATGACTCATATTCCAATTGCGTGGGTGCATGTTTGTTATGGAATTTGTTTTGCTTCAAGCTTAACAAACTCCCATCTATTTCCTCACATGAGTGTAGGTTCTTTCTCCTGGCAGCTTAATTAATCTTACTAGTGGAGAAAAGCTCTTGAACACCTACTGCACAGCGGGATCAATAACTGCTCTCAGTAATAGAAAAGGGTGTCATAGGGTAAATATTTATGTGCTTAAATCTCTTTAGATCAATAGGAGAGGAATTGGTGGAGAAAAAGTCATGATTGAGACTTAATTGGAGATTGCTTGATAGGTACAGAGGTCGAATACCATTGAGACTATTGAGTGACAGCTTTGAAAACAAAAATGAAACATGTATTCAGAAAGGAATTTGTCATTCAGCTTGTTTCTGCAAGGTAGCACAGAAGGAGAAGAGGTAAAATGTGTCAGCATACGTGACCTGTTTGGAGTTAAAGTGGCTCTGCTGAGGGATCCAGGTACAGAGTGTGTTGAAAACTGTTACTCTACCTCTGGGATCAAGGTTTGGATCCAGATGAATCACAGAGAACAATAGGCTTCTATCTGATTGCTGCAGATGGTCCAGAATGAAACACATTTGGTATTTCTCATCAAGTTTATGTCGGTTCTGTATTGACATCAACTGAGAGGAAAATTGGGTGCATTGTGACGCCAGCATTTAATCCAGTTAGTTGGCTGCCGAAAACACCGTGTTATCCATCAATACAAAACTTTAGACCAATTATAACGTTGTATTATTCAAGGGTATGCTTGGGTTTGAAAATGGCTCAAGAGACAGACCAGATGATGTATTGCATTGAAAATTGGGATTGAATTGATCTTCCTGATCATCCATTTATCTTTCTTTTTTTAAATAAATTTAGAGTACCCAATTATTTTTTCCAATTAAGGGGCAATTTAGCGTGGCCAATCCACCTACCTACTCTGAACATTTTTGGGTTGTGGGGGCGAAACCCACGCAGACACGGGGATAATGTGCAAACTCCACACGGACAGCGACCCAGAGCTGGGATCGAACCTGGGACCTCAACGTCGTGAGACAGCTGTGCTAACCACTAGGCCACCGTGCTGCCCTACTGATCATCCATTTATGCCATCCTTCTGGGTTTTCCATGGATCCTCTGGCAAAGTTACAATGGAAGATCTGGAGAACCCCTGCGAATGTCCAACCCCCATGTGCCTTTACATCTACAATCTAGGGTTGATCCAGTGCAGTCACTTGGAATAATGGTTAATAGCGTGTGGTGTGCTACAAACTAATATGCGGGATTAACCTTTCCTTTCACAGTTGGTTACATTAGAACACCTTGGATATGCTGTAATATACCCTTGCCCATGATCTAATTCGACATAATCTGTACCTGGGTATAACATTATTGTAGGAAAAGCAGATTCTTTTGGATGAACGTCTCTTTTTAAGGTGTTTGCTGTTCCATCTTCCATGTTTTCCCAAGCTGTTGTATTTTAACAGTGTTTTTATCAGATGGTCCGTTCCGCTGGCTGCGAATTTGCATTTGGCAATTACTTGGGATAAAAACAATTAGAGGACGACAACAGAAAAATAACATAAAGATCTGTTCTGGCGAGCATTATCAAGCTTTATCTCATCTTAAGTTTTCATTGTAACATAGGACATTTTTGTTGTGTAATGTGTGAAACGCGTCTCTATTTTCATTGGCATAACACTTCCTCATCCTCAACAGAAACAGATGTTTTGCTGAAGCTGGTAAAAGAGAACCAGATCGACTTTTGCACGGATTTGGTCCCCTTCAACCAGCTGCAGCTGTACATTAATCACCACACTGAATGTCACAGCCATCACATGAAAATTGATGCCCTCGCTGGAATAAACATATTATGCCTCCGATATCTGAAGATGAGCAGAGAAATTGGAGAGAGTGAGACCCATTATCTTCTGGACTGTTCTGCTCCGTTTGACAAGAAGCTCTTAAATCCAGATGCGACACACCAAACACTGGAGATTTTAAGCCCAGATGGTAATTGTGTTCAAGGCAAGCTATTTATTAATTCATGGGATGTGGGCTCTGCTGGCTAGCCCAGGATTTATTGCCCATTTCTAGTTGCCTTTGAGGAGGTGGTGGTGAGTTGTCTCTTCGAACTGCTGCGGTCCCTGCACCAAGATAGAATGTCCATGTGTCTTGCTTGATGAGGTGTACTTGCAGGCCAATGATGTGACAATAGGATGTCATGCAGCTGCTTACCTTTAAAACTCGGACTGTTCTTTTATTACTTTAATTTCATTCAGGAAATTAAAATATCCCTTTTAGATAAATGGCACTGGATAGCTACATCGAGTCCCATCCTTGGACTTGAATATAAGCATCAAGGCTGACACTCTAATGCAGGACAGAGGGAAGGAATACTGCACTGTTGGGAGTTGTTGTTTTTCAAATGAGTTGTTAAACCGATGCCCTGTGAGTCCTCTTAGATGAATGTAAAAGATCCCAGAACACTATTTCAAAGTAAAACAGGGCATTTAATTATGCCTGGTGTCCTGGCCAATATTTATCTCTCAATCAACATCACTAAAAGCAAATGATCTGATTATTACATTGCTGTGTGTGAGCGCATGTTGTGTGTGAGTTGGTTGCTGCATTCCCTATATTACACCAGTTCCTGCACTTCTAAAGTTATTTATTGACCGTAAAGTTCCTTGGGGTGTCCTTTGGTCATAGAAAGCACTACATAACTGAAAATCTTTTTCTCGTGAGCCATTTCAACCAATCTGCAACTTGCAACACCTTGGGTGGAAGTTCCCGATATTTTTTTGAAGTGTCGGTCTTGGCGAGAAAACTGGGGAGAATCCCACTGGCATTGACAGCGGGAAAGGTTGGTGTATATTCTGCCCCTTGAATAATATTTTTTTTCCACATGTTTCATGCCATGCTCATGGTGGGTTGCCTCTGATTCGCTCGTCCTGGGAAAACGAAATCTTTGCAATCAGTGGGGCGCTCCTTTTACACGTCTCCCCAGCACTTGTGCCAAGTCCAGTCTGGGAGTTGGTCGCCAGGAAGATGGCACCACGTTGCACAGAGGGAACCTTCACCAAACTTCTGGCTGGTATCGAACAATGACGTGACATCCCTTACCCGCCAACGGCTAGATGCCCAACAAGCAAGGTCACCAACCCTGCCTGGGAGGTAGTGGCCACGATAGTGAGTGCCAGCTCACTCCATAAGAGGACGGGACTACAGAGCTGAAAGAAGATGAATGACCTACTTTGTGTAGCCAGGACAAGTCTGCCTCCCCATGTCTTCCACTGCACCCCTTAACACACATAACACACACATCACACCTCCATAGGGATCTCACTCCCAGTCACCTTACAAGTTTCCAACACTTTTCCCGCCGCCCCCTCCCCCACTGCCCATCGTCTCTCTTCCCCCCCCCCCCCCCCATCCCCCGTAGCTATCCTGCTCCTCACATCCCCACACCCTCTCACCTCCCACGCATGTCTGACTCCCTCACCATCTGATCTGGCAGGACTCCCACCAACACTCTCCCCATCTGTCTCATTGCAGGACAAACCCAAGCACAACCGGTGTGACCGGGTACAGCACATGCAGACATTGTAAAAGCCTCATGTGAGTTACTTTTTTATCGTCACTCTGCCCCTATGATGCTCTAATGCCATCTGGCTTCCCTTGCAGGCCAATCAGTCGACCAGCCTGGACTATCCTCATGCCCTCTGGAGACCATGGGTGGGATTCTCTGACCCCCCGCTGGGTCGGAGAATCCCCGGGGGCGGCATGAATCCTGCCCCACCGCTCCGTCGCCGGCTGCTGTATTCTCCGGCGCCGGTTTACGGGCGGGGGCGGAGTTTATGCCACATCGGTCGGGGGCAGTTGGTAGTGGCCCCCCCCCCGGCATTTCTCCGGTCCCCATTGGGCCGTGCGGCCGTCAGTTCCTGGCCAGTCGCGCAGGCGTGAAATGGACATGGTCCCACATGGCGCGACCTGGCTGGTAGGCCGTCTAGTGGCATCCTTGGGGGTAGGGGGGAGCATGGGGGGGATCCGGACCCAGGGGGACCCCCATGGTGGCCTGGCCAGCGATCGGGGCCCACTGATCTGCAGGTGGGCCTGTACCGCGAGGGCAGTCCTTCCTTCCGTGCCGGCCTCTGTAGGGCTCCGCCATGGCCGGTGCATAGAAGAACCCCCCCCCTGCGCATGCGCAAGAACACGCCAGACGGTCTGTGCATGCGTGGAACCACGCTGGCGGTTCTGCGCATGCGCCAACTCGCGCCGGCCCTTCAGCGGCGGTTGGCACGGCGCCAACCCCTCCGGAGGTTTCCGCAACTTCCAGTTGGCCCGACGCTGGAGTGGTTCGCGACGTTCTTGCCACCGGCGTCGGGCCATCCCGCCAACTGCGGGAGAATCCTGCCCCACATACTCAAGCAGCTCCAAGTGTGACATCTTGGCGATCAGCAAAAAGCTGGGTATTGAGTGCGCTGTGTTTAATGAAATTGACAATTTTCATAATTCCTTTCAACATCCCTTCAAGAAAAGATGGAAATTGGTATTCCTTTCGATACCAATGCCTGATGGTGAATAAAACAATGATTTGAAACAATGTCCTGACCAGCTGCTTCCTTAATCTTTATTATAGCTCCACTGTTTTTACGAGTTATTTTGGCTGTCCCATCGCTTGTGATCCCTCTGCAATGAACCCAGTCCAGCCCCTACTTTCCAACCACATAACTATTCAATGCTTCAAAAATCTCTCCGCCAGTCGTGTTGATTGGTAATGACAGGCAACAGAACAAATCCTCAACAAATTAATCATGCCAAACATACCTAAAGCAAACTAGCAAAGTTTTCACAATCTGATACATTTTTTATCCAGTTGTATTGAGAACTCCTGCATTGACTATTAAATGAGAAATAAGCTGGGCTTCTAAATTCTCAGCAATATCACAAATTCGGCGAGCCACTGTGTTATCATTAAGTGGGGTGCATTTCAGTTTTTCAGCTGACCTCTTATCTAGGACCATACGAACCATCTTTAATGCTGCAGGGAGAATTATTCTCTGTACTGTGTGGGGCGTTTTCTCTTCAGCTACACGGTAAGCTACTAAGAGTCTAAATTATGCTGTGTCATTCAATGTTACATTTCTGCTAAGGACTTCAGCTGATGATTTAAGTTCTCGCTGCATCCTTTGAAAAAAATCAAGAGATTTATCCTGAAACTCGCCATGCTTTGTCTTCAAGGTCGTCTTCAAATGCCTTTGAAGTTTTCAGTGTTTTAAACTCTCATTTGCCAGTACTTCCCTGCATATAACACACATGGGTTTTGCAGCCTGATTTGCATTGGCACAGTTAACAAAGCCATACCTCAAGAAATCATCTTTATACTGGTTTGTTCACAATTTCATTTTTTTCTCAGTAGGCTGTTCACCAGAAGCCCTGAAACAATAAGTTCAGAGAAAGGCTTTTAGCAAGTTCAAAGGCAGAAATTCAACTGCGGCCCTAGAGGAATATAGGAAGTGCAAGAGGGAACTTAAGAAACAATTAGAAGAGCAAAAAGGGGGCCATGAAAAAGGACTTGTGAATAAGATTATGGAGAACCCTAAGATATTCTATAAATACATGAAGGGAAGAGGTTAACTAGGAAAAGAGTAGGGCCCAAGAGGGCAACAATCTGTGTGTGAAGCCACAGGGCATTGCTAGGATGTTAAATGAATACTTCTCATTGGTTTTCACTCAGGAGAAGGAGGATGTAGGTCCAGAATTCAGGAAATACGATTGCGAGTACCTTGAGCAGTTTGACATAGGAAGTGAGGAGGTATTGGAGACTTTTGACGGGCTTAAAAATAGACAAATTCCCAGGCCCGGATGAATTGCATCCCAAGCCGCTGTGGAAGGTGAGGCAGGTTAATTGCATGGGCTGTGAAGCAAGTTTTTAACTCCTCTCTAGCTATGAGAGAAATGCCAGAGGAATGGAGAACAGCTAATATTCCACTTTTCAAGAAAGGTGGTAGAGTTAAACCAGGGAATTATAGGCTGGTGAGTCTCACGTCGGTGGTAGGGAAACTATTGAAGAAAATTCTGAAAGAAAGAATTAATCTCCACTTGGAAAGGCAAGGGTTGATTATAGATAGTCGGCATGGCTTGGTCAGAGGGAGGTCATGCTTCACAAATTTGACAGAAGAATTTGAAAAACTGACTGAGAGCTTGGATGTAGGAAGTGTGGTTGATGTAGTTTACAAGGATTTTAGCAAAGCCTTTGGCAAGGTCCCATATGGGAGATAGATTGAGAAGGTTGAAGCACATGGAATTCAAGGAAACTTAGTGTGGTAGTCTTGTAGAGGTATTACGGTACCTGGTAATGCTGGAACACCATTGGTAGATATTGTATGTTTCCTATTGGTCAAGCTTTATGGTAGCTCCGCCCTGCAAGGTGGGGTATAAGAGCCCGAGCCGCCCCAACAGCCTTCTTTCTGTACCAGAGCTGCTGGGGGGAAACATCTAGCTTATTAAAGCCTTCAGTTGGACTACAACCTCGCTTTAGTGGTCATTGATCGTGCATCACTTAGTGATTTGGTTCCGAAACTGGCTTAGTAATAGGACACAAAGGATGGTGGTAGGAAGCTGTTTGAGTAACTGGAGGCCGGTGTCCGGTGTCGTACCACAGGGACCAGTGCTGGGTCTGTTATTGTTTGTTATATATAAAAATGATAAAGATAAGAATGTGGGGGAAATGAAAGTAAGTTTGCAGATGACACCAAGATTGGTAGGGTGGTTAACAGTAAAGAAGAGGGTTGTAGGTTACAGGAAGATATAGATCGGTTGGTCAGATGGGCAGAGCAGTGGCAGATGGTATTTAACCCTGATAAGTGCGAAGTGATGCATTTTGGAAGATGAAACAGGACAAGGGAGTAATGAATGAATGGCAGGACACTAGGCAACTCAGAGGAACAGATGAATCTTGGGATACTTGTTCACAAATCCCTGAAGGCAGCAGAGCAGTTAATAGAGTAATTAAGAAACCATGTGGGACACTTGCTTTTATCAGTCATGGCATAAAGTATAAGAGCAAGCTGGTTATGTTGGAGCTGGACAGAATGTTGGTTAGGCCGCAGTTGGAGAACGGTGTGCAATTCTGGCCACCTCACTATAGAAAGGAGGTGAAAGCACTGAAGGGGGTATAGAGGAAATTAACCAGGATGATGCCTGGGATGGAGCATCTGAGCTATAAGGAGAGACTGGATAGGCTGAATTGTTTTATTTAGAGCAGAAAAAGCTGAGGGGGATATGATTGAGGTGCGTAAGATTGAGGGGTTTGGACAGGGTAAATAGGAAGCAGCTGTTCCCCTTCATTGAGGGATCAATCACAAGGGGGCATAGTTTTAGGATAAGGGGCAAGGGATTCCGAGGGGATTTGAGAAAAACTTTTTTCACCCCAGAGGGTGGTGAGAATCTGGAATGCACTGTCTGGGAAGGGAGTGGAGGCTGGAAACCTCATAACCTTTACAAAGCACTGAATGAGCACTTGAAACACTATCACATTCAATGATATGGGACAAGTGCTGGTAAGTGGGATTAGCTCGATATTAGGGGTAGTGATTGTCAGTACAGACTCAATGGGCCGAAGGGCCTTTTTTGAGTTCTGGTGACTCTATGGAGTTCAGTATACAGCCCACACTAGCATTGCTGTGTCCTGCCGTGGACTCTCCTGGGCAGTTCTCTCCAACAGATTCAGTTGTGAGATCCTGGCCTGTTTAAGTCTCTGGTCCTCTCTTCCTTATATCAAAATGATCCATCTTCAGTTCTTCACAGTCCTGTTGTCTTGCTTTCTCGCAGCTAGAAAATAGAGGAATATCTACTCTTCGTGCCAAAAGCATAAACAGGGCACATGAGTCAGTGTATGTGTCGGGTGTGTGAACTGCTGTCTGCCACCGCTTCTGGTGGGAAGACTTTATTGTTTGCTTTTAAAAGCCGGTCGCTGCTGCTGGGCGCTTCTCCTATGATTGGGAAAGTTGCAATTGATCGCTCCGCGACCCTCCCGACCCACTGCGGGTTGCAACCCATAATTTGAAAAACCCTGGGCGCAATTTTCCACTCCCACGCCGGTTTTGCAGGCCGGAGAATCGCCGGAGACACCCAAAATAGCGATTCTCCGGCACCCCCGCTATTCTGAGGCCCGGATGGGCCGAGCGGCCAGGCCAAAACGGCGGGTTCCCCCCAGCGCCATCCACACCTGGTCGCTACAGTCGTGGGCGGTGCGTGAACGCTGGGGGGGCAGCCTGTGGGGGGGGCGAGGGGGGATCCTGCACCGGGCTTCGCCTTGAATGTGGGGTGGCCCGCGATCGGTGCCCACCGATCGTCGGGCCGTCCTCTCTGAAGGAGGTCCTCCTTCCTTCCGCGGCCCCGCAAGATCCGTCCCTCATCTTCTTGCGGGGAGGATTTGGACAGGACGGCAACCACGCATGCGCGGGTTGGCGCCGGCCAACCCGTGCATGCGCGGATGACGTCCGTTATGCGGCGCCAGCCGCGTCATCTATTCGGCGCCGCTTTTACGCGGGCGACAAGGCCGGTCGTGGGTAGATGACGCGGCCCCGATACTGGCCCATTGTCAGGGCCTGAATCGGTTGGGACCGGGGCCGTTCCGCGCCGTCGTGAACCTCGACGGCGTTCACGACGGCGCGGCCACTTCGGCGTGGGGGTGGAGAATCCCGCCCCTGGTCTAGATGTGGTCGTGGGTTTGGAAGGTGCTGTCTGAGGAACCTTGGTGAGTTACTGCAGTGCATCTTGTAGATGGTACACACGGCTGCCACTGTTTGTCGGTGGTGGAGGGTTTGAATGTTTGTGGAAGGGGGAGCAAGCAAACGGGCTACTTTGTCCTGGATGGTGTTGAGCTTCTTGAGTGTTGTTGGAGCTGCACTCATCCAGGTAAGTGGAGAGTATTCCATTACACTCCTGACTTGTGCCTTGTAGATGGTGGACAGGTCTTGTGGGGTCAGGAGTTGAGTTACTTGCCATAAGATTCCTACCCTTTGACATGCCTTGGAAGCCACAGTATTAATATGGCTAGTCCAGATCAGTTTCTGATCAATGTTAACCCCCAGGATGTTGATTGTGGGGGATTCAACGATGGTAATGCAATTGAATGTCAAGGGGCGATGGTTAGATCCTCTTTTGTAGAAGATGGCACTTGTGTGTCGCAAATGTTACTTGCCCGTTGTCAGCCCAAGCCTTGATATTGTCCAGGTCTTGCTGCATTTGAACATGAACTGCTTCATTATCTGAGGAGTTGTGAATGATGTTGAACTTTGTGCGAACATCCCCACTTCTCACCTTATGATGGAAGGGAGGTCATTGATGAAGCAGCTGAAGAAGGTTGGGCCGAGGACACTACCCTGAGGAACTCCTGCAGTGATGTCCTGAAGCTGAGATGATTGACTTCCAATCACCACAACCATCTTCCTTTGTGCCAGGTATGACTCCAACCAGCAGAGAGTTTACCTTCTGATTCCCATTGACTCCAGTTTAGCTAATGCTCCTTGATGCCATACTCGGTCAAATGCTTTCTTGATGTCAAAGGCCGTCACTCTCACCTCACCTCTGGCATTCAGCACTTTTGTCCATGTTTAAACCAAGGCTGTAATGAGGTCAGGAACTGAGTGACCCTGGCGGAACCCAAACTGAGCATCCGTGAGCAGGTTATTTCTGAGTAAGTGCCGCTTGATTGCACTGTTGGTGACCCCTTCCATCACTTTGCTGATGATGGAGAATAGACTGATAGGGCGGTAATTAGCTGGGTTGGATTTGTCCTGTTTCTTGTGTACAGGACACACATGGGCAATTTTCCACATTGCCGGGTTAATGCCAGTGTTGTAGATGTACTTGAACAGCTTGGCTAGGGGTATGGCAAGTTCTGGAGCCCAAGCCAGAATATTGCCAGGATATTGTCAGGGCCCATAGCCATTGTAGCATCCAGTGCCTTCAGCCGTTTCTTGATATCATGTGGAGTGAATCATATTGGCTGAAGACTGACCTCTGTATGCTGGGGACCTCCGGAGGTGGTTGGTGGGATTAACTAGTGGGCAGGCTTCTGGGTCACTCACTGGTGAGCACCTCACAGCTGAAGATCCACAGCAGGCAGAGGAAGGGACATCCCAGGGATCCGGCACTCAGAGGAATGCCGGAGACCAGGACTCTGCTGAGCCCCAGGCAGGTGATGTTTCCCTGGGTACAATTGTCACAGATCTGCTGGGGGTACAAAGGTAGAGTCGAGATCATCAGGAAGGGAAGGCAGCATCCCTCCTTCGACTGCAAGGCAGACTGGAGGAATCACATTGCCTTCTATCTGAGGTAGATGGTGTCTTTACTCTGACGCAGCAAGGCCAACACTGTGAGGGTGGCGTTCTCGTGGAGACCTTGGTGCAGGAGGTGCATTCCATAGCGGATGATATCTGCTCCATGGTTCAGGTCATGACCTCCATAGCTGAGTGCATGAGTCCATGGTGCAGCGCTTCAACTGCATATGCAGGCACTAGTGTAAATCCATCAGAGTCAACGCCAGAGGATGGTGGGGCTTCTGGATCTCACTCCAGCTGCCCCTCCAGCCCATCTGACCCCACCCCCCCCCCTCCCTGTGAGCGACACACCGTCAGCCCCCCACACTGAAGAGGGCAGCACTGCAACACTCATGCAGCCCAAAAGCAGGCCTGGATCCTCAAGGTTATGGCCCGCCAGGGGAAGCCCACCATTGACATGAAAGGCAGCAAGCCGCCTCAACCTCCGTTTGGATACTGGGATTCCACCTAGAGGAAGAGGAAGAAACGATAGGCACGGGTGAACCTCAGCACTAGTAGAGATAAATCATCATTGTAAAAGCTCTCTTGTATTAAAAATCACTTTGTTCATCCATAGTCATGTCATGGAGCTATGGTCGGCGCAATGGTCCGCAATTCTCCGCACAAACCCAATGCTTCTTCCTTGCGCAGTATGGGAATGACAGCGCCATGTCTCTCCCATCTCCCACACTGACAACACAGTAAAACCACACCGTTCCCAGCATGCATCCTCCAGCCCCACAACCCGCCATCCATGGAATGTTCCACCTCCACAGCAATACTCATGTCTGCCATCATTCTTAAGTTATGAGGAGGCCAAGGGCTGAAAAGGTGAAAGGTACACAATGGGACCCTTGGTCTCTAAGGAGGCAGTAGCAGCTTGTCAGCCTTTCTGGACCACGTGGTCACCCAGTTCAGTGGCAGGTCGCTGTCAGGCAAGTGTCAGACATCTCGCGGAAGTTAAGAGGAGCATCGCTCTGTCCTCACTGCAAGTCATCATCATTCTCCTGCAGCATCCGGCCAATCACTTTTGCGCCCTGCCCATGAATGTTGCGACCATCACGATGATCTCCCACAGGCACCATGTAGAGACATGGGCCGGGATCCTCCACCATCCGGCGGGGCGGGCCTTACCAGCACCGAAGAGTGGCGTGAACCACTCCGGCGTCTACAGGGGCTAGGCCGGCGGTGGCGGGGTTGGCGCCGTGCCAACCGGTGCTGAAGGGCCTCCGCCGGCCGGCGCAAGTTGGTGCATGTGCGGGAGCGCCAGCCTGTTCTGTCGTGATCCCAGCGCATGCGCAGGGGATTCTTCTCCGCGCTGGCCATGGCGGACCATTACAGTGGCCAGCGCGGAGGGAAAGAGTGCCCCCACGGCACAGGCCCGCCCGCAGATCGGTGGGCTCCGATCGCGGGCCAGTTCACTATGGGCCCCCCCCCCCCGGGGCCAGATCCCCCGCACCCCTCCCCCCGAGGACTCCACAGGCCGCCCGCAGAGCCAGGTCCCACCGGTAAGGACCTTGTTTGATATACGTCGGCGGGACTGGCCGACAACAGGCGGTCACACGGCGCATTGCGGAGTGGAGAATTGCCGGGGGGACCACTGCCAACGGCCCCCGACTGGCGCAACGCGATTCCCCCCCCCCCCCCCCCGCCGAAAAAACCGTCCCCGGAGAATCCGGCAGCCGGTGGCGGGGTGGGATTCATGCTGCCCCCCCGGCGATTCTCAGGCCTGGCAGGGGGTCGGAGAATCCCGCCCATGGTGTCAGACCCCATGGTGGGAGAGGTCTTCATTCTTTAGCCCTGGTCTTCCCCAAACCGAGAGTTATGAGGGTGCCCCAACCTTACACTCCATGAGGACCCTGGCCATCACCTGAGGTCCTTTCTCCACCTCCTCTGTGGGTTGCCCTTCACCGCCCTCCTCGACATCCTCATCTGAGGAGATGTGGCACTCCTGCATCTCCTCGTGGTCCAGCTGCTCACCCCGCTGCAATGTCTAGTTCTGTAGAGCATAGCAGACCTTTATGATGTAGCACAGCCTCTGGGGGCTGTATTTGAGGACTCCTCCAGACCGGTCCAGGCACCAGAACATATGCCACCATGTGGAATGCAGAGCCATGTGGGTACAGTCGATGACCCCCTGTATCTGGGAAATGCATGCTATCCAGACAAAGCCTGCGGCCCATGGCATCCTGGCACACTTGGTCCTGCTTTAACTTGATGTACATTTGGGCGTTCGCATATATGCACATCTACTGCAGACTAGGAGATGCTGCACAGGTCACCAATGCAGTCCTGAAAGCACTCCAATCACCTCTTCAACCAGCGCTGATCCATGTTGTAGTGTATCTCAGCAGGTGTTTGTGGCCTCCACATTGGCGGCATCTGACACTTTCTCAGTGGGTACCTTTGTCCCTGAGGAGTCATTCTGCTAGCCGCTGCTCTCCCTAAAAAAGGATGGAACATTTGAGTGTAGATGTAACTGTCATGGACACACCCTGGGAAATGGGCACACACCTGCATAATATATCTGGCATGGTCACAGATGATATGGACATTGAGGGAGTGTTAACCCTTAAAGTTCACAAATGATGCCTCATGCCACCTGGGCAATGCAGAGCCACGTAGGTGCAGTCGATGACACCTTGTACCTGGGACATACCTGCTATCCAGGTGAAGCCTATGGCCCATGGCATCCTGACTCACCTGGCCCCGATTAAGTTGATGTACATTTGGGCCTTCACATAGATGCACATCTGCTGCAGACTAGGAGGTCACCCATGCAGTCCTGAAAGGAGCAAGTGGCATAAAGGTTCAGAGCGGCAGTGGCAGAGGGCCATGTGGTGCAACTCTTGCATCACCTGGTACAGATTGTCCACTGTCCCCCAGGACATACACAGTCTTGTCCATCACTGGACCTCTGATATCTGGAGGTAGGATGTTCTACGGTGCTATAGCAGTGGTTGGTAGTGACTCCTGCGCAGCTCCACCATTTGTGGCCCCGCTCCCAGAAGATCAGCAGGCTCTGCCCCCCCCCCCCCCCCACCCCCCCCCCCCCCACCCCCCCCCACCCACCCCCGTTCGGCAGGATGCTGGTCCTAGCTGTGTGCAATGGTTGCCCCATAGCAATCAAAATAATTGCCAGCTCGACTGGCTCCATGATTCTCCAGAATCAAAATATGAAAGGAAGAGAACATCAAACTGGGCAATGAGGAGTCCTGATAATGTCCTGACCCACAGCCCTCTCACTGGGACATCCATCCAAGTGCATCCTATGAGCATTTTCAATGAGCCTTACTCCCTCCCCTGTAACACAATAGCCACTTCCTTGCCATTTGCCCTCTCAACACCCGAATGAAGCACTTTGCCCCTTTAGAGACTCAGTCGGCCACCTGGCTCCCCAAGGGTGAGAAGTGAGGGCTGTTGAATGCGTTCAATGGACTTGCATTCTGACCTCAGTGGGGACCAAGATGCTGCCATCCACCATTTCCCGAATGGGGTGACTGATGAGTGAGTGCATTCACCATCACACCTTGTCTTGGGGGCTACACTGTGTAACCTCTCTGTTTTGGAGACGTGAATATTAGCCTTGCAGTTCAATGCTTGGGGATATGCTTCCAAAGGGTTAGCTATTGGTGCCAATCAGTGGCATACGTATGCATTGCACTGCTGACTAAACTGGCACAATTGACACATCAAGGAAGGTTTAGGGAGCTGATTAGGCAACTGGTTTCCCCTTGTCACAGGCAATGCACACCTGTTGCATGTGATGCCAGCAATTACAGTCAAATTCATTCTTAGATTGCACCATCATTCCCCAGCTTTCATGGGCTGCGGATTAAACAAACCTTCCAACTTGAATGGGCTGCCACCCATACTCTACTGCCTGACAGCCTGGCCTCCATAACCAGTGGCTTTGAACTTCCAGACATCTCATACCCTCAGGCTTCAAGGTTCACCCTGAGTGTGGGGGTTCATTGTGACTGCACTCATCGTCCCCACTGTGTGAGGGGTTTCAGCGGTCATGAGGCTGGGAACCAGCTCTTGTCAGAGTCTTCCACTCTGCCCATGCAGCCTGGCATCTCACGGGACCACACTGAGGACCTCACAGGTTGCATCTGTGAATTCACCTGCTCACACTCTCTTCCCAGCTGCTCGCTAGAAGGGAAATCCCTCAGCGGTGATATCGCCACAAGCCCAGTAAGGAGGACACAGGATGTACTGCTTACAAACCAGCTGCCAGATGCCTTTAAACCTCGAAGCTCAAAGCCCTGAAGGGCTGCTAAGGCCTGCTAACGTCCCCCCCCCACCCCCCACCAGATTGGTTTTATCTGGTCCCCCACGTCTGTTGACTGGCACCCTGAGAGTAATGGTGACCTGACGCTCACCTCCGATATTCCTTTTGAAGGTGAGGCCGCCAGGTTCTCGTTTTTATAGACCTGTTGTAAATCAGTGAGGGGGAGGAAGTCCCAACGGGAGGGCTCTCTAATTTTATGCCAATGCATTTAAATAATGTTCCCAACCTGCCATGGCAGGAACCTTGTTATATCATCTGTGAGGGGGCCTGGAAACTTGGGAAACGTGGGGCGTCATTCTCCGACCCCCCGCCGGGTCGGAGAATGGCCGTTGGCCGCCGTGAATCCCGCCCCCGCCCCCGCCGAAGTCTCCGCTCCCGGAGATTGGGCGGGGGCGGGAATCCAGCCGCGCCGGTTGGCGGGACCCCCCGCTGGATTCTCCGGCCCGGATGGGCCGAAGTCCCGCCCAGAAACTGCCTGTCCCGCCGGCGTAAATCAAACCTGGTATTTACCGGCGGGACCAGGCGGCGTGGGCGGGCTCCGGGGTCCTGGGGGGGGGCGCGGGGCGATCTGACCCCGGGGGGTGCCCCCACGGTGGCCTGGCCCGCGATCGGGGCCCACCGATCCGCGGGCGGGCCTGTGCCGTGGGGGCACTCTTTCCCTTCCGCCTCCGCTACGGCCTCCACCATGGCGGAGGCGGAAGAGACTCTCCCCACTGCGCATGCGCGGGAAACTTTCGGCGGCCGCTGACGCTCCCGCGCATGCGCGGAGAAACTGACAGCGGCCGCTGACGCTCCCGCGCATGCGCCGCATTTCCGCGCCAGCTGGCGGGGCAACAAACGCCATTTCCGCCAGCTGGCGGGGCGGAAATCCCTCCGGCGTCGGCCTAGCCCCTCAATGTTGGGGCTAGGCCGCCAAAGATGCGGAGACTTCCGCACCTTTTTGCCGGCGCGATGCCCGTCTGATTTGCGCCAGCTTTGGCGCCAGTCGGCGGGCATCCCGCCGTTGGGGGAGAATTTCGCCCGTGATCTCGCTGCATTTTGCTGATGGCTAACACAGTCTGAAAATTGCCCTCTTTGCTGATATTTATATGCCTGACGTCTGTATATTGGCTGTTATATTATATTATAACTTGACAAGGGACGACAAAATGAATTTTTAGACAAATTATTCACCTACATTGTACACTTTGCTTCCATGACAAGGGGAATTTATTCTTTATCATTCATTGAATGCGATCTTCCTTTCACATTTTATACCTTTTTTTATCCATTAACAAACGCTCTTGCACTCCCTGACCTCCAAGCAATACTTTAAAAATATTTACCTGATGGATCCAGACCTTCTCTCCTCCTTATAGCTGAGGAAGCCTAGGATACCGGCCAATTGCCGTTAAAATTAGAAATGTCTTTTAAAATGGTAGCCCACAGTCCTATAAAACGTTTCACCACTTGACGGCACCCAACCACAAACATTCAATTTTTCCACCACTGATGCACATGGCAACAATGTGTACCATTTCCAAGATGCACTGCAGGAACTCCCCAAGGCTCCTTAGACAGCACCAAACTTCTAAACCCACCACCGCTATCATCTAGAAGGACACGGGCAGCAGGTGCATGGAACACCACCACTTGGAGGTTCCCCTTCAAGATACTCACCACCCTGACTTGGAAATTTGTTGCCATTCTTTCACTGTAGCTGGGTTAAAATCCTGGAACTCCTTTTCTAACAGCAATGTGGGTGTACCTGCACCACGTGAACTGCAGCGGTTCAAGAAGGCAGCTCACCACCACCTTTTCAAAGGCAAATACAGATGGGCAATAAATGTTGCCCCAACCACAGAAGCCCACACCCCTTGAATGAATGTTTTAGAAAACTGACTGGCTTCCTGAGCGTAGATTAATCACTTGATCCTCATTATGCCTCTGTTAAAATTGGAAATGAGCAGACTCAAGGTAAGTAAGGTTGATTTTAAAATTACCATTAATGTTACTATTAACTTGCAACTATTTTTGGGGTTAAAATTCCACCCCCCCCCCCCCCCCCCCCCCCGCCCACAAAATGTCAGTTTTATTTGTATGGTGTGTCTGCTTATCTGTTTCTGAATATTGATCGGCAGTTTTAATATTTTATGTGTGCTTGTTTATATTCCTTGCAACATATATTTGGATATTTATTTCTAGACTATATACACAAATGCATGAAAATATATGTGGGATATACACACATTTATTTGTGCACAAGTTTGTCGAATGTTGATGTACACATATGTATAAGTAATCTTCTAATTTAACACTTATGCAGGGAATCTTACCTGCTCAAAGCCAATATTATAGAGACCACACCAGACTTTCCAATATACAATAGGGAAGGCTCCCCACCAGGAATGTGAGTTGGAATAATACCTGCACAGCTTTTACACATGCTGATTTTCAAGTGCATTGCGTGTATGAGATTGTTTGTTGATTCTATTTTAAAACTATTAATTTAGGCATGGACATACATTAATTCCTCCACATACTCTATGGCTTTATTCCAAAAGTAAGCTCTCTTCTCACTTAGCAGCTGAAATAACTGATGTTCTATAGTAGAGTCAGTGGTTAACAATGATAACTACTTTTGGACAATTGACAAGTAAGATACAACTGTGACTATTCCACTTGCGCTGTGACTTCAATATTGCTGACCAAATCTACAGTGCCCCATTTTTGTATGGTGATTATGGGCTGAATTCTCTGCAGTCAGGATGCTCCATTGTGCTGGTAGCCCGGGAGTTTCCCGGTGGCATGGGACTGCCCCACAATGGGAAACCCCACTGACTAGCAGGCGAAACAGAGAATCGCGACGGCGAGCCGCACCAGAACTCTGGTACGACAGGACGGAGAAACCCGCCCTATATGTTTAGGACTTGGGATTCCCAACAAGCTGATCTGTTAAAAAAGATTTTATTATAGCTTCTACTTTTTTAATTTGAGAAGTGGCTATTTTATTATAGCATGCCTGTAAGCACAATAATAATTTGGAACATATTTGCTGTCAGTATTGCACATGAATCAATACGATGTCCTGGATTTTCCGCTTCCATTTGCACCAGACAGGTTCGGCAGTGGGAGCAGAAAATATCTTGTTTCATGTTGATGTGAAGGCAGGAAGTGATTATCCCCTCGCTCTCGTCAGTGGGGGGCCCTGTTTCCCACCGTTCAACGTTGGAAACTGCATGGCAATAAAGTAACATATCATTGTCAGGCCCATGTTCCGGAATCATACCCCCATGTCAATTAAAAAAAATATTTTTAAGTACCCAATTCTTTTGTTCCAATTAAGAGGCAATTTTGTGTGGCCAATACAGCTATGCTGCACATCTTTGCGTTGTGGGGGCAAGACCCACCCAAACATGGGGAGAAAGTGCAAACTCCACACGGACAATGACCCGGGGCCGGGGTGTAAATTGTTTCTTAACTTGCCAGCTGTGCACTAGGGTGACCTTTAAAAACAGTGCCCGGATGATCAAGTAACTGATTTGGTGGCAGAACAGACAAATCAATGGCCTCCCGCCAGGGAATCTAAGTCGCACACTATCTGGTGTAAAAAGCCGCCATTGCCGTCGTCGGGCTCAATGCCATTTTCCTCGCCAAATGTATGTCTTTGCCGATTTCCAAGAAACTCTCGCCCAGTAAGTTGCTGTTAAAATTACATTCACGGGGTGATATTGCATTTGCGGTCACATGAGCGCAAACAGCGATACGGGTACAAAATCTCATGAGAATCGGAAATCGACATTCTCGCCAGCATATCTCATTTCCCACATTTCCCTGCGACTTATGTGTGACGCAACAAAGTTCCCATTCAAATTTCAATGCATATGTTCCCCCCAGGTAAGGAAGACCCCCTCGCTGACGTGACGGCAACAAGGTTTACAACAGGGAAGAAGTTGAGGGGAACCCGCTGAGGCAGAAATGTAAGCATAGCCACCGGGAAGAGGGGGTGGAGAACATAGGTCATGCACGGGCAGTGCACTGTCAGGATGGCACTGCCAGGGTGATGTGCCAGAGGGCTCTGCCAGTGATGGGCCCTCTGGGAAGCTCCATTTGGTGGGGAGTTTATTCCCCTCATGTATGGGGAGTATGGAGAGGTTGCCTATGCTTGCGGTGTAGGGTGAGATCCCCATGTCCACGGAGGGGCGGGGGAAGTTTTGTTTTGACGCAGATTGGGGCACGCTTTAGAGATGGTGCCCCGATCTCTGTGGGGCCGCGTTGCCGGCTCTATCAGGCCCTGCCCAGCCAGCATAATGGTGGAAACTACGCCCCCAGATTTTGTGTGCATAGACTTCTAGAGAAAATGGAGAGAAAACTCAAAGTGTGCAGCTGGAGTGCTTCACACCAGTTTTCTTGCCCCAACTAGCACACTGCTAGATTGTGCCCCACATATAAGGAATGCGAGAAAAAGTCAGACTTACAGTTATTAGAGCACCTTCCACAACCACTGACTATAACAAAGTGCTTTACAGCCAATGAAGTACTTTTGAAGCATAGCCAATTTAATGTAGGAAACACAGCAGCCATTCTGTGCACAAATGTGATAATAACCAGAAATTTTTTTTTGGTCGTGTTGACTGAGGGATAAATATACGTCAGGACACCAGGGATAACTCCATGGCTTTTGTCTGAAATAGTAACAAGGTCCAGAATATTCTGGCCCCTCCTGCCAGCGGGATTTTCTGCCCACCTGCAGCATATTTTACAGCGGTAGAGGAGTCCCACCATTGGCTGGCGCCAGGATCTTCCAGTCCTGTCAATGTCAACGGGGTTTCCCATAATTCATACTCTCTGCCGTCATGGAACCAGCGGCAAAGGGTTGATGTTGGCGGGGCTGGGGGATCCCAGTGGCTGGAATAGCCAGAAGGTTTTGGCCAATGGACTTTTGAATGGCTTGCCGCATTTTCCGTCCCCGCCACAATGTGGCCATAAAGGTCTGCCCATGGGATTTTGACATTGCATGAGAAAAACAACTTTTAACAGTACAGCAATCCCTCTGTATTATTTATGATTTTTGGGCTCCAATATTGGAAATAAGGTTTGAATTTGCAACATTCTGACTTAGAGGTGAGGGTGCTACTAACTGAGTCACAACAAATAAAATGCTCGCTTTGCAATTAAACATCAATGACCCTTTCTGTTGCAGTTTCTCTATTGACTGGAGTGGATTACTTTTTTTAAAAAAATGTATTTTATTACAAACATGTATCAAAACAGGTTACAGCAAATAATCACCCTGGGAAACATACTTCCCAACAATCAACTATACAGTCTGTACAGATTTTTCCCCTTTTTCACCCCCCCCCCCCCCCCTGGAATGATTTACTTTATAAAATTTGAATTGTTTTATTCTGATTTTATTTTTTGTCATGGTTCAATTGAAGATAACAGCAATGGATCACCTTGCACAGAACATATACTTGCAAATATTCTATAAATTGATAAAAATATGCAATGTGAATCAGGACAAGGCACTGTATATAAGCGATGTAAGCTAAAATTGATTGGTTTTCAATAATGAATATAATGTGCTTGCATAGAAAACAGATTTCCAACCTCAATTTATAGACACTTCACATAATTATTCACTTAGTGGTTAGCTATGTAGATAAGGTCAATGATCAGGAGTAATATGTTCTTCTCCAGATTGCCTTTTGAAAGGCAAATTAAAATGTTAAGTTAAAATGACATTTGGAAATTAGTGTTATTACGGATGAAATTCAAATATACTGTCTGCATTAGGTGAGGTTGTTTTGCCTGTGAGTGCTGTCATGGTGCTAAAAAAAAGTCACATTCCTCTGGAGACACCAGCTTCCGAGCAAAGAGAAAACTACAACATCAGCATTGTCACAAGCCACATCATTAGAGTTATGATTAATGGTTCTTTAAGTCTCATCGGAGGAGGCAGTGGAAATGACTGCTCATTAAAGAGGCTGTATCATCAGCAATTTATAACTTCAAAGCAGAAACTCCTGTTGACACAACATTCCAAAGTTGTGATGTTCATGATGCCACCTCATCACTTGCACTGCCATTGACGACAATAAACATGTGAGAATTTCAGAAGTCAAAACTCGAGCTTTATTTTGAAAATTACTATGTTAATAATTTTAAATCCGATATTGTGAGTAACATCCGATTTTCATCATGGTGGAGGCTATAAGCAGGCTTCTATTAAGTGTATCTCATCTTTCCTGTGAGAATAACGCAACCACGTCAAAAATAAGGATAACCTGTTCTTGCAACAGGAATCAGTTTGGGTTAGGAATCATAGATCATAGAATTTACAGTCAGAAGGAGGCCATTCGGCCCATCAAGTCTGCACCGCCTCTTGGAAAGAGCACCCTACCCAAGGTCCACACCTCCACCCTATCCCCATAACCCAGTAACCTCACCCAACACTAAGGGCAATTTAGCATGGCCAATCCACCTAACCTGCACATCTTTGGACTGTGGGAGGAAACCGGAGCACCCGGAGGAAACCCACGCACACACGGGGAGAACGTGCAGACTCCGCACAGACAGTGACCCAAGCCGGGAATCGAACCTGGGACCCTGGAGCTGTGAAGCAATTGTGCTATCCACAATGCTACCGTGCTGCCCACATAGGAATGGCCTATGGGTCATCAAGGAGCAACATCTTAGAAATATTTATTCCATTTACTTTCAAATTTTGGTTGAAGGGAACAATGAAATTCTTTCTGGTGCAATGTTAAATGCTAGTCAAAGTGAGAGTTGAATTTCAGGGCACAAATTCGCTGAGAAAAACTGCCCTTGAGTTCCTCACTGGCATAAAATTTCTCAAGGAGACGGCAAGGAACCACAGTCCAAAACGATATTAACTCTCCCAATAGTAAAAGGATGCTCTTTGAAGCAGAGTTAAAGCTACGAAGTAAGAGATTAGCATTGCTTCTGACCCACCCAACATAATTAGGTAATGTCTCCATGTGCAACGGGAAGTAATTTATTCTACTCCATGAGTAGTACAAACTAGCAGCACAAAATAATCATGGCCACTCTCACATTTCTCCACAGGCAAAATAGAGCTTTGAAATCTGGTCAATTTAACATATTTTGAAGGGGCGATGGTGGGGGGGGGGGGGGGGAATGTTTCCATTGGGACTGTCAATCCGTGGAACCTGTGCAATATGGTGTTCAAACGGATTATGGATTGCAAAATAAACACCCAAACACGACAGGGTTCTGGTGAAATAATATGCAGTTATTTACTGGGGAACTCAAGTCCTTTATGCATTATAAGGCAGGAATAGCTCACTGCAACACTTTTACAGCATTAAGCTCTTTAATGTAACACAAACTATTTATGGCACTGTGATTGAGAAAGATCAAATTTCTCAAGAACACACCATGTCATGGTGCAGTTTTGGATTGCTTAAAAAGATAACATTAAAGTCAGAGAGCTAGAATGCAAATTTTCTGAATCAAAAATGAACATTTTTTAATGCAGTTAATTCTTAATAACAGTTGACCTCAGGTCAATCTGTAACTTAGCCACAAAATTCAGACTGAAGAATATAGGGCAATATTTAACCAGCCCATGGGTGGCAGGCTAGGAGATGAGGGAGTGATCAGTAAAAGATGGGGATCTGCATTGGGACTGTTCCCTGATCCTGTCCTTCCCAGGGAGGTTTTAGCCTTGCTGATCGAGCCACCAGAGCTTGCGGTTATAAGACCCAAGGTTAGGGTCGCTGGCATAAGTTTTTATCAGGGTTTTGACATTACACTGCAAACTTTACATCAAGGCAGGACCAACACATGTATTTACAAACATTTATAGCCACTGTGGCTCAGGCAGTAATTTATGAGCAAACTGTCCCTCGCAGTTTTCTTCTCCTCTACCTGTCCCATGTTTTCCTTGGGTGCTTTCCCCCCGACTAGCCTGAGAAATTCCACTAGGTCGGACAGCCAGTCTGCAGCCTTGGGTGGTGCTGCTGATTTCCAGCCAAACAGGTGCCGCCAATGGGCAATCAGGGAGGCAAAGGCTGGGGTGTCAGCCCTCATCCCGTGAAGCGTTGTGGCTGCTCGGATACCCCGAAAACCGCCATTGGTGGGTACTGCTCCACCCTCCCACCCACAGCCCTGGACATGACCTCAAAGAAGGATATCCAGGACCCAACAGAACCAGAATATGTGGGTGTGGTTGGCTGGGCCTCCCTGGCACCATTTACACTTGTCCTCCACCTCCGGGAAGAATCCGCTCATTCATGTTCTGGTTAGGTGTGCCCGGTGCACCACTTTTAGCTGCATTAGGCTCACCCCTGTGCACATGGAGGTGATGCTTGCCCTGTGCAATGCTTCGATCCAGAGTCCTTCCCCTATTTCCCTGCCTAGCTCTTCCTCCAATTTTTTTCTTGTACCTACTCTAACAGTCGCCCATACATGTCCGCACAGTTCCCCTCTCCTAGTTTACCCGCGGTCAGTAGTCCTTCTAGTAACGAGTGTCCTGGTATCTGGTAGTACATCATTGTTTCCTTCTGGAGGAAGTTTTTGATCTATATATACCTTAGGTCATTCCTTCTCGGGAGTTGGAACTTGTCCGTGAGTTCCCCCAGGATCGCTACTCTGTGGTCTGTGCACATGTCCCTAACCTTAAGTTTCCTCTCATCCTGTCTCCACCTTTTGAAGGAGGCATGCATTGTTGCAGGTTGGGGTCATAGTGGACATCTCAGTTAGTCCGAAGGGCAGTCTCTTTCGGTTCCATGACTGGAGTGGGACCACTACCACTGGGATTTTGAGTATTTGGCTGGGGGGAATGGGAGTGCGATTATGGCTAGTGCTCGGAGGGATATTGTCATACAGGAGCTCTACTCCATTTTGACCCACTGCGGTCCCGGTTCCTTGACCCATCCTGTACCCTTTCTGCGGTGGTCGCCCAGTGGTGGAACTGAAGATTTGGCAGGGCCAGGGCTCCCACATTTTCTCCTTTGTAGGACCTTCTTCCTAATCCTCAGGCTCGTCCCTCCCCAAACAAACGCCATGATTAGTTTGTCCACTGTGGTGAAAAAGGTCCTGGGAATGCAGATCGGGATAGAGGAAACTAGACAGTACGTTCATCTTGATCATCTGAACTCTCCCTACCAGGGAGAGTGGGGGTGAGCCCCACCTCTGCAGGTTCTTTTTAACTTCCTCCACTAGGCTGGTCAGGTTCCATTTGTGGATTCTTGTCCAGTCATGGGCTATTTAGATCCCCAGGCATTGGAATTTGGTCTGGGCCAGTTTGAACAGCAGTCCACCCAGCTCTGCTCATCCTCCCTGCGGATCCACAAGGAAGATTTTGCTATTACTCAGATTAAGTTTGTAACCCGAGAAGGCTCCGAGCTCCTTTACAAGTTTCATTATCCCTTTCATGCTGGCCAAGCGGTTTGAGATATAGAGGAGCAGGTCATTTGCACAAGTGAAACCCTATGCTCCCTGCCTCCCATTTGGATACCTCTCCATCCGTTCGCCTCTCTGAGAGTGATTGCCAGTGGCTCAAAACAGTAGCGGGGGCAATGCCTCGTGCCTCTGTGCAGCCGGAAGTATCCAGAGCTGGTGATGTTTGTTTGTACGCTCGCCATGGGAACGCTGTACAGTGTTTTCACCCACGATGTGAACCCTGGCCCAAACCCTAACCGCTCCAGTACCTCTATGGGGTACCTCCATTCGACCCTGTCGAAGGCCTTCTCTGCAACCAGGGGTGACCACCTCTGGTGTTTTCTCCCCAGATGGGGTCATGATCACGTTCAGCAGGCACCTGATGCTCGGAGCTCAGAGGTGTACAGTTCTCAATAGAAGGTTGCAAAGGCCTCATTAATCTGCTCTGTCGCTGCGACTAGTTTGCCGCTCCTATCCTTTAACTGAGCTATTTCCCTCATGGTTGCCTGCTTTCTCAGCTGGTGAGCCAGCATGCTCCCCATGTGTGGAGGAGCTGGTGCACTGCTTTCCCCGTGGAGAGCAGGTCAAATTCCATTTGTAGCTTTTTGCTCTCCCCAAATAGGTCCACGGTCAGGGCCGTGGAGTACAGCCGGTCCACCTCCAGTATGGATTCGCCCAGCTGTTGCCTAGCCGACCTCTCCTTCCTAACTTTGAGTGCCCTGTACGCAATAATTTCCCACCTTATTGATGTGTTGGGTGCTCGGGATCCGTGGAACACATACAGGCCACCAACACTTAAAATAGTGCAACACTATTTTATTAAGTCAGAAACTGTTGAACATACTTTCACTGTGGGTTAACACGATATTAGATTGAACTAAAGACCCATGCCTTGTCCTAACCAGTCTATGCACTCAGCACATGGTGAAGATCTGTGCTGCAGGCTGTAAGCTCTGTCCTACTAGGAGGCTGCATCTCGAATGAGCGGGAACTCTGATGCCCCCTGTCTTTATAGTGCGTGTGCTCTAACTGGTGATTGGCTGCAGTGTTGTGTGTGTTGATTGGCCCCACTGCGTGTCCATCAGTGTGTGTCTGCACCATGATATACTGGTGTATATTATGACACTTATCACCGCCTCCAAGAATGTGGAGGGTGAGACCTCCCCATTCTGGTTGCAGGTTACATACCCGTCGATGGCTAGTGATGTCCACTCACAAAATGTCTTATAAGTGAGGAGAGCCGTGTCCAGCAGCCATACGGGGCAATAAGCCCGGCCCTTCTCCAATTTCACATCCACGTAATGTGGAGCGTGGTCGGGGATTATGATTGCGGAGTACTCCACACCTACTATCCCTGGAAGCACTGATTTCCCCACTACGAGGAAGTCGATCCTAGTGTAGACTCTGTGGACCTGGGAGAAGGAGAACTACTTCTCCCTTTGGTGTTTGAACCGCCATGTGTTCACTGCGCCCATCTGCTCTATGAAGGTATTCAGTTCTCTCATTATGCTTGATTGTTTCTCCGCTTTGGGGCTGGATCTCTCCATCCATGGGTCCTGTACACAGTGGAAGTCTACCTCCATAATGAGTTGATAAGAGTCTATGTCGGGGATTTCTGCCATGCTTTTCTTATATGAATTCCACATCGTTCCAGTTAGGAGCAACACATTTACAAGGCTACTTGTGCCCCCTCCAGGCACCGCTAACCATGACATAACGTTTCCCTGGGTCCGTAACGTCTTTGTCACCGTGAGTGCCATCCTTTTAGTCAGCAGTATGGCTACCCCCCTAGTCCTCGTTCTGTAACATTATTGCTATGTCTGTCTTACCCAGCTCTTTCTTATCCTCAGCTGGTTCTTCTCCCTTAGGTGCATCTCTTGGAGGAAGATTACATCAGCTTTCAGACTTTTCAAAAGGGAGAAGACTCTGGATCTTTTCATTGGACTGTTAAGTTCCCTGACATTCCAGGTGACTATTCTGATGGGAGGTTTCTGATCTTCCCACTCCTGCAGGGTCAACTGTACTTACCTCCTGGATGCCCCCGGCACTCCAGGGTTTCCCTTTGTTTGGAGGCCATCCAAGATGGCCATTCTTGGTGTTCTTGTTCCTGCTGTTGCCATGTGTGACCTGCCATAACCAGCATTCTACCCCCCCCCCCCCCCCCGCCATCTACCCTGATTCTTCCCCTGGGCCTGTCTACACATCTTGTCAACGCCCCTCCTCATGTCGCTGTAGGCCTCCCTACTATACTCTCCCCCCTTCTTCCCCCCCTGCCTATAGTTTTACCCTCCTTCCTTCTGCCAGGCAATTGCTCTCCAGGGAACTGTGCCACATCCCTCACTTCCCCATAAATCCATGTGTTAGCCTGCTAGCTAGTGGTGCCCCCCCTTCCTCCCCCGGGAGCAATCTTTGCCTTCCCCACCCATTGTGTCCCTCCCCCAACCCCTCGCCTGTCCTGTTTATGCATCTTACCGCTCTCACCCCCTCCTTCCTGGGACTAGTAATAGATTGAAAACGAGGCCGATTTATCCCGCGCAATTGTCCTTTAAAGTTTGTTGTCATTGCTGCCTTCCCAGTCTGTATCTGCACACAAAGTATTCCATTTTGGCCGGTGAAGTAGTGTTCTTTTCCTGGAAAGGTTACCCAAAGCTTGGCTGGGTACAGCATCCTGAACTGGACCTTGTTCTTGTACAAGGCTGCCTTGGCTGCGTTTAATTCGGCCCGGTGCTTGGCCACGTCTGCCCCAATGACCTGGTATCCCCGGATCGAGTGTCCCTCCCATTTACAGGACCATGTGTGTCTCGCCCAGTCTCTTCGCCTACTATCCTGGCACCGGTGCAGCTTCGCAATGATGGCCCGTGGCTGCTCTCTCATTCTTGGCCTCAGCCAGAGTGACCTGTGAGCTCTGTCTATCTCTGGAGGTTTGGGGAGGTCCTGCCCCGCAATCAATTTACCCCGCATCTGGGCCACATACTCCGCGCTTAATGCCCTCCTGTAGGCCCACAATGCGGAAGTTCTGGTGGTGCGATCGGTTCTCCTGATCCTCCCTCTTCCCTTTGAGAGCTCCTTGTGTCTCCACCAACCTTGCCACTTCTGTCTCCAGTCAGGCAATTTGGTCGCATTAAACGGTCGCTGCTTTTTCCAGCTCCCTTATTATCGTTTCCTGCGCCTCCAACCGTGGCTCTGTCTTTTCCAGCGCTGTGGTAGTATGCATTGGGGTCATGTGGGACTGTGAAGCCGTGATGTCATTGGCTGACAGATCCCGGGTCCTGGTTCGCCGTTGACCCACCAGGAGTCCTCCCCCACAGGCCAGTCTACTACTGAACTGTGGGGGAACAGTCACGCTTAATAAAGCCTCATCGACTTCACTCTATTCGTCTCTCGGAGTCTTTGTGCGCTACAAGCGCCTCATTGAAGGGGGCCAGGGCATCCGCGACCTCCCCTTCATATTGCCATAATCTCCAGCTTAATAGCATTTCTATGCCCTTAGGAGTTCCTGCATTAGGAACTCTATCCACTGTCTTGTTGGCGGGTAATCCGGCGTGTGCATGGGCACCCAGCCTGCTCGGTTGCGACTTGTGCCATGCGTTTGCTGCCTCGTTCTTTGTCTCCAGACTATTGCTAACTCTACAGTCTCTTGGCTTTTTGAATTGTTCATGGGCATCTCTCTGTATCTGTGGTGATCTTGGAGGGGGGTGAGAAGGTTTTTGTCGGCCTATTTCAGGTCTAAAAGTGTCAAACTCCAAACTTTCAGAAGGAGGGCCACCATTCCTGCTCAGCACATCCCTGCATAAGTGACCATCCCTGTGGCTCCCATACCACTGCTGGGCAGTCTCCCCCTCTGAACACTGGGCCTGCCTGCTTGGCCCGGCAGAAAAATTAAATGCTTTCCCCCTCTCCGAGAGCACCTCAAGATGGAGAGGTCCTCTTGTTTAGCTCAGTTGGCTGTACAGCTGGTTTGTGATGCAGAGCATAACCATCAGCGCAGGTTCAATTGCCGTATCGGCTGAGGTTATTCATGAAGGCCGGCCTTCTCAACCTTGCCCCTTGCCTGTGTGATGATCCTCAGGTTAAATCACCACGGTCACTGTCCGTATGGAGTTTGCACATTCTCCCCGTCTTTGCATGGGTTTCGCCCCCACAACCCAAAGATGTGCAAGGTAGGTGGATTGAACATGCTAATATTGCCCCTTAATTGGAAAAAATGAATTGGGTACTCTAAATTTATTTTTTTTAAGGTTAAATTGCCACCAGTCAGCTCCCCCCCCCCCATGGGGAAATCAGCCTTTGGTCATCTTGGACTACGGTGACTTTATTACTCATTTGGTTATCCTTGCTCCCTCAGCAATAGTGGCCTCTCAGGGGCACTACCAAGGCTTCTGAGATGTTAGTCAACTAATTGGGCAAGCAATGTGGAGTGGAGTGTCTACCCGTAGTTCTTAATTTAAAGGCGAGCCCATCTTGGAAAATCATAATTGCCCCATGCGGGCTCAGGAACTCCATTTTATCCCAATGTTGGGACTTCGCCCTTGTGGAAAAAATCCACCTCAAAATTTCAATGAAGCATATTTTGTCCAATTCATCGGAATAATACAGAATTTCTAAACCAAGCATCACACGTCACTGAATCCAGGCATAATGGATCAGCCCATAACTTGCGGTCAATGACTAAAGCGACAGCGATTGCCACTGATCTTGAAGAAACCCGTACTGAGACATCAGGATCTCTATGGTGGGGGATTTACCTTTCTTAACATGGAATTAGTTGTAGCACTGTTTAATGGGGATTGCGGTGTTGGGCTGCTTTGATGTCATCAACTCACATAAGCACCCAATCACATTAAAGAATTTTGACAGACGACCAGCCAGGATATGAAATCAAATCACTTGTTAAAAATGATTACAGAAAGCAAAATAAATGTCTGGCACAATCACATGCAGTTAAGGTGGATTCTGAAATGTTATGAAAAATATTTAATTTAAAAAAAATTAAATAAGAGAAAAATTTAAGAGCATTCTTCAAATTAATCATTATTTTCTCTGGGCCAGATTGATAGTTGAGCAGTTGTTATTACTCGGACTGCCATTAAAAACCCAGTTACACATCAACCAATGAGGTTTTTCTTTCTAAGGGGATTCTTTCTTATTGTAGAAAAGGGGAAGTTCCTGCTTGGTCAATTTTTGCTGATTAGTAGCTCCGCAGGGTGAAGTGGGAGAGGGGCATGCACAGACCGCAACTTCAGGATAATGTATAAATCTGTGCATGTAACACATCCTGGGCCTGTGGTGAGTTTCAGAGGGCGTTCCCTGTCACAAATGCAACAAATTCCAGACCATTGTCTATCCTGAAATGAGCATTAAGTACTCTGCAAAGTATTCTCAACGTTCTGTCATATTTCCTCCAGAAAGAGTAGCACACTTTAGGAGTCTAATCACCTTTGTGTAAAATCCATTATTGTTAAGGGTATGTATTGAAAGAATTGTGACATGATGATTAAATAGCCCGCGGTACAAAGATTTGCAAATTGGCTATTTTTATCTGCACTTTGCACTTTACAGAAATCCTGATTGATGCTGAAAATGTCCTGGGGAAATAGTTCTGCATTTATCAGGGCTCTGTTCCAATATTAATTGGAAATGGAGAAATTCATGGAACTAAGTGGCAGAACTAAATACATTTTCCATTTACTATAATATTGTTGTTGGTGAGAAAGGCTGGTCATTCTCAAAGTATTGAAATTAAAACAACATTTCTATTTGGGAGTAAAGGTCACAGAACAGACTAGATGACAAGGAACAACAAATGGTCCTTCAGGGTGATTCAGCGTTTGTTTCACTCAGAAGAAACAAATGAATGACTTGGATGTGGAATAAAAGGAAAGGGCATTATACTGCTTAGCTACACATCTACCCTTGCAGTGTCATTTGCAGCATTCTGAGAACACATTACACTATAATAACTTTTTAAAAAATATATATTTTATTCAAATTTTCTTTCGGCCAAACAAAACAGTACAAAAATTTTTCCCTTTTACAACAATAAAACAATATAAATAATAGTGACCGTTTTTAACAAATAAATAAATAATATATAAACTAAATGGCAAATGCCATAACAAAATATTAACTCTCCCAAATAATAAAGTCAAACAAGCCAATATACATATCCAAGTAAAAATATCCATACAAAAACACCCCTGAGGACCCACCCGAGCCCTCCCCCCCCCCCCCCCCCTCCCCCCCTGGGTTGCTGCTGCTACTTTCCCATTTCCTTTATCGTTCTGCGAGATAGTCAATGAACGGTTGCCACCGCCTGGTGAACCCTTGAGCCGAACCTCTTAGTGCAAACTTTATCCGTTCCAGTTTTATAAACCCTGCCATGTCGTTTATCCAGGCCTCCACGCCCGGGGGTTTAGCTTCCTTCCACATTAACAATATCCTTCGCCGGGCTACTAGGGACGCAAAGGCCAAAACATCAGCCTCTCTCGCCTCCTGCACTCCCGGCTCTTCTGCAACCCCGAATATAGCCAACCCCCAGCTTGGCTCGACCCGGACCCCCACCACCTTCGAAAGCACATTTGCCACCCCCACCCAGAACCCATGCAGTGCCGCGCATGACCAAAACATGTAGGTGTGGTTCGCTGGGCTTCTCGCGCATCTCCCACACCTATCCTCTACCCCGAAAAATTTACTGAGCCTTGCTCCGGTCATATGCGCCCTGTGCAAGACCTTGAATTGTATCAGGCTAAGCCTGGCACACGAAGACGAAGAGTTTACCCTGCGTAGGGCATCTGCCCACAGCCCCTCTTCGATCTCTTCCCCCAGCTCTTCTTCCCATTTTCCCTTCAGATCATCCACCATGATCTCCCCCTCGTCTCTCATTTCCCTGTATATATCTGACACCCTACCATCCCCCACCCATGTCCCCGAAATCACTCTATCCTGAATCTCCTTCGTCGGGAGCTGCGGAAATTCCCTCACCTGTTGCCTCACAAAAGCCCTCAATTGCATATACCGAAATGCATTCCCCTGGGGCAACCCGTATTTTTCCGTCAGTGCTCCCAGACTCGCAAACGTCCCGTCTAGGAACAGATCCCTCAGGTGCACAATCCCTGCTCTCTGCCATGTTCTAAATCCCCCATCTATTCTCCCCGGGACAAACCTATGATTATTCCTTATCGGGGACCGCACCGAGGCACCCGTAATTCCCTTATGCCGTCTCCACTGCCCCCAAATTTTCAGCGTTGCCACCACCACTGGACTTGTGGTGTATTTCTTTGGGGAGAACGGCAACGGAGCCATCGCCAGTGCTTGTAGGCTGGTTCCTTTACAGGACGCCATTTCCAGTCTCTTCCACGCCCCTCCCTCCCCTTCTCCCATCCACTTACACACCATTGAGATATTGGCGGCCCAATAATAATCACTTAAGCTCGGCAGTGCCAGTCCCCCCCTATCCCTGCTACGCTGCAAAAAACCCCTCCTCACTCTCGGGGTCTTCCCAGCCCACACAAAGCTCATAACAGTCTTCTCAATTTTTTTGAAAAAAGCCCTCGTAACCATCACCGGGAGGCACTGGAACACAAAAAGAAATCTCGGGAGGACTACCATTTTGACCGCCTGCACCCTGCCCACCAGTGACAGGGACACCATGTCCCATCTCTTAAAATCCTTCTCCATCTGTTCCACCAATCGTGTTAAATTAAGCCTATGTAGGGTTCCCCAGTTCCTGGCTATCTGGATCCCTAAGTACCGGAAATCTCTTGTTACCCTCCTCAGCGGTAAATCATCTATTCCCCTGCTCTGCTCCCCCGGATGCACCACAAACAACTCACTCTTCCCCATATTCAATTTGTACCCCGAAAATTCCCCAAATTCCCTGAGTGTCCACATTATCTCAGGCATCCCCTCCACTGGGTCCGCAACATACAGCAATAGATCATCTGCATACAATGATACCCGGTGTTCTTCTCCTCCACTGAGTACTCCCCTCCACTTCCTAGAGCCCCTCAGTGCTATGGCCAGCGGCTCAATTGCCAATGCAAACAGTAACGGAGACAGGGGACACCCATCTTGTCCCTCTATAAAGACGGAAGTAGTCGGACCTCTGCCTGTTCGTGATCACACTTGCCACCGGGGCCCTATATAGCAGCTGTACCCATCCAATAAACCCCTCTCCAAAACTAAATCTCTTCAACATTTCCCATAGGTAGTCCCACTCCACTCTGTCAAATGCTTTCTCAGCGTTCATCGCCACCACTATCTCCGCCTCCCCCTCCGGCGGGGGCATCATCACCACCCCTAGCAGCCTCCGTATATTCGTGTTCAGCTGTCTCCCCTTAACGAACCCCGTTTGATCCTCGTGGACCACCCCCGGGACACAATCCTCTATCCTTGTCGCCATCCCCTTGGCCAGGAGCTTAGCATCCACGTTCAGGAGGGAAATAGGCCTGTAAGACCCGCACTGCAGCGGGTCTTTTTCCTTCTTTAAGAGTAACGATATCGTCGCCTCCGACATAGTCGGGGGCAACTTCCCCCTTTCCCTGGCCTCATTAAAGGTTCTCGTCAAAAGCGGGGCCAGTAGGTCCACGTATTTCCTATAAAATTCCACCGGGAACCCATCCGGTCCCGGGGCCTTTCCTGCCTGCATGCTCCCAATCCCCTTTACCACCTCCTCCACCTCAATCCGTGCTCCCAGTCCCACCCTCTCCTGCTCCTCCACCTTCGGGAATTCCAGCCGATCTAGGAAATGCATCATTCCCTCCTTCCCTTCCAGGGGCTGAGCCTTATACAGCCTCTCGTAGAATGCCTTAAACACCCCATTCACCCTCTCCGCTCCCCATTCACCCTCTCCGCTCCCCATTCCATCCCACCTTCCTCATCCCTCACCCCACCTATCTCCCTCGCCACTCCCCTCTTCCTCAGTTGTTGGGCCAGTAACCGGCTCGCCTTCTCTCCATACTCATACTGTACTCCCTGTGCCCTCCTCCACTGTGCTTCTGCCTTGCCCGTGGTCAGCAGGTCAAATTCCATATGTACCCTTTGTCTTTCCCTGTACAGTCCCTCCTCCGGAGCCTCTGCATATTGCCTGTCGACCCTCAGAAGTTCTCTCAACAGTCGCTCCCTTTCTTTGCTCTCTTGCTTCCCTTTATGGGCCCTTATGGATATCAGTTCCCCTCTGACCACCGCCTTCAGCGCCTCCCAGACCACTCCCACCTGGACCTCTCTGTTATCATTAACCTCCAGGTACCTTTTGATACACCCCCTCACCCTTAGACTTACCCCCTCATCCGCCAACAACCCCATATCCAATCTCCAGAGTGGGTGCTGCTCCTTTTCCTCTCCTACCTCCAGATCTACCCAATGTGCAGCATGGTCCGAAATGACTATGGCCGAGTACTCCGTCCCGGCCACCTTCGGGATCAGCGCCCTTCCCAGGACAAAAAAGTCTATCCGTGAATACACCTTGTGAACATGGGAGAAAAATGAAAACTCCTTACTCCTAGGCCTAATAAATCTCCAGGGGTCTACTCCTCCCATCTGCTCCATGAAGTCCTTAAGCACCTTGGCCGCTGCCGGCCTCCTCCCGGTCTTAGACCTAGACCGGTCCAGCCCTGGATCAAGCACCGTATTGAAGTCTCCCCCCATTACCAGCTTTCCCGCCTCCAGGTCCGGGATACGTCCCAGCATACGCTTCATGAAGTTTACATCATCCCAGTTCGGGGCGTATACGTTCACCAGAACCACCGCCTCCCCTTGCAATCTGCCACTCACCATCACGTTTCTACCCCCACTGTCCGCCACTATGGTCTTTGCCTCAAACAGTACCCGTTTCCCCACTAAAATAGCCACCCCCCTATTCTTCGCATCTAAGCCCGAATGGAACACCTGCCCCACCCATCCTTTACGTAGTCTAACCTGATCTGCCAGTTTCAGGTGCGTCTCCTGCAACATGACCACATCTGCCTTTAAGTTCTTTAGGTGTGCGAGTACCCGTGCCCTTTTAATCGGCCCATTCAGCCCTCTCACGTTCCACGTGATCAACCGGGTTGGGGGGCTCTTTACCCCCCCCCCCATGTCGACTAGCCATCCCCTTTTCTAACCCAGCTCCTCACCCGGTTCCCACGTACCCGTATATCCCACCGACGGTGCTCTCCCATCCCGACCACCCGCCCCATAACAGCTCCCCTTTCCCCTTAGCAGCAGCAACCCAGTTAACTCCCCCCCCCCCCGCCTCCGCTAGATCCCTTTCTAGCATAGTTGCACCCCCCATGTTGCTCCCAGAAGTCAGCAAACTCTGGCTGACCTCAGCTTCCCCCGTTTGTCCTCGGCCCCTCATTGTGCGAGGCCCCCTCCTTCCTGCGTCTCCGTTCCCACCACAATTACCATAGCGCGGGAGCAAAGCCCGTGTTTCCCACTCGGCCCCACCCCTGATGGTGCAGTTCCCTTCTCCTTCCCCTTTCCTTCCCACAGGCGCCCACAGTTCCCCCCCCCCCCACACGAGGGGAAAAGAGAAAAGTTACAAAATTGAAAAATTGAAAAAATTCCCCCCCCACCTTCCTCGTCCCACATAATCACCCCACCACTTTATTACAGAAGCTTTTTCTCTCGCCAGACTATTCCAGCTTCTCGTCCACAATGAATGTCCACGCCTCTTCTGCCGTCTCAAAGTAGTGGTGCTTCCCTTGGTGTGTGACCCACAGTCTCGCCGGCTGCAACATTCCAAATTTAACCTTTTTGTGGAGCACCGCCTTGGCCCGGTTGAAACTTGCCCTCCTTCTCGCCACCTCCGCACTCCAATCCTGGTACACGCGGATCACCGCGTTCTCCCATCTGCAGCTCCGAGTTTTCTTCGCCCATCTTAGAACCATCTCTCTGTCATTGTAGCGGTGAAACCTCACCACTATGGCTTGAGGTACTTCTCCTGCCTTAGGTCTTCGCGCCAGAACTCGATAAGCTCCCTCCACCTCCAAAGGGCCCGTCGGGGCCTCCGATCCCATTAGCGAGTGAAGCATCGTGCTCACATATGCCCCGACGTCCGCCCCCTCTGTGCCTTCGGGAAGACCCAAGACTCTTAAATTCTTCCTCCTCGAGTTATTCTCCAGGGCTTCCAACCTCTCCACACACCTTTTGTGCTGTGCCTCGTGCGCCTCTGTCCTTACCACCAGGCCCTGTATTTCATCCTCATTCTCCGCAGCCTTTGCCTTCACAACCCGAAGCTCCAACTCCTGGATCCTCTGCGCCTCCTTTTGCCCTTCAATCGCCTGTAGCATCGGGGCCAACACCTCCTTCTTCAGCTCTTCCACACAGCGCTGCAGGAACTCTTGTTGCTCCGGGCCCCATACCAAACAGCCACCTTCCAACGCCATCTTGCTTCGAGCTTCCCTTCCTTGCCGCTGCTCCAGTGGATCCACTGCAATCCGGCCGCTATCCTCTCCTTTATCCATATTTATCCGGGGGGATTCCCTCCTATTTCACCGCACAATGATTTTGGCCATTAAAAATTGCCGTTGGGGCTCCTATTAAGAGCCCAAAAGTCTGTTTCAACAGGAGGTGCCGAAACGTGCGACTTAGCTGGTCATCGCCGCACCCGGAAGCCCACTATAATAACTTGATGTAAAAGTCAATTGCTGAAGATCACAAAGTAGAAATAGAAAAATAGATTACAACCATTCAGGATTGATACAGTCTCTAAATAATCATTAAAAATCTTTAACCTGTTTGCTATACAGTTAATTATTGATATCTAGATAACATTTTTGCGAAGAAATATTACTTTTAGAATTGAAGACCTTTATATGATAGAAGAACATTTGAACAGTTTACTGAACAATGAATTATTTGGGTCAGAGCTATAGCTGAGCTGTAGGTGATGTTGTATGATTGGCTGTATGTTGTCTGATGAAGATGTCTAGAGGCCTGTATGGTTGAACAATGACTGTTTATTAACAACAGATAACTATATACATATATACAGGATATGGTCCTGCCTAGGTTCTATTTTCACACTGACCTCTGCCAGGCTCACCATTACACTTTCCCAGTCCCGAGTGACTCTCCACATCATAATGTGGATGATGCTGTGTCCCAGTCCCACATTAACCCTTATAGTTTCAAACACTCACATACTACAGGTGAAGTGCCATGAGTCTTTTATTTATACAATTGGGGAGTTTTGGTCGTGCATCCAATATCCTATGCTGAATGGCAAAACCAACTTCATGGACACAATTGTAGCAATCAGCCTATCATTTCCAGTAGAAAGTGTATCTTTAGATAAAGAACAACAAAGAACAAAGAAAATTACAGCACAGGAACAGGCCCTTCAGCCCTCCCAGCCTGCGCCGATCCAGATCCTTTATCTAAACCTGTCACCTATTTTCCAAGGATCTACTTCCCTCTGTTCCCTGCCCGTTCATATATCTGTCTAGATGCATCTTAAATTATGCTATTGTGCCCGCCTCTACCACCTCCGCTGGCAAAGGGTTCCAGGCACCCACCACCCTATGCGTAAAAAACTTTCCACGCACATCTCCCTTAAACTTTCCCCCTCTCACCTTGAAATCGTGACCCCTTGTAATTGACACCCCCACTCTTGGAAAAAGCTTGTTGCTATCCACCCTGTCCATACCTCTCATAATTTTGGAGACCTCAATCAGGCCCCCCTTCAACCTCCGTCTTTCCAACAAAAACAATCCTAATCTACTCAACCTTTCTTCATAGCTAGCACCCTCTATACCAGGCAACATCCTGGTGAACCTCCTCTGCACCCTCTCTAAAGCAGCCACATCCTTCTGGTAATGTGGCGACCAGAACTGCACGCAGTATTCCAAATGTGGCCTAACCAAAGTCCTATACAACATTAACATGACCTGCCGACTCTTGTACTCAATACCCCATCCGATGAAGGCAAGCATGCTGTATGCCTTCTTGACCACTCTATCGACCTGCGTTGCCATTTTCAGGGTACAATGGACCTGAACTCCCAAATCTCTCTGTACATCAATTTTCCCCAGGACTCTTCCATTGACCGTATAGTCCGCTCTTGAATTAGATCTTCCAAAATGCATCACCTCGCATTTGCCTGGATTGAACTCCATCTGCCATTTCTTTGCCCAACTCTCCAATCTATCTATATTTTGCTGTATTCTCTGACAGTCCTCCTCGCTATCTGCAACTCCACCAATCTTAGTATCATCTGCAAACTTGCTAATCAGACCACCTATACCTTCGTCCAGATCATTTAAGTATATCACAAACAACAATGGTCTGAGCACGGATCCCTGTGGAACACCACTAGTCATCTTTCTCCATTTTGAAACACTCCCTTCCACCACTACTCTCTGTCTCCTATTGCCCAGCCAGTTCTTTATCCATCTAGCTAGTACACCCTGAGCCCCATACGGCTTCACTTTTTCTATCAACCTGCTATGGGAAACTTTATCGAACGCCTTACTGAAGTCCATGTATATGACATCTACGGACCTTCCCTCATCAATTAACTTTGTCACTTCCTCAAAGAATCATGTCCCTCTTCTGGAGGTGAGTCTCATTTGCATGATATGTTGTGTGATAAGACTTCAGTTCTTCTTTCCTGATGGTCAATCATGAGATTATCCATGAGTGCTCCAACATTCCACATTGCAAAATTTAGAGTTCCCTTTCTTTGAACACAAAGATGATCCCACAGGTTTCTCCAGCTTGGAGGAGGTGGGACATAGGGCACCCTTTCTAACTTCCTCCCCATTTGGCGGGAGAAAAGGGTATCCTTAAGAGGACTGCTTAGTCACAGATGCTGATGCCCAATGGCACCTCTGTCCAAACACAGATGTTCAATGACCTTCACACATCTGTCACCCATGTGCAGATTCTTGACTGGGGATGTCCAGGTTCATAGCCCTGTCCCCCTCCTCAGTCCCCCATCACCACAGGACTTGGTCGATGGGCCCTTTTAGAAGCTTGCATGTGACTTAATTTAATGTGTGAACCATGGGACGCTGACATTGTTCATACAATCTTGACGAATTTGTGATCATATTTGGGTGATGTGTCAAAGCATAATGACCAGAACAACCCTGTCGCTGTAGTATGCTTCTATCTTCGCAGCCAGTGAGATACATAGACTTCCTTTGCCTGTCTGCCATTAAGGACCTTTTGGACCACTTTGTCTGACACTTCCCCCCCTCCCCCGCCCCCACCTCCCCCACTCCCAATCATGGGCAGCCTTACAAGGAGCAAGGAGTTCCCGAAGGCATCCTTCATCATCCCAACACACAAACTTCTCCACCACATCAAACTGTTAATTCACGTTGTATAAGCATGGGTTACCTATGATGACAGGGACATCTATTATGCTTCCAAGACACAGTAGCTCTTCATGCGAAAACAGAGGTAGGAATAGTAAGGCCTTAGATTACTCAACGTTGTGGTTCCGCCTCCTGCCTCGCAGCACCTGGCCATGCTACTTTGGTCTTCCAAATGTCAAGCTGGATGAAGGTGTAATGGCGTTAGGCAAACAGGCTGAAACAACAGAAACAAACAAGTGGTTGAGAAAGATAGTGGAGAGATAGAGTTGGATGCGAAATAATGTATATTTTTAGGACTGTGAATGATTATGCACCTGATACTTTAAGACGAGCCCAATCTCAAGAGACACAGTTGAAATAGTTTCTTTATGCTGCATTGTGGAAACTCACTGCTACTTTATGACACCCCATGAGACATGAGATGGTATTTCCTTTTCATAGATTTCAACAATTTTGAACCTGTTCCAGAAATAGATTGAATGGAACATGGATATATTCGCATAGTGGTTATATTACTGAAACTAGTAATCCAGAGACCTGGACTAATGATCAGGAGTTACAAGTTCAAATTCCACCTTGGCAGCTGCAATAAAACTGGAATAAAAAGCTGGTATCAATGCTGACCATGAATTACCTTGTCCTCAGAAATAGCCTATCAGGCAATTCAGTTATATCAAAGCCACTACACAAAGCTACAACAAGAATAATACCCGACAAAATATCTATCATCGACCTAGGCGCCAGATTGAAACATGACCAACCGGCACACTACCCCACTTTACTCCACTCGGCCCTGCAAAGTCCTCACTAATATGTGCGGAATTGTAACCAAATTCAGGACCAGCATTTCCAGATCCCGCCAGCAACAGGCACTGTTGCGGACGAGACAGGAACATTTGGAGAGTGGCCAAAGGTCAACTGGCAGCAGGTGAATTGGTCAAAAGGAGAGTGTGGTGTTGGGTTCTCTGGTGCACAGATGAGCCAACACAGTTGTATGTGGTACAACTCTATTTTATTTTAATTCTTATATACAGTTCGTTCTGGATACTCTGCACGTGCTGTCTCCCTGAGTGTGTCGTGTAGCAGGTCTGTCCTGGTCCTCGTCTCCAGCTAATACTGACCACCAGGTGTCGTGTTTGTGCTTTTATATCTTTCCGTGATTGGTTGTGCTGTTGTGTGTTCTGATTTGTCTGTTGGTGTGTCTATCATGATGTGTGTGTTTGAATATCATGACATCCCCCCTTTTTACAAAGATATGTGCCTACGTGGTTATAAATATAATTGTGTCGTGAGTGCATCTAAGAGTGTGTGTGTGTGTTGTGTACAGCATGTGTATATGACGGAACTATTTACATGGGGCGATGTCGGGTGCGTCACACTAACAAGGTTGTACCATAACAAAGCATGAATGCGAGAAAAAAAACCAACTTGAACAGTGGTCTGGTCAGACGATATCTGGAACGATAAGCAACAACAGGTTATAATACAGAAGTGTTTGACTTTTTGAACGTATGAACAGCGTTATAAGTCCAGTCTAATGGGTGACCGCCTCAAGAATAGGCTGGTCCTCAAGCCGGTTCAGCTGTGGAGATTTGGGTTCACACTGGTTCACCTTGGACTGTTGGAGGTGATGCTGCTGCCGAAGTCTCTACTTTACCATTTGTTGTACTTCATGCAGTGCTTGGTTTTTTCATTCGTGCAAATATAACATTCAACATCTTTGTTAGTGTTGCCTTGGCTGTGGTTTGGTTCTGGTGGCGATGGAAGGGGCATGATCCGTGGCATCTCCACAAAGTCATCCTTGGGAACCAGTGGAGGATCCGGCGTGTGCGTACGGTTCAGTTGCGAGCGTGGAAGGCGGCGCAAAGCTCGCTGATTGCGCCTACGCACCAATCCATCCGCCCTGCATGCCAGGAACAAGGTGGAGTCTTTTTTCTTTTTATGTTTGTGGTGGACGGCATCTTGTAGTTGATGGGTCGTTGCCATCGAAGAAGCACCATCACTAATATCATGCAAGGCGATGACTGTGCCAGATGTGGAAGTTGGCCGAGACCGTGCACGCTGGTTCCGGCCACCTGCTGTGCCGGAAGGGCGACTCCGCAGAGAAACGTCGAAGCATGTCGCCTTGGAGAGAGAATTGTTGCTCGCATCAACGTCTGGCGATGGCGCGAATTGGTGTGTCCGTCTTGGACCGCCGGTGCTGGTCGCCACTTCCGACCCAGTGGGACTGCCACGCGATCCATTCCCTGTCGCCGTGGCATCCGCCGTCACCCTGAGCGTGCCATCACCGAGGCCGCGACACCGCCCGTCCGGAGCAAGATCTGGCGTGCGCGAATCAGAGTCGGCGCTTGGCTGCTCCCCATCTGGAGTCCGGTCTGCCTTCCGTCGATGCTCCCCGTCCGGAGTCCCAACAGGTTCACTGGAGGCAGCCGAGATTCCCTGAAGCTGCACTTCTGGAGTCGGAACATGCAGGAATGCACCAACCAGTGGAGAGGCTCGAGCCATCGAGGGTGGAAGCGGTGCGCCGCCACCGCAGTCGCCAGTGGTCCCACCGTGATCGTCGAGTGCCTCGGTACGCACTAGGCGAGGTCTGTCACCTTGCACCTTTTGCATGGGAAGTGGGATGCTGTCGTCACTCGTCTCACATCCCGTGGATAGATCCTCATTAGCAGCTTGCTGTTCACTAGGGTTGGGTAAATTGTCAGAGTTTTCATCTGGTGGTGCATACCATGTCGGTGGACTGTCATTGTCTTGCCGTTGTCCTTCATTTGGGATTTTCTTCTTTGGAATTTTAAATCTTCCCCAGACATTGCAGAACCTTGTTTATTACCCCCAAATTCTCCCATATGTATGGTCTCGAATATAGGATCCAATGTTTCTATCGCATTGTATTATTTTCCAAAGAACATTCCGTTTCACTTTTCTTCTCAGGTACCTCATATGTATCTTTGTCTAATGTACATGCCTTCATGGTCTCTGGGTCTGATTTTGCTGGGACTGGCATGGTCACAGTCTCTCTTTTACTGTTCTCAATTGCCCACATTATACTCCCCATACATAACTGCTTAATCACTGGGGTTAGTGTGGTACAATAGATAATCGGGTCGACCTTATCTGCATCTTCACCATTAGTGGAAAGCACACTTGGTTCACTTGAAACTGCTGCAGGTTTTAAATTCGTTATCTGGCTACTCGATGACGGTGTCCTCAGGATTCTTGCTCCAATGTTCTGCTCATTTATCAGTGGAGTGTGTATAGGTTCAATGCAATTAATGTTCCCCTCAAGGTTTGAAGAGTCATTACTGACTAACTGCTGGTCTCCGAAGTTGGGACTTTGCGGCGTTGTGTTGAAGGGAGACATTTGTCCCTGCTGTAGATATAATTCAGGTTGTGTTATTTCCATTACCTGAGGATCAATGTCTTGTCCATTTTTTCGATCCCTACTAAAACACTGGCAATTCTCAGTCTGCTCCTTGCAAGTTAAACATTCAATTAATTTCTTTAGCAAATCCTCAGCATCCTTCTGTGACCGTGCAGCATTATTAATCTCTGTTCGGCTATAATGATCCTGAAGGTCAGCGCATAAACCTTTTTTCTTCGGGCTTGGAAGAGGCGATTCCTTTGGCTTGTCTTCAGTTGGGCTGGAACAGTCTTCAGCGCTGTGCCCTTCATTGTAGCATGAGTCATGCTGCTGTGTAGTGGAGCATGGTAGGCTGTTATAGCCTTCTTGCTGTTCACGTGAGCATGGCAGACTTGCATCGTCTGCCGCTGGTTGGTCAGGAGAGGTTGCTAGACCCTCATGGTCTTGTTCCTGCAAGGACCGCACACTGGAGTCTTGCGTTGCTTCTATCGTGGAGGCTGTCCACGAGCTCTCTGTGGAGGCTTGTGACACTGGAGTCACTTCTTGTTCGTGCAAGGACTGCGCTCTGGAGTCTTGTGTTGCTTCTATCGTGGAGGCTGTCCACGAGCTCTCTGTGGAGGCTTGTGACACTGGAGTCACTTCTTGTTCGTGCAAGGACTGCGCTCCGGAGTCTTGCGTTTCTGCAATTGTGGAGTCTGTCCACGAGCTCTGTGTGGAGGCTTGTGACTCTGGAATCACTTCTTGTTCATGCAAGGACTGCGCTCTGGAGTCTTGCGTTGCTTCTATCGTGGAGGCTGTCCACGAGCTCTCTGTGGAGGCTTGTGACACTGGAGTCACTTCTTGTTCATGCAAGGACTGCGCTCTGGAGTCTTGCGTTTCTGCAATTGTGGAGTCTGTCCACGAGCTTGCTGTGGAGGCTTGTGACTCTGGAGTCACTTCTGGTTCATGCGAGGACTGCGCTCTGGAGTCTTGCATGTCTTCTTTCATAGAGTCGGGAACGTTGAGCGGGACGTGGACCACGCTCTGTGTGGCAGCAGGGCACTCTCCGTGTGCTTGCACCGCTCCCTGTCTGTTAATGTCAGGCTGCAGCATCATCCGGCACTGATAAGTTGGGACGTCATATCTGCTGGGTTGAAGATCCTCAAATCCGAAAAATAAATCCGCATCTGCGTCGGATTCAATGTGGGGGCCGCCAATGTGCAACACGAAAGGTTCGTCTGAGTCATAGTCGTATAGGACCACGGAGCTATCATTGGGCTCGCGAGGTCCGGAAACACTGTAAAGATCGTCATCGAAGTATTCGAGGTCGGAATCATCGGCTTGTGCGTAGGTAACTGCTTGTCGGAGGGTTCTTCGGAGGTCAAATTCATCTCCTGGGTCAATTTGCGGCAATGTGCTGTCATTCCAGGTGAGGGAAGGTTGTTTTACAGCTTTAACAGATTTTTGTTTTTTTGATTTGGGACGTTTCCCTTTTAAATTGGATTTAAGACATTTCCCCTTTAAATTGGTGCGGTCTGGGGACTCTGACATCCTGACGCTCGGTATGTAGCACGTAGAAAGCGACTGCGCATGTTCAGATCGCTGTTCCTTTACCGATGGCCGTTTTCTTGACTGCGCATGCGCAGCATCTCGCGCATGCGCAAACGAAACTTCCGGTTCTGCGCACTGCTCGCGCAACTGTGCTAGCGTGATACCTTTAGCAAGATGGCCGCCGACCTCGACCCAGCCCTCTCTCAGGCCCGGGATTTCGGCCTCTGGGAATTCGGGCTCCAGGATCCCGGCCACGAGGTGAGTACTGCCGCTTTTCTTACCTTTACTTGCCGATTGGATTGCGTTTTCTTCACAGTACTTGGAGAATTTGTCCAGGACTGCCTGGTAATCGTACCTTTGCTGCCTCCTGAAGAACCTGAACCTTGTGAATATTTCTCTTGCCCTTGCACCGGCGATGGTGAGGAGAAATTCAATTTTTTCGCTATCATCCAGGTCTTGGAGTTCAGCTGCCACCAGGAACAATTCGAACACTTGCCGGAATCGCCGCCAGTTTTCGCGGAGATCGCCGTGGCACTGGAGCGGCTGCGGAACCGGGAGCTCTATCATTTTGCCTGGGCACTGCTGGTTGTCTCTGTACACTGAGGTATGCCGGCAGGTATCGATCCACTCCTGTACCATGTGGTGTTGGGTTCTCTGGTGCACAGATGAGCCAACACAGTTGTATGTGGTACAACTCTATTTTATTTTAACTCTTATATACAGTTCGTTCTGGATACTCTGCACGTGCTGTCTCCCTGAGTGTCTCGTGTAGCAGGTCTGTCCTGGTCCTCGTCTCCAGCTAATACTGACCACCAGGTGTCGTGTTTGTGCTTTTATATCTTTCTGTGATTGGTTGTGGTGTTGTGTGTTCTGATTTGTCTGTTGGTGTGTCTATCATGATGTGTGTGTTTGAATATCATGACAGAGAGTTTGTGCATACACGATGGGCTGAATGGCCTCCTTCTGTGCTGAAACAATTCTGCGATTTCATGCCCTTAGGTTTCTCTGCTGATTTCTAATATGACATGATTCAGTACAAAAAATGTACACACGTTTTGTTTTACGCAATAGCAGAGCTCGCACTTCACAACTGATGATTAGAATTAAAGATGAAATGCAGATTTAGGCCTTTAGTCTATGGATTTATCCGCATTTTAGTACATATATATGTGTGGCAGTCATAAGATCAAAATACTAAGCAAATGCTGACAAAGCCAAATATATTGTACATTTGAAATAATAGTGTCACCTTGGATTAGTTAGTGACATTACGATAACATATGCAAAATATCCCTCCATCATATTGAGATACACTTAGCTTAAAATAAAAGAAAGAAACAAACGGAAGAGGGATTTTCACAAGTATGATTTAAATCACTTTATGCTTTCGCTCCTTTCTTTGTTGGTAAACATCTACAGCCTTACAAGCCTCCATTAACCTTGAATCTTTCCAACTCTGGCCCCTTGTGAATCCACCACTCCCTTCACTCCACAACTGGTGGCTATGCCAGCTATGTTCTGAGCTCTGGAATTCCTTCTCTGAACTATAACACAACCTGCCCTCATTTTGGAAACTTCCTGAAAACCCAATCTTTTGGCCAACCTCTTTCAGCGTCTCCTCCTTTTGGTTCAGTGTGTTTTGTCTGATTACACTTATGCAAAACACTTTAGAATGTTTTCCTTTACTAAGGCATTGTTTAAAGGTAATTTTGTGATGTTGAATGTGCAGTAGAAAAAGCTTATTAAATCAAGGATCCGCACGGTGGCAGGGTGGTTAGCACTGCTGCCTCACAGCGACAGAGAGCCAAATTCGATTCTGACCTCAGGTGACCGTGTGGAGTCCGCACTTTATCCCCGTGTCTGCGTGGGTTTCCTCCGGGTGCTCCGGTTTCCTCCCACAGTCCCAAAGATGTGCAGGTTAGGTGAATTAGCCATGCTAAATTGTCCCTTAATGTCCAGAGATTGGGTGGGTGTGGGGATGGGGCGGGGGACTGAGCCTGAGTAGGGTGCTCTTTCAGAGGGCTGGTGTAAACCCGATGGCCAGAGGGCCTCTGTCGCCCTGCTAAGGCCGGACTTAGTCCCATTTTCTGCACTGAGGAGCAGCAGTCTACCCCCAGATTCGACCCAGGAACCTCCCCAAAGCCTCAACTCACCTATACGGGGTCTTTGGGCCCCCGCACCCATGCAGGGCACCCCCTAGCCCAATTCCCATTACAGGAAAAATGTCAGCCTGGCACTGTCAGCTTGGCACCCTGGCAGTGCTACCTGGGCACCTTGGCAGCGCCTGGCTGGCACCAGGATGCAGTGCTATGATGCCAGGTGCTGGTGCCACCTTGCCCAGAGAGCAACCATCTGAGGGCCTCCGATCCCCTGGGAGACTCCCACAAGTGCCGTTACGTCTGATCCTCGTTTGTGGAGACCAGCACTGAACAGTGCTCACCTGAGATCTCCGAGGCAAAAGGGTTAGATTCCAACGCCTCAGGTAAGATCATGGGAGAGCATATTAGAGTGAGACAGCCAGCAGATTTGCAAAATAGTGATCCCACCCACAATGAGCAGGATTCAGATCGCGACATCTTATGAGATCGCATTAGATCTCACGAGGCGTGGTGAACTGGGTAGATCCCGGAAGAGGGATCTCCAGTATCCACCAGCCCAGCTGCCTTTCTGGTGCAATGCGGCTGTTAGATCGTGCCCCAAATCTCATTACATCCTATCTTTCATTTACATTAGAACTGGAAAGAATAATACAGGTGACAGGATGATACTGAACTTTATCTAAACTTTAATTTGAGTATTCCTCACTCTGTTGCAGTCGCAAAGCTGACTGTTGCTGACCTTCACATGCAAATTGGGATTGACTGATTTATTGCTGATTAACCTCAGATTGACATTGACAGATTGGCTCTTGGTTCTGAGAATTTGCTGAACTACAAATTCATCAAGAAGGTGCATTTTAGTACCTCAAATCATTTGTTCATTTATTTATGTCTTTTATATGAAAGGACTGCACTAACTCAGTGATTCTTAAACTTTTTTGTTTAACGAGGCACTTTTCAAACTGAATCATAATCACAGATTACACCCATCACGCACCATACATTACCCTACCCAAGCCCAGCCTCCAGCAACCACCCAACTTAATGTACAAGGCTTTATAACACAAATAATATTGGCAGACTTTGTATTTTAGCCTCTTGACTTGGAGTTTAAAAATCTCCTTTCTTGAACAAGGTTCAACCTCAGTTGGCACTCACCATTAGCAACTGTGGATTTAGCTGGTGACTTGCTGCCACTCTAAGCGCTTCTGCATGTGTGTCCTGTTCCAGATCAGACAGCCAGTTCACTCTGCATTGCACATGATGTGACAGCTGCAGTTAAGGACCTCCCAGCTCTGACCTCCCATCTTCCGCTTCACACCAAACCTACCTCCAGGTGTCACTCATTCATGTATTACTTGGCTATTTCATGGGCCCCTGAAAAGTCTTAATGGACCACCAGGGATCTGTGAATTCAGTTTGAGAAACACTGTTCTAACAGACTGTGTTAACTTTCAGATCTTTAATAAAATCAATGTGTTGAGGACAATTTAGCTGCCACCAATATATCAGGCTTTGCTCTGATCTCGCCCAGATTATTGGAAGGAGCTGGCAAATGGAGCTAAGGCTTTATCCACATAAAAAAACAAGAAAAAAATAAGCGAATGAGCCATCCAAGCACACTCTTCTGTATCTCATAATGGGCACCTCAAGAGGAATAGTGGCAGAGTAAACGGCCCAGTCTCTAGGTCAGAGAACAGCAGGCAACCCAGGATTATTGAATGTTCGTAATAAAATGTTTTTATCTCAAATGTTCCTGAACTAGCAGAAAACGTAAGACTAAAGTAAACCATTTAATACACTTTGAATACCTCTGTGTAGTCCATAGATCTCTAGCTGAATCCATATTGAACCACAACATAGGGTTTATGTGTATAAAGGAGTACACCACATTCTGGTCCTGTCATTGTGTACTGGTGGTCTGTTTACCAAGCTGGTAAAGCACTCTGTAATATAATTTATTAAGGAGCACCTTTCTTTCACATCGTGTGGGGAATTTTATGGAGTGCGCACAAGTTGGAAATATGACTTAATGAGGCGGGATGTAAAATTTCAATTTCCGACGGTGGGTTGAGATGCAGTGATGAAATCAGTGGTGTGTTGAAAATTACACTGGCCTGTGGTGGATTCATACTTGTAATACATTTGTTTGCTAAGAATACTAATTTATCTGAAACAATTTTCAATAAGGTCTTCCCCTTGGTTTAAAGTCAGTGACGCACGAGAATCTGATGGCACCTGTTTCACTGCGGTTGAAAGGTGCCGTGCTCCTGTTGGCCTTATGCACTTGAGTGTAAGGTCAGCTGTCTTCCCTGTTTAACTCTAAGGGGAGCAGGAAAGTGGACTCTTGCATAGAGGCTCGGGACCAGCAAGGGTGAGGGAGTGGTGAGGGGTACTGTGGCACAAATCAGGGACATGGAAGAACAGAGGGTGGGGTTGAGGACAAGGAGGTGTGAAGTGGGAAGGACCAGCGGCAAAATTCTCCGTAATCGGCGCAATGTCCGCCGACCGGCGCCAAAAACAGCGCAAATCAGTCCGGCATCGCGGCGCTTCAAAGGTGCGAAATCCTCCGTATCTTGAGCGGCCGAGCCCTAACCTTGAGGGGCTAGGCCGGCGCAGGACTGATTTCCGCCCCGCCAGCTGACAGGAAAGGCCTTTGGTGCCCCACCAGCTGGCGCGGAAATGACATTGCCGGGCGGCCGTCAGCGGCCACTCATGGCATCGCCGCGCATGTGCAGTGGAGGGGGTCTCTTCCGCCTCCGCCATGGTGGAGACCGTGGTGAAGGCGGAAGGAAAAGAGTGCCCCCACGGCACAGGCCCGCCCGCGGATCGGTGGGCCCCAATCGCGGGCCAGGCCACCGTGGGGGCACCCCCCGGGGCCAGATCACCCCGCGCTCCCCCCAGGACCCCGGAGCCCGCCGCACCGCCTTGTCCCACCGGTAAGAGAGGTGGTTTAATCCACGCCGGCGGGACAGGCATTCCAGCAATGGGACTTCGGCCCATCCGGGCCGGAGAATCGCCGGGGGGGGGGGGGGGGGGGGCCCGCCAACCAACGCGGCGCGATTCCCGCCCCCGCCGAATTTCCGGTGCCGGAGAATTCGGCAACTGGCGGGGGCGGGATTCGCGCCATCCCCCGGCGATTCTCCGACCCAGCGGGGGGTCGGAGAATTTCGCCCCAGGTGTCCTGGCTGTGGTTGGAGTGTTTACCGGGGGGAGGACGATGAAGAGAGCCAGACAAGGTAAGAAAATGCATAAATGTCAGTGTTGGTACTATCCAAATGTGTGTTGTCCATTTGAGCGTTTGCTGGCATAGTCCTTACAGGGCTACATTCTTACAACATTTCGATCACACCCGCCAGGAATAATCTCAGACAATGTCCGACACAATCCATGGAAGGGAGGACTAAATGACCCTGGGAATTCAGCTATGCCCCTCAGAGCGATGAGTACAACCCTGGGCACTGGGCACTAACACAAATATTCAATAAAGAGCGATCAAAAAACACATTGTTTCTTCTGCAATAAAGGAAATGTCTACAACTCCCTTATCACCATCAATGTATTTCAGTACATTCAGCTCTCTCAGTAAGCTAGTCTTGACAAATAATGATGATGCACACATAAAAGCAGTGAAATCAATGTAATGTGGAATTTTGAAAAGCATGCATGTCACCTTTGTGCTCTCATGTCTTATGTTAATGACAATGTAGTTTGTGAATTTGCTCCTGTTTGTGGATTCCAGCGCGACGAGAACCCACTAATCACCACTTAAAGGCCAATCTCCATCTCATTAATGACATGGTCGCCATAACCCATGGCCTCCTGAGATCGAACCAGCTCGCCAGCGAGAGTTCCCGCAAGCGACGATTAGTGCTGCCCCACACAAATGAGGATCGGGCGCAACATAACTTGGAGGGTCTCCCTGGCCACTGGCAGCCCTTGAGTGGTCAGGGACAGGGCTAGGTCCCACTCCAGTCTCCCCTTGACACCCAGACATTTTGGTACTACGTGGCTGTCACCTTGGCACTGCCACTCTGGCAGGAGTACTGCCAGGGTATCAGGGCAGCAGTGCATGGGTGCCCGGGTGCCAGGGTGGCATTGCCATGGGTCAGGACCTGAGGCGAACAATGCCCGTGGAAGGTGGGATGAGGGGGGTATGGAGGGTCGGAGTGAAGGAGGTGCCTCCAGAAGGGAGGTGGGGGGTGAAGGGTGGTGGGTGAATGGTGGGGTCCCAGAAAGGGGATGCCGGAAAGGGGGTATGGGATGGCCTGAAATGGAAGGGGGTTGCTCAGTTACCCCACTGTGGGGTGTCTGCACTTGGGGGGGGGGGGAATGTGGGGGGTGACAATGCCTATGAGTGGGGGGGTGTCAGGGACTCACAAGTTCATCTCGAGATCGTTCAAAATAGTGACCCTATCTCTGAGGAGATGGTCTGGCTCCCCAGTAAGCTCAGCTCCCCAGTAATGAAAATAATAAGCTTGCCTGACAAGGAACTCGAGAGGACCCTAAAAAATAACCCGACCGTCGAGAAGCTCACGGGAAACCTCGCTCGCTACGGCACTTAGAACATCTCCCGTTCAATTACGCCTCGCGTTCAGTTCTGGCCATAATTTCAGGAATGACACGGGGAGGCAGTGGTTTAGTGGTATTGTCACTGGGCTAGCAAACCAGAGACTCAGAGTAATGCTCTGGGGATCCAGGTTCAAATCCCATCACAGCTGATGGTAACATTTGAATTCAATAAAAATCTGGAATTAAAAGTCTAATGCTGACCATGAAACCATTATCAATGTTGTAAAAACCCATCTGGTTCACTATTGTCCTTTAGGGAAGGAAATCTGTTGTCCTTACGTGGTCTGGCCTACATGTGACTCCAGACCCATAGCAATGTGGTTGATGCTTAACTGCCCCCTCAATGGCAGTAAATGCTGGCCCAGCCAGCGATGCCCACGTCCAGGAACGAATAATTTTATAAAGCCCTGTTAATAAAATTCCAGCCTCTGCTGGAAGAATTTAGGGCGGATTCTCCGTTACCCGATGCCGAAATCGGGAAAGGCAATTGAGTGGAGAATCGGTTTTGTCGCCGAAATCGCAGCAGGATGCCAAATCGCAATTCTCTATCACCTCGACAGCGGCGTCAATGCGTTCCGGAAGGCATGTACAGTAGACACCCTTTGCATATTATTAGCAGGCCTGACCTGGTATTCTCCGGGGCCTCCGCGATACTCTGCCTCCGATGGGCCGAGTTCCTAACGGTGCAGTTCAGTTGTGCTTTTAAAAATCGTGAAACCAGGACTTCCGGTGGCGGCCATGGAGGAGTAGGTCGCATATTTGGTAGCTCCCGCTTGTGACGGAATTTTTGGACCTTTTATCCCGTTTTTTTCGGAATTTCACTGGATAAATCGGAGAGTGAGACAGTGAGGAGCAATCCCCCACCATGGGGGATTGTATGGAGAGCTGGACAAGAAGTGGCCGTGTAAGGAAATATAGTCAAGCAAGGAAGACGTGGGTAGAGTCTGCAGTGCAGGAAAGCATGGTGAGGACGCAGGACCCTGGGGGGGGGGGGGGGGGGGGGGGGGGGGGGGGAGGGTGGCACAGTGGTCGATGGTACAGCTGGAGAAGTTCTTTGAAGAGTGCTTCGCCAAGCTAAAGAAAGACATGCTGGACCCGATTAAGGCATCGATTGATCGGGTGGAGCAGGGTCTAGAAATCCACGAACGGGCAATTCAGAAGGTGGAGAAAAAGGTGTCCGAGCACGAGGAATATATAACCGTGCTGGAGGCCGAGGTGGGGCTGATGAAGGACCACCCAAAAAAAATTACAGCAGAAGCTAGAGGACTTGGAGAACAGGTCCAGGAGACAAAATCTGAGGATCATCGGCCTCCCTGCGGGCAACGAGGGTTCAGACGTGAGGGCATATGTGGCAAGTATGCTGGCGAGGTTGATGGGGGATAGGGCATTTACTCGACCCCTGGAAGTGGACAGAGCGCATAGAGCGCTTGCGAGGAAGCCGCGAGTGAATGAACCGCCGCGGGCGATGGTGGTGCGAATGCACCGGTTCCTGGACAAGGAACTGATTTTGCGGTGGGCCAAGCAGGTACGGAGCATCAAGTGGGAAAACTGTGAGTTGTGCATCTACCAGGACCTGGGCGCGGATCTGGCCAAAAGGCGAGCTGGATTTAACAGGGCAAAATCGGCCCTCTTCAAGAAGGGGGTGAAGTTCGGGATGCTGTATCCAGCGCTTCTTTGGGTCACGTTTGAGGACCAGAACTTTACTTTGAATCACCAGACGAAGTAATGAATTTTATCAAGGACAAAAGACTAGCTGGGGACGAAAGACACTGAACTTTGGGGGAGGGCACTGTGGTGGTGTTTTGGTGAAAATCACTTTTGTGCTGTTCTGAATATACAGTGCTCTATGTAACAAGGGTTATTTCTGTTTCTAAAGTTAACCTTGTTCTATTGGGAGCTGGGTGGTGGGATTTCTTCCACTGTTTGTTTACTGGGAGCTGTGTTGCTTTGAATATGTATGTCCAAGCGGGGGGGAGGAGGGAGAACAATGGGGAGATAGGATGTCTGGCTCCATGGGCGGGAGCTACTAGGTTAGCTAGGGTAGTTTGCGTGTTTGCGCATCTGAGGGGATTGATGGCAATGTTACAAGAGACACACCTAAAGGTTATAGATTAGACCAGATTGAGGAAGGGATGGGTGGACAGGTATTCCATTCAGGGCTGGACTCTAAGACCAGTGGGGATGCGATCTTGGTTAACAAACGGATGGCATTTGAGGCAGGGAGAATCGTGACAGATACGGGGGGCAGGTACATAATGGTGAGTGGGAGGCTTGAGGGGATGCGGGTGGTACTTGTGAACGTATATGCTCTAAACTGGGATAATGTGGAATTTATGAGGCGGGTGTTAGGTAAGATCCCAGATCTAGAGTAGCATAATTTGATCATGGGGAGATTTCAACACAGTCATTGATCCAGGATTGGACCGGTCAAAATCTAGGACAGGGAGAGTACCAGCCACGGCGAAGAAACTAAAGGGGTTTATGGAGCAGATGGGCGGGGGGGGGGGGGGGGATACCCATGGAGGTTTGGATGGCCAAGAGCGAAGGAATTTTCTTTTTTTCCCCCATGTCCACAAGGTATATTCTCGGATCGACTTTTTTATCTTGAGCAGGGCTCGAATGCTGGGGGTAGTGGATACAGAGTACTCGGCAATCGCGGTGTGTTGGATCATGCCCCACATTGGGCGGATCTTGGGGTCAGTATGGAAAGAGGGCAGTGGAGGTTGGATTTGGGACTATTAGAGGATGAGGCGGTCTGTGGGCGGTTGAGCAAGTCCATCCAGAATTATCTGGAAATTAATGATACGGGGGAAGTCTCGGCAGCAATGGTGTGGGAAGCTCTGAAGGCAGTGGTTAGAGGGGAATTAATTTCGATATGGGCCCATAGAGAAAAGGTGGAACGAGCAAAGAGGGATAGGTTGGTTGGGGAGAGACTCCAGGTGGACAGTAGATATTCGGAAGCCCTGGACGCGGGGTTACTGAAGGAGCGGCGGAGGTTACAGGTGGAGTTTGGGCTGTTATCTACAGAGAAGGCGATGGAACAACTGAGGAAGGCAACGGGAGTATGGGGAAAAGGCAAGCAGAATGTTAGCACACCAGCTTAGGAAAAGGGAGGCAGGCCAGGGAAATAGGGAGAGTAAAGAACAGAGGTGGGGAGGAGGTCCTGGACCCAGGGGGATGAATGAGGTGTTTAAAGATTTCTATAGTAAATTATACGAGTCGGAACCGCATGTTGGGGTTGAGGGGATGAGGCAGTTCCTAGGTCAGTTGAGGTTCCCAAGGGTGGATGAGGAACTGGTGAAAGGGCTGGGAGCCCCAATTGAAATTGAGGAAATAATGGAGGGGCTGGAGGGCATGCAGCCGGGCAAGGCCCCGGGGCTGGACGGCTACCCAGTGGAATTCAATAAGAAGTTCTCGGATATATTGGGCCCACTGCTGGTGAGGACATTTAATGAGGTAAGGGAGCAGGGGGTTCTTCCCCCAACAATGTCGCAGGCCTCGATTTCACTGATTCTGAAACGGGAGAAGGACCCTGAGCAATGCGGGTCATACAGGCCAATCACCCTATGAATGTGGACGCCAAACTGTTGGCTAAGATACTGGCCACAAGGATAGAGGACTGTGTCCCGGTGGTGATAGGGGAAGACCAGACGGGGTTTGTAAAGGGCAGGCAACTCACGGCAAATGTTAAAAGGCTCTTAATCGTTATTATGATGCCCTCAGAGGGGGTGGGAGATGGAGGTGGTGGTTGCGATGGATGCGGAGAAGGCTTTTGACCGGGTGGAGTGGAATTACCTGTGGGAGGTGATAGGAAGTTTCGGGTTTGGTCAGGGCTTCATTGACTGGGTGCGGTTTCTGTATCAGGCACCAGTAGCAAGTGTGTGCACGAATCGGTTGATGTCGGGCCATTTTAAACTGCTCCGAGGGACAATGCAAGGGTGTCCTCTCTCCCCGCTGCTGTTTTCTCTGGCCATAGTGCCATTGGCTATGGTGTTAAGAGCTTCTAGGAACTGGAAAGGGTGGGTCGGTGGGAGGGGGTGGAACACCTGGTGTGCTGTACGCGGATGACTTGCTCCTGTACACTTCGGGTCCGTGAGAGGGGATGGGGGAAATAATGCTGATTTTAGGGGAATTTGGCAGGTTTTCGGGATATAAATTGAACATGGGGAAAAGTGAGATGTTCGCAATCCAGGCGAGAGGGCAGGAGAGGAGACTGGGAGAACTGCTGTTTAGAATGGTAGGAAGGAGCTTTTGCTATCTGGGAATCCAGGTGACTCGGGAATGGGAGACATTGCACAAGTTAAACCTATCCTGGCTGGTAGAACAAATTAAGGAGGACTTTAAGAGATGGGACATGCTCCCGCTATCACTGGCGGGGAGGGTACAGACCGTGAAAATGACGGTCCTCCCCAGATTCCTGTTTGTCTTTCAGTGCCTCCCCATCTTCATCCCAAAGGCCTTTTTCAAGCAGGTGAATAAGGTTATTACGGGCTTTGTGTGGGCGGGTAAAACCCCGCGAGTGAAGAAAGTATTGTTGGAGCGCAGTCGGGGGGAGGGTGGGTTGGCGCTGCCAAACTTTTGTAACTACTACTGGGCAGCTAATGTAGCCATGATTAGGAAGTGGGTAGTGGGGAGTGGGGAGGGTGGCGGTCGGCGTGGGAACGAGTAGAGATGTGTGGGAGAGGGGAAGATATCAGATATCTACCAAGTACTTACGAAGGCGGAGGAAACTCCGATAGTGGAACTAAAGAGCAAGTGGGAAGATGAGCTAGGGGGAGAGATAGAGGCAGGTCTGTGGGCGGATGGCCTTAAGCAGGGTTAACACATCCTCATCATGTGCCAGGCTTAGCCTGATACAATTTAAGGTAGTTCACCGGGCACACATAACGGTGGCCTGGATGAGCAAATTCTTTGGGGTAGAGGACAGGTGTGCGAGGTGCGCAGGTGCCCCGCAAATCATGTCCACACGTTTTGGGCATGCCCGAAGCTTAGAGGGTTTTGGCAGGGTTTTGTTGAGGTTATGTCCACGGTACTTAAAACACGGGTGGTGCCAAGTCCGGAAGTAGCGATCTTTAGCGTGTCGGAAGAGCTGGGAGTCCAGGGGGTGAGAGAGGCTGACGTTTTGGCCTTTGCCTCCCTGCTGTTCCAAGGGGTATAACTATAAGATTCAGTGTGGGAGATATAGGAGGGATGTCTGAGGTAGGTTCTTTACTCGGAGAGTGGTCAGGGTGTGGAATGGATTGCTTGCTGTGATAGTGGAGTAGGACACTTTAGGAACTTTCAAGCGGTTATTGGATAGGCACATGGAGCACACCAGAATAACAGGGAGTGGGATAGCTTGATCTTGGTTTCAGACAATGCTCAGCACAACATCGAGGGCCGAAGGGCCTGTTCTGTGCTGTACTGTTCTATGGTAGCCCGGAGACGGATAATGTTCATGTGGAGGGACTCAAAGCCCCCGAATGTAGAGACCTGGGTTAGTAACATGGCTTGGTTTCTCAGTCTTGAGAAAATAAAGTTTGCACTAAGAGGGTCAATATTGGGGTTCATCCGGAGGTGGCAGCCGTTCGTCGACTTTCTCGGAGTAAATTAAAATGTCAGCAAGGCAGAAATCTAGAAGGGGTGGGGGGGAGTTTAGGCTGTTGTTTCATTATTGGGGGTGCGAAGCACGGGATAGGGATGGAAATGTTTTATGTACCATGTTTATGTTGCTGTTATTGTTATTATTATAAAAACTACATACCCTAATAAAATGTTTTTTAAAAAGAAATCGTGAAACCGGCGTGGCGACTGCTGAAGGAGAGAGAGGGGATACGGAAGGTGTCCAACATCACCACAGTTTGCTGACAGTTGTGCCGCTGGCCGTGGGGCTTCTACCAGGATTGGGGGGAGTAGCGGGGAGTGGCCAGGAGCTGTGGGGTCGGGGTGGACGGGCACGGAACAACATTTTGGCAGCCGGCAAGGCAGCCATGCAGCTGCGCACACCGCTACAGCCCACTTTGAACTTAGTGCCACGGGCGTACAGGTGCCCAACCAGGGCACCCCCCCAAAGGTGCCCTCTGGCCCCAACCAACCCATCAGCTGTATGGGCACACTCCAGCATAACCAGTGCGGCTGCAGCTTGTCAACCTCCTGAGTGTCAATCATGGACCCGGCGAATCCCGCATCATTTTTCATTGGAATCGATTGTGTTCAACGCAGCACCGGTGCCAGCCCCTCAATAGTAGTGGAATCGGTCCAGATGTGACACCAATCTTTCTGTCGTGAAAGTCCACAAATTCTATGGTGGCGTCAATACTTAGTCTCAGAAACGGGGAATCCCAACTTTAATCTTTGCTAGGTCTTTGCAATCCTACTTCACATGCGGAGGTGTGTTTTAATGAATGATTTTGCATTCAAAACAACAGTAACTATAGTATATATTTTCTGTTTCCAGATGTTGGTATATGATATATTTTTAGAATTTTCTATTTTTGGTCCATATTTCCAGCTTTTTCAATACATGACTGCACTTTGTTGCTTCTACCATCTGGATCCCAGCTCCTTTATACCATTTATCTGCATTGTAAAAAAATATTTATTATTTTCAAGGTTAAAAGTTACTGCAAGAACTGACTCTATAAATGACTTCCACGTTGGTGTAAAATGCTGTAAGATGTAAGCATCATAAAAATGTCCTTTCCTGGGAACATGATTAATTTGATTCCTATTGTAACTGTCCTTTATTGAATAAATCAGAGATATTGGGAAGAAAAAGTTAATTTTGCAGGGCTGAGTGCTATTTACAATGCCTGGCAGTGTGTCAATTCAAACAAGCGAAAATAAAACTGATAATATATATACGTGTGAATAATCACTTAACAGATGGTAGTTGACGGCAGCATTCTGGAATTAATTTAACAACCTCTGTAGAATCCACTGATCAATCAGCCTTACAGAACCTCTGGAGACAGGGAGTTCCAGATATACGCTTCATTTTACATAAGACCATTCTAACTATTCAGATCTAATAATTCCCAGTGGTTAATAAGATTTTCTCTATTTATGGAGGGTGAACTATTTTAGTTCTTTATGGAGGGGGAATATGTCTTAGTTTTAGCATTAGTCATCTGGCTTATTAACCAGTCTAATATATTTTGCATAGAGGCACATGCCGATATTTAGATTCTACTGCTTCTATTGATTACTTTGTCAGATAATATAAACTTGCTAAAATAAACAGGTTGGAAATGGACTATAGATCACATGGCTGCAATTGTGTGATTAAATCGGGAAGCTTGTCAAATGTCACAGTCTGGATGCATATTTGCAATTTATTCCAAACTGGGTGAATTCAGTCCACTAGGGGTTGGTGCTATCAACCACTACTCGATTACCAAGCAACAGTCACATCTCCCGCCCCCTTATCTAGTAGGTGATCATGGCACAAAATATTCTAAAGAAGTCAAAGGGGAGAAAAACATAATTTACCCTTAATGATTAATATTATCGTGAGAAATATCAAATGAAATGAACAAAGTTATTGTGATGCTATCAATGAGGAAAAGAACCATTTGAAGGTTTATTACAGTTTATTGATTCTTTCCTCATTGTTTTTAAAATAACATTTTGTCAGCTTCTCTATAAGGAATACAACTTTCATAGAATAAAGAATATAATTATAACTTATTTTACACCCATCCATACTTATAAACTTCTCTTAACCCTGCCACCCCACTAGTGTATCAACCTGGTCTGTTTCATATCTTCCATCATTTGCTCACATTCTTCTGCAACTTCCTGAAGTGTTTCTACCACAACAATTGCCTACATTTTTTAATGTTATATAAACAAATGTTTCTGTGCACCCAACTCCCTTCATCTCCAAGTTGTAAAGTGATTCCTGTACTATGGACTTAAACTGCCTCTGACACCCGCTCATAATTACCACTGTAAATAATTATCATTCTTTTGCATTTCATTCATGTATTCATATTTATATATTTCCTGGGCTGTGTCATGATATGCAAACATGCAGCCAATGAACACATAAAATAGGACACAACCAATGAGCAGTCAGGACACTCAGGGGTGGTATCTCACTATAAAAGGGATGAGGCACTCACACTCCACCTCTTTCCACAGACCAACATCTACAGAGTGAGACAGGGTGTATCCTCAGCATCACACCCCAGCACGTGGCTTAGAGCAAGGCTGGTTCAGTTAGACTGAGTTACTACATTTAGATTAGCAGAGAGTCGAACTCATTGAGAACTGTGCTAATAGTTCAATAAAACACATTGAACTCACTTCAAAGTCTGGAGCATCTTTTACTCAAAACTGCATCAAGTGGCAGCTTGTGTTATTCCAAATTACAAAACACAACATGATACCAGGAGTCTGTTCAATCTAGTTAGTTCAACTCAGCAAGATCCGTGACGACCAGCAAATGTATACCGGCACAATGGAAAAGATTCCAGCTCCTCACCAGCTCAGGACCTCCGGCAATCTCAGTGCCAACTGGCGTACATTCAAGCAGAAATTTCAGCTTTACTTCGAAGCATCAGACCTCAATGGTGTGTCTGATGCATGGAAGATAGCTCTTTTCCTCACCACAGTGGGTGATCACGCCTTGGAAATATTCAACTCCTTTCACTTCGCCGAAGACCAGGACAAGACAAAGTTTCAGACCATCCTGGACAAATTTGACAGCCACTGTGAGGTGGACACCAACAAAATCTTCGAGCGCTACATATTCAAGCAGCGATTGCAAGGTAAAGACGAATCCTCCAACTCATATTTAACTAACCTTAGACTGCTAGCGCAATCCTGCAACTTCGGTGATATCACTGACTCCATGATCAGAGACCAAATCGTTTTTGGAGTTAACTCTGATCCTCTGAGAGAGCAGTTACTGAAGATCAAGCATATGACCCTGCGATTGAAACATGCACAGTGCATGTGTACGCTGAAAATCGCTATTCCCAGTACAAACTGCAGAAAATTATAAACTAGCCTCCCACGAGGCGGAGAGTGTGCAGGCCATCTCCCGGATGCAGCACCTCAACATTGACAAAAGCGGCCATTTTGCGCGCTCTTCTCATGCGCGATGCGAACGGTTTAACGAAGCGGCCGAAACCCGCACTGCACAGGTGCAGACGTCTGAGAACCACACTGCACATGTGCAACGACGCACGAAGCGTCAGGACGCCGATGTCATGACTTGTTCGAATTGTGGCACCACCCATTTAAAGAAACACTGCCCTGCAAGAGTCAGACGCTGTTTAAACTGCAGGAAGCCAGGCCACTGTGCAGCCCTGGGCAGATCTGCACCACCAGTCAGGAGCCAGCGCTCCCAATTCCGACGATGGTGCATCCGGACTGTGCAACAACGCCTAAAGGATTCTGATCCCGGCAGTGCAACGGATCCAGATGATGAATGCCTGGACAACGCTTACCGTGTGGGCCTTATTACAATGTGTGAATATGCCACACCAGACACATCGCAAGCCCAAGCCATCGTAGCTGTGGATTCCAAGGACGAATGGCGAGCAGTGACGATGGTCAACACTGCCCCATCCAGTTCAAGCTGGACACAGGTGCCTCTGCCAACCTCCTCTCACAGGCAGACTTCAGACGCATTAAGAAGCCCCCCACGGTCCTTCCAGCTGCCTGCAAGCTCCTCGATTACAACGGGAATGCCATCACGGCACTGGGATCCTGCCACCTGCACGTATCCAACCGACACACACAAGCACGGTTACGCTTTGAAATTGTTAAGCTGGACAGAGCATCCCTACTAGGTGTGCACGCCTGCAAGCAGCTGAACCTCATTCAAAGGGTTTACACCACGACATCCTCCCATGTGGATCTTCAGGCTGGCATCGACGATATCCTAGCCCTGTATCCAGATGTGTTCAACGGGATGGGCACGCTGCCGTATCGATACAAGATTCTGCTACGACCTGATGCCAAGCCAGTGGTCCACGCACCACGACGTGTCCCTGCTCCACTGAGAGAGTGCCTGAAGGCACAGCTCAAGGCTCTTCAGCAAAAAGGCGTCATATCCAAGGTCACCGAACCGACTGACTGGGTCAGCTCGATGGTGAGCGTAAAGAAGCCTTCGGGGGACCTGCGCATCTGCATTGATCCCAAGGATCTCAATAAGAATATCATGCGGGAACACAACCCCATCCCGAAGCGGTAAGAACTCATGAGTGAGATGGCACGCGCGTGCTTCTTCACCAAATTGGATGCACCACAGGGATTTTGGCAAATCCAGCTAGAAGAGTCCAGCAGAAGGCTCTGCACCTTCAACTTGCCTTTTGGCAGATACTGCCCCAATCGCATGCCATTTTGCATCATCTCGGCATCGGAGATATTCCATCACATCATGGAGCAGATGATGGAAGGCATTGAAGGGGTTCATGTGTACGTGGACGACATCATCATATGGTCCACGACCTCTGAGGAACATGTGTCCCATCTACAGAAGGTATTGTGCTGTGTACATGCCAACGGCCTAAAGTTAAACAGGTCCAAATGTTGTTTTGGCACATCGACGCTCAAGTTCCTAGGCGACCAGACCTCACAGCATGGTGTGTGCCCGGACACAGACAAAATCAAGGCCATTGAGGCGATGAAGGTCCCTGAGGACAAAAAGGCAGGGCTCCGCTTCTTGGGTATGGTCAATTTTCTGGGCAAGTTCATTCCAAACATGGCCACATACACCACCGCCCGACGCAACCTGGTGAAAGAGTCAACTGCCTTTGAGTGGAAGGCGGCACACCAGACAGAGTGGCTGGAGCAGAAAGCCAAGCTCACCACTGCACCAGTCCTGGCATTCTTCGACCCGGACCGTGAGACAAAGATATCTACAGATGCGAGTCAGGATGGCATCGGTCCGGTGTTGCTTCAATGAGATGACACATCATCCTGGGCACCAGTAGCCTACACATCAAGGGCGATGACGCCCACTGAAACCAGATATGCTCAGATTGAGAAGGAGTGCTTGGGTCTTCTCACCGGCATCCTCTAATTTCATGATTATGTCTGCAGCCTGCCGACATTCACTGTCAAGACGGATCATAGGCCTCTGGTCCTCATCATCCACAAGGACCTGAACGACATGACGCCCCGGTTGCAGAAAATCCTGCTTAAACATAGGAGGTATGACTTCAACTTAGTGTACACACCTGGCAAGGAGCTCATCATCGCTGATGCATTGTTCCACTCCATAACATTGCCCAGTGCTGGAGATCATCCAGCACATCGAATCGCAGGTGCAGCTGTGTGCTAGCACTCTCCCAGTGACAGATGAGAAGGTAGTTCTCCTCCGTGATGAGATAGCCAAAGACCCCCTCTTGCAACACGTCATCCATAAGATCACCAATGGCTGGCAGAAAGAGCAGTGCCCACAATTTTACAATGTTAGGATGACGTGACAGTGATTGATGGTATCCTCCTCAAGCTGGACAGGATTGTCATTCCGCTCAGTCTCCAGAGCTTGGTGCTGCGCCATATTCATGAGGGACACCTGGGCTTCGAGAAGTGCAGATGCAGAGCCTGGCAAGCTGTCTACCGGCCCGGCATCAGCCAGGACATCATGAACATGATGGGGCAGCACGGTCGCCTTGTGGATAGCACAATTGCTTCACAGCTCCAAGGTCCCAGGTTCGATTCCGGCTTGGGTCACTGTCTGTGCGGAGTCTGCAGATCCTCCCCGTGTGTGCGTGGGTTTCCTCCGGGTGCTCCGGTTTCCTCCCACAGTCCAAAGATGTGCAGGTTAGGTGGATTGGCCATGATAAATTGCCCTTAGTGTCCAAAATTGCCCTTAATGTTGGGTGGGGTTACTGGGTTATGGGGATAGGGTGGCGGTGTTGACCTTGGGTAGGGTGCTCTTTCCAAGAGCCGGTGCAGACTCGATGGGCCGAATGGCCTCCTTCTGCACTGTAAATTCTATGATAATCTATTCTATGAAACATGGCCCTGAACTGTGCTACCTGTCAGCGGTTCCAGCCAGCGCAGAGCAAGGAGACGCTCCCACAGCATGACATAGTGACCTCTCCGTGGTCCAATGTTGGCATCGACCTCTTTCATGCGAATGGTCGCGACTACGTATTGATCATCGACTATTTCTCGAATTACCCTGAGGTGCTGAAGCTCCCGGACCTCACCTCTTGGACTATCATCTAAGCCTGTAAGGTGACGTTCTCAAGGCATGGCATCCCAATCACCGTCATGAGCGACAATGGCCCACGCTTTAGCAGTCGAGAATAGTCCACATTTGCCAGGTCATACAATTTCCGGCATGTCACCTCCAATCCGCCCTATCCGCAGTCCAATGGAAAAGTCGAGAAAGGGGTGCACATTGTGAAACAGCTCATCTGCAAGGCCGTGGACTCTGCTTCCATCATACACCTTGCACTGCTCGCATACAGGGCGACTCTATTGTCCACTGGCATGTCGCCGGCTCGACTCCAGATTAACACGGACCTGCAGATGACGCTTCCAGCCATGCACCTGCCCGACCTGGATCACCTCCCGGTGCTGCAGAAGATGCAGCAGCTCAGAGACCATAAAAAGCAGGGCTATGATGCCCATGCCACCGATCTGGCCGTGCTATCCCCGGCAGACACTGTCAGGATCAAGATACTGGATGGTGGGTGGTCTGCCCCGGCTGTCGTTGTTCGACAGGCTGCGCCCCGCTCTTATGTTGTGCGTATGGCTGGTGGCTCCATCGTGCAAAGGAATCGATGGGCACTGCGCAAAGTTGCCTGCCCGCAACTACTTTCCCCTCCATTTCCCTATGTTGAATTGCAACCTCCTGATACCTCGCACCACGAGGCCACCAGTCAGGCTTCCATCCCGCCTGGCAAGGCGCCGTCGTCCCCTCCGTCACCTCTCCGGCGGTCGACCAGTATCAGATGCAAGCCTCATAGACTGGACTTGTGAAGTTTGTTTTGTTTGCTCTGTTCTGTTGTCCTCCGTCAGTCACGTTAGACAGACTCATTCACTTGTAAATACATTCACATACGCCAACAAAACATGAAAAAAAGGGGAAGATGTCAACATGCAGCTAATGAACACATAGAATAGGACATGACCAATGAGCAGTCAGGACACTCAGGGGTGGTATCTCACTATAAAAGGGATGAGTCACTCACACCCCGCCTCTTTCCACAGCCCAACATCTACAGAGTGAGACAGGGTGTATCCTCAGCATCACACCCCAGCACGTGGCTTAGGGCAAGGCTGGTTCAGTTAGACTGAGTTACTACATTTAGATTAGCAGAGTCGAACTCATTGAGAACTGTGCTAATAGTTCAATAAAACACATTGAACTCACTTCAAAGTCTGGAGCATCTTTTACTCAAAACTGCATCAAGTGGCAGATTGTGTTATTCCAAATTACATAACACAACAGGCTGAATTCTCCACCGTCGTGATTCTCCATTTTGCCGGCATCCCGGGGGTTTTCCGACGGCATGGGGCTCCCCACAATGGGAAACCCCATTGACCAGCCCGCGAAATGGAGAATCCCAACAGCGTGCCGCAATATTGAAGAGGTTTGTGGCTGCATGCAGCAGGACAACAATCAGATTTGGGTTCTTAAGTAGCAAGTAACACTCCCAGTATTAAAGTGTCAGGCAATGAGTATCACCAAAAGAAAGACCTTCACCCTTTGATGTTTCAACTGCATTACCATTTCTGAATCCCCTACCATACATATTCTGGGGGTATACCATTGGCCAGAAATTTAACTGGACCAGGGTTGGATTTGACAAGAAACCGGAGCCCCCGCACTCTAAGTTAAAGTGTCGGTGGGGAAGCCACCAAATGGCTGCCCATAGCTTTTTAAAACTGGGAACACCATTGAGAAAACATAACTTTCTTTACCCATCAATCTGCCTCAATAAAACTCAAGATGGATTTGTAGGCATAGCATTAGTTATTTTTATTCGACTTGCAAGTCTGACTCGTTTCACATACATCTAGAACACAAGCAGTCTCCTAGGTCTACAGAATCGAGTGATTCTGTAGAACAAAGGAATCTCTACCAACACATTCAAATGGCATCAAGTTTCACATACACAATTCCCATAGGTCATCCTATAGCCCTCCTGACCTGGCCATACATCCTAATTGGCTCACTTCTCATTCCTTCCCCTGGCCTCTTATTACCCAGCATCCTTTTCTCCTCATTCTCTAAACACCCCATCCCCCTCCTTTGCCATGCTCTCTGAAATCCTTTGTCTGTGAACTAACATGAATTAGACCGGCCTATATCTACATTACAGTAACTAATATATTTAAAGTAGCTATTTTATATCACATTCGTCATTCCCTCCTTTTATCATTTCATGATAACCTAGCTATTCAATCCATAGCTACGGCCCCTCATCTAAAAAGATTTGTCGCTGCATTTCCAATTCCTGTTGTAGCCCCCCCTCATCCGCTGCACCCTCGTGGATCCTAACAGCCAAGATTCTAGGGGCGTCTATCTGTTCCAGTGCACCCCGCATTCTACCCATCACGCATTTAAGGATGGTCAGGCCCACAAAGATGCAGCCGAGTGCCACTGCTAAATACATGGCCATATTTATCAACCAGTCCTTCCAACCTCCAAATCCCCAGTTACCCCAAGAGCCAGGGTCCTGCATTCCGTCCAGGTGGTCCCGTATGCGATCCATAAATTTAGTGATGATAGCGGTTAAGTCTTGAACTCCCATGATACACTTGCCCTGCATTATGGCGCATACCCCACCCTCACGGCCCAGAAGATAGTCAAGAGCATACCGGTTCTGCAGTGCAAACAACCGCAGCTGAGACAATTCCTTGGTTATTGCCCCGAGGGCTCCCAAGGTTTCGTTTCCCAGGATGGTAAGGCCACAAATAAAATAATTCCTATCGCTGACCGCCAAGGAACCCCCCACACCTCCCGGTGTCAAGACGCTCAGAATTCCCCACCCGGCTGAGTGGCCCCGGTTGGGTGCGAGAACCTGAGTTTTTTTCCAGTTCTCGCAAAATTCAGCAGAGACTGCCCGGCGTGCTAACTGATTATGCAGTATCCCCACAGAGGGGCAGGGGACTGTGATAGGCACTAGAGTCCCAATAGCAATTTGGCGGGGAAATGGGGTAACAAAACATTGGTCGCTGTGCCATAAAAAAATAATATCCTTGCTCCGTGTACAGGCTAGCATCACAATCAGTGTATCGGTTGCATAGGGATCCCTCAGTAGCCCAGTTTATCCAGCTTTGGAACGCCCATTCGGGCCTCCTAGCAATGCGGAAAGCCCTAGTCCCAACAGTGATATGAGAGACATTCGCCCAGCCACAAAGGAGCTGGAGGCCGACGTTCAATAGACCAGTGGTGTTGTAACAAACGCATTTGCCAGATGCCTGGGTGATATGACACCTCTTGTCCGTACAGGTGGGGAACAGACATGTTATATTTGTTTCCACCTCTACCAGCAAACAGCCGTACCCGTCACTGCTGAAACAATTCTTGTACGACCGGGAGTCCCTATTGGGAGTGAAATGGCTAGGTATGTACACCCTCCACCATTGCAGGCTATCATACTGTGAATGGGAATTATCCCGAGGCAGGGGAAGGCAAATAGCTGGTGGTGCTGAACCTGGATCGTAAGGAAGAGTGACTTGCTCGGGCGGTGGCTCGGAACGCTGACAATGAACCACCGTTTGGGGAGTGCCCCAAAGCGGTGAAACAGAAAATAACCTAGACACCGCTGCGGGATTCGGGTAGCAGACAACCCGTCCCTGGCCATACAAGCGGTGGTAAATCTGGTAAAAGAGATTCATACTACCCGGGTTTTCCTCAGTCTGGGCCCTAAATGACTTAAGTGTATCTCCTGATAACCTACGTTCTAGTTGTACTCCCCTTCTCACACGCTCCGTCCTCTCTCTAGTCCCCCTCTCTCTCTCACAACCTCTTCCTACCCTCTCCGTATGGTCTGACTTTACCTTTGTGGCACCAATCTTAACACATCCAAAAGCAAATTTACATGTACTCCAAAAACAAGGCAATGTCCATGCAATGTTCCCTTCCCATCGCCGGGACTGATGCAATTGCTTCATAAGTCCTGCATTGTCCGTTAATTTGATGACCTTCCATGAGTCGATACCATACCCTCGTATATGGGGGCAGCAAAGAACATCACCTCTGCATAAACAAATTGTCCTTGTAGTTTGGTTGGGGTTACAAATGTAGATAATATTTCCCTTTTCCATGTCCGTCACCGACGTCACTCCAAGCGAGGTGAGGCCGAAGATCACACAGGCGGTGCGTAGCCACCCCATCATGCTCCACACCTGTAAAATAGCGCTGGGGAAGGGAGGCAGGTTAATCTGTCCAAGAAAATGAGGCCCGTTATCAGAACTCAACTGAACTGGTATACCGTACCGGGGAATGATTTCCCGTGACTGTGGCTGTAACCTTGACTGGCCATTCGGTCCCAATTAATGGCTGGTATTTGTCCTCCAACACCCTGTTTTGTCCGGTTCTGTCATAGGCCAGGGTAACGTGATGCAGTGAATGTTCAATGTCTAACGTCCACCACTGGGGCTGTAACCTTGACTCATCCTCCATGATTGAACTGTTACCCCTTCGTCTCCACCCTCTAGCTGTAGCTGGAAGATACACAGTAAATCTCGGGCCAACAAGTCACAGTCTAATCCAGTAGTCACTACAAACTGATGATCCGCAGACTTATTCTCGTAAGTGACTGTCACAGGTTCAGAAATAGGATACTCACACACCTGTCCTTAGAACCCCGACAAATGCTGCGTGTGATCGGATAATGGTAGTCGAAGTTCTGATTGCACTGAAGACGTGGCTGCTCCAGTGTCGGTTACAAATGGGTAATGTTGATCTCCTATCTGCAGAGAAATAATAGGTTCCCTGTCCGATTGGAGAGTCCTTATGACTAAATTAGCTAGTCAATCCTGTGTTAGGAAAGGGTTTGCCTGGGAAAAGTCAGTGTATCTCGTCTGTCCTCCCCTTGGTGGGTACCCCTTCCTTTGGGTCGGGTAGTCTCCTTCTGCTGCCCGTCTTTTAAAGGGGCATTCCTGTTGCCAGTGATCTGCATGGCCGCATTTAAAACATGCATTGTTCCCTCTATATCTGCCCCGTCCTCTTTTCCCAGTAGACCAATGCCCCCTCAGAGGGGGCGGCAGTTGTAAAGCTGTTGGTACATACGGTGGGCCATAAATGGCTGAGGTCAGTCTGGCCTCAATAAAACTCGAGATGGATTTGTAGGCATAGCATTAGTTATTTTTATTCGACTTGCAAGTCTGACTCGTTTCACATACACCTAGAACACAAGCAGTCTCCTAGGTCTACAGAATCGAGTGATTCTGTAGAACAAAGAAATCTCTACCAACACATTCAAATGGCATCAAGTTTCACATACACGATTCCCATAGGTCATCCTATACCCCTCCTGACCTGGCCATACATCCTAATTGGCTCACTTCTCATTCCTTCCCCTGGCCTCTTATTACCCAGCATCCTTTTCTCCTCATTCTCTAAACACCCCATCCCTCTCCTTTGCCATGCTCTCTGAAATCCTTTGTCTGTGAACTAACATGAATTAGACCGGCCTATATCTACATTACAGTAACTAATATCTTTAAAGTAACTATTTTATATCACATTCGTCACCATTAATTGCTTTGAGGTGAGAGGACATCCTGCCTTTTGCAGCTGCCGACCAATTGGATTGGCCAGCAATTATGTAGTCCCACCAGCATCAATGGGAGCACTGATAACTGCTGCGACTACAGACAGTCCCACCACACTGAGGAGCCCATATACGTTCAGGGTTGAGGTGTCGGACAATGGGAAGAATGGGGTGGGCACCATGCAGGCATGGTGTAAGCCTCCTCCAACCACATATCACTGGTGCTTTGACTTCTTTCAGTGCTATAGCCAAGCTTTAATGAGGTTTTACGAATGCCATGCTGTCTTGACTTACCTAAACTTTATAAGGCTTTGACAAAGAGTCATAGAATTTACAGTGCAGAAGGAGGCCATTCGGCCCATCGAGTCTGCACCGGCTCTTGGAAAGAGCACCCTACCCAAGGTCAACACCTCCACCCTATGCAATTGTGCTATCCACAATGCTACCGTGCTGCCCGCATCCAAGTCATCCAAACTCGAAACATTAGCTCCCTTTTCTCTCCACAGATGCAGTCAGGCCTGCTGAGATTGTCTAGTATTTTCTGTTTTTGTTTCAGATTCCAGCATCCGCTGTAATTTGCTTTTATCTTTATAAGACTTTGCTCTCTTTGAGATAGTCAGCATAGTTTAACTTCAAACCTTTTATTGAGAACCATGTACAAAGACCTCAGATTAAGCACAGGAAACAGATTGTTCTGCTCCAAGCTCTTTTGGAGCCTCTCAGTCATCTGATTACTGATGTCAGTTACATCATTAATAGTCTCAGTTACATCATTAATATCATCATGGTCTCATTAACATATTCATTTATCTGTTACTCTACATCTTCTCCCCTTCCATTATAATCTCAAACTGTTATTTTGTTAAACTATTTACATTCTCCACCTTCTGTGAGCCTTCAGTACTGTTACAGATTCTATCCAACCTCCCCTGCATGTCACTGTCACAAAGGGCTTTGAACTCTAATAGTGTTCTTGGCTCCCTTAAAGAACATTGTGGATATATGTGGTCGCTTGTCTTTTTCCTGGAAGACAAAGGGTCTTCCAAACCCTTCCATCACGCAGAAGATACAGAAGTCTGAATACCTACACATCCAGACATAGGAACAGCTTCTACCCCACAGCTACTAGGCTCCTCAACGACTCTCCCTCAGGCTGATCTGTCACCTGTAAGAACACTATTCACGACGCCCTATGCTGCTCTTGCTCATGTTTTTGCTTTGTTTGGTCACTTGTCCCGCATTATATCCAATCACTGTTTGCTGATGTACCATTTGTCAATGTACTCTGTCGATTATTCTTTTTTGTCTACTATGTACGTACTGTGTACGTTCCCTTGGCCGCAGAAAAATAGTTTTCACTGTATTCCGGTACATATGACAATAAATCAAATCAAATCAAAGACATTGGTGTAGTGATCTGTACATCTGTACATACATCTGCACATACACCAGGGACTGCAGCACAGATGTAACAGCCACATCATCACTAGAGGGCAGCATCAGAGACGGGTATAAAGGGTCGATCCCAAGGCAGGATCCGCCTCTTTCATAAGCACAGGGCTAGGGAGCAGCAGCACACAGAGACAGCTCAGCATAGGCAGCTTACCTTAGCTTCACTGGTCATACCTCTTGACTGTAGAATATCTAGTTAAGCTCTGGAAACAGAACAAACCCATTTAATAAAGTATTTGTGTTAACTGGAAGTCTACAATCTTTATTCAGACTTAGAGAATAACATATGGTACCCGGAGTGATTTCAGAAAGCTAGCTAGACACCAGCAGGAGAAGAAAAACGTACACCAGATATTCGACTGTGGAAGACTTTGCAGCAAATGGATCCTCGACAACTAACTGATTCGATGGAACTTGTTGGAACTCCTTGGCGGCTGGAAACAACCGGTAATTTAAGTTATAACTGGAAAATGTTTGAACAACTGTTCCAAATATTTATCACAGCTAATGATTTAAGCACTGCCTCTGACACAACAAAAATATCCCTACTACTCTCAACAGGAGGGCATGAAGCTAGAGAAATCTATAATTGCTTTAATTACTTAGAAGGTGAAGACAATACCAAAGTAGACGGTTTATTTAAAAAATTGGCTAAACGCCAGACTGTAACAGTCAGTCCGGTGAGATGCTGGAAAGATTTAACTCTTGTCAGAGAAACAAAGGGCCCATCTCTGATTTTATTACAAATCTCAAGTTAATACCACAAGGCTGTGATTATGCTGATTTCAGAGACACTATGATAATGCATCAATTAATTTCTGGACTATCTGATAAAAATTTGAGGTACGAACTATCACAAAATAAGCATCTAACTCTAGAAACTGCTATACAAAAATGCCTTGCTTATGAACAAAAACAAAATCAATACTGTCAGTCTTTACAAACACAGAATCAGTGCCTAGAAAAGAAAATCGGAAAAAACGGCGCCAAAACTTACCACGAGGCAGAGGCAGGATTGAAGGAAGTTCTGAGCGGCAGCCATTTTGAGAAAGGAGCTGCACATGCGCAGTTGGCAAAAGAGCGCACAGTACAGGAAACTTGGAGTGCGCATGGGCAACCTAGTCCTACGCATGATGTCACGAGGGTCATGACATCAGAGGACCAGGACCACGCCCACTTGAAAGAGAAATGCACGAAAATGAACAAAAAGAAATTTAAAGCTGCAAAACAGAATTTTCTTGCCTCAAAAGACAGAAAAATGCCCGAACTTACACCAGCAGTTGGAAATAACTTTCACAACACCCTGGAACAAGGAGTTAGCACCGCCCTAGAAGATGATATGGTCCGTGTAGACTACGACTCAGACGAAGATTTAATCTTGGGAGGTGGCTACCCCAGCACCAAATCCGAACCGCAACTAGAGGTGTTGTACCGTGAAGACCCCGCCGATGAGTTCTTCGGATTGGGGAATCTTCAGCCCAGCATATATGACATCCCGACTCGTGAGTGCAGGATTATGCTGTGGCCTGACGCCAAGAAACAGAGAGTGGTCCACGCACCACGAAGGGTCCCAGCCTCCACACAAGAAGATGATTTGTTCATTGAACATGAAGAGAACGATCACAACTCCGAAACAGAAAGCGATGATTTATCCAACGAACAATACACACAATACTGCTCAGACATGGCTGAGTTATTCGGAGATCCTGATCACAGCATCAGCATCGCGGCTGAAAAGCTCAATACGATTCTTCTCATGGTAGATGAATCCAATACCATGGTGCCATGGCAGATCGTCGTTACATTGGATGACAGCAATACCCAAGACTAAGACGACGCCACACAGAGAGCACAGAACGACTCAGTTGAGAGAGCACAGATTGACTCTACAGCGAGAACACTGCACGACTCCACAAAGAGAGTGATGGCAGACTCCACAGAGAGAGCGATGACAGACTCCACAGAGAGAGCGATGACAAACTGCACAGAGAGAGCGATGACAAACTCCACAGAGAGAGCGATGACAAACTCCACAGAGAGAGCGACACAAGCCTCCACAAAGAGAGCGATGCAAGCCTACACAAAGAGAGTGACACAAGCCTCCACCGACAGCTCGGTGACAGACTCAAAAATGAAGCAAGCAAACACTCCATAGCGAACGCCATGCATGTCCAAGACCATGAAGACCTACCAAGCTTATTTGAGCCACCAGAAGAAGACACTGAATGGCTACCCACTGTATGTGAGACAAGTGACGAAGAAATCACAATTCCCATACAGGATGTGCAGGATCACAGCGAGACTGACATATCTCAGCTCGCCTGCACAGAAGCACTCCATAATCAGAGGACGGCCACCCATGAGTCCAGAGAGACCATGTCAATAGAAATCCTGAAGATTTTGACTCCAGAAGAGGAGCACCGAGAGTCCAGAGAGACCACGTCAATAGAAATCCTGAAGATTTTGACTCCAGAAGAGGAGCACCACAACCCATAACAAAATGAAATTGTGAAGATTTTGACTCCAGAAAAGGAGCACAAAGAGATCACAGATGATTCAAATGACCCTGAAATGACTCCAAAAGAGGAGCACAAATAACTCAATGATAATTCAAGTGAACCTGAAATGACTCTAGAAGAGGAGTACCAAGTAAGCAAAGAAGAGGAATCGAATCCACCACAAATGACTGATTTCACCAACATCAATGCAACATCAGATCATTCTCACAATTCTCAAGAAGAAACGCTCAATGTAGCAGATACCACAAAGGACACTGACACCAATAACTGTGACAATGACTCAAATAATCCACATGGCACACTCATTGAGCGCAACAAGAACAACAAAAACCACAAGAAGCACAGCAGAAACAAGAACAACAACAAAAACAACATGCAGTGCAACAAGAACGACAAAAGCAACAAGAAGCATCCCAGAAACAACAAGCATGACAAGGAAAAGAACAAGAATAAAAGCGAAAACAACGAAAACAGAATCAACAAGCGCGACAAAAAGAACAACAACAACAACAACAAGAACGCCATCGAAAACAACCAAGGCAGAAACGACAAAAACAACAACAACAACGACAACGAAAACAACAAAGACAGAAACGACAGAAACAACAACAATGAAACAACGACCTGTACAACATGGTACAACTCTGCACATGAAGGACAATGCCACAGCTTACTGTGAAACAATGACAAGACTACAAACATGCCATGGCATGATAAATAATCTCACAAATTCACATCTGCTCCAGAACAAACAAGCAAAACAGCTTTCACGAACGATGACATACAGAATCAATACCACAAACACAGGAAAAAGTCGAGGTCAGACAACGGTGCGACACTGAATCGCTACCCGCAATCAAATGGAACAGGGGAAAAAGGTGTCCACATCATTAAACTGCTCATCAGCAAAGCAGCCGAGTCACGTTCCGACATCAACCTAGCTCTGTTATCGTACCGAGCAACCCCATTGAGCTCAGGACTGTCACCAGCGCAAATGCTCTTCGGCAGAGACATCCGGACAACCCTACCGGCAATGCAACTCCGAGGCTCCGGCAACGCATCGGTTCTCAACGACATGTGAGCACTATGCGCCAAACAAAAACTATACTACGATCAACATGTGATCCCACTCAAGCCACTGACAATTGGTGACACCATCAGAATCAGGGACCTAGAAGGCGAATGGTCTGAGTCAGCCACGGTGATCAGGCAGGAGGCACCGCGGTCCTACATTGTCAAATCGTCTGCGGGAGTACTTTTTTGTCATAACCGCCGGGATCTATTAGAGATTCGACCTGCAACGCCAGTGTTTCCCACACTGGACTTGACCGAGTCCATTTGTCCACAGGACATTCCTCGCCACACAACGCCAGACAGTACTCTTGGTGACATCAAACCATCATCCCTACCACCACCATTAAGACGTTCCAGCAGAAGCCGTAAGGCACCCGACCGGCTAGATTTGTAATGACACTTCAACACACCCACAAGACAAATATGAACATTTCTCACGCTGGATTCATAACACAGTTAATTGTTTCTGTATTACTTTATCATTTTCGCAGTGTGCAGCTTTGCTTATTCTCACCACTTGTTATGTACAGTTTTCTTGCGGCCAATCTAGAAAACATATCAAATCAAAAGGGGGGGGATGTAGTGATCTGTACATCTGTACATACATCTGCACATACACCAGGGACTGCAGACAGATGTAACAGCCACAGCATCACTAGAGGGCAGCATCAGAGACGGGCATAAAGGGTCCAGCCCAAGGGAGGATCCGGCTCTTTCAGAAGCACAGGGCTAGTGAGCAGCAGCAGACAGAGACAGCTCAGCATAGGCAGCTTACCTTAGCTTCACTGGTCATACCTCCTGACTGTATTATATCTAGTTAAGCTCTGGAAACAGAACAAACCCATTGAATAAAGTATTTGTGTTAACTGGAAGACTACAATCTTTATTCAGACTTAGAGAATAACATTAATTGGTGGAATTACAGAGCAGCTTTCCATGGCTGCTGGTACCTGGGTTGTGATATCCATAATGAATTAACTGGAAGGGTTGTTAAACCTTTTCAATGAAACGAAAGAGAAAATGCTGGAAAATCTCAGCAGGTCTGGCAGCATCTGTAGGGAGAGAAAAGAGCTAACGTTTCGAGTCCGATGACTCTTTGTCAAAACTGACAGACAGAGAAAGTGGGAAATATTTCCGAAACCCCACCCTGCACCACCTGCCGGCACCCATACCGTCTGCCATGGCCGGGTGCCCTGGCCACGAAGGCCACCAGCCACCCAGCCCCTGTGCTGCATCCGTGCGACTGTCTAACACTGTGCGTTCACTGTCTTCCCCCACCCCCAGGAGAAATCGCCGAGAGATGGAGAAACCCTGAGGGGGCTCGCTGGACCTGTGGACCGCAGCTGAACTGCGAGCACAGAACCTGAGGGGTGGGCCAGGGAGAGTGCGGTCGCCGCGGCAGAGGTCAGCTTCGGCCGAGCAAGTGAGACCCAGCTGAATGGCGGTTCCCCTGGGCATGTGGGTCACCACCTCTCCCCACCCCGAACCCACACCACCCGTACACCCACCACCAGCCCCTCACACCCACACCCCACCACCACCACCAACCACCCCCCCCCCACAGCCACACCACCCCCACACCCATCATGACTCCTTCACCACCCCCACCCTGCCCCCTCCCCCACCACCACCGCCTCCCCCTCCCCCCCCCCCAAACTGCCCCCTCCACCAGCACCTGCCACCCTGACCCGCTGTCCAATCATGTGTCATGTCTTGTGTCTTACAGGATCTCCTGCCGATGAGGCTGGCCCTTCCTCGAGCGGCAGGGTGGAGGAGGAGGAGGACACAGACACCGATGGGAGCCGTCGACCAGCAGCCCGAGACACCCTGCAGCACCAGTCCAGGGACAACACTATTTCCCGACACAGCTGTCTTCAACACCCTCCACCATCCCAGAGGCATTCACCTCGGTTAGGCGCTTTAGTAAAAAGGCTCCTGGGATACTATTTGGTGCGCACCACACGTGCTGCAGCACATCAGGTGGAGGCAGGAACCCACGAGGGGCCAAATGGTCGGAGGGGGCCCGATCCCAGGGACTAGCTGCTGTCCAGATGATTTCTGGCTTCTGGAACGGGTCGTCCCATCGATAGTGGAGATGCAGTTGCTGAGTCAGGGACTGCATGAGGGGGTGTCAGCAACATCCATGGTGCCGACCATGCATGCCACCCAGGCCACATCCTCACGGGTGGCGCCTGCGGCGGAGGCCTTGGGGGGCAAAGATAATGGCCATGGGTCAAGATGTCCAAGGCCTGGGGCATTCTGTGTGAGCTGTGGCCGAGGTGCAGGACACGGCTATCCTGTCACAGGCAGCCATGTACCAGAGCGCCCTGGACGTAGCAGCAGTGCTCCAGAGCTTGACCCAGTCACAGCGGGTCATGACTGAGGGCATCAAAGGTATTGCCTGGGCACTGACTGATGTGGCACAGACACAAAAGTAGCTGGCGCAGTAACTGGCTGGTGTGACACAGACCCAGAAAGTGGTGGCACAGTCACATGTGATGTGGCACAGTCGCAGAGGGACGGCACGGTGGCACAGTAGTTAGCACTGCTGCCTCAAAGCTCCAGGGACCTGGGTTCAATTCTGGCCTTGGGTGGAGTCTGTGTGGAGTTTTCACTTTCGCCCCGTGCCTGCCTGGGTCTCTCCGGGCGCTCCGGTTCCCTCCAACATCCAAAGATGTGCAGGTTAGGTGGATTGGCCATGCCAAATTGTCCTTAGGTGGTGTTACTGGGTTATGGGGATAGGGTGGGGGTGTGGGCTTAAGTAGTGTGCTCTTTCCAAGGGCCGGTGCAGACTCGATGGACTGAATGGCCTACTTCTGCACTGTAAATTCTATGATTCCCTGTGCCCGATGGCTGTGAGCATTGAGACCCTGGCTGAGACCAGAGCGGGCCTTCATGACTGGAAGCGGCAGGTGGTGGGGAAGCCTCAGGGGTTAGCTCCGCTTGCACCCTCAGCCCATGGAATAGCGCGTGAGCCATCGGGCACTCCAAGGGAAGAGGAGGCGATGGGGCCCGTGCTGTTGCAGGAACAGCGCGACGCCTCCCCCCCCCCCCCCCCCACTCCCCCCCATCCTGTCCCTGGCGCATCTGATGGTCAGCAGGCTGAACAGGGCGCCACAACACTATCTGGGACACCCGAGCAGCAGCCGAGCCCATCCCTGGGGGTGGGCTTGGCCCAGGGACTCCAGTTCAGCCAGCACTCACTGCTCCGGTGTCCCGCCCCCATCCCTCCACCCCCAATATTTGGCACCTCGAGGATTCGATGGGACCGTGTGATGGGATGACCAGCTCGCAGGCAGGGATCGCCCAGTGATGGTGGAAAGTGCGACCATGGGCAGTAGTCAGACGTTATTCAAAGATGCAGAGCACCAGACCTCATCGCTGAGTAAATCATCATCATCCTCCATCCCATGGACCAGTCCTGTTGTTACTGCTAACCCAGAGCCGCACCCCTTAGTGAAGCAGGTAGAAATCACGGAGGGGGTTGCGAAGGGAGGGTGTTAATGGGAGGGGGTGGCCAGCTTGGGGGTGGGGGGTTTGTTTGGGATGGGGTGTCCGTGCCGCTGGCCAGGCCCTCAAGTCGGTGAACCTGGATTAGAACATCACGTGCGCGCCGGCCCTGGAGCACACATTGCGCGGCCTCCCGTACCTGTCCATCATTGCCCTCCTCCGCATTCTCCTTATCGGACGAGGACGGGCATTCATCCCCCTTCTCCAGTATGCCGCCCCTCTGTTGTGAGATGTTATGGAGCAAGCAGCAAGCCGCCACAATATGGGAGACTTTCCTAGCGCTATACTGGAGGGCCCCTCCTGAGCGGTCCAGACACCTGAATCGCATCTTCAGGATGCTGAAGCCACAGTTCGATCATGTCGCTGGTTGCTGCATGGGCGTCATTGTAATGGGTCTCTGTGTCGGTCTGTGGCCCCAGATAGGTGTCATCAGCCACAGTAGATAGTCCCTGTCGCTGAGTAACCAACCCCTCAGCTGTGGGTGCACTTCAAAGTGGTCAGGAACAGTCGAGAGTGCCAGGGTGAAGGCGTCATGCACACTACCCAGTTATCAGGTGCGGACGTGCATGATGTGCAACTCATGGTCACACAACAGCTGCACGTTCATCGAGTGGAACCCCTTTTGGTTTGTGAAGGCCTGTCATGAGCCAGTGCTAGTAGGCAACATGCATCCCGTCGATCACCCCCTGAACCTGGGGCATCACCGCGATAGTGGTGAACCTCGCTGCCCAGGACTGGTGGGCTCGGTCAACTTTGAATTTGATGTATTATTACGACCGTCCATACAGACAGGGTCTTCATGCTGGCGTCAATGCACCGAGGACTGTGAGATTCTGGACAGATCCTCACCTGGCTCCTGGGAGGACCCCGTTGCATAAAGGTTCAAGGCAACCATCACCTTGACGGCCAATGGGAGCCGGTGACCTCCCCTATTCCCCATGGTGCAGCCAGGTGTGCCACGATCTGGCAAATATGTCGCACTGTCCCCCTGCTCAGCCGGAGTCTCAGCCAGAGTCGAATGACAGGCACTGCCAGTATACACGAGGCCTCAAGCGGCGCCACACTTGCACCTCCTCCTCCTCTCCATCCTCACCGGTTGCCTCCTGTTCACCTGGGTCAGGCTCCACCGCTGCAGGGTCCTCCTCGAGCAGCTCCAGCTCGTACAGCCTCAGTGCATCCCCTAGGGCTTGCGGCAACTAGGATGAAGGCCACCATTCCTGGTTGAATTCTGAATTCCTTTGCCTGCAGGGGGTGAAAATCAGACATGTTAGCATTGTGCGTGTCTCCGAGCCCGACAAGATCCACCGGGCTACACAGTGATCGTGGTCTACACTGCAACCCCTGCCCCCGCTTTCCCCTTCTCTCCTCCCCCATCCCTGCACCCACCCCCCGGCCGCCCCCCCGGAATGCTGCCTGCCGCACCCCTGGCCCCGTCGGTGCCTGGCACCATGGGGGCCTCTGGCCCGCCACCCGTACCTGCTGCCAGGCGTACTGTTGGCTGGTGCGACCCATGCCAGCGGTATGCTCCATGGCCCCCGTCGCCATCCTCCTGTAGGGTGTTGCCCTTGGGTAGGTTGCGTGCTTCCCTGTCACAGCCGGTTGGGGGGTGGGGAGTTGGTGGGGTGGAGGGTGGAATGCAGGGTTGGTGGGGTGGAGGCATCCATTTGGTGGTGTCACTCTGCGCAAACATGGGCCATGGTGGGTAATCAGTGGGGTGCACAGCAAGATGGCTGCCTTGCAGGCCGCGACAATGGTAGTCCATGCCTGGGCGCTCTGGTCCTGTGCGGAGTCACCCGACCTCACGGTCCATCCCCTGCTAATGATATGCAAACGGTGTTTACTGTACGTGCGGAGTAGAGTGCATTGGCACCGCTGTCGAGGCACCAGAGCATGGCATTGTGGTGGGCACCCAACGCCAGCCACGATTTTAGCCTCAAGACCGATTCTCCGCCCAATCGCCTTTCCCAATTCCGGCATCGGCTGATGGAGAATCCCGCCCCTGGTGTTTGAAGGGGGAATGTGAGAATTCTTGGAAACGCGCCTGGAGTTTGGGCTGATGTGGTAGGAAGGAGGCTCAGTATTAGTCACAAAGTCAGTCTCACTGAGAGAGCGAATGGTCTCAGTAAGTGAGTGGAGAGTGGCGCCGCATTTTAAATATACATCAAACTCCTTAAACACACGCAGCATGACTTCAAACATAGATCTGATTGACAACGTAAGAGTAACAGAAATTCAACAGAAATCAACAAGACTAACTGTCACCAACACTGACAATGTAACTGAAATTCAATCTCATTGACAATGTTCATAAGTTCATAAGATATCGGAGCAGAATTAGGCCATTCGGCCCATCAAGCCTGCTCCGCCGTTCCATGATATGTTCCATATCTGCTATCTACAATTTAGAGACTAGGAGCTGGGTTGTGAAATCAATCAGAGCATCTCCTCCCTAGAACACATGACCTAGGAGCGGGAGTCGGCAATTTAGCCTCCCGAGCCTAACACCCTCAATGTGATCATGGCTGATCCCATCCGGGCCTCAACTCCACCGTCCTGCCCGTTCTCCATAACCCTTCAACCCATTACCAATTAAAAATCTGTCTAACTCCTCTTTAAATTTACTCACTGTCCCTGCATCCACTGCATTCTGGGGGTAGCGAATTCCACAGAGTCACAACCCTTTGGGAGAAGTAAGGCGGGATTCTCCCGAATCAGCGCGATGGCCCGACGCCGGCGTAAAAGATGACGTGAACCACTCCGGTGTCGGGCCAACCGGAAGTAGCGGAATTCTTTGCACTTCCGGGGGCTAGGCCGGCGGCGGAGGGGTTGGCGCCGCGCTAGCGGCGCCGAAGGGACTGCGCGAGTTAGCGCATGCACAGAACCGCTGGTGTATTGTCGCGCATGCACAGGGGGGTGTCTTCTCCGCGCCGGCCATGGCGGAGCCCTACAGGGTCCAGTGCAGAAGGAAGAAATGCCCCCAAGGCACAGGTCCGACTGCAGATTGGTGGGCCCCAATCTCAGGGCCAGGCCACCGTGGGGGCCACCCCCGGGGTCGGATCCCCCCGCGCCCCTCCCGAGGACCGCACCTGGCAACTTACCTGCCAGGTCCCGTCGTGTGAGACCATGTCCAATCCACACCGGCGGGACTGGCCAAAAACAGTCGGCCACTCGGCCCATTTGGGCCTGGAGAATTGCCGGGGGGGCCGCTGCCAACGACCCCCGACTGGCGTGGCGTGAACCCCGCCCGTAAACCGGCACCGGAGAATACGGCAGCCGGAGTCGGAGCAGCGGTTCGGGATTCACGCCGCCCCCCGGGGATTAGCTCTAATATATTTTAAATTTGCTACCTCTTATTCTAAGATTATGACCTCTCGTTTTAGAATGCCCCACAAGAGGAAGCATCAGCTCCATGTCTATTTTATCCATTCCTTTTAGCTTCTTGTATATCTCAATTAGATCTCCCCTCATTCTTCTAAACTCTAGGGAGTGTAGGCCTAAATTGTTCAATCTCTCCTAATACGACAAACCCCTCATCTCTGGAATCAATCTAGTGAACCTCCTCTGAACTACCTCCAATGCCACTGCATCTTTCCTCAAATAAGGGGACCAAAACTGTGCACAATACTACAGGTGCAGTTGTACTAATGCCTTGTATAGTTGCTACAACACTTCCTTCCCTTTACACTCAATTCCTTTTGCTATAAATGCCAACATTCCATTTGCTTTCCTTATTATCTGCTGCACCTGTATGCTCGTTTTCTGTGACTCATGCACAAGGACACCCAGATCCCTCTGCATCGGAGCACCCCAAAGTCTTTCCCCATTTAGATGATAAGTTGCCTTTCCATTTTTTCGAACATTATGCATGATCTCACACTTATCCACATTAAACTCTGTTGACAGTGGCATCCAATTAAACATGCATCCAATTCAGAAGGTTAACCTTGAAGTTGGTCTCTTTGTGTGAATTGTACTTGAACAGATGCATTTCCCCCCTGACTAGGATGGATGGAGATTCCAAACCCATACCCGTCGCCCCAGAGCAGAGTTCAGAATGGGGCAAACCAGAATCAGATTTGTTACAATGGACCAACTGAAATGTGGAGAGATCCCCACAGGATACACAGGAATTCTCTGCTAAATCTTGTATTTGGGAGTCCTCCGGCTACGGGTTGCTGACTGGGGTACTTGTAGAAACATATTCCAGTAAGCAGTCATTTGGTTTTGGATGGGAGATGCAGGCCTGGAAAAAAAGAGTGTGAAGCACGGCCGGAAACTACCTCTGTGCAGAGGGTGTATCTTCAGGAAAGAAATTTAAAGATAATTGATTTTATTTCTTTTAAGCTCAAGGTTTTAGGTGCAGATGCTGACTGACCTGGCCGATCAGCTGCTGCAGAAATGGGAGTCAATGCTGGAGGTTGTGCTGGTGGCGGTGACTGTAACAGTGACCCAGAGAGGCAAGGAAGTCCACGGCACCAGCCTCTACATCAGCCTCATGTGGCCATATACTGTACTGCAGTGAGAATTTACCCAGGCAGAAAATGGGTTAAAAGACCAAGCGATCTCTGGGGATCAATTTTAGTGTCCTTTTGGCGACCCATTTTACATCATCCCGTGACCCAATTTCAGGAAATACACGTTTATGAGGAAGGGCTGGACAGGTTACGGTACAATCCACTGGACTTTTGAAGAGTAAGAGGCGACTAGATTGAAACATATAGTGGTGAACTCTCCTCCTCCCCAACCGCGTGTTTCTCAGTGGCGGGCTGTCGCTAGCAGCGGGATTCTCCGTTCCTGCAGCCGGCCAATGGGATTTCCCATTGTGGCCGCCGCACACCGCTGGGGAACCCGTGTGTGGGGTTGCGCTGACAGCGGAACGGAGAATCCCGCTGGCGGAGAATTCACGCCAGAAGGTCCTAATGGATCTTGACAGGATCAATATGGAGAGGATATTTCCTCTTGTGGGAGAATCTAGTCCAAGGGGTCACTGTTTAAAAATAAGGGGTCGTCCATTTAGGACATAGATGGGGAGAAATATTTTCTTTCAGAGGGTCGTGAGTAACCAGAACTATCTTCCACAAAAGGCGGTGGAAGCAAAGTCTTTGAATATTTTTAAGGCAGAAGTAGATATATTCTTGATAAGCAAGAGGGTGAAAGATTATCAGGGGTAGACAGGAGGGTGCAACTGAGGTTACAATCTGATAAGCCGAGTTCAAAGGGCTGAGTGGCCGACCCTGTTGCTAGTTTGTATGATCTTGTGTAGCAGGGTTTTTCAAACTGTGGGTCGCGACCTGCCGGTGGGCCAGGTGGGTGTCAGGAGGGTCATGGAGTGATTGGTTGCGGCAGTTCCGATCACGGGAGAAACGCCCAACAGCCGTGACCGTTTTTTAAGAATGACGGCCGTGACTGGATTTTAAGTTGAGAATGCCGGGCGCGACTGGGTTTAAATGCAAACGGTGCAGTCTTCGTGCCGGAAGCGGCAGCAGAGAACAGGTCACAAGCCTGGCACATACACTGACGTCACGCTACAAAACTGGCATCTACCTGGCAATGTGGAAAATTGCCCAGGTGTGTCCTGTACTCAAGAAACAGGACAAATCCAATCCAGCCAATTACCACCCTATCAGTCTACTCTCCATCAGCAAAGTGTTGGAAGGAGTCATCAACAGTGTTATCAAGCCCGGGCAGCACGGTGGCACAGTGGTTAGCATTGCGGCCTCACGGCGCCGAGGTCCACGGTTCGATCCCGGCTCTGGGTCACTGTCCGTGTGGAGGTTGCACATTCTCCCCATGTTTGCGTGGGTTTCGCCCCCACAATCCAACAATGTGCAAGGCAGGTGGATTGGCCTCGATAAATTGCCCCTTAATTGGAAAAAATGAATTGGGTACTCTAAATTTACAAAACAAAAGTGTTATCAGGCGCACTAACTTGGCAATAACCTGCTCACGGATACTCAGTTTGAGTTCTGCCAGGGTCACTCAGCTCATGACCTCATTACAGCCTTGGTTCAAACATGGGCAACAGAGCAGAATGCCAGAGGTGAGGTGAGAGTGACTGCCCTTGACATCAAGGCAGCATTTGACTGAGTAGGCATCAAGGAGCCCTAGCTAAACTGGAGTCAACGGGAATCAAGGGGAAAATTCTCCGCTGGTTGCAGTCTTACTTGGCACAAAGGAAGGTGTTTGTGGTGGTTGGAGGTCAATCATCTCAACTCCAGGACATTACTGCAGGAGTTACTCACGGTAGTATCCTAGGCCCAACCATCTTCAGCTGCTTCATCAATGATCTGCTGTCCATCATTAGGTCAAAAGTGGGGATATTTACGGATGACTGCACAATGTTCAGCACCATTTGTGACTCCTCAGAAGCAGTCCGAGTCCAAATGCGTCAATATCCAGGCTTGGGCTGACAAGTGGCAAGTTACATTTGTGCCACACATGTGTCAGGCAATGACTGTCTCCTACAAGAGATGATCTACCCATCGGCCCTTGACATTCAATGGCATTACCTTTGCTGGATTCCCCCATAATCAACATCCTGGGGGTTACCATTGTTCAGAAACAACTAAACTAGCCACATTAATACTATGGCTACCAGGGTAGATCAAAGGCTAGGAATCCTACAGCGAGTAACTCACCTCCTGACTCCCCAAAGCCTGTCAACCATCTACAAGGCACAAGTCTGGAGTGCAATGGGATACTCTCCACTTGCCTGGATGAGTTCAGCTCCTACAAAACTCAAGAAGCTCGATATCATCCAGGACAAACAGCCTGCTTGATTACTCCTCCTTCCACAAACATTCAAACCCTCCACCACCGACAAACTGTGGCAGCCTTATGTGCCATCTACAAGATGCAATGTAGTAACTCACCTGCCAAACTTATGACCACAGCTGGTTTAGCTCAGTGGGCTAGACAGCTGGTTTGTGATGCAGAACAAAGCCAGCAGCGCGGGTTCAATTCCTGTACCAGCTGAGAATTCTGAATTCTCCCCCTGTGTACCCGAACAGGCGCTGGAATGTGGCGACTAGGGGCTTTTCACAGTAACTTCATTGCGGTGCTAATGTAAGCCTACTTGTGACAATAAAGATTATTTACATTTTACATTTTTTTTACACTAACATCTAGGATGACAAGGACAGCAGATACCTGGGAACTCTACCACCTGGAGGTTCCCCTCCAAGTCACTTACCACCCTGACTTGGAAATATATTGCTGTTCCTTCGCTGTCGCTGGGACAAAATATTGGAACTCCCTCCCGAACACCACAGTGGGTGGACCTACACCTCAAGGACTGCAGCGGTTCAAGAAGGCAACTCACCACCACCTCCTGAAGGGTAACTAGGACTGGGCAATAAGAACTGGCCTAACCAGCAATACCCACATCCTGTAAATGAATTACATTTTTTTTTTTTAAATCCCACGCTTTGTTTCTGCTGTGGATTTTTGATGTGTTTGAAAGGCTGTTGAAGAGGTAGAGGCTGCTCAATGGCTAGCAACATTGTGTTTCCTTCACTGTTCTCTCACTGCAGTAAAATTTGGATCAATCTTGGGTCGTTGCAAAGTCGATTTTCTTCCTCCACTGGTCTCACTCGTGGTTCGCTGAGCTGTGTCCTCAGTTTGCTAGAATGTGGCTTCCACCATCTTTTGGTGTTATAGCTGAGCTTTGATGAGGTTTCGCTAATACCATGTTGTTTTGGTTTACCTAACCTCGATACAGCTTTGTCTCTTTGGATTGACTTGACATAGTCAGTACAGTTTAACTTTAGACCTTTTATTGAGAACTAAACACAAAATCTTCAGAGTAAGCACATGGTAATCAGGAGACAGATTGTTCTGCTCCGAACATTCTTGGTCATCTAAATGCTGATGTCAGTTACACCTCGTAAACATATTCATTAACCCATTACTCTACAATTGGTGGTGGGATGAGGCCCTGAAATGGCCATTAATTAGCTTCCATCCAGTGAGCGGAGCAAGCTTCTTAGCTAAATAGTGGGCGCTATCTAACGGCCTCGTCGCGCCCACCCCGGATACAACGAGGCCGGTAAATCCCATGGGATTTTTATTTTTTATTAACTTTTTCCAATTAAGGGGCAATGTAGCGTGGCCAATCCACCTCTCCTGCACCTCTTTTGGTTGTGGGGGTGAGACCCATGCAGACACGGGGAGAATGTGCAAATTCCACACGGACAGTGACCCGGGGCCAGGATCAAACCCGTGTTCTTGCACCGTGAGGCAGCAGTGCTAACCACTGTGCCACTGTGCCGTCTTGCTCTTGCAAGATTTATGACGCTCATTACGCCTCTCAAGATCTAATGAGATCTAGCGAGGCGTCATGATCTAGCTAGATCTCGCCCTCAATGGGCGGAATCCAGATTTGCATATTTAAGTGTGCAGTTAAGCTCACTTAAATATGTTCGTGCCGGAGTTACCCAAGGCGCCTCAGAGACCTTGAGTGGGTGCCATTTAGCACTGGTTTCCACAAACGTGGACCAGGTGCCCCGGTATTTGGGGGGTCTCCCAGGTGACTGGGGGCCCCTGGGTGGTTGGACTCTGAACAGGGTGATACCCTGGCATTCCCAATGCCACCCTGGCACCTTGGCACTGCCAGCAGGCACCCTGGCAGTGCCAGGTGGCACAGCCAGGGTGGCATCTTGCCCATGCCATGGATCAGGCACGGAGGTGCCGTGCCCTCATGAGGTGGGATGCGGGGGGCTCGCGGACCCTCTAATTAATAAGTTGGGTCATTGGGGGGGGGTCCAGAGGCCAGAGTGGGGGGCCAGAGATCGGGGTGCCTTTTTCTCTTCCTGCACTGGCGAGCTGAGCTCGTTAGTGCAGGAAATTAGCCGAAGTGTGGCCTCGGCGGGGCATTCCTTGCCAAGAACCAGAAATGAAACAGAGTCCCTTTTAATATCGGGGTTGTTCTCAGCACTGTGAGCACCAGGAAACACCTCGCTAAATGTGCCCGAAACGACACTCTGTTTCATTGCCAGCAAATTGCGTTCAGTGACTCACACATTAACAAGGAAGGAGGGATTTTAGCTCCAGCATTCCCATCAAGAATAGGCTTACTTTTCAAATCAGCCATCTTTCTCTGCATTGCCTCTAAAACTTTATTTGTTGCAAGACTGCTTTAAGGATTAACAGCAGTCCTTTATGACATGTCTGTATCCTGTAATCTGCCTCTGACCCGCTGACAATCCAAGCCTGTCATGCTTTCATCACTGGAAGTGGTTTGTATTTATTACAATGGACCTGCCCCACATTTTAGTGCAAGGTCAGAAGGCACATCGCAAGCATGCACATTAGCTGAACAGCAGTGGTCCAAGTGTATCCCTGCCAAGATCATATCATCTGTATAACATCTCACGTACTAGGTTGAACTTATCCTAGTCCTCAACGCCTCCTGCTCACATTACATATTGAATGTTTCACATCTTTATTGAAGAACTTTGGAAGGCTGCGACCTTGGCTGAATTTACTGCTTTTTTTCTAACGTCTTCAATAACACTTTGGATCACATTGCAAACTGTTTGCCTGATGTCAGGATTCTGGTAGAATTTATGTAATGTGAAGGCAACAACAGAATGAATCATTTTGGCTGATTGTCAAACTGTGACTCGGTAATATTTGACTCGTCATTACTCAGAATGCAATCAGCAAATTAAAGCACACACTTGCCTTTTCTTAATTTGCAACTACCTACTCTGCAGTAACTTGGAAAACCAGGTCAGAGTTTACAACATCTAAGTCCCTGCTGGCAAAACAGCATGTATGTTGTGCAGCTGTCAAGCTGCCTTTTGGCTAAGTTTATACAAGATTAAAGTGTTTGTGGCATAGCAGAAAACACCATGCTGTTAGAACTTCCCCTACAATGGAGAGATTTCCTCTGTGTGTCATGTATTATGAAACCAGAAACGTCATGAATGCCAAACCATGGGCGGGATTCTCCACTCCCACGCCGAAGTGGCCGCGCCGTCGTGAACGCCGTCGAGGTTCACGACGGCGTGGAACGGCCCCGGTCCCGACCGATTCAGGCCCTGACAATGGGCCAGTATCGGGGCCGCGTCATCTACACGCGCCAGGCCTTGTCGCCAGCGTAAAAGCGGCGCCGCATAGATGACTCGGCCGTCGCCGCATAACGGACGTCATCCGCGCATGTGTGGTTGCCGTCCTCTCTAAGTCCGCCCCGCAAGAAGTTGGGGGACGGATCTTGCGGGGCCGCGGAAGGAAGGAGGTCCTCCTTCAGAGAGGACGGCCCGACGATCGGTGGGCACCGATCGCGGGCCACCCCACATTCCAGGTGAAGCCTGGTGCAGGATCCCCCCTCGTCCCCCCACAGGCCATCCCCCCCAGCGATCACGCACCGCCCACAACTGCAGCGACCAGGTGTGGACGGCGCCGGGGGTAACCCGCCGTTTTGGCCTGGCCGCTCGGCCCATCCGGGCCTCAGAATAGCGGGGGTGCCGGAGAATCGCCATTTTCTGTATCTCCGGCGATTCTCCGGCCTGCGGCCCGTGAAACTCGACTGGGCCGTTCCCGCCGCTTGGGAGAATCGCGGGAGGGCGGCACATGCGATTCTCCCAACCGGCGTGGGAGTGGTGAATCGCGTCCCATATCTTCCACCATTAGTGATTGTCTCTGAATTGCAAGATTACAGGTTGAAGTCCCACTCCAGGACTTGAACACACAGATCAAAGCTGACACTCCACTGCAATACTTGGGCAACATTGTGCACTGTAGTAAGTGCCGTCTTTCGAATGAGATGTTAAGTGGATGCCCCATTTGCCTACCCAGGTGGATGTAAAAGATCCCAGAGCACTATTTTGAAGAAGAGCAGGGAATTATCCCTGGTGACCTGGCCAATTTTTATCCCTCAATCAACATCACAAAAAATAGATTGTCTGGTCATTATCAAGTTTGTGCGAGTTTGCTGAGCATAAATTCGTTGCTGTGTTTCCTTTACAACAGTGACCACACTTTAAAAAGTACTTCATTGGCTGCAAAGTGCTTTGAGATGTCCAGTGGTTGTGAAAAGCTTATATAAATGCAAGCCTTTCTTTTTGTTTTTGTTTTTATTCTTTAGGCACATTGTGCGATAAATAGCAACCAAGGCAATCTTCTTCACAAAACCATAGAATTCTAATGCACAGAAGGAGGCCATTGGCCCATCGAGTATGTGCTGGCTCTTTCGAAGCGCAATACAGTAGTTCCACTTTCCGACTGTCCCCCCATATCTCTCCAATTTAAAAAAAACCTAATGCCCTTGTGAAGTGTCCGACTGAATCAGGCAGTGCAAGCCACATCCGAACTAAGCATTGTGTGCAAAAAAAAAATGTTGTTATGTCAGCTGTGGTCCTTTTGCCAATCTCATTACATTTATAACTTCTCATGATCAACCGTTCAGACACTGGAAACAATTTCTCCCTATTCAGGAAATGGTTGTATATAAAGCAGCTAATAGGAAGGAATAATTCTTGGAAAAAGTGAATCAACCGCGTATAATTTCTTTTGGGAAACTGTGTTTGAAAATCTGCATGCTCTGTTCACAGAAATAGATTTCATTGTTACGATCCCAGTTGATGTTATAACTGGACAGGAAGGTCCCAGAATCCTGGCTCAAAATACCAAAAAGCCTTTTAAAAACAAAATGGGGAAGAAGATAGTCATAAAAACGCTAATTAGTTTTAACGGTAAGGAAAAAAACATTTATTAAAGATGAAAAGTTGGATTAATATACCACACTCCTTTACTTCCCCCACTTAACTTAACAATTACAGAAGGGCAGCACGGTGGCGCAGTGGGTTAGCCCTGCTGCCTCACGGCACTGAGGTCACAGGTTCGATCCCAGCTCTGGGTCACAGTTCATGTGGAATTTGAACATTCTCCCCGTGTTTGCGTGGGTTTCACCCCCACAACCGAAAGATGTGCCGGTTAGGTGGATTGGACACGCTAAATTGCCCCTTAATTGGAAAACAAAATGAATTGGGTACTCTAAATTTATTTTTAAAAACAATTACACACAGGTTTTAAGATTAACACGGATGGGACTTCCGGTTGCGGCTGTGCATGGGTAGGTCGCATGTTCGACAGTTCCCGCCGTGAATGGACTTTTGGGCACTTTTGAGGAGCCCCAGCAGCACTTGGACGACGGTTCCCGGTGTGGGAAGGCAGCAGTAAGGTTCCCCCAGCACTGCATGGAGTGGACCAGGAGTGGAGCGGTCAAAAAAGTGATCTTGGAGAAGAGAGAACGGGCGCGAAAAAGTAAGATGGCAGCGGGCGGAGACCAGGCAGCATGGGCGCAATGGTCGCGGGAGCAGCAGGAGTTCCTGAAAAGCTGCTGTGCGGAGCTGAAAGCAGAGATGCTGGCCCCAATGAAAGTGTTGATTGAGAGGCTGGTGGAGACCCAGAAGGCTCAAGGGGCGGCGATTAGAGAGGTGCAGCAGAAAGCCTCTGAAAACGAGGGTGAGATCCTGGGCCTGGCGGTGAAAGTGGAGGCGCACGAGGCACTGCATAAAAAGTGGCAGGAAAAGTTTGAGGACCTGGAGAACAGGTCGAGGAGGAAGAATCTCCGGATTCTGGGTCTCCCTGAAGGGGTGGAAGGATCCGACATCGGGGCATATGTAGCCACGATGCTGAATACGCTAATGGGCGTGGGAGCCTTCCCGAGGCCCCTGGAGCTGGTTGGGGCTCACAGAGTCCTGGCAAGGAGGCCTAAGGCAAATGAGCCGCCAAGGGCCGTAGTGGTGAGGTTCCACCGTTTCACGGACAGAGAGTGCGTCCTGAGATGGGCGAAGAAAGAACGGAACAGCAGGTGGGAGAATACGGAGATCCGCATCTACCAAGACTGGAGTGCAGAGCTGGCCAAGAAGGGGGCAGGATTCAACCGGGCCAAGGCGGTTCTCCACCAAAAGGGGGTGAAGTTCAGGCTGTTGCAGCCAGCGCGATTGTGGGTCACATTTCAGGACCGCCACCATTATTTTGATACGCCGGAGGAGGCGTGGACCTTTATTCAGAACAAAAAATTGGACTCAAACTAATTGTTTGCTGTGGGTTTGGGGAAATCTGGGGAGTGGGAAGGGGTGATTGGATGTGATCTGTGTGTTTTAATGGGCATGGGTATTGTTTTGGATGAACCGCTCCTCGCGTTCGAAGGGGGGAGGGGGGCAGGAAGCCCTGGGTCGTTGGGAATTGGGGAGAGGCTGCAGGAGGAAGGAGGTGCATCACAGGGGGCGGGGCCGGCCCAGGTAGAAAATCGCGGGCTTTTTTCCCATGCTAAAGAAGGGGGGGCGTGGCCCGATGGGAGGGGCAGTGCCGGAAGAATGTCCGTATCGACTTGAAGGGGGAGGGGTGGACTTTGACGGGGAATCTAAATGGGGGATAGTTGGCAGAGGCGGGAGCGGCTGGGGTCAGCAGGAGTCAGCTGACTTACGTGAGTGCAATGGGGGGAGAAAGGGGGCTAGACAGTTTTCTAGCCGGGGAGGAGGGGGAAACTGGGTTGCTGCTGCATTGACCAAAGGGGAGCTGGAGGTAAGAGGGAGAGTCAGGGCGGGGGTCCTCCGCCTGGGGGACTGGAGAGTACGAGAGGCGTGGGCACGTGGCTGGCCTAAGAGAGGAGATGGCTAGATGGCGGGGGGGGGGGGGGGGGGGGGGGGGGGTGCAGTCCCCCGATCCGGCTGATCTCATGGAACGTGAGGGGCCTGAACGGGCCGGCCAAGAGGGCCCGGGTGTTTACGCACTTGAAGGGACTGAAGGCAGACGTTGCTATGTTGCAGGAGACACACTTGAAAGTGGTGGATCAGATCAGGCTGAGAAAGGGATGGGTGGGGCAGTTCTTTCATTCGGGGCTGGATGTGAAGAATAGAGGGGTTGCAATCCTGGTGAGTAAGCGGGTGTCGTTCGAGGCGCTGAACATTGTGGCTGATAATGGGGTCGATATATGATGGTGAGTGGTAGGTTGCAGGGGACCCGGGTGGTGCTGGTGAATGTGTATGCCCCGAATTGGGACGATGCAGGGTTCATGAAGCTCATGCTGAATCGGATCCCGGATCTGGAAGCGAGGAACCTGATAATGGGGGGGTGGACTTTAATACGGTACTGGACCCGGCACTGGACCGATCCAGGTCGAGGTCGGGCAAGAGGCCAGCTGCGGCCAAGGTTCTCAGGGGGTTTATGGATCAGATGGGGGGAGTGGATCTGTGGAGGTTTGCTAGGCCAGCAGCCAGAGAGTTCTCTTTTTTCTCCCACATGCATAAGGCCTATTCACGGATAGACTTCTTTGTGGTGAGCAGGGCACTGATTCCAAGAGTAGAGGGAACGGAATATTTGGCCATAGCGATTTCGGACCACGCCCCGCACTGGATGAAGTTGGAGTTGAAGTGTGGTGCTTGGACGTGGGGCTGTTGGCAGATGAGGAGGTTTGTGGGCAGGTCCGGGGGTGCATTCAGAGATACATAGAGGCCAATGATAATGGGGAAGTACCGGTTGGTGTGGTTTGGGAGGCTCTGAAAGCGGTGGTTAGGCGAGAGTTAATCTCAATTAGGTGCTCACAGGCAGAAGAGAGACAGGATGGAAAAGGAGAGGTTGGTGGGGGAGATATTAAGGGTGGATAGGAGGTATGCGGATTTCCGTGAAGAGGGGCTGCTGAAGGAGCGGCGGAGCCTCCAAACGGAATTTGATTTGTTGACCACGGGGAAAGCTGAGACCCAGTGGAGGAAGGCAGCATACGAATATGGGGAGAAGGCGAGCCGGATGCTGCCGCTGGGAAATTGGAGGAATCAGGGACAGAGGGTGATGTGTTGGGTAAACTGGGTCTGCGAGGACTGCGTTTACTGTAGCAGAGAGAGAGACAGGCTTCCAACACTTGAAGAAATGCAACTCTATTTTATTAAACTCTTAACTATTAAACATGCTTGAACTGTGGGTTGACACTATGCTGAGTTGACTGGAGACCTGAGGCTAACCTGACCAGACTATCTTACTACCACATGGTGGATGTTCTAGTTGTTGCTCACAGGCTCTGACTGTCTCAGAGGCTGCATCCCAAGAGAGCGGGAAAACTAGTGCTCCCTGGTTATATAGTGGTCGTGTCGTGTCTGGTGATTGGATGCTGTGTTCTGTATGTTCATTGGTCATCCTTTGTGACATTCACTGTCTGTCTGTGCGCCATCATATACTTGTGTGTATATTATGACACCTCCCTCCTTTGACAAAATGTGTGTATGTGTCAATAAATAGTGTGTGTGTGTATGAGCCTGACTATGTACAAAGTATGTGAGCGTATTTACATGAGTAGGAGCTGAACTATATACAAAATACGTGAACGTATTTACATGGGAAGGTGGCTAGTGCAGATAGAGTGCATACCACAAATTAGGAAGAAACAATATGTACAGATGTGTAAATGGATCACAAGGTAATGCAACATTCAGTCTTTCAGTTCAGTCTCTGTGGCGGGCGACGAATCCTGGTTGACTGCCTCAAGGGTGGGTCAGGGGCCGCCCGCACTGGAATGGGCGGAGCTGCGTCCAACGTAGACGGTGGCAAAAGAAACGGCAGATCAGTGACCTCTTGGAAGGGTGTGTCCTGAGGAATCAGCAGGCGAGGCGGGACATCACGTTCAGGTGGCGAGCGTGGAAGCAGCCGCAGTGCCCGCCTATCACGGCGAAGAAAAGAGCCATCATGCATGCGAACGAGAAATGATCTGGGGGCCACTTGCTTAACCACCACAGCTGTGGCAGACCAGCCACCGTCAGGTAGCCGAACACGAACCCGGTCAGCAGGGACCAGAGCAGGGAGATCTGTGGCGTGGGCATCATACGCCGACTTGCATTGGGCCCGAGACAGTTGCGTTCTTTGCAGGACCGGAATATTGTCAAGGTCCGGGATGTGGATAGCTGGCACCATCGTCCGTAGTGTTTGCTGTGCTGGGGACAGGCCAGCAGACAAAGAAGTCTAGGCTAGCAGTGCCAGGTGAAAATCTGAACCCAAATCAGCAGCTTTACACAACAGTCGTTTTACAATGTGTACCCACTTTTTTGCTTTCCCATTTGACTGGGGGTAGTGGGGGCTTGAAGTGACGTGTGTGAAATTGTACAGTCGGGCAAAATCCGTCCACTCCTGACTGAAGAAGCACGGGACATTATCTGTCATGACCGTAAGTGGAATGCCATGACGGGCAAAGGTCTCTTTGCACGCCCTGATGACTGTTGCTGATGTGAGGTCATTCAGTCTGACCACCTCGGGGTATTTTGAAAAATAGTCCACGTGGAGGACGTAGTCCCGGCCTTTTGCGTGGAAGAGATCAATGACAACTTGGTCCATGGGGACGACACCAGTTCAAGCGTCTGCAAAGTCTCTTTCGGCTGAGCCAGCTGGAACCGTTGGCATGTTGGGCAATTTAGGACAGTGTTGGCAATGTCATCATTGATGCCAGGCCAATATACTGCCTCTCAGGCTCTCCGGCGACATTTTTCCACCCCCAGGTGACCCTCGTGGAGTTGGCCAAGGACGAGCGCTCGCATACTCTGTGGTATTACTATCCTGTCCAGTTTCATTAGTATGCCATCGACCACTGCCAGGCCGTCTTTTAGAGTGTAGAATTGTGGGCACTGGCCCTTCTGCCAACCATCTGTGAGATGGCGCATGACCCATTGGAGTAAAGGATCCCTGGCCGTCTCTTGACGAATCTGCACGACCCTTTCGTCAGTGGCCGGAAAGTTGGATGCGCAGAACTCAACATGGGCGTCGATCTGGCAGACAAAGTCCGACTGCTCGCACGGCGTGGTGATGGAGCGAGAGAGTGCATCGGCCACAATGAGCTCCTTGCCCGGGGTGTAGACAAGGTCAAAATCATAGCGTCGGAGTTTGAGGATACGCTGTAGGCGTGGCGTCATATCGTTGAGGTCCTTCTGTATGATGTGAACCAGTGGCCTGGGGTCCGTTTCGACTGTAAACTTGGGGAGTCCATACACGTAATCATGGAATTTGTCAATCCCCGTGAGGAGGCTCAGGCACTCTTTCTCGATTTGAGCATATCGCTGCTCAGTAGGGGTCATGGCTCTAGATGTATATGCGACGGGGGCCCTGGAGGAGGATTCGTCGCGCTGGAGGAGTACTGCCCCAATGCCAGCCTGGCTCGCATTGGTGGAGATCTTCGTCTCCTTGGCAGGGTCGAGAAACGCCAAGTCCGGGGCCTTGGTGAGATTCGCCCTGAGCTCACGCCACTCTCGGTCATGAGCGGGGAGCCACTTGAAGTCGGTGTTTTTTTTTACAAGATTGCGGAGAGCTGTGGTGTGAGATGCGAGGTTGGGGATAAACCTCCAAAGGAAGTTGACCATCCCTAGGAAGCGAAGGACCGCCTTCTTGTCCTCCGGTGTCTTCATAGCATTGATCGCCGACACCTTATCTGCATCTGGCTGCACACCGAACTGCAAAATATGGTCGCCGAGGAACTTTATTTCTCCTTGACCGAACGAGCACTTGGCTCTGTTGAGTCGGAGGCCATGCTCACGGATCCTGTGGAACACTCGCTTGAGGCGATCGATGTGCTCCTGAGGAGTTGTGGACCAGACAATGATGTCATCGACGCACACTCGCACCCCCTCGATGCCTCCATCATTTGCTCCATTATTCGGTGGAACACCTCCGAGGCGGAGATGATGCCAAAGGGCATCCGGTTGTAACAGCAATGACCAAATGGTGTGTTAAAAGTGCAGAGCTTTCGACTGGATGCGGCTAGCTGTATCTGCCAAAACCCTTTGGAGGCATCCGGCTTCGTAAATAACTTGGCGTGAGCCATTTCGCTAGTGAGCTTTTCTCGCTTAGGGATGGGGTAGTGTTCCCTTATGATGTTACGATTCAAATCTTTGGGATCGATACAAATGTGAAGTTTCCCTGACTGTTTTTTGACACAAACCATGGAGCTAACCCAGTGCTCCCGGCACAGGGGATTCAAGACAGGGTGATTTTGGGCGTATGGGTCGGGGAGGGCAAGGAGTCGGCGATATACAAGGAGACGAAAGAAGAGGGGGAGGCTTTGGTAGAGGAGCTAAAAGGTAAGTGGGAAGAGGAGCTAGGGGAGGAGATTGAGGAGGGGCTGTGGGCTGATGCCCTAAGTAGGGTTAATTCCTCTTCCTCGTGTGCCAGGCTTAGCCTGATACAGTTTAAGGTAGTTCACAGAGCGCATATGACGGGGGCGAGGCTGAGTAGGTTCTTTGGGGTGGAGGACAGATGTGGGAGGTGCTCAGGAAGTCCGGCAAACCATGTCCATATGTTTTGGTCATGCCCGGCACTGGAGGGGTTCTGGAGGGGAGTTGTGGGAACAGTATCTAAGGTGGTGAAAGTCTGGGTCAAGCCAAGCTGGGGGCTAGCACTATTTGGAGTAGTGGACGAGCCGGGAGTGCAGGAGGCGAAAGAGGCCGGCATTCTGGCCTTTGCGTCCCTAGTAGCCCGGCGTAGGATCTTGTTGATGTGGAAAGAGGCGAAGCCCCCCAGCGTGGAGGCCTGGATAAACGATATGGCAGGGTTTATCAAGTTGGAGAGGATAAAGTTTGCCTTGAGAGGGTTGCGCAGGGGTTCTACAGGCGGTGGCAACCGTTCCTAGACTATCTTGTGGAGCGTTAGAAGAAGGTCGGACAGCAGCAGCAGCAACCCAGTGGGGGAGGAGGGGGAGGAGGGGGGGAACATCTTTTTTTGGGGGGGGGTGGAGGAGGGGGAGGGGGAAGGGGGGCCTTTCTGGGGTGCATTTGAGCAAGAAAGCACATGAATGATCTGGGAAACTGACATGTACGAGAGGAATCCAATGTACAAAGCTTTGTATCATATTGACTTGCCATGTTCATGTCTTGCTATGCGAGCTTTCTTTCGTTTGTGTTACGGGGCCGGGGGGTGGGGGGGGGGGGTTGTTTGTATGGTTGAAAATTCTGTTAAAAATTCTTAATAAATATATATATTTTTAAAAGAAATGACGCCCTGGTCCTGGAGGTCTTGCAGCTGCTGCTTGAGGCGGTCCTTAAGGGGTGCCGGCACCCGATGCGGTGCATGAACCATGGGTGTGGCATTCGGTGTATGTGTAGGGGAGTGTGCCCATACCCTCGAAGATTCTGTGGTATTGTGGTGAACCACTGTATTAGGGGATGTAAGGTAGGACCTGCACTACAGGTTCGCCGGTAGCCCCTGCCGGCTGGCTCCGCCCACTAAGATCTGTATAAATATGCGTGACCTCCAGTGCCCTGCCATTTTGCCAGCTGCAGCAGGAGGCCACGCATCTGACTGCAATAACGCCACAGTTGTACCCAATCTGCGTCTTTGTGCAATTGATTGCACACCAATTTATTGCAGTCAGATTTTTCCACAGAATGGATATCAGAATCAAACCCGATCGCCTGCAGCTGGATCCGCACTCACCCGGCACCAGAAAAGACTTTAATCACTGGCTCGCCTGTTTTGAGGCCTACATCAACGCTGCGGACCCCATGCCAACGGAGGCTTAGAAGATAAACGCCCTGTACTCCAGACTGAGCTCCAGCGTGTTCCCGTTGATCCAAGACGCATTGAATTACGCGACAGCAATGGCACTCCTTAAAGAACACTATGCTCAGAAGACGAACACGCTCTTCGCCAGGCATGTACTCGCCACCCGCTCGCAACTACCTGGTGAGTCCATCGACGACTTCTGGCGCGCCCTAATTCCACTCGTCCGGGTCTGTGACTGTCTGGCCGTTACGGCCGCTGAACACGCTAACCTCCTCATGTGCGATGCTTTCGTGACGGGGATTGCATCGGACCGCATCCGAGAACGATTACTGGAAAGGGCCACGCTCGAACTAGCGGAGACGAAAACCTTGGCGCTCTCCATGATGGTCGCATCCCGTAATGTACAGTCCTACCCATCCTGGACCTCGCCGACGACCTCCTCAGCTGGGGCCCTGCCTTCCCAATACGCCTGCGCCGATCCGCGCACCCCGGGGGTCCCCGCGGCTACTTCTGCGGTCAGCAGAAGCACCCCCGCTGACACTGCCCGGCTCGCACTGCCGTTTGTAAATCCTGCAGTGAGAAGGGCCACTTTGCGGCTGTATGCCAGGCACGCGCAGTCGCTGCGATCGCGCCTGCTATCACCCCATCTCCCACGCCAGACGCACAATGGGAGCCGCCATCTTCTCCTCCCAGGGCCATGTGCGACCAATGGGCGTCGCCATCTTGTCCCCCTTCGGCCACGTGCGCCCCATGGGCGCCGCTATCTTGTCCCGACCCCGCAATGTGCGCGCCATGGGTGCCGCCATTGTGTTCCCCACAGGGTCTGCGGACATCCCGAGATCGGAACCGCACACGTTCGCCATCCGAAGCACCCGACAACTACCCGCAGCTCGCTTCGATGACGCTGGAGCAATCTCGCCCGCGCAATCTGGCCAACTCGTCGACGACGGTGAAAATCAACGGCCACGTGACCTCGTGCCTGCTGGATTCCAGGAGCACCGAAAGCTTTGTACACCCAGCTCCCTCGCGGTACATCCTGCCAATCAAAGGATCTCCCTAGCCTCCGGATCCCACTCCGTCCTGATCCGAGGCTTCTGTACAGTCACCCTCACTGTCCAGGGCGTAGAATTTAGTAACTTCCGCCTCTATGTCCTTCCTAATCTCTGCGCTGCACTCTTGTTGGGCCTAGACTTCCAGTGCAATCTCCGGAGCCTCACCCACAAATACGGTGGGCCCCTAACCCCCTTACCGTTTGCGGCCTCGTGACCCTCAAGGTCAATCCCCCCTCCCTCTTTGCCAATCTAACTGTGGATTGCAAGCCCGTCGCCACCAGGAGCAGACGGTACAGTACCCAGGACAAGACCTTCATCAGGTCCGAAGTCCAGCGGCTGCTTAAGGAGGGTATTATCGAGGCCAGCAACAGCCCCTGGAGAGCCCAAGTGGTAGTGGTTAAAACTGGGAAGAAACACAGGATGGTCGTGGCCTACAGTCAGACCATCAATCGGTACACGCAGCTCGACGCGTACCCCCTCCCACGCTTATCTGATATGGTCAATCAGATTGCGCAGTACCGGGTCTTCTCAACAATTGACCTGAAATCCGCCTACCACCAGCTCCCCATCCGGATGTCGGACCGTCCATACACTGCCTTCAAGGCGGATGGTCAGCTCTATCACTTCCTTAGGGTCCCTTTCGGCTTCACAAACGGGGTCTCGGTCTTCCAAAGGGAAATGAACCGAATGGTTGACCAGTACGGTTTGCGGGTCACCTTTCCTTACTTAGATAATGTCACCATCTGCAGCCATGACCAGCAGGACCACGATGCTAACCTCGATAAATTCCTCCGCACTGCCACTCTTCTCAACCTGACCTATAACAAAGAGAAGTGTGTGTTCAGTACGACCCGGTTAGCCATTCTCGGCTATGTAGTCCAAAACGGACTTCTCGGGCCCGACCCCGACCGCATGCGCCCCCTTATGGAACTTCTCCTCCCCCCAAGGCCCTCAAACGCTGCCTGGGGTTCTTTTCGTACTACGCCCAGTGGGTCCCAAACTATGCGGACAAGGCCCGGCCACTCTTCAGTCCACCCAATTCCCTCTCGCGGTCGAGGCACAACACGCTTTCGCCCACATCAGAGCAGACATCGCCAAGGCCGGGATGCGCGCAGTGGACGAGTCACTGCCTTTCCAAGTAGAAAGTGACGCTTCGGACTTCGCCCTTGCTCCACTCTAAACCAGGCAGGCAGACCCATGGCATTCTTTTACCGCACCCTTCATGCCTCTGAAATTAGACACTCATCCGTCGAAAAGGAGGCCCAAGCTATTGTTGAAGCTGTGCGGCATTGGAGGCATTACCTGGACGGTAAGAGATTCACTCTCCTCACTGACCAACGGTCGGTAGCCTTCATGTTCAATAACACACAGCGGGGCAAGATCAAAAATGATAAAATCTTGCGGTGGAGAATCGAGCTCTCCACCTATAATTACGAGATTTTGTATCGCCCCGGTAAACTCAACGAGCCCCCAGACGCCCTCTCCCGAGGTACATGTGCCAGCGCACAAGTAGACCATCTCCGGGCCCTACACGACAGCCTTTGTCACCCGGGGGTCACTCGATTGTACCATCTGGTCAAAGCTCGCAATCTACCCTACTCCGTCGAGGAAGTAAGGACAGTCACCAAGGACTGCCAGGTCTGTGCGGAGTGCAATCTGCACTTCTACCGGCCAGACCGTGTGCGCCTGGTGAAGGCTTCCCGCCCCTTTGAATGCCTCTGCGTGGATTTCAAAGGGCCCCTCCCCTCCACCGACCGTAACACGTACATTCTCAGTGTGGCCGATGAGTGCTCCTGATTCTCCTTCGCCATCCCATGCCCCGATATGACGTCTGCCACCATCATCAAGGCCCTCAACACCATCTGCACTCTGTTTGGTTTCCCCGCCTCCATCCACAGTGACAGGGGATCCTCATTCATGAGCGATGAGCTGTGTCAGTTCCTGCTCAGCAGGGGTATAGCCTCCAGCAGGACGACCAGCTACAACCCCCGGGGAAACGGGCAAGTAGAATGGGAGAATGGGACGGTTTGGAGGGACGTCCAGCTGGCCCTACGGTCCAGGGACCTCCCAGCCTCTCGCTGGCAGGAGGTCTTCCCTGACGCTCTACACTCCATCCGGTCACTATTGTGCACCGCCACTAACAACACACCCCATGAACGTGTTTTTACCTTCCCCAGGAAGTCCATATCCGGGGTGTCGCTCCAGACTTGGCTCGCAGCTCCAGGACCGGTCCTTCTCCGTAGGCACTTCCGACTCCACAAGGCGGACCCCTTGGTGGACAGGGTTCACCTGCTCCACTCCAACCCTCAATATGCCTACGTGGAGTTCCCCGACAGCCGCCAAGATACTGTCTCACTCAGGGACCTGGCACCGTCAGGTTCCACCCCAACACTCTCCCCCACCCATGCGCCCCCCCCACCCCCTCCCACCGCGCAGCCAACATTGACCCCCCCCTTCCCGCACAAGAGGACAAAGAGGATTTTGGCACGCTCCCGGAGTTCCCCGATGACTGGCCAGCATCAGCACCGCCACCACCGCCATCGGTGCCACCTCCACCACCGCCAGGACCGACTTCGGCTCCACCGTTACGCCACTCCCAACGAAGCATCAAAGCACCGGATCGGCTGAACCTTTGATGGACTCCGGACCATCAACATGGACTTTTCTTTTTTTCTTCTTCCTTGTTTTCCCCATTCTTAACACTGTACATAATTGCACTATTTGTATATAGTTTCACATCACCCCCGCCGGACTCATTTTTAACAGGGGGTGAATGTGGTGAACCACCGTATTAGGAGATGTAAGGTAGGACCTGCACTACAGGTTCGCCGGTAGCCCCTGCCGGCTGGCTCCACCCACTAAGATCTGTATAAATATGCGTGACCTCCATTGCCCTGCCATTTCACCAGCTGCAGCAGGAGGCCATGCATCTGACTGCAATAAAGCCACAGGTGTACCCAATCTGCGTCTTTGTGCAATTGATTGCGCATCAGGTACCGTGCTATGATGTCATCTAATTGGGTTTGAAAGTTGGCATTGGTGAGGCTGGTGCCTCAGCGGGCGACATGGAGTGATCCCGCTGTACAAGATTCAGGATTTTGCAGGCCTGAGCACCGAGCAGGGACACTTTGTTGGACGCTACTATTTCGAAATTGAGGGTGTCTCTTGAGGAACGATGAGAAACCACAAGCTGGCATGAGCCACTGGCAACAATGGCATTGCCATTGTAGTCGATAAGCTGGCAGGCCGATGGAAGAATGCTCGGCTTGACATGAATGGTATTCAGGCCAGACTTCGAAATGAGGTTCGCTGAAGCGCAGGTGTCCAGCCTGAAGCGTATGCGAGATTCATTGACCGTAAGGGTGGCACACCACTCATCGTCCGGATCAATGCTCAGCAGTGGGAGTGGATTAGCCTTTTTTTTAGAAAGCATTGTATGCTTGGTGATGATGCCCACCCGGAATGGGGATGTGCGATCCTCGGTGTCGGGATCTGGAACCATGTCGGAGTCGGAATCTGCAACGGTTGCTGCACTGACCGAACGTTCCTGCGCTGCGGCTAGGATCGCTGTGTGGTGGGCAGTTGAGCAGATCTGCACAGGGCTGCGTAGTGGCCCAGCTTGCCACACTGGAGACAGTGTTGAGATTTTGCGGGACATTGCCGCTTTAAGTGGGCGGAGCCACAGTTGTTGCACGTCATGACGCCAACATCAGGACATTCCATGCGCCACCGTGCATGCGTGGTGCGATCGAAAGATGTGCGCACCTGCGCAGTTCGATCCTCGGCCTCGCCGTTCCCTTGGTCGTTGTGCGCATGCGCAGGAGCCCGGGAAAAGCGTGCGAAATGGCCGCCCTCATCCAGACTCAGGCCTTGGAGCTGTTTTACGGCCTGCACCCACTCCGCATCCTGGAAGCCTTGCCGCACGGTCTCTGCCGCCTTGATATGGGAGTACCGGTTATTAGCATGATCATGTAGGACGCAGGTTTCGATGGCGATGGTGAGGGTGAGCTGCTTAACTTTGAGGAGTTGCTGGCGAAGGGGATTGGAATGGACCCCAAAAACGATCTGGTCGCGGACCATGGAGTCGGAAGTGGAGCCGTAGTTGCAGGATTGCACGAGGATATGCAGATGGGTTAAGAAGGACTGAAAAGTTTCATCCTTACCCTGAAGCCTCTGCTGGAACACATAGCGTTCAAAGCTCTCGTTGACTTCGATGTCACAGTGGCTGTTGAACTTCAGCAGGACTGTTTTGAACTTTCATAGAATTTTCATAGAATTTACAGTGCAGAAGTAGGCCATTCGGCCCATCGAGTCTGCACCGGCTCTTGGAAAGAGCACCCTACCCAAGGTCATCACCTCCACCCTATCTCCATAGCCCAGCAACCCCACCCAACACCAAGGACAATTTTGGACACTAAGGGCAATTTGTCATGGCCAATCCACCTAACCTGCACATCTTTGGACTGTGGGAGGAAACCGGAGCACCCGGAGGAAACCCACACACACACCGGGAGGATGTGCAGACTCCGCACAGACAGTGACCCAAGCCGGAATCGAACCTGGGACCCTGGAGCTGAGAAGCAATTGTGCTATCCACAATGCTACCGTGCTGCCCCTTGTCCTTGAACTTTGTTTTGTCCTCACCTTCAGCAAAGATGAGCGAGTTAAAAATGTGGATAGCATGGTCCCCCGCTGTACAGAGGAAGAGGGCAATCTTTCTGCTATCCGATGCGGCCTCGAGGTCGATGGCTTCAAGATACAGCTGAAACTTCTGCTTAAAAATATTCCAGTTCTCACCGAGGTTGCCAGCGATGCGGAGCGGCGGGGGAGGGCGGACGCTGTCCATGTTACCGGATGGCTGATCGCTGGTCAAAGGCAGACTATCTCAAGGTGAGTCCATCAAACTCAAACATAACTCACTGGTACCATGATGTGTTGGGTAAGCTGGGTCTGCGAGGACTGCGTTTACTGCAGCAGAGAGAGAGACAGGCTTCCAACACTTGAAGAAATGCAACTCTATTTTATTAAACTCTTAACTATTAAACATGCTTGAACTGTGGGTTGACACTATGCTGAGTTGACTGGAGACCTGAGGCTAACCTGACCAGATTATCTTACTACCACATGGTGGATGTTCTAGTTGCTGCTCACAGGCTCTGACTGTCTCAGAGGCTGCATCCCAAGAGAGTGGGAAAACTAGTGCCCCCTGGTTATATAGTGGCCGTGTCCTGTCTGGTGATTGTCTGCTGTGTTCTGTATGTTCAATGGTCATCCTTTGTGACATTCACTGTCTGTCTGTGCACCATCATATACTTGTGTGTATATTATGACAGAGGGGGGAACACGGTGCGGAGTTCGGCTAAAATAAATGAGGTATTCAGGGATTTTTATGGGAACCTGTATAAGTCAGACCCGGGCGGGGGGGGGGGGGGTTTGGGATAGAGGAGCTGGTTACGGGGTTGGGGAGCATGCAGGCGGGCAAGGCCCTGGGACCTGATGGGTTCGCAGTCGAATTCTATAGGAAGTTTGTGGATCCGCTGGGTCCGCTGCTGATGGGAACCTTTAATGAGGCTGATCTCGCTGATCCTTAAGCGGGACAAGGACTCGCTGCAGTGTGGCTCGTACAGGCCGATCTTGCTCCTTAACGTAGATGCCAAGTTGCTGGCAAAGGTCCTAGCCACAAAGATTGAGGATTGTGTCCCGGGAGTGATACACGAGGACCAGACGGGGTTCGTGAAGGGCAGGCAGCTAAATGCAAATGTGCGGAGGCTCCTGAATGTGATTATGATGCCCTCAGAGGGTGGGGAGGCAGAAGTGGTGGCGGCAATGGACGCGGAGAAGGCCTTTGATCGGGTGGAGTGGGAGTACCTATGGGAAGTGCTTGGCAGGTTTGGCTTTGGGGAGGAGTTCATAGGGTGGGTCAAATTGTTATACCATGCCCCGGTGGCGAGCGTATCTACGAATCGGCGAAGATCAGAATATTTTACGTTGTACCGGGGGAAGAGAGAGGGGTGCCCCCTGTCCCCTCTGTTGTTTGCTTTGGCAATAGAGCCGCTGGACATGGCGTTGAGGGAATCTAGAAACTGGAGGGCGTTGGTCCGGGGAGGGGAGGAACATCGGGTCTCACTGTATGCTGATGATCTGCTTTTGTACATCGCAGATCCAGTGGAGGGGATGGTAGAGGTCATGCAGATCCTTAGGGAGCTTGGGGACTTCTTAGGCTACAAGCTTAACGTGGGGAAGAGTGAGCTCTTTGTGGTGCATGCGAGGGGCCAGGAAAGGGGGCTGGAGGAGCTGCCGCTTAAGAGGGCGGAGAGGGGCTTCCGATATTTGGGCATCCAGGTGGCCAGGAGTTGGGGGGCCCTGCATAAGCTTAATTTGGCGCGGTTGGCAGACCAGATGGAGGAAGACTTTAGGAGATGGGACGTGTTGCCACTCTCCCTGGCGGGCAAGGTGCAGTCCATTAAGATGACAGTCCTCCCTAGGTTCCTGTTTGTGTTCCAGTGCCTGCCCATCCTCATCCCCAAGGCCTTTTTTAAGCGAGTAAGCAGGAGCATTATGGGGTTTGTATGGGCAAGTAAGACCCCGAGGGTCAAGAGGCTGTTTCTGGAGCGCAGTCGGGATGGGGGTGGGCTGGCACTACCGAACCTGTGTAGTTATTACTGGGCAGCCAATATGGCAATGATTTGGAAATGGGTAATGGAGGGAGAGGGGGTGGCGTGGAAAAGATTAGAGGCGGCGTCATGCGTGGGCACTAGCTTGGGAGCGTTGGTGACAGCACCTTTGCCGCTACCACCGACACGGTACACCACGAGCCTGGTGGTGGCGGTGACACTGAGGACCGGGGGGTAGTGGAGACGGTACAGGGGTGAGTTGGGGGCCTCAATTTGGTCCCCAATATGGAATAATCATAGGTTTGCACCGGGCAGGAGAGATGGCGGATTCCTAAGCTGGCATCGGGCGGGAATTAAAAGGATGAGGGACCTATTTATCGATGGGGCTTTTGCTAGCCTGGGGGCGCTGGAGGAGAAATTTGGGTTACCCCCCGGAAACGCTTTTAGGTACATGCAGGTGAGGGTGTTTGTGTGAAGGCAGGTAAGGGAATTTCCGCTGCTTCCCGCACGGAGGATTTAGGACAGGGTGACCTCGGGTGTATGGGTGGGTGAGGGCAAGGTCTTGGCGATCTATCAGGAGTTGCAGGAGGCGGAGGAAGCCTCGGTGGAGGAGCTGAAGGGCAAGTGGGAGGAGGAGCTGGGCGAGGAACTGGATGAGGGCTTGTGGGCGGAGGCCCTGGGCAGGGTTAACTCCTCCTCGTCTTGCGCCAGACTTAGCCTGATCCAGTTCAAAGTGGTTCACAGAGCACATATGACAGGGGCGAAGATGTGCAAGTTTTTTGGGGTGGAGGACAGATGCGTGAGGTGCTCGGGAAGCCCAGCAAATCACGCCCATATGTTCTGGGCGTGCCCAGCGCTAGAGGGGTACTGGAAGGGCTTTGCAAAGGCTATGTCTGAAATCTTGGGCACTCGGGTAAAACCGAGCTGGGGGATAGCAATATTCGGGGTATCAGATGAGCCGGGAGTACAGGAGCCGAAAGAGGCCGGAGTTCTGGCCTTTGCGTCCTTGGTAGCCCGGAGGAGGATCCTACTAATGTGGAGGGATGCGAAACCCCCAAGCGTGGAGGCTTGCATTAATGACATGGCAGGGTTCATCAGGTTGGAGAGGATAAAGTTTGCCTTGTGAGGGTCTGTGCAGGGGTTCTCCAGGCGGTGGCAACCGTTCCTGGACTTTCTCGCGGAACGTTCGGTGGAGGTCAAGAGCAGCAGCAACCCAGGGGGGGAGAAGGGGTGGGGAGGGGGTTTGGCTTGTTTTTATTATTGTAAGGGGCATTTGCCCCATTTGTGTTCTTAGTTTGTCAGACAGTTTAATGTTTAGGGGTTTAAGCTGTTGAAGGGGATGGCGTAAGGCCTCCCTTTTTCTTTTTCTTTTGTATATTTTCTTTCCTTTTGGGAGTGTTTTGTAAAAATTTATTGAAAACCTTGAATAAACATTTAAAAAAAAAAAAAGATTTAGACGGATTACAAAGTACATCTTGATTTCCAATGGTCTCATTAACACAAATACCCTTTTAAGCACACAAGATGGCTGTGGGCAAATACTCTCTCCATCTGAACCCCATGTGAATGTTTGTGGATGTCTCCTCAGAATCACTTCAGATGATTATCACTTGAGAGTTTCCAAACTCCACCTGCAAAAATACACTTTAAAATCTTCTCTCATAAGTATGCTTTCCCTTATCAGTTCGTATTCAAAATAGGTTTTCCAAATGACACTTCTAAACAAATCTTCTGCTCCACTTTTAGCAGCAAATCCAGTCCATGATTTCACACAACCTCTTTAGGATTTCTTGTCTCGAGTACTGTGCAAACTGCTGACAATTGCTTTAACTTTCATTTCCCAGTCTGTATTAGATGTTTGTTTTATCTTTGAAGGTTGTTGTCCCACTTTAAATATGGTTGCTGCAATTGTCTTTTTAACTCAGAACACTTAGTTTACTCTTCCATGAATTCTTCTGAACAATACCTTGATCTCTGTCATTTAACTCCAGTTGTCTTAAACATTTTTTATGTCCCTGGTTATCTGGACTGTAACTTGTAAACTAGGAGGCCTACCTCTTTGCAGCTCCCGTCCTGTCCAGTTTTTCTTCTGGAAGAGTTGAGAGTTTTTCACTCCCCACGATTCTGTCTCTAATGGCCCACAAATTACAAGGCCCCAGTTGCTAAGCAATGCCCACATATCTTTGCTGTCCTATTTATTCTTCACGGTGTAGCCCTCTCTAAGCACAATAGAAACACAGTTGGAATTCACCAACTCCCACACATACAAGCACCTCTGTCCAGCATAATTCTAATTTCCAGGCACAGAAACATAACATTTCTTTTGAAAAATTTTGAGTACCCAATTATTTTTCTTCTAATTAAGGGGCAATTTAGCATGGAAAATCTACTACCCTGTACATCTTTGGGTTTGTGGGGGTGAAACCCAAGCAGACACAGGGAGAATGTGCAAACTCCACATGGACAGTGACCTGGGGCCGGGGTTGAACCCGGGTCCTCAGCACCGTGAGGCAACAGTGCAAACCACTGCACCACCTTGCCGACCTAGAAACATTAAATTAACCCACTTAAAACTATACCCTTACTTCTAATGTTTACCAATGGAAATATTAGTCCTTAAAAACAAACTTTGTTTTCCTGACAATTGTTTATTAGGTCACTTTTCTAGCATCTGTCATGGCTGTATTTTGTAATGTTGGTACCGCTTTCTGAGTGTGATATAAGGTAATTGTAGAAAAATGTTGGCAGATTAAGAAGGGTGTCATTTCACAGAATGGCACAGAAGGCCATTTGGCCTGTTAAGTCCATGCCGGCTCGCTGCAAGAGCAATTTATCTCTTCCTACTCCGACACTTTCCCTGTATCCTTGTGAAGAGTTTCCCTACAGGTGCCTATCCAATTCCCTTTTCAAAGCCATGATTGAATTTACCGCCACTGCATTCCAGATCGTAACCACTCACTGTGGAAATATGTTTTGCACCACATTGCTTTTGGTTCTTTAGCAATCACTTTAAATCTTTGTCCTCTGGTTCTCAACCCTCCCATCAAATGGGAACAATTTCTTTCTATTTACTCTGGCTAGACACCTCTATTAAATCCTCTCTCAACCTTCGCTTTTCCAACAAAAATGCCTTCACATCTTTCCTAATGTGCACAGAATTGAAAACAACATCCCAGTTGAGGCCGAACCGGTGTTTTATACAGGTTCATAATAACTCCTTTGCTTTTATACTCCCTGCCCCTATTTATAAAGCCCAGGATCCAGTTTGTCTTTCATAAGAACATAAGAACATAAGAATTAGGAGCAAGAGTAGGCCATCTGGCCCCTCGAGCCTGCTCCACGATTTAATGAGATCATGGCTGATCTTTTGTGGACTCAGCTCCACTTTCCGGCCCGAACACCATAACCCTTAATCCCTTTATTCTTCAAAAACTATCTATCTTTATCTTAAAAACATTTAATGAAGGAGCCTCTACTGCTTCACTGGGCAAGGAATTCCATAGATTCACAACCCTTTGGGTGAAGAAGTTTCTCCTAAACTCAGTCCTAAATCTACTTCCCCTTATTTTGAGGCTATGCCCCCTAGTTCTGCTTTCACCCGCCAGTGGAAACAACCTGCCCGCATCTATCCTGTCTATTCCCTTCATAATCTTATATGTTTCTATAAGATCCCCCCTCATCCTTCTAAATTCCAACGAGTACAGTCCCAGTCTACTCAGCCTCTCCTCGTAATCCAACCCCTTCAGCTCTGGGATTAACCTAGTGAATCTCTTCTGCAAACACTCCAGTGCCAGTACGTCCTTTCTCAAGTAAGGAGACCAAAACTGAACACAATACTCCAGGTGTGGCCTCACTAACACCTTATACAATTGCAGCATAACCTCCCTAGTCTTAAACTCCATCCCTCTAGCAATGAAGAACAAAATTCCATTTGCCTTCTTAATCACCTGTTGCACCTGTAAACCAACTTTTTGCGACTCATGCACTAGCACACCCAGGTCTCTCTGCACAGCAGCATGTTTTAATATTTTATCATTTCAATCATTTAAATAATAATCCCTTTTAACATTTAAATAATAATCCCTTTCAGCCAATCTTTTTCAACTTGCCTTACCATCTTCAATGATTTCTACATATATAATCGTCAGATCTCTTTGTTCCTGCACATCTTTGAAAATTGTACCCTTTATTTTATATTGGTTCTTGTTCCTCATACCACAATGTATCATTTCACATTTGTCTGCATCAAATTTCATCTGCCACATGGCTGCACATCTGTTACTGAAAATATGGAAAGATGTGTCATTTGAAACATGGAAGTCTGGCAATATCTGGTCTGAGAGAAACATGAGAGTATACAGGGAAAAATCCCACAAAGGGTTAACAGCAGCTGCAAAGAGCAGGATTGTAAAATGCAGATATCCTTGGTCAAGCAGTCTAGCAAACAAGGCAAACAGGATTTTGAATGAAGCCAAAAACAATGGCTCACACCTTCATTCACTGATCATCATCAGAATAATTACATAGAGCCATATCATAGAATTTACAGTGCAGAAGGAGGCCATTTGGCCCATCGAGTCTGCACCGGCTCTTGGAAAGAGCACGCTACCCAAACCCACACCCCCAGCCTATCCCCGTAACCCAGTAACCCCACCCAACACTAAGGGCAATTGTGGACACTAAGGGCAATTTATCATGGCCAATCCACCTAACCTGCACATCTTTGGACTGTGGGAGGAAACCGGAGCACCCGGAGGAAACCCACGCACACACGGGGAGGATGTGCAGACTCCACACAGACAGTGACCCAAGTAACTATCTTAGTAAGCATCTGGGAAAGCATTGGATGAGGTTCAGTTGAATTTGGTGACAATTCTAAGTGTGAAATTTTGCTAATACCAGGTAAATTAAAGAAAACTGGAGACTATCAGTCTTCGAGAAACATAATTCAAAGCCAAAATCAAAGTCAAAATTATGAGCAGAGGACACAATTGGAAAATAAAACTATAGAAATGACCGGAACAAAACCAAAAGGAACACCTCTTGAAGTCAAAACATTTTTGAATATCACAAAGGACACAATGTAATCAGATCTATGAGATGAGGTTATGTCAAAATGAATACTTAGTTGGATTAGACTGTTTAGATCAAAGATACTTTTTACAATCAAAGAAAATCAAGAGTTACTTTACAATAAAGTCATAAAAACTAGATAACTGTTAGAAAAATATATAAACTCAAAGAAAGGGAACAGCCAGCAGAGCCAGCTCTCACAGCTTGGTACATGGAAAAGATAGGACACAGCAACCGAGCTCATCAGCGAATACATCTAAAGAAGACCAGATTTAAAAAAGAAGATTGATTGTCAAGTTGGGCCTGAAGGTCCCTTCAACCAACCAGAAGGATCCAGAAGCAAGATCTTTTTACTTTTCTGTAAAGACAGTGATTGCATCTTTTAAAAAGAAAAAATATATAATAATAAAATAACTTTCAAGTTTTAACCTGAAACAGTGATTATTAGCCTACTTTACTTACTTAGCAACGCAGGACCCAGGATATCAATGCTACTGAGGGGTAAGTAGGTAAAATTCTTCGGTGAAGGTATGGGTTATACCGGGGGATAACTTGAAAATATAGTTTGACCTGAATAGCACCCACTGAAGCCTGCATCGGAGTCGAGGAATGAGAATTCCTGTTCACCATTTAGAATATCGACCCTTTTTTGGTATAGGGGGAATTCTAAGAATAGTGGTGAGTTTTTAACTTCATGGTGCCCAGCGTGGAGGCCTAGAATATTAGAAGTGTCTAAGTAAACGAGGCTCGAATATTAGAAGTTTCAAGTTCAGCAAAGTGAGGGCTAGAATATTAGAAGTTTCTAGTTCCCAAACAATGGTTAGAATATTAGAAGTTTCTAACCGGCACAAAGGCTAGAATTTTAGAAGTTTCTAGTCTATGTGTGAGTCAAACTTTACCTGCTGAGTTTAGTTTGGAAAGTCATGTCTGATTGACTTTTGTAAGGATATTCTGCGGATCGAGGGGACATAAAACTCAGGTTGGGTGTAAAAATCAGTAGATTAGAAGATACTGACCCTGAGAAAAAGTCTGCAAGACATCTTGGTGACAGCACTAAAAATCTTGCATCCATTACTGGTAAAAGGAGGCCAAAAAATAAATCATCCTTAGAGTGAGGCAGATTGTGAGGAATCCTAGAGAAATAGGGCGCACATAGAAACCTTTAGAGACCAATAACCAATCGACCCTTAACTAAAACAGGAAGATAGTGCCTTAGTTAGCCTTGGTTAGGGCCCAGAAAGGGTACTTATCCTTAATTTCAGAGTGCACTTGAAAGGGACAACCAGGAACAGAACTTAGAATTCCGAAAAATGGCAATTAGGATAATTCTCTTGCCCTGGAATTCAGTCAAGAAAAATGAAACAATGAAACAAGAATGGAAGAAATTAAAAGAGCTAAATAAATCCTGGAAGAAAGAGACATATCAAGACGGAGACATCTCCTTAGTTGTTAGAGTGCCTACAGACCTGCAATATAGAGATCCAGTCGGGATTCTTAAAGCACTTTGTAAATTTGCATTTGAAAAGCAAGCTGAATCACTAATTTTGTTCGGACACAGACAGAAGCATGCAGCTGCTCAAGTGGGCAAAGAGTGCTCTAAATTGGTTAAAATCATTGACGAAGAAAACATGAAAGAAATAATACAGGTCCCTAGTGAACACAAAAGTAAGTCTGAAGTGGCAAACGAATATAATAAACAGCTGCAGAAAAATGAAGTTTTAGAAATGGAAAATGACGAGGAATCAGTCCTAGAATCAGATCGCACAGTGAAAACAGTAGGGTTTGAAACAAATGCGCCAAGTAAAATCGGAGATGAATGGGAGCAGACAAGACTTATTTAAAAAATGTACGTAGGAGGAAAGCAGATCCACTTAGTGGAAGGAGACTTTACAAATGCCCAAAAGGACGTACAAGTTAATCCTTCCAATAGAAAGGGGAAATTAGGGGCAGGAATTTCAGGGGTATTGCCTCATAGATACAATCCGGAGTTACAGCTAAAAATGGATGAAGAGGTAGTTCTAAGAGGATAATTTAAAGAAGGGATAGCTACAACTCTGAGCCATGGGACAAAGATTATACATGTGGTATCACTAAACAATTCCGGACAGCAGTATGGTATGATGGATGAGACAGAAGTAAATCAAGCAAACATGGAAGGAATCCTGAGACATAGTGTAGGGAGAGATGTTTATATGACATTATTAGGAGATGGAATATTCGAAAATAACTCAAGGGAATCTCTGAGAGCGATAATAAAGACATGTGCATTAACCCCTCCGGCTAGGGCAGGTCAGATAATAAGGATTTGGCGAGAGCAATGGCCACAATTCCTTTTAGACACAGCAGGAACAAGACAGCAATTTGAATTTCAATTCAACCAAGTGCCAGCATCCCTGTCAGAGACAGAAAAAATACGTCCCAGAGCCCGAGATAATCAAGGGAATTCGGACCCTTTTGAAAATTTCCCAAAGAGATACCATCCTCAATACCCAGATTTAAGTCCGTTTCGGGAATAAAATTGGCTTAGGCAATCTGCCACACATAAAGAAGGAGCTGTTATAGATTATTTTTTTGAAACATAAGAAAGTGAAGAGGAACAAAGCCTAGTTGGGATTATTGCGCCTCCTGCGCCGGGGCAGGAAGAATCATCATCATCCTCAGAGAATGAAGAAATATTAAAACCATGGCGAAGAAAAGGGAATAGAAAAAATTCTAAACCATTAGAAATAGGGGATTATAGTGATTACTGGAAACAACAACAACCTTCCACTTATCGTCCAATAAATAAGGATTTACCATATTATATGTATAATCCAAAGGCAAAAATGGTACACCACAGAGATCAGGAAGGATGGGAAAGAGAGGTTATATCTAGGGGACTTAACATAGGAGAAATATTAGGAGGAAGTCAACAAATTGATTCGACAAAATTACTGGGATTACCAAACGTCACCCCCAAAGCTAAATTTGGCAAATGAGCAAAGGGTATGATAGTTGCGGAAGAGCCATGAGTAGAGTAAGGAACAGCACAGAAACACAAGGCCAGGTAATAGCAGCATTAAGACCACAAGAAAGGATACAGATTCTCCCAAGACCCCGAATAACTGCACCTACTCCCATAGATAGGGTAAGTTTTGCTCCACGGGCTAGCCAAGCACCAATTGCAATGTTCGATGAATATATGGAACCGGTGGAAGATTTTGTACAACAGGGTACCCCTATCTTGAAGAAGAACGGGTACAACGACAAATACATTTCTCAGAATATAGGGAACCAGATAGAAGTGCCCCTTTAAGAACGCCGTGCCCCAGAAGTGAGAAAGTAGTTTGGTCATTTACACCAGGTCCAGAGGAAGGACAGGGAGGTATGGTACCGTATAAAGTAGTAGCAGCAGCAATGAAGACAGCAGGCCCAAAGAAAGATGGGGAGAATAGAATTGAGTATTCACAGAGGGTAAAACAGTTAGCGAAGAAAATGGGAGCATCAGGAGAATCCACCAAATTGATTGATTTATACACAGTGGGAGAAATAGTTACAGGCGAAGTCTCAGATTTAATAAATGAACTAGATTTGGGAAATGAGAGAGTTAAATTAATGAAAGAAATGACAGAGGCAGCATATGCAGGGGAACACCTCACAACATATGTCGACCAAATATATGAGGTTAATAAGGAAGAGGGGGCCGATTTGGTCAGATTCCTGAGGGAATTAGGACCCAAGATTCCAGGAGGGAATAGCTTCTCAACAATACTGCTAACAACCCCCAGAAAAGAAATAGGAAGAGAACTGGTCAAATTTGATTTGGCAGGCAAAGCAATTAAGGATAAACAAACAAAAGGGGAACAAAGAAGAGCAGCAGCTGCCCAAAATAATATTTCAACACAAAATGCTCAGACCAGACCACCGAATCGACAGATACCCGACAAAACGGGACAAAATCTAGCCCAACCAGCAATGCCACAACACGGGTATAATCTGCGGTCACAAGGACCACCCCCACCACAAAATCTAAATTACTTACCAAGGGAACAATTCCTAGCCCTCAGTCGGGAGGAAAGAGACAGATTCATTGAGGATAGAAGAAGAGCAGCTGGTCAGGGGAGGATTGAGCAAGGTAGGTATCAACCACCAGAGTGGTACTCGGGACCCTCGCGAGGGGGATTCCGAGGAAGAGGCAGAGGAGGCCACGGTGTAAATTGAACAGATTTGGCTTCTCCCCTTAAGCAGGCTATCCAAAATCAATCAATAGAAACAGAAAAAGGGAAATTAGTAGTAGAATACAAGGGAAAGAGATTTATTGTGGACACAGGGGCTGAGGTATCAATGATAAGGGAAGAAGCTGGAAACCTTACAGGAAAATAATACATAGTAGAAGAAATATTAGGGAATAAGGATATTAGACCAGAAATTAGATTAGGAAAATTATTTGCAATATCAGGAAATGAGAATCTGATGGCAGGAAAAGATTTAATAAAAATAGATACAGGAAAAATAAGGATATTAAAACCAATTGATAACATGGAGGAAATAAGGAAACAGAAAGAAAAAAGTATTTTAAATGACGAGGCTTGGAAGAAGATGGAAGAAGTATTAATGGGAGCAAACCAAGCGATAGGAAAGAATGACACAGGTTTAATTAGCAAGAGGTTCCAACACACAATACACGGAGGACAACACAGATCATAAAAACAGTATCCTTTGACCCGAGGAGCTAAGAGCGAGCTGGAGATAACAATCAAGGGATTAGAGCAGCAGGGGATTATTCAAGAGGTCACATATGCCTCGACAAATAGTCCAATTCAAGTAGTAAGTAAACCAGATGGCACATTTAGGATGGTAACAAATTACAAAGCTCTAAATAAAGTCACGAAAAAGGATAAGAGATATTTGATAAATCCGCAAACTACCTTAGAGCAAGTCACAGGAAAAACTTACTTAACTAGTATAGATCACAAGTCATGGGCACTATTTATTATGCACTTTCAAGAACTGGATAACATCGAACATTAGTTGGGGGGGTGGGGGGGGGGGGGCTGTGTAGATTAAGGGTGACTACGGGTAATCCCTGATTCCTTTTTGTCATTTGTTTATGTAAACATGCGGGCTGATGTTTGGGGGTTGGTGGGCGGATGGGATCGTTGTTATTATGGGGACTGACATATCTTGCTGATTATTGTTTATTGTTGATGGGTGTAAATGTGGGAGAAAATGTGAAAAAGGAGGAGAATAAAAATATTTTAAAAAAACAAAACTAGTATAGATCTGACGAATGGATTCTGGAGTGTTCCATTAGACCCAGACAGCAGGGAGAAAACAGCATTCACCTTTGGCACTAAGCATTACGTATATTGTAGACTGCCACGGGGATATGTTAATTCTCCAAATCATTTTCAGACAGTAGTCAGGGAACTGATTAAAGACGATTTGGCTTTAGTATATATCGATGATGTATTAATTGGAGATGACGATCAGGACAAACATGTGGAAAGAGTGGCCAGGATTATTATTTTATTATTTTTTTAAAAAATATATTTTATTCAAGATTTTTTGGCCAAATATAACAGTACATAGTTTATCTTTTAAACAACAATAAAGCAATATAAATAACAGTGGCCAGTTTTAAACAAGTAAATAAATAATATATAAACAGAAACAAAAACAAAACTAAATGGCAACTGCCTTGTCAAAAATAGTTACTCTCCAAAGATACAATCCAACAGTCCAATATACATTACCTATAACAAATGTCTATACATATACAATGACATCCCTAAGAGCCCGCCCGGATCCCCCCCCCCTCCCCCCCCTGGGTTGCTGCTGTTGTCTTTCTTTCTTTTCATTCCCTCTATCGTTCTGTGAGGTAGTTGACGAACGGTTGCCACCGCCTGGTGAACCCTTGAGCCGAACCCCTTAATACGAACTTGATCCGTTCTAACTTTATAAACCCTGCCATGTCGTTTATCCAGGTCTCCACGCCCGGGGGTTTGGCTTCCTTCCACATAAGCAATATCCTGCGCCGGGCTACTAGGGACGCAAAGGCCAAAACATTTTTAATGTTGCCACCACCACCGGGCTTGTAGTGTATTTCTTCGGTGAGAACGGCAACGACGCCGTCACCATTGCTTGTAAGCTGGTCCCCTTGCAGGACGCCCTCTCCAATCTCTTCCACGCCGCTCCCGCCCCTTCTCCCATCCACTTACACACCATTGAAATATTGGCGGCCCAGTAGTACTCACTTAGGCTCGGTAGTGCCAGCCCCCCCCCTATCCCTACTACGCTGCAAGAACCCCCTCCTCACTCTCGGGGTCTTCCCGGCCCACACAAAACTCATAATGCTTTTCTCAATTCTCTTAAAAAAAGCCTTCGTGACCATCACTGGGAGGCACTGAAACACAAAGAGGAATCTCGGGAGACCCACCATTTTAACCGCCTGCACCCTACCCGCCAGTGACAGGGACACCATGTCCCATCTCTTGAAGTCCTCCTCTATCTGCTCCACCAATCTTGTTAGATTAAGCCGGTGCAAGGTTCTCCAATTCTTGGCTATCTGGATCCCCAAGTATCGGAAATCTCTTGTTACCTTCCTCAGCGGTAAATCCTCTATTTCCCTGCTCTGCTCCCCCGGATGCACCACAAACAACTCACTTTTCCCCATGTTCAATTTATACCCCGAAAAATCCCCAAACTCCCCAAGTATCCGCATTATCTCTGGCATCCCCTCCACCGGGTCCGCCACATACAACAACAAATCATCCGCATACAGAGATACCCGGTGTTCTTCTCCTCCCCAAAACACTCCCCTCCACTTCCTGGAACCCCTCAGTGCCATGGCCAGGGGCTCAATCGCCAGTGCAAACAATAACGGAGACAGGGGACATCCCTGCCTCGTCCCTCTGTAAAGCCGGAAATAATCAGACCCCCGTCCATTCGTAACCACTCTCGCCATCAGTGCCCTATACAGCAGCTGTACCCATCCGATATATCCATCTCCGAAGCCAAATCTCCTCAGCACCTCCCACAGATAATCCCACTCCACTCTATCAAATGCTTTCTCGGCATCCATCGCCACCACTATCTCCGCTTCCCCCTCTGGCGGGGGCATCATCATTACCCCTAGCAACCTCCGTATGTTCGTGTTCAGCTGTCTCCCCTTCACAAACCCAGTCTGGTCCTCATGTACCACCCCCGGGACACAGTCCTCTATCCTCGTCGCCATTACCTTGGCCAGAATCTTTGCATCCACATTTAAAAGAGAAATGGGCCTATAGGACCCGCATTGCAGCGGGTCTTTTTCCTTCTTTAGGAGGAGCGATATCTTTGCCTCTGACATAGTCGGGGGCAACTGCCCCCTTTCCCTAGCCTCATTAAAGGTTCTCGTCAGAAGCGGGGCCAGCAAGTCCATATACTTCCTATAAAATTCCACCGGGAATCCGTCTGGTCCCGGGGCCTTCCCCGCCTGCATGCTCCCAATCCCTTTCACTACCTCCTCCATCTCAACCTGTGCTCCCAGTCCCGCCCTCTCCTGCTCCTCCACCTTCGGGAATTCCAGCTGATCCAGAAAGCACATCATTCTCTCCTTCCCTTCCGGGGGCTGAGCTTTATATAATCTTTCGTAGAATACCTTGAACACCCCATTCACTCTCTCCGCTCCCCGCTCCATCTCTCCCTCCTCGTCTCTCACCCCCCCTATCTCCCTCGCTGCTCCCCTCTTCCTCAGTTGGTGGGCCAGCAACCGGCTCGCCTTCTCCCCATATTCATACTGTACACCCTGTGCCTTCCTCCATTGTGCCTCTGCATTACCCGTAGTCAACAAGTCAAATTCTACATGTAGCCTTTGCCTTTCCCTGTAAAGTCCCTCCTCCGGTGCCTCCGCATATTGTCGGTCCACCCTCAAAAGTTCTTTCAGCAACCACTCCCTTTCCCTACCCTCCTGCTTTCCTTTATGTGCCCTAAAAGATATCAGCTCCCCTCTAACCACTGCCTTCAACGCCTCCCAGACCACTCCCACCTGAACCTCCCCATTGTCATTAAGCTCCAAGTACCTTTCAATACACCCCCTCACCCTTAAACATACCCCCTCATCTGCCAATAGTCCCATGTCCATTCTCCAGGGCGGGTGCTGTTCTTTTTCCTCCCCTATCTCCAGGTCCACCCAATGTGGAGCGTGGTCCGAGATAGCTATTGCCGTGTACTCCGTCCCTGTCACCTTCGGGATCAGCGCCCTTCCCAATACAAAAAAGTCTATCCGTGAATATACTTTATGGACATAGGAGAAAAACGAGAACTCCTTACTCCTAGGCCTGCTAAATCTCCAGGGGTCTACTCCTCCCATCTGCTCCATAAAGTCCTTGAGCACCCTAGCTGCAGCCGGCCTCCTCCCGGTCCTGGACCTCGATCTGTCCAGCCCTGGGTCCAGCACAGTATTAAAGTCTCCCCCCATTACCAACTTTCCCGCCTCTAGGTCCGGGATACGTCCCAACATTCGCCTCATAAAATTGGCATCATCCCAGTTCGGGGCATATACGTTCACTAGAACCACCGCCTCCCCTTGCAATCTGCCACTCACCATCACGTATCTACCCCTGCTATCCGCCACTATGGTCTTTGCCTCAAACAGTACCCGTTTCCCCACTAATATAGCCACCCCCCTGTTCTTTGCGTCTAACCCCGAATGAAACATCTGCCCCACCCATCCTTTGCGTAGTCTGACCTGGTCTATCAGTTTCAAATGCGTCCCCTGCAACATAACCACATCTGCCTTTAATTTCTTTAGGTGTGCGAGTACCCGTGCCCTTTTAATCGGCCCGTTCAGCGTGATCAGCCGGGTTGGGGGGCTCTTTACCCCCCCCCTTGTCGACTAGCCATCCCCTTTTTTAATCCAGCTCCTCACCCGGTTCCCACGTAGCCGTATCTCCCCCCGACGGCGCCCTCCCGCCTCGACCACCCCACCCCGTACCAGCTCCCCCTTCTCCCCAGCAGCAGCAACCCAGTTAATCCCCCCCCCCCACTAGATCCTCTTCTAGCGTAATTGCACCTCACATGTTGCTCCCAGAAGTCAGCAAACTCTGGCTGACCTCGGCTTCCCCCCGTGACCTCGGCCCCCACTGTGCGAGGCCCCCTCCTTCCTGCTTCCCTGTTCCCGCCATGATTACCATAGCGCGGGAACAAAGCCCGCGTTTCCCACTTGGCCCCACCCCTAATGGCCGGCGCCCACAATTCCTCATCCTTCCCCCCACCCTCCCCCACGACATGGGGAAGAGAGAAAAGTTACAGGGTCGCAAGATTAACAACTTGAGAGATCATCCCTTCCCCCTTTTTCCCCCCCTTCACCCCACGTAATCACACCACCACTTTGTCCCAAACGTTCTTTTTCTGTCCCGCCTATTCCAGCTGCTCCTCCACAATAAATGTCCACGCCTCTTCTGCCGTCTCAAAGTAGTGGTGCTTCCCTTGGTGTGTGACCCACAGTCTTGCCGGTTGCAGCATTCCAAATTTGACCTTCCTTTTGTGAAGCACCGCCTTGGCCCGATTGAAACTCGCCCTCCTTCTTGCCACCTCCGCACTCCAATCTTGATATACGCGGATCACCGCGTTCTCCCACCTACTGTTCCGAGTTTTCTTCGCCCATCTGAGGACCATCTCTCTGTCATTATATCGGAGAAATCTCACCACTATGGCTCGAGGTATTTCTCCAGCCCTCGGTCTTCGCGTCATAACTCGATAAGCTCCCTCCACCTCCAATGGGCCCGTCGGGGCCTCCGATCCCATTAACGAGTGAAGCATCGTGCTCACATATGCCCCGACGTCCGCCCCCTCCGCACCTTCGGGAAGACCAAGAATCCTTAAATTCTTCCTCCTCGCATTATTCTCCAACACCTCCAGCCTTTCCACACACCTTTTGTGTTGTGCCTCGTGCATCTCTGTCTTCACCACCAGGTCCTGTATTTCGTCTTCATTATCAGCGGCCTTTACCTTCACGACCCGAAGCTCCTGCTCCTGGGTCTTTTGTTCCTCCTTTAGCCCTTCAATCGCCTGTAATATTGGGGCCAGCAGCTCGTTCTTCAACTCCTTTTTCAGCTCTTCCACACAGCGCCGCAGGAACTCTTGTTGGTCTGGGCCCCATAGCAAACGGCCACCTTCCGACGCCATCTTGCTTTGTGCTTGCTTTCCTTGCCGCTACTCTAGAGGATCCTCCGCAATCCGGCCACTTTCCTCTCCTTTTTCCATCTGTGTCCAGGGGGAATTCCCTTCTGGTTTACCGCACAGTGTTTTTAGCCGTTAAAATTGCCGTTGGGGCTCCTATTTCGAGCCCAAAAGTCCGTTCCACCGGGAGCTGCCGAAACCTGCGACTCAGCTGGTCATCGCCGCACCCGGAAGTGTGGCCAGGATTATTAAGACACTTAGTGTAGCAGGCTTTAAAATAGGACTAAAGAAATGTCAAATTGGGAGAAGCGAAGTCAACTATTTAGGTTATTCAGTATCGAAGGAAGGTAGGGAGGCCAGTATTGAAATGAGGAAGAAGGTAGCTGAAATTACTGCACCTGTCTCGAGAAAAGGGGTTCAAAAAATAATGGGAATATTGGGATATTTAAGGCCAGTAGTCAAGGACTTCAGTCTTTATGCTAAACCCATTTATGAAACGTTGAAAGGGGATTTTATTTGGACCAGCAAGGCCCAGAGGGGGTTAGATCAGTTAAAGACAGCAGTTGCAATATCGGGACCATTAGTTGGGAGGCAAGTAGAGGATGATTTAAGCATTAAATTAGACATATATAAAAATGGATATGGTATGGTGCTCGCTAATCATAGCAATCAGACACCTATCAAACATCTGACAGGTAACTGGTCGAGAGCTGAACAAAAATTTCCAGACATCGAGAAATGTCTGGCAGCTATAACAAAAAGAATAGCAGAGATAGAAAACTTGTCGGTTGGTAAGAAAATTTATGTTACGACTGAGTTTTTAGAATTAAAAGAGCTAACTAAGAGACAGATTTGCCAGCAAGGTGCAAATACAGCTCGATGGGAAAGATGGGAAACCATTCTTCTAAACCCTGACTTAATGTTTATTCATAACATTAAAAAGGGACAGGAACTTGATGAACCAGTTAGTAAAACGGAGTTGGTGAATGCTTGGGTATTATATACTGATGGTAGTAAAGTCAAGGAGGACGAAGAACAAGCCAGGTGGGCATTCATTTTTTTAAATACAGGAAAGAAAGTAGTGGAGGAATGGGGAATAATCACTGGGTCAGCTCAGACAGCCGAGATAGAGGGAGTATTGCAAGGGTTAAAGGAGTGTCAGCAGAGAAAGCTGCAGGAAGTAACCGTTGTCACCAATAGCTTTTTTGTGCAGCAAGGATTGGAGAAAGAATTGAAGTTTTGGAAACTAAACGGTTGAACGAACGGTAGAAATAAACTACTGGAACAGAAAGAACAGTGGGAAGAGATAGATAACATTTTAGCAGATATGGAAATCCGGACAATTCATCAAAAAGCACACACAAAAGGAACTGGGGAGCTGTGTAAGGGGAATCAGGAAGTGGATGAATTAGCCAGACTTAGAACGATAATCTTGGGGACTCTTGGGAACACAGCGGCTGACCTTCAAATGGTAATTAAGCAAATACATGAAGCCACAGGGCATGGAGGTCATGTTGTAGTCGCAAGGGAGTTGAAAAAGTTAGGAATTAAAATAGCCAATGGAGACAACACTTAACGGCAGTCAGGAGAAAATGTGAAAGATGTATGGCCTGTGGAGGACAGAGAGGGAATAAAACATATGGGAGCATAAAAACTGAGAAACCAATGCAAGAATGGTCATTAGATCATGCAGGACCGCTTTTTCCTAGAAGCAGCAAAGGTAATTTGTACTTTTTAGTCAAAACTGATAGCTGCACGGGAGAAATCGACCTCAGAGCAACCAGCAAAGCAAATGGAGCCACTACCAAAAAGGTATTGGCATAAATGATGACCTCAAGAGGTAGGCCAGAATCGATCCGGATGGACGATGCGTCGCACTTTAGAAATAATACCGTTATTAACTTTTGTGCTGACAGAGGAATAGCAATCAATTGGGCCGTGAAATGTGTGCCGGAGAGTAATGGAATGGCTGAGAGGTCTGTAAGAAAAGTAAAGGATTGGATAATAAAGAATCAGAATGATAAAGGCTGGGATAAAGACATTGAGAGAATAGTATTTGATCTTAATGGTAATCTTGGAACTTCTGTCTCCCAGGGACAAGGGGACCCAAGTGAAACCCACGCAGACACAGGGAGAACGTGCAGACTCTGCACAGACAGTGACCCAAGCAGAAATCGAACCTGGGACCCTGGCGCTATGAAGGGATAGTGCGAACCACTATGCTACCGTGCTGTCCGGCACTGCGTATCTGCCTAGTACTTGTCGGTCACTGCCAAGTTAAGTTAAGATCTTGGAACTATTGGTGTATAGTTTAACCTATGATTGGATGTGTGTGATTGAATAACCATAACCATTAGTGTGCGTGAATAAATATTGTTCTGTTTTATAAACTGAGTCTTATAGTCATTTGTCTGCCATATACAGGTTAAGGCACTGTGGTTTAGAAAGGGCAACACCATGTTTACTTCCCTTCTTTAATTTGTACTTGCCCAAGTGATTGTTATTTTTGGCAATTTCTAAACGTTTTCCCACCATCATGGTTAAACTGACTAGTGTGTAGTTACTGGGTTGATCTTTACAAGCTTATTTGAGCAAGGATGTAACCTTTGCACTTCTCCAATGTTCCAGCACCACCCCTGTGCCGTAGGAGGATTGGAGGTTATGGCCAGTACCTTCACATTTTCCGCCCTTACTTCTTAGTATCCTTAGGTGTGCCTCATCTTGTCCTGGTAACTTCTCAACTTTAAGTACAGGCAGCCTTTCTAATACCTCCTCTTTATCAATTTTTAGCCCATCTAGTATTTCAATTACACCCGTCTTTCATTATGGCCATGACAGCATGTTCTTCCTTGGTAAAAATGCAAAGTATTTATTCAACACGTCAGCCATGCACTCTGCTTTCATGCATACGTGCTCTTTTTCATCCTTAATGGGCCCCAGCCCTCGTCTTACTACCATGTTACTACTTAACTGCCAAAATGAGACCTTTGTACTTCCTGTTAGCGAACACTTTCTTCTCCTGTTCTCTCTTTGCCTCTTATTCAGGGAGACATTCGCCGTGAATGGGTGTAAATTGAAAGATAGATACTCAGCGAGACCTTGGTGTCCTCAACATCAGTCGCTGAAAGTAAGCGTGCTGGTACAGCAAGCAGTAAAAAAGGCAAATGGTATGTTGGCCTTCAAAGCGAGAGATTTTGAGTATAAAAATAGGGATGTTGTACTGTAATTGTATAGGGCATTGGTGAGGTCACCTGGAGTATTGTGTGCAGTTTCGGTGTCCTTATCTGAGGAAGAATGTTCTTGCTATGGAGGGAGTGCAGCGAAGGTTTACCAGGCTGATTCCTGGGATGGTGGGACTGTCAACTGAGGAGATACTAAATCAGTTAGGATTACATTCATTTAAGTTTAGAAGAGTGAGAGGATTTCATAGAAACTTACAAAATTCTAACAGGATTAGACAGGGTAGATTCAGAAAGAATGCTCCGATTTTGACAGGGGAGTCCGGAACTAGGGGTGATAGTTTGAGGATAAGGGGTAAACTTTTTAGGACTGAGATGAGGAGAAATGTCTTCACCCAGAGAGTGGTGAATCTGGGGAATACGCTACCAGAAATTAGCTGAGGCTAAAACGTTGTATAATTTTAAGAAGGAATTAGATATAGCTCTTGGGGCTAAAGGGATCAAGGATAGGGGGGGGAAGGCGGGATCAGGGTATTGAACTTGATGATCAGCCATGATCATAATGAATGGCGGGCCAGATAGCCTCCTCTGCTTCTATTTCCTATGTTTCTAACTTTGGATTTTTCTACTGCTTTCTCACTTTTCCTTTAAACTTTCTCTGTTCAACCAGGCTTTCTATTGTCAACCTGACATCTGTTATACACAATCTTTCTCTGCTTCATTTTACCCTCTATCTCTCAGCATCCGGGGCGCTCTGGCTGCCCTGCCTTTACTCCTCCTGGGACTGTACCTTGATTGTGCCCAAAACATATCCTCTCCACAAGCAGCCCATTGATTTGCAAAACCTTGTCTGTCAATCTTTGATTCCAATTTATCCAGGCCAGATCTGTTCCCAATCCAGTGAAATTGGCCCTCCTTCAATTAAGTATTTTTACTCTAGGATTTCCTTGTCCCTTTCCATAGCTAATCTAAACCTTTTGAGACTATGATTGCCGTTCCCGAAATGTTTTCCGACTGGGATCTGCTCTACTTTTTTTTTCATAGAATTTACAGTGCAGAAGGGGGCCCTTCGGCCCATCGAGTCTACACTGGCTCTTGGAAAGAGCACCTACCCAAGTCCATACCTCCACCCTATCCCCATAACCTAGTAACCCTACCCGACACTAAGGGCAATTTTGGACACTGCGGGCAATTTATCATGGCCAATCCACCTAACCTGCACATCTTTGGACTGTGGGAGCGGAGCACCCGGAGGAAACCCACGCACACACGGGGAGAACGTGCAGACTCCGCACAGACAGTGACCCAAGCTGGGAATCGAACCTGGGACCCTGGAGCTGTGAAGCAATTGTGCTAACCACTATGCTACCGTGCTGCCCCTTGACTCATCTCATTCCCCAGAACCGGATCCAGCAATGCTGCCTTCCTCATGGGGTGAAACATATTGATCAAGAAAATTCTCATGAACACACTTCAAAAACTCTACTCTCTTCTGCCCTTTACATTATTATTATTCCACTATATAGTAAGATAATTGAAGTCCCATATTATCACTGTTCTATAGTTCATGGTCCTCTCTGTGATTTCCCTGGAACTTTACTCTTCCACATATTTCGCATCAGTTGCTGGTTTTCAAATACATCTAATAATGAAATGGCATCTCTACTGTTTCTTAATTCTAACCAAATAGATTCTGTCCCTGACTCCTTAGGGAATCCTTTCTCCTGCATATAATATTCTCAGTTGCCAAGGAATAGTATTGTTTCCACCTTGTGCACCCAGAGTCATCAAGTAGAGTACAACCTGTTTCAGTAATATCCCAACTTCAAGAAAACATTTCTCATAAAAGAGCTGCTTTCCCAATGTTAAATTTCAGTCATAAAGCTGAGGTTGCCAATTTAGAAAGAGTCACCCAGACTCGAAATGCTAGCTCCATCCTCTCTCCACAGATGCTGTAAGACCTGCTGAGATTTTCCAGCATTTTCTGTTTTTGTTGCCAATTTAGTGCTCTTAGCCTATACCCACTTGAAACCGAGGTACAGAATAGTTGACCTCCTGTCACAAAGGAATGTGAGAAACGGGCGCAGGAGTAAGCCATCCGGTCCCTCCAACCTGCACTGCCAATTAAGATCATGGCTGATCTTTGACCTCAGTCCTCTTTTCCACTTGATCCCCATTTCCCTTTACTTTCTTGGATCCTACAAATATTTTCATCCCACGATTCTGCACTGCAAAGAAAATTAGGTCCCAGAGGACAGTGTGCCAATCCATCCTACTTTGATCATATTTTTGAAATTATTCTGTATCACAAATTATTGAAAAAATGATGATGGACTCCACAACTACTCCATGCATGCAAGATTTACTTACGAGATTGTACAGTTCCTCTCATTCTAACTACTATGCATAGCTAACGCGGTGCAATCGAGCAACGTGAGAATAAAAACTGTCCAAGCCCTGTCACCAAGTTGTCACAAATATAATGCTGTTAGTATTGAAACACTGTACTGTGCAAACATCTTGTAAGTGAGCTGTGTGGCAATTATCTGTTTCAATCACAGCATGAACAGATGGAGCATAAAATGGGATAGGATTTATACTTATATTGATAGCTTCTTTGTGCTTTTATGTTCATCACACAATAAATCACTTACACATGGCTACTAATAGCTTAGAGAATCCTTCTTTAGTGCACCTCCAGTGGGAGGGCAACTTTTGATACAAATTATGTGACAAAATTAATCTGCCCACCATATAGTCATTTTTCATCTCCCAGAATGTGAGGATTAATAGAGCAACTTTACAGGAACAGGGGTAGTGCTTGTGCGGTGGACGATATTTCCTTAAACAAGCAATGATTTAACATATTGGATATCTAAGATTCCATGTGGGCATATTTTTCCCCTTTTCCGTATTTAAGCAACTAGCGGTTATACTGCCATTGGCCAATGCAGCAATTGCATGGACATAAGTGCAGATATTTTATTTTTACAATAATGCTTTTGTTATAAATGTCCAAAGAATAGGTTTATTTCAAAATTTAGTAGACTACGAAAGGAGTCCACACCGAGTTGTAGAAAGAAATAAACTTTTGTTACAATAGCTATTATTTACAGGACACAAAAGATCCCAGGCGGGTCTCTCCTCTATGTCGCTACCAAAACTGGCCAACTTTATACAGATGTTTAGCTACACATGGTTTACGGTTCCCCACCCCCTTTAATGGGGAAGCTCATATTCAGCAAAGCCCACGGAGAGTTTAATCATTGCCACATTGTAAATCCCGTGCATAGAGTAATATCATGGCTGAGTTGTAATTCATCGACTGACCGCTAGAAGTCTCACTAGTATATAAGTGAATGTTAGTCAGCTGATCCTTCAGACTGGCTAGAGGAAGTCGAAGAGAGAGGCTGCCGGTGCATGAGTTTCCTGTTTTTCATCTGTTGTGTATATAGTTTACCCACAGTTAATGTTAATAAATCATTTATAGCTTTAACTACAAGTGTTCTTGTAATAAATAAGGCCATCCGACAAGAACATAAGTGCAGGTTGTAACACTCCTCCCCTCCAAAGTGCGAAGAATCCTCCAATGACTGTGGCGATGCTGGACGCGAAACTCACTTTGTCTCTGGCTGTGCGTTGTGCACCCATAGCGCAGGATCAGGCAGTGTGCACCGGGAAGGCGAACATCGCTTCCATCTGGAATGCCAAATCAGAATCTCTGCTGGAGGCTGCTGCACTGTGGACTCTCCGTCAGAGACGACCTGGTCGCCATCTCTGAATCTGTGTTGATGACCTCTCTCATGTTGGTGTCTTGACCCCTTTGGGGTTCTGATATGGTCAGGTCAGGCATCAGGGTGTGCTAGACACAACCTTTTCATTCACAAGGAATTTAAGAAGAATTGGTCACCTGGACCTAATGAGATCCACGTGCTTAAGCATTATTTGATCCTGGACTTGTATTTGGTAGGAAACCGGCCCTGTCTGGCGGATTATGGTCCTGGAGGTCCACTGGGCACAGTCTGCAAAACTTTGAACATACATTGCGTCACCTGGTACAAAGAACCTGGATGGTCGACATCAAATGGGGCAACACCCTTGCAGGCTTTGGTTGTGGCGCACCTTTCCGCCGATTTCAGGGAAGACCATACTAAGGCGGGTCCAAAGTCTCCGTCCCATCTGTATCTAAGCAGGGGACACCCCAGTCATGGTGTGCAGGGTGCTCCTGTAACAAAACAGGAAACAGGCCAGCCTGGTGTCCATAGACTCTGAAGACTGTTTTTTGTAATCCTCATTTGAACATCTGGACGCCCTCTCCGCTAGTCCATTCAAAGTTGGGTTTTATGGAGCAGTCCAAATGTGGCATACTCCGTTGGCCTTCAGAAACCCAGAGAACTCTTTGCTCGTAAAAGGTGTGCCATTGTCCATGACTAACACCTCGGGTATGCCTTGGGTACTTAAAGACAAATGCAGCTTTTCGATCGTAGCCCTGAAGGTAGTCGCCCCCAACTTGTGGACCTCCACCCATTTGGAATGGGTGTCATTTAGGAGAATGAATATTAACCCCTGAAACAGCCCGGCAAAATCAGCATTCAACCGCGTCCATAGCCACCCTAGCCATTTCCAAGGGTGGAGGTGCGCAATCGGCAGGGGTGTTACATTAGCCATTTTCCAGTCCTCTGGGATTCTCCCTGCCTCCAGTGATTCCTGAAAGATCACCACCAATCCCTCCACAATCTCCTCCACTATCTCCTTTAGAACCCTAGGGTGCAGTCCATCCAGTCCAGATAATTTATCCACCTTTTCTGGCACCACGACGACACATGTACTCCAAAGCAGGGCACCGTCCTCCACACTAAATCCGGATATCTTAGATGAGTAAGCCCATAATTCACAGGGAGCTGTCAATACTGTCCACATATAACAGGAGATGTCGAACCTTAGAAAGAACTGGGTCCACTCATGGATCCCAGTGACCGGCAATGAGACCATGAAGTTCAGGGTGGCGAATATTCGTAGGCGGCCATTAAAAGGACCCACACCTGGATTCTCACCGAAGCAAAAGGCGGGATGGCCCAGTCCTCCTTAAATAAACTGAGCAATGGTTTGTGGTCAGTGGTGAGGGTGAAATGGCGGCCATACACCTATTGGTAGAATTTCTAAACTGCGAAAACCATCACCAGGACCTCCTTTATCTGTATGTGTTTGGATTCGGCCACAGCCAGCATCTGGGAAGCAAAAGCAATCGGCTGCTCCCTGCCATCCTGTGAGAGAGAACGGCCCCAATGCACGTGACGATGAGAGGCTTGGTGGGATCATAGTGAGTGAACAACCCAGAAGACGAAAGCTGTTTCTCCACCTGCTTGAAAGCCTTTCTTGCGGCCCACTCTTGGGTATATCTTCAAAAGTAGAAGCAAGGGGCCAGCATCATTGCAAGTTTCGGGATGAACTTGCCATAATAGTTCACTAACCTTAAAAACGATCAAACCTCCATGATGCTCGTAGAGGCAGGGGCCTGCTGAATGGCGCTCACCTTCTCTGCAACCGGGTGTAAGTACTCGCGGTCCACCCAATAGCCCAAATACACCACCTCTTTGGCGTGAGAAGCATACGTGGCCTTTTGCAGGCAGACACCAGATTCCAAAAAACACCAGAGAACTTCTGACAGGTTGTCCAGATGCTCCTGCTCCATTACTCTGATGACCAGCATGTCATAGAAATATACCGCTACGTGCGGTAACCCACACAGGATGTTCCCCATTATCCACTGGAATACAGTACAGGCTGATCACAGGTCGACAGACACCCTGATGTATTCATACAGGCCGCAGTGTGTGTTGATCGTGACTTAATGGTGTGAAGCCGAGTCCAATTCGAGTTGCGAATATGCAGGACTCATATCAAGAAAGTCCACCTGCTAATTTAGCATAAAGGTACTCAATACTGGGCATCGGGTAGAGGTCCAAATGCGAAGCCGTATTTACTGTCAGTTTGTATTCCACGTATAACCAGACCGCCTTGTCTGGCTTCAATATCAGAACCACCGGCACTGCCCAGTCTGCAAAATACACGGGCCGGATGACCCTAATTCCTCAAGCCGACTGAACTCGATCTCTACTTTTGCCAGCAAGGCATAAGGGACTAGGCAGGCCCTGAAATATTTTGGCTGCGCAGCTGCATCGGCATGGAATTTGGCCATAATATGCTTAATATTCCCCAATCCAGGCTGAAAGACTTCAGGGTACTTTCCCACTACTTTGCTCAGGCCTCCTGATTCCACTTGGAAGATGTGTTGCCAATCAAGGTGCAGGTGGTTTAACCAGTCATGGCCCAGCAAGCTAGGGCCATGCCCCTTCACTACAATTAGCGGGAGGCACATTGCCTACTATCCATAAATCATCAGGACCATGGTGGGCCCACAATGTCCAGCGACCTGCTGGTATATGTGCCCAATCGTGCATCAGTGTCCCTAAAATCCAACTGTGGCACTCCTTTCTCAATGCGCTCGAAAGTCTGCCTCCCTACAATGGAAACTGCAGCGCCAGTATAAAGCTCCATATCTCATAGGTGTCCCTTCACTTGCACAGCGATTTTGATGGGCACAACTCAAGGTGCTGCAACCCAATTGAGCTGCATGCAATCCTCCTCCTCTGATTCATCCGAATGAAAAGTACGGGCCCTAGGCAGGCGTCTACGTCTACTGGGACCCCGGGACCTCTGACTGACCTGTAGCTTGCACTCACTTAGAGGCCTACGACCACATGTCCCACAAAGGCCTGGTTCTCCCTCTGCAGATTCTGGGGAGGTAAGCTGTCGGGACGACTCAATCTTCGACCACCGGACCGGGCCTGCATGACACTCTGCCCAGGATGGGGTCCGGCCTTTGAGGGGGAGGGGTTTGATCACCGGGAGGAGGCACGCCCTGAGGCATTCACTTACATTCCCTGGATTTCCTGCTCCCCTCATTCGCATGACAGGGAGATTTGTACAGCTTTCTACAGGATTAGTGATGGTTCAGCCAACAATTTCTTTTGAGTGGCCACATATTGATGCTGTCTACCAAGCGGCTGTGCAGCATTTCCAACAGGGATGTACCATATTATCTTTTGTAATCTTGACAAAAACCCAGTGAAAGACTCACCCAGGATCCCTTCCGCTGTGTAGAAGCGATGTCTCTACTGTTATGGGCCAGGGTTTAAAAATCTCCAAAGTATATTATGGAGTTCACCTGACCTATAATTGTTTATTGATTTTAGTTACAATGAGCACAAGAGCCTGTCTTTCGGGTGTTATTCAACAGAGTTCTTAGGTGCTTTTAATTTAAAAAACAAGCTTTATTCGAAGAATTTAGTTAACATTTGTATAAACACACACAGCAAAAAATGTTATCAACTAAAAACATAAAAACCCCACACAGCTACAATAATTTATGTATAACCCTTAATAAATTCCCTCTTAACTGTTCAAATTCAAGAACAAAATCCAAGTAAAACCAGAAACCCCTTTTCAAAGGCGTGGCCCAGCTGGTATAAGACTTGTTCCCCTTTTGAAAACAGCAGATTTGAATTCCTTCCAGAAAGCAATTATCTCTTTTAAGTTACCAAGCAGTCTGGAAACAGCTTTTAAAATGAAGATAAAGAAAAACATTTCTTTCAACCTGTGCAGTTCAAACCAGTCCAAAACTCAAAGCGAAAGTACCCACAGAGCCACAACCCAGCTCCACCCATAAAAATGACATCACTGAAACCATTTGATAAGACAAAAACATTTCTTAAAGGGACACTCCCATGACACCTCCCCCTAAGAAAAAACAATAAACCATCAACTTCAAAGATGGTTTCATTTTTCACCTTTTCGCTTGCCCGTTAATAACAACTGACAATAAACATACACTTTTTAAACAAAAACAAAACAGGCAAACATTGATTATAATATAATCCATTTTGGTTCTTCTTCCACCATCGAACCTGCTTCTCTTCATCACATTCATGGCAAAGCACCAGCTATCACATTGTCTCGTCCCGCCACATGTATAATTTTTAAATGAAATGGCTGTAATAATATACTCCATCGAAACAGTCTGGCATTTTTATTCATGAATCGCTCCAAAAACGTCAATTGATTATGATCAGTATATATAATTGTTTCAGACGAATTGCTGGTAACATAAATGTTAAAGTGTTGCAAAGCCAGCACCAAGCTCAAAGTCAAATTGTTGAATACTTCCTCTTATATCATTTAGTTTCTTGGAAAAATATCCAATAGGCCGCTCTATTTCTTCGTTGTCTTCTTGCAAGAGCACAGCACAGCATCTATGCACACATCACTCGCGTCGATGGCCACCTTGAATGGTTTTGTGTAATTTGGGGTGGCCTACACAGGAGCAGAGGTTAACACAGCCTCCAAGCCATCAAATGCCTGTTGACACTCTGCCGTCCACTGAAATTTGCTACACTTCTTCAGCAAGTCCGTAAGTGGAGCAACCACGCTGCTAAAATTCGGCACAAATTTATGGTAAAAACCACTCATGCCAAGAAATCGCATTATTTCCATTTGTGTCGAGGGTATTGGAAACTGCCCAATAACTTTTGTTTTCACATCCCGTGGGACCATTTGTCCATGTCCAATTGTATGGCCAAGGAACATGACTTGGGCTTTTCCAAACTCACTTTTGGCTAGGTTTACCACCAAACTCGCCTCCTGAAGTCAATCGAATAACTCCATTAGGTGCTTCAAATGTTCTTTCCATGTCTGCCTAAAAATCACCAGATTGTTTATGTATACCATACAATTGGGTAATCCTGAAATGACTTTATTAGTTTTATTTTCATGTTTTAATTTAGAATACCCAATTCATTTTTTCCAATTAAGGGGCAATTTAGCATGGCCAATCCATCCAGCCTGCACATCTTTGGGTTGTGGGGGCGAAACCCATGCAAACACGGGGAGAATGTGCAAACTCCACACGGACAGTGACCCAGAGCCGGGATTGAACCTGGGACCTCGGCGCCGTGAAGCATCAGGGCTAATCCACTGTGCCACCATGCTGCCTCTGACTTTATTAGTTAACCATTGAAATGTGGCTAGGGTGTTTTTCATGCCAAATGGCATAACTTTGAATTGGTATATACCAAAATCTGAAATCTCCATTGCCCTTTCGGATAAAGGTACCTGTCAGTAAATCCAATTTGGAGATAAAAGCTGATTGTCCCATCTTCTCAATGCAGTCCTCCAAGCGTGATATAGGATAAGAGTCTGTTCTTGTGAATTATTTACGGTAATTGCATTAACCTTTCTATAGTCCACATACAATCGTCCAGTTTTGGTACCATCATCATGGGTGAGCTCCATTGGCTGAAACCTAATTCAATTATGCCATTTTTAAGCATACTTTCAATTTCTTTTTACACCTGTGCCAATTTTAAAGGGATATGTCTGTATGGATGTTGTTTAATTGGAACAACATTTCCCACATCTACATCATGTATAAACATTTTAGTACATCCCAACTTATTTCCACAAACTTGCCCATGTGATATCAATAACTCTTTCAGGTTAGTTTGTTTTTCCTCTGGAAGGTAACTCAATAACTTATCCCAATTTTTAAGAACATCCTCATGATCTAATTTAATTTGAGGAATGTCAAATTCAGGGTTATCTGGATTTGGTTCTCCACTTTGAAGAATTAAAACCTCCTCCTTTTGCTCTCCTCCCCTTTCAAAATACCTTTTAAGCATATTCACATGACACACTCATTGAGTTTCCTTCTATCTGGCATTCTTACCAAATAATTCACCTCACTCAATTTCCTTTCAATCTGATAAGGTCCACAAAACCTCATTTTTAAAGGTTCACCTACCACTGGTAACAATACTAAAACAATAATGTAATTTCCGATTTCTCACTCACCAATTTTTCCTTAATCAATTTAAGTGGTCCTCTTATCTCATGACCAAAAATTAGTTTAAAAGGACTGAATTTGGTTGACTCATTAGGTGCATCCCTAATTGCAAACAGTACGAATGGAATTCCTTTATCCCAATCCTTTGGATAATCTTGACAATAAGCCCTCAACATTGTCTTTAACATCTGATGCCACCGTTCTAACACTCCCTGTGATTCTGAATGGTATGCAATTGATTTAAATTGTTTTACTCCTAAGCTAACCATAACCTTCTTGTTAACCTTGAGGTAAAATTTGATCCTTGATCCGATTGTATTTCTATGGGTAGTCTATATCTAGTAAAAATTTAAGTAACTCCTCCACAATCATTTTAGCTGTAATACTGCGTACTGGATTGGCCTCTGGAAACCTAGTAAACACATCAGTTATAGTCAAAAGATATTGATTCCCACTTTTTGTTTTAGGAAGCGGTCCTACACAATCAATTAAGACTCTTGTAAAAGGTTCCTCAAATGCTGGAATGGGTATTATCACCGCTGGTTTTATCACCGCTTGAGGTTTCCCTATCACTTGTTCCATTATATAGGTGACATGATCGACAAAATTTAACTACATCTTTATGTAGTCTAGGCCAATAAAAATATTTTTGTATTTCAGCATGAGTTTCCCTTACTCCCAAATGACCTCCTACTGGTACCTCGTGCTACTCGCAACACCTCCTTTCTATATCCTACCGGCAATACCACTTGATTAACTTCTGCCCACTTTACATCCACCTGCATTTGTAAAGTCTCCATTTTCTCATTAAGACATAATTTTTCAGGTAATAACATTCTGATATACATTTAGATTCCTCATCCATGTATGCTTTCAGTTACATCCATTTTATTTCTATAGCTTTCTGTTGTAACTCCGCCATCATTCCTGAACAAAAAATATCCGCCTCATCCTCCACCTGTTCTTCTTCTTTCCAACCATGTGATCAAAAATTGTTTCTGAACTTCAACTTTATCTTCACTCTTTGATTTCTCCTGTCTTAACCTGTGACTTTACGACCTTATCACGACACAATCAGGAAATTTCCCACGATATTTGTCCTTCAACAATTCAGTTGATTGATTTTCCACTGGCTTATCAATCACAGTTGGCATCACTCCCACTTGTGATCCAGGTATATAATTACCCAAAATAAACTGTATTCCTGGACAAGATAGTTTCTCTATTACTCCTCCTACCACTTTACCACTCTTCACTGGACTTTCCAACCTCACCTATATAATGGAACACTACTCTTCTCACCCTAACTTTCACATATTACCACCTTTGCTGGCAATATTCCTCCCAAAATACATAACTCCTCATCTGTTACCATCAAAGATTGACTAGCTCCCATATCTCTTAAAATTCTGACTTCTTTTCCTACTCCTCCTGGTACTCATGAGTAAATTTTACCCACACAAGTAAATTATTTGAAGAGATTTGGCACCTTCTTATCAATCACCTCTTTATCAGGCTGTACAATCTTTTGCACCTCCTTCGCTTCAATTGGTCTTTCCTTTGCCACTTTAACAAACTCCACTGGCTTATCCTGTTTTACCACATAGCCTTCTCAGTGCTTTTCTTCAACCCCCAACACTGTGACTTTACATGGCCTAGTTTATTTCAGTAAAAACATCTGAAACTTTTCATTTCTCTTCCACCTTCCTGGATTCTATTTTAATGTGAGGTGCACTATCCTTATTATCTCCCATCAGATCCCTTTTACCTTTATCACCTGAGTATCTCTCCTTTCCCCAGTTTCTATCCATCACAGGATGAAACTGGTGTCGGAAACGAAACTTTGATTCATGAACTAATTCATAATCATTTGCCATTTCTGCTGCTAATCTCACAGTTTTAACCCTTTGCCCTTCCACATGAGTTCTCACTACATCAGGAATTGAATTTTTAAACTCATCCAAAATTAGCATTTCTCTAAAAGCTTCATATGCTTGGTCTATTTTCAAAGCCCTTATCCACCTATCAAAAGTACTCTGTTTGATCCTTTCAAACTCTATGTATGTTTGACCAGGTTTTTTTCTTAAATTTCTAAACCTTTGTCTGTAAGCTTCAGGCACTAGTTCATATGCAGCTAAGGTGGATTTCCTACCTCCTCATATGTCCCAGATATCTCCTCTGATAGTGATGCAAACACTTCACTAGCTCTACCTACCAACTTTGTTTGATTGTCGGGGGGGCGTTGGATGGCCGGTCCATTCACACCCTTGACCCATGTAGAGGCCTGGGGGCCATCGGGCACCCCGAGGGAGGAGGAGGTGCTGGGGCCCGTCCCAGGTCCCCCTGTAGGGGAGGTCCCGGATCACTGCAGCACCACGGACTCCCCCCCTTCCATCCCAGGTGCATCTGGTGGGCAACGGGCAGGACAGGCTGGCAGCCTGCCATCCCAGTCGCCCGAGCCGCAGCCTGGCCCATCTAGGCCTGGCCACCCCAGGAAACGGCCGCCAAAGGGATCCCGAGTCAGAGGGCAGGAATCGCAGGAGTCCACCTCCAGTTCTGCTGTCCCATCTGGGGAACCACCTAGGCGTAGTCGAAGGGCCCGTAAGGCCAAACAATTAGACACTGAGTAAATTGGCACGTCGCAGGGCACAGATGTATTTTAGGGGCTAGGGCACGTGTATGGACTGTTTGTTATTAAAATCACTTTCACACCTACAGAATCTGCCTTTGTGCTTTGTCCGAAGCGTGCGGGGGGTGTCATGTACGTTGAGTGCCAGTGTGTGTGTGAGGGGTGGTCTTACGTCGGCCCCAGGTGAGTGTGCCCCCCCTCCCCCTGGGCCACCCTCGCCATCCCCCCGGGCAGTGGACGGGACCGTGCGCTGCAGTGTCACGGCCGCAAGCAGGGATGGTCCGGGTGGATGGTGGTACTGGGTCAGACATTGTCCAACGATGTGGCGCCAGGAGCTCATCGCAGTGCGGGTCGTCATCATCCTCCATGGCCTGCAATAGACACGCTTCCACCGGCGACCATGTGACCCCGGCCCGTCATGCCGCAGGTGGATCCGCAATGGAGGGGTGGTATGCATGCAGGTGGGGTGGGTGTGGTTGGTGGGTGGGGAGGGGTGAGGGTGTTGGTGCTGGGTGGGTGAGGGTTGTTGGTGCTGGGTGGGTGAGGGGGGTGAGGGTGTTGGTGCTGGGTGGGTGAGGGGGGTGAGGATGTTGGTGCTGGGTGGGTGGGGGGGGGCTGAGGGTGGTCGGATATTGCCATGGTGTGCGGTATGTGGCCATACTCGTTGATTCCCACGCCCCTTAGTCAGTGAACCGGGCGGCTATCAGCCTGTCCCGTGCCCGCTGGCCCAGCCGGTAACGGTGGGCAGTCACCTGCCCATGACCAGCCCATCTGCCCTGACCATTGCCCCCATCCCCCTTGTCTGGGGAGGACTGCGCCTCTTCCTGCTGCTCCTTCACTCCCCCCTCCTCTGCTGGGTTATGTTGTGCAGGACGCAGCACACCACAATGATGTGGCCGACCCTATCTGACGGGTACTGGAGGGCCTCCCCCAGAGATGTCCAGGCACCTGAAACGCATTTTGAGCACGCCAAAGCACCTCTCTATCACACCCCTGGTTGCTGTATGTGCATCATTGTAGCCGTTCTCTGCGTCATTCTGTGGCCTCCGTATAGGCATCATCAGCCACGACCGCAATGGGTAACCCCTGTCGCCCAGCAACCAGCCCCTCAGCCGGGGGTGGCGTCCCTCGAACATGCCAGGGATGAAAGACCGCGACAACACGTATGAGTCATGAACACTTCCCGGGTACTGGGCACAGACGTGCAGGATAATCATGCAGTGGTTGCAGACCACCTGGATGTTCATGGAATCGGTCCCCTTCCTATTGGTGAAGGCCCTGTTACCTGCAGGTAGCCGCACGGCGACGTGCATCCCATCGATAGCGCCGTGGACCATGGGAAAACCGGCCATGGCAGAGAAGCCCACGGCCCGGGCATCCTGGCTGGCCCGGTCCACAGGGAACCGGATGTAGCGGTCCGCAATGGCACTGGTGCACCGATGCCTGCGAGATGCCGGACAGGTCCCCACTGGAATGACCCTGTGGCATAAAAGTTCAGGGCCACCGTAACCATGTCGGACACGGGGAGAGGGTGTCCTCCCCCAGTGCCACGTGGTGCCAGGTGTGCCAGCAGGTGGCAGATGTGTGCCACGGTTTCCCGACTCATCCGGAGTCTCCTCCTGCATTCCCGGTCCGTGAGGTCCTGGTACGACGAACGGGGCCGGTACACACGGGGTCTCCTCTGGCCTCTCCGTCGCCGTGGCGCCACGACGTCCTCCTCCCTCTCCTCGTGCACCTCCTCCTCTTCGTGCTCCCCCTGCTCCTCCTCCTCCTCGTCCAGTCGGGCGGGTGACCCTCCAGCCTGGGCGGCTGCCGCCTGCTCCTCTGTGGCAGCCTGTGCTGCCTCTCTGGCACGCTCCTCCTCCTCCAGGGTTACATGTAGAATAGCGGCTGCCGCCACGGTGGCCAACATATCTGGCTGATCAGAAAACATGACGGCCTGTGGGGGGGGGGAGGGGGTACAACATGTCATCATTGCCCTTACCCCCCCCCGCCCCCCGCAGCCAGGTGCCATGGGCTGCATGGGCACGACTGTTGGAGGATGGCACCTGGCCAGGCGGACGACCTCCCTTGCCCTCGCCCCCCTCCCCCCTCCCTCCCCGGCACTCGCACTCACCACCCCCCCTCCCCGGCACTCGCACTCACCACCCCCCCTCCCCGGCACTCGCACTCACCCCCCCCCCCTCCCCGGCACTCGCACTCACCCCCCCCCCTCCCCGGCACTCGCACTCACCCCCCCCCCTCCCCGGCACTCGCACTCACCCCCCGCCCCCCCGGCACTCGCACTCACCCCCCCCCTCCCCGGCACTCGCACTCACCCCCCCCCCTCCCCGGCACTCGCACTCACCCCCCTCCCCGGCACTCTCCCCCCCTCCCCGGCAATCTCATCCCCTCCCCGGCACTCGCTCTCACCCCCCCCCCCACCGGCACTCACCCCCCCCCCCCACCGGCACTCACCCCCACTCCCCCCCCCACCGGCACTCACCCCCCCTCCCCGGCACTCTCATCCCCTCCCCGGCACTCGCTCTCACTCCCCTTCCCCGGCACTCGCTTTCATTCCCCCACCCCGGCACTCACCCTCAGCCCCCCCCCCACAGAGCCCCTCCCTCCCCCACACACACAGACTGCGGCCAAGCCGTCACTTCTCCTGCGGCCACCCCCCAGGCCGTGACCTACCTCCACGCTGTACGGCGTCAACCATCAGCACTGGTTGACGCAGTTATATAGGTGTGTTGATTTAAGTCGACGTGACCCGTGGTCATGTCGGTGGGACTTTGGCCCATCCGGCCGGGAGAATACGGACAGCCCTGGGGTCCATAGCGTTGCGCCGGCCCCCGCCATTCTCCGAGGCGGGCGGCGCGATTGACGCCTCGCCGACTTTTCAGCGTTCGGAGACTTCGGGAGACGGCGGGGGCGGGATTCACGCCCCCCCCCCCCCCCCCCGGCGATTCTCCGACCCGGCGGGCGGTCGGAGAATCCTGCCCCAGAACCTTAGGGGTCTTGACAGATCGGATGTGCAGAGCATGTTTCCTCTTGCATGAAAATCTCGAACTAATAATATTTATTGTCACAAATAGGCTTACATTGCAATGAGGTTACTGTGAAAAGTCCCTAGTCGCCACATTCGGGTACACTGAGGGAGAATTCAGAATGTCCAAATTACCTAACAAGCACGTCTTTTGGGACTTGTGGGAGGAAACCGGAGCACGTGGAGGAAACCCACGCAGACATGGGGAGAACGTGCAGACTCTGTACAGACAGTGACCCAGCTGGGAATTGAACCTGGGACCCTGGCGCTTCAAAGCCATAGTTCTAACCACTGTGCTACCTTGCTGCCCACAGTACTAGCCTAGCGTCATAACCACTTCTTTGTAGGATGCTCTTTTGGATCCTAGGATTCTTTTTCCCCAACACAAATGCCATGATTGATTTGTTATGTAGCATTTTTAACAGAATGAAACGTCTCAAGCTGATTGCCAGGGAGAGGGATTGAGTCCTCAGTTAGGGAACGGAGTTTAGAGCAGGACTTGAAAACAACAGCTTCGCTCACAGTGCTGGATAAGATGCCTGATAATTTAGCAATAGTGGAGGAATTGAGAGGTGTTATACAAGGAAGTTATCAGAGAAGGGCCTTGTGAGGGCAGCACGGTTCTGCAAGTGGTTAGCACGGTTGCCTCAGGGCGCCGGGCTCCCAGGTTCGATCCCGGCTCTGGGTCACTGTCCGTGTGGAGTTTGCACATTCTCCCTGTGTTTGCGTGGGTTTCACCCCCACAACCCAAAGATGTGCAGGATAGGTGGATTGGCCACGTTAAATTGCCCCTTAATTGAAAAAAATTAATTGGATATTCTCAACTTATGAAAAAAGAGATGGACCTTGTGTGATAAATGAACACGGTACATCAATAATATCTAGCTTCGTTCACGGTTGTTATGCCACCGCCTTTATCTTCTCAATTGAGTCTCAGTCATGCTCTTGAAACGTGTTGAGACTTTCTGTTATCTCCTTGCTGCACAGCCGTGGTACTGTTGCTCTCTTTGGTTGGCTCTGAATATGGCGGTCAATATGGTCGCCTTCCTTAATTCTAATTACGTTTTCTCTAGAGTCGCCAGGTATCTTTCGATGCCACCACAAGGTTGGAAACTGAATACTGCTCAAAGACTCGATACACCAGTTAGTTAGTTCAAAGTCAATGCTTATTTATTTACACACACAGTTAAATCTACTCATGCACAAAAACTCTACAGACTAAACTATCACTACTGCTAAAGCGTATACTTAGCTTCGGGCGCCCACTCAGTCAGAGGAACAATGGCCGTTGTTCGGTTCTGAGGCTGCTGGAGTCGAACTGGTACAGGGGAACAGCTAAGGTCGTCCGTCTGGTAGCGTGCGTTGCCCTTGGACTTACTTGCTTCTGGTGCAGCTGGTGGACAGGTCTCTCTTCGGTGAGAGCCGGGTCCAAGAGAATGATTCTCTCTTGGGGGCTCCTTCTTATACCCAAAGGGGCTTTGCGCTTTTGGGCGGGCCTTGAACTTGGCCCCAATCAATTGGGCCGTTTCTTGATCATTCCTATTGATCTCGTCCAATAAAGGGGTGGCGTGCCCTGATGGCTGGGCGTGTACTAGGTGACCGTTGGCCTGCTTTGTTTCAGCCTCCTCTGGCGCCGGGGTGTCTGCCTTAGTATCGGTTACTCAAATGTTACTCTTTTGTTCCCGGAGATGGGCCATTAGTATGCTCATGGGCCTACAGTTTTGGCCTTGTCTGGGAGCTGCGGCTCCAATATACAGACAAGCTCTGAACCTCCTTGTTTTCTCAGCATTGTCCATTTTCCCTGCAATCTTTGCAAAGTGTCCATTTTGTAATCGGGAAGTGGCCATCCCAGATGGCTAGACTCCCTCCTTGTGATCCTCAACGCGAAGCGTGAAGGATCACATTACTGCGTCGTCTTCGTTCTCTGACCAAGCTGGGCACCTATAAGCACTTCATAGGCTCTACACTGCTCTGTCCTATGAATTGCAATTTTACCTAAGTTATTTTATATACATACATCATTATAAAATTCTACAGGGCGCTAAGACATTCAGGCATGCATTACAAAACAAAAAAACCTCTAACTATCCTCAATAAACTATCCTCACTTAACCAATCAAAACAATCTACAACATTTTAAACTGGAGAAATAGCAGCAACACAAGTCTCTGGCTTGGCAGTCAAGCACAGAGTTTTACATTTCTTTATTAAATGAAAACACACACAAAAAAAAACACGGATGCACTTTAATTCACTTAAAGGGGTTGGGGGTTTGTTGGAGTCCGAAGATAGGGGATCTAAATGTGTATATCGGAGTGTGGTTGCGGGACGCTCTCCGCCATTTTCTGAGTCTAAGTGTCTGCACGACAGTGCAGAGTATCGCCAGTACTAAGAGTGCTTCTATGATGTAAGATAGTGAATATCAGGTGATAAACTGGTCGGGGTGTCGGTAACTGTCTCGGGGGTAACTATCTCAGGGTACAGTGTATGGATGGGGTGGGAATCATTCACGGCCTGTGTGGTAGGGGTCAGGGGGGTAGCGTCCCCGCACAACTGAAGGGATCCCGCTAAGATCCAGGTGAAAAGCATGAAGGTTGTCTTCATCTTTCCTTTTGTCGGTCTTCTTCTTTTTCTTCCTCTGGGCTTCCTGAGGTTCCGGAGTTCTGTGGACACAAGCATAATATCTGTTATTATCTTGCTTAAGATCTGATATGTCTGTCTGTCTGTCCTCTGTTGCCAATTACCCATTATAATTGGTCACCATCTGTGACTCCCTCATTTAAAAAATACCGAATATTTGGACAAGACATCCGAGAAAAATACTGACACAGTGCGAGCCGTCTCGCAGCCTGTGTGATCTACCATCCTAGTGTTTGAGGATGTAAATAGCATATGGAAGCAACGTAAGGGTCGCCAGAAACAAACAAAAAAAGTTTCGAACTAAGAGTGCTAAAATGGGGTGCGTATGGACCACGGCGGGTAAGACTGGGTGGAATCCCCGGTAGGACGGTGACCAGTGCCGTTTGTGCTCTACCCGAGCGTAGCTGACCAGAGTGGGGTGTCCTCAGGCAGAGCGGAGACCAGTACCGTTTCTCCACTGCCTGAGCGACCGGCAAGAACGGGTAAGAATGTGGTCGTCGTGGGGGCTGGCTCTTGTGATTACCTTCAAATTAGGAGAGTAGTCATGATTGGTGTCTACCGACAAACTAGTTCCTCTGAACGGTTTTCTGTTGACAAATTTGTTCCATTAATTGCCAGTCCCAGTGGGCGTAAAAAGAGTGGTGGCGTGGGGCCATGAAAACTTTTAAATTCACAAACAACATTTAACATGTACATTAAACAAACAAACATATGACCAACATGGTGCAGGTTCCATCGGAAAGGGATACCGTAAATCACATTTGGCTTGGGGTGTAACTAGCATATGGAGTCAGTGTAGTTGACCGAAGAAGAGGGGAAGGAGGAGACAAACAAAAATGACGTGGCATTGCTGAGGTGTCCCTGCCATGCGAAGTGGTGGGTAAGCGCTCACAGTTTGCATGGGGCGGCTGGGTCCTTGCAACTGCTGTGGGTGATATTCTCCTTCATATCTGGGGGCCAGTCTAGCTGGTGGGGGTCTCCTGCAATCTCAGGCGAAGTGTTCTGACTGCACACAGTTGTAACATGACCCCTGGGGCATGTAAGATGGAGCATGCTCTCTGGGGTATCGTTCCTTTGAGTATGGTTCCCTGGGTGGGGGGTTGGTGCTGTTGGTGTTGTTGCTGGTTCATGCATTTGTGGGCTGATTCCGTTGCTGTTTCAGGGGGGCTTGACATTCTCGTGCGTAGTGTCCTAATTGGCCGCAATTATAACACTCCTGGGATTTAGTCTGCTGTGGGCTGTTTCTTCCCTCGTTTACCCATGCGGGGTTCTGGTGCGTCCTAACTGGATGCATGTCTGCCAACTCTTCCTCTGGTTTTACAAATGCGGTTTTGCCTTGGACGGATTGTTCCCAAGTGCGGGACAATCTTTTCTGAAGCCATTTCTCGTTGTGAGCCTCGTCTGAGGGGTCGGAATTTGCGCAAGCTCTCTGTCCTGCCTCTGTCGCATGAGAGACTAGGATTCAAGTCCATTTGGCCATATTATCCGCGGACAAATAGATGTGGGCTAACTCTCCAAATACTGCTGTGAAATGTATCCACAAGCATCCAGCAAACGCTGTGGGGTGCTCTGTTTTCTTTTGCCTACACTTGTTTTGGCCTTCTACGGCCTTCTCCTCTGTTACCAACAACATAGGTAAGTCTAGGAAAGAGGACCTGTTTAGAGATTATAAAGAGCTAGGATTCAAATTAAAAAACAGGTCCTCAAGGGTCATAATCTCCGGATTACTGCCCGAGCCACGTGCAAATTGGCATAGGGAGGCAAGAATAAGGGAAGTTAACACGTGGCTGAAAGAGTGGTGTGGGAATGAGGGGTTCCTTTTCATGGGACACTGGCATCAGTTTTGGGACAGGGGGGACCTATACCGTTGGGATGGTCTCCACCTGAACCGAGCTGGGACCAGTGTTCTGGCGAAAAAAGTAAATAGGGTGGTCAATAGGACTTTAAACTAAAGATTGGTGGGGAAGGGAAAGTCAGGGAACCAAGAGGTGAAGTAATCAGCGGGGAGTGTAGCTGCTTAGGAATAAAAAAAAACACGAACAGACAAAACGCAAGAGTGGTTACGATTGGCCCCATCCCACAAAATATGACACAGTGTATGGAAAGGCTCAGTAAACCAAGGTCCACCACACTAAGAAAACAAAAAGGGACGGTCAATAGAGAATTAAAGGTGCTATATTTAAATGCGCGCAGTGTACGGAACAAGGTAGATGAGCTTGTGGCCCAGATTGTGACTGGCAGGTATGATGTGGTAGGCATCACAGAGACATGGTTGCAGGGGGTTCAGGACTGGCATTTAAACATCCAGGGATTCACAACCTATCGAAAAGACAGAGAGGTGGGCAGAGGGGGTGGGGTTGCCTTGTTAATTAGGAATGAAATTAAATCAATAGCACTAAACGACATAGGGTCGGATGATGTGTGGGTAGAGTTGAGGAACCACAAAGGCAAAAAAACCATAATGGGAGTTATGTACAGGCCTCCTAACAGTGGTCAGGTCCAGGGGCACAAAATGCACCACGAAATAGAAAGTGCATGTCAGAAAGGCAAGGTCACAGTGATCATGGGGGACTTTAATATGCAGGTGGACTGGGTAAATAATACTGCCAGTGGACCCAAGGAAAGGGAATTCATTGAATGTTTACAGGAGGGCTTTTTGGAACAGCTTGTGATGGAGCCCACGAGGGAACAGGCCATTCTGGACTTAATGTTATGTAATGAGCCAGACTTGATTAAAGATCTTAAAATAAGGGAGCACTTAGGAGGCAGTGATCATAATATGGTCGAATTCAATCTCCAATTTGAAAGAAAGAAGGTAGAATCAGATGTAAAGGTGTTACAGTTAAATAAAGGTAACTACAGGGCATGAGGGAGGAACTGACGAAAATCGACTGGGAGCAGAGCCTAGTGGGAAAGACAGTAGAACAGCAATGGCAGGAGTTTCTGGGAGTAATTGAGGACACAGTACAGAGGTTCATCCCAAAGAAAAGAAAGGTTATCAGAGGGGGGATTAGGCAGCCATGGCTGACAAAGGAAGTTAGGGAATGCATCAAAGCAAAAGAGAAAGCCTATAATGTGGCAAAGAGTAGTGGGAAGTCAGAAGATTGGGAAGGCTACAAAAAAAAAGAGGATAACAAAGAGAGCGATAAAGAAAGAGAGGATCAAATTTGAAGGTAGGCTAGCCAGTAACATTAGGAATGATAGTAAAAGTTTCTTTAAATACATTAAAAACAAACGGGAGGCAAAAGTTGACATTGGGCCTCTCCAAAATGACGCTGGTAATTTTGTGATGGGAGACAAGGAAATAGCTGAGGAGCTGAATAAGTACTTTGCGTCAGTCTTCACAGTAGAAGACATGAGTAATGTCCCAACAATTCCGGAGAGTCAGGGGACAGAGTTGAATATGGTAGCCATCACAAAGGAAAAAGTGCTAGAGAAACTAAGAGGTCTAAAAATTGATAAATATCCGGGCCCAGATGGGCTACATCCTAGAGTTCTAAAGGAGATAGCTGAAGAAATAGTGGAGGCGTTGGTTATGATCTTTCAAAAGTCACTGGAGTCAGGGAAAGTACCAGAGGATTGGAAAATTGCTGTTGTAACCCCCCTGTTCAAGAAGGGACAAAGAAAAAGATGGAACATTATAGGCCAATTAGCCTAACCTCGGTTGTTGGCAAGATTCTAGAATCCATTGTTAAGGATGAGATTTCTAAATTCTTGGAAGTGCAGGGTCGGATTAGGACAAGTCAGCATGGATTTAGTAAGGGGAGGTCGTGCCTGACAAACCTGTTAGAGTTCTTTGAAGAGATAACAAATAGGTTAAACCAAGGAGAGCCAATGGATGTTATCTATCTTGACTTCCAAAAGGCCTTTGATAAGGTGCCTCACGGGAGACTGTTGAGTAAAATAAGGGCCCATGGTATTCAAGGCAAGGTACTAACATGGATTGACGATTGGCTGTCAGGCAGAAGGCAGAGAGTTGGGATAAAAGGTTCTTTTCCGGAATGGCAACCGGTGACGAGTGGTGTCCCGCAGGGTTCAGTGTTGGGGCCACAGCTGTTCTCTTTATGTTTAACGATCTAGATGACGGGACTGAGGGCATTCTGGCTAAGTTTGCCGATGATACAAAGATAGGTGGAGGGGCAGGTAGTATGGAGGAGGTGGGGAGGCTGCAGAAAGATTTAGACAGTTTAGGAGAGTGGTCCAAGAAATGGCTGATGAAATTCAACGTGGGCAAGTGCGAGGTCTTGCACTTTGGAAAAAAGAATAGAGGCATGGACTATTTTCTAAACGGTGACAAAATTCATAATGCTGAAGTGCAAAGGGAATTGGGAGTCCTAGTCCAGGATTCTCTAAAGGTAAACTTGCAGGTTGAGTCCGTAATTAAGAAAGCAAATGCAATGTTGTCATTCATCTCAAGAGGCTTGGAATATAAAAGCAGGGATGTACTTCTGAAGCTTTATAAAGCATTAGTTAGGCTCCATTTAGAATACTGTGAGCAATTTTGGGCCCCACACCTCAGGAAGAACATACTGGCACTGGAGCGGGCCCAGCTGCGATTCACACGGATGATCCCAGGAATGGTAGGCCTAACATACGATGAACGTCTGAGGATCCTGGGATTATATTCATTGGAGTTTAGGAGGTTGAGGGGAGATCTAATAGAAACTTATAAGATAATGAATGGCTTAGATAGGGTGGATGTCGGGAAGTTGTTTCCATTAGCAGGGGAGACTAGGACCCAGGGGCACAGCCTTAGAATAAAAGTGAGTCACTTTAGAACAGAGATGAGGAGAAATTTCTTCAGCCAGAGAGTGGTGGGTCTGTGGAATTCATTGCCACAGAGGGCGGTGGAGGCCGGGACGTTGAGTGTCTTTAAGACAGAAGTTGATAAATTCTTGATTTCTCGAGGAATTAAGGGCTATGGAGAGAGAGCGGGTAAATGGAGTTGAAATCAGCCATGATTGAATGGTGGAGTGGACTCGATGGGCCGAATGGCCTTACTTCCGCTCCTATGTCTTATGGTCTTATGGTTATAGCAGATCACGTCCAGGATCGCTGTGTGCATTTTTTGGAGTGTGCCTCCTCCTACATTCTGTGGGTCGGGAAGGGCTGCCACGACTGAAGGGTCGAGGCTTAAAACTGTGAACTTCATTTGCTCCTTTTCGTCCAGGCAGTACATGGTAGCCTGCTGTTTAACTCTAGTGAAAAACTGGTGGGGGTCTGATGTGGGAAGGAACGGTGTAATTTTTCCACACGCGTCCCATAATTGGGTCACGGTTAACGGGGTTGTATATAGGAAATCTGCGTCTCCTTCTGCTGCGGCCCTGCGATGTGTGGTTACAGGGTTCATGTGGGTCTGTTCTGCCTGTTCAGTCGGGGGTTGGGGTGCTTTCCTTTTCTGGGGTTTTTCTTGTGTACATGTTCCCTGTACGTATCTGTGGGCAGTTTCATTGAACTCTTGCCAATTGGGGCTGTTTTCCTGGTCTAACTGGGGTCCAAACATACTTTGAAACCCATTTTGGACAGAAAGCAGGGATTGCAATTCTGCAATTTGCTTCCGTCACTTTGCATTATCAACGGAGCTCTGCCTTTATTCCGTCGTGGAAGTGTGGAGCGCTCGTAGGGCTGCTTTTAAATCATTGCACTGTTTCTGCAATTGCTCTACCTGTTGCTCGGTTTCTTGTCTTACCAAGACCGCGCGTTGCGTGTCCTGGTAGGCCTTATCGTACTGGGTCTGAAAACTACTCAAATGGGTGAGACAAGACTGGTGTGCTCTCTTTGCATCATCCACCTCTCTGTCCCTCGCTGCTAACTATTCTCTTAACTCCTTATTCTCCTTCTCAAATTCGCTCACATCTCCCTCACTATTTCTGTCTCTCTCCTCAATCGCTCTACGGAGCGTCCTAACGACCTCCTCTGTGCCTCGCAATTGTGCCAAACAGGACATGATTGCCATCGGCTTGCGAGCTTTCCCCAAGCTCTTCCTATGAAAATCTGACAGGTTCTCCCAACAAGTATGTCCGATACTCCAGGGACCTGTTTCGTCATTGGCGCAGAATTCACTCCAAAGGGGCCATCTTTTCCCTTTGAGATATTATCTGATCTCTTCCTCCCATACGGGACACTGTCCGACTCTACTGGTCGCTGCGACCTCGAATTCTTGGGGGTTCATAAGGCGTTCCATTGCCTTCATTGCCATTTTCTTTCTATCTCTGGGTTCTCTACTGAATTTGGAACAGGGGGTGATAAAGTGGTGATGTAAACACAGGTATGGCTTAAGCTAATTTCCGGCCTACAAAACTCCCGACAGTTTTACGCAACAAAATCTCTCAGGTTTACCTTATATCCCTGTTAGTACGCATGCATTAACACACTTCCGAATCTTGGAGGTTTGATCGGTATCGTTCTCACAGTTGTGGTTTTTCTGTTTCCAATTGGATTCCAATTCAAATTTGGGTTCTCTCGAGTGACAAGGCCACTTCTAATTCGAGTTCCACCAGAATCGCCAGTAAATGTTGCTCTTTGGTTGGCTCTGAATATGGCGGTCAATATGGTCACCTTCCTTAATTCTAATTACGTTTGCTCTAGAGTCGCCAGGTATCTTTCGATATCACCACAAGGTTCAAAACCGAATACTGATCAAAGACTCGATACACCAGTTGGTTAGTTCAAAGTCAATGCTTATTTACTTACACACAGTTAAATCTACTCATGCACGAAAACTCTACAGACTAAACTATCAACTACTGCTAAAGCCTATACTTAGCTTCAGGCGCCCACTCAGCCAGAGGAACAATGGCCGTTGTTCGGTTCTGAGGCTGCTGGGGTCGAACTGGTACAGGGGAACAGCTAAGGTCGTCTGTCTGGTACCGTGCATTGACCTTGGACTTACTTGCTTCTGGTGCAGCTGGTGGACAGGTCTCTCTTCGGTGAGAGCCGGGTCCAAGAGAACAATTCTCTCTTGGGGGCTCCTTCTTATACCCAAAGGGGCTTCGCGCGCTTTTGGGCGGGCCTTGAACTTGGCCCCAATCAATTGGGCCGTTTCTTGATCATTCCTATCGATTTCATCCATTAAAGGGGTGGCGTGCCCTGATGGCTGGGCGTGTCCTAGGTGGCCGTTGGCCTGCTTTGTTCTGGTCTCCTCTGGTGCCGGGGTGTCTGCCTTAGTATCGGTTACTCAAATGTTACTCTTTTGTTCCCGGAGATGGGCCATTAGTATGCTAATGGGCCTACAGTTTTGGTCTTGTCTGGGAGCCGCGGCTCCAATATAGACAAGCTCTGAATCTCCTTGTTTTCTCAGCATTGTCCATTTTCCCTGCAATCTTTGCAAAGTGTCCATTTTGTAATCGGGAAGTGGCCAACCCAGATGGCTACAGTACACAATAATCATTTTGTTGCCAAGCTACTCCAGCACCATAGGTTATTCCTATATTACACAGGATTTTTTAAAAAATCATTCATGGGACGTGGGCGTCACAGGCTCTGCCAGTATTTATTGCCTACCCCTAATTTCCCTCAAGAGGGCATTGTTGTAGGTCTGGAGTCACATGTAGGCCAGACCAGGTAAGGATGACAGATTTCCTAAATAAAGGGCATTAGTGAAGCAGATGGGTTCTTACAATGGTCATCCTGAGAATATTAATTCCAGATTTTTATTAAATCTGCAATGGCCGCACTCCCATTCCCCCCAGCTAAATACTCAAACCTGGGTGCCCAGGTGATTTACCAGTCCAGTGACAATACCACTACACCACCGTCTCCCCTGCCCCAATGAATCGCCAGAAGGACATTCCCTAATGATGATGTGGAGATGCGGGCGTTGGACTGGGGTGAGCACAGTACAAAGTCTTACACCACCAGGTTAAATTCCAACAGGTTTGTTTCAAATCACTAGCTTTCGGAGCACTGCTCCTTCCTCAGGTGAATGAAAAGGTAGGTTCCAGAAACATATATATAGACAAAGTCAAAGATGCAAGACAATGCTTTGAAAGCGAGCATTTGCAGGTAATTGAGTCTTTACAGATCCAGAGAGAGGGGTAATCCCAGGTTAAAGAGGTGTGAATTGTCTCAAACCAGGACAGTTGGCAGGATTTAGCAAGGCCAGGCCAGATGATAGGGGGTGAATGTAATGCGACATGAATCCAAGGTTCTGTTGAGGCCGTACTTATGTGTGCGGAACTTGGCTATAAATTTCTGTTTGGTGATTCTGTGTTGTTGCGCGTCCTGAAGGATGCTTGGCGAATGCTTACCCGGAGATCAGAGGCTGAATGCCCTTAACTGCTGAAGTATTCCCCGACTGGAAGGGAACATTCCTGCCTGGCGATTGCCGTGTGATGTCCGTTCATCTGTTGTCGCAGCGTCTGCATGGTCTCGCCAATGTACCATGCTTCGGGACATCCTTTCCTGCAGCGTATGAGGTAGACAACGTTGGCCGAGTCGCACGAGTATGTACCGCATACCTGGTGGGTGGTGTTCTCACGGATAATGGTGGTACCCATGTCGATGATCTGGCATGACTTGCAGAGATTGCCATGGCAGGGTTGTGTGGTGTCGTGGTCGCTGATCTGAAGGCTGGGTAGTTTGCTACAAACAATGGTTTGTTTGATGAACGGACATCGCGCGACCATCGCCAGACAGGAATGTTCCCATCCAGTTGGGGAACACTTCAGCAGTCAAGGGCATTCAGCCTCTGATCTCCGGGTAAGCAAGGCAGAATCGCTGAGCAGAAACTTATAGCCAAGTTCCGCCCACATGAGCACGGCCTCAACCGGGACCTGGGATACCTACCAACTGTCCTGGTTTGAGACAATTCACACCTCTTTAACCTGGGATTGCCCCTCTCTCTGGATCTGTAAAGACTTAATTACCTGCAAATGCTCGCATTCAAAGCATGGTCTTGCATCTTTGACTTTGTCTATATATATGTTACCTCTTCATTCACCTGGGGAAGTGATTTGAAACAAACCTGTTGGACATTAACCTGGTGTTGTAAAAATTCCCTAATGAGGTAAACATGCAAATTTGGCCATTTAACTCACAACCCCAGGAGGCGCCTGACAAGACGCTCAGCGACAAGAGAACCAACCGACTCCCATTCAAATCGCCTCAACAGTCGATTCCCGCCCCTCCCCCCACCGCAACGGGATTGGCCAGCTTGATCGCCCTTCCCGCAGGTCCGATTGGATAACACGCCGCCCGCCTCCAGCCTCGTTTAATCATTGGTTACGGCTTCGTAGTGACGTCACTGCGTTGGTTTGTGATTGGACAGCCCCGCCGCCAATCTACCCTCCCACTTACCCCTCTTCGCCCTTCCGCTCGAGCCAAGATGTCGGCGGTGAGCAAGGTCCTGACTCTGCCCACCCTGTCCCAGTTTTGTGGGGCCATGACCGGGGCGTTGTTGGGGGATTGCATTGGCGGGGAGTTCGAGGGGAAGGAGCTGGTTAGAGTGCACGATGTGATTGAAGCGGTGCGCGCCCTGGAGGAGCAGAGGCAGGAGGAAGGTAATGATACCCACCGGGTATTGATGGGTCAGTGTACAGAGCCCCGAGGAGATGCATGTTTTAAGGCTGTGTGACTGGTTCAAGCTCTTCTCAGCATTCAGTGCCCTGAAAGACTCCAAACTCCTGAGAGTAGGTGCTTTTCCAGTTGCACAGATGTTTGTGACCTTTACTCAGAACAAACACTTCTACTTCCACACCTGAAGCTAAAACCTATAGATCCAATTATTGGGAGTTTCTAAAATGCAACTTGTCCATAACCCTCAGGGTCCTTGTTTTTCTGTCTACTTCTGTGAGGGATAGTATAATTTTTTTTATCAGGCAAGTCCATCTTTCTGTTTTAGGATTTGGAAAAGACCTTAAATTTAGTAAATGTCAATGAATATTCTTTGTATCTGATGTTAAAAATTTGACCTGTTAATAGGGAAGTTGTGAATGTTGTGCAAAACACCGGACAGCACGGTAGCACAAGTGGCTAACACTGTGGCTTCACAGCACCAGGGTCCCAGGTTCGATTCCCTGCTGGGTCACTGCAGAGTCTGAACGTTCTCGTGTCTGCGTGGGTTTCCACCGGGTGCTCTGGTTGCCTCCCACAGTCCAAAGATGTGCAGGTTTGGTGGATTGGCCATGATAAATTGCCCTTAGTGACCAATAAAGTTAGATGGGGTTACGGGGATAGGGTGGAAGTGAGGGCTTAAGTGGGTCGGTGCAGACTCGATGGGCCGAATGGCCTCCTTCTGCACTGTGTTCTATGTGCACACTTGCTTCTAATCTCTATGCAAGGGTAGCTTTAATCAATTTTTTTAAAAATGGCTTACCCATGTTACAGGTGTGACAAAATCAATAGTGCATTGGGAACTGAGCACCGTTTAAAAGCAATGTGAGGACGTGTTCTTGAGGCTGTATTTTAATTTCAATGGTAATAGCCAATACAAAGGCAAAATACCACAGATGCTGGAAATACTCCAGCCAGCAACTGTAATGAGAAGCTAAACACATTTAAGGTTGATGACCTTTCATCAGAACTGGAAAAGGTTGGGGTGGAACAGGGTTTAAACAAAGAGGCCTGGAAGGGAAAAATAACAAAAGTAAGTGGCGGGATTCCCCAGCCACCGACAGCGAAATTGCGATTGGTGATCGGCTAGAAAATCCACATTGGTGCCGAAATCGGTGGTGATGCTGCTTTTGCGATGCTCCGCCCTGCCAAAACGGCATACTCTAGGAGTACGCCGCACGCTGTCGGCCTGAGGCCCTCCCCTGATGGGCCGAGTTCCTGACGGCGTCGGTCGCGTGTGGTATTTATTTTCGGGAGCTCGGCGTGGAGGCTGCAGACTAAGTTCTGCACCACCACAGTTGGGAGGGGGAGCTAATCCGTAGGCAGTTGGGCCTTTGGCAGGGGCACTGGTGGGGGGTGGTCCGGCGGTGGCGAGCCTGGCTAAAGAGGGTCACTATTTTGCAGGCTGGGTCTGCACGCGGCTGGCGCCATATTGCACGCCGCAGCTGCTGCAAGCTGTCTCCATGCGTGGCCATGGACCCAGCAATTCTCTGGCTGTATCCGCAGTTGGGGGCTCTACGCTGCGTGCCTGCTAGCCCCCCACCAGATGGAAGATCGGTGGACATTTTGTGCTGTTTTCCAGTCGTAAAATGCCACCGCTCCCTTTCCGGTGTCAGCACTTAATCTCAAAATCGGAGAATCCAGCCCAAGGTCTTTGGTAGGTTGGAAGGCAGAAAGGAAAAGGATGATGGTGCATGGCAAAGGTGATAAAGGGATAAGTAAGGAAACAGTGGGTCTGGAGGAGGTGTAAATATGAATAGTAGAATGACTAACAATGCTGGTTGAAAATGTGGGCTCAAGAAGTTATGATCTGAACTTGGTGTTGAGTCCAGAAAACTGTAAACTGCCTATAAGACATAGGAGCAGAATTAGGCCACTTGGCCCATTGAGTCTGCTCCGCCATTCAATCATGGCTGATATTTTTCTCATCCCCATTCTCCTGCCTTTTCCCCATAACCCCTGATCCCCTTATTAATCAAGAATCTATCCATCTCTGTCTTAATGACACTCAGTGATTTGGCCTCCACAGCCTTCTGCTGCAAAGTGTTCCACAGATTCACCACCCTCTGGCTGAAGAAATTCCTCCTCATCTCTGTATTAAAGGATCGTCCCTTTAGTCTGCGATGGTGTCCTCTGGTTCTAGTTTTTCCTACAAGTGGAAACATCCTCTCCATGTCCACTCTGTCCAGGCCTCGCAGTATCCTGCAAGTTTCAATAAGATCCCCCCCCTCAACCTAAATTCCCAACGAGTACAGACCCAGAGTCCTCAACCGCTCCTCATACGACAAGCTGATCATTCCAGGGATCATTCTTGTGAACATGCTCTGGACCCTTTCCAAGGCCAGCACATCCTTCCTTAGATACGGGGCCAAAAACTGCTCACATTACTCCAAATGGGGTCTGACCAGAGCCTTATACAACCTCAGAAGTACATCCCTAGTCTTGATTCTCGCCCTCTTGACATGAATGCTAACATTGCATTTGCCTTCTTAACTGCCGACTGAACCTGCACGTTAACCTTAAGAGAATTGTGAACAAGGACTTCCAAGTAATCATAATTGTTTATTGCCACAAGTAGGCTTCAATGAAGTTACTGTGAAAAGCCCCTAGTCGCCACATTCCGGCACCTGTTCGGGGAGGCCGGTACGGGAATTGAACCCACGCTGCTGGCATTGTTCTGCATTACAAGCCAGCTTTTTAGTCCACTGTGCTGAACCAGCCCCTAGTCCCTTTTGTGCTTCTGATTTCCGAAGCATTTCCCCATTTAGAAAATAGTCCTCCTTCCAAAGTGCATAACCTCACACTTTTCCACTTTGTATTTCATTTGATACTTCATTTCCCACTCTCCTAGCCTATCCTAATCCTTCTGCAGCCCCCTTGCTTCCTCAATACTACCTGTCCCTCTACAGATCTTTTTATCATTTGCAAACTTAGCAACAGTGCCTTCAGTTCCTTCTTCCAGATCATTAATGTATATTGTGAAAAGTTGTAGTCCCAGCACAGACTCCTGAGGCACACCACTAGTCACCGGCTGCCAGTCTGAAAAAGACCCCTTTATCCCCACTCTCTGCCTTCTGCCAGTCAGCCAATCCTCTATCCATGCCAGGATCTTACCTTAACATCATGGGCTCTTAACTTATTTAACAATCTCCTATGCGGCACCTTGTCAAAGGCCTTCTTGCCTAATTGAATGATAAGCTCTGTTTTTTGTAGGAGCGCAGCAGGTTATTTAGGCACGTGGTAAAATAAATGGACTGACTTGTGCATAGCCTGTTGTGCGGCCATGCAGCTTAGAGAGATCATTGGTCACGAGCATTTAATTGTTCACAACCAACTGACAGAGGAGGAATCTCTGTCAACATCCCAGACTCGATGGTGGAGCCCAGTACATGAGTGCAAAAGGAAAAGCTGAAAGTTTAAATGACCTTCAACCAGAAGTGTTAATTGGATGCTTCATCTCAGCCTCTTTCTGAGGTTCCCATAATTACAGTTACCTCTCCTCGGGCAATCCAAGTTACAGAATGTGATGTAAAGAAATGGTTGAGTGCAATGGTTGTATCAAAGGCTTTAGACCCTGATGCCATATTGGCTGTAATGTTGAAGAACTGTGCTCCAGAGCTAGCCAAATGGCTACAAGACCTGACGGTGGGAAATTGCCGAGGTGTGTCTTAACCACAAAAAGCAGCACAAAGCCAATCAACCAATTGTCGTCCCATCAGCCGACTTCATTGTCAGCAAAATGACAGAAGATGTTTTCAACATTGCTCGTGTTAGCATAGCTGCTGTGTAAGCATGATCACAATGAATAGCAGATCAGGCTCGAAGTGCTAAATGGCTTCCTCCTGTTTCTATTTTCTATGTATGTCTATGTATAACCTACTCACAAATTCCTTTTCCTGTTTTGGGATTTCATAGATCATTTCATAAAATTTGCAGTGCAGAAGGAGGCCATTCGGCCCATCGAGTTCACGGCCATAGGAAAGAGCACCCTACTTAACTCCACGCCTCCACCCTATCCTCGTAAGCCAGTAACCCCACCTAACCTTTGGGACACTAAGGGCAATTTAGCATGGCCAATCCACCTAACCTGCACATCTTTGGAGGAAACCGGAGCACCCGGAGGAAACCCAAGCAGACATGGGGAGAAAGTGCAAACTCCACACAGCCAGTTACCTGAGACCGGAATTGAACCTGGGTCTCTGGAGCTGTGAGGCAGCTCCACTGTGCCACCATGCCACCCAGTGATTTTTCAGGATCCCTTGTTCCAGCCTTGCTCCCAATATGGACAGAAGAACTGAATTGCAGGGGTGAAGTGAGACTGACGGCCCTTGACAGCAAAGCTACATTTGAGCAAGTAAAGTTGAATTGGGGCGGCACGGTGGCCCAGAGGTTAGCACTGTTGCCTCGCTGCACCGAGGATCCGGGTTTGATCCCTGCCCCGGGTCACTGTCCGTGTGGAGTTTGCACATTTTCCCCCGTGTCTGCGTGGTCTCACCCCGACAACCCAAAGATGTGCAGGGTAGGTGGATTGGACACGCTAAATTGCCTCTTAATTGGAAAAATTTAATAAAAATAAGTAAAATTTAAGTGGGAATCAAGAGGAAAACTTTCCACTGACTGGAATCATGCCGAGCACAAATGTAACTGGTTTGTGCTTGTTGAAGACAGATTATCTCATCTTTAGGACATCGCTGCAGAAGTTCCTCTAGGCAGTATCCTATACCCAAACATTCTGTGCTGCTTCATTAATAATTGTTATTGAATCCCCTACCAACAACATCCTGGAGTTCACCATTGACCAGAAACTGCATTAATACAGTGGCTGCAAGAGACTGATCTCACATGTTTAGCTCCTCGACATCAAGAAGTTTAGCTTTGCTGTTTTTCCACCTTTGTGCTGTGCTGCGCCGCCATCATGTATGTGTTATCCGTACAAAGCAGGCGAGTTGAAAAGGTTTAAAATAGAAACACAAAATGCTGCAAACACTTAGTAGGTCAGGCGGCATCTGTGTGGAGAAAGAAGCAGAGTTATCATTTCAGGTTATTGACCATTCTGCTTCCCTGACAGTTCAATATTTTACTGAAAAATGGGATTAGAATAGATAGATGCTTGATGGCCGGCACAGACACAATGAGCCAAAGGGCCTCTTTGTGCTGTAAAACTCTATCGTGTGGCTTTTATAAACTAAATAATGGGATGGCCTCTTGCCATTGTACCTGTACTTGTCGGCCTGCAAGAATGCCTCGGGTCTCAGTTGCTATTTATATCGATGTGGTAGATGTTTTGAGTTATGGTCATGCACTAACTGGCACTGTACTGTGAGGCTTGTGTTTTATTAATGTTATTGTTATATTCAAGTGTTTTCTGTCTCTTTTAGTTTCTCACACCAAGTTTTTAGACATTGAATTTATTTTTCAGGTTCTTTAGTGTATTCAGATGATACTGCAATGATGAGGTGTGTGGCACAGTCTCTGATAACCAAACAAGACTTTGATGAAGTGGATATGGCTAAAAGGTAACACATTACTGCATCCAAAGGGGTAAAATACTGTACTGCAACAATCTTGTTAAGTTGTCATATGGCATGGTGTTCTGACTTAACCCAAAAGTCATGTAAATATGTTAAACTCTTAGCTAATAGGCCCATCAGTGTTTTGTAAAATCTATTGCCAATTCAGTCTGTTATAGTTGATCTTTGAAATTTATATTCTGTTATCTGAAATGGAACGGAACACATCTGAGGAAAGTAGTTTTTGTCTTTTCACATTGCATCTATTTGTAATAACTGTGCTTCCATGTCACAACATTTCTAGTTCTGTTGCAAAGTTAGGACTGTGATCTGCTGCTTTCTTCATTTATCACAATGAAATACGGAAAATTCGCTCAAATACAGCAATACGATTTCTCGCGTTGAAATACGCAATCCACTGCAGCCCTCGGTCAATTCCAACCTGAAGCCGTACTGAAGGAAAACATTTAAGGGAGAGGAGTTTTTTTGGGAGGGAAGAAAAAAGTATTAAGAGGCAGCTTGCTGTAAAGGGCTGTCTGGCGTTGTGGGAGGAGGGGGGGGGTGTAGAGGAGCTGATTTGGCAAGCCACAGTGAATGCATTCCTCTCAAAATGCTTAGATTGGTTTCCTTTGCGACGGCTGCTGGAAGACAGGACCTCGTGCAGGGGCCCCACCCCCTCTCATCTCCTCTCCGCACACTATACAGAGCATGCGTGTCATGTGATGCTTCACATGGTCTCTCATAGATGTGCCTGTACATGTATGTAAAAGCTTTGGATTTGCATTTTCTATTTGTGTTTTAGATTTGTGCAATAAAGGTGTAAAGCTGTACTTCAGATTGGTGGACATTTTTTCTTTGAAACGGAAATACCGATTTTACTGCCAAAATACTGATTTTTGGTATCTGGAATACTGATTTCTGTTGGAAAAGGATGGCCGCACTGTTGTTAGCTGAATTAGACATTCTGAATTCTCCCTCCATGTACAAGAACAGGCGCCGTAGTGTGGCGGGTGGGGGAATTTTCACAAAAACTTCATTGCAGTGTTAATGTGAGCCTACTTGTCACAATAAAAATTATTATTATTAAATGGCTTAGCAAGCCACTCAGTTTAGATGAAATTTGGAGATGGACAACAAATGTTGGCCTTGCCAACATTTCAATTCATGAAAGAATATATAAAAAGTAGTAACCACAGACTAGGTTGGTATGATAGACACTGTATCTCCCAGTATATCAAGAAAGACTTGCATTTAGTGCCTTTCACAACCTCCATGTGCCAAATTACTTCACAGCTAATCAAGTGCGTTAAGTGTAATCACTGTCACAACATAGAGAACACTGCAGCAGATGTGTACACAGGTTGCCACAACAGGGGCAGCAGGATGCCGCAGTGGTTAACACTGCTGCATCACAGCGCCAGGGACCCAGGTACAATTCCGATCTTGGGTGACTGTCTGTATGGAGTCTGCGCATTCTCCCTGTGTCGCTTGAGCTCCCTCCAGGTGCTTTGGTTTCCTCCTGCAGTCACAGATGTGCAGGTTAGGTGGATTGGCCATACTTGATTTTGCATTAAGAATAATCAGGAGATAAAAACACAATTGGATGCTGAGTCTGTGCATATGCTTTTGCTTTTGGCTCCTTCATAGTGAAACCATGTAAAATTCTCTTTCTGTAAAAGACTCCTGACTATAGCCTACTTTTTACCCACCTAGAACTAGGTTCTAGTGTTCTATTATTGGCAGTGATTAAGTACTATACCTGGAGCATGTTGCACAGGAGACAATTGGTGATTTATATCACACTAGCAAGGGTAACGTAATAACTGACATATACAGGTCATTCTGAGAAGTGTAGGACAAAGCCAAAAGTATCACCTGTATAGCGTTCTGTTTCTGGTATGTGTGGTAGAAATCTTTTTTAACTATTAATGGTTTTAGTGAGGTTTTTAAAAAAATGGTGATTTTGTTTTTAAGTGGGTGCAATAACATCCTCAAATGATTAATGCACTGTTCTGTTACCTTTACATTTCTGTTGATTGTCTCCTCCCCAAGATTTTAATTGGTTTCCTTACTGAAATACAGTCCTATGTTTTCTTTCTTCCATTAAGCATTTCTCTATTCTCTGATTTCCATCTTCACTCATTGCCTCCTCTCTGATTTTGCAGCCCTCACTTCTTTTGCACATAAAATTCCTCCCACTAATGCCTGAGCACTGTTGAAATGCAGCCGACTTATTTCTCATCTCTGCGACTTGTTTTTCAGCCCACCTTTAGTCCCACTTTTCTCATCATACACCTTTGGACAAAACTCTCCAGTGTTTTGGGAGACGCTGAGGTCATGCAAGGTGCTTAATAACTCTCAAGTCAGAGCTTGTGGTTTATTCGTCAACCATTAGATTTAGTGTTACAGAGTTTGCTGTTCTTAGCCAAAAATGTGTGTTATTCCAGGATAATCTTGGAGGATGGAAACAATTCCAGGCTCTTGCTCTCTCCGTTCCCACCCCACATTCTATGCTGGCTTGTGTCTTCAGTTATCCTCTTTTCAAAGGCACTCTCGCCCCCGTCCCCCCCTTCAAAACTACATTAATCACCCTGATCCACTTGATCTTCCTGGTTGTTGTTGCTAATTCAGGTCTGCCTTAGTTATCTTCCTGGGCTCAATTATGTAAGTTGTTACCTTAAGCAATCTGAGAGAGATGTGATGAAGAATCTCTGCAAACTAGAATCGTCCCATGAGAAATAAATTTGTTCAGGGTTAACCTGGTTTCTAGTAAGTACAATTCCACTGCATTTAATTGGGCAAAAATAGACATCACCAATACAAAAGCAAAATACTGTGGATTGCTGGAAATCTGAAATAAAAACAGAAAATGTCAGAAATACTCAGCAGGCTAGCCTGCATCTGTGGGGAAAAAAACAATTAATGTTTTAGGTCCACGACCTTTCATTAGAACTGAAGATAGATGTGTAATACGTTTTGAGCTGGGGCAGCGGGCCAAGAAGAACAAAAGGAAAGGTCTGTGGTAAGGTGGAGGGTGGGGAGATTAAATGACAAAAGGTTACATCATACCAAGCGACTGCAAACGGGTCCAGGAAAGAAATAGAGGTGTCCTGATGAGGTGTGAATAGCTACAAGGCAACTGTCTGAATGCACCACTGTCTGAGTGCACCACAAAGGGATAAAAAAAGAAATGAGACATGACCATACCAGCAAAAAACAGCAAGATGGAGGGCGACGATGTGATCTAAAATTGTTGAACTCTGTATTGAATCTAGAAGGCTGTGGGTGCCAAGTCGAACAATGAGGCTGTTCCTCAAGTTTTCATTGTGTTACACTGTTCCGATGAAGCTCAATGTTCAGGACAATCAGAGTTAGAGAGGTGGAGAATTAAGTGACAAGAAACTTGGGCGCACCGAGTCAATGCAGCCATTGTTTCTTCTAAATTATGTAGACACGAGCGTCATTGCATTGGTTGTTGTGCACAAGTCAAAGCCTTTAAATTACTGTACATGTACGGTTATACAAAGATTAATGGGATCATGTACTTTAAATTGTCTGCGTACTCCAACACAATTAGGAGAAGCATTATTTGTACCCCATTTATATTATGGAACTGCTCAGGAGCAGGATTTCACATGTAGTGATCTCAGGATCCCTTACCCAGGGATGTGCAAGAATATCATTGAAAGATTATGGAAATCTATATAATGTCAGATAATGGTGTCAGAAAGTGGGCAGTGGTGCTGATTCTGGAACAAACAGGGGAACTATTCTTAAATGATTGAGTTACATTTACATTGTGTTATAATAATTAAATGGGAGGTTACATTAGAAACTAGTGTGGCCAGGGTCCAATGATGTTTAAGATTCACTTAGAAAGGGAATGCTGTTACAAAAACTACAACACCAAATTATATTGAGACACGTTCACATATTAGAAAGATGCTTTCAATGAAATGGAAAGCAAGATTGTCACTCAGGATTGTAGAGCAACAATGGAGTATTTATATTAAACAAAACAGATTGTAACGGTGCAGAAAGGCAAGATTGGCACCTGGAGTTGTAGAGCAACAATGGCGTATTTATATTAAAACAGATTGTAAAGGTGCAGAATAAAGTTTAAATTCTCAATTTAAAAGAAAAATGCAATGCGATAGCTAGAGGTTCAAAACTAATTTTAATTGAGGAGGTGAATCTAGAAGGGCAATAAGAATAATGAAAAAACAAAAGCAAAATATAGAGGATAAAAAAAAGCTAAAAGAATGCAAGAAATATTAAAAAGAACACGAGAATTTTACAATTTATGTCAATAAAAAGAATGGAATGACCAGTACTGAGCTGGGATTCAGGAAAGGGGGAGGCTTGCAAATTTGTTGATCAGAAAATGGCAGAAATATTTAATAAGTACTTGCATTTATTATTCGTGATATGGATAAAAGGAATTTTAGATCACCAGGTTAATCTAGAGAAGATTACAGTGCTAAGGCCCAACAGGATATATTTTATGATGCTGAGGTAAATGAGGGAGGAAATTATATTTCCGGGCTTTGAGTGTGGATAAATGTCAGAGGGCTGAGAAATGGGTAATGTGTTACATGTTTTTCAAAGCCCAAGCTAATGTGGCCAATGGCCAGCCAGTTAATTTTTAACATAATTATGTGGTACATTTTAGACTATCTGAAGATGAAATTGCCCTGCATCTAGAAAAACAGCTAACAGCAGACAGCATGAGTTTCAAAAGGGACGGTCACACTGTAGCCACCTGGGTTGGCCAATTCCCGGCGTAAAATGGAGAACAGCAAAGGCTGAAGGGAAATTCAGCCAACACAGGCAGAAACTAGCAGGTGCAAATTTACTGTGTATTAAACTCTGCAAAAGCCCAGACAGCATCGATATAAGCAGCCATCTGCATAATGTAGCGGCCACCTACATACTAATGAGTGATCCCCGGGAACAATCAAAACATTTGAGATAAACAAGGCCAAGCCAGACTCCTCGGCGCCAGCAGGAGCCAACACAAAAGAGGTTAACGGACACCTAAAGACCACCCATCGATCAGGGAACCGCTCCAGTATTGGAGAAATCGAACCAAGCGATTGGAACAAAGTCCAATCACTTGAAACCAGGTACTGGGTCCGCCCCGAAAGGCGGGAAGCCCCTGGGGACTATAAAGTAAAGCCCCAAGTTCAAATCGTCCTTCTTGACAGGGTCACTCAGCAACGCGAACCAACCCTTGACAGTGACCTGTCCAGCTGCCTCCAAAGAACGTAAGTCTCAAGTCAACGCTCGCTACGAGATCGGCGCTCCTAGCTACCAGTCCATACCAGCTTTGAATCCCGCAGTTTCAGAACCCGAACGCAAGGCCATTTGTTCCCCTGACCTGGTGGGCCAGTCCGAAGATAAGTATAGGCCTATTAGTTGTTAGAAATAGCTTAGAAAGTAGAGTTTATGCATGAGTAGTGATTTACTGTGTATACTAAATGTGCTGTGATTTGAATCTTGCTAATTGGTGTATTGAGTTATTGATCATTACTTGAACTTGAACCTCGTGGCGGTATCCTAAAGATACCTGGCGACTCTAGAGCAAAGGTTATAAAACAGAGCCAATTGAACCAACCAAAAGTTAGCAACATATTACTGGCGACATCCTGACGGGACCCGATCTAGAAGTGGCTTAACCACTCAGGGAGAACCCAAAATTTGAATTGGAAATCCAATTGGAAACTGAAAAACCACAAGCGTTCAAGCAGTTCTGATCAATCCTCATAATTCGGAAGTGTGTTCTTGCATGCGTAACTAACAGTGCGATAAGGTAATACTGATAGATTTTTTGTTGTGACAAAACTGTCGGGAGTTTGTATTCTTGAAAATAGCGAAAGCCGTACCCTTAGTACCCCTTACAGCATCACCTTAGTACCCCTTGTTCCAAATTTTAAAAGAGTATTCAGAGAGGAAAGATGGCAATGCAACGCCTCATGAACCCTGAAGAATTCATGGTCGCAGCGACCAGCAGTAGAGTAGGACAGTGTCCCGTTTGGGAAGAGGAAATCAGAAAGTACCTCGAAAGGGAAAGGATGACCCCTTTTGAGCGAATTCTGTGAAAATGAGGAAACAGGTCCCGGGAGTATAGGACATACTTGGTGGGAGAACCTGAGCGAAATCCATAAGAAAAGCTTGGTAAAAGCTCGCAAGCCGATGGCAATTGTGTCCTGTTTGGCACAATTGCGAGGCACAGAGGAGGTCGTTAGGACGTTCCGAAAAGAGATAGAAGGCATACATCGAATGAGCAAGGCCGATGTCAGTGAGGTAGAGAAAGAGAACGTAGAGTTAAGGAGGAAGTTAGCGGCAAAGGACAGAGAGGTGGATGATGCCAAGACGGCACACCAGTCCTGTCTGGCGCACATAAGCAGCTTCCAATCCCAGTACGAAAAGGCCTATCAGGACACGCAACGTGCAGTCCTGGTACGAGAGGAAACCGAGAAGCAGGTAGAGGCATTGCAGAGGCAGTGTAGTGACTTGAAGGCAGCGTTAAGAGCACTCCATGCTGCCACCACTGAGCAAAGACAAAGCTCCTTAGACCACGCAAAGAGCCGGAAGCAGATTGCAGAACTGCAATCTCTATTTTCAGTTCAAAAAGGATTCCAGGAAACCTTTGGATCACAGTTAGATGAGGAAGACGGCCCTGATTGGGAAGAAATGAGTGAGACAGCGCAGAGATATGTTCAGGGAACATGTGCGCAGGGAAAGCCCCAGAAGAGAAAAGCGCCCCAACCCCCCACAGAGCAGATAGTTCAGGCTCCAATGAACCTAGTCACCACCCACCGCATAGCCACATCAGACGACACGGAATTTCTGTACACCACCCCCTTAACAGTGACCCAATTACGGGACGCGTGCGATAAAATCAAACCTTTCCTCCCCACCTCAGACCCCCACCACTTCTTTGCCAGAGTAAAACAGCAGGCTACCTACCATGTACGGCCTGGATGCGTGTGAGCACGTAAAGCTCACAGTTTTGAGTGTAGACCCTTCGGTCGTAGCAGCCCTTCCCGACCCACAGAATGTAGGAGGAGGCACCCTTGCAGAAATGCATACCGCGATCCTAGACGCGATCGGGTATAACAGAGGTGACCCCGTAGATGGCCTCAATAAGTGCAGGCAGAAGAAAACTGAGCACCCCACAGCGTTTGCTGGACGCCTGTGGATCCATTTCGCAGCAGTTTTCGGAGACTTAGACCGCGCCCATTTGTCCCCAGACAACATGGCCAAATGGACCCGCACCCTTATCTCCCATGTCACAGAAACAGGACAAAAAGCTTGTGCGAATTATGATCCCTCAGAGGAGGCTCATAATGAGAAATGGGTTGTAAAAAGATTGTCCCGCGCCTGGGAGCAGTCTGCAAAACGAACCCGCAGTTAAAATTCCCAAAGAACAGCAGGCAGAAGCAGACATACAAGCAGTGAAAACACACCAGAACCCCGCATGGGTAAATGAAGGCAAGAACAGCCCCCCACAAAAGTCACAGGAGTGTTACAACTGTGGACAGTTAGGACACTTTGCAAGATAATGCAATGCCCCACGAAAGCCACAGAGAGCCCAGCAGGCAGGCACCCTGAATAAGAATAAGACAGAGCCCATACATAGTGTGAGCACCCATTCAGATCAGACGGACCTGAACGGAACGGACTGACGGTGTTCGGGCTCCCCCAGTTGGGCCTGCGACACCCTTTGGGATAGGTCCGGCCGACCAGTAGTTGCAGCAAAGGTACGGGGACAGCCCATCGAGTTTCTCTGGGACACAGGAGGGTCCCGCACCACAATAAATTCCTCCACCATGTTTCAAAAGGACACGTGGCCCACTACAGCCACCATCACCCTCAGCGGCTTTACAGGCCACTCACAGCAGGGACACATCACAGCCCCTGTACTCATTCAAATCGGCAACATCACCACCAGGCACCCCATAGTTTTAGTCGATCTCCCCCACACAGCAGAACACATTTTAGGCACAGATTTTATGAATTCCCACAATCTGACCTTTGATCCAGTCAACCAATGTGTCTGGAGAATGGCAAAATCTGCAAGAGCCCCCGCAACGCTCACCATAGGAGAATATTCAAACAAGATTAGCGCATTAGGTGAATTTTGGTTTGACCCTACTACAATTAGCACGGACAAGCAGGTTAGGGCAGTTTTACAAAAGAACAGGTCAGCATTCGTGACCCACAAACACGACTGTGGCCGGATGACTGGTTCAGTACAAATCACAGGACCTGACCCTAGACCCCAAAAGCAATACGGATTTCCCCAAGAGGCAGAGAGGGAAATCGCAAAAGTTATCGATAGCTTATTAGTACTCAGATCAGTAGCCTCCACTAATAATGCCCCGATTTGGCCAGTGAGAAAGCCCGTTTGATCATGGCAACTGACCATCGATTGCCGGGAACTCTACAAAGTCACCCCCGCAGCAGCCCCCATGGTAGCCAGAAGTCCTGAGACCATGCTCAAACAGGGACTCAACTCTCAATTCTTTCCGGTTTTGGACATCAGTAATGGATTCTGGTCCATTCCATTGGCAAAAGCGTGCCAATACAAATTTGCCTTCACCTTTAAAAATCAGCAGTACACGTGGACATGCCTGCCACAAGGATTCCACAACTCCCCCTCCATTTTCCACCGATAGCTGGCAAATGGATTATCAAAATTTTCTCGCCCCGAATGTCTGGTCCAGTATGTGGACGACCTATTACTGCAGACAGACACCAAGGCAGAGCACATCGAGTTTCTGGCCGAACTCCTACAGAAAATTGGATGTATGGTCAACCCCAAAAAGGCCCAGATTTTGGAAAACAAAGTGATATATCTGGGTACAATTATTACACATGGTAAACACGAGATCGTGCACAAAAGAATTGACTTGATTGCCAAATTGCCCCTTCCCCAGAATGTTTCAGCCCTCCGGTCGTTTTTAGGACTGGTTGGCTACTGCCGAAACCACATTGACGGTTTCGCCAGCAAGGCAGCACCCCTCTCAGACCTCCTAAAGAAAGGAGCCCCCTGGGAATGGCTTCCGCAGCATACGGATGCTGTGGACTCGTTGAAAAGAGCACTCCTAGCAGCCCCCGCACTACAAGTTCCAGACCCGCTTTCCCCCTATCCGATAGCGGTACCAAGCACAGACCGCACCCTTTCGGCCGTGCTCCTCCAGGAACCGCACGAACAGTTAAGGCCCGTGGCTTACGCCTCCAGTGTTTCAGATGCTGTGGAGCAGGGATTTTCAGCCTGTGAAAGGCACCTGCTCGCAGTTTTTTGGGAAGTACAATATTTTTCTTACATAACTAAACCCCATCACAATCCTCACAGAACACACCCCCACCCAACTTTTACTTGACGGACGACTTAAGGATGGTACAGTCAGTCAAATAAGAGCAGCCAGATGGACCCTTCTTTTGCAGGGGCGGGACATCACTGTTAAAAGGACCAAGACCCACACATTCTTAGCAGATAACCTACAGTACCCAGGCACCTCCCACAAATGTGAAATCATCTCACCGCACCACAACGCAGGCCCCTTTATTGCTAAAACACCCCCCAGAAAGATAGGTAGTCCAACCCAGAGCCTCAAGCACACAGACACGTGCGAACCCATAAGAATATATGTGGATGGATCTTCCACAATATTAGAAGGGAAGCGCATAACAGGATGCGGCATTTATGTCGAGGTCGCACCCTAGAAGAAATAGCAATAAAACTTCCAGGCCACTTAGGCGCACAGGCGGCAGAACTAGCAGCCGTGGCGTACATTGTAGAACACCCAGATTCTTTCCCCAGCACAGCAGACTTATACTCAGACAGCCTCTATGTCTGCAATAGCCTTACAGAATTCCTACCCCTGTGGAAAGCAAGAGGATTTTTTTCCGCAGACGGAAAACACCTCCCCTCAGCCCCATTGCTCCGTCACATTTTAGAAAAAGCCCAGGGCAGGTCTTTTGGAATAGTTAAAGTTCGAAGTCACCATCGTTCCTCCCTCCCTGGAAATGTAAAAGCCGACGTACTGGCAAAAGCAGGTTTCAGGCAAGGATATTTTTGGACCCCCCCCCCCCCCCCGAAAGCGCACCAGTAAATGCAGTTCAGGTCTCGCAGACTAATATCGAGGATTTAGTGCAGGCCCAGAAGCAGGATAACAATCTCAGGGAGATTTTGAAAGGAAAATTTACGGCACCTTAAGATAGGTTTAAAAATGCACTGACCACACATGACGGTGTGGTGTTAAAAGACACCCTTTTTGTGGTTCCTGAACAGGACAGGAACCAGCTCATTTGTTTGTTCCATGACAGTCATGGACATCAGGGAATTGATCCCACTACAGCCCACCTCAGGCAGCTCTGTTCGTGGCCCAGTTTAAAAGAAGATGTAACGCACTACGTTGAGAATTGCCTTAACTGTGCCCAGAACAATCCGGACAGATACGCCAAGAAAGCTCAACTTAGTCACACCCGCCCCGTTAATGGCCCCTGGACTAACCTCCAGATTGATTTTATAGGACATTGCCCCCTTGCAGGAATGGTTATAAGTATGTACTCGTTGTGATAGACACGTTTACAAAATGGGTGGAAGCATTCCCATCCAGAACGAACACAGCAAAGACCACAGCCAAGATTTTAACCCACCACATCTTTACGAGATGGGGACTCCCCCGCAGCATTGAATCCGACCAAGGGTCCCATTTTACGGGACGTGTCATGAAGAACGCCCTCACGATATTTGGCATTACCCAAAAATTCCACATCGCATACCACCCCCAGTCAAGTGGTATTGTGGAGCGCATGAATCGGACCATAAAATCCACCCTCAGAAAAATGGTCCAGCAAAACATCACCACTTTGGATTCAGTCCTCCCTTTTGCGCTGATGTTTTTGCGAAATACAGTTTCAACATCTACAGGTTACACCCTCATGACCAGACGCCCCATTAAAGGCACAGAATTTTTATTAGAATTAGATTTGACCAGCCCCGAAGTGACTGTCCTCACACACGAGAAAGCAGTAGAACAACTGGTACAGAATGTTAAAACGGCTCAGCTAGCAGCCGCCGTACGATTAGGCACACGAAAGAAACAGAGCAAGGCCTGTTTCGATAAGGCAGTACATGCGACTGAGTTCAGTGTAGGACAGCAAGTCATGCTCTCCGTATACAACCCCAGCACATTCCTGTCACCTAAATATTCGGGTCCGTACTCCATTGCGGACAAAGTCCGCCCTTCCGTCTACAAAATAAAGTATCCCAACGGAAAGACTGCGTGGTTCCATATCAACCAGCTTAAGGCATATGGAACACAGTCTAACCACACACCACGTCATGCTCGACGCAGCAGACCACGCCCCACCCACAGCCAATGTAACCCTACCCTCCCCCAACACGCCCAGCCACGGACTCAACCCCGACTCCACCCCCGAACTGTACACTCCGCCCCGGAACACCCACAGTCTGCAGCATCAGCGACAGCAACTGTGACTCGGACAATGGCCACAGCACGCCTCCCTACTATCCCCATGCAACAGGACCCACACCCAGCGAATCCATTCCCATCCCCAGGGCAGCACAGTAGCATTGTGGATAGCACAATTGCTTCACAGCTCCAGGGTCCCAGGTTCGATTCCAGATTGGGTCACTGTCTGTGCGGAGTCTGCACATCCTCCCCGTGTGTGCGTGTGTTTCCTCCGGGTGCTCCGGTTTCCCCTCTCAGTCCAAAGATGTGCAGGTTAGGTGGATTGGGCATGATAAATTGCCCTTGGTGTCCAAAATTGCCAGTCGTGTTGGGTGGGATTACTGGGTTATGGGGATAGGGTGGAGGTGTGGACCTTGGGTAGGGTGCTCTTTCCATGAGCCGGTGCAGACTCGATGGGCTGAATGGCCTCCTTCTGCACTGTAAATTCTATGAATCCGACCACGATTCGAGCGATCCCTTCTTGATCACATTCCTCAATAAACCCCATCACCAACCACCGACCTACAATGACGACCCCAATTCCGTCCCCACAGAACTAGACACCACCTTTTGGCACCGAAATAATTCATACAGACTCGTCCGGAATGACGAGAGGGATCCCAAATCACACCATGCAGCCCTATCCGCCCTGATACACTCTAGAGAAGATGACGACTTTGAGTCTGACTCCCAAAACGAGAACCCCTTTGTGACCCTGTTCGCAACCGATAACTGAGGTGTCCAGATGATGTTTTAAAAAGGAACCGCTTGGGAGAAAACTGTGTCCTTTCTGATGGAACCAGCAGCATGTTTTATGTTGTTTGTAGTTGTACTGTTAAATGTTGTTTGTGAAATCGGAAATTTATTCCATGGCCCCACGCCTTATTTTTCAGCTGAAACCTCTGAGAACTTTTCAGCACGCTCATCAGCAGAAACCTCTGAGAGCTTGCCAGACCCCCGTTCGTAACTGCCCTTCTGGTTCGAGGGAAGAACCAATACGGCAACCCCCCACGATGACTACATTTCTTGCCTGTTCTTGTCGGTTGCTCAGGCAGTGGAGAAACGGCATTGGGACCCGCCCTGCCTGAGAACCCCCCTCTGGTCAGCTACGCTCGGGTAGGGCACACACGGCATTGGTCGCCGCCCTACCCGGGGATTCCATCCAAATCTTACCCGTCGCAGCCCATACGCACCTCATTTCGGTAATTTTCGTTCAAAACGTTTTGTTTTGTTTTCAGGTAATCCTTAGGTTGCCAACCCTATGCTATTTACATCCTCAAACATTTGGATGGTAAATCGCACAGCCTGCGAGACGGCTCGCACTGTTTCAGTATTTTTAAGTGTGTCTTGTCCTGAAATTCGGTTTTTGGAAAAAAAAATGAAGGAGTCACGCATGACCAATTATAAAGGGAGTAATTGGCACTAAAGGACAGACATGCTATCATATGAGATATTAAAACAAGGTAGTGACAGACACTATGCTTGATCCCACAGAACTCCAGAAGCTCCAGGAACAGAAGAGAAGGAAGAAGAACATGAGGACATCCTCCGTGTTGCTCATCACCCTCATGAACATTTGGTTGTGCGCGAACACGAACCCCCTGACCCCAACCCCCCCCCCCCAGCCGTTAATGATTCACTTCCCCATAGTACCCAGAGCCCAGTCACAAGCGACACCACACCATCTTGGTGTGACGGGTTTATAACCTGGTACTCCCTGTCCTACTTGATAGAATCCCTACTAGTATTGGCGATACTCTGCTGCGTCGTGCAGACTATTCGTCTGAGGAAATGGAGAAGGAGAGCCTACCGCGCTCGCACCCCGGTATATAGGATAAGATCCCCTATTTTTGGTTATGACCAGACCCCCAACCCCCGCGATCTATAATAAAGAACATTTGTTGCGTTCCTTTTTGTGAATAAAGAAATGTTTCATGAGCGATTGTACAATCCTGAGCTTGACTGCCAAGCCAGGGAAAATGTGAATAATGCTGCTATGATTTTGTTTGTATTGTTTAGGAAGTTAGTATGATTGAATGTTTGAGTGAGTATAGTTTATTAAGGACAGTTAGAGGTACCGTTTTTCTTATTTTGTAATGCATGTCCTTGTTTTGACATAGCGTCCCTCAGAATTGTCAGTTAAAAATTTCTTGCATAGTTATGGACAGTGTAGAGGCCATAAAAGAGTGCTAGCCGGGTCAGGAAATAAAGAACAACCCAGTTATGTGATCCTTCACGCTTCGCGTTAGGATCACAAGGAGGGAGTGTAGCCACCTGGGTTGGCCAATTCCCGACGTAAAATGGAGAACAGCAAAGGCTGAAGGGAAATTCAGCCACCGCAGGCAGAAACTAGCAGGTACAAGTTTGCTGTGTATTAAACTCTGCAAAAGCCCAGCAACATCGATACAAGCAGCCATCTGCATAATAATGTAGCGGCTATCTACATACTAATGAGCGATCCCTGGGAACAATCAAAATATTTGAGATAAACAAGGCCAAGCCAGACTCCTCGGCGCCAGTAGGAGCCAACACAAAAGAGGTTAACGGACACCTAAAGACCGCCCATCGATCAGGGAACCGCTCCAGTATTGGAGAAATCGAACCAAGCGATTTGAACGAAGTCCAATCACTTGAAACCAGGTACGGGGTCCGCCCCGAAAGGCGGGAAGCCCCTGGGGACTATAAAGTAAAGCCCCCAAGTTCAAATCGTCCTTCTTGACAGGGTCACTCAGCAACGCGAACCAACCCTTGACAGTGACCTGTCCAGCTGCCTCCAAAGAACGTAAGTCTCAAGTCAACGCTCGCTACGAGATCGGCGCTCCTAGCTACCAGTCCATACCAGCTTTGAATCCCGCAGTTTCAGAACCCGAACGCAAGGCCATTTGTTCCCCTGACCTGGTGGGCCAGTCCGAAGATAAGTATAGGCCTGTTAGTTGATAGAAATAGCTTAGAAAGTAGAGTTTATGCATGAGTAGTGATTTACTGTGTATAATAAATGTGCTTTGAATCTTACTAATTGGTGTATTGAGTTATTGATCATTACTTGAACTTGAACCTCGTTGCAGTATCATAAAGATACCTGGTGACTCTAGAGCAAAGGTTATAAAACAGAGCCAATTGAACCAACCAAAAGTTAGCAACAGCACTTTAAAAAAAAAAACTTAATTGAAGGAATAATCAACATTTTAAATAGGGGAATTGCAGTGAATGTATAGTACATAAGATATGATCAGGAGATTACTTAAGGATAAAAGATATTGAATTAAGTGGGAAAGCACACACGATTAAAAATTAATTAGAAGGGAAAACGAGAGCAAGTGTTGAATCGGGTGGTTGGAAACACTCTGGGTTCTCTTCCGGGGATACTTTGTGAACTGTGTATTTCAATAGTTTGGCTACAGACCTAGAGTGTGTAATGTCATTTGCAATGATACCAACATAGGTGGTATAGTTAACTAAAAGATAAAGAAAGCTGCACAAAATCATTGATAAGATATGAGAATGGGCTAACAAAATGGCATAACTAGAACTGTTAATTTTCGATTAAGAGAAATAACAGGTAATTATGCTCTGAATTGAAATGAACTTGATATTGGGGAAGCGCAGAAGGATTTTGTGGTTTGTATTTACTGCACCTTAAGACAGTGGATGGAATTTTCCAATTGTTGCACAGGAGTTCTGGTTGAGGCATGAAAACCGGCATGCAGCTCGCTGGCTGTGTTTTCCCCACTTTGTGCGGCACTGCAGAAAATATCTTCAGGTGTGGCCCGTGCCATCACGATGGGGCATGGCTTGGAAAAACTGGTAACGCCGGGAATCCTGAGATCGAGGTGCCCCACCCCCATGCACAAGCAGAATCTTTCCCCACCCCCAATGTAGATTCACTAGATTGCTGCCTGGCATGAGAAAAGCATAATATGAAGGCAGGCTTGGAAAAATTGGGGCCTTTTGTTTAGCAAGATGCAGATTACAGCATGACATGATTGATTGAAGTGATGTAATGGATAGAAATTGTCTCTTTGGGCAGGCGCAGCATGGGTTCATGAAAGGCAGGTCATGTTTAACTAATTTAATAGAATTCTTTGAGGACATTTGAGTGCGGTTGACAACGGGGAACTGGTGGATGTGGTTCATCTGGATTTCCAGATGGCATCCAACAAGGTGCCGCACAAAAGGCTGTTGCATAAGATATGGGTGCACGGTGTTCCGGGTAATGTATTAGCATTGATAGAGGATTGGTTAACTAACAGAAAGCAAAGGGCGGGGACAAATGGGTGTTTCTGGTTGGCGATCAGTGGCGTGCCTCGGGGATCAGTTTTGGGACCGCAATTGTTTATAATTTACACGGATGATTTGGAGTTAGGGACCAAGTGTAATGTGTCAAAGATTGTGGATGACACTAAGATGAGCGATAGAGTAAAAAGTGTGCAGAATACACACAGTCTGCATGTTGAAGTCAATATTTTCCCGCTTCTGTAGTAGAAAGATTCGACACGCTTGTTAAGACAAAATAACAAGCTTTATTTTCAAAACGACTGCATGCAGTAATGGCTGAAACTTAAAGTCAGAGAGCAGTTAATGAAACTTGCTGATTCCTTCTCGAGTTCGCATTTTCACAGAGAATCAGCTCAATATTTATACATTATCATTATCAAGATTGCGTGACAACAGCTTAGTCAGGAATTTGATCGGAAATAGAAACGGAAGCAATGTCATAAAACAGACCTTTTTTGATCGCATCACTCATACCATTATCTTGTCCTTGGAGGGAACAGTGAATGATCGGAGTAGAATTATTTCTTCCTGAACTTATCTTGTTTTATTCCTACGGCCCTGGGTTATGACGAGTTAGTTTTATCAGGAGTTGCCGAGGTCCGGTATTTTGGAATGGCTTGACCTTCTCTGATCTTTTTCAGACTTCAAGTTATGCATAGTTGGCCTTATCAGTCTTACAGTCTGAAATGGTTAGGGCAGCATTTTAGACAGGGGTCTGGTGAACTGTGAGCATTCTTTACATGGGCCTGGTGAGCTGGAATGAGTAGTTCAGCCTTTCGTGCATTGTATCAAACATTTTGACCAGTCTTCCCATTGACCAATTTTCCCAACATGCCATTACTTAATTCGTACCATATCACATGCAGAGAGATATAGATAGTTTAATTGAGTGGGCAAGGGTCTGGCAGATGGAGTACAATGTTGGTAAATGTGAGGTCATCTGTTTTGGTAGGAATAATAGCAGAATGGACTATTATTTAAATGGTAAAAAATTGCAGCATGCTGCTGTGCAAAGAGACCTAATGTAGGTGTCCTTGTGCATGAATCGCAAAGTTGGTTTGCAGGTGCAGAACGTAATTGAGATGGCAAATGGAATTCTGTCCTTAATTGCTAGAGAGATGGTGTTTAAAAACAGAGATGTTATGTTGCAGCTGTATAGGGTGCCGGTGAGGCCACACCTGGAATACTGTATACAGTTTTGGTCTCCTTACTTGAGAAAGACTGTACTGGCACTGGACGGTGTGTAGAGGCGAATCACTAGGTTGATTCCGGAGTTGCGAGGATTGGCTTATGCGGAGAGACTTAATAGACTGGGACTATACTCATTGGAATTTAGAAGAATGAGGGGAATCTTCTCGAAACATATAAAATTGTGAAGGGAATAGTTAAGACCGAAGCTGGGTGGTGGCACAGTGGTTAGCACTGCTACCTACGGTGCTGAGTACTCCGGTTGGATCTTGGCTCTCGGTCACTGTGTGGAGTTTTCACATTCTCTCCTTGTCTGCATGGGTCTCACCGCCACAACCCAAAGATGTGCAGGGTATGTGAATTGGCCACGCTAAATTGCCCCTTAATTAGAAAAATAATATTTGGGTACTCTAAATTTAAACAAAAAGGTAGAAGCAGGGAGGTTGTTTCCACTGGTGGGTGAAATTAGAACTAGGGGCATAACCTCAAAAGAAGGGGGAGCAGACTTGGACTGAGTTGAGGAGGAACTACTTCACCAAAAGGGTTGTGAATCTCTGGAATTCCCTATCCAGTGAAGCAGTTGAGGCTACCACGTTGGATGTTTTTAAGACAACGATGGATAGATTTTTGACCAGTTAAGGAATTAAGAGTTATGGTGAGCAGGCAGGTAAGTGGAGCTGAGTCCACAAAAAGATCAGTCATGATCTTTTTGAATGGCGGAGTGGGCTCGTGGGGCCAGATGGCCGACTCCTGCTCCAGGTTGGAGTCATGCCTGTCACAAAGGAAGATGGTGGTGGTGATTGAAGGCCAATCATCTCAATTCCAGGACTTCACTGCAGGCGTTCCTCAGGGTAGTGTCCGAGGCCCAACCATCTTCAGCTGCTTCATCAATGACCTTCCTTCCATCATCAGGTCAGAAGTGAAGATGTTTGAGGATGACTGCACAATGCCAGCACCATTTGCGACTCCTCAGATAATGAAGCAGTCCATGTCCAAATGCAGCAAGACCTGGCCAATATCCAGGCTTGGGCTGACAAATGGCAAGTTACATTCACGCCACACAAGTGCCAGGCAATGACCATCTCCTACAAGAGAGGACCTAACCACCGCCCCTTGACATTCAATGGCACTACATCGCTGAATCCCCTACAATCAACTTTCTGGTGGTTACTATTGATAAGAAACTGAACTGGACCAGTGACATTAATACTGTGGCTACCAGGACAGGTCAAAGGCGAGGAATCCTACGGCGAGTAACTCACCTCCTGATCCCCCAAACCCTGTCCATCATCTGCAAGGCGTAAGTCAGGAGTGTAATGGAATACTCTCCACTTGCCTGGATGAGTGCAGCTCCAACAGCACTCAAGAAGCTTGACACCATCCAGGACAAAACCCGCTTGATTACTCCCCCTTCCACAAACATTCAAACCCTCCACCACTGACGAACAGTGGCAGCCGTGTGGACTATCTACCTTGATAGTAACTCACCAAGGTTCCTTAGACAACACCTTCCCCAAACCCACAACCACTACCATCTAGAAGGACATGAGCAGCAGATACCTGGGAACTCCACCATCTGGAGGTTCCACTCCAAGTCTCACCACCCCGACTTGGAAATATATTGCCGTTCCTTCACTGTCACTGGGGCCACCCTAACAGTACAGTGGGTGTACTTGCCCCTCAAGGACTGCAGCGGTTCAAAAAGGCAACTCACCACCTTCTGATGGGCAACTAGTGATGGGCAATAAATGCTGGCCTAACCAGCGATGCCCACCCACATCCAATAAATGATTTTTTTTTTTAAAGTTCTTGTGTCGGGATGGGAGAGGGTGGATCAATTGTTTCTAGTTCTTCCAGTAAAATGTACTACGGATATAAGATATTTGGGAGATTAGAGCAAGACCAATTTCTTTACACAGTTGGAAAGCTTTAGGAATTAATTCCACAATTGATGATTGTGACGGAAACTGATAATATTCAAGATTAGATTAAGTAGACGGCTGAGGAGAAAATAGATGAAGGCATTTGGGAAGAGGGCAGTAAATCTGATTAGAACTATTTTCTCAAAAGTGTAAGTACAAACTTGGACTAAATGAGCTTTGACAAAGGGTCATCTGGACTCAAAATGTTGGCTCTTTTCTCTCCCTACAGATGCTGCCAGACCTGCTGAGATTTTCCAGCATTTTCTCTTTGGTTTCAGATTCCAGCATCCGTAGTAACGTGCCTTTAGTTTTGCTAAATAGTCTGGTTCTGTTTTCTGACAGTTGTTTAGAAGCCAAGATGTGACTTTAGATCAGCTGCATATCTGTAATTCTTACTGGTACAGTTAACATGAAAATCAAATACTATTTTGTCATTATGGCAGTGGTGGGTCATGTTTCAAGTCATTTATGGTTTGTGTGGCTTATGCTGGTGACTGAACTGTGAAAAATGTAACATTGCCCGTGCTGATACTTCCGTTCTAGATTAAATATATTTTAAAATGTGTTTTTTCTGCTGTGTGGTTGATTTCATCTACATGTGTTTGATTTTAATAATCTGTATGTGATACTGTTTAAGGTTCATGTAAGAACATCAAAACTATTTCTTTCTTTACTACCTTAGGTTTGCTGAAGAATACAAGGAACAGCCCAATCGAGGGTATGGAAGTGGTGTCATTCGTGTATTTAAGAAACTGCTAAGCCCAAACTGTAATGATGTGTTTAAACCAGCAAGGGAACAGTTTAAGGGAAAGGGCTCCTACGGAAATGGAGGCGCTATGAGGATCGCCCCTATTGCACTGGCATATCCAGATATTCAGGATGTTAAAAAGGTCAGACTGATGGAGCTTGCATAATTTACTTTTGCTCAAGTAAGACAGATTTTATTACTGATTTGCTTTCTTTCTCCTCTTTTCCTTTCACCCTCCACCCCTTTAGCATCAATGGTGCACCCTCTTTGAACAGAATTTGTCGTTTAAACATTTTTAGAATTATTATTTCTCTTATCACCACTGGCTGCTATTCCTTAATCTCAAGAAAAAGCTCTATGCATTCACTTGGCCACTGTACTTTTGTCTTGGCTTATTATTGATGAACCTTGGATCCAATCGGTCAGTCTATAATATATAATGGGGTTGAGACAATTATGGAAGCCATGTATGATGGGGTGGCAGCAGCAGGAAAGGGATGAAGCTCTTTCGGTGGCCTTTATAATTAATCTTTTGCTATGTTTTTGTTCACTTGCCAGAGTTTATCTATATTAGTGGATCACCTGGGGCATTGCTTATGGTAAGTCAGATGGTGGTCTGTTTTGAGGGCCAGGAGCATTATTTCATGTAATGCCCGAAATACTAATACAAGATGGAACTACCAGGTCATAAGTATAATTACTATTAAGTAAACACTATCCTAGAATTTGAAAATGGGGAATGCCTTCAGATTTTCTAATAGCATGTTGGATGGCACTTAATTTCCAGGTTAGCAGCTCTTAATTTTAAAAACCTGGTTTACATTTGTAATGAATTGTCCATTGGTCCAGTGAATTGACCTCTGGCATGGGACAGAGATGAGCTAATCTATACTTCTATTTATATAATCGTGGATTTGATGTGTCATTCCTAATAATGAGTTTGAGGCTGCTGCAGTGGGCGGAGGGTATGGTGGGTGGGTGGGGGGGAGGGGGGGGGGGCACATCTCCAGTTAAGAGTTTGGGAAGTCTGTAGGATCTCCTTACTAATAGTGATCTCTCTACGAATAATAATAATCTTTATTATTGTCACAAGTAGGCTTACATTAACACTGCAGTGAAGTTACTGTGAAAATCCCCTCGTCGCCACAATCCGGCACCTGTTCGGGTACACAGTGGCAGAATTCAGAATGTCCAATTCACCTAATAGCACTTCTTTCGGGACTTGTGGGAGGAAACCGGAGTACCTGGAGGAAACCCACGCAGCCATGGAGAGATAGTGCAGACTCCGCACAGACAGTGACCCAAGCCGAGAGTCTAACCTGGACCCTGGCGCTGTGAAGCAACAGTGCTAACCGCTGTGCTACCATGCTGCCTAGTGCTCCCTATGTAAATGGATAACTGGGAGCTGTTACAAATATATAAAAGTCATTATAAAATGTAAACTTGTACTTTGAAATTGTCACATGTAATGTTACAGAAGTCCTTGTAAATAGCAACCTTTTTTTGTTTTCCAAGAAAATTAACCCCAAAATGTTGACATTGATGCTTTAGCCCCCCCAAATTACTGTATTTAAAATGGGGGGTTTTGACAGCAATAGGCCTGATCAATACCTCTGCCAGAGCATTAATCAGGCTGGGACAGTTGAATGTTTTGGGGCAGAAATATAAGAGCTGGTCCATGACCCTGTACAAAACCTACACGTTTAATCCTAGAATAAGGTCAACCAGTTTAGTGCAAAGCGAGCCAGCTGCAGATTAATAAACTATTAGGCGTTCAGAACAAAGGCGGCATATCACCTCCTATGTTTTTATCTGCTGAATCTACCTGCAGATCTGTCGATTCCAAACAGTTGGGTAAAGGATGATGAATCAAATTAGAATTTCAAAGGGTGAGTAATGCAACCAGCAGACTGTATCATGGACATCCCTAATGCCACCTGATATAGAAATATTGAAATACTGTGCTACACCACGTTCAAGTTTGTCACACACGCATGTTTTGACATTACACTTAAAAATATCATAAAGAGAAAGCGAGTCACTTCCAAATGACAAAAAAGCATCCCTCAAGGAAGAGTACTGAATTGACCTCCTAATCCTAATTAATCACTAATTGACTTTAGGACCCTACAGGAATTAGATCATCTGACTTGTGCAATAGAATTTTTAGCAGCTGAATAATGTGCATTACTTGGTATAATACTCCTGTCCTCTGACATGCTATAAATGACCGCTTGAGAGATCCACTGGTTTGTTATATTATTTTTCTTGATTACTGCTACTATTTCAGTAGTTGCAGTGAAATATCCTCAGAAAAAGTTTCAAAAATAAGCGTATGAGTCTGGTGATGTCACAACATGTAGATTAGATAAAAACACCATCCTTAGACATAACCCTTCGGATGCGGTTCTGTTATATTTTTTCTTGAGAATTTGGGGTGTTCAGTAATGTGAAAGTGGTGGATGAATGCTACCAAGTATGCTAAAGGTGGAAGCGCGTGTTTGTTTCCCGAACATTGTGTCGCTCTAATTTGAGTTTGCATGTATAGTGATTTTTGCAGCTCCAAGGAGTTTAAGGTGCTTTTTACTTTTGTTCTTTCAACTCTTGGGCACTAATATGTCCCGAGTATGTTCTTCAGCTTTCAGAAGTTGTTTTATTACGAAATATTCTTATACTATTAAAATTAACACTTGTTTTTAAAAAGAAACTAACCACTGCTTTTTCTTAGCCAATTCAATATAATTTGTTTAATTAATTGAGGTTTACTTTTGAATAATATACCCTAACCTAAAATAACTTTCAGTGCTGTGAAAGACTGAGTTATTTGTCAGAAACTCAGCTACGCCAACTTTTGAAATGTTTTTCAAGTGCCAAACTTAAGTACTAGAGAATATATATTTTTTGACACAACCCAGCTGTGAGGTTGCATTCTTTCTGAAAAGACCGCTCTGTGGTGTTCCAAGCGTTATGGTAGTTGTGAAAGATTTATTTTCAATCAATTGTTGCTCATTGAAAGAAGTAAAGTTTAAATACTGGGAAGAGATAATATAATATCGCTTATTGTCACAAGTAGGCTTCAATGAAATTACTGTGAAAAGCCCCTAGTCGCCACATTCCGCGCCTGTTCGGGGAGGCCGGTACGGCAATTGAACCCACGCTGCTGGCATTGTTCTGCATTACAAGCCCGCTATTTAGCCCACTGTGCTAAACCAGCTTCAGTTGTTAAGCTATCCAAAAAGGGAAACACAACTATTATGGCCAGTGGCTAATTAGCACAAGACCAGCTCCATCTTTTCATTCAAAATGCAATTCTGTAGATTAGATTTAATGTAAAAAAAGAACAACTTGTAATAATCTCCCTTTGCTGACTTTGATGTTTTGTTTTGGGACAGTTTGCAAAGAAAAATGCTGAAGTGACGCATGCTTCCTCACTGGGTTACAACGGTGCTATCCTGCAAGCCCTTGCTGTTCATCATGCTTTGCAGGGGGAGTTGCAGAGGGACAAGTACTTGGATCAGCTCATCGGAGAAATGCATTTGGTTGAGAATGATGAAAAATCTCTGTCAGATGCAAAAGAGTGAGTACAGGTCTAGGGTGGCCTCTTGTGGCTAACTGCTTTATTTCTCTGGATAACTTGATATGAAATTCTTATGATCTTGTCAACATACGCAAGGGGTGACCTTGTTGAAGAGCATTGAATATTTAGGATCCATGATAAAATACAAATCTAATGTTTTCTGTCACGAAAGGCTAAAAATAAAGTGACAGAAATATATTACTGTGATATAATCCGTTTTCAAAAAGGTCTGTCATCTGATATTTTTAGTAAATGTTTTCTCTTTACTTTTGATTCCCCTTTTGCCTCCCACTGCACGTGTATTATGCCTCTTTCAAGTGTTAAATTCTTCCATGTATGAACCTAGACGGTGAATGTTGGCCAGGTATTGGAATTCAGAGGGAAATGTATACATGTATGTGCCACAAGTGTTCATGAGATCATATGATATTCCTTTCTATCCCAAGTAGCAACCCATCTTATGTTACTGGCACAGATTCTGGGTTAAATGGTCTTTCTGTGCTGTACTATTAAACCCAAGTTTACTTTTTGCAGACAAAATCAAACCTGGAACTTCTAATGTGCATATTAAAGTGTTCATTGTTAAAGACTTTTAAAGTCGAGTTTAAAACTCATTTTGCTTAAAAGGGGGGAATAACTGATCAACAAAAATGCAGTTAAATTCTGAGAATATGATAAAATCACTAAAACTTAAATTTAATCATAACCTAAATGACAACTCCCAATCTTTCAGACAGTTCACAGATATTGCTTTTTATGGGACTAATCTGGGTCACAATGCATAGATTAACTGCTTTTTATGGATTAATCTTGATCACAATGTATAAATTTATTGCTTTTTATGGATTTAATCTGGGTCACAGTGCATAGATTTTTATAAAATTAAGTGAATTTGAGGAATTTTTGTTTGATGTTTCAGCCAATTAAAAATAGTTCAAGATTTCCACGAGGGAACTGTTGCAGTCTTTCTTGGTATGTGACCCGAGTTAGATTTCTGGAGGATGAGGTAATGAATTGTTCGAGATTTCCACAAGGGAACTGTTACAATCTTTTTTGGTATGTGACCCAAGTTAGATTTCTGGAGATGAGGTCCTGAAAAACTATCATTCAGTACATTGCAGTCCTTAGTTCATTCCTAACTAGGAAAAAGCGGTGGCATTTTGATGTAGGATAAAGCGCATAGTTCAAGAAAGGTGAATTTCCGCAGCATTGAATAATACAATTCCACCCTTTTAAATTATCTCCCGACCTTTCATTCTACTCAGTCGCCGCAGCCTCCAGTGTGGCCAAAGCCAGGAGGAGAGAGTCTCAGCCTTGAAAATCTCTGCCAGTAATGAAGTGCTGTAAAGAGTCAGTGGGTCGGCCAGCATCTGTGGATGTGAAATTCATTTTTTCTGCAAACGCGCACATCCTTCTAAGTTTAAAAAACAGCCAAAAACTTGACATGATATTTTTTCTTTATTTTTTAATGGGATTTGGGCATCACTGGCAAACACCAGCATCTGGTGCCCATCCCTAATTGCCCTTGAACTAAGTGGCATGCTTGGTCATTTCAAAGGGCAGCAACAACCACATTGCTGTGAGTCTGGAGGCCATACTAGGACAGCAGATTTCCTTCCCTAAAGGATAGTAATGAACCAGATGGGTTTTTACGACAATCGACAATGGTTTTATGGTCACCATTCAACTTTTAATTCCATGTTTTTATTGAATTTAAATTCCACTATCTGTCATGGTTATCCTGGCTGTCTGGATTCTAGTCCACTGACAATACCACTATGCCACTGCCTCCCCTTTCTCTTGGTGGACGTATGTAACCACAGAAAGATAAAGTCTGCAAAGGCATATGGTTAGGTTAAGTGAGTGGGTATAAATTTGGCACATGGAGTATAATGTGGGAAAATGGGGTTGCCCACTTTGACAAGGAAAACAGTATTATTTAATGGTGTGACACTGCAGAATGTTGTGGTAAAGAGAGACGTGGGTATCCATTATACGGATCTCCAAGTCCGCATGCAGGTACAAGTAACTAAACACAAGCGAATGTTGGCCTTCAGATTAAGGAGATGGAATATAAAAGTAGGGAAGTTTTGCTGCAGAGATTTAGTGTTACCACACCTAGAGTACTGTTTGCAGTTTTGGTTACCTTAAGGAGGGACGTACTTGCATTGGAGGCTGTTCAGAGAAAATTTACTTGGCTGATTCCTGGGATGAAGAGGTGATATGGGGAAATGTTGAGCAGGTTGGGCCTATACTCTCATTGCAGCTTAAAAGAATGAAGGGTGATCTTATTGAAAAGATTCTGAGGCAGTGTAAATGCTGAGAGGATGTTTCCCCTCATGGGGAATCTAGAACTAGGGGGCACAGTTTCAAATTAAATGGTCTCCCATGTAAGATGGAGATGCAGAGAAATTTCCTCTGAGGATCCCAGAACACCGCTATTGTCACTTATCCCACTGATGTGTTGCTGGCCACTCAGTGGAGCCGTCCATTTTGACAAGTGAGGCGGGGGTTGGGACAGAGGAGGGAGCAGCGTAGTCCGACTCGAGGCCGGCTGTAGTGAACAGACACTGGTTTACTGACTGCTACCACTTTGTTCTCTGCTTGTTGAATTACAACAGCAAACATAGAACCATGGAAAAGTTACAGCACAGAAGGAGGCTATTCGATCCATGCCAGCCCAAGGACACCCAGGTGCCCTTTCTAATCCCACCTTCCTGCACCACCACAGCCCTGTAGCTTGCAACACTTAAGATGCAGATCCAGGTACTTTATTTTAGGGTCTATGCCTCCACCACTAATGCAGGCAGCGAATTCCATATTCCTAGTATCCTCTGCGTTAAAATGTTATTCCTGATGTCCCCTCTACACCTTCTGCTACTTATCTTGAATCCATGTACCCTGGTTCTAGAATTCTCCACCAAGGGAAAGAATTTTATCCTGTAAACTCTTTCACTTCCCCTCATAATTTTGTACATCTCAATTAAGTTACCCCTCAGCCTTCTTTGTCCCAAGGAAAATAACACCAACCTATCTGATCTCTCCTTGTGGCAACTCTTTGCTAGCCCTGGCAACATTCTTGTAAACCTCTGCACTCTCTCCGGAGCAATTGTGTCCTTCCTGTAATATGGTGTGCTGAAGGGCACACAGTATTCCAGTTGTGGCCTCACTGCTGTTTAATACAATTCCAACATTATATCCTAACTATACCTCTGCCAATGAAGGAGAGCATTCCATATGCTTTCTTTACAACCTTGTCTACTTTTAATGCTTAACTGCAGCCTTTAGGGATCTGTTTACTTGTACGCCAAGATCTCTCACTCACCTATCCCTCTTAGTATATTCCCATTTATTGTGTACTCCCTATAAATTTATGACCTCAGTGTTAAATTCCATCTGCGCCACTTTATCGTCCACTCCACCAACCCATCAACATTATTTGCAACACTGCGCACCACTCGGCCAATCTTTGTGTCGTCTACAAATTTCCCAGTCATGCCCCCCATGTTCGTACCCAAATCATTAATATGTAACACAAACTAAGGATCCCAACAACGAGCCCTGTGGAACACCACTTGAAACAACTTTCCATTTGCATGGGCAGCCATCGACCATTGCACTTTGTTTCCTGTTACAAAACCAACTTTTAAGCAGTGGGACAGCTTAGAGGACCAGCGATAGGTGGAGATTGACAAAGATGTTGTGGACAAAAAGACAAAGGGAATTAACCTGGTGATTACGACAAAGAAGGGTGCTGATAGTGGCACATTAAGAGATAGAATGTGTTAATGACAGAACAGGTAAGCAGTGTCAAAGGACAAATTTGAACAGGAACAGATAGTCATGATGGGGTGGGAGGAGAGGAAACACTGGCGAGGGAAAATCGGATTGATGGAAGAAATTAAAATAAATTTGAAGAAATAAAAATGAGGTGAAGGTGGAGGAGAGAGTTCACTCTCTGAAGCTGTTGAACTCACTGTTAAGTCGAGAAAGCTGTAACATGCCTAATCGGGAGGTGTTGTTTCTTCAGTTTGCATTGGGCTTCACTGGAACATTGCAGCATGCTAAGGACAGACATGTGGACATGAGAACAGGACAGTGAGTTGAAATGGCAAGCGACAGGAAAATCTGGATCCTGCTTGCAGATGGACTGAGGTGTTCTGCAAAGCGGTCACTCAGTCTGCGTTTAGTATCTGGGCTTAGGCTGAAACCTACAAGTACATAAAATAACATTCTTGCAAAGTATTTCAAAACACAAATTTTCAAATGACTTACTGATTTGATCTGTAACGTGAAATTTAAGACTGATTGTCACTATATTATTTTATTGCTTTTTTTTGTTGGAGTGTGGGGTCACATTACTTTTCAAGTGGTAAAATAGTTTACAAAGCACTGTTCCATTTTGCTTCCGTTTTGCTTCGTTTGACATGTAAACAATCCAGCAAGATCATAAATATAAAAGCAAATTACTGCGGATGCTGCAATCTGAAAACACTGGACAATCACAGCAGGTCTGATAGAATCTGTGGAGATAAATAGGAGCTAACATTTCAAGTCTGGATGACTCTTTGTCAAAGCAAGATAGAACTGGAAATGGGGTCAGATTTATACTGTAGTGGTGGGGCATGGAGCATTGGGGCTGGATAGGGGCCAGCGATAGGTGGAGATTGACAAAGATGTCGAGGACAGAAGAGAAAAGGAATGTAAATGGGGGTGATTAAGACTATGGAGGGTGCTGTTAGTGGTACATAAAGGGATTAGAATGTATGAATGGCAGAACAAAGGTGAGCAATGTGTCAAAGGGCAACTAGGAACAGATGGCCCAAGTGGAGTTAGGGGAGGGGGAACAATGGTGAGGGAAAAACAGATCAATGAAAATAAATTGATAGAAACAAAAATGGGGTGAAGGTGGAGGAGAGAGTTCACAGTCTGAAGTTGAACTCCATGTTAAATCCGGAAGGCTGTAACGTACCTAATTGGAAGATGAGGTGCTGTTCCTGCAGTTTGCGCTGGGCTTCACTGGAACATTGCAGCAGGCCCAGGACAGACATGTGGACGTGAGAGCAGGGTTCCAGGTTCGATTCCCGGCTTGGGTCACTGTCTGTGCGGAGTCTGCACGTTCTCCCTGTGTCTGCAGGATTTCATCCGGGTGCTCCGGTTTCCTCCCACAAGTCCCGAAAGATGTGCTGTTAGGTGAATTGGACGTTCCGAATTCTCCCTCAGTGTACCCGAACAGGTGCTGGAATGTGGCTCGGGGCTTTTTACAGTAACTTCATTTCAGTGTTGATGTAAGCCTACTTGTGACAAGAAAGATTATATTAAAAAAGTTTTAAAATGGCAAGCGACAGGAAAGTCTGGGTCCTGGCTGCGGACGGACTGGTGATGTTCTGCAAAACAGCCATCCAGTCTGTGTTTAGTCTCTCCAATGTAGAGTAGACTGCATTGGGAGTAGCAAATGCAATAGGCCAGGTTGAAGGAGGTGCACGTGAAACTCTGCCACACCAGAAAAGTGTTTACGGCCTGAGATGGTGAGCAGGTAAAGGGACAGGTGTTACACCTTCTCCAATTGCATGGAAAGGTGACATGGCAAGAGGGTGAGGTGTTGGACGTGCCGGAGGAGTGGACCAGGGTATCCCAGAGGCAAAGAACCCTGCAGAATGCTGACAGGCGGAGTGAGGGAAAGATGTGTTTGGTCGTGAAATCATGCTGGACGTGGCGAAACTGGCAGAGGATGATTCTTTGAATGCGGATGCTGGTGGGGTGGAAAGTGAGGACAAGGGGGAACCTATCCAGGACTCGCAGGTTTCCGACCCATCTCCCGCACCTCTGCCCTCACCCCCTCTCCTCCCAGGACCAGGATAGGTTCCCCCATGTCATATTCTGTTAGTATGGACTTCATCCTGTATTATGTGCACTAACTGCATTGAATGCTGAAATGCTGATTTCACTTTGGTGATTTGATACAAATTGATTGGTTGCAGTCTTGACGGTAAAGGAAGTAAGACAAAGGGAAGACTAATGTTTCTACCCACTTGAAATCTCAATTACACCAATTTGAAGTGGTATTGAAACATATGCATTTCACTACAGATTGTAAAATCAGTGCAATAGGTGCGTGATTCCTTGTTGCATAAAAATATCAGATCTTTGTCTTAAGCCACTCATCCCTGATGGTTGTCACAATAATATCTATAGATTTTTTTTTAAACCCAAATAGCCTTTATTTGCTGTGCAAAATTTGGACCCTGGAATGAATTTGTATCATATCATAGAATTTACAGTGCAGAAGGAGGCCATTCGGCCCATCGAGTCTGCACCGGCTCTTGGAAAGAGCACCCCACCCAAGGTCAACACCTCCACCCCATCCCTATAACCCAGTAACCTCACCCAACACTAAGGGCAATTTATCATGGCCAATCCACCTAACCTGCACATCTTTGGACTGTGGGAGGAAATCGGAGCACCCGGAGGAAACCCACGCACACACTGGGAGGATGTGCAGACTCCACACAGACAGTGACCCAAGCCGGAATCGAACCTGGGACCCTGGAGCTGTGAAGCAATTGTGCTATCCACAATGCTACCGTGCTGCCCCCTGCCATGCAATATGTATGCTGATGTCCGAGTACAAATTATGCATTATCCACACTGAGGTTTCCTGTAATTCAGCAAGAAATTCAAATCTGAGTACTTATTGTCAGTGTGATTTGTCTTTAATTCTAATATTTTAAGAGTATGAGATCCAGGTAACCAAGTACTCCATTCTTTGATTTTGAGGCCTAAATCTGGAAGTGCGAGATATAAGTTACACAGACAAACCAAACACTTAATTGCTTGTGGCAAGAATAAGTGTCTTCACTTTGCCAAAACCCTGCCCTTTCCACCACATAAGTGGATTAAAGACTTGTGGGATATATGCTTGTCAGGGCATGAAATTTAACATAAAACGGGGAAATTATCTGTCGAGTGCTAGGTCCCATTCTTGGAAACCCGTGAAAAGCTCCTTTACAAACACAACATATTCCTGCAGAGGGAAAGATTTATTGATTATTATAAAAAGTACACCACCATTCATTTCAATTTGTAAAGAAATTACCAGCTGTAAACGCCCATAGAATATATGGGATTGTTCTGTGGACCTGAACTATTTTGGTCCAGAAAACATGTTAAAGCTACTGTACAAATGGCACAATTAGTCGCCCGGTAAAAATGCAACCACTACATTGATGTTAAAGCTACTGTACAAAAGGCGCAATTAGTCGCCCGGTAAAAATGCAACCACTACATCAATGTAAAAATAAGCATATAATTTAAAAAGAAATTAAGTTAAACATCAGTTTGACTGTTAATTACTAAATGTTTCCAATTTGAATTTGTAATCTTTCATAATGAGTTTATTTTCTGAAGTGGATAGTTTGTCATGCCTCTGACTTGTGCCCGAAGACATTGGCCTTTAGATTTTTTTCAATCACTGCTACAGCAAATTCAAGTTCAATTGTTGAACTTCTTCAGTAACTTTTAATTAGTTGACGGTTGATATAGGTGGTGCTTTGCTCAATTTGAAGATGGCGGTACGCAAGTCTTGCTGCTGATTCTTGATGTGATTGTGGAGGAGGTAGGGCACGTTTTAAGGAAAACGTTCTGATAACTTTGTCTTATGAAGCTATCAACGTTGCCTAAATTAACCTTTCTTATGTCTCTTAATTGATTTTTCCACTGAAACCAACTGAGCTGCTGCTCGCCAGCACAAGGAAGATTTGTGTTAATGTTGGAAAGATATGTAACTTTTCCACTAAACGTATGTTGGTGTCTGCTGCGGAACAGAGTGCTTGTTTTCACTGAATTTGCTGGATTAAACTTGTTTGACTGCTCCGCTTTCTTGAGCTCATAGCGAACTTGACCACTGTTTATTTTGCCGATTTAGCATAAAATGTGAATTTGTGATTTTTGCTGTAAAAATGTGAAGCTTTTACAATTGTGAGACAATTTCTGTTGAGACATCTGCTTGGAACTGAGGGAGAACAATTTTCGGGACATCAGCACACACTGCCTGCCATATATGCTGTACTATTATCACTGATATGATTGATATACATGCATCCCAGGACTCTCAATTTGGACAAAAAACAAAGGCCGTAAAATTGGATTTTAAATATATCTGCAGATACTACAGTGACAATTATCAGGGATGACAGTAGCTAAAGACAAAAAATGTTTTTTTGTGTGACGAATCATGCAATTTTTGCACTTTTTACGCTTTAGTGAAATGCTAGGCCACTTCAAATTAGTGGAATTATTAGACTTCAAGTGGGTTGAAACATTGTTTTTTTATCCTTCCTTTGGGATGTTGCCCAGGAAAACCTGAGAAGGAGTGTAAACTTGTCCAGTATACTTAAATTGCTTTCAATGGGGTTTTGGGAGTGACATAACAATAGGTAAAGAGAAGCCTTTACCTACAGCTCACAAATATATATTTTTGAATTTGACTTTGTGTTCTTTGCATTTGTTGTCACATTCAAGTATTAGCCCAAAGCATCCGAGTAGTGGCAATCACAGACTGATTGCACTTCACTCCTTTTACCTACCCAGCGACACATTTCTCACCTCACTTGACCCAGGCCTGGTGAGAAATGTGCAGCAAGCATATCTGGTTTCTGAGGCCTTTCAGTGCCGGGCAGTAGCACTGGGGAGAATGAAGCCACTCCCACTTTATACTGCACCAGCTTCTGTAAACCAGGCAAGTTTATAGGATCTGAACCCAAGGATAAGTAAGTGGGAAGGATGACAGGGGCAGGTGAGGAGGATAGGTTGGATAGGGGGCATGAAGGATGTTTGGGATGGTAGTTGGCGTTCAAGGAGAGGTTGGGGGTTGAGGGGTTGTGGGCAGGGCAGGTGGTGGAAGAAACCAATGGGGGTTCAGCAGTGTAGTTAACTACCCAGGAGTTTGAAAGTTGTTTTAATTCTTCTAACATTTCTGGGTAACCGTTCTGCTAAGACAGAGTCAGAACCATCTGAAGTCTCTGATTTAATTCGATGTATTGTCTTGTTCCCGGTGCAGGATAATTGCCCATTGAAAAATTAAACTTCTGGGCAATTCCTGTGCAGTATTAATGGGAGGGCGGGGGCCAGTGCATCTTCTGGGGTACTGGAGTTTCCGTGCACACATGTTTTATGTTGCAGCTAGAAGATAAGTTTGTATGCACTGTCCGCATCCCTTCATTTATTTTATGAAATTCATGTTTCAAGAGGTGCAAAATTAATTTGATTTAATTTGCTACATGGTGAGCTGTCCTTGGAAGACTGTGTGTTGCATCTGCAAAGGAGGGCACTCTCTGATGGAATACTTAGTGACATTAGCAACAGTCTCCGACCATTGCTCTTTATCTGTGATGGTAGTGTAGCATGGAAGAGATGCAAAAGATTAATCTCCGTGCCAAATTCATGTTTATTTTCAATCTTGATCTTTTGAAATTTATTTTGAACTGTTAAAGGTTTCAGAAATTCTTAAGATAAAACTTTTTTTAAAAAAAAATTACTGAAGCTGCAAATCACAAGGAGTCAGCCTTGGGAAAAAAACAAATGTTTGGAATAGGATGTACTGTTTTCAAAGAATCCAGGGGTGAGGTTCTGAAAGAACCTTGAAGATGTGGTTTGCTTAAAAAAAATTCAATTTGTTTAATTTTCCACAATATCCTTCTAAAGATGCTTTGAAATAAATAACCAGGTTTTGCTTAACTTTATCATCTTTGTTGCACGTTTGGTAAATGGTTGTATTTGGGGATGTAGTGGGAGTGAAGGTATGAACAGTTTACAGAGCAAGATTCTAAAATATTGATCATAACATGCTGAGAAATTTGTTTTGCGTTCTAATCTTTTCCCTCCAGCAAAATGTTTTCTGAAGAACCCATGCAATAAGAGGGCAAATGCTATCCACTTAAAACATAATCCAAAAAGCTTCAAGTTGGGTTATAGTATAAGACAGTTGGATGCCCTCAAATTTCCTGGACTATTAAGATTGTTTTTCCATTTATTTCCCATCCTCCTGAAGGCAGTAACTCTTTTTGGGCAAGCCCTGGCTCAAGTGGCCTTTGTTGGTGTCGGATTATTTTAGCCGAAATGTACTCCATGCAGCTAATTGAATTCATGAGTGTTCTTTCCTGGAAGTGGAGTCCACTGTTTGTTTTGTGGCGATTTCACAATGTGAAGACTAGTGCAGGAAATACAAATGCCATGCTAATATGATGGCTAATAAAGTTGTGTGGTAACCTCTGTAGAGTGGCTTCACACAGTATCTGGTACATACACATTTATGGGACCTGGATGACCTTGCAGTTGGGTATTAGCCTAAAATACACTTCATTCCCCATCATCTTTCATCTTGATAGAGCAGAATATATAAAATTGTGTGTATGAAATGTACCCAATAAAGATCATTCCAGATTTGAAAGTTTGTTGACTTTTAGTCACTGCCCTTAAAAACTGAAATCATCTTTGGATAAGTTTGTAAAGCATATTTTGCTTAAAGCAGCACTGTTCAACTGTATGTCATATAATCCAAAATGTTAAGGTGATATCTGTACGACTGATGGTGCCTCTCCAGATCCTTTGTTTTTGTAATTTGTAGTTCAGCTTTCTTGCTTTGCTTGAATGCTAAAAATGTGTTCTAGTAAATTACTGAACAGAACGTATTACTCACAGACAGGGGAGCATCCTTTCTTGACATTAACATTTGGGAGTTTTACAAACAATTCCACCTTGCTGGAATTTTAAAGCATGAAGTTGTAACAATGAAGTAAAGAGTTTTTATTAAATGTAGGATAGTGATAACTTTCATTTCTACATTTAAAAAAGTCTATTTGATGGGCTGGCTTTGGTGTATTTAAGTATTGGCTCAAAGCATCTTCTGCAATGAATCTGAATATTTGAGAAGGGCACAAAGTAGCTGCTAAGTACAGTGCCTTACTTGCATAGAATACTCAAGTTAGAAACATTCCAGTCTGAGGAACTGTCTCTTTCCTAAATGGATTCCTCAATATTTCCTTAATTTTCTTCCTTTTTCAGCTTTCATGAGTTTCCCTACTGCAGTAGATTGAAGAAAATGAAAGCATTTTTATCCCGAACGGATGTTTCAAAGGAAGAGGTGGTTAATGAATTAGGTAAAATATGCTTCTATTACCTCAATTGTTCTGTACTAAGCCGTAGTTTTATTTATTTTTTTAAGTGTATTAACTTTAGCAAAATTAAGAGAGAGGAAAGAGAACTGTGCCAGCTGGAAGGAAAATAATTAGTTGTAGGAGTTCAAATAGCAGCTGTTTCCTGCCAAACTCTGTTTTCAGCAATTTAAAGCAAAGTTTTTGCTGCCCCATTGACTCTTTCACCTATTTGTTGACATCTAATTTTATAAATTTATGGTATGAATTTTGCTCCGGATCTCATTACAGCCTTAGTCCAAACATGGACAAAAGTTTTGAATTGTAGAGGCAAGTTAGTGACTACCCTTGACATTAAGATAACATTTGACAGTGTGGCATCAAAGAACGCTGGAGCAAAGCTCTCCATTGGTTGGAGTCATACCTAACACAAGCAGATGGTTGTGGTTGTTGAAGAGCATTCATCTCTACCCCATTTCATTATTGCAGGAGTCATAGAATGGCTACTGCATAAAAGAAAGCCATTTGATCCATCTGGTGCTGGTTCTGTGCGAAATCAAAACAGCTAGCACCACTCTCCAGCACTTTCCATGTAGCCCTGCAAATATTTCTTTAGTACGACAAGGCTCATCTGGAGTTTGAATCTAGAATGTGTCTCATTCCTTCAGTGAAATTGTTATAAGGAAAAATTGTACCCTAAGACCAGTCAGTCACCAGTGACAGCCATAGCTGAAATTGGACTTGATCTCACAACTTTCTGACCCTGAGCCAATGCCAACCCTGTGTTTCTAAGAGTAGTGTCCTCTGCGCAATTATGTTCATCATCTTCATGGATAACCTCTCCCTCCATAAGATTAGAAGTGGGGCTGGTAGCTGATAAATGCGAAGTGTTCAGTTAATGTTATCATTAACTCTGCAGATAATGAAGCAGTCTAATCTTGCATGCAACAGGATCTGGGCATTTTCAGGCTTGGGCTGATAAGTGGCAAGTAACATTCCTGGCACATATGCCAGGCAAGGATCGTCCTCAACAATGTAGAATTTAATTACCTTCCTTTGATATTCAATGGCATTAGCATCATTGAATCCCCACCATCAACATCCTAGGGGTTACCATTGACCAAAAACTTGACTGGATCAGCCACGTCAATAACGTAGCTACAAGAACAGGTCAGAAGCTGGGTACTCTGCAGTGAATAACTCTCCTCCCGACTCCCCAAAGCTGTCCACCATCTACAAGGCACAAGTCAGGTGTGTAATGGAATACTTTTTACTTGCCTTAATGAGTGGTGCTCCAATAACACTTGAGCTTGGCACCATCCGGGATAATTAACTGGCACTCCCTCCACCACTGCATTATGATTGCCACATATACCAGATGCAATGCAGACATGTGCTAAGTTTCTATGATAGCACCTACCAAGCCCTCAACCTCTACTGCCTTGAATAACAACGGCAGTGGGCACATAGACACGTCACCATTTGCAAGTCACACACTAGTCTAACTTGATAGTTTATTGCTGTTCCTTCCTGGTTGCTGGGTCAGAATCCTAGAACTCCAAATCTAGCGGCACTATGTGTGTACCTACACCAAATGGGCTGCAGCGGCTCAAGAAGGCAGCTCAATACCACCTTCAAGGTCATTTGGAGATGGGCAATAAATAATGGCCTTACCTGTGGCAGCCACAAGTCATGAACATATAAAATAAAGATCAATGTCATTTTGGGTCACCATTAATCCTGATTTTGGAAACGGCATGTTTTTGAGATTTACAATATTCCTAACAGCAACAGTTGCTCTTGTCTAATGTAATTAAATTTGTTTATGATCATGAGAAGCAGGCAAACATATTGCTGAACAAGGGCAGCACGGTGGCGCAGTGGAAGCACTGCAGTCTCACGGCGCCGAGTTCCCAGGTTCGATCCCGCCTCTGGGTCACTGTCCGTGTGGAGTTTGCACGTTCTCCCCGTGTTTGCGTAGGTTTCGCCCCCACAACCCAAAGATGTGCAGGTTAGGTGGATTGACCACGCTAAATTTCCCCTCAATTGAAAAAAATGAATTGGTACTCTAAAAAAATTTTTTTAACCTATTGCTGAGCATCAAAATATTTAATCAACCAAGGATATTCGTGTTCAAACCATGCAATAAATATCTCTCCCTTCTAAGATTATTAATTACCAATGCCTTTTATGTAAGACTTCCATACTCTGCCTTGCACCTTTTTTCACATTTCAATATGCACTGGGACATTGATTTTGCTCCCCAAGGTTATGCTTTTGTGATTAATGTTTGCCATTTTATAATTTAAACTGTGACATAAAGGTATTTATAATTATGTGGGCATTTTCAATAAGTTCCATAATTAACTAAAAATGCTCCACTTGGGTATACCCTGTACAGTGCTTTGTGTTTGTACTCAAGATGTCATCTCTATGTATTGAGCTTATAAGGTTTGCATGGCTTTTGTTTACTTTAGGGAACGGAATTGCAGCTTTTGAATCTGTGCCAACTGCTATTTATTCCTTCCTGAGGTGCATGGATCCTGATCCAGAAATTCCAGAAAAGTACAACGGACTTGAAAGGACAATAATCTACAGTATTTCACTTGGTGGAGACACTGATACAATTGCCACCATGGCAGGAGCAATTGCTGGGGCATATTATGGCAAAGATCATATACCACAGTCTTGGCAGAAGAGCTGTGAAGCCTATAAAGATGCAGAGTATTTTGGGGAGAAATTGTATGACTTGTACTGTAATCGCCTAGCCTCCTCTCTAAAAACAGGATAAAATAAATTTAATGGGGATGTGCTTTTGTTGGTGAAATATAAATAATGAAATTGCAAATGAAAAATATAGTATTCTTGACAAAATGGGTCAATTCTGCATCTAATGGTTCAAGAAATTTTTTTTTTTGAGTCACCGTTTCAAATTGTCAATTTTGTTTCTAACTTGAAATAATTGTGCTGAACTGATTCAAAGAAGCCTCAATTGTAATTGTTTAATCTCCTATTTGATTCATCCACAAACACTAGAGTAAGGAGCATATGAATAGTACAACTTTTTCTTAAATTGAATTTGTCACACTGTCTCATATTAAGGATCTGTTGAATATTGGTGGTTTTATCTGGTCCTTCAGTCATTCAGCCGTTGCTACATTTGCAAGGATAGCACATCTGTGAATCTATCATTGCTTAAGTGTCCTGTTTAATGTCTTTATCTTCAGGTTTGTTGCTTAACAAGCAGAATATGATGACACCATTGCTGAGCCTGAACATTATATTGTCTTGCCTAAATGTTGCTGGCTGTTTGCCGGTTTTATGACATGAATCTGGGGTTAGGGGTTACCCAAACTTCTTTAGGTGAGGGTTGTTTGCTAACTGATATACTAAGACCAGGACTTTGTAGTATTGCCTTGCATTACTTTGCCACGTTACATGGCAACTGAATATAAACCACTTTGTATAAGTGCATGATAATTGGGCAGCACGGTAGCACAGTGGGTAGCACTGTTGCTTTACAGTTCCAGGTTCAATTCCCGGCTTGGATCACTGTCGGTGCAGAGTCTGCACGTTCTCCGTGTCTGCAGGGTTTCCTCCGGGTGCTCTGGGGCGGGATTCTCTCCTACCCGGCGGGGCGGAGGATCCCGGCGCCGAGGAGCGGCGTGAACCACTCCGGCGTCGGGCCGCCCCAAAGGTGCGAAATCCTCCGCACCTTCAGGTGCTAGGCCAGCCCTGGAGTGGTTTGCGCCACGCCGGCCGGCGGGGAAGGGGCTTGGCGCCACGCCAACCGGCGCCAAAGGGCTGCCGGCGTGATTTGGCGCATGCGCGGGAGTGCCAGCGTGTGCTGGCATCATCCCAGCGCATGCGCAGGGGGGATCTTCTCCGCGTCGGCCATCGCGGAGGTCCACAGCGGCTGATGCGGAACAATATAGTGCCCCCACGGCACAGGCCCGCCCGTGGATCGGTGGGCCCTGTTCGCGGGCCAGGCCACCGTGGGGGCATCTCCCATGCCGCCAGGTCCCGCCGGTAAGGACCTACTCTAATTTATGCCGGCGGGACCGGCAAAAAGCGGGCGGCCACTCGGCCCATCACGGACCAGAGAATTCCCATCCTCGGCGCCGGAGAATTCGGCAGCCGGCAGGGGTGGGATTCACGCCGCCACCCGCCGATTATCCGACCCGGCGGGGGAGTCGGAGAATCCCGCCCCTGGTTTCTTCCCACAAGTCCCGAAAGATGTGCTGTTAGGTGAATTGGACATTCTGAATTCTCCCTTCGTGTACCCGAACATGCGCCAGAGTGCGGCGACTAGGGGCTTTTCATAGTAACTTCATTGCAGTGTTGATGAATGCCTACTTGTGACAATAAAGATTATTATTATTATTATAATTGGATTGCCCATCTAAAATCTAACTGAAGTCCTGTCTGATTACCCAAGAGTGGAGTTCAACTGTTGTGTATATAAAATATAAAATATCACAAACAGATCATTCAGCCCATCGTCCTGGCAATGAGCTACCGGGCCTAATACATTTTTCAGTTCTCAGTCCATTACCTTGTAGGATACTCAAATACATATCCAAATGTTTTTTTTTAATGCAGTGAGGGTTTCTGCCTTTCCAACCCACTCAGGAAATGAGTTCCAGAACCTCAGCACCCCCTCAGTGAAAAGGAATCCCCTCAACTCTTCTCTAGTCTTGCTGCCAGGTGTTGTTAGTAATATTGTTGAAGCTCGAACATATAAATGAAATGAACCGACATCCCACAAAACAAGTTTAAAATCATCAGAGAGCTCCTTTATCATTAACACTTTTCGCAGAAAAAACAGTAGTTTCACCACGCAGATGGCCTTTCCTTTCTCTCCAGAGCTGTAATTTTGTAATACCTTTCCTAGATTTTCCTTTTTTTCCCTCCAAACATTTATCCATTTTCCTTTTGAAACCATTATCAATTCTGCTTCAATTCAAAACCAAAATACTGCAGGTGCAAGAAATCTGAAATACAATTGCTGGAAATAATCAGGTCAGGCAGCATCTGTGGAGAGAAACTGTTAATGTTTCGGCTCGATGAGCCATCATAACGGATTAGTCTATCACCTGTTTCTGGTGCGGTATTCACTGCTTTGTGTGTTGTGTTGGTGGCTCATGTAAACATACCTCCTACCACTGTCATTTTTAATAACTCACTAACCAGCAGAAATATTATTTCTGATTTATGTTATCAAAAACCCTTCATATCTTGGAATATCAGATTACCTCAGCTTTCTCTGTTCTGGTGAAAGTAGCCCCAGTTTCCTTAGACCTGTCCTGTGATTAAAGCCACTCACCCCTGACATCTTGGTAAATTGCTTTTATACCATCTCAAAAGTTGCATGTCCAAACATGGACACTATTTAATTACAGCTCAACTAAGATTTGTATAGATTTAGTACTACTGCTTTGCTTTTGCACAGTAAGCCTCTTTTTATAAACTTGGGAATCTTGTATGTTTTTTCCTGAATAGTTTTATCAACTTGACAAAACAGTTAAAAAATGAGGACATCACTGGCTTTCCCTTGTGAATTAAGATTTCAGCCATTGTCATCCAGGTAATTTAAAATGTATTCTCTAATCTAGCCCATAAAACATGTTTCTTCATTATTAAAACAAATCTACGAAATTATTTGCACTTCAATAAAGCTTTTTCCCTTAATTGTGAATCCTTTAAAAAAAAAAAGCAACTTGCCTGAAGCAGGCTTGATGGTCTGAAATTGTTTCTGTGTAAAGTTGAGAATACAGTGTGACAGGATAAGATGTTTGTCCAGTCTGTTGCCATTGTCTGCCGTTTGTGTTAAATTCTAGAGAATAGCAACTTAGGAAAGTGTGTTTCCAGCCAGCAGTTACAGTAAAACCAGGAAATGCTTTTCATATTAAAATGCATTAATAATGTATTGAAAAATCATTTGTGATTACTAGTCTCCAGAAGACCTATTTCATGTAAATATACATAATACATCCTTATACCAAGAAAATGTTGGTTTCTCTTTGGTTTCAAACTAATGTGTTTTTTATGTGTTCCTCACAAATATCCGAGCTACAGCTTAAACCAAATCTCAATGCTGTTGAGCTTTTTATCTTCCACCATTTCCAGCTGTGAACCATTGCAGCACTGAAACTTGTAATAAAAATGCTGGCAGGTCTGGCAGCCTCTGGGGAGAGTGAAATAGTTAACTAACGCTTCAGTCATTGACATTTCCTCAACTGGGAATGGTTAGAAATGGTTTTTATAAAATAAAATGGGGACGAGTGGAAAAAGGGGGACCCTTTGATAGGATTAAAATGGGAGTCATTAAATGGTAAAAGAGTGGCGCAGAGCGAAAGGAAGTAGTAATGGGACAATAAAGAAACAGTTGTGTCCAAAGTAAGTGAATGGCAGGATGCTAAACAGCTGCTGTACAGAAAAGGAAACCAGATGAGACAGAGATAATGGTCTGCAACTTTTGAACTCCTATGTTGGGCGCAGAAGGCTATAAAGTGCCTATTTTAGTGCTTCCTAAATGTTTTCCCACTGTAACCCCTTTTTAATGCTTGACGATTGGTGCACCCCAAAGTTAGAGCATGGAGGGGAGTTGTTGAGCAAATGGCTTTGTCTATAATAGTTTTGAACATCATGATGGGGCCTTGGAGCTAAAAATCATGCACTCGTGTATAATGAAGCCTCAGAACCAATCCCAGTTTTTGCCCGCCGTTCGCTATTGGGTTCCACTACAGATGCTTCCTAGGAAGTTCTTCATTAGCCAGTTGGAGCCCTGAACTGAATGGTCCATCAGGGAACTGAAAGAATGAAAAATTAGGGCAGGTAAAATCTTTCTATTGATTAACCGGTGGAAAAATATCACGTCCTGGCCAGAGTCTCTGTTCAACAGTTACCATTGTTGCCTCTGAGCACTCAACCCCCAAACGATAGGGTGGCAATGACGCACAGCTTTTTGGTGTGCTTAAATTGTGGTTTATGTAGCGTTCAATTATTCTGCGTTTTGAGAGTTCATTTCTAATGCTCACTGTGCTTGAGTAGTTAAGCCTGGATGTGGATTCAAATAAGCAAACAAACTTGAGAAGCTGCAAAGCTTGAGAAAGCAGACATTCTAAACCACTGTGAATGAATGCCTGTTATACATATATAGGCTGGTGCATCATCTCTGCATAACTCCGAGATACAAAATAAACAACAGTTTGTACCCTGAGAAATGCTGTAGCTCTTTGTTTCTGAATGCTAAAGGATTTAAATTGTAGCTTGTGTGACCATAAAGCTCGCAATCAAAAATGTATAGATATTTGTTTAAAAGTGCAGAATTTCAAATGTGATTAAAACCATTAAATTTAGTGCCCTAGTTGTAGGTTGTCTTCTGATGCCTATGCTTTTTGAAAACTGTTACAAATTGTATAGTGATAGATTTGGTTCCAATGTCAAGGTTATCAATTGAAATGACTAATGATGGTAGGAAATAGTGTATCTACTCACTTCCAAGCTATCATACAAAATTTCTGGTTCCCTCTCTTGATGTACCAGGAAAAAGAATCCCGCCCTCCTACTTGTGCATTGGTTATTAACTGCAGCAAGAGTACTGAGCAAGTAGACTCTCCTGGTGAAATATGGATGCATGAAGGCAAGCACAACCATATATGGAATGCTCTCTTAATAATTCTATTAAGTTGAGTGCACGGTCAAAATGTTAGTGGATATGAATTTGACTAGGATTATTTTTCCTCCCCTGCAGAAAAGCAGAAATTCCACCTGGCAGGTTGGGAATGAATTGATAAACAATTTTCTGCTATCATTCGTAGCTTCAAATAATGACCTTGTCCTTAGACTCAAACCTATTACTATCCAATTCTATAGCAGCTTTCAAAAAGCATAAACGTTAGAAGATAACTCCATTTGACTGAATGTACAATGTGCACACAACCACATAGATCAGTGTCACTCGCGCATCTGGTTGTGATCCTAGACCTAGCCTGTGCTGCACTTAGCAGACAATGCAAGTACTTGGAAGCTAACAGTTCATAGAATCAACAATGCAGTTCTAGATGTACGCAGTTTACGTTTTCATTCCACCACTGAATATCTTAACAGTTGAGGGAAGGAAGAAGAAACGCCATAGAAAGTAATCCATAAAGTTCATGTTTTGTGGCATTCTAGCTCAATCTTTTCCCCTTATCCTATTGTTACAACCCTAGCTGCTGTTACCATTGGACAGTCAGGTCTCAGAATGAAACCCTGGCTCAATAGATTAACTTTTTTTTTTTTGTTTAGACATGGATGAACAGAGACAAAGTATTACCAATTAACTTTTCACAAAAGAATAAAACATTTATTAAACAAAAATATAATTATAATACACTACTGCCTTACTCCCCCTACACCTTAATGGATATATACAATTATAAGGATTAAACGAGTTGCAACATATCTTAAATTCTAATGTTCTCATCAAGTATACAGTTCATGACTTGTGGTGGCCATGACCTGAGTGGTTGCACATTTGGTGGCTTCTGCTCACTGTGGTTTTTTGGTATGTCCCCACCCTAATGGTGTGATGTTTAATGGCAACGGGTGCATGAGTGCCCAGGGAATGTAATACTCCTCTGGTGTGTTCTTTTTAACCTTTTATTGTCACAAGTATGAAGTTGTGACTCATTGGTCAAGGAGTGCCACACGGAAGAGACAGCAACTGGAGCAAGAAAGTTTCTGTGGTGCGACACAGGAGAAGATGGTGGCAGTCAAGGAGCAGTGTTGGCTGCACAGTGGTCTATGGAGCAGCTGGTGGAATTCTTCAATAGCAAATTTCAGCAGCGGAAGGAGGAGGCCTCTGAGGATTTGACCAAGATTTGGTGGAGCCGCTTAGGGTTGTGATTGAGCGGGTGGAGCAGAGGCAGGAGGTTCATGGCCTGGTGATCCAAAAGGTGGAGGGGTCAGTGAGTGAGCATGAGGATCAGTGACTGCTGGAGGCGGGATTGTATTGAGCAGCCAGAAAAGGCTGAAGAAGAAGCTGGAGGACTTTGAGAATCGCTCCAGGAGGCAAAGCCTGTGGATTGTGGGGATGCCCGAAGGGGCAGAGGCTGCCAATATATGGCGAGCATGTTGGAGGAGCTGATGCAGGAGGGGGCCTTTGGCCGGCCCTTTAGAGATGCATCGAGTGCACGGGGCGCTGAAGAGACCGCAGGTGGGGAGCTGCCAAGGGCGATGGTGGTGGGGCTGCATCGTTCTTTGATAAATGAGGTGGGCGAGACAGACCAAGAAGAGTACCTGGGAGTGGAGTGAGCTGCGGATTTGCCAGGACCTAGGTGTGGAGTTGCCCAAACGGAGGGCCGGGCATAACCGGATTAAGGCCGCCCTTACAAGAAGGGGATGAAGTTTGGGGTTTTGTACCCTGCCCGCTTGTAGATGACGCACCAAAAGCAGTTTTATTTTGACTCGCCGGAGGAGGCGATGGACTTTGAAGGACCATGGACTTGGAGGAGTGTTAGAACACTGAAATTTGGGGTGTGGTTCTGTTTAAATTATGGGGCACATTGAGTGGGTGCATTGGGGCAGGTTACGATGGGGGAGCAGTGAGATTGACTGTGCCTTTTGTTTTCCTTTGATGATTGTTTGGAGGGACGGATTGGGGAGATGAGGGGTAGTCAAAGGCCTCGGTCAGGGGCCACCATGCTAGCTCGGTCGGCTTGTTAAAGAGAATAAAGTGGGGGGTTGTCAGGAGGAAGGTGCAGGGGAAGGGGCAATGGGTTGGTTCTTTGTTGGAGGGCTGCTGACATGGGTGTGGTTGGTGTGTCGCAGTTGGGAAGGGTGAGGACGGCGGTCATCTTGGGGTGGGCCTGGAAGAGTGGTTGACGTGCGCTGGGGTAGCTGGCTAATGAAGGGTTATGGCTGATCGGCAGGGAAGGGGATGAGGAGCCCCCCCCAACCAGGATGGATACTTGGAACGTGCCAGGGTTGAATGGGCTGGTTAAGTGGTCGCATGTTTTTGTGTGCTTGAGTTTGAAGGCAGACGTTGAGTTTTGCATGAGATGCACCTGTAGTTGAGGGCCAGGCGAGGAAGGGATGGGTGGGGCAGGTTTTCCACTCGAGGTTGGACATGAAGATAAGGGGGATGATGGTGCAGGTCAGTAGGAAAGTGGCTGTTGAGGTGGGAAGCATTGCAGCTGATCCGGGATGGGAAGTGCAGGATTGTGATGGTCAGTGGGAAGCTGGAGGGGATGCCGGTTGTCCTGGTGAATATTTATGCTCCAAATTGGGGCAACGTGGACTTTGAGGTGGGTGTTGGGGAAGATCCCAGAACTGGCCACACATCTGTTGATAACGGGTGGTGATTTTAACATGGTTATGTATCGGAGGATTGACCGACCAAGTCGTCAATGGTGTCGGTGGTGGCTGGAGATCTGAAGGGATTCGTGGACCTGTGGAGGGGTGGACCCATGGAGGTTTGGGAGGCCGAGGCGAAGCAATTCTTGTACTTCTCACATGTACTAGGTGTACTCCCAGATCGATTTCTTTGTGATAGACCAGGCGCTGCTGGGGCTGATGGCCGACCCGGAGTATTCGGCAATTGTGGTTTCTGACCTCGCACTGCACTGAGTGAATTTGTGGGCGCCACAGGGGGAGGCCCAATGGCCGCAGTGGAGATGGAGTTGTTGGTAGATGAGGGTGTGTGAGAGGGTGAGGGTGTCATTCAAGGGTATGTGGAGGGGTCTGACAAGGGGGAAGTCTCGGCCACCATGCTGTGAGAGGCACTTAAGGCGGTAGTTAGGGGCAAATTTATTTTGACCCGGGTGCATAGGGAGCGGGTGAAACTGGAGGAGAGAGCAAGGCTAGTAGATGGGATTTTGAGGGTGGAGCGGAGGTACTCGGTGCCAGAGGAGGAGTTGTTAAAGGAAAGACTGAGGCTCTAATTGGAGTTCATGTTGTTGTCTACGGGGAAGGCGGTATGGCAATTGGGGAGGGCCAGAGGGGAGGTGTACGGGTACGGGGGAAAGTTGAATAGGACACTGGCCCACTAGTTAAGGAAGCAAGCAATGGCGAGGGAGATTGTTCGGGTGAGGGATGAGATGGGTAAGATGGTGTCAGACCCAAAGGGAGTAAATGGGGTATTTGAGGCCTACAGAAGGCTGTTTGAGTCGGAGCCTCAGCTGGGGGAGGAGGGTATGAGGTGGTTCCTGGATGGGTTGGAGTTCCCTATAGTGGCGAGGGTGCAGGGATTGGGGCCCCAATCAAGCTGAGGGACGTGATGGAGGGCATTGGTTTGATGCAGGCAGGGAAGGCCCTGGGGCTGGACAGTGGAGGGTCAGTGGAGTTTTACAGTAAGTTTGGTGTGGAGTTGGGGCCCCTGTCAGTGAGGCAAGGGGTAGGGGGGAGCTCTTCCCCCTCACATTGTCGCAGGCATCCATTTTGCTGATTTTGAAGAAAGGCAAGGAACCGGAGCAGTATGGATCGTACTGCATGATATCATTGCTTAATATGGATGCAAAGTTGTTGGTGAAGGTGTTAGCAAAGGGATAGAGGATTGTGTGCCGGGGATGATGGGGGAGACCAGACAGGATTTGTGAAGGGGCGGCAGTTGTCGGCAAATGTGCATAGACTTCTTAATGTTATTATGACTCCCTCGAAGGGGCAGGAGGTAGAAGTATTAGTGGCAAAGGTTCCGGAGAAAACGTCCCATCGGGTGGAGTGAGCATATTTGTTGGAGATGCTGGGTCGCTTTGGGTTTGGCTAGGGGTTCGTGGAGTGGGTTCAGCTGTTGTATAGGACGCCGATGCCTCGTGTCCTGACGAACAGGATGAGTTTGGCGTACTTTCGCTGCATCGGAGGACGAGGCAGGGGTTTCTGGTGTCCCCGTTGCTTTTTGCTTTGGCAATAGGGCCGCTGGCAATGGCACTTAAGGTGTCGAGGGGTTGGAAAGGGATTGAGCTGGGGTGGGGTTGCTGAACAGAGTCTCGCCGTATGCGGACGCTCTTGTTAGATATCTTGGACCTGGTAAACATCTTCAAAAGAGTCATGGAGATCTTTTGAGGGTATAAATTGAATATGGGGAAGAGCTAGGTGTTCCCGATTAATGCTAGAGGGCAGGAGAGGAGGCTTGGGGAGTTGCTGTTCCAGGTGGTGGGGGTGAGTTTTCAGTATTTAGGAATCCAGGTGGTGCGGAGTTGGGCACAGATACATAAATTGAACTTGGCACGGCTGGTGGAAGTGGAGTGGATGAAGGTGGATTTCAAGAGGTGGGATGTGTTGCCAGTGTCACTGGCTGCACAGGAGTCAATGGTTAAAATGGCGGTGATGCCCAGGTTCTTGTTTGTGTTCCAGAACCTTCCCATCTTTGTCACCAAGTCCTTTTTAGGAAGGTAAACCAGACAATTTTGTTTGGGGAGGGAAGACCCTGCTGGTGAGGAGGGTGTTTTTGGAGAGGTCGGGGGGGGGGGGGGGGCTAGCGTTTCCGGGTTTGATGAATTATTATTGGACGGCGAACATTGCAATGGTGAGGAAATGGGCATTGGAGGAGGGGGTCAGTGTGGGGGTGGATGGAGGCTGCGTTGTGTAGGGGGGTGGGTCTGAGGGGACTGTTGTTGGCGCCCTTTCCTCTCCGGTCTGGTACTCCGTGAGCACACTGGTGGTTTCAGCATTGCAGGTGTGGTGCCAGTGCAGGCAATATTTCGGGTTAGAGGGAATGTCGTGAGCGCTGATATGCGACAATCATAGGTTTGTACTGGCGGGGCTGGATGCAAGGTTCTGGGAGAGACGGCAGGTGGGGGTAGAGTACTTTAGGGACTTGAGCTGCCCAAAGGGAATGGTTTCCGATACCTGCAGGTGAGAGATTTTGTGAGGGGAGAGATGCTGTCCTTCCCAGGGCTGCTGCCTCCGGTGTTGCAAGACGAGCTGTTGTCGGAGGATGATATTGGGGAGGGGAGAGTGTCAAACATTTACCGAAATTTGAGGGAGGGGGCTCAGGTGGAGGAAATCGAGCGTAATTGGTGGGGGGAGGCACGGGCCGGGTTGTGGAAGGAGGCCCTGCGGTGGGTGAATGTGTCCGCGGTTTGCGAGGTTAACCCTCAACCAATTTAATGTGGTGGATCAGGCCCACATGACGGTTATGAGGAGGAGCCGGTTCTTTGCAGGGGTGGAGGATAGGTGTGGGCTGTGCGCGGGGCGGGGAGGTGTCTGCAAATCCCGTTCATGTGTTCTGGATGTGTCCGAGGTTGAGGGGGTTCTGGTGTTGGTTCTTGGATGTGATGTCCGAGATTCTGGGTGTGGTGGGGGTGGTCCTGAGTCTGGAGGTGGCAATATTCGGCAAGTCAGGAGTCCAAGTTCGGAGAGAGGCTGATGTATTGGCCTTTGCCTCACCGATAGCCTGGAGACAGAACTTGTCAGGCTGGCAATCCTCGGAGCCACCAAAGACGGGGGTATGGGCGAGGGACCTGGCAGAATTCCTGCATTTGGTGAAGATCAGGTTCACATGTCGGGGTGGGGGGGGGGGTGAGGAGGGCGAGGAGGGGTTCACCTGGAGGTGGAAACTGTTCACTGATTACTTCAAGGTGAGTTGGGGGGAGGGGGGAGATAAGGGGAGAAAAAATAGGAAGGTGGGGGGGGGTGTTGGTATCGGCGGATGTTGGGGGCCTGAGGTTTCTATTCCTGTTGACGTTTGGTCTTCTGAGATTTTCGTGTACATATGTGAAATGCCTTTAATAAAAATATATTTTTAAAAAGTGTACAAGTGCACAGTCCATGTCAACCAACATCAAAATATGGTCAGACAGACAATGAAACCAAGTAACAGATGCCACCCAATATAATTTCTGTGCATTTCCTATCAAATCGTAATTGCTTATCACACTGAGTCAGTTGATATCATTGGTACTCTGACTTCCACATGAGTTTCCAAACGCTACTCTAAAAAAACATGTCTCCGAATCTTCCAAACAAAGCTTTCTCTCAGATGTCTTCACCAAGGATCTAATTCCAGAATTTCAGACTCTCTTTTAGGTATTATTCTGCAATATTAATCCAGTAATGAAGTCATTATGCATTCATTGTAGGTTATTTCACATGCATTCAAGATTCCACACAATTTCTCAGGTACCCAGCCATGCCAACAGAACACTACTGCTTTACAGGCTGTATGAAGATGTTCTTCTGGAAAGTGTGCTCCGTTGCCCTGTCCAGCTGCTTCTGGGTCCATCTCAAAAGTAACCTCAAATGTTATTTCTAACCTGGGGTGACTAAGCAACAACTTAATTTTCCTTTAAACCCTGTTTCTTTCACATTGTAACCCATTTAATTACAATGAAGACACAGTTTAAAGTGACCAAAACCCACAGACATGCATGCACCTTTGTTTAGCATGAAGCTAACTAAAGTTTTAACCTTTGTACAGAAAAACAATATTAACCTTACTTAAAGATATTCCTGGTTTCTAATGGCCACAAATACAAATTACCTAAAACTACAGTTACCTGACACTTATGCTGAAGTTGATAGCCCTGACTGAATTACAGTTCCTTGGGTATAGAGAGCCACTGATCCTTTGCCCTGGTGCTCATTTTTCATTCTTTTGGGTTTTGGTGAGATAATTCTTTTTCCTAGATTGATGGTGAATTGAAAATGTAAACTTAAGCCATTTGTGAGATGAGAGACTATGTAGGATTATGAAAGTAATGGAAATTGTGGCAATCAACAAGAAAATGCAATATTAATCCATTAATGAGGTCATTATGTATTGATTGTAGGTTATTAGAGCACCAAGTTGCATCTCTCTAGTTCAGTTTAAAGTTGTTGCAAAATAAGTTTGTGGTTAACCATGATCTCCGAATTGGAACCACTGTCGAGGAGTTGGCTCCATTCAGTATTGTTACTCTATAGTAGCAAACAGCTTGAATCTGTTTCGCTGAGGACATGATGTTCATTGTGTCTCTTCCTGGAGCTTCACAACATTTCTTAAAAGACCTTGTACTCATTTTGACTTCTTTAATGAGGGGATGCCAACTCTCATACCCTTGTAACTGAAGATGATGCAAGGCAAAATTAACCCTTGACCAGCACAGCACTATTTTATTTTGAACAAACTCATAAGCAGTGATATTTCTTACCCGAGAAACAAAATACCTATATTTTCTCCTTGCCAACTTTCTGCCTCAGAAGAATACAGTCTGCAGGCAGAGCCAGTAGCTGTGAACGTTGCACAATGTGTGCTCCATTTTTTTTTTCTGTGATGCTGTTTTTCCTGAGATTTTTCTGTACTTAATGTTTGCAATATATTACCTCATGATTAATAAGTTTTTTTTTTGAAACTGTGCTCTGTATTTTGCCACTGCTAGATGTTCCCTCCATTCAGAATGTTCTCTTTTGTTCTATAAAGTATTTTTTTTTGTGAGCAGTGTTGCTGACTTTTGGTTGGCTCTTAATTCGTAATTTGCTCTGTTTGTTTAACCTTTGCTCTAGAGTCACCAGGTATCTTTATGATACCGCCACGAGGTTCAAGTTCAAGAACTGATCAATAACTCAACACACCAATTAGTAAGATTCAAATCAAAACACATTTATTATATACAGTAAGTCACTACTTATGCATATAACTCTACTTTCTAGATTATTTCTATCACTAAAAGGCCTATACTTAGCTTTGGAATTGGCCCACCAGGTCAGGGGAACAAATGGCCTTTCGTTCAGGTCCTGAGTCTGCAGGATTCAAAAGCTGGTATGGACTTGGAGCTAGGAGCACCTATCTCGTAGCGAGCATTGACTGGAGACTTACTTGGTTGATGCGGCAGCTTAGACAGGTCACTCTCACTGGTTGATTCAAGTTGCTGAGTGACCCTGCCAAAGAAGGATGATTTGAACTTGGGGGCTTTACTTTATAGTCCCCAGGGGCTTCCCGCCCTTCAGGGCGGACCCCGTACCTGTTTGCAAATGATTGGACTGCGTTCTGATCATTTGGATCGATTTTTCCAATACTGGAGTTGTTCCCTGATCGCTGGGCGGTCCCTAAATGTCCGTTTGCCTTCCTTTGTCTTGGCTCCTGCTGACGCCGAGGAGTCTGGCTTGGCTTTATTCACCTTAAGTGTTGCGATTGTGCCTTGGAATCGCTCATTACTATGCAGTGCTGTCTGGTTTTTGCAAGTTTCAATACACATGATTTCTGCACTTGCTGAATTTTGCCTGTGTTGGCTGAATTTCCCTTCAGTCTTTGCGGTTCTCCATTTTAAGTCGGGAAGTGGCCAAAACCAGGTGGCTACAGCAGTCTCCCTGTTCTCTTCATATTCATGTCTCTCTCTCTTTTCCCCATCCATTCCCAGGCAAGTAACCGATTACAAACATTTTGCCTCAATTATGCAGTTTAAGTTTGGGAAATTGTACGGCTCCTTTGCTTCAAAAAAGATTGTTCCTAATGACAAGATTGGGAGTTTAAAAACTCTGTTTAAATTGTTTTTAAAACTCGGCAGAAATTTGGATGTTAGAACCAGCTGCAACTGCTGGAAGTACTATACCAGCTGGAAAGATAATGTAGCATTGCAGCAATCTATACGCACAGCTGATCTTGTCCAGTGCTTCAGCAACACTCAACACCAAAGTTCCAATTTTTTACTATTATAAGTTCTCAGAATAGTGAACCCTTTAGCTCACGAAGTCACATCAATTCACATCAACTTCCCTTGGCGGAGAATTCTGGAACCAGTGAACATAGATTCAAGATAAGTGGCAGAAGGTGTAGAGGGAACATGAGGAAGAAATGTTTTACCCAGAGGGTAGTGGGAGTCTGGAATTCGCTGCCCGAGGTGGTGGTAGAGGTAGAGACTCTAAGCTCTTTCAATTAAAACATACTGGATTTGCATTTGCATGTTAAGTGCTCTAAGCTACAGGGCTATGGGTTGAATGCAGGAAGGTGGGATTAGAAGGGGAACCTGGGTGTCCTAGCTGGCATGGACAAGATGGGCCAAATGGCCTCCTTCTGTGTTGTAACTTTTCTATGCCTAGTCTTCCCTGTTGCTCCTTTAATATCGCCGGTTTGGTCTTTTAAATGTTTTTATAGAATCAAAGACTTTTAGAGTCATGGAGCCATAGATGCTTACAGCATGGAAACAGGCCCTTTGGCCCAGCTTGTCAATGCCGCCCAGTTTCTATCACTAAGCTAGTCCCACTTGCCCACGTTTGGCCCATATCCCTCTATACCCACCCTGCCCATCTAACTGTCCAACAGTTTTTCAAAGGAAAATATTGTACCTGCCTCTACCACTGGCAGCTCAGTCCAGATGCTCAGCGCCCTCTGTGTGAAAAAAGTTCCCCTCTGGTCTCTTTTGTATCTCTCCCCTCTCACCTTAAACCTCTGCACTCTAATTCTAGACTCCTCTACCTTTTGGAAAAGGTGTTGACTATCTACCTTATCTATGCTCCTCATTATTTTATAGACCTCTATAAGATCATCCCAAAGCCTTCTGCGCTCATCCAAATCATTAATATACATATATAATATTAAAGCACATCAAGATAGATAAATCTACATTCTCATCTAAATCATTAATATATATATATATATATAACAAATAACAGTGGACCCAGTACCGATCCCTGAGGCACACCACTGGTCACAGGCCTCCAGTTTGAAAATCACCCTCCACAACTACCCTTTGGCTTTGGTCGCAAAGCCAATTTTGTATCCAATTGGCTACCTTACTCTGGATTCCATGAGATTTAGCCTTTTGCAACAACCTACCATGCAGTATCTTGTCAAAGGCCTTGCCAAAGTCCATGTAGACAACATTGACTCACTGCCCTCATATACCTTCTTGATTACCCCTTCAAAAAAACTCAATCAAATTCGTGAGACATGACTTTCCCCTTACAAAGCCATGCTGACTTTCCCTAATTAGCCCTTGCCTGTCTAAATGCCTGTAGATCCTGTACCTCAGAATACCTTCTAACAATTTATCCACTACAGAAGTAAGGCTAACCGGTCTGTAGTTCCCAGGCTTATCCCTACAGCCCTTCTTAAACAAGGGCACAACATTTGCTACGCTCCAATCTTCAGACACCTCTCCTGTGGCTGGCGATGATTCAAATATCTCAGCTAGAGGGCCGGCAATTTCCTCCCTAGCCTCCCACAACATCCTGGGATACATTTCATGTCCTGGGGATTCATCTTATCTTGATGCGCTTTAATACCTCCAGCATCTCCTCTGTAATATGTACACTCCTCAAAACATCACATTTTATTTCCCTAACATTCGTGCCTTTCTCAACAGTAAATACTGACAAGAAATATGCATTTAGGACCCCTCCCATCCTTAATGGATCTGCACATAGATGACCTTGTTTATCTTCAAGAGGCCCTACCCTCTTCCTAGTCACCCTTTTATCCTTTATAATCTGTAAAAGCTCTTTGGATTTTCCTTTGCCTTATCTGCCAAGACAATCTCATGTCCTCTTTTTGCTCTCCTGATTTCTCTCTTAACTCTACTCCGACAAGCCTTTGAAGTTCCATTCTAGACGGGTCAAAAGAATTTAGACCTGAATATTATAGGAAGATTTCTTTTCATTGCGCTAGAGATGGAATAAAAATCTCCCTCGTTCTACAACATGACAAACAAATAGCAAATGAAAAATATTTTCTCCTGTAATATATACATTATGGGGGTGTTAGGTCAGTTACCGCATTGTTTTACATTAATATTTTGTTGTGGTACAAAGAACATATATCCCAAATTGATCTAAATGTTGATAAATAGAGGTTCCCTAATACAGATTTACTTTCCAAACTATTCAGTTTATTTGTGAACATGAAGTTTGCATTTAGTACTACCAAGCTCGAGAGTGCAATCAGGTTGTGGTGTCACAATCATCGCAGAAAACTGTACATTAGAAATGCAAGTGAAGTGAAAATAAACAGAGGTATTATAAATAAAAGCAGCCTGAAGACTTTTTTAGGAATTGAGATTGTCCTCAATTTTTTAAAAAGTTTAAACTAAATCGATACATGCGGTTTTTCCATTTCATGAAGGTGAAGACCAATAGCCTAATACAATCCATATAGAATGCACATCCTTGTTGGATCATTGCAACACTATCCTTCAACAGCTCAGCCTTGCTGAATGAATTTCTAATTCGCAAGGACAAATTATTCTTGTCCTGACACTTGCATAGTGTAACCAGCCAAGGTCTTCGAACAAAAAAGGTTGATCGATGCCGTGGCATTTTGACATCAACTTGCCTTGCACAACAAATGATAAAAACAGTAAGGTCAAAAGCTATTTTAACCCACATTTATTTATTGATAAGCCTTCTAAAATAATTTTCTGTAGTTAAGAAAGAAAGGTATTGGCTGGGCTGAGTTGCGAATTACACCATCAGGACAACAGAGACTTATGTTTATGCAACGCCTTTAGCGTAGTAACGTATTTCAAGGTACTTCACAAGAATGTTATCCAAAGAAATTGGTGACATTGAGTCACAGAAGGAAATAGTAGGAGAGATATAATCTCTATTATTATTGTCACAAGTAGGCTTACATTAACACTGCAATGAAGTTACTGCGAAAATTCCCTAGTCACCTAGCTTGCGGGGGGGGGGGGGGGGGGGGGGGGAACTGGGTTGCTGCTGAATTGACCAAAGAGGAGCTGGAGCCTGAAGAGAGAGACAGGGCGGGGGTCTGCCGCTGGGGGGAACGGAGAGTGCAGGAGGCGCGGGCACGCGGCTGGCCTAGGAGGGGGGTGGGGGCAGCCCCCTGATCCGGCTGATAACTTGGAATGTGAGAGGCCTGATCAAGAGGGCCCATATGTTCGCGCACCTGAAGGGACTGAAGGCAGATGTGGTCATGCTCCAGGAGACGCATTTGAGGGTAGCAGACCAGGTTAGGCTGAGAAAGGGATGGGTAGGGCAGGTCTTCCACCCGGGGTTGGACGCAAAAAATCGAGGGGTGGCGATTTTGGTGGGGAAGCGGGTGTTGTTTGGGGCGCTGAGCATCGTGGCAGACAAGGGAGGTAGGTATGTGATGGTGAGCGGTAAGCTGCAGGGGGTGCGGGTGGTCTTGGTGAATGTGTATGCCCCGAATTGGAACGATGCCAGATTTATGCGGCGTATGTTGGGCCGGATTCTGGACCTGGAGGCAGGGAGCTTGATAATGGGGGGGGGGGGGGACTTTAATATGGTATTGGATCCAGCATTGGACCACTCTAGATCCAGGACGGGTAAGAGGCCGGCGGCGGCCAAGGTGTTGAGAGGGTTTATGGACCAGATGGGAGGAGTGGACCCATGGAGGTTTGTTAGGCCGGGGGCCAGGGAATTCTCTTTCTTTTCCCATGTCCATAAAGCCTACTCCCGGATTGACATCGTTTTGAGCAGGGTGCTGAACCCGAGGGTGGAGGACACGGAGTATTCGGCCATAGCCATCGCAGACCATGCCCCACACTGGGTGGAGCTCGAGCTAGGGGAGGAGAGGGACCAGCGCCCGCTGTGGCGCTTGGAGGTGGGTTTGCTGGCGGATGAGGAGGTGAGCGGGCGGATCAGGGGGTGCATTAAAAGATACCTAGAGGTGAACGATAATGGGGAGGTGCAGGTAGGTGTGGTCTGGGAGGCGCTGAAGGCAGTGATTATGGGAGAGCTAATCTCCACTAGGGCCCACAAGGAGGGGAAAGAGGGAGAGGTTGGTGGGGGAGATTTTAAGGGTAGATAGGAGGTATGCAGAGGTCCCCGAGGAGGAACTACTCAAGGAGCGACGAAGCCTCCAGACCGAGTTCGACCTGTTGACTACCAAGAAAGCGGAGGTGCAGTGGAGGAAGGCGCAAGGGGCGGTGTATGAGTACGGGGAGAAGGTTAGCCGGATGTTGGCACACCAGCTTCGGAAGCGGGAGGCAGCGAGGTAGATTGGGGGAGTTAGGGATAAAGGGGGGAACACAGTGCAGAGTGCGGTGGGAACAAATGGGGTATTTAGAGACTTCTATGAGGGGCTGTATAGGTCTGAGCCCCCGACGGAGGAGGGGGGGGGATGCGTCGTTTTCTGGAACGGCTGAGGTTCCCGAGGGTAGAGGAGGGGCAGGTGGCAGGACTTGGGGCACCGGTAGGGCTGGAGGAGCTGACTAAGGGGCTGGGGCGTATGCAGGCGGGGAATGCACCGGAGCCAGATGGGTTCCTGGTGGAATTTTACAGGAAGTATATGGACCTGTTGGGCCCACTACTGGTGAGGTCTTTCAATGAGGCGAGGGGGCGGGTTGGGGGGGAAGGGCCCTAACCCAATGATGTCCAGGGCGCTGATCTTGAAGCGGGACAAGGATCCTTTACAGTGTGGGTCGTATAGGCCAATCTCGCTCCTCAATGTGGATGCGAAGCTGTTAGCGAAGGTGTTGGCTACCAGAATTGAGGACTGTGTCCTGGGGGTGATCTACGAGGACCAGACGGGTTTCATGAAGGGAAGGCAGCTAAACACCAATGTGTGGGGGCTCCTAAATGTAATCATGATGCCTGCAGTGGAGGGGGAAGCGGAGATAGTGGCGGCTATGGATGTGGAGAAGGCCTTCGATAGGGTGGAGTGGGGGTACCTGTGGGAAGTGTTGAGGAGGTTCGGGGAGGGGTTCGTTATTGGGTTAGGCTACTGTATGAAGCCCGGGTGGCGAGTGTGGCCACAAATTGGAGGAGGTCGGAATACCTTCGGCTGTACCGGGGACGAAGCAGGGGTGCCCCCTACCCCCCCTGCTATTTGCGCTGGCAGTTGAACCTTTGGCGATGGCTCTGAGGGAAGGGGCTGGTGCGGGGTGGGGGGGGGGGGGGGAGGAACACCGGGTATCACTGTATGCAGACGACCTGTTACTGTATGTGGCGGACCCGGTGGGGGGGATGCCGGAGGTGATGCGGATCCTCAGGGAGTTTGGAGACTTTTCCAGGTATAAGCTCAACATGGGGAAGAGTGAGCTATTCGTGATACACCCAGGGGACCAGGGAAGGGGGATAGACGAGCTTCCACTGAAGAGGGCGGAAAGGAGTTTTCGGTACCTAGGGATCCAAGTGGCCAGGAGCTGGGGGGCCCTACACAACCTCAACTTGACGCGACTGGTGGAGCAGATGGAGAGGGAGTTTAAAAGGTGGGATATGCTGCCACTCTCCCTGGCGGGTAGGGTACAGTCGGTGAAGATGACGGTGCTCTCGAGGTTCCTTTTTATATTCCAGTGCCTCCCCATCCTGATCCCTAAGGCCTTTTTTAAGCGGGTCAGCAGGAGCATCATGGGATTCGTGTGGGTGAAAAAGACCCCGAGGGTGAGAAGGGTGTTTCTGGAGCGGAGTAGGGACAGAGGAGGGTTAGCGTTGCCTAATCTGTGTGGGTACTACTGGGCTGCCAATGTGGCACAAATGCGTAATGGAGGGGGCGGCCTGTGTGGGCACGACCCTGAGAGCGCTGGTGATGGCATCACTGCTGCTCCCGCCGTCAAGGTACACCATGAGTCCAGTGGTGGCAGCGACCCTCAAAATTTGGGAGCAGTGGAGACGCCACAGGGGGGAGGCAGAGGCTTCGGTGTGGTCCACGATCCGGGAGAACCATCGGTTTGTCCCGGGGAGAATGGGTGAGGGAATTTCCGCTGCTGCCAGCACATAGGATCCAGGATAGGGTGCTCTCGGGGATGTGGGTTGGAGAAGGCAAGGTCTCGGCGATCTACCAGGAGATGCAGGAGGAGGAGGAGGCTTCGGTGGAGGTGCTGAAAGGTAAATGGGAGGAGGTGCTGGGGGAGGAGATAGACGAGGGTACGTGGGCGGACGCCCTGGGTAAGGTAACTTTTTCCTCCTCTTGCGCCAGGCTTAGCCTGATACAATTTAAGGTTCTGCACAGGGCGCACATGACTGGGGCAAGGCTGAGTCGGTTTTTTGGAGTGGAGGACCGGTGTGTGAGGTGTTCGGGGAGCCCAGCAAATCATGCTCACATGTTCTGGGCGTGCCCAGTGCTGGATGGGTTCTGGAGGGGGGTTGCAAGGACGGTGCCTAAGGTGATCAACACCCGGGTTAAGCCGAGCTGGGGGCTCGCCCTATTTGGGGTATCGGACGAGCCGGGAGTGCAGGAGGCGAAAGAGGCCGGTATTCTGGCCTTTGCATCCCTGGTAGCCCGGCGGAGGCTTCTGCTACAGTGGAAGGATGTGAGGCCCCCAAGCGTGGAAGCCTGGATCAGTGACATGGCAGGGTTCATTAAACTGGAGAGGGTAAAATTTGCCTTAAGAGGATCTGTGCAAGGGTTCTTCAAGCGGTGGCAACCGTTCCTAGACTTTCTAGATGAGCGTTAGGAGGTGGTCAGCAGCAGCAGCAACACGGGGGGGGGGGGTAGTACTTTGTGTGTACAACTGTGTTTATTATCGTTTAATGGGGGGCTTATATATTGGGGGAATACGTGACATAGCTATAAGATGTTTATTCATGTGTTCTTTGTTTTTTTCTTATTTTTGTAAAGGGTGGGGGGTTGTCGAAAATATGTAAAAAAAATTTGAATTAAAATATTTTTTTAAAAAAAAAAGAAAATCCCCTAGTCGCCACACTCCGGCACCTGTTCAGATACACAAAGGGCGAATTTGAATGTCCAATTCACCTAACAAGCACGTCTTTCAGGACTTGTGGTAGGAAACCCACGCAGACATGGGGAGAACCTGCCGACTCCGCACAGACAGTGGCTCAAGCCGGGAATCGAACCTGGGACCCTGGCGCTTGTTATATTACCACGACTGGTAATATGTTGGATTCTTTGTCTTTTCCTCCAGAATGACCCAATGTAGTGTTGACAAAGAATATACCAATCAAAAGATTGAAACAAACTAATTTATTATTACACTACTAATTAAATTAAGTTTGCATACTCTACTGAGTTATAGATGATAAACAAATGATATTGAATCTGTACTACAGTATTCAATATTCTATCTAACCACTAACTACACTATGACTTGACCTCGTGCTATATATCTCTAATCAATTTTAACTCTGCTCTCTCCATCTTCTCTTCAGCTTCTCCCAGAATTCCTAGAGAGGCTGTCTTAAATACAGTGAATTAGTAACGACCTCTAGTGTTTGATTTACACATTGATGCAATTATTAACCCTTCGCTATCCTGACTATATATATATATATATCATTACAGCGCTGTAAAGCAACAGTGCTAACCACTGTGCTGCCGTGGTGACCAAAAACTTGGGCAAAGAGGTAGGTTTTAAAGAGTGTCTCAAAGGAGGAAGGAGATTATGAAAGGCAGAAATGTTTAAGGAAGAGATTCCAAAACCTAGGTTCAAAACTAAAGGCAGAGCTACCAATGGTGAACCAATTCTAACTGGGAATGCTCAAGAGGCCAGAACTGGTGGAGCACAGATATCTTGGAGGATTGTAGGGCTGGACAAGATTGCAGGGAGAGGAAGGGATGATTTGAAAGCAAGGATGAAAATGTTGCTTAATTGAGAGCCAATATATGTCAGTGAGCAATGGGATGATGGGTGAATGCGACATAGGACATGACAGCAGAGTTTACGGAGGCTAGAATGTGATAAACCGGCCATGAGTGCATTGGAATAATGATGTCTAAAGTTAACAAAAACATAGATGAAGCAGGGCAGAGTAGGGTAGTGTTACAAAGATGGAAATAGGAGGTCTTGGTGATGGTGTGCATATGTGATTGGCAGCTTATATGGTACTTCAAAAGAACACAGCTCAGATTTTGCTACCCAGGATGTGACAAATTTCCTCGTTCAGTTAGAGCATCAGTAGAGCTATTAGGGTCTTGGTGTTCTGTGCATAGGAGGGGAAAAGAACCAGAGTTCCCACTCCAGGGACTGGATTCTCCACCGGTGGGATGCTCCATTTTTGCTGGCAGCCCGGGGGTTTCCTGATGGCATGAGGCTGCCCCACAATGGGAAACCCCATTGACCGGCCGGCATAACAGAGCATCCCACCGGCATGCTGAAATAGAAAAGTGGTGTGGCGGGGCGGAGAATCAAGCCCCTGATCTCTCATCAGTGTTGTGGATATTTGGTGCATAGTTCACTGAATTCAATCATTATTTACTGTCTGTATCATAGTTTGTTAGTTGTGTTTCCACTTGTTTGTTAAATCATCTTTCTCATTAAAGAACTAGATGTTCTGTGTACATCATAACCACGGCCATAACACAGAAAACAACATGGTACCAGGAGTGCAGAACAATTAAAGATAACAATGGAGCAGGTGGGACGGAACAGGCTGAAGAAAAGTAAAAATAAATTTCTTCTGCCGGGGTTGGTGGGCGCATGGCAATATTGTTGATGGGTGTAAATGTGGGAGAAAATATGAAAAAGGAGGAGAATTCTTTTTTAAAACATTTTTTTAAAGAAATTTCTTCTGCCTACCTGGTGAACTACAGACAACTGGAACTCAACGCACTGAAAGACTGAAGTTAGAGATGGAAGGTTTGAAGGCACCCCACCAGCTTAAAGTCACGGGTAACATAAATGAAAATTGGCGTGTTTTCAAGCAGTAATTCAGACTATGTTGCAGCCCTTGGCCTGCAGCCACAGTCTGACAAGAGGCATATTGCGTTGCTGCTCACAGTAGCTGGTCCTCAAGCAATAGAAATATACAACACCTTCATGTTCGCCAGCGAAGAGGAAAGCAAGAGCTTTGATGAAGTAATAAAGTACTTTGAATGGCATTGCTCTCCCAAGAAAAACAAAATATTTGAATATTATATATTTCATAAGTGTACCCAAAAAGCAGGCAAGTCTTTTGATAGCTTTGTTGACTTGCAGTTGAAGGTGCAGTCATGCAATTTTAGTACTTTAATGTCGTCAATGATCCTCGACCAGATAATGTTTGGGACATTGAATGGTAAAGTACGTGAGAGGTTATTGAGTGAAGAAGACCTGAAATTCGAAAACACTATCAAGATTGGCCATGCATGTGAGATAGCTGCACAGCAGATTATTACGCTTAACTTAAAACATTTTGCAAACACTGTGATGCAGTGAATAAAAAAACATGGTCTACCCGGTGCAGGTGGCCATTTTAAGCTGCAATTTTACTGACCAGTTGTGGCAGTAGCGCTGGTAAAGCTGATACCATCGAAGACAGATGGACAATTTCAGTGATGCTGAATGCCACATTGATAAAATGTAAGCTCGACATGGGAGCGAGAGACAACCTCCTCAGCTTGTCCGATCTGAACGGGCTGTGAGTTAAATTGAAAATCATCAATCAAACAAGAATGCTGAACAACTACAATGGGAATGGGATTGCAATGCTGGGTGCATGTGAACTCGAAGCATGGGTACACAGCAGAAGACACAGCATACCATTTTTATTGTGGACACAAAATGCGAGTCCATCATAGGGATGGAAGCGTGTGAAGCCTTGAACCTCGTAGAGTGGCTGTACATTCCAGACAGTGCTGCGACAGAGGATCATTGTGACTGGCAATGAGATATATTGATGTAGTTATCCGATGAGAAACACGCAAAAGTTAAAGTGGAGGATGACAAACCAGATGGAGGAGCCAAAGGGAATTCCAGAATTCTGGTTAACAGGCTTCAGAAATGTGGATGTGCTTAATGACATGATACAGGAGCATAAAGAGCCCATCCTAAAGCATCTACAAGATGTTAAAGTAAAATGTTCAGAGACTGGACAGCCAATGAGTTTCACTCCCGAGTTTAAGTTAGAGCTGAATAAGTATTTCACAAATGAGGTAGTCACAGAAACATACCAGATGGAGTCGCAGCCTGACGAGGTAGACATTTTATTCTTTACCGAACCAGAAATCATGGGATGCACAGGATGCCAGATCGACTAGAAGAAAGGAAAAAATGTCAAGCTGAAAACCATGAAAACGAAGCAGAACCATAAGAGATGGGACACTGGTAAAACAGTTATGAAAATTGCACCAAATGACTTTTTTTTCAATTTCTTCAGTCCTCCTGAAGTTCCAGAGCATGGAGTGTTGGATGAAAGTTCTACAGTAAGACTCGCTGCTGACTTTGAAATTGGTCACTTTGTGCGTCAACACGTAATTCCATGTGTAATGTCATACTTTGCAGGAGAAGCCTTTGCAGATGATGATGACTCTGATGATGATTACGACGATGATAATTCTGATGACCATGATTGCGATGAGGGGAATGGAGACTCAGATGATGAGCCAGAAGAGGGCGACTATGAAATGCTACTCAGGTGGTTTGGCAGCAGTGATGAGGTGGTCACAAGGAATTCCCAATCTGCACAGGACAACGATAAGTGTGAAACTTCTGAAATGGCGTGTGCAGAGGTTGAAAATGAGATTGCAGCAGTAGCTACATCAGCTGAGAGCAAATCAACTGCAAACAACAAACATAATTGAAGAAATAATCCCCATTTTGGAGAAATTGGCTCCAGGGCAGTACGATGAATCATCCTATGCCCATGGAATGGTTCCTGTAGCAGACACCCAATTCTTGAGGACACTCCTCCAAAAGACGTGTAAGAAGAGCAGATGGATACATCTGCGTGCAGTTCCACAACAAAAGACGACGCAGGTATTGTAATATCGGCTGAGGATGAGCCACTACTCAGATCCCCAACCAAAGAAAAACCATATATCATCATACCAAGTGAGGATGAGCCACCAGTTGAGGTTAAAACAAGGTGAAGAAGCAATGCCTAACGTGGAGGACATTAATACAAAGATACCGGAATGCGAGGGTTTGCAGGTCCCTCCTGAAGTTGCAGACTTAACTGCAACTGCACAATCATCCAAAAGTAAGCCGACAAGGGATGTTTCACCAGGTGGTGGGCATGTAGTTCAACATTTGAACGTAAGCGCCATGGATCAACCAAAGCTCCTGGGTCCAGCTAAGGCTCCGAAATCAGCCATGGTGGCAGAAGAGCCAGAATCACCTTGCACTGCAGGTGATCCAAAAGCAGTTACTATGGCAAAAGCGCCAGAAGCAACTAGGCCCATGGCGGAGTCCAGCAGCAAGAAGGATGTCACTAAAGTCAAAAGGAAAAGGAGGCGTAGTCAGAGGATCATTCCCATGAGAAGGAAGTGGAAGAAAAGAAGAATTGAGGATTTGAAGATACAGCGGGTCGACCGTGAGCACCCACGACACTGAAGAGGAAGGCATCGGCAATGCAGCCAAAAGGCAAGAAAACAAACAAAGACGGGGTAGGAAGCATCGAGTTAGAAAATTGAAAACGTTGGTGACGCAGAGAAGACCAGCAAGAAAACCGGTCTTCAGGACACACAGCCAGCCAGAAAACCGGTCTTCCGAAAGTTGAAGTGACATCAGTAGCCGATGGGGTGATGTTGTTGTGAATATCCAATAAGCTGTGCACAAGGGACACATTTAAAGTTATCAGGCATATCATGTTTTGTAAAGCACAGTTGCATTTGTACATATGGCATGTTTAAAACTAGGATGCAGATCATGTTTTGTAAGACAGTTACAGTTGTATGTAAATGTTAACAGTTCCAGAGGAAGGGGATATGCCTGTGCACAGTTCTGTATATAGTTAGCGATGCGACCTCCAACCAGTTGGTGGTGATAGAGATCTATCATGTGACTTGAGACACCCGCCAGTTAGTAGTAAGTCGTATAAGAGGATAGTCACTTGGAGTAGCTCCAGGAGAATTTACTGAATTAATTCATAATCAATTGGCTGTATTATAGTTTGTTAGTTATGTTTCCATGCGTTTGTTAATAAATCATCTTTCTAGTTAAAGAACTAGATGTTCCGTGTACATCATCACTACAGCCATAACACAGAACACAACAAGTGTCACAGTTTTACTTCTTGAGAAACCTGAAACAGGTTTTGCCAGTTTCTGGATGAAGACAACTGAATGTGAAAACAGAGGGGACAGGAAACTTATTTTATTTTACTGGAGCAGCAACATTGTCACATCTATTTATCTGATTTTGTGCTGTTGTCATCTTTCTCAATTGAGGATAAGCGCTGCACTGCCTGTACGGCACTCCAATGAATTATAGATCTATTTTAAAATGGTACGGTAGGGAAAGAAGAGTATTCTGCCACAGGCAATGTTAGACGCAGTCCTGTTGGATTATATCAATGTCAGATACTCTCACTTTCGTTTCCACTGTTATTCATAATATGCAGCAAGATTGGTGCCATCATTAAATGTGTGATTTACTCTCGACTGAGTATCACCCTTAATCCATTGGCTAATTTGCGAGGTGAGATTTGGAATCTGAATCACTCACGCTCTGATTCATTCACATTCGGCACTCCTAAACCCAATGGGAGAATGGGGAAGCTCGAGTTGAAGTGGCTGAACTGCTGAAGGTTTCAAACTGCCTGTCACTGACCTGTACGTATCGGAACATCTGCTTTTGGCACAGTTTCTGAAAGCAGCTGCTTGTTTCTGCTGAGAATGTTGTTGGGACAAAGCCAGCATATCATTACGAGGACCATTTCGTATTTATATCCGTGTTTTATAACCTTTTGACCATCTGTTAAACTTAGATGAGACTTTTTGCCAAATTAATTGAGACCATAAATTGCTGAAGCACAGAATTAATTCACCTTTTTTTGCAATCCTGATAAGCAAAGTCTTGATGTAAGCAAATTGTTGGCAATTAGTGGATGTTTTTCTTCAACATTATTAATTGTGGTTGCATGCAAAATTAATTAGCAAATTAACAATGCTGAGTAAATCGAGGAGATAAAATTATCTGAGGAAACAGAAAAATCTAATTGCTCTTCTCAGGCTGATGAAGCCAGGCAGTGTTTCATTTTTAAAGTTTGTGGTGACTAAGGGACAGCAATGTTGGGATTTGCTTGCCAAAATGGCTGTGAAGCTGCTTCGACCAAAATAAAAATCAATAAATGGCAGCAAGAAAGAAAAGGTACAAACACAGCAGCAAGGAAAATGGCTTGAGATGTTTTCAACGTGATTTGAAAATGGCATGAACCGTTCACATGTTTTTGATGAGAGAGCTTATAAAAACAGGTTCTGTGACATTTGCCAACAGTTTTCCTGCCCTTTGTGCTCTATTGCCGACAAACAAAATGAATTCACTTTGAGCTGAATATTACATGGCAGAAATAGGCCGGTGCCCTGCCTGTGCTGACATTTTATTAGGTTTGATGACATCGGGTCGCGTTGCCAATGTCATTACGGCAGAGCGCAACAATACACTAGGCAGGCAGCCTTAGATTTTAATAGTTTGCCACCATGTTCAAATTGTTTAAAATTAGATAGTTAAGCTTAGTAGAGGTGCAATTTACTGCAATAGTATGTGCTAGGAGCAATAAAATGGTTAGGTTTTAAGTTTAATTTGTGATTAGCTTTTTGTTTGCGGTAGTATCCCTTTATGGGTCTGCCTCTTTAATTTGTCGCCCAGTTTATTTGATTTAGTTCAATTAGTTACTTGATTGACACAAAGCAAGAATGAAATGGTTAGAGATGTGAAGCAAACTCAATGGTTGTAAGGGCAGGCAGGTTTAAAGACTGCAGCTGGGTCCTTTGTTTGACTGGCTGCTGCCAGTGCTGTTTTCATTCGCGATTAGAGTGTGTGGTTCCAAGGTATGCTTTTGCTGTTTTAATAATAATCTTTATCGTCATAAGTAGGCTTACATTAACACTGAAATGAAGTTACTGTGAAAATCCCCTAGTCGCCACACTCCGGCACCTGTTCGGGAACACAGAGGGAGAATTCAGAATGTCCAATTTATCTAACAAGCACATCTTTTGGGACTTGCGAGTGGAAACCGGAGCATGCGGAGGAAACACATGCAATCACGGGGCGAACGTGCAGACTTCGCACAGACAGTGTCCCAAGCCGGCAATCGAACCTGGGGCCCTGAATCTGTGAAGCAACAGTGCTACCCACTGTGCTATCAGCCTGCTTGGTTTTAAAAAGATGGGAATAGTGGTGTCCTTGGGAGGCATGTCCTCCAGTGAGGAGGAGATGAGGAGACGGAGATTGAGAGGGAGATAGGCCAGATGGTCAGGGGCAGGAAGCATTGGAGATGAATGAGAATGGCAGACTTACGCCAAAGCAAATAGCTGCTGTAGGCAGGATGCTGCAACCATGGAGATGCAGAGTGAGAACTTATAATGCCAGCTGAGTAGCTGGGCAGAGAATGAGTTACCTTCAAATGTCTGAGACACAGTGTCAGGGGCTCTTGAGAGTGATCTCTCTCTGTGAGATGCTGGCAGGGGAGATAATGCCTACAGTCATCAAGGTCATTGTGCCACTGAATTTATCTTCCATTGGATCCTATCAGGCAACGTTTGGAGACCTCAGTGACATTACACAGCCTGCTGCCCACAACTTCATTAAGGTCTTTACGGGTGCAATGTTCTGAAGGGCAGGTCAGTACATTGCCTTTTGCATGGACGGCCACGGTCAACTTGAAAGAGCCAGAGGCTTTGCGGTAATGGAAGATTTCCCCATGTTTCAGGGAACAATCGACTGCAATCACATTGCCATTGAAGCTCCAGCAGGCCAGCCCTGTACATTTATAAACAGGAAGGGCTATCATTCTTTAAATGTCCAATTGCCCTGTGACCACCATCAAAGAATTATGCAGATCTGCACAACAAGATACCCTGGCAGTAGCCACGACTCCGACATTCTCAGGAATCCTCCCAGGAGCCAGACACATTTAATGGATCTAATTCCCTGGGTGGTGGCTTCTGGGTGACAAGGGTTACCTTTGAAGAAATGGCTCAAGATGCCAGTGCGGATTCCTAGGACCGACACGAAGAAGAGCTAGAATGACAACCACAGGACTATCAGCGCCATTGAGAAGCAAACAATTGGGCTGCTAAAGATGATGTTCCAATGCCTAAATAGAGCAGGTGGAGCACAGTAGTACACTCCATCCAAAGTTTCACTGATGGTCATTTTGTCCTGTGCTCTGCTTAACCTCCTATTCAGAGAGGGGATACCCTAGAGGAAGGGGATATGTAAAATAGCAAAAATTCCTTTGATAGTGAGGTTGATGAGGAGGTGCTGGAATACCCTGAAGGAGAAGTGCAAGTGCTTGCTGGGAGTGACTGTTATATGTGGGAGGCCTTAATAAGGCAGTGGTTTTAGTACGTCAGTCATTATTGGCCTCTGAAATGCATGTACTGCCTGTGACTCAATATCATTCCATCTACAGTGCAAGCTCACGAGAAAGTACTCTCAGAAAACTCACTCTCAGTACCTTGGACGTTCTGGAATCCTGACGAACATTAAAATTTGTGATTTTTTTTATCAACCTCCGCATGAAGATTAATAGATAGATGGTTTATTCACAAATTGCCGAAGGTCCCACTAAGGAATACATGAACATAACACACTCATGTGATCTGGTCTGTGACCACTGTGGAATATTCTTAATTTTTTCCTGTGTGCTGTGGTGTAGTGCTCCGCCCTCACTTTCTGTACTGGAGAGAGGCTGCTGAGCTGCTTGTTCCCTTGCCCTGGATGACTTTGACAGGCGTCCTCTTGCTCTGGATGGTTTTGACAGGCATCTTCTGTGTGACTGAGGTCTTGAGGGCCCCGCCACATTCGAAGAATCTTGCTGACTGGCAGGTGGACCTTCTGTTGCTGCAGAAATTGAGGGTGATTGTACCAACGCCAGGGGGCCGCTCCATCAGAAGTGCCCTGAGAGGTGCTTCCAGATGGCAGCATCTGCTACTCAATCCACCACGAGGACCGATTGTTCCTCCCTGTCTTCCTGTGAGGTCCAAGGAGATGGCTGGATGTCCAGGCTCCCTGTATCCCGGTCACCCTGGCTCTGGTCTCCTGAGCTGCAGGTCAGGGCACACATTATCCACTTTAATAAAACTTTTTTCAGCCAATGCTTGTCAATCTTGCAAAATTCATAAACATTCTGCTTGCTTCCACCTTCAGTAAATCACAGGTGTAGCAGGCTCTGTCCGGTGACAGGTGCCTTTAAGTTAGCGACCGTGACCTCCTTCTGGGTATTGGCCTGCAAATTCAGTGGCAGGATATCCGTCCCCATCTGTGATTGGATGAGGGAATGACAATTGAACAACTTTGCAGGCTGCAAACTTACCCTGCAGCCAGTAATTGGATGATTGCCGTACTGTATGCAGCGGGGGAAGAAGTTGGGGAACCATCCATTCCTGGGTGCAAGTCCTGCCTATTGGAGCGTGACATAATAGTCAGCCTTTTGTGTTTCATATAAAAGTTACTGTTTGAAGTTTCTTCAGAACACACTGAATAAAGAGCTGCATCTGGCTCTCCATTTCTACAGTTTTGTTTTGGGAGATTCAGCCTTCGAGATCAGTAAACAATAATTCCTAACTAATGTTCAATACCACTTTACATTTTATAAACAGAAAAAATAAAGCAATGCATAACGAGTCAATCACACTAAAGCTGTAAGAATTCACATTGCTGTTGAACACTGGACTGAATAAAGAAATGAGTGAAGCCTGTATTAATTCTGATTTATTACAGAAATAAATCAATTATTCCCTTAAAATATAACCATCGTTGTAAAGAAAGAAGACTCATGTTTTAATCAATTGTTAAAGTGACCTTGTTCTCAAGGATATGGCCATAGGGCTTTGAAATGTCAATGTTTAAAGCAATATGATTTTTAACATTTTTGTTTCATCCGAACATATGAATTAGGAGCAGGAGTTGGCCACTCGGTCCATCAAACCAACTCCACCCCTCTATATGATTGTGCCTCCCTTCTATAAGATTGTGCCTGATCTGATTTAACTTCAACTCTACATTCCCACCTACCCCCAACAATCTTTCACCCCTTATTAATCAAGAATCTATCTAGCTCTGTTTTAAAAATATTAAAATACTCTGTTTCCATTGCCTTTTGAGGAAGACAGTTCCAGAGACTCACTAACTCTGAGAGAAAAAAAGTTCTCCTCATCTCTGTCTTAAATTGGCAACTCCTTATTTTTAAACAGTGACTCCTGGGGCGAAATTCTCCGTAATCGGCACGATGTCCGCCGACCGGCGCCAAAAACGGCGCGAATCAGTCCCGCATCGCGCCGCCCCAAAGGTGCGGAATCCTTCGCCCCTTGAACGGCCGAGCCCTAACCTTGAGGGGCTAGGCCCGCGCCGGACTGATTTCCGCCCCGCCAGCTGGCGGGAAAGGCCTTTGGTGCCCCGCCAGCTGGCGCGGAAATGACATTGCCAGGCGGCGCATGCGCGGGAGCGTCAGCAGCCGCTCACGGCATCCCCGCGCATGCGCAGTGGAGGGAGTCTCTTCCACCTCCGCCATGGTGGAGACCGTGGCGGAGGCGGAAGGGAAAGAGTGCCCCCATGGCACAGGCCCGCCCGCGGATCGGTGGGCCCCGATCGCGGGCCAGGCCACCGTGGGCGCACCCCCTGGCGTCAGATCGCCCCGCGCCCCCCTCAGGACCCCGGAGCCCACCCGCGCAGCCTTGTCCCGCCGGTAAGAGAGGTGGTTTAATCCATGCCGGCAGGACAGGCATTCTAGCAGCGGGACTTCGGCTCATCAGGGGCCGGAGAATTGCCGGGGGGTGGCGTCAACCGGCGCATTCCCACCCCCGCCGAATATCCGGTGCCGGAGAATTCGGCAACCGGCGGGGGCGGGATTCACGCCAGCCCCCGGCGATTCTCCGACCCGGCGGGCGGTCGGAGAATCTCGCCCCAGGTACTAGATTCTCTCACAAGAGGAAACATTCTCTCCACGTCCACCCTGTCAAAATCCCTCAGGATCTTTTTTGTTTCAGTCAACTCACCTCTTACACTTTGAAACTCAGCGGACACAAGCCTACCTTGTCCAAGCTTTCCTCATAACGCAACCCACCCATTCCTGGTATTAGTCTAGAAAACCTTCTCTGAACTGCTTCCAAAGCATTTACACCCTGCCTTAAATAAGGAGACCAATACTGCACACAGTACTCAACATGTGATCTCACCAATGCCCTGGACAACTGAATGATAACCTCCCTATTTTTGTATTCAATTCCCCTCGCAATAAGCAACATTCTATTAGCTTTCCTATTAGCTGCACCTGCATACTAATGCTAACCTTTTGTGCTTCATGCACAAGGGTTCCCAGGTCCCTCTGCGATCTCTCATAATTTAGATAATAAGCTTCTTTCTTATTCTTCCTGCCAAAATGGAGAATTTCACATTTTCCCACATTATATTCCATTTGCCAGATCTTTGCCCACTCACTTAACCGATCGAAATACCTTTGTTAGCTTCCGATCTCTACGCAATTTACTTTCCTACCTGTCTTTGCATCAGACAGTCAATACAGTTTTGTTAAATTTAGCAACTATACCTTTGCTCCCTTCATCCAAATCATTTCTATAAATTGTAAAAAGGTTGAGGCCCCAGCACTGATCCCTGTGGCACATGACTTGTTGCACCTTGCCAACCAGAAAATGACCACTTTAAATCTACTCTCTGTTTTCTATTTGCTAGCCAATCTTTTATCCATGCCAATATGTTATACCTACACCATGATCTTTTATGTTCTGCAATAACTTTTTATGTGGCACCTTCTCAAATGCTTTCTGGAAATCAAAATTGAGTACATCCACTAGTTACCCTTTATCCACAACTCATGTTACTTCTTCAAAGAACTCCAAAATGGTTAAACATGATTTCCCTTTAACAAAACTGTATTGACTGTCTGATTACCTCAAATTTTCCCAAGTGCCCTGCTACAGTATCTTTAATAATATCATCCAACATTTTCCATCTAATAGATGTTAGGTTAACTGGCTTGTAGTTTCCTGCTTTCTGTCTCTCGCCACCACCCCTTTTTTTAATAAAGTAGTTACAATTCCTTATTTTCCTAAATCTAGGGAATTTTGGGAAATTAAAATCAACGCATCAATTATCTCATTAGCTACTTGTTTTAAGACTCATCAGGACCTGAGGACTTGTTAGTCTAGGCCTCAGCTTTAACAATATTGGGCAAAATTCTCCCAAAACGGCGCGATGTCCGCCGACTGGCGCCCAAAACGGCGCCAATCAGATGGGCATCGCGCCGCCCCAAAGGTGCGGAATGCTCCGCATCTTTGGGGGCCGAGCCCCAACATTGAGGGGCTAGGCCGACGCCGGAGGAATTTCTGCCCCGCCAGCTGGCGGAAACGGCCTTTGTTGCCCCGCCAGCTGGCGCGGAAATGACATCTCCGGGCGGCGCATGCGCGGGAAACTGTCAGCGGTCGCAGTGGGGGGAGTGTCTTCCGCCTCCGCCATGGTGGAGACCGTGGCGGAGGCGGAAGGGAAAGAGTGCACCTACGGCACAGGCCCGCCCGCGGATCGGTGGCCAGGCAACCGTGGGGGCACCCCCCGGGGTCAGATCGCCCCGCGCCCCCCCCCCCCCCCCAGGACCCCGGAGCCCGCCCACGCCGCCTTGTCCCGCCGTTCAAAAAGTGGTTTAATCCACGCCGGCGGGACAGGCAATTTATTGGCGGGACTTCGGCCCATCCGGGCCGGAGAATCGAGCGGGGGGGGCCCGCCAACCGGCGCGGCCCGATTCCCGCCCCCGCCGAATATCCGGTACCGGAGACTTCGGCAACCAGCGGGGGCGGGATTCACGGCAGCCCCCGGCGATTCTCCAACCCGGCGGGGGGTTGGAGAATGACGCCCATCCTCATTATTACTTGTGTTCCTTCCTCTCTTCCATTGATCAATAAGCTTTAACTGAATAATGCGAGGTGATTGAGTTGTTGAAATTGAATTGTATGAATTATTTTTGATTTCTTCCATGTTTATTAATGGTTCACCTGACTTGCAAGGACAAAAGCAGGAACCCCTTCACATTGGACATAATAATAATAATAATCTTCATTGTCACATTTAAGCTTATATTAACACTGCAATGATGTTACTGTGAAAAGCCCCTAGTCGCCACATTCTGGCACCTGCTCGGGTACACAGGGAGAATTCAGAATGTCTAAATTACCTAACAGCACGTCTTTTGGGACTTGTGGGAGGAAACCGGAGCGCCCGGAGGAAACCCACGCAGACATGGGGAGAACGTGCAGACTCCTCACAGACAGTGACCCAAGCCAGGAATCGAACCTGTGAACCTGGAGCTGTGAAGACACGATGCTACCCACTGTGCTACTGTGCTGCCCAAGTTCAGTTGGCAGACATGTTACCTGCCTTCTTATAAATCATAGAACTTTTATGGCATGGGAGGAGATCATTTTACTCATCGTGTCTGGGCTGGTAAATTAAGAATTATCTAGCCTTATCCCACCTTCCTGTACTGGATTCATAGCCCTGTAGGCCACAACTATTAAAGTAAACATTTAAGTCCTTTTTAAATGGGGGGAGAATTTCTACCCCTCTCACTCTTTCAGGCAGTGAGTACCGAGTCCCTACTACCTCTGGGTGAAAATATGTTTCCTTACCTCCCCTCTAATCTTCCCACCATTTACTTTAAATCTATGCCATTTGTTTTTTGACTCCTCTGCTAAGGTAAATAGCTTATTCCTATTTACCCTATCCAAGTCCCTCATAACTTTATAGACCTCATTTAAACCACCCCTCAGTCTCCTCTGTTCCAAGAAAAACAATCCCAGCCTATCTAATCTTTCCCTATAGTTAAAATTCTCCTGTCCTAGCAACATCCCTATAAATCCGTTCTGCACTTTCCTCGGTGCATTCATATCTTTCTTGAAATGTGGCGACCAAAACTGTATGGTCTAAATAGTGTTTTATACAGTTCTAGCATAACCTCCCTGCTCTTATATTCTGTGCTTCGACTAATAAAGGGAACCATGCCATTTGTCTACTGATCAGTCCAGTTACTGATCTTTACCCCTTTATTTTCTCTCCTCATTGAGGCTTTCTGCACTATTAAACTCATGGGCCGGTACTTTCCGACCGTTCCTGCCAGCGTGATCTTCCGGTCCCATTGATGGCGCACTTTTTAAAAATTTGTTCATGGGATGTGGGCGTCGCAGGCTGTGCCAGAATTTATTGCCCATCCCTAATTGCCCTCGAGGGGGCTATTAAAAGCCAACCACATTGCTGTGGGTCTGGAGTCAAGTGTAGGCCAGGCCAGGTAAGGACGGCACATTTTCTTTCCCTAAAGGACATGAGTGAACCCAGATGGGTTTTTACGAAAATCAACAATTGTTTCATGGTCATCATTCGACTTTTTTTAAATTCGAGATTTTTATTGAATTCAAATTTCACCATCTGCAGTGGCAGGATTTGAACCCGAGTTCTCAGAGCATTATTCTGTGTCTCTGGTTTACTAGTCTAGTGACAATACCACTACGTCACAACTTAGCCTAGAAACATTGGCCATCGCCCAATTTAGAACCTTTACTCCTATTTTATCCTTCTTCTTTTCCAGGACCACGCTAAATCTTAACTGAATTATGATCACTACCACTTCTCCCACTGATACTCTCTCCACCTTCCAGGCTTCATTCATTCCCCAAAACTACCATTTGCTATTTTAAATTAAGAGTAAAACAACAGAAATGGACAGCTAATGAAACAAAAATTATTTACAGCTGGTGAAATTTTAAAAATAAATCACCATCAATAAATCAGACCAGAAAGATAGGGCTGCCTGCATATTACTCTGGATTTTGATTTGCTTCATTTGTAATGTATTTTTGCCATGTTCTCTCATTTTTACACAGGTGGGTAAGCAAGAGTGAAACATATCTTTCATTTCTTGCTAGTGACACCATGAAATAATGAACTGTCACTGTGACACAGATCAGTATGAGCAGTTTCTCAGTTGCAATTGTTACTGATTGTCAAATGCAAGAATCTAAACCTTTTGTAATACATTGATAGGTTGTTGCGACCTGACTGATTGTAACTTCCAGTAGTGAAAATAAATACACTGTGTGAATTTGGTTTTTCAGAAGCACTGACACAAAAGTGATCGATACAATAGCTACACAATATTTCACATGAAATGTACTTGTGTCGACTGAGGTTCTGATTACTCCTGATTAAATTCACCCGGCACAGCTCCATGCCATAACCAGACACGCCAAGTTTCCTCAAAATTCAATACACCCAATTTAATTTCTGCCCTGAGATGGGCTGCCCTATGCTGATCAATTTGAACTATGATGTTCATGGCCACATCAATGTTACTTACAGCCAGTCAGCCAGCAGAGGGCTTTCTTTCCAAAAGTCGGACAGGTCCTGGCAGCTTTTCAAACGATGATAACACATTTTCAGTATGGCTAAGTAAATCTGCTAAATAACATGTAACAAGACTCTGACGTCTTCAGTCAGGAGCCTTAAGTCTTCCAAGCAAATTATCACTAATAGTGCTCTGCTGTTACAATAAGACACCGATCACTCATAAAGGATTGGATAAACAATTGGGTTCAGTTATTGAGACTAGGCAGATGACAACATATGTATAGAGGTATAATGTTCAAGACATCAGCAGTCGAACAGCGTGCTGTGTTCTCTACCCATGTGCCAAAGTTAAGCTGAGACTGGATCTCATGACACACTTCCCTTCTAGTGATGGCATTCTGCTATTCCTTAAAGACACATTACAACTTTCTGCTTCCTTTTTAAAAATACATTCCCCGTTCCAAAGAATTATAACTATTTACAATATATGTAAATGTCTAGTTGTCATTATATAAGTATTTAGAACTGATGAATCTATGAGTTTCTAAAGCGCAGAAGTAATTTGCTTGTAAGCCTAGATATTGTGGTGGTAACTGTGCCTGGAGGTTTCTTTCATCGCACATAGTGATCTGTGGGATTGTCATTCTTGGATATTGTTCCTGGCTGCATTTCCCTCAATGCATTGGGACTGCATGGTGGTTAAAGAGATGGAATAGAACAGATTTGTTCTTGGTTATGCCTCACCATTGTACCTTTGTGTGTAATTACTTCATAGGACCTTGGTTCCAAACAAATCCTTGTCACTTTGGCTGGTTGCCATGTAACTTCTGTGGGATCCTAGATGTGAACTTATTATCCCAACTGTAAACTTTTTTTTTCTTTCTCCTTTTAAAAAAAATTTAGAATATCCAATTCATTTTTTTCCAATTAAGGGGCAATTTAGCGTGGTCAATTCACCTACCCTGCACATCTTTGGGTTGTGGGGGCAAAACCCACGCAAACACAGGAAGAATGTGCAAACTCCACACGGACAGTGACCCAGAGCCGGGATCGAACCTGGGACCTCAGCGCCGTGAGGCAGCAGGGCTAACCCACTGCACCACCGTGCTGCCCTTCCAACTGTAAACTTGACGATTCTGTACATACATTGTTATTGTGGACGTTGGTCATCTTCTCTTGCATTTTTAAAAGTTACTCTCTGGTAACTCACTTATCTTCAGACAGAAGAGAGCATCGGACCTGCGAGGGACATCACAGGAAGGTGGAAAGCTGATTGGTTGGAGAGAAACTGATATTAGGTACTGTGTTTAAATAGTTGAAGCTAAAAAGAATGTATTATTAATTGGAAAAGTATTACTTGTATCTAGATTTGTTCTAGTCTAACGCACAAATTTTTACTCTTTAAAAATTTATTTTTATTGCGGCATTTATAATTTTAACAATTTTGACAAGACATCAATAGAGCAAGATGAACACCACACAACCAACCAACAACAAAACCCAGCCAACATGGCTTACATAAACAACTCCCCAATCCCAATTTCCCACTAACCTTCCCCATCTTACCCCCCCCCCCCCCCCCCCGGCACTCCCAACCCCCACTGCTGACAGCTTAATCTTTCCCAAAGAAGTCTATAAACGGCTGCCACCTCCAGGCAAACCCCAGCATCGATCCCCTCAGGACAAAAAATCTACTCGAGCCGGAGAAACCCAGCCATGTCACTGACCCACACCCTGACTTCGGGGGCTCCGAGTCCACAGATTTTTACTTTTAAGACATATCAGGTGAGGACAGTTGAATGGAATGTGTGGCCTGTCACATGTGAGGAGTCTAACACATTGGTTAGCACTGCTCCCTCACAGCGCTAGGGATCCAGATTCAATTCCTGGGTGACTGGCTGTGTGGAGTCTGCACATTCTTCCCATGCTTGTGTGAGTTTCTCCCCACAGTCCAAAGCTGTGCAGGTAGGTGGGGTTATGGGGATAGTGTGCGCGAGTGGGTCTAGGCAGAATTATCTTCAGAGGGTGGGTGTAGTGATATCATGGTTGTGTTGTAATTCACCAACTGACCACTGTGAGTCTCATTAGTATATAAGTGAATGTTAGAGTGAGGTGACCGCAGACTGACTAGGGAGCTGGGAGAGAAGTTGGGCTGGCTTCTCCATTTCTGCGGTTAAGTGCCAGCTTGCACGGAGAATCTGCGGGAGGTTTACCAGGAAAAAAAAATCGGTGTTGACCCCTTACCAATTCCAGGACTGGTGAGGGGCTAGCAGCGGCGCCAGGTGAAACTATCGGCTCCCGCCCTGAATACGGCCGGAGAATGGCTGGCTCCCTGGCTGCGCATGCACATGGCTGATGATCTGCAGCAGTTGCGTTGTAAAACATGGCGTTGGCCATGCGCGGACCCGACCCGCCAACCGCGAACCCCACAAGCCATTCCCTGGCCATCCGCTGGCCACGCCCACTAGTTCACCCAGTCCTCGCGGAAACCCCCTGACCAGCGGCATAGATCCCGGCCGAGTGTGGCGGTGCTGGACACAGTCTGCAGTCACCACGCGGGGTTCTCGACTGCTGAGACCACACATGTCCCGCCCTGTTGGGAACGTGGCCCATCGGGGGCGGAGCATCGCTGGAGAGACAGCCGATGACAAGTCAAAGCTGTTGCAACGGCACGTGGTGCGCGGCACGATGACGCCATATTTGAGGGGGAGGAGCATGCTGTCCGGCGTAATCCAGCGCAGTCCCTTATTTGGACGTCGGATCTATTCTCTGCCTAATCGCCGATTACGATATCGCCGTTGGGCAATGGAGAATCCCGCCCCTTGTTTGTGCATGTTCATACTGTTATTCATCTGTTTTTTGTGTATATTTGACGCACAGTTAATGTTTTTAAATTATCCTCGCACACCAACAAACAGGTTACAGATCAGGATGAAGTATTTCTGTGTAAAAGATGTGGTTAAAGGCACAAATGAAGACAGTGCTCAACGTTTGGCAAGTTTTGTTCCAGGTGCAAAGGAAGAAAAATCACTGTGCTCAGAATTGTTATTCTCAGCTCAACCCCAGATCAGTCAGCACAGTTGAAGACAGTCTCCAGTGATGAAACATCATTGTTTATAGGAGTAATAACAGAGAAAAATAATCTTTTGGAGACATCAAAAAATTCTCCAGCACTTAAAAAATGCAAACTGATTATTTCAGATGATAAATCAACTATTGAACTTTAGGGTAATTTCTGTAGAGATTCAGACATTGTTTTAACAAATGTTCCATATAATGAATAGACATTGTAATTCAGTGCATTTAGTAATAAAAATGTATCAAATAATTAGTTACAATAAGATCAATGGCCAGCAGTGCCGTGAGGAATCTATCCTCATGAGGCGTGCACGCAGACACTAATTTATTCCTAATGGGTACTAGTCAATCTGAAGTAATGGCCAATGTTTGATTATAAATTATCCTCTAAATAATAGACATCTAATTGAACAAATCAGGAGGTCTCAGCTAAGAATTAGAAACCAATGAGAGTAAATGAGGGATTAGACCAATGATAAAGATTCCCTTAAACATAAGACCTCATGGTCAAGTTTTTGTTCCTGGTTTTCTGCCTTCCTGAGTTCTTGAATCTTCTATCCATTTGTTTACGTTCAAAGTGATTTCTTTATGCTTTTATGTTTAATGCTTTTTTTTGTTTGACCCTTGTATGTAATGTTTGATATTTTGTTTCTACGGTTTGATTCAGTTCTTATTCAAGTGTATTCAAGTGAATAATTAGCAATAAAGTTGTATTTTTGACAACACCAATTAACCGGGCTGTCGACTCTCAAGGTAAGAGACCTTCACGTCTGCGGCCTTTTAGAGTCAGATGACCTCCTATGCACTCCTTACGAACACTTCCGGGTTGAAATTGGCCCAAGTCCCAGTAACAGAGAGGCGTCTGATGATGGTATATATGTATTATATGGCATAATAGATATATATATATATATATAGCAATCCCCCGACTAGAGAATAGTCTATGACTTGAGGCCCAGGGTTAGAAAAAACTATTTTGGAGTTGAAATAGTAGCTGGAAATCCTTGGAAGATATTAAAAGGGTCTGGGGGGAAACAACACATATGAATGACCAATTGAAAGTACTGCGCAAACATATCCAGACAAGAAAAATACAAGCTTGTATTGTCTAGTCAAGGTCAGGATTATAGCTTACAGTTTGGCAGTGATCCAATTTGAATTCTTCAAAACAAGTTAAAATTGAAATGTTACGATTTCTTTAAAATTTGGTTAAGTAACAAAATTGAAATCAGTTTAAAGAAAAAAAATAAAGGATAAAGGAAAATAAATTGGAGCTCAGAAGTTAACTATTTCAGGAGGCAATTGATTGATTTTTAAATTGCCCAGAAACTTAAGTGTCTAAATTACTCGATATAAGGTTTAAGTCTTCATATTTTCTGTCAAAATTGTAATATTTGAGCAACCAGCTAACAAAACCTGGAGTCATGTTTTTCCGGCCAGAGGATTCCAGATATTTGTGATCAATATGTGGGAATTTTAATCAGGATACAAATTCACACATGTAAGAGTGAGATCATTTTAATTTGATAGGATTTATTGGAATTTTGGTTTCCAAAATGATTTTAACCAATCCTGTGTTGAATTTATCTTGTGTTAAAATGTCTTGTCAGAATTTTAAAAAGAATATTTCTAACACAACTGATACAAGAAGAAAGACAGAAAATTCTGAGATCGGATTGTAAAGCAGGGATCATTAAAGAAAAGTTCATGATCATGTTCGCTCCTTTGGTCGAAACAAAGAGAGGTCGTGACCTAATGGAGTCCATTTGAAAACTTTAACTCCACCCTATTTCAAACAAGCAGAAAATTAACCCTTGCCTGTTAACAGCTGAAGATGTGTTAATATTTTTGCAGGAATTGGGAATTACAAATTTTAAGTTTGAATTGTCAGATATGTTCCGATTAATTAACTTTTTGCCCCAAGCAGAATGGATCTTTTGTGTTTTACTTCACAGGTAACTGCAAGTGGATCAAGATTTGCAGTTAGCTGGTGCCTATGGACATAAGGACAAAGCCTGTTTTGAAGAAGCGATTCTACAACTTAAGACAAAGGAGAGATGAACTGGACATTAATAAAAATCTGAAAGCCGACAACACTGTTGTTTGAATTTGGGACAATTCTGGATGTAGTAAGGCAATATAATTTTGCAAGTTATGTTCAAAAAAAATTGTAATTTAAGACAAAGAACAAGCAATCAGAATGTTACTACCTGGAATAAAATGAAAATGTTTGATTTCTGGTTTAAACATGAAGGTATTTTATTGGACTGCAAGATTTCCCCAGGGCTTATGGCTGGGTAGGATTAAGTAATTGAGGGTCGGCAATTGAAACAGGAAATCAAAACAGGAAATGGAAATTGGAATATTGGGTGCAATTCAATGGAATATTTCAACCTGACATTAATATGAAGGGGAAAGTCTAGAGGCTAGTAAATTTATATACTGTCTCTTGGTAATGCTTGTGGCCTTGTCTATGCTTTTATTTAAGGGAACAAAGTTTGATACTCTGGCCACCATCCAAAGCATCTAGACCATACATGGAGAGATAAGCAACAACTTTGAGCTCGTTTGACAAGATCACAAAAGGTTCAGGAATGTGTGATATGACATTGGGGGTACTACGTGCGTGTGCAGAGTTATGTGTGAAGTAACTAATAGGCAGGAAACCAGTTCACAATAGACCGTATCAGGGGTTTGAAACTCCTTACCATTATGCATTGAAGAGCAGATCCCATGCATGCACACTGCTTGACAAACAGCATGGCTGAAAATGGTCAATAGGGTCAACAGAGTGAAACAACATCATTAAGTGATCAAGGCACTGGCACATATTTCATAGAGAAACTGACTTTAAAATAATTGGGATCGCATCAAACACACTGATACCTGTCAAAATGAGCACAATTGAAGTGACAGGGTAAATCATTTGGATAAGAACACATAAGGGCCTGGTAGCAAGTAAACCTGGCGAGGAATAGCCACAAGATGGATACAGACAATTTGGAGAGCTGGAGAATATTTTAAGTCCATGCACAATGCTATTTTGAATCATATTTGAGTGAGATGATTTGCAAATGGGGAGTGTCAGAGAGAAAGGGGTATCAATCCAATTATTCTGAGATCACATTCAAATTATATAGATTATGGAATAAACACAAGTTATGTAAAGAGATAACTGCAATCGAAAACAAAAACAAAGAAGTGAATTTTCTCCCTGCACAGATCACCCCACTCAAGGGCTAGAAAAAGAAAGTGACCAAGAATAATAATGAGATAAGAGGTGGAAGAGTAAGATCTCACCCTGTGAAAACTGGAACCGTATTATACGTTACTCACAAGTTAAAATTACATTTATTTTATTTTAATTAACACATAATCTATATACGGCAACTCAATATGATTTTATAGTCAATCTCGGATCAAGACCAGTATTAAAAATTTTAAACATAAAAATTAATACTTTTAGACTCACAGGCTAATGTAAATATAGTGATGATAATGTATTCATTTATTCATTCAAAGGAAATGAGATGTAGTGATATCATGGTTGTGTTGTAATTCACCATCTGACCACCAGGAGTCTCATTAGTATATAAATGAATGCTCGAGTCAGGTGCCTCAGACTGACTAGGGTGCTGAGAGAGAGGTTACTTGTGCAAGTTCATACTATTATTCATCTGTTGTTTGTATACATTTGACCCACAGTTAATGTTAATACATAGTTTATAGCTTTAGCTACAAGTGTTCTCGTAATATAAATCAGGCCATGCGACAAGAACATTACAGTGGATACAGACTCGATGTGCCAAATTGCCTCTTTCTGCACTGTAGGAATTCTATGGTTCTAATAGAGGATTCAATCATCAGAGGATCAGACAGGCATTTTTGTGGCCAAAGAAGTGACTCCAAGATGGTGCGTTGCCTGCCTGGCACCCGGGTCAGGGGTGTCACTGAATGGTTGCAGGGCATCCTAAAGAGGAGGGTGAATAGTACCAACAATATAGGTAGATTGCAGGATGAGGTCTTGTATCAAGAATTCAGGAAGCTAGGCAGTAGATTAAAAAGCAGGATCTCCGATGTTGTAATCTCTGGATTACTCCTGGTGCCACATGCTGGTGAGTATAGAAATAGGAAAATAGGGCAGATGCAGAAGGGAGGGTTTTAGATTCTTGGATAATTGGGACCATTTCTGGGGAAGGTTTGACATGTACAAGAGGGATGGTCTGCACCTGAACCACATTGTGACCAACATCCTTGCAGGTAGGTTTGCTAGTGCTGTTGGGAGGAGTTTAAACTAGTTTGGCAGGGGGGTGGGGACACAGAGTATCAGTAAATAGAGACACATCATGCTATGGCGAAGGAAGCAGATCAGAGTGAGTTCAGCTATGTTGAATGTCCAGAGAGTAAGAGTATGGTCTTTATTTTAATGCTAGGAGTGTAATAATTAAGACTGAAGAGTTAAGGGCTTGGATTGACACATGAAATTGTGGTATTGTTGCCATCACAGAGACATGGTTAAGGGAAGGGCAGGACTGGCAACTTAACATTCTGGGGTACAGGATCTTTAGGTGAGACCAGAGGTGGATGTAAAAAGTGAGGTGGTGTTGCACTATTAATTAAGAAATCAATTACTGCAATGAGGGGAGATGGTATCTTGGAAGGGTCTTCAAACAAGTCTTCATGGATAGAACTTAAGAATACAAGTAGGGCAGCCACATTACTGGGAGTGTATTATAGGCCTCCAAAGAGTCAGTGGGAAATAGAGGAGCAGTTAAGTAGATAATTTACTGAGGTGTGTATGAATAATAATTGGGTAATTATACTCGGTGGTTTCAACTTCCACAACATAAATTGGGATAGTCATAGTGTAAAGGGTTTAGAGGAGGTTGATTTCTTGAAATGTAATCAGGGAGGTTTTTTGTATCAATACGTAGAAGGCCCAACAAGAGATGACGCAGTTCTGGATCTGATTCTGGGGAACAAAGCCAGACAAGTGTTCAATGTGGCATTTTAGTGATAGCGACCACAACATGGTACTGTTCACGTTTGTTATGGACAAGGAAAAAGATGACATGCGAAAGATTTTGCTAAAATAAGGCAGGATCTGGCTAAGGTTGATTGGGATCAGTTCCTTGCGAGAAAATCTATAGCGGAGCAGTGGAGGACATTAAAAAAGGAAATGGGGTGAGTACAGGTCCAGCATTTCCCTATAGGGGGAAATGTAGGAACAATAAGTGCAGGGAACCCTGGATGTCTAGGACAACCTAGGACTGGACAAGGAAGAAGAGAAAGGCTTTGAGAAAATCAGCTGCGGCCCTAGGGAACATAAGAACATAAGAACTAGGAACAGGAGTAGGCCATCTGGCCCCTCGAGCCTGCTCCGCTATTTAATGAGATCATGGCTGATCTTTGTGGACTCAGCTCCACTCTCCGGCCCGTACACCATATCCCCGAATCCCTTTATTCTTTAGAAAGGCATCTATCTTTTTCTTAAAAACGTTTAAAGAAGGAGCCTCAACTGTTTCACTGGGCAAGGAATTCCAGAGATTCACATCCCTTTGGGTGAAGAAGTTCCTCCTACACTCCGTCCTAAATCTACCTCCCCTTATTTTGAGGCTATGCCCCCTAGTTCTGCTTTCCCCGACCAATGGAAGCAACCTGATAAGAACATATCAGGAATATAGGAAGTGCAAGAGGGAACTTAAGAAAGCAATTAAAAGAGCAAAAAGAAGGCATGAAAAATGAGTTGCCTAAGATATTCTTTAAAAGCAGTAAGGGGGAGAGGTTAACCAGGGAACGAATAGGGGGCAGGATTCTCTGATCCTGAGGCTAAGTGTTTCTCAACGGCGTCAACACGGCCCCAGGATCAGCAATTCTGGCCTCTACAGGGGGCCAGCATGGCGCTGGAGCGGTTCACACGTATGTGCAGTAGGTCCGACGCGAACCCGCGCATGCGCAGTGCCACCGGTACGATGTCCGCGCATGCGCGGTGTCTCCCTTGTCCGTCCCGGCCCCGACCCAACATGGCGCAGGAGTACAGGCGCCAGCACGGACGAAAGGAGGCCGGGAGACAGAGAGGCCGGCCCGCCGATCGGTGGGTCCCAATCGCGGCCCCAATGGTGCCGATTCTCCGCTATAAATCACGTCCCGGCATCGGGGCAGCGTGGTGCGGCCCGCCAGCGATTCTCCGACCAGGCGCGGGGTTGGAGAATTCCGCCCAGGGTACTTTAGAGACCAAGGGGGCAATCTGTGTGTGAAGCCACAAGGCATTGCTAGGGTGTTAATTGAATATGACAGGGAGTGGGATAGCTTGATCTTGGTTTCGGACAAAGCTCGGCACAACATCGAGGGCCGGAGGGCCTGTTCTGTGCTGTACTGCTCTATGTTCTATGTCTCATCAGTTTTCACTCGGGAGAAGGAGGACGTAAGTATAGAATTCAGGAAATAGGATTTTGAGTACCTTGAGCAGTTTGATATAGGAAGTGAGGAGGTATTGGAGACTTTGACGGGCTTAAAAATGGACAAGTCCCCAGGCCCAGATGAATTGCATCCCAAGCTGCTGTGGGAGGTGAGGCAGGTTAATTGCATGGGCTGTGAAGCAAGTTTTTACTTCCTCTCTGGTTATGGGGGAAATGCCAGAGGAATGGAGAACAACTAATGGTATTCCACTTTTCAAGAAGGGTGGTAGAGTTAAACCAAGGAATTCTAGGCTGGTGAGTCTCACATCAGTGATAGGGAAACTATTGGAGAAAATTCTGAAGGAGAACATTTATTTAATCCCACTTGGAAAGGCAAAGATTAATTTGGGATAGTCAGCATGGCTTTGTCAGAGGGAGGTCATGCCTAACAAATTTGATAGAATTTATTGATAAAGTGACTGAGTGTGTTGATGAAGGAAGTGCAGTTGATGTAGTTTGAATGGATTTTAGCAAAGCATTTGACAAGCTCCCACATGGGAGACTGAGTGAGAAGGTTGAAACATATGTGGTGGGATTCTCCGTTCCTGAACGAAGTGTTGATGCCGGGCAGGACTTGTGGAGTTCTACGACAGCAAGACTGCCGCTGTACCTGGACCAATTCAGCGACTATTGAGGGGCTAGCACCGGCGCCACGTGGAACACCCAATGGGGCAGGATTCACCGGTTTCGTGACTGACGCTCAGGAGGCTGACAAGCTGCAGCCGCATATACACACTGCACTCCCCATACACACCACCCCAGCCAACAAGATGGCAGCAAGATGCCAAGATTTACTGATGGCGAACTCAAGACTTTCCTGGATGCGGTGGAGGAGAGGCATCCCGGCCCGGGAAGGACGCTGCCAGCTACCGGCGTTCGCTGTGCCCAGGGAGCAGGTGGCAGAGGTGGTTAGTGTCGTCAGCAACACTGTCCGCCGGACCAGCCTACCGTGCCGGAAGAAACTGCATGACCTGCTCAGGGCAGCCAGGGTGAGTAGGCAGCACTGTGCCCCTAGCACTAACCCGCATCCCACACACCCATAGCCTGACCCAACCCCCCACCTGGAGGTTGTCCGAACCCCCACCCTGCACCAAATTCCGGCACTCATACCGGCTGCCATGGCCAGATGCCCTGGCCATGGAGGCCACTAGCTACACACCCCCTGGGCTGCACGTCTAACACTGTCATTTTCTGTTCCACCCCCCTCCAGGAGGAGGGTTAGGGTTAGGCCCAGAGGTAAGGGAGGTCACCGGGGTGGAGATCAGCCGCGGGCGAGGAAGTGAGACCCCGCTTAGTTGCGGTTCCCCATGCCACGTGTATCAACTCCCCCCCCCCCCCAACGCCACCCCCACACCGCCCTCACCTCCACCACTCTCAACCCCCATCTTCACCTCTACACCCCCTCCCCCCACCACCCACATTCCCCCACCCCACCCCCCACGACTTGCTAATCAAGCCTAATCATGAGTCTTGTCTTGTGTTTTGCAGGACCTGCTAGTGATGGGGTGGGTCCTTTTGGTGTTCCCCATTCCCAGTCAGTGCCACAGACACAGCCACAGCCTGAGCGACCCCCATGTGCTGAGTAGCGATGATAACAGCAGCATGGACGGCAGCCCTCGACGCGAGACCCAAGACACCCTGGAGCTCGAGTCCGGGGATGACAGAGATTTCCCATCACAGCTGTGTCCAACACCCTCCACCATCCCAGAGGAATTCACCTAGGTTGGGTACTTGAGTGAAGAGGCTTTTGAGACACTATCTGAAGTGCACCACACAGCTGCTCTGGTATATCAGGTAGAGGTAGGAGCTCCCGAGGGGGCGGACAGTCGGAGGGCAGACCGACTCCAGGGATTAGCTGCCATCAGGCTTCGGGCTTCTGGAACGGACAGCCCCAACTATAGTGGAGGTGCAGTCGAGAGCCAAGGACTACATGAGGGGTGTCGGCGAACATCTACCTAGCACGTGCAGGTGCAGTTGGAGGAGTCCAACAGTGAGCAGGAGCAGGAAGTGGTGCCGACCATGCGTGCCACCCAGGCCAACACCGCACAGGTGGTGTCTGCGATGGAGGCATTGGGGCCGAGGGTTGTGGCTATGGATCAGCATGTCCAAGATTTGGGGCATTCTGTGCAGGTGCGGGCCGTGGCTCAGGACAGGATTGCCATCTCACAGAGCCACCTGGAAATCGTAGCGGTGCTCCTGAGCGTGGCCCAGTCACAGGGGGCCATGGCTGGGAACACCGGCGGCATTGCCGAGGTGCTGGCTGATGTGGCTCAGACTCAGAGAGGTGTTCCAGTGCCAGGGGGAGATGGCCCAATCACTGGCTGATGTGACACAGACCCGGAAGGTGATGGTCCACTCCCTGTTCTCCCTTGCCGCGAGCATGCAGACCCTGGTTGAAACCAGAGTGGGCTTCCAGAACTGACAGTGCCAGGTGGCAGGGGAGCTTCAGGGGATAGCTCTGCTCACGTGGGGGTGTGTGGGGCACCCATAAGCTTGTGTCACTCTACAGAATCAGGGGCCAAGGTGGCTGGTCACTGGGGTGCGCAACAAGATGGCTGCCTTGCAGGCTGCGGCAATGAAGGTCGATTCTTGGGCACTGCCCCAGTCCCATGGAGGGTCAACCCAGCCACCCGGCACGGCACATTCCCCCGTCACGCCCCCCCCCCCCCCCCACTACCCAGGCACTGGCAGGGTCCCCCCTCACCCCAGCCAGTGTCCGGCCCAGCAGCCTGCAGTCGCACCTCTGCGTGTCCTACCCCCCCTTCTCCCTCATTGGCCACGATGCAGTTTTCATGATTTTTAAAAGCACAAGTGAACCAAGCCATCTGGACCTTGGCCCATCGAAGGCAGACAATCTCGGAGGCCCCGGAGAATACCGGGTCGGGTCTGCTAATGATATGCACACGGTGTTTACTGTACGTGAGGAGTGGAATGCATTGACGCCGCTGTCGAGACGGCGGAGAATTGCGATTTGGTGCGCAATCGATTTCGCCGTCGGAACCTGTTCTTCGCCCAATTTGACACAATAGTGTCAAAGTGACACTAGCGTTTCCCAATTCCGGCGTCGGCCGACGTAGGGTCGTAGGTTACAAGAAGATATAAATGTGTTGGTCAGATCTGCAGAACAGTGGCAGATGGCAGGATTACAAATTATTTTTTAACCCTGATTAGTGCAAGGTGATGCACTTCGGAAGAAGAAAGAGGACAATGGAGTGTGTAATGAATGGCTGGACAATAGGAAGCTCAGAGGAACAGATGGATATTGTGGTACTTGTTCACAGATCCCTGAAGGCGGCAGAGCAGGTGAAAAGGACAGTTAAGCAGGGCAGTTGCCTTTATCAGTCGTGGCACTGAATGTAAGAGCAAGGAGGTTATGTTGGAGCTGGACAGAACGTTGGTTAGGTCACAGCTGGCATACAGCATGCAGCTCTGGACCCCTCGCTAAAGGAAGGAGGTGAAAGCACTGAAGGGGGTACAGAGAAGATTCACCAGGATGTTGCCTGGGATGGAGCATCTGAGCTATAAGGAGAGACTGGGTCAGCTTGGATTGTTTTCTTCAGAGCAGAGACGGTTGAAAGACGGATAAGATTGAGGTGTGTAGGTTTTTGGAGGGTTTGGTCAGGGTAAATAGGGAGCAGCTGTTTCCCTTGGTTGAGGAGTCAATCACAAGGGGACATAGTTTTAAGGTGAGGAGATTGTGAGGGGATTTGAGAAAAATAAATTTCACTCAGAGGGGTGGTGAGAATCTGGATAAAGCTGCCTGGGAAGGTAATGGAGGCTGGAAACCTCATAACTTTACAAAGCACTGGGATGAGCACTTGAAAAACCACCACATTCAATGATATGGGTCAAGTGCTGGTAAATGGGATTAGGGTGAGATTAGAGATAGTTATTGTCAATGCAGACCCGATGGGCCGAAGGGTCTTTTTTATGCTATATGACTCTATGACTCAGTTCCTGAGAGACATGAAATAGGTTGGATGCAATTTTGTATCAAGGATGGGTAGCAACTTCATGTGCAATCAGTAGTTCTTTATGCTGCCTTGGCATATGCTCTTGACATTTCTCACACTCCTTGATGACGACTTCAGTGTCATTGTTAATGGGTAAGAGTCGGTAAATTGGTGCACACTGGTCTGCCAAACCCGGCTATACTGGTGATGGAATAGTTGTACTCAAAGGTGTCGCTGTCAGATGTAACATTGCTTGGCCTGTATACATTTAAAAATTAAGGATTTTACCATGCAGTTAATTCGTTTAGCTGGGCTATTAGATCTGGGGTAATAAGAAGAAGAAGTAGTGTGGTCAATATTCCATTTCCCACACATATTCTGAAAGGGCTTCACAATAAATTGCAAACTGTTATGAACAAAGAACAATACAGCACAGGAACAGGCCCTTCGGCCCTCCAAGCCTGCGCCGATTAGTAGTCCCATTTAGACTAACCGCCTGTATCCTTCTATACCCCGTCTGTTCCCTCTAAAATGATCTCTCTAGGCACACCAAATAAATTGAAAATAGCACTTCAAGTGTGTGTGACAGTTGTGCTTGATGTAATGTGCAGTGTCGAATAATGGGGTACTTGGTAGTCGGCGATCTTGATGAAGTCAGTGCCATGGACATGAAAGTGATTTTGTATCAAGGACGGGTAGGAACTTCATGTGCAATCGGTAGTCCTTTATGCTGACTTGGCTTTGGGTGGCACGGTAGCACAGTGGTTAGCACTGTTGCTTCACAGCGCCAGGGACCTGGGTTCGATTCCCTGCTTGGGTCACTGTCTGTACGGAGTCTGCACGTTCTCCCCGTGTCTGCGTGGATTTCCTCCAGGTGCTCCAGTTTCCTCTCACAAGTCCCGAAAGATGTGCTTGTTAGGTGAATTGTACATTTGCGGTAAAGAAATATATAAGAAATATATTACAAATTACTGATACTGATAAATTATCCTAGAGCTATTGCAAATGTGACTATCCACTAACACGACTATCTTCCAAACGCCTCGAGGTACAGAGTCACATGGTAGATTTACACTGCCACCTGCTGGTCGGAGGTCGTTTAGATCATTATGTACATGATTGCTTATGCATATCATCACACCCCCCTCATTCTTCTGAACTCCAGCAAGTACAATCCTAACTGATTCAATACCTCCTCTTCCATCAGTACTGCCATCCCAGGAATCAGTCCGGTAAATCTTTGCTGCACTCCGACTAATGCTAGAACATCCTTCCTCAGATAAGGAGACCAAAACTGCACACAAAATATTCCAGGTGTGGCCTCACCAAGGCCCTGTAGAATTGCAGCAAGACATCCGAGCTCCTCTACTTGAATCCTCTTGCAATGAAGGCCAGCATACTATTTGTCTTATTTACCTCCTGCTGCACCTGCATGCTTACCTTCAGTGACTGGTGTACAAGGGCACCCAGGTCCCGCTGCACATTCCTCTCTTCCAATTTGTGACCATTCAGATAATAGTCTGACACTATTCAAAGAAGAGAAAGGGGAGCTCCTTGATGTTCTGGGCAATATCTATCTTTGAACCAACATCATTAAGACAGATCATCTGGTTATTATTACATTAATTTTTGTGGGAATTTGCTGAGTACAAATTGGCTACAGTGCAATGGTGACTGCCCTTCAAAAAATCACTATAAAGTGCTTTGGGGTGTCCCAAGGCACTATATAAATACAAATCCTGTTTACTTTGTTAGTGTGAATATTGGCGTTGAGCAACACAAAACATCTTGTCAATTCACCTCTCGTTGCTCCATATGTAATACAATGGCATGCCACATGATGGCACTCAGCGTATGAAGTCCTCATAGTAAATATCAAAAGCTGAAACCTACATAAAGATACATGAAAATATAAGCAACGTATTTTTTAATTAAAGCTGTTCGATTCAACAAGACCTGCATCCGGGTCAAGCAGCCGGTCACTAGCAATGATAGAGCAGAATGAAATTTGCTCTCACCAGCAAGGACTAATCGCAATTACTGCTTAAGATGGCTGGTGGACAATTGGTTCTTTACCATCATACATACACAAAGGAGAAACTGTGTTCAATGCTAGGCTAACGATGTGTACCTTTTTAGAATTTCATTCAAGGGTTGTAGGGATTTGTTGCCCATCCCTAATTGCCCTTGAGGAGGTGTTGGTGAGCCGCCTCCTTGAACCGCTGCAGTTCATGTGGTGTAGGTACACCCACAGTGCTGTTAGGGAGAGAGCTCCAGGATTTTTACCTGACAATATATATATATATATAAAGGTAGAAAAAGCGGTGATTCAGCAGCAATTTCTCAAAAAAAGACATGTGTATGATGGTGGCTGTAATAGCCTGCATGGGGCCTGTGGGGTAGAAATGATAGTCTTCCCCGTGGTCCTTGCAGAGTACGAGCTCCCCCTCCAGAGACGGGGGATCTCAATTAACCTCTGTATAAAAGGCCGGCCACCGACCAGAACAGGAACCCGATGGGGATGTACCGAGCAGTATAAATATCATGTGTAAATAAAACTACATTTCTTTATTTTACTCAGTGTGGATGCCCCTTGTCATTATTATCAAAGTGTCAGCCCCGGCAGCAAGGTGTCGCAGTGGTTAGCATTGCTGCCGCATGCCGCCGAGCTCCCAGGTTCAATCCCGGCTCTGGGACACTGTCCGTGTGGAGTTTGCACATTCTCCCCATATTTGCGTGGGTTTCGCCCCCACAACCCCAAAAATGTGCAGGGTAGGTGGATTGGCAACGATAAATTGCCCCTTAATTGGAAAAAATTAATTGGGTACTCTAAAATTTTTTTTTTCAAAACAAGTCAGCCTTCCATTTCGTAAGGTGATGATGTGGGCTGTGCTGATCAACTTGGTGTTAAGCATCGCCTGGTATGGTTCAAGAGCCTCACTCTGGCATGGCAGAATCAGCCACATTTGCTGCAGAGGAAGACACTGGGCTGAACACTTGCACAATTCGCTGGCCTCTGCTGTCTCTGGGCCCCTGTCTTGGCCAAACAGTCAGCCGCCAGAGGTCACAACCTCAGTGACTGTCTCCCCGTTTTCAGTATCAATGTCCACCATCTTCAGATGAACGTGGTTAAGCCAGGGCACACATTATAGGTTTAGCAATGACTGTATGGTGATAGAATTAAAATGGTGCGGGACCTCTGAGTTGATGAACTTGTCCTGCCAAAAGATGTCAAGTATATGTCTGAGACATTGAAACTTTTTACCATGTATATTACATGTGCAGAATCATAGAATTCCTCCAGTGCAGAAGAGTCTGCACCAACCCTCTGAAAGAGCAACCTACCTAGGCCCAATCTCTTACCCTATTCCTGTAAACCCACCTAGGGGCAATTTACCGCAGCCAATCCACCTAACCTGTATATCTTTGGACTGTGGGGGGAAACCGGAGCACCTAGAGGAAACCCACCTGGAATGTGCAAACTCCACACAGTCACCCAGGGTCAGAATCGAACCTGGGTCTCTGGTTCTATGAAGTAGCAGTGCTAACCAGAGTGCTGCCGCACTGACTTTTGATGAAAGGCAATGGCGTGTTGGCTTAAAATGTATAGTTCCACAGGATTTAATACAGGTCGATTGTTTGATATTTCTGAAATGTGTAATTGCAACCCAGATGATTGAATATACCTTTTGTAGTTATAATGCTTGTAGCAAATTTTTAAAAAATGAATCAGAGGATTTTGTGGAAGGCCTGTGTTGCTGTCATTATGTCTGTGCCTGAGACTGATCTCAGCTTCACTGATGTCATCTAAATTTAATGCTGTTCTGTCTTACTTCTTTTCAATATCAACCTGTCAGTCAATTTTTAATAACTTTCAAATACACAGTGGGTAGCAGTGGAATACCACACTTCTCTCACTTAAGCTTTTAATAACTGACTTCCTGGTTTAAACTCAGTGTCTGACTATTCTTAATGGGGCAATGGTAGGAAGGAAATTGCCGGGATCCACATAAACACGGTGCGCGTGGAGTGAAGGAATTATGGAATAGACAGAACACTGACTTTGGAGGAAGCAATGGTGTGGTGGCATTGTCACTCAATTAGTAATACAGAGACCCAGGATAGTACTCTGGGTTCGAATCCCACCACGGCAGATGTTGAAACTTGAATTCAATAAATATCTGCAATTAAAAGTCGAATGACGACCTTGAAACTGTTGCTGATTGTCACAAAAACCGATTGGGGCTGGTTTAGCTCACTGGGCTAAATCACTGGCTTTTAAAGCAGACCAAGGCAGGCCAGCAGCACGGTTCAATTCCCGTGCCAGCCTCCCTGAACAGGTGCCGGAATGTGGCGACTAGGGGCTTTTCACAGTAACTTCATTGAAGCCTACTCGTGACAATAAGCGAATTTCATTTCATTTCATTCATTTCATTGTGTTCACTAATCATAGAATCGCTACAGTGCCATTTGGCCCATCAAGCTCACACTGACCCTCTGAAAGATCACCCTACCCAGGCCCATTCCCCATCCTACCTCAGTAACCCCACCTATCCTTTTTAGACACGAAGGGGCAATTTGGCATGGCCAAACCACCAAACCTGCATATTTTTGGACTGTGGGAGGAACTGGAGCACCCAGAGGAACCCACACAGACACGAGAAGAACGCACAAACACAACACATACAGCCACCCAAGGTCGGAATTGAACCCGGGTCCCTGGCACTGTGAGGCCACAGTGCTAACCATTGTGCCACTGTTCAGTCCCCTTTAGGGAAGGCAACGTGCCACCTTCCCTGGTCTGGCCTACATGTGACTTCAGGTCCACAGCAGTGTGATTGACTCTTAAATGCCATCCCAAATGGCCTAGCAAAGCCACTCTGGACAATTAAGAATAGGCAACAAATGCTAGTCCAGCCAATGATTCCCACATCCCACGGACAAACAACAAATACTAACAACGCCCAAGATGCATGGTTTTTATAATTCTTGACCAGTGTTATCTGTTCACAGTTATAAACTCAGAACTTTATCATCCATCAAGTGATCAGTTTTATCTGCGGCGTAACCATCATATCCAAGAGAAATGAACAAGATGAGATCTGAAGATCTTCAATAATTGCTGTCTACTTGGCAGCAAGTGTACTGTCGCTATGTCGAACTTGCATTCTCACATGCTGGTGGTGTAAATCATACATCAACTAGTTCCTAAAAAAAGCCCAGCTGGGATGTTTCACAGACTTGAGGTCTTGAAAGAAAATAGATTTGAAGGGGAGTTGTGAAGTAATTGTGACTGACCAATGATGGAATCCGTAAGCAGGACACGTAGGTTCATCGATCATCACTGAATTTAAGGCTCTTGCTATCCTGTCCAAATGTTTGTTCAACTCCAAATTTTGAAGGGATTAAAATTCCTTTCAGCTCAAAGAAAGCAGGGTAAAAGGCGGCCAGTCCAGCGTTCCTCAGATTGCATATCCATCATCTTTCCCTGCTTTCCTCACAGCTGAAATTCAGTGAGGTAAAATTATCCCTTTGTTGACCCCCAAACTGAGATTATTACTTCACATCTGTCACATCATATTCTTTTCCCTCTGGAATACTGATCACTTACTGTCGCTATCCTAATCCATGACTTCATCACTTTAGGATTAACTTCTCCAACACCTTCCTTGCCAGTAGCTTTCACAAGTTCAATGCTTTCCAAACAAAGTCATATATACCCAATGCTCCATCCTGTACAAATTCCACCTGTTTCCTGGGCTGCAATCTATTGATTTTAAGCTCCTTTACCTCAATTTCAGGTTCTTCCATGGCCTCAACCCAGCCTACCTGCCTGATGGTCTCCAGCCAGGGCTGTAGGTCATTGCTTTTTCCCACAATCTTTCTCTGTTCCATCACTCACGACATTCTCTTGGCCATTGCACCCCCTTTCCGGTGAAATTGTCTCCCTCAACCACTTTTTCTTCAGTTTGGCTCAATCGAGAGTGTAATATCTGAGTGATTGGCCACCAGCAGGTTTGAACAACAACAAACTATTAATTAGAATATCTATAACCATGTATGCAGTACTAGGCTGTGGTAGCGACTTCTACAGCTTCAGGGTTGATTCTGCTGGGGAAACCCCCGATCAGTCCCCTGGATCCATGTGCTATGGCCCATCAGGTCACATGGCCCTTCACAACCTGGCCCTTTCAAGGGGTCCATAACATTCTCGCTTTTGAGAGAAGTTTCTGGTGCAAAAGCGACCTATGAGTACATGGAGAGTGTATGCTGTGATGTGGTAGGTACTGAACTTTGTCTGAAATGTTGAATTTTCATCCTGTTTGGGAAGCTCATATGGAAATTAGAAGTCACTTTTACAGGTGTGTGATGAATGTAGGAATTTTAGATGTATTATCTGCAATTGTGCAGTAAAGGGTTTAAAGCATGCTGCAGTAGTGTTTTTAACAACCCTGGTTTGCAAGACAGCTAGGCTTTTTGGGAGCCGGAGGTGTAATTAAAGTCTTGTAAAAGTTTGGGTTAATGGATATTTGTTTTTATTAAGAGGGTTCCCTGCGGAGTAGTTAGTGACATTGTGTTCGGTTTGGGGAGATGATGTAGTTAATGGGTGGAGCCAGGGTTGAAGCAGTCAGGGGCCAAGGGTTTTCAGGGAGCTTTAATTTGTGTCTGGAAGGCAAGCTGAGAGGTTTCTGAAGAAATACAGCCAGAGATTGTGTTGTTCTGACAGGGTTTATGTTTATCTTTTCAAACAGCCCCAAAAGAAATTGCTTTACATCAAGTATTCCTGAGTCTGCTAACTGTATTTAAAAGTGGATTGAGATCTGAGATGGTTCTGTTGTTTGAGTAGAAGTAAAGATAGCAGTTAAGGGTTTTTGTGTCACTGTATTGATTCATATTATTTAAGGGCTGATTGTAAGCTATTTTATTGTGTGAAGTTAAAGATATTTTAATACTGCATTGTAATAAAGTTTGTTTTAATATACCAAAACCCTATTTTGCATGAAATCACTCCTGGACCGAGGAATCCTTTCCTTACAGTCTTACAAAATTAATTAAAATATTGGAGTTTCTGTCCAGTATCCTAGCCACTGTTGGGGTCTGGTCCGGGGTCGTAATAGGTGCTAATCATTCTCCCCATTCTGCACCTGAATAAATTACACTCCTGTGAATTTCCTCAGTGACATTTCAGGTGGCTATACAGCATTGTGTCTGAGGTTCAGCAATATCTGATGCACATGTACTAAGGGTTTGTGTAATAGTACCTGATGTGGTTGTGGGCAGATATCTTCCAGAAAAAACTGGTGTTACTGCATTGAGATTGCTGCTTTAAGTAATAGGCTGGCCTTGTCAGGAAACATTTTTATTTTGCAGCTTCAGAATTTGTGGCAGAATAGTGCTAGTTCTGCTCACTCGCTGATGGAGCCTTTTTCAGTTGTGTGTGTACCCTGGTTTTCTTCATATGCCTGACACCAGACTACCGAAGTGATTGCTCTACTCCAAACTCAGTCACGTCAGGACACTCTCAGGAGAACAATGGGAATACACAGGTGATGTGCTAAAATATCCCTGGAGAGGTTAAACAACCTTCCTGACTCATGGGAGACCCTGGTTTGTGAACAACCAACAAAAATGGAGAAGTGTCATTTGAGGAGGCAACAAATACACCGAGAGACTTCATCAGTAGTGTAGAGGTGAGGTTGGGGGTTGGAGGGAGTGTACAAGCCTCCAAACTATCCACTTACCCAACTGCAAACACAGTCTGCCTCACATGTGGCAGAGTGTGCAGAATGTAGATAGAACTTATCAGCCATGTAAAAATTCATCAAACCAGAGTGGAAACAAGTAATCCTCGATCTTGAAGGACTGCCTGAGAGGAAGGACACTGGTTTTGTGATTTGGCTTATTTGGGGGCAGCTGAGTAGTGCATTCCATCAATGGTGCTGAAGTTTAGGCTCTTCCAGGGCCATCAACAATTGCTCTCTTGCTTCAGAGTAAAAACTCCTTCCCCTCCTTATCATTAACCTAAGCCATGATACTGGGAATGAAAATCAACGCCCTGAGTAAAGCCAACACTCTCCTCCTATTCCCACAATAACATTCTTCATATACTGGCTGGGATTTTAGGCCCCCATTCATGTTGGGCATATTCGCCGATGTGAGCAGAAAATATCGCGAGAAGTCTAAAGTCTCATTTCACAATGACATGGAAGCATGATGAGATTGTCCTCTTCCCTGTCAGTGACGGGCCATGTTTCCTGACATTCAACAGCAGGAACCTCATTATAATATATTTACATATAACTATCAGGTCCAAACCTCAGAATCATACCCCACATCAAAATATCCATCCATGGCAGCGTGTTGTCAGAACAGCATGAAGCACAACTGGTCTCCGAAGATGTGCACCTAGCGAGCAGTTCTTCCAGGGGATGTCAGTGCTTCGCTCAGGGGGGAGAGAGGGTCATGCCTGGGTAGTGCCAGGAGGTGCCGGGTTAGTGCCTGGGTAGTGCCATGGGGTGCTCTGGTAGTGCCAGGGGGTGCCAGAATAGTGTTGTGGCAGTTCCAAGGAGTGCCTGAGTATACTAGGAGTGCCTGAGTAGTGCTGGGAGACGGGGGGGGGGGGGGGGGGGGGGGGTGACAGGACGTGAACTGGATTGCTGAATTTGCACTGGCTGATGGGGTGGGCAAATTGGAGGCTGCCTCGCCAGCGGTACGTTGAAGTTCTGCACCATACAAGGGAGAAAGCCGGCATTGCTGTTGACGGCTTCAGCACTGCTCTTCCCATCCAATATCGACCTTTGTGGATATGGGAAAAAATCCCGGCCAATGTGCAGAAGAATAACAAGCCTAACTGGCCCTTTGTTGTTGATGTAAATATGGCGGGTGGATTGCTGAATTTGGCGCCCAGTATTACCGTGGTGAGTTCTGGGTTGGGTAGGGAAGTGGTGGGATGGGTGCCCACCCCAATTTACATGCCCCCCCTCACCAGAAACATTCTTGCCAGCGGCACATAGAATTCAATCACAACTTATTTTCCCCATTCCTCCACTTCATGGTGCTCTGGTGCTACCCTCTTACCAGCTTTCTTCCAACACAGTCTGCAGGGAGACCTAGACTCGTGGAGCCGGCGCTGCTGCAGTTCCATCCACGATATAGCAGCACAAAAATATTGATACTGTTATGGGCGAGGTGTTTTCAGAACCCCAAAATGTATCATGGAGTTCAACCAACCTCTCCCTTTAATGTGATTGTTGCTTTTCCTAGCACACGACTTGTTCTGTGGGATTACAATTACGGACACGTGGGTTTTTAAACACAAAACACTGTTTATTCCATGAACTCAACTTAACATCTTAAATAAACATTGGATCTCATAACACCCCTTACTTCAAAGATAACTCAGAAAATATTGCAACCGTAAATAATTCCTTAAAATGGTCCTTCAAACTTCCAAGAGACTTAACACCTTTAAACAAAATCACATCAGGTTAAAGGCTTCACTATTATAATTTTAAATCACCCAAATGATCCAGACATAGTCTTTCATGGCAGATATCCAGTTCATTGCAAAACACAGACACACACCCAGCTCTTTTCAAAACTGAAACTAAAAACCTGTCAAAACTAAACTGCAAAATGGCTGACCTGACCTCAGCCTCACCCACTCTCTGACATCACTGTTTTCTTAAAGGTACATTGCTTCAACATCCATGTCTTAAAAGTACTCTCACATGACAATACTGTGGGCAGTGAAGCACCTTAAGAACAGCTGGGACTTTCATATTTCTGCTTCAGGCTAACAATGGATTATATAATTCTCAGTTACTCAGAACTAGCCACCCGAAGGTTAAGCTTCAACAAACAGTACTAATTGACTATATCCTAGGTATTCTAAGCTTTTAATGTACCTGTTACTTTAATGGCGCTGCTGGCTTTAAGGGCCAAGTTGCTTTTGCAATTCCTCTTTTATCTGTGGCCTGTATCTCCACCTGAACTCCAGATAGTTCAATTTGCTGGTGAAACTCAGAGGAAATCCAGGCACTACTTCATTCTCCCAGATGCAGTGTGCTCGATGGTGACAGACTGACTGTTCCCAGTCAGCAACTATCCAGGAAAAATAAGACTAGAAGACCATAAGATTTAGGAGAAGAATTGGGACATTCACCCCATCAAATCTACTCCACCATTCAATCATGGCTGATATGTTTCTCGTCCCCATTCCCCTGCCTTCCCCCCATAACCCCTGATCCCCTTATTAATCAAGAACCTATCTATCTCTGCCTTAAAGACACTAAGTGATTTGGCCTTCAGAGCCTTTTGCGGCAAAGAGTTCCACAGATTCACCACCCTCTGGCTGAAGAAATTCCTCCTCATCTCTGTTTTAAAGAATCGTCCCTTCAGTCTGAGGCTGTGCATTCGGGTTCTAGTTTCTCCTACTAACGGAAGCATCTTGTCTACGTCGAATCTATCTAGGCCTCTCAGTATTTTGTAAGTTTTAATGAGATCCTCCCTCATCCTCCTAAACTCCATCGAGTACAGACCCAGAATTCTCAAACACTCCTCATATGACAAGTCCTTCATTCTGGAGATTATTCTTGTGAATCTCCTCTGGAGCCTTTCCAAGGCCAGCACATCCTTCCTTAGATACAGGGTCCAAAACTGCTCACAATATTTCAAATGGGGTCTGAACAGTGCCTTATACAGCCTCAACAGTACATCCCTCCTCTTGTATTCCCGCCCTCTTGACATGAATGCTAACATTGCATTTTCCTTCCTAACTGCCAACTGAACCTGCATGTTAACCTTAAGAATCTCCTGAACTAAGAATCCTAAGTCCCTTTGTGCTTCTGATTTCTGAAGCCTTTTCCTATTTAGAAAATAGTCTATGCCTCTATTCTTCTTAGCAAAGTGTATTACCTCACACTTGTCCACATTCTATTCCATTTGCCACTTCTTTGCCCACTCTCCTAACCTGTCCAGGTCCTTCTGCAGCCTCCATGCTTCCTTAACTATCTGCCCCTCTACTTATCTTTGTATCATCTGCAAACTTAGCAACAGTGCCTTCAGTTCCTTCTTCCAGATTATGAATGTACATCGTGAATAGCTGTGGTCCCAACACAGACCCCTGCGGAACACCACTTGTCACCGGCTGCCATCCTGAGGACCCGGGTTCGATCCTAGCCCCGGGTTACTGTCTGTGTGGAGTTTGCACATTTTCCTTGTGTCTGCGTGGGTCTCACCCCCCACAACCCAAAGATGTGCAGGTTAGGTGGATTGGCCAGGCTAAATTGCCACTTAATTGAAAAAAAATAACTGGGTATTCTAAATTTATTTAAAAAATAGAAATAACAATATTTGCTTTGGTTCTATGTAAAGCATTTTGAGGTGTTTCTGAGAACTCTTTAATTCAAGTTCTCTTTCTCTATTCCTTAAATCACCCTTAAAAGTCTTACAATCTGTCTACCCTCCCTAAATGAATCCCTTTCCTTACTATATACTGATAATGCATTTAAAACATTGGGTGATATTTGACTTTACTTTGTAGATGTCTTAAACCTTCAGTCAACTTTCATTGCCTGAGGAAATTTGGTGACTACCGTCTTAGACATGTGGCAAGGATTTACAATCAAATTTTAATTAATCAGGAAAATCAGACTTGTTGCTTCCCAGATCAACTCTTTTTACTCTTCTACCCTCAAATAACAAACTGCAGATCACCAGGTAAAATTGCCTTTCCTTCGGGTCATTCTCACGTATTGTTTATCTAATCCAGTCATCATAAATTATCTATGGAATTGTGACTTTACAACCTGGCTCTACCAGCTCCAGTCATTAGTGGAAGCTAGCCACCAATTACGAGAGCACTTCATTCTGAGAGTGCTATTTGACCTCTGAGAATGCTAGTCTGCACTCTGGCTTCCTGAGGGGTCATTTTAAGTTGGGGTTTCCTGGAGTGTTCAGTTGCTAGGGATATACACACCAATCTTGGTTCGGTTGCGATTGCACTTATGCATGTCCAGCACAAAGGTCCTGATTAATCGGCGGCATAGAATCCCTACAGTGCAGAAGGAGGCTATTTGGCTCATTGAGTCTGCACTGACCCTCCGAAAAGAGAACAGTACCCAGGCCCACTCTACCAACCACCCCACCCTATCCCCATAATCCCACCGAACCGGCACACGCCTGGACACTAAGGGGCAATTTAGCATAGACAATCCACTTAACCTGCACATTGTTGGGTTGTGGGAGGAAACCGGAGCACCCAGAGGAAACCCATGCAGACACGGGGAGAACGTGCAAACTTCACGCAGGTAGTGACCAAAGGTTGGAATTGAATGCAGCAGTGCTAACCACTATGCCCCCTCTCTACTACAGGGTAGCACAGCTACTTTGCACTATATTAGAGCTGGATCATGCACCATTAAGCACCATAAAATTTGGCCAGTGGCCCTTGGGAAGGGGAAAATCAGCCAGGGTTTCAGCAAGCTGTAGAAAGTGTATGTGTGAAAATTAAGAAGCTAGCAACACTTGTGTAACAGTTATCATTGGACAGGAGTTTAGAGAATAACCACATGACGCAAATGATAAATTTAGCAGTTGAAGGAAATCAACAGCAAATCTTCATCTCAAAATTCACTAATGGTGGGAGGAAACAATAGGCCACATAGGAATGGATTTTCAGCAGGTATTGGGACCCCAGTGTTGGGACCAAATGGGCTCCAGAATCAGCACTTGTCAGCAACGACACCAGTGGCACAAACATTCAGGAGGCGGTCTGCACGGTAGCAGTGATTAACACTGTTGCTTCACAGCGCCAGGGTCCCAGGTTCGATTCCTGGCTTGGGTCACTGTCTGTGCGGAGTCTGCACTTTCTCCCTGTGTCTGCGTGGGTTTCCTCCGGGTGCTCCGGTTTCCTCTCATGAGGTCCAGAAAGACGTGCTGTTAGGTAATTTGGACATTCTGAATTCTCCTTCACATGCACCCGAACAGGCGCCGGAATGTGGCGACTAGGGCCTTTTCACAGTAACTTCATTGCAATAAAATTGTAAGCCTACTTGTGACAATAATAAAGATTATTATTATTACCTCCCAATGCTGTCAGTTCAATCAGAGGGTGGCATTCTGGAGCCTCAGTAGCCCCATCAGGAGATGTAGGAGCTGCTAATGCAAGTTGGGGAACACAAGAGTGTCTCAACATGGAGGAGTCCTCGGAGACATGGGGCGTCATTCTCCGACCCCCCAGCGGGTCGGAGAATGGCTGTTGGCCGCCGTGAATCCCGTCCCCGCCGGTTGCCGAAGTCTCCGGTACCGGATATTCGGCGGGGGCGGGAATCGGGCCGCGCCGGTCGGCGGGCCCCCCCGCTCGATTTTCCGGCCCGGATGGGCCGAAGTCCCGCCGATAAATTGCCTGTCCCGCCGGCGTAAATTAGAGTACCTATTTACCGGCGGGACAAGGCGGCATGGGCGGGCTCCAGGGTCCTGGGGGTGGCGCGGGCGATCTGACCCTGGGGGGGTGCCCCCACGGTGGCCTGGCCCGCGATCGGGGCCCACCGATCCGCGGGCAGGCCTGTGCCGTGGGGGCACTATTTCCCTTCCGCCTCCGCCACGGTCTCCACCATGGCGGAGGCGGAAGGGACTCTCCCCACTGCGCATGCGCGGGAAACTGTCACCGGCCGCTGACGCTCCCGTGCATGCGCCGCCCCGACATGTCATTTCCGCGCCAGCTGGCGGGGCAACAAAGGCCGTTTCCGCCAGCTGGCGGGGCGGAAATCCCTCCGGCACCGGCCTAGCCCCTCAATGTTGGGGCTCGGCCCCCAAAGATGCGGAACATTCCGCACCTTTGGGGCGGCGTGATGCCCGTCTGATTGGCGCCGTTTTGGGCGCCAGTCGGCGGACATCGCGCCGTTTGGGGAGAATTTCGCCCCAGGTTCAATTCAAAGATTATGAGGGTCAGAGCCAATAGGCCCCTCTGAGCAGAGGGAAAGCCCATCGAGAGGAACTGTTTGGGCTGTAGGTGCAGGCTCACCTGCCCACAGAATTAGGGCTTTAACCAATAGAATTGACTGTCTACTTCTGAGATGCCAGTGGCTGATCCTATTTCTCGCCCGCCCCTGGGAAAAATCCCTGCCATCAGGAATGTGTGGGGGTACTTACCTGATGCAGCTCCCAGACCCCCCCTCCCCCCCCCACCGACCCCTCACCCACTGCCTCCAAGCCCACTATGAGCTTGGGAAAATGTTGCCTCTCTGTTCAGTCTTTATCTTTATAATATGCTTGACTTTATATTGTTCTTTTCAATTAAATCGGAAAATGCTTGACATTTGGGTTGCAGAGTGGAGTTGGTTTCTCAGGGAGCCAAACTGTTAAGACCTGTTGTATAATGCTGCATGCCTGTTATCTAACGGCCTTTGCTTTTCATCAATAAACCCCTTGGTTAACTACTTGGAACCTCCAGTGTATGTCTCGAGCCACCACACTGAGGAACTGAGAGATGCAGAAGCTGCAGGGCCACCACTGATGGAAGATGCAATGACTTCAAAAAGTAAATCACTAACTGTATTGCATTCATGGCAACTTCAGAGTGTGTGAAGGTGCCATGTAAGGGCAAGATATTTCATCCAGCTTTCTAGTTCTAACACGGCAGCATGGTGGCACAGTAGTTAATACTGCTGAAGGGAAGGGGGAGAGGAGTCGAGCATTAGTCATTGGGGACTCTATAGTTAGGGGGACAGATAGGAGATTCTGTGGGAACGAGAGAGACTCGCGGTTGGTGTGTTGCCTCCCAGGTGCCAGGGTCCGTGATGTCTCGGATCGTGTTTTCGGGATCCTTAAGGGGGAGGGGGAGCAGCCCCAAGTCGTGGTCCATATAGGTACCAACGACATAGGTAGGAAAAGGAATGATGTAAGGCAGGTATTCAGGGAGCTAGGGTGGAATCTTAGAGCTAGAACAGAGTTATTATCTCTGGGTTGTTACCCGTGCCACGTGCTAGCGAGACGAAGAATAGGGAGAGAGAACAGTTGAACGCGTGGCTACAGGGATGGTGCAGGAGACAGGGATCAGATACCTGGATAATTGGGCTCATTCTGGGGTAGGTGGTACCAATATCTTGGGGGGTGGGGGAATTTGCTAATGCTCTTTGGGAGGGTTTAAACGAATTCAGCAGGGAGCCTGAATTGTAGCTCCAGTGTACAGGAGGTTGAGAGTAGTGAGGTCATGAGTAAGGTTTCAAGATCGCAGGAGTGTACCGGCAGGCAGGATGGTAGTTTGAAGTGTGTCTACTTCAACGCCAGGAGCATCCGGAATAAGGTGGGTGAACTTGCAGCATGAGTTGGTACCTGGGACTTCGATGTTGTGACCATTTCGGAGACATGGATAGAGCAGGGACAGGAATGGTTGTTGCAGGTTCCGGGGTTAGATGTTTCAGTAAGCTCAGGGAAGGTGGTAAAAGAGGGGGAGGTGTGGCATTGTTAGTCAAGGACAGTATTACGGTGGCAGAAAGGACGTTTGATGAGGACTCGTCTACTGAGGTAGTATGGGCTGAGGTTAGAAACGGGAAAGGAGAGGTCACCCTGATGGGAGTTTGCTATAGGCCTCCGTAAAGTTCCAGAGATGTAGAGGAAAGGATTGCAAAGATGATTCTGGATAGGAGCGAAAGTAACAGGGTAGTTGTTATGGGGGACTTTAACTTTCCAAATATTGAGTGGAAACGCTACAGTTCGAGTACTTTAGATGGGTCAGTTTTTGTCCAATGTGTGCAGGAGGGTTTCCTGACACAGCATGTAGATAGACCAACAAGAGGCGAGGCCACATTGGATTTGGTACTGGGTAATGAAACAGGCCAGGTGTTAGATTTGGAGGTCGGTGAGCACTTCGGTGATAGTGACCACAATTTGGTTACGTTTACTTTCACAATGGAAAGGGATAGGTATATACTGCAGGGCAAGAGTTATAGCTGGGGGAATGGTAATAATGATGTGATTAGGCAAGACTTAGGATGCATAGGATCGGGAAGGAAATTGCAGGGGATGGGCACAATTGAATTGTGGCGCTTGTTCAAGGAACAGCGACTGCGTGTCCTTGATAAGTATTCACCTATCAGGCAGGGAGGAAGTGGATAAGCGAGGGAACCGTGGTTTACTAAAGTAGTTGAATCATTTGTCAAGAGGAAGAAGGAGGCTTATGTAAAGATGAGACGTGAAAGTTCAGTTAGGGCGCTTGAGAATTACAAGTTAGCCAGGAAGAACCTAAAGAGAGAGCTAAGAAGAGCAAGGAGGGGACATGAGAAGTCCTTGGTAGGTAGGATCAAGGAAAACCCTAAAGCTTTCTATAGGTATGTCAGGAATAAAGATTGACTAGGGTAAGAGTAGGGCCAGTCAAGGACAGTAGTGGGAAGTTGTGCGTGGAGTCCGAGGAGATAGGAGAGGCGCTAAATGAATATTTTTCGTCAGTATTCACACGGGAAAAAAACAATGTTGTCGAGGAGAATACTAAGATACAGGCTACTAGACTAGACGGGATTGAGGTTCATAAGGAGGAGGTGTTTGCAATTCTGGAAAGTGTGAAAATAGATAAGTCCTCTGGGCCGGTTGGGATTTCGCCTAGGATTCTCAAGGAAGATAGTCGTCATTGTCTACAGGAATAGTGCCAGAAGACTGGAGGGTAGCAAATGTTGTCCCCTTGTTCAAGAAGGGGAGTACAGACAACCCCGGTAACTATAGACCAGTGAGCCTTACTTCTGTTGTGGGCAAAGTCTTGGAAAGGATTATAAGAGATAGGATTTATAATCATCTAAAAAGGAATAGTTTGATTAGGGATAGTCAACACGGTTTTGTGAAGGGTAGGTCGTGCCTCACAAACCTTATTGAGTTCTTTGAGAAGGTGACCAAACAGGTGGACGAGGGTAAAGCAGTTGATGTGGTGTATATGGATTTCAGTAAAGCGTCTGACAAGGTTCCCCACGGTAGGCTATTGCAGAAAATACAGAGGCATGGGATTGAGGGTGATTTAGCGGTTTGGATCAGAAATTGGCTAGCTGTAAGAATACAGAGGGTGGTGGTTGATGGGAAATGTTCAGCCTGGTGTTCAGTTACTAGTGGTGTACCACAAGGATCTGTTTTGGAGCCACTGCTGTTTGTTATTTTTATAAATGACCTGGAGGAGGGCATAGAAGGATGGGTAAGTAAATTTGCAGATGACACTAAAGTCGTGGAGTTGTGGACAGTGCGGAAGGATGTTGCAGGTTACAGAGGGACATAGATAAGCTGCAAAGCTGGGCTGAGAAGTGGCAAATGGAGTTTAATGCAGAAAAATGTGAGGTGATTAATTTTGGAAGGAGTGACAGGAATATAGAGTACTGTGCTAATGGTAAGATTCTTGGTAGTGTGGATGAACAGAGAGATCTCGGTGTCCATGTACATAGATCCCTGAAAGTTGCCAACCAAGTTGATAGGGTTGTTAATAAGGCGGAGGGTGTGTTAGCTTTTATTGGTAGAGGGATTGAGTATCGGAGACATGAGGTCATGTTGCAGCTGTACAAAACTCTGGTGCGGCCGCATTTGGAGTATTGCGTGCAGTTTTGGTCGCCGCATTATAGGAAGGATGTGGAAGCTTTGGAAAGGGTGCAGAAGAGATTTACCAGGATGTTGCCTGGTATGGAGGGAAGATCTTATGAGGAAAGGCTGAGGGACTTGAGGCTGTTTTTGTTAGAGAGAAGAAGGTTAAGAGGTGACTTAATAGAGGCATACAAGATGATCAGAGGATTAGATAGGGTGGACAGTGAGAGCCTTTTTCCTCGGATGGTGATGGCTAGCACGAGGGGACATAGCTTTAAATTGAGGGGAGATAGATATAGGACAGATGTCAGAGGTAGGTTCTTTACTCAGAGAGTAATAGGGGAGTGGAATGCCCTGCCTGCAACAGTAATGGACTCGCCAACATTAAGGGCATTTAAATGGTCATTGGATAAACATATGTATGCTAATGGATAATGTAGATGGGCTTTAGATTGGTTTCACAGGTCGGTGCAACATCGAGGGCCGAAGGGCCTGTACTGCGTTGTAATGTTCTATTGTTCTATTTTAAAAATTCAATTAAAAGATAAGTATTGTGCTATCCTAGGAATGTCCTCATGGGTGTTTATGCCAATTACCATGACAGCACTCATAACTTATTTGAACTTGTGAATTTTGCTCTTGACATTGTTTCTGGAAGGAGAACTGTTTACAGATGCCTGTGTCATTTTCTTTGTGTATCATGATGACAGAAACTGGGACTGCTTGCAGCATTGCCAAATTCACAGAGAAAGACAGAAAATGCTTAAAATATCCAGCAGGTCTGGCAGCATCTGAAAGACGAATGCTTAACTGACATTATTAGCCTACTTTTTTCTGATGCTGATGGATTTATTGTACATCAGATTTTATTTCTAGATTCCCATCATTTGAAAGCTCTTCTTCATTTCCATATCCCCCCCAAATCCTGCGTGTTTCTCCAGGAGCTCACCATTTCACTCAAACATGTGTCAGTATTTTGAACTCGCAGAGTTGGAACGCAAAGGGTTCTAAATCCTAAGGAATCGGTGAATCCTTGGTCGCAATGTTATGCAAGATTACTTCAGTGATTTGAGGAAAACAGTCTTAAACGTAGTGCAGTGTGGCGGGATAAAGCTGGGCGTAAATAGTGTTCCCATACAGAGCAGTATGTTTTGAACACAGATTTTTTTCGTGAACCTTGATCCAGAAATCAGCCCCAGTCCCATCCAGTGATGAGAGAGCGCTCACAGAGCAGAATAGGATATTGAACTACTCTTTGTGCTTGTAGCAATTCCTATCAAAACAAAATTGCAAGTAACAATAAGATTGAATAGATGCTACATAAACTGAATGTATGGTAGGAATAATGGAATGCATAGTTGAGTTGTGTCGTGAGAAAGACCTTCATAACGCCCAGAAATATATCTTTCATGACAGAATAAAGGATATCTTTCTGCTGTTCTCTACCTTGTACTGCCCACTGTCAATTCCCCATATACTTTATTTCCCAAATTGCTCCAAGGGTTAACACGCCTTGAGCAGTTGATTTGCTTGAGTGCTGACGCTGTCTGTTTCTGAGTTTTGCTGTATTTTCGTTCCTTACAGGTGTGTGACAGGGTCTGTGTGGCTGACAACTCTTGATTATCTTCACATTAACACAAATCCTGCCTCAGGCACATCACAACATTGGAATGTTTTTTTCTCTTTAAATGCATACGCTAGACTTTAAGCTATATTCCCACATTAACCTTGAGAAACTGTACAAGAATTTTTACCCCAAAGGGATGTGTGGAAAGATCAGCAGCAAAAGCAGGGGGTTTGGGGGGGGGGTGGGGGGGGGGGGGGGGGGGGGCGCGGGGATGATCTGGGTTCAGACTTGCTTTTGGGGAACAGAGATAATCTATTTTTCATGAATTTCAACCTCTGTGTTGAACCTGTTTATTGGGAAAACCTTGATGTAGATTGAGATTTGATTCTCATCCCGAATATTTGGCAAATTGGAAACAGTTCAGGGCTATGCGGATTGAATGGTCACAACTAAAATATATCCCAGTGAGGAAGAAAAATGGGAAGAGGGTAAAAAACATCCATGGTCAAACAAGGAGGTCAAGGACATTATAAAGACAAAAACTAAGTTATATCATGTTGCAAAGGCCAGTGGCAGACTGGAAGATTGGGAAACTTTCAAACATAAACAAAGGGATACTAAAAAAGTAATTTAAAAAACTTGAGGTAAATTACGAAAAACAACTAGCACAGAATATTAAAAAGGATAGCAAAAGCTTCTGCAGGACCATAAAAGGGAAGAGAGTCGCTAAGGTGAATGTTGGTCCCTTGGAAGATGAAACTACTGAGTTAATAATGGGGAACACAGAAATGGCAAAGATGCTAAATCAATAATTTGCCTCAGTTTTCATGGTGGAGGCGACTAGTACCATTCCTTTGGGAATGGGCAATTCAGAGGTAATAGAAAGGTAATCAGCATCAATAGGGAAACGGTACTCAACAAACTCTTGGGATTGAGGGCAGACAAGTCCCCAGGGCCTGATGGCCGACATCCTAGGGCGTTAAAAGAAGTGGCAGCAGAGATAGTGCATCCATTCGTTATGATATTCCAAACTTCCATGGACACGGGAAAGGATCCAGTGGATTGGAAAAATGCTAATGCAGCGCCCTTATTCACAAAGGGAAGGAGGCAGAATGTGGGAAATTACAGACCAGTTAGTTTAACTTCTGTTGTTGGAAAATTGTTAGAATCGATTATAATAATAATCTTTATTATTATAATTGATTCTATCAAAGACGTAATATCAGGACATTTGGAAAGCGAAAGCACAATCCATCAGAATCAGCTTGGTTTTATGAAGGGCAAATCATGTTTGATTAATTTGCTGAGTTCAAAGATGTAACAAGCAAAGTGGATAATGGGGATCCTGTAGATGTAATATATCTGGACTTCCGGAAGGTGTTTGATAAGGTGCCGCACAGAAGGTTAATTCACAAGGTGAGATCACATGGGATTAGGGGTAACTTCTTAGCTTGGATAGAAGACTGGCTGATGGACAAGAGACAGAAAGTCGGGATATATGGATCTTTTTCTGGATGGCAAGATGTAACTAGTGTGGTGCCACAGGGTTCAGTCCTTGGGCCTCAGCTATTTACAATCTCTTTTAACGACTTGGATACAGAAGGTTCTATAGCTAAATTCGCAGATGACACATAAGTTGGTGGGACAGTAAATTGCAATGAGGAAATAAGAACCTTACAAATTGATTAGATAGGCTAGGAGAGTGGGCCAAAATGTGGTAGATGGAGTTTAATGTGGAGAAGTGTGAGGTCATGCATTTTGGTCGAAAAAATGGAAAGGCAACTTAAAATCTAAATGGGGAGAGACTTCGGGGTGCTCCGATGCAGAGGGATCTGGGGGTCCTCGAACACGAGTCACAGAAAACGAGCATGCAAATGCAGCAGTTAGCAAGGAAAGCAAATGGAATGTTGGCATTTATATCTAAAGGAATTGAGTATAAAGGGAAGGAAGTGTTGTTGCAACTATACAAGGTATTGGTGAGACTACACCTGGAGTATTGTGCACAGTTTTGGTCCCCTTATTTGAGGAAAGATGTAGTGGCATTGGAGGCAGTTCAGAGGAGGTTCACTAGATTGATTCCAGAGATGAGGGGTTTGTTGTATGAGAAGAGATTGAACAGTTTAGGCCTATGCTCTCTAGAGTTCAGAAGAATGAGGGGAGATCTAATTGAGTTATCCAAGATGATAAAGTATGGATAAAGTAGATGTGGAGCTGATGCTTCCTCTTGTGGGGCATTCTAAAATGAGAGGTCATAATCTTAGAATAAGAGGTAGTAGATTTAAAACAGATTTGGGGGAAAACTACAGGCGGGATTCTCCGACCCCACGCGTGGGGTGGAAGAATCCCCATGGGGCAGCATGAACCCTGCCCCGCCGCTCCGACGCCGGCTGCCGTATTCTCTGGCGTTGGTTTTCGGGCGGGGACCGGGATCACGCTGCTGCGGCAGCGGCCCCCCCCCCGGCAATTTTCCGTGCCCCGATGGGCTGAGCGGCCATCAGTTTCTGTCCAGTCCCGCTGGTGTGGATTGGACAGGATGGCAGACCTGGCTGGTAGGCCAGCTGGTGCGGTCCTCGGGGGGTCGCAGGGGGATCCGGCCGCAGGAGGGGGCCCCCACGGTGGCCTGGCCCGCGATCGGGGCCCACCGATCTGCGGGCGGGCCTGTGCCGTGGGGGCACTCCTTCCTTCCGCGCCGGCCCCTGTGGGGCTCCGCCATGGCCAGCGTGGAGAAGACACCCCCCTGCGCATGCGCCAGAATACGCCGGCCGGCCTGTGCATGCACTAAACCACGTCGGCTAACTCACGCAGTTCCTTCGGCGCCGGCTGGCATGGCGCCAACCCCTCCGGCACCGGCCTAGCCCCTGGAAGTGTGGAGAATTCGGCAACTTCCGGTTGGCCCGACACCGGAGTGGTTCACGCCGTTCTTGGTGCCGGCGTCAGGCCAATTCGCCGATTGCGGGGAATCCCGCCCTACTTCTTCCAAAGTGTTGTAAATCTGTGGAATTCGCTACCCCAGAGTGTGGTGGATGCAGGGACAGTGAGTAAATTTAAGGAGCAATCAGACATGAAGTTCCGCAAGTGGTGAGCAAGATCAGTTTGCTCTTCTGTGATATTGTTGGCTCGAAAATAATAGCACATGTGCTCTGCAGACTGGGCCCAATCCTCAACCCCTCCATTAGAGGCGTCCCGACGTCCATAGAGCGGCATAGCGAAGAAATGCGGGCTCCGACTTGCAGCATGAACAGCAAGAGGTGGCGGAACTGCAAGGCCTCAGCGCCAACAGTGGACAAAATCCCATCCTCATCACCAGTTTTGTATCTGCAAGAAGAGGGAGTCCACACCTAATTGAGTGAAGCAATAATGATTTATTCCAAAAGCCCTGGATACATGGCACTCGCGTTACCCAACCGAGTGAGTGCCAGCACTGTCTGACTGTCCCACTTTATACTGGAAGTGTTCAAGTCACCCCGGCCCCTTACCAGGGAAGCGCATATTCCCCCAAGGATTCTGGGAATATGAAATCCCCAGTGGCGTAAGTATAATATTGATACAGATTATGACAGACTGTAACCACAAGGAATGCAATTTCTTCAATGTCTAGCTGGTGTGTAAATGTCCTGCAGCTCAACACTCCCAGGCAGCAGTCATGATGCCTTGATTCTGTGCTACTCTGCCGTGCCATGAGCACTGGAGCCATCATAAGAAACCAGAGGAGGGTTACTGCCCAACAAGATCTACCAGCTGACCACCTGACTCTTGACTCCAGTGTGCAACTCATGCACACATGGGCAGTGTGAATATAATGTGAGCTATGCTGTGACACGAATTTCATCGGGTAGATCACTGTGGTGCTTAAGCGATGCTTCAACTACCTGGTTCGTTCAGAGGAGCCATGCAATACTCTCTCCAGAGTGCATGTCATTATCTGTCGTGCAGAGGATATTTCCACTTGTCGGAAAAACTGGAACCAGAGGACACAATCTCAGGCCAAAGGGACGATCCTTTAAGAACATAAAAACATAAGAACTAGGAGCAGGAGTAGGCCATCTGGCCCTTCGAGCCTGCTCCGCTTTTCAATGAGATCATGGCTGATCTTTTGTGGGCTCAGCTCCACTTTCCCGCCCGAACACCATAACCCTTTATTCCTTTATTCTTCAAAAAACTATCTATCTTTATCTTGAAAACATTTAATGAAGGAGCCTCAACTGCTTCACTGGGCAGGGAATTCCATAGATTCACCCTTTGGGTGAAGAAGTTCCTCCTAAACTCAGTCCTAAATCTACTCCCTCTTATTTTGAGGCTATGCCCCCTAGTTCTGCTTTCGCCCGCCAGTGGAAACAACTTCCCCGCATCTATCCTATCTATTCCCTTCATAATTTTATATGTTTCTATAAGATCCCCCTGCATCCTTCTAAATTCCAACAAGTACAGTCCCAGTCTACCTAACCTCTCCTCGTAATCCAACCCCCTCAACTCTGGGATTAATCTAGTGAATCTCCTCTGCACACCCTCAAGCCAGTACGTCCTTCTTCAGGTAAGGAGACCAAAACTGAACACAATACTCCAGGTGTGGTCTCACTCACACCTTATACAGTTCCAACATAACTTCCCTAGTCTTAAACTCCATCCCTCTAGCAATGAAGGACAAAACTCCATTTGCCATCTTAATCACCCGTTGCACCTGTCAACCAACCTTTGCGACTCATGCACTAGCACACCCAGATGTCATTTAAATGATGTAAATGATTTGAGACAGAGATGAGGGGGAATTTCTTCAGCCAGTGGGTGGTCAATCTGTGGAACTCTTTGCCTCAGAAGGCTCTGGAGGCCAAATCACTGAGTGTCTTTAAGACACAGATAGATAGGTTCTTGATTAATAAGGGGATCAGGGTTACGGAGAGAAGGCAGGAGAATGGGGATGAGAAAAATATCAGCCATGATTGAATGGTGGAGTAGACTCGATGGGCTGAGTGGCCTAATTCTGCTCCTATGTCTTATGGTCTTATGATTATTTGTACTTTAAAGCCTCACCAGCAGGTGAAGATGGAACAGGAAAAGGAGGACGAGGAAAAGGAGGAGCAGAGGGAAGAAAGGAAGCAACAGATCATCCTTCTGTCCGTGATTTATCTCAACCAACTGCGCTACCAATGGGACTGCAAATGACCTTGCAGAATGCCCTCACCCTAACCCTGCTTGGTGGCAGACTGCTTCGGTGGGACATGGACAGTTGGAGTCTGGGCTGGTTGACTGAAAGGCAACAGCAAAGACACCTACTGAGTGACAATGGTGGGAAGGTGAATGCTGTCATCTTTAGGTTTGTGTTTGATGGAGCCAATTCCCCCAGGTGGTGCCTCAGCAAAGCTCCCAATGTTTTTGAGGACAGATTGCTGGACTGCTGTGACACTCTGCAGTTAAGCTCCTTTGCACACTGTTACCTGCAGCCTTGGTGGCAGTTGATGCGTTTGTTCCAGCAAGCTGAATGTGCATGCCTACAGTCTGAACTTCCATTCAGAGAACAGGTGGTTTCTGTTTGTGTTGCAATGAAGCTGAGAAATTGGCCCTCAGACGCTGGATCATGGGGCGGGATTCTCCGACCCCCCGCCGGGTCGGAGAATCGCCGGGGGCTGGCGTGAATCCCGCCCCTGGCGGTTGCCGAATTCTCCGGCACCGGATATTCGTCGGGGGTGGGAATCACGTCGCGCCGGTTGGCGCCCACCCCCCCCCCCCGGCGATTCTCCGGCCCGGATGGGCCGAAGTCCCGCTGCTGGAATGCCTGTCCCGTCGGCGAGAATCAAACCACCTTTCTTACGGCGGGACAAGGCGGCGCGGGCAGGCTCCGGGGTCCTGGGGGGCATGGGGCGATCTGGCCCGGGGGGGTGCCCCCACGGTGGCCTGGCCCGCGATCGGGGCCCACCGATCCGTGGGCGGGCCTGTGCCGTGGGGGCACCCTTTTTCTTCCGCCTTCGCCATGGTCTCCACTATGGTGGAGGCGGAAGAGACCCCCTCCACTGCGCATGCTCGGGGATGCCGTGAGCGGCCGCTGACGCTCCCGCGCATGTGCTGCACGGCAAAGTCATTTCCGCGCCAGCTGGCGGGCCACCAAAGGCCTTTCCCGCCAACTGACGGGGCGGAAATCAGTCCGGCGTGGGCCTAGCCCCTCAAGGTGAGGGCTCGGCCCCTCAAGATGCGGAGAATTCCGCACCTTTGGGGTGGCCGATGCCGGACTGATTCGCGCCGTTTTTGGCTCCGGTCGGCGGACATCGCGCCGATTGCGGAGAATCCCGCCCATGGTTGGGTCCACAAGTAATCTCATGCAGTTGGTCACCAATTCCACGCTGCAAACAATGGATACCAAGCTCTGCACAAAACCCTGTGCAAGATTAGTGCGGGACCTCTCCAAGTCCCCTGACAATGACTGCAGTTTTTCTGTCTGTCCTGCTGATGCACCAAGCATTTCATTTTCCGTGTCCATCAGTCTTTTCATGTATGCTGCCCCAGTGAAATCCTCATCTCAGTTGTATCTGGGGCATAACCCGTGTGCCTCGCTGTCCTGGGAGCTGAAAATGAGGTTACCCTTGCCCCCTGACCAGGCTGCAACCTACTCATGCCTGGTGTTTCACCACATGCACATCCTCTTTCTGAGCTAGCTTCAAATGTATGTTTTAGTGGACGGAATTCTCCCACGGCCCCACCAGTTCGTTCAGTGGGTGGGGGGGGATTTGGCGGGAATGCAAAGAATCGGTTTCACGGCAGCATAATAATAATCTTTATTGTCACAAGTAGGCTTACATTAACACTGCAATGAAGTTACTGTGAAAAGCCCCTGGTCGCCACATTGCGGCACCTGTTCAGGTACACAGAGGGAGAATTCAGAATGTCCAATTCACCTATCAACACATCTTTCGGGACTTTTGGGAGGAAACCAGAGCACCTGCAGGAAACCCACGCAGACACAGGGAGAACGTGCAGACTCCGCACAGATAGTTACCCAAGCTGAGAATCAAACCTGGGACCCTGGCGCTGTGAAGCAACAGTGCTACCCACTGTGCTACTATGCTGCCCCTGCATGAATTTCCCATTTGAAACTGATTTGAATTCTGCTAATGGGATGCAGATGAAGTCCAAACCAGAATCTTTCACCCATGCAAAATTCTCCATGACACCAGCGGGAAACATGCCAGTCCAGAGTGCATCTGAAACAATGTGGCCTGCAGAGTTGGGATTCACCTGCTTTCGGTGTTTGGAATGGAGGCCAGCAGTACCCCTGGACCCCAAAATACCACAGCACTCGGTGTAGGGGGGAAGAAGCATCTACAGGCAGATCTACCAGATTCAGTGACATCGAGGGTATCCAGCCTCCGGCCTCCAAGTTGTCCTGGAGATCCATGTTCTTTATCAGAAGGTCCATCAGTTCTTCAGTGGTGGGTCAGTGATGGGCACTTTTCTATATGGCGCCTGGATATGATCACGAACGAGGTACCATCAAGTCTTAGTGGTCCACGTTGGGACAAACAACATAGGCAAGACTAGGAAAGAGGACTGTTTGGAACAAAATTAAAGAACAAGTCCTCCACGGTTATAATCTCTGGATTAATACCCAAGTGCAAATTGGCATTGGGATGAGAAAATTAGGGAAGTAAACACGTGGCTAAAGGAGTGGTGTGGGAAAGAGGGGTTCCATTTCATGGGGCACTGGCATGAATATTGGCACAGGAGGGATGTGTACTGTTGGGACTGTCTCCACCTGAACCGATCTGGGACCGGTGTTATAGCGGAAAGGATAAATAGGGTGGTCACAAGGACTTTAAACTAGCAAATGGGGGAAGGGAAGGCCTCAGGGGAACTCAATACAGTTCCATAAACAAGTAACAGGGCAGAGAGTAAAGGAATAGTCATGAACCAACTAGGAACTGCAGCTAATGGTAAAACTACAAGAAGTATAATGGTTAATTGGAACCAAAGCAGCAATCACCATGTGAGGAGAAGGTAGAAGTTCATAGGATGACCAGACAGGGCCAGTCTAACAACTACGGAGGGGAAAGGAAATGTAAAAGATCAAAATGTAAGGTGACTGTGGGAGTGAAAGTTGGAATTGGGGCTGAGTATTATCAGAGATTAATAAAGGAGGTCAGAATGTGTGAAAAGCATAGTGCACAAGAAAATCCAGCAAAGAAAAGACAAATCAGTGCGAGATATTTAAAAACCTTGTACCTAAATGCACGCAGTATTCGGAATAAGATCAATGAGCTGACGGCACAAATAGAGACAAATGGGTATGATTTGGTGGGGATTACTGAAACATGGTTGTAGGAGGACTGGGACTGGGATTTGACTGCCCAAGGCTACTCAGTTTTCCGAGAGGATAGACAGGATGGAGCAGGAGGTGGAGTTGCTTTGTTGGTTAAAGAAGACATCAAGGCTGTATTAAGAAATAATATTGGCACTGATGGCCAAAATGTTGAATTGATCTGGGTGCAAATAAAAAACAATGGAAAAAAAATCCTTGGTAGGAGTAATTTGCAGGCCCTGGGCAATACTTCCAAAGTGGGGCATAATATAAACCAAGAAATAATGAGGGCTTGTGAGAAGGGCACAATGATAATCATGGGTGTTCTTAATATGCATATTGACTTGATTGATCAATTTGGCCCGGGTAGCTTCGAGGGAGATTTCAAAGAGTGTATGAGGGATTGTTTCTTAGTGCAATATGTTATGGAGCCAACCAGGGAGCAGGCTGTTTTAGATTTAATATTATGTAACAAAGAAGTTGATAAATAATCTTGTTGTTAAGGATCCTCTTGAAAGGAATGGGGCGAGATTCTCTGACCACCCGCCGGGTCGGATAATCGCCGGGGGCTGGCGTGAATCCCGCCCCCGCCGGTTGCCGAATTCTCCACCACTGGATATTCGGTGGGGGCGGGAATCGCACCGCGCCGGTTGGTGCCCCCCCCCCCCCCCCCACCACCCCCTCCGCGATTCTCCGGCCCGGATGGGCCGAAGTCCCGCCGCTAGAATGCCTGTCCCGCCGGCGTAGATTAAACCACCTACCTTACCGGCGGGACAAGGTGGCGCGGCGGGCTCTGGGGTCCTGGGGGGGGGGGGGGCGATCTGGCCCCGGGGGGTGCCCCACGGTGGCATGGCCTGTGATCGGGGCCCACCGATTCGCGGGCGGGCCTGTGCCGTGGGGGCACTCTTTTCCTCCTGCCTTCGCCACGGTCTCCACCATGGCGGAGGCGGAAGAGACTCCCTCCACTGCGCATGCGCGGGAATGCCGTCAGCGACCGCTGACGCTCCTGCGCATGCGCCGCCTGGAGATGTCATTTCCGCGCCAGCTGGCGGGGCACCAAAGGCCTTTTCCGCCAGCTGGCGGGGCGGAAATTCATCCGGCGCGGGCCTAGCCCCTTAAGGTTGGGGCTCAGCCCCCAAAGATGCGGAGCATTCCGCACCTTTGGGGCGGCGCGATGCCTGACTGATTTGCGCCGTTTTGGGCGCCAGTCGGCGGACATCGTGCCGTTTCCGGAGAATTTCGCCCATAATCACAGCATGCTAGAATTTCAAAATCAGTTTGAGCAAGAGTAGACCGAATGCCATACTAGAGTTTTGGTGTTTGGCAGAGTTGGCCCAAGTAGACTGGGCACAATGATTTGAGGATAGGACAGTTGAGGAACAATGGCGGATATTCAGGGAGATATTAAATACCTCTCAATTAAAGTATATTCCTGAGAGGAAGAGGAATTGTATGAGGGAGACGATCCTTCCATGGCTAAACAAGGAAGTCAAAGCGGACATAAAAGCAAAAACTAGGGCATACCAATCTGCAAAAGCTAGTGGTAAGCTGGAGGATTGGAGGGACTTTAAGGTTAATCAAAAGGCTACTAAATATCAAATCAAAAGAGCTAAGGTGAACTACAGAAGGAAACTAGCAGAAAACATAATCACTGATACCAAAAGCTCTATAAGTATATAAAGAGGAAAAAAATAGGTAAAGTAAATGTTGGCCCTTTAGAGGACGATACTGGTGAAGTAAGAATGGGGAATGCAGAGATGGCTGAGGCACTGAACCAATATTTTGCTTATATCTTCACGGTAAAGGATAATAAAATTTTTCCAAAAACTGCAGTTAATGCAGAGGAACTTGGTGCAATAATCATTATTAGGGAGAAGGTGTTGAATAAACTAATGGCATTAAAGACAGATAAGTCTCCAGGACCTGATAGCCTGATCCCTCGGGTATTAAAGGAGGCAGCAGAGATAGTGGATGCATTGGTTATGATATTTCAAAATTCTTTGGATTCTGAAAAAGTCCCAGTGGATTGGAAACACGCTAATGTGGTGCCCCTATTCAAAAAGGGAAAGAGGCAAAAAAGTAGGAAACTAGACCAGTTAGCTTGACCTCTGTGGTGGGGAAGTTGCTGGAATCAATCATTAAGGAGAAGATGACTGAACATTTTGAAAGACAAAGCTCAATCCACCATTGTCAGCATGGTTTTCTGATGGGTAAATAATGCTTGATGAACTCGCTTGAGTTCTTTGATTGGATTGAGGATTGGCTGACTGACAGAAAACAGAGAGTTGGGATAAATGGGTCCTTTGCTGGCTGGTGAACTGGCTAGCAGAGTGCCGGAGGGGTCAGTCCTTGGACCTCAACTGTTTACAATCTATACAAATGATCGGAAGCAGAGACGGAGTGTAATATAGCAAAATTTGCAGATGATACTAAAATAGGTGGGAAAGCAGGCAGTGAAGAGAAGATAAAGATTTTACAGATGGATATAGATCGGCTAGGAGAATGGGCCAAAATTTGGCAGATGGAGTTTAATGTGGATAAGTGTGAGGTCATGCATTTTTGCCAATAGAATAGTAAGGCAAATTATTATCTAAGTGGAAAGCAGATTCAAAATGTGTCTGGATAGAGGAATCTGGGTGTCTTTGTTCATGAATCACAGAAATTCAGTATGCAGGTACAGAATGTAATAAAAAAGGCAAATTAAATTTTAGTGTTTATTAAAAGGACTGGAGTATAAAAGTAGAGAAGTGTTGTTGCAATTGTATAGGGTGTTGGTGAGACCACAGCTGGAGTGTTGTGTCCAGTTTTGGTATCCTTATTTGAGGAAGGATGTGGTGGCATTGGAGGCATCTCAGAGGAGGCTCACCAGATTGATTCCAGGGGTGAATAGGTTGACGTATGAGGAGAGATTAAACAGTTTGGGCTTATACTCGCTGGAGTTTAGAAGAATAAGGGATCTGATCGAGGTATATAAAATACTAAGAGGGAATGATAAAGTAAACGTAGACCAAATGTTCCTCTTGTGGGGCAATCTAGAATGAGAGGTCACAGATATAGGTTGAGAGGCAGGAGGTTTAAAACTGAAATGAGGAGGAATTACTTGTCCCAGAGGGTGGTGAGATTGTGGAACTCGGTGCCCCTTATTGCGATGGAATCTCAACCATTAATGGTTGCAAGAAGGTGATAGAGGGCAAAATTCTCCCCCAACGGCGGGAGGTCCGCCGACTGGCGCCAAAGCCGACGCCAATCAGACGGGCATCGCGCCGGCCCAAAGGTGCGGAATGCTCCGCATCTTTGGCGGCCTAGCCCCAACATTGAGGGGCTAGGCCGACGCCGGAGGGACTTCCGCCCCGCCAGCTGGCGGAAATGGCGTTTGTTTCCCCGCCAGCTGGCGCGGAAATGCGGCGCATGCGCGGAAGCGTCAGCGGCCGCTGTCAGTTTCCCGGTGTATGCGCGGGAGCGTCAGCGGCCGCTGTCAGTTTCCCGCGCATGCGCAGTGGGGAGAGTCTCTTCCGCCTCCGCCATGGTGGAGGCCGTGGCGGAGGCGGAAGGGAAAGAGTGCCCCCACGGCACAGGCCCGCCCGCGGATCGGTGGGCCCCGATCGCGCCGCGCTGCCCCCCAGGAACCCGGAGCCCGCCCACGCCGCCTGGTCCCGCCGGTAAATACCAGGTTTGATTTACGCCGGCGGGACAGGCAATTTCTGGGCGGGACTTCGGCCCATCCGGGCCGGAGAATCCAGCGGGGGGTCCCGCCAACCGGCGCGGCCCGATTCCCGCCCCCGCCGAATATCCGGGGCGTCATTCTCCAACCCCCCGCCGGGTCGGAGAATGGCCGTTGGCCGCCGTGAATCCCGCCCCCGCCCCCGCCGAAGTCTCCGAAGGGAGAAAAGTCGGCGGGGCGTTAATGGCGCCGCTGCCGCGGAGAATGTCACGGGTCTGAGCAAGGCAGCCGATTTTCGGCCTGCCGATATTCTCCCTTCCGGATGGGCCGAAGTCGCGTCGACGTCAATCAAACCTCCTTTTCATCGGCGTGACCAGGCTCACGCCGACCAGCGAGGAGGTGAGTGACGGCCTGGGGGGTTGGCTCTGGGCAGGAAATGGCGTGGCTGCAGACTGATTGCGTGAGGAGAGGTGTGTCTCGGCTTGTGTGTGTGTGCGGCTGGGGGGGGGGGGGGGGTGGTTAGAGTAGGCTGGGCTCCGGGGGAGTGCCGGGAGGGGGTCCGTGCCGGGGTGGAGGTTGGGGGTTGGGGGGGTCCGTGCCGGGGTGGAGGTTGGGGAGGGGGTCCGTGCCGGGGTGGAGGTTGGGGGTTGGGGGGGGGTCCGTGCTGGGGTGGAGGTTGGGGAGGGGGTCCGTGCCGGGGTGGAGGTTGGGGAGGGGGTCCGTGCCGGGGTGGAGGTTGGGGGGGGGGGTCCGTGCTGAGGTGGAGGTTGGGGAGGGGGTCCGTGCCGGGGTGGAGGTTGGGGGGGGGGGTCCGTGCTGGGGTGGAGGTTGGGGAGGGGGTCCGTGCCGGGGTGGAGGTTGGGGGGGGGGGTCCGTGCTGGGGTGGAGGTTGGGGAGGGGGTCCGTGCCGGGGTGGGTGATGGGAGGGCAAATGAGTTGGTCCACCTGGCCAGGGTCCAGCCTCCAACAGTTGGACCCATGCGGTCCATGCCACCTGGCTGTGGGGAGGAGGGGATATGGGCAATGATGACATGTCGTCGTTCCCCTCCCCCCCACCAGGCCGTCATGTTTTCAGACCATCCAGCGATGTTGGTCGCCGTGGTGGCAGCCGCTCATGTCTATGTTGCCCTGGATGAGGAGGAGGAGGAGGAGGAGGAGGAGCGTGCCAGAGAGGCGGCGCAGGCTGCCGCAGAGGGGCAGGCGGCAGCCGCCCAGGCTGGAGGGACACCTGACCGACAGGACGAGGAGGGGGAGGAGGACGTCGCGGCCCCACGGCAACGGAGGCACCCGAGGGCGCCCCGTGTGTACCGGCCCCGGCAGTCATACCAGGACCTCACGGACCGGGAATGCAGGAGGAGACTCCGGATGAGCCGGGAAACCGTGGCACACATCTGCCACCTGCTGGCACACCTGTCACCGCGTGGCACTGGCGGGGACACCCTCTCCCCGTGTCCGTCAAGGTTACGGTGGCCCTGAACTTTTATGCAACGGGGTCATTCCAGGCACCGAGTGGGGACCTGTCCGGCATATCGCAGACATCGGTGCATCGGTGAATCCGGGCAGTGACAGATGCCCTTTATGCCATGGCGCACCGCTACATCCGCTTCCCCGTGGACCGGGCCAGCCAAGATGCCCGGGCCGTGGGCTTCTCTGCCGTTGCCGGGTTCCCCATGGTCCAGGGCGCGATCGATGGGATGCACGTCGCCGTGCGGCCACCTGCAGAGAACAGGGCCGTGTTCACTAATAGGAAGGGGACCTATTCAATGAACGTACAGGTGGTCCGCATGATGATCCTGCACGTCTGCGCCCGTCACCCAGGCAGTGTACACGACTCATTCGTGTTGTCGCGGTCATCCATCCCCGGCATGTACGAGGGACGCCATCCCCGGCTGAGGGGCTGGTTGCTGGGCGACAGGGGCTACCCATTGCGATCGTGGCTCATGACGCCTATACGGAGGCCACGCAATGAGGCGGAGAACCGCTACAATGATGCCCATGTAGCGACAAGGGGAGTGATCGAGAGGTGCTTTGGCGTGCTGAAGATGCGTTTCAGGTGCCTGGACCTCTCTGGGGGCGCCCTCCAGTATCGGTCAGATAGGGTCGGCCGCATCATTGTGGTGTGCTGCGTCCTGCACAACATAGCCCAGCAGAGGGGCGATGTGCCGCAGGCAGAGGAGGGCGGAGTGGAGGAGCAGCAGGAAGAGGCCCAGTCCTCCCCAGATGAGGGGGATGGGGGCAATGGTCAGGGCAGACGGGGTAGACACAGGCGGGTGGCTGTCCACCGTTACCGGCTGGCCCAGCGGGCACGGGACAGACTGATAGACGCCCGCTTCACTGACTAGATGGGCGTGGGAATCGGGTAGTATGGCCACAGACCGCACACCATGACAACAGCCGACCACCCACACCCCCCACCCATCCACCCACCCAGCACCCTCACCCCCCTCCCCAACCCCACACACCCCACCCGCATGCACACCACCCCCTCACCCCCAATTGCCGATCCACCGGCGGCACAACGGGCCGGGCTCACCCAGTTGCGGGTGGACGCGTGTCTATCGCAGGCCATGGAGAATGATGACAGCCCGCCTCCGATGAGCTCCTGGCTCTACATCGTTGGACTATGTCTGACCCATGGCCACAGTACCACCATCCACCCGGACCATCCCTGCATGCGGCTGTGACACTGCAGCGCACGGTCCCGTCCTCTGCCCGGGGGATGTTGATGGCGGCCCAGGGGGAAGGGGGCAGACTCACCTGGGGCTGAGGTAAGACCACCCCTCACACACACACGTGCGCTCAACGTACATGACACCCCCGCACACTTTGGACAGAGCACAAAGGCAGCTTCGGTAGGTGTAACATTGACTTTAATAACCAAAGGAGTTCATGCACGTGCCCTAGCCCCTAAAACTCATCTGTGCCCTGCACCCGTGCCAACTTACTCAGTGTCTAATTGTTTGGCCTTACGGGCCCTTTGACTACGTCTACGTGGTTCCCCAGACGGTACAGCAGAACTGGAGGTGGACTCCTGTGATTCCTGCCCTCTGACACTGGATCCCTTTGGCGGCCGTTTCCTGGGGCGTCCTGGCCTAGATGGGCCAGGCTGCGGCCCGGGCGACTGGGATGGCGAGCTGCCAGCCTGTCCTGCCCGTTGCCCACCCGATGCACCTGGGACGGAAGGGGGGGGGGGAGTCCGAGGTGTCGCGGTGTACCGGGACCTCCCCTACAGAGGGAGCCGGGACGGACCACACCACCTCCTCCTCCCTCGGGGTGCCCGATGGCCCCCAGGCCTCTACATGGGTGGGGGATGTGAACGGACTGGCCATCCGACGCGCCCCCGACATCTGGCGCTGCCAGTCCTGGAGGCCCGTGCTGGTATCGACAGGGGTCTGCAGGTTTGCAGCCATGGAGCCCAGGGGGTTGTCGAACCCTGTCTGCGACAGTGCGACGCCAGCTCGCACATGGCCACTGGCGCCGATGCCCTCAGCGATGGCCTGCTGAGACTGGGCCATGGCCTGCAGAGACTGGGCCATGGCCTGCAGAGACTGGGCTATGGCCTGCTGAGACTGGGCCATGGCCTGCTGAGACTGGGCCATGGCCTGCTGAGACTGGGCTATGGCGTTGAGCGCCTCTGCCATCTGGCGCTGGCACTGGCTCATGGCCTCCTGTGAGAGGGCAGCCATTTCCTGGGCCACAGACGCCGCCTGCACGGAAGGCCCCAGGCCTCGCAACCCGTGCGGTGTCAGCCTGGGTGGCACGCATGACCGGGACCACTCCCAGCTCCTGGACGTGGGTGGACTCCTCCACCTGCGACCGCAGCCGCCGCAAGCCACCCGTCACCCTATTCGCTCGTCTCCGTGTCGGTGGTTGCATCGGATCTATGTGTGGGTGTGGTAACTGCAGGAACCCGGGATCCATCTGGGCGGCAGATGTTCGCTTGGCCTGGGCTGCCCTCCGACCGCCCGGTCCCTCTGCTGCTCCTACCTCCACCTGCTGTACCGGGACGGCTGTGTTGTGCGCACCAGTGAGTGTACCAGACGCCTCATCACTAAAGTGCCCAACCGTGGTGAGTGTTTCTGCGATGGTGGAGGGTGTTGGTGACAGCAGTGGCTTTGTGTCGTGCTCTTCGTCCCACTCTGAGTCCATGGCACTTTGGGGTGGGGGTTCGTCTCCACCCATCCACTCTGAGTCACTGTCCGGTATTTCGTCTTCCCGGGTAGGGGTGTCCTGGGTAGTGCTGTCCGGGGTAGTGCTGTCCTGGGCAGTGCTGTCCCGGGTAGTGCTGTCCCGGGTAGTGCTGTCCCGGGTAGGGGTGTCCTGGGTAGTGGTGTCCCGGGTAGTGGTGTCCTGGGTAGTGGTGTCCCGGGTAGGGGTGTCCTGGGTAGTGGTGTCCCGGGTAGGGGTGTCCTGGATAGTGGTGTCCTGGGTAGTGGTGTCCTGGCTCGGATGTGACGGGGGCCTGTGGCTGCCCCCCTCATCGCTGGTTGGTCGCTCCCGCACCTGACGGGGGTGTCGTCTCCCTGTTGCTCCAGGTCTCTCCGTCTCCCGTGGCGTGCGAGGGGCATCCTGCGGGTGTCGCATGCTGGAGGGTTCGGGTCTCTCCGTCTCCCGTGGTCTCCGAGGGGCATCCTGCGGGCGTCGCATGCTGGAGGGTGCGGGTCTCTCCGTCTCCCGTGGTCTCCGAGGGGCATCCTGCGGGCGTCGCATGCTGGAGGGTGCGGGTCTCTCCGTCTCCCGTGGTCTCCGAGGGGCATCCTGCGGGCGTCGCATGCTGGAGGGTGCGGGTCTCTCCGTCTCCTGTGGTCTCCGAGGGGCATCCTGCGGGCGGTCTGCATCTGCGGGGATGGGTGCCTGGACGTTTGGTCCTGCGATACACAATGAAGCATGCATGGTTAGACATCAGGCAGTGATCAGGTGATACGGGGGAGGGGGATATAGGGGAGGGGGGATATGGGGACGGGCTGTTGGTGGCTCACTTGCTCGTGGGGCCCCGACCTCTGCATCAGCAACCTCCCGGTCCTCAGGTCCGCCAGCCAGTTCCAGGGCCCTTTCCTCGTGTACGGTCAGTGGCCTCTCATCAGCGGGCCCTCCTCCAGTCCTCACATGCTCCCTATTGTTGTGTGCGCGCTTCTCCTGTGGGGGGGGTGGGGTGGTGGCAGGGGTAAAAGGCAACAGTGTTAGGCAGGTATATGAATGCACGCCATCGGTTGCGCGTGCATTGCAGAGGTTAAGGTTAGGGCTGGATTCACTTGGGGATATGGGGGATATGGGGGAGGAGGGGATATGGGGGATATGGGGGAGGGGGGATATGGGGGAGGGGGGATATGGGGGAGGGGGGGATATGGGGGAGGGGGGATATGGGGGAGGGGGGATATGGGGGTTATATGGGGGATATGGGGGAGGGGGGATATGGGGGATATGGGGGAGGGGGGATATGGGGGAATATGGGGGATATGGGGGAGGGGGGATATGGGGGATATGGGGGAGGGGGGATATGGGGAGGGGGGATATGGGGGATATGGGGAGGGGGGGTATGGGGAGGGGGGATATGGGGGAGGGGGGATATGGGGGAGGGGGGATATGGGGGAGGGGGGATATGGGGGAGGGGGGATATGGGGGAGGGGGGATATGGGGGAGGGGGGATATGGGGGAGGGAGGGATATGGGGGATATGGGGGAGGGGGGATACGGGGGAGGGGGATATGGGGGAGGGGGGATATGGGGGAGGGGGGATATGGGGGAGGGGGGATATGGGGATATGGGGGAGGGGGGATATGGGGGAGGGGGGAATATGGGGGATATGGGGGATATGGGGGAGGGGGGATATGGGGGAGCGGGGATATGGGGGAGGGGGGATATGGGGGAGGGGGATATGGGGGATATGGGGGAGGGGGGATATGGGGGAGTGGGGATATGGGGGAGGGGGGATATGGGGGATATGGGGGAGGGGGGGATATGGGGGAGGGGGGATATGGAGGAGGGGGGATATGGGGGATATGGGGGAGGGGGGATATGTGGGAGGGGTGGATATGGGGGAGGGGGGATATGGGGGAGGGGGGATATGGGGGAGGGAGGATATGGGGATATGGGGAGGGGGGAATATGGGGGAGGGGGTATATGGGGGATATGGGGGAGGGGGGATATGGGGGAGGGGGGATATGGGGGATATGGGGGAGGGGGGATATGGGGGAGGGTGGATATGGGGGAGGGGGGGATATGGGGGAGGGGGGATATGGGGAGGCTCACCCTGCCTGCTCTGACGAGGTCGTTCACCTTCTTGTGGCACTGGGTGCCTGTCCGTGGTGTTAGGGCCACAGCGGTGACGGCCTCTGCCACCTCCCTCCACAGACGCCGGCTGTGGCGTGGGGCAACTCTGCGGCCGTGCCCGGGATACAGGGCGTCCCTCCTCTGCTCCACCGCGTCCAGGAGCGCCTCCACATCGCCTGACTCGAACCTCGGGGCTGAGCGACGGCCAGCCATCAAGTCGGGTGTAGCGGTCGGCTGTTCCGGTCGGGTGGGGGGGAGCTGCGCGGCCTTATGAGCCGTCACGCCGTGCAGCGCGTATGACGCTGCACGGCGTGAACCACTGCGCAAGCGCGGATCCCGTTACGTCGCTGCTAGCCCATTTCGGGCCGCAGACTATCGGCCCATTTTTATGACGTGACGCAAGTGGGATTTGCGCCGTTTTTTGCGCCGATCGGCGGACTTTCCGCCGATAATGGAGAATTTCGCCCCCGGTGCCAGAGACTTCGGCAACCGGCGGGGGCGGGATTCACGCCAGCCCCCGGCGATTCTCCGACCCGGCGGGGGGTCGGAGAATGACGCCCCTGCTCTCAGCCGGTGGGACCTCGGCGTGGAAGGGTCTGGGGGCGGCCTGTGGGGGGGGGGGGGTCCGGCCCCGGGGGGGCCTCAGTTGTGGCCTGGCCCGTGATCAGGGCCCACCGATCGGCGGGCTGGCCTCTCATGCTGGGGGCCTCCTTTCTTCCGGGCCGGCCTCTGTAGCCCTACGCCATGTTGCATCGGGGCCAGAATTGCTGATCATGCACCCTGCACGTACACGTGATGCCAAGCGCCCAGTATGTGTGTGCATTTGGCACCAAATCACAGAGGAACAGCCTCTTCTGTTTTCTTGCTGCTGGCAAGAAAGGCAAGAGGACAATGAAGATGAATTATTTTCTCACGAGCACGGGATGGCCAGAGATACAAATAGACAGTGTACCTACTGGCCAGAATCTTGCAGATGAGAGAAGAAGTTTCAGATTTTGAAAGAGAAGTGGTGGGTGAAAAATTCCTTTTGAGGTTGAGACCCCAGAGTCAGTAATTAACTTACAGCTGACTCCAAATGAAAAGATTACATTGCTGTACCTAACCTGTGGTAGCACATTAAAACATGCCAAAAGCCCAAGAGGCTGTCAGCATTCTGTAGTAGCATCTCCCAGGAGTATCCAGTCCTGAGTAAAACAGGTATTTTGTTGCTATTGTCCTTCACGACGACCTACATGTGCGAGGTTGGATTTTCCAGTCTCACAAAGTTGAAGACAAAGGAACTGGTTGAAGTCTGCACCTGATATGTACATTGCCCTCTCCTCCTGTGAACCTGATTGGAGTGAGATCATGATGACCAAGCACGCTCCCCTTTCACATTAAAAGTAAATGAGCGTGGAGTGTGTCGCGACGATTGGCCGGCATAGGTTCCTGAAGGTCGGCCAGTTGCCAAAAGTGGGTCCCCGGAAAAAAAGTTTGAAAAACACTGGTCTATAGATCCTTCTGGTCCCTTTGAATAGAAGACCTCTCTCCTCCTGTGCAACACTCCAAGGCTTCCAGTTCTGCATTAGGGAATCTCAGAGCCCATTCTCTCCCCTGTTGTTCCATGCTTACTCTTCTTAAAGGTCAGATACTCTTCCCTACACCCACACCTTCTCCGGTCAAAATGCACATCACCTTTAAGAGGCAAAGGTTGGTTTAAGTAGTGCAGCTGGATTGAACTCACGTTTGCCTCTCATGGTTTTGTGCCTCCTGCACACGCTTGCAGCCACTCAAACAATGCGCTTGATACTGCCTGCCACTGCAACCCTGTAAATGAACATGCAGCACAAAGTTTGCATGCTGCCTGCATCAGAAGCAACGGGTTAATGGCACAAGGTGACCCCTGTCTGTTTTGAGGCCCTATCAAATTTTAAGGCTCAAGAGTGGAGCCAGTGAGTGTAAACCTGAGAGAGGCCAATAGCAGTATCGCTGAGAAGAGTTAATTAGTGGGAGGAACGAGTTGCTTTTCCCAGACACCATCATTCGGCCATAAGGTGGGGAAACAAATCCCTACCCATGAGAGAATTACACCTGTCCCGGATGGCTGAACGTAGCTATTTTCTCACCCTAAACAGCTCTGCTTTAAGGAGTAAGTGGAATAAATCCTTCAGAGCTGAGCAGAAATGGTTTGAAGGTAGATTATAAGAATAATAAACAGGCTTGGCTATACATTGAGCTCTTTGTTACCTGACAACAAATGACTGAAACCTCGCAGTCCAACCCTTTAAGCTTTTTTGACAGGACCTTTCTAATAATGTTGAAGATAGGGTTGATTTACCACTGTGAAAATCCTCACAAGGAATTGCAAACAAGTAGAAGTAGAAATGAGACACTAACAGTGTTGGAGATGTTGATTGCGAAATCCCCCTGTTGATGGAGACAATAAGGAACTTCTTTCTCCTGTTAGTGTAGCTGATGAAAGTAAGAGGGACTTGCTTTTAAATAGTATCTTTTTGGAAGCCCCAAAGAGCATCACAGCCAATGAAGTGCATCTCAGTTGCACTGTTGAAATGTAGAAAACACAGCAACCGATCTATACACAGAAGGATCCCACACACTTCAGTGACCCGGGGCAAAATTCTCTGGTATCGGCGCGATGTCCTCCACACCTTTGGGGCGGCGCGATGCCGGACTGGTTTTTGGCGCCTGTCGGCGGACATTCGCCCTGGATTCTCCGTTTCTGAGACTAAGAGCTGGATTCTCCATTTCTGGGACTGAGGGCTGGATTCTCTGGGCGGAATTCTCCGCAATCGGCGCGATGTCCGCCGACCGGCGCCAAAAACGGCGCGAATCAGGCCGGCATCGAGTCGCCCCAAAGGTGCGGAATCCTCCGCATCTTGAGCGGCCGAGCCCTAACCTTGAGGGGCTAGGCGGGAGCTTCACGGGCCGCTCACGGCATCCCCGCACATGCGCTGTGGAGGGAGTCTCTTCCGCCTCCGCCATGGTGGAGACTGTGGCGAAGGCGGAAGGAAAAGAGTGCCCCCACGGCACAGGCCCGCCCACGGATCGGTGGGCCCCGACCACGGGCCAGGCCACCGTGGGGGGACCCCCCCGGGGCCAGATCGCCCCGCGCTCCCCCCAGGACCCCGGAGCCCGCCCGCGCCGCCTTGTCCCGCCGGTAAGAGAGTTGGTTTAATCCACGCCGGCGGGACAGGCATTCTAGCAGCGGGACTTCGGCCCATTTGGCCCGTAGAATCGCCGGGGGGGGGGTCCCGCCAACCGGCGCGACGCCATTCCCGCCCCCGCCGAATCTCCGGTGCCCGAAAATTCGGCAACCGGTGGGGGCGGGATTCACGCCAGCCCCTGACGATTCTCTGACCCGGCAGGGGGTCGGAGAGTCTCGGCCCCCCTTCTTAACCACATTCGTCCAATCCTGCCCTTTGTCAGTTTAGGAAAGGGTTTGGCAAAAGGTGGCATCCCTCCTTTCCCACAACTGTGGAAGAAAATAGTCAACATTTTTGTACGGGGTGATGTCTCATGTGCGTGAATGACTCCTGACTTCAAGTTTTGTGTCCAGAATTTTCCCAATTTAGATTGCACAGAGAATGATTCATGATGTGCAAGTATGGACATGCAGGGGTGAGGTAGTTACAAGAGAAAAGGAAAATAAGAGGGGAAAGTGAAGCATGTAAGTGGTATTCTTTCAAAATAGAGAAACTTGGACCACAGCCAAGCTGAGACAATGTGATGATTGAAAAGGAGCGAGCATATATTTATTACAATAAATCCAGGAATTAGTCAAAGGGCTTTTTAAATGTCCTATTGTATATAGTCATTTTAAATATTCACCGTTGCTAGTCATTTGGCTTGATAACAAACATTGGAACTATCACAAAAATTATGGCTTGAATTTTACTTTATCATGGACATATGCAATAATAACATTTTGTTTAGGCTTCTTATTTGAGGCTAGAGGTAACAAAATGAGAAATAAAAAGACAAGAACCAAGTGTACAGATAAACTAAAGTGGAAGCAAGAGGGGGAATAGTTAAATAACTGTTAGTGAAGAGAAATATGAATTCAAGTTGGTATTCTCATGCTTCCAGATATCTGGGGCGGGATTCTCCGATCCCCCCCCCGCGGGGTCGGAGAATCGCCGGGGGCTGGCGTGAATCCCGCCCCCACCGGTTGCCGAATTCTGCGGCACCGGATATTCGGCGGGGGCGGGAATCGCGCCGCGCCGGTTGGCGGGCCCCCCCCCGGCGATTCTCCGGCCCGCGATGGGCCGAAGTCCCGCCGCTGTCAACCCACGCCAGCCGGCGTGGATTGAACCACCTTTGAGACGGCGGGACACGGCGGTGCGGGTGGGCTCCGGGGTCCTGGGGGGGGGGGGGGTGGGCGCGGGGCGATCTGGCCCCAGGGGGGTGCCCCCCACGGTGGCCTGGCCTGCGATCAGGGCCCACTGATCCACGGGCGGGTCTGTGCCGTGGGGGTACTCATTTCCTTCCGCCTTCGCCATGGTCTCCACCATGGCGGAGGCGGAAGAGACCCCCTCCACTGCGCATGCGCGGGGATGCCGTGAGCGGCCGCTGACGTCCCGCGCATGCGCCGCCCGGCAAAGTCAGCTTCGCGCCAGCTGGCGGGGCACCAAAGGCCTTTCCCGCCAGCTTGAGGGACGGAAATCAGTCCGGCTCGAGCCTCGCCCCTCAAGGTGACGGCTCGGCCGCTCAAGATGCGGAGACTTCCGCACCTTTGGGGCGGCGCGATGCCGGACTGATTCACGCCATTTTTGGCGCCGGTCGGCAGACATCGCGCCGATATCGGAGAATCCCGCCCCAGATTTAAAACATACACAGATAGCTGTGGACTCTATAGCTACCGTCTTGCTGCTGCACAAATATTGGTTGAAATGATCAAATAGACTAATTCTTACATCCGTTATAAAGCTGAATAAACATTTCTAATTCTAACAAAAATTTAAATTATGTGGCAGGTGTGATGGTGCAATTTGTGACAATAGGTGCTTGACTGCTGATCATTAGGACATTCAGCGTCACTAATTAATTAATTTTTTGAAACTGGATTTAGTGCAGGTTTCTGAGCATAAAAGTAAAACTGGGAACGTAATACTTTATGTGGTAAGTGAATTTGTGGGGATGGGACTGTGTTGTTCATCAAGTGGGATGAACACTGTGGGTGTGATCCAACAGCCACTCTGCGCCAGAAAATCAGCTCGCCACGGCGCAGCATGGTCGAGGAAAGCCAGGAGACCCCACTCTCGGGATCTACCCAGCTCGCAACGCCTCGCGAGATCCAACGCCATTTAAAAATGGCGTCCCAATCTCTCGCTTCACTGGGGAGTTCCGGCGAGCGGGGCTATGTGTGGCCTCGGCTGCGCCTTCCCCATTCAGGCCCCTTATACAATGCAATTTGCACTGAATAGACATGTGTTTATCGGCACTGCGAGTGCCTGGAAACACGCGGCTAAACGTGCTCGCTAGGGGACTTTGTCCCCTTTTGGTGGAATCGCGCCCTGTAAATGACTCCTTAAACCAGACAGCAAGCATGCCTGGAAAATCAGGATAGAATTTAGTGGCAAATTTGTTGGTGGGGGCATTCAATTGGTCTGGAGGGTGGTGGTGTGGAAACCGCAGCCTTCCTGCACCTACCCCAATCAAATTGATGGCGGAAAGATTCATGGACAGCCAACCTGCTCCTCTGCCAATTAAGGCCCTTAAGTGTACAATTATTGCCTACTGAAGGACCTCATTCCACCCTGTTGGTATTAACCCAATGACGGGTAGGGGAGTCAATTAGCATGCCAGGAGTATGATAAGCAAGCCCATCCGGAACTACTTACGAGCTCCCAGGGAGTGGGGAGCCTCTTGTTCAAAAGTACTCAGTGACTGCTCTAGGGACCCGACATTGGGAAGGACAGGGGGCCCCACTGAGAACCAATCCCTGCCCTTGTTGCTAATCGGGGCTGGTTTAGCACAGTGGGCTAAACAGCTGGCTTGTAATGCAGAACAATGCCAGCATTCCCGTACCGGCCTCCCCGAACAGGCACCGGAATATGGTGACTAGGGGTTCTTCACAGTAACTTCATTGAAGCCTACTTGTGACAATAAGTGATTATTATTATTCTTATTATTAATCCTCCTCTCCCTGTCTTTCCCCTGACCCCACTCTGCCATCTTTCTCTTGTCATCACTCACTTATGGCTTGGGATCCTGTGATAATACTAGGCCTCATGTGGGTGTATTATCAGCGATGGCCACAGCCTCTGATTGGAGTCCTTGATCCCTGGGGAAGACCTGCCGCTGTCCGGTTAGGTGCCTAAGTGACACTTAATACAGGGGCCCTTGCCGAAAAGAGGGTGCAGGGGGCTCTCGTTGGCTCTCCAGCCAGCGGACGAACCCCGTTGCCTCAATTAAATACTGCTCTCAGTGTCACCTGAATAAATCAGGGGTTTTTGTTTGATTTTTCTTGTGACATCTTGTGCAAACCTTGTGCACTTTCTGATTGGATAAACTACATCTGTTTTTTGAATGGCCACTTAACTAACTAACTGAGGGTTTTTAGAGGATCATTATTGCTGTTTATCAAGGGTGTTTGAATTGTTTTTCATTCCTGTTAATTAAACAATGTTCTTTGGACGTATATGACTATAAGCACACCATTGCTCATGTCAATGGGATTTCTCATTGAAGTCACCCCAGCGCACTGCCAGTGAGAAAAGAGGGGCGTCATTCTCCGACCCCCCGCCGGGTCGGAGAATGGCCGTTGGCCGCCGTGAATCCCGCCCCCGCCGAAGTCTCCGGTACCGGAGATTGGGCGGGGGCGGGAATCGGGCCGCGCTGGTTGGCGGGACCCCCCGCTCAATTCTTCGGCCCATATGGGCCGAAGTCCCGCCCAGAAATTGCCTGTCCCGCCGGCGTAAATCAAAGCTGGTATTTACCGGCGGGACCAGGCGGCGTAGGCGGGCTCCGGGGTCCTGGGGGGGCACGGGGCGATCTGACCCCAGGGGGTGCCACCGTCCCACCGATCCGCGGGCGGGCCTGTGCCGTGGGGGCACTCTTTCCCTTCCGCCTCCGCCACGGCCTCCACCATGGCGGAGGCGGAAGAGACTCTCCCCACTGCGCATGCGCGGTGAACTGTCGGCGGCCGCTGACACTCCCGCGCATGCGCCGCATTCCCGCGCCAGCTGGCGGGGCAACAAACGCCATTTCCTCCAGCTGGCGGGGCAACAAACGCCATTTCCGCCAGCTGGTGGGGCGGAAATCCCTCCGGCGCCGGCCTAGCCCCTCAATGTTGGGGCTCGGCCCCCAAAGATGCGGAGCATTCCGCATCTTTGTGCCGGCGCGATGCCCGTCTGATTGGCACCGTTTTTGGCGCCAGTTGGCGGACATCGCGCCGTTGGGGGAGAATTTTGCCCGAGAAGCCCAACGGCTGGAGAATTCTGGCCTTGGTGTGCCTATGGTGAAGGGAATAGATGTTCAAACTGATAGACAGATACCAATCAAGTGGGTTGCTTTATCTCACATTCCACTTTCATTGAAACTATCCTGGTGAACAGGGTACATGATCTATAGGGCCCAGCAGTTTGAACCTTGCAAAATGCATCTCATCAATCAAACAACCACAATGAAGACCTGTTTCTTTAGTTTTCCAGTTTCTCTCCTCCTCTTCTGAAGGTGTTGGCAGTTACTGGCATGTGGTTACATTAGTGTTGGCCAGATTACAGCACCTTACCCTGCTTGTTGCTTCTTCATGTGTGAGTAATAGGAGGATTTTTAGCCAAGGCATCATAGTTCAGACCTATCTTACCCTTGCACAATATCCATATCTGTACATTTTCTAACAGGAGTAATTGAATAGCCAGGAAAAGCCAGGAACTTGCTATTTTTCTCCAGCTAACTCAGCACACTGAAAGTGACAAAAGTGAAGCATTTGTTCATATGTTCATTAAATTATTTTCCAACTGTGTTAAAGTACCGGCTATTCATTATAAAATACAGCCTATGGTGCATGATGATCCCTTCTGATCCATTATTCCTAAGCAGTATTTCTTACCACAGTAAAATCTTTGTTACTCATGCAAAGGGAATGAGTAGCACCGGTTAATCAAAAATTCCGATTAATGGAAAGTTCCACTTACCGATGGAATACAGCCCAATACTTGTCGTCTGAACTTTCAAAGAGTAAAGTTTGAAATAATATAGATATAGAAGCTGGGAGATTGTGGGCTCTATAGTACAAATCCAGGAGGCTTTATTAACCCAATCCCTGATGTCAGATTGCCTATTTATCGTCTTTTTCTGCATTTCAGTAGAGTGCAGAATGTGCAATTGCATAACCTCTTGTGCAGAGCAGCAAACGATACATCAGAAAATGTACTTCGTTCAGTCAGTTTCATTTCCTTATCAATTTCTTTTGCCTTTTGTTGCTCTCTTTGGTTGTTTCTAAATATGGCGGTCAATATGGTCACCTTCCTTAATTCTAATTACGTTTGCTTTAGAGCCACCAGGTATCTTTCGATACTGCCACAAGGTTCAAATCCGAATACTGATCAAAGAGCCGGTACACCAGTTAGTTAGTTCAAAGTCAATACTATTTATTTACACACACAGCAATATCTACTCATGCACGACATACTACAGACTAAACTATCACTACTGCTAAATCCTACACTTAGCTTCGGGCGTCCACTCAGTCAGAGGAACAATGGCCGTTGCTCGGTTCTGTGGCTGCTGGGGTCAAAGTGGTAGAGGGGAACAGCTAAGGTTGTCCGTCTGGTAGCGAGCGTTGACCTTGGACTTACTTGCTTCTGGTGTAGCTGGTGGAAGGGTCTCTCCGCTGTGAGAACCGATTCCACAAGAGCGATTCTCTCTTGGGGCCCGAAGGGGGCTTCACGCACTTTTGGGCGGGCCTTGAACTTGGCCCCAATCAATTGGGCCATTTCTTGATCAGTCGCATTGATCCTGACCAATAAAGAGGTGGGTGCCCTGATGGCTGGGCGTGTCCTAGGTGGCCGTTGGCCTGGCTTTGTTTTCTGCCATCGGTTTGGGGAACTGGCGCCGCGAGGTCTGGGGCCAGATCGGTTACTTAAATATCTTCCTTAGTTCTTGGAGATGGGCCATCCATATGCAAATGGGCCTACAGTTTCAGTCTCGTCTGGGAGCTGTTTCTCCAATATGCAGACAGGCTCTGTGCCTGCCTGCTTTCTTAACATTGTCCATTTTTCCCTGCAATCTTTGCAAATGTCCAATTTGTATTCTGGAAGTGGCCATCCCAGATGGCTACACTTTTAATGAGCATTGGGCTGGAGATAGGGGCACCTTCCGAAAGTTTCAACAAAAACCATAGAAAACACTGTCTACCTGCTCTAACTGAGGCACATGAAGAGTGCAGCTTCCCATGGCTTTATTTGATTTGGAACTAGCAAAAAAATTCTTTTTGAGCCTTGATATCGGGGATGAGCCAACATTGTATTATTTCATCAAAGCCTTCTGATCCTTGCCCTTTGGATTACATCTATAGATATAAATTTTCCGCTTTAACATCAATAAAACTCATTTGAGCTTTGTAGGAGGCTTTTCCCTGGTTTTATTGAGGGATTTAATAGCAGACTGAAGGAGAATTTCACCCCCCTCACAAGGCATTCCCGCTCCTCTGATGAATGTGTTGAAGTCTGAGATGTGGGGGAGGTGCTCATTGGTAGATGGGTGATGAGCACCATCAATGCAATCTGACCAACTTGATACCTTGCTTTTGCTCCACTTGACCCACCCAAGGACAAAAACACAAGGGAATTCCCAATGTGGAACATGTTCTGCACCATAAATTCTATAATTCTATGATTCTCCTTTGTGTGACCTGGTGAGTGGTGATAGGAATAGCGGACTCTCAGATCATGCCCTTTGGCATTGGGCAGTCCCAATTATAAAACTTGTCATCTCTGGCATGTTTATACTTCATTACCTTCATGCATTTGTATCATGGGGTGAAATTCTCCATAAGCGGCGCGATGTCCGCCGACTGGCGCCAAAAACGGCGCAAATCAGTCCAGCATTGCGCCGCCCCAAAGGTGCGGAATCCTCCGCCCCTTGACCGCCCTAGTCCTAACCTTGAGGGGCTAGGCCCGCGCCAGACTGATTTCCGCCCCGCCAGCTGGCGCGGAAATGACATTGCCGGGCGGCGCATGCGCAGGAGCGTTAGCGGCCGCTCACAGCATCCCCGCGCATGTGCTGTGGAGAGAGTTTCTTCCGCCTCCGCCATGGTGGAGACCGTGGCGAAGGCGGAAGGAAAGGAGTACCCCCACGGCACAGGCCCGCCCGTGGATCGGTGGGCCCCGATCGCGGGCCAGGCCACCGTAGGGGCACCCCCCGGGGCCAGATCGCCCTGCGCTCCCCCCAGGACCCCGGAGCCTGCCCGCGTCGCCTTATCCCGCCGGTAAGAGAGGTGGTTTAATACACGCCGGCGGGACAGGCATTCTAGCTGCGGGACTTCGGCCCATACAGGCCGGAGAATCGCGGGGGGGGGGCCCGCCAACCGGCGCGGCGCGATTCCCGCCCCCGCCGAATCTCCGGTGCCGGAGAATTCAGCAACCGGCGGGGGCGGGATTCACGCCAGCCCCCGGCGATTCTCCGACCCAGCGGGGGGTCGGAGAATCTCGCCCTTGTTATCAAAGAAATGCAAAGAAATGTGGGGCGACATTCTCCGACCCCCCGCCGGGACGGAGAACCGCCGGGTGCTGGCGTGAACCCCGCCCTCGCCGGTTGCCGAAGTCTCCAGCACCGGATATTCGGCGGGGGCGGGAATCACGCCGCGCCGGTTGGCGGGGCCCCCCGCTCGATTCTCCGCCGATAAATTGCCTGTCCCGCCGACGTAAATTAAATCACCTACCTTACCGGCGTGACAAGGCGGCGCGGGCGGGCTCCGGGGTCCTGGGGGGGTCGCGGGGCGATCTGACCCTGGGGGGTGCCCCCACGGTGGCCTGGCCCGCGATCGGGGCCCACCGATCCACTGGCGGGCCTGTGCCGTGGGGGCACGCTTTCCCTTCCGCCTCCGCCACGGTCTCCACCATGGCGGAGGTGGAAGAGACTCCCTCCACTGCGCATGCGTGGGAAACTGTCAGCGGCCGCTGACGCTCCCGCGCATGCGCCGCCTGGAGATGTCATTTCCGCGCCAGTTGGCGGGGCATACAAAGGCCGTTTCCGCCAGGTGGCGGGGCGGAAATCCCTCCGGCGTCGGTCTAGCCCCTCAATGTTGGGGCTCGGCCCCCAAAGATGCGGAGCATTCCGCACCTTCTGGGCGGCTCGACGCCCGTCTGATTTGCGCCGTTTTGGGCGCCAGTCGGCGGACATCGCGCCGTTTCCGGAGAATTTCACCCGTGAATTTAGCCAGCTGATGATGTACCTCACTGGCTATAAAGCACTTTAAGAAAATAAGAAATAGGAGCAGGAGTAGAGCATACAGCTTCTTGAGCCTGCTCTGCCACTCAATACAATCATGGCTGATCTGCCTCAACTCAATATATGACCAGCCTGTTCCCCATATAAACTTTCCTCAGTGATCAAAAATTTGTCTATCTCAAATGTGCTCTATAATGATTCATCCAGAACCTCTCCTCATCTCAGTCCTAAATGACAGAACCCTTATCCTAAGGCTGTGCCCCTCTTGTTCGAGATTCCCCAGCCAGGAGGAGCTGCTTCTCAGTGTCCACCCGGTTGCGCCCCTTCAGGAGCTTGAGTTCATGAAAGGAGCTGTAATAAATGCAAGTCCTTTTCTTTTATTTTAAGGAGGTAGCAATGATTAAAACTGATAAGAGAAAATGACAGCGATACATGTGCGCTGTTCTTCAAGTTGAGAGTGAGGTTGGTAGAACATTACAACCATGGGGCGAGATTTTCTGACCCTCGGCCAGGTCAGAGAATTGCCGGGGCTGGCGTGAATCCCGCCCCCGCCGGTTGGCGGGCCCCCCCCCCCCACCCCCCCGTGATTCTCCGGCTCGCGATGGGCCGAAGTCCCGCTGCTGGAATGCCTGTCCCGTCGGCGAGAATCAAACCACCTCTCTTACCGGCGGGACAAGGCGGCGCGGGTGGGCTCCGGGGTCCTGGGGCCCGGGGTGTGCCCCCACGGTGGCTTGGCCCGCGATCGGGGCCCACCGATCCGTGGGCGGGCCTGTGCTGTGGGGGCACTCTTTTCCTTCCGCCTTCGCCACGGTCTCCACCATGGCGGAGGCAGAAGAGACTCCCTCCACAGCGCATGCGCGGGGATGCCGTGAGCGGCCGCTAACGCTCCCACGCATGTGCCGCCCGGCAATGTCATTTTGGCGTCAGCTGGTGGGGCACTTCCGCCAGCTGGCGGGGCGGAAATCAGTCCGATGCGGGCCTAGCCCCTCAATTGTTAGGACTCGGCCGGTCAAGGGGCGGAGGATTCCGCACCTTTGGGGCCGCGTGATGCCCGACTGATTTGTGCCGTTTTTGGCGCCGGTTGGCGGACATCGCGCATATACCGGAGAATTTCGCCCCAGTTTTTTTTTTCCAATTAAGGGGCAATTGAGCGTGGCCAATCCACCTACTCTGCCCATCTTTGGGTTGTGGGGGTGAAACTCACGCAAACATGGGGAGAATGTGCAAACTCCACACGGACAGTTACCCCGAGTCGGGATAGAACCCGGGTCCTCAGCACCGTGAGGCAGCAGTGCTAAACACTGCACCACTGTGCCACCCCACCTGCCATTTGTCAATGGGATTACCCATTGAAGCCACCCCACGCCGCTGGGAAAGCCACCGACGGGGCTCTGCTGCCAGCAGTAACAGGGAATCCCAACAGCCGGACAATTCCGGCCACGATGTACAAAGAGTGAGATAAAGTGAGTCCAAAACTCCTAACTGATGGAACCCGTGCTCCGTCCCCAGGGATCGTGTGCTCCAGTCCCATTGGCCGACTGGACCACATGACCCTCTGGGGACTTGCCCCCTTCAAGGGGCACGCTACCACAGATATGTGCTCAAGAAAAAACATGGAGTTACATTCGAGATGTGCGTATGTTTTTAAAATTATTTGATACAGCTGTACCTCGTATGGAACTTCATTGCTTTTATTCTGAACCATGTATTTCACTGAAGCACTGGACTATTGGCACAGACTGGGCTTTGCACTGAACTATTGGCACAAACTGGGCTTTGCACTGAACTATTGGCACAAACTGGGCTCTGACTTTGGCAGGAGTTTCACACTTCATCCTGGGTGCCAAAAGAGTTGCTGAAATCCAGTTTGTAATTGATTTTAAAAGGAGACAACAGTCTGGTTAAATAAAGAGTACATTCTTGCTTATCTGCCCGAGGCTGTGACAAGACAGTGACAGAGAATAACTACCTGTTGCATGATCCATCACTCTTGTACTTCCCTCCAGTGTTTTTGTGTTTGTAGCATAGATTTAAAAATCCTTACTTGTATTTGCTACATTTGTGAGACTAAGGGCGGGATTCTCTGGTCGCCGACGTTGAAATCGCATTTGGTAATCGGCCGAGAATCCCCACTTGTTTTACGACAGGAAAAACACGCAACAGCTGCGATTCAGCTACTGTAAATGGGCTGCACCAGCACCACGTGGATCGCAACCGGTTCCATGCGAAATGGTGCCGGATTCGCCGGGTCCGTGATTAGCGCACACGCCGTAGCTGTACTTCAGCGATCCACCCCCCCCCCCCCCACCCCCACCCCCACCCCCCTCCCCCACACACACACACACCATCCAAGTCAACAAGATGGCTGGAAGGAGAGCACGCCACTGTTCAGGGACGCTGAGCTGGATACCCTCCTGGACGCCGTGGAGGAGAGGCGGATGATCCTGTACCCCGGCTCGGCCGTTCGCCGTGTCTGGCCGTAGGTGGCAGATGTGGTCAACGCCATCGGCAACGTCGTCCGGACTGGCATCCAGTGCAGGAAGAAACTGCATGACCTCCTCAGGGGGGCCAGGGGGAGTAGGCAGTGCTGTGCCCCTGGCTCCAACCCCGCCCTCCACACACCCGTTACCCACCCCCTAGTCGGTGAACCGTGTGGCGATGAGGGCGTCCCATGCATGCTGGCCCTGGCGATGGCATTGTGCAGCCTCCCATGCCTGCCTGGGCCTCTGCCCCGCTCAACGTCCATCTTCCCCGCATCCTCCTTGTCGGATGAGGTCTGATCTTCCTCATCAACCTCTTCCTTCAGCACATCGCTCCTCTGCAGAGCTACATTGTGGAGAATGTAGCAGTCCACTACGATGTGTGTGACCCTCCTAGCCTCTTACTGGAAGGCCTCTCCAGAGCGGTCCAGTCACCTGATGTGCATCTTCAGGACTCCAAAGCATCGCTCGACCACACCCCTGGTCGCTGTAAGGGTATCATTGTAGCAGGTCTCCGTGTCGGTTAGTGGCCTCCAGATAGGTGTCATCAGCCACGGCCACAGCAGGTAACCCCTGTCACCCAACTACGCAGCTGGCGGGGTGGAGGGTTGGGGGGGGGGGATCACTGGATATGCCAAAATGAGTGAGCCATGCGCACTGCCGGGTACCGGGTGCAGACGTGCATGACAAGCATCTGTTGGTCGCACACCAGCTGGATGTTCATGGAGTGGAACCCCTTTCTGTACAGTGGCCTGTTGTCCGCAGGTGGCCATAGGGTGACATGCATGCCAGCGATATCAGCAAACCCCGATGCCTGGGCATCCTGGTGGGCTCAGTTCACGTGTGACAGGATGTACCACTCCACCTGTGCATATAGGGTGCCGTGATGGTGCAGATGCACCCGTGCAGTAAGGTCTGTGAAATCCCGGACATGCCCCCTCTCGGCGTCTGTAAGTACCCCGTTGCATAAAAGTTGAGGGCAACTGTCACCTTGGCGGCCACCGGGAGCAGGTGTCCTCCCCCATACCCACACGGTCCCAGGTGTGCCGTGATCTGGCAGATGTGTCTCACAGTCCCTCTGCTCATCCGCAGTCTCCGTCTGCATGCCCGGTCCCGCAGGTCCTCGAATGACACGTGGTTGCGGTAAACGCGGGGCCTCATGCGGCACCTCCATTGCAACTCCTCCTCCTTGTCCTGTTGGGTGGCCAGCCTCCAGCCTGTGCGGCTACCACCTGCCCTCTGCAGCCGTTCCGCTGCAGCCGGGTCCTCTGCAGCCCGGTCCTCTACTGCAGACTCTGCCTCCTCTCTGAGTGGCACCCGCTCATGCGGCCTCAGGGCATCTTGCAGAGCTGCAGCCATCACCACGGCGGCCAGCACTGCGGGTTGATGTCCGAATGCCATTCTCTGCGGGGGGTGAAAGGCTAATATGTTAGCATGGCGCATACTCCCGTGCCCAACAAGGTACCATGAGCTACAAGATGGCCCCAGTTGGCACTTCGGGCCCTGCCCATCTATGCCCCCCCCGCACCCCGGCCCGGTCCTGGTGCCCATCCCTGCTGCCAGGGGCACTGTTGGCTGCCACTGCCCTCATTGGAGGCTGCCTTGGGTGTGATCCTGGGTGGTCCCCCAGTGGGTGGCTGCCGGTTGGGCGGGGTGCTCGGGGCCGAGTGGGAGGAGCGTAGTTTGCCGGGGAGGGGGCGCACCCATATGGCCGGTGTCACTGTGTAGAACTAGGGGCCGGGGTGGGTGGTCAGCAAGATGGCCGCTGTAATGGCGGTCGGTCCCTGGGCAACGCCCCAGTCCCGTGGGAGGCCGCCCTCCCCCTCACTCCCCCTCCCCTCCCTCAGCCCTGGCTGGGCCCCCCCACCCCGCCACAGCCAGCACAGCTGGTGTCCGGGCCAGCAGCCCGCAATCTCTCCACGCCATTTCCTACCTATTCTCTCTCGCTCAGCAGCCAGAATGTCAGGTTCACGATTTTTAGAACCACAAGTGAACCACGCCGTCGGGAACTCAGCTGATCGGAGGCGGTGAATCGCGGAGGCCCCGGAGCATCGGGCGTCAGGCATGCTAATAATATGCCAACTGTACTTTTAGCCCGCATGACGAGCGACGGATTTATGCCATTTTCGGGGTGCCGGAGCATACCGATTTGGCGTCAAACCAGCTCCTACCGTGATTTCAGCGTTGGAAGATATTCTCCGCCAAAATCGTGTTTCATGATTTTGCCATTGGCAAACAGAGCATCCCGCCCACTGAATTTCCATCACAGCTGCCTCCTACACCCTTGACCGTCCCAGAGACACTCACCTCGGTTGTGCAGTTCAATAAAGAGCTTCCTGGGACACTATCTGGTGAGCACCACACATGTGCTGCGGTACAACAGGTGGAGGGAGGAACCCCGAGGCGTACTTACACCTCAAGGACTGCAGCGGTTCAAGAACACGACTCACCACAGCCTACTCAAGGGTAACTAGGGATGGACAATAAATATTGGCCTAGCCAGAGGTGCCCACATCCCATAGATGAAGATTTTAAAAAGTGGCTGCAGGCTGGACTTCCACTCCTCACTCACTTCTCGCCTTAAAGCGCTGCCAATCAATCTGATTGGGCTGATGCTCTCCTGTCCCTGTCTCCTGTAGTGCTGCAGTGGACAGAGGAAGAAATGCAGGCAGATGCCTGAGACAGGGTCTGCGCAGGAGGCCCAAAAGGTTCAAGAGGCCGCAGGGCAGGGAGGGTAAGGAAGGCCAGGGAGGGGGTGGCATGAAGGGGGTGGCCAGAGACTCAGGGGAGAGGCCGGATTGGGGGAGCAGTGGCAGGAGGCCGAGAGGCCACCGTAAATTAAGCCTCGGTGCCTGACTTCAGAAAGGGGCTTCTGATTGAGACGCATCCCTTCACCTTCCCATCTGAGATGTAACTCTGTTCGTTTTTTATGCTTCCCACATGGAGGTTCAAACCTCCTGCCAGCCTAAAAATTGAGGCTGTGTGGGAAACAATATTGTCTACTTAGGGGCCACAATTGGGGCAAGGGTGGGCTTCCCATCTAGGTCCTTGCCCATTGCAGTGTAAAGTCACTGCGGGAATCCCGTCCCTTCAATTTCATGCGCCCCCTGCTTAGGGAGGGGCCCACAGGTGAGAGAGCGTAACATTCTGGCCTATGTCACTGATGTGACCATCAATTCACACAAGACGATTAGTAGAAGTGAACAGTGGTTTTAATAAGCTAGATCTGTGCCTGCCTGCGACTGCTCTGTACTGAGTGCCGCCTACAGGCTGCAGATCCATATACCTCCCCCGAGGGGACGGAGCCACAGGCGATGCCCACAAGGGCATCAACATAATACAATACAATACAGTGGTGAATTGTAGGAGCAATACATTCACCAGTCACTCACTCACACTCTTATCGACGCACAAGATTAGGTGCAGATGAAAATAAAATCAATAGTTTTAAAAATGGACTGAATCTCAGTCTCGAGACAGGCCTATTATTTCATCCGAACATTGTTAGATGTGAAGGTTTTGAAATCGCAGAAATGGCTGAGCAGTTGCGATGACTCTTTTGGTTGAGCTGCTGGAGGTTGCTTTCACAAGATGGAACCAGGTAGGGTGGGGAAGAGCGGAATCTCTTTTATTCCTCTCTTAAGGGACTGCAGCGTGGCCCTGGTTTACTCCCTGTCAGTGGAGTTCTGTCTGCTTGTAGCAGGTTGTGCTATTTTTACCAGGGAATAAAGTTGACCACCGGATCATGTGACCCTATAACAAATGCCAAGTCATCTTCCAAATAAGCATTATGATCATTTTAGTTATGGTCTGAATCCTCCCATCTGGGGCGAAATTCTCTGCGGCGCGATGTCCGCCGACCGGCGCCCAAAACGGCGCAAATCAATAGGGCATCGCGCCGCCCCAAAGGTGCGGAATCCTCCGCATCTTGGGGGGCCGAGCCCCAACCTTAAGAGGGTAGGCCCACGCCGGACTAATTTCCGCCCCGCCAGCTGGCGGAAAAGGCCTTTGGTGCCCCGCCAGCTGGCGCGGAAATGACATCTCCGGGCGGCATAAGTGCGGGAGTGTCAGCGGCCGCTCACGGCATCCCCGCGCATGCGAAGTGGAGGGAGTTTCTTCCGCCTCCGCCAGGTGGAGACCATAGCAAAGGCGGAAGGAAAAGAGTGTCCCCACGGCACAGGCCCGCCCGCGGATCGGTGGGCCCCGATCGCGGGCCAGGCCACCGTGGGGGCACCCCCCCCGGGGCCAGATCGCCCCGTGCCCCCCCAGGACCCCGGAGCCCGCCCGCGCCGCCTTGTACTGCCGGTAAGGTAGGTGGTTTAATCTACGCCGGCGGGACAGGCATTCTAGCGGGATTTTGGCCCATCCAGGCCGGAGAATCGCGGGGGGGGGGGGGGGGGCCGCCAACCGGCGCGGCGTGATTCCCGTACCCGGCGAATATCCGGTGGTGGAGAATTCGGCAACTGGCGGGGGCTGGATTCACGCCAGCCCCCGGCGATTCTACGACCCGGCGGGGGGTCAGAGAATGACGCCCCTGGTTCCTCATGAGATAAGAGAGAATGGTTGGCATCCACAAAAGCAGCCATTGACCTCAGAGTCTATATTTGACGTACAGTCCATATTTTAAAATGTTAAAATACAGCTTTCATGATTTACAATACTGTCATGACACCTGGTAATATGCTGGTAAATTTCTTCTGTATCCTTTCTGATGCCTTTACATCTTTCCTGAAGTGTAGCGCCAAGAATTGTAGGTCCTTGCCCGTTGCAGTGTAAAGTCGCTGAGGGAATCCCATCCCTTCAATTTCATGCGCCCCCTGCTTAAAGACCCAGTCACTCACTCACTCACCCACTCACTCACTCACTCACTCACTCACCCACTCACTCACCCACTCACCTATTCACTCACTCACTCACTCACTCATAACCCACTCACCCACTCACTCACTCACCCACTCACTCACTCACTCACCCATTCACCCATTCACTCACTCACTCACTCATAACCCACTCACCCACTCACTCACTCACCCACTCACTCACTCACTCACTCACCCACTCACCCACTCACTCACTCACCCACTCACTCACTCACCCACTCACTCACTCACCCACTCACTCACTCACCCACTCACCCACTCACTCACTCACCCACTCACTCACTCACCCACTCACTCACTCACTCACCCACTCACTCACTCACCCACTCACTCACTCACTCACTCACTCACTCCCCAAACAGTGCTATTGGGCTGGATTCTCTGATTTGCAGACTAAGTGCTGACGCTGGTGTGGGAACAGTGGCATTGTACGCCAAATAAAACGGCGAATAAGCTGCACCGATCTTCTGTCTGGTGAGGGTAGCCCCTGACTTTACCTGCGAATATGGCTGTAGAATTGCCAGGTCCATAGCCGTGCATGCGCACGGCAGCAGCCTGCAGAAGCCACGCCGTGCAACATGGCACCGGCGGTGCGCAGATCCGGCCTGCCAAAACCTGCCACCCTTTGACTAGGCTCACCACCCCCCACCAGTGCCCCCAGCTCCCGCCAAAGCCCCCCAGCTCCCTGTCCGTGGAACGGCTCTCCCCCGACGGTGGCGGCGCTGGACTTAGTTCACAAAGATAAAAAGGATACGTGTTCCACACTGTCGGGAACTCGGCCCATGGGGGGCGGAGCATTGGGGGAGGGCCTCAGGTGACGTCCTGAGGCCGTCCCGATGGCGTGCAGCGTACTCTGCGAGTGTGCCGTTTTCACGGGGCGGAACATTGCAAAGCGGCACCTCCTCCGATTTCGGCACAAGCGGTGATTCTCCTGCCGATCGCCGAACGCGATTTCGGCATTGGCGACCAAAGAATCCCGCCTATCCTTTTTCTCCATAACATTTGTCCTTTTAGCCACCTTATATCGACTTGCCCTCCCCACCTTTAAGGATTTGTGCACCTGAAAGAAAGATTTTCCTGCTCCTCTACACTTTATGCGAATCATTTAAAGCATATTGTGTATAGTCCTGCCAAAGTGCATCACCTCTTATTTCTCCGCAGTGAATTCCATTTGCCATATGTTTTCCCCATTTCGCCACTTGCCAATGAGCAATCAGTCGATCGGGGGCCCTGGTCATCCTCTGTGATCGTCGGAGCCTCGGAAGTGACTCTGGTGGAGGCTCGGGCGTCTGTGACTCCGGGAGCGTGGCTTCGATCTCCGTGGCAGCTTCAGCACCCCTAGACGGCGCTGGTGGGGAAAACGGCTGACCTGGGAAGGTAGCACCTGCGGGGGGCGTCGGTAGGTGGGGGTACCTAGGCAGGGGCGGCGGAAGGACCGATCCTCCTGTAAAGTGCTGCGGTGGAGGGGAGGATGGGACTGGTGGCTGGAATGTGCGTGGACGTCCGGCGGGTGCCAGGTCCCGAAGGGAGACCATATCTTGTCGGCCGTCGGGGTACGCCACGTAGGCGTACTGGGGGTTAGCATGGAGCAGGTGGACTCTCTCGACCAACGAGTCTGACTTGTGCGCCCGCAAGTGTTTTCAGAGCAGGATGGGTCCGGGAGCTGCCAGCCAGGTCGGGAGCGAGGTCCCAGAGGCGGACTTCCTAGGGAAGACAAGGAGACGTTCGTGAGGTGTCTGATTGGTGGTTGTACAGTGTAGTGACCGGATGGAGTGGAGGGCATCCGGGAGGACCTCTTGCCAACGGGAGACTGGGAGGTTCCTGGACCGTAAGGCCAGTAGGATGGTCTTCCGGACCGTTCCGTTCTCCCTCTCTACCTGTCCGTTACCCAGGGGGTTGTAACTGGTCGTCCTGCTCGAGGCAATGCCCTTGCTGAGCAGGAATTGACGCAGTTTGTCGCTCATAAAGGAGGACCCCCTATCACTATGTATGTAAGCAGGGAACCCGAACAGTGCAAAGATGCTATGGAGGCCTTGATGACGGTGGTGGCTGTCATGTCGGGGCAGGGGATGGCGAATGGGAACCGGGAGTACTCGACAATCACGTTCAGGAAGTACTTGTTGCGGTCGGTGGAGGAGAGGGGGCTTTTGAAGTCCATGCTGAGGCGTTCAAAGGGACGGGAAGCCTCTATCAGGTGTGCTCTCTCTGGTCGGTAGAAGTGCGGTTTGCACTCCGCGCAGATTTGGCAGTCGCTGGTGGCTGTCCTGACCTCCTCGATGGAATAGGGCAGGCTGCGGGTCTTGACAAAATGGAAAAAGCGAGGGACACCCGGGTGGCAGAGGTCCTCGTTGAGGGCTTGGACGCGGTCTACTTGTGCGGTGGCACATGTGCCGTGGGACAGGGTGTCAGGAGGCTCGTTTAGCTTCCTAGGATGATACAAGGGGCGAGATTCTCCGACCCCCCGCCGGGTCGGAGAATCGCCGGGGGCTGGCGTGAATCCCGCCCCAGCCGGTTGCCGAATTCTCCACCACCGGATATTCGGTGGGGGCGGCCGGTTGGCGCCACCCCCCCCCCCCCCCCCCCCCCCCCGCGAGTCTCCGGCCCGGATGGGCTGAAGTCCCGCCGCTAAAATGCCTGTCCCGCCGGCGTAGATTAAACCACCTACCTTACCGGCGGGACAAGGCAGCGCGGGCGGGCTCCGGGGTCCTGGGGGGGGGCGCGGGGCGATCTGGCCCCGGGGGGGTGCCCCCACGGTGGCCTGGCCCGCGATCGGGGCCCACCGATCCGCGGGAGGGCCTGTGCCGTGGGGGCACTCTTTCCCTTCCGCCTCCACTGCGCATGCGCGGGAATGCCGTCAGCGGCCACTGACACTCCCGCGCATGCGCCGCCCAGAGATGTCATTTCCGCTCCAGCTGGCGGGGCACCAAAGGCCTTTTCCGCCAGCTGGCGGGGCGGAAATTCGTCCGGCGCCGGCCTAGCCCCTTAAGGTTGGGGCTCGGCCCCCAAAGATGCGGAGCATTCCGCACCTTTGGGGCGGCGCGATGCCCGACTGATTTGCGCCGTTTTGGGCGCCAGTCGGCGGACATCACGCCGTTTCCGGAGAATTTCGCCCAAGATCTCGTAGTTGTAGGTGGAGAGTTCGATCCTCCACCGCAAGATCTTGTCGTTTTTTATCTTGCCCCGCTGTGCATTATCGAACATGAAAGCAAGCGACCGTTGGTCAGTGAGGAGAGTGAATCTTCTGCCGGCCAGGTAATGCCTCCAATGTCGCACAGCTTCTACTATGGCCTGGGCCTCCTTTTCGACTGAGGAGTGGCGGATTTTGGAAGCATGGAGGGTACGGGAGAAGAAGGCCACGGGTCTGCCCGCTTGGTTGAGGGTGGCTGCCAGAGCTACGTCAGACGCATCGCTCTCGACCTGGAAGGGGAGGGACTTGTCGATGGCATGCATCGTGGCCTTTGCAATGTCTGCTTTGATGCGGCTGAAGGCCTGGCGGGCCTCAATCAACAGGGGAAAAGCTGTGGATTGGATCAGGGGACGGGCCTTGTCTGCATAGTTGGGGACCCACTGGGCGTAATAGCTAAAAAACCCTAGGTAGCGTTTCAGGGCCTTAGAGCAGTGAGGGAGGGGGACCTCCATAAGGGGGCGCATGCGTTCAGGGTCGGGGCCTATAACTCCATTTCGCACTACGTAGTCGAGAATAGCTAGATGGTCGGTTCTAAACACGCATTTATCCTTATTGTATGTTAGGTTAAGGATTTTAGCGGTCTGGAGAAATTTTCGGAGGTTGGAGTCGTGGTCCTGCTGGTCGTGGCCGCAGATGGCAACATTATCGAGATACGGAAATGTTGCCCGTAAACCGTACCGGTCGACCATTCGGTCCATCTCGTGCTGGAAGACCGAGACCCCGTTAGTGACACCAAAGGGAACCCTTAAGAAGTGATAGAGCCGTCCGTCTGCCTCGAAGGCAATGTATTTGCGGTCACTAGTGCAGATGGGGAGCTGCTGGTAGGTGGACTTGAGATCCACCGTGGAGAAGACCTTATAATGCGCGATCCTGTTTACCAGGTCGGATATGCGGGCGAGAGGGTCCAGCTGCGTAAACCTGTTGATGGTCTGACTGTAGTCGATGACCATCCTATGCTTCTCCCCGGTCTTTACCACCATTACTTGAGCTCTCCAGGGGCTGTTACTGGCTTGAATGACCCCTTCCCTCCGTAGCCTTTGGACCTCTGACCCGATGAAGTTCCGGTCCTGGGCACTGTACCGCCTGCTCCTGGTGGTGACGGGTTTGCAATCCGGGGTGAGGTTCGCAAACAGGGAAGGCGGGTCGACCTTAAGGGTCGCGAGGCCGCAGACAGTAAGGGGGGGTATAGGGCCGCCAAATTTGAAGGTCAGACTTTGAAGGTTACACTGGAAGTCTAAACCCAGGAGTGTAGCCACGCAGAGGTGGGGAAGAACGTAGAGACGCAAATTTTTGAACTCCTTTCCCTGGACTGTGAGGTTTGCGACACAAAACCCCTTTATCTCCACTGAGTGGGAACCGGAGGCCAGTGAGATTTTTTGATTAACAGGGTGGATGAGGAGGGAACAGCGCCTTACCGTGTCGGGGTGTATGAAGCTCTCCGTGCTCCCAGAGTCAATTAGGCAGGACGTCTCGTGCCCGTTGATGAAAACGGTCATCGTAGCGGTTGAGAGTGTTCGAGGTCGAGACTGATCCAGAGTCACCGAGACCAATCGCAGTAGTTGGGAATTCTGTTCAGGCAGTGTGTGGTCGGCCGAGCTGAGGTCCTGGGGGTTCATTCAAGATGGCGTCTCCCATTGGTCGCACATGGCAGGGGGTGCACAAAATGGCGGCGCCCATCCCTCAAGCGTGGCGTCCGCGGAACAAGATGGCGGCGCCCGGGGTCCACACGTGGCCCTCAGATATGGGGGTGGTGGCGACCGCTGGCCGCACGGGGCCCGTGGAGAAGTTTGTGGCGGCGGTCCGCATTCGCCGCTGGAGACCGCGGCCACCGCTCGGGCCTGACATACCCCCATGAAATGGGCCTTTATGCCGCATCCCTTGCAGGTGGATGTGTGGGCCGGGCAGCGCTGGCGGGGGTGCTTGGCCTGCCCGCAAAAGTAGCAGCGGGGCCCCTCGGGGTTGCCAGGCCGCCTTGCAGTGCAGGCCTGTGGGGGAATGGGGGATGTCTCGGGGTCGGCCGCTGCGGGGTTCCACGCTGCCCAGGGGGCTGCCGCGCGGTCGGGAACGTAGGCGCGGGCGTTCCTGGAAGCCACGTCCAGCCTGCAAGGGCCCGTGCCTCCCTGAGACCCAGGGTGTCCTTCTCTAACAGGCGCTGGCGGATTTGTGACGAAAGCATACCTGCCACGAAAGCGGCACGGACTCAGAGTTCCGTGTGTTCGCTCGCCGAAACTTGCGGGCAGCCGCAGCTTCTTCCCAGCACCAGGAGTGCGCGGTACAATTCCTCCAACGATTCCCCAGGGGTTTGTCACCTTGTTACAAGCAGGTGCCGGGCGTAGACCTGGTTTACCGGGCGAATATAGTGTCCTTTTAGCAGCTCAATTGCTGCATCGAAGTCTTCCGCTTCCTCGATGTGGGTGTAAATCTCCGGGCTCACCCTTGAGTGCAGGACGTGCAGTTTCTGCTCTCCCGTGGGTGCGTTTTCGGCCGTCTCGAGATAACCTTTAAAGCACGCCAGCCAGTGCTTAAAGATTGCCGCTGAGTTCACCGCGTGAGGGCTAAATTGCAGACACTCCGGCTTCATTCGGAGCTCCATCCTTTCTTCTTAAAAATCTAGCTTATTAAATTGATGCACGATCAATGACCACTAAAGCGAGGTTGTAGGCCAACTGAAGGCTTTAATAAGCTAGATGTTTCCCCCAGCAGCTCAGGTACAGAATGAGGGCTGCTGGGGCGGCACAGGTTCTTATACCCCGCCTATCAGGGCGAAGCTATTATACACTCTAGCCAATAGCAAGTATACAGGTTCTACCAATGGTGCTTTAGCCTCTCAGGTACCGTAATACCTATAATACCACACAATGTAATACTGAAATCTGCAATTATCCTCATCACGACCAACTCTTTGACAACTTTACAATCAGCTGCAAGCATTATAATACTGCTCTCTACATCTGAGCCAGGGTCATTTATAAAAATTGCAACCAGTAATGGATTACAAACTGACTTTTCTGGAAAACCTCTGCAAACCACTTCCGAGTCTGCAAACCATCCAGCCACCCCCACTGTTTGTTTCCAGTCTCTGAACAATGAAGTATCTGTAGTGTAGGATTCTGGCACATAAAGGGTTAATGTGGGACTGAGTACTGTACCATCCTCACAGTGAAGTAAGAGAACACATGGCCCCACGTTGGGGTCAGTGTAGTGTTAGACAGAGCCATGTGTAGAATCAAGCATGGAGACAGCTCCTAGATTCGATCTTTACGATCCCTTGGTATTTAGGGTGAGATTCCCTGGCCTCCCCCCGGCGTGCTTCTCAATGGGAGGAGACGGGATCTTGTGGTCCCACTGCTATCAGTGAGATTTCCCATTGAATTCACCCCATGCCAATGGGAAACACGCAGCAGGGGTGCTTTGCGGCAGAATCAGAAGATGACTTGGGCGTGAACGGCCGGAAAATCTCATCCTAGTTTTTAGTAGTTAATAAATACTTAGGGCAGCACAATGGCGCAGTGGGTTAGCACTGCGGCCTCACGGTGCCGAGGTCCCAGGTTCGATCCTGGCTCTGGGTCACTGTCCATGTGGAGTTTGCACATTCTCGCCGTGTTTGCGTGGGTTTCGCCCCCGCAACCCAAAGAAATGTGCAGGCTAGGTGGATTGGCCATGCTAAATTGCCCCTTAATTGGAAAAAATGAATTGTGTACTCTAAATTTAAAAAAAAAAGAAGAAAAAAATACTTACTGTTGAACTGTTGACTGAGAATACCTCAATAAGACTTACTGAACAACACCAAACACTTCTAACAGTAACCATACTATCATGGCCCCTTAATTTCATGGGCATCCACCTTCCAAGTAAGTCTCCTGCGTGGTACTTTTTCAAATGTTTTTTGAAAGTCGGTGTGTACAATTCCCTTCTGGTTCTCTTCCCAATTAGCTTTTAATTAAAATTGATTTTTCTTTCTGGACTGTGTCTGGAATAGCAGGCAGGTCGATGCCAATGTCACAATGCAAACTGCAAGTGTGTGTACTTCCCATATTCTATTTGCCCTTTCTTGTGAGAAAACACATTCTGAGAATTAGAACAATTTTGTCACCTCATGGATTTCCTAAGTTGGAGAATTCAAGTGTCAGGTGGCTTGGGTCTGGAGAGAGGGAATATTGAAGTCCCCAGTTTATTTTGTTATTCTTCAGACATGGGTAACAGTGGGAAGGCCACACCACTGCTCTGGCAGGGCAACTAATGGCATTTGCAAATTAGTTAGACATTCCCCCACATATTCAGGTTTTAAACATTTTTGCGTGACAGTAGTTGAAAGCACAAGTTTGTAGGCTGGGATTCTCCGAGCCCGCGCCAGCTCGGAGAATCGGAGTTGACGGTGAGACGGCCTGCGACGCCAGGACACGATTCTCCGGCGACCGGTAAATTGGCGGCAGTCGCGCACGCAGTCGACGCGGTCGACTGGACGAGTTCCCGCTGGCGTGGTTCATGTATGGTTCCACCCGGCGGGTGCTCAGCATCGCGGCTGCGGTGGCCATCCTGGTGGAGGGGCGGGGGGATCAGTCTCTGGGGGGAGGCCTCCATGACGGCCACGCTGGCAATCTCGGGGGGGGGGAGGGGGCCTACCTTCTTCTGCGCCGGCCAGCTGTGTGGCTCCGCCATGTTGCGCGGTGCCGGCACGCAAGCGGCCGGCGCGTGTATGCGCGGACCCGCGGCCGGCCGCCATGCGCATGCGTGGACCCGCGGAGCAGTGCAGGGCTGTATACGGCAGCTGAAGCAGCGCGGAGCACTCCAGCGCCGTGCTGGCCCCCTGTGGGCAACAGAATCACTGGGCCAAGAGGCCCGTAGACACCGGCGAAACACTTCGGTGTTTACACCAGCGTCAACACTTAGCCGCGTTTTCAGAGAATCCCGGCCGTAGAGTGGGGAAGTTGGCCATTTGAGATTTGGGCCATAATGATTCAGTTGTCCCAGTGCCCCCCCCCCCCCACCCCTGCCTGCCTGCGGATTCCCTGGCAGCGTGGGTGGCTTCAATGGGAAATCCCATTGACATGTGACAGGAAGAGAGGTATCCCATCGCCAGCGAAAGGCGCAATGCTGAGAAACACGCAGCTGGGGGATTGAAGAATCCACCCATGGTTGAACATGGAAAGCAATCTCCTGAACCAACCTGATTAAATGATTGGTAAATAAGCAGTGCAAGGGCTGAGAATGAAGGTGTAAATAAGAGTGACTGAGGCCAGTAACTTCCTGGATCCCGTGTGTCAGATTTGGGGAGTACACACAAGAAGTGCTTGGAAATCCCTCTGGAAAGTATCCAGGTAAGGGCTTCCCTGGCAATTGTCCAGAAGCTCCACTGTCTGCTGGACAATTGCACTGCGCTGGGACCCATTCCGGCAAAGAAATTTAAATTGTTAACTTGTAGAGTGGGAAGTAGACGTGGAGAGGATGTTTCCACTAGTAGAAAAAACTAGAACCCGAGGGCACAGCCTCAGACTAAAGGGATGATCCTTTAAGACAGAGATGAGGAGGAATTTCTTCAGCCAGAGGGTTGTGAATCTGTGGAACTCTTTGCCGCAGAAGGCTGTGGAGGCCAAATGACTGAGATAAATAGGTTCTTGATTAATAGGGGAATCAGGGGTTATGGGGAGAAGGCAGAAGAATGGGGATGAGAAACATATCAGCCATGGTATATCAGCCATACCGGGCAGCACGGTAGCACAAGTGGATAGCACTGTGGCTTTACAGCGCCAGGGTCCCAGTTTCTAGTCCCCGCTGGGTGACTGTCTGTGCGGAGTCTGCACGTTCTCCCCGTGTCTGCGTGGGTTTCCTCTGGGTGCTCCGGTTACCTCCCACAGTCCAAAGACGTGCAAGTTAGGTGGATTGGCCATGATAAATTGTCCTTAGTGTCCAAAAAGGTTAGGAGGGGTTATTGGGTTATGGGGATAGGGTGGAAGTCAGGGCTTAAGTGGGTCGGTGCAGACTCGATGGGCCAAATGGCCTCCTTCTGCACTGTATGTTCTATGTTCTACGATTGAATTGCAGAGCAGACTCAATGGACCGAGTGACCCAATTCTGCTCCTATGTCTTATGGTCTAACTTCAGATGGTTCTGCCAACGTTATACTAATAGTTACTCTGAAAGAGTTAGAAGAAGTAAAAACATTTCGAGGTTCAGCGTAACTAGTTTAAACACGCAGACGAAACACTACATGGAATTCCCGAAATTCTGGACCCCGCTCCAAATAATCCCACCCCCAGTCCGGTATTTCCAACCCGATCTTCACCCATGAGATTCCTCCCACCCTCGAACTGAGCCACATGGGACTCCCTCCCAACCCCTGCGCCCGACTCAAAATCTCCACCAACCCCTCCAATCCTTGATACCCCCCAACATCTGACACACCCACTTGCCGACATCTGATCCGACCCACCTGACCTGATACCCCTGACCCAACCCAAAATCTCCCAGTCCCAAGCCCTCCCGACCTGATCCGACTTGAACTGAATAGTTTGCTAAACTACTGTGATGGTATCAGGAGCCACATGGAAGATTAGTTGTTAATACCATTCATGAACCAGTGGGTTTTAACATTTTCTAGCAACTTTCGTGGTCATTTTTCTTCTGTTGTAAGTCCACAAATTGTCAAATTTATTCAATTTAGTTTGTCAACTTGATATGGTGGAATTTTAACTTGTAAACTGTGAGTTGCCAGTCCCTTATTATAACCATCATGTTACACATGAAGGCAACAGAAAGTTGGTACAGAAAGATTTGATAGAAACAGCTTTGTTAGAAACAGCTCAAAAACAGCTTCTTCCCCACTGTCACCAGACTCCTAAATGACCCTCTTATGGACTGACCTCATTAACACTAATGAGGTATGCTTCATCCGATGCCAGTGCTTATGTAGTTACATTGTATATGTTGTGTTGCCCTATTATGTATTTTCTTTTATTCCCTTTTCTTCTCATGTATTTAATGATCTGTTGAGCTGCTCGCAGAAAAATACTTTTCACTGTACCTCGGTACACGTGACAATAAACAAATCCAATCCAATCCGATAGGGATGATGTGAGGGATGATCTTAACCACTGGACTAACATCCTGAAGAAGATGGAAATATCTCATACCGCTAGACAGAAGAAGAGTCAGCTTAGATGGGGTGTGGAATTTCTTCTGTGAGGAAGGGGGAAATTTACCTGGACACTTTATTTCAGGAGATAGTCACTTCCCTTAGGTGATTTTATCAGTCATCAGGGTCAGGAGGATGTTGCAGAATCTGGTGAATGTAGTAATTGTTATATACTGTTGCAATAATGGCTGAAAACGCCTGGGTTAAGGTTTTTATTTGTTGCAGTAATATTATTAAAGAAGCTAGCTTAAAGTACCCAGACTGTACGTCCAGTAAAGCTGTAATTTAGGAGTCGTAAAAGAATGAAATAATTATTGATTTTAACCATTTACTTTGTTAAAGATAAAGGGCTAATTGAATCATGTTTTGATTGCTGGAGATTCCCTGGAGTGTAGATAATTTATGGGGGAAGTGCTGGTCCTAGCTAAGCAGCTTATGGAACTTAGTGGGATATAGATGATGTAATTAATAATGCCCGTCAGGTCTGTCTGTAGTTTTGCAGTGTGCCATAGGATTTTAAGTTGAAAAGCAGTTTTGCCAAATGCTGTAAGCTTGAGTAGAAGTGTACTGGATCTGCTCTTGAAAGGATCTCTCTCCAAACATCCCTACATGGCTAAGCAAGCAGAATAGTTTCATTAACTTTATTTATAAGTGGTATGTGAACTGCATTGGGTTGCTTAATTGGAGTTAGTAACAGGTATGGATAGTAAGTTTAAGCTTTTCCTTGTGTTTAATAACTGTTTAACTGATAATTGTATAGCTATTTCTTTGATGTTAATGTGGTTTATTCTTGTTTGTTTTAACATAAAATATTCCTATTGGTCAGAGTCATCACTCCTGGGGTGAAATATCCTTTCCTTACAGTTTTACAAAATTAAAAAATCTGTTTGGGGTTCTTGTCTGGTATCCCAATAAATGTTGGGGTCTGGTCTGGTGTCCTAACAAGAGAGCCAGACGGGTACAGGGATTAAAAAGATTGAAGTGGAGGAGCCTCAGTCCTTGTAATTGTTCAACAGTTTTGAGATTCTTGCTGCTTGTGTAGGTGCAATGGGAGGCTGCAAAGTGGATGAGTGAATTGACCTTGGCACCATGCTACAGGAGGCTATTTAAACAGGGGGAAGTTAATCAAAATGTAATAGTAGCAGAAAATATAGCCATGGGGCTAGACACTGTTCTCTGCATCTGAGAGTGAGAGTCCTGCAGGCTATGTTGCCTGTCTACTGCCAAAGTTCAAGACATCAGCTCTGGGCTGGAGAGGAACTTGTAGTGAGAGCGGGAGACTCCATAAGACATGGTCCATGTTGGCACCTACAACATAGATAGGATTAGGAAAGACGTTCTGCTGAAAGAGTATGAGCAGCTAAGAGTTAATTTCAAAAGCAGAACCCCAAAGGTAATAATCTCTGGATTATCACCGAGACCATGGGCTAATTCATGCTGGATAAATGCACGGCTCAAAGACTGATGTGGGGAAAATTAGTCTTGATTCAAGGGGTGCTGGTAACAATACGGGGGGAAGAAGGAGCTAGAAACTTTAGGACAGTCTTCACTTGAATGTGCTGAGTTAAGGCGATAGGCGAGTGATGTAGCTGGGTAGAAGAGATGACTTTAAACTGAATAGTCTAGATGAGGGATCAAGTTTGGGTAGATGTGATGAATTAAGTAGAGAAGACAAGGCAACAGAGCAAAGTAAGAATAAGAGAAATGATGATTAGAGCGGGGCAGGAAGGGAAAGAGTGTATAAACCTAAATGTGCACCGGCAGATAAGGTGAGAGGCTACAAAAATAGTAAAAAGACGGAATTAAAGGGTCCATGCACGATAACGTTCGTAACAAGACAGGTGAATTGACAGCACATATAGAAATAAATATGTATGATCTGATAGCCATTACAGAGACATGGCTCCGACCTGAATATTCAAAGGTATATGACATTTCGGAAAGACAGGAAGCTAGGAAAAGGTAGAGGGGTAGCTCTATTAATTAAGGTTGACCTTAGCTCTAAAGATCACAATTTAGAATCAGTTTCGGTAGAGTTAAGAAATAGTAAAGGTAAGAAAGGTACTTGTGGGAATAGTTTACATCCCTCCCCCCCCCCCCCCCCACCCCACCCGCCTAACAGAAATCACATTGTAGGAAGGCATATACAGGAAGTAATAATGCGGCCTTGTGACAAAGGTTTGGCAATAATCATGTGTGATGTTAATCTACATATCGATTTAGTTAATCAGATCGGCAATACAACCTGGAAGATGAATTTATAGGGTTTTAAAAAAATATTTTTTATTGGAGGTATTTTCAAATATATACAGAACAGAAACGGGCAAACAACAACAGTAATAATTAACCATGTACAATTGCCCCTATTCCCTCGTATCAACCCCCCATCCTCTCCTTTTACACCCAGGCCCCCAATCCCAAACAGAACACAACCTCCCCCCCTCCCTCCACTGATGTGCTACTGTCCCTTATAGAAGTCACTAAAGAGACTGCACCTTGTGGAGAATTCCTCCTCCGCTCCTCTTATGACAAACTTGATTTTTTTCCGAGGTGGCAGAACTCTGCCTAGTTGCTCACCCATGTCCTCATGTTTAGAAGATCCGGGACCCGCCACCACAACAAGATTCGCCTCCGGGCTATCAGCGAGGCACGTCACCTCTCTCCCGGATTCTCCGACACCTCAAAAATCGCCACCCACGGGCTCGGGACCACCTCCACTCCCAATACTTTGACATTACGTTCGCAAACTCTTTCCAGAACCTTTCCAAAACATGCCCAAAACATATGGACATGGTTCGCCAGACACCCGCACCTATCTTCCACCCCTGGGAAAAGCTGACTCATCCTAGACCCCATCATATGAGCCCCATGCACCACCTTAAACTGTATGAGACTCAGTCTTGCACACGTCAAAGACGAGTTTATCCTCTTCAGCGCCTCGCCACACTCCGGCCTGCATCGCCCCTCCCAACTCCTCATCCCATTTGCGCCGGACCTACTCCATCAGGGCCCCTTTCCTCTCCATCAGCTCCCCATATATATCTGACACCTTGCCCTCACCTATCTCATCCTCGGTCAGAAACTTGTCCTATAGCGCTGGAATAGGTCGCTGCGGGAACGAACCCAACTACTTCCGCAAGAAGTCCCTCACCTGCAGTCCCATTTCCCTTTGGCAGCAAGTACACCTCCTCAAACTCCTCCAATTCTGCAAACTTACCCCCCACAAAAAGACGTCAAAAATACTCTATCCCCGACTGTCCCCACCCCGAAACCTCGCATCCAGCACTACCGGCACAAACCTGTGTGTAATACAAATCGGCACCCACAAGGAAATGCTTTCTATCCTACAGTGCTGCTGACATTGATTCCACACCCTCAACGCTGATACCACCATGGAGTACCTGGCCAGCGAGAACGAAGAGGTGACAACAATAACTCCCTCAGACTGGTCGCTTTACACAAAGCCTCCTCCATCAGTCCCCACAACAACCTTTCCTCCACCCCCCCCACTTCTGTATCATTGCTATGTTTGCTGCCCAATAATAATTCTGCAGATTCGGCAGCACCAGCCCCCCACATTCCTATCCCTTTCCAGAAACACCCTCCTGATCTGGGGAACCTTACCGACCCACACAAACCCTAGTATCCCCTTATTCACCCTACTAAAAAAAGACTTGAGCATGAAAATCGGGAGATTCTGAAACATGAACAAAAACTTCGGGAGCACCATCACCTTTACCATCTGGACCCTTCCAGCCAATGACAAAGGTAACACATCACACCTTCATTCCCTTCACTAGCTTTGACACATTCAACTTGTTTAGCTGGGCCCAGCTCTACGCCACATGTATCCCAAGATTCAAAAAAGCCCGCCCCACCAACTGAATTGGCAACCTCCTTAAACTTCCTCCCTGTCCCCAGGCATTGATTGGGAACACCTCACTTTTCCCCATTTTTTTATTGGTAGAGGGATTGAGTTCCGGAGTTGGGAGGTCATGTTGCAGCTGTACAGAACTCTGGTACGGCCGCATTTGGAGTATTGCGTACAGTTCTGGTCACCGCATTATAGGAAGGACGTGGAGGCTTTGGAGCGGGTGCAGAGGAGATTTACCAGGATGTTGCCTGGTATGGAGGGAAAATCTTATGAGGAAAGGCTGATGGACTTGAGGTTGTTTTCGTTGGAGAGAAGAAGGTTAAGAGGAGACTTAATAGAGGCATACAAAATGATCAGGGGGTTGGATAGGGTGGACAGTGAGAGCCTTCTCCCGCGGATGGATATGGCTGGCACGAGGGGACATAACTTTAAACTGAGGGGTAATAGATATAGGACAGAGGTCAGAGGTAGGTTCTTTACGCAAAGAGTAGTGAGGCCGTGGAATGCCCTACCTGCTACAGTAGTGAACTCGCCAACATTGAGGGCATTTAAAAGTTTATTGGATAAACATATGGATGATAATGGCATAGTGTAGGTTAGATGGCTTTTGTTTCGGTGCAACATCGTGGGCCGAAGGGCCTGTACTGCGCTGTATTGTTCTATGTTCTATGTTCAGCTTACACCCTGAAAAAAGACTGAACTCCATAATGCCATCAAAGCTTTCAACCGGGTTCACAACATATAACAAGAAGTCATGGAATTCTTATGAAGAAAAGTTCCAATTGTATCTAGTAGCAAATCAGACACCGGAAAACCTGAATGCTGTGACTTTTCTCAGCTCAGTTTGATGAAAACCATTTTTTTGTTACAAAATCGAGTCCACCCAGCTAAACCAGGAGGAAAAACCTACAAAGAGTTAATGACAATCTTAAAAGGGCATTTCCCTCCCTGTCCGTTGTTGATGGCTGGAAGATTCTGCTTCCATCATCATGCACAAGAGGAAGGACAAAAATTGCAAATTTTTAGCCATACTATATAAATTAGCCACGTGGATTTGGCCAAACACTTGATGATACACTTCGAGACAGATTGGTCTGTGGTCTCAAAAATGAAGTAATCCAAAGGAAACTGCTGACTAAAGATGCATTAACCCTGAAATCTCTGTGGAAATTGTTATTTCCATAGAACTTGCAGTGAGAGATGGTTTATTTATTGGAGTCCAAAAGTAGGAGATTCAGGGCTACACCATTCCCCCCCACCCTCCCCGTGCCCATCCACCCCCTCAAAGCCCTAAATGCCATTGCCAACGGTTCAATCGCTAGGGCAAAGAGCAAAGCGGAGAGCGGACACCCCTGCCTCGTCCCCTGATGCAACCCAAACTACTCCAAATTTGTCTGCACACTCGCCTTAGGAGCCCGATACAACAATTTCACCCAGTCGACAAACCCCTGCTTAAACCCGAACTGCCCCAACAGCTCGAATAAGGACAGCCACTACACATGGTCAAACATCTTCTCCGCATCAACAGGCATAACCACCTCCTCCTCCTGGCCCATCGAGGGCATCATTATCACATTCAATAACCTCCAAATTTTGGTGATAACTGTCGTCCCTTCACAAACCCCGTCTGGTCGTCCCCTATCACCCCCGGCGCACAATTCTCTATCCGCACCGCCAGCACCTTCAGCAATAACTTTGCATCCACATTTACCAAAGATATTGGGCAGTACAACCCACGCTGCTCCGGGTCCTTGGGCGGGATTCTCCGGAAAGATTTCTAAGTGTGGTAGTGAGCGGGAACTGCCGCAAGCTTCCCGGCGCTCAGCCCAGCAAGGTTGGCAACACTATTTAACGATAATGGTCCACTTAACGGAGCCCCACAAGCTTCTCGCCGCAAATGAAGACTCGCCAGCTGATTCATGGGCATCATGCTCGCCAGCCCCTTCCGCTAACAAAGTTGAGCAGCACTTAAGCTGCACTTGCTCAGTCAACCCCAGACAGTTTGCAACAATGGCGCCCAGGAGGCCGGCCCCAAGATTTGGGGATGCAGATCTGGCCAGGCACTTAGGCAGTGAAGGCCAGGAGGGATGTTCTGTTCCCCGAGGGTCCCAGAGAGTGAGCCACAAGTCAGCCAGTGCTGCCTGGGATGAGGTGGCGGCTGTGAGCGCCGGGAATGTGACCAGGAGGACCGGCCTCCAGTACCAGAAAAAAGGTCAACGACCTACACCGGCAACACAGGTGAGTAGATACCAAGGCCCCCCACCCCTTCCCTGCCCGAGACCGTTCCACCCCCACGCTAGCATCCAACCCCCCAACTTTCCTTGCGACCCCAACCCTCCCTCACCCCCTCTCCCTTTAACCCCCCTTACCGTTCCTTCACACACACCCTCCCACCACTGTGAACCAAGCGTGTGGCGAACAATGTCCTCTCTGTGTCTCCTCAGGAAATGCTCTCCCACAGTCACTGGGAGAGGGCCCAGACTGGCGGCGTGGTACCAGACGTAAGAATCCTCACCATCTTCGAGGAGCGTGCCCTGGAGGAGACTGGGATGGACGAGGACAGAGGGGTCAACAACATGGAGGCTGGTGGACGCCACAGAGGTGACAAACCAACGGGCTCCATCCGAAACACCTGAAAATGTGAGTTGTTATTGCCTTACTGACGGATCCATCCGTCCCACTGACCTCATGTCCATTCTCCGATAGGTCCTTCAGCGGACTGCGCCGGACCATCCAAGGTGGCCCCCTGTCCAGCCTCCCAGGAGACCATCTCAGAGGGCAGGTCCGAGGAGGAAATGATCGAGGCGTCAAAGCTGTCATCCCCACCCTCCACCAGTGCAGATAGACACACCTCGGTGGGAAATGTTATTGGTCAGTTTTCTGGGGCACAATCTGGTGAGCACCACACAGCTGCTGATGTACATCAGGTGGAGGAAGGAACCCCCAGGCGAGACAGCAGCTAGAGGTCTGCTGGATCCCAGTGGATCCCAGCTGGATCCCAGCCTGATGTTGAGCTTGTGGAGGAGGTTTCCCAGAGCTGATGGAGACATTTGGGTGTGGCGAGGACAATCAGAAGGCGATGTCAGCGATACTCCAGTATGTCTACAGCTGATCGGAAGAGTCCCAAAGGCTAGGGGCACAGAAGATGTCAGCACCATCAGTGCAGGTGTCCAAGGCATCGCGCAGTCGGTGACAGCCATGGCTTAGGTTCTCGACAGTATGTCTGCTTCGCTGGGGGATGTCCCCCAGTACCAGGCTGACCTTGATGAGGTTCTGTGGGACATGTCCCGCTCTCAGATGGGAATGGCGGAGACGCTGTGGAGCTCGTGCCAGTTGTAGGTGTGCATTGCCGAGGCGCTGCAGAGCATGTCCCAGTCACTGAGGAGCATCGCCGAGGGCGTCAACATGATGGTGCAGACCATGGGGAGCAGGCAGGGTTGGCAGAGCCAGATGGTGCAGGGGCAGCTGGGGCTCGAACCAACTGTCCCTCTGCCCCATGGTGAACGCCAAGGCCCTATGGGCACTGAGCAAGAGGAGGGGGCGCTAGATGCCAACCCGGACCCATCGCATGGAGTGGCGACGGTGGCCACCAGCTCCCCCGAGTTCCATCCTCTGATGAGACCGCGTCTCGCAGGCACCACATGGGCCAGGGTGGACCGGCTGTGTATGTACTGCCGACATGTGAACCAGGGCCCTCTGGCTCCAGAGCCCCCAGAGGACACCCGGCAGGGGCATCGAAGGCCGCGGGACGTGGTTAGCAACTGGCTGCCTCCAACTCTTATGTGCAACCTGGGGACACACCTAAATGTAGCGGTAGAGCTAGGGAGGCAAAGCACATCGAGAATCACTGAGGGCACTGGGGTGGGGTGGTGGTGGTGGGGGGGGGGGGGGGGTGGTAGGTAGGGGGTGAGGGGGTGGGGGGGAGGGGGTGGCACCATCGGGAGAGTGGGGAATTGTTACACACAACAAACACCCTTGTGCACAACCAGTATGATGCCCCTGTCACATTCCTCCGCAATACGGGTCAACTGTCGAACCCTTGGCCCTTCTCTCCCGGTTTCCCCCCATTTCCGTGGCACTTACCCACCCTCCGGCCATGGACATGTCCCTCGAGCTGTGTCCCTTCCCCTGGGTGTTCGGATGTTGGCTGCTGCGTGTGTGGTGTTGCCTCCCATAGTGTTCAGGCACCAAGGTGTGATTGGGATGCTAGGCAATTACTCCCACATGGTACATGGCCCGCCTACCCACAGGAAATTACTTGGGTTATGTGAAGTGCGCATTGACCATGATTCCCAATTCCCTATTTTATTCCAACCCTATTCAAACGATTACCAAACATAAAAGGTCAGGAGAACATACTCCCCAACACGACTATACAGTTTGTACAATTTTCATCCACCACCCCCCCCCCCCTCCCCCCCTCCCCCCCTCCTCCCCCCTCCCCCCCTCCTCCCCCCCCTCCCCCAAAGAGTCTGGCCCGACCTCCTCCCCCACAATCTTTATTAGTGTCGCGAACGCGCCCACCCAGAATCTCTCTAACTTCTCACAGCCCCAGATCAGGGACGGAGAATGGCCGTTGGCCGCCGTGAATCCCGCCCCCACCCCCGCCGAAGTCTCCGGTACCGGAGATTGGGCGGGGGTGGGAATCGGGCCGCGCCGGTTGGCGGGATCCCCCCCTCAATTCTCCGGTCCGGGTGGGCCGAAGTCCCGCCCAGAAATTGCCTGTCCCGCCGGCGTAAATCAAAGCTGGTATTTGCCGGCGGGACCAGGCGGCGTGGGCGGGCTCCGGGGTCCTGGGGGGGGGCGCGGGGCGATCTGACATCGGGGGGTGCCCCCAAGGTGGTCTGGCCCGCGATCGGGGCCCACCGATCCGCGGGCGGGCCTGTGCCGTGGGGGCACTCTTTCCCTTCCGCCTCCGCCACGGCATCTACCATGGCGGAGGCGGAAGAGACTCTCCCCACTGCGCATGCGCGGGAAACTGTTGGCGGCCCTGACGCTCCCGCGCATGCGCCGCATTTCTGCGCCAGCTGGCGGGGCAACAAACGCCATTTCCGCCAGCTGGCGGGGCAACAAACGCCATTTCCGCCAGCTGGCGGGGCGGAAATCCCTCCGGCGCCGGCCTAGCCCCTCAATGTTGGGGCTCAGCCCCCAAAGATGCGGAGCATTCCGCACCTTTGGGCCGGCGCGATGCCCGTCTGATTGGTGCCGGTTTTGGCGCCAGTCGGCGGACCTCGCGCCGTTGGGGGAGAATTTCGCCCCATATGTGCGTGGTTTGCTGGCCCCGCCCACACTTCTTGCACTCGACTGCCACTCCCTGGAAGATCCCACTCATTCTTACCTGAGTCATATGCACCCTATGTACCACCTTGAACTGTATCAGACTCATCCTCGCACACAAGGAAGTCGCATTTATCCTTCATAGTGCCTCACTCCATACTCCCCAGTTTATCTCCCCTCCCAACTTCCCTTTCCACTTCTCCTTAATCTTCACCACCTGCTCGCCTCCCTGCTCTCCCAGCCACTCATATATGTCTCTGATCCCGATCTTTGCTTCCATGTCCGGAAGAAGCAGTCGCTCCAGCTGGGTATACTTCGGTAGCCTGTGGAACTCTTTCCAAACCTTCCGTGTGAAGCCTTTTACCTGCAAGTATCTAAACTCACTTCCGCTCAGGAGCTCTACTCACTCCTTCAGTTCCTCCATCCTGGCAAACCCCTCCTCCAGGTACATATCCCTCACCCTAACCAGCCCCACTTCTCTCCACTTCCTATACCTACCGTCTGTCCCCCCTGGCTTGAATCCATGGTTTTTGCACAGTGGCGCTAACACCGACATCCACTCTATCCAAAAGTGCCTCCTCAACTGGTTCCAGACCTTCACTGTGGGTTGCACCACTGGACTCTCCATGTATTTCCCTGCCGCCAGTGGCAATGTCGCAGTCACCATAGCCCGCAACCTGGGTTCCTTACAGGATTCTTCCTCCATCGTAACTATTACAGGCCAGGGTTTAGTGTATCATGGAGTTCACCTGACCCACAACTTTAAATAGATTGTGGTATGGGGAGCACACAGCCCACTCTACAGGTGTGATGTGTCAGAGATCTAGAGCACTTTTAAAACAAAACAATGATTATTATATGAATCCAGTTAACATTTTATAAACACACAGTAAACATCATAGCAACTATCAACTCAAATACTTCCCCCAAAGAATACAGTACTCTATAAGTAACCCTTAATCTTTCCTAGCAACATCCAGAACACAAATACTCTCTTTAACAAAGACAGCATCTCTACTGAGAGCAGTTATCACTTTTAAATTAGCAAGTGATCTGAAGATATTCTTTACATGCAGAGAGAGATCAAAATTACACCTTGTTTGGCTGGAAGCAGCTCCAACTCTGTAAACGAAACTAAACACACACTGTAGCTGCCAGCTCAAAAACGAAAGTAAAACAGACAGACAGCCCAGCTCCACCCACGCTCTGACATCACTGCAGCTATTTGATAAACACCCCTTTCTTAAAGGTACATCCACTACAGCTATTTGATAAACACCCATTTCTTAAAGGTACTCTCACATGTCACTAACCCATTCTGCCCCCTCTCCTTCCCACCACTGCTCCACCTTCTCCACGTTCGCCGCCCAATAATAATGCAGCAGGTTTGGCAAAGCTAATCCCCCCTTCTGCCTCTGCCTCTGTAACAGGGGCCCCTTGATGCCTGGTACCTTCCCTGTCCACACAAACTCTGAGATAATCATATCCAGCTTCCGGAAAAAGGCCTTTGGTACAAAAACTGGAAGTGCCTGGAATATGAGTCGAAACCTTGGCAAGATGTTCATCTTCACCACTTGGACCCTCCCTGACCAGAGTCAGGTGCAGCGTATCCCACCTCTTCAAATCCTCCCTAGCCTCCTCCACCAGCTTTGTTAAATTCCATTTATGCAGAGTCGCCCACTCTCCCGTTACCTGAATCTCCAGATATTTAAACCTATCTCTGGCTACGTTAAATGGTAACCCCCCCCCTAGGTTGGCTCTCCGACCTGGGCTGATTCACTGGGAACACTTCACTTTTCCCAACATTCAACTTGTATACTGAGAACACCCCGAACATCCGTAATAGGTCCATAATCCCCCCCCATGCTCTCCAGTGGGTCCGACACGTACAGTAACAGGTTGTCCGCAAACAGAGACACCCGATGCTCCCTACTTCCCCTAGTAATCCCTAGCCACTCTGCTGACTTCCTGAGGGCCATTGCCAGAGACCCAATAGCTAGCACAAGCAATAGGGGCGACAGCAGGCACCCCTGCCTTGTTCTCCTGTGCAGTTCAAAGTTCCGTGAGCCCATATTGTTGGTCCGTACACTCACCATCGGTGCTACGTATAACAGGTGCACCCACGTCACAAACTTCGGCCAAATCCGAACCTTCCCAGGACCTCAAATAGATACCGCTACTCCACCCGGTCAAATGCCTTCTCCTCATCCATGGACACCACTACCTCCAATACCCAATCTCCCGATGGAGTCATGATCACATTTAACAGTCTCCTTTTATAATTGTAGAGTTGCATGCCCTTTACGAAGCCTGTCTGGTCCTCCACGATCACCCCCAGGACACAACATTCCGTCCTCCTGCCACCAGTTTAGCTAGCACTTTTACATCCGTGTTTAACAGTGATATGGGCCTATATGACCCACATTCTAATGGGTCCTTCCCCTTCTTTAGTATCAATGTGATCGTTGCCTGTGTCATCGTCTCCGCCAACTCTGCATTCTTCAGCGCCTCATTAAATGCCCCCAACAGATGTGGTACCAGGTCCGTTTCATACTCCTTATAGAATTCTGCCAGGCAACCATTGATCCCCGGGCCTTTCCCAACTTCATAACCCTTATACTGCCCAATACCTTCTTCAGCCCCAAGGGCTCCTCTAGTAGCTGCCTCTTCTCTTCCTCCAACTGCAGAAACTCCAGTCTATCCAAAAAATGTCCTATGTCCCCTTCTTCACCCCCCAGGTCCACCCTGTCCATCTCCTTATAGTATTCCCTGAATGTCGCATTTATCCTCCCTGGCTCTGTCACCACCTCCCCAGCCTCTGTCCGTATCCTCAATATTTCCCTGGACGTGGCCTGACTCCATAGTTGATGTGCTAGCATTCGGCTCGCCTTCTCCCTGCATTCGTACTGCACCCCCCCCCCCACCCCCCCCCCCCCCGCCCCCACCCCCCCCCCCCCCCCCCCGTCCTACTTCCAGCTGCCCCACTTCCCTCCTTCGTCAACCTATCACATTGCCCCAGCAACTTTTTCCTTCTCACCAACCCCCTCGTGGTGGGCACCCTTGAATACTCCTATCTACTTCAACTATCTTGTTCATTAAGTGCCCATACATTTCTCTCCTTTTCCTATCCTCATGTGTGTGACAATATGTATATTGTTTGATGTGAATGCTTCCAACCACTAGATGATGATCAAGTGCAGACATGTGAATCACTTGATACCTTGATTCTGGGAGTAGGTGATTAGACGGGATAGAGAGTAGTCATGTTTTCAGAAGCTCTGTAGATAGAATAATAGTCTTACTATATTTTGTAATATTTACATTTTAGTTGGTTCGAATCTAGTTTAGTTGTAGTGTTAATGAATAAGCTTTGTTTGAAACATAGCTTGATGTTTTTTGTTAGACACCACACTTCAAAGCCATCATCATCCAGAAAACAAAGAACATCACATGGTACCATGAGTGGTTGCTAAGACAAATAGAAAGGTTCAGCAGGAGAAGGGAATTTTGGAAAAAAGCTCCGTTGAAAAAAATCAAAAATTCAAAGAAATTCTACCAGGCTCTGACTGCATCGACAAAGACGCAGACTTTCCTAGTCAAAGCGAGATTGGAGGTCTGCAAACTCCACAGTAATTTTGTACTTTGGGTAAAGTAGACGTTAATTGGCGCAATTTCAAGCAGCAGTTTGACCTTAGGCCCAGAAGCGGCCAGCGATCAGCGAAAAATAGCGTTGTTTCTAACAGTGGCTGTTTCGCAAGCCCTAGAAAATGTTCAACTCGTTCCGAATGAAGGACGAAGCAGATAAGAAATAATACAATAAAGTAATTCAAAAATTCGATAAGCAATGCCAGTTGCTGCAAAACAAAATGTTTGAATGGTATGTGTTCATGCAAGAGTGCAAAAAGCAGGTGACACACTTGACTGCTTCATCACAGATCTGAGACTTCAAGTGCAGACATATGGGTTGGAATCTGCGATTTTTGAGGCTATGTCCCCACGCCGGCGTGGGAACGGTGACGTTTTACGACAGAAAAATGGCGTAAATTGGCCACCGATCCTCTGTTTGTCTGGGGTCTAGCATCAATGCAGCGTAGAGCACCCAGCTCCAGCTGCCGATACGGCCTAGAGAATTGCCGGGTCCTTGGCCATGCATGTGCACGGCGGCGGCCTGCAGCAGCTGCACTGTGCAACATGATGCCGGCTGCTCGCAGACTTGGCCTATGAAATAGTGCCCCCCCTTTGGCCGGCTCGGTAGCCCCGGACCACCCCCCAACAGTCCCCCCAGCCCTTGGCAAAGTCCCCCTGCCACGGATTGGCCCCCGCCCGACTGTGCTGGACTGAGTCCGCAGCTGCCATGCCAAGTTACTGACGGATGATACCACACGCGTTGAGAGCTCGGTTGGTCGGGGGGAAGAGTATCGGGGGGTGGGCCTCAGGCAATGTTCCGAGGCCGTTGATACGGCGCGTGGCATACTCAGAGAGTACACCGCTTAGGAGTACGTGGAGCATCGCAAAAGCGACGCCGCCCCTGATTCGGTCGTGAATGGGGATTCTCCATCCGATCGCCGAACGCGATTTCGGCGTCGGCGACTGAAGAATCCCACCTGTAATTTTTCCATTCTCCTAGACTCACTTCTGCGAGATCAAATAGTCTATGGAATAAAAAACGATAAGCTACAGGAAAGATCATTGAGGCAGTCTGATTTAACGTTAAAAGCCGCAATCAGAGAAGGTGCTGCTGGAGCAGGGGCTGGCTCTTCCGAATTTTATTAATTACTACTGGGCGGTGAATATTGCGATGGTTAGGTCGTGGGAGAGGGGTCGGTTTGGGAGCGGCCTCATGTAAGGGGCAGGAGTTTAACGGCACTACTAATGGCACCTCTGCCGTTCTTGCCGGCTCGGTATTCCACCGGCCCGATAGTGGTGGCAGCCCTGAGGATGTGGGGACAGTGGAGGCAGCACATGGGGTTTGAGGGGCGTCAGTGTGGGCACTGTTATGTGATATCCACCAGTTCGCCCCGGGGCGGGGGGCTGGATGGGGGGTTTCGGAGATGGCAGCGGGCAGGGATCGAGAGATTTGGGGATCTGTTTATTGATGAGGGTTTGCCGAGCTTAGAGGAGCTGGAGGAGGCATTTGAATTGCCAGGTGGGAATGGGTTCCGGTATTTACAAGTGAGGGATTTTGTATAGAGGCAGGCTTCGACCTTTGCAAGCCTGCCGCACCGGGGACTACAGGATAAGGTGGTGTTGAGAACAGGAGTAGGAGAGGGAAAGGTCTCAGAGATCTGTAAGGAACTGATGCAGTGGAGGGAGTCCCAATAGGGGAGGTGAAGAGAAAATGGGAAGAAGAGCTGGGTGGGGGAGTTATGGGAGGAAGCCCTGAGGAGAGTTTATGCATCCTCGTCGTGCGCCAGGCTCAGCCTGATACAATTCAAGGTGGTCCATAGGGCGCACATGACTGTGGCCCGGGTGAGTAGGTTCTTTGAGGAGGTGGAGGATAGGTGTGGGTGCTGTGCGGGGGGGGGGGGGGGGGGGGGGGGCTCCTGCAAACCATGTCCACATGTTTTGGGCATGTCCGAGGCTGAGGGGTTTCTGGCAGGGGTTTTGCTGATGTGATGTCAGAGGTCTTACAAGTGAGGGTGGTGCCGAGTCCAGAGGTGGAGATCTTTGGTGTGTCAGAAGATCCGGGAGCCCAGGGGGTGAGAGGCTGACGTCCTGGCCTTTGCCTCCCTGATGGCCTGAAGACGTATCCTACTAGGATGGAGGGACTCGAGTCCACGAAGTCTGGGTTAGCGACATGGCGGGGTTTCTCAGAATCAAGAAAATTAAATTTGCCCTGAGGGGTTCGTTGCAGGGGTTTGCTCGGAGGTGGCAGCCGTTCATCGACTTCTTCGAGAAAAATTAAGCCGTCAGCAGGGAGGAGGGGGGGGGGGGGGGGTGGGGGGAAGGGGAGGCATGGGAGAGATGAGTAAGGACAGGAGAACCAAGGGAGGGGGGGGGCTGGGGAAGGTGAACCTGTTTGTGTAAGCCATGATGGCTGGGGGTTTGTATTCGGGGGGTTTGTTAGTTATATTGTTGTGTTTTTGTTTTTGTTGAAATTCGAGGTTAAAATTGTTAAAATTGTAAATGCCTCAATAAAATATTTTCTACAAAAAGAAAGAAGGCACAATCAGTCTGTGTGGAGGCAAGCGAACTTGCCAGAATTCTAGGGCTGGATTCTCCTCCGCGGGATCCTCCATTTTGCCGGCGCCTGGGGGGTTTCCCGATGGCGTGAGGCTGCCCAACAATGGGAAACCCCATTGACCGGCCGGCGTAATGGAGCATCCCACTGGCATGGTGAGGCAGAAATGTGGCGCGGCGAGGCAGAACATCCCGCCCCAGTTCTCCGAAATGTTTGTCCGTGAAAAAGGCACGGAAACTAACAATGTGGCCGACACTATTAATGCTGTGGAGCACCAAAAAAGAAACGTCCTCCAAACAGCCGCCATTTTGCGCATGGCGTCATGACTGTCATGACATGCACCTTATGTTGCAATGTCTACCGAATAAAAAAGTGCCCTGCGTTTGGACAAACCTGTGCGAAGTGTCACAAATTGAAACACTTTGCATCTCAGGAATAAAATCGCAACATGTTAAGCAGTTTAGTATGGTGATTAACACCTGTACAAAGAAATAAGCAGTATAAAACATGTTAATAAAGCGATCATACCTGACTCAATGAAGATGCATTTGATTTGGAAGATTCTTTCTTTGTATAGAGAAAGGGGCTACAGGAAACTTCCGATGCGGACATCTCACAACAGATATCAGTTGTACACAATAATGATGATTGTTGTACTAAATGGAGATTAAATTTGATACCGGAGCACAAGCTAATCTGATTAATCCGACAGATGGTGAGCCAGAAGAAGAAGACCCTGAAAGTTTATTTAGTTTATTTGGCATCAGTAGCGAGCTGATAACAAATAGCATCTAATCTTTGAAGTATAACGGTGAATGTGAATGTTCTAGGATGGACTGTGCAGAGGCTGAAAATGAGAGACAGCAGACAAATCAGTTAAGAGCACATCAATTGTGAACAGCCAACAGGAAACTGAAGAGATAATTCCCATCTTGGAAACAGTTGGGCTGGATTCTCCGATTCTGAGATTAAGTACTGATGCCGGCGTGGGAACGGTGGCGTTTTTATGACCAAAAAATGGCGCAAAACGGCCACCGATCCCCCGTCTGGTCGGAGGCTAGCAGACACGCAGCCCCCGGATTCTTTGTCTGTGAGCAAAGATGGCTACCCACCTCTTGGGGTCCCCACAGCAGCCCTTCCAACACGTTCATGTTTTTCGAAAAGAGTACTAATCGCCACCAGCGTGACCACTTGCTGGGGAGGTCGATGAATCATGGGAGGCAATTGGATAAGGCTCCCCGTTCATTGTATGGAAATAGGGCTTAAGTGGTGATAATTGGTTTCTCGCCACACTACAACGAGATCCCAATATCGCCCACGGGAACGGGCCGGTTGCATCGTAAACCGACGCGGTTCTCGTTTTCGGCCTCTCCCAGTATTCATCGGCCTCATTTTGCTCAAGTGAGGGCCCGACAAGGCTGGAGAATCGCACCCCTTGGGCTGGATTCTCCGTTTCTGAGACTAAGTGCTGACGACGGCGAGGGAACAGTCGTGCTTTAAACAGTAAAAACGGCACAAGAGGTGTACCGACTCAGCAACTCTAAATGGGCTAGCAACAGCGCCATGTGGAGCACAACCGGTGCCAACCGGCACCGGATTCGCTGGGTCCGTGATTGGTGCACATGAGGGTCATACGCCGCAGCCACACTTAAACGGCCCCTCCCCCCACACACATTGTCACAGTCAACAAGATGGCTGGAAGGAGAGCAGCTCCACGGTTCAGTGACGCTGAGCTGGATACCCTCCTGGATGCTGTGGAGGAGGGACGGATTATCTTGTACCCCTACCCGAGAGGAAGGCCACCAGGCACCGCCGTTCGCCATCCCTGGGCGCAGGTTGCTGAGGCATTCAGCGCCGTGGGCAGTGCAGGGAGAAACTGCATGAGCTCCTCAGGGTGGCCAGGGAGAGTAGGCAGTGCTGTGCCCCTGGCACTATCCCCCCCCGCCCTCCCCCCCTCCCCCCCCCCCCCACCCGCTCCCCCCCCACACACACACACCCGTAATCCGGCCTCTCCCCCTCCGGGGACCAGCTGACCCCTCACCCTGCCCCACAGGCCAGCACCTATGCCAGCCGCAATGGGCGGGTGCCCTAGCAGCTGTCTCCAACACCCTCCACCATCCCGGAGACTATCACCTCGGTTGGACACATTGGTGAAGAGGCTCCTGGGACACTATCTTGTGCGCACCACACAGTCGGTCCGGTAAAGCAGGTAGAGGTAGGAGCAGCCGAGGGGCTGGACGGTCGGAGGGCAGCCCGGCCCCAGGAACCAGCTGTCGCCCAGACGGGTCCCGGGCTCTTGGAACATCCAGTCCCACCCACAGTGCAGGTGCAGTCAGAGACCCAGGGACTATAGGAGGGGATGACGGCTGGCTTCCAGCACCTGTAGGTGCAGGAGGAGGAGTCCATCTGCGTGCAGGAGCAAGGGATGGTGCCGGTCATGCGTGCCACCCAGACCGACACTGTATGCGTGGTGTCCGCTGTGAGGCAATGGGGGCGATGATGTCAGATATGGGTCAGAGTATGCAAGGCCTAGGGGCATGCTGTGCAGGTGAGGGCCGAGGCCCAGGACAGGGTTTGCCCTCTCACAGACAGCCATGTGCCAGAGCCACCTGGACATTGCAGCGGTGCTCCTTTGCGTGGCCCAGTCACAGCAGGCCATAGCTGAGAACGTCGGCGGCATTGCCGAGGCGCTGGCCGGCATGACCCAGTCCTGGAGGGAGGTGGCCCACACCCAGAGGGACGTGGCCCATCACTGACTGATGTGGCACAGACCCTCAGGGTGGTGGCACAGTCGCAGACGGAGATGGTCCACTCACTGTGCTCCATGGCAGCGAACGTGCAGACCCTAGTCGAGACCAGAGCTCGCCTCCAAGGCTGGCAGCGCCAGGTGGCGGAGTGGCCTCAGGGGATGGCACCCCTGTGCCACGGGGTAGCCCGGGGTCCATCAGGCACCTCGAGGGAGGAAGTACCGGAACACGCAGCACCTCGGACTCCCCCCCCCCATCCCGCACCCAGTCCCTGGTGCTTCTGGCGGGCTGCAGGAAGAACAAGGTGGCACCACGCCACCCAGGACGCCCGAGCAGCAGCAGGGCCCATCCAGGCCGGGTCGCCCCAGGAGGCGTGCACCAATGGGGACCCTTGTCACAGGGCATGAGTCAAGCAGGCCACCTCCACTCCTGCTGTGCCGTCTGGAGAACCACCTCGGCATAGTGTTGGCCCGTAAGGCCAGAACGTTAGACACCAGTTAGGTTGGCACCGGGTGCAGGGCACAGTTGAGTTATGGGGCGAGGGCACAGACTGTATATATTCCTCCACAATAAACACCTGTTAACCCTGTTAAATCCTGCATCAGTGCTGTGATGGGCGTGGGTGTGGGCTGGTCAGTGCTGGCCGTGGGGAGTGGGGAGTGGGAGCAGTGCAGGCCCCATGGGTGGACCGTGCTCCCCCATCTCCACCCTGACTGTCCCCAGCACCCCCACCTCAGGGATCCGACGGGACCACGTGCTGGACTGGCCAGCATGCATGCGGGGATCACCCAGGTCGATGGTGCGAATGTGGGCATGAGTTAGACATTGTCCATACGATGTAGAGCACCAGAGCTCATCGCGAAGTGGGGTTGTCATCATCCTCCATCCGATGGACCAGAACCGCTGTCACTGCCAACCCAGTGCCCCCAGTTCGTCGCGCCGCAGGTATGTGTCATGGAGGAGGTGTGAATGCAGGTGTTTTGGTGGTGTGGGAGGTGAGAGGTTTGCGTCTGGGATGGTGGTGTCCATGCCCGTGGCCAACAATCTCCCTCCTCCCTAGTCGGTGAAATGTGTCGCCTTTGAGGGCGTCCTGCGTGCGCTGGCCCTGGCAATGGGCATCGTGCGGCCTCCCATGCCTGCCCGGGCCCCATGTCCCGCCCATCATCCCCCTTCCCCACATCTTCCTCATCGATTGAGGCCTGCTCTTGCTCCTCATCCTCCTTCTCCAGCACATCACCCCTCTGCTGCGCGATGTTGTGGAGGGCACTGGTGGATAACAGGCCTGGGTGATCCCCGCATGCGTGCTGGCCAGGTCACCACGATTCGGGCGACCCTCCTAGCCTCGTACTGGAAGGCCCCTCCAGAGCGGTCCAGCCACCTGAAGCACATCTTCAGGACCCCGAAGCACAGCTCAGCCACATCCCTGGTTGCTGTACTGGTGTCGTTGCATTGGGTCTCTGCATTGGTTAGTGGCCTCCGGATAGGCGTCATCAGCCGCGACCGCAACGGGTAACCCCGTCGCCCAGCAGCCAGCAGCGCAGCCGGGTGGGGGGCTCAAACATGTCGGGGTACACTTTGTGTGCCAGGATGAAGGAGTCGTGCACACTGCCCGGGTATCAGGTGCAGACGTGCATGATGCGCATCTGTTGGTCACAGACCAGCTGGACGTTCATGGACTGGAACCCCTTTCTGTTAGTGTACAGTGGCCTGTTATCCACCAGTGCCCTCAAGGTGACATGCATCCCATCGATCACCCCCTAGACCTGGGGCAGCCAAGCGATGGCAGTGTACCCCGTGGCCTAGGCATCCAGGTGGGCGCGTTCCACATGGAACAGGATGTACTGGTCTGCCTGTGCATAGAGGGCCTCCGTGACGGCACAGATGCACCTGCGCACCAATGTCTGCGAGATGCCGGACAGGTCCCCACTTGGCGACTGGAAGGACCCCATCACATAAAAGTTCAGGCCGACCATCACCTTGATGGTCACCGGGAGCGGGTGTCCACCCCCATATCCCCGAGGTGCCAGGTGTGCCATCATCTGGCAGATGTGTCCCACAGTCCCTCTGCGCAGTCTCCGTCTGCATGCCCAGTCTGGCATGTCCTCAAATGACATGCAATTGCGGTACACGCGGGGCCTCATCGATGCCCCCTTGGCACCTCCTCCTCCTCCTCAGCCTGTTGGGCGGCCCTCCAGTCTGAGCAGCTGCCACCTGCCCCTCTGCAGCCCGCTCCTCGGCTGCAGCCTCTGCCTCCTCTCTGAGCGGCCCCCACTCACGCTGCCACAGGACATCATGCAGGGCCGCGGCCATCGCCTCGGTGGCCAGCATCGCAGGTTGGTGTCCGAATGCCATTCTCTGAAGGGGATGAAAGGACAAAATGTTAGCATGGTGCATACTCCTGTGCCCATCCAGGTACCATGGGCAGCACGGCTGGCCCGGTTGGCACTTCGGGTCCCGCCCACCCATGTCCCCCCCCCCCCCATACCCCGGCCCCGTCGGTACGCCCAGTCCTGGCGCCGGTTCCTGCTGCCACTGGCACTGCCCTCACTGAAGGCTGATGCCGTGGGTGCTGCCCTGGGTGGTCCCCCGGTGGGTGGCAGCCAGTTGGGTGGGGTGTTCGGGGCTGAGGGTGGCACGCTGTGGAGGGGGATGGGCACCCATAGCGGGGACACATTTACGCCATTTTCAGGGTGCCGGAGCATCCCGATTTGGCATCAAACCGTTGCCTACCCCGATTTCGGCCTCGTAAGCTATTCCCCGCCCAATCGCGTTTCACGATTTTGGCATCGGCAAACGGAGAATCCAGCCCCTTATCTTTCTTTAAAATGAGCAAGATAGTCACCTGACATAGTGTGGGGGGGAGCTCCCCACTCCCCACCGACTCATTGTACATCTCTACTAACAGGGCCCCAGCTCTGACTGAAACTTCTTATAAAACTCTGCAGGGAACCCGTCTGGGCTTCCTCCGACTGCATCGCCCCCACATACTGATAGTCCTTCAATAAGCACATGACAGAGTGATGAATGTATCTGAGGCGTTAATACACTAAACAGCAAGTTTCCTGCCTCTGGACCCGAACTGGGTCAGAGGCGCAGACTTGCCACCTTTATACATGAGCCCGAGGGGAGGAGCCACAGGCGGAGCCAGCCTGGACAAGCCCAGGCACGTACAACACAACACAATGCAATACTGTGGTTTACCACATTCACCCCCTGTTTGAATAAGAGTCCAGCTGGGGTGAAGTGGTCTTAAAGGTCAAGTCTGTCGGGGGCCTTGAGCTTCCTACGTGATCGCCTCAGTCCCGGCTGTGGTGTGGGCACCGGTGTCGAGACCTGAGCGTCCGGGAGCGTGTTGGCTTCTTCTTCACCTAGATGTTGAGCCGGTAAAGGGGGGTGGCGGTGTATGGGCGGAGGTGGTGGTGATTGTCGCCGGTGGGCCTGCGGGTGCTTGTTCGTGAGGTAGGTGGGCCGGGGCGGCGAAGACGGTGTAGGGTCGGAGGTGGATTTCCTGGGGAAAGAAAACACGGTCGTGAGGAGCCTCGTTGGTGGCTGGACACAGGAGCGACTGGATGGAGTGGAGCGCGTCGGAGAGGATCTCCTGCCAACTGAAGACTGAGAGACTTCTGGACCATAGGGCCAGGAGGACAGCCTTCCAGACTGTTGCGTTCTCCCTCTCCACCTGTCCGTTTCCTCGGGGTTTATAGCTGGTCGTTCTGCTGAAGGCAATGCCCTTGCTGAACAGGAACTGACGCAACTTGTCGCTCATGAAGGAGGATCCCCAATCACTATGGATGTAGGCGGGGAACCCGAACAGGGTGAAAAGACCGTGCAGGGCCTTGATGACGGAGGCAGAGGTCATGACAGGGCACGGGATGGCAAAAGGGAATCTTGAGTACTCGTCAACGATGTTGAGGAAGTACACATTACGGTCAGTGGAGGGGAGGGGCCCTTTGAAATCAATGCTGAGGCGCTCAAAGGGAGGAGAGGCCTTTACCAGGTGTGCTCTGTCTGGCCGATAGAAGTGCGGTTTGCACTCCGCGCAGACCTGGCAGTCCCTGGTCACTGACCTGACCTCCTCGATGGAGTAAGACAGGTTGTGAGCCTTGATGAAGTGAAAAAAACGGGTGACCCCCGGGTGACAGAGGTCATTGTGGAGGGTTCCGGAGTCAGTCTACTTGTGCGCTGGCACATGTACCGCGGGATAGGGCATCTGGGGCAAATTGAGCATCCCGGGTCGATACAAGATATCATAGCTGTAGGTGGAGAGTGAATCGCCTGCCGGCCAGGTAATGCCTCCAATGTCGCACAGCTTCTATGATGGCTTGGGCTTCCTTTTCGATGGAGGAGTGTCGAATTTCAGAGGCATGAAGCCACGGGCCTGCCCGCCTAGTTGAGTGTAGCGGCCAGAGCAAAGTCAGACGCATCGCTCTCCACCTGGAATGGGATGGACTCGACCGCAGCGTGCATTGCGGCTATGACAATATCTGCTTTGATGTGGTCGAAGGCCAGGCGGGCCTCAGCCGTCAGTGGAAAAATGGTGGATTTGATCAGTGGACGGGCCTTGTCCGTATAATTAGGCACCCACTGGGGCATAGTACGAGAAGAACCCCAGGCATCTCTTCAGGGCTTTGGGGCAGTGGGGGAGGGGGAGTTCGCATGCGGTCGGGGTCGTGTCCTAGGACTCCGTGAACCACGACGTAGCCGAGGATGGCTAGGCGGGTTGTGCAGAAGGCGCATTTTTGTCTATTATAGGTGAGGTTCAGGAGTTTAGCGGTGTGGAGGAAGTGCCGGAGGTTCTCGTCAAGGTCCTGCTGGTCATGGCCGCAGATGGTGACATTGCCTAAGTACAGGAACGTAGCCCGCAGCCCGTACTGGTCAACCATTCGGTCCATTTCTCTTTGGAAGACCGAGACCCCATTGGTGATGCCGAACGGGACCCTGAGGAAGTGGTAGAGGCGGCCACCTGCCTCGAAGGCAGTGTATTGGCGGTCCTCTGGGCGGATAGGGAGCTGGTGGTACGCTGACTTCAAGTCAACCGTGGAGAAGACTCGGTACTGCGCAATCTGATTGACCATGTCAGATATGCGGGGGAGGGGGTACGCATTGAGCTGCGTGTACCGGTTGATGGTCTGGCTGTAATCGATGACCATCCGGAGCTTCTCCCCAGTCTTGACGACCACCACTTGGGCTCTCCAGGGGCTGTTACTAGCCTCAATGATCCCCTCTCGCAGGTGTCGCTGGACCTCCGACCCGATAAAGGCCCTGTCCCGGGCACTGTATCGTCTGCTCCTTGTAGCGACGGGCTTACAGTCTGGGGTGAGATTTGCGAAGAGCGAGGGTGGGGCGACCTTCAGGGTCACGAGGTTACAGACGGTGAGGGGGGACATGGGTCCACCAAACTTTAAAGTAAGGCTCTGGAGGTGGTACTGGAAGTCGAGCCTCATTAATAGGGCAGCACAGAGATGGGGAAGGAGTTTGAAGTTAGTGTACTCTATGCCTTGTACAGTAAGGGTGGCGACACAGTAGTCCCCGGATTTCCACTGCGTGGGATCCGGAAGCCAGGGAGATTTTCTGGGTCACAGGTAGGATGGGGAGGGAGCAGCGCCTTACCGTATCTGGGTGTATGAAGTTGTTTGTGCTCCCGGAGTCGAAAAGGCAGGCCGTCTCGTGCCCGTTGATCCAGGCGGTCATCGTAGACTTCACGAGGTGGTGCAGCCGGGACTGATCGAGCGTGATGAAGGCGGTTGGTAGGCCGGTCGGAGGTAGCGGTGCTCAGCGTACGGTCGGGTGAGCTGGGCTCCCGGGAGGCTGTGGAGTGATCCTAAGATGGTGGCCCCCATGAGTCACACGTGCCGGGTGGCAGCGGCGATGGCATCCAAGATGGCGGCCCCTGTGGGTCGTGCGTGGCGGTTGGAGGATGCGTTAAAGATGGCAGCGAAGATGGCGGCGCCCACGAGTCGTACATGGCTGGTGGCGCAGCAGCTGGCGGTGGCCCTGACAGGCAGCGCTGCTGGGCCTAGAGGTTTTAGGGGGAGATCGGGCCAGGCAGGCATTTGCAAAGTGGCCCTTCTTCCCACAGCTGTTGCAAGTTGCGTTCCGTGCTGGGCAGCGTTGTCTGGGGTGATTACTCTGGCTGCAAAAGTAGCACCTCGGGCCTCTGGCTTTGGCAAGCCGCTGCGCGGCACAGGCTTGCGTCGCTCCCGGGTCGGATGATGGCTGCGCCCACGAGGCCCACGAGGGTGCCACGCGGTCGGAGGTGTAGGCCTCCATGTTCTGGGAGGCCACCTCTAGCGAGTTGGAGAGTTGCAGTGTCTCTGGGAGACCGAGTATTTCCCTTTCTAGTAATTGCTGGCGGATATAGTTTGATTTCATGCCCGTGATGTAGACGTCCCTGATCAGCAGCTCCGCGTGCTGGGTAGCCGATAGCACCCGGCAGTCACAGTTCCGGAAGAGTGTACACAAGGCACGCAGGAATGCTGCAAGGGATTCCCCAGGATGTTGCCGTCTCGTGGCGAGGAGGTGCCTAGCACACACCTCGTTAACGGATTTCACGTATTGTCCCTTCAGTAGAATTATTGCGTCCACATACGAGGGGGCGTCCCTGATGAGAAGAAAGACTCTTGGGCTCACCCGTGCATGGAGGATCTGCTTCTTCTGGAGGTCTGTGAAGTCTTCAGTGAAGGATCCGACGTACGCTTCGAAGCAGCTTAGCCAGTGCTCAAAAGTTTCTGTGGCGTTGGCTGCCTGTGGGTCCAGCTCCAGGCGATCAGGCTTCAATGATGAGTTCATCTTAAAGTTTAGTGTATTAAATTGATATGCCTTCAATAAACACACGACGAGTGATGAATGTAACTGAGACTTTAATACAGTAAACAGCAAGCCTCCTGCCTCTGACCCGAACTGGATCGGAGGCGGAGACTTGCCACCTTTATACATGTGCCCGAGGGGAGGAGCCACAGGTGGAGCCAGCCTGGACAAGCCCAGGCATGTACAACACAACACAATGCAAAACAATGCAATACCGTGGTTTACCACACATAGTCCATCACCTCCCCAGACCAAACGGGCCCCCAGCCCCCGTACCCTCACTTCATCCACCCTCGGGAACTCTAGCGCATCCACCCTCGGGAACTCTAGCCAATCGCCCTCGCTGCCGCATGCTCCCTCAACTGATGCATAAGTATCCTGCTCGCCTTCTCCCCAAACCCGTGCACTGCCCCTCTGGCCCAGTGCAACTGTCCTCCCACCTCCCTCGTTGACACTAGCAGCTTCTGCCTCTCCCTCAGCAGCACTTCCTCAGGTGCCACTGAGTACCTCTGGTCCGCTGCCAGAATGGCCTTCACCAGCCTCAGCCTCTCCCCCCTGCTCAGCCCTCACCCTATGCACCCTCATTGAAATAAACTCCCCTCTCACCGCTGCCACAATGCCTGCCACAGCGTAGCCGCTGAGGCCTCCCTCCACATAGTTCTGGATAGCCAACCCATCTTCTCACAGACTTCATATTGACCAATAACACCACATCCACCCTCCAATGCGGCCTTTTGGAGCTTGCCCCTTCTACCCAGTGTTGCGCATGGTCAGACACCACGATGGCCGAATATTCGGTCCCATCTATCCCCACCAGCGGTGCCTTGTCCAGAACAAAACGATCAATCCAGGAGTACCCTCTGTGCACATGCAAGAAGAACAAATAGTCCTTTGCCCTCAGCCTCCCAAACCGCCATGGGTCTGCCCACCCCCCCCCCCCCCCCCCCCCCCCGCCCCCCTCCCGCCATGATCAGGCGGTGCGTGTACAGGGCAGGGATCTTTGCCAGGACTCGCCTCAAAAACTCCACATCATCCCAATTTGAGCATAAATGTTCACCAGCACCATGGGTGCCCCTTCCGACCTCCCGCACACCATCACAAATGTTCCCCCTGGGTCCACCACTATGCTCCCCACCGCAAAGGATACACTCTTATTAACCAGCACTGCCACCCCGCTGAATTCATATCCAGCATCGAATGAAACGCCTGACCCACCCATCCCTACCTCTTCATCAGCCTCGTCTGATCCACCACCTTCAAATGAGTCTCTTGCAAAAACACAACTTCTGTCTTCGGACTTTTCCAATGCGCGGCAACACACTGCTTAACCGCTCATTTAATCCCCGATCATTCCATGAAATCAGTCAGGTCAGGAGGATGCGCATTCCCCCCCTCCCCTCTGGTCATCCATATCTCCGCATTAGGGCAGCACAGTAGCACAGTGGTTAGCACTGTGGCTTCAGGGTCCCAGGTTCGATTCCCCGCTGGGTCACTGTCTGTGCGGAGTCTGCATGTTCTCCCCGTGTCTGCGTGGCTTTCCTCCGGGTGCTCCGCTTTCCTCCCACAGTCCAAAGATGTGCAGGTTAGGTGAATTGGCCATGCTAAATTGCCCTTAGTGTCCAAAATGTTTAGGAGAGGTTATTGGGTTAAGTGGATAGGGTGGAAGTGAGGGCTTAAGTGGGTCGGTGCAGACTCGATGGGCCGAATGGCCTCCTTCTGCACTGTATGTTCTATGTTCTAATTAACCAGCCCCCCCAGGTCCAAGCCATTTACCCCCTCGGGCCTATCCAAGATGCCCACCACCATCATAAGCAACTGCGCCACACCAACTCCGTCCACGTCAGCAGCCCCCCCCACCATCACCAACAAAGAACAAGAAAAAGAAAATGAAAATATCCTCCCCCCCCCAGCAACAGATGTATCCCACACTTCACTCCCGTTAACTAGTCTATCCGCTAGCATGGTGGCCCCCGCTCAAGGCAACTGCCTTGTCCCGATTCTCCCCACTCCCTCGTCCCTGTTCCTCCACCTTGCCCCTTATACCCACAACCCCAATAGCCCACATAATATACATCATGACACAACATTCAACCCAACCGACACAATGGTAACATATCCCCCACTATATCTCCATAGTCCCAAGTTCTTACAAGTCCCCAAGTGGCCTCGCAAAAACCTGCTCGTCTCCTCTGACGTGCCCATGTATAACTCCTGGCCCTGGTACGTAACCCACATCCGGGCTGGGCAACGTACTCGGCTATGGCCTGTGATATTTTCCCACAGAAGGCCTTGTTGGTCAGGAGGGTTGTTTCCAGCATCCATGGGGGGCGCTGGGCACGGCCCGTCTCCAACCTCACATCCATGTAGTGTGGCGTGTGATCGAAGCACCGATTTCCACACTTCAAAAAGTCGAAACGGGTGTAAACCCTGTGTACCTGTGAGAAGAATGAGAACTCCATCTCCTCTGAATGCTTGAACCTCCACGGATCCACTGCCTCCATCTGCTCCATAAACGACGCACCTACCTCGTTTGCTATGTTTGATGTCTTTCCCATTTTGGGGTATGACTTGTCTGTCAGCGGGTCCTGTACGCAGTTCAAGTGTGTTTCCCCCCCCCCGCCCCCCATGATAAGTCAGTGGGTGTTTACATCGGGGATTTCCGCCATGGTCTTTTTAATAAACTTCGTGTCACCCAGTTGGGAGCGTACACGTTCACCCGACCACTGCTGTTCCTTCCAGCACACGGCTGACCATGACGTACCAACCCGTGGGTTCGTAACCGCCCTTGTCACGCTAAATGCCATCCTCTTATTCAGCAGTATGGCTACCCCTTATCTCTCGTCCCGTAACATGAATGGTAAGTCTGACCCACCCATCCGTTTCTTACCCTCAGTCTGTCCTTCTCCCACAGTTGTGTTTCTTGGTGTCAACTTTCATACTTCCCAGCTGGATCTTTTCACTGGGCCATTAAGTCCCCTGACATTCCAGGTGACTATCCCGTTGTGTGGGGGGGGGGGGGGGGGGGGGTGGTTCTGTGCCCCCCCCCCCCCGCCACATCGTGGGATCAACCATACTTACCTTGTGGATGCACCCTTGCATTCCGGGGTTTCCCTTTCCTAGGGGGCCATTCAATATGGCCACAGTCACCGTACTCACCATGAGGCCTGGCCTTTGCATTCCGGGGTTTTCCTTTGTTTGGGGACCCTCCATGGTGGCTGTTTGCGGGGCAATTTTGCTCCTTGTTACCTCGTGTGACCTGTTGTACCCAGCCTAGAGCCCTTTCCACCCTTGTCCCTTTGTTCCCCCTGTGGTTCTGCGTCTCTCCCCTTCTTTTACCCTCCCCTTCCCTATTGTTGTTCCCCCATCTACCCCCCATCAACCCCCCCATCTACCTTCCATCTACCCCCCTAGCTATCCTGCCGTTGGTGGTGTCCCCCCACCCCTCCACCATCACCAGATGCTTCTCCCCGGTGGAAGTTGCGCTGTGGATCCCCCTCACGTACCTCCTGGTTGTACTTTCCCGCTAGTGTGGTGGGCCCCCTCCTGGGTTCGGCCTGACCCCCTCTTTCCCAGCTGCTTTTATTCCCCCCCTGTCTCCTTCTCGCCCTCTCTGCAGCCCTCACCCCCTTCTTTCTATCCACTGGTTCCCAGGATCAGAACAAGGCGGTAGAGTGTCGCAAAATTGTCCTTTAACATTTTCCACCTCTTAAGAGTCTGCCTAATCGTTGTCTCTGTTGCTGTCTGGCGCCTCGGCTGGTTCTCGTGGTCCTCAATCTTTCCCTTCAGATTCCCCTTGGTTGCCACCAACCTCGTTATTTTCGCCTCCAGGGTGGCAATCCGATTGCTCTGGCCCATCAAGGCTTTTTCCTGGTCTTTGATCATGTCACCCTAGGTCTCCAATCTCCTTTCTACTTTGTCAAGGGCCACCTGGATGGCGGCCTGCATTTCTGTGACCGCCGCCTTGACCACTGACTTGATCTCAGTCTTGATCTCGTCTTTCAACTCCTTTAGTTCCTTCATGAGTAACTTCCTCAATCCATCCTCCGGCGGCGGTGGGGGGGGGGGGGGTTTGCGGTTAGCCGGGGTCCCTCTCTCGGGTGTGTTCGAGGATCCCCTGCCTTGTGGGTCCGTCGATCCGCTGGCTCACTTCTCTTGTCCTTTGCTGCTGCTTTTGGCCTCTTTGCGGCCTCTGGAGCTACTGCTACCCAGCATCTCTTCTTGTCCGTGTGTTGTAAAGGGTGAGGGGATGTTTTTGTCCAATTTATGTGGGCTACTTTCAGTCAAAAGTGCGTATTTTCTAGTTCTTTGGAGGAGAGACATCTTTTGTGTGTCGCTCAGCTCATCACCGTCACCGGAAGTCATTTTTTAACTTAAATAAGGGCAACTATTATTATTTTTAAAAATAAATTTAGAGTACCCAATTCATTTTTTTTTCCAATTAAGGGGCAATTTAGCGAGGCCAATCCGCCTAGCCTGTACATCTTTGGGTTGTGGGGGTGAAACCCATGAAAACACGGGGAGAATGTGCAAACTCCACACGGACAGTGACCCAGAGCCGGGATCGAACCTGGGACCTCGGCGCCGTGAGGCAGCAATGCTATCCACTGCGCCACCGTGCTGCCCTAAATAAGGGCAATTATGAGATTATGAGACAGAACTGACTAAAGTGAATCGGGTAATTATGTTCAGGGATAGATCAGTAGAGAAACAGTGGCAGACATTCACGGCCCACTGACATGTTCAGTTCAGGACAATTAGGGATGGGCAACAAATGCTGGTTTTGCTGGTGATCCGCTGAAAGGATAAAGTGAAAAATAATTGGAGAGAACAAAGTTGCTCAATATGCAATGAGTTGATCAACTGTAAATCAGCAACAGGGAGAAATGTGAAATAAAAACAGGAAATTCTGGAAAAATTCAGCATGTCAGGCAGCATTTGTGGAGAGGGGAATAGAATTAACATTTCAGGTCAATTACTGTTCTGCTGAGGAGTCATCATCCTGAACAATTTCCAACATTTGCAGTATTTTGCTTTTGTATTAGGGGGAAATGTGTATGAGATTTCCTTTTAGACCTTGTACATTTATTCACACATCTAATATTTTTAATGCCATATTAATAAAGGAAACATGAGTGCTAAATATGCCAAAGATGTCCTGTTTACTACAGATTATATTGCTGGTCAAGATCTTGTTTCTGTGACCTTGGGTGTCATTCTCCGACCCCCCAGAGGGTCGGAGAATGGCCGTTGGCCGCCGTGAATCCCGCCCCCGCCGGTTGCCGAAGTCTCCGAAGGGAGAAAAGTCGGCGGGGCGTTAATGTCGCCGCTGCCGTCGGAGAATGGCACGGATCTGCGCAAGGCAGCCGATTTTCGGCCTGCCGATATTCTCCCATCCGGATGGGCCGAAGTCCCGTCGACGTGATGACCGTTCACGTCGACGTGAATCAAACCTCCTTTTCATCGGCGTGACCCGGTGCTCCAGGCTCACGCCGACCAGCGTGGAGGTGAGTGACGGCCTGGGGGGTTGGCTCTGGGCAGGCGATGGCGTGGCCGCAGTCTGAATGTGTGGGGAGAGGTGTGTCTCGGGTGGTGTGTGTGTGTGTGCGGCGGGGGGGGGGGGGGGTGGTTAGAGTGGGCTGGGCTCCGGAGGAGTGCCGGGAGGGGGGTCCGTGCCGGGGAGGGGGATGGGGGGTCCGTGCCGGGGAGGGGGATGGAGGGGGGGGTCCGTGCCGGGGAGGGGGATGGGGGGGGTCCGTGCCTGGGAGGGGGATGGGGGGTCCGTGCCGGGGTGGAGGTTGGGGGGGGGTCCGTGCCGGGGAGGGGGATCCGTGCCGGGGTGGAGGTTGGGGGTGGTCCGTGCCGGGGAGGGGGGTGGGGGGGGTCCGTGCCGGGGAGGGGGATGGGGGGTGTCCATGCTGGGGAGGGAGATGGGGGGTCCGTGCCGGGGTAGAGGTTGGGGGGGGGTCCATGCCGGGGAGGGTGATGGGGGGTCCGTGCTGGGGAGGAGGATGGGGGGGCTCCGTGCCGGGGAGGGGGATGGGGGGTCCATGCCGGGATGGAGGTTGGGGGGGGGTCCGTGCCGGGGAGGAGGATGGGGGGATGTCCGTGCCGGGGAGGGGGATGGGGGGTCCGTGCCGGGGTGGCGGTTGGGGGGGGGGTCCGTGCCGGGGTGGAGGTTGGAGGGGGGTCCATGCCGGGTAGGGGGATGCGGGGTCCGTGCCGGGGTGGAGGTTAGGGGGGGGTCTGTGCCGGGGTGGATGTTGGGGGGGGGGTCCATGCCGGGGAGGGGGATGGGGGGTCCGTGCCGGGGTGGAGGTTGGTGGGGGTCCGTGCCGGGGAGGGGGATGGGGGGGGGTCCGTGCCGGGGAGGGGGATTGGGGGGTCCGTGCCGGGGAGGGGGATGGGGGGTCCGTGCCGGGGTGGAGGTTGGGGGGGGTCCGTCCCGGGGAGGGGGATGGGGGGGGGGTCCGTGCCGGGGAGGGGGATGGGGGGTCCGTGCCGGGGTGGAGGTTGGGGGGGGTCCGTGCCGGGGAGGGGGATGGGGGGGTCCGTGCCGGGGAGGGGGATGGGGGGGTCCGTGCCGGGGAGGGGGATGGGGGGTCCGTGCCGGGGTGGAGGTTGGGGGGGGTCCGTGCCGGGGAGGGGGATGGGGGGGGGGCCGTGCCGGGGAGGGGGATGGGGGGTCCATGCCGGGGTGGAGGTTGGGGGGGGTCCGTGCCGGGGAGGGGGATGGGGGGGGGTCCGTGCCGGGGAGGGGGTGCGAGGGCAAGTGAATTGGTCCACCTGGCCAGGTGCCAGCCTCCAACAGTTGGACCCATGCGGTCCATGCCACCTGGCTGGGGGGAGGAGGGGATATGGGCAATGATGACATGTCGTCGTTCCCCTCCACCCCACCAGGCCGTCATGTTTTCCGATCATCCAGCGATGTTGGCCGCCGTGGTGGCAGCCACTCATGTCTATGTTGCCCTGGATGAGGAGGAGGAGGAGGAGGAGCGTGCCAGAGAGGCGGCGCAGGCTGCCGCAGAGGGACAGGCGGCAGCCGCACAGGCTGGAGGGACACCTGACCGACAGGACGAGGAGGGGGAGGAGGACGCCGCGGCCCCACGGCAACGGAGGCACCCGAGGGCGCCCCGTGTGTACCGGCCCCGGCAGTCATACCAGGACCTCACGGACCGGGAATGCAGGAGGAGACTCCGGATGAGGCGGGAAACCGTGGCACACATCTGCCACCTGCTGGCACACCTGTCACTGCGTGGCACTGGCGGGGGACACCCTCTCCCCGTGTCCGTCAAGGTTACGGTGGCCCTGAACTTTTATGCAACGGGGTCATTCCAGGCACCGAGTGGGGACCTGTCCGGCATATCGCAGACATCGGTGCATCTGTGCATCCGGGCAGTGACAGATGCCCTTTATGCCATGGCGCACCGCTACATCCGCTTCCCCGTGGACCGGGCCAGCCAAGATGCCCGGGCCGTGGGCTTCTCTGCCGTGGCCGGGTTCCCCATGGTCCAGGGCGCGACCGATGGGATGCACGTCGCCGTGCGGCCACCTGCAGATAACAGGGCCGTGTTCACCAATAGGAAGGGGACCTATTCGATGAACATACAGGTGGTCTGCGACCACCGCATGATGATCCTGCACGTCTGCCCCCGTTACCCAGGCAGTGTACACGACTCATACGTGTTGTCGCGGTCATCCATTCCCGGCATGTACGAGGGACGCCATCCCCGGAAGAGGGGCTGGTTGCTGGGCGACAGGGGCTACCCATTGCGATCGTGGCTGATGACGCCTATACGGAGGCCACGCAATGAGGCAGAGAACCGCTACAATGATGCCCATGTAGCGACAAGGGGAGTGATAGAGAGGTGTTTTGGCGTGCTGAAGATGCGTTTCAGGTGCCTGGACCTCTCTGGGGGCACCCTCCAGCATCGGTCAGATAGGGTCGGCCGCATCATTGTGGTGTGCTGCGTCCTGCACAACATAGCCCAGCAGAGGGGCGATGTGCCGCAGGCAGAGGAGGGCGGAGTGGAGGAGCAGCAGGAAGAGGCACAGTCCTCCCCAGATGAGGGGGATGGGGGTAATGGTCAGGGCAGACGGGGTAGACACAGGCGGGTGGCTGTCCACCGTTACCGGCTGGCCCAGCGGGCACGGGACAGACTGATAGCCGCCCGCTTCACTGACTAGATGGGCGTGAGAATCGGGTAGTATGGCCACAGACCGCACACCATGGCAACAGCCGACCACCCACACCCCCCACCCATCCACCCACCCAGCACCCTCACCCCCCTCCCCAACCCCACCCGCCCCACCCGCATGCACACCACCCCCCCCCATTGCCGATCCACCTGCGGCACAACGGGCCGGGCTCACACGGGTGGACGCGTGTCTAGTGCAGGCCATGGAGGATGATGACAACCCGCCCTGCGGTGAGCTCCTGGCTCCACATCGTTGGACTATGTCTGACCCATGGCCACAGTACCACCATCCACCCGGACCATCCCTGCATGCGGCTGTGACACTGCAGCGCACGGTCCCGTCCTCTGCCCGGGGGATGTTGATGGCGGCCCAGGGGGAAGTGGGCAGACTCACCTGGGGCTGAGGTAAGACCACCCCTCACACACACACTTGCGCTCAACGTACATGACACCCCCGCACGCTTTGGACAGAGCACAAAGGCAGCTTCTGTAGGTGCAACATTGACTTTAATAACCAAAGGAGTTCATGCACGTGCCCTAGCCCCTAAAACTCATCTGTGCCCTGCACCCGTGCCAACTTACTCAGTGTCTAATTGTTTGGCCTTACGGGCCCTTTGACTACGTCTACGTGGCTCCCCAGACGGTACAGCAGAACTGGAGGTGGACTCCTGTGATTCCTGCCCTCTGACACTGGATCCCTTTGGCGGCCGTTTCCTGGGGCGTCCTGGCCTAGATGGGCCAGGCTACGGCCCGGGCGACTGGGATGGCGAGCTGCCAGCCTGTCCTGCCCGTTGCCCACCCGATGCACCTGGGACGGAAGGGGGGGGAGTCCGAGGTGTCGCGGTGTACCGGGATCTCCCCTACAGGGGGAGCCGGGACGGACCACAGCACCTCCTCCTCCCTCGGGGTGCCCGATGGCCCCCAGGCCTCTACATGGGTGGGGGATGCGAACGGACTGGCCATCCGATGCCCCCCCGACATCTGGCGCTGCCAGTCCTGGAGGCCCGTGCTGGTATCAACAGGGGTCTGCAGGTTTGCAGCCATGGAGCCCAGGGGGTTGGCAAACCCTGTCTGTGACAGTGCGACGCCGGCTCGCACATGGCCACTGGCGCCGATGCCCTCAGCGATGGCCTGCTGAGACTGGGCCATGGCCTGCTGAGACTGGGCCATGGCCTGCTGAGACTGGGCCATGGCCTGCAGAGACTGGGCTATGGCGTTGAGCACCTCTGCCATCTGGCGCTGGCACTGGCTCATGGCCTCCTGTGAGAGGGCAGCCATGTCGTGGGCCACAGACGCCGCCTGCACGGAAAGCCCCAGGCCTCGCAAACCGTTCCCCATGTCTGACACCATCGCACCCATTGCGTCCACCGCGGACGCCACCCGTGCGGTGTCAGCCTGGGTGGCACGCATGACCGGCACCGCTCCCAGCTCCTGGACGCGGGTGGACTCCTCCACCTGCGACTGCAGCCGCCGCAAGCCAGCCGTCACCCTCTTCGCTCGTCTCCGGGTCGGTGGTTGCATCGGATCTATGTGTTGGTGTGGTAACTCCAGGAACCCGGGATCCATCTGGGCGGCAGATGTTCGCTTGGGCTGGGTTGCCCTCTGACCGCCCGGCCCCTCTGCTGCTCCTACCTCCACCTGCTGTACCGGGACGGCTGTGTTGTGCGCAACAGTGAGTGTACCAGACGCCTCATCACTAAAGTGCCCAGCCGAGGTGAGTGTTTCTGCGATGGTGGAGGGTGTTGGTGACAGCAGTGGCGTTGTGTCGTGCTCTTCGTCCCAATCTGAGTCCATGGCACTTTGGGGTGGGGGTTCGTCTCCACCCATCCACTCTGAGTCACTGTCCGGTATTTTGTCTTCCTGGGTAGTGCTGTCCCAGGTAGGGGTGTCCTGGGCAGTGCTGTCCCGGGTAGTGGTGTCCTGGGTAGTGGTGTCCTGGGTAGTGGTGTCCTGGGTAGTGGTGTCCTGGGTAGTGGTATCCTGGCTCGGATGTGACGGGGGCCTGTGGCTGCCCCCCTCGTCGCATGGTTGGTCGCTCCCGCACGTGACGGGGGTGTCGTCTCCCTATTGCTCCAGGTCTTTCCGTCTCCCATGCTGTGCGAGGGGCATCCTGCGGGCGTCGCATGCTGGAGGGTCCGGGTCTCTCCGTCTCCCGTGGCCTCCGAGGGGCATCCTGCGGGCGTCGCATGCTGGAGGGTCCGTGTCTCTCCGTCTCCCGTGGTGTGCGAGGGGCATCCTGCGGGCGTCGCATGCTGGAGGGTCCATGTCTCTCCGTCTCCCGTGGTGTGCGAGGGGCATCCTGCGGGTGTCGCATGCTGGAGGGTCCGTGTCTCTTCGTCTCCCGTGGCCTCCGAGGGGCATCCTGCGGGCGGTCTGCATCTGCGGGGATGGGTGCCTGGACGTTTGGTCCTGCGATACACAATGAAGCATGCATGGTTAGATATCAGGCAGTGATCAGGTGATATGGGGGAGGGGGCTATAGGGGAGGGGGGTTATGGGGACGAGCTGTCGGTGGCTCACTTGCTAGTACGCCCCCGACCTCTGCATCAGCAACCTCCCGGTCGTCAGGTCCGCCAGCCAGTTCCAGGGCCCTTTCCTCGTGTTCGGTCAGTGGCCTCTCATCAGCGGGGCCTCCTCCAGTCCTCACATGCTCCCTATTGTTGTGTGCGCGCTTATCCTGTGGGGGGGGGGGGGGGGCTGGCAGGGGTAAAAGGCAACACTGTTAGGCAGGTATATGAATGCATGCCATCGGTTGCGCGTGCATTGCAGAGGTTAAGGTTAGGGCTGGATTCACTTGGGGATATGGGGGATATGGGGGAGGGGGGATATGGGGGAGGGGGGATATGGGGGAGGAGGGATATGGGGGAAGGGGGATATGGGGGAGGGGGGATATGGGGAGGGGGGGATATGGGGAGGGGGGATATTGGGGAAGGGGGGATATGGGGGAAGGGGGGATATGGGGAGGGGGGATATGGGGGAGGGGGGATATGGGGGAGGGGGTATATGGGGAGGGGGGATATGGGGGGATATGGGGGAAGGGTGGATATGGGGCAAGGGGGGATATGGGGTGGGGGGATATGGGGAGGGGGGATATTGGGGAAGGGGGGATATGGGGGAGGGGGGATATGGGGGAGGGGGGTATGGGGGAGGGGGGATATGGGGGAGGGGGAGATATGGGGGAGGGTGGATACGGGGGAGGGGGCATATGGGGGAGGGGGGATATGGGGGAGGGGGGATATGGGGGCGGCTCACCCTGCCTGCTCTGACGAGGTCGTTCACCTTCTTGTAGCACTGGGTGCCTGTCCGTGGTGTCAGGGCCGCAGCGGTGACGGCCTCTGCCACTTCCCTCCACAGACGCCTGCTGTGGCGTGGGGCAACTCTGCGGCCGTGCCCGGGATACAGGGCGTCCCTCCTCTGCTCCACTGCGTCCAGGAGCGCCCCCACATCCCGTGACTCGAACCTCGGGGCTGAGCGGCGGCCAGCCATCCAGTCGGGTGTTGCGGTCGGGTGTTCCGGTCGGGTGGGGGGGAGCAGCGTGGCCTTATGAGCCGTCACGCCGTGCGGCGTGTATGACGCTGCACGGCGTGAACCACTGCGCAAGCGCGGTTCCCGTTACGTCGCTGCTAGCCCATTTCGGGCCGGAGACTTTCGACCCATTTTTCCGACGTGACGCAAGTCGGATTTGCGCCGTTTTTTGCGCCGATCGGCGGACTTTCCGCCGATAACGGAAAATTTTGCCCCTTGTGTCTGATCTGCTTTTCTGCTGACTGCAATGCAAACTGCACTAGTGGAATAATAATAAATGCACTTGTTTCTATAAATCCCAGCTTGCAGATATATATCGATCACAATATTTTGGCAAATTAGTTCCTCACAATTTCTGTCTTTATACCAGCAACAACCTCAAAAAAGATGGAATTTTCAGGGGGTGTTTGAGAATCCTTTTATTCTGTGTGAACTCTTCACAATCAGATGCTACATCATAAATGGGAAAATGTAGGCAGCTAACAAACATCTTCTCGAAAATTATGTGGCTAAGTTATCGGTTTTGCAAAAGAGTTTGGTCGTAATCACAGTAATTATATGCTTTTAAAAAAAGGGTAGGTGACTCCCTGTAATGGCATGCACCAATCTAATCTGTAGGGCAAGGAACTGCAACCACTACACTGGCTTATTAGTGTTATCTGCAGATCTGAGGCTCTTGTCCAACAAGATTGAAAAGTGTCAAGGCTTTGAAAAGTCTGAAACGTCCTAATCCTCCCCCTTACTAGTCTTTATCTGCACTAAAACCATGTTTACATTACAAGACTTGTGTTGAAGTCTGCCCTGAACTCCCATGCAAAGCATTTACACCAATTACACTCGGCCTGCAAGTTCAAGTTTGTTGTCAACTTGGAGGACAGTTGCAGAAAGTTCTTTGGTATAAAATCTGGTTAGATTTCGGAACAAATGTGCAATGTTTGTTGCATGGAGCAGGTGGCCTTGAACCAGACACACCTAATGCAAATCTGATTTGGGGAACTCAAAATTCCGTGTACATATGTGTCAACGCATTTAATAATATCTTCATGAACTGATTTATGGAAACCTCCAGCACTAATGAGTATTGTAAAGTAAATTACTGATCATGCACTCTCAGCAGTGTGGCACATTGTGGACCAAAGATTCCTGGTGGTGTGTGCCCTATCTTTAAACTATGCACCATTCGAGCATGGCGACCTGCTGACATTCCTTTCTCTACTATTTAATGGAAAATATTAATCTGTTTCTTTTAAATGGGAAAATGCCTGTGTTAAAATAGAGGACTTTGTAATGTCATTACAAAAGCATTAAATGTTCAACCATTAATGTAATTGACACTATTTTCTGGCTGACCTGGGACAAAATATATTTGTGCAGCTCAAGCTGAGCAAATAACCAACATGGGCATGAAACGTTTACCTTCTCGGCTGCCAATATTTCACAATGTGGAGGTTAGGAATTTTTAACCCTCTTTGCCCTTTACTTGCCAGGCAGGCACAAGGGGTGTAAAATGGAACAGCGGCCATTATTCATCCATCCATACTCACTTCCCACTCTATGCAAATGGCATGTCAGGGTCCATGACGTGGTTACTGACCCAACGTGATCTCAATAGGAAACAATGGACGAGCCATCATTGTCCTGCCCATTCGGTTCAGGATTTTTAAAGCTGCAGGCATTCAGTATAGTGGAATCTACGTTACTGGGCTTGTTGGAGTTGCAGTGATTTGGTGCTTTGCATATTAGTTACTCATTTTAGTTTGTTTTGCCCTCCTGTCCTTCATGAATAGTGACAGCCTGTGGTGATTGACGCTCTGACTGTGATGCACTCATGTTGCTCTCAGCTCGGGACCAGCCAGCAGAATTGTCTCAACTGTGAGGAATTTCATTCAGTTAAAGTGAAGCCTGTATGTGATCATAACTAGTGGATCATTCAAATCTGTGCCCAGTTCCCAGGCAGCTGTTACAATATATTCATCTTGTGGTAGTCAAATAATCTCCCATTTTTCCCAACCTGCCAGGAACGTTGAAGGGTGCATGTTAGCGATAGTAGTTTCTCTCTTCTACTATGGTCCATGATACTTATTTGAAACCTGCATCACATCAGTAGACAATTCAAGTATAACAAGAGCCATGGCACCTCAAGGGACATCATCAAACTTACTTTCAGGCTCCTAAAGCAAATGCTCATGTACCTTGACAGTAATGCCAAATGTTCCAGAGAAATCTCCTAGAAATAGGTGTCCTGGACAGTATCTCGATCCAGATGAGAAAACAGCTGGAGGAGGTAGATGACAAGTAAAGTCTTCATCTGAGGAGGAAGAGGTGCGAGAAGGTGAGGGAGAACGAGCAGCACAATGCCTTGTAGCCATCGATACAAGGAATGCATAAATTACTCAATGCTTCCGATGAACTTTTCTTCAGTCCCTTCACAAGCATCAAGATAGTGCAAGAAGAGCTTGGAATCATTTTGCTTTTGGAATTCAATGTGGTGGGGTATACATGGCTGAGGGAGGGGGACCAGAGCAGGCTGAAGGTAGGACTTTTGCTATGGACAGACCAGGCAGAGTTGGAAGAGAGAAAGTGGAAGAAAGAACAGTGTAAATTTTGTAAAAATCAGGCTAACGGCTTTTAACGAACAGCTTAAAGCACCATTTTGTAAAATGGTGAGGCTAACAGCATTCGCTGTTCTAATGGGGTAAATTCAGCAGCAACTTTAGTTATGGTGGATCAGTCCTGGATAGCCCCTGATCAGTGTGGTGACTCGAGACAATACACTGGAGCCTTCCAGTGACAACAAAGGGGGTTTATTACCAGTAGGCAAAGGCAACTATTTGCAGGCACAGAGCAATGATGGTTAAGTTGTGACTCTATAGCTCCAGGGTTCACACTGCTCGAGTCTCTGCTCCCAGTGCCCTGCGCTTTCACTCAATTGGTCGGCCTTGGCACGCTTCCATGCAATTGGTCCTGAGCCGTTCACATTGACCGCAAAGACCACCCCCATAAGGGGCTGCGCTACTACAATCAGCAACCGTGCGCACCTTGGACATCAAATCAGCTGCTCACACAGAACCAATAAGGGGCTCCCATGGCGATCAGTCCTTGTACTGGACTTCTTCACCATCGATATCAGCGATCTCCTTCCCACAAAGTCACAGCTCTTTGTTTATGCTGTTGACCTGGTCCTTGCAGGTTAAAGAACTTCAGGACATTAATAAACCCTCACTGAATATTTTTCTTCTCCAGAAGCCTACTTCATAAAATGGAGACTTTGACCAAAGACTGATAAGATAAGACTGTTGCTTCAGCCTTTCACCTGAACAATCCAAAGGTCAGGGAAGGATGTCATGACTGGTTCTGTGGCTGATCAATGACTCAGCCATGATCCAATGCCAAGATATCTTGACAACACCTTCAGAATGCCAGGGCCAAGATCCAAACGCGAGTGAATCACGTACAGAAACTGATGGGTATCTGCTGCGGTAATAGAGCCAACACATTGCGCATTGCTTGATTTGTCCTGGTCTACCGGACAGCAAGTGTCCTGCTGCTCAACATGGCTCAGGAGCTGCCACACAAACAGGGTAGATATCCACCTCTGGGAAGCCAGGAGGATTATTTCTGGGATCTTGAGTCCTGTGCTACCACAAATGGAACCTTCTGATATCTGCAGGCAAAATATCCTCCTTAAAGAACACCAACTGGCTGAGAGCTGACAAAGCACTCCTGCTGACACATAGAACATAGAACATTACAGCGCAGTACAGGCCTTTCGGCCCTCGATGTTGCGCCGACCTGTGAAACCACTCTAAAGCCCATCTACACTATTCCCTTAGCGTCCATATGTCTATCCAATGACCATTTGAATGCCCTTAGTGTTGGCGAGTCCACTACTGTTGCAGGCAGGGCATTCCACGCCCTTACTACTCTCTGAGTAAAGAACCTACCTCTGACATCTGTCTTATATCTATCTCAACTCAATTTAAAGCTATGTCCCCTTGTGCTAGACATCACCATCCGAGGAAAAAGGCTCTCACTTTCCACCCTATCCAATCCTCTGATCATCTTGGTATGCCTCAATTAAGTCACCTCTTAACCTTCTTCTCTCTAATGAAAACAGCCTCAAGTCCCTCAGCCTTTCCTCATAAGATCTTCCTTCGAGACCAGGCAACATTCTGGTAAATCTGCTCTGCACCCTTTCCAATGCTTCCACATCCTTCCTATAATGCGGCGACCAGAATTGCACGCAATACTCCAAATGCGGCCGCACCAGAGTTTTGTACAGCTGCAACATGACCTCATGGCTCCGAAACTCAATGCCTCTACCAATAAAAGCAAACACACCGTACGCCTTCTTAACAACCCTCTCAACCTGGGTGGCAACTTTCAGGGATCTATGTACATGGACACCGAGATCTCTCTGCTCATCCATACTGCCAAGAATCTTACCATTAGCCCAGTACTCTGTCTTCCTGTTATTCCTTCCAAAATGAATCACCTCACACTTTTCTGCATTAAACTCCATTTGCCACCTCTCAGCCCAGCGCTGCAGCTTATCTATGTCCCTCTGTAACTTGTAACATCCTTCCGCACTGTCCACAACTCCACCGACTTTAGTGTTATTTGCAAATTTACTCACCCATCCTTCTACGCCCTCCTCCAGGTCATTTATAAAAATGACAAACAGCAGTGGCCCCAAAACAGATCCTTGTGGTACGCCACTAGTAATTGGACTCCAGTCTGAACATTTCCCATCAACCACCACCCTGTCTTCTTCCAGCTAGCCAATTTCTGATCAAAGCTGCTAAATCACCCTGAATCCCATGCCTCCGTATTTTCTGCAGTAGCCTACCGTAGGGAACCTTATCAAACGCTTTACTGAAATCCATATACACCACATCAATTGCTTTACCCTCATCCACCTGTTTGGTCACCTTCTCAAAGAACTCAATAAGGTTTGTGAGGCATGACCTACCCTTCAGGAAACCGTGTTGACTATCTCTAATCAAATTATTCCTTTCTAGATGATTATACATCCTATCTCTTATAAACCGTTCCAAGATTTTGCCCATAATAGGATTAATGCTCACTGGTCTATAGTTACCTGGGTTGTCCCTACTCCCCTTCTTGAACAAGGGGACAACATTTGATATCCTCCAGTCTTCTGGCATTATTCCTGTAGACAAAGATGACTTAAAGATCAAAGCCAAAGGCTCAGCAATCTCCTCCCTAGCTTCCCAGAGAATGCTAGGATAAATCCCATCCGGCCCAGGGGACTTATCTATTTTCACACTTTCCAGAATTGCTAACACCTCCTCCTTATGAACCTCAAGCCCTTCTAGTCTAGTGGCCTGAATCTCAGTATTCTCCTCGTCAACATTGTCTTTTTCCTGTGTGAATACTGACAAAAAATATTTATTTAGTGCCTCTCCTATCTCAGCGGACTCCAAGCACAACTTCCCACTACTGTCCTTGACTGGCCCTACTCTTACCCTAGTCATTCTTTTATTCCTGACATATCTATAGAAAGCTTTAGGATTATCCTTGATCCTACCTGCCAAAGACTTCTCATGTCCCCTCCTGGCTCTTCTTAGCTCTCTCTTTAGGCCCTTCCTAGCTAACTTGTAACTCCTGAGCGCCCTAACTGAACCTTCATGTCTCATCTTTACATAAGCCTCCTTCTTCCTCTTGGCAAGTGTTCGACTGCGTTAGTAAACCACGGTTCCCTTGCTCGACCACTTCCTCCCTGCCTGACAGGTACAAACTTATCAAGGACATGCAGTAGCTGTTCCTTGAACAAGCTCCACATTTCCATTGTGCCCATCCCCTACAGTTTTCCACTCCATCCGATGCATCCTAAGTCTTGCCTCATTGCATCATAATTGCCTTTCCCCCAGATATAACTCTTGCCCTGCGGTATATACCTATCCCTTTCCATCACTGAAGTAAATGTAATCGAATTGTGGTCATTATCACCAAAGTGCTCACCTACTTCCAAACTAACACCTGTCCTCGTTTATTACCCAGTACCAAATCCAATATGGCCTCGCCTCTTGTTGGCCTATCTACATACTGTGTCAGGAAACCCTCCTGCACACATTGGACAAAAACGGACCCAGCTAAAGTACTCGAACTATAGCGTTTCCAGTCAATATTTGGAAAGTTAAAGTCCCCCATAACAACTACCCTGTTGCTTTCGCTCCTATCCAGAATCATCTTTGCAAACCTTTCCTCTACATCTCTGGAACTTTTCGGAGGCTTATAGAAAACCCCTAACAGGGTGGCCTCTTTTCCTGTTTCTAACTTCAGCCCATACTACCTCAGTAGACGAGTCCTCATCAAACATCGTTTCTGCCACCGTAATACTGTCCTTGACTAACAATGCCACCCCTCCCCCTCTTTTACCACCTTCCCTGAGCTTACTGAAATATCTAAACCCCGGCACCTGCAACAACCATTCCTGTCCCTGCTCTATCCATGTCTCCTAAATGGCCACAACATCGAAATCCCAGGTACCATCCCATGCCGCAAGTTCACCCACCTTATTCCGGATGCTCATGGCATTGAAGAAGACACACTTTAAACCACCTTCCTGCCTGCCGGTACACTCCTGCAACTTTGAAACCTTACTCATGGCCTCACTACTCTCAACCTCATGTACACTGGAGCTACAATTCAAGGTCCCAAGCCCCTGCTGAACTAGTTTAAACCCTCCCGAAGAGCATTAGCTAATTTCCCCCCCAGGATATTGGTACCCCTCTGGTCCAGGTTTTGACCATCCCGTTTGTAGAGGTCCCACCGACCCCAGAATGAGCCCCAATTATCCAGAAATCTGAAACCCTCCCTCCTGCACCATCCCTGTAGCCACGCGTTCAACTCCTCTCTCTCTCTATTCCTCGTCTCGCTATCACGTGGCATGGGTAGCAACCCAGAGATAATAACTCTGTTTGTCCTAGATCTAAGTTTCCACCCTAGCTCCCTGAATTCCTGCCTTACATCCCTATCCCTTTTCCTACCTATGATCTAAGTTTCCACCCTAGCTCCCTGAATTCCTGCCTTACATCCCTATCCCTTTTCCTACCTATGTCGTTAGTACCTATGTGGTCCACGACTTGGGGCTGCTCCCCCTTCCCTTAAGGATCCCGTAAACACCATCCGAGACATCACGCACCCTGGCACCTGGGAGGCAACACACCAACCGCGAGTCTCTCTCGTTCCCACAGAATCTCCTATCTATCCCCCTAACTATGGAGACTCCAATGACTAATGCTCTACTCCTCTCCCTCCTTCCCTTCTGAGCAACAGGGACAGACTCTGTGCCAGAGACCTGTACCCCATGGCTTACCCCTAGTAAGTCGTCCCCCCAACAGTATCCAAAGCGGTATACTTGTTACTAAGGGGAACGACCACAGGGGATCCCTGTACTGACTGCTTCCTCCCAGCCCCTCTCACCATCACCCATCTATCTTTATTCTTCGGAGTAACTACATCCCTGAAGCTTCTATCTATGACCAGCTCTGCCTCCCGAATGATCCAGTTCCAGCTCCAGTTCCCTAACACGGTTTCTGAGGAGCTGGAGATGGGTGCACTTCCCACAGATGAAATCAGCAGGGACACTGACGGCGTCCCTCACCTCAAACATTCTGCAGGAGGAACATTGCACTACCTTCCCTGCCATCCCCTCTAGATAAAAAAAGAAAAAGAAAGAAAGAGCTTACCTGTTATTCACTCCCCTTCTCAGCAAGCACACTCTCAGCAACCTCTGCTCCTTGCACGATAACACCTGAGGGAAAATAAAAGAAAAACTACTTCCCAGTCACCAGCCAATCCCTTACCTACAGGCTGTGACGTCAAGGTTCAACTTATTTCTACTTCTACCTGCCCTCGGGCCTTCCTCACAGGACCTCAAAATAAAAATCCCCACATTCATCTGAAGTCCCATAGCCCCTCCTGGGACTCACGCCATACCCTACAAACCAATGACAGCCCCACCTCAGAATGGCTCACCACCTGGTTGACTGCAAACAGCACCAACCACAATCTGGTAACTGACCCGAGGGATGAGGTCCCAGGTTTCAACCTTCTGCACAAAATCTGGATAACCCTCAAGCACTTGAGGACAGACCAAGGAAGATGTGGCCACGTGCTCATTTGCTTTACTAGTGGAAGCCATTCATGGATTGCTAACCTCGACTTCAAGCTATAACTGCTTCCCCAGCTGTATAAATAAAAGTGATGAATTAGAGTAAACCTCCGTTGTAAAACAACACCAAAACATTATGGGCAACTGTTAGCAAGGTGAATGGTCAGTGGTTATCCCTTTGTCACTGACCACCAAATCCAGGTCATGGAGGATAGATACCTGGGCAGCAGCTCAGAAAGGGAAATAGAGTCTGAAGAAAAATGGAGCAGAGGTGAAACTGGGTTTCCAGTCTTTGCTGCCTAAAAGGAAGAATTGATTTTGCGTAAGTGATGAATTTGAGTTGGAACAGAAAAGCAGGGGTAGCTATGACAGAGGATGCGAGGTGATAAACACATATTCAGCTGTGTACGGTGAAGATGGTGAATTTCAGAAAACACTGACAATAATTAACCATTAGAAAGGCAAACCGGAATGGTTTGAGTTTTTTTCTTCTTATTTCTTTCATTTTCTTGTTTGTTTTGCATTTTTCCTGTGCTTCAAGGGCAGCTCGGTGGTGCAGTGACTTAGACCCTTGAGCACTTCTCACTATGTTCACCTCTTTCCAGCTTTGAAAACATTTGTTGGCCATTTTACTCGGCGCAGGGGAGGGGAGGGGGAATGTTCCCCCAATTCCCTTATTCTAGACCCCGCATTCACTGGACTCAGCCAATTTCTATCTACTCTGCCCCATCTCTTCATAAGATCAAATCGCCCTGAAATCTATTTTAGAAAAAGCACACCACAATATTCCACCCCTTTTTCTTGTATTTGTGTTTCCTCATACCAGGTATTATCAAAATGAACCTGCATTGTATTTTCATTAATGTCTTGACGCTCCTCTCGGAAGCATTGCATCCAAATTTTGAATATAAGTGCAGCAAGTGTTCCTTGCTGATTAAATCAAAGAAAAGGTATGACACAACAGACTAATCAACATGCCAGGGTGAGGCCCTGATGATGAATTCTAATTTTATGTTAAACTAGTTAGTCCTTGAACAGGAATTCTCCATAATACACATGTAACTAGTAAGATTTTGGAAAATATGTATACTGTGGTTCTCATCTCATTTATCTTCAGTCGGTCACACTGATTTGAACACCAACATCAACAAACGTTTCTGGCCATTATTATTTATGCGATGGGAAGGCATTGTTCCAGCTTGAGATTATCATATTTTAATACAGGAAGATAAATTGGATGATTCAATAGATTTACTGGGCGTGAATACTGTGCTGATTCATCTATTCAGTGAGGCACAAAGACTGTCATGAATCACAAGCATCCACACACACATATACATATCCATTCTTGTGCAATTGAGGCAACATTGCAAACAGGCTTTAACGTATGTCCTCCTTCTTTACTTCCACAACATGTGTGCCATTTCTCTCCAAAGAAAGCCAGGGCTTCAATTCGGATTATAGTGCCTATTTTTTGGTGTGACAGATGTTAGTTTGCCTCTCATATGTTGTCCATACCTACACACTTCTGACTCTGGTTACGCTAGACCCCATTTTGCTGAAGGCTCTACGACTTGCAAAGGGTGTGTCTACCAGTAGCACGCAGAGTGATTGTGATGTTAATCAGTACACACTGACATTTTGAAACTCAAAAGTTCATCCAGTGCTGTCTCTTTACTTAACACAGCTGAACATGTGTTCAGGGGCAGGAAGGACTCCCCCATCCATACTATTTAAAGGAATTGTCAACTGTTTGCAGGCTAAGTGCTGATTGCATTCCATTGACTCTGTCTGAGTTTGAAGAAATATTTAGTAGGTTTCAGTGTGGCTTAAAGTTGCTGACATCAACAGGGAATGTTGTGGCACATGCTGAAGGACTTTGTCACCTTGCTTGCAGGTAGGGATACAGTAGTTTGCATCGGGTTTGGTCTACATCATGACCAGGAGAATGGGCAGAGGTGACACAGAACAGTAAAAGCTGCTAGAAGGGGGAGGAGGTGAGGGAGAAGGGTCTTCAGCAGGAAGCCATATCTGCCCACTGTGCTCAGGGACCAATTCGCCAACCTAAACCTTAGACGGACAATGTATTAGATGTCACTGCCTTGCCAAAGAGATCCTCGTTGAAACCCACCACTAAGTGCAGCATGGTGGCACAGTGGTGAGCACTGCTGCCTCATAGTGCTGAGGACCCGGGTTCGATCCCAGCCCCAGGTCATTGTCCGTGTGCCGTTTGCACATTCTTCCCATGTCTGGGTTGTGGGTCTTACCCCCACAACCCAAAAAACAGATGGAAAAAAAAGAATTGGGTACTCTAAATTTATTTTTAAAAAAGAAATCCATCACCAGCTGGAACTATAACTGCAACCTCAAATCAAGGCAAGGACTGCATTGACATTGGTTTTGAAGATGCTTGTGGCCATAAGCGTTTATGTACCTGGCTTCTTCCTGGCTGGAGCAAATAGCATTGAGGTCAACTCCCAGTTCTTGACCCATTGTTGCATAAGGGCCATCACTGAGTCTGTTTATTGCAATTGAGCTGAATACATTTCCTTATCTCTTGCCAAGGAAAAATGCAGAGCGGGTATGTAGCTTTGTGAGGTTGTAATAATAATAATCTTCATTAGTGTCACAATTACATTACACTGCAATGAAGTTACTGTGAAAAGCCCCTTGTCGCCACATTCGGCACCTGTTCAGGTACACTGAGGGAGAATTCAGAATGTCCAATTCACCTAACATGTAGGTTTCCCCATGTCGCAATTGCCATTGACTACATTTTGTTTTGACGTTCCTCAGATCAACTCTGAGATGCACTGCCAATGATTCCATTCCCTCAATGCCCAGCTGGTATGTGATACGTAGCGTATCATGCAGGCCATTATCGGGCGGCACAGTAGCATAGTGGTTAGCACAGTTGCTTCACAGCTCCAGGGTCCCAGGTTTGATTCCCGGCTGGGTCACTGTCCGTGCGAAGTCTGCACGTTCTCCCCGTGTCTGCGTGGGTTTCCTCCGGGTGCTCCGGTTTCCTCCCACAGTCCAAAGATGTGCAGGTTAGGTGGATTGACCATGCAAAATTGCCCGTGGTGTCCAAAAAATGTTAAGTGGGGGTGGGTTACGGGGATAGGGTGGATATGTGGGCTTCAGTGGGGTGCTCTTTGTAGGGGCTGGTGCAAACTTGATGGGCCGAGTGGCCTCCTTCTGCACTGTAAATACTATGATTTCTATTATGATTCAGTGACCTGGCAGTACGCATGAAGCTTTAATTCTACAGCAGTCCATTGTACAACCAGAGGTGGGCCATGGGTGACAAGGGTTATCCATGACCACATGGCTCATGACTCCAGTACACGCTTGCACAGGTGGGCAGCATGTATAGAATGGAAGGCGTGTTGCCAAGCAAAACGTGACTGAGCAGAACATTGGGCTGCTGAAACAATGCTTCAGCTGCCTGGACCATTCCTGAGGTGGCCTGCTGTACTTGGCAGTGTGGTTTGTCGAGATTCATCAAAGTCTGCTGTAGACTGAGCAACCTTGCCATCCAGAGAGTACAGCCAGTGCCTCCGGCTATACAGCGATAGACAACGGAGGAAGGGAAGGAACAACCAACACATCCCCTTTCCAGCCATGTTGTTTGTGATGAACTCATTTGAATGTGATACCAATGAGCACAACCGTGGTTCCTCAACAGTCCCACAACTTAACTTCCCTCTGTCACTGACCGTCATACGCTCACTTGACCACAATACGTAAAAGCTACCACAAAACAAATATTTCAAACCAAATCTATAAAACAAACATTGCGTTATTGCATACAAAAGTCAACTATTCATCCCTAGTTCTTGTTTTGTGTCTGCCCTTGTCTCTCCTCGTGCTCTTATTCAGTGTTACCCAATTACCTGCAGCATGGCTGGTCAAAGACTGCTGACTGCCTTGCAGGATGACCTTGACCACCTCTGACCCTAGAAGAGTGATTCAATCAGCGTGGCCAGCGGCAGTGTGGGCTGGCTGGCGTATAAAAACAGCTAGGCCACTGGTGGAATGGCAGTGGTGGGAGGATGAATGTAGTCATTCCAAGATGGGATAAAGGGTTTGTGCGCCATGGAGCCGCTGTCACACTTCTGGGACAATATCTCAGCAACCCTAGTAATGTGTTGGAAGGACAGATTTCAGGGCTGCTGCAACACTCTGTAGGCCTCTTTGATCAGGAATCTGCAGCACTGATGGCTGCCAGCTGATAAAGCACAAAGCTGTAACACGTAGAAGCAGATATAGGCCATTCAGCCCATCGAGACTGCTCCGCGATTCAATGATTTCAGCTTGAGCTGTTAATGCAACAGTCAGATGTTGAGTGGCTTCTACTTGTGCTGTAATTGAAGCTGAGGGATTGCCCATCAGATGCTGCATCATGAATGGGTCAGGAGGTTTCTCATGGGGTTGGCGATCACTTTTCCACTGCAGACCAGACAGGCTCCAAGCACTGCGCAAAGCCCTGAGCCAAGTTGGTGCTGGACATCTCCATGTTCCTTGACATTGAGGGCAAGCTTTCTGGCTGGTCTGTCAATGCACCAAGGATTTCATTTTACAAGCCCATCAGCGTTCCTCTGTGTGCTGCCCATCAAGATTCTCTTCTGAGTCCTCTGCAGCAGAACTCATGTTCACCTCACCTTGCTGTGAGCCAACATCTGTGTTACCCTTATCCCTTGCCTTGGATGCAGTCCACCCATGACTGTTGTTTCACCTAGTGCAGAAGCTGCCTCTAACTAAGGCATTTGAAAATGCATTTACTGACCTTAACTACTTGTGTGAGGTCATTGAATTTCCTGTGGCAGTGTATCCAGGTCCTAGTGACTAGACGGCCTAATGAGAGTTTATTCGGAGTGTTTCCTGGCCCAATACAGGTAGATGATCTCTCCTCTTCTGCAAGGCAGCCAGTGCAATGTTATGATGGTGCCTTGAATTTGTGCTAGCCTCTCTCAATTTTGCACTCTCGACTAGCGTGACACAGTGGCACATTGATTAGCACTGCTGCCTCACAGCGCCAGGGACCCGGGTTCAATTCTGGCTTTGGGTGACTGTGTGGAGTTTGCACTTTCTCACCGCGTCTGCATGGGTTTCCTCCGGGTGCTCCGCTTCCCTCCCACAGTCCAAAGATGTGCAGGTTAATTGGATTAGCCATGCTAAAATTCACCTTCATGCGGAAGTTATTGAAGAAACATTTAGTTACTATGATGGGAAAAAAATTAGGATCTTGCTGGATGGATGAACTAACTTTACTGTGATCTCCCATGATGCCGTGATTATTTAAAATTTATTCAAGACAAAGTTGGACAGATATTTAATGGATAAGGGAGTCAAGGGATATGGGGGGTGGGAGTGCAGGGAGGTGGTGGGGTGGTGGGGGAGTAGTGTGCGGGGGATGCAGATGGGAGTTGAGTCCACAACCAGATCAGTCATAATCTTATTGAATGCTGGAGCAGGCTCGAAGGGCTGAATGGCCAATGTTGCTATGTTTCTACATTCAGATTGTGGGGTAGAAATATGACTCTGGATCGACCATTGCTACTTGCAGCACCGCAGCCCACTGCAGGTGTCATATGTAACATTTGTCCAATCCAAAATCACCCTTTTGCTCCCCACTCAAGATGAAATTTTGCCCCCAGGTCTTTCATAATAAAGACGAATTTAAGATTGCACACAATGCAAGAGCATTTTTGGAGGTTCAAAGCTAATTCTTGAACAAAACTGTCTTTTTAAAAAATGGGCACGGCATATATCATCCCGTGTCAATGCATCACACAAATAAACACATGCCTAGGTAGAGTCCTAATTCATGTAAGTTACAATTTTCAGTAACTGTTTGCTGCAATTCAAATGATAGTGTCCTGCAGGCAAATTCTGCAGGCTCCTGGAATATCCCTTTGTTGTGCCGCCAGAATCTTTCAGAAGGTGTCTATGCGCACTTGTCTCATGTTAGAAGGTTAGTAGTATTTTCAAAACTGTCTGATCCATGGTAGCAATTAAAAAGGTCCACATTCCCATTGATTAGAGGGTCTGTGTCACTGCCTTTTAACCAAACAATTTGAGACTTTGCATTGGAAGGGGGAACTGGTGGGAAATCAAGAACGAAAGGACAATTAGTCAGAGTCCAGATATTAAGTGCACTTTGCACTGAACTAAAAGGTCACCAGTTCAAGTCACAGAGCTGACAACTAGTCAAACTCACTTTCCTCAGTTGGGCAAATCAGTCAATCTCAGACAACCTCCTGGGTGGAGTTAGGGACATTTATGTGGTGATGCAGAAGTGAAGTATTTGTTTCAGGGATGATATCCGCAACAGTATCTCGGAGTTTACAGTCAGCGGTGAAGGAGCCGCACTCACTGTTCACCACACCGGAAGCTGCCCCACAGACCTTTTTGCAGGGTTTTGAGTGGTTCCTTCTTGCCAATGGGTGTCTGAACATGTGCACAACACTCCACAGGGGAGTTATAGCATGTGTGAGCAGGGCAAGCAAAAGCGCGTCTCTTCAGCCAATCAGGTTGCTGAACCCTCGGAGACACACAGGTATCAAAGCAGAAAATATGAACCAGAAAATATAAATTAGATTTCATTCATTGTAAAATCTTGTGCAGTAAAGGAAATTAACAGAGGGATAGGTTTATGGGATTATGAGGGAGTGCGATAAAATAGAAAGACAAATTAAAGAACAATTATGTTTTTAAAAAATATATATTTTTATTCAACTATTTTCATTTTATACATAATACAAAAACAAAATAACACAACCAATCGAATAAAAGTTATTCACTCCCACCTACCACCTCCAGGCCCCAGCCCCACCCCTTCAGAAACACTGAACCCCAACACCCCCTCCACTTCCCCCACCCCCCGCTTTAGCAAATAACGGTGACCAGCTGTTTGAAATACATACCTTTGGTAAAACCCTCAAATTACTCCACTCACAGAGTACTCGACTTTCTTGAGGTATAGGAACTCCTTCAGATCTCCAGCCACAGAAGCACTGGGTGGATCTGTTAGCCTCCACCCCATCAACAGTCGAAGGCCAGGACATTGGCCCCCTTGCCCGTCTGCAGCTCCGGCGAGTCCGACACCCCAAATATGGCCACCAAGGAACAGGGCTCTAGCTCAATTTTCAGATTTTGCTGACATGCTGCTAAAGAGGAGACCCAGAAACCCAAAGCTTGGGACACACCAGAACATATGCACATGCTTGGCCAGACCCCCTGAACAGCGCTTGCACTTGTCCTCGACCTCTGCAAAGAACCAACTCATGCTTGACCTTGTCAGGTGAGCTCCATACACCACTTTAAATTGTATTAAACCAAGCCTCGCACACAAGGGCATGGAGTTTATCCTCCGCAAGGCTTCATTCCACACCTCATCATCCAACACAGGCTCCAACTATTCCTCACACTTGGCCTTAGCCCCCTCCACCGATACAGAGTCCTCCAACATAATCCGCCCATAGATACCAGAAATGGTCCCTTTTTATCATTATCATAGAATTTACCGTGCAGAAGGAGGCCATTCAGCCCATCGAGTCTGCACCGGTTCTTGGAAAGAGCACCCTACCCAACGTCAACACCTCCACCCTATCCCCATAACCCAGTAACCCCACACAACACTAAGGGTAATTTTGGACACTAAAGGCAATTTATCATGGCCAATCCACCTAACCTGCACATCTTTGGACTGTGGGAGGAAACCAGAGCACCCGGAGGAAACCCACGCACACACGGGGAGGATGTGCAGACTCCGCACAGACAGTGACCCAAGCCGGAATCGAACCTGGGACCCTGGAGCTGTGAAGCAATTGTGCTATCCACAATGCTACCGTGCTGCCCCTGCGAGTGAAAGAAGCTGAATATTTCACTGGTGAGAATGGGAGCAAGTCCATTGTTAATGCCCTCTGCCCGGACACACTACACAATTTCAATTCCATCTGCACCCACATGACTCCTGGATCACTACACCAACCCAACACCTTCTCCGTCTTCGTCGACCAATAATAGCATATCAGGTTCAGCAGCGCCAAGCCCCCTGACTGTCTGTCCCTTTGAAGGACTGTCCTTCAAATCCTCACAGCCCTGCCCGCCCATATAAAGGACGTGATCAATTTTTCAACTCCCCCAAAAAAGAATTTAGGAAGAAAAACTGGCAAACACTGGAACAAAAGCAAAAATCTTGACAAAATGTTCATCTTGACTAATTGAACTTTGCCCACCAAAGACAGACAGAGGCACATTGTCCCAACTCTGCAAATCACTCCTGACCCAACCCACCAAGCTCATATAGTCAGTTTAGGGAACCGGGCCCAATCCCGAGCCAACTGAACCCCCAGATACCTAAATTGGAACCAGCCATCTGGAACGGCAGCAGCCCCAGATTGACTCCCCTTCCCAGGGGATTAACTGGGAAGCACTTACTTTCTTCCAGGTTTAATTTATACCCGGAAAAAGAACCAAACTGCCTCAGCAGCCCAATATGTTACCCATGGTGGGAATCAAATCCATTACATCCAGTAAGAGATAATCGGCGTAAAGGGATATCCTATGCTCCACCCCTCCCCTCACTACCTCCCTCAACTACTTGAAGCCCTAAAGGTGATGGCCAAAGGCTCTATCGCCAATGCAAACATGAGGAGACACATGGGGCACCCCTGTCTCATTCCCGTTTAATTGGAAATAACCCAAGCTCATATAATTTGTGCGGACACTGACTTTCAGGACATTGTACAACAATCACACCCAAGACACAAACTTGGGCCATAACCCAAACTTTTCCATTAATAATAAGAATCTTTATCAGTGTCACAAGTAGGCTGACATTAATACTGCAATGATGTTACTGTGAAAATATTGCAAACAAATACCCCCATTCTACGCTGTGGAATGCCTTTTCGGCATCCAATGCAACAATTAACTCTGGTTTCGGCTCCTTAGACGGGGACAGCACAACATTTAACAACCGCCGCACATTAGATGACAATTACCGGCCTTCACAAAAATCCGTCTGCTCCTCCCCTTAACTTGAAGGAGACACTGGTCCAGCCTCAGTGATAATAACTTGGCCAATATATTAGCGTCTACGTTCAATAAAGAAGTAGGGCAATATGATGTGCATTCCACCAGGTCCTTATCTTTCTTTAACAGAAGTGAAACGGACATCTATAACATCATCTCGGGTTACCCTCCTTCCAATCTTGGCAAAGGATTCAGTCCCTCCACCCCCTCCAGCAACCCTATGGTCCTGAAGTTCTGTCTCCTCGACCTGTTCTCCACATCCCCGACCTTAGCCCTCAGGCTCTTCTTCCTCTCTCCCCCACCAGCAGTTCAGCTTCCAGTGAGGCAATCTGATCACTGTGTCATGACAAAGCCTCCTCCACCCCCTTCAGCACTTCTCCATGCTCACGCACCATCCCAGAGATCTTTCCCAATGCCTCCCTTGTTAGGCTCAGCGCATCTTCCACCGACGTTTTGAGGGTCTCCATCATCTCCCTCATTTGCCTTGCAAAATTTTTGCCGCATTGTCTCTCAAACTCGGCTGCCATTACCTCCGTCAGCTTATCCACAATAATAATCCCCAACCGACGAGCTTGCCTTTACACTTTCCCAGTCTCCTCTGAAGGGCTACCATTTGTATCCTTCTTTCCAACGTTCTTTTTTGCATTCTTTGACATCCTCTCTCAAAGAACCATTAGATGGGCCCGGCCTGTCCACAAATTCCCCCCGGGAATGGGGCTAAAAGGACCAAAATGCGAGCACTCTACCTTGGGTGCGACCTCCCTCTACATGCCGCCACTGGAAGTTGAGAAAGAAAAATTATGTTAATTTTTATATCACCAACACCAATTATATTCTGAAATAGTGAAACTCCACACTTGCATAGTTAAATTTTCAGGTCTAGAGAGGTTGTTTGACAGTGATTATGATTTACTTTTCCACCAAATATTCACTATTATATGTCTGCACCAGACTTAACTATCTCTGGCTTGTTTAGTGGGTAACTAGAGAGTAAATATCTCAATTTCACACTCAACCATGGATTTAAATACCAAGGCTATCAGTTAACTTAAAAGCAAATAACTGTGGATGCTGGAATCTGAAACAAAAGCAGAAAATACTGGACAATCTCCGCAGGTCTGACTGCATCTGAGGAGATAAACTGAAGCCAACATTTGGATGACTCTCTTTCAAAGCTGGAGAGAACTGGAAATGGGGTCAGATCTCAATTTACGGCAGTGGGTGGTAAAGTCTGCCATGGGCCTTCCCTACTCAGAAGCAGGAGAGGCGGGAAAGCAGCAGGGTTTAGGTAAGACATCACCCTGCCTAAGTAAGTCCCTTCTCGCCTTCCACATACCACCTCAGGGAGCAGAAGATTCAGCCCATAACTTTCCTTCCTGGAGGTTTGTCACCAGTTGGTAACAGTTGAGGTGCATTGATTAAAACAATAAAGAGATGTGAACCCCAAATAATTCCACAATTCCTCAGGTGTAAGAAAAGCAAACAGAGTGGTAGCCAACACTTACAAAGGAGAAGAAATGAGCAGCATGGATTATCATTGCTACATATCAAATCTCTGCCCATACCCTTTATTGTTACGGTTACAGGGTTTATTGGCACACACTTCCACAAACGCCGGGTCCCAGAGCATGCATTTAGCATTTTAAAAATGAAATTTATGGTGGTTAGATTTCACAGGGACTTAATGAAACAGGATCTAAATCAATCAATGACAACCTTGATTTTGACTGCACCTGCTCAATAGTTGCCATCATTGCTATCTCATCTGTCAATGGTATGCAGTTGGCAGTGTTACGACACCCTATGCGAGTGCACGGACAATTCCAGCCCCACAGACCCCGGAATTCCAACATAAATGAATTCACCAATAATCTGTGTATTTCGCTGAGATCTTTGGCCCTTGACTGCTCCAATGAGATCAGGTGCCAGATTTGTAAGTAAAACATTTAAAAACTGTCTATTATAATAAGGGAAAAGATAAACATGTAATGAAAATAATCGAACAATGGTCTACTAATCTAGGTTTGAAATAATGGGGATTAAACTGGGGATGAGAGATAGATCTTTGCTGCTGAGGTTGTAGACTTTGTAGTTGGGGATCTTCCAAGGACGTGAAGAGTTGAAATCATCAGTTGGTTTTGATCTTCTAATGGTTGTCTTCAATTTTAACATGCAGAATTCACTCTGGGGAGCCACTTTCAGATGTACAGGCCTCCACCGGACTGGCTTTCAGACACACTGAGATAATATTAGAAGTCTGTCCCTGAGAATTTAAAAGAAGGTTACCCATCCACTCCACCTATCGAATACTTGTCTGCCATCCCCACAGATCGAGATGAACTGTAGTGAAGAGAAAGTAAAAAGTCCTTTTCCAGACCTCTAGAGATCTCAGGGGAGAGCTATCAGCACTGTGCCTTCCCAGCTTTCCAAACAGAGGTTAGGCTTTCATAGACCTGGCTGGAGATTATTTGCAGCCTTTTGATCAGAAGTTACTTTCACAGGCTTCAGCCTTTTGAATCGCCATGCAGATACCTGCTTCACCATCCAGTGGAACTTCCACGTGCTAGCAGAAGCATTTTAAATCATCCGAGAGAGTAGAGAGAGACTCAACCTTCTGTCTGCTGCCTTTCAGGCCTAAGCAGAAACTGAAAGCCAAAATGGAACTTGCCTGGATTTTCCAGAATTTTCCAGATGCTTCTGAAGAGCTCCACTAATCCCAATCAAAAGTAGAAAATGTCCTGGAATTTCAGGAGAGATCTGCTCGCCAAGTCCATCAAAATGACATCACGAGCAGCGCCAAAGAGCACACTGTATCAAAGGGGGTGCCTGGGTCAGTCCAAATAGCAGCTTGTAATGGGGGGAGGGTTCAGTTCAAAACCAAAACTCTGCAGTTTTTAAAACAGCAGCCAGCAAAAACAACCAGCAAAAAGCAGCCAGCAAGACAGGGATTAAAAAGGGCACAAGGATTATACAAGGAGTTTGTTTTATTTGTTCATGGGACGTGGGCGATGCCAGCTGGGCCAGCATTTATTTCCCATCCCTAATTGCCCTTGAGGGGGCAGTTAAGGGTCAACCACATTGCTGTGGGGCTGGAGTCACATGGAGGCTAGACCGGGTTAGAACGGTAGATTTCGTTCCCTAAAGAACATTTGTGAACTAGATGGATTTTTATGACAATCGACAATGGTTTCATGGTTATCATTGGTTAGTACATTGGTTGGCGCTGTTGCTTCTCAAGCTCCAGGGTCGCTGGTTCGATTCCCAGCTTGGGTCACTGTCTGTGCGGAGTCTGCACGTTCTACCGTGTCTGCGTGGGTTTCCTCCGGGTGCTCTGGTTTCCTCCCACAGCCCAAAGATGTGCAGGTTAGTGATTGGCCGTGCTAAATTGCACCTTAGTGTCCAAAAAGGTTAGTTCTGGTTACTGGGTTACGGAGATAGAGTGGAGGTGTGGGATTAAGTGGAGTGGTCTTTCCAAGGACTGGTGCAGACTCGATGAGCCGAATGGCCTCCTTCTGCACTGTAAATTCTATGATGATTAGACTTTTAATTTCAGATTTTTATAAAAATTCAAATTTCACCATCTGCAGTGGCGGGATTTGAACCTGGGTCCCCAGAGCATTACTCTGGGTCTCTGGTGTACTAGTCCAGTGACAATACTACTATGTCCCTACCTCCCCAAGAGAATCCTTACAGCAGGGGCGACGGAAAGAAGGAAATTACACAGGAACAACTTCTTCAGATTGGTTCCAGTCCCCAGGCTTCACATTTCAGGTCAATCACAGTGCAGACATCAGTCTGATATGGATACATACGTATTAATTTGACCCAGCTGGTGTTACAACCACCCCCAGGTGAGGTTCCCTCAAATGTTGTTGATCCAGACGAGACTCCTCGATTTGTCACTGTCTAGCTGAGATACCCCTGAATTGTTACAAACTCCGGTGAGGAGGAGGGATATCTTTATTTAACCCACCCTTGGCTGGTAGCAGCAAGGTTTTAATGTAGCAAGGTTCCCTTTCCCTTGGATACCTTTCATGTTTCAAAAAGGAGCCAATTCGACCAGGCTTTCCTGAGTTAAGATAGGGTAGGTATATTAACTGCTAAATGGGTAAGGAGAAACGCTAAAACACCTCTACATTCTTACAGATTAGATGCAAGAATTGAGTCCGATAGTAAATAAACCTAAATAGCAATACGGAACAGTCCTCGATTGGGAAGGAGTAGATGATGACACATTGCAGCGGTTACAAATTCATTCCTGTACAGTTGACTTCTGCGGGCAAGTGATTGATTCTATTATTCAAGTGATCTGTAGTTTGGTAGAAGTATTTCAGTTCTTTTTTCCAGCAGTGACCCTTTTTGTTGGCTGTTTGACTTCCAATTCAGAGAGAGAGAGAGTTTTTAGATATTCCTGCAAAAGATAGCAATTTCCTTTTTGCAAGGGCACTGGTTCTGGTACTGTGCCACATGCCTACAGTGTGGGATTTTTCCAGCAGCTTTTCCTGACAGCACACAGACAGACAGTACGGCAGTTCAGGCAGACCCTGGGCAACTCACCCCATGAGCTTTTTACCTGCTTTTAACCAAATGGAAACTAGGAATATACTAGCCTGTCTAATCAGTTATATCCAGATTCTTTGAGGTAAGGTAGTCATCATAGAATTCTAGACTTCCTACAGTGCAGAAGGAGGCCATTCGGCCCCTTGAGTCTGCACTGACTCTCTGAAAGAGCACTCTACCTCGGCCCACTCCCTTGCCCTATACGATAAGCCCACCTAACCTGCACATCTTTGGACACTAATGAACAGTTTGGCATGGTCAATCAACCTAACCTGCACGTCTTTGGACTGTGGGAGGGAACCAGAGCACCTGGAGGAAACCCACGCAGACACAGGGAGAACATGCAAACTCCACACAGATAGTGACCTCAGGCCAGAAATAAACCCGGGTCCCTGACACTGTGAAGCATTAGTGCTAACCATTGTGCCACTGTGCTGCCCATTATGTCCCTTTGCCTTCACCAGAGAAGGTAATCAGTCTTTGGATGCTTTTAGAAGTACCTGGTCTGGAAACAGGGAGGGGTTCCATTGTCGCTCAGAGAAAACCCCTGCAACCATTCCTGTCAGTGGTTAACTGTACATTCTCAGCCACCGTCCATTTAAAAATATAAAACTCAGGTCTTTTTAAAGTCCAATATTTCCATGTATATATTCCATGGCTTTTTCTATGTCATCATTAAATTGGGTAGCAACCTGGATGCTGAGTGTTTTAAGCAGCCCTCCAGAATTCGAACACATATCCTAAATTGAGGAGGTGCCAACTATCAGATGAGATGTGAAGCCCTCTGCTTTTTCAGAGGCTGTTGTGACATTGTGTAGAATGTCTAGCATACAGAGGGTTAATGCAATATCATAATTGACCACTAGATGGAACTAGATGCAGAACTATATAAAGCACTGACTCTCAAGTTTCTGGGAGAGGGCTGGAGAGAGTGCAGAGGAGAGGTCTAGAGAGTGCAGAGTACAGTTATAGATAAAGTGTAGAGACTAGTGTTAGTTGAGTGTAGATTGTAGATTACTAGATTATTGCTTGCTATAGGAGTAAGTGGTCGAGCTTTAATAAGTAGTGTAATAAATGTTAGCTTTGTTACTGAAATTAGCTTCTGTGGTTTTTTTGAACACCACAACGTCCATCCTGATAATAAAAATCACGAAGGAACACCACATAGTACCAGAAGTGTGTTCTCAAAAGTATAGCAGTAAGTTTAGAAAGTCAGATCAGCTTTAAAGAAGAAAAGAACAATCACCTACTCAACAGAATCTCGAAATCAGCACCAAGTTACTGATCGTAAGATGGAAGGTCTGAAAAAAACAGAACACTTCAGGGCGACCGGTAAACTAAGTCTAAACTGGAAAGATTTCAAAAGTTTTTTTTATCTGCCTCCCCGTTAGAATCAGCTCCTGATCATCGCAAATTCGTGCCCCTCCTAAATTTGGCTGTACCACAGGCATTTGAATTATATAATTCATTTGAGTTTGAAGACAGTGAGAATAAAAATTTTATGAGTAGGTCATGGACAAATTTGATGTTCATTGTAAAGTGCAAGTGAATGAAACATATGAGCGCTACATGTTTTAAAAAAGACGGCAGCTAAAAGGAGAATCGATTGATTCATTCATCACTAATCTAAGGCTCAGATCTCAATAGAACATAGAACATAGAAAAATACAGCACAGAACAGGCCCTTCGGCCCACGACGTTGTGCCGAACCTTTGTCCTAGATTAATCATAGATTATCATAGAAGTTACAGTGCAGAAGGAGGCCATTCGGACCATCGAGTCTGCACCGGCCCTTGGAAAGAGCACCCTACCCAAGGTCAACACCTCCACCCTATCCCCATAACCCAGTAACCCCACCCAACACTAAGGGCAATTTTGGACACTAAGGACAATTTATCATGGCCAATCCACCTAACCTGCACATCTCTGGACTGTGGGAGGAAACCAGAGCACCCGGAGGAAACCCACGCACACACGGGGAGGATGTGCAGACTCCGCACAGACAGTGACCCAAGCCGGAATCGAACCTGGGACCCTGGAGCTGTGAAGCAATTGTGCTATCCACAATGCTACCGTGCTGCCCTTAAGAACAAATTCATCTACAATATATCATTCTACCGTAATCCATGTACCTATCCAATAGCTGATTGAAGGTCCCTAATGTTTCTGACTCAACTACTTCCACAGGCAGTGCATTCCATGCCCCCACTACTCTCTGGGTAAAGAACCTACCTCTGACATCCCCCCTATATCTTCCACCTTTCACCTTAAATTTATGTCCCCTTGTAATGGTTTGTTCCACCCGGGGAAAACGTCTCTGTCTACTCTATCTATTCCCCTGATCATCTTATAAACCTCTATCAAGTCACCCCTCATCCTTCACCGGTCTAATGAGAAAAGGCCTAGCACCCATAACCTTTCCTCGTAAGACCTAGGCAACATCCTGGTTAATCTCCTTTGCACCTTTCCCAAAGCTTCCACATCCTTCCTAAAATGAGGCGACTAGAACTGTATGCAGTACACCAAATGTGGCCTTACCAAGGTTTTGTACAGCTGCATCATCACCTCACGGCTCTTAAATTCAATCCCTCTGTTAATGAACGCTAGCACACCATAGGCCTTCTTCACAGCTCTATCCACTTGAGTGGCAACTTTCAAAGATGTATGAACGTAGACCCCAAGATCTCCTCCACATTGCCAAGAACCCTACCGTTAACCCTGTATTCCGCATTCATATTTGTCCTTCCAAAATGGACAACCTCACACTTTTCAGGGTTAAACTCCATCTGCCACTTCTCAGCCCAGCTCTGCATCCTATCTATGTCTCTTTGCAGCCGAAACAGCCCTCCTCACTATCCACAACTCCACCAATCTTCGTATCGTCTGCAAATTTACTGACCCACCCTTCAACTCCCTCATCCAAGTCATTAATGAAAATCACAAACAGCAGAGGACCCAAAACTGATCCCTGCGGTATCCACCACCACTTTCTGACTTCTATCGGTTAACCAGTTTGTTATCCAACTGACCAAATTTCCTACTATCCCATGCCTCCTTACTTTCTGCAGAAGCCTACCATGGGGAACCTTATCAAATGCCTTACTAAAATCCATGTACACTACATCCACTGCTTTACCTTCATCCACATGCTTGGTCACCTCCTCAAAGAATTCAATAAGACTTGTAAGGCAAGACCTACCCCTCACAAATCCGTGCTGACTATCCCTAATCAAGCAGTGTCTTTCCAGATGCTCAGAAATCCTATCCCTCAGTACCCTTTCCATTATTTTGCCTACCACCGAAGTAAGACTAACTGGCCTGTAATTCCCAGGGTTAGCCCTCTTCCCTTTTTTGAACAGGGGCACGACATTCGCCACTCTCCAATCCCCTGGTACCACCCCTGTTGACAGTGAGGACGAAAAGATCATTGCCAACGGCTCTGCAATTTCATCTCTTACTTCCCATAGAATCCTTAGATATATCCCGTCAGGCCCGGGGGACTTGTCTATCCTCAAGTTTTTCAAAATGCCCAACACATCTTCCTTCCTAACAAGTATTTCCTCGAGCTTATCAATCTGTTTCACACTGTCCTCTCCAACAATATGGCCCCTCTCATTTGTAAATACTGAAGAAAAGTACTCGTTCAAGACCTCTCCTATCTCTTCAGACTCAATACACAATCTCCCGCTACTGTCCTTGATCGGACCTACCCTCGCTCTAGTCATTCTCATATTTCTCACATATGTGTAAAAGGCCTTGTAACTTTTCCTCTGTAATGGATTCATTCATTCGGGATCAAATCGTGTTTGGTGCATATGATGAGCGGTTGTGAGAATGTTTACTTAGAAGATCGATTTTGTCGTAGAAGAAGCTATAAATCTCTGCAAGGATAGCGAACAAGCCACAAACCAGTATGCAGAGTTTAGGGCTCAAGCAAAAGGCGCAAATTCGGGAAACGTAACCGACGCCATTAACTCAGTGATGCAGTTTAGAAGACAGTGCGCCACTGACGGTGGCCATTTTGAAAGTGACGCAAGCAACATGATGTCGTAAACACTCTGTGGTCACGGCCATTATAGAAAGAATTGTCCTGCAAAAGGAAATAAATGCTCATGATGCGGTAAACTTAATCACGTTGCCTCCCAATGCCATTTTACATCAGCGATACCGGAAAAAAACTCTAAAAAAAAATCATATCAGAGATATAAAAAAGTACAGAATGTAAAAAATGAAGGAAATGAAGAAAACATTTTTACATCAAATTCCGATTCCTCTAAGTATACTCTGCAAGATACCTTCATGGTAGAAACGATTACAAGAATTAATAAATTGGACACTGATGACAAGACAATACTTCAATTATCAGATCTAATAAAAGATTGGACTGACACACTTCATGTTAATGCGTCTGATTTAATGTTCAATTTAAGCTGGATACAGATGCAAACTTGATAACAGTGGCAGATCTGAAACTTGTAAATAAGTTTCCAAAGATTAGGAAGTCCAAATGTCGGCTGACAGACTACAACGGGAACGCAATTGCAGCAAAAGGTTCCTGCTGCCTCACAGAACAGAACTGTGACATCTGCATACCATTAGAACTTGAAATTGTTGATGCTCCAAAATCATCATTAACTGGTGTAGATGTATGCATTCAATTACATTTGGTGCAAAGAAATCAGACTTCCAACACATCTCAGCATGAAGCTGAGGGCAAATAACTTGTTGTAGCAGATGCATTGTCAAGAGCTCCGAGTTACAATGATGAGAAAGCACAAGCCACATTTACCGCAGACATGTTACCAGTGTCTGATGCATAACTGGGCAGCACGGTAGCATTGTGGATAGCACAATTTCTTCACAGCTCCAGGGTCCCAGGTTCGATTCCGGCTTGGGTCACTGTCTGTGCGGAGTCTGCACATCCTCCCCGTGTGTGCGTGGGTTTCCTCCGGGTGCTCCGGTTTCCTCCCACAGTCCAAAGATGTGCAGGTTAGGTGGATTGGCCATGCTAAATTGCCCTTAGTGTCCAAAATTGCCCTTAGTGTTGGGTAGGGTTACTGGGTTACGGGGATAGGGTGGAGGTGTTGACCTTGGGTGGGGTGCTCTTTCCAAGGGCCGGTGCAGACTCAATGGGCCAAATGGCCTCCTTCTGCACTGTAAATTCTATGAAATGATTTCTATGAAATAACTAAGCTTAATTCGGGACGAGACTGAAAAAGATACAATACTTCAGTGGGTGATCAAACATCTGAGAGAAGGATGGCCTAATGGCAGCTTCAACAGTTTTAGAAGCGTCAAGGATGATCTGACTGTTGTCAATGGATTCATGTTGAATGGAGATAGAATTGTCAGACCATCATGCCTACGAAGAAGTATTCTAGAAAAGATACATGAAGGGCATCAAGGGGTAGAGAAATGTGAAAGACGTGCCAGGCAATCAGTATATTGGCCAGGCATCACAAAGATGTTCAAGATTGTAGTGTCTGTCAAACACATCAACAATCCCAGAAACATTTGCATCGAGTGAAATTGTCACTAACCCACGGTCAAAGGTTAGGATGTCAGAATAGTAAAACAACTGTTCAAAAAGGCATTTGATGATCAAAAGGATTTTTTGTTAACACAGTTAAGCTATAGAGCTACTCCTTTGGCATCAGGTTTGTTCCCTGCCCAGATGTTGATGGGAAGGAAGCTACATACTCCGTTACCAGCCATAACCATTCCAGATCTGGATAAACAGCTGATTCATGACAAAATGAAACAACTGAAATGCAAACAAAATCATATTATGATAGGCATGCAAAGCAACTACCTCCACTGATAGAAGGTGATGTCGTAAGGATACAAAATCCAAATGGTGGATGGTCGGAAAATACAAAGATGTTGAATGAGGTTGCACCATGCTCGTCTGTGGTACAAACTGCATCTGGACTGATGTTTCGTAGGAATCAACGAGCTTTGTTAAAAGTCAAGAATCCAGTGCATGTTCCAGAACCAACTATAACACAACTGGATACTATGTTTTGCAATATTGACTTTCCGAAGGCTTTGTTGTCAAATAGAATTAATGAACAGATGAGGGACAATTCTAATGACACTTTAAGTGTATTAGGAAGGTCCAAAAGGACAAGGAAACAACCTAATCCTCTGAACTTGTAAACAATGATACCTGCACTCTGTAATTGTAATTATGATATTTGATATGACATTGTACAGGTTATATATAAATGCATTCTCGTATAGGCCTCTCCAGCTCCTATCTTCTATGTATCTATAGCAGGATTAGGCTATTGGGTTGGATGATCAACCATGATCATGATGAATGACGGAGCAGTCTCGAAGGGCCAAAAGGCCTCCTTTTTCTCCTATCTTCTATGTATATTTATGTATCAAATGTTTGAAAGTATTTCAAACATTCTTTTCAAAGAGAGGGGATGTGACATTATATAGAATGTCTAGTATACAAAGGGTTAATGTAATATCATAATTGACCACTAGATGGAACTAGATGCAGAACTATATAAAGCACTGACTCTCAGGTTTCTGGGAGAGGGCTGGAGAGAGTGCAGAGGAGAGGTCTAGAGAGTGCAGAGTGCAGTTATAGATAATGTGTAGAGACTAGTGTTGCCAGAGTGTAGATTATTGCTAGATTATTGTTTGCTACAGGAGTAAGTGGTCGAGCTTTAATAAGTAGTGCAATAAATGTTATTGAACTTAGCTTCTGTGGTCTTTGTGAACACCACAACATCCATCCTGAAATTAAGAATCACAAAGAACACCACAGCTGTAAAAGATTCCATAATTTTATTTGAAGGAGATCTTTGCCCACATTTCAGTTCTGGGGCGTCATTCACCGACCCCCCGCCGGGTTGGAGAATCGCCGGGGGCTGCCGTGAATCCCGCCCCCGCCGGTTGCCGAAGTCTCCGAAACCGGATATTCGGCGGGGGCGGGAATCGGGCCGCGCCGGTTGGCGGGCCCCCCTGCTCGATTCTCCGGCCCGGATGGGCCGAAGTCCCGCCGATAAATTGCCTGTCCCGCCGGCGTAAATTAAAGTACCTATTTACCGGCGGGACAAGGCGGTGTGTGAGGGCTCTGGGGTCCTGGGGGGGGGGGGGGGGGCGCGGTACGATCTGGCCCCGGGGGGTGCCCCCACGGTGGCCTGGCCCGCAATCGGGGCCCACCGATCCGCGGGCGGGCCTGTGCCGTGGGGGCACTCTTTCCCTTCCGCCTCCGCAACGGTCTCCACCATGGCGGAGGCGGAAGAGACTCTCTCCACTGCGCATGCGTGGGAAACTGTCAGCGGCCGCTGACGCTCCCGCGCATGCGCCGCCCCGACATGTCATTTCCGCCAGCTGGCGGGGCAACAAAGGCCGTTTCCGCCAGCTGGCGGGGCGGAAATCCCTCCGGCGCCGGCCTAGACCCTCAATGTTGGGGCTCGGCCCCCAAAGATGCGGAGCATTCCGCACCTTTGGGGCGGCGCGATACCCGTCTGATTGGCGCCGTTTTGGGCGCCAGTCGGCGGACATCGCGCCATTGGGGGAGAATTTCGCCCGTGGTTTCTGATGCTGCTCCGATTTTCTTCATTCCACTGTTTTAAACTGAAAATTGGGTTGTGGGGGTGAGACCCATGCAGACACGGGACAATGGGGCAGCATGCTGGTACAGTAATTAGCACTGGGACTACAGCGCTGAGGACCCGGGTTCGAATCCCAGTCCTGGGTCACTGTCCATGTGGAGTTTGCACATTCTCCCCGTGTTTGCGGCCGTACTTTCAGACTCTCTCTGTAATTCCTACCTAAATCTTTTTCCTTCTCTACCTGTCTCTTCCTTTAAGTAGATCCGTACACCTTCTCTTTTGAACAATCTTCTTGGGCAGCTGGTTCTAAAATCTCTTTGCGTGGCTTGGACCTAATTTTGTTTGATAATGCTCCTGTTAAGCGCCTTGGGCATCTGACAGTATTACAAATGGTAAATAAATAAATACAATCTTCCATGAACACTACCTACCCCTTAATCAACTTGACTAAAACAGAGGAAGAAGAATTAGTCCTTGTTGTGACCATTTACTGGACCAAACGTTTCTGTTGAGTAAACAATTTTGGGTTGTTATTTCTCATTGTCAATCTGCCCTTGAAGTGTGCTAGCTGTCAATTGGAAATCAATGACATCACAGTACCCAGATTTTTAGGGAACTTGAGTACCAAATCAAGGTGTTAATATTTGTATTCGGATTCTACTCCTACTTGTTTGTTCAGATTTACAAAGGCCGATCAGGTGGTCCTTAAAGAAATTACTGGTGGTTTCCCACAAACATGTAAGTTTTCCTTAGAACAGAATCAATTAAGGGGATTTTTCAACAGAGATGTTCAAGGTTATGAGTTTTGATGAAGTAAAGAGGTAGAAACTGATTCCACTGGCAGCAGGATCAGTAACCAGGGGCGTCATTCTCCGACCCCCCCAGCGGGTCGGAGAATGGCCGTTGGCCGCTGTGAATTCCGCCCCCGCCGCCCGCCGAAGTCGCCGAAGGGAGAAAAGTCGGCGGGGCGTTAATAGCGCCGCAGACGTCGGAGAATGGCACGGGTGGGCGCAAGGCAGCCGATTTTGGGCCTGCTGATATTCTCCCGTCCAGATGGGCCGAAGTCCCGTCGACGTGATGACGGGTCACGTCGACGTAAATCAAACCTCCTTTCAATCGGCATCAACCTGTGCTCCAGGTTTACGCCGACCAGCGTGGAGGTGGGTGACGGCCTGGGGGGTTGGCCGCTGGGCAGGCGATGGCGTGGCCGCAGTCTGAATGTGTGGGGAGAGGTGTGTGTAGGGTTGTGTGTGTGTGCGTGCGGCGGGGGGGGGGGGGTGGTTAGAGTGGGCTGGGCTCCAGGGGAGTGCGGGAGGGGGGTCAGTGCTGGGGAGGGCCGGGGAGGAGGATGGGGGGTCCGTGCCGGGGAGGGGGATGGGGGGGGGGTCCGTGCCGGGGAGGGGGATGGGGGGACGGGGACCGTGCCGGGGAGGAGGATGGGGTCCGTGCCGGGGAGGAGGATGGGGGGGTCCGTGCCGGGGAGGAGGATGGGGTCCGTGCCGGGGAGGGGGATGGGGGGGGGGGTCCGTGCCGGGGAGGGGGATGGGGGGACGGGGTCCGTGCCGGGGAGGAGGATGGGGTCCGTGCCGGGGAGGGGAATGGGGGAGTCCGTGCCGGGGAGGAGGATGGGGTCCGTGCCGGGGAGGAGGATGGGGGGGTCGGTGCCGGGGAGGGGGATGGGGGGGTCCGTGCCGGGGAGGAGGATGGGGTCCGTGCCGGGGAGGGGGATGGGGGGACGGGGTCCATTCCGGGGAGGAGGATGGGGGGGGTCGGTGCCGGGGAGGAGGATGGGATCCATGCCAGGGAGGGGGATGGGGGGTCCGTGCCGGGGAGGGGGATGGGGGGGGGGTCCATGCCGGGGAGGGTGATGGGGGGTCCGTGCCGGGGAGGGGGGGTGCGAGGGCAAGTGAGTTGGTCCACCTGGCCGGGTGCGAGCCTCCAACAGTTGGACCCATGCGGTCCATGCCACCTGGCTGGGGGGAGGAGGGGGTATGGGCAATGATGACATGTCGTTCCCCCCCCCCCCAAACCAGGCCGTAATGTTTTCCGATCAGCCAGCGATGTTGGCCGCCGTGGCGGCAGCCGCTAATGTCTATGTTGCCGTGGATGAGGAGGAGGAGCGTGCCAGAGAGGCGGCGCAGGCTGCCGCAGAGGGGCAGGCGGCAGCCGCCCAGGCTGGAGGGACACCTGACCGACAGGACGAGAGGGGGATGAGGACGTCGCGGCCACACGGCAACGGAGGCACCCGAGGGCGCCCCGTGTGTCCCGGCCCCGGCAGTCATACCAGGACCTCACGGACCGGGAATGCAGGAGGAGACTCCGGATGAGGCGGGAAACCGTGGCACACATCTGCCACCTGCTGGCACACCTGTCACCGTGTGGCACTGACGGGGGACACCCTCTCCCCGTGTCCGTCAAGGTTACGGTGGCCCTGAACTTTTATGCAACGGGGTCATTCCAGGCACCGAGTGAGGACCTGTCTGGCATATCGCAGACATCGGTGCACCGGTGCATCCGGGCAGTGACAGACGCCCTATATGCCATGGCGCACCGCTACATCCGCTTCCCGGTGGACCGGGCCAGCCAAGATGCCCGGGCCGTGGGCTTCTCTGCCGTGGCCGGGTTCCCCATGGTCCAGGGCGCACGTCGCCGTGCGGCCATCTGCAGATAACAGAGCCGTGTTCACCAATAGGAAGGGGACCTATTCGATGAACATACAGGTGGTCTGCGACCACCGCATGATGATCCTGCACGTCTGCGCCCGTGACCCAGGCAGTGTACACGACTCATACGTGTTGTCGCGGTCATCCATCACCGGCATGTACGAGGGATGCCATCCCCGGCTGAGGGGCTGGTTGCTGGGCGACAGGGGCTACCCATTGCGATCGTGGCTGATGACGCCTGTACGGAGGCCACGCAATGAGGCGGAGAACCGCTACAATGATGCCCATGTAGCGACAAGGGGAGTGATTGAGAGGTGCTTTGGCGTGCTGAAGATGCGTTTCAGGTGCCTGGACCTCTCTGGGGGCGCCCTCCAGTATCGGTCAGATAGGGTTGGCCGCATCATTGTGGTGTGCTGCGTCCTGCACAACATAGCCCAACAGAGGGGCGATGTGCCGCAGGCAGAGGAGGGCGGAGTGGAGGAGCAGCAGGAAGAGGCGCAGTCCTCCCCAATGAGGGAGATGGGGGCAATTGTCAGGGCAGACGGGTTAGACATGGGCGGGTGGCTGTCCACCGTTACCGGCTGGCCCAGCGGGCACGGGACAGGCTGAGAGACGCCCGCTTCACTGACTAGATGGGCATGTGAATCGGGTAGTATGGCCACAGACCGCACACCGTGGCAACAGCCGACCACCCACACCCCCCACCCATCCACCCACCCAGCACCCTCCCCCCCCTCCCCAACCCCACCCACCCCACCCGCATGCACACCACCCCCCCATTGCCGATCCACCTGCGGCACAACGGCCGGGCTCACACAGTTGCCGGTGGACGTGTGTCTATCGCAAGCCATGGAGGATGATGGCAACCCACCCTGCGATGAGCTCCTGGCTCCACATCGTTGGACTATGCCTGACCCATGGCCACAGTACCACCATCCGCCCGGACCATCCCTGCATGCGGCTGTGACACTGCAGCACACGGTCCCGTCCTCTGCCCGGGGGGATGTTGATGGCGGCCCAGGGGGAAGGGGGCAGACTCACCTGGGGCTGAGGTAAGACCACCCCTCACACACACACTTGCGCTCAACGTACATGACACCCCCGCATGCTTTAGACAGAGCACAAAGGCAGCTTCTGTAGGTGTAACATTGACTTTAATAACCAAAGGAGTTCATGCACGTGCCCTAGCCCCTAAAACTCATCTGTGCCCTGCACCCGTGCCAACTTACTCAGTGTCTAGTTGTTTGGCCTTACGGGTCCTTTGACTACGTCTACGTGGTTCCCCAGACGGTACAGCAGAACTGGAGGTGGACTCCTATGATTCCTGCCCTCTGACACGGGATCCCTTTGGCGGCCGTTTCCTGGGGCGTCCTGGCCTAGATGGGCCAGGCTGCTGCCCGGGCGACTGGGATGGCGAGCTGCCAGCCTGTCCTGCCCGTTGCCCACCCGATGCACCTGGGACGGAAGGGGGGGAGTCCGAGGTGTCGCGGTGTTCCGGGACCTCCCCTACAGGGGGACTCGGGATGGACCACAGCACCTCCTCCTCCCTCGGGGTGCCCGATGGCCCCCAGGCCTCTACATGGGTGGGGGATGCGAACGGACTGGCCATCCGACGCCCCCCTGACATCTGGCGCTGCCAGTCCTGGAGGCCCGTGCTGGTATCGACAGGGGTCTGCAGGTTTACAGCCATGGAGCTCAGGGGATTGGCAAACCCTGTCTGTGACTGTGCGACGCCGGCTCGCACATGGCCACTGGCGCCGATGCCCTCAGCGATGGCCTGCAGAGGCTGGGTCATGGCCTGCTGAGACTGGGCCATGGCCTGCAGAGACTGGGCTATGGACTGCTGAGACTGGGCCATGGCGTTGAGTGCCTCTGCCATCTGGCACTGGCACTGGCTCATGGCCTCCTGTGAGAGGGCAGCCATGTCCTGGGCCACAGGCGCCGCCTGCACGGAAAGCCCCAGGCTTCGCAAACCGTTCCCCATGTCTGACACCGTCGCACCCATTGCCTCCACCGCGGACGCCACCCGTGCGGTGTCGGCCTGGGTGGCACGCATGACCGGCACCACTCCCAGCTCCTGGACGCCGGTGGACTCCTCCACCTGCGACTGCAGCCGCCGCAAGCCGGCCGTCACCCTCTTCGCTCGTCTCCGGTTCGGTGGTTGCATCGGATCTATGGGTGGGTGTGGTAACTCCAGGAACCCGGGATCCATTGGGCGGCAGATGTTCGCTTGGGCTGGGCTGCCCTCTGACCGCCCGGCCCCTCTGCTGCTCCTACCTCCACCTGCTGTACCGGGACGGCTGTGTTGCGCGCACCAGTGAGTGTACCAGACGCCTCATCACTAAAGTGCCCAACCGAGGTGAGTGTTTCTGCGATGGTGGAGGGTGTTGGTGACAGCAGTGGCGTTGTGTCGTGCTCTTCGTCCCACTCTGAGTCATGGCACTTTGGGGTGGGGGTTCGTCTCCACCCATCCACTCTGTGTCACTGTCCGGTATTTCGTTTTCCTGGGTAGTGCTGTCCCGGGTAGGGGTGTCCCGGGTAGTGGTGTCCTGGGTAGTGGTGTCCTGGGTAGTGGTGTCCTGGCTCGGCTGTGACGGGGGCCTGTGGCTGCCCCTCTCGTCGCTGGGTGGCACACGCCTGCATCGTCGCACCCGCACGAGACGGGGGCGTCGTCTCCCTGTTGCTCCAGGTCTCTCCGTCTCCCGTGGTCTCCAAGGGACATCCTGCGGGCGTCGCATGCTGGAGGGTCCGGGTCTCTCCATCTCCCGTGGTGTGCGAAGGGCATCCTGCGGGCGTCGCATGCCGGAGGGTCCGGGTCTCTCCGTCTCCCGTGGTGTGCGAGGTGCATCCTGCGGGCGTCGCATGCCGGAGGGTCCGGGTCTCTCCGTCTCCCGTGGCCTCCGAGGGGCATCCTGCGGGCGGTCTGCATCTGCGGGGATGGGTGCCTCGACGTTTGCTCCTGCGATACACAATGAAGCATGCATGGTTAGACACGCAGGCAGTGATCAGGTGATATGGGGAGGGGGATATAGGGGAGGGGGGATATGGGGACGGGCTGTCGGTGGCTCACTTGCTAGTACGCCCCCGACCTCTGCATCAGCAACCTCCCGGTCCTCAGGTCCGCCAGCCAGTTCCAGGGCCCTTTCCTCGTGTTCGGTCAGTGGCCTCTCATCAGCGGGGCCTCCTCCAGTCCTCACATGCTCTCTATTGTTGTGTGCGGAGCGGGGGATATGGGGGAGGGGGGATATGGGGGAGGGGGGATATGGGGGAGGGGGGATATGGGGGATATGGGGGAGGGGGGATGGGGGATATGGGGGAGGGGGGATATGGGGGATATGGGGAGGGGGGATATGGGGGAGGGGGGATATGGGGGAGGGGGGATATGGGGGAGGGGGGATATGGGGGGGATATGGGGGAGGGGGGATATGGGGGATATGGGGCAGGGAGGATATGGGGGAGGGCGGATATGGGGGATATGGATATCAGGCGGGGGGGGGGGGAGGCTCACCCTGGCTGCTCTGACGATGTAGTTCACCTTCTTGTGGCACTGGGTGCCTGTCCATGGTGTCAGGGCCACAGCGGTGATGGCCTCTGCCACCTCCCTCCACAGACGCCGGCTGTGGCGTGGGGCAACTCTGCGGCCGTGCCCGGGATACAGGGCCTCCCTCCTCTGCTCCACTGCGTCCAGGAGCGCCCCCACATCCCGTGACTGGAACCTCGGGGCTGAGCGGCGGACGGCCATCCGGTCGGGTGTTCCGGTCGGGTGTTCCGGTCGGGTGGGGGGGAGCAGCGCGTCCTTATGAGCCGTCACGCCGTGCGGCGTGTATGACGCTGCACGACGTGAACCACGTGAGCAAGCGCGGATCCCATCACGTCGCTGCTAGCCCATTTCGGGCCGGAGACTTCGCGACGTTTTTGGCGGCGTGATGCAGGTCGGATTTGCGCCGTTTTTTGTGCCGATCGGCGGACTTTGCGCCGATAACGGAGAATTTCGCCCCAGATGCCACACTGTGATAACCCTCATGAGTACCACAGGGAATCGCTGATTGATCTCCCCATGGGCTTTCCGTGATGAGCGGGTGGAGGCCCGCCCATCTGGTGCTTGTTTGCGAGACCTTTAAATGTAGCCCCCAGAGGGTGGCATGGTGTCACAGTGGGCTGCCTCACTGCGCCGAGAACCTGGGTTTGAGCCCGACCCTGGGTCACTGTCCGTGTGGAGTTTGCACATTTGTCCCGTGTCTTTTTTTTCTGTAAATTTAGAGTACCCAATTATTTGTTTTTCCAATTAAGGGGCAATTTAGCGTGGCCAATCCACCTACCCTGCACATCTTTTTGGGTTGTGGGGGTGAAACCCACGCAAACACGGGGAGAATGTGCAAACTCCACATGGACAGTGACCCAGGACTGGGATTCGAACCCGGGTCCTCAGCGCTGTAGTCCCAGTGCTAATTACTGTACCAGCATGCTGCCCCATTGTCCCGTGTCTGTGTGGGTCTCACCCCCACTACCCAATTTTCAGTTTAAAATAAACCAGTTTGACCTTTCACTCCGCGCCTCCTGGAATTATCACACACATGTTTAAGATAATTAGAGGAGATGGGAAGAATTTATTTTACACATGTTGCTATGATTTGGAATGCACTGTCTGAAAGATGGATGGAAGCAGATTCAATTGTAAGCTCCAAACGAGAATTGGACAAATCCCCAGGGTTATGGAAGTAGAAATAATTAAATAGCTCTTTCAAAGGACCAGCACAGCATGATAGGCTGATTGGCCCCTCTATGCTGTATGATTCTATGAACCTTTTTACACCGTTGATTCCTCCAATCTCCAAACATTAGTCACGCTGTTGACAGCTCAAACCCACCTCTATCCAGTACACCTCTCCCTCCCATTTCTTGCCCCTGGCCTGGTGTGGTGTCAGAGCCAACCCCATTGGTGAGCTGAACCGAGATGCTTGACTAGCATTTGCAGTTCACCAGTTCTACTGAAATGACACCCTAAACCTAATGCATTTTGGCTGGGTGTGTGCCCTTGTTGCAATAGCCAATTCACCCTGCTTTCTTGTGTTCTGAGAATTTCCACCTCAGAAATGCCGTGAAATTAGTTGCCTTGTTTGCTAACATTCTGAGTATTATAACTTCAAAAGTTGTGAAGTACTTCAGCTGAAAGCTGCTAATTAAATATAAACATCTTTCCCGGGATTTTTAATGTATGTTCTTCGAATTGTTTTTGTCAAAATCACACTGAATATTGCTCCTACTGATGCAATTATTGCAACACATTCCTAAAATGAGAACAAAGCTGATGTTGGCATGACTGCACTGCTAGGAGTTAATATGCAGACCTAAAGCCTTGAAATGAATAGCTGGCACTGGCTTGGTATCCAGATCATTGGTGATCATCTGGCAAAAGTACCTAACAAACAAAATTACCTTTATTTAATATACAGCAGGAGCTGCCACAGACGTTCACGGCACTTTGGGAACAGATCCACTGCACTGCACATACCCAAAATGAAAAACAGTAATTAGGGAAGGTGTTTCAATAAATTGTGGAGATGATGATTAAGGAAGGACAGTATTAGACCCAATGGCATTTTCTATACAATAGCTTTATTGATAGTAGTGTCATACAGGCCTCTAGTGTGGTTTGGCACAAATCCAGCCTTTGGAATTCACAATAGAAAATATTCAAATGCATAACTTTTGTAGTCTTAAAGCCCATATGCAATGCTATTGAAGAGGGTGTGGAGGTGGTGTTATGGTAACAACTCAGAATATACATACTTGGAGAGTCATACCTAATTGAGACCCCAATCCTATTTCCAAATGTCACATTTGACCTCATTCAGATTACTTGAAGTTGATTTTCTAAAACAATGATGCATGCGTGTTGATCTGAGTGAGATAGGAAACCCAATTTATTGCTGGTCCAGCACTGCACAAGTACGCTGCACCACATTTCTCAATGCAACTTTGTTAATTGAGAACTGAAGGCAATAGGCCCACAGGGTAAAATACCAGGAAGGTGCAAAAAATTAAATCAGTTTAGGATCTGTGATTTAGAGTCACAGAAGTTGCAATGAGTAAATAAGAACCTTACAAATGGATATAGATAGATTTGGAGAGTGGCCAAAATGTGGCGGATGGAGTTTAATGTGGATAAGTGTGAGGTCATGCATTTTGGTCGAAAAAACGGAAAGACAACTTATTATCTAAATGGAGGGAGATTTCGGGGTGTTCCGATGCAGAGGGATCTGGGTGCATGGGTCACAGAAAATGAGCACACAGGTTCACCAGATAGTAAGGAAAGCAAATGGAATGTTTCCATTTATAGCAAAAGGAACTGAGTATAAATGGAAGGAAGTGTTGTTGCGACTGTACAAGGCATTGGTAAGAATGCACCTGGAGTATTGTGCACAGTTTTGGTCCCCTTATTTGAGAAAAGATGTAGTGGCATTGGAGGCAGTTCAGAGGAGGTTCACTAGATTGATTCCAGAGATGAAGGGTTTGTTATATGAGGAGAGATTGAACCTTTTAGGCCTATACTCTCTAGAGTTCAGAAGAACAAATGGAGATCTAATTGAGTTATCCAAGATGATAAAGTATGGATAAAGTAGAGGTGGAGCTGATGCTTCCTCGTGTGGGGCATTCTAAAATGAGAGGTCATAATCTTAGAATAAGAGGTAGTAAATTTAAAACAGATTTAAGGAACAACTCCTTCTTCCAAAGTGTTGGAAATCTGTGGAATTGGCTGCCCCAGAGTGCGGTGGATGCAGGGACAGTGAGTAAATTTAAGGACGAGTTAGACAGATTTTTAATTGATAATGGGTTGAAAGATTATGGAGGACAGGCAGGACGGTGGAGTTGAGGCCAGGATGGGATCAGCCATGATCACATAGAGGGTGTTAGGCTCGGGAGGTTAAATTGCCAAAATGTGTTCTAGGGAGGAGATGCTCTGGCTGATTTCACAATCCAGCTCTTGGTCTGTAACATTGTAGGTAGCAGATGAGGAACATATCAGCCGTGATAGAATGGCAGAGCAGACCCCATGGGCCGAATGGCCTAATTCTGTTCCGATCTCTTCTGAACTTTTAAGTCTACAGTGCAGAACAGGCCGTGCGGCCCACCATGCCTGTGCTGGTCAAACAAAGCCACCTACCTATTCTTTTTTTTGAAAAATATTTTAATTCAAATTTTCAAACACACAAACCCAACGTCACCAGCCCCCACCCCGCCCCTTGACAGCAACCAGATCCCCCAAATATAAAACAAACAAAATATAGAACAAACAAACCCCGTCTCTGGTGGGGCCCCTCATCTGCCCCTCTCAGAGCAAATTTCACCTTCTTCAAATACAGGAGTTCCATTAGATCCCCCAGCCACACCGAGGCACTGGGTGGAGAAGCTGACTTCCACCCCAACAGGACCCGTCTGTGCGCGATCAACGAGGTGAAGCTAAAACGTCTGTCCAGCACCCTTCGGCAGCTCCGGCAGGTCTGACACCCCTAATATGCCCTCTAGGGGACCCGGCTCCAAATCCACATGCAGGACCTCAGCCATGGTGCTGAAAAAGGACCCACAAAATTTCTCCAACTTCGGGCAGGACCAGAACATGTTAACATATGATTAGCTGGGCCCCTCCCACACTACTCGCAGCTAACCTCCACCGCCTCAAACAACCGACTCATCCTCGCCTTTGTTAAGTGCGCCCTGCGCACCACTTTTACCTGAATCAACCCCAGCCTCACACATGAGGTTGAGGCATTGACCCTTCACAGCACTTTGCACCACAGTCCTTCCTCCAACACCATCCCCAACTCTTCCTCCCAGTTGGTCTTAATCCCTTCCATGGACTCCTTGCCCTCCTCCATTACCCTACCATAGATCGCCAAAACAACCCCACTCTCCAGCCCCCCACCAACAGCACCTCCTCCAATAATGAAGAGGACAGTGCCACCGGAAAATTCGGGAAAACCTTTCTTGTGAAATTTCGTACCTGCGTATACCTGAAACCCTCCTCTCGCTGGAGCCTGTACTTCACCCCCAACTCCGCCAAGTTTGCGAACCACCCCTCCAAAAACAGATTCTTCATCTCCTTCACCCCTCTCTCCTCCCATCCACAAAACCTCGCATCCATCCTCCCTGGCTCAAACCCATGATTCCCTCTTATCGGCACCACCCTCGAGCCTTCTCTCAAGTTGAAGTGCTGTCGGAATTGCCTCTACATCTCCAACGTGGCTACCACCACAGGACTACCCGAGTACTTCCACGGGGCGAACGGTAGTGGCACCATTGCCAGCGCTCGCAACCCCAACCCTTTACAAGAACGCGCCTCCATCCGAACCCACAAAGTCTCTGTTTCTCTACTCCAGCCCCGCACCTTCTCCGCATTCGCCGCCCAGTAACAGCGTAACAAGTTCGGAAGGGCCAAACCTCCCGACTGCTGTCCCTCCTAGGAGTACTGCCTCCCTTATCCTGGCCACCTTTCCTCCTCTCACAAAGGACAAGTCCAACCTGTCCATCCCACAAAAGAATGACTTTGGCAAAAACACTGGCAGACACTGGAACAGAAACAAGAACCTTGGCAGAATGTTCATTTTTACTGCCTGCAGCAGTAAAATGTTCATTTTTACTCGGCCTGCCAGCAACAAGGGGAGACTATCCCATCGCTCCAAGTTCTCCTTTACTCTCCCCACCAGGCTCGTGAAATTAAGCTTACAAAGTCGCAATCAGTCCCGCAGCACCTGCACCCCCAAATAGCTAAAGTGAGTTGTCGCTGCCCGAATTGGCAATCCTCCCACTCTCACCCCTACACCTGAAGAAGACACCACAAAATATTAATTCTTCCCGAAATTTAACCTATACACGAAAATGCCCCGAATTTCCTTAGCAAACCTCTTATGTCCCTCACCAATGAGCTCAGGTCCGAGATGTACAGCAGCAGATCATCTGTGTGCAGAGACACCCTATGCCCCACCCCTCCCCACCACTATTCCCTTCCATAAGTCCAAGCCCCTCAGCGCAATGGAATGAAATGGCCTCACCCCTCACTACCGCCTTCAATGCCTCCCAAACCACCAAAGGTGACATCTCCCCCAGAAGGGACCAGCGAGCATGGCCGGGATGTGCCCACCTTGGTCCAACACCATATTCCAATACCCCCCAATATCAACTGGTGAGATCCTAGTCGGTATGGCCGCCAGCATTTTCCTCACAAACCCAGCGTCGTCCCAATTTGGGCCATAAACACGAACCAACACCAATAGCTTCCCTTCCAACACCCCAGTCACGATCACATATCTGCCCCCCTGGTCTGCCATCACCATCTCCATTTAGAACTTCACCCGTTTACCCAACAGTATCTCTAATACCCCCCTTACCCCCTCCCGGGCCCGAATGAAACACCTGGCTCTCCCAGCCCTTCCTCAACCTCATCTGGTCTTTTACCCTCAGATGGGTCTCCTGTAGCAGCACCATGTCTGCTTTTAGGCCCTTTAAGTGCGCAAAAACTCACGCTCTCTTCAATGGTCCCCCCAAGCCATGCACATTCAACCTCACCACTCTGACCGGGGTCTCAGAACCACCTCCATCATGCCCTTCCTACCTAACATGACCATCTTCCCAACCCCACAGGCGAGTCCCTACCCCAGCCCCAGTCACTGTCAGACCCCCACCCCTCCCCCACTTCCCAGACACTCCTCCACCACTTCCTCTTGAAAGCACCTCACCCAGTATCGTCCCCCTTCTCCCCACCATTCACATTCCGCAGGCCCATAGAAACCTGTCGCTACCGCTTCCCCCACCTCTCTCCCGTTCACTAGTCAACCTTATGTTTGCTAGCATGGTGGTCCCTGCCAAACTCTCGCCACCCCACATCCAAATAAGCTCCAAAACCGAAACAATTATAAATCCCAACCATTCTCCCCAAATCACCCCAAACCAAACATCCATTACACAAAACAGTTAACCATAGCAACAATAACGAGATAGTACAACATAAAGGAAAAATAATTCCGTCAAAAACCATCAACGTCCAAATTCAGCTCAGTCCCAGGCCTTCTGCCTTCATAAATGCCTCCGCCGCCGTCTTGAAGTAGTAGTCCCTGCCATTGTACGTTACCTGAAGGCCCTCCCCCAATGCTTTGCCCCCAATGGGCCGAGTTCCCGACGGGCGGGACACGTGTGCTCTCAGTTTTCATCAACCTGGCGTCTGCGGACTGTGTCCAGTGACACTACAGTTGGCGGAGGGAGCCGTGCGCTGGTCCGGGAAGTTTTGGCGAGGGCTGGGGGGACTGGTGGGGGGTGGCCCGGGGGTGGCGAGGCGGTGTCCGGAATTCCAGTGGGGCACTATCTGGCAGGTCAGTCTGTGCGCGGCCGGCGCCACGTTGTACGGTGCAACCGCTGCAGGTCGTTGCTGTGCGCATACGCGGTCATGGACATGGCAATTCTCCCGGCGTTTATATTGGGAAGGCTCTGCGTTTTACGTGGCGCGGTTGCTAGCCCCTCACTGGTCGGACCATCGTTGCTGGGGCCTTGCCGATTTCTTCGTCATAAAACCAGACATTTCCTCCAGGAATAGCCTCAAAAGGAGAATCTAGCCCTCTATTTCTCTGGATCCTTTTTTCCGGTTTCTGACATTCTATAAATACCTCAGACCTTTCCACAGCTTCTCACAAAAGAATTTTCCCTAAAACTGTGTGCAAAGGACTCAAAAAAGACAACTCCGACAGGACCACCAAACATGCAACCTCCACTTACCTGCCACAACTGGAAGTTCCCATCTAACTATTCTAATTCTATTTTCTAGCACTTGGCCCATAGCCTTGTATGCCTTGACATCGCAAATGCACATCTAAATGCTTCTTAAAAGTTATGAGGGTCTCTACTTCCACCACCCTTTCATCAGACATGTTGCAATATTATATTAATATTTGTTCAATATATAAACAAACATCTGCTCACGTCATGCATTTTAAATCTTAGGGTGTCCCAAAATGCTTTACAATGAAAGAATTTATTCTGAAACACAAGTCTTGTGTTGTCAGTTATTTTAGTAGACTTAAAAGTTGGGTTTTAAAAACTTGAAACCATGGGAAGAATAGCTTGAAGGAGGGAAGCAATTCTATAGCTTAGAGATTCCCTCATGAGCTTCTGTAATAGTGGCTTCCGCAGCCTTCCAATATCACCTCCAAAGTCTCAAGGACACACTCTTAAGCCTCGTCTTTTTATTATTAAATATCGCTTCTTGGTAACATTGCAATCGTTTTTACGTGCAACGTGATGACACCTAACTTTATATCCACTGATGCTCCCAAGGCCTCTATTGCTTCTGAGCTGTTTGACGAGTCCAATATACAGTTTTGGATGAGTTGTCTGTTGCTAAACAGCAAGAAGACCAAAGCAAATGCTGATGGCCCCGTCACAAATGTCCTACTATTATCATTTTTTTAAAAATTTAGTGAACCCAATTCATTTTTCCAATTAAGGGGCAATTTAGCGTGCGTGGCCAATTCACCTACCCTGCACATCTTTGGGTTGTGGGGGCGAAATCCCGCAAACACAGGGAGGATGTGCAAACTCCACACGGACAGTGACCCAGAGCTGGGATTGAACTTGGGACCTCGGCGCCGTGAGGCCGCAGTGCTAACCCACTGCGCCACCGTGCGGCCCTTACTATTATCATTTTATCCATTTCCCTGGCTGGCCACAAGCTCAGGCTGAATCATACTGCTCTCATCCTCGGCATCTTATTTGGCCCCAGTTTGTCTATCGGGCGCATACTGCATGCTGGCAGCTTGCCAAATTAAACTAAATTCGACCTGATTGTGAAATTGATACAGAATCCAACTCTTTCACAGCTCTCCAAGCCAAGATCTTTTAAAATTTAACATTTAATGTTTAACAAGTCAGGTTTGTGCTGGCTGCCGGTTCCACAGTGGGTGAAATTTCAGAATGGTGGAAGACTTCCTCCTCCAAAATGTGAACTGATGTCAGCAAGTTACATTTATACTGGCCATTAGGTGCTGCAGTGTCATTAGAGACTCAATATAATCATTCCATTCTATTTTACACAAGCTCTATTGATACTGAATTATTTTTCTTGGAAACTTTAAAATAAGAAAACATGTCCTCTCCCCAAATGCTAACCACCGCTACTGGTTGTTGTCACTCTATTTGGATAATATTAAAAAAAAGATAAATTTTTTCCCACCTGGCTTCCCCTTCACTATGAGAAGAGGAACTTGCAATAATTTAGCAATTTTCAGGACATGCCAAAATTCTTTACAGCTAATAAACTATAATAATAATAATCTTTATTGTCACAAGTAGGCTTACATTAACACTGCAATTAAGTTACTGTGAAAAGCCCCTAGTCACCACATCCCGGCGCCTGTTCGGATATGCAGAGGGAGAATTCAGAATGTCCAAATTACCTAACAGCATGTCTTTCGGGACTTGTGGGAGGAAACCGGAGCACCCGGAGGAAACGCACGCAGACACAGGGAGAACGTGCAGACTCCACACAGAGAGTTTGTCGCTCTTGTACAGGTTGAGTATCCTTTATTCAAAATTCCAAAATCTAGAAGCTCTGAAATCCGCACCTTTTCAGTGTTAGTTGTTCCTAGCACTGTGTCCCGCTCCTGTGGCCGAACACTCATACGTTTGTGTATCCTTTCAATTGACAGCACGGGTTTGTTGCACTGAAAGAGTTGTGCCTGGTACCTGATTCCCTGTCGGGAGGGAAGCCGCGGACCCCCCCCATCAGACACATGCAGCACCGACCTGTGACTCCGAGCAGTGTCTGAGGGTCTTTGCAACTTTGTATTCCAAAATTTGAAACATTCCAGAATCCAACATTCTATCGCCCCAAGCATTTCGAATAAGATACTTAATTTGTAATGTAAGAAATGCACCAGGTATTTGTGCAGTTAAAACTAGGTCCCACAAACAGCAATGTGATCAAATCAGATCATCTGCTTTTTGATGATGTTGGTTGAGAGATAGATATTGGCCACTGGGGACAACTCCCTTGTTCTTTTCCAAAATTGAGCCATAGGATCTTTTATGTTTAGCTGAATGGGCAGATCAGGGCTCGGTTTAACATCTCACCTGACAGATGGCACCTCAGGGGTGCAGCAATCCCTCAGCTCTGCACCCATGTATCCGCCTAGATTATACATTCAGCTTTCTAAACAGAATCCTGAACCTATGATTTTATAACACAGAATCCAGAGCCTGTTTGCTGAGTTGGGGCTAAAAATTCCTATCCCATGTCTGGGCAGAACCTTGCCAAAATTTGGCAAAGTGTCAGGCTCAGACAGAAAGCTCTCCAGTTGCATAGACCAGTTTTCTCGCCAAGTCCTGAGCCTCTTAGACAAAAGAATGATTGGGCGTGGTGTACGCCATCACTCTGGTGGAGCGGGGGAGGGGGCTGCGGGGAGCCTCCCATTTGTGGCCACACTCGCCATCGGGACCTCATACAACAGCCTAACCCACCTGACAAACCCCTCCCCAAACCCGAACCTCTTCAGCACCTCCCACAGGTACCCCCACTCTACCCTATCGAAGGCTTTCTCAGCGTCCATCGCCACCACTATCTCCGCCGCCCCCTCCCTCGCCGCCATCATGATAACGTTCAAAAGCCTCCGCACATTCGCGTTCAACTGCCTCCCCTTCACAAACCCCGTCTGGTCTTCATGGATGATCTGCGGCACACAATCCTCAATCCTCGTGGCTAAGACCTTCGGCAGCACCTTGGCATCTACATTTAGCAAGAAAATCGGTCTGTAAGACCCACATTGCAGTGGATCCTTGTCCCGCTTCAGGATCAAGGAGATCAGTGCCCGGGACATCGTCGGGGGTAAAGGTCCTAACTAACAGCGGGCCCAACAGGTCCATATATTTTTTATAGAACTCGACCGGGAAACCGTTCGGCCCCGGTGCCTTCCCCGCTTGCATGCTTCCTATCCCTTTGATCAGCTCCTCCAGCCCAATCGGGGCCCCCAGTCCTGCCACCAGTTACCCTCTTCCACCTTTGGAAACCTCAATTGGTCCAGGAAACGGCCCATCCCTCCCTCCTCCCGTGGACGCTCGGATCGGTACAATTCCTCGTAGAAGTCCCTGAAGACCCCATTGATGCCAACCCCACTCCGCACCACGCTCCCTCCCATGTCCTTAACTCCCCCGATCTCCCTAGCTGCGTCCCTCTTCCGAAGCTGATGCGCCAGCATCCGGCTTGCCTTTTCTCCATACTTGTAGACCGCTCCCTGGGCCTTCCTCCACTGCACCTCTGTCTTCCTGGTGGTCACCAGGTCGAATTCGGACTGGAGGCTGCGCCTCTTCCTCAACAATCCTTCCCCAGGCTCTTCCGCGTACCTCCTGTCTACCCTCACCATCTCCCCCACCAGCCTCTCCCTCTCTCCCCGCTCCCTCCGCTCCTTGTGGGCCCTAATGGAGATCAGCTCTCCCCTCACCACCGCCTTCAGTGCCTCCCATACCATCCCCACTCAGACCTCCCCGTTGTCGTTGGTCTCCAAGTACCTCTCTATACTTCCTCGGACCCGCTCGCTCACCTCCACGTCCGCCAACAGCCCCACCTCCAAGCGCCACAGCAGGCCCTGGTCCCTCTCCTCCCCTATCACCAAGTCCACCCAATGCGGGGCGTGGTCCGAAATGGCTATTGCCGAATACTCGGTATTCTCTACTCTCGCTATCAGCGCCCTACTCAAAATGAAAAAGTCGATTTGAGAATAAGCCTTATGGATATGTGAGAAGAATGAAAATTCCCTAGCCCCCGGCCTTGCAAATCTCCAAGGGTCCACCCCTCCCATTTAGTCCATAAATCCCCTCAGCACTCTAGCCGCCGCCGGCTTCCTACCCGTCCTAGACCTGGAGCGATCCAGTGCCGGATCCAACATCGTGTTAAAGTCTCCCCCCATTATCAGGCCCCCCACTTCCAAGATCCGATCCAACATACGACGCATAAAACCCGCATCGTCCCAGTTCAGAGCATACACATTGACCAGTACCACCCTCTTTCCCTGCAACTTACCACTTACCATTATGTACCTACCGCCATTATCGGCCACAATGCTCGACGCCTCGAATGACACCTTCTTTCCCACCAAGATCGCCACCCCTCGATTTTTGGCATCTAGCCCCGAGTGAAACACCTGACCTACCCACCCTTTCCTCAGTCTTACCTGGTCTGCCACTTTCAGGTGTGTCTCCTGGAGCATAACCACATCCGCCTTGAGTCCCTTCAGGTGCGCGAACACGCGGGCCCGCTTAACCGGCCCATTCAGTCCCCTTACATTCCAGGTTTATCAGCCGGACCAGGGGCCTACCCGCCCCCCTCCCCCGCCGACTAGCTATGAGCCCTCCTCGGCCAGCAACACCCCCGCACCCCACACCCGGCCCATTCCCCACAGCGGCATACCCCCGTCTCGACCCCCCCCCCCACTCGCTCCAGCTCCTCCTTGACCTTAGCAGCAGCAACTCGATTCCCCCCCCCTGGCTAGGACCCATCCTAGCTGGTTTACTCCCCCCATTGCACTTCCACAAGTCAGCTGACTCCTGCTGACCCCGGCCACTCCCACCTCCCCTTCGACTGCTCCCATTGTGTGGCACATCCTCCTCTCCCGCTCCCCATCTACAGGCTCTCTTCCTCCCCCCTCCGTTCTAAGCGCGGGAAACAATCCTCTCTTCCCCGCCCCAGCCCCAACTCACCAGTCTTCGGCGTGGGAAACAGCCCCCCCACCCCCCCGAACCAAAAATAGGCATAACATTTCCACCGCAGTCCCCAATCGCCCATCCCGACCCTCAATCTGTGTCCAGCTTCTCGGCCTGAACAAAGGCCCACGCCTCCTCTGGAGACTCAAAATAATGGTGCCGGTCCTTGTAGGTAACCCACAGTCGCGCCGGCTGCAACATGCCAAACTTCACCCCCTTCCTGTGCAGCACCGCCTTCGCTCGATTGTACCCGGCCCTCCTCTTCGCCACCTCCGCACTCCAGTCCTGGTATATCCGAACCTCCGCGTTCTCCCACCTGCTGCTCCTCTCCTTCTTGGCCCACCTGAGCACACACTCCCGATCGACAAACCGATGGAACCGCACCAGCACCGCCCGTGGAGGCTTGTTAGCCTTGGGCCTCCTTGCTAACACTCTATGGGCCCCTTCCAGCTCCAGGGGCCCCTGGAAGGACCCCGCTCCCATCAGCGAGTTCAACATGGTGACCACATAGGCCCCCACGTCTGGCCCCTCCAGCCCCTCTGGGAGGCATAGAATCCGCAGATCCTTCCGCCTCGACCGATTCTCCATCTCCTTGAACCGCTCCTGCCATTTCTTGTGGAGCGCCTCGTGCGCCTCCACCTTTACCGCCAGGCCTAAGATCTCGTCCTCATTGTCAGAGATCTTCTGTCGAGCCTGTCGGATCGCCACCCCCTGGGCCGTCTGTGTCTCCAGCAGCTTATCAATAGAAGCCTTCATCGGCTCTGGCAGGCCCATTTTAATCTCTCTGAGGCAGCGCTGGATACCCTCCTGTTGCTCCTCCGCCCACTGCCTCCACGTTGCCTGGTCTCCGCCCACCGCCATTTTGTCCTTCTTCCCTCCCTTCTTTGGGTCCACCAACACCTTTTTTGTTGCCCCGCTCCTAGTTAAAGCCATATACTGACGGGGAACTGTTATTAACTCCTTCCCACACTGGGAAACGTCGCAAAAGTGCCGTTGGGGGCCCTGAAAAGAGCCCAAAAGTCAGTTTTTGCGGGAGCCGCCGAATGTGTGACTTAGCTCCGCATAGCCGCAACCGGAAGTCCCATTTGCATCAATTTAAATATCATTAGTGCCCCCCCCCGTCACATGATCCCCCCTCACAAAATATTCAAACCTTGTCAATAAAGTGTACAACAGGCTTGCTTGGTCAGACGTTAGGCAGTCAAGTGGATCCCTCCAGGGGGGTTGAAGGACATGTCCATCCACAGAAACTGCTTCCTGGCTCAGGTTGGCACTGACTGTCCCGGGGGCGAGCCCTAGGGGGAGCCCCATTGTGGGTGGGGGATGCATTGATGTGTGGTGCAGGAGAAGTGTTGGCTACACCTCCATGGTGTTGGTGGGGTTTCAATGCCTGCAATGGAGGTATGGATGTGGAGGAGGGGAGGGAGCGGAATGCCAGCGATGATTGTTGGGGGGGATGCAGAAGGGGTGCCCCCGATACCTCCATCATGGGGCTGGGGGCATTAGGTGGCAGTGCCGATTGGGGCACCCGGCAAATATGGCGCCCTGATCGTTTTGGAGCCGGTTGCAGGCTCCTCAATTGCCTCAATTGGTCCAAGAACCGTGTGCGGAATGCTCCGCATCTTGGGGGGCCGAGCCCCAACCTTAAGGGGCTAGGCCCGCGCCGGACTAATTTCCGCTCCACCAACTGGCGGAAAAGGCCTTTGGTGCCCCGCCAGCTGGCGCGGAAATGACATCTCCGGGCTGCGCATGCGCCGGAGCGTCAGCGGCCGCTCATGGCATCCCCGCGCATGCACTGTGGAGGGAGTCTCTTCCACCTCCGCCATTGTGGAGACCGTGGCGAAGGCGGAAGGAAAAGAGTCCCCCACGGCACAGGCCCGCCCGCGGATCGGTGGGCCCCGATCGCGGGCCAGGCCACCGTGGGGGCACCCCCCGGGGCCAGATCGCCCTGCGCCCCCCCCCAGGACACCGGAGCCCGCCCGCGCCGCCTTGTCCCGCCGGTAAGGTAGGTGGTTTCATCTACGCCAGCGGGACAGGCATTCTAGCAGCGGGATTACGGCCCATCCGGGCCGGAGAATCGCGGGGTGGGGCCCGCCAACCGGCGCAGCGCGATTCCCGCCCCCGCCGAATATCCGGTGCCGGAGAATTCGGCAACCGACGGGGGCGGGATTCACACCAGCCCCCGACGATTCTCCGACCCGGCGAGGGGGTCGGAGAATCTCGCCCCCTATCTAATTCTTCCTCCTCTGTGAATGTTGGTGTTATAAATGATTCAGTGGCAATATTCATCACAGTGTGTAATTGCAAGAACATCCATGTGTCTGTGACAGTTTCATAACTTTATGTGGATGACATCCTGCACAATGGTTTCAAAGCGATGAAGAATTAACTCTAGTACAACTGCCAGGGGTACTATTAAATCATTGGAGTATTCATCTGGACATTGTTAAATTGTTAAAGATTAAGGTGTGATTAACCTTAAAATCCCCATTGGATCCACAACAGCATTGTGCACAAAGTCAATACATTACTTTTGAAAAGATTTAGTTGATATGTTAAGTATGTGCACAATTGGTAATATAAAGCACATACTGAGAGTGGATACCTACGCTGATTGAGTAATGATTTGACAGAATTTGCAGTTCAATACCTTTTGTAGAGCATTTGTTAAAGGGGATATTTTTTGTTAGTTTTCTGTCTGGTTTCAGTACTGTTTCTTTCACTGATATGTTTGTACATGAGTGTATTTGTACTTCTGGAGCAATATTGAAAGAGATTGTTATGCAATCGTCTAGGGGGCTTTAAGCTATGTTTAACAAAGTTAGCTCAGGCTGTGTCCGGGTTTTTAAACTGACCAATTTAAAGGACCACCGAGTGTTGTTTATGGTGTGCCAATAAAACATAACCACACACATGCACAACTGGGAACATTAATACACCTATGGGTCTTGATGCGCTTTGCAATATTCAGGTTTTGTTTTGTATTTATATTGATGAGAAAACTTCAGTATCTAAACTCATTTTGTGTAAAACCTGTCTGAAATTGTGCTGATTATTGAAATGGAACACGTCACAATAGCTACTGGGGGCCTTTGATCCATCCGATAGGATAAAACAAGGTTTAGTTTTGAATTAAATTCCGCCTCTCATTTTTATTTAGAATAAACAATTTGTGATCCATCTATTTTTCTTTTACCTACATCCCTATTACCAACCCACATACTATTTAGGTTATCATGGATCTAAACTGTGCCACTTATGTCTACGTATGTCAGTGTAAATCTGTGTATATTGTAAAACATAGCAATTGTGTAAACATTGTTTACCCATTTGCTCCATTTACTTGTCTCATTGACTCTACTTGGGTGTGATTCTACTGGCTTAAAGATGGTATAGGTCGTATGTCCATTACTCCCCAGCACCTTGTCCAGGTGGTCATTACTTACCTGTGTGTGAGCCTCAATGTTAAAGGGGTCACAGTCAACAACAATTTCAATGAAAAGGAAAATTAGGAGGTTCGAGAACACAAGCCCAACCCACACTGCCAATATTACAATCTAGCAGAAAGCAGGGATTACCCTCTGAATGTCTGCAGGCTATTTGTTCCTTGCTAATGATTAATGTTTTTCTATAAGATCCTTTTCAGCCTGCTTTTTCTCGTAAACCTGGAGAGTTTGAATTTCCTGAGAACGTGACCCAGAGAATTTGTCTTGACTAGTTCCAGTAAAAATAAGATAATTCTCATATTAGTATCATTTAAAAAGCAAAATCACATTTGTTGTTTAGATTAGCAACATTAAAATATCAGTAATTTTGAGTTGATAATAATTCAACTTAAAATTACATTTTCAACTGAAGTTAGAATTCTTCAGTGACTATTGAATTGATTTGCCCAAATTATAGCTTGAAATATCAATTCACAGACAGAGCACCTCACTGGCTAGTCCATCATTTGTACCGATCAATAGCAGTCATGAGGAGTCCCAAAAAAGTTAGTCCAAGAAGTTTTATTTCTGGTACAAAATAAAACCGCACAGTGGCAGAGAGCACAACTAGCCCCTGCCGAGACCATCCAAAGATGCCGGTTCCCTTCTGGGCCGGCTTTTATCAGGTGAAATTGACAAGCCCCACTGTTGGGTCTCCATCCCTCAATGGGGGAGCTCATATTCCACGACCATGGGGAGATCAATAGGGTGGTCCCCGTGGGTCTCATGGGGGTTCCAACATCCCACCCCCACCACCCCTCAAAGTCTGTAAGCCCCTCTGTCGTAGAGGGTGGAGGAGGCCTCCTTCGCCGCTTCACCTGTGGTTGCATCTCTGGCTGTTATGGGGCAGGTTCGAAGGCTGTGCAACATCTTGGGGAACATTCCCTAGTGAGGCTGTTGTCAAAACCACGGATGCTTGAATCGACATGTCCGGCCTTGAGTCTTCCATCTTGGTAATCTCTGTGTCTGGGCGCCTAGGGAGTGTTGTTCCTAGGCCTTAGGGTGTTGGGCAGGTGGGATGAAGGGCCGGCTCATCCGATGGGGCTATCCTTATACTGGTTCCCTGATCCAGAGGTGGGCTAAATGCTCTTGCATCGTCCGCTCCAGTGTTTTCCCCATGTATTATATCAGTCCAGTCTATTCCATAATGGTCCCTGGTATTCACTGGGTACTGTCTCCAAAGGTTCTGAATGTATACCATGTGCTCCATTCCTGTCCTACGTCTGTCTGCTTCAGTACAGCTTCTGGAGATCATGTTCTACGTTTCTGCCAATATGAGGGAATGTCAGGCTAAGGCAGATCTTGAGCCTCTGACCCATCAGCAGTTCCGCCAGTGCCACTCTGGTTGTTTAGTGTGGTGTGGTACAGTAGCTGAACAAAAAGCTTGCCAACCACATCTCCACGGATCCCATGGCCTGTTTCCTCATGCCCCTCTAGACTGTCTGCCAGACCATTTAAGGAAGAGTGGAATTGGGAGGTCCAAAAGGGCTCCATCCCATTTGACTTTGTGAAGTGTGCAAACTCCCCGCTAATAAAAGTGGGACCATTGTCCGTGACCAATACCTCCAGGATGCCATGGGTACTAAATGAGAGGTGCAGCTTCTTGATGGTAGCCATTGAAGTGGTGGTCGGCATCTGATGGACGTCTAACCATTTGGAATGGGCGTCCACTATCAGCAGGAACATCAGCATTGAAAGGTTCCTGCAAAGTCCGCATGCAAGCATACCAAGGTCGGCCCAGCCATTCCCATGGCTGGAGGGGAGTGACTGTTGGGAGCTTCTGATGTTCCTGAGACGTGGTGCATTGCTGTGCCAACCGCTCGATGTTGCCATCCAAGCCTGGCCATCTTACATGGCTCCTGGTGAGCATTTTCATCTTTTGATATACCAGGGCTCCCACTGTGTAGGTCCTGAATTATAGACGTCCTGCCCTGATTTGGAATCAGAACCGGAGCTCCCCACAGGAGGATGCTTGGCCCCAAAACCCAGGCTCTGCAGGCTGTTTTCCTTGCTGACCCCTGTTCAAGACGATATGGCGTAACTTCACCAAGACCTTGTCCTTTTGCATCCAGTCGTGAATTTGTGCCGTGGTGACCGGCAAGGTATCCATAAAATTCAACGCTGATACACCTTCGTCAGTCACTGGTGTGTCGGCAATGGGGGTTGGCTCAGTGCATCTGCGATCTGCGTGCCCAGGCAATACTGGAACATGTACGCTGCCAACAGTAGGGCCCAATGCTGTATCTGGGCAGATGCCATTGGCGGAATTGCCCTGTCCTCTTTGAACAACCTGAGCAATGACTTGTGGTCCGTTATGATCGTAGAACTTCGGCCATAATCGTAGTGGTGGAATTTCTTCACTGGGAAAACAACAGCAGCCCTACCTTCTCAATCTTGAGCGTAATTGCATTACACATTGACCAAAGTCTTCAATGCGTAGGCTATTGGCCTCTCCATTATGTCATCCATACGGTGGGATAACACCACCCTAGTCCCATATGGGGAGGCATCACAATTGACCAAAGGAGGCCTTGAAGGTTCGTAATGGGTCAGCAGGCCTGATGAAGACAGTCGTTGCTTCACCTTGGCGAATGCCTCTTCTTGCGGCATCCTCTGTGCCCAATCCTGGTGCTTCCTCAAGAACACATGCAATTAAGGGCGGCATGCAGCATAGTGGTTAGCACTGGGACTGCGGCACTGAGGACCCAGGTTTGAATCCCGGGTCTGGGTCTCTGTCCGTGTGGAGTTAGCACATTCTCCCATGTCTGTGGGGTTTCACCCCCACAGCCCCAAAATGTGCAGGTTAGGTTGATTGGCCATGCTAAATTGGCCCTTAATTGGAAAAAAAAAATTGGGTATTTAAAAAAATTTTTAAAAACAAAAAAACAACGCATGCAGTGGTGCTAGGATGCTCGCCGAGTTTGGTATGAATTTCCCGTAATAATTCATGGGTCCTAGGAACGACCGCAATTCAGTTGTGTTCTCAGGCGTAGGGCTTATTTGATGGCCCATACCTTCTCCTCCATTGGGTGCAAGCCATCCCTATCAACCCGGTACCCTAAGTAAGTGACCTCTTTTGCTGAAAAATGCATTTGCGCCTCTTAAGGCAGATGCCTGCCACAGAAAACCAACGGAGGACTTCCTCTAAGTGGCTCCAGTGATCAGGACATCATCCAAGTAAACCGTCACCCATGAAAGCCCTTGGAGGATACTTTCCATGACTCTCTGAAAATCACACAATCCGATGACGTCCTGAATGGCAACCTATATATCCGTCGAGGCCCCATGGGTATTTATTGTCACAAACCTTCTGGATGCCAGGTCTAGCTGCAATTGGAGATATGCGTGACTCATGTCAAGCTTTGGAAAAGGGGTATCCTCCAGCCAGCTTTACATAGAGGTCCTCCGTGTGCAGCATTGAGAACCCGTTCAAACAAGAGGCCTGATTCACTGTTGCTTGTAATCTTCACATAGCCAGACGGTTTTATCCAGCTTCAGCTCCGAGACTACAGGGGCTGTCCACTCCGCAAATTGTTCTGGCCAAATGATTCCTAGGCTTTCCAAATGGTTCAGCTCTTCCTATACCTTTGTCAGCAAGGCATAGCGAACTGGGCAGGCTCTAAAATACCTTGGTTGGGCTTCAGGGTCTATGTAAATCACCACCCTTTATATTTCCAATGCCATCCTGGAAGATTTCCGGGTATTTCCCTAGGACTTCATATAATCCCCCAGTGCCCATCCTGAAAATCTGCTGCCAGTACAAGTGGAGCCTCTGCAGCCAGTCACGGTCCAACAGACTGGGCCGGGCCCCCGTGCTATCAGGGGCAACTGGATGGACTGCTGTCCTTAGGCAACTGGGGTCATTGTTGTGCCCACGATGGTCAACGGTTTTGCCGTGCACATTGCCAAAAGTGCCTCAGTGTCCCTCAGTCTAAGCATTGAATTCCTCTCCTGACATTCGGGAACGTCTGCCCTCCTATAACCGAGACTGCAGCTCCCATGTCCAGTCCCATACTAGTGAGTGGCCATTAACCTGGACGGTGACATTGATGGGGGACAACCCGTGGCGCATCAATGCAGTTTAACTGCATGCATTGGTCCTCATCGGACTGCTTCAGGGGGAAAGCCCGGGCTCTAAGCGGACCTGTTCCTCCATCCAGGCGACATGTTTGTTGGCTGATTTGGCGGTCCTTCTCCCTGCAGCTTCTCTGACCACTGGTGCAGCACCTCTTTGAGTCCTCCTCCAGTGGTTCAGGGGAGACGCCTCGGCCGAAGGGCCTGGCCCAGCTGTTGCTCAGGCAAGGACTGGGTCCCAGCGGCTTTGTTGTTAGTGGGTGTCGCATGTCGGAATGGGGGTTGTCCAACACTATTTACCTCCATCCCTGACATGCCCTGGAGCTCCTGGACTCCCTTCTCCGTGCTTTCCCGAGAGAGGGAGATCTCTATGGCCTTTTCAAGTCCAAAGACGGTCCAGCCAGTAATTCCTACTGGGTTGCTATGTTGTTAACTCCGCACTCAAGGTGGCCCTTCAGCATCTCCAGTAGGGATATCCCGTAATCGCAGTGCCTGGCCAGCTTACATGCCAGGAAGTTATTAAAGGGCTCACCCAGTGTTCTCCCGGCTATATTGAACCAATACTTTTGGAGAATGTCCGATGGTTTGTGTCATGGTGGTCTACCATGACCGCCACCAATTCGTCAAATGTCTTGGAGTCTGGGACCACAAGGTAGGTTAGGCTCTTTGCAACACTAAAAGTGGGGGCCCCTCAAATGATCAGGAGTATCACCTTCTGGCTGTCATCGCCTATAATGGCGTTTGCCTTGAAAAAGTCATGCATTTGCTCAGTATACTGGGCCCAGTCTTCTATACTCGCATAGTATAGCCTCGAGCCTCCGGAAAAGTGGCATTTTAAAATCAGTGCGAACCTTGTTCCTCTGTAGTGAGATGCAACCATGGTCTGGATGCCCAGCAGCACCACTTGTAGTTCCTTTTTCCTCGTCGCCAGTATAGTAGTCACAAAATGTCCCAAAAAAGTTAGTCTAAGGTGTTTCATTTCTGGTACAAAGTAAAGACGCACAATGTCAGAGAGCACAACTAGTCCCAGCCGAAGCCATCTAAAGATGCCAGTTCCCATGTGGGCTGGCTTTTATCGGGTGAAATGGACAAGCCCCACTGTTGGGCCCCTCGGCGGAGCAGCTGGTTTTCCATGAGCCCCATGGGGAAATCAATCGGGTCGTCCCCGTGGATTCCATGGGGGTTACAACACCATCCAACATTGCCTTTGAAAACATTTCTATTGCTTCCTCAGAGTTTCAAACCCAATACGCAGAGTGGATGGGGCAATCGCCTCATCCATCATCTTGCTTGGTCTGCAAATCAATTCAAATTCAAATTGAATCCAATTCATGGTTCCCACAAAAGAGACAAACTAGATCCAAGCCGACAAGAACAGGCATTACCACTGATCTCACACTTCATCCTCGGCTTGAGCTTAGCCAAAAGGCCAAGATGCCATCCAAGATTGCCTTTGAGAAGTTGGTGATGAGCCACATTGTTGAATAGAGCAGAATGGCATGCAGGGCCACTGCAGAGCAGTTAACCCTCAACCACATGACTGTGGGCCTCGAGTCACATGAAGGCTGGATAGGGACAGCAAGTTGCCGAACCTGAAAGGAAACTCATGAATCAGGTGGGTTTTTACCACAATCTGATGATGTCATGATCACCATTACTGACACTAGTTTGATTTTGATTTGATTTATTATTGTCACATGTATTAGTATACAGTGAAAAGTACTGTTTCTTGCATGCTATACCGACAACACATACCGTACATAGGGAAGGAAGGAGAAACTGCAGAATATAATGTTACAGTCATAGCTAGTGTGTAGAGAAAAGATCAACTTAATACGAAGTAGGTCCATTCAAAAGTCTGATGACAGAAGGGAAGAAGCTGTTCTTGAGTCTGTTGGTACGTGACCTCAAACGTTTGTATCTTTTTCCTGATGGAAGAAGGTGGAAGAGAGTATGTCCGGGGTGCGTGGGGTCCTTAATTATGCTGTCTGCCTTTCCGAGGCAGCGGGAATTGTAGACAGCGTCAATGGATGGGAGGCTGGTTTGAGTGATGGATTGGGCTACATTCACAATCTTTTGTAATTTCCTGCGGCCTTGGGCAGAGCAGGATCCATACCAAGCTGTGATACAACCAGAAAGAATGATTTCTATGGTCCATCTGTAAAAGTTGGTGAGAGTCGTAGCTGACATGCCAAATTTCCTTCGTCGTCTGAGAAAGTAGAGTCGTTGGTGGGTTTTCTTAACTATAGTGTTGGCATGGGGGGAATAGGACAGGTTGTTGGTGATCTGGACATCTAAAAACATGAAGCTCTCGACCCTTTCTACTTCGTTCCCATTGATGTAGACAGGGGCATGTTTTCAACTACGCTTCCTGAAGTCGATGACAATCTCCTTCATTTTGTTGACATTGAGGGAGAGATTATTGTTGTTGCACGAGTTCACCAGATTCTCTATCTCATTCCTGTACTCTGTCTCGTCATTGTTTAAGATCCGACCTACTAAGGTGGTGTCATTAACAAATTTGAAAATCGAGTTGGAGGGGAATTTGACCACACTGTCATAGGTGTACAGGAGTAAAGTAGGGGGCTGAGGACACAACCTTGTGGGGCATCAGTGTTGAGGATTGTTTGGAGAATAGTTTGTTGTGTTAGAATTAGTTAATTAACTGAATTTAAATTACCCAGATGCTGTGGAAGGATTTTAACTCACAGCTCCAGATCATTAAACTAGGCCTCTATACTACTGTTCCTGTAACATAACAAGTAAAGCATACCCTTTATCCAGATGTTAAAATGATAAAGTAGGTAGCAAACTAGCTTGACTATATTAGTTGTAGAATGATAGTTGTTTTATTGTCTTCTCCTTCGCACTCTAATGGATGGTATCATTCCACTTACTTTTGAATGTGACTTAATTCAACTTGCACCAATTACCCTTCCCCAGGTGAGGCAACAGATAAGTGACCTATTTACAATCCTCTGTCAAAGTCGTTCTTGAATTGAGAGTTTGATGAACCCGGGACCACTTAGCCACTCATTTTCATTCTTTGTTGAGAAGCTGCTGGTTTTAGTCCCTCAGTAGGTAAGAAATTTGACAATCACTGCAGGAGTTCCTCAGGGTGGTGTCCTAGGCCCAGCCAGCTGCTTCATCAATGACCTTCCTTTCGTCATAAGGTCAGAAGTGGGGATGTTCGCTGATGACTGCACAATGATCAGCACTCCTCAGTTAATGAAGCAGTCAGTGTCCAAATGCAGCAGGACCTGGACAATACCAAACTTGGGCTGACAAAGGGCAAGTAACATTCGCGCCGCACAAATGCCAGGCAATGATTATCTTCAACAAGAGCATTACTAGAACTTAATCCCACACTATCAACATCCTGGGAATTTCCATTGACCAGAAACTGAACTGGACTAGCCAGTGTCTAAAAGAGCAAGTCAGAGGCTCGGAATACCGTAGCGAGTTACTCACCTCCTGACTCCCCAAAGTCTGTCCACTATCTACAAGGCACAAGTCAGGAGTGTGATGGAATACTCTATATTTGTTTGGATGAGTGCAGCTCCAACAACACTCAAGAAGTTTGGCACCATCCAGGCCAAAGCAGCCTGTTTGATTGGCATCCCTTCTACAAACACTGCCTCTACTATTGACGCACAGTAGCAGCCGTGTGTACCATCTACAAGATGCACTGTAGGAATTCACCAAGGCTCCTTAGGCAGCACTTTCCAAACCCACGATCACTACAATCTAGAAGGACAAGGCAGCAGACACATGGGAACACTATCATCTTGTAGTTCCCCTCCAAGTCAGTCACAATCCTTTTTTGTTTAAATTTAGAGTATCCAATTCTTTCCTCCAAGTAAGGGTAAATGTAGCGTGGCCAATTCGCCTATGCTGCACATCTTTTTGGGTTGTGAGGGTGAGACCCATGCAGAAACGGGGAGAATGTGCAAACACAGACAGTGACCCGGGGCCGGGATCGAACCCGGGTCCTCGGTGCCGTGAGGCAGCTGTGCTAACCACTGTGTCGCCCTGTAGTGAGTCACAATCCTGACCTCGAAATATATCGCTGTTCTTTCACTGCCACTGGGTCATAATGCTGGAGCTCCCTCCCAGCACTGTGGGCTGGGACTGCAGTGGTTCAAAAAGAGAACTCAGCACCATCTTCTCAAGGGAAACTAGGGATGGGCAATAAATGCTGGGTTAGCCAGCGATGCCCACATCCCATAAATTAATTTTTAAAAATGCATGTGGTTGCTGGGATTTGCTTTCCACTTTCCATATAAATAACAATGGCCACTGCTATCCTTATCATTATTTCAACCGTAAAATCTGGCCCAACATTAGGCAGTGAAGGGACTTTTAGAGTTAATGAGTGTCTGTTTTATGATTCAGTTTGTTAAAGAAACGACAATAGAAGAAAATATTTCAATTTTCCTATGAGTAATAGGAATGATCAAATGCCAACGCAAAAGCGGGTGAGGCTTTAAGTATCAGTGATCATAATGTAATCACACTTAACATTACAAAACTGGAGAGGCTTTTAAAACACAAACAACATTTCCACATTTTTCTGGGACCAACTTAAAACAGTTGAGTGTCCTGTCAGAGTGGGCCTTGGAGGTTTGAACATGGCTAGAGGAGTGAAGAATCTACGGGAGGTGATTTTGAAAAATTAAATTGACCAATGTACACTCATGGAAAACAAAACTCCTGCATTTAAAAGGCACCAAATGCCTTGTTGAACATGTTTGCCAAGCAGCCCATGAGAGAAAATGTCAATTAAGTCATATTATCCATATTAGCTAAACATATGAGAGGAGGATAAAAAAGGCGATCAAAATCACAAAGAACATTTTTGAATTGAATATGGCAAGTCATGTCGTGGGTAATTTTTTTTGTTAATTCAATCAGAAAGGAAAACAAGATATAGGGCTGGAAAGTATGGCTACAATTTGCGCCTCCGCCCACCCCACCCCCACCCCCAGTGCATTCAGTGTGATGATGTCTGGTCGGCATTCCAATGTCATCGCGAGAGTCTCCAATATTATGAGAGCAGGTACACAATTGCAATCCGGCCCAAGATTTTTAAATAACTAAATAACAAGCCAACAATCCAAGTGTATGAAACCTTTTGCTGCCCACTCACTTTTTGGACATCGGACAGGATGATGGCTGGGAGTGTTTGATGGCACAAGGGCGAATGAAACGGCCTTGCCAACTGCATCATGGCAGCAGATATTTACAGAGCCTGCTCGTGAAAGTGGCAGTGTCTGTGGGTGGGATTTTCCAAAAATTGCACGAAGAGTTGGATCAGGCAAGAAAAGCAGTGTGAAACCTCCTTGTTTCATCGCTGTCTTTTCTAGCCAGATCAAATGGCACTCTATAATTTCAAAGTGCTGGTGAGGATTACATAGCCAGCCGGATATGGGGGGTGACACACGGCTTAAAGACGCTGGCAAAGCAGGGATTCAGAGATCTGGGCACCATTTTTAAGAGGCACCCTAATGTCAAAGTTCAGTTAAAGGCCCCCCTCCCCCAATCCTTGAATATCGGGACTCCCGGCAGACAAGAGAAACAGCTTCAACCCCCAACACAGAGAGCCAACCTCCCCTGACCACTTAATGATCAGGTCAACTCCTCCTCCCCCCCCCCCCCCCTCCACAACATGCAGGTATTAGGGTGACCTGACACCCCCCCCATCATCCCATCCTCGCCAGCATCGGGTCACCCTCCATTCTAAGTTTTTGCCCCCCACTTCACTACCATGCAGGCACAACAACCCCCTGAGAGTGGTGATTGAGTGAGGGCATGAGGTATGGCAGTAGATGCCACACAGCCTGCAAACGTGTTATGTACATTTTTTGCTTCAGTTTTAAAAAAACATTTTATTGAAGGCATTTTCAAATATATAAATAACACAAACACACAAAATCCAACCGCAGCAACAAGAACACAACCACACTCTCCCTACAACCCCCCTCAACAAACACCCCCACTCTCCCTGGCACCCACCCCCTCTTTTTCTATTTTTCAACCAAACCCCCCCAGCCCAAACAGAAACGCCCCCCCACACTGAGTAAATCGCTCAGCTCTCAGCGGCTCCGGGTCCCACCAGCACAACAGAATCCATCTCCGGGCTATCAGGGACGCAAAGACCAAATGTCGGCCTCTCTCCCCACCTGTACTCCCAGATCCTCCAACACTCCAAATATCGCCACCTCTGGACTCGGGGCTACATCTACCCCCAAAATCATTGACATTATGTTGGAAAATCCCGTTCAACCTCGGATACTTCCAAAACATAAGGACATGATTCATCCCCCCCCCACCCCCCCACCACCACCAGAACACCGCCCACATCTATCTACCACCCCCGAAAGGAACCGACCGATCTTCCTGGACACCATCATGTGGGCCCCCTGCACCACTTTAAACTGGATGAGGCTTGAAATCTTGCACACGACAAGGATGCATTAACCCAGCCACCCCCCTCCCCTACTCCTTCTACAGATCAACCCCCACTTCACTCCTATTAACTAGCCAATCAGTTAACATGGTGGCCCCCACTCAAGCCTGCCGCCTACCCCCCTTCCCCCACCCCTAGCCACCCTTCACCCACAATTCCCCAAGAACAGCAAAACACACTTAAGCACTCTGCACCCAAGCACAGTAAATACAACAATCCGCCCTGTGTACACATTCCCACATTGGCACCACCAAAGTTCAATGTCCTCACACGCGTCCCAGCCCAGGATCTCTCATAAATCCACCCGCCTCCTCAGGCATGTCAAAATAGAATTCTCGATTCTGGTGCGTGACCCACAGACAAGCAGGATACAACACCCCAAATGTCACATCTTCCTCACAGAGAGCCACCTTGATCCGATTGAACCCGGCCCGCCGCTTGGCTAACTCCACACCCAAGTCCTGGTAGATCTGCAGCACATTTCCTTCCCAGGTGGACTTTTTCATCTCCTTCACTCACCTCGGAATCTTCTCCCCCGCCTTCGGCCTCCTCAATGGCCTGTGTGCTCGATCCAATTCGGAGGGACTTTTAAAGACTCCCGCCCACACAAACTTCTCGATCATATTCACCACATACTTTGTGGCCTGCATTCCCTCAATCCCTTCAGGCAGCCCCACAATCCAGACATTCTGCCTCCTGGAGCAATTTTCCAGGTCCTCCACCTTCTCCCTCAACTACTTCTGGCTCTCTGCCATGAGCACCATCTCTACCTCCAACAAGGCCAGCCGATCCTCATGTTCTACCGGTGATGACTCACCTTCTGGCGCACCGAACTCTGCACCTCCAGCCGCTGCTCCACTCTCTCAAAAGCCGCCCTGAGCGGCTCCACCACCTTAGCCAGGTCCTCTGAGGCCTCTTGCTTCTGCCGCTGGAACTTAGCATTCAAGAATTCCACCAGTTGCTCAGTAGACCACTGGGTGGGCAAAGATGCCCCAGAGCCCTACCCCATCTTTCCCTCTGTCGTACTTCGAGAAATCTCCCGTCCTGACTACTGCCTCTTGCTCATTGCGCTCTTCTTCTGATAAGCCATAAACCAGCCCGAAAGGAGGAGAACTTCTATCAAGCACCTCACACCAGCAAACACCCCCTAATTCGTGTGAAAAGGGACCAAACAATTTCGCTTTGAGCAGGAGCCAACCAATGTGCGATCACTCGCTCCATGGCCGCCAGCGAGAATCTCTTTTATTTCAGTTTTTACCAAGAAAGAAAAGGTAACTGTTTTGACCTGGAAGAGGAATAAAATCATTTTGCTGGGATAAACTTGACACTATTCCCATTACTACCAGTCTGTTTATCAAAATTTGAAAAATTAAGTTAAATAAATATCAGGATCCGGTTCAGATGTATCCACAAAGCTTGAGGATCAAAAGGACGAAATTGCAGGAGCTCCGGCCCAAGTATTCCAGAAATCACTGAACATTGGAGAGGTGCCAGAGAAGAGATAAGGGCAGACGTTATTCCTATTTTTAGAAAAAGTGGCATAATTGGCTCAAGAAGCTGCAGGCTAATGCATCATTTCGGGCAACTTATGAAAACCCTCATTAAAGATAAGATCATGGAACACCTGAATAGAAGTAAGATCATGAAAGATTGTCAGTATGGCTTCATAAAGCGGATATTTTGTTCCTCCATCTGACTGGTTTTCTTTGAGGGTGTGACAAAGGAGCACAGTAGGGGTGAGGGAGTGGATATGCTTACTTGGATTGCAGTGGGGCTTTTGATACAATTCATCCGGAAAAGCTGGTACCGAAAATAAAGACAGGAAATATTTCACAATGGATATTGTAATTGGATGATCAGTAGAATCCTGAGAGTGATTGCCACTGACCACAGAGAATGTTCCCACCGATGTTTGTCTGGAGCTGTTTTTTGTTTAATATTCCAGAAATAATCATGTCAGCAAAATGTACAAATGGTACAAAACCACTGAAAGTAGTGCTTTTTTTCATTCCTTCTTCTTTAACTTCTCTGGTGTTCAGTGATTCCTGAAATATTCGGGCCAGGGTTCTTGCAATTTCCCCTTTTCCTCAAGGATTCTTGAATACATCTTGCCATGATATGCAGACATGCAGATAATGATATACAGACAGGCACAGGCAGGCAGCTAATGAACACAGATAACAGGGCATGGCCAATGAGCAGGCAGGACACTCAGGGGTGGTATCTCACTATAAAAGGTACGAGGCACTCACACTTCGCCTCTTTCCACTGATGAACATCTACAGAGTGAGTCAGGGTGTATGTACAGTATCACACCTCCATCACGTGGCTAAGAGCTAGTCTAGTTCAGTCAGACAGAGTCACCACACTTGGGTTAGCAGAGAGTCAAACTCATAGAGATCTGTGCTAACTGTGCTACTGGTTCAATAAATCCGATTGAACTAACTTCAAGGTCTGGATTATCTTTTGGTTAAAGCTGCATCCAGTTGCAGCCTGTGTTATCCAGGAGTACATAACACATCACATCTCAACCGGTCCCTGGGATTTATTTAGCTTAGTTTTTCACATTTTGGATAAATAGATTGGGGGCGGGATTCTCTGGTTCCCCCAACCACATGTTGCTCACCGGCACGCCATTCGCTCATGGTGGCATCCTCTACTCCTGCTGCTTGTCCAAGGGATTTCCCATTTAATCCACCCTCCACCGCGGAGAAACCCCCTGGGCAGGGGTGCACTGCCGATGGGAACAGAGTATCCCAATAGTCGGAGAATTTTGGCCTGGTAATAATGGGAAATAAATGTTGGCTGGACCGATTGGCTTTCAGAGAGTATTTAAGGGGCAACAACCACATTGCTGTGGATCTGGAGTCACATGTAACCGCCCAGGTAAGGGTGGCAGATTTATTTCCTTCCCTGAACCAGATGGGTTTATACAACAATGGCTTATGGCCATTGGTGGTCATCATTAGACTTTTAAAAAAATTTATCGAGTACCCAATTAAATTTTTCCAATTGGGGCAATTTAGCGTGGCCAATTCACCTAACCTGCACAACTTTGGGTTGTGTGGGCGAAACCCACGCAAACACGGGAGAATGGATCGAACCTGGGACCTCGGCGCCGTGAGGCAGCAATGCGTCATTAGACTTTTAACTCCCAATTTTTATTGAATTCAAACTTTACCATCTGCCGTTGTGGAATCTGAAGCCAGGTTTCCATTGGGTCTCTGGATTACTGGTCCAGTGACAATACCACTATGCCACTGCCTCCCCTAATCCTGAATGGTATTAACATTGAGGATATAAATAGGCTTGTGAATTAGGCGAATAGGGAGATGAAATCCAACGTGACGAAATACAAAATGCTTCACATATGGGACTAAAATTCCAGGAAGGAACTATTACTTAATTCAAAAGTGTTTAAAACTATGGCAAACAATGAAGATCTAGGATCCTGATTAATAATGAACAAGAACCATTGCAACATTGCTCCATGGCATTGAGTAATGAAATTCAGGTGCACAGGGTAGAAAAAGATCCATGTTGAAACACAGAAATGTGAGAATCTTGCCACTTTACAACTCATTGGTCCAACTGGTTGCCAAGATATGGAAAGGATAATTCAGCTTTTGAGATGTGGGACCAAGCAGAATAGCTGAGGGGGGGATACACGATGGAGGGATCGGATTATGTGAGTTGATTTTGCAAATTGAGACGTGACATTGTTCAAAAGCAAAATGTGGAAATCCAAAATAAAAACAGAAATGCTAAGAAATACTCAGCTGGGGACGCAGCGTCTGGAGGGGCAGAAGTGGAGGGGGTGCTCTAGATGGGGTGCAGAGGCGATTCACCAGGATGCTGCCTGGGGTGGAACATTTAAGTTATGAAGAGAGGTTGGATAGAACATAGAACATACAGTGCAGAAGGAGGCCATTCAGCCCATCGAGTCTGCACCGACCCATTTAAGCCCTCACTTCCACCCTATCCCTGTAACCTAATAACCCCTCCTAACCTTTTTTTTTGGTCACTAAGGGCAATTTATCATGGCCAATCCACCTAACCTTTTTTTAAAAATTATTTTTAAAAAATAAATTTAGAGTACTCAATTCATTTTTTCCAATTAAGGGGCAATTTAGCGTGGCCAATCCACCTAGCTTGCACATCTTTGGGTTGTGGGGGTGAAACCCAGGCAAACATGGGGAGAATGTGCAAACTCCACACGGACAGTGACCCAGAGCCGGGATCGAACCTGGGACCTCGGCACTGTGAGGCAGTAGGGCTAACCCACTGCGCCACCGTGCTGCCCCCAATCCACCTAACCTGCACATCTTTGGACTATGGGAGGAAACCAAAGCACCCGGAGGAAACCCACGCAGACACGGGGAGAACATGCAGGCTCCGCACAGACAGTGACCTAGCAGTGAATCGAACCTGGGACCCCGGCGCTGTGAAGCCACAGTGCTAATCACTTGTGTTGCCCAAAACCTGGGTTGTTTTCGCTGGAGCAGAGAAGATTGAGGGGTGACCTGAGCGAGGTGTACAAGATTATGAGGGGTATGGGCAGGGTGCAGAGGGAGCAGCAGTTACCCTTAGTTGAAGGGTCAGTTATGAGGGGACACAAGTTCAAGATGAGGGGCAAGAGGTTTAAGGGGGATTTGAAGAAAAACATTTTTACCCAGAAGATGATGATGTGCTGGAGTGCATTGCCTGGGAGTGAGAGGCGGGTTGCCTCACATCCTTTAAAAGGTACCTGGATGAGCACCTCATACCATTCAAGACTTTGGGCCAAGTGCTGACAAATGGGATTAGGTAGACAGGTCAGGTGTTCTTCATGCGTCGGTCAGACTCAATCTGCCAAAAGGCCCCTTCTGCACCATATTATTCTGTGATTCTGTGGAGAGAGATACAGAGTTAACATTTTAGTTCACTAACCCTTCATTAGAACTGGGAAAGTTAGAAATGTATTAGGTTATCCCAGAGTACATCACACATCACATAGAAAACAATTTAAAATGGTTCAAGATGTTAGAATCTAATATTGTTGAATCCAATGTTGAATCCAGAAGGCCGTGGAGTGCCCAGTTAGAAGGTGAGATGTTGTTCCTAAAGCTTGTGTTGAACTTCATTAGAACACTACAGGAGGTCAAGGGTAGAAATGTCAGATTGGGAACAAGGCAGAAAATTAAAATAGCAGTTACTGGAAGCTTGGGGTCATAAGATCATAAATAGTAGGAGCAAGAGTAAACCATTCGGCTCATCAAATCTACCCTGCCATTCAATAATTCAAACTTGTGGATCAAACAGAGGTGTTCCGCAAAGCGATCACGCAGTCTGCATTTCGTCTCCCCAGTATAGAAGAGACCGTGAGCAGTGAATACAGCATACTAAATTCAAAAAATAAAGTAAATCACAGTTTCACCTTGGACAGGAAGAAGGGAGGAAGTAAAAGGGGACGTGTTGCATCTTCAGTTTCCGAAAAAGAATCGTATTGGACTTGAAATATTCATAGAATCATAGAATTTACAGTGCAGAAGGAGGCCATTCGGTCCACCGAGTCTGCACCGGCCCTTGGAAAGAGCACCCTACTTAAGCCCACGCCTCCACCCTATCCCTGTAACTCAGTAACACCACCCAACCTTTTTGGGCACTAAGGGCAATTTATCATGGCCAATCCATCTAACCTGCACATCTTTGGACTGTGGGAAGAAACCGGAGCACCCGGAGGAAACCCACGCAGACATGAGGAGAACATGCAGACTCCGCACAGACAGTGACCCAAGCCGAGAATCGAACCTGGGACCCTGGAGCTGTGAAGCAACTGTGCTAACCACTGTGCTATCATGCTGCCCGTATTAACCCTGTTTCTCTGTCCACAGATGCTGCCAGACCTGCTGAGTTTTACCAGCATGTTCTGTTTTTAACTTCAGGGGCGAAATTCTCCCCCAACGGCTGGATGCCCGCCGACTGGCGCCAAAGCCGGCGCAAATCAGACGGGCATCGCGCCGGCAAAAAGGTGCGGAAGTCTCCGCATCTTTGGCGGCCTAGCCCCAACATTGAGGGGCTAGGCCGACGCCGGAGGGATTTCCGCCCCGCCAGCTGGCGGAAATGGCGTTTGTTGCCCCGCCAGCTGGCGCGGAAATGCGGCGCATGCGCGGGAGCGTCAGCGGCCGCTGTCAGTTTCCCCGCGCATGCGCGGGAGCGTCAGCGGCCGCTGAAAGTTTCCCGCGCATGCGCAGTGGGGAGAGTCTCTTCCGCCTCCGCCATGGTGGAGGCCGTAGCGGAGGCGGAAGGGAAAGAGTGCCCCCACGGCACAGGCCCGCCCGCGGATCGGTGGGCCCCGATCGCGGGCCAGGCCACCGTGGGGGCACCCCCCGGGGTCAGATCGCCCCGCGCCCCCCCCCAGGACCCCGGAGCCCGCCCACGCTGCCTGGTCCCGCCGGTAAATACCAGGTTTGATTTACGTCGGCGGGACAGGCAATTCCTGGGCGGGACTTCGGCCCATCCGGGCCGGAGAATCCAGCGGGGGGTCCCGCCAACCGGCGCGGCTGGATTCCCGCCCCCGCCCAATCTCCGGGAGCGGAGACTTCGGCGGGGGCGGGGGCGGGATTCACGGCGGCCAACGGCCATTCTCCGACCCGGCGGGGGGTCGGAGAATGACGCCCCTGATCTCCAGTCAGGAAGGGAGGAGCGTTCGGTTGGCTGAAGTGTGGACCAAGGTATCAAGGAATGGTCCCTTTGAAAGTGCTGGAAGTGGTGGAAATAACAGAGGAAAATCCATTGAATATAGAGGCTGGTGGGTGAATGATGAGGACAAAGAGAACCCCTAATTTGGTTCTGGGAGGGATGGGAAGCAGTGAGACCAAAACAAGACAATTGGGCATGTTTTCAGGCCCTGTCAACCACCATGGGAGGAATCCTCAGTTGAGAAAAAGGAAGTCGCATAAGAAGTACTGGTACGGAAGTTTGCATTTTCAATAGAAGCAATGGGGATGGAAAAACTGGGAACAGTCTTTACGGGAAGCGGGGTGTGAGGGAATGTTGTCAAGGTTACAGTGAGAGTCTGTGGAGTTATAATGAATCATAGAATCAGTACAGTGCAGGGTGAGGCAGTTAGGCCTATCGAGTCTGCTCCGTACCTCCAAAAGAGTGCTCAACCTCGGCCAGTGCCCCCACCCTATCCCTGCAACCCAGTAACCCCACCTACCCTTTTTGACACTAAGTGGCAATTTAGCATGATCAATTCACCTAACCTGCACATCTTTCATTCTGTGGGAGGAAACCGGAGCACCCGGAGGAAACCCATGCAGACACCGGGAGAATGTGTACAGACAGTCACCTGAGGTTGGAATTGAACCCGGGTCCCTGGCGCTACGAGGCAGCCGTGCTAATCACTGTGCCACTGTGCCGAATATTGGTTGATAATCTATCCTCAGAAATGGACACAGCGAAATCTAGGAAGGGAAGGGAGGAGTTGAAATGGATCCCTTGAAGGCGAGGGAAAGTGGAAATTGGAAGCTGAGTTGAAATGTTCCAGTTCAGCGTGAGAACAGGAAATGGCTCTGATACCGTTATCAAAGTACTTGGAAAAGAAATTAGGGAAGAAGCTTGAATAGGACTGAAACAAAGAATGTTCCAAATATCTCACAAAAAGGAAAGCATGGCTGGGTACACATAACAACACCGTTTAGTTGGAGGAAGTGAGTGGAATTAAAGGAACAGTTGTTCAGTGTGAAACCAAGTTCAGCCAAATGGAGAAAAGTAGGGATGCAGAGCTGATTGTGCCTCTGTTCCAGGAAGAAGTGGCGACCCCTCAGACCGGCTGCAGATGCAGAAGGACTGAATATCCATCATAAAAAGTAGATGGTTAATGCCAGGAAAATAAAGCAACGGAGGGCATTGAAAAAATCATGAATGTAGGCTGTAAGATAATGGACGAGGGGAGAAAAAATAGAGGAAAACGTCAGTTAACTGGGGGAGGAACAGGCTGAAATGATGGGTCTACCAGGACAGTTCTGTTTATGGATTTTGAAATGGAGGCAAAAACAGACTGTTCTGGGTTGGGGAAAAATTAGATTGAAGGGATGATCTCCAGAGTAGCTGAGGTCAGTGACCACTCTGGAAACAACAGTTCGACATTAGGTGGTGGAATCAGGGGAGTCATTCTCCAACCCCCCAGCGGGTCGGAGAATGGCCGTTGGCCGCCGTGAATTCCGCCCCCGCCGCCCGCCGAAGTCTCCGAAGGGAGAAAAGTCGGCGGGGCGTCAATGGCGCCGCAGACCTCGGAGAATGGCACGGGTGGGCACAAGGCAATCGATTTTGGGCCTGCCGATATTCTCCCGTCCGGATTGGCCGAAGTCCTGTCGACGTGATGACGGGTCACATAGAACATAGAACATAGAACAATACAGCGCAGTACAGGCCCTTCGGCCCACGATGTTGCACCGAAACAAAAGCCATCTAACCTACACTATGCCATTATCATCCATATGTTTATCCAATAAACTTTTAAATGCCCTCAATGTTGGCGAGTTCACTACTGTAGCAGGTAGGGCATTCCATGGCCTCACTACTCTTTGCGTAAAGAACCTACCTCTGACCTCTGTCCTATATCTGTTACCCCTCAGTTTAAAGCTATGTCCCCTCGTGCCAGCCATTTCCATCCGCGGGAGAAGGCTCTCACTGTCCACCCTATCTAACCCCCTGATCATCACGTCGGCGTAAATCAAACCTCCTTTTAATCGGCGTCAATCTGTGCTCAAGGTTTACGCCGACCAACGTGGAGGTGGGTGACGGCCTGGGGGGTTGGCTGCTGGAGAGGCGATGGCGTGGCCGCAGTCTGCCGGGGAGGGGGGATGGGGGTGGCCGTGCCGGGGAGGAGGATGGGAGGTGCGTGCCGGGGAGGAGGATGGGAGGTGCGTGCCGGGGAGGAGGATGGGGGGGGTCCGTGCCGGGGAGGGGGGATGGGGGTGGCCGTGCCGGGGAGGAGGATGGGAGGTGCGTGCCGGGGAGGAGGATGGGGGGGTCCGTGCCAGGGAGTGGGGATGGGGGGGTCCGTGCAGGGGAGGGGGGATGGGATGGTCCGTGCCGGGGAGGGCCGGGGAGGAGGATGGGGGGGTTTGTGCCGGGGAGGAGGGATGGGGGCTCCATGCCGAGGAGGGGGGATGGGGGGGTCCGTGCCGGGGAGGACCAGGGAGGAGGATGGAGGGGGGTCCGTGCCGGGGAGGAGGATGGGGGGGTCCGTGCCGGGGAGGGCCGGGGAGGAGGATGGGAGGGTCCGTGCCGGGGAGGGGGGGTGCGAGGGCGAGTGAGTTGGTCCATCTGGCCAGGTGCCAGCCTCCAACAGTTGGGCCCATGCGGTCCATGCCACCTGGCTGGGGGGAGGAGGGGGTATGGGCAATGATGACATGTCGTCATTTCCCCCCCCCCCCCCAAAACCAGGCCGTCATGTTTTCCGATCATCCAGCGATGTTGGCCGCCGTGGTGGCAGCCGCGAATGTCTATGTTGCCCTGGATGAGGAGGAGGAGGAGGAGAGTGCCAGAGAGGCGGCGCAGGCTGCCGCAGAGGGGCAGGCGGCAGCCGCCCAGGCTGGAGGGACACCTGACCGACAGGACGAGGAGGGGGAGGAGGACGTCACGGCCCCACGGCAAAGGAGGCACCCGAGGGCACCTCGTGTGTACCGGCCCCGGCAGTCATACCAGGACCTCACGGACCGGGAATGCAGGAGGAGACTCCGGATGAGGCGGGAAACCGTGGCACACATCTGCCACCTGCTGGCACACCTGTCACCGCGTGGCACTGGCGGGGAACACCCTTTCCCCGTGTCCGTCAAGGTTACGGTGGCCCTGAACTTTTATGCAACGGGGTCATTCCAGGCACCGAGTGGGGACCTGTCCGGCATATCGCAGACATCGGTGCACTGGTGCATCCGGGCAGTGACAGACGCCCAAAATGCCATGGCGCACCGCTACATCCGCTTCCCTGTGGAACGGGCCAGCCAAGATGCCCGGGACATGGGCTTCTCTGCCATGGCCGGGTTGCCCATGGTCCAGGGCGCGATTGATGGGATGCACGTCGCCGTGCGGCCACCTGCAGATAACAGGGCCGTGTTCACCAATAGGAAGGGGACCTATTCGATGAACATACAGGTGGTCTGCGACCACCGCATGATGATCCTGCACGTCTGCGCCCGTTACCCGGGCAGTGTACACGACTCATACATGTTGTCGCGGTCATACATCACCGGCATGTACGAGGGACGCCATCCCCGGCTGAGGGGCTGGTTGCTGGGCGACAGGGGCTACCCATTGCGATCGTGGCTGATGACGCCTGTACGGAGGCCACGCTATGAGGCGGAGAACCGCTACAATGATGCCCATGTAGCGACAAGGGGAGTGATAGAGAGGTGCTTTGGCGTGCTGAAGATGCGTTTCAGGTGCCTGGACCTCTCTGGGGGCGCCCTCCAGTATCGGTCAGATAGGGTCGGCCGCATCATTGTGGTGTGCTGCGTCCTGCACAATATAGCCCAGCAGAGGGGCGATGTGCCGCAGGCAGAGGAGGGCGGAGTGGAGGAGCAGCAGGAAGAGGCGCAGTCCTCCCCAGATGAGGGGGATGGGGACAATGGTCAGGGCAGACGGGCTAGACACGGGGGCGTGGCTGTCCACCGTTACCGGCTGGGCCAGCGGGCACGGGACAGGCTGATAGCCGCCCGCTTCACTGACTAGATGGGCGTGGGAATCGGGTACTATGGCCACAGACCGCACACCATGGCAACAGCCGACCACCCACACCCTCCTCCCCAACCCCACCCACCCCACCCGCATGCACACCACCCCCCCATTGCCGATCCACTTGTGGCACAACCGCCGGGCTCACACACGGGTGGACGCGTGTCTATTGCAGGCCATGGAGGATGATGACAACCCGCCCTGCGATGAGCTCCTGGCTCCACATCGTTGGACTATGTCAGACCCATGGCCACAGTACCACCATCCACCCGGACCATCCCTGCATGCAGCTGTGACACTGCAGCGCACGGTTCCGTCCTCTGCCCGGGGGGATGTTGATGGCGGCCCAGGGGGAAGGGGGCAGACTCACCTGGGGCTGAGGTAAGACCACCCCTCACACACACACACTTGCGCTCAACATACATGACACCCCCGCACGCTTTGGACAGAGCACAAAGGCAGCTTCGGTAGGTGTAATATTGACTTTAATAACGAACGGAGTTCATGCACGTGCCCTAGCCCCTAAAACTCATCTGTGCCCTGCACCCGTGCCAACTTACTCAGTGTCTAGTTGTTTGGCCTTACGGACCCTATGACTACGTCTACGTGGTTCCCCAGATGGTACAGCAGAACTGGAGGTGGACTCCTGTGATTCCTGCCCTCTGACACGGGATCCTTTTGGTGGCCGTTTCCTGGGGCATCCTGGCCTAGATGGGCCAGGCTGCTGCCCGGGCGACTGGGATGGCGAGCTGCCAGCCTGTCCTGCCCGTTGCCCACCCAATGCACCTGGGACGGAAGGGGGGGAGTCCGAGGTGTCGCGGTGTTTCGGGACCTCCCCTACAGGGGGACCCGGGAAGGACCACAGCACCTCCTCCTCCCTCGGGGTGCCCGATGGCCCCCAGGCCTCTACATGGGTGGGGGATGCGAGCGGACTGGCCATCCGACGCCCCCCCGACATCTGGCGCTGCCAGTCCTGGAGGCCCGTGCTGGTATCGACAGGGGTCTGCAGGTTTGCAGCCATGGAGCTCAGGGGATTGGTAAACCCTGTCTGTGACAGTGCGACGCCGGCTCGCACATGGCCACTCGCGCCGATGCCCTCAGCGATGGCCTGCAGAGACTGGGCCATGGCCTGCAGAGACTGGGCCATGGCCTGCAGAGACTGGGCTATGGCGTTGAGCGCCTCTGCCATCTGCCGCTGGCGCTGGCTCATGGCCTCCTGTGAGAGGGCAGCCATGTCCTGGGCCACAGGCGCCGCCTGCATGGAAAGCCCCAGGCCTCGCAAACCGTTCCCCATGTCTGACACCGTCGCACCCATTGCCTCCACCGCGGACGCCACCCGTGCGGTGTCGGCCTGGGTGGCACGCATGACCGGCACCACTCCCAGCTCCTGGACGCCGGTGGACTCCTCCACCTGCGACTGCAGCCGCCGCAAGCCGGCCGTCACACTCTTCGCTCGTCTCCGGTTCGGTGGTTGCATCGGATCTATGGGTGGGTGTGGTAACTCCAGGAACAGGGGATCCATCTGGGCGGCAGATGTTCGCTTGGGCTGGGCTGCCCTCCGACCGCCAGGCCCCTCTGCTGCTCCGACCTCCGCCTGCTGTACCGGGACGGCTGTGTTGTGCGCACCAGTGAGTGTACCAGACGCCTCATCACTAAAGTGCCCAACCGAGGTGAGTGTTTCTGCGATGGTGGAGGGTGTTGGTGACAGCAGTGGCGTTGTGTCGTGCTCTTCGTCCCACTCTGAGTCCATGGCACTTTGGGGTGGTGGTTCGTCTCCACCCATCCAATCTGTGTCACTGTCTGGTATTTCGTTTTCCTGGGTAGTGCTGTCCCGGGTAGGGGTGTCCTGGGTAGTGGTGTCCTGGGTAGTGGTGTCCTGGGTAGTGGTGTCCTGGCTCGGCTGTGACGGGGGCCTGTGGCTGCCCCTCTCGTCGCTGGGTGGCACACGCCTGCGTCGTCGCAGCCGCACGAGACGGGGGCGTCGTCTCCCTGTTGCTCCAGGTCTCTCCGTCTCCAGTGGTCTCCAAGGGACATCCTGCAGGCGTCGCATGCCGGCGGGTCCGGGTCTCTCCGTCTCCAGTGGTCTCCGAGGGGCATCATGCGGGCGTCGCATGCCGGAGGGTCCGGGTCTCTCTGTCTCCCGTGGCCTCCGAGGGGCATCATGCGGGCGGTCTGCATCTGCGGGGATGGGTGCCTCAACGTTTGCTCCTGCGATACACAATGAAGCATGCATGGTTAGACACAGGCAGTGATCAGGTGATATGGGGCAGGAGGGATATGGGGACGGGCTGTCGGTGGCTCACTTGCTAGTACGCCCCCGACCTCTGCATCAGCAACCTCCCGGTCCTCAGGTCCGCCAGCCAGTTCCAGGGCCCTTTCCTCGTGTTCGGTCAGTGGCCTCTCATCAGCGGGGCCTCCCCCAGTCCTCACATGCTCCCTATTGTTGTGTGCGCGCTTCTGTGGCGGGGGGGTGGGTGGGGGTGGTGGCAGGGGTAAAAGGCAACAGTGTTAGGCAGGTATATGAATGCACGCCATCGGTTGCGCGTGTATTGCAGAGATTAAGGTTAGGGCTGGATTCACTTGGGGAAATGGGGGAAGGCGGATATGGGGGGGATATGGGGGAGGGGGATATGGGGGACATGGGGAGGGGGGATATGGGGGTGGGGGGATATGGGGGATATGGGGAGGGGGATATGAGGAAGGGGGATATGGGGGAGGGGGGATATGGGGGAGGGGGGATATGGGGGATATGGGGGAGGGGGGATATGGGGGAGGGGTGATATGGGGGAGGGGGATATGGGGAGGGGGGATATGGGGAGGGGGGATATGGGGGAGGGGGGATATGGAGGATATTGGGGAGGGGGGATATGTGGGATATGGGGGAGGGGGGATATAGATATCGGGCAGGGGGAGGCTCACCCTGGCTGCTCTGACGAAGTCGTTCACCTTCTTGTGGCACTGGGTGCCTGTCCGTGGTGTCAGGGCCACAGCGGTGACGGCCTCTGCCTCCTCCCTCCACAGACGCCGGCTGTGGCGTGGGGCAACTCTGCAGCCGTGTCCGGGATACAGGGCATCCATCCTCTGCTCCACTGCATCCAGGAGCGCCTCCACATCCCGTGACTGGAACCTCGGGGCTGAGCGGCGGACGGCCATCCGGTCGGGTGTTCCGGTCGGGTGTTCCGGTCGGGTGGGGGGGAGCAGCGCGTCCTGATGACCCATCACGCCGTGCGGCGTGTATGATGCCGCACGGCGTGAACCACGTGAGCAAGCGCGGATCCCGTCACGTCGCTGCTAGCCCATTCCGGGCCGGAGACTTTGCGACGTTTGGGGCGGCGTGATGAAGGTCGGATTTGCGCTGTTTTTGGCGCCGATCGGCGGACTTTGCGCCAATAACGGAGAATTTCGCCCCTTGTTCCAGGAGGGTGGGAAGACATTTCAAAGAGTAGGCATTCGGCCTCTGCTATGTAGAGGTTGGCATGTCAGACAACCAACAGCACCTGACCCCTGTCAGCAGTTTTGCTGACAATATAGGGGTTTGGACCTGCGAGAATAGAGAGCTGCCAATTCTGATGGTTAGAGTGCATGAGGGGAACAGAACTGCTGAGACAGCGAATGTTATGCCAGCAGTCAAAAAGTCCGCTGCAATGGGGGAGGAAGATCCTGACCAAGGAAGAGGTGAAGTCATCAGCCTCGGTGCCGAGCTCAAAATCTGTTAAGGTGGGTCATGAGGAGTGTGGTGAGCCACGTATGGCTACGTAAGGGTGTTGTATATATGTTCTACTGTTCTATTAGTATTGTTATCTCCACTGTTGTACATACTTATTGTTATTGCTGTTCTGTCATTGGTTGTTGCTGTTGTACTGTTGGAATGTTACGATTGGTGCTGCTGTTGGCTCCGCCTGTGGCTCTGCACAGCTGTGGAAGTATATAGCCTGTTGATCTGGGGCAGCCCTGCAGTGCGGGAGGAGCTACAGGTCGGCACATATTTAGCTTATTAAAGCATCGGTTCACTGCTTCTCAGCGTCTCGTCTGAATTGATGTCTATCAAGGAGATGAAGCCGCGACCTTTGCTCAGGACGGATTGTTCAGGGTCAGAGAGGGAATGGCCAATTTGTACCATGGATGAGATTGGAAGAATTGTTTTCAGCATTTTACAGGGACTAGAGAATTTAGCCCACAACAAGCTGTTTCACCTTGAACTATAGAGCCAGAGGAAATGGCTCATGCATGAAGTGAGGGCAATTAAAACTATTCTTCAGAATATTGCATTTAGTTAGGAGTGAATTCATCGACCAAGCTCCCTCAGGAAATAGTGGAATCAAAATGATCCAAATGGAAATCAGATAGGTATGTTCCAGCAAATCATATTTTGAGTTCCAGGATGTGAGTAGTTTGAGATATGTCATAGGACAGCATCCTTTGGAGGAACACATGACTTTGAGCCTCTTGTTCCCAATGCTTTCCACCACTGGGTGTTTCCCTTAGTTTATGTCTGGGTTTGTTGTAGATTAATTGGTAAAGATTGGGTGCTATAGTTAGCCACTATATTTTATCATGTGATTAGGCAAATGGTAGAGGACGATCAAGATGGAGTGTGATCTTTTCCTGTCCAGCAATTCCTACGTCTCTAATTCAGGAGGCAACAAACTATAGGATACTGCTGTGGCACAGGGCATTACACCAGCCCTGTCGCTCATTATCACATTATTTGCCACAAGTTATTTGACTATGTTTTTGAAGTTATCCAAATGAACGAGTCAAGCACAGTGTCTATGTCCTCATCTTTAGTGTTGATGGAAAACCTGTCAAAGATTGAATGCTCAAAACCTGCACGTTTTTCAGTGTGATGTGTACAATATTCCACAATGGACTGGGCTTTGGATCTGTGATGACATTGGAAGCAGTCCAGGAGTTCTTAGTAATACACTGATGGGTGTTCTGTATTTCATTTATTCCAGATTATACAAATATATGTGACCATCTGTTGAAAGTTTTTGATTTGTTTCTCGTGGGTCCTCACATCTGCAGAAGTGCAACAGCACCAGGGAATCCAAATGCACACATGCCAGTGTTATGGGACAAGTGATTTGCCATCATATTTAATGTTCGGCAAAGCCACGATGGGACCTTTCCATTTACATATACCCCATGTATTTTAGAGTAGGCAGAGCAGGTATTTCAACAGCTGGCACCTCAGTGAAATACTTGTGAAAGTGTTGCACTATTGGAGGTGACATTTTCCAATGAGAGGCTAGATCTTTCAAGTGAACCTTAATGAAGGGCACTGTTCAAAAGAACAAGACAGTTCTTCTGATGTACCAGCTCACATTTATACCTCAACCAACAAAACACTTAAAAACTGGTAATTTATTACATTGCTAGATGTGGGACATTGTTATTGCCAATTCTCTCCTCTTTTTCTACATTTTAATCACAAGTCTAAATATTGGGACATAATGGAGTAGTGGGAATGCACTATAATTAATGCAAGTTATTGCTCTCTTCTTCCTTTGTATAGTAGATTAAAAATTGGGAAGGCAAAGTTTCCGAGAACCCCGTGGTTAAAGAGTTAAGCTATTGCACCTGTTATTGTACACCTGTCTGACTCACCTGCAGGCGTACCTGTATCTGAGGAGACCAATCAGAAACAGAGCAGGAGAATCTACCTGTCAGCAAAATTCCTGCAGTGAACCTAGAGGGAAATAAATAGAGATCCATCACTGACGCGGTTAGCTTTTAACTAGAAATATCACACATAACCACCTGGATGTTTTTTGACCTGAGAGAGTAAGAGCAGCTGTTATAAAAATATATAACTTGTGAAGGTTCCCGTGAAGAGCCAGACTATGTCCAAAGAGCATGGGTAAGTGAATACTCTGGCAGACAACAGTTGATATGACTTTCTTTTAAGATACTACTCTGTTTATGGAGAGGAAACACATGCCAGTTTAAACCACGCTATTAGTCTGTTGTGTTTCCTGAAAGACTGAGTGCCAAGTTTCTGCTGTAATGTGATGGTTTTTTGCGATGTGTATTTGCTTCGTCCCAGTGGAAGAAGTGAACATTATCAGAGATTGTCACAGTTGCTTTGCTCCTCGGGGTATCAGATTCCTTCTTTGCCACTGTAAGAAAACTGAACAATATAATTGAAAGGTTAAGCCTGGCCACGTGATCACATCAGAGCATCCTGTAGCCATGGTTTCAACATATTCTACTTTAGTGATTAGAATTGAAATATCAAAAAGGGAGGAATTGTAGGGAAATTGGGCAAGTTTATACTTGAGTCTGTATTTACTCCATGGATGTGAATGACCTGTTTTACTATCCCGTGATAGATCATTCATGATCTGACTTGATAATCTTGTTCCTGAATGCACTTTAAAATGAGAGAACAATTACTTTTCTCCTTATTCTCTTCTGTGCCTAGTAGTACATGAAGCAACTCTTTTCTTCCACTAGTTTGCATACTGCAGACTGTGATCGGGGTTCTTTCAATAACAAAATTCCCCCTTACATTAACAGTTTGTTAGCCTGATTCACTATCCATATCAGGATAGCTAATTAGATGTCATAGCGGAGTCATCACCTCACTTGTTTCAGACACAAAGAACCCTGCTGGATATCAACAAACTCTCATCTCTGCTCACTGGAATAATGTTAAATCAATTAGATAGATAGCAAGTAATTAACTGATCCTTATCTCTTGTAATTCGTACCTGCACAAAAGCTGCTTTGCACTATATGTTAGATATTCACAGAAGTGCAGTTAAATGTGCTGGATTTATAATAGGTATTATGCAAATGTCACCAGTCATTCTCACTGCCCTAAGTCTGAGCACTCCACCACACTCTCTGTACGCTTGATGTGGATTGTTGAAACTTCATTTTTCAACCTAGCAGTCAACATAATTAAGCAGACTAATAAATTAAGAGCAGAGGGCAAAGCTGAGCTGTAACACTTGTGAAAATAAATTCAAGAATCATACAGCACATACTAGCCAGTTGGCAGAACGAAACAATCTCAAAGAAAGACAATGCAGAATTTAGTATCATCTCCAAAAAGAAATTGACAAACGAAAGAGTCATGGTGAATGTTTCATTAATGCTTAATGTTTAATGTTAGAGAAGTTGTGAATCAGAACTGATTGTATAATTTCAACGCCTACTGGTTTAGGTGTGGTATTCAGTGATAGGGAAATAGCAGGGACATGGATGAAAACTGCCTTGAGACATTGATGGTCAAAGCAAATGCTTCTTGTTAACAGGCAAGTGTACCTTTAAGATGTTTTGTTTTAGCTGGCACTGAATGTTCAAACAGCAATGTTTTGTGTCTTTTGGTAAAACAGTATTTTTAATGTGACCTCTTCCATCAGGATGCCTGGGAATGGCACAAAAAGAATGAGACATGTGTCAGGTACCAAGGAAACCAGTAGAGATGTTTTGATTGGAGAGTGAGCTTTGAGCAGCTATTCAACCATATTGCTGGATGGTGCATATGCAGTACTGTAGTAATGGCAGAGGCAGAAAACAATTTAGTATATTTCTACTTGCCACGGGCTATTTGACATAATTGTGTATATTAGAAAACATTTTAATATTAATTAATTTATCCTGCTACACATTATAATAAAATAGATTGCTTTGACTTTAAACATTGCAGTTAAGTTTCAAATCTCAACTTCTTCTTCCCTTAATTGTCCAAACTATGAAGGTTCTGTGACTGTTACCAAAATCTCATATTCAAGAAAGGAGGGAGATAGAAAGCAGGAAGCAGTTAGCCTAATATCTGTCATTCGGAAAATTATTATTAAGGAGGTAATATCAGGACATTTGGAAAATCAGAATACAATCAGGCAGAGTCAACATGTCTTTGTGAAAGGGCAATTGTATTTGACTAATTAATTGGAACACTTTGAAGGAGTAATAAGCAGAGTGAATAAAGGGGAACCTGTTGATGTAATGTATTTGTATTTCCAAAAGGCATTCAATAAGGTGCCACCTAAAAGGTTACCACACGAGACAAGAGCTCATGGTTTTGGGGGTAACTTATTAGCAAGGATAGAAGATTGGTTAGCTAACGGGAAGCAGAGAGTTGGGATAAATGGGTCATTTTTGGGTTGGTAAAGTGCATTAGTTGAGCTCTACAGGGATCAGTGCTAAGGTCTCAACTATTGATCTATATTAATGAAGGGATCGAGCGTATTAGCGACATTTGCTTTTAGCAAAGTAAAAAGGCAAGATGTGAGGAGGTTACAAAGAGCCTATAAAGGGATATTGATAGGTTAAATGTATGGGCAAACATTTTACAGATGGAGAAAAATGTGGGACAGAGTGAATTTTTCCACTTCTGCATGAAAATTTGAAAAGCAACGTATCATTCAAATGGAGAGAGAATGCAGAAACCTGTGGAACAGAGTGATTTGGGCGTCTTGGTACACAAGCCACAAAAAGTTAACGCGCAGGTACAAGAAGTGGTTGAGAAGGCAAATGAACTGTTGGTCTATATTGCAAAGGGAATGGAGTATAACAGTAGGGAAGGAGTGTTACATCCACACAAGATTTTAGTGAGACCTTGGGTGGAATTCTCGCATTTTGGGATTAAGTCCTGTGGCGGGATGGGAATGTGAAGTGCTTCCCATTGTGGAGGCTGGCGGGAAAACACGCCAAATCTCCTGGCCCTGACCTCATTAATTATCCACCCGGTTGTTTCACGCCATATTAAGTAGCAGGGCGGGCATGATGACACATAGTCCGCTATCTTATCCGGGTGCTATATTGAAATAGCACCCATCATCACGGAAGAAAGAAACTGGAACCTCCTGAAAATGAAACTGATGCCCAGTAGCACTCTGAAGCTGGAAGGAGGACCCACTGAAAAGAACATCTATATCTATAATCTTTATTAGTGTCAAAAGTAGTCTTACATTAACACTGCAATGAGGTTACTGTGAAAAGCCCCTCGTCGCCACATCCTGGCGCCTGTTCGGGTACACAGAAGGAGAATTCAGAATGTCCAATTCATCTAACAAGCACCTCTTTCGGGACTTGTGGGAGGAAACAAGAGCACCCAGAGGAAACCCACACAGACATAGGGAGAATATGCAGACTCCGCACAGACAGTGACCCAAGCTGGGAATCGAACCCAGGTTCCTGGCACTGTGAAGCAATAGTGCTAACCACTGTGCTACTGTGCAGCCCTGGATCTCCAGGAACATTCTGAGGCTGGAAGATGGACCCCCTCCAGGACACCAAATCTGCAAATGCTCCTTCCAACCACTGCTAAAGGACTCCGGGTTCCAGGGTTGTTTGCAGCCTTATGCTGAACGCAGGAGGTAACCCCAGACATTATTCAGGTGAGTCCCAACATCTGCATGCCACATTGTTCCGGACATGTTTCACGTCGGCGTGTATTCCCCACCAGCGTCGCAGAGGATCTTGCATGATGGGTCTGGCCTTCATCTGCATCCCATTAATGGAGTGCAAATGTCGGCCTCTGGTGGGTTTTCTGACCGGGACCCAATCAGCTGCAAATTCACGTCGGTGTGGAACTGATTTCTGGGCGTCACATCATCTTCTCCCCACGACTGCCATCAAATCCATCGGTGGGGGTTTGGAAGAATTCTGTCCACTGTGCGCACTTTTGGTCTCCTTACTTAAGAAGTGATGCACTTAGAAATCATAGAATTTAAAGTGTAGAAGAAGGCCATTTGGCCCATCGAGTCTGTACCAGCCCTTAGAAAGAGCACCCTACCTATACCCACACCACCACCCTATCTGTACACCTCCACCCTACACCTGTAACCCCACCTAACCTTTCTTGGACACTATGGGCAATTTAGCAAGGCCAATTGACCTAACCTGCACATTTTTGGACTGTCGGTGTGGAGTCTGCACGTTCTCCCCGTGTCTGCGTGGGTTTCCGCCGGGTGCTCCGGTTTCCTCCCTCAGTCCAAAGATGTGCAGGTTAGGTGGATGGCCATTCTAAATTGCCCTTAGTGTCCAAAATGGTTAGGTGGGGTCACAGGGATAGGGTGGAGGCGTGGGCTTAAGTAGGGTGCTCTTTCCAAGGGCCGATGCAGTCTCGATGGGCTAAGTGTAAATTCTATAAGTGTGGACCAGTGCTAAACAGCGCCATGGTGAAGTCTCCAAAGTGCGGGTGTTCGATCCCGCACCTTGGGAGACTCCGGCATGAACATATTTAAGTGAGCTTAACTGCACACTGGAATATGTAGATCTGTGGGCGGGATCCAGATCAAGACGCCTTACGAGATCCCGTTAGATCGTTAGATGCTCCTGAGCATTGTAAATCCCCCAAGAGGCCTCTCATGAGATTTGCCGGCCTCAACGCATCGCCTAGCCGAGCGCGACGAGGCTGTACGATCGCGGTCAAATTGTCTCCCATTTAAGATGGAGATGAGGAGAATTCATTTCTCTCAGAGGGTTGTTAGACTTTGGAATTTCTTCCTTGGAGAGCAGAGGATATTGGATCATTGAACAAATTCAAGGCTGAGTTAGACAGAGTTTTGATTAACAATTGAACCTGGGTTATGAGAGGTAGGCAGGAAAGTGGAGTTAAGGCCACAATTCAGATCAATCTTAGTGAATGATGGAGCAGGCTTGAGAGGGCAAATGGCCTATTCCTGCTCCTACTTCTTATGATCTTATATCCTCATGATCTTTTTTGCTTGGTGTTATGCTATCACACTTCAGCAAAGAATAATTCTGAATCAATATATGGGCTACTTCTGTTTCAATTAATCCAACTGATCAGTGAGTGAAGTACCTCATTGACATGACAGAAGTCCTACATAGGTAAGATTTGTTGGTAGCAGCAATTAGTGAGGAGCCCAGAGTTCTGTCCATCACACTGTCTGAACGGATGGGCAGTGGACGGAATTAGGGTGAGAAAAACTCTATAGGTTGTTTCCCGAGAAATGTAAATCTTAACTGGCGATGAGATAAGTTCATAAAAATGAGTAGTACCTATGCATTGATGTGGCTAAGATGTAGGCAATCTGGCAAATGCTAAGATAAAAGCAAATTACTGCGGATGCTGGAATCCAAAACAAAAACAGAAAACACTGGACAATCTCAGCAAGTCTGACAGCATCTGAGAAGCTTTGCCAAAGAGTCATTCAGACTCGAAACATTAGCTCCCTTCTCTCTCCACAGATGCTGTCAGACCTGCTGAGATTGTCCATCATTTTCTGTTTTTGTTGCAGGCAAATGCTAAGGTCGGCTGCAGACCAAGTTATCAAACAGCTTCTACTGTGATCAAAAAAGGATTTTAAAAAAACTAACACAGAGATGAAACCAGTGGCAGAGCTTATTGATTAATAAGCAAAAGCTGGAGAGGGACGAGAGAAGTGACTTTAAGTGTCAGAGACGGGACAATGGGATTTACACAGGACTTTGTTCTGTTTGCAACTGAGAGAATTGTCTTCCTCGGTGACAGCTGTGGACTGCGGAATTCTTGTGAACTAGACAGAAAAAGTCTGAACTGTTTTTCATTTATAAACTCCCTAGTTGAGTAGATGATGTGAATACACAACTTAGAATTGTAAATGTGTCTACTTATGCGTGTACCTGGAAAGTGCATAACTTTGTCAAAAAGCAGTATTTATCTTTCTCACTTTCCCTTGTGTCAGCCTCTGAATTGCCAAGCGTACAATGGTCAGGGGATTTTCTGTTGGGCATTTTCTTGTGCCATCTGCTCTTCCTCATTGTAAATGTGAATGTACTAATCACTTAATTGCCTTGCTGTCTGGCAGAATACAACCGTTCTGCTCTTTAAACTGGCTCCAGACGCATCAATAGAAATTTACCTAAGCTAGTAAAATTGTGGCTTTAAGTAAGTGGTGGGGGGAAAGAAATTTAGCAGTATAAGTTGTTTGTAAATTGGAACTCACGCAATTTGCCCCATACATATCTACAGTAATGAGGAAATAACTAAAATGTTTGAGATATATTTCACAAAAATGGGCTCTGCCAGAAGAGCAAGGATTGAATTCAATTCTCAAACAAATCCATGAGCCACAATAATACAAGTAGGCATTCTTCTAAGCTTATTCTTTAATTTCAGTGCAGGGTGGCACGGTGGCGCTGTGATTAGCACTGATGCCTCACGGTGCAGAGGACCCCGGTTCGATCCCGGCTCTGGGTCAATGTCCATGTGAAGTTTGCACGTTCTCCTTGTGTCTGCGTGGGTCTCACCCCCACAACCCAAAGATGTAGAGGCTAGCTGGATTGGCCACGCTAAATTACCCCTTAATTGGAATTTTAAAAAAACATTTAATGAAATACTATTTCAGTGCAGTCCAAAACAAACTCTGTGGCTTGTCAAATTACTGAACAGAAAATGACCAAATGACGAAAATGTCATCAGACATTTAGTAGTTTGTTGATGAAGGTAACGCTAAATGGCAGATAATGAGCTCCTGAGTATCGGCAAATGATGCTCTCATACTATTTGCAAGGACGCATGCAGGAGTGGCTGAAAAAAAATTGCATGGGAATCTGTACAGAGGGAATGTTACATTGTCAGATTATGTGGGGATGAAACTGGTCCACGTCAATAGTTTTGAAAGAGTTGCTGATGCTGATCCTTATTGGATGGTTGTGCTGGAAAGTAAGTGCATGTGAACCTGCTGAGAGGACAGGAACAACCATGGTCAAAATGGCTGTGGCACTAAGGTCCCAGAATCCGTAGAGCTTCTCAAATTTCAAGACTCAGGTCAAATACCTTGAAAGAGAGAGAGAGTAGGCGCTCGCACCTTTTCTGGTGTTCCTTGGCCGTCCATCCTACAGAACACAGGTAACATGTCCGTGGAAACCTGATGCTCCTTTGGAGTTGAGAGTGCCTGATGTTGGTCACAATATTAAAGCTCTCATTGCGAAAACAGCAGTTCTAGATTTTTTTTTAAAGAAGTTGACACCATTAATATTGTTCCAGTGGCTTTTTTCTTTGAGACAAACCGATCTAACTCAAATAAAATCAGAAAACACTGGAAATACTCAGCAGGTCTGATAGGGATAGAGGGATCTCTCTTGTCAGGCACTTAGTGCCTGTTTGAAGAACCCAGCATTGGGAAGGAATGGCCACTGAGATCTGCTCCTAGCCCTTGCCTCTGATTCCCATATACCCTCCCCCTTCCCCATCACTGCCACCCCACGACCCCATCCCACCCTCAATCAGCTTTGGCCTGGGGTCCTTCAGTAATACTGGGCCTCTGTTGGGTGCATTTTAAGCAGCTGCCACCTCTCCCGGTGGCGCTGATGAGCAATGGAGAGCTGTTGATCTCTGATTGGCTGGCAGCTCTTGGCAGGCCAGGCTTTATGCCAGGTTCCTGAATCCGGGAGTGGGCACCTAAGTGCCTATAGAGCACTTAATATCACCAGGCCTCCCCATGGAACTGCATGGAGATCCCCAAGGTTCTCCAACAGGTGGGCGAGACCCACATCGGGCTGACTAGATCCAACCCAATGTTTCATGCTGTGACATTTCATCAGAATGGATTTGAAACGTTAACTCTGTTTCTTGCTTAACAAATGCAGCCGCACCTACTAAGTAGTCCCAGCATTTTCTATATTTATTTAAGATTCGCAACATCTGCAGTATTTTACTTCCTAATTCAAAAGCACTTTCTGTGCCAGACCCACAAGATCGACAACTTGCGAAAGAAGTGATCGGATTTGCCTCCTGAGTGTTCCTCTAGAATTACTATTCCTTTGGTTAATTCCAAAATCAAGAAACAGAAAAATCCAGTCTGTCTTTTTTGTTAACAAACTTCCCTGTGTTGTAATGCACTTAAACTTGATTGTGTGTGTTGAAGAGAGAGAGGGTTAGGAAAGGCTTTCCACTGTCAACAAACTCTTAGTTCCCTTAGTTTCTATTGTGATGTTGTAAGTCAAGGTGATCACAGATAACTTGTCACATTGTCAGACCAAGCCCACCATTTGAATTAAACAAACTTAAAGTACCCTGCTGTCAGTTGCTGGTTTCGACAGCAGAGCACTATTTTGCCAGAGGCACATTTCTATGCATGCAATTTTCTTCCTTATTGAGTGGGTGTTGGGAAAGTGAAGAAGCTCATTAAGATGAAGTAACATTGCCTATGCATGTGATTTCAACATGCATGAAACACTCAAACCTTAATAAAATCTTTAATTGCTGTTAGGCAAAGACCTTTTCTAACAAAGTACTGTGAGCATTGTCTGAACAATACCAATGAGAGGGCAACTGTTTGCTGCTGATTTTAGGGCCGATGCTCGTTTTGCCATGAGGCAAAATTAAGTCCTGAGATCGGTGGAGATGTGCTAAAACCAATCATTAAGCATTACGATTGTACACATAGATTGTTATCAGTTGCTAGAATCAGGCTTCCAGCTGTAGTTTTATTTATGGCCTCTTTGCCTGAGTTGTATTAGCTGCGGGACTCTGCTTAAATCCATTCATTTTTCCTTATTAACGTGATGGTGTGTATACAACAGACACACATGATGTTTGCCAAGGTATCTGCCAGGTCTTTAATGCAACAAGTTGGCCCACACTTAGCTTTTGTTTTTTGAGGGTCTCGAGGCAAACTGAGGGAAACAGATTTTTCACCATGTCAAGTCAAGTTTGAGCAAATTGTGGTTCTGCATGTGGTCTGATAAATTAAAGATGACACTCACGCATTATTGCAGCACTGTCAGTTTGAGCAAGACTTGGGGTGAAGCATACTTCTATTAAAACAGAAAGCCCAATGTGTTATTCAATCAGGACTATTCGACTGGAGAGGAGATAATGGAGACGCAGGATCCCACAACCTAGTTGAAGAAAAGGTATGTGCACTAAATCATGAGAATAGAAAAGTCTGGATATAGCTTGTAGGAGATATAACAGTCAATGCTGAATGAAACAATTGCTGCACTATGCACACAGAATAATGTGTAATGATGGCGTCTACATGATTAAAGTCCAATTAATAATATTTGTTGTATACAGTGCCGTATCATGTCAAAGCATCTCAGTTTCACACGGTGAATTACTTTGGAAATGCAAAGTATGTTGCCGTGTAGGTAAATTATAATTGAAAATAAATTCTTGTGTACTATCCAGTTTCTACTCTTTAATAGATATCCTGTTCATGGAAGCATAATGTGTAACTTACATTTATATAAAGGCTTGACTGGGCCATATTTGAACTACCATGTGCATTATAAACAAAACATTGATGTGCCGGACAAAGTGCAGAAAGATTTACAAGGATGATACCAGAATTAAGAGAATGCAACCAAAAGGAAATATTGAGCAGGCTTACTTCTCGTCTCTGAAGAATAGAAGACTATGAGGAGTTTGATTGAGGGGTTCAAAATTATGAAAGGGTTTAATTGAGTGGATGCAAACAAATTGTTTCTACCTGAACTCATACGGGGCACTTGCCTTTATCAGTCGTGGCATAGATTATAAGAGCAGAGAGGTTATACTGGAACTGTACAAACCTTTGGTGAGGCCACCGTGGAGCATTGTGTGCAGTTCTGGTGGCCACACTATAGGAAAGGTGTGATTGTACTGGAGAGGGTGGAGAGGAGAATCACCAGGATGTTGCCTGGGGTGGAGCATTTGAGCTATGAAGAGAGGCTGGATCGGCTTGGGTTGTTTTCTTTCGGGCAGAGAAGACTGAGGAGGGACCTGATTGGGGACAGCACGGTGGCACAGTGGTTAGTACTACTGCCGCACAGGGACTCTGGTTCAATTCCGACCTCGGGTGACTGTGTGGAGTTTGCACTTTTTTCCCATGTCTGCGTGGGTTTCCTCTGGATGCTCCTGTTTCCCCCCACAGTCCAAAGGTGTGCAGGTTAGGTGGATTGGCTATGTTAAATTGTCCCTAGGTGAGGTTACGGGGATAGGGTGGGGGATTGGGCCCCAGTAAGATGCTCTTTCTGAGGATCGGTGCAGACTCGATGGGCCGAATGGTACTGTAGGGTCTTATGATCTATGATTCTAAGATTAGGAGGGCTATGGACAGGATAGATAGGGAACAGCATTTCCCCTTAGTTGAAGAGTCAACAATAACCCCCAATGCTCCACTCCTGCCTCTCACCTTTAAGGTGAGAGGCAGGAGGCCTAGAGGGGATTTGTGGAAAAAGATTTTCACCCAGAGAGTGGTGGGAGTCTGAAATGCACTGCTTGGGAGGGCAGTAGAGATGGGAAACATCAGAACCTTTAAAAAGTACGTAGGTGGGTCAAGCACTGGAAGGTGGAATTAGTGTAGGTTTCGTGTAGTTTTGTTGGTGCAGACATGATGGGCAGAAGGGCCTCTTTTGTACCCTATGACTCTATGATTGTGTGTGTGTAAAACAGCGGTATAAACATAAGATTGCTACAAACAGATTATACAAAGAATTTAGGAGGAATTTCCTAATGCAGAATGGTGAGAATGTCGAACTCACTTCTAGATAACATCAACAGAACTAAGGAGAGGTTAAATGCATTTATGAAGCAGAAAGGCATAGAGAGATATGGGGGCAGGGTGGAACATGGCAATACGAGTAAAAGCAGGCTTATGTGGAGTCAAATACCAGCATTCCACTGTTGAGCTGAATGGCCTGCTTCCAGGCTGTCAATTTTATGCACCGTTCGCAATAGAAGGAATCAATAATCATTTTATTTAGTGGTTGTTATTATCTGCCTGCACGCAGTGGTGTGCAAGGCAGACTTTCATCTGATTCCATAGCGAGTTTTTATCTGGAGCAGTTCGCTAACCTGTCGCCAGAGAGGTGCCACTCCACACTAAACATGTCTCCCACTCGTACCGCCAGCCATTGGCATGTTGGAAGAATTTTGCAGGTTGATATTCGATCTGCTGGCCACATTATGAACGCACCTTCCTTGGCCATCAAGTCCTGAGGTGGGACTCGAACCCAAGCTTCTGTCTCAGAGGTAGGGAAGCTATCCCACTACCTTTTGAAGATATGGGCCGGGATTTTCCAATCCTCCATACCACAATCGTGCACGGTGCGGGGGCATAGAATGGGGCGCTGGACCCAAGACGCATTCCCGCAATTCTCCGGCAACCGGACAATCACCGCCAGTCACGCGCACACTGTCGACGCGGTTGGGGGTCATTTAAAGAGGCTCCCGCGGCGGTTCTCCGCAGACGACCGGTCGAGTTCCCGCTGGCGTGGTTCACATATGGTAACAACCTGCAGGAGCTCGGCGTTGCGGCTGCGGTGGCCGTCCTGGTGGGGGGGGCGGGAGGATCCGTCACGGGGGCAGGGGGGGGGGGGGCCCTCCACGGTGGCCAGGACCTCGATCAGGGGCCACCGATTGGTGGACACGCATGATCTGGGGGGTGGGCCTACTTCTTCAGCGCCGGCCCATTGTCTGGGTCCGCCATGTTGCGCGGGGTCGCCGCCGCAGGCAGCCGTCGCGCACATGTGCGGCCCCACGACCGGAAGTGCAGGGCCCCATACCGGCAGCCGGAGCTGCGTGGAGCACTCCGGGGCCCTGCAAGCCTCCTTAAAAACGGAGAATCACACCGGACTTTCCAGAAAAAAGTCTGGAGTGATTTGCGTCCGTTTTCTTGCGGGGGTGGGGACATTGCCCCATTATTGGAGAATCCCGCCCATGCGATTTACATACAATAAATATTGAAAATAAGCATGCCTTATATCACTTGTTTAAATATAAAAAAGAGATATCTCGCAGGGAGGCGATGGCATAGTGTTATTGTCACTGGACTAGTAATCCAGAGACCCAGAGTTCTCTGGGGTCCCAGGTTCAAATCCCGCCGCTGCAGATGGTGAAACATGAATGCAATAAAAATCTAAAACTATTGTCAATTGTCATAAAAACCCATTTGACTCATTAATGTCCTTTAGTGAAGGAAATCTGCCATCCTTACCTGGTCTGGCCTACATGACCCACAGCAATGTGGTTGACTTTTAACTGCCCATCAAGGGCAATTAGGGATGGCACAGCCTGCGACGGCCACGTCCCATGAACGAATAAAAAAAACGTATTAACTGATGAGGTGAATGGACAAAACTGTGACAAATAGATTTCAGCATTGGTAAATGTGGAGTCACCCATTCAGGACCTAAAAAGGATAGAATAGACTACTTTCTAAATGGTGAAAATCTAGATACAGTGGAGGTCTAAATGATTGGGGTTCCATCTTTAAAATATCAAGAACATGTACAAACATTTTGAAAAAGGCGAGTTGAAACTGATGTTTATATCTAGAGAAATAGAGTGCAAGGGCTAGAAGTCATGCTGCCATTATACAAAGCCCTGACTAGGCTACAACTGTAGTAATGTGAGCAGTTTTGGACACCACATTTCAGGAAGGATCTGTTGCCCTTGGAGAAAGTGCAGCATAAGTTTACCAAATGATACCTGGACTCTAAGGGTTAAATTACGAGGAGCGATTACACAAACTAGAAAGTAGTCTATTCTACCATTTTAGGTCCGGGAATTTGAAAGCTTAAAGGGCGACTTTGATCGAAGTTTGCAAGGGGGTCTGAGAAATTACTTCAGCTGGCTGGGGAGTAATAGGACTTGGGGACATATGTCCAAAAATTAGAACCAGACCTTTCAGCGGTGAAATTAGGAAACACTTCTACATACAAAAGTGGTATAAGTTTGGAATTCATTTTCACAAATGAGCAATTGTTAATTTTAAGACTGAGATTAATAGACTTTTGTTAACCCAAGGCTAAGGATTATAGGGTAAAGGTTTGTATATGGCGTTAGGTCACAAATTAGCCATGATTTTATTGAATGGTAGAACAGGCATAAGGGCTTAAATATCCTGTTTCTGTCCCTACCTTCCTATGGATATCTGAACTAATTAAGGTTCTAATGTTTCCCATGAAATCATTGCCCTGGTATTCTATTCAAATTCATACCCCTCATTAATTGTGGACATTAATTGAGAGTTTTGCTGGTCATTAAATTTTGGAACACTCTCGCCATCCAATATTTCATTGATAGGACTGACTCCAATATTACGTAGGAGAAGGTGTGTCATATTAATATGGGTCATATCTGCACCACTGACTTTCATAAGTTCAAAGATATTGGAGCAGAATTCGGTCATTTGGCCCATCGCGCCTACTCCGCCATTCGATCATGGCTGATCTCATCGTGGCCTTAACTCCACTGACCTGCCCATTCTCCATAACCCTTCAACCCATTATCAATATTGGAGCAGAATTCGGTCATTTGGCCCATCGAGCCTACTCCGCCATTCGATCATGGCTGATCTCATCGTGGCCTTAACTCCACTGACCTGCCCATTCTCCATAACCCTTCAACCCATTATCAATTAAAAATCTGTCTAACTCCTCCTTCGATTTACTCACTGTTCCAGCATTCACTCCACTCTGGGGCAACGATTTACAACACTTTGGGAGATGTAGGGAGTCATTCTCCGACCCCCCGCCGGGTCGGAGAATGGCCGTTGGCCGCCGTGAATCCCGCCCCCGCCGGTTGCCGAAGTCTCCGGTACCGGATATTCGGCGGGGGCGGGAATCAGGCCGCGCCAGTTGGCGGGCCCCTCCCGCTGGATTCTCTGGCCCGGATGGGCCAAAGTCCCGCCGATAAATTGCCTGTCCCGCCGGCGTAAATTAGAGTACCTATTTACCGGCGGGACAAGGCGGCGTGGGCGGGCGCCGGGGTCCTGGGGGGGGCGCGGGGCGATCTGACCCCAGGGGGTGCCCCCACGGTGGCCTGGCCCGCGATCGGGGCCCACCGATCCGCGGGCGGGCCTGTGCCGTGGGGGCACTCTTTCCCTTCCGCCTCCGCAACGGTCTCCACCATGGCGGAGGCGGAAGAGACTCTCCCCACTGCGCATGCGCGGCAAACTGTCAGCGGCCGCTGACGGTCCCGCGCATGCGCCGCCCGGGGATGTCATTTCCGCGCCAGCTGGCGGGGCAACAAAGGCCGTTTCCGCCAGCTGGCGGGGCGGAAATCCCTCCGGCGTCGGCCTAGCACCTCAATGTTGGGGCTCGGCCGCCAAAGATGCGGAGCATTCCGCACCTTTGGGGCGGCGCGATGCCCGTCTGATTGGCGCCGTTTTGGGCGCCAGTCGGCGGACATCGCGCCGTTTGGGGAGAATTTTGCCCGTAGTTTCTCCTCAACTCTGATTTAAATTTGCTACCTCTTACCCGAAGACCTCTCATTCTATAATGCCCCACAAGGGAAAGCATCTGTTCCATTTTATTTTATTTCATGTCTATTTTATCTATACCTTTTAGCATCTTGTATACCTCAATCTGTCTTAAAGTTGAGTGTCTTTAAGACAGAAGTTGATAATTTCTTGATTTCTCGAGGAATTAAGGGCTATGGAGAGAGCGGGTAAATGGAGTTGAAATCAGCCATGATTGAATGGTGGAGTAGACTCGATGGGCCGAATGGCCTTACTTCCGCTCATATGTCTTATGGTCTTATGGTCTAATTAGATCTTCCCTCATTCTTCTAAACTCTGGAGAGTATAGGCCTAAACTGTACAATTTTTCTTCAAATGAAAAACCCCTCAGGCAGGATTCTCCCTTCTGGGGACTAAGTCCCCACACCAGCGGAAAAACAGGCGCCAACCATTTCGGCGTCAATAGCCTCCGAAAGTGAGGAATTCTCCTAATTTTCGGGGGCTAGGTGGATGCCAGAGGGGTTGGCGCTGCTCCAGCTGGCGCCGAAGGGCCGGCGCGAGTTCGCGCATGCGTGGAACGGCCGGCATGATCGCTCGCATGCGCGGACCGGCTGGCGTATTTCCACGCATGCCCCCCCTTCCCCCATACCCCAAGTTACGGGCAGGACAGGCTGACAGCTCACCATCCCAGTCGCCCGAGCCGCAGCCTGGCCCATCTAGGCCGGGCCGCCCCAGGAAACGGCCACCAAAGGGTCCCTAATCACAGGGCAGGAATCACAAGAGTCCACTTCCAGTTCTGCTGCACCATCTGGGGAACCACCTAGACGTAGTCATAGGGCCCGTAAGGCCACAAAATTAGACACTGAGTAAGTTGGCACGGGTGCAGGGCACAGATTAGTTCTGGGCTAGGGCACGTGTATGAACTGTTTGTTATTGAAATCACTTTCACACCTACAGAAGCTGCCTTTGTGCTCTGTCCGATGCGTGCGGGGGTGTGGTGTGAGGTGAGTGCCAGTGTGTGTGTGAGGGGTGATAGAACGTCGGCCTCAGGTTAGTGTTCCCCCCCTCTCCCCGATTCGCCATCGCCCCGGGCAGACGACGGGTGCGCTGCAGTGTCACGGCCGCATGCAGGGATGGTCCAGGTGGAGGGTTGTACTGTGGCCATGGGCCAGATATTGTCCAACGATGTAAAGCCCAGAGCTCATCGCAGGGCGGGTTGTCATTAACCTCCATGGCCTGCAATAGACACACTTCCAGCAGCGACCGTGTGAGCCCGGCCCGTTGTGCCGTAGGTGGATGTGCAATGGAGGGGTGGTGTGCATGCGGGTGGGGTGAGGATGGTTGGTGGTGGGTGGGTGGGGTGAGGGTGGTAGGCTGGTGCCGTGGTGTGGAGTCTGTGCCCATACTCAGCGATTCCCACGCCCCCCCTAGTCCGTGAACCAGGCGGCTATCAGCCTGTCCCGTGCCCACTGGCCCAGCCGGTAACGGTGGGCAGCCTCCCGTCCATGTCCAGCCCGTCTGTCCTGACCATTGCCCCCATCCTCCTCATCTGGGGAGGTCTGCGCCTCATCTTGCTGTTCCCCCCCTTCCCCCTCCTCTGCCTGCAGCACATCGTCCCTCTGCTGGGCTATGTTGTGCAGGACACAGCAGACTACAACGATGCGGCTGACTCTATCTGACGTGTACTGGAGGGCCCCTCCAGAGTGGTCCAGGCACCAGAAGCGCATCTTCAGCAGCCCAAAGCACCTCTCTATCACACCCCTGGTCGCTGCATGGGCATCGTTGTAGCAGTTCTCCGCGTCAGTCTGTGGCCTCCGTATAGGCGTCATCAGCCACGACCGCAACGGGTAACCCCTGTCGCCCAGCAACCATCCCCTCAGCCGGGGGGGGGGGGGGGGGGGGGGGGGGGCGTCCCTCAAACATGGTGGGGATGAAAGATTGTGCCAATACGAATGAGTCATGTACACTGCCTGGGTAGTGGGCGCAGACGTGCAGGATCCTCATGCAGTGGTCACAGACCACCTGCACGTTCATGGAATATGTCCCCTTCCTATTCGTGAACACGGCCCTGTTATCCGCAGCTGGCCGCATGGCGACGTGCATCCCATCGATCGCCCCCTGGACCATGGGCATCCTGGCCACAGCAGCGAAGCCCGCTGCCCGGGCATCCTGGCTGGCCCGGTGCACAGGGAACTAGATGTAGCGGTCCGCAATGGCATATAGGGGGTGCGATTCTCCCAAAGGGAGACAAAGTCCCGACGCCGGAGTGAAAACCGGAGTGTTTCATTCCGGCGTCGGAGCCCGCTCCCAGCCCCCTATTCTCCTGCCCTCGGGGGGGGTAGGAGTAGGGTCACGTATTTTACACGCGCTGTGCCTCGGCGCCGGGTAAAAGGCGGCGCCGCGTAAATGACGCGGCCGGCGTCGCGTAAATGAAGTCACCTGCGCATGTGCGGTTGCCGTCCTCCCCAAGGCCGCCCGCAAGAAGATGGCGGATGGATCTTGCAGGACAGCGGAGGAAATGAGGTCCTCCTTTCGCGAGGTCAGCCCGCCGATCGGTGGGCCCCGATCGTGGGCCAGACTCCATCGGAGGGCCCCCCCGGTGAAGGAACCCCCCCCCCCACAGGCCGCACCCCCCCAGCGTTCCCGCACAGTTCCCGCCGGCAGCAACTAGGGGTGAATTTCTCTGGTATCGGCGCGATATCCGCCGACTGGCGCCCAAAGTGGCGCAAATCAGTCGGGCATCGCGCCACCCCAAAGGTGCGGAATGCTCCGCATCTTGGGGGGCTGAGCTCCAACCTTAAGGGGCTAGGCCGGTGGCGGACGAATTTCCGCCCCGCCAGCTGGCGGAAAAGGCCTTTGGTGCCCCGCCAGCTGGCGCGGAAATGACATCTCCGGGCGGCGCATGCACGGGAGCGTTAGCGGCCGCTGACGGCATTCCCGCGCATGCGCATTGGAGGGAGTCTCTTCTGCCTCCACCATGGTGGGGACCGTGGAGAAGGCGGAAGGGAAAGAGTGCCCCCACGGCACAGGCCCTCCCGCGGATCGGTGGGCCCCGATCGCGGGCCAGGCCACCGTGGGGGCACCCCCCGGGGCCAGATTGCCCCGCACCCCCCCCAGGATCCCGGAGCCCGCCCGCGCCGCCTTGTCCCGTCGGTAAGGCAGGTGGTTTAATCTACGCCGGCAGGACAGGCATTTTAGCAGCGGGACTTCGGCCCATCCAGGCTGGAGAATCGCGTGGGGGGGCCCGCCAACCGGCGCGGCGCGATTCCCGCCCCCGCCGAATATCCGGTGGCGGAGACTTCGGCAACCGGCGGGGGCGGGATTCACGCCAGCCCCCGGCGATTCTCCGACCTGGCGGGGGGTCGGAGAATCTCGCCCCAGGTGTGGACGGTGCCGGCGGGAACCTGGCGTGTCGGAGCGGTCGCTCGGCCCATCCGGGCCGGAGAATAGCGGGGGTACCGGAGAATCGCCCGAGACACTCACAACGGCGTGGCGCAGAATTCGACGGGGCCATTCTCGGCGGTTGGGAGAATGACGGGACGGCGTCGGACCAGCGTCGCGCGATATAATGGCGCGGCCGGTGATTCTCCCAACCGGTGTGGCCTCGGAGAATCGCGCCCAGGACGTCTGTCACTGCACGGATGCACCGGTGCACCGATGCCTGCGAGATGCCGGACAGGTCCCATCTCGGCGCCTGGAATGACCCCGTGCATAGAAATTCAGGGCCACTGTAACCTTGACGGCCATGGGGAGACGGTGTCCTCCCCCAGTGCCACGCGGTGCCAAGTGTGCCATCAGGTGGCAGATGTGTGCAACGGTTTCACGGCTCATCCGGAGTCTCCTCCTGCATGCCGGTCCGTGAGGTCCTGGTATGACGAGCGGGGCCGGTACACACGAACCTCATCGGGCGCCAAGGCACCACCACCACCTCCTCCTCCCCTTCGTCCTGTCGTGCGGGCGGCCCTCCAGCATGGACGGCTGCCACCTGCCTCCCTGCGGCACGCTCCTCTGCGGCAGCCTCCGCCGCCTCCCTGGCACACTCCTGCTCCAGCTGCCCCAGGGCAACATGTAGATGTGCCACGGCGGCCAACGTCGCTGGGTGATGACCAAACATAACTGCCTGCAGGGGGTGAGAGGCGGGGGTGGGGGGGATAGACGACATGTCACCATTGCCCATACCGCCCCCCTGCAGCTAGGTGCCATGGGCGGCATGGACGCGACTGTTGCCTCCTGGCACATGGCCAGGCTGACAGCCCCCCCTCCCCGGCACGCACCGTCCCCAAATCGCCCCCCTCTCCTCCCTGTCACTTCTCCGGCGGCCGCCCCACGCCGACCCCTACCTCCACGACTGGTTGACGCCGTTAAATAGGTGGTTTCATTTACACCGGCGTGACCCGTGGTCACGTCGGCGGGACTTCTGCCCATACGGCCCGGAGAATTGGGGCGGCCATGGGGCCCATTGCGTCGCGCCGGTCCTTGACATTCTCTGAGGCGCGCGGCCGATTCACGTCGTTGGGATTTCTGTGGGTCGGAGAATATCGCGGGCGGCCGGGCGGGATTTACGCCGCCCCCTGGCGATTCTCCGACCCGCCGGGGGTCGCAGAATCCCGCCCCTGGAATCAACCTAGTGAACCTCCTCTGAACTACCTCCAATGCCACTACATCTTTCCTCAAATAAGGGGACCAAAACTGTGCGCAATACTCCAGTTGTAGTCTTGTATAGTTGCAACAACACTTCCTTACCTTTATACTCTATTCCTTTAGATATAAATGCCAACATTCCATTTGCTTTCCTTGCTAACTGCTGCATCTGTATGCTCGTTTTCTGTGACTCGTGCACGAGGACCCCCAGATCCCTCTGCATCGGGGCACCCCAAAGTCTCTCCCCATTTAGATAATAAGTTGCCTTTCCGTGGGCGTCATTCTCCGCCGGCGGGAGTCTCCGTTCTGCCGGCACCGGGGGGTTTCCCGACGGCGTGGGGCTGCCCCACAATGGGAAACCCCATTGACCGGCCGGTGTTACGGAGACTCCCGCCGGCCGGTCGAGCAGAAATGTGGCGGGGTGGGTAGGAGAATGTCGCCCCCTTTTTCTGACCAAAATGCATCATCTCACACTTGTAATTTCAATTGTGTCATTCCTGTTTGTAAAAAATAATGGTTGTGACCGTGCCGAAAGAAAACTTTGATGGATCTGGTATTATTTGAACAGTAAAGTTTGTACGATAAAAATAAATGTGCTCATATTGATTTACAATATATGAATGAGACTTGAAACTAAATAAGAATCGAAAGCCTTTTAAAAAGAAAACTTACATTTGCATAGTATCTTTCACATCCTCAGCTGATGAAGTACTTTTGATGTGTAAACTCTGCTGTAATGTAGGAAATTAAAAATATATTTACTCATAATTCACCTTTCTCTTCAGGGTCGAAATTCTCCCCCAACGGCGCGATGTCCGACGACTGGCGCCAAAAACGGCGCCAATCAGACGGGCATCGCGCCGGCCCAAAGGTGCGGAATGCTCCGCATCTTTGGGGGCCGAGCCCCAACATTGAGGGGCTAGGCCGACGCCGGAGGGATTTCCGCCCCGCCAGCTGGCGGATATGGCGTTTGTTGCCCCGCCAGCTGGCGGAAATGGCGTTTGGTGCCCTGCCAGCTGGCGCGGAAATGCGGCGCATGCGCGGGACATCAGCGGCCGCTGACAGTTTCCCGCGCATGCGCAGTGGGGAGAGTCTCTTCCGCCTCCGCCATGGTGGGGGCCGTGGCAGAGGCGGAAGGGAAAGAGTACCCCCACGGCACAGGCCCGCCCGCGGATCGGTGGGCCCCGATCGCGGGCCAGGCCACCGTGGGGGCACCCCCCGGGTTCAGATCGCCCCGCGCCCCCCCCAGGACCCCGGAGCCCGCCCATGCCGCCTGGTCCCGCCGGTAAATACCAGTTTTGATTTACGCCGGCGGGACAGGCAATTTCTGGGCTGGACTTCGGCCCATCCGGGCTGGAGAATTGAGCGGGGGGTCCCGCCAACCGGCGCGGCCCGATTCCCGCCCCCGCCCAATCTCTGGTACCGGAGACTTCGGCGGGGGCAGGATTCACGGCGGCCAACGGCCATTCTCCGACCCGGCGGGGGGTCGGAGAATGACGCCCCCCATATAGTTGAATATTCTTGAAAGAGAATTTATGGCACCCTGTCGCTTTGTGTACCATGTATTGGTGTTATAATGACTTGGTATGATTTCACCATTTCATTAAATGTCCACACAATGACATGCATGGTATGTGTTAGGCTGTAGAAGACAAAACATCAACAAGGTAGTGTGTTTATTACACGGACAGTGACACAAGCTGGGAATCGAACTTGGGACTCTGGAGCTATGAAGCAACAGTGCTAACCATTGTGCTACCATGCTGATAACATACAAACAGAATATAAATCAGAAGCGATCTTGGCTGAAATTCTCCGTTCATCGGGATTCACTTTTCCTGCTGGCAGAGCCCCCTCCGCCGGCGGGTTTTGCGGTGGCCAGGGGTGATTTCAATGGGAAATCCCATTGACAAGTAGCGGGATGATAGAATCCCGCCACCAGCGAACGGCATGCAGCCAAGAAACATGGGGGAACCAGAGAATTCCACCCCCTATTGTTGATGTTTAAAGTTTCACCAAACCCCATCGGTGGTCGTGTCTGTAGACCCGTCGCCATGAGGGACAGAAAAAATCCAGCGAGGATGACTGAAGTCATCAGCAATTTAAAATTACAAGAAACAATTAAGGAATATAGGTTTGGTTTCTTGGAAAAGAAAAGACTCTGAATAAATTAAGTTTTTCAAGATTATGAAAGAGATTGATGAAGTAGATCAGGCGCATTGTTCGCTGTGTTGAGAAGTTCAAATATCAGAAGGCACATGAATTACAAGTTAGAAGTAAGATAGGAGGAAATATTTTACATAAAGGGTAAACATGAGAAATAAATTACCAGAGGGAGACTTTTAAAGCATTTATAATTGGAAATGGGTACAAGGGACAACTATATGTCTTTTGTGGGAGAGAGAAAATTGAGAGATAAGATGAAAATGCAGCTAGGTGACTGGAAATCAATCAAGGACAGGTTTATTGAACCTAAAGGCCTTTTTTTTCCTTTTTCCATTTTTAAAAACACTTGTGTTGTTCCTCTGCATCTTAAAAACAGCTTGGGACTGGTGTTAGCAAAAACATCACACTCAAATAAAGTTTGACTTTGTAAGAATTTAAGTTATCTAGAATTTATTTCGTTATATATAGATTAGATTTTAATTGTATTTTCACCTAAGCATTGTGAAGGTTCAACCTCAAAAAGGAAAGAAATGTTTTCCATAACCTTATATTTAACTGTATTCTACCATTAACGATTAAATAATTTCTGATATTTCTCTAACATGTTATTAGTTACATATTGCTTACGTGTTCAAAACTAAAAGCTCCAGTATTGAACAGATTATGTGCTGTGATGTCAGTAGTTATTGACACATATTTGAAGGTAAGAATACCGTAATATATTTGACTTTTTACCTGCTAATGTGATTCAGGAGCCACACTGATTAATGGCAGCTGAATTAGAATGATTAGGAGCTAGCTCAAATTATTTAATCATTGGTATCATTTTTCAGAGATTTCAGGAACTCTTTCTGTCCAGTTTTCCCTAATTAGATTATTTTAAAAGTCGTACACTAAAAATGACAACTCAGTAGCACTTTTTATTTTATTTGTACACCTTAATATACCTGCATATTTACGTACAGATGCATATGCAGATCAGACTAGCTCTAGGAAATAATCACCATCGGAATGTTGTTTGGCACCGTTCAGTCGCTGGAAGCAAATAACATTGGCAGGGCAGACAAAATAACACTGGCTCGAAAGACAAAATAACACTGATGGGGCAAACAGGATTTTTGTCTCACCCACTTTCCTGTTCCTTGTGAGGGTTGTTTCTTTTAACTTTGTTCTCGGGATGGAGCAAAGCCGTTAACGCCCATTGTCAGTGTAAGAAGGGCATTCACTTTGAATTTTTGGGTGCTGTTCATGCTCCCAGGCTGCTGACTAGTAACTGTTTTACTATTGAGTGGCTCATTAGAGGGTATCACAGTCAACTATTTTGCAGGACTTGTGCCACATAGAACCATAGAACTACTATAGCGCAGAAGGAGGCCATTTGGCCTATCGAATCTGCACAGACCCTCTGAAAGAGCATCCTACCTAGGTCCACTCCTCTGCCCTATCTCCATAACCTTACCTAACATACACATCCTTGGATACTAAGGTGAAATTTAGCATGGCCAATCCACCTAACCTGTACATCTTTGGACTGTGGGAGGAAGCCAGCGCACCCAGGGGAAACCCACTCAGACACGGGAGAAGGAGCAAACTCCACACAGTCACCCAAGGTCAGAATTGAACCCAGGTCCCTGGCGCTGTGAGGCTGCAGTGCTAACCACCATGCCCACGTCGGGCAGATTAGAAGTTCCCACAATTGAAGGACTGAATGAACAAAACTCTTGATTGTAAACAATGACAAATTATCAGATTTAACGAACAATATTTCATGCGTCGTATGACAGGATTTAAAGACCTAAACTTCGAATTACTAGCCTAGCATCATAACCACTACACTACTATAACCATACTGTTGGGTTACCTTATAGCTCTCGGGCAACAGACACCCTTCTTTTGAAATCTCGTTTGAGTATGGTCGTTGGTCGGAAAAATGTCTGACCTTGAATATTGTGCTTGGCCATTTTGCACCAAGAACTTTAAAAATCAAGTTAAAATTGTCCAAAATACTTCAAAATGTAATTCAGAAAGGTACAACTGGAAAATTTGAGCTGAAAAAATTCCTTTGCTTTGCTTTGGTAATTATATCTAAATTCTAGTGGAAACCCAGGTGACCAAGATTCCCACAATACATGACAGAACTCAATGGAATTTACCAGCCATGTAGCTGAGTCTATTAGCATTATACATACACTAGGATCACTGCAAAATGTTCCATTCACTTCAATGGATGTCTGCACTGTGGTTATATCTTTACTGTGAGTTCATTGGGCAGATTAATGTTATAATTACCCACAATTATCCGAATGTTAACACATGATTAAGAATCTCTTCACATTGATCATCACTGATAGTGGAAAAATGAAAAGAATATGCAAATTGAACTGGAAAGGTCCAGCTTTATTATGGTGAAGGTACATAATTTCAAATTAGATGACAATTTTCCCAAAGGATGCAGTTCATTTTTGCTGCAATTTACATGTATCTTTGCTTATGAGTTTGTGAGAGAGAGGCAATGGTGCGATATCTTCAGACTCCTGAGATTATACTGTTTTATTTCACACATCCAAATAAATGTAGATTGAGAGTATTTATCTTCTGCGTTTCTTGAGCATTGCAGAGGAAGTGGCAAAACATTATAATTACTTAGATTATTTATTTCTATGATGATAAAAGAGGTCATTTCCATTCCTGCATTTGTCTTGTCTCTAAATTAGGACATTAAAATACATTCTCATTTTGCATAGTATGTGGCATGAATGGTTATCGTAGAATCTCTACAGCACAGAAGGAGGGCCATTTGTCCCACTGAGTCTGCATCGACCTTCCGAAAGAGTACCCTGTCCCTTTAACTCTGGAACCTTGCCTAACTGTTGGACACTAGGGAGTAATTTAGCCTGGCCAATCCACCTAACCTTGCTGACACAGAGCTCAAGAAAGACTCAAAATTTTAAAAGGTATTTACATTAAGATATATAATTACATTGGTGAAACCCAGTAACTTTATTTATTTGAAAGAGCACGAAAAGGTTTGAGATTAGATGCAAGAATATTTAAATCAAACCTTGAAACAATTCTGCGACATTTCTAATCACCTGTAAATGGTGAATGGTGGAAAACCACTTCTGAATTTTTACCAGTCTAAGTAACTACCTTGAATCCCTAATACAATGGCAAAACACTGTTGACACCGTAAATATGTGGTAAAAACAGAAAATGCTGGAAATACTCAGCAAGCAACATCTGTCGAGAGAGGTAAACAGAGTATGACAGGTTGAAATTTCATGGCCCCGTGATGGCAGGCTTGGAGGAGGGGCAATCAGGAAACTAGGGGGTTCACCGGGCATTTGGACAGAAGTTGACAGAGCCACTGAGTGTTTCCAGCCTTTTCATTTTTCAGTATCTGTAGCCCTTACTCTGTTTTGTAGTCAGTTGACTTGATGTCAATAAATAGATCGGGGGGCTTCTGCCGGGGCTGTGGGAATAGTGGGAGGTGGCCAGGAGGTGGGCTGTGGGATCAGGGTGGATGGGTTTGTAACACCATTACTGCAGCCAGCAAGGCAGCCAGGCAGCTGCGCACACTGCTGACTTCCCACTTTAAATCTGGTGCCCTGGGTCATATAGGGCAGTCCCCTGGGTGCCCTCTGGTCCCAACCGACCCATCAGCTCCAGCACAACCTGTCCCATCTTTTTGGCCGACCAGTGTTTGTGCGTGTGTGTGTGTGGGGTGTGTTGTTTAAGTATGGCTGCAGCTTGTCAGCCCAGCGAGTGTCCATCACGGACCCAGATATTCCCGCACTGTCTTTCATGGGTTTTGACTGTGTTCCACACGGCGCTGGTGCTAGTCCCTCACCGATAGCAGAATTGGTGCGGGTTTGATGTTGTTTTTTCTGACGTGGAAGTCCATGGTTTCTCCATTGGCGTCAGCACTTGGATGCAGAAATTGAGCATCCAGCCCAAGATCTTTAAAAGGCATCACAAGGATACACACTTTGCCTTACTTGTGCAAACATCTGGGTATTTTCGCATTGTTTTTCCAAATATTTTGACATCGCAAAATGTAAATTCTCCAATTTTGTTAATTTGGGAAACGGGGGAAATCTATTTGCCGAGAGCGAAGCGAGAATGTGGAATTGACTACCATCGGGAATAGTTGAGGTATTTAGCATTGGTGGACTTAAGGGACAGTTAGATGGCTGTATGAAGCAGAACTCAATATAAAGTTCTGCTGATAGTGTTAGGTGACGAAGGGTGCATAGGAAAAGGTTTGTGTGGAGCATAAAGGCCAATACTAAATTATTGGGCTGGAGCGTGATTCTCCGCAAACTGGTGCGATGTCCGCTACCCGGCGCCAAAAACGGCACGGATCACTCCGACGTCAGGCCGCCCCAAAGGTGCGGTTCTCCGCACCTTTAGGGACCAAGCCCTCACCTTGAGGAGCTAGGCATGCGCCGGAGTGGTTTCCGATCCGCCGGCTGGCGGGAAAGGCCTTTGGCGCCACGCCAGCCGGCGCTGAAAGGACTTCACCGGGCGAAGCATGCGCGGGAGCGTCAGTGGCTGCTGACGTCACCCCCGCGCATGTGCAGGGGAGGGGGTCTCTTCCGCCTCCGCCATAGTGAAGACCATGGCGAAGGCGGAAGAAAAAGAGTGCCCCCAGGGCACAGGCCCGCCCGCCGATTGGTGGGCCCCGATCGCAGGCCAGGCCACCGTGGGGGCACTCCTGGGGTCAGATCGCCCCGCGACCCCCCCCAGGACCCCGGAGCCCGCCCATGCTGCCTGGTCCCGCCGGTAAATACCAGCTTTGATTTACGCCGGCGGGACAGGCAATTTCTGGGCGGGACTTCGGCTCATCGCGGGCCGGAGAATCGCCAGGGGTGGCCCGCTGACCGGCGCGATTCCCGCCGACCGGCGCGGCGCAATTCGCGCCCCCGCCGAATCTCTGGGGCGTCATTCTCCCTGGGGCGTCATTCTCCGACCCCCCGCCGGGTCGGAGAATGGCCGTTGGCTGCCGTGAACCCCGCTCCCGCCCCCGCCGAAGTCTCCGGTACCGGAGATTGGGCGGGGGCGGGAATCGGGCCGCGCCGGTTGGCGGGACCCCCCGTTCAATTCTCCGGCCCGGATGGGCCGAAGTCCCGGCCAGAAATTGCCTGTCCCGCCGGCGTAAATCAAAGCTGGTATTTACCGGCGGGACCAGGCGGCGTGGGCGGGCTCCGGGGTCCTGGGGGGGGCGGGCGCGGGGCGATCTGACCCCGGGGGGTGCCCCCACGGTGGCCTGGCCCGCGATCAGGGCCCACCGATCCGCGGGCGGGCCTGTGCCATGGGGGCACTCTTTCCCTTCCGCCTCCGCCACGGCCTCCACCATGGCGGAGGCGGAAGAGACTCTCCCCACTGTGCATGCGCGGGAAACTGTCGGCGGCCGCTGACGCTCCCGTGCATACGCCGCATTTCCGCGCCAGCTGGCGGCACCAAATGCAATTTCCGCCAGTGGCGGGGCAACAAACGCCATATCCGCCAGCTGGCGGGGCGGAAATTCCTCCAGCGCCGGCCTAGCCCCTCAATGTTGGGGCTCGGCCCCCAAAGATGCGGAGCATTCCTCACCTTTGGGCCAGCATGATGCCCGTCTGATTGGCGCCGTTTTTGGCGCCAGTCGGCGGACATCGCGCCGTTGGGGGAGAATTTCGCCCCTGGTGGCGGAGAATTCGGGACACAGCGGGGGCGGGATTCACGCCCGCCCCCAGCAATTCTCCGACCCGGTGGGGGGGTCGGAGAATCGCGCTGTTTCTTCACTGTACAATCAATGCACAATTAAGCCTCTGCAAACTGAAGTATGGGTGTATGGGTGAATGGGTGTGCTGCCCACTCTAACATATACACTCTAACAGTTCGGGGATTTCAGGAACTTGTAGTTTCGAACCACCCAAAGCAGCAACATGTCTGTATCTGTCAGGTTTCGTTGTGACTAATGCTTTAGATAATTGACGAGCCCTCCCTCCAAATGGTTCCATAAGTTAAAAATTGTGTCATGGTTTCGGGACTAATTAGGCAATCTTGGCACTTCATTGAAATATTAGATTACTATGGGAGGGCCCTGTTAGCTTACTGTCAAACTCTTTCATCAAATTTAAAGGGCTAGTCTCACTCTTTTGAAAAGTTATTAAATACCTGGAACAGCTGGAACAAGGCTATAGTTTTGGTGTCAGTGGGAATTTGTATAGGTTGTCTTCACTGCACCCCTGAGCTCCTCATCTTAACTAGTAAGTAAGTAAAATCGCCATTGCCCCAAATGACCATAGGCTGCTTTCCCCTTTGAGGGGGAGAGCTGACAGGTGGTGATTTAACCCTGAGGATCACCACACCTCAGACTTGGGGCAGGGCTGTGAAAGCGAGGCCTTCATGAATAACTTCAGAAGGTATGGGGATTGAATCCGCACTGTTGGCCTCGCTCTGCATCATGAACCATGGGCGTCATTCTCCGCCGGCGGGAGTCTCCGTTCTGCCGGCGCCCGGGGGTTTCCCGACGGCGTGGGGCTGCCCCACAATGGGAAACCCCATTGACCGGCCGGTGTTACGGAGACTCCCGCCGGCCGGTCGGCGCAGAAATGTGGCGGGGCGGGTAGGAGAATTTCGCCCCAGCTCTCCAGCCAACTGAGCCTTAACTACATTGTTCTGGAGGAATCTAAATGGAAGCCTATTGTGGGACGAGGGGTTCCTACATTACAAAAGTCACAAAAAGTACAAAATTGGCAGTAAGGTACATTGGCAGAACCAGAGCTTGTGAAAACTGCTGTATAAATGCTATCTGTCTTTTTTTTCAGTGTTGGCCTGAGACTATTCTTGAGAGTTTACCATCCCACTCAGAACAGCAATGGCATAACTCTTGGACCAATGTATCCAAGCAGCTGAGCAAACAATTCTTTGTCTTTATTATCTATTCTATATGCTCAAGTTTTGGATTCTTTAGCAGATGCCAACAAATAGATAACCAATTATCTATATTACCATATTTACCTTTGAAACAGTGCTTCACGTTACTCTTTTATATTTCTACATTGTGAAAGAGACTACACCTGAAAAGCACTTAATTGGCTCTGAAGTGCTTTGGGATGTCTTAAGATCGTCAAAAGCACTATATAAATGCAAATCTTTCTTTCTGTTTCTTATCTTGTCAGGATTTTCATTCAGAGCCTGCAACTGCATTGTAGCTGTTAAGTAGTAGTAATGAATGGAAAATGTAGAAAACGCAATGGTTAATGCTGACAGAAAAGCAACAGAAAGTGATGTTTTGTGGACAGGAAATTTGCACTGCATAATTAGTTAATAAAGGGTGGGATTTAGCGGCTGTTCACGCCGGCGGGAAATTCTGGTCCCTCGCCAGTGCACGAGTTTCCCAGCGACAAGGGCTGCTGTCACCGGAGAATCCTGTTGACCATGGTGGGGTCGGTAGATCCTGCTGGCTGGTCGCCTTCACCTCCGAATAACACATGGTAGGTTGCTCGGTAAATCCCACCCAATATGTAAACATGCTCTTACAACCTTCTTCTTGCTAGTCATTGGGAAAATGCTGCAATGTGTTATTTAGAAAGTTTTAACAATGCACTTAGAAAATCAAAGCATGATCGGAGAGTTGATGTGGTTGTACAACAGGGAAATTGTTAGGCACACTTAAGAGTTTTCCTGAGGAAATAACTACTAGCGTAGATCAAGGGAAACCAGTCATTGTCGTATACTTGAATTGTTAAACGGCATTTGATAAGGTGTCACACAAAAGGGGCGTCATTCTCCGACCCACCGCCGGGTCGGAGAATGGCCGTTGGCCGCCGTGAATCCCGCCCCCGCCGAAGTCTCCGGTACCGGAGATTGGACGGGGGCGGGAATCGGGCCGCGCCGGTTGGCAGGACCCCCCGCTCAATTCTCCGGCCCGGATGGGCCGAAGTCCCGCCCAGAAATTGCCTGTCCCGCCGGCGTAAATCAAAGCTGGTATTTACCGGCGGGACCAGGCGGCGTGGGCGGGCTCCGGGGTCCTGGGGGGGGGCGCGGGGCGATCTGACCCCGGGGGGTGCCCCCACGGTGGCCTGGCCCGCGATCGGGGCCCACCGATCCGTGGGTGGGCCTGTGCCGTGGGGGCACTCTTTCCCTTCCGCCTCCGCCATGGTCTCCACCATGGTGGAGGAGGAAGTGACTCTCACCACTGCACATGCGCGGGAAACTGTCGGCGGCCGCTGACGCTCCCGCGCATGCGCCGCATTTCCGCGCCAGCTGGCGGGGCAACAAACGTCATTTCCGCCAGCTGGCGGGGCAACAAACGCCATTTCCGCCAGCTGGCGGGGCGGAAATCCCTCCGGCGCCGGCCTAGCCCCTCAATGTTGGGGCTCGGCCCCCAAAGATGCGGAGCATTCCGCACCTTTGGGCCGGCGCGATGCCCGTCTGATTGGCGCCGTTTTTGGCGCCAGTCGGCGGACATCGCGCCATTGGGGGAGAATTTCGCCCAAGGTTAGTAATATGCAAGATCTCATGGAATTGGGAGAATATATTGGCAATGAAGGGGAATTGGTTCAGGGATAGAAAGCAGATTGTAAGGATAAATTAGGCATTTTCAAGTTGACAGGCTGTAATTAGTGAAATGTCACAACGATCAGTGCTGGGGTCTCATTACTAACAATTTATATTAAAGACTTAGACGACGAGACCAAGAAGAATGTATCAAAGTTTGCTGATGATACAAAGCTGTAAGCTTTGTGGAATGTAAGCGGTGAGCAGGATACAAAGCGGCTATAAAGAGATATGCAGATTGAGGGGAATGAACAATGTAGGGAATGGTCAAGTTTCCACTTTGATGTTATGAATAGAAATGTAAAATATATTTTAAGGCACAAAACCTCTAAATATTGATGTTCAGACAGACGTGGGTGCTCTTGTACAAGGAACACAGAAAAGTAGCAGGCCGGTACAGCAAGCAATTAGGGAGCAATGGCACATTTGTTTTCATTGTAAGGAATGGAGTAAGGAATAAGAAAGTCTTGCTGCTGTCGTGTGGGCATTGGTGAGACCATACCTGAAATATTGTGCATTGCATCACTCTGTATACTTAAGGAAGGATATTCTTCTTTCACAAATTCACTAGATTGGCTCTTAGGATGAGGGACTTGTCCTAAGAGGAGAGGCTGAATAAATTGTGTCTACATTCTTTGGAGTTTAAAAGAATGAGAGGTAACCCAATAAAAACATTCAAAATTCTGAAGGGGTTTAACAGGGTAGACAAGGAGATGTTGGCTGGAATTCTCTGGTCGTCAGGATTCACTTTTCCCACTGACAGTGCACCCTCGTCAATGGGTTTCCAGACAATGTGGGATGATTTCAATGGGAAATCCAATTGACAAGTGGCGGGAAGATAGAATCCCGCCACCAGCAAACGGTGCGCTGCCGAGAAACATGCAACTGGAGGGGGGGGGGGGGGGGGGGGGGGTCGTTAATCTCTCCCATTGTTTTCCCTGGCTGGAGAACCCAGAACATGGGAGCACAATCTCATGAAAAGCGGTTCATCATTTAAGACTGAGGTGAGGGAGAGTTTCTTCACTCAGAGGATAAATTACCATGTAGATGGAAAAGATCACAGATTCAATCCCCGAGTCTGTACTGAGTACCCTAGCACTGGGGCAGATCGGATCATAGCTTGGAGAGAAAATTTCACTGCAAGAACAGTATACTCAATTGCGTATTAACAGGTCAAATGTAGAGCAGATGATTCTCATCAATCAAAGGCTCCCTGCTGAATCTTATACTTATCTTGTATTCTTTCAGTGAGATCTCGGTAGTTGTCCTTGTAATAGATCTGTTTTTTGGGATTGATTTCTCTGTGAGTCACAATACTCCAACGCCCTCTATTTATTAAGACCTCCTACTACTTCGACACTTTGTAATATCTGCATTCATATTGAGGAATGCAAATCCCACTCGACTATTTTAATTTCTATTCATGGTGATACTTTCTCCCTTGCTTGGTGCAACTAAATTTATAGATGAACCAACATCATCACTCTTAGCAGACAGAAGTCAAGACAGGAATAATATATAAAGGTATTCGGGAATGTTGATGCAGAGAATCTCCTAATTCTGGAATCCCATTCATGTCTCCCTCAAACAGTGTATTTAAAAGTATGTTAAATGTTTGCCCGTTAATATCGTCAAAAATAAATTCTACACTAAAAAGCTTAGCTATAATTTTTAGAATGTTATACCTCTAAAATCATAATTTTAATAAAAGTTCCCTGAACATGTGAAGTTAATTCAACCTATGGGCCCCATTTTCTCTCTGTAATCATTGAAAAAGAGTAGATGTGTGGAATCACGAAAGGCTACCAGCACGTCAATTATCAAATCCACAATGCACCATTGATAGGTAGCTGCTTATGTGTTGACAAATCTAAATTGAATAGCATGTTAGTGGTAATTTTATTAATTTGCTTTGCTCACCAGCATGCATGGCAGGAATTCTAGTGCCTCCTCCACACAATTTTCGGTCCATTGCAAAATTAATGAATAACAGATTGCAAGATAAATGAAATGTGACATAATATTATTTAATGAATGAGTGCATGTGGTGTTCCAGCAAATGTGTTATCATGATAACGTACATTTTATACAGTGCATTTAATGTGGGGAAATTTCCCAAGGAATTTGACAAGTGTGACATTGGACATAATTGGATGCAGAGCTGAAGAAGGAGGTATGTAGAGATAGAGGTGGCGGGATGGATCGGTTTAAGCAATGAGTTCCTGGAATGTTTGTCAATGGTGGAATTAAGGGAGAGGGGGATGCACAAGAGGTCAGTCAGTGGGACAATGAGATCATAAAATCATAAGATCATAAGACATAGGAGCAGAATTAGGCCACTCAGCCCATCGAGTCTGCTCCACCATTCAATCATGGCTGATATGTTTCTCAACCCCATTCTCCTGCCTTCTCCGCATAACCCCGATCCTTATTAATCAAGAACCTGGGCTGGATTCTCTGATCCTGCGGCTATGTCCGCAGGGTCTGTCTGGTCTTACAACCAGAAAGTTGGGGCCGCCCCCGCACCGATCATCTGTCCAGTGGGGGACTAGCACAGCGTAAAGCCCCCAGCTTTACCTGCGGATAAGGTCGGGAATGGCCGTGTCCGTGGCCACACGTGCGCACGGCGGCGGGCTACACCGCACAATATGCCGCTGGCCGTGCGCGGTCCTGGCCTGTCAAATACTGCCCCCTGTAACCAGCCTGGCCACCGCCGAACCACCCCCCACCAGTCCCTCCAGCCCCCGCCGAAGCCCCCCCTGCCAGCGGTTTCAGGTCTTGTGTCCCACGCCGTCGGGGCTCAGCCCGGCGGGGGCGGAGTATTGGGGGAGGGCCTCAGGTGACGTCCTGAGGCCGTCCATACGCCGTACTTCCCGAGTATGCCGTTTTTGAGGGGGCGGCGCATCGCAAAAGTGGCACCACCCCCGATTCTGGCGCAAATGAGGATTCTCCGGCCGATCGCCGAAAGCTATTCCGGCGTCGGCGATCGGAGATTCCAGCCCACTATCTATCACTGTCACTCAGTGATTTTGGTCTCCAAAGGCTTCTACAGCAAAGATTTCCACAGATTCACCACACTTTGGCTGAAGAAATTCCTCCTCATCTCTGTTTTAAAGGATTGTCCCTTTAGTCTGAGATTGTGTCCTCTCCTTCTAGTTTTTCCTACTTGTAGAAACATCCTCTCCATGTCCACTCTATCCAGGCCCCACAGTATTCTGTAGGTTTCAATAAGATCCCCCCTCATCCTTCTAAACTCCAACGAGTACAGACCCAGAGTCCTCAACCGTTCCTCATACGACCAGCTCTTCATTCCAGGATCATTCTTGTGAACCTCCTCTGGGCCATTTCCAAGGCCAGCACATCCTTCCGTAGATACGGAGCCCGGAACTGCTCACAGTATGCCAAATCGGGTCTGACCAGAGCCTGATACAACTTACGGAATGAGTAGCTTTGGGGCTAAAGATTATTTCAGAGATAGGGGCAAGGCCATGAAGGCTTTAAACACAAGAATAAGAATTTCAAATTGGAAACATTGGAGGATCAGGGTTCAATGCAGATGGTCACATGACTGATGATTAACCAGACTTGACTTAGGATAGAAAACAGCATAAAACTGGATAAGTTGAAGTTTATGGAGAATAGAGAAAGGAATGCATTGGGGCTCTCCCTGCACCCCCCTCCCCCCACAGGCATTGGGGCGCTCCCCGCACCCCCCTCCCCCCACAGGCATTGGGGCTCTCCCCGCACCCCACCTCCCCCCACAGGCATTGGGGCTCTCCCCGCACCCCCCTCCCCCCACAGGCATTGGGGCTCTCCCCACATCCCCCTCCCCCCACAGGCATTGGGGCTCTCCTCGCAGCCCCCTCCCCCCACAGGTATTGGAGCTCTCCCCGCACCCCCTCCCCCCACAGGCATTGGGGCTCTCCCCGCACCCCCCTCCCCCCACAGGCATTGGGGCTCTCCCCGCACCCCACCTCCCCCCAAAGGCATTGGGGCTCTCCCCGTACCCCCCTCCCCCCACAGGCATTGGGGCTCTCCCCGCACCCCCCTCCCCCCACAGGCATTGGGGCTCTCCCCGCATCCCCCTCCCCCCACAGGCATTGGGGCTCTTCCTGCATCCCCCTCCCCTCACAGGCATTGGAGCTCTCCCCGCATCCCCATCCCCCCACAGGCATTGGGGCTCTCCCCGCATCCCCCTCCCCCCACAGGCATTGGGGCTCTCCCCGCATCCCCCTCCCCCCACAGGCATTGGGGTTCTCCCCGTACCCCCCTCCCCCCACAGGCATTGGGGCCCTCCCCGCACCCCCTTCCCCCCTGCAGGAATTGGGGCTCTCCCCGCACCCCCCTCCCCCTACACGCATTGGGGCTCTCCCCGCACCCCCCTCCCCCCACAGATATTGGAGCTCTCCACGCAACCCCCTCCCCCCACAGGCATCGGGGCTCTCCCCGCACCCCTCTCCCCCCACAGGCATCGGGGCTCTCCCCGCACCCCCCTCCCCCCACAGGCATTGGAGCTTTCTCCGCACCCCCCTCCCCCCACAGGCATCGGGGCTCTCCCCGCACCCCCTCCCCCCACAGGCATTGGGGCTCTCCCCGCAACCCCCGCACCCCACAGGCATTGGGGCTCGCCCCGCAGCCCCCTCCCCCCACAGACATTGGGGCTCTCCCCGCACCCCCCTCCCCCCACAGGCATTGGGGCTCTGCCATCCCCCCTCCCCCAACAGGCATTGGGGCTCTCCCCTGCCCCCTCCCCCCACAGGCATTGGGGCTCTCCCCGCACCCCCCTCCCCCCACAGGCATTGGGGCTCTCCCCGCCCCCCCCTCCCCCCACAGGCATTGGAGCTCTCCCCGCACACCCCTCCCCCCACAGGCATTGGAGCTCTCCCCGCATCCCCCTCCCCCCACAGGCATTGGGGCTCTCCCCGCACCCCCCTCCCCCCACAGGAATTGGAGCTCTCCCCGCACACCCCTCCCCCCACAGGCATTGGAGCTCTCCCCGCATCCCCCTCCCCCACAGGCATTGGGGCTCTCATAGAATTTTTTACATAGAATTTACAGTGCAGAAGGAGGCCATTCGGCCCATCGAGTCTGCACCGGCTCTTGTAAAGAGCACCCCACCCAAGGTCAACACCTCCACCCTATCCCCACAACCCAGTAACCCCACCCAACACTAAGGGCAATTTTGGACACTAAGGGCAATTTATCATGGCCAATCCACCTAATCTGCACATCTTTGGGCTGTGGGAGGAAACCGGAGCACCGGAGGAAACCTACGCACACACGGGGAGGATGTGCAGACTCCGCACAGACAGTGACCCAAGCCGGAATCGAACCTGAGACCCTGGAGCTGTGAAGCAATTGTGCTATCCACAATGCTACCGTGCTGCTCCCCGCAACCCCCTCCCCCCCACAGGCATTGGGGCTCTCCCCTCCCCCTCCCCCCACAGGCATTGGGGCTTTCCCCTCCCCCTCCCCCACAGGCATTGGGGCTCTCCCCGCACCCCCCTCCCCCCACAGGCATTGGAGCTCTCCCCGCACACCCCTCCCCCACAGGCATTGGAGCTCTCCCCGCATCCCCCTCCCCCACAGGCATTGGGGCTCTCATAGAATTTTTTACATAGAATTTACAGTGCAGAAGGAGGCCATTCGGCCCATCGAGTCTGCACCGGCTCTTGTAAAGAGCACCCCACCTAAGGTCAACACCTCCACCCTATCCCCACAACCCAGTAACCCCACCCAACACTAAGGGCAATTTTGGACACTAAGGGCAATTTATCATGGCCAATCCACCTAACCTGCACATCTTTGGGCTGTGGGAGGAAACCGGAGCACCCGGAGGAAACACACGCACACACGGGGAGGATGTGCAGACTCCGCACAGACAGTGACCCACGCCGGAATCGAACCTGGGACCCTGGAGCTGTGAAGCAATTGTGCTATCCACAATGCTACCGTGCTGCTCACCGCATCCCCCTCCCCCACAGGCATTGGGGTTCTCCCCGTAACCCCTCCCGCCACAGGCATTGGGGCTCTCCCCGCACCCCACCTCCCCCACAGGCATTGGGGCTCTCCCCGCATCCCCCTCCCCCCCACAGGCATTGGGGCTCTTCCTGCATCCCCCTCCCCCCACAGGCATTGGAGCTCTCCTCGCACCCCCCTTCCCCCACAGGCATTGGGGCTCTCCACTCTTCCCACCCACCTGTTGCAGGCATTGGGGCTTTCTGCTCTAATCCCCCCCCTCACCCCCCACTGACCCCCCTCACAGGCATGGGCCTCCCCACCCCCCCCAACCGTTGCAGGCATGGGGGCTCTCTCCTCTTCCCTTCCCCCTCACAGGTATTGGGGTTGTTCCCTCTTCCCACCTCCCCATCGCAGGTATCAGGGCTCACCTGTCTACACCACACCGCACATAAGGGCACTCCCCCAATGGAGGAGGGTAACCCCCCACCCCCCTTTGCACTGCCCCATTCATGTACCCCCTTGGCACTGTCCCCTTTGTGTGCCCCTTCATTTGTGCATTGGCAGGAGGCATTGCCAGGGTGTCAGAGGGCAATATCCAGCTTTATCCCTCAGCACCTGAAGCTTATAGGTACCTCCACACCCCTGGCATGGTTATCACGACTGAATTTAACTTTTGAAAACCAAGAGTGATTCATGCCAGCGTGATCAGCATCAACGGGGCTGAGGTGGAGATGGTTAGCAGCTTCAAATTCCTTGGGGTACACATCTCCAAAAATCTGTCCTGGTCCACCCATGTCGACACAACAGCGCCTATACTTCCTCAGGACACTAAGGAAATTCGGCATGTCCACAGTAACTCTTACCAACTTTTACAGATGGGCCATAGAAAGCATCCTAAATGGCTGGTATGGCAACTGCTCAGCCCAAGTCCTCAAGAAACTTCAGAGAGTCGTGAGCACAGCCCAGTCCATCACATAAACCCGCCTCCCATCCATTGACTTCATCTACAGCTCCCGCTGCCTGGGGAAAGCGAGCAACATAGTCAAAGACCCCTCCCACCCGGCTTACTCACTCTTCCAACTTCTTGTGGGCAGGAGATACAGAAGTCTGAGAACACGCACGAACAGACTCAAAAGCATCTTCAGTCCCACTGTTACCAGACTCCTAAATGACCCGCTTATGGACTGATCTCATTAACTCTACACCCCTGTATGCTTCACCCAATGCCGGTGTCTATGTATTGTGTACCTTGTGTTGCCCTATTATGTATTTTCTTTTCTTTTCATGTACTTAATGATCTGTTGAGCTGCTCGCAGGAAAATACTTTTCACTGTACCTCGGTACACGTGACAATAAACAAATCCAATCCAATCTTACACCACCCCGTCTCTCTGCCCTTGCCCTGCAAATGTTTTTCTTCAGGTGCTTTTCCAATCCGCTATTAAAAATCACAATCAAATTAGTCTCTACCACACACTCAGGCAGTGCTTTCCAGATCCTAACCATTCGCTATGTAAAATATTTTTTCCTCAAGAAGCTATTGGTTCTTTTGCCAACCAAGTTAATTTGGTATTTCCTGGTTCTCAACACTCCCGCCAATGGGAAGTTTCTCTCTACGTACTCCATCTAGACTCCTTATGACTTTGAAAAGTTTGATCAAATCTCCTGTGAGGTGAACAAAATCTACTTTCCAATCTATTCAGTTGAGGCTGAACCAGGATTTTATCTCGCTGGCAGTTATTGAGAGTCACTGTTGCTGCTTTTGTTCTTGGATCACATGTAAACCTGTTTGGGTAAGGCTGGTAAATCTCCTTGTTCGAGGACAACCAGATAAGTTTCTGCTTTATGGTCACCATTATGGATTCTATTTTTTATTTTAGATGTATTTAAATGACGGAATTTAAATTCCCTGACTGTCATGGTGGAATTTTAACATATTCTCCAGATTATTAGAATTGTTCTCTGGATTACAGTTCCAGTAGCATAGCGACTATGCTCCCGTTCCAGGATACCCTCAATTTTGCTTTGCTTCATTGATGGATTCAGTGTTTGATTGGTGGGGTCTTCTTTTTTTGCAGGGGAGGCAGTGGCATAGTGGTATTGTTACTGGACGAGTAATCCAGAGACCCAGAGTCATGTTCTGGGAACCCAGGTTTGGATACTGCCATGGCAGATGGTGAAATTTTAATTCAATAAAAATCTGCAATTAGAAGTCTAAAGATGACCAGGGGCGACATTCTCCGACCCCCCCCCCCCCCCCGCCGGGTCGGAGAATCGTCGGGGTCTGGCGTGAATCCCACCCCTGCCTGTTGCCGAAGTCTCCGGTTGGCGGGCCCCCCGCTCGATTCTCCGGCCAGGATGGGCCGAACTCCTGCCGATAAATTGCCTGTCCCGCCGGCGTAAATTAAATCACCTACCTTACCGGCGGGACAAGGCGGCGCGGGTGGGCTCCGGGGTCCTGGGAGGGGCGCGGGGCGATCTGACCCCGGGGGGGTGCCCCCACGGTGGCCTGGCCCGCGATCGGGGCCCACCGATCCACGGGCGGGCCTGTGCCGTGGGGGCACTCTTTCCCTTCCGCCTCCGCCATGGTCTCCACCATGGCAGAGGTGGAAGAGACTCCCTCCACTGCGCATGCGTGGGAAACTGTCAGCGGCCGCTGACGCTCCCGCGCAGGCGCCGCCCGGAGATGTCATTTCCGCGCCAGCTGGCGGGGCACCAAAGGCCGTTTCCGCCAGCTGGCAGGGCGGAAATTCCTCTGGCGTCGGCCAAGCCCCTCAATGTTGGGGCTCAGCCCCCAAAGATGCGGAGCATTCCGCACCTTTGGGGCGGCGCGATGCCCGTCTGATTGGCGCCGTTTTGGGCGCCAGTCGGCGGACATCGCGCCGTTTCCGGAGAATGTCGCCCCCGGAAACCATTGTTGATTGTCGTAAAAATCCATCTGGTTCACTAATTTCCTTTCGGGAAGGAAATCTGCCATCCTTACCCGGTCTGGCCGACATGTGACTCCAGATCCACAGCAATGTGGTTGACTCTTAAACACCCACATCCCATAAACAAATAAAGAAACTTGGTTTCCTGTGGAGAAAATTTTATTTTTCTTCTGTATCTACTGCACATTCCAGCTATTGCTACAATTGTATAGAATCTTTGTCCATATTCTTTTAAAATTGTAAATTTGTACATGGTATCGCTGAATATACCTGAAAATATCTATTTCAAAAGGGAGTTTGAAAGTCAGATCTTCAACCGGTTCAGTAGGAGTACTTTAAACAAAGAGATCTAGGGGTACAGGTTCATAGCTCCTTGAAGGTGGAGTCGCAGGTGGACAGGGTGGTGAAGAAGGCATTCAGCATGCAGGTTTTATTGGTCAGAATATTGAATACAGGAGTTGGGACGTCTTGTTGAAGTTGTACAAGACATTGGTAAGACCACACATGGAATACTGTGTTCAGTTCTGGTCACCCTATTATAGGAAGGATATTGTTAAACTAGAAAGAGTGCAGAAGAGATTTACGAGGATGAACCAGGACTTGATGGTCTGAGTTATAAGGAGAGGCTGGATAGGCTGGGACCTATTCCCCTGGAGCGTAGGAGGCTTAGGGCAGATCTTATAGTGGTCTGTAAAATAATGAGGAGCATAGATAAGGTAGTCAACATCTTTTCCCAAAGGTAGAGGAGTCTAGAACTAGAGGGCATAGGTTTAAGGTGAGAGGGGAGAGATACAAAAGAAACCAGAGGGGAATTTTTTTCACACAGAGGGTGGTGAGCATCAGGAACGAGCTGCCAGAGGCTGTGGTAGAGGCAGGTACAATTTTTCCCTTTAAAAAACAGTTAGACAGTTACATGTGCAGGATGGATAAAGAGGGATATGGGCGAAATGCTGACAAATGGGACTAGCTTAGTGATAGAAACTGGGCGGCATGGACAAGCTGGGCTGAAGGGCCTGTTCCATGCTGTAAACATCTATGACTATGACTCTATCTATCTGGTGTAAGCATTTTAATTATTAATCCTCAGTGAGTGAAGGAAAAACTCAATTTCCAGATATTGGGAGACAAGGGGCGGGATTCTCCGCAATCGTCACAATGTCCGCCGACCGGCGCCAAAAACGGCGCGAATCAGTCCGGCATCGCGCCGCCCCAAAGGTGCGGAATTCTCCACATCTTGAGGGGCCGAGCCCTCACCTTGAGGGTCTAGGCCCGCGCCGGACTGATTTCCGCTCCGCCAGCTGGCGCGGAAATGACTTTGCTGTGCGGCGCATGCGCGGGAGCGTCAGCGGCCGCTCACGGCATCCCCGCGTATGCACAGTGGAGGGGGTCTCTTCCGCCTCCGCCATAGTGGAGACCATAGCGAAGGCGGAAGGAAAAGAGTGCCCCCACGGCACAGGCCCGCCCGCGGATCTGTGGGCCCCGTCGCGGGCCAGGCCACCATGGGGGCACCCCCCGGGGCCAGATCGCCCCGCCCGCGCCGCCTTGTCCCGCCGGTAAGATAGGTGGTTTGATTCTCGCCGGCGGGACAGGCATTCCAGCAGCGGGACTTCGGCCCACTGCGGGCCGGGAAATCGCCGGGGGGGGGAGCCCGCCAACCGGCGCAGCGCGATTCCCACCCCCGCCGAATATCTGGTGCCGGAGAATTCGGCAACCGGCGGGGGCGGGATTCACGCCAGCCCCCGGCGATTCTCCGACCCGGCGGGGGGGGTCGGAGAATCCCGCCCAAGGCTTGCTGATACTTTTCTCAATTGGTTCCTCACTTACATACCAATGACTTCTTCTCCCACTCCTCAGAGTCTACCAGGGTTCTATTTGAGGCTTTCTCCCCCTCATCTACAGGCTGCCCCTTGTTGACACAAGATGATTGGGACTATTCCCAATAATACGAAAAGCCAAGGTGGCGATTAGAAGAGATTTTTAAGAGTATATGAAGAATTTTGACAAGTGTGAATAAGCAGACAAAGGGATTATAAATTTAAAAATGTTACCAAAAAAACAATAAACAGGTGGACTATTGACATAAATGATATTATATTGCTTAAGATAAGTTACTTCAATGGGAAGCAAAATGTGGTGGGATATAAAACTGGTGGTAAATCCAGGATTCCTGTCAGGCAGGTTTGGTTGAAATCATACCCTATCCAGTTGGGGTTTTCTGTTTGTGCTATCTCTAGTCTTTGATTTTCCTCCAATTTACTTTAAGGAACAAGATTACCAAGAGCTAGTAATTGGACTAGCAGAAAATTTAGTCAAAGGCTGGAGTCTTCCATTGGGGAATCTAAGTTCAGTGGTGGACATGGAAATAGGAGTGATTTTCACTGTGGTATTCAGGTGCACTGCTTTGCTCATTATATATGCACCTGCAAGGAGTTCACCAATTAACACGGCAGGGGCAAGCTGGATGTAGCTGAGCCTGCCGTTATGTCATGGACAGCCTACACTTTTCCTTCCACCTTTGCTCAGCCATTCCTCCACACTTCCTGCCTTCCTTAGTCAACCTCCACACAATTTGCACTGCCACCACCTCTGTATTATTGGGCAGCCAAAGACTTTGGGCATTTTTATAAGAATTATTGGGTAACTCACTTTGTGTTGTGACTGCAGTACAAGTGGGGCTGGAATTGATTGTGCACTTGCTTAGGGTGTCGTAACATAAAAAGGACTCGATGGATAATTGAATCACTCCCTTCATCACTGGGAAATTGATTCAAACCCAGACCAGAGAATAGTTTTCGCTCTCTGGCTGCAAGATTCTGAAGTGAATTTGGGTGCTTAATTCACTTTCTAATTGGCAGGCAGTCAATGTTCAAAACTGCAAAATATAGTTCTAATTAGGAACAAAATGGCAGCACTACCTAAATGGACCTCAAAAATATTCGGAAATATCATTGTTACACTCTTGCACCAATGAGTGCACTAGTTGGAGTCAATTTTGGTGTCAACACATTGTTGAGTCAATCATCAATTTGATAGGTACTGCAACTTGCCAGGCAATGGTAATAGTTCAGAAAGCACACAATAGGTGGATTCTCCGGGGCCGCCAGCAACGGCAGTAATCCCGATGGCCCGGTGAATCGGGCATTGGGCAAAAGATGGGTTACAAGCTGGTCATGAAACCCATTGCAAGTCTTTGCCCCGCCAGCACTGCCGACGAGCTTCGCATCCAGACCCAGCAGGAATATGCAAATAGGTCATTATCCCTAATTTGAATTTAATTTATGGGCCGATTCACCTGCCTCATGGGATGCTCCCCCCCCCCCCCCCCCCCCCCCCCCGCCGCCGCCCCCCACCGCTCCAAGGCCAGGTGTTTGCTGGTGTGAATTGGTGCAATGCCTGACAAACACGGACCTGGTGGCTGGCACACTGACAAGTGGCAAGAGTGTGAGTACCCTCCCTACAATTGCCTCCAGGGTGCTGGGGTGGTGGGCAGGTGGGGGGGGGGGGGGGGGGGGGTCCTTCATGGGTTCTGGGGCTAGGGCCCAGGGGGCTTGTGGAGGGGCTCATGTTGGGGGTCTGTCCTGGAATGGAGGTTGTTTGGCTGGTCCTCCCATCCGCAGTTTTTAAACCCTTTAAACAGTCTGTCAGCATCTCAAAATTAAAGTTCTCTAAGAATAAAGTGAAAGTCTTCCCATATGCATCCCTAAATCTTTTATACAGTCTATCAGCGGGCCAAGTTCAAAGATCTGAGAGAAGGGAGGATTAGTGTTGTTTATTTATTTAGCTCTATGGGGTCATTAACTATGCGGAGCAGCTGTTTCTCTAACCGCAGTTCTCAAAAAGTTTTGTACTCAAGAACTACCAGGTGCTCAGAATGAAGAGACAACCTCTCAAAAATAAAATGTAGGGCGCGATGCAGCGGACTCAAGTTAAAGTCCCCTGAATGGCGTGTTTTGCGGGGTGTTTCTTGGCAGCTGCCATGCCGAGAAACACCCAGCTATCCACTTTGCCGTTTTCCTGCCTTGGGGAGATCCTCTCCGTCGAGGCTGCACTTAGAGAGATTTCCTGCTGATGAGTTTCCTCACAGATTGGGTGCCATTTTGAAAGGCTGCCCAAATTTCTCCTCCCCACCTTTCAGCCCTCCCCCCCCATCACTCTTTGACCATCCCCCCTCACCCTCCCCAATCTTGGGGAGGCCCCCGGAAACACCCACCTCATCTCCAGTCTACCTGGCAAGGCCCCCTCCGGGCCTGACCCCTGGCAGTGCCAACCTGGCACCTGTGCATCCTGGCACACTGGCAGTCTGGGATTGCACTACCAAAGTGCCAGGCTGGCAGTGCCAGGGTGCCCGGGGGAGTACCAGGGTGCCACCCTTTCCTGTCCCTGAACGCCCGGGGGTCCCACTGGATTGGGAGACACCCCCAGTGTCATTACAACTGGTTCACGTTTGTGTGGACCAGTACTAAACGATGTGTGGCGAGGTATCCAAGGCACAGCCAGTTAGTCCTGGGCGCCAGGGAAATCCAGCGTCCGGGTATTTAAATGAGGTATAAGGCTCATTTAAAAGTTCAGATTTGGATCGTGCCCAGTGTGAGCAAGATCTAGATCATGCCGGGTGGAGCGAGTTGAGTGACTCGTGATCGGCCCAGCGCACGGCACAGAGCCCAATGTGGGGCTCGTGCACAATTCACCCATTGCACCTGGATCCATGTCAGGCACAACGGGGTTGCTGAATTGCACCTATCGGAACAGAATCAGCTTCATGAGATGAGAGACACATCTAGAGCAGTGCCTAATGTGGTGCAGTTGGGAGATGACAACCTGTTAGAGAGCGTTATAAAATTCTCTTCACTTCTCTTTGCACGTCAAACTGACGTTTTGCAGGAAATGATTGAGCACAGAGGGCTTTTCCCTAAAGTGCTCAACCCCTAGCTTATTAAATACTGTTTTGAATCCTCTCCATCCAGCACATAGATCCCCAGTTTGAAAAGTTCTGTAACCCTAGGGAGCATTTCTTGAATTTAGTAGAAATATGCTATTTTGCATACAGGGCAATGCTTGGTTTCAAATTGCTTCAATGATGGCCATCTTGTCATCTGTACTGCAAATGCTCATGCTTATCATTTAACAAAAAGAAAAGAAGCCTAATTATGTACTTACATCTCAAAGAAGAAATAATCCCTCCCCTGCAACTTAAAAACATGTTTTATGATAGGAATATATCCTTTTGAAATAACCTTCGTTGTATGCTGCTTGTTCGCTGAAAGAAATTGTTTTACCAGAAAATAATTTGGTAAAATGTAAGGTGGTGCCTTTAAGAGGAATATATTGTGTTAATTCTGGATGAGAGTCAGGGGTGAAACCATTATCTCAGAAAGATCAAAGCCATGCAGATTGCATGCAGATAGCAATATTCTGTGGGTATTTCATATTTTTCTTCACAAGGTAGATTTGTGGATGTGATTGTTGATAGAAACTTGTGAAAACAAAATGTTGAAGAGCAGCAAAGAGCCCTGTAGTTAAAATGTCACTGAAGGGTGTGACAAGGCTTGGCTGTTTTGCTACATTTTAAAAATAGTAGGGAGAATAAATAATGTTAAAATAGAGCAAGTTTAAAGTAAAGCAATTTTTATTGTCACAAGTAGGCTTACATTAACACTGCAATGAAGTTACTGTGAAAAGCCCCTGGTCGCCACATTCTGGCGCCTGTTCGGGTACATGGAGGTAAAATTCAGAATGTCCAAATTACCTAAAGGCACTTCTTTCGGGACTTGTGGGAGGAAACCGGAGCACCCGGAGGAAACCCACCCAGACACAGGGCGAAGGTGCAGACGCCGCACAGACAGTGACCCAAGTGGGAATCGAACCTGGGACACTTGCGCTATGAAGCAACAGTGCTAACCACTGTGTTTTTACATGCCACCCAGAAGTAAGTGCACCTACATGAACTGTAAAGCTCCCCCGCCACCTCATTAACTTTTGAATGACCAAAGGCAATATGATATACTTTTGCTAATTATTTCTTCATTGCTGTTAATTGCTGAAGTCTTCTGTCCTCTGTTCTTTTTTATTCAGAAAATGCTATCTTTTACTTCACATTTACAGATGTTCTTAACTTTTTACATAAAAGCTGTTTTAAAATGTTTAATTGCATTGGCCATGGCTTCGTTACTGATGCAATCAGCAGGCTGAATTCTGCACTGACACCCTGACATAAATATCCCTCCTGTCTTAGTGTCATCATGAGAAAAGGACACGTTCATCAGAATGTGATTGCATTCTACTTATCCATTGATAATGCATTCCTAGGAATCCTGGGTAGACCGAACATACCATTAGATTCAGTAGCCAACTCAAAATTCTGTGAAATCAGTTTTTCCCCGTTATTACTGCTCTCATTGGTCACGTAATGTTGGCTTAAACCTGCTGTTGTACAGGCTGCTGGGAAGTAAGAAAGATACCTTTCTCCAATTTGTTCTCCTTCTCTGTATGGCGGAGACCAGGATCTTTGCAACTGGGGGTATCGAATCTGTGTGGCGCCACATGTTTATCGACCATGGCACTTCCATGAAGTAATTGTTATCTGTATTTTTCGCCTCATTTGCAAACAGCCATTTTGATTAATTTGTCTCAATGATGTCAGGTCGCTTGGTTTTCATTGTAATTGTGATTAATTTCTTTCAGTTTGAGGCCTGTGATGGTGCTCCACAATGAAGGGGTTAATTTCCAACTACATTCTGTCGGTAATGAGGACGAAGCTTGGAAAAACTATCTGGAAAATCCATTAACTGCAGCAACAAAGGCCATGATGAGCATCAATGGTGATGACGAAAGTGTAGCTGCTTTGAGTTTCCTCTATGACTATTATAAGGTATTTGTTTTGATTGAAAGGTATGTGATCAAAGGGACAAACATATTTTTAGTTAATTTAGTAACAAAAACTCAATTCGAAAGATCCTTTTGCTTTTTGTACAGTGTCAAAATGACATCAGAAAGACTCACATGATGCAAATTTTAATCCCCTCCTTTTGTTTCTGTGATACTATGGGTGAGATTTTCTGGTTGCACCCGCCCTGAGAGCAGATGTTCCCACCTGAGGTCAATGAACCTTTAAGTAGTCCATCAAATTTTCCATCCTGCCCGTGATGGTTCTTGCGTTGAGTGGCACCGAAAAATTTACCCCGATATGTATCTCTGTAATTCCACCACTGCACACCGTAAAAGGCTAGGCAGTCCAAATGAACATTAACACCAATAGCATCGTAATTACCCAGAGGCACGTGGATACTCAGCTGTTGATATATTCAAGGCAGAGATCTATAGGTTTTCAGATGCTAAGGGAATCAGGAATAGTGGGATAGTGCAGGAAGGTGGATTTTGAGATAGAAGATCAGCCATGGTCTTTATTGGATGCTGTCAAAGGGCTGAATGGACTATTCCTGCTCCTATTTATTCTGTTCATCTATATTCAAACTGTTCCTTGTCCTTCTTGGCAAGAAGCGTGGCCTCCAAAAATCAGCTCCATTAATATTTATCTGAATGTCACATTGCACTAGGATTTTAACTTAATTTCTCTTATCAACATTTCAATTCTCCAGTTAATAAAAACCTTACCAGAAATCAACTTTCTTTGTACTGCTCATGTCATTGTTCTATGCAACTCATCATTAATAAAATTAGTACTCTGGCCATCCATCCAATATCCTTTCGTTTTTTCCCTACTTACATGGTAGGATAAATTCAAGAAACATGTAGGAAGACACGTAAGTAGTCCATTACCTCATTCTCAAAGTCAGATAAGATCCAAGTTACTCAGTTCACATGAACTGATGTGAACAAGTGGGTGGTTGAACTTTCATAAGTATGTGTTAGTACAATTACTCTCAGCAGTTCACACTGATTCCTGCCGACTGATAACTTTTTGTCAATCTCAACAGTTTCCTATGCGTTTTTTTTTAAAGTGATGTTGCTTCTTTTATAGGTCCCAAGGCAGGAAAGATTTCTTCTGCCTGGAAAAGTACCTCGCCAGTGTGAACCGAATTTAGTAAAGAGGTATGAGATATCTTCAGATCTTGATGGTTCTTTCTCGTACTGATTGGCCACGCCACATTTTGCTCAGTTGAAAACAGCAGGAAACACTGGACTAAATTACCATGTGGACAACCGTTTCTTTCCTATTTTATCCCAAGTGGCCTTTATCTGTAGAGCCAGGGCATATTATTTTCCTTTTGAACGCAAGCCAAAATGCCCATGAAATTAGGCCCCTGTCTCAGAGCCAGAATCAAGCAAATGTCTCCCCAGAAAATCCGGGTGCACCAGCCAGCCAGCCCCCCCGACCCCCTCCTCAACCCAGTATTCCCAGCCGGAGATCCAGACTATATTAGCATTTATCTAAAAGGCTGCGGTGGGAAATTATTTCCTCGAGACAGCCCAGTGGCTGTCACAATATGGTGTTACCCACACACCCTGCTGGTCAGGAGAAGGAAGAGGCATGAGGGGGTGGACGGGGGGAGGGATATCCATTCTCAGCAATGGTGGGAGCAAGTGCGGGGGGTGGTCCAGGCAAGTTTTGTGGGGCATGCAGGAGAGCCCCTGCTCCTCCAGCTCCACAAAAGTAGTTTTGGGTTCAACGTTGTCTCTTTCCCATTTTGTTGTAAAATGACAGTCAATGTACTCAGTATTGCACCTTAAAGAAAGGGAAAGAAACCTCAAATAAACTCTGCTTCCCCTGGAGTCCCTTTCACTGTCTTGGCCTCATAGGAAAGTTACAGCAGCTTCTCCGCTTTAGGCCATAGTTAAAGTGATGGCATCACTCCCCATATTTAAGGATGTATCTTTTAATAAGAGCATGGGGAGTCCACACTGAGTAAAATAAGAAACTAAGGGCGGGATTCTCCGGGAATCGGCGGGGCGGGCAGAAACGGCGTAGTGGAGTGGCTGGAACCATTCCGGCGTCGGGCCGCCCCAAAGGTGCGGAATCCTCCGCACCTTCAGGGGTTAGGCCGGTGCCGGAGCAGTTTGCGCCCCGCCAGCCGGCGTGGAAGGCCTTTGGCGCCACGCCAGCCGGGGCTGAAGGGACTCCGCCGGCCGGCGCGGGTCCGTGCATGCGCGGGAGCATCAGCGTCTGCTGACGTCATCCCTGCGCATGCGCACATGGAGTCACGTCCGCACCAGGAATGGCGGATGACCACGGCCTCCGGTGCGGAAGGAATAGAGTGCCCCCACGGCACAGGCCCGCCCGTGGATCAGTGGGCCCCGACAGCGGGCCAGGCCACCGTGGGGGCACATCACAGGGCCAGATCACCCCGCGATCCCCCAATAACCCCGGAGGCCGCCCGCGCCACCAGGTCCTGACGGTAAGGGACCAACTCCAATTTACGTCGGCGGGACCGGCTACAGGTGGGCGGGACTTCAGCCCATCGTGGGCCAGAGAATTCAGGTGGCCCCGGGGCTCACTGAGTCACGCCGGACCCCGCCATTCTCCGAGGCGGGCGGCGCGACTCACGCCACGCCGGTTTTTGGGGGGTGGGAGAATTCGGAGGCCGGCGGAGGCGGGATTCACGCCGACCCCGGTGGGGGGGTCGGAGAATCCCACCCAAAGTTTTATTTACACAAACGATCCGTACACCCCCAGTAGATCCCTACCGAGTTCCTTTCTGGTTGGTGCCTTACTGGTCGACCGTATATACATGGGTTAATTGAGATACCCTATCCATAGCGGGGGAGCTTGTTCTCCGCAAGGAAGACAAGCATTCCCACCCCTTAGGTTCCATGCGGGATATTACAGACATCCATTAGCTGCAGACAGGTGCCTTATGCACCTGTTGTAAAGAGTCACATTAAAATCAGGACCAATGCCAAAGAGGCAGGGGGGAGTCGCCAAGGCATTTTAACTGTCCACTTGCCTGATATCCACCAGACAGATAGGGCTAAAATTGTACCTGCGCTCACGGTGAAGGAATCCTATGAACAAGCTCCTCACTCACTGACGAACCTACTCTCTCACAGGAAGTTGGCTGGGTCTCACTGACTCACTCACTGACGTGAGCATTTGGAGTTGAAAGCCACTCAAAAGGTGAATGATAAATTAAATTAAGGCTTATTTGACTCAGTGCCTTTTCACAAATGCATTTTATCTACAGGAGTAACCCTGGAATTGGATTTGAATTTGATGACATGACATCTCTGGATAACTCTGTTCAAACTATGAAACTTTTGTCCGAAGATATCACCATGTCAACAGACTACCCTGATCCAACTAGACGATCCCACCGGCTCCATTCAGATTCTATCTTTACAAAATCTCAGCCACAATTGGACATTCCCACGGACCTATATGACTGCAGTTTAACTGATTCATTTGATATTTTAATGACACAACCACCACAAAGGTGGGCTCCTGAAAACAGTTTCAAAGATGCATTCAAGGACATCTCGCCTGAGGTAGGTTTAGTTTTCATAGTAATACAAATATTTGTTAAAGTGATTGTTTATAAAAAAGAGCTAGCTTATAACATTTTTACAAGATTAAGACCCAAATAATTATATTGGTATAGGCTTAAATTGTTTGTGTACCGATGGATTGTGCAACAAAGCAGTTACACATGTTCAGGCCTGCGTTCCAATCTTGGCATAGTCTTGATCTTGATGTGGTCACTGTGGGAGATACAATAGTGGAGGACTTCAACCTTCCCAGTACTCAACCATCGCCCCAACCCCTTGCGCTACGGTTGGCTAGGCTAGAGCTTTGCAATGAGTCATTAGATTGTGCTTCCAGCTAAGTGATGAAACAATATGAAGAAAAATATATAAAGGAAAAAATAGCTTCAAAGAAAAGAGAGGATTCAAATAAATTGTCTGAGTTGAGGCATTAACTGACGAAGCGGTAGTGTAGCTGGAATGGATGCACTGTTCCTGTGGTTCTGCGGTGGAGGAGGGGCGAGTGAGAGACAGATGTGGAAGGTAGCAGAGCAGGATTGAATAAAAAATGGCCGAAGGTTCTTGAGTTTTGCTTGATAATATTTGGGGTTCAATGAGGTATGTATGCTGAGCGAATGTCTGTCCAAACTCATCTTGTGAAATTACAGCCAATGGTAATGATTTTGTCCTGGCTACAGAGCTGACAGAAAGTGACAAATCTAAATTATTTAACTCTGTTAAAGCTGAAGATGACTTGATTCAAAAAAGGAGCAGGAAGTTTGAAAGTTTATTTACTCAGCCACCAAGATGTAATTTTAAAGAATCGGTGCACACTTTAATTTTTCAATTTGAATATATCAGTAGGAAAATCTGCTACCAAGTTAAATAAGAAATGAAAGCTGAAGTTGCAAAGTGAAGTTATTTTCTCTACCAATGGTAGCCAGTTTATTCGGCTGTATTCAATTGCTGCACCACCTCAGTATTTAAGTTTCATGGTGAGCAAAGGTCTCTTAAACTTAATTGTCTTTAGATGTTTTCATAATGTAAATCTTAATAGAGTTAAAATCTCTTGGGCGCCAACATGCAAACTTATTGCTCACTCGGACTCTTAACAAAGACTGATTCCACCGTGTGATTAAATCAGGGCCAGCAAAGTAAAGCTAGCTGTAATCTCGGTCCTTACATCAGAAGAACACGCACTGTTGCACAAAGGTGTCATTTTACCATTTTCCATGCCAACAACCCTCAAGCTATTCTGGATGAGATTGCCATTTGGTGCCGAATAAGGGACAGTGCAAACCATAGGCCCTGAATGCTAGATGCAGACCACTCACACTCATTTCATACAAAACATTTTTAGACCTATATCTTATTAGTCTGAATTGAGTTTGGACCCAGGGCTTAGACATGAAAGACCAAGGTTCAATCTTTGGGCTGCCCTCTCGCCATATGGTTCGGCTACAGGACTGGATAGGAGAAAGCAGTCAAATACCTAAGGGCAGCATGGTCGCACAGTTGTTAGCATTGCTGCCTACAGTGCCAGGGACCCGGGTTCAATTCCGGCTTTAGGTGACTATGTGGAGTTTGCACATTCTCATCATGTCTCAATGGGTCTCCTCCCGGTGCTCTAGTTTACTCTCACAGTTCAAACATGTGTAAGCTAGGTGGATTGACCCGGCTAAATTATCCCTTCGTGTCCAAAAGATTAGGTAGGGCTACGGGGATAGGTGGGAACATGGGCCTAGGTAGGGTGCTCTTTCGGAGTGTCGGTGCAGACTCAATGGGCCAAATGGCCTCCTTCGGCACTGTAGGGATTCTATGAGAACTTTGATATATTAGACGTTCCATCTATGTTAACCATGAGTATAAGGGAACTGGACTTTCAAAAGTAAGGAAAGCATGGATTGAAGAGGTTAACTGAGGGAGAGCAGCGGGCAGCATAGTGGCACAGTGGTTAGCGCTGCTGTCTCATGCCGCCAAGGTCCCAGTTTCGATCCCCGGCTCTGGGTCACTGCCCGTGTGGAGTTTGCACATTCTCCCCATGTCTGTGGGGGTTTCACCCCCACAACCCAAAGATGTGCAGGGTAGGTGGATTGGCCACGCTAAATTGCCCCTTAATTGGAAAAAATGAATTGGGCACTCTAAATTTAAAAAAAACTTAGGGAGAGCAAAATACTGTAAGACTTAAACAATTGCATAACCAGTTGCTAAGGGCATAAATTGAAATTTTAAATCCTTGAATTTAATCATTCAAAATCCTAGAAGAAACTCATGCAGCTCAAAGAGACTGCAAAGTAAAAGGGAATAAATGACAATAAATGTTCTCGCACATTACAGGTACTTTAAAATATATTTTCTTCCTTGTTTTTGTGTCTCTTTTATAATTTTTGCCTCTGAAAGCATCAACTCATTTACAGCGTTCTGTTTCATGGGCACTCTCTATGTGTTATTCTAGGCAGTTGTGTTGGTCAAGTACTCATCCAAGCGCTTTTTAATGGTTGTGAGATTTCCAGCTTCCAATACCTTCCCAGACAGTGCATTCCAGATTTCCACCCTCCTCGGAGTAAAATATATTTTTCTCAGATTTCCTCGGAACTTCCTCACCCTAAAACTATGCCTCCTTGTGATTGACTCCTCAACCGAGGGGAACAGCCATTTACCCTGCCCAAACCCCTCATAATTTTTATACACCTCAATCATAACCCCCTCAGCCTTCTTTGCTCTAAAGAAAACAGTCCAAGCCTATCTAATCTCTCCTTATAGCTCAGATGTTCAATCCCAGGCAACATCTTGGTGAGTCTCCTCTGTACCCCCTCCAGAGAAATCACCTCCTTACTATATAGCGAGGTGTCCAGAGCTGCACGCTGTATGCCAGCTGTGGCCTAACCAACGTTCTGTCCAGCTCCAACATAATCTCCTTTCTCTTATATTCTATGCCACGATTGATAAAGGCAAGTGTCCCATGTGCCTTCTCAATTACCCTATTCACCAGCTCTGCCACCTTCAGGGATCTTCTTTTTCCAAAGTGCATTACCTCGCACTTATCAAGGTTAAATACCATCTGCCACTGCTCTGCCCATCTGATCAACCAATCTATATCATCCTGTAAATTATGACCCTCTCCATGACAGTTAACCACCCTACCAATCTTGGTGTCATCTGCAAATTTACTTATTATTTCCCCCATGTTCTCGTCTCTATCATTTATATATCTAACCAACAATAAGGGTCCCAGCACTGATCCCTGTGGTACACCTCTGGACATCGAACTCCAGTTACTCAAACAGCATTCTACCACCATTCTTTGTGACCTATTACTAAGCCAGTTTCAGATCCTTAATAGGTTTCCTTGAATTCCATGGGCGGGATTCTCCACTGCCTGATGCCAATATCGTAATCGGCGATCAGGCACAGAATCCCTTCCGATGTCCAAATCGGGGGCGGTGCTGGTTTGATGCCGGTTTTCGATTCTTCCCCCCCCCCTCCGAAATGGTGTCATTGTGCCGTGTGCCGCACGCCGTTCGAACGGCGTTGGCGCGTCATCGGAAGGCTCTCCCCTGATGCTCCACCCCCGATGGGCCGAGTTCTGGACCGCGTGGTCGACATGTGGTCTGAGCGGTTGGGAACCCATGTGGCGGCCGCGGACTGTGTCCAGCGGCACCACAGTCAGCCGGGAGCCGTGCTGCTGGCTGTGGGGCATCCACGAGGGCTGGGAGGACTGATGGGCGTGGCCAGGGGTTGTGCTGTGGGGCAGTATTTGGTTGGTGCCATGTTATATAGCCATTCTCCGGCTGTTTTTTGGCATGGGAGCCGGGTGTTCTGCCTGGCGCCACTTGCCAGCCCCTCATACATCCTGGAATCGGTGAGGGTTCGGCGCCGATTTTGGCGTCATAAAACATGTCGGGTCGGCACTTAGCCTCAAAGTCAGAGAATCCAGCACCATATTTTTCAACTTTCTCAATCAGTCTCCCATTTGGGACCTTGTCAAAGACTTTGCTAAAATCCATATAAATTACATCAACTGCACGTCCTTCATCTACACGCTCGATCACTTTATCAGAAACATTCTATCAAATTTATTAGGCATGACTTCGCTCTGACAAAGTCATGCTGACTATCCCTAATCAACCCATGCTTTACCAAGTGGAAATTAATTCTCTCCTTCAGAATCTGGGCGACATGGTAGCATAGCACAGTGGTTAGCACTGTTACTTCACAGCTCCAGGGTCCAAGGTTCGATTCCCGGCTTGGGTCACTGTCTGTTCGGAGTCTGCGCGTTCTCCCTGTGTCTGCGTGGGTTTCCTCCGGCTGCTCCGGTTTTCTCCCACAAGTCCCGAAAGACATGCTGTTATGTAATTTGGACATTCTGAATTCTCCCTCTGTGTACCCGAACAGGTGCCGGAATGTGGCGACTCGGGGCTTTTCACAGTAACTTCATTGCAGTGTTAATGTAAGCCTACTTGTGACACTAATAAAGATTATTAGATTATTATTAGATTAGATTATTGTCTTCAATAGTTTCCCTCCCTAGTTTCACCGGTCTGTAATTCCCTGCTTTATGTCTACCATCTTTCTTGAAAAATGGAACAATAGCTGTTCTCCAGTCCTCTGCCCCCCCCCCCCCCCAATGGCCAGAGAGCAATTATAAAATTCCAGAAGAGCCCATGCAATTTGCAGCCTAACCTCCCACAGCAGCCTGGGATGCGATTCATCCAGGCCTGGGGAATGGTCTATTTTTAAGCCCGTCAAAGCCTCCAATACTTTCTCACCTCCAATATTAAACTGCTCTAGGTGCTCACAGTTCCACTTCCTGAAATCTGTGTGAAGACCTCTGAGAAGTATTTATTTAACAGTCATTTTTTTTGCAATGTCCTGCAGATTCACACACAGTATGCCCCCTGGTCTCCATATAATAACCATATAAATGACATAAAAATGATATGCATATATAAACGATATAATAACCAAATCAAACACTTTCCTCTTACAACATAACACTCCCAACAAGGATCACTGAATCCTAACCTGGAGACAGAACCCTAGACAACTTCCTTTTTTCCTTAACCCAGTGGATTTGAGGCCTGAGACCAATGGTAACATTTGGAATGTTTGCCCCTGGATCAGTTAATTCAACACATATCATAGATTTAATCTGGGACTTTGTCACTTGGTTAGTTCAGTTACTAGTTTTTACTAGCTCAGTAAGTAAAATCTACCTTGAAGCATTTATAGTATGTTTTATGTATAAACATGGAGCCAAGCTCAGTAATTACAATGCTACAAAATGTAATTCTCAATTAAGACAGCTATAACTTAAATCACTATTCTTACTTGCTTTAAGCAACAAGGCTTTCTGAATGAGTGAGTTTACTGGCCATGGCCAAAGATTTAAGAGAAAATAAATAGGCGTTGGGAAGATGACTAAAGAGCACTATTGATTTGTTGGTTCCAACGCAATGCATGTGGATAGACCTGGCTATATGAAAAGGATAGCACAAAGTAGGCAGTGGAAAATTTGGAGGCAGTAATACAAATGTAACACATGTAATAACCTTTTCCATTTCTTTAAATAGGCCTTTCTTAATGACTTGATAAGACCATCCTGTGATGAGGAAAACGCTACGAGTAGTAAACCAAGGTAGGTATATTCCCTCTCAGTTTGCGCTATTAGAATCATGGAACTATAGAATCCCTACAGTGCAGAAGGAGGCCATTCAGCCCATTGAGTCTACACTGAACCTCTGAAAGTGCACCCTCCCTAGGCCCACTCCCCCACCGTTATCCCCATAACCCCATCTAACCTACACACTTTTGGACACTAAGGGACAATTTAGCATGGTCATTCCACCTAACCTGCACTTATTTGGACTGTGGGAGGAAACCGGAGGACCCGGAAGAAACCCACGTAGACACGGGTGAAAGTGCAAATCCACACAAACAGTGACCGAAGACTGGAATTGAACCTGGGTCCCTGATGCCATGAGGCTGCAGTGCTAACCACTGTGCCACCGTGCCACCTGTATTAGGTAAAATAGTTTTAAAGAAACAGCCCTTTCTGGGGCTATGGCGACTTTACTTACATTAGTCAAAAATGTATAGAATTCGTAAAATCATAGAGAAACTTACAGCACAGAAGGAGGCCATTCAAACCCTTGTATCAATGCTGGAACAAACAGTTAAATTGTCAGAAAACCACGTGTGGTCAGACGTCTGATACAGGCTGCCAGCAGGCACAACTCCCTCAAGGGAGGGTAAATTTGGACCAACCACCCCTAAGATGTTCAAAAAATGGCAATATTGTTTTCAGATTTGCTTTTCTTCATTTTCAAGGGTGGATTTTGAATGTGTGCTGGAAGCACCTAAATCTGTCAATCAGAAACCAGGGGAGGAGTCGATGGGTTACCTCAACAAGGGACAGTTTTACCCCATCACACTGAGAGCCGTGGAAGGTGACAAATGTCAACAATTACCCTCAACCAAAGTCCGAGTAAGATATTTTAGATTCTGCATTTTGGCTTCATTAACCTAGATTTTGTTTTGCACTGCTAGCTAAATTTGCTGTTTGGCTGATATGGTTTCACACCTACTAGATGTACCCCCAAATGTGCCCTCTTGAGATGGAGCCTTACCTGCTTGATTGCACATCAGTATTTTCCTCAGTGTTTTCCATCCATTAATGCCAGGAGCATGTCAATGTTTAAATGCATCTGGCAACTTTCTGAGCTGCAATAATGTACGGATTAGACGGATTGTTCATACCAGAGGTATGGGGCGGGATTCTCCGTTGCCCTACGCCAAAATCATGTTCGGCGATCGGGCGGAGAATGGGGTCTGCCGTTGCTGTGACGCCGGTCAGCCATGCTCTGCCCTCTCCGAAATACGGCGAGAGCTGAGGGGACTGGTGGGAGGTGGCCAGGCGTTTGCCAGGGGATGGGCATGAGGGGTCGAGGATGGCGGGTTGGGTCTGCACACGACTGCCGCCACGTTGTACGGCATGACCGCTCCAGGTCGTCAGCCATGCGCATGCGCAGCCCAGGACCCGGTCATTCTCTGGCCATTTCCGGCACGGGAGGTGGGAGTTTCGGTCGGCGCCGGTGCCAGCCCCTCACCAGTACCAGAATCGGTGAGGGGTTTGCGCCTATTTTTTTCACGTAATCCTCTCGCGGATTCTCCGTTCAAGACAGCACTTAGCCGCAGAAATGGAGGATCCAGCCCATGGTTTTCCTGGGGAAGGAAAGGTTTACCAAGGATTTGCCGGCAAATGCACAATGTTATCTTGCAGATCTTGGCCATTTCACATTATTATGTCACTGTTACACAACATCCTAACAACAAAAGGGTTTTACCAAACAATTATGAAGGTGAAGCCCTCTAATAAAGCAAAATTTACACTCATGTACATATTCATTTTGAAGTTCCTGTATTTTCTAAAATAAGACAGAGAGTTCAGGTATATTAACATTTTGAATGAATTATTTTACTGAAGTGAAAAAGAGTCATAACCAAAAAGATAAGTGTGATGAGTCAGCACTCACAGGCCAACAGTTACACTTCTAAGCAGTTCTTCCACTTGTTCTGTGAGCACATAAATGTGAAAAAGAGCTTTTTCTAAGCCAACAAATATGATGGGAACCCAGCTTGTAAATCTGGTCTGGATTGCAGAGAAGTCTATGAAGAAAGTCACTCATGCCGCATCATGATTTGAACAATGTCCGGAATCACAATGTCAAACAATCTTTGAGGTGTTATTTTTGGGAGGTTTTTATGAATGCTAAAAATATTTCCATCTGGAGTCAAGAAACTAACAGATTTCTTATTGGTGCTTGATGTTTAAAATCTCCTGACACAGTTTATCAATTGTGCTGTTGTCTTGGATACCATGGCGGGCATTTATTACTTGGGTAACAGCATCTAAGGTTATTCTAAACTATTACCATAAACGTCATCGAATCGGTAGAATCCCTATAGCAAAGGACGCCATTCAGACAAACAAGTGTGCACCCACCCTCCGAAAGAGCACTATAACTAGGTCCACTCCCGCCCTATCCCCGTAACCTTAAGCATTAACTATGGCCAATCCACCTAACCCTATCTTTTTCGCCTGTGGGAGGAAACCCACTCAGACACAGGGAGAAAGTTCAAACAGTCACCCAAGGCTGGAAGGGAATCCGGGTCCCTGGCGCTGTGAGGCAGCAGTGCTAACCACTGTGCCGCCGTGCCGACCCCATGCCATAATTTTGGATTAAAATTGGAGTCACAGAGCCATAGAAGTTTACAGCATATAAAGAGGCCCTTCTGTCCATCATGTACCTATTTATCCTAATCTAATTTTCCAGCATTTGTTCTGTAACCTTATAGGCTAAGCCGTTTCAAGTGCTCAACTAAATTCTTCTTCAATGCTGTGAGGGTTCCATCCTCTGCCACCCTTTCAGGCAATGAGTTCCAGATTCCCACCACCATCTGGCTAAAATGTTTTTTCCTCAAACCTGTTCTAAATCTCCCATCACTTATCTTAAATCTATGCCCCGTGGTTATTGAACTCTGTAGTGAGGGGAAAAATTCCTTCTTATCTACCCTATCTATGTTCCTCATTTTGTACACTTCAAACTGGTCCCCCCTCAGCCTTCTCTGCTCTTAGGTAAACAATCCCAGCCTAACCAGCCTTTCTTCATAGTTGAAACACTCCAGCCTAGACAACATCTAGGTGAATCTCCTCTGCACCATCTCTAGTGCAGTCACATCCTTCCTATAATGTAGTGATGGGCAGGAGCGTTTATCGGAAAGCTAGCTTAATTTTTTTTCTTCAGAAATCAAAAGGTGCATGTTGCAGATCTGCAAAGTATGAACAGAAAATGGTGGTCACACCAAGTGGTTCAGTCCACTTTTTGTGCATAGAATAAACGATGATTGGAGTAGACCCCTTTGAAGAAGGATCCACTTCCAATTGGGCCACTCTTCTCACAGATCTTGTGCATGTGGATTAAATTCAGCAAAGCATGTTGAAAGGTGGCATGTTTAAACTGTAAAGCCTCCAAAGGCTAAGCTGTAGTTTATATTGTACAATATACAGCCAGCTGCTCGGCACCCAATGTTATCAGAAGCTATTTCCATTAGTTGACCCTGAGAATGCAATGACACAAAAACTATCCAAAGTCAATAGTGAGCGTCCATCAGTGATTATTCCATTCTTTCTAACATGGAAAGTCTGAGTTCATGCTCCTTCTGATTTGAAGAATGCCGAGGACGTCACATGAAATTGGCGTTTCATATTTACACAAGTTACAAGTAGTTTCACATGAACCACCTTCTCGGTCATTAATCATGCCGTCACCAAGGCAACAACTCCATTGTTTTTCTGTCTAAGCGACCTGAAAACTGGAGTTAGCCCAGGAAATTCATGATTGTCACTGATTTTAGTGTGGCTAGAGTTATGACAAATCAACTTCTCACTACTTTGGCGAGGCATGATGTGGAGATGCCGGCGTTGGACTGGGGTGAGCACAGGAAGAAGTCTTACACCACCAGGTTAAAGTCCAACATCCATTGTCGCAGCATCTGCATGGTCAAGGCGAGACCCCTATGGCATCTGCGCAGAACAAAGGCAGGGTACAGTTTTGGGCTAGCAGTTTTCAGGTGCTGATTGACTTGAAGGCTATACCTATACTCACACATGAAGTGCTCTGACTTCGGTTGAAATAGTGCTTGTGGGGCTGCAACGAGAACTCCCTTGTTCTTTAAGCTCTACCTAACAGTGCTCTCAGTTCCTTGCCATTGACTTGTTTCTTACCCCTTATCGTCACCCTTCTTGATATGCATGTGAACAAATGTTAACAAGTATACACTTGTAAACCGAACGCTGGCACTGAAGGGGTCTTAACGAAGCTCACGTTTCAGTTCAGCTCTAGAACGTGCCACAGATTTTCTCTGGAAGCCGTTGGTTTCTGCCTCATTAATTCATTTTTACAACACCTTAGGGTGAAATCTTCACCAAAATCTACGATTTTTAATGAAGAAGTTAAAATATAAAATGCTCGAAATAGATCACTGGATATTTCCAGCATAAAGACAGCACAAACCCTTTATCCAACAGCTGATGTCTTCATTTTAAATTTATGGCATTTACAATTTTGTTTTAATTTTCGGTTTTATAACTTTTTTTGGAGAATGGACTCAAAGACAAGTAACAAAACAAAATCTGCTTATTTCCCCATTTTGAGGAAACCTTTGGAAGCCTAAACCGAGGGTTAAACACAAAATGGCTGCACAGGGGTGGCATCTACGTCGGCCCTTCAGTGCTAACTCCACCAGAATGCGTGAGCTGAGCAAAAGCACAACTCATGAGCATGGGATAAGTTGGCACAAGTTGATACCAGCCATGCACTTAGAAATCTCCAGCACCTGACTCTGATCCCTTTGCTCACTGACTAAGATGCAGTCAATCTGCTTCCTTCTCAGAAACTTGCTCCATCTTTGGAGGAGCCATGGCAGTCTCCCACCACTGAGAAACACACATACATAGAAAATAGAAGCAGTAAGAGGCCATTCGGCCCTTCGAGCCTGCTCCGCCATTCATTACGATCATGGCTGATCATCGAGTTCAATACCTTGATCCTGCCTTCCTCCCATATCCCTTGATCCCTTTAGCCCCAAGAGCTATATCTAATTCCTTCTTGAAATTACACAATGTTTTCACGTCAACGACATTTTGTGGGCACGAATTCCACAGATTCACAACTTTCTGGGTGAAGAACTTTCTCCTCACCTCAATCCTTTTTATTTTAAATCTTTTTATTGGCATTTTCAAAATTTATAAACAATTATGTACATTGTTAGCTGTATTTGTTTACTGTATTATACATAAAAGTTTCTCTTGTCCTTCCCTTAATTTCCCCTATTTACATTCTGCCGCCCTCTGGCTTGGCGTGTGGTCCCTCCACCCCCCTCATCTCCATTTCCTGAAGGTGGCGTCTAGCATGGCTGGGGGGGGGAATTTGTGATTGCCGCAGATAGGAGCCACAAGGGACATCCTAGTCAGCCCAAAGTGCTGTCTTAATTGGGCCTACATTTTCAGTGTGGCCGCTACAACTGGGCTTGATGTGTATTTTGCCGAGGGGGATGGGAGTGCTGCTGTAGCCAAGGCCCAGAGAATCGTCCCCTTGCAGGAGACCTCCTCGATCTGTATCCGCTCTGAGTTGGGTTCATTTACCCATCCCCTCACTCTTTCCGCCGTTGCTGCCCAGTGGTAGTACTGCAGGTTTGGCAATGCCAAGCCACCTTTGATTTTCCTCCTTTGCCGTGTCAGTTTGGGAACTCTCGGGTTCTTACTTCCCCACACAAACGCCATGATTAAACTATCTACATTTTGGAAGAAGGCCTTGGGGATGAAGATCAGTATGGAACTAAACAGGAAGATGAACCTCGGCAGCACGTTCATCTTTATCGTCTGCACTCTCCCCGCCAGGGAGAGTGGGAGTGTGCCCCACCTCTGTAGGTCCTTTTTAACTTCCTCCACCAGGCTGGTCAGGTTCCACTTGTGGATCTGTGTCCAGTCTCTGGCTATTTCTATCCCCAGGTATCGGAATCTGTTCTGGGCTGTTTTAAATGGGAGCCCCTCCAGCTCTGTCCCTCCCCCGTTTGGGTTCACTGGGAATGCCTCACTTTTGCCCAGGTTAAGTTTGTAGCCCGAGAAGGTTCCAAACTCTTTCAGGATCTGCATAATTGCCTTCAGTCCTTCCTGCGACTTTGAGACATACAGGAGCAAGTCATCCGCATAGAGTGAGACTCTGTGCTCTCTGTCTCCTTTCTGGATGCCCTTCCAGCTTTTTGCGTCCCGCAGGGTTATCGGTTCGATTGCGAACAGGAGCAAAGGCAACGGGCATCCTTGCCTCGTGCCTCTTTCTACCTGGAAGTATTCAGAGCTGGTGGTATTGGTTCGAACGCTCACCTTGGGAGCGTTGTACAGAAGTCTCGCCCAGGCGGTGAACCCTGCTCCGAGGCCAAACTGTTCGAGGAGGTACATCCATTCGACTGTAGCGAAGGCCTTTTCTGCATCCAGGGAGATGATCGCCTCTGGTGTTCTCTCCCCGGGGGGGTGTCATTATTACATTCAGCAGCTGCCTGATGTTCGCAGTGAGTTGCCTACCCTTGACAAAGCCCATTTGGTCCTCTGCGATCACCTCTGGTACGCAGCCCTCCAGCCTTTTGACCAGGACCTTTGCGAGTATTTTCACGTCTACATTCAGCAGCGAAATGGGTCTATAGATCCGCATTCCGTCGGGTCTTTATCCTTTATCAGTAAAATTGTGGCCTACGCTAGCATAGGAGGCAAAGTGCCCCTTGCTAGCGGGTCCGCGAACATGTCCCTTAGTTTTGGGGTCAGGGGTGGCGTGAATTTTTATAGAAGTCCGCCGGGAACGCGCCAGGTCCCAGTGCCTTCCCAGCCTGCATGGAGCTGATGCTCTCCATGATTTATCCCAGATCTATTGGTGCTCCCAGCTCCTCCCCCACCCCGTCTGTCTTCCCCCACAACTGGTAGTTCCAGTCCATCAATAAACTGTTTCATCCCCGCGTCCTCGTCGGGGAGCTCGGAGGTGTACAGTCCTCGGTAGAAGATCTCAAATGCCTGATTGATCTCTTTTGGTTCTGCTATCAGTCTGCCTCTGCCGTTCTTTACCTGCGCTATTTCCCTCATGGCTGCCTGCTTCCTCAGCTGGTGAGCCAGTAGGCGGCCAATCTTGTCCCCATGTTCATAAAAGGTCCCCTGTGTCTGGCGGAGTTGGTGCACTGCTTTCCTGGCGGATAGCGGGTTAAAGTCCATTTGCAGCTTTTTCCTCTCCGCCAGCAGCTCTACGGTCGGGGCCTGGGAATACTTTCTGTCGCCTTCCAGAATGGAGTCGATCAGCTGTTGCCTGGCCACCCTCTCTTCCCTATGTCTGCACACCTTGTAGGCTATGATCTCTCCTCTAATCACGACCTTCCGTGAGACCTCCCCATTCTGATTACCAACGTAATCGCCTATGGCCCGCGATGTTTTCTGACAGAAGGCCTTGTTGGCCAGGAGGTCCATGTCCAGCGTCCATCCGTCTGCAACCTCACATCCATATAGTGTGGAGGGTGGTTGGAGATTACGATTACGGAATATTCCTGGAAGCACCGATTTCCCAATTGCAAATAAGTCTATGTGGTTTTACACCTTCTGCACCTGCGAAAAGAATGAAAACTCATTTTCTCCCGGGTGCAGGAATCTCCATGGGTCTACTGCCCTCATCTGCTCCACAAATATCCCCTTGCTCCCTAGCCATGCCTGTCTTTCTTTACGTTCGTGGGTTTGATTGATCTGTCAGTGGGCCCTGTATGCAGTTATAGTCACCCCCCATAATCAGCCGATGTTTTATCGATGTCGGGGATTCCCGCTATGGTCTTTTTTATAAATTCTGTGTCGTCCCACTTGGGAGTGTACACTTCCAGGACACCCCTGGGACCGTAACTGTCTTGGTTTCCGTAAACCTCGTCCTCTTGCTGATCAGCATGGCTACTCCCCTAGCCCTCGTCTCGTAGCATGAATGGTACGTCTGTCCTTTCCAGCCCTTCCTTACTAGCATGTGGTGAATGGAACTACTGTTAATTCACCAGTGCACTGTGATATCATGTTACTGCTGTATCGTGTTACGTTATGTGTTTAACCCTGTGGGCTCCACCTATGGGCCATTGTACGGCCTCACCCACAGGGGGATATGTCGGGGCATGTACGGGCTCGCCCCTGGCTCCACCCCTTACAGGAAGTATAAAGGCAGCTGACCTGCGGGGTCGCATTCATTGTTGTACCGGTCACAGACAGGCTCAGTTGTAAGCTGATTAAAACCACGGTTTACTTCTCAACGTGTCTCTCAGTGAATTGATGGTCGCATCATAGCAGTCGATCATTCTCCCTCAGGTTTGTCTCCTGTAGGTAAATTATGTCGGCCTTCAGGCTTCTTAGGTGGGCAAAGACTCTAGATCTTTTCACCGGGCCGTTAAGGCCCCTTACGTTCCAGTTAACAATCCTGGTGGGGGGTTTCTGACTCCCTGGTCCTGCAGAATCAACCATACTTACCTGGTGGATGCGCCCCTGTACTCCGGGGTTTCCCTTCATCCAGGGGGCACCCAACATGGCTGCCAACTATGTGTACACCACATGGATGCGCCCCTGCACTCCAGGGAATCCCTTTGCACAGGGGCCCTCCCGAGTGGCTGCTTGCGGCGCCATCTTGGTTCCTCGCCCTGCTCCATGCTTTCCGAGGCCTGTGTCTGTCTTGTTGCCTAGCCTTATTTGTCTACCTCAACCCTAAAAGGTTTACCCCTTATCCTCAAACTCCATGACAAGCTTCAGCATCTAGATCTTTCTGCTTAAACGAGTGCAGAGCAAGATAGCAGTACTGTGAGCTGACTGCTAACAACTTTCCCTGGTCATCTCATTTCAGTATTGATAGCTCCTTCTGCAGGAAGCCCATAATAGAGATTGTGGAAAATCTGCCCAGTAGGTTAGATTTAATGGGATGTGTACAATTAAAGATAAATGGCGACCTGTCAGGGCTGATTGTGGGCTTTCCTTGTTGTCAGGCACTCAGTACCTGATTGAGGAACCTGATATTGGGAAGGAAGAGTCACCCCCCCCCCCCCTTGCTTTTGCTGCTGACCCCCCCTTATAGAATCATAGCATCATAGAATTTACAGTGCAGAAGAAGGCCATTCAGCCCATTGAGTCTGCACCATCCCTTGGAAAGAGCACCCTACTTAAGCCCCATGCCTCCACCCTATCCCCTTTATCCTGTAACCCAGTAACCCCACATAACCTTTTGGACCCTAAGGGCAATTTAGCATGGCCAATCCACCTAACCTGCACATCTTTGGACTGTGGGAGGAAACCGGAGCACCCGGAGGAAACCCACGCACACAAGGGGAGAACGTGCAGACTCCACATAGACAGTGCCCCAAGCCGGGAATCGAAACTGGGACCCTGGAGCTGTGAAGCAACTGTGCTAACCACTATGCTACCACGCTGCCCCATCACCCTGCTGCAACCTGCACCCTGCAAACCTCCTCCTGCCAACACTCATCTGTGGCCTGGACCTTTCTGCAAACCTGGGCCTCAGGTGGGTGCATTACCGACAGCTGCCACTGCTTCCCCAATGGTGCTGCGAGGCAGTGCACAGCTGCCGACAGCACTTGGTAGAGCAGGGGGTGGGATTTCCTTCCCTGGGTTTTTGATCTCCAGTTAAGGGCCTGATGGGCACTTAATACGGTGGGTCTTTCCAAAAGGAGGTGACACGGTGCTCCCAACCAGCTCTCCAGCTGCCAGGCTGTTATAACCTCCATGAGGATGAACCGATTAATCTCCCTGTGAGCCTCGTGGAGCATGAGCTCCACCGCTGAGGGGCCACAGACCCATCAATGGGATATTGGTCTTGGGACATAAAAGCCAGCCTAGGTAGGAGCCGTGCTGTTGTGTCCCGGCTGGGACTTGAATTGTGTTTGTACATAGTTTACTTTGACAATAAACCTTCTTCTCTCTGACCACCAAACAGGCCAACATCATGATTAAGTATCACCCATCAATCTTCCTGAATTAAAAAGGATTGTGTAAATGTCCAGCTGAAATATATTTATGTTAAGGCCAAGGTGCTGGACCTGGGAGGCAAATTAAAAAGGGAAGGGAGGGATGCTCTCCAGGTGCCCGTTAAATATAGCGCCAAGATCTTTGAGCGCCTGGTGATCACGCCACCGCCACAGGATTTGCAGTGCTCCACACGGATGCAAAAATAATGAGCTGAACAGCACAAGATCGTGCACGTTCAGCCATCCCGCTCCCCACCTTGTGGGAATCACTCAAACTCCCACTCCCGCCATCCTAGAATTCAGAGCAGAAATTCCACTTTGCATTCCAGTAACTTCCCAATCTATCCAATACATGTTTTTTTGAGAACTTCCTGCAGAAAAATGTGATTAATAACTGTCTTCTATCATGTAGAGTACGATTATGGCTGTTTTTGACAATGCAAAGACTCCGGAGGAACAAGTGAAGTATTGGAAACACTGGCATTCACGGCAGCATACAGTCAAGCAACGGGTCATTGATTTTGGTGAGGAAATTTGTACCATCTTGTTCGAACCACACTTGGACATTGCATTTTATTTCCAATTGCTTTTCTTTCCTACACTTTTTCACTATTTTTGTTCCTCAAAATCTGGCAGAAATATGCTGAAAAATATGCACATTGTACAGAGCACCAATGGCACTAAAATTTAACATTAGCTGTCGTTAATACTTATTGAAGTGTTCAATACTCATTTCATCTGTGATCCAGTAAAAGCCTTCACAGAGAGCATTCCATTATGTTAGATCTTGAACACTTTAATGAAGTGAAATGCATGGGAAAATAATTTAAAATACTTAATCATATAGAACAGTCCTGACTTTTAGATTTAAAGGAAGATTTAAAGTCTAATTGGTGATTATTGTCTTTGAAGAATGTATGACATAAGGAATTGAATGCAGTCTCAGCAGAATACATGCCAGGAATGTTATAGATGCCAGTCCTGTTAAGCCGAAGTGCCCCAAGGTGACACTGCTCAATCTTGCAAAGTCAATTGATTCAAATAATCAGCAAAAATTCTCCCGATGACTTTAGCCTCACCATCAACAGCCAGCCAAATTGCGCTCTAGAAAATCAGCTTAGCAGGCAGATTTGTAAGGATGTGACCATTTAAAGGTTAGATCAAGAAGGACAAAGCGCATGTGGAGCATAAATACCAGTGTGAACCAAAATAATAACAACCAGCACAACCTGTAGAGCTGAATGGTCTGTTTCTGCGCTGTAAATACAGGTCTAATGTGAAATTGTAGATTAATGTAGATTGGGTGGCAAGGTGGCAAAATGGTTAGCACGTCTGCTTCACAGCACCATGGACGCGGGGTCAATTCCAACCTTGGGTGATGTGTGGAGTTTGTATGCTCTCCCTGTGTCTAAGTGAGTTTCCTCCAGGTGCTCCGGGAGTTTCTTCCTGTAGTCCACATATGTGCAGGTTAGGTGGACTGGCCATGCTAATTTGCCCGTTAGTGTCCGAAAGGTTAGGTGGGGTTACAGGGCTACGGCAGGGGTGTGGGCCTAGGTGGGGTGCTCCGTCAGATGGTCGGTGCAGATCTGCTGGGCTAAATGGCCTGCTTTTGCACTGTAGGGAGTCTATGATTCTATGATTAATGGCAATGCTGTATAATGTTGTTCACTTGTTCTGCTAACCTGCACACCACTGACTATTGGGGGGAAATAAATCATTTTCACTGTGCTAACCAGCCTGGGAGGGTCAATGATTAAACAGGCCTCCTCTAAATTCCCCACATAAATGGTTCAAAGAAATTACAGACTTTAAACGTTCGCAGGATTTTCTAAAGAGAAAGGTGATTGTTTCTCGCCTGATCAATGTAGATACCATGGGATATTTCTGAAGAGTTAGAAGATGTAAGAAGCTTTTCGTTCTTCAATGGTTAAAGGAAGGATTTCATGCATAACTTTTGAAGATCGGGCAGCACGGTGGCGCAGTGGGTTCGCCCTGCGGCCTCACGGCGCCGAGGTCCCAGGTTCAATCCCGGCCCTGGATCACTGTCCGTGTGGAGTTTGCACATTCGCCCCCACAACCCAAAAAGATATGCAAGCTAGGTAGATTGGCCACGCTAAGTTGCCCCTTAATTGGAAAAAATGAATTGGGTACTCTAAATTTATAAAAGAAAAAAATAACTGTTGAAGATCACAGCACAGAAAGAGTCCATTCAGCACATCATGGGCTGGATTCTCCGCCCGGCCGCGCCAGATTTCTGCCCTGACCAGCCGGCGGGATTCTCCGTTACGCCAGCCGGTCAATGGGGTTTCCCATTGTGGGGCAGCCCCACGCCGTCAGGAAACCCCTGGGCGCCGGCATAACGGAGAATCCTGCCGGCGGAGAATCCCGCCCCATATCTGTGGAGAGACATTCAGACTTGAAATGTTTCTCTCTCCACTGATGCTGCTAGACCTTGTGAGTTCATAGATTACCATTCGGCCCATTGAGTCTGCACCGGCTCTTGGAAAGAGCACCCTACCCAGGGTCCCCACCTCCACCCTATCCCCATAACCCAGTAACCCCACCCAACACTAAGGGCAATTTTGGACACTAAAGGCAATTTATCATGGCCAATCCACCTAACCTGCACATCTTTGGACTGTGGGAGGAAACCGGAGCACCCGGAGGAAACCCACGCACACACGGGGAGGATGTGCAGACGCCGCACAAACAGTGACCCAAGCCGGAATCGAACCTGGGACCCTGGAGCTGTGAAGCAATTGTGCTATCCACAATGCTACCGTGCTGCCCTGTTTATCGAGCATTTTCTGTTTTTATTTCAGATTTCCAGCATCCACAGTATTTTGCTTTTATTTATTATATCAGTGGAGATGTTTTGTTAGAGCAATTCAAATTAGTCTCACTTTGGGCAGCACGGTGGCACAGTGGTTAACACTGCTGCCTCATGGTGCCGAGGTCTGGTTCTGGGTCACTGTCCGTGTCGAGTTTGCACATTCTCCCCGTGTCTGCTTGAGTTTCACCCCCACAATCCAAAGGTGTGCAGGGTAGGTGGATTGAGCACGCTAAATTGCCCCTTAATTTTAAAAATTGTTTTGGGCACTCTAAAATTAAGAAGAAAATTAGCCTCACTGTTTGAAACACCCTGCAAACTTTAAAGCTTTCAGTTATTGAAGTAGAAACAACATTTTAAAATATGGACTCAAGTGTCAGATTCACTACACAATCGAATAGAAAAGAAAGGGATAATTTTGGAAACTTTGGGTCTCGTTTCCTCCGCGGCCACTGGCTGCTCCCCAACCCCCTCCATCTGCCAGATATAATTGATAGCGAGAGAGTAGTCGCAGGACTCCAATGGATTGCCCTTCCATCTGTGCACGTTGCTGCCACTTACTGGGGCAGCCAGAGGCAGGTGGCAGTACGTCTCAGGGCCTACTGGACCTCTGATGTTCTGATCTTCAGGGCAGCTCTGCTGCTTTACCTGCCTGTGATATATTCAGGCATTGCAGTGGCAGGCCCACTGCAGCACTGCTGGGATTCAGCAGCCAGACAATACGAGTTCACATTTGGTGATGAGATCCAATCAGCAAACTGTTGTCCATCAGAATACTGGATCAGGGTTCTGATGGTGTTGCAATAACACTGGAAGTACCATAGCCCACCAGAACAACATCACTGGGAAGAGAATGCTGACATTGCTCTCAAAGACCTGTTTAGTTCGCAGTTATTTACATGAAAATGGCTTAATTATAACCATTTGCTTTTATAGCAGATTACAAAGAAAGCAGCAACACAATCAGCTGTGTGAAAGAAGTGGCATTTAATGCGTTGTCCTTCGTCTGGGATACCAACACGGAAGCAAAGGTAAGACAAAGAGATGTATGGGATATTACAGGGGAAACCCAGTCACCTTCAATGACATTCACAAATTGACTGAGAAATTACAGTACAGTGTACTATCTCAAATCCTGCCAAAATTGTCTGAAAACTGGCCACTCTTAGAATGTGCCATGCATCAATTTTAATAGAGGGAAATAAAACTTTAACTTACCTGGACAAGTCAGCTAGACACTGCATTGGTACGGTGTAACCCTTGACTCAGTTACCCCCTTTGCCATTTACACGCTGGTCTATTCCAACACTTGGAGCGACCCTTCAACGTCTCAACCTGACCCAGCATGATCTGAACTGCCCTTGGCCTGGACCGCTCACCCTGAAACCCAGCAAGTTCTAAAATCCGACAGCACGGTTCTGAGACTGCCGATTTTGAGGTGTTGTACCTGGAACCATTTGATCAAACAGAAACAATGAAACTATATTTTATAATTAACCATTGATTTTTACAAGATACCCACCTAAATCTTACAGCCTACCTATCTATGTCTGTCAGTCTGTCTCTCACCAGATCCATGTAATCCGTTATTATTATAAAAACGATGTGCATGGATGTACTTCCTGTCCTTCACACTTCAGGGGCGTCATTCTCCGACCCCCTGCCGGGGGGTCGGAGAATGAATCTTTCTCTGAGGGCCGTGAGTCTTTGGAACTCTCTTCCTCAAAAGGCAATGGAGCAGGGTGATTGAACGTTTTCAGGCAGAGCTAGATAGATTCTTGATAAGCAAAGGGGTGAAAGGTTACTGGGGGTAGGTGGGAGGTTACAATCATGGCCGGCCATGATCCCGTTGAATGGTGGAGCAGGCTCCAGGGGCCGAGTGGCCTACTCCTGCTCCTAGATCGTATGTTCCGACATAACTGTTTTAGCTCAGTGCGCTAGATAGCTGGTTTGTGATGCAGAACAAGGCCAGCAGCGCGGTTTCAATTCCTGTACCAGCTTACCCGAACAGGTGCCGGAATGTGGCGGCTAGGGGCTTTTCACAGTAACTTCATAGTTGTGACAATAAAAGGTTATTATTATAACTGTTTGGAATGGCTTTTCAGAAATATTTTGGCCACCATAGGTATTCCTCACAAAGGTATTCCTCACAAATGTAATTATTCAAACGTCACAGTAAGATTTCTAAGACAATAAACCATTTCACACTCACATGATAAAATGCATTTTCAAAATGATCTTTTTTGTTGGTGTTGTTTGGTTTCCTCAATAATGTCTATACACAAAGGTTTCAGCTTTCCTCCAAACCTTGGACTCGATTTAAATATTTTTCTCAGAGCTGTAACTCTGATAACTGTAAGGGGTTATTGACTACACATTGCCTGCAGAATGCATGTGCACTCATCATTGCCCTGTCTGCTTCAGCATGTTGTCATTTGGACAACTGGAAATGTGCCTTTCCTTGGGCGAGACTCTCCAACCCCCCGCTGGGTCGGAGAATCGCCGGGGGCTGGCGTGAATCCCGCCCCCACTGGTTGCCGAATTCTCCAGCACCGGATATTCGGCGGGGGCGGGTATCACGCCGCGCCGGTTGGCGGGCCCCCCCCCCCCGCGATTCTCCGGCCCGGATGGGTCGAGGTCCTGCTGCTAAAATGCCTGTCCCGCCGGCGTAGATTAAACCACCTACCTTACCGGCGGGACAAGGCGGCGCAGGCGGGCTCCGGGGTCCTGGGGGGGGCGCGGGGCCGGGGGTCCACGATCAGGGCCCACCGATCCGCGGGCGGGCCTGTGCCGTGGGGGCACTCTTTTCCTTCCGCCTTCGCCACGGTCTCCACCATGGCAGAGGCGGAAGAGACTCCCTCCACTGCGCATGCACGGGAATGCCGTCAGCGGCCGCTAACGCTCCCGCGCATGCGCCGCCCGGAGATGTCATTTCCGCGCCAGCTGGCGGGGCACCAAAGGCCTTTTCCGCCAGCTGGCGGGGGGGAAATTAGTCCGGCCCGGGCCTAGCCCCTTAAGGTTGGAGCTCGGCCACCCAAAATGCGGAGCATTCCGCACCTTTGGGGCGGCGCGATGCCCGACTAATTTGCGCCGTTTTGGGTGCCAGTCGGCGGACATCGCGCCGATACCGGAGAATTTCGCTCCTTATGTTGGACCATGATTTTGGAGTTATTGGGTGGGATTCTCCGTCCATTCATGGCAGTGGGACTCTCCCATCCCGCTGTATTGAATGGGTGATTTGAACGCCAAATTCTCCGTCCTTGCTAGCGGTGGTAGGGGGAGTGAACACTCAATGGAGGATCCCGGCCATGGGGGCGATTCTCCGAGCCCCGCGCCGGGCCGGAGAATCGGCGCAACCGTGCCACGATGCCCCGACGCTGGCGCGCGTTTCTCCAAGGTGCGGAGAATCACCGGCGCTTGGCGCGGCTCCAGCGGCGGGCCGCTGGAATCGGCGGGGCCGCCGATTCTCCAGCCTGGATGGGCCAGCGGCCACGCGAATACGACAGAGTCCCGCCGGCACCGTTCACCCCTGGTCGCTGCCGGCGGGAACTCTGCGCGAACGGTCGGGGGGGGCGGCCTGTGGGGGGGGGGAGGGGGGCTCCTTCACCGGGGGGGGCTCCGATGGGGTCTGGCCCGCGATCGGGGCCCACCGATCGGCGGGCCGGCCTCTCCCCCCCGGGCCTACTTCCCTGCGTGGCCAGCCCCTGAACACCGACGCCATGTTGAGTCGGGGCCGGCGCTCTAAAGAAGTCCCCCGCGCATGCGCGGTTTGGCGTGGCGCCCATTTGGCACTGGGAAAGGAGGCTGGAGCGGCGTGAACCGCTCCAGCGCCGTGCTGGCTCCCTGTGGGGGACAGAATACGTTGTACCCGGGCCCGGTTCACGCCGTCATGAAACACGACGGCGTTCACGACGGCGCAAACACTTGGGCTCCATTCGGGAGAATCGCCCCCAATGTGCTGATACAAAAAAGCACAAATGAAGTAGTTATGAAATGTAGTCACTATTGTAAGGAAGAGAGCACATGGCATGAAATAAGGCCGACAAAGAACAATTAGATAAATTATCAGTGAATCAGTTTTAATGATGTTGGTTGAGGGAAAATATTGTCCAAGACATTGGGAGAACTCTTCTGGTTTTCTTTGCAAGTGTAATGGAATCTTTTATGTCCACATGATAAACTGTCACTCCACATTACCAGATAGATGCCAGTGTTGTAGCTGTCCTGGAAGTTTGGCTAGGAGCCCAACTAGTACTGGAACACAAGTACTCAGTACTTATGCTGGAATGTTCTAAGAGCTCATAGCCTTTGTAACGCCCAGTGCCTTCAGCCATTTCTTGGTATCATGTGGCGTGAATCAAATTGGCTGATGACTGGCATCTGTGATGGTGGGGATTTCAGGAAGGGGTTAAGATGGATCATCCATTCGATACTTCTGGCTGAAGATTGTTACGAATGCTGCAGTCTTGTCTTCTGCGCTGATGTGCTGGGCTCCCCCATCATCGAGGATGGGGATATTTGTGGCGCCTCCCCTTCCTGTCAGCTGATTAATCCCCCACCACCATTCACAACTGGATGTGACAGGACAGCAGAGTTTAGAACTGATCCGTTGGTTGTGGAATCACTTAGCTGTCTATCACTTGCTGCTTATGCTGTTTGGCACATTGTAGCTTCACCTGCTTGGCTCCTCATTTGTAGGAATGCCTGGGTGTTGAGCCCCAATGTTGAAGTTGATCTTGAAGTTGATAGGAGAGTGGGGGATATGCTGGGCCATGAGGCTACGGACTGTGGTTGAGCACAATTCTGTTGCTGCTGCTGATCCACGGCACCTCATGGATGTCAAATCTGCTTGAAATCAATCCCATTTAGTACAGTACTAGCATTGTACAACACAGTGGATAGTATCCTAAAAGTGAAGATGGAACTTTGGTTCCACAAGGGCTGTGGGGTGTTCACTCATACCAACATTATCATAGACAGATGAACCTGTGTCAGATGGATTGGTGAGGATGAGGCCAAGTAGGGGTTTCCCTCTTGTTGCATCCCTCACCACCTGCAGCAGACCCAGTCTAGCAGATATGTCCTTTAGGTTCCGGCCAACTCAGTCAGTAGTGATGCTACTGAGCTACTCTTGATGATGGATATTGAAGTCCCCTACCCAAAACACATTCTGTGCCTTTACTATCCTTAGTGCATCCTCCATGTGGTGTGCTTCGGTGGAATCTGGAACCCCGGTCCCTGGAACATTAACTTGGACCTCTGGATTACTAGAGCAGTGACATTACCACTATGCCACTACTCCCCACAAGAGGAGTATTGTGTTTGCTGCAAGGTTGAGTTTTGTGAAAGATTACAACCCACAGGGTTTATATTGAAATTTAAACTAGTCTTTATTTAAAGTGTGCTATCCTCAATTGGCCCAAGTGCAAAATTGAAGAGTACATCGAATAATAATTGTGGGTTGTGACAGCTACCTTCTTTCTGACAATCTTGTCTATTATCTTGGTAGTTCAATAGCTTTGCCACTTTTGACTGAGACAATCTGGAGCTGTTGTTTATAGCCACATAATATTTACCCTGGAGGCAAAGACTGAGGGCCACACCCATTCAATTGTAAGATTCTGGAGGTGGTAGCCAGTAGTTGCATTATCTCATATTCCTTCTGGAGATAAAGGGTTACTTGCCTCTCAGTCAGTTTTCAATTTTTATGTTAAAAACCTCTCAGGAGCGACATTAATAACCTAATGGAATAATACTGATCACTAGCTAATGTATTTATGAAGAGATGTGCTTAACTTTAAGATTGAGATAAATTAAAATAGGCTAATTTCTTTAAATCAAAGTTAACTTACTTCACTCATGCAACTTACCTTACCGTGATCTTTGTTCAGGTGCAATAACTCTGGTCACTTCCATTAGTGGATTGATCATCTCATACTCCAATATATGTCCCGATAAATCTATGATTGCATATGCCAAAAATGTTACAATAATGATCTGAAGCTGATGCCTGTCCCTCACACACGCATCTCTGGAACAAAATAACACTTGGTGAGAATAGGCCTGATGTAAATTATTATGCTGCTTTATTTCATAGACAGTTAGTGAATTTACAGGACAAATGCTAAGATTGGCCATCACTTGGCAGTACAAAACCATAACTACACTAAACATCTGCACAAGTCATCTTGTCTGACTTAAACTCCTTCTAATTACTCCTTTATATTCCAATCTTGAGTGTGGTGCAGGCCTCCCCAGTAGCCATCTGCTTAAAATCCTAACTCTTGGGATGGAACTTTGCAACCCTGTCACGGTGGAGGTGGGGCCGTAAAATGTGGCGAACCGTTCCAAAGTTAATTGACTTTGGTGGGACTGTAAAATCCCACCGGCATAAAATTCCACCCTTGGTGTGCGTTTCTGACCTTCTTATCTCCTCATGTTCACAATCAAAGAGGACAGTCTATACCTGATCATACTTTCAAGTGCTTAAGGCTAGAGCATTTTTAAGACAGTGTGGGGTGAGATGAGGGCACTCATTGATTATTGCAACACCGTCATAAATTGCTGATTGTTTTCTATCCTTGGGGAAAGAATTTCAATGCTTAGTTCACATGCCTGTTCTTCTCAATGTTATTTTGAAAGTTTTCATGAAAATTCTTGGCTTTGAGATCCCAATAAACAAATCCAGCTGTTTTCTGAAGCTGTTCTGTGAATAAATGGCTAGAAAATTCCCAACACATTACACTTGCAGTAAATAACATGGTAGCCTGTTGTTGGCATGAAGATTACAAGGGAGCTTGATACCCCCCCCCCACCCCACTTTCCAACTAAATACAAGAAGCAGTTCAGTAAAACTCTTTTATCCAGATAGTGGTTAGAATGTGGAACTACAGGGGAAATGGGTACTGATTGGTTGGCAAGTTGACTCTGATTGGCCAAGGCATTGCCAGGGAGAAAGCAGCAAGAAAATATAGACTCACCAAGCTCCCGGCTAATTAAAAAATAATTCTCCGCCTGTAGTATAAATTGTTATGATTCTTTGAAATTTGCCACTTTCTGTTTGTCCTGATCAGCGCGAGACAAAAAGTTCAGGCAACATGTTTTTCTTTTCAGCAATAATTAAGAAGGGCCAGAATTTTCTGGTCATGCTCCCCACAGCTTGTTTTCCGATGGTGGAAGCAGCTTGCCATTGACCGCTGGCAGGATCTTCCATGCCTGCCGAAGTCTATGACAAGTTATGCGATTCACCCTCTCCCCCCCGCTGTCAGGGAACCCGCCGCGAGGGGTCACCTTCGGCGGGACCGGAAGATCCCGCTGGCGGAAAGGGTCAGAAAAACTACCCAAAAAGTTCTCAGGTGGCTTCACCTTGGCAACAGTTAGGAATAGGCTGCTTAAAAAATGCTGAAAATCCACTGATGTTCTGGTAAGCACAAGTCGCAATAAATATTATTTTCACCAACGTAAGCAGGCCTCCAGTAAATATGATAAACTTTGCAGGGCTGTACTTGTGGTGTGCATCTTCCCTGGTGGTGGGCGTGTGGTATAAGATCGGACATGGCATCTCGCAAGCCAGATTTGATGCGGCGCCTTTGGCGATGTGCAATTTTGAGGGTAGAATGAGGCAAGCATGAGCCTCTTTCACTTTGAATATCTGTCAGGGTTGGAGGCTGCATTGAATTTCACAAGTCTGGGGAAGGCTTCACCCACATCACTTACCACAGCATACTTACCACATTCATCATAAATCCAAGGGTCTGACCAGCTCAAGTAGATTTTTAAAGAGAGATTAATGACGCTGCTGAGTTGATGTTGATTGGAATTTTACCTGAAGGGCTGGTGGAAGAAGATTTGATAACAATGTTAAATAGAGAATGACTCTGGGTCTCTGGATTACTGTCCAATGGCTACGACACTGCCTCCCCACTCCCTCCCGTGTCACCTCCCCCCACTCCCTCCCATGCCACCTCCCCCCTTCCCTCCGCTCCTCATCCACCAGCCCACCCCCAACCCGGACAAGTTATTGTTCGATCCAACCAATAGTATATATGAACATGAACAGCCAACGTATATTCAGTTACCACAGAAACATCATTGTGAAGGTCCAGAAAGCAGTCGCAATGCTTTCCTTCTAAAGGAGTCCAGTAAGGTTGCTTTATTTGTAAGAGATGTTAGAGGGGTAGCAACTCAAACGGACTTGGATTGACCTCTGCTACTGACTACATTAAGAAACACCTGCCAGCAGAGGAGCATCTTGGTCTGAAGGCTTGAGCATCTGTTTATTGTTACTTGGCTGCAATTCCACCTTGAAGGAAAGTATGCAATCCAGTTTTGGCAAGATGAAAGTTGGCAGGATAAAAGATTGCAAGTAAAATATGTCACGACTTGCCTTCTGTCCTGTGACAGTTACCATGAACCATTTTTGCAAAATTGGCAATTATTTCCACTGATGCAACATGCACAATTTATATCGCAACTCCAAAAACTGTGAAGTTTAAGAATTTTATGACTTTCTTAAATTGGTCTGATTGCATTTGATTGTTAATGTTTTAATAGCATTACCTTTTTGAGGATCGTTGTTTAATGATTTCCACTTAAACCTTGTACAATTGTTTGTAAGATATGTTTAAAGGTAATACTGTTGAGTTAAAGCTGCATCTACACAAAAATCTGTGTAGAATCATAAAATAGAATAAGCTGATAGTAAAGTTACTTTAAAAGGTGAGGATTGGACATCATTCTATCAAACAGACTTGAGGAATGTAACATTCCTGAGGGCATTTACTTAATAATGTACACCTTGAAAATGTACCTGCAACGTTCTGAATCTTTCTCCCTAAAGGCTGTAGGGTGTGGAATCACAGGCTACATTCAAGCTAATTGCAGACAGGGACAGGGAAAGAAAAGGAAAGTGCTGTATTCCCCTCTGTTGTCCCTCAGTCCCACTAACACCTGTTCTTTGTAGCACTATAGTAATTTGGAATTATATCCTGAACTGTTTCATGGCTATATTGAGATGGCTTCCTGCTATGCAAGCAACCTTTTAGTGCTCACTTGTTACGTTCATGTTCCTCTCTTGTCAAGCAGAACAAGGAAATAAAGTTTTTAAAAAAGTCTGATTCAGCTGTGACAGATGATTTAAAACTCCTTTGACAGCACGGTCTATAAATGTGCTTGAAACAAAACTCCTTCAGGGTCTGATGGTAATCGTTCCGCAGCTGTCCCAGTTCGGTCTGTTGAAGGAAACTTGAGTAAGACAGAGAGAAAAGCCCATAAGATCACATGACTGGAACAGGATTAAATTGTAGTCCAAACCAAAAAACTATTTACAGTTCAATTCGTTTTCTTTAACTATGGATAGGTATTTTTTTTTACATCAAAACAATTTCCAAAGTATGTGATGTAGGTTTGGCATGATGCTTTCTGATCTTAGCACATGACCACTTATGTTTGTGCAGTCACAGAACACCGCATAATTCTGAGGTCCTAAGAATAAGCCAGATGCTAATTAGAATTGAGCTGTGGGGAAGATTTGACATTTATTATGGCAATGCTGTTATTTTGCTTTTGCTTTACAATTAATAGCAATTTTCGATCAGTTTATTTCAGATTATTTATGGGCAATTATTTAATGTGGATTGATTTACGCTATGACTTTACGTAGTGATATAGTCGTATAACATTACATAATGGTACACAGCTCTACTAGCTTTTCATTTTCTTTTGAAAACATTGGGTGCGATTTAACTAAATGGGAATAAAGTCCCAGAGCGAGCGTGCTTACCCATTTGTTTCCCAGCACTCACAGCGCCGAGAAACACAACTCTATAAAATGGCACTCATGTTAGATAGGGGGCCTCAGTGGGGAGACCTGTGGCCGAGGCCCACAGAGCCCCGTTTTGTGCGCTGAGGACCTCTGCTCACCAGAATTCCTTAGTGTAGCGAGAGATCCGGATACCATTATTAAATTGCATCCCGACCTCTGGAGCCCCCTAAGCGATCCATGACCCCCCCCAAGCTCCAATGCACTATGAGAGGTCCCTGCTCCCCCGCACCCTCCCCCCAACACCTGCGTAGGTTACCCCTGGCCTGATCGCCATCCCGCTGAAAATGCTAACTTGGCACCTTGGCATTGCCAACTTGGTAGTGACTCACCAGCTTGCAGTGCCACCTGGACATCCTTGGCAGTGCTAGGCTGGCACACAGGTGGCACTTCCAGGGTGCCAGGCTGGCAGTGCCAGGGTGCTCAGGTGGCCCCAGCAGTGGCAGGGTACCCCCTGCCCAAAGGGCATGCACCTGGAGGCCTCTGATTCCCTGGGTGACCCTCAGGAGTGCCATTCCATCTGGTCCCCGTTTGTGGAGACAAACACTGAACGGGTGCCTGCCCGAGGTCTTGAAGGTGAAGGAGATAGGTCCCACACCTTGGGTATTTCTCTGTACCTAGCCGTCTCGCTTTAATATATAGGTTTGCCCATTCTGGGCAGGATTTACATGTTGCGATATCGCGTTGGATCTCGTGAGGTATTGCAAGCCGGGTAGATCCCAGGAACGGGGTCTCTCGGCTTCTGTCGGCCATGCTGCGCCATGTGCGAGCTGCCGTTTGGGCGCAACATGGCTGGAAAATCATGCCCATTGTCTTTTCGACATTTCATTACTAAGGGCTGAATTATGTGAGGCATCAGTCCCCTCTCCCCACCCCCGCTAAAAAGTTGGTGAGACCTGCTGAGGGGAACACGGGGTGTCTCGTAGCCACTTAATAGTTAATGCAGACAGTGCAGTACTAAAGGGCTTCTACACTGTCTGAGGTGCCGTCTTTCAGATGAGGCATTAAACTGAGGTCTGGTCTGCCCCCTCGGGTGGGGTCACGTTTCAGGGTTGCCCTTTGTCAGATACAACGTGGCTTGCACCTGCAGACATCTGCGAGGTCATAAGAACCAAAATCTTCATGACCCAAAGAGGTGGCTGTGGGGAGGAAAGCCATCTCCGCAGCTCCAATAATAATAACCTTTATTAGTGTCACAAGTAAGCTTACATTAACACTGCAACCCATTGGGAAAGTGTTCTCCATCTTCCCTTGGTGCTTGGGCCATCCGGAATGTTACATTAAAGTTTCTCTGCTGAGGGCATCTCCATATTGATGCCTCTTTTTGTGCTGGCAGCGTCTACATCCTACCCACTGTCTTTATTGATGACGGGTCCTGAGGTGGCCAATTAGGAGGTCACCTCCAAGTATATTGCTGAGCTATGCCCATACTTTATCTCGATGTCAGAATTCCAAAGTTCACGGTAAAATTCATACCACACAATAGGGATTTGAAGCATGAGCTTGAAGAGTAACATACTCCTGCCAAAATGATTCATGTATGATTTTGCCAGTAAATAAATGTCCCTAAGCACTGCCAGAAACAAAGGTCTCCTTTATTGGAAAGTCTAATTGAAATATTTGCATGGGGACCACACGGATGCTGATTCTCAGGTAACTGGAATTTCCAAATGGCTCTGAAACAGAGCTCTTCGGATTTTGGATTCCTCAACCCAGTGGCTCTCTGTCCTCCTCAATTATAACAATGTCTCGTTGGATGGTGAAGTCAAAAACAACCTCCATGGATGAAAGACTTGCAGAATCTAGTTGTTTGCCACATGATCATCATGAAAGAAATACAGCACATTTTTGACTCAAATTTCAATAAGTTTACACACGGTTGCTTTTAGTACACCTTTATTATCCTGAAGGTAAAGCAACAGATGTTGTGTACACTTTGTACAGTAAATACTCTGAAGAGCTTCACTTGGATTTGTCTGAACACAGTTTGATGGTTCTGCTGTATTTTCACATCTATCAATTTGTGCATCAGTTGTGAGCATTAATTAATAGAGCGAATAGAATAATAAACACTGTTTCTTTTTAAATCACACCATGAAGACATCAAGTGAGGACAACCCTTGAAATTATATCCCTGCTGGCAGGTGAAGGCCACCAAATAATATCTCCCTCAACTTTTAAGATCGTAAGAAATTGGCCATTCGAGCCTGCTCTGTCATTCTGTATATTCACAGCTGATCTTTTGCCTCAAATCCACTTTCCCGTCAACCTTCTCTTGATTGCCTGAGACCCCAAAAATCTATCTACCCCAGCCCTAAAAATAGTCAACGATGGAGCATCCACAACCCTGTGGGGTAGACAATTCCAAACATTGAAAACCCCCCGAGTGAAGAAATTTCTCCTCACCTCAGTCCTAAATGATTGACCCCTTATCCTGAGACTGTCTCCCTGTGTTTTAGATTTCCCAGCAATGTGGTAACATTCTGTCAGTGTCTGCCACTCATTCTTTGAAACTCCAGAGAACAGAGGCCCTATTTACTCAGCCTCTAATGATAGGACAACTCACTCATTCCAGGATCGAATCCAGTGAGCCTTTGCTTTACCACCTCCAATGCAAGTATATCCTTCCTTACATATGGAGAACAATACTGTGCACAGTACTCCAGGGGCGGTCTTACCAAAACCCTGTACAGTTGTAGGAAGACTTCCTTATTCCTGTACTCCAATTCCCTTGCAACAAAGACCAACATATACTATTTGTCTTCCTAACTGCTTGCTGCAGCTGCATGCTAACTTTCTCTACCCCTTGTACAAGTAGATGCAAGTTTCTTTGGACATTAATATTTGGAGGTTTCATGCCATTTTAAAATATTTCACATTTCTAATCTTACTACCAAAGTGAAGAACCTCACACTTCCACACATCATAGTCCACCTGCTATGCTGTTGCCAATTCACTTTAACCCATTTAGCACAGAGTACTGGTAATTATCCATTGGGTCCACCGATAAGAAAGTGTTCATTTGAAAAATTATTTTTAGTAAATGAGAATTTCAATGAGTCACCTCCTTTCCAGGGATAATCATATTCTGACTCTTCTAAGAATTCAGTCCTAAATTTCCAATCTCATCTATATGGGATACTTTAAGTATAAAAGAAGCATCGATCAGTGTGCAAAAGACTAATTTTTCCATTTTCTTTTCTCTCCAATAGGTTTACATTGGAATTAACTGCCTTAGTACAGACTTCTCCTCACAGAAGGGAGTCAAAGGCCTTCCCCTGAATCTCCAGATAGACACCTTTGACTGTGAAGCCAAATCAGACAAGCCTATTTACCGGGCTGCCTGTCAGATTAAAATATTTGTGGACAAGGTACATTTTCATCTGTGCAATCTTTTGTTGTGATGTCTCAAAAGCTGATGTGTTTGGTACCTAGAGGACATTGATGTTCAATAACAAAATCTTACAGCGTGATCTTATTGAAACAGATCTTGAGTGGATTGGGGAGAATACAGGGACAGTGGGCGCAATCTAATGGCCTCGTCGCACTCGACTTGGTAACGCGACAAGGCCATTAAATCTCACGAGAGGCCTCTTGTGAGGTTTGCGATGCTTGGAAAGCCTCGCTAAATCTAACGAGAACTCAGAAGACATTGCAATCATGATCTCACCCTCGCTGGGTGAGATCCAGATGAACATATTTAAGTGGGCCATTAGGTTCATTTAAATATGCCTACGATGGATTTTTCCTGGGCCTGGGGACTAATGGCCTCACCTGGGAGACCTCGCCATGGCGCCATTTGCACTGGCCCACACAAACGTGGACCAGGCGTATAGGCGCCTTTGGGTCATGTCCAAGGCCATTGAAAGATCCTGGCTGTTCGGGCTCTGGGTAGGGTGGTACCCTGCCACTCCTGCTGGCACTCAGCCACCTTGGCACTGTCAGGCTGGCAGGGGCACTGCCAAGGTGCCAGGCTGGCAGTGCCCAGGTGCCAGGAATCACGCCTGGGGGTACCCTTCCCTTAAGAGGTGGGGTATCGGGTGGCTCGAGGACCTCCTAAGTGGTAAGTTGGGCAGAGGAGGGTCTGGAGATCCCGGTGGAGGAGGAGAGGGAAGGTAGAAGATTGGGGCGGCATTTTAAAATGGTGCCCTGATCTGCAGGCCGTCTTCCTGCACTGACGAGTAAGTGAGACCTCGATGGGGCATTCCTGATTCAGGCCAAAAAACCCGGCAGAGTCATAATAGATAGCAGGGTCTTTTTCAATGATGCCGGCGCCGAGAAATGCCCCTCAATACGCGCGAAGTGGGACTCTGTTTTTTTTTGCACATTAAATAATGCCCAGTGTTTCCTCTGGTGGGGGTGAAACTAGAACTCGAGAACATAATTTAAGAATAAGAGGCCTAGGGCAGCACGGTGGCGCAAGTGGTTAACAAAGTTGCCTCATGGCGCCGAGGTCCCAGGTTCGATCCCGGCTCCGAGTCACTGTCCGTGTGGAGTTTCCACATTCTCCCCGTGTTTGCGTGGGTTTCACCCCCACAACCCAAAAGATGTGCAGGATAGGTGGATTGGCCACGCTAAATTGCCCCTTGATTGGAAAAAAGAAATTGGATATTCTAAATTTATTAAAAAAAAGAATAAGAGGCCTCCTCTTTAAGACATAGATGAGGAGAATGTATTATCTCAGATGGCCATTCAAATTTTCTTCTGTAGGATGTAATGGGGTCTAGGTCTTTACATATAATTCAAGAATGGGGTGGATAGATTTTTGCTAAACAAGGAAGTTGGGGCTATGGGAGGGGTGGGGGGCAGACAGCAAAATGGAGCTGAGACCAGAATCAGGGGCGTGTGGCCTGGCCCGCGATCGGGGCCCACCTATCCGCGGGCGGGCCTGTGCCGTGGGTGCACTCTTTTCCTTCTGCCTTCACCATGGTCTCCACTATGGCGGAGGTGGAAGAGACCCCCTCCACTGCGCATGCGCGGGGATTCCGTGAGCGGCCGCTGACGCTCCCGCGCATGCGCTGCACGGCAAAGTCAGTTTCGCGCCAGCTGGCGGGGCACCAAAGGCCTTTCCCACCAGCTGGCGGGGCGGAAATCAGTCCGGCGCGGGCCTAGCCCCTCAAGGTTAGGGCTCGGCCCCTCAAGATGCGGAGGATTCCGCACCTTTGGGGCGGCACGATGCCGGACTGATTCGCGCCGTTTTTGGCGCTGGTCGGCGGACATCGCGCCGATTGCGGAGAATCCCACACCAGAATAGCCATGATCTTATTGAATGGTGGGGCAGGCTTCAAGGTTTGAATGGCCAGCTCCTGCTCCTAAGTCCCATAATGAACAAAGACGAAAAAAACATAGATAAGAGAAGAAAAATAAAAAGTGGATGAATTGCAAAAAAGAAAAGAAGTTTCAAATATTAATAAATGAAATGGTAAATTCTAATTCGCACTGAATATCAAACCACAATACTAATAGGCCTATCCTTCTGTGCTGATTGATGCAAAATTGTTATCGTTACTCGGTGACACTAAGAGGATAGTTTAGAAAATGGAAATGTATTATAAAAGCTGTTCTGCTCAGTATGGGGATTAAACCAAATATCTGACAGAAAATCAAGAGCGCTATTATGAAGGTGGCATAATATATTTTGTATGATAATCTATTTACATATTTTGTTCATGGAAAACGGTCCACTAATTATCCAATGGCTATATTCTGATTTTGGCAGCATTCTGGTTATTTTCTAATGCCAAACTGGATTTGGTAAAGGATTGATGTATTGTGCTGTTCATTTTAGTGCAATAATAAACTGTAGACTATATTTGTAGTAAGCTTTTGTTGAGTTTGAGGAAGCGACCATGGAGGAGCGTAAGGAAACAAAAGGTTCATTGACATAGAATGAAAACTCTATGTACACTGGTCCCAGAGGGAACAATTGCACCCAGCCCTCTGGTTTATATGTCCTGATTAGCTTCCCCACTGAGGGGCAGAGCTTCCTTATCCCTCCTCCTTTTCTGAAACCCCTATTGATGCCAGTGGATAACGATTTTTTTCTTCTTCTTTGTGCATAAGATGAACCTCTGATTACAAAGGAAATGCTCTGCCCATTGCTGCAATGAAAACAGACCCAGCGATAGGAATATACATTGCACAACTGAAATATCAAAGCTTGCAAAATTTTCTTTTTGAACAGTTTGGATGAGTACAGTTGAGGAATGCCCCCTGACATGTGCAAATATTATCTGAGTGATTGAGTTATGTCAGATCTTTGTGACTTGATTACTACATTGAAACCGATGAAATGATAAGCAGAGTGCTGGAAAGATCTGCAGGCTTCTCTTCAGTTCATACCATGAGTTACCTGTGGGCAATTTCTAAATAAATATAAAATTCAAGGTCCTGTGTTTTGCAGACTCTGTATGTACAAGATAAAACTTTTATAGTCAATGTATAAGACCACTAACCTAGTCATTTAAAACTTTACATTTATAATAGTGAGTGTCATAATATACACCAGTATATCATGGTGCAGACACATACTGATGGACACACAGTGGGACCAATCAACATACACAACACCGCAGCCAATCACCAGTGAGAGCACACGCACTATAAAGACAGGGGGCATCAGAGTTCCCGCTCATTCGAGTAGCAGCTAGCTAGGAGCACAGAGCTCACAGCCTGCAACACAGACATTCACCATGTGCTGAATGCATCAACTGGTTAGGACAAGGCAAAGGTCTTTAGTTAAAGCTGGTATCGTATTTACCCACAGTTCAAGTATGTTTAAATAGTTAACCTTTTAATAAAATAGTATTGCACTACTTCAAGTGTTAGTGACCTGTATGTGATCCAGAATACCCAACACATCAGTGAGGGAAACACCTTGGGCGTCATTCTCCGACCCCCCCGCCGGGTCGGAGAATGGCCGTTGGCTGCCGTGAATCCCGCCCCCGCCCCCGCCGAAGTCTCCGCTCCCGGAGATTGGGCGGGGGCGGGAATCCGGCCGCGCCGGTTGGCGGGACCCCCCGCTGGATTCTCCGGCCCGGCGGGGCCAGGCGGCGTGGGCGGGCTCCGGGGTCCTGGGGGGGGGGCGCGGGGCGATCTGACCCCGGGGGGGTGCCCCCACGGTGGCCTGGCCCGCGATCGGGGCCCACCGATCCGTGGGCGGGCCTGTGCCGTGGGGGCACTCTTTCCCTTCCGCCTCCGCCACGGCCTCCACCATGGCGGAGGCGGAAGAGACTCTCCCCACTGCGCATGCGCGAGAAACTGACAGCGGCCGCTGACGCTCCCGCGCATGCGCTGGGAAACTGACAGCGGCCGCGGACGCTCCCACGCATGCGCCGCATTTCCGCGCCGGCTGGCGGGGAAACAAACGCCATTTCCGCCAGCTGGCGGGGCGGAAATCCCTCCGGCGTCGGCCTAGCCCCTCAATGTTGGGGCTAGGCCGCCAAAGATACGGAGCCTTCCGCACCTTTGGGCCGGCGCGATGCCCGTCTGATTGGCGCCGGCTTTGGCGCCAGTCGGCGGGCATCCCGCCGTTGGGGGAGAATTTCGCCCCTTATTTTGCAACAGGTGAATCAAACCCATTTCTTCCTACATTTAGGTACATAGTGTTATTGTGATGAAAGAGTGATTTCTCAAAGTTACGAAGAAGGGTCTATGATTAATGCAAGGTGAATTGCCTGACTAGTGCATTAGGAGATATTCAACTGTACTTTTACATTCATTGGATGACAGGTGAATGCAATTGAAAGGCTTGTAGTTATTAGCAACACTTAGTTAGCAATTTTGTTATGGTAGGAAAATACAATCTTGTTGCCGGCAATGACTGCAGAGTATTTCCTAAAACTTGCACTGACTTTATGTAACATAAACCTCTAGTGTACTGTAGAGGTCTTTGGTGTAAGTATGTTTTTCTTTTCCATTGTGAATAATGGGAGAAAATGAAAAGAGATAGGATCTCTTTTAAAACCTGAGCCAGGATTAGTGAAAGATATGTAATATATACCTGAGGCATCAACCATCACAAAATAACAGATGGAGCTGAAATGGAATGCGACAGCGAGAGAGAGAATGGGTGAGAACGAACTCATTGTAGTTTAAGATGCACGCAAAGTGTAGAAACAGTCAATTTTGTTTATCCAGTGATCTGGTATGCGGAGCCATACCCCACCCATATATTTTTAAAAGCCATGTTAATGCATGAGTTTGGAAACTAAAATGATCTGCTGGTTTGTCTCCTGACCAGACCCTTTGCATAGACAGGTAGGCAGTGGACAGATTCAGTTAGATTGAACTGTTAGTGGCACAAGTCTATTTTTTTGAGTGCTTTAATGAGATTAAAGTAATAGATTAGCAATGCCTTAAGGAGGTAAAGAGATCAATTGGATTACTACAAAAAAAATATGCAATGGTGCTTCCTAGGAGTGTGGGGAACACTGCTGTTTTTCATATATATTAATGACCTGGAATTATAATATTGACATCTGCTGATGATATGAAACTCGGCAAGTGTGGTGAACAATAATAAGAGACATTAAGAGGACGTCGGGAAAAAAAATCACAGACAATGCTGAGAAAACCCAGCAGGTCCGGCAGCATCTGTGAGGAAAGAAAATAGAGTTAACGCTTTGAGTTCATGTGACTATTGCCGTCGGTGGGAATGGAAAATCCCACCCATTATGTTCAATTCAGGAACTACAGGGACCTTAAGGATGCAGAAGAATGATGACAGGAATGAGGGACTTCAGTTATGTAGAGAGGCTGAGGTTGTTCTTAGAGCAAAGACAGTTAAGAAGATATTTGATAGAGGAGTTCAAAACCAGTGATTTTGATGGAGTAAATATAGAGACATTTTTTCCAGTGGCAAAAGGATCAGTTACCAAAGGACACAAGTTAAGGTGACTGGCAAGAGAACTAGAGGTAAAAGGAGGAAATATTTCTTTACACAGTGGGTAGTTATGATCTGGAATGTACTGTATGAAAGGGTAGTGGAAAAAGATTCAACAGTAACATTCAAAAGCGAGTGAGACAAATACTTTAGAGTAGAACGGTTAGAGGGTTATAGAGAAAGAGGAGAGAAATGGGATTAACTGGATAGGTCCACTGAAAAGCTGACACAGGCATGATGGACTGAATGGCTTTCTGTATCATTATACCATTCTATGATTCAACAATTGGATCCACCAATAGGAAATACAGTACATAGTGGTGGAAATACGGAATGCGCTGCCTAAGAGGGTGGTGGAGATAGGGGGCGTGATTCTCCGATCGCGGGACAGAGTGTCCGTGCCATCGTGAACGCCGTTGCGTTTCACGACGGCACGAAACGGGCGTGGGCCCTAGCGATTCTGTCCCCCACAAGGAGCCAGCGCGGCGCTGGAGTGGTTCACGCTGCTCCAGTCTCACTTCCTGGTGGCGCCAACCCACGCATGCACAGTGGCGACGCGCCAGCCCGCGCGGTGGCTTTACGGAACGCGCTGGCCCCGACGCAACATGGCGCGGGGGTTCTGAGGCCGGACGCGCAACAAAGTAGGTCAGGGGGGAAGAGGCCGGCCCGCCGATCGGTGGGCCCCAATCGCGGGCCAGACCCCATTGGAGCACCCCCCCCCCCCCCACCCCCGCCGGGGACGGAGCCCCCTCCCCCCCACACAGGCCCCCCCCGACCCTTCGCGCAGCGTTCCCGCCGGCAGCGACCAGGTGTGGATGGCGCCGGCGGGACTCTGCTCTTTCCGCTCGGTCCATCCGGGCCGGAGAATCGGCGGCTCGGCCTCGTACAGCGGCCCGCGACCGGCGCCGCGCCAGATGCGCCGGCGCAAATGGCGGCAATTCTCCGCACCTCGGAGAATCGCGCGCTGGCGTCGGGGCAGCGTGGCATGGTTGCGTGATTCTCCGGCCCGGCGCGGGCTGGGAGAATCACGCCCCCGTACTCTCGCAACATTTAGGAAGCATCTGGATGAGCACTTAAATCACCATGGCTTAGTAGGACCAAGTGCTGGTAAATGGGATTAGTATAGGTTGGCATTTGATGGTCGACATAGACATGATGGGCCGAAGGGTCTGTTTCCGTGCTACATGACTCTATGACTCTATAGATCCTTGAGAATGATGAAATAGTATTGGGTTTTTTGTACCTTATTGCTTCTCGAGTTCTGTATTTGAATTTTACACAGGAGTTTGTATCCTCATGATAATTTAACTAACAGTTCACATTCTGGGAAGTCACTCCATATTCTTCTTATGTCCTTTGTTCCAGGGCGCTGAAAGAAAAATGAGAGATGAAGAACGCAAACAATCGAAAAGAAAAAGCAAGGTCCCTGATTCCACCACAGACAGTGAGTAAAATTCTGTTTAGGATGGCACGATAGAATCCTACAGAATGAAATGAATGAAAATCTTGATAGCACTCAACACCTCGAGACTCTGGGTCCGATTGAACGGCCTCCTCACGTCCGACTTGGGACTCAATGAGGCCATTAAATCTCGCAAGAGGCCTCTCACAAGGTTTACGATATTCTGGACGCTTTGCGAGATCTAATGAGATCTTGTGAGACACCACAATCTGGATCTCACCCTCATTGGGTGGAATCCAGATTTGCATATTTTACTGAAAAGTTAGGCTCACTTAAATATGTCTGTGCCGGATAGTCACGAGGCCCAGGAATGAACACCTGTGCCTTGGAGACCTCGCCATGGCGCAATGCATCACTGAGACACACAAATTTTAGTAAGATTACAAAATAGAGAGAAAAAGGTGGAGGAAGAGAGAACCAATAGATACTCTACACAGATAGAGTTAATCTGTCATTAAACCTAAGAACTCCTCAGTTTTCTCTTGGTGACTTCATTTTCTGCAGAGCCTCTAAAACCTCTCCCTTTCCTTCAAATGAGCCCTGCATCCTGCCCTTCCCCCTGATGTTTGCTCGTACCTCTCCCCTTCCTCTCACAACATCAGTAGTGTCCCTCTTGTTTTCACTTTCTGTCCCATGGGCCTCTTTTAATTACCAGGTCACCTCCAACCATTTTTACTGCATACAAAATGATCCCAGCCCTCCCTGTCTTTCAAAGGGACTGGTTCCCTGAACAATACTCTTGTGAAATCTTTCACCATCCCTATTTCCAGCTATGCTTCTACTGGTGCCTTCTTCTGCAGACACACAAGGTCAATGTCTGCCCGTTTCCTCCTGCCACCTCATTATCCAGCACCTCAAACACTCCTTCCACGTGACAACAGTTCACAAGTACTTTCTCTATCTTATTTTATAGCCCCCTCCAAATTGGGAAGTTCAAATGCAGCATATATGACTGCTTCACTGAATATCTCTGTTACCCTGAACTGCCCGTGGCTTTTCGCCTTAATGCTCTCATTTCCATTTTCCATACTCACCTCAACATTTCCTGCATCGTTTCACTGAAACCCCAACGTAATATTTAAAAACAGTCACCCTCGACTGGGCTGGGAATGTGAATGGAGTGCCAGTTTCCTGCACTCCATCCTGTCCCAGACCATTTTCCTGCGGACAAGATGGGGGGGGCAGTTTGGCGACCCAGCCTCCTCACACCATAGTGTGGCCCAGCAGCACAAATAATTACTTCTTTTAATTTTTTTAAAATTGGGACGACAACGGAACGTTACGATAGAGTAGTTGATAGAATAGTTGTTAATATGCTAAATATAATCATTTAGATATATGTTTATGCTAATATGAAGTTACAAAATTTCATGTGATTTAATTCTCTTGCAGTTTGCAGATTTTAGCTGAAACAACAAGTTGCCTTCAATGCTTAGTGCTCAAACTCTCATTTGTACCAATCCAGAAAGAGATAGTACAACAGGTGCCTCCATTTTGAAGCATCCTCTCCCTCATTTAACTGCCATGGCTTTCAGGCGATCAGGCCTCTGATTGGCCCTCCAGTTTCAAGAGCCCGTCCGACCACGGTCCTTAATTGGAGAGCGTCAGTTGGTCGCTCTGGGGACAATCACGTTGAGCGACTGCTCCCCACTAAGTTTAAGCTTCGACCCTCATTTCAGCCCGACTGTGAGGTTCAGAAGCTCGCAAGGTAAAAACATCCAGCCTCTTAGCTATCATGTCTTCACAATAATGCTCCCAACTTCGGACCCCAGCTGCACTCCACGTTATCTTTGTAACAATTGTTGCTCATGATGTAGGGTGGGTCTGGCAATATTTGGGAGGAGGGTGGGCTGCTATATGCCAGGACTCAGTGCTATCTGGAACCTTGATGTACGATCACCTTCTTGTTTTCTCGTATTTTTATTTTTTGTTAAAATTAAATTCCTGCAGCAAGTGCATTTTTAACATTTTTCCTCTCTGTGGTTTGGTTATTTCACAAATGTTGTTCTGCAAGCGACTCTTCTTTGCCTTTTCAACCCTTTCACCCACTATTTGCACATTCTTTTACCCTTTCCATGGGCGGGATTCTACGACCCAACGCCGGGTCAGAGAATCGCCGGGAGATGGCGTGAATCCCGCCCTCGCCGTATCCTGTACTCTCCGCCACCAGAGACTCGGCGGGGGCAGGAATCGCGCCGCGCCGGTCGGCGTGCCCACCCTCGCCGATTCTCTGGCCCGCAATGGGCCGAAGTCCCGCTGCTGGAGTGCCTGTCCCGCCAGCGTGGATTAAACCACCTTTTGAATGGGGGGACAAGGCGGCGCGGGCAGGAGGGTCCTGGGGGGGGGCGTGGGGCGATCTGGCCCCGGGGGGTGCCCCCACGGTGGCCTGGCCCACGATCGGGGCCCACTGACCCGCGGGCGGGCCTGTGCCGTGGAGGCACTCTTTTTCTTCCGCCTTCGCCATGGTCTTCACTATGGCAGAGGCGGAAGAGACCCTGCTGCTGATGCTCCCGCGCATGCGCCGATCCGCGTCGCCCGGTGAAGACCTTTCGGCCCCGGCTGGCGTGGCACCAAAGGCCTTTCCCGCCAGCCGGCGGCGCGCAAACCACTCCGGCGCGGGCCTTGCCCCTCAAGGTGAGGGCTTGGCCCCTAAAGGCCCGACGCCGGAGTGGTTCCCGCCACTCCATTACGCCGGAACCCCCTGCCCGCCGGGTAGGGGAGAATCCCGCCCCATATGTCTACACTATCTAATTAATCTTTTGTATTGCTTATTTTCTACTTGGCAGCTTTCAGCTACTTATCAACTACCTTGCTGTGATTGGTGTGTCTGGTGCCTTTTCCTCCCACCTTCCACCTTTTTTTCCTCTCCAACTTCTTCTTTACTAACATTTACTCTTTATCGTTTGACTTTCAGATTGATGGAATGTACATACTCAAAATCAAATATCAGTCTTTTTTCATTACAGCTCTGTATTTGCAGTGCATCTTGTTTTCATTTTGGGTTTCTAGCCTATGCAGTTTTTATTTTAAAGTTTACTGTGTAATTCTCACTCAGAGTGGTTATGAGGGCCCTGGGGTTGAAACCAGGGGCGTCATTCTCCGACCCCCCGCCGGGTCGGAGAATGGCCGTTGGCCGCCGTGAATCCCGCCCCCGCCCCCGCCGAAGTCTCCGCTCCCGGAGATTGGGCGGGGGCGGGAATCCAGCCGCGCCGGTTGGCGGGACCCCCCGCTGGATTCTCCGGCCCGGATGGGCCGAAGTCCCGCCCAGAAACTGCCTGTCCCGCCGACGTAAATCAAACCTGGTATTTACCGGCGGGACCAGGCAGCGTGGGCGGGCTCCGGGGTCCTGGGGGGGGGCGCGGGGCGATCTGACCTCGGGGGGTGCCCCCACGGTGGCCTGGCCCGCGATCGGGGCCCACCGATCCGCGGGCGGGCCTGTGCCGTGGGGGCACTCTTTCCCTTCCGCCTCCGCTACGGCCTCCACCATGGCGGAGGCGGAAGAGACTCTCCCCACTGCGCATGCGCGGGAAACTTTCGGCGGCCGCTGACGCTCCCGCGCATGCGCGGGGAAACTGACAGCGGCCGCTGACGCTCCCGCGCATGCGCCCATTGATAATTGGCAGGAAGATAGAATCCTACTGCCAGCGAACAGTGCACGGCCGAGAAACACATGGCTGGCGTACTGGAGAATCCCTCCCAATTTCTTTTCTTAGATCTTAATTCCTTATACTTTATTGGAGCAATTGAAGATTGTGAAGTTTGCAATATTTGTGTTGGGTGGAAATTTGGTCCTGCTGTTAAATCTGGTGCTCTGAGGATATCTACAAAGCCTCATCCTATCTACATTGATTATCAAATGGCAAAAAATAAATGCTTAATCTTCTGTCTCATCCTTTTCATTTAACAGCCATCAATAGCAAGAGGATCTCACAGCCAGATCACAAAGGAAATGATGTTACATACTTTAAGCCAATGACAGATCTCATTTCTTCTCCTGTTCTATTCACCCCAGAAGTCCATATTCTTTATTCACAACGAACTGGATTGGTAAGTAAATGCGCTGATAAGTGCAATACTACTACAGAAAGATCATTACTGTTTATTTTACAAGCCTCCAGTTGTGATTTTGTTTTTCCTTTCCTATTTTTACCTTGTGCTGAGTTGAGTCCCATGAGTAAGCAGCAACCCTACCTCGAGTAACTATTGCTCATGCGTGAACTGAAATATTCTGTGCTGCGGTGAGCTGGTTTAGCACCGAGTGCAACACAAACTGTTATGCCTGATGACTTTCCAGTGGGGTTTATTGCATTGTTTTCTAGCCTGAAGATGAGATTGCTTCCTAGCTTCTGAACGTCAACTTTCATGCCTTTATTACTGCCTCAATAGAGATTAGGTGGTGCAACGTGAATCTAAGAACCAAGCTTACTTTCTTGGCCTCTCCACTGGTTGTGTCCCATGTAGTGAATGCATCATTGAGCCACATTTTGTTTTGAAGACAGCTTTTGCACTGTGATTGAAGACTGAGCTCAAATATATATGATGTTATCATGCAGCTCCTAATTGAGTTGACAAGAACTGGGATTTTCCAGTCCCATTGTGGTGGAACTCACTGCGGGAGAGTCGGCGGCCCAACCAAAAGTCCATTAATGTTTGTTGGGACTGGACGAACTCGGCGTTGGGCAGGGCCAGTAAATGAATGCCCTTGGCCTTTTTCCCTAGCATTTGGAAGAATGACAGATGATCGCAGTGAAATAAATGAAACACTTGAGCTGTTTGACGGGGTAGAGGTTAGGAGGACGTTTCCTCTCTGGCTGGCCGAAGAGTCTAGAACCCAAGATCACAGTGTCAGAACCCCGGGTCTGCCATTTTGGACTGATGAGGAGAAATTTCTGTACTCCATATTTTGTGATCCAATTGGAATATCTCCCCACTGAGTTGGGAATGCTCAGTTGTTGAGCATATTCAAGTCAGAGATCATTAGATTTTTTGATACCAATTAAATCAAGCTATATGGGGAGAAACGGCAAGATCAACCGATCTTATTGAATGGTGGCGTGGACTCGAAGGGCTGAACAAATTCCAGCTCCTGTACAAATATGATTTTTTTTTTTATCCCTTCTTTCCAAATTGTTTGGAGTCGTGGGCAGAGTAAAATCTTCTTGTTGAAAAATTAGAAGCACTGGTTTACGTTACAAAGTGTTCCTCTGACACAGTATTGCTTCAGACGAATCAATCACGTGCTGGACTCCATTCTCCGTCCCAACAAACACAGAATTCTAAACACTACAATACCTCAGTCCAGCTGATTTTTCAGACCAGAATCTGTTTGTCAGGATATTATATTCGCAGTTAGCATTAACAGAACTCCGTAGCAATATTTCCAGCAAATAAGGAAAGCTTTAAAAATACAATATGGTCAAACCAAGCCTTCCAAATTTCCATCTGCGACTTGCAAATTTGCTTTCCAAAAACCTCTTTTAATGTTAGCAGCAACTGCTATTTTTTTTTAAAAGTACCCTGGATAATACTTGTAAATTATATTAATTTGCTTTGCTTTTTAGGGGCATTCAATGAGTTTTGAAGTCACAAATCCTGAGAGGTAAGGAATCCTTTTTGTTTATTCTAAGTGAAGTGGTTTGGGGATAGTTTTTCATGTTGATGGTGCTACATGTATGTATGTATGTGTATGGTTGATGATGAGATACACCACTATATATAATTCAGAGAGCCCAAAGATGTGCCTCTATTCAGTAATTTGATAATTAGAAGACATGTCAGAGCCTTTGAGAGAGGCATAAAGGAAATTTCAAATGGCTTTATGCACTGACACCATTTCCTACAGGGGACACTAGAACTTAACGTTCTTACATTACACTTCAGAAGAACTTAATTGGTTGTAAAACGCTTTGGGACATTATTAGTTCCTGAAAGGTACTCGATAAATGGCAAAACTTTTCATCTGGCTCAGCACATGCATGTCAAAGTTTAAACATCAACAATTTAGCATCCACAAAACAGTTACAGAATGGAAACAGTGAAAAAAGGAGGTAATTACACTCAAATATATGTCAATGTAAATTATGAAAAATGAATCTTTTAGTATTAATTACTGAATCATAACATATGTTCTGTAAAGTCAGGTGAGAGTCTCTCCAAAAGAGTAACTAATCGTGTGAATCTTACCGCAAGTTTGCAATTAACTCTGGAACTTAAAACTGCCATCACAATTTAATTCGCAACTACAAATGGTTATTTTGTTCTACGGTGAAAAACTGTTCTATCATTGAACTGTACAGTTAAAGTAATGGCCGTTGAAGCCAAACATAATAATAATAATAACTGGACCAACTGTGGAAAAGGTATAAGGCGTCCACATTTGGAAATTATTTTAGCTTAAAAGAAATTTAAGAACAAGTCGAAGTTGCGGATTATAAGAGAATAAACCAGAATGGGCAACAGGACCTGTTATGAGCACTACCAGCTGAAACTGGAGGTTAAAATGTTTTGACCCACGTTCGGGCGAGGGTTACTATCTATCATACTACTTTGATTTTATTTTTAATTTCATGCACCAGTTTCAGTTTCAGCTGCGTAATACATGCTGAATATGTTCGACAGTTTTGTTAGGCCACAGGCAAGACTATAGATTAAATGGTTTACAAAAATGTATTACAGTTTTTGTGGTTTAATTAAAAGATTAGAGCAGATCTTGATGGAGAGAAGCCTCTTACAAAGGGTCCATTTACACTGTCAGTATGAAGTAATTTCATCTTTGCACAGATGTAAAACTAACAGTGCAAAGATGGGCTCTAAGTCTGACCTGATGCGAGAGCAAAGCAAAGTGAGGCTGGAGGCGATGGGGTCATATTGCTTCAGTTTGCTGAAGGGAGAATCCACTGCAGTGACAAACCTGATGTACTTGTAATTTATTCTTGCGATGTGGGCATCGCTGAAAATGCCAGCATTTATAGAATCATATGACCATAAGATGTCAGAGCTGACGTAGGCCATTCAGCCCATCGAGTCTGCTCTGCCATTCAATGATATCATTACTGATATTATAATCCTCAACTCCACTTTCCCACCTTAACCCCGTAACCCGATTCCCTTACTGAATCATAGGATTGTTACAGCACAGAAGATGACCATTCGGTCGATCGTGTTCACACTGACTCTCCTAAGGAGCAATTCACATAATGCCACTCCCCTGCCCTCGCCCACATCCCAGCGCATTCCTCCTTTTCAGAAATTTTGAAAATGTAGAAAAATTTACTGCCCACCTCAAGTTGCACCATGGAGTCGGTAGTGAGAGGCCTTGTTGAACTGCCGCAGTTAATGCATTGAAGGTACTCCCCAGTGCTGTTAGGTAGAGAGATCTAGGATTTGAACCAAGCAACAATGAAGAAACAGTGATATATGTCCAAGTCAATATGCTGCATGACTTTTTTATAATCTTTATTAGTGTCACAAGTAGGCTTACAATAACACTGCAATGAAGTTACTGTGAAAATCCCCTAGTCGCCACATTCCGGCGCCTGTTCGGGTACACTGAGGGAGAATTTAGAATGTCTTTCAAGACTTGTGGGAGGAAATCGGAGCACCCGGAGGAAACCCACGCAGACACGGGGAGAACGTGCAGACTCCGCACAGACAGTTACCGAAGCCGGGAATCGATCTCGGGTCCCTGGCGCTGTGAAGCACCAGTGCTAACCACTGTGTCACCATGCCGCCCGACTTGAAGGGCAACTTGCAGTTGATGATGATCCCATGCGTCTGCGAGCCTTGTTCTTCTAGGATAGATTGTGGGTTATTATCCAAGAACCTTGACAACTTGTGGCAGTGCATCCTGCAGATAATACTCACCATAACCATGATGCACCAGTGCTGGAGGGAGAGACTGTTATGTCTATTTGCAATAACCTCAATCTAAATGTATCAGACATTTCTCTCCCACCTGTTCTGCAAATATTTACATTTCTGACTTTAAGAGACAATCATGCATCCAGGTGTTTGCAGATCCCTCTTGTAAACAGGATCTAACCAGGCAGAAGTCAATCAATGGAAAATGGATTCAGCTTGACTGAACCTGAATACTTATTACCAGTCTCTATTGGGTAGTTAGTGGAAATACACTCAAGGGTTGTATTATGTCATTACACATGTATTCTCCATACAAAATTAAAAGGATACATTTTGTGATGGATACCACCAAGATTAATTCGCAAAAATGATGTGAAATCACCCCATGGACTGAAGTAATGGTTTGTACTTGGTGTAGTTCCATTCTACACTGGCACAGCAAAGAACACCAATTCAGGCCAGGCATGTCTGTTTCAATATGATGACAAGTTGGTCTGGGTTACATCTGGCTAGTGACCAACATACCGACTTTATCACAGAACCAAAAATTGCAGTGAGATGATGCTCATTTTTTAAAAAAAAACAGAGTTACTCTAACCATCTGAAATTTAACTTCATAATAATAATCTTTATTGTCACAAGTAGCTTACATTAACACTGAAATGAAGTTACTGTGAAAAGCCCCTAGTCGCAACATTCCGGTACCTGTTCGGGTGCACAGAGGGAGAATTCAGAATGTCCAAATTACCTAACAGTATGTCTTTCGGGACTTGTGGGAGGAAACCGGAGCATCCGGAGGAAACCCACGCAGACACAGGGAGAACGTGCAGATTCCACACAGACAGTGACCCAAGCCGGGCATCGAACCTGGGAGTTAAAGCTGTGAAGCTACAGTGCTCCCCACTGTGTGACCACGCTGCCCTACTTCCACGTAGATGGAATAGAATGTAAATGGATTATGGATGTTCGAACTTATCTCAATATGACTACAATTGCATTCTGATGTGACATCTGACAGCATTGTGTATCGCTTCTAACCGTGTGCTTTTAACATGCAGGTTTCCAATGAAGAGGGACCACAAGACTCTGTTTAAAGATGAATCGGACCCACCAGTCAAACAAGCTAGGCTTTGCAAACCAGAAAGAGGTACAAAAATTGTCTTTAATATTGAGTGCTCAGGGTGTGCAGGGTACAAGGTGAGAGGGAAGCCCTTGTTGAGAATTATTTTGCCTTGGCTATTTTAACTCCTGGGCCTCACTTGAATAATGCAGCATTGCCCCAACATGGTCACCAAGCAGGCAGGGGTTATGATCTGTAAGCAGGGCCGTAAATTTGAGCGGGAGCCTGTCAGCTTCAGAAACCCATGGAAGCAATGTGTCCTATAAAGTTAGTGCTGGGATTTAAGAAGAGATGCCGTCGCTGAGAGAGAGAAGCGAGGCTAGAGCTGGGAAGGCCGAAGCATCCTCACCGTGTGAAACTCTCCTATGTCTCCTGATCCACCAGGAATCCACAGAAAAGAATGCTTCGTGAAAATATTTACCCTGGTAGCCCAAATGTGAGGTGTAGTACGGCAGAGGCAACCAGGGGACACAAGAAGAGACAGTTTTCATTGATATCCATACAGGCAGCAACAAACTAAGCAGTAATGTAAACAGAAACCATGATGCCTGTCAGAGGCAGATTTGGCCAAGTATTCAATTGCTTTCCTCCTGTACAGTCCAACTGAGCAATTTTATTCTCACTCACTTTTCAGACCTTCCCCAGTTATCAGGGTAGGTAAAATTAGTGTTCCTGTTAGTCTCTGCTTCTCTATTAAACAACTATCTGATCATGCAAATTACTGTTTAAAAAGAAGGTTGTGAAAATTGTTTGTCGTTGATTTGTGACTTTCAATAAAACATGTCATAAAAACCAGAAGAGAGTCTGAGTAACCAGATAGACAACTAGTTTTGATGAAGCCACAAGTCATAAGATCAAAATCTGAATACTTGTAAATGCTACTGCCTTAAAATGAACTCAGAAATACTTTCTTTAACTGCTGGACATTCTAAACTCCTGACTTTTAGAGGCCCATAAATCAAAGTAAGAGCATAATATCATGGAGTTATTTTGATAGTGCAGGAGCTTTGTATAGCTATATAACAATGGTGGTTGCAGAGATACATTCATGAGGTGAAAGTCAAAACATCTACTGAGATCAAAGAAGAGCAAAATACTACAGAACTAAAGCTATTGGGCTGAATTTTTCCAGTCTCCACCAAGCCAGCTTTGGAGGTGGTTGGGGCAGCGTGGAAATCTGGAATAATGCACATTAGTCCGTTCCATGACGTATTCCCACCTTTGTGTACTTTTCCTGGAGGTTGCTACCAACACCAGTGGCATATCTGCATGGCAGCAACAGACAGCCCCTTAAAAAGGCAATTAGCCCTTCTTCTTGGAAGAATTGCTATTTTGTGAGTGGTGCATGGGTCTTGCATTGTGTCCACTCTCACAGATGGACGGATGAGACAGAGCTGTTTCACAGCAGGAGGTTGGAGCCTTGGTGCCTTTGACCACTAAGAGCTCACTTGCAGAAAATGACAAGGCTGCTGTTTACCCATATTGCAGTCTTGCCATTGGGGAATGAAAGAGCCACGTGCATTTTAATTTTTGTCTGCTGTATGGATGCTAATGGCCGACTCTGTGCACCCCTGCCACTCCATCAGTCTAACCCTCAGCAGCAGTCCCACTGGTCTTTCAGTGGGGGCTGCCAGACTCCATTGCAGTGGGTCACGGTGTCCTGAGCTCGTACTGCCTGGAACACACGCCATTGTCCCGAATTGGGCAATGAACGCAGAGGTGCCCCTGTTCATTGGCCATCACTTGCAAGATTACGTTCAGAGGCAAATGTCAGACACCAAGAGATGGGACCCGGAAAGGGCCCCGACAAGTATGTGGTGAAAATGTTGGAGGAGCTGATGGGGGAGGAGGCCTTTGACCTATCCCTCGAGGTGGATCAAGGACACAGGGTGCTGAGAAGGAGGCGGCAGGTGGGGCAGCTGCCGAGAGTGATGGTGGTGAGGCCGAATTGGCTCTTGGATAAAGAGAAGCTCCTGAGGTGGGCAAGGCAGACCAAGAAGTGTACCTGGGAGCGTTTGTTAAAGGAGAGACAGAGGCTCTAGATGGAGTTCGGGTTAGTGTCCACAGGGAAGGCGATCGGGCAATTGTGGAGGGCCAGGGGGGCAGTGTACGAGCACGGGTAAAAGGCGAGTAGGATCCGGGCCCACCAGCTGGGGAAGCAGGCAGCGGTGAGGGAGATAGGTAGGATGAGGGATGAGAGGGGCAAGGTGGTGTTGGACCCTGAAGGGGCAAATAGGGTATTTGAAGCCTTCTCCAGAAGGCTGTACAAGTCAGAGCCTCTGCTTGGGGAGGAGGGGATGAGACGATACCTGGATCAGTTTCGTAGGGTGGAGCAGAAGAAGGTGGAGGGTTTGGGGGCCCCGATCGGGCTGGGGGAGGTGATGAATGACATTGGTGCGATACAGGCAGGGAAGGCCCTGGGGTCGGACGGGTTCCCAGTGGAATTTTACATGATGTTTGGAGCAGAGTTGGGGCTTCTGCTAGTGAGGATGTGCAATAAGACGAGGAGTAGAGGGGAGCTACCCCCCACATTGTCCATTTCCCTGATTTTCAAGAAAGATAAGGACCTGGAGCAGTGTGGGTCATACTGTCTGATATTGTTGCAGAATGTTGGTGCAAACTTTTAGCGAAGCTGTTAGCATCGCGGATAGAGGATTGCACGCTGGGGGTGATAGGGGAGGACCAGACAGGATTTGTGAAGGGGTGGCAGTTGTTGACGAATGTCGTAGGCTCCTTAATGTTGTTATGATGCCCTCGGAGGGGCAGGTGGTAGAAGGAACAATGGCAATGGGTGTGGAGATGGCCTTTGACCGGGTGGAGTGGGCATATCTGTTGGAGGTGTTGCGTTGGTTCGTGTTTGGCCAGAGGTTCGTGGATTGGGTTCGGCTGCTGAACAGGGCGCCAATAGCAAGTGTCCGTACGAACAGGGTGAGTTTGGGGTAATTCGGGCTGTATCGGGAGATGAGGCAGGGGTGTTGTTTTTCACCTTGGCGATAGAGCCGCTGGCGATGGCACTGAGGGAGTTGAGAGGTTGGAAAAGGATTGAGCGGAGGGCAGGGCGGCGGCTGAACACAGAATCTTGTTGTATGCGGACAATCTTTTGTTATATATTTCGGACCGGTGGGCAACTTTGAAAGGATCATGGAGATTTTGAGGGAATATGGCTGGTTTTCGAGGTCTGAATTGAACATGGGGAAGAGCGAGGTGTTCCCGATTAATGCCAGAGAGCAGGAGAAGAGACTAGGGGTGTTGCCGTTCTGGGTGGTGGGGCAGGTTTTCGGTATTAAGAACATAAGAACATAAGAACTAGGAGCAGGAGTAGGCCATCTGGTCCCTCGAGCCTGCTCCGCCATTCAATGAGATCATGGCTGATCTTTTGTGGACTCAGCTCCACTTTCCGGCCCGAACACCATAACCCTTAATCCCTTTATTCTTCAAAAAACTATCTATCCAAGTGATGTGGAGTTGGGAGCAGCTACATAAATTGAACTTGGCATGGCTGGTGGAGGGGGAGTGGATGAAGGCGGATTCCATGAGGTGAGATGTGCTGCCACTGTCACTGGCTGGGTAGGTGCAGATTAAAATGGCAGTGCTGCCTAGGTTCTTGTTCGTGTTTCAGAACCTCCCCATGTTAGTTCTCAACTCCTTTTTTAGGAAGGTAAACTGGATAATTTCGGGGTTTGGTTGGGCGGGGAAGATCCCATGGGTGAGGAGGGTGTTTTTGGAGAGGGAACGAGGGGTGAAGGGGTGCTGGCGTTGCCAAAGAGATGAATTATTATTCGGCTGCGAACATCACAATGGTGAGGAAATGGACTGTGGAGGCGGGGTCAGTGTTGAGGTGGATGGAGACGGAGTCATGTAGTGGGACGGGTCTGAGGGCACTATTACTGGTGCCCCTTCCATTCTTGGTGATCCCATACTCCATGAGTCCAGCGATGGTTTCAGCTTTGCGGGTGTTGTGCCAGTGCAGGCAACATTTCAGTTCAGAAGGCATGTCCTTGTGGGCCGGTACGGTGTGTGACAATCACAGGTTTCTGGCGGCAAGACTGGATGCGAGGTTCCGGTGGGCAGGTGGGGGTAGAGTACAAGAGGCATTTGTTTATAGGCGGGAAGTTTGCAAGTCTGGAGGAGTTGGAGGTAACATATGAGCTGCCCAAAGGGAATGGTTTCCCATACCAGCAGGTGAGGGATTTTTGTGAGGAGAGAGGTGCGTTCTTCCTGGGGCTGCTGCCTCCGATGTTGCAGGATAAGCTGTTGTCAGAGAATGATATTGGGTAGGGGAGGGTGTCGGACATCTGCAGTGAGTTGATGGAGAGGGAGGGTGCTCCAGTGGAGGAGATTAAGCGTAAATGAAAGGAGGAGGAATGCGGCCGGGATGTGGAAAGAGACACCTTAGCTCTTGCATGGGGCACCTGACCACCCCCAAAATGGCACCTTATCTCCTGCAAAGAACACCTGACCTCCCCTAAAGCTGACCAGGGACCATATCCATAAGGATACCCTACTTTCCAAAGGATTCCTCAAAGTTTAGACCTGTTCCTCCACACCCTGGGAGTGATTCAGCAGACTTAAAACTAAGTCTGCTTTCGGGCCTATTGGCGGGGTGATTCTCAACAGCTGCAGTGCTGAGAATCATCCCACTATCCAACGGCACTGACGTTTAAGGTGCATCTTGACAAATTCATGAATAGGACGGGCGGAAGTGGAGAAGATTTTAGTTTAGACGGGTAGCATGGTCGGCGCAGGCTTGGAGGACCGAAGGGCCGGTTTCTGTGCTGTACTTTACTTTGTTCTTTGTCGTTTTTTGTGGCCTCAGGGAGTTTCTCCCACCAAGTCCGCACTTTGGAGAGATTCCCGGCAGATGAGTTGATCGCGCCAGCAGGAACGGCTGTTCGCAGATCGGTGCACCATTTTGATCCATAGCCCAGATCTCTCCCCCTCTTTCAGGTCCCCAGCCCCTGCTTTCTACCTCCCCACCCCCACCTCACACGCTGAGAGACTTGTAGAGGCCCCTGATAACATCCCCTCACCCCCCTGTAATTGGCAAGGACCAACCACTGTCAGTGCCAACCTGGCACCCAGGCACCTTGGCATTGCCAGCCTGGTGCCTTGGCAGTTCCATCGACATCCTGGGAATGCTCATTAGGCTCATTCAAATATTGAGATCTGGATCGTGCCCAGTTGAGGGCGAGATCCAGTTCGCATTGGATGGAGGGAGTCAGGTGATTCCGGCGCAGAGCCCAATTTGCGGCTCTCGCGCGATTCACCTGTTCACCCGGATCTGTGCCAGGTGCAAAGGGATCATTTACTGATTCCCCGAATCTACACATGTCATGTTTCACAAAGCTGGAACACCGGCTATAGGCAAGATTGGAGGCTGCTGCTGATGTATATGGGCCGCTGCATTTGCGAAATGCACGTGCAAATCCTGATGTGGGGCCATTCCGTCCCCTACAAAAAATGGCCGATGCCGTCTTTGGGGGCAGGATTACTGGATTTTGGCCTCTTTCGTAGTCTCTCTGTTATTCCAAAATACAGGCTTGACTATTTCCCTTGGGTGGTGTGTGAGGGTCAATGGGTCACATTGCTTTCATACATAGCTGTTTCATAAGAATTATCTTTGTGAGAATTCCTTATGATCAAAATTTAAAACTACTTGAAACTTCATGAACACTATCATAAAAATGAATATTACTGAAAATAAATCTCTTGATTTTATTTATATCAATTAGTGCTATAACTAACAAAACTAGAAATTGATTACAATATTTCTGCAAGATAAACTGGATGATGTTATTAATTTAAAATAGAGTCTGTCACCAAAATCCTTATTTATTATGAACAAATGAATCCTATGCTCATGCGGTTTGGATTAAAATGCTGCAGCGTGCCGTGTAGATCTGCTATTAAATGTACAGTGTCAATCTTAATACAACTACGTATAGAATAAACACAGCAGTAATAATATATTTTGTTGTAAAATAGAAAATCACTTCATAAAGGTTATTGGAACATTGTGTAGTTTTGAAGGCAATTCAGGTTTCAAATCTTTTTGCACTTTTAAAATTCAATGAACAATTATAATTATATATAATGTGCAAATATAATATATCAATATTGACTTTGTATGGTTTTCCTTGGAAAATGGTAGGAATAATGAACAAGTGTAAATTTTAACATAAGTAAAACATATCTATATTCCTTTCTAGTGCTGCTATATGTGCGGAGGGAGTCAGATGAAGTGTTCGATGCTCTGCTGTTAAAGACGCCTAATCTTAATGGACTGAAGAACGCTGTTAGTATCATATTACCTACTTCTCTTTGTTGGATACCTTGTCTCAAAATATAGTATGGTTAATGGCAAAAAATCAATCTGTGAGTGCCATTTCATGGTATTAAACCATGATGGTATTTCCAGCAAATTGAGGAATTTCAGAGCTATCTGCACCTGGCTCTGTATCGAGTAACGACCTCCATTGAGTTCAAGAGGAATAATGTTCGGTGCATCCATCTGGACTGACCAGGTCCAGGCCAACTAATATTCACCCTGACAATACAAAGTAATTCAGTGGGATCCCCCTACACTTAGCAAGTTTGTTTAGTGGGTACCTAAGCCATAAAGACAAAAAGTGTAATGTAATGGGTTAATAGGATGGATATGCTAATGAATCATGCAGACCATGATGCATCAGTGACATAAGAGTGTGCTGAACTTGAGAGGATGGAATACACTGTGTTCAAGGGAGACATACCTACTCTGTCAGATATCTTATAAATAGTGTTAATGAACCAATGTAAAGCAAGTATCAGAGTAAGACCACAGTCTCGCCAGGTAAAACTTATCAATCATACTAGAAGCCAGCAACCATGCCAAGAATATATCGAGCAGGAAGGTCCCTAAATAATGCCCGAATTAGCTGATCTCAGTTTGTGTGGTTTTATGAGTGGTAAAATTGGCTTCAGTATTCCTGAGTTAGGGAGGGATTGTTACCAAGTGATCTACGATAATTGTGTCAGTATGGGTGCCAGGTGATGACAAGATCAGGCTTAGCTACTTTGGTGGTGTCAGTGGGAGGAAACTTGTACTCTCGCTCGGGTGAGCTTTGGGGAGGAAAGGACAGGTACTTAAACAGGATGGTGGTATAACTGAACCCCACCACCTTCCTGCCCCTGCCCAAATGAAGATTGGGTGGGAAGGCTCCTGGTCTACTTTCCCAGCATGCTGCTAGGTGAGGTCCTGAAATGGTCAGTTAATGACCAATTAAGGGCCTCATCCCTCTGCTGCTGGTTTTAACCCAGCTGCAGGCAGCCTGTCACCATGCGGAAACCACAACATGTAAACTGAAACGGGCTGCTCGCTCGAGGGATTTGACATTGGAAAGCGGGGGCCAACCCCTGCCCATGGTGCTCATCCCCCTACAGCGACCCTCCCTCCCCCAGCAAATTGTACTTAGCATATTACCTGGCCTGGGCTACTCCACAATCCTGGGACTCCAGTGCCTGTCAGTCTGGCAGCAGCAGTGGCACTGCTGAGCACAAGCGCTAATTGGCAGGCAGCTCTGAGTGGGTAAGGCTTCCACCAGGGAAGACCTCCCACTGGGCTCACTACTGTCTGATTGGCCTGTGATTTCACAATCTTTCCGAAAAAGAGGCAGCATGGGTCTCTCGCTGACTGTCCAGCCAGCAGGCAAGAGCCCGATGCCTCGACAAGATTCTGACGCAAAGTGTGCCTGACAGCTGTTGAACTGTACCCAACCAGAACTAAAGTAAAGGAGAAGTGGGAGAAAACTGATGTGATAAATTATGGACATGGCACATATTTAATAATAATCTTGATTAGTGTCACAAGTAGGCTTACATTAACACACAATGAAGTTACTGTGAAAATCCCCTAGTCGCCACACTTCGGCACCTGCTTACGTACACAGAGGGAGAATTCAGAATGTCCAATTCACCTAACAAGCCCATCTTTCAGGACTTGTGGGAGGATATCAGAGCACCCAGAGGAAACCCACACAGACACAGGGAGAACATGCAAACTCTGCACAGACAGTGACCCAAGTCGGGAATCGAACCCAGGTCCCTGGCGCAGTGAAGCAACAGTGCTAACCACAATGCTACCATATTTGGAAAGTAGGCACCTACACAATTCATCTGGAAAATCAGTTGGAAAATAGTTTTTATGGGATGAAAATGCACATTGCAATATTGGCATTTCAAGCTGTTAAAATGTTCCCCTGCCTGCCATTTTAACGAGGTAATTTCCTTTCAAAATACAAAACCAAATAATGTGGAGGCTGGAAATCGAGTAAGATCAGAAAACGCTGGAAAAACTCAGTCGGTCAGGCAGCATCTGTGGAGAACTTTTCAAAATAAGTACAGACATTTTAATAGTTCATACAATGATTTGCCCTCTGACACTCCATTAAATTAAGTTTTTCATTTATTTTTCATAATTTGTAGAACACTGGAAATACTCAAATATGATCAACTACCAGATTATCAGGAATTCTTCACCACTGGTGATAATTTGCTCAGCAACAAGCACAGGATTGCAAACATTTTGATTTCTTTAATTTCTTTGGATTTTCTTCACTAATATTATTCATGTGGCATTGAACTTTACGGGAATCATTAAGAGTGTTCCAGAAAAGTGGCTGGAAGTTAGAAATGTAGAAAAACCTAAATCCTCTGATCCTGAATCCTCGCATTAAGCTGAGCTTAAAGAGAGCATAGGTCAGGAATGTGGTTGGTGGGAGTGTTGGGGAATTTCCTTTTGTTGCATATTCTTATCGTCACATATGTTGATAGATCCTGATTAAGCAATGCCATGATTTTAACATCCTCCTCCTTGTTTACAAATCCTTCATGGTCTTTCCCTTGCTCATTTCCTTATCTCTGATCAAGCCCAGAACCCTCTGAGATAGCTGTGCTCTTCTAACTCTGCACTCCTGAACATCCCCAATTTTAATTGCTCCACCTCTGGCAGCCGTGCCTTCAGCTGGCTGGATCCTAAGCACTGGAATTCCCTCCCTATATCCCAATGCATCTCTACTACTTTGCTTTCCCCTTTTTAAGATACTCCTTAAAATTATTTTCCCCAGCATATGGTCACCTGCCCTAATATTCCTAATATGTGGCTTGATGTTATCTTTTGTTTGATAATGCTCTGTAAATTGCCTTGGGATGTCCAATTGCATTAAAGATGGCAATTAAATACTTGCTTTTGTCTTTGGCCATAATGAGGAAAATGTATGAAAAACACTAAGGACTTCCATGGACGGTAAAAGCCTCCAGTAAATATGCCATCCTTTCCCATGTTTTCAACTTTATTACGACTCACAAATATTAACCTCTCAGCAGAGATGACCTGGGATACTTGAAGCAATTTTGCATGACCCTTTTATCAATTGTATTTTGATGTTCTTGACCTAGATTTCAGAAAAGTATGGACTGCCTGAGGAGAGAATTTGCAAAGTTTACAAGAATTGTATAAAAGGGTGAGTAATTGAACAGATGTTATCTCTGTATTGTACGTGCCTCATTTACACTGCATTATTAGTAGCAACCACCAGTGGGCTGTTATGCACACAAACTGAGATAATGATCTTGAACTGTAAGTTTTACAACAGGTACAACTCTGAAATCAGTATTTGCAGTCATTACTCGCATCCATGGATGGAATTTTCCTTTTAGCCAACATCTCACATATCATGAAACACTACATCATGATTGTATTTTGATAATAAATGGTATTTTACATAAACAACATGTTCACAGCCCAAGGATAGCAGGAAATTTCCAGCCTTTCACACCGTAAGAACTTTCCGGTCCCGCCGGTGTGGATGCAGATTTCAATGGCTCGCCGGCCCGCCAAAGATTCAGATTAAAACGTTCATACGTAGATGAAGGGCGCGGTCCAATGGCCACACTGTGTCTGAAAAGCAGCTCGCTGCTCCCGGAATCTACCCGGCTCACAACGTCTTGCAAGATTCAATGTCATCACGCGAGACGTTGCGATGTGAATCACGCCCACAATGGGTGGCATCATTTTTTAGCAAATCTGCATTTTAGAGCGAGGCTGTAAGCCTCACTCTAATGTGCAGATTCCCAAGGTATCTGAGGCTTTAGGATTCAACCCCTTTGTCTCAGAAACCTCGGGCACTCATGGGGATTTCCCAGGGAATTAGAGGCCCGGGATGTCATGATATTCAGATAAACATCATGGTGCAAACACACATACACACTGATGGAAAGATCAACGGACCAATCAATACACACGCAAAATCACAGCCAATCACAAGCACGAGCAGACACACTATAAAACGGGGAACACGACACTTCCGATTCATTCCAGCAGGCGACAGCTCAGGGCACAGAGCTCACAGCAAGCCACTCAGACATTCACCATGTGCTGAGTGCCTCTCCAAGATAGTGTTAGGGCTGGGTCCACAGGTTAGAGGGTAATAAACGAACCACAGTAACCAGTTTACAAATGTTAATACTGTTAGTAATAAAGCTGAGTTGTACCTTCCGCAACCGCGTTGGTTCGTCTGTGTAGCAGAGCACCCAACGCGACATAGTACCAGGATTGGAACCCGGTAACTGTGAGACCTACCTTCGCATCCTCAAGAATCCGCCATCCTGCGCCATGGACACCATCAGCCCGCCACAGCCGCTCCAAATCGCTGGAAACCTCGGCGTTAACTGGAAGTTGTTCAAACAGCGCTTCCAGTTCTTCCTAGAAGCCACAGAAAGGGAGAATGTTTCGGACACCAGGAAAATCGCCCTCCTCCTCTTCACGGCAGGGCAACACGCCATCCACATCTACAACTCCCTGGTGTTCGTGGAAGGTGAGGACAAGACAAAGTACAAGACGGTCCTTCTCAAACTTGAGCAACACTTCAGCGTCGACGTAAACAAGAGTTTTGAGAGGTACCTCTTCCAGCAGCGCCTGCAGGGTAAGGATGAGCCTTTTCAATCTTTCCTTACACACCTCCGTATCCTCGTGCAGTCCTGCGGTTACGAGGCCACCTCCGATTCCATGATTCGAGACCAGATAGTTTCTGGGGTCACCTCGGGTGCCCTACGCCAGCAGCTCCTCAAGATAAAAAGTCTCACCCTAGCCACCGCCATCGAAGCCTGCGTCCTCCATGAAAACGCGACCAGCCGCTACTCCCAATTCCAAGCGGCCGAATCGGCACGGCAGGGGTCCTACGAGGCCGAGCAGGTCCAGTCCATCGAGTTCCTCCCGGCCCCCGGCCCAGACGGGGGCGGCCATTTTGCGCGCTTTTCGCGGCCTCCCGCACTTGTACGCGGCAAAAGAGACGTCGACGCAGAGGGACGTGACGCGCAGGCGCGCTCTACGCAGGACCAAACTGTGCATGCGCGATGGCCCAACGAACGCCATGACATCACGACGTGCGGCAACTATGGATCCGCACTTTTAAAGCGGCAATATCCAGCAAAGAACCGACAATGCCTCCGCTGTGGCAAGATGGGCCACTACACTGCCTGCTGCCGAGCAGCTCAACCTGCCAACACTCCCCAATTCTAACAGCCTCGCAGGGATGTGCGGACCATTCAGCCTCCATACACCGAATCATACCGGGATGATATACAGACCAGCGATACAGATGACCGGGAAGCCTTCCGCGTTGCGGTCATCGACAGGAACCGGATGTCTCCAAGCAGGATCCACCAGCCGATTCCAGTGAACAGTGTCAATCCGGGTGATGGATGGTGTGCCACCCTAACGGTCAACCGATCACCAATCACATTCCGTCTGGACACTGGTGCCTCCGCCAACCCGATAGCATGGTCAGCCTTCTACGCCTCGAAGGTCAGACCACCAATTCGGCCATCCCGTTGTAAGATCGTCGACTATAACGGAAACGTTATCCCGGCCATGGGATCCTGCCAGCTCCAGGTGACGCACAATGCGTATAAGGCCACACTGTCCTTCGAGATTGTTGGTTCATCAAAAGACTCCCTGCTAGGTGCACAGGCGTGCAAGGTTCTCCACCTCGTTCAGCGGGTACACACTCTGTCTCCAGAAGGCACATCAGACTTCCCAGATGCTGAATTTAGGGCACAGCTCCACTCGCTCCTCGCCCACAACCAGGAGGCATTCGAAGGCATGGGCACACTACCCTATACCTACAGAATACGGCTCAAACCGGATGCCACCCCGGTCATGCACGCACCTCGTAGAGTCCCAGCACCACTCAAAGACCGCCTCAAGCAGCAGCTGCAGGATCTCCAGGACCAAGGAGTGCTATCCCGGGTCACGGAGCCCACGCCATGGGTCAGCTCCATGGTGTGCGTTAAAAAGCCCTCTGGCGAACTCCGGATCTGCATCGACCCGAAAGACCTGAACAACAACATCATGAGGGAACACTACCCCATACCCAAAGGGGAGGAGATTACGAGCGAAATGGCTCGGGCTAAAATTTTCACAAAACTTGATGCCTCAAAGGGTTTTTGGCAGATCCAACTGGATCAGTCCAGCCGAAAGCTGTGCACCTTCAACACTCCTTTCGGCAGGTTTTGCTATAACAGGATGCCGTTTGGCATCATCTCGGCATCCGAGGTCTTCCATAGAATCATGGAACAGATGATAGAGGACTTCGAAGGGGTGCGCGTCTCATTTTCATTTCATTTTCATTCATTCATTGCATTTTTCATTTCATTTCATTTCATTTTTCATTTCTATGTTGACGACGTCATCATCTGGTCCACCACACCACAGGAGCACATCAGTCGTCTCCAGCGTGTTTTCGCGCGGCTATGGGAACACGGCCTGCGCCTCAACCGAGCAAAGTGCTCCTTTGGCCAAACTGAGCTAAAGTTTCTGGGGGACCACATATGCCGGTCGGGAGTGCGTCCAGATGCAGACAAGGTGAGCGCCATTACAGCCATGCCGCAGCCGGCAGACAAGAAAGCAGTGCTACGCTTTCTAGGCATGGTCAACTTCCTGGGGAAGTTCATTCCCAACCTTGCCTCTCACACAACAGCTCTTCGCCACCAAGTTAAGAAGTCCACGGAGCTCCAGTGGCTGCCCGCACACCAGAAGGAATGGGAGGAGCTCAAAATTAAGCTCACCACAGCCCCGGTATTGGCGTTCTTCGACACCTCACGGGATACGAAGATCTCGACTGATGCCAGCCAGACCGGCATTGGGCCGGTACTCCTGCAACGGGACGACACTGCATCATGGGCCCCGGTCGCCTATGCCTCGCGGGCCATGACCCCCACAGAACAGCGCTATGCGCAGATTGAGAAGGAGTGCCTGGGTTTGTTATCCGGCATAGATAAGTTCTACGACTACGTGTATGGTCTCCCTCAGTTTACCGTGGAAACTGACCATCGCCCCCTGGTCGGCATCATACATAAAGACCTGAACGAGATGACCCCTCGCCTCCAGCGCATCCTACTCAAGCTCCGGAGGTACGACTTCCAACTGGTCTATGCCCCGGGTAAGGACCTCATCATTGCGGATGCCCTATCTCGAGCAGTAAGCACACCGCCCAATTCGGAGGGGTTTGTCTGTCAGGTCGAAGCGCATGTGGCCTTCACATCGGCCAATCTGCCAGCTGACGATTCAGGTCTGGCCCGTATTCGCCGGGAGACTGTGGCTGACCCCCTTCTTCAACGTGTGATGCGCCACATGACGGGAGGGTGGCTCAAAGGATAGTGCCCACAATTCTACAATGTCCGGGACGACTTGGCTGTCATTGACGGTGTCCTCCTAAAGCTGAACCGTATTGTGATTCCACACAGCATGCACAGGCTGGTCCTCGACCAACTGCACAAAGGTCATCTCGGGGTTGAGAAGTGAAGATGGAGGGCCCGAGAAGCTGTATACTGGCCGGGCATCAGCGATAACATTGCCAACATGGTGCTCAACTGCCCCACCTGCCAAAGGTTTCAGCTGGCGCAACCCCCTGATACGCTTCAGCCCCATGAGTTGGTGACGTCCCCCTGGGCGAAGGTGGACGTAGACCTCTTTCATGCGCTTGGCAGGGACTATGTAATCATCATAGATTACTTTTCAAATTATCCAGAGGTCATACACCTGCACTATTTAACATCGTCCGTTGTCATCAGGGCATGCAAAGACACCTTCGCTGGACATGGCATTCTGATTACTGTCATGTCGGACAATGGGCCCTGTTTTGCGAGCCAAGAATGGTCTTCTTTTGCTGCTTCGTATGGCTTCACACACGTGACGTCCAGCCTTCTGCATCCCCAGTCAAATGGCAAGGCGGAAAAGGGCGTTCATATCGTCAAGGGGCTCCTCTGCAAGGCTGCTGATGCTGGATCGGATTTCTGCTGAGCCCTGCTGGCCTATCGCTCGGCCCCATTAGCCACTAGCCTCTCACCAGCCCAGCTGTTGATGGGTCGCGCCCTCAGGATCACTGTGCCATCCATTCTTGTCCCTACACTCGACCACATTCCAGTACTGCAAAGGATGCGACAGCAGCGTGCTCAGCAAAAGGTGGCACACGACACTCGGGCAACTGATCTTCCTGCCTTGGCGCCTGGAGCCAACATCCGCATCCACCTGCCAGAGGGTGGCTGGTCGCCAACTGCCGAAGTTCTCCGACGCGTGGCTCCCTGCTCGTTCCTGGTTCGCATGCCCGATGGCTCCATTCGCCGGCGCAATCGCCGGGCTCTTCGCCTGCTTTCGCGCTCCCTACGCCGGTGCCACGCCCTCCTGTTGTTCCTGATGTCGAATTTGTGGAGCTTCCTGCCACCATGCCCATTCCTCGGCTGCCTGTGGCCAGGCCCATTCCTCAGCCAGTGATTCCTGACCCACCCTTGAGGCGGTCAACCCAAATTCATCACCCACCTACTAGGCTGGACTTATGAGCCTGTTTGAACATTGGACGCACTAAACGTTTTATGCCACTATGTTACTAAGCTTCTCTTTTGTCGTTACAGGAGTTCGTTTTTGATGCCTAATGTTTACACTTGTTTTGTTAATGGTACAACTTCGTTGCTATGTTGCATCTGACACCTTCCTATGTATATAGTTTAGCCTCATGTACATGTTGTAGATATTGCACACACACGCATTCAGCTGCACTCAATACACATCCATATTTATTACCACATAGGCACATATTCTTGTCAAAAAGGGGGGATGTCATGATATTCAGATAAACATCATGGTGCAAACACACATACACACTGATGGAAAGATCAACACACCAATCAATACACACACAACATCACAGCCAATCACAAGCACGAGCAGACACACTATAAAACGGGGAACACGACACTTCCGATTCATTCCAGCAGGCGACAGCATTCCAGAGGGCACAGAGCTCACAGCAAGCCACTCAGACATTCACCATGTGCTGAGTGCCTCTCCAAGATAGTGTTAGGGCTGGGTCCACAGGTTAGAGGGTAATAAACGAACCACAGTAACCCGTTTACAAATGTTAATACTGTTAGTGATAAAACTGAGTTGTACCTTCCGCAACTGTGTTGGTTCGTCTGTGTAGCAGAGCACCCAACACGACATGGGTATCAGCCTGGCACTGCCAAGGTGCCAAGCTGGCATATTTTGCTCATGCGCAATAGGGTTGGGGTTGCCTGGGATGGGTGTTGGGATGTTGTGGGGATGTTGGGGACCCTCCTATATTGCATTCAGGCTTGGGGCAAGCGGCGGTAAACATGCGACTAAACTCGCTCAATAGGAAACTTTGTTCCCTTTTGGGAGCATCGTGCCCTAAGTAATCAAATGAAAAACATGGAGTAATTACGTAGCAACAAAAAAAGACATATTCATGCAGATAACAGTGAAGTGGTAGATGGGATATGAAAAGAAGATGATGATGATGATGAATTGAAATTACAAACCAATCATGAGTAAGCTCCATCGTTTGAAAGTGATGCAGCATCTAATACGTTTCAAATAGAGGTTTTCCACTTGATTTAATATAAACTGCAGGCAGCTCTGATATTGTGAGCTATCAGTAGTTGGAGAATTTTAAACAATGGTGTTAACTCTAATAAAAGGATCTAGGCAGAGCGAGTTCACCTATAGCCTGAATTATTTATTGATTGGCATGTGCATATTGTCATGTTTATATATTTCTGGAAGTATGTACACTATGAATGGCAACAGTAAAATAGACACTGGTGGTGAACATGCACCAGGGATCCCATTTTACTGCTTCAGGATTTGTTGCTTTATGAAACCAAGTATTATGCTGAGTAATTGTGCATTAATAAGAATGTCTAGAATTAGATACCAATTGCTGATAACATAATAAATATGAAGGGACAGACAAAAAGATCTGACTCCAATGATTGAAGGGCCTAATGAAAGAGAAAAAGTATAAGATTAAATGTAAGAGATTAAGACTAGAGAACACAGGAAACCTTTTTGCACAGAAGCTGGCAACAGTGGAATATGCTGCTGGAGTTAATAATTGAAGCAAGGACGATGCTAACATTTAAGAGTAAGTTAGCAGGATGCTTGAAGGAAAGGAGTATGAAAAGGTTATGCAAATAGATCAAGTATGCAACAAGAACTATTGTATGTGTGGAGGATAAACACTAACACGAGATGTTTGGACCAAATAACCTGCTCTTGTGCTGTAATTCTATGTTCACGTTATATTTTAATGTCCAGGCAGATATTGTCACCTCACAACAGTTGTTGTTTTTATATAGCAGCATTCTCAGACTACCTCATCAAAGTGGTGTCATGCTATTTGGTTGACTTTGGAGTACACTACACGGTTTACACTATTACAAAACTAAAACTGTCTCCGATCAATCCAAATTCTAGAACACTGGAAAAGCTCACAGCAATCATGAATTATCAAAATAGTGCCGGTGTTGTTCCTTTAAAATGTTTTTCAGCCATTTGTCCACTGTATTTCCGAAAAGCCATTATACTATGATTAAAGTCTCAATACTACAAGGAGAATTTCAAAGTTGCTTTGCATTTTTACCTGGAAGATACTTTTTATTCATAATGTCCTTGTTAAATGCTCACATTTGCACGTTTTTATAATATGCATTCTATATTTAGAATGACGAAGAGGACACAATTTCAACATTGAGCAATCGGTAGAATAGGAATGCAGGCAGGACTCTGAAACCTTCCTTGAGGTGTTTATTCAACTTGATAATAAAAATGTCAATGTGAGAGCCTGCATTAACATTAAACTGAGACATGATTTATAGGTTTGATAATTTTAATAAAGAGTGTTGCCAAACAATAGGGATTGTAGATGAATAAGAGGAAATGAATGCACACAAATAGTTAATCACCTTGGAATGTTTGTTCGTGACTGGATTGGAATGCAGCCTTGCTGATTTGAGCACTGATTTTGGTCCTTGCTCAATGGCTCATTACAAGAACACAAAACAGGTGCTTCCAGTTCATTGGAAGGAATTTAACATTTAAATTTAGAAATCCAAGTATTGTAAAGTAGCTGTGTTATTTTAGCCCTTATTTTTCCAAACAAGTTGTGATGTAGCTGGATTTGCAACAAGTAGGAATGGAACTGGATTCTAAACCACACAGAGTAGCGGAGCAAATTGCAAATTCATGGTGTTCTTCTTCATTAGAGGCATGTGACCTACAGGCTCATTAAAGAACAGGCATAGCACTCATCAGACAGAAGATTGTGGTTTCAGCCACCTTGCCATGTCATGTAAAGGAGGTTGCCTTATTAAAGGTTATTTAAAAGTACCTTTGAATGCTCTTCACATGACTCATATGTGATGAGAAGCTATTCCTTGAGAGTGGGTATTTCTTAGGCTTAAGAGCTTTGACCACAATTAATGAGCTCTAATTAACATTCATTTTCCATTTTCCCTCCCACAGAATCTTGGTAAATATGGATGATAACATTGTGCAGCATTACTGCAACCATGCTGCATTTCTGGTGGAGATAAAGGACATAATTGGAGGCTGTCAGATAACACTTAAAGAGGTTTAAAGTGTCTCAGCACTCATGGACAAACTCAAAGGAGCCTCAAAATTAGGAATACGCCAGTTATCACTCTACCTCTTCCCCTTCTCTCCATGTACATATATTATTGGCTGCTTTCAATATTTGGACCCAAGATCACTTTCTTCTGGCCAGTTGTAAAACCGAACTTTATGAAGCCAAGCACGAAGAACTCAACGTTACCTTATTTTTAACCTATACTCATGTTGGATGAAGCCCCCTGTATCATTGAAGAAGTTTTTTTCCCCTTATTTGTTTATACTACTCAACTTGTTATATCTCCAATGTTAATGTGCTACACGCTTTCAGCTCTGGCCAACAAATTATTATTGGCTGTTAGACAATATACATGGAATCACTAGCCATTCGATGCATACTTCAGTGTATTTGAATATGCGATATTTTTGGATTCTTCCATCTTTTTCTGCAATTTACATATCATTCTTTTGTGGCAAATTCAACTGATTTCAAATTTTCTGCAGCTTTTTCAATCTAAAATATTTTTACAAGAAATGGCAAAGCGATTGCTATAAAATGCTATTACGGTGCTCATGAAGTATGTGGAAAGAGTTCATTGCTCAGGAGAAAACAAAAAAAAGAACAATTTTCCCCATTGAAGGACATTGGCTCTGTGATAATTCAAAAAATATTTATATTTTCTTGAATCCAAGTTTCCGCAGTCATATCCTTCCCTTTCACAAATCATAAATCTGTGATATACTTCCCAAATGCTTCAGTTGAGGAAATATTCATGTCATTTTAATGCCACAACATGGTACCAGGACCTCCTGACATGAAAAAGGATTTCCAAAATCTTGGTAACCATCATCTTACAGAGGACATGTGTTTTCAAATCATGGTGCGCTGGTATCATCATGATTTGAAACACAATGGATATGTATAAAGTATTGTAACGTGGATTAAAGAGGTCACAACACACAGTGACCTGGCATCCGTCAATTACTAAAATATTACTTGGGTGACTAAATTTAAAATATTAATAGCCCTGTTAACTGACTGCTTAAAAAAAATCTATTACCATGTACAAGTTCTTTATTTTTATAGCAAATGTTCCCTGGCATTGTAACCCTGTCAAAATCAGGGCAAGGATATCTTATTTTCCAATGCAGTAAGCTAGAGAGACCATTGATTCCTATTGGCTTGTTGCTATAACATGTTTACTGAGAAACATTTCTATGCCTGAAGATATGACAAATCAGAGTGATTCAAGCTTTTGTCTTTCTCTGAGTATATATTTTCCTCTCTTCACTAATATTAACGAGAACATTTACCTGAAGCATAAAGTCAGAAGTATGCTATCTACTCAGGTTGACACTTTCACTAATGTTAGTGCACGGGCAGGAGAATATCTTGTTATGAATTGTCTTGCCTGATTTTCTATTGACTTATTATGATTAATATAGGGTTTGTGTATTGTCAATTTGTGACAGCTATTAGTATTGTGCTAAAGATTTCCTCATTGTGAAACATATATATTGTACATATGAAGAGTAAGGCTCAAGTATGAACAATGTTTCCTTTAGGATATCATTCAAACTGCAGACTTGGTCTCAGAATTGCCTGATATACTTTTGTCGTCCTACTACAATGAATCAGCTTCTTGTAAGGTATTGAATGACATGGTGTAGAACCTTCACTGCCAAATTCCTGTAAAAATTTCAATTGAAAAATGTAAAGTGTAACTTTTGAAATTCAATTAGTTGATGCATTTCTCATCCAATTAGAAAATTAAATCACTCAGTGTCTCTGTGCCATTGTATCTATCTCTTGGGTATCCACAGAGATGCAGTCTACAAAGTTCATAGATTCGAAAGAAATGCCCCCTTTTTACTTGGAACTGTTTAAAGGGGAATGTGTTTGTCAATCTCTAGTGTGCCAAAATGAAATGAAAATCGCTTATTGTCACAAGTAGGCTTCAATGAAGTTACTGTGAAAAGTCCAGTTCTAATCTTATTCAACATTATCATTGTACCTTGTACTAGGCCATCTCACAAGGCAAGTGCGCACTGCTGCCTCACAGTACCAGGGACCCGGGTTCGATTCTGACCTTGGGTGACTGTCTGTGTGGAGATTGCACGTTCTCTCCATGTCTGCGTGGGTTTCCTCCCGCAGTCCAAAGATATGCAGGTTAAGTGGATTGGCTGTGTTGGATTGCCCCTTCATGTTCAAAGGCTATATGGGGTTGCGGGGATAGGGCAGGGGAATGGGCCTGGGTAGGGTTCTCTTTCAGAGGGTAGGTGCAGACTTGATGGGCTGAGTAGCCTCCTTCTGCAGTGTAGGGATTCCATTTAAGCGCATTGCTGCAGTCTGGGATTGTATATAAGCCAGACCATGTAAAAATAGCAGATTTATTTCCCTAAAGGACTTTAGTAAACTAGATAGGCTTTGACAACAACCTGGTAGTTACCTGGTCACCAATCTTTTCATTGGTGCAATGCAAAAGTCTGTTTTGTTTCTTGTTAAAAGAAAATTATTCTGAGATAATGAGGTTCACCACATTTAAAAACAAAATATGTCTCATGCTTTAATAACACAAGCCAATTATTTGCACCAATTCCCCCTCTGAAATTTACTCAGGACTATCCCCGTCACAGCCTCCCTGAACAGGCGCCGGAATGTGGCGACTAGGGGCTTTTCACAGTAACTTAATTGAAGCCTACTTGTGACAATAAGCGATTTTCATTTTCATTTCAGTACTACAGTTGATTACCCAGAAAGATCTAGGTGCCTATGCCACTCGTAGTTTATGAGTTAATCTTTATGTGTGAGTAAACCAAATATCCCATTAGTCCTTTTGTACCAGGTATTGTGATTGTCATTTACTGGATTGTGAACAATATTGGAAAATGCAGATGGAACAAATAACAAACACATTTTATTAACTGGAAAACATTGTTGTGAGACCAAGAGAATTGTTTATTTTAAGTTTAAAAAAAGGTTAAATAAAAAAACTGTAATTTATGGTTTGCTGAGTTATTTTTAACTGCCTGGCGAGTGAGCAACATCACCACCGTTGCAGGCACAAACCAGTACTGGCAGCAGCTGATGGATGTGCACCAATGGCATCTTCAGGAGATGGGAGGGTGCTGTGCATGTGCCAGTAGATGCATTGCGAGCCAAGTGTACTTGCATAACTGTTTCTGGTGCATCTTATGGTTTATGTTTCCTACACAGTTGGTCTGCAGTGCGATATAAGAATAGATGGATATTTGACTGCAATGAGTAATTTGTTCATGAAATAATGTCGGTACAAAATATCACGGAAACCAAGGACAAGACTGGATAATGTAACCTGTGGCACAGCATAATAAACAGACAATAATAGAGATCTATTATTGCAGCACAGTAGCATAGTGGTTAGCACTGTGGCTTCACAGCATCCGGGTCCCAGGTTCGATTCACTGCTGGGTCACTATCTGTGCGGAGTCTGCACGTTCTCCCCGTGTCTGCGTGGGTTTCCTCCGGGTGCTCCAGTTTCCTCCCACAGTCCAAAGACATGCAGGTTAGGTGAATTGGCCATTCTAAAATTGCCCTTAGTGTCAAAAAAGGTTAGGAGGGTTTATTGGGTTAGAGCGATGGGGTGGAAGTGAGGATGTAAGTAGTAGTTTTGATAAAAGGGAACTAGTGGATGTGGTGTATTTGGATTGTTATGATACCAGCTGTTACTGGACCAGTCAGATCCCAGACTGAAACTTGGCTCGATAGAGGGCTTCTTTTTTTTTATAGAAACCATGGAGGTAAGATACTGAAAGAATTCCCAGGAGTCTGCTAATGAACTTATAACACAAAGAATAAAACATTTATTAAACAAGGAAAATGAGTTATATTACGCCTGACAAAAAAGTTGGTAAGATCTCAGCACAAACACAACAAAATGATTTGAATATTCTCTCCAAACATCAGTCCCACTGGGACAACTTCAATAAGGATCCACCTCGATGATTTCAATATCATCTTCTGTAATTCCTTTCCCCTGGATCTTCATGTACACTCAAGCTTTTACTTCCCAACACACTTTCAGACCTTCAGCCATACCTAGCAGAATACCACTGCTCCAAAGGGTATCTTTGGCTTTATAGCCCACTGCACGGAGTCTCCAATCTCTCTCAGATCTTCAGGGCTTCTCTTGAGCCCACTTCATTCAAGTCTGCTCCTGCAGCTCTTTCATTTACTTGGAGCCTTTTCCTCTGCTTCTTTACGTAACAGGACCTGGGATCTGGCATTGTCCCTTACCTGGGACTGTCTGCTGGGACCACCTTCTGTCCCACTCCCTTATTTAGAAACTTATTCTTTGTTTGAGGCCTTCTCCCTCTCCCCTCCCTTGTCCTGCTCCATGGGACACAACCTCTGCAATAACTCTCCTCTTCAGGTCATTTGGTCTGCAGTTTTGCACTGTTTAATTTTCCTTTTTTTTTTTCTTCTGCACATGTGTTCAGGTCAGGTTCCTGACATGAAGATGAGAAACACCACTAACCATGTAGGGGCGGTCCCTTTCTGAGTTAGCACAGGCACAGCATCAATGAATTGCGCATGTGCAGCCATATTCAGGAGACATGAAAAAGGAAAAAAGACTTGAACTGCACATGTGTGGTCAGTTCTTGGCTAGTACATGCACAGAAGCCCTGGGATCCTTTGGAAACTAGAGTTCACAAATTCTGACTCCGATTTAAACTTAAGGTGAGTATTTTCTCTTTTTTTTTAATCACACTATTGTCATGTCCAAAAGACATAAAATATACCACAAACTGATTGAATAAGATCTTACTTTCTGCTTGCTTATAAATGGACTTTGCTGGACCAAAAACATGGCTACTACAGGTCACATGATTTGCAAGTTGGCTACAGATCTGGAAGTTGCCAGCAGTAGTTACATGACAAAGCTCAACCCTCATCTTTGAATAATCACACATCTATCATTGTGTCGACTCATTACAATCAATGAAACAGAGGAGCAGCAGCAGGTCTGTTTCCCTAGCCTTGACTTAAAACAAAGAGAGCGAGCTGTCAAAACTTTTTATACCTGTGGGGGTGCTAACAGCCACCATCTATCCTGTGACAATGGATTATGACCAGAGACATAGAAACTGGTTGTTAATCTGAAACAGACTCATCAATGGGCAACACCACATGACCTAAGTTTCTTTGGTTTTTGGAAAATGTTGATGTAACATTCCATGATTCCTAGAACAGCCTGCTGTTAACATCCAGCCTGTCAGCAACAAAGCAAGACTCCAGACTGATAACAAGGCCTACCTCATGTTTAAACCTTCCTGAAGCCTGGTTCTCTGAAAAACTCCTGCCATTGCCTATGGAGAAAGCCTTCAGCGGGATTCTCCCTTCCAGGGACTAAGTCTCCACACAGGCGAGAAAACCGGCGCCAATGACTCTGGCGTCAACGGGCCCCCAAGGTGAGGAATCCTCACCTGTTTAGGGGGCTAGGTGGACGCCGGAGGGGTTGGCGCTGCTCCAGCCGGCACCGAAGGGACAGCGCAAGTTCACGCATGCGTGGAACGGCCGGCGTGATTCCGCGCATGCGCAGGGGGTTCTCGTCTCTGCGCCGGCCATGGGGCCGGCGCGGATGGAAGAAATGCTCTCACGGAACAGGCCTGCCCGCAGATCGGTGGGACCCGATCGCGGGCCAGGCCTCCCGCCCCCCCTGAGGACCGTCCCCGCCGACTTACCTGCCAGGTCCCGCCGTGTGGGACCTTACGTAACCCACGCCGTAGGGACTGGCCAAAAATGGATGGCCGCTCGGCCCATCGGGGCCCGGAGAATTGCCGGAGAGGCTGCTGCCAATGGCCCCCGACCGGCGTGGTGGTTGGAGGGGAGGCAGAGAAAATAGGGGTTAACTTATCAGGATGGCTTCCCAATGCATTCCCACCATTGGAGAAATCTTTCATGGATGGGCAGGTATTTACGAATCACATTAGCTCTGATTTCTGCCACCGGTGGAACAACCTCTACCACCCTCAAATGCCGCCATGGCAATGGGTGCAGCTGGCTTGCGGCAAGACGGGGAGCCATCGGAGCTGGAGGGTTCATGTCCCAAAGATGGAGTCACGGACTTCCACTCCAAACAATCCACCCAGAGGGATCTCCTCTCCACTCTGGTGATCCCCATGGTTTCGTCCCAGCGCATTTTATCTTTAATTGCATGACTCCAAGGACTTCTCCATGTTAAGCCAGCAGTATTCTGAGCCTGCCCATTATGCTTAATAGGGCAGTGGGTTTGGCCTATTAGGAGGCGACCCGCATCGTCAGTTGTGCTTACAGTGAGTGTGGGCTCAGATCCTTCATTGGGTCCCTATGCTGGGTGCTGAGGATCTTGAGAACATTCTACTCACAGAGTCTGCAAACAGATGCAGATAAGTTCACTAATTTGGCAAGAAAGTACCATATGGGAAAATGTGAAGTTATTCACTTTGATAATCAAGACAGAAAACCAGAACATTTTTCAAATGATGAGAAAATATTAAATGTTGGCGTTTGGACAGATTTCAATGTCTTTGGATATGGATCACAGCAAGCATTCACTAAGGCGAATGATATGTTGACCTTTATTGGAAAAGGGTTTAAATACAAGAATAAGGAAGTTTGCTGCATTTGTGAAACCACACCCAGAGTATTATGCACAGATTCTGGCTCTGCTCCATGAAAGTATACTCTTACCTTAAATGATGTGCAATAGCTGTTAACTAAATTGGCTCCTGGTGGGATGCAAGGGTTGTGTTATGAGGAAAGATTTATTTGAGTGGGCCTATGCCCTCTGAAAATTAAAAGAATGAAAGGTGATTTCATTGAAACACATAAGATTCTGAGAGGACCTGACAGGGTAGATGCTGAGATGCCTTTCCCCTGGCAAATATGTCTGAAACTAGGGGGCATAGGCCTGAATTTCCACGAGGTTGGGGAGACTCTGGTGGCCTTTATAAGTAGCAGCTAAGGTCCAATTCCAGGAATACCAACCCCGTTCCTGGGTTTCTGATTTTCACCATGGCATTTTAAGCGAGCAGATTAGTTTGGATAACAAGCACACATCCTATATTCCTGACCTAGCCAGCTCCAGTGAGGGCATAGGCATGTCCTAATCCTCTGCAATTGTCATGGAGCCACCCAGCTTTTCATAGAGTTGTGGATCGCGGCACCTCAGAGGTTTCAGGAACCATTGGATGCAATGGTTTGAAAGGTTAACCTTTGAAAGGTTAAGTTCAAAAGATCCTCCTCATGCCCCATCCACACCACTTTATGCTTCCCACCCATCCCCTATAGCCCCTCATGTGTCCCAAGCCAAGCGATGGCATTTCCACATCCATGCAACAACTATGAATTATATAGAACAAATAAACCCTCTTTGCATGTTTTTAAATAACCTTTAAAAACAATCATTCATTGATTATGTTCCACTTCCTTTACAAAACTCCTTTTTATTACAGACCAATAAAAATATCAATCATTCAGACCATTTAAAATACCAATAATAGGAACTGCAGGCACTTCAAACCTCTTGAGTTTGTGTAAATAAACATTGTGCAATTAACAGCATAGATCAGAGCGCCAGAACGTTCAATCAAGCACTGATTTCCATGGGCTCAGGTGTGTTTATTGGATTTCTGCACACTCATCCAACCCTCATTATTTATTCTTGACTGAGAGGCCAGACATCAATTAGTGCATGAATAGACATGGAAATACCATGGTCGGGATTCTCCAAAATCCCGGCTAAGTGTTGATGCCAGTGTAAACACCGGAGTGTTTCACGCCGGCATCAATGGGCCTCTTGGCCCAGCGATTTAGTGGCCCACAGGGGGCCAGCACGGCGCCGGAGTGCTCCATGCAGCTCCGGCACCGATACGCGGCCCTGCACTGTCTGTGTGGGTCCGCGCGTTTGCGTGGTGGCCGTTTCCATGCCGGCGAATGCGTGTGGTGGCTGTTTCCGTGTTGGCACATGCGCGTGGTGACCGTTTCCACGCCGGCGCCGCGCAACATGGCGTAGCGACACAGCGGGCCCGTGCGGAAGAAGGTAGGCCCCCCCTCAGATCGCGCACACCTGCCGATCGGTAGCACCAGATCATGGGCTGGATATCTTGGAGACCCCCCCCCCCCCAGAGTCTGATCCCCCCGCGCGCCCCCCCCCCCCAACCAGGACGACCACTGCAGCTGCGGGTCCGAACTCCCGCCGGGTGGTACCATATGTGAACCACGCCAGCGGAACTGGCCGGGAACTCGGCCGGTTGACCACGGAGAATCGCCGCGGGGGCCTCTTTCAACAGCCCCTGACCGGCGCCACGTCGACCGCGCGCGCGACTGCCGCCGATTCTCCGGTCACCGGAGAATCGCGTACCAGCATGGGCTCGGAGAATCCCGGCCCATAGATTGGTGAGAAGGACAGGAGGGGCCATAGAGGATACGCTATGTATCCTCTCTTACATTGCTTTGTTATTCTTCAATTGAATATTCCAGACGATCTGGAAAATAAAGTATGGTACCTAGTCACTACCATATTAGCCTGGGTGTTTATACAAATGTATGAATTGTGGTGAGATTAAAAGTGCATCTTACTGTTTCGGTGTTGGTCTGCTGGGGAGGTATTGGTCTAGTGGGTAGGTATTAATCTAGGTATTGGCATGATTAGTCTGCATTTGTTCCAACTATCAAATGGAATTGGGCTAGAAAGATTGAGTTTTAATTTTGAGGTAAATTAACTTGCACAAGATCCCAATAAGAGCCTTTTTTCTTACCACCAGCAACTTCTATATTGATTAAAATTCTGATTGCTGAGGGAAGTGGTCAAAGGGCACGTGAACCTGAAATCTCTTGTCATTGCTAAACTGTTCAAGTTTCACTAGTTGAATCAAAATAATGTTTCTCACCTTACAGCAGAACTGAGGTAATTGTGAAAAATATTTTGACTTGGGTGTGTTTCTGGACAATGCAATAAGTGACCACTTAATCTATGGTTTGATGGAAAGTTGATATCGGGGAAGCTGTTAGCAGAAGATGGATTCACATCTGCTAGAGCTCGTGAAATAATGTTTGGGGAGTAGACAATATGCCATGCTTGCTGTTGATTTAAATGCCAGAGAGATCAGCAGATCCAGAATGAACCGAGTTCTCTAACCATGTTGGCAGCTGGGAGAGAAGAATTTTCATTCAGACTGATGTTTTTTACGAAGTTTAATTGTCATAGCTACATTGTCTGTTTTCATGCAGTTAAGTGTTGCTGGTAGGTAAGGATATCCACAAGAGGCAAAAACGTTCCCAGTTACATCATAGTGCTGTGAGGAATCAACAGAAGAAAATAAACCAAAAATGTAGTACTCATTATGCTAATTTTGATGAGAAACCTAGCTACATCACAAGTTGAGATGGATAAAGAAAACACAGGGCCTCCAGTATATTTCTTAACATTTTGTAAGACATTTCTTTCAACACGTGTTCTGGACCGCATCGCTAGTCCTTGGGAAAATAAACGATCAAGCGAAATACAAGTACAGCTCAAATAATTGTCTGTAATTGTTGTGACAGGCAAGGACCCTCATTGACTGGACAAGATTGATTTTGTAACCTGATCAACACTTATAAACCTGAAGTCATATTCAAGGAAGACTACAAGATGTCCAAAATTTGGCAACAGTTAAGACTATACAAGTGTAACTTAATGTGATGTGGGCAACAAAATTTAAAAAAAAGTTTATCCCAGAGTGGATGCCTGTTTTCTAAAGGATATCAGTGAAATTAGGTTTTATGGAGCAAGAAAACATAGGTAAGTAAATCGCCACAACTGGGCAAGTCCACTCGTGTCTGCAGTAAATGTTAAATTTGAACTCTGAGCAAGTGAATGTGAGTTAATTGAGTTAAAATCCCACCCAATAATTCAGAGAGCAGCAAGAACACCAAGACCAGCAGCAAATAAAGTCCCGGTAGCACTCTGGTGTGTGGCCTCAAAGAGTGGAAATTGCTCAAACCAGGATAAGTAAAGTTTCAGCTTCCTACTAGCCAGTAGTCAGAAAAAAGAGGGTTTGCCTGCCATCAACGATCTTGCTCTTGGCTAGCTTAACTCGACCAAACTAAAGGCAGGACCTTTCGATCTTGTGCAAATGTTGTCCAGGGGCTCAGTGTTCTTACAATACTTTGCAGAGGCTCAGTGTTCTTACAATACTTTGCAGATTTTGGAAGGGAGTCACAAGAAGGTACAAAATAAACAACGGAACTGTCCAAAGGAATTTGAAGCACTCTAAACATGCTTATACCCACTGAAGTTTCAATCATTAATGAAGTAGGTTTAGGAGCTTATAATCGATGCCAAGGTTTCTACAGCTCCACAGAAAACTTGAGCTGATTTACCTATTGCCTTTATAATGAATCAACCGTAGCCCAAATTTGTGCTCCTGGTTGTGATGGGAACTCTCCAGGATGGTAGCCAAAGGAAACTGTGAACCTTGACATAGTTGACATTGGTGAAACTGAACCGAAAATAATTTTCACGGCTGCTGTTATGCTCACCCTTTGTCAATCCTGCCTGAAAATATCCAGTAAACTCCAGATTATTTAAATTTATAGAGGAGTTGAGATTATTTCTGCTATGATGGTTTTCATTATTGTTCTAATGTTGCGTAACCCAGCTTTCCCACATACGATTAGTGGAGTACTTTTTTGTTATTGTAAGACAGTTGCTGAATTTCTTTACCAACTTTTCTTTTAGCTTTTAACCAGGAACATTCTTGGAGCTGATTATTTTGGTTTGTAATTCTGAGAGGCAAAGTGATATGTATCGTAATTGTGTATTGTCATAATATACATCAGTACATTATGGTGCAATCACATACACACACTGATGGACATGCAATAGGATCAACCAGCATACATAACACCGCAGCCAATCGCCAGTGAGAGCACAAGCACTATAAAGACAGGGGACAGGAGAGTTCCCGCTCATTCTAGCAGCAGCCAGCTCAGAGCACAGAGCTCACAGCCTGCATCACAGACATTCACCATGTGCAGAGTGCCTCACCATACCTAGTGATAGGAAAGGGTCCACAGTTAAGCTGGTATTGCTTACACCCACGTTACAGTATGTTAGCATAGTTGTACAGTCAATAAAATAACGTTACACCACTTCCAGCATTGTTGGCTTGTTTGTGAACCAGAACACCCAACACAACATGGTACAAGAAGTGGCCACAATCTAGCACTTGTGAGACCTACCTGCAACTTCTCAGCATTCCGGCATCCTACAGCATGGAGAACATCAACCCGCCGCCGCCGCTCCGCATCGCTGGCAATCTCGGGGTAAATTGGAAGATATTTAAACAGCGCTTCCAGCTCTTCCTCGAGGCCACGGACAGGGAGAATGCATCGGACACCAGGAAGATTGCTCTGCTCCTCTCCACGGCCCGGCAACACGCCATCCACATCTTTAACTCCCTGACATTCGCGGACGATGAGGACAAGACCAAGTACAAGACGGTGCTCCTCAAATTCAACACAAACTTCAGTGTTGAAGTCAACGAAAGCTTTGAAAGGTACCTGTTCCAGCAGTGCTTGCAGGGTAAGGAAGAGCCTTTCCAGTCTTATTTAACACACCTCCGCATCCTCGCGCAATCCTGCGGCTACGGGCCCACCTCCGACTCCATGATACGCGACCAGATTGTTTTTGGGGTCATGTCGGACACCCTGCGTCAGCAGCTCCTTAAAGTTAAGCAACTAACCCTAGCGACTGCCATCGAGACCTGTGTCCTGCATGAGAATGCCACCAGCCGGTACTAACATAGATTAACATGAAATGAAATGAAATGAAAATCGCTTATTGTCACAAGTAGGCTTCAAATGAAGTTACTGTGAAAAGCCCCTAGTCGCCACATTCCGGCGCCTGTTCAGGGAGGCTGTTACGGGAATTGAACCGTGCTGCTGGCCTGCCTTGGTCTGCTTTCAAAGCCTGCAATTTAGCCCTGTGCTAAACAGCCCCTTATAGAATTAACATAGAATTTACAGTGCAGAAGGAGGCCATTCAGCCCATCGAGACTGCACCAGCTCTTGGAAAGAACACCCTACCCAAGGTCAACACCTCCACCCGATCCCCATAACCCAGTAACCCCACCCAACACTAAGGGCAATTTTGGACACTAAAGGCAATTTAGCATGGCCAATCCACCTAACCTGCACATCTTTGGACTGTGGGAGGAAACCGGAGCACCCGGAGGAAACCCATGCACACACGGGGAGGACGTGCAGACTCCGCACAGACAGTGACCCAAGCCGGAATCGAACCTGGGACCCTGGAGCTGTGAAGCAATTGTGCTATCCACAATGCTACCGTGCTGCCCCTACATACTCCTACATACAGGCAGCTGAAACGGCACGGCAAGGGCCCCATGAGGCGGAATGGGTACAAACGATCGAACACATCCTGGGCCGCAGTCTGGAGGAGGGCGGCCATTTTGCGTGCTTTCCGACGCCTCCCGCGCTTGTACACGCCAAACGAGGGGATGGTGACGTGGAGGAACGCGATGCGCAGGCCCGCACCACGCAAGACCGTACCGCGCATGCGCGGTGGTGCAACGAACGCACTGACGTCATGACGTGCGGCAACTGTGGCTCCGCCCACTTAAAGCGGCAATGCCCTGCAAAATCGCGACAGTGCCTACGCTGTGGCAGGCTTGGCCACTATGCTGCCTGCTGTCGAGTAGCCCAGCCTGCCAACTCGCAACGATTTAACCAGCCTAGCAGGAATGTGCGGGCAATCCAACCCACATTCACCGAGTCCGATCCTGACTTCATGCAGACCAGTGACACCGAGGACAAGGGAGCCTTTTCGAGTCACTGTCATAACCAAGAACAGGCTGTCCCCGAATCGAAAGCACCAGCCGCTGTTGGTACACAGCATTGATCTGGACGACGAGTGGTGTGCCACCCTGACGGTCAACCGATCCCAGATCAGATTCCGTCTTGTTTTTGAAAACTCACCACTATTCTTAGAAGTCCCCCTATACCAAAAAGGGCCGACATTCGAAATGGTGATCAGGCATTCTCACTCCCCGACTCCGATGCAAGCTTCAGTGGGTGCTATTCAGGTCAAACTATATTTTCAAGTTATCCCCCGGTATAACTCATACCTTCACCGAAGATTTCATCTACTTACCACTTAGTAGCATCGATCCTGGGTCCCGCATTGCTAAGTAAGTAAAGTAGACTAATAACCACTATTTCAGGTTAAAACTTTTAAGTTATTTTATTATTATATTTCTTTTTCTCTTTTTAAAAGATGCAATCACTGTCTTTACAGAAAAGTAAAAATATCTTGCTTCTGGATCCTTCTGGTTGGTTGAAGGGACCTTCCGGCCCAACTTGACAATCAATCTTCTTTAAAGTCTGGTCTTCTTTAGATGTATCAGCTATTTTAGCTCGGCTGCTCTGCCCTGTCCATTTCCAATGGCCGAGCTGATTGTAATCTGAGTCTAGCTGCTTGTTCCTTCTCTGCTTCTCTCTCTCTCCCTCTCTGAGCTCTGCTTCTGGATCTGGATCTGAATCTGATAGTTCCTGCCCTGGTCTCGAGGTTTATATTTGCTTTCTAACAATTACGTTTTTTGATGTTATTGTAAAGTAACTCTTATTTTCTTTGATTGTAAAAAGGAACTTTGATCTAAATAGTCTAATCCAACTAAGTATACATTTTGACATGACTTCATCTCATAGATCTGATTACATGGTGTCCTTTGTGGTGTTCAAAATGCTTTGGTTTCAATGGGTGTTACTTTTAATTCCTGTCATTTCTATAGTTTTATTTTCCAATTGTGTCCTCAGCTCAATTTTGACTTTGATTTTGGCTTTGAATTATGTTTCTCGTAGACTGAGAGCCTCCAGTTTTCTTTAATTTACCTGGTATTAGCAAATTTTCACACTTCATAGAATTTACAGTGCAGAAGGAGGCCATTCGGCCCATCGAGTCTGCACCGGCTCTTGGAAAGAGCACCCCACCCAAGGTCAACACCTCCACCCTATCCCCATAACCCAGTAACCCCACCCAACACCAAGGGCAATTTTGGACACTAAGGGCAATTTATTATGGCCAATCCACCTTACCTGCACATCTTTGGACTGTGGGAGGAAACTGGAGTACCCGGAGGAAACCCACACACACACGGGGAGGATGTGCAGACTCCACACAGACAGTGACCCAAAATATGTGTCAGAAGTGGGATTCGAACCCACGCCTCCAGTTGGAGACCAGAATACCCAGCTTATCGCGGAAGGACTTTACTCCTTGAGTCTGGCGCCTTAGACCACTCGGCCATCCTGACACCCACACCACTTCGAATTATCACAAAATTCAACTGAACTCATCCATTCTTTTCCAGATCCTTACTAAGTTAATTACTTTCAATGAAGGTGTGAGTCATTGTTTTTGGCTTCATTCAAAATCCTGTTTGTCTTGTTTGCTGAGCCTGCTTGACCAAGGATATCTGCATTTTACAATCCTTCTCCTGGCAGCTGCTGTTAACCCTTTGTGGGATCTTTCCCTACATTCTCTCATGTTTCTCTCAGACCAGATATTGCCAGACTTCCATGTTTCAAATGACACATCTTTCCATATTTTCAAGAGCAGTCTGGACACTGGTGCTTCTGCCAATGTCCTCGCACGGTCAGCATTTCAAACCCTGGGGGTCAAACCAACAATTCTTCCATCCAATTGCCAACTGGTCGACTATAATGGTAACGTCATCCCTGCCACCGGGTCATGCCAACTCGAGGTGACGCACAACTCGCGAAAAGTCACCCTACCCTTCAAGATCGTGGGCTCCTCAAAGGACTCCTTGCTAGGCGCACAGTCGTGCAAGCTCCTCAACCCCGTGCAGCGCGTACATTCCCTTTCTCCAGAGGACACGTCTGACTTACAAGATGCGGACTTCAGGGCGCAACTAAGAGTCATCATCACTCAACACCGAGATGTCTTCGAAGGCATGGGCACTTCCCTACACATACAAAATCCTGCTCAAACAGGACGCTACGCCTGTGGTTCATGCACCTCGCAGAGTCCCAGCACCCCTCAAGGACCGCCTCAATCAGCAGCTGCAGGACCTCCAGGACCAAGGAGTGCTTTCCAGAGTGACGGAACCAACCGACTGGGTCAGTTCCATGGTGTGCGTCAAGAAGCCTTCCGGCGAGCTCCGGATCTGTATCGACCCGAAGGATGTAAATCATAACATCATGCGGGAGCATTACCCTATCCCCAAGCGTGAGGAGATCACGTGCGTGATGGCTCGAGCCAACATATTCACCAAGCTGGATGCATCAAAGGGCTTCTGGCAGATTCAATTGGACAAGTCCAGCAGAAAGCTGTGCACTTTCAACATCTCGTTTGGCAGATACTGCTACAACAGGATGCCGTTTGGAATCACATCAGCACCTGAAGTGTTCCACTGCATCATGGAGCAGATGATGAAGGGCATCGAGGGTATGCACGTCTACGTGGACGACATTAACATCTGGTCCACCACCCCGCAGGAGCATATCAGTCGCCTCCAACGCGTTTTTAAGCGAATACGGGACCAAGGCCTGCGCCTCAACAGAGCCAAATGTTCTTTCGGCCAGACCGAACTCAAGTTTTTAGGAGACCACATCTCCCGGTTGGGGGTGTGGCCGGATGCGGACAAGGTGGCAGCCATCATGGCCATGCAGAAGCCGGCGGATAAGAAGGCGGTGCTCCGGTTCTTAGGAATGTTCAACGTCCTAGGAAAGTTCATCCCTAACCTCGCTTCCCACACCACGGCTCTCCCCAACCTAGTTAGGAAGATGACGGACTTCCAGTGTCTTCCCGCCCACCAGCGTGAATGGGAGGAGCTCAAGGTCAAGCTTACCACTGCCCCGGTACTGGCGTTCTTCGATCCTGCAAGGGAGACGAAAATATCAACGGACGCTAGCCAATCTGGCATAGGGGCGGTGCTCCTGCAACGAGATGATGCCTCGTCATGGGCCCCTGTTGCCTATGCGTCACGGGCCATGACCCCCACAGAGCAGCGCTATGCACAAATCGAGAAGGAGTGCCTAGGCCTGTTGACCGGTGTCGACAAGTTCCATGACTACATGTATGGCCCTCCCCAGTTCACTGTGGAGACCGACCACCGCCCGCTGGTCGGCATCATCCAAAAAGACCTCAATGACATGACCCCTCGCCTACAACGCATTCTGCTCAAGCTCCAGAGATACGATTTCCAGCTCGTGTACACACCAGGTAAGGACCTGATCATAGCCGACGCTCTGTCCAGGGCAGTCACCACTCCGTCCAACCCAGAGGGGTTCGTTTGCCAAGTCGACGCCCATGTGGCCTTCACGGCCGCTAATCTGCCGGCCGCGGATGAACGCCAAACCCACATTCGCCGTGAGACTGCGGCTGACACCCTGCTACGTGTGATGCGCCACATGACTGGCGGATGGCTCAAGGGACAATGCCCGCAGTTCTATAATATTCAAGACGATCTGGCAGTCGTTGATGGCGTCCTCCTGAAGCTGGACCGCATCGTGGTCCCACACAGCATGCATCACCTGGTTTTAGAGCAGCTGCACGAGGGCCATCTCGGCGTAGGGAAGTGACGACGGAGGGCCCGAGAGGCTGTCTACTGGCCAACACTGTGCTCAATTGCCCCACCTGTCAGCGGTTCCAGCTGGCCCAACCATGGGAGACCCTTCAGCCCCATGAGTTGGTTACGTCTCCTTGGTCTAAGGTAGGCGTGGACCTGTTCCATGCGCTCGGCAGGGACTATGTTCTCATAGTTGATTATTTTTCCAGCTATCCTGAGGTTGTACACCTGCACGACATCACGTCATCGGCTGTTATCCGTGCCTGCAAAGAGACCTTTGCTCGTCACGGCATCCCACTCACTGTGATGTCGGACAATGGCCCCTGCTTCCAAGCCAGGAATGGTCTAACTTTGCCAGCAGGTACAACTTTGTACACGTGACGTCCAGTCCCCTGCACCCCCAGTCAAAGGGCAAAGCAGAAAAGGGCGTCCACATCGTAAAGAGGCTCCTCTGCAAGGCTGCTGATGCTGGATCCGACTTCTGCCTCGCCTTGCTGGCCTATCGCTCGGCTCCACTGTCACGGGCTTGTCACCAGCCCAGCTGCTGATGGGTCGCACCCTCAGGACCACTGTACCATCCATTCACGTCCCAGACCTCGACCATGCTCCAGTCCTTCAGCGGATGCAACAGTCTCGCGCGCAGCACAAGGTGGCGCATGACGCTCGAGCGACTGATCTTCCTGCTCTGGCGCCAGGTGACAACGTCCGAATCCATCTTCCGGAGGGTGGCTGGTTTGCGACTGCTGTGATTCTTCGGCTGGTGGCTCCCGGCTCATTCCTGGTTCGTCTGCCTGATGGCTCCATTCGTCGCCGCATTCGGAGTCCCCTTCGTCTGGTTCCACGCTCGCTACGCGATCCTCCACCGGTGCCACGCCCTCCTGTTGTCCCCGACCTGGACTTTGTTGAGCTTCCGGATACTCTGCATCTGCCTCACATGGCCGTGGCCCGGCCCGATCCTCAGCCGGTGGCCCCTGACCCACCCTTGAGGCGGTCAACCCAAATTCGTCGCCCATCTCAGAGAATTGATTTATGAGCCTTGCAATGTTGGACTCAATGCTTTGTTCTTTCATCCTGTTTCAGCATTTCACTAGTTTGTTTCTCGCATTCGTTATTAGTTTTGTTGTTGGTGTAACACCTTGTTTTTCTTTTCTCTGCACCAGGCACCTTCCCGTGTATATAAACTAGCCTCATGTACATAGTTATGTAAATACTGCACACACATGGTCAGATAGACTCATTACACGTTATTTATTCTCACATAGGCACATGTTCTTTGTAAAAAAGGGGGATGTCATAATATACATCAGTACATTATGGTGCAATCACATACACACACTGATGGACATGCAGTTGGACCAACCAGCATACATAACACCGCAGCCAATCACCAGTGAGAGCACAAGCACTATAAAGACAGGGGACAGGAGAGTTCCCGCTCATTCTAGTAGCAGCCAGCTCAGAGCACAGAGCTCACAGCCTGCAACACAGACATTCATCATGTGCTGAGTGCCTCACCATAGCTAGTGATAGGAAAGTGTCCACAGTTAAGCTGGTATTGCTTATACCCACGTTTACAGTATGTTAGCATAGTTGAACAGTTCATAAAATAACATTACACCACTTCCAGCATTGTTGGCTTGTTTGTGAACCAGAACAACCAACACGACATGTATCATTAACTGAACACTAGCTGCTCCCCTGACGGGATTGTAGCAATTACATTTCAATGTCCTCAATTGTATGACTTTATTATATTGTGACAGAAATTTAGGAAGGATTAAAAGCAACGTTTACTTATATTTTATAGTGTTTTTGGCATAATCTTGTGCCGTTTACAGTCAATCAGGTTCATTTTGCGTGCACTTGCTGTGAAGTGTGGGTCGTAGTTCATGCCAGAGCACATAGTCCTCACATTCAAACAAAAGAAACACAAGTTGCCTGGCTTTGATATTGCCCATCTGCAATAAGCAAGATTAGCCGACACAGGCTCTATTTGAAAGGCTAACTGCACCTTCCAATGCCATGAAAAGAACGCTGAAGGTCACCAAGGGAATGGTTTAGCAGTAAGCAGTTAACTGAGCCGGCAGTAACAATCGCAGAGCACCTCACCTCCCTATATGGCTATCGTCAGATGAATGCACCGTCAACGTCATGCGTCCCTGCGTGCCAACTCTCTGCCAGCAGCTGAGACACAGAGCATTTCTATGATACTCTCGGTGACGTTCTGAGGAACATTCCAAGCAGAGGTATCTATTCATCCTGGGTGACTTCAACACACACATTGGGGCAGACAGTGAACAGGGTTCCCCATTTGAGACACTAAGGGGCGGGATTCTCTGTCCAGCGATGCCTCAATCGCGAGGCACGATTGGGCAGAGAATTCTGTGTCAGACAAAAATCAAGGCTGGCTCCAGGTACCCATCAGAATGCCATGCTTCGGTGTTTCAACAATGGCGTACATGCGTTCAACGCTGCACATACAGTAAACACCGTTGGCATATCATCGATGGGCCCGTCCCGGTATTCTCCGAGGTGATGTGCCATCAATTAACACAAGACGAGTAGTGAACAAAACTGTGGCTTTAATAAGCTAAACAGAAAGCCTCCTGGCCACTGATCCCGAACTGGGGCAGGGCTGGAGGTCAGCCACCTTCATACGAAGCCCGAGGGGAGGCGGAGCCATCAGGCAGTGGTTTATCACAATTCATTTAGTACAGTAACAGTTTACCACAATGCACATAATACACTAACAGTGGTTTATCACATTCACCCCCTGTTAAAAAAAAGAGTCCAGCAGGGGTGAAGTGGACTTAAAGGCCGGGTCTGTTGGTGGCTTTGACCTTCCGCCGTGATCGCCTCAGTCCCGGCTGTGGTGTGTGCACTGGTGTCGAGACCCGCGTCCGGGAGCGTGTTGTCTTCTTCTTCGCCCAGTAGTTGAGTCGGTGGACGGGGGACGGGGGACGGGGGGGGGGGGGGGGGGGAACGGGGGGGGGGGGGGTGCAGTGTAGGGGCGTGGGTGGTGATGATGGTCGCCGGTGGGCCTGCGGGTGCCAAATCTCGAAGTAGCCGGGTAGTGGTGGAGGGAGACGGTGTAGGGTCGGGGGTGGTGGTGATGGTCGCCGGGGAACCTACAGGTGCCAAATCCCGGAGGGAGACTGTGTCCTGTCGCCCGTCATGATGTGCCACGTAGGCATATTGTGGGTTGGCATGGAGGAGCAGGACGTTCTCGACGAGGGAATCTGATTTATGACTCCTCGCATGCTTCCGAAGGAGGCTGAGCCCTGGGACTGTCAGCCAGGACGGGAGTGAGACCCCGGAGGTGGACTTCCTAAGGAAGGCAAACATACGTTCGTGAGAGGTCTCATTTGTGGCAGTGCACAGGAGCGACCAGATGGAGTGGAGCACATCGGGAAGGACCTCCTGCCAGCGGGAGACTGGGAGACTTCTGGACCATAGGGCCAGAAGGACGGCCTTCCAGACCGTCGCGTTCTCCCTCTCCACCTGACCGTTTCTCTGGGGGTTGTAGCTGGTCGTCCTGATTGAGTCGATGCCCTTGCTAAGCAGGAACTGATGCAACTCGTCGCTCATGAAGGAGGAACCCCGATCACTGTGGATGTAGGTGGGGAAACCGAACAAGGTGAAGAGACTGTGCAGGGCCTTGATGACGGTGGTAGAGGTCATGTCAGGGCATGGGATGGCGAAGGGGAACCGTGAGTACTCGTCAACAACGTTGAGGAAGCACATGTTACGGTCAGTGGAGGGGAGGGGCCCTTTGAAGTTGATGCTGAGGCGCTCAAAGGGGCGGGAGGCCTTTACCAAGTGTGCTCTGTCGGGCCGATAGAAGTGTGGTTTGCACTCCGCGCAGACCTGGCAATCCCTGGTCACGGTCCTGACCTACTCGATGGAGTAAGGCAGGTTGCGGGCCTTGATAAAATGGAAACAACGGTTGACCCCCGGGTGACAGAGGTGTGGAGGAAATGCCGGAGGTTTGCGTCATGGTCCTGCTGGTCATGGCCGCAGATGGTGACATTATCTAGGTACGGGAACGTGGCCCGCAGCCCGTACTGGTCAACCATTCAGTCCATTTCTCTTTGGAAGACCGAGACCCCATTGGTGATGCCGAACGGGACCCTGAGGAAGTGGTGGAGGCGGCCGTCTGCCTTGAAGGCAATGTATTGGCGGTCCTCTGGGCGGATAGGGAGCTGGTGGTACGCTGACTTCAAGTCAACCGTGGAGAAGACTCGGTACTGCGCAATCTGATTTACCATGTCAGATATGCGGGGAAGGGGGTACGCATCGAGCTGCATGTACCGGTTGATGGTCTGACTGTCCATCCGGTGGTTCTCCCCAGTCTTGACAACCACCACTTGGGCTCTCCAGGGGCTGGTACTAGCCTCAATGATCCCCTCTCGTAGGAGTCGCTGGACCTCCGACCTGATAAAGGCCTTGTCCCGGGCAATGTATCGTTTGCTCCCAGTGGCGACGGGCTTACAATCCGGGGTGAGGTTAGCGAAGAGCGAGGGTGGGATGACCATTTTTTCAAAAAAATATTTTAATTCAAATTTTTACATATTTTCAACAACCCCCTCCCCCCTTACATGAAAAAGAGCACATAAACATCTTACAACTACATCACAAATTCCCCCAATATACAAACCCCCATGAAGCCATAATAAACACAGAAGTAAACACAAAGTACACCCCCCCCTCCACCCCCCCCCCCCCCCCCCCCCCCGCCCCCCCCCCCCCCCCTCTCCCCGGGTTGCTGCTGCTGCTGACCACCTCCTAACGCTCCGCTAGAAAGTCTAGGAACGGTTGCCACCGCCTGAAGAACCCTTGCACAGACCCTCTCAAGACAAATTTTACCCTCTCCAGTTTAATGAACCCTGCCATGTCGCTGATCCAGGCTTCCACACTCGGGGGCCTCGCATCCTTCCACTGTAGCAGAATCCTCCGCCGGGCTACCAGGGACGCAAAGGCCAGAATACCGGCCTCTTTCGCCTCCTGCACTCCCGGCTCGTCCGATATCCCAAATAGTGCTAACCCCCAGCTCGGCTTAACCCGGGTGTTCACCACCTTAGACACCGTCCTTGCAACGCCCCTCCAGAACCCATCCAGCGCCGGGCACGCCCAGAACATATGGGTGTGATTTGCTGGGCTCCCCGAGCACCTCCCACACCTGTCTTCCACCCCAAAGAACATGCTCAGCGTCCCCCCTGTCAAATGCGCTCTGTGAAGAACCTTAAATTGTATCAGGCTAAGCCTGGCGCAAGAGGAGGAAGAATTAACCCTACCCAGGGCGTCCGCCCACGTACCCTCGTCTATCCCCTCCCCAAGCTCCTCCTCCCATTTACCTTTTAGCTCCTCCACCGAGATCTCCTCCTCCTGCTTCTCCTGGTAGATCGCCGAGACTTTGCCTTCTCCAACCCACACCCCCGAGAGCACCCTATCCTTAACATAGACATAGAATTTACAGTGCAGAAGGAGGCCATTCAGCCCATCAAGTCTGCACCGGCTCTTGGAAAGAGCACCCTACCCAAGGTCAACACCTCCACCCTATCCCCATAACCCAGTAACCCCACCCAACACTAAGGGCAATTTTGGACACTAAGGGCAATTTATCATGGCCAATCCACCTAACCTGCACATCTTTGGACTGTGGGAGGAAACCGGAGCACCCAGAGGAAACCCATGCACACACGGGGAGGATGTGCAGACTCCGCACAGACAGTGACCCAAGCCAGAATCGAACCTGGGACCCTGGAGCTGTGAAGAAATTGTGCTATCCACAATGCTACCGTGCTGCCCTGGATCCTACGTGCTGGAAGCAGCGGCAACTCCCTCACCTGCCGTCTTACAAACGCCCTTACCTGCATGTACCTGAAGGCATTTCCGGGGGGGAAGCCCGAATTGTTCCTCCAGCGCCCCAAGGCTTGCAAACGTCCCATCTAAAAACAGGTCCCCCATCCTTCTAATTCCTGCCCTGTGCCAGCTCAGGAACCCTGCATCCATTCTCCCCGGGACAAACCGATGGTTGTCTAGGATCGGGGATCAAACCGAAGCCTCTGCCTCACCCCCGTGGCATCTCCACTGCCCCCAAATTTTCAAAGTCGCCGCCACCACCGGACCCGTGGTGTACCTTGTCGGCGGGAGCGGAAGCAGTGCTGTCACCAGCGTTCTCAGACTCGTGCCCACACAGGACGCCATCTCCAGCCTCTTCCACGCCGCCCCCTCCCCCTCCATTACCCACTTGCGTATCATCGCCACATTGGCAGCCCAGTAATACCCACACAGATTAGGCAACGCTAACCCTCCTCTGTCCCTACTCCGTTCCAGAGACACCCTTCTCACCCTCGGGGTCTATTTCGCCCACATGAATCCCATGATGCTCCTGCTGACCCGCTTAAAAAAGGCCTTAGGGATCAGGATGGGGAGGCACTGGAATATAAAAAGGAACCTCGGGAGCACCGTCATCTTCACCGACTGTACCCTACCCACCAAGGAGAGTGGCAGCATATCCCACCTTTTAAACTCCTCCTCCATCTGCTCACCAGTCGCGTCAAGTTGAGCTTGTGTCGGGTCCCCCAGCTCCTGGCCACCTGGATCCCCAGATACCGAAAACTCCTTTCCGCCCTCTTCAATGGAAACTCGTCTATCCCCCTTCCCTGGTCCCCTGGGTGTACCACGAAGAGCTCACTCTTCCCCACGTTGAGCTTATACCCGGAAAAGTCCCCAAACTCCCTGAGGATCCGCGTCACCTCTGGCACCCCCCACTGGGTCCGCCACATACAGTAACAGGTCATCGGCATACAACGAAACCCGGTGTCCCCCCCCCCCCCCCCCCCACCCCCCCCCCCCCCCCCACCCACCAGCCCCCTCCAGTTCCTGGACTCCCTCAAAGCCATAGCCAAAGGTTCAATTGCCAATGCAAATAGCAAGGGGGATAGGGGGCACCCCTGCCTCGTCCCCCGGTACAGCCGAAAGTAATCCGATCTCCTCCGATTCGTGGCCACACTCGCCACCGGGGCTTCGTAAAGTAGCCTAACCCAACTAATGAACCCCTCCCCGAACCCAAACCTCCTCAACACTTGCCAAACGTACCCCCACGCCACCCTATCGAAGGCCTTCTCCTCGTCCATCGCCGCCACTATCTCCGCTTCCCCCTCCACTGCAGGCATCATGATTATGTTAAGGAGCCTCTGCACATTGGTATTCAGCTGCCTTCCCTTCACAAAACCCGTCTGGTCCTCATGAATCATCCCCGGGACACAGTCCTAAATTCTGGTAGCAACACCTTCGCTAACAGCTTCGCGACCACGTTGAGGAGCGAGATTGGCCTATACGACCCACACTGTAATGGGTCCTTGTCCCGCTTCAAGATCAGCGAGATCAGCAACCTGGACATCGTCGGAGGTAGGGCCCCCCCCTCCCTCACCTCATTGAAAGCCCTCACTAGTAGAAGGCCCAGCAGGTCCATGTACTTCCGGTAAAATTCCACCGGGAACCCATCTGGCCCCGGTGCCTTCCCCGCCTACATACTCCCCAGCCGCTTAGTCAGCTCTTCCAGCCCTACCGGTGCCCCAAGCCCAGCCACCTGCTCCTCCTCCATCCTTGGGAACCTCAGCCAATCCAAAAATCGACGCATCCCCCCCTCCTCCATCGGGGGCTCAGACCTATACAGCCCCTCATAAAAATCTCTAAATACCCCATTTATTCCCACCGCACTCCGCACCGTGCTCCCCCCTTTATCCCTAACTCCCCCAATCTCCCTCGCTGCCTCCCGCTTCCGAAGCTGGTGTGCCAACATCTGGCTAGCCTTCTCCGCGTACTCATTCACCGCCCCTTGCGCTTTCCTCCACTGCACCTCTGCCTTCTTGGTGGTCAACAGGTCGAACTCGGCCTGGAGGCTTCGTCGCTCCTTGAGTATTCCCTCCTTAGGGACCTCTACATACCTCCTATCAACCCTTAAAATCTCCCCCACCAATCTCTCCCTCTCTCTCCTCTCCTTCTTCTCCTTGTGGGCCCTAGTGGAGATTAGCTCTCCCCTAATCACCGCCTTCAGCGCCTCCCAGACCACCCCCACCTGCACCTCCCCATTATCATTAGCCTCTAGATAGCTTTCAATGCACCCCCGGATCTGCCCGCTCACCTCCTCATCCGCCAGCAAGCCCACATCCAGGCGCCACAGCGGGCGCTGGTCCCTCTCCTCCCCTAGCTCCAGCTCCACCCAATGCGGGGCATGGTCTGAGATGGCTATGGCTGAATACTCCGTGCCCTCCACCCTCGGAATTAGTGCCCGACTCATAATGAAGAAGTCTATCCGGGAGTAGGCTTTATGGACGTGGGAAAAAGAAGAAAATTCCCTGGCCCCCGGCCTGACACACCGCCATGGGTCCACTCCTCCCATCTGGTCCATAAACCCCCTCAGCACCTTGGCCGTGCCGGCCTCTTACCCGTCCTGAACCTGGAGCAGTCCAATGCTGGATCCAATTCCGTGTTGAAGTCCCCCCCCATTATCAAGCTCCCTGCCTCCAGGTCCGGAATCCGGCCCAACATGCGCCGCATAAATCCGGCATCGTCCCAATTTGGGGCATATACATTCACTGATACCACCCGCACCCCCTGCAGCTTAACATTCACCATCACATACCTACCTCCATTGTCTGCCACGATGTTCAGCGCCTCAAACGACACCTGCTTCCCCACCAATATCGCCACCCCTCGATTCTTTGCGTCCAACCCCTAGTGGAAAACCTGCCCTACCCACCCCTTTCTCAGCCTAACCTGATCTGCCACCCTCAAATGCACCTCCTGGAGCATAACCACATCTGTTCAGTCCTTTTAGGTACGCGAACACACGGGCCCTCTTGACCGGCCCATTCAGGCCTCTCACATTCCAAGTTATCAGCCGGATCAGGGGGCTTCCCGCCCCCCCCCACCCTGCTGATTAGCCAGCCCCTTGTCGAGGCCAGCCATGTGCCCGCGCCTCCCGCCCTTTCCATCCCCCACAGCGGCAGACCCCCACCCCGACTCTCTGTCCGAGCTCCAGCTCCCCTTTGGCCAATGCAGCAGCAACCCAGTCCCCCCCCCCCCTCCCCCACCCCCCCCCCCCCCCCTCCCCCGCCAGCTAGGTCCCCCGAGCTGCGTTGCTCCCCCCATAGCACTCCCGTAAGTCAACTGACTCCTGATGCCCCCGGCCACTCCCGCCACTCCATCTACCCCCCAGTGTGGTAGTCTCCCCCCCCCACCCTCCTGTCCATCAGCGGGCGCTCCTCTCCAACACCGCTCTCCCCCCCGGCCCCACCCCCTTCCTTCACTAGCACGGGAAAAAGCCCGTGCTTTCCATCAAACCGGCCCCGCCCTCTCTGGCGCAGCTCCCTTTTGCGGCCTAATCCCAGCTCCCCCACCTCGGGCCTCCCGTCTCCCCTCCCCCCAACCGGGCCCTGTCTTTCCAACCACCGACGCCCACACTCTCACAAAACCCCACTTCGAACCATTTCACCCTACCCCACCCAGCAGCCAAGGAAACAGAACAGAACAGAACATCCCCCAACATCCCCCAAAGCACAGTAACCACAGTAACCCCCCCCGCGACATACCCTCACAACCGACCCTCAGTCCGTGTCCAACTTTTCAGCCTGAATAAAGGTCCACGCCTCCTCCAGCGTCTCAAAGCAATGGTGCCGGTTGTTAAACGTGACCCACAGTCGCGCCGGCTGCAGCATCCCGAATTTCACCCCCTTCCGATGCAGAACCCGCCTTAGCCCGATTGTACCCGGCCCTCTTCTTGGCCACCTCAGCGCTCCAGTCCTGGTATATGAGGACCTCTGCATTCTCCCACCTGCTGCTCCGCTCCTTTTTTGCCCATCTTAGGACACACTCCCTGTCCACCAAGTGGTGGAACCGCACCAATACCGCCCGTGGCGGCTCGTTAGACTTGGGCCTCCTCTCCAGGACTCGGTGGGCCCCATCCAGCTCCAGGGGCCTCGGGAAGGCACCCGCGCCCATCAACGTGTTAAGCATCGTGACCACGTATGCTCCAGCATCCGACCCCTCCACTCCCTCCGGGAGACCCAGAATCCGCAGGTTCTTCCTCCTCGACCGATTCTCCATGTCCTCAAACTTCTCCTGCCATTTCTTATGCAGCGCGTCGTGCGCCTCTACCTTCATCGTCAGGCCCAATATCTCATCCTCATTCTCCGAGGCCTTCTGCCGCACCTCCCGCATCGCCGCGACCCATGGGGGCCGCCATTTTGGAACCACTCGGCCGCCTCCCGGGACCCCTGCTCACCCGGTCGTACGTTGGCCACCGCTACCTCCGACCGGCCCACCGATCGAAGCCTTCATCGGCTCCAGCAGCTCTGCTTTCAATTCCGTGAAGCAGAGCTTGAGAAACTCCTGCTGCTCTTGAGACCACTGCACCCACACTGCCTGGTCTCCACCCGCCGCCATCTTGGTTTTCCTCTGTCGCACTTTTCGCTGCACCAAAATTACTTTTTTCACCGCTCCACTCCTGGTCCAATCCATACAGTGCCGGGGAAATCGTACTGTCACCGTCCCACACTGGGAACCATCGAACAAATGCCGCTGGGGCCCCTAAAAATAGCCCAAAAGTCCATTTCTGCCGGCAGCCGCCGAACGTGTGACTTAGCTCAGTATTGCCGCAACCGGAAGTTGGGTGGGGCGATCTTAAGGGTCGCGAGGCTACAGATGGTGAGGGGGGGGGCAGGGATCCACCGAACTTTAAGGTAAGACTTTGGAGGTGGCACTGAAAGTCGAGCCCCAGTACTAGGGCAGCGCAGAGATGGGGGAGGACGTAGAGCGTAAAGTTAGTCTACATAACGCCTTGTACCAAAAGGGTCGTGACACAGTACCCCCGGATTTCGATGGAATGTGATCCGGAAGCCAGGGAGATTTTCTGGGTCGTGGGTAAAATTGGGAGGGAGCAGCGCCCTACCGTATCTGGGTGGATAAAGCTGTCTGTGCTCCCGGAGTCGAAGAGGCAGGCCGTCTCGTGCCTGTTGATCCGGACGGTCATCGTGGATTTCGTGAGATGATGAGGTCGAGACTGGTCGAGTGTGATGGAGGCGAGCTTCGGAAGGTGGTGGGTGGGCCGGTCGGAGGTAGTGGTGTCCAGCGTACGACCGGGTGAGCAGGGGTCCCGGGAGGCGGCGGAGTGGTTCCAAAATGGCGGCCCCCATGGGTCGCACGTGGCGGGTGGCATCGAAGGTGTCGTCAAACATGGCGGCCCCCATGGGTTGCGCGTGGCGGGTGGCAGCGAAGATGGCGGCACCCACGGGTGGCACATGGCGGGTGGCGTGGCAGATGGGAGCGGTCCCGACAGACAACAGGCAGCGCTGCTGGGCCTAGGAACTTTAGGGACAGGTCGGGCCTGGCAGACTTTGGCGAAGTGGCCCTTCCTCCCACACCCGTTGGAAATCGCGTTCTGTGCATGGCAGCGTTGTCTGGAGTGCTTACCCTGGCCGCAAAAGTAGCATTTCGGGCCCGGTGGCGGGCTGCTGCGTGACACAGGCTTGCGCCGCACTCGAGTCGGGTGATAGCGGCGCCCACGACGTCCACGAGGGTGCCGTGTGGTCGGAGGTGTAGGCCTCCATGTTCTGGAAAGCCACTTCCAGCGAGTTTGAGAGCTGCACTGTCTCTGGGAGGCCGAGTGTATCCTCTTCTAGCAAGCGCTGGCGGATGTAATTGGATTTAATGCCCGCGACATAGGCGTCCCTGATCAGCAGCTCCGTGTGTTGGACAGCCGATACCGCCTGGCAAGCACAGTTCCGGCCGAGTACCCGCAAGGCACGCAGGAATTCGGCTTGTGATTCTCCGGGGCGTTGTCGCCTCGTGGCAAGGAGGTGCCTGGCGTACACCTCGTTTACTGCCTTTACGTACTGTCCCTTCAGCAGCATTATCGCCTCCGTATATGAGGGGGTGTCTCTGATAAGAAGGAAAACTTGCGGGCTCACCCGTGCATTGAATATTTGAAGCTTTTGGAGGTCGGTGACGTTGTCGGTGGACAATCCGAGGTAAGCTTCGAAGCAGCTTAGCCAGTGCTCGAATGTCGCAGTGGCGTCGGATGCTTGTGGGTCCAGCTCCAGGCGATCAGGCTTGAGTGATAAATTCATCTTAAAAGTTTAGCTTATTAAATTGATGTGCCATCAATTAACACAAGACGAGTAGTGAACAAAACTGTGGCTTTAATAAGCTTAACAGGAAGCCTCCTGGCCACTGATCCCGAACTGGGGCAGGGCCGGAGGTCAGCCACCTTTATACCGAGCCCGAGGGAGGCGGAGCCATCAGGCAGTGGTTTACCACAATACATGTAGTACAATAACAGTTTACCACAATACATATAATACTCTAACAGTGGTTTACCACACGGGGCTCCTGCGATGCTACGCCTCCGCCAGGAGGAATTACCGATGGCAAGGTTCACTTGTGGTTTTAAAAATTGGGAAAGAGGCGCAGTGGCTGTTGAAGGAAAGAGAGGAGCTAGGTCATGTTCCCAGAGGCGCGACCGTGGCTGCTGGTCCTAACACCAGCATGACTGGCTGGAGGGGAGGTAGTCTGCCAGGGCTTGGGGAAGTAGCGGCAGGTAACCATGGGATGAGCCTTAGGGTTGGGGTGTGTGTCCCCCTGGCTGGGACCAGGGTGCCCAGGCACGGAACGCCATGCCTGCGAGGCAGCCATCCTACTACACACCCCCTGACCGCCCACCATGGCCCATGGTTGCGTAGAGTGACACCAACCGTAAGGGGGCACCCCCCCCCACCTCCCACTCCTGACCACTCCGTCCACCCCACCTGCACCCCACCCACCCAAAACCTGCCAGTGGGGCATCACGTGGTCCATCCAAGGGGAACATCCACTATAGTCCCTACAGGGGGGGGGGTGGCGGATAGGTGCCGCAGAGCATATCTCTGGCATGGGTAGCGCCAGCCACCGGTACCCCCTGGCGGCAAGGCTGCCGGGCATCAACAGGGCCAGGGATGCTGTGCGGAGGAGGGCAGAGTGTCGGGAGAACGGCCGGGGGTGGGGGTGGAGATGGGGGAGCAGGGCGTGCAGGAGGGGGACATGCAGGGGCAGGGGCTGCAGTGCAGACCGAGGCCAACATGAAGCCCATTGGACCTGGTTTGGCACAGGGGTACACCATGCTAACATGTCTGCCTTTAACCCCCTGCAGACAATGGATTTCGGAATCCAACCTGGAATGGTTGCGATCTGCCTTGCCGCCACAGCCCTGGGGGATGCATTAAGGCTGTATGAGCAGGAATTGCTTGGGGAAGGCCCTGCAGCAGCGGAGCTTGGCCTAAAGGAACAGGAGCCAGCCGGTGAGGATGGAGAGTCAGCCGCCCAACAGGCCAATGAGGAGGTTGGAAGGAGGCGCTGCATTAGGCCTCATGTGTACCGGCGGCGCTTCTCATTCGAGAACCTGCCAGACCGGGCATTCCATCAGAGACTCCGGCTGAGGTGGAAGACCGGACAGCATTTCTGCTGGATCATGGTGCAGGAACTTCGGGGGTATGGAGGAGGACACCTGCTCCTGGTGACTGTCAAGGTGATGATCGTCCTGAGCTTTTTTGCCACGGGGTCCTTTCAGGCGCCAAGTGGGGATCTAACCTTGGTGCACAGGTGAATCCACATTGCTATGAAGGCTCTATATGGCCAGTCGGCACAATATAGCTGCTTCAATGTGGACAGAGCCCACCAGGATGTCCGGGCAGCGGGGTTCACCGCCATCGCCGGGATGTCCCAGGGGTTGATCGACAGGATGCATGTTCCCCTACGAGCATCAGCACATGAGGGGGTAGCCGTCACAAACCGAAAGGGGTTCCACTTAATGAATGTGAAGCTGGTGTGTGAGCGCAAGATGAACACCATACACGTCTGCGCCCGATACCCAGAAAGCGTGCACGGCCTTCATCTTGGCACACTCGCCGGTTTCCAACGCCTTTGAGACAGACCCTCGGGTGAAGGGTTTGCTCTTGTAAACAGGCTGATGATGCCTATCTGGAGGCCACAGACCAACTGGAGACCAACTACAACACCCATAAGCGACCAGGGCCGTGATTGAGCGGTGCATCGGCATCCTGAAGATGAGGTTCAGGTGCCTGGACCGCTCTGGTGAGGCCCTCCAATATACCGCTAGGAGAGTCTCCCACATTGTGGTGGCCTGCTGTGTCCCCCACAACATTAAACAGCAGAGGGGCGACTTGCTGGAGGAGGGGGATGAACGGCACATTTTGTTCGCCGAGGAGGATGCTGGGGGTGGGGGGAGGGTGCCAGGATGGGTAGGGCATGGTTCTCAGGCAGCCACAGGAGGCCGCACAGCGTGTGCGCCTGGGCCGCCGCGCTCGGGACGCTCTAATTGCTTCCAGGTTCACCGACTGGTGGTCTGGCCAGTGGCAGCATGAACATCTCATCCCACCCCCACAACCTGCTCTACCCCAGCTGGCCACCACCTCCAATGTCTACCCTCCCTGCACGAACCGTTCCCCACTCTGCATCTGCAACCCCCTCCGTGATTCCAACTTGCCTCACCACGGGCTGCACGGTGGCTTACCTGGGGGCCCTGGCTCATACCCATTTCCAAAGGCCACTCATCCACCCCCCCCTCACCCCCCCCCCCCCCACCCCCACCCCCCACCCCCACCTCCCACCCCTCAGCGCCCCTCTGCAGTCAGCCCTAGCCCCTAACGATATCCTGTGTGCTGCACCCGTGCCAACTTAACCGGTATCTAACTTTCTGGCCTTCAGGGCCCTAACGCTATGTCTAGGTGCATCCTAAGCGGTACATCAGGAGTGGAGGCGGCCTGCTGTGATTCCCGTCCTGTGACCTGGGTCCCTTTTGGCGGGCCGTCCTCTGCAGCGCCCGAGCCTAGATGGGCCTGGTAATCGCTTGGGTGTCCCAGGTGTCCTAGTGCTACCCTGTTCTGCCTGCTGCCCATCGGATGCGCCAGGGACAGGAGGGGGGTGTCTTAGGCACTGTGATGCCCCAGCACATCCCCTGTGGGGGTCAACAGCACGGGTCCCATCACCTCCCTTGGGGGGGCCAGGTGGCCCCCAGACTACCCCTTGGGTCTCAATGCTAGCGGTCATGGAGCACAGGCTCTGGGCCACCTCTCTCTGGGACTGTGTTACGTCCCTCTGGAGCTGACTCAGGTCAGCCAGCACCCAGGCAATGCCATTGACGCTCACAGCACTGACCTGTTGTAACTGGGCAAAGCTCTGGAGTACCCCTGCGATGTCCAGGTGGCCTTGGTACATGGCTATCTGTGATGTGCCTTAGTTACCGCCTACACAGAGTGCCCCAGCCTTCTGCGCCTGCAGGCAGTTAGACACCTCGAACTGCACCTGCAAGGCGGCTAGGGCTGTTCTCCCGTGTTAGTACAATTAAAAATATCTTGCGCAACATTAAAACAGTAACCAAGCGACAATCAAGATTACAATGGCGATTATAATCCAGAACACAATCCTCTGTCCTAACGATCCTACCCACCCAAAGCCAAAGTCCCATCCCTCTTTTTCATGTAATCTTGTCACCTCTCTACGAATGTGATCCACCAGTTAATCAATTTTTCTGAGTTATCACAGATGAACGTGCAACAGTCACTTCCAATCAGGGCACAAGTGCCTCCCTTTTCAGCTAACAAGAAATCAAGAGCCATCCTATTCTGTAGGGCAACCGCTCTTATAGCGACCATCTCAGTTTCCATCTGGTTAACAGCTTCTGCAGTGTCATTAGCTACCTGCTCAAGGATGTCTCGTAGTTTGCGTAGTTCGTATGCATTAGTGGCTATTCCTAATGGTGGTATCATTATTCCCAGCATTTGTGCCCATGTCACAATACTTTATGTCGCCCTATGATGGGGATGGTCCTGCAGTTGCTGAATGTGATGCATATAAGGGACTATGTATCCAAAATAGCAGGAGCCTTCCCAATTTTCTGGTATGGCCACAGACAAAATACGTGCCATTATATGCGGTCAGGTTTCCTTTACTATCAGTCATCATTAGTCTAATCGATCCCCTTCCCAGGAGCCTCCACTAGTTTGATTTTCAACTCCTGACCAATCAAAGATGAATAGTCCTTTAGCTGTAAGGCGGAGCATAGGACGTTGCCAATTCAAGGTCTGGTCGCACTGACTCATGCCGACTGGGTAGGTCCCATATGTTTTATGATTCCTAAAGCATATACTTCCTTTTGGGACTCCAGAATAATTGGGAAGGATCAAACAGGGCGGCTGGCGTGTTGCATTAAATCTAGGCCACCACCATCCTTTAACCCTATTCGTATCGTATCCAGCTAATCTCCAATCTAACATATCCTGTGTATTTTACCGATGCCCTGTATTATTCTGTCTTAGGGCCCATTCTGCTATCTCGTTACTGGTGAATGGGATGGGTCGCACAGGGAAGCCCTCCCCCGAACATCTGAGAATTTGTGTACAAACCCAACAACTGAATTTATTTACCCTCTCTGCGTATGAGTGAGACATATATATTAAGGTGTTAGTGTTCATTTTACCCTCTACATGATGTTGGATTAATATGATAATATAAAAACATCAACGCCGTCATTCTCTTCAGGGCAGTGTTTCGCGAGTACTCTCAAAGTTCTGTATGATGTAGTTTACACCGAGTTGTGTGGATCCAATCCGGTTTTTCTTTTTCTTTAACGGCTGTTCGGGTTGTTAGCAGCACTTGGTAGGGTCCATTCCACCTAGGAGAAAAAGAATCTTTGTTTAGTGCTTTCACATATACTTGATCTCCAGGTTTAAAGGATGTGTATTACCCTCTTTTGGGTGCATCTGAGCCTGTCGCACCTTTTCATGTATTTTTTCAGCGGTTTCACACATAGCCTGGGCATATTTTAGTGATGCCTCATCTGCCCATATTAAGGCTACTGCCGCTGGGGTCATTGGGGGTTTAGTTTCAGTTGTCATGGGACGTTCCATTAATATCTCATACGGGGTTAAACCTGTGTTACGATTTCTCTGATTTCTCAGGGCATACATTACTATGGGTAAGGCATCTGGCCATAGCAGCCCATTTTGTTGACTCACTTTTGTAACTGCAGTTTTAATTATTCCACCCGCCCTTTCCACCATTCCTGAGGATTGTGGCTGATATGGGATACGCAATTTCCATCAAATCCCATGGCTTCTGTTAGGGCTTTGGTCAATTTGCTAGTGAAATGAGTTCCCCTGTCACTGTTAATACCCATTGATATCCCAAACCTAAGTATTATTTCCTTTAACAGAATATTTACCACTGTTCTTTGGAAAAGCCTCTACCCCCCGAGAAAACATGTCCACTATCACCTATTATTCCTTTGACAAATCATACATGCACTTCAACTTCATCTTCACTCTTTGATTTCTCATCTTGTCTTAACCTGTGACTTTGCGACCTTGTTACTATACAATCTGGAAAAATACCAGGATATTCGTCCTTCAACATTTCAGTTGTCTGATTTTCCATTGGCTTATCAACAACAGTAGGCATCACTCCCACCTGCGATCCAGCTGTATCATTACCCAAGATAAACTGTATTCCTGGACAAGATAGTTTATCTATTACTCCTACTACCACTTCACCACTCTTCATTGGACTTTCCAACCTTACCTTATATAATGACCTTTTCCGAATTTTCTCACCCTGAATTCCACATATTACCACCTTTTCTGGCAACATTCTTCCCAAACTCCTCATCTCTTACCATCAAAGATTGACTCGCTCTCGTATCTCTTCAAATTGTGACTTCTTTACCTGCTCCTCCTGATACACATGAGTAAATTTTACCCACACAAGTAAATTCTTTAAAGAGATCTGGCACCTTCTTATCAATCGCCTCTTGATCAGGCTGTACAATCTTTTGCACCTCCTTCACTTCACTTGGGCTTTTCTTTACCACTTTAACAAACCCCACTGTCTTATCCTATTTTACCACATCAGCCTTCCCAGTGCTTTTCTTCAACCACCAACACTGTGACTTTACATGGCCTAGTGTATCACAGTGAAAACATTTGAAACTTTTCATTTCTTTTCCACCCTCCCGGATTTCTTTTTTAATCTGAGGTACACTCTCCTTATTACCTCCCATCAGATCACCCTTACATTTACCACTTGAGCATTTCTCATGTCCCCAGTTTCTATCCATCACAGGCTGAAACTGATGTCGGAAATCAAACTTTGATTTATGAACTAATTCATGATCATCTGCCATTTCTGCTGCTAATCTCGCAGTTTTAAACCTCTGCTCTTCCACATGAGTTCTCATTACATCAGGAATTGAATTTTTAAACTCCTCCAAAAGTATAATTTCTCTGAGAGCTTCATACGTTTGGTCTATTTTCAAAGCCCTTATCCATCTATCAAAATTGTCTTGATAGCAACCTGCTTTTAGCCAAGGGCGATGCTCCTGTAGAGAGGCTTGCTCCTGTGCCTGTTTTAACTTTGGTTCTGTTATGTGGATGGAAGTTCAACTGCAGCCACTTGCAGTTGTGGCTGCTGTTTGGAGCCAATTCCTTTGCTATTTTGTCAGCAAATCTATTGTCGCATGAGACTTCATCGTCAGCAGTAGTATGCGCTTCACACTTTAAAACGGCTATCTTGCTGGGCAGCTGAACAGCATCTAGTAAATTTAAAGCCAATTTAGCATGTTTAATAGGTTGGCCGGAGGAAGTTATGAATCGCCTGTTTTTCCATAATTTGCCAAAATCATGTACTACTGAAAATGAAAAATGAAAACCGCTTATTGTCACAAGTAGGCTTCAAATGAAGTTACTGTGAAAAGCCCCCAGTCGCCACATTCTGGCACCTGCTCGGGGAGGCTGGTACGGGATTTATGCCGGGTGGAACTGCAATCCCATCCTTCAAAGCTGGCCAAGATGCATCATAAGAGTATTTTAGAAGCAGCAAAACATCCCCTGGGTGAGGGCTATAAATAGCACACATTTAAGTCAATTTCCAATGATTGATTTTATAGGCATTAGCTATTCTTAGCGATGTATATTTTTCTTTGTCAATTCGGAAAAGGTCAATTGCCTGCTGAAATGGTTAATGTTTCCTGTGGAGAACTTGGAATTATGCCATTTATGTCTTTTCACGTAATCTAAAAACTTATTCATATTCAATTACTTTTATTCTTAAAGGCACTTTCTTTTAAGCTGATTTTAATTTCCATATGTTTCAGTTCATTAGAGAAATCTCAACAAAATTCACTTAAGTTATAATCTCTGACTCACAATGACAGACGATAAAAAATACAACCCACTTAGCACTTCATGCTTTGACTAAAATTAATTGTTTAAACAAAACACACAGATTCTCACAGCTCACAAATATCACAGTTAACTGGTAGCCTTATCTCACACACAAATCTGAATTCCCTTTTTCTACAGGAACCCATCTGTTATGCTTTTACCTTAATCTTCTATTTACTTTTACTTCCCTGTTTTTTTCCGAGAGGGGGGTCAGCTTCATTAGATTCCTATGCGGGACATATAGGTTTTCCTACCTCATTCCGTTGCTTTACGATTGTTTCTTGTCATTTTCTTACTCATTTTGACTCCCTTATCTGTCCTCTTTAAGTTCACCTTCATTATCGCTCCGGATATCTTTACCGAGACTTTGGGATGACCTGTGAGGGGGCGTCGAGTTTATTGCTCATCATTCGTTCTGCAAAATACTTTAGAACATATACATAACAATAACAACGACCGCGGAAATCATTTACAAATACTACAGGGAGCGCACACCGGTGTTTATCCTTTCACGAACCTCAAAGTCTTTTTTTTAGTCTCTAAGGCACCTTTTTTCTTCCCATGCAGCTATCATTAATTTATTAATTAAGATAACTCTCCTAGCATGAGTCACTGGCCAGTAATTAAGACTGCCGAGCAGCAGATCCCCCTTTCAGCTGTGGTTGCGCTATGGCTCTCTCCCTTTCAGCTGAGAGGGTCCTGTTTAGAGAATCGTTTTGGGGTTCACGTCCCGTTAAATTAGGGAAACTGCAACGACTATGCCAATTTTGTCGTGGAAATCATAATAAAGACAAATTCCTTGAGGTTCGATTTAAGGAACTTTATTTACACAAATATATTTGTGGAGAGAGAGTATTCTAGCTGCAAAGCCAGGGCACTGCACTCTGAGAATCGATTGAAGACAGCATGTTTTATTATCTGAAATAACAGCTTGAAGTAAACAGGCATGTTTATATTAAATAAACCTCGGACAGTACGTAAGATGAATTACGTAGTACGTATGTTCTTGCCCTTGACTAAAAACAACTCGAGTACACATTTTGTTATCTTTCAGAGGACAATGGCTGTGATTCTTCCCTACCCGGCGGGGCGGGGGTCCTGGCGGGATGGAGTGGTGGGAACCACTCCGGCGTCGGGCCGCCCCAAAGTTGCGGATTTCTCCGCACCTTGAGGGGCTAGGCCCGCTCCGGAGTGGTTGGCGCGCCGCCGACCAGCGGGAAAGGCCTTTGGCGCCATGCCAGCCAGGGCCAAAAGGACTTCGCCGGCCGGCAGAAGTCCTCACATGCGCAGGAGGGGGTGTCTCTTCCGCGTCGGCCATGGTGAAGGCTGTGGCCAAGGCGGAGGGAAAAGAGTGCCCCCATGGCACAGGCCCGCCCACGGATCGGTGGGCCCCGATCGCGGGCCAGGCCACCTTGGGGGCACCCCCCGGGGCCAGATCGCCCCCCCCCCCAGGACCCCGGAAACCGTCCGCGCCGCCTGGTCCCGCCGGTAAGAGAGGTGGTTTGATTCTCGCCGGCGGGACTGGCATTCCAGCAGCGGGACTTCGGGCCATCGCTGGTGCGGGGGGTGCTCGCCGACTGGCGCGGCGTGATTCCCGCCCCCGCCGAATATCCGATGCCGGAGAATTTGGCAACCGGCGGGGGCGGGAATCACGCCAGCCCCCGGCGATTCTCCGACCCAGTGGGGGGTCGGAGAATCTCGCCCAATGTGTTTTCATAATAAGGCCAAAACCAGAATAGTTCAGCAGTATTTCATTTGTTACCTGACCTATTTATTTTCGCTAAAAAGCAGTGTTAACTATAGTCAAGCATTTCTCAGCATGCTTCTAAATTGATAACTCATTAATTACCCATCCACCCACACCCTCATGTAGCCCCTGGCTCTGTGTCTGTTTCTCCAACATCGATGAGCCTGCTCTTTCCAGAAGCTCGAGACCCATCTGGATGGCAGCTAGTCCCTGGGGTCTGGCCACCATCTGACCATCTGCCCCCTTGGGGATTCCTACCTCCACCTGATGTACCGCTGCACATTTGTGGTGTACACCAGATAGTGCCCCAGCAGTCTCTTCACTATAATGCCCAATGAGGTGAGTGTCTCTGGGATGATGGAGGGCGTTGGAGACAGCTGTGACTGAAAATCGGTGTTGTCCCTGGACTGGCGCTCCAGGGGGTCTTGGGCTGGCATCTGGGGGCTCGTATCGCTGACCAGTGCTGCCTTGTCGCTCGGCATGTCCTGGGGTTGTGGCCAGGGACACTGTACCAGTCAACAAGTTGGCTGGAAGGAGAGCAGCTCCAAGGTTCAGGGATGCTGAGCTGGACACCCTCCTGGATGCCATGGAGGAGAGAAGGATGACTTTATACATAGGTGCAGGAGGAAGGCAGGCATGCACCTCCGTAGACCATGCCTGGGCATAGGTGACAGAGGCGGTCAGTACTATGGGCAACAAATGCCCGGACTGGCATGCAGTTCCACAAGAAACTCCACGACCTCCTCAGGGCGGCCAGGGTGAGTCGCCTGCCAAGTGCCCCATGGCACTAACCCAGCCCCACCCAGTAACCTCCCCCCCGCCCAGGGGACAGCCAAACTCCCACCCTGCCACACATGCCAGCACCCATGCCATCCACAATGGCCTGGTACCCTGGCCGCTTAAGCCACCATCTACCCAACACCTGGGCTGCATGCACCGGACCGTCTAACGGTTTTGTTGTTTGTATTTCCGCCCCCCCGCCCCAGGAGAAGGCTGTGCACAACCAGCGGGAGCGGGAGAAGACTGAAGGGGAAACAGCAGAACTGTGGACCCTCACCATGCTCGAGCAGAGGGCACTGTGCGTGGCCGGTGATCACCCCCCTCACCCCCTCCACCCCTTGACCCATCAGCCCCGCACGCCCTCCCACAACGCACACCCGCCCTGACATCTAATCATGCATGTCGTCTTGTGTCTTGCAGGACCTGCCTGAGATGGGGACGGTCCATCCGGTGTCTCCCACCCCCAGCCAGATAGCCGAGCACTGACGGGGAGAGCAGCCGGAACACCAGCCCTCCGCCCGAGACTCAGGGGACCCCGGGGTTCGGGTCGGAGGAGGACACGGACTTTCCATCACAGCTGTCTCCAACACCCTCCACCATCCCAGAGACTATCACCTCGGTTGGGCACATTGGTGAAGAGGCTCCTGGGGCACTATCTGGTGCGCACCACATATCGCATCCGGTACAGCAGGTGGAGGTAGGAGAAGCCGAGGGGCCGGATGGTCGGAGGGCAGGCCGGCCCCAGGAACCAGCTGCCGCCCAGACGGGTCCTGGGCTTCTGGAACATCCAGTCCCAGCCACAGTACAGATGCAGGCAGAGACCCAGGGACTACAGGAGGCGATGATGGTGAGCCCAGTACCTGCAGGTGCAGGTGTCCATTCGCTTGCGGACGCAGGGTGTGGTACTGGCAGTGCATGTCACCCAGGCCGACACTGCACGCGTGGCGTTTGGGGTGGAGCTATTGGGGCTATGGATCAGCATGTCCAAGGCCTGGGGCATTCTGTGCAGGCAGTGGCCGAGGCCCAGGTTAGGGCTGCCCTCTCACAGGCAGCCATGTGCCAAAACCACTTGGACATTGCAGCGGCGCTCCTCAGCATGGCCCAGTCATAGCAGGCCATGGCTGGGTACATCGATGGCATTGCCGAGGCGCTGGCCAGCGTGGCACAGACACAGAGGGAGGGGGCCCAGTCCTAGAGGGAGGTGGCCCAGTTACTGCTTGATGTGGCACAAGGTGGTGGCACAGTCGCAACGTGAAGTGGTGCAGTCCCAGGCGGAGATGGTCCATCCTCTGTGCTCCATGGCCACGAGCATGCGGACCTTGGTCAAGACCAGAGCAGGCCTCCAGGTGGGGGGGGGGGGGGGGGGGATGGTTCCACTCGCAACCCCGTCCCATGGAGTAGCTCAGGAGCCTTCGGGCACCCCAAGGGAGGAAGAGGGGATGGGGCAAGTGACTCCCGCAGGGGAAGTGCCGGAATGCCGGAGTTCCGCAGCACCTCAGGCTCCCCCTCCTATCCCTAGTGCATCTGGAGGACGGCGGACACATGGAGCAGGGTCGCCCCAGGAGGCGTGCGCCAACGGGGATCCTTGTCGCAGGGCAGGAGTCACAGCAGGCTGCCTCCAGCCCTGCTGTACCATCTGGGGAACCACCTAGACATAATGTTAGGGCCCGTAAGGCCAGAACGTTAGACACCAGCTAAGTTAGCATGGGTGCAGGGCACAGCTTAGTTATAGGGGCTAGGGCACCGACTTTATATATTTCCGCACAATAAACACCTGTTAACACCGATAAAACCTGCCTTGTGCTCTGTCAGATGGGTGTGGGGGTGGGCTTTGGGCGGGGTGGGGGGGGGTGGGGGGGGGAACCAGTGCACGCACTGTGGGTGGACAGTCTCCCCACCATCACACCCTGACCATCCCCAGCACCCCAACCCCAGGGATTCGACGGGACCATGTGATGGACTGGCGAGCTCGCATGCACGGATCACCCAGGTAGAAGGTGCTACTGTGGGCGTGATTCAGACGTTGTCATACGATGTGGAGCACCAGAGGTCATCGCAGAGAGGGTTATCCTCTTCATTCATCCCATGGACAAGACCCACTGTCACTGCCTATCCAGGGTCCCCAGCATAGCGCCGCAGCTATGTATAATGGAGTGGTGTGTAAGGGGGCAGTTTGGTGGGGTGGGAAGTGAGGGGTGTGGGTTTGGGAAGTGGTGTCCATGCCCCTAGCCAGCAGCCCCCACTCCCCCAACCCCATCCAAACCCTCCCTCCTAGTTGCTGATCCTGGAGGTGATCAGAGCGTCCTGTGCACGTTGGCCCTGGTGCACATGTCGTGCGGCCTGCGCTGCCTGGGCCACATATCCTCCTCATCGTCCCCCTACCCTGCATCCTCCTCGTCGTACGAGTCCTGCCCTTCCTCCTCATCCTCCTTCTCCAGCACATCGCCCTCTGCTGCTCGATGCTGTGGAGGATGCAGCAGGCCACCACGATGCGGGCGACTCTCTCAGCATCATACTGGAGGCCCCTCCAGAGCGGTCCAGGCACCTGAAGCGCATCTTCAGGACGCAGAAACACTGCTCAATCACACTCCTGGTCGCTGAATGGACATCGTAGCGGCTCTCCGCGTCGGTCTGTGGCCTCTGGATAGGTGTCATCAGCCACCCCCACAGCGGATCACCCCTGTCACCCAGGAGCCTACTGAAGGACAGGGCTGAGACGTTCAAGTCAGGCGACCCTGACCTATACAAGAAATCCAGGTATGACCTCCGCAAAGCCACCTGAGATGCCAAGAGAGAATATCAGACCAAGCTAGAGTCACAGACTAGCATTACAGACTCTCGGCGGTTGTGGCAAGGCCTAAACAACATAACAGAGTACAAAGCGAAGCCGAGCAGTATCTCCAGCAGCAGCACACCTCTCCCCGATGAACTCGATGCATTCTATGCTCGGTTCAAGCAAGAAACCACCGATCTGCTGTCGAGTGCCCCAGCCGCCCATAACACACCCATACCCACCATCACAGCTTCCAAAGTCAGATCAGCCTTCCTGAAAGTGAACCCTCGGAAGGCGACGGGTCTGGATGGGATCCTTGGTCGTGCATTGAGAGCCTACACGGACCAGCTGGAAGATGGCAGCACGGTAGCATTGTGGATAGCACAATTGCTTCACAGCTCCAGAGTCCCAGGTTCGATTCCGGCTTGGGTCACTGTCTGTGCGGAGTCTGCACATCCTCCCCGTGTGTGCGTGGGTTTCCTCCGGGTGCTCCAGTTTCCTCCCACAGTCCAAAGATGTGCAGGTTCGGTGGATTGGCCATGATAAATTGCCCTTAGTGTCCAAAATTGCCCTTAGTGTTGGGTGGGTTACTGGGTTATGGGGATAGGGTGGAGGTGTTGACCTTGGGTAGGGTGCTCTTTCCAAGAGCCGGTGCAGACTCGATGGGCCGAATGGCCTCCTTCTGCACTGTAAATTCTATGATAATCTATGATGTGTTCGCGGACATCTTCAACCTGTCCCTACTCCGCTCCAAGATCCCCACCTGCTTCAAGAAGACCACCATCATACTGGTGCCAAAGAAAAACCAGGCAACGTGCCTCAATGACTGACGTCCGGTGGCCCTGACTTCAGTTGTAATGAAGTGCTTCGAGAGGTTGGTCATGAAGCGCATCACCTCCATACTCCCAGAACACCTTGATCCACTGCAATTCGCATACCACCGCAACCGGTCCCCAGCAGACGCCATCTCCCTGGCCCTACATTCATCCCTAGAGCATCTCGACAACAAGGACTCCTATATCAGACCCCTATTTATTGACTGCAGCTCCGCCTTCAACACCATAATCCCAGTCTAGCTCATATCAAAACTCCAAAACCTAGGACTTGGCTCCTCACTCTGCAAATGGATCCTCGACTTTCTTTTTTTTCTAATAACTTTAGAGTACCCAATTCATTTTTTCCAAATAAGGGGCAATTTAGCGTGGCCAACCCACCTAACCTGCACATCTTTGGCTTGTGGAAGGAAAACCCACGCAAACATGGGGAGAACCTGCAAACTCCACACGGACAGTGACCCAGAGCCGGGATCAAACCTGGGACCTTGGCGCCTTGAGGCAGCAATGCTAACCACTGCGCCACCATGCTGCCCTGGATCCTCGACTTTCTGACCCACAGACCACAATCAGTAAGAATAAACAACACCTCCTCCACAATAGTCCTCAATACCGGGGCCCCGCAAGGCTGGATACTTTGACCCCTACTCTACTCCCTGTACACACACGGCTGCGTGGCACAATTTGGTTCCAACTCCATCTACAAGTTTGTTGACGATATGACCATAGTGGCCGGATCTCGAATAACGACGAGTCAGAATACAGGAGGGAGATAGAGAACCTAGTGGAGTGGTGCAGCGACAACAATCTCTCCCTCAATGCCAGCAAAACTAAAGAGCTGGTCATTGACTTCAGAAAGCAGATTACTGTACACACTCCTGTCAGCATCAATGGGGCCGAGGTGGAGATGGTTAGCAGTTTCAAATTCCGAGGGGTACACATCTCCAAAAATCTGTCCTGGTCCCCACGTCGATGCTACCACCAAGAAAGTACAACAGTGCCTATACTTCCTCAGGAAGTTAAGGAAATTCAGCATGTCCACATTAACTCTTACCAACTTTTACAGATGCACCATAGAAAGCATCCTATCTGGCTGCATCACAACCTGGTATGGCAACTGCTCGGCCCAAGACTGCAAGAAACTTCAGAGAGTTGTGAACACAGCCCAGTCCTTCACACAAACTTGTCTCCCATCCATTGACTCCATCTACACCTCCCGCTGCCTGGGGAAAGCGGGCAGCATAATCAAAGACCCCTCCCATCCTTACTCACTCTTCCTCGCTGTTACCAGACTCCTAAACAACCCTCTTATGGACTGACCTCATTAATACTACATGCTTCACCTGATGCCGGTGTTTATGTAATGACATTGTGTACCTTGTGTTGCCCTATTATGTATTTTCTTTTCTTTTCTTTTCATGTACTTAATGATCTGTTGAGCTGCTCATAGAAAAATACTTTTCACTGTACCTTGGTACACATGATAATAAACAAAATCCAATTAAAAAAATCCCTAGGAAAGAGCATCTGACTATCCACTCTGTCCATGCCAGTCATAATCTTGTAGAACTCTATCAGGTCGCCTCTCAACCTCCATCGTTTCAGTGAGAACAGACCAAGTTTATTTAACCTCTCCTCACAGCTAATGCCCTCCATACCAGGCAACATTCTAGTAAACCATTCCTGTACCCTCTCCAAAGCATCCCTCTGGTGGTGTGGTGACCAGAATTGTACATAATATTCCAATGAGACCTACTTATGGTCCTGTACAGCTGCAACATGACTTGCCAATTTTCATATTCAATGCCCGGACCAATGAAGACCAGCAAGCCATATGCTTTCTTGACCACCTTATCCATGGAAAGAGCACCCTACCCAAGGTCCACACCTCCACCCTATCCCCATAACCCAGTAACCCCACCCAACACTAAGGGCAATTTTGGTCACTAGGTGCAATTTAGCATGGCCAATCCACCTAACCTGCACATCTTTGGACTGTGGGAGGTAACCGGAGCACCCGGAGGAAACCCACGCACACACGGGGAGGATGTGCAGACGCCGCACAAACAGTGACCCAAGCCGGGAATCGAACCTGGGACCCTGGAGCTGTGAAGCAACTGTGCTAACCACTGTGCTACCATGCTGCCCCAGATAGCAAGCATTCCTGGCTAAACTCCGAAATTCATTCTCTGTCAGGGGAGAAAGTGAAGACATGCGAGCAAGATGAATATTTCCTTCCCCATCCAGATCCAACAGGCTACATGGTGACCCTGAGTTGCACTTCAGCTCCACCCTCCACATGTTCCCTCCAATCCCTCTCCTACCCCTCGGCCGTTCCCCCCGATATGTTGCCTCCCACACTGGACCCCTGTCCCCATGAGTGAGTGGCACCGGGCCTGTGATGTGGGAAGACTCTGTCATCACCACGCGTCCCTGTCAACAGGGGTATAGGTGGCTGCCACAACCCATGTCAGTGATAGGCGGTGCAGCCCCTGTCCTGTCTCCCCAGTGGGGTCACTGTGGGCGACCTCATTGGTGGAACGTGTTTTCCCGCCAGTAGGGTGGCTCCTGGTTGTGCGGTGGAGAGGGTCACTTGGTCCCACCAATCGCCTCCATGCTGAGAGGCTTGTGTGTGGCCGAGTCCTACAAATTGGGTTGGATGAGGAAGTGAGTGTCTGCTGGGAGCTTAGCTACAGCGTGATGTGGGTCTTGGGTGTGACACACAGGTTGTGACAAGCTGATCGGGGGCAGGATGGGTGGGAGCAGAGGTGCAGGGGCAAGCAGGACTTGGAGACAGCTGGTGGTCCTACGGAATGGGCTAGCTCATAGTGTCACAGGTGGGGCCTCTGGTCTGAGAGGGCCCAATGTTCCAGTGAGGGTGTCAATGGGCACGGGGCATGTGTCCTTTGTTTGGGGTGAGCTCTGCTATTCCCCTGCTTCTCCCGCAGTGGGGCTGTGTTTCTGATGAGTGCACTGAGTGGCAGCACCTGGCCACGCCCATCCAGGTGATGGGTCAGCTGGGGTATGAGGGTTTCCAGAGGGGTGGCCTGGGTGAGCTGCCAAATACCCAGGGGCTCTGTGAACATTTACAGAGCACAGTGAGCAGTCAGCAGAGTGTAAGTAGCGCCAAATGGGAGTGTTTAAAACAAATACTTCAGCAATGGCATCCTGAGCGAGGCCACCCCGGCCCCGAGGGGGACACCCTGAATCCACTGCGCTGTCACCAAGTTGCTCCCCGCTACTCCCCCCCCCCCCCCTCAGTCCTGTCTGCCACCCCCCCCAGCAAGCGACACAATTTTTAACAGCTTTTAAAACTTTGTTTACCTCCTCTCTTCCCCCTCATCAGCCACGTTGCTCAGTACCTACTTGTAAATGCATGTAGCAAATCGTTCCCCGCGTGACTTTCACCTGACAGGCGTGGAGCACCTCGGAGGCTCGGAACATAGTGGGTTAGATGAGCAAATGAAATGAAAGTGAATGGAAATGCCGGTTTTGCATGTTGCCGCTGGCTGGGACGCAAACCTCATTGCCGCCACGACCTAGACAAGTGCAATTGATAGTCCACAGAGCTCAACCCCTTGGTACTTAGAGTTGTGCCCGAGTGTGGGGTTATATGCATGGTTCTGTTATGTTCCCCAAGTGACAGGGTCTTCATTCTTCATGAAGCAGGGAAGCAAGCCATTCCTGATGTGCCCACTCCGTGCTTGCAGCCTGGCTTCTCATGGGACTCCACCCGGTTACCTCACAGTCGCTTCCATTGCTGACCCTCAGTATCCACCTCCTGCACCCACTTTCCAGCTCCCAGTAAGGAGGGGCACTCTCTCAGTGTTGATTTTACCACAAGTCCAGCAAGGAGGACACAAGAAGTAATGCCTGTCTACCAGCCTCCAGAGCAAGGGGTGCCCCGAAGTGACTGAGAATGAGTGACTGAACCCCAGAGAGAGAGAGAGCTAATGACATGCTAATGTATTAAAATGAGGTTTCTAGACTGGCGTGATGTTATTTGCAGTACTCCACTGGTTGGGGTGGGCGGGTGGGGGATTCCAAATTCCAGTCACGCTGAAGAGAATCACACTTTTTGACCTTCTCTGGATTTTGAGCACCAACTTTCTCACGGATGGAGAGGGAGGGCTCAAAATTGTCCCCCTGGTTCTCACATACATGATGGCTCCATTTGCTCAGTGTTCTCCACACTCTCACTCATCACAGTGCTGATTGCAACACTGACCGCTCTCGTGTCACAATAAAGTGAAGGTGTACTCATGAAGGTTCCAGAGCTTAGAGTGCAATGGCCCGCCACATACCGACATCCCCTGTACAAGCAATGATGCCACATATCAGCATTTCGCACTGTTGCTCGAGCAATTGCTCCCCACCAAAGGTTTAGTGGGATGTGCTGATGATGGTATCAATGATGCTTGGAAGTCAGTGAGATCCATTATCTATGAAACAGAAGAAGCATCATTTGGTCAAGGTGGAATCAACAACAAGGACTGGTTTGAGACGTACCCAGCTGAGATGGTGTTTGTCAATGATGCAAAACCCAAAGCGTATATGATGCATAAAATAAGTTTAACAGTTAAAACAATGCCTGACCTGAAAGTAGCCAAAGACAGTCATGCAGAGGTTAGGGAGATACTGTGCAAATAATGGATCAACTTTTGGCAAGAAAGTCAACCAGCTTGTGATGAAGGAAATCTTCGAGTTCTGTATTGAGGGTGAAGAGGGGACTAGGCTTTTCCATCACCTGAAGTCTGCGGATGGTGAAATTCACCGGCAGAGGTAAACACATGTCCCGCTGGGAAAAACACTGTGAATTGTACCCCTCTGATTCCGCCGTTTCCAGTCTACCCTTGACACTCTCCCTCGGTTTCCTATCATGGATGATTTGGATGTTCAGCTGAGAAAGCAACCTCTGCCTTAAAAATATTTAAAAATTGCTTCCATTGCTCTTTCAGGAAGAGAGCTCCAAATACTCACGACCAGCTGAGAGAAAAGAATTCTCCTCATATCTGCCTTAAATGGGTGGCTACTTATTTTAAACAGTGACCCTAGTTCTAAGATTCTCCCAGAAGAGCAAACATTCTCTTCACATCCACCCTGTCAGGGCCCCTCAGGATTTTATTTGGTTCAATCAAGTCACCTCCCACTTTTCTAAACCTAGGCATAGTCTGTCCAGCATTTCCTCAGAAGACAATCCTCCCATTCCAAATATTTTAGTAAACCTTCTCTGAACACCTTTACATCCTTCCTTAAATAAGGAAACTGTGGTGATATGCCTGCAAGCAATGTCACAGATGGATGGTGCGCGACCTCCAACCAGTAGGTGGCGGTACAGACACACCATGTGGTCTCAAAGCCGTGGTCATGTGACCAGGGGCTCCAATATAAGTGGGAGCACATCCGGCCTTCACCAGATGGTTGTAGCAGATGGTAGTAAGACATACAGGTGAACAGTCATGCTAGGTGTAGTTCCAGGGGAGTACAAAGAAACTCCATGATAACTTGCTCTGTAACAGATCACTATCTTATGTGTAATTCAATAAAGATCCTGGGCGGGATTCTGCCCTACCCGGTGGGGCGGGGGGTCCGGCGTAATGGAGTGGCGGGAACCACTCCGGCGTCAGGCCGCCCAAAAGGGGCAGAATTCTCCGCACCTTTAGGGGCCAAGCCCTCACCTTGAGGTACTAGGCCTGCGCCGGAGTGGTTTCCGCTCCGCCGGCTGGCGGGAAAGGTCTTTGGCTCCACGCCAGCCGGCGCCGAAAGGACTTCGCCGGACGACGCATGCGCGGAAGGTTAAGCGGCCGCTCACGGCATCCCCGCGCATGCGCAGTGGAGGGGGTCTCTTCCGCCTCCGCCATAGTGAAGACCATGGCGAAGGCGGAAGAAAAAGAGTGCCCCCACGGCACAGGCCCGCCCGCGGATCGGTGGGCCCCGATTGCGAGCCAGGCCACCGTGGGGCATCCTCCGGGGCCAGATCGCCCCCCCCAGGACCCCTGAGCCTGCCCGCCGTTCAAAAGGAGGTTTAATCCATGCCGGCAGGCGAGGGCTGACAGCGGCGCCTGTTCGGGTCCACTGAGGGAGAATTCAGAATGTCCAATTCATCTAACAAGCACGTCTTTCGGGACCTGTGGGAGGAAACCCGAGCACCCAGAGGAAACCCACACAGATGCGGGGAGAACATTCAGACTCTGCACAGACAGTGACCCAAGCCGGGAATCAAACCCGGGTCCCTAGTGTTGTGAAGCAGCAGTGCTAATGGCTGTGCTACCATGCCGTCCAACATGATTTCCATTTCAAAAAACTAATTTGCTCTGCTTGATTACTTTGACTTGATATATGTGCCCTGCTATAAGGTCTTAATAATAGCTTCTTACATTTTCCCTTTGACAGATGTTAAGCCAACTGGCCTGTAGTTTTCTTCTTTCTGACTCTATCCCTTTTTGAATAAAGGTATTACATTCAATATTTTCCAATCAAATGTAACCTTCCCAGAATCATGGGAATTTTGAAAAATTGAAACCAACACATCAGCTATCTCAGTAGTTATTGTTTTAAGACTCCAAGATGAAGACCATCTGGACCCGGGAGCATGTCAGTCTGCGGCTCCAACAATTTGTTCGATACCACTTCCCTGGTGATTGTAATTTTCTTGAGTTCCTCCCTCTCTTCCATTTCCTGATTCACAACTATATCAGGAATTTACTTGTATCCTTTACAGCTAAGGTCGATGTAAAATAGAATCCATAGAATCATAGAATCCCTATGGTGCAGAAGGAAGCCATTTGGCCCATTGAGTCTGCACTGATCCTCCGAAAGAGCACCCTACCCAGGCCCAATTCCCGCTCTATCCCTGTTCCTTTAGAGTTTCTCCATTTATTTTTACTGTCTCTCCATGTTCTTCTTGCCAAAATAAATCACCTCACACTTCCCGGATTGAACTGCATCTGCCACTTGTCTGCCCAACCCACCAACATATCTATGTCCTTCTGAAGTTCAAGACAACATTTCCAATCTTCGTATCATCTGCAACTTTTGAAATCATGCCCTGAACACCACAGTCTAGACTGAAGAACAAAGGTCCCAACATGAACCCTGGGGAACTCCACTACAAACCAATGCCAGTCTTGGAGCCACTCTTCTTTCCCTCCAACTGAAAGTAAAATTCAATCACATTATGATCACAATTACCTAGAGGTGCCTTCACTATGAGGTAATTACAATATTATTGCACAATACCTCGTCTAATATAGCTTGCTCTCTGGTTGGTGCCATAACAGGCTGTTCTAAGAAACTATTCTGTAAACATTCTATCAATCCCCCATCTAGGCTACCTTTGTATGTTTGATTTTGCCTGACTATATGTTGATTAAAATCCCTGATTGTTATTCTGTCCCTTTCTCAGGCTTGTACACCGCACACACTTGTGACTTCTTGCCTTTATCATTTCTACCCAAACCGCTTCTGCATCCTGGTTCCTTGAGCTTAGGTCATCCCTTTCTATTGTGCTAATACCACCATTAATTAACAGAGCCTCATCCCTCCACCTTTTCCCAGGCCTTGTCCTTCCTAAATGTCATGTACCCTTCAGTATTCTATTCCCAATCTGTCTTCCTGCAGTTTTGTCTCTGTAATGGTTGTAGATCATCCTTATTTATTTCTATTTGCGGTATTTACTCTAACAGTTTATCTGTTTTGTTTAGAATCTTGCGAACATTCAGATACAGAACCTTTAGTTTTGTTCTTTTATTACTTTTGTAATCTCTGCCTTATCTGTTGATTCACTCATTTTTGTGCTTTCTGTCCCTTCCTATCATGGTCTGTTTACCCTTTCTCATAATGCCTTTCTCTCTTGCCTTGTTTCTCTGATTTACAGCATCTTCCCAGATTTGATCACTGGTTTACACTATTTGGGTTAAAACCCTCTCAACTTCCCTATCTTCTATAGCTGTGAAACATGGGACGACTCAGTTACCAGGAAAAAAAGTAATACAGTTGCTTGTCATTACTATACCAGTTTGGGTTTTATTCAGATATACCAACAACGTAAAGTTCAGTTGACACAATATGCTACCCTGCGCAGTTTTGAATCACCACATTTCTCCCCAAGTTATTTTTAAAAATAAATTTAGAGTATCCAATTATTTTATTTTCCAATTAAGGGGCAATTTAGCGTTGCCAATTCACCTACCCTCGCATCTTTTGAGTTGTGGGGTGAGACCCACAAAGACACAGGGAGAATGTGCAAACTCCACACGGACAGTGACCCAGTGCCGCGATCGAACACGGGTCCTCGGTGCCTTGAGGCAGCAGTGCTAACCACTGCGCCACCGTGCTGCCCATCTCCCCAACTTCTTATTGCCGTAATAATGTGGTTTTACTTTGGAAAATAAGTGTTATTAGATAAGATGTTTGGTTGAAATAAATATATTAACACTAATAAAGATCACACCTTTATGCTCTCGCTGCCTCTATGAATAATTTCAGTAATAGTTTAAATGAAAATGCCCTAATTGTTAAAAGTTGACAGATCAGCTGATTCCTAGAGAAAACAAAAAGTTGTTCTTCTTTTGGAGAATTTTTTATATGTCATTAGGAAACATTCATCGCATGATACATGCAAGTGAAACTGCCTCCAATCCAAGGTTAATAATAAATTCAAAAACTTGGTTATGATCATATTTCTTCCACAATGGAATTCTGACAAATCTATGATGAATCCATGCTGTTGTGTGCGCGGTGCCATCCAAAGTACAGCTCACACCTTCATATATGCAATATAAGCCGATTTGAAGTGTAGTCACTGAAAACCCATCTGTCCCTGCTTGCTTCTCCATTAACGTCTATAGTGGCACCCACTTTCCACTGCTGTTGTACAGGAACGACTGTTTGCCTTTCTTCGTTGGCACATAGGAAGCTGTGGGCGGAACAAGAGATAAACAGCATCACATGATAGCATTTTGGAAGATGTTTGAAATAGTATTTTTTTATGATTTGTTGATACTTATTTCTAGCTTGGTAGATATCATACACAATGAACTAGACAGTCCTGTTACTCTGAATGTTACAACTTCAAGGTACTGGCGTTCCATCTGAGAGAACTGAGTTTAAATCACAGCCCAGACTGACTTTTCCACTTCCATTTTGCAAGAATTTCAGGTTTGACAGTCTTGGATTGTTTTAGGAAAAAGAAGGGGAAAACTATCAGAGCCCATTTCTCCGATTTTCAATATCTTCTAGTTAAAAAAGAGTTACAATCCGTGAATCATACTATTCATTTAGCTGGGTGGATCAGTAATTAATTTACATAAATTGGCAATTTGTGCCTATCTGAAAAAGTTAACATAAGATTCCCATTTGTTTTGTGCTAGGGTCAGCTCATCATAAGCTATCATGGATTTATCATGGACTCTTCAATTCTGCTGAATTAATTTTACAGAGGATGAGCGTAATTCACAGTTAGAGTTTGCACTTGTCTGATCATGTATTGGCTGTCAGATGTGATGTGTTTATTTATTAAAATACGTTAATAAGGAAGTTTCCATGATCAGGTTACTTTTCACGTGTTTCGCCAAGGGTTTTGTGATTTACACTTTGTAACATTGTTGAACAGAAACTTGAACTGAAAGCGAGGAGGCCCTGATCACAATAATGAAAAAGCCAATACATCACCAATAATGAACTTACTACATTTTGTTTAGCTCAAATGAATTATAAAAATATATTGATATGATTTATATTATACAGCATTAAAATATGGACAGCAGAATTTGGACCCTACTGATCCTGTTGAGGACCAATTTTGAGGAGCAATGTCCTGCACTTGATCAGCACCAATGGAATGGACACTGCATTATCGGCATGAGTGGCTGCCCACATGCCTGTGGGTACCAGTTTGAAACAGGTGCTAGGGGCCTTGCACACGTAACTGCCTATTTCAGAACCCCTGCACTAAGTTGGTTGGTGTGATGCAGAGCCAGCACCCGCCACAATCAATAACTGAGGGTTCTTAATAATGTTCTGGAGATCCTCCTACATCGTTAGCAGTCTTGACAACAGATCAGTCAACAGATCTTGACAATAGATCACCTTTGATCAGTCCTCCACCTGTTGTTCTTTCATTCCCCTCCCAAGACATACCTCAAGATCACTGCTGGGAAGGCAGCTGACCTGAAATTGAAATCCTTACAAAGGGCAAGATGTCTCGAGAGGCATGCCGAGTACCAACGTTTCGCCAGGTTACAGTGAGACCTGAGGCTCAATTTTAGGTTGGCCTCTGGACTGCAAAATGGGACATGCACTGAGCATGGCATAAGTAAACAATTGGCTGGTTTAGTGGTACAGGGCAGTAATATGCACTTTGTACTTTAATAAGATCCTGCAGTAAATCAAACACTGCTATAATCAACAAGTACCTTCCCAAGGTTTATCTGAAACTTTTTTCCCACACTTATCCAAAGGGATGAGAAATGGCTATAACTGGACAATGGTTGGAGTCAAAAGATTGATCGGAATCCAAGTGCAAAGCTCTGCTCCATTTCTCAGTTCCCAGATGACAGTCTTGCCCTGGTGATGACAGGGCCTTGGTTGCCTCATCTGGTGATGACAGGGCCCCCAACAGTCTCATCCTAGTGATGATAGGGCCCTTGACAGCCTCGTCCTGGTGAAGACAGGGCCCCAGACAGCCTCATCCTGGTGAAGACAGGGCCCCAGCCAGCCTCGTCCTGGTGATGACAGGGCCCCAGACAGCCTCGTCCTGGTGATGACAGAGCCCCAGACAGCCTCGTCCTGGTGATGACAGAGCTCCAGACAGCCTCGTCCTGGTGATGACGGGGCCCCAGACAGCCTCATCCTGGTGATGCCAGGGCCCCAGACAGCCTTGTCCTGGTGATGACAGGGCCCCAGACAGCCTCGACCTGTTGAGGACAGGGCCTTGGACAGCCTTGTCCTGGTGAAGACAGGGCCTTGGACAGCCTCGTCCTGGTGATGACAGAGCCCCAGACAGCCTCGTCCGGCTGAAGACAGGGCCTGGACAGCCTCGTCCTGGTGAAGACAGGGCCTTGGGCAGCCTCGTCCTGGTGAAGACAAGGCCCTAGACAGCCTTGTCCAGGTGAAGACAAGGCCTTGGACAGCCTCGTCCTGGTGAAGACAGGGCCTTGGACAGCCTCACCCTGGTGACAACAGGGCCTTGGACTGCCTCGTCCTGGTGAAGACAGGGTCCTGGACAGCCTCACCCTGGTGAAGACAGGGCCTTGGACAGCCTCGTCTTGGTGAAGACAGGGCCTTGGACAGCCTCGTCCTGGTGAAGACAGGGCCCTGGACAGCCTCGTCCTGGTGACAACAGGGCATGGACAGCCTCGTCCGGGTGACAACAGGACCTTGGACAGCCTCGTCCTGGTGATAACTGGGCCACCAACAGTCTTGTCCTAGTGATGACAGGGCCTTGGACAGTCTTGCCCTGGTAATGACAGGGCCTTGGACAGCCTCGACCCGGTGATCACAGGGACTTGGACAGCCTCGACCCGGTGATGACAGGGCCTTGGACAGCCTCGACCCGGTGATCACAGGGACTTGGGCAGCCTCGATCCGGTGATCACAGGGACTTGGACAGCCTCAACCCGGTGATGACAGGGCCTTGGACAGCTTTATCCTGGTGATGACAGGGCCTTGGACAGCCTCGACCCGGTGATCACAGGGACCTGGACAGCCTCGTCCTGGTGATGACAGGGCCTTGGACAGCTTTATCCTGGTGATGACAGGGCCTTGGACAGCCTCGACCCGGTGATCACAGGGACTTGAACAGCCTCGACCCGGTGATGACGGGGCCTTGGACAGCCTTATCCTGGTGATGACAGGGCCTTGGACAGCCTCGTCCTGGTGATGACAGGGCCTTGGAGAGCCTTGACCCGGTGATGACAGGGCCTTGGACAGCCTTATCCTGGTGCTGACAGGGCCTTGGACAGCCTCGACCCGGTGATGACAGAGCCTTGGTCGCCTCGATCTGGTGATGTCAGGGTCCTGGACAGCTTTGTCCTGGTGATGACACGGCCTGGACACCCTTGCCCTGCTAATGACAGGGCCTTGGACAGCTTTGTCCTGGTGATGAAAGAGCCCCAGACAGTCTTGCTCTGGTGATGCCCAGGCCAAGGTTAGCCTCGTCCTAGTGATGACAGGGCCCTGTTAATTTGGATCCAGATTTTTTTTAAATTTAAAGCCACTTGATTAATTTGCTGTGCTGTGTTCCCCTCCCCAACACGTACTTCAAGCTGGGGAATAATACTTGAAAATTCAAACATTTCGGGCATTGGTGTCAAGTTGCTCAATCTGCATAGGATAAATTGTCCTTCTCTCTGGGTCTCATTTCTCTCTCTGTCTCTACAGCATTTCCCTCTTTTGGTGTCCCTTCCCTCTCTACGATAGTAACATTCAGGTGGAATTTTGCCATTTTTTTGGCAAAGTGTCATCTTGTGGAGGAAAAGAGGAGGATAATCCATTGGCTGTGCCATAGGCTGTGCCACCAGCTTTTTCCATGTATATTTAGATGATTTTCTGAAAAACATACAAAGGGCGGGTTCTGCACAGGCAGCAACTTCGGGTTTAAAAGATCGATGCGTCATTTTTAAAAGGAGCCCTGTTGCAAAATAATGGACAAACCTCCCACCATGGATCTCCCCCACACAACCTCCGGACACCTTCTCCATATTAAATTGTCCTCATGCAAACGTGAATAGACAATTTAACATGGAGTGACTATCAAGTGTAAAATGTCCATGAAAACCACAATGCATTATAGTGCAGATAACACTGAGACGGGAAGCTGGGGGGGGGCAATGGAGGGGGCGGATAGTTAAATAGATGCAAATAAGAATTCAGACATTTAAAGTTGGGATTATCAATACATCATTGGCGGGGGGTGGGGACAATCGAGCAGGGATGTCCTGGTGATAAAAAATGTTTTTCAGCTCAATTGCCTGCCCCCTCCACCGTCTCCACCCTCCGAAAACAGGAATGGAAAATCCTCCCCCTCCGTTGCCCCCCCCAGTCCCCATGCCTCAGTGTTATCTGCATTATAATGCATTGTGATTGTCATGGACAGAGTTAATGGGTACGATTTATCAGCCACATCCAGCTAGGATCGGAACGGGATGTGGCCAGTAATATCCGGGAGAGGCCTACCTTGGGATTCCCGACCACCGTTATCTGGTTAGATCCCGCGAGGTGTCGTGAGCTGGATCCCACCCACAATAGGCGGAATCCAGTCTTGCACGGCTAAATGGAGTTTAGAAACCCACTTAGCCATGCTGACGCCAGATTGAACGGCCACCAGGCATCTATCAGCCTTGCTGAGGAGACCCCAGCCGAGTGCCGATTAGTATTGGTCCCCACAAACGGGGACCAGGTGTACCGTACTTTAGGGGGTCTCCCAAGTGATCGGAGGCTTCCCGGTGGTCGTTCTCTGGGCAGTGTGGCACACTGGCACTGCTGGTGCCACCTGGGCACCCTGGCAGTGCCATCCACATACCAAACCGGCACCCAGATGGCACTGCCAGGCTGGCAGAGGGCGTGCCAAGCTGGCAGTGCCAAGGTGCCAGGCTAGAATTTTGCCCTTGCTGGAGGTGCCCTGCCCGTGTGAGGTGGGATGAGGGTGTGCACAAGGACCCCGTTACAAGTGAGTCGAGGTGCCGAGGGGGATCCGGGACTTGTGTCAGGGGTTCAAGTAATCGGGGCGCCATTTAAAAATGGAGACCCCGATCTCTTCCTGCACTGTGCAGCTCCACTCGTCAGAGTTCCTCAGGGCAGGAGATTACGTTAATTGAAGCCTCAGGGAGCGTTCCCCACTGGTGCCTGAAATAGCAACGGAGTGCCGTTAGATAGCAGGGTCATTTCCAGCGCTTGTAATGGACTCTGATTTTCCTTTTGGTTAGATCACACTCAACGTTTCCGATCTAAATTACATTTCTACAGAAGCGCATTTAGATCCAACTCTGTTTTTCTCTCTCCACAGATGCTGCCAGACCTGCTGAGTCCATCCAGCATTTTCTGTTTCTGTTCTTATTGCAAATTTCCAACATCCGTAGTATTTTGCTTTTGTTTGACTGGCCAAAGGCTAGAGACAGAAAACTGAAAAGTTTGCCAAAATGCAAAATACACTACAGGAAGTTTTAAAAATAGAACAGAATGTTTCCTTCGACACAGCTCCAGAAACCCGTATTTATTAAAAACCTGGCAATGTGCAGAAGAAATGGCAGGGTGGATGTCTATCATAGCACGAACGATAAGAATGCAACTATTTGCTTATTGTATTTTGTTTGCAAATTGACCCTGCAATGTTTTACAGCTGCATGGTATTTTGAAATGGCTGGGTTGAGATGGCATGCAGGTTTTGTTTTTACAGTTAAAGTGGAAGTATCTTCCTATTCCTAAAAGCTCTTTTGGCCCTTGTGAAATTTGATCGACAACAGTTACGATCTTTGGCTTTTCCCACAGTGAGAGATCGCTTGGTGAGAGCTGCAAACCTACAAAAACATGAGGAGGGTATAAACCTGCAGATTGTAGGTGGAGAGTGACGGTGAGTGAAGCTGGCAAAATTGTTTTTGGTGTTTAACATTTCCTTGTGCTCCACGGGTTTACTGTGAGCAGTTCATTTGTGGTTTTAACACAAAGAATCGATCAAAACGTATTGGTAATCATGTTGCATTTGTATTTGACATCCTGGGGATCAATAAACAAAATTTGCTCAAACCCGGTCAGTCAGCACAATCATCCTGATTTACAATGTAGTATTTCATTGGTGTTTAACATATATTGACTTTCTTTTTGGATGCATCAGCTGCAGATGGCATGGTTAACATTTGCTTGGCACTAGCATCTGTGCACCCCACTGGAAACACATTTCCATCATCTGCCTACTGTCCCGGGCCCAATAAAACAATGCTTCTGTGGCAGAGGGCAGCAGGGATGAGGTGTTGCTCTGCCCAGCCAAGCCACAAGTAGTTCCACTTTGCCCCCTGTGTGAAGAAAAATATTCCTTCGATGATCCAGGCAGCTCCCCTCACCTGTCTCCTTCCCTCCCCCTCCAGTGGGGTCCACTTTTGGAATCGGAGAATAGTCAAGGCACAGGAGGCCATTTGGCCCATGGGATATGTGCCAGCTCTTTGCAAGTGCAATGCAGGTTCCCACTCCCCCGCCTTTTCTCCTGCAAATTTTTCTTCCACCAGCAGGAGCTTATATAGTCCCCTTTGGTAAGCCACAATTGAATCTGCCTCCACAACCATGTCTGTCAGTGCATTCCAGATCCTAAAACTCGCAGTGCAAAAAAAATGTTTCTCACATGTCACCTTTCGGTTGTTTTGCCAGCCACCTTAAATTTGGATCCATTGGTTCCTGACTCCACTGCCAAAGGGGACAGTTTCTCTCTATCAACACTGTCTAGACCGCTCATGATTTTGGCAAACTCTATCAAATCTCCTTTCAACCTCCTTTTGCACCCATATGAAGGATACTTCATGTTATTCACTGCTGCCCTTTACACCAGTATCCTTAGGGGCCGGTTTAGCACAGTGGGCTAAACAGCTGGCTTGTAATGCCGAACAAGACCAGCAGAGCGGGTTCAATTCCTGTACCGGCCTCCCCAAACAGGCGCCGGAATGTGGCGACTAGGGGCTTTTCACAGTAACTTCATTGAAGCCTACTTGTGACAATAAGCAATTATTATTATTTGAAGGGATGGGCTTGGCTCTGCCTCTGACAGAACTGACCAATAACCCTAGAATCAGCAAGGAGGCAGTGTAAACAGATGGCGGGAATTCCAACAGAGGTTCAGCAAAACTGAGGAGGTTTGCAGCCACAGTGCTGATGAACTCAGCAATGTGAATATTATTAGAACAAATCTCTCATGGTGCTGCTTACAGCGTTTTATAACTCTCCCAGATAATACATGCTGTACGGTAAACCCTTATTGCAAAACTGGCAGATGTGTGGCATTCTTACAGGTAATTTGTTTATGCCAAGTTGAGCATAGCAGCAAAGCCATTTGATCTATGGTGACTGGCTATTTCAAATCTGTTTTCATCCAATGATATTTTAAGGTTTTTATCTGTTCATCTGCTTTCGCGATTAACTTCCTCAAATCCATCGACTATTCTGTAAATGAGCTGTGTTTGTTTTGCATACATTCCTTCACACAAATGCATTAAATTTTTATCACCTTCCAATTTTAGAGCTCAGAAGGTGCATTAAAATGGTATATCACATGCATGAGTTGGAGATAAATGTCTGGCATTTAGCAGCATTGGGGTGGGGTTGAATATAACTGCCTGTCTTGGGAGTCACTGACCTCTCACTTTGTGGCAGGACAGGTGAAAACCTCTAAAGTGCGCAGAAGTCCCAATGTAAGGCTTGAACTCGGCCTAATTTCAGTCCCCTCTGATGTACCAACGAGTTACGAGAGGATCGTACCAGGAGAGCTGCAGATCTCCCACCTCTATGTTTGTTAGTCATTAAAGGCTTTTGCAGTATCTCTGATGCTCTAATGTGCATTGCAACTTTCAGATACAGCGCCAACCATCCTTTGTGAAAATTACAACATCATGATATTTTTGTCCCTTATCGTTAACCATCGTATCTCATACCTGGCCCTGGAACATCTTTGTTGTGGACATTTCCAGTCCAGCGGCTTGTGTTAGATACAAACACAGCATTGGACATATAGTGCTTGGGTGGATCATGAAAATCAACAACGTCATAGTAGCCAGGTCCAGGAGGAGTCGGGTTTTTGCGAACTGGGAAGGGAGGAGCGGAGAGACACATATAATGTTTCTTCCTAGAAAAGATAAATTGTAACAGGACAACATGAGATGTCATGATTATTTAGCTAAATGACAATAAATCTATATTACAAAAAACAGCAAATTAGCCCGAGTGATTTAGAGAAGAAGTTGACTACAGCTCATTTCATGTTGTAAACCATCCACTGGGTCTCAGTTGTGAGTTTTGTCCATTTGTGAAATTGTCTCAGAAGTTTTCTCCATAGCAACACCTTGGCCAATCAGAATCAACTTGCCAATCAGCATCCTTTTCTACTGTAGTACAAATTGTTGTGCTTGTTTGAAATGAGGCATTCTTGTATTTCTCCTGATGCAAGCAAGCCGAAAAAGGTTGACAACATATTTCTCCTTCCAGCAATATAATTTGAGAAATGAATTTGAAACATTTTCTCCAGATGACAAATCATAATTTGCAAAAACACAACATAATATTGCTGCAGATTATTTCCAGTATTCGCGCGAGTTGTCAAAATGGTTCAATCCTTCACTCCACTGAGTTCCTGATCTCAGCCAAGCTGCTTAAGGAAATTGTCAAGTAGAGCCCTCAGCTTTGAAAATTCAGTGGTAAGACGGAATATTTTGACTATCTCCTGCTGCTTAAACTGCTCTCTCCACCATTTCCAGAATTTTCTGACATGTTTTACAAGTGGCAGAATCATTCTTTGAACATTGTAAGGCAGATGCTTGTGATAATCCAGGAGAGAAGAGCAGGAAGGATAACATAGTTTATTTACAATACAAAAGTGAAGCTGCTACCACGGCGTACAACAAGAGTTCCAATCCGGGACTGCCAGGAATGCTAGTCCAGTTTAGAGCTGACATTCAAAGGGCTCGGTTAATGAGTCTCAGCTGGATGGGCCTCCGCTTACACCAGGGAAACTCGGACTCTACGAGTCCCATGGGGAGATCGATTAGTAATCCCACTGTGGTCCTCTTGGGAGTTACCACAATGCTATCAGAGGACTGAAAGTTCCCTACACCACGTGGAATTCCTTCTGTGGAATCATTTGGGATTGGTATATCTCTGGATGCCAGTCACTTTGAGATAGGTGAAAGTAGACCTCCCTGATGGAATCCAGATGAGGAAAGTGATCTGGGTCACAAAGGAAGGATGTTCTCCCCCCACCACCACCCCGCAACATTTATGTCATTGGCCCTTTTATACTGCAGGACACTGACTGGGGTTTGAGTCTCAGCAACCAACTTTCATGATGGGCTGACACCAGATTATCTCATCTGTTGAGACAGCCAAACATCAGAGTTGTGTCTTTTGTTGCAATTCTGCCTACCTGCCCCATGTGAATTATATGACCTCCCACTAACTACATAAACTGCATAAGAACTTTAAAAACTGCACATTATCGAGAGGTATTCCCCCCAGCTAACTGCTAGGATTGTGTCCTAGGACTTTCAGGAATGTTGCAGGAAAATAAATCAGACATGGTGGGCGGGATTCTCCATTCCCCGATGCCGATTTCATAATCGGTGATCGGGTGGAGAATCCCTTTTTACGATGAAATCGGGGGCGTGCCTGTTTTCGGATACTCCGCCCCCTCCAAAACGGGGTCAATGAGGAGCAGCTCTCCCCCGATACACCGCCCCCGATGGGCCGAGTTCCCGCCCCCGCGATTGTCTCTTGGTCTCAGTGGTCCGGAAACTGGCGTGCGGTCGTGGACTGTGTCCAGCGCTGCCAAACAGTCGGGCGGGAGCCATGCTGCTGGTCGGGGGGGGGGGGGGGGGGGGGGCCTCAGCGAGGGCTGGGGAGCTGGTGGGGCGTGGCCCAGGGATGGCAAGGAGGTGCCCAGGGGGACAGTATCTGGCAGGTCTGGTCAGCGCACGGTCTGCACCATGTTGTACGGCGTGACCGCTGCAGGTTGTCGCCGTGCGCTTGCGTGGCCACGGACCCGGCAACTCTCTGGCCATTTATATCGGGAAGGCTGTGCATTGTACATGGCATGGCTGCTAGCCTCTCACTGGTCGGAGGATTGGTGCTGGAGTCTTGCCAATTTTTCCCACGTAAAACACCACGGATCTTCCGGACATAGTCCAAAAATCGGAGAATCCAGCCCGGTGACTTCAGATGGAGTTATCCCCCCAAAAAAGGCCATTGTAAGCAGGCTGAGATCACCCACATAGTGGGAGCTACTAACGACAGAATAAAATTGGGAAAAAATGTACATGTAGATTCCCTCAAGTTAAAAACATATAAATTATATCATATGAAATGGAAGTATGTTCATTTTGTCGAAGTGAATGTTTGTTTTGTTCATTGAAGTGGAATCATTATACATCCAGTGAATTGATTTCTGCAAGACGTTCAAAGACAAGAATTTGAGCGATCAATCATGGGCAAACAAAATGCTCCACCAACATAACAAGAATGTTTTGTTGTGCAAAAACCATTGAAATGCCTCTACCTGTCTGCTTGTAAGCTTCCAGCTTATGACGGAAAATTACATCATTGCGAAATAAAGCTCTACATTTTCCCCTACTGGTACCAGTTTCAGGTGGTAATGAGGCTGGTGAGGATGGGGAATTCTGCAGAGTGCCGCTCAGCAGGCTCCATGCCAGTCAGTGTGACTTGGGCGGTTTCATATCCAAAGTGACAGCAAACCATTGAATATATTTCCCAAATATGGTAGGGCACATTTAAATGACACGGTAATAATGGGAAAGATCTGACAATGTATCTTCTGTAATTAATACCACTGGGCAATTGGAACCCCAGCATGTGTAAGTGATAGGACATTTAACATTTCGATGTTAACAAAAGAATTTTGGATCATCACGGAAGGCGACTTCCTCACCAGTTGGCCTGCAAGCAGCCAGCCCCAATTTAGCTCTGTGGAAGAATCATACGGATCTAAATGTTAACTTTGTTACTCTCTCCACAGATGCTACCAGACCTGCGGAGCTTTGCCTGCATTTTCTGTTTTTATTATAGCCCCATTTACTGTTGCAGACAATCAAAGCCCAGATGCCTTTACAGCCGCCCAAATATATTTGCTATTTCACAACTCCTACGCTGTGCTTATTGTGGAAACCTAAACTTCCCCATCCTCACCAGCCTCATTACCACCTGAAACTGGTACCAGTAGGGGAAAATGTAGAGCTTTATTTCGCAATGATGTAATTTTCCGTCATAAGCTGGAAGGGATACATGACATAAAGTCTTAAAGAGTCTAATTTTAAATTGCTTTCTGTACCTCATTAATTCAGTTAGCAGACAGATGGCCCCTTGTAAATTGATTACATTGTCTTGAGTTTAATCGATCGCCTGACGAGATCAATTCAGTTTGTATGGTGACACACACACACCATTGTTTAAACCATCAGAGCCAGTGACATCAGTCGATTAGCACGGACTTTGTATTGCTAATGTAGATTCATCTCTGTAGAATTACTGCAGTAGACACTGATGTCATCTGATCACCCCCCCCCCCCCCATTGTATCGAATGGTACCTTTGTCTCTGTGTAAGTCAACTGAAAGGCTCAGCAATTATCAATGTATCACCTGTGAGGCGGGAAGGGTTTTTTTTGTGTATAAAGATCTCGATGTTCCTCGTGTTCCCCAGAGTATGCCTGCTGCGACCCTTGATTCCAGTGGCCTCTCTCCTTGTTGCAAGTAAAACCGTTTAACCTTTAACTGTGCTGTTATTTGTTACGCTTCTTTCAGTCTAAAAGCCTGACTTGGATGTTAAAGATTTCGACATTATGAAGAAAGTATTCCCATTTGGTTTTCTCTGATCCAAAATGAATGGCCTCGCAGTTCTTTCCACCACAGTCTTGCCTGCTCATAGGTTGTCCACATCTCTTTATAACTTGCTGCTCCTATTTAGACAACTTACAATACCCCCTAACTTTAATTTGTTTATTGCTCACTATGGACAATGCATTTGCTCCAGATGCTGGCACACGACGCAGTATATTTTGGTCACGAGTATAGGTCAACTGGCATTTTCAAGAGATTGACAGATTTTTGTTCGGTGAGGTTATCAAGACTTGTGAAGTAAAGGCAGATAAATGAAGTTGAGGGACCGTTCAATTGTGCTGCAATTGAATGGTAGAATGGGCTTGAGAGGCTGAACGGCCTACTCCTGAATCTCAGTTACACATTATTATGCACTTGTTTTACACCCCGTATCAAGTCTTTGCTTCAAAATCACCACTACCCAATCATTCCCAGAGTGCTAATTGCCCCCTTCCCCCATGCACCCCCCTCACTTAATGCACTCAGAGGATGACAATTTCACACATTATGAAAACTCAAAATTCATACATGATAATTTTTTCCACACTTAGACCTTCAAACACAGAGGGTTTGCTGTATTCACCTATAGCAACCACTCAAATGGAGTCAGCTACACATACCAAGGATGCAAATGTACAAATTGCATCCTCTCTTGTCCCATTGGTTTATAAGGTTCATAGGCTGCTGGTCCTGGACTTAAATCCTTCGGATATTTCAGGCGGATTGTCTTGGATCTAAAAGAAGAGACTATGGATCTTGATGACTCCTTTGTCAAAGAATGGTTGACTCTGTATTGACCTGGAAAAGAATTTCACATCTGATATATTAACGGTGATATTAGGTTGTGTATTTTATAGCCCTGAACTTCCGTGGAGCGGCTATCGCAGTTGGATTGCCACACCGACCCTAGTTACTTATCTTAAAATGAAGCCGTTTCTTTCTCGCCTGGCCTCTTGACTAGGCTGGGCGGGAAAAGTTCAGTGCAGCGGGTTCCCGAGGCCTAGTGGTGAGGGCAGCTGAGTCGAGGGTAAGGGAGCCCCGCCCCCTTTTCTCAGCACCAGCTGTTGTAAAGCAGGTAAGTTCAAAGATCCCAGTCACTTTGAGAAGCCAGGGAAAAGCTAAGTTTGTAAGGTTAGTGGGTAGGGTTGCGGGCAGGATGGGGGGGGGGGGGGAGTGGTCAGTGGAGGGGTGGTCAGTAGGGTGCAGTTGGATTGTCAATGAGGGTGTTGGTCAGTGAGGGGATGGGAAAGGAAGTCAGAGTTGGAGAGAAAAGGAGGGGGTAGTGAAATGGGGTCAGTACCATAGTCACCTAGAAGTAGTTTTAATTCTTCTAACTTTTTATGGGTAACTAATACTGTAAGACAGTCAGTACCATCTGACGTTTGTGTTTTAAATCGCATCATTGGATGGTTCCCATCGCAAGACAAGTTTGTACTTCCTGGGCAAGTTCTGTGCAGTCCTTATGTAGGGACCTCTAACAGGGAAGGCGGGAAGGGGGAAAAGGTTTGCTAGACAATCCTTAGGGTACTCCCAGTTATGTTGCCTGGGAACGGATGTTATGGGCCTATATCTCAGACCTATGTAGAGATGACAATAATTTCTATATATGTAACAGGTTGCATATACAGAGTGCATTAAACTGTCCACTCCATGCTTCAGCTCTTTGTTTTCAGCTCTTTCTATTGCTTTGTTTGTTTTTCTCTGAGTCCACAGGCAACAGATTCACATATTAAAACACAGAACAATTGAACACTACACTACAGTCCACAGGTATACAAAACCAATGTTCTTCACCGTTTATTGACCCTGGACAACTGCAGCAAAAGAACCTTGATGTAAAGAGATCTATTACAACTAGGAGGGCTCTGTTACAACAATGCTTTGCAGTAGCACAGAGCCTTTGTGAGACCACACCTGGAGTATTGTGTGCAGTTTTGGTCTCTTTACCTAAGGAGTGGATGCACTGGCCATAGAGGGAGGGCAACAACGGTTCACTAGACTAATTCCTGGGATGGCAGGATTATCCTCTGAGGAGAGATTGAGGAGACTGGGCCTATATTCTCTAAAGTTAAGAAGAACGAGACGCGATTGCATTGGGGAGCACAAACCTCTTTCAGAGCTCGACAGGCTAGATGTTTCCCCGGTTGTGAGATATAAAACCAGTTTCAGAATAATGGGTAGGGCTGAGATGAGGAGAGTGGTGGATCTTTGGAACTCCCCACCCCAGAGGGCCATGGAGGCTCAGCCATTGAGTGTGTTCAAAGCAGAGCTCAATAGATTCCCAGATACCAATGACATCCAGGGATTACAGGGATAATGCGGGAAGATCTGGTTGAATAATGCAGCATGCTGAATAGCCTACTCCCATTCCTATGTACCTGTGTTGTTATCTGAAGCACATTGAAAATGGGTGTGATGGAATGGCCTCATGACATCCGACTCAGTGACATGACGAGGCCGCTAAATCCCTGAGAGGTCTCTCGCAAGATTTGCGGCACTCGAGATCTCGCAATCTGGATCTTGCGATCTGGATCGCGCCCTCAATGGGCGGGATCCACATTAACATATATATTAACATATTTTAGTGAGCCATTAGGTTTATTTAAATATGTTGCTGCCTGATGTGCTGGGTATACCGTGTCTGCGAGGACTGCGTTTACTGCAGCAGAGAGAGAGAGACAGGCTTCCAACACTTGAAGAAATGCAACTCAATTTTATTGAACTCTTAACTATCATACATACTTTAACTGTGGGTTGACACTATGCTGACTTGACTGGAGACCTGAGCCTAACCTGACCAGACTATCTTACTACCACATGGTATATGTTCTAGTTGCTGCTCATGGGCTCTCTATCAGAGGCTGCATCCCAAGGGAGTGGGAAAACTAGTGCCCTCTGGCTTTTTAGTGGTTGTGTCCTGTCTGGTGATTGGCTGCTGTGTTCTGTGTTTTCACTGGTCATCCTGTGTGTCAATCACTGCCTGTCTGTGCACCATCATATACCTGTGTGTATATTATGACATCTCCGCTCCTTTTTTTTTACTCAATAAAAAATGTGTGTAGGTCAATAAATAGCGAGTGTGTGTGTACAGGAGCCTGACTATATACAAAGTATGTTAACGTATTTACATGGGAAAGTGTCGAGTGCAGATAGAGGGCAGATAACAAATTAGGAAGAAACAATATGTACAGATGTGTAAACGGATCACAAGGTAATGCAACATTCAGTTTATAAATTCAGTCTCTGTGGCGGGCGACGGATTCTGGTTGACCGCCTCAAGGGTGGGTCAGGGGCCACCTGCACTTGAACGGGCGGAACTGCCTCCAATGTAGAGGTCGGTAAAAGAACTGGCAGATCGGTGGCCTCGTGGAAGGGCGCGTCCTGAGGAACCAGCATGCGAGGCGGGACATCACATTCAGGTGGCGGGCGTGGAAGTAGCCGCAGTGCCCGCCTATTACGCCGAAGAAAGGAGCCGTCATGCATGCGAACGAGGAACGATCTCGGGGCCACTTGCTTAACCACCACAGCCGTGGCAAACCAGCCACCGTCAGGTAGCTGAACACAAACTCGGTCAGCAGGAGCCCGAGCAGGGAGATCTGTGGCGTGGGTGTCATACGCCGACTTGCATTGAGCCCAAGACTGTTGCACACTCTGCAGGACCGGAAAATTGTCAAGGTCCGGGATGTGGATAGCCGGCACCGTTGTCCGTAGTGTGCGGTTCATTAGCAGCTGTGCAGGGGACAGGCCAGCGGACAAAGGAGTCGCCCGGTAGGCTAACAGCGCCAGGTTAAAATCTGAACCCGAGACAGCAGCTTTGCACAACAGTTTTTTAACAATGTGGACCCCCTTTTCAGCCTTCCCATTCGACTGGGGGTAGTGGGGGCTTGAAGTGCCGTGCGTAAAATTGTACAGCCGGGCAAAATCCGTCCACTCCTGGCTGAAGAAACACGGGCCGTTATCAGTCATAACTGTAAGTGGAATGCCATGACGGGCAAAAGTCTCTTTGCATGCCTTGATGACTGTTGCTGATGTGAGGTCAGTCAGTCTGACCACCTCGGGATTGTTGGAAAAGTAGTCCATGAGGAGGACATAGTCTCGACTCTTTGCATGAAAGAAGTCAATACCAACTTTGGACCATGGGGAGGACACCAGTTCATGCGGCTGTAGAGTCTCTTTGGGCTGAGCCGGCTGGAACCTTTGACACATTGGGCAATTGAGGACCGTGCTGGCGATATCCTGACTGATGCCTGGCCAATATACTGCCTCTCGGGCTCGACGGCGACACTTTTCGACCCCCAGGTGACCCTCGTGGATTTGGCCGAGGACCAGCTCTCGCGTGCTCTGTGGGATTACTATCCTGTCCAGCTTCATTAATATGCCGTCCAGTACCGCTAGATAGTCCTTTATATTATAAAACTGGGGACACTGCCCCTTTTGCCAACCATCAGTGAGATGTTGCATTACCCGCTGGAGTAAAGGATCCCTGGCCGTCTCCTGATGAATTTGCACGACCCTTTCATCAGTGGCCGGAAAGTTGGATGCAGAAAACTTCACCTGAGCGTCTATCTGGCAGACAAAGTCCGACTGCTCACACGGCGTGGTGATGGATCGAGAGAGTGCGTCGGCCACAAGGAGCTCTTTGCCCGGGGTGTAGACCAGGTCAAAATCGTAGCGGCGGAGTTTGAGGAGGATACGTTGTAGCCGTGGCGTCATATTATTGAGGTCTTTTTGGATGACGTGAACCAATGGCCTGTGGTCGGTCTCGACCGTGAATTTGGGGAGTCCATACACGTAATCATGGAATTTGTCAATCACTGTGAGGAGGCCCAGGCATTCTTTTTCAATCTGAGCGTATCGTTGCTCAGTAGGCGTCATGGCTCTAGAGGCATATGTGACTGGGGCCCAGGAGGAGGATTCGTCCCGCTGGAGGAGTACTGTCCCAATGCCAGCCTGGCTTGCATCGGTGGAGATCTTCGGCTCCTTGGCAGAGTCGGAAAATGCCAGTACCGGGGCCTTGGTGAGTTTCGCCCTGAGCTTACACCACTCTTGCTCATGAGCGGGGAGCCACTGGAAGTCCGTATTTTTTTGACAAGATTGCGGAGAGCTGTGGTGTGTGATGCAAGGTTGGGGATAAACTTCCCAAGGAAATTGACCGTCCCTAGGAAGCAGAGGACCGCCTTCTTGTCCTCCGGGATCTTCATGGCGTTGATCGCCGCCACCTTGTCTGCATCTGGCTGCACACCGAACTGCGAAATATGGTCGCCAAGGAACTTTATTTCTGCTTGACCGAACGAGCATTTGGCTCTGTTGAGTCGGAGGCCATGCTCGTGGATCCTGTGGAACACTCGCTTGAGGCGATCGATGTGCTCCTGAGGAGTTGTGGACCAGATAATAATATCATCGATGTACACTCGCACCCCCTCGATGCCCTCCATCATTTGCTCCATTATGCGGTGGAACACCTCCAAGGCGGCGATGATGCCAAAGGGCATCCGGTTGTAACAGTAGCGACCGAACGGGGTGTTAAATGTACACAACTTTCGACTGGACGCGTCCAGCTGTATTTGCCAAAACCCCTTGGAGACACCAGCTTCGTGAAAAGCTTGGCGTGAGCCATTTCGCTGGTGAGCTCTTCTCGTTTAAGTATAGGGTAGTGTTCCCTCATCTTGTTACTGTTCAAATCTTTGGGGTCGATGCAAATGCGAAGTTCCCCTGACAGTTTTTTGACACAGACCATGGAACTAACCCAGTCCATGGGTTCAGTGACCTAAGAAATGACGCCCTGGTCCTGGAGGTCTTGCAGCTGCTGCTTGAGGCGGTCCTTAAGGGGTGCCGGCACCCGATGCGGTGCATGAACCACAGGTGTGGCATTCGGCTTCAGCAGTATCTTGCATCGGTAAGGTAGTGTACCCAGACCTTCGAAGACGCTGTGGTATTGTGCTATGATATCATCTAATTGGGCCTGGAAGTTGACATCTGGCGAGGCCGTTGCCTCTGCGGACGACATGATGTGAACCCGCTGCACAAGATTCAGGATTTTGCAGGCCCGAGCACCGAGCAGGGAAGATCTATTGGTTCCTACAATTTCAAAACACAGGGTTGCTTCTGAAGAACGATGGGATACCGCAAGCTGGCATGAGCCACTGGCAGCAATGGCATTGCCATTGTAGTTGAGGAGCTGGCAGGCCGGTGGAAGAATGCTTGGCTTGACGCGGATGGTGTCAAGGTCAGACTTTGAAATGAGGTTCGCTGAAGCGCCGGTGTCCAGCCTGAAGCGTATGCGAGCCTTGTTGACCGTGAGGGTGGCACACCACTCGTCGTCCGGATCAATGCTCATCACTGGGAGTTGTTTCACCTTCTTCGCTGAAAGCATCGTCTGCTTGGTCATGATGCCCACCCGGAATGGGGATGTGAGGCCCTCGGTGTTGGAATCTGGAACCATGTCGGAGTTGGAGTCTGCAACGGGTTGCTGTACTGACCGGACGTTCCTGCGCTGCGGCTGGGATCGCTGTGTATTGGGCAGTTGAGCAGATCTGCACAGGGCTGCGTAGTGGCCAAGCTTGCCATACTGGAGACAGCGTCGAGATTTCACGGACATTGCCGCTTTAAATGGGCGGAGCCACAGTTGTTGCACGTCATGGTGCCGACGTCAGGACGCTCCATGCGCCACCGCGCATGCGCGGTGTGGTCGAACGATGTGCGCACCTGCGCAGTTCGGTCATCGGCCTCGCCGTCCCCTTGATCGTGGCGCGCATGCGCAGGAGCCCAGGAAAAGCACGTGAAATGGCCGCCCTCATCCAGACTAAGGCCCAGGAGCTGTTTTACCGCCTGCACCCGCTTCGCATCGTGGGGGCCTTGCCACACCATCTCTGCCGCCTTGATATGGGAGTACCGGCTGTTAGCGTGCTCGTGGAGGACGCCGGTTTCGATGGCGATGGTAAGGGTGAGCTGCTGAACTTTAAGGAGCTGGTGCCGAAGGGGATCGGAGTGGACCCCGAAAACGATCTGGTCGCGGACCATGGAGTCGGAAGTGGAGCCGTAGTTGCAGGACTGCGCGAGGATACGGGGATGGGTTAAGAAGGACTGGAAAGGTTCATCCTTACCCTGTAGCCTCTGCTGGAACACATAGCGTTCAAAGCTCTCATTGACTTCGATGTCATAGTGGCTGTCGAACTTCAGCAGGACTGATTAGTAAGTTTGCAGACGACACAAAGGTTGGTGGAATTGCGGATAGCGATGAGGACTGTCTGAGGATACAGCAGGATTTAGGTTGTCTGGAGACTTGGGCGGAGAGATGGCAGATGGAGTTTAATCCGGACAAATGTGAGGTAATGCATTTTGGAAGGGCTAATGCAGGTAGGGAATATACAGTGAATGGTAGAACCCTCAAGAGTATTGAAAGTCAAAGAGATCTAGGAGTACAGGTCCACAGGTCATTGAAAGGGGCAACACAGGTGGAGAAGGTAGTCAAGAAGGCATACGGCATGCTTGCCTTCATTGGACGGGGCATTGAGTATAAGAATTGGCAAGTCATGTTGCAGCTGTATAGAACCTTAGTTAGGCCACACTTGGAGTATAGTGTTCAATTCTGGTCGCCACACTACCAGAAGGATGTGGAGGCTTTAGAGAGGGTGCAGAAGAGATTTACCAGAATGTTGCCTGGTATGGAGGGCATAAGCTATGAGGAGCGATTGAATAAACTCGGTTTGTTCTCTCTGGAACGAAGGAGGTTGAGGGGCGACCTGATAGAGGTCTACAAAATTATGAGGGGCATAGACAGAGTGGATAGTCAGAGGCTCTTCCCCAGGGTAGAGGGGTCAATTACTAGGGGGCATAGGTTTAAGGTGAGAGGGGCAAGGTTTAGAGTAGATGTACGAGGCAAGTTTTTTACGCAGAGGGTAGTGGGTGCCTGGAACTCGCTACCGGAGGAGGTAGTGGAAGCAGGGACGATAGGGACATTTAAGGGGCATCTTGACAAATATATGAATAGGATGGGAATAGAAGGATACGGACCCAGGAAGTGTAGAAGATTGTAGTTTAGTCGGGCAGTATGGTCGGCGCGGGCTTGGAGGGCCGAAGGGCCTGTTCCTGTGCTGTACATTTCTTTGTTCTTTGTTCTTTGTTTTAAACTTTGTCATGTCCTCGCTTTCAGCAAAGGTGAGCGAGTTGAAGATGTGGATAGCGTGGTCCCTGGCTGTCGAGAGGAAGAGAGCGATCTTCCTGGCATCCAATACGGTTTTGAGGTCGGTGGCGTCAAGATACAGCTGGAACTCCTGCTTGAAAATCTTCCAGTTAGCACCGAGGTTGCCAGCGATGCGGAGCGGCGGGGGAGGGCGGACGCTGTCCATGTTACCGGGTGGCTGATCGCTGGTCAAAGGCAGACTATCTCAAGGTAGGTCCGTCAAACTCGAGCATAACTCACTGGTACCATGATGTGTTGGGTATGCCGGGTCTGCGAGGACTGCGTTTACTGCAGCAGAGAGAGAGACAGGCTTCCAACACTTGAAGAAATGCAACTCAATTTTATTGAACCCTTAACTATCATACATACTTTAACTGTGGGTTGACACTATGCTGACTTGACTGGAGACCTGAGGCTAACCTGACCAGACTATCTTACTACCACATGGTGTATGTTCTAGTTGCTGCTCATGGGCTCTCTATCAGAGGCTGGATCCCTAGAGAGCGGGAAAACTAGTGCCCTCTGGCTTTATAGTGGTCGTGTCCTGTCTGGTGATTGGCTGCTGTGTTCTGTGTGTTCACTGATCATCCTGTGTGTCAATCACTGCCTGTCTGTGCACCATCATATACCTGGGTGTATATTATGACACTGCCCAATTTTCTTGAGGCCCGGGAACGAACGTCTGTGCCTCGGAGATCTCGCCATGGCACCATTACGCGCTGGACACAAACATGGACCAGGCATAACGGCACCCAGCAGGAGGGGGTGGGGGGGGGGGTGTGGATCTCCCAGCCAATTGGAGTCGTCCGGCTGGTGGGGCTCTGGGCAGGATGGTACCCTGGCACTCTTGCTGTCACTCGGGCAACTTGGCACTTGCAACATGGCACCTTAACGCGACCACACAGGCACCTGGGCAGTGCCACCTGTGCCACTCTGGCACTTTCAGACTGCAACGGGCACTGCCAGGGTGACAGGCTGGCAGTAAAGGTGCCCGGATCACAGGGTGCCAGTGCTGGAGGTCGGGGCTGGGGATCGGGCTCAGGGGTGCCCTGCCCTTAAGAAGTGAGGTGAGGGTGGCTTGAGGACTCCCTAAGAGGTAAGTTGGGATGATGGGTGTGTCCGGAGGAAGCATTGAGGATGTCCGTAGACAGCATTGCGAGTGTCTGCAGGCAGCGGTGGGGAGTCCAAAGGGGGTCGGGAGATTGGGTGGCATTTAAACATGGAGCTCAGCTTGTCAGTGCAGGGAATGAGGTACATGCGATGTCAGTGGGGCATTCCCAACTGAGGCCAAAAAAGGAGTCCCGTTTGATAATGGGGTCATTCTCGGCACTGCTGAGAAACACCCCGCTATACGCATCCAAAATGGACTCTGGGTTTTGGGCTTTACATCGGGATGCAGAGCTTGATTTCCCTGCACAACACCATTGATTGCCAGTCGAGGATCAAGGTGCCATTTTTAAAGATATGGGGCGGGATTTTCCGTCATCGGCACGATGTCCGCCGACCGGCGCCCAAAACGGCGCAAATCAGTCTGGCATCGCGCCGCCCCAAATGTGCGGAATCCTCCGCATCTTGAGGGGCCGAGCCCTCACCTTGAGGGGCTAGGCCCGCGCCGGACTGATTTCCGCCCCGCCGGCTGGCGGGAAAGGCCTTTGGTGCCCCGCCAGCTGGCGCAAAACTGACTTTGCCGTGCGGCGCATGCGCGGGAGCGTCAGCTGCCACTCACGGCATCCCCGCGCATGCGCAGTGGAGGGGGTCTCTTCCGCCTCCGCCATAGTGGAGACCGTGGCGAAGGCAGAAGGAAAAGAGTGCCCCCACGGCACAGGCCCGCCCGCGGATCGGTGGGCCCCGATCGCGGGCCAGGCCACCGTGGGGGCACCCCCCGGGGCCAGATCGCACCGCGCCCCCCCCCCAGGACCCCGGAGCCCGCCCGCGACGCCTTGTCCCGCCGGTAAGAGAGGTGGTTTAATCCACGCTGGCGGGACAGGCATTCTAGCCGGAAAATCGCCAGGGGGGGCCCGCCAACCGGCGCGGCACGATTCCCGCCCCAGCCGAATCTCTGGTTGCGGAGAATTCGGGACATGGCGGGGGCGGGATTTACGCAAGCCCCCGGCGATTCTCCGACCCAGTGGGAGGTCGGAGAATCGCGCCCATGGAGTTCACAGTGGGAGCGGCAGTGCCCGGCGATGATCCTCACCCCTTGTATGCTGCACTCACCTGAGCTCCCCTGGGAGATCTGCGGTGCACGCCTTGGGAAACTAGTTTTGATTCATGTCGTCACACCAATGTGGATGGACTTTCTGACGAGGGGCATGATTCAGGTGTAGGGGCCTGATACGTTAATATATTTAGATGATGTTCCCAACGATGAACATCAGGAAGCACACTCCATCGCTGAAGGGCGGGGGTGGGGTGAGGAGGGGGGTGGCATTGGACAATAGCATCATGTGTTTACGTAAAGCACATCTTATGATATTTTCCGCTTCTGCCGCTGAACCCGTTATCGTGATCCGGAACAGAAAATCCTGATCTTTGTGCTAAATTCAGTTTACCACACAGCTTTAATTCCTTTCACTGAACTTAAAATAGCATAGCATTGACAAAAATAAGGGTGATTTAGTTTTACAGAATTACCATTTGGTGACAGAAGATCCACCTCACATTTTAGCAAAACTGCTGGGAAAGATAGCAAGGCAAAGCAAAACAAAACATGTAAATCAGCCTGATACACTTTGATTGCAGTTCAGGAATAAGTGCAGTGGATCATGTCATAATATACACCAGTATATTATGGTGCAGACACATACTGATGGACACACAGTGCGACCAATCAACACACACAACACCGCAGCCAATCACCAGTGAGACCACACGCACTATAAAGACAGGGGACATCAGAGTTCCCGCTCATTCGAGTAGCAGCTAGCTAGGAGCACAGAGCTCACAGCCTGCAACACAAACATTCACCATGTGCTGAGTGCATCACCTGGTTAGGACAAGGCAAAGGTCTTTAGTTCAAGCTGGTATCGTATTTGCCCACAGTTCAAGTATGTTTAAATAGTTAACCTTTTAATAAAATAGTGTTGCACTACTTCAAGGGTTGGTGACCTGTATGTGATCCAGAACACCCAACACATCATGATACCAGGATTGGTTGCATACTAGCACTTCTTAGACCTACCTGCAAGTGATCTGCCTTCCGCCAGCGTTCCGTCATTCTGCAACATGGACAACATCAGCCCACCGCCGCCACTCCGCATCGCCGGCAACCTCGGGGCCAACTGCAAGATTTTCAAACAGTGCTTCCAGCTCTACCTCGAAGCCACGGACAGGGAGGGCGCCTCGGACGCCAGAAAGATTGCTCTTCTCCTCTCCACGGCCAGGGACCATGCCATCCATATTTTCAACTCGCTCACCTTTGCAGATCACGAAGACAAGACGAAGTTCAAGATGGTTCTCCTCAAATTTGACACTCACTGCAGCGTAGCGGTGAATGAAAGTTTTGAACGCTACGTGTTTCAGCAGCGTTTGCAGGGTAAGGACGAACCTTTCCAATCCTTTTTAACGCACCTCCACATCCTTGCGCAATCTTGCAGCCACGGGCCCACCTCCGACTCCATGATACGCAACCAGATCATTTTCGGTGTTCAGTCGGACCCCCTACGTCAGCAGCTCCTCAAAGTAAAGCAACTCACCCTAGCGACCGCCATCGAGACCTGTGTCCTACATGAAAATGCCACCAGTCGGTATTCCCATATACAAGCGGCTGAAACGGCGCAGCAAGGTCCCCACGAGGTGGAACGGGTCCAAGTGATTGAACACCTTCAGGGCCACAGCCTGGATGAGGGCGGCCATTTCGTGTGCTTTTCGCGGACTCCCGCGCTTGTACGCACCAAACGAGGGGACGGCGACATGGAGGAATATAATGCGCAGGCGCGCACCACGCAGGACCGCACCGTGCATGCGCGGTGGCACAGCGAACGTGCTGACGTCACGATGTGCGGCAACTGTGGCTCCGCCCATTTAAAGCGGCAATGCCCCGCAAAATCTCGACAATGCCTACAATGTGGAAGACTTGGCCACTATGCTGCCTGCTGTCGAGCAGCGCAGCCTGACAATTCATATCGCTTCAGCCAGCCTCGCAGGAATGTTCGGGCAATTCAACCCACGGTCACCGAGTCCGATGCAGACCTCCCACACAGCAGTGACACTGAGGACCCGAAGGCGCCTTTTCGAGTCAGTGTCGTAATGAATAACAGGCTGTCCCCGAAGCAAAGACACCAACCGCTGTCGGTATACAGCATCGATCTAGAAGATGAGTGGTGTGCCACCCACGGTCAACCGGCCCCAAATACGATTCCGCCTGGACACTGCTGCCTCCGCCAATCTCATGGCGTGGTCTGCTTTCCAAAGCCTTTGTGTCAAACCAACCATTCTCCCATCGGCTTGCCAGCTATTGGACTACAAAGGCAACATCATTCCTGCTACCGGCTCATGCCAACTCAAAGTGATGCACAAGCCATCCTTCCTTTTGAGATCTTGGGCTCCTCGAAGGACTCTCTGCTTGGCGCACAGGCGTGCAAATTGCTAAACCTCGTTCAAAGAGTTCACTCTCTCTCCTGATGACACGCCTGCCTTCCAGGATGCTGATTTCAGGGTGCAACTCAACGCCATCATCGACCAGCACCGCGACGTCTTCGAAGGCATGGGCTCGCTCCCATATACTTACCAGATCATACTCAAACAGAACGCCACGCCTGTGGTGCATGCACCTCGCAGAGTCCCAGCACCGCTCAAGGACTGCCTCAGGCAGCAGCTGCAGGACCTCCAGGACCAAGGAGTGATCTCCAGAGTTACGGAACCAACCGACTGGGTCAGTTCCAAGTTGTGCGTAAAGAAGCCTTCCGGCGAGCTCAGAATCTGCATTGATCCAAAGGATCTGAATCGCAACATAATGAGGGAGCATTACCAATCCCCAAGCGCGAAGAGATCACATGCGAGTTGGCTCGCGCCAAGCTCTTCACCAAACTTGACGCCTCGAAAGGATTCTGGCAAATTCAACTAGACAGATCCAGCAGGAAACAATGGACCTTTAACACCCCTTTTGGCAGATATTGTTACAATAGGATGCCGTTTGGGATCGTATCGGCATCAGAAGTATTCCACAGGATCATGGAACAAATGATGGAAGGCATTGAAGGTGTTCGCGTCTATGTTGACGACATAATCATTTGGTCCACCACCCCGCCGAAGCATATCAGTCGCCTCCAGCGCGTGTTCAATGCATACGGAATAGGGCCTAAGTCTCAACAGAGCCAAATGCTCCTTCGGCCAGACGGAACTCAAGTTCCCAGGGGACCACATCTCCCAGTTGGGTGTGCGGCCGGATGCGGAAAAGGTGGCTGCCATCACAGCCATGAAAAAGCCAGAGGACAAGAAGGCGGTCCTCCGATTTCTGGGCATGGTCAACTTCCTATGGAAGTTCATCCCTAACCTCGCCTCTCATACCACAGCTCTCAGGAACCTGGTCAGGAAGACGACAGACTTCCAATGGCTTCCTGCCCACGAGCGCAAATGGAGAGAACTCAAAATCAAACTCACCACTGCCCCGGTCTTAGCTTTTTTTGATCCATTGAAAGATACAAAAATTTCGAACGATGCCAGCCAATCCGGCATTGGGGCAGTGCTCCTGCAACACGATGAGGCCTCATCATGGGCCCCCCTTGCATATGCGTCACGCGCCATGACCCTCACGGAACAGCGCTACGCGCAAATAGATAAGGAGTGCCTGGGCCTGTTGACCGGTGTTGTCAAATTTCATGATTATGTGTATGGCCTTCCCCAATTCACCGTCGAGACTGACCATCGCCACTGGTCAATATGATACAAAAAGACTTGAACGACATGATGCCTCACCTCCAGCGCATTCTGCTCAAACTCCGGCGATACGACTTTCAGCTCGTATACACCCCGGGCAAAGACCTGATCATAGCCGACGCTCTGTCCAGGGCAGTCAACACCCCATGTGACCCAGCGGGATTCATCTGCCAGGTTGACGCCCATGTGGCCTTCGTGGCCTCCAATCTACCGGCCACGGATGAACGCCTCGTCCAATTCCGCCGCGAGACTGCGGCTGACCCCCTGCTACAGCGTGTCATGCGCCACCTAACAGACAGGTGGCTCAAGGGCCAATGCCCGCAGTTCTACAACATCAGAGATGATCTGGTGGTAATTGATGGTGTCCTCCTGAAGCTGGACCGCATTGTTATCCCGCACAGCATGCACCAGCTCATCTTGTAACAGCTACACGAGGGCTATCTTGGCGTGGAGAAGTGCCGCCGACGGGCCCGAGAGGCAGTGTACTGGACCGGCATCAATGACGACATCGCCAACACAGTGCTCAACTGCCCCACCTGTCAGCGGTTCCAGCCGGCCCAACCGCGTGAGACCCTACAGCCCCATGAGTTGGTCGCGTCCCCTTGGTCCAAGGTCGGCATCGACCTGTTCCACGCGCTGCGCAGGGGCTATGTTCTGATTGTAGACTATTTTTCAAACTACCCGGAGGTGGCACGTTTGCACGACATCACATCGTCTGCAGTCATCCGTGCCTGTAAGGACATCTTTGCTCGTCACGGCATCCCACTCACTGTGATGTCGGACAATGGCCCCTGCTTCGCAAGCCAGGAATGGTCCAACTTTGCCAGGAGGTACAACTTTGTGCATGTGACATCCAGTCCCCTGTACCCCCAATCCAATGGCAAAGCGGAGAAGGGCATCCACATAGTCAAACGGCTCCTCTGCAAGGCTGCTGATGCGGGATCCGACTTCTACCTCACCCTACTGGCCTATCGCTCGGCCCCACTGTCCACTGGCCTGTCGCAAGCCCAGCTGCTCATGGGTCGCACCCTGAGGACGACGGTGCCGTCCATTCACGTCCCAGACCTCGACCACGTTCCGGTCCTTCGCCGGATGCAGCTGTCTCGTGCACAGCACAAGGCGGCTCATGACGCCCGTGCAGCTGATCTCCCTGCTCTGGCTCCAGATGACAACGTCCGCATCCATCTTCCGGATGGTGGCTGGTCTGCAACTGCTGTGGTTCTTCGGCAGGTGGCTCCCCGCTCGTTCCTGGTTCGTTTACCGGATGGTTCCATTCTGCGCTGTAATCGGCGTGCCCTTCGTCTCGTTCCGCGCTCGCTATGTGATCCTTCGCCAGTGCCACGCCCTCCTGTTGACCCTGACCTGGACTATGCAGAGATTCCGGTTACTCTGCATCCTCCTCACTCTGACGCAGTCCAGCCCGCTCCTCAGCTGATGGCTCCTGACCCACCCTTGAGGCGGTCAACCAGAATTTGTCGCCCACCTCAGAGACTTAATTTGTGAACTTTGCACTGATGGACTCTCTGGTCTGTTCTGTTCTTCCGTTTCATCGTTCAAGTGGTTTGTATATAGTATTCATCTCGTTATTTGTGTGACACACTGTTTTTTTCTGCAACAGGCACCTTCCCATGTAAATAGCTTAGTTTTATGTACATAGTCCTGTAAATATTTCGCACACACGTAGTCAGGAGCATTCACAACACATTATTTATTGTCATACAGGCACATTTTTTTAAATAAGGGGGGGATGTCATAATACACACCAGTATATCATGGTGCAGACACACACTGATGGACACACAATGGGACCAATCAACATACACAACACCGCAGCCAATCACCAGTGAGAGCACACGCACTATAAAGACAGGGGACATCAGAGTTCCCGCTCATTCGAGTAGCAGCTAGCTCGGAGCACAGAGCTCACAGCCTGCAACACAAACATTCACCATGTGCTGAGTGCATCAACTGGTTAGGACAAGGCAAAGGTCTTGAGTTAAAGCTGGTATCGTATTTACCCACAGTTCAAGTATGTTCAAATAGTTAACCTTTTAATAAAATAGTGTTGCACTACTTCAAGTGTTGGTGACCTGAATGTGATCCAGAACACCCAACACGTCAGATCAGACCTTCAATATTATTTTCAACTTCCTCAATAACTTATTTCTCCAGTGAGTCTTTTCATGTTTATGCTCGAAGCAACTAAACGCAGGCTACTTCCTTGTAAGATGTGTTTACTTACAAGGGGAGGGTCCCTTCAGAGTGCCTGGTGCAATCATGTTCCTGTTGGTTTTTGATAAAAATGCAGATTCAGCAGAGACATTGTTAGTTTTTCCAAGGTAAACATTAGAAAGCTGCGGAAAGATTTGTGAATAGTAGATTGAGATCTTTCTGCACATCAGTCATATGACATGTCTAATGCCAAATTTAATTTTCAGCAGTTGATACATTAAAAGGCATTAGGAAATAGTATCAATGTTCATGTTGCACTTATCTATACAAATTACTAGTGCAGGGAATCTTCCCCTGTTCCCCCTCTCCCCCTGCACATTGGAACAATGCCATTAATGCCATTTTGTTTCTTCAGAAACAATGCTGTCTCTGGGACAGCAGCCAATTGAATTTTCATCATGCAAACATGGATAACTGCACACTGCAAACATCACTGCCCAAGAGCTGTTGAGGTTTCATGTTACAAAATCATTTGCATACAGTTACAGATTTCAGACCAACTGTAGATAATGTCTCGGTGCTAATAGCTGGCTCCTAGTAGCTGATCCTTGGTCATTATTTTAAATCCAGCCGGCACAGGATTTGTGGAGTTCCACAACAGCAAAACTGGCGCCGCACCTGGACCAATTCAGTGACCATTAAGGGGCGAGCACCAGCGTCATGTGGAACACAATCGATTCTAATGAGAATCGGTGCAGGATTCGCCGGGTCCGAGATTGATACTCAGGCGGCTGACAAACTGCAGCTGCATATACACACTTCACTCCGCACACACACCATCCCAGCCGACAAGATGGCAGCGAGGAGAACAGCCCCGAGATTCACCAGCTCCCAGCTTGAGATCCTCCTGGACGCAGTGGAGGAGAGACATGCGACCCTCTACCCCAGTCTGGGAAGGAGGCTGCCAGCTGCCGCCGTCCACCATGCCTGGGCGCAGATGGCAGAGGCGGTGAATGCCACCAGCGACACTGTCTGGGAGACTGGACCGGCCAGCAGTGCTGAAAAAAACTGCACAACCTCCTCAGGGTGGCCAGGGTGAGTAGGCAGCACTTTGCCCCTGGCAGTAACCCCCGTCCCACACACCCGTAACACTCCCCTCCCCTCCCGGAGGGCGGCCAAACACCCATCCTGCACCACATCCCAGCACATACCGGCCACCTTGACCAGTGTCCTGGTCATTGAGGCCACCAGCTGCCCACCCCCTGGGCTGCATGCGCCGGACTGTCTAACACTGTCATTTTCTGTTCCCCTCCCCAGGAGAAGGCCGTTCATAACTGCAAACACCGGGAGTGGGAGAAAACTGGAGGGGGACCGCTGGACCTGTGGCCCCTCACCATGGCAGAGCAGAGGGCCCTGGACGTGTTCGGCGGTCCGGAGGAAAGGGAGGTCACCGGGGTGGAGGTCGGCCGCGGGCAAGGAAGTGAGACGCTGCTGAGTTGCGGTTCCCCGTGACAGTGTGTCAACCCCGCCACCCCAACAGCACCCCACACCACCCTCACCCTTGCCCTCGCCCTCACCCTCACCTCGCACCACCCTCACCACCACCCCCTGGCCCGCAGTCTAATCGTGTGTCTAGTCTTGTGTTTTGCAATACCTGTTGATGGTGGGTACATCCGGTGCCTCCCACCCCCAGCCAGCACCACAGCCGGAGCCCTCCCGTGAGCCGAGCAGTGATGAGGAGAGTAGCTTGGACGGCAGCTCTCTACCCAAGACTGAGGGCACCCTGGAGCTCAAGTCCAATGACGACACAGATTTCCCGTCACAGCTGTCTCCAACACCCTCGACCATCCCAGAAACACTGACCTCGATTCGGCTCTTCAGTGAAGAGGCACCTGGGTGCAGTTGGAGGAGTCCAACCGCGTACAGGAGCAGGAGGTGTTGCTGACCGCACGGGTGGCGTTCCTGGTGGAGGCATTGGGGATGAGGTTTGCGGCTATGGATCAGCCTGTCCAAGGTCTGGGGTATTCTGTGCAGGTGCTGGCCGAGGTCCAGGACAGGGTTGCTGTCTCACAGGCAGCCATGTGCCAGAGCCACGTGGAAATTGCAGCGGCGCTTCTGAGCGTGACCCAGTCACAGCGGGCCATGGTTGGGCAGGTCAGTGGCATTGCCCAGGAAATGGCTAAAACATGACGCAGGCACAGAAGGAGGTGGCCCAGTCCCAGAGGATGATCGCGCAGTCACTGGATGATGTGACACAGGCCCAGAAGGTGGTGGCACAGTTAATGGATGACGTGGCGCAGTCCCAGATGGCGATGGTCCACTCTCTGTGCACCATGGCCGCGAGAATGCAGACCCTGGTCAAAACCAGAGTGGGCCGCCATGATGTTAGCGCCAGGGGTGGGGAGCCTCCCAGGGACGCATCTGGTGGGCAGCAGGCAGAACAGAAGATGGCCGCTAACGGGGACCCAGGTCGCAGGGCGGGGATCACAGTAGGTCACCTCCACCCATGATGTACCCTCTGGGGATCCACCTAGATGTAGAGTTAGGGCCCGTAAGGTCAGAAAGTTAGTCAGCAGTTAGGTTAACACGGGTGCAGGGCACAATTTAGTGATAGGGGCACGACTCTGTATATATGTTGTCACATTAAACATCGATTCATACTGTTACAACCTGCCTTGGTGCTTTGTCTGATGGGTCTGAAGGGGTGGGCTGGTCTGGGCTGGCCACAGAGGGAGTGCGGTGAGGGAGGAGGGGGGAATGGACAGATTTTGTAGGTGGCCTTGGCTTCCCACCCCTCCTGACTGTCCTCCGCAGAGATCTGATGGCACCGTGAGATGGAATGGCCAGCTCACATTCAGGGATCACCAGCTGGACGGTGGAAAGTGTTACCGTGGGCAGGACTCAGATGTTGTCAACGATGCGGGGCACCAGAGCTCATCGCAGAGCGAGTTGTCATCATCCTCCATCCCATAGACCAGACACAGTGTTGCTGCCAACCCAGGGCCCCGACCACTTAGTGCGACAGGTCAACAGGTGTGTATCACAGAGGGGTTGCAGGCAGGGGGGGGGGGGGGGGGGGGTGAAGGGGGGGGGGGGGAAGGATGGGGGGGAGGGGGGGATGCGGTGTCCATGCCCCAGAACAGTTTCTGCCACCCTCAGTCGTTGAACCTGGAGGTCATCAGAGCTTCCCATGCACGTTGGCCCTGGAGCACACGTTGTGCGGCCTCCCGTGCCTGCCTGGGCCCCATGTCCTGCCCATCCTCCCCCGCACCCTCATCATTGGACGAGGCCTGGCGTTCATCCTCCTCCTCCAGCACATCGACCTCTGCTGCATGATGTTTTGGAGGACACAGCAGGCTGCCACGATGCTTCAATAAATAAAAGCAAATTGCTTTGGATGCTGGAATCTGAAACAAAAGAGAAAATGCTAGAAAATCTCAGCAGGCCTGGGAGCATCTGTAGGGAGAGAAAAGAGCTAACGTTTAGAGTCCCGATAACCCTTTGTCAAAGCTATAAGACAGAGAAAGTGGGGAATATTTATACTGTGGAGTGAGAATGAAAGATGAGTCATAGCCACTGAAACCCAGGGAAACGGGGTGCTAATAGCCACAGAAACCAAGGGGAAAGAGTGCTAATGGCAGTCCCCAGAGAGAACAAAAGGTGTGAGAGGCCAAACAGCAGAGAAACTAACATCAGAGGGCGAACAGTGACAGATGGAGATGTGGGGGAGGGGAAGGGGGAAGCAAAGGGGAGAAGGGGTAAGGAAATGTGGATAAGATGGCGGGGGGGGGGGTTAAATATATATTAAGAAAGACAAGAAAGAAAGAAAGAAATGGTAAGAGACCGTTGAAATAAAATGGGATGAAAACAAATGGGTTGAGGTGGGGTAGAGCTAATCATCTGAAGTTGTTGAATTCGATGTTGAGACCGGAAGGGTGTCGTGTGCCTAACTGGAAGATGAGATGTTGTTCCTCCAGTTTATGTTGAGCTTCACTGGAACATTGCAGCAGGCCAAGGACAGATATGTGGGCATGGGAGCAGGGCCTTGTGTTAAAATGGCAAGAACGGGAAGGTCCGGGTCCTGAATGCACTCAAACCGAAGGTGCTCAGCAAAGCGATCACCCAGTCTGCGTGATTGCCACGATGCATCACACTGGAGGGCACCTTCAGAGCGGTCCAGGCATCTGGACTGCATCTTCGAGAGGGAGACGCACCGCTCGATCATGCTGCATGGCCATCGTTGTAGCGGGTCTCCGCGTTGGTCTGTGGCCCCCGGATAGGTGTCATCAGCCACGACTGCAGCGGATAATCCCTGTCACCCAGGAGCCAGCCCTTCAGCTGGGGATGACGTCTCGAACATGTCAGGAATCTTCGAGTGAGCCAGGATGAAGGCGTCGAGAACACGTGTGGGAATCGGGTGCAGACGTGCATGATGCGCAGCTGATGGTCACATATCAGCTGCACATTCAATTGAACCTGTTTCGGTTGGTGTAGAGCGGCCTGTCATCAACAGGTGCTCATAGGGGGACATGTATCCCGCCGATCACCCCCTGGACCCAGGGCATGTCAGCGATGGCGGCGAACCCGCTGCCCGGGCATCCTGGTGGAATGAAGTGGATGTAATGTGCCGACTGGGCATATAGGGCCTCCGTGATGGCACCGATGCACCTGAAGTTTGTAAGATCCCGGACAGGTCCCCATGGCACCTGGAAGGACCCCGTGACGAAAAGATTTCAGATCACCGTCACCTTGATGGCCACCAGGAGCGGGCATCCTCCCCCATATTCACGCAGTTCCAAGTGCACTATGATCTGACAGGCATGCCCGGTCGTAGGTCCTCGAATGACAGGTGCTGTCGGTACTCACGAGGCCTCATGTGGTGCCTCCTTTGCCTCACCTTCTCCTCGGCCTGTTGGGCGGCTGGCTCTCTATCCTGGGCGGCTGCCTCCTGTTCCTCTGGGCAGGCTCCGCCGCTGCACACTCCGCTGCTGCAGCTTCCTCCTCCTCCTCGAGCAACTCCAACTCGTACAGCCACAAGGCATCCCCAGGGCTGCAGCGACACGCAGGAAGGCCACCATTGCTGGCTGAGTCATCCATGGTCTGCAGGGGGTGAAAGGCTGACATGTTAACATGGTGCATACCCCCATGCCCACCGGGCTACATGATGGCCCTGGTTGGTACTAAGCATATCCCCCCACCCCATGCCCATCTCCACACTCCTGGCCCCGTCGTTGCCCGGCACCGTGGGGGCCTCTGGCCCTGGCGCACATTCCTGTTGCCAGGGGTACCGTTGTATGGCCCTGCCCTTGCCTGCGGTATGCTCTGCAGCCCCCGCCTGATGCCCCCGTAGGGGCTACAGTGGGTGTTGCCCTTGAGTGGGCCGCTGGTGGGTGGCGACCAGGTTGGGGGGGGGGGGGGGGCGGTGGGGGGGGGGGGTGTGTGGAGATGGGGTTGTGGGGGCACCCATACAGCCGATGTCACTCTGCAGAACCAGGGGCCAAGGTAGGTGGTCAGTGAGTGCGCAGTAAGATGGCTGCCTTGCAGGGTGTGACAATGGCCGTCCGTGCCTGAACACTTGCCCCAGTCGCATGGGGGGTCACTCCGGCCACAAGGCCCATTCCCTGGTCATTTCCCCCCCCCCCCTCCTGCCCCGGCCCTGGCAGGGGCCCCCTCCCCACACCCCAGTCAGCCCACGGTCGCGCCTCACTTTGTCCTACCTCCTCTCTCCCCCATCAGCCACAATGCCAGTTTCACCTTTATTAAAAGGACAAGTGAATCGCAGTCAGGAACATGGCCCATCGGAGGCAGAGAATCGTGGCGGCCCCGGAGAATACCGCGTTGGGATCGCTAATGAAATGCAAACGGTGTTTACTGTACCTGCGTTCCGGACCGCATTGTCACCGTTGTCGAGGTAACGGAGAATTGCGATTTGGCGTCAAATCGGCGCCCGCCGCGATTCCTTCGTCTGAACCGGTTCTCTGCCCAATCATACTTTGCGATTTTGGTGTCAGCCAATGGAGAATTCTGCCCAGCATCTTTCACACCCTCAGAATGCCTCAATTGCCTTTTCAAGCAATACAGCTGTTGAGTTGGGGAGCATGACTGTACACAACAGCCTGTTTGTCATAACTCCGTACAGTTTTCACTCTGACTGTCTTGCCCGGCTCCAGAGTCCAGATTTTGCAGGTGTTGTGGTCATTGTAGCCTCTTTGTCCTCATATCATAAGGGCTTCCTTCACATTCGTTTCCACTTTAGGCTGCAGCAGGATTTCAGCAACAGGGGTTATGGTCCTGGTGTGTCTGGAGAATAATCTCTGTGCTCTTCAGGGCAAACCTTCCCTTGGCAGGGTACAGACTAAGAAATGGAGCATAAAAATCTGAGTTGATGTGGAGGCAATTTTTGAGGAGGTGCTTTGCTGAGCATCCTGCACACTCCTCTTAGCCATTCGATTGTGGGTAAAGGGAACTGCATTTAAAATGTTCAAAGTCCCACATGTGTGTGAAAAGTCCTTGAACGCCTTGCGCACAAGGAGTGGGCATTGTCTGTCATTAGCCAGTGTGGAGTGCTATGAACGGCAAGTGTCTCTTCAGCTTCCGGATTACTGTAGTGATCCTCGTGACAGGTAATCAGTAATCAGCTTCATCTCACTCTGAGTGTGAATCAACAAGGGGCAGATGCTGTTTCCCATTCTAGTTGAATATATCTCAGTGGGTGACCATGGACGGTCTGGAATCTCAGTGGGTGACCATGGAAGGTCTGGAATCTCAGTGAGTGACTGTGGAAGGTCTGGAATCTCAGTGAGTGACCATGGAAGGTCTGGAATCTCAGTGAGTGACCGTAGAAGCTCTGGAATCTCAGTGAGTGACCATGGAAGCTTTGGAATCTCAGTGAGTGACCATGAAAGGTCTGGAATCTCAGTGAGTGACCATGGAAGGTCTGGAATCTCAGTGAGTGACCATGGAAGGTCTGGAATCTCAGTGAGTGACCATGAAAGGTCTGGAATCTCAGTGAGTGACCATGAAAGGTCTGGAATCTCAGTGAGTGACCGTAGAAGGTCTAGAATCTCAGTGAGTGCCCGTGGAAGCTCTGGAATCTCAGTGAGTGACCATGGAAGGTCTGGAATCTCAGTGAGTGACCGTAGAAGCTCTGGAATCTCAGTGAGTGACCGTGGAAGGTCTGGAATCTCAGTGAGTGACCGTAGAAGGTCTGGAATCTCAGTGAGTGACCATGGAAGGTCTGGAATCTCAGTGAGTGACCATGGAAGGTCTGGAATCTCAGTGGGTGACCGTTTTAGCTCTGGAATCTCAGTGAGTGACCTTGGAAGGTCTGGAATCTCAGTGAGTGACCATGGAAGGTCTGGAATCTCAGTGGGTGACCAAGGAAGGTCTTGAATCTCAGTGAGTGACCGTGGAAGGTCTGGAATCTCAGTGGGTGACCGTTTTAGCTCTGGAATCTCAGTGAGTGACCATGAAAGGTCTGGAATCTCAGTGAGTGACCATGGAAGGTCTGGAATCTCAGTGGGTGACCATGGAAGGTCTGGAATCTCAGTGAGTGACCATGGAAGGTCTGGAATCTCAGTGAGTGACCATGGAAGGTCTGGAATCTCAGTGGGTGACCAAGGAAGGTCTTGAATCTCAGCGAGTGACCGTAGGAGGTCTGGAATCTCAGTGAGTGGCCATGGAAGGTCTGGAATCTCAGTGAGTGACCATGGAAGGTTTGGAATCTCAGTGAGTGACTGTGGAAGGTCTGGAATCTCAGTAGTGACCGTGGAAGGTCTGGAATCTCAGTGAGTGACCATGGAAGGTCTGGAATCTCAGTGAGTGACCATGGAAGGTCTGGAATCGCAGTGAGTGACCATGAAAGGTCTGGAATCTCAGTGAGTGACCGTAGAAGCTCTGGAATCTCAGTGAGTGACCATGAAAGGTCTGGAATCTCAGTGAGTGACCATGGAAGGTCTGGAATCTCAGTGAGTGACCATGGACGGTCTGGAATCTCAGTGGGCGACCATGGAAGGTCTGGAATCTCAGTGAGTGACTGAGGAAGGTCTGGAATCTCAGTGAGTGACCATGGAAGGTCTGGAATCTCAGTGAGTGACCGTAGAAGCTCTGGAATCTCAGTGAGTGACCATGGAAGCTTTGGAATCTCAGTGAGTGACCATGAAAGGTCTGGAATCTCAGTGAGTGACCATGGAAGGTCTGGAATCTCAGTGAGTGACCATGGAAAGTCTGGAATCTCAGTGAGTGACCATGGAAGGTCTGGAATCTCAGTGAGTGACCATGAAAGGTCTGGAATCTCAGTGAGTGACCATGAAAGGTCTGGAATCTCAGTGAGTGACTGTAGAAGGTCTAGAATCTCAGTGAGTGCCCGTGGAAGCTCTGGAATCTCAGTGAGTGACCATGGAAGGTCTGGAATCTCAGTGAGTGACCGTAGAAGCTCTGGAATCTCAGTGAGTGACCGTGGAAGGTCTGGAATCTCAGTGAGTGACCGTAGAAGGTCTGGAATCTCAGTGAGTGACCATGGAAGGTCTGGAATCTCAGTGAGTGACCATGCAAGTCTGGAATCTCAGTGAGTGACCATGGAAGGTCTGAAATCTCAGTGAGTGACCATGGATGGTCTGGAATCTCAGTGAGTGACCGTAGAAGGTCTGGAATCTCAGTGAGTGACCATGGAAGGTCTGGAATCTCAGTGAGTGACCATGGAAGGTCTGGAATCTCAGTGAGTGACCATGGAAGGTCTGGAATCTCAGTGAGTGACCATGGAATGTCTGGAATCTTAGTGACCATGGAAGGTCATAGATGTCATAGATGTTTACAGCATGGAAACAGGCCCTTTGGCCCAACTTGTCCATGCCGCCCAGCTTCTATCACTAAGCCAGTCCCACTTGCCTGCATTTGGCCCATATCCCTCTCTACCCACCCTGCCCTGTGAAGGATTCTGATTTATCCAAAGCCTCGAGGCCTGCCGGTTTCAACAACATGTAGGCTTCGATTTTCTTCAACTTGTCAAACAGACTGGTGTAGTAGTATACTGGTGCACAAGTTATTGGCAATATGTGAATGAAGGCACATTTTACACAAGTAACTACACTGAAGTATCATTCGATCAGGATATTAACTTTGCTACCCAACATATGATATGTGACCCATGGATTGTAACAGTAAAACTGCAAGTTAACTGATTTGGTACTGTAATCACCTCGATCTGCACTTTTGTCTGTAAAGCTCAGTCACATCACACCGTGTATAAGCCATCAAAAAAAACAGAATGCCAACTTTACTTATAGAATCTATGGTACGGAGACAGGCCCTTTGGCCCAAACTAGTCCATGCCAACCAAAAAGCCCATCTAAGCTAACCCCATTTGCCTGCATTTGCCCCATATCCCTCTAAACCTTTCCTCTCCATGTATCTGTCCAAATGCCTTTTAAATGTTGCCAATGTCCCCGCCTCAACCACTTCCTCTGGCAGCTCTTCCACATACGTACTATCCTCTGTGTAAAAAAGTTGTTCCTCAGGTTTCCATTAATTATTTCCCCTCTTAACTTAAACCTATGCCCTCTGGTTCTTGATTCCCCATTCATGCTATTCATGTCTCTCATGGTCTTATACACCTCTCTAAGGTCAACACTCAGTCTTCTACGCTCCAAAGAAAATGTCCAATCTCTCCTGAGAAACTCAGTTCCTTGAGTCCTGGCAACGTCTTTGTCAATCTGTTCTGCACTCTCTCCAGTTTAATAACATCTTTCCTATAGCAAGGCGACCAGAACTGATCACAATACTCCAGGTGCGGCGTCACTAACATCCTGTACAACTGCAACATAACTTCCCAACTTCTATACTCAATGTCCCGCCTGATGAATGCCAGCATGCCAGAAGCTTTCTTCACTACCCTATTTACCTGTGACTCCACCTTTAGAGAACCATGCACCTGAACTCCAAGGTCCCTCCGTTGCATGATATTTGCTAAGGTCCTACCATTCACCATGAAAGTTCTACCTTGATTTGACTTTCCAAAATGCAACATCTTACACTTATTTGTATTTAACTCCATTTGCCATTTCTCAGCCCACTTCCCCAGCTGATCAAGACCCTGCGGCAATTTTTCTAATCTTTCTCACTTTCTACAAAACCACCTATTTTTGTGTCATCTGCAAACTTACTGCCTTGTGCATTCTTATCCAATTCATTGATATAGGTAACAAACAGCAATGGGCCCAGCACAGACCCCTAAGGCACACCACTAGTCACAGGCCTCCAGTCCGACAAGCATCCACCATTATCCTCTGCTTCCTCCATTAAGCCAATTGTATATCTGATATGCCAGCTCTCCCCGGATTCTGTGCAATCTGGCCTTCTAGAGAAGCCTACCATGTGAAAGTTTGTCAAAGGCCTTACTGAAGTCCATGTAGACTACGTCTACCGCCCTGCCCTGATCAACCTTCCTGGTCACTTCACCAAAGAACTCTAACAAATTTGTAAGGCATGGTCTTCCAAGATCAAGAAGTTATTTGAATAAAAACATTAATTCTGGTTGTTACCAACAGAAATTTTGCTCACGCATGATAAATATTCACAATGAATAGCTAAAACAAAGCTCAAATAAATTACTGTAATGAACAATGAACTAATTTGCACCTCCTTTTGGAGTGCAACATGACAACAGACTGCTTCATTCAATCGGTTGCTCTCTGATACTTTCTCCAGTTGCAGCAACCTTTCCAATATCTGAAGTTTCACTACTCACATTATACTCATTGGGACCTGGCGTCATATTTTTGGGATCATCCATTTTCATGGCAATGGGAGGCTGGAACATACTGCTATTCCCCATATGATAATCCATCTTTGATAAAAATGGAGATGAAATATCGTATGCATTTGCTCCTGGAGTCTGAGAAAATCTTTTCCGTCCTTGACGGGGTACCTAAATAATGAGTAAAAAGAAAGAAATCTTATAATTGGAATAGTTATGGAAGGAAGAGCACAATGTGGAAAGGACTCAATGCATTTCAGTCTCTAACTGATGTAGATTTAGATTTATATGGGACTGATTAAGAATTTCCCGTGCAGAAAACGTTGATGATCTGTAAAATGCAGGGCGGAATTCTCCCATCCGTTACTAAGTCCCGTGGTAGGGGAGGGTATCCCACTGCAGAGGCTGATGGGACACCACACCATACCTTCCCTGGCATAATTAATTATGCATCCGAGGGTTTCGCGGCATCATCCATGGAGGGGCGGGTTTGATGGCATACCTGGGTGCCATACTGTAAGGTGCCTGACGTCACTGACACACCATTGGAGGAAGAAGATGGACCTCCAGAAACATTCAGAGGCTGGAAGATGGACCACTTTGAGACACTGAAGATGGAGGATCCACCTGATTGATGCCACCCCGCACCTGCCCCCATCCACTGCCCATCATTGATCCCACCGCTGGGGTTTGGGGGAATTCCACCCACAGATTCTGTTATTTGTCTGTTTTACAGAGGTTGTTTGCATAACGACTCAACCATTTGCAGAACACTTATGACATATAACAAAATTCCCATCAAACAAGAGCTGAATATATCCCTGATATCACAATTACATTATGATAAGAAAATATAAAAACTCACTTTGGATGCAAGTCCACCCATTCCTCTTTTGGAGAGAGAGGTACTGAAGGTTTCAATTGGTCCATGAGCAAAACCATAGGAACCTGGCCCTGGGTTTTCATTCTGTAAAAGAATGTCTGTATAAAAAGCTTATTGATCAAAACAGTAACGTATGATAGTTGTGTATTAATGGATGACAATCACTACCACAGCAGAGATTTTATATTATTCATTCATGAGGTGTTGGATGTTGCTGTCTAGGCCAGCATTCATTTTCCACCCCCAATTGCCCTTGAGATGGTGCTGGTGGTGAGCCACCTTCTTGAACCACTGCATTCTGATATAGGTATACCCACAGTGCTGTTAGGGAGGGAGTTGTAGGATTTTGACTCTGTGATGATAGTTGCAAGCCAAAACGATCTGTGACATGGAGAGAGCAAAGAGGTGCTGGTGTCTGCTGTCCTTCTTCTTCTGGGTGGTAGGGGTCAAGGGTTTGAAAGGCACTGTTGAAGAACCTTGATAAGTTGTTGCAGTGAATCATGTAGATGATAATGATATACAGTTTGGCCGCAGTGCACCGATATTGGAAGGAATGTATGTTTAAGGTGGTAGAAGGTGTTCTGATCAAGTGGGCTGCTTTGTCCTGGATAGCGTTGAGCTTCTTCAGTGTTGTTGAAGTTACACTCATCCAAGCAAGATGAGAGTATTTCATCACACACTTGGTTTGTGCCAAGGTCAGGCTTTGGAGGGAGAGTCAGCGGGCGAGTTAATCACCACAGATTACCCAGTTTCTGACTTGTCCTTTGTCACAGTATTAGTATGGCTGCTCCAGTTTCTGTCCAATGGTGACTCATCAGGTTGTGTGGATTTCAGTAATGGCAATGCCACTGAATGTCAAGGGAAGTTATTTAGACTTTCTTTTGTTGGTGATTGTTATTGTCTGGCACTTATATAGTGCAAATGTTACTTGCCATTCACCAGCCAATCCCTTTGCCTAGGTCTTGCCAGATGCACAGATTGCATTAATTTCGAACACATTATGAATGGAACTGAATGCTATAATTTGAAATGAACATCCCCATTCTGTTCTTAAGATGGAAGGATGCTCATTGATAAGTTAGCTGAAGTTGGGCCTAAGACACAGCTCTGAAAACCCCCTGCAGTGCTAAAGAGCTGGCTTTTAAAGCAGACCAAGGCAGGCCAGCAGCACGGGTTCAATTCCCGTACCAGCCTCCCCGAACAGGCGCCGGAATGTGGCGACTAGGGGTTTTTCACAGTAACTTCATTTGAAGCCTACTTGTGACAAGCGATTTTAATTTCATTTTAATTTCATTTCAGTGATGTCATCAGGACTGAGGTGATTGGCCTCCAACAACCACAACCATCTTCCTCCTTGCTAGGTATGACTCCAACCAGGCGATAGTTTTCGCCGATTCACGTTGACTTCAGTTTTACTAGGGCTCCTTCATAGGAATCATAGAATTTCTACAGTGCAGAAGCAGGCCATTCGGCCCATCGGGTTTTCACCGATCTTTCGAATGAGCACTCTACCCATGTCCACCCTGCCCTATCCTTGTAACCCAACCCACACATCCCTGGACACTGAAGGGCAATTTATCATGGCCAATCCTTCTAAGCCGCACATCTTTGGACTATGAGAGGAATTTGGAGCAACCGGAGGAAATCCATGCAGACATGGGGAGAACGTAAAAACATCATACAGGCAGTGACCCAAGGCTGGAATTGAACCCAGGTCCCTGGTGCTGTGAGGCTAACCACTGTGCCACTGAGCCGCGTCGATGCCACACAGTGCCAGATGTTGCCTTAATGCCAATGGCAGTCATTCTCACCTCAGGGGCGTCATTCTCCGCCGGTGGGAGTCTCCGTTTTGCCGGCGCCCGGGGGTTTCCCGACGGCGTGGGGCTGCCCCACAATGGGAAACCCCATTGACCGGCCGGTGTTACGGAGACTCCCGCCGGCCGGTCGGGGCAGAAATGTGGCGGGGCGGGTAGGCGAATTTCGCCCCAGGTTTGTAATTCAATTGTTAGTCCAAATTTGGGCCAAAGTTATAATGAGGTCTGAAGCCCTGGTGTAATTGAAATTGTGCATCTGTGAGCAGGTTATTGGATCAGTGATTGCAGGAGAGTCTGGGAACAAATGGGAAAGTAGTGTCAGAGAGGTAAGTGCCCAATTCTCTCAACTTTAGACAAGAAGAAATCCAATTCCCTTCACCATTGGTGTTTCCATTTACAGATAAATGATGGACAGTCAAACCAAATAAAGCTTGTTTTCACCTGATTCATTAACCTGTGACAGGGTATTAACCAATCACTCGTTTCTTTGTATTCGAGACCATGTAGTGAATTTTCAAAGTTGCAAAGAGCAGAACTGCAATGGCTGAAGGGGCAGAAGAGAACCACAGTGCCAAAAATGATATGAAACAGGAATAACAAATCAACACCAGGGGACTGATTAAAGGATTGATTTTACATTCAACAATTTATTTTAACTCATCCAATTCGAGTCATCCCATATGATCTCAGAAAATGCTGAATGCACTAGATACAGCAAAGGCTATGGGCCCTGACAGCATTCTGGACTGTAGTGCTGAAGGCCATTACCAAAGATGTTTCACTATAGGTACAATACTGGCATCTACCCGACAATGTGGAAAATTGTCCAGGTATGTTGATCATGTCCATCTCCAGACTTAATTATTCCAATGTTCCCTTTCTTGTCCCCCACCCTCTACAAATTCTAATTTCTCCAAAAAGAAGATACATGAATCCCTTCCCAAACGGAATTCCCTTTGGTTAACTGAATCTTTCTGCTCCTGCAGGAGTGGATTTGAAGGCAGCAGCAGGAGAAAGGTTGGAAATATTAGTGTCAGGTAAGCAGGCCAACACGTCCCCTACTCTGGGCGATCTTCCCATGTGGTACGTCATCACTGCCAGAGGCTAACCACCCAGCAGTAATGGGCACCCAATCTACAAATTTAACAACCCATTTGTGTGCTCCCCCACTTTGAGGACCAGGCCTGGCAGGGGCCTGACAGTTTCTTGCCAGTAGCCAGCCCTTATATTCTGGCCTTAATCATGGGTCTACTTTGTGGTAATTAATCAGAGGCCTTTTGAAAATCAAAATACATAGAATCTACTTCACTTCCCTAATCTACCCTTTCCGTTAGCTCGTCAAAGAATAAAATAATGGTGATTATGCCTGATCTTCCCTTTTGAAATCTGTGCTGAAATCTTTCATTTTTTTCCATCACATCTTTGAATGAGGATTCCCTTATCTTTCCCACAAGTGGCATGAATTTAATTGGTCCATAGTTTCCTGAACTCATTCGATCTCCCTTTTAAAACATATGAATTGCATTAACTATCCTGATTGCATCAGATCTATTGTTGGAGCTACATTCCAGGCAAGTGTAGAGTATTCTATCACATCACTGACTAATGCCCTGAAGATGGGGGATAGGCTTTGGGAAGGCATAGGTGAGTTAATCACTGCAGAATGTAGTATAAGGGTATCTGGTATAGCAAGGGATAATGTGGGGCTGGGAAACAGTACTGACCACAGTGTGATGTAAAGAGATGCATGACCTGAGACTAGAGAGAGTTGTTGGCTGGACAAAGACCCATGTAGAAGCAAGCACGGATTTAGCTAATTGCTTGGGCTATATCCTGTATATAGGTACATATTTACGTGTTATGATATTTAACCATACAAGACTCGGAACACCTTTGTAAGAACTACTGAACACCTAGCAGGCAACAACTAAACTTTCCAGCTTGGGAATTTATTTGTACATTTCCATGACAGTCATTGATTTGGAGGAGGAGTTTGGAGTTCACGTTGATGAAACAAAGATATGGACAATTACAACCTCAGGCATTTGGGATCCACCCACCTTTGTCCCAGGAGCTTTTGTAAGGCCTATAGGCACACCTTCTTGGGAATATCTGAAGAAACCTGTCTTAGTTATTTAAGTTTCATAAAGGAGGCTGTCACGGAGGTGCAGTTTCATTAGACACAACTTTGAGACAAATTGCACCACACAACAGCTTTATCCATAATTGTAATCACCATTGCACTGAATTTTCATAGAATTTTGACAGTGCAGCAAGAGGCCATTTGGCCCATCACGTCTGCACCGACCCTCTGAAAGAGCATCCTACCTAGGCCCACATCCCCACCCTATCCCCGTAACATCACCTAACCTGCACATCCCTGGACATCAAGAGGCAATTTAGCATGGCCAATCTACCTAACCTGCACATCTTTGGACTGTGGGAGGAAACCGGAACGCCTGGAGGAAACGCACGCAGGCACGGGGAGAACGTGCAAACACCACATAGACAGACCTGAGGTCAGAATTGAACCCAGGTCCCTGGCACTGTGAGGCAGCAGTGCTAACCACTGTCACCATGCTGCCCTAGAATTTTCATTCTCCTAATCCGGAATAGTAGTTCTAATCCATTTATAGTAGAATTTTCATGCTACTAATCCCTTTAAGCCACCATGAAAATATTTGCTAAATTCACTAGTTCTCTGTATACTAATGTATCTAAATCATGGCAGAAGCATTCTTTCATATTATCTCATATTCTCTTTATAAAGTGAAAGCAGCGCACAATGCCATAGAGTTTTTACCAATGGCAGCTTCTTAAAAGTGCATTGATTTGACCACAGCCCAAAATAATAACCCCATAGCTTAAATAAACAGAAAAGGGTTGCATGCTATTAATATGCAGGTAATCTTGGACAAGGGAGTTTTGGGGGCACTGTGGATAGCATCCCTGCCTCTGAGTCAGAAGCTTTGAGTTTGAGTCCCACTCCACAGGAGCTGTGTTCATCAAGCGGCCAAAGAGATTGGTTATCAACCTGTAAATCCCCCCAATACACCTATGGCAGGTGATAAAAGTCCACTGGTCAGCCATGCTTGACGTGGAGAGATGCCTCTCAAGATATTGGGTGCGATTTAATGGCCACACTGTGTCTGTAAAAGTAGCTTACCATGGTGCAGCGTGGCCGATAGAAGAATGGTGAGGGGGGGGGGGGGCACTCTCAGGATCTACCTCGCTCGCAACACCTTGCAAGATCAACCACGATCTCGCGAGATGTTGAAAGATCGCTTTTTAGCAAATCTGCTTAAAGCTAGTCTCACATTAATGTGCAGGCGCCTGAGTTACCTGAGGTATGGGATCAATCTCCCTCACCTCGGAGATCTTGGGTGAGTGGTGTTCAGTACTGGGTTCCAGAAACGGGGACCAGGTGGAATGGCACTCATGGGGGTCTCCCAGGAGATCGGAGGCTTTGGGCAGTGTGGCACCCTGGCACTGCTGGTATCACCTGGGCACCCTTGCACTGCCAGCCTGGCACCCTGGCAGTGCCACTTGGGTGCCAGCTTGGCACAGCCAAGATGCCAAATGGCACTGCTAGATGGCAGGAGCACTTGTCAGGGTGCAAGGTTGGCACTGCTAAGCTGGCATTTGTTTACGGGTGCGATTGGGCCAGACATACCCTGTGTCGGGGGGTGCGGGTATCCTCCCATAGGGGTTTTGAGGGAGGGGGGTCATTGCAAGTGCCAGGAAACACATCGCTAAACATGCTCGCAATTGGACTTTGCTCCCATTTAGTTAAATCGCGCTCATAGTCTCTGAAGACCAATTACAGGAAAAACTGGCCATGGAAACCGGCATAAGCATGTGTTTTGTCTGCACTATGTGTCATTAGATGCAGGAAGTGTCTGAGTCTAACCTTGGACAATAGGAATTGAACTATGCAAGTTAATGTGTGATACCCTGAGAGTAATTATTTTGTATCAGTCTGCTATGCCAATATTGTTTGAAAGAATCCTGACAAACGGCGAACGTTTTGGACTGCACAGGTAGGTTGGTACAACCCCCAGGGTGGACAGGGTCATGCTTGGAGTGGTTCGGGAAGGAGTGACTCCTTGTCTTGGGTGAACAGGGGGGGCGGTGTTCCCTTGTGGATGGGATGGACTTGAATCTATGAATGTATTTTGGTGCCCAATCTGTCAGGAGCTGGGGTTGCTGGAGAGTGACCCATTTCCGGGACTCATTTTGACAATGTGTCAAAATATATGTGTTGTAACCTGCCTACTTACCATTGGCTGGGGACTAATGACTATCCCACAATCCTGTGGGAGTATGAGCTTCCCCAATGAGGGGGGCGGAGAAACCACTAGTAAACTCCTAGTATAAATAAAGCTGGCCAGTTCAGGAACCAGCAGGAAGGAGTATGTAGCAAGGGAAGTTACTGCTACTGTTATGTATATATGTTATAGTAAATAAATGTTATTACTTTGTATCCTTAAAACTCGTGCTGGATTCTTCGTGGCCCTTACAAAAATATGGCAGGAAATCCTGGCAGCGTGGCCAGTGGGCTACACTTGGCTTTTCCCGCCTGGCTTGACACATTGTTAAAGAAAAGAGAAAATTCCGCCCCAGGACTTAATTTGAGCACAAGAATCAAGGCTAATGCTCCAGTGCAGTATTGAGGGAGTGCTGTACTGTGTGAGGTGCTGTCTTCTACACATGATGTTAAACCAAGGCCCTATCTGCCTGCTCAGCTGGATGTAAAAGATCCTCTGGTCATGCTTCAGGGGAGACGGTGGTGTAGTAGTAATGTCACTGGACTGGTAATCCAGAGGCCCAGGCCTGTGTGTTGGGGTCATGCGTTCACAATCCCACCATGGCAGTGGGTGGAATTTAAATCCATTTCACAAAGATCAGGAATTGAAAGTCTGTCACAGGAATGGTGGCCACAAAACTAAATTATTTTAAGGAAGGAAATTTGCCATCCTTATCTGGTCAGGCCTACATGTGGCTCCATACTCCTAGCAATGTGGTTGAATCGGAAATGGCCGGGTAAGCCATTCAGTTGTGGAAATAAGGGGTTGGCCAGCGACACTCGCCTTCTCTGAAAGAAAATGAATAAAAGGTACCATTTTCTCCAGCTCAAAACTTGTCACTCATCTAATAATGTTAAAATTGGACTCCATCTATATATTGCAAGGACAACTGGAATTCAGTCTGTTTAGTTATGTCCATAGATGAACATAGAGTCATAGAGCTTTACAGCACAGAAAGAGGCCCTTCAGCCCATTGTGTCTGCCGGCCATCAAGCATCTATCTGTTCTTTTATTTTTTTGGTTTTTTTCTTGATTTAGCACCAATTTATTCTAATTCCACCTTCCAGCACTTGGTCTGTAGACTTGTATGTTTTGACATTTCGAATGCTCATCGAAATGTGTCTTAAATGTTGTGAGGGTTCCCATCATCGACACCATTTCTGACTCTGTCCTTTGCTGTTACTCCTGGCTGTCATCTGGTGCTTTGGTGGTGGAACTCAGCCGAATACTGTTGGCAACAAGTCTCCTGATGGCTTTGCAAGATCAGGGAATTTTACCCGCAGCATGTTACGGAGTTCCATGACTCTGAACAACAGTGGCAGCTGGTAGGAGCCAGGAGTGGTGTTGAAGGAAGAGGGCAGAATGGGGATCGTGTGAACCCGAAGTTGGGGAGGGAGACCGCCAGTGGTAGCTGGGAGACAGGCAGGAGTGTGAATATAAAATGCCCCCAGGGTAAGAGGCTATGATCTAATAGGGAGATCTTCTGGCGATAGTGATTGGCAAACTGGAAATCTTAAAAGAGGGGTGGACTATATTTTCAGCAGAAGTTTCACATACCTGGCAGAAATGTTTCCCCATTCTTTGACAAACACTACCTGCCCCTAATCTGCACAGTTCACAGGCTAACCAAGCGTTATTAGAAAAACACTGTTAAATTCCTTTCACCTCTGGCAGGTTTTGCCATCTGGTGACTCATCTGAGAGCTCATTAAACTCTACAGATTTTAAACAAACGCATTTGTTCAGCAGCAACTGGGTTTGATCAGTAAAGTAAACTTTGTAACTGTCTGAACTGTTTGCACATTGTGACTTGTATTCAGGTCTGCGGCTAGTGCCTAATTTGGATATTTTCAATTCCTTCCTCCTCCCATGGTCACCTGTGCCTGGGGTGCATATTCTTGGTACCCTTCATTCATCATCCACAAACAACCACTCAGTGAAATCATTTACATAATGTCAGCTTCTGCATGCAGATTGCTCACAGTCAATTCTACCTCTCTGCCACCTTACTGCCTCCAGTACTGTTGCTGTAAAATTTAACTACCTATATCTAACTTTAAATCCTGATGTGTTATACGTTTCTACAGCTCAATGATGGCAAAGCTGGGGCCATCCAGTACCTTGACATCATTTTTTCAGCCTTCATAAAATTTCTCGATGTTTGTAGGTTGAGTCCAATGGTGCTTAAGGTTCCTTTCACCCCGATCTGAGTCTTCAAACCCACCAGTACTTTCTTTGTCCTCCCCTCTCTTACTACCATCAGTGCTAAAGCCCACATTCATGTCGTTGACACTTCACAGTGCAACTTCTGAAATGATCACTTTGTCAGCTTTTAGCCTGTGCAAATTTCAACTGACCCAGAATTCCGCAGCCCAAGTCCCATCCCACGTAGAGCCACAGTCCACCCTCCACCCCCACACTCTCTGCACCATCAAATCAACTTCAAAATCCTCAATCTTCATTTTGAAATCTTCTCCCAGCCTCACCCAGTAATCTTTTCCGGCCATACATTCCAACCCACACCTTCCATTCCTCTTGATAGCTGCTTGTCTCCCTCCTCCTCTACTCCACAATTGCAGTTAGAATCTTTGAGCTATTCCGCCCATCTCTGTTTGAACTCTTATTCACAAACCATTTCATCACCTGGCACCACAAACAAGAAGCAACAAGCTCAATAAAGGTGATTATGAAGACATTTACGTCGCCTTCAAATGACTGCGTGGCGCCCAATTACGCTTGTGTTGAAAAGTAACACAATTTGAGTGGAACCAATGTGCAGGGGTACGGGAAGGGGGGGGGGGGGAGGGGGGGGGGAGGCAGGAGAATGGCAGTAAGTCATAATGTTCATTTGGAGAGCCAGTGTACGCACGGTGGACCGAATGGCCTCCTCCTGCGTCGTAACAATTCTGTGATCCTCGAGAAGCCTGGGAATTCCACAGAACACACCTAATGTCATTTGTTTAACCGGTTTTACATGCAGTGGATTTGGAAAAGAAATACATTTAAATAAAAAACAAAAGTGCTGGAAAGTACAGCATTGGTGGAGCGAGAAGGGAAACAGAGTTAACGTTTTGATATGACTCTTCATATTGGGAACAAAACGTTTATTTCTGTTCCTCTCTCCGCTGATTCTGCCAGTTTTGTCAGCACTTCCTGTTTTTATTTCAGATTTCCAGCATCCGTGGTATTTTGCTTTTATTTTGGGTACATTCAAAATGCTGGCTTTCAAAATTGGTGTTCATCTCCGGGCGGCGCATGCGCGGGAGCGTTAGCGGCCGCTGACGGCATTCCCGCACATGCGCAGTGGAGGGAGTCTCTTCTGCCTCCGCCATGGTGGAGACCGTGGCGGAGGCGGAAGGGAAAGAGTGCCCCCACGGCACAGGCCCGCCCACGGATCGGTGGGCCCCGATCGCAGGCCAGGCCACCGTGGGGGCACCCCCCAGGGCCAGATCACCCCGCGCCCCCCCAGGACCCCGGAGCCTGCCCAGGCCGCCTTGTCCCGCCATTCAAAAGGTGGTTTAATCTAAAGGCGGGACAGGCAATTTATCGAAGTCTCCGGCACCGGATATTCGGCGGGGGTGGGAATCGCGCCGCGCCGGTTGGCGGGCCCCCCCGCTCGATTCTCCAGCCCGGATGGGCCGAAGTACCGCCGCTAAAATGCCTGTCCCGCCGGCGTCAATTAAACCACCTACCTTACCGGCGGGACAAGGTGGCGCGGGCGGGCTCCGGTGTCCTGGGGGGGCGCGGGGCGATCTGGCCCCGGGGGGGTGCCCCCACGGTGGCCTGGCCCGCGATCGGGGCCCACCGATCCGCGGGCGCGCCTGTGCCGTGGGGGCACTCTTTCCCTTTTGCCTCCGCCACGGTCTCCACCATGGCGGAGGCGGCAGGGACTCCCTCCACTGCGCATGCGTGGGAAACTGTCAGCGGCCGCTGACGCTCCCGCGCATGCGCCGCCCGGAGATGTAATTTCCGCGCCAGCTGGCGGGGCACCAAAGGCCTTTTCCGCCAGCTGGCGGGGCGGAAATTCCTCCGGCGCCGACCTAGCCCCTCAATGTTGGGGCTCGGCCCCAAAAGATGCGGAGCATTCCGCACCTTTCGGGCGGCGCGATGCCCGTCTGATTTGCGCCGTTTTGGGCGCCAGTCGGCGGACATCGCGCCGTTTCCGGAGAATTCCGCCCCTTATGTCCATTACATCTTTGTCAAATCTCTCCTGAGCTGTCACTTATCCCTGACCTGCTATTTTGCGCCACCCTCTCTCTCCTCAGCAGTATAAAACCCACCACATTACTAACTCGCTCCAGCTCTGAAGAAGTCAAATCGGATTCGAAACTTGGGCTGGATTCTCCCACCCCACCCATCGCATGAATGCCAGGGGCGAGCCGTATACAATGGAGAGCTCTGTTGACCTCGGGCCCGGTGACCAGAGAATCCCGCCCACTCTGTTTCTCACTCCCCAGATACTGCCAGGCCTGCTGAGATTTTCCAGCGTTTCCATTCTATTATATCTATTTTTGTGACATTGATTGAGGGACAAATGTTCACCAGGATACACGAGAAACGTCCCTGTGCTTGTTTACAGTTAAATCAGGTTGTTTGCACCATAAATCTGAAGTCATGATCCTGGTGGTCTACTGGGTCTGCACCCACCAGTGTTCATCAGTGCTGGCCCTACTGGAGTCTGTAGAGTCAGTTGGAGTGTATCTAATTTGCAAGGGGAATACTGGCTGGCACGCATGTCACTGCAGATACACTCCCAGCATATGGCTACCCAATGAATCATAGAATAAAATCATTGAATCCCTAAAGTTCAGAAAACGGTCATTGGGCCCATCGAGCCTGCATCGACCCTCGGAAAGAGCACCCTACCTAGACCCACTCCCCCAACCTATCCCTGTAACCCCTCCTAACCTTTGGACACTAAGGACAATTTAACATGGCCAATCCATCTAACCTGCACATCTTTGGACTGTGGGAGGAATACGGAGCACCCGGAGGAAATCCAAGCAGATGGGGAGAACACACAAACTCCAGACATGCATTCGCACAAGATCGGAATCGAACCCGCCTCCCTGGTGCTGTGAGGCAGCAATGCTAACCAGTGTGCCACCATGCCGCTAAAAAAATTGGTAAGTTGGGTGGGAGGTTGCCTGTATCTTATTCCTGATCCCAACCATGTCCCCTTTGGCTCCTGTGCAAGAAGATTTTCTGAATATATTGTTATTTAAATTTAGCCCTGGATTGCCTTTCCACTCTCCAGTGGCACCCACATAATTATCTGGAAGCTATTTTTCTTATGTACCGGGCAAAATGGCCTCCAGTGCAAACTCTTGTCTGGCAGGATTCTTCGTCCTACTGAATGCCATTTGCTTTGTAAAGGGTGGGCAGAATTTTAGTTCCCTACATATCAGACAACCCGTGCATCTGGATCCCTGCCATTTGTCAAGTGGGTCCTATCTCTAACAATGGCAGAGCATCTGAGGCTCCTTCCTGTGCATCTAACCCTTGCTCTATCTGAGCTAGAAGCATCGAATGCGTAAACTATGCAAAACAAAAAGTCCTTTATCTGGATTAAAAAATTCACCACTTTAGCATATATGTACAGTATATGTTTTAAATCAATAATTGAAAAAGAAATTGTTTGTAGTTGCAATCGTTTGGTGGACGTTTGAAGAATTATTACCTGAAAATCATCATCAAATCTTCTTGCCCGAGAACCAAACCCCTTCCTCTCGAGTATTTCATACCTCACAGTTTGATACTTGCTTGGTATTGTAGCAGCGAAAATTGATGATTTCCATCCTACAGAACAGCAATCATAAATAGAGAGATAAGAAAATCTACCCCATTCACCAACTAGGAAAACATAGTCAGAAATAAAGATTTACCATGACACATATTGGATGTTGATGGAATTGGCATCTTGGACGGGATTCTCCGACCCCGCACTGAGTCGGAGAATCGCCGGGGGGGGAGGGGGGCGCGAGTCACGTGACTCCGCCCCGACGACGGTCCGCCGATTCTCCGGTCACCTGAGAATCGGTGCCATTGGCATCGTCGCGGCGCGACGGGCCGAGTGCCCGTCGAGTTAGGCCGAGGCCCGCCGAGTTAGGCCGAGTCCCGCCGGCGCCGTTCACGTGTGGTCCCACTTGGCGGGACCTCGGCGTTCATGTTGCAGGAGGCGGCCTGGTGGTGGGGGAGGGGGGATCTGACCCCGTGGTGGGGCCTCCACGGTGGCCTGGCCCGCGATCGGGCCCTATCGATTGGCGGGTGGGCTTATCCTGGTGGGGGCCTATGTTCCTCCGCGCCGGGTCCCTGTAGCTCTCCGCCATGTTGCGTCGGGGCCGGCGTGGAGGAGGCAACTAGCATGCATGCGCGAAGTCGCGCCAACCCTAGCACGCATGGGCGGACTCGCGGCGCCTGTTCTGACACCGGCATTGGCAGCTGGAGCAGCGTGAGGCTCTCCAGTGCCATGCTGGCCCCCTGTGCGGCGCAGGATCGCTGCTCCTAGCGGCCTGTTGATGCCATTGTAAAATGCGACGGCGTTTACGACAGCGTCAACACTTAGCCTCAGGATCAGAGAATCCCACCCCTTATGTCTGCATTATTCATTGACTGATAGAGATGCAGAATAACTATAGCAAGAGCTTTGTACCCTCTATCCTGGTGTAATTGCATGTCATCCTTTAACAAATGCAAGGCCAGGGTCAAATACATTGGGCTGGATTCTTGGTTTCAGCGGCTAAGTGCCGGCTCGAATTTGTGGGCATTTTACGATGCAAAAATCAGTGCCGACTCCTCACCGATTGGGGACCGGCGAGGGGCTAGCAGCGGCACTGTGAGAAACTCCCGGTTCCTGCGCCAAAAACGGGCACAGAATGGCCGGGTCCCTGGCCGCGCAGGTGCACAGCGATGACACGCAGCGGTCGTGCTGTACAACATGGCGCCGGCCATGCGCAGACCCGACACGCTATCTGCGACCATACAGGCCACCCCCTGGCCTTCCCCCACCAGTCCCCCCTGCCCTTGCGGAAGCCCACCCTGCCAGCGGCATGGATACTGGCCGAGTGTGGCGGCGCTGGACACAGATGCAGCCGCCACACCGGTCCCCGACCTCTGAGACCACACATGTCCCGCACGGACGGGAACTCACCCCATCAGCCAACACCATTGCAACAGCGAGCGGTATGCAACGCGATGACGGCATTTCGGAGGGGGCGTAGACTCGCAAACCAGCGTCAATCTGGCGCCATCCCTGATTGCGGCGTCAGAATCGATTCTCCGCTCAATCGATTTTGTTGCGGTCTGTGGAGAATCCCGCCCATGGCCTACGTCTGAAAACCTGCTTCTGGTTTTTAAGCATCAGTGCAATCTTCATATAAACAGTTCAAACAATTTGAATCCATCAATATCAGATGTGATTTATTCATGTTTTCCTGTCAGGCTACTCTAAAATGTGAACAGATCTCGATTTCCATCGTTGGTGACTGGTGTTCCAATACTGTTTGTGCCACCAAAACAAACTAATTACAATTTTAAAAGATTATTACCCTGATTCAGTAACATTATGAAATTAGAGGTTGGATTTTTCTGCCTTATTCCACACAAAAATATTTAGGATTTCTGTGTAAACCATCAGAAAATAGGACAGTGGCATCAATCATCACTCATGCTCCCATAAGATTCCTCTCCCTGTTCGTCCCCACTGTCCCTGGTCACAATGCAATTCATGGTGAGGTGCAGAGGTCATCCACCCCATCAATGGCCTTCCTGGTCACACTAGTTACATACAACCATACGAATTAGGAACAGGAGCGGCCCATTCAGCCCCTTGAGCCTGCTCCAACATTCAATAAGATCTTGGCTGATTGGGTTTTGGCCTCAGCTCCACATTCCACTTATACCTGACAACCTTTCACCTACTGATTAATCAAGAATTTATCTACCTCTACCTTAAAAATATTAATCAACCTTGTCTCCCCCATTCTATGGAACAGAGAGTTACAAAGATTAACGACTCTGAGATAAACAAAATTCTCTCATTGTTGTGGTGGCATGGTAGCGTGGTGAGCACAGTTGCTTCACAGCTCCAGGATCCCTGATTCGATTCTCGGCTGGATCACTATCTGTGTGGAGTTTGCACGTTCTCCCCGCGTGTGCGTGGGTTTCCTCCGGGTGCTCCGGTTTCCTCCCACAGTCCAAAGATGTGCAGGTTAGGTGGATTGGCCATGCTAAATGGCCCTTAGTGTCCAAAAAGGGTAAGTGGGGGTTACTGGGTTACGGGGATAGGGTAGATATGTGGGCTTGCGTGGGGTGCTCTTTGTAAGGACCGGTGCAGACTTGATGGGCTGAATGGCCTCCTTCTGCACTGTAAATTCTATGATCTATGATCTTAAATGGGAGACCTCTTACTTTTAAATGGTATTCCCTAGTCTTAGTCTGTCCCACAAGGGGGGATCTTTTCAGCATCCACCCTGCCAAGCATCTCAGGGTCTTCTATGCTTCAATAAGATCACCACTCTAAATTACAATGGACCCAGGCCCAGCCTGACTAATCTTTCCTCATAATATAACGCTGCCGCTCCAAGTAGCTGTTGAGTGAACCTTCTCAGAATTGTCTCTAATGAGACCCATTCTGTCTATCTCCTCCTTAAATGTACTCAGTATCCCGGCATCCACCGCAGTCTAGGGAAGCGAATTCCAGAGTCACAACGTTTGGGAGAGATCATTTGTCCCCACCTTTATTTAAAATCCCCTTATCCTAAAACTGTGACCTCTCATTCTAGATTGCCCCACAAGAGGAAACACTTACTCTAAGTCTACTTTGACAATACCTTTTACCACTTTATATACCTCAATTAGATCTCCTCTCATTCTTCGAAACTCGAGAGAGTATAGGCCTAAACTCATAGAATCATAGAATTGACAGTGCAGAAGGAGGCCACTCGGTCCATCGAGTCCGCACCGGCCCTTACAAAGAGCATCCCACTCAAGCCCACATCTCCACTCTATCTCCGTAACCCAGTAACCCCCACTTAACATTTTTGGACACTAAGGGCAATTTAGCATGACTAATCTACCGAACCCGCACATCCTTTGACTGTGGGAGGAAACCGGAGCACCCGGAGGAATCCCACGCAGACACGGGGAGAACATGCAGACTCCGCACAGACAGTGACCCAAGCCGGGAATCGAACCTGGGACCCTGGAGCTGTGAAGCAACTGTGCTAACCACTATGCTACCGTGCTGCCCCCTATCTGCTCAATCTCTCTTCGTAAGACAAACCCCTCATCTCTGGAATGAATCTAGTGAACCTCCTCTGAATTGCCTCCAATGCAACGACATCCCTCCTCAAATAAGGGGACCAAAACTGTACATAGTACTTCAGATATGGTCTCATCAATACCTTGTACAGTTGCAGCAACACTTCCTTACATTTATACGCTATTTCTTTGGCTATAAATGTCAACATTTCATTTGCCGTTCTTTTTATCTGGGAGGGTGGTTACAGTGACCCCCAAACTGGGTGCATTCTGGAAGGGAGGGCCGACCCTCCCCATGCAACCCTGGAACCACGAGATTCCCCCCTCAACCAAGGCCACTCAAAAGAAGAAAAGATTAGGCCACCCAAGTACAAACAAAGATCCGTAACTGAATGACCACGTCACCAAGGCTTACCAACCAACACCACCACAGCCAGCCCTCACAGACTCCAGTGCAAAGAAATAAGTAGAAGCAACTCACCCAAGCCTCCCAAAGTCAGAGGGTGTGTTTCTCTGGCCTCGTTGCGCTCTCGCTTGAGCGAAACGAGGCCGGTGAATAGCGTGAGAGGCCGAAAACAAGAACCGTGCCAGGCACCAAACAGTTTGCGATGAAACCAGCCTGCTCCCATAGACAAAATTGGCTTAAGCCCTATTTCCATGCAATTAACAGGTGCCATCCCATATCCAACAGCCTTCCGTGACTCATCAGTCAGCAAGTGATCTTGTTGGCGCCGATTAGTACTCCTTTTGAAAAATGTGACCATCGGGGAAGGGTTTCTGTAGGGAGCCGGGGAGGTGAATAGCCACCTTTGCTCAGAGGCAAAGAGTCCCGGGGCACTCGGCTTGCCGCCCCAGTGCTCAGCGGGGGGGTGGAAGAGCCTTGGCTGGGTCGGGGGGGGGGGGGGGGGGGGGAGGAGCACCCTCCTCAGGGGTGGACTGCCTGTGAAGTGGGGAAGTGGAGTTGGTAGGCATTGGAGGTGGTGGCAACCATGCGCGGCACCACCATGCCAACCCCTGGATTGTGTGTACCATTCCAGAGGCAACCTTAGCCCCTTCCCGTCTGCCCCACCAACCACTCATAAGCCCCATAGACTGGTGAGACCTCTGGCCGTGCAGCTGAAGGCTATTGCTGATAGGGAATTGGCAATCGTGGTTAAGTCAGCACTTCACACATCACAAGCGGATTCCCGTGGATAGACAGGCCATGTAGCATGTGGGAGTCATTGCCCAGCATCCCAATCACACCTTGATGCCTGGATACTGTGTTTAATCACTGCGGGACGTAACACCACACAAGCAACCAACATCTGAGTACCCAGGGGATGTGACACAGCTCCGGAGACATGCCCACGGCCGAGAAGTGGGTGAGTGCTATGGGGAGTGGGGGATGCCTGGAGAGGTGGGCCAAGGGTTCGGAGGTCACGCTGCATTGCGGAATAAAGTCACAGAGGCAGCATACTACTTGTGGTCAAGGGTTTTTAATGTGTCACAGGTGTCCAACAATTCCCCAGTCTCCCGATGCTGCCACCACACTCTCCCCACCTCCCACTCATCCCCCCACACCCTACCTCCCCCCCCCCCCCCCCCCCCCCACCCCTGTACTCTCTCCCCTTCCCCCGGTGCCCTCAGTGATCCTCAACATGCTTAGCCCTACTTGCTCGACCGCTATGTCCATCAGAGGTGGAGGCAGCCAGTTGCTTATAAGAACCATGGCCTTCGATGCCCTGGCGGGCATCCTCCCAGCCCTGGCGCACTTGTCGATGGCACATTCACAGCCGTGCCACCCTGAGATGTGGTCTCATCAGAGGGGTATAACTCAGAGGAGCTGGTGGCCACCATCCCCACTCCATGGGACGAGTATGGGTTGGCACCCAGTGCCCTCTCCTCCTGCTTAGTGCCCATAACGCCCCAGAGTTCACCTCAGGACAGAGAGGCAGCTTATTTGAGCCCCGGCTCTGCCAGCCATGGCGGCTCCCCGATGGCTGCGCCAGGGTGTCGACATGCTTGCCGATGCTCCTCAGTGATTGGGCCATGCTTTGCAAAGCCTCGGCGATGCCCACCTGCGACTAGAACAAGCTCCGCAGCACCTCAGCCATTCCCATCTGAGAGCGGGACATGACCTGCAGCACCTCATCAAGATCAGCCTGGTACTCTGGTCACATCCCCTAGTGAGTCGAACCGACTGCGCGACCCCTTTGCCACCTCCACTAAAGGTTCTGAAGTTGTGCACCAGGCTCTCCACTGCAGTGTTGGCCTTGGTGCCACGCATTGCCGGCAACATCACTTGAGCCCGTAGTCTCTGGGACTTCTCCAATTGGCTATGGACCTGCTGGAGTGTCCCTTTGAATGGCTCCATCAGCTCCAGGTCGGTGGATCAGCATCAGGCTGGGACCCAGCTGGATTCTGGGATTCAGCAGATCTCCGGCTGCTGTCTCGCCTGGGCACTATTGCCTCAACCTGATGTGCATCAGCAGCTGTGTGGTGCTCACCAGCCTGACCACTAACGTTTCCCACCGAGGTGCGTGTATCTGCGCTGGTGGAGGGTGGGGATGACAGCTGTGATGAGTCGATCATGGCATCCTCGGAGCTCTCCTCCGAGGTCTTCTCCTTGGAATCAGGATGGGCCGCCGCCGTCGGCTGGACGACCTGTGGGAAAATGGATATGTGGTCAGTGGGAGGATGGGTCAGTCAGTATGGCATTAACAACTCGCGTGTGACAGGTCCTTTGTGTGGGGCCTGGTGGATCCTCTACTCTGCGCCATCCGCCAACCTCCACATTGGTGACCGATCTGTTCTCGGCCACCTCTGTCACCGCCAAGGCCCATTCCGCGAAGGTGGTGAGGATTCGTATGTCCGACACCCCTCTGCCGGTCTGGGCACTCTCCCGGCGATTGTGGGAGAGCTTCTCCTGTGGAGACACAGAGGGCATTGTTAGCCACATGCATGGTTCACAGTGGTGGGAGGGTGTGTGTGAAGGAAGGGTTTGGAGGGGGTGTTGAAGGGAGAGGGGGTGAAGGGACGGTTGGGTGCCGCATGGAGGGTTTCGGGGGGTGCATGCTTGAATGGGGGCAGAAAGGTTTTTGGGGGCGGGGGTATTGGTACCAACTCATGCGTGCTGTCCGGTGTAGATCAGTCCCCCTGGTCACACTCCCCGAGCTCATGGCTGCCGCCACCTCGACCCAGGCAGCATTGGCTGACCTGAGGCTCACCCTCCGGGACCATAGGGGGAACAGGACATCCCTCCTTGCTTCCACCGGATCGAGGAGCCTCCCCAGGTCTGCATCTCCAAATCTTGGGGCCAGTCTTCTGGTGAGCCTTCATTTGTGGCGAGAATCCCATGGGGCTTCGTTAAGTGGACCAATTAATGTTGAAGAGCGTGTTGACCTCGCCGGTCCGAGCACCGAGAAGTTCGCGGCAATTCCCGCTCGCTACTACACTTAAAAGTCTTTCCAGAAAATCACACCCAGAGGAAAAGTGATGAACAACAAGTTCTGGCAGAACGAACCCCTTGGACCCTCATTCACAAGAGCTCTGACTGCAGTAGAACAAACAAAGAGGGAGACCGACATCAGGAGAAGTGACCAACACCTCTCATAAAGGGAGTTCAACAAACCCCAGTCCACAACGGGACAATACATGGCCCACCTGGCAACTGAAGAAGAAAAAAGCGCAAGCAAAAATAAAAACCTTTGATTATGGGGGGACCTTCCTCGAACATAGCGAGGACAAATCTTTTTTTTAATAAATTTGGAGTACCCAGTTCATTTTTTCCAATTAAGGGGCAATTTAGCGTGTTCAATCCACCTAACCTGCACATTTTTGGGTTGTGGGGGCAAAACCCACGCAAACACGGGGAGAACGTGCAAACTCCACACGGACAATAACCCAGAGCCGGGATTGAACCTGGGACCTCAGCGCCGTGAGGCCGCAGTGCTAACCCACTGCACCACCGTGTTGCCCTGGGACAAATCTAACCTTACCACCCACACCCTCCAGCCCTCAGCCCACTCTGGCTCGTCTCATCCTCCCCACAAGGATATATATATTAGGATTAAAAAACTGGATACAAATCCCAAACTCGATATTCAGCCTAACATGATAAAACCTTATGAGATCAGAGTAACCCGCGGTGCAGGACATCACACCCAAAACCTTTACTTCCCTGCGACCAAATGAAGGGACAACATTAACAGACAACTGCATGATTATCAGGGAACAAACTTCAGGGTAATACTGACTGAGAAATGAGGCAGTCATCAGAATAATGACCATTCCATTGGTGCACGAAGAAAGTAGATGTCTGGGATAAAGCAGGATCTGAAATGGACAGCACTCTTCTGGATCTTCCAAGGATTCCAGCGACCGGAGCATGAACCTCATTAGTTCCAACATGCCAACTTGACCAAGCCCAGACATTCAACTACCTGGACCCCAGCAGGGGGAGATGGCCCATTGGCTCAAGCAACCCCAGCCCCTCTCGAACAATAACAGGACCACACAGAACTAGGAGTTGGAAGGCAAACCTGATAAGATTTTGCCCGAGGACTGCCTTTACTATGAACTCATTAATTAATTAATCCTGTCTCATTGTACATTACCAGATCTAGATTAGCCTGGTCTGTTTGGTGCTGAAATGTGCTGTTCTGAGAAGCTGTCCTAAAAATGCTTCAAGAACTCATCATCCGTTACCTTTGCCAATCTGATTTGTGCAATCTATCTGTAGATTCAAATCGCCCATGATTATCGCCATATTATTTTTTTCCTGTATACCCTGTCCTAAAGTGTGATTCATGCTGGAAGGGCCTATAAACCACTTGCGGGGCTGCGGAAGAAAGGGGGCGGGATTCTCCACTCCCGCGCCGGTTGGGAGAATCGCCTGGGTCGCCGAATTTTCCCGTGATGCCTGTCCGACGCCCTCACATGATTCTCCCAAGCAGCGAGAACGGCCCCGTCGAGTTCCCCACGGCGCAGGCCGGAGAATCGCCCGAGACACCCAAAATGGCGATTCTCCGGCACCCCTGCTATTCTCAGGCCCGGATGGGCCGAGCGGACAGGCCAAAATGGCGGGTTCCCCCCGGCGCTGTCCACACCTGGTCGCTGCCGGCGGGAACAGCGCGGGAACGCTGGGGGGGGCAGCCTGCGGGGGAGGGGAGGGGGGATCATGCACCGGGGGAGGGGCTCAAATGGGGTCTGGCCCGTGATCGGTGCCCACCGATCGTCTGGCCGTCCTCTCTGAAGAAGGACATCCTTTCTTCCGCAGCCCTGCAAGATCCGTCTGACATCTTCTTGCGGGGCGGACTCGGAGAGGACGGCAACCACGCATGCGCGGGTGGTGCCAGTTATGCGGCGCCGGCCGTGTCATGTATGCAGCGCCGCCTTTACATGCCGACAAGGCCTGGCGCATGTAAATGACGCGGCCCCGCTCCTAGCCCATTATCGGGCCCTGAATTGGTCGGGATAGGGGCCGTTTCGCGCCGTTGTGAACCTCAACGGCGTCCACGATGGCATGGGCACTTCGGCGCGGGAGTGGAGAATCCCGCCCAGGAGGTCCTCCTTCAGAGAGGACGGCCCGACGATCGGTGGGCACCGATCGTGGGCCAGACCCCATTTGAGGCCCCCCCCGGTGCAGGATCCCTCCTCCCCCCCTGCAGGCCGCCCCCCCAGCGTTCCCGCGCTGTTCCCGCCGGCAGCAACCAGGTGTGGATGGCGCCGGGGGGAACCCACCGTTTTGGCCTGGCCGCTCGGCCCATCCGGGCCTGAGAATAGCAGGGGTGCCGGAGAATCGCCATTTTGGGTGTCTAGGGCGATTCTCCGGCCTGCGCCGCGGGGAACTCGGCGGGGCCGTTCTCGCCGCTTGGGAGAATCGCGGGAGGGCGTTGGACCGGCGTCGCGGGAAAATTCGGCGACCCAGGCGATTCTCCCAACCGGCGTGGGAGTGGAGAATCCCGCCCCATGTCTCTGAATGCAACAGTGGCATCCTCACTGCAGTACTGCCCAAGTTTTCCTCAGTTACATTCACAGGCTCTCTCTTGGCAGCAGCTGTGGCAGCTTTACAAGCGCTCCATAGCTCCACTGCAGAACAAAGACAGAGCACAGTAGACCACATGAAATGTAGACGACAAATAGAGAAGTTGCCGTCACTGCTTTCAGTGGAAAATGGATTTAGGTATACTTTTGGACAAAATTTAGATGAGGAAGGTGCCCCCAATTGGCAAGAACTAAATGAAATTGCCCAGAGATATGTGGAGGACACAGAAAATCACAATAGAGCCCCCCATGCCCCGAAAAGGAAAGCACCCGCATCACCGACTGCACAGGCAGCACACAACCCCATGAATCCGGTCACCATACAGCGCAAGTCATCGGATTGGGAGGAGCCCGATTGCGTTTACACCACCCCATTATCCATCACCCAATTGAGAGATGCCTGCGCTAAAATTGATCCATTCGAACCCACCGCAGACCCGCATAATTTCTTTGAGAGTGTACGCCAGCAAAAGGTTATGTATGGTCTAGACGAAAGGGAGGAAGTTAAACTTATAGTAATGAGCCTTGACCAGTCCGTCAGCTCAGCTTTGCCAGAAACCCAGAATGTAGGAGGAGGAACCCTACAGGAGGTGAAAACGGCCTTTTTAGATGCGATCGGGTACAACAAGGGAGACCCAGCAGAAGGTTTAAACCGTTGTCGGCAAAAGAAGGGAGAGCATCCGACCACATTTGCAGGTCGCCTTTGGATCCATTTTAAGGCAGTATTTGGGGATTTGAACTGCGCACACTTAAATGAGGACGACACCACTAAATGGTCCCACACCTTAGTCTCCCACGCCACAGAAGCAGGTCAAAAGGCTTGTGTGAATTACGACCCCGCAGACCACACACATAATGAAGTTTGGGTTTTAAAGAGATTCTCCAGAGCATGGGAACAATCCCTACACAGGAAGGCACATCAGGAACAGATAGAAGCAAATATGCACCCATTTAGAACTAACCAGGACCCGGCATGGATAAATGAGGGTAGACATAAAGAACAGCACCCCAGAGCACAGGCACCACGAGGTTGCTATAATTGTCGACACATGGGATATTACGCCCACAAATGCCAACAGAAGCCCCCGAACCAGCGACGCCACCAACAACCAGGCCCCCCACCGAGGAACAATGTTAGGCCAATACATAATGTTAGCGCCAGTTCAGATAATTCAGCAATCAACACCACAGATTGACGGTGTTCGGACTCCCCAACTTGGGTCTGCGACACACTCTGGGACAAATCAGGCAGACCAGTAGTCACAGGCACAGTCCGGGGACATCCAGTAGAATTTCTTGGGGACACAGGGGGGTCCCGCACCACTTTAAACTCCTCCACAATGTTCCAGCATGACAAATGGCCCACCACAGACACCATCACCCTTAGTGGATTTACCGGACACGTACAACAGGGATACATCACAGCCACTGTAGATATTCAGATAGGACCCATAAGCACCAGACACCCCGTTGTTTTAGTCGACTTACCCCAAACAGCCGAGCACATTCTAGGAATCGATTTTATGAGCTCCCACAACCTTTCCTTTGACCCCATGAATTGATCCCATGAAAATGGCCAAAACAGCATGGGAACAATCCCTACACAGGAAGGCAGATCAGGAAAAGATAGAAGCAAATATGCACCCAGTTAGAACTAACCAGGACCCGGCATGGATAAATGAGGGTAGACATAAAGAACAGCACCCCAGAGCACAGGCACCACGAGGTTGCTATAATTGTGGACACATGGGACATTACGCCCACAAATGCCAACAGAACCCCCCGAACCAGCGACGCCACCAACAACCAGGCCCCCCACCTAGGAACAATGTTAGGCCAATACATAATGTTAGCGCCAGTTCAGATAATTCAGCAATCAACACCACAGATTGACGGTGTTCGGACTCCCCAACTTGGGTCTGCGACACACTCTGGGACAAATCAGGCAGACCAGTAGTCACAGGCACAGTCCGGGGACATCCAGTAGAATTTCTTGGGGACACAGGGGGGTCCCGCACCACTTTAAACTCCTCCACAATGTTCCAGCATGACAAATGGCCCACCACAGACACCATCACCCTTAGTGGATTTACCGGACACGTACAACAGGGATACATCACAGCCACTGTAGATATTCAGATAGGACCCATAAGCACCAGACACCCCGTTGTTTTAGTCGACTTACCCCAAACAGCCGAGCACATTCTAGGAATCGATTTTATGAGCTCCCACAACCTTTCCTTTGACCCCATGAATTGATCCCATGAAAATGGCCAAAACAGCATGGGAACAATCCCTACACAGGAAGGCAGATCAGGAAAAGATAGAAGCAAATATGCACCCAGTTAGAACTAACCAGGACCCGGCATGGATAAATGAGGGTAGACATAAAGAACAGCACCCCAGAGCACAGGCACCACGAGGTTGCTATAATTGTGGACACATGGGACATTACGCCCACAAATGCCAACAGAACCCCCCGAACCAGCGACGCCACCAACAACCAGGCCCCCCACCTAGGAACAATGTTAGGCCAATACATAATGTTAGCGCCAGTTCAGAAAATTCAGCAATCAACACCACAGATTGACGGTGTTCGGACTCCCCAACTTGGGTCTGCGACACACTCTGGGACAAATCAGGCAGACCAGTAGTCACAGGTACAGTCCGGGGACATCCAGTAGAATTTCTTTTGGACACAGGGGGGTCCCGCACCACTTTAAACTCCTCCACAATGTTCCAGCATGACAAATGGCCCACCACAGACACCATCACCCTTAGTGGATTTACCGGACACGTACAACAGGGATACATCACAGCCACTGTAGATATTCAGATAGGACCCATAAGCACCAGACACCCCGTTGTTTTAGTCGACTTACCCCAAACAGCCGAGCACATTCTAGGAATCGATTTTATGAGCTCCCACAACCTTTCCTTTGACCCCATGAATTGATCCCATGAAAATGGCCAAAACAGCATGGGAACAATCCCTACACAGGAAGGCAGATCAGGAAAAGATAGAAGCAAATATGCACCCAGTTAGAACTAACCAGGACCCGGCATGGATAAATGAGGGTAGACATAAAGAACAGCACCCCAGAGCACAGGCACCACGAGGTTGCTATAATTGTGGACACATGGGACATTACGCCCACAAATGCCAACAGAACCCCCCGAACCAGCGACGCCACCAACAACCAGGCCCCCCACCTAGGAACAATGTTAGGCCAATACATAATGTTAGCGCCAGTTCAGAAAATTCAGCAATCAACACCACAGATTGACGGTGTTCGGACTCCCCAACTTGGGTCTGCGACACACTCTGGGACAAATCAGGCAGACCAGTAGTCACAGGTACAGTCCGGGGACATCCAGTAGAATTTCTTTTGGACACAGGGGGGTCCCGCACCACTTTAAACTCCTCCACAATGTTCCAGCATGACAAATGGCCCACCACAGACACCATCACCCTTAGTGGATTTACCGAACATGTACAGCAGGGATACATCACAGCACCTGTAGATATTCAGATAGGACCCATAAGCACCAGACACCCCTTTGTTTTAGTCGACTTACCCCAAACAGCCGAGCATATTCTAGGAATCGATTTTATGAGCTCCCAGAACCTTTCCTTTGATCACATGAATTGATCCCATGAAAATGGCCAAAACAGCGAGAGCCCCCGCTACGCTCACAGTAGGGGGCTATGAACATAGGATTTGCTCAGTAGGAGACTATTGGTTTGATCCGCAAACAATTAGTACAGACCAGACAATTAGAGAGGTCCTCAGAAAACATAAAGCTTCCTTCGCCCAACACAAACACGATTGTGGGAAGATCCCAGGAATGGTCACAATTTCAGGTCCCGATCCTAAGCCACAGAAGCAATATGGTTTCCTACAGCAAGCCGAGGGTGAGATTTCAAAAGTCATCAATAGTTTAGTAGATCAAGGAGTACTTCTGCCGGTAGCCTCAACAAATAATGCCCCAATTTGACCCGTGAAAAAACACGATGGTTCTTGGCAACTGACAATCGACTACCGAGAACTTAACAAGGTCGCCCCTTTTGCAGCCCCCACCGTTGCCATGAGTGCCGAGACCATGCTCAAGCAGGGAGTACAAGCAAAGTACTTCACAGTGCTGGACATCAGCAATAGCTTTTGGTCCATCCCGCTAGACACTACCTCTCAATATAAGTTTGCTTTCACATTTCAAGGGCAGCAGTATACATGGACATGCTTCCTGCAAGGATTCCACAACTCCCCCTCCATTTTCCACCAACAATTGGCCAACGGACTTTCCAAATTTTCCAGCCCTGAATGCCTTATACAGTATGTGGACGACTTACTCCTACAGACTGTTGCTAACTTTTGGTTGGCTCTTAATTCGTAATTTGCTCTGTTTGTTTAACCTTTGCTCTAGAGTCACCAGGTATCTTTATGATACCGCCACGAGGTTCAAGTTCAAAACATGATCAATAACTCAACACACCAATTAGTAAGATTCAAATCAAAACACATTTATTATACACAGTAAATCACTACTCATGCATAAACTCTACTTTCTAGACTATTCCTATCACTAAAAGGCATGTACTTAGCTTCGGACTGGCCCAGCAGGTCAGGGGAACAAATGGCCGTTTGTTCAGGTCCTGAGTCTGCAGGATTCAAAAGCTGGTATGGACTGGTAGCGAGGAGCGCCTATCTCGTAGCGAGCGTTGACTTGAGACTTACTTGGTCGGCGGCCGCTGGACAGTTCACTCTCAGGGGTTGCTTCGCGTTGCTGAGTGACCCTGTCAAGAAGGACGATTTGAACTTGGGGGCTTTACTTTATAGTCCCCAGGGGCTTCCCGCCCTTCAGGGCGGACCCCGTACCTGGTTCCAAGTGATTGGACTGCGTTCGATCACTTGGATCAATTTCTCCAATACTGGAGTTGTTCCCTGATCGCTGATCGCCCCTAAATGTCCGTTGGCCTTCCTTTGTCTTGGCTCCTGCTGCCGCCGAGGAGTCTGGCTTGGCCTTATTCACCTTAACTGTTGCAATTGTGCCTTGGAATTGCTCATTACTATGCAGATGGCTGCTGGTTTCAGTGCTGTCTGGTTTCTTACAGGTTTCAATACACATGATTTCTGTATTTGCTAGTCTTTGCCTGTGTTGGCTGAATTTCCCTTCAGCCTTTGCGGTTCTCCATTTTAAGTCGGGAAGTGGCCAACCCAGGTGGCTCAAGACGGACACAAAGGAGGAGCATGTACAGCTCCTATCGGAATTACTTGGCCTCCTACAATTCATTGGATGCAAGATCAACCCCAAATAAGCCCAGATCTTAAAAGAAAAGGTTCTTTATTTAGGCACCATTATCACCCAGGGGAAGAGAAAGATCAAACAGAAGCGAATTGAGTCAATAGTCAAATTGCCCCTGCCCCACAATGTCACTGCACTCCGGCCATTCTTATTTTAGTTGGATATTGTAGGAACCATATAGATGGTTTTGCAACAAAAGCAGCCCCACTCTCAGAGCTCCTTAAATAGAACGCCCCATGGGAATTCATCCTCAGCACACAGACACCATCGATGAATTAAAACGCGCCCTAGGCACAGCCCCCGCTTTGCAAGTTCCAGACCCACACTATCCCAATGACATAGAAGTAGCAACCACCGACCGAACCCTATCAGTAGTACTCCTACAGGAAAGACATGACCGCTTAGGACCCGTAGCCTATGCCTCACGAGTTTTGGACCCCGTAGAGCAAGGATTTTCAGCCTGCGAATGGCACTTGCTCGCAGTCTTTTGGGCAGTGCAGTATTTTGCAAATATCACAGGCCTGAACCCAGTTATGAATTTAACCGAGCACACCCCAACGCAGCTATTGTTAGATGGTAGGTCAGCCAGGTCAGAGCAGCTCGCTGGACACTGTTGTTACAAGGAAGGGACATTACAGAAAAAATTACAAGACCCACACATTTCTGGCAGATAACCTTCAGTATGCAGGGACCCCACATGAGTGCCAGATCATAACAGCTCAAAACCACACAGAACCCTTTATTCCAAAGTCACTGCACACACGAACAGGCAGTAAAACGCAGAATCCACACACCATAGACAATGCTTTAAAGATTTATGTAGACAGTTCCTCCACGATAGAAAATGGAAAGAGAATAACTGGTTGTGGAATTTATGTGGAAGACGCACAGGGACACGCATTAGAAGAAATATCTTTAAAATTGCCCGGCCACCTAAGATCACAAGCAGCAGAACTAGCAGCCATAGCATATGTCGTGCAGCACCCGATTCCTTTCCAACACCCACAGACAGACATTCGGACAGTTTATATGTGTGCACTAGCTTTACAGAATTCCTGCCCCTGTGGGAATCTCGAGGATTCGCATCTGCTGATGGTAAACCCCTACCTCAGCCCCATTGTTGAAACACATTCTTAGGACAGCTAAAGACCGCACGTACGGTATTATTAAAGTGAGAAGCCATCATCGTTCCTCCCCACCCTGTAATGTAAAGGCAGACACCTTAGCTAAGTCAGGATCACACCACGGTCACGTTTGGCAACCCCCCGAAAGTGAACCGACACACGCAGTCCAGGTTTCTCAGGCCAGTATCGAGAAACTTCCCAGCCCCCTACGACAAATGCAAGAACTCACTGATGGTACAGGACGGTATAGTTTTGAGAAATGGAATTTATGTGGTCCCCCCCCCCAGGACAGAAACCAGATAATTTACCAGTTTCATGACGGACACGGACGTCAGGGGATAGACAATCCCATTGCCCATTTAAGACCTTTGTGCTGGTGGCCCGATTTAAAATCCGATGTAACACATTGTTGAGAATTGTTCAATATGTGCACAGAACAATCCTGAAAGGTACTCCAAGAAGGGACAATTGAGACACACCCAACCAGTTAATGGCCCTTGGACAAATTTGCAACTCGACTACATTGGCCCTCTCCACCCTTGCTGAAATGGTTTCAAGTATGTATTAGTAGTAATCGACACCTTTATAAAATGGGTAGAAGCATTTCCCTCACGGACAAATACTGCAAAGGCCACAGCTAAGATTTTGACCCAACAGATATTTACACGCTGGGGACTCCCCCGCAGCATTGAGTCAGACCAAGGTTCCCATTTCACCGGTAGAGACATGCGAAATGTCCTAACAATTTTTGGAATCAAACAAACTTTTCACATCGCGTATCAGCCCCAATCCAGCGGCATTGTTGAGAGAATGAATCGTACTTTAAAAGCGACCATTAGAAAGATGGTGCAACAGAATACCACGTGGGACACAGTTCTCCCATTTGTCCTTATGTTTATTCGGAACACTGTTTCCAGTTCCATAGTTTCACCCCCCACACTCTCATGACCGGACGGCCCATGAAAGGAATTGAATATTTATTAGGTCTCGATTTGGGAAGCCCCACAGTCTCTGCCCTAACCCATGAAAAAGCGGTCCAACAAGTCACAGACAATATTAATGCAGCACAGCTCGCTGCAGCTGTCCGACGAGGTGCTAGAAGGAAGCAGAGTAAAGCCTGCTTTGACAAGACCATCCACCCCGTAGAGTACACAGTCGATCAGTAAGTAATGGTTTCCCTTTACAATCCCAGTTCTTTCCTCTCCCCCAAATTTGCAGGACCCTACTCCATTTCGGACTAAGTGAGCCCCTCCGTGTACAAAATAATGGGCAGCACGGTAGCATTGTGGATAGCACAATTGCTTCACAGCTCCAGGGTCCCAGGTTCGATTCCGGCTTGGGTCACTGTCTGTGCGGAGTCTGCACATTCTCCCCGTGTGTGCGTGGGTTTCCTCCTGGTGCTCCGGTTTCCTCCCCCAGTCCAAAGATGTGCAGGTTAGGTGGATTGGCCATAATAAATTGCCCTTAGTGTCCATAAATGCCCTTAGTGTTGGGTGGAGGTGTTGACCTTGGGTAGGGTGCTCTTTCCAAGAGCCGGTGCAGACTCGATGGGCCGAGTGGCCTCCTTCTGCACTGTAAATTCTATGATAATCTATGATAATGTACCCCAATGGTAAAACTGGTTGGTTCCACATTAACCAGCTCAAAGTCTATGGAACCCAATGTAGCCACTCCTACCACATCTCCCTAGCAATAGCAGACGATTCCGCCCCGCCCATTGACAATCTAGTCCAACCCTCCCCCAGCCCTGACAGCACGTCCATGCCCACAGACCCGATCTTGTCTCTGCCCACAGGTACGACCTTCCACCTTGAGCTTGACTCCGATGACAGCGCCAGCTTCCCCGAATTGACCACGATCACTGACCACTGGTACAACCTCCCCGGCCCCAGTCACTCCAGCCCCCGGTACCACGACCAAGACATGTTTGGCCCCCTATGCCCCCTTCCACAGCCACAGCCAGAGCCACCACCCGACAACAGTAACTTGCCCTTCACTGCCATCGCCCCATGCCTCATGACAAACGACCCCTTTTAGGCACCACGACAACTCTTGTAGACTGGTTAGACATGACGATTCGGATTCCACGATGGCCCACGCAGCCACGACACAAAAACGGCAGACATGAGTCTGGCAACCAGGAAATGGCGATGATTCAGATTCTGACTCTGGTTATGGTAATCCTTTTACAACGCTTTTTGATACAGAACCTGAGGTGTCCAGATGGTGAGAAAAAGGTGCCGCATAAGAATTACGGTGTCCTACTTTCTGATGGAGCCTGCCCGCCTTTTTATTTTCCTTCTTTCTTTCTTCTTGTTACATGGTTTTAATTAATGTCGGCCTGACACCCAATTTCTTGATAGTCATAGTTATTCTTCCAATGCCATTTACTGACCAATGGCTGTTAAAGGAACAATTGTTGGATCTTACATGTGTTACAAATTCTTTCTGCTCATTTAGGTCATCCAGGTAGGGAATAACGGCACTAATCCCCGTCCTGCCTGAGGACCCCAAATGCATCCGGTCAGTTAAACTCGAGTAGTGGAGCAATGGCACTGATCACTGCCCTACCCGGGGATTTCACCCATTCTTGCCCTGCCGCGGCCCACACACACCTCATGTTCCCGTCACTTCGAGTACTCTGGAATGGTTCTTTACACTTTTCACTGTCTTTGGCAGGTCTTAGTTTCCCCTTCTCTGCTCTTTTATTGTGGTTTAAAGAATGCCCTTTGCCACAGCCTGTACACTCACCCCTCTTTCCTTTACCTTCCACGACCCTCTGGTCATTCCCCACCTGCTATTTACACGTTTGACACATTTGGTTGCCACATATGCTGCTGCACGCGAACTCCCTCTGGACTCTGGGACGAAGAAACTTTAGAAAACTGTCCGCCCTAAAAGTAGTAAGATGAGCCTCAACCACCACTGGTTGCAAGTAAAGAAAAGACTGGTCAGAGAAATTGTCCACCCACTCCCCGCATCAACCACAAGCTGCGAGAATCTCTGTACTTTAAAAATTAATTTTCTTGTCTCTCAAAAAGTTATTTTTTTTTAAAATGAGGGACTCACACATGCTGACGATCATAATGTGAAATTGGATTAAGGAGAGAAAGACAAATAAAATGAGATATTAACCGAAGATAATAACGGATATTATGCTTGCACCCCCAGGATCACACGGAACACGAAAGAAGACAAGATGAAGTAAGGACTGGTGACCTACATTATGGTCATCGCTGGACTTCTGCAACTGCACACGTTACAAGCCTCTGTACCACACACCACACCAGCCCCGAACACCACCACACAACATGACACCCCTAGCCCGGACACCACATCACACATAGAGATAGACACTGAAACCCCCCACTTGGTGCCAAATGGTATCCCCTTTCATACACAGTAGAGGCCCTTCTAGGAATTGTAATAATCTTCAGTGTATTCCAGACACTGAGATTCCGCAAATGGCGAAAAAGAGCCTCCCGCTCCCCGATATATACACTCCGAGCCCCCTTCTTTGGAATTCACCCAACTCAACAAACACTGTAATCGATGATAAAAATAAAGACCGTATACCTCTCTAACTTTGATAGATTAAGTAGGAATGTGATGCTGCTGTTGTGAAATCTTGTATTGTACATAAGTTCTTTTTGATATTTGCCAGCAGCATGAGAGTAGCTTAGATAGTGCTAGTTTGATGTTCAATTGTGCGGAACAGTGAAATGTTTTATAGTGACCCGTTAGAAATTCTGAATGTCTGATGTGTTCATAAAAATGTTAGGTAAATGCTCCAAAAACATAGTGTGGAGATGCCGGCGTTGGACTGGGGTGAGCACAGTACGAAGTCTTACAACACCAGGTTAAAGTCCAACAGGTTTGTTTCGATGTCACTAGCTTTCGGAGCGCTGCTCCTTCCTCAGGTGAATGAGGAAGAACCTGAGGAAGGAGCAGCGCTCCGAAAGCTAGTGACATCGAAACAAACCTGTTGGACTTTAACCTGGTGTTGTAAGACTTTGTACCAAAAACATAGGACAGAGTAGTGTAGAACCTGTCCTTGACCAAGGGTAACCGGCACACCAGGGATGGATAAGGGATCAACAGTGTTATCCACCATGCTTCGCGTTCAGGATCAAGAGGACGGGATGTAGCCATCTCAGATGGCCACCTGTAAAGGACCATGGGAATTATGGCCAACCCAGGACTCAGACAGACTCAGAGCTTGTGTGTGTATTTGCAACCCAGATAGCTAGACGTGATCTAAACCCCTGCTCGTTTGCATTCTAATGGCCCATTTCCCCAGAACAATAGAACTGCACTCAAGAAACCGATACAGCCACAGGCTGATCGGCGCCACTCCCTTTACTCAGGGAGCCCAAACAGCCAAGGTCAATGACCTCTAAGGACACGCCCAGCCATCAAGGCACCCGCCCCTTTATTGGCCAAAATCGAAGGCAGTGATCGAAGCCTGTCGAATTATTGGGTCCAAGTTAAGGACCGCCCCAAAGAGCGCGAAATCCCAGGGGGATAAGAAGAGACACATCCATGCGCTTGGTCTCTCTTGGATCCGGCCTATGCCAACCCAAGTACAGCATAACGACCAGACAGACAAGTTCAAGGCCAACAATCACTACCAGACGGATGAGCCCAGCAGAAACAGAGCCATTTCTTCCACCCAGCCACGCAAGATCTGGACAAAGGCCTTGTCCATCTGCATAGAGCTGGTTGCCCTGAAGTTAAGTATAGGTTATTGTAGTTGATAGCTGTAGTTTAACTTGTAGTGTTTTGTGTTGCATGTCGAAGTAATCCTTGTATGTAAATAAACCATCTTTGAACTTGAACTGACTAACTGGTTGTGTGGTCCTTTGATCGATATCCGGTAAAGCCTTGTGGTGGTATCATTTGATACCTGGCGACTCTAAAGTGCATCATTATTAATTGGCAGCATTATTGGCGATTCCGGTGCTGATTGGCAACAAACCTTTTATTTAGCAAGAAAGATGTTTTAACTTACAAAGGAAAGTTTCCTTCCGAATTTACTGCCTGGTCTTCTGCACAGATCACGATACCAGGAATCTTTTAGGGCTATCTAACGATTTAGATATCATGTTGATTTAAATTGCTCAAAGTGTGATGAACAGTGACAAATCATGTGACAAGTTTGAAGTGATTGTTTTTGATGCATCTTGATTTCTGGCTTCTACCTTATGGTTATCTTCAGGCCTATCAACCAGATTTGTCACTTAATTATATGCATTAAAAACTAGAACATCTCCACCCATTGTAGAACATTAAATTTGATTGCTGGGCAGAGCAACTTAATTTGTCGGCAATCCCTCTAGGTAATGTTCATTGTCAAGTGCTGGCACCAGCCCTATAGTCCTTACGAAATGATTTCATCACCTTGAGGAGGCAGATGTTCTCCTCCCTGCCTCCCCACCTAGACTTTCCACAAACTCGGAAGACTGCACCTTGAATCTTCCATGCAAAGATCCACACACCCCTGACTCCATCCTGACCAAATTTTGTGACTCAGATAATCTTTGTCCTCATATTCAAATCTCTCGCTGTTTCCACTCCAACTAATCTGGGAAATCTTCTCCTGCTCAACCACTGTCAAGGGTGGAGATGGGATGTCCATAAAAAAATCATGAGAGAATGAATACTTAAAATCTTTTTTCTCTGATCTGACTACTGCTCATTCGCTACTTTTCTGGTCCACTACTAGAGCAATCAACCAGCTATTAAAACACGGCCAGAAAACAATATTGATAGAGCAAGCACGCGTCTGACCCGGAAGCACGTGAAATTGTGTGAGAAGATGTCGGGACATTGTGCTCACATGCAACAGTACAGTTGGCAGGTGCACCTGGTAGTCTGAAGCGTGCCTGCTAATAATTAAGCAGGCAATTAAGCCCATTGAGGACGCTATTGGTGGTGATTATATGTGGCCTGTCCACTGTTGTGATTGGCAGACAGGCCAATTAGAGTCATAGGGTGGGATTCTCTGTTCGCGGGACTACGTCCCCACGCTGGGAAAACAGGCGTGAACCACTCCGGTGTCAACAATTCTCCGCACTTTCAGGGGCTAGGTGGACGCCTGAGGGGTTGGCGCCGTGCCAGCCGGAGCCGAAGGGACTGCGCAAGTCCGCACATGCGCCAAAGGGCTGGCGTGATCCCGTGCATGCGCGGAACCGCCGCGTATTCTGGCGCATGCGTAGGGGGGTATCTTCTCCGCGCCGGCCATAGCGGAGCCCTACAGGGGGCGGCGCGGAAGGAAGAAGTGCCCCCAGGGCACAGGCCTGCCCGCAGATCGGTGGCCCCGAGGACCGCCCCAGTCGACTTAAATGCTAGGTCCCGCCATGTGGGACCATGTCTAATCCACGCCGGTGGGACTGGCCAAAAACCGACGTCCGCTCGGCCCATCGGGGCCTGGAGAATTGCCGGGATGGCCACTGTCAACGGCCCCCGACTGCTGTGGTGTGAACGGCAGCCGGCGTCAGGGTGGCGGGGCAGGATTCGCGCCGCCCCCCAGGGATTCTCCGACCCGGCTGGGGGGTTGGAGAATCCCGCTGAGTTTTGCAGCACAGAAAGAGGCTCTTCCGCCCATCGAGTCTGTGCCAGCCATTAAGCACCTATCTATTCAATCCCATTCTCCAGCACTTGGTCCGTAGCCTTGCACGCGACGGCGTTTCGAGTGTTCTTCTAAATGCCTCTTACATGTTGTGAGGTTTCCCACCTCTACCACCCTTTCAGACAGTGAGTTCCAGATTCCCACCACCCTCTGGGTAAAAGCATTTTTCCTCAAATTCCTTCTAAAATCTCCTACCCATTACTTTAAATCTATGCCCCCTCTAAGGCAAAACATTTCTTCCTATCTATCCTACCTATGTCCTTCATAATTTTGTACACGTCAATCAGGTCCCCCCTCTGACTTTTCTGCTCAAAGGAGAACAACCCCAGCCTAACCAACCTCTCCTCATAGCTGAAATGCTCCAGCCCAGGCAACACCCTGGTGAATCTCCTCTGTGCCCTTTCCAGTGCACTCACGTCCTTCCTTTAGTGTGGCGACCAGAACTACACACAGTACTCTAGCTGTGCATTTTATGCAGCTCCACCAAAACCTCCCTGTTCTTATATTCTATGCCTCAGCTAATAAAGGCTAGTATCCCATCTGCCTTCTTAACCAATTTAGATACCTGTCCTGCTGCTTTCAGGGACCTATGGACATGCACACCAAGTCCTCTGTACTTCATAGCATCCTGCCGTTCATTGTTTATTCCCTTGCCTGGTTCCTCCTCCTCTGTACGGAGTCTGCACATCCTCCCCGTGTGTGCGTGGGTTTCCTCCGGGTGCTCCGGCTACCTCCCACAGTCCAAAGATGTGCAGGTTAGGTGGATTGGCCATGATAAATTGCCCTTAATGTCCCAAATTGCCCTTAGTGTTGGGTGGGGTTACTGGGTTATGGGGATAAGGTGGAGGTGTGGACCTTGGGTAGGGTGCTCTTTCCAAGAGCCGGTGCAGACTCGATGGGCTGAATGGCCTCCTTCTACACTGTAAATTCTATGAAAATGAATCACTTTTCAGGGTTAAATTCCATTTGTCACTGTTCTGTCCACCTGACCAGCCTGCCCCTATATTGTCCTGTAATCTAAGGCTTTCCTTCTCGCTATTTACCACAGCACCAATTTTTGTGTCATCTGTGAACTTACTTATAATATCTCCCACATTCACATTTAGAACATTAATGTACAGTACAAACAGCAAGGGATCCAGCACCGATCCCTGTGGTACACCACTGGACATAAGCTTCCAGTCACAAAAACAACCTTCAACCAATACCCTCGCTGCCTCCTGCCACTAAAACAATTTCGGATCCTGTTGGCCAGGCGGCCTTCACAATTCACAACAAACACATTCCAGGGCGGGATAAAATGTCCAGGGTGATATAAAATAAAATACAACGTTTGAGGGATGAGATGAGGTGTGGTCTGTTGTTGGTAATGTGGATTTGCAGTGTAGATGCAGTTTGCAGTGTTTATTTGAGTTCATTTCATTTATACAGAACTGAAGCTCCCTGAGGCAGCTCCATGGCAGCTGTCAACCTTCAGGAACTCGCTGGAAACATCCACCCTCATTTCACTCAGCACTCTCTCTCTCCCACCCGCACCCCCGGCAGTGCAGAGCCCCTCCCAGCGCACGTTTCATGCTGGCTTCCAGTTAAATGGCCGGACAGCATGAAATTGCGGCCAGAATCCGATGGCATCTGGAAACGCAGATAGGTCTACTTCCGACACGGCTGATCACTCGAGCCCAACAAGCACAAAGTCCAGGCCAATGTTTTTTGAGTACTCTTCCAAAATCACTAACTTGCGACCTTTTTTCCTGCTTTTAAAAGTCTCTCGATTGAAAGCTGCCTTTAATTATAGCTTCTTGTTCGGTGCTGTCTTCACCCCTTTGGAAGTTGCGATTTATTTCTGCAAAAGGAGCACTAAGTTAATGAAAATACAACACACTGCGTGCGGAATTTTCCATTCTGTGCGCAGGGTGCTGGCTGAGGTGAGATAATCGGCATGCAGCTCGTAGGCTGCACAGCCAGCTTTCCTCGGCAGATGATCAGCCCTCTGCAGAAAAAACCTGGAGGCATGGGACTGTGGTAGTCACCACTTTATATTATATTGTATATATGGGTATTACGATAAGGCCCCTGTAGTACAGGTGCAGGGGTATATCCCTATCTGCTGGCTCCGCCTAGTAGGCGGAGTATAAATGTGTGTGCTCACCGAACAGCAGCCATTTTGTAAGCTGCTGTAGGAGGCCACACATCTCTGTGTAATAAAGCCTCGATTACATTCTACTCTCGTCTTGTCGTAATTGATAGTGCATCAATTTATTACACAGAGATTTTTCAGAGATGGATCTCCGCATCAAGCCGGATCGCCTGCAGCTGCATCCTCATGCAGACAACGCCAAAAAGGACTTCCAACATTGGCTAGCTTGCTTTGAAGCATACATCGGGTCTGCGCCAGACCCAATCTCAGAAGCACAGAAGCCCCAGATTCTGTACACGCGGCTGAGCTCCAACGTTTTTCCCCTCGTCCAGGACACGCCTACCTACGCAGAGGCCATGGCGCTACTGAAGGAGAATTACGCTCAGCAGGCCAACAAGATCTACGCCAGGCACCTCCTATCCACGCGGCACCAACTTCCCGGTGAGTCTGTGGAAGATTTCTGGTGTGCCCTGCACGCGCTGGTGAGAGACTGTGACTGTCAGGCCGTTTCGGCCACTGAACATTCAAACCTGCAAATGAGAGACGTGTTCGTTACGAGCATAGGGTCTGACTACATCCGCCAGCACCTCTTAGAAGGGGCCACGCTTGACTTTGCGGCGACCAAGAAACTAACGCTCTCGCTCACCGTCGCCTCACGCAACCTACAGGCTTATGCCCCCGACCGTACGGCCCACCCACCCTGTGCATTGTGGACCCCGCCAGCGGCCACCCATCGTGGACCCCATCAGCGGCCGCCCTCAGCCAACCCCACGCCTACACCGCGCGGCAGCCAATCAACCCCGGGGGACCCAAGTGCTACTTCTGCGGACAGACAAAACACCCCCGGCAGCGCTGCCTGGCGCGGTGCACGCTCTGCAAGGCCTGTAGCAAGAAGGGACATTTCGCTGCAGTGTGCCAGGCCCGCTCAATCGCTGCTATTGTCCCGGCACCCCCCACGTGCAGCTAGTGGGCGCCGCCATCCTCCTCTTCTCAGACCATGTGCGGCCCGTGGGCGCCGCCATCTTGCTTGCCTCAGAACCAATGGGCACCGCCATCTTGCCTGCCCCAGGACACATGCGGCCCGTGGGTGCCGCAATCCTACCCGCCTCAGGACCCCTGCCTGTCGGGCACCTCATCGGGCTGCTCATCGCCTGCAACCGCCGACGACCAGCCGTGTCTCGCCTCGGTCACAATCGACCTGTCTCGACCGCACAACCTCGCGGCCGCTTCGACAAAGGAGAAGGTCGATGGGCATGAGATATCCTGCCTTCTGGACTCCGGGAGCACTGAGAGCTTCATCCACCCCGATACGGTAAGGCGCTACTCCCTCGCGGTACACCCCGCTAACCAAAGAATCTCCCTGGCCTCTGGAACCCACTCCGTGGCGATCCGGGGGTACTGCATCGCCACCCTCACCATCCAGGGCGTAGAGCTCAGCGGCTTCCGGCTCTACGTCCTCCCCAACCTCTGCGCTGCCTTGCTACTCGGCCTGGACTTCCAGTGCAACCTCCAGAGCCTAATCCTGAAATTTGGTGGGCCCCTACCACCCCTTACTGTTTGCGGCCTCGCGACCCTTAAGGTCGACCCGCCTTCTTTGTTTGCAAACCTCAGCCCGGATGGCAAACCCGTCGCCACCAGGAGCAGACGGTACAGTGCCCAGGACAGGACCTTCATCAGGTCTGAGGTCCAGCGACTGCTGCGGGAAGGTATCATCGAGGCCAGCAACAGCCCCTGGAGAGTCCAAGTGGTAGTGGTGAAAACCAGGGAGAAAAACAGGATGGTCGTTGACTACATTCAGACTATCAATCGGTACATGCAGCTCGACGCGTACCCCCTCCCACGCATATCTGATATGGTCTATCACTTCACACAGTACCGGGTCTTCTCGACAGTGGACCTGAAATCTGCCTACCACCAGCTCCCCATCCGTAAGGCGGGACTGCCCGTAACTGCGTTTGAAGCAGACGGCCGCCTTTACCATTTCCTTAGGGTTCCCTTCGGCGTCACCAATGGTGTCTCGGTCTTTCAACGGGAGATGGACCGAATGGTTGACCGGTACAGGCTTTGGGCCACTTTCCCGTACCTGGACAACATCACCATCTGCGGCACGACCAGCAGGACCACGACGCTAACCTTTCCAAATTTCTCCACACCGCTAAACTCCTCAACCTAACTTACAACAAGGAGAAGTGTGTGTTCGGCACAAACCAATTAGCCATCCTCGGCTATGAGGTTATGAACGGAGTTCTAGGGCCCGACCCCGATCGCATGCGCCCCCTCATGGAACTCCCCCTCCCCCACACCCCAAGGCCCTCAAATGTTGCCTGCGGTTCTTTTCGTATTACACCCAGTGGGTCCCAAACTATGCGGACAAGGCCCCCCACTCATTCAATCCACCGCTTTCCCACTGACGGCCGAGGCTCACCAGGCCTTCAACCGTATCAAGGCCGACATCGCCAAGGCCGCGATGCACGCGGTCGACGAGACGCTCCCCTTCCAAGTCGAGAGCGATGCATCTGACGTCGCTCTGGCCGCCACCCTCAACCAGACAGGCAGGCCCGTGGCATTTTTTTTCCGCACCCTCCATGCCTCCGAAATTCAGCAGTCCTCTGTCGAAAAGGAGGCCCAAGCGATCGTTGAAGCTGTGCGTCATTAGAGGCATTACCTGGCCGGCAGGAGATTTACTCTCCTCACTGACCAACGATCGGTTGCCTTCATGTTTAACAACACACAGGGGGGTAAGATCAAAAATGATAAAATCTTGAGGTGGAGGATTGAGCTCTCCACCTGCAATTACGTGATTTTGTATCGCCCCGGCAAGCTCAACAAGCCCCCCGATACCCTGTCCCGAGGTATATGTGCCAGCGCACAAGTAGACTGACTCCGGACCCTGCACGACGATCGCTTTCACCCGGGAGTCACCCGCTTTTATCACTTAATAAAGGCCCGCAATCTGCCCTACTCCATTGAAGAAGTCAGGACTATCACCAGAGACTGCCAGGTCTGCGCGGAGTGTAAACCGCACTTCTACCGGCCAGACCGTGCGCTCCTGGTGAAGGCCTCCTGCCCCTTTGAACGCCTCAGCGTGGACTTCAAAGGGCCCCTCCCCTCCACCGACCGCAACACATATTTTCTTAATGTGGTTGACGAGTATTCCCGATTCCCCTTCGCCGTCCCATGCCCCGATATGACGTCTGCCACCGTCATCAAAGCCCTCAACACCATCTTTGCTCTGTTCGGTTCCCCTGCCTACGTCCACAGCGACCTGGGATCCTCATTTATGAGCGATGAGCTGCGTTAGTTCCTGCTCAACAGGGGCTTTGCCTCAAGCAGGACGACCAACTACAACCCAGGAGAAACGGGCAGGTGGAGCGGGAGAATGGGACGGTCTGGAGGGCCGTCCAGCTGGCCCTACGCTCCAGATATCTCCCAGCCTCCCGCTAGCAGGAGGTCCTCCCCGATGCACTTCACTCCATTCGGTCGCTCCTGTGCACCGCGACCAACGAAACCCCCCATGAACATCTCTTTGCCTTCCCCAGGAAGTCCACCTCCGGGGTTTCGCTCCCGACTTGGCCTGCAGCTCCAGGACCGTTCTCCTCCGCAAGCAATGTGCGGCTCCACAAGGCAGACCCGTTGGTTGAGAGAGTACAGCTACTCCACGCAAACCCGCAGTACACCTACGTAGTGTACCCCGACGGCCGCCAAGACACAGTCTCCCTCAGGGATCTGGCACCAGCTCGGTCCCCACACACACACACCCCCACCCCGGCGCCACCCTCCCCTCCCCCGATGCACCCCACCGCAGCCCCCGCTCCAGGACACGCTCCCGGAGTCACCGAAGTCCAAGCCGACGCCTGAGTCGCCACCAGCACTGCGGCGCTCTCAACGACAGATCAAGGCGTGCGATCATCTAAATTTGTAACCTTCTCTATAATTTTAAAACCAATCCGTATGTATATAGTTTTCCACCACCCCCGCTGGACTCATTTTTAACAGGGGGTGAATGTGGTAGTCACCACTGTTGTATTATATTGTATATATGGGTATTACGGTAAGGCCCTGTACTACAGGTACGGGGGTAGATCCCTGCCTGTTGGCTCCGCCCAGTAGGCGGAGTATAAATGTGTGTGCACTCCGAACAGCAGTCATTTCGTAAGCTGCTGTAGGAGGCCACACATCTCTGTGTAATAAAGCCTTGATTACATTCTACTCTTGTCTCGTCGTAATTGATAGTGCATCACTGGAAACATCCACCCTCATTTCACTCAGCAATCTCTCTCTCCCACCCGCACCCCCGGCAGTGCTGAGCCCCTCCCAGCGCACGTTTCATGCTGGCTTCCAGTTAAATGGCCGGACAGCATGAAATTGCGGCCGGAATCTGATGGTATCTGGAAACGCAGATAGGTCTACTTCCGACACCGCTGATCTCTTGAGCCCAACAAGCACAAAGTCGAGGCCAATGTTTTTTGAGTACTCTTCCAAAATCACTAACTTGCGACCTTTCTCCCTGCTTTTAAAAGTCTGGTTACAGCTTCCTGTTCGGTGCTGTCTTCACCCCTTTGGAAGTTGCGATTTATTTCTGCAAAAGGAGCACTAAGTTAATGAAAATACAACACACTGCGTGCGGAATTTTCCATTCTGTGCACAGGGTGCTGGCTGAGGTGAGATAATCGGCATGCAGCTCGTAGGCTGCACAGCCAGCTTTCCTCGGCAGATGGTCAGCCCTCTGCAGAAAAAACCTGGCGGCATGGGTCACACCATCACGATGGTGGGGAGGGTATGGGAAAAAACGGCAGCCGGGAATCCCGAGATAGGGTGCCCTGATCTCCAATAGGCAAGACAGGAATCTCCCCTCCCCGCGCCACAGACTCGCAGAGCCTCCACCTATGGAGATGGCTCTCCCCCCCCCCCCCCCGAGACATGAGGAACCCCCACATACATGCTGTGCTAGGGTCCCTCTTTCGCTGGGGGCTATACATAACTGTGTGGCCCCCAGCGGGTTACCTTCGCCTGATTCTCATCTTTAAAAAGCAGTTGTAAACCGGAGTCATTCCAAATGTGGGCGGACAATTCAATGAGGTAGCCCACTGATTGTATTTGAATGTACTGAAATGAGGGGCAGGATTCTCCGCTTGCTGACGGCAATATCGTAATAGGGCGGAAAACCCCTTTTTACAACAAATCGGGGGCAGCGCCTGTTTACAGATGCTTCGCCCCCTCCAAAACAGCGTCATTGTGGCCGCATGGCATTGGGATGGCCTCGGGGAGGGGGGGGGGGGGGGGGCAGCCGTGCCACTGACAGGGTGGGCTTCGGCGAGGGCTGGGGGATTGGTGGGGGTGGCCCCGGGGTGGCGAAGGGTGTCCAGGGAGGGCACTATCTGGAGGTCGGGTCCGTGCGCGGCTGGCGCCATGTTGTACTGCGCAACCTCTGCAGGTCGTTGCCGTGCGCATGCGCGGCCGTGGATCAGGCCATTCTCCTGCTGTTTTTGACGTGGGAGCCGGAGGTTCTGCCAGTTGCCGCTGCCAGCCCCTCACCGGTCCTCGAATCGGTGAGGGTTTGGCGCCGATTTTGGCGTCGGAAAACACCGCAGTTCCCGCACCAGCATCGGCACGTAGCCGCAGAATCGGAGAATCCAGCCCCAGGTTCCCAACCTTTCCCGGGGCGGGGACCCTGTTATGTCATCAGTGGAATCAGGCATCCCATTTTCTGAGTCTCACGATATTTTGCGGCCACTTCACCATTTGCGCTCATGGCAAATAAGGGCACAAAGGCCTGGTAACTATTTTAATATTCTAACTGACACAGCACCATCTCTTTTTGTTTTGATTTTGTCATGATCTTTGCTTTGTATTCTTTTCGCCTACGTTTTGCTAGGAAAATCCATACTTGAGATTTTAGCAAAAGAATAGATCAAGCAGGTCAGAAAGAATGGAAATCTATCTGTGACTTTGTACTGTGCCAGTCACATTAAAGTAATCCTGTGAAAAATGGTATCCCATATGATGTGATGCCAAACGCATTGTGGGGCCAAGCCACAGGGAAGAACATACAAGTTAACTAACAGGTTATTAATTGAACTGAAAAATTGAGGTGGAGGGTGAGAACACAGGACGACCAAGGTGAACATGATAAAATAAAAGGAAGTATGATAATAAAAAGATATATTGCCAAGCCAGAGCATTAAAAGCCAGAACACTAGCAAATGGGTTAGGGGGAGGGACCTTCCGTATTCTTCGATAGAATGGTTTGTTGATGTTAAATCTCAGTTTTCAATCCACATTTACTTTTGACATATTTTTGATTTTACTTACTTTTTATTAATTTTTTGTTGGGGGGGGGGGGGGGGGGCATTGTTGGGGAGGAGAAAAGCAAGTACGTTTTAAAAAGGAGCAGTTAATGTTGCCTTGAGAATTTTCACCACGAGGTTCAATCAATAGGTTAGTGGAGACATGGACCACTCAGCATCAACAAGCCGCATAGATAGAAAAAGATAATTCAACTAATATTGTGAATGTTACTTTACCAGAATTGCCCATCAGCGTGTCATGATTCCATTTGTACTCAGGCCTGTGAATCTCTTTGTTCTCAGGCTCCTTGGATTCGATAGCGTCTACCATATTGTCACTGAGGGTAGTGACAGTCCACCGCTCTCAAATTGTGATCATCTAATCAGACATAACAGAGGAATTGGTTAATCTATTCACTTTGGTCAAACATACGGTGTGAGCTCTTGTTATTTCTCAGAAGCAATCATTTTCTTGTGACTTCCCATTTTCAGCCGACAAGTAAAGGTGGTGTGCCTGCCTGAGAGACTGAAGGAGAATTTAAAGCCAGTGGCCTTAGGGATTCCTGTGTGCTTACAAGTTTCAGAAGGACCGCACAGGCATAGGGTTGAGGGGCTGGTCTGTACCCTGCACAGTTCTGAGCTGAGGAATGCCACTGCCCAGAAGTGGAAAAAAACAGTCCGGACCAGTATTGTTATTTCCCCCATTTTATTGGGGGGTTTTCTGGGTGATATGGGAAGAAGGAAAAAAATAAATCTCCCTTTCCTCAAAAATCCCTTGTGCAGAAGATGGCTCATTAGCACCCACAAGTGGCCATTTCAGGTTCATAGAGCAGAGAGACATGGATATTTTTCCCCCGTCTCTCAGATTAGGCAATAGAAGTGAAAAGACCACTTTTATGCAGCTCCGATTGACCAGTTACAGAACTGTGGCAGGAATGCAACCAACAATCCAAAACAGTTTGCAAACAACAAAATTAGATTTTAATCAAGAATACTGGCACAATTCTAGAAATCATCGATCCATTCAAAAATTGTAAAATTAAGAAATAAATACCTAAATTTCCACCCCCTCCGCCCCAACCCCTTTCCCCAGCTTAAATTCCCTGCTCTCTTCAAATGACTGACCTAATAGAAGTTGAGTCTGGCAAAACCTCCAGGCAGTTCCTTTCTAAATGGCCCGTTCTGAGGTCTACCACCTTCCTTCAAATCTAGTGAGGGGGGTGGGGGGGGGGGGGGGGGGGGGGGGGGGGGCGCACGGATTGGCAATTAGCCACCTGTTGCAAGTCTTCAGACCGACATTGGGAGTGAGATCGAGTCTGCAGGTTACTGACAACAACAGCAAAGACTGGCCTCCAGCCCCACAGTGGAATCCTGATGGATCCAACGTTCATTTCCCTGACTTGGGAGGAAGTTGCTGGTGAACTGGACCCTCCAATCTGGCGTGGCAACCCCACAACCTCTGCGGCTCCGTTTCATTGCATGTGTTTTGCGGGGAGGCTTATGTCCAGCCGAACCGCACAGAAAATGTCCGAGAATGCTATACCCTCCCTCTTCCCAACTCTAAAGTTTCACCTCCTGGGCACTGCTGCAAGGAACAGAGGAGAAAGATTATGGGGGCAGTAAGAGAAAATGTGCACTTTTCCCACTCTCTTTGAACGTCTTCAAGATAGAACTTTTCATGAACTAATTTATTTCAGGCATTGAGCCCGTTTCAAATAGGAGCATTTGACCCAGAACTCTCATTGCCCAGGGTGGGGGGGAACGGTGTCATTGTACAGAGGCTGTGTGGGAACCCCCTGGAATTCCCCATGCAAGGACTGCACAGGAACTGCCTGTGAAGTTCAAACTTCTGATGGGCAGTTACTCTTCACTGGGAACCATTCGATAGTCCGATTTAAACAAGTCTCCGGATGCTTCTGACTCTCTTAGTAGAATAATTACCCAAGAAAAGTTGGAAGGATTAAAATAATTTATAACTAATGGATAATTATAGTACTGATCCCCCACTGGACTCCCAAATTGCACACCCTACCCCTCAATGGACCAACTCCTTCATGACTGCATATACCCCATCATGGACCCCTTGGCTAATCCCCCAACGGTCTACCCTTCGATTAAAAGGAAAAGATTTTAAAAAGAAGAGAGTTAACAAAGTGAGTGTTCTCGATAGGGTGGGTGTAGAGAGGATGTTTCCTTCTGTGGGAGAACCTAGAACCAGGGAATCACTGTTCAAAAAAAACAGGTCGCCCATTTATGAAAAGGGACGGAATTTTACCCCCTCCCTGCCCAAATCTTACCCACTTACCGTGCACATGTAACTTCTCCCTGGCTTCTCAAACTGGCTGGGGCCTTCAAACTTACCTGGCTTACAGCAGCTAATACTGTAACATGGGGATGGCTTCACCTCCCTCCGTGCTGCATTGAAGAATGCCAGGAGCTGGTACATTGGACATTTCTTAGCAGGTGCAGGTTGGGAGAGAAATGTGTAGCTCCCGACTGAGGGACGTGAAGAGGAACCAGTGGTAATGCGACTGTGATTGTCACCCCACTCAAGTTCTAGCCCAACTTTCAAAATGTCATTCAGCAAGTAAATGGGAGGCTTTTATCAATCGGGCCATAGATTACAAAACAGGGGAGTCATGTTGGAGTTGTATAGAGCTTTGGTGAGGCCACAGCTGGAGTACGGTGTGCAATTTGGTCGCCACATTATAGGGAGGATGTGATTGCACTGGAGGGGATTGCAGAGGGGATTCACCAGAATGTTGCCTGGGATGGGACATTGAAGTTATGAAGAGAGGCTGGATAGGCTTGGGTTGCTTTGTTTGGAGCAGAGAAGACGGAGGGGCAACCTAATTGAGGTGCACAAGATTATGAAGGGCATGGACAGGGTGGATAGGGAACAGCTGTTCCCCTTAGTTGAAGGGTCAGTTATGAGGGGACACATGTTCAAAGTGAGGGGTGGAAGGTTTAGGGGGGTATTTGAGGAAAAACTTTTTTACCCAGAGGGTGGTGACGATCTGGAATGCACTGCCTGGGAGGGTGTAGAGGCAGGTTGCCTCACATCTTTTAAAAGGTACCTGGATGAGTACTTGGCATGCCATAACATTCAAGGCTATGGGCCGAATTCTGGCAAATGGGATTAGGTGGGCAGGTCAGTGCCTTTCATGCATTGGTGCAGCCTCGATGGGCTGAAGGGTGTCTTCTGCACTGTAGTGTTTGTGATTCTGGGAAACACTGAGTATGCCCAGGAAATGTGCATCAACTGGAAGCATAACATGAGAGTTCTCAGTTATTTTTGTCCAGTCCTAATGCTCAGGAAACTATCACTCATGAGATATTAGGCAGAAGAAAATCAACTGTGAGAACTCAGGTTGCTTCTCAGATGAAAGCACAGTGTGCTAACCTCTGTTGAATATCACATTTATTCTTGTAAATCGTTTCCATATCGTTTTGAATCTACAAAGCTGGGGTGAATAATGAATTGAGACATCATTCCTCATGGAGAGGACAAGGAAAACTCAAAGGCTAATTCAGTTCTGCCTTTGCTGTAACATATTCATTTATTTGATAATCTATTTATTTTCTCCCGTTGCTCCATCCTCGAGGATCTCAGTGCGATCCGCGATATATCTTCTGCAACATGGAAATGATAAAAGCGGGGGACAACTGCTTCCAGTCTCTGCTCACTTGGTTCTGCAGCCACTGACTGAAAGCCTGCAGCAGCAGCCAGCACCCCCCACCCACCCCCGCCGCCGCCATGTTTCCCCTCTCCCAGTGGAGAAACATCTGCCCCACAACACCCATGAACCAAGAGTCACTATGTTGAAGATACTGGGCCTGTAAGTACTGGGATTTTCACGTTCTAACTGGGTTTGGTTTAAAAGACAGCTGAGCAATAGAGCTCAATCACTTTCTTGCACAAGATGATAAATCACTCAAAATGAGTATCAACAGATGTGAGTTTGGCACGGTGGCATAGTGGTTAACACTGCTGTCTCACAACGCCAGGGTTTAATTCCAGCCTTGGGTGACTGTGTGGAGTTTGCACCTCCTCCCTCTGTCTGGGTGGGTTTCCTCCGGGTGCTCCGGCTTCTTCCCACAGTCCAAAGATGTGCAGATTAGGTGGATTGGCCGTGCGAAATTGCCCCTTAGTGTCCAAAGGTTAGGTGGGGTTACGGGGATGGGTGGGGTGCAGGGCAGGGCAGTGGACCTGTGTGGGATGCTCTTTTGGAGGGTCAATGCAGACTCAATGAGCCGGGTATCCTCCTTCTGCACTGTAGGGATTCTAAAAATGTGATGTATCACAGAGATTTGTTTTAATGGTAGGTAGAAAATTATATTGTAACTTCTTAACGAGACATATAAATGCCAACACTTCCATTGTAACTTCCCCGTGAAAAAAAGTTATAAAAGCTCAGGAGGCCCAAAAAGGTAAATCCAAAAGAAGTTTAATTTGGCAATAAAAGTAAAGGCCGTAACGTGGCTACCAGGCCCAAGGCCCAAACCGGGATTGCTGCTCTCGCCAGTCCCAGTCCAGGCTGGCTTTTATGAGGCAACTTTTACGAGCTGCAGCTGATGGGCCTCCGCCCACTATCGGGGGAGTTCATATTCCATGAGTCCCACGGAGCAATCAATTGGGGTGACCCGTGGGTCTCATGAGGGTTATTACAGAACTAAATTAAGATGGTTCATCCATAGGTTCAGAAAAAACGCACTAAAGTCTGGTCTATGACAACCATATGCAAACTATCAGACGCGACCCATATTCTTTTAGAACATTTTTTTGCTTAAAATCTGACATGCTACCACTGAAATGATTTTTTATTCTTAAGCTGCAAGGGTTTTGAAGCAAAGCGGTATTACATTGTAAATCACATGATATTTGATTCAGGCAAGTTGATTGCTTATCCATGGAAAAATCTGCTTCATCAACAACAGAAAATGTTAATTTTTATTTTTAAACTGCTAATTGGAAATATTGCATGCAAATTGTTACATTTGGTTCAACAAAAATCTTGCTAAATTTATTATTTTTTGTTCCCGCAGCCATTGGGAATCGACCAAACCACCAGAGGGCACAAGATACCCAAACCTGAGTTCACAGCAATGTCAGTCTCATTGCTTGGAAATGAAAGCCTTCTAATCAGAGGTCTACAAAGTAACGAACCGACTGGGGAAGCTCAGCGTCTTTTCCAGCAATTATACTTCAGACCACAGAAACCTTTAATGATAAACTTGGGGTCTCAGATGAATGCTATCAATATGGAAGATAATTAACAGTGAGGAAGCCGATGACACAAGCAGCAATTTTTTGACAATTACAATTTGATAGAGGCTTTTTCCCAGGGTAGAGGGGTCAATTACTAGGGGGCATAGGTTTACGGTCCGAGGGTCAAGGCTTAGAGATGTACGAGGCAAGTTTTTTTACACAGAGAGTAGTGGGTGCCTGGAACTCGCTGCCGGAGGAGGTGGTGGTGTTCAATCCCAAGTTTCTTTACCCGTCAGTCTGGCCTCAATAAAAGTCGAGATGGATTTGCAGGTACAGCATTAGTTATTTTATTTAGCTTGCGAGCTTGATTCATTTCACAGAAACATAGGACACATCCAGTCTCCTACATCCAGGAAAGCGAATGAACAAAGAGACAAAGGGATCTCTGCAAATCAATTCAAATGGTATCAAGTTTCACATACTCGACGCCCATAGGTCATCCTATATCCCTCCTGACCTGTTTGATCTATTCTGATTGGCTCACTTCCAATCCCTTCCTCTGGCCCCTATTACTCAGCATCCTTTTCTCCTGCTTTGGTGGACACACCTCTTCCTGCTTTTCCATGCGGTCTGAAATCCTTTGTCTGTGAACTCACCAGAATTAGACTGGCCTACCTCTACATTACATTAACTAATATCTCTAAAGTAACTATTTTATATCACATTCATCAGTGGAAGCAGGGACGATAGTCTTGACAAAGACATGAATAGGATGGGAATAGAGGGATGCGGACCCCGGAAGTGTTGAAGATTTTAGTTTTGACGGGCAGCATGGTCGGCACGGGCTTGGAGGGCCGAAGGGCCTGTTCCTGTGCTGTACTTTTCTTTGTTCTTTATTCTTTGTACAAGTTTGATTATGTGAAGGACATGATCGTCTCTGTCAAGGATCAGGACTTTAGTCAGGCCAAAATAAAGAGGTTGTGTTGCACAAGTCAGAAAATTAAAAAAATAACCGGACGAGCTGAAAGAGAGTCGATTAGTCAGCAGTTGAAATCTTTGGAATACCACGAGTGAAATAGGAGAGGTCAGAGCGAAACTTATTTGACTATGTTTGGAGGGAATTGAGCAGAATGACGTAAAAATTATTAGCAAGTGAAAGTCTCCAGCTAAAATTTCCAAATAATCATTAGTTACTACTTGACAAATGATAAACAAGACTAAATAGTCACAGAAACCAAACAGCAATTTTGAACAGAAACATATTAGAAAGATTGTTTAAATCCAAACAATAAAAACAAACCCACAAGAAGAAGTGAAATTAAACAGTAAGTGGCTTTAAAATAAATACATGGGACTAGATCTTCCCTTCAGTGTCAGGAACTATGAGTCATGCATTTTTCCCAACTTTGCAATCCCAGCCCTGTCACACCCTCTGTCTCTCATGGCATCTTCATCCCTGGAGTTGTGGGCAGGCATTGTTCAGGTTTTCCACTTCCGTAGGCAGGCCGAAGGCAACAATGGAGGCATGCAGGTGATAAGTCTGGCTGGTTAGAAGGCCAGCCTTGGTTCTCTGGGAGATCGGTCTAGTTGTCTACATGGTTTTTAGTCCCCTTAGGTATCACCCGTCACACCCTCACCCACCCTCATGCCTCATGACTTCTCATATCCCATGACCTCTCCATGCTTCGCATGCCCCCCTCATACTCAAATGTACTCCAAGTAAACAAATAGGCACTAAAAACCACAGAATAAAAACTTATTACAATCTCATAAAAGTGTCAACAAAACACAATTAACATTCTCTTTCAAGATGTATCAATATTTCCTACAGGGCTGAGTCCATTAGTCTGTCTTGGACCTCAGCCAAACATTCATTATGAGACCATCTGTTCATCACCAGGATAAGTTTGAACAGAGTGCCAAACATCAGTTTATTCAGCTGAGCACCAAGGCTGGTTAATGGGTTCATCTCAACAGGATTTGTTCACGCATCTTGAAGGGGAGTACCAAATTTGTTTGAATGATACTTCGATGAGCTTGTAATAAGTTATTCTTAATTGGTGTGATTTTCAATGCGTGTTTGTTAATTTAGATATGGTTAAGAAGTGTTAAGATGATTAAAGCATTATTCATTGATATTATAATTGGTTGTTAGATGACCTGATTTTTCAAAGGAGATTCACAAAGCCTCTTTACAGAAGGAACATTGGGGTAATAGAAGGGGAGAGAGACATACAGGATATGAGGGGTCATGGAGCAAGCACGAGTATATAAGGAGGAAAGGTGCATGTAAGGGGATACTGGCAAGTCCTTTTAATAAGATACCTGTCAAAACTTTCCTAACTTCTCAGCAGGTTGCCCCCCAAGGTTCACAAATGGGGTTCCCACAGGCTTCCAAATCCCTCCAGTTCACAATGACAATAGCATGGGGGATTGTTATGTAGCAGATAACACATCCACACATCCATACTGGTAAACCGTCACGTGATGTGTAGTGACGTCAGCCGAGTGTTTGCACTCCATCTTAGATTGTATGAACAACACCTCTAAATAAAACCTCTCATTGTGATTTATTTAATCCAGAATGTGGACAACTCTATTTCTTTTCTCGTTACGACTAACATAGGAATATAACAAAAGAGAAAACTGCCGACAAGGATTGAGGCAAGAAAGAACTTCTGAAGATGAAATTTGTCGACTAATTAGTGGAGATGGCGTTGGGAGAAAAGGAAGATTTTGTGGGATGTGGGCGCCGTTGGCTGGGCCAGCATTTATTGCCCATCCCTGGGGGGCATTTAAGAGTCAACCACATTGAAGTGGGTCTGCAGTCACATGTAGGCCAGAACATGTAAGGGCAGTAGATTTCCTTCCCTAAAGGACATTAGTGAACCAGGTGGGTTTTTACAACAATCGGCAATGTTTCACATTCATCATTAGATTTTTAATTCCAGATTTATTTTTAATCAAATTCAAATTTCACTATCTGCCATGGTGGGATTTGATCCCGAATCCTCAGAGCATAGCTCTGGCTCTCTTGATTACTAATCCGTGACAATACCCCAGGCCACTGGCTCCCTAGTAATGAAGAACGACAGTTCGGGGAACCTGCTTGCCATTGATGTGGGTAGAGTCTGGGTTACAGGGACCATGCACATGGCAAAGTTAAATGGGCAACGGGGGTTCAGAAGTTTTCCAACTCTGTACAGGCCACTACTTGGGGAGAAGTTGAACTAAAGTCAGGCAAAAAGGAAACATTCTAGTTGCTTCTGATGAAGGGGATCATATTTGTGCCATACCTTCAACGGAATCAGAAGGAAGGAAGTTGTTTGAAGTATAGACCTTAGGAGCCGGGATCCGAAATGTCAGGAAAATGGGCATCATGGATGAATGCGATGAAGACTGTGACACTTTGAACTCATATGAGGAAAGTTTCCAATTATATCAAATCACATCAATTACAGCAAATGAAACCCATGGAGGACCTAAAGGTCTCAACATTTCTCAGTTCAGTATGACATAAAACTTTATGCTGCTACACTATTTAGTTCACCCACCAAAATCAGACAGAAAGTCCTAAATCGAACTAATGAAACCTTTAAAGTCCTTTCTCTCCGATACGGTGTTAATTGCAGAAAGGTTTTGGTTCCACTGCCGTAGTCAGGAAGAAGATGAAAGCATTTTACAGTCACTACGAAGGTTAGAAAAGTATTGCGAGTTTAGTCCAACACTTGATGATACACTTTGTGATTGGCTGGTTTGTGGACTCCACAGTGAAGCTATTTAGAGAAAGCTACTTACTTTAAGAGATTTAACTTTTAAAGCTGCTATGGAAATTGCCACATCTATGGAGCTAACAACAAAAGACATAGCGAAGGAAGCAACAAAAGAAGCTTCACAGGAGCACCCGGAGGAAACCCATGCAGACACGGGGAGATTGTGCAAACTCCACACAGACAGATATCCCACACAGATATCAAAAGGAACAAGGCTTCAAGAGTACAACTATGTCACCAACGTGCACAGGTTTGGCAATCAGCGGGGGAATGCTGGAGTAGAACAAGCATGCAAGGACTGTGGCAATAAAAGCGCCATATTGCCAAGGCATGTTGGGCTCAGAAAATGTCTCCAACACCAAGAATATGTAAGAATAAAAACACATCTAAACCGACTAGCCATATCTATAAATCAGTAGAGGTATTCAAAACCATCAGAAGACAACGTACCTGAGCTACTGCAAGAGCTGGGAAGCTAGGTGTCTTGTCAGCGCAGCACGATTAACAATGTTTTTAGGCATATCCAAAACTCGAAGGTCACAAGATAAAAATGGAAGTGGATACGGGAGCAGCTGTATCATTAATACCCGAGACAATTTATAATCAAAAGGTAAAGCATCTACCTTTAAAACCATCAAATGTGATCCTAAGGACATACACTGAGGAGGTCATACCATTAAAATTATGTATTATGTTGAAAGTAAAAGCAAATGGGCAGACAGCAAAGTTATCTCTTCACGTTGCTCGTGGAAACTTTACTGAATTTTTGGTAGAGCATGGTTGGCAAAGATTTTACTGGGAAGCAGTAAATCAAATAGTAGAGCCAAAGCGCAACTAGTAATGACTTCTGGTGAAGTATGAAAAGGTGTTCGAAAATTCACGAGGCTCAAATGACTGGAGTTGAAGTGCACTTAAAAATCAAGCCAAACAGTACACCAAAATGTCTCAAAGCTAGAAGCATACCATATGCCATTAGACCAAATGCTGAAGCAGAACTAGAAAGACTAGTCCAGACAGGAGTCATTGAACCAGTTTTTACAAGTGATTGGGCAACACCAATAGTTCCTGTATTGAAACGTGATGGCTCATTGAGAATATGTGGAGATTTTAATACAACTATTAACCCAGAATTGTGTGCAGATCATTATCAACTGCTGTTGATTGAAGACGTGTTTGTTGGACTCTTTGGAGGACAGAAATCCAGTAAAATTGATCCTTCACATGCATATCTGCAGATCGGTCCATCGTGTCTTCACCAGTCCTTGGAAAGAGCACTCCACATAAGCCCGTGCCTCCACCCCATCCCTGTAACCCAGTAACCCCACCCAACCTTTTTGGACACTAATTTATCATGGCCAATCCACGTAACCGACACATCTTTGGACTGTGGGAGGAAACCAGAGCACCCGGAGGAAACCCACGCAGACTTGAGGACACCGCACAGACAGTGATCCAAGCCGGAATCGAACCTGGGACCCTGGAGCTGTGAAACAACTGTGCTAACCACTGTGCTTCCATGCTGCTCTAGTGATGAATGTGGCTACAGAATCACAGCCTCTTACACAACATTGTGACACACAAAGGTCTGTTTAATCACAGAAGACTTCCTTTAGGAATAACATCTACTTCTGCACTTTTTCAGAGATCTAGGGATCAAAGTCTAAGTGGGCTGAATGGGGCGCAGTCTTATTTAAATGATATACTGATCGCCCGTTCAAGTGAACAGGAACACTTGCCGAATTTGCAACTGAATTCATAATAATCCCCAGATGAAGCTGCAACTTGCTTGTGATGCCTCACCCTATGGGGTTGGTGCAGATGTTTCACACAGAATGCCTTCAAGAGAGGAACGACTAATAGCTCAGAAACAAATTCTGCTCAGTTAGAAAAAGAGCTTTGAGCATCAGTTTTGGGGTAAGAAAGTTCCACCACTTATGGACGTCATTTTGCTCGTTTGACGGATCATTGACCCTTGACAGCAATCTTTGGGGCTGTAAAGTTATACCTTCTTTGACAGCTAATAGATTATAAAGATGGTCTTTCACATTGTCAAGACACATGTACGATGTCCAATATCGCAAGTCAGAGCAGCATGCAAACGCTGATGCTTTGTCAAGATTGTTGTTACAAACCAAGCATGAACCTGAAGAACATTTCGTCAACATCCTGTATTTCTATTTCGTGGATAAGGTACCTGTGACTTCATCTCAACTTCAGAGATACACAAGGACCAATCCAATGATGGGGAAGGTGATAGGCTTGGTCCAAAAAGGAACGCTGCCAGATGTTCACAGGAAAAATCCAGACCTGAAGCCTTACATCCCAGTTGACCAGACAGAATGGAGTTTTATCATGGGGAATCTGCGTGATTATTCCTCCGTGCTTGTATAGTAAAGTCCTTGACCAACTACATGAGGGACATTGGGACATTCTGGTGCAGTGAGGATGAAGGAATTGGCACGCAGTTATTTTTGGTGGTCAGGATTAGATGCTCAAATTGCAGAGAAAGTAGAGCAATGTCAATCCTGTGCAAAACATTTTTTTAAATATGTTATCATGGTATTTATATACACAACAAACAAAACAAATAAGAGCAGAAGCAAAATTGTATAACACAATAAATAACCAGCACCCACACTCACCCCTGCCCTTCCCCTCCTCCCGTCCTACCTTGCCCGTTTTTAACCCCCTTATCCCCTCCCCTCCCCCTCTTTCTCCTTTGCTAACACCACAATCCTCCTTAAAGAAGTCAATGAACGGCTTCCACCTCCTGGCGAATCCATCGACCGACCCTCTCAAGATGAACTTGATCTTTTACAACCTCATGAATTCCACCAGGTCCCTCACCCACACCCCTGCTTTTGCGGCTCCGAGTCCCTCCACCCAAGCAAAATCCGCCACCGGGCTATCAGGGAGTCAAAGGAAAAGCCATCGTCCTTTCTTGCCCCCTGGACTCCTGGGTCTTCCGACACGCCGAATAGCGCTACCTCTGGGCTTGGGGTCACCTTTACCCCAACACCTCAGGCATTATGGGCGGGATTCTCCCGCAATTGGCAGGATGGGTCGACACCGGCGCCAAGGATGGCACGAACCACTCCGGCGTCGGGCCACCCGGAAGTTGCTGAATCCTCCGCACTTCAGGGGGTTAGGCTGGTGCCGGAGGGGTTGGCGCCGCGCCAACCGGCGGCGAAGGAACACCTGGTCCCGCGCATGCACACAACCGCTGGCCTGCTCTGGCGAATGCCCAAAACCGCCGGTGAGTTCTTGCGCATGCACAGGGGGTTTCTTCTCCACGCCAGCCATCGCGGGGCCCTACAGAGGCCGGCGCGGTAAGAAGGAGTGCCCCCACGGTACAGGTCCGCCCACAGATCGGTGGGCCCCAATCGCAGGCCAGGCCACCGTCGGGGCCCCCCCTGGGGCCAGATCCTCCGTGCCCCGCCCGAGAGCTCCACTAAATGGCCACCCAGCCAGGTCCCACATGTGGGACCATGTCCATTTAACGCCGGCGGGATTGGCCAGGAACTGATGACCGCTCGGCCCATCAGGGCCTGGAGAATTGCCGGGGGGGGCCGATGCCAACGGCCCCCGACTGGCGTGGCTTAAACCCTGCCCCCGCCCGAAAACCCGGCGCCAGAGAATACGCCAGCCGGCGTCGGAGCGGCGGGGCGGGATTCCCGCCGTCCCCCGGGGATTCTCTGACCCGGCGGGGGGTCGGAGAATCACGCCCTATGTCCGCGAATCCCTGCCAGAATCCCTTCAGTTTCGGGCATGCCCAAAACATGTGGACGCGGTTCGCAGGCCTCCCCGCGCACCACCCACGCGTGTCCTCTACTCCCTCAAAGAACCTATTCATCCTAGCCACTGTCATATGCGGCCTGTGGACTACTTTAAACTGAATAAGACTGAGCCTTGCACACGACGAAGACACATTAACCCCCCCCGCGCCGCACAGCTTGTCCTCCCACTTCCGTTTCACATCTCTTATCGAGGCACCTCCCAGTCCATCACTCTTTGTAAATCTCAGACACTTTCCCCTCCCATACCCCCTCCATCGACAACATCATATCCTGCAACCCGGGAAAGGATGGCACCTCCCTCCTCACGAAATCCCGGTCCGGTAAGTACCTAAAACCATTCCCCCATGGCAGCTCATACTCCTCCTCCGGGTCCTCTAATTTGCCTCCTACAAACAGATCCCAAAACCACTCACCACCTGCCACCACCCCCGAAACCTCGCATCCAGCACCTCGCCCCCCGATGCAAACCTATGTTTATCACAAATCGGTGCCCAATCTGAAATGCTGCCTCCACTGCCCCCAAACCCTCAAGGCAGACACCACCACTGGGCTCGCAGGGTACTTGACCGGCAAGAATGGCAGAGGTGCTGTCAACAATGCCCCTAAACTCATTCCCTTGCAAGAAGCCACCTCCATCCACCCCCATACTGACCCCTCCCCCACTACCCATTTCCTAGCCATAGCGATGTTAGCCGCCCAGTACTAATTCATTATATTCGGCAATGTCAATCTTCCCCCTTCTCAGTCCCGCTCCAAAAATGCCCTGTTGACCGGCGGAGTCTTCCCCACCAACACAAACTCCAAGATCAATGCATTGATCTTTTAAAAAAATGACTTTGGAATCAAAATCAGGAGCTTCTGAAGAATACACAAGAACTTTGGCAGCACCATCACCTTCACTGTCTACACCCGTCCCACCAATGACAATGGCAACACATCCCACCTCTTAAAATCCCCCTTCAGCTACTCCACCAACTGAGCCAAATTTAACTTATGCAGCTGCGCCCAAACTCGTGTCGCTTGGATGCCTAAGTACCTGAAACTCGCCCCCATCATCTTGAACGGCAGCTTCCCCAATCTCTTCCCCTGCCCTCTGGTCTCAATCGGGAACTCCTCGCTCTTTCCCATATTCAGCTTGTATCCGGGGACATCATATTCACATTGAGTAGCCTCCTCACATTTGCCAACAACTGCCTTCCCTTCACAAACCCGGTTTGATCCTCGCCTATCACTCCCAGGATACAGTCCTCGATTCGCAAAACCAACACCTTCGCCAGCAACCTGGCGCCCACTTTTAACAACGATATCGGATGGTAGGTGTTTTGTTATACTCTTGACGTAGCATAAGCTGCTTCCTTGATGTGCACTCTGACAAAGGAAGGTTCAGACTTGGAGATAGCTTTAACACGTTTATTAAACTATTAACAATTCTCCTACTTGGATTCGTCTCTACTGTTAATCCTGCTATAGCCACTCAGACTGACGAACCAGTCTGCTACAATCCATGTGGTGGGTGTGATGTTCAATCAACCCTGTGTCTGTACTCACTGAGTGTCTCCACTGGAAAGAGACTGAGCATGTGTGATGTGTCCTTTTATATGGGTTGGTGTAATGCCCCCCTGTGGTAGTGTCACCTCTGTGTGTATCGTGAATGCCCATTGGTCGTGTCCTATCTTACTGACCTATTGGTTGACTGTCTGTGTGTCATGTCTCTGGTGTTCCCTCTAGTGTCTAGCTAGGTGTAGTGTATGTACATTAACCCTTTGTGTACTTACAGTGATGTATATCACCATAGTAGGATCCGCACTGCTCCGGATCCTTATCTTTCTTTAGTATCAGGGAGATGTACACGTGTAGGGGGGGGGAGCTCTCCCCTCTCCCTAGCCTTATTATATGCCCTTTCTAGTAGTGGTCCCAGATCCTCCCCTAAACGCTTTATAAAATTCCCTGGGAAGCCTTCTGGGCCTTCCCTGCCTGCATCGTCCCATACTGTTCATCACCTCCCTTAACCCAATGGGAACCCCCTGTCCCTCTATCAGGTCCTCGTCCACTTTGGAAAACTCCAACCCATCCCGGAATTGTCGCATTCCCTTCCCCCCGCTTCAGGGCCTGACTCATATAGCTTCCTATAAAATTCCTCAAATACCCCATTCACCATAACCGGGTCCAGTACCTCCCTTCCCTTCACTCTCCCAATCTCCCTTGCCGCCTCCTTTTCCTAGGTTGTTGGGCCAGCATCCTACTCGCCTTCTCCCTGTACTCTACCATTGTCCCCCTGGCCCTCTGCAACTGCCCTACCGCCTTCCCCATGGACACCAGCCCAAACTCCATCTGGAGCCTCTGCCTCCCACTCTGCCTCTGTGGCCTCCTAGTACCTCTGTCCACCCTCTGGAATCTCTTTCACCAACCTTGCCATCTCTGCTCGTTCCGCCTTCATCGTATACGTGCAAATAAAAAGAAAAACTCTCCCCTAACCACTGCCTTGAGTGTCTCCCACAGCGTGGCAGCCGTGACCTCTCCAGTATCTTTGAGTTCCACATAGCCTTGGATGCCAGCCCTCACCCGCTCGCACACCTCCTCATCCACCAGCAACCCCAACTTCATCCTGCACTGCAGGCGCTGCCCCCCTCCCCCACTCACAAATCCACTCAGTGTGGTGCATGGTCTGAGGCCACGATCGCCGAGTCCCCCGAGTCGACCACCCCCGCCAACAATGCCTTGTCCGGCACAAAAAAGTCAATCTGGGAGAACACCCTGTGCACATGGAAAAAGTACGAAAACTCTTTCGTCCTCGGCCTCCCAAACCTCCACAGATCCGCTCCCATAACCACTCCATGAATCAATTCAGCTCCTTCGCCACCGCTGACACCTTCCCCAACCTCGGGCTCGACCAAACTTGGCCCAATGACAGTATTAAAATCCCTCCCATGATCAACCGGTGCGTATGCAGGTCAGAAATCTTCCCCAGCACCCATCTCATAAACTCCATATCGCCCTAGTTTGGGGCATAAACATATACCAAAACCTCTGGCATCCCCTCCAGCTTCCCACTCACCATCACAAACCGACCCCCAGATCTGCCACAACGCTCCCCACCTCGAATGCCACCCACGTGTTTACGAGCACCGCCATTCTCCATGTCTTCATATCCTGTCCCGTGTGGAACATCTGCCCTACCCATCCTTTCCTCAACCTTGTCTGGTCCCCTATCTTTAAATGCGTCTCTTGTAAAAAGGCCACGTCCACCTTCAGACTCCTCAGGTACGCGAACACACGTGACCGTTTGACCAGCCCATTCAACCCCCTCATGTTCCACGTGACCAGCCTGGTTTGGGGAGCTCCCTGCACCCCTCACCCACCAATCAACCATATCCCTTTTTGGGCCACCCTCCTGCCCGTGTCACGCGATTCTCCAGGCCCACCCTCGGATGTCCATCGTCATCACTCCCTTTCCCGGTGTGCCACAACAACCACACCCTTGTCATCAGCCCCCCTTCCCCCAATAAAACAACAACCCCATCCCCCACCCCTACTCCAACCACCTGGCCACCCTCTACTGTGCTCCCATTAACTAGCCCACCCAGCTAGCCTGGCAGCCCCTGCCCAAAGCCTCTAAGCCTCCTACCCCCATTGATTCCCCTCCCCTATCCCGTTTGCACTCCATCTAGAAACAAAGAAACAGAAAAAGGTGCACTCACGCTTGATGCTCCCCAAGCACGCTGCCACCAAGCCCCAACAAAACATTTCAAGGGAGAAAAAGCTCTCCAGTAACCACCAAAAGAAACCACCTCCTCACACCTCCTCAAAAGGCACTGCACAGTAGCACAGCGGTTAGCACTGTTGCTTCACAGCGCCAGGGACCTGGGTGCGAATCCCAGTTTGGGTCACTATCTGTGTGGAATCTCCCCGTGTCTGCGTGGGTTTCCTCCGGGTGTTCCATGGCCACCATCGGAAGTCCAATCCTATGCAAAACTAAGGAACACTCCACCATTATAACCACTACATCTGTGGGAATGGCAAACTGCAAACACAGTTTGGTTTGTTGACTCCGTGTGATGCTTCAGAGATTGTCGAACGACAACAAGCACAAATTGCTAGGTGGGAGCAAAACTCTAAGTGCGAATATTCAACAGGGAGAGAGCATGTTAGCTAGGAGCTACACCACCGAGAAATGGTACCTGCTGTGATCCTAGCAAAGACAAGTTCAATTTCATCTACCGTACAGACGGGTGTTGAAAGAGTTTGGCAATGTCATGCTGATCAGCTACTAGATTCATGAAGTGAAATTGCCCAGACTTCTCCAAACGTTCTACTTTTGGAAATTCTAGACAGCGATACTTCAGAACAGAGACCAAACACCATGACAAGTTCAGATTCTGTTTCGGAGGACTTTCCAATACCTATAGTGACAGACACTGGTGTAAATGACCAGGGGGTACCACCTACTGAAGGGAATGAGAACACTTCCAATACCTCGAGTAGCCAGGTTCCAGAATGCTGAATTCAACTCAAATAGAATGGACATCCACCTGAGAGACTGTCTTATTGAATTGTATATATGTGTATGATGAATATAGGAATTTCAGATATATTATATTACAAGTATTTGGTGAACTAATGGTTAAAAGCCTGGGTTAGAGAGTGTTTGACTGCTGAAATCATGTTTTAAAAGATTCTTAGGTTGAAAGGCAACAAAGCTTTTGTGAGCCAGAGGGGCAATTAACCATTGCAAAAAGCTTGGGCTAATGCAATTTTGATTTAAGGGGTTTCCCTGGGGAGTTAATTAGTTTTCAGCTTGCTGAGATGATATAATTGTTGGCTGGAACTAAGGCATCAGGCTTTTTGAGAAAGCATTTTCAGTACAGTTCCTTTCTGGATGAAGCTGAGTGAGATCACAAGTCAGGCTTTGCTCTCTGTAGTTTAGTTGAAAAGATATTAACAATCTTCAAAGCAGCACAGATGTTTATGGACAAGGGGGAACTGAAACAAGCTAGCTAAAAACAGCTTTGAAGACATTCAGTTTGAAGTTCTGCATGGGTGTGACAGGAGTCAGGGGCGGAATTCTCCCGAAACGGCGCGATGTCCGCCGACTGGCGCCCAAAACGGCGCCAATCAGACGGGCATCGCACCGCCCCAAAGGTACGGAATGCTCCGCACCTTTGGGGGCCGAGCCCCAACATTGAGGGGCTAGGCCGGCGCCGGAGGAATTTCCGCCCCGCCAGCTGGCGGAAACGGCCTTTGTTGCCCCACCAGCTGGCGCGGAAATGACATCCCCGGGCGGCGCATGCGCGGGAGCGTCAGCGGCCGCTGACAGTTTCCCACGCATGCGCAGTGGAGGGAGTCTCTTCCGCCTCCGCCATGGTGGAGACCGTGGCGGAGGTGTAAGGGAAAGAGTGCCCCCACGGCACAGGCCCGCCCGTGGATCGGTGGGCCCCGATCGCGGGCCAGGCCACCGTGGGGGCACCCCCCAGGGCCAGGTTGCCCCGACCCCCCCCCCAGGACCCCGGAGCCAGCCCACGCCGCCTTGTCCCGCCATTCAAAAGGTGGTTTAATCCACGCCAGCGGGACAGGCAATTTATCGGCGGGACTTCGGCCCATTCGGGCCGGAGAATCGAGCTGGGGGGCCAACCGGCGCGGCCCGATTCCCGCCCCCGCCGAATATCCGGTACCGGAGACTTCGGCAACCGGCGGGGGCGGGATTCACGACAGCCCCGGCGATTCTCCAACCCGGCGGGGGGTCGGAGAATGATGCCCCAGATCTTTTCTGTAAAGCAATGTCAAAAGACCTTTCTCAAAGATTATCTCTGTAAAGCAAGTATTCCTCTGTGCCATTCGTATTTAAGATGGATTGAGAGCCAAAATGTTTTTTCTTGTTGTTTAAGTGGGAATAAAGATAGCAATTAAGGGAAATGTATTCATTGTATTGAGTAGTATTGTTTAAAAGGTAATTGCAAGGCATTTTCTGGTGTGATGTGAAAGATTTTAATACTGTGTTAATAATAACATTTGTTTTAATAAACCATATCCCTATTTCTTCATGAAATCACTCCTGGAGCGAGGTATCCTTTAACATATTGGATTTTCTGTCCAGTATCCTCCCCACTATTGTGGTCTGGTCCGGGATCATAATATGTTAAGAAAGATAATGCGTAAGTATATCTGTTGTATAAATGTTCAATCGTTATTGCACGAATGAAGTAAAAGGGGATGGGTGTTTTTTGAGAACTTCACATCCTTGCTGGTAAAGTGTTACGTGATGTGTAGTGATGTCAGCAGAGTGTTTACTTCAGCTTTGCAGTTCTCCATCTTTATTGTAAGAGCAACACCTCTTAATACCTCTCATCTTGTTTGAAAGAATCCAGAGTGCGGGCACCTCCACACCTTTTTTCTTTACGGCTCACAAAGAAATGTAACAGGGATGTAGTGATCTGGAACGGCCTGTATTTGAGGCCTGATAAAATTGGACACTTTAAATTAAGAGTTGGACATTTTAAATCAAACAGCAGTCAACCTCCGACAGGCTGATGGAAATTCGAACTTTGAATACACTGAAACTCAGACAAGCTGCCAGAACATGTCTGGGCCTGCATTATCAATCGCCCATCAAGAGGCGATGGCTCTATTCATATGGTTGAGCAAATCAATCACCCATCGAGAGGTAAGCAGTTCTATTCATGAATCGATTGTTTTGAGTGGACAGTGACACATACAGGCACCAGGAAATGGACCCCCAATGTTTTGCTGGGGGCCATTAACTCCATGGGGTGGTAACACTCCCACCCTCTGAGCTCATCAGCTGGGGGCTGGAGAACATTCTGGAAAGGGAGGGGGAGGGGTATAAGAATCAAACCTCTGGACCTCCCAGCAGGGAAGACTCCATGCAGCAGAGATGGAAGGAAGGAGCGTGCGACACTCACCTTTGCAGGAAAGAAAGACCCTGAGGAAATCAAGTCTCAGAGATTCGGACCCGCGGCACAGCTGAGTTCATCGGCACAGGTTGTATTAAGAATCTTGGGACGGTTTCCTAATATTTTGGGATAATTTAAGGGAAACTGATTTTACTGTCTGTTTAATAAATTGGATTGAATTTTACACTTGTGTTGTCCTTTATTTGCCTTGTCAATAAAGACATCTGGGTAAAACCTTTGATTACCAGACTGGTCAAAAGTATCTTGAGATTTTTCAGATACAACAGGGATGAAATTCATATTTCCCCTGTGTCATAATATACACATCAATATATGATGGTGCAGAGACACACACTGACTGACACATTGCAAGACCAATCAACACACACAACACAGCAGCCAATCACCAGTTAGGGCACGGTCCCTAGAAAGACAGAGGGCACTAGTTTTCCCGTTGATTCGGGATGCAGCCTCTGAGAGAGACAGAGCCCGCAAACATCCACCATGTGCTAGCAGTATAGGCTGGTCAGGTTAGGCATAGGTCTTCAGTCAATCTAACATAGTGCCGACCCACAGTGCAAGTATGTTGAACAGCTCTTAGTTAAATAAAATAGAGTTGTACTATTACCAGTGTTGCTAGCCTGTCTATGTTACTGCTAAGGTAAACGCAGTCTCCACAGATCCAGAGTACCCAACACATCATGGTACCAGTATGTGATGTTAGAGTTTAATAGACCTACCTTCAAGTGATCTGCCTTCGACCAGCAATCAGCCATCCGGTAGTACGGACAGCGTCCGCCTTCACCCGCCGCTCCGCATCACCGGCAACCTCGGTGCAAACTGGAAACTCTTTAAACAATGATTCCAGCTATACCTCGAAGCTACAGACCTGGAAACTGCCTCAGACGCCAGGAAGATTGCTCTCTTCCTTTCCACGGCCGAGGACCACGCCATCCATATCTTCAACTCCCTCACTTTCGCTGAAGGTGAAGACAAGTCCAAGTTCAAGACAGTCCTGCTCAAATTCGACAGTCACTGTGACATCGAGGTAAATGAACGTTTTGAGCGCTCTGTCTTTCAACAACGTCTGCAGGGTAAGGATGAACCTTTTCAATCTTTCCTCACCCACCTTCGCATCCTCGCGCAGTCCTGTAATTACGGCTCCACCTCCGACTCAATGATCCGTGACCAGGTCGTTTTCGGTGTGCAATTGGACCCCCTACGCCAGCAGCTCCTCATGGTTAAACAGCTCACCCTTGCGATAGCCATCGAGACCTGCATTCTGCATGAACACGCCACTAACCGATACTCGCACATTCAAGCGGTTGAAACGGCACGGCAAGGTCCCCACGAGGCAGAGCGGGTGCAAGCCATTAAACAATTCCAGGGCCTAAGCCTGGATGAGGGCGGCCATTTTGCGCACTTTTTGCGGGCTCCCGCGTACGCGTGCACTGACTGAGGGGGCGTACCGAACGTTCTGACATCACGACGTGCGGCAACTGTGGCTCCGCCCGCTTAAAGCGGCAATGTCCTGCAAAATTCCAACGCTGTCTCCAATGTGGCAAGCTTGGCCACTATGCAGCCCTATGCAGGTCTGCTCAATCTACTACCTCTCGTCGCTTCAACCAGCCACACAGGGATGTCCGAATCATCCAGCCACCGGTCACCGATTCCGACTTGATTCCGGACCTTGACACCGTGGACCCTAAAGCACCATTTCGGGTGGGCATCATCACCAAACACAATATGCTCCAGACGACAAAAGCCAAGTCTCTCCTATTATTTAGCATTAATCCGGACGACGAGTGGTGTGCCACCCTCACGGTCAACCGATCCCGCATCCGATTCCGCCTGGACACCGGAGCTTCAGCCAACCTCATTATGCGGTCTGACCTCGAAAGCCTCCATGTCAAGCCTACCATCCTGCCATCCGCCTGCCAGCTTCTGGACTATAATGGTAATGCCATTGCTGCCAGTGGCTCTTGACAGCTTGAAGTGTTGCACCGGTCATTAAAGGCTAACCTGCCATTCGAAATAGTGGGATCCACTAAAGCCTCCCTGCTTGGTGCTCAGGCGTGCAAACTTCTAAACCTTGTCCAAAGGGTTCACTCCCTGTCACCCGCTGACGCTTCTGCATCTCAGGACGCTGACTTTCGGACACAGCTGAACGCCATCATCACCCGATACCACGGTGTATTCAAGAGCATCGGCACACTCCCATACACTTATAAAATCTTGTTAAAACCAAATGCCACACCTGTGGTGCATGCAGGGTACCAGCACCCCTCAAGGACCGCCTCAAGCAGCAGCTGCAGGACCTCCAGGACCAGGGCGTAATTTTGAAAGTTACAGAACCGACTGACTGGGTCAGCTCTATGGTGTATGTAAAAAAAACATCTGGCGAATTACACATATGTATTGATCCCAAGGGCCTCAACCGCAATATTATGAGAGAACACTATCCCTTTCCAAAGCGCGAAGAACTCACCTGCGAGATGGCTCGCGCCAAATTTTTCACCAAGCTAGACGCATCCAAGGGGTTCTGGCAGATCCAACTCGATGCATCCAGTCGGAAGCTCTGCACCTTTAACGCCCCATTTGGCCGGTATTGCTACAACCGGATGCCGTTTGGCATCATCTCTGCATCGGAAGTGTTCCACAGACTAATGGAGCAGATGATGGAAGGTATCGAAGGGGTTCGCGTGTATGTGGACGACATCATCGCCTGGTCTACCACCCCGCAGGAGCACATTGATCGCCTCCAACGCGTCTTACGACGAATCCATGAGCATGGCCTCCACCCCAACAGGGCCAAATGCTCCTTTGGTCAAACAGAACTTAAATTCCTCGGAGACCACATTTCACAGTTTGGCGTGCAGCCGGATGCTGACAAGGTATCTGCCATTAAGGCCATGAAGATACCGGAGGACAAGAAGACGGTCCTCCGCTTTCTGGGCATGGTCAATTTCCTGGGGAAATTCATCCCTAACCTCGCCTCCCACACCACGGCTCTCAGGAACCTGGTTAAGGAGATGACCGAGTTCCAATGGCTCCCCGCCCACGAACAAGAATGGCGGGAACTCAGGGCGAAGCTGACCAAGGCCCCGGTGTTGGCATTTTTCAATCCGGCCAAAGAAACAAAGATCTCCACAGATGCCAGTCAGTCTGGCATTGAAGCAGTGCTCCTTCAACGTGACAACGCCTCCTCTTGGGCTCCTGTCGCATATGCATCACGAGCAATGACGCCCACCGAACAGCGCTATGCGCAAATTGAAAAAGAGTGCCTGGGCCTTCTTGCCGGAGTTGTCAAATTCCATGACTATGTCTATGGACTCCCAAAGTTCACAGTCGAGACAGACCACAAGCCACCGGTCAATATCATTCAAAAAGACCTTAACGACATGACGCCGCGCCTGCAGCGCATTCTCCTTAAACTCAGGCGGTCCGACCTCAAACTCGTCTACACCCTGGGTAAGGAGCCCATCGTCGCCGATGCACTCTCCAGATCTGTCACCACACTCTGCGACCCAGCGGGCTTCGTGTGCCAAATTGATGCTCAGGTGGCATTCACCACATCCAATATGCCCGCCACGGACGAACGACTCATCCATATTCGTCGTGAGACGGCCAACGATCCCCTGCTCCAACGTGTCATGCGCCACCTGACAGACGGGTGGCTCAAGGGCCAATGCCCTCAATTCTAGAACATTAAAGAAAACCTGGCGGTGGTAGATGGAATTCTACTAAAGCTGGACAGGATCATCATTCCGCACAGCATGCCGAACCTCGTCCTTAAGCAGCTCCATGAGGGCTACCTGGGAGTGGAGAAATGCCGCTGACAGGCCCGTGAGGCAGTGTACTGGCCTGGAATCAACGAGGACATTGCCAACGCCGTTCTTAACTGCCCAACATGCCAGCGTTTCCAGCCTGCTCAGCCAAGGGAGACCTTGCAACCCCATGAGTTGGTCATGTCTCCCTGGACCAAAGTGGGCATCGACCTGTTCCATGTACTTGGCCGGGACTACGTCCTCACAGTGGACTATTTCTCAAACTACCCGGAGGTAGATAGGCTACATGACCTCACCTCAACTGCGGTCATTCGGGCGTGCATGGAAACCTTCGCTCGCCATGGCATCCTGCTCACGGTCATGTCCAACAATGGCCCGTGTTTTGCCAGTCAGGAGTGGTCCAATTTTGCCAAATGATACAACTTCACACATGTCACGTCCAGTCCCCATTACCCCCAATCCAATGGCAAAGCTGAAAAGGGGGTGCACATTGTCAAACAACTCCTGTGCAAGGCGGCCGATGCAGGATCCGATTTTTACCTCGCCCTGCTTGCTTACAGATCAGCTCCTTTGTCCACCGGCCTGTCACCGGTTCAGTTGTTGATGAATCGCACGCTGCGGACGACAGTGCTGGCCATTCATGTCCCGGACTTGGACAACCTTCCGGTCCTTCGTTGAATGCAGTTGTCTCGGGCCCAACACAAATCGGCGTATGACGCCCGCGCCACGGATCTCCCTGCTCTGGCTCCTGATGACGAGGTCCGTGTCCAACTTCCCGATGGCGGTTGGTCCGCCACCGCTGTGGTGCCCAGACAAGTGGCCCCCAGGTCATTTTTGGTTCGTCCACAAGACGGCTCTCTTCTTCGCTGAAATAGGCGGGTACTACGACTCCTTCCTCGCTCGCCACCAGATCATCATGTCCTGCCCCGCCGTCACGACGAACCCGTCATGGACTTTGCAGATCTCCCTTTCGCTCTGCCACCCTCTGAGTCTGACACAGTCCCGCCCATTCCAGAACAGGCGGCCCCTGACCCACCCTTGAGGCGGTCAACCAGAATTTGTCGCCCACCTCAGAGACTGAATTTATGAACTGCCTGAATTCATGGACTCTTTGAACTCATGAACTGATTGTTTTGTTCCCCTGATTGATTAACTCACTGGTATGTACATACTGTTGTTCTAGTTATATTTTGTGTTACATACTGTCCATCTGCACTAGACACCTTCCAATGTAAATATCTTAGAGTTTATGTACGTAGTCCTGTAAATATGCTCGCATGTACACATAGTTAGGAACATTTGAGTACTACATTATTTATTGCCACAAACACACATTTTTTTTAGAAAAGGGGGGGTGTCATAATATACACATCAGTATATGATGGTGCAGAGACACACACTGACTGACACCCTGCAAGACCAATCAACACACATAACACAGCAGCCAATCACCAGTTAGGGCACGGTCACTATAAAGACAGACACTAGTTTTCCCGCTCATTCAGGATGCAGCCTCTGAGAGAGACAGAGTCCGCAGTCAGTAGCACAAACATCCACCATGTGCTAGCAGTATAGGCTGGTCAGGTTAGGCATAAGTCTTCAGTCAATCTAACATAGTGTCGACACATGGTGCAAGTATGTTTAACAGCCCTTAGTTAAATAACATAAAGTTGTACTATTACAAGTGTTGGTAGCCTGTCTATGTTACTGCTAAGGTAAATGCAGTCTCCACAGATCCAGAGTACCCAACACATCACCCTGGACCTTTATATTGGCCACCCCAATGTCTCAGGATGTGTGTGCAGGGTCGCGGCCCAGCTTGTTTCCAGACTAGAGGAAGGTGGTGTGAGTCAAAAATGGAGGGATAAGCTTTAAATTCCATCCCCGCAAACCCTAATTTTATCCATTCCTGATTCAATTTCCAACAGCTTGCAGGAGGGGATAATCCAGACCCTGATATTTGCCTTGACAAGGGACTTATTTTTAGTGAATAGTCTGCTCCCATTGTATTGGAAAGAGGGTGCTGATTTTTTTTTGGGATTCATTGTTTTTACGGGATGTGGGCTTCATTGGCTAGGCCAGCATTTGTTGCCAATCCCTAATTGCCCTTGAGAAGGTGGTGGTGAGCTGCCTTCTTGAACTGCTGCAGTTCATGTGGTGGAGGTACACCCACAGTGCTGTTAGGGAGGGTGTTCCAGCATTTTGACCGAGCCACAGTAACGGAACGGCCATATATTTCTAAGTCAAGATGGTAAGTGACATGGAGGGGAACGTACAGGTGATGGTGCTCCCCTGTATCTGCTTCCCTTGTCCTTCTAGATGGTAGTGGTTGTGGGTTTGGAAGGCACTGCTTAAGGAGCCTTGGTGAGTTCCTGCAATGCATCCTGTAGGTGGAACACACTGCTGTTACTACTGTGCATCCGTGGTGGAGGGAATGAATGTTTGTGAATGGAGTGCCAATTAAGCGGCTGATTTGTCGTGGATGGTGTCAAGCTTCTGCTGGGTCTGGCCTGCCGGTGAGACAGGACATATCCAGGAATGGTGATAGTGGTGAATGGGACATTGTCTGTAAGGTATGATTCTGTGAGTATGACTATGTCAGGCTGTTGCTTAGCTAGTCTGTGGGACAGCTTTACCAACTTTGGCACAAGCCCCAGATGTTAGTAAGGAGACAGGGTCGGCAGGGCTGTTGTCGTTTCCTGGTTCGATGCCGCGTGGTCCGTCCGGTTTCATTCTATTTTTGTGTTTTCGTAGCAGTTGAATACAAACTGAGTGGCTTGCTAGGCCATTTCAGAGGGTGTTTAAGAGTCAACCACATTGCTGTGGTCTGGAGTCACATGTAGGCCAGGCCAGGTAAGGATGGCAGATTTCCTTCCCTAAAGGATTCACATTAGTTAATCAGATGGGTTTTTCCAACAATCGACAATGGTTTCGTGGTCATCATTAGACTTTTAATTCCAGATATTTTTTATTGAGTGGGTATCAAACCCGGGTCCCCAGATCATTATCCTGGGTCCATGGATTACTCGTCCAGCAACAATACCCCTATGCCGCCCTTAGTGCCGCTTGATAGCACTGTCAATGACCCTTCCATCACTTTACTGATGTAGTAGTATCTCTTACTGATTGAGAGTAGTATCTCACAGTTAAGTATCACAGTTTTTTTTCTGGAAAATGTCAACCTTTGATTGGAGTATAGGAAAGGAGGAGAAATCGTATAGCACTGGCCTAAAAGTGTGAACTGGGCATAGGGAATGAAGCCTGAGGCCCAGTGGAAATTGCACCTCTAATCTAAATTAGATAATTGAGCTAAAGGTGCCTTCTATACATCCTCAGTTGGCTTCTGATAAGACAGACATTAAACTTAGCAATAGACCTCAGAGTTCCTTACCCAGAGGTTTCAGGGGATGAAGTGATTTAGACTGTGCGAAGCACTGACCTCCATTGGTCTTTGAGACCACTGGGGAGCTGGGAAGAGCATGTTCCACACTCAGGTAGCTTTTCTTCCATCAAAATTCACATTTTCTTTGGATGGCAACCTCCAGGAGTGCCGACTCCATTCAGGGCAGCCCACTTTAGGAAAGGAGTCTTAAAGGAAGCATTAGATGCCCCACCCCACCTTTTGCAAATTCAAAGGGCCAAACATCTTGATACCCATTCCAGTGTTGAGATTGGCTGGCATCTGCAATGGAATGCTCATGCACACACACCCGATTAACTGGTCATTCTCACATTGCTGGGATCTTGCTGTGCAAAAATTGGCTGCCACATTTCCATACGTAAAAACATTGACTACATTTAAAGAGTACTTCCCAGACTAGGATAAACTTTGAATTTTGAAAGGCATTATTAAAGGGCAACTACTTTATTCTATAGAAGTGGAGTAAGATGGATGTGGCACCAATCTGTTCCTAGGCCAATATCTTTTTACATGGAAATGTAAATCATTACAATGATTCCTAAGACCTCGGAAAGCTGGACAACATCAGTGCCCTAAATAATTTTTCAATTAATTTTAAAAATGAAGTACAGTTTCACTCTTCTTTGGGGTAAGACAATTGATCTCCTTTTGCCTCCTCATACCACATGAACTCCAAAATAAGAGCTGCTCGTATATTCTCTGCTGGCAGACAAACAAGCACCTTAATGGGACTCTCCCTCTGATCTTCCCTCCCTCTTTGCAGGAAAATACTTGGTATCCCTAATGAACCTTCCCTCCAGCAGCACGGCTGACATGATCATTTTGAGGGTAGCTGCTGAGTTTGCAACTAACTGCTCCCTGACTCAGCACACGATGAAACCTAAAACCTGTGTCGCTTGCTGACACCCTCACCTTTTGGTATTGCTGAAGTAATACAGTCGTCAAGATATTTTAAAAATATACTCTAAGGTGAATAGTCGATTCATTGGATTTCTAACTGTCTCTAATTTAGTGAAGCAAAGTTTTATCCGGTTTCGCTGAAAGTGTGATTCAGGCTGCAGTATCTCAGCTTGAAGTGGTTTTAGCAATGCTAAAAGCAGAAAATAAAAGTCAGCATGAATGGTGTGTTGTGTCTGGTTCCAACCTTGCAGCAGTACAAAGGGCAGAAACAGAAGGTTTTTTTTTAGGTGTTCCGTAATGCTTGGATCAATGAACGATGCCACTTTAGCCAGTGCAATCTCCAGAGATTAGCAATAAAGCATTGTGTCATTGAGCAGTCCTTGAATGAGGGTCAATAGTGCAAATTTATAGATGTTGGATGGTAGACAGAGTGAGGAATAATGGTGATAATGAGCCTGAACAGTAAGTAGATGAAATGCACCATTAGACTTTCAGCAGACGTACCTTAAAGTGATTTCAGTTTTTCATTTCCATTTCTGACGAGGCAAAATTGGCATGCCCACAAAATTGCGAGGTATGATTACCCTGCATTGATTCAAAGTAATGCAGACAGTACAAAACTTTGTGCTAATTATAATGATTTTGATGTACAGCCCTGTGCTCAACGTGCCGCATAGTGACTGCACACCTCAAGGAGGGTCTCAAGTTTATGAGTGGCTAGTACCCCTCAAATGTAGCCCCGCTTGCTTAAAGTCAGACAGTACCTCTTAAAGGCGAGATTCATTCTGGCTGCAAAATGGGCTGAAAGTGGTGGAGGAGGAAACTGGAGAGCACAATGAAAACAGGACGGAAATCATGAACCAATATTCTCCAGTTCAGCTCTGGGGGCCTTGGCGCAGTGGTGCTGATGAGGAGAGCAGTCCTCTTCCCTCAGGGAAGGCAAAGGTCGAGGCAGCAGCTTCAGCACCCCAATTGTCTGCTCAACGCTGTTTGTAATGGAGCATGGTTCTCATAGACTGGGATAACTCATGTCATCCAGCAGCCACCATCTTGTTTGACATAGTGGCTGAAGCATTGAGATGGGACAGCAGAATGATGCAACACAAATGCACCATAACTGTTTGTCAGGTCACTGCCATTCACCAGCGCAATGGTTGTGCACAAACTGCACACTGAGTGAGCGACAACCTTTGCAGTTGTGCCACATCTCAGCATTGAGATGCAACACAGTCCATCATTGGGATGGCATGATACCAGGGATGAGAACACAATTATTCCAGCCCTTGGCCAGCTGAAAACCACTGCAAGAGTACTAAAATGGGACGAGGTTGACTCAGGGTTACACTGCACAGAATCATAGTAACATAGAAATATAGGAGCAGGAGTAGACCATTCGGCCCTTCAAGCCTGCTCCACCATGCATTATGATCATGGCTGATCATCCAAATCGATAGCCAGTTCCCGCTTTCCTCACATATCCTTTGTTTTCTTTAGCCCCAAGAACTATATCTAACTCTTTTTTGAAAACATATGTTTTGGCCTCAACTACTTTCTGTGGTCGAGGCTCACCACTCCTCAATTTCTCCTCATTTCAGTCCTAAATGGTTTACTCTGTATCCTTAGACTGCGACTCCAGGTTCTGGACACCCCCACCATTGGAGACATCCTTGCTGCATCTACCCTGTCTAGTCCTGTTCGAATTTTATATGTTTCATGAAATCCCCCCTCGTTCTACTAAACTCTAGAGAATATGATCCTAACTGATTCAATCTCTCCTCATACATCAATCCCGCCATCCCAGGAATCAGGCTTGCAAACTTCACTGCACACCCTCCATAGCAAGGACATCCTTCCTCAGATAAGGAGACCAAAACTGCACACAATATTCCAGGTGTGGTCTCAGCAAGGCCCTGTTTAATTGCAATAAGACATTCCTGCTCCTGTACTCGAATCCTCTTGTATGAAGGTCAGCATACCATTTGCCTTCTTTACCGCCTTCTACACGAGCATGCTTACTTTCAGCGACCAGTGTATGAGGACACCGAGGTCTTGTTGAACATTCCCCTTTGTTGGATTCAACAATTATAGAGGGGGTCCTTTAAGAGAATTAACTAAAATATACTGGAAAATAAAATGATTCTTGAAAAATTACTTAATCTGCAGAAACATGATCAAGTTATAAAAATTGGGTAAACTATTGAATCCTGACGATGACTGTCTATAGCTGCTGACAAATGTTGCAAAAGATGCACTGCAGAAGGCGATATGAGGATACATTCAACAAATTTGCAACAATCTTGTAACTGAGACAAGACATGATGAAAGGAATTCGACCATGGAACAGAATGCATGAGAATCGTGCGGTCAGAAGGATAATTAATTTGGAGTAATTAGATAGAACATAGAACATTACAGCACAGTACAGGCCCTTCAGCCCTCGATGTTGCGCCGACCATTTATCCTAATCTAAGATCAACCTAACCTACGCCCCTTCAATTTACTGCTGTCCATGTGCCTGTCAAAGACTCGCTTAAATGTCCCTAATGATTCTGACTCCACCACCTCCGCTGGCAGTGCATTCCACACACCCACCACTCTCTGTGTAAAGAACCTACCTCTGCCATCTCCCCTATACCTTCCTCCAAACACCTTAAAATTATGTCCCCTCGTGACAGCCATTCCACCCTGGGGAAATGTCTCTGGCTATCCACTCTATCCATGCCTCGCATCATCTTGTACACCTCTATCAAGTCACCTCTCTGCCTTCTTCGCTCCAGTGAGAAAAGCCCGAGCTCCCTCAACCTTTCTTCATAAGGCATGCCCTCCAGTCCAGGCAGCATCCTGGTAAATCTCTTCTGTACCCTCTCCAAAGCATCCACATCCTTCCTATAATGAGGCGACCAGAACTGGACACAATATTCCAAGTGTGGTCTAACCAGGGTTTTATAAAGCTGCACCAAAACCTCGCGGCTCTTAAACTCAATCCCCCGTTAATGATAGCCAACACACCATACTCCTTCTTAACAACTCTATCAACCTGGGTGGCAACTTTGAGGGATCTATGTACGTGGACCCCAAGATCCCTCTGTTCCTCCACACTTCCAAGAATCCTGCCTTTAACCCTGTATTCAGCATTCAAATTTGACCTTCCAAAATTAATCACTTCACATTTATCAAGGTTGAACTCCACCTGCCACTTCTCAGCCCAGCTCTGCATCCTGTCAATGGCCTGTTGTAACCTGCAACAACCCTCAACACTATCTACAACTCCCCCAACCTTCTTGTCATCGGCAAACTTACTAACCCACCCTTCCACTTACTCATCCAAGTCATTTATAAAAACCACAAAGAGCAGAGGTCCCAGAACAGATCCTTGCAGGACACCACTTGTCACCGACCTCCAGGCGGAATACTTTCCATCCACTGCCACTCGCTGTCTTCTTTCGGCCAGCCAATTCTGTATCCAGACAGCCAAATTTTCCTGTATCCCATGCCCCCTAACTTTCTGAATGAGCCTACCATGGGAAACCTTATCAAATGCCTTATTGAAATCCATATACAACACATCCACTGCCCGACCTTCATCAATGTGTCTCATCACATCCTCAAAGAATTAAATGAGGCTTGTGAGACATGACCTGCCCCTCACAAAGCAATGCTGACTATCTTTAATCAAACTATGTTTTTCTAAACAATCATGAATCCTATCTCTCAGAATCCTTTCCAATATTTTGCTCACCACAGATGCAAGACTGACTGGTCTGTAATTCCCAGGGATTTCCCTATTCCCTTTTTTGAATAGGGGAACAACATTTGCTCCCCTCCAACCATCCAGTATTACTCCAGTGGAGAGTGAGGACACAAAGATCATCGCCAATGGCGTAGCAATCTCCTCCCTCACTTCCCGTAGTAACCTTGGGTATATCCTGTCAGGCCCAGGGGACTTATCTATCCTGATACTTTTCAAAATTTCAAGCACATCCTCCTTCTTAATATCAACCTGTTCGGGTCTATTAACCTGGTTCACGCTATTCTCATGGGCAAAAAGGTCCCTCTCTCTAGTGAATACTGAAACAAAGTATTCATTTAGGACCTCCCCAATTCTTCAGACTCTAGGCACAAGTTCCCTCCACTATCCCTGATCGGCCCTACTCTCACACTGATCATCCTCTTATTTATCACAGCGTTGCGCTGGTCAAGGAGACACAGCCTGAGTGAGTGAGACACAGACAGAGTGAGAATTTGAAAAATGGTAATTTGGTGCAGTGAGGTAATTCGGTGAAGAGTGGGAGAAGGTGCTTTTTCCCGAGTGTTTTGTTCTCTCTCTTTCTTCGGGGTAATTTCGGGAGCCGTTCGGAGGAGGAGGAGCAGTCTCTGTGAGTATAAAAACCTAACGGTAACTTCCTGTTTTCCATTTTTCCCCCCCAAAAGTGACATCAGAGGGACGCTGTGATCTGATTGGTTGATAGCAAATCTGCCCCAAATTTAAAAAAAAACACAGATAAACTCGTAAACTTAAATTAAACTAATTAATTAATTAGAGATGGCTGGTCAGGTGATGTGCTTGAGTGCTTGATGTGGGAGCTGGCAGATCCCATTGCGAGCTGCAGCGACCATATCTGCAGTAAGTGTTGGCTGCTCGAAGAGCTCCGGCCCAGAGTTGATGAGCTGGAGTCTGAGCTTCAAACACTGAGGCACATCCGGGACGGGGAGACAAACCTGGACACTGTGTTTCAGGAGGCAGTCACACCTGTCAGAGGAAGTAGTTTAAATCCTGCCAGTGGCCAGGGACAGCAGGGTGTGACTGCAATTCAGGCAGGTAAAGGGAACCAGCAGTCAGGAACTCAGGAGCCTCAGCCCTTGACCCTGTCCAACAGGCATGAGGCACTTGCTCCCTGCGTGGATGGCGAACAGGGCTGCAGGAAGGATGAGTCAGCTGACCAAGGCACCATGGTTCAGCAGGCCATTCAAAGGGAGGGAGTAAATAGGCAAGCTGTAGTTGTAGGGGATTCTATTATCAGGGGGATAGATAGTATCCTTTGTGAGCAGGATAAAGAGTCCTGCATGGTATGTTGCCTGCCCGGTGCTAGGGTGCAGGACATCTCTGACCGACTTGAAAGATACTGGAGAGGGAGGGGGAGGATCCAGTTGTTGTGGTCCATGTCGGTACCAACAACATAGGCAAGTCTAGAAAAGAGGGCCTGTTTAGAGATTATAAAGAGCTAGGATTCAAATTAAAAATCAGGTCCTCAAGGGTCATAATCTCCGGGTTACTGCCCGAGCCACGTGCAAATTGGCATAGGGAGGCAAGAATAAGGGAAGTTAACACATGGCTGAAAGAGTGGTGTGGGAAAGAGGGGTTCATTTTCATGGGACACTGGCATCAGTTTTGGGACGGGGGGGACCTATACCGTTGGGATGGTCTCCACCTGAACCGAGTTGGGACCAGTGTTCTGGCGAAAAGAGTAAATAGGGTGGTCAATAGGACTTTAAACTAAAGATTGGGGGGGAAGGGAAAGTCAGGGGACCAAGAGGTGAAGTAATCAGTGGGAAGCGTAGCTGCTTAGGAATACAAAAAAGCACGAAAAGACAGAACTCAGGAGAGGTTACGATAGTCCCCATCCCACAAAATATGACACAGTGTATGGAAAGGCTCAGTAAACCAAGGTCCACCACACTAAGAAAACAAAAAGGGACGGTCAATAGAGAATTAAAGGTGCTATATTTAAATGTGCGCAGTGTACGGAACAAGGTAGATGAGCTTGTGGCCCAGATTGTGAATGGCAGGTATGATGTGGTTGGCATCACAGAGACGTGGTTGCAGGGGGTTCAGGACTGGCATTTAAACATCCAGGGATTCACAACCTATCAAAAAGACAGAGAGGTGGGCAGAGGGGGTGGAGTTGCCTTGTTAATTAGGAATGAAATTAAATCAATAGCACTAAACGACATAGGGTCAGATGATGTGGAGTCTGTGTGGGTAGAGTTGAGGAACCACAAAGGCAAAAAAAACATAATGGGAGTTATGTACAGGCCTCCTAACAGTGGTCAGGACCAGGGGCACAAAATGCACCACAAAATAGAAAGTGCATGTCAGAAAGGCAAGGTCACAGTGATCATGGGGGACTTCAATATGCAGGTGGACTGGGTAAATAATGCTGCCAGTGGACCCAAGGAAAGGGAGTTCATTGAATGTTTACAGGAAGGCTTTTTGGAACAGCTTGTGATGGAGCCCACGAGGGAACAGGCCATTCTGGACTTAGTGTTATGTAATGAGCCAGACTTGATTAAAGATCTTAAAGTAAGGGAGCACTTAGGAGGCAGTGATCATAATATGGTAGAATTCAATCTCCAATTTGAGAGAAAGAAGGTAGAATCAGATGTAAAGGTGTTACAGTTAAATAAAGGTAACTACAGGGGCATGAGGGAGGAACTGACGAAAATCGACTGGGAGCAGAGCCTAGTGGGAAAGACAGTAGAACAGCAATGGCAGGAGTTTCTGGGAGTAATTAAGGACACAGTACAGAGGTTCATCCCAAAGAAAAGAAAGGTTATCAGAGGGGGGACTAGGCAGCCATGGCTGACAAAGGAAGTTAGGGAATGCATCAAAACAAAAGAGAAAGCCTATAATGTGGCAAAGAGTAGTGGGAAGTCAGAAGATTGGGAAGGCTACAAAAACAAACAGGATAACAAAGAGAGAAATAAGGAAAGAGAGGATCAAATATGAAGGTAGGATAGCCAGTAACATTAGGAATGATAGTAAAAGTTTCTTTAAATACATTAAAAACAAACGGGAGGCAAAAGTTGACATTGGCCCACTCCAAAATGACGCTGGTAATCTAGTGATGGGAGACAAGGAAATAGCTGAGGAACTAAATAGGTACTTTGCGTCAGCTTCACAGTAGAAGACATGAGTAATATCCCAACAATTCAGGAGACACAGGGGGCAGAGTTGAATATGGTAGCCATCACAAAGGAGAAAGTGCTAGAGAAACTAAGAGGTCTAAAAATTGATAAATCTCCAGGCCCAGATGGGCTACATCCTAGAGTTCCAAAGGAGATAGCTGAAGAAATAGTGGAGGCGTTAGTTATGATCTTTCAAAAGTCACTGGAGTCAGGGAAAGTCCCTGAGGATTGGAAATTCGCTGTTGTAACCCCCCTGTTCAAGAAGGGAACAAGGAAAAAGATGGAAAATTATAGGCCAATTAGCCTAACCTCAGTTGTTGGCAAGATTCTAGAATCCATTGTTAAGGATGAGATTTCTAAATTCTTGGAAGTGCAGGGTCGGATTAGGACAAGTCAGCATGGATTTAGTAAGGGGAGGTCGTGCCTGACAAACCTGTTAGAGTTCTTTGAAGAGATAACAAATAGGTTAGACCAAGGAGAGCCAATGGATGTTATCTATCTTGACTTCCAAAAGGCCTTTGATAAGGTGCCTCACGGGAGACTGCTGAGTAAAATAAGGGCCCATGGTATTCGAGGCAAGGTACTAACATGGATTGACGATTGGCTGTCAGGCAGAAGGCAGAGAGTTGGGATAAAAGGTTCTTTTTCGGAATGGCAACCGGTGACGAGTGGTATCCCGCAGGGTTCAGTGTTGGGGCCACAGCTGTTCTCTTTATATATTAACGATCTAGATGACGGGACTGGGGGCATTCTAGCTAAGTTTGCCGATGATACAAAGATAGGTGGAGGGGCAGGTAGTATGGAGGAGGTGGGGAGGCTGCAGAAAGATTTAGACAGTTTAGGAGAGTGGTCCAAGAAATGGCTGATGAAATTCAACGTGGGCAAGTGCGAGGTCTTGCACTTCGGAAAAAGTACGAAGTCTTACAACACCAGGTTAAAGTCCAACAGGTTTGTTTCGATGTCACTAGCTTTCGGAGCGCTGCTCCTTCCTCAGGTGAAAAAAGAATAGAGGCATGGACTATTTTCTAAACGGTGACAAAATTCATAATGCTGAAGTGCAAAGGGACTTGGGAGTCTTAGTCCAGGATTCTCTAAAGGTAAACTTGCAGGTTGAGTCCGTAATTAAGAAAGCAAATGCAATGTTGTCATTTATCTCAAGAGGCTTGGAATATAAAAGCAGGGATGTACTTCTGAAGCTTTACAAAGCATTAGTTAGGCCCCATTTAGAATACTGTGAGCAATTTTGGGCCCCACACCTCAGGAAGGACACACTGGCACTGGAGCGGGTCGAGCGGAGATTTACACGGATGATCCCAGGAATGGTAGGCCTACCATACGATGAACGTCTGAGGATCCTGGGATTATATTCATTAGCGTTTAGGAGGTTGAATGGAGATCGAATAGAAACTTACAAGATAATGAATGGCTTAGATAGAGTGGACGTAGGGAAGTTGTTTCCATTAGCAGGGGAGGCTAGGACCCGGGGGCACAGCCTTCGAATAAAAGGGAGTCACTTTAGAACAGAGTTGAGGAAACATTTCTTCAGCCAGAGAGTGGTGGGTCTGTGGAATTCATTGCCACAGAGGGCGGTGGAGGCCGGGACGTTGAGTGTCTTTAAGACAGAAGTTGATAAATACTTGATTTCTCGAGGAATTAAGGGCGATGGAGAGAGAGCGGGTAAATGGAGTTGAAATCAGCCATGATTGAATGGTGGAGTGGACTCGATGGGCCGAATGGCCTTACTTCCGCTCCTATGTCTTATGGTCTTATGGTCTAAGTGGAGAACACCTTGGAGTTTTCCCTAATCCTTCCCGCCAGGGCTTTTTCATGCCCCCTTCTAACTCTCCTCAGCCATTTTGAGTTCCTTACTGGCTACCTTGTAACCCTCTAGAGCCGAGTCAGATCCCCGCTTCCTCAACCTTACGTAAGCTTCCTTCTTCCTCTTGACTAGAAGCTCCACTTCTCTTGTCATCCAAGGCTCCTTCACCTTACCATTCCTTCCTCGTCTCAGTGGGACAAAACAATTAAGCACCCCCAGCAAGTGCTCCTTAAACAATCCCCACATTACTGTTATGCATTTCCCCAAGAACTTTATGCTCCTCAGCTCCTGTCTAATAGCAGTATAATTTCCCCTCCCCCAATTAAATACCTTCCCATACTGTCTGTTCTTATCCCTCTCCATGACTATGGTAAAGGTCAAGGAGTTATGGTCACTGTCACCAAAATACTCTCCCACCTAGACATCTGACACCTGGCCTGGTTCATTGCTGAGCACCAAGTCCAATATGGTCTCTCCCCTAGTCGGCCTATCTACATATTGAGTCAGGAATCCTTCCTGTACACACCTAACAAAATCTGCTCCATCAAAACCATTTGCACTAAGGAAGTTCCAGTCAATATTAGGGAAGTTGAAGTCACCCATGACAACAACCCTGTTACTTCTGCACTTTTCCAAGATCTGCCGTCCAATCTGTTCCTCTATCTCTCTGCTGCTATTGGGGGGGTCTATAGAAAACTCCTAATAAAGTGACTGCTCCTTTCTTGTTTCTGGCTTCCACCCATACTAACTCAGTCGACAAACCCTCCTCAACTACCTCCTTTTCTGCAGCTGTGGTGCACTCCCTAATTAATCCGTTCGGAGGAGGAGGAGCAGTCTCTGTCAGGGAGAGAACCGGAGAACATCTAAGACCCTCAGAAGGTAAGAAGGTAAGTAAGTGATTTTCACTCATTTTTACTTTTATTACCTTTTCAAATTGTGTGTGTGGGAGGGGGGGAAACTGAAGTGACATCACAGAAAAGCTGTGACCTGAGTGGCTGGTTGGGAATCTACGCTAAATTTTAAAAATTAAGCATTGGTAACTAATTAAACATAATTACTTAATTATAATTTAGAGGGGTATCTAAGCCAGAGATCGGAGAGTACTTTATTTAGCTTTCACATTTATAGTAGAAATCTAGTGCTAGGAAACAGATAGTGAACAGTAACTTAAAAAAAATTTTTTTTTGAACTTTTAATTTTAATTTACTAATTAATTGTGGTAATGTCAGTTAGAGGGGTGCAGTGCTCTGACTGTGAGATGCGGCAGGTCCGGGAGGCTTCCAGCGTCCCGGATGGCTTCATCTGCAGAAAGTGCACCCAACTGGAGCACCTCACAGACCGCATGGTTCGGTTGGAGCAGCAATTGGATGCACTTAGGAGCATGCAGGTGGCAGAAAGCATCATAGATCGCAGTTATATAAATGTGGTCACACCCAAGGTGTAGGCAGAGAAATGGGTGACCACCAGAAAGGGCAGGCAGTCAGTGCAGGAATCCCCTGTGGTTGTCCCCCTCTCGAACAGGTATACCCCTTTGGATACTGTCGGGGGGGGGGATCGCCTATCAGGGGAAAACAGCAGCAGCCAGAGCAGTGGCACCACGGCTGGCTCTGATGTCCAGAAGGGAGGGTCAAAGCGCAGAAGAGCAATTGTAATAGGGGACTCTATAGTCAGGGGCACAGCTAGGCGCTTCTGTGGACATGAAAGAGACTCCAGGATGGTATGTTGCCTCCCTGGTGCCAGGGTCCAGGATGTCTCCGAACGGGTAGAGGGCATCCTGAAGGGGGAGGGCAAACAGGCAGATGTCGTTGTACATATTGGTACTAATGACATAGGCAGGAAGGGGCATGAGGTCCTGCAGCAGGAGTTCAGGGAGCTAGGCAGAAAGTTAAAAGACAGGACCTCTAGGGTTGTAATCTCGGGATTACTCCCTGTGCCACATGCCAGTGAGGCGAGAAATAGGAAGATAGAGCAGCTAAACACGTAGCTAAACAGCTGGTGTAGGAGGGAGGGTTTCCATTATCTGGACCACTGGGAGCTCTTCCGGGGCAGGTCTGACCTATATAATAAGAAGGACGGGTTGCATCTAAACTGGAGAGGCATAAATATCCTGGCCGCAAGGTTTGCTAGTGTCACACGGGAGGGTTTAAACTAGTATGGCAGGGGGGTGGGCACGGGAGCAATAGGTCAGAAGGTGAGAGCACTGAGGGAGAACTAGGGAATAGGGACAGTGGGGCTCTGAGGCAGAGCAGACAGGGAGAAGTTGCTGAACACAGCGGGTCTGGTGGCCTGAAGTGCATATGTTTTAATGCAAGAAGTATTACGGGTAAGGCAGATGAACTTAGAGCTTGGATTAGTACTTGGAACTATGATGTTGTTGCCATTACAGAGACCTTGTTGAGGGAAGGGCAGGATTGGCAGCTAAACGTTCCAGGATTTAGATGTTTCAGGCAAGAGGGGGATGTAAAAGGGGTGGCAGAGTTGCGCTACTGGTTAGGGAGGATGTCACAGCTGTACTACGGGAGAACACCTCAGAGGGCAGTGAGGCTATATAGGTAGAGATCAGGAATAAGAAGGGTGCAGTCACAATGTTGGGGGTTTACTACAGGCCTCCCAACAGCCAGCGGGAGATAGAGGAGCAGATAGGCAGACAGATTTTGGAAAAGAGTAAAAACAACAGGGTTGTGGTGATGGGAGACTTCCCATCAGACCCAATATTGACTGGGACTCACTTAGTGCCAGGGGCTTAGACGGGGCAGAGTTTGTAAGGAGCATCCAGGAGGGCGTCTTAAAACAATATGTCGACAGTCCAACTAGGGAAGGGGCGGTACTGGACCTGGTATTGGGGAATGAGCCCGGCCAGGTGGTAGAAGTTTCAGTAGGGGAGCATTTCGGGAACAGTGACCACAATTCTGTAAGTTTTAAAGTGCTGGTGGACAAGGGTAAGAGTGGTCCTAGGGTGAATGTGCTAAATTGGGGGAAGGCTAATTATAACAATATTAGGCGGGAACTGAAGAACCTAGATAGGGGGCAAATGTTTGAGGGCAAATCAACATCTGACATGTGGGAGGCTTTCAAGTGTCAGTTGAAAGGAGTTCAGGACCGGCATGTTCCTGTGAGGAAGAAGGATAAATACGGCAATTTTTGGGAACCTTGGATAACGAGAGATATTGTAGGCCTCGTCAAAAAGAAAAAGGAGGCATTTGTCAGGGCTAAAAGGCTGGGAACAGACGAAGCCTGTGTGGAATATAAGGAAAGTAGGAAGGAACTTAAGCAAGGAGTCAGGAGGGTTAGAAGGAGTCACGAAACGTCATTGGCAAATAGGGTTAAGGAAAATCCCAAGGCTTTTTACACGTACCTAAAAAGCAAGCGGGTAGCCAGGGAAAGGGTTGGCCCACTGAAGGATAGGCAAGGGAATCTATGTGTGGAGCCAGAGGAAATGGGCAAGGTACTAAATGAATACTTTGCATCAGTATTCACCAAAGAGAAGGAATTGGCAGATATTGAGTCTGGAGAAGGGTGTGTAGATAGCCTGGGTCACATTGAGATCCAAAAAGATGAGGTGTTGGGCGTCTTAAAAAATATTAAGGTAGATAAGTCCCCAGGGCCTGATGGGATCTACCCCAGAATATTGAAGGAGGCTGGAGAGGAAATTGCTGGACAGGATCTACTTCCATTTGGAAGCAAATGGACATATTAGTGAGAGGCAGCATGGTTTTGTGAAGGGGAGGTCGTGTCTCACTAACTTGATAGAGTTTTTCGAAGAGGTCACAAAGATGATTGATGCAGGTAGGGCAGTGGATGTTGTCTATATGGATTTCAGTAAGGCCTTTGACAAGGTCCCTCATGGTAGACTAGTACAAAAGGTGAAGTCACACGGGATCAGGGGTGAGCTGGCAAGGTGGATACAGAACTGGCTAGGTCATAGAAGGCAGAGAGTAGCAATGGAAGGATGCTTTTCTAATTGGAGGGCTGTGACCAGTGGTGTTCCGCAGGGATCAGTGCTGGGACCTTTGCTCTTTGTAGTATATATAAATGATTTGGAGGAAAATGTAACTGGTCTGATTAGTAAGTTTGCAGACGACACAAAGGTTGGTGGAATTGCGGATAGCGATCAGGACTGTCAGATGATACAGCAGGATTTAGATTGTTTGGAGACTTGGGCGGAGAGATGGCAGATGGAGTTTAATCCGGACAAATGTGAGGTAATGCATTTTGGAAGGTCTAATGCAGGTAGGGAATATACAGTGAATGGTAGAACCCTCAAGAATATTGAAAGTCAGAGAGACCTAGGTGTACAGGTCCACAGGTCACTGAAAGGAGCAACACAGGTGGAGAAGGTAGTCAAGAAGGCATAAGGCATGCTTGCCTTCATTGGCCGGGGCATTGAGTATAAGAATTGGCAAGTCAAGTTGCAGCTGTATAGAACCTTAGTTAGGCCACACTTGGAGTATAGTGTTCAATTCTGGTCACCACACTACCAGAAGGATGTGGAGGCTTTAGAGAGGGTGCAGAAGAGATTTACCAGAATGTTACCTGGTATGGAGGGCATTAGCTATGAGGAGCGGTTGAATAAACTCGGTTTGTTCTCACTGGAACGACGGAGGTTGAGGGGCGACCTGATAGAGGTCTACAAAATTATGAGGGGCATAGACAGAGTGGATAGTCAGAGGCTTTTCCCCAGGGTAGAGGGGTCAATTACTAGGGGGCATAGGTTTAAGGTGAGAGGGGCAAGGTTTAGAGTAGATGTACGAGGCAAGTATTTTACACAGAGTGTAGTGGGTGCCTGGAACTCGCTACCGGAGGAGGTGGTGGAAGCAGGGACGATAGTGACATTTAAGGGGCATCTTGACAAATACATGAATAGGATGGGAATAGAGGGATACGGACCCAGGAAGTGTAGAAGATTGCAGTTTAGTCGGGCAGCATGGTCGGCACGGGCTTGGAGGGCCGAAGGGCCTGTTCCTGTGCTGCATATTTCTTTGTTCTTTGTTCTTTGTTTAACAATGCCACTCCCCCTCCTCTTTTACCTCCCTCCCTATTCTTCTGAAAACATCTAAACGCCGGAACCATTCCTGCCCCTGTGAATTCCATGTCTCCGTAATGGCCACAACATCATAGTTCCAAGTACTAATCCATGTTCTAAGTTCATCGCCCTTATTCCTGACACTCCTTGCATTGAAGCAGACACACTTTAACCCATTCCACTGAGTGCAACTTTGCCCTATCAACTGTCTATCCTTCCTCACAGACTTGCTGCATACTATTTCTGCTTGTTTAACAGCTACCCTATCCTCTGATCCATAACTCTGGCACCCATCCCCCTGCCAAACTAGTTTCAACCCTCCTGAAGAGCTCTAGCAAACCACCCACCCAGGATATTGGTGCCCCTCCAGTTTAGGTGCAATCCATCCTTCATGTACATGTCCCACCTTCCCCAGAAGATATCCCAATGATCCACATATCTGAAGCCTTCCCTCCTGCACCAGCCCTGTAGCCACGTGTTCAGCTGCACTCACTCTCTGTTCCTTGCCTCACTTGCACGTGGCGCCGGTCGCAATCCTGAGATCACTACTCTGCTTGTCCTGCTCTTTTGCTTCCAACCTAACTCCCTAAAATCACTTTTTAGATCCTCATCCCTTTTCTTGGCTATGTCGTTGGTGCCTACGTGCACCACGACTTCTGGTTGCTCCCCCTCTCCCTTAAGAATTCTGTAGACTCTATCAGAAACATCCCTGGCCCTGGCACCCGGGAGGCAACGTACCTTCCGCGAGTCTCAATCGCGACCACAGAATCTCCTATCCATTCCCCTAACCTTTGAGTCTCCTATCATTATTGCTTTTCCATTCTCCCCCTTCCCTTCTGAGCCACAGAGCCAGGCTCAATGCCAGAGACCTGGCCGCTAGGGCTTTCCCCTGGTAGGTCACTCCCCCCCCCAACAGCATCCAAAACGGTATACTTGTTTTGAAGGGGAACGGCTACGAGGGATCCCTGCACTGTCTGCCTGTTTGTTTTCTTTCCCCTGACAGTAATCCAGCTACTCTTGTCCTGTACCTTGGGTGTGGCTACCTCCCTGTAACTTTTCTCTATCACCCCCTCTGCCTCCTGGATGATCCGAAGTTCATCCAGCTCCAGCTCCAGTTCCCTAACGCGGTCTCTGAGGAGCTGGAGTTGGGTGCACTTCCTGCAGGTGTAGTCAGCGGGGACACCGGTGGTATCCCTCAACACCCACATCCTACAGGAGGAGCATGCAACTGCCCTAGCCTCCATCCCCTCTAACCTTACAGAATGTAGCTGCCCTGTGGACCAACTGGAACTCCGCCCTTTGACTCTGCTCCCAGTCAGCTGCACGCTCTGTAAACTCCCGGCTCCCTTCTCGCTCTTTGAGGAAATGAAATGAAAGGAGCGCCTTGCTCCCTCCTCACCTAACTCCCTCAGTCACCAAACTCGAACTATAGCACTCAAATGCACCCAAATCCAGCACGCAGTGCAAACAAAATCTGCATTGTAGCTGGCTCACCTTTATACTGTGACTCTAACCTCTGAAAACTGGCCTAATCCAATTAACCAATTAACAAGCTCCAGTTGCAAGTAGCTGCAAGTAGAACTTTTGTTTAAAGCTGATTGAAAATTCACCTTCTTCTAAACCACCTTTTAAGTCATTTAACTAAATAAAAGAAAGACTAGACTTTAGATAAAAATGTACCCTTAATATCCCTCAGTCACCAAACTCTCACTATAGCACTCAAATGCACCCAAATTCAGCACTCAGTGCAAAAAAAAAATTGATTAATGTCTAATTAACCAATCACCTGTTAAGTGACTGACCCTTTCCTGAATGAATCAAAGGGATCTCAGCTGAGAATTAGAACAAATGAAAGTAAATAAGGGGCTAATCTATAGATAAAGATTCCCTTAAGAATGTGATCCATATGACTGATTATGAGAAGAACGTTAGCCTTCCAAGATTCCTGAAGCATCGTGAAAATTACTTTTAAAGTCTTTGTTGAAATTACTTTGATTTTGTAAGACTTTTCTGGAATTATTCTTAATTTAAAGCTTTTTTACTCTCGTATCTCAAGGACTTTTCTGTGTACTCAAAGGCTTTGCAATTTAATTTTGTTCAAATGTATTGAGTGAATTCTTCAAAGATAAAGAATGCTTTGTATACCTCTTCAATCGGACTGAGTACCTTATCCCGAGTAGAGGTAAGAGGACCTTTCATCCTCTCTTGATCTCTAGCCATTCAGATAATAACCTGCCTTCCTGTTTTGGCTACCAAAGTGGATAACCTCACATATATCCACGTTATACTGCATCTGCCATGCATTTGCCCACTCACTCAGCTTGTTCAAATCACACTGAAGCATCTCTGCATCCTCTTCGCAGCTCACCTTCCCACCCAGCTTTGTGTTCCCTGCAAAATACTCATGTACTCTATTTTCCCCTCTTAATCAATCCCTTGGTCCTCATTTGCTGAGTTCAAAACTGCTTCCAATCCTCAGGTCTGTTGTTTATTCTGGCCGATTTGTATGTCTCTTTCTTGGATCTAATACTATCTCACATTTCCCTTGAAAGCATGGTTTGGCCTCCTTCCCGTTTTACTTTTGTGCCGGACAGGAATAAACAATTGTTGCAGTTCCCTCATGCACTCCTTGAATGTTTGCCATTGCCTTTCCACCAGCATCCTTTAAGTAATGTTCCCCAATCCATCATGATCAAGTCATTCCTCATACCATCATAGTTTCCCTTATTTAGATTCAGGACCTCGTCTCAGAATCAACTATGTCACTCTCCATCTTGATGAAGAATTCTATCATATTATGGCTGCTCATCCCCAAGGGGCCTTGCATAACCAGATTGACAATTATTCCTTTCTCATTACACAATAAACATAATCTCTGTGTCCTCTGGCAATACTTCCACGTCTACCCTTGCACTGTGTACCTGCCCACAACAACCCCCCCCCCCCCCCCCCATTCCCCCCCCCCCCCTCAACAGGAGAACAGATTCAACGGGCTGCTTTAGCACACTGGGCTAAATCGCTGGCTTTTAAAGCAGACCAAGGCAGGCCAGCAGCACGGTTCGATTCCCGTACCAGCCTCCCAAACAGGCGCCGGAATGTGGCGACTAGGGGCTTTTCACGGTAACTTCATTGAAGCCTACTTGTGACAATAAGCGATTTTCATTCATTCATTTCATTCATGTTCACATGTTGAATCAATTGAGAGTTACAATAAAAACAGTGAGTAGTGTGATGAACTATAGAGTCAAAAAAAGTGTTAAGACAGGTCAGAGGAAGTCTTTAAACTGCACAATAGTCTGATCAGACCTTGAGTACTGTGTCTTATTCTGATTGTCTAAAAATAGCAGAGGCACACCGGCACTGGGGTAATTCAGAGAAAACCCATTTCCTAGTGGCTTGGGGTCTAAGTGAGGTGGAAAGACTGGACAAGCTTGGACTTTCAACCTTGGAAACAAGGCATCGATATGGCATTTTGAATGCACATACTGAGAGGATAAAGGAATCTCCATCTGAAACACTATCCTAAATTAAACCCTGGGAGTAGGACAGGAGTTATAGACTCAAAGCTGCAAAAGTTGGCAGGAGGATTAGTGTTAGGAAGGTGCGTCTCAATTCAGAGAGCGATCAGCATGTGTTATAGGCAGAACTGTAGAGGCAAAATTAGGGGAATTATTTAGGGACCAACTAACTCCATTTAGGCACTGTAGGTGTGCAACGGATGGGCGAATTAAGATTGGCCTAATGACCTTCATCATTCATAAGTCTTAGGATCTGGAGGAGCCAATTCCTACAGAAAAAGAGTGGAAAATGTTGGCAAGAAGTAAAAAGATTTTATTTGTTATACTTGGGAGGCACGTTTTGATTTATATATACATATATATAAAAACTACTGATTTATCTCCACTGAATTATTTATGCATTTCCAAACGTGTGAGTTTTGTAAAAAAAAAAAATCCACTTTGTGACATTCTGTTCGCTTGAACACCTGTGACTCCTAAATTTAAATCTTTGCGGTGACTAAGCTATCAAAACATCATAGAACAAGCGCATTTCTGGTGCTCGAACCCCCAAGCCCCCCACTCCAGCGCCGGAAGCGCCTCTTACCTGTGATTTTTTGCCCCCACTGAATTTTCGCTCCTTCCGGCTGCTCTTCATTTCGCAACAGCAGCTCATTGTTGACATTGGTCTCCAAGGCAACCGCTCAGCCAGCCAGCCCTTCACCTCTTTTATTCAATAAGACAATAGCCTTCCTTCTGGAACATGTGAAATGCGTCCTGCCTCCGCCAAACCATCCTCCCCGCTGTGGGCGATCCCTGCATTAAGGTACAGGATTGTGTGCTGTGGGAATAAAGCTACCGAATATTAACCAGTGTAAAAGGATATGGGAGTTATTACTATTCTTATTTACGTCTGAATAGATTAGGATATATTTTACACTGCTATATTGAATGTCCCTGTCGGTTCACTGTCGAATGATCCAATTAATCCCAACTATTTTGATTTTAAATTCCAACTATTCTGATTTCTAATTAATTCCCCCCCCCCCCCCCCCCCCCCCTTACCCACTGGAATATGCTGTCACCTGCATTTCAGGTCACAATTCACTGTATATAAAACAAAATGGTGCCTCAATTTGCCTCTTCTTCTGGCAAATACCTCTGAGTTCCCTGGTTACCGACCCTCCTGCCATGGGAAACTTCCTCCTGATTTGTTTTATCAAATTTCCTCTCGATCTTCACTGGAAGAAGAAAGAAGGCTGAAGCCTGATCCCGGAGGGACTCTGGGTGAATGTCGAGGAGAAAGAAAGAAGGTTCAAGAAAGTTTGGTAAAAAAAAAGTTCTCTCCCCCTTTTTTAAAAAAAAAGAAGAATTCAGATTGATGAAGGACAGGAGGGTGAAGGGGGAGAGAGGAGAAAAGAGAGAAGATAAAAAACAATGAGCCGCTAAAGGATGCGAAGAGCAGCGTAGAATAAAGGAGGAAACGCGGGTTCGCCGCTGAAGGAGAAGACAAGCAAAAGTGTTGACAGGATGGCGGAAGCCTAACTGCAAGGCAGGGCCGCACTACTTACAGTGGAGAAGATGACCGAGGTGATGGCGGTGGAGCTGGAAAAACAGTTTGCGAGGCACATGGAGGCCTTGAGGAAGGAGACGGCGGGCCCGTTGAAGTCATTGGTGGAGGAGGCAATTGCCCCGGTGAAGGTGGCGGTGGCAAAGGCATCGGCCGACGTGAGAGAGCAGGGCGAGAAGATGAAGGAAGTGGAGCAGGCCGTGTCACGACACAGCGACCAGGTCACCTCGATGGGGGACGGGCTGCGGAGGGTGGTGGAGGTTAACAGAGGACTCCGAGCAAAGCTTGAAGACTTGGAAAACCGCTCAAGGTGGCACAATTTGAGAATTGTGGGATTGCCCAAGGGGACAGAGGGCCCAAGGCCAACACAATACTTTGCTAAGAAGTTGGCGGAGCTGATGGGGGAGAGTGAGAACCCCTCCCCATCAGCTGCCAAGGGCAGTAATTATCTGCTTCCATAAGTTTTGCATGAAGGAGAAGGTATTAAGCTGGGCGGAGCAGAAGCGTGAGGTGCTGTGGCATGGTACTGCGGTTCGGATCTACCAGGACTTGACGGTGTAGTTGGCAAAAAGACGAGCGGCGTTTGGGTGAGTGAAGGCGGCATTGTGCAAGAAGGGGGTGCGATTTGGTATTGTGTACCTGGCGAAGTTGAGGGTAACGTATAACGCCAAATACTTTTATTTTGAGACAGCGGAGGTAGCTGAGGCGTTCGTGAGGGCAGAAGGCTTGGGACAGACGTGAGGAGCTGAACTGGAAGAGAGACTGTGGACTGTGTTTGAGCAGCTGAAAAATGTATAAATGTTACAAATTTCTTTTTACTGATTTGTATTGTAATTTACTTCTCTTTGCATTGTTACCGAGTTCAAGTTAATGGTGGGTTGATTGGCGTTCTGTGTTGGGACGGTTAGATGTTATGTTAATGAATTGTAGGGGTTGGATTGTTGGGTTTGTTTTGTTGTTTCTTTCTCTGGGACTGGGTGGAAGGGGGCGATATGTCTTGGCGGGGGGAGCCACCCGCGCTAGCTAACTAAAGTCAGCTCGTGAACGGGGTGAGGTGGGAGGAGGGCTGCGGACGTTGGAGCCTGGATAGCAGGCTTCAATGGGCCTAGGAGGCGAGCGAGAGGGGGGGAAGGGATGGATGTTGGGGGATGTTGTTTCAGGAGGAAATGTAGGGGGGGTTCTTGGAGGGGGGAAGGGGTTCAATGTTAACAATAGACAGGGGGGGGTCAGGCTTATAGGGCAGGGCCCGGTGGTATGATGATGGTGGATAAGAAAGGGGGGGGGGGTGATAGTCACGTGGAACGTGAGATGGCTAGGAGGTCCGGTCAAGAGGTCAAGGGTGCTTGCGCATCTTAAAAGTTTGAAAGCCGATGTAGCAATGCTGCAGGAGACTCACTTGAGGGTGAAGGACCAGGTGAGACTTCAAAAGGGCTGGGTTAGCCAAGTGTTTCACTCCGGATTTGATGGAAAGGCTCGAGGGGTAGCGGTGTTGGTCAGCAAAAGGGTACGCTTCCAGGTGGAGAAGGTGGTGGCAGATCAGGGGGGTAGATATGTGATTGTGGCAGGGGAGCTGGAGGGGAGATTAGTGGCGCTGTTAAGTGTATACGGTCCCAATTGGGACGATGTGGGATTCGCGAGAAAGGTGTTTGGGGCCATCCCCGACTTGGACACACATGAGCTGATTGTGGGGGGGGGACTGGAACTTGGTGCAGGAGCCAAGGTTGGACAGATCACGGCCGCACTCGCTGGTCCCATCAGGGGGGGGCGAAGGCGCTGGCTGGGCTAATGGTGGAAATGGGAGGGGTGGACCCTTGGAGGTTCCTGCACCCATGGGAACGGGAGTACTCTTTTTTCTCAGCAGTCCATAAGGTATGCTCGCGGATCAACTTTTTTATGGTGGGAAAGGCTTTGCTGGCTGGAGTCAAGGGGTCGGAATACTCTGCAATTGCAGTGTCAGATCACGCTCCACATTGGGTGGATATGGTGCTGGAGAAGGGGGTTACGCAGAGACCGGGGTGGAAACTGGATATGGGGCTTTTGGGGAACCAAGTATTCTGTGAGAAAATTGAAAAGGTAATTAAGGAATATGTAGGTTTCAATTGTACGGGTGAGGTGTCGAAGGCAGTCGTCTGGGAGGCTCTAAAGGCGGTGGTGAGGGGTGAGGTGATTTTGTTTAAGGCCAGAGTGGATAAAGAGGAGAGGTTGGAGCGGCAGAGGGTAATAGATGAGAAGTTGGAGGTAGACAGGAGGTATGCAGAAGATGGGGACCCAGCAAAGCTGGAAAAGTGGAAGGAACTACAGGCGAGCTTCGACCGACGGTCCACCAGGAAGGCGGTGCACCAACTGAGACGAGCAAGGAGTGCAGCTTATGAACATGGGGATAAGGAGGGAGGCAGCGGCAAGGGAAATTCTTCAGGTGAGGGATAGGGCAGGGAAGTTGGTGGTGGCTCCGGTGCTGATTAACAAGGGTTTTGAGGAGTTTTATGAGAGGTTGTACAGGTCAGAGCCACCCGGGGGAGACCGTGAGATGCAGGAATTTCTAGATAGGTTGGAGTACTGCGGGTATTTGGGTCTTTCTCGGGGCACAAGCTGAACCTGGACAAGAGTGAGTACTTTGTGGTGTCTTGGCCGAGGGTGGGGTCAGGGGTGGGGGGGCGGCCATTTTGTAGGGCAGGGACTCACTTTAGGTATCTGGGGCTGCAGGTTGCCCGGGAGTGGGGGAGGCTTCGCAGGTATAACATCACTAGTTTGGTGGGGAGAGTGAAAGCCGATCTGGCAAGGTGGGACGGCCTTCCTCCGTCACTGGCGGGTCGGGTACAGGCGGTTAAAATGAATGTGTTGCCGCGATTTCTGTTTATTTTTCAATGCCTACCGATTTTCCTGCCAAAGTCTTTTTTCAGGGAGATTGAGGGAAGGATTACCTCGTTCATATGGGAAGGGTAGGTGGCCAGAGTGAGAAAGGTGCTGTTGCAGAGGGGAAGGCAGGCAGGGGGTTTGGGTCTCCCGAACCTGATGTACTACTACTGGGCGGCGAATGTGGAGAAGGTGCGGAGCTGGGTCAGAGGGTTTGATTCCCAGTGGGTCAGAATGGAGGAGAGTTTGTGCAGGGGGTCGGGGCTGAAAGCACTAGCAACAGTGCCGCTCCCGATAGCTCCGGGGAAATATTCAGGGAGTCCGGTAATAGTAGCTTCATTGAAAATCTGGAGGCAGTTTCGCCAACACTTCGGGTTGGGGGCAGGGTCAAGGGAAATGCCGATTCGGGGGAACCACAGATTTGAGCCAGGGAGGTGGGATGGAAGTTTTCGGAAATGGGAATAGAAGGGGATTAAGACGCTAAAAGATTTGTTTCTTCGGGGTCGGTTTGCAGGATTGAGGGAGCTGGAAGCGAAGTATGGGCTGGAGCAGGGAGAAGTGTTTAGGTACATGCAGGTTCGGGATTTTGCCAGGAAGGAGATACAGAGCTTCCCAGAGGAACCGGCCTCCACATTGCTGGAGGAGGTGCTGACGACAATGGGACTGGAGAAGGGGGCAGTGTCAGCGGTGGACGGAGCTATTTTGGAAGAGGATAAGGCACCACTGGAAGGGATCAAAGCGAAGTGGGAGAAAGAGATGGGAGAGGTTATAGAGGAGGGGGTCTGGTGTAAGGTGCTCTGGAGAGTGAATGCCGCCACCTCATGTGCGAGGTTGGGCCTAATACCGCTGAAGGTGGTATATAGAGCACACCTCACGAGGGCGAGGCTGAGCTGATGTTTTGAAGGAGTAGAAGATGTGTGTGAGCATTGTGGGGGGGGCCCACTAATCACGTTCATATGTTTTGGTCCTGTCCAAAGCTAGGGGAGTACTGGACGGAGGTGTTTAGGGTAATTTCCAAGGCGGTGCGCGTGAAACTGGACCCGGGTCCCCGGGAAGCCATATTCGGGGTGTCGGACCAGCCAGGGTTGGAAACAGGTGCGGAGGCAGATATCATAGCCTTCGCCTCGTTGATCGCCCGAAGGCGGATCCTGCTGCCTCTCCACCCTGTGCCCTGGCGTGGCGGAGGGACCTGTTGGAATACTTGACCCTTGAGAAGGTTAAGTTCGAACTGAGGGGAAGCTTGGAGGGGTTCTACAATTCATGGGCACTATTTATTATGCACTTTCAAGAACTAGATAACATCGAACATTAGTTGGGGGGGGAGGGGGGCTATGTATATTAAGGGTGATCCCTGATTCCTTGTCATTTGTTTATGTAATCATGCGGGCTGATGTTTGGGGGTTGGTGGGAGGATAGGAGCATTGTTATTGTTATGGGGATTGACATATATGTTGCTGGTTCTTGTTTATTGTTGCTGGATGTAAATTCGGGAGAAAATGTGAAAAAGGAGAATAAAAATATATTTTTTAAAAAATTAACTAAAACTGGAACAAAAATTCAAGATTAGTGATAGATTGTCATTGACCCACCTGGTTCACTAACGCCCTTCCAGGAAGAAAATTTGCCATCCTTACCTGGTCTGCATAGTAAGTGGATGAGGCTCAAATGTCCACGGAAATGACCCAGCAAGCCACTCAGTGTATCAAACCACTAAGGAAAACAACAATTATAAAATAGAAGGGCCACGCAGCTTTGGCCTACGTTATCGAAAAAAGGGCATACCTAGCCCAGTCAATCCTTCATGTCCTCCTCACTAATGTCTGTGCAGAACAATCCCATTTATCTTTTTAAAAATAAATTTAGAGTACCCAATTGTTTTATTCCAATTAAGGGGCAATTTAGTGTGGCCAATCCATCTAACCTGCACATCTTTTGGGTTTTGGGATGAAACCTACGCAGACACGGGGAGAATGTGCAAACTCTACACAGACAATGACCCGGGGCTGGGATCCAACCCGCGTCCTCAGCGCCGTAGGCAGCAGTGCTAACCACTGTGCCACCATGCCGCCCAGTCCCACAGAATAGTCAAGCCACATTCACGGAATCATATCTTTCAGTGAATGTCTCTGACTGCTCCATCATAATTTCTTTGTATGCCTTTTCTCACTGCCAGCACAGTGACATAGACTCTGGAGGTAGTACCCCTTGAAGTCCGCAACATTGAATCTGGACCCCACGAAGTCTCATGGCATCAGATCAAACATGTTTGAGGAAAACTGCTGATTATCACCTACCGCCGTCCCTTAACTAATGAATCAGTACTCCTCCAATTGAACACAAAAAACAAAATCTGTGAATGCTGGAAATCTGAAATAGAAACCTGAATAAACAGAGAAAGAAACAAGGTTAATGTCTCATGTCTGTTACTGGCCATTAACCCTGTCTGTGCCTCTCTGCTCAGATGCTTCCAGAGCAGCTGAGTTATTTCAGCATTTGCTCTTTTCAGTCCTTCAATTGAACAACACTTCAAAGAAGCACTGAGGGTGGCAAGGACATAGACGGTACTTTGAGTTGGGATTTCAATGTCCATCACCAGGAGTAGCTCGGTAGCATCACTACTGACCGAGCTAGCTGAGTCCTAAAGACATAGCTGCCAGACTGGACCTGCAGCAGGTACTGAGGGAAACAAAAAATACTTTCCCTCATCCTCAATATCTACCTGTAGCAGATGCATATGCCCATGAAAATATTCATAGGAGTAACCACTGCATAGTCCTTGTGCAGACAACATGCCACCTTCATTCTGAGAGCACCTTCCACTGTACAATGAGGCACTTACCACTGTGCTAAATGGGATAGATTCAGACAGATCCTGCAACTCAAAATGAGACATCCATGAGATGCTGGCGACCATCATCAGCAGCAGATTTGTATTCCGCTACAATCTTTAACCTCGTGGCTGGCCTATGCCTCAATCTACCATTATTATCAAGTATGAACTGCCCTGGTTCAATGATGAGTATAGGAGTATAGGAGGGCATGCCACGAGCAGCATCAATTGACACAAACTTGAGGTGTCAACCTGGTGAAATTACAACACAGGACTTCATACATACAAAAGAGCAGAAATAGCATTTTAAAGATAGAGCTAAGTGATCCCACAACCAATGGATCAGATCAAAGCTTTGCATTCCTGCCATTCCTGCATTCTAGTCATGAATAGTGGCGGACAATTATAAAACTAACGGAAAGAGGAGGAGGCACTTTGAACATGCCCATTCTCAATGAGCCCAGCTCACGAGGGCAAACAACAAGGTTGAATGGCGGAGCAGACTCAATGGGCTGAGTGGCCTAATTCTGCTCCTATGTCTTATTTGCAATAATCTTCAGCCAGAAGAGCCTCCTCCAGAGGCCCCACTATCACAGAAATCAGTCTTCAGTCAATTTGATTAACCTCACATGATATCAAGAAATGGCTGAGTGCATTGGATGCAACAAAGGCTAAGGACCTGAGTAACTGTAGTGTTGAAGACCTATGTTCCAGAATTGGCCATACCTCTAATCAAGATGTTCTAGCACAGTTACAACATTGTCATCTACCCAACAGAGTGGAAAATTGCCTCGATATGGCCTACCCACAAAAAGAAGAAGAATTCTAATCCGGCCAATTCCTTCCCCACCAGTCTACTTTTAATCAGCACAGAATCATAGAATTTACAGTGCAGAAGGAGGCCATTTGGCCCATCAAGTCTGCACTGGCCCTTAGAACGAGCACCCCACCCAAGTCCATGCCTCCATCCCATCCCTGTAAGCCAGTAACCCCACCTAACCTTTTGGACACAAAGGACAATTTATCATGGCCAATCCACGTAACCTGCACATCTTTGGACTGTGGGAGGAAACCGGAGCACCCGGAGGAAACTCACACAGACACAGGGAGAACGTGCAGACTCCGCACAAACAGTGACCCAAGCCAGGAATCGAACCTGGGATCCTGGCGCTGTGAAGCCATAGTGATAACCATTATGTTACCGTGCTGTCCTGTCAGCGCATATTCTCAGACTTTTGTATCTCCTGCCTGATGGAAGAAGTTGGAAGAGTGAGTGAGTCGGGTGGGAGGGGACTTTGATTATGCTGCCCGCTTTCCCAAGGCAGTGGGAGCTGTAGATAGTCAATGGATCAGCGGCAGGTTCTGTCCCTTGAGCCTACTCCACCATTAAAACCATTAGAAGGTCAATTGACCTTTCAAGAGGGTAGCACGCTGGCGCAATGGGTTAGCCCTGCAGCTTCATGGCGTCGAGGACCCAGGTTCGATCCCGGCTCTGGGTCACTGTCCGTGTGGAGTTTGCCCATTCTCCCCGTGTTTGCGTGGGTTTTGCCCCCACAACCCAAAAAGATGTGCAGACTAGGTAGATTGGCCACGCTAAATTGCCCCTTAATTGGAAAAAATTAATTGGGTACACTAAATTTGACATTTCAAGTATCATTTACTTGCTAATAACCTGCTCAGTTTGGTTTCCACCAGAGTTATGTGGTTCCTGACCTTACTACAGCCTTAGCCCAAACATGGACAAAACAACTGAATTCCACAGGTGTGGTGAGTGTGACATTAAGGGGTCCTAGTAAAACTGAAATCAGGAGAATCTCTTCATTGGCGGTTGTCTTATCTAGTACAAAAGTAGATGGTTGTGATTGTTGGGGGTTTATCGTCCCAGCTCCATGCACGATTGGATTGGATTTGTTTATTGTCACGTGTACCGAGGTACAGTGAAAAGTATTTTTCTGCGAGCAGCTCAACAGATCATTAAATACATGGGAAGAAAATAAAATAAAAGGAAATACATAGTAGGACAACACAAGGTACAGTGTCCAAGGCCCAAACATTTGCTGGAAATTTCCGTCCCGTCCTGCCGGTGGGATCTGAAGTCAATGGACGTATGAATGGCCCACTGGCTTCATCGATGACATTCTCTCTATCATAAAATCCAAAGTGGCGATGTTTGCGGATGATTGCACATTGATCAGTTCCAGTCACAGCTCCTCAGAGCTGTACCTTCACCACAAGGATGATAACAGTACAAGGTGGATCACTATCCAGGGATGGTGCAAGAGTATTTGACGCCTTAGGCAGTCCTTCAGCTTGATGCCCACCATCCTTCCCCTGCAACCCCCACCACAATTTACTTTCAAAAATGAATTCAGTAAAATGGTACCACTTTCACACAACCATTAAAAATTGTCCAACATACAGGCAGCAGTTATCTGCGGCCTACCTTCAGCCTTCTCCCTGGCCCCAGTCTCCCACTGCTCTGCTTCTGCAGCTCCATGTTCGCTTGGCACCAAATCCTCGATTTGCTTGCTCCACTCCCTCAACTCTTGTGTAGCCTTAACACCCACATCACTACAAGATTACCCAGATATTTTCTGAACGATTGGACTTGAAAATGTGAAACTCTTAAGTAGCAAGCATTTTTAACCGGCGGCACCACCCATCCCCAAGCATAATGATGCCGGATAATAGGAATGAAAATGAATGAAAATGCAAACAATCTCACTTCTAAAATACATTTCATTAAATAGAGTTCCCCAGAAATAAACTTGGGTGTTTAGGATGTTGTGGGTTGCAGAATTATTTTTTGGATATAAATGCTGTTGCAATGCCTGCTTCAATTTTCACCTTTAGGATTAAAAATGAAATATACAAGAAGATAAATATACACAGGGAGTGATCTCAGTTAAAGCTCGAATATGTTTAACTCTACCAAGTTCCAGCTTTTACAAACTCAGTTTCTATTTTATGGCAGAGTATTGCCTAAAATTCTACCCACATGAGCAAATATAATTAATTATGCCAGAGCCCAACACATGGTTTTATTGCGATCTTGTTCCCAAGACAAGTTCCCTCGCAGAAACACAAGAAAGATTAAATAGGCAAAAAAAACAAATGATTGTGCTTTTGTTCGAACTCTGACTATTTGGGGTCATATCTCTCAAAAGGAATACCTCGATGAAAAGCAACACCAATAATTTAACTACTGACCACCCTGATCTCAAAATCAATTTCCCCAAATCTGCAGTCACGTGCTGTTTGAAACTCAGGTCTAAAATTTTAAATGTCCAAATTGGTGCTTTTTGGTCAAGTGCAGGGTATTGGAAGGATCTGAAAGAACATCCACAGATTCAATGGCAAAAGTATGAAGAAAACTGAGAAGACCAGCAGCATTGAGAGACTCCAGGCATAGTTTTATGGTCATGTTCCTCGCTAAACAAGGATTGATCTAGAAATCCTAGGCGAGGTGGCAGCTCAGCATACCCTGAGATAAACGGCACCAGAAACCAAAAAACAGAACCTCATTGCAAATGAAATGTCAAAATTACCAGTCATCCCAATTTATCACTGTCCCACAGGCCAATTAACACTGAAGGGAAGGTGAAGCAAAGTTTATTTCACTAAAGCTACTTTGCTTAATGTGATGAATGTAGGAAATTGTTATATATATTGTATATATATATATATCTGTTGCAGTAATATTTTTATAAATCCTGGTTTAAAATAAAGGCAGGGGATGTATCTGCAAAAAATGCAATTAAGATGTCTTAAAAGTGAGATAATCATTGATTATAACATTTAATTGTTTACCTACATATGGCTAATGCACTTTTGTTTTTAGAAAAAAGGTTCCCTGCGGTTTAGATAATTGAGGGGTTGGGTTTAGCCTTAGTAAGGTGGTCATAAGACAGTTAGTGGGATAGAGATAATATGATTGATGGAGAAGCCAGGTCTGTAGCAAGCAGTTTAGTTTTCAGTCTGCTATAAACAGAAGGAGTTGCAGCTTGCATCTGAAAGGGTCTCCCTGCTTTGCTGAAAACAACTCGCTACAAAGAGGACATCAAATATCCCTGTGTTCCTTTGCTTAATTGGAGAAAGGGAAGGTATAAGTTAAAGTAAAAGTGTTTCTTTTATGAATGAACTGTTAATTGTAATCTATTTTCTATGATGTTAATGTGTTTGGTCCTGTATTAAGAGTAAAGTTTGTTTTAATATAAAAATCACTGTTTATCAGTGGAATGACTCCTGGGGGTGAAGTATCCTTTCCTCACACTTCACAAATTGCAAAATTGTTGGGGTTTCTCATCCAGTTTCCTAACATACATTGGGGTCTGGTCTGGTAGTGCAACACTTAAAAATTAAGGGACAAGCGCAGACTAGTTCAAATACTATGAACAGAACTATGCTGAAGGGGAACTTCAAGACAAATTACTTATACAGAAACCAACAAGCCTCCTTAATAGTTCACATTCTGGGATCACGTGATGTGAGCATGGGAGCGGCTGCGTTTCACGAGCTCCGGCTTTGCTCATCTTTCAATATTTGTTTTTATCCTTGTGCTCTTTTATGTCTTTTTGCGATTTACTTGGCTTTTATCATGTGCCGTGATTTGTTGGTCAATGTTTCAGCACTTTTGAGTTGAGATAACACGCTTTAATTCTTGTTGATTCGTGGTGGCAGGCGGGAGTTGGGGTGGGGCCTTGTCTTTGATGGCACAGCTGCCTTTGAGCAGTTCCCCACCCTTACGATATGGTACACACTGACAGATGATGGCTGCTTGCATTGAAGGTGATCCGGCTGATAGTCTTGGCTCTGCAGTGCAGGGCATTACAGCCCAGTTTCAAGAGTTGCGAGCCATCTTTATGAGGTGGTGATAGCGCTTGAGGTGGTTCTTGTGGCGGAGAGAGCACCGTCACTGGTGGAAGCCTGCCTCCATAAGGTTGAGATCCTGTTCCATTTGATGGAGCATGTTTAGTCCTGTCTCCAAGGCCTGGGGTTGGTTTGGCCTTCCAACCTCTAGTTCTGTGTCATCCTATTCCTATTGTCGGTCGAGAGGGATTGGAATCGGCTGAGCCAGCCAGCTGGGCGGTCCTCCACAGCTGGTGCCTAAGTGGTTGACCGCCTGGGCTCAGTTGGGTCGGCATGTTAGAAGTAATGAGGTTCAATTTCCAATCGCTGGAAATCTTGGAAGATCCTGGAACATGCTCTCCGTTTCAGATCCTATATTGTCCTAGTTGTTACTTTCTTTGCGTGCCAGTGGAATGGTCTTTACCCTGATGACCACCTCATGCCTCAGTTGTTATCCTAGACTTTACTCACTGATAATTATGTTGTTGTCTGTTAATGTTGTCAATTTATCTGTTTGCAGAGTAGTAAGCAGTAAATATTTTGGATGTGATACCCTGCATCATTGGTTATCCTGATTTAATAAGATTTTATCATGTTAAGCTGAATGTTGATTTCAGGATTTGTGTACAGTTTTTAATCCCAATTTTATCCTTGGGGGGAGGATGAACAGAGCGAAGCGGGGGAAGGGGTGGATGGTGTGGGTGTTAGGTTAGTTCTGCCCTTGCTACTTTCGAGGAAGGTGCCCCACAGTTAGAATGATTTTAGTTTTGGGCTCCACCTTTGTCTTCTCCAGGCCCAGGTGTTAGGATTAGGGTTAGGGTTATATCCTGTGATACCCTGTTGAGGGCTGGGGTTTGTTGGACTCCTCTTTGGTGTTTGTGTGTGTGTGTGTGTGTGTGTGTGGGGGGGGGGGGGGGGGTCAATATTTTCTTTTGATGTGGTTCTCCCTGAGGTGATGTTGGACTTTGAGCCTTGGCGTCATGGACTCTCAGATATGGATCTGTGTTGGCTTTTGAGTGGCCTAATTCTTTCTTAATTTGTGAGTGGTCCTGGTTGTGTGTGTGTGTGGGATGGGGGGGGGGGCAGGGAGGGTTCATCGTTCCAGGAATTGTAGGTCCCTTCTCCCTCCCGGGGCACTTCACAGTTTGGGGGTCGCTCTGACAGCCGTCCCGTCCTGGAGTGGGTTACCCCCTGTTTAACAATTGGGACCAGTCTTTCCTCCTTTTGGTTCTTTTGACCCCACAATATCTTGTTGTCGTCTTGAGGATGGTTTTGGTGCTGGTGGTCCAGTGATCTGTCCTTTGATCTGGGCTGAGAGATTGGAGTGTGGAAGTTCGGAGTTTTGCTCTTGGCTTTTGTTCTTGCTCTCTTTTTACTTTTTCTCTGGGAGAATCTCGACTGAATAGTAAGGTTTGGTTGTACCCGGTCCTCTCTCTATCTTTGATTTTGCTGGTTTGCCATCTTGAGGGTGTAAGATTTTGTAGTGTGGATCTGGGGAAGAGTTTAAATTGTGTTGTAAGAGTTAGTTGATCCCCCCATTGCTCTGGGGTTCTCGGGGTATTCTTTTCTTCTGTCATTTTATTTTGCAGCTATGGGTGAGCTGTAGGTCTATAACATTGTCTGTAATCTGTTTGGGTGCAGCCAGGTCAATTATCCGTGGAAACAACATGTTGGGATTTTGCCCCTGATTCACCCAGTTTTATTTGTTCCTAATTATGTAATAACTATTATTTTGTGCTGTACCTGCTGTACATTAAAACCTGTGGCTATCGTTCTGCTTTTATTTGTTTGAGGTGATCTTCTTTTGTAAAAAATGAAAAATCCCAATAATTTTTTTTTTAAAGTTCACATTCTGTGCTTCAGTTACACGAGTTATAGATAAAAAGGACACACCTGAAATGACTGAACCTCGAGGTCAGCAATGTTCAATTATCTTATCTAGTTAAGTTGTATTTCTGTCGAAATTTATAACCAAGTAGAATATGAAACACATGCACATCAAAAGACTGAGCAAGCATTGTGTATTTTCCTCTGTGGGCCCACATGCAATAGAAATTGGGTATTGATTATCAACCTGCTGGGTTTGGGCTGTCTAGTTTGCCCAATGCTTGCACCAGCCCTGTCAACATCACCTTCTCAAGAGCAATTAGGGATGAGCAATAAATGCCAGCCTTTCCAGCGATACAAACATCTAAAATGCTTAGTATGGACACAGTAATCAAGGAATAATTGATCTTTGTGTCCCTGGGTGCCAAATTAGAAGTTTGTGAAGATTGTAACATTTAAGGTACAGGAACATCCAATGTTGTTATATTTGTTCCTGATTAGTAACAAGGTGGGACCCTCTGGGAATGTTTTGATAGTTCCCAGCGATCAGCGAAAAATAACGCTGTTTCTAACAGTAGCTGGTTCGCAAGCCCTAGAAATGTTCAACCCATTCCGATTTGAGGACAAAGCAGATAAGAAAAAATACAATATAGTAATTGAAAAACTCAACAAGCACTGCCAGTTGCAACAAAAGAAAATGCTTGAATGGTATGTGTTCAGGCAAAGAGTGCAAAAAGCAGGTGAAACACTTGATTGCTTCATAATGGATCTGAGACTTAGTCTACGGAGAAAAAGCGACAAACTGCGGGAAGGACTACTGAGACAGTCTGATTTGAGGTTAGAAGGCACCATCAGTCTGTGTAGAGTAAGTGAACTTGCCAGAAATCAGTTCTCTGAAATGTTGGTTGGTGAAAGTGGCGTGAAAACAAACAGCGTGGCTGATGCCAATAATGCTATGGCGCACCTAAAAAAGAAACGTGCTCCAGATGGCAGCCATTTTGCGCATGACAGCACGAGCGTCATGACGTGTAAACGGTATGGCAACGCCCGCCAGATTAAAAAATGCCCTGTGTTTGGAAAAACCTGTGCGAAGTGTCACAAATTCCCAACAGTTTAAGAAGCTTAGTGCAGTGAACAAGGGAAGAGCTGTGCAGGAAATAAGCATTAAGAAACATGCTAATCAAGCGATCAATCCTGACACAATGGAAGATATATTTGACTTGGAGGATTCTTTCTTTGTCGAAATAGTAGAGAAAGCGCAACAGAAAACTTCAGTTTCGGACATTTTGAAACAGATTTCAATCGTTCAAAATAATGATGATTGGACGATTCCATTAATAATAAATGGAACCAATATAAAGATGAAATTGGATACCGGAGCAAGAGCTAATCTCATTAATAAGATAGACATAGCCAAATTAAAAACTAAACCAGTACATCCTCCCACAGTCCAAAGACGTGCAGGTTAGGTGGATTGGCCATGTTAAATTGCCCTTAGTGACCAAAAAAGGTTAGGAGGGGTTATTGGGTTACGGGGATAGGGTGGAAATTAGGGTTTAAGTGGGTCGGTGCAGACTCAATGGGCTGGATGGCCTCCTTCTGCACTTTATGTTCTATGTTCTAATAATCTTTATTAGTGTCACAATTAGGCTTACATTAACACTGCAACAAAGTTACTGTGAAAATCCCCAACTCCGGCGCCAGTTCGGGTACACTGAGGGAGAAGTCAGAATGTCCAATTCACCTGACAACCATGTCTTTTGGGACTTGTGGGGCGAAAGGGAAGCACCTAGAGGAAACCCACGCAGACACGGGGAGAACGTGCTGACTCGGCACTGACAGTGACCCAAGCGGAAATTGAACCCGGGTCCCTGGCGCTGTGAAACAACAGTGCTAACCTCTCTGCTACCATACAGCTTGTACAGGATTTCATCCAATTGCAATGACCAGATTGAGGCCATAATTCAGAAATTTCCTCACATTTTTCGTGGTATGGGAACACTACCATTTGAATATAAAATCCAGCTAAGAGCGAACATCAGAACAGTAATTCTTAGGAGGGTTCCAGCTCTCTTGAGGGAATGTTTGAAAATGGAACTTGAGCGTCTGCAGCAGTTGGGGATAATCATCAAATTGGAAGAACCAATTGACTGGGTCAGTTCTATCGTTTGTGTGAAGAAAGCCAATGGTGACTTGAGAATCTGTATGGATCCAAAGGATCTGAATCAAAATATTAAGCGGGAACACTACCTGATTCCAAAAAGAGAGGAAATCACAAGTGAGATGTCAGGTGACAAGATCTTTACCAAGCTAAACACATCAGGGTTTTGGCAACTAAAGCTAGATGAAGTAATAAACTCTGCACTTTCAACACACCTTATGGCAGATACTGCTTCAATAGAATGCCTTTCGGAATGATATCAGCTTCCGAAATTTTTCATTGGGTTATGGAACAGATGGTTGAAGATGTTGCAGACATACGAGTGCACGTTGATGACGTCATCATTTGGTCCAAAGATGTGCAGGTTGGGTGTATTGGCCATGATAAATTGCCCTTAGTGTCCAAAAAGGTCAGGTGGGGTTACGGGGATAGGGTGGAGATGTGGGCTTAAGTGGGGTGCTCTTTCCAAGGGCGGGTGCAGACTTGATGGGCCGAATGGCCTCCTTCTGCACTGTAAATTCTATGATTCTATATTCCCCAGATCAGCTCAAGTGTCAGTGAACAACTCTTTGAGAAACAAGTCAGTTTGTGGCAGCCTGCCAGCCAGAAGTGTCACAGCCACAAGAACAGGAGATGGTCCTGTTGAATAATTTTAAAAGGGGGAGCAAAGAAATAGGAGCTGAATTCAAGAAACAGCTGCAGTTAGCCACTGGGGCTATGCTACACCTTTGGAGCAAAGGTGCTCTGTTTGGCTGGCCATAGATCTAAATGTTTACTTGTAAGCTAATGGCAGATTGTACTCTGGAATCCAGGGAGAAGGATTCTCTAAAGGTGAGATTGAAACCTGTGAGGTGGGCCATTGTTATAGCTGTCCAAGTGACATTTGGAGAGAATTCCAAAGAACGATTTTCAGAGGTGAAGCTGGGCATCCATCATGAGACAGAGTTTCAATGAGATTGTTTAACTTGGTGTTTACTGATGTCTGGGTGGGTTATTAAGAAATCTATGGACTCTGTCTTGGTTGCATCAGTCATTTTCTCTGCCCTGTGGTGTCTGACCACAGTTTGTTATTTCATATGTACCTCATACTTACCTTGAACGTTAGAGTATAAGATACATATTGTAAATTGTTTTATCCTTTGGAAATTGTACAGTAAAGGTTGTATTTATTTGTTCAAAACCTGTGGAATTTTGTGGCTTTATTCCAAAAGCAAGTGTCTGGAATCTCAAGCTTTATCTACTTTAAACACAAAATGTTATTGGTCCCTAAACGGGTCTCCTCTCAAGTCCCGGGGTCTGGCCAGTATCTTTACACAGTATATTTGCTCCCTTATATTTAAAGGCCAATTTCCATTGACACAGTGTGACTGTATTCTTAAACATACACCTATTATGATCTTACACAATACCATAACAAAATATATTCCCTTGCTCATATTATTTTCCATATATAAAAATCATAGAATCATAGAATCTACGGCACGGAGACAGGCCCTTCGACCCACACTGGTCCATGCCAACCAAAAAGTCCATCTTAGCTAACACCATTTGCCTGCATTTGGCCCATATCCTTCTACAGAATCACTGAATCTAAATTAATTTAATTTTAAAATAACTCAGTCGTACTATCTGCACGCATTTTAATAAGTCACTGTGGGAATACCGAAAAGTATTTAAGAACCATTGAGTGTGGACAAACTGCTCCTGCTTGTAGGTGAGTTCGGAAGAGAGCAGAAATACAAGATAGCCATTCACGCATCGAGCAGAAAATTCTGGAGGAATTTCTTGATAGCAGAGGATATGGAAACCTGCTGCCACAAGGGGTGTTGGAAGCATGGACGGCATTGATGCGTTTAAAAGGTTTGATTCACTTGAGGGAGAAGGGGAGCAGGATGGCTCGAGTTAAGGAGAGTGGAGCAGGTAGGTCCGGAGTTAAAGTACCAGGGTTGATCAGGTGGGGACAGTTTCGCGCTGCAGATCGCTATGTAAAGCGGGACGACCCCCTATCCCCGGCGTTTTACAGTTTTATTACCAGCGTTATTCTGAGGAAATGCCATTTGCTTCCATTTTCTCTTTTTGCTGTTCAAAACGTCCTCCTTGCAGACTGCCCCCTGAGCATTTCCTCCACCAACATCTGTGGAATGTTGTGTTATAATTTCCCTCTTGATACTGATCAGGGATTGACACAAGCATTGTGACGTTGAAGAATGTAGCGGATCCATTGGTTGTGCTGCTGTCATGAGGCGGGGTTAGATGCTTGGCTTGTCCCGCCCCCGCGCGGGAACATTTAAAAATACTGGAGACAGTGCAGGACTAGTGGGCACATTTAAACAGGCGAGTGGGGAATTAAGCTGGGTACTTGCAGGTGTATGTCACTCTGTCCATCACTGCACTTTGCAATTGCAAAACTTACTGTGATTTTTTTTTGGGGGGTATAAAGAGCTGTCATTGTAGCCATGTCTCACCGAGCTCACCTGATCCCCCACAATCTGATCTCCGCAAGTCTTTCTGTATCTCTTCCGAAAGAAGAAGAAAACAGGGTAAGATGCTTTATTTTTTCCTTCTCTCTCCTTTTTAAACTCCGCCAGAAATCAAGCTGCTTTGGGGATTGTGGCCACGCCTGACACGTTATAATCCTTATGTAGTTGGGCAGCTATGAATGGTATAAATACACCCGCCTCCAGCATCGAAATCAGCGCGAAATATTGTGACAAATGTTTTTAAGTTGCGGTGATTTTGTTGTGGATTGTGATACCGTCCTTGGAACGTAATCGCTGGTGAAGTAAAGGTTTCTCTTCTGCCATTGTTTTCCAAAGTCCACGGTAGCACAGTGGCCAGCACTGTTGTTTCACAGCTCCAAGGCCACTGTGCGGATCCTGCACGTTCTCCCCTTGTCTGCGTGGGTTTCCTCCAGGTGCTCCGGTTTCCTCCCACAGTCCCAAAATGGGCAGGTTAGATGGATTGGCCATGTTAAAGTGCCCTTAGTGTCCAAAAAGGTAGGGTGAGGTTACCAGTGCAGACTTGATGGGCCGAATGGCCTCCTGCACTGTAAATTCTATGATTATGACAGAGAATAGCGAATAAACTCAGGATTTTTCTTTTACCAGTCCTCGTGAAATGCTTGCTATCAGTAACTTTTTTGTGTTTCTGATATTTTAGATTACAATTTGTGATTGTTTAACCTAGGAAGTGGTATAGTGGACCTTTTTAAATGTTGCTGATTGGGTCATTAGTCTGTGATAACCACCATGAACCAAGCAGCGCCAATACGGTTTGCACTTCCCATTATATCTAATTCTTTGCCTGCCTCAGCTGGTCTGCCGCTGGAGCCCTCATCCCAAGCCTATGTTATTTCGAGGATTGATTTTTAATGCTCTGCAAGACAGTCACCTGAAACTCTGCATCTTGGCTTGCAACAACTCGCATTCGTCCAAAGCTCCTGTATTCAGTGATCAGCATCTGTTCCCAATCTGGCAATGCCTCATTTTAAAATTCTCATCCTTTTCAAATCTCTGCTGTTCTCCAATTCTGAACTCTTAACTGTTTCCCTCTCTGCAGATGCTGCCAGACCAGAGGATTTCCAGCATCTTCAACTTGTCATTTCAAATTTTCAATACTTTTTTTTTCTTTGGCTTTGTTGAGAGATAGGTTTGCAGGAAAGAAAGATGTTTTCTCCTTTTGTGTTTTATAGGATTTCAACATCACTGGCAAGGCCAACATTTATTCCCTGTCCCTCATTGCCCTTATTGAGTGGCTTTGTGAGGCCATTTCAGTGGCCAGTTAAGGGTGAAACAGATTGCTGAGGGTCTGGAGTCACATGCAGGCCAGACAATACGGGTGACAGATAACCTTCTGTGAAGGAAGATAGATGTGCTTTAAGACAATCCCAATAGCTTCATGGTTGTCATTTCTGTGTATAGCAGCAGATAAAATGCATGCCTGAGTGGGTAATATCAGCAAGTGGGAGATGGACAGAAAAGATTTGCCTTTTAAAGTGTGGACAAAGCCAGAGAGACTGACTATATATTTGTTTTCACCTAAAACGTTTCTATCTAGGAGAATCTGACTTGCTTCTTAATATCTTCAAAATTTGAGTGGATTATTAAATATAGATACTGGGCTAAATTAAAACTAGTGACATGAAAGTGCCTTTGTGATTTAGGAAATGCCCAAATTCAAATCATAACTAAGATTTTCAAGGTAAGCATTTAAACTGCAGCTATATGGGTGACCAAAGGGATGTTGCCACAGCAAGGGTGGGTGCAAAGGTGAATTGGACTCCTGCAAAGTTGGATGTTTGTTAATTAACCTTGGATTCTTGTCACCAAGTTGTTCCATCAATTTCCCAGCGGTTCTGCCACCAATGGTAGTCTTCTTGAATTAACAGGTATTTCCACTTGTATGTTGTTCATCTCACTGTAAAAACTCTTGGAAAAAATAACTCCTTATTGAATGATGTGTAAATATTTTTAGCAGTGCACAAAGATAATAATTACCCTGTTTTTTAAAAGATATTTTTATTAAGGCATTTGTATAAACAGCAAACACACAAATAAGATCAAGAGCAAACTGGAACGTCATCAACACACAAACTCCCCTGCCCTCCACGCCCGCTCACCTCTCTCTGCTGACACCTCAATCCTCCTTGAAGAAGTTGATGAACAGCTTCTACCTCCGGGCAAACCCATCAATCAACCACCTCGAGACCTGAGTTGACAACTCCCACCAGCAATGTCTTGTCCACCACAAAGAAATCAATCTGAGAGTATATGGGAAAAATATGAAAACTCCTTCGGCCTCCCAAACCTCCACGGGTCATCTTGGCTACATGCATGCCAGTGTCCACTCCCTCGATGCCTTCAGGCATCCCCACAATTTGCAAATCCTGTCTCCTGGAGTGATTCTGCCCACCACTTTCTACTTCAAAAGCTTTTGGGTCTCCTGCATCACACCCATCTTGGCTGCCAATGAGGCAAGCTGCTCCTCGTGCTCCCAAATGTCTCCATTTTCTGAATTCCCTGTCCCTCCATTGTTCCACGCGGTCAATTCCCACTTTCAGCTGCTCAACCGCACAGACTAGGTCCTCCTGGACTTCCCTCCTCTTGTTTAGAAGTCCACCAGTTGACCACTGGGAGGGCCAGACAGACCCTTTACCCACTGCTAATTTCTCCTCCCCCCCCCCCCCCCCCCTCGCACTCTCCCTTGGTTCTCTCCAAGCATCCTGCCACCCAACCCAACAAAGCATCTCAAAAGGGGAAAAGTTATCTAACAGCCATCAAAAGAGAATACAAGAAAATCAAAATATATTCACACCACCTCCAAAGTTCAGTGTCCTCCTTCACCTGCCAGTCCATTGTCTCAAAAATTCCAACGCCTTCTCTGGCATTCCAAAATAATGTTCTCGGTTGTGAAAGGTCACCCAGAGGCAGACCAGGTACAACATTCCAAACTTCACCCTCTTCTTAAAGATGGCAGCCTTAAATCGGTTAAACCCGGCTCTCTTCTAAGGCAAGTCTGTGCCCAGGTGTTGGTACATCCCCAACTCGTTCCCTTCCAGGTGCACCTCCTTGTCTTCTTCGCCCATCTCGAGGAACCAATGTAGATGAACCACCATCGCCCACAGTGGCTCTTCTGCCAGCGGCTTCCTCATCAGCGCCGTGTGTACTCGGTCAACCTCAAAGGGCCGGTCGTAGGCCCCCTTCCCGTATCAACTTCTCCAGCATATCAGCTACATATGTGCCGGCGTTGATGCCTTCAGGCATCCCCATGATTTGCAAATCCTTTCTCCTGGAGTGATTCTGCCCTCCACCATCTCCTTCAACCGCTTTTGGGTCTCCTGCATCACGCCCATCTCAGCCGCCAACGAGGCAAGCTGTTCCTCGTGCTCCCCCACTGTCTCCTCCGCTTTCCGAATTGCCTGGCCTTGGCCTTCCATTGTTCCACGCGGTCAATTCCTGCTTTCTCTGCTCTGCAGCCTTGACTAGGTCCTCCTGTGCTTCCCTATTCTTGTTTAAGAAGTCCCCAGTTGCTCTGTCGACCACTGGGCAGGTAGGGCAGAGGGTATTTACCCTCTGTCTTGGCCTGTGCCACACGAAGATTCTCCTGCTCCAGCTGCTCCTTTTCTTTTCAATCCACTTCTGGTCAGTGGATCCATCCACCAGCCACATCAGTAGCGTTTAGCTCTCTCCAATCACTCCTGCATGTTTTTTTTTCATCAAAACGTCCACCCTACGAACGAGGAAAATGTCCGAAAAATCCACCTTGAGCGATAGCTGCCAAATGTGCGACCACTCATTCCATGGCCGCAACCGGAAGATCATTCATAATTACTCCTAACACCTTTGCTGACACTGAAAGGCTGTTTTATATTTTTAGAATGCCACATTTCTATACATTTTGGCTTCTTATGATTTAAAAAAAACAACAATTATTTGCAATTAAACCTGACCTATTCACCTTCCCTGCACATCTTTGCATTGTGGGGGTGAGACCCACGCAGACGTGGGGAGAATGTGCAAATGCCACAGAGTGGGATCAAACCCGTGTGCTTGGCATCATGAGGCAGCAGTGCTAACAACCGTGCTGCCACCCCCACACCACCTTCTATCCTGATGCCATGTGTGTGCATCTATAACTTATTTTGCTAACTGTAAAATACAAAAATTGAAAGTGATGGGATTTGGTGTGTTCTGCTGTCAACTCTTGTGATTAGCTGCTTTCCCTACTTGATTATCACTGTTATTGGATGTCTGGAGTATCACTAGACAAGGCACCAGAAACAAACTGGCATTAGAAAAGCACAGGTCCACACTGCAGAGATTGCTAGACCTTTTTGGGGTGCTAACTTTGAGATCTGAGGATAATCTTGGGTTCCATTAAGATAAATATGTCTGGGTAACAAGTCCTCTTCCTATGAGTGCTAGTGTTTGGCAGTAGCTTAGCTGCGTACCTCCAGCTGACGATGCATCGGTTCACAAAACTAAGGAGTCTCCCTGTGCATTTGACCCTTAGGTGTTGAATCTGGTACTGAGTCCTCAAAAACAGAAAACTTTCTTTGTATTCTTGGCCCTGATTAGCACCAGATTTCTGCTGGTAAGAGTGCTCCTTAATCTAATGAGAACAACTTTAAATTGTAGGTGGACTTGAATGATTCAAAAGCTGCAAAACTTCAGAATGAGCCTCTTCTTCAGGGAAACCCCAATCGTTTTGTCATCTTTCCGATCCAATACCATGATATGTGGCAAATGTATAAAAAGGCAGAAGCGTCGTTCTGGACTGCAGAAGAGGTAAATGCATTGTAGATTGTAGCGGAGAAATAACCCCAGTTGGGTGTGAAGGTCAGTAACCACTCTTATCGGCTGAAGGGTTATGAACTCAGTGACAGATGCACTTTGGCCTGCCTGGAACCTGCTGGTCTTCCAATTGTTAACAGCAATTGCAGATTGGCACATCTCGTGGTCCAGGACAATGTGCTGAGGCATGCACTCCAGCTTGGGGCAGCTGCTGCAAAGGTACAGTTGGAATAGCCACTGTCTAGAACCCTTCAGCCATTGCACACTTGGGGGCTAAACTGTGAAAAATGCCTTGGGCTGTATGTTTGATATGTAATGAGTACGGTGAAAATTATAGTAACTAACATGACGGTATTACAAGAAACTGATTTGATTTGTACCGTGTGTAATGTGAATTAACTCATGTAATGTACTCTTATTATAAAGTAAATTTTGGGGGAGGAAAAAGTCAGTAACCACTCTACAATAATGGACTGGATCTGCTTCAGCTACTGCAAGTACTGGTAGTAATCTCCCTGAGTACTCTTGTATGGGCAAATCTTACTGACCAAGTATTTCTATTTTCTTCAGTAAAGTGTGTATCATCTGTTTGGGCAGAGTGAGCTGGAGATTACTCTAGACATCACCAAAATTGCTGCATTTTTGGCTAAAAGGAAGAGAAGCAATTGCTGTCCTTGTGCTACGAGAGTGCACTTTTCCTTATTTGCAAGACTCATTTGGGGGCAAAATTATGCATTGTATATTAATACACTGTGCCGCATTAACCAAGAGCTTTGCATTTGCGAAGGAACATTTATCTATTTCTATGGGAAGGCAGTGGCATAGTAATCCAGAGACGCAGGGAAATGCTCTGGGGATCCTCGGATTGAATTCCACATAGCAAATGGTGGAATTTGAATTCCATAAAAAGTAAACTACTTGGTTCAAGGACAGCAATGGGCAATAAATGATAGCCTGGCCAGTAATGACCACATCCAATGAATGGAAAAATAAACTAATAGGGGAGCACGGTAGCACAGTGGTTCGTGCTGTTGCTTCACAGCTCCTGTGTCCCAGATTCGATTCCCGGCTTGGGTCACTGTCTGTGAGGGGTCTGCACGTTCTCCCCGTGTGTGCGTAGGTTTCCTCCGGGTGCTTCGGTTTCCTCCCACAAGTCCCAAGACGTGCTGTTAGGTAATTTGGACACTCTGAATTCTCCCTCTGTGTACCCGAACAGGTGTCGGAATGTGGTGACTCGGGGCTTTTCACAGTAACTTCATTGCAGTGTTACTGTAAACCTACTTGTGATAATAATATTATTATTATTCTATCCATGTAATTGGGCAGATAATGTATAGGTAGAGATGTGAGTGATTTGCAGAGCTTTCTGATATGTTTCTGTAGGTTGACTTGTCAAAGGATTTTGCACACTGGGCATCTCTGAAACAGGAGGAAAAACACTTTATTTCACATGTCCTGGCCTTCTTTGCTGCGAGTGATGGAATTGTAAATGAGAACCTGGTAAGTCTGGATTTGCATTCTAAAATTGTTTCAATATAGTTTTTGACAGTATGACATTCCCATTATTGTCAGTATTGTGGTAAAAGATGTGAACTAGTTCAAGTGGAAAAGGCCCTGTGATTGAATTTCACAATTGCTGTTCCAGTGTTTGACATGCACATTTGGATAGGTAGGGTACGTCTCTTTTTTAAAAAAAAAAAAGAATGTTGCTTAAGAATAGAACTTTTTTTTTCTCTAAATGGTAACCTATATGGTATAAAAATATCTAGATGTGCAGAATTCTTGAATTGGACCAATCTTGAATTGAAGCAGATATGACATGACAACATATTAAAATTGTGACCTTTTCCAAGAATGCAGTTCTGGCTTGTTTCTGCTCTGATATTGGAATTAAATTTGTACCTTGTAGCCACTCATAGCTAGATGTCTTTTATAGGTGGAGCGATTCAGTCATGATGTCCAAATCACTGAAGCTCGTTGTTTCTATGGTTTCCAAATTGCCATGGAGAATGTCCATTCGGAGATGTATAGTCTCCTTCTTGATGCCTACATCAAGGATCCTAATGAGAGGTAGGAAATCGATTTTACATCGATCTTATCCATGTGTGTATGTTAGTAACTCCATTCTCTGTCTCATCAAGGTTATTTTATTTTCTTGGAGTAAAAGATACAATTTTGGCCTTCCTTCAAATGGTGGGAGGATGGAGGAAGTGAACTCTTGTCTGATTCTCAAGCATCGAGCTTGAATACTCATTCTATGGAGCCATAATGCAGGTGAACTCCATGCTTAACCTTCCTCTCATGATCCTCGATTGTTCTCCACTACCGAGACTGGTTATATTCTTCTTACTGGTGCAAGTTTGTTTACACTGAATTGTTTAAGATAAAACTTGTTGACTCGTGTATCTTATTAACACCAAATTCAGCTCTAGCCCAGACTGAATTAGCTGGCCTTGACTTGAATTAGGAAATGGGGCACCAAATTGGCATTGGTGCTCATAGTTCAGATTGGATCTCACTGCTGACTTGTGCACCTTCCACATTTGTGGAGAGATTGGATGAAAGAAAACTTGCTGACCCCTCCAACACCCTACCAGAATAATGGCACCCTCTAGGTCTAAGGGCTACCACTTGAGTATGGGCAAGGTGCTAGTTCCTGTTCTCCAAGACTGCCTTCAGTAAGGGAAGTGATTTGGCTCCCTTTTGAACATTTGAGTAAAGGTTATTGCAACAGTACTTTAAAAAAAATATTTTTATGAAGGCATTTCCATATATACATCAAACAAAACCACATCAAAAAGAGAGCAAACAGGAATTCAAATAACACATAAGTATCTAACACTCTACCATTCCCCACCCCCGTGTTGACATCTTAATTGTTTTCAAAGTAGTCGATGAACGGCATCCATCTCTGGGAAAACTCCTCCACAGTCCCCCTCAATCAAACTTGATCTTTTCCAATCTGAGGAATTCCACAAGGTCGTTCGCCCAAACCCCTGGTTTCGGTGGCCTCGAGTCCCTCCATTCCAACAAGATCCGTCTCTGGGCTACCAGTGAAGCAAAGGCCAAGATGTTGGCATCTCTCGACACCTGGGTCTTCCGACCCTCCACTTCTGGACTCAGGACCACCTTCACCCTCAACACCTCAGATATCATATCAGCAAACCCCTGCCAGAATCCCTCCAGCTTCGGACAGGCCCAAAACATGTGGACATGGGTCACAGGCCCACCCACGCACCACCCATACCTATCCTCTACCCCAGTGAAAGAACTACTCATCCTGGTCACCATATGTGCCCTGTGGACTACCTTGAACTGAAGAAGGCTAAGCCTTGCACACAAAGAGGATGCGCTCGCTTTCCTTAAAGCACCACCCCCCCCTCACAGCCTAGCCTCCAACTCCTCCCCAGCTCTTCCTCCTACTTGCGCTTAACATCTCCTATCGGGGTGCCTTCCCAGTCCATTAGCTCTTTGTAAATCTCCGAAGCTCTGCCCTCACCCACCCCTGTTTTCAACACCACCTTGTCCTGCAACCCTGAGGGCGGTAGCTCGGGAAAGGACAGCACCTGCTTCCTCACATAGCCCCTCACCTGCAGATACTGGAGCCCATTCCCACTGGGGTTACAGCAGTACTTATTAATCAAAGTACAAAATGGAATCAGACCCATAAACTGCTGTCTAGTTTGTAATTTATTTAAAATTAATTGGTTACATTAGTTCTGCAAGATGTATAATCCAACCAAGAATATTTGGAATTGTCACTTGGTAATACAGAACTTGAATGTTACTGAAAGAGACATCCTTCATAATTTGCACTCAGGACAGATACAAAAGTGCCCAATTTCGTGGAGGAACAGTTTACACTGTGTGACAAAAGGGGTGCAAATCAACACTGGTCAGCGTGTTGCCATAGGGAATGCACCAGGGAACTAATATTATGCTTTTTCCCTATGCTTTTTAAAAAGTGCATGCTTTTGTTTTTTTCCTGCAGAAACTGTGTATGAATATATTTCTGTTCTAGCAAGTATGAGTCACATTGCGAACTTGAACCTTGAGTGTAATTCTATCTAACATTGGACATTATCATAGAATTTACAGTGCAGAAGGAGGCCATTCGGCCCACCGAGTCTGCACCAGCTCTCGGAAAGAGCACCCTACCCCAAGGTCGACACCTCCACCCTATCCCCAAACCCAGTAACCACACCCAACACTAAGGACAATTTTGGACACTAAGGGCAATTTATCATGGCCAATCCACCTAACCTGCACATCTTTGGACTGTGGGAGAAAACCGGAGCACCCGGAGGAAACCCACGCACACACTGAGAGGATGTGCAGACTCCGCACAGACAGTGACCCAAGCCGGAATCGAACCTGGGACCCTGGAGCTGTGAAGCAATTGTGTTATCCACAATGCTACCGTGCTGCCCCTTATGGGTGGGATTTACTGGCTATTCATGCCGGCGGGAAATTCTGGTCCCACATAGTGCACGGGTTTTCCAGCAACTAGGGGTGCTGTCAATGGGAAATCCCACTGACAATGGCGGGACCCGTAGATCCCGCTGACTGGTCGCCTCCCCCGCCAAAAAACATGCAGCGGGGTGGTCGGTAAATTCCACCGAGGTTTTGCAAGCACGGGCTGGTGGAAAATGCTCAGTACTCTGCCTGTTGTGATCAGCTGAAAAGGTGTGCTGTTGTGGCCCACATAACTGCCATTGAAATTCATATGCCACATTACTTATTTGTGTGGGAGGCAGAATGTCCCTTTTCGAGCAATATTTAAAAATATTTCCAGTTGTTGGAATAAATTAGGATAACCTGTTTCAAAATTTCTCTCTTGCATTTGGAATGAATGCCCTAGTCTAAGCTTGATCTAATGTGGGTTCCATGTTGCTTTTTCAGGGAGTTTTTGTTTAATGCAATTGAGACAATGCCATGTGTAAAGAGGAAGGCTGACTGGGCCTTGCAGTGGATTGCAGATCGGGAGGCCACATTTGGTATGTGCCCTAATTAAATTTGCAGTGGGCGGGGAGGGGAGGAGAGAGGAATAAAGGTGTCCAGTGTTAAACGTATTCTAATGTAATATTTTTGCCTTGCAGCTGCGTAAATACTGTCTGTTCACCTTAGTTGTTGTAATGAAGCAAATTAGTCTCCTGGGTTCATTTGCACTATAATGTTTTCCTAGTCATACTGCACATTTCAGGGTGGTTGGAGTTGTGTCCCGGTGGAAAAGACTGTCTACTAAATCGATCAAAATGAATGAAAATCGCTTATTGTCACAAGTAGGCTTCAAATGAAGTTACTGCGAAAAGCCCCTGTCATGATTTTCGGGTAAATATCATGGTGCAAACATACATACATACTGATGGACAGATCAACGGACCAATCAATACACACACAACACCACAGGCAAGAGCATACACACTGAAATGGGGAACACTACACTCCCCGCTCATTCCAGCAGGAGACAGCTCCGGGCACAAGAGCTCACAGCAAGCCACTCAGACACCCACCATGTGCTGAGTGCCACTCCAAGATAGTGTTAGGGATGGGTCCACAGATTCAAGGGTAATGAACGAACCACAGTAACCAGTTTACCATTGTAAATATTGTTAGTAATAAAACTGAGTTGTACCATCCGCAACCGTGTTGGTTCGTCTGTGTAGCAGAGTACCCACACGACAGCCCCTAGTCGCCACATTCCGGTGCCTGTTCGGGGAGGCTGGTATGGAAATTGAATCCGCGTTGCTGGCCTTGGTCTGCTTTACAAGGCAGCTGTTTAGCCCACTGTGCTAAACCAGACTGCTTGTAGTTTTCTCTTTCTCCCCACCCAGCAAATTTAAATTAACTGAAATCCGTCAAGGAAAATTATTCCTGTTTACTCAATACCATCTACCTCCTTGCAAAAGATTCAGTTGTTTGAAGTAATAAGGGTAAAACATAGATTGGGGAGGTAACAACTTCTATTAATCTAGCACCTTTGTTTTAATGTGCTAAAACGTCCCATTGGCACTGGGCCAAATCTGTCAGTTGACCAAAAGATTTGTCGGGGTTTTCAGGAACATCTTAAAGGAGATGCTGAAGGGCTTGGCAGCAGGAACTGCAGGCACCGCCACTGAGGGTGCACAATTCTAGGGAGTTGTACAGCTGGAGTAGGTTAAAGATGGGAAAGTGTACAACCATGGATGGGTTTTGAGGCCAGAATTACAAATCTACTGTGTTGCTGGGCCAGGAGCCATGTATGACAGCATGAGCAAGGGAAATGCACTGGGATAATGGTGGCAGAGCTTTGGATAAACTTCGTTTTCCAGCCTGCACAAATCCAGAAGTCCAAAGGTTTAAAAAAATAAAAGTGTTTTAGCAAATTAGCTGAGACTGCTAATGTTGTGTAGGGTTGATAATGCAACAGATGTGGTAGTTGCTAGCTCTGCACTGTCTGTAAGGTGCCATGGTTGCAATTTAGTTCAGTTTCTGTGGCCAAGGAGATGAAAGATGGTGGGCAGGAAGAGTGATGGGGACAGGGACTGAAGGAAATGGCTTCCGTCTTCCCAATATTTAGAGGGCTCAATCTTTAGCCGCCCTGAAGCCAGCTAATTAACCAGACAGCAGTCTAGCCTTTACCCATTAAAATCCAGCATATCTTTTGGGAGTCCCTACTGGATGAAAATTGGATCCAGCAGATGCTGTGCATCATTTCCTCTTAAAATGAGGACTGCCACGGACGGCACTTTGGTGTAGTGGTTAGCACTTACTGCTGCCTCACGGTGCCGAGGACCCGGGTTCAATACCAGCACCGGGTCACTATCTGTGGAGTTGGCACATTCTGCGTGGGTCTCACCCCCACAACCCAAAAATATGATGTGCAGCGTAGGTGAATTGGCCACTCTAAAATTGCCCCTTAATTGGGGCAGGGGATAAAAAATTGGATACTCTAAATTTATTTTAAAAATGACTGCCACAAGTTGTGGTAAATTTCCGTGCATGTATTAATGCAGGGCTTTTAAAGTTTTTAGAATATTTCACTTCATTAATTTCTTGTCTGCTTGTTTTTTTTGTGTGTTTGTGATGTACACTTCGACAGTTTGATGGAGGTGTTCTGGTTGAGGCGGGGTCAGCTGAACTATAGTGGGACACTGTGTTCTAATTGGCCATAAATATCTTTCCAATTGCTTCCTCTTGGGATTGACTTCAGATTTATAGACTCGTACAACTTTCTCACTCTCCACCCTGAGTGCATTTTCTTTGCCCTTTATTCGATCCAGGGGAGCGATTGGTTGGCTTTGCTGCTGTTGAGGGAATCTTTTTCTCCGGGTCCTTTGCTGCTATTTTCTGGTTGAAGAAACGAGGGTTGATGCCAGGCCTAACTTTCTCGAATGAACTGATCAGTAGGGATGAAGTAAGTGCGGGGCATTCTGTTCCTGTAACGCAGTGTAAATGCTGATTGTGGAAAAAGCAGCCGTTCGACCTTAAGCAGCATGGGTATCAGTTTTTGATTGGATTGTTTAGTGTGCAAACAGTTGAAAAATACCATTGCCATATTATGGCGTAAAATACGTAGAAGGCCATTTGACCCATGTCTGCATCTACAGTGGCCTGGGCTCAGTGTTTTAAACCTATTACAAAGTATTGGATTTCATATCTTTGTTCCAAGTTTTGCTGCTACCCTGAGATGCACGGTTACCAGAAAATAAACGGAAGGGACAGAACGTGTGAACATCATTGCACCAAGGAGTCCACCAAGAGTAGGGAATAGAAGGCTTTGTGTCTGAATGCACGAAGTCTTCGGAACAAAATTAATGTGTTTAACAGCGCAAATGAAGACTAAAGAGGCATGATTTGGTGGTGACCTGAGACATCATTACAAGGACACCTTGTCTGGGAATTCAATATCCCAAGGAGACTCAGCATTTCAGAGGAATAGACAAAGGTAAAGGAGATGGTGTAGCTTGCTGGTAAAGGAAGGGATATAGCCACTGGAGATCAAGACGTGGAATCAGTGGGTAGAAATAAGAAATAGTTAAGAGGTGGCACAGTGGTTAGCACTGCTGCCCCACTGTGCCAAGGACCTGGGTTAGATTCCCACCTTGGGTGACTGTCTGTACGTGAGTCTGCACGTTCTCCGTGTCTGCATGGGTTTTCTCCCGGTGGTCCCGTTTCCTCCCACAGTCCAAAGATGTGCAGGTTACATTGATTGCTCATGTTAAACTGCCTGTTTAGTGCCCAAAGGTTCGGTAGAGTTATGGGGTAGGGTGGGTGGCGTGCTCCTTCAGAGGGTCGGTGCAGACTTGATGGGCTGAATGGCCTCCTTCTGCACAGTAGGGATTCTATGATTCAAAGGAAGGAAGTCCCTGGTGGGAGTAGTAGTTGCACAGTATAAGCCAGGAAATATTGGAAGCTTGTAAGAAAGGAACAACGATAGTCCTCAGTGATTTTGATATGCATATAGACTGGATTAATCAAACTCTAAGCATAACCTAACCTCAAGGGAGAGTTCATTGAATGTATTTGGGATTGTTTCTCGGCGCAATACGTTGTGGAATCAACCAGGAAGCAGGCTACTCTGGATTTGGTGTTGTGCAATGAGGAGGGATTAATTAGTAACCTCCCAGTTAAGGATCCTCTCTGGAAGAGTGGCCATGGCATGAGCGAGTTTCTCAGTTTGAGGATGAGGGTGGAACTCATCCCATGCTAGCATTCTGGAGTTAAACAAAGGTAATTACATTGGCATGAGGACAGATCTGGCCCTAGTGGACTCGGTAGGACAGTTGATGAGCAGTGGTAGTTTTATGGAAATACTTTCTGTGCTTCTGACTCTTGTCAATTCCTCCCAAAAATTGTAAGAGGGGGGAAAAGCATCTCTGGCTAAGCAAGGAAGTTCAAGATAACATAACAAAAGACAAGATTGAAGACATGCCATTGCAAAGGCCTGTAGCTTTTCAAATAAAAGGGTTTTTAAAATCAAATTCCATTTATTTTGTAGATCCTTCTGATTAGAGAGATCTGGCTGCCTTAGTTCTAAGATGAAAAGAATTTGTGATCAGTTTTTTATAATTGCATGTTTCTGTTACACCTTTTTACAAATTCCTGCATGACCCAGTTGAAAATTTATTTTAAAATCCTGGACAAGTAAATTACCTGTAAGTTTGGGAAGCTGGGATGAATATCCCAAAGTAATAAAGAGCATGGTGTCATAATATACATCTATGTATATAATGGAGTGCAGACGGGCAGTGGTTGACACACAGGATGACCAGTAAGCACACAGAACAGAGCAGCCAATCACCAGACAGGACACGACCACTATAAAGCCAGATGGCACCAGTTTCCCGCTCTCTCTCGGGACCCAGCCTCTGAGACAGTCCGAGTTAGTGAGCTGGCCAGTGCAAACACCATGTGGTAGCTAGTAAGTCTGGTTAGGCTAGTATCAGGTCTCCAGTCAAGTCAGCATAGTATCAACCCACAGTTGAACATGTAGAATAGTTTAGATGTTAAATAAAATAGTGTTGCATCTTATCACGTGTTGGAGGTCTGTCTCTCGCTACACTGCATCAAGTGCAGTCCACATCGTCCCAGCCGACCCAACACATCATGGTACCAGTGAGTGATGCTGAAAATTGATGGACCTACCTCAGCTTTGACCAGCAAACAGCCGGACCTACCTTGAGTGAATCAGCGTTGACTAGCAAACAGCCATCCGGTGACATGGAAAACGTCTGCCCTCCTCCGCAGCTCCGCATCGCCGGCAACCTCGGTGCAAATTGGAAGATCTTCAAACAAAAGTTCTAACTCTATCTAGAAGCCACCGACCTCAAGGCCGCATCGGACGCCAGGAAGATCGTACTATTCCTCTCCACAGCCGGGGACCACGCCATCCACATCTACAACTCCCTTACATTCGCTGAAGACGAAGACGAGACAAAATTTAAAACAGTCCTACTGAAGTTCGACAGCCACTGCTACATTGAGCTAAATGAGAGCTTTGAACGGTACGTTTTCCAGCAGAAGCTTCAGGGTAAGGGTGAACCTTTTCAATCCTTTCTGACCCATCTCCGCATCCTCGCGCAGTCATGTAACTATGACTCAACCACTGATTCCATGATCCGGGATCAGATCGTTTTCATGGTCCACTCCGATTCCGTTCGCCAGCAGCTCCTGAAAGTCAAGCAGCTCACCCTCACCATCGCCATCGAAACGTGCGTTCTCCACGAACATGCTAACAATCGGTACTCCCACATCAGGGCGGCAGAAACGGCAAAGCTAATCTCCCACGAGGCGGAACGGGTGCAGGCCATCGCACAAATGCAGGGCCTAAGTATCGACGAGAGTGGCCATTCCGCGCGCTTTTCCCGGGCCCCTGTGCATGCGCGCCACGACCGAGGGGTCGGCGAGACCGACGACCAGACTGTGCAGGTGCGTACGTCGTTCGACCGCGATGGCGCACGGAACGAGCTGACGTTGGCGTCATGACGTGTCCGAATTGTGGCTCTGCCCATTTAAAGCGGCAATGTCTGGCAAAATCACGACTGTATACAGTGGCAAACTTGGCCACTATGCAGCCCTTTGCAGATCATCTCCACTGCCCAGCATCCTGCGATCCCAGCCACGGCGCAGGAGCGTCCATTCAATACAGCAGGCCATGCCAGACTCCGACCCCGACAGCCCAACAGATCCTGATGCTGCGTGCCTCAAATCTCCATACCGGCTGGGCATCATTACGAAGCATGCGCTGCCTTTCTCCAAGACAGCGAAGCACCTCCCGATCCTCAGCGTGGATCCCGACGACGAGTGATGTGCTGTCCTCCGTCAACAAGGCTCGCATCCGGTTCAAACTGGACACCGGCCCATCGGCGAACCTCATCTCCAAATCCGATCTCGACACCATCCGCGTCAGGCCAAGCATTCTTCCACCGGCCTGCCAGCTCCTTGACTACAATGGCAATGCCACAGCTGCCAGTGGCTCATGCCAACTCTGAGTTTCCAATAAGTCATTTAAAGCTGATGAGAACTTCCAGGCTGAAATTGATGACATCATCACGCAGTACCACAGGGTGTTCGACAGAATGGGCACACTCCCATACCAATACAAATCCAGCTCAAACCAAACACCACCCCTGTGATCCACACACCACTTCGGGTGCCAGCACCCCTCAGGAACCGCCTCAAGCAGCAGTTCCAGGACCAGGGCATCATATCAAAGGTCAGAGAATCCACGGACTGAGTCAGCTCCATGATCTGCGTCAAGAAGCCGTCAGGGGAGCTTTGAATCTGCATCGACCCCAAGGATTTAAACCGCGACATCATGAGGGAACATTACCCGATACCAAAACGAGAGGAGTTGACCAGCAAGATGGCTCATGCCAAACTCTTTACGAAGCAGGATGCCTCCAAGGGGTTCTGGCAAATACAGCTGGATTCATCCAATCGCAAGCTGTGCACACAATACCCCGTTCAGTCGCTACAACCGGATGCCTTTTGGCATCATCTCTGCCTCTGGTATTTCACCGCATCATGGAACAGATGATGGAGGGTATCGAGGGGGTGCGCGTGTATGTTGACGATGTCATAATCTGGTCCACAACTCCTCAAGAACACATCGATCGCCTCAAGCAGGCATTCCACAGAATCCATGAGCGTGGCCTCCGACTCAACAGAGCCAAGTGCTCGTTCCTTCAATCAGAAATAAATTCCTTGGTGACCACATCTCGCAGCAAGGCGTGCGGCCAGATGCTGACAAGGTCTCGGCGATCAACGCCATGAAGACCGCAGAGGACAAGAAGGCAGTCCTCCACTTTCTAGGGATGGTCAACTTCCTCGGGAAGTTCATTCCCAACATGGCGTCACACACCACAGCCCTCCGCCATCTCGTCAAAAAGTCGACGGAATTCCAGTGGCTGCCCACTCATGAGAACGAATGGCATGAGCTGAGGGCAAAACTCACCACAGCCCCGGTCTGGCGTTCTTCAACCCTACCAAGGAGACCAAAATATCCACTGACGCGAGCCAGGCCGGTATTGGAGCAGTGCTCCTCCAACGGGATGACTCCTCCTCATGGGCCCCAGTTGTGTATGCCTCCAGAGCCATGACGCCCACTGAGCAACGGTACGCTCAGATTGAGAAGGAATGCCTGGGCCTCCTAACGGGAATCGACAAATTTCACGACTGTGTATGACCTCCCAAAATTCACGGTTGAGATGGACCACAGGCCATTAGTTCACATAATCCAGAAGGATTTAAATGACATGACTCCTTGGTTACAACAAATCCTTCTCAAGCTACGCCGCTATGACTTTGAACTTGTCTACACGCCAGGCAAAGAATTAATTGTTGCAGATGCCCTTTCCAGGTCTATCACCACACCGTGTGAACAAACTGACTTTGTCTGCCAAATCGATGTGCAGGTGCAATTGTGTGCCTCCAACCTTCCGGCCACTGATGAGAGGGTCATCCAAATTCGTGAGGAAACGGCCAAGGATCCTCTGCTACAACGTATGATGCAGCACCTCCCGAATGGCTGGCAGAAGAGACAGTGCCCCAGTTTTACAAGGTCAAGGACGACCTGACGGTGGTAGACGGCATCCTCATGAAGCTCGATAGGATTGTGATTCCGCAGAGCATGCGAGCTATGGTGCTCGGCCAACTCCATGAGGGTCACCTGGGGGTCGAGAAATGTCGACGCAGAGCTGGAGAGGCAGTCTATTGGCCGGGCATCAGCCAGGATGTTGCCAACACGGTCCTCAACTGCACCACATGTCAGAAATTTCAACCAGCTCAACTCAAAGAAACTCTGCAGCAACGTGAGATAGTGACCCCCCCATGGTCCAAAGTCTGTGTCGACCTTTTCCACGCCAAGGGGCGTGACTATGTTCTCCTGGCCGACTACTTCTCCAATTACCCAGAAGTGGTGAAACTGTCCGACCTCACGTCGAAGGCGGTGATTAAAGCATGCATCAAGCGGGAAGGCCGAAAAAGGGGTCCACATCATCAAGAGATTACTATGCAAGGCTGCAGACTCAGGCTCCGACTTCAATTTGGCACTGCTGGCATACAGGGCATTCCCGCTGTCCACTGGGTTGTCTTCCGCGCAGATGCTCATGAATCGCACTCTGCGATCCATGGTTCCAGCCATCCATGTTCCAGACCTTGACCATCTCACGGTAATACAAGAGCTGCAGCAGTCTCGGGCCCAACAGCAATCCGCATACGACGCTCATGCCACGGATCTCCCCGAGCTGATCCCAACTGATCGTGTTCGTGTGCAGTTGCCTGACGGCGGCTGGTCCGCCACAGCTGTGGTGGTCAAGCAAGTGGCCCCGAGATTGTTCCTCGTCCGCATGGCTGATGGCTTCTTCCTATGGCGCAACAGACGGGCGCTGCGCTGAGTTCCACGCCCGCCACCTAACCATGATGTCCCACCTCACACAATGCTTCCTCCGGACGTGCCCTACGCCGGGGCCACCGATCTACCACCAATCCTGACGACTTCTGCGACCACCGCATTGGCGGCAGTCCAGCCTATCCAAATGCAGGCGGCCCCAGATCCACCCTTGAGGTGGTCAACCAGAATTTGTTGCCCGCCGCAGAGACTAAACCTATAGACTGAACGTTTTGCACAACTGTGTCACCTTATCGTTTTGACTTCTGTGAATATCGTTTTTTACCATTTCTTCTGCACTAGCGACACCTTCCTGTGTACATAAGGTCATTTTAGCACATTCTGTATATAGTCACGCACATATGCACATGCATCTTAATATTTATTATCTCAACACACACAATACAAAACAAAAAGGGGGGGGAGATGTCATAATATACATCCATGTATATAATGGAGTGTAGACAGGCAGTGATTGACACACAGGATAACCAGTAAGCACACAGAACAGAGCAGCCAATCACCAGACAGGACACGACCACTAAGGCCAGAGGGCACCAGTTTCCCGCTCTCTCGGGACTCAGCCTCTGAGACAGTCGGAGCTCGTGAGCTAGCCAGGGCCTACACCATGTGGTAGCTAAATTAGTCTGGTCAGGCTAGTGTCAGGTCTCCGGTCAAGTCAGCATAGTGTCGACCCACAGTTGAACATGTATAATAGTTTAGATGTTAAATAAAATCGTGTTGCATCTTATCAAGTGTTGGAGGTCTGTCTCTCGCTACACTGCATCAAGTGCAGTCCGCATCGGCCCAGCCTACCCAACACATCACATGGTAAATTATGAAAGAAAACTAGTGCAAAATAAAGCTTAGCAAAAGCTTCTGTGGGTGGGATTTACTGAGCAACCTCCCACTTGTTTTGTGGAGGCGGCCCACCAGCAGGATTTACTGGTCCTGTGGGAAACGGGATTTCACATTGACTGCACCCCTCGTCGCTGGGAGACCTGTGTGCCGGCATGGGACGGGAATATCCCGCCGGCGTGAAGAGCCAGTAAATCCCTCCCTAGTATATAAAAGGGGAGTATTGGTAGCGGAGATTAAAAAATCAATATTTCAACCTATTCTGATTGAAGGCAGCCAAGTCCCCAGGGCCTGATGGCCTTCATCCTAGGGTCTGTGGATCCATTAGTTATAATATTTTGAGAATTTCCTGGATGCAGAAAAGTTCTACTAAGATTGGAAAAATGCTAATATGATGCCCTTATTCAAAAAGGGAGGGAGGCTTGTAGCCACTTAAAATGGCTATCTCCCGATTCAAAATGGCGAACGGCAAAGGCTGATGGGAAAATCAGCCAACAGGACAAAAACGAGCAGCTGCAGGTTGACTGTGTATTCACCTCTGGGAAGGCCAGACGAGATCGATGCCAGTAACCATCAGCATAACAAAACACCAGCCATCTGCATACTAATGAGCAATCCCCGGGAACAATAAGCAACATTTAGACACACAAAGCCAAACCAGACTCTTCAGCGCCAGCAGAAGCCTACACAAAGGGAGGTGAATGACCACCTCAAGACCGCCCATTGATCAAGGAATCGCTCCAGCATTGGAGAAAATTGAACCAAGTGATTGCGACAAAGTCCAATCACTTGGGACCAGGTACAGGGTCCACCCCGAAAGGCAGGAAGCCCCTGGGAACTATAAGAATTGAGCCCAAGTTCAAGTCGCTCTCTTCTCTTCACCTGCCCTCCACCAGCACTCTTCTCTTCAGCTCTTCACCACCGCATTTCCAGCTCTCCACTCCTCAGCAGCTAAACTGTAAGTCTTACTTCAACGCTCGCTACGAGATAGGCGCTCCTAGCTACCAATCTGTACCAACTTCGAATCCCGCAGGCTCAGAACCCGAACGAAAGGCCATTCATTTCCCTGACCTGATGGGCCAGTTCCAGGTTAAGTATTGGCCTGTTAGCTGTAGAAGTAGCTTAGACATAGAATTTGTGCATGAGTAGTGATTACTGTGTATAATAAATGTGCTTTGATTTAAATCTTACTAAGCGGTGTATTGGATTATTGCTTATTACTCGGACTTGAACCACGTGGCGGTATCATAAAAGATACCTGGCGACTCAAGAGCAAAGGTAATAAAACAGAGCAATTGAACAAAGGCAAAGTTAGCAACAGGCTCAAAGAAATAGGAAACTATAGACCAGTTAGTTTAACATGTCATTGGGAAATTTAGAATCCATTAAGGAAGTTGGGTTAGGTGACATGGGTCAAATTTTGGCAGATGGAGGTTAACGTGGATAAATGTGAAGTCATCCATTTTGGTCAGAAAAATGGAAAGACAACAATCTAAATGGAGTGCTTCAGTGCAGAGGGATTTGGGTATCTTCGTGCATGAATCTCCAAAAACTAGTATGCAGGTAATAAAGAAGGCAAATGGAATTAGCCTCTTATGGGGCATTCTAGAACAAGGGGAATAGTTTTAGGGTAAGAGGTCGCAGAATTAAAACAGACTAGGAGAAAATACTTCTCTCAAAGGATCGTGAATCTTTGGAATTCACTTCCCTAGAGTGTGGTGGATTCCTAGGACATTGAATAAATTTGAGGAGATAGAAAGAAAGATTTTTAATTGGTAATGGGTTGAAAGCTTCTGGAGAACAGGCAGGAAAGTGGAGTTGAGGCCAAGATGAGATCAGCCTTGATCATGAACGGTGGAGTGGCTCAAGGGACTGAATTGCCCATTCTTGCTCCTGGTTCTTGTGTTCACTTCAGGGACAGCGCTTCAATCATTTTTTGTTGTTCTCTACTGAAAGCTTGGCCATTTGAGAGAGACTGTCTAGTAGTGGGCAACAATTTTCTACTGTGGACAGTGACCAGTCCTTGGTGTTTTGCCAGAATGCTTGTGGGCCTGGCTTCAAGAAAGCACTTGCATTTGTTCATAAGTAATTATCACCCTCTGGCCAGTATAAAGGGAATGGAAATTATTCTTTGATCCAAGCTGGGACAAAAACATTTTTTTTAAAGTACTTGTGCTGTTGATCAAAACTGTGCTCCTGCACCTCATGACTATGCAAACACTGGGTGATGACGCTCGAGATCGCTTGGCTCTAAATGTTAATAAATAACCCCCTCCATAAACCAGTATCTTTCATCAGGGATATGCTAATGTAGACATAATGGGTATTTGTTCTGAGGCTCTTTATTAGATTTCATTAGAGATGACTAGCAGCACCTCCGCTTGTAGCTGCCACCAGTCTGAGCTCTGATTGTTTGCAAAGAACAACAAAAATCCTAATTACATTCCCTCCTTCCTCCAGTATCCAGCCTAGTCTGTTTGGTTACTCTGAAAAGCAGTCATTAAAAATTGTGACAATACTTGTCAGTCTTTTTTTTTAAATGGACCATGTGGGCAGACACTTGTCAGATTTATCAAAGAAAAATATTGTGGCTGCTGCAGGCCTGACAACAGTTAACGTTTCAGGTCTGTGACAGACTATTCCTCTTGTCTGTTTTGTCAGGTTTATGTTCTGACAACTGTGTGTTTTGTAGGGACATGGCTTTCATTCTGGGGGAAGCTGGCAGCTTATTGAACTGCAGTCCCAGTGCGTTGGTGTTACCCTGTTTCCTTTCTTGCCAGGGGCTACATTGTGACTTTGCCTGTCTTCTGTTCAAACACTTGGTTCACAAACCCTCTGAAGAACGAGTCCGAGAAGTCATTTCTGAAGCAGTGAAGATTGAACAGGTAAAGGTTCATTAGGTTTTTTAAAAAAAATGTTCTCTCGATGCTTGCGACTCGAGGGTTGGATTTTCTTAAGGGGCAAATAGATACTCTTTGGGATCTTTGTGAAGGCACCACCTTAATTGGCATGGAAATTGGAGCCAGCTCCAAGCTTGAGGCCAGGAGGAGGGAGGAGCAGCAGGCATGCAGCATAGGTAACAAAGCGTGCCTCCTTTCTCTTTTTCTCTCTCCCCCACCTTCCCCATACTAGTTGGCTGTACCTGCGTTAAAGGTTCCTGGGCCTTCCTGGAGCACCTTTAATCACTGCCCCCCCCCCCCCCCCCCCATTGCCAGATACATATTCAGTCACCTTGGCCTCTGTTCCTGCCATCAGCAGGTCTGGAAATGCAGTTCCAGATTTCTCCTATAACTTAACAGATGCCACTAAGATTGAAGAATAACCTTTGATATCCCAGGCTTAAACATTTTAGCCATTTCCACTGAACAAAGGATACTGAAGTGACTTTTGAAATGGTGCTCCAGGACTTATTGACCTTTTCATAGCTTAAGAACCGCTTTTGCCCTTCTCAAAACTGCCAAAATTAATTTCATTACTCTTTTTGACAGGAGTTTCTGACCGAGTCTCTCCCTGTGGACCTGATTGGCATGAACTGCACCCTGATGAAATATTACATTGAGTTTGTGGCTGACCGCCTGCTGTTGGAATTGGGTTTCAGCAAGGTTAGTATTTGTCCCTGCTCGGTGTATTAATCCTGTCAAGGATATATCTGTGCTATGGCAGTATTAAATCTGTGGTGACCCACAGTAAATATCAACATTTCCAATGTGTTCAAATATCTTCAGGCAAAAATAACCTGGTGGCAAAGTGCTTTTTTCATAAAATAATAGCCTGGATGGTTTATGATCTTGTATTCCATGGAGATGAAGGGAATTGGCCTTTGTTCCCACTCCTGATCACTGTTCATTGACTGATATGAAAAATGTGGATGTTTTCGCAGCCTAATCTAACGTTCTGCCCTCTTGATTAGCTGCAGACACGAGGCTTTGTACATTTTAATAGCGCATTGTGAAGACTTTGAAATAAAATGCAAGTCAATTTTTGATTTTGATTTTGTTTTGTTAATGTTAATAGTTATCCACACACAAGTTATGGTTGACATATCAGGCATGTGTTCTGACCACCATTTTATCTTGTTCCTTTAGCTGTCAATGAGTGCGTGGACAGACTAAACTATAACCTGCTTGATCCGTTTCTTTCACTTCAGATTTTTAAAGCCAAAAACCCCTTTGACTTCATGGAAAACATTTCTCTGGAAGGGAAGACCAACTTCTTTGAAAAGAGAGTTGCTGAGTATCAAAGGATGGGTGTGATGTCAAAAGCAGAAGATAACCACTTCACACTGGATGCTGACTTCTAGTATGAAATATACTATTGTGGATACAAACCATCAAAAGTTCTCTTTCCTCGGGATTTCTGGATTCCCCCTGTAAGCACGATGGTAGATCGTAGTTCAGAAATCTCAGGGGCACCTTGCTTGGAAATGCGATTTCTGACCAGAGTCTGAATGCATAAACGTGACCAGATTTTCTTAAAAGGCTTTAAAGCAAAATAGCCCAAGCTTAAAATCCACCAACTGAAGCACAGCTGTAAAAACAGTTTTATGCTTAATAGGTTTCTGTTGCCCATGCAGCTCCTATTTCTCAGACTGTTGTCATGTGAGAGTACCTTTAAGAAATGGGTGTTTATCAAATGGCTGTAGTGGATGTACCTTTAAGAAATGGGTGTTTATCAAATAGCTGCAGTGATGTCAGAGTGGGTGGAGCTGGGCTGTCTGTCTGTGTTTTACTTTTGTTTTTGAGCTGGCAGCTACAGTGTGTATTTAGTTTTGTTTTCAGAGTTGGAGCTGCACCAGCCAAACAAGGTATAATTTAGATCTCTCTGCAAGTAAAGAATATCTTAAGATCCACTTGCTAATTTGAAAGTGATAACTGATCTCCGTAGAGAATTTAAAACCTGCTATCTTTGTTAAAGAGGGTATTTGTCTTATGGCTGTTGCTAGGAAAGATTAAGGGTTACTTATAGAGTACTGTATTCTTTGGGGGGAGTATTTGAGTTGATAGTTGCTAAGATGTTTACTGTGTGTTTATAAAATGTTAACTGGATTCATAGAATAAACATTGTTTTGTTTTAAAAGTGTTTTAGATCTCTGTTGCATCACACCTGTAAAGTGGGCCCTTGTGCTCCCCATAACCAAAATCTATTAAAGGTTATGGGTCAGGTGAACTCCATGATACACTTTGGTGCTCTCTAAACCCTGGGGTGTGTGTGTATATATCTGTCTGTGTGTCTGTCTATCTATCTATCTGGTGTGTGTGTGTGTGTGTATATATACATACAGTACATGAGGTTCTCTTGTATATGTCTTGTTATCCTCTGTTTTGGTGCGCTTGCCTCTCTTACCCCAACCCCCCTCCCCTTCCCCTTTGTATCCACCCTATACAGTCAGAGTGTGCTGTGCCCTGGCTTCTTCTCTCTTTCCCCCCCCCCCCCCCCCGACCCGCCCTTTTCTTTGTGCTTTTTACTCTGTCTGCATTGGGGGTGGGGTCTTCCGCCCCCTCCCACTCTCTCTGTAGTGTTCACCTCATTTTCCCCCGGGTTCCCTCCTCTCTTCCTCCCCCAGAGTTGTGTATTTCTGTCTTCTCCCATCTATTATTTTTTCCTCTAGTTTCTCCCATCCATTATTTTTTCCTCTAGTTACTGTTGGCTTCGAACAAGCCAACAAATTGCCTTCATGCTTTGAGGAAGCCTTCCTCCAAACCTCGGATGGTGTATTTAATCACAAAAGGCATAATCATTCTGTCTGTTTTGGAAAAAGGCCTTGGAGATGAAGATCAGTATTGATCTGAACAGGAAGAGGAACCTCGGCAGCACGTACATTTTGATTGTCTGCACCCTCCCCGTCAGAGAGCGTGTCCCAATTTTGCAGGTCCATTTTGACTTCCTCTGCCAGGCTGGTAAGATTGCATTTGTGGACCTGTGTCCAGTTCCTGGCTCTTTGGATCCCCAGGTATCGGAATTTGCTTTGGGCTAGTTTGAATGGAAGTTCCTCCAGCTCTGTCCATCCCCCGTTTGGGTTCACTGGGAATGCCTTGCTCTTGCCTAGGTTAAGTTTGTAACCCGAGAAGGTACCATCCAAATTCTTTCAGGATCCGCAGTCCTTCCTGTGGAGACTCTGTGCTCTCTGCTTCCTCTTTAGATGCTCTTCCACCTGTTCGCATCTTGCAGAGTGATCGCCATGGGTTCGATTGCTAGGGCAAACAGAAGCGGAGACAGTGGGCATCCCTGCTTTGTGCCTCTGTATAGCTGGGCGTATTCAGAGCTGGTGGCATTGGCTCGAACGCTCGTGTTGGGGGCATTATACACGAGTTTCACCCAGGAGGTGAAACCTGCTCCTAGCACAAACCTCTCCAGTACCTCCTGAGGTACTTCCATTCGACTCTGTCAAAGGCCTTTCTGCGTCTAGTGAGACTATCATTTCAGGTGTTCTCTTCCCAGGGTGTGGGGGTCGTTATTACATTCATCAGCCGCCTGATGTTCGCAGTTAAGTTGCCTACCCTTGACAAAGCCTGTCTGGTCTTCTGCGACCACCTCTTGTACGCAGTTCTCCAGCCTCATGGCCAGGACCTTCGCGAGTACCCTTGTGTCTATATGATCCGCACCTCGTCCGGTCTTTGTCTTTTTTGGGTATCAACAATATCGTGGCCTGTGCCCGTGTAGGAGGCAGGGTGCCCATTGACAGCGAGTCCCCGAATATGTCCCTTAGATGTGGGGCCAGGACCGGCGCAAATGTTTTGTAGAAGTCCGCTGGGAACCCATCCGATCCCGGCGCCTTTCCCGCCTGAATGGAGCTGATGCTCTCCATGATTTCTCCCAGATCTATTGGTGCTTCCAGTCCCCCCCCCCCCCCCCCCCCCCCCCGCCTGATTCCTCCAACAGTGGTATATCCAGTCCATCGAGGAACTGTTTCACCCCAGCCAGAGGGCTCGGAGGTGTACAGCCCTCGGTAAAAAGTCTTGAATGCTCGCTTGACCTCTTTTGGTTCCGCTACCAGTCTGCCTCTGCTATCTTTTACCTGCGCTATTTCCCTCGTGACTGCCTGCTTTCTCAGCTGGTGCATCAGTAGGCAGCCCGCCTTTTTCCCTGTGTTCGTAGCAGGTCCCCCATGTCTGGCAGATTTGGTACACTGCTTTCCTGGAGGATAGCAGGTTAAAGTCAATTTGTAGCGTTTTCCCCTCCGCCAGAAGCTCTACGGTCGGGGCCTCGGGAGTACTTTCTGTTGACCTCCAAGATGAAGTCGATCAGCTGTTGCCTGGCCGCCCTCTCTTCCCTGTCTCTGCGCGCCTTGTAGGCTATAATTTGCCCTCTGATCACAGCCTTTAGTGCCCTTCAGAACGTGGAAGGTGAGACTTCCCATTCTGGTTATTAGTCATGTAGTCACCTATGGCCTGTGATGTTTTCTGGCAGAAGGCCTTGTCGGCCAGTAGGTCCGGGTCCAACCTCCATGTGGGGCGTTGGGCACGGCCCGTCTCTAACCCCACATTCACGTTGTGTGGAACATGATCGGAGATGCCTATCGCAGAATATTCCGCTCCTACTATTCCTGGAAGCACCGATTTTCTCACTGCAAAAAAGTCGATTTATGGGTATATCTTATGTACCGACGAGAAGAACGAGAATTCCCTCTCGCCAGGGTGCAGGAACCTTAATGGGTCCACCCATCTGTTCCATAAATGTTTTTATTTTATTTTATTATTGTCACATGTATTGGTATACAGTGAAAAGTGTTGTTTCTTGCATGCTGTACAGACAACACATACCGTACATAGGGAAGGAAGGAGAGACTGCAGAATATAATGTTACAGTTATAGCTAGGGTGTAGAGAAAAGATCAACTTGATATGAGGTAGGTCCATTCGAAAGTCTGATGGCAGTAGGGAAGAAGTTGTTCTTGAGTCGGTTGGTACGTGACCTCAAACTTTGGTATCTTTTTCCTGATGGAAGAAGGTGGAAGAGAGTATGTCCGGGGTGCGTGGGGTCCTTAATTATGCTGGCTGCCTTTCCGAGGCAGCGGGAATTATAGGTAGAGTCAATGGATGGGAGGCTGGTTTGCGTGCTGGACTGGGCTACATTCACAACCTTTTGTAGTTTCCTGTGGTCTTGGGCAGAGCAGGATCCATACCAGGCTGTGATACAACCAGAAAGAATGCCTTCCATGATGCATTTGTAGAAGTTGGTGACAGTCGTAGCTGACATGCCAAATTTCCTTAGTCTTCTGTGAAAGTAGAGTCATTGGTGGGCTTTCTTAACTACAGTGTCGGCATGGGGGGACCAGGACAGGTTGTTGGTGATCTGTCACCTAAAAAGTTGAAGCTCCCAACCCTTTCTACTTTGTTCCCATTGATGTAGACAGGGGCATGTTCTCCATTACACTTCCTGAAGTTGATGACAATCTCCTTCGTTTTGTTGACATTGAGGGAGAGATTATTGTCGTCGCACCAGTTCACCAGATTCTCTATCGCATTCCTGTACCCTGGGAGTTATTCCTCTGTCACACCTGTGGACCATGACCATGCAATTTGATTCCTGTGATCTGTTTAATTGGTTGTGACTGTAGACGGTCAAATGGCATATGAATTCTAAGAAGATAGGTCTGATGACCTGTTCCATGATTTGAGTTCTTGCATATTCCCTCTTCTCAGTATGCCCACATTTCGAGCAGCCCAGATGTATAGGGCAAAGCTTGGAGCTTTTGGCAGCTGTGCCATCAGCTGTCTATGGTGGAACAGAAAAAACCTGGTGGGCAAGCAGTCACTATTGAAGGAGGAGTGAGGGGTAAAGGATTGAGGTGGGGGAGAGAAAGAGGAATTGTGAATATATATTTTTTTAAATTTAGGGTACTCAATTCATTTTATTTTCAATTAAGGGGCAATTTAGCATGGCCAATTCACCTAACCTGCACATCTTTGGGTTGTGAGGGTGAGACGCAAGCAAACACTGGGAGAATGTGCAAACTCCACACGGACAGTGACCCAGAGCTGGGATTGAACCTGGGACCTCAGCACCGTGAGGCAGCAGTGCTAACCACTGTGCCACCACGCTGCCTGTAATTGTGGATATTGAATGAGAGTGAGCGTTTCCAATCCTGCCTGGTGACTGATTGATTATATTGCTTTTGGCTGGTCTCCAAGCTGGGGAGTTCTACATTGGGCGTAGCATGAGGTGAATTGGTGAGTTGATGGTTATGATATAGTGTGATTGTACATAAATAGTAGCACCGGTTAATGAGGTCATTTTGTGTTCCATCTTGGTCGGACCACATCTGGAGTACTGTTTACAGATAGTACGGGTGTCCAATCTGGGTGAGCTGCCCAGCTGCAGTCTGTATGGTGTTGGTACACCCAGTGAAAGAGGAATTCTGGAATTTTTGTCTGGATCCAGAACCAATGAAGGAACAGCGATTTATTCCAAATCAGGATGTTGTGTGACTTGAGAGGGAATTTGCAGAGGTGGTGATTTCCCATGCCTGCTGTCCTTGTCCTTTTAGGGGGCGGAGGTCACAGGCTTGCACGGTGTTGAAGGAACCTTGGTGAGTGGTGTAGGGCATCTTGTGTTTGGTGCACAGCTGTCACTCACTGATGGAGGAAAGGCTTTGAAAGATATAAAGGAATTGTCATGATATTCAAACACACACATCATGATAGACACACCAACAGACAAATCAGAACACACAACACCACAACCAATGACAGAAAGATATAAAAGCACAGACACGACCCCCGGTGGTCAGTATTAGCTGCAGAGGAGAACCAGGACACATCTGTTGCCAAACACACTTAGGGAGACAGCACGTGCAGAGTATCCAGAACGAACTGTATTATAAGAGTTATAATAAAATAGAGTTGTACCACATACAACTGTGTTGGCTCATCTGTGCACCAGAGCACCCAACACCACATGGTACAGGAGTGGATCGATACCTGCCGGCATACCTCCGTGTACACAGACAACCAGCAGTGCCCAGGCATGATGTACGAGCTCCCGGTTCCGCAGCCGCTCCAGTGCCACGGCGACCTCCGCGAAAACTGGCGGCGATTCCGGCAAATGTTCGAATTGTTCCTGGTGGCAGCTGAACTCCAAGACCTGGATGATAGGGAAAAAATTGAATTTCTCCTCACCATCGCCGGTGCAAGGGCAAGAGAAATATTCAGAAGGTTCAGGTTCTTCAGGAGGCAGCAAAGGTACGATTACCAGGCAGTCCTGGGCAAATTCTCCAAGTACTGTGAAGAAAACGCAATCCAATCGGCACATAAAGGTAAGAAAAGCTGCAGTACTCACCTCGTGGCTGGGATCCCGGAGCCCGAATTCCCAGAGGCCGAAATCCCGGGCCTGAGAGAAGGCTGGGTCGAGGTCGGCGGCCATCTTGCTAAAGGTATCACGCTAGCACAGTTGCGCGAGAAGTGCGCAGAACCGGAAGTTTCGTTTGCGCATGCGCGAGATGCTGCGCATGCGCAGTCAAGAAAACGGCCATCGGTAAAGGAACAGCGATCTGAGCATGCGCAGTCGCTTCCTACGTGCTACATACCGAGCGTCAGGATGTCAGAGGCCCCAGACTGCACCAATTTAAAAGGGAAACGTCCCAAATCCAATTTAAAAGGGAAACGTCCCAAATCAAAAAAACAAAAATCTGTTAAAGCTGTAAAACAACCTTCCCTCACCTGGAATGACAGCACAGTGCCGCAAATTGACCCAGGAGATGAATTTGACCTCCGAAGAACCCTCCGACAAGCAGTTACCTACGCACAAGCCGATGATTCCGACCTTGAATACTTCGATGACGATCTTTACAGTGTTTCCGGACCTCGCGAACCCAATGATAGCTCCGTGGTCCTATATGACTATGACTCGGACGAACCTTTCGTGTTGCACATTGGCGGCCCCCACATTGAATCCGACGCAGATGCGGATTCATTTTTCGGATTTGAGGATCTTCAATCCAGCAGATATGACGTTCCAACTTATCAGTACCGGATGATGCTGCAGCCTGACATTAACAGACAGGGAGCGGTGCAAGCACACGGAGAGTGCCCTGCTGCCACACAGAGCGTGGTCCACGTCCCGCTCAACGTTCCCGACTCTATGAAAGAAGACATGCAAGACTCCAGAGTGCAGTCCTCGCATGAACCAGAAGTGACTCCAGTGTCACAAGCTTCCACAGCAAGCTCGTGGACAGACTCCACAATTGCAGAAATGCAAGACTCCAGAGCGCAGTCCTTGCACGAACAAGAAGTGACTCCAGTGTCACAAGCCTCCACAGAGAGCTCGTGGACGGACTCCACGATGGAAGGAACGCAAGACTCCAGAGCGCAGTCCTTGCAGGAACAAGACCATGAGGGTCTAGCAACCTCTCCTGACCAACCAGCGGCAGACGATGCAAGTCTGCCATGCTCACGTGAACAGCAAGAAGGCTATAACAGCCTACCATGCTCCACTACACAGCAGCATGAACATGACGGTCTCTCATGCTACAATGAAGGGCACAGCGCTGAAGACTGTTCAAGCCCAACTGAAGACAAGCCAAAGGAATCGCCTCGTCCAAGCCCGAAGAAAAAAGGTTTATGCGCTGACCTTCAGGATCATTATAGCCGAACAGAGATTAATAATGCTGCACGGCCACAGAAGGATGCTGAGGATTTGCTAACAAAATTAATTGAATGTTTAACTTGCAAGGAGCAGACTGAGAATTGCCAGTGTTTTAGTACGGATCGAAAAAATGGACAAGACATTGATCCTCAGGTAATGGAAATAACACAACCTGAATCATATCTACAGCAGGGACAAATGTCTCCCTTCAACACAACACCGCAAAATCCCAACTTCGGAGACCAGCAGTTAGTCAGTAATGACTCTTCAAACCTTGAGGGGAACATTAATTGCATTGAACCTATACACGCTCCACTGATTATTGAGCAGAACATTGGAGCAAGAATCCTGAGGACACCGACATCGAGTAGCCAGATAACGAATTTAAAACCCACAGCAGTTTCAAGTGAACCAAGTGTGCTTTCCACTAATGGTGAAGATGCAGATAAGGTCGACCCGATTATCCATTGTACCACACTAACCCCAGTGATTAAGCAGTTATGTATGGGGAGTATAATGTGGGCAATTGAGAACAGTAAAAGAGAGACTGTGACCATGCCAGTCCCAGCAAAATCAGACCCAGAGACCATGAAGGCATGTACATTAGACAAAGATACATATGAGGCACCTGAGAAGAAAAGTGAAACGGAATGTTCTTTGGAAAATAGTACAATGTCGATAGAAACATTGGATCCTATATTCGAGACCATACATATGGGAGAATTTGGGGGTAATAAACAAGGTTCTGCAATGTCTGGGGGAAGATTTAAAATTCCAAAGAAGAAAAGCCCAAATGAAGGACAACGGCAAGACAATGACAGTCCACCGACATGGTGTGCACCACCAGATGAAAACTCTGACAATTTATCCAACCCTAGTGAACAGCAAGCTGCTAATGAGGATCTATCCACGGGATGTGAGACGAGTGACGACAGCATCCCACTTCCCATGCAAAAGGTGCAAGGTGACAGACCTCGCCTCGTGCGTACCGAGGCACTCGACGATCACGGTGGGACCACTGACGACTGCGGTGGCGGCGCACCGCTTCCACCCTCGATGGCTCGAGTCTCTCCACTGGTTGGTGCATTCCTGCATGTTCCGACTCCAGAAGTGCAGCTTCAGGGAATCTCGGCTGCCTCCAGTGAACCTGTTGGGACTCCGGACGGGGGGCATCGACGGAAGGCAGACCGGACTCCAGATGGGGAGCAGCCAAGCACCGACTCTGATTTGCGCACGCCAGACCTTGCTCCGGACGGGCGGTGTCGCGGCCTCGGTGATGGCACGCTCAGGGTGACGGCGGATGCCACGGCGACAGGGAATGGATCGCGTGGCAGTCCCACTGGGTCGGCAGTGGCAACCAGCACCGGCGGTCCAAGATGGACACACCAATTCGCGCCATCGCCAGACGTTGATGCGAGCAACAATTCTCTCTCCAAGGCGACATGCTTCGACGTTTCTCTGCGGAGTCGCCCTTCCGGCACAGCAGGTGGCCGGAACCGGCGTGCACGGTCTCGGCCAACTTCCACATCTGGCACAGTCATCGCCTTGCATGATATTAGTGATGGTGCTACTTCGATGGCAACGACCTATCGGCTACAAGATGCCGTCCACCACAAACATAAAAAGAAAAAAGACTCCACCTTGTTCCTGGCATGCAGGGCGGATGGATTGGTGCGTAGGCGCAATCAGCGAGCTTTGCGCCGCCTTCCACGCTCGCAACTGAACCGTACGCACACGCCGGATCCTCCACTGGTTCCCAAGGATGACTTCGTGGAGATGCCACGGATCATGCCCCTTCCATCGCCACCAGAACCAAACCACAGCCAAGGCACCACTAACAAAGATGTTGAATGTTATATTTGCACGAATGAAAAAACCAAGCACTGCACGAAGTACAACAAATGGTAAAGTAGAGACTTCGGCAACAGCATCACCTCCCAACAGTCCAAGGTGAACCAGTGTGACCCCAAATCTCCACAGCTGAACCGGCTTGAGGACCAGCCCATTCTTGAGGCGGTCACCCATTAGACTGGACTTATAACGCTGTTCATACGTTCAAAAAGTCAAACACTTCTGTATTATAACCTGTTGTTGTTTATTGTTCCAGATATCGTCTGACCAGACCAATGTTCAAGTTTTTTTTTCTCTCGCATCCAAGTTTTGTTATGGTACAACCTTGTTAGTGTGACGCACCCGACATCGCCCCATGTAAATAGTTACGTCGTATACACACGCTGTACATAACACACACACACACTCTTCGATGCACTCACGACACAATTATATTTATAACCACGTAGGCACATATCTTTGTAAAAAGGGGGGATGTCATGATATTCAAACACACACATCATGATAGACACACCAACAGACAAATCAGAACACACAACACCACAACCAATGACAGAAAGATATAAAAGCACAGACACGACCCCCGGTGGTCAGTATTAGCTGCAGAGGAGAACCAGGACACATCTGTTGCCAAACACACTTAGGGAGACAGCACGTGCAGAGTATCCAGAACGAACTGTATTATAAGAGTTATAATAAAATAGAGTTGTACCACATACAACTGTGTTGGCTCATCTGTGCACCAGAGCACCCAACACCACAGGAATGTTTCCACTTCAGAAATGCAATAGAGAATTGAGAAATAAGCTTTTGCCCAAAGAGTAGCAATTATGTGGAATGCAGTGCCACACAAAGTGAATAGTATCTAAGCAGGTTGGGCAGTATCTGTGGAGAGAAAGTGTTAATAGGCAGAATTATCCCATCACCTCGCCAGTAGGTTCAATGATTGGCAGGAGAATTTGGGTTAATGTAAAAATAGTGCTTTGCGCCAGTGTGAATTTCCCCTGGTGTCTGCCATGACTGAGAAATCCGCTGGAGTGAAACTGCATCCGGCTAATGGGATGCAAATGAAAGCCCAACCAGAATCTTCTGGCTATGCCTGATTCTCCGTGACATCAGCAGAAAACACACCGGTCCCCTACATGCAGATGTCTGAACTCTCCTGAACAATGCCAAGGGCTGCCTCTGGAGTTCTGCCAGCAACCCTGGAACACCACAATGAGTGCAGGAAGCATCTGCAGCTGGATCTTCCAGATTCTGTCATCGAGGAGCTCCCATCTTCAATATGGGCGGGGGGGGGGGGGCACTTATGTCAGGCATTCTATCTATATGGTGCCTGTATATGATGGGTCTACGTGCCATCAGACGTGGCCTGCCATGGAATATATTGCGGGAACACCCGGTTGAATAATGAATGAGATTGGAGCCAGAGGATGTGGTGTGGTTTCCTGCCGGTCCCCGCAGCAGAAAACACTTCATGCACATTCCTGCCCTCACCACGGGACCTAGTCCCAGATGGGGAAAATTTCACCCCAGTGTTTCAGGTTGGCGGCCTTTCATCAGAACCCATTAGAAGTCATCTCATTCCTTGACTCATGAAAAGACTCTAACGATAACATAAAGTTCCCAAAAGTGTAGGTAAATGAAGCAGAAGGTTATGCAATAGTCAGATGAAGAGAGATGGGAGGTAGCTGGAGGGCAGTGTTTGGGCCAAATGGCCTGTTTCCACAGCCTCTCCTACATGTAATGTAATGTAATGTAATCCTATGTAACAATAGATCTCCCTTGGTGTTGCTTATGGTGAGTAGGAGATTTTGCAGTGCGAAGGATACAAAGTTAGATAAACAGCTCACCTGTGCTGGAGGGGAGAGGGGGAGGGGGAGGGAGGGGGAGGGGGGGGGGGCGCGCGGTCTCCAAACTGCCTGTTTCTGTTCATTAGCCTTCCCTGGCCTGGATATAATCCCACCTGTATCTCCACCACTACTTTTTATCATTGACAGTTGATGTATTTTTTTTCTTGCTTAAAATTAATGGACTGAAAATGATGAGGAGATGCTCAATTGCTTGAGCCACCAGGAGTGTACAAGTGAAAAATTTAAATGTAGCATGGATGAGTTTTCTCATGTATGTTGACTTCAACAAAAATTAGTTTCCACATACTGACAAACAGACCTCAAGATGCTCATGTTGATTGTTTTTTTTCCAGATGGGATGGTTAGAAAAATGTTTTTTAACTGAGTTGTCAAAGCAGTACTACCTGTTCACTTGCACTAAAGCTTTGACAGTTCACTCTCAATTTCTTGAGTAATTTAGTGTTATGGGCCAGGGTTTAGAGAACCCCAAAGTGTATCATAGAGTTCACCTGACCCACAACTTTTAATAGATTGTGGTATGGGGAGCCCACGGCTCACTCTACAGATGTGGTACAGCAGAAATGGAAAAGTATTTTTTAAAGCAAAACAATGTTTATTCTATGAACTCAAGTTAACCTTTTTAAATCAAACAGTGAACATCTTAGCAACCATTAATTTAAATACAACCCCCAAAGAATACAACACTAAGTAATGCTTATGCTGTCCTTTTAACATCCAGAAGACTTGCAAAAAACATAACCTTTAACAGAAGCACATCAGGGTAAAGTCACTTTCTGAATTCACCAAATGATCAAGAGATAGTCTTTTCATGGCAGAGAGATCAACAGTACACCTGCTCTGTCTGGCTTCAGCTCCAACACTGACAACAAAACTAAAACACACCCTGCAGCAAACAGCCTAAAACAAAAGTAAAAAGCTGACAGCCCAGTTCCACCCACTCTCTGACATCACTGCAGTAGCAAATACCCATTTCTTAAAGGTACTCCCACCACAGATATTTATATACACAACCATTTATAAACACCCATTTCTTCAAGGTACTCTCACATGACATTAGTAAAAGCCTCACAGGCTCAGAGCCCCCTTTTTCTTTTCAAAATTCCCGTTGATCCACCTCAAAGCCTGGAACATGCTCTATATGCAGAGATGATTTAAGCAGGAGTGTCCACAAATATTCCAAGCCATAATGTGTAAAAGATTGCGACAATCATCAACCAGATGCTCTGAGTGGATGATCCATCTCTGCCTCCTCTGGAGGTCCCTAACCAACTCCCATGTGTTCCACCAAGGCCACTCCGCTCCTGACCTCACTACAGCCTTGGTTCAAACATGGACAAAAGAGCTGAGCTACAAAGGTAAGTTGAGAGTCACTACCCTTGACATCAAGGCAGCACTTGACTGACTGTGGCATCAAGGAGCCCTACCAACAGTCAATGGAATGGGGGGGGGGGGGGGGTCTAGCCATTGCCCATTGACATTATCATTTTTGATTCCCCCACAATCAACATCCTGGGTGTTATCATTGACCAGAAACTCAACTGGACCAACCATATAAATACTATACCTGTAGGAGCAGGTCAGCGCATCGGAATCCTGCAACAAATAACTTACCTAGTGTGGTGGTATGTATTAGGGGTAATACGGTACACCACGTGTCGACAGGCTATTGGTGGAGGGATGCCAGGTCCTGATAGGATCTGCCACCTACTGGACTCCACCCAGAAATGCCGGTATAAGAACCCAGTTTTCCCTCCATTTCCCTCAGCAGCTGCATTCTGTAACCACGCTGCTGGGGATAAAGTTCTGCTTAATAAAGCCTTCAATTGACATTACCTCAACCTGCCTTGCATCATATTGACGGTGCTACACCTAGCCTCCATCTATAAGGCACTATTTAGGAGTGTAATGAATACTTTCCACTTCCTTGAATGAATGCAGCTTCAAACACTCCCTTTAGCTTGACACCATCCAGGGAAAAGCGGCCTTCTTGATTAGCACCTCATTCGCAAACATCCACTCCCTCCACCAGTGCACAGTGGCAACAATGTGTACCATGTACAAGATGCACTGCTGAAACTCACCAAGGCTCCTTTGACAGCACCTTCCAAACCCACAACTGCTACGATCTAGAAGGAAAAGGGCAGCTGTACATGGGAACACCACCTCCTGGAAGTTCCTGTCCAAGCCACGAACCAGCCTGATTTGCAAATATTTCCCTTCCTTCACTGTAGCTGTATCGAAATCCGGGAACTCCCTCCCTGTTGCACACTGCCTGTACCTACACCTCCCAGGACTGCAGCATGGGTTCGATCCCCGTACTGGCTGAGGTAATTCATGTATTCTCAACCTTATCCCTTGCCTGAGGTGTGATGATCCTCAGGTTAAATCACCGCCAGTCAGCTCTCTCCCTCAAGGAAGAAAGCAGCCTATGATCATCTGGGACTATGGTGATTTTACTACTACGGTATATCTGCAAGAACCTAAAGACAGGGTAAGGATCACACTGTGGTGGTATGTATTAGGGGTAATACGGTACACCACGTGTCGACAGGCTATTGGTGGAGTGATCCCAGGTCCTGATAGGATCTGCCACCTACTGGACTCCACCCAGAAATGCCGGTATAATCATAGAATTTACAGTGCAGAAGGAGGCCATTCAGCCCATCGAGTCTGCACCGGCTCGTGGAAAGAGCACCCTACCCAAGGTCAACACCTCCACCCTATCCCCATAACCCAGTAACCCCACCCAACACTAAGAACCCAGTATTCCCTCCATTTCCCTCAGCAGCTGCATTCTGTAACCACGCTGCTGGGGATAAAGTTCTGCTTAATAAAGCCTTCAATTGACATTACCTCAACCTGCCTCGCGTCATATTGACAGTGCTACAATTTATTCAGCAGAATTTAAATTGAAGAAAACAACGTGGGAACATAGAGCTCCGAATCACCCCGGAGTGCCTGCGCATCGCACCCCAAGCAGCTAACTCGACATCTATTTTCAAGCACTGCCTGGCATGCTTTGATGGCTACCTCCGAACGGCCCCCTGCACACCGACAGACGAACAAAAGATGCAGGTCCTCTATTCCAGGGTGAGTCCTGGCGTCTACTCCCTTATCGAGGACGAGGACGGTTTCACCGGTGCCATCGCCACGCTGAAGGATATCTACATCCGGCCCGCCAACCAGGTTTTTGCTCGCTACCAGCTCGCCACACGACGGCAATTTCCGGGGGAATCGCCAGACGAGTTTTATAACGCCCTGAAGATCCTGGGTAGGAACTGCAACTGCCCGGCGGTAACGGCGAGTGAACACTCCTGGTCCGCGATGCGTATGTGGCAGGTTTGGCCTCTTCCCAGATCCACCAGAGGATTCTGGAGAAAGAATCTCTGGGACTTACAGAAGCTGGGGCCCTGGCGGCATCCCTCGATGTGGCCTCGCGTAACGCCCGCGCCTACGCCCCCGACCGCACTACAGCCCCTTGGGCTCCGTGGACCCCCCTGCGGTCGACTCTCCGACACCCCCCCCGCAAACCTGCGCGGCCAAAATACCAGACCAACCGGGGGGGGCCCCGCTGCTATTTTTGCGGCCAGCCGAAACACCCTCGGCAGCGCTGCCCGGCCCGCGCGGCTACCTGCAAAAGCTGCGGGAAGAAGGGCCACTATGCGACGGTGTGCAAGTCCCGCGGGGCCGCCGCTATCTCCGGGGAAGAAACGGGACCACAGACCCAGCAACCCCCCCGCGATCCACGTGTGACCAACGGACGCCGCCATTTTGGAACCCGGATGCCACGAGGGAGGGATTGGCGCTGCCATTTTGTCCGCCCCCGACCGCGCTCGATCCGTGGACGCCGCCATCTTGGCTGAAGGACCCCGACACAGACGGCCACATACTGCCTGATTACGATGCTCAACTTCAACAACCACGTTTGGCTTCCAAGACCCTCGACGAGTCGCGACCCCGGACACTCCAGACTGCAACCACTACAGTCCTAGTGAATGGCTACGAGACGCCGTGTCTTATCGACTCTAGGAGCACGGAGAGCTTCATTCATCCGGACACGGTAAGGCGCTGTTCCCTCGTAATTTAGCCAAGCACCCAGAAAATTTTCCTGGCGGCGGGATCCCACTCCGTTCAGATCACGGGGTTCTGCATCACTAACCTAACGGTGTAGGGGAGGGAGTTCCGAAATTACCGGCTGTATGTCCTCCCCCATCTCTGTGCGCCCACACTCCTAGGATTGGACTTCCAATGCAACCTCCAGAGTTTAACATTTAAATTTGGCGGCCCTATACCCCCACTGACTGTCTGCGGCCTCTAGACCCTCAAGGTTGAACCGCCTTCCTTGTTTGCGAACCTCACCCGGATTGCAAACCCATCGCCACAAGGAGCAGACGGTACAACGCCCAGGACCGAGCATTTATCCGGTCCGAAATCCAGATGCTGCTGAAGGAAGGCATCATCCAGGCTAGCAACAGTCCCTGGAGAGCCCAGGTGGTAGTTGTTAATACCGGGGAGAAACAGAGGATGGTCATCGACTATAGTCATACCATCAACAGGTACACTCAGCTAGATGCGTACCCTCTCCCCCTCAGATCCGACATGGTCAATCGGATTGCACAGTACAAGGTCTTTTCCATCGTGGACCTCAAGTCCGCCTACCACCAGCTCCCCATCCGTCCCGGTGACCGCAACTATACTGCCTTCGAAGCAGACGGGCGGTTATACCACTTTTCAAGGGTTCCATTGAGCGTCACGAACGGAGTCTCGGTCTTCCAACGAGAGATGGACCGAATGGTTGACCAGCACGGTTTACGGGCCACGTTCCCGTATCTTGACAACGTCACCATCTGCGGCCACGACCAGCAGGACTACGACGCCAATCTCCAAAAAATCCTCCAGACGGCTCACGCCCTGAACCTCACTTACAACAAAGAAAAATGCGTGTTCCGCACCGATCGTCTAGCCATCCTGGGCTACGTAGTGCGTAATGGAGTGATAGGCCCCGACCCTGAACGCATACGCCCCCTCATGGAGTTCCCTCTCCCCCACTGTGCCAAAGCCCTGAAACGTTGCCTGGGCTTCTTTTCTTATTACGCCCAGTGGGTCCCCCAGTACGCAGACAAGGCCCGTGCACTAATCCAGTCCACTACTTTTCCCCTGACGACAGAGGCATGCCAGGCCTTTAGCCGCATCAAAGCGGATATCGCAAAGGCCACGATGCGCGCCATCGAGTCCCTCCCCTTCCAGGTCGAGGCGGCCACCCTCAACCAAGCAGGCAGACCCGTGGCCTTCTTCTCCCGAACCCTCCACGCTTCAGAAATCCGCCACTCCTCAGTGGAAAAGGAGGCACAAGCAATAGTGGAAGCTGTGCGACACTGGAGGCACTACCTGGCCAGTAGGAGATTCACTCTCCTCACTGACCAACGGTCGGTTGCCTTCATGTTCGATAATGCACAGCGGGGCAAGATCAAGAACGACAAGATCTTGCGGTGGAGGATCGAACTCTCCACCTTCAATTATGAGATCTTGTATCGTCCCGGAAAGCTGAACGAGCCATCCGATGCCCTATCTCGCGGCACATGTGCCAATGTACAAGTGGACCGTCTACAAGCCCTCCACGAGGACCTCTGCCACCCGGGGGTCACTCGTTTCTACCACTTCCTTAAGGCCTGCAACTTCCCTTACTCCGTCGAGGACGTCCGAACAGTCACCAGAAACTGCCAGATCTGCGCTGAGTGCAAACCGCACTTTTCCAGGCCAGATAGAGTGCACCTGGTTAAGGCCTCTCGACCCTTTGAACGCCTCAGTTTGGGTTTCAAAGGCCCCCTCCCCTCCACCGATCGCAACGCATACTTCCAGAACGTCACTGACGAATACTCCCGTTTCCCTTTTGCCTTCCCCTGCCCCGACATGACAGCGTCCACGGTCATTAAAGCCCTCGGTACCATTTTTACACTGTTCGGTTTCCCCGACTATATCCATAGCGACAGGGGGTCCTCCTTTATGAGTGATGAACTGCGTCAATTCCTGCTCAGCAGGGGCATAGCCTCGAGCAGGACGACCAGTTACAACCCCCGGGGGAACGGGCAGGTAGAAAGGGAGAATGGAACAGTCTGGAAGGCCGTCCTACTGGCCCTCCGGTCTAGGAGCCTCCCAATTTCCCGCTGGCAGGAAGACCTCCCGGATGCCCTTCACTCTATCTGGTCCCTGCTGTGCACCACCACGAATCAAACGCCTCACGAGCGCCTCCTCCTCTTTCCTAGGAAGTCCTCCTCTGGATTTAGGGCAGCACGGTAGCACAAGTGATTAGCACTGTGGCTTCACAGCGCCAGGGTCCCAGGTTCGATTCCCCGCTGGGTCACTGTCTGTGCGGAGTTTGCACGTTCTCCCGTGTCCGCGTGGGTTTCCTCCGGGTGCTCCGGTTTCCTCCCACAGTCCAAAGACGTGCAGGTTAGGTGGATTGGCCATGATAAATTGCCCTTAGTGTCCATAAGGGTTGGGAGGGGTTATTGGGTTGCGGGGATAAGGTGGAAGTGAGGGATTAATGTGGGTCGGTGCAGACTCGATGGGCCGAATGGCCTCCTTCTGCACTGTATGTTCTATGTAATCTATGGAACGCCACTTCCGACCTGGCTAGCAGCTCCGGGACCCATTCTGCTCCGGAAACATGTGCGGGCGCACAAGTCAGATCCGTTGGTGGAACGGGTGCATCTCCTTCACGCCAACCTGCAATACGCCTATGTGGAGTACCCCGATGGCCGACAGGATACGGTCTCCCTGCGAGATCTGGTGCCCGCCGGAGCTACCCACACCCCCCCAACGCCAATCACCACCTCCTCACTTCCGCTGGTTCATCCCGCAGCCACCCCCTTCCCGGGGGGTTCGGTTCTCCTCCCAGACCCACCCAGGAGTAAGGACACAAGGAACAGCGCTACGCTCCCAGAGTCAATTGATAGTCAATTGAATATTACAGCGCAGTACAGGCCCTTCGGCCCTCGATGTTGCGCCGACCTGTGAAACCAATCTAAAGCCCATCTACACTATTCCATTATCATCCATATGTTTGTCCAATAAACGCCCTTAATGTTGGTGAGTCCACTACTGTTGCAGGCAGGGCATTCCACGCCCCTACTACTCTCTGAGCAAAGAACCTACCTCTGACATCTGTCCTATATCTATCTCCCCTCAATTTAAACGGGACTCGAGCCAGCGCCATCACCACCACGCCCGAGACGATCGGAAAGGACGACCAGGGCGCCCATCCGGCTCATCGAATCACTTTAACTCTCAACGCTTTCAGTTATTGTGTCTTGTTATAGTTATGGCATCATGCCGACCCTGTTTGGCCCGTTGCCCCAGTTGAAGCGATAATTTTGTGTTTTGTTCAAAGCGCATTGAGGAAGTCCCCCGCACATGCACGGGTTGGCGCGACGTCCAGTCGGCGCCGGGAAGGGAGGCTGGAGCGGCGTGAACCGCCCCAGCGCCGTGCTGGCTCCCTGTGGGGGCCAGAATCAGTAGTGCCTGCGCCCGTTTCGCGCCGTCGTGAAAGGTGACGGCTTTCACGACAGCGCGGACACTCTGCCTCCATTTCGGAGAATCCCGCCCCCTATACTATAGAAGGAGGCCATTCGGCCCATCGAGTCTGCACAATCCCTCTGAAGGAGCATCCTATCTAGGCCCAATCCCCGTAACCCCACTTAACCGTTTGGACAGTTGAGGCAATTTAGCAAAGCCAATCCACATCTTTGTGTTACATTCCTTGTCTTACTCTCCAAGATAGCCAGATATGTAGTGTTGACAAAGGATATAAAACTAAGAAGTTTAAATCAAAACTAATTTATTTTACACTGCTTAACTTGATTAGGTTTGCATACTTTACTGAGTAACAGATAACAAAATAATAGTACTGAATCTGTGATACAATTGAAATCTCCCATCATGCCTAAAGACGCAGCTTTTTATATGATCACTTAGTAATGCCATCTAGTGTTGAGTTACATGTAGTCTCTCTTGTTAACCCTTTACTACACTTGTACCACATATCTCATTAGGCTTTGGACTGTGGAAGGAAATTGGAGCACCCAGAGGATACCCATGCTAACAAGGGGAGAAAGTGCAAACTTCACTCGACAGTCACCCAAGGCTGGAATCAAACTCAGGTCCCTGGCGCTGTGAGGCAGCAGTGCTGGCCACTGTGCTGCCTTCAAATGGAGAAATCATTTTTTCTATTGACTGCTTTCCAAGTGAAATGTCTTGTTTGACATATGATAGCGATTCTCCACACTTGTTTGAATGAGTATTTAGGATAAAAAATAACTGCAGCTTTAAGAACCACTGACCAAACCACCCCTGTGTTGGTAGTGGTTTCCAAATCTTGATTAGGGAGAGTACAAAGCTCAGTGATGGCTTCCTCAGATGTCTAATGTGGCCCTGATTAGTCCCTTCAGATAGATCCAAGATCCTGGCTGTGTGTGTAAGAATTTGAATATATTTGATTGGGATGTCTGTACAATCACCTCTATGGCATGGAGCTATTCTATTGATCCTCTTTCAGAATCTGAAATACCATAGCTGTTTAATAATTCTATATAGGTCACCATGTACAGCTTTAAGTTGTTAAGAGGATGACCCCATTCATTTGCAACAAAGTGTTTTGGTATTGTTGGAAAGTCTGTTGCCGAGGAATGCAACACAGGGCGAGATTCTCCGACCCCCCGTCGGGTCGGAGAATCGGCGGGGGCTGGCATGAATCCCGCCCCCGCCGGTTGCCGAATTCTCCGGCACCGGAGATTCAGCGGGGGCGGGAATCGCGCAGCGCCGGTTGGCGGGCCCCCCCCCCCGGCAATTCTCCGGCCCGGATGGGCCGAAGTCCCGCTGCTAGAACGCCTGTCCCGCCGGCGTGGATTAAACCACCTCTCTTACCGGCGGGACAAGGCGGCGCGGGCGGGCTCCGGGGTCCTGGGGGGGGCACGGGGCGATCTGGCCCCGGGGGGTGCCCCCACGGTGGCCTGGCCCGCGATCGGGGCCCACCAATCCGCGGGCGGGCCTGTGCCGTGGGGACACTCTTTTCCTTCCGCCTGGCGGAGGCGGAAGAGACTCCCTCCACTGCGCATGCACGGGGATGCCGTGAGCGGCCGCTGACACTCCCGCGCATGCGCCACCAGCTGGCGGGGCACCAAAGGCCTTTTGCGCCAGCTGGCGGGGCGGAAATCAATCCGGCGCGGGCCTAGCCCCTCAAGGTTAGGGCTCGGCTGGTCAAAATGCGGAGGATTCCGCACCTTTGGGGCAGCGCGATGCCGGACTGATTTGCGCCGTTTTTGGCGCCGGTCCGCGGACATCGCGCCGATTACGGAGAATTTTGCCCAATATCTTTAAAAATAGGGCCCACTTGAATTAGAATCATCGAATCCCTACAGTGCAGAAGGAGGTCATTCGGCCCATCGAGTCGGCACAGTCCCTTCGAAAGCCCGTCATACCTAGGCCCAATCCCCCGCCTTATTCCTGAAACCCCACCCTAAGGGACCATGACCAATCCACCTTAACCTGTACATCTTTGGACTGTGGGAATAAACCCACCCAGACACAGAGAGAATGTGCATACTTCACACGGTCACCCAAAGTTGGAATGAAACCCGGGTCCCTGGCACTGAGGCAGCAGTGCTAACCACTGTGCCAGCCAAACTGAACAGACCTTGCTGGAAGTGCTAAGGATATCAGGCATTACTCTGAACCTCCACATTGTGTAATAGGAAGGATTTGTTAATTAAATAAAGCTGCATCTTTAACAAACCTTTACACAGATTGTGCACTGGAAATGCTGCACTGCGGCATGTTAGGTCCATTGGGTATAGATTAAACTACAGGTCTCCACATCTAATATTACAACTATTGTGCCTGAATGATTCTGGTGCTTCAGGCAAGTCGTATCACATTATTGATCTCTATGGAAGCAGGAAAGCATTTTAAAAGATAAAAAGATCAACTGGGGCTCAAAAGATTAAAAACCAGGAGCTTTAACGATTCCAGCTGGAACCTTGCTTAACCCACTCAGTCCCATTATTTAGCCCGTACAAGAGGATACAGGATCTATTGGAACTGGACTGCTTCATCTCCCAACCTTCTAAGGCCCCTGAAGAGCAATCACTGTGTAAATCTCAACTTCAATCTCTTCCTGATCACAGCACAGATGCCTTGTGGATTCTGTAATGGGGGAATGGGGAGAATTGGCAGCACCAATCTCATCTTCCAGGTGTACAAGAGAACTGTTTACTGATCGTTGTAGATAATTAGACTGTTGTCAGTTGTCCTGACATTATGGGAATGATTTATTTTTTATTTTTCAAAAGAATAATTCTCCAAAGCAACTATATGAATTTTTACTGAAAACATAGGACTGGAGTTTCCTTAATGCCCTTTGACATTGTCATGGTGGGACTTTGGTCATCATAACTGACCATGAGCCCAATCCAGTTTCTTCCATTTAGGGTCATCATTTATGCTTGGAGGGATTCCCTCCTGGAAGTAAGAATATCCAGGCAACTGTGTAATTAGATCATCATGACAGTGGCAAAAAATTCAAGTAATCAGGTTAAAGCTATTTACTCAAGGCCTTGGTTGAGATTGAGGCCTTTATCAGGGACCAGATCATAACCCAGAGAGAGGAAGTCAATAATGAGCTTTTTACCTTCATCAGGAGGCTCAGCCCTTCCTTAGTATCTAGGAACCATCACCAGGCTTCATCTAGCATTCGTAGGCAGTTGCATTAATGGGCATGGATGACGAAGTGGATCTTGAGTGGTGGGATACAGGAGAAAACTCCAGGTTACAATCAATGAAACTCGTCATTAATGGAGGGAGATCATGTTAAATATTATTGCCTGCTGCAGATTTCAATGTCCCTCGCAGACTCTAAATTGGGTATTGCCATAGCTGGGTGTGCCAACCCTGGCTAGATGCATTCCTGGAGGTTTCACCACATGTCCATTTGCCTCAAACCACACAACACCCACATTCCCACCAAGAACCCATCTTCAAGGTGCACTGCGGCCTAATGCCGTAGTGGAAATTTGGAGCAGACTTCTTGTTCAATCGCATTGATTTTTTTTAACAGCGAAAGAACTTTGACAATCTCCAATATCTTTAGAATACACTACTGGAAATGTTCAAAGAAAATATGGGGGAAAAAAGATACAGTTTTGTTTGATGCCCCTATGATTTTGCTCTGGGGTTGCTTGCAGAAGCATTCTAGAGGTTAATTAATTCCTGGAGGCTCTGCCCCGGAGGGTAGGTGTCTCAAAGACTTTCCTCCAATACAACAAGGCTAGATGTGACAGTTTCAGTTCTGGGATGACTGCCAAAACATATACAGTAGTCGATTGATTGATATCTTTTAATTTAAAATGGAACTGAAATTGAGCAAAATAAAAAGACAATTAAGTTGCAACATGTCTACAAGTGCAGTCACCAGCTTAATCGACAGGGATGATTGATTTAACCTGTCTTCTAATGTCAGAGTTAATTTTTCTTCAGCAATAAGTCTAAATCCTTTAAGTGGAATACTTAATTAAACTCCTATTGCGATCGAGGCAAAAATGTTAGTAATAATTCTGTAATACAGATGTACTGTAATTTCCATATATATTACAATCTGGAGTTGTATGCTTGCTTCATCCTTTTTTGTTAGTATGAGTAATTCACAGTGCATTTCATTAATTTTTCTGATATGATTGTTTTGACAGTAATCTCACATCCATTTCCGGACTTGAGATTGACATTTTAGTTGGCAAAGAAAACTAATTAATGTCTTTTATGCCTTGACAGGAATAATGTCTCTCTCTATTTGTGAGGATTAATGTGAAGAATGTTACTGAGAGAATGCCTTTCTTCATGAGTGATGCAAATCATTCGTCAAATTGTACTCCTAATCTCCCAGCGACCTTGGTTCACGACTGTCTCATCTTTTAATCATTATGGGCTGCTTAGATGCTTTCTTCCTTTCGATAGGTCGATTGATGGATAGGCCTTGCAACCTCAGGGGCCAGATACCTTGGTAAAAGGGTCATTTTCAATCAGATGCCCAATGACCCCATTCATGATTTCCATAAGGATGTAAATTTCTGGCGCACGATTCTCCGACCCCCCGGCGGGTTGCAGAATCCTATGGCCACTCCGCGACATTCTCCGGCCCCCCCAAAATCCCGTCGTCGTGAATCGTGCCGCGCGCCTCGGAGAATGTCGTTGGGGGGGGGGGGGGGCAGGGTTTGTGTCGGGGAGGAGGGGGGGGGAGGAGGGGGGAGGGTGCGTGCCGGGGAGGAGGGGGGGGGGGCCGGAAAGGGCGAGTGATGGAGAGGGTTCGTGCCGGGGAGGAAAGGGGGGGGGCTTAGGGAGGGTGCGTGGCGGGGGGAAGAGGGGGGTGTTGGGGTGGGTGCGTGCCGGGGAGGGGGGGGTGTTGGGGAGGGTGCGTGCCGGGGAGGAGAGGGGAGGATTGGGGAGGGTGCGTGCCAGGGAGCAGAGGGGGTGGGGGGGGGGGTTGGGGAGGGTGCGTGCTGGGGAGGAGGGGGGGGTGGTTGGGGAGGGTGCATGCCAGGGAGCAGAGGGGGGGGCGTTGGGGAGGGTGCGTGCTGGGGAGGAGGGGGGGGTGGTTGGGGAGGGTGCATGCCAGGGAGCAGAGGGAGGGGGTTGGGGAGGGTGTGTGCTGGGGAGGAGGGGGGGGGTGGTTGGGGAGGGTGCGTGCCGGAGAGGAGAGGGGGGGCCTGGGAGGGCGAGTGATGGTGAGAATGCGTGCCGGGGAGGAGAGGGGGGGGGTTGGGGAGGGTGCGTGCCGGGGAGGATGGGGGGCGGGTTGGGGAGGGTGCGTGTCGGAGAGGAGAGGGGGGCCTGGGAGGGCGAGTGATGGAGAGGGTGCGTGCCGGGGAGGAGACGGGGGGGGGGGGGGTGGGGGTTGGGGAGGGTGCGTGCCGGGGGGGGATTGGGGAGCGTGCATGCCGGGGAGGAGGGGGGGGGTTGGGGAGGGTACGTGCCGGGGGGGGGTGGGGGGGTGGGAGGGGTGCGTGCCGGGGGGGAGGGCGGGGGGGGGGGGGGTGTTGGGGACGGTGCGTGCCGCCAAGGAGGTGGGGGTGGATTGGAGAAGGTACGTGCCGGGGAGGGAGGGCGGGGGTGGGGGGGGGGGGGGGGGGGGGGGGGTTGGGGGGGGGCGGGGTTGGGGGGGGGTGTGTCCGGCTGGCCATGTGCAAGCTGGCAACAGTCACGACCATGCAGCCCATGGCACCTGGCTGCGGGGGGGAGGGGTGGTATGGGCAATGGCGACATGTCGTCTATCCCCCCGACCCTCTGCAGGCTGTTATGCTTGGTGATCACCCAGCGATGTTGGCCACCGTGGCGGGAGCCGCACTTCCACATGTTGCCCTGGGGGAGCTGGAACAGGAGCGTGCCAGGGAGGCGGCGGAGGCTGCCGCAGAGGAGCGTGCCGCAGGGAGGCAGGTGGCAGCCGTCCATGCTGGAGGGCCGCCCGCACGACAGGACAAGGAAGAGGAGGAGGTGGTGGTGGTGACACGGTGACGGAGACGCCCGATGAGACCCCATGTGTACCGGCCCCGCTCATCGTACCAGGACCTCACGGACCGGGCATGCAGGAGGGGACCCCGGATGAGCCGGGAAACCGTGGCACACATCTGCCACCTGATGGCACACCTGGCACTGCATGGCACTGGGGGAAGACACACTCTCCCCGTGGCCGTCAAGGTTACGGTGGCCCTGAACTTCTGTGCCACGGGGTCATTCCAGGCGCCGAGTGGGGACCTGTCCGGTATCTCGCAGGCATCGGTGCACCGGTGCATCCGTGCAATGACAGATGCCCTATATGCCACTGCAGCGCACGGTGCCGTTGTCTGCCCGGGGGGATGGCGAGGGTGACCCGGGGTGAGGGGGTGCACACTCACCTGAGGCCGACGTTCTCTCACCCCTCACACACACACTGGCGCTCACCTCCTCCTCCCTCGGGGTGCCCGATGGCCCCCGGGCCTCTACAAGGGTCGGGGATGCAAACGGACCGAGCATCCGACGCCCCCCCGACACCTGGCACTGTCAGCCCTGGAGGCCCGTGCTGGTATCGACAGGGGTCTGCAAGTTTGCAGCCATGGAGCTCAGGGAGTTGGCCATCCCTGTCTGTGTCTGGTGACGCTGGCCAGCACCTGTGCAATGGCGCCGATGCCCTCAGCCATGGCCTGCTGAGACTGAGCCACGGCCTGCAGAGACTGGGCCATTGCCCACTGGGACTGTGCCATGGCCTGCTGGGACTGCGCCATGGTCTGCAGAGACTGGGCCATTGCACGCTGGGACTGTGCCATGGCCTGCTGAGATTGGGCGTTGAGCGCCTCTGTGATCTGCGGCTGGCTTTGGCCACGGACGCCGTCCACACGGAACGCCCCAGGCTTTGCATACTGCGAACCATGTCTGACACCGTCGCACCCATTGCCTCCACCGTGGGCGCCACCCATGCGGTTTCGGCCTGGGTGGCACGCATGACCGGCACCATTCCCTACTCCTGCACCCGGGTGGACGCCTCGACCTGCGTCTGCAGCTGCACAAGCCGGCCGTCACCCCCTTCGCTCGTCCCTTGGTCTGTGCCTGCATCGGATCTATGTGTGGGTGTGGTAACTCCAGGAACCCGGGATCCATCTGGGCGGCAGATGTTCGCTTGGGCTGGGCTGCCCTCCGACCGCCCGGCCCCTCGGCTGCTCCTGCCTCTACCTGCTGTACCGGGACGGCTGTGTTGAGCGCACCAATTAGTGTCCCAGATGCCTCATCGCTAAAGTGCCCAACTGAAGTGAGTGTCTCTGCGATGGTGGAGGGTGTAGGAGACAGCAGTGGCGTAGTGTCGTGCTCCTCATCCGACCCAAAGTCCAAGGTCCCCTGGAGTGGTGATTCTTGTCCATCCGTCCTCTGTGCGTCAGTGTCCTGTGCGTCGAAGTCCTGGGTAGGTGTGTCCTGGGTAGGTGTGTCCTGGGTAGGTGTGTCCTGGGTAGGTGTGTCCTGGGTAGGTGTGTCCTGGGTAGGTGTGTCCTGGGTCGGCTGCGACGGGGGCCTGTTCCTGTGGCTGCCCCCCTCGTCGCTGGGTTTGGCCCACCGGCGTCGCCGCACTCGCACTAGATGGGGGCGTCGTCTCCCTGGTGCTCCAGGTCTGTCCCTGGCTCGTGGCCGCCCTGGATCATCCTGGGGGCGGTCGCCATCCGCGGGGACGGGTGGGTCGACGTTTGGTCCTGCAATACAGCATGCATGGTTAGACATGCAGACGGAGATAGGGGGCAGGTGGGATATGGGGGAAGGGGATATGGTGGAAGGGGGATATGGGGAAGGGGGATATGGGGGAAGGGGATATGGGGGATATGGGGCGAAGGGGGATATGGGGGATATGGGGGAAGGGGATATGGGTAAGGGGGATATGGGATACAGAAGAAGGGGGATGTGGTGGATATCGGGGAATGGGGATATGGGGGATATTGGATATGGGGGATATGGTGGAAGGGGATATGGGGGATAAAGGGGAAAGGAGGGCAGGCAGTGGGGGGTCTCACTTGGTGGTGATCTTCTTGTGACACTGGACGCCTGTCCTTGCTGTCACGGCCACGGCGCTGACGGCCTCTGCCACCTCCCTCCAAAGGCGCCGGCTGAGGCGTGGGGCGACCCTGCGGCCGTGTCCGGGGTACAGGGCCTCCCTCCTCTGCTCCACTGCAACCAGGAGCGCCTCGATGTCCCGCCCCTGGAACCTCGGCACTGCGGGCAGCCATGTTGACGGGTCTCCGGGTGGAGGGGGGCGGCTTTTGTGCTGCGATGCAGGGGTGGGGGGGGGGGGCTGTCTTTTGTGCTGCGATGCCGCGCGGCATCACTGATGGGTGATGCCATCGCGAATGCCGTCACGCCGCTGCTAGCAAGTAAGTTGTGAAGAGAAGATCAGGGGCGTCATTCTCCGACCCCCCGCCGGGTCGGAGAATGGCCGCTGGCCGCCGTGAATCCCGCCCCTGCCCCCGCCGAAGTCTCCGGTACCGGAGATTGGGCGGGGGCGGGAATCGGGCCGCGCCGGTTGGCGGGACCCCCCGCTCAATTCTCCGGCCCGGATGGGCCGAAGTTCCATCCAGAAATTGCCTGTCCCGCCGGCGTAAATCAAACCTGGTATTTACCGGCGGGACCAGGCGGCGTGGACGGGCTCCGGGGTCCTGGGGGGGGCGCGGGGCGATCTGACCCCGGCGGGTGCCCCCAGGGTGGCCTGGCCCGCGATCGGGGCCCACCGATCCGCGGGCGGGCCTGTGCCGTGGGGGCACTCTTTCCCTTCCGCCTCCGCCACGGCCTCCACCATGGCGGAGGCGGAAGAGACTCTCCCCACTGCGCATGCGCGGGAAACTGTCGGCAGCCGCAGACGCTCCCGCGCATGCGCCGCATTTCCGCGCCAGCTGGCGGGGCAACAAACGCCATTTCCGCCAGCTGGCGGGGCGGAAATCCTTCCGGCGCCGGCCTAGCCCCTCAATGTTGGGGCTCGGCCCCCAAAGATGCGGAGCATTCCACACCTTTGGGACGGCGCGATGCCCGTCTGATTGGCGCCAGTCGGCGGACATCGCGCCGATGGGGGAGAATTTCGCCCAAGAAGTCCCCAAAAAGAATTTAGGTAATTTAAGTGAGTGGGCAAAACTTTGTAGCTGGATTATAATGGGGGAAAATGTGAACTTGTCCACTTTAGCAGGAAGAATAGAAAAGCAGCACATTATTTAAATGGAGAGTGTTGGTTAACTCTGAGATGCAGAGTGATCTGGGTATCCTGGTAAATTTCATAGAATTTACAGTGCAGAAGGATGCCATTCGGCCCATCGAGTCTGCACCGGCTCTCGGAAAGAGCACCCTACCCAAGGTCCACACCTCCATCCTATCCCCATAACCCAGTAACCCCACCCAACACTAAGGGCAATTTTGGACACTAAGGGCAATTTATCATGGCCAATCCACCTAACCTGCACATCTTTGGACTGTGGGAGGAAATCGGAGCACCCGGAGGAAACCCACGCACACACGGGGAGGATGTGCAGACTCCACACAGACAGTGACCCAAGCCGGAATCGAACCTGGGACCCTGGAGCTGTGAAGCAATTGTGCTATCCACAATACTACTGTGCTGCCCCTAATGAATCACAGAAGGTTAATATGCAGCTACAGGAAGTTATTAGGAAAGTGGAGTAATTAAAACTCCAGGCGGCCACCAGTGAATAAGGCAATAACGTATTTACAAACAGGAAAACTATTACATGACATGGCAACAGCAATCCATACATTCCTTTAAACTGCGCACACTCCCATCCTATTGGGCAAGAAGTCCCATGGTCTCCAAAAATTGCCGTGACAAAGTAAATGGTATGTTTTCAATTATTGCAAGATAAATGGATATAAAAGTAGGCATGTTTTGTGACAGTTGTACAGACCATTGGGGAGATTCTCCGCCTGATTCTCCGGTCTCCGACACCAAAATCGCATCCGGCGAACAGCTGGAGAATCCACGTTGGCGCCGAAATTGGGGGCGGCGCTGATTTTTGCGATGATCCATCCCTCCAAAACTCCCCTCTAGGAGTACGCTGCACACCGTCGGATGGCTTCAGGACATTACCTGAAGCCTTCCCCCGATGCTCTGCCCCCAATGGGCCAAGTTCCCAACGGCGTCGGTCGCGTGTGGTATTTATTTTTCGGAACTAGGCGTGGCAGCTGTGGATTAAATCCAGCGCCACCACTGTCAGGGGGGGGGGGGGGGGGGGAGCGAGCCGATCCGTGGGCAGGGGGGGCTTTGGTGGGGGCTGGGGGCACTGGTGGGGGTGGTGAACCTGGCCAAAGGGGGTCACTATTTGGCAGGCTAGGTCCGCGCGCGGCAGGCGTCATGTTGCACGGCACGGCTGCTGCTGGCCGCCATTCGCATGAGCGGCCACGAACCCGGCAATTCTCCGGCTGTACCCTCAGCTAGGGCTTGAGGTTCTACGCTGTGTGCCTGCTAGCCCCCCACCAGACGGAGGATCACTGGACGTTTTGCACTGTTTTTTGATCGTAAAACACCACCGTTCCCATGCAGGTGTCTGCACTTAGTCTCAGAATCGGAGAATCCAGTCCCATATCTTTTGCTGTGTACAGTTTTGGTCTCCTTAGCATAGAACCTGTACAGTGCAGAAGGAGGTCATTTGGTCCATCGAGTCTGCACCGACCTTCCAAAAGAGCACCTGACCTGGGCCCTGTCCCTATAACCCCACCTAACCTGCACATCTTTGGACTGTGGGAGGAAACTGGAGCAACCAGATGAAACCCACGCACACACCGGGAGAAGGTGGACACAGACAGTCACCCAAGGCCAGAATTTAACCCAGATCCCTGGTACTCTAAGTCAGCACTGCTAACCACTGTTACTGTGCCACCCTATTTAAGAAAGGACATAATTGCATGAGAAACAGTTCAGAGAAGTTCACTCAACTGATTCCCGGGATGAGGAGTTGTCTTATGAAGAAATGGTAGACCTGTATCCATTGCCAATTAGAAGAATGAGAAGCGATCTTATTGAAACATAGGATCCTGAGGGTACCTGACAACGTGGATGCTGAAAGGATGTCTCCACTTGTCGGAGAGACTAAAACTAGGGGGCACAGCTTAAAAATAAGTCTCCCATATAAGGTGGAGAGCTTTCTTTTCTCAGAGAGTCGTGAATCTATGGAAATCTCTTTCTCAGAGAGCAGTGGAGGCAGTGTCACTGGATATTTTTAAGACACATGTAGATAGGTTTTTGACTAACAGGGGAGTCAACGGGTATTGGGGGGTAGGCAGGGTAGTGGAGTTGAGGCCACAATCAGATCAGCCATGATCTTATTGAACGACTGAGCAGGTTCAAGGGGCCGAATGGCCTATCCTACTCCTAATTCATATGTTCATATGTATGTTTGTATAAAGTGAACTGTTAGGGACCCTGATTTTTAACAGCGACATTAGCCAGTCCCAGTCTCTTGCATCTTCTCTGGTACGTTTTTCTTTTATTTTCCATTGCATTCCCTCTTTTCAAATCGTTACAGCTCACCCCGTGTTTGATCTCTCTATTCCAAATCTGTATGACATGTCTGATGCATTGCATCCAGTTCAAATCCAAATGACCATATTTGATTTTTATTAAAGTTTTTTTGAAGAAAAAAAACTTACAATACAACATTGTGCAATCTATTCCACCATTGGTATGACAGAACAAATTGTCGGATCTGCTGCTTTCTGGCTTTGATAGGGTTAAACAGCAGTGGATGATGAAATGTGAGCAGAATAACATTGTGTTTCTGACAAATCTATTGAACAAGCAAGCCATTCATTCCAGCATTCTCAGAGGGAGATGAGTGGCATTTTTGTGCAATAGACATGTGTCCTCTGGGACTGCTCACAATAACTGTACTAAGGAAACCAAAATAGCAACTGTATGGCAGCTGAAAGGTCAGCATCATTATTCCCAATCTTTATCCATCTGTTGGGTCTGTAAACTGTGCAAAGGACATGGTGAAAACAGAATGCTTTGCCAATGCTTTCTTACTTTTAATGAAAGGATTGAAGTCAGATGGCCCTGGAGCTATATTGGGGCTCTTAGATTGTGCTGGTTCTTCCAATTTTAGCACAATGAGTTCCAAAGTGAATTTCCCCTTAACCACTCTCCCTTACATAAAAAAAAAATCATTCTTATTATTATTTAGTTGTTCCGCTGGAACTGAGTGCTATTCCCAATTCTTCCACTGCACATCCTCTTCTAGAAGCTATTGTGCAACAAAATATATTGTACAGGGATTGGTCGAATTCAGGCACTACTTGCTACTGACTATCTCATATGGGAGATAATTGTGCAACACTACTGTGGTGCCAGTAGCTTGGAGTGACTTAAGTATTTTGATTCTCAAGAAAAGGCATGTAATAGGCTGGAATTTTGGATTTTCAATGTATCGGAATAATGCTGGGATGTGGTGGGGAACCTTCAGAAATGATGGGCGTGTCCTGATTCCAGGATTCCTGATCCCATTCTTGGACTGTCTGATTTTTGTGAGTGCCGTTATAGTACTAAAATACCTGAGCCCCATAGAAAACATTACTTGATTGACAGCTCTGGGCCCACTGCTCTCTCCTCTCAATTTCACAATGTTTCTACTTATTCATACAAGATTAAGAGAGTTCATGTGCCTGTGGTTTCAACTATTGAAAATGTAAAGGGTCTGGATGATTTGCACTTTTATTGCCTTGTCATAAAAATGTATTTTTCTTTGAGAAAGTGGAAAATTAGCGATGAATGACTATTTCTTGAAAGCTTTTCTTCACACAGCCTCATGTCACTGTAGGGTTCATTGGTTCTATACTGTGAATTGTGGATGAATAAGCATGGAAGTGCCTTAGCTAGGGCTGCGCGAGGCGTTATTGTGTGGCTGCATGGGCCTTGGGGGAATATGAGGAGCTATGGGGTATGGGTGAGGGCTTACATTGGTATGGGGGTGGCTCGGGGGGGCTTTACATTGACATGGACGGCAGGAGGGACCATAGCTGGTGTAGGAGGGCCCTTATCCTATCGTTGGTGCATGGCAGGGCCATTGGGGGCAGTTTCTGGCATGCGGTGGCATCAATGGGGTGTAGGATGTATGTAAGGGTGAAGGGGTATGAAAGGTGAGGGCCTTTTTCTTTTTCTTTTAACTTGGACCAAATCCCACAGCACCGAGGTGGGTCTTTTATACAGCCGTTCTCTGCACCAGGGAGCCCCTGTGGCTGCCTTTAACCTCTTTCCCGGGTCGACAGGCCAGACTCCAGCCCACACCCACTTCCCAGCAATGAAGATCCTGGGCGAAATTCTCCCCCAACGGCGCGATGTCCGCCGACTGGCGCCAAAAACGGCGCCAATCAGACGGACATCGCGCCGGCCCAAAGGTGCGGAATGCTCCGCATCTTTGGGGGCCGAGCCCCAACATTGAGGGGCTAGGCTGGCGCCGGAGGGATTTCCGCCCCGCCAGCTGGCGGAAATGGCGTTTGTTGCCCCGCCAGTTGGCGGAAATGGCGTTTGGTGCCCCGCCAGCTGGCGCGGAAATGCGGCGCATGCGCGGGAGCGTCAGCGGCCGCCGACAGTTTCCCGCGCATGCGCAGTGGGGAGAGTCTCTTCCGCCTCCGCCATGGTGGAGGCCGTGGCGGAGGCGGAAGGGAAAGAGTGCCCCCACGGCACAGGCCCGCCCGTGGATCGGTGGGCCCCGATCGCGGGCCAGGCCACCGTGGGGGCACCCCCCCGGGGCCAGATCGCCCCGCGCCCCCCCCAGAACCCCGGAGCCCGCCCACGCCGCCTGGCCCCACCGGTAAATACCAGGTTTAATTTACGCCGGCGGGCAGGCAATTTCTGGGCGGGACTTCGGCCCATCCGGGCCGGAGAATTGAGCGGGGGGTCCCGCCAACCAGCGCCGCCCGATTCCTGCCCCCGCCCAATCTCCGGTACCGGAGACTTCGGCGGGGGCGGGGGCGGGATTCACGGCGGCCAACGGCCATTCTCCGACCCGGCGGGGGGTCGGAGAATGACTCCCCTGGTCTCATATCATAGAATCATAGAATTTACAGTACAAAAGGAGGCCATTTGGCCCATCAAATCTCTATCCGGCCCTTGGAAAGAACATTCCACTTAAACCCACACCTCCACCCTATCCCCATAACCCAGTAACCTAACCCAATCTTTTTGGACACTAAGGGCAATTTAACACGGCCAATTCACCTAACCTGCACATCTTTGGACTGCGAGAGGAAACCGGAGCACCCGGAGGAAACCCACGCAGACACAGGGAGAACGTGCAGACTCCGCACAGAACTGTTCTAACCACTGTGTACCGTGTTGACTCTGCAAATACATTAACTGAGGTGGGGGGTGGGGGGGCAGGACAAGAGTTTTTCTGACTCCCATTACCCAGCTCGGTGATGAAAATCCAGGTCAATTTCATTTTCTGGCTTAGCAGGACTTCAGACTGACTAAAATGTAAGGCAAATTAAATCAGAAATGTAACGTTAAATATCACTGCTGTCAGCAGTTCTGAAATTCAGGGGTGTAATGTGATTTCTACTCTGGTAGGAACATATAATCATCAGAAATAGTTCATCCCCAGCGGCATTGTTCATGCATTTGTATGAATCACTCCTGGATACTGGTATTGGACAGTGTGGAACTGGTTCTGATTGGTCAAACAAACTCTATGACAATGTGCTAGAATTCTTTTTTAATAATAGGCATTAAGAGCTGACCTAAACAGGCCTCCTTATTGTCCCTTTCCAATAACCCTAACCCTTGTCTTGACACCACACAGTTCAACTGGAATAACAATATGCATCCGTACATCACTCACATCACTCCTCTTGGAAAAGAAAGGGAAACGTGGGAAATTTATCAGACTGTGGAAAGATGGTTACAAGAATGAAAGGAAGATGAATTTGAGCTGGAGTCGGTCCAGCCATCCTGAAGAGCGTTTGGAGGCAGCCACAGAAGCTGCCAAGCGCAGAGGCAGGCTGTATGAAAGGCTGGTCTATTCCCTACAGAAGTGGTAGGTGCTCTGAGGTACAGACGAACCAACACGGTTGCGATTGGTACAACGCAGTTTTATTCCTTTAAACTATTTATATAACAAACTTGGTACTCAGCACGTGGTGACTGTGTGAGTGTCTGGCTTTGAGGTCCTTGCCCTGTGCCGTCTCCTGATGGACTGCCCAGGAAGTGTGTTTCGTGTATGCTCTTGTCTGTGATTGGCTGTCGTGTTATGTGTGCTAATTGGTCCGTTGCTCTGTCTATCATTATGTATGTGTGTATGTGCTGTGATGTTCACTTGAATATCATGACATCCCCCCTTTTTTTACAAGATTATGTGCGTACGTGGTTATAAATAGAAATGTGTACTGAGTGCAGCTAAATGTGTGTGTGTAATATTTACAGCATGTACATGGGGCTTAACTATATACAAGGGGCGATGTTGTGTGTGACATACAAACAAGGTTGTACCACAACAAAAAAAAACGTGGAAATGTGGAACGATAAAACGAATGCCTGTAACGAGAAGAACATAGACATGTTAAAGCAGTGGTTGCATGAGTTCAACGTGTAAACAGTCTCATAAGTCCAGTCTAGTAGGTGGGCGACGAATTTGGGTTGTCCGCCTCAAGGGTGGGTCGGGAACCACCGGCTGAGGTGCGGGCCTGGCCACGGGCGGCGACGGAAGGGGCATGGTAGCAGGCAGCTCCACGAAGTCGCTATCAGGAACCACATGAGGACACGGCGTCAGTGTAAGGTCTCGTTGCGAGCGTGGAAGTAGGCGAAGAGCCCGGCGATTGCGCCTACACACGGATCCATCAGGCATGCGTACCAGGAACGAGCGGGGAGCCACGCGTCGGGGAACTTCGGCAGGTGCTGACCAGCCACCTTCTGGTAGGTGGATGCGGACGTCGTCTCCAGGGGCCAGGGCGGGAAGATCAGTTGCCCGCGTGTCATATGACCTCTTCTGGCGACCGCGCTGCAGTTGCATCCTATGCAGTACCAGAGCATGGTCTATTGTTGGTGCCAGGATGGAAGGCACAGTGGTCCTGAGGGCGCGACCCATCAGCAGCTGTGCTGGTGAGAGACCAGTGGCTAGTGGGGCCGAGCGATAGGCCAGCAGGGCGAGGCAGAAGTCCGACCCGGCAGCAGCAGCCTTGCAGAGGAGCCGCTTGGCAATGTGAACGCCCTTCTCCGCCTTTCCATTTGACTGGGGGTGCAGAGGGCTGGACGTCACGTGTGTGAAGCCATACGAGGCAGCAAACAATGACCATTTCTGACTGGCGAAACAGGGCCCATTGTCCGACATGACAGTCATCGGAATGCAGTGGCGAGCAAAGGTGTCTTTGCAGGCCCTTATGACAGCAGACGACATCAAATCGTGCAGGCGTATGACTTCTGGGTAGTTGGACAAGTAGTCAACTATGATGACATAGTCCATGCCAAGCGCGTGAAACAGGTCCACACCCACCTTCGCCCAGGGGGACGTCACCAGCTCATGGGGCAGAAGCGTTTCAGGAGGTTGCGCCGGCTGAAACCTTTGGCAGGTTGTACAGTTGAGCACCATATTGGCAATATCGTCACTGATGCCCGGCCAGTATACCGCCTCTCGGGCCCTCCGTCTGCACTTCTCGACCCCCAAGTGGCCTTCGTGTAGTTGGTCGAGATCCAGCTTGCGCATGCTGTGCGGAATCACAATCCGGTCCAGCTTCAGAAGGACACCATCAATGACGGCCAGGTCGTCTCGGACATTGTAGAACTGTGGGCACTGCCCTTTGAGCCACCCTCCCGTCATGTGGTGCATCACACGCTGTAGAAGGGGGTCGGCCGCAGTCTCTCGGCGAATACGGGCCAGACTGGAGTCGTCAGCCGGCAGATTTGCCGATGTGAAAGCCACCTGTGCCTCGACCTGACATACGAACCCCTCCGCATCTGGCGGCGTGCTCACTGCTCTGGATAGGGCATCCGCAACGATGAGTTCCTTCCCTGGAGTGTAGACCAGTTGGAAGTCGTACCTCCTGTGTTTAAGTAGGATGCGCTGGAGGCGAGGGGTCATCTCGTTCAGGTCCTTGTTTATTATGCTGACCAGGGGGCGGTGGTCAGTTTCGACAGTGAACCGGGGAAGACCATATACATAATCATGGAACTTGTCTAAACCGGTTAGCAAGCCCCGGCACTCCTTTTCGATCTGCACGTTGCGCTGCTCTGTGGGGGTCATGGCTTGTGATGCATAGGCATCTGGGGCCCATGATGCCGTGTCATCCCGCTGCAGGAGCACTGCTCCAATGCCGGATTGGCTGGCATCAGTCGAGATTTTGGTGGCACGAGACGTGTCGAAAAATGCCAATACCGGTGCAGTGGTGAGTTTGAGTTTGAGCTCCCCCCATTCCAGCTGGTGTGTGGGCAGCCACTGGAACTCTGTGGACTTTTTGACGAGGTGGCGCAGAGTCGTCGTGTGGGAGGCAAGGTTGGGAATGAACTTCCCCAGGAAATTGACCATGCCAAGGAAGCGTAGCACTGCTTTCTTGTCTGCCGGCTGCGGCATGGCTGTGATTATCATAGATCCAGTATTACCATAGAATTTACAGTGCAGAAGGAGGCCATTCAGCCCATCGAGTCGGCACCGGCTCTTGGAAAGAGCACCCGATCCACGGTCAACACCTCCACCCTATCCCCATAACCCAGTAACCCCACCCAACACTAAGGGCAATTTTGGACACTAAGGGCAATTTATCATGGCCAATCCACCTAACCTGCACATCTTTGGACTGTGGGAGGAAACCAGAGCACCCGGAGGAAACCCACGCACACACGGGGAGGATGTGCAGACTCCGCACAGCCAGTGACCCAAGCCGGAATCGAACCTGGGTCCCTGGAGCTGTGAAGCAATTGTGCTAACCACTATGCTACCGTGCTGCCCTCACTGCTCTGGATAGGGCATCCGCAACGATGGCGCTCACCTTGTCTGCATCCGGACGGATCCCTGACCGGGAGATATGGCCCCCCAGGAACTTCAACTCGGTCTGGCCAAAGGAACACTTGGCTCGGTTGAGGCGCAGGCCGTTTTCCCGTATGTGGGGAAAAACGCATTGGAGACGATATATGTGCTCCTGTGGTGTGGTGGACCAGATAATGACGTCGTCCACATATACGCGCACCCCTTCGATGCCTTCCATCATCTGCTCCATGATCCTATGAAAGACCTCGGATGCCGAGATGATGCCAAATGGCATCCGGTTGTAACAGAACCTGCCGAATGGGGTGTTGAAGGTGCATAGCTTTCGGCTGGAGGGATCGAGTTGGATCTGCCAAAACCCCTCAGAAGCATCCAGTTTCGTAAATCTTTTCGCCTGGGCCATTTTACTGGTGATCTCCTCCCGTTTGGGTATGGGATGATGTTCCCTCATGATATTATTATTGAGGTCTTTGGGGTCAATACAGATACGGAGCTCGCCGGAGGGCTTCTTGACACACACCATGGAGCTGACCCACGGCGTGGGCTCCGTGACCCTGGATAGGACCCCTTGGTCCTGGAGATCCTGCAGCTGCTGCTTGAGGCGGTCTTTAAGTGGCGCAGGAACCCTGCGAGGTGCGTGAATGACCGGGATGGCGTCCGGTTTGAGGCGAATTCGGTAGGTGTATGGCAATGTTCCCATGCCCTCGAATGCCTCCTGGTTGTGGGTGAGGAGCGATTGGAGCTGTGGGTTGAATTCTGCATCCGGGACGTCAGATGTGCCGTCTGGAGAGAGAGAGTGGACTCGTTGCACGTGGTGGAGAGCCTTGCATGCCTGTGTGCCCAGCAGGGAGTTCTTCGATGAGCCGACTGTCTCGAACGAGAGTGTGGCCGTGTGTGTGTTGTGTGTCACCTGGAGCTGGCAGGATCCCATAGCCGGGATAACGTTCCCGTTGTAGTCGACCATCCTGCACCGGGACGGCCGGATTGGTGGTCTGACCTTCATGGCGTAGAAGGCGGACCATGCTATGAGGTTGGCGGAGGCGCCAGTGTCCAGGCGGAAAGTGATCAGCGATCGGTTGACGTCAGGGTGGCACACCATTCATCACCCGGATTGATTGTGTTGACCCGGTTCCCATCAATGACCGCAACCCGGAAGGCGTCTTGGTCATCTGTGTCATCGGTTTGGATGTCGTAATGTGGAGGCTGAATGGTCCGCACGTTCCTGCGAGGTTGTCGGAGATGCGGAAGATCAACAGGTTGAGCCGCTCGACAGTAAGCAGCGTAATGGCCCACCTTGCCACAGCGTAGGCATTGTCGGGTTTTTGCGGGACATTGCCCTTTTAAATGTGCAGCTCCACAGTTGCCACATGTCATGACGTCATGGCGATCGTTACGCCACTGCGCATGCGCAGTTCGGTCTTGCCTCGAGCGCGCCTATGCATCACGTCCCTCAGTGTTGCCGTAGGTTATGGCACGCACAAGCGCGGGAGGCCTCGAAAAGCGCGCGAAACGGCCGCCCTCGTCCGGGCCGTGAGAAACTCGATTGCCTGGACCCGTTCGGTCTCGTGGGGCACCTGGCTCGCCGATCCGGTCGCGTGGGGCCCCCTCCGCGCCGATCCGGTCGCCTGAAATTGGGCATAGCGGCTAGTCTCGTGCGGGACACAGGCTTCAACTGCAGATGCTAAGGTCAGGCCTTTTATTTTTAGAAGCTGCTGGCGTAGGCTGCCGGAGGCAACCCCAAAAACGATCTGGTCCCGGATCATGGACTCTGAGGTGGTGTCGTAACCGCAGGACTGCGCGGGTATGCGGAGATGCGTCAGGAAGGACTGAAAGAGCTCATCCTTACCTTGCAGGCGCTGCTGGAAGACATACCGCTCAAAGCTCTCGTTGACCTCAACGTTGAAGTGTTGGTCGAGCTTGCGGGGAGGACAGTGTCATATTTAGATTTGTCCTCGCCCCTTAATTGGATCAAATGAATTGGGTACTTGAAAATTTAAAAAAAAACACTCACACTTCCAATGACCACATCTACTTGTGTTCACCTGGACCGGATGGTCTATACCCCATGAGTTCTAAAAGAGATAGCTGAGGAGATTGTGGAGTCATTGGTTATGATCTTTCAGGAATCACTGGAGGCAGGGAGGGTCCCAGAGGACTGGAAATTAACTAATGTAACACCGCTGTTTAAGAAGGGAGGAAGACAGAAGACAGGAGGTTATAGGCCGATTAGCCTGACTTCGGTCATTGGTAAGATTTTGAATCCATTATTGAAGATGAGATCGCGGAGTACTTGGAAGTGCATGATAAAACAGGACTGAGTCAGCACGGCTTCATCAAGGGGAGGTCATGTCGGACAAATCTGTTAAAATTCTTTGAGGATGTAACAAGGAAGTTAGACAAAGGAGAACCAGTGGACGTGATTTATTTCGATTTCCAGGAGGCCTTTGACAAGGAGCAGCAAGAAAGACCGTTAAATAAGTTAAGAGCCCATGGGCGATAAGGGTAAGATCCTGGCATGGATAGAGGATTGGCTGACTGGCAGAAGGCAAGAGAGTGGGGATAAAGGGATCTTTTTCAGGATGGCAGCCGGTGATTAGTGGTGAGCCTTGGGGACCACAACTTTTCACAATATACATTAATGATCTGGAAGAAGGAACTGAAGGCACTGTTGCTAAGTTTGCAGATGATATAAAGGTCTGTCGAGGGACAGGTAGAATTGAGGAAGCAGGGGGCTGCAGAAGGACTTGGACAGGCTAGGAGAGTGGGCAATGAAGTGGCAGATGGAATACAATATGGAAAATTGTGAGGTTATGCACTTTGGAAGGAGGAATGGAGGCATTGATTATTTTCTCAATGGGGAAATACTTAGGAAATCAGAAGCACAAAGGAGCTTGGGAGTCCTTGTTCAAGATTTTCTTAAGGTTAAAGTGCAGGTTCGGTCAGCAGTTAGGAAGGCAAATGCAATGTTAGCATTCATGTCGAGAGGGCTAGGATACAAGGATACAATTGAGGCTGTATAAGGCTCTGGTCAGACTCCATTTGGAGTAATGTGAGCAGTTTTAGGCCCCATTTCTAAGGAATGATGTGCTGGCCTGGGAAAGAATCCAGAGGAGGTTCACAAAAATGATCTGAAGAATGAAGAGCTTGTCGTATGAGGAACGGTTGAGAACTCTGGGTCTGTACTCGTTGGAGTTTAGAAGGATGAAGGGGGATCTTATTGCAACTTACAGGATACTGCGAGGCCTGGATAGAGTGGACGTGGAGAAGATGTTTCTACTTGTAGGGAAAACTAGAAGCAGAGGACACAATCTCAGACTAAAGGGACAATTCTTTAAAACTGAGATGAGGAGGAATTTTTTCAGCCGGTGGTGAATCTGTGGAACTCTCTGCCACAGAAGGCTGAGGAGGCCAAATCACTGAGTGTCTATAAGACAGAGATAGATAGGTTGTTGATTAATAAGGGGATCAAGGGCTATGGGGAGAAGGCAGGAGAATGGGGATGAGAAAAATATCAGCCATGATTGAATGGCAGAGCAGACTCGATGGGCAGAGTGGCCCAATTCTGCTCCTATGTCTTATGGTTTGAGATCTTAATTGGCTTGGCAACTAGTTGTCAGCTAAAGAAGTTGTACATAATAGCAACTAGTGACTTGTTGACAAATTTACACCAAACAAGACAGAGCACCTTTCCTGTTCAAAGATGGAAAACCTGGGGCGGGATTCTCCGACCCCCGCCCGTCGGAGAATCGCCGGGGGGGGCGGCGTGAATCCCGCCTACGCTGGCTGCCAAATTCTCTGGCGCCGCGGTTTTGGCGGGGGCAGGAATCGCGCCGCGCTGGTCAGCGGGCGCTGGCAGCAGCCCCCCCCCAGCGATTCTCCGGCCCGCGATGGGCCGAGTGACCGCCCGTTTTCGGCCAGTCCCGCCGGCGTAAATTACAACAGGTATTTGCCGGCAAGACTTGGCTGCGCGGGCGGCCTCCGGGGTCCTTGGGGGGGCGCAGGGGGAGCTGGACCCGGGAGGTGCCCCCACGGTGGCCTGGCCCGCGATCGGGGCCCACCGATCCGCGGGCGGGACTGTGCCGTGGGGGCACTCTATTCTTCCACGTCGGCCGCTGTAACAGTCCGTGATGGCTGACGCGGTGATGAATCCCCCCCTGCACATGCACTGGGATGATGCCAGCAAACGCTGGTGCTCCTGCGCATGCGCCAACCCACTCCGGCCAGCGGAGGCCCTTCAGGGCCGGTTGACGTGGCACCAAGCCCCTTCCGCGCAAACCACTCCGGCGCCGGCCTAGCCCCTGAAGGTGCGGTGGATTCCGCACCTTCGGGGCGGCCTGATGCCGGAGTGGTTCACGCCACTCCTTCGCACCGGAGTTGCCCGCCCCGCCGGTTTTCACAGAATCCCGCCCATGATTCCGGACCTTTCCTGACATCTCATCTAGATGAGAGAGCAGTGGAATATGTGAGTATTCAGGCAGGGACTATTGGATGGAGTCTTGTGACCAAGATATCCGACTTACCTCAGATGGACGCTGTGTCTCATGGAGAGTTAGAATTCAGAATGGGCAGCACGGTAGCATTGTGGATAGCACAATTGCTTCACAGCTCCAGGGTCCCAGGTTCGATTCCGGCTTGGGTCACTGTCTGTGCGGAGTCTGCACATCCTCCACGTGTGTACGTGGGTTACCTCCGGGTGCTCCAGTTTCCTCCTACAGTCCAAAGATGTGCAGGTTAGGTGGATTGGCCGTGATAAATTGCCCTTAGTGTCCTAAATTGCCCTTAGTGTTGGGTGGGGTTACTGGGTTATGGGGATAGGGTGGAGGTGTTGACCTTGGGTAAGGTGCTCTTTCCAAGAGCCGGTGCAGACTCAATGGGCTGAATGGCCTCCTTCTGCACTGTAAATTCTATGATTCTATGATATCTATGATAAATTGGTAAGAAGCTGACAATTCCCATTTCCATATCAGCAGCCTATACCTCATGGCCTGTCTGCAATGTTGAAAGGCTTTTACCAGACGTGCAAAAAAAAATCACACTCACATCTCTCATTACTTCCACTCTGCAGTATATGACAATTATCGACTCCCTCCTGCTCTGTCATTTCCTTGCGGGTCATCCCATATTTACCAATTAAGCAGCAGGGGAAACCTTGCTGCATCACCATTATCCTTCACTTAATACACTGAAAAGGTGCTTCCCTTAGCAACTCCAATTATTGTAAAAGCATAATGCTTGATCTGGCCATGTACAGACATGGTAACAACTTTTTTTTAGACCCATGTCAGTTATTTATCTCCTAATTTCCAGACAGGAAACAAAAACTGCCCCAACAATTCCTGGCATCCCAACAATATCCAAATCCTTGGTCTCTTCTTTGTCACTACATCAGGCAGATTGCTGTAGCTCAAATGATAATGGCCTCTTGAGGTAAGTGTCCTTCTCCTGTTCAGAGAAAGAAAGTGAGTTAATAGTGCATCCAGTCAGCTCAACTCTTTTCCACTATTAACATCACCTACTTCTGCTCAGTGTATTTTATGGATTCCTTCATCCACTCCTGTCCAAAACTATATTTTTGGCCATGAGAGATTGCTGGATACATTGGGCAGTTTGGGGGTTTTCACCTTGTGTTAACTAATGTGGAGGATTCCACATCAACATGTGTGGAGTTCTAAAGCACAAATTCAAAAGTCTGCAGTCATGGAGTATGGCACCACCCCAGGATCCTTGGTGACAGAAAACCCCTACGGACAAGAAAGCCTATGTAATATAAATTCTCACAGATGCTTATCCAATAAACCATATGGGCCACAGGTTGCACTATCTCCTCTGTTTTAGCCAGATCATATAGAGAAGTACTCGAGTCTATTCAAGACTCTCCTTGAACCTGCTCTCTCACAGATCAGTGCATGTGTAATTGGCATGGATTGGATTGGATTGGATTTGTTTATTGTCACATGTACCGAGGTACAGTGAAAAGTATGGCAACACAAGGTACACAATGTAAATACATAGACACTGGCATTGGGTGAAGCATATAGGGGTGTAGTATTAATCAGATCAGTCCATAAGAGGGTCGTTTAGGAGTCTGGTAACAACAGGAAGAAGCTGTTTTTGAATCTGTTTGTGCGTGTCCTGCCTGATGGAAAATGTTGGACGAGTGAGTAAGCTGGGTGGGAGGGGTCTTTGATTATGCTGCCTGCTTTCCCAAGGCACCGGGAGGTGTAGACAGAGTCAATGGATGGGAGGCAGGTTTGTGTGATGGACTGGGCTGTGTTCACGACTCTGAAGTTTCTTGCGGTTTGGGCTGAGCAGTTGCCATACGAGGCTGTGATAGGATGCTTTCTATGGTGCACCCGTAAAAGTTGCGAAGTGTCAGTGTGGACATGCCGAATTTCCTTAGTTTCCTGAGGACGTATGGTATTCTTGCGCTTTCTTGGTGGAAGCGTCGACGTGGGTGGACCAGGACAGATTTTGGTGATGTGCACACCTAGGAATTTGAAGCTGTCAACCATCTCCACCTCAGCCCCATTGATGCAGACAGGGGTGTGTACAGTACTTTAGCTCCATGATGTCAATGACCAGCTCTTTAGTAGGTTCTCTATCTCCCTCCTGTATTCTGACTCGTCGTTGTTCAAGATCCTACCCACAATGGTCGGATAGCTGAACGTTCGACCACTGGATTCATATTATTACAGTGTTTAACTTTTTTGAAATACACATTAATCTCACTAAATTTGTTTTTACATTGTGTTCTTAGAAGGCAAAGATTATTTGTTTTTTATTTGTCTTTGAAATTTCCAAAACTGCTTTTCAGTTGCAGAATTAATTAAATGACTTGGAGTACCCTTAGCTGCTTAGCAACGAAATACCAAAACTGATCTAATCAGGGGAAAACAATCCACTCATTAAAATGACTGATATAGCACTGGAATATCAAGACTTAAGGCTTATTCAGGGTAAAATAATTGCAAACTAAGTGTTTTTGTTTGCTTCAATATCTGTATTTTATGTTTGTGATTAAACTTCTCTCATCCTTGTGTTTAAATACTTTGCATTGTCCATTTCATCAGCAAGGAACAGAGGTGTGCATCCTGGTTTCTGGGTTGGACTTCAAGCCCCAGATGTAAAAGGATAATTGCTTCTATTAGACAATCTTTTAATCTATTTGATGTGGTATTTAGCAGTTTTGGGGATTGTAAAAATGCTGGTTGACACAAGGGCCAAATTTTCAGAAAATGAGTTGTTCTACTATTGTTATCATGGCTTTATCATAGATTCAACTGGATGTGATACTTTCAGTCACACCAAGGGAATTCCAATAGCTATCTTACGCAATGACTAGAACCTAATGTTACCAAACATATGGGATGCGATTCTCTGGAAAAATTTCCAAGTGCTGCAGCGAGCGGGAATTGCCACAAATTTCCCGGCGCTCAGCCCAGTGAGGCTGGCAACACTATCCAACGTTATTTGGTCCACTTAATGAGGCCTCACAGGCTTCTCACCCCGAATGCCAGTTCGCCAGCTGATTCACCGGGACCACGCTCGTCAGCCCCCCCACTAACAACCTCGAGCAGCACTTAAGCTGCACTTCCTCAGCCAACCTCAGCCAGCTGGCAACAATTGCGCCAGGAGACCGGCCCCAAGATTCGGGGATGCTGACCTGGGGAGGCTCCTGGACACGGTGGAGGCCAGGAGGGATGCACTGTTCCCCCGAGAGCACGGTGGGTGAGCCACAAGGCAGACCAGTGCTGCCTGGGATGAGGTTGCGGCAGAAGTCAGCTCGGGCAGTGTGACCAGGGGGACTGGCCTCCAGTGTCAGAAGAAGGTCAATAACCAACACCGGGCAGCCACAGTGAGTCAACAACAATGGCCCACCCCCCAAAGCAGCATCCCCCCAGCGACCTCCATCTTTCTCCCCATCAGCACTCCCTCCACCCCAACCCTCCCTTCACACCCACCCTCACAGCTGTGAACCATGCGTGTGGCTAATGATGCCCTCTTTGTTTCCCCTCAGGAAAAGCTCTCGTACAATCGGCAGGAGAGTCCCTAGAAAGACGGTGGGGTGCCGGACTTGAGAATCCTCACCCCCTTCGAGGAGCATGCCCTGGAGGTGACTGGTGTGGTCGAGGACAGGGCAGACGCCACAGAGGTGAGGAACCACCGGGCTCCACCCGGACGACCTGTCAAAAGTGAGTAGTGATTACCTTACTGACTGACACATCCCTCCCACTGACCACGTGTCCATTCTCCCGTAGGTCCAGCAGCCAATGGTGCCGACCCATTCTGAGCGGCCTGACTCTGAGAAGAACACCTCAGGGGAGAGCTCCGAGAATGCAATTGTTATAGTCACTGCAGGGCTGTCATCCCCACCCTCCACCAGCGCAGATACACGCACCTCGGTGGGAAATGTTAGTGGTCAGGCTTCTGGGTCACAATTTGGTGAGCACCACACAGCTGATGATGCACATCAGGTGGAGGCAGGAACCCCCAGGAGAGACAGCGGTTGGAGGACTGCTGGATCCCAGGACCTAGCTGGGTCCCAGCCTGATGCTGAGCCTCTAGAACAGAGTTACCCAGGGCTGATTGAGACGATACAGACCAATCTGGACACTCAGAGGGAGATGTCAGCGTCACTCCAGCAGATCTATAGTGTAGCGCACAATGACTTACGAGAGAGACGAGTAGAGATGAAGTCGATGAGGCTTTATTGAGCGAGGCTTGTCCCCAGCAGTTCAGCAACAGAATGGAGCGGCGGGGAGAAGCTCGGGTTCTTATACTCCGCCTTCAGGGCGGAGCCAGGAGTCAACAGCCAACCAGGACCCGGGATCTGTCAGCCAATAGCATCACGGCTTCACAGTCCCACATGACCCCTAATACATACTACCACATATAGGTAATTGGAGGAGACCCAGAGGCCAGCGGCGCTGGAGATGGCGCCGGCAATGAATGGCACCAAGGACAACATTGTTAAGGTGGCGACCGCAGTGGAGAGCCTGGTGTACAACGTTGGCACCATGCGTGAAGGTGTCCAAGGCAAAGTGTAGTCAGTGACAGCCATGACTGAATGTCTTGGCAGTATGTCTGCCTCACTGGGGGATGTCACCCAGTACCAGGCCGACCTTGATGGGGTTCTGTGCGACATGTCCCGCTCTCAATTGGGAATGGGCGATGTGCTGTGGAGCTTGTCCCAGTCGCAGGTGGGCATTGCCGAGGCATTGCAGAGCATGTTCCAGTCACTGGAGGATGTGTCCCAGCCACTGAGGAGCATCGCCGTTGGCGACAACACAAAGGTACGGGCTATGGGGAACCACCAGGGCTGGCAGAGCCAGATGATGTAGGGGCAGCCGGGCTTGAACCAGCTGTACCTCCGTTCCAAGGTGAACCCCAGGGCCCTATGGGCACCGACCGGGAGGAGGAGGCGCTGAGTGCCAATCCGGGCCCGTTCCATGGGGTGATGACGCTGGCCACCAACTCTCCAAAGTTCCACCCCTCTGATGAGGCCATGTCTCGGGATCAGCAAACAGGACAGGGCGGCATGTGCCATCGACAAGAGAGCCAGGGCCCTCCAGCCCCAGAGGCCCCAGAGGATGCCCACCAGGGGCATCGAAGGCCACGGGACGAGGTAAGCAGCTGGCTGTCTCCACCTCAGATGTGCATCCTGGGGAAACACCAAGACATGGTGGTAGAGCTTGGAGGGCAAAGCACGTTGAGTATCACTGAGGGCACCGGAGTAAGGGGATGGAATTTGGTAGGGAGTGGGGTTGTGGGCCTGGGACAGCACTATCGGGAATGGGAAATTGTACAGCACGTTAAACAACTTTTTGCACAAACGTTATGATACCTCTGTCACTTTCTACCCTCCCCCCCCCCGCAACACATCCTGAGCAGCAAGCCACCACCTAAGAGACCACTTCGTGTGGGAGAACGTGGCCTCATTAGGGAGAGCAAGAGCAGCAGAAAAGTGAAAGCGGAGTGGCTAAGCGAGAGGAGTGCAGGGTAAGACTTGGAAAGAATGGGCAGGAATTGTAGAGAGCGGGCGAGGAAGAAAACGAGACAGAAACTCCCGGGAGGGGGTTCACCACACTAGCGGAAAAGCTAGCACTGGGAGCATGCAACAGAGAAAGACCGTGGCGCACACCCAACAGGGGAGACAGCGCCAAGCTGAGAGGGGGTGGGGCACGGAACAAACAGAGGGGCGAGGGGAGCAAATGGGGAAAAGAGCTGGGGAAAGGGGGACAGAGGGGGGAAGCACAGGAAAGGGGGGGATAAGGGGGATGGGGGGGACTGGGGAGGGAGGGGGACATAGGAAAAGGGAAAAATATCGGACCAGAGCGAAAGCAGCAATATGGTTACAAAGGGCTCCAACCAGGGGCCCGGAGCAAGGAAGCACTGCAAGCAACCACCTAGTATGGTCTCTGGGCAAAGGAAGATCCCGGAGTGCAGGGGTCTACCCACGTGGCGGACACACAGCCGGCGGCCATCTGCATATCTACATGGTGGACGCATGGTTGGCAGTCATGTTGGGTGCTCCCTGGACAAAGGGAAACCCCGGAGCGCAGGGACCCGACCGCATGGGGAGAGCAGTGACAGTGACCATCTTGGACGGCCCCCTAACAAAGGGAAACCCCGGAGTGCAGGGGCGCGTCCACCAGATAAGTATGGTTAATCCCACAGGAGCGGGTGGGCGAAAGCCCCCACCAGGATAGTCACCTGGAATGTCAGGGGACTTAACGGCCCAGTGAAAAGATCCAGAGTTGTCACCCCCTAAGAAACATGAAAGCCGACATAGTCTTCCTCCAAGAGATATACCTGAGAGAGCAGGACCGACTGCGGGTAAGAAAGGGCTGGGTGGGACAGACATACCATTCCTGATACAGGACGAGGGCCAGGGGAGTGGCAATACCGATCAATAAGAGGATGATGTTTAAGGCGACAAAGACGGCTTTCGACCCATGGGGATGGTACGTTGTGGTCAGTGGGGCCCTAGTCCGGGCGCAGGTAGTACTCGTTAATGTGTACTCTCCCAACTGGAATGACACAAAATTCATTAAAAAGACCATGGCGGAAATCACCGACATAGTCACGCACCGACTGATCATGGGGGGGGGGGGGGGGCGGGGGGGGGGGGGGGGCGGGGGGAGCGGAAACTTTAACTGTGTATTGGACCCAAGGGCAGACAGGTCAAACCCCAAAACAGGGAAGACCTCGGACATGGCGAAGGAAATCGGTCGCTTTAGGGAGCAGATGGGGGCAGTGGACCTTGGAGGTTCACCCACCCAGAGGAGAAAGAGTTCTCCTTATTTTCTCCAGTGCATAATGTATACTCTAGGATTGACTTCTTTGTGGTGGGGAAATCAGTGCTTCCAGGGCTGGTCAAAGTGGAATATTTCACAATTGTAATCTCCGACCACGCTCCACATTACATGGATGTGAGGTTGGAGACGGGCAGTGCTGAATGCCCCACATGGAGGTTGGACACTGCACTACTGGCCAACAAGGTCTTCAGCGAGAAAGTATCACAGACCATAGCTGAATATACAAAAAACAATCAAAATGGGGAGGTCTCAGCCTCCATGTTCTGGGAGGCACTAAAGGTCGAGGGGTAATTATCGCCTGTAAAGCGCAAAGAGAAAGGGAGGAGAGAATGACTAGGCAGCAGTTGGTCAACTCCATACTGGAGGCAGACCGTAAAAACTCTGAGGCCTGGACTGTAGAGCTCCTAACGGAGAGGAAAAAGCTACAAATGAACTTTAACCTGCTCTCCACCAGGAAAGCAGTGCACCAACACCGCCAGGCATGGGGGACCCTATACGAACACAAGACAAAGCCAGCCGCTGCTGGCACACCAGCTGAGAAAACAGGCAGCCACTAGAGAGATCACGCAAATTAGAGACAGCAGAGGCACATTGGAAACAGACCCAGACAAGGTTAACAAAACCTTCCAGGTCTTTTACCGGGGGCTGTACACCTCAGAGCTCCCACCAGGGAACTCGGGAATGAAACAGTTCCTCGATGGAATGGGGCTTGGAAGTACCGCTAGAACTGGGAGAGATCATGGAGAGTATTAGCTCCATGCAGGTGGGGAAAGCGCTGGGATCAGACGGGTTCCCGGCGGACTTCTACAAAACGTCGCAACAGCACTGGCGGGAGATGTTCACAGACTCGCTGGTGAGGGCAGACTGCCACCTAGGCTAGCACAAGCTTCAATCTCGCTAATACCTAAGAAAGACAAAGACCCAACAGAGTGTAGTTCGTACAGATCCATCTCACTACTAAACGTAGACGCCAAAATCCTGGCCAAGATCCTACTGCGTACCAGAGGTGGTCACAGAGGATCAAACAAACTTTGTCAAAGGTAGACAGCTAACATCGAACATCAGGCACCTGCTGAACGTGACCATGACCCCATCCGGGGAGAGAACACCTGAGGTGATTGTCTCCTTGGACGCAGAAAAGGCCTTCGACAGAGTCGAGTGGAAATCCCTCATAGAGGTACTGGAGCGGTTCAGGCTCGGAACAGGGTTCACCTCCTGGGTGAAGCTCCTGTAAAATGCTCCCATGGCGAGCATATGGACAAACAACACCAGCTCCCAGTACTTCCAGCTGCATTGGGACACTAGCCAGGGATGCCCGTTGTACCCGCTGCTGTTCGCCCCGAGCGATCGAACCATTAACGATCGCACGCAGAACAGCGAAGAACTGGAGGGGGATCCAAAGAGTAGGCAGAGAGCACAGAGTCTCGCTCTATGTGGATGACCTGCTCCTCTACATCTCAGACCCACAAAGCAGCATGGAAGGAATCATCACGCTCCTGAAAGGGTTTGGTGCCTTCTCGGGCTACAAACTCAACATGAGCAAAAGCGAGATTTTCCCAGTGAACCCGCAAGGGGGAGGGACAGCACTGTGGGACTGCCATTTAAACAGGCTCAGCACAAATTCTGCTACCTGGGGATCCAAATCGCTCATGACTGGACGGGGATCCACAAATGGAACCTGACCAGTCTGACAGAGGAAGTCAAAAAGGGCCCGCAGAGGTGGAACACACTCCCGCTCTCCCTGGCAGGGAGAGTGCAGACGATCAAAATGAACGTGCTGCCCAGGTACCTCTTCCTACTTAGATACATCCCGATCTATATCCCCAAGGCCTTTTTCAACTCATTGGACAATTATGGTGTTAGGATGGCGGGGGAAGAATGCTAAGATCCCAAAGAATGTTCTGCAGAAAACAAAGTCCAGGCGGGGTGCTAGTCCTCCCAAACCTACAGTATTACCACTGGGCAGCGACAGCAGAGAGAGTGATGGGATGGATAAAGGAGCCAGAAGCAGGGTGGATGCACGCAAAGGGGGCCTCCTGCAGGGGGACCTCTCTCTGGGCCCTCGCCACTGCGGCACGCCCAACCCCACCCAAAAAACAGTCCAGCGGCCCAGTGGTGGCAGCCATCCTCCAGACCTGGAACCAAGTACGTCAGCAATTCAGCCTGACCGAAATGTCCGACAAATCCCCCATCTGCATTAACCACAGGTTCATGCCAGCACTCACTAACGCCACCTTTAAAAGGTGGAGACAGGATGGGGGGACATTGATAGTCAGGGACCTATACACCGACGGCTGGGTCACAACACTGGACGAACTGACAGAGAGATTCCAGCTAGTTAAGTGCAACAAACTCAGATACCTGCAGCTTAAAAACTTCCTACATAAGGAGGCAAGGACGTAACCGCGTGAGAACTACTGGACACAGATATTCTAGGTAGAGGGAACTGTAGCAACATGTACGAATGACTGATAGACAGGGTCGACACTGGACTGGACGCGATGAGAAGGAAATGGGAGGGAGACTTGGGGTTGGAAAAAGGGTGGGGACTCTGGAGCGAAGCACTACATAGGGTCTACATAGGGTCAACTCCACTCCAAGTGTGCAAGACTCAACCTAGTGCAACTAAAAGTGTACAAAGAGCCAACTTAACAGGAACCCCAATGAGTAGGTTCCTCCCAGCCATGAAGGTGAGATGTCAATGGTGCCAGGGAGGCCAGACCACCCACGCTCACATGTTCTGGTCTTGCCCCAGAATCGGCGGGTACTGACAGCCTTCTTCAAGTCAATGTCCAAAGTGGCGGGGATGAGGGTGGAGCCATGCCCGAAGCCTGGCGGTCTTTGGGGTATCAGACCAGCCAGATCTCTTCATGGGGAGGAAGGCGGACATCCTGCCTTTGCCTCCCTGATCGCCCTCCGTAGAATCCTGATCAGCTGGCAGTCAGCAGCACCACCTAAAGCTGATTGGCCGTCCCACCTGTCGCAATTTCTCCAAATGGAGAAAATCAAATTCGCCATCCGGGGGTCGGAAGGTGGCTTCCTCAGAACACGGGAATCATTCACCCAACTGTTCTGGGACCTGTTTGTGGCTAACGAACAAACAAACAAATAAACAAGTAAACAAGTAACCAAGAGCCAGGGGAAAGTAGCCAGGACATGATAGAAGAGAGGGACGGGGGGTGGGGGGGGGGTCAGGAGCAAGAGGGAGTAACCAACCCAGCAGGAAGAAAAGGGGAGTAGCGGAGAAAAAGGGGACGGGAGGGGAGGGGGGGGGAAAGGGGGACAGGGAAGGGGGAATGGATGGGGAGGACAGGGAGGACGAGGGAGGGAGAACAACAGAGGGGAGCCAAAAGTGAGGAAAAAGGAGGCAATACAAACTGGGGGAGAGCACAGGAAACAACAATGACCACAATGTGCACAGCAAGGCGAGAGAAAGAAAGAACAGGAAAAAGGAATGACAGACAGCCGAAGCTGAGGCAAATGGACAAAAACAACAAAAACAAAACGACCAAGAGATGCGAGGGACATCAGGGGCACCACCTAGGTGCCCCTTCCATCCGGTTTTGTTTTGCTTGTTTTGTATTAAAAAAAGGAAGAAGGGGCGAGGGAATAAGCCCCTCCCCCTTTTCTGCTATGTGTTCTGAAATTCTTTTCTTTTTTCTTTTACTTCCTGTTTTGTTTTATTTTTATTTATGTGTGTGTACATTTGTAAGTATATCATTTATAAAACCTAATAAAAACATTTTAAAAAAACATTGAGCTCAACAACTTCAGAGTGTGAACTCTCTCCCCCCCTACCCATTTTTATTCCTTTCTTCCATCGATCCGTTATTCCCTCACCATTGTCTCCCCACGCCACCCTCTAGTGCCATCTGTTCCTTGTTCCAAGTTGTTCTTTGACACTCTGATTATCTCTGTTCTACCAGTAACACATTCTGATCTCTTAATGTGTCCCTATCAGCACCTTACTTAATCATCGTCATTGCCATTAACATTCCCTTTGCCTTTTTGCCCACGTAATGGTTGTCAATCTCCACCTATCGCTGGTGCTCTATCCAGCCCCACTGCTCCATAGACCCCCCCCCCCCTCCCGCAGAACCGTATAAATCTCATCCTATTTCCAGCTCTCTCTAGCTGTGACAAAGAATCAGTCAGATTCTAAACATTAGCTACATTCTCTCTCCACAATCTCTGCTGAGATTGTCCAATATTTTCTGTTTTAAAGGCTAGGTCAGTGCCATGTACCATCAGGTCTAAGATGGAGGCAACATTAGAGAGGCTGGTCAAGATGGGGGGGTCATCAAACACATTAATATAAGTGATTGGGCAATGTCGATAGTAGCTGTGATGATGAAAAATGGTTTGGTACACATATGTGGTTATTTTAAAGCCACTATAAATCCGCTTCTGTGTGCAGAGCAATACCCGCTGCCTTTAATTGATGATTTATTTGCTGAGTTGGCTGAAAGGCAGCATTTTTGTAAATTTGACCTTAGTCAAGCTTATCTCCAGATATATGTGGTTCCAGATTCACAACAATGTTTGACAATTATGACACACAAAGGCCATTCAGATGTAAAAGACTTCCATTTGGTATCCCTCCGCACTTACGTTGTTCTAACATGCCATGGATCAAATTCGAAGAAGGCTAGAAGGAGTCCATTGTTGCTTAGACGATGGGCTGGATTCTCCGCAGTCCCGCGCCAAAATCGCATTTGGCGTGGGGGCGGTGAATCGAGGTTCCTGACTGAACTGGGCCCGGCACTGTTCCGTCGATTCTCCGGGCCCCGGGGAATCGCTCATTCACAAATTGCCATTGCCTCCCAGCGATACTCCGCTCCCGACTGGCTGAGTTCTCAAAGGCGTAGAAATAAAGTGGTATGGTTGGTCGGAACTCTCGTGCGGGGGGGATCGAGCACGGGGGGGGTGTCCTTATGGGCGGCTGGGCAGCGATCGGGCCGGTCCGATGCAGCGGCGCGCGGCCGATCGGGTAGGCCTAGATTGTGCGTGTTGGTCCTTGGTCCAAGTCCGCCATGGCGCTCGGCGCGGCCGCTGGACGCCGCTGCCGTGTGCATGTGTAGACTCGGAACCGGAAATGCAGGGGCCCATATCCGCAGCCAAAACTGCGAGAAGCTCCCCGGCTCCCTGCTAGCCCCCTGCAGGTAAGTGCAATTGAAGAAGAGCAACTGCAAAGTTTAGATGCCAACCCCCAGAGTCTAGAAGATTACAGACAACAATTATGGGAGGATAAATTCTTCAGATCTTCTATTGAATACCTGGGTCGCATCATAGATGCAAAAAGACTGCACAAATCACCTATAAAGTAAAGCCATTACTGAGGAAAAACGTAAAACAATTGTTTTTTTGGGCTTATTAAATTATTATGGAAGGTTTGTCCCTAACCTAGCAACTACTATCAAGTCTTTGAACAATTTATTGTGTCGAAACAAGAAATTGAAATGGGTGGATCAGTGAGAGAAGGTCTTTGTACAAGCTAAAGAAGCACTGTTAAAGTCAAAAGTCCTGACACACATGGATCCAAAGTTACCCTTGCAATTCGCATGCAACGCATGACCTTATTGGGTGGGAACGGTGGTTTCTCACATAATGCTGAATAGTGAAGAGAAGCCAATAGTGTTTGCATCAAGATCCTTGAACAAAGCAGAAATGATCTATGCACAGATGGAGAAGGAAGCTCTAGGCATAATTTTCAGAATCAAATGTTTTACCAATACCTACATGGAAGGAAATTTACTTTACCAACGGATCATCAACCACTGACAATGATACTTGGGCCGTACACCGGTATTCCATCTCTAGCAGAGAGCCGGATGCATAGATAGACATTACTGTTGTCAACCTATACATACACAATAAAATATCATCAATCAAGTCTCCATGGGAACGCTAATGGACTCTCTAGATTACCTTTACCTAATGAGTCGATGGTAATATTTTCTATTTCGAAGAAGTCGATAACACTCCTAAAACCACAGGACAAATAATCCACTACTGTCAGAAATTATGGGCATGGTACTTCATGGCTAAACCGTGGGCGTAAACCCGGAGTTGAAACCACATGTTACCATATGTTTAGGGCAGCACGGTAGCATTGTGGATAGCTCAATTGCGTCACAGCTCCAGGGTCCCAGGTTCGATTCCCGGCTTGGGTCACTGTCTGTGCAGAGTGTGCACGTTTTCCCTGTGTGTGCGTGGGTTTCCTCCGGGTGCTCCGGTTTCCTCCCACAGTCCAAAGATGTGCAGGTTAGGTGGATTGGCCATGCTAAATTGCCCTTAGTGTCCAAAATTGCCCTTAATGTTGGGTGGGGTAACTGGGTTATGGGGATAGGGCGGAGGTGTTGACCTTGGGTAGGGTGCTCTTTCCAAGAGCCGGTGCAGACTCGATGGGCCGAATGGGCTCCTTCTGCACTGTAAATTCTATGAAATATCCATGAAATACCCAAAAACTTGCTGCAGGACTCTCCGTCGGCAGGATCCTCCAATTCGTCGTGGTTTCCTGGCGGTGTGAGGTGGCCCCAATGGGAAATCCCATTGGCTGGCTGTGGGATCAAAGAATCCCACTGCCGGTGAGGATGCACCATGCCGGAAAATGGACTGGCAGGACGGAGAATCCCGCCCTTCAACTGTCCTTACAGGTTGGCTGTCTCCTCTGGGGACTGAGAGTCATTATTCCTCTATTGTTAAGGAAACATGCCCAAAACCAACTTCATGAAGGTCACTGTGGGATAGTCAAGATGAAGGAGATAGCCAGAAGCTATTTTTGGTGGCCAGGGCTCGATAATGAATACGAGCAGAAGGTGAGCATGTGTTCAGCTTGTGCAAAGGTTCGAAACCTGCCGCTACTAATGCTATTACATCCATGGAAATGGCCAGAAACACCATGGCAAAGAGTTCATATGGATTATGCCAGACCATTCGGAGGACAAATGTCTTAAGTTGTGTTAGACACATACTCGAAATAGTATGAACTCACCATAATGAAGTTTCCGTCCTCACAGAACATAATAGAAAGACTGGGTGAGATTTTTGCAGGATTCGGTTACCCTGAACAACTTGTTCGCGACAGTGGGTCACAGTTCATTTAGCAAGAATTCACAAAATATCTAAAAGAGAACAGAATCCAACACATCTGATCTGCTCCTTATCATCTTGCCACAAATGAGCTGGCTGAAAGGTTTGTTTAGACAATGCAGCTTTCATTGAAGGTAACTCGTGAGCAAGGATCATCGTCTAAATCAGTCATTTTCAAAGTCAGAGTTTTCGTGTTGGGCTATACAGACGAACCAACACGGTTGTCGATGGTACAACTCTGTTTTATTACTCTTTTTAAAAAAATATATTTTAGTCAAGATTTTTTGGCCAAACATAACAGCACATAGCGTTTCCTTTACACAGCAATAAAACAATATAAATAACAATGGCCAGTTTTAAACAAGTAAATAAATAATATATGAACAAAATCAAAAATAAAACTAAATGGCAACTGCCTTGTCCAAGATAAATACTCTCCAAAAATACAATCCAACAATCCAATATACAAATACATAGACCAACTACCTATACATATACAATAACATCCCTGAGAGTCCTTCTGATTCCTCCTCCCCCCACCCCCTCCAGGTTGCTGCTGCTGTCTTCTTCTTTTCCATTCCCTCTATCTTTCTGTGAGGTATTCGATAAACGGTTGCCACCGCCTGGTGAACCCTTGAGCCGACCCCCTTAGAACGAACTTAATCCGTTCCAACTTTATAAACCCTGCCATGTCCTTTATCCAGGTCTCCACACCCGGGGGCTTGGCTTCCTTCCACATTAACAATATCCTGCACCGGGCTACTAGGGACGCAAAGGCCAAAACATCAGCCTCTCTCGCCTCCTGCACTCCCGGCTCTTCTGCAACCCCGAATATAGCCAACCCCCAGCTTGGCTCGACCTGGACCCCCACCACCTTCGAAAGCACCTTTGCCACCCCCACCCAAAACGCCTGTAGTGCCGGGCATGACCAGAACATGTGGGTATGATTCATTGGGCTTCTCGAGCATCTCGCACACCTATCCTCTACTCCAAAAAATTTACTGAGCCGTGCTCCAGTCATATGCGCCCTGTGTAACACCTTAAATTGTATCAGGCTTAGCCTGGCACACGAGGACGATGAGTTTACCCTACTTAGGGTATCAGCCCACAGCCCCTCCTCAATCTCCTCCCCCAGCCCTTCTTCCCATTTCCCTTTCAGCTCATCTACCATGATCTCCCCCTCGTCCCTCATTTCCCTATATATGTCTGACACCTTACCGTCCCCCACCCATGTCTCTGAGATCACTCTGTCCTGCACCTCCTGCGTCGGGAGCTGCGGGAATTCCCTCACCTGCCGCCCTGCAAAAGCCCTCAGTTGCATATACCGAAATGCATTCCCTTGGGGCAACCCATATTTTTCCGTCAGCGCTCCCAGACTCGCAAACGTCCCATCTACGAACAGATCTCTCAATTGTGTTACCCCTGCTCTTTGCCATGCTCCAAATCCCCCATCCATTCTCCCCGGAACAAACCTATGGTTATTTCTTATCGGGGACCACACCGAGGCTCCCGTCTTTCCCCTGTGCCATCTCCACTGCCCCCCAGATTTTCAGTGTAGCCACCACCACCGGGCTTGTGGTGTATTTCTTCGGTGAGAACGGCAACGGCGCCGTCACCATAGCTTGTAGGCTAGTCTCCCTGCAGGACGCCCTCTCCAATCTCTTCCACGCCGCTCCCTCCTCTTCTCCCATCCACTTACACACCATTGAGATATTGGCGGCCCAGTAGTACTCACTTAGGCTCGGTAGTGCCAGCCCCCCCTGTCCCTACTACGCTGCAAAAATCCCCTCCTCACTCTCGGGGTCTTCCCGGCCCACACAAAACTCATAATACTCTTCTCGATTCTTTTGAAAAAAGCCTTCGCGACCACCACCGGGAGGCACTGAAACACAAAGAGGAATCTCGGGAGGACCACCATTTTAACCGCCTGCACCCTCCCTGCCAGTGACAGGGACACCATGTCCCATCTCTTAAAGTCCTCCTCCATCTGTTCCACCAACCGCGTTAAATTTAGCCTATGCAATGTACCCCAATTCTTGGCTATCTGGATCCCCAAGTACCGAAAGTCCCTTGTTACCTTCCTCAACGGTAAGTCCTCTATTTCTCTGCTCTGCTCCCCTGGATGCACCACAAACAACTCACTTTTCCCCATGTTCAATTTATACCCTGAGAAATCTCCAAACTCCCCAAGTATCCGCATTATCTCTGGCATCCCCTCCGCCGGGTCCTCCACATATAACAACAAATCATCCCCATACAGAGATACCCGGTGTTCTTCTCCTCCCCTGAGTACTCCCCTCCACTCCCTGGAACCCCTCAATGCTATTGCCAGGGGCTCAATCGCCAGTGCAAACAATAATGGGGACAGAGGACATCCCTGCCTCGTCCCTCTATGGAGCCGAAAATATTCAGACCCCCGTCCATTCGTGACCACGCTCGCCATCGGGGCCCTATACAGCAGCTGTACCCATCTTATAAACCCATCTCCAAAGCCAAATCTCCTCAGCACCTCCCACAAATAATCCCACTCCACTCTATCAAATGCTTTCTCGGCATCCATCGCCACCATTATCTCCGCTTCCCCCTCTGGTGGGGGCATCATCATTACCCCTAGCAGCCTCCGTATATTCGTATTCAGCTGTCTCCCCTTCACAAACCCAGTTTGGTCCTCATGGACCACCCCCGGGACACAATCCTCTATCCTCATTGCCATTACTTTGGCCAGAATCTTAGCGTCCACATTCAGGAGGGAAATAGGCCTATAGGACCCGCATTGCAGCGGGTCTTTTTCCTTCTTTAGGAGGAGCGATATCGTTGCCTCTGACATAGTCGGGGGCAGCTGCCCCCTTTCCCTCGCCTCATTAAAGGTTCTCATCAGTAGCGGGGCCAGCAAGTCCACATATTTCCTATAAAATTCAACTGGGAATCCGTCTGGTCCCGGGGCCTTCCCTGCCTGCATGCTCTGAATTCCTTTCACTACTTCCTCCATTTCAATCTGTGCTCCCAGTCCCACCCTCTCCTGCTCCTCCCCCTTAGGAAATTCCAGCTGGTCCAGAAAACACATCATTCTCTCCTTCCCATCCGGGGGCTTAGCTTCATATAATCTTTCATAGAATGCCTTGAACACTCCATTCACCCTCTCCGCTCCCCGCTCCATCTCTCCCTACTCATCTCTCACTCCACCTATCTCCCTCGCTGCTCCCTTTTTCCTCAGTTGGTGGGCCAGCAACCTGCTCGCCTTCTCCCCATATTCGTACTGTACACCCTGTGCCTTCCTCCACTGTGCCTCCGCATTACCCGTAGTCAGCAAATCAAATTCTACATGTAGCCTTTGCCTTTCCTTGTACAGTCCCTCCTCCAGTGCCTCCGCATATTGCCTGTCCACCCTCAGAAGTTCTTTCAGCAACCGCTCCCGTTCCCTACCCTCCTGCTTTCCTTTATGTGCCCTGATTGATATCAGCTCCCCTCTAACCACTGCCTTCAGCGCCTCCCAGACCACTCCCACCTGGACCTCCCCATTATCATTGAGTTCCAAGTACCTTTCAATACACCCCCTCACCCTTAAGCACACCCCCTCGTCCGCCAATAGTCCCATGTCCATTCTCCAGGGTGGACGCTGTTCTTTTTCCTCCCCTATCTCCAAGTCCACCCAATGTGGAGCGTGATCCGAAATAGCTATAGCCGTATATTCCGTCCCCGTCACCTTCGGGATCAGCGCCCTTCCCAAAACAAAAAAGTCTATCCGTGAATAAACTTTGTGGACATAGGAGAAAAACGAAAACTCCTTGCTCCTAGGTCTACTAAATCTCCAGGGGTCTACTCCTCCCATCTGCTCCATAAAGTCCTTAAGCACCCTAGCTGCTGCCGGCCTCCTTCCGGTCCTGGACCTCAATCTGTCCAGCCCTGGTTCCAGCACCGTGTTAAAATCTCCACCCATTACCAGCTTCCCCGCCTCTAGGTCCGGGATACGTCCTAGCATGCGCCTCATAAAGTTGGCATCATCCCAGTTCGGGGCATATACGTTCACTAAGACCACTGCCTCCCCTTGTAATTTGCCACTCACCATCACGTATCTGCCCCCACTATCCGCCACTATGGTCTTTGCCTCAAACATTACCCGCTTCCCCACTAGTATGGCCATCCCCCTGTTTTTTGCATCTAGTCCCGAATGAAACACCTGCCCCACCCATCCTTTGCGTAGTCTGACCTGGTCTATCAGTTTCAAATGCGTCTCCTGCAGCATAACCACATCTGCCTTAAGTTTCTTTAGGTGTGCGAGTACCTGTGCCCTCTTTATCGGCCCGTTCAGCCCTCTCACATTCCACGTGATCAGCCGGGTTGGGGGGCTCTTTACCCCCCCCCCCCCTTGTCGACTAGCCATCCCCTTTTTTAATCCAGCTCCTCACCCGGTTCCCACGTAGCTGTCCCCCCCCCCAGGCGGCGCCCCCCCCGCCCCGCCCACCCCATCCCATACCAGCTCCCCCTTCTCCCCAGCAGCAGCAACCCAGTTAACCCCCCCCCCCCCCGCTAGATCCCTCACTAGCGTAATTGCACCCCCCATGTTGCTCCCAGAAGTCAGCAAACTCTGGCCGACCTCGGCTTCCCCCCGTGACCTCGGCTCGCACTGTGCGACGCCCCCTCCTTCCTGCTTCCCTGTTCCCGCCATAATTATCATAGCGCAGGAACAAAGCCCGCGCTTCCCTTTTGGCCCCGCCCCCAATGGCCGACGCCCCCAGCTCCTCCACCTCCCTCCCTCCCCATAACATGGGGAAGAGAGAAAAGTTACAGGGTCGCAGGATTAACAACTTAAAAATCATCTCTCCCCCCTTTTCCCCCCTCTTCGCCCCCCATATTCGCCCCACCACTTTGTCTCAAACGTTCTTTTTTATAACCCACTTATTCCAATTTCTCTTCGACAATTAATGTCCATGCCTCATCTGCCATTTCAAAGTAGTGGTGTTTCCCTTGATGTGTGACCCACAGTCTTGCCGGCTGCAGCATTCCAAATTTGACCTTCCTTTTATGAAGCACCGCCTTGGCCCGATTAAAGCTCGCCCTCCTTCTCGCCACCTCCGCACTCCAATCTTGATATACGCGGATCACTGCGTTCTCCCACCTACTGCTCCGAGTTTTCTTTGCCCATCTGAGGACCATCTCTCTGTCCTTATATCGGAGAAATCTCACCACTATGGCTCGGGGAATATCTCCAGCCCTCGGTCTTCGCGCCATAACTCGATAGGCTCCCTCCACCTCCAACAGACCCGTCGGGGCCTCCGATCCCATTAACGAGTGCAGCATCGTGCTCACATATGCCCCGACGTCCGCTCCCTCTGCACCCTCGGGAAGACCAAGAATCCTTAAATTCTTCCTCCTCGCATTATTCTCCAGCACCTCCAGCCTTTCCACACACCTTTTATGGTGTGCCTCGTGCATCTCCATCTTCACCACCAGGCCTTGTATACCGTCCTCGTTCTCGGCAGCCTTTGCCTTCACGACCCGAAGCTCCTGCTCCTGGGTCTTTTGCTCATCCTTTAGCCCTTCAATCGCCTGTAATATCGGGGCCAACAGCACCTTCTTCATCTCCTTTTTAAGTTCTTCCACGCAGCGCTTCAAGAACTCGTGATGTTCAGGGCCCCATATTAAACTGCCACCTTCCGACGCCATCTTGGTTTGTGCCTGCCTTCCTTGCCGCTGCTCTAAAGGATCCACCGCAATCCGGCCACTTTCCTCTCCTTTTTCCATCCGTGTCCAGGGGGGATTCCCTTCTGGTTTACCGCACAGTGTTTTTAGCCGTTAAAATTGCCGTTGGGGCTCCTATTAAGAGCCCAAAAGTCCGTTCCACCGGGAGCTGCCGAAACGTGTGACTTAGCTGGTCATCGCCGCACCCGGAAGTCCCTGTTTTATTACTCTTGATAACAACATCTGTAAACTTATGACTGTGGTTCGTAATTTACCCGTTAACCTGTGGACCTAGCCCTAACACTATCTCAGAGAGGCACTCAGCACATGGTGTATGTCTGAGTGGCACGCTATGAGCTCTGTGCCCTGAGCTGTCTCCTGCTGGAATGAGCGGGAACTGTGGTGTTCCCCGTTTTATAGTGCGTGTGCTCTCACTGGCAATTGGCTGTGATGTTGCGTGTGTGTTGATTGGTCCATTGATCTGTCCATCAGTGTGTATGTGTGTTTGCACCACATAAAGGGGCTGTTTAGCACAGGGCTAAATCGCTGGCTTTGAAAGCAGACCAAGGCAGGCCAGCAGCACGGTTCGATTCCTGTAACAGCCTCCCCAAACAGGTGCCGGAATGTGGCGACTAGGGGCTTTTCACAGTAACTTCATTTGAAGCCTACTTGTGACAATAAGTGATTTTCATTTCATTTCATTTTCATTTCATATGTTTATCTGAATATCATGACATCCCCCCTTTTTACAAGAATATGTGCCCATGTGGTAATAAATATTGGTGTGTACTGAGTGCAGCTGAATATGTGTGTGCAATATCTACAACATGTACATGAGGCTAAACTATATACATAGGAAGGTGTCAGGTGCAACACAGCAACGAGGTTGTACCATAAACAAAACAAGTGCAATCATCAAACATTGAAAACGAACTCCTGTAACGACAAAAAGAGAAACACATTAACATTGTGGCATAACACTTTAGTGAGTCCAATGTGCAAACAGGCTCATAAGTCCAGCCTAGTAGGTGGGCGACGAATTCGGGTTGACTGCCTCAAGGGTGGGTTCGGATCCACCGGCTGAGGAATGAGCCTGGCCACAGGCGATAGAGGAATAGGCATGGTGGCAGGAAGCTCCACGAAGTCGACATCAGGGACAACAGGAGGGCGTGGCACCGGTGCATGATCACGTAGCGAGCGCGGAAGCAGCCGAAGAGACCGGCGAATGGAGCCATCAGGCATGCGAACCAGGAACGAGCGGGGAGCCACACGACGGAGAACTTCGGCAGTTGCCGACTAGCCACCCTCTGGTAGGTGGATGTGGACGTTGTCTCCAGGCACCAAGGCAGGAAGATCAGTTGCACGAGTGTCATGTGCCACCTTCTGCTGAGCACGCTGCTGTCGCATCCTCTGCAGTACTGGAGCATGGCCGGGTTTAGGAACATCAATGGACGGTACAGTGGTCCTGAGGGCGCGACCCATCAACTGCTGGGCTGGTGAGAGGCCAGTGGACAGTGGGGCCGAGCGATTGGCCAGCAGAGCTAAACAGAAATCCGATCCGGCATCAGCAGCCTTGCAGAGGAGCCGCTTGACGATATGGACGCCCTTTTCCACCTTGCCATTTGACTGGGGATGCAGAGGGCTGGACATCACGTGTGTGAAGCCATACGAAGCGGCAAAAGAAGACCATTCTTGGCTCGCAAAACAGGGTCCATTGTCGGACATGACAGTAAGCGGAATGCCATGGCGAGCGAAGGTTTCCTTGCATGCCCTGATGACAGCGGACGATGTCAAATCGTACAGGCGTATGACCTCTGGATAATTTGAAAAATAATCAATTATGATGACGTAGTCCCTGCCGAGCGCATGAAAAAGGTCCACACCCACCTTCGTCCAGGGGGACGTTACCAACTCATGGGGCTGAAGAGTCTCAGGGGTTTGCGCCGGCTGAAACCTTTGGCAGGTGGGGCAGTTGAGCACCATGTTGGCGATGTCTTCGCTGATGCCCGGCCAGTATACAGCTTCTCGGGCCCTCCGCCTGCACTTCTCAACCCCGAGATGGCCTTCGTGTAATTGTTCGAGGACCAGCCGGTGCATGATGTGTGGAATCACAATCCGGTCCAGCTTTAGGAGGACACCGTCAATGACAGCCATGTCGTCCCGGACATTGTAGAATTGTGGGCACTGTCCTTTGAGCAACCCTTCCATCATGTGGTGCATCACACGTTGTAGAAGGGGGTCAGCCGCAGTCTTCTGGCGAATACGGGCCAGACTTGCATCATTAGCTGGCAGATTGGCCGATGTGAAGGCCACATGCGCTTCGACCTGACAGACGAACCACCCCGATTCGGGCGGTGTGCTCACTGCTCTGGACAGGGCACCCGCGATGATGAGGTCCTTTCCCGGGGTGTAGACCAGTTGGAAGTCGTACCTCCGGAGTTTGAGCAGAATGCGCTGGAGGCGAGGGGTCATTTCATTCAGGTCCTTTTGTATGTTGCTGACCAGGGGGCGATGGTCAGTTTCCACGGTGAACTGAGGGAGACCTTACACGTAGTCGTAGAACTTATCTATGCTGGTTAACAAACCCAGGCACTCCTTCTCAATCTGCGCATAGCGCTGTTCTGTGGGGGTCATGGCCCGCGAGGCATAGGCGACCGGGGCCCATGATGCAGTGTCGTCCCGTTGCAGGAGTACCGCCCCAATGCCGGACTGGCTGGCATCAGTCGAGATCTTCGTATCTCGAGAAGTGTCGAAGAACGCCAAGACCGGAACTGTGGTGAGCTTAAACCTGAGCTCCTCACATTCCTTCTGGTGTGCGGGCAGCCACTGGAACTCCGTACTCTTCTTCACTAGGTGGCGAAGAGCCGTTGTGTGGGAGGCAAGGTTGGGAATGAACTTCCCCAGGAAGTTGACCATCCCGAGAAAGCGTAGCACTGCCTTCTTATCTGCCGGCTGCGGCATGGCTGTAATAGCTGTCACTTTGTCCGCATCCAGACGCACTCCTGACCGGGATATGTGGTCCCCCAGAAACTTTAGCTCAGTTTGGCCAAAAGAACACTTGGCTCGGTTGAGGCGCAGGCCGTGTTCTCGTATCCGAGCAAAGACGCGCTGGAGACGACTGATGTGCTCCTGTGGTGTGGTGAACCAGATGATGACGTCGTCAACATGGACACGCACCCATTTGATGCCCTCCATCATCTGTTCCATGATTCTGTGAAACACCTCGAATGCCGAGATGATGCCAAACGGCATTCTATTGTAGCAGAACCTGCCAAAGGGAGTGTTGAAGGTACACAGCTTCCTGCTGGACTGATCCAGTTGAATCTGCCAAAAACCGTTTGAGGCATCAAGCTTTGTAAAAATTTTAGCCCTGGCCATTTCACTCATGATCTCTTCCCGTTTGGGTATGGGGTTGTGTTCCCTCATGATGTTGTTGTTCGGGTTGATGCAGATCCGGAGTTCGCCAGAGGGCTTTTTTACGCACACCATGGAGCGGACCCATGGCTTGGGCTCCGTGACCCGGGAAAGCACTCCTTAGTCCTGGAGATCCTGCAGCTGCTGCTTGAGGTGGTCTTTGAGTGGTGCTGGGACTCTACGAGGTGCGTGAATGACTGGGGTGGCGTCCGGTTTGAGCCGTATTCTGTAAGTGTAGGGCAGTGTGCCCATGCCCTCGAAAGCCTCCTGGTTGTGGGCGAGGAGCGAGTGAAGCTGTGCCCTAAAGTCTGCATCCGGGAAGTCGGACGTGCCTTCTGGAGACAGAGTGTGTACCCGCTGAACGAGGTGGAGAACCTTGCACGCCTGTGCGCCTAGCAGGGAGTCCTTCGATGATCCAACTATCTCAAAGGACAGTGTGGCTGTGTATGCATTGTGTGTAATTTCGAGCTGGCAGGATCCCATGGCCGGGATAACATTCCCGTTGTAATCAACCATCTGACAGCGGGATGGCCTAATCGGTGGTTTGACCTTCAAGGCGTAGAAGGCTGACCATGCAATAATGTTGGCAGAGGCACCAGTGTCTAGACAGAATGTGATTGGTGATCGGTTGACCGTTAGGGTGGCACACCATTCACCGGATTAACGCTGTTCACTGGCATTGGCTGGTGGGTCCTACTTGGGGACATCCGATTCCTGTCAATGACCGCAACGCAGAAGATTTCCCGGTCGTCGGTATCACCGGTCTGTACATCATCAGGGTATGACTCGGTGTATGGAGGCTGAATGGCCCGCACGTCCCTGCGAGGCTGGCGGAATTGGGGAGCGTTGGCAGGTTGAGCTGCTCGGCAGCAGGCAGCGTAGTGTCCCATCTTGCCACAGCGGAGGCATTGTTGATTCTTTGCTGGACATTGCCGCTTTAAATGTGCGAATCCACAGTTGCCGCACGTTGTGACGTCATGGCGTTCGTTGTGCCACCGTGCATGTGAAGTTCGGTCCTGAGTAGAGCGCGCCTGTGCGTCACGCCCCTCTGCGTCGACGTCTCTTTTGGCGCGTATAAGCGCGGGAGGCCGTGGAAAGCGCGTGAAATGGCCGCCCTCGTCCGGGCCGCGGGCCGGGAGGAACTTGATCGACTGGACCCGCTCGGCCTCGTAGGACCCCTGCCGTGCCGATTCGGCCACCTTGAATTGGGAGTACCGGCTGGTCGCGTTTTCATGGAGGACGCAGGCTTCGAAGGCGGTGGCTAGGGTGAGGAGCTTTATTTTGAGGAGCTGCTGGCGTAGGGTGCCCAAGGTGACCCCAAAAACTATCTGGTCCCGAATCATGGAATCGGAGGTGGCCTCATAGCCGCAGGACTGCGCGAGGATACGGAGGTGTGTCAGGAAAGATTGAAAAGGCTCATCCTTACCCTGCAGGCGCTGCTGGAAGAGGTACCTCTCGAAGCTCTCGTTCACCTTGACGCTGAAGTGTTCCTCAAGTTTTAGAAGGACCGTCTTGTACTTCTTCTTGTTCTCGCCTTCCGCGAACACCAGGGAGTTGTATATGTGGATGGCGTGTTGCCCCGCCGTGGAGAGGAGGAGGGCGATTTTCCTGGTGTCCGATGCATTCTCCCTTTCTGTGGCTTCTAGGAAGAACTGGAAGCGCTGTTTAAACAGCTTCCAGTTGACGCCGAGGTTTCCAGCGATTTGGAGCGGCTGCGGCGGGCTGATGGTGTCCATGGCGCAGGATGCCGGATCCCTGAAGATGTGCAAGTAGGTCTCACAGTTGCTGGGTTCCAATCCTGGTACTATGTCGTGTTGGGTGTTCCGCTACACAAACGAACCAACACGGTTGTAGATGGTACAATTCTGTTTTATTACTCTTGATAACAACATCTGTAAACTTATGACTGTGGTTCGTAATTTACCCGTTAACCTGTGGACCCAGCCCTAACACTATCTTAGAGAGGCACTCAGCACATGGTGTATGTCTGAGTGGCATGCTGTGAGCTCTGTGCCCTGAGCTGTCTCCTGCTGGAATGAGCGGGAACTGTGGTGTTCCCCGTTTTATAGTGCGTGTGCTCTCACTGGTAATTGGCTGTGATGTTGCGTGTGTGTTGATTGGTCCATTGATCTGTCCATCAGTGTGTATGTGTGTTTGCACCATGATATGTTTATCTGAATATCGTGACAAGAGTCGTGACTCGGATCAAGGTAAACGGAAAGGGTGGGTTGCGAATTTCGGGTGGCATGGGTCGCGAAGTTCGGGCAGCATGGGTCCCGAAGGATGGCCAGTTGGTACAAATTGGGTCCGGGCAAAAAACACTGGTCTAAATGACTAAGCCTATTCCTGTTGACATACAGGAATACAACACTTTTAACAACACCAAGTTCTCCGGCATTACTGATGGTAAAACATTAGTTACGCACAGCATTTCATAGAATCATTGAATTTACAGTGCAGAAGGAGGCCATTCGGCCCAACAAGTCTGCACCGACCCTTGGAAAGAGCACCCTCCACCCTATCCCCGTAACCCAGTAACCCCATCCAAACTTTTTAGCATGACCAATCCACCTAACCTGCATATCTTTTGACTGTGGGAGGAAACCGGAGCACCCGGAGGAAACCCACACAGACATGGGGAGAAAGTGCAGACTCCGCACAGACAGTGACCCAAGCCGGAAATCGAACCTGGGACCCCTGAGCTGTGAAGAAACTGTGCTAACCACTGTGCTACCATGATTTGCTGAAGCTGCCTAAGACAAGAGAAATTGTTGCGAGGAAACAGCAAAGTCTGGTTTTGCGATGTGAGAACAAGGATAAATGCCATGTTTTTCAGAAAGGTCAGGAAGTATTGGCAAGGAACCAGTGAATACCTGTCATCGTCTGAGCACAAACAGGACCAACTTCTGTTCAAACTCGGGATGATGTGGTGTGAAGAAGACACGCTGATCAACTTTTAGCAACTAGAATTAGTTTGGCAGAACTCTGCCAAGTGAAGACCTAAACATTCCTGAGAACCTGACAATTCCAGAAATAACTGTGGAAGGCAGTGCCCCAGTTGAAGACACTTCAACACCAAATCAGCCTCCAAATACTACGTTGACACCGGTTGAAACAACGTCCAAACTAAACCAAAAACACCAGAGGTGGGAGCCAACACGAAAAAACAGATGCTGTTCATTGACAACCACACAGAGATAACATCCTCCGAACCATCTAACTTATTGATTGCTGTGTTTCTTAATTGTTCATGTTGTAAATTTTGATTCCAGGTTAAAGTCCAACAGGTTTGTTTCGAATCACTCGCTTTCGGAGCACTGCTCCTTCCTCAGGTGAATGATACATCTGAGGAAGGAGCAGCGCTCCGAAAGCTAGTGATTCGAAAAAAACCTGTTGGACTTTAACCTGGTGATGTAAGACATCTTACTGTGCTCACCCCAGTCCAACGCCGGCATCTCCACATTGTAAATTTTGATTGTTAATGTTATGTTGTGTTTCATTGCAGGAATCTCTGATGTGAAGGGAGAGGGCAAATTTTATGAATTCATGTATGTTCCGAGTTGGAACAAGGTCACTTGGAGTATCCAATTACATGACATATTCATGACTTCATCGGCCATTTGCAAGGGCAAACGGGCAGTCTATCCGACCAGCCTGGACAGTAAACACCTTTCCAAAAAAGCTCTTGTTTGTTTGTACCTTTGTGGTCTGCAAGCCTATTCTTTAAAAATACCACATTATCCAATTGAACCCCGATAATGTGCTTGGTTTTCTATGTTCATACATCTACACCTGTACAGGTCGATGCCTCACTGTAAAGGGGAAAGGCTTCTTTTGATCATGAGAAAGCAACTGTGTCATGAAATATGTTTTCAGCTAGAATTAAAGATACAAAAACTGGTGACAACAACTACAATTCTTCCCTTTATGTACATTCACCTTAAAGTAAGTAAGTGTGCAAGCACAAACAAAAAGCAGACTTTAGCAGCATAACTATGACAACCATGTTCTGAATACTTAATGGGAAGAGGGCAACACCACTCTTAGCTGATCAAGGGGACAAATTTATTTATTCAGGCGATCCTGGAAGGCAGTTCCCTTGGTAACCAGATGCAGCAATAAATTCTGGGAAAATAACAATCATCTCTACGCGATCATTATGGTTGGAGAATTCCTGGATGTTGCTGCATACAGTTGCCATGGTGATTAGTGCTCGGGTCTGGTATTGTGAAAGTTGAGTGAGCTATTGGAATTCTGTGAAGAATTGGTTCGTGAATAGCAGAGGTGGCCTTTGACTTGTGCTAACTGATCCGGCAACAGCTGCTACAACAACTTGTAATTACATAGCACGTGTAACACAGTAAAACAGCTAAAAACACTTCACAGGTGCGTTATTAAACAGAAGTTGACACCGAGCCACAAAAGGCGATATTAGGTCGAGGACAAAAAGCTTGGCCAACGAAGTGTATTTTAAATAGCATCTTAAACGAGAAAAGAGAAGCAGACAGGCTCATGAAGGGAATTCCAGAACTTAAGGTCGACACATAGAATCATAGAATGCCTACAGTGCAGAAGGAGGCCATTTGGCCCATTGAGTCTGCACCGACCCTTTGAAAGACCATCCCATCTAGGCCCAATCCCCTGCTCTATTCCTGCAACCTCTAACTTGCACATCATGGACTGTTTGAGGAAACCGGAGCACCCTGAGGAAACCCATGCAGACATGGGGAGAATGTGCAAACTCCACACAGTCGCTCACCCGACGTCGGAATCGAACCTGGGCCCCTGCCACTGTGAGGCAGCAGTACTAACTATTGTGCCACCCCTGAAAACATCTAAAAACATGACCTCAAAAAGCAGAGCAATTCAAATCGGGCTGAGATTTTCCAGTCCCACCCATGCTGGAAATCTTCAGGAGTGGGATGGAAAATTTGTCAGACTAGACGAAGGTCCCATAACTTTGTGCAGGAATTCCCAGTCCTACAGCGGGCGGGGTTGGAAACCTCCGTAACTGGCTGTTCAATGGAGAAGCACAGAGATCTCCGAGGGATGTAGAGCTGGGGGTAATCACAGAGGTAGGGAAGAACAAGGTCATAGAGGGGTCTGAAAACATGGTTGAGAATCATAAAATCGAGGTACTGTTTATCCAGGCGCCATTGCAGGTTGGCAAACACTGGGGTGCGAGGACTTAGGATGAATTTAGACATGAGCAGCAGAGTTTGGGATGAATGAAATTTACAAAATGTACTGTGTGTGAGACTGGTCAGGATAGCATCGAAGACTCAAGCCCACAGGGAAAAAAGGCATGGGTTAGGGTTTCAGAAGCTGATGAGCTGAGGCAGGGACAGAGTTAGATGATGTCATTAAAATGGAAATGAGCAGTCTAACATAATGGAAAGCAGAAGAGCTTTTTTTAATCCCCTTTCCAAGCAAGATATGCCAGACAGTTCAGACACCAGTCCAGTTGTGCCATGTCAACACATTTCCCTGGTGCCTGGATATAACAGAGATAACGGCCGGGATTCTCCCTTTTGGGGACTAAGTCTGCACGCGCGCCAGAAAACGGGCGAGAATCACTCCGGACTTTTTCCACGAAAGTCCGGGGTGATTCTCCATTTTCCAGGGGGCTAGCAGAGCCCCGGCGTGTGTCCCGCAGCTCTGGTTGCTGGTGGGACCCTGCTGTCCAGACCGCGTGGCTACGCATGTGCACGGCGGCTGCAAGCGTGTCCGCGCATGTGTGCGGCGGCCCACTTCTGCACGAGCGCCACCGACATGGCGGACCCACACAGCAGACCCGCGCGGAGTAAGGTTGGTCCCCCGCCCCCCCCAGATCGCGATGGCTCGCCGATCGTGGGCCTGGCCACCGCTAAGGCCCCCCCTGGAGTCAGATTCCCTCGCCCCCCCCACCGCAGCCGAGGGTCTGACCTCACGCCGGGTGGTACTAGATGTATACCACGCAGGCGGGAGTTCGGCCGGTCGACAGCGGAGAATCGCCGCCGGGGCTTTTTTCAGTGGCCGCCTACCGGCGCCTCGTCAACTGCGTGCACGTGACTGGCGGGTCTGAGGAGAATTGCGGAAGCGCCGTCGCGCCGGTTTTCTGGCGTGAACGGCTATTCTCCGCCCCCGCGCCGGGCGCGATTCCGGCGCAGAAGGTCGGAGAATCCCACTAAACATTTTTCTATTCTTTCATATGATACAGTGGCAAGGTCAACTTTTATTGCTCATCCGTAATTGCCCTTGAATGAGTGGCTTGCGAGACCATTCCCGAGTCAGCGAAGAGTCAGCCATATTCGAGTGAGTCTGGACTCAATGCAAGTCAGACGAGGTAAGGATTTCTTTAAAGGGCATGAGTGAACCAGATGAGTTTTTGTATTATTCAGTGTTAGTTGTCATGGTCACCATTATTGAGACTTGCTTTACATTCCAGATGTATTAATTGAATTCAAGCTCCGCCAGCTGCCGACATGGGATTTAAACCTATGTGTCCCCAGAACATTATCCCAGACCTCTGGATTACTACGCCAACGTCAATGAGTCGGTCCCTTTAAAGGTTGATATTACTGATGTTCCTGGCACGCAGTATTGTAGCAGGTGGGAGGATAATTAAAATTGAAACACCCCCATTAATGGAATATAACCGACTCGGGGAAATTCATTAGATTCCCACACCTGTTGAACAAATGTTTTTAAAATTGATTCCTTTTCAGCTTTTTGGGGAATGTCCGCAACCACCTATCCATCCCATCCCATTTGGAAGGTTCACCACTACATACGGAATCACTCCTGAAGCCCAACGACATATTTACAGATTTGTCGGCCACATTCCAATGGATTGTGAAAAACTGCAGTTGATCGATCGCCTTTGCTTCAGTTGTTGTTTTAATTTCCCAATTCACTGACTGCTCCAGGCACTAGTTATTAAGTAACTTTATTTTTACAAATGAAAATTCATATTCCTGCAAGGGGTACTGTTTGCTTTTTGAAGATTAAATTTACCAAGTGTAGCACATGGTTTCAGTTCAAGGTTTGAGTTTCTACTATGTTCTTGATCTTTCGTGGGATTTAAAAGTTACTTTGTTATAAAACCCTTTGCGAATGCACTGGCTTTCTTGAGAAAGCCCTGAAATTTGCTCTCTCAGCAATGAGGAAACAGTGAAACCTATTGTGCCAAATTTTATTTGATAACAGCTCTGTGCTAACACATAGAGCCCTTTTACTGTGTTAAAGTTGCCACATAAATGCAACCTCTAATTGTTATTGTAGATACATTCTACAATAACAATACATTCTGGAAGGATCTCATTGATCTCCAACTGCAATCTGCTGAATTCAGCATCTAGGGTAATACTCAATAGCAGTACTGAGCGATTGTTTTTTCTTGTGTGAGAGTCTAAGACCAGAGGGAATAATTTCAGAGTAAAGGGTCAGCCACTTAATATAGAGATGAGGAAGAATTTCTTCTCAGTGGGTAGTGAATCTGTGAAATTCTTCACTACAGAGGACTGTAGATGCTGGTTTATTAAGTATGTTCAAGGCCGAGGTAGACATTTTAAATCAGTAAGCGAATCAAAGGTTATGGGGATAAGGTGGAAAAACTTCCAGGATTTATTGCTTAGCTTTGATATTCAGTATTTTCTTCCTGCTTCCTTCTGTACCGCTTTGATTGTTACCCAGGAACCGCAGAGTAATCGGGGATAAAATTAGATTCTGTTTCCACATTACGTCCCTGGAAACATTCAGTTGACTTTGACTAAAAGGCCAAATGCTGTGCAGCGAATTTTAAATTTTGTGAAATTAAATTACAGGACAATGTTGCAAGATAATCATTCAAGGATAAAGGCACTGCAGGATATTCCTTCACCAGCCTGTATTACAATCCCATTTCATTTCTCCCACATACCTCAAGTGATTTGTTTTTGGAATCCCTGAACAACGTGATGCTTCCAGACTTTACAAACTGATCGAAACCTGCCCTGTTTTGAAACAACCCAAACAAGCTATAAAAGAGTGATATTGCTGCATGGAGTGATTAACATAACAGGTTATCATTTCCAATGCTGCATATACAATCTTTCTGCTGTTAGTTTGAAGCTACAGTGAATCCAACTCAGTCCCGTCTCAATATAGTTTAAACAAAATTGGTAATTCTTATTTCTTTTCCTTAAGATGGCATAATTTGATCTGTTGGGAAGTGAGTTTATTTCAAATTACTTTTAGAAATTCAAATAATGCAAGGATATAGAGATATTGTGGGTTGTGTTATTGGATTAAGAATCCAAAGATCTAGACTAGTATTTGGGAGAGGCGACTTTAATTTCCACCATAGCAGATTGTGAACTTGAATTTGGTTAATTAAATCAATCCGGAATAATAAGTAATCAAAATGGTGCTGGATGCTATCACAATTGGATTTGACCTTCCAAGGAAGGAAATATGCTCTCCTTACCTGGTTGGTCTTAAATGACTCCAAAACCACAACAATGTGGTTTACTCCCAACCATCCGCTGAAATGACCTCAAACATCATTCAGTTTAGCTAGCTGCTACATCGTGGTTTAAGCAGATGGCTCAGTATTAACTTATCATTGTATCTAGTGTTACGGCACCCTGGGCCAGTGCGTAGTCCATTCCAACTCCACTTGACCCTGAGTAGCAACACAATTGAATTAACCAATGATTCTTAGAAAAATACTTTGGCCCTTGGCTGCCCAATAATTACAGTCACCTGGTTTGTAAATTTAATCACAATTACCTTTTATTTATAACAAGAACTATAATGAAATATGCAGCAAATACAACTGGTTAACCCAGCATCTAATTCCTAATCCCCACTTTAACTTGTCCCCCCCACCCTCTGCACACATAAACACACAAAAGACAGCCACACACAGAGCGGGGAGAGGGATGAAAATAATAAGTAAAAGGAAAAAGAGTCTTTGTTTCAGATGGTTGCCTTTAAGCAGACCTTCCTTCAAAGTAAGCTTTCAGATCCAGGTCTCTGTTTGCAGCCTGCAATGGTTTCACAGTAGATTCATTCGTAGAATCATAGAATCCCTACGGTGCAGAAGGAGGACATTTGGCCCTTCAAATCTACACAAACCCTCTGAAAGAGCACCCTACTTAATCCCACTCCTCCGCCGTATCCCTGTAACCCATAACGCTATCGGAACTTTTGGACACTAAGGGACAACTTAGAATTGTAAATCCACCTAACCTGCACATCTTTGGATTCTGGAAGGAAACCGGAGCATAGAAGAATAGAATTGTAGAATATTTACAGTGCAGAAGGAGTCCATTCAGCCCATCGAGTCTCCACCGACTCTTGGAAAGAGTACCCTCCCTGGGCCCAAGCCCCAACCCTATTCCCATAACCTAGTAACCCTACCTAATCTTTTGGACACTAAAGGGTAACTTAGCATGACCAATCCACCTAAACCTGCTGATCATTGAACTGTGGAAGGAAACCGAAGGACCCAGCGGAAACCCACGCAGACACAGGGAGAAAGTGCAAACTCCACACAGGCAGTCACCCGAGGCCAGAATTTGAACCGGGTGCCTGGCACTGTGAGGCAGCAGTGCCATCCACTGTGCCACCCTGCATCCAGAGGAAACCCACGCAAATACAGGGAGAATGGGCAAACTCCGCATAGCCAGTTGCCCAAGATCAGAATTGAACCCAGGTCCCTGATGCTGTGAAATAGCAGTGCTAACCACTGTGGCACCCTGCCACCTTCAAGTCTCTGCAGGTTCAGAAATTTAGCAACTCACAGCATTTCTGGAGAAAACACGAGGGAGATAGAGCAGGGCTGGGATTCTTTTGGCCAATTCATTGGCCACCAGCCAATCAATCGAACAGAATTGCACCCATCTCTTGGGTGCTGAGCAATCTGGGTGTTGCTGTCTAAAGCTAGCATCATATACTATGTTGCAACTTCTGGAATTCCTCATTCTCTCTGCTGCTTGACTTAAAGATACATGTCCATTAAGCATCCATGGATCAAAAATGATAACGGCAAAAATAAAGAAAGGAGAAATAATGAAATGAAATGAAAATAAGGGAATCAACAGGAAGGACCCTTACACTAGGGATAAGCAATAAGGACCCTGACACTAGGGATAGGCAATAAGGACCCTGACACTAGGGATAGGCAATAAGGACCCTTACACTAGGGATTGGCAATAAGGACCCTTACACTAGGGATAGGCAATAAGGACCCTGACACTAGGGATAGGCAATAAGGACCCTTACACTAGGGATAGGCAATAAGGACCCTTACAATAGGGATAGGCAATAAGGACCCTGACACTAGGGATAGGCAATAAGGACCCTGACACTAGGGATAGGCAATAAGGACCCTGACACTAGGGATAGGCAATAAGGACCCTGACACTAGGGATAGGCAATAAGGACCCTTACACTAGGGATAGGCAATGAGGACCCTGACACTAGGGATAGGCAATAAGGACCCTTACACTAGGGATAGGCAATAAGGACCCTTACAATAGGGATAGGCAATAAGGACCCTGACACTAGGGATAGGCAATAAGGACCCTGACACTAGGGATAGGCAATAAGGACCCTGACACTAGGGATAGGCAATAAGGACCCTGACACTAGGGATAGGCAATAAGGACCCTTACACTAGGGATAGGCAATGAGGACCCTGACACTAGGGATAGGCAATAAGGACCCTGACACTAGGGATAGGCAATGAGGACCCTGACACTAGGGATAGGCAATAAGGACCCTGACACTAGGGATAGGCAATAAGGACCCTTACACTAGGGATAGGCAATAAGGACCCTGACACTAGGGATAGGCAATAAGGACCCTTATACTAGGGATAGGCAATAGATGCCGGCCTTGCCAGTGACACCCACATTCTGAGAATAAATTAAACAGGAGATATTTGTTTAAATGGCAAACAGTTTTTTTTGCAGGAAAGATTGGCACATCAAGGTCTGCCATGATGAGATGTTTACGATTTGCCTTTGTCTACCTTGATATTAAAGCATGTATCTGATCCAGAACATTGCACCCAATGAAGTGATGCTTTGTCCAATCTAGGCATTGGATTCTGACACAACAATGGCACACTCAGCCCAGTTGACCCTCGGGGGACTTGTGATCTGTCTTAGCCTGGTCTTTTTTGACAGCACCTCCTAAACCCTCAATGTCTACCACCCAGGACAAGGGCAGTAGGTGCATGGGGAAATCCCCTCCAAGTTACATATCATCTTGTTTTGCAAATATATTTCCATTCTTTCACTATGATTGGGTCAAAATTTCTCGAACTCGTTACCTAACAACACAGTGAGAGTACTTTCACCACATCACTAGCAGCTCAAGAAGGTGGCTCATCACTATCTTCTCGAGGACATTTAGGGATGGACAATAAATGCTGGCCTCATCAGCAACGTTTACATCCTGAAAATTATTGAACTAAAAAATTACATCTAGCACAACCACCCTAACCCTGTTAGTCCTACCTCCCCTCCCAATTCAGAAAGGTAATAGCTCAATTCTTTGCTTCTACCTCATTGCTGCATGCTACAGAGGAAACAAGAACAAGGTGTAAGTGGACAGAACCAGGTAATTGTAGTCTAATACCTCACACAGATTGAAAATACCAGAACTGCCAGGAGGTGAACAAGACTGTTCTGCTCTCCTAAAAATAATTCTACAATGTTTTAAATCTCAATCTGTATTCAGCAAAAGGGTTGTAGGATTGTAATCCATGATAGGTTAAAATTGTATTTACACGCACCTCCTGAATATGCACTTTATTTCCTATTGTCACATTTTTCGCACATCTTTGCGCCAACTTTCCCATTATAAATTCCTATGTCGTTATTTATAATGGGAACTGCCTTTGTAAACTGCACTTCTACCATTGTGCCAATGGGGTCTCTATTACCTCAACTTTCCATCTCCCAGTCCCACAGCCTGTACTGCATGAAAAATCAGGTGCTCGAACCAACTCCACATCCCTGTTTCTCAAACTGCAATAACCTTTGCTATTTACCTACATCGAATGGTTTGAAATTCCTGCTCTTTTAAAATATACATTTATTGGTTTCCTTCTCTGTTATAACCTGTGGTGATATGCATCACTGTATATACACAAGGGGTGAATGTAAATACACTACAACTAAGTAACCACTAGAGGGAGCACCAGGCATGACATGCAGCCATACAGCCAATGGGTCATTCCAACACGACACAACCAATGGGCAATCAGGACACCCAGAGGTGGCATTACCACAAGGGAGCACTTCACAACCCATATATAAGGACAGGGCACACATGCTCTGTCTCTTTCCACAGACAGACATCTAGAGAGTACATCAGGGTTAATCAGAAGCATCACACCCACCACATGGCTTAGAGCAGACTGGTTTAGTTACAACAGTTAGATTAGGAGAGTCAAACTCATTTAAGAACTGTGTTAATAGTCCAATAAACATATTGAACTCGTTACAAAGTCTGGACCTTCCTTTGTCAAAGCATACATCAAGGAAGCAGCTTATGCTACACGAAGAAGCATAACACAACATGGTACCAGTAGTGCCTTTTCAATCTATTTAGTTCAACTCAGCAAGATCTGTGACAACCAGCAACAGCACCCAGGCACGATGATCAAGATTCCGGTTCTTCAGCAACTCAGGTACCACGGCAATCTCAGTGCCAACTGGCGTGCATTCAAGTGGAGATTTCAGCTTTATCTGGAAGCAGCCGTTCTAAATGGCGTGGCCTGTGCTAAAAAGATAGCTCTTTTACTCACCATTGTGGGTGAGCATGCAACAGAGATCTGCAACTCCTTCAAATACTCCAAAGGGTAGGACAAAAAAGACTTCCAGACAGCCCTGGACTAGTTTGAAAACTACTGCGACGTAAACACAACAGAAATCGGTAAAACAGGTGCCTATACTCACCATGAGGCAGAGGTAGGGATGCAACAGAAGCAAACGGCAATTTTGATTGACAGCCATCTTGCGCAAGGAGCCACACATGCGCAGTTCCGAAAAACGCACACAGTAAAGGAAAGTTGCGCAAAGAGCGCACAGAAAAGGAAAAGCGATCTGCGCATGCGCAATCCATTCCTATGCTCTGCGTCACAAGTGTCGTGGCGTCAGAGTTCCGGATCACGCCCACTTAAAAGGGAAATTGTCCCAAATAGTGAAGAAGAGTTTTAAAGCCAGAAAACACAATTCTTTCACCAGGAAAGACAGCACAATGCCTGGACTTCAACCACAGTGAGCTCATTGACAGACTCCACGATGGAAGCAACGCAAGACTCCACAGCGCAGTCCATGCATGAACAAGACCATGGAGGTCTAGCAACCTTATCTGAGCAACCAGCAGCAGACGATGCAAGTCTGCCACGCTCAAGTGCACAACAAAAAGTCTATGACAGTCTACCCAGATTACTTGAGCCACCAAAAGACACTGCAGGTCTACCCACTGTATGTTAGACAAGTGACAAAGGCATCACAATTCCCATACAGGATGTGCAACATCACAGCGAGACTGACAGATCTCAGCTCGTATGTACAGAGGCACTCGACAGTCCAAGTGAAACTACTCGTGAGTCCAGTGCGACCACGTCAATTGAAACCTCATCCACTCGAGCTTCTCCACAAGAAAATGAAATCTTGAACATTTTGACTCCAGGTGAGGAGCATCAAGAAACCAAAGATGATTCAGGTGAACCAGAACGGACTCCAGACGGGGAGCATCAAGAAGCCAAAGATGATTCAAGTGAGTCCGACATGACTCCAGACGGGGGTGCTCCCCGTCTGGAGTCATGTCGGACTCACTTGAATCATCTTTGGCTTCTTGATGCTCCCCGTCTGGAGTCCGGAATCAAAGAAAAAATGCTCAATGAAACAGCAGATGCCACAAAGGACACTGACACAAGTAACTTTGTGAAGGACTCGCATTATCCATTCGGTGTGGTCATTGAGCGCAACGAACACAACAACAAAACCGACAAAAACAACGACACAGACAACAACGAGAAGCGTACCAAAGGCACCAATGTCAACACCACGCACGACAAAACCAACAACACTGGAACAACGATTGGTACGACATGGTACAACTCTGCCAATGTAGGACACTGTGACAGCACAGCTCAAGACAGTGGCAAGTGTGCAGACATACCATGGCATGATAACACATCTTACACATTCACGTTTGCTACACTACAAACAAGCAGACCGGCTTTCAAGTCAGCTGACATAAGGCATCAATACCGTAAACACAGACACCAGTCCAGGCCAGACAGGAAAGATGACATCAAGAATCGCTACCAGAAGCATAAAAAAAAAGAGTCCAAATCAGACAATGAAGTGATTTGACCATTTGCACACCTCCTGATGACTTCTTGGTTCCTGAAGCACAGGGACACTGACGGCGTTCACAACGAAATGACAATATCAACATCGACACTTCAATAACAAAAGAAAGCCACTCGGCCGAATAAATTCATGAACTTTGAACTCATAAATATTATTTGGTATTGTATAATCATCACTGTCATCATGACTTGTACATGTCATCACTTATCTACCTATTTTGTTCAATTTTCTTCAACCAAGTACAGAAAATATGTAACACGAAAAAAGGGGGGATGTGGTGATATGCATCACTGTATATACACAAGGGGTTAATGTAAATACACTACAACTAAGTAACCACTAGAGGGAGCACCAGAGATATCATGACATGCAGACACACAGCCAATGGGTCATTACAACAGGACACAACCAATGGGTAATCAGGACACTCAGAGGTGGCATTACCACAAGGGGCACTTCACAACCCATATATAAGGACAGGGCACACATGCTCTGTCTCTTTCCACAGACAGACGTCTAGAGAGTACATCAGAGTTAATCAGAAGCATGACACCCACCACGTGGCTTAGAGCAGACTGGTTTAGTTAGACTGAGTTACTACAGTTAGATTAGCAGGAGAGACGAACTAATTTAAGAACTGTGTTAATAGTTCAAATGAACATATTGAACTCGTTACAAAGCCTGGACCTTCCTTTGTCAAAGCATACATCAAGGAAGCAGCTTATGCTACACGAAGAAGCATAACACAACATGGTACCAGTAGTGCCTGTTCAATCTATTTAGTTCAACTCAGCAAAATCCGTGACAACCAGCAACAGCACCCAGGCACGATGATCGAGATTCCGGTTCCTCAGCAACTCAGGTACCACGGAAATCTTAGTGCCACCTGGCCTGCATTCACGCAGAGATTTCAGCTTTACCTGGAAGCAGCCGACCTAAATGGCGTGGCCGGTGCTAAAAAGATAGCTCTTCTACTCACCATTGTGAGTGAGCATGCAACAGAGATCTGCAACTCCTTCGAATACTCCAAAGGGCAGGACAAAAAAGACTTCCAGACAGTCCTGGACTAGTTTGAAAACTACTGCGACGTAAACACAACAGAAATCGGTAAAACAGGTGCCTATACCCATCATGAGGCAGAGGTAGGGATGCAACAGAAGCAAACGGCAATTTTGATTGTGAGCCATCTTGCGCGATAAGCCGCGCATGCGCAGTTGCACAAAGAGCACACAGTAAAGGAAAAGCGATCTGCGCATGCGCCATCCATTCCTATGCTCTGCGTCACAAGCGTCATGACGTCAGAGGCCCGGACCACGTCCACTTAAAGGGGAAATGTCTGAAAATAGTGAAGAAGAGTTTTAAAGCCAGAAAACACAATTCTTTCACCACGATGGAAGCAACGCAAGACTCCAGCGCGCAGTCCTTGCATGAACAAGACCATAAAGGTCTAGCAACCTTATCTGAGTAATCAGCAGCAGATGATGGAAGTCTACCACGCTCAAGTGCACAACAAAAAGACTATCACAGTCTACCCAGATTACTTGAGCCACCAGAAGAAGACACTGCAGGTCTACCCACTGTATGTGAGACAAGTGACAAAGGCATCACAATTCCCATACAAGATGTGCAACATCACAGCGAGACTGACAGATCTCAGCTCGTATGCACAGAGGCACTCGACAATCCAAGTGAAACTACTCGTGAGTCCAGTGCGACCACGTCAATTGAAACCTCATCCACTCGAGCCTCTCCACAAGAAAATGAAATCTTGAACATTTTGACTCCAGATGAGGAGCATCAAGAAACCAAAGATGATACAAGTGAACCAGATCGGACTCCAGGCGGGGAGCATCGACAAGCCAAAGATGATTCAAGTGAACCGGACCTGGGGCGGGATTCTCCCCTACCCGGCGGGGCGGGGGCACCCCCCGGGGCCAGATCGCCCCGTGCCCCCCCAGGACCCCGGAGCCGCCCATGCCGTCTGCCCCCGCCGGTAAGGTGGGTGGTTCAATCCACGCCGCTGGCGAGGGTTGACAGCGGCGGGACTTTGGCCCAGCGCAGGTCGGAGAATCGCCGGGGGGGGAGCCCACCGACCGGCGCGATTCCCGCCCCCTCTGATTCTCTGGTGGCGGAGAATTCGGGACACGGCTGGGGCGAGATTCACGCCAGCCCCCGGCGATTCTCCGACCCGGCGGGGGGGTCAGAGAATCGCGCCCCTGATTCCAGACGGGGAGCACCAAGGAATCAAAGTCAAAACACTCAATGAAACAGCAGTTGCCACAAAGGACACTGACACAAGTAACTTTGTGAGGGACTCAAATTCTCCATTCGGTGTGGTCATTGAGCGCAACAAACAGAACAACAAAACCGACAAAAACAACAACACAGACAACAAGAAGCGTACCAAAGGCACCAATGTCAACACCACGCACGACAGAAACAACAACAATGGAGCAACAACTGGTACGACATGGTACAACCCTGCAAATGCAGGACACTGTGACAGCACAGCTCAAGATAATGGCAAGTGTGCAGACATACCATGACATGATAACTCATCTTTTAAAAAATATATATGTTTATTCAAAATTTTCAACAATTTTCAACCAAACACTCCAGAAAGAAAGAAAGAAAAACAAAATTACATATCGGAAATCAAACCAGGATACATTAACCCCATTTAACCAATAACTACAAAAGTGGGGAAAACACCCCTTTTAACAAAAACATAACTCCCCCCCTGCCGCGCCCCCCCGGGTTGCTGCTGTTTCGACCACCACCTAGCGTTCCGCGGGAAAGTCTAGGAACGGTTGCCACCGCCTGGAGAACCCTTGCACAGACCCTCGCAAGGCAAACTTTATCCTCTCCAACTTAGTGAACCCTGCCATGTCATTGATCCAAGCTTCCACGCTCAGGGGCTTTGCATCTCTCCACATTAGTAGGATCCTCCGCCGGGCTACCAGGGACGCAAAGGCCAGAACTCCGGCCTCTTTACACTCCTGCACTCCCGGCTCGTCCGATACCCCAAATAGTGCCAACCCCCAGCTTGGCTTGACTCGGGTGTTCACAACTTTGGACATAGCCCTCGCAAAGCTCCTCCAGAACCCGTCCAGCGCTGGGCATGCCAAGAACATATGGGTGTGATTCGCTGGGCTCCCCGAACATCTCACACATCTGTCCTCCACCCCAAAAACCTACTCATCCTCACCCCTGTCATATGCGTCCTATGTACTACTTTGAACTGTATTAGACTGAGCCTGGCATATGAGGAGGAGGAATTAACCCTGCCCAGGGCACCAGCCCACAGACCCTCATCCAGCTCCTCCCCGAGCTCCTCCTCCCACTTGCCCTTCAACTCCTCCACCGAGGCCTCCTCCGCTTCCTGCAGCTCCTGATAAATCGCCGAGACCTTGCCTTCTCCAACCAATACACCCAAAATCACCCTGAATCCTTCGTGCTGGAAGTAGTGAAAATTTCCCCACCTGCCGTCTCACAAACGCCCTCACTTGCATATATCTAAAAGCGTTTCCGGGAGGCAACCCAAATTTCTCCTCCAGCGCCCCCAGACTAGCAAAAGTCCCATCTATGAACAGGTCCCCCATCCTTTTAATTTCCGCCGGATGCCAACTAAGGAACCCCCCATCCATCCTGCCCGGCACAAACCTATGATTATCCCGTATCGGGGACCAAATTGAGGCCCCCACCTCCCCCCATGTTGCCTCCATTGACCCCAGATCTTCAATGTCGCCGCCACCACCGGGTTCGTGGTGTACTGCGTCGGCGGTAGCGGCAACGCTGCCGTAACCAGTGCCCCCAAGCTAGTACCCACACAAGACGCCGCCTCTAGCATCTTCCACGCCGCCCCCATTACATTTACGGATCATCGCCACATTAGCTGTCCAATAATAACCACACAGATTCGGCAGCGCCAGCCCGCCCCTGTCCCGACTGCACTCCAGAAAGACCCTCTTCACCCTCGGGGTCTTGCTCACCCATACAAACCCCATAATACTCCTGCTTACCCGCTTGAAAAAGCCTTGGGGATTAGGATGGGCATGCACTGGAACACGAACAAGAACCTCGGGAGGACCGTCATCTTGACCGACTGCACCCTACCCGCCAGGGAAAGTGGCAACACATCCCACCTCCTAAAGTCTTCCTCCATCTGGTCCACCAACCGTGTCAAATTAAGCTTATGCAGGGCATCGCAGCTCCTAGCTACCTGGATACCCAGGTACCGAAAGCTCCTCTCCGCCCTCTTCAACGGCAGCTCCTCTAGCCCCCTTCCCTGGCCCCCCGCATGCACTACAAAGAGCTCACTCTTCCCCACATTGAGCTTGTAGCCTGAGAAGTCCCCAAATTCCCCAAGGATCCGCATGACCTCCGCCATCCCCTCCACTGGATCTGCAATATATAACAACAGGTCATCAGCATACAACGACACCCGGTGTTCCTCCCCTCCACGGACCAACCCCCTCCAGTTCCTAGACTCCTTTAATGCCATGGCCAGCAGCTCAATTGCCAGCGCGAACAGCAAAAGGGATAGGGGACACCCCTGTCTCGTCCCCCGGTACAATCTGAAATATTCCGACCTCCGCCGGGTCGTAGACACGCTCGCTACCGTGGCCCAGTATAACAACCTGACCCACCCTATGAACCCTTCCCCGAACTCAAACCTGCTTAGCACTTCCCATAGGTACTCCCACACCACCTCTGCTTCCCCTCCCACCGAGGGTATCATAATCACGTTCAGGAGCCAACGCACATTCGCATTTAACTGCCTGCCCTTCACAAACCCCATCTGGTCCTCATGTATCACTCCCGGGACACATTCCTCAATCCTCGTAGCGAGGACCTTCGCCAGCAACTTGGCATCTACGTTAAGGAGCGAGATTGGCCTATACGAACCGCACTGCAGTGGGTCCTTATCCCACTTGAGAATCAGCAAGATCAGTGCCCGAGACATTGTCGGGGGCAGAGTCCCTTCCTCCCTCGCTTCATTAAAGGTTCTCACCAGCAACGGGCCCAACAGATCCACAAACGTCCTATAAAATTCAACCGGGAACCCATCTGGTCCCGGGGCCTTACCCGCCTGCATGCTCCCCAATCCCTTAACCAGCTCCTCCAGCCCCATCGGGGCCCCCAGGCCAGCCACCTGCTCTTCCTCCACCCTCGGGAACCTCAGTTGATCTAAGAACCACTGCATCCCCTCTACCCCCTCCGGGGGCTTCGTTTTGTACAGGTCCCCATAGAAATCCCTAAATACCTCATTTATTTTAACCGCACTCTGCACCGTATTCCCCCCCCCCTATCCCTGATTCCTCCAATTTCCCTCGCCGCCTCCCTCTTACATAGCTGATGCGCCAGCATCCGACTCGCCTTCTCCCCATACTCATACACCGCACCCTGCATTTTCCTCCACTGAGCCTCTGCATTCCCCGTGGTCAATAAATCAAATTCCATTTAGAGGTTCCATCGCTCCCTCAGCAGCCCCTCTTCGGGGGCCTCTGCATAGCTCCTGTCCACAGGTACTATCTCCCCCACGAATCTCTCCCTCTCCATCCTCTCCCTCTTCTCCCTGTGAGCCCTAATTAAAATTAGCTCTCCCCTAACCACTGCCTTCAGAGCCTCCCAAACCACACCCACCTGCACCTCCCCATTATCATTGGCCTCTATGTATCTCTGAATGCACCCCCGGACCCGTCCACAAACCTCCTCATCCGCCAACAATCCCACATCCAGGCGCCACAGCGGGCGCTGGTCCCTCTCCTCCCCCAACCCCAACTCCACCCAGTGCGGGGCGTGGTCCGAAATCGCTATAGCCAAATATTCCGTTCCCTCCACTCTTGGGATCAGTGCCCTGCTCATCACAAAGAAGTCTATCCGTGAATAGGCCTTATGTACATGGGAGAAAAAAGAGAGCTCTCTGGCCACCGGCCTGGCAAACCTCCACGGATCCACTCCCCCCATCTGGTCCATAAATCCCCTTAACACCTTGGCCGCAGCTGGCCTCTTACCCGTCCTTGACCTGGATCGGTCCAATGCTGGGTCCAGTACCGTATTAAAGTCCCCCCGCCATTATCAAGCTCCCCACTTCCAGATCCGGGATCCGACTCAACATGCGCTTCATAAACCCTGCATCGTCCCAATTCGGGGCGTACACATTCACCAGTACCACCCGGGTCCCCTGCAAGCTACCACTCACCATCACGTATCGACCCCATTATCCGCCACAATATTCAGCGCCTCGAACGACACCCGCTTACTCACCAGTATTGCAACCCCTCTGTTCTTCGCATCCAGCCCTGAATGAAAGACCTGCCCTACCCATCCCTTTCTCAGCCTGATCTGATCTGCCACCTTCAAGTGCGTCTCCTGAAGCATAACAACGTCTGCCTTCAGTCCCTTTAAGTGCGTAAACACCCGGGCCCTCTTGACCGGCCCATTTAGGCCCCTCACATTCCATGTTATCAGCCAGATAAGGGTGTTACTTGCCACCCACCCCCCTACTGACTAGCCATCCCCTTTCTTAGGCCAGCCACGTGCCCACGCCTTCCGCACACTCCAGTCCCCCAGGCGGCGAACCCCCGCCCCGACTCTCCCTTTTACCTCCATCTCCCCTTCGGTCAGTACAGCAGCAACCCAGTTCCAGCGCCCAGCGCCGCCAGTCGGGCATGAGCCATGCTTCTGGCCGGGGGGAATCCGCAAGGGCTGGGAGGACTGGTGGGGGGTGGCCAGGGGGTGGTGGTGGGGTTTCCAGGTTGGCGTCATGTTGTACGGCGCGACCGCTACAGGTCGCCGTCCTGCGCATACGCAGCCATGGACCTGGCGACTCTGGCCATTTATTTTGTGGAGGCCGGGCGTTTTACATTGGACGGCTGCTAGCCCTTCCCCGGTCTCTGCATCAGTGAGGGGCCGCCGCCAATTTTTTCCATGTAAAATGCCACGGATCCTCTGCACTTAGCCTCAGAATCGGGGAATCTGGACCACTGAATCTTTCAGGCATCTTGATATCTGGAATAACAGAATTCCTTGGCTTTCTCCCAATTTCTATGGTTTTAATGATTAATAATAATCTTTATTGTCACAAGTAGGTTTACATTAACACTGCAATTAAATTACTGTGAAAAGCCCCTGGTCGCCACATTCCAGCGCCTGTTCGGGTACACTGAGGGAGAATTCGGAATGTCCAAATTACCTAACAGCACGTCTTTCGGGACTTGTGGGAGGAAACCGGAGCACCCGGAGGAAACCCACGCAGACACAAGGAGAACGTGCAGACTCCACACAGACAGTGACCCAAGCTGGGAATCGAACCTGGGACCCTGGCGCTGTGAAGCAACCATGCTAACCACTGTGCTACCATGCCGTCCATAGTGCATAAATGTTTAGTAGAGCAAGTACCAGGTCATATAATAATTAATAATAATCTTTATTGTCACAAGCAGGCTTACATTAACACTGCAATGAAGTTACTGTGAAAAGCCCCCAGTTGCCACATTCCGGCACCTGTTTGGGTACACAGAGGGAGAATTCAAAATGTCCAAATTACCTAATAGCACGTCTTTTGGGACTTGTTGGAGGAAACCGGAGCACCCAGAGGAAACCCACGCAGACATGGGGAGAAGACCCAAGCGGGAATCGAACCTGGGACCTTGGCACTGTGAACCAACAGTGCTAACCACTGTGCTACAGTGCCTCCCATTGCTCAGCGGAAAGCCTCTGATTCAGTTGCCGGTTTCTGCTGAGTCTGCCCCACTTTAGCCTCTCTTCCGACTCTTTAGACTTCTTTTTCTCTTCAGGCATCACTCACTTCCATCCCTTCCATTTTTCACTCCAGATCTGTGTCACCCAACATGTGCATGTTTCATGATAACTTCATCTGAGTTTTCAGTTCATCTCTTCTGCTGACAACCTTTGTGCACCAAGTGACAACCTAGCCTCAAAAACGTCTTCAGTCTTCACCTAGTTCTCCGTACTCCCTCTCCTCTGACTTCTCTGACCTTCTATCTTCATTCAACCTCACCCTTATTACCAACTCCCATACCAGAGGCCACCCTCATTATCTTCCCCTCTTGCTTGGCCTCACCACCTCTGATGTTGCGATTAACAATGGCTATCTCTGATCAGTTCCTTCAATATCCACATCTCACTGCCTATCTCCAAACTTCCTCTTCCCAACTTCTGGCCCTGGAAATAGCTGCCCACAGCATTTACCAACTCCTTCTCTCACTCCCATCTCCCCCTTTCCTGACACCAGTGCAAACGCTGCCTGATTTCACAGCTCCCTTGTTTCAGTTTTCATCATCATCTTCCTCATTAATTTCTTAATGGATCAAATTAAAAATCCTTCTTTCAATTTTCAAATGCCTCCATGGCCTCACCCTACCATACCCCCACAATCTCCCCCAACCTTGGGCGCAATCTAATAGCCGTGTTGCGCCCGGTGCAGAGTTGTGCGAGCTGGTTAGATAGCGGGAGAGGCCGAAATCGGGATCTGTGCCGGGCGTTGACCAGTTTCAATCTAAACAGCCCACTCCCGTTGGCAGGTTTCGGATCCTGCCTTGATGTGACAAGGTACCAATGAACACCAATTGAGGGCAGCCTCCAACTCATTAATGAGATGAACGCCCTATCTAACAGCCTCCTGACACCTAACCGGCTCCTCAGCGGCAAGTCATGCGGGAGCCCTAACACACACCTATTTAAAAATGGGAACCTAGCGCAACGGCTGCTGAGGGGATCGGAAGAGGTGAGTAGCCATCCTCGAAATTGGGTAAGCAGCCATGGGGGCTCTGGGGCTGCATGTACTACAGGCCACCCGCTGGCACTACAGGCAACTCCAGATTGTATATGCCCATAACATGGGCAACTTCAGCTACTGTCTGTCTGTCCCACCGAACACCCTCAGGGCAGAGCTCTGTCCATGGTAATATGCTGCAGGTCACTCTGGCTGCACAGCTGAAGGCTATGGCTAATATGGAATTTGCATTCTTAGTTATATGAGCACTTCACAGCTCTCGAGTGGAATCTCGTGAGTACATGTGCCATGTCTCCTGACCCTGCAAGGCGAAAGGCATGGGGCTGGATTCGCCATTTCAGCAGCTAAGTCTCGGCTGAAATGGAGAATTCACGGGCGTTTTACGACGCCACAATCGGCGCCGAAACCTCACCGATTCCAGAACGGGTGAGAGGCGAGCAGCAGCGCCGGGTGACACTCCCGGCTCGCGCGCCGAAAACGGCCGGAGAATGGCCGAGTCCCTGGCCGCGCATACACATGCCGACGACCTGCAGCAGTCACGCCGTACAACATGACCCGCCATCCGTGACCCCACAGAACATGCCCTGGCCACCCCCTACCAGCCCTCCAGCTCTCGCGGAAGCCCCACCAGCCAGCGGCAGGGATCCCAGCCGAGTGCGGCGGCGTGGGACACAGTCCGCAGCCGCCACGCCGGGGTCCCGACCACTCAGAATACATGTCAACTGCGCAGTCGGGAACTTGGCCCATCAGGGGAGGAGCATCGTGGGAGGGACTGCTGATGATGTGCCAACGCCGTTGCAATGGCGTGTGGCACACAATGTGATGATGCCATTTCGGAGGGGCCAGAGACTCGCAAACCAGAGTCAAACCGGCGCCGGATCCTATTTGGGCATTGGAATGGATTCTCTGCCCTATCGCCGTTTACAAATCAGCATGGCCAACAGAGAATCCTGCCCGTGATGCATGATTGGAACACGGGTTGGGGTGGTGTGGGAGAGGTGGGGTGGTGAGGGGGTGGTTTGGCGGTGGTGTGGGGGCTGTCTGGGGAGGTGTGGGGTTGATGCGTGGGAGGTGGAATGGGGAGGGAGTTGTGTGGGGGTATTTTGCGGAGGTGGATGGTGAGCGGGTAGTGTGGGGGTGGTGAGGGGGAGGTGGGGAGTTGGTGTGGTGTGGGGGTCGTGCCACATATGCCATAGGGACACCACAACTCAGCAGGGCTTACTTGCCTGCCCAATGCCGACCTCCGCCTCGGCGGCTGCCCTCTCTTCGGGCCGACCGACCAGGTTCAGTGCCCACTGCTCCGCGACGGTGAGGGGCCACAGGTTCGCCAGTACCCCTCCGGTCTTGTCTCTCTACCTATGGTTATTCGCTGCCTTCTCCAGGGGACGGGGAAGGGGGGCAGACAGAAAACGCACAGTGTTAGGCAGTCGGCGCGTGCAGCACAGCGGGTGGGCAGCTGGCGGCCTTTGCGAACAGGGACCGTGCCACGGTGGCCGGTATGGGTGCTGGCAAGTGGTGCAGGGTGGGGTGCGCGCAGACTGCCAGCGGGTGGGGTTAGGTCGCCCTCTGTATGGGGGTGGGAGGAGTTACAGGTGGGCGGGACGTGGGGCTGGTGCCAGGGGCAAGCTGCTGCCTACTCACTCTGGCCATGCAACGTTTTCCTGCACTGCTGTCCGGTCCTGGCAGTGACACCCAAGGCGCTCACGGCCTCTGTCACCTGCATCCAGACCCGGTGTACGGTGGCAGGTGGTGAACTCCTTCACACTGTGGGAAACACGGTGGCCCACCTCTCCTCCACGGTCCACCATGGTCTGCGCCCATGCACTGGGTTGCCTCGCTTCATACTGCCATCTTGCTGGCTCTGAGATGAGTGTGTGTGGGGAATGGAGAGCTGATATGCAGCTGTGGCTTTTCAGCCCCTCGAATGGCAGTCCCAAATCCGGCAAATCGGCACCGTATTTGATTGGAATCAATTGAGTTCCACTTGGCACTGGCGCTAGTCCATTAACTGATCATGACTTTTTCCGGGACTGGCGGCAATTTAGTGCTCGTAGAATTCCACCGAAGCAGTCCTGGCGTCAACACTAGTTACTGAAATGGAAAATCCCGCCCATGGTGTTTTACTGACTTTGTCTCCAAACTATTATGTGAACAGTGTAATACGTTGATGCCATCATCACATGACAAACTAGCTGGAGAGTGAGTCGACACCTTATTACTCAATTGTGAATCCAGCAAGGCAGTATGGGACCAGCAGAGGGATCACACCTAGCCAAGAAGAAAAGTCCCTCAAAGACAATCATCTCAGGCAATGAAAAAGGGGGGCGAATTGGTTGAAACATGAACAAAAGAGCTGAACTCCAGAGGTGAGTGTTATATTATATTACTATGCCTGGTAGCATGTTATAATATGTTGTGTAATATCTTGTTACTCATTTGCTTTCTGCCAAGGTGGTCCTGTACTCGATGTTCATTAACACTCAAAGTCTTCAACTAAAGCAAATACTATTTATTGAGTAACGATAACAAACTGTGAGTTTTTTATCTCTTCAACAACTAAACTAGAGATTAAATTAACAAGATTAAATATATATTAACTATAATTAATAACACCTGCACTCTAAGCTATCTCTCTCAAACACGAAGAGGCGGGAACTCACCTTCAGTTTATAGAACAAAGAACAAAGAACAAAGAAATGTACAGCACAGGAACAGGCCCTTCGGCCCTCCAAGCCCGTGCCGACCATGCTGCCCGACTAAACTACAATCCTCTACACTTCCTGGGTCCGTATCCCTCTATTCCCATCCTATTCATGTATTTGTCAAGATGCCCCTTAAATGTCACTATCGTCCCTGCTTCCACCACCTCCTCCGGTAGCGAGTTCCAGGCACCCACTACCCACTGTGTAAAAAAACTTGCCTCGTACATCTACTCTAAACCTTGCCCCTCTCACCTTAAACCTATGCCCCCTAGTAATTGACCCCTCTACCCTGGAGAAAAGCCTCTGACTATCCACTCTGTCTATGCCCCTCATAATTTTGTAGACCTCTATCAGGTCACCCCTCAACCTCCGTCGTTCCAGTGAGAACAAACCGAGTTTATTCAACCGCTCCTCATAGCTAATGCCCTCCATACCAGGCAACGTTCTGGTAAATCTCTTCTGCACCCTCTCTAAAGCCTCCACGTCCTTCTGGTAGTGTGGCGACCAGAATTGAACACTATACTCCAAGTGTGGCCTAACTAAGGTTCTATATAGCTGCAACATGACTTGCCAATTCTTATACTCAATGCCCCGGCCAATGAAGGCAAGCATGCCGTATGCCTTCTTGACTACCTTCTCCAGCTGTGTTGCCCCTTTCAGTGACCTGTGGACCTGTACTCCTAGATCTCTCTGACTTTCAATACACTTGAGGGTGCTACCATTCACTGTATATTCCCTACCTGCATTAGACCTTCCAAAATGCATTACTTCACATTTGTCCGGATTAAACTCCACCTGCCATCTCTCCGCCCAAGTCACCAAACAATCTAAATCCTGCTGTATCCTCTGACAGTCCTCATCGCTATCCGCAATTCCACTAACCTTTGTGTTGTCTGCAAACTTACTAATCAGACCAGTTACATTTTCCTCTAAATCATTTATATATACTACAAACAGCAAAGATCCCAGCATTGATCCCTGCGGAACACCACTGGTCACAGCCCTCCAATTAGAAAAGCATCCTTCCATTGCTACTCTCTGCCTTCTATGACCTAGCCAGTTCTGTATCCACCTTGCCAGCTCACCCCTGATCCCGTGTGACTTCACCTTTTGTACTAGTCTACCATGAGGGACCTTGTCAAAGGCCTTACTGAAGTCCATATAGATATCTTTTATACCCATCTCTAGTGCTGCCACCTAGTGGTTACCTAGCTGTTACTTCTGTATGTTAACCCTTTACATACACACAGATATGCAGATCACTACAGTGAGGTGAGAGTGACCAATCTTGACATCAAGGCAGCATTTGATCGAGTATGGCATCAAGGAGCCCTTGCAAAACTGGAGTCAATGGGAATCAGGGGGAAAACTCTCCACTGGGTGGCGTCATACCTAGCACAAAGGATGATGGTTGTGGGGTTGGAAGTCAGTCATCTCAGCTCCAGGACATCACTGCAAGAGTTCCTCAGGGTGGTGTCCTCGGCCAAACCATCAGCTGCCTCATTAATGACCTTTTTCCAATATAAGGTCAGAAGTGGAGATGTTTCCAGATGATAGGACAATGTTCAGCACATTTGTGACTCTTCAGTCACTAAATTAGTCCATGCCACAGGGGTGGCACGGTGGCACAATGGTTAGCACTCCTGCCTCACAGTGCCAGGGACTGGGTTCAATTCCGGCCATGGGTGACTGTGAAATTTTGAGTTCTCAGTTTTTGAAATTCATTTACAGGATGTGGGCGTCACTGGTTAGGCCAGCATTTGTTGTCCATCCATAGCTCTCCAGAAGGCGGTGGTGAGCTGCCTTATTGAACCACTGCAGTTCCTGAAGTGTAGGTACAAACAATGCTGTTCGGGAGGGAGTTACAGGATATTGCCCCAGCGACAGTGAAGGAACGTTGATATATTTCCGAGTCAGGGTGGTGAGTGACTTGGAGGGAAACCCCAGGTAATGGGGTTCCCAGGTATCTGCTGCCCTTGTCCTTCTAGATGATAGTGGCCGTGGATTTGGGAGGTGCTGCCTAAGGAACTTTGGATGAACTCCAGTAGTGCATCTTATAGATGGCACATATGGCTGCCACTGTGCGTCGGCGATGGAAGGAGTGAATGTTTGTTGAAGGTGTGCCAATCAAGCGGGCTGCTTTGTCCTGTATGGTGTCAAACTTCCTGAATGTTGTTGGAGCTGCACTCACCCAGGCAAATGGAGAGTATTCCATTACACTCCTGACTTGTGGACAGGCTTTGGGGAATCAGGAAGTGAGCTCACAGGATCTCAGTCCGAAGCGTGGTTGCCCCGTGCCACAACTCTCCCTGTCAAGAGTAGTGGCTATCATCAGGGAGCCACAGCTCAGGACTCCGCAACTCCACTGCTATAACATCAGGTGCCTTGCAGAGATGAGGGATGTGGCTGTTGGCGTGATCAGAATTGGGATCATGCTGGGTGGCAGAAGAATTGCCTGGATGACACCTTTTGAACTGGCGCATCGGGTATTCAGCTCTTGACTGATACAATCCAATGCCTTAAAACAATGATGCTCGACACTGATAATATATGAGGTCTCGAGGAGCGGAGGTGTGCAATGGACTCTGGCCTGAGCGTACCCCTGCTCAGACAGAATTTCACATTGGCCCTAAACCCCTTGGATTCGGCTTCTGCTTGACTCCCGCGAGCTGCTGAGGGTGTTGTACAGATGGTAATGGCTTGTGTCCACTAAAGTGGTTGGAGGATCCTGTATAGTGAAGCAAATGAACAGAGAGATAAATCTGCACATTGAGTTAGAAATGCAAATTTAAAACAGAGGTGTCTCAAAACTGGAACAAATACAGAAAATGATGGGAATGCAAATCGGTCAACCTCTGAAAGAGAAAGCATTCTCAGGAACAATGCTCAATGGTTTGATCCAAATCATATTTCCTTCACTTGTTGGGTAGTCACAACATTTTTTGCTTTTATGACTTGAGTTTGAAAGTCTGATTAGATTTGAATCTGTCTGGCAGAGGAAATAATGTGAGTCGTTTACGTAGGTAAAATATTTACTAAAATGTTAGATTTATTGTCGGGGAAACATGCATGAGCCGTGTGAGTCCGAATGCAAACAGAAGCATAGTCAAGTAATTAAAGTGAAGGGAAAGGAATGTTCTTTGAGTAACATTTAATTGGAAAAGTCAATAGACCAGCAGGATTCATTACTGATTGATTAGCTGTATGTCGCACTATCTGATGGGTTTGACGTTGCCTGGGATACAGTCATTCTGTCCATTTAGTAGCAACATTAGCAGACAGGAAGGATCTTGACCTTCATGTTCTATTGAGATGTTCAGTCACAGACCGAATTCTCCATGCGTCAAAATGTCACTTACAATGTATTCATGGCATTTTATGTGTTCCCAGGAGCATTGTGAACTCTTCACAATGCCACACTTGAGGGGGTGTGTTGGGATAAGCAAATCAGTACAGATTTGTTAGTACAGTTCAGGTTAAATCAGTCCCAGATGATTGATCTCACAGCCAGACATCCCTTTCCTTGTGCCCTGGCACACACGAGCAATGAGTGCGGTATTGCTGGGGCAGGGCATCTTGTAGTATGTGCCAGTTTACTTTATTGCACTCTAACCTGCTGGAAGTGCGAGCAGACAACGGTGAGGGCAACCAAGCATCTAGGTCTCCAGTGAATGGAGGGAATGACGGTGTTTCTCCATTGTGAATGTTTAAGGATTGGGAAAGAAAGTGGAATGACAGGGAAGGAGGATGAATTAGCTTCAAATCAGATCCAGAAAGAAACGTAGGGCGGGATTCTCTCAGCCTGGGGCCGGGCCGGAGAATCGGCGCGACCGGCGCGAATCATGCCACGCCGCCGGGACACGATTCTCCGCTTTGCGCCGGCATGGTCGGTGTTGCGCCGGTTGGGGCCGCGCTATGTGGGATGGGCCGAGCGTCCATAACAGAAAACCCGAGTCCCACTGGCGCCATTCTAATCTGCTCTCAGCCGGCGGGACCTCAGCGTCCAAGGATCCGGGGGCGGCCTGCGGGGGGGGGGGGGTTCAACCCCGGGGTGGGCCTCCGTTGTGGCCTGGCCCACGATCGGGGCCCACCGATCGGCGGGCCGGCCTCTCGGGCCGGGGGGCCACCTTTCTTCCGCGCCGGCCCCTGTAGCCCTACGCCATGTTGCGTCGGGGCCAGCGCGGAGAAGGGAGACACTGTGCATGTGCGCGTTGGCGCCGGTGCCACTGCGCATGTGCGGACCCCGCGGTGCCCAGTTGACGCCAGGATCAGCAGGTGGAGCGGCATGGGCCACTCCAGTGCCGTGCTGGCCCCCTGGAGGGGCCAGAATTTCTGATCCTGAGGCCACATTGACGCCGTCGAGAATCGCGACGGCGTTTCCGACGGCATCAACACTTATCCTCAGGATCAGAGAATCCCGCCCATTAAGCCAGGGAATGTAAAAATGATTTAGGAGAACAAAAAATGAGACAGAAAGGAAAATGAAGAAACCAAATGGGAATAAACTTGTACTTTAAATAGTTTTGTTTCTAGGGCAGAAACACTGGGCTAATCTTTACCGCTTAGGTCACGAGCTCAATGTAGGCTGCTTTTCTGGGGTGGGAACCAGAAATGGCCATTTTTTGAAGATTAATTTGTGAGATGTGGGCGTCACCGACAAGGCCAGCATTTATTGCCGATCCCAAAGTCGTGGGATGTTGAACACAATCTTCTTAATTGGTCACCTCCGGCAGCCCCGTCAACTAGGGAAGATGGCCAGCGTCCGATTTCAGAAGGTACATGTAGCTTAGAATCTTTGCTCAACAAGTAGACTGAATCCATTGCAGTAGGCAAAGAAACAAAATAAACAAAAAGAAATAAGATGCTAACTCTGATTGGCAAACTGGGATGTCTGGACCAAGTGCATAAGACTGACAGACGACTTGAACTGGTCAATACTACGCACAAGACAACTGTGATTGACTTGATAGTTTGAACGTTGGGTGCGTCCCTAAAAGAGGGCAGGCTCAATGTAAGCGGATGACTGAAAGAAAACATTGCACATTCATCTGTCAGGAGAAGAATTCAGTGGAAACAAGGTGTAAGAGTAAATCAAGGAGTTCAGAGGTAACAAGCAAGGTGCAGACTCCATTGTAATGTGTTCTCTCAACTCAAACACGGACAGTTAACCTCATGAGTGTTTATGTTCCACTGCAGAGGAGAAAGACCGATTCTTTGATGAGATTGGCACTTGATAGGGAATCAACAGAATCCCTAAGTCAAACATTTTTTACCGACTGGAATATTTCAATGCAAGAGTGGACGCAGACAATGAGGCATGTGTTTTGTTATGCCCCTGTCGTAGCATAAGCTGCTTCCTTGATGTGCACTCTGACAAAGGAAGGTTCAGACTTGGAGATTGCTTTAACACGTTTATTAAACTGTTAACAATTCTCCTACTTGGATTCGACGTTAATCCTGCTATAGCTACTCAGACTGACTAACCAGTCTGCTACAATCCACATGGTGGGAGTGATGTTCAATCAGCCCTGTATCTTTACTCACTGAGTGTCTCCACTGGAAAGAGACTGAGCATGTGTGATGTGTCCTTTTATATGGGTTGGTGTAATGCCCTCCTGTGGTAGTGTCACCTCTGTGTGTATCGTGACTGCCCATTGGTCGTGTCCTATCTTACTGACCTATTGGTTGACTGTCTGTGTGTCATGTCTCTGGTATTCCCTCTAGTGTCTAGCTAGGTGTAGTGTATGTACATTAACCCTTTGTGTACTTACAGTGATGTATGTCACCACAGCATATTCCTCCTGCCTCAGACATCATGGCCTGGAAAAGATAAATGAGAACAGACAGGGACAACTTCAGCTCAGCTGCTACCATGAGCTTTGTGCAACACACACTTTCTTTCAGAGAAAACCATGCCACATGGAAATATCCAAGATCAGGATACTGGCACCAGTTGGGTCTAATCATCACCAGATGTGACTGTCAGAACAGCATTTTCAACATACATAGCTTACCAGACTGCTGACCGTGATACAGACCACTCCTCAGTGTGCACCCGGGTGAGGATGCAACACCTGAAGCTACTTCATTCAGAGCAGAAATTTCAATTCATATCTTCAATTTAAATTTATTGTCTATCCTTGTATTAACATCAGCCATACAGCCTGCCCAGATAAAAACTAACAGTTCCATGTTGATGGTCTGCTAAATATTTTGTTTATATTATTAAGATACAAAGGTGAAGGGGATTGTTTAATTAAGTACTTTGATCACATTTGAATAGGGGACCACCCAGTGTGTAGGAGAGCGGGGAGGGAGCAGCACCTCTTTGTGAGCCTGCTCCTGGGCCTGGCCTAGTTGCCCATTAAAAGGTCCAGGCAGTGGGCGGTGGAAGGGGTCATTTGACCTGACTGTCTGCCCCTCTACCGCGGCCACATTGGCGGCAGGTGACCTTGGAGAGGGAGCACACCGTGTCCCACGATATGGTTCAAACCTTCCATGACGATTGGGTTCTGTATCATCATCCCCAGGAATACATTTTAGTTTAATTAATGAAGTTTCCTTGTACATTTTGTTTTAGTTACAGTGCCCCAACCAGGGCTGTCACCACTCTATTAATTTGTTAATTTTACTGATTTATTTGTTCAATTAAAAGAGTATAAATAGGGGACACTGGATGTGGGAGGAGAGGTGGAGCCAGAACAAAGTCAATAAACCTCTTCGTAAGGAAGAGCTCTGTGTCTTGGTTTTGACTTCACCAACCAACCTGGATTCTATTAGTATTCCACAGTTCAATTGAACAGGTGCCCTGCAGTATTCCAACACAGAGTGTACAAGCAAAATGGAACATACTTCAAGACACCATCTAAAATACTGCATGCTCAACATATGGGAAGCAAGAGCAAAAAGATGTTGACTGGTTCGGGCTAACATCACTGTGATGGAACTTGTATTTGAAGTCAAGAGATCAGCTCTCATTAATTACAAGAGAGATCCCGGGGATAAAAAGTCCACCAGACTGGTAGGTGGTGCAACAATTGGGTACAACTCTGCCAGGATATCCAGATGTCCTTCAACACAGTGAATGTCAGGGGCATGTTATGAAGAGATCAAAAAGACAATAGGTACATCAGCAAAGAAAATGGCTCCATTGAAAACAAAGGCAGGGCCTGCCAGCGCTGACGGATAGATGGTTGGGGGAGGGGGGGGGAGGAGGGGCAATCTAGGAAGCACTTGAGCACAAAGAGGCAGAATCACAAAAAAAAACTGGGGTTAGGAAAACACCTGCTACCCTGAGTTAATGGATCCCTGTAGAGCTATAAAAATAAACAATCTCATTCCCCCCCTTTGAAACTGCCACAGTCTGTCAATCAAGAAGCTTTCAGCAAGAAATGGGGTGTGAAACTGAATTTTAAAAATCCAATTCAAAGCTTTCCAGCCATACACACAAACTTCTACACTTTAAAGGACAATGAAATTGACTTTGTGGAAACCGCTTCAAAGGTTTCCACCACTTTAAAAGGGTAATGTTTACCTTCATCCCATAGATATTTAAACCTGATAGACTTTTTTAAGGGTTTAGGGGCACAGATGAGATTGCTTTCACTTTATTATGAGAAAACTAAAATTTTTACATACCGTCTGACTGACTTTAAAGGCTCCAGATGGGGAGAGCAGAAAAACAAGCCCCAAACTAGGGAAGACCCCTGACCTGAGACCCTCCAGCCCAGCACAAGCTCCCCTGATCTCCACCTCCCATTAAGGACTCCCTCGGACTGCAAGCCACCAGGCCCACGTTCTTCAAGACTTGCACCAATATGCTTCAGCGGGACTCTTGGCTGGGAGCTGGGGGTGGTGCTGGAGCATTCTAGCCGATTAGTGAATGCTGCATCAGTCCATCAATGATGAGCGAGATTCTGTGGACCAATGTTAAAGTCCGGTTTTGAGCACTTCCGCGGGGATTTTCGCGATGGCCACATTGGCAAGATTGCAGCCCATATTCAATGGCACTTAATGCCAAAAATGAGTCCCCATGAGATTCTCGCCATTACTGGCTGCCTCACTGTCTGATTTGCCTGACCTGTGCCTCAGCTGCTCACCGCTAACAAGAGGGAGCTGAAGGACGATCTGGAGCCGATGAGGGCCTCCTGATCCTCCTGGCATGTAGGTCTCTTGCCATCACCTGTCCTCCATCCTCTGGCTCCTCCTCAGGCTCACCCTCCAGCCCCTCCTGGACCACCTCATCCTCTTCAGACGATGTCACATGTCCCTCCATCACCTCCTGCTCCTCCTCCTCCAACATGTCGCCCTGCTGCCATGTCAGATTGTGGAGGGTGCAGCAGACCACCACAAAGCAGGAAAACCCCTGGGGGGAGGGGGGGTGCACCGCAAGGCACCGCCAGAGCGGCCAAGGCATCACAACCACATTTTGAGCAGCACGATCTCAATGACAGCACGGATGGCAACATGGGCCTCATTATAACAGGTCGCCGCCACGGTCTTAGGCCTCTGCACCGGAATCACCAGCCATGAATAGAGCGTATATCCCTTGTCCTCCACGAGCCATCCCGTCATCCTGGGGTGGTCCTCGAAGACACTGGGGAACTCCGAGTGCCCCAGGTTGCAGCTGTGATCCATGTTCCCAGGGTAGCGGGCACACATGTGCATAATCCTGAGACAGTGGTTGCACATGATCTGAACATTCAGTGGGTGGAACCCCTTCCTTTTAACATAGTGCACGCCCTGATGCCCCAGTCCTCGCAGGGTGACATGCATGCTATTGATCGCTCCCTGGACCTCGGGCATCCCAGCAATTGCAGCAAATTCTGCAACCCGGGCATCTTGATGGGCCAGGTCCAGCTTGAAGTTGATATAGTCTGATGTCCTGACATACAGAGCATTCATCACCACCCGGGTGCACCTGTGGGCGGATGCCTGCGAGTTGCTACAAAGGTCCCCGCGGAGCCCTGGAATGACCCGGCGGCATAAACGTTTAGGGTTGCAGTGACATTCACGGCCACGGGGAGCGGGTGCCCTCCTCCTCCACGAGGTGCCATGTCCACAAGGATGTGGCACAGTTGCTGCACTGTCTCTCTACTGAGACGGTCTTCTGTGGCACATGGTATCTGCCAGCTCATTGAATGACCAACCGTGCCTGGACTTGTTGGGCCATCACTGGCCACCCATTCTGAGACCCTCCTCAGCCTGATGGGCAGCCGGGCCTTCAGAGTGTGCAGCGGCCTCCTGAACATGGGGTGTGCCCGCTTCGGCTGCCGCAAGCAATCATAGAACTTACAGTGCAGAAGGAGGCCATTCGGCCCATCGAGTCTGCACCAGCTCTTGGAAAGAGCACCCTACCCAAGTCCACACCTCCACCTTTTTCCCATAAACCAGTAACCCCACCCAACACTAAGGGCAATTTTGGACACTAAGGGGCAATTTATCATGGCTAATCCACCTAACCTGCACATCTTTGGACTGTGGGAGGAAACTGGAGCACCCGGAGGAAACCCACGCAGACACGGGGAGAATGTGTAGACTCTGCACAGGCCTGAGGGAGAATGACTGACTGCGGGTGAGGAAGGGATTGGTGGGACAGACATACCATTCATATGACAGGATGAGAGCTAGGGTGGTAGCCATACTGACAACACAGATGTTTACAGTAACTTCATTGCAGTGTTAATGTAAGCCTACTTGTGACACTAATAAAAGATTATTATTAAATAAGAGGACGGTGTTTACTGCGTCAAAGATGGTTATGGACCCAGGGGGATGCTACGTCATGCTCAGCGGTGCCCTGGATGGGGTACCAGTGGATCTGGTGAACATGTAAGCTCCCAACTGGGACAATACGGAGTTTGTAGAAAAGATCATGGTGGAAATCCAGGACATAGATATGCACCAACTGATCATGGGGGAGACTTTGGGCGGGATTATCCAGTCGGCAACGCCGGAATTGTGTCCGGCGATCGGCTGGAGAATCAACGTTGGCGCCCAAATCGGGGACGACTCCGCCTTCGCGATGCTCAGCCCCCTCCAAAGTGGCATACTCTAGAAGTACGGCACATGCCCTATCGGCGACCTCAGGATGTTACCTGAGGCCCTCCCCCCATGCTCCGTCCCCGATCGTCGAGATCCCGACGGTGCGGATCTCTCATGCTATTATTTGTCGGGAACACGGCATGGTAGCTGCGGACTCAGTCCAGCGCCGCTACAGAGGAGGAGGCCCGATCCGCAGACACAGGGCACTTCGGCAGGGGCTGGGGGCACTGCTGGGGGGGTGGTCTTGTGGTCGCGGGCCTGGCCAAATGGGGGCACTATTTGGCAGACCGGGTCCATCTGAGGCCTGTGCCATATTGCACGCCGCGGCCGCTGTAGGCCGCCGCCGTGCGCATGTGGGGTTATGTACCCGGCAATTCTCTGGCCATATCGGCAGCTAGTGCCGGGTACTCTACGCAGCCTGCCTACTAGGCCCCAACCAAATGGAGGATCGGTGCCCGTTTTACACCGAATTGTTGGTCAGAAAACGCTACCGTCCCCACGCCGGCGTCAGGACATAGCTTGAAAATCCAGCCCACTATCTGGGGATCCAGATTACCCAAGATTGGACACAGATCCACTAGTGGGACCTGGCCACTCTGGCGAGGCAGTCAGAAAGGACGTACGGAGATGGGACTTACTCCTGCTGTCCATAATAGTGCAGAGGATCAAGATGAACATGCTGCCCAGGTTCCTCTTCCTGTACAGCTCCATACCGATCTATACCCTCAAGGCCTTCCTTAACTATGTCAATCAAATGATTGTGCCGTTTGTTTGGGGGGGGGGGGGGGGGGAAGAATCCAAGGCCTTACAAAGGAAAGGAAACATTGGGTCCTAGCCCTCCCAAACCTACAGTACTACCACTTGGCAGCCACTGCAGAATGGGTGAGGGGATGGGTGAGAGAACCAGAAATAGAATGGGTGAGGATAAGGAGAGCTGCTGTACAGGGACTTCTCTCCGGGCCCTCGTCATGGCAGCACTCCCATCTTCACCAACCAAATACTCAACAAGCTCAGTGGTGGAAGCCACACTCCGAACTTGGAATCAAATGAGACAACACTTCGGCTTAGCCAAAATGTCCACTATGGCCCCCATCTGAGGCAACCACATGTTTGTGCCAGCCATGCTAGACGCCACCTTTAGGATGTGACGGCAGGGTGAAGGGACGCTGACTGTTAGGGACTTCTACACAGAGGACAGGCTAGCGACCTTATGGGAACTGACAGAAAAATTAAAATATCCCAACGGGAACGACCTGTGATACCTACAAGAAATAATAATAATAATCTTTATTGTCACAAGTAGGCTTACATTAACACTGCAGTGAAGTTACTGTGAAAATCCCCTACTCGCTACACTCCGGCGCCTGTGCGGGTATAATGAGGGAGAATTCAGAATGCCCAATTCACCTAGCAGCATGTCTTTTGGGACTCGTGGGACGAAACTGGAGCACCCGGAGGAAACCCACGCAGACACGGGGAGAACATGCCGATTCCACACAGACAGTGACCCAAGCCCGGAATCGAACCTGGGTCCCCGGTGCTGTGAAGCAACCATGCTAACCACTGTGCTACCATGCTGCCCAAAAACTTCCTCCTCAAGGAGACGACAACATACCCACGGACACCAAGACACACAATGCTAGAGGATTAACGGACACGGGCAAGATAGGAGGGGGATCTGCGGGGACCTATATGGATGACTACGAGAAAGGGCACGCTTCCCACTGAATGAAACACAGGAAAAGTGGGAGGAAGAACGAGGGCTGGAAATAGGGTGGGCACTCTGGAGCAAACCACTGAACAGGTCAAACTCCACCTCCACTTGCGCAAAGCCAAGCCTCATGCAACTGAAAGTGGTGCACAGAGCACAGGGCACACCTATCAATGACCCAAATGAGCAGGTTCTTCCTGGAGGTGGCAGACAAATGTGAATGGTGCCAGGGATGCCCGGCCAACGACACCCACATGTTCTGGGCATGCCCCAGACTTGTCGGCTTCTGGACAGCCTTCTTTGAAGCAATGTCCAAGGTTGTGGGGTGGGGCTGGAGCCAAGCACGAAAGTGGCAGTCTTCAGGATATTGGACCAGCCAGTGCTATATATGAGTAAGGGGGCCGACACCCCTGCCTTTGCTTCCCTAATTGCCCGCCAGAGAATCCTGCTTGGCTGGCGATCAGCAGCGTCACCCATAGCTGCAGACTGGCTCCACCTGGAGAAAATCAAATTCGCCATCCAAGAGTCAGAGGGAGGCTTCCACCAAATGTGGAGGCCATTCACCAACTTGTTTCAGGACCTATTTAAAGCCAGCAGCCAATAGAGTGACGGGAGGTGGGGAGGACCACACAGGAGCAAATAAGGCACCAGGAAACAGGTAGAGAGAAGAGGGGAGGAGAGGAAGCAAGGGTGAGAGGAGGGAGGGGTTAGGAATGGCAGGAATAGACAACAGAGGGCTTGCTCTTAGCAAGGCCACAAAGTACAAGACCCAAGGAAATACCTGAAATATGCGTGGGGGGTGGAGTGGGGGTACAGGGGGACCGGGGCCAAATGACAGGGGGGATGGGGGAGGGGAGAGCTATCCATATGTAAATAGATGACAATTTCCTTTAAAAAAAAATGTATTCCAATTAAATATCTTTTAAAAAATAACAAAAAGGGAGGTGGGAGGCTAAGGGGTTGGGGTTATGGGAGGCCAATTCCAATTTTGAGCTCTTGTAAATTGCATCTAATCCACATACCGTTGTTTATTGTGCAGTGTATAAAATGAAAAACATCAATAAAAATATGTTATAAAATCAATAGTGAGACCTGGATAACGTACACTAGGCAGGAGATAAAGCTGGATAGCTTCCACCTTCATTGCCTCCGAAATACCCTTGACATCTCTTGGAGAAGGACAAGGTTTTGGAGCATTTTAATTCCATACACTCATTGCTAAACCGATGATATCTGTGCTGTCTCAGCCACGTTTATTGAATGGATGATGGCCATATACTTTCTGTATGGTGAACTGACTACTGGGGATCATGACCTCCTGGGCATCCATACGCCTACTATAGGGACGCCTGCAAGCGTAATTATGACGATGCTGGATATTGACACTAACAATTGGGATGGACACTGATGGACCTGACCTCTGGTGGCTGACTGTTTGGAAGGGCATTGGTAGACGTGACAGAAGTGAAAAGCTCAGCTGGCCGAGAAGAGGGCCTAGAGTAAACAGAGGCCAGTGAATTGTGCATCGTCTCAGTCCACTGTCTTCCTCTGCAGTAAACATAGTATATTCTGCCATGCAAGAGCCACACCAGGCGATGTTTAACACAGAGTTTATCACCACAGCACAAACCAACATCTGACAAAGCAGAAGGCTGCCAGGGAAGTGTATAATTTGCTCCCCACTACTGCCTGGCAGGTAGGCGTCATTGCTATGGTCCCAACTCCAGGAAAAACGTCCGAACATGTCATAGAATTGGTCCAACGAGAAATTCAATCACATTTTCCTCTCCCCACCCTGTTTCGAAAGCTACCTCTGTGGGGTAGGGAAAATTCAGCTTGTTGAATGGCATTACATTAACAATGCTCACATCTTTTAAAATGCATTTTCACTGCTAAGTTCCAAGCCTGACTTTCTAAGGTTAGTTTAATTGGCAATTACTGTGCAAATCTTAAAATAATGGGGAGGCCAAGGGTGAAATGTAAATAGCAGAACAGCGTAAATTGCCCATAATGTTCTGGAACGCATGGCAATTTCATAATCCCCTGAATTTGCTGGTCCATCGCTTTTTAATAACATTGTGCAATATTACTTATTTTTCCAGCTCAATATTTTAAGGTGTTTGCATTATGAAATATCGCATGATAATAAAGGTCCATGATGCTTACTAGAAAGCTCTTCACTTTGGGAGAAAGCTTAATTCATCTTTACATCCTGTCCCATCGTCAGCCAAGCATCCCTTTGGCTCTGAATAGTTACATCTGCTGTAGAATGAGTTAACCACACACCTACGTACATGCACAATAAACAAATCGTATGGGAAAGAAGGAACAAGGTCCTTTTCTTTGTCCCATTAAATAAAGGGATGAATTTATAATAACAATCTTTATTGTCACAAGTAGGCATACATTAACACTGCAATGAAGTTACTGTGAAAATCCCCTAGTCGCCACACTCCGGCACCTGTTCGGGTGCACAGAGAGAGAATTCAGAATGTCCAATTCACCTAACAGCACGTCTTTCGGGACTTGTGGGAGGAAATCGGAGCACCCGGAGGAAACCCAAGCAGACACAGGGAGAACGTGCAGACTCTGCACAAACAGTGACCCAAGCCGGGAATCAAACTCAGATTCCTGGTGCTGTGAAGCAACAATGCTATAGTGAACTAGAAAGGACGTTGAGGAGAAATGTAGCTAATAAATTAAAGGACACAGTTCAGTAAAGGAATAGGTTATAATTACAAAAGGACTCTTGGTCAGTTGGAATTGCTGCAGCTCATGGATATCGCAAGATTGTTACAGAGTAGAAAGATGCCATTTGGCCCATCGTGTCTGCACTAGGTCTCCAACTGAGCATTATGTGCAAAAGACAAGGCTGAGGCATTCGCTGTAATGATATGTATATCGGTATGCCAGTGAAGGGTTAATTATTACATCTCAGTGTAATTCAAACACTAGAGGGCACCACCAGTTCCCAGTATAAATATCAGACCTCAGGAACCTTGGGTAGAAGGTTGGTATGTGTTAACAGAGAGAGAAGGATTGATCACAATTCAGGAAGTAGTTTAGATTAGAGAGAAGTATCATGAGTACATCATTAGTCAATATTAGATTATAGATTACTTTATTAATAGTTACAGCTCTGTAGTCTGTGCAAACTCTATTTAATTTAATCGTTATTCAATAAATTAGTTTTGCTTCAATCTAAAGATTGGTGGTTTCCTCATCATCCATTCATCTGACCATTCTGGATCACAAGGCAAAGAATAACAACATATTACCACAAAGTGGAATATAACATTCGCTACAATCTACAGCCAGAAATGCCGAGTGGAGGATCCATCTCAGTCTCCTCCGAAGGTCCCCAGCATTACAGATGTCACTCCAAAAGAAACGGCTGAAGGCAGTGGATACTGCAAAGACTATGGGTCCTGACAATATACCAGCAATAATACTGAAGACTTGTGCTCCAGAACATGCCGCACCCCGAGCCAAGCTGTTCCAGTACAGCTAAAACACTGGCATCTACCCGGCAATGTGGAAAATTGCCCAGGTGTGTCCTGTATGCAAAAAACAGGACAAATGTAATCCAACCAATTACCACCCTATCAGTCTACTCTCCATCATCAGCAAGGTGAAGGAAGGTGTCATTAACAGTGCTATCAAGCAGCACTTACTCAGCAATAATCTGCTCACTGATGCTCAGTTTGGGTTCCGTCAGGGCCACTCAGCTCTTGACCTCATTACAGCCTTGGTTCAAACATGGACAAAAGAACTGAATGCCGGGGGTGAGGTGAGAGTGACAGCCCTTGAAATCAAGGCAGAATTTGAGTATGGCATCAAGGAGCCCTAGCTAAACTGGAGTCAATGGGAATCAGGGGGGAAACTCTCTGCTGGTTGGAGTCATACTTGGCACAAAGGAAAATGGTCATGACGGTTGGAGCTCAATCATCTCAACTCCAGGACATCACTGCAGGAGTTCCTCAGGGTAGTGTCCTAGGCCCAATCTTCTTCAGCTGCTTCATCAATGACCTCCCTTCCATCATAAGGTCAGAAGTGGAGATGTTTGCGGATGACTGCACAATGTTCAGCACCATTCGCAACTCCTCAGATAATGAAGCAGCCCATGTTCATGGAGCAATAACCAGGCTTGGGCTGACAGGTGGCAAGTTACATTCGCGCCACACAAATGCTAGGCAATGACCATCTTCTACAAAAGAGGATCTAACCACCGCCCCTTGACATTCAATGGCATTACCATCGCTGAATCCCCCACAATAAATATCCTAGGGGTTACCATTGATCAGAAACTGAACTGGATTGGACACAGTAACACTGTGGCTACCAGGGCAGGTCAAAGGCTAGGACCCCCCAAAGCCTGTCCACCATCTACAAGGCACAAGTCAGGACTGTAATGGAATATTCTCCACTTGCTTGGATGAGCGCAGCTCCAACAACACTCGAGAAGCTGAGCGCCATCCAGGACAAAGCAGCCCGCTTGATTGCTCTCCCTTCCACAAACAATCAAACCCTCCAGCACCGATAAACAGTGGCAGCCATTTGTACCATCTACAGGATGTACTGCAGTAACTCACCAAGTTTTCTGAGACAACATCGTCCAAATCCACGACCACTAGCATCTAGAAGGACAAGAGCAGCAGATACCTGGGAACCCCACCATCTGGAGTTTCAACTCCAAGTCACTCACTCACCACTCCGACTTGGAAATACATCATCGCTCCTTCACTGTCGCTGGGGCAACATCCTGGAACTCCCTCCCTAACAGCACAGTGGGTGTACCTACATCTCAAGAACTGCAGCGGTTCAAGGAGGCAACTCACCACCACTTTCTGAAGGGCAACTAGGGATGGGCAATAAATGCTGGCCTAACCAGCGAAACCCACATCCCGTAAATGAATAAGCATTTTAAAAAAAATTAGCCAAGACCTCAGCGGGTAACCCTTGTTGCCAAGAGCCAATCCCTCACCCGAGGGAGTGCCTCATAGCTGCTGGGAACCGACGTGTGTGCCAGTATGTATGCATTGCCCATGCCGCCTGGGTATCGGGCGCCGATGTGCATGATGTGCAGCTGGTGGTCGTACATTTAGGGAGTGAATGCCCTTCCGATTGATGGAGGGCAGCCCCTGATGAGCCAGTGCTGGTAGAGGAAAATGTGTGTCATCCATCACCCCCTGGACGTGGGGCATGTCAGCGATAGAAGCAAATACTGCTACCTGGGCATCCTGATGTGCCTGGTCCAGACTGAAGTTTATATAGTCTGCTACCCAGGCGCATCGGGCATCCGTCACAGTGCGGTGCCTACTTGGCCCCTGGAAAGACCCAGAGGTATAAAAGGTCAGGGCGACCCTCACCTTGACGGTATTCGGAGCATATATACTCCTCCATACCCCTGCAGTGCCAGGTGCGCCATCATCTGGCACAGGTGGCGCATGGTCTCCCTGGTTAGCCAAAGTCTTTGGTGGCACAGGTGGTCCGGCAGCTCCTTGAAGGACAGGCGCCAACGGTATATACATGCCCTGATGCGGTGTGTCCATCGCAACTCTTCCTTGGCCTGTTGGACGGCCGGCACTCGAGCCTCGCCGCTGGCCCCTGCTCTTCTGGGGCAGGATCCTCTTGTGCAGGGTCCTCCCTGAGCAGGCCCTGTGCCTCCAGTGTCCATGCATCTGTAACGGCAGCTGTGGCTACGTAGATGGGAAGCATTCCTGGCTGTACTCTGAAATTCATTCCCTGCAAGGAGGGGGGAAGAGAAGACAGGCGGAATTCTCTGTCGGCTGACATCGAAATCGGTAAACATGATTGGGCAGAGAATAGGTTCCAACTCCAAAATCGCGGCAGGTGCTGATTTGACGCCAAGTCACAATTCTCTGACACCTCTACAGCAGCATCAATGTGGTCCGGAACGCACGTACAGTAAACACTGTTAGCATATCATTAGTGGGCACAGTCAGGTATTCTCCGGGGTCTCTGCCATTCTCCGCCTCCGATGGGCCGAGTTCCTGATGGCACAGTTCACTTGTGCTTTTAAAAATCATGGAACCGGCGTCACGGCAGATGAGGGAGAGAGAGGAGGTTGGACACGAAGTGGGCAACTGGACTGCCGGGCCGGACACTGGCTGGGCTGGCTGGGGTGGGAGGGGCCCTGCCACATCCGCGGGAAGGGGGGTTGACAGAGGATGGGCCGAGTGGCCAGGTGAGCCCCCCATGAGACTGGGGTGGTATCCAGGCACGGGCCATCATTGCCGCGATCTGCAAGGCAACCATCTTGCTGTGCACCCCACTGACCACCCACCTTCGCCCCGGTTTTGCAGAGTGGCGCTAGCCCTATGTGTGCCTCTCCCCCCCCCCCATTTCCGCACCCCACCCTCCGCCATACAGCATCACCAGTGAGGCATCTGGCGGCCCACCCAGGCCAACACCCACTGTAGTTCCCACGGGGGCACCGGGTGGGGGCTGTAGAGCATAATGCTGGCATGGGCAGTGCCAGCCAACAATACCCCCAGCATCAGGGATGGGCGCCAGGGCCAGAGGCCCCCACGGTGCGGGGCATCGACGGGGCCAGAGGTGCGGGGATGGGGGTGGGTGCGGGAGCGGACATGCAGGACCAGAGTCCGCAGTGCCAACAGGGGGAACCATGTAGCCCGATGGACCTGGCAGGAAATGGATATTGGAGTTCAACCAGCAACTGTTGCAATCCCTAATTTGATTAGAGATAGTCAACACGGTTTTGTGAAGGGTAGGTCGTGCCTCACAAACCTTATTGAGTTATTTGAGAAGGTGACCAAACAGGTGGATGAGGGTAAAGCAGTTGATGTGGTGCATATGGATTTCAGTAAAGCGTTTGATAACATTCCCCACGGTAGGCTACTGCAGAAAATACGGAGGCATGGGATTCAGGGTGATTTAGCAGTTTGGATCAGAAATTGGCTAGCTGGAAGAAGACAAAGGGTGGTGGTTGATGGAAAATGTTCAGACTGGAGTCCAGTTACTAGTGGTGTACCACAAGGATCTGTTTTGGGGGCACTGCTGTTTGTTATTTTTATAAATGACCTGGAGGAGGGCGTAGAAGGATGGGTGAGTAAATTTGCGGATGACACTAAAGTCGGTGGAGTTGTGGACAGTGCGGAAGGATGTTACAAGTTACAGAGGGACATAGATAAACTGCAGCGGTGGGCTGAGAGGTGGCAAATGGAGTTTAATGCAGAAAAGTGTGAGGTGATTCATTTTGGAAGGAATAACAGGAAGACAGAGTACTGGGCTAATGGTAAGATTCTTGACAGTGTGGATGAGCATAGAGATCTCAGTGTCCATGTACATAGATCCCTGAAAGTTGCCACCCAAGTTGAGAGGGTTGTTAAGAAGGCGTATTGTGTGTTAGCTTTTATTGGTAGAGGGATTGAGTTTCGGAACCACGAGGTCATGTTGCAGCTGTACAAAACTCTGGTGTGGCCACATTTGGAGTATTGCGTGCAATTCTGGTCGCCACATTATAGGAAGGATGTGGAAGCATTGGAAAGGGTGCAGAGGAGATTTACCAGAATGTTGCCTGGTATGGAGGGAAGATCTTATGAGGAAAGGCTGAGGGACTTGAGGCTGTTTTCATTAGAGAGAAGAAGGTTAAGAGGTGACTTAATTGAGGCATACAAGATGATCAGAGGATTGGATAGGGTGGACAGTGAGAGTTTTTTTCCTCGGATGGTGATGTCTAGCACGAGGGGACATAGCTTTAAATTGAGGGGAGATAGATTTAGAACAGATGTCAGAGGTAGGTTCTTTACTCAGAGAGTAGTAAGGGTGTGGAATGCCCTGCCTGCAACAGTAGTGGACTTGCCAACACTAAGGGCATTCAAATGGTCATTGGATAGACATATGGATGATAAGGGAATAGTGTAGATGGGCTTTAGAGTGGGTCACAGGTCGGCGCAACATCGAGGGCCGAAGGGCCTGTACTGCGCTGTAATGTTCTATATTCTATGTTCCTGCTAATCGGCGCAGCCTTGGCAGATGCACGAGCTGCCGCTGCTCGAGGAAGAGGAAGCTGCAGCAGCGGAGGGCAGCAGCAGAGCGGGCAGCAGCAGAGTGTGCCACAGAGGGACAGAAGGTAGCTACCCAGGATGGAGAGGCAGCCACCCAACAGACTGAGGAGGAGGAGCAGCCAAGGGTATGTCACATGAGGCCTCGCGTCTACCGGCAGGGCCCGTCATTCGAGGACCTGCCGGGCCGGACATGTCGTCGAAGACTCCATCTGAGCAGGGAGACAGTGCAACATATCTGCTAGATGATGGTACACCTGGCACCACAGGTGTATGGGGCAGGACACCCGCTCCCAGTGGCTGGGTGGGCCATCATTATTTTATGCAACGGGGTCCTTCCAGGCGCCAAGTGGGGACCTGTCCGAGATCTCACAGACCTCAGTGCCCAGGGGCATCTGCTCCGTCACAGAGGCCCTATATGCCCACGCGGCTCAATACATCCATTTAAATGTGGACCGAGCCCACCAGGATGCCTGGGCAGCGGAGTTCACCTCCATCGACGGAATGTCCCGGGTCCAGGGGGTGATCGATGTGATGCCTGTTCCCCTACAAACACCTGCAGATCACAGGCCGCTCAACAACAACCGAAAGGTGTACCGCTTGATGAACATGCAGCTGATATGCGACCATCAGCTGCGCATCATACAAGTCTGTGCCTGATATCCGGGCAGTGTGCACGACCCCTTCATCCTGGGACACTCGACGATTACTGACATGTCCGAGATGCCCTACCGGCTGGGGGTTGGCCCCTAGGCGACAGGGGTTATCCACTGCAACCGTGGCTGATGACACCTATCCGGAGGCGACAGTCCGATGTGGTGACCCACGACAACGATGCCCATGCAGCAACCAAGAGTGTGTTCAAGTGGTGGTTCAAGCTCCTGAAGACCACTCTGGAGGGGATCTCCAGTATGATGCTGGGAGGGTCACCGGATTCATGGCAGCCTGCTGCGTCCTGCACAACATCGCGCAGCAGAGTGGTGGTGTGCTGAAGGAAGGGGATGAACATCAGGATGAGGATGATGCAGGGGAGGGCGTTGATGGGCGGGACATGGGGCCCAGGTAGGCATGGGAGCATGTACGATGTGAGCGCCAGGGCCAACGCGGGTGGGATGCGCTGATCGCCTCCAGGCTCACCGAATAGGGAAGGGTGGGGGACTGGCCAGGGGCACGGACACTGCTGCGATGCCCAGGTGGCTCTCGCACATGGCTGCCTATGAGATGGCAACCCTGCCCTGGGCCTCGGCCAGCGCCTGCACAAAATGCCCCAGGCCTTGCACAAGCTGTTCCATAGCCAAAACCGTCGACCCCAATGCCTCCACCACCACGGACGTCACCCGTGCGGTGTTGGCCTGGGTGGAATGTACTGTCGGCACCGCCTCCTGTTGCTGCATGCGGTTGGACTCCTCTAACTGCACCTGCAGGTACTGGATTGTTGCCGACAACCCCTCATGTAGTCCCTGACTCTGCAACTGCATCTCCATGATTGATGGGACTGTCTGTTCCAAATGCCCGGTACCCGTCTGGACGGCAACTAGTCCACTCTCTGACCGACCGTCCCCTCGGCTGTTCCAATCTCCACCTACTGTACCGGATCAGCTGTGCGGTGTGCACCAGGTAGTATCCCAGGAGCCTCTTCACGAAAGTGCCCAATCGAGGTGAGTGTCTCTGGGATGTACCCACCCCATCTCCAGCAGGTCCTGCACGACACAAGACAAGATGCATTATTATACCGTGGACCGAGGGAAGTGTGGATGGGGGTGGTATGGAAAGGGTGGTGTAGGGTGATGGTGGTGTGATGTGAGGGTGGGGATAAGGGTGGTGTGGGTGTAAGGATGATATTGGGGGGGTGCGGGTGGTGTGGGGTGAGGGCGGGAGTGCGGGTGGTTTGGGGGTGAGGGTGGTGTGGGATGGTGTAGGGTGAGTGTGTTGTGAGCGTGGTGCGGGATGAGGGTGGGGTTGAGGGTGATGCAGGGGTGAGAATGGTGTGGGGGTGGAGTTGGGGGGGGGCTGTTGACACACGTGTCATGGGGAACCGCATCTGAGCGAGGTCTCACTTCCTCGTCGCGGCCGAACTCCATCCAGGCAACTTCCCTTTCCTCCGGGCCGCTGATCACACCCAGGGCCCTGGTTAGGAGCCGCAGGTTCACCATTCCCCTCCTGCCTTCTCCCGCTCTTGGCGGTTGCGCAGCATTCTCCTGGGCAGTGTGTGTGTGTGTGTGTGTGTGTGTGTGCGGGGGAGGGGGGGGGGGGTGGGGCTACTCAGTCAATGACAGTGTTATACGGTCTGACGCATGCAGCCCAGGGATGGGTAGCTGGTGACCTCAGTGGCCAGGGCACCTGGCCATGGCGGCAGGTATGGGCACCGGCACGAGGTACAGTGTGGGGGTTCGACCGCCGTCCGGGTTGGCGGGGGTGGGGGGTCGGGTTACGGGGCTTAGTGCCAGATACACAGTTCTATCGACTCAACCTGGCGGCCCTGAGGTGGGCGTGCAGTTTTTTTAAGGCACTGCCGGTCAGTCCGGATGGTGTTGCCCACGGCGCTGACAGTTTCTGCCACCTGTGCCCAGGCATGGCAATCGGCTGCGGCTGGCAGCCTCCTTCCCAGGCTGGGGTACAGAATCATCCTCCTCTCCTCCACCACGTCCAAGAGGGTTTCCAGTTCAGCATCTGTAAATATTGGGGCTGTTCTCCTCGCTGGTATCTTGTTGGCTGGGATGGTGTGTGTGGGGAGTGAAGTGTGTATGTGCGGCTGCAGCTTGTCGGCCTCCTGAGTGTCAATCGCCAAACCGGTGAATCCGGCACCGTTTCTCAATGGACTTGATTGTGTTCCACGTGGCCATGGTGCTCGCCCCTCAATAGTGGCGGAATCGGTCCCGGTGCGGTGCCAGTTTTGCTGTCATGAAACTCCACAAATTCTGCAGCGGCGTCAACACAGTCTCAGAAACGGAGAGACCCACCCTCTGTCTTTGCAACTCCAACTAATTGTGAATTGAAGGATGCTTTAAAACATTTAAAAAACTACAAGACAAACCTAACTTAACATGGCTCTCCATCAACACAAGCCACCATTCCCTTTAGGCATTAAAATCCAACCAGCTCAAACTCTGCTGAGAATAAGGTGTAACTAGATAATAAATTAGATTGTCCTTGCGTTCGACCTAGTTATACCTAAGCTTATAAAAGCTGGATGGTGCTTTTTTCACCTTCCATTTCCACTGGGGCAAAGAAGGCTGTGAAAATTTAATAGATTTTTCTTTCAAAATTACAAGGTATTTTGATAGGATGAATAAGGAAAGACTAAAATTATCACTGAAAATGAGGAGAAAGTTTAGGAGAAAATGCTTTCGGCAGAAAGTTGTTAAATTGTGGATTGCTTTACCACAGGGAGTAGCTGAAAAAGATACTATTGCACTTTATAAAAGTAGATAAGCTTTTGATTTGACTGAGGGAAGATATGGATCATTGAAGAGAGATGAGGGCAGTGGATTTAGTTTGGGCTGTTCCACTACTCACCAAGACACCATAAACAATACCTTTCAAATCCACGATTGTTACCATTTTGAAGGACAAGGGCAGCCATGACAACGTCGTCATCAAAACGTTCCCCACCAAGCCACTCACCATCCTGACCTGGAAATACATCGCTATTCCTTCATTGTCGCTGGATCAAAACCCTGGAAATGTCTCCCTAACAGCACTACAGGTGTCCCTACACCACACGCATGGCGGCGGTTCAAGAAGGCAGCTCACCACCATCTTCCCAAGGGCAATAAATGCTAGCCTAGCCAGTGACGCCCATATCCCATGAATAAAAAACGTATGGAACCAGGGGCGAAATTCTCCGGTATCGGCGTGATGTCTGCCGACCGGTGCCCAAAACGGCGCAAATCAGTCGGGCATCACGCCACCCCAAAGGTGCGGAATCCTCCGCATCTTGGGGGGCCAAGCCCCAACCTTAAAGGGCTAGGCCCACGCTGGACTGATTTCCGCCCCGCCAGCTGGCGGAAAAGGCCTTTGGTGCCCCGCCAGCTTGCGCGGAAATGACATCACCGGGCGGCGCATGCGCGGGAGCGTTAGCGACCGCTCACGGCATCCCCGCGCATGCGCTGTGGAGGGAGTCTCTTCCGCCTCCGCCATGGTGGAGACCATGGCGAAGGCGGAAGGAAAAGAGTGCCCCCTCGGCACAGGGACGCCCACGGATCGGTGGGCCCCGATCGCGGGCCAGGCCACCGTGGGGGCACCCCCCGGAGCCAGATCGCCCCACGTCCCTCCCAGGACCCCGGAGCCCGCCCGCGCTGCCTTGTCCCGCCGGTAAGGTAGGTGGTTTAATCTACGCCGGTGGGACAGGCATTCTAGCAGCGGGACTTCGGCCCATCCGGGCCGGAGAATCGCGGGGGGGCGTGGGGGGAGGGGGGTGCCAACCGGCGCGGCGCGATTCCCGCCCCCGCCGAATATCCGTTGTCGGTGAATTCGGCCCCGGCGGAGGCGGGATTCATGCCAGCCCCCGGCGATTCTCCGACCCGCCGGGGTGTCGGAGAATCTCGCCCCAGTTCTATGCAGAAGAACAAGAGGCGACTTTATTGAGACATATAGGATTCTCAGGGGGCTTGACAGGGTAGATGCCAAGAAGTTGCTTCCCCTTGTGAGAGAACCAAGGACTAGAGGACATAATCTCAGAGTAAGGGGTTGCCCATTTAAGGCAGAGATGAGGAGGAATTTCTTCTCTCAGAGAGGAGTGAATCTGCCAAATTCTTTACCACAGAGGCTGGATTATTACATATGTTCAAGGCTGGGATAGACAGAGTTTTAACCAGGAAAGGAATCAAGGGTTATGGGGATAAAGTGGGAAAGTGGAGTTGAGGATTATCGGATCAGTCATGATCTCGTTGGCGGAGCAGACTCAATGGGCCAAATGGCCTCATTCTGCTCTTATGTCTTATGGTCTTATGCGTATAATCTTGCTGCATTAAGATCCCAGGAATCAGCTGTAATATTGATTTGGCATTCCACTCAATATCATTCGTTAGTTTTAAGGTTAGTTGGGGCATAAATCAAACATTGCTGCTAGTTCCGTCGGTTTTCTGACTTGTGGGAGAGGATAATATTGCCTCCAATGGGTCAAAGGACTTCCTTTAATATTGTAAATATTTATGATTCTTATCCACTTGCAAGCCTGTAAGCATTTGATTATAATCAGCAGGACCGATATTAACATTTTATTTAAGAAATAAATTTGCATGATATTTTATGTTTTATTGAACCTTTGAAGCTCAAGGCAACATTTTACAGCCAATAGTAAACATACTTTCATGTATATGGAGTATACCACAATTCACCAATCTTTCTCTATTGTGGGTTTGATGTTCTCCTACCCTACATGTTAGGTAGGGGGTGGCTGGGATTATGAGTCACAGATATGTAAGCAGGTTCTGGATAGATGTAGAAATAATAGAGTTGTTGTAGTGGGAGACTTTAATTTTCCTCATATTGACTGGAAATCCCTTAGGGCTAGGGGTCTGGATGATGAGGAATTTGTTAAGTGTGTCCCAGAAGGTTTTTTGGAACAATTTGTGGATAGTCCGACTAGAGAGGGGGCTACATTGGACCTAGTACTAGGGACGAGCCCAACCAGGTCATCGAAGTTGCAGTGGGAGAACATGTGGTGAACAGTGACCACAATTCCGTAAGCTATTGGATACTCATGGAAAAGGACGAGTGTTGTCCGAGGGTTAAGGTGCTAAATTAGGGGAAGGCTAACTACAACCAGATTAGGCAGGATTTGGAGGCTGTTGTTTGGAGAGGCTGTTTGAGGGTAAATCCACATTTGGCATGTGGGAGTCTTTTAAGGAGCGGATGATGGGTGTGCAGGACAGGCATGTGCCGGTAAAAATGAAGGACAGGAAAGGCAGGATTAGGGAACGATGGATGACCAGGGAAATTGAGAATCTTGTCAAAAAGAAAAAAGATGCATATGTAAGCACAGACAATTAAAGAGGCTCAAACAGGGAGTTAGGAGGGCAAAAAGGGGTAACAAAATGACCTTGGCAGACAGGATTAAGGAGAATCCCAAGGCATTTTATACATATATTAGGAACAAGAGGGTAGCTGGAGAAAGAGTTGGTCCACTCAAGGACAAAGGAGGGAAATTATTTGTGGAACCAAAGGAAGTTGGTGAGGTCCTCAATGAGTATTTTGCATCAGTATTCACAAAGGAAAGGGACCCGTTGATTGGTGGTGTCTCAGAGGGATGTGTAAACACTTTAGAACAGGTTGCTATTATGAGGGAGTAAGTAGGTGTGTTAAAAAGCATTAAGGTAGACAAATGCCCAGGGCCAGATGGCATCTATCCCAGATTACTGAGAGAGACAAGGGATGAAATCGCTGGGCCTCTAACAGAAATCTTTATGTCTGCATTGGCTACCGGTGAGATCCCAGAGGATTGGAGGATAGCCAATGTTGCACCGTTATTTAAGAAGGGTTGCAAGAATAATCCGGTTAATTGTAGGCCAGTGAGCTTGACGTCAGTGATAGTGAAATTGGTGGAAAAGATTCTCAGAGATAGGATCTATGCACATTTGGAAGTGAATGGTCTTATTAGCCATGATGTGGAGATGCCGGCGTTGGACTGGGGTGAGCACAGTACGAAGTCTTACAACACCAGGTTAAAGTCCAACAGGTTTGTTTCGATGTCACTAGCTTTCGGAGCACTGCTCCTTCCTCAGGTGAATGAAGAGGTCTGTTCCAGAAACACATATATAGACAAATTCAAAGATGCCAAACAATGCTAGGAATGCGAGCATTAGCAGGTGATTAAATCTTTACAGATCCAGAGATGGGGTAACCCCAGGTTAAAGAGGTGTGAATTGTCTCAAGCCAGGACAGTTGATAGGATTTCGCAGGCCAGATGGTGGGGGATGAATGTAATGTGACATGAATCCCAGGTCCCGGTTGAGGCCGCACTCATGTGCGCGGAACTTGGCTATAAATTTCTGCTCGGCGATTCTGCATTGTCGCGGGTCCTGAAGGCCGCCTTGGAAAACGCTTACCCGGAGATCAGAGGCTGAATGCCCTTGACTGCTGAAATGTTCCCCGGCTGGTAGGGAACATTCCTGCCTGGTGATTGTTGCGAGATGTCCGTTCATTCGTTGTCGCAGCGTCTGCATGGTCTCGCCAATGTACCACGCTTCGGGACATCCTTTCCTGCAGCGTATGAGGTAGACAACGTTGGCCGAGTCGCACGAGTATGTACCGCATACCTGGTGGGTGGTGTTCTCACGTGTAATAGTGGTATCCATGTCAATGATCTGGCACGTCTTGCAGAGATTGCCATGACAGGGTTGTGTGGTGTCGTGGTCACTGTTCTGAAGACTGGGTAATTTGCTGCACACAATGGTTCGTTTGAGGTTGCGCGGTTGTTTGAAGGCAAGTAGTGGGGGTGTGGGGATGACCTTGGCAAGATGTTCATCGTCATCAATGACGTGTTGAAGGCTGTGAAGAAGATGACGTAGTTTCTCCGCTCCGGGGAAGTACTGGACGCCGAAGGGTATTCTGTCGGTTGTGTCCCATGTTTGTCTTCTGAGGAGGTCGGTCCGGTTTTTCGCTGTGGCGCGTTGGAACTGTCGATCGATGAGTCGAGTGCCATATCCCGTTCGTACGAGGGCATCTTTCAACGTCTGTAGATGTCTGTTACGCTCCTCCTTGTCTGAGCAGATCCTGTGTATCCGGAGCGCTTGTCCATAGGGGATGGCTTCTTTAATGTGTTTAGGGTGGAAGCTGGAGAAGTGGAGCATCATGAGGTTATCCGTGGGTTTGCGGTAAAGCGAAGTGCTGAGGTGACCGTCCTTGATGGAGACGAGTGTGTCCAAGAATGCAACTGATTTTGGAGAGTAGTCCATGGTGAGTCTGATGGTTGGATGGAACTTATTAATGTCATCGTGTAGTCGTTTCAGTGATTCTTCGCCGTGGGTCCAAAGGAAAAAAATTAGCGACATTAGCGACTGTCTTATTAGCGACAGACAGCATGGTTTTGTACGAGGCAGGTCATGTCTCACAAATTTGATTGAATTTTTTGATGAGGTGACAAGAATGATTGTCGAGGGAAGGACTGTGGATGCTGTCCAAATGGACTTCAGTAAAGCATTTGATAAGGTCCCTCATGGCAGGCTGGCACAAAAGATTCGATCACATGGGGTCAGGGGTGAACTATCTGGATGGATCCAGAACTGGCTTGGCCCTAGAAGATAGAGGGTAGCAGTGGAAGGGTGTTTTTCTGAATGGAGGTCTGAAATAGTGGTGTTCCACAGGGATCAGTACTGGGACCTCTGCTGTTTGTAATATATATAAATAACTTGGAAGAAAACGTAGCGGGTCTGATTAGCGCATTTGCGGATGATACTAAGATTGCAGGAGTTGCGGATAGTGATGAAGATCGTCAGAGAATACAACAGGATATAGATAGGCTGCAAAATTGGGCAGAGAAATGGTAGATGGAATTTAACCCGAACAAATGTGAGGTGATGCATTTTGGTAGATCCAATTCAGGTGGGAGCTATAAAATAAATGGCAGAACCATCAGGTGCACAGAGACACAGAGAGATCTAGGCGTGCAGCTCCACAGATCCTTAAAAGTGGCAGCACAGGTAGAAATGGTGGTAAAGAAAGCATATGGTATGCTTGCCTTCAGAGGACAGAGTATCGAGTATAAAAGCTCGAAAATTATATTACAATTATATAGAACGTTGGTTAGGCCACATCTGGAATACTGTGTCAAATTCTGGTCACCGCACTACCAGAAGGACGTGGAGGCTTTGGAGAGAGTACAGAAAAGGTTTACCAGGAAGTATACCCTGTTGATATGGAGGCTATTAGCTATGAGGAGAGCTTGAATAAACTGGGATTGTTCTCCCTAGAGAGATGGAGGCTGGATGGTGACCTGATAGAAGTTTTATAAAATTATTAGGTGTATAGATAGGGTGAACAGTTGGAGGCTTTTTCCCAGGGCGGAAATGGCAATTATAAGGGGGCACAAGTTCAAGGTGAGAGGGGAAAGGCTCATTGGAGATGCGTGGGGGAAGCTTTTTATACAAAGGGTGGTGGTAGCCTGGAATGCACTGCCAAGTGAGGTGGTTGAAGCAGAAACGTTAGCGACCTTTAAGACTTATCTGGATAGGCACATGAACAGACAGGATATAGAAGGATACAGGTGGTTGGTTTAGATAGGACACGTGTTCGGCGCAGGCTTGGAGGGCCGAAGGGCCTGTTCCTGTGCTGTATTTTTCTTTGTTTTTGTTGTGTCCTGCATCTTACTTCATTAACTTTTGGAGTCAGAGAGGGGTTTCCCAGCATTCCCCTAAAATGATCTACAGTAGTCAAAGAGGAGCCCCAAAAAAGGTAAATCGAAAGTAGTTTATTTCCTACTCACAGTTAGAAAATGCAGTAACTAAGCAACACTCAAAGTCTGAGTTGGGACCATCCTGAGATGCTGGCTCTCTCTTGGGCCTACTTTTATCTCAGGGAATTAGCAAGCCCCACTGTTGAGCCTCCGTCCCTCAGTGGGGAGCTCATATTCCACAAGCCCCACGGGGAGATCGATCGGGTCGAGGATGTTATAACATGATCTAAGCGTTTTTTTGTGTTGCTGTATCTCATTCAGGAATTTGCAAAGTTGGGAGAGGAGGATGGTTGATGCTGTTTGGAGGCTGGCTTGAATGGATTTAATAGACAAACATGCCGCCATTAAAAGCCACTTTCTCATCACAGATCCCATAGCCCACGCACCGGTTTCAACCTGCCACGCCAACATTGGGAACTTCTCAACTGTTCCGGCACTGGCCAAAGCCTTTGTGCCGAAAATTGGCAAAAGTGGGGCCTTGCAGGGAACTCGGGCTGCAACTGTCGTTCACCCCAGAATTTTTCGGTCATTCCCATTGTCATGTTCTATAGACTGGCCGAAGTGAATGATAAACTACAGAACATTTAGTTCAAATAATTTATTGTAGAACAATGGCAGGATAAGATAACTAGGATAAATAAAATAATAAACTATTAACACTAATTAACTATCGTGGAACTACTGCAAAATACGTCTGTCCTCCAGCACGACCTACTCCCAACTCCCCAGACCACAGATTCACGCAATGGGTTTATACTGCCACCTAGTAGTCAGAGGTCATGCCTAACATTATGTACAAACTTGCCTTATGCATATCATCACACCCGTCAGCGGGATATTCTGGTCCTGCTGACAGTGAACCCATGCCGCCAGGTGCATACAATGGGAAACCCTGTTGATAGCAGCAGAACCAGAAGATACTGTCGCCGGCCAATGACGGGTCACCTCCGGCGCTGCGAAACACGCTGTGGGGTGCGTGGAAAATACCGTCCATAGACTCACATCACTGAATATTGTCCCCGGCAAAATTCAGCGGAGGCTCAGGGAGCTCCATTTAGCCACTGCGGAAGTCATCGTTTGGTCTTGTGATTACTACGTACTCAAAAGAAATGGACAAAGTGGCATTTTTCAGTTAATTTCTATTGGTTCCCACACTCACCAGCACGGGAGGAGGAAATGGCTGCAACCAGTTTTTCCAGAATTAAGAGTAGAAATTGAACGTTTCTGCGGGGTTGGAGATTGTTGCTGATGCCGTGAATACAACACAAGAACAGAGTTTGCTGCTGGTGATTGTAGCAAAGCTCCACCATTGGAAAACTCTATCCTCAATGGCAAAATAACATGGGAAAAGTATGTAAATTGAAGAGCTGTCGACATCTGTTGCAAAACGAGTTAAAATTTAGAAATTTACTCCCCGGCTGTACATTTACTTTTGCATGAACATAATGGATATTCAGGAGGGATTAAAAGGTCTCATTGAAGGTTCACTTGACACTGTAATCTGTGAAAGCAATGATCAAGCTGATGCTGGCAGCCAGTATGCTCCAGGCAGTTGATGTTTGATGACATCCGGACTGAAACATTAACAATTATAATGTGATTACTGCTAGTGGTGGCACAACAAGTTTTAATTTGTGCTGCAGTTGAAAAATCATCACTTTGCATTTCCCCAGTACCAAGACAAACACGCAATAGCATCATTTGCAATCTTATTCATCGATTTTGGTTGCAAAGCTATTGCAAAAGTGATTGGTATACAGCCCGTGTCTGGTTAACAATATTTATCAAGCCTGCAAACCTGCCTCTTGCATATTATTGCTCAACAATGCCACAAAGCAATTTGAGAGAAAAGTAACACTGAGAAAATATGTCACTTGCAATAAAAAAAGGTTCATGAATATTAGTGGAGGAAAAGAGACTAATGTGGGTAACAGACGACTCGCTTAACAGGAACTGACTGCAGAGATGTTTGAATTGATCTTATGAATATACAGAGAAAAATGATCTCATTCATCCTGTGAGGTTTCTGTTTGATGAATAAAGCTTTTTGTGATGTTTTGTGTTGGAATAAAGAATCCAGCACACAGGCAATTAGATGGTTTTAGGCTGATTTATTAAAAGCAGATCGTATGTATCTGTTTATCAGCTTGTGGCACAGGTTGGACCTGCCACTCAAAGAACAGAGTAGGATAGATAAAACAAGACAGGAATTTAAATAGGATGGAACAATCCCCAAAGAGATAAATACATTTGGGGTCTATTGATTTAAGTGACTGACATGGCACCAATTTGAGAAACTGAACCATTTATTCCAGCGACACACTAGAAACAGGAATTAAAAAAATCTGGCATTATTCGATAATGAGAATGAAATTTGTGCTGACTCTGAACAGCATGTTTGTTTTTTAGTCGGCCGATCATGAGTCAGGCAATCACACGTTCGTAAATTGATTGTACCCTGTTTATTATGGATTTAACTGAACAGTATATTTTATATTGAACATGGTACTTCATGTTTGAATCTAGCTCCCTGCCTCCAGCACCAAACACAGCCCTCTGATTTGAGGACCCAGCTTGTTCCTCAACATTCCAAGCTGCAGTTACCCCGTCTCTCCTCCACTCTACAGGGCAAACCCTGAAGATTTGCTGTTTTGACTCCTCTTCTCGTTAATTATTTCCCAGGATGTCAAAATTGACATTACCACTCTACAGCCCCAATTTTAACCCTGCCTGCCCAGCAGGGATCATGAAAGCGAGAGTTAAAATGGTGGTCGGGCACTTTCTGCAGCATTCCTTTTTTTGTAATTACTTTATCCGAGTTACGAAGCCAGAGCTCAGAGTGCGGACAGGAGCAAACCCCTAGTCCAGCTCCTTGACTGCTCCAAAAAACAATTCAAATTGAATCCAATTCATGGTCCCCACAAGAGAGACAAACCAGATTCAGTCATTACACATGATCCCACGCTCATCTTAGCCAAAAGGCCGAGAAGCGATTTCTGCAGCATTCCTGATATATTCACACCCTCAGTTATTTAAACTTTACCTCACGTTTTCCCTCTTTGGCTCCACCGTCCGATCAGCAGCTGGGCCTGCCCACATGCTGCGCAGGGCCGCGCTGCACGCATGCGCAGACCCACAGCCGGACGTGCAGGGCCCCGTATAGGCAGCCAGAACTGCGAAGACTACTCCGGGACCTGCTAGCCCCCTTCAAAATGGAGAATCACTTTGGACTTTCTCCAAGAAAGTCTAGAGTGATTCGCACTCGATTTCCCGCGGGCATGGGGACATAGCCCCATTATCAGAGAATTCAACCCCAAGACTCAAAACTAGTTCCAATGTTGGGTCCCCCTCCTCCCTGAATGAAAATTCAGCGACTCATTTTATACGCAGCATTCTTACTTATTACAATGAGGTACAAATATTTTAGAATCAATGGCTTAATTGTATCCCATTGTTCCGGTGACAGTGATGTGCTGAGTGGATGCACAACAGGTGGCGCTCCTCCAGACCAGAATAAAGTAGGCACTGTTAGGAGAATTTTGCCTCAAAATTCAAAAGCAACTTAACCTCAACTGAGAAAAGAAAAGAATAGAATCAGAATGCCAGCAAACAGGAGCTCGAGGGGTGGAAGGGATGGCAGAAGCGGTGGACAAGGCCACGAACAGCAGTCAGACGAGTTGGCTGTCATAATATCCACTCATGTATATAATGAGATGCAGACAGGCAGTGATTGACACGCAGTATGACCAGTAAGCATACAACACAGTGCAACCAATCACCAGACAGCACACTACCACTATAAAGCCAGAGGGTACTAGGTTTCCAGCTCTCTCTGGACCCAGCCACTGAGACAGTCAGAGTCCACGAGCTAGCAAGTGCAAACACCATGCGGTAGCTAGTAAGTCTGGTCAGGCTACTACAAGGTCTCCAGTCAGTTCAGTATAGTGTCGACCCACAGCTGAATATGTATATCAGTTCTATCGTTGAATAAAACAGTGTTGGATCTTCTCCAGTGTTAGACGTCTGTTTCTAGCTTCCCTGCATCGAGTGCAGTCCACATCGAACCTACCTGCCTAACACATCATGGTACCAGAGTGAAGGACCTACCTCAAGTGAATCAGCATTGACCAGCAAGCAGCCATCCGATCAAATGGAAAACATCCAGCCTCCTCCGCAGCTCCGCATCTCCGGCAACCTCGGCGCCAATTGGAAAATCTTCAAGCAAAAATTCCTCTTGTACATCGAGGCCTCCGACCTCAACGCAGCATCGGATGCCAGGAAGCTCGTGCTATTTCTCTCCACTGCGGGGGACCACGCCATCCGCATCTACAACTCCCTTACGTTCACTGACGGCGAAGACAAAACGAAGTTCAAAACAGTCCTGCTGAAGTTTGACAGCCACTGCGACATTGAGGTGAATGAGAGCTTTGAACGGTACGTTTTCCAGCAGAGGCTTAAGGGTAAGGATGAACCTTTTCAGTCCGTCGTGACCCATCTCCGCATCCTCGCGCAGTAATGTAACTATGACTCAACGGCTGATTCCTTGATTCAGGATCAGATCGTTTTCGGGGTCCACTCCCACCCCCTTCGGCAGCAGCTCCTGAAAGTCAAACAGTTGACCCTCTCTGTGGCTATTGAGACGTGCGTTGTCCATGAGCATGCTAAGAATCGTTATTCCCACATCAGGGTGGCAGAAACTGCAAAGCTGGCCTCCCACGAGGCGGAACGGGTACAGCCCATTGCACAAATGCAGGGCTTGAGCATCGAGGAGAGTGGCCGTTCTGCGCTCTTTTCCCGGGCCCCTGCGCATGCACGCCACGACCGAGTGGACGACGAGCCCAACAACCCGACTGCACAGGTGCGTACGTTGACCAACCGCACTGCGAATGTGCAATGGCGCACGGAACGCGCTGACGTTGGCGTCATGATATGTCCAAATTGTGGCTCCGCCCATTTAAAGTGGCAATGCCCGCCAAAAGTATGCCGGTGTCTCCAGTGTGGCAAGCTTTGCCACTACGCAGCCCTTTGCAGATCTGCTCCACCGCTCAGCAGCCAGCGATCCCAGCTGCGGCGCAGAAGTGTCCGCTCAATACAACGAGGCATGCCAGATTCCGATCCCGACAGCCCAACAGACCCTGATGCTGAGTGCCTCAAGTCCCCATACCGGGTGGGCAGCATAACTACAAATGCGCTGCCTTCCAACACAACGGCAAAACGCCTCTCGATCCTCAGTGTGGATCCCGACGACGAGTGGTGTGCTGTCCTCACAGTTAACAAGGCTCGCATCCGATTTAAACTAGACACCGGCGCAACAGCGAACCTCATCTCAAAATCCGACCTCGACACCATCCACGCCAGACCAAGCATTCTTCCACCGGCCTGCCAGCTCCTTGACTACAATGGCAATGCCATAGCTGCCAGTGGCTCCTGTAAACTAGGGGTATCCAACAAGGCGGTCAAGGCAACACTGCGGTTTGAAATCGTCGGGCCTAACAGAGCATCCCTGCTCGGTGCTCGAACCTGCAAGCTCCTGAACCTGGTTCAGCGTGTCCACACCATGTCATCATCACCGGCGACGGCCTCGCCTGATGGAAACTTGTAAGCTGACATAGATGACATTATCACGCAGTACCACAGCATATTCGATGGAATGGGCACGCCCCCAGACCGATATAAAATCCTGCTCAGGCTGAACGCCATCCCTGTAATTCATGCACCACGTCGGGTGCTGGCATCCCTCAAGGATCGTCTGAAGAAGCAGTTACAGGTCCTCCAAGACCAGGGCATTATATCGAAGGTCACAGAGCCAACAGACTGGGTCAGCTCCATGGTCTGCGTAAAGAAGCCGTCAAGGGAGCTTCGCATTTGCATTGACCCTAAGGATCTAAACCGCAACATCATGCGGGAGCATTACCCCATACCAAAACGAGAAGAGTTGGCCAGTTAGATGGCTCATGCCAAATTCTTTACTCAGCTGGACACCTCCAAGGGTTTTCGGCAAATACAGCTGGACGCGTCCAGTCGCAAGCTGTGCATGTTCAACACCCCGTTCGGTCGCTACTGCTACAGCCGGATGCCTTTTGGGATCATATCTGCCTCCAAAGTATTTCACCGCATCATGGAGCAGCTGATGGAGGGCATCGAGCGGGTGCGAGTAAACATTGACGACGTAATTATCTGGTCCACAACGCCCCAGGAACAAATCGCTCACCTCAAGAAGTTATTCCAGAGAATTCATGAACATGGTCTCCAGCTCAACAGGGCCAAGTGCTCATTTGGTCAATCGGATATTAAGTTCCTGGGTGACCACATCTCGCAGCAGGGCGTGCGGCCAGATGCCGACAAAGTCTCGGCGATCAACGCCATGAAGACCCTGGAGGACAAGAAGGCGGTCCTCCGCTTCCTCGGGATGGTCAACTTCCTCGGGAAATTCATTCCCAATATGGCATCCCACACCACGGCCCTCCGCCATCTCGTCAAGAAGTTGACGGAATTCCAGTGGCTGCCCACGCATGAAGAGGAATGGCATGAGCTGAAAGCAAAGCTCACCACAGCCCCGGTTCTAGCGTTCTTCGACCCAACCAAGGAAACCAAGATATCGACTGATGCAAGCCAGGACGGCATTGGGGCGGAGCTCCTTCAGTGAGATGACTTCTCGTCCTGGGCTCCAGTGGCGTATGCCTCCAGGGCCATGACACCCACTGAGCAACGATACACTCAGATTGAGAAGGAGCGTCTGGGCCTCCTGACAGGGATAGTCAAGTTTCAAGACTACGTTTATGGCCTGCCAAAGTTCACGGTAGAAACAGACCACAGGCCTCTAGTCCATATAATCCAGAAGGATTTAAACGACATGACACCTCGGTTACAGCAAATTCTTCTTAAGCTACGCCGCTACGACTTCGAACTTGTCTACATGCCAGGCAAAGAGCTGATCGTTGCAGATGCCCTATCCAGGTCCATTACCACACCGTGTGAACAAAATGACTTCATTTGCCACATAGAAGCGCAAGTGCAGTTGTGTGCCACCAACCTTCCGGCCTCTGGCGAACGGGTGGTCCAAATTCGTGAGGAGACGGCCAAGGATCCTCTGCTGCAGTGTGTGATGCAGCACCTTACCGATGGCTGGCAGAAGGGATAATGTCCCCAGTTCTATAACGTAAAAGACGACCTGACGGTGGTGGAGGGAATCCTTCTGAAACTCGACAGGATCGTAATTCCTCAGAGCATGCGGGCTATGGTGCTGGGCCAACTCCATGAGGGTCACCTTGGGGTCGAGAAATGCCGACGCAGAGATCGGAAGGCAGTCTATTGGCCGGGCATCAGCCAGGACATTGCCGACACAGTCCTCAACTGCCCTACCTGTCAGAAGTTTCAACCAGCTCAACCCAAGGAAACGTTTCAACAGCACGAGATCGTGACCTCTCCGTGGTCCAAAGTAGGTGTAGACCTTTTCCACGCTAAGGGGCGTGACTACGTACTCCTGGTTGACTACTCCTCCAGTTACCCAGAAGTGGTGAAACTGTCCGACCTCACGTCGAAGGCGGTAATCAAAGCCTGCAAAAAAATGGTCGGCAGGCATGGGATTCCGCTCACGGTAATGAGCGACAACGGTCCTTTCTTTTACAGCCAGGAATGGTCTGATTTTTCACAGTCCTACAACTTCCGTCACGTAACCTCCATTCCCCACTACCCGCAGTCAAACGGGAAGGCCGAGAAAGGGGTCCATATTGTAAAGCGGTTGCTGTGCAAAGCTGCAGACTCAGGCTCCGACTTCAACCTGGCGATGCTGGCATACAGGGCAACCCCACTGTCCACTGGGTTATCTCCAGCGCAGATGCTCATGAATCGCACTCTGAGGACCACAGTTCCAGCCATCCATGTTCCAGACCTTGACCACCTCACGGTTTACAGAAAATGCAGCAGTCATGGGCCCAACAGAAGGCCACATACGATGCTCATGCCACAGATCTACCCGAGCTGGCCCCAACTGATCATGTTCATGTCCAGTTGCCTGAGGGCGGATGGTCAGCCAAGGCTGTTGTGATCAAACAAGTGGCCCCAAGATCGTTCCTTGTCTGCATTGCCGATGGCACCCTGCTACGGCGCAACAGACGGGCACTGCGTAGAGTTCCACGCCCGCTACCTGACCAAAGTGCCCTGCCGCCTACGATGCTTCCTCCGGACGTACCCTGCCACGAGGCCACTGATCTACCAGCAATCCTGCCGGCCCATGCGACCACCACGATGGGAGCGATCGCGCCTATCCATGTGCAGGTGGCTCCTGATCCACCTCTGCGGCGATCGACAAGAATTTGTCGTCCACCACAAAGACTGAATCTGTAGACTGAACTTTTGTACATTTTGTGGCTTCATCGATTTAACCTCTGTAAATATTGTTTCGTTTGCCATGTATCTGCACTATCGACACCTTCCTATGTATATACGTTCATTTAGACACCTTTTGTATGTAGTCAGGCATATACGCACGCACACCGTAGTATTTATTTATCTAAAAGAAATGGGGGAGATGTCATAATATCCACTCATGTATATAATGAGATGTAGACAGGCTGTGATTGACACACAGGATGACCAGTAAGTACACAACATAGTGCAGCCAATCACCAGACAGGACACTACCACTATAAAGCCAGAGGGCACTAGGTTTCCCACGCTCTCTGGACCAAGCCACGAGCTAGCAAGTGCAAACACCATGCGGTAGCTAGTAAGTCTGGTCAGGCTACTACAAGGTCTCCAGTCAGTTCAGTATAGTGTCGACCCACAGCTGAATATGTATATCAGTTCTATCGTTGAATAAAACAGTGTTGGATCTTCTCCAGTGTTAGACGTCTGTGTCTAGCTTCCCTGCATCGAGTGCAGTCCACATCGAGTGCAGTCCACATCGAACCTATTTGCCTAACACATCAGGGGTGGACCTACGAGGCGAGGGGGCTCCGGTCACCCAAGAGAAAGGGAGGCCGACAACCCGAGCATTTGCCTTTCCCCCCCCCCCCGCCACCACCAACTGGAGACGGATGGAAAACATTCCTTCTGAAGAAACTGACCACCATGAAAGAGGCGATAGAGATCAAAATCCAGGTACCGGTCAAGGTGGCGGTGACAGAGGCAATGGTCACCATGCAAAAAATGATCGACGGATTGGGGAAGAAGGTGGAAGCACAGGAGAAAAAATCCACGACCTAGAGAAAGCCTCGACAGACCAGAGTGACAGGAACGTCGTCTGAGAGGCAGAAGTCAAAAGGTTGGTGGCGGCCCAAGGGAACTTAAAAGGGAAAGTCATGGACCGAGAAAACAGGTCCCGACGCCAGAGTGGATCGATGGCAGGGACCCAAGAGGCTATTCCGTCCAAATGTTGGGCAACCTTTTCGGGAGAGACAGCTTCCCCAACCCCCTGGAGATTGACAGAGCGCACAGGTCGCTCAGGCTGAAACCCAAAGCAGGAGAACAAGCGAGGGTGGTCATTGCGCAGCTACACCGATACCAGGATCGTGAGAGGATCCTGTGGTAGGCAGGACAGACCAAGATGAGTACCTGGGAATTACACAAAATCCTGGAATATCAGGACATTAAGGTGAACTTGGCAAAACGCAGGGCCGAATTTAATCAGCCAAAATCGTCCCTTTGAAGAATGGGGTAAGATTCGGATCCCAGCCAGGCTCTGGGTCATGTTCCAGAACAAGGAGCATGTGGCCCGGCAGTGGCGAACACATTTGTGCGGTCAAACGGCCTGCACAAGGGGCAGACGAGGCAGCAATGAAGGCCGGAACAGAGATAGAAAGAGACAGAGACTTCTTGAACACTTTATATGTTTGCGCGGGACGGTGCTGCCTCACTCTGATCAAAAAGACCGGGTCACAGGGAAGTGCGAGGACAGGAGAATGCAGGTGAGGGTGAGGTACAGGCAGAGGGAGCGGACGGAAAATGGGCATAAGTTAGGGATAGGACCAGCCCCTGGAAGTGTGCCACCACACAAGCTGGGATAGCTAGCACAGGAAGAAAGACAGCTCCCGGCAGGGAGGGAGTGCCTGACTCGGCGGGGGTGGACACAAGGGCAGGGAGGGGGAACACATAGGGAGGAATGGGAAGGGGGTGACACAGGTATGGGGGGGGCGGGGGGGGGGGGGGGGGGGAAACAGGGGGGAGGAAGGAATATGGAAGGAAGAAAGGATTGAGTTTCAGATTGGCTTTGGCATGTCAGATGTAGGCTGAGGGAACAAGATGGCACCACAAGCAGTCACTTTGGAGGGTCCCTGAAAAAAGGGAGAGCCCGGAGTACAGGGGCTCACCCACGTGGCGTACACACAGTTGACGGTCATGTTGGGTGCCCCTGGACAAAGGGAAACCCCGGAGCACAGGGACCCGACCTCATGGTGCGAACGGTGACCAAGGCCATTTTGGAAGGCCCCCTAATAAAAGGAAACCCCGGAGTGCAGGAACGCAATCACCAGGTAAGTATGGTTGATCCCACAGGAAGTGGGGGGTTAGAAACCTGCCAATCAGGATTATCACCTGGAATGTCAGGGGGCTTAACAGCCCAGTTAAACGATCCAGAGTCTTTGCCTGTTTGAGAAGTTTGAAAGCCGACATAGTCTTCCTGCAAGAGACGCACCTGAGGGAGAAGGACCAACTGCGGGTAAGGAAAGTCTGGGTGGGACTGACGTATCACTCGTGTTAAGGGACGAGGGCTAGGGGGGTAGCTGTCCTAATTAGTAAGAGGACAGTGTTTACGGCGACAAAGATAGTTACGGACCCAGGGGGACAATACGTCACGGTCAGCGGTGTCCTGGATGGGCACCGGTAGTTCTGATAAATGAGTAAGCACCCAATTGGGGTGACACAGATTTCATAAAAAAGGCCATGGCGGAAATAAGAACAAAGAACAAAGAAAATTACAGCACAGGAACAGGCCCTTCGGCCCTCCCAGCCTGCGCCGATCCAGATCCTTTATCTAAACCTATCTTCTATTTTCCAAGGATCTACTTCCCTCTGTTCCCCACCCGTTCATATATCTGTCTAGATGCATCTTAAATGATGCTATCGTGCCCGCCTCTACCACCTCCGCTGGCAAAGCGTTCCAGGCACCCACCACCCTCTGCGTAAAAAACTTTCCACGCACATCTCCCTTAAACTTTCCCCTTCTCACCTTGAAATTGTGACCCCTTGTAATTGACACCCCCACTCTTGGAAAAAGCTTGTTGCTATCCACCCTGACCATACCTCTCATAATTTTGTAGACCTCAATCAGGTCCCCCCTCAACCTCCGTCTTTCCAATGAAAACAATCCTAATCTACTCAACCTTTCTTCATAGCTAGCACCCTCCATACCAGGCAACATCCTGGTGAACCTCCTCTCTACCCTCTCTAAAGCATCCACATCCTTCTGGTAATGTGGCGACCAGAACTGCACGCAGTATTCCAAATGTGGCCTAAACAAAGTCCTATACAACTGTAACATGACCTGCCGACTCTTGTACTCAATGCCCCATCCGATGAAGGCAAGCATGCTGTATGCCTTCTTGACAACTCTATCGACCTGCGTTGCCACCTTCAGGATACAATGGACCTGAACTCCCAGATCTCTCTGTATATCAATTTTCCCCAGGACTCTTCCATTGACCGTATAGTCTGCTCTTGAATTAGATCTTCTAAAATGCATTACCTCGCATTTGCCTGGATTGAACTCCATCTGCCATTTCTCTGCCCAACTCTCCAATCTATCTATATTTCGCTGTATTCTCTGACAGTCCTCCTCGCTATCTGCAACTCCACTAATCTTAGTATTATCTGCAAACTTGCTAATCAGACCACCTATACCTTCGTCCAGATCATTTATGTATATCACAAACAACAGTGGTCCGAGCATGGATCCCTGTGGAACACAACTAGTCACCTTTCTCCATTTTGAGACACTCCCTTCCACCACTACTCTCTGTCTCCTGTTGCCCAGTTCACTATCCATCTAGCTAGTACACCCTGAACCCCATACGACTTCACATTTTCCATCAACCTGCCATGGGAAACTTTATCAAACGCCTTACTGAAGTCCATGTGTATGACATCTACAGCCCTTGCCTCATCAATTAACTTTGTCACTTCCTCAAAGAATTCTATTAGGTTTGTAAGACATGACCTTCCCTGCACAAAACCATGCTGCCTATCACTGATAAGTCTATTTTCTTCCAAATGTGAATAGATCCTGTCCCTCAGGATATTCTCCAACAGTTTGCCTACCACTGACGTCAAGCTTACAGGTCTATAATAATTCCTTGGATTATCCCTGTTACCCTTCTTAAACAAAGGGACAACATTAACAATTCTCCAGTCCTCCGGGACCTCACCCGTGCTCAAGGATGCTGCAAAGATATCTATTAAGGCCCCAGCTATTTCATCCCTCGCTTCCCTCAGTAACCTGGGATAGATCCCATCTGGACCTGGGGACTTGTCCACCTTAATGCCTTTTAGAATACCCAAACCTTCCCCCTTCCTTATGCTGACTTGACCTAGAGTATTTAAATATCCATCCCTAGCCTCAATATCCGTCATGTCCCTCTCCTTGGTGAATACCGATGCAAAGTACTCATTAAGAATCTCACCCATTACCTCTGACTCAACACATAAATTCCCTCTTTTGTCTTTGAGTGGGCCAATCCTTTCTCTAGTTACCCTCTTGCTCCTTATATATGAATAAAAGACTTTGGGATTTTCCTTAACCCTGTTAGCCAAAGATATTTCATGACCCCTTTTAGCCCTCTTTATTGCGCGTTTGAGATTTGTCCTACTTTCCCGCGATTCCTCCAAAGCTTCATAAGTTTTAAGTCGCCTAGATCTTATGTATGCTTCCTTTTTCATCTTAGCTAGTCTCACAATTTCACCCGTCATCCATGGTTCCCTAATCTTGCCATTTCTATCCCTCATTTTCACAGGGACATGTCTGTTCTGCACTCTAATCAACCTTTCCTTAAAAGACTCCCACATTTCAAATGTGGATTTACCCTTAAACAGCTGCTCCCAATCCACATTCTCTAGCTCCTGCCGAATTTTGTTCTTCTTGGCCTTTCCCCAATTTAGCACTCTTCCTTTAGGACCACTCTCGTCTTTGTCCATGAGTATTCTAAAACTTACGAAACTGTGATCGCTATTCCCAAAGTAATCACCGACTGAAACTTCAACCACCTGGCCGGGATCATTCCCCAATACCAGGTCCAGTATGGCCCCTTCCCGAGTTGGAATATTTACAGACTGCTCTAAAAAAATCTCCTGGATGCTCCTTAGAAATTCTGCTCCATCTACGCCTCCAACACTACATGAGTCCCATTCAATGTTGGGGAAGTTAAAATCTCCCATCACGACCACCCTATTGCTCCTACATTTTTCTATAATCTGTCTACATATTTGTACCTCTACTTCACGCTCGGTTTTGGGAGGCCTGTAGTAAAATCCCAACAATGTTACTGCACCCTTCCTATTTCTTAGCTCTTTCTATATTGCCTCAGTGCTCGAATCCTCCATCGTGCCCTCCTTAATCACAGCTGTGATATAATCTCTGACCAGTAATCCAACCCCTCCACCCCTTTTACATCCCTCTCTATACCTCCTGAAGCATCTATACCCTAGGATATTGAGTTGCCAGTCTTGCCCTTCCCTCAACCAAGTCTCAGTAATATCAATAACACCATATTCCCAGGTACTAATCCAGGCCATAAATTCATCTGCCTTACCTGCTACACTTCTCGCATTGAAACAAATGCACCTCAGACCGCCTGTCCCTTTGCATTCATCATCTCTTCCCTGTCTACTCTTCCCCTTAATCACATTGAGTTTATTATCTAGTACCTTACTGGCTTTAGTTGCTGCCTCTTTACTGACCTCTAACTTCCTAATCTGGTTCCCATCCCCCTGCCACATTAGTTTAAAACCTCCCCAGCAGTGTTAGCAAAAGCACCACCTAGGACATTGGTTCCAGTCCTGCCCAGGTGTAGACCATCCGATTTGTAATGGTCCCACCGCCCCCAGAACCGGTTCCAATGTCCCAAAAATCTGAACCCCTCCCTCCTGCACCATCTCTCAAGCCACATATTCATTCTGACTATTCTTGAATTTCTACTCTGACTGTCTCGTGGCACCGGTAGCAATCCTGAGATTACTACCTTTGAGGTCCTACTTTTTAACTTAAATCCCCAACATCGACACACACCGACTGATCATGGGGGTGGGGGGGGGGGGGGGGGGGGGGGCGTATTTAACTGTGTACAGGACCCTTTGACGGATCGATCAAACCCCAGATCAGGGAAAAGGACTGGCATGGCTAGGGAACTGGGAGCATTCATGGAGCAGATGGGGGCAGTCGACCCATGGCAGTTTCTGCACCCTGGTGTGAAGGAATTCTCGGTTCTTTTCGCCAGTGCACAAAGTATGCAGACATATTGACTTCTTTGCAGTGGGGAAATTGGTGCTTCCAGAAATAGTAAGGGCCGAATACTCTGTGATAATTATCTCCGACCACGCTCCATATTACATTGATGTGAGGTTGGAGACAGGCCGTGCCCAACATCCTACATGGAGGTTGGGCACAGACCTTTTGGTTAATAAGGTCTTCTGCCGGAAAATATCACAGGCCATTAGCGAGTATACCACTATCAACCAGAATGGGGAAGAACCCAAGGATCCCCAAGTCGACACTGCAAAGGAGCAAAAATATGGGTGGCTTGGCCCTACCGAACCTGCAATAGTACCACTGGACAGCCACAACCGAGAGGGTGAGGGGTTAGATACAAGAACCCAACATGGAATGGGTGAGGCTGGAGGAGTCCTCCTGAAAAGGAACGACCCTCCGAGCCCTCACCATGGCAGCGCACCCATTCCCCCCCTCCTGGGCTCAATGCACATCTTGACCAGTGGTGGTAGCCACGTTGAGGACATGGAACCAAATAAGGCAGCATTTTGGTTTAACCGAGATGGCCCCCATCTGCGGCAACCACAAATTCCCACATGCTCGACGCCACCTTTACAAAATGGAGACAGGACGGAGGGATGCTAACGGTCAGGGACTTTTACATTGGGGACAGACTCGCGACCAAGGACGAACTGACAGAAGATCTGCAGCTAACAATAGGACAGGAACTCTGGCACCTTCAAATCAAACACTTTCTCCGCAAGGAGACAACGAGGTACCCTAGGGCCCCGAGAGACACTTTACTAGTGGAGCTAATAAACACAGACAGTAAGGAGAGGGGGAACTGTGGGGACATCTATGAATGACTGCTGGGACAGGGCAAGGGCACGACTGGATGGAGCCAGCAAAAATGGGAGGACAAACTTGGGATGGAAGTGGATTGGGGACTCGAGCGTTTCACTGGGTCGGGCCAACTCTACCTCCTCCTGCGCAAGGCTAAGCCTCACACAGTTCAAAGTGGTGCACAGAGCACACCTACCCAGAACCCGATTGAACAGGTTCTTCCTGGAGATGGAGGATAAATGTGAACGTTGCCAGGGAGGCTCGGCCAACCACACCCACATGTTCTGCGCCTGCCCCAGACTTGTCGGGTTCTGAACAGCCTTCTTTGAGGCGATGTCCAAGATTGTGGGGGTGGGGTGGAGCGTGTCCTGGAGTGTCAGTCCTCGCATATCGGAACAGCCAGAGCTACATATGGGGAAGAGGGCCGACGCCCTTGTTTTTGCTTCTTTAATCGCACGCCGGAGAATCCTGCTCGGCTGTTGATCAGCAGCACCACCCACAGCTGCAGACTGGCTGGCAGACCTGTCGGAACCTCTCCACCTGGAGGGCGGATGGAGAGAAGGTATGTAAAATTTGTCAATAAGAAACAACATGTAGATATCAGGTACACTATATATGTTCAGTTGTTATTCTGCAAAAACTGGGAAAATGACAATAAAAATGTTTCAAAAAAAATTAATTGTCTCCCATCATTTGTAAAATTACAGAGTTTGGAGCTAAATTAGATAGTCCCAAAAATATGAGCATGTGAATCGCGATGTGTCATTGTCCCATGGCCATTTGATGTAATACAGGCAATGTGTAAACTGTGCACTGCCTCCTCATTTACATGATCTCAATGTACAGCAAGAGCTAATCATGGGGTTTGTTGGGTGCATGCATCAACTGGAAGCCCCAGATCAGTATTTTCTGACACCCTTTCAGTGCCTCTTCACTGCTTAAAGCTAACTCTGCATCTCTTAAAGGGGAGGTGCATTGTGGCTGCAGCAGGTACTTGGAGTTTTGTGTGAGTTGAAACAACTGGAAAAGACAAAAGGATAGCGTTAAATGAGGGAGTCTGGGGAATTCTGGTGTTCCAATGCTGCTCTGGACTTTTTGACAGAAGAGGTGGAAGGGAGGAGAGATGTGTGCATCCTTAGGGGAGATATAGGCCCTTCAGACACATGTTGGAAAGCAAGGGAAGTGTATGTCTGCAAAGGCCCCTACCAGGAGTGGAGCCCCAAAGACCTTGTGGTAGTGCAAGATGTTTAATCACTTCACATGAGCAGTCAAGATTAGTAAATGCATCTTAAAATGCCACATCCCACTAACTGCATCAGGAGCCTCCACTACACACCTACCAGCCTTCTCAGGACTCCGACTTCAATCTTACACATTTAACACTGTTGCAAGCTTCAAACACTGTCAGTTGTTCACCCATGACAGGCGCATCACCCAAACATATTGCACAACACTCACTGACACACTTCCTTCTCTGTTGTCGGCAAAGGTACCACATAATTGAAGAAAGCAGGAACTTACCAGATGAAATGCACCAGCCATTTTCAGAAAGGCCATATGGCCTTGACCAGTAGTAGGGCAGAAACCACAGGAGATGATGGTGCGCTCATATCTAATCCACCATCTCACATCCCCAGACCATCTCATCTGACAATCTCTTCTCACTTACAGACTATAAATGGTGTTAGCACCTCTAACTTGCTCCCCTCTTTTCATCACAGCTTTTTTTTGTTTCGATACCCTTTCGATTTTGCAACCTGACCAGACAGTGATGATGAAGATGCACTATCACCTAATTCCCCACTTGCGGTCACCAGCTCAGATACTGACACTGTGCATATCATAGAGGATAGATTGGTGGCAGGATCTGCATGTGGTGAAGTACTGATGCCAGGGCAGGGAACATGAGTGGTGCATGTGCCAGCTCGCCCAAGGGTGTGGTCACACACTGGTTCGGCTTGCAGAGGACACAATTTGGAGCTTTGATGGGCCAAGCTACAAAGGACTGATGGATACACAAGCAAAATGCTTGATAGATGAGGAAGTCCGCCAGCCTGTGTTCAGTGTTAAGTAGCGTGGAGGAGTCCAGCACCAACATGGCCTAGGGCTTTGCCCATGTTTGCCCGCATAGGAGGGGTAGCCAAATTTATTTGCACACTTAGGATAAACACTGACAGAGCTGAAGATTACCAATGGGAAACGAGGCACATGCACTATACGACTCGTGAAAATAGAACCTGGCTGCAGAAACCTTGGAGAAAGGAGGTAAAAAAAATGTACTGGATAATCAATAAAGAATGTACTAATTAGTCAACAAGCTAAGACAAATGTGTGGGTGGTTCCGCCTATGGAGACTGTGGCACTATTGAATTGGAAGTATGGAAGCAACTTTCGATTCACTGGGTGTAGAAGGAATGTAATGTGAGGCATTATTAATTGCTTTGGACCGCTTAGAGAATATATTAAAATTAGTTGCTATTATAAAAAAAGCACTTGGTAAAGCATGCTGGGATTGCTTGACTATATTTTAACACTTTTTAGCCATATCTTAGAATGATGGGTAAAGTACAAAGTACTGGTAAACAACTTTTAGATTAATCCTATTGTGCTGACAAGTTGTTCTCGCCAAGGATGCCAGAATGTACTGCAAAATGTTGTCAGTTAAGAGATAATAAACCAAAAGACTATAGTTGCACTCCCAAGGTTGCCTCATATAAACATGCCCAGAGATTGTTTTGCTTCAAAAGCTGTTTATTTCAGGGTATAAAGATATGGGGCGGGATTCTCCGACCCCAGATCGGGTCGGAGAATCGCTGGGGGGGGTGCGCGATTCACGCGACACCACTCCGACGCCGGTCCGCCGATTCTCCGGTGACCAGAGAATCGGCGCCATTGGCGCTGGCACAGTCGGCGCGGCGCCGGTCAGGGGCTTCTCTACGCGGCCCCCCGGCGATGCTCCGTGCGCGATGTGTCGAGTGGCCGCCGAGATAGGCTGAGTCCCGCCGCCGCCGCCGTTCACGTGTGGTCCTACCCGGCAGAAACTCGCCATTCATCCTGCGGGGGGCGGCCTGGTGGGGGGGTGGGGAGATCCGATCCTGGGGGGGGGGGCACTGTGGCCTGACCCGCGATCGGGACCTACCGATCGGCAGGCCGGTTTCTCCTGGTAGAGGCCTATTTTCCTCCGTGCTGGGACCCTGTAGCTCTGGGCCCCTGAAGGCAACTAGCGCGCAAGTGCGAATTTGTGCCGGCCGTAGTACGCATGCGCAGACCTGCAGCACCCATTTGACACTGGTATCGGCATCTGGAGCTGCGTGAGTCGCTCCAGTGCCTTGCTGGCCCCCTGTGAGGCGCAGGATCGCTAATCCTGGGGGCCTGTTGACGCCGTCGTATGATGGCGTCAACACTTAGCTTCAGGATCAGAGAATCCCGCCCATGCTCTATGTGCTTTAATTAAAGCCCTGGTGAATGGTCATTAACCATTGCAGGCTCTCCACGATATTGTCTTAATAAACTCCTGAAACGAAGTTCGAAGTCTCTGTCTAATATTATTAACATGACACTAGGTTAAAGTAAGTCACGTAAATTGTGTAGTAGAAAAGATATTAGTTATGAAGCACAAAAAAGTTTGCATATTTCCAGCATTTTATAAAGACAGATCAAAGATGTCAATGAGAATTAATAATAAAATTTTGTGTAATGTTGACTTGTTTGTTTGGGAGTCAGGAGGAGGAGGAAGGATGGGTGGCGACACTTCACCATTGCCACTCTGTCAGTGCCCTTTCTGTTACTTGTCAGCTCCCATGCCAAGATGGTAAAACTGAAACTGGGTCTTCTAAGCTCAGAGATGATTAAGGTCCTCCTCCAAGGCCATCTGCCTTCTCCATTGAAAGGTGGCAGCCTACCGCCAGCTATGTTGCAGCCACTAGAGGAGCACTGTATTGGAGCACTAGTCAGGCAAATGGAAGATGGGCACTAAGAGAATGCACAACGGTGAATAGTTTAAGTTTGTATGCAGATTGATTTGGAATGTTTATTATATAGTGGTTTTTATTTTTGTATTTAGTCCAAATGACTGCTGTGATCGTCAGTGACAAAATGAAGTTAATGAATTTGAGCTTGTTGGTGGGAATTGCGGTTGGGATTATTGGTATCTCTAAAGCAGAAGAGAGTTATCTGGGCTGGTGTCTCCCTTGTTCTTGCTCCTTCTCATTGAAAGGTCTGTGATGGTCTACAGTCTCATGATGGCGAGGTTGTACAGCCTGTCACACAAACATTGAGATCCACTCAACCGAGTACAGCAGTGCTCCTCTGGAGTAGTTCAGACAGTGGAATCGTTATTTCAGCATGTCAATAATCTGCTCCATCACATTTTGCACATGGCAGCGTGGCTTTCATTGTATGCATGCTGTGCATGTGTGCATGGGCTGTGCACCAGAGCCAGCAGCCATATCGTTCTGCGGACAGCTTTTGTTGTCCAGTTGCCACCCTTTGATTTGCTGTGATGGGCCGAATGCAGCTGGCATAAAGATTGCCGCAGAACAAAGGCATCATGACTGCTGCCCAGATACTGACCATTGACCTCCATGATGGACACACATACTACACATTGAGAGAGTGGAATCCCTTTTGTCCCAGTCCATGATAGAGTTGACATTCGGTGTCTGCAAAGCAACGTACATGCAGTTAATGGCACCCTGCACCTTGGAGAAGTCTATAATCCTGGCAAAACCTTGGGCGCGATTCTCCACTCTCGCGCCGGTTGGGAGAATCGCCTGGGCCGCCAAAATTTCCCGTGACGCTGGTCCGACGCCCTCCCGCGATTCCCCCAAGCGGCGGTAACGGCCCCGTCGAGTTCCGCGGGCCGCAGGCCGGAGAATCGCCTGAGACACCCAAAATGGCGATTCTCCGGCACCCCTGCTATTCTCAGGCCCGGATGGGCCGAGCGGCCAGCCCAAAACGGTGGGTTCCCCCCGGCGCCGTCCACACCTGGTCGCTGCCGTCGGGAACAGCACGGGCACACTGGGGGGCGGCCTGCGGGCGGGGGGAGGGGGGATCCTGCACCGGGGGGTACCTCCAATGTGGGGTGGCCCGCGATCGGTGCCCACCGATCATCGGGCCGTCCTCTCTGAAGGAGGACCTCCTTTCTTCCGCAGCCTCACAAGATCCGTCTGCCATCTTCTTGCGGGGCGGACTCGGAGAGGACGGCAACCACGCATGCGTGGCTTGGCACCAGCCAACCTGCGCATGCGCGGATGACGCCAGTTATGCGGCGCCGGCCGCGTCATGTATGCGGCGCCGCCTTTTCGCGGCGACAAGGCCTGGCACATGTAAATGACGCGGCCCCACTCCTAGCCCATTATCGGGACCTGAATCGGTTGGGATAGGGGCCGTTTCGCGCCGTTGTGAACCTCGACGCCGTTCACGACGGCGTGGGCACTTCGGCGCGGGAGTGGAGAATCCCGCCCCCTATGTTCCTCCATCTACTTGACTCTGGAAAGAGAGAACAAAATGTATTTAGTTCTTTTTGAATAGAGAACATCAGGGACCTCCCTTAAGGAACAGTGGACAACAGACTCGCAAATATCTCCAGCTGCAGCCCAGATGGAGGCAGACATATAAAATGCTCATCAGCACAATCACTTTCATGGCCATTGGCAATGTTATCCTTATCCTGTTCCGAGGTTGCAATTGTGATCACAAGTGGCAGATTTTAGTGTAGACCTCCTTTGTGAGGTCTCACACATTGCTCCCCTTGGGAGTTGAAGTAGGAATATTGCCCCTGAAAACCCTGAGTGGATATAGTTTCCTACTGAGTATCCTTCTCTCCCTCCTCCAGCTTCTCCTCCCTCTTCTAGCAGCTTGTCCTGCCCTGTGTGATTTCTGTTTGTTCCTCCGGTCATGGTCTATTGCAGGAAGAAGACCGATTGGAGCAGCCCTGTCTGGCAGAAATTGCTTTATGCAGAAGCCTTGAGGTTAGCAACAAATAATTCAGCACCTGCTGCACCACTCCCCATTGACTTTGAAAACGTGAATGAACTATGGACACACCAAGAATGGGCAGAATTATAGAAACTGTTACACGCTGATTGATGTCTGCTTGCTCTGCATACTTCATAGAATCATAGAATTTACACTGCAGAAGGAGGCCATTCGGCCCATCAAGTCTGCACCGGCCCTTGGAAAGAGCACTATATCCACACCTCCACCCTATCCCCGTAACTCAGTAACTCCACCCAACCTTTTTGGACAAAGAGGGCAATTTAGCATGACCAATCCACCTAACCTGCACATCTTTGGACTGTAGGAGGAAACCGGAGCACCCGGAGGAAACCCACGCACACACGGGTAAAACGTGCAGACTCCGCATAGACAGTAAACCAAGCCGGGAATCGAACCTCGGACCCTGGAGCTGTGAAGAAATTGTGCTAACCACTATGCTACCATGCTGCCCACAAGCAGACATTCACTGCATATACTAACACCTGCACCAAATTAGTGTCTGGGGCATTTTGCCTCTAAAGTGTGTGCGCCCCATTTGCCTTTTAGCCATAGCAGTGAGTGCTACTGAGCCCAATTTCTCATCCAGTATTTATGCTTATTGCCTTATAGAGAATAATTGAAAGAAATAGCCAACAGCACAACGGAGAGATTACATAAAGTTACAGCACATACCCAGCTCTCTATTAATTTAAGTGTCCATCACCTATTATGGATTAAAATGCTAGCATTTGCATACAATTCCTGTTCTGTAATATTTATTTCCTGAAACGTTATGCTTTTACTGTCACATTTTTGTGCCACAGTTTTCCTCAGCTCAAGATTAAACAAATAAAATTGAAGAGTTAGATTATTTAAACATGAAGAAATGATTAGGAAACAGCCAGTGAGAAACTACACAAGATTAACGTAAACTGATACTGAATCAGAATATAGGAGTAAAAGAAGAAAAAACAAACAAATAACTTCAGAAAATTTCTTGATCCTTTTGTCCACCATTTTTTCACAGTAACTGAAATTTCTGTTGCTCAAATAAGTTTGTAACCAACATAAACATTTAACACATTTAAGATTTATATTATTAAATCTACATGTGAAATTGGCTTTTCATAGAATTTACAGAGCAGAAGGAGGTCATTCAGCCCATCGAGTCTGCACCGGCTCTTGGAAAGAGCACCCTACCCAAGGTCAACACCGCCACCCTATCCCCATAACCCAGTAACCCCACCCAACACTAAGGGCAATTTTAACAGCAAGTTAACACCATTTAATATTAAATGAAAAAGAAATACCTATTTTGTCACACCATATGCAAGAGAGGGCCAACTATCATCAAATATCAATGTGAACTAATCACCATTACTGTTCCACAATCCTTTTTCATTCAGTCTTCGCCTTTCAGACAGTTGAGTAGAAAAACCCTTTGCAGTCTTAAAAGATGAACTTTTACCCAACAACCTCCGTTCCTTTGATTTCATGGATGATGCACATAGGCCCAATTGCTTGGCCTAATCTCAGAGTAATTCAGAAACTGTAATAGCATAGCTTGTCACTCCTGTGGTCTCCATCGTGATGTTTCGGTTCTCATAACTTTTGTCTGGTGTGAAAATCTCATGACTCACACATATTGCAAGAGCGAGCTCTTGGAACACAATAAAAGCATTCAGTTCTGTGGAATATAATTTACAGCCAAGCTGCAGGCTCACCCTGATGTCAACCAAAAGTTTATTTCCTCATTTGCATTTTTATTTCACTCGCCGATTGTAATTTTCAACCAAATCACTCTCGGGCAAACAGGATAGCAAATCAGCATCCATTAGCTGAGGCGCAAATGAAAAGAAATAATCAACAACAACGAAAATAACAAACTGAAGCTTTCATAAAAGGACAAATAAATGATTACTGTCGCTATTAATCCTCATGACATCAAGTGCTCTTTGTGGGCTGGAAAAGGAACTCAAAAGGTCAAACAAAAAGTAATTCTTGGACAGACAGTTTATTTGCAAAACTGAATTGCGTTTCTAGAATTACAAAGCTGGAATTTGCTGCTTTAAAAAAATTAATTTCTCTATCTTGCCCAGGGAATGCAAGGACCCATTAATTTCTTGCAGACTGTGACATATTATTGCACATTTCCATCACCCGCATCTCTTTTGTCCTTTACTTTGAAACTGTTTTGAAGAATAACGAGATTATCAAGCAGAATTTTGCAATGAAGGTTGGAAAATGTGGAATCAAAGTTGCCAGGCGTATGAGCTGTGCTGGTGTTTGGAATGCCAAGTACCAAAAAATGAAATCCCCAACAGGCATAGGAGATGGGAGAGAGTAAACCTCAGGGATAGTTATCAGCAGGCTGTTCTCACACATACCTTGAATGCTAATACTACTGATTATTCATACAGCTAGACTTAACTAAGTCCCAGAATTATTGAATTAGTCATTTAATATAATGAGCTATACCTTACTTTTCTCTCTAGCCTGTCACTACTTATCTGATTAGAATACTGTTGCATTATTAGCCTTATTCCTAGAGCAAACATTTAACAGATTCAAGAAACCTCTGGAAACAGTCAGCCATTACCGGCTTTGTAATAGCGGATAATTAGGCCACAAGCCTGATTTCACTCAAGGAACACTTCAGGTATCATGACCCTGAAGAGTATCCTCACCTTCAGGGTGAAAGCTCACCCTGATTATATTGTGTCATTTATGTCACGCTACTAAAAATGTATTATTGCCTCTGTCATTATAGCAAGCCAAAGAATTGTTGTACAATTAGGCTCAATGTAAACAAGAGTCTTGCTTTCCTTTTTAACTGAAAATGTCCATTTTAGTGTGGAGTTCTTTTTAGATTTTGAGTTAAGTGTTTGCTAGTTAGAGGGATATCACTGTTGAGTTATCAGTTTTGTCCTCTGCTCAACCATCTGTGCTATCTAGGCTCGAAGGAAGCCTTACCGTCCTTTTGGGGCCCGGTTTAGCTCAGTTGGCTGGCCAGCTGGTTCGTGATGCAGAGCAAGGCCAACTGCGTGGGTTTGATTCCCCCGTACCAGTTGAGGTTATTGATGAAGGCCACCTTTCTCAACCTTGCCCCTCGCCTGAGGTGGCCCTCAAGTTAAATCAGCACCAGTCAGCTCTCTCCCTTCAAAGGGGAACCATGATGTGGAGATGCCGGCGTTGGACTGGGGTGAGCACAGTAAGAAGTCTTACAACACCAGGTTAAAGTCCAACAGGTTTGTTTCGATATCACTAGCTTTCGGAGCGCTGCTCCTTCCTCAGGTGAATGAAGAGGTATGTTCCAGAAACATATGTTTCTGGAACATACCTCTGCTCCATAAGGAGCAGCGCTCCGAAAGCTAGTGATATCGAAACAAACCTGTTGGACTTTAACCTGGTGTTGTAAGACTTCTTACTGTTCAAAGGGGAAAGCAGCCTATGGTCATCTGGGATTATGGCGGCTTTACTTTACCGGTGAAAGGAAACGCTTCCTTTTGCTTTTGATGCTCAAGGTCGTTTTCAACTCACCGCCAGAACATAAATCTGGCATTGCATTTCAGGTTCTGGTTGTAGAAGCCTTCAATTTTTCCATTGATATCAATGTTCAGAAAAATTGGGTGGATTCTAGAACAGGAACCTGACTGTAGAATATGTATTCATTCACATGTAGCCAAATGACCTGTGCCCCAGTAGTGAAATGCGATGTAGGGGAGGGCACCGGACATTACACCTGAGTGGCTATAGACACGGTGTGTAGGAAAGTCGGGAACCTCTGTAATAAACTGTTGAAATTATCACCTGTGTCCTCATTCCCGCGACGCAGCACGGGCTTGGAGCAGTGTGCCTTCAGAATGGCAGACCAGTGACTTTGCCGAGGGCCCTCACTGACACTGAAACTTACTATGCACAGATCAAAAAAAAAACTCCTCGCCCTTGTCATTGCCTGTCAGAAATTCCATCCTTTCATTTAGAGCCTCCCTACCACCAGTGAAACTGATAACCTGTCAGTCATCACCATCCTTAAAAAGCCACTCCACACTGTATCACTGTGCCTGCAGAGAATGATGCTCAAGCTCTAATGATACAACCTCAGTGTGATCTATAGACATGGTCAATTCATGATGACAGAAAGCTGGAGGTGTCCAAGTGTACACCATGCAATGTACTCAGGCTTCACCAAACTAAAGAACCGCTACACCATTAGATTCCAGACCTTCAATGGTCACTCACTGAGATTCCAGACCTTCAATGGTGACTCACTGAGATTCCAGACCTTCCATGGACACTCACTGAGATTCCAGACCTTCCACGGTCATCCACTGAGATTCCAGACCTTCCATGGTCACTACTGAGATTCCAGACATTCCATGGTCACTCACTGAGATTACAGACCTTCCATGGTCACCCACTGAGATTCCAGACATTCCACGGTCACTACTGAGATTACAGACCTTCCACGGTCACTCACTGAGATTCCAGACCTTCCATGGTCACTACTGAGATTCCAGACATTCCATGGTCACCCACTGAGATTCCAGGCCTTCCACGGTCACTACTGAGATTCCAGACCTTCCATGGTCACTCACTGAGATTCCAGACATTCCATGGTCACCCACTGAGATTCCAGACCTTCCATGGACACTCACTGAGATTCCAGACCTTCCACGGTTATCCACTGAGATTCCAGACCTTCCATGGTCACTCACTGAGATTACAGACCTTCCATGGTCACCCACTGAGATTCCAGACCTTCCACGGTCACTACTGAGATTACAGACCTTCCACGGTCACTCACTGAGATCCCAGACCTTCCACGGTCACTACTGAGATTCCAGACATTCCATGGTCACCCACTGAGATTCCAGACCTTCCACGGTCACTACTGAGATTCCAGACCTTCCATGGTCACTCACTGAGATTCCAGACATTCCATGGTCACCCACTGAGATTCCAGACCTTCCACGGTCACTACTGAGATTCCAGACCTTCCATGGTCACTCACTGAGATTCCAGACGTTCCATGGTCACCCACTGAGATTCCAGACCTTCTACTGTTACTCACTGAGATTACAGACCTTCTACTGTTACTCACTGAGATTACAGACCTTCCATGGACACTCACTGAGATTCCAGACATTCCATGGTCACTCCCTAAGATTCCAGACCTTCCATGGTCACTCACTGAGATTCCAGACCTTCCATGGTCACTCACTGAGATTCCAGACCTTCCATGGTCACTCACTGAGATTCCAGACCTTCCACGGTCACTCACTGAGATTCCAGACCTTCCATGGTCACTCACTGAGATTCCAGACATTCCATGGTCACTCACTGAGATTCCAGACCTTCCATGGTCACTCACTGAGATTCCAGACCTTCCACGGTCACTCACTGAGATTCCAGACCTTCCATGGTCACTCATTGAGATTCCAGACCTTCCACAGTCACTCACTGAGATTCCAGACCTTCCGTGGTCACTCACTGAGATTCCGGACCTTCCATGGTCACCCACTGAGATTACAGACGTTCCATGGTCACCCACTGAGATTCCAGACCTTCTACTGTTACTCACTGAGATTCCAGACCTTCTACTGTTACTCACTGAGATTACAGACCTTCCATGGACACTCACTGAGATTCCAGGCATTCCATGGTCACTCACTAAGATTCCAGACCTTCCACGGTCACTACTGAGATTCCAGACATTCCATGGTCACCCACTGAGATTCCAGACCTTCCACGGTCACTACTGAGATTCCAGACCTTCCATGGTCACTCACTGAGTTTCCAGACATTCCATGGTCACCCACTGAGATTCCAGACCTTCCACGGTCACTACTGAGATTCTAGACCTTCCATGGTCACTCACTGAGATTCCAGACGTTCCATGGTCACCCACTGAGATTCCAGACCTTCTACTGTTACTCACTGAGATTCCAGACCTTCTACTGTTACTCACTGAGATTACAGACCTTCCATGGACACTCACTGAGATTCCAGACATTCCATGGTCACTCACTAAGATTCCAGACCTTCCACAGTCACTCACTGAGATTCCAGACCTTCCGTGGTCACTCACTGAGATTCCGGACCTTCCATGGTCACCCACTGAGATTACAGATGTTCCATGGTCACCCACTGAGATTCCAGACCTTCTACTGTTACTCACTGAGATTCCAGACCTTCTACTGTTACTCACTGAGATTCCAGACCTTCTACTGTTACTCACTGAGATTACAGACATTCCATGGTCACTCACTAAGATTCCAGACCTTCCATGGTCACTCACTGAGATTCCAGATCTTCCATGGTCACTCACTGAGATTCCAGACCTTCCATGGTCACTCACTGAGATTCCAGACCTTCCATGGTCACTCACTGAGATTCCAGACCTTGCACGGTCACTCACTGAGATTCCAGACCTTCCATGGTCACTCACTGAGATTCCAGACCTTCCATGGTCACTCACTGAGATTCCAGACCTTCCACGGTCACTCACTGAGATTCCAGATCTTCCATGGTCACTCACTGAGATTCCAGACCTTCCACGGTCACTCACTGAGATTCCAGACCTTCCATGGTCACTCACTGAGATTCCAGACCTTCCATGGTCACCCACTGAGTTTCCAGAGCTTCCATGGTCACTCACTGAGATTCCAGGCCTTCCACTGTCACTCACTGAGATTACAGACCTTCCATGGTCACCCACTGAGATTCCAGACCTTCTACTGTTACTCACTGAGATTACAGACCTTCCATGGACACTCACTGAGATTCCAGACATTCCATGGTCACTCACTAAGATTCCAGACCTTCCATGGTCACTCACTGAGATTCCAGATCTTCCATGGTCACTCACTGAGATTCCAGACCTTCCATGGTCACTCACTGAGATTCCAGACCTTCCATGGTCACTCACTGAGATTCCAGACCTTGCACGGTCACTCACTGAGATTCCAGACCTTCCATGGTCACTCACTGAGATTCCAGACCTTCCATGGTCACTCACTGAGATTCCAGACCTTCCACGGTCACTCACTGAGATTCCAGACCTTCCATGGTCACTCACTGAGATTCCAGACCTTCCACGGTCACTCACTGAGATTCCAGACCTTCCATGGTCACCCACTGAGTTTCCAGAGCTTCCATGGTCACTCACTGAGATTCCAGACCTTCCACTGTCACTCACTGAGATTACAGACCTTCCATGGTCACCCACTGAGATTCCAGACCTTCCACAGTCACTCACTGAGATTCCAGACCTTCCACGGTCACTCACTGAGATTCCAGACCTTCCATGGTCACTCACTGAGATTCCAGACCTTCCATGGTCACTCACTGAGATTCCAGACCTTCCATAGTCACTCACCGAGATTCCAGACCTTCCATGGTCACTCACTGAGATTCCAGACCGTCTACTGTCACTCACTGAGATTCCAGACCTTCCATAGTCACTCACTGAGATTCCAGACCATCCATGGTCGCTCACTGAGATTCCAGACCTTCCATGGACACTCACTGAGATTCCAGACATTCCATGGTCACTCCTGAGATTCCAGACCTTCCATGGTCACTCACTGTGATTCCAGACCTTCCATGGTCACTCACTGAGATTCCAGACCTTCCATGGTCACTCACTGAGATTCCAGACCTTCTACTGTCACTCACTGAGATTACAGACCTTCCGTGGTCACTACTGAGATTCCAGACCTTCCATGGTCACTCACTGAGATTCCAGACCTTCCATAGTCACTACTGAGATTCCAGACCTTCCATGGTCACTCACTGAGATTCCAGACCTTCCATGGTCACTCACTGAGATTCCAGACCTTCCATGGTCACTACTGAGATTCCAGACCTTCCATGGTCACTCACTGAGATTCCAGACCTTCCATAGTCACTTTTGAGATTCCAGACCTTCCATGGTCACTCACTGAGATTCCAGACCTTCCATGGTCACTCACTGAGATTCCAGACCTTCCATCATCACTCACTGAGATTCCAGACCTTCCATGGTCACTCACTGAGATTCCAGACCTTCCATGGTCACTCACTGAGATTCCAGACCTTCCATGGTCACTCACTGAGATTCCAGTCCTTCCATGGTCACTCACTGAGATTCCAGACATTCCATGGTCACTCACTGAGATTCCAGACCTTCCACGGTCACTACTGATATTCCAGACCTTCCATGGTCACTCACTGAAATTCCAGACCTTCCATGGTCACTCACTGAGATTCCAGACCTTCCATGGTCACTCACTGAGATTCCAGACCTTCCATGGTCACTCACTGAGATTCCAGACCTTCCATGGTCACTACTGAGATTCCAGACCTTCCATGGTCACTCACTGAGATTCCAGACCTTCCATAGTCACTTTTGAGATTCCAGACCTTCCATAGTCACTCACTGAGATTCCAGACCTTCCATGGTCACTCACTGAGATTCCAGACCTTACATCATCACTCACTGAGATTCCAGACCTTCCATGGTCGCTCACTGAGATTCCAGACCTTCCATGGTCACTCACTGAGATTCCAGACCTTCCATGGTCACTCACTGAGATTCCAGACCTTCCATGGTCACTCACTGAGATTCCAGACATTCCATGGTCACTCACTGAGATTCCAGACCTTCCACGGTCACTACTGATATTCCAGACCTTCCATGGTCACTCACTGAAATTCCAGACCTTCCATGGTCACTCACTGAGATTCCAGACCTTCCATGGTCACTCACTGAGATTCCAGACCTTCCATGGTCACTCACTGAGATTCCAGACCTTCCATGGTCACTCACTGAGATTCCAGACCTTCCATGGTCACTCACTGAGATTCCAGACCTTCCATGGTCACTCACTGAGATTCCAGACCTTCCTTGGTCACCCACTGCAGCAAATGTATTCAACTAGAATGGGAAGCAGCATCTGCTCCTGAAGCCGAAGAGACACTATGCCGTGCATGGCACTGCACAATGGCTATTGACAAACAATGCCTAACAGTTTATCTGCAGGAAGTTCAAGGACTTTTCACACATGTGGGACTTTGAACATGTTACATGCAGCCCCCTTTACCCACAATCGAATGGCTAAGAGGAGTGTGCAGCATGCTCAGCAAAGCACCTCCTGAAAAAGCTCCTCCGCAGCAACTCAGCCTTTTATGCTGCACTTCTTACGCTGCACAACCTGCTATGGGAAGGTTTGCCCTCACCAGCACAGAGATTATTCTCCAGAGACACCAGGACCATAACCCCTGTTGCTGAAATCCTCCTGCAACTAAAGTGGAAACGAATGTGAAGGCAGCCCTCATGAAATGAGTACAAAGAGGCTACAATAACTGCAATGCCCGCAAACTCCGGAGGGAGCCGGACCAGACAGGGTTATGCGGGTTTATGAAAACTGGCTGTTGTGTACAGCCATGTTGCTCGATCCAGCAGTTGCCACCTCAGATGGTGCCATGTACGTCAGGAAACAGCGTCATCATTCTCCCACCTGCCTACAGGCACGGAATGCTAGGGCAGTCAAAGGCTTCTGTACTGTCAAAATTACCACCTGTTTCCTCATTCCCGCACAACCACACAATACACTGACTACACCAACTGCTTCTCTGACTGGCAGTAGGTTGACAATTATGCCACCATTAGGTATAGGACAGGCCAAAGACTAAATACAAATAATTTTACCCTGCTCTAACAATGAGCCTTGACTTCAGCCTGCAACTGTGTCAATGATTCCTCCTTCAAACGCTGGCTATTTTAATGATATCTCTGAGCGATATTGCCAGTGGAGTGCTAATTTGTTTGGTTTGATGGATAGTCTTATGTTATGTGGAACAGCATTTGCAAATGGACTGGAACTGTCCAAACACATCACACTTCCAACAACCAGAGAGAAAGGGACTGTCCTCTCACTAGCCAGAGTTTGACTCCTAGTCTGTGCACTATCTTGTCTGCAATTTTTTTTTAAAAAAGGTAATATTTACGATATATTGTCAAAGCAAGAATGTAAGCAAGTTCAAAACTGTAAATCAATTAATTCTGCAGATGCTCATAAATCACTTCAGCTTTTCTCTTGCAGGTTATGGCATAGAATCATAGAATCATAGAATTTACAGTGCAGAAGGAGGCCATTCGGTCCATCGAGTCTGCAACGGCTCTTGGAAAGAGCACCCTACCCAAGCCCACACCTCCACCCTATCCTCATAACCCAGTAACCCCACCCAACACTAAGGGTAATTTTGGGCAATAAGGGCAATTTAGCATGGTCAATCCACCTGACCTGCACATCTTTGGATTGTGGGAGGAAAACCACGCACACATGGGGAGAACGTGCATACTCCACACAGACAGTGACCCAAGCCGGGAATCCAACCTGGGACCCTGGAGCTGTGAAGCAATTGTGCTCAACACTATGCTACCATGCTGTCCATGAGATGCCATCAATACATCTTTGTAAGTCATTGACAGTTACCTTATTACTCTATATGCAATGTATTTTTGCGGTAAAATGACTGTTTTCTACTTCTGAAATTATGTCTCCATAAAAACAATAAAATATGAACTAAGGTCCACTAATCTGTCTTGTGGCTATTATTTTTAAGTAAGTATATACATATCTTGTCTCAAAGTGCCCTCTAATATAATATAGTGAATATATTAGTGAGTCTTAATTGTTACAGAAAGGGGAGAGAGACAAACCTGAACTCCTTTACTTTATCATCATCTGTTCGTAAGCAGAGGTGTTTCAATTTTTGAAATAGGCTGTGGTGTGTTTTGCCAAACCTCTGGTTTATGAAGTCAATATTTCAACTAACTCTCAGAAAACTCTCTTTGGAGCTAAATCAGAAGTATTGTTTAGTTATAAATTCAAACCTGAGAGATAGTTGCAACTTCATACACACACACACACAAGCACACAATAAGAAGATAGGAAAGAAGTTGTTTGTAATTGGATTCTATTTTATCAGTAACCTCGTAGGGTGAAAGGTAAAATGACTCCTGAGCAACATGATGGATTGATTGAACAACGTATGTTTTCACTGTCAGTGAGAAGCAGTGGCGCCCTCACTTGTCTCTGTGCGACATAACTTATAAGAGATCAGAGGACAAAGGCCGAATGGTTTAATCTTTTTGTGATCAGCTGTTCTGAAGATGCTGCTGATTGCTGTTTCTCACTACAATTATATTTCAATATCTACTATGCAACACAACTTTATCACTGTATTTCATTTCTCAAAAAAGTCATAAAAAGGAGACATCAAGGTGGAATGGGGTCATAGGCAAGTTGACAAAAGGACAAGATTGAAGTCAATTGAAAGAACTCTTGAGAATCATGTGCAGCATGAAACCGATTATTGATTCTCTATGAGCCACTTACGTGCGCCTGACCTGGCAATTTTACCCCACAAGGCTTGCTCCCAGTGAACTTGTATTAGCAACAAAATAAATAGAATTAGATCGATGATTCTACCCTCTCAAGATAATTATGGATGAGAAAGGTCATCTAACCTAGCTTATCTCATCCAACCAGCATGAAATATATATGTTAGGAGCAAGAGTAAGCTATTCAGACCCTCAAGCCTGCTCTGCCATTTGGCAACATTGTACCAGAGATTACAACTCAAACATACTTAATTGGCTGTAAAGTAATTTGGAACTTCATGTAAGGATCTATATAAATGTATGTTTTGTCTTTCTTTCATTATACTTGCATGCAGTAGACTGTAAGAATGGTGAAATTAGAGGCCCAATGTTGAGTCTCTAAGGACAATCACAGAGTAATCAATTGCTATTACGAGAGTGGCTACAAAGAAATCACTACATTTACAAAACAATCCAACTCTGTAGCTAATACAACCTTATGATTCTCACTTTGCTTGTGCCAAACCACTGATGCACAATTGTGTTGTACACTGTGAATTTAGAACCTATCTGCTAGTTCCATATGACATTGATTATATTTGTCCTAAAGAAATGTGCAAATAGTACTTTTTTAAATTCTAATTGTTGTTTGAGAAACACAATTAAGTGGAAAAATTTAATTTGTAACAAAGAAACTCCAACAGCAAAGAAAATGTAAAACGAGTGTAACAACAAAATCCTGCGTGAAGTTATTTCTAGAACTTAAAACATGGGCACAATTCTCCCGTTTGCAGACAAAGTGCTCCCGCCAGCAGGAAAAGTGGAGTGATTTCTGCTGGTGCTAGATGCAATGCTGATATCCATTCCATGAAATGTTTTTTCATAGGATCGGGCTTTATGTTGGCCCTGACAGGGATGGGGCCTAAACCCACAAACAGGTCCTATTCCTCAGAGTTCAGGGTGTCCTTTTTAAAGGGTGGTTGGTAAAGGAACAGTAAAGGAATAGTGATATATTTCCAAGTTAGGATGGTGAGTGGCTTGGAGGGGAACCTCCAGGTGGTGATGTTCCCATGTCTGCTGCTGCTCTTGTCCTTCTAGATGGTAGTGGTTATGGGTTTGGGACCGGCTTTCTAAGGAGTCTTGGTGATTTTCTGCAGGGCATTTTGTAGATGGTACATGCTGTTGCTACTGCGCATCGGTGGTGGAGGGAGTGAATGTTTGTGGAAGGGGTACCAATCAAGGGAGTTGTTTTGTCCTGGATGGTGTTGAGCTTCTTGAGTGCTGTTGGAGCTGTATTCATCCAGGCAAGTGGGGAGTATTCCATCACACTCCTGACATTTGCCTTGTAGGTGTCAGACAGGCTTTGGGGAGCCACAAAAAGAGCTACTTGCTGCAGGATGCCTAGCCTTTGCCCTGCTCTTGTAGCCACAGTATTATTATGTCTGTTAAAGTTCAGTTTATGGTCAATGGTAATTCCAGGCTGTTGACAGTGGGGGATTGAGTGATGGTAATGGCAGTGAAGTCAAGGGGCGATGGTTAGATTCTCTGTAGTTGTCTGGCACTTGTGTGGCACGAATGTAACTTGTCACTTGTCAGCCCAAGCCTGGATATCGTCCAGGTCTTGTTACATTTTAGACATGGGGGGCTTCAATATCTGAGGACTCGTGAATGATGCTAAATATTGTTCAATTATCAGCGAACAAACTCACTTCTGACCTTATTTCATTTCATTATGATGGAAGGAAGGTCCAAGGACACAACCCCGAGGAACTCCTGCAGTGATGCCCTTGACCTGCGACGACCTCCAACAACCACAACCCTCTTCCTTTGTGCCAGGTCCGACTCCAACCAGCGAAGAAATTTTCCCCTAATTCCCATTGATTCCAGTTTTGTTAGGGCTCCTCGGTCAAATGCAGCCTTAATGATAAGGGCAGTCACTCTCTCCTCACCCATGGAGTTCAGCTCTTTTGTCCTTGTTTAAAACAAGGCTGTAATGAGTTAAATGAAATATAGAAACTAGAAGCAGGAGATTTCAACCCCGCTCCGTATTTTAACATGACCAGGGCTGATCCCCGGTCTCAATGTCATATTCCTGCTCTGTCCACATACCCCTGATGCCATTAAAATCTAAAAAATTATCTCTTTCTTGAATGCAGGAGCTGAATGGCCCTGGCAGAACATACAGGATCCAACTGGGTAATTTTCCACATTGCTGGGTAGATGCCAATGTTGTAGCTATACTGTAACTGCTTGGCTAGGCGGGTGGCAAGTTCTGAAGCATAATCTTCAGTACTATTACCGGAATATTGTCTGAGCCCATAGAATTGTCAGTATCCAGTGCCTTCAGCCATTTCCTGATATTACGTGGAGTGAATCAAATAGACTGAAGACTTGCATCTGTGATGCTGGGGACATCCAGGGGAGGCCAAGATAGACCATCCACTTGGCACTTCTTGCTGAAGAGTGTAGCAAATGCTTCAGCTTTGTCTTTTGCACTGATGTGCTGAGCTCCTCCATCATTGAGGATGGGAATATTTCTGAATCCTCTCCTCCAGTGAGGTATTTATTTGTCCACATCATTCACGGCTCGATGTGGCAGGACTACAGAGCATAGATCTTATTGTTGGTTGTGGAATCGCTTAGCTTTGTTTATCACTCAGTGATTATGTTGTGTGCCATGCAAGTAGTCCTGTGTTGTACCTTCACCAGGTTGACTCCTCAATGATACGTATGCATCTGCAGCAGGCAGATGTGAGGATGATGTCAAGTATGTTTCTCCCTATTGTTGGTTCCCTCACCACCTGCCGTGGATCCAGTGTAGCCGTTATGTCCTTTTGGAATCAAACAGCTCGGTCAGTAGTGGTGCTCCCCAGGCCACTCTGGGTGATCGACATTGAAGTCCCCAGCCAGAGTATATTCTGCGTAGTTATCACCCTCAGTGCTTCCTTCAAGTGGTGTTCAACAAGGAAAAGGACTGATTCATCAGCTGAGAGCGAGGAAGGGTGTGCTTGATATGTGGCACTCTGCTGTGCCAGTGTTACAGGACATACCCAGGCAGATGATGGTGGTGTCTGGGAACCTGCATGTGATGAAACGGCCACGTTGCACCAGAAAAGCAGTTCGCCATGGCGTAGCGTGGCTGATAGAAGCCAGGAGACCCCGCTCCTTGGATCTACCTGGCTCGCAGCGCCTCGCGAGATCGAACGCGATCTCACCAGCTTTGTGATGCAAATCCCATCCATGTTGGGCAGAATCACTTTTCATCAAATCTACATAATAAAGCGAGGCAGCAAGTCTCACTTTAATGTGCAGGTTCCCAAGTTACCGGAGGCTGTGGGCTCAATCGCCTTCACCTTGGAGACCTGGAGCCATTCAGTACTCGTCTCCAGAAACAGGCACCAGACGGAGTTGCACTCGTGGGTGTTTCCCAGGGAATTGGAGGCCCCCAGGTGCATATCGTCTGAGGAGGGTGATACTCTGGCACTGCCAGCCTGACACCCTGGCAGTGCCACCCGGTCACCTTGTCAGTTCCAGGCTGGCACCCAGGTGTCACTGCAAAGGTGCCAGTTTGGCACTGCCAAGGTGGCAATTTTTGTGCTCACCATGGGACTTTATTCCCTTTTAGTAAATCGCGCCCATACTCTGTAAGGTATGATTCCGTAAGTATGACTCGAAGCATGACTGGTCTGTGAGAGAGAGCTCGCCCAATTTTGGCACAAACCTCCCAGGTATTAGTAAGCAGGATTTTGAAGGGTCAATATTGTTGAGTGTATCATTCTCATTTCTGCTCCTTAGTTCAATGCCGGATGGTCTGTCGAGTTTCATTAATTTTTTAAGTGGTTTGATACAATCAAGTGACTAGCTTGGCCATTTCAAGGTCAATCACATGGCTGTGGGACCAAAGTCACATCAAGGGCATGATCTATTGGCCACCTCACACCCCAATGGGAGCGTCACATGGCCAGTAGATCCAGGGTGAAGCTTCCCACTGGCTTCCCCACAGCCATGACGCCTCGTGTGATCTATCCAAGTCCCACGAGGTGTTGGGATCACAATGGGCGGGACCAAGCCACTGAAGGCCCACTTACCCAGTATCTATTGGCCTCCCGGAATTGACCAGCCTCCCAGGGAAGCTGCAGCTACGCGCCGTGCAGTACGAGTCCACACAAACGTGGATGAGGCGGAATCGCATCCGGAAGGTCTCTCAGGCCATAAGAGGCCCCTGGGCAGCCAGTGATAGTGCGGGATGGCCCCTTTGCCCTCCCCCTGGAATGTGGGCACCTTGCCACTGCACCCTGGTCTGCCCAGGTGCCCAGGTGGCACTACCAAGCTGGCAGGAGCACTGCGAGGGTGCCAGGGTGGCAGTGCAGGGGTGCCCAGGTGGCACTGCCAAGGGGCAGGTGTCCACAGGGGTCATGTCTATAAAAGGAGGTTGAAGGCGGGTATGAAGGATGAGGGGGGGGTGAAGGGCAGGTAAGATGGGGTCTCTGGGAGGTTGGGGGGGGTTGCTGGTGGGGATCCTGGAATGGGGGTGTGTTGTCCTCACTTGGAGGGGGGGGTAGTGCCCATGTGTGTGGGGAATGACATTGCCCATGAGTGGCCACCTTTCAAAATGGTGGCCTGATCTCTGAGTTCAGCTCTCCAGTGATGAAAAGAATTCTAAGTGTGGGCCCCAAAAAGTGACTAAGTCTCGTTAGATAATGGTGGGAACTCGCCGGCAGAACCGACAGGAAACTCCCAGCAAAACCCACCACAAATGACACCTGGCACATTTCCTTCCCTAAAGAGAACCAAATGAGTGTTGGTGAGGATGAAGTGATTTCACAGTCAACATTATACTTTTAATTTCAGGCTGATCTCGCGGTGCCCAAACCTGGGTACTTTATTTACAGTTTGGGCTTGGAGTCTTTCATTTTAATTGACTCATTGCATTTTGTTTCCTTTTTTCAGTCTCTCTTTGTGTCATGTTTCCAAACCCAATTGCTCTAGACTTCCACCAGTGCTTTACTATAGGTAGGTGACGAAATGCACATTTTCCCCTCCTCCCTATGGGTAGACAGTAAACTTTGGATCTGACCATGGTGACCCAGCCATGATCAGGAACTCAAGGTCAAACTCATAATTCCAAACTCATACCCTTTAATTTTATACTTCAAAAATATCATCTAGTGACCATGAAAAATGTAACATTGTAGTAACAATTAAGCAATTGTAAGGAATTAAGGGCTATGGAGAGAGAGCGGGTAAATGGAGTTGAAATCAGCCACGATTGAATGGTGGAGTGGATTCGTTGGGCCGAATGGCCTTACTTCCACTCCTATGTCTTATGGTCTTATGGTCTTAACAATAACGGTACAAGGATTTCAATGGCAAGTATAAATTACTTAATATTGAACAAGTCCTGAGTATATATTATCATTTACTCATTAGGTTCAGATATAGTCGAAAAACCCATGGGGATAATACAGGGTATTTATCACATGGTATCCATTACAATTAGAAACAAATTACAGTTCCCGTAAATATGTAGAGCACATTAGGAAAACATTGAATGACCAGCTAAATTGCAATAAGGCCATAAACAGAATTTGTTGGGTATCATTTTTTGTTTAATCATGTTTTGATTAAAATCGCACAGTGCACGTTTCTTAAGAAAACAGCTGTGAGCTTTCTCTTTGCCAATGTGCCTCCCTCTTTCTGTCACTTGTTGTCTCTCATGTGCTGACTCCAACAACATTCCCTGAAGGAGAGTAACAGGTGAAACCATCCTGACGTCTAGTTGGCTGATGTCATAAAGACTGTTTGCCGACCACATTTTTAGAAAACAAGATCAACTCCTTCCTCGCTTTTCTCATTAAACCAAATAACACTGCATGCATTAGGGATTTAAACTGTAATCCTGAAGATTTATAACCCTCTTATTTTCTTAATTTCATGGAGCTGGAGGTAATTTAAAGAAAATATTTTTTCTGTGACCCTGCAAAGGGGTCAACCCTTAGCTTCCTGAGCAGAATGAGTGCCCTTATCTAAAGAAGGACATATTCTTTATCAGGATACCTGAAGTAAAATTATTTTTAAAATATGCTTCTTCTCACAAACTCACAGTTGTTCAATTATTTGTAATCTCGTGCGTAAATCCTCTCCACACCCACCCATCCCTTCAATCCAGCCTCCCAGCTTCGCCCTCTGATAGTAAAGCATGCAGGTAAATGGTGCTTCCGGCTCACGCTGATGCAGCTGCGGGAGAAGTAGGGGAACTCAAACTCTGAGTTGGCTGGCAGGAGCTAAGCTAAGATCAACAATTCACCCCTGTTATGTTGCCTATTCCTTTCCACTTCTTCGACTCTGGAATCGCTAATCCTGTTTATTTTCCAAATCTGTATTGGAGTGAATCTAATATGCACTCAACCCACAACAACTAAATGTTACTGGTATAAAGTAAAACAACAGACTGGCTTCACGCCTGAAGGCAGCTCTTGATCTGATGATGCCAGTGTGGTAATGGAAAGTCACTACTTTGCTATCTAACTGACATGGACCACACCAGATTGGATTTGAAAAGATTCTGCAGAAATACAGAATTCGCTCCATGTGACAATTGCATAATGCTCATTATACTTTCGTATACATCGTATCAAAAAAAAATTAGACAGAGCTTTAAAGTGGACCGGAAAGAGCCTGCCTCTCACAGCTACAGTTGAATATCTAACACATTCTCCTTCTCTTTAGTTCTGATGAACAGCCAAACGGACTCGAAACATTAACTCTGCTTTCTCTCGCTACAGATGGTGTCAGACCTGCTGAGTTTTTCCAGACCCTTCTGTTCTTATTCTCGATTAATGTTTATCTTATTTCGATTCCCCATGGAGCTGAGTACAAGCTGTGGAAGGAAACACCACCGGGACTGAGAAATGGACTGTTTTCAGTTGCAATGGCATTGCGCTGAGGATATTCAGCAACTGAACATCACACAAACCAACCAGCTCCTCAGAAAAGCTCATTATATTTAATTCAGGGCAGAGCAGCTGACTCCACATTGATCCAGACACAACTCATGGGCAAACATGCACTCAAAATATTGTTATCTGCTGATATTGTTTTACAGAAGAACATCAATGAATGCACAAATGCAAATGATGGTAAAAAGCAGCAACATTATGCCCTTTTTTCCAGATTAAAATCATTTTAATTGCATTTTGCCAAGTCAGCCACAACAGTATAAATAATTTAAACAATTCAGGCAACATGCACATTAGAGCACCTTCAGCGCAGAAAAACAACCTCTCAGGAGAATTAATAAATAGGCACAGAAGTTGAACAGAGGTACAAACTGCTGCAATGGATTCCCAAAGTGGCAAGGCTGCGCCTTGCTTCAAAGGTGCCTCCTTGGAGCTGATGCTACAGTCTTTATTTAATTCTTTTATGGGATGTGAACATTGCTGGTGAGGCCAGTATTTGTTACTCATCACTAATTGCCGTTGAGAAGATGGTGAAAATATGAGCTGTCTTCTTGAACCATTGAAATCCTTTTCGGTACATTTGATTAACTTGCACCCCCCCCTTTCAGGAGGCGGTTAGGGATCAACCACAATGTGTGAGTCTGGGGACACATGTTTGCCAGATCAGATTAAGATGTGTTTTTAGGACAATCCAAACCTGTTGTGGTTACTATTATTGAGACTAACTCTTAATTCCAGATTTATTCATTGAATTTAAAATCCACTATTTTCAATTTGAACCAATATTCTCAATGCATTAACCTGGGGGTCTGGATCAGTAGTCCTGTGACATTACCAATTCAGCACCAGTTTGTAAGGGCCTGCAGGGCAATTCCTTCCCTGCCAATAGTGTTAGGAAAATAATGGTAGCTGTAAAGGATTGTTGCATTGATAAACATTAGAAATAAAGTATAGTTTAAGTGGGTTTAGTTTAATGTTTCTGTGGCAGGGAGGGTAAAATCTATAATTAGATTCATGCTGTACAAAGGCCCTTTTATGTGTGGGGGTTTGTTCAATTCAGATTGTGCTTCTATTGTGCTTAGAGAGGATTATGGCATGCAGAGTAAATAAAGGCTGGAAGAAGCAGCAACCACTGCTTAGCAACTGGGGGCTATTTAAGGTATAAAGGCTTCTAAGTTTTAGTTTTTATTATTTCTTTATTTTTTAATTTAGTGTCTCCAATTATTTTTGTTCCAATTAAGGGGCAATTTAGCGTGGCCAATCCACCTACCCTGCACGTCATTTGGGTTGTGGGGGTGAGACCACGCAGACACGGGGAGGATGTGCAAACCCCACACAGATTGCGGGACCGGGATCGAACCTGGGATCTTGGCAACGTGAGGCAGCAGTGCTAACCACCATGCCGCAATTTTCAGTTTTTAGCTGAATCTTTTTGCAATTGGAGATAATATATTGGGGAGTGAGCATCTCTCAACTCTGCCAGGAGAAGAAAGACTGGACAGGAAAAGGATTGCAAAGAGGCAGACTTCCCAAAAAAACAGATAAAGTCCAGATATCCAGGGAATTGTGACAGAAAGAATCTTAAGAAGACTGAGGTTAAGAGAACATAGACCAAGATATTGTTCAGAAGAATTCGAGGGAAAAGTAAACAAAGTGTTCTGAGTTAAAGGGACAGCTGCAGAAACCAGAATTAAATGGGAAAAGCAGACTTCAGAGGTAAATCAAAAAGTTTGATGCCATTTTAATAGAGTTTGGGAGGTGCAAATCCAGAACACTGGATTCATTGTTACAAGTGGAGTGGAAGCTTTGTCTGAAAGAGTAATTTGGAAAACCTGGATTGGTATCGGAATGCAAATCTCTAATGGAAAACATTGTTGTGGAAGAACATTTTAAAGTGCTTTTTCTGGGAGAAGAGTTTGGAAGCGTTCATGTGACAATTATCTTGGGGGTGGGGTGGAATCTGAGGAGAAATCTAACTTGGGTTCAGAGCTGAGTGTGTGTTTTGACACAGCCAATCTATGTGTTTAAAGGGACTTTGTATTACTGTGGCCCTTCTAGCTTTAGATATATTGTGTAATCAGTGTTAATCTTAAAATTTGTGTGTATTTGCGAAGCTAAGGGGGAAGTAAAGGAGTATTGTATCATTTTAATACTTTTTATTCTTGTTGTTAAAATTAATTAGCGGTTCTGTGACTCTTTTTCCTCCATATTTTCTTAAAAAAAGGAAAGGAGGGCTGTGACTAGTGGTGTTCCGCAGGGATCAGTGCTGGGACATTTCCTGTTCGTAGTATATATAAATGATTTGGAGGAAAATATAATTGGTCTGCTTAGTAAGTTTGCAGACGACACAAAGGTTGGTGGAATTGTGGATAGCGATGAGGACTGTCAGAGGATACAGCAGGATTTAGGTCGTTTGGAGACTTGGGCGGAGAGATGGCAGATGGAGTTTAATCCGGACAAATGTGAGGTAATGCATTTTGGAAGGTAGGGAATATACAGTAAATGGTAGAACCCTCAAGAGTATTGACAGTCAGAGAGATCTAGGTGTACAGGTCCACAGGTCACTGAAAGGGGCAACACAGGTGGAGAAGGTAGCCAAGAAAGCCTACGGTATGCTTGCCTTCATTGGCCGGGGCATTGAGTATAAGAATTGGCAAGTCATGTTGCAGCTGTATAGAACCTTAATTAGGGCAGACTTGGAGTATAGTGTTCAATTCTGGTCGCCACACTACCAGAAGGATGTGGAGGCTTTAGAGAGGGTGCAGAAGAGATTTACCGGGATGTTGCCTGGTATGGAGGGCATTAGCTATGAGGAGCGGTTGAATAAACTCGGTTTGTTTTCACTGGAACGATGGAGGTTGAGGGACGACCTGATAGAGGTCTACAAAATTATGAGGGGCATAGACAGAGTGGATAGTCAGAGGCTTTTTCCCAGGGTAGAGGGGTCAATTACTAGGGGGCATAGGTTTAAGGTGCGAGGGGCAAGGTTTAGAGGAGATGTACGAGGCAAGTTTTTTACACAGAGGCACAGAGGGTAGTGGGTGCCTGAAACTCGCTGTCGGAGGAGGTGATGGAAGCAGGGACGATAGTGACATTTAAGGGGCATCTTGACAAACACATGAATAGGATGGGAATAGAGGGATACGGACCCAGGAAGTGTAAGATATTTACAGGCTTGGAGGGCCGAAGGGCCTGTACCTGTGCTGTACATTTCTTTGTTCTTTGATTACAATCTTTTGAGCCAAGTTACCATTCTAGGATCGCCCTGTCCATCTATAACATCAACTGGGATTGTAACAATAGGAAAAATAAACCTGCTTCAGAGAATAAAAATATAAATCTGGAGATTGCAGAGAAGTAGCAGGAGTATGGTTCCACAATCCTGGTTGCACTGTTGGAAGATATTTAATGATTAAAGGTGAGTGCAGTGGCACATTCAAGTACATCTTAATCTACAATGCGTTCATTAACACAAAGTCTCTTTTAAACACACAAGATAACTGTGATCAAATACACTCTCCACTCTGAACACCAAGTGAATGTTTGTGGATGCCTCCTCAGAATCCTCCCCAGATGATTGTTACATGAGAGTTTCCATACTTCACTCCCAAAAATATTAAAAGGGGCTGCTCTAGCACAGTGGGCTAAATAGCAGGCTTGCAATGCAGAACAATGCCAGCAACACGGTTCAATTCCCGTACCGGCCTCCCTGAGCAGGCGCCGGAATGTGGCAACTAGGGGCGTTTCACAGTAACTTCATTGAAGCCTACTTGTGACAATACGCGATTATTATTATTGATGTTTACCAGTACAAATCCAGTTCGCTTTAAACTACCTTTTTTCTAATACGCATCACACGTTATATCACCTTACCGTGCAATGTACCTTTTGTGGGTAGCCCTTGATTCCAAGGAGCTAGCCGCTGTAATATAAGGATCTGTCACATATACGGTTAAAGTGGGACTGAGTACAGTGCCATCCACACAATGATGTAAGAAGGCACATGGGTCAAACCCAGGGGTCAGTGTGGTGTTGAGCAGAAAGATGTAAAGACTTAACCACGGAGATAGCTGCAAGCTTGTTCCCTTTACTGTATATGTGTAAATAACTCTATTTGTTAATAAAGACTTACAGTTAACAAACCAAAGACCACGGAGACTTTTTTCAGAGGCCGCATTCTCTAACCAACATCTTCCCACCAAGCACTAACTCTGCTTCTTTTGAGATTTGAGGGACATCTTGGCATCTTCTTGGGAATCTTGCACACACACGCATGCTAATTTTTGTTTGATAGCAGATGAGCTACGCATTGATGGAGTGGAAACTCAGAGTGACCAAGGGGTGTCCTGATTGCCACCTGGGTACAATTGATGACCCCCTAATCTGTGGGAAACCAGTCAGAGCTGCAATGCTGGGTGCCCGCTCATTCTGACCCGCCTCCACATAACAACCTTGTCAAACAGGGCACCCATATGATGCACCTGTTGGCAGCAGATAACAAAATTCTACAAATATTCCTAGGATAAACTAATGGCAAAGCAGTTGATGGCAATGGCCAACAGGTTGACCAAGTCTGCAAATAAAATAAGGGGTCCTGGCGAGACCACGGGGGCTGGGCAGTGGGGCAATGGATAGTCCCAAACTCAACCCACCAGCCACAGTTTTAGCATGCGCAGAACCAAAGAAATATAGGACAAAATGCATCCCAGGAAGGACTGACATGGGACAAAAAGACAAATTGCAGGACACAGGTCCTGGAAAATCGAGAATGGTTTGTCGCCCTGCGGTCACAAGGAGGCACTGAGAAAGCATGGCCACCAGAACCACTCGGCAACGGATTTTCTTGCAGAAGGGGTACCACCTCCTGTGACCTCCTGTGAGTTGTACCACCATGTTCATCCCCTCTCACCTTTGGAGTAGCAGGTCGGTGAGTTGCTGCTGCGGCAGAGGTCTTACTGCTCATCTTGTTCCTCATTTAAGGGGGAGCTAATGGTGTCGTAGTATTGCTGCTGGTTTATGTAATCCAAAGACTCAGAATAATGCTCTGGGGACATGGAATCAAATACCACCATGGCAGGTGGTGGAATTTATGTTGAATAAAAACATCTGTAATTAAGTCTATTTATGACCATGAATCGATTGTCGTGAACATTCCATCTGCTTCACTGTCTAGTTTCCAGCTCCACAGCAATGTGGTTGACTTTTAAATGCCTTCTGAGATTGCCTAGCAAGCCACTCAATTGTATTCAACCATTAAAAAGAAAACAAAAAAGGAATGAAATCAGATGGCCCACCTGGCATCAACCTGGGCACAGGAAACAACAAGGGCAAGCCCCAACCCTGCCGACTCTGCAAAGTCCTCCTTACTAACAAAACCAGGAGAGCTGCCTCACTGACTAATCAAGCAACAGCCTGACATAGTCATGTATATGGAATCATACCTTATAGACAATGTCCCAGGCACCATTATCACCACTGTGGGGGCACACTGGTGTACAGTCGGGAGGGAGTTACCGTGTGTGTCATGAACATCGGCCGTAAACCCCATGGTGTCTCATGGCACCAGGTCAAACATGGGGAAGGAAACCTCCTGCTGATTACCACGTACTCTTCCCTCTAAGCTGACAAATCATTACTCCTCCATGTTGAACACCATTTGGAGGAAGCACTGAGGGTGGAAATGGTGCAGAACCTACTCTGAATGGGGGAATTTAATATCCATCATCAAGAGTGGCTTGGTAGTACCACCACAGACCGAGCTGGCCGGGTCCTAAAGGACATAGCTGCTAGACTGGGACTGCAGCAGGTGGTGAGGGAACCAACAAGAGGGGAAAACATATTTGTTCTCATCCTCACCAATCTACCTGCTGCAGATGCATCTGTCCATCGCAGTATTGGTAGAAGTGACCACCACACCAATCAAAGTGAAGACAACGTCCATTGAGGATACCTGTCATTGTGTTGTCTGCACTACTACCATGCTAAATGGGATAGATTTTGAACAGATCTAGCAACTGGGCAGACATGAGGTGCTGTGGGCTATCAGCCACAGCAGCAGAATTGTGCACAACCACAGTCATGGCCTGGCATATGCTGAACTCTACCATTACCACCAAGCCAGGAAATCAACATTGGCTCAATGAAGGGCGCAGGAGGACATGCAAGAAATAACACCAGGCATACGTAAAAATGAGATGTCAACCTGGTGAAGCTACAACACAGGACTAGTTGCATGTTAAAAGCATAAGCAGCAAGTATTGGACACAGCTAAGCAATTCCACAACCATCAGCGGATCTAAGCTCTGCAGTCCTGCCACATGCAGTCATGAATGGTGGTGGACAATTAAACACCTTACTGGAAGATGAGGCTCCACAAATATCCCCATCATCAATGTGGGCAGCACGGTAGCACAAGTGATTAGCACTGTGGCTTCACAGCGCCAGGGTCCCAGGTTCGATTCCCCGCTGGGTCACTGTCTGTGCGGAGTTTGCACGTTCTCCCCGTGTGTGCGTGGGTTTCCTCCGGGTGCTCCGGTTTCCTCCCACAGTCCAAAGACGTGCAGGTTAGGTGGATTGGCCATGCTAAATTACCCGTAGTGTCCATAAGGGTTGGGAGGGGTTATTGGGTTGCGGGGATAAGGTGGAAGTGAGGGATTAATGTGGGTCGGTGCAGACTCGATGGGCCGAATGGCCTCCTTCTGCACTGTATGTTCTATGTAATCTATGTAATCTATGATGGGGAAGCCCAGTGTGGTGTTGGGTGCTCTGGTGCACAGATGAGCCAACACAGTTGTATGTGGTACAACTCTATTTTATTTTAACTCTTATAATACAGTTCGTTCTGGATACTCTGCACGTGCTGTCTCCCTGAGTGTGTTTGGTAGCAGATCTGTCCTGGTCCTCCTCTGCAGCTAATACTGACCACCAGGGGTCGTGTCTGTGCTTTTATATCTTTCTGTCATTGGTTGTGGTGTTGTGTGTTCTGATTTGTCTGTTGGTGTGTCTATCATGATGTGTGTGTTTGAATATCATGACATCCCCCCTTTTTACAAAGATATGTGCCTACGTGGTTATAAATATAATTGTGTTGTGAGTGCATCTAAGAGTGTGTGTGTGTGTTGTGTACAGCGTGTGTATATGACGTAACTATTTACATGGGGCGATGTCGGGTGCGTCACACTAACAAGGTTGTACCATAACAAAACTTGGATGCGAGAGAAAAAAAAAACTTGAACATTGGTCCGGTCAGACGATATCTGGAACAATAAACAACAACAGGTTATAATACAGAAGTGTTTGACTTTTTGAACGTATGAACAGCGTTATAAGTCCAGTCTAATGGGTGACCGCCTCAAGAATGGGCTGGTCCTCAAGCCGGTTCAGCTGTGGAGATTTGGGGTCACACTGGTTCACCTTGGACTGTTGGAGGTGATGCTGTTGCCGAAGTCTCTACTTTACCATTTGTTGTACTTCGTGCAGTGCTTGGTTTTTTCATTCGTGCAAATATAACATTCAACATCTTTGTTAGTGGTGCCTTGGCTGTGGTTTGGTTCTGGTGGCGATGGAAGGGGCATGATCCATGGCATCTCCACGAAGTCATCCTTGGGAACCAGTGGAGGATCCGGCGTGTGCGTACGGTTCAGTTGCGAGCGTGGAAGGCGGCGCAAAGCTCGCTGATTGTGCCTACGCACCAATCCATCCGCCCTGCATGCCAGGAACAAGGTGGAGTCTTTTTTCTTTTTATGTTTGTGGTGGACGGCATCTTGTAGCCGATGGGTCGTTGCCATCGAAGTAGCACCATCACTAATATCATGCAAGGCGATGACTGTGCCAGATGTGGAAGTTGGCCGAGACCGTGCACGCTGGTTCCGGCCACCTGCTGTGCCGGAAGGGCGACTCCGCAGAGAAACGTCGAAGCATGTCGCCTTGGAGAGAGAATTGTTGCTCGCATCAACGTCTGGCGATGGCGCGAATTGGTGGTCCATCTTGGACCACCGGTGCTGGTTGCCACTGCCGACCCAGTGGGACTGCCACGCGATCCATTCCCTGTCGCCGTGGCATCCGCCGTCACCCTGAGCGTGCCATCGCCGAGGCCGCGACACCGCCCGTCCGGAGCAAGGTCTGGCGTGCGCAAATCAGAGTCGGCGCTTGGCTGCTCCCCATCTGGAGTCCGGTCTGCCTTCCGTCGATGCCCCCCGTCCGGAGTCCCAACAGGTTCACTGGAGGCAGCCGAGATTCCCTGAAGCTGCACTTCTGGAGTCGGAACATGCAGGAATGCACCAACCAGTGGAGAGGCTCGAGCCATCGAGGGTGGAAGCGGTGCGCCGCCACCGCAGTCGTCAGTGGTCCCACCGTGATCGTCGAGTCCCTCGGTACGCACTAGGCGAGGTCTGTCACCTTGCACCTTTTGCATGGGAAGTGGGATGCTGTCATCACTCGTCTCACATCCCGTGGATAGATCCTCATTAGCAGCTTGCTGTTCACTAGGGTTGGATAAATTGTCAGAGTTTTCATCTGGTGGTGCACACCATGTCGGTGGACTGTCATTGTCTTGCCGTTGTCCTTCATTTGGGCTTTTCTTCTTTGGAATTTTAAATCTTCCCCCAGACATTGCAGAACCTTGTTTATTACCCCCAAATTCTCCCATATGTATGGTCTCGAATATAGGATCCAATGTTTCTATCGACATTGTACTATTTTCCAAAGAACATTCCGTTTCACTTTTCTTTTCAGGTACCTCATATGTATCTTTGTCTAATGTACATGCCTTCATGGTCTCTGGGTCTGATTTTGCTGGGACTGGCATGGTCACAGTCTCTCTTTTACTGTTCTCAATTGCCCACATTATACTCCCCATACATAACTGCTTAATCACTGGGGTTAGTGTGGTACAATGGATAATCAGGTCAACCTTATCTGCACCTTCACCATTAGTGGAAAGCACACTTGATTCACTTGAAACTGCTGTGGGTTTTAAATTCGTTATCTGGCTACTCGATGTCGGTGTCCTCAGGATTCTTGCTCCAATGTTCTGCTCAATAATCAGTGGAGTGTGTATAGGTTCAATGCAATTAATGTTCCCCTCAAGGTTTGAAGAGTCATTACTGACTAACTGCTGGTCTCCGAAGTTGGGATTTTGCGGCGCTGTGTTGAAGGGAGACATTTGTCCCTGCTGTAGATATGATTCAGGTTGTGTTATTTCCATTACCTGAGGATCAATGTCTTGTCCATTTTTTCGATCCGTACTAAAACACTGGCAATTCTCAGTCTGCTCCTTGCAAGTTAAACATTCAATAAATTTCTTTAGCAAATCCTCAGCATCCTTCTGTGGCCGTGCAGCATTATTAATCTCTGTTCGGCTATAATGATCCTGAAGGTCAGCGCATAAACCTTTTTTCTTCGGGCTTGGACGAGGCGATTCCTTTGGCTTGTCTTCAGTTGGGCTTGAACAGTCATCAGCGCTGTGCCCTTCATTGTAGCATGAGAGACCGTCATGGTCATGCTGCTGTGTAGTGGAGCATGGTAGGCTGTTATAGCCTTCTTGCTGTTCACGTGAGCATGGCAGATTTGCATCGTCTGCCGCTGGTTGGTCAGGAGAGGTTGCTAGACCCTCATGGTCTTGTTCCTGCAAGGACTGCACATTGGAGTCTTGCGTTGCTTCTATCGTGGAGGCTGTCCACGAGCTCTCTGTGGAGGCTTGTGACACTGGAGTCACTTCTTGTTCGTGCAAGGACTGCGCTCTGGAGTCTTGCGTTGCTTCTATCGTGGAGGCTGTCCACGAGCTCTCTGTGGAGGCTTGTGACACTGGAGTCACTTCTTGTTCGTGCAAGGACTGCGCTCTGGAGTCTTGCGTTGCTTCTATCGTGGAGGCTGTCCACGAGCTCTCTGTGGAGGCTTGTGACACTGGAGTCACTTCTTGTCCGTGCAAGGACTGCGCTCTGGAGGCTTGCATTTCTGCAATTGTGGAGTCTGTCCACGAGCTTGCTGTGGAGGCTTGTGACACTGGAGTCACTTCTGGTTCATGCGAGGACTGCGCTCTGGAGTCTTGCATGTCTTCTTTCATAGAGTCGGGAACGTTGAGCGGGACGTGGACCACGCTCTGTGTGGCAGCAGGGCGCTCTCCGTGTGCTTGCACCGCTCCCTGTCTGTTAATGTCAGGCTGCAGCATCATCCGGTACTGATAAGTTGGAACGTCATATCTGCTGGATTGAAGATCCTCAAATCCGAAAAATGAATCCGCATCTGCGTCGGATTCAATGTGGGGGCCGCCAATGTGCAACACAAAAGGTTCGTCCGAGTCATAGTCGTATAGGACCACGGAGCTATCATTGGGCTCGCGAGGTCCGGAAACACTGTAAAGATCGTCATCGAAGTATTCGAGGTCGGAATCATCGGCTTGTGCGTAGGTAACTGCTTGTCGGAGGGTTCTTTGGAGGTCAAATTCATCTCCTGGGTCAATTTGCGGCACTGTGCTGTCATTCCAGGTGAGGGAAGGTTGTTTGACAGCTTTAACAGATTTTTTGTTTTTTTGATTTGGGACGTTTCCCTTTTAAATTGGATTTGGGACGTTTCCCCTTTAAATTGGTGCAGTCTGGGGCCTCTGACATCCTGACGCTCGGTATGTAGCACGTAGGAAGCGACTGCGCATGCTCAGATCGCTGTTCCTTTACCGATGGCCGTTTTCTTGACTGCGCATGCGCAGCATCTCGCACATGCGCAAACAAAACTTCCGGTTCTGCGCACTGCTCGCGCAACTGTGCTAGCGTGATACCTTTAGCAAGATGGCCGCCGACCTCGACCCAGCCCTCTCTCAGGCCCGGGATTTCGGCCTCTGGGAATTCGGGCTCCAGGATCCCGGCCACGAGGTGAGTACTGCAGCTTTTCTTACCTTTACTTGCCGATTGGATTGCGTTTTCTTCACAGTACTTGGAGAATTTGTCCAGGACTGCCTGGTAATCGTACCTTTGCTGCCTCCTGAAGAACCTGAACCTTGTGAATATTTCTCTTGCCCTTGCACCGGCGATGGTGAGGAGAAATTCAATTTTTTCGCTATCATCCAGGTCTTTGAGTTCAGCTGCCACCAGGAACAATTCGAACATTTGCCGGAATCGCCGCCAGTTTTCGCGGAGATCGCCGTAGCACTGGAGCGGCTGCGGAACCGGGAGCTCTATCATTTTGCCTGGGCACTGCTGGTTGTCTGTGTACACGGAGGTATGCCGGCAGGTATCAATCCACTCCTGTACCATGTGGTGTTGGGTGCTCTGGTGCACAGATGAGCCAACACAGTTGTATGTGGTACAACTCTATTTTATTTTAACTCTTATAATACAGTTCGTTCTGGATACTCTGCACGTGCTGTCTCCCTGAGTGTGTTTGGTAGCAGATCTGTCCTGGTCCTCCTCTGCAGCTAATACTGACCTCCGGGGGTCGTGTCTGTGCTTTTATATCTTTCTGTCATTGGTTGTGGTGTTGTGTGTTCTGATTTGTCTGTTGGTGTGTCTATCATGATGTGTGTGTTTGAATATCATGACACCCAGCACATCAGTGCAAAAGACAAGGCTGAAGCATTCGCAACAATCTTTAGCCAGAAGTATCAAGTGGATGATCTATTTCGGTCTCCTCCGGAGGTCCCCAGCATTACAGATGTCAGTCTTCAGCCAATATGATTCACTCCACATGATATCAAGAAATGACTGAAGGCACTTGACAATGCAAAAACTTTGGACTCTGATAATATCCCAGCAATAGTACTGAAGACGTGCTCCAGAGCTTGCCTCACCCCTAGCCAAGCTGTCCCAGTACAGCCACAACACTGTCATCTACCCAGCAATGTGGAAAATTGCCCAGGTGTGTCTTGTACATAAAAAACAGGACAAATGTAATCCAGCCAATTACCACCCTATCAGTCTACTCTCCATCATCAGCAAAGTGATGGAAGGAGTCATCAACACTGCTATCAAGCGACACTTACTTCGCAATAACCTGCTCACTGACACTCAGTTTGGATTCCACCCAGACCACTCAACTCTTGACCTCATTACAGTCTTGATTCAAACATGCACTAAAGAGCTGATCTCCAGAGGTGAGGTGAGAGTGACTGCCTTTGGCTTCAAGGCAGCATTTGGCTGAATGGTGCATCAAGGAGCCCCAGCAAAAGACTGGAATCAATAGAAATCTTGGGGGTAAAGCCACGGCTTGGTGGAGTCATACCTGGCACAAAGGAAGATAGTTGTGGTTGCTAGAGGTCAATCACCTCATTCCCAAGATATCCCTGCAGGAGTTCTTCAGGGTAGTGCCCTAGGCCCAAACATCTTCAGCTGCTTCATCAATTCCATTTCTTCCATCATAAGGTCAGAAGTGGGGATGTTTGCGGATGACTGCACAATGTTCAGTTTATTCTGTGACTCCTGAGATAATGAAGCAGACCATGGCCAAATACAGAAAGACCTGGACAATATCCAGGGTTGGGCTGACAAGTGGCAAGTTATATTCACAACACACATCTCCAACAAGAGATTATCTAACCATCGCTCCAATGACATTACCCTCACTGAAGTCCCCATGATCAACATCCTGGGGGGTCACCATTGACCAGAAAGTGATCTGGACTAGCCATATGAATACTGTGGTTACCCGTTCAGGTCAAATCCTAGGAATCCTGCGGCGAGTAGCTCAACTCCTGACACTCCAAATCCTGTCTACCATCTACAAGGCATACTCCTGTTATGGGCCAGGGTTTGGAGAACCCCAAAGTGTATCATGGAGTTCACCTGACCCACAACTTTTAATAGATTGTGGTATGGGGAGCACACTCTACAGGTGTGGTACAGCAGAAATGGAAAAGTAATTTTTAAAGCAAAACAATGTTTATTCTATGAACTCAAGTTAACCTTTTTGAAACAAACAGTGAACATCTTAGCGACCATCAATTCAAATACAACTCCCAAAGAATACAACACTAAGTAATCCTTAATAACTTCCTAAACAACATCCAGAAGACAGAAGAAACACCTTTTAACAGAAGCACATTAGGTTTACATTCACTACTGAAAACATTTATAACTCTGAATTCACCAAATGATCAAGAGATAGTCTTTTCATGGCAGAGAGATCAACAGTACACCTGCTCTATCTGGCTTCAGCTCCAACACTGAAAACGAAACAAAAACACACTCTGCAGCAAACAGCCTAAAATGAAAGTAAAAAAGCTGACAGACAGCCCAGCTCCATCCACACTCTGGCATCACTGATAAACACCCATTTCTTAAAGGTACATTTCTTAAACCACCCATTTCTTAAAGGTACTCTCACATGACGCTCCCCACTTACCTGGATGAGTGCAGCTCCAACAACACTCAAGAAGCTCAACACCATCCAGGACAAAGCAACCTGCTTGATTTTCACCCCATCCACAAACATTAATTCCCTCCACCAGGTGACACACAGTGACAGATGTGTGTACCATCTCCAAGATGCACTACAATAACTCACCAACATTCCTTAGGTAGCACCTTCCAAACACACAGCCGCTAGCATCTCGAAGAACAAGGGCAGCAGATACCTGGGAACACCACTACATGGAATCTCCCCTCCAAGTCGCCCACCATCCTGACTTGGAAATATATTGCTGATCCTTCACTGTCGGTGGATCAAAATCCTGGAGCTCCCTCCCTAACAGCACTGTGAGTGTACCTACACCTCAGCGACTGCAGCAGTTTAAGAAGGCAACTCACCATCACCTTCTGAAAGCCATCTAGGGGTGGGCAATAATGCTGACCTGACCAATGATGCCCATATCCCATAAATTAATTTTTGAAAAAGATCCAAGCGACAGTTGCATAAAATACCTTCACACTGATCTGGCTTTTGACAGTCTGAGAAGGTAGATCAGAGGCACATCACCCCTGGGTGGTGGGAATCAGCTTTAAAGTAGTGAAAATACAGCCTCAGAATAAGTTGAATCCGCAAAGCACAAAAACAAAATACTGCAGATGCAAGGAATCTGAAATAAAAACAGAAATGCTGAAAACAATCGGCAGGTCAGGCAACATCTGTGGCCAGAGAAACCGCGTTAACGTCCCTCTGTTTCTACTGACGTTTCGTATCTGTGACTTGAAGCATTTTGAATTTTTTATGTAATGAAATGAAAATTGCTTATTGTCACAGGTAGGCTTCAAATGAAGTTACTGTGAAAAGCCCCTAATCGCCACATTCCGGCGCCCGTTCGGGGAGGCTGGTACGGGAATTGAACTGTGCTGCTGGCCTGCCTTGGTCTGCTTTAAAAGCCAGCTATTCAGCCCTGTGCTAAACCAGCTCCAGGCACCATATTAACTATTAGCAAAAGTCTTATCGTCAGGAATTGAAGCAAGGGTAGATTTAATATTTCAGATTGTTTGCCTGTGAATTGTTCAGCCCCCTCTTGCTTTCGTTTCCAGGAAGCTCAGGACACCTGTGCACTTAAGTTAAAATTGAAAACCCCAGTTAGCAGAGCTGTTAATGAGAAACTAATATGTTTAAATTGGCAATCCACCTCTCCTGAGGGTGATTCTCACACGTATTTAATGCAGGATTGAGCTTCAATTTCAGCGCTTTTATCCACCTGCTCTCCCAAACCCACGCACTTTATTAAGTGAAAATCTCTCCCATGTCACAGCATTGTTGTTATTCATCTGTTTTTAAAACCAACCAATCCAGTTTTCAACAAGAACATCCAGAAATTCCCAAACCCAAAACCCAACCCCAAAAGTCTGTTTTTAAACAGAATCTTCTATTCCTGGTTACTTATCTAACTTAAATATGTTAATGATTATTCTTAAACATCAACACCAGAAAAACAAAATTCATGACTTGAGCATTTTGGAACTATCAGGCACAAGAGAGTGATGATAGAATTTTGTCAGGGCTGCACGGGAGTGGGGCCTCTGTTCATGTCCCCCATCCGCAACTCAGTCGCGGCTGTCAGAGCTTCTGTCCCTTCAGAGAATGAGAGTAAGCCTCCAAGCTATAGCTGCTAGCCAATCTGAGGCCACCCTCTCAGCAGACTCAGCAGTGCCACCAGGGGTGGTGGCCATTGCTGGGACTGCAGTCATCAGAGCAGGCACGCCTTCCCAGTAAGATAAGTGAGGTCTTAGTTCACCTGGGCTGGTCAGGTATGTGCCAGCAAGGTGGGGGTAGGGATTTGGTGAGGCTAAGGAGAGGCATTAATAGTGAGGTGACCCCCAAGCCCGCAGAGAGACTCCAGCCCTCTCTAAGTAGTATCCCCCCACCCCACCATGGTGGAGGGCCTGTTCGAACCACTGATAAAATGGCAGGAAGAGGCCTTTAATTGGCCTCTTAAGTGATTTTCAGTTGGAAGACCGTCCTCAACTTCCCCATCAATGGTAAAATACCACAGTGGGTTATGGGGATAGGGTGGAAGTGAGGGCTTAAGTGGGTCGGTGCAGTCTCGATGGGCCGAAGGGCCTCCTTCTACACTGTATGTTCTATGGTGGAAAGGCAACAGCCCCGTTGAACTTCCTTCACCATTTTACTGGTGTCCGCCCCCCTGCCCTCCCCAGAGAACTAGTAAAATCCAACCCTGGAGTAGTATTCGCTTTGTCTGACGGTTTTCAGACTTCAGTTAAATTTGATAAAATGGCACTTTGTTTTGTAGATGCTTAATGATATTGAAAGATGCAGATATTTGCCGTTTTAAAATATAGCGGTAAGCATTGATCTGTATTGATTTTGCACGACACTTTTTGTACCATGGAAGTCACTTTGCCCATACTGTGCACCTTTCCTGGATCTAGAGAAGAACTGAAAGACAATCTCTGTCAGTGCAGGCCATGGCAGCGTACAGCTTGATTGTATGAATCTACCTGGTCAACGGGCACTATGGCTTCTTTTTTCTCACTATGGGGAGGTGTCAGGATTTTTTTCTGACATTTCTTTATAGTAGAATGGATGAGATTACTGCATGAGGAATTACTGCTGTCGACTCATGTCCTACAACTCCGATGATTTAGGGTTTTTTGATGAAGGCAATGCAGGGGAAAGGACAAACATAAGACCTTGCAAAAAAAAAAAAAAAAAGCCCCTTTCAGATTTTACTCACTGGTCACAGAAGCTGAAGACTACGAACTGAGCCTCCATAGTACCCGTGATAAAGCATTGGGCTGGAGTCACCTAACGGGAGTCTAAGTGCCGACGCCGGAGTAAAAACCAGAGTGTTTTACTCCGGCGTCGGCACCCGTTCCCAGACCCCGGGCAGGATTCTCCGACCCCCCGCCGGGTTGGAGAATCGCCAGGGGGCGGCGTGAATCCCACCCCCGACGGCTACTGAATTCTCCGGTGCCGGAGATTTGGTGGGAGTGGGAATCGCGGCGGTAGGCGGGCTCCCCCTGATGATTCTCCGACCTGCAGTTTGCTGAAGTCCCGCCCGTTCTATCCAGGTGCCACCGGCGTAAATTGGAGTAGGTCCCTTACTGGCGAGACCTGGCGGCACGGGCGGTTGCCCGGACGCAATCGGGGCCCACCAATCCGCGGGCGGGCCTGTGCCGTGGGGACACTCTATTCCTATGCGCCGGCCGTGTAGGGCTCCGCGATGGCCGTCGCTTAGGTGACACCCCCTTCGCATTCGTGGGGATGACGTCAGCAGCCGCCGATGCTCCCGCGCATGCGTGGACCCGCGCCAGCCGCGGAGTCCCATCGGCCCCGGCTGGTGCGGCGCTGAAGGCGTTCCACGCCGGCCGGCGGGAGTGGGGGAGGGGAGTGGGGGGGGAGTGGGGTGGTGGTGGTGGGGGGGTGGTGGTGGGGGGGGTTGGTGGTGGGGGGGGGGGGCTGGGCTGGGCTGCCCCTCCGGGCTGCCCCTCCCCTCCCCCTCCCCTTCCCCTCCCCCTCCCCCTCCCCTTCCCCTCCCCCTCCCCTTCTCCTCCCCCTCCCCTCCCCCTCCCCCCTCCCCCTCCCTCCCCCTCCCTCCCCCGCTCCCCCTTCCCCCCTCCCCCTCCCCCCTCCTCCCCTCCACCCTCCCCTTCCCCCCCTCCCCCCTCCCCCCTCACCCTCCCCCCTCACCCTCCCCCTCCCCCCTCCCCCCTCCCCCTCCCCCCTCCCCCTCCCTCTCCCCCCTCCCCCTTTCCCCCCCCTCCTCTCCCCCTCCCCCTCCCTCCCCCTCCCTCCCCCTCCCCCTCCCCCCTCCCCCCCTCCCCTCCCCTCCCCTCCCCCTCCCCTCCCCTCCCCCTCCCCTCTCCCTCCCCCCTCCCCCCTCCCCCTCCCCCCTCCCCCTCCCCCCCTCCCCCCCTCCCCCTCCCCCCCCCTCCCCCCCTCCAGGACAGGCTTCCCATCAGAGATCTTGTTTGCCCCAGTAGAAAATTGCTGTGTAGTCGGGGTGGGCAGGGACCTAGAGGGAATCGCGTTCCTTTAATTTCACAATCTGCCCCTGACTAAAATACCGCCGGTGGGGTAATGTGAAATTCTGGACTTGAGAAGTTAAAAAAAGTTGTCTTTTTCAATCTAACCGAAGTCTATTAAAACTTTTTCAGAATAAGCTCATGACTGCTGCCAGATTTCACACTGCATCCATTTTCTGAAAGCAAAGTCTGTTTTGAGATCAATAATTTAACAGTGCTCTGGAGGAATAGGTAGCATCCATTAGAAAATAACCTTAAAATTTTTATTTTTAAATGGAAAGTTAACACTTATCTGTATCTTTCCTCCAAAATCACTCGAAGAGAAAAGGTGTTTAATGGTGTTTCCAAGTTTGTTGAATGCACTGGACTATAAAATTAAAGTGGACAACCTGGAGGCTTCTAATGGCTCATAACACATGTGACACCCTGATGTGGCAACTGAAGTATCTGTTATGACACACAGACTGATGTGATTGTTCACCAGAAGGTGCATAGAGTTGACTTTCGTGTTCATTCCTCTTCATAATTGCCTCTGCAAACCAACATACACTTCCAATCTTGCAAAGGTTCCAATATTAGACCTAATTTATTACTAAGAAAGGCAGCAGAATACAGGAGGCAAAATATACGCAACAAAGGAAAGTACGGTACAAACTGTGTCATTTCCACAACTTCAGTAACCTAGAAACAGTCCTTCAAGCCTGTTCCACCATTCTATTGCATTAGGGCTGATCTGTATTATTTACCTGCCTTTGCTCTCTATCTCTAACAAAAACATGGGGTGGCATGTTGGCACAGTGGTTAGCACTGCTGCCTCACAGCACCAGAGACCCCAGGTTCGATTCTGACCTTGGGTGACTGTCTGTGTGGAGTTTGCACGTTCTCCCCATGTCTGCGTGTGTTTCCTCCGGGTGCTCCAGTTTTCTCCCACAGTCCAAAGATGTGCAGGGTAGGTGGATTGGCCGTGTGAAATTGTCCCTAGGAGGGATTAAGTGGATAGGGTGGGGGATTGATAGGGTGCTCTCTCAGAAGGCCAGTGCAGACTCAATGGGCAGAATGGCCTCCTTCTGTACTGTAAGGATTCTATTAAAAATCTAGTGGAAGTGTCAATTAATTCAGTGTACATAGTTTTGAGAGAGACTAATTTTCCATCACCTGTTGTGTGAAAAAGTGCTTTCTGATTTAATTTCTAAATGATCAAATACAAACTAAATTTCTAAATTTACGCATTTCTCTCTCTTGCAGGAGAAGGTGGCATTTAAAGAGGCAGTAGGAGCTAGCTGAAGCCAGACAAGCATCCCTGCATGTCCCAGACTCAATTGAGGAGATGATATTGGGACAGATAATGCAGAGGAAATGGCCAATGGAGGGGCTTAAAGCATCACAGGAGATGATATCCATAATGCTGTAACCCTCACAAGAGTTTGTGGATTGTCAGGTTTCCCATGACCTCGGATGAATATGAGCTTCTCAGTTGAAGGGACGGGGCTTTCCCTTAACAAGGGGAGCCAACCAGACATAAAAATCCTGACCCGGATGTGGGTTGGATCAGGAGACCCTTCAGGGAGTGGAGTTGTATATTGTGTTGTATCGTGTGATTAAAACTTTTGTTGCTTTCATCATGACTCCCTTGTGGTCACTCTGTCTGGATCTAACACATATCTAATTCTCCTCCTCACAACCCACCTTCCCTCATCCCACACACTATTCTGACTTACACACGAGTGTGTTGTAAGCTTGCTCCTATTCCTTTGCCTCTCCCTGCACCATAACTTCACACACTAGCTGAATGTTGAGGGAGTGGAATCCCTTCAGTTATTTTATACATCAAAGTTGACTTCATAGATTATCATAGAATTTACAGTGCAGAAGGAGGCCATTCAGCCCATCGAGTCTGCACCGGCTCTTGGAAAGAGCACCCTACCCAAAGGCAACACCGCCACCCTATCCCCATAACCCAGTAACCCCACCCAACACTAAGGGCAATTTTGGACACTAAGGGCAATTTATCATGGCCAATCCACCTAACCTGCACATCTTTGGACTGTGGGAGGAAACCGGAGCACCCGGAGGAAACCCACGCACACACGGGGAGGATGTGCAGACTCCGCACAGACAGTGACCCAAGCCGGAATCGAACCTGGGACCCTGGAGCTGTGAAGCAATTGTGCTATCCACAAGGCTACCGTGCTGCCCCTAAGGACACTTGCCACACAGGCACAGTGCTATATGTTTCATAGAAGCATAGGAACATTGGGCGCGATTCACCAAACAATGACCAAGTGTCATTTTGGGTGGGCTTGGCGGGCTGTTTCTCGCCCTCCTTTTGGTGGAGTTCCACACCGCTATTTATTTTGGTGCCTTGCGGAGTTTCTCCCTGATCTAGCTGACATTGGAAAAAATTTTCAGCAGTGGGCAGCTGAAATTGCTGGCGAGATCGGCTCCTCAGAGATCAGGGCACCATTTTGAAAGGGTGCCCTGATCTCTAAGTGCGCTTGAGGATCAACACAGCCCACACATCCCACACACAACCAATGCCATCCTCCATACAGGCATGGGCATTACCCCCCCCTTCCAAGTGAGGACACCCTGCTACAGGATCGCTGAGAGTCCCCTGTGATGCACCCGGCGCGCCCAGGTAGGCGCCATGCAGAATGGGGTGGGAAAATCACACCCACAGAAAATAGGAGGAAGAGTAGGCCATTCAGCCCTCCGAGTATGCCCCACCAATCATTATGATCATGACTGATCTTTCAACTCAGTTACTACTTTCTGCTGTCCCACTATATCCTATGATACCTTTAACCCCAAGAGCTATATATCCTTCTTTAAAACAATAATGAACGGCATCCTGCACCATGGGGAAACCTGAAATCCTAGCAAAACTGCTTTCTCAGTCTATCTGCTTCTCTCCAGCAAGAGAGAATGAAATGCTGTTACCTCTTAAAGAATAGAAGACATTGGTGCCCTCCCTTATGTAACAGTGGATGGCAAACTGCGAGATGTTGCAAATATCTTCAGCTCGTGCCTAGAAGGAGCCTGCCACATAAACCTTCATCGCCACGGTCACCTTCTGAGCCTCTGGCACCATCATCCTTACCCTTCTCTGAAATGGCAGTTCTGTCTCCAGCAGGGGCAGATTTGAGGGAGAATTTGATGGTTCGCTGTGACTTGGTCATAACTTGGAATCGCAAGGGTTGAGATGGAGTGCACTCCAGAGGTTAAGCAGGTAATAAGGAGGTTTAGGCTGGTAATCCAGTGCAGTACCAAAGCAGTTGGCGAAACAGAATCCCGCCAGCGAAGAATCGAGTCCAGAGTGTATTGACTTTATCAAATTGGTTGCTACATTTTTTATATTACAACAGTGACAACGCTTTATAAGAGCTTCATTGGCTGTAAAACACTTCGAGACATCCCTGTCCTGTTGTTACACTGATATATACATCAACTATTTCTAATTGATTTTGTCAACACATTGTGGGGTCATGTATTTAGAAAAGGCACGTGTGAACATTCATGCTAGTGTGTCCACAGAGGAGTGCACACAAGAGGCTAAAATGAACTGTTTGTTTACTGAACAAGAAACTATTTACACGTATACACAGGTCCCGGTTGGGACTTCCCTGCTTTTCTCCCACTCGGGCCAAGCTTTTATACATGGTGTCCATGGCTCCGCTGATGAGGCTCCTGCCCCTCAGCGTGGGAGCTTGTACTCAACGAGACTCACGTGGAGACTAATTTGTCCAACCCCGTAGGTCTTGTGTGAGTTATAACACATGCAAAGTTAAAAATATTGAATGTGGAGATGCCGGCGTTGGACTGGGGTGAGCACAGTACAAAGTCTTACAACACCAGGTTAAAGTCCAACAGGTTTGTTTCGATGTCACTAGCTTTCGGAGCGCTGCTCCTTCCTCAGGTGAATATTGAAAATATTGAAGGCATTAGCAGAGTAGTGTGTGTGTGTGTGCCCTGCTCTAAGGCAAAAATGAAACAAAGACTTCTAATTGTGCAAAATATACCAGATCAGTTTGAAGGACATCTTCAAGCTCGATGCCAGTGAAGTCAATTTTGTAGGACTTCTGTTTTTGCTGGGTAATTAGCCAATTTACTAAAGTGTATCCAATGTGACCATCAAGTTACCTGGCTTGTACTTAATCCTACAGTCATAACTTTGAAGCTTTATCAAGAGACACTGCAATCTAGTCCAGTAGAGTCTGGCAGGTTAGCAGTTAGTTTGGAGACACTGGACTCTAGTGGCTGAAAAACTGTCCTCTTTCCTTTTTGATGGTGGCTGCTGCTTTTCTTCCAGCAACATAGAGAGATCTTTTTTCCTGCAAGCTCTTTGCGGGGCTAACTGACTGCAGTCTCTTGTTTCTGTGTAACAGACACTCTCCGACACCCCAACACCGGTACCGCAGCTTTTTATCCCTGTGTATTCCTGAAAGGGGAACAAACAATGTTTTTCACCCCCCGAGTCACTTTTCTTTGAACTCAGAACATTCCCACATTCTGAGGTATGGATCAGCAGGGCATGGGTTTTGGATGTCTGTTAGGATCCCTCAAATCATCTCCATTGTCTCCGTGACGACAGGAGGTTAAAGTACAGGAAAAAAGAGTGCAAAATACTATCTCCCTTTCAAATCCCTGAAGTCCCAGACCCCCTCCAGGTGCAACATTCCATGGTATCTCTCAGGACTAGTATACTCCATGCAGACATTTTTCATAAGGTCACTGAATTACATTCTCTGAATGAACATTCTCAGCCATCCTAGGCTGAGGGCCTTAGCACATAATGTCTCCCTTAAAGTTTGATATGCTTGTAAGTAATTCAGGGCTGTAACGTATCATTGTGACAACTGTTGTACACAAAACTTCACAGCAGTAGGTTTTGCCATGGCCTCCCATGTCTATGGATAAGCAGGGGTAGTATGTTGACACTTGCTCCTATGCAAATCTTGGCCAATAACAAATAATTGCCAACTTTCTGAGGGCAGATAATTTGAATCTTGGCAAACACTTCAGACATTGTGACGGCATCTATATTTTCCATGCGACTGACTGTGAAACGTGCTCACTGCTCTTTGGCTTGTCGTGAGCATCATCGCCATGCTTTGTTTTGTCAATCAGCTCATGTGCATACTTCTGATGGAACACCAGGTGGTCATATTTCTTGCTTGAAGGTAGCTGCTGTGTACGGTCTGTTTGGATTAGCGCACAGCTTTTTGTTGTAACGACAACAGCCTTTGCTCGAGTGCACAGCCGCTGCCCATGGCCTTTTCTGCTGGAGGCTTTGTAGAATTGCTGAAAAGCTGGACGTTTCCTTGGAGCATGCAGAAGGCCACACTTTCCACAGGTCTTTGTACGTTTAGTCATTCTCGGGAGTGCATCAACAATTGAGATTGTGCGAAAGTTCTGTGAGCTTTGTCACCTTGCGAGTATCACTTTGTTCTTGTATCCATCTTTGAGTACCTCTTTGGTGCTGTATGATGTGGATTGTCTCGCAGATCTTTCTGGAATCCTTTCATGGGAGTGGGTGGGACTGCCAACTTGACAATTCTGTCTGCCACATCTGCATTTGAAAAATTGCAGTTTGCACCCTTTTTTCTACATCTGCTGGTCTATGGATTCTGTAGGCTGTTGTGAACATGACATGAGCTCTTGTCGATGAATACAGAAGTTTTGAATCCAGAAATCCGTTGTTTAAACATTCTGGCCGGGATTCTCCAAATTCCATCTGTTATCACTTAGCGAAACAGATTCTGTTTACACTGCCCAGACAATGATCAAGAGATCAATAATTTATAAAGAGTCCCATAGCGACCGTGTTTAGCCGCGTGTTTCCCGGTGTTCGCAGCGCAGAGAAACACAAATCGATTAAACGGCGCTTTTGTCAGATAGGGGGCCTCAATGAGGAACACGCAGCTGAAGCCACACTTGGCCCCGTTTTGTGCACTGAGGAGTTAAGCTTGCCGGAACTTTTCAGTGTAGTGAGAGATTGGGACGCCATTTTTAAATGACATCCCGATCTCTAGAACCCCCAAAGCGATCTCCAACCCCCGAAGCCCCAATGCACTATGGGAGGGTCCCCGCAACCCCGAACACCCACATAATTTACCCTAGGCCTGATCACCATCGTTCAAAAAATGCTAGCTTGCCATCTTGGCGGCGCCAACCTGGCAGTGTCCCGGCCAGCTGGAAGTGCCAGCTGGGAACCATAACAGTGCCAAGTGCCAGCTGGGAACCATAGCAGTGCCAGGCTGGCACCCTGGTGGCAATACCACAGCACCAGGCTGGCAGTGTCAGGGTGCCCAGCTGGCACCAGCCATGCCAGGGTACCACTCAACCCAAAGGGGACGTCCGATTTCCTGGGAGACCCCCACAAGTACTGTTCCGTCTGGTCCCTGTTTGTGGAGACCAGTACTGAACGGCGCTCACCCAAGGCACTGAGGCAAAGCAGATAAATGCCATACCTCAGGTACCTCGGGGAGCTGCACATTATAATGAGACTGGCTGTCTCACTTTAATGTGCAGATTTGCTAAAATGTGATCCTGCCCACGATGGGCGGGATTTACATTGCAACGTCTTGCGAGATTGAACCTGTGCACTGATCTCTGTGAGATTCTGGACTGGTCCCCACTCAGCACCTGGACGGACCCCATGGCGTAAATGTTCAGGGCGACCCTCACCTTGATGGCCACCTGGAGCGGGTGTCCACCCCACCATTCCCCCGCGATGCCAGGTGCGCCATGATCCGGCAGATTTGTTGCGCTGTCGACTTGCTCAGCTGGAGTGCTTGAAGGCATGCCCAGTCCGGCAGGTCCTCGAAAGACAGGTGCTGCCGGTACACGCGAGGCCACATGCGCCGCCTTTTTGCAACCCCTCCTCCTCTGCATGTTAGGTCGCTGGCTCTCCATTTACAGTGGCACCTCCTCTTTCCTTGGGGCAGGCGCCACTGCTGTAGCTTCCTCCCCCTCGAACAGCTCCAGCTCATACAGCCACAGGCCATCCCCCGGGGCTGTGGCGACTAGGAGGAAGGCCACCATTGCTGGTTGAATTCCAATATCCATTGTCTGCTGGCGGGTGAAAGGCCCTGGCGGCCGTCCTTGGTGCCAGGGGTATCTTCAGCTCATGCTGTCCATGTCAGCGGTAAGCGCCATGGCCCCTGTCAGCACCCCTGTAGGGGCTTATGTGGACATTGCCCTTGGGTGGGCCACGTGATGCCCCGCCGGTGAGTGGCATCCAGTTGTGGGGGTGATGTGGCAGAGGGTTGGGGATGGGGGGGGTGGGGTGAAGGGTGGGGGCTGTGGTGCGGGTGTGGGTGCACACATACGGAAAGTGTCACTATACGGAACCAGGGTCCACGGTGAATAGTCAGTGGGTTGCACAGCAAGATGGCTGCCTTGCGGGCCACGGCAATGATGGTCCGTGCTTGGACACCCCGGTCCCGTGGGGTTCATCCTGGCGCCACGGTCCTTCCCCCTGTCTCCCCCCTCCCCTGCAATCAGCCCGGCCAGTGTCAGGGCCGGCAGCCCAGGGTCTCGCCTCTCTGTATCCTACCTCCTTTCTCTCCCTCATCAGCCATGGTGCCTTTCTCACGTTTTTTAAGAGTTCAAGTGAACCTCGCCATTGGGAATTCTCCCCAGTATAGGCGGAGAATCGCGGAGGCCCCGGCGAATACCAGGTCAGGCCCGCTAATGATATGCCCACAGCGGAGTGGGATGCATTGATGCCGCTGTCGAGGCACCGGAGGATTGGGATGAAAGCGGCACCAGCCACGATTTCATCGTCAAAACCAATTCCCCACCCAATCCTGTTTCCCGATTCCGACATCACCTGATGGAGAATCCTGCCCCATGTTTTTCTCACAACCAACCCTTACCAGCCAATTATATTGTTTCTGCAAAAGGTTGTAAACAAGGCTTGATACATCATTCGACATGTTCTGAAATTGTCAATGTTCATCACGCAGCAGATTGTGATTGATAGTTCTGGAAAATGGTCGTAAAGATTTTAAGAATGAGTTTGATTCTTGTTTCCTTTACAAGCTGAGTGATGTGTGGGATGCGATAGAAAGCATTACAATTTCAGAAATGTTATGTAATTCTCAGTGTGTGGGCTTTGCTGGTGTACCTGACATTTATTGGTGTTGTCGTACCACTGAGAAGGACAAAATTCTCTCATCCCCCAACAGATGTTTCTCGGCGGCACACCATTCGCTGCTGGCAGGATTCTATCTTCCCGCTGCTTGTCAATGGGATTTCCCATTGTAACCATTCCACGCCGCTGGGAAACCCAAGGGCAGGTGTCCGCTGCAGGTGGGAAAAGTGAAACGCAACGACCAAAGAAATCCAGCCCAGATGTGTAGGTTGTGGCTTTAAGAATGCTGTTGGCAAACCCTTGGAGAGATGCTACAGTGCCCCCTGTGGGTCGTGCAAACTGTTGCCAGTGTGAAGGAAGTCAATGCCCAATATTCCGATCAAGGCCAGAACTGCTCCACCAACATGTATCACCTGAAAAAATGCACACTTGGGGCGAAATTCTCCTAACCGCCCCGCCACATTTCTGCCCCGACCGGCCGGCGGGAGTCTCCGTAACACCGGCCGGTCAATGGGGTTTCCCATTGCGGGGCAGCCCCACGCCGTCGGGAAACCCCCGGGCGCCGGCAAAACAGAGACTCCCGCCGGCGGAGAATGACGCCCATGATTTTTCAGGTCAGACTTCCAATCCTGGCCTTTCCCTGGAGCCTTTATGGTAGCAAACTGGGAAGGCCTTGTTGTTGTACAGGAGTGTCAAAGCCACGACCCCCATGGTGCAAAAGGACGCTTGGGAATTAAATTACCCTGAAGAACAGCAGCAAGTAGCAATGGGCTTTAAACAGTAAGATAAGTTTATTCAAACTTCTGCACTATTCCCCATGTTTTATTATTTGCTTTAAACATTTAATGTTACTGTTATTTAAAAAAGCCAATTCTTATTAAAAAAATATTTTAAACACTTAATATTATTCAATAATTCTAAGTATAGTCAGCTTAAAAGTATTTGGTTGAGACTTTCAGAGCGTTCCTGCCGGTGGGATCTTCCGGTCCTGCCAGCGGCAACTCCCCCCCCACCCTCCATCGTCGCAGGTTTCTCAGCAGCAGAGGGTGTGAACGCTGGGAAACCCCATTGACAGTGGCGGGATTAGAAGATTCCAGCCAGCCAATGGTGGGTTGTCTCTGCCCCATATCCATTTGCCTGTTGCGAGGATGGCAGCTCAGCAGATTGTGCAGAAGGGGAGTCAGAAGATCTTGGATCAAGAAATGGGCTGAGGGGGAAACCAGGAGGTGGGAAGGTGAAGCCACCATGTGATGGTGGATTAATGCTGGAAGAAATTCCATGATCGATGAATTTTAAATCCTACTTTAAAAAAAAATGTTGTGTATCCAATTCATTTTTTCCAATTAAGGGGTAATTTAGCATGGCCAATCCACCTAACCTGCACATCTTTGGGTTGTGGGGGCGAAACCCACGCAAACACGCGGAGAATGTGCAAACTCCACACGGACAGTGACCCAGAGCCGGGATCAAACCTGGGACCTTGGCGCCGTGAGGAAGCAGGGCTAACCCGCTGCGCCACCGTGCTGCCCCTTAACTCTTACTTGTTTAGTTAAAAATACAGAAGGTTCACATCAGCTGCTGGCCTGGAATTTCCAGTCCTACTCCATGGCGGGCTTTCCCATTGTGGAGGCGGTTCATCATGGGCCAGTAGCAGGATCGGAATAGCTGCCAAAGCCCATGGCCATTTGCGATGCTTGCTGTCGGAGAACCTGCCATAGTTGGAGGGAGGGAGATTCTGCTGACAGAAGGGCTGGAGAACCCTATCTGTTGTTTTTGTTTGCTAATTTCGTTGTGCTATAAAATGTAGTTGACTTGGAGACAGCTCTGACTTTGTCATAAGCGTTATTTCTAATCAGAGTTGGCCCTGGGTGCAAGCTGAAGGCTGCCTCAGTCAGTCATAAATATAATAATAATAATCGCTTATTGTGACAAGGAGACTTCAATGAAGTTACTGTGAAAAGCCCCGAGTCGCCACATTCCAGCGCCTGTTCAGGAGGCGGTAACGGAATTGAACCTGCGCTGCTGGTCTTGTTCTGCATTACAAGCCAGATGTTTAGCCCAGTGTTTTTAACATTTTATTAAAATTTCTTCCATTAGGCCAAAGCTGGCTCAGAATGAGACCCTCCCCCCTCCCCCCCCCCCCCCCCCCTTCCCCGGGAGATCTCATTGACTGGAGTTTTGAGGGGACCATTACTGCACATCAAAGAGCTGATGGACTAGTGTTGTTATATTTACTCGCTATAAATATGGCAGTCAATAAGGTTGCCCTTCTTTTGTCTAGATATTGATATTATATTGCTCAGAATCGCCAGGTATCAAATGATACCACCACAAGGTTCAACCGGATATCGATCAAAGACCCAAAAACCAGTTAGTTAGTTCAAGATCAATAATACTTTATTTACACACAAGATTAACTTATACATGCAACGTAAACACTACGAGCTAAACTACACCTAACAACTATGACAACCTGTACCTAACTTCAGGCACCCGGCTTAGGTTAGAGGAACAGTGGCCTTTGTTCGAATCTGGATAGGCTGGGTCTGGAGAAGTAACTGCGGTTCAGCTGGGCTCATCCGCCTGGTAGCGGGCGTTGAACTTGGACTTGCTTCTGGTCGTGGTGCTGCAGTTGGAGGTGGATGTTGCCGGAGCGCCAGGTCCAAAAGAGATCGAACACATGGCAGTGTCTCTCTTTATCCTTGGGGAGGTTCGCTCTCTTTTGGGCGGTCCTTAGGTTTGGACACAATTAATTGGGCAATTCTCGATCACTGCCTTCGATCTGAGCCAATAAAGGAGCGGGTGCCTTGATGGCTGGGCGTGTCCTAAGCAGTCATTGATCTTGCTGTTTATGCTTCCTGAGTAAAGGGAGTGGCGCCGAGGTGTCTGGAATTGTATTGGTTACCTGAGTATCGATCCTTTGTCTTACGGAGGTGGGCCATTAAAATGCTAATCGGTTGGGGGTTTCGATGCTGTCTGGATTCTCTGCTCACGAATATACATGCAGGCTCTGTGCCTGCCTGAATCTTACATTGTCCATATTTCTCTTTAGGCTTTACGAACGTCCATGTTTCTTGTTGTAAGTGGCCATCCCAGGTGGCTACACTAGGAGTTGGCGAGGCAACTACTTGGCTGAAAACCAATAGTGGGTGAGATGTGGAGGAGAGCGAAGGTGATGTCATCTGCGGAGTGCTTAAACTATCTGGAGTAGAGTTCATTCATGTGACAAAAAAATAATTGGGAACTTTGTCCTCTGACAGGTGTCCACGGACACATCAGATGGCAACGGAGGTGAATTGGCAGCAGGGTCCGAGATTCCTCAAAACAGCGATGAGCAAGGGGCTCAGCAATTTGTGGCCTGACTGCTGGAGGGGAGGAGGGAAAAGAGTGTCAGGAGGGTACGATGTCTATTTGGAGGGTAGTGATGGTGACAGTTCAGTGGTAACATTAAATGGTCCAGTTTGTGAGGAGCGGAGGACCTGTGATGCTATGGCTGTTCAGAATCTTTGCAAGGTGAGGAACGTGCGGCTTTGGGAGAAAAAGATCCACTACCTCCATGAGCACACCAGCAACGTCAGGCCCATGTTGACAGTGAGCAAAATGAAGGTTAACATTCACACCAGAAGCAGGTTCAAAGTAGTGAGAGGCACCGGGCCAATTGTAACTTGCTGCAGCAAACTTTGAACGTATTTAACACGGATGTTAGCCACATTGATCTTCAAAGAAACAATGAGATTCTGCAGCAGCAGAGGTGGCATACATCGAGTTCGTATAACATAGTCAAAGGGGTTTATTTCCAAGCTGCTGCTCAAACAGGGTAAAGCCTGGGAAACACTTTCATGATATAATTACGTAACACATGACATTACACCAGCCAATGGCTTTTTGTCAGATTCTAGCTCAAATTGCAGTGCCTGCACCTTCTGTTGAACAGCAGGCCAGAGCACTGACTTCCACTGCTAGGCATGCGTTTGACACAGAAGAGGTTACATCACAGGGACAGGGGGGACGCAGATGGAATTAGGGTTCCTCCTTCCAATATTATCTCTTCTACCTCATTATCCCCCACCTCCCTTTAATTACGAGGGATTTTAAAAATTATTTTCATTGCATTGTGTTATGTTTCTGTCAGGAAAACAAAAGTAGTTTTAAGAGATTTATACTTGTATTGGTAAACATTAGAAATAAGGTATCGTTTTAAGTGGGTTTAATTTAGTATTTCTGTGTAAGGAAGGGTAAACCTGTAGTTAGACTTATGCTGGACAACGGTGTTTGTATCTGTGGGAGTTTGTTCAGTTCCAACTGCGCTTAGAGCTGTTTACGGTGTGAAAGGTAAACCAGTTTTCAAAAACATAAAGTTGTTGCTTAGTGATACACCATCAATAACACACGACGAGTGATGAACGTAACTGAGGCTTTAATACACTAACCAGCAAGCCTCCTGTCTCCGGACTCAAACTGGGTCGGAGGCGGAGACTTGCCACCTTTATACAGAAGCCTGAGGGGAGGAGCCACAGGCGGAACCAGTCTGGACAAGCCCAGGCTTGCACAAGCATGCTCAATACAACACAATACATCTCATGCAATAACGTGGTTTACCACGTGGTTTTTGTTTAAAAAAAAGTCCGGCGGGGGTGAAGTGGTCTTAAAGGTCAAGTCTGTCGGGGTCCTTGACCTTCCGCCATGATCGCCTCAGTCCCGGCTGTGGTGTGGGCGCCGGCGTCAAGACCAGCGCATCCAGGAGCTTGTTGTCTTCTTCTTCACCCAGATGTTGAGTCGGCGAAGGGGGGTGCGATGTATGGGCGGAGGTGGTGGTGCTTGTCGCCAGTGGGCCTGTGGGTGTCAGTTCGTGAGGGAGGTGGGCAGGGGTGGGGGAAGACGGTGTAGGGAGGGGGGTGGTGGTGATGGTCGCCGGGGAACCTGCAGGTACCAAATCCCGGAGGGAGACCGTGTCCTGCCGCCCGTCCTGGTGTGTCACGTAGGCATATTGGGGGTTTGCATGGAGCAGCAGGACCTTCTCGACGAGGGGGTCGGTTTATTGGCTCCTTGCATGCTTCCGGAGAAGAACGGGCCCCGGGACTGTCAGCCAGGACGGAAACAAGGTTCCGGAGGTGGATTTCCTGGGGAAGGCAAATATACGTTCATGAGTGGTCTCGTTGGTGGCAGTACCTAGGAGCGACTGGATGGAGTGGCGCGCATCAAGGAGGACCTTCTGCCAGCGGGAGACTGGGAGACTTTTCCACCATAGGGCCAGAAGGATGGCCTTCCAGACCGTCACGTTCTCCCTTTCCACCTGTCCGTTTCCTCGGGGGTAATAGCTGGTCGTCCTGCTGAAGGCGATGCCTTTACTGAGCAGGAAATGACGCAACTTGTCGCTCATGAAGGAGGAGCCCCGATCACTGTGGATGTAGGCGGGGAACCGGAACAGGGTGAAAAGGCTGTGCAGGGCCTTGATAACAGAGGCAGAGGTCATGTCAGAGCAGGGGATGGCGAAGGAGTACTCGTCAACGATGTTGAGGAAGTACACGTTACGGTCAGTGGAGGGGAGGGGCCCTTTGAAGTCCATGCTGAGGCGCTCAAAGGGGCGGGAGGCCTTTACCAGATGTGCTCTGTCTGGCCGATAGAAGTGCGGTTTGCACTCCGCGCAGACCTGGCAGTCCCTGGTCACAGACCTGACCTCCTCGATGGAGTAAGACAGGTTGCGAGCCTTGAAGAAGTGGAAAAAACGGGTGACCCCTGGGTGACAGAGGTTGTTGTGGAGGGCCCGGAGTCGGTCTACCTGTGCGCTGGCACATGTACCGGGGGAGAGGGCATCTGGGGGCTCATTGAGCTTCCAGGGTCGATACAAGATAACATAGCTGTAGGTGGAGAGCTCGATCCTCCACCTCAGAATCTAGTCATTCTTAATCTTGCTCCGTTGTGTGTTATTGAACATGAAGGCAACCGACCGTTGGTCAGTGAGGAGAGTTAATCGCCTGCCGGCCAGGTAATGCCTCCAATGTCGCACAGCTTCTACAATGGCTTGGGCTCCCTTTTCGACGGAGAGGTGTCGAATTTCGGAGGCATGGAGGGTACGGGAGAAGAAAGCCCCGGGCCTGCCCGCCTGGTTGAGTGTAGCGGCCAGAGCAAAGTCCGACGCATCACTCTCCACTTGGAACGGAATGGACTCGTCCACAGCGTGCATCGCGGCTTTGGCAATATCTGCCTTGATGCGATTGAAGGCCAGTCGGGCTTGCCACCTTTATACATAAGCCCGAGGGGAGGAGCCACAGGCGGAGCCAGCCTGGACAAGCCAGGTATGCACAATACAATACAATACATATAATGCAATAACGTGGTTTACCACACTTAGTAACCAGGAGCCAAGTTCTAGAGGGTAGAGATTTTATTTGTTCTCAGTTTAACTGGAAGCCAGGGCCTTTGGAGATAGGATGCTAGGGAATGAATATCTCTCAATTCTGCCAGAAGACAAGCTAGACAGGACAAGGGGGCTGCAAATAAGGCAGACTTCCCAAAGAACCAGATAAAGTCCAGACCACCAGAGAATTGGGACAGAAAGAATTTCTTAGGAAGACTGAAGTTAAAGGAACAGAGACCAAGAAGTTGAACAAGGTAATTTTCAGGAGAATTCAAGGGAAAAGTAGATATAGGGCTGTGATGGGTGAGAATCCGATGAGCCGGCTAGATCGCAGTAGTCTGAAATCGTGAACCGCGCCAGGCGCCAATCAATTTCTGATCTCACCGGCCCACTCCCATTGGTGAGATCCGGATCACTCATGTGAAAGCTTGAGTTCAGTGAGACAAGGTGGCATATGGGGGGATTTTGAGGAGAAATCCACAGAGATTCATTTGGATTCAGAGTGCAGTATGTCTGCCCACAGCCAGCCTGTGTGTTTAAAAGGACTATGTGTTACTGAGACCATTATAACCTATGATATACTTTTTAACACATGCAACCTGAAAGACTGTGTATACTTGTGAATCGATGGGAGACTAAAGGAGTATTGCTGCATAATCAAACTTGTCATGTTTGATGAGGGAGGGGAGTTATGGAAGAGGGGGAACAGTGGGTGGGAGTGCTGGCAGGCCTGCTGTGAAGATTAAAGTGACAAAGGCTTCATATGTATCAGGTATGAAATGATTTAATGGTGAATATTTTAATGGGACAAATTTTCATTCTCCCTAGCTGTGGATAGTGACTTCACTGGTGCTCACTCAGTGTTCCTCACTCTTCTAGATCCTTCGTGACCTAATGCAATGTCTCGGTGAGTCCCCAGGATGCACAACACAGGTGGAGGCAGCCTGCTGCTTTCTGCGTACTGTGGCCTTTGGTGCCCTTGGTGGACTTACTCTGGGGGGCCTTGTCTTTTGCACAGATGTGCTGGGCTCCTCCATCATTGACGATGGGGATATTTGTGGCCTCCTGCTCCAGTGAGTTGTTTAATTGTCTACCACCATTCACGGGTGGATGTGGCAGGACTACAGATCTTAGATCTGATGCGTTCACTGTGGAATCACTTAGCTCTATTAATTGCTGCGTATGCTGTTTGGCACACATGCAGTCCTGTGTTGTAGCTTCACCGGGTTGACACCTCATTTCTAGGTATGCCTGGTGTTGCACCTGGCATGCTTCCTGCACTCTTCATTAAACCAGGGTTAATTCCCTGGCTTGGTGTTAATGGTAGAGTGGGGGATATGCTGGGCCATGATGTTTCAGTTTGTGGAGGAATATAATTCTGCTGCTGCTGATCGCCCACAGAGACTCATTGATGCCCAGTCTTGAGTTTCTAGAGCAGTTCGAAGTGCCTCACAACACGATGGAGGCATCCTCACTGTGAAGACGGGACTTTGTCTCCACAAGGACTTTTTGGTAGTCACTTCTACCAATATTGTTGTGCACAGATGCATCTGCAGCAGGCAGATCGGTGAGGATGAGGTCAAGTATGGTTTTCCCTCTTTTTGGTTCTCTCACCATCTGCTGCAGACCCTTTAGGACACGGCCAGCTCGGTCTGTGGTGATACTACCGAGCCACTCTTGGTGATGGATATTGACGTCTCCCACCCAGAGCATATTCTGCACTCTTGCCACCCTCAGTGCTTCCTCCAAGTGGTGTTCAACATGGAGGAGTAATGATTCATCAACTGATGGTGGCCGTACGTGGTAATCAGCAGGAGGTTTCCGTGCCCATGTTTAACCTGAAGCCATGAGAATTAATGGGGTCCAGAACTGATGTTGAGGTCTTCCAACTTTGTTGGGCTGAATGGCCTAATTTTGCTCTATGTCTTATGGCCTTATGGTGGAAGCAGGTACGATAGCAATGTTTAAGAAGCAGATTGCCAAATATATGAATAGGATGGGAATAGAGAGATGCGGACCCCAGAAGTACAGAAGGCTTCAGTTTAGACAAGCATCATGATCGGAGCAAGATGGGGGCCGAAGGGCCTGTTCCTGTGCTGTACTGTTCTTTGTTCTTTGTATACCACTGTGCCGTCACCTCTGCTGGGTGAGATAGGACATCCCCAGGAATGGTGATGGTGGTGTCTGGGACATTTTATGTAAGGTATGATTCTGTAAGTATGAGTTAGTCAACCCGTTGCTTGACTAGTCTGTGAGACCGCTCTCCCAACTTTGGCACAAGCGCCCAGATCCGCTTGTCAAAGATGGAGCCTGAGCATGGCGACTGTCTGCCAAGTCTCACAACCAGGCCCTTTTCTTTTATCTTTTATCACTATTCTGACTTGCTAAAACTCTTTTCCACTTCATATATAATCATGAATAATGCTCTTTTGTGATACTTACAGGTTTGGTGATCCTCCAAACTACGAGGACTGGACCAGATGACCCGACCGAACGTGACCCGGTACGTCTCTGCCGACGCTGCACTGAATCCCAGCCTCACCTGGAACAAGGCCCAAGGCTCAAGACGCCGTCCTGACTGCCACCGCCAGACCTCAGCCCCACCCACCCAGAGACTGCCCAAGGACTGAGGCCCACCTGCCCAGCAACCACCAGAGGACCGAGGTCCACCCACCCAGTGACCGCCCGAGAACCAAGGCCCATCTGCCCAGCAACCACCAGAGGACTGAGGCCCACCCGCCCAGCAATCGCCAAAGGACTGAGGCCCACCTGCCCAACCACCACCTGAGGACCAAGCCCCGCCTACCCAGTGGCCACCCGAGGGCAGCGGTCCACCCACCCAGTGACCGCCCGAGGAATGGGGTCCACCCACCGAGTGACTGCCCGAGGACCAGGGCCCCCACCCAGTGACTGCCCGAGGACCGGGGTACACCCGTCCAGCAACCGCCCAAGGACCGAAGCCCACCCGCCCCGTGACCGCCCGACGACCAGGGCCCACCCACCCAGTGACAGCCCGAGAACCAGGGCCCACCCGCCCAGTGACTGCCCGTGGACCGACGCCCATCTGCCCAGCAACCACCAGAGGACTGAGGCCCACCCGCCCAGCAATCGCCAAAGGACTGAGGCCCACCTGCCCAGCCACCAGCTGAGGACCAAGCCCCGCCTACCCAGTGGCCACCCGAGGGCAGCGGTCCACCCACCCAGTGACCGCCCGAGGAATGGGGTCCACCCACCGAGTGACTGCCCGAGGACCAGGGCTCCCACCCAGCGACCGCCCGAGGACCAGGGCCAACCCATCCAGCGACTGCCTATGGACCAGGGCCCACCCACCCAGAGGCTGCCCGAGGACCCATCAAAAACTTTCTGACTTACCTGCTCCAGGTGAACTGCTGTATCCTTTCCCTGCTGTAGGCTCAACTAGGCCCACGCCGGAGTCCAACCACGTGATCGCTTCCTCCAGTCACCAACCACGTGACCCGGACCAACCACATGGTATTCAGCCTGACCAGCATCCTGAAGAAGCTGTGGGGAGAAAAGGTAAAAGACGAGGCCGTTCCGGGCCCACACCAAGGCAAATCTCAGTGTGACTACACTGGGGGCAAAAGCCCTCGCCAGCGAAGCAGAAATGCCCGGACCACCCCCAGAGCGCCGGAAATGCTGCTCGGGGCCCTGACCACACCAGAAGGTGAACCCGACCTCACCACCCCACGAGACCAGACCGGCCCAAGTACAACCATCTCCAGTGAGCCTGACACTGCCACTATTATCTACGACTCCGCCAAACGTAACCACTTACCTTACGCAAAGCCAGGCCTCCCAAGAGCAGCCGCCGACCCAGGAAGCGAGGAAAACGCGCCGGTCTGAAGGTGAGACTTAAATTACGCGGCTTCAAGAGTCCTCTCCTCAGTGTACTCCTGGCGAGCATCCAATCGATTGAGAACAAGCTGGATGACCCAAACGCTAGATTTACTTCCCAGAGAGAAGTGAGAAACTGCTGTGTGTTCTGCTTCACCGAGACCTGGCCTACTCCGGCCATTCCAGACTGCGCCATCCAACCCAAAGGCTTCTAGATCCACCGGATGGACCGCATGGTGACCTCAGGCAAGTCGAAGGGCGTGGTTGTTTGCCTCCTCATCAACACGTCCTAGTGCTCGGAAGTGATGTCCCTAGCATGCCACTGCTCCCCAGACCTAGAATACCTGACGGTGAAGTGTTGTCCTTTCTACCTCCCACATGAATTGATCTCTGTATTCATCACAACAGTCTACATCCCACCCCAAGCGGAAGTGAAGAAAGCACTTGACGAATTACACTCCATCATCAACAACAAAAATCAAATCATGGCTGGAGAGTTCAACCAGACCAACCTCAGGAGGGTTCTACCTAAATTCCATCAGCGTGAATATATATATTCATATATATATATAGTTTTGAATATATTCAAGAGGCGGCTGGATATAGCACTTGGGGAGAATGGGATCAAAGGTTATGGGGAGAAAGCAGGACGAGGCTATTGAGTTGGATGATCAGCCATGATCGTGATGAAGGGCCAAAAGGCCTCCTCCTGCTCCTATCTTCTATGTATCTATGTAACATATCTCATGCCCCATCAGAGGTGCAAACACCCTGGACCACTGCTATACGAGAATCAATGGTGCCTACCGCTCCATTCCCCCACCACACTTTGGCAAATCCGACCAAAAGCCAATACTCCTACTTCCAGCTTACAAACAGCAACTCAAACGTGCTGAAACAGTCAAGAAAAACATGCAGTGCTGGTCCGAAGCATCAGAGGATATCCTCCGCGACTGCTTGGAGTCTGTAGACTGGTCCATATTCAAGACCGCGGCAGCTAACCTGGACGAGTATGCAACCACCGTCACAGACTTCATCAGTAAGTGTGTCGTGGACTGTGTACCAAAGAAGACAATACGGGTATTCCCCAATCGGAAACCCTAGCTTAACTGAAGGGTTCACTCCCTGCAGAAGTCCCAGATGGAGGCGTTCAAGTCTGACGACCCTGACCTATACAAGACATCCAGGTACGATGTACGGAAAGCCATCAGGCAGCCAAAAGACAATACCGGATCAAACTAGAGTCCCAGGCCAACAAAATAAACCCACAATGTCTATGGCAGGGCTTACACGTGATAACGGGCTAAAAGCAAGGCCGGGCAGAATCTCTGGTGCTGGAGCATCCCTCCCCAATGAACTGAACAAGTTCTATGTCCACTTTGAACAGTCAGCCAATAAATCAGTGCCACCCACCCAAACAGCCCTGGACACACCTATACCCACTATTATAGCCTCAGAGGTAAGAGCTGCCTTCTTAAAATGAACCTGCGGAAAGTGACAGGCCCCGACGGAGACCCTGGGCGAGCACTCAGATCCTGTGCAGACCAGCTGGTGAGTGACATCTTCAACACCTTACTTTTCTGCTCTGAAGTTCCCACCTCCTTCAAAATGACTACCATAATACCAGTACCAAAGAAGAACAATGTAGCCTGCCTCATCGACTACCGACCGGTGGCCCTGACATCTGTTACCATGAAATGCTTCGAGTGGTTGGTCATGAGACGGATCAACGCCAGCCTCCCAGACGGTCTCGATCCAATGCAGTTCGCCTATCGCCGCAACCAGTCCACAGCAGATGCTATCTCCCTGGCTCAACAATCAACACACGAACACCTCGACAACAAGGACACTCTATGTAAGACTGCTGTTCATAGACTACAGCTCCGCCTTCAACACCATTATCCCGACAAGACTAATAACCAAACTCTGCAACCTTGGACTTGACCCCACCCTGTGCAGCTGGATCCTCGACTTCCTCACCAACAGACCGCAATCTGTCAGGATAGGCAACAGCACCTCCTCCACAATAGTCCTCAACACCCAGGCCCCACAAGGTCATGTGCTCAGTCCTGCACTGTAGTCCCTATACACATACATAATTTTACTCCAATTCTATCTATAAGTTTGCGGATGTTACGACTGTGGTGGGTCGTATCTCAAACAATGACAAATTATTATTATTGTTATTATTATTATTATCAGACTAGAGAAGGGAGATAGATCACTTGGTTGCATGAAAACAACCTCTCTCTCAATGTCAGCAAAACCAAGGAACCGACCATCAACTTCAGGAAGTATAGTATGTTACATGCCCCTGTCTACATCCATGGCTCTGAAGTGGAGATGGTTGATAGCTTTAAGTTCCTTGGGGTCACCATCACCAACAGACTGTCCTGGTCCACTCACATTGATGCAACAGTTAAGAAAGCCCAACAGCGTCTCTACTTCCTACGGAAGCTAAAGATATTTGGCTTGACTGCATTGACTCTCACAAACTTCTACAGATGTGCCACAGAGAGTATCCTATCTGACTGCATCACAGGCTAGTATGGCAGCTGCTCGGCCCATGATCGCAAAAAAATGCAGAGTGTGGTGAACTCAGCCCAGCGCATTACACAAGCTTGCCACCCTCCCATTGATTCTGTATACACCTCCCGCTGCCTCAGGAAGGCAGACATCCCTTATCAGAGACCCCTTGCACCCAGGCTTTGCCCTCTTCCAGAACCTTCCATCAGGCAGAAGATGCAGAAGTCTGAAGACCCGTACATAGACATAGGAACAGGTTCTTCCCTACAGCTACTAAACTCCTCAACGACTCTCCCTTGGACTGATCTGTTCCCTGTAAGAACACAATCCACGACGCACTATGCTGCTCCTGCTCATGTACTTGCTTTGTATTTTGCCCTTGATCCGCACTGTAACTAATTACTTATTTGTTTATGTACAATGTACTTTTTTTGCATTCATTGTAACTATCTACTTTTTTTTGTCTACTATGTGCATACTGTGTATTTTTCCTTGGCCGCAGAAAAATACTCTTCACTGTACTTTGGTACATGTGACAATAAATCAATCAAATCAAATCAATCAAATCAAATGTATGTAAGGAGGACTTTGCCGGGTCAACAGAGGGTGTTTGCGATTGTCGTTTCCAGTGCTAGGTCAATGCCGGGTGGTCCATCCAATTTAATTCCTTTTTTGTGTTTTCGTAGCAGTTGAATACAACTGAGTAGTTTGCTAGGCCATTTCAGAGGGCATTTAAGAGTCAACCGCATTGCTGTGGGTCTAGAGTCACATGTAGGCCAGGCCAGGTAAGGATGGCAGATTTCTTTCCCATAAGGGTATTAGCGAACTAGATGGGTTTTTACAATTGACAATGGTTTCATGGTCATTGTTAGTCTTTTAATTCCAGATATTTTATTGAGTTTAAATTCCACCTCCTGCCATGGTGGGATTCGAACTCAGGTCTCCAGAGCATTACCCTGGATCTCTGGATTACTAGTCCAATGACAATACCATTATGCCATCGCCTCCCCATGCTTTGCGTTGTGGGGAGGAGGGGGGTCCTCCGATGGATATTGGGGGCAACTCCCTAAAAGAGTTACCCATTTGGCCCATCGTGAGTTCCACCACACCAGGGCCATGCTGGAAAATACCTGCACCAATTTTCGCACATCAGCGACAAAATTCTCTGGTATCGGTGCGATGTCCGCCGACTGCCGCCAGAAACGGTGCAAATCAGTCGGGCATCGCGCCGCCCCAAAGGTGCGAAATCCTCCGCAATTTGGGGGGCCCAGCCCCAAGCTTGAGGGGCTAGGCCTGCGCCAGACTAATTTCCGCCCCGCCAGCTGGCGGAAAAGACCTTTGGTGCCCCGCCAGCTGGCGCGCAAATGACATCTCCGGGCGGCGCATGCGCGGGAGCGTCAGCGGCCGCTAACGGCATTCCCGCGCATGCGCAGTGGAGGGAGTCTCTTCCGCCTCCGTCATGGTGGAGACCGTGGCAAAGTCGGAAGGAAAAGAGTGCCCCCACGGCACAGGCCCGCCCGCGGATCGGTGGACCCCGATCGCGGGCCAGGCCATCGTGGGGGCACCCCCCAGGGCCAGATTACACCGCGCACCCCCCCCCAGGACCCCGCCCTGCCCTCGCCGCCTTGTTCCGCCGGTAAGAGAGGTGGTCCACGCCGGCGGGACAGGCATCCTAGCAGCGGGACTTCGGCCCATCCGGGCCGGAGAATCGCGGGGTGGGGCCTGCCAACCGGCGCAGCGCGATTCCCGCCCCCACCGAATCTCCAGTGCCGGCGGGGGGTCGGAGAATCTCGCCCCTTGTTCTATTTTTAAATGTAGAATGCTTTTTTCTCCCTTCTTTATTCTAGGGAGCTATGCCGTGGAACAGTGCAATGTGAACACGGACCAGGCAATTTTTTTAAATAGGAAAAAGAAAATTAGAAGTAGTCATTTGGCAGTATGGAACTTAAGTATTGCTGAAAGCTTTTTGTCAAAGCTTTTCATCTTGTACTCCTCAGGACAATTTGCAAGAATACCAAATGTAGAGGGAACAACAATTTATACTTATATTTATAAGAAGAGAGTGCTGATTTGTTGGCAAGATAAGTTGTTGTTCCCTTTACATTTGGCATTCTTGCGAATTGTCTGGATGAGTGCGAGATCAACAGCTTTGACGAAAACTGTCTCTTTTTTCCAACAAAATTAGAAGTGCTACAAATTGGCACATTTTTTTTTCACAGCATCTTTAATATATGGATCATGGGTGGGATTCTCTCACCCGGGGGCTGGGCTGGAGAATTATCCCGGGCGCGAATCGCGCCACGCCGCCCCGACACTGGGACGCGATTCTCTGGAGAGCGGAGAATTGGCACCACTGCCGTCGGCGTGGCGCGGTCGGGGGCCGCTCTACAGGGCCCCCACCGGCGATTCTCCGCTCAGGATGAGCTGAGCAGCTGTACAAAAAAACCTGAGCCCCGCCGGCACTGTTCAAACTTGGTCGTACCTGGCGGGACCTCGGCGTGGAAGGATTTGGGGGTGGCCTGTGGGGCGGGAGGGGCGGTCTGACCCCGGGTGGGCCTCCGCTGTGGCCTGGCCCGCGATCGGGGCCCACCGATCGGCGGGCGGGCCTCTTGGGCTGGGGGCCTCCTTTGTTCCGCGCCGGCCCCAGAGCCCTACGCCATGTTGCGTCGGGGCTGGCGTGGAGAAGGGAGATACCGCGCATGCGTGGAAATCACGCCGATCCCACTGCGCGTGCGCAGACCCGCGGCGCCCATCTGACGCCGGGATTGGCAGCTGGAGCAGCGTGGGTCGCTCCAGTGCCTTGCTGGCCCCCTGTAGGGGTCAGAAGTGCTGCTCTTGAAGCCATGTTGATGCCGTTGGGAAACGTGACAGCGTTTACGACGGCGTCAACACTTAGCCTCAGGATCAGAGAATCCCGCCCCATATTTCAACATCAGTTTTGAAAAATATCATTTTAAATAAAGAAAATGTTCACACACAGGCTTGGAACATCTGACCGATTTACAAAGTGTGCAGAAACAAAATGATTATGTATGGAAGTATTTTTGAATTTGGTGGATGTTTAAATTGTTCAGTGTCTTGGCTCACGCTTGCATCTCTTTCTTAGAAAAGCAGGATCACAAGAGCATTTCATTAGTAATCGGCTGCAAAAGGTTACATTTTCTTACCAGAGAGGCTACCAACACGAGAGAAGTTTGGTTCTTGTTGATAGATGATTAGATTGGGTTCAAAGCACACGGATGTATTGATGTCACAGTGTACACAAGTTCCTGAGATGCTATGCCAACTCAAACTGTTAGACTGAGAGTCCAGCACTCCCCCAGCATCAGACAAGTTCCCGAAGGTGACCTTGCAAGAGATCAGGTTGCTGAACTAATGTATGACTCAGCTTTCATAATTGGACTTTAATGCTGCATTTGCATTGCGCTCAATGTAAAACTGATGCACTGCATTGCCTCAAGCAAGATTCATCCCCTCCACCAAAGTGATATTGAGGGGTAAATGTGTACAGAGATACTGGCCAAGAGCCCACAGAAACAGTATATTGACCAGGTAAGCTCTATTTTCTGTGTAACCTCCTTTATATTTATTATAGTTGACGGTGAGTAACAGGATCTCAGTGTGGTCATCTGTAGGTTGTTTAACGTCGCTGAACGAGGACTTAATATAACAAAGACTAATCGTTCTGTCAAGTGTGTTCAATACAGAGTCTTTATCAGATTTATTCGACACTTTAGTGATATGACCCATTTTCTTGTCACACAAACTATCGCCGGTCACACATTGTAAAAATGATTCAGCTTTTATTTTTTTGAATGACTTCGCTCTTGAAATGCTGCTGTCAATGGTTATATCATGTTACAGGCCCACTTTTACTCCATCATTTATAATACAAAATACACTGTCAACTATCTTTGGATTGAATCCCAACATCAAGACAATTTTAATTTTGGTAATTCTCATTCTTCTCCCACATTGAATCATTTTCACAATGTAGGTCACTAGTGCCCTCACCACATATTGTATCAGGGTATTTAGAACAGAGTGGACTGATGTCCTTCACTTCAAATTTTTTTTTGCTGTGCACATTGATGTCGATGTGTTGTTCAGATTTATTTTGTCCTGTCTCTTTGATCAAGACTATAATGTAAATATTGTGGGCATGTCTAGTCATTGATTCGTAGACGTGTACAGCACAGAAGGAGGCCATTCGGCCCATGCCGGTCAACAAAGATCTGACTACACTAATCCCATTTCCCAGCACTTGGCTCTTAGCCCTGGAGGTTATGGCAGCGCAAGTGAATATCAAAATACTTCTTAAATGTTATGAAAGTTTCTGACTCAACCACTGTTTCAGGCAGTGAGTTCCAGACTCTCACCACTCTCTGGGTGAAAACCCTTACCTTACATCGATGTCCCCTGGTTATTGACCCATCTTCTAATGGAAAAAGTGCCTCCTATTTGCCCTATCCATGACCCTCGTAATCTTACAACCTCTGTCAGGTCCTCTCTCAAACTTTGCTGTTCTGAGGAAAACAGCCCTAGTCTATCCAATCTTTCCTCAAAGCACAGACCATCCAGCTCAGGCATCTTCCTGGTAAATCTCATCTGTACCCTGTCCAGTGCAGTCACATCCTTCCTATAGTGTGTTGACCAGAACTGCATGCGGTACTCCAGTCGTGGCCGAATACAGTTCCAGAATGACCTCCCTGCTCTTGTGTTCTATGCCTCGCCTATTAAAGGTTGGTATCCTGTTTACCTTCTTAATCACCTGGGACAGGTTTCTGTGGCCTCCCCATGGCAAGTTTCTCTGCGGTGGGACGCGCCCACTGTTTGATCCTCTGGTCCCACCGCTGTCGATGGGATTTCTCATTGAATCCACCCCACGCCATCCGGAAATCCACGGCAGTGGTGTGCTGTCGGTGGAACCAGAGATCCTGCCAGCATGAACGGCCAGAAGATCTTATTTACCTGTCCTGCTGCCACCTTCAGGGATTTATTGGCCCCTTGACCACTTGCCTTGCAGAAGAAAGTTGTTTTCATAGAATCCACAATGCAAAATCAGGCCAGTCAGTCCATTGAGTCTGTACCAACCCTCTGAAAGAGCACCCTACCTCAGCTCACTCCCCCGCCCTATCCCTGTAACCACACCTAACCTGCTTATCTTTGGATATTAAGAGATAATTTAGCATGGCCAATCCACCTAACCTGCCTTTCTTAGGACTGTGAGAGGAAACCGGAGCACCCGGAGGAAATGCACAGAGACACGGGGAGAAAGTGCAAACTCCACACAGACAGTCACCCAAGGACGGAATTGAACTCCGGGCCCGAGTGCTGTGAGGCTGCAGTGCTAACCACTCTGCCACCGTGCCATTTTGAGACAATATAAGGCAGAAAAGTATAAACGAAATCAAGGAACCAATGGGCAAACTGATTGATTGATTGATTGATATTTATTGGAACATGTACCGAAGTACAGTGAAAAGTATTTTTTGCGGCCAAGGGAACGTACACAGTACGCACATAGTAGACAAAAGAATAATCGTTAGAGTACATTGACAGTGGTGCATCAACAAATAGTGATTGGTTACAGTGTGGAATAAGGCCAAACAAGAGCAGCATAGGGCGTCATGAATAGTGTTCTTACAGGGAACACATCAGTCCGAGGGAGAGTCGTTGAGGAGTCTTGTAGCTGTGGGGAAGAAGCTGTTCCTATGTCTGGATGTGCGGGTCTTCAGACCACTGTATCTTCAGCTTAATGGAAGGGTCTGGAAGAAGGCAAAGCCTGGGTGTGAGGGGTCTCTGATAATGGTGTCTGCCTTCCTGAGGCAGCGAGAGGTGTAAATAGAATCAATGTGCGGGTGGCAAGCTTGTGTGATGCGTTGAGCTGAGTTCCCCACACTCTGCAGTTTCTTGTGATCTTGGACCGAGCAGTTGCCATACCAAGCTGTGACGCAGCCGGATAGGATGCTCTCTATGGCACATCTGTAGAAGTTTGTGACAGTTGATGCAGACATGCTGAATTTCTTTAGCTTTCGTAGAAAGTAGAGACGCTGTTGGGCTTTCTTGACTGTTGCACCAATGTGAGTGGATCAGGACAGACTGTTGGTGATGGTGCCCAGGAATTTAAAGCTATCGACCATCACTACTTTGGAGTCACTGATTTGGCCGGCGGGGGGGGGGGGGGGGGGGGGGGGGGGGGGTGTCGTGCTACACTTCCTGAAGTCGATGATCAGTTCCTTGGTCTTTCCAGCATTTAGAGAGAGGTTGTTTTCGGTGGAACCAAATGTGTGAACAAAAAGAGTATGTTTGGGTTCTACTTCACTAAAGAAAGAGGATTGAGAGATTCCTGCAGCTAAAGTTTAAATGATCTTCACTGGTGAGGTGTGTTTTCCCTCTCCAAGGTCCTGATGATACATTGTTCTAAGTTAGCTCTTGTCAGAATTGGATCAAGCTAAGGAAATAAAGGCTCATGGCTGGAACATTTTCATTTTTAGGCAGAGTGGCACAGCAGGTGGGAACAAACACACATTTAGGGTCATAGAGAAAAATAAGTTAAGTGCAGGTCCCACGATGTCACGCTCTGAGCCTTCCCAGCCAGCCACTTAGTCTGTAAAAGATCAAGGGCGATTAAAAAGAATAAAAATGGAACACCCCCCCCCCCCCCACAGAAGACCTCCCACCGCCCCCCACGACGCCACAGCACTGTCCCTAACACTGTCCCTTAGCACTGTCACTGAGCACAGTCTCCTAGTACTGTCCCTAACACTGTCCCTTAGCACTGTCCCTAACACTGTCCCTTAGCACTGTCCCTAACACTGTCCCTTAGCATTGTCCCCTAGCACTGTCCCCTAGCACTGTCCCTTAGCACTGTCCCCTAGCACTGTCCCTTAGCACTGTCCCCTAGCACTGTCCCTTAGCACTGTCCCCTAGCACTGTCACCAAGCACTGTCCCCTAGCACTGTCCCATAGCACTGTCCCCTAGCACTGTCCCTTAGCACTGTTCCCTAGCACTGTCCCCTAGCACTGTCCCTTAGCACTGTCCCCTAGCACTGTCCCCTAGCACTGTCCTTTAGCACTGTCCCTTAGCACTGTCCCTTAGCACTGTCCCCTAGCACTGTCCCCTAGCACTGTCCCTTAGCACTGTCCCCTAGCACTGTCCCCTAGCACTGTCCCTTAGCACTGTCCCCTAGCACTGTCCTCTAGCACTGTCCCTTAGCACTGTCCCTTAGCACTGTCCCCTAATATTGTCCCTTAGCAATGACCCCTAGCACTGTACCTTAGTACTGTCCCTTAGCACTGCTCCTTAGCACTGTCCCCTAGCACTGTCCCTCAGCACTGTCCCTTAGCACTGTCCCTTAGCACTGTCCCTAGCACTGTCCCTTAGCACTGCCCCTCACACTGTCCCCTAGCACTGTCCCTTAGCACTGTCCCTTAGCACTGTCCTTTAGCACTGTCCCTTGGCACAGCCCCTCGCACTGTCCCATAGCACTGTCCCCTAATGCAGTCCCTTAGCACTGTCCTTAGCACTGTCCCTTAGCACTGTCCCCTCCCACTGTTCCTTAGCACTGCTGCTTAGCACTGTCCCTTAGCACTGCCCCTCGCACTGGCCCCTAGCACTGTCACTTAGCACTGTCCCTTAGCACTGCCCCTTGCACTGTCCCCTAGCACTGTCGCCTAGCACTGTCCCCTAGCACTGTCCCTTAGCACTGTCCCCTAGCGCTGGCCCTTAGCACTGTCCCGTAGCACTGTCCGCTAGCACTGTCCCTTAGCAATGTCCTCTAGCACTGTCCCCTAGCACTGTCCCCTAGCACTGTCCCTTAGCACTGTCCCCTAGCACTGTCCTCTAGCACTGTCCCTTAGCACTGTCCCTTAGCACTGTCCCCTAGCATTGTCCCTTAGCAATGTCCGCTAGCACTGTCCCTTAGTACTGTCCCTTAGCACTGCTCCTTAGCACTGTCCCCGAGCACTGTCCCTCAGCACTGTCCCTTAGCACTGTCCCTTAGCACTGTCCCTAGCACTGTCCCTTAGCACTGCCCCTCGCACTGTCCCCTAGCACTGTCCCGTAGCACTGTCCCTTAGCACTGTCCTTTAGCACTGTCCCTTGGCACTGCCCCTCGCACTGTCCCATAGCACTGTCCCCTAACGCAGTCCCTTAGCACTGTCCTTAGCACTGTCCCTTAGCACTGTCCCCTCCCACTGTCCCTTAGCACTGCTCCTTAGCACTGTCCCTTAGCACTGCCCCTCGCACTGTCCCCTAGCACTGTCGCCTAGTACTGTCCCTTAGCACTGTCCCGTAGCACTGTCCCCTAGCACTGTCCCCTAGCACTGTCCCTTAGCACTGTCCCCTAGCACTGTCCTCTAGCACTGTCCCTTAGCACTGTCCCTTAGCACTGTCCCCTAGCGCTGGCCCTTAGCACTGTCCCCTAGCACTGTCCCCTAGCACTGTCCCTTGGCACTGTCCCCTAGCACTGTCCCCTAGCACTGTCCTCTAGCACTGTCCCTTAGCACTGCCCCTGAGCACTGTCCCCTAGCATTGTCCCTTAGCAATGTCCCCTAGCACTGTCCCTTAGCACTGTCCCTTAGCACTGCTCCTTAGCACTGTCCCCTAGCACTGTCCCTCAGCACTGTCCCTTAGCACTGTCCCTTAGCACTGTCCCTAGCACTGTCCCTTAGCACTGCCCCTCGCACTGTCCCCTAGCACTGTCCCTTAGCACTGTCCCTTAGCACTGTCCTTTAGCACTGTCCCTTGGCACTGCCCCTCGCACTGTCCCATAGCACTGTCCCCTAACGCAGTCCATTAGCACTGTCCCTTAGCACTGTCCCCTCCCACTGTTCCTTAGCACTGTCCCTTAGCACTGTCCCTTAGCACTGCCCCTCGCACTGGCCCCTAGCACTGTCCCTTAGCACTGTCCCTTAGCACTGCCCCTCGCACTGTCCCCTAGCACTGTCGCCTAGTACTGTCCCTTAACACTGTCCCTTAGAACTGTCCCGTAGAAATGTCCCCTAGCACTGTTCCTTAGCACTGTGCCTTAGCACTGCCCCTAGCACTGTCCCCTAGCACTGTCCCTTATCACTATCCCTTAGCACTGTCCCCTAGCACCGTCCCCTAGCACGGTCCCTTCGCACTGTCCCTTAGCACTGTCCCCTAGCACTGTACCTTAGCACTGTCCCCTAGCACTGTCCCCTAGCACTGTCCCCTAGCACTGCCCTCTAGCACTGTCCCTTAGCACTGTCCCTTAGCACTGTCCTCTAGCGCTGGCTCTTAGCAATGTCCCCAAGCACTGTCCCCTAGCACAGTCCCTTAGCACTGTCCTCTAGCACTGTCCCTTAGCAATATCCCCTAGCACTGTCCCTTAGTACTGTCCCTTAGCACTGCTCCTTAGCACTGTCCCCTAGCACTGTCCCTCAGCACTGTCCCTTAGCACTGTCCCTTAGCACTGTCCCTCACACTGTCCCTTAGCACTGCCCCTCGCACTGTCCCCTAGCACTGTCCCTTAGCACTGTCCCTTAGCACTGTCCTTTAGCACTGTCCCTTGGCACTGCCCCTCGCACTGTCCCATAGCACTGTCCCCTAACGCAGTCCCTTAGCACTGTCCCTTATCACTGTCCCTTAGCACTGTCCCCTAGCACTGTCCCCTAGCACGGTCCCTTCGCACTGTCCCTTAGCACTGTCCCCTAGCACTGTACCTTAGCACTGCTCCTTAGCACTGTCCCCTCGCACTGTACTTTAGCACAGTCCCTTAGCACCGTCCCTTAGCACAGTCCCTGAGCACTGTCCCCTAGCACTGTCCCTTAGCACTGTCCCTTAGCACTGTCCCTTAGCACTGTCCCTTAGCACTGCCTCTTAGCACTGTCCTTTAGCACTGTCCCTTAGCACTGTCCCTTAGCACTGCCCCTTAGCACTGCTCCTAGCACTGTCCCCTAGCACTGTCCCCTAGCACTGTCCCTTAGCACTGTCCCTTAGCACTGCCCCTTAGCACTGCTCCTAGCACTGTCCCCTAGCACTGTCTCCTAGCACTGTCCCCTAGCACTGTCCCCTAGCCCTGTCCCTTAGCACTGTCCCTTAGCACTGTCTACTAGCACTGTCCCCTAGCACTGTCCCCTAGCACTGTCACCTAGCACTGTCCCTTAGCACTGTCCCTTAGCACTGTGCCTCAGCACTGTCCCCTAGCACTGTCCCTTAGCACTGTATCTTAGCACTGTCCCTTAGCACTGTCCCTTAGCACTGTATCTTAGCACTGTCCCCTAGCACTGTCCCCTAGCACTGTCCCTTAGCACTGTCCCTTAGCACTGCCCCTTAGCGCTACCCCTAGCACTGTCCCCTGGCACTGTCCCTGGGCACTGTCCCTTAGCACTGTCCCTTAGCACTGTCCCCCAGCACTGTCCCTTAGCACTGTCTCCTAGCACTGTCCCTTAGCACTGTCCCTTAGCACTGTACCTAGCACTGTCCCCTAGCACTGTCCCTTAGCACTGTGCCTTAGCACTGCCCCTAGCACTGTCCCCTCGCACTGTCCCTTATCACTGTCCCTTAGCACTGTCCCCTAGCACTGTCCCCTAGCACAGTCCCTTCGCACTGTCCCTTAGCACTGTCCCCTAGCACTGTACCTTAGCACTGCTCCTGAGCACTGTCCCTTAGCACTGTCCTTTAGCACTGTACCTTAGCACTGTCGCTTAGCACTGCCTCTTAGCACTGTCCCTTGCATTGTCCCTTAGCACTGTCCTCTAGCACTGTCCCTTAGCACTGCCCCTAGCACTGTCCCCTCGCACTGTCCCCTCGCACTGTCCCTTAGCACTGTCCCCTAGCACTGTCCCCTAGCACTGTCCCTTAGCACTGTCCCCTTGCACTGTCCCCTAGCACTGTCCCTTAGCACTGTCCCTTAGCACTGTCCCCTAGCACTGTCCCTTAGCACTGTCCCTTCGCACTGTCCCTTAGCACTGCCCCGAGCACTGTCCCCTAGCACTGTCCCCTAGCACTGTCCCTTAGCACTGTCACTTAGCATTGTCCCTTAGCACTGTCCCTTAGCACTGTCCCCTAGCACTGTCCCTTAGCACTGTCCCTCAGCACTGTCCCCTAGCACTGTCCCCTAGCACTGTCCCTTAGCACTGTCCCCTAGCACTGTCACCGAGCACTGTTCCCTAGCACTGTCCCTTAGCACTGTCCCCTAGCACTGTCCCCTAGCACTGTCCCTTAGCACTGTCCCCTAACACTGTCCCCTAGCACTGTCCTCTAGCACTGTCCCTTAGCACTGGCCCTTTGCACTGTTACCTAGCGCTGGCCCTTAGCACTGTCCCCTAGCACTGTCCCCTAGCACTGTCCCTTAGCACTGTCCCCTAGCACTGTCCCCTAGCACTGTCCTCTAGCACTGTCCTCTAGCACTGTCCCTTAGCATTGTCCCCTAGCATTGTCCCTTAGCAATGTCCCCTAGCACTGTCCCTTAGCACTGTCCCTTAGCACTGCTCCTCAGCACTGTCCCCTAGCACTGTCCCTCAGCACTGTCCCTTAGCACTGTCCCTTAGCACTGTCCCTAGCACTGTCCCTTAGCTCTGCCCCTCGCACTGTCCCCTAGCACTGTCCCTTAGCACTGTCCCTTGGCACTGCCCCTCGCACTGTCCCATAGCACTGTCCCCTAACGCAGTCCCTTAGCACTGTCTCTTAGCACTGTCCCCTCCCACTGTTCCTTAGCACTGTCCCTTAGCACTGTCCCTTAGCACTGCCCCTCGCACTGGCCCCTAGCACTGTCCCTTAGCACTGTCCCTTAGCACTGCCCCTCGCACTGTCCCCTAGCACTGTCTCCTAGTACTGTCCCTTAACACTGTCCCTTAGAACTGTCCCGTAGCACTGTCCCCTAGCACTGTTCCGTAGCACTGTGCCTTAGCACTGCCCCTAGCACTGTCCCCTCGCATTGTCCCTTATCACTGTCCCTTAGCACTGTCCCCTAGCACTGTCCCCTAGCACAGTCCCTTCGCACTGTCCCTTAGCACTGTCCCCTAGGACTGTACCTTAGCACTGCTCCTGAGCACTGTCCCTTAGCACTGTCCCTTAGCACTTTCCCTTAGCACTGCCCCTTAGCACTGTCCTTTAGCACTGTCCCTTAGCACTGTCACTGAGCACAGTCTCCTAGTACTGTCCCTAACACTGTCCCTTAGCACTGTCCCTAACACTGTCCCTTAGCATTGTCCCCTAGCACTGTCCCCTAGCACTGTCCCTTAGCACTGTCCCCTAGCACTGTCCCTTAGCACTGTCCCCTAGCACTGTCCCTTAGCACTGTCCCCTAGCACTGTCACCAAGCACTGTCCCCTAGCACTGTCCCATAGCACTGTCCCCTAGCACTGTCCCTTAGCACTGTTCCCTAGCACTGTCCCCTAGCACTGTCCCTTAGCACTGTCCCCTAGCACTGTCCCCTAGCACTGTCCTTTAGCACTGTCCCTTAGCACTGTCCCTTAGCACTGTCCCCTAGCACTGTCCCCTAGCACTGTCCCTTAGCACTGTCCCCTAGCACTGTCCCCTAGCACTGTCCCTTAGCACTGTCCCCTAGCACTGTCCTCTAGCACTGTCCCTTAGCACTGTCCCTTAGCACTGTCCCCTAATATTGTCCCTTAGCAATGACCCCTAGCACTGTACCTTAGTACTGTCCCTTAGCACTGCTCCTTAGCACTGTCCCCTAGCACTGTCCCTCAGCACTGTCCCTTAGCACTGTCCCTTAGCACTGTCCCTAGCACTGTCCCTTAGCACTGCCCCTCACACTGTCCCCTAGCACTGTCCCTTAGCAGTGTCCCTTAGCACTGTCCTTTAGCACTGTCCCTTGGCACAGCCCCTCGCACTGTCCCATAGCACTGTCCCCTAATGCAGTCCCTTAGCACTGTCCTTAGCACTGTCCCTTCGCACTGTCCCCTCCCACTGTTCCTTAGCACTGCTGCTTAGCACTGTCGCTTAGCACTGCCCCTCGCACTGGCCCCTAGCACTGTCACTTAGCACTGTCCCTTAGCACTGCCCCTTGCACTGTCCCCTAGCACTGTCGCCTAGCACTGTCCCCTAGCACTGTCCCTTAGCACTGTCCCCTAGCGCTGGCCCTTAGCACTGTCCCGTAGCACTGTCCGCTAGCACTGTCCCTTAGCAATGTCCTCTAGCACTGTCCCCTAGCACTGTCCCCTAGCACTGTCCCTTAGCACTGTCCCCTAGCACTGTCCTCTAGCACTGTCCCTTAGCACTGTCCCTTAGCACTGTCCCCTAGCATTGTCCCTTAGCAATGTCCGCTAGCACTGTCCCTTAGTACTGTCCCTTAGCACTGCTCCTTAGCACTGTCCCCGAGCACTGTCCCTCAGCACTGTCCCTTAGCACTGTCCCTTAGCACTGTCCCTAGCACTGTCCCTTAGCACTGCCCCTCGCACTGTCCCCTAGCACTGTCCCGTAGCACTGTCCCTTAGCACTGTCCTTTAGCACTGTCCCTTGGCACTGCCCCTCGCACTGTCCCATAGCACTGTCCCCTAACGCAGTCCCTTAGCACTGTCCTTAGCACTGTCCCTTAGCACTGTCCCCTCCCACTGTCCCTTAGCACTGCTCCTTAGCACTGTCCCTTAGCACTGCCCCTCGCACTGTCCCCTAGCACTGTCGCCTAGTACTGTCCCTTAGCACTGTCCCGTAGCACTGTCCCCTAGCACTGTCCCCTAGCACTGTCCCTTAGCACTGTCCCCTAGCACTGTCCTCTAGCACTGTCCCTTAGCACTGTCCCTTAGCACTGTCCCCTAGTGCTGGCCCTTAGCACTGTCCCCTAGCACTGTCCCCTAGCACTGTCCCTTGGCACTGTCCCCTAGCACTGTCCCCTAGCACTGTCCTCTAGCACTGTCCCTTAGCACTGCCCCTGAGCACTGTCCCCTAGCATTGTCCCTTAGCAATGTCCCCTAGCACTGTCCCTTAGCACTGTCCCTTAGCACTGCTCCTTAGCACTGTCCCCTAGCACTGTCCCTCAGCACTGTCCCTTAGCACTGTCCCTTAGCACTGTCCCTAGCACTGTCCCTTAGCACTGCCCCTCGCACTGTCCCCTAGCACTGTCCCTTAGCACTGTCCCTTAGCACTGTCCTTTAGCACTGTCCCTTGGCACTGCCCCTCGCACTGTCCCATAGCACTGTCCCCTAACGCAGTCCATTAGCACTGTCCCTTAGCACTGTCCCCTCCCACTGTTCCTTAGCACTGTCCCTTAGCACTGTCCCTTAGCACTGCCCCTCGCACTGGCCCCTAGCACTGTCCCTTAGCACTGTCCCTTAGCACTGCCCCTCGCACTGTCCCCTAGCACTGTCGCCTAGTACTGTCCCTTAACACTGTCCCTTAGAACTGTCCCGTAGAAATGTCCCCTAGCACTGTTCCTTAGCACTGTGCCTTAGCACTGCCCCTAGCACTGTCCCCTAGCACTGTCCCTTATCACTATCCCTTAGCACTGTCCCCTAGCACCGTCCCCTAGCACGGTCCCTTCGCACTGTCCCTTAGCACTGTCCCCTAGCACTGTACCTTAGCACTGTCCCCTAGCACTGTCCCCTAGCACTGTCCCCTAGCACTGCCCTCTAGCACTGTCCCTTAGCACTGTCCCTTGGCACTGTCCTCTAGCGCTGGCTCTTAGCAATGTCCCCAAGCACTGTCCCCTAGCACGGTCCCTTAGCACTGTCCTCTAGCACTGTCCCTTAGCAATATCCCCTAGCACTGTCCCTTAGTACTGTCCCTTAGCACTGCTCCTTAGCACTGTCCCCTAGCACTGTCCCTCAGCACTGTCCCTTAGCACTGTCCCTTAGCACTGTCCCTCACACTGTCCCTTAGCACTGCCCCTCGCACTGTCCCCTAGCACTGTCCCTTAGCACTGTCCCTTAGCACTGTCCTTTAGCACTGTCCCTTGGCACTGCCCCTCGCACTGTCCCATAGCACTGTCCCCTAACGCAGTCCCTTAGCACTGTCCTTAGCACTGTCACTTAGCACTGTCCCCTCCCACTGTTCCTTAGCACTGCTCCTTAGCACTGTCCCTTAGCACTGTCCCTTAGCACTGCCCCTCGCACTGGCCCCTAGCACTGTCCCTTAGCACTGTCCCTTAGCACTGCCCCTCACGCTGTCCCCTAGCACTGTCGCCTAGTACTGTCCCTTAGCACTGTCCCGTAGCACTGTCCCCTAGCATTGTTCCTTAGCACTGTGCCTTAGCACTGCCCCTAGCTCTGTCCCCTAGCACTGTCCCTTATCACTGTCCCTTAGCACTGTCCCCTAGCACTGTCCCCTAGCACGGTCCCTTCGCACTGTCCCTTAGCACTGTCCCCTAGCACTGTACCTTAGCACTGCTCCTTAGCACTGTTCCCTCGCACTGTACTTTAGCACAGTCCCTTAGCACCGTCCCTTAGCACAGTCCCTGAGCACTGTCCCCTAGCACTGTCCCTTAGCACTGTCCCTTAGCACTGTCCCTTAGCACTGTCCCTTAGCACTGCCTCTTAGCACTGTCCTTTAGCACTGTCCCTTAGCACTGTCCCTTAGCACTGCCCCTTAGCACTGCTCCTAGCACTGTCCCCTAGCACTGTCCCCTAGCACTGTCCCTTAGCACTGTCCCTTAGCACTGCCCCTTAGCACTGCTCCTAGCACTGTCCCCTAGCACTGTCTCCTAGCACTGTCCCCTAGCACTGTCCCCTAGCCCTGTCCCTTAGCACTGTCCCTTAGCACTGTCTACTAGCACTGTCCCCTAGCACTGTCCCCTAGCACTGTCACCTAGCACTGTCCCTTAGCACTGTCCCTTAGCACTGTGCCTCAGCACTGTCCCCTAGCACTGTCCCTTAGCACTGTATCTTAGCACTGTCCCTTAGCACTGTCCCTTAGCACTGTATCTTAGCACTGTCCCCTAGCACTGTCCCCTAGCACTGTCCCTTAGCACTGTCCCTTAGCACTGCCCCTTAGCGCTACCCCTAGCACTGTCCCCTGGCACTGTCCCTGGGCACTGTCCCTTAGCACTGTCCCTTAGCACTGTCCCCCAGCACTGTCCCTTAGCACTGTCTCCTAGCACTGTCCCTTAGCACTGTCCCTTAGCACTGTACGTGGCACTGTCCCCTAGCACTGTCCCTTAGCACTGTGCCTTAGCACTGCCCCTAGCACTGTCCCCTCGCACTGTCCCTTATCACTGTCCCTTAGCACTGTCCCCTAGCACTGTCCCCTAGCACAGTCCCTTCGCACTGTCCCTTAGCACTGTCCCCTAGCACTGTACCTTAGCACTGCTCCTGAGCACTGTCCCTTAGCACTGTCCTTTAGCACTGTACCTTAGCACTGTCGCTTAGCACTGCCTCTTAGCACTGTCCCTTGCATTGTCCCTTAGCACTGTCCTCTAGCACTGTCCCTTAGCACTGCCCCTAGCACTGTCCCCTCGCACTGTCCCCTCGCACTGTCCCTTAGCACTGTCCCCTAGCACTGTCCCCTAGCACTGTCCCTTAGCACTGTCCCCTTGCACTGTCCCCTAGCACTGTCCCTTAGCACTGTCCCTTAGCACTGTCCCCTAGCACTGTCCCTTAGCACTGTCCCTTCGCACTGTCCCTTAGCACTGCCCCGAGCACTGTCCCCTAGCACTGTCCCCTAGCACTGTCCCTTAGCACTGTCACTTAGCATTGTCCCTTAGCACTGTTCCTTAGCACTGTCCCTTAGCACTGTCCCCTAGCACTGTCCCTTCGCACTGCCCGCTAGTACTATCCCTTAGCAATGTCCCCTAGCACTGTCCCTTAGCACTGTCCCTCAGCACTGTCCCCTAGCACTGTCCCCTAGCACTGTCCGTTAGCACTGTCCCCTAGCACTGTCACCGAGCACTGTTCCCTAGCACTGTCCCTTAGCACTGTCCCCTAGCACTGTCCCCTAGCACTGTCCCTTAGCACTGTCCCCTAACACTGTCCCCTAGCACTGTCCTCTAGCACTGTCCCTTAGCACTGGCCCTTTGCACTGTTACCTAGCGCTGGCCCTTAGCACTGTCCCCTAGCACTGTCCCCTAGCACTGTCCCTTAGCACTGTCCCCTAGCACTGTCCCCTAGCACTGTCCTCTAGCACTGTCCTCTAGCACTGTCCCTTAGCATTGTCCCCTAGCATTGTCCCTTAGCAATGTCCCCTAGCACTGTCCCTTAGCACTGTCCCTTAGCACTGCTCCTCAGCACTGTCCCCTAGCACTGTCCCTCAGCACTGTCCCTTAGCACTGTCCCTTAGCACTGTCCCTAGCACTGTCCCTTAGCTCTGCCCCTCGCACTGTCCCCTAGCACTGTCCCTTAGCACTGTCCCTTGGCACTGCCCCTCGCACTGTCCCATAGCACTGTCCCCTAACGCAGTCCCTTAGCACTGTCTCTTAGCACTGTCCCCTCCCACTGTTCCTTAGCACTGTCCCTTAGCACTGTCCCTTAGCACTGCCCCTCGCACTGGCCCCTAGCACTGTCCCTTAGCACTGTCCCTTAGCACTGCCCCTCGCACTGTCCCCTAGCACTGTCTCCTAGTACTGTCCCTTAACACTGTCCCTTAGAACTGTCCCGTAGCACTGTCCCCTAGCACTGTTCCGTAGCACTGTGCCTTAGCACTGCCCCTAGCACTGTCCCCTCGCACTGTCCCTTATCACTGTCCCTTAGCACTGTCCCCTAGCACTGTCCCCTAGCACAGTCCCTTCGCACTGTCCCTTAGCACTGTCCCCTAGCACTGTACCTTAGCACTGCTCCTGAGCACTGTCCCTTAGCACTGTCCCTTAGCACTTTCCCTTAGCACTGCCCCTTAGCACTGTCCTTTAGCACTGTCCCTTAGCACTGCACCTAGCACTGTCCCCTCGCACTGTCCCTTAGCACTGTCCCTTAGCACTGCCCCTTAGCACTGCTCCTAGCACTGTCCCCTAGCACTGTCTCCTAGCACTGTCCCCTAGCACTGTCCCCTAGCACTGTCCCTTAGCACTGTCCCTTAGCACTGTCTACTAGCACTGTCCCCTAGCACTGTCCCCTAGCACTGTCCTCTAGCACTGTCACCTAGCACTGTCCCTAGCACTGTCCCTTAGCACTGTGCCTCAGCACTGTCCCTTAGCACTGTCCCTTAGCACTGTCCCTTAGCACTGTATCTTAGCACAGTCCCCTAGCACTACCCCTAGCACTGTCCCTTAGCACTGTGCCCTAGCACTGTCCCTTAGCACTGTCCCCTGGCACTGTCCCTGAGCACTGTCCCTTAGCACTGTCCCCCAGCACTGTCCCTTAACACTGTCTCCTAGCACTGTCCCTTAGCACTGTCCCTTAGCACTGTCCCTAGCACTGTCCCCTAGCACTGTCCCCTCGCACTGTCCTTTAGCACTGTCCCTTAGCACTGTCCTTTAGCACTGTCCCTTAGCACTGTCGCTTAGCACTGCCTCTTAGCACTGTCCCTTGCATTGTCCCTTAGCATTGTCCCTTAGCTGTGTTCTTTAGCACTGTCCCCTAGCACTGTCCCCTAGCACTGTCCCTTAGCACTGTCCCCTAGCACTGTCCGCTAGCACTGTCCCTAGCACTGTGCCTTAGCACTGCCCCTAGCACTGTCCCCTAGCACTGTCTCTTAGCACTGTCCCTTAGCACTGTCCCTTAGCATTGTCCCCTAGCACTATCCCCTAGCACTGTCCCTTAGCACTGTCCCTTAACACTGTCCCTTAGTACTGTCGCCTAGCACTGTCCCTTAGCACTGCCCCTTAGCACTGTCCCTAAGCACTGTCCCTCGCACTTTCCCTTAGTACTGCCCCTAGCACTGTCCCGTAGCACTGTCCCTAGCACTGTCCCTTAGCACTGTCCCTTAGCACTGTCTCCTAGCACTGACCCTTAGCACTGTCCCTTAGCACTGTCCCCTATCACTGCGTGTTCTGCTCACCAGGTGCACGTCGTGGGAGACCTGTCGTGACCCACATCTGTGTGCCCTCACGCTAACATGAATGGATAATCCAATGTGGGGATTGGGGGTGTGGGGGGGGGGGGTGGGGGTGTGGGGGTGTGGGGTGTGGGGGGGGGGGACGGAGACAGAGAGAGAGTGATTATCTTGTGTAAAGGCCTCATTAATGTACGTAAATGCATTCAAATTGGGATCCTGACATTTGACACCCAGAATTCCCATTATGTCATTGGTGGGGACAATCAGTACGGGAAATCCCGCCAGTGTAAACCACATTTTAGGACACCCGTGGCATTTCCTGTTCCTGCTTCTGACCTCACCCTCTGAAAACGTGAGCAGGAAATCCCCCCCCACCCCTGCCCCCCAAACCTCCGCCCCCATGATGTATGGAAACTGAATAGAAAGGTGGTCAATAGCAATACATTTTTCTGGATAAATGATGATTTAAGATTGCAGAACAAATTTTCAGAGTTATAAATAACACCTGAATGCAAGGATTATGTCAGAAAATGCGAAGGTGTCTTGGAGAGCTTTTGTTGACAATAATATGTATTACTGTACAATTAAGGTAAAACAAGGTAGTCGTCTTTGCTTTAACTAAAATGTTATTCACTGAGGATGAGCCTATGGATGTGGTAATCATATGATTTGCAGAAGTGTACAACAAAGCTCTGTGCTGCTGTTGGAGGTTTCCATTATTGATGATTGACAGCTTGTTGCAGTGTTTTATGGTGCTGTAGAATATGATCTATAACAGGCCTCTGAGAGATTTGCAAGTGTTTATACTAGAAGGTGTATCAAAGAGTTGCTTTGTATAAACTATCTGTCATTCAGCCAGCTAAAAAGATAGGGCACTTCAAGTATTGAAGATGTTTAATTTGCAAATTCACTGACAAATACTCAACTGAGGCCAATCTACAGATACAATACTATAATCTAACTTTTGGCACATAATGTGCATCATGTTCACTTGGAAAATGGGCTTACAACAGGGGGAGGGATTTTACGAGGCAACAGTGTCATCATCCAGCAACTCGGAAGTCGGGGACCACTTCCTCTCTGCTCTCATGAAAGTCCTCATTGAAGTTACATTGATCAGGCCGTGATTTCCACCCTTCCATGGCAGGAGGTCCTGCCCGCCAGTAGTTGCCAGCCAATTGGATGGCCAGAAACCTGGAGCTGGTGCCATTGAGGGAACTGCACCAGGGAGGAGGGCCCTAGCCTACAGGTAAGTCTGGTTGGGGATCGCCAGGGCCAATCAGGTAGACCCTGGAGAGGTGCAGGGGTGGGGGGAGTATGCTGTTGATTGTGAGGGCGGGGGGTGATATTTCAATGGCGGTGTCCCTTGTCGCCAGGGAGGCCCTCCATGGGTCACAAGGTGCCTCATCAGGAGTGCTGCCTCCCTGGGCCAACGGAGAGGCTGCCAGGTTAGACCTGGCAGTCTCCCCATATAGTGAAGTGAAATACCAGCAGCAAAGGGAAGATGTCCTTATGTGGCCCTTAATTAGTCATTTAAGGTAATACTCTGGGGTCCCGGGTTCGAATCCCACCACGGCAGATGGTAGAAATTAAATCCAATAATGATCGTGGATTGGCGTAAAATACACAGTTGGTTCGCTAATACGGGCAGTACGGTAGCACAGTGGTTAGCATTGCTGCTTCACAGCGCCAGGGTCTCAGGTTCGATTCCCGGCTTGGGTCACTGTCAATGCGGAGTCTGCACATTCTCCCCGTGTCTGCGTGGGTTTCCTCCGGGTGCTCCGGTTTCCTCCCACAAGCCCCGAAAGGCATGCTGTTAGGTGAATTTGACATTCTGAATTCTCCCTCAGTGTACCCGAACAGGCGCCAGAATGTGGTGACTCGGGGATTTTCACAGTAACTTCATTGCAGTGTTAATGTAAGCCTACTTGTGACCATAAAGATTATTATTCGGGAAGGAAAGCTGCAGTCCTCACCTGGTCTGGCCTACATGTGACTCCATATTGACTTTGAAATGGCCTAGCAAGCCACTCAGTTGTTTCAAAGTCAATAAAAAGGAAAGAATCCAGCATTCCACTCGGCATCGACCAAGGCACTGGAAACAACAATGACAAACGCAGCCCTGTTGACCCTGCAAAGTCCTCCTTACTAACATGTGCGAGCCAAAATTGGGAGAGCTGCCTCACAGACTAGTCAAGCCTGGCATAGTCAGACTCCCGGAATCATACCTTACAGATCATACACTATCACCATTCCTAGTTATGTCCTGGCCCACTGGCAGTACTGATCTAGCAGAGGTGGCGGCACAGTGGTACACAGTCAGGAAGGAGTTGCTCTGGGAGTCTGCAACATCAACTCCAGACCCCATGACGTCTCATGGCTTCAGGTCAAACATGGGTAAGGAAACCTCCTGCTGCTTACCACGTACCATCCACTGTCAGCTGATGAATCAGTATTCCTCCAACACCACTTGGAGGAAGCGCTGAGGGTGGCAAGGGCACATAATGTACTCTGGCTAGGGGACTTCAATGTCCATCACCAAGTGTGGCTGAGGATACCCTCCAACGTGTTGTATGGCACTACCATTGTGCTAAATAGGATAGATTCAGAACAGATTTAGCAACCTAAGAGCGGGCACTGTGGGTCATCAGCAGCAGCAGCATTGTTACTCAGCCACAATCTGTAACCCCTTGGCCCAGAATATCCCCCGCTCTACCATTATCACCAAGCCAGGGTATCAACCCTGGTTCAATGAAGGGTGCAGGAGGACATACCAGGAGCAGCATACCTAAAAATAGATGTCAACCTGGTGAATCTACAACACTGGAATACTTGCTTGCCAAACAACATAAGTAGCAAATGATGGACAGAGCTAAGCAATCCTCAACCAACTGATCAGATCTAAGTTCTGCAGTCCTGTCACATCCAGTCATGAATGGTGGGGGATGCTGGACCCACTGACCGACCGATCAAACCCCAGAACGGGGAAAACGTCTGGCATGGCTAGGGAGCTAGGGGCCTTCATGGAACAGATGGGGGTGGTGGACCCACGGCGGTTCCTGTACCCGGGAGAAAAGGAATTCTCGTTCTTTTCGCAGGTGCACAAGGTATACACCCGCATCGACTTCTTTGCAGTGGGGAAATCGGTGCTTCCAGGGATCATGGAAACGGACTACTCCGCGATCGTTATCTCCGACCACGCTCCACATTATATGGATGTGAGTTTGGAGACAGGCCGGGCCCAGCACCCCACATGGAGGCTGGACACGGACCTCCTGGCCGACAAGGCTTTCTGCCAAACAATATCGCAGGCCATAGGCGATTACGTTAGTAACAACCAAAACGGGGAGGTCTCACCCTCCACGTTCTGGGAGGCACTGAAGGCCGTGATCAGATTAGAAATCATAGCCCACAAGGCAAATAGAAATAGGGAAGAGAGGATGGCCAGGCAACAGCTGATCGACTCCATTCTGGAAGTCGACAGAAAGTACTCCGTGGCCCTGACCGTAGAGCTGCTGGCGGAGAGGAAAAAGCTGCAAATGGACTTTAACCTGCTATCCACTAGGAAAGCAGTGCACCAACTCTGCCAGACACAGGGGACCTTCTACGAACACAGAGACAAGGCTGGCCGCCTATTGGCTCACCAGCAGAGAAAGCAGGCAGCCACGAGAGAAATAGCGCAGGTTAAGGTTAGCAAAGGCAGACTGGTAACATAGCCAAAGGAGGTCAATCGGGCATTCGAGACCTTCTACCGGAGACTGTACACCTCCGAGTCCCCCGACGGGGACGCGGGGGTGAAACAGTTCCTAGACAGACTGGAACTGCCAGTGGTGGTGGAAGACAGACGGGGGAAGCTGGAAGCACCAATAGACCTGGGAGAAATCATGGAGAGCATCAGCTCCATGTAGGCGGGGAAGGCACCGGGACCCGACGGGTTCCTGGCGGACTTCTACAAATAATTTGCACCAGTCCTGGCCCCACACCTAAGGGACATGTTCGCGAACTCACTGGCAGGGGGCACCCTGCCCCCCACGCTAGCGCAGGCCACAATCTCACTCATACCCAAAAAAGATAAAGACCTGACGGAATGTGGATCATACAGACCCATTTCACTGCTGAACGTGATGCGAAAATACTCAGAAATGTCCTGGCCAAAAGGGTGGAGGGCTGCGTGCCAGAGATAGTCGCAGAGGACCAAACGGGCTTTGTCAAGGGTAGGCAGCTCACAGCGAACATCAGGCGGCTGCTGAATGTGATAATGACCCCCCCCCCCGGGGAGAGAACACCAGAGGTGATCATCTCCCTGGATGCAGAAAAGGCCTTTGACAGAGTCGAGGTACTGGAGCGGTTTGGGCTAGGAGCGGGATTCACCGCCTGGGTGAGACTCCTATACAATGCTCCCAAAGCGAGTGTCCGAACTAACACCACCAGCTCTGAATACTTCCAGCTACAGAGAGGAACAAGACAGGGCTGCCACTTGTCCTCACTCTTGTTCGTGCTAGCGATCAAAACCCTGGCGATAGCCTTGCGTGACGCAAAAAGCTGGAGGGGAATCCGGAGAGGAGACAGAGAGCACAGAGTCTCACTCTATGCAGATGACCTGCTCCTCTATGTCTCGAAGCCACAGGAGGGACTGAAGGCAATACTGCAAATACTGAAAGAGTTTGGGACCTTCTCGGGCTGCAAACTTAACCCGGGCAAAAGCGAGACATTCCCAGTGAACCCAAACGGGGGAGGGAGAGAGCTGAAGAGGCTCCCGTTCAAAACGGGCCAGAACAGATTCTGTTACCTGGGGATCCAAATAGCCTGAGACTGGACACAGATCTACAAGTGGAACCTGACCAGCCTGGTGGAGGAAGTAAGACAAGTCCTTCAACGGTGGGGCTCACTCCCAGTCTCCCAGGCGGGAAGAGTGGAGACGATCAAGATGAACGTACTGCCAAGGTTCCTCTTCCTGTTTAGATCCATCCCGATCTTCATCCCCAAGGCCTTTTTCCAAAACATAGACAGGCTAATCATGGCGTTTGTGTGGGGGGGCAAGAACCCAAGAATTCCCAAACCGACACTGCAAAGAGGGAAAGTCAGAGGGGGCCTGGCTCTACCACTGGGCAGCAACGGCATAAAGAGTGAGGGGATGGGTACAAGAACTATGCACAGATTGGGTACAAATGGAGGAGGCATCCTGTAGAGCAACAACCCTCCGGGCCCTGGCCACAGCAGCACTCCCATCCCCCTCAACAAGACACACAACGAGCCCAGTAGTAGCGGCCACCAAGCTGAGAATGTGGACCCAGTTGAGACAGCACTTCGGGATAACCAAAATGTCCCTTATGGCCCCCATCTGCGGCAATCACAGATTCCCCCCAGCCATGCTAGATACCACCTTCAAAAGATGGAGGCGGGATGGGTGCACACTGATGCTCGGGGACTTCTACATAGGGTGCAGACTGGTGACACTGGACGAACTGACGAGGAAGTGGAAACTATCAAGAGAACAGGAATTGAGACATCTCCAAATAAAGCACTTGCTCCGCAAAGAGACAGTAGGGTACCATGGGGCCCCAGAAAGCACACTACTAGAGGACCTGATAGGCACAAGCAGCGAGAAGGGGGGGCTATGTGGGAAAATATACGGACAGCTACTTGACAGAGCCCGAACACCACTGGACGAGACCAGACAAAAATGGGAGGACAAACTGGGGACAGAGGTAGGGTGGGGACTCTGGAGTGAAGCACTGAGCAGGGTGAGCTCCACCTCCTCCTGCGCAAAGCTAAGCCTAATGCAGCTCAGAGTGGTGCACAGAGTGCACCTGACCAGAACCCGAATGAGCAGGTTCTTCCCAGAGATGGAGGACAAATGTGAACGGTGCCAGAGGGGCCCGGCCAACCATACCCACGTATTTTGGGCTTGCCCCAAGCTTGCTGGGTTCTGGAAAGCCTTCTCCAAGCCAATGTCCAAGGTTGTGGGGGTGAGGGTGAAGCCATGCCCAATAGTGGCAATCTTTGGGGTATCGGAGCAGCCAGAGCTACACATGGGGAAGGGGGCCAACACCCTTGCTTTCACTTCCCAAATGGCACGCCGGAGAATCCTGCTCGGCTGGCGATCGACAGCACCACCCAAAGCTGCAGACTCGCTCGCTGACCTCTCGGAATTTCTCCACCTGGAGAAGATTAAGTACGCCATCCGAGGGTCAGAGGAAGGCTTCCTGGATACTTGGGGGCAGTTTGTCAGCCTGTTCCTGTTCGAGGCCCGGGGGGAGGGAGGGGGAGAAAAATGGGGAAACCACAAGAGAAGAGGAAGGGGAGGAGGAAGGGGGGGGGGGGTATCATAGGTCGATCCAGAGGGCAGCAAAATGTACGTACAGTTTGTCAAATGATGGACAAAACAAACCTCTATGAAATAAAGCAAATTAACGCGGGCAAGAAAAATGTAATGTATATAAGTAACAACTGTTTATAAATATGAGAAAAGCCAATAAAAAAAAAATTTTTTTTTTAATGAATGGTGGTGGAAAATTAAGCAACTTACTGGAGAAAGAGGCACCACAAATATTTACATCCTCAATGATGGAGGAGCCCAGCACATCTGTGCAAAAGACAAGTCTGAAGCATTCACAATAATCTTCAGCCAGAAGTGCCAAGTGGATGATCCATTTCAGTCTCCTCCAGAGGTTCAGCCAATATGATTCACTCCACGTGATATCAGGAACCCACTGAAGGCACTGGACACTGCAAACGCTATGGGCCCTGATAGTGCTGAAGACTTGTCCTCCAGAACTTGCCGCACCCCTAGCCAAGCTGTTCCAGAACAGCCACAACACTGGCATCTACATGGCAATGTGGAAAATTGCCCAGGTGTGTCCTGTACACAAAAAGCAAGACAAATCCAATCCTGCTAATTACCACCCTATCAGTCTACTCTCAAACATCAGTAAAGTGACGGTTGGAGTCATCAACTGTGCTATCAAGTGGCATCTACTCAGCAATAACCTGGTCATATATGCTCAGTTTGGGTTCCACCAGGGTCACTCAGCTCCTGACTTCATTACAGCCTTGGCTCAAACATGGACAAAAGCGCTGAATGCCAGAGGTGAGGTGAGAGTAACTGCCCTTGACATCAATGCAACATTTTATCGAGTATGGCATCAAGGAGCCCAAGCAAAATTGGAGTCAATGGGAATCAAGGGGAAAACTATCCACTGATTATAGTCATACCTGGCACAAAGGAAGATGGTTGTGGTGGTTGGAGGTCAATCATCTCAGTCCTGGAACATCACTGCAGGAGTTCCTCAGGGTAGTGTCCTAGGCCCAACCTTCTTCAGCTGCTTCATCAATGATCTTCCTTCCATCATACGGTCAGATGTAAGGATGTTTTCTGGTGATTGCACAATGTTCAGCACCATTCAGACACCTGTTATGGGCCAGGGTTTAGAGAACCCCTAAGTGTATCATGGAGTTCACCTGACCCACACATTTACTAGATTGTGGTATGGGGAGCACATGGCCCACTCTACAGGTGTGGTACAGCAGAAATGGAAACATATTTTCTTAAAGCAAAACAATGGTTATTCTATGAACCCAAGTTAACCTTTTTAAAACATACAGTGAACATCTTAGCAACCATCAATTCAAATACAACCCCCAAAGAATACAACACTAAGTAATCCTTTCAGCTTTCCTTTTAACATCCATACGACTTAAAAACACAACCTTTAACAGAAGCACATTAGGTTTACATTCACTACTGAGAACATTTATAATTCTGAATTCAACAAATGATCAAGAGATAGTCTTTTGATGGCAGAGAGAACAGCAGTACACCTGCTCTGTCTGGCTTCAGCTCCAACACTGAAAACAAAACTAAAACACACCCTGCAGCCTGCTCAAAAAGGAAAGTAAAAATCTGACAGATAGCCCAGCTCCACCCACTCTCTGGCATCACTGCAGTAAACACCCATTTCTTAAAGGTGCTCTCACATGACACACCGAAGCAGTCCACGGGTAAACGCAGCAAGACCATGAAAATATTCAGGCTTGGGCTGACAAGTGACAAGCAATATTCGTGCCACACAAGTGCCAGGCAATGACCATCTCCAATAAGAGCAAATAAAACAACTGCCTCTTGAAATTCAATGGCATTGACATTACTAAATCCCCCACGATCAACATCCTGGGGGTTACCATTGACCAGAAACTGAACTGGACTAGCCATATAAATACTTTGGCTACAAGAGAATGTCAGAGGCTAGGAATAGTGTGGTGGGTAATTCACCTCCTGACTCCCCAAAGCCTGTCCACAATCTAGAACAGTGTTTTTCAATCTTTCTTTCCCAGGACACACTTTAGCCAACCAGCCGGTCTTCGGGACCAATGCTGGCCGACCTTTGCGACACATGCGGGCCAACCTTTGCAATCATTGCAGAACAGCCTTCGCAACATATGCTACATTTACTTACCTTTAATGTGAAAGGGCAGCCTGCTTGGTCCTCACGATCTCACTCCAATGAGGTGCACAGAAGGAGAGGGAAACGTGCATATCAGGTGCAGTCTTCACCCAGTTCCTTTGTGTGTCTTCATCTTTATGAGAATAGAAAATCCAAACTTGCCCAACTAGGCCATCGTGAAGGGCAATACCAACAAAATGCTTGTTTTACCCAACGCTGGATATTCCTGGGAATTGCTACTCCAGAATTATGACAGCCTCTTGGGCTTTTGGTGTGTTTTTAAATGTGCTATCACAGGTTAGGTACAGCTTAGTGTTTTCATTTGGAGTCAGATGAGTTAATAAGTTAATTACTGACTCCAGGGTCTCAACTGCAAAAGGAATTTTTCATCCACTACTTCACTTTCAAAAGCTGAATTTTCTCTCATTTGCCAGCACTTCCCTGCATATAACACATATGGGATTTGCATCCTGATTTGCATTGGCACAACTGACAAAACCATACCTCAAGAAATCATCTTTCTACTGCTTTGTTCCTGAGTTAAGGTTCTTCGTTGACGGCTGATATCCAGAGGCCCTGGAGTTCTATACAGAGCTAACAGTAGCACTGCTTTGTCCTGCCCTGGATTCTCAACAAATTCAGATGTAAGATCCTGGCAAGTAGCTACTCTGCCTATTTGTGTCTCTGTCCATTTCTTACTTTTAAGAAAATTATTAATCTTCACAGTCCACTAGCCTTGTTTGCCAGCAGCTAGAAAATGAAAGAAGCTCTCCTCCATGATTTGATGGCAAAAGCACGTACATTGAGAGTGCTAGATGTCATGTGTACATGCAGTGTGCAGAACGGGCTCACTGCTGCAACTTATGGCCGGAAGACTGCACACAATCTAATTTCCTTCTCATTTAAAAAGCAACATTGGTTGCCATTCTAAATAAAAATGCCAGTGATGGCCGTTGGGTCCTTCTCCCGCCATCAGAATCAGCGTGGGAACACCACGACCAATCGCTTTGCAACCCTCTCGACAACTGCCCACGAGCCACTCGTGCGTCACCTCCCGCATTTTGAAAAACCCTGCTCTAGAAGGCACAAGTCAGGAGTGTAATGGAATACTCTCCACTTGCCTGGATGAGCGCAGCTCCAACAATACACAAGAAGCTTGACACCATCCCGGACAAAGCAGCCCACTTGATTGGCACCCCTTCCACAAACATTCACTCTATCACTAACACACAGTAGCAGCCGTGTGTACCATCTACAAGATGCACTGCAGGAACTCACCAAGGCTCCTTAGACAGCACTTTCCAAACTCATGACTACCATGCAGAAGGACAAGAGCAGCAGATACATGGGAGCCCCACCACCTGGAATTTCCCATCAAAGTCCTGGCTTGGAACTTCATTGTTGCTTCATTGTTGCTGGGTCAAAATCTGGAACTCCCTCCCTACCAGCACTGTGGGGGTACCTACACCATCTGGACTGCAGTGGTTTAAGAAGGCAGCTCACCATCACCTTCTCTCGGACAACTAAGGATGGGCATCAAATGCTGGCCTAACCAGTGATCCCTTAAAAATGAATAAATATAAAAAAGCAGAGGGAAGGTGATGGGCACGGCATCCTTCATCACTCCACCCAATTTTACATGTTCTCCCACTTCCCACTAAAAGCATGGCGGAGAATTCCCCCCTAGTGGGTATGGCGTGAGGAACACCCAGCCAATTGAAATGAAATGAAAATCGCTTATTGTCACAAGTCGGCTTCAAATGAAATTACTGTGAAAAGCCCCTAGTCGCCACATTCCGGCACCTGTTCGGGGAGGCTGGTACGGGAATTGAACCGTGCTGCTGGCCTGCCTTGGTCTGCTTTCAAAGCCATCGATTTAGCCCTGTGCTAAATCAGCGAGATTGTGTAGTTTCAGAAACAGCGTGTCACCGATAGTGTGTAAGAAAATGTACAATGGGTGGGAGTGTCCGGCCCCCCCAACCTCATGTTTCTTGGTGACGCTGGTGGTGGGATTCTATACTCTCGCCGCTTGTCTATGAGGTTTCCCATTCTAGCTACACCATGCTGCCAGGAAAGCTGCTGACGGAGGTGCGCTGCCGGCGGGAATAGTCAATCTCAACTACCAGAGAATTTCGCCCAATGATTTAATCGCAACACAGTATCATCGTACTTTTTAGGAGTCATTTGAGACTTTCCGTTTATCAAATTAAGGTTCACCAATGTCGCCGAAAGTAAAATATTGCCATTATTTTCACATCAAGTAGCAGCATCACAAACTAGCGGTAAGTAGCAGACGGGCGGAACATTTAATTGGCTGGGAGGGTCCCATCTTCTGCCTTAAAAAGTCTGGGGTGGGGACCCTTTTGGACCACCTTCCTATCCTGACATCAATTGAGGCCTTCAAGTAGGCAATTAATGCCGGTGTAAGGGCCTCATCCTGCCATTGCTGGTATTCATCCAACAGTGGGCGGGAAAATTTATCATGCGGGAAGCCTGAAAATTAAACTCTGGCGGTGCGGGGGGGGGGGGGGGGGTCAAGCTCCTTCATTCAAGGGCACTCAGTGCCTGATTGAGGGACCTGGCATCGGGAAAGGGGGAGGGCCCTCCTACCCTTTCTTCTGATCCCCCTCCCACTGCCAACCTATAGCCAACGACCTGCTTTCCCTGATTTCCATCTGCACCCCCCCCCCCCCCCCCCCCCTCACCTGTGGCCTGGATCCCTCGGCAATCCTGTGCCCCTGGTGAATGCATTAATGGCATCTCCCACTAGTGATTGTCCCGGTGGCCATGATGGCAATGAAGAACTTCTGGCTTCTGAGTGGCTGCTGGCAGCTCTCAGGGGAGTCGGAATTTCATTTCCTGGGATCCTAGGTCCCAGGGACGTTCTACCACTGGCCACTTAGGTGCCTGACTAGGATTCAATATAGTGGGTTCTCTTCAAAGGAGGCACTCTCTCCCATTGCCAAGATTAAATCCTACCTGTAATGTTCTATGTTCTATAAAGTAAAGATCTTTTCATTTTATTACCAATATAAAGTTTAATCAAAGCTCTGTGAAAAGTAATTCCTCGCAGGCCATTGTCAGTTTTCCATTTGTTATATTAGTGCTTCTTGGTGTATCTGTGAGTGACATTCCCAATGCTAACTTGTGAGTTGAGAGTGGCGATGCCGGTGTTGGATTGGGGTGAGCACAGTAAGAAGTCTTACAACACCAGGTTAAAGTCCAACAGGTTTGTTGCGAGTCACGAGCTTTCGGAGCACTGCCCCTTCCTCAGGTGAATGAAGAGGTGGGTTCCAGAAACACATCAAAATCCAGGCCAAGGGAATTCAGGTTTACGTTTCCCAGAGGCATCAGATTGCTACTTGTGAATTGCATTTGGTCGATCTCAATTCAATTCCAGTGTTCAGTCCACAATTCAGGAATGCTCCATATTCAAAACATCTCCAGTGCTGTGGTGGATGTAGTCAGAGAAGTGACGGCATGGTGGCACAGTGGTTAAAACTGAAGTCTCACAGCGCTAGGGACCTGGATTCGATTCCGGCCTTGGGCGACTGACTGTGTGGAATTTGCACATTCTCCCTGTGTCTGTGCAGGTTTCCTCCGGGTGCTCTGATTTTCTCCCATAGTTCAAAGATGTGCAGGTTAGGTGGATTGGCCATGTTAAATTGTCCCTTAGTGTCCAAAGGTCAGCTGGGGTTACGGGGATAGGACAGGAAATTAGACCTAGGTGGGGTGCTCTTTTGGAGGGTTGGTACAGACCCAATGGGCCAAATGGCCTCCTTCTGCATTGTAGGGACTCTATGATTCTAAGTGTGCGTGTGAATTGGAAGACGCACTGCTATGATAACAATGGGCGGAATTCTCCGACTCCCCGCCGGGTCGGAGAATCGGCGTGGCGCCGCGCGAATCGTGCCACGCTTCCCTGACGCCGGGAAGCAATTCTCCATAGTGCGGAGAATCGGCGCCGGTGTGGTCGGTGCAGCGCAAGTCGGGATATGTGCCGACTCTCCAGCCTGGGCCGGCACGGGCCGGCGCGCTGATTCACTGGCCCGGATGGGCCAAGCCACCGTCATCAAAAAGCCGAGTCCCGCCGGCGCCGTTCTAACATCCTCTGAGCCGGCGAGACCTCGGCGTTGAAGGGTCTGGTGGCGGCCTGTGGGTGGGGAGGGGGGTCCGACCCCGGGGGGGGCCTCCGTAGTGGCCTGGTCCGCGATCGGGGCCCACCGATTGGCGGGCCGGCCTCTCTGCCCCCCAGCCTCCTTTCCACCATGCCGGCTCCTGTAGCCCTGCGCCATTGGGCGTCGGGACCCGCACGGGGAAGAAGGCCACAGCGCATGCGCTAGTTGGCGCCGGCCCAACTGCGCATGCGCGGACCCCGCGGCGCCGTGTTCAGGCTGGGATCAGCAGCTGGAGTGGCGTAGGCCGCTCCAGCGTCAGCCTAGCCCCCTGTGGGCCGCAGAATGGGGTCCCGGAACAGGTGCCAACGCCGGAGTAAAACACTCCCGTTTTTCCTCCGGCGTCGGCTCTTAGCCGCCCGATGGGAGAACCCGCCCAATGTGTTTCTAAGCCTGGGAACAGAGGTAAAATTGTTGCACCAGCCCATTATGCAGCTGTGGTGATTGTCCCTGTAAGGACAACACAGCAGAGTAAGGATCACCTGGCCTGGATGACCAATTGGAACTCTGAGTGGGGAATCACCTGAGAGGCAGGAGTTCTCCGAGGCAGACGTATTTGAGAATTAGCCGCAGACATGCTGCTGCTCTTAAAGATCACAAAATAAATCCCTTTTGTTCACTTATAAATTCTCAAACCGCATCATTCCATCGGCTGAACCTACTCTTCAGATATTGGGGGAGGATGCCGACCAACCCATGGTGTGTTTTTTTGGTGGTGGTGACAGCCCGCCGGTGGGATTTACCGATCCTGCCATTGCCAATGGGATTTCCTGTATCTCTAATCGCCAGAAATACCGGGCGCCGGCGTGGGACCGGAATATCCTGCCGGCTTGCACAGCCAGTAGATCGCGCCCATCATTATTAATGTTCTCACCTTTGTGTCACTCTGGTGTCCCAAACACATAATCTAGCTAGCCTAAGACTCCAATGCAGTGCACAGGGAGTGCAGTATTGACAGAGTTCTTTCAGATAAGAAGCTAAATCAAGGTTCCATGAATCCGACCAAATTAACATTTTATCTCGGGGCTGGATTAGCACAGTGGGCTAAACAGTAGGCTTGTAATGCAGAACAAAGCTAGCAGCGCGGGTTCAATTCCCATACCGGCCTCCCCGAACAGGTGCCGGAATGTGGCGACTAGGCGCTTTTCACAGTAACTTCATTGAAGCCTATTTGTGACAATAGGCGATTTTAATTATTATTAAAGGGCCCCTTGGCCCTGCTCACAGAAGAAATAGGGAGATCTTCCCTGTCCTATCAAATATTTATCCCTCATAAAATAATTTCTTAATTTATCTTATTGAGGGTTGTGGTGTTTTAATACACGTAAATAGACTGAACGTTACATTTAATTCTGTTACAGCGATGATTGCAGCATTAACTTATTTCATTAGCTGGGAAACACCATTGAGACGTCCTGAGGTTATGAAGGATGTGGCATCAAGTCAAGTTTGTTTTCTCATGCCAATCAATTTGTGGCCTTTCGTATTGTGAGGTAAAACAAGATTCGAGGTTCAGCATAATCATTGACGTTTTCAAAAATTGCACTTTAGGGGATAGACTTTACAATTTGGGTGGCTGACCAGCATGTGCTGGTGACTCAGAAATAGCCACAGTCTTGGGAGTGTAGTCTCGTTCACTTTGAGCTAATTGAGCTGTGAAGCTCCAAATCGGCATGCAGTGCAGCTCGCCCAGTTAAAGTTCAACAATTACTGGCCACCTTAGCCAGGAGTAAGGTAAGGGGCTGGATTCTCCATTTTGGGGATAAAGTCCCCATGTCATTGTGAAAACTGTGGTCTTTTACGCCAGGAAAACTCCCATCACAGATTCATCGTCTTGCTGGGGGCTAGCAGGCAGCTGTCATAGAGCTCACAGCTCCATCTGCCGATACGGCCCCCAGCCCTTCCGGGTCAGAGACCGCACATGTGCACGTCGGCGGCCAGCAGTGGCCACGCCGTGCTCCATGGCGGACACAGCCTGCGGACCTGGACGTGCAAAGTAGTGCCCCACATCGTCCGCTCGCACGCCCCGGACCTCCCGCAAATAGTCCCCGATCCCGAATGAAGCCCTCCCCCTGCCCTCCGATCGGCCCTCCCCCGACTGTGGCGGCCCCGGACAGAGTCTGCAGCTGCCACGCAGTGATCCCGGACGGTGGGACAATGAGAGGTCCACACCATCGGGAATTCGTCCGGTTGGGGGCAGAGAATCACAGGGTGGGGCTCAGGCAATGGCCTAAGGCAGAGGATACTCGGCGCAGCATACTCCACACGTACACGGATTTTCGGGGGGGCGGAGAATTGAAGAACCGGCGCCGCTCACGATTTTGTGCGCCAAAACTGATTCTCCGCCCGGTCGCGGAACACCATTTCGGCGTTGGGGTGCAGAGAATCTAGCCCAAGTCGGGAGGTGAGGGATTTTTATCACAGGGAAAAAGTCCTGTGGAGGCAGAGGTCCAGTTAATTTTTCCGACCAGAAGAGGCATCCCTGTTTCTCCTGACTCCTCAAAAGAGTAATTTCAAGATTACTTCTTCTACTCTATGTGGTAAACCACTGTGTTCCTATATTAAGGGTTGTACGGTAGAACCTTCACTACAGGTTCACCTGGGCCCCTGCATGCTAGCTCCGCCCAGGAGCCGGGTTATAAATATGCGTGGCCTTCAGCTCGCAGCCATTTCGTCAGCTGCTGTAGGAGGCCACACTTCAGATACTAATAAAGCCTCCGTTTGAATTCAACTTCGTCTCCAGCCAAATTGATCGTGCCTCACTCTATTAACTGGGCATCTGATTGAAGCATACATGGCACACTCTCCTAAAATGGCAATCTGGGTCCTATTTATGCTGTTTTAAAGGGGTTTACAGCCTGAACCAGGCAGAAGTTTCTGTCACCCAACTGTGCTTTTAAAACAGCAATGGGATGATTAATAGAAAGAATGGGGCAGTAATTGACTACCAACTCCATTTTTTACCCTTACTGTCCTAATAATGTTGATTTTTCCAAATTAAAATCGAGCCGAGGCATTTTCTAGCTGAACTCAAAATCCAGGGAACAGCCGCTATAATGCACGAGTACCAAATAAATCCATAGTTGCATCTGTCTGATTTATTATTCACACTGCACAAATGCATAACTTTCACCTGCCAGTCAAAGGTCCTGGGGCTGGATTCTCCGCAGCCCGATGCCGTAACCTCGGCCAGCGCCTGGGCGGAGAATCCAGTTTGAGGCTGTAATTGGGACCGGCGCCGGTCTGCCGATACTCCAGGCACCAAAAATCGGCGTCACCGTGGAGTACGCCGCACTGCCGGGGGCCCATTGCCAGAGGCTCGCACATCAATCCTCTGCTCCTGACCGGCCGAGTTCCCGACGGCGTGGAACTAACCACCTATTGCCGATCGGGATGCTCGCGTGGCGGCTGTGGACTCAGTCTGCGACCACTGTTGTCGGGGACGGGCGGATCGGAGACCAGGGGGCCCTTATAGGCGGGAGGCGATTAAATGTGTGGGGTTTGAGAGTCGGGGGTGCAGCCGATCTGGGGGGTCTCTTTTCTCATCTCATTGTGGCTCCGCGATCCGAGTCCGCCGTGGAGCACGGCTCGGCCGCTGGAGGTCACCGCCGTGCGCAGCCTCTGACCTGGAAGTGCGGGGGCCCGTATCTGCAGCAAAGCTGTGAGATTCACTCCGGGTTCCTACTAGCCCCCTGTAGGGCTCTGAACGCGTTGAACTTATTTGCAGAAATTTCTGGAGTAAAACTCCACCGTTTTACGCCGGCGTGGACATAGTCTGAATAATGGAGAATCCAGCCCCATTTACGAATCTTAATAAAACCTGGGACGAAATTTTCCGTAATCGGCACGATGTCCGCCGACCGGCGCCAAAAACGGCGCTAATCAGTCCGGCATCCCGCGCCCCAAAGGTGCGGAATCCTCCGCATCTTGACCGGCCGAGCCCTAACCTTGAGGGGCTAGGCCTGAGCCGGACTGATTTCCGCCCCGCCAGCTGGCGGGAAAAGCCTTTGGTGCCCCGCCAGCTGGCGCGGAAATGACATTGCCGGGCGGCACATGCGCGGGAGCGTAGCGGTCACTCACGGCATCCCTGCGCATGCGCAGTGGAGGGAGTCTCTTCCGCCTCCGGCCATGGTGGAGACCGCGGCGAAGGTGGAAGGAAAAGAGTGACCCCACGGCACAGGCCCGCCCGTGGATCGGTGGGCCCCGATCGCGGGCCACGCCACCGTGGGGGCACCCCCCGGAGCCAGATCGCCCAGGACCCCGGAGCTCGCCCGCGCCGCCTTGTCGCGCCGGTAAGAGAGGTGGTTTAATCCACGCTGGCGGGACAGGCATTCTAGCAGCGGGACTTCGGCCCATCCGGGCCGGAGAATCACTGGGGGGGACCCGCCTCCGCCGAATCTCCGGTGCCGGAGAATTCGGCAACCGGCAGGGGCGGGATTCACACCAGCCCCTGTCAATTCTCTGACCCGGCGGGGGGTTGGAGAATCTCGCCCCTGAAGTGAAAGGTATTTTTACCCTTTGAGTTTCTGAACAGATCTTTATTCAAATGTGACTAAGTGGCTATGAAAATCCAACAGTAAGTGCCAGGATCAGCATTGTCTTCTATTTAATTGCTGATTATATCATCAGTTATAATTAAAATAAAGACTTCCAAAGCCTGTGTGGAGTAACATCAGCAGCAATTAACTACTTGAGGAGGAAGAGAAAGGAATGCAGACAGTCTGAAACAGACTTCAGTTCAGCTTGACTCTCTTCATGCAACTTTTGACATTCCTGGCTATTTCAACAGAAAGGACGAAAAATAAATTCATTCCATGCAAGTGTACTCCACTCGTGTGAGTCGCTTTTTTGAGATTGAAGGGCAAAGGATCACAATCTCTCATGGGAGACTTATGGTGAATATAAAAGGAGAAACTATTCAAAGTACTCAGCTGTTCAGGAAAAGAAGTGGCAAGTGAATTGAAGACCAGTACAAAGCAAAATACTGTGGAGGCTGATTAGTTTTACATTATTGCCATTTCTCCTACAGGAATGCCCCACCTTGAAGTCCTGCTTCACACCCATCAATGCTAGTCAATGCCTGGTGACATTTGATGTGAGCATGTAAAACATTAAGATAACATTGCAGAAAGTACATTCATTTCTCGCCTATATAATGTTTACATTATTTACTTTACTGAACATTTAAATCAAAAAAATCTTGTAAGCCTGCCTATCATGGCATTTTGGTGTAACTAAAGGGTTTGAGAAAGGTGCCGACATTTTATTGCAGTCATAAAGTTGACCAATATCTCCTTTACTATCAGTCAGTATATATCACACCAAACTTTGTCTACATTTTCTGTCTGCTATTTGACTTTCTGTTGTAATATTTTTGTCCCACTTGTTGAATCATGCTTTCTCCATTATAAATTTATCGGGCAAGTGGTTAAGTTGGGTGAGTGAGAGATGTTTTTTGTGTCAGAGGGGAGATTAAATTTGTTTGAGAGAGGATTGTATGAAGGAGATGTATTGAGTTTGGCTATGAGAAAGGGGAGGATGGACTGTGTGGGAAAATGGAGGAGGGGACGGGGTTGGTGTGGGGGGTGTTGAGAGAGTGAGAATGTGTAGAGCGATAGAGAGATTGTCAAGTGAGAAAGTGAAGTATGGGTATGTGAGAGAAAGCAAAGGGGTTCAATACAGGTGAGTGAAAGTGTGTGAAAGAGCTGGATGGAATCTGACAGGAGCTGGCTGGGGAGGAATTGAGTGTGATGGATGTTGGAGAAAGGGGAGGTTGTGTGAGATTGATTTGACTGAATGAGAGAGATGGGTGTTCTTTGTGTTGCCAATACTCAGGATGGATTCTGGACGTAGTGTACACAAAGACCACAAAGCTAAGTTAAATTAACAAAGCGAAATGTTATTACACTACTTTTTATACAGTTTAAACACTATTCCTATAGCTAGCAATATTATAAACTACAATTACAATCTATAAGATACTAAAACCTATCTCACACACACTGGCCAGGATTCTCCGATGCGGCGGAGGGGCACGCGGGGGGGTGGAGGTGCCAGGGATGCGGGGTGTGTGGGGGTGGGGCGGGGAGTGCCAGAGATGGGTGGGGGAGTAGGGGTTGGGTGGGGAGTGTTGGGGATTGGCGGGGGGGGGTTGCGTTGCCAGGTGCCACCTGTCAACAGTGGCAACCATGCAGCCCATGGCACCAGGTTGCGGAGGTGGGTATGGGCAATGATGATATGTCGTCTACAGATCAAATTGTTTGGCCATCACCCAGCGATGTTGGGGCCACCGTGGCGGGGGCCGCTGCCCTGCATGTAGCCCTATGGGAGCTGGAGCAGGGACGTGCCAGGGAGGCGGCGGAGGCTGCTGCAGAGGAGCGTGCCGCAGGGGGGCAGGTGGCAGCTGCCCAGGCCGGACGGCCGCCCGCCCGACAGGACAAGGAGGAGGAGGAGGCGGTGCCACGTGGACTGGGGGTGGACACCCTCTCCCGGTGGCCATCAAGTGTGATGGTCGCCCTCAACCTTTATGCCACGGGGTCATTCCAGTCGAGTAGTGGGGTCCTGTCCGGCATCTCCAGACATCGGGTGCATCCGTGCAGTGACCGATGCCCGGTACGACATCACCGACCGCTACATCCAGTTCCCTGTGGACCGGGCCCACCAGGATGCCCGAGCAGTGGGCTTTGCCACAGTTGCCAGGATTCCCATGGTACAGGGGGCGATCGATGGGGTGCACGTTGCCATGCGGCCACCAGCGGATAACAGGGCCATGTTCATGAATAGGAAGGGGACCTACTCCATGAACATTCAGGTGGTGTGTGATCACCGGATGAGAATCCTGCATGTCTGCGCCCGTTACACGGGCAGTGTACGTGACTTGTTCATATCGGCACAATCGTTCATGCCCCCACCATGTTCGAGGGACACCCCCCCCCCCCGCCCCCCCCCCCCCCCCCCCCCCCCGGCTGCGGGGCTGGTTGCTAGGCGACAGGTGTTACCCCTTGCGATCGTGGCTGATGACGCCTATACGGAGGCCACAGACCGATGCGGAGATCCGCTGCAACAATGCCCATGTAGCGACCAGCGGTGTGATAGAGAGGTGCTTTGGGCTGCTGAAGATGCAGTAACTGTCGGAGCGAGTCGGCCGCATCGTTATGGTCTGCTGTGTCCTGCACAATATAGCCCAGCAGAGGGGTGATGTGCTGGAGGCAGAGGAGGAGGAGGAGGAACACGACGAATGGCACGCCTCTCCAGATGAGGGGGCTGTGGAGGGGAGGGGCAATGCACGGGACATACGGGCTGGACAGGGACGGGAGGTTGCCCACCGATACTGGCTGGGCCAGCGGGCATGGGACGAGTTGATAGCCGCACGGTTCACAGACTAGTGGGGGGGGGGGATCGCTGAGCATAGGCAAGGACAGCACAGTACCGCACCACCTCACCACCCTCACCCCGCCCACCACCAACCACCCGCATACACACCAGCCCTCCATCACACATCCACATGCGGCACAAGGGGCAGGGCTCACACGCTCACCAGTGGAAGCGGGTCTATTGCATGGCATGGAGGATGATGACAACCCGTTCTATGGTGAGCTCCGGGCTCTACATCGTTAGACAATGTCTGACTCATGGCCACAGTAACACCCTCCACCTGGGTGGTCCCTGCATGCGGCCTGCACACTGCAGCGCACGGACCCGTCGTCTGCCTAGGGGCGGGATGGGGAGGGCGACACGGGGGCAGTGGGAGGCGCATGCCACACTCACCTGAGCTCGACCTCCTATCACTCCTCACGCACATTGGTGCTCACTTCCCACCCCGTCCCGCATGCATCAGACAGAGCACAGAGGCAGCTTCCGTAGGTGTGAAAGTGCTTTTAATGACAAACAGTTCATACACGTGCCCTAGCCCCCAGAACTAGTCTGTGCACTGCACCCGTGCCAACTTACTCAGTGTCTAACTTTCAAGCCTTACGGCCCTATGACTACATCTAGGTGGTTCCCCAGACGGTACAGCCGAACTGGAGGTGGACTCCTGTAATACCTGCTCTGTGACTAGGGTCCCCTTTGGCAGCCGTTTCCTGGGGCGGCCCTGCCTGGATGGGCCACGCTGTGCCTTGGGCGAGCGGGATGGTGTGCTGCCAGCCTGTTTTGCCCGTTGCCCACCAGATGCACCTGGGACCTAGCGCTGCCAGTCCTGGAGGCCCGCCCTGGTATCGACAGGGGTCTGCAAGTTTGCAGCCATGGAGCTCAGGGAGTTGGCCATCCCTGTCTGTGACTGGGCGACGCCGGCTAGCACCTGGCCAATGGCGCCGATGCCCTCAGCGATGGCCTGCTGAGGCTGGGCCATGGCCTGCTGAGACCATTGAGCGCCTCTGCGATCGAAAGTTGGCTCTCGCTCATGGCTGCCTGTGAGAGGGCAGCCATGTCATGGGCCACGGACGCCACCTGCACGGAAAGCACCAGGCCTTGCATAATGCTACGCAAGTCCGACACCGTCGCCCCCATTGCCTCCACTGCAGACGCCACCCGTGTGGTGTCGGCCTGGGTGGCATTCATGACTGGCACCACTCGCTGCTCCTGCACACGGGTGGACTCCTTCACCTGCGTCTGCAGGTGCTGCAAGCCGGCCGTCACCCCCTCCACTTGTCCCAGGGTCCCTGACTGCATCGGGTCTATGGGTGGGTCGGGAAATCCAGGAACCTGGGCCCCATCTGGGCGGCAGCTGGTTGCTGGGGCTGAGCTGCTCTCCAACTGACCGGCCCCTCGGCTGCTCCTACCTCCACCTGCTGTACCGGGACGGCTGTGTTGTGCACACCAGTGAGTGTCCCAGAAGCCTCATCACTAAAGTGCCCAACCGAGGTGAGAGTCTCTGCGATGGTAGGAGACAGCAGTGGCGTTCCGTGGAGGTCCTCATCGGACACGAAATCTGGGGTCCCCTGGAGTGGTGTGTCCTGTCTGTCCGTCCCCCGTGTCTGACTGTCCTGTCTGTCCGTCCCCCGTGTCTGACAGTCCTGCCCATCCGTCCCCTGTGTCTGACTGTCCTGTCTGTCCGTCCCCTGTGTCTGACTGTCCTGTCTGTCCGTCGCCTGTGTCTGACTGTCCTGTCCGTCCGTCCCCCGTGTCTGACTGTCCTGTCCGTCCGTCCCCTGTGTCTGACTGTCCTGTCTGTCCATCCCCTGTGTCTGACTGTCCTGTCTGTCCGTCCCCTGTGTCTGACTCTCCTGTCCGTCCGTCCCCCGTGTCTGACTGTCCTGTCTGTCCGTCCCCTGTGTCTGACTGTCCTGTCTGTCCGTCCCCCGTGTCTGACTGTCCTATCCGTCCGTCTCCCGTGTCTGACTGCCCTGTCCGTCCGTCCCCTGTGTCTGACTGTCCTGCCTGTCCGTCCCCTGTGTCTGACTGTCCTGTCTGTCCGTCCCCTGTGTCTGACTGTCCTGTCCATCCGTCCCCTGTGTCTGACTGTCCTGTCTGTCCGTCCCCTGTGTCTGACTGTCCTGTCTGTCCGTCCCCTGTGTCTGACTGTCCTGTCCATCCGTCCCCCGTGTCTGACTGTCCTGTCCGTCCGTCCCCTGTGTCTGACTGTCCTGTCTGTCCGTCCCTTGTGTCTGACTGTCCTGTCTGTCCGTCCCCTGTGTCTGACTGTCCTGTCCATCCGTCCCCCGTGTCTGACTGTCCTGTCTGTCCGTCCCCCATGTCTGACTGTCCTGTCTGTCCGTCCCCCGTGTCTGAATGTCCTGTCTGTCCGTCCCCTGTGTCTGACTGTCCTGTCCATCCGTCCCCCGTGTCTGACTGTCCTGTCTGTCCATCCCCTGTGTCTGACTGTCCTGTCTGTCCGTCCCCCGTGTCTGACTGTCCTGTCTGTCCGTCCCCTGTGTCTGACTGTCCTGTCTGTCCGTCCCCCATGTCTGACTGTCCTGTCCGTCCGTCCTCTGTGTCTGACTGTCCTGTCTGTCCATCCCCTGTGTCTGACTGTCCTGTCTGTCCGTCCCCCATGTCTGACTGTCCTGTCCGTCCGTCCCCTGTGTCTGACTGTCCTGTCTGTCCGTCCCCTGTGTCTGACTGTCCTGTCTGTCCATCCCCTCTTTCTGACTATCCTGTCTGTCCGTCCCCTGTGTCTGACTGTCCTGTCTGTCCGTCCCCTGTGTCTGACTATCCTGTCTGTCCGTCCCCTGTGTCTGACTGTCCTGTCTGTCCGTCCCCTGTGTCTGACTGTCCTGTCTGTCCGTCCCCTGTGTCTGACTGTCCTGTCTGTCCATCCCCTGTGTCTGACTGTCCTGTCTGTCCGTCCCCCATGTCTGACTGTCCTGTCCGTCCGTCCCCTGTGTCTGACTGTCCTGTCTGTCCGTCCCCTGTGTCTGACTGTCCTGTCTGTCCATCCCCTCTTTCTGACTATCCTGTCTGTCCGTCCCCTGTGTCTGACTGTCCTGTCTGTCCGTCCCCCCTGTCTGACTATCCTGTCTGTCCGTCCCCTGTGTCTGACTGTCCTGTCTGTCCGTCCCCTGTGTCTGACTGTCCTGTCTGTCCGTCCCCTGTGTCTGACTGTCCTGTCTGTCCATCCCCTCTTTCTGACTGTCCTGTCTGTCCGTCCCCTGTGTCTGACTGTCCTGTCTGTCCGTCCCCCGTGTCTGACTGTCCTGTCTGTCCGTCCCCTATGTCTGACTGTCCTGTCTGTCCGTCCCCTGTGTCTGACTGTCCTGTCTGTCCGTCCCCTATGTCTGACTGTCCTGTCTGTCCGTCCCCTATGTCTGACTGTCCTGTCTGTCCGTCCCCTATGTCTGACTGTCCTGTCTGTCCGTCCCCTGTGTCTGACTGTCCTGTCTGTCCGTCCCCGTGTCTGACTGTCCTGTCTGTCCATCCCCTCTTTCTGACTATCCTGTCTGTCCGTCCCCTGTGTCTGACTGTCCTGTCTGTCCGTCCCCCGTGTCTGACTGTCCTGTCTGTCCGTCCCCTATGTCTGACTGTCCTGTCTGTCCGTCCCCTGTCTCTGACTGTCCTGTCTGTCCGTCCCCTATGTCTGACTGTCCTGTCTGTCCGTCCCCTGTGTCTGACTGTCCTGTCTGTCCGTCCCCTATGTCTGACTGTCCTGTCTGTCCGTCCCCTGTGTCTGACTGTCCTGTCTGTCCGTCCCCTATGTCTGACTGTCCTGTCTGTCCGTCCCCTGTGTCTGACTGTCCTGTCTGTCCGTCCCCTGTGTCTGACTGTCCCGTCTGTCCATCCCCTCTTTCTGACTATCCTGTCTGTCCGTCCCCTGTGTCTGACTGTCCTGTCTGTCCGTCCCCCGTGTCTGACTGTCCTGTCTGTCCGTCCCCCCTGTCTGACTGTCCTGTCTGTCCGTCCTCTGTGTCTGACTGTCCTGTCTGTCCGTCCCCCTGTGTCTGACTGTCCTGTCTGTCCGTCCCCCTGTGTCTGACTGTCCTGTCTGTCCGTCCCCCCTGTCTGACTGTCCTGTCTGTCCGTCCTCTGTGTCTGACTGTCCTGTCTGTCCGTCCTCTGTGTCTGACTGTCCTGGGTTTGTGTGTCCTGGGTGTCCTGGGCTTTATGTGTCGGTGTCATCGGTGTGGGTGCCCTGTGTCGTGGTGCCTTGAGTTGACTGGATCGGGGGACTGAGAGTGAGGCTTGCCTGTCCGTCGCTGGATGAGTCTCTACGTCGTGGCCGCACAGGTACTGGATGGGGGTGGCATACGCCTGATGGCCCGGGTCGATCCATGGCTTGTGGTCGCCCCAGCACTGGCTGAGGGCGGCCACCGGCAGATGGCCTCGGTGGGTACCTGGCTTGTGGTCGCCCTGGCATGGCTTGGGGGCGGTCTGCATCCGCAGGGATGGGTGGATCGCAGTGTGATCCTGCAATACACAAGACGGCGCTCATGGTTAGATACGCAGACGGGGCTGAGGGGGTAGTGGGAGGGGGGGAAGGGGGTGATGAGAGTAGGGGGCAGGAGTGTGGGGGGCTGGCAGGGGGGAAAAGGGGGGTGATGGGAGGAGAGGGGAAGGGGGTTGAGAGCAGGGGGAAGGGGGGATGAGGGTAGGGGGGAAGGGGAAGGGAGGAGGGGGGACAGGAGTGGGGGGGGCAGGCAGGGGGTGTCTCACTTGGTGGTGCGCCCCCGATCTCTGCATCCGCAATCTCCCGGTCCTTGGGTCCGCCTGCGAGGTCCAGGGCCTTCTGTTCATGAACGGTGAGGGGGTGTAATTCAGGAGGACCCCCCCCGGTCCTGGCACGCTCCTGGTTGTTATTGGCACGCTTCTCCTCGGGGGGTGGGGGGGGCGGAGAGAAGAGAGAAAAATCATTGTTAGGCGGACATATACTTGGCACAGTGGGGGGTACTCTCCCTCGCTGCCCTGACTAGGTCATTGACCTTCTTGTGGCACTGGCTGCTGGTCCTGGGGGTTATCCCCACGGCGCTGACCACTTCTCCCACCTCCCTCCACAGGCGCCGGCTGGTGTTGGCAGCGACCCTGCGCCCATGTCCGGGGTACAGGGCCTCCCTTCTCCACTCCACGGCGTCCAGGAGCGCTTCGATGTCCCGGTCCTGGAACCTTGGCGCTGCGCGGCAGGCGGCCATCTTCCTGCATTGCACTGTTTCTTTACTGATGGCGTCCATTTAAAAGCGATGCTGCGGACACCGTTCTGGGTCGCGCCGTCGCGCTTCCCGTGACGCCCGTGCTGACCCCTTCTGTGGCACAGAATATGCGCACCTTTGCTGGCCTCAACGCCAGTGTCATTCGCGCCGCTTTTGACGCCGGAGTCGGAACTTGGCCGCCGGATTGTAGAATCCCGGCCACTATCTCTACTTGTTCTCTGCTCTTCTCCTACTCTCTCTAACCTTCTCTCGCTTTCTCCCAGACGTCTGAGAGGCATTCCTTTTTATAGGTATGCTCCCCAGCTCCATCTGGTGGTAGGATAAATCATTACATTAACTTTTAATGTGGTAGATATTATACATACTGTCACAGAGAGTAAAGGTCCTGGGTGGGATACTCCGCCGACGGGGTACTCCATTTTTCCGGCAGCCCGGGGTATCCTGACGGTACCCCACAGTGGGAAACTCCATTGACCGGCCGGCATAACGGAGAATCCCGCCGGCAGGTCGAGGCAGAAATGTGGCGCGGCGGGGCGGAGAATCCCACCGCCTGACTGGGAAAGAGGATTGTGAGTGAGTGAGAGAAGGGTTTGACCACATGTGTGCTATGTTGTGAGCATGTGTGTTAAGTATGAGAGATGAAAGAGTGAAGTAGTGAATTATGAGAGAGCATGTTTGGCAATTAGAGATGATGTGGAGATGCCGGCGTTGGACTGGGGTGAGCACAGTAAGAAGTCTTACAACACCAGGTTAAAGTCCGACAGGTTTGTTTCGATGTCACTAGCTTTCGGAGCGCTGCTCCTTCCTCAGGTGAATGAAGAGGTATGTTCCAGAAACATATATATATAGACAAATTCAAAGATGTCAAACAATGCTTGGAATGCGAGCATTAGCAGGTGATTAAATCTTTACAGATCCAGAGATGGGGTAACCCCAGGTTAAAGAGGTGTGAATTGTGTCAAGCCAGGACAGTTGGTAGGATTTCGCAGACAGGGGATCCCCAGTGACATTCCTTTCTGTCACATTCCATCCACCTCTTTCGCACACCTTTCCCTCACTTGTAGCTTAACTTTCAGTGATGTATGAGAAGATTAAGATGGGGAGCCAATCTGATATCTCCGAAGTTAGTTTCACCCTCTTGCTCTTGGCATACCATTTGTAACAAAGATAGACTAATAATACATACTATTGCAGTTCCCATCTGCTTTCCCAAATAGTTTTATGTAGCGGACAGATCCAAGTCTGCTGAATTTGAATTTTGGACATTCAATTATTTATCTCTGTTCCTATCTCTAATTAAACCCCACTAACAAGGCTTACATTATTGTATCCACCACTATCCCTTCCAATTTGGCAATAAATAATTCAAAAGGTGATTTTGGCTTGTCCGTGTTGGAGGATGTAGTATGCACTTCCATCTATGCAACAATACTCGTGGCATTAAGCACTTGTTGAACTCTGAATACAATGGCTAGAAATGCCCCGAGTGAGATATCTTAATACACCCAAATTCAATTCATTAGAGCAGATCAAAAGGTAAATTAATGGAAGGAAAGCTCCAGAAAGAACCAAAGTTCCTCCATTTGGGTTGATCTATTGTTTAAAGGGTTCCAATGTTTCAACCCCTGTTCATCTCCCTAAGAGGCCATTCAAATTAGGAAACACTTTTCACATTGAAAGCAGTGAATCCTAGAACACATTCTTATGAAACAAATGGGGCGGGATTCCCGACCCCCGCTGGGTCAGAGAATCCCTGGGGGCTGCGTGAATCCTGCCCTGCCGCTCCGACGCCAGCTGCCGTATTCTCCGGTGCCGGTTTTCTGGCGGGGGCGGGGATCATGCCGCGCCGGTCGGGGGCCGTTGGCTGCGGCCTCCCCCCAGCAATTCTCCGGGCCCCGATGGGACGAGCGGCCGTCCATTTTCGGCCAGTCCCGCTGGCGTGAAGTGGACATGGTCCCACACGGCGGGACCTGGCTGGTAGGCCAGCTGGTGCGGTCCGCGGGGGGACATGGGGGGATCCGGCCCCAGGGTGGGGGGGGCCCCACGGTGGCCCGCGATTGGGGCCCACCGATCTGCGGGCGGGCCTGTGCCGTGGGGGCACTCCTTCCTTCCGCGCCGGCCTCTGTAGGGCTCCGCCATGGCAGGCGCAGAGAAGACACCCCCTGCGCATGCACCAGAACACGCCGGTCCTTTGGCACCGGTTGGGGTGGCACCAACCCCTCCGCCACCAGCCTAGCCCCCGAAAGTGCGGAGGATTCCGCAACTTCCGGGTGGCCCGACACCGGAGTGGTTTGCGTCATTCTTGACGTCGGCGTCGGGCCATCCCGCCAATTGCGGGAGAATCCCCCCCATGGATGCTGAGTCAGCTGAAATTCTCAAGACCATGATGAATCTTTATTAGGTAATGGTATCCAGGTATGAGGAACAATGGGAGATAGGTTGGGTTGAATTACAGGTCAACCATGGCCTAGTTCAATAATGGAAGGTGCTCAGGTGGCTGAATAGATTACTTTTATCTCCCTGTTTCTATATATTGATCTCTCTTTATCTGTTGAGCTTACCAATATCAGTCTTAGTTTTTCATTAATAAAAACAGAAAATGCTGGATGTACTCAATTGTTCTGACAGTTTCTGTGGGAGAGAGTCAACATTTCAAATTGGTCAAATTGGGGAGGGTGAAAAAGGAACTAAGAGGAAGGCCCATGATAGGACAGAAGGTAGGAGACATGACATTTGTGGGCCAGGGCCAAAGCAAAAAATCAAAAGCTGTATCCAGAGGAGATGTGTATGGCAGAACAATAAAGGTGGCACGGTGGTGAGCACTGCTGCCTCAGCACCCAGATTCAATTCTGACTTTGGGTGACTGTGTGGAGTTTGCACATTCTCCCCGCGTCTGCGTGGGGTTCTCCGGGTGCTCCAGTTTCCTCACACAATCCAAAGATGTGCGGGTTAGATGGATTGGCCATGCCAAATTGCCCTTTAGTGTCCAGAGATATGCAGGTTAAGTGGGGTTACGGGAAGATGATGGGGGAGTGGATTTAGGTTGCGTGCTCTTTCAGAGGGTTGGTGCAGACTCGATGGGCCGAATGCCCTCATTCTTCACTGTAGGGATACTATGGATACTACAGAAGAGAAAAAACAAGATTAAGAACGAAACATGCAAAGAAAAGAAATGAAATGATCGGGTCATGATTATGGTTGATTGTTGAATTAAATGTTAAATCTGGGAGGCAGTAGAGTGCCTAATCTTCCTTTTGCTATTTTGTATCCATATTCTTCTAACATTATGATTTTATTTGATTTAGTATTCTGTACTCATCTTGCTATTGTTTGGCATATTGATGTCAATAGACATCAATAAAGATTATTATTATATAGTTCTGTATGGCCACCACACAGCTGGTTATTTTCACAGTGGTAAAGTCCACCTTTCTCCAGTGTTTCCTCATAACCCAATCCTTTGAAGTTAAGCATGAGTCATCGGCTGTCCTATTCATCTACAGGACTTGAATATTTATCCTTTGTCTTGGTGACTAAAAAGGAACATAGCACTATGGTCTGACTGGAGTTGCACAGAGTTAAGCGTCACTCCCCTGTTTTGTATTCCTTTGTTAAGCTCTATATCAGTGGTGGGCAACCTACAGCCTGGGGGCCACATGTGGCCCATCAGGGTTCTGGGTGTGGTCCACGAGACGTTTTGTTGACCGTTCCCCTCGCTCAGAGTTATCACATTCTGCTGGTTTCCATCCATGGAGCTTTTTTCCTACCAATATGACTGAAGTGATATGCATGTAAAGCAAGGGCATGTCCGTGAGGTGTCTGCTCTTTGCACAAACACTGAGTGTGAGAGCCGTGTCCAGTCAAGCGTAAATATTTGTTTTGTTTTTACCACTTGAAGTTGATGGCAGTGCTATTAATATATGAATGATTAAACAGTTTCTATAACTTGTTCTGAAATATTCAGCGTGTATTCCGTCTTATTCAAGGTTGGTGAACAAGCCCAATATCAATCTTCTGGACAATGAGATGAATGAGGGCTACTACTCCGGCCCACTCACTAGCCCTGGTTGCCTATCATTGCTCTCTATATTGTCTGGCTTTCCATTTGCGTTCTTGATTTCTTCCCTCTGCTGCATACCCAATCCAATTCCTTCGCCATTGAACTGAATCCTCCAACCTGTTGTATGCTCCATCAATGTGCAAGGTTTTAACCATTCACATCTAAGTCCATCATTTCACTATTTCAACCACTATTGTGGTTGCTAGAAAAAGAAACTGTGAAAACATTTTGATGGCCTGTTTAAGACCACAGTTGACAGACAATCAATTTATTGATAGATGTTGGCTGTTTAGTGCCTGATGTGACTCAGTTGGCCTCTGAGTCAGACGATTGTGGGCTCACACCTCACTCCACGATTTGAGCACAAAAATCAAGGCTGTCACTCCTAATGAGCACAGTAAGATGTCTTACAACACCAGGTTAAAGTCCAACAGGTTTGTTTTGACTCACTAGCTTTCGGAGCGCTGCTCCTCCCTCAGGTAATTCTCTGCAGCCCCCCCTCCCCCCAGATGGAGGTCGTTCACCTGAGAAAGGAGCTGTGCTCCGAAAGCTAGTGGTTTGAAACAAACCTGTTGGACTTTAACCTGGTGTTGTAAGACTTCTTACTGTGCCCACCCCAGTCCAACGCCGGCATCTCCACATCATGACTCCTAATGCCACACTGTTGTAGGTGCTGTTCTTTGGGAGAGGCATTCAACACAAGCCCCTTGTACGCTCACAAGTGGGTGCAAATGAACCCATGACATGTTTTCAAAGAAGTGCTGGAGCTATCTGTGTCTCCTGGACAATATTGATCCTTCAACCAATATCACAATGATAGAGTTGGCATAACTCTCCACCTCCGGGCGCCAAAAACGCAAACCCCGATTGGGTGGAGAATTGGGCATACGGCCAAAATCGCGGTCTGCACCCAGCGGCAAATCAAACGCCATGTCCCTCACTGGTGGCGATAACGAGGATTTGGCCCCACGACGGTGGAGGCATGCAAAACTGGCATTTACAATCATTTAAACATAATGAGTTCATTTGACCCAGTATGCTCCAGGCTTCTGCGATTCTCTGCCCCTCTCAGATGAAGGTAACATGGGCGCGATTTACTGCAAGTATTTACAGTATTTACAGCGCTATGGCTGCTGAGGGGGAGAGAGAAGGTAAACAAAGTTTGAAAAAACGTTTAATGCGCTTGCTGCCAGGGCTGGGGGTGAGTAGCGGGGAGAGACTTGGTGACAGCTCTCTGGATTCGGGATGTCCCCCTTGGGATCGGGATGGCCTGGCCCAGACCACCATTGCTGAAGTATTTGTTTTAAAACGCACCCATTTGGTACAAGTTACAGACCCCTGGCTGCGCACTCTGCTGACTGCCCACTGTGTCCTGTAAATGTTCACAGAGCCTTTGGTCATTTGGGAGTCCCGCTGTGAGCACCGGTTTACCAGGGGGTGCCTTTCATCAATCAGAAGGGCTTACATTCTCTGAATGTGCAATTGGTGGGCACACACGTCTGCGCCCGATACCCAGACAGTGTGCACGACTCATTCGTCTTGGCATACTCGTCGGTTCCCGGCACCTTCGAGGTGCTCCCTCAGGTGAGGGGTGGGCTCTTGGATGACAAGGGTTGCCTGCTGAGGCCTTAGCTAATGACACCGGTCTGTAGGCCCCAGCCCAATGTGGAGAGCTGCTATAACGACGCCCGTACAGCAGCCAACTTTATTTTGCAGTGCATCAGCGTGCTAAAGATGCATTTCCAATGCCTGGACTGTGATGCACTAAGCGTCAAGAACCACAAAGACATGTGAGACTTTAACTAAGGCTTTAATACACTACATAGGAAGCTTACCTGACACAGACGACCCCAGGCAAAATGGGTCCTGGTCACAGAAGTTGGTCTTATACTGAACTCTCGGGGGAGTGGCTAAGGCGGAGCTCTCCGTGGCCAGGTCAGGTTACATACAGGTGACCGAACCTCTACAGAGCTGCAGTACAATACACAGTACCATACACAGGATTACAGGGCCATGTTACACACAACTATTATACAACTATGTACAATGCTAGGGAAGTACAGTGGTGTATCACCACAGACTGCTCCAGTGGGGCTCTCCAACATGGCCCCAGAAGGTTCTTGAACATCATGGTGGCCTGCTGCATCCTGCACAACCATGCAGCAGAGGGGGCAATACTGGCGGAGGAGGGAGAATGGCAGGCCTCATCTGACGAGGAGGATGAAGAGGATTACCAGTCAGAACAGGCATAGAACCCGAGCTGGCATGGCAGGCTGCCCAACATGTGATCCAGGGCTGCTGCACACGTGACAATCTCACCACCTCCTGATTTTCCAACTGGGAGGCCTGGCCACCAGCGGCTTCGCCACCCTGTCCCACCTCCCCATACACTCTCCCCAGCAGTATCCCCTTCCAAGTGGGGCCCCTTCCCATAACCGCTCACATCCTTCACTGTCCTGTCTCCCTTCACTCCATCCCACCACCTCAGCTCCCCTCCCCCTCTGAGGGTCCTACCAGCATCATTACAGGGTGTTGGCCCTGGGCAGACAGTATCAGTGGCTCTTATCCTCAGGAGGGAGGATGATGACGACTCGCTGTGAGATGAGCTCTGGTGCTCTTCATCATTTGACAAAGTCTGACTCCTGCTTTCAGGATCACAGGACCACTGTGCACCCGGTGATCCCTGTATGTGTGCTGGGCATCCTTCTCATGGGTCCATATATTCTTTGCAGGGGTGCTGGGGGGTGGGGGATGGGGGTGCAGTTATGGAAATAGTGAGCGGTGATGTGTCATTCACTGGGTAAGTTGTCCTACAAGACGATCTCACACCTCTGGTCCCATGCCCTGCCACCTCTGAGGGTGGCCCCAGGTGGAACTTTCAATTGTTCTGGGGACCTTGCCCTATGCCATTCTCCAACACCCATACACCCCCATCCGGCACACCCTCTACATTCAGCCCAGCCCAGCCCTCACACCCTTCAGACAGAGAGAGGATTCAGGTAGGTCAGAATGTTAGTACAAGGTGTTTAATAGTGACTATGTATATTATTGTGCCTTGGCCCCAACTCTCAACTATGTGCTGCACCCATAGCAACTTAACTGGGTTTAACTTCCTAACCTTACACGGCCTACCACTCCTTTCAGTTGTGACCCCAGACAGCACATCAGACGTGGAGGCGGCCTGATGCATATCTCGCCCACTGACCTGAGAGGCCTTTGCCAACTGTCCTCTGGAGGGCTTGGATGGATGGGCCCAGCCGACTTTCAGGTGTCACTGGTGACGAGGTGCCACCCCGTTCTGCCCGCTGCCCATGAGATGCGCCAATGTCAGGTGGGGGAGGATTCAGACGCAGTGAGGTGTTCCAGCACCTCCCCTGTGGGAGGCATGGGCACGGGCTTCTCACTTCCTCCTCCCTCAGGGCTTTCCATGATCCCAGGCTACTCCATGCGACAGAGGTAAGGCCGGAGTGAGCTCCGGAGGCTCCACCATCACCTGGCACTGCCAGTCCTGGAGGCTCGCTCTCGTCTCAAACAGGGTCTCGATGCCCTCAACCATGGAGCACAGAAACTGGGCCACATCCATCAGCGCGTGAGTCATGTCGCTCTGTGCCTTGCCAAGGTCAGTCAGCATCCGGCCAATGATCTCGAGGCCCTCAGCCATGACCCTTTCTGACTGATGTGAAGATGCCGGCGTTGGACTGGGGTGTGCACAGTAAGATGTCTTACAGCACCAAGTTAAAGTCCAACAGGTTTGTTTCGAATCACTAGCTTTCGGAGCACAGCTCCTTCCTCAGGTGATTCTATTCACCTGAGGAAGGAGCTGTGCTCCGAAAGCTAGTGATTCGAAACAAGCCTTTCTGACTGGGCCAAACTCTTGAAGCGCCGCAGAAATGGCCATGTGGGTCTGGTAGATGTCTACCTGTGACTGCGCTCCCCTGTCCTGAGCCTCAGCGAGAGACCGCACAGTGTGTCCCAAGCCTTGTATGCTTGATCCATGGCACCATCTCCTGCGCCTGAATGCGGTTGGACTCCTCCAGCTGCACGTGCAGGCATTGGAAAGTTGCTCACACCCCCTCCTGTAAATTGTGGCACTGTGTCTGCATCTCCACCAGTGATGGGATCATTCTTTCCAAAAGCGCAATACCTGTCCTGACTACAGCTGGCCACTCTGACTGTCCACTCCCTAGGGATGTCCTACTTCCACCTGATGTACTGCAGCAAGTGTGATATGCTCACCAGAAGGTGACCCAGGAGCCTCTCCACTAAAATGCTCCACCGAGGTGGTAGTATCTGCGTTAATGGAGGGTGGAGGTGACACCAATGATGAGAATTCAATGTCGTTCCCGGACTGGACCCGCAGGGTGTGCTGGCATTGTGGCAGGAGTTGAGGTACCCCAGGTGGGCCAGGGTGGTCTGCTGGTGACAAAACACATGGTGAAGTCTTGGGAAGGAGTGGTCTGAGGGAGAGGGGTGGTGACACATTTAGCATTCAGGGCTCACTCGGTTGTTGCATGACAACCTTCGTCTCGGAAATGGCCCTCTCCTGCACCTCTCCAGATAGTTCCATCTGCTCGGTAGGGGTGAGAGCCTGGAGGTCCCCCTCTGGTCTTCTCCCCCTTCCTTTTTTTGTGGGCCATCTTTTCCTAGGAGATACATAAAGGACATGGTGAGACACGGGGATCTGTAGCAAGTGGCATGTGTGTACAAGGCACCTGGCCAAAGAGAACAATATAGGTGTTGGGGTTTAGTGCAGGGTGGGATGTAAGGGGAATGCAGGCAGATAGGTTTTGATTGGCCTGTAGGTGAGTCGGGCAGGAGGGGGGGGGGCGGGGGGGGCGATGATGTGAGGAGTGAGGGGGAGTGATGCCAGAGGTACAGAGGTGGTGACTGATCCGAGCTGATGTAAGGAGATTGTCCATCTTCTTGCGGCACTGCATGCCAGTTCGCCCAGTGAGGCTCGCAGCACTCACTGCGTCGGCCACCTCTGTCCAGGCCCGGTTGTCAACCGCGGGCGGTAGCCTCCTGCCCCCCTTGTGTGAGACGGCGTCCCGCCTCTCCTCCAGCGCATTCAACATTCGGTGCAGTTCCATATCCACAAATCGGGGTGGGGGGGGGGGAGTTCTCCATGGAGCCATCTTCTTGGCTGGAATTAGAGTGTGTAGGGAGTTGAGTGCCTATAAGCAGCTCCAGCCTGTCAAGCTCTCCAACACCAATTAAGGCCCCAGCAAACCCGACGCTGGTGGGAATGAGAATTGCTCTAGATTCACGTGGGCAGGGTGCTGGCCCAGTCGCAAGTCCTGAATTTCTCTGGGAATAGCATCCCAATGGGAACACGGAGTTCATGCAATTCATGCCCGACAGTCTCTCAAACGGCGAATCTCACCCCATTACCACATTGCCTCGAGAACTTGCTGTGTTCAAATTGGCAGCCATGATTTTTTTTTAATATTGTTACATTTCAAAAATACTTCAATGGCCCTTTGAGATATCCATGGTTATGAAAATTATATAAATACCATTTCTCTGTGCTTCGAGATTTTCCTTGAATTCCATTTCTAACCTATTCAGAATGTTTGCAAAGTACAACTGGTTCTGATTAATTCATGTAGTTTTAATTCCAACTCTTGAGACCCTGTCTGTGCCAGCAAAGTGAGCTGTTCATTTAAGTAAATAGGTAAAATACTACTTGCATTTAAATAGCACATTATTGGAAATGTTTAAAGGGCTTCATGTAATGAATTACTTTCGGAATGACTATAATGTGGACAAAGTGCCGCAGAAGAATTTCCTACCAATCTCTGATGGATATCAAAGCCCAATACTTTCTTGAGCAGATAAATGTATTCATCTTCTCATCCACATGATTTAACTTAGGGGAAATCTCAGTATAAATCCTGAATATTGCAATTGGTTTGTGTCAGCATAAAATGCCCAAAAGGCTAAAACCAGACTCGAATAGCTTTCAGACTTGGATGTGAATAGCATGGGGCAAAAGTCGATTTGCACCAAAGGCAGGCATTGCATTGAGCCATTAACCCATATCCGTTCCTTTTGATGCTGGCAGCGCATAAACTTTGCATTGCCCGTTCATTTACATATTTGCATGTACAGCCAACATTGAGCGGCTGTACATTGGTGCAGAGGGCACAACATCATGAAAGGCTAGAATGGATTCAAGCTAGCCTGCAGTACTTAAAGCCGGCCTGCACATCTTAATGGGGAGGAACATTTTGACTGGAACAGATGCTGGAAGTCATTGTGAAAATTTGACTTAGGAAAGACACGTGAGTGGCACAGCATGGCAGAGAATGGGCTGCAAGGTTCTCCAGCACAGCACTGGAGACCTGAGTGCAGGCCAAGAGGAGAGATAGATCCTCTATCTACAGAAATCAAAAAGCTCTCTAAATGCACTCTGAAGGCAGTGCACTGACAGCAGATAGCCATCATGGTCAATGTCAGCTATATAGTCCCAGGAACATGGATGCAGTACTGTAAGATATTCAGTGGCCTCACAATAGTAATCGAGGTCAGTGAACCCAACTTCAATTGCCATATCACAGCAATGGCACCACTGGTATCACCACCATGCTTCATAAATCACACATTCATAACTTCACCTCACACTCAAACCTCACTTCCTGCACACACATCCAGCTATTCGACCATGACAGATACATCACACAAACAGATTGCTCCTTGAAATGTGTCCCTCACTCTCGCAGACCAAGGTGGCACAAAACCGCCAGCAGCAACCAGTTGGAGACAGGCATGCCGACATGTCCTCTCCCCAGTTGAGGAGGTGGTGCTGACCATTACTGGAGTGACCATGACTGGGACAGTGACCAAGCTGAAATCATCGGAGATGATGTTACTGCTCACACCTAATCCCATCATCTCTCATCCCATTTCTCTCTCATCCCATTCTCTTCCCATTTACAAGCTGCAAATAGTTCAAGCATGCACCTCCTACTTTCCCCCCTTCACCCCTCCTTGCAAACTTTCCCTTGTGCCTTTCATCTTCTTCCTGGCTAATCAGTAGTGCAGAAGGAAGAAGAGGACGAAAACAAGAAGGATGAAACAACAACTTCACCCAGTCTCACGCTCACCACCACCAGTTTAGATACTGACACTGTACATACTTTTGAGTAGTGTTTAGAGACAGAATCTGCACATGGTGGGAAACTGGGCTCAAGAGGCCAGTAGGAAATAAAACACTGGAGCATGAGATTACATATGAGTTCTGAGGCAGAGGACATTGGTGAGGACTTTGATAGGGTGATCTACAGAAAAAGGACTGCTGATCATTCACATAGAAACATTTGATGCATTGTTAAGCTTGCCGGAAAGCCTATGGTCACGGTTATAATCCGCACGTGACCTGTGGGAGAGAAGCAATTAGCCTCCCCATGAGCCTCATTGAGTACAACCTCCTCCACTGAGGGGTAGTGAGCCCATGGATACTCAAATAACCTGTAATATAAAGTTCAGCCAGGTTTGGAACCAAAACCTCAAACCCAGCTTGGATCAGTAGAGTATTGTACATATTATTACATGGTAATAAAACTAGTTTCTCTGACCCACTCATCTCGGACTCATCTGTGGTCACTAAACTGCCGACAAGAATAAAAGGAAACTACTGTTGGCGCAGTTGACTGTCGGACGAACAACTACCTCCTATGCAGTACAAGACTAAAGTTGGAATTTCTTGGGGTGGCACGGTGATGCAGTGGTTAGCACTGCTGCCTCAAAGCCCCAAAGACCCGGGTTCAATCCTGGCCCTGGGTCACTGTCCGTGTGTCTGCCTGGGTCTCATCCCCACAACCCAAAGATGCGTAAGGTAGGTGCACTGGCCATTCTAAATTGCGCCTTAATTGGGAAAAAAAGAATTAGGTACTCTAAATTTATTTTAAAAAAAGGTTGGAATTTATTTTCCAAGATGCTGTTATTCAGATGATTGGATGCGGTGCGATCCCCGCCTCAGGTCACTGTCCCAGTGGAGTTTGCACATTCTTCCCATGTCTGCGTGGTCTCATCCTCACATCCCGAAGATAAGCAAGTTAGGTGGATTGGCCATCCTAAATTGCCCCCTAATTGGGAAAAAAATCTCCTACGTTACACATCACCAACAATCTGTCCTGGTGCACCTACGTTGACAACCACGAAAGCACAACAGCGCCTACACTTCCACAGGAAACTAAGGAAATTCAGCATGTCCACATTGACTCTTACCAATTTTTACAGATGCACCATAGAAAGCATCCTATCAGGCTGCACCATAGCCTGGTATGGCAACTGCTCGGCCCAAAACCATAAGAAACTACAGGGAGTCATGAATACAGCCCAGTCCATCACACAAACCCACCTCCCATCTGTTGACACTGTCTCCACCTCTCGCTGCCTTTGGAAAGCGGGCAGCATAATCAAAGACTCCTCCCACCTGGGTTAGCCTCTCTTCCAACCTCTTCCAATAGGCAGAAGATACAAAAGGCTGAAAACACGCACCAACAGATTCAAAAACAGCTTCTTCCCCGCTGTTACCAGACCCTGAATGGCCCTTATATGGACTGAACTGATCTCTCCGTGCATCTTCTCTACGGTTGCATTATACTCCGTATGCTTCACCCGATGTCTATGTATTTACATTGTGTATTTATCGTATGTCCTATGCTTTTCATGTATGGAACAATCTGCCTGGACCGTATGCAGAACAATACTTTTCACTGTACCTCTCTACACGTGACAATAAATCTCAATCTAAATCTAATTTGCTAAGAAACCGCTTGGTCTGCAATGTCAATAATATGGCACCCCAAAAGAAATTGTTGGCTGAGCCTTCTTCAGAACTACAGCAGACCATGCAGATTTTGCTATCAAGGGAGAGCGCCAAAAAGGGGTGCACGAACTCCAGAGTATGGAGGTGAACATTGTTGGGTGGCCCCTCCTAGCATGCAGCACCCCTCGGAATGGAAACTCCATCCTGGACTGATCACCGTAGGGGCCCGGTCCGATGGTCTAGGACCGAGACAACCAGACATGACACCTCCCCAGAGTTAGTAGAAGGAGAGCCCAGGCGCTGTGGGGCGTGTGGACGTAGGAACCACAGGAAACACAAATCCCAATGTAGACAAAGCCCTTCCGCCCCAACAGAGTCAGGCGCCATCCCAGAGCCTGTACTTTCCACATTGACCAACAGGATGAGGATTTTATGCAGTTAAATTGCATCGCAGCACCCAGAGTGGGAGTCAACGGTAACCCTTTACAGGTGAAACTCGATACTACAGACTGGTGATTGGGCGGCAGGCGATCAATAGCATAAAATCTGAGATTCAACGGTTAAGTTTGCAAGACACGGAGGCAAGGTTGGCAACTTATACAGGTGAGCCACTCGCCATTGCGGAGGCCACAATAACCCCAGTGATTTACGGGCAACAGTCGGTAAGGCTCCTGCTGATCGTGCTGAAGGGACACGGCCCAGCCTGTTAGGCTGCGACTGGTTTCAAAGCCTCCATTTGAACTGGCAACAAATTTTCTAGTTGGGGACTGGAGGCTTCCACCAGGTGCTGGGAAAGTACCCTGAGGTTTTCCAGCCAGGATTAGGCAAAATCAAGAGAGCCATGGCGAAGATTCAGATGGATCCGGATGCACAGTCGGAATATTGTGAGGCCCGCCCGGCTCCTCATGCATTAGTGTAAAAGGTTGACGCTGATTAAGCCTGCAAGAGGTCCCTGATATTATCCGGCCAGTTTCACTGGTTGGGCGCCGCCGATGGTTCCTGTACTTAAACCGGACAAGACAGTGAGGCTCTACAAGCTGACAGTGAATAGAGCTTCCAGGTTGGACAGATACCAATGCCACGCATCGAAGATTTACATGCCAAGCATATATCATTCAGTCACAAACTTAGACAGGAGCCATGCATATCCCAAATTGGACCCCGCATCGTGGAAGTATGCCTCTATCAATACCCATAGGGGCCTTTATGAAGGTACTAGGTGGCCCTTTGGCATATCGTTGGCTTATGCAATTTTCCAGAGGGTCATGGAGACTATACTGCGAGGATTGCCATGTGTGGCGGTTTATCTTGACAACGGGCGGGATTTACCGACCAACCCACTGCCTGTTTTTTAGAGGCAAAGGCGGACCGTCAACAGGATTTACCGACCCAGCCGTTGTCAACGGGATTTCCCGGTGACTGCATCCTCGTCACTGGGAAATCTGTGCGCCGGCTTGGGACCGGAATATCCCACCAGCGTGTACAGCCGGTAGATCGCGCCCAACATCTTGGTCACTCGGACATCGGAACAGGAACACCTGAGCAATTTGGATGAGATTCTCAGGCGCTTCTCGGAGATGGGTGTTCGCCTACGAAGGGAAAAATATGTGTTCCATGTGAAAGGGGCAATTTATCTTGGAAGCCGTGAGAACCGGGAGGGTTTGCACCCTGTTGGTGCCAGGACGTCGGCCGTGGGGATTTCTGGGAAGGTGTGTAGTTTTCTTTAAAAGGCACTTACCTCCACGGTTCAGACCTCATTCTTCCAGCAGACCAGGCAGAGAGGGGAGTGATTTTTTGGTAAGGAGAGCGGAGAGTAAGCTGAATTTTTGTTTTTAACTAACTTTTTATTCGGAGTTGTTTTTGGTTCAGAGCAGCAGGAAACCGACGTCGGCCGTGGGGATTTCTGGGAAGGTGCGTAGTACCTGTATATAAGTTGGGCGGTTGCTAAACGCGAGACACTACACTTGTAGTGTTCCCCCACCCTTCCACCTCCTCTAACCTAAGGGGTTGAGTGAATATCAGGTAAAACTCTTCCTTTCTTTTTCTTGTTTTATCCGCAACTTATCTTGGGGGAATGGTAGGGAAGGCAGTGCAATGTTCCTCCTGCAGAATGATTCAGGTGGGGGACGCTGCTGATTTCACCTGTGGGAAGTGCACCCATTTCCAGCTCCTCAGAAACCGCATTAGGGAACTGGAGCTGGAGTTGACTTTGGATCATTCGGGAGGCAGAGGTGGTCATAGATAGAAGCTTCAGGGATGTAGTTACTCCGAAGAATGAAGATAGAGGGGTGACGGTGAGAGGGGCTGGGAGGAAGCAGTCAGTACAGGGATCCCCTGTGGTCGTTCCCCTTAGTAACAAGTATACCACTTTGGATATTGGTGGGGGGGGGACGAAGCCATGGGGTAAAGGTCTCTGGCACAGAGTCTGTCCCTGTTGCTCAGAAGGGAAGGGGGGAGAAGAGTAGAGCATTAGTCATTGGAGACTCCATAGTTAAGATGGATATGAGATTCTGTGGGAATGAGAGAGACTCGCGGTTGGTGTGTTGCCTCCCAGGTGCCAGGGTCCGTGATGTCTCGGATCGTGTTTTCGGGATCCTTAAGGGGGAGGGGGAGCATCCCTAAGTCGCGGTCCACATAGGCACCAATAGGTAGGAAAAGGGATAGGGATGTAAGGCAGGAATTCAGGGTGGAATCTTAAAGCTAGAACAAACAGAGTTATTATCTCTGGGTTGTTACCCGTGCCATGTGCTAGCGAGACGAGGAATAGGGGGAGAGAGCAATTGAACACGTGGCTACAGGGATGGTGCAGGAGGGAGGGTTTCAGATACCTGGATAATTGGGGCTCATTCTGGGGTAGGTTGGATCTCTACAAACGGGATGGTCTATACCTGGACCAGAGGGGTGCCAATGAGTAAGGTTTCAAGGTTGCAGGAGTGTATTGGCAGGCAGAAAGGTGGTTTAAAGTGTGTCTACTTCAACTCCAGGAGCATCCGAAATAAGGTGGGTGAACTTGCAGCATGGGTTGGTACCTGGGACTTCGATGTTGTGGCCATTTTGGAGACATGGATAGAGCAGGGACAGGAATGGTTGTTGCAGGTTCCGGGGCTTAGATGTTTCAGTAAGCTCAGGGAAGGTGGTAAAAGAGGGGGAGAGGTGGCATTGTTAGTCAAGGACAGTATTACGGTGGCAGAAAGGACGTTTGATGAGGACTCGTCTACTGAGGTAGTATAGGCTGAGGTTAGAAACAGGAAAGGAGAGGTCACCCTGTTGGGTGTTTTCTATATGCCTCCGAAAAGTTCTAGAGCTGTAGAGGAAAGGATTGCAAAGATGATTCTGGAGAGGAGCGAAAGTAACATGGTAGTTGTTATGGGGGACTTTAACTTTCTAAATATTGACTGGAAACGCTATAGTTTGAGTACTTTAGATGGGTCTGTTTTTGTCCAATGTGTGCAGGAGGGTTTCCTGACACAGTATGTAGATAGGCCAACAAGAGGTGAATACTGATTTGGTACTGGGTACTGAACCAGGACAGGTGTTAGATTTGGAGGTAGGTGAGCACTTTGGTGATAGTGACTACAATTCGGTTACGTTTAATTTAGCAATGGAAAGGGATAGGAATATACCGCAGGGCAAGAGTTATAGCTGGGAGAAAGGCAATTATGATGCAATGAGGCAAGACTTAGGATGCATAGGATGAGGAAGGAAACTGCAGAGGATGGGCACAATGGAAATGTGGAGCTTGTTCAAGGAACAGCTACTGCGTGTCCTTGATAAGTATGTACCTGTGAGGCAGGGAGGAAGTGGTCGAGCAAGGGAACCGTGGTTTACAAAAGTAGTTGAATCACTTGTCAAGAGGAAGAAGGAGGCGAATGTAAAGATGAGACGTGAAGGTTCAGTGATGGCGCTCGAGAGTTACAAGTTGGCTAGGAATGACCTAAAGTGAGAGCAAAGAAGAGCCAGGAGGGGACATGAGAAGTCTTTGGCAGGTAGGATCAAGGATAACACTAAAGCTTTCTACAGGTATGTCAGGAATAAAAGAATGACGAGGGTAAGAGTAGGACCAGTCAAGGACAGTAGTGGGAAGTTGTGTGTGGAGTCCGAGGGGATAGGAGAGGTGCTAAATGAATATTTTTCGTCAGTATTCACACAGGAAAAAGACAATGTTGTCGAGGAGAATACTGAGATACAGGCTACTAGACTAGAAGGGCTTGAGGTTCATAAGGAGGAGGTGTTAGCAATTCTGGAAGGTGTGAAAATAGATAAGTCCCCTGGGCCGGATGGGATTTATCCTAGGACTTTCTGGGAAGCTAGGGAGGAGTTTGCTGAGCCTTTGGCTTTGATCTTTAAGTCATCTTGGTCTACAGGAATAATGCCAGAAGACTGGAGGATAGCAAATGTTGTCCCCTTGTTCAAGAAGGAGAGTAGAGTCAACCCCGGTAACTATAGACCAGTGAGCCTTACTTCTGTTGTGGGCAAAGTCTTGGAAAGGTTTATAAGAGATAGGATTTATAATCATCTAGAAAGGAATAATTTGATTTGGGATAGTCAACACAGTTTTGTGAAGGGTAGGTCGTGCCTCACAAACCTTATTGAGTTCTTTGAGAAGGTGACCAAACAGGTGGACGAGGGTAAAGCAGTTGATGTGGTGTATATGAATTTCAGTAAAGCGTTTGATAAGGTTCCCCGTGGTAGGCTATTGCAGAAAATACGGAGGCATGGGATTCAGGGAGATTTAGCAGTTTGGATCAGAAATTGGCTAGCTGTAAGAAGACAGAGGGTGGTGGTTGATGGGAAATGTTCAGCCTGGAGTTCAGTTACTAGTGGTGTACCACAAGGATCTGTTTTGTGGCCACTGCTGTTTGTCATTTTTATAAATGACCTGGAGGAGGGCGTAGAAGGATGGGTGAGTAAATTTGCAGGTGACACTAAAGTCGGTGGAGTTGTGGACAGTGTGAAAGGATGTTGCAGGTTACAGAGGGACATAGATAAGCTGCAGAGCTGGGTTGAGAGGTGGCAAATGGAGTTTAATGCAGAAAAGTGTGAGGTGATTCATTTTGGAAAAGAGTAACAGGAATACAGAGTACTGGGCTAATGGTAAGATTTTTGGTAGTGTGGATGAGCAGAGAGATCTCGGTGTCCATGTACATAGATCCCTGAAAGTTGCCACCCAGTTTGATAGGGTTGTTAAGAAGGCGTACGGTGTGTTAGCTTTTATTGGTAGAGGGATTGAGTTTCGGAGCCATGAGGTCATGTTGCAGCTGTACAAAACTCTGGTGCGGCCGCATTTGGAGTATTGCGTGCAGTTCTGGTCGCCGCATTATAGGAAGGATGTGGAAGCATTGGAAAGGGTGCAGAGGAGATTTACCAGGATGTTGCCTGGTATGGAGGGAAGATCTTATGAGGAAAGGCTGAGGGACTTAAGGCTGTTTTCGTTAGAGAGAAGAAGGTTAAGAGGTGACTTAATTGAGGCACACAAGATGATCAGAGGTTTAGGTAGGGTGGACAGTGAGATCCTTTTTCCTCGGATGGTGATGGCTAGCATGAGGGGACATAGCTTTAAATTGAGGGGAAATAGATATAGGACAGATGTCAGAGGTAGGTTCTTTACTCAAAGAATAGTAAGGGCATGGAATGCCCTGCCTGCAACAGTAGTGGACTCGCCAACATTAAGGGCATTTAAATAGTCATTGGATAAGCATATGGATGATAAGGGAATAGTGTAGATGGGCTTTCGATTGATTTCACAGGTCGGCGCAACATCGAGGGCCGAAGGGCCTGTACTGCGCTGTAATGTTCTATAATATCAGAGAAGGTAAGACTGAGATGGGTCTGTAGTCGCTGGCCCATCAATACGTCCGACGTAGCCACCCCGGTGGCAGCATGTGGTGTGGTTCGGTAACTGAACAGGGATCTGGCCAATCGAGTGTTCATCGATCTCGAAGTTTGCGTTTGTAGTCCCCGTTTAAATATTTGCACCGCCCTTTCCACTAGCCATTCGAAGCCGGGTAAGAAGGGGCCGTACAGATATGTTGCCCCCATTTACCTTCATAAATCCCATGAATTCCCCGCTGATAAAGTGTGTCCCATTGTCGGTGACCAACACCGCTGAATGAGAGCCGTAACTTTGCAATGGTCGCCCTCAAGGTAGTCAATGCCATTCTATGGGCTTCAAGCCATTTTGAGTGGGCGTCCAGTATGATCAAGACCATGGATCCTAAGAACGGACTGGTAATATTGGTGGGAAAGTACGCCACAGTCAAGAGTAGCAAAGGCATCGCCCAGATGGAATCAAGCAGACCAGACTGTTACTGCCAGGTGACGCAGTCTATGTTCGGAACTTCGCAGATGGCGTCCAGTGGATCTCAGGAAGGGTTCTTCGCCAGACCAGGCCGGTATCGAACCAAGTTCAAGCATAAGGCTGAATCATGAAAAAAGAGGTTGATCATATCAGAAGCAGGAGACCAGTGGTGCACAGAGCTCCTCGGGAGCAGCCAATTACTGACCAGCATATTCCAAGTCTTCAAGACTTGAGAGCGTTGTCCCAAAACATAGGTTTATAGGAGATGTACGAGGCAAGTCTTTTACACAGAGGGTAGTGGGTGTCTGGAACTCGCTGCCGGAGGAGGTTGTGGAATAAAGCGTAGGATAAAAAGATACGGTAAGCCGCTGATACAGATTCCCACATGGAGACTGAGACGTCGGAAATTTCCAAGCCCAGCTGACACCAGAGGCTCAACTGCGAGTGAAGGGGTGCAGACATCCTCCTACACCGCCGTCATCGGGAGTGTCTTCGGACTTTGGAGGGGAGGCATGCGACAGCCCACACGAGGCTTATGGGGTAGATGCAATTAGCCTCCCCATGAGTCTCGTTGAGGGCCAGCTCCCCCGCTGCAACTGACACCTCAGACCCAGCTGGGATCTGGAGAGTATTGGACATTTTATTACCTTACCTTAAAACTGGTATCTCTTATCCTGTCGTCTCGGGCTCGTCTGTGGTCACCAAAGCCACTGTCAAGGAGCATACACCAACTTGGTAAAGAGCCTTATGTAGCACTTGGAGCTCATCCTGCCCAGCATGTAACTGGTGACAAACGGCAGTACCACTTTACTGGACTCAATCATGGATGCAGCGTCTGATGTCTAATGTCTCAGCTTCCATTGCAGCACAAGCAGAAGCCACCCGATCTTGGAGTGCTGCAGTGGAAGCTCAGACTGAAGGCATGTAAACTGCGCTTCAAACCATGAAAGTCCAGACTGCTGTCATTATACCTGCGTTCATCCCTACTTCCACAACCTCCTCCGGCAGCGAGTTCCAGACACCCCCTACCCTCTGTGTAAAAGACTTGCCTCGTACATCTCCTATAAACCTTGCCCCTCTCACCTTAAACCTATGCCCCCTAGTAATTGACCCCTCTACCCTGGGAAAATGCCTCTGACTATCCACTCTGTCTATGCCCCACATAATTTTGTAGACCTCTCTCAGGTCGCCCCTCAACCTCCGTCGTTCCAGTGAGAAAAAAACAAGTTTATTCAACCTCTCCTCATAGCTAATGCCCTCCATACCAGGCAACATCCTGGAAATCTCTTCTGCACCCTCCCTAAAGCCTCCACATCCTTCTGGTAGTGTGGCGACCAGAATTGAACACTATACTCCAAGTGTGGCCCAACTAAGGTTCTATACATCTGCAGCATGACTTACCAATTCTTATACTCAATGCCCCGGCCAATGAAGGCAAGCATGCCGTATGCCTTCTTGACTACCTTCTCCACCTGAGTTGCCCCTTTCAGTGACCTGTGGACCTGTACACCTAGATCTCTCTGACTGTCAATACTCTTGAGGGTTCTACCATTCACTGTATATTCCCTACCTACATTAGACCTTCCAAAATGCATTACCTCACATTTGTCTGGATTAAACTCCATCTGCCATCTCTCTGCCCAAGTCTCCAAACAATCTAAATTCTGCTGCATCCTCTGACAGTCCTCATCGCTATCCGCAATTCCACCAGCCTTTGTGTCGTCTGCAAACTTACTAATCAGACCAGTTGCATTTTCCTCCAAATCATTTATATATACTACGAACAGCAAAGGTCCCAGCACTGATCCCTGCGGAACACCATTAGTCACAGCCCTCCAATCAGAAAAGCATCCTTCCATTGCTACTCTCTGCCTTCTCTGACCTAGCCAGTTCTGTATCCATCTTGCCAGCTCACCACTGATCCCGTGTGACTTCACCTTTTGTACCAGTCTGCCATGAGAGACCCTGTCAAAGGCCTTACTGAGGTGCATATCGACAACATCCACTGCCCTACCTGCATCAATCATCTTCGTGACCTCCTCGAAAATCTCTATCAAGTTAGTGAGACACGACCTCCCCTTTACAAAACCGTGCTGCCTCTCGCTAATACGTCCATTTGCTTCCAAATGGGAGTAGATCCTGTCTCGAAGAATTCCCTCCAGTAATTTCCCTATCACTGACGTAAGGCTCACCGGCCTATAGTCCCTGGATTATCCTTGTTGCCCTTCTTCAACAAAGGAACAACATTGGCTATTTTCCAGTCCTCCGGGACATCACCTGAAGACAGTGAGGATCCAAAGATTTCTGTCAAGGCCTCAGCAATTTCCTCTCTAGCCTCCTTCAGTATTCTGGGGTAGATACCATCAGGCCCTGGGGACTTATCTACCTTAATATTTTTCAAGACGCCCAACACCTTGTCTTTTTGGATCTCAATGTGACCCAGGCTATCTACACACCCATCTCCAGACTCAACATACACCAATTCCTTCCCTTTGGTAAATACTGATGCAAAGTATTCATTTAGTACCTCGCCCATTTCCTCTGGCTCCACACAGAGATTCCCTCCCCTGTCCTTCAGTGGGCCTACCCTTTCCCTGGCTACCCTCGTGCTTTTTATGTACATGTAAAAAGCCTTGGGATTTTCCTTAACCCTATTTGCCAATGACTTTTCGTGATAAAAGGTTAGCCCTCCTGACTCCTTGCTTAAGTTCCTTCCTACTTTCCTTATATTCCACACAGCCTTCTTCCACACAGGAACATGCCGGTCCTGAATTCCTTTCAACTGACATTTGAAAGCCTCCCACATGTCAGATGTTGATTTACCCTCAAACATCCGCCCCCAATCTATGTTCTTCAGTTCCTGCCTGATATTGTTATAATTAGCCTTCCCCCAATTTAGCACATTCACCCTATGACCACTCTTATCCTTGTCCACCAGCTCTTTAAAACTTACTGAATTGTGGTCACTGTTCCGGAAATGCTCCCCTACTGAAACTTCTACCACCTAGCTGGGCTCATTCCCCAATGCCAGGTCCAGTATAGCCCCTTCCCTAGTTGGGCTATCTACATATTGTTTTCAGAAGCCCTCCTGGATGCTCCTTACAAACTCTGCCCCGTCAAAGCCCCTAGCACTAAGTGAGTCCCAATCAATATTGGAGAAGTTAAAGTCTCCCATCACAACAGCCCTGTTGCTTTTACTCCTTTCCAAAATCTGTCTACCTATCTGCTCCTCTATCTCCCGCTGGCTGTTGGGAGGCCTGTAGTAAACCCTCAACATTGTGACTGCACCCTTCTTATTACTGATCTCTACCCATATAGCCTCACTGCCCTCTGAGGTGTCCTCCCGCAGAACAGCCGTGATATTCTCCCTAACCAGTAGCGCTATTCCGCTATCCCTTTTACATCCCCCTCTATCCCGCCTGAAACATCTAAATCCTGGAACGTTTAGCTGCCAATCCTGTCCTTCCCTCAACCAGGTCTCTGTAATGGCAACAACATCATAGTTCCAAGTACCAATCCAAGCTCTAAGTTCATCTGCCTTACCTGTTATACTTCTTGCATTAAAACATATGCACTTCAGGCCACCAGTCCTGCTGTTTTCAGCAACATCTCCCTGTCTGCCCTTCCTCAGAGCCATACTGGCCCCATGTACAAATGTACAAATGTTTTGTATGGAATGTTGGATGGTTTGATTGAAGAACGTGGTGTGGAATATTTGTTTCGTAATGGTTTTTATTCCACTCTACAGCCAAGAGGGTACTGTGATGAGCAGCGACTGAGGGATAGTAAGGTGTGCGACTGTTGATGGATGGGGATACCAGTGGCCAAAGGGGACTGCAGGATTCCGCAGTCTTTCAGCAAGATGTCATGGAGGTGTATGGACTTTTGGCATTTGGGACCATTTAATAGTCCATTATTATTTCTTCCTCCAGCAATCACTCCAACAACCCTTACCTGTTAAAGTGAAAAACAGCTGTTTGCAAGCTGTTTGAACTGAGATCAATATCGTGTCCCTCTGGGTAACAGCATTTATTCTCCGGAGATTGCTCCCATGAGCAGAGGGATGCCAGAACTGTACACCATCAACACAGTTGCAGTTTTATAGCATCTCTATTTCATAGAATTTACAGTGCAGAAGGAGGCCATTCGGACCATCGAGTCTGCACCAGCTCTTGGAAAGAGCACCCTACCCAAGCCCACACCTTCACCCTATCCCCATAACCCAGTAACCCCACCCAACACTAAGGGCAATTTATCATGGCCAATCCACCTAACCTGCACATCTTTGGACTGTGGGAGGAAACCAGAGCACCCGGAGGAAACCCACGCACACACGGGGAGGATGTGCAGACTTGCACAGACAGTGACCCAAGCCGGAATCGAACCTGGGACCCTGGAGCTGTGAAGCAATTGTGCTATCCACAATGCTACCGTGCTGCATCTCCCCCTTTCATTCTTGGGCTGCTTTTATAATACAGCCACGGGTCAATGATTGCTCTCTCACCCCAGAATCAGAGGGTTGTCAGTTCAAGATCCACTCCGGAGACCCGAGCGTATAATTGCACCGACACTCCAGTGACGGAATGCTGTACAGTCGGTAAGGCTGCCTCTGGGAAAAGACGGTAAGCCAAGGTTCATCTTCCCTCTAACGTTCAGCTTCTGTGCCACCAATATTCAAAGAAGAGTAGGAAAATTCTATCTGATGTCCTGGCTGATGTGTTGGGTGTTCTGGGTCACATACAGGTCACCAACACTTGAAGTAGTGCAACACTATTTAATTAAAAGGTTAACTATTTAAACATTCTTGAACTGTGGGTAAATGCGATACCAGCTTTAACTAAAGACCTTTGCCTTGTCCTAACCAGTCGATGCACTCAGCACATGGTGAATGTCTGTTTTGCAGGCTGTGAGCTCTGTGCTCCTAGCTAGCTGCTACTCGAATGAGCGGGAACTCTGATGTCCCCTATCTTTATAGTGCGTGTGATCTCACTGGTGATTGGCTGCGGTGTTGTGTCTGTTGATTGGTCCCACTGTGTGTCCATCAGTGTGTGTCTGCACCATAATATACTGGTGTATATTATGACACAGGCCACTATTTATCCTTCCATGATTAGATTACCTAACCATTATCTCATTACAGTATGTGAGACCTTGCTTTGCACAAATTGACAGTGCACTGATCGCACCTCAAGATGATAAATATTTCCTTGTAATTAAGTGCTTCGGAATGTTCTGAAGATGGTGCATGATGCTATATAAAATTCAAGTTCTTTACTTTTCTGTAATATCCTCAGGGCTAGCCACTTTCATATTGCAACTGCTTTAACTTCAATTATAGGATGTGCCAAAATCACACTAAAAGGGACTCCGACATTCGCAATGTGGAGCGAAGTGGTTCCGAGTGCCACATATTGCAAGCTGTATGAACTTGTCTTCAGAAACAAGCAACCATTAATTCAGATTTGAGTATCATCGTATTTTCCAAGAAATTGGTTCAAATCCATCAATATTTTTTGTTACAAGGTTCAGAGATAGAATAATGGAATTCAGCACACTGCAATTCCTTCACAATTCCACCAGCACATATGTAAAGCAACAAGTGACATTCTACTGAGGTAAAATTCAACATCAGCAGAGATACAAAAGAGGCTGGAGCAGATTGGCAACCTGAGTGTTGATTTAATCTTAGTGTACTGCCAAATCCAGGAATAATATTTGTGGATTAAGCCCATTTGGCAAAGCCCCTAAAACAAGATTTGAGCCAACGTCACCTGGGATCAGAAATTATGGCTCAAAACAATGTTATGACTGCTTTGGGGAAAAGATGTCTTCCAGAGTTGTTTGCTTTCACTAAGTGTGAGATTATTGAAGAAGAGATCAATTATAAACAGGCTGCTCTTTAGTATATGTGATCATTGAGCGGGTGTAACTGCTGTGCAACTGTACTTTACACTACTCCCTGCATGTTTTTAAGTGTGCTGTGACTTTTGTCGATCAGTTTGATTAAAAATTGCTGAGTAAAAGATTATCTCAGTCAAATCATTAAGATATAAATTTGGCTTTCATTTTAAATCTTAAATAATTAACAGATTTGACAGGATTTTACTACTTCTGTACTGCTGCTGATATACACTTTATTTCGTTGGCAGTACAAACTCCTTTCCAGGCAGGATCTTGGCCCTGCATCTAGCATGATACTGCCATTCAGGAGAACACTGCATTTTTAGGGGGCGATTTTCCAGCCCCATTTGCCATGGACGCAAACCCCATTATGGCCGCTAACTCTTGTGAGAGGGCCATGATGGGATTTGTGCCAGAGAAATCTCACTTTGAGCTTCTCCCCCCCCCACCCACCAGCCAACATAATCAGGTTCGCACCCAATGAGGGCGTGAACCTGATTGCCATGCATTTGCATGGATTTTGACATTCAAAGATGGCTTTACGCCGTTGCTTTTGGGTTCGCCATATGCTCCACCTGCCGGAAGTAATTACTACTGGCTTTCAAGAATGTAAACCAGTCGTGATGACCACGCCAGGGGCTCAGAGGTGAGTCTAGACCCCAGGTGGTGAGGGACATGGCTTGGCACTGCCCCTGGCACCCTATCAGTGCCAACTGGCACTGCCTTAGCACACTGGGCTAAATCGCTGGCTTTGAAAGCAGACCAAGGCAGGCCAGCAGCACGGTTCAATTCCCGTACCAGCCTCCCCAAACAGGCGCCGGAATGTGGCGACTAGGGGCTTTTCACAGTAACTTCATTTGAAGCCTAGTTGTGACAATAAGCGATTTTCATTCATTTAATTTCATTCAATCCAAGTTTGCACTGCCAGGTTGGCACCTCCATGGGCAGGGCCTCTAGGGAACACAGTTGGGGCCTTTGCATTATGTGGGGAGGGGTGATGACGGTGGGGGCATGAGGGGTGGGGCCAATATGCCTACATTGGTAGTGGTGGTGGTGGTGGTTGGGGGGTGCGGGGAGGGTGGGGGGAGGGAGGGGTGGAGTGGGCTCCAATGTCCCGATGCTAGTGATGTTGGGGGAGGGGTGTCTTTGACTTCAATTTCAAATCTGGGCGCATTCAAAATGGCATCCCGATTTCTGTGGAACTGGTGTTGTCGGCACCTTTAAGCTCCCCCCCTCAGGAATGACTGTGCAAAACATGGCCCCTGCTTTTTTTGACAAAGTCTTAAGCTATGCAGAGAAAACATGCCTGTTTCTCTGGGGAGAAACATGCCAGTTTTCAGTCAGAAGCTGGCACTGCCATTTATAATAAAAATTCCACCCTTAGTGTTGCAATTGCTGTCCATATAAAAGCTAACTCTGCTGTCAACATATGCCACTACTTGGCAGACCTTGGGCGGAATTCCCGGCGAGTCGGAGAATCGTCAAGGGGGGGCGGCGTAAATCCCGCCCAGCCGCCCCGCGATATTCTCCGGCCCCCCAAAAATGCCGTTGGCGTGAATTGTGCCACGCGCCTTGGAGAATGTCGAGGACCGGCGCGACGCAACGGGCCCCGGGGCTGCCCCAATTCTCCGGGCCGGATGGGCCGAAGTCCTGCCGACATGACCACGGGTCACGCCGGCGTAAATCAAACCTATTTAACGGCGTCAACCGGTCGTGATGGTTGACGCCGGCCAGCGTGGAGATGGGGATCGGTGTGGGGCAGCCGCCGGAGAAGTAATGGCGCAGCCGCAGGTGGTGGTGGGGGTCGCAGGAGCCGTTGGAGTGTGCTTACCGCGGGGGGGGGGGGGGGAGGGGCTGGAGAGGGAGGGATTGGCTGGTGGGGAGGGAGGGGCTGGAGGGAGGGAGGGGCTGGGGGGAGGGAGGGCCGGGGGGCAGGAGTGTTTGGGGGGAGGGAGGAGTTGGGGGAGGGAGGGGCGGGGGGAGGGGGGAGGGGGGGCGGGGGGAGGGGGGAGGGAGGGGCAGGGGGAGGGGGAGGGGCAGGGGGGAGGGGCTGAGGGAGGGGAGGGAGGGTTGGAGAGCGTGCGTGAAAGAGAGGGTGCGTGAAGGAGAGGGTGCGTGCCGGGAGGAGGGGGGTGATTGGGGGGGTGCATGCCGGGGAGTAGAGGGGGGTGCCGGGGAGGGCGAGTGATGGAGAGGGTGCATGCCGGGGAGGAGAGGGTGGGGGGGGGTGGGCTGGGGAGGGTGCATGCCGGGGGGGAGAGGGGCGGGGGGGGTTTGGGGACAGTGCATGCCGGGGAGGGGGGATTGTCGTCCTGGCCATGTGCCAGCTGGCAACAGCTGCGACCTTGCAGCCCATGCCACCTGGCTGTGTGGGGGGGGGGGAGATTTGGGCAATGGCGACATGTCGTCTATCCCCCCTACCCCCTGCTGGCTGTTATGCTTGGTGATCACCCAGCAATGTTGGCCGCCATGGTGGGAGCCGCACTTCCACATATTGCCCTGGGGGAGCTGGAGCGGGAGCGTGCCAGGGAGGCGGCAGAGGCTGCCGCAGAGCAGCGTGACGCAGGGACGCAGGTGGCAGCTGCCCAGGCTGGAGGGCTGCCCGCACGACAGGACGAGGAGGGGGAGGTGGTGGTGGTGGTGCCACGGCGACAGAGACGCCCAATGAGACCCCATGTGTACTGGCCCCGCTCGTCGTACCAGGACCTCACGGACTGGGCATGCAGGAGGAGACTCCAGATGAGCCGGGAAACGGTGGCACACCTCTGCCACCTGATGGCACACTTGGACACCCTCTCCACGTGACCGCCAAGGTTAATGTGGCCATGAAAATCTATGCCACGGGGTCATTCCAGGCGCCGATTGGGGACCTGTCCGGTATCTCGCAGGCATCGGTGCACCGTTGTGGTCGTGGCTGATGACGCCTATACGGAGGCCACAGACTGACGCGGAGAACCGCTACAATGATGCCCATGCAGCGACCAGGGGTGTGATAGAGAGGTGCTTTGGGTTGCTAAAAATGCGCTTCAGGTGCCTGGACCGCTCTGGAGTGGCCCTCCAGCACCTGTCAGATAGAGTCAGCCGCATCGTTGTGGTCTGCTGCGTCCTGCACAACATAGCCCAGCAGAGGGGCGATGTGCTGCAGGCAGAAGAGGGGGAGGAGCAGCAAGATGAAGCGCAGACCTCCCCAGATGAGGAGAATGGGAGCAATGGTCAGGGCAGACAGGCTGGACATGGATGGGAGACTGCCCACAGTTACCGGCTGGGCCAGTGGGCACGGGACAGGCTGATAGCCGCCCGGTTCACGGACTAGGGGGGCATGGGAATCGCCGAGTATGGGCACAGACTGTACACTACGGCACCAGCCTACCATCCTCACCCCACCCACCCACCAGCCTAACACCCTCACTCCGCCCACCCACCAGCCTACCATCCTCACCCCACCCGCATGCACACCACCCCTCCATTGCACATCCACCTACGGCACAACAGGCCGGGCTCACACGGTCGCTGGTGGAAGCGTGTCTATCGCAGGCCATGGAGGATGATGACAACCCGCCCTGCGATGAGCTCTGGGCTCCACATCGTTGGACAATGTCTGACCCATGGCCACAGTACCACCCTCCACCTGGACCATCCCTGCTTGCGGCCGTGACACTGCAGCGCACGGTCCCGTCGTCTGCCGGGGGGAAGGCGAGGGCGACCGGGGGGGGGGGGGGGCACACTCACCTGAGGCCGACGTTCTATCACCCTCACACACACACTGGCGCTCACCTCACACCACCCCCCCGCATGCATTGGACAGAGCACAAAAGCCGCTTCTGTAGGTGTGAAAGTGATTTTAATAACAAACAGTTCATACACGTGCCCTAGCCCCTATAACTAATCTGTGCCCTGCACCCATGCCAACTTACTCAGTGTCTAATATTTGGCCTTATGGGCCCTTTGATTACGTCTCGGTGGTTCACCAGACGGTACAGCAGAGCTGGAGGTGGGCTCATGTGATTCCTGCCCTGTGACTAGGGACCCCTTTGGCGGCCGTTTCCTGGGGTGCCCTGGCCTGGATGGGCCAGGCTGCGACTCAGGCGACTGGGATGGCGAGCTGCCAGCCTGTCCTGCCCGTTGACCACCAGATGCACCTGGGACGGAAGGGGGGGAGTCCGAGGTGTCGCGGTGTTCCGGGACCTCCCCTACAGGGGGACCAGGGATGGGCCAGCAACTCCCAGCAACTCCTCCTCCCTCGGGGTGCCCGATGGCCCCCGGGCCTCTACATGGGTCGGGGATGCGAATGGACCGAGCAGCCAACACCCCCACGACACCTGGCACTGCCAGTCCTGGAGGCCCGCCCTGGTATCAACAAGGGTCTGCAGGTTTGCAGCCATGGATTCAGGGAGTTGGCCATCCCTGTCTGTGTCTGGGCGAAACCGGCCAGCACCTGGGCAATGGCACTGATGCCCTCAGCCATGGCCTGCTGAGACTGGGCCACGGCCTGCAGAGACTGGGCTATTGCCTGCTGGGACTGCGCCATGGCCTGCTGGGACTGCACCATGGCCTGCTGGGACTGCACCATGGCCTGCTGAGACTGGGCCATTGCCTGCTGGGACTGCGCCATGGCCTGCTGGGACTGCGCCATGGCCTGCTGGGACTGCACCTTGGCCTGCTGAGACTGGGCCATTGCCTGCTGGGACTGCGCCATGGCCTGCTGAGACTGGGCCATGGGGTTGAGCGCCTCTGGGATCTGCTGCCAACTCTGGCGAATGGATGCCCGACGGAACGCCCCAGGCCTTGCATACTGCGACCCATGTCTGTCACCATCGCACCCATTGCCACCACCGCGGACGCCACCTGTGCGGTTTCGGCCTGGGTGGCATGCATGAGCGGCACCACTCCCTGCTCCTGCACGTGGTTGACTCCTCCACCTGCGTCTGCAGCTGCCGCAAGCCGGCCGTCACCCCCTTCGATCGTCCCTTGGTCCGTGCCTGCATCGGGTTATGGGTGGGTGTGGTAACTCCAGGAACCCGGGACCCGACTGGGCAGCAAATGGTTGCTTGCGCCGGGCTGCCCTCCGACCGCCCGGCCCCTCGGCTGCTCCTGCCTCCACCTGCTGGTTTGGCCTTACAGGCCCTTTGACTACGTCTATGGGACGGCTGTGTTGAGCGCACCAGTTAGTGTCCCAGATGCCTCATCGCTAAAGTACCCAACCGAGGTGAGTGTCTCTGCGATGGTGGAGGGTGTAGGAGACTGCAGTGGCGTTGTGTCGTGCTCCTCATCCGACCCGAAGTCCGGGATCCCCTGGAGTGGTGATTCTGTCCATCCGTCCGCTGTGTGTGGGTGTCGTGTGCATCAGTGTCCAGTGCGTCGGTGTCGTGTGCATCAGTGTCCAGTGCGTCGGTGTCGTGTGCGTCAGTGTCCAGTGCGTCGGTGTCCAGTGAGTCAGTGTCCTGTGCGGCGGTGTCCTGGATAGGTGTGTCCGGATAGGTGTGTCCTGGGTAGGTGTGTCCTGGGTAGGTGTGACTTGGGAAGGTGTGTCCTGGTAGGTGTGTCCTGGGGAGGTGTGTCCTGGGTAGGTGTGTCCTGGGTAGGTGTGTCCTGGGTAGGTGTGTCCTGGGTAGGTGTATCCTGGTAGGTGTGTCCTGGTAGGTGTGTCCTGGGTAGGTGTGTCCTGGGTAGGTGTGTCCTGGGTAGGTGTGTCCTGGGTAGGTGTATCCTGGTAGGTGTGTCCTGGTAGGTGTGTCCTGGGTAGGTGTGTCCTGGGTAGGTGTGTCCTGGGTAGGTGTGTCCTGGGTCGGCTGCGATGGGGCCTGTTCCTGTGGCTGCCCCCCTCGGCGCTGGGTCTGGCCCGCCGGCGTCGCCACACTCACACTAGATGGAGGCATCATTTCCCTGGTGCCCCAGGTCTGTCCCTGGCTCGTGGCCACCCTGGATCGTCCTGAGGGCGCCGTATGCCTGATAGGCCGGGTCTGTCCCTGGCTCGTGGCCGCCCTGGATCGTCCTGGGGGAAGTCACCATCCGCGGGGACGGGTGGGTCGACGTTTGGTCATGCAATACACAATATAGCATGCATGGTTAGACACGCAGACGGGGATAGGGGGCAGGGGGGATATGGGGGAAAGGGGATATGGGGGAAGGGGGATATGGGGGATGGGCGATATGGGGGAATGGGGATACGGGGGAAGGGGGATATGGGGGATGGGCGATATGGGGGATATGGGGATATGGGGGAAGGGGGATATGGGGGAAGGGGGATATGGGGGATGGGCGATATGGGGATATGGGGATACGGGGGATATGGGGGAAGGGGGATATGGGGGATGGGCGATATGGGAGATATGGGGGAAGGGGGATATGGAGGATATGGGGGAAGGGGGATATGGGGGAAGGGGAATATGGGGGAAGGGGAATGCAGGGGATATGGGGGAAGTGGGATATGGGGAAGGGGATATGGGGGATATGGGGGAAGGGGGATATGTTGGATATGGGGGACGGGGATATGGGGGAAGAGGGATATGAGGGAAGGGGGATATGGGGGAAGAGGGATATGAGGGAAGGGGGATATGGGTGGACCCCCTCGGTCCTCTCACACTCCCAGTTGTTGTGAGCGTGCTTCTCCTGTGGGGGGCAGGGATAAAGGGCAACAGTGTTAGGCAGACATATACATGCGGACCAGCAGTTTTGTGTATGTTGGCAGAGGTTCACAAGCCATCCTGCCACTGCAGCTGCATGGGTGGGTGCAGCCGTGTCGGTTGCATCTAGGGCTGTGCCGCCCATCGGAGGTGTGGGGGGGGGGGGGGGGAGGGGGGTACTCACCCTGGCTGCCCTGACTAGGTCATTGATCTTCTTGTGACATTGGACGCCTGTCCTTGCTGTCACGGCCACGGCGCTGACGGCCTCTGCCACCTCCCTCCACAGGCGCCGGCTGAGGCGTGGGGCGACCCTGCAGCCGTGTCCGGGGTACAGGGATTCCCTCCTCTGCTCCACTGCAACCAGGAGCGCCTCGATGACCCGCTCCTGGAACCTCAACGCTGCGCGGCGGGCAGCCATGTTGACGGGTCTCCGGGGGGGGGGGGGGGGGGGTCCTTTGTGCTGCGATGCCGGGGGAGGGGCCGTCTTTTGTGCTATGATGGGGGGGGGGCTTTCTTTGTGCTGCAACGCCGCATGGCATCACTGACGGTGTGCACGTCCGTGACGGGTGACGCCGTCGCAAATGGCGTCACGCCGCTGCTAGCCCAGCCCTTTTTGGCGCCGTGTTCGGGCCATCGCGCCGATTCATGGAGAACCCCGCCCCTTGTATGCCATTAAACATGAGGCAAGTAAAATCTGACCTATTTCCAGTTCTCTCCAGCTTTTACAAATAATCATCCAGACTCGAGACGTTAGCTCCCTTCTCTCTCCACAGGTGCTGTCAGACCCGCTGAGATTTTCCAGCATTTTCTGTTTTGTTTCAGATTCCAGCGTCACAGTAATTTGCTTTTAACAAAAGTTAATAGCCTGTTCGATATCACTGGGTGATTTGGATGAGTGAACTTCATTTTGTTCTCCTGATGAAACTTTCTGGAGAAAAGCATATCTTATATGCCATTTCTGTCAATTAGTTTAGTATGTATTTTACTCTATTGTTGTTGAATTAATGAAAATTCTTGCCTTTTACATTATAAAAGTACATTTCAGCATGAAATACGCTTCCGACTTCCGGTGATGGTGATGTGCTGAGGGGACGGACATCAGGTGGCTCTCCTATGAAACCGAGATTAGAAAAGGCATTTTTAGAACAAAGAAAAGTATAGCACAGGAACAGGCGCTACAGCCCTCCAATCTGTGCAGACCATGCTGCCCGTCTAAACTAAAATCTTCTACACTTCCGGGGTCTGTATCCCTCTATTCCCATCCTATTCATGTATTTGTCAAAATGCCCCTTAAACGTCACTATTGTCCTTGCTTCCACCATCTCCTCCGGTAGCGAGTTCCAGGCACCCACTACACTCTGTGTAAAAACTTGCCTCGTACATCTCCTCTAAACCTTGCCCCATGCACCTGAAACCTATGCCCCCTAGTAATTGACCTCTCTACCCTGGGAAAAAGCCTCCGTCTATCCACTCTGTCTATGCCCCACATAATTTTGTAGACCTATATCAGGTCGCCCCTCAACCTCCGTCGTTCCAGTGAGAACAAATCGAGTTTATTCAACCTCTCCTCATAGCTAATGCCCTCCATACCAGGCAACATCCTGGTAAATCTCTTCTTCGTCCTCTCTAAAGCCTCCAATCCTTCTGGTAGTGTGGCGACCAGAATTGAACATTATACTCCAAGTGGGGCCTAGCTAAGGTTCTATACAGCTGCAACATGACTTGCCAATTTTTATACTCAATGCCCCGGCCAATGAAGGCAAGCATGCCGTATACCTTCTTGACTATCTTCTCCACCTGAGTTGCCCCTTTCAGTGACCTGTGGACCTGTACACCTAGATCTCTCTGACTTTCAATACTCTTGAGGGTTCTACCATACACTGTATACCTGTGCTAGACCTTCCAAAATTCATTACCTCACATTTGTCCGGTTTAAACTCCATCTGCCATCTCTCCACCTTGGTCTCCAAACAAGCTCAATTCTGCAGTATCCTCTGACAGTCCTCATCGCGATCTGCAATTCCACCAACCTTTGTGTCGTCTGCAAACTTACTAATCAGACCAGTTACATTTTCCTCCAAATCATTTATATATACTACGAACAGCAAAGGTCCCAGCACTGATCCCTGCGGAACTCCGCTCGTCACAGCCCTCCAATCAGAAAAGCACCCTTCCATTGCTACTCTCTGCCTTCTCTGACCTAGCCAGTTCTGTATCCATCTTGCCAGCTCACCCCTGATCCCGTGTGACTTCACCTCTTGTATCAGTCTGCCATGAGGGATCTTGTCAAAGGCCTTACTGAAGTCCATATAGACAACAGCCACTGCCCTACCTGCATCAATCATCTTGGTGACCTCAAAACTCTCTCAAGTTAGTGAGACACGACCTCCCCTTCACAAAACCGTGCTGCCTCTCACTAATACATCCATTTGCTTCCAAATGGGAGTAGATCCTGTCTCGAAGAATTCTCTCCAGTAATTTCCCTACCACTGACGTAAGACTCACCGGCCTGTAGTTCCCTGGATTATCCTTGCTATCCTTCTTAAAGGAACAACATTGGCTATTCTCCAGTCCTCTGGGACATTACCTGAAGACAGTAAGGATCCAAAGATTTCTGTCAAGGCCTCAGCAATTTCCTCTCTTGCCTCCTTCAGTATTCTGGGGTAGATCCCATCAGGCCCTGGGGACTAATCTACCTTAATATTTTTCAAGACACCCAACACCTTGTCCTTTTGGATCTCAATGTGACTCAGGCTATCTACACACCCTTCTCCAGACTCAACATACACCAATTCCTTCTCTTTGGTGAATACTGATGCAAAGTATTCATTTAGTACCTCAACCATTTCCTCTGGCTCCACACATAGATTCCCTTCCCTGTCCTTCAGTGGGCCAACCCTTTCCCTGGCTACCCTCTTGCTTTTTATGGACGTTTTTAGTTGAACTCTGCCCAAATTTCAAAGGGAAAAATCCCTCAACTACTAAAGGAGTGTAACTGAGTAAAGATGCCAGCGAACGGGAGCTCGAGGGGCCGAAGAGATGACAGAAGCGACGGAAAGTGCCACAACCAGCAGGCGGACGAGATAGCAGACTTACAAAGCGAAGGGGCCCGACCACTCAGGAGAGAAGGTGGCCAACAACCCGAGCATCCACCTCCCCCCAATCCCACCCCCCACCACCTTGAGACGGATGGAAGAGTTTCCTGATGAAGGAGCTGACCAGCATGAAGGAGGATATCAGGATAGAGATCCTGGTGTTGGTCAAGGTGGCGGTAACAGTGAGAATGAATTCTCGTTTGTTTCGCCTGTCCACCAGGCATACTCAAGAATAGACTTCTTTGCAGTGAGTAAAGCAGTGCTTCCAGGAATAGCAAGAGTGGAATATTCTGTGATAGGGTAGGCAGCTAAGTATGAACATCAGGCGGCTGCTGAATGTAATAATGGCCCCTTCCAGGGAGAGAACTCTGGAGGTGATTGTCTCCCTGGACACAGAAAAGACCTTCGACCGAGTCGAATGGAAGCACCTCAACGAGGTGCTGGAGCGGTTTGGTCAAGGGACAGGATTCACCTCATGGCTGAATCCCCTGTACAACGCCCCAAGGCGAGCGTTTGGACCAACACCACCAGCTCTGAATTTTTCCAGCTGCCCAGAGGCACAAGACAGGGATGTCCACTGTATCTGCACTTGGTCACCTTGGCAATTGACCACTGGCGATCACTCTGCGAGGTGCGAGAAGCTGGAAGGATATACAAAGAGGAGGCAGAGAGCACAGAGTATCGCTCTGTCCGAATGACCCGCTCCTCTACGTCTCGGACCCACAGAACGGCCTGAAAGCAATCATGCAACTTCTGAGTGAGTTTGGAGCTTTCTCAGGCTATAAACCCAACCTGGGCAAGAGCGAGGCATACCCAGTGAACCCGAACGGGGGAGGGACAGAGCTGGAGGGACTACCATTCAAACTAGCCCAAAACAAATTCCGGTACCGGGGGACCCAAATAGCCCATGACTGGACACAGACCCACAAGTGGAACCTGACCAGTCTGGCGGAGGAAATAAAAAGGGACCTGCAGAGATGGGATGCATTCCCGCTCACCATGGTGGGGAGAATGTATTGCCGAGGTTTCTCTTCCTGTTGAGATCCATACCGATCTTCATCCCAAAGGCCTATTTCCACAAAGTAGACAAAATGATTATGGCTTTTTTATGGTGCGGTAAGGACAAGAGGATCCCTAAGTCAACGCTGCAAAGGAGGAAAAACATGGGTGGCCTAGCCTTACCAAAGCTACAGTACTACCACTGGGCGGCCACAGCCGAGAGGGTAAGGGGATGGATATGAGAGCCAACCACGGAATGGGTGAAGCTGGAGGAGTCCTCCTGCAAGGGAATGACCCTCCGAGCACTCACCATGGCAGTGCTCCCAACGCCCCCCGTCAAGGCACACATCCTGCCCAGTGGTGTAGCCACATTGAAGATGTGGAATCAAATGAGGCAACATTTCAGTCTGAACGAGATGTCCTCAATGGCCCCATCTGCGGCAACCACAAATTCCCTCCAGCCATGTGCGACACCACCTTTAAAAAGTGGAGACAGGACGATGAGACTCTAGGTGTTAGGGGCCTCTACATCAGGGACAGAAACGCAACCTTAGACAAACTGACAGAGGACCTGGACCTACCGACGGGACACTTTCTCCGTAAGGAGACAGCAAGGTACCCCAGGGCCCCGAAAGACACTCTCCTAGAGTAGCTAATCAACACGGACAATAAAAAGTTGGGGGGGGGGACTGTGGGAACATACGCGGACGGTTACTGGGCAGGCCAAGAGTACCACTGGGCGAAACTAGAAGAAAATGGGAGGACGAACTGGGGGTGGAAGTGGGCAAGGGACTCTGGAGAGAAGCGCTGAGCAGGTTCAACTCCACCGCAAGGCATTGTGCAGTTTAAAGTGGTGCACAGAGCCCACTTGACTAAAGCCCGAATGAGCAGGCTCTTCCCAGAGGTGGAGGACTGATGTGCCAGGAAACGGTGCCAGGGAGGCCGGCCAACCACACCCACATGTCCTGGGCCTGCCCCTGACTTGTCGGGTTCTGGACAGCATTCTCTGAGGCAATGTCCAAGGTTGTGGGGATGAGGGTGGAACCATGCCCCAGAGTGGCAGTCTTTGGGTACTGGACCAGCCAAATCTTCATATGGGAAAGAGGGCAGACTCCCTGGCTTTTTCAACCCTAATCGCACGCCGGAGAATCCTGTGTGGCTGGCAATTGGCAGCATCACCCAAGGCTGCGGACTGGCTGGCAGACCTGGCGGAATTTCACCACATGGAGAAGATCAAATACACCATCCAAGGGTCAGACGAGGGCTTCCACAAAGCGTGGGGGCCATTCACCAGCCTGTTCCAAGACCAGTTCAAGGCTAATAGCGACTGGGAAGAGAGAGTGGGGGGAGAGAGAGAGAGGGAGGACACGCTCAAGAGACAGGGCATAGAGGGGGAGGGGAGGGAAGGGATCCCAAAGACGGCACAAAACAAAGTATAGGGGCGAGTGGAGGAGTGCAAGGGCCATGCAGGCCCCCCCCCTCCCAACACCAAAACAACAAAGAATAACACCCTCAGCAGGGGGGAGGGGGGGGGGGGGATGCCATGCACATGTGCGGCCTCTGACCCAGAAGTGCGGGGGGCCGTATCTGCAGCAAAAGCTGCAAGATCTACGCCAGGTCTCTGATAGCCCCCTGCACGGCTAGGAATTCGTGTCCCTTTGATCCAAGTGTTTCTGGCGTAAAACGCTACCGTTTTGATGCAGGTGTGGGGACATAGTCCCAATAATGGAGAATCCAGCCCCGTGTGCCTTACACGTCAAACTGTTATACTGTTACAGTTGAAAATCCCAATAAAAATATATTTTTTCAAATTAAATACCCTTTGTTTAAAATTAGGTTACAGACTGGAAGACTAGCAATTCTCTGACACCTTCCTGTCAATGGAATTTGAATATACGGCAGGAACACGGAAAGAGGAATAGGCCATTTAATTTCTTGAACCTATTCTGCTATTCAGCTGAATCACAGCTGATCTGTATCTTGACTCCAAGTGCATGCCTTTATTCCATATCCCTTGATAACCTGCCAAACAAAGAAATTACTGACTTTATCAGATCATGAATATTTTTTATTCCTACTGTTATACTACAGGGGAACCACCTTAACAGGTGCTTTGGTGTCAATAGTAACTGTCCTCACTGTGATGAGGGGTTAAAAATTAAATATCATGATAAAACCTGCTTCGTAAGTAAACACCTGACATAATGTTCACAGTGGGCGGAGGATCAGGTGGCTTGTCTGTGTCCTGCCTTGCACACTTCATTGCATTGTTTCAGCAGCAGCCTGATTTAAGTTTAACGGTGGCCAACCCAGTTTCCCAGGAATTAGGAAACAAACCAGCATATTGGAGCCGGGAGCAGGCGGCTGCAGAGGTCAAAGTGTATTTTTAGAGCTCTTGGCCTCTGCCAGGACGAGCACGAGTGCTCCCCAAAGGCCCTCAGACAAACCTTCTGCTGAAGGAAATTAAAGGTTATGGGGATAGTGTGGTGGGCAGCGTTGAGATACACGGACAGCCATGATCAAGTTGAATGGTGGAGAAAGCTGAAAGGGCCCAATCGCCAGTTCATCTTTCTGTATGATTCTGACTGTAGCCTCTCCTTGTGAGATCTACCCAACGTCACCAGTTCCTGATCTTTCCGTTACCATGCTCTGTCCACCCCCCCCCCCCCCCAATTCCGCCCATTCACCAACCTTGATTTTTCTCATTTTCCAGGGACCATCATAGATGGCACCTGACTGGGGAATCCAACCATTTCTTTTTTTCATGCCCTGAAGCTGACTAGCCCATTAACTTGGCCGGCTATTGGGCTGGAGAAATGATAATGAGGTCCCACTGTTAAATTTATCAATACCTCTCCATCTTTGGTACTCCCTTCCCACCACCACTACCATCGCCCATAATAATATAAAATCTAAATAATTAGAGACAGGAGTCGGTCATTCAGCTCTTCGAGCCTGCTTCGCTATTCAATAAGATCATGACTGATCTGATTACCGCCTTCACACCATTTCCCTGCCATCACCACATAACCCTTGACTTCTTTGTCAATCTAAAATCTGTTTAACTCAGCCTTGAATATACTCGATGACCCAGCCTTTACTCCCCTCTGAGGAAGTGAATTCAAAAGATTAATGACTCTGAGAGAAGTAACTCATTTTCATTTCCGTATTAACTGGGAGCCCCCTTATTTTTAAACTGTGTCCTCTAATTTTATACTCCCCCATGAGGGGAAACATCCTTTCAGTATCTACCTTGCCAAGCCCGTCAGGATCATATATGTTTCAATAAGATCACCTCTGTCAGGAATATCAGGTTTTATAAACAGTTATACTTTAATCGATCTATTTAATGCCAAAATCGAATGGAGTTTGGGGTTTAGAGGATAGTTAATTAGTACTTCTAACTGGAAATCAGGGGCATGTAATTCAGATTTCCATGGAGATGGGCTCTGAAAGGAGCCATTATAATATTATCTTATAACATTTTTCTTAATGTAACACTAAACCTCACAGACAGTACTGTCAGCAACAAGAGCAAGGAAATAGAAGCAACCAGTCAGAATGCTCACCATGCAGAATGTGGGTAGGAGTCATACTCAGATTAAAAAGGCCAAGGGCACAATCTACCCAAATAGGGACAAAGTCCCATAGCGCACAAGATTAGCTGGGTGTTTCCTGGCGCTCGGAGTTAGATCAGGGGCCTCAGCGGGGATCTCCCTGATGAGGTCGCATTTAACCCCGTTTTCTGCATTGAGGAGCTGCACTCGCCGGAACTCCTCAGTTCAGTGAGGGATTGGGATGCCATTTTTAAATGGAGTCCATATCTCTCGAGCCTCCAGTGTGACCCCTGAACCTGCCACCAGCAAACGGCATGCCGCCGAGAAACACACAGCTGGGGAAACCGGAGAATCCAGCCCAATGTTTAGTCAATTCGCTTTTTTTGTTTTTGTTATAGTAAAAGTCTCAACCTGAAATCTGTTGTGATCCTTCCTATCAGTCACCAGAAATTTAAATATATTGTGAAAAGTTATCAGTCTCTATGGGGATCATAACGCAGTGTAGAGCAACAATACTACGTGAAAATCTGGTATAACATTTTAAGGGGTAATTTTCGAAGTTTGCCATTGTGAAATGGTGGGCTTCAGTGTCATCATTTCCTGATGCACAATCCGATTGAGAACAGCTCCCCACCAGCAGCATGAACTTACTAAATCATCCTTTTAAAGGAAGCTCGAGGCCGAGTAACTGTTCAATCAGTTACCTGTTGTTTCTATATTGGATCTGAAAATTGAGGTTTATGTTGAAAGTGGGTTTGCATAAAGCATACAGAACTAAATTTAACAGTATGCAAATTTCATTTATCAGCTCGCACATGCCAATAAACAGCTGCAAAAGCTGGATAAGAGTCTGTTTAGGAGATGGTTACGTGGATTGGGCCAGCCACATGTGACAAAATACCCTGTGGATTATCCTAGCTTCTGTGCTGCTGGGAATATGAACATGATCATTGTGACAAACAACAGGCTGAATATGATTAATAAAGATGTTAAAGGTGGATATAAATCAAGAACAAATTTTAAAAACTCTCCTCAGGCGATCAAATGACTTGAGTCAAGTCTATGATCAGGAAAATTACATACGATTTATGGAATGAGAATGCTTGATAGGCTAAATCACCTTTTCTTGTAAGGTATATATTTGTAATGTTCTAGCATCTTCAATCTCCTAAATAAAAACATTGTTGCATGTTGTGATTATGGTCCCGATAGACCAAGGCAATTTAAGGTTTGCTGTCTGATTGTTGCTGAGCTAATGAACCTCACCTAAGGCAGTGAACACCCCAGCACCTCTTGATTAGATTGAGAAACATTAGCCAGAAATGCCATTTCTAATTAGCATCTGGTCAAATTTGCCAGAAAATGGCCGAGTGAAGTAAATGTTGAGTGAAGTTGGGAAATGTGGCCTTTGCGTCCCTAGTAGCCCGGCGAAGGATCTTGCTAATGTGGAAGGAGGCGAAGCCCCCCAGCCTGGAGGCCTGGATAAATGATATGGCCGGGTTCATAAAGTTGGAGAGGATTAAGTTTGCCTTGAGAGGGTCTGCGCAGGGGTTCTACAGGCGGTGGCAACCGTTCCTAGACTATCTCGCGGAGCGTTAGAGGAAGGTCGGTCAGCAGCAGCAGCAACCTTGGGGGGGGGGGGGGGGAGGGGGGGGTGGAGGGGACGTCCTGGGAGGGGGGGGAGGGTGGGGGGGAATGGGGGGACTGCCTGGGAGGGTGGATCAGCAAGAGATAACATGAAGGGTTGGGGGAACTGGCACGTACGGGTGAGGGCCAGTGTACAAAGCTGTGTAAATATATCATTTTGCCATGTATATATCTTGCTCTGCGCGATTTCTCGTTTTTTTTTTGTTACGGGGGGGTTATTGTTTGTAAGGGAGAAAAATTGTGTTAAAAAACTTTAATAAATATATATTTTTTAAAAAGGAAGTTGGGAAATGTTTGCCTTTGGTGCTTACTGACCTTGCTCACAAATAAGTGGACCTTTCAGGGTAATTTGGGAAGTAAGAAAAAAAGTTCTTTTTAACCATGTTCCTATAAAGATTTTTTTTAAATGCACCATTTAATGTTGGATTTCCAACACATATATTTTGATCAGGTGATCCATTTTAAATAGGCTGGTGTGATTGGGAGTTAAGATACCAATGAGCAAGCTTTAATGCTGATTCTATACATATAAGAATTTATTTAGTCTACTTTGGCAATTGAGCCTCACACGCATTATATTGATCCTCTTTTAATGATGACCAGAGAATTTTGAAATGAGGTGCTGCCAAAGCCATTGCATCTCAACGTGAAAATTGAAACTGCGTTCATTGCGACTAAGATGTTTGGCATTCTTGAGAAATAATTTGAAGATATGTTATTTAGGTCAAATAAGAAGTCTTCCAACAGTCTTCCGCTCCTTCCTCAGGCTCCTTCAACGCTCACCTGTGGAAGGAGCTGCGCTCCGAAAGCTAGTGACTCCAAACAAACCTGTTGGACTTTAATCTGGTGTTGTAAGACTTCTTACTGTGCCCACCCCAGTCCAACGCCGGCATCTCCACAACTTGGGCGGTATTCTCCCCTACCCGGCGGGACGGGGGGGTTCCGGCGTAATGGAGTGGCGGGAACCACTCCGGCGTCGGCCCGCCCCAAAGGTGCGGAAGTCTCCGCACCTTTAGAAGCCAAGCCCTCACCTTGAGGGGCTAGGCCCACACCGGAGTGGTTTCCGCTCCGCCGGCTGGCGGGAAAGGCCTTTGGCGCCATGCCAGCCGGGGCCGAAAGGTCTTCGCTGGGCGACGCGGATCGGCGCATGCGCGGGAGCGTCAGTGGCTGCTGACGTCATCCCCGCGCATGCACAGGGGAGGGGGTCTCTTCCGCCTCTGCCATAGTGAAGACCATGGCGAAGGCGGAAAAAAAAGTGCCCCCAAGGCACAGGCCCGCCCGCGGATCAGTGGGCCCCGATCGCGGGCCAGGCCACCGTGAGGGCAACCCCCAGGACCCCGGAGCCTGCCCGCGCCACCTTGTCCCGCCGTTCAAAAGGTGGTTTAATCCACGCTGGCGGGACAGGCATTTCAGCAGCGGGACTTCGGCCCATCACGGGCCGGAGAATCGGAGGGGGTGGGCCCGCCGACCGGCAAGGTGCGATTCCCGCCCCCGCCGAATCTCTGGTGGCAGAGACTTCGGACACGGCGGGGGCGGGATTCACGCCAGCCCCCGGCGATTCTCCGACCCGGCGTGGGGTCGGAGAATCCCGCCCCTTAGGTCAAGTAAGATGACCTACTAATGTATTGAAGCATCATTACTCAATATGCATCATTACACAACGTTTAAGTTGCATTGTTTGGGTTAAATGAGTTTTATCATAAGTTCCATTGTCTATATCCACTTATATAATATTTTTATTTTATTTTCCTATATATTTTCAATTTACTAGAAAATAAAGCAACTTAATCATTTTTTTCAGATTTTGACTCACTGCTGGATTCTCCTGTCCCCCAGCCGTGTGTTTCTCGGCAACTAGAGGGGGCACGTTGTTCGCTGGTGGCGGGATTCTCTGTTCCCACCACTGTCAATGGAATTTCCTATTGAAGACACCCCACTCCCCGGGAAACCCGCAGGCGGGGGTGCACTGCCAGCGGGATCAGAGAATTCCACCACCAGTGAACGGTCGGAGAATTCCGGCCACTATGTTTTTCCTGGCGACTGGAAAGATTGAAGAAGCACGTTGATTCCTCAGGCTGGGGGGTCTACAACAAGGGGACACAGTCTCAGGATATGGGATCAGTCATTTAGGACTGAGATGAGGAGAAACTTCTTCACTCAGAGGGTAGTGAACCTGTGGAATTCTCTACCACAGAAAGCTGTGGAGGCCAAGCCACTGAATATATTTAAGAAGGAAATAGATAGATTTCTAGACTCTAAAAGGTGTCAAAAGGTATGGGGAGAGAGCGGGAGTATGGTGTTTGTAGAATTCAATAAAGAGACACATAGGTACGCATGGTAGGATGTAAAAGTAACAAAGGTTTATTTGGTACTCACAACTAACTCTCCTTGCCCTGAAGGGCCTTATACAATGAGGTTCTCTCTTGTTAAGGGGAAGCCCCGCCCTGTTCTACCAGGGGTGTTCATACTCCGTGGTGGTTACGGGGAAATGGCTGGTGCATAGTCCATGACCTCTGAGGGAGGTCATAACAGTGATGAGATGGGGGATCAGCCATAATCATATTGAATGGCAGAGCAGACTCAAAGGGCCAAATTGCCTACTCCTGCTCCGATTTTCTATGTTTCTACATTGTTATACAAGGAAACAATCTTGTTAAGTCCCAGTCGTACAAGCAGATATTGTGCACCGCCAAGTCAACAGAGTCAACTTCCATAAAAGTAAAACGTTCTGACCACTTGCAGGGGTAACTGACACCGCAGATCCTAAAACATGTCGACTGCAGACTCAAATTTGTAAAAGTCCTTTTCGGAGAAGTGGCATTGAGCAGGGAAGTCAGAAGAGATAGGAGAGTTGGCCAGAATTCTCTGGCCGTTCGCTGGCGGCAGGATTCTCTGGTCCTACCGGCAGCGCACCCCCACTTGTGGGTTTCCCGGCGGCATGGGGTGGCCTCAACGGGAATTCCCATTGACCGCAGCGGGAGTAGAGAATTCCCTGCCAGTGAACGATGCATCACTCCCTACTGCTGAGAACACATGGCTGGGAGGCTGGTGAATCCTGCCCAAAGTAAAATATGTTTGTGTTTCTTGGATACAGCGTGCAGCGGACTCCTAGAGTACGCCGCTTTTCAGGGGGAGGAGCATCGCGAAAGCAGTGCTGCCCCCGATTCTGTTGTTTTAAGGGATTTTCTGTCTCCTCGCCGAACGCGATTTTGGCGTCGGAGATCGGAGAATCCAGCCCCATTTCTTTTAAGGATTCTTCCTGAACTTTTGGGCTGGATTCTCCATTTCTGAGACTAAAGACTGAATTCTCCGCCATCGAGATTCTCAGTTTTGCAGGCAGCCCGGGGGTGTCCTGATGGTGTGAGGCTGCCTTACAGTGGGAAACCCATGGACCAGCCGGTGAAACGGAGCATCCCGACAGTGTGCTGAACCAGAAATCTGGTTCGGTGGGACGGAGAAACCCACCCTAAGACTTGATGCCGGCGCAAGATTCGTTGAGTTCCAAGACAGCAAAACTGGCGCTGTGCCTGGACGGATTCAGCTACTATTGAGGGGCTAGCACCGACATGACGTGGAACACAATCGATTCCAATGAGAAGCGGTGCGGGATTCGCAAGTTTAGTGATTGACACTCAGGAGGCTGACAAGGTGCAGCCACATATACACATTTCACTCCCCACACATACCATCCCAGGGCAGACAGAGTGAGTAGGCAACACTGTGCTCCTGGCACTAACCCACATCCCACACACCCGTAACCCTATCCCCCCCCCACAACCTTGGGGGCTGCCAATCCGTCACTCTGCACCACATGCTGGTACCTTTACCGGCTGCCATGGATTTTCTACCGTCCACCTGGGTGACACTCAGAGAGTAGAAAGATCGATCCAGGCACCTGAACCACATCTTCAGGAGACCGAAGCACGGCTAAATCACGCTCCTGGTTGGATGGGCGTCGTTGTCGTGGACGTCCGCTTCGGTCTATGACCTCTGGATAGGTTCATCAGCCATGATCGCTGTGGATAATCCCTGTCGCCTAGCAGCCAAGCCCCAGCAGGGCTGCGTCGCGAACATGTCAGGAATCGTCGAGTGTGCCAGGATGAAGGCATTGTGCACATTGCCCGGCCATTGGGTGCAGACGTGCATGATGCACACCTCATGGTCACATATCAGCTGCTGCACTCTCATTGAATGGAACCCCTTTCATAATCAGCGATCGGGCGGAGAATCCCTTTTGACGCTGAAATCGGGAGCGGTGCCTGTTTGACGCAGGTTTCGTATGCTCCGCCACCTCCAAAATGGCTGCACGCCGCTGGAATGGCCTCAGCGTGTCACCCGAAGGCCCTCCCCCGATGCTCCACCCCGATGGGCCGGGTTCCCGATGGTGCATTTCACTTGCGGTCTCAGCCATGTGGGACCCGGAGTGGCGGCTGTAGACTGTGTCCAGTGCCGCCACAGTCAGGCAGGAGCCGTGCTGCTGGCCGGGGGGGCTTCTGCAAGGGCTGGGGGACTGGGGGGGGGGGGGGGGGGGGGTGGCCAGGGGGACACTATCTAGCTGGTTGGGTATGCGCATGGCCGGTGCCATGTTTTATGGCGCGACCACTGCAGGTCATCGCCGTGCACATGCGCGGCCATGGACCCAGCCATTCTCCGCCAGTTTATTTTGTGGAAGGCGGGAGTTTTACGCAGCACGGCTGTTAACTGATTTTTTTTCCATGTAAAACGCCACAGATCCTCCACACATAGCCTCAGAAAGGAAGAATCTGACCCAGGATTTATGGATAATTCCTAACTTGATACTCTTTCTTGATACTTTTAAAGTAATACAAAATGCTTTATTTCTTGTGTATATTCAGGATTTTCTACATAATTCTCTGATAATGGGGCTATCACCGCACACCCGCGAGAAAACGAGCGCAAATCACTCTGGACTTTTTTCTAGAAGGTCCAGAGTGATTCTCCATTTTGAAGGGGGCTAGCAGGGCCCCGGAGTAGTCCATGCAGCTCCGGCTGCCGATACGGGACCCTGCACTTCCGGTCGCGGGTCCGCGCATGTGCGCGACGGCCGCTTGCGCCGGCGGCCCCGTGCAACATGGCGTACCCACACCGCGGGCCGGCCCCCACACCAGATCGCGCACGCCTGCCGATTGGTGGCCCCCGATCGCAAGCCTGGCCATCCTGGAGGCCCCCCGCCCCCCACCTGGGCGGCCGCAGACTGAGTTTGCAGCCGCCACTCCAAGTGCCCGATGGGTGGAACCATGAGTGAACCATGCTGGCAGGAACTCGGCCAGTTGCCAACGGAGAATCGCCGCGGGGGCCTCTTTCAATGTCCCCCGACCGGTGCCGCGTTGACCACGTGCGCGCGACTGGCGGCGATTCTCCGGTCCCTGGAGAATCGCGGGAAGGCGTCAGACCCACGATCGGTGGTCTGATGCCCCATTCTCCGCCCCCACGCCGAGCGCGATTGCAGACTGGAGGCCCGGAAAATCCCGGCCCATATGTTTGTAGGAGGATTTAAACAACAGAAGAGAACCACTAAATTTATGCTGTTCTTGAAATAAATTAAAATAAATAACAAATCTTGCATATCGACACTGCTTCAGCAGCATTGAAGCTTGAAGATGCAATTCAGGGTTGGAAACTTTTAACGCCCCAGGATCTCATCAGACAATTTCAGTGAATTGGTCGAAGAAATAATAAAGAGACTGAGTTTAAAATGCCTTAAAAAGCTATTTAAACAAACGAGCATTTAAATAATTTGACATATATTAACAATTTTTCATGAATATTACTGATTAAAATTTGGTCTCATTTTTATGTAAAGTTTAAGTTGAATGACATGAATGGAGTAACTTTGTGAGGAGACTTTGCTGTGCTTTTTAATTTTGTCTTGATTACATTTATAATAAATCTATCTATCTGTTTTCACTGTAAGGGTGTGTTTCTGAGCGAGAAAGGGTCCTTGGGAAGGAATCTCCGTTTGGGGGAGTTCCCCCACTGGTGGAGAGAGGATCGCTATAAATGCGTGCTGCCGCTGGCCGCCGGCGACAATCTATTCAGGACATTTAAATGGGCCAGCATGCGGGCAATGTGCAGCGCCCGTGATTCCTGGTCCCGCTGCGTCTGATCCGCTTGGGTCGGGATTAGCCCTTAGAGGTTAACAAGCTGGGGCAGCTAACACCACTCCCTCAGCCCAGCAAGAAGATGGCGACTAGATGAGCTGCACCTCGGTTTCTGGATGCCGACATTGGTAGACTGCTGGACGCCATTGAGGAGAGGAAGGCCACCATCTTCCCCAGGGTGGGGTGCAGAACAATGCCTGCCCTTCTCAATCAGGCATGGGATGAGATGGCAGATGTCATCAATGCTGCCGGCTTGACCAAGAGGACCATCATGCAATGCTGTAAAAGGGTGAACGACATCCTTCGAGCAGCTCAGGTGACTAACCAACTCTGTGCCCTGGGCATCACTTCCATCCCCAATCCCCTAGCGGCCAACAACACTTCACCCGCCTGTATTTCCTTTACAGCCCAACCGCGATGAACCCCTAGCACATGTATTTGCCTTTCTTGTCCAGGAGCCATGCCAATGGCTACAAAGCCCCCATCAAACTCATGTCCCAACATCTCTGTAATGATATGTATAAGCAATTATGTATGCTAATATGTTAGACCTCCAACCAAGTGGCAGTAGAACTACACCATATGACACTGCAACTTCGGGGCGTCTGAGTGAGGAGTCGTCGTGGATAGTTGTGTTTAGTATTAGCTATAGCAGCATTGGGGAGATTGAGAAGAGGGCAGTGGCTGTAATTGAGTTCGGAATGAGGCAAACAGATGAGAGGCCAATGCATCTCAAATGTCCTTATAGCAAGTACCTCTATCATTTCCCATAGCCTTTCTTCCCAAGATCTCAACCCTTGTCTTTTGTCTTGCAGGATCACCATCAGACAAGGTAGGATCACCTGGGGTTGTTGGCCCCCACCGAGACCTTCAGAGCACCCCAGAGCACCACTCCGGGGGACACATCACCGTCTCAGCACTGCTGTCACCTGCACCATCCATCATCGCAGAGATTGTCACCTCAGTGGGTAATGTTCGCCATCAGGTTCCTGGGTTACCATCTGGTGAGCACCACCCACATGCTGTGGCACATCAGGTGGAGGCAGGGACTCGCAAGAGCTTGGACAGACAGTGGTCTGGCTGAGCCTAGGGAACAGCTATCACCCAGACATGTTTGGCTTCTGGAAAAGATTATCGCAGCAATTGTGAGGTTGCAGACCTGAAAGCAGAATCTACAAGAGGGGTGTCAGTGACATTCAAACACCTGCAAGAGCAGCTGGAGGAGTCCACTCACCTTCAGGTGCAGCAGATGCCGTGGAGGATATCTGGGGCAAGTCGTCAGAGCCATTTGGCAAGGACGACCAAGGCTTGGGGCACACTGCTGACCATGGCTGGGGTGCAAGGCTGAAGAGCCCATTTACAGCTGGACATGTCCTGGTCTTTGCTGTGGCACTCCAGAGCTTGGCCAAATCTCAAATGGTCATGGCTGAGGGTGTCAACAGCATTGGCCAGACTCTGAGGGACCATGACCGGACACAGTAGAACATGGTCAATGCACTGAGGGGCATGACACACTAACAAAGTGAATTGTCCGAGGCAGTGAGTGATGCCCTCATGGTTGAGGGCATCGAGAACATGGTGAAGATGAGGGCGTGCCTCCAGGATTGGCAGTGCCAGGTAACAATGGCGCCTGTGGCGCTCACTCCACCTCACTGCCACTCCATGGAGTAAACTGGAGGACAGCAAGCCTCCCAAGGGAGGAGGACATGATGGGGCTCACACCGGTGCCGGGTGGAGGGGAGGTGCTGAAACTCCTCAGCGTTTCACCTGACAGGTGCAGGAATGTGGCGACTAGGGGATTTCACAGTGGCTTCATTGCAGTGTTAATGCAAGCCTACTTGTGACACTAATAAAGATTATTATATTATACACTGGCGCGACTGCTGGCTGCAGGCTGAAGAGGCTGACACATCGTAGCCTGTGACACCCGAAAGTTGGTTGGGCCCATCCAGTTCCAGGCCCTCCAGAGAGGGCAGAGGGTGGGGCAAGCAGCAGGCAACCTCCACTACTGATGTGCTAGAAGGAGCAGCAGGCCACAAAAGGTGAGAAAGATAGATTACACTTAAACTGGCACGGGTGCATTAGATACTTAGTAGTAAGGGGGAAGGGCACACATCATTGTAAATAATCATAATTAAAAACTTTTGCACACTTAACGCAACCGAAAGTGGTACTTGACCAGAATCCGAATGAGTAGGTTCTTCCTAGAGGTGGAGGACAGATGTGAACGGTGCCAAGGAGGCCCGGCCAACCACGCCCACATGTTCTGGTCTTGCCCCAGACTTGCTGGGCACTGGACAGCCTTCTTCGAGGCAATGTCCAAAGTGGTGGGGATGAGGGTGGAGCCATGCCCCAAAGTGGCGGTCTTTGAGGTATCAGATCAGCCAGATCTGTTCATGGGGAGGAGGGTGATGTGTTGGGTGCTCTGGATCCGTGGAACACATACAGGTCACCAACACTTAAAATAGTGCAACACTATTTTATTGAATCAGAAACTGTTTAACATTCTCTCACTGTGGATTAACATGATATTAGATTGAACTAAAGACCTATGCCTTGTCCTATCCAGTCTATGCACTCAGCACATGGTGAAGATCTGTGCTGCAGGCTGTGAGCTCTGTCCTACTAGGAGGCTGCAGCTCGAATGAGCGGGAACTCTGATGCCCCCTGTCTTTATAGTGCGTGTGCTCTAACTGGTGCTTGGCTGCGGTGTTGTGTGTGTTGATTGGTCTTGCTGTGTGTCCATCAGTGTGTGTGTCTGCACCATGATATACTGGTGTATATTATGACATTCCCCCTTTTATAAAAGAACGTATATGTGCAGCAATAAATAGTGTATGGTGAGAATGTTCCTAACTACGTGTGGGGTGCGAAGACATATTTACAGGAGTACGTACATGAGGACTAAGCTATTTACATGGGAAGGTGCCTGGTGCAGAGAAGCAGTATGCAACAAGAATAACGAGGTCAACACTATGTACAAACCAGGTAAATGATCAAACAAAGCAACGAAACAATTCAGAAAGTCTATAAGTCCGCAAAGTTCATAAATAAAGTCTCTGAGGTGGGCGACAAATTCTGGTTGACCACCTCAAGGGTGGGTCGAGAGCCGCTGGTTCAGGAGCGGGCTGGACTGCGTCAGAGTCAGGGGGATGCAGAGTGACAGGGATTTCTGCATAGTCCGTGGGAGGGTCAGCAGGAGGGCGAGGCGACACTGGAGGATCACGTAGTGAGCGTGGAACGAGACGAAGGGCGTGTCGATTGCGGCGCAGAACGGAGCCATCAAGTAGACGAACCAGGAATGAGCGGGGGGCCACCTGCTGAAGGACAACAGCGGTCGCAGACCAGCCACCATCCGGAAGATGGAAGCGGATGTTGTCATCTGGAGCCAGAGCCGGGAGATCAGCGGCACGGGAGTCATGAGCCACCTTGTAATGTGCACGAGACAGCTGCATCCGGCGAAGGACCGGAACGTGGTCGAGGTCTGGGACATGTATGGACGGCACTGTCATCCTCAGGGTCAACCCATGAGCGACAGGCCAGTGGGGCGGAGCGATAAGCCAGCAAGGCGAGGTAGAAATCGGACCTAGCATCGGCAGCCTTGCAGAGGAGCCGTTTGACTATATGTACTCCATTCTCCGCTTTGCCATTGGATTGGAGGTACAGGGGACTGGAAGTCACATGGGCAAAATTGTACCGCCTGGCAAAGTTGGACCATTCCTGGCTGGCGAAGCAGGGGCCATTGTCCGACATAACCGTGAGCGGGATGCCATGTCGAGCAAAGGTTTCCTGACAGGCACGAATGACTGCAGACAAAGGTGATGTCGTGCAACCGTATCACCTCCGGGTAATTCAAAAAGTAGTCCACGATAAGGACATAGTCTCTACCTAGCTCGTGGAACAGGTCGATGCCCACCTTGGTCCATGGTGACCGGACCAGGGTCTCACGTGGTTGGGCCGGCTGGAAGCGCTGACAAGTGGGGCAGTTGAGCACTGTGTTGGCTATGTCCTCATTGATGCCGGGTCAGTACACTGCCTCTCGGGCCCGTCGGCGGCACTTTTCCACGCCAAGGTGGCCCTCGTGTAGTTGTACCAGGACGAGCTGGCGCATGCTATGCGGGACGACAATGCGGTCCAGTTTCAGGAGAACACCATCTACTACCGCCAGATCATCTCTGACATTATAGAACTGCGGGCATTGGCCCTTGAGCCACCCGTCTGTTAGGTGGCGCATGACACGCTGTAGCAAAGGGTAAGCTGCCGTCTCGCGGCGAATTTGGACGAGGCATTCATCCGTGGCAGGTAGATTGGAGGCCGCGAATGCCACATGGGCATCAACCTGGCAGACAAATCCCGCTAGGTCACATGGAGTGTTGACTGCCCTGGAGAGAGCGTCAGCAATGATGAGGTCTTTGCCCAGGGTGGATACCAGCTGGAAGTCATATCACCGGAGCTTGAGAAGAATACGCTGGAGGCGAGGCGTCACGTCGTTTAAGTCTTTCTGTATTATATTGACCAGCGGGCGATGGTCGGTCTCGACGGTGAATTGAGGAAGTCCGTAGACATAATCGTGAAACTTAACCACACCGGTCAGAAGGCCCAGGCACTCCTTTTCTATCTGCGTGTAGCGCTGCTCTGTGGGGGTCATGGCGCGTGACGCATATGCAACGGGGGCCCATGATGAGGCCTCATCACGTTGAAGGAGCACTGCCCCAATGCCGGAATGGCTGGCATCGGTCAAAATTTTGGTCTCTTTTGCTGGATCAAAGAAAGCTAAGACCGGGGCCGTGGTGAGTTTTGTTTTGAGTTCTCTCCATTCGCGCTCGTGGGCAGGGAGCCATTGGAAGTCTGTCGTCTTCCTGACCAGGTTCCTGAGAGCCATGGTATGAGAGGCGAGGTTAGGGATGAATTTCCCTAAATAATTGACCATGCCCAGAAATCGGAGGACCGCCTTCTTGTCCTCTGGCGTTTTCATGGCTGTGATAGCAGCCACCTTGTCCGCATCCGGCTGCACACCCAACTGGGAGATGTGGTCCCCTAGGAACTTGAGTTCCGTCTGACCAAAAGAGCATTTGGCCCTGTTGAGGCGAAGGCCATGCTCACGTATACGTTTGAATACGCGCTGGAGGCGACTAACATGCTCCTGCGGGGTGGTGGACCAAATGATTATGTCGTCGACATAGATGCAAACACCTTCAATGCCTTCCATCATTTGTTCCATAATCCTATGGAACACTTCTGAAGCAGATACGATCCCAAACGGCATCCTGTTGTAACAATATCTGCCAAAGCGGGTATTAAGCGTGCAGAGTTTCCTGCTGGATTTGTCGAGCTGGATTTTCCAGAATCCTTTTGAGGCGTCGAGTTTGGTGAATAGCTTGACGCAAACCATCTCACATGTGAGCTCTTCGCGCTTGGGAATTGGATAATTCTCCCTCATGATATTGCGATTTAGATCCTTGGGATCAATGCAAATTCTCAGTTCGCCGGAAGGCTTTTTTACACATACCATGGAACTGACCCAGTCGGGCGGTTCCGTGACTTTGGAAATCACTCCTTGGTTCTGGAGGTCCTGCAGCTGCTGCTTGAGGCGGTCCTTAAGGGGTGCTGGGACCCTGCGAGGTGTGCGCACCACCGGCGTGGCGTTCTGTAATAATAAGATCTTGTAGGTGTATGGGAGCGTGCCCATTCCCTCGAAGACGTCGTGGTGCTGGTTGATAGTGGCGTCGTGTTGCGCCCTGAAGTCGGTGTCCTGAAAGGCAGATGTGTCATCAGGAGAGAGAGAGTGAACTCTCTGAACTAGGTTCAGCAGCTTGCATGCCTGCACGCCAAGCAGGGAGGCTTTCGAGGAGTCCACGATCTCAAAGGGAAGGATGGCTTTGCGTGACCTGTGCGTCACTTCAAGTTGGCACCAGCCACTGGCATTAATGGCAATGCCATCGTAATCTAATAGCTGGCAGGCTGATGGAAGGATGGCTGGTTTGACACAAAGGCTTTGGAGGTCAGACCGCGCAATGAGATTGGCGGAGGCACCAGTGTCCAGGCGGAATCGTATTTGGGACCGGTTGACCGTCAGGGTGGCACACCACTCATCGTCCGGATCGATGCTGTATACCAATAGAGGCTGGATTCTTTGCTTCGGGGACACCCTGTTTTTTGTAACGATACCGACTTGAAAAGGCGCCTTCGGGTCCTTGGTGTCAATGTTGGGTAGTAGGTCCGCATCGGACTTGGTGACCGTGAGTTGAATGGCCCGGACATTCCTGCAAGGCTGGCTGAAGCGATGTGAGTTGGCAGGCTGAGCTGCTCTGCATAAGGCAGTATAGTGTCCAAGTTTGCAACATCTCAGGCATTGTCGGGATTTGGCAGGCATTGCCGCTTTAAATGGGTGAAGCCACAGTTGCCGCACGTCGGAGCTTCAGTACGTTCGCTGCACCACCGCGCATGCGCGGTGCGGTCGTACGTGGTGCGCGCCTGCGCATTACGTTCGTCGACGTCACCGTCCCCTCGTTTGATACGCACAAGCATGGGAGTCCGCGAACAGCGCGCGAAATGGCCGCCCTCATCCAGGCTGAGGCCCTGGAGTTGTTCCGCCTCGCGGGGACCTTGCCGCGCCGTTTCAGCCGCTTGGATGTGGGAATACCGACTCGTGGCGTTTTCGTGTAGCACGCAGGTCTCGATGGCGGTCGCTAGGGTGAGCTGCTTTACCTCGAGGAGCTGCTGGCGTAGGGGGTCCGACTGAACACCGAAAACGATCTGGTCGCGTATCATGGAGTCGGAGGTGGGCACGTAGCTACAGGACTGCACAAGGATGCGGAGGTGGGTGCGAAAGGACTGGAAAGGTTCATCCTTACCCTGCAAACACTGTTGGAATACATAGCGCTCGAAACTTTCATTCACCTCGATGTCGCTGTGACTGTCAAACTTCAGGAGGACCGTCTTGAACTTTGTTTTATCTTCATTATCCGCAAAGGTGAGAGAATTGAAAATGTGGATGGCATGGTCCCCGTCCATGGATAGGAAGAGAGCGATCTTCCTGGTGTCCGAGGCATCCTCCCGGTCTGTGGCTTCAAGGTAGAGTTGGAAGCGTTGTTTGAATATCTTCCAGTTGGCCCCCAGGTTACCGGTGATGCGGAGCGGCGGCAGCGGGCAGACGCTGTCCATTTTGCAGGATGACGGTATGCTGGTGGAAGGCAGATCACTTGCAGGTAGGACTAAGAAGTTCTAATATCATTCAGCTCCTGGTATTATGATGTGTTGGGTGCTCTGGATCCGTGGAACGCATACAGGTTGATTTGTTATGTTGTAGGTGTAACATAAGCGGCTTCCTAGTGGTGCACTTGACAAAGGAAGGTTCAGCCGTGGAGATAACTTCAACACGTTTAGTAAACTATTTACACTTCTATTACTCGGGTTCAACACTACTGCTAATCCTACTATAGCTACCCAGACTGACTAACCAGTTGCTGCAATCCACGTGGTGGGTGTAATATTGAATCAACCCTGTGTCTGTTCTCACTGACTGTCTCCACTAGAAAGAGGCAGATCATGTGTTTGGTGTCCTTTATATATGGTTGGTGTAATGCCCCCCAGTGGTCGTGTCACCTCTGTGTGTATCGTGATTGTCCATTGGTTGTCTCCTATCTAACTGATCTATTGGCTGAGTGTGTGTGTGTGATGTTTCTGGTGCTCCCTCTCGTGTCTAGTTAGCCGACATGCATTTACATTGATGCACATCACCACATCCCCCCTTTTTTATATGTTCATATTTCTGTACACTTTAAGAAAATTGAACATGAACCGGTTGATAAGGTAAGGTATATAAAAGTCATGGAAACAGTGATTAAACAATAAGTCCAAATCATTTTTGTGAGTCCAAAAACCATCAATCATCATGGTCAAATGTCTCTCTTGGTTATGAACGCCATCAACGTCCCTGTGCCACAGGAACCAAGAAGTGGTCAAATCACTTTGCTGTCTGATTTGGAGTCCCTTTCCGTTTTCGATGTTTGTGATGATGCTGTCGGATGGCATCTTGTAGCTGATAAGGTGTTGACGTTGAAGAGGTACCATCAACAGTATCAGTCGAGGTCATGGATGTGCCACATGGTGAAGTTGGATAAGACTGTACATACTGGTTCTGGCCACATGCTGTGCTGGAAGGGTGATCCTGCTGAGAACCGTTGAAGCTTGTCGAATTGGAAACAGAATTGCTGCTCACATAAATACCTGGTTATGGTGTGAAACTAGAACCTTGCATCTGATAGGAATATGCCGTCTGGCCAGGCTGTGGTGCAGCAAATCCTGGGCTTTAACTAAGGCATCCAGTCTGTAGTGCAGATTGCACTTGCGGTAGTCCTCCTTTGGTCTTGATTCCATTAGTGGGCAATCCGTAGTGCTGGCCTGTTTGAGAATATGCTGCATAGACTGCTGGCTGCTGCAGGCTTGAATACTCGGTTTGTCCAGCATGAGCTGTCATTGGCCGCACTGTTGGTGTGGAACAAATGTGTGGACATAGCTGTGGTGAATATTGGTGTATTCCTCTTGGACTGTAGCCGCTGCTTGTTATTACTGATCCAGTGTAATTGTTAAGTGATCCATCTCCTGTCGCTGTGGCATCTGCTGTCACCCTGAGCGTGCCATCACTGAGGTTGCGGCACTCCCTTCCTAGAGTAAAGTCAGGCTTACGTGAATCAGAGTCGGCGTTTGGTTGCTCCCCATCTGGAGTCTGGTCTGTTTCAACTGAGTCAGTGTTGGTTTGTTGATGCTCCCCATCTGGAGTCTTAGCAGGTTCACTGGAGTCAGCTGAGATTTCTTGAAGCTGCCCGTCTGGAGTCGGAACATGCAGGAATGCATTGACTTGTGGAGAAGTTTGTGCGAATGAGGGTGGAAGTATTGTGGTGTCACCGGAGTCACCAGTGGTCTCACAGTGATCGTCGAGTGCCTTTGTACACACTAGCTGAGGTCTGTCACTTTGCACATCTTGCATGGGAAGTGGGATGCTGTTGTCACTCGTCTCACATACCGTAGGTAGATCCTCAGTAGCTGCTTGTTGTTCACTTGGGTTGGGTAAATTGTCAGAGTCTTCATCTGATGGTTCAAACAATGTGGGTGGACTGTCATTGTCTTGCTGTTGTCCTTCATTTGGGCTTGGCCTGCCATCGTCGCTTTGATCTTCACTGTAGCATGATAGACCGTCATGGTCGTCCTGCTGTGCACTGAAGCGTGGTAGACTTTCATAGTCTTCTTGCTGTTTACTTGAGCATGGCAGACTTGCATCGTCTGCCGCTAGTTGGTCAGAGGAGGTTACTAGACCCTCATGGTCTTGTTCCTGCACGGACTGCGCATTGGAGTCTTGCATTGCTTCTACCGTGGAGGCTGTCCACGAGCTCACTGCTGAGGCTTGTGACACTGGAGCCACGTCTTGTGTGTGCAAGGACTGGGGTGTGGATTCTTGCGTGTCTTCTTTCGTAGAGTCGGGAACCCTGAGCGGTGCGTGGACCACTCACTGTGTGGCAGCAGGCCGCTCTCTGTGGGCTTGCACCGCTCTCTGTCTCTTGGTGTCAGGCTGCAGCATCATCCTGAACTCACGAGTCGGGATGTCATATCTGTTGGGCTGAAGATCCTCAAATCCGAAGAACGAATCCGCGTCTGCGTCGGATTCAATACGGGAGTCGCCAATGTGCAACACGTCCAGTTGCGGTTTGGATTTGGTACTGGGGTAGCCTCCCAAGGTGAAAGGTTCGTCCGAGTCGTAGTCTTCTCGGACCAAATCATCACTGTTTGCGTCGGAGCTGGCATTGGGCTTACGAGGTCCAGAGAAAATGTAAAGGTCGGAATCGAAGTATTCAAGGTCGGAATCATCGGTTTGAGCGTAGGCAACGGCTTGCTGCAGGGTTCTTCTGAGGTTAATTTCATTGCCTGGTTCAATTTGAGGCATTGTGCTGTCATTCCAGGTGAAGGAAGGTTGTTTATGGCTTTAAAAGAGTTTTTCTTTGACTTGGGACATTTCCCCTTTAAATGTGCGTGGTCCAGGGCCTCTGACGTCATGACGCATGTGACGTAGCGCGCAGGAAGCAATTGTGCATGCGCAGATTGCTGTTCTTGTACATTGGGCCTTTTTCGTAATTGCGCATGCGTGGCTTCTCGCGCATGCGCAAAGGGACATTCCCGTTCTGTGCATTTCTCGCGCAACTGCGCAAGTGCAGTCCCTGTAGAAAGTTGGCCGCCGACCAAAATTGTTCTCTGCTCCGGGATTGCGGCCTCGAGGTGAGTACTGGCGCTTCTCTTACCTTTTCTTGCTGGTTGGAGTGTGTTTTCCTCACAGTATTTGCCGAATTTGTCCAGGACTGCCTGGAAGTCGCTCCTGTTTTGCCCCTTGGAGAACTTGAATTTTTTAAAGATTTCTTCTGCTCTGGCACCGGCGATGGTGAGGAGAAGCTCGGTTTTTTCAGGATCGGCCACTTCTTCTAGTTCGGCTGCCACCAGGATGATTTCAAACTTTTGCCGGAACGCCCGCCAGTTTTCGCAGAGATCGCCGTGGCACTGGAGCTGCTGCGGAACGCGGATCTCGAACATCTTGCCTGGGTATCGTTGCTGGTTGTCACTGTACGCTGAGGTATTGCTATGTGGATTGAAACAGTTTGGTCCTGGTACCATGATTTGTTATGTTGTAGGTGTAACATAAGCGGCTTCCTAGTGGTGCACTTGACAAAGGAAGGTTCAGACGTGGAGATAACTTCAACACGTTTATTAAACTATTTACACTTCTATTACTCAGGTTCGACACTACTGCTAATTCTACTATAGCTACCAGACTGACTAACCAGCTGCTGCAATCCACGTGGTGGGTGTAATATTGAGTCAACCCTGTGTCTGTTCTCACTGACTGTCTCCACTGGAAAGAGGCAGATCATGTGTGTGGTGTCCTTTATATATGGGTTGGTGTATTGCCCCCCTGTGGTCGTGTCACCTCCGTGTGCATCGTGATTGTCCATTGGTTATCTCCTATCTAACTGATCTATTGGCTGAGTGTGTGTGTGTGATATTTCTGGTGCTCCCTCTAGTGTCTAGTTAGCCGACATGCATTTACATTCATGCACATCACCACACAGGTTGCCAACACTTAAAATAGTGCAACACTATTTTATTAAGTCAGAAACTGTTGAACATACTTTCACTGTAGGTTAACACGATATTAGATTGAACTAAAGACCTATGCCTTGTCCTAACCAGTCTATGCACTCAGCACATGCTGAAGATCTGTGCTGCAGGCTGCGAGCTCTGTCCTACTAGGAGGCTGCAGCTCGAATGAGCGGGAACTCTGATGCCCCCTGTCTTTATAGTGTGTGTGCTCTAACTGGTGATTGGCTGCGGTGTTGTGCGTGTTGATTGGTCCCTCTGTGTGTCCATCAGTGTGTGTGTATCTGCACCATGATATACTGGTGTATATTATGACAGAGGGCGGACGCCCTTGCCTTTGCCTCCCTGATCGCCCGCCGTAGAATTGTACTTGGTTTGCGATCAGCAGCACCACCTAAAACTGCAGACTGGCTGTCCGACCTATCGGAATTTCTCCAACTGGATAAAATCAATTTCGCCATCCGTGGGTCAGAAGAGGGCTTCCACAGAACGTGGGAGCATTTCGCCCAACTGTTCCGAGACCTGTTTGTGGCCAACAACTAAGTAGCCAAGGACCAGGAGAAAGTCGGCAAGACACAAAGGAAAGAGGGGGAGGGCCGGGGAAACAAGAAAGTGAAACCAAACCTAGCGGGAGAGATGGGAGCAGCAGGAAAGGGGGAGGCGGGGTTAGGAGGGAGAGCGGGAATCAGGACCGAGAGAAGAGAGGGGAACACAGGTGGGACAGGAAACACAGGAGACCTCAACGGCCACAGTGAACACAGCAAATAGAAAAGAAAACAAGAACGAAAATAAGAAACAATCTAAACTCATGTAAATAACAAAAAATGCCAAAATGCAAATAACAGTAGGGGAACCACTCAGGTGCACCCCCGCCTTGCAAAAGTCTTATCATCCTGTGTGTATCTATACTGTGCTATGTACCATGAAAACCCGATAAAAAACTTTTTTAAAACGTTTGCACCATCAGTCTGTTCTGCCTCTACCTTCTGTTCCACGGACAAAAAGGATTGACTGGGGCTGGGTGTTGTGCGGTGGCTGGTGGGGATGTGTCGTGGAAATAATAATTAGACAGAGGCTTCGAGCTTCGTTTTAGGATTTTATTAACACAATATCGTGGAGAGGCTGCAGTAGCCAAATAGTCACTTCACAGCATTCTGAAATTACACAGAAGAAACCAGAGGCTGGATTCTCCCAGAATGAGACTATGTCCCCATGCCAGCGTAAAAACAGTGGAGTTTTACTCCTGAAATTCCTATAAAAAGGTTGAACAAATTCAATGCCCTACAGGGGGTTAGCAGGGACCCAGAGTGAATCTCGCAGCTTTAGCTGCGGATACAGGCCCCCACATGTCCGGTTCATAAGAACATAAGAACATAAGAACTAGGAGCAGGAGTAGGCCATCTGGCCCCTCGAGCCTGCTCCGCCATTCAATGAGATCATGGCTGATCTTTTGTGGACTCAGCTCCACTTTCCGGCCCGAACACCATAACCCTTAATCCCTTTATTCTTCAAAAAACTATCTATATCTTAAAAACATTTAATGAAGGAGCCTCTACTGCTTCACTGGGCAAGGAATTCCATAGATTCACAACCCTTTGGGTGAAGAAGTTCCTCCTAAACTCAGTCCTAAATCTACTTCCCCTTATTTTGAGGCTATGCCCCCTAGTTCTGCTTTCACCCGCCAGTGGAAACAACCTGCCCGCATCTATCTTATCGATTCCCTTCATAATTTTATATGTTTCTATAAGATCCCCCCTCATCCTTCTAAATTCCAACGAGTACAGTCCCAGTCTACTCAACCTCTCCTCGTAATCCAACCCCTTCAGTTCTGGGATTAACCTAGTGAATCTCCTCTGCACACCCTCCAGTGCCAGTACGTCCTTTCTCAAGTAAGGAGACCAAAACTGAACACAATACTCCAGGTGTGGCCTCACTAACACCTTATACAATTGTAGCATAACCTCCCTAGTCTTAAGCTCCATCCCTCTCGCAATGAAGGACAAAATTCCATTCGCCTTCTTAATCACCTGTTGCACCTGAAAACCAACTTTCTGCGACTCATGCACGAGCACACCCAGGTCTCTCTGCACAGCAGCATGTTTTAATATTTTATCATTTAAATAATAATCCCTTTTGCCGTTATTCTTACCAAAATGGATAACCTCACATTTGCCAACATTGTATTCCATCTGCCAGACCCTAGCCCATTCACTTAGCCTGTCCAAATCCCTCTGCAGACTTCCAGTATCCTCTGCACTTTTTGCTTTACCACTTATCTTAGTGTCGTCTGCAAACTTGGACACATTGCCCTTGGTCCCCAACTCCAAATCATCTATGTAAATTGTGAACAGTTGTGGGTCCAACACTGATCCCTGAGGGACACCACTAGCTACTGATTGCCAACCAGAGAAACACCCATTAATCCCCACTCTTTGCTTTCTATTAATTAACCAATCCTCTATCCATGCTCCTACTTTCCCCTTAATGCCATGCATCTTTATCTTACGCAACAACCTTTTGTGTGGCACCTTGTTCGGAGTCTGCGCATGCGCACGGTGGCGGCCTCCTGCGGTCATGCTGAGCTCCATGACGGACTCAGACCGCGGAGCCACACGGAGAAAAGAGACCCCCCCTCCCCGATCGGCCGTGCGCTCGAACCTGAAACCGCACAGGTTTAATCCCCGGCCGCCTATAAGGACCCCCGTGGTCTCCGATCCCCCACGCCTCCGACCAGGACGGCCGCGGACTGAATCTGCAGCCACCACACCTGCATCACGACCGGCAATAGGTGGATAGTCCTGGATCATCCAGTTGGACGGCCTGCAGTGCCAGCTCCGGTTCCACACCCAGGTTTTCCTGGACACCCTACTCATCCTCCTCGTTAGACGTGGTCTACCATTCTTCCTCCTCCTCCAGCATGTCTCCCCTCTACTGCATAATGTTATGAAGGATACAGCAAGCTGCCATGGTGCTCGAATCCCTCCAGGGGCTATATTGGAGAGCCCCACCAGAGTGGTTCAAGGATCGGAAAGGCATCTTGAGCACACCAATGCACAACTCAATGATGCTCCTGGTTGCTGATTGAGCATCATTACAATGGTTCTTTGCCTCAGTCTGGGGCCTCCACACAGGCTTCATTAGCCATGACTTCAGTGGGTAAGCCTTGTTGTCCAATAGCCAACCTCACCCAAGGGAACGCTTCAAGGATGCCGGGAACCGAGGAGTGCACCAGGATGTATGCATCATGCACGGTGCCTGGATGTCGGGCGCAGGCATGCATAATGTTCAGCTGGTAGTCGCGCATTCATGGAGTGGAACGCCTTCCTATTGATGAAACGCACCCTCTGCCAAGGCGGTGCTTGGAAGATGGCATGCAAGGCATCAATCTCCACCTGGGCCTGGGACATGCCAGTGATGGTGTCAAATCCTGCTGCCCGGGCATCCTGGTGGGCCTGGTCCAGGTTGAAAGTGACGTATGTAAATGCCTGGGCACAGAGGACATCCATAACAACTGTAGATCTCCTGCCAGAAATGTGGCATCTGGGTGTGTGGTGAAGATGTTCATGTCATGCAGCTATTTGTCTCGATGCTAAGAAGCTGGTGTGTAGGCAGGTCCAACAGATGGGGGTGAGCGGGGGATGTGTGAGCTTGCTGAGACCTTAGCTACAGTGTTATGAGGAGCCTTGGGTTATCACACAGGTTGTGACAGAGAGCTGGTCAGGGTTCCTGGCCATGAGCAGGATAGATGGGATCAGGGGTGCAGTGGACAGGCTGTGCTTGGTGACATCTTGCGATCGTCAGGGGTAGGCTAGCTGACAGTATTACTGGTGAGGCTGTTACTGAGAGGGGCTGTGTTCAAGCAGCGACAACGGCGTCATCGTGATCGGCTGATCGCCCCCGTCTGAGGGTCCCTGTCGGTCTGTCTGTCAACTGTGTCCCCGGCCGACTTCCGGGTGCGGCGATGACCAGCTGAGTCGCACGTTTCGGCAGCTCCCGGTGGAACGGACTTTTGGGCTCTCGATAGGAGCCCCAACGGCAATTTTAACGGCTAAAAACACCGTGCGGTAAACCAGAAGGGTGTTCCCCCTGGACACGGATGGAAAAAGGAGAGGAAAGTGGCCGGATTGCAGCGGATCCTTTAGAACAGCGGCAAGGAAGGCAAGCAAAAACCAAGATGGCGTCGGAAGGTGGCAGTTTCATATGGGGCCCTGAACAACAAGAGTTCTTGAAATGCTGCGTGGAGGAGATAAAAAAGGAAATGAAGAAAGAGTTGTTGGCCCCGATACTACAGGCGATCGAAGGGCTAAAGGAGGAACAAAAGACCCAGGAGCAGGAGCTTCGGGTCGTGAAGGCGAAAGCAGCCGAGAATGAGAACGATATACAGGGCCTGGTGGTGAAGTCGGAGATACAGGAGGCACATCAGAAACGATGTGTGGAGAGGTTGGAGGCACTGGAAAACAACGCTAGGAGAAACAACCTGAGGATTCTTGGCCTTCCTGAAGGTGTGGAGGGGGCGGACGTCGGGGCATATGTGAGCACGATGCTGCACTCGTTAATGGGAGCGGAGGCCCCGACGGGTCCGTTGGAGGTGGAGGGAGCATACCGAGTTATGGTGCGAGGATCGAGAGCAGGAGAAACTCCCAGAGCCATAGTGGTGAGATTCCTCCGTTTTAAGGATAGAGAAATGGTCCTTAGATGGGCGAAGAAAACGCGGTGCAGTAAATGGGAGAACGCGGTGATCCGCGTTTATCAAGACTGGAGTGCGGAGGTGGCGAGAAGGAGGGCGAGCTTTAATCGGGCCAAGGCGGTACTTCATAAAAGGAAGATAAAATTTGGAATGCTGCAACCGGCAAGACTGTGGGTCACATATCAAGGGAGGCACCACTACTTTGAGACGGCGGATGAAGCGTGGACTTTTATTGTAGAAGAAAAACTGGAATGAGTGGATTATGAAAAAGAACGTTTGGACAAAGTGGTGGGGCGAATGTGGGGGGCGAAGAGGGGTTTTATGTTCTAATCCTGCGGTATGGTAACTTTTCTTTCTCCCACAGGTGGTGATGGGGGGAGGTGGGGAGGGAGAGGAGATGGGGCGTTGGCCATGGGAGGCGGGACCGAGGGAGAAGCGCGGGCTTGGTTCCCGCGCTATGATAATTATGGCGGGAATAGAGAAGCAGGAAGGAGGGGGCGTCGCACGGTGCGAGCCGTGGTCACGGGGGGAAGCCGAGGTCAGCCAGAGTTTGCTGACTTCTGGGAGCAACATGGGGGGAGTAATTACGCTAGCGGGGGGTCTAGCGGGGGGGGGTGGGAGGGGGGAATTACTGGGTTGCTGCTGCTGGGGAAAGGGGGGAGTGGGTACGGGAGAGGATGGGCGGGGGGGCACCGCCTGGGGGAGATACAGCTGCGTGGGAACTGGGTGAGAAGCTGGAAAAAGATGATGGCTAACCGGCAAGGGGGGGGGGGTGGGAAGCCCCCCAACTCTGCTGATCACGTGGAACGTGAGAGGGCTCAACGGGCCGATAAAGAGGGCACGAGTACTCGCACACCTTAAGAAACTTAAAGCAGATGTGGTTATGTTACAGGAAACGCACCTGAAACTGATAGACCAGGTTAGGCTGCGCAAAGGATGGGTGGGGCAGGTGTTCCATTCGGGGCTGGATGCGAAAAACAGGGGGGTGGCTATATTAGTGGGGAAGCGGGTAATGTTCGAGGCAAAGACTATAGTGGCGGATAACGGGGGCAGATACGTGATGGTGAGTGGCAAATTACAGGGAGAGATGGTGGTTTTGGTAAACGTGTATGCCCCGAACTGGGATGATGCCAACTTTATGAGGCGAATGCTAGGACGCATCCCGGACCTAGAGACGGGAAAGCTGATAATGGGGGGAGACTTTAACACGGTGTTGGAACCAGGGCTGGATAGGTCGAAGTCCAGGACTGGTAGGAGGCCGGCAGCAGCCAAGGTGCTTAAGGATTTTATGGAGCAGATGGGAGGTGTGGACCCGTGGAGATTCAGTAGACCTAGGAGTAAGGAGTTCTCGTTTTTCTCCTATGTCCATAAAGTCTATTCGCGCATAGACTTTTTTGTGTTGGGTAGGGCATTGATCCCGAAGGTGAGGGGAATGGAATATACGGCTATAGCCATTTCGGATCATGCCCCACACTGGGTAGACTTGGAGATAGGGGAGGAAACAGGAGGGCGCCCACCCTGGAGAATGGACATGGGACTAATGGCGGATGAGGGGGTGTGCCTAAGGGTGAGGGGATGTATTGAAAAGTACTTGGAACTCAATGACAATGGGGAGGTTCAGGTGGGAGTGGTCTGGGAGGCGTTGAAGGCGGTGGTTAGGGGGGAGCTGATATCAATAAGGGCACATAAAGGGAAGCAGGAGAGTAAGGAACGGGAGCGGTTGCTGCAAGAACTTTTGAGGGTGGACAGACAATATGCGGAAGCACCGGAGGAGGGATTGTACAGGGAAAGGCAAAGGCTGCATGTGGAATTTGACTTGCTGACTACAGGCACTGCAGAGGCACAATGGAGGAAGGCGCAGGGTGTACAATATGAATATGGGGAGAAGGCGAGCAGATTGCTGGCACACCAATTGAGGAAAAGGGGAGCAGCGAGGGAAATAGGGGGAGTGAGGGATGAGGAAGGAGAGATGGAGCGGGGAGCGGAGAGAGTGAATGAAGTGTTCAAGACATTTTATAAAAAATTATATGAAGCTCAACCCCCGGATGGGAGGGAGAGAATGATGGACTTTTTGGATCGGCTGGAAATTCCCAAGGTGAAAGAGCAGGAAAGGGTGGGACTGGGAGCACAGATCAAGGTAGAAGAAGTGGTGAAAGGAATTAGGAACATGCAGACGGGAAAGGCCCCGGGACCGGACGGATTCCCAGTTGAATTTTACAGAAAATATTTGGACTTGCTCGCCCCGGTACTGACGAGGACCTTTAACGAGGCAAAGGAAAGGGGACAACTGCCCCCGACTATGTCTGAAGCAACGATATCGCTTCTCTTAAAGAAGGAAAAGGACCCGCTACAATGCGGGTCCTACAGACCAATTTCCCTCCTAAATGTGGATGCCAAGGTCCTGGCCAAGGTAATGGCAATGAGAATAGAGGAATGTGTCCCGGGGGTGGTTCACGAGGACCAAACTGGGTTTGTGAAGGGGAGACAGCTGAACACGAATATACGGAGGCTGTTAGGGGTAATGATGATGGCCCCACCAGAGGGTGAAACGGAGATAGTAGTGGCGATGGATGCCGAGAAAGCATTTGATAGAGTGGAATGGGATTATTTGTGGGAGGTGTTGAGGAGATTTGGTTTTGGAGAGGGGTATGTTAGATGGGTGCAGCTATTGTATAGGGCCCCAGTGGCGAGTGTGGTCACGAATGGACGGGGATCGGCATATTTTCGGCTCCATAGAGGGACAAGGCAGGGATGTCCTCTGTCCCCATTACTGTTTGCACTGGCGATTGAGCCCCTGGCGATAGCGCTGAGGGGTTCCAAGAGATGGAGGGGAATACTTAGGGGAGGAGAAGAACACCGGGTATCTTTATATGCGGATGATTTGCTACTATATGTGGCGGATCCGGCGGAGGGGATGCCAGAAATAATGCGGATACTTGGGGAGTTTGGGGATTTTTCAGGGTATAAATTGAACATGGGGAAGAGTGAGCTGTTTGTGGTGCATCCAGGGGAGCAGAGTAGAGAAATAGAAGACCTACCGTTGAGGAAAGTAACAAGAGACTTTCGTTACCTGGGGATCCAGATAGCTAAGAATTGGGGCACATTGCACAGGCTAAATTTAACGCGGTTGGTGGAACAGATGGAGGAAGATTTCAAGAGATGGGATATGGTAGCACTGTCAATGGCAGGGAGGGTGCAGGCGGTTAAGATGGTGGTCCTCCCGAGATTCCTCTTTGTGTTTCAGTGCCTCCCGGTGGTGATCACGAAGGCTTTTTTTAAAAGGATAGAAAAGAGCATCATGGGTTTTGTTTGGGCCGGGAAGACTCCGAGAGTGAGGAAGGGATTCTTACAGCGTAGTAGGGATAGGGGGGGGCTGGCACTACCGAGCCTAAGTGAGTACTATTGGGCCGCTAATATTTCAATGGTGAGTAAGTGGATGGGAGAGGAGGAGGGAGCGGCGTGGAAGAGATTAGAGAGGGCGTCCTGTAGGGGGACCAGCCTGCAGGCTATGGTGACAGCCCCATTGCCGTTCTCACCGAGGAACTACACCACGAGCCCGGTGGTGGTAGCTACACTGAAGATTTGGGGACAGTGGAGACGACATAGGGGAAAGACCGGAGCATTGGGGGGGTCCCCGATAAGAAACAACCATAGGTTTGCCCCGGGGGGAATGGATGGGGGATATGGAATGTGGCAAAGAGCAGGAATAACGCAACTGAAAGATCTATTTGTGGATGGGAAGTTCGCAAGTCTGGGAGCGCTGACCGAGAAATATGGGTTGCCCCAAGGGAATGCATTCAGGTACATGCAATTGAGGGCTTTTGCGAGGCAACAGGTGAGGGAATTCCCGCAGCTCCCGACACAAGAGGTGCAGGACAGAGTCATCTCAAAGAAATGGGTGGGGGATGGTAAGGTGTCGGATATATATAGGGAAATGAGGGACGAAGGGGAGACTATGGTGGATGAACTAAAAGGGAAATGGGAAGAAGAGCTAGGGGAGGAGATCGAGGAGGGGCTGTGGGCAGATGCCCTAAACAGGGTAAACTCGTCGTCCTCGTGTGCCAGGCTAAGCCTGATTCAGTTTAAGGTATTACACAGGGCACATATGACTGGAACACGGCTCAGTAAATTTTTTGGGGTGGAGGATAGGTGTGCGAGGTGCTCGAGAAGCCCAGCGAATCATACCCATATGTTTTGGTCATGCCCGGCACTACAGGGGTTTTGGGTGGGGATGACAAAGGCGCTTTCAAAAGTAGTAGGAGTCCGGGTCGAACCAAGCTGGGGGTTGGCTATATTTGGGGTTACACAAGAGCCGGGAGTGCAGGAGGCGAGAGAGGCCGATGTTTTGGCCTTTGCGTCCCTAGTAGCCCGGCGCAGGATATTGCTAATGTGGAAAGAAGCTAAGCCCCCAGGGGTGGAGACCTGGATAAATGACATGGCGGGGTTCATAAAGCTAGAGCGGATTAAGTTCGTCCTAAGGGGGTCGGCTCAAGGGTTCACCAGGCGGTGGCAACCGTTCGTCGAATATCTTGTGGAAAGATAGATGGGGGAAAAAAGAAGACAGCAGCAGCGGCCCAGGATTTGGGGGGGGGGGGAGGGGGAGGGATGGGGTGGGGGGGGGGGGTGGGCGTGGGGGGTGTAGCCTGTGACAAGGCAGTTGCCAATTAGGGCTAGTTTTCATTTTTGTTATTTAATATTTATTTATTTTTTGTTTTTTGTTTATATAAAAAAGGTCATTGTTATCTGTATTGTTATAATGTTGTGTAAAGGATGCACAATGTCCTGTGTTGGTTGACCAAAAATTTTCAATAAAATATTTATTAAAAAAAAAACTGTGTCCCCGGCCTCTGTGTGTCACTGTCTTGGCTGTCTTCTGCATCTGTGTCCAGCGTCTCTTTGTCCTGGCTGTCGGTGTCCTCTGTGCGTCCGTGTCCTGGGTCCCAGTGTCGGTGGAAGGCCTTCCTTGCCGTCTGCCCTCCCCGCCGTGGTGTGCGTCCCTGGGGCATCTGGACCTGGCATTGGTCGTGGCCGAGGTATGCCAGATGGGCTGCGATGACCAGCGGCAGGTCCTAGAAGACACAAGACAGCACGTATCGTTACACACGCGGACTGGGGTGAGGGGGTGGAGTGGGAAGGGGAGGGTTGATGTGGTGGAGTGGTGGGGGAGGCGTGATGCGGTGGAGTGGGGGGGGGGGTTGGGGTGAGGGGGTGGAGTCAGGCAGGGGAGTCTTAATGCTGGTGCGCCTCCAATCAGGCAAGGGGCAACCTCCCAATCCTCGGCTCCGCCAACGAGGTCCAGTGCCCACTACTCGTGGACTGTGAGGGGGTGCAGTACGGGTGGACCCCCTCCAGTTCTCTCACGCTCCCTATGGTTGTGGGCGGTCTTATCCTGGGGGGGGGGGGGCGAAAGCATCAGAGATAGGCGGTCCGCCGCATGCCACGCAGATGTTGGCTAGATGATGGCATGGGAGCACTGGGCACCCGGCCACAGCGGCTCTCATGGGTGTGTGCAGCCCATGTGTGGCAGGTGTGGGGTTTTGCCCTCCTCCTGGGGGGGCGGGGGGGGGTTACTTTCACATGTGTGGGTGGTAGGGAAAACTGGGTGGTGCCAGGGGCACGTGTCAGTGTACTCACCCTAGCTGCCCTCATCATGTCATGCATCTTTTTCCAGCACTGTTGGCCGGTCCGTGGGGTGTGCCCCACTGCGCTTACGGCATTGCCCACCTCCCTCCATGTTCGCAGGACTGTGCTGCCCGGGTGGCGGTGGCCCCGCCTAGGGCACAGGATCGCTCTCCTCTCCTCGACCAGCAGAGTGTTGCGGTCATGGTCCCTGAACCTCGGGGCGGCACGGCGGACGGCGGCCATCTCGCAGGTCTCTGGGCTGTGCGCCGCTCGGGCACCTAATCGATGTGGCGCCGCGTCATTGAGGCGTCCCGTGTATCGGACGCCGATCTGGCGCCACGCCCCCTGCGCTTCCCGCGGCGCCCATGCTGGCCCAATTTGTGGGCCAGAATCCATTCTCGGAGCGGTCCATTCACGGCGTCGTAAAACACAACAGCGTTTACGACGGTGTCAACACTCTGCCGCGGGATTAGAGAATCCCGCCCATGGTGCCTGGACCGCGCTTGTAAATACTTGCACCAATTCATGCCCCGCGTGCCTTTGAGGGATGGAGCATTGTGAAGGGGTGGAGATTCAGGCCTCTGACCCGTTAGTGAGATTTGCATGGTGCCGCTGACATGGGGGCACTAAGTTCGCTGAGGCCGCCGGCAGGGGACCGGAACATCGGAACAAGATCAGCCCATCGCTCGATTCTCCCCCAGCTGGGGAAAACCAATGCCAGCAGTGGCATTCCATCCCCATAGGAGTGTTGAGAATTGCTGTTGAATGCTCCGGCATGATGGAAGAGCTTACAGCCAAGGAACTGTCTTTGAATGTTATTGATATATGAAGGAGATTATTACCTTTGGTGCTGAAGGCATTATAGTTCACACATTTGTTTTTTTTGGGTGTCTGGTGTTTAATTTAGTGCAGTAAAGGAGAACTGTTGTAGCAAATACCAAATATTGCTTGTCTGCTGTAACTTATTTCATAGCTCTAAGTGCTATCATTTACACACATTCGTAATTTATGATGGAAAACTGACTTCTTAATGTTGGATTTTAAACAATAATGATTTAATAGATTTGGCCAGGAAAAGCAAAAATAGTGACCCATAAATTAGGTGTCTTATTTCATTTGAAAAATGGTACCACATTTCAATACGGTTATTTAGAGACTGCTAAAATTAAAGGTGGTCAGGCAGCATGAAATTGTAACTGCCCTTTGTCCATGTATAAAACATGACGAAGACAACAGAGGTGTGACCCTCTGTGAATGTTATTCTTGCAATCCTCGCTTCTTTCAGCTTTCATTGTGAATCAGCAGTGCCAAAAGTAAAATGCTAGGCAGGAGGCCAACATCTTGTGCACAGAATGTTCGCAAAGGCGTAAGTCAAGAATGAATAAAGACTAAAAGATGCAAATGGTCATGCAAAAGCGGCAAAAATGGGAAGGAACGGATGGCAAATACCACTGAGGGGAAGCAAGCAGCACGGGGGGGACGGGACGGGACGGGGGGGGGGAGACCAAAGAGAGTCAATAGAAAACCTTACAGAGATGAAAGAATAGAATATGAAAAAGATTTACAAAGAAATAGTCAGGAAGAAACCGAACGACAATGCATGAGGACTAGATGATCAGATTACTAAGTACAAGAGAGAGCTAATTGAAAATGGTCCATTTCTAGTTACCCATTTAGGTGCATTTTGCATTTTAAATCCTTTGACTTTGGTGCAAAAATAAAACTGCTGTGTTTTAAAGTGGAGAAACGTATTCGAAAAATACCTTTTCTGGATCTAATAAATCTATTTGGATATAATGGTATCTATACAAGCAGGTGGGTATTTTTTGTTTCCCTGAATGGAAAAATAACTTGCCAATATGAAAGCCTTTGTTTGTTTGGCATCTGCACACACCCTTTTTCTCCCTTTGGGGAATAGTGGGAAGGATTAACAAGTTGATTATCCACTTGTTGAACTGCACAGGAACGCTGTTTCCATCAACAGCCAACTCTGGAGTGGGATTTGAACCCAGAGCTTCTGGCTCATAGGTAGGGACACTGCAGAATGAGCCCCAAAACTTCCACGGAAGTAATGCATTAAAGTATATTTCAAAATGGACCAAAGCTTCTTTGCTCTTAGCAGCTGCATCTGGCATTTTGCACCACCAATGCTTTTTGTCCACGATGTATTGGGAAAATTCCAGTCATCTCTCTGATTTTTATTTGTGTCTTAAAACGAGATCCATTTGTAACAAGGTCATGTTTTTATGTAAACAGAGTGAACCTGTTGAAGCCATTTTTTGGCTTGGGTTTATGAACACACTTATTGCTGAATCACTTGCACTCAAATCCTCTGGAAAACATCTTTTTAGAAATGATAATTCAGGACAAAATTAATTGACACTTGGGTAAATGTCTTAATTAAGGAAAGCCGGGGGTGACACAGTGGCGCAGTGGTTAGCACTGCTACCTACAGCGCTGAGGACCCGTGTTTGATCCCGGCCCCGGGTCACTGTTTGTGTGTAGTTTGCACATTCTCCCCGTGTCTGCGTGGGTCTCACCCCCACAGACCAAAGATGTGCAGGTTAGGTAGGTTGGCCACATTAAATTGCCCCTTAATTGGAAAATAAATAATTGAGTACTCTAAATGTATTTATTTTTTTAAATTAAGGAAAGCCAGCAGAGGTTTGTTAAGGGTAAATCACGTCTAGCCAACTCTGTGGAGTTTTTGATGAGGTAACAGTAAGTTGGCGGGAGTATAGTTCTGTTGATGTGGTGTCCATTGACCTCCAAAAGATATTTGATACTGCATGTCAGACTTGTGAGCAAAGTTATAGCTCAAGAGATAAAAAGGACAGTAGCAACATGGATGTAAAATTGGCTGAGAGACAGAGAATAGTGGCTCATTGGATGTTTTTCAGACTGGAGGAAGGTCTGTAATGGAGTTCCCCACGGGTCAGGTGTTGGGACTCTTGCTCTTCCTGACATATATTAATGACCAAGACCTTGGTGTACAGGGCACAATTTCAAAATTTGCAGATGATACAAATTTGCAACAGACAGTGGGAATGAGTAGACACGTGTCAGATGAAATTAAATTCAGAGAAGAATGAAGTGATTCTTTTGGGAGGAAGAACACAGAGAGACAATGTAAAATGAAGTATACAATTCGAAATGGGATGCAGGAGCAGAGGTACCTGTATATGTGCATGAATCATTGAAAATGGCAGAACAGGTTGAAAGGGTGTTTAATAAGACAAACTGAATCCTAGGCTTAAATAGGGGCACAGAGTATAAAAGCAAGGAAGTTGGGCAGTGGCACAGTGGTTAGCATGGCTGCCTCACAGACCTAGGTTTTATTCCAGGCTTGGGTTACTGTCTGTGTGGAGTTTGCATGTTCTCCCCCTGTCTGCGTGGGTTTCCTCCGGGTGCTCCGGTTCCCTCCCACAGTCCAAAGATGCGCAGGTTAGGTGGTTTGGCCATGCTAAATTGCCCCTTAGTGTCCAGGTATGTTCAGTCTATGTTATGGGATTATAGGGAGGGCTGGGCGGGGTGGAGTGGGGCAGTGTACATCGGTCGAGTGCTCTTGAGGTTCGGTACAGACTTGATGCTGAATGGCCTCCATTTACATTGTATGGATTCTATAGCTTATGTTGAATTTGTATAAAGCACCGGTTTGGACTCAACTGGTGTACTGCGAGCATTTCTGGGCACTGCACTTAAGGTAAGATATGAAAGTGTTAGAGAGAGTGCAGAAAAGGTGCAAGGAGTGGTCTTGGGGATGAGGAAATTCATTTATGTAGATCGCTTGGAGAAGTTGGGACTGTTTTTCTTGGATAAGAGAAGGTTAAGAGGAGATTTGATGGAGGTGTTCAAAGTCATGAGGGCTCTGGACAAAGTAGATGTAGAAAGGGAGAGCACAGATGTAAACCAATTGGCAAAAGGAGCAACAGTGACATGACGGGAAACATTTTCATGCAGTCAGTGCTTAGGACTTGGAATGCATTGCCTGTGGGTGTGATGGAGACAGGTTCAATCGAGGCGCTCAAGAAGGAATTGGATTGTTGTCTGAAAAGGAAGAATGTTCAGGGTTATGGGAAGAAGATGGAGAAGTGGCTCCGATGGAGAGACACAACAGGCCAAATGACCTTCTGTGCTGTAACAACTCTGTGTTCCTGACACCATATCCCAACCCTTTTGATCAAATGTATCATTATGATCCCAGATCAGACTCACCAGTGTCTAGGATACTGGTCAGAAACCCCAATATTTTATTTTGATTTTGTAAGACTGTGAGTAAAGGATACTTCACCCTAGGAATGATTGCAAGAAGAAATAGAGATATAGTTTATTAAAATAAATGTTATTACTAACACAGTATTAAAATCTTTATCACACCTGAAATTAGGTTACAATTACCCCTTAAACAACACTATGCAATACAGTGAATTCAATACTCTTAATTGCTATTTTATTTCCAATTAAACAAGAATAAAAAAAAACCTCAGCTCTCAATCCACCTTAAATACCAGTGGCACAAAGGAATACTTGCTTTACTGAGATACTCTTTGAGCAAGAGATCTTTTGACACTGCTGTACAGAAAAGATCTGACTCCTGTCACACCCATGCAGATATTCTAGCTGTATGCCTTTAAAAGATGTTTCAACTGCCTTGTTTCAATTTCCCCTTGTCCTCAGACAAGTCTGCACTGCTTTAAAGACTGCTTATCTCTTTTTAACTAAACGTCAGGAAGCAAAACCTGACTTGTGGTCCCAGCTTCATCCAGAACAGAACTTAACTGAAAATATTTTCTCAAAAAGCCTGACGCCTTCGTTCCACTCTGCAATGACATCATCTCACCAAGCTGAAAAACTAATTAACTCCCCAGGAAATCCTCTTTACCAAATCAAAATTGCATTCGCCCAAGTTTTTTTACAATGGTTAATTGCACCGCTGACTCCCAAAAGCATTGTCATTTTTCAACCTAAGAATCTTATAAAACATGGTGCGCAATTCTCCAGCCTCTCTGCGCTCTCGCTGGAGCAAAACAATGTTAGCCATTTTAGTTGCTGTGATATGAAGAGTCTAAAGTTCTTGTTCCTTTTCACCAAGCACCATTTATTTCACTTCCACAGCCTCTGCACAAAACCCTTAACACACCACCTGACAAAGGCCACCTGAAGCCCCTTTACATATCAGTGTCAATTAATGGATACTTAACATAAATGAGACAACTAATTGCAATGTCTCTTAACCCATTACTTAACAGTCTCCCCTTCCTTGGAGAAAAAAAAAAATTAGGTGAAAACAAAATTTCAAGAAACTCAAAAACACACATGATTCCCCCCCCCCCCTTTTTTTTTGTTTGGATGAGAAAGAAAAAAAAACAGTCACAGAAACAAGCGTCCTTCATTAACAATATCCAAAAGTTTCTGTGAATTCGCCCCTCTTTTCGTAAAACAGTCTGACAGTTGATAGCTCCTGTCGACCCATTTAATTTTTGTTATTTCCCCTCTGTCCAACATCTGCTTCCAACTTGCGGTGTCTCTCCATAACCTCTTTTCGTTGACACTTTTTGTAGAGTGCACATTTTCCCACAGGGATTTATTGTTAATGTGACAGTCAATAGGTATATTACCCAAATCCCCTAATCCCAAAATTTCTGTCAATATCATACTTATATAAAAGGCCATATCCACCACCTCTACAAGGCTTAACGTCTCAGCAGCCAAAGTGCTTTTTACCACTCTCCTTATTTTCTTTGTTTCCCACACAAGCGGGCAACATTTACCATTGTTCCCCAAAAGGAAAATTATAAAACCTCCTGCGCTTGAAACCCCATCACATAAATTTGCGTAGGACGCAGCACTATAAACTATGAATTTCAAGTGCTTAAGGTCACCTAAAACTGGGAACTTCAAAACACACTCCTGCGTTTTTAGTTTAGCCAACGTTTTATTTGCTCTTATTATGTCTTCCACTTTGGGATCATTCATTTTTGTACTCAATTCTAAGACATCAAAACTCACATCCGGTCTAGTCTGTCTACCTAACCAGTTCAGTTGCCCAATTAAACTTCGCAGTTGCTCTTTTTCTATCTTTGAAACCATTGCGTCTTTTTGTGAAACTTGGCCACGACTAATTGCTATTGCGGATTTGCTTTCCAAATAAGATTGCTGACGTAAAGTTGCCCCTAACTTAGTCTGTCCAATTTCCAGTCCAATATATTTAAAATGCACCAGAAGCCTGACTTCCAACCCTGAATTATTTCCTCAAACCAGAGATTACAATAGCTTCAAAATCACTGGTCACACCCCACAAAAAATCATCGACATGCATCATAAAAATGCCAGAAAGATTTCCTTTATAGTGCCACTAAAACATTGCAGGATCTGCTTTCAACTGGCAACAGCCTAACTTTAACAAAACTAACCTTACCGAAAAATACCAGACTCTAGATGCATCATTTAATCCATATACACATTTGTTCAACTTCCAGAGTACCCCTTCTGTGTTAGCTGCTTCTTTAGGAGGACGGAGAAAAATGTCTCTCTGGAGCTGATGCCCCTGCAAAAAGGCAGCTTTTATATCTATAGATTTGCATTCCCATGCCTTTGTGGCTAATAGAGCCAGGATGATCTGCTGTAGGTGAATCTACCCTTAAATCCTGATCTTCTAAGTTTTCTTCAAATCCCCTTGCCACAAGCCTGGCCTTTGCCTTATAAGTTCCATCCGGAACAACCTTTTCTGTGCAAATCCATCTGTGGGATAGAGCTCTTTGTTCCCTATCCGGTACTTCCGTGTATACCCCAAATTCACTTCAACTATGCAATTCTTGCTGTTTAGCTTTGATAACTTTTTCATCTAATTTATTTGAAGCCACCAAAATCTCACTTCTACTCCTATTAGTATTCGTAGTCTTACTCATGTTCTGAGATATTGACAAACTATGTCCCCTCTCCCGCCTGGTATCTCGTTCTGTACTGCTACTGCTTGATCTTTCCCTTCTGCTGTGGGATGTCCTTTCAATAGTTCGCGACCTTTTCCTGCGGACCTGTTCACTATCCGATGTACTATCTGAACTGGCACTGCGTTTCTGTGCCCTCCATTTATTGAACTTTGTTTTCCCAATCCATTGTCTTGACTCCTTCCCCTGAATGCTGTACATTCAACCAATGTTTATACTTTCCAGTGGCCTTCCCTGCTCTACTAATAACAGTTGCATCCTTCCATTGACTGGACCCTTCAGGCAAGTATGTCACTTTTGTACCAACTTTTGGCAGTTGCCCTTTCGGAAAAATGGCCTGTTCTAATTCACCAGTAGCGTTGTGTTCCTCCACAGAAACCCTGTCTATATCAGTTAATTGGTCCTCATAGTTCTGTAACACATGCGTACCAGATGACTCTGGTTCCTCATCATGTCTGTCTGCTCTGTCCAAATTTGAAAATTTGTAATCTGTACCCATTATCCTTGATGAATGTACCCTAACAGTTGATTACCATGTTGCAAAATAATTGTTTTGCCATCTATGCCTATGATCTTCCCTGGGCCTTTCCTTTCATTAGAATTGTCTCTCTTATATTATACCATGCCTCCTTGCTGAAAAACGGCATCTGATGGCCGTACGTTATGTCTTAAAGCTCTGCGAATTCTTTCAGAGACTTCTGCTTCCAAAAAAGCTTTTCTACTGCTATGTAATGCATTTAAATGTTCAGCAAAACCAGAGCTAATTGTAGTCCGCTCCCAAGCTGGAGGCTGGTCATCCAAAATGGACGGAATTTTAGGATTTCTACCAAACACTAATTGATAAGGACTATAGCCCCCAACCATCTGCAATGAATTCTTTGCATGTACTGCCCATGCTAAAGCTGAATTTAGCCTGCAATTTGGTTGATCTGCCAAAATTTTCCAAAGCATGTCATCGATGACAGCATGATTTCTTTCACAGACACCATTACTAAATGGGCTTTCTGCAGCCGTATTCATAACTCTGATATTCATGTTTTCACACATATCCCTACACACATCATCAGCAAATTCTCCCCCATTGTCCGTAAGGAATTTTGCAGGTGGACCCATTCCTGTCCCTATCCATTTTTCCACGATTTGATCCAGAATTACTCTCTTTTCTTTACTTCGTACAATCGTTGATTTACTAAATCTGGTTGCTAAATCTACAAAATGCAAAATAAATATATTATTTGCTTTATCCCAGATCTTAAGGTCCATGGCCACAAGGTCATTAAAATCCCTGGCCAAAGGTAGGGTTACTATCAGTCGTGCTGGTGTCCTTCTGTACTTCCTACAAACTTCACAGCAGTTACTAACCTGTTCTATCAGTTTAGTATAGTTGTCATCCCTTACCCCTGCATCCTCTAATAAAAAATTCAGCCTCCGAGGAGACGGATGTGCAAATTGCCTATGCAGTTTTAATATCACAAGCTTTTTATCAGCTAAAGTCCCATTTTCAACTGCCATTAACACATCCTTAACCACTCTACTTGAAAAATGATTTGTCAATAATGGAATATAATAGTGTCCCGACTGTGTAAATTGTAAGTCCACCATCTTTCCAAAAACTGTTGCCTTATCCTGTTCCATATCCAGTTTCATGTGTGCTTTCTTCATCGACGGTCGGCTCAGAAGCAAAGGTATCTCCCTTGATACAACATCCGCGCTAATGAAATGATTCACTCCGGCAATATTGCAAGGGATTACCACTCTTTTCAGCGACTTCAGAGTATTATCATCCCCAAACCTGAAACTTGTGGAACTTTCAAATTCCTTAACCTTGTTACGATTTTCAGCATTCAAAGAATCCAGGTAACATTTTAACCAGTCAATTCCACACACAGTAGATGTGCAGCCACTGTCCAATACAGCACAGTTGAAGGATTCTGCAACCAACACCCTCATTACCGGCATAGAATTGCTTGTCAATAGGACAATGCCTTCTTTCTGGTCACTATCTTTTTCCTCTTCTGACTCTTCCGTGTCATGTGTCGCTTCAAACACTCTATCATAACGAGTTGGACAGTTGAAAGCATAATGGTATTGAGAGTCACATCGAAAAGATCGATTTATCAGGCCCCGTGGATTTCTGGGGTTCATCTTCCTATTGTAGGTTCTAACTGGGTTTCTGTCTTCATAATGTCCTTGCCTCGGTCTCCGTCTATAGTCTTGAGCCCTGTTCGTAGCCATACGATTTCGCCATCCTGTTACTAGTGTATCTTCCATATTCTGCCTTATTGCAGGCTGGCCTATTTGGGTCATCAGAGCCATCGGAATCGAATATTTCCCAGAAACGTTTGTAAAGCTTTTGTCATCTGTTCGAATAAGGTATCCTTATCAGTAAACTGAACGCTTGTCAAAACCAGGAGCCTACCCATGTTGCTCACTCTAGCACAGTCAAGTAATTTAAAGGCCAACACAGACTGTGGAAATTCCAGATTGTGTTTCTGCAGTCTTTTATATAGTCTGCCAAATTCCATTATATAGTCTTCCATGGAGATACTTATCAAAATCCGACCATGCTTTATACGCACTTAACAAGTCATCTTTCTAATAACTCTTATCCATATAATGTAATAAAGTCTCCAGACTTTCTTCTGAGTCTAACTCTTCCAATTCCAGCTCAGAAAGCACTTTGTTTCGGATTTTACTGTCATAAGGTAGAGAAAGAACCAATGCCATACCTTGTTTTCTCTTTCCCAAAGCAGTTACCTTAGTCCACATAACTACTGAACTTCTCCATTGGTCGTATGATTCTCTTTCAGGAAATAAGGGAGGATAGTCATATCCAGCCATCTTTATCCTCGGTTCAGCCATATATCCCTTTTTTTTTTTCTTTCCTCACTCACTCCTTGGTTTTATCTGGAAAAGTTGTATCTTTCAACCCTTCACATTTACACAGCAACCATCCTCTGCTACCAATTGTTAGCCGTTTTAGTTGCTGTGATATGAAGAGTCTAAAGTTCTTGTTCCTTTTCACCAAACACCATTTATTTCACTTCCACAACCTCTGCACAAAACTCTTAACAACACACCACCTGACAGAGGCCACCTGAAAGCCCCTTTACATATTAGTGTCAATTAATGGATACTTAACATAAATGAGACAACTAATTGCAATGTCTCTTAACCCATTACTTAACAAACAAGGCTGGTGAATAGCGGGAAAGGCCGAAAACGAGAACCGCGCCAGGCACCAAACAGTTTGATGCAAGCAGCCCGCTACCCTAGGCGAAATCGGGATCTCTCCATAGAGTGGCGAGAAACCAATTATCACCACTTATGCTCTATTTCCATACAATTTACGGGACCACCCCATATCCAACGGCTTTCCATGATTCATCGGCCTCCGCAGCAAGTGGTTACACTGGTGCCGATCAGTAATCCTTTTTGAAAACATGAACCTGGCGGAAGGGCTTCTGTGGGGAACCGTTATAGGGAGGGGTGGACGGGGTGGAGTGGGGCAGTGTACGTGGGTCGAGTGCTCTTTCAGAGGGTGAGTAGCCATCATTGCTCACAGGCAAAGAGCCCGGGGGTGATAGGCGTGCCATCCCAGTGCTTGAGTGGGGGGGGGGTGTCCCTCGGCCGGGGGGGGGTGGGGGACACCCCCTGCAGGAGTAGACTGCCTTGGGAGGGTGGAGGAGGCATGGGGGGGGGGGGAAAGGTGCAACTGGGGGGCAACCGCGCACGGCATCACCATGATTGATTTTGTGTACCCGTGTAGAATGTGGGAATCATTGCCTACCATCCCAGTCAGACCGCGATGCTTTGACACTGTGCCTGAACACTGCGAGAGGCAAAACACACAGCAAACAACATCCAAACACCCAGGGGATGGGATACAGCACCGGGGACATTTCCACGGTGGGAGGGTGGGTGAGTGCCACAGGGAAGGGACCAGCGCCTGGTCCAAGTGACGTTATGTGCGGGTGTGTGGGGTACAGAGTCTGGGGTCCGGTGAGGGGGGCCCGCTGTGGTCGGGTGTGCATGGGCAGGGCTTTACGGGTGGGGGAGAGGGAGGGGTCAATGGGGGAATAGAGGGCCCCGGGGTGGGTGCCATCACTGTTTGTCAGTCTAACACCCTCTCCCAATTCCTTACAGATATTGAACACTATGGCAGGGATATTGGATGCAGAACCTGCCCTCATGGTGCTGCTGCTAGGCCGGGTGGCCAGACGCCGGAGACGGCACTAGCAGCAACTTCGCCAGATGCTCAAGGCGGTGGACCATGTCGGTACCGCCCCCTACCCCGAGGACCCGGCTGCCCATCAGGCCGAGGTGGTACCCAGAGGGGGAGTCCCACAACGTCCCAGGGTATACAGGCATTGCTGGCCCTTCGAGCAGATGACGGACAGCGCATGCCACAGGAGGCTTTGCCTCAACAAGGAGGCGGTGCGACACTTGCGCCATATCGTTGTGGACTTGTCAGCACATGGAGGAGGGCACCAACTCCCAGTGGCCGTCAAGGTCATCGCAGCTCTGAACCTTTACGCCTCAGGGTCATTCCAGGGCTCGAGCAGGCACCTGTGTGGCATCTCGCAGGCCACAGTCCACAGGTGCATCCGACAGTTCACAGATGTCCTGTATGCCCAGACGGAAAATTACATCATCTTTGACATGGACCAAGCCCAGCCAGATGTCTGGGCAGCAGGTTTCTCCCCCAACGCTGGGAAGCCCCAGGTCCTGAGGGTAATAGACTGGACGCATTTGCTCTGCACTCACCAGACCATCTGCGAGTGCCCTACGTTAACAGAAAGGAGTTCCATACCCTGAACATACGGCTCGTGTGCAACCACCAGAAGAAGATAATGCACATGTGTGCACGCTTCCCAGGGTATGTCCACAACAGCTACATCCTGGGGCAGTCGGTCATCCCCAGCCTTTTCGAGGAGCACCCCAGGATGGGTGGCTGGCTCTTTGGGGATCAGGGATATCCACTGAGGACCTGGCTAAAGACGCCAGTACAGAGGCCGGAGACCTAAGCGGAGACCCGGTACAATGAGGCCCATGCAGCCACCTGGGCTGTGATTGAGCGGTGCATCAAATTCCTCAAGATGTGGTTCCAATGCCTCAACCTCTCCGGTGGTGCTATTCAGTACACCACCGGGAGGGCCTCCCGCTTTGTGGTGGTCTGCTCTGCCCACTACAACATCGCACAGCAGCGATGCAATGAGCTGGAGGTTGGTGATGAGGAACCAGTGGCCACCTCTGAGGTGCAGGAGGGAGAGGAAGAGGACGAGGATGATGAGGAGGCATTGGACCAGCAGGGGCTGGAGGATGAGCCCAGGGAGGAACTGGAGGACCAGGCAGAGGCTGCAGGACAGGTGGCAGAGGTGAGGGTCCGGCAAGCCTTGAAGGGCCAGGGACGCACTCATACACACCCGATTCACATGGGATGTGGCCTGATCCGTCATCGATACCTTACCCACCCCCACCCCATGTCCCACCCTCCCAGTGTCTGTGTCATATCACTCCAAGGTGCTGGGACTGTGTCAGCACTGTCAGTGAGTCACTGTCAAGGGCAGGGGGGTGATGATAACCCGCAGAGAGCTGTGCACCAGTGCTCCTCCATCTATGCCATAGCCTAACCCCTGCCTGTCTGCGGAGTGCTCGCTCACACCTATCACCTGCACGCGGTATGCCCGGGGAGAGGAGTGGAAATGCTTGGAGTGATGGGCTAAGGGTTCGGAGGTCGGCCCACGTTGCAAAAGAAAGTGACAGAGGCATCATACTGGTTGTGCACAAGGGTATTTATTGTGTGTAACAATTCCCAACTCTCCCGATGGTGCCGCCCCCCCCGCCCCCCCCCCCACCCCCCTCAACGCCCCTACCTACTCGTCCACTGCCTCCTCCCTCACCCGGTGCCCTCAGTGATCTTCTATGTACTTTGCCCTCCTTGCTCTACCACTACGTCTAGGTGTGCCCCCAGGATGTACATCAGAGGTGGGGCAGCCAGCTGCTTACCTCATCACGTGGCCTTCGATGATCCTGGCGGGTGTCCTCTGGGGGCTCTTCGGCCTGAGGGCCCGCGCACATTTGTCAGAGGCACACTATGCACAGCCGTGCTGCTCTGTCCCAAATGCTGACTGTGAGAGAGGCCGCACCCAGGGGAACTGGTGGCCCGTTGCCACTCCATGGCATAGGTCCAGGTTGTTACTCAGCACCCCCTCCTCCAGCTCGGTGCCCATAGGGCCCAGGGGTTCACCTTGGGACAGAAGGGCAGCTCGTTTAGCACCGGCTGCCCCTGCATCATCTGGCTCTGCCAGCCTTGGCGATTCTCCATGGTCTGCACTATCATGTCAACGCCCTCAGTGATTCTCCTCAGTGACTGGGACATGCTCTGCAACATCTCGGACATTCCCATCTGAGAGCGGACAATGTCCTGTAGAACCTCATCAAGGTCAACCTGGTACTGGGTGACATCTCCCAGTGAGGCGAACATTCTGTCGAGACCCTCAGCCATGGCCGTCACCAACTGCGCGATGTCTTGGACACCTTCAGTAATGGTGCTAACGTCGTGCACCAGGCTCTCCACTGCGGTCGCCACGGTAGCAGTGGTAGCCTTGGTGCCATGCATTGCCGGCATCTCCTACACCAATAGCCTCTGGGACTGCTCTAATCGGCCATGGACCTGCTGGTGTGTCGCTGACATTTCCCTCTGAATGTCCTGTCTGCTCCCTATCGTCTCCATCAGCTCCAGGATTACCTCTTCCACAGACTCAGCATCAGACTGGGACCCAGCTGAGTCCTGGGGTCCAGCAGACCTCTGACTGCTGTCTTGCCTGGGGGTTCCTGCCCCCCCTGATGTACATCAGTCCAGTGTGGTGCTCACCAGGTTGCGCCCCAGAACCACTAACATTTCCCATTGAGGTGCATGTCACTGCGCTGGTGGAGGTGGGAATGACAGCTATGACGCCTCGATCATGTCTTCTCGGAGCTCCCTCTGAGGTGTTCTCCTGCGAGGCTGGAGAGGGAGCCATCCACGATGGGCTGGCGTGATTGGCTAGGGTACCTGCGGGCGAATGGACGTGTGGTCAGTGGAGGGATGGGTCAGTCAGTAAGGCAATAACTACTCACGCTTGACAGGTCCTGCAGGTGGAGCCCGGTGGTTCTTCACCTGTGCGGCATCTGCCAGCCTTCACATTTGTGGCCACTCTGTCCTCGGCCACACCAATCATCTCCAGGGCCCGTTCCTCAAAGGAGGTGAGGATTCTTATGTCCAACACACCACCGCCAGTCTGGGCCATCTCCCGGCGATTGTGGGAAAGCTTTTCCAGAGGAGACACAAAGGGTGTGGTTCACAGTGGTGGGCGGAGGTTGTGAAGGAAGAGTTGGGGGGTTTGAAGTGAGGGGGGGTGGAGGGAGGGTTGGGGGTTGCATGGAGAGTTGGGGGGGTGGATGCTCGCACGCGGGCGCACAGGACTCGGTGGTGGGTAGGGGGTGTTGGTGTCTCCTCACTCGTGCTGCCCGGTGTAGGTCGTTGACCTTTTTCCGGCACTGGAGGCTAGTCCCCCTGCTCACACTCTCGGCGCTCACAGCCACCGCCACCTCATCCCAAGCAGCACTGGTTGCCCTCTGACTGACCCTCTGGGACCCTCGGGGGAACAGGTCATCCCTCCTGGCCTCCACTGCGCCCAGGAACTGGACTGAACTACATCCCCGAATCTTGGGGCCGGTCTCCTGCACACCATTGTTGCGAGCTGGCTGGGGCTGAGCAAGAGCTGCTTAAGTGCTGCTCGACCTTGTTAGCGGGGAGCTGGCGAGCGCAGTGCCAGAGAATCGGCTGGAGAGTCATCATTTGTTTATGGGGGTGTTTATGGTTATGATGCTTATGGGGGCCTCGTTAAGTTGACCAATTAACGTTGAATAGCATTGCTGGCCTCGCTGGGTCGAGCTCCAGGAAGCTCGCGGCAGTTCCCGCTCGCTACCACACTGAGAAATCTTTCTGGAGAATTGTGCCCATAATTTCGGCAGTCAAATATACTCTAAACCAGGTTTTTAATCCTTAATTCACCAAATATTTATAATCCAATATGTCTGAAATTCCTACATTCATCACAGTATTGACCAATCATTCCTATTCTCTCCTTATTTCTCTCTCTGCAATTGATCTCTCCTCCCATGGATTCAAAAAGCAATCATCCAGTTTGTTATTTTTCTTTCAATTGTTTACTCCTCGTCTTTCCTGGGAAGCACTGAATTGCAATGAAGAATTCCATCCAAAACACTGGCATACCTTTTCCTTCCAGATGATGACTGACCTGGTCCATGGCCACTCAAAGCAAGCTTGTTTACGTAGATAAATGAAACAAATCACCTCCAGATTTCATTATTGATTCTGTGGCACCTGGTGGGTGTACAATGTTTTCAGCATGTTTTGATTTCCACTCTTTATTTATTCTGCATTGCGCGGGTATATGGTGAAACTGGAAATAGAAAGTATATTGAGCACAGAACATGAGTTGTTTAAAGGTTGAGTGATTCAGTAGATGGGAGAGGTGAATATACAATAGCTCTGGTGAAGTGTGATTGCAAGGTTCATTTTGTATTTAAAAAGTGTAAGTACTGGGAAGTAAATATTCATGCCTATGAATAATTTATTCTTTGAAAGATGTTAGAACACTGATGGCATGTTTTTTTGATTTAATAGGGTGTCAGAAAGCAGAGGAACTCTAATGTAACATTCTGATAACATTAAATTCTGAATACCACATCGGCTAAAATAAAAAGGCAGTTTCAACTCTATTTAATTGGTGGTCCACGTGAACAGTATAGCAAGCACAGTTGCGTTAGTTGGGCTTGCTCTTGCATGGTTTAGGTTTTTATATATTTTGCCTGACAAGTTGATAATGCAGCACTGCAGGAAACCAGGCACCCGGGGACTGTGGTCAGGTCAAGACGTTGTCAATCACCTTAGCCAATTGAGAAATAAGCCGGGCAATTTTGGAGAAGGAAGAGGAAATTAAATGGGTAAAAATAAAATCTCTGATAACATTGTTTATTTCCTTATGTGATGAAGAGCAGTGGGAGGCTGGCACATTGAGCTGCTTTGAATGGTCCACAATATTCTCCTTTTTAAGAGGCTGGGATTGTTTGACTGATTAAGGGTGAAATTGCATTAAACATATCAGACTAGGACATCAATCATTGCTGATAATAGGACAGGGTAACTAATAAAGTTGATAGCAGAGGAACATACATCATCATTTATCTTTGGATATTACTACTTTCATTGTATTTGGTGCAAATATTGTGTTTTAGCAAACTAGCAAGCCATGTGACTTATGCAAACCAAGAGATTTATATCTGAATGTGCTTATCGGTGATAGAGTGAGGAACAGGTTTTCTGTACCTATTGTGAATAATCTGATTTCACCAACAGTGTTGCACAATGGAGTCAAAATCCCACTATTCAGGTCAAGCAAGGCTAGAAAATGGGAGAGTTGCTGGAACCAGGTATGGCAAGGAGAGGAACAAAATAGGTGCAAGATGGGAGAGGGAGAGAAGGGGAGGGAGAATGGAAGAGAGAGGAGAACTATGGAGGGGCAGGCAGAGGGACTAGGGGGTAAGGAAGAGAGGGAAGTGAATGAGGAGATGACGAGGAAAGGGGAGAATGGTTGAGTAGGAAAGGAGAAGTGGAGTAGGGAGCATCAGACCGGGAAGCTAAATGGAGAGAGGAGAGAGACACTGGGAGGCGAAGGGGAGAGAAGTTGTCTAAGGAGAGAGCAGTGATAGATGAAGAGACAAGGGCTGGTGTGCTGGGAGAGGGAGAATGGGGAAAAGGAGGAAAAGTGAGGGCAGACAGGATTGACAGAAATGGGTAACCTAGAGAGGGTAAAGAGGAAAAGGTGAATCAAGAAGGTGAGGGAGATGAACAACAAAACAAAGAACAAAGAAATGTACAGCACAGGAACAGGCCCTTCGGCCCTCCAAGCCCGTGCCGACCATACTGCCCGACTAAACTACAATCTTCTACACTTCCTGGGTCCGTATCCTTCTATTCCCATCCTATTCATATATTTGTCAAGATGCCCCTTAAATGTCCCTATCGTCCCTGCCTCCACTACCTCCTCCGGTAGTGAGTTCCAGGCACCCACTACCCTCTGCGTAAAAAACTTGCCTCGTACATCTACTCTAAACTTTGCCCCTCTCACCTTAAACCTATGCCCCCTAGTAATTGACCCCTCTACCCTGGGGAAAAGCCTCTGACTATCCACTCTGTCTATGCCCCTCATAATTTTGTATACCTCTATCAGGTCGCCCCTCAACCTCCTTCGTTCCAGTGAGAACAAACCGAGTTTATTCAATCGCTCCTCATAGCTTATGCCCTCCATACCAGGCAACATTCTGGTAAATCTCTTCTGCACCCTCTCTAAAGCCTCCACATCCTTCTGGTAGTGTGGCGACCAGAATTGAACACTATACTCCAAGTGTGGCCTAACTAAGGTTCTATACAGCTGCAACATGACTTGCCAATTCTTATACTCAATGCCCCGGCCAATGAAGGCAAGCATGCCGTATGCCTTCTTGACTACCTTCTCCACCTGTGTAGCCCCTTTCAGTGATCTGTGGACCTGTACTCCTAGATCTCTTTGACTTTCAATACTCTTGAGGGTTCTACCATTCACTGTATATTCCCTACCTGCATTAGCCCTTCCAAAATGCATTACCTCACATTTGTCCAGGTTAAACTCCATCTGCCATCTCTCCGCCCAAGTCTCCAGACAATCTAAATCCTGCTGTATCCTCAGACAGTCCTCATCGCTATCCGCAATTCCACCAACCTTTGTGTCGTCTGCAAACTTACTAATCAGACCAGTTACATTTTCCTCCAAATCATTTATATATACTACAAAGAGCAAAGGTCCCAGCACTGATCCCTGTGGAACACCACTGGTCACAGCCCTCCAATTAGAAAAGCATCCCTCCATTGCTACCCTCTGCCTTCTATGGCCTAGCCAGTTCTGTATCCACCTTGCCAGTTCACCCCTGATCCCGTGTGACTTCACCTTTTGTACTAGTCTACCATGAGGGACCTTGTCAAAGGCCTTACTGAAGTCCATATAGACAACATCTACTGCCCTACCTGCATCAATCATCTTAGTGACCTCCTCGAAAAACTCGATCAAGTTAGTGAGACACGACCTCCCCTTCACAAAACCGTGCTGCCTCTCACTAATACTTGCTTTTTCAGTTCCAGATTTACTAATTGAATTTCAATTCCACCAGCTGCTCCAGTGGGATTTGAACCCTTGACCCCAGAGCTTTGACCTGGGCATCTGGATTACTAACCCAGTGATATTCCCCCAACCCCCTGCCCAAAGAAAGCGGATGAAGGTTGAGAGGTTGAGGAACGATAAGGGGGAGGTGCATGAGAGAAGTCATTGGGGATTGGTAATGGGGAAGGAAGAGAAACTGGGGAAGGAAGGGGTACTGAACAGTCTATGTGATGTAAGTACATCCATAGTGTGCTAGGGAGGAAATTCCAGGGTTTTAATCCAGCAAAATTGAATGAAGTGTGACATAGTTTCAAGTCATAGTACTGAAGACTTAGTCCTCCAGAACCAGCCATGCCCCGAGCCAAGCTGTTCCGGTAAAGGTACAACATTAGCATCTACCTGCCAATGTGCAAATTGCCCAGGTATGTCCTATTCACCAAAGGCAGGACAAATCCAACTCAGACAATTACCACCCCATCAGTCTACGCTTGATCATCGGCAAAGTAATAGGAGTCATCGATAGAGTTATCAAGGTACACTTACGCAGCAATAACTTACTCACTGACGCTCATAGAACAGTGCAGCATAGTACAGGCCCTTTGGCCCAAGATGTTGTGCGGACCACTTACCGGAATCTAAGATCAACGTAACCTACACCCCTTCAATTTACTGCTGTCCATGTGCCTGTCCAAGAGTCGCTTAAAAGTCCCTAATGACTCTGACTCCACCACCTCCGCTGGCAGTGCATTCCACACACCCACCACTCTCTGTGTAAAGAACCTATCTCTGAGATCTCCCCTATACCTTCCTCCAATCACCTTAAAATTATGTCCCCCTCGTGACGGCCATTTTCGCCCTGGGGAAAAGTCTCTGGCTATCCACTCTATCCATGCCTCTCATCACCTTGTACATCTCTATCAAGTCACCTCTTTGTCTTCTTCGCTCCAGTGAGAAAAGCCCTAGCTCCCTCAACCTTTCTTCATAAGACATGCCCTCCAGTCCAGGCAGCATCCTGGTAAATCTCCTCTGTACCCTCTCCAAACCATCCACATCCTTCCTATAATGAGGCGACCAGAACTGGACACAATATTCCAAGTATGGTCTAACTAGGGTTTTATAAAGCTGCAGCAAAACCTCGCGGCTCTTAAACTCAATCCCCCTGTTAATGATAGCCAACACACCATACGCCTTCTTAACAACCCTTTCAACCTGGGTGGCAACTTTGAGGGATCTATGTACGTCGACCCCAAGATCCCTCTGTTCCTCCACATTTCCAAGAATCCTGCCTTCAACCCTGTATTCAAATTCGACCATCCAAAATGAATCATTTCACATTTATCTAAGTTGAACTCCATCTGCCACTTCTCAGCCCAGCTCTGCATCCTGTCAATGTCCTGTTGTAACTTGCAACAACCCTCAATACTATCTACAACTCCCCCAACCTTTGTGTCATCGGCAAACTTACTAACCCACCCTTCCACTTCCTCATCCAAGTTATTTATGAAAGCCACAAAGAGCAAAGGTCCCAGAACAAATCCCTGTGGGACATCGCTGGCCAATTCTGTACCCAGACAGCCAAATTTCCCTGTATCCCATGCCCCCTAACTTTCTGAATGAGCCTACCATGGGGAACCTTATCAAATGCCTTACTGAAATCCATATACACCACATCCACTGCCCGACCTTCATCAATGTGTCTCATCACATCCTCAAAGAATTCAATGAGGCTTGTGAGGCATGACCTGCCCCTCACAAAGCCATGCTGACTATCTTAAATCAAATTATGTTTTTCTAAATAATCATAAATCCTATCTCTCCGAATCCTTTCCAATATTTTGCTCACCACAGATGTAAGACTGATGGGTCTGTAATTCCCAGGGATTTCCCTATTCCCTTTCTTGAACAGGGGAACAACATTCGCCTCCCTCCAATCATCCAGTACTACTCCAGTGGAAAATGAGGACGCAAAGATCATCGCCAACGGTGTAGCAATCTCCTCCCTCGCTTCCCGTAGTAACCTTGGGTATATCCCGTCAGGCCCAGGGGACTTACCTGTCCTGATTTGTTTCAAAATTTCCAGCATATCCTCCTTCTTAATATCAACCTGTTCAAGTCTATTAACCTGGTTCACACTGTTCTCATGAGCAGAAAGGTCCCTCTCTCTAGTGAATACTGCAGCAAAATATTCATTTAGGGCCTCCCCCATCTCCTCAGACTCTAGGCACAAGTTCCCGCCACTATCACTGATCGGCCCTACTCTCACTCTGATCATCCTCTTATTTCTCACATAAGAACGCCTTGGGGTTTTCCCTAATCCTTCCCAGCAGGGCAGTTTCATGCCCCCTTCTAGCTCTCCTCAGTCCATTTTTGAGTTCCTTCCTAGCTACCTTGTAACCCTCTAGAGCCGTGCCAGATCCTTGCTTCCTCAACCTTACGTAAGCTTCCTTCTTCCCCTTGACTAGAAGCTCCACTTCTCTTGTCATCCAAGGCTCCTTCATGTTACCATTCCTTCCGCGTCTCAGTGGGACAAAACAATTCAGCACTCGCAGCAAGTACTCCTTAAACAACCCCCACATTATTGCTGTGCATCTCCCCAAGAACAATTGTTCCCACTTTTTGCGCCTCAGCTCCTGTTTAATAACAGTATAATTTCCCCTCCGCCAATTAAATACCTTCCCATACTGTCTGTTCCTATCCTTCTCCATGACTAAGGTAAAGGTCAAGGAGTTGTGGTCACTGTCACTGAAATGCTCTCCCACCGAGACATCTGACACCTGGCCTGGTTCATTGTCGAGCACCAAGTCCAATATGGCCTCCCCCTTAGTCGGCCTATCTACATATTGAGTCAGGAATCCTTTCTGTACACACCTGACAAAATCTGCTCCGTCCAAACCATTTGCAGTAAGGAGGTGCTAGTCAATATTAGGGAAATTGAAGTCACCCATGACAACAACTCTGTTACTTCTGCACCTTTCCAAGATCTGCCACCCAATCTGTTCCTCTATCTCTCTGCTGCTATTGGGGGGTATATAGAAAACTCCCAATAAAGTGACTGCTCCTTTCTTGTTTCTGACTTCCACCCAAACTGACTCAGTAGACAAACCCTCCTCAATTACCTCCTTTTCTGCAGCTGTGATGCACTCCCTAATTAAAAGTGCCACTCCACCTCCTCTTTTACCTCCCTCCCTATTCTTCTGAAAACATCTAAACCCCAGAACATCTAACAACCATTCCTGCCCCTGTGAAATCCATGTCTCCGTAATGGTCACAACATCGTAGTTCTAAGTACTGATCCATGCTCTAAGTTCATCTCCCTTATTCCTGACACTCCTTGCATTGAAACAGACACACTTTAACCCATTCCACTGAGTGCAACTTTACCCTATCAGCTGTCTATCCTTCCTCACAGACTTGCTGCATACTGTTTCTGCCTGTTCAACAGCTACTCTATCCTCTGATCCAAAGCTCTGGTTCCCATCCCCCTGCCAAACTAGTTTAAACCCTCCCGAAGAACTCTAGCAAACCTCCCACCCAGGGTATTGGTGCCCCTCCAGTTTAGGTGCAATCCATCCTTCATGTACCGGTCCCACCTTCCCCAGAAGATATCCCAATGTTCCACATATCTGAAGCCTTCCCTCCTGCACCAGCCCTGTAGCCACGTGTTTAGCTGCACTCACTCTCTGTTCCTTGCCTCACTTGCACGTGGCACCGGTAGCAATCCTGAGATCACTACTCTGCTTGTCCTGCTCTTCAGCTTCCAACCTAACTCCCTAAAATCACTTTTTAGATCCTCATGCCTCTGAAAGGCAGCCAGCATAATTAATCTGGACATACTCTCTTCCACCTTCTTCAGTCAGGAAAAAGATACAAAAGTTTGAGGACACGTACCAACCGACTCCAGAACAGTTTCTTCCCTGCTGCCACCAGACTTTTGAATGGATCTACCTCGTATTAAGTTGATCTTTTCGCTACACCTTGCTATGATTGTAACATTATATTCTGTAGTCTCTCCTTCCTTCCCTATGTATGGTATGCATTGTCTGTATAGCATGCAAGAAACAACACTTTTTGCTGTATACTAATACGTGTGACAATAATAAATCTAATCAAATCAAATCAAGATCAAGCCATCCAGAACACAGTAGCTCACGTAATTGCCATCCCATTCCCCACCTTCAGCATTTACTTCAGACAGACGCAGCGGTATGTACCATTTCCAAGGCGCACTGCAGCAACTCACCAAAACTCCTTCAACAGCACCTTCCAAATTTGTGACCTCTACGACCTTAAAGGACAAGAGCAGCAGATGCATGGGAACACCACCACTCTCAAGCTCCCCTTCAAGCCACATACCATCCAGATTGGGACTATATTGCCATTCCTTTACTGGCGCTGGAATCCTGGTACTTGCCTCCTAACAGCACTCTGAGTGTTTCTACAACACATGGACTGCAGCAATTCAAGAAGGCACCTCGCCATCACCTTCTAGAGAGCAGTCAGGGATGGCAATAAATGTTGTCTGGCCAGCGACACCCACATCAAATTAAAAGTCAGGATGGTGTGTGACTTGGGGGGACAGTTGCCTATGAGGTGTTCCCATATGCCACTTGTCCTTTTAAAGTGGTGATGGTCGTGGGTTTGGAAGGTGCCATGGAAGGAGCCTTGGGAAGTTGCTGCAGTGCTTCTTTGAGTGGTACACACTGTGTTGAGGTAGTGGAGGGAGTGAATGTTTAAAATGATGGATTCAGTTCCAAGCAAGTGGGCTGCTTTGCCTTGAATGGTGAAAGCTTCTTGAGTATTGTTGGAGTTGCTCTCATCCAGGCTTTGAAAATTCACAACCATCTTTCTTTGTGCTCAGTATAACTCAGGCCAGTAGGAACTTTCTCCTCTGATTTTATTGATTTCAATTTTGCTAGAACTCCGTGATGCCACACTCACTCAAATGCTGCCTTGACTTCAAGGGCAGTCATTCTCATCTCACTTCTGGAAGTGGATGGGATTCCTCCGGGTGCTCTGGTTTCCTCCCACAAGTCCTGAAAAACGTGCTGTTAGGTGAATTGGACATTCTGAATTCTCCCTCTGTGACCCCGAACAGACACCGGAATGTGGTGACTCGAGGATTTTCACAGTAACTTCATTGCCGTGTTAATGTAAGCCTACTTGTGACAATAAAGATTATATAAAGAATTTGGCTCTTTTGACCATGTTTGGATCAAAGCTGTAATGAGGTGTAGAGCCAAGTGTCCCTGTCAGAAGCTAAACTGAGCATTGGTCAGTAAGCACTGCTTCATAGCACTGTCAACAGCATCTTATATCGCCTTGCCAATAATTGAGAACATACCGATCGGATGATAATTGGCTCGATTGGATTTGCCCTGCTTTTTGTAGATATGACATGCCTGGGCAATCCTCCACTTTGTCTGGCACATTCGAGTATTGTAGCTGTGCTGGTACAGCTTGGCTAATGATGCAACTAGTTCTGGAGCATAATCTTCAGTAGGAAGCTGGGATGTTGTCAGGACCCATACCCTTGCTGTATCCAGTGCTTTTAGTTGTTTTATATCAAGTTAATTGAATTGTCTGAAGGCTGTCACCTGTAATGCTATGGACCTCAGCAGGAAGCCGAGATGCATCATCCACTCAGCACATCTCACTGAAGGTGTTGTTATTGAAATTATAAATAAGTAAGGGCAGCACGGTGGCACAGTGGTTATCACTGCTGCCTCAAGGCGCCGAGGTCCCAGGTTTGATCCCGGCTCTGGGTCACTGTCTATGTGGAGTTTACACATTCTCCCCGTGTTTGTGTGGGTTTCACCCGCACAACCCAAAGGTGTGCAGGGTAGGTGGGTTTGTCATGCTAAATTGCCCCTTAATTGGAAAAATGAATTGGTTACGCTTTTTTTTTAAAGCGCCATTGGCTACAGGAGTTAAAATGTGTTAATCAGAATGTATGTTACACTACCCCCACCCCACCATGACCACAAGCTAATAAGCATTTTTTTAAAAAAATTACAAAGTATATATAAATTTAGCAGCAATCAAAGCTTTTAGAATGATTACCTTTAGTTGTCCTGGTCACTATAGGCTTTGCCCAGTGCTGATCCTCAATACAGTTGTCAGCCAGTGGAGTTAGCTGATCCCAGCCTCAGGGGAATATTTGGAGCTATAATTCCGATGAAAAGTCATGGACCTGAAATGTTAACTGTTTCTCTCTCCACAGATTTTTTTTAAAAAAACGCATTTTATTCAAACGTGTATCAAAGTAGGTTACAGTAAATAAACACCCCGGGACACATTCTTCCCACCAATCAACTCGACAGTTTGTACTGATTTTTCTCCTTTTTTCCTCTCTCCACAGGTGCTACCAGACTTGTTGAGCGTTTCCAGCATTTTTTCTTTCTAGTTTTGATTTCCAGAATTAACAGTTATTCATAGCAGATACCGGTTGACAAATTGAACCAAGGTTTTGAGTAAACCCATGTGCAAAAGGATACTGCAAAAACGGCTTAATGTACAGTGTCGGTCAACTTTTCAGTGCTTGTTCAATTAGGATCATACTATTCATTGGTGTATTGGCTGGGAGGCTTACCTGCTAAGTGGGAAAATTCCATAAAAACAGGCATACTTCTCCAAGTTTCATTAGTGAGCCAGGATGGCTAGTCAATAACCTATAGCATCTTGTAGATCTGTAGACCTGCCTGGCTCAAGCATTAGATTGCAAAATCTGCCATAATGGGTTGACTGGTTTCTGAACTTCTATCACTGGTCATATTATGGGTACCACACTGGTTAGCACTGCTGCCTCACAGCGCCAGGGACCCGGGTTCGATTCTGACCTTGGGTGACTCTCTGCATAGAGTTTGCACTTTCTCCCCGTGTCTGCGTGGGTTTCCTCAAGGGTGCTCTGGTTTCCACCCACAGTCCAAAGGTGTGCAGGTTAGATGCACAAGGTTACTTACGGTGATAGGGTGGAGGAGTGAGCCTAGGTACAGTGCACTTTTGAAGAATCGATGCAGACACGATGGGCCAAATAGCCTCCTTCTGCACTGTAGGGATTCTATGGATTATTTTGTAGTCGCCTTGACCTCAAACAGACTGCATTTAATTTCCTTGTATTCCCTCAAGTTGGATAGCTTGTACATTAAACTGGCTACTTGGAAATTTAAAGGGAAATGCAGCCAGCTAAACTATTCTAATCTTCCCCAAAATGATATATTTAAAAAATCTATTCATGGAATGCAAGCATCGTTGGCAAAACCAGCATTGTATTGCTTATCTCCAAGTGCCCTTGAAAAGGTGGTGGTGAGCCAACTTCTTGATCTGCTGCAGTATGTGTAGTGTAGATACACTCACAGTGCTGTTAAGGAAGGAGTTCTAGGATTTTGCCAAGGAACAATGGAAGAACTGCGATATAGTTCCTAGTCAAGCTGGTGCTGGCTGAGAGGAGAACCAATTGTAACATTTTAAATGTTAAAAGTGGTCCTGATAGTGAACCAAACATTATAATGGAACAGTTAAATATGAAAAGAAAGTTTAAATATTTAGCAAAAACCACACTGCTCAAACGGAACCATACTATGGGTTGGAGCAAGGTGTACATATCACAATATGTTAATGAAGGGAATACGGCAAACTGATTCTAATATTTCAGGATGACATTGTTGCACAACATTTTAATTCAACAAAGAATAAACCTGCACTTTGTCATTTCAGTGTGAAGTCCACAAATGAAAGAGCTTTCTGTCTCTGTAAATTACAACTTGCTAACAAAATTATGGGAGCAGACTTTTAAAATCTGCACTTTTGAATGTGTGATTTCATTATTTTCTGATTAAAAAACAAAATAGGAATTCTCCTGTTTCTCACCAAGGAATTATACTTGAAGAGAAGTGGTGATGGTGCAGTGTTTCAGAATGTGGACTTTCACCAAATGTAATAACCACAATGCTACTTTATTTCTCCTCTCTCTGTTGTTGACAACTTTGACGTCATTCTGGGGTATGAATCCAGACACCATTCATTGTCTTGTACCTTCCCACCAAGTGGAGATTAATAAAGTGTTATCCTTGACTGTGAGCATCAATAATGGGGTACATTAGTGTCAATCCTGTCCTTCCTGGAGATTCACATATGATATTTTCAGCAGAGGTCATTTGATAATAATTAGAGTGGAACCATAGGCCTATTTTCCCTTTCTGTCCTAACTCACTATATTGAACATAAAAGATTAAATGGGGGTGCAGAGGAGCTTGAGGAACCCCTAAGCTGTAAGTTGGGCAGTATTAAAAATGATAATAGAGTAGGTGAATTGTAAGTCATGCTCTGCAGGGTATTGCTTTAATTGCATTTTCCCACAACAATGTTATGGCAAAATTAATTTTACATTAAGATATCAGCAGTTGCAGCTTGTGTAAAATATCTGTTGAATAATATGTTCTGTTTAGCAGTTAAGTCAAATGAGTTTGAGGATAATCAATCACTGTTTTCTGCAACTCCACATTGCAACACTTTTACTGATGTGCTTGGAAATCACACTTACAAGGCCAGGGTTTAAATGGAAATGTTCAACTAAAATAGTGGAAAGCACAACCATTTTGCACATGATACCAGCAGTTGAAAATTGGCAAGAATTGGAGGGGCAGCATTGCCAACCTTAATTCCCCTCTCTCCCACCCTCTCTTAATTTTAATCTAGTCATTGTCTCATATTGACACCAGCATCTTTACAGGTCATTACATTGGATGGATATGAAGAATAGAATAGAAATCCTGTCACATTAATTTTAATGTATTTTTTCTGGAACTCGCTTTTATTCTACTTTTTCTCTTTCTCACTTTATTTTTCTCTCTTTTGTCATCTCCTGTTTGAACCCAGTTGTAGTATCATTCACACTGCACAAGTGCCAGGTATTCACCATCTGCAACATAAATACCTTCCCTTAAATTTCCAGTGGCATTACTAGTGTTTAATCCCCCCCCACCCCAAACCAAATCTGTAAATATCCTGGCAGTCACAATTGACCAGAAACTGAACTGGACCAGCCATAACAGTGTTAGGAAAGGTCAAAACTCTGGGTATTCTATGACAGGGGTGTCTCACATTTTAACTCTCAAAGTCTCCCTACAATCTACAAGACATAAGTCAGGCATGTGATGGGTAGACTGACTTGGATGTTGGATGAGTACACTAACTCAAAGGGCATGATTGAATGGCCTCACCACCCCGACTCAGTGACACAACGAGGCCGCTAAGTCTCGCAAGAGGCCTCTCGTGAGATTTGCGACACTCAAAATGCTTCGCGAGATCCAACAATCTAACTGGCAGTGCCCAGGTGCCAGTTTTCCCATGCCAGGGATCAGGTTGAAGGTGCCTTGCCCTTAAGAAGTGGGATGCAGGGGAGCTTGAGGAACCCCTAAGAGGTAAGTTGGGCCAGTAGAGGGGGGGATCCGGAGATCGCGGCGCAGTGTTCGAGAGATCCGGGTGGCATTTAAAAATGGCAGCCCGCTCTCTTCCTGCACTGGCCAGCTCTCAGTGCAGGAAGTGTGGTAAGTGCCACCTCGGCGGGGCATTCCCAGCCGAGGCCAGAAAAAAACATTAGGCGCTGAGAAAGAACCTGCTATACTTGTGTTAAATCACGCCCAAGGAGTTTAATGCCATCCAGGACAAAGCAGCCCACTTGGTCAGCACCCCATCCACTGACTGACACATTTACGCCTTTCTTTCCACACAGACATGTCTACAGGATGCATTGCAGCAACAGCTTATCAAGATTTTATTTGCAGTTCCTCCCAAACTTATAGCTTCAACCATCTGGAAGCACACGAGAACATCATTACCTCCCACCACATTCCCTCCCCGCCCCCCCAAAAATCAACCCCTTCCTTGTTCAAGGGCCAGAATTCTAGAACTGCCTTACTCAACAGATTTGTGAAAACAGTTTTCACCCTTGCTGCAGCTCAAGAAGAAACCCCAACTCCACATTCTCAAGGGCGACTAGAATGGCGAGTAAATGCCTGGCCTTTCCAGAAACACCCGGATCACGAGAATGAACCTTATACTGTGCGGAGGTGTATTCAGCACCCCAACAGGTAGCGAATTTACCTCTAACCCGAGACGGCGAAATATTGATTGATATTTATTGCAAATCCTTGTGTATACCCATGTTGTCCTTGTCAACATTTGCCTCAGCAATCTACTTCTAAGTCTGAAGATATTATTATACAACCTAGATCAAATAATTCACAATTGTTATTATGACACCTCTTTTTAAAAAGTGAACAATTACAGGAATTGCCATCCCGTTAGTGTATCAAAGTTTAGCTGTTCAGCATTCGGATTCCAAATGCCACATTTTACGATATTTTTTTTAAAAGTCCCTTCTGTGCTTCGAGACATTTTAGTATTGATTAATGGAATCTCCGCCGTCAGCTTCAACTGGAACTGTGTGTTAGACAACTCGTCCATGCCGCAATTCGTGTGAATCAGCAGGATCCAGCCGCAGGCATCTCCTCCGTTCATTGATACAGCGTGGACATCCTGCTGGAAGACCCAGTTCGCAGGAGCAAACCACTGCCGCGGAGAAGTGGGGGGGGGGCGAGGGGAAAACCGCTGAAAGTCAAATCGCTCACTCGGCCCAGTGAGCAGGCAGATAACGCACACGCAGCTATTTTGGCTCGCTAATAATGCAGGCGGAGCGTCAGCCCAATTTGTGTTGGGAAATTGATGTCGCTTGTGTGCAGAAGCGAGCATTGCCACCCCTACGAGCGAGTGGAATGGGCGCGCTCTATCTGTTTCAACCAGCCCAGCTGTGAATTGTAACATTGTTGCATTGTGCTTCAGAACTGTGTCCATTTCACGTCGTCCTCACATTGGGACATGCTTTACAAAAGACATCCAAGACCCGAGCAAGACTGTGTTTGATCTTTTACAAGGTAAAGTGCAATGCTTGGATGGAAATACCCTTGGCCAGTAATCTCGTGTAGGAAAACAATAGTTTTATGCCCCCCCCCCCCCCGTATATTAACAACCTGCACTTAACAAACGGTACAGAAATTATAATGTTGTGTGGCGATCTGCTGGGTCGGGCGCGTACAGTATTTAGAATGTGTTAAATCGCGCTAATTTACTCGTGATGACCTTGAGTGCCAATTATTTTTGGTGTATAACACTAGCTCACCTTAACTACTTTCAGTGAAAGTGAAGGTGGATTTGCATACACTTTCCGTGAGCTGAACTAATTAATATTGTCCGTTATATGAATTGACATGGTGAGAAGTTCAATTATCGGAGCCCTTTCGTAGCAGGGGGTCTCGTTTATTCGATGGACGTTTTCTATTCGGTGCTGGAACATCTTTGTTGTTTTAAACGCCACTTTTTTTTAAATTCCAGGACGAAGTGGATTCTTTCCCTAGAACAACTTAGTTTTCCATACCATCTCTAACTTCTGATCTGGTAAGTCCAAATTCGATTACTCTGAAATGAATTGTTATCTTTCTGGGGGTTATTTACATTGCTGGGGATTTACAGGGAATAGATCTCAGTCCACAGCTCGTTAATCAGACCGCGTAATCCCTTGCTTGTAGCTGGAGATCTTGAATCACTGCTGTCTGGTCCACTTTTGCGCTGAATTGGTAGCATGTATTCTAAAAGAGTCATTTTATTTAGCGTTCAATGTAGATACAAGGAAAGGTTATTTGCACACTGAAAAATATAAACTGGGTGGTGTTAACTAATTAATTTGGTCCTTCCTGATTGAAATAACACTCGGATGTTGTTATTTTTGAGATACTTTGTCTATTCTATGAATCTGGATAGTAGAATATATTCATTTTGATGTAATATTTCTATTTAATTGTGATGTTGAAATATTTTTGCTATCCCACACTCCTGCTGCAAGAACAACTGACCTCTGCACAGGTTAAGGCTGTATTTATACTGCCATATTTAAGTTGATGCACAATGGTCTTGGGTACACATGCCACTTTAGACTATAAGAGCAATAAAGCCTTGAGGTGTGAGAGAGTGCATGTTCAAGAAACTGTGTGGCGGTTTGAGCTCCCAATGTGTGTGGTATCCATTCCACCTGCTTGGGCTTTCCAATTCTGGGCAATTTCCAGATGAAATTCAACATGTTCTGCTGTTCCAGCTCTGTGTTACAGTCTATGTATCAAAAATCCAAGAGCAACAAAACGTCTCTAGTCTAGATATATTCCTCCACATAATCCTCCAATTAAGAGCAATGTGGAAACTGGGTCGCTCCTATCGTGTTCCAGTTTGATATTTTGATGCAAAGGTCCATCTGATTTTTGGGTTTGACCGTGCCAAGGTAAATTGTTGCAAGACACAGCATGCCAGCCTGTCTTTAAGCTCTTTCTGTACTGGCATGGTAGCACAATGGTTAGCACTGTTGCTTCACAGCGCCAGGGTCCCAAGTTCGATTCCTGGCTTGGGTCACTGGCTGTGCGGAGTCTGCAGGTTTTCCCTGTGTCTGCGTTGGTTTCCTCCGGGTGCTCTAGTTTCCTCCCACAAGTTCCGAAAGATGTGCTTGTTAGGTGAATAAGACATTCTGAATTCTCTCTGTGTACCTGACCAGGCACCGGGGTGTGGTGACTAGGGGATTTTCACAGTAACTTCATTGCAGTAAGCCTACTTGTGACAATAAACATTATTATTAGTGCTGGTTGTGACAATAAACATTATTATTATTAGTGCTGGTTGTTGTTGCAAGCTTTGTTATACTCTCCATTGCATACATTTGGCATTTCTTTCTCTGTTTAATGCATTGCAAAAAAATTCAACAAGAACTTGCACTTGTCTAGCGCCTGATAACATTACAAATTGGCCAACGTCTCTTCAGCCAATGCACCCAAAACGATGATTTTCCTGCATAGAAATTCTATCCATTATGCTGCATTTCAGCTTCGGTTTTCACTATAATGAAGCAAGGAATTTTATAAAATGCCAATGTTTTTGGCTTTGCATTGCTGCAAAGTGACTTTCTGATTTTAAGCAGGTTACCCAGAAAATGAAGGTGAGCTACATCTCCAGAAGCAGGGGGTTTCAGTTTCATCCACTTTCCAAACACTTGGTAGCAGGATGTTTGTCCTCCCTGTTAGCTGGGAAAAGACATATAACATGGTGGAGTTGGTACCCACACATTATTTGGTAATAATAATAGAACAATCTATAATTTGATTTGCAAGTTTGGATAAACTGTTTATATATTCATTCAAATTAGTGTCTGACTATTTGGATGGTGAAATTAAGAAGACAGCTTATTCTGAGTAGCAGTTTCAAGAACCAGATTCAATGGAAATTGGGGATATGCCAAATTGATTTCAAAATCAATTCCAGAAATTTCTAAGAATCTTGTACCTTTTTTTGGAAGGAGGAAGTTACTTTGAGGGTTGCACATACCATGTTTTTTATGCACTGATGCTACTCGTGAAATGCTTGGTGACATAAAGCACAAATACATTTTTAATGATGTTTATCATCACGATTCATTGCATTTTTATATTCAGAATAATTAATACCCAGGAGCGTCTTGTAGTCGATGTGGGGTTTGCCTGACAACAAACCATAAGAGCACAGTTCAAGTGGCTTATAACCACAACCTTGAAATCACTCCCATGTCTGTTTGTTTTTAATAATGTACTGTGTGCAGTGTTATTGCATTTTGGGTCCATTTGTTTGGGTGGTGATTGCTGTTTCTCCATGACACTCCAATAGTGCACTTCATGGAGCTAATGTCTGAGTTTAACCACACAAAGCATTAATGATTTCAATGTGATCACTGCAAGTTTCTGAAGTGGCAATCTGCAGTTAATTACTGAGACATAATATAGGCATTATATATTGAAAAGCAAAGAGCCACCTGTAGACAATAACATTCTACTAGATGCAGCATTTAACTTTCTATTGAACACCACAGCCAGACAGGCAGCCCATACAAACCCTGGCTTAAATTCATTTGGCTTTGATATTCATTTGTGCAGGAGACCTGTGGCATGTATTAACCATTGGTCCTTCCCTGCTCCTGAAGCAGTGAGATTGCATCCCTGATCTCTTTCTTTGTATGTGAGGATGAATGATAGTTTCACTGCCCGATGATGATAATTCATGGGCAAAATATATCTCTCTGAATTATCACTGACATTGCCGGCTACGTGGAACATTTAAGAGTGAATATAAGGACTGGGCTAAAATCTAGGAATCATTCTCCCTCGTAACAAAAATGCAGAGGTCTATTGCCTCCCCTGCAGATCGGACAACTGTTTAGTATCTATTATTTCCCTGTCCCCTGCCCCTTTTACAGGCACACCTTTATATCCCTGTGGTTGGCTCCACATTTAGTCTTCTGAGAGTGATGGTGGGATGGAGGTGTTGGGAGAGTGAGGTGTGGGTGGTATTGGTGTTCATGTGGACACTTTTCACAGTTGCTGAGAGAAATGAATATGGATCAAAATGGGGCTCCAAGTCTACATTTTGAATTTGTAACTTTAAAATGGATAAATCTAACAGTGGATTGAACCTGAAATGGCTTTGGGAAAAAGATCTCTCATCAAAAATGTTAATGACAGAAAAAGACTTGTCACCAGACAAGGGCCCTGTCCATTCCATCTGCTAAATCTGCCAAACACATTCTAAATGTGTGTACCTGTTATATGTACGAATGATAAATATTAATCGGCTCCCCCGTGATAAATTGGATTTCAAGCCAAAAATTTACATCTAGTCTTTAACATGGACACATGTAAATTAAAATATCTTGCCAATGAGAATCCATCCAAGGATTTTATCATGTGCCTGAAAATTGCCCACACTTGCCACCTTTTATGAGAGATCAATTTTATTCTGTGCAATGTTCTTCATTTCAATTTCTGTTGGATTGATAGATGCACAAGTTGCAATCTCTAAAGATTCAGGAAAATCAATTCTGTATATTTGGTAACAACATATTATGTTCTAGAACTATGGAACTGGTGGGAACAATTTTTGTATCCAAACTACCCATTAACTAGTAGATTTTTGTCTTTGTGTGACATGTATTTCTGGTCATGTGCAGGGTTCCACATGAATCAGGTGGGTATTTCATTGGCATTGCAGTGGTGTCATAACACTCCCAACAATCTTTCCAGTCTTTTTGCTGGTTCCGTGTTTAATTCCAAGTCATGTGGATAGCCGGGGCTGCTGAGTTGTGATTGGAAATAGGTTTGATTTTAACAATTTTGAAGTCGTTTTTGATGATTCTTGTGAACTTTTTCGGTCAACAGGTATGCATCTTTCGTTTGGACCCAACACCATTACTGGTAGCAATGGGCTTCCTCTCGGAGTCAAATTCTGAAATATGAGGATGAATGCCCATCAGGAAGGCATTCTGTGCTTAGTTATGTACCCATATCTGCAGACTAAGATAAACATTCATTCCTTTGGCAGATGATTAGTACAGTCAAGGTGGACTAAAATCATGGGCCTCGTGGCAGGGATACAAATGGCCGTTAAACCATTTGGCAGGATGATTCTTCAGGAGCACTGCAATCATTACCCATGGCAGTACATGAAGGAACATAGACCAGGATGATTTGGTACTCCAGTAAAACCAGATTAACCACATTTGCCAAGGTGGCACCAATATTTGTTGATTATTGTCAGTTATCCAGCAATGACTGAGGTGATCCATCTTTGAAGCCCCCTGACTTCAAAGGGGGCACATTTAGAGTGATTCCATGTATTGTCAGGTCACGTGGTAAAGTGCACCATAACCCTGACAGTGCCTGTACCATGGGTCATGGCCTCAAGAAAGTCTCCACTTCCATCCAGACTGAAATGTTGAACTATGGGCTGATGCTTAAGTGTGTCAAAGAATGTCACACTCCTTGCAGCCCATTTTATACAGCACTGACCAATTTAGCAGCCAATGGATTTGATGCTGGGTTGTTGTTATTTTTCATTTCCCTTTGGGTTTCCTTTCCCTTTATCTTTTCCTGCCACATTTTAATCCCGGTCTGACTCGCCTATAAAAGGCTGTAAATGGGTGAACTTTCTTTGACCGTTTCTGCAGGCTTAAAAAACTTGCCTCTTTGCCCTAATGTCTCCCCTTGTGGTTAAGTGTCAAACTTTGGTTGATAATGTTCTTGTGAAGCACCTTGGCATGTTTTTTTAAGTTTAAGGCACCAACTAAATGCAAGTTGTTATTATTGTCAGTAAAATGTAGTGAGCTGGATCGCCATTGTCTGACATTTACTTCTGGGCATACCTGTTCCAATTTCTCCTGGTAGGGTTTAAGGATTCCTCAACTGGCATTCAAAGTGGGGTCAGTAACATTGATTTTAGTATCATGTACATACCAATTAAAGTGCATATTTGTAAATGTTTTTTTTTGGTTCAAATACCGTACCCATTCTATCCCATTAGGCCTTTCATGTTAAATGTGATTAGATTGAACTACATATTTCACCAGCTTGCAGCCTGACCTTTTCTTCACAGGTAATATGTGGACACTGATGGATCCATTAGTTATGTCTATCACTCCAGTGAATCTGATGATGGGCAGCACCAGCTGGCTAAGCAGTGCTAGAGCACAACATTTGGTGTTAGTATTGTGTTTTCTTGAGTGTTGTGTGGAAGAATGCAGGTAAAATATGGCATTTATTTTCTAAAGGATGTTACATATTTAAATAAAGTAAAACAAGCTAAATGTTTTGTTTTTAAATGTTGGCCTGACATTGATTCATGTTATATATTTTAATGATTTCATCCAGTAGTTTATAGTCAATTATCTTTATGCATGTCCCAATATTCTGCTTACTTTATCTCTCTGCCCAGGATACTGATTCATGCAGGACTCCAGTTCCATATATGCAGGGAGCCCTTCAGAACCTTGCCCATTCAGTTATTCCCAAGTCAATGTCTTGTAGATGATTCAATGATGGATGCAGTGCAACTGTGCATCACCTATTCCTCACTTCATAATCACAATTGCAATTTCCAGCATTTATCACTGGATGTGGTGGTGTTTGGCTGTTTATTTCCCTTTCTCGTTTCTAACCCGGGAGCAAAGAGATATTGTGTTTTGTTTACTTTGTTCGTGGGATGTGGGCATCACTGGCTGGGCCAGCATTTGTTGTCCATCTCTAATTGTCCTTGAACTAAGTGGCCTGCTAGGCTGTTTCAGTGGGGGGCAGTTAAGAGTTAACCACATACCTGTGTAGGTCTGGAGTCACATGTGGGCCAGACCGGGTAAGGTTGGCAGATTTCCTCTCGCTGAAGGAAGGACATTAGTGAACCAGATTTAAAAAAAAAAAAAAAAAATTTTTTTACAACAATCGACAATGGTTTCATAGTCATCATTCGACTTTTTTAATTCCAGATTTTTATTGAATTCAAATTTCATCATCTGCCATGGTGGGATTTGGACCTGGGACCCCAGAGCATTTTCCAGTCTCCGGATTACTAGTCTAATGACAATACCACTATGCCACCACCTCCCCATTTGTTCCTGCTGTGAAAGCTTTCTCAGCAATTAAACCCAGGACCTTTCCATCTTTTAATGTTTTCAGTATCACAGCTGACGTGCATTTCCCTTTTGAACCTTTAGAGGAAGCCACATACCCCAGCTCTCATTGAAAACAAAAGAGTCGACAAGGTGGGAAGACCATGGCTAAGATTTTCCACTGTTCTCTCTAAAGTACAGTTTGATAAGAAAATGTAAGAAATAGGAGGAGGCCATTTGGGCCATTAAGCCTTCTCTACTAGTCAGTAAGGTCATGGTTGACAGTTTGTCATCTGGTCAACAGAGTCCTTGACTCCTTTGACTGTCTATGGACTTGGAATTGCATAAGTGGAAAATCGCAGTATCCACCTATTTTCACTTGGAGGCTGATCAATCCATTGCTTATGTTGTCCTACAAACTGCTTTGACCAGAGCAGATGTTGATTATATATCTTTCAACATGTTGTGAAAGCAACCGTGTATGAACATGGAGGACGGCATTCACACTCAGGCTAACACAGAGAGACTGGTGTGTTGAGGCAAGTTACATACGGAAGGGTCGAGATTATGTGAAAATATGGTGTCCATGAAACACTCCACGATCGGCATCAGATATAAGGTGAGGATTATGAAGGAAGTATTACGTTTGGCAGTTGTGGTTAATGGGGGTTCTCCAGTTGGCCTCAAGTGTCCTTCTGCTAAAAGGTGCAGCTAAAAGGTGCAGGGTTGTTGCTACAGATCCCTATCCAATGACTCCTGCTGGAATGTTTGAGCATGTTAAAACCGAGTGATGAGAGGATCAGGTTCAGCTGTGATGCCTCCCACAGTTTGCTGCTGTTTTAGCAGGATGGTTTTACAACAGCCTGTGGAACTGTGATCCAACCTGAGTCAGACCAGCAGAAGGGGAAAGCCGGTAGAAAAAATTAAAACTCATTTGCATAAAAATAGTTTGCTCACTTGGATGTTATAAAACATAAGATTTATCACACTAATCAACAGAAATTTCATTTTCATTTTAACTGAATAACTTTCTTTAAAACAAAAATGGAATATCTGAGATGGAGTTAATTGGGACAGTGTATGACCTGGTGTACTATTTAAGGATAGATGATGGCTATTTTTTGCAGGAGCCCTGATGAGCGTATATAATTAATCTGTAATTTATTCCTAAAATAGTTGACCCTCATCATGGGAGGTAAAGTTAGCTGGAAAAAGAAGTGTTTCTCTGTTTTTATAGAATAAAACCTCAAGCTGTTCTAATATAATGCATCAGGGATATGCTTCACTGAAAAGTGGCATTTAATGCCTAATTCACTCTGACAACACATACTAATCTAACATTGGTTTTTCATTTGACATTATACAACTATTTACAACAATGTACCAAACTATGTGATGTGGGTTTCTGTTGCCCATAATAGCAATAAATACTGCGTTCATGTGACGCTCCTCTTTAAGTGGATGTTAATTGTCCTTCCACAGTCATGCACCTAAGTGAATAACATAGAATGCACTTATCAAATTACTTCACCTTGTTGCCTGTATTTCAACCTTCAAAAGCATTCTCAGAACTTGCCCCTTTAACTATTAATTTGGTCACCTTCATGGTTCTTTTTATGGTTGGCATCCACTTTTACATTTAGTTTCTAGCTAAGCACCTTGGGATGTTTTGTATATTTAACAGTGCTTTGTGGGTGAATATCATTAACTGATTTCACTTGGACAGAAATAAGGGTTCTTCACTTGGTCTCAACAGTCTTCGGTGGAGAGGGGAAATTGGTAAAGTTTCCAACTCCTAACTCCTAAAACTGTATTTGCTTGAGCATCAGGTGAGAGCAAAATTGGGCTCTGGCCTTGAGTTAGTCTGCCAGCCAGGAATGAACTTGCCTAGATTGGGAAGAATGACTACTTGCGAAACATTCTACGGTGCCTGATGCCAATGGAACTATACTCCAGTATTCGTTTAGAAGGGAAGAGGAGATAACAAAAGCCAAGTGTGTTTAATCCACAGACTAGTAAGTCTTTCATCAGTGGTAGGGAAACTCCTGGAGAAAATGCTGAAGGAGAGAATCTACTTACACTTGGGAGAGGCAAAGTCTAATTAGGAATAGTCAGCATGACTTTGTCAGAGGGATGTCATGCCTAACAAATTCGATTGAATTGTTTGAGCATGTGACCCGGTGTGTGGATGAAGGTAGTGCAGTTGATGTAGTTTACATGCATAAATTTCAGCAAAGCCGTTTACAGGGTCCCACATGGGAGACTTATAAAGAAAGCAAATGCGCATGGGACACATGGTAACTTGATAAGGTGGATTCAAAATTGACTGAGCTGTATGAGACAGGACGGCTGCTTTAGTGACTGGAATCCAGTGTCCAGTAGCGTACATGGGGTTCTGATGGTGGGTCCTCTACTGTATAAATGACTGTGGTGGGTAGGATTAGTAAGTTTGTGGATGACACAAAGCTTGGCCTGGTGATTAACTATGAGGTTGAATGACTTTGGTCACCGGAAGATATAGATGGGATGGTCAAGTGGACAGAAAAGTGGGAGATGGAACTTAATGGGCAATACGGTAGCACCGTGATTAGCACAGTTGCTTCACAGCTCCAGGGTCCCAGGTTCGATTCCCGGCTTGGGTTACTGTCTGTGAGGAGTCTACACATTCTCCCCATGTCTGCGTGTGTTTCCTTCGGGTGCTCCGGTTTCCTCCCACAGTCCAAAGATGTGCAGGTTAGGTGTGTTGGCCATGATAAATTGCCCTTCCCTTGGTGCCCAAAAGAGTTGGGTTACTGGGTTATAAGAGTAGGGTGAAGGCGTGGGATGCTTTTTCCAAGGGCCGGTGCAGACTCGGTGGGCCGAATGGCCGCCTTCTACATTGTAAATTCTATGAACCCCAAAAAGTGTGAGGTGGTGCACTTTAGAAGGAGTAATGTGACTAGGAAGTATTCAATAAATGGTCTGATACCAGGATGTTCCAAGGAACAAAGGAACGTTGGGGTGTTTGCCAATGAACTCTGAAGGCAGAAGGACAGGTTAAAAGGGTTGTGACACTTGCCTTTATCAATCGAGGCATAGATTACAAAAGCAGGGAGGTCATGTTGGAGTTGTATAGAATTTTGGTGAGGCCACAGCTGGCGTACTGTGTGCAATTCTGGTTGCCACGTTATAGGAAGGCTGTGATTGCATTAGAGGGGATGCAGAAGCAATTCACCAGAATGTAGCCTGAAAACATTTTCAGTTATGAAGAGAGGTTGGGTAGGCTTGGTTTGTTTTTGCTGGAGCAGAGAAGACCGAGGGGGGACCTGATCAAGGTGTACAGGATTAGGAGGGGCATGGACAGGGTGGATAGGAAGCAGCAGTTCCCCCTTGTTGAAACGCCAGTTATGAAGGGACACAAGTTCAAGGTGAAGGGCAGAAGATTTAGGGAGATTTGAGGAAAACCCTTTTTCCCCAGTGGATGGTGATGGCCTGGAACGCACTGTCTGGGAGGGTGATAGAGGCAGGTTACCTCGTATCCTTTCTAAAAAGTACTTGGATGAGCACTTGGCACGTCATAACATTCAAAGCTATGGGATTAGGTAGGCAGGTCAGGTGTCTTTCATGTGTCGTTGCAGACTCGCTGGTGATTTTTGTGAATTTAAAATAAATGAAGAAAAATCAATACTGCAAGAAACAGTTAAACATAAAAGAAAAAATATTGAAGAAATAGAAGCAAAAAGCAGAGCAGAAATAACATTTTTGAAATGCTGTCTGCGATAGTTAAAATTCATCTATGTATCAAATTAATGCTATAGTATGTTCCTGTTGCCTCAGTAGCACAATGCTTGAGATGTGGATCCCATTGTCTGTCTGATCTTGCTGCTGTTTGAGAGTGCAGCAGCCAAAAGGCACTGCTGATATGAGGATGCAGGATATCCTATTTACTTTATATGTTGCACATCAGAGGACTGTTGTGATACAAGATGCTGTATGTGAGCATTCACTATTCAATGATTTTGAAGTGTTATACAAAATGGCTGGCTCCATCATTGAACTCCTTTGACCGATTCTTAACATTTGGTTTGTGATAAATGGGTAGTGTAGTGGCTATGCTGCCTACTAGCAATCGACGTGTGAAAGTTCAAGTCCCTCCTTGACAGTTTGAGAATTTTACTTTAAAAGTATGAAGTCATAAAACCAGTGTCAATAGCAGTGATTGCTGTCTAAATCAAACTGGCAAGCTCACTATCTTTAGGAATCAAAAATTTGCTTTCCTTATCCGTTCTGGCCTAAATGTGACACCAGCCCCACACAGACAGGGTTGACTCTTGCCAGGCCACTTTCAGAGGACGGCTGAGCCACTCGGTTGTAGTAAACTGCTGCACAGTGGCTCAGGAGGTTGGCTCACCATAACTGACAACGGTGTATCTCAGGATGGGCGGCAAATGGCAGGCGTGCCAGCGACTCTTGTAATCCTGAGAAGTCTGTTTTATTCTTCAAACAATTTCAATTTTGGCCTGCCAGAAAGATTGGAGTGTTGAGATGTTTAAGATTTGCTTTACCCATTTGCCTCCCTTAATATTAAAGCACATCCAAGCTGGCACAATGCACTCAGTGAAGCTTGTCCAACTTGGCGTAGTTGATGCTTTGGCATAGTGTAGCTACCACTGGTATTATCTGTATTCTAATTCTAGTCAGTCCTTCAGCAAAGCATTGCTACTCATGTTAATTCCGGAACATTGATCAGGCTGCTCAAAACTGGAAACGGCTGCTGAATAATTCACAAAGTGAATATCTTCTAACTCTTGGAAGATTGATCGTAATGCTCTATAATTAGCTATTGCCTCTTCATTTGAAAGCTGCTTTTGGGATTTTCAAATTAATCCACTGGAATCCTGTATGATATTAAATTCTTGGAAGAATTGACCTTCTGACCCTCTTTGCTTCGTTCTAAGATTCTGCAAAGCTTTTCCTGGATGTGAAGAGTTTTGTTTATTACCCAGAAGCTGGGGATGATTGGATATAAATGTCAAATTGTAATTTTAAAAGATGAAGTAAAACCAAAAAAGCTAGATCAATGAAATACACACTAAAAATTGGCTTGCCTACTTCATGCAGGGATTCCTATTATCTCCCAGGGAATTGCGTTTTTTTTTTTCTTTTACCATCTCAAGATGATTGTTTTCATTTCTGAATGATACAACTAATAAAGTCGTAGAAAAATCCTGTCCATTCCATTTGGAAATTCAATGCAAAGGTTGACCTTTTCAGTTATGTAATCCCCCAGCTTGGGGTGTCTCAGAATGTCATGCAGGGATTCCTATTATCTCCCAGGGAATTGTTTTTTTTTTTTTCTTTTACCATCTCAAGATGTTTTCATTTCTGAATGATGCAACTAATATGTAACAATGAGAAGTAGCAGAAAATCCTGTCCATTCCATTTGGAAATTCAATGCAAAGGTTGACCTTTTCAGTTATGTAATCCCCCAGCTTTGGGGGTATCTCAGAATGTTATGTACACTATCTGCAATAATTGCATGATTGAAAAAGTCGTAAGATTTTAATTCTTTTAATGTTTTGACATTTCCTGCACTAGTAGTATGACCAGTTGTCCAGTTTAACTGAAATTTGGAGAAGAAAAATTGGAAATGGAATGCAGAAAGCCACTAATCTTGTTTGGAGGTCAATTTGAAAAAAAGGCTAAAAATGGACAAGAAGGGAGTTTGGCAGTGTTAAATGATATATACCTCCGTGCAAGAAGTCTAAGGAAAAGGCAAATGTGTTCAGAGCACAGCTTGACATGTGGGAGTATGATATTCTAGCTCTTACTGACACATGACTGAAAGAAGGACAGGAATGGCAGCTCAACATTCCTGGTTACAGGATTTTCAGAGGAGATAGAGAGAGATTATAAAAAGAGGGAAGGTCGCAATATGTAGAAACAATTCTCGCTATTGAATGATATGGTAGGAAGATCATTAAATTAGGCCACATGGAATTAACGTGAGGACAAAAATTACACTACTGGGTGTGTATTATAGACCCCCCCCCCCCCCCAACTGTCTGAGGGAGATGGAAGAAATGCAGGCAATTCTCCGAGGGCCACAAAAGTAATAGAGCAGTAATAGCCGTGGACTTTAACTATACTAATATTAACTGAGATAGAATTAGTTTGGAAGGCACAAAGGGAGCAGAATTATTTCAATAAAAACAAAAGTCTGAAACATGCACATGGGAATTGTGCCTGTGTTCGAGTGACTTAATACAATTGTCTGTTTGCATTGCATGTGAACAGAGTGCCCAAGCAGGCTTCCATATAACATGGTAAACAACAACATCTTGCAGTTAACACCCAAAGTCCCAGGGCTCCTTATTGAGGTATAAGGAAATGAGCACCAGTTTGAGGAGGGAATGATTAAGAGAACTGAAGATTTGATGAAGAAAGGGGTTATGTAGGCTTAGGATGAGAATTTCCATGTATTGGATCCAAATAGCCCTGTCTCCAAAGCTGAAGGAAAGGGATGGGTGTTGCAACAAAGCCCAGAGTCTCTGGAATCGAGTGTTTCCAAGGCTGGAGGAAAATTTGAAGTTAAAGGAGCTTGCCGAGGTAGGATGGGCAAAAATATATGGAGATATCTTGAGGACAAAAAATAAATTATTTTAACACACTGGTGGATGGAAGCTACGATAGATCAGGGTGATGATGGCTGAGAAGGATTTGGTGCAGAGTTTTCACAAGTTTGAGTTAATGAAGGAAGGAAGGACAACCAGGAGCGCGTTTGAGTTGGCAAGTTTGGAGGTAACATGAGACTGTATGAGTGTTGCGGAGGTGGAAGGGCCAGGGTAATATTTTTTATTGAATGGATGAGAGGCCTGAAACTAATCTCAGAGATGGGAACTAAGCCCCAATGGCTTGGAGAAAGAAAGTAAGTGATGCTGAGGAAGTAAATAGCAGGGCCAAAGGTACGCTTTAATCTTCAGGATGTCCAAATAAAAGGAGTCATGATTCGTCCAAGATGACTCTTAAATTTGGTCCAGAATGGGTGGTCATGGGTGAATTGTGCTTTTACTATCCACTCATTGTGTTCTGGCGTGGGAGCCATTTTGAGGTCTGAGTTTCTTTTTGTGTGCATCTGATGAGCAATATGGCTGGAATTTGGGTATTAGAAATGGCCTCTTCTGTCCGTCTCAGGATTTTACCCAAGCCATCTGTAGCAAGAGCTTGTGTGTAAATGGGAGGATGTATGACACTGTTTTCAGACAATTACTATCCTATTTATGACAGTCAAGACAGTGAAAATTGGCTTTCTAGATGTTGCATGGAGATGGTTAAGGAAAGCGATAGAGAGAGAGAATGAAAGAACAATTGGCAGGAACAGAAAGAAGTATCATAGCATATAGTGTGAAATTGTTTGCTTTGTCCAGTCGATTTGCAGCATTCAAAAATTAACAAAGCACAGCATTGTGGCATGAACTGATTAAAATGAATAACTGAATAACCGCTTTCTCTTTGTGGTGCTGGTTAACTGTCGGAAAGAATATTGATTTCTTTCACTAACACCAGTAGGATATTTGATCTGATTAATTTGAAGATTCTACCGTTCACTGTATAGGCCATTGAAAACTCTTTTTGTTGAGCATTGGAAATATCCACTGGTGACATGCTTTTTGCCTCTGTTGATCATGTGTCTGAAGTTAAGACTAATTAACACAGTGCTATCTCTGCTGCATGCACACAGTCAGGAATAGTTGATGGATTCAATTTTCAGACCCTACTTTGATTTCCAGCCCCCCACCGCCCCTTCCCCACACCTATTCATAGACATTAGGATAAATATTCCGTGTGGCAAATTGCGATCAAAGGTTTAATCCTGACTCTGCTAATGAAGCTACAAAACTTCTCTTGATTGATGTTTGCTCTTCTCCATCATTACTGATATAACCACAGGTTCAGCAGGCTGACACCAAGATAAAAATAAACTGGCACTGGCCCAACTGTTTTGTTGACATCTCTACTCTGCAGATGTGTCCTCTTCTGTTTGGGAGGGGATGATTTATGAAGGATCGTGACCCAATGCAAACCCATGTTCAGCAAAACTCCAGCCGGGGAACTAGACTCTGGTGGGGGGGGGGGGGGGGGCGGTTGGCATTTCCTGAATCCTGAGATGAGCAGCCCAATTTTGCTCCTGCTCCAAGTCTCTTGTGCATAGACATTGCTCAACATTGAATATTTGAGCACAGGGAAGTTCTTTTAGAATCTTAATTTCATCATTCTGCCAGATACACTGACTTATTTTTATGTTGAATATCCCATCCTGCTAATTTAATCAAATGTTTTATTTAACATTTTTTTTCAAACATTATATAATAATACTCCAGACATCCTCTCCCTCCTCTGGTGATAACCACGGGGCATAATTTGTATAAAACCAAAACATGTTGAAACTACTGCCATAAAGAGTAAGTAGTTGCTAAGTTACTGATATACTTTCAATGATGAGTATGCAATGAGTATGAACGGTATGCAAGTGGGAGATTTTCAATGAATAGACAGGTAGCAGAGACTAGATATTAAGATTGACATTAGTCTAATTAAATGCAGACATCTCCCATATGCACACTTGCCATAAAACGTGGTACTTCATACACTCTGCCACGAGAAGTCCTCAAGGCCATGTGAAGACCCAAAACAAGTGGACAGATTGAGTTCAACATGGCACTTGAGAAGGTATAGGATGAGAAGTGTGAAAAATACAAGCATTTAATGGTCCCCAAATGATCCTGCCCAGAACCAGTGCAATGTTTGTTGCATTTAGTGCAACAATCAAATTGGACGTTTAAATCCTACATTTTAAAAGAGTGCTACTTTTTTTTTCATTATTTTAATCAGAATGTTAAGGTTTTGCCTTTATTCAAAGTACCCTATTGCTGAAAGATTATTATCCAGCTGTGCAGCTTATTCTAATAATTTAAAGCAAGGCATGTTGCTAAGTTTGGCCAAGTATGGGGATTCCTCTTGGTTCATGTCATGCCCTGCTTATTTCCATGCCATTTATGTGGTGTTGGTCTTTCAATTTACACTGCTCTATCCTACCATTTGATGGCTTTTATATCCTCAGTAATGAAATGTGAAAAGATTAGCAATCCCCTGGTATTCTTTGAAGGAGCATTCCTCTGCTTGTCTGATGTCTTATATTTATCCTAAAAGCAACATCACAAAAACAGATTTTCTGGCAATTATCTCATTGCTAATATATGATACCTGCTGCTGCATTTCCTGACTCCTCACTGTAATTGGTTGTAAAGCACTCTGAAACCTCCTGAGGTTATGCAAGAGGCTATATAAATGTAAGTTCATTCAATGTTTTCAGTACAGAGCACAGTCCAGTCTATTTCAGTTTCTGTATATATCTAGTTGTTTTCCTGTATAGATGAGTTTATAGTGTCTAAAGTATGATGCTTCACTTTCAAATTGAGATTAAGCAATGAGAAATTGCATTGATATTGACAACTGGCTGGCTCAGCAATTGGCAAAGGTGCTCTCCTTACAGTGTCCACACTTGGATGTGTAAGATATGAATTGAACAGCTGTTGATTAAGGGAGAAGAGGTTTTCAACAGTCTATTCTTTCAAGGAGAGAATCTCTGGCATAAATCAGGGGTTTTGAAAATGAATTATTGTTATTATTTTTATCTTCCTACTTTGAAAAGTGGATTATTTGAGTGATTTATATTTAAATGTCCTCATTAGGGAGGCTCTCAATTACTAGCCAGCCAGGTTCAGCATATATTCATTATAAAATATAATTCTCCAGACTTTCAGGAGCAAAGTGCTTTAACCCCATATCTCGGGTAGCTCACTATCGACTCTCTCAGTATTACCATGGACAATATTTGCATATTTTCTTAGTGCTCGTGATGTGATCAATGTGGTTTGTATGCGAAGTGTGTGTATTTTCTTACCATCAGGAGTATTGTCCCAATTTAATTAGCTCCAGCAGCAAGCTTCTCAGTGTGACTTTTAAAATTAGGAGTTATTTATTATCCCATACTTGCCCTAGAGTTCAGAAGTGATGTTTCGCTCATTGGCCTCATACACATTACACTCATACAAAGATTAGGTACAGATGAAGGAGCATTGTCCCAATTTAATTCGCTCCAGCAGCAAGCTTCTCAGTGTGACTTTTAAAATTAGGAGGTATTTATTATCGCACACTTGCCCTGGAGTTCAAAAGTGATGTTTCGCTCATTGGCTTCATACACATTACACTCATACAAAGATTAGGTACAGATGAACAAAATAAATATGATTACAAAGTAGAATTATTTATTTCTCTCTTTTGTGGGAGGCCTGCAGTTTCTTAGATGAATCAATGTTTTTAGTTGAAATGAAGGTCTTGTAAGCAGAGTTTCCCCAGTAAGCCGCAAGGTGTTTGAATTTCCAGGAGGTTGGTTATCAGGCGAACTTGATTTTGGAACAGGTTGGGAAAGTCAATTCTTCCCTGAATCATTGTTAATAATCTTTATCTTTATTGTCACAAGTAGGCTTACATTAACACTGCAATGAAGTTACTGTGAAAATCCCCTAGTCATCACATTCTGGCACCTGTTGGGGTACACAAAGGGAGAATTCAGAATGTCCAAATTACCTAATAGCATGTCTTTTAGAACTTGTGGGAGGAAACTGGAGCACCCGGAGGAAACCCACACAGTCAGGGGGAGAATGTGCAGACTCCGCACAGATAGTGACCCAAGCCGGGAATCGAACCTGGGACGCACTGTGCTACTGTGTTAATTACGTGCCTGGTTACGTGACAGCTGGTTCAGTGGTTACCTGATGGATTTCTGACCAGAAACACTTGCTGTTTAAAAGCAAATCACAAACATGCTATCTCACCATGTGACATGTTAAAAGTCCAAAGTCCTTTTCCAATTAATGTGAGTGGACAGGTCAATTATACATCCTGTGATGACTTTTGCACCTTGAGAGTTTGAGACAGTTCGTGCCTTTTGTATCTGAATGACCCATTCAATTTGAAATTACCCTTTAAAATTTCAGGGAAAAGGCATTGAGTCCGCATCAGTCTGGAAAGTTCCTTTTATTCCCTCTTGAAACAGGGGAGTTTCAATTCACAAGGATGTCAGCTGGTCGTCTAGCTGCCATCTTCTTGTGGTTGTTAAAAAGATAAAGTATGGACTGAGAGTTCATAATATACTGGGACATAGCAATATGAATTCATTTACTTTCCACACTGGCTAACTTTATGCCCTCTTTGAATGGGATTCCCAATTTATCTGTTAAATCGTGTTAATTCTTATGCAATATTTCTGTGTCCAGGGGCAAAATTGTCCATTTCAATTAGGATGTCTTGGCCTATTCTGAGATATTGTTATGGGATTCTTTCCATTGCATTTCTCTAGTGGCTGACAAAGTTGATTGTATTTTTTACTGACCTTTAATTTCTTCTCTGAAAATGCACCAATTCCCAATCTTGTTCTGACAATGTCAAGCTTTGTGGAAATGTCTTGTCGATCCCATTAAATACACCTGAATGCTAAACATATGTAAATCAGCCAATATAACGAGGGTTTAAGGAATGTGACAAAATGTCACAAAATGTTGCTCTTCTTTGAGACAGAACTTGAATTTTTATTCTCCTTTAGCCATCATTCATAGTTATTGGGAGCAATGCACAATAATCTGCAACTGTGGAAGCTTTGCAATTTTTGATGTAATTTGTACTTGGGTGGCCAAAGTCAAATGTTTACTTGGGTGGCCAAAGTCAAATGTTATCAGCCAAAGAATTAGCACCTTATCCATAGAATCTCCACAATGCAGAAAGAAACTATTCGGTCCATCGACTCTGCATTGACCCTTCTGAAAGAACACTCAACCTAGACCTACTTCCCCCGCTCTATCCCCATAGCCCCACCTAACCTGCGCATCTTGGGATACTTAAGGGGCAATTACTTTGCATGGCCAATTCGCCTAAGCTGCGCATCTTTGGGTTTGCGTTTTTAATTTTGTAAATAGTTAATTAATTTCTTTTTTATAGCCCTCGAAAGAGATGATAGAATTGAAATGAAATGAAAATCGCTTATTGTCACAAGTAGGCTTCAAATGAAGTTACTGTGAAAAGCCCCTAGATGCCACATTCCGGCACCTGTTCGGGGAGGCTGGTACGGGAATTGAACCGTGCTGCTGGCCTGCCTTGGTCTGCTTTCAAAGCCAGCGATTTAGCCCAGTGCTAAACAGCCCAACTGGGAGGCTGCCAAATATGAACCTTTTAATGTTAAATTGAGGGCTGGAGAATATTATATTCATTAAGATGATGGAAGACTGTATTGGGTAGCAGAATTTTTTTTCCTTCACTCTACTCACTGACGTGAATTGTCATATGTTTTGATGATTGAACAACAATTTGATATCTCCATTTATTCTGAACAAGTTATTGAGTTCAAATCTTCTCCTTTTTATATATCCAAATTGCCCTCCCATCAGTATGATGTCATAGAATTGTTGGTGCAGAAGGAGGCCATTCGGCCCATTGTGTCAGCACTGGAGGAGTGTGAGCAATTCACTTAGTGCTCCTTCTCTCCGTAACCCTGCACCTTGCTCTTTTTCAAATAACTGTCGCATTCCTTTTTGAGTGCCTCGATTGAGCATGCCTCCACCACATTCTCAGGCAGTGCATTCCAGACCCTAACTATCTGGTTTTCCTATTTTGTCAATTCAAATCTGTGTCCTCTCACTCTTGATCAATTCTTTCAAGAGTCCGAACAGTTTCTCCCTATTTACTCTGTCCCCGACCCCTCATGATTTAGATTACATGTATGACCTTGCGATGATTTGCCCCACATGCATCATGTGCTACAAATGGATTGTCCTTTTAGTGTAGGACATTTTTATTTTGAGCAACTCGCAACCAAATGATCACGATTACTAAGCTCTGGTGGCTCTGTCCTGTTAGTTGGGAGTTGCTGGCCAAACCTAGCTGGTATTATCCTATTGAGGCTTGGTTAATCCGCTAGCATTGCACTGCATCTTTGACTGATTGGAGAGATGTGCAGCAAGAAATCTTCTGAAAGGATAATGCCAAATGGATAATGCCTTGTGCGAGAATCTGTTTTACAAACCCAGAAGGTGACAGCTAGTTGCCTCTTGGGGAGTATAATAACTCATTAAATCCGCTCTTATTTTGTGTCTGAGCTCTACTAGTGCCCCAGATTTCCAAAGCATAGGCCTTGGATTGAGTCCAAACTGAATATCAAACGTCCAGGGCTCACTGAGACTCGTGACCTAGGAGACTTGCTTGAAGGATTTTTATATTGGCTCTTTAATGAGGTCCGAAGAGCCAAGCAGCTGTGAATCCAGAATCTGCAGACTAGCTGTACACTTATTAAACCCAGATCATTCCAGGGTTTAGCCCTTGTATTTGGTATTAAATGAAAACTAATGTTCAAGTGGCTTTAGAAAAACTTCTCCAAGGCCTGTTACCTTTTCGTTATTAATAGGTTTATGCTTCTCTCTCTTTCTCTATCTTCAATGTTTTCTCTCAGGCGCACAAACACAGGTTGACTGCAGGGCTCGTGCAGGTAGATTTATCATTCCCTTTGACCCATGCTTTGCATTGGGTGTTTCAATATTGCATTAGACAAATAACATTTGAAGTTTCTGCCAATTCATTCATTTTTATTTTTTTTAAAGAAAAAAAATTGAAAATTTGTTCCAAATTTTCTCTCCTTTTTTTCCGAAAAGACCTGGGCCTAGAAATCTGGCAGCACACTGCTCTAAATTTGGATGCTAAAGATCTGTTAAGCTCTCAATGTGACATACAGGAAGCGTACTTGTATTTCTGGCCAGAAATGCATCAGCTGCCATATTGGAGAACATGGATGCATCGTTGAAGAATGTATAGAGTAGAGTTAACTCTAATGATGGCTCCTTGCACACATGTTCAGTAGCTATGTCACATTGATGCCACTCACTTGCGAGATGACTAAGAAGCATGTTGGAGAGTAGCTCCAGCTAGGTCATGGTTTTGTTTAACCTTTATAAACAGTATGTCAATAAAAGACCGACGCCTCGAGCAAGATCTCTTCTCGAGTAAGAAGCTAATGAGTTCTTAGGTAAAACCACGATAACTGATGGTGGCAGCAGTGACTGTACCCACAGAGAAACTGTAGAAAATGAAGGCAAAGCCACATATGAAGCCCAATAATAATGCAGAACAGCAGGTGAAGGACTTTGAAGCCAAGCCAGAAACCACCTCCGAGATGACCAAATAATGAGGACGGCCCAATAACTAGCAAGGTAAAACACCGGAGGCCCAGGCATCCTCGAATCAGGGCAAGAAATGACTATAACTTTGCTTCTACTGGAATAATTTCAAAATATAAAGGGCCACAAACGGCTGAGTAATGGGAACATAATGGTGAAGACGGTTTACTCGGTACCACAGCGCCTCCAGTTTTGTGAGTAAAGCGAACCAGGATCAAGTTAGCACTTAATGTTATATGCTGTTACATGGGAGCAGAGCAGATGATGTGCTGGCCAGACAGGGGGTGAACAAAGAGCCTTCTCAAAGGATGTCATTGGAGCATTTCACTCACACTTCAGTCTTTGTAAAAATATTGTCATGGAGAGGGTGAAGCTTAATCGGCACAATCAAAAACAGGTTAAAGGAATTGATTCATGCACAAATGAATTGTATTGCCTAGCCAAAGATTATGGAACACTAAAAGATGACCTGATCAGAGGTAGAACAGTTGTTATTGTTTTAGATGAGTATCTCTGTTTTCTTACAATTTCAGGAAAAGTTAAACTTGAGCAAAGTTGTACAATTGGCTAGACAGGCCAAAGAGTGGAGGCAGTACAAGACTTTAGTCCGAGGTGCAAGGAAAATGTCCGAGATGCAGTTGTTCAATTTGTGCGTCGTAAAACCAAAAGGCAGCAACAGGCATGGCTGGCAAATACCTTAAATGTGCCAGCTGCTATTTTCCAATCCCCTTTCTGTGAAGGGAAGAAGACCCCACAAGCAGCAAGAATGCACGGCTGAATTACACAGTGCCCTGACTGTGGCAGTTGAGGCCATTTTATTGGGGTCTGCAGTTCCAAGAAATCTGTGCTTATAAGGCAAAGATACCTAAATTCAAGACTTTGACAAACAGGAAATCACCCTCCTAGGAGAAATAAAGGCAAATACTGACCAGTATTGGATTATTAATATTGATGTAGCTGGGCTTCTGATCAAACTTGAGCCAGATGCAGGAGCTGGTGCCTCAGTGCTATCTGCCGAGAGTTTCATGGCTGAACAAAGTAACACTGTAACCACCCACTATTCAACTCCAAAGACTACAGGAGGAAATTGCAGATCTTTCATTTCTCTTTCGGGTCAGGCGAGAAGAAGTGGAAACTGGGTGCACCAAGAATGGTGGTGAACCCCCATACCCCAATTGGGGGCCCCAATCCACACGCCAGATCTTGGAATTTGCCTTTTCGTCAAAAGAGTGTGTAAGACAATGAAACCACAACAAAGGCAGAAGAAGAGGTCCTCGACCTTGCTAACATTTTTTGACTCCAGTCTCCTTTTGAGGAGAATTACCCTTTTTGTTGAAGAAGGTAACCAAAGAAATAAATGTCTACTCATTCCATTTGAGCCGACCAACAATTGCAAGCAGCCAGCAAACAGCTATCCAGGGGGAATGAAACACTTAACTCTAAACTGGATGGAACTGAAAGTGGAAGTTTCGAGGTTATTAATCCGTACAAATGTAAGCCCAGGCCTGCGCGTCAACAAACCATGAAAGCACTCTAGCTTTGTTTCAGTAAAGAAGCAGAGTCCCAAACTCCAGGACTTCCACGTCTAAAAAGTACCTTAGAAAATTTGAGCATTGTGGTAAACCACCGTGTTCCTACATTAAGGGTTGCACGGGAGAACCTTCACTACAGGTTCACCTGGGCCCCTGCGTGCTAGCTCCGCCCAAGAGCCGGGTTATAAATATGCGTGGCCTTCAGCTCGCAGCCATTTCGTCAGCTGCTGTAGGAGGCCACACTTCAGATACTAATAAAGCCTCCGTTTGAATTCAACTTCGTCTCCAGCCAAATTGATCGTGCCTCAAGCATCAAATGGAGCTTTAAGTATTAAAATTAAGCATGAACTGGAGACGTTGAACTACCTAAAGGGGAAGGCTAAACTAAAAGTCCAGCTGTTGGCAGTCACGCAGCATTAGCAAGTAACAGCGAAGGATTTACACTGTACAGTAAAAGAGAGGGAAGATATTGCAGTGCAAGTGTTGCGCTCCCATTGTGGGTGGGATCACCTTTTAGAAAATCTGCATATTAGAGCGAGACAGCTGGTCTCTCTTTTTAATATGCAGATTCCTGAGGTACCCGAGGCATTGGGATCTACCCCTTCGCTTCAGCGAGCACCGTTCAGCATTGGTCCCCACAAACTGGGGCAACACTGAATGGCACTCATGGGGGGTTCCCCCTGGGGATCGGAGGCTCCCAGGTGCAGGCCCTTTGCACAGGGTGCTACCCTAGCACTGCTGGTGCCAGCTTGTCACACTGGCAGTGCTACATGAGTGCCAGCCTGGCACTGCCAGTGTGCCAAGCTGTCATTTTTTGTGTGCTGGCGATCAGACTGGGGGTGCCCTGTGTGGGTGTTGGGGGTCGTCCGGGGACTCTCCATTATTGCTTTGAGGGTCGCGTCGGCGGCTTCGGAGAGCGGAATGCCATTTTTAAATGGCGTCCTGATTATTGTGTTCTTTTGTGTTCGTTTTGGATGGCTGGAGTAGTGTTCCACAAAGACCACAGTATAGCTTTTACTGAACAAAAACTATGATTTTATTTGCACCACTGCAGTTGGTTTTGACACTTGTCCCTTACGAATACAGAATAGATCCATAGCATCTAACTACACTCAGCTACTCTTAATCTAACTCACTGGTTTTAACTATGCCCTCACCTTCTCACACTAACTGCTCTTATTGTGTTCTCTGCCTGTTCCCCTGTTGCACTGCCCCCCAGGTCCGGCATCGCTGCCTTATATCGAATCCGATGCAGCTCGCTCTAGTGGCTATTCCTGGTCCTACATTAACCCTGGTGATGCTGGCGGTTATGATAACACCACACTGACCTCCTGTCATGATATTCAAACATACATCAGAACACATACATAATGATAGACAGACCGACGGACCAATTAGCACACATAGCACGACAGCCAATCACAGACAAGAGCAGACACAGTATAAAACAAGAAACACGACACTGCCTAGGCAGTCCATCTGGAGACGGCACAGGGCCAGGACCTCATAGCAAGACACTCACACAGTCACAACGTGCTGAGTACCAAGTCTGATGTATAAATAGTTTAATGGAATAAAACTGCGTTGTACCAATCGCAACCGTGTTGGTTCGTCTGTACCTCAGAGCACCCAACACTTCAACCTCACGCTATACTGAGGCGTTCCAACGAGCAGGGTTTCTCGATGTAGAAAATGTGGCCTCGGCTGCGAGTTCCCCGCTGAGGCCCTTTTAATGAGCGTGAGTAGCGTGTATTGCTATATGTTTCTTAGCACTGTGAGCACCGGAAAACACACAGCTAAACATGCGCACGATGGGACTTCGTTCCCTTTAGTTGAATTGTGCCATTGTGTCTAGAACACTAATTTGTGGCACAGAGGACGGGGAAGATTTGACCTCCTTCAAAAACCCATTAATCTGTTAAAACCTGGACTGTTCACGAGTCCAAGCTCTTGTACATCTAATGGGTACTTCTAATGGGAGCATAAAGGTTGAGTTTAACCCAAACATTTGTCCTCTTCATTGTGACAACTGGCCACATCAAGGAATAGAAATGTAAAGAAAGGGCGCCACTTTAAATCTTCATGCTCAAAGCCTTTGCCAGTTTTCTCCCGTCATCTCTTTGATGTGGGCGGCACAATGGTTAGCACTGCTGCCTCACAGCGCCGGGGACCCGGGTTCGATTCTTCCCGTGTCTGCATGGGTTTCCCCCTGGGGGCTCTGGTTTGCTCCCAAAGTCCAAAGCTGTGCAGGTTAGGTGGTTTGGCCATGTTAAATTGCCCCTAGATGGAGTGTGGGGATAGGGCGGGGGAGTGGGTTTGTGTAGGGTCAGTGCAGACTCAATGGGCCGAATGGCCTCCTTCTGCACTGTAGGGATTTTATGAATGTTAAAGCAGGGTCTTTGCTTTGCTGCAGTTCTACAGATGTCAGGTGGCTGTTGCGGTCTAACCCAAGTGACCATTATTCATGCTGGTGAGAACTAAGAATAGACAACCTTTGCTCATCGCTGTGTCTCCTGAGACTTTTCTGTCTTGAAGAGATAAGTCTGCGGGGTGATTTGAGAGGCTTGGAGAATATAGGTTCCGATATGTTCATCTGCCACATGCAGAATTGAAAGGCAAGGGGTCCAGTTTCAAATTAAGGACGACAAAATAAATTGGAAAATTCAAACCGTGTTTTCAGGAAAGGGTAATAAACCTGTGGAACAGAATGTCAGCACAGTTAGTTTAACAAGAAACTGGATGAGATGCAAAAAGGGACTGGAAACATTCTTGCCGGATATAAGGGGCAGTGTCGTGAATGTATTCATCTAATGCATGCATGATACTGTAACCTGTGACCCATGACTTGGAAGTGGTGATACGTGCTGCTTCCAGGTACTGTACTGTAACCCCGGTGGGCTCCGCCTCTGGCTGTGCCCTCACTGGGGCCATATATAGACCAGCCGCCTGTGGGCAGCATTCATCTGTACAACCGACTATGGCTAGGCAAGTTCATGACTAATAAAGCCTAATGTTCACTCGCTCTCTCTGCCTCTCGGTGAATCGAAGGTATATCAATTTATTAGTCATAGATAGCACTATGGAAGCCGCTCTAAAGCCAGACAGGCTCGAACTCGACACCCACGCGTCCGAAGCCAAGGAGATATTCGAACATTGGCTTCGATGCTTAGAGGCCTACCTCGACTCGTCCACAACGCCTCCCATGGAGACCCTCAAGCTGCGACTCCGCCACGCTCGGGTGAGTCATCGAATCTCAGTAATGATTGAGAAAGCGGCCACGAACGAGGCGGCGGTCGCAACCCTCGAGACACATTTTGTGAAGCCCATAATTGAGGTGTTCGCCAGACACCTCCTCACTACTCGTCGTCAACGCGCTAGAGAATCGCTTGACGGGTATCTGGAAACCCTGACTCTACTCGCAAGGAACTGCAGCTATTGAGATGTGATAGCGGAAGAACACATGAACTCATAGATTCGGAACACCTACGTGGCGGGGGTCCGCTCAAACTACATCAGGCAGCGCCTGCTGGAAAACGGGGCCTCCGACCTGCGGGACAGGAGGTGGCCTACCAGAACCTCAGTGCGTTCCCCGCGGGCCCAGAGAACCCCTCGTGGACACCCTCGTTGCGGCCCCCTAGGACCCGACTACTTCTCAGGCCTGCGCTGTGTGTCTGCCAGCCCAGCCCGGGGAACCGCAGTGCTACTTCTGGGGCCAGGGCCAACACCACTGGCAGCGTTGCCCAGCCCACACAGCGACGTGCAGCGACTGTGGGGGAGAGAAAGGGACACTTCGCGAGAGTCTGTCTGGGCCGACCTAAGGCTCTGAAATGGAAAACTCACCAGGCCCAACCCATGGACTCGCAGCCCCACAGACCCTGCAATGTGGCTGTGTGCCTGCCCGGAACGCCCCCGTCAGATGTGTCATCAGCATCGTGTGACTCGTGGGGGCCGCCACCTTGGTCGCCGGCCCCAACACCAACCGACACGTGCGACTCATGGGGACTGCCATCTTGGCCGCTGGCTCCGACCAACACGTGCGACCAATGGGGGCAGGATCTTGGTCACCATCTTCGCCCCAGCCCGACACGTGTGACTTATGGGGGCCACCATCTTGTGATTCCACCGACCACACAGGCTACCCGCAGCTGGGTGCAGTCACTCACGACCAGTTGCAGCCGAAACAGCTGAAGAACTCCATGATGGTCGTCCGGGTCAATGTGCACGAGACCCCCCTGTCTTTTCAACTGCGGGAGCACGGAGAGCTTTGTCCACCCCGACACGGTAAGGCGCTGCTCCCTCCACACCTACCCAGCCTACCAAACAATCTTCCTTGCCTCCGGGTCCTATTCGGTTCAGATCCGGGGATACTGTATCGGCAATCTCGCGATGCAGGGTGCCGAGTACGCTCGTTTTAAGCTCTACGTCCTCCCCCCACCTCTGCACCCCCCTACTGCTCGGATTGGACTTTCAATGTAATCACCGAAGCCTGACCTTACAGTTCGGCGGACCTTTGCCCTCCTCCTCTTCACAACGTGCAGCCTCGCGACCCTCAAGGTCTCACTTCCCCCCCCCCCCCCCCCCTTCACTCTTTGCGAATCTCACTCCTGACTGAAAGCCACTTGCCACCAGACGCAGGCGGTACAGCTCGCTTGGCATGACGTTAATCAAGTCGGAGGTCCAGCGACTGTTGAAAGATCAGCGAGGCCAGCAACAGCCCCTGGAGAGCAGAAGTGGTGGTCGTCCAGACCGGGGAAAAGAATCGGATGGTTGTGGACTACAGCCAGACATTTAACCGGTTCACGCAACTGGACGCGTACCCCCTCCCCCGCATAGCGGAGATGGTCAACCAGATCGCACAGTACCGCGTGTTCTCAATGGTCGATCTGAAGTCGGCCTACCACCAGCTCCCAATCCGCCTTGAAGAGCGCCACTTTGCTGCCTTTGAAGCAGCTGGCCGACTCTTCCACTTCCTCAAGAGTCCCCTTCGGCGTCACTAATGGGGTCTCGGTCTTTCAGAGAACGATGGACCGAATGGTGGACCAGTACGGTTTGCAGGCTACATACCCGTACTTGGACAATGTCACCATCTGTGGCCATGATCAGCAGGACCATGACGCCAACCTTCAGAGGTTCCTCCAGGCCGCCCAATCCCTCAATCTCACATACAACAAAGAACAAAGAAATGTACAGCACAGGAACAGGCCCTTTGGCCCTCCAAGCCTGTGCCGACCATGCTGCCCGACTAAACTACAATCTTCTACACTTCCTGGGTCCGTATCCCTCTATTCCCATCCTATTCATGTATTTGTCAAGATGCCCCTTAAATGTCACTATCGTCCCTGCTTCCACCACCTCCTCCGGTAACGAGTTCCAGGCACCCACTACCCTCTGTGTAAAAAAACTTGCCTCGTACATCTACTCTGAACCTTGCCCCTCTCACCTTAAACCTATGACCCCTAGTAATTGACCCCTCTACCCTGGGGAAATGCCTCTGACTATCCACTCTGTCTATGCCCCTCATAATTTTGTAGACCTCTAACAGGTCGCCCCTCAACCTCCTTCGTTCCAGTGAGAACAAACCGAGTTTATTACACCGCTCCTCATAACTAATGCCCTCCATACCAGGCAACATTCTGGTAAATCTCTTCTGCACCCTCTCTAAAGCCTCCACATCCTTCTGGTAGTGTGGCGACCAGAATTGAACACTATACTCCAAGTGTGGCCTAACTAAGGTTCTATACAGCTGCAACATGACTTGCCAATTCTTATACTCAATGCCCCGGCCAATGAAGGCAAGCATGCCGTATGCCTTCTTGACTACCTTCTCCACCTGTGTTGCCCCTTTCAGTGACCTGTGGACCTGTACTCCTAGATCTCTTTGACTTTCAATACTCTTGAGGGTTCTACCATTCACTGTATATTCCCTACCTGCATTAGACCTTCCAAAATGCATTACCTCACATTTGTCCGGATTAAACTCCATCTGCCATCTCTCCGCCCAAGTCTCCAAACAATCTAAATCCTGCAGTATCCTCTGACAGTCCTCATCGCTATCCGCAATTCCACCAACCTTTGTCGTCTGCAAACTTACAAATCAGACCAGTTACATTTTCCTCCAAATCATTTATATATACTGCAAACAACAAAGGTCCCAGCACTGATACCTGTGGAACACCACTGGTCACAGCCCTCCAATTAGAAAAGTATCCTTCCATTGCTACTCTCTGCCATCTATGACCTAGCCAGTTCTGTATCCACCTTGCCAGCTCACCCCTGATCCAGTGTGACTTCACCTTTTGTACTAGTCTACCATGAGGGACCTTGTCAAAGGCCTTACTGAAGTCCATATAGACAACATCCACTGCCCTACCTGCATCAATCATCTTAGTGACCTCCTCGAAAAACTCTTATCAAGTTAGTGAGACACGACCTCCCCTTCACAAAACCATGCTGCCTCTCACTAATACGTCCATTTGCTTCCAAATGGGAGTAGATCCTGTCTCGAAGAATTCTCTCCAGTAATTTCCCTACCACTGAAGTAAGGCTCACCGGCCTGTAGTTCCCTGGATTATCCTTGCTACCCTTTTTAAACAGAGGAACAACATTGGCTATTCTCCAGTCCTCCGGGACATCACCTGAAGACAGTGAGGATCCAAAGATTTCTGTCAAGGCCTCAGCAATTTCCTCTCCAGCCTCCTTCAGTATTCTGGGGTAGATCCCATCAGGCCCTGGGAACTTATCTACCTTAATATTTTTTAAGACACCCAACACCTCGTCTTTTTGGATCTCAATGTGACCCAGGCTATCTACACCCTCTTCTCCAGACTCAACATCTACCAATTTCTTCTCTTTGGTGAATACTGATGCAAAGTATTCATTTAGTAACTCGCCCATTTCCTCTGGCTCCACACATAGATTCCCTTGCCTATCCTTCAGTGGGCCAACCCTTTCCCTGGCTACCCTCTTGCTTTTTATGTACGTGTAAAAAGCCTTGGGATTTTCCTTAACCCTATTTATCAATGACTTTTCGTGACCCCTTCTAGCCCTCCTGACTCCTTGCTTAAGTTCCTTCCTACTTTCCTTATATTCTACACAGGCTTCGTCTGTTCCCAGCTTTTTAGCGCTGACAAATGCCTCCTTTTTCTTTTTGACGAGGCCTACAATATCTCTCGTTATCCAAGGTTCCCGAAAATTGACGTATTTATCCTTCTTCCTCACAGGAACGTGCCGGTCCTGAATTCCTTTCAACTGACACTTGAAAGCCTCCCACATGCCAGATGTTGACTTGCCCTCAAACATCTGCCCCCAATCAGTGTTCTTCAGTTCCCGCCTAATATTGTTATAATTAGCCTTCCCCCAATTTAGCACATTCATCCTAGGACCACTCTTATCCTTGTCCACCAGCACTTTAAAAGTTACTGAATTGTGGTCACTGTTCCCGAAATGCTCCCCTACTGAAACATCTACCACCTGGCCGGGCTCATTCTCCAATACCAGGTCCAGTACCGCCCCTTCCCTAGTTGGACTGTCCACATATTGTTTTAAGAAGCCCTCCTGGATGCTCCTTACAAACTCCGCCCCGTCTAAGCCCCTGGCACTAAGTGAGTCCCAGTCAATATTGGGGAAGTTGAAGTCTCCCATCACCACAACCCTGTTGTTTTTATTCTTTTCCAAAATCTGTCTACCTATCTGCTCCTCTATCTCCCGCTGGCTGTTGGGAGTCCTGTAGTAAACCCCCAACATTGTGACTGGACCCTTCTTATTCCTGATCTCTACCCATATAGCCTCACTGCCCTCTGAGGTGTCCTCCTGCAGTACAGCTGTGATATTCTCCCGAACCAGTAGCACAACTCTGCCACCCCTTTTACATCCCCCTCTATCCCGCCTGAAACATCTAAATCCTGGAACGTTTAGCTGCCAATCCTGCCCTTCCCTCAACCAGGTCTCTGTAATGGCAACAACATCATAGTTCCAAGTACTAATCCAAGCTCTAAATTCATCTGCCTTACCCGTAATACTTCTTGCATTAAAACATATGCACTTCAGGCCTCCAGACCCGCTGTGTTCAGCAACTTCTCCCTGTCTGCTCTGCCTCAGAGCCCCACTGTCCCGATTCCCTAGTTCTTCCTCAATGCTCTCACCTTCTGACCTATTGCTCCCTTGCCCACCCCCCTGCCATACTAGTTTAAACCCTCCCGTGTGACACTAGCAAACCTCGCCACCAGGATATTTATGCCCCTCCAGTTTAGATGCAACCCGTCCTTCTTATACAGGTCACACCTGCCCCGGAAGAGCTCCCAGTGGTCCAGATAACGGAAACCCTCCCTCCTACACCAGCTGTTTAGCCACGTGTTTAGCTGCTCTATCTTCCTATTTCTAGCCTCACTGGCACGTGGCACAGGGAGTAATCCCGAGATTACAACCCTAGAGGTCCTGTCTTTTAACTTTCTGCCTAGCTCCCTGAACTCTTGCTGCAGGACCTCATGCCCCTTCCTGCCTATGTCGTTAGTACCAATATGTACAACGACCTCTGCCTGTTTGCCCTTCCCCTTTAGGATGCCCTCTACCCGTTCGGAGACATCCTGGACCCTGGCACCAGGGAGGCAACAGACCATACTGGAGTCTCTTTCACATCCACAGAAGCGCCTATCTGTGCCCCTGACTATAGAGTCCCCTATTACTATTACTCTTCTGTGCTTTGACCCTCCCTTCTGAACATCAGAGCCAGCCGTGGTGCCACTGCTCTGGCTGCTGCTGTTTTCCCCTGATAGGCTATCCCCCCCAACAGTATCCAAAGGGGTATACCTGTTCGAGAGGGGGACAACCACAGGGGATTCCTGCACTGACTGCCTGTCCTTTCTGGTGGTCACCCATTTCTCTGCCTGCACCTTGGGTGTGACCACATTTATATAACTGCGATCTATGACGCTTTCCGCCACCTGCATGCTCCTAAGTGCATCCAATTGCTGCTCCAACCGAACCATGCGGTCTGTGAGGAGCTCCAGTTGGGTGCACTTTCTGCAGATGAAGCCATCCGGGACGCTGGAAGCCTCCCGGACCTGCCACATCTCACAGACCGAGCACTGCACCCCTCTAACTGACATTGCGTCAATTAATTAAAATTAAAAGTTTAAAATTTTAAAATATTTTTTTAAGTTACTGTTAACTATCTGTTTCCTAGCACTAGATTTCTAATATAAATGCGAAAGCTAAATATAGTACTCTCCGATCTCTGGCTCAGATACCCCTCTAAATTATAATTAAGTAATTATGTTTAATTAGTTACCAATGCTTAATTTTTTTAATTCAGTGTAGATTCCCAGCCAGCCACTCGGGTCACAGCTTTTCTGTGATGTCACTTCAGTTTCCCCCCCGACACACACAATTTGAAAAAGGTATAAAAGTAAAAATGAGTAACAATCACTTACCTACCTTCTTACCTTCTGAGTGTCTTAGATGTTCTCAGGTTCTCTCCCTGACAGAGACTGCTCCTCCTCCTCCGAACGGCTCCCGAAACTAGGCCGCGATCTTTTAAAATCTCGGCTCTATCTCGCAGCTCCTGCGCTTTATAAATCTCCCGCGCTTTTTAAATCTCCCGGCTCTCTCTCCTCTCGCGCTGTTTTCAATGTCCCGGCACTCTTTCCTCCCGCGTTTTTTAAATCTCCCGCGCTTTTTAAATCTCCCGGCTCTCTCTCCTCTCGCACTGTTTTCAATGTCCCGGCTTTCTCTCCTCTCGCGCTGTTTTCAATGTCCCGGCTTTCTCTCCTCTCGCGCTGTTTTCAATGTCCCGGCTCACTCTCCTCTCGCGCTGTTTTCAATGTCCCGGCTCTCTCTCCTCTCGCGCTGTTTTCAATGTCCCGGCTCTCTCTCCTCTCGCGCTGTTTTCAATGTCCCGGCTGTCTCTCCACTCGCGCTGTTTTCAATGTCTCGGCTCTCTCTCCTCTCGCGCTGTTTTCAATGTCCCGGCTCTCTCTCCACTCGCGCTGTTTTCAATGTCCCGGCTATCTCTCCTCTCGCGCTGTTTTCAATGTCCCGGCTCTCTCTCCTCTCGCGCTGTTTTCCATGTCCCGGCTCTCTCTCCACTCGCGCTGTTTTCAATGTCCCGGCTCACTCTCCTCTTGCGCTGTTTTCAATGTCCTGGCTTTCTCTCCTCTCGCGCTGTTTTCAATGTCCCGGCTCTCTCTCCTCTCGCGCTGTTTTCAATGTCCCGGCTGTCTCTCCACTCGCGCTGTTTTCAATGTCCCGGCTTTCTCTCCTCTCGCGCTGTTTTCAATGTCCCGGCTCTCTCTCCACTCGCGCTGTTTTCAATGTCCCGGCTTTCTCTCCTCTCGCGCTGTTTTCAATGTCCCGGCTTTCTCTCCACTCGCGCTGTTTTCAATGTCCTGGCTTTCTCTCCTCTCGCGCTGTTTTCAATATCCCGGCTGTCTCTCCTCTCGCGCTGTTTTCAATATCCCGGCTGTCTCTCCTCTCGCGCTGTTTTCAATGTCCCGGCTGTCTCTCCTCTCGCGCTGTTTTCAATGTCCCGGCTCACTCGCCTCTCGCGCTGTTTTCAATGTCCCGGCTCTCTCTCCTCCCGCGCTGTTTTCAATGTCCCGGCTTTCTCTCCTCCCGCGCTGTTTTTAATGTCCCGGCTTTCTCTCCTCTTGCGCTGTTTTCGCTGTGAAAAGAGCATCTTCTGTACTACCCGACTAGCCATCCTTGGCTACGTCATGGAGAACGGAGTCCTAGGGCCCGACCCCGACCGTATGCGCCCCCTCACAGAACTCCCCCCTCCCCACAGCCTCGAGGCCATAAAACGATGCATTGACTTCAAAGGGCCCCTCCCCTCCACCAACCGTAATATATACCTCCTCACCGTCATCGATGAGTACTCCCGCTTCCCCTTCACTGTCCCCTGCTCCGTTGACCTCGGCCACTGTAATAAAGGCACTGCACAGCATCTTCACACTGTTCGGTTTCCCCGCCTACGTCCACAGCGACTGGGGCACATCGTTCATGAGCGATGAGCTACGTCAGTACCTGCTCAGCAAAGGCATCGCCTCGAGCAGGACTACGAGCTATAACCCGCAGGGAAACGGGCAGGTGGAGAGGGAGAACACGACGGTATGGAAAGCTGTTCTTCTGGCCCTCCCGTCCAGAAGTCTCCCGATCCCCTGCTGGCAGGAGGTCGTCCCCGACACCCTCCATTCCATCAGATCACTCCTCTGCACAGCCACGAACAATACCCCTCACTATAGTTTGTTTATCTTCCCCAGGAAGTCCATCTCCGGGGTCTCTCTTCCATCTTGGCTGACAACTCCGGGACCAGTCCTTCTCCGGAGGCACATGAGGAGCCACAAGACCGACCCCCGATCGAGAGGGTCCAGCTGCTCCACGCCAACTCCCAGTATGCCTACATCGCGCACCAGGACGGACGGCAAGATACGGCCTCACTACGGGACCTTGTGCCAGCTGGTTCCCCTACCAACGTGCCCCCCTCCCCGCTGCCTGCCGCCACCCCCAGCTCCCCGTATGGTCTCCTGTATTGTCCCGCGCCGACACTGCCGCCACCCATCACCTCCCCCTGCCTACCCCCACAGCCCAACCATCTCCGACACGCCGGACTGAGGCTCAAGCTCCAGACATAACGCCCCTGGAGTCACCACCTGCAACAACTGTGCCCGCCACACCGCCAGAGTTGAGGAGGTCGAAGAGAACGATCCGGCCTCCAGATAGACTGAATATGTAATGACCCCACGTCACCCACGCTGGACTTGATTTTTTAACAGGGGGTGAATGTGGTGAATGTATTCACCTAATGCATGCATGATACTGTAACCTATGACCTGGAAGTGGTGAGACTAACTGCTTCCAGGTACTGTACTGTAACCCCGGTGGACTCTACCTCTAGCTCTGCCCTCACCGGGATCATATATAGACCAGCCGCCTGTGGATGGCATTCATCTGTACAACCGACTCTGGCTAGGCAAGTTCATGACTAATGAAGCCTAATGTTCACTCGCTGTCTCTGCCTCTCGGTGAATTGAAGGTACATCAGGCAGTATTCTCCCAGCCTACCCGCACCAGGTTTGGTGACGGTTGCGCACAGAGAATCCAGTGAGAGACAAAATGTCAGAAAACCGCTGGCATAAAATCATGTAGCAATTCTCCTAATGGCGGGTCAGTCTTCCCACTGGCTGGTGGTGTGGACGCTACTTGCATCGCATGAATGCTCATTAAAACAGCTGCCCCCTGGCACCCCTTCAGGCCTTCCAATCTTGCATCACCCCAGCAGAAAATTAGGCTGGCATCAAACTCTACTGCAAAGGGTAGCATGCACAAGGTGGCACTCGGTTTGCCAGAGTCTTTGGGATATGGTGCTTGAGTGCAACATGCAAAGCCTACCTTCCATGGTGCTGCGCTGCTCCTGATGCGCTGTACAGCAGCCTGCCAGGGCAGACCAGACCCTGTCCTCCATCTCCATGCCGACTTGGTCTCCATGGCAGCACAGTTTTGTTGAACCAGATGGCATCTCTATCTGCACATCATCAGGCTCCTGATACATCGGAGGCAGGTGGAAGGTGAGGGAGGGAGAGTGGAGTACAGACCTGTAATTGAGGTGCAGCACCACCATCTCGATATCTGACAAAGTGGGCATCTTACAAAATCAAAAGTAAGATTGCTTCTGTCTGGGAGGGATATGATGAAGTTTGGGAAGACTGCAAAACTGGCCTCTGGGACTCCTTGCAATACATATTCACTTGTTGCTGTCACTCTGGCGGACAAGATCAGGTCAATTGCACAGGATTCTTAAGCCCATTGCTCAGGAAGCAAGCGCAAGCCAGATTTCCTATACATAGAAACATTAAAGAGAGGCAGGTGGAGGCCATTTGGCCCTTCGAGCCTGCTCTGCCATTCATTATTGATGTGTTGGGTGTTCTGGATCACATACAGGTCACCAACACTTGAAGTAGTGCAACACTATTTTATTAAAAGGTTAACTATTTAAACATACTTGAACTGTGGGTAAATACGATACCAGCTTTAACTAAAGACCTTTGCCTTGTCCTAACCAGTCGATGCACTCAGCACATGGTGAATGTCTGTGTTGCAGGCTGTGAGCTCTGTGCTCCTAGCTAGCTGCTACTCGAATGAGCGGGAACTCTGATGCTCCCTGTCTTTATAGTGCGTGCGCTCTCACTGGTGATTGGCTGCGGTGTTGTGTTTGTTGATTGGTCCCACTGTGTGTCCATCTGTGTGTGTCTGCACCATGATATACTGGTGTATATTATGACAATTATGATGATGGTTGATCATCGAGTTCAATACTTGATGATCACTTGGTTGCATGGCGTACCGAAAACAACCTCTCTCTAAATGTCGGTGTAGCGCACAAAGACTCACGAGAGACGAATAGAGATGAAGTCGATGAGGCTTTATTAAGCGTGACTTGTTCCCCGCAGTTCAGTAACAGACTGGCCTGCGGGGGAGAACTCCTGGTTCTTATACTCCGCCTTCAGGGCGGAGCTAGAGGTCAACAGCCAACCAGGACCCGGGATCTGTCAGCCAATGACATCACGGCTTCACAGTCCCACATGACCCCTAATGCATACTACCACAGTCGGGAAGACCAAAGAACTGATCATCGACTTCAGGAAGTGTAGCACGGCACACACTCCCATCTGCATCAATGGCCCCGAAGTGGACATGGTCGATAGCTTTAAGTTTCTGGGGCTCACCATTACCAACAGTCTGTCCTGGTCCACTCCCGTTGATGCAACAGTTAAGAAAGCCCAACAATGTCTTCTACTTCCTATGGAAGCTAAAGAAATTTGGCATGTCTGCATCAAACGTCTACAGATGTGCCATAGAGAGCATCCTATCCAGCTGCATCACTGCTTGGTATGGCAACTGCTCGGTCCAAGATCGCAAGAAACTGCAGAGTGTGGTGAACTCAGCCCAACGCATCACTCAAGCTTGCCACCCCCACATTGATTCTGTATACACCTCCTGCTGCCTCAGGAAGGCAGACAGCATTATCAGAGACCCCTCCCACCCAGGCATTGCCTTCTTCCAGACCCTTCCATCAGGCAGAAGGTACAGAAGTCTGAAGACCCGCACATCCAGACATAGGTACAGCATTTTCCCCACAGCTACAAGACTCCTCAATGACGCCCCCTCGGACTGATCTGTTCCCTGTAAGAACATTATTCATGATGCCCTAGGCTGCTCTTGTTCATGTATTTGCTTTGTTTGGCCACTTGTTCCACATTGTAACCAATCGCTGTTTGTCGATGTACCATTTGTCAATGCTTTCTATTCTTTTTGTCTACTATGTACGTACTGTGTACATTCCCTCGGCTCCAGAAATAGCTTTTCACTGTACTTCGGTACATGTGACAATAATAAATCAAATCAAATATCTTGATCCCACCTCCTCTAATGTTCCAAGCCATTTTGTGATTTCTAAGGGAATAGTTGAACCATCACTGAGAAGACGGGTCCAGCATTCACACTTGGATCATAAGTGCTCACTTCTCATTATGGTCAGATCTTAACTGTGGTCATCGGCATCCTGCTAATACACCCACTTTGTCAACTTAAAGTTCAGCAAGGAAGAAAGCGATGTGAGTTGAAGCTCAACATATCCCATGCCATGTAGGAATACAAACACTGCCGTGAAGGAAGTGCGGATGGGATACAATCCGTTAGGAAATCCAGGATGCGCAGAGTCTCATTAGCCATTGCTATCCCTTGAGGACTAATGATTGAGAACATGCCCATCATACACTCCAAAGACAGAAAATTAGATACCTCTCACTCTGATACCAAGTGGCAGTGATTTGACATCACATAAATGTTAATCTTAAAGGGAACATTCTGAATCTGAGGAAGGCTGAAATTCCGAATAAGAGGATTGCAGTTTTCATCTGACCATTGCATTCACACACATGGAATGGTTTTCAAAAAGTGCAGTTTAGTTAGTGATAAAGCACCCATGACCTTGACGTGACATCAAACCTTTTAAACATTCCTAACCACAATGCCTTGGTACAGCCCCAACATTCACAGCAAGGGCAGACTGCTGACTGCTACATCTTGGATGTCTATGATGACCTTGGCAGATGTCCTCTGGTGGGCTGAGGCCTGGAGGAACCCTGTCTAGTAAGGTCTCCTGCTCAGGGGCAGAAGCACCCTTGGTTGGGTGCACTGCTGGAGCGGGTGCACTGCTGGAGCGGGTGCATGCACAGGCACAGGGGACTGAGCAGTTACACATCCTTCGAGTGTTCTGTAGAAGCCCCACAGGGTGTCCGGCTGATGCTCATCCTCCCTACAGGTGTCACAGGGTGCAAGCCTAACCTTTGGAGAAGATGGGGCACTTGAAATGAGGTCAAAAAGCCTGCTCTCCATATAGCCGACATCCTGATGGTGTCCACCATGGTGTTGTGCAGGGCCAAGCACTAATCAAGGCCTCCACCATGGCCATTAGTGAGGTGTTCTCCAGAAAGTAACCCCGAGTCTAATCTAGAGCTACTCTTCATTGAAATGTGTGTCTCTGGACTGGTGGGGAAGGTAGATGAGTGCTACGACAGTTCTTCCTGAACCCCCTCATGCTCTGGGAAAGGCTGAGCTGTCTAGCTGGCTCTGGCCTGCTGGTAACTGCAAAAGATGAAAGGAAAGTTTTAGTTAATGAGCTGAAGTTAATTCTGAGTACATTGCACTCCCCTTTGAATGGCAGGATTGGATGAAGTGATGGAGCTGACATCTGTTAGAATCTCACAATCACTACAGTGCAGAAGGAGGCCATTTGGCCCATCACGTCTGCACTGACCCGCTGAAAGACCCCACCCTATCCCTGTAACCCAGCAACCTCACCTAACCTTTTGGATACTAAGGGCAATTTGGGATGTCCAATCCACCTAACCTGCACATCTTTGCACTGTGGGAGGAAATCAGAGCACCCGGAGGAAATCCACACAGACACAGGGAGAGGGTGTAAATTCCACTCAAGACAGTCACCTGAGGCCGGAGTTGAACCGAGGTCCCTGGCTCTGTGAGGCAGCAGTGCTAACTACTGTGCCACTAAGCTACTCCTGTTACTAGGTTGTTGCAGGAGACCAAGCACTCCATTGCTCCGGGAGCACGTTGCCACAGGATCTCCGAACATGCCGTCGAGCTCTGCAGCAGTCTCCTTGAACACGATGAGGCTGTTGATCTCTGCCGTCCCTCTCCAGGTCTGGGCTCACTCTCATTTGTTGGGCCGTAGGTTGGCCTGTGTGGGGACCAAAGAAAGGGATGCGACAGGAGGAGATGGAGCAGAGGCTGGGTGAAATGCATGTCCCCTGTATGTGGTAGATCCTACCCAGAATGAACAGAGATTGGAGTATGAGCAACAATACAAATGGGTGGCAAAGTGGCACATTGGCTAGCACTGCTGCCTCACAGCCGAGGACCTGGGTTCAATTCTGGTCTTAGATGACTGTGTGGAGTGTGCAATGTTTCCCTTGTCTGAGTGTGATTCCTCCAGGTGCTCCCATTTCCTCCCACAGTACAAAGATGCACAGATTCGGTGGGGTTACAGGGATGGGATGGGGGAGTGGGCCGAGATAGGGTGCTCTTTCAGAGGGTTGGTATAGACTCGCTGGGCCGAACTACCACCTTCACTGTAGGAATTCTATGGGATTATGGTGTCGTGAAAGGCTTGTTGAGAGAATAAGTGCTGTTGTGTCTCCCACGATTGAATGTGTGTGATCCGTGAAGAAAGTAGCAGTTTGAGTACATGAGGCCATGCTGAGAGTTTGATAGTGGAGGGAACAGAGAGAGTACTTACTGGCAGAGTGGTGGCGATCACTCGTGCGCTTTGTGCACTGGATGGTGCTTCGTGGGCAGGTGACAGCCGCTGACCTCCTGGATAACGGCCGCCCAGACTGGAGAGGTGAGTCTGGTGTGCTTCTTTGAGCCATCCCTTGGGTAGAGCACATGCTGCTGGGCCTGAACTCCTCGAATAAGGGCTTAAAGAACCCTCGTGCTGATAATTAGTGCTGCTGCCTTCTTGAGGCTGCCTAGCCCTTTATTCAGGGTTCCGGACATCCTGCACAGCCTGGTGAAGACGGGTGATTGGAGAGAGTGATACAAGTGTATCTGTGGACTGGTGTTTTGGGATCTTTGAACCCGCCAGCTGAGGGTGGCTGGATGAATCCACTGCTGGCCTGCCAGGAGACACCGAGGAAAGCTCGTCTGTGCATAAATAATGAGATTCCAAGCGCAGAATCTGGTGAGGTATCCTGCCATTTTGGTGGGCGGGGCAGGTACTGCCGGTGTCACGCGCCGCAGCACTTGGTCTCAAGATGGGAGAATTTAGCCTAAGGATTCTGTGTCAGTCACCCAGATTTTGTGATCAGGGTGAAGTCATTGTGCTTACCGTTCATTGTGCTCAGAACTATCCACATATTTTGGTAGGCTTCCAGAGGAGGGCACCTTGCAGTCACTGGGAGTTGGATAGACTGCAGTTCCCTCTACAGGAGATCTGGGACCTAAGCAAGTAGGGCGAGCAACAGTGAGTCATTTAAACCAATCAGATTGAAGCATCTTCACACCAGGAAGTATTAGTTAGAATGTTTAATTAATTCAATAAAAAATTGTGTACAGAAAATGAGAATACAGACCAGGAAATAAATTGGATTAAGGGAGATAAAAGAGGCAGAAATGGGGGGGGAAAAAAAAACCTCCAACAATTATAAACTGAAATAATGAGCCTCCATTCCGTGCCAGAGAGATTTCTCAGCAGTCAATAAGACTTTGTCGTGCAATGAAAAAAAATCTACTTAATGGTTGCATGGGCAAGCCCGAAACTTTTTGGGCATCTTCAGTATGGCAATTTCAGCCCTCAAAAGTATTTTGATGCCAAATCTCTAGGCGAGGGACTGGTGGAGTGAAGCTTGAGGAGGAGGAGCAGGTTAATCAGACAGCAACATCTATGTTTTTAACTGTGCACGTGGGAGCACTGGACGCTGAGCGTCATTAAACTCACTGTTAATCTGTCAAAATCTGGGCCATTGCATTTTAAAAATACATCCGGTAAGCTGGATGGATCGATGACTCTTGCTTGAAAATTGCCACTCTGTTATTATGTGATATTCAACACAAAAACAGCTTGATTTGTACTTTTATGCACAGCGAGATGTCCATGTGTGTACTGAGATGAGCATGGATTTGATTGAGGTACTTTAATACCAGCTTCCTCCAACCTACTTTCTAGCTGAGTGTAAATCTTCATGTAGAGGTCCGACCCAAGAGGAAATTAATTGAATCTCCTTCACGGTTGGGAATACTGTAAATATTGGGAAAATTACTTGACATCCATAGATGGCTTGGAAAGCGAATCCTGGGAAGATTTGTTTGTATTCCTGATGATTAAAAACCACTGAAGCTCAAGGGAAAGTGAAGGGACACGAATAAAACCGGAGCTGCAGTCATTTGAAAGCATGCCTTCAAGGTTCTGAATCTGTTGGACGATCAAAGGATTGATGTCCTGAATCAAAGTGGTGAAAGCAGCCATGTCACCCCCATTTTGGCCTGCAACATTACACAGACATTGCAGACAGACATTGAAGTAACAGGAAATGAAATTCATGACCTCTCATGAGTGCCACACCTGGGACCTTAGAAGAAAAATTGATGTTTTCTGTTTTGCTTCATGGCAACCAGACTTGTTTTGTTCGAAGTGCAATATCCTTTAATGCAGCCTGTTCTGCTATGTTGACTCCACTGAATCTCCAACATAAAAATTTTTGTATTAAAAGCTATGTATTTTAAAAAATATATATATTATCTATAAAATTATCTGGACTGCCAGAAGGTACTTAAATCATCGAGGATGTGTAAATGTGTTGCTTTTTAAATTATCCATGCAGCGTAGAATTCATGCAGTGCAGGAGGAGGCTATTCGGCCAATCTAGTCTGTATCGACCCTCTTAAAGAGCTCCCTACCTAGGCCCACTCCAACCGCACTAGCCCCATAACCCAACCTAACCTTTGGACACTCGGGAGCAATTTAGCATGACCAATCCACCTAACCTGCACATTGGTTTCCTCCCAGAGTCCAACAGAGTGCCCGGAGGAAATCCGCGCAGACACTGGGAGAAGGTACAAAACTCCACGGCCGGAATTGAACCTGGGTCCCTGGCTCTGTGAGGCAGCAATGCTAACAATGTGCCACCGTGCCGCCCCTTGTGGTGCAGTGGGCAGCATCCCTGCCTCTGAGCCAGGAGCTCTGGGTTTGCGTCCCACCCCCAGGACTTGGTGGCAAAGGAGGTGTGTTTATAACACAGCCAAAAGGGTTGAGTGTCAACCTGCAAATCCATCCAACATGCTAGTGGCCGGCAGTAAGAGCGGGAGAGATTCCTGATCAGCCATGCTTGATGTGGAGTAGTGCAGCTCCAGCTATAAGCCTCCGGCGAAAGACTAGCGACCTGTTCCGGGAATTACTAGCTATGGAAAGAGTCAAAAATCTTCCTTTGTGCGCCATTAGATATGGGAAGAGAATTGGAATTGGACATAAGATTTCTCTCGCATTAAAGCCAGTAGTTTTTGACGTGTCACCAAATGTGAAATTCGTACTGTTTTATTGATGAGAAATTGGGGACTGATTTTAACCTTACTTGGACACCAGGTGGGTATGGAGTTCAAATTGGCGAGGTTATTTGCCTGCCACTATCCCACAATCTTCATTTTTAACCTGCTATTTTGAGCATATTTACAAAAATACCACTTAAAGAGCTTGGTCATTGTCATCAGATTTTTAGCACAATTTGAACTTCGCCCCTGGGTGTGGAAGCCACAACTGCTGACTTCAGAGAAAGCCGAGCAAGAAGAAGGTTGAAACGCCATTCAAGGAAGTTTGTTTTCCATGCTTGTGGGATACAGAATACTCCTCCAGACCCCACACTCGGCTGATGAAGGAGCAGTGCTCCGAAAGCTAGTGACTCCAAACAAACCTGTTGGACTTTAATCTGGTGTTGTAAGACTTGTTACTGTGCCCCAAGGAAATGTTAGGGCTTCCGCACCCAAAACACCCTGCTCCCTTCCAATGACAAGACCCTGTTCCCTGGGAACACTGGTCTCCCAACACTTGGTCGAATATTGATGGTTGGCCAAAGGTCATCCAAAATTCCAGCCATTTCCCACTCAGAATGAGGGAGGGGAGGTGGAGAGCAGCCCACATGAAACAACATTTGATGAGGCCCAATGATTTAAAATCATTGCATCACAAATTTAACCATAAAACAAAATATAAAAATTATCTTTTGGAGGTGTTAATGGGAAGTGCTTCTGATAATTGACCCCCACAATTTGAATTCAGAATTTGAAATTGCTCACGAGTTTCATTATTGTGTGACACTCGGGTCAGTGTAGTTTTGTTCAGATTGGTTATTAATGCTAATTAGTTTGAGGGAAATGGGCTGAGATTGTAGCATTAAGGCGCAAAAGAAATGACTTCTCATTCACCATCTTAATATTAAGAATTGTTTTATCCTGGTTTTCATTCCAGGAAACACATCTGACTGCTCAAAAAGAACTTGTGACGGCTGCAGTCAACTGTGTTGAAAATCCCATTTTTCTTGTACTCGAGTATTTGGCTACTCCTCTGTATTTTGTTAGCATTGATGGGATTTAATGGGCCCAATATGAGTTCCACCCATTGGTTGGAGAACCTATGGGGATCCCTGTCAGTTCAATGCATTCCAGCAGAGGCTCTGGATCAATAAGGGACCCCAGGCCAAAGGTGAGTGAGGTGCTGAACAGGGATTGTTGGGAGGGTGGTCAGGGGGGTTGAAGGCACATGCAGACAGGGTGACTTTCAGTGGCCTCTTCCCTTCCTGGTGCTGAACAGAGCAGTCCACATTCCATAAAATATTATATATATTTTTTTAAAAGACACTAACTTCTTGGTTATCGTTGACCAGAAAAGTCTGGTGCAGCCACATAAATACATTGGCTGAAAATGTAGGTCAGCGGCTGGGAATTCTGTGATGAGGAACTCTGGCCTTGACTCCCTGAAACCTGTCCACCATCAAGAAGGCAACAAGGCAGGAGTGTGATGGAATACACCCTACTGATTGGATGGGTGCAGCTCCAAAGACGCTCGACCCCATCCAGAACAAAGCAGCCCTCTTGATTTGGTACCTTTTCCATCTCCTTAAGCATTTATTCCTCCACCATCAGCATACAGTGGCAGCAGTGTGTACCAACTGCAAGATGCATTGAACTAATTCACCAAGGCTCTTTTGGCAGCACCTTACAAACCTGCGAGCTTTATCACCGTTGTCACTGAGTAAAAGTCTGGAACTCCCTCGCTCACAGTATTGTCATGGATTGCAGTAGCTGAAGAAGATGACTTTAAAAGCCTGCAGGGCAATTAGCAACGGGTAATACACACTGTCCTCATTCGTCAACCTGCATATAACAAGCAATGATTTAATTTTAAAACTTTCATCTTTTTCAAATCCCTCCATGCAGTCTGTCTCTATCTCTGTAATTTCCCTCAGCCCCACAGCCCTTGGCGAGATCTGCACTCCTCTGATTCTGGCCTTTAGTGCATCCCTGGTTTGCTCCACTTGTGGGGGCTGCACCTTCAGCTGCCTTAACCCCAAACTTTGGAATTATCCTCCCTGTATCTCTCCACCTCGCTAGCTTGCTTTCCTCCTTTTAAAGACGGACTCCTTAAACCCTACCTCTTTGACCCAGCTTTTGGTCATCCCACCGAATATCTTGCTGTCAAAGGGGGGGGGGGGGGGGCATATAAAATTTAAAAATTATCTTTCATTAGTTCACATAAATTTTCTATGAAAGGAGAAAACATTAATTATTTCCTAAATATGAAAGCAAATTATTAAGGATGCTGAAATCTGAAACAAGAACAAAATGCTGGACAATCTCCGATCTGACCACATCTGTGGAGAGGGAAGGGAGTGAACATTGCGAGTCTGAATGACTCTAGAGTCCATTAATTATTTCATGCCACTGCAGTGCTATCGTACAATACTTGTGGTTTGAGGGTTACTAAATGTGGACAATTAATGTATAAATCTGCCCGTTATGGCAGTAAATGATATGTATATGTACTGTCCTGCCAAATTGGGAGTTTATTTATTAATCAAATGATAATACCAAATGGAAAATTACTTCTATTTGTGGTCATAATCCTTTGAACTATATCTAAATACTTACTGTTTGATCTTGCATGGTGCACTGTTTGATCTTGCATGGTGCACTGAAAATTGAATACTCTTGGGACCTTGTGCAGTAGAGAGTGTGCAGGAGGGAAAATAACTAGTAAGGCAGGGAAGAGGGGAGAAAGAAAGGGGAAGGTAGTAAGGGCAGAGATGGAAGAAAGCGAAGGCTGAGGCGTGACATGGGCACAGCAGGAAGAGATGGGATGCAGGGGGTGGAGAAGGGAATGGAGGAAAGAAGCTTGGAGCAAGGATTGAGGGTGGAAGGCATGGGATCTGAGGGACAGGTGATGGCGAAGATTCTGGAAGACGTTGGAGGGGAAAAGTGAGTTTGTTGGCGTGGAACTGAAAGGAAAAGGTGGGAGAGTGATAGCAAAGGAGGGAATTGGAAAAGGGATCGGGAGACTGGGGAAGGGGAGGATAAGGGATTGGCTTGGAGAGGAGAGGAAACTGGACAGTAGGGATGGGAGGAAGGAAACGGATGCATGGAAGTATAAAATCTCAAAGAAATTAGTACATTAAGTGAATGGGCAAAACTGTGGCAAATAGTTTTCTATGTCGGTAAATGTGATGTCATCCACTTTGGATTTGAAAAGGTTGGAACAAAAATCCAGAGTAACATGTAAATAGTAAAAAGCGATAAGTGATGATTTTGTGGAAATGAGAGAATGCCTGCAGGATCTTCATGAGATGTAGAAACAAAATAATTGGAGAGGAGTTTCCCAGAAAACTGTGATCAGATTGGAACAGCAGCTTGGAGCAAGTATCAGGATGAATTGCTGTTCTTTTCCTGATCTTGTTATTTTTTCCTGAGTTGCCTGCAGTATGGCACAGTGATTCAGATTAATTATTGTTTGTATGAAGCTAAACAAACTTTTTCTGGTCTTTTATAATGGTTCCGGTTCATTTTAACCCCGGCCACAGTCTGACAATGCCTTTTCTAATCAATGCACAGATGGGAGGCTCGTACGAGCTGGGGAGGCAACTCGTCATTTGATTTTGCATTTTAACTGCTGTTATTGACTTTGCATTAGCAGTATTCCTCTGTTCAAAGAAATTTAAAACAACAAGCATTGTGATAGAAATTCTTAAGTAGTCCTTTCTACTCATTTATCTTAAATCGCGCGTTTTTGACTCTTGAGGCCGTTTTGTCCAGCCACTTTTGAGTCTCCTGAAGCAGTCATTAGAGATGAATCCAGAAGATAAAACAGGAACTAAGGAAAATCAGATTTGCACTTATTCAACACAGTTGATTTTAATGTTCTGTCAATCCACTGCATTGAATGACAAAATGTCCCTCGACACAAGTGCAGAAATATTCTATCAGTCCATTTTCCCAGTTCCATTGTCAAGGCAGATGCCAGCTGCTGAGACGTGGCAAAGATACATCTCCTTTTGTATTTTTATGTCTCTCGGTATGACCAACCTGCCTTGATCACCTCTGGGAATGTGCGATAGCTGATCAATTAGCAACTGGCTGGCAGGGTCACCAAATCCACAACTGAGAGCAGGAGGTGAGGCAGTGGCCACCTGGTCACATGACCTGGAAGAAGGTGCTGGGAACATGTGTTAAAGGGTCACCACCACCTGAGGCTTGAATGTAGATGTTTCAAGGATCAACCCTGATCTGTACCAAGTTCCATATAACTTACTGGAGAACATGCCTCATCAACCTGGTGCCACCCCTCTTCACACTGCCAGTATTCATCAGCCTCACACCAAGGAAACTTATTCTGCCAAGCACCAACTGATCTAGTCAACTAGGATGCATGTGGCAACCACTTGTTTCAGCTTGGCTGAAGCAACAACCTGGGTGGCACTATGATTCGGTGATAACTTCCTGCATGTCCTCTTCCAGGTTATTGGGAAAAATGGGGGCCCTCTTCCTTAGGGGATGAAGGGCTTCTCCAAGGTGACGCCAAGGGCAGCACAGTGGTTAGCCCTGTTGCCTCCCAGTGCCAGGGACCTGGGTTCAATTCCGATATTGGTTGACTCTGTGTGAAGTTTGCACGCTTCCCCGTCTCTGCGTGGGTTTCCTCCGGGTGCTCCAGTTTCCTCCCACAGTTCAATGGCGTGCAGGTTAGGTGGATTAGCCGTACTAAATTGCCACTTATGTCCAGGGATGTGCAGGTGAAATGGGGTTATGGGATAGGGCAGGGCAGTGGACCTAGGTGGGGTGCTCTTTCAGATGGTTGGTGTAGAATCGATGGGTCAAATGGGCTCCTTCTTCACTGTAGAAATTCTATGGTTCCTCGTTCCACCAAACCCAGCAAGTTGGATGGTTGCCCAAAAGGGAGGGAGGAGTGGGAAAACTGATGACCTATATCAGCAACTTCCTAGCCACCTGCTGGGCAGCCTGGTGATGGGGAAGCCACAGGAAATCGCAGAAAGGAGCAGGCACAGAGACGAGCACAGACATGAGGGTAGCCAGTGGGTAGCTGGGGCGTACAGGTGACGGGTGAGCTACCTTCAGATTCGGAGCAGCAGTTTTGCTGAGAACTGCACCTCTACATTGAATATGCGGCTTTTTATTTTGGGGTGTTAAATGTGAAAGAGTTGAACCGGAATGAATGTTCTTGCAGTATGACTCGAATCAGTCTGATGCTTTGTGTAAGAATTCTCAGTTGAACATAATCAGCTAACAAATCTCTCCAGCTTTACATCATCCCTCTTTTTCAAACTATTAAATACGTTTGCAGCAGCATGTCTTTGAGCTTCACACTCATTTTGCATTGTTGGCTTTGCAAATTTGATATTATTCTACAAGAAAGAATTTGCATTTTTGTGGAATCTTTTCATGTTTCAGGGTACCTCAAAAAAGCTTCACTGCTTTTAGAATTAGATCGAAAGTTTGAGGACTGTTGTGGTGGATTCATTTCCACACAGCTAGGCTCTGCAGTTGGCAGTGAAATAAATGACAACCTAATCTGCTTCAGAAGGTGGTGATTTGAGGGAATGGGTGGTGGAGGGATACTGGCAATGCGCTTCAATCTCTGTCGTGGAATCTAATACATCAGCCAGGAAGGGCCTGGGTTTAAAGTCTCGTTACAAACTGCAACTTTGCCTTGTAACTAGTGTCAGCCAGGATAATGGACTTAAATCCTGGGGTGGGGCTTGAACGCACTATCTTCTGACTTAAGGTGAGCGCGGCACTATCGCTGAACCGACACTTAAAACTGCTAAGATCATGGGCCTCTGTATGCTGCATGCCTTTTCCAAATATCTCCTCTTAAATATTTATTATTTGTGTCATATATACTGTTAGGACTCCCATACAAGAATCCCAACAATTTGTAAGACTGAGGGATGACTACTAAACCACAGGAGTGATAACACTGACCAATAGGAATCTTTTATGTTACAACAAACATTAATTTAAAGACATTATCAGCACAATAAAATCTTTCCATCTAACAGTTAAAACGGCTCTTAAATACAAGGGGGAAAAAAACTTTAACTCACTATCTACACCTGCCACTATAGATTCCAATTAAGCAACCCAATACAGTTCAAATATCACTTATGAATAAAGTTAACAATCCGGGTTACTTGTTTATCTGTGCAGACCTTCGGAGAGAGAACCCTTGAGAAACAACCTGAAAATCCTTCTGTCTTGTCAGACTGAAATCCTATAGAAAACTACAGACAGACCTGGCTCCTCCCATTTATTGGATAATCTGTATCCCAAGCATTCTCCAGTCTCCTCCCGACTAATATGCCCCATGACCTGTTTAACTAGGAATAAACCCAATCATTCGTCCCGGGAATCTCCTAAACATATTCCAATATTCTATTAGCCATCTATATGTAAAGAAGTAAATGGCTGAAATCAATGATTATCTCACCTCTACAATCCCTTAATCACAGCTTTAGCAGACATACTCCCTGTATATATTTGAATCCAGGGTATTTAATAACATTACTACAAAAATTAATATAATATATAACAATGTCCTACATTCATCACAATATGTGGATAGTTTGAAAATGTTTCTCGGGTAGAAGATTCAATAACATTCAACTTTTAAGCTTTAGCACTTGAAGTGGGGAATTTCTCTATGCTAGAGACTAAGGAAAACTCAGTCCGGCCAGAGACCAAGGTGAAAACGCAGTCCAATTCAATTACATATAATTTTCAGGTACTTTGTGATGATTAATTCTGCTCCTATATCTTATGATCTTATGGAAGATGTTAGGAAAATTGGATTATAAATGTAGTGGGCATGTTAAGGGTTAAAAGCCTAGGGTTAGAATGCTTTTGTTTAAAAAGAATTTTGTTTTGCTTCTAGGAAGCAGAAGGTGGAATTGACGAGGAATGTGTTTATCGGTCTGTGCTAATGCAGAGTGGTGTGCCTGGGGAAGTCCCTGGGGACTGTTCATGTGCTTTTGCAGCCTGCAGAGAAAATGTGTTTGAGCTTGGGAAGATGAAGTCATTGCTGGGCAGAGCTCAGAGAGGCAGTGAGTTTGGAGAAGCTGAGAGAGAGGAGCTGAGTTCTAATCTGCTTAACTGAGTCCACAATTAATTCCAAGTACAATTGTTTTTTTTAAAAAAAGAGTAATAATATTTTAAAGCCGAGCAGTCTTGTCTGAAGACAAAGTGGCTGAAACAACCTCGTTGAAGCAGCCATTTGAAGATATTCAGCCAGAGTCTGAGGGATTCCACCCATACCAAATTAACTTTATAAAACAGATATTACTCTATGCCCTGCTCATTTTAAACTGGAGTTATGTTTATGTTCTTGTTGTTTAATGGGAAATTGTTGAATTGTGTTAAGGGGTAATTCTAAGCTGTTCTTTTTGAGTGTGAAGTTAAAAGTTAATATTGTATTCCATAATAAAGTTTTTGTTTTAGAAATACCAAAGCCCTATTTTTTTTGTCTTGCAATCACTCCTGGAGTGAATAAATCTTTCTGCACAGTCTTGAAATCAACTAAAATATTGGGGTTTCTGTCTAGTATCCTAGCCACTATTGTGGTCTGTCTGGGATCGTAATAACTTAAAAAATAAAAATAAAAGTCAAACCTCAATCCAGACGAATATGCCTGTGGCTGGATTCTCCGCCCCACCGTGCCACATTTCGGCCCCGACCTGACAGCGGGATTCTCCGTTACGCCAGCCGGTTAATTGGGTTTCCCATTGTGGGGCAGCCCCACGCCATTGGGGAAACCCTCAGGCACTGGCAAAACAGAGAATCCCGCCCAGGATTTCTGACACAAGTCCTTTTAATGTCAAACATCTTTATCGACACAGTTCATTTACTTGCAAAATTTCCAGAAATATTCCCTAAAGATGTTTTTGTTTAAAAAAAACATTTAAATGACAGGTTTGGCAATCTCAAAATCATGTGTAAACAGTGGCATTTACCAGCATTTAATAAACCCCAGTTGTGGGAGTTCTGTACCTGGCCTCTCTCACCAGCCTGTAGGATGCAATAGGATTCCAGTGTAATTATTTTTTCCACTGCTGTTGCTTCCACAGACTGTTGCCAGCTATTTGAATTAGAGATCAACCATTTGCAAACCCTTTAGAACAGTATTCAATTTCCACCTCCCGCAGGATCAGTCCTTTTGAACTGTCTAATAGATGTGTAAATGCATGGGTTTACGTGGTTTCTACCAAAAAAAAATTGAATATTTAACTATTGGTTAAATGAATTGGGCTGGGAGAAATATAAAGAATCACAGAACAGCTCATTTCACATTCTCTTCATAAATCTATTTGAACTGAAAATCTGCAGCGGTATTTATTATTCTGGTACAACTGTGTTGCTAAAATCCTCTGAACTGCGCTCTAAATGTCACTGAAGCGTGTACAGTCAATTCACCTTAAGTGAATGTTTGTTTCAGAGGAATCATTACACTATACAAAATTATAACTCTCCTGCATAAATTGGATTCAATCCCTCTAACGTAAATTGTGTGCTGTCTGCTCAAATTACACAGATTCATTTGACTGTTTTTGCTGCCCAAATTATATCCTTTCATGTGGCAGCCTTTTTCAATATCCATCTTGGGGTGCTGTAATAATTATCATTAGGATTTTCTAGATTTTTCTTAACTGATTTTCGAGTTTGGTTCCAGTTAAATACATCCCTATTATTTTAATCAAAATATAGTATTCTAATGCATAACATTACAAGGCATTTCAAAAATAATACAGACCTCCCATTCCTTTCAGTCCAGCAAACTGTGGGCGCATTTTTCCAAAAGGCACCAAAACACAACAGACATCCAGATCTTCAATATTTGTGTGTGCAGCGCCGTGAAACACATGGCTATGCATGCAACACTCATTGTACAAGAGGCCACAGCGAGGAACGCGCAGCTTAGGCTGCATGTAGTCCTGTTTTGTACACTTGAGGAGCTCCCGTTGGTGCCCCATCTCCGAGGCCCCCGCCACCCCAGCTCAAATGCACTATGGGAGGGTTCCTGGCTCCCAAATTATTTCTCTTATACCCACGCAGGGCGCCCCCAGCCCAATCATCTGTGCATACAAAATGGCACCCTGGCAGTACCCATGTCAGCTGGCAATGCCACCTGAGCACCTTGGCAGTGCCAGACTGGCATCCAGGTAGCACAGCCAGGGTGCCCATGTGGCACCAGCAGTGCCAAGGAATGATCCTTCCCAAAGGGCATGCTGCTGGGGGCCTCCAATCCCTTGGGTGACCCCTACGAGTGGAGTTCCATCTGGTTCCTGTTTGTGGGGACCAGTACTGATTGGTGCTTGCCCAAGATCTCCGGTGCGAAGGGGATGAGTCCCAAAGCCTCAGGTACCTCTGGAATCTGCACCCGAGAGTGAGACTAACTATCTCGCTCTAATATGCAGATTTGTCAAAAAGTGGCGGGATTTACATCGCAATGTTTTGCGAGAGCTTGTTGGATCTCGCGAGGCGTTGTGAGCCAGGTAGCACCCGAAATGCAATGCAAGAATGTAGGCATGATCCGCGGCCATGCTGCGCAACGGCGAGCTGCTTTTTGGGTGCAGAGTGGCCATTAGATTGCGCCTAAAGTCTTGCAAACTTGAACTTTGGCCTGCACCTGTTCCAATGTGAGATTTGACCTTGATTCAGGCGCTATTCCTTAATCTTGATCACTTAGTCAATACAAAAAAACCCAGAATCAAGCCGATTACCTTTTCATGGCTTTGAAAATTGCAGAATATACAATGTTTCTATCTTTTTTTTGAGAGAAGGATGTATACAGCCTACTTACTCGTAGGTGGTAAAGAATATGACATCCCGCTACATGCCTAAAAATGGCACCGTTGCCTGATGTTGAACCGGTACTGTTCGCAGAAATACCAGCACGTTTGAACCACTTTGCTAACTGGCCCACCTCAGTCTGTGTTACCTGTTAGCTGGTGCATGATCGGAGAGAGGAATTCAAGCTAATTTCAATTGTCCATTTTATATTTCACATCAAGTTACCCCAGATCTGCCCTTTAATGTCAAAAATGCCTAATTGCTCACACTGCCAAGAACTGTTGAGTCAATACTAACCATTCTTATGTTAAATAACACATGGTGTGGACTATTTTTATGTCTAGCCAAAGGATCAACAATTAGCAACAACATGACACCCATTACATAATGAAACACCTGTTTCACAAAGGGATAAGAAATGCATGGGAGTTTGGGGGTGGTGGGGGGCAGAAATGTATTCGGTAAGGTGACCAAAGGCATATAAAAATGTTTTTTAAAAAATGAATTCATGGCATAGGTGCATCACTAGTAAGGCCAGCTGAGAAGGTGCTGGTAAGCTGCTGCCTTAAGCCACTGCAGTCCATCTGGTGTAGGTGTACCTCCAGTACTGTTGGGGAGGGAGATACAATATTTTGTTCCAATGACAAGTGAAGAAACGACTATTATAGCTCCAAGCCAGGATAATGCGTGCTTTGGAGAAGAACATGCAGGTAATGGTGTTCCCACATCTCCCATTCTTTCCGGAGGTCGCAGATTTGGATGGTACTGTGAAAAGATCATTGGTGAGTTGATGCAGTACATCTTGTAGATGCTACACACTGCTGCCACTGTGCATTGGTGGTGCAGTGAATTAATGTTTATTGTGGTTAGAATAATCTTTATTAGTGTCACAAGCAGGCTTACATTAACACTGCAATGAAGTTACTGTGAAAATACCCTAGTCACCACACTCCGGCGCCTGTTCAGGTATACGGAGGGAGAATTCAGAATGCCCAATTCACCTAAGAATCACATCTTTCGGGACTTGTGGGAGGGGAGAGCATACAGACAGTGACCCAAGCAGACAGTGACCCAAGCCGGGAATCGAACCTGGGACCCTGGCGCTGTGAAGCAACAGTAATACCGTGCTGCCCTTAATAGGCTGCTAATCAAGCAGGCTGCTTTGCCCTGGATGCTATCGAGCTTTTTGAATGTTGTTGGAGCTGCATTCATCCAAGCAAGTGGAGAGTATTCCATCATACGGATGGTGGCACAGTGGTTAGCACTACTGCCTTACAGCACCAGGAATTCTGACTTTGGGTGGCTGTCTGTATGGAGTTTGCACTTTCTCCCCATGACTGTGAGTTTCCTCTGGGTGCTTTGATTTCCTCCCATATTCCGAAGATGTGCTGGTTAGGTGGATTGGCCATGTTAAATTGCCCCTTGGTGTTAAAGGATGTTCAGGTTAAGTGGGGTCATGGCAAATGGGTGAGGGAGTAGGCCTGGATGGGGTGCTCTTTCAGAGGGTCGGGGCAGACCTGATAGGCCGAATGGCCTCCCCCTGCACGGGAAATTTTAAAAAATACTCCTGAGGTGTGGATGGTGGACAAGCTTTTGGGAGTCTGGAGATGAGTTACTTGCCTCAGAAATCCCAGCCTCTGGGCTGCACGGTGGCGCAGTTGTTAGAAAAAAAAAGGAATTCCCAGCCTCTGACTTGCTCTGGTAGCCACAGTTTGTCCAGGTCAGCAACCTCCAGACTGATGATGGGTAAAGAATTGAGTTCTCGTAAATAAGAGTCTATCAATAAGTGAAATAGTTGCACCATATCAGGAGATACCAAAAAGTAGGAGCCAGTTTTGGATCAACAGTGGTATTCAATTTGTACATGCAATTGAACACACAACACACAACACATGGTGTTTTATATATATGCAAGCTGTACTTGTGATATTCCCTGACCTGGCTCTTAACGTTACTGACAACTGGATGGTATTTTTCCTGATTTCAGATGGGCTTACACCATTTTCTAGTGGCTGCAATATCCAAATTTCTGGAACACAACAATAAGGGTTTGAATTAAACTCATTTTGAAGCAGGATAAATAATGGTATTAACGCTATTATTTTCCCCTTCAGTTCCCCTCTGAAAGTACATGAGACTGCTTTCACAATTCTAGGCTGGTTGCTGGCGAACTCTGAAAAGCTCTTGATGAGTTACAATCAGAGCTTCTGCAGAAGAAGGTGACTGGTTGGTAATCTGCAGAGCAGATGGAATCATGTACTGACATTGGAAGTGTCTTGAAGTAACTTTTAGCGTATTGATGAGTGCCTCGAAGCAAGCTATTGTTCAGACTTCAAGGAGAAGTGATCCATACAACAGTTCTCTGTTTTTACTTTTAGGGGTATTCAGCTGTTTTCTGCAGAAGATGAAGGTGGCATCTTTCTTTTTCTTTTCACAGCTTTGTAATCTCTGAATCTGGGTTCTCTAGTTGTTTGAAAATTCAATTCCCCGTCTCTTGTCCAAACATTAGGATTGATCTTCCTCGTTCTCTGATGCGATGGTGACATTGGTGTGCCACAACACAATTGGTGGTTGTCAAAAAGATTTTTCTTGTTGATGAGAGCATCTTTGACCATGCAGCAACTGAAGACATTTTATTTTCCAAAGCTTTATACTTTGAAAGGTCTTTGCCTTGCAAATCAGACTAATGGGATAACATTCTCTCTCTCTCTCTTTGTCTGTGTGCTTCGCATGCAATTGATTTGTGCAGTCTCCATCTATTTTATTATGCATGTGGCTCTACATCAAGTGTGTTCCCCATCTGGTTCCCCTCTTCAGGTCGAAGGGTGGGTGTGGGAATTTATTTTGATACAATAAGGGATAAGGCAGGTTGAGGAAGGATGAGTTGCTCTGGACATTGAGTGTAATGATTTGTGTCTCATGGAGGGAATTTCCCCCCCCCCTTTCCCATCATTGTTTTGGGAGAAACTAGAATTTGATACAGCAACTGGCTGGGTGGTACCTGTCCAGGAATTTCTGTGCTGTAACTGCATGATAAGACTGAATAAAGCATGGTATTCCCATCATTGCAATGCATCATCCTGATGAATAAAACAGCAGAAATACCATTTTAGACAGACCTGACTAGTTAAAAACCTGTTGAGATTTATTGTAGCCCTATTGAGGGAAACAGAGTCTTTTTGTAGTTGCGGTTTTATTAAAAATATCCATTTCTTGATCTAGTTTAGGTTTTGCACATTTCCAGTTAATTTCTGTTGCACTAATAAGATTATAGTATTTTGTACCCTCTGGAGTTCTAGTCTATGCAATTTTTACCAGTACTTTATCTCTATTTTATTTTTGTTCCCTTTTAAATTGAGTAATTCCTTTTCTAATGCAAAGTCCTTTTTCTTGTTTGTTTTAATGTTATTGGTTATGTATCTGGGAATAAATTCCTACTGGTTATGCATTACGTGATGTGTAGTGATGTCAGCAGAGTGTTTGTGCTGGCTTGGAACAGATCACTATCTTGATTGTATGAGCAACATCTTGTGTTTTCATAGAATCATAGAATCCCTCCAGTGCAGAAGGAGGCCATTCAGCCCATTGAGTCTGCACCAACCCTCTGAAAGAGCACGCTACTTAAGCCCACAACACCACCCTATCCCCGAAACCCCATCGAACCTGCACATCCCTGGACACTAAGGGGCAATTTGGCAAGGCCAACCCACCTAACCTGCACATCTTTAGACTGTGGGAGGAAACTGGAGCAACGGAGGAAACCCACGGAGACATGGATAGAATGTGCAAACTCCACATAGACAGTCGCCCAAGGCAGGAATTGAAGCCAGGTCCCTGGTGCTGTGAGGCAACAATGCGAACCATTGTGCCACCGTGCTGCTGGTGTAGGCACCTCCAAACCCTTTCTCTTTGTGGCAACAAAGAACTGTAACAGTATCTAAGCTTTACTTTTCCTTCTGTTATATATGCAAACTTATTTGGTGTCTGAGCTTTGTATTTTGCCCCTTTGGGGAAATTCTGGCTGAGCTGTGCCAGCTAGGATCAAATGCAGTTGGTTAGGTTACTGGACTAGTAGACAAAGACCTGAACTTGTGATAGTCTAGAAGATGAGAGTTTGTGGACCGCCTTTACAAATGCCCGTGGGGGTCGGAAACCCGGTTCGGGCATGATTGTAAACAAAATTGCAGTCCCTGATGCTAGTCTCAGGACCTGAAACAATCTGCAATTTTCAAAGTGATGGAAGAGCGGAGGAATGGCGTAGCTCGCTTGCCTCTAACCGACAACTCAGTAACCTATTGGAGTTTGTCAACGAGCCAGGGAGGTAGGGACTGCAAATTTCAATGGAGTGTTCAGTCTAGTGTTGTTCAGTTTGTTGCGGGATGAGGGGATGGTTTATTTTTTTATGTTTAATGTTATTGGACCCTCTGCTGTCCTGCACTGGATTGTGCACATTACCTCCGTTTTATCAGTTTACACTCCCTCAGGGGGCCATTATATGACATGAGCTACCTGCTCTATTCGGCATTTGCTGTTGATCAGAGGCAGGCAGCTAACGCCACCTACTGGAGATGCCCAGCTCACTACTTATTGGGTGCTGAGCTTGCTCTGCCCAATTAGGGCATTTGCATTTCAATCACGCGGATCCGCCTCCCATCCATTGACTGCCTACACCTTCCGCTGCCTTGGGAAAGTGGGCAGAATAATGAAAGACCCCTCCCACTCGGGTTATTCTCTCTTCCAAACACTTCTATCAGGCAGAAGATACAAGCGTTTGAGAACACACACAAACAGATTGTTACCAGATTCCTGAATGGTCCTCTTGTGGTCTGAATTGATCTTTCTAGGCATCTTCTCTACAGTTGTAGCACAATATGCCATATACTTCCCCTGCTGTCTGAAGTATATGTCCATGTATTTCATTATGTATCTTTGTGTATTTATCGTATGTTCTATGCTTCCATGTATGGAGGAATCTGCCTGGATCGTACGCAGAACATCATACTTTTCACGACCTTGGTACTCTTGACAATAAATCTAAATCTCCTAGGAGCTTTGGGTAGGGACCCTGCATTCATCTGGGGGCTGGGTTCCTGACCCCACTTTGAAAATTCGGTCCTTTATAGCAGTTTGAAAATTTGAATTATTGGGAGGCAAGTGGCGTAATGGGATTGCTGCTGGATGAGTGACCCAGAGACCCAGAGTCATGCTCTGGGGACCCAGGTTCGAATCCCGCCATGGCAGATGGTGAAATTTGAATTCAATATAAAAAATTTAAAAAATCAGGAATTGAGTCTAAAGCTGACCATGAAACCATTGTTGATCATCATAAAAATGAATCTGGTTCACTGATGTCCTTTCGGAGAGAACATCTGCCATCCTTACCTGATCTGGACTCTAGATCCACAGCAATGTGGTTTGACTCTTCAATGCCCTCAGGGATGGACAATAAATGCTGGCCCAGCCAGCAATGCCCACATCCCATGGACGAATTTAAAAAAAATTCAGTTTCAAATAAATGTTTTGAATTACTAAGCAATAAATGTTGGCCTTCCTGTGAAGCCCCTTTCTCAAACTTGTTTTTTTTTAAAAAAGCAAGCTAATCTCAATTTTTGCACACCTTTCATATCTCTGGGTCAAAACATTGTGGCTTTAGTACCTTGCCAGAGTTTGATCTATCATAGAATTTGCAGTGCAGAAGGAGGCCATTCGGCCCATCGAGTCTGCACCGGCTCGTGGAAAGAGCACCCTACCCAAGGTCAACACTTCCACCCTATCCCCGTAACCCAGTAACCCCACCCAACACTAAGGGCAATGAGCCCTTAGCCTGAGTAGTAGGTTTTTTAAATCTCTAAGTTAACACTGCAGTGCACTATTGAGGAGTGCAGCCCTTTGGCTGAAATGAGAAACTAAGATCCTGTCTGTGTGGTGTAGAGGGTTATTGAGGATTTCACAGCACTCTTGTTCCCTGCCACCCATACTCCTTCTGCAGCCAAAGGAAAAGAGAAAAACTTGGCATTAATCTTGGTGCAGTCTGTGGGCCATAACTGAGGCCCAATGGTTGTAATCAACAGTGCTCATCCAAAACAAAATTACTGGGGTGAAGCACTTTGAATAGACTCTGACCTGATGAAGTATTAAATAAACCCTAACATCATTAACCTTCCTCCTGGCTATAATTGTTGAATTCCTAACTTCTTGGAACAAGCTGCTCAGTGGATGTGTCTCTAGCTTTCTTACAGCAGCCAAAGTAATGATTTGAGCAAAATGTGTCTGTAAAACATCTGGGGATGGAAATTGCGTGGTCCCTCCGCTCCCTGGAATGGTGGGACATCTACGTGCCCTTGAAGCAATCCTCTCTCAAGGCATGGGGATGGTTGGATCATTTAAACAGGTTGGACAGCATAACAGAAGCACCTGTCCTGTCAGCTTGGTCGAAAGCCTGAGTAGGAGGTTTTATAAAAAAAAAAATAAAAAAAATATTCTTACTAGCATTTTCAATTTTTTGACATTTACATTACACATAATTAAAATTTAACAAACCCTTACTCAACCTGAAAACAATTAACTAATTACCTTTAGCGGCTGACTGAGGCTAATTCTTTGGGTGAGATATGAACGGACTCCATCACTTGTGATAGCCCTTCTCATTCCCTCTTAAGCTAAATTTAACTTTCTTAAGGCTCAGAAACTTCATTAAGTCTCCCTGCCATATTGAGGCACTAGGTGGAGAAACGGACCTCCAATCCAATAGGATGTGCCACCTCATCACCAGTGAGGCGAAGGGTAAGACATTTGCTCCCGCCCTGAGTTTAATGGATTGATTCCTGAGTGAGGCCAGAAACACCTCTGCGCGCACGTCCAAAAGGAACCGACTTGGGAAAGGGAGGCGGAAGGTCCATCTCCTTCTCCTGATTGCAATTTGGACCAAAGGTGGGCATAGAATGAAGCCCTGACAGGTGCAGGTTCTGATGTGTTAGGCAGGTCGGTTCGATGTGGACTGCACTTGATGCAGCGATGCGAGTAACAGACGTCTAACACTGTAGAAGATCCAGCACGGTTTTATTGAACGATAGAACTAACATACATATTTAACTGTGGGTCGACAACTATACTGAACTGACTGGAGACCTTGTACTAGCCTGACCAGACTTACGAGTTACCGCATGGTGTTTGCACTTGCTAGCTCGTGGACTCTGACTGTCTCAGTGGCTGGGTCCAGAGAGAGCTGGAAACCTAGTGCCCTCTGGCTTTATAGTGGTGATGTCCTGTCTGGTGATTGGCTGCACTGTGCTGTGTGCTGACTGGTCATCCTGTGTGTCAATCACTGCCTGTCTGCACTTCATTATATACATGCGTGGGTATTATGACAGGTTCCACCTCAAATTCCTGCCCTCCCTGTTGAGAATGCATCTATTTTGCACCCTTCCAGCCCCAGGAACCTTGGCCTATCATATTGGGTGAATGCTGGAGTGAAGGAATAATTGTATTGTGTAGAAGTACTTTACTTCCAAGAATTCTTAAACTATGATTAGGCTGTCGAATCAGAAACTGAATAATAACCTGTATAGACATTCATTAAAAAATGTTCATGCTTGTTAATTATGTGTAAATTGCATGACATCATTCTGCAACTGCATCAATAGTTACATTTTGGCCCATTGACAAGTAATTTATCAGGCACCCTCTGGAAATCCTTTTTGCAAGAGTAAGTTAAAGGAACTCTGATCCCGTCATAATACTCAAATGTTTTATTGGATTTGTTTATTGTCACATGTACCGAGTTACAGTGAAAAGTATTTTTCTGTGAGCAGCTCAAACCGATCATTTAGCACATGAGAAATAAAATAAAATTAAAATAAAATACATAAACGGGCAACACAAGGTCCACAATGTAAATACATAGACACTGGCATCGGGTGAAGCATACAGGGGTGTAGTATTAATCAGAGTCCATAAGAGGGTTTTTAGGAGTCTGGTTAACAGCGGGGAAGAAGCTGTTTTGAATCTGTCCATGTGTGTTCTCAGACTTTTGTATCTCCTGCTCGATGGAAGAAGTATATTATATGGATACAAGTGTCTTGCACCACATTGAATGTGCATATATTCCACAGACAAGATAGTCCTATATTTAAGGTGACAGATGAGATGTTTTTGTGCTGAATCCAATTTTCCCTTTAGTTTTAATGCTGTGCTGAATTCCAAGGAGGATGTTACATGTTCCTCTGGATGTGCTTTCAGTTGCTACTGTTTTATTTAAAGCTCCTTTTGCCAAAATATATATATATTTTTTAAAAATATTTTTATTGGTATTCACACGGTTGCATTGTACGTTTAATATGTACAGTACATGTCCTTGTATATACATCTGTTATCTTCTGTCTTGGTGCGCTGCTCCCCCCCACTTAGTATCCTCCCTATTCGCTCAGGGTGTACTATGCCCTGGCTTCTGCTCTCCTGTCTGCCTTCTCCCATCTTTTATTTTTTCCTTTAGTTACTGTTGGCTTTGAACGGTCTTCGAACAAGCCGACAAATTGCCCCATGCTTTGAGGAAACTTTCCTCCAACCCTCGGATGGTGTATTTGATCTTTTCCAAGTGGAGAAATTCAGCCAGGTCTGCCAGTCAGTCTGGATCGCCAGCTGAGCAGGATTCTCCGGCGTGCGATAAGGGAAGCAAAAGCAAGGGCATCAGCCCACTTCCCCATGTGTAGTTCTGGCTGTTCGGATACCCGGAAGGTTGCCACTCCTGGGCATGGCCCCAGTCTCACCCCACAACCTTGGACATTGCCTCGGAAAAGGCTGTCCAGACCCTACAAGTTTGGGACAAGCCCAGAACATGTGGGTGTGGTTGGCTGGGCCTTTGGCACCGTTCACATTGTCCCTCCACCTCTGGGAAGAACCTATTCATTCGGGTTCTGGTCAGGTGTGCTCTGTGCCCCACATTAAACTGCATGAGGCTGAGCCTTGCACAGGAGGAGGTGGATTTAGCCCTGCTCAGTGCTTCGCTTAAGAGTCCCCAGCCCACATCTGTCCCCAGTTCATCTCCCCACTTCCGCCTGGCCTCGTCCAATGGCATTTAAGTCCACGCATTTTGTCCACGCATTTTCCCACAGTTTCCCCCTACTTACTGTCCGTGTTTATCAGGTCTTCTAGTAATGTGGTCCCCAGGGCTCTGGGGTACCTTACTGTCTCTTTGCGGAGGAAGTGCTTTACTTGTAGGTGCCCAAGTTCCTGTCCTGTCTGTAGTGTCAGTTCTCGCATGTCATTACTCTATTTTCCATGTAAAAGTCCCTGACTATCAGCGTGCCCCCATCCTGTCTCCATTTCTTGAAGGTGGTGTCGAGCATGACTGGTGGGAACTTGTGGTTTCCACAGATGGGGGCCATGCGAGACATCTCGGTTAGACGGAAATATTGCCTCATTGGATAACACGGGCGGGATTCTCCGACTCGGCGGGGGCTGGCGTGAATCCCGCCCCCGCTGGTTGCCGAATTCTCCGGCACTGGATATTTGGCGGGGGTGGGAATCGCGCCGGTTGGCGCCCCCCCCCCCCCCCCCCCCCCCCGGCGATTCTCCGGCTCGTGATGGGCCGAAGTCCTGCTGCTGGAATGCCTGTCCCGCCGGCGAGAATCAAACCACCTCTCTTACCGGCGGGACAAGGCGGCGTGGGCGGGGTCCTGGGGGGGGCACAGGGCGATCTGGCCCCGGGGGGTGCCCCCACGGCCTGGCCCACGATCGGGGCCCACCGATCGGCGGGCGGGCCTGTGCCGTGGGGGCACTCTTTTCCTTCCGCCTTCGCCATGGTCTCCACTATGGCGGAGGCGGAAGAGACCCCCTCCACTGCGCATGCACGGGGATGCCGTGAGCGGCCGCTGCGCTCCGCATGCGCCGCATGGCAAAGTCAGTTTCGCGCCAGCTGGTGGGGCACCAAAGGCCTTTCCGCGCCAGCTGGCAGGGCGGAAATCAGTCCGTCGGGGGCCTAGCCCCTCAAGGTTACGGCTCGGCCCCTCAAGATGCGGAGGATTCTGCACCTTTGGGGCGGCGCAATGCCGGACTGATTCGCGCAGTTTTTGGAGCTGGTCGGTGGGCATCGCACCGGTTGCGGAGAATCCCGCCCCACGTCCTTAGTGTGGCTACCACCACTGGGCAGGATGTGTACTTAGTCGGGGAGGGATGGGAGTGCTGCCGTGGCGAGGGCCCGGAGGGTCGTCCGCTTGCAGGAGGCTTCCATTCGCACCCATTCCGTATTGGATTCACGTCCCCTCACTCTTTCTGCCATGGTTGCCCAGTCGTAGTATTGCACGTTTGGTAAGACCAGGCCACCCCTGTCGTTGATTTGGGGACTCTGATTCTTAGTAACCCGCCCCACCCCCCCACACACACACATACACGCCATAATCATTCTGTCTGTGTTTTTAAAAAAAGGCCTTGGTGATGAAGGTCGGTATTGATCTGAATAGGAAGAGGAACCTCCGCAGTACGTTGATTTTGATCGTCTGCTCTCTTTCCTGTCAGAGACAGCGGGAGCACATCCCACCTTTGCAGGCTGACTTCCTCCGTCAGGCTGGTCAGATTCCACTTGTGGATCTGTGTCCAGTTCCTGGCTATTTGGATCCCCAGGTAGCAGAATTTGTTTTGGGACAGATTGAATGGTAGTCCCTCCAGTTCTGTCTCTCCCCTGTTTGGGTTCACTGGGAATGCCTCGCTCTTGCCCAGGTTAAGTATGTAGCCCGAGAAGGTTCCAAACTCTTTCAGGATCTGCATGATTGCTCTTAGTCCTTCCTGTGGTTTCAAGACGTAGAGGAGCAGGTCATCCGCACAGAGTGAGACTCTGTGCTCCCTTCCAGCCCTTCCAGCTTTTTGCTTCTCGCAGGGTGTTTGTCAGGGGTTTGACTGCTAGGGCAAACAGGAGTGGGGACAGTGGGCATCCCTGCTTTGTGCTTCTGTGCAGCTGGAAGTATTCCGAGCTGGTGGTGTTGGTTCGAACGCTCGCCTTGGGGGCGTTGTACAGGAGTTTCACCCAGGAGATGAATCCTGCTCCTAGCCCAAACTGCTCCAGTATGTCGGAGTACTCCCATTCGACTGTAGCGAAGGCTTTTTCTGCGTCCAGGGAGATGATCAGCTCAGGTGTTCTCTCCCTGGTGAGGGGGCAGTATTACATTCATCAGCCGCCTGATATTTGCAGTGAGTTGCCTACCCTTGACAAAGCCTGACTGGTCTTCTGCAACCACCTCTGGTATGCGGTTTTCCAGTGTCTTGGCTAGGACCGTCATGCGTATCTTCGTGCCTACGTTCAGCAGTGAAATGGGTCTGTAGGAGCTGCATTCTATCGGGTCTTTATCTTTTTTGGGTATCAACAATATTGTGACCTGTGCTAGTGTAGGAGGCAGGGTGCCCCTTGTTAGAGAGTCTGTGAACATGTCCCTTAGATGTGGGGCCGGAGCCAGGGCCGGTGCAAATTTTTTGTAGAAGTCCTCCGGGACCACTTCTGGTCCTGGTGCCTTCTGCCAAAATATTTTTTGACCACGTAAGTAAAGGCTTGGATAAGCAAAATACTGCCTATTCTGGAATCTGAAACCAGAGCAGAAAATGTTGTTTTTGCCCCCTGCAGATACTGCCAGACCTGCTGAGTTTTTGCAACATTCCCTGTCCTTGTCCAAGTAAAAATTGACCAGTTTTTCTTTAGAACTGAGATGAGGAGGAACGACTACTTGTCGGTGAATTTGTGGAGCTCGCCGCCCAATAGCACGGTGGAGTCCACTCATTAAATGGTTTCAAGAAAGAGATGGATATATTTCTGATTTTTAGAGAGATGGATTTGAGACATAAAAAATGGGTTGAGAGAATTGGATTTTAGATTTTTTAAAAATGGGTTATAGAGCGGTGCATTTGAGATAAGAAGAGATTGATCTGATTGAATGCAGAGCAGGCTCGAGGGACTGAATTGCCTGCTTCTGCTCCTAATTCGTATGTTCCTATGGACATTTTTTAAAAATAAAAGAACATCATTTTAATGACGCCTATTGGGGAAATAGCCCAATTATTTCCGAAGGTCAGGATTTTCTTTGCATTCTTATTAACACCGCAATGATCAATGTGTAATTGGGTGGTTTTACCTTGAAGGAAATTGTAAACATGAGATGCATTACTGAGGGAAGATGGTTTTGTTCTGTAGATAGAAGGTGCTTGCTCCAGCAACACTATCAATTTTAATGAGATCTTAATAGCCTCTAATATTCTTGCATAATTGATATCAATATGACATACTTGAATAATTAATGTAAATGTTTGAGTCAAAACATTATTCTGTAATTGAAAAGAAGAAATTTGCAACTGCTGGAAATCTGAAATAAAAAGAGAAACTGGTAGTCAAACACAATTGGAGTCTCCATCTGAAATGCTCATCAGTCTTTCCTCTTTATCAAATAGTTCTATTGTGTATTTGCCACCATTTATTTTTCTGAGGAATTTCTTTCAAATGAGTTTCGGGAGAATGGTAAATGGTGCACAATTTCTTTATATGCCCCGATACTTTATGTACTTGTGACCAATATTAGACTGAACAGATTCCACAACCATGACTTGCCTCTTAGTTTGAGGTGCTATAGGATCATAGAATTTACAGTGCCGAAGGAGGCCATTCGGCCCATCGAGTCTGCACCAGCCCTTGGAAAGAGCACCCCACTTAAGCCCACACCTCCACCCTATCCCCATAACCCCACCTAACATTTTTGGACAATAATTGAAATTTATCATGGCCATCCCACCGAACCTGCACACCTTTGGACTGTGGGAGGAAACCGGTGCACCCGGAGGAAACCCACGCAGATACTGGGAGAACATGCAGGCTCCACACAGACCGTGACCCAAGCCGGGAATCGAACCAGAGACCCTGGAGCTGTGAAGCAACTGTGCTACCCACTGTGCTACCATGCTGTTTTGATGGTGCATTTTTTTAATGCACGTTGTCATGACTTTCATCTCAATATGGATACACAAAAAAATGAATAGGATTCAGCACTCGATGCAAACAAACCTGCAGGGCAACCGGGATCGAGTGGGAGAATGGGACTTATTTGCTTTTTCCGTTGGGGGTCGGCACCGACTCGATGGGTCGAATAGCCTCTTCCTTTGCCGCAAATGACTTTCACTGGTGTTTCAACACCTCCCTTAAAATTGAGCACCAGTCTCAATATTTTTCTTCATGCTTCTGTTTCTCTCTCCGCAGTTTTCGACCTGCTGAGCACATCCTCTAACATTTCCTTTGATACTTCAGATTTCTAGCACCCCAGCATTTTGATTCTGTTTCTGTGTTAATTTTGTTTATAGTGTGGTATTATCAGGTATTGCAGTACCCGAGAGGCTGAAGACCATTGGTTAAACCTAGGAGTTTACCATTAGTTGTTTGGTACGTAGCTCCGCCCTGACAGGCGGGGTACAAGAACCGGTGCCATACCAGCAGCCCTCATTTCTGTACCGAAGCTGCTGGGGAACAGTCCTAGTCGATTAAAGCCTTCAGTTATGTTACTACTTCGTCTTTGATTGTAATTGATCGTGCATCAATTTAATCGACTGGACTTAAGCTGGAAGGATGGATCTCCGAATCAAGCCGGAGTGTCTACAACTCAGCCCCCACGTGGAGAACTCGGTGGCGATATTTAAGCACTGGCTGGCGTGCTTTAAAGGCTACCTCGAGACAGCTGGAGGCACCCCCTCAGGAGAACAGAAACTGCATCTCCTGTACTAGAGGGTAAGCACTTGGATCTTCACCCTCAGCGAGGAGGCAGAGGATTTCGATGCTGCGATCGAACTGCTGAAAGGACATTATAACCGCCTTGTAAATCAGATCTACGCACGTCACCTGCTTGCAACTAGACGGCAAAGCCCCGGGGAATCGTAGGAGGAATTCTACCATGCACTACTGGTGCTGGGCAGAAACTGTGGCTGCCCGCAAGTTTCGGGGAGCGAGCACACACCACTTTTAATTCGGGATGCCTTCGTAGCAAGTATGAGCTCCTCGGCGATCCGCCAAAGACTCTTGGAAAAGGACACCCTGGGACTTAGAGAGGCACGGGCCCTGGCACGGTCCATGGATGTTGCCTCCAGAAACGCGCAGTCCTATGCGGCGACCACGCGGCGGCCCCCTGGGCTGCGTGGCATCCCGCAGCGGCAGCCCCACAGACCTTCCCCCGGTCCCTGCAGGCCTGCGCTGTAAGACGGCCCGCTAACTCCGTCGGGCCCCACTATTTCTTCAGGCGAAGCAGCGCTGCCTGGCCCGCACCGCCACCTGCAAAGGGTGCGGCAAGAAGGGCCACTTTGTGGGGGTCTGCCAGGCACGAGCCGTGGCCGTGGTCTCCAGCGACTCCGGACCGCCTCGGCAATCCTCCCTTCGGGCCCCAGGCCTCCAGCACTCACCGCCACCCCCCCTATCCTAGGGCCACGTGCGACCCACTGGCGTGGCCATTTTGCCCCCCCCCCCCCGGACACCACGCTGGACGGATGGGCGCCGCCATTTTGTCCATCCCCGCCACCATTTTGTCCATCCCCGACCGCCATGGGCGACCCATGGGAGACGCCATCTTGGATGGGGCCCCAGGCCCCCAGCACGGCCGACTACACGCTGCCCGATCAAAACCTGCAACTGCTTCATCTGGCCTCGGTGACTCTGGACCAAAAATCGACCTCGGACACTCGCAACAGCAACAATGACGGTCTTCATCAACGACCACGAGACGTCTTGCCTGATCGACTCTGGGAGCATGGAAAGCTTTATACACCCCGATACGGTAAGGCGCTGTTCACTTGTTACACACCCTGTAAACCAGAGAATCTCCCTGGCCTCTGGGTCACACTCGGTGGAGATAAAGGGATTCTGCCTAGCAAACCTCACGGTCCAAGGCAGGAAATTCAACAATTTCCGCCTTTATGTCCTGCCGTACCTCTGCGTGGCTACACTCCTGGGGTTGGACTTCCAATGTAACTTGCAAAGTCTGACCTCTAAATTCTATAACCCCCTTAATGTCTGCGGCCTCGCGACCCTTAAGGTCGACCCGCCTTCCCTGTTTGCGAACCTCACCCTGGATTGCAAACCCGTCGCCACTAGGAGCAGACGGTACAGTGCCCAGGAACGGACCTTCATCAGGTCAGATGTCCAAAGGCTACTGAGGGAAGGGGTCATTGAAGCGAGCAACAGTCCCTGGAGAGCTCAAGTAGTGGTGGTAAAGACCGGGGAGAAACATAGGATGGTCATTGACTACAGTCAGACCATCAACAGGTTTATGCAGCTGGACGCGTACCCTCTCCCCGCGCATATCCGACCTGGTAAACAGGATCGCGCAATACAAGGTTTTCTCCACGGTGGATCTCAAGTCCGCCTACCATCAGCTACTCCTCCGTACTAGTGACCGCAAATACACTGCCTTCGAAGCAGATGGGTGTCTCTATCAATTTTTAAGGGTTCCCTTTGGTGTCACTAATGGGGTCTTGGTCTTCCAGAGCGAGATGAACCGAATGGTTGACCGGTAGGGTGTACGGGCAACATTCCCATATCTCGATAATGTCACCATCTGCGGCCATGAGCAGCAGGACCACGACACCAACCTCCGAAAATTTTTCCAGACCGCTAAAATCCTTATCCTAACATACAATAAGGATAAATGCGTGTTTAGCATCGACCGCCTCGCCATCCTCGGCTACGTAGTGCGAAATGGAGTTATAGGCCCCGACCCTGAAAGCATACGCCCCCTTATGGAGTTCCCCCTTTCTCTCTGCCCCAAGGCCCTGAAGCGCTGCCTCGGGTTTTTCAGTTATTACGCCCAGTGGGTCCCCAACTATGCAGACAAAGCCCGACCCTAATCCAGTCCACAACCTTCCCCCTGTCGACAGAGGCCCGCCATGCCTTCAGCCGCATCAAAGCAGACATTGCAAAGGCCACGATGCACGCCATCGACTAGTCCCTCCCCTTCAGGTCGAGAGCGATGCGTCCGACGTAGCTCTGGCGGCAACCCTCAACCAAGCGGGCAGACCCGTGGCCTTCTTCTCAGGTACCCTCCATGCTTCCGGAATTCGCCATTCATCAGTCGAAAAAGAGGCACAAGCCATAGTAGAAGCTGTGCGACATTGGAGGCATTACCTGGCCGGCAGGAGATTCACTCTCCCCACTGACCAACGGTCGGTGGCGTTCATGTTCGATAATGCACAGCGGGGCAAGATAAAAAACGACAAGATCTTATGGTGGAGGATAGAACTCTCCACCGACAACTACGAGATCTTGTACCGCCCTGGGAAGCTAAACGAGCCTCCTGATGCCCTATCCCGCGGCATGTGTGCCACCGCACAAGTGGACCGCCTCCGAGCCCTCCACGAGGACCTCTGCCACCCAGGGGTCACTCATTTTTTCATTTTATCAAGACCCGCAACCTGCCCTACTCCATCGAGGAGGTCAGGACAGTCACCAGGGACTGCCAGAACTGTGCGGAGTGCAAAACGCACTTCTACCTGCACCTGATAAAGGCTTCCCAGCCCTTTGAACGCCTCAGCATGGACTGCACCGACCGCAACACTTCTTTCCTGAACGTAATTGATGAGTACTCCCGGTTCCCATTCGCCATCGCCTGCCCAGACATGACCGCAACCACCATTATCAAGGCCCTCCAGGTTATCTTTACACTGTTCGGTTTCCCCGCGTACATACACAGTGATAGGGGGTCCTCCTTTATGAGCGACGAACTGCGTCAATTCCTGCTCAACAGGGGCATTGCCTCAAGCAGGACGACCAGTTACAACCCCCAGGGAAATGATCAGGTAGACAGGGAGAACGGAACAGTCTGGAAGACCGTTCTACTGGCCCTACGATCCAGGAATCTCCCAGTCTCCCGCTGGCAGGAAGTCCTCCCGGAGGCCCTCCACGCCATCCGGTCTCTGCTCTGTACAACTACCAATCGGACACCTCATGAACGTCTCCTTGTTTTCCCCAGGAAGTTCTCCTCCCAACCTGGCTAGCAACACCCGGACCCATCCTGCTTCGGAAGCACGTGCGGGCACACAAGTTGGACTCGTTGGTCGAGAGGGTCCACCTGCTGCACGCTAACCCCCAGTACGCCTACGTGGCGTTCACTGACGGCTGGCAAGATGCAGTCTCCCTTCGGGACCTGGCGCCAGCCGGAACCCCACGTGCACCTGAACCATTGCCCCCCCCCCCCCACAGCACCACACAGGAGGATCAGTCCTCCCGCCGCTCCTGCCTAGGCCCTCCCACCCACCGGTGCCCCCTACAGGTGCCCCCCTCTCGTGTCAACCGTTTGCCCCACCAGCGCCGCCTAGGGGTGACGAAGCTGCCATGGAGGCCGAAGCCATACTCCCGGAGACGCAGACACCCGGACCCCCACCATAATCACCACCGAAGCCCAGACGATCCAGGAGGACGACCAGGCCACCCGACCGACTGATTGCTTCACTGTAGCTTTAACTGTAAACGAACACTGCATGTAGATTTCTTCCACGCTTGTAAATATTCTCGACAACTCTGTAAGGCGGTATCACGGTACCTCCATATCTGATCATACCATGTTAGATTAGATTGTTACCACTGGCCACCACCCCCGCCGGACACTTTTTTAACAGGGGGTGAATGTGGTATTACCAGAGATTACAGTATTGCAGTACCCGAGAGGCTGAAGACCATTGGTTAAACCTAGGAGTTTACCATTGGCTGTTTGGTACGTAGCTCCGCCCCGACAGGCGGGGTATAAGAACCGGTGCCGTCCCAGCAGCCCTCATTTCTGTACCGAAGCTGCTGGGGAACAGTTCTAGTCGATTAAAGCCTTCAGTTATGTTCCTACTTCGTCTTTGATTGTAATTGATCGCGCATCATATAGTTTGAGGACAGAAAAGAGAGAAGATTGTTCCAGCTCGATGAACTCTCATGTAATTTTTTTTTTTAACCTGTGGTCCTTGTGAAAGGTTTTGCAATGTTGAACAAAGTGTTCAATTATGTTCTTCGGCCAGGGTATGATTTATATTTTGTAATTGTTTAGAACACGTCGATTTTGTGATTAAACAGAGCTGTAGATTTGAGCACCAATATTTTCACCAGGGTAGTTCCATGCAGATTTCTTATACAAGACAAGCGCTCCTGTCTCCAAAAGCTACTGCTTTGTGTTGAAACGTTTTCTCCCATTTGTTGTAAGCTGCATCGTCATCATAAGTTTAAATGTTGACTTCCGATGGTGGCCATGTTGTGAATGGTCACACACAGGGCAGCTCCTGCTTAATGGCACAAAAAAGAGTTCTTTTTACCTAACACTGGGGGAAATTTTGATGAAAGGAATGTTGTAGGAGTAGTTTCCACCAGGAGTGGTATGTCTGCTGGTTACCAGACATGGCACAAAACAGTGAGAGATTTGGCTGAAAAATTGGAGCAAGACTGTGCTGCAGCAACAGCCAGTGTAAACATGCAGGCGGGGGAAGGGCTGATGCAAGCTGGAAGGCTTCAACTTGACTTGATGGCCTTTATTTAAGCTGAGTTCCAGCAGCAGAGGAAAGAAGTGCAAGAGGATCACTCAGGCCATCGAAGGAGCGGTGACACCCCTGAAGAGTTCTTTGGAATGGGTGGAGAAGTGTCTGGAAGTACAGGGGTCACAGATTCGGGAGATCGAAGAAGTGATCTCTGACCACAGTGTGGTGACTCTGGAGGCAGAGGTGGGGCTCCGAGGAGACCTATGTAAAATGTTGAAGGCAAAAGTGGAGGAGCAGGACAATACCTTTGAGAAAGCAGAACCTGGCGAACAGTGGGCCTGCCTGAAGAAGTGTAAGGTGTGAGTGCCACGAGGTACGTCTCAAAGATGCAGATGGGGCTGGTGGCAGAAGGGGTGCTAGATAAGGCGCCTGAAGTGGAACGAGCGCATAAGTACCTAAGGCAGAAGCTTAGAGCTGGGGAGCTGCTGCGGGTGGTGATCGTGATGCTCCACAAATTTGAAGAGAAAGAGAAGGGTTTGCAATGGACCAGGGAGAAGCGGGCCTGCGACTGGGAGGGGAATGAGGTCCGAATTTCACGACATCGCAGCAAAGTTGGCAAAGCGACAGGCAGGCTTCAACAAGGCCAAGGCAGTGCTGTACCAGCGGCAGATCAGGTTTGGGGTGCTCTACCCGGCTAAATTATGGGTGACATTTGGAGGCCGGGAGTATTATTTTGAGACCCCAGAAGTGGACAAAGACTTCATTAAGGAGCATAAACTGGAGGGGGAACTGAGCGGACAATGCTTGGGAAACGGGGTGCTGGTACTTTGTAATGGTTGGCAGCATGTTTGAAGTAGGGGTAAGGATTGGGGGATTTTCGGCTTTTTTTTGGTAGGGGGTGAGGTTTGTTGTTTACTGTCGCGATTGTAAGGGGTTGAGGGTCTGAAAAGTTTGTGGGGATGGATGTTCTCCCCCCCCCCCCCCCCTGTTTTATGGGACTCTTGGTGTTTAACATTTATCTGTTTGCATTTGGAGAAGCTGCCTGGAGTTCAGGGGAAGTATTTGTTTGGGTGGAGGAGGGAAAGGTCAACAGGGAGCTTTCCTCCTTGAGCTGAGCAGTGAGTGGGGAGAAGGGGAGGCCATTGGGAGATACCTTTGGGCAGGGGCTACCACGCTAGCAGGTGATGATGGTTAAAGGACGTGAGGTGGTTGGGGGGTGGGGGGGGAAGGTCAAGAGAGGTGCAGGTGGGGTGGGGAATGGGGCGGGAGGGAGGGGAAGGTTGTGTGGGGAGATGACATGGTCAGGGGCGGAGAAAGGGGCTATCTGGGATGGGCTAGGTATAGGGTGGAATTAAGGGGGCGGGAGTTAATGGGGACGATGATGGACGCAGAGGGGATTGGAGGCGTCAGACTCCGGTAAGACTGGTAACATGGAATGTCCGGGGACTGAATTGGCCAGTCAAGGTGTTCGAGCACCTCAGGAGCTTGGAAGCGGGGGTGGCTTTTCTGCAGGAGATGCACCTCCGTGTGAAAGACCAGGTTAGGTTAAGGAAGGAGTGGGTCGGGCAGGTTTTTCACTTGGGGTTTGATCCGAAATCAAGGGGAGTGGCGATTTTAATGAGCAAAAAAATGGGCTTTGTTGAGTGCGAAGTAGGTGAGGAATCCAGGTGAGATATATGTGATTGTGAGGGGGGTGTTGGAAGGGGCATCGGTGGTGTTGGTAAATGTGAATGCCCCAAATTGGGATGATGTGGGTTTGATGAGAGAGTTGCTGACAGTGATCTTGGATTTGGCCATGCACCAGTTGATCATGGGAGAAGATTTTAACTGTGTCCTAGAGCCGAGGGTGGGTAGGATACGAATGGCAAGGGAGCTGGGGGGTTTTCTGGAGAGGATGGGTGGCTCCATGGCGCTTTCAGAACCAGGGGGAAGGGAGTATTCCTTCTTTTCGCAACGTCTACAAGATGATTTCGAGGATTGATTACTTTGTAGTGAGTCGGGAGATTTTGGTTGGGGTGGAGGGGGCAGAGTATGCGGGGATAGTTATCTCCATGCGCCCCACTGACTGGAGACTCTGTTTAGATTGGGGCGAGAGCAGGCGCCGGGGTGGAGGTCTGACTCGGGGTTTTTGGCGGATGGAGTCTTTTGTGATGAGGTGCAGGCAGCGATTAAGGAGTATGTGGAGTTGAATCAGAAAGGGGAGGTGTCAGCGGCCATTTTTTGGGAAGCACTGAAGGCAGTGGTCCGGGGGGGAAATTATTTGGTTTAGGGCTCATGCGGATAGGGAAAGGAGGGAGGAACATGACCATCTCGTGAGCGAGATACTGGGAATATTCAAGAGTGCCCACTGTGGAGGAATTGGCCAGTAGAAAAAAGTTGCAGGGGCAGTTTGACAGGCTGACGACGGGAAGGGCGGTAGGGCAACTGTGTAAGGCAAGAGAGGTGCAGTATGGATATGGGGAGGCGAGCCACATGCTGGCGCATCAGCTGCGGAGGCAGGCTGCATCCAGGGAAATATTGAAGATACGGGCTGGGTATGTGGTGTCGGAGTCAGGGAAGATAAACGAGACGTTTAGGGAGTACTGCCAGGGACTTTACGAGGTGGACCCGGGGGGAGAGGAGAGGGACATGGGGCGGTTTCTGGACGAGCTGGAATTTCCCCAGGTGGAGGGGCTGAGGGAGGTGCTGGACAGTATCGGGGGTAATAAGTCAGGGAAGGGCCCTGGGCCGGATGGAAGATTGTTTCTCTGGGGTGGTTGCAGAAGATCAAACCGACTTTGTGAAGGGCAGGCGGCTCGCGAGTAATATAAGACCGCTGTTGAATGTGGTGATGAATCCGTCGGGCTCTGGTACCGGAGGTGGTGGTGTCCATGGACGCGGAGAAGACTTTGAACAGGTAGAGTGGCGGTACTTGTTCAAGGTTTTGAGAAGGTTTGAGTTTGGGCAGAGATTTGTGGCATGGGTACGGTTGCTGTATGTGGCACCAAGGGTGAGGATAAGGACGAATAATATGAGCTCACAAAGCTTTGCCTGACATGGGTACGAGGCAGGGGTGTCCGCTATCGCCATCGCTGTTTGCACTGGCCATAGAGCCGTTGGCGATGGCTCTCAGGGGGTCGGCGGAGTGGCGGGGGATTATGAGGGGACAGAGGTAGCATCTGGTGTCGCTCTATGCCGCTGACCACTTGCTGTATGTTTCGGATCTGTTGGAGACTATGGGAAGGATTATGGGCCTGTTGGGGAGGATTGGAGGGTTCCCAGGGTACAAACTGAATGTAGGGGAAAGCGAGGTATTCCTGCTGAATGAGCTGGGACAGCTGGCTAATTTAGGGGGGATGCCATTTATGGTAGCGAGGGATAGGTTTAGATTATTGGCGATTCGGGTAGGGAAGGAATAGATGGGGCTCCAGAAGTGGAACTTAACAAAGCTGATGGAGGAGGCCAGGGAAGATCTTCAGAGGTGGGATACACTGCGCTTAACATTGGTGGGGAGGGTACAAGTGGTAAAAATGAATATTCTGCCGAGGTTCTTGTTTATCTTTCAGGCTCTCCTGATCTTTATACCAAAGGCCTTCTTTTGGAAAATGGACACTATCATTTTGGACTTTGTATGGGCGGGGAAGGTGCTGAGGGTGGGGAGGACCCTGCTGCGGGGGAGTTGGCATTGCCAAACTTGCTTCATGATTATTGGGCGGTGAATGTGGACAAGGTGCGGCGATGGTGGGAAGGAGAATGGGTAGAGTGGGTTAGGATGGAGGAGGAATCTTGTAAGGGGTCTAGTTTGTGGGTTATGGTGATGGCAACATTGACAATGGCTCCGAGTAGGTATTCAAGGAGCCCAGTGGTGCAATTCATGGTGAAGATATGGAATCCGTTGAGTCATTTTAGGGTGGAAGGGATGTTGATGCTAACGCCACGGTGTGAGAATCATGGGTTTGAGCCGGGGGGGGGGATGGATAGTGTGAGGAGGAGGTGGAGGAAAGTGGGGCTGGTCAAGGTGAGGGCTCTGTATTTGGAGGAAGGGTTCGCCAGTCTGGAGGAGCTAAGGGAGAGGGTAGAGCTGCTGAGGGGGAGTGAGTTCAGGCATTTGCAGGTTCGGGACTTTGCGCAAAAGGTCTGGAGGGGATTCCCTAGGTTGCCGGGATACACCTTACTGGAACGACTGTTGCTTCCGGATGTGCAAGGGGAGGGAAGAATTGGGGATATATACAAGTAGCTGGGGGAGGAGGGAGGCGAGCAAGTGAAGATCAAGGAGAAATGGGAAGGAGAGATCAATTGGGGACTATGGAGTGAGGCACTACATGGGTAAACGGGGCCTCCTCTTGTGCAAGGATGAGCCTGATACAGTTTAAGGTGGTGCACAGGGTGCATATGACTCGGGCGAGAATGAATGGGTTCCTTCAGGGGGTAGTAGATCAGTGTGAGAGGTGTGGGCAGAGGCCAGCGAATCACGTGCACATGTTTTGGGGTTGCGAAAAATTGGGAAGGTGGGCAGGAGTGTTCACGGTCTTAGGAGGAGGTGGACCTGGATCCTTTGGTGGCAATATTTGGGGTTTCAGAGAAGCCGGAGCTCATGTAGAGGAGGAAGGCCAATGTCGTGGCCTTCGCCTCTCTGATTGCACGGCGGCGAATTTTACTGGAGTGGCGGTCGGCATCGCCACCGGGGGTAGCGGCTTGGTTGGGTGACCTGTACGATTTCCTGCGGTTAGAGAAGATAAAGTATGAGTTAAGGGGCTCTGCAGGGGGGTTTGAGAAAAGGTGGGGAATATTTGTGCCTATGTATGAGGAGCTGTTCGTCGCAGTGGGGTGGGGTGGGGGAGGGGGGGGGATGAAAAAGGGGGAAAATCTATACAGACTGTAGTTGATTGTTGGGAAGTATGTCTCCCGGGGTGTTTATGTGCTGTAACCTGTTTTGATACATGTTTGTAATAAAATACATTTAAAAAATGTTATTTTACAGATGAGTTGTTGAAATGCTCCTGCTCGAATTGAGGGGAGTGCTGTAAGAGGGGGAAGTGAGATGTTCTGCCTACTGCTCAGAGTTAAAGCGTTGAGAGGTGAATCTGGAAGTAAAGCATTTTTAGATCTGAAAATGAGGAACTCTTGTTTTCTACCAGCTGCAGACAGCCGCAATTGATTACACTGAATTTTGCGACAATTAGCAGTGTGAATAATTATCAAAAGCTGTTGAATATGCCTGGCCAATGTGAGCGATCACAACTGAACTTTGAAATATACAATCAGTTATCTGCACTTTTAGGGTCAAACCCTACATTTCTATCACAAATGTTCTCTTCTCAATAGGAAGTGCCAATCAGAGTGAACATTGCAGGAAATTGCAGTCATTTTTCTGGCCATATGTACTCTTGAATGTCCTCTGGAGCACCTGTCCACTGTGACAGTTATTGTCCTTTTGTATTTGTTGTTTGTAGGCAGCACTGTTTATATTGGTTTTGTGTCTTTCATTTCTTCCAGGCAGTATCTGACCACTTTAGACCCCATCTCAATGGCAGGGATGTTTTTCAGGACTGGGACCTAACTTCCTGCACATCAGGCAAGGCAGTTGCTCTTTACCAGAGCAAACCCATTGTAATTTACCAGGCTCCCGAACCATTTATGGAGGACGGGCAGGTAACCTGCTGCATCCCTTCCGTCCAAAGGAATGTCCCTCTAATTTAAAGGGACCATGGCACGTTTCTGAAGAACTCACCAGCTCTTGGCAGAAGTTATGACCGGAATGGAGTGAAGAGCTGGGAAGGCTGCTCCCCAGGGTTCTCGCTCTCTTACCTGGTGGTCCGGCTGCAGTCAGGTAACCTCTGAAAAGTGGTCAATGCTGGAGGTCACAAAAAACTTTTTCGACGCATGTCAGGTGACATCATCGTGCACAGGATGGTGTCAATGTGACAGATATTCTCTACCATTGGAGAGATGATGTGGGTGGAGGTTAGAAAAAGTTATGAAAACAAACCTGCTTTTTCTTTTTGGCTCAAGTCGCATACAGGCTGCTGCAAACGAGAAAATAATGATTTCGCTTGGTGCTTTACCAAGGTAAGTGGACTAAGATGCAAAATACCAGATATGAAGCCATCCAGTACCAGGCAGTGGCCAGACCAGCGAAAAACTGGATGGCCCACGACAAAACCAGATGTCCGGCCACCCTAAGGATGGGAGGAAGGAGGCAGCTTCCCCAGCCAAGCGCAGCCATGCACCGAATGAGTCAGCAGCAGAATTCTTGTTCCTCCAGCTTCTAGACAGTACAGCATGAGGATCCAAGACTTCAGGAGGGTACAACAGGTAAGTGGTATAACACATCCAGGTATCAAACCCTACACACTGACCTCCCCCAGCATTCTCCTGCACAATGCTCCTCATGTCACCACACATTGCAATTTCGCACTCTTCGCCTCTCATCTCAACAGCCAACACTCCAATCCACCCTCGGTCTCGTGCCCCCAAGGCTCACAGTCACATTCCACAAATGGTGTCCTTCCCTTCTCTCCACACAAAACCATTGTAGCCACTGATCACTCTTGTGCTCTCTCCTTAAAGGCGAGCAGTTCTCCAAACCTGGTGGGGGGCTGGGGAGAGGGCATCTTGCCATCCGCGGGTGATGCCTGTCCCCCTGTCCCACTGGACAGGAAATCATCTTCCAGCATGCTGTGGATGGCAGCCGTGACCTGCTGTGGGAGGCACTGCATGAGTCACGGGCGCTCCGACCTGTTGAGAGAGCTTATCTTCTGCCTAGAGAACGTGCCTAGAAAGTCTTCCCTCCTTCCAGCTGGATATCCGTGTCCACCCGGATATCTGTGTCGACCCTATCTACCCTGTGGAGGGACATGCAGCTGAGAAGAAGAAAACTGGCATTATTGCTGGTGTTTCAGGACGTCTTTCAGGACTTGTGGGAGGAAACCGGAGCATCCGGGGGAAACCCACGCAGACACGGGGAGAACATGCAGAGTCTGCACAGACAGTGATCCAAGTCGGGAATCGAACCCAGGTCTCTGGAGCTGTGAAGCAAGAATTATTCCATGTTCATTTAAATCAGCCATAATGAGAAGTTCCAAGTCCTCACAGGGACGATAGGACGATATAGTAAGATCTGCTTTACATGCTACTGATTATGTCAATACAAAATTACAAATAATTTGGAAAATCTAATTTGAATCATAAGTCTGTGCCGCACAAAACCAGTGCTCTGGGAATAGTCTTCAAACTTAATATCATTCTGTATGAATGATCAGAAACGGTTTTTGTAACCCTACTTGACTCCGTGAAGGCCATCTTGGGGGGGGGGGGGTTCTGTTTGTGGGAGTGGTAAATGACCTGGTTGAACATTTCTCACCCACCGTATTTGGGTGCGAGTTAATACTTCAGTTGAGGAATCCTGCTGATTTCTAAAAGAAATAGACAGTCTCAGGATGAATGTGTAAACTGAATCAGACTCTAAGAATAACTTTGATTTCCTGCAACGCTGTTTGTCATTATCTGCTCTATCCTGCTGAGTAAAAAAAGTTGCACACACTTTAATAGAGGAATAAGATTTGAAAAAGGAGTTTTTTTATTTTAAGTTGGCTCATGTCTTCAGGTAGAATTCTCGCATCTGAGACCAGGTCCTGTGAACGTTGCAGATTGTTCACAGGGAGTGTGGGAACAGGGAGTCTTTCCCATTTTGGAGGCTGACAGGAAACCATGCCACATCTTCCGGCCCCAAACTCATTGATTAAACCCACGGATTTAGCACCATAATCTGTGGTGGGGAAAACATAATGGCGCAGGTTCCGCCATCAGATTTGGGTGCCATATTGAAAAGGCGGCCAACATCACTAATCCACCATTGAAGGAAGAATGTGGCCCTTCTGAGACAGAAGATGGACCTCCTCGACACTGAATCTGCAAGATCACCTGTAAATGCTCCTCCCAACCACTTGGTGGTGTTCCAGTGTCCAGGGTTGCTGGTGGTCAGACGCAGCACAAGGCATTGTTCAGGTGACTCCTGCACGCCACATTGTTCCCGCTGCTTTCTGGGCCGGCATGTTTTTCCCGCTAGGTTCACAGAGAATTGGGCATGGGTGGAAGATTCTGCTTGGGCCATCCGCTGGATGCAAATCATTTTCACGCTGGCCTTCAGGGGGTTTCGCAATCTGCCATGAAGAGAACTGCTGGAAGATCCCGTGGGAAATTCACGCTGGATTGAAATCAATTTTCTTTGCTCTCCCACTGAATCCTCCCTCCACCTGCCTTCCTGCCATTGAACCCAGAAAAGCAGCTCGCCGCAGAGCAGTGTGGCCAATAGAAGATGGAACCCTGCTTCTGGGATCTACCAGGCTTACAACACCTCACAGGATCTAATGCGATCTCGCAAGATGTTGAATTGGGCAGGATCACTTGGGTACAGCTGCATATTAAAGCGAGACAGCTAGTCTCACTTTAATGTGCAGATTCCCAAAGTACCCAAGGCGTGGGATCTATCTATCTCTTTTGCCTTGGACCTTGGGAGCTCCGTTCAGTATTGGTCTCAAAAAACGGGGATCAGATGCAATGATGCAATGGCACTCTTGGGGTGGGGGGGGGGTCTCCCTGGGAATCAGAGGCCCACTGGAACATGCCCTTTGGGAAGGCTGGTACCCTGGTATTGCTGATGCCACCTGGGCACTGGCACTGCCAGACTGACACCCTGGAATGCCACTGGGTGCCAGCCTGGCACTGTCAAGGTGATGCTGGCAGGGGCACTGCCAGGGTGGCAAGCTGGCATTTTTTGTGCGGTGGCAGTCGGGCCAGCAGTGCCCTGCGTGGTTGTCGGGGGGTGGGTGCGGTCCAGGGACCCTCTCAGTGCATTGGGTCTTGGGGGTGTCGTGTTAGGTACACTGGTATAACACTGGCTGCAACTGGATGCAGCTTGGATCGCAAAGACACTCCAGACCTTGAAGTTAGTTCAATCAGGTTTATTGAACTAATAGCACAGTTCTCTGTGAGTTCGACTCTCTGCTAACCTAAGTGTGGTTACTCTGTCTGACTGAACCAGACTAGCTCTTAGCCACGTGGTGGAGTTGTGAGATTGTAACAACACCCTTGACTGACTCTCTAGATGTTCATCAGTAGAAAGAGGCGGAGTGTGAGTGCCTCATGTGTTTTATAGTCAGATCCCACCCCTGAGTGTCCTGCCTGCTTATTGGTCATGTCCTGTTCTCTGTGTCCATTAGCTGCTTGTCTGTGCGTATCTGTATATAATAATGTGTGTGTCTGCATATCATGACAGGGGGTTGGTTGGGGGGGGGGGGGTCACTTCAGGGTCTTCAGAGATCGGGACGCCATTTTAAGAAGGTGGGCAGAGCTCTTCGATGCATAAAATGGGGCTGAGTGCACATTCCCCACTGTGCCCCCCCATCTAACTTGAGCACCGTTTTATAACATTGTATTTCTCGGCGCTGCGAGCTAAATGCGCTTACTGTGGAATTTTATTCCCATTTAGTTAAATCCCGTCCTACGTGATTAATCTTGATATTAACACAGTGAAGATGTAAGTAAGAAGCATGTAATATGATATATTTAAGGGTAAGGAAGAATGGCACCGGGAAGTTCATGGTGTGTTGACGGTTAAAGCAGTGATGCAATCTAGAAAGCCCAGCAAGGTTACAACCGAGAGGAGAAATGGGGAGGCAGAAATAGTATTTCCTACTGAGCAACATGATTTTCTTGTTTACAGGCTGTGCAAATGCGATAGTATTCTTCTTGGACAAGCTTGAACTGTCTAGGTTGCTGATTGCAACCAAGTGTTTGGTGTGATCAAAGATGTCAAGCTTCTTGGTGGCTGCTTTAGGGGCAGAGTGACGACTAACTTAATTCTGGAGGCCAAATAACTCCAGAAAATAGGCCAGCATTAATATCATCAAAATAATCCCGCTAAGTGAAAGAATTAGCAAATAATAGACACTAAAATTAGCAAACATATACATTTTAAATACTGGACACAAATAACTATTTTGTATGTAAGGTTTTTTTTTGTACTGTCCTCAAAATCTATGGCTCAGATTTTCCTCCGCAGGCTCTGACATGTGCTTCTATTGAGGGACACAATGCCACCCCAACTTCAAGTTGCACACTTAACACTGAAATCTGAATGTTGCGGTGATCCTGACTGGAATCTACAATTCCCACTATTGCTATATTGGACTGAGTAAGAATTAAAGTTGTGAATTTGTCCATTTTGGCAGGGCGAATAAAAAAGTATTATCTGAATAGTGAGAGATTGCGGAGTTCCTTGAGGGGTCGGAATGTCCTACTGCATAAATCACAAAAGGCTAAAATGCAGGGTCAGCATGTAATCAGGAAAACTAATAGAACATTGCCATTTATTGCCGGGGGAATTGTATACAAAAGTTGGAAGATCATGCTGCAGTTGTACAGGACATTGGTGAGACCACATCTGGAGTATTGTGTAAAATGTTGGTCCCATTATTTAATGAAGGATGTAAATGTATTAAAAGAAGCTCAGACAGTTTACTAAATTAATATCTGGAATGGGCGGAATGTCTTACGAGGAAAGGATGGACAGGCTGGACGTGTATCCGCTGGAGATTAGAGGTGGAAGAGGTGACTTGATTGAAACATAGAATACCCTGAGGGGCCTTGACGGGATGGATGTTGCAAGGATGTTTCCTCTTGTGTGAGAATCCAGAACTAGGGGTTACTGTTTAAAAATAAGGGGTCGCCCATTTAAGGCAGAGATGAAAATAATTATTTTCTTGTCCACGCAACTTGCACAGATTTTTATACCAGCAAACCTAAGTCAGCAAAGAGTCAAGGTAAATGAAGGCTTCTTTACTGTTGGCTGATATCATTAGCAATAAAAATGCTCCTGATTCCATCTGCCTCTCTTCCTTCAAATCCTTGGCTCTCGAATGTTATTCGCGACATCATTGGGACTGAGAAACAGAGAGAAATTTTGAAGAGAAGCTGGTGGATCTTTCCATTAATAATCTTAATGATACAAAGGCATGTGGGGCCAGAAAGGTGTGGAAATGTCTCCTTGTCAAATGCTTCTCTGCAGCACCAGAAGAGCGAGAGTAACTTTTTTCTCTTCATTGAAATACTACTGTTCAAAGAACTTAAGTTCATATATTAAGTTCAAAATGATTTAAAATTATTATAATGTGCCAACCTGAACAGTGACTGACTGCTTGACCTCCATGGATGTTGACTTCTGTGACATCACCGAGAACGCTGCTGGGTCTGGGATATGGGTTTGGCAGTGTAACCCTGCTGCTGGGAGAGCAAATTCCCGCTGCTGCTTCCAGACAAATGAGGATATTTTTGCACAGCCAGAGGTGAATGCTGACGCTTTGCCACTGAGGAAAATCCAAGCCAATTCTTTTTTTCTGCTTGAGGGAGATAGGGACTACTTAGCTCCCTAATAGCAGTTCAGCTTTGAAATGTGGCCATGTGTTGTTCCTTAACACAAAAACTTGTGCCAAAAGTAATAATCATAAATTGTATACAGTATTCAGTAATTTTAATGTTTGCCCAGTTTTTTCATGAATTAATTAAGCACAATTGAAAATTATGATGATTTGATGAATAAGGTAGAGCAGTAATTGTAGCAAGGACTTGAAGGAAACATGATTCAAAGATTCAGTGAGACCAGACCAGGAGGGTAAAGACCATGTGACTAATTTCACTTTGAACTCAAAAACTCTTACTGCCATCATGGAGTGTGATTTTTCAACTTAAACAAGTTAGTAGCCCACCTTGGGCTATGTTTCCTCACCATCCAGTTGTCGCTGATTATGCCGGCAAAGTCACTAGAACATTGTGATTACATTTTTATTGGAGATCCTAATGAGATGTGCTCAACCTAAGTCCAGAATTACAACTCACCGCCCTCACGGCCACCAGGATGGGATGCCTGGTTTGTGGGGGTCCAGTAAACTATCCACCAGATACGCATCGCCATTGTGATTGCGGGGAAGGTACCAGATAGTCCACTCACCCTTGTGCCAATTGAGGCCCTTACACGGCTAGTTAATGGCCATGTAAGGGCTCCTTCCACCACTGCTAGGATTTTACAAGGAGGCTAAAGCCAAGTATCCAGCCCAATGGGTGAATCCAGTGGCTCTATAAGTGAGTATGGCCTTTTTATTTTCCAGCATCCTGGACCCATTAGAGGTAACCCATTGATGCCAAGGTAAAGTTCTGTCCCTGCGTCCCCTCCACCCATAATAATGATCGCAGATGGGCAACGCCCCCCCTCTCTGAGGCCTTCCAGCCTGGCCTCAAGTCTGGGCTCTTTCGCAACATGTCCCCTTGCTTGGCTGCTTGCAGTCTCAGCGATGGCCAGCGCTCCTATAGTGTTGCTGGGACAAGAAAGTTGTCGGCTATTTGGCTGGCTGGGATAGGACTTCCCTCTTGATGGAGTTATAAGTCCCACCTGAAGGGCTCAATGGCTGTGGGGCAAGCCAGCCATGCAAAGCTGAGGATGGCACTCCCACTCCCAGCATAATTCAGTCCTTTGAAAATTCTCCTGCTCTATTCCCTAATTATTCTTTTCCCACTGCTCCAAACTCCGACTTGCAGCTACTCGTAGTTTTTCTCCAACTCTATTGCCTCTTGTAGGCAAGAATTCCTCAGCGTGCAACCTACCCTTAGCTTAGAAAGGGTTATTAGATTTGTATTGCAGAGGAGGTTAAATGCAGATTGTTTGTAATGAACACATTGAAGTTGCCTAAATGTTCTGAATCAATTCCCCAACTCTACCTTGCTGCTTCTTTTGGCAGATGTTAGTTTGACAGCACCCGAAAACTCTGCAGACTTGCTCTGCTGTGTACCTGCCTTGTAGTATGTTCACTGATGCAAATACATTTCAAAGGGAGATATACTGCGCTTCCCAGCATTTGCTTTGTTTGAATACTGATTGTCACTGTCCTGCATTCAAAGAGGAATGGAAAGGATTTGTACTGACAGTGGGTTCCTGGGTTATGGTTCTTCAAGCATTGCCATACATGGGCTCAAGAAGACAGGAAGCTATTTTGGAAGATTTTTTGAAAAACATTTTTCCAATAAGCTGAAGCTATTGACACTCCCACCAAGTGGAAACTCATCATGGCCGAATGCTTCCACTTTCTGCTCCTGACTCTCAGGCCAGGATGTCAGCTTGGGCCAAGAGATCATGTCTGTAGAAGTTGGGTCATGCTTGGCTTGATATTCTATCATAATAATGAGGATGCAGTTCTGATTTTTCTTTTGTAGTCGCTTCTTTTACAGGATGAAACTGCTTTATTGGTGTGCTGCTGTTTCTTGTCCTATTATGTATGTCGTATGGATTCTTTATGGGCCACCACCACTGCAACATAGATGAGATCTTGAGGCTTGTGTGTTAAACAAAAACACCTTTTATTGGTAGGCTTTAACTATTTGCAATTCTATGTATTGACCTTGCATTGTGTTACTTCCACCATGCAGACAGGCTGCTAACATGTGTTGTTCTAGACTGTTCTTTGACCATGTGACTACACACATCACACCATGGACGGTGCCACTCTCTAGTCCCATGTTAACCCTTGCTCTCATGAGGATTTTACATTGTAATGCATGCAGGCACATATCATTGCTTTTTTCAAAGTTGATGCAACCATATTGTTCCTAATTTCTGCTGCTCCATCTGGTGTAATCTACAATATTATGGCTTCCATGCCTCTGACTGGTATGAACTAGATGTTCTTGATTGTTTAAAAAAAATCTTGATCAAGTTCCGGCAAGGCATGGCATTTATTATTCATCCAAAATTATCCCAAAAGGATGACACTGGCAGCATTGCTATTGTCTTTCACATTTGATATCAGCCATTGAAGACTAATTATTTCCAGAGATTTGAACTTCTGGTTTTCATTCTAATCGGACCATAAGCGCCATTACAATATTATACTCAATACCGAAGTAATCTTGGCTGGTTTCTTGTTCGTATGTATTCTAATTATTTGAATTTAAAATGAGGTGATATGGTCACACCAACAAACATTCCTGTAGGATTTAAACACCAAGCTAGTCTCTGGCTTTAATTTGACTTGCGGTACTGTTTGTTAAGCTATTAATAAACATTACAAACTAAGTATTCCAAAATTGAATCCTCTGAGATCTCCACTCATAATATTGGTCCAATTAGAGCAACATGGATTGCTACATGCCAACAGATCACTCCAACTGTTGGCTATCTGTGGTGATAAAACTTTAATTTGGATAAGTGCCCAGTTTACTATTACCTATCCAATTCAAGATTAAGTTTGCAGTTTTATATTAGATACCATGGTTCATGCACTTGAACCTTCATACGCCTGTGAAGAGCCTTATTGCATGCTTTCCAAAAAATATATGAAGGGAGATGAAAAGCTCCACAGTAACCTTGTTTTCCTACATAGATCTACTGTATTTTTTTGTGGATATAATTGTTAGATATGACTTGACATTTCATGCCCAGCTTCGGTTTATTGGCTTTACTCTCACTGGATTCTTTTGAATTGTTCAATACTTCTTAAATTCGAGAATTATTTCACTATAAATGTCAGACTGGTATATATTTCCCACGACTCTGCTGCAGACTTTCAAATCTGAATTGCATCTGCTATCTATCTTTCAGTTCTCTCGTAACACATGTGCAGAACTTCCCCTGCCAATGTTCCTTCCTGTAACCTTATTAATTATGCTACTCTCCGACGCGGCCCACCTGCTGCTTTATGAATATGCAAAAGGTTGAAAGGAGCAGCTGAGAGAAAAACATGAAAATTAAAGCACGGACGTTCAAAATGACTGCCGATTGCTAAACTTAATGCAATGTAAATTTGATCTGCAGTAACTAAGTCATGCTATTCCACTTTAAATTGGGTTTAAAAGTTTAAGGTTGAAAGGTTGTCAGCCTGAAATGTTAACTTTTTTTTTTCTCTGCACAGATGTTGCCTGACCTGCTACATATTTCCAGCATTTTCTATTTTCATTCTAATTTGCTTTTGCCAAAATATCGAGATTGTGTGGCCCTTGCAATTTCTTTTAGAGCAGCTCAATTTACCTATTTATAACCATTACAATTTTCAATTTTGTGTCATAATGATGGAATGGTAGGGTGTAGGTTTGCCTCTTGTACTCTTCCTACCCCTAAAGGCAGACCGGTTGGACAGTACCCCTGCAATGAGAGAGAGAGTGAGAATTGCTCCCCCCTCAGATGGAATTTTCTGCTATTACATGATGTGTTGCCATAATAAGCTAGTACTGTTTGCTAGCTTGTCACATGTGAAATCATTGTTCACCCTATCAAAAAAAAAATCGAAGTTATTCACAACATGCTGTGACTTTATTTGATTAAGGTTTTTTTTGCCTCTTTTCTTGAATCTCCTTTCCGGCAAACAAAGTGAACAACCTAATTGCACACCCATTGCTGTTCTGTGGACTAGGAAGTAACTGAAAGCAGAATTAAACAAATTGCACACTCGTGGTACACGTTGATGGGTGCTTGGGCACTGTTTCAAATTAGCAAAGGTAAATTTAACTTCGGAAGTAAGAGTGATCAAGATGTGAAGTGGCTTCCAGAGAAGGCGATTGAAGTGAAAGCCCTGGCGTAATTTACAAAACAGCTGAATGTTGTGATTGCACTGCAGTCTCTTTTCAATTAATGGGCCAAATGGCCTTTCTCATTGCATCTACTGACTAAGGGATAGCAAATATTTCATTGTTAAAATATTACTTAAGCATGAAGAATTGAGGCGCCATTTAAACGGTAGGCGAACTCCCTTCAACTTACAATCTGTCAAATTGAAGTTATTTACTTATTCCTATTTGCCTCCCATCAGTTTTTAGCATATTAGGAAAGATTTCTGTTTGAAATCAATGGGGAGACCATGGCGTCTCTTTTGGTGAAAAGCTTTTGGAGGAACATAATCTTGCCCAAGGTTTTATTGAGCAGCTTACTGAGATTTATCAGGAAATAAATATATTTGGGGTTCTCCTTTTTAAAATGCTTCCACTGTAGTTGCAACATCAGTCAGCAAAACTGTTGTTATCCTGATGGGGAGATTAGTTATCTACCACAAAAAATGCAAAAGGCTGCTGAGCGCTGCTGCTGACATTGTGATTGATAGCTGGGGTTTTGTAACTGTTCGGCTCTGTGTATTCACTCTATGCCACACAATACAATTTAAGTCCCTAATCTGAGATTTTCTGATGAGCTTTATTTTAACAATGGATTGTGCAAAAAAAGAAGCTCTGTAAATTTTAGCTTTCCATTTGCAATCTTCTTGACAACCAGTGTTGCTAAGGCATTAATGACAGGGAGGTACACTAGATGATGTATTTTTTTGTCATTAACGTTTAATATTGGCAAGCGCAGACGGTACCTGCCACCAGTTCCAGCAGGAATTCCCAGAACACTGGAACAAGAGTAGACCATTCAGCCTCCTGAGCCTTGTTCCACTATTAGACCATAAGACATAGGAGCAGACTTCGGTCATTCGGCCCATCGAGTCTGCTCCGCCACTCAATCATGGCTGATATGTTTCTCTCCCGCATTCTCCTGCCGTCACCCCACAACCCTGATCCCCTTTGGATGAATCTATTCTGTTAGCTAATGATTGATCTGTGCCTCAATTCTCCTGTAGTTTTTTTTGATTGCTATCTCTTGGTACCCTTGCCCAATTTTTAAAAATCCATTGATCCAATCCTGATAATTTGTGTTGCCCTGGCATTAATATCTGGGGGGCGGGGGGTACTATCCTGTGTATAAAACATGTTTCCTGATCTCCAGGGGATCTTTTATTATTCAAGATGGCTCTGATAAGCCCTAAACTTCAAAACTCAAATGAATCCAAATTAAATATATGCAACTTGGCCTCATAATTTAACCTCTGGTATTATTTTGGTAAATCTCTGCCCTGCAGCCACCAGTCATAGCCTTTCAGTGGAATGATGCCCAAAACTAAACTCCAGGTGGCATACAACCAAGGCTGTGTACAACTGAAAGATAACTGCCTCAATTTTGTGATAATCACCCAGCATCCCATTAGCCATTTTTATTACATTTTTGTACCTGTGCACTGCCTTTTCGTTACTTTTGTATTGTACACCCAGATCCATTTGATTCACTTTCATGTTACAAGAACTAGCTGAAGGCACTAGACACTGTCATCTGACTGACAATTTGGAAACTTTCAACAAAAAGAGGACCAACCTGGCCAATTGCCATCCCACCGGTCTACTCTCGATCAGCAAACTGCTGGAACTTGTCATTGACCGTGCTATCAAGTGGCTCTTACTCCAGAATTACCCACTTGCTGATGTTCAGTTTGAGTTCTCCCAGGGCCACTCAGCTCCTGACCTGATTACCTTGGACAAAGTATCTGGGCTCCAGGAGTGAGGTGAGAGTGACTGCCCATGACTCAAAGTGGCATTTGACTTGAGTATGGCATCAAGGAGGTCTAGTAAAATGGGAGTCAATGGGATCCGGAAGAAAACTCGACCCTAGTTGGAGTCATACCTGGCACAAAGGAAGATGGTTGAGGTCATTCATCTCACTCCCAGAACATTACTCCAGGAACTCCTCAGGGTAGTGTCCTTGGTTTAACTATCTGCAGCTGCTTCAACAATGACATTCCCTCATGATTAGAAATGGCATGTATACCATGAACTATGTTCAGTACCTTTTCCAACATCTTGGGTACTGAAGCAGTCAGTGTGAATAAGCACTAAGACCTGGACAGTACTCATGCTTGTGCTGATAGCATTTTATGCCTCACAAGTGCCAGACTATGACCATCTCCAACAAGAGAGAATCTAAACATCGCCTCTTGCCATTCCATGGCTTTACCATTGCTGAATCCCCCATTATCAACGTCCAGGGTGTTACCATTGATCTGAAACTGAATTGGACCTGCCATGTAAATGGTGGCTAACAGAGCAGGCCAGAGGCTGAGAATTCTGTGGCGAGTAAGTCTCCTTCTGACTTCTCAAAGCCAGTGAACCTGAACCATCTATAAAGCTTAAGTTAGGATTATGATGAAATGCTCTCCTCTTGTCAGTGTGACTCCAACAGCATTCAAAAAACTTGATACCATCCAAGACAAAGTGCCATCCCATCCGATACTTTAACCTTTCATCCCCTCCTCCACCAACACAAAATATTAGCCATCTACAAGAATCATTGCAGCAACTCACCAAGGCTGTTCCCAAACCCAAAGTGTCTACTAGCTAGAAGGACAAGAGCAGCAGATACATGGGAACACCACTTGGGAAGTTCTCCAAGCCACACAGCATCCTGACTTGGAAATATATCATCCCATCACCATTTCCCATTCCCCATCCATGCCAACTCATGCATTTCTCCCCCCCCCCATGGCCCCTTATGGCTTTTCTGTGAATTTATGCCGACCCACCACCCTTTGCCATTGCACCATCCATGCCAATTAATCCAGTATCCAACATGAGCAGACCTGCAAAGCTATGTTGAGATGAAATGAAACAATGAATTAAATATCTATTATAGCTTTCACCATAATGAGAATAATGCTACCTTTCATGAACTTTAGAAGTCCCTCAAGTACTTGATTCTCTATCAAAACAACCAGATTTGTATTAATAACCTCACATAACAACACCTAATCCTTGAATAACCTCTTTGAGCTGTCGAGCAAACTGTGAATTTAGAACTTTCCTGCTGGGATTATTGTAGATTGTTGAGAATTATAGATTGTGGAAAATAGCCATGCATTAATAATAGTATAATAATAGTCCTTGAGATCATGTCAGCAAACAGCTATTTTTAACTGCAAGATCGTGGGCGGGATTCTCCGACCCCCCCCCCCCCCCCCGGGCCGGGTCGGAGAATCGCCGGGGGGCCGCGTGAATCCCACCACAGCAGGCTCCAGAATTCTCCGGCGCCGGAGTTTTGGCGGGAGCGGGAATCGCGCCGCGCCGGTCGGCGGCCGCTGGCAGCAGCCCCCCCCGGCGATTCTCCGGCCCGCGATGGGCCGAGTGACTGCCCATTTTCGGCGGGTCCCACCGGCGTAAATCACAACGGGTCCTTATCGGCGGGACCTAGCTCCACGGGTGGCCTGCAGAGTTCTCGGTGGTGGGGCGGATCTGGCCCCTGGGGGTGCCCCCATGGTGGCATGGCCTGCGATTGGGGCACACCAATCCGCGGGCATGCGCTGGGATGATGTCAGCAAACGCTGACGCTCCCCCGCATGCACCAACTCGCGCCGGCCTGCGTAGGCCCTTTGGCATTGGTTGGCGTGGCGCCAAGCCCTTCCGCGCGGGCTGGCACGGCGCCAAACACTCCGGCGCCGGCCTAGCCGCTGAAGGTGCGGAGGATTCGGCACCTTCGGGGTGGCCCGATGCCGAAGTGGTTCACGCCACTCCTCGGCGCCGGAGTGGCCCTCCCTGCCAGTTCGCGGAGAATCCCGCCCCAGATTTTTTTCACATCTCCCTTAAAAAGGCAGGCTGGTTTTTAAAGTTTTTTTTTTAAAAGAGGGTTGGGGATTTAAATAACTCAACAGATTGACAATACTGCATTCTTTGTCCACCCTTGTGCACATCTCTGTGACACTGTGCGATAAAGTCCTTGTGAAAATGGGGTTTGTTTGAACTCCACATTGAGTTCAAATAGCTCTGCTGTGGTTTGAGTTTCCCTCCTGTGAATTGGGCGCAGTCTGCTCATCCCTACTTGCACAAATGGGGGCTGGGCTTCAGGAACTGGGTCTCATCTGCCAATGTTAAAGATCCATAGAGGTTCACCTACTCATGAAAATCCAACCCATTTACTGATTCTCTATCCACAGATGATGCCAGAGCTAAGCATTTCTTGCAATTTCTGCTTTTAGTCCCAATACAGGATCTCTTATTTTTATCCCCAAAATAGGGTACCCAGCCTTGTTGATGGAGGTGTCCAAACACACTTTCTTATTACTAAGAAATTCACTTAATACACTTGCATAAGAATTGAATCAAAAACTTAGATCAAAATAATACATAAACTTGTCAGAATAAGAAAATACTTCAAAATAAAAGTAATCTCAACGCGATGCTTCAGAATATGGAAGGTTAGAATTCTTCTGAAGAATTAATCATGCAATCATATTCTTAAGAAAATCCTTATCTGTGGTTTTGTCCCTTACTCATTTTTCAGTGGTTTTTACTCTCAGCTGAGACCTCCCTGATTTGTTCAGAAAGGTTGTAAATCACTCAACAGGTGATTAGTTAATTAGACATTAGTCACTTGATTAATTAATATTTCCCTGACACAGTACAGTTTCCATTGCGCTTTCTCATGGTTTAAAGTCTTTACATTTGACTAGCCTCTAGCCTTACTATGTTACTAGATTGTTGCAATTTGCTAAAGGTATCTTCATATTGCTTCTTTAGGTAAGATTTACATGATGCATCCTTCAAGATATTGTTAATATCTACAGACATAACCTTGGAAGGGTTCAACAATTCATTTATTTTTTATAATGTTGATTATACATTTTGCAGACTAAGCATTTCTAAGAATTATTTTATTTCCCAGTATGTGTTTAGTTGATTTCTAAAGGACCCCAAACAATTAGTAGATCCAACACCCAATATAAACTTGATGATTCCCTTGATGGAGAGGACCTGTTTTGAACCAGTTAGTCCAGTGGCCAGTTACACTACCATTACATTGGGTTGCTGCCAGTTGAGTGAGACCTGGCAGTACAGGTGTTCCTCTGAAATCAATGGAAAAACAGCTTTAATGTATTCCAAACCATGCAGGGAGTGGCACAATTAGTTCAAACTTTGCTTTTTCATTTCTTGATCATGGGTTTGAATCCTGTTCACTGTCAATTTTGATGGGGGCTAATCTCTTTCTGACACAAACCTATTGTGGCTAAATGAAGTGAATTTCATAGAATCATAGAATTTACAGTGCAGAAGGAGGCCATTCGGCCCATTGAGGTTTCACCGGCCCTGGGAAAGGGCTATGCCTCCACCCTATCCCCGTAACCCCAACTAACCTTTTGGACACTAAGGGGCAATTTAGCATGACCAATAAACCTAACCTGCAGATTATTGGACTGTGGGAGGAAGCCAGAGCACACGGAGAAAACCCACGCAGACACGGGCAGAAGTGCAAACTCCACACAGACAGTCACCTGAGATTGGAATTGAACCCCGGTCCCTGTAACTGTGAGGCAGCAGTGCCAGCCATTCTGCCGCCCTATTTGGGTGATCTTAGTTTGGTTCCCAATTTGGGCAATCTTATTTGGTTCCCAATGTGTATAAATCCCATATAATTTGCATTTTTCAGCGCCCATCTAAATGTTTCCAAAACCATAATGATAGAAATACAGCTTTGTCCATTGGGCTTGGAGTCGAGGCATGTCAGTTGTTTAAAAATGCTCATTTAAATTTATTTTATTTCAGTGCAAGAAAAGATACAAATCGGTACCTCTCTTGGTTTCATCACTTCACATTGATTATCTAATTTTACGTTTGTTGCGATTTGATCACTCATGATTTGTCAGCCTTCCTAATGCAGACACTTATCATATCTCTGATTTTACATGTTGTATGCCTCCGATACAAGAAACCTTCGGCCACTCTCAAAGGTTCCTGACTGGGAGATCAGCCAGCGTTCCTGAAATGCTGGTATTCAGGTTTGCTTAATTTACTGGAGAAAGATAGAATTTTCTGATGTTTGTTGAGGGATTGCAGTAACAATAAAACACTAAATAATTGTTAGTGACTCATCCTGGGGCATAGTCTTCAGATCTGTGAAATATGAGCACAAGGGCACATTCAGTCACTGTTATTTTTAAAAAATTTGTCTTGAAGTACAGATAGTTTAAAATATTGAAACGACCTGTTCACAGAACTATATGTTACAGAAAGTTGACAAACACCTCTGTACTACTCCATCTTTTTTAATGAGTATGTAAAAAATCTTGTGTATATTTTTTTTAAGTGTTGATGGTAACCATGATGTGGAGATGCCGGCGTTGGACTGGGGTGAGCACTGTCTGAGGAAGGAGCAGTGCTCCGAAAGCTAGTGATTTGAAACAAACCTGTTGGACTTTAACCTGGTGTTGTAAGACTTCTTACTATATTTTTAAAAGGTAGCAGTAACCCAGTTTTAGGATGGAATCCATTTTCTTGTCCTTAAACCGAAAACAGAATGAATCATCAGCAGCCCAGTTGACCAATACTTTTCAGTTACTTATGAATTGGAATGTGAAATAGATAATGTGCCTCAAATTGATGTGAATGACTCACTTTTACCAGCTCCAGGCTCTGCAGTTTATCGATCAGCAGGGTGCTCTATTCTCTGGACTGCAATTAAGCCAGGCAGGATTTCAGACACTGGATCTGAATGTTTCCAGTTAGAATTGCCTAATTCATGGGCAGCACGGTGGCACAGTGGTTAGCATTGCTGCCTCATGGCGTAGAGGTCCCAGGTTTGTGGTCCCAGGTTTGATCTCGGCTCTGGGTCACTGTCTGTGTGGAGTTTGCACATTCTCTGTGTTTGTGTGGGTTTCGCCCCCACAACCCAAAAATGTGCAGGGTAGGTGGATTTACATGGAATTTACAGTGCAGAAGGAGGCCATTCGGCCCATCGAGTCTGCACCGGCTCTTGGAAAGAGCACCCTACACAAGTCAACACCTCCACCCTATCCCCAGTAACCCAGTAATCCCACCCAACACTAAGTGCAAATTTGGACACTAAGGGCAATTTTCCATGGCCAATCCACCTAACCTGCACATCTTTGGATTGGCCAAGCTAAATTGCCCATTAATTGGAAAAAATGAATTGGGTACTCTAAATTTTATATTAATTAAAAAAAGAATTGCTTAATTCCTGGGGGGCTAATTTGAGGAGTGGATAGAGCTCTCTCACACCAAAATTTAGCCCATTCTTGATTGCATTGAATTCTCTGTCTGGGCCAAGGGATATCCTTACCTAACACGTTGAAAGAACAGGGTAGGAACATATAGGAATTCCAGACTGGTTAAGCTGTCCTGTGTCCACCTGTACTTTCTCAGCTGCACCTGCAGGAAGCAATGAACATGCCTCTCTTTGGCAGAGGCTGTCTGAGGGCCCTTAATTACCAAGATGCCACTGGCCAAACCTGGAGGTATTGTTGCATCTGTCTGATTAGGATTTCATTAGAGAGTAGAATAAGCTCTGCTCTGAGAGAGCCAGCGTTAATAAAGATAAGCTGCATAAGCGTTGGGTGGGATTTTTACGGCCTTTCCCACCAGCAAGGTCATCTTGTCCTCCCACCAGCAAGGTCATCTTGTCCTGCCAAAGGTTTCCCCCGCGGTGGGGTGGGCTGGAAAATCCCACCCTTTGTTTCTATTCCCTTGAGTATAGAAGATTGAGGGGTGATTTAATTGAGGTGTTTAAAATGCTTAGAGTTCAATAAAGTAGACAAATCAAGACCAAGGGGCCATTGTTTTTTAAATTTAGATCGAAACTCCTAGGACTCTTCAAGGAGTCAAGCAGACAAAAGGCTGTAGAAACCTATGATTCTCTCCCCTAAAAGGCTGTGGTTAATGGAACAATTGAAGCGTTCAAAGCTGAGACTAATAGATTTTTGTTAGGTTATAGTATCGAGAGATATGGAGCTCCATGTAATCAGCCATGATCTAATTGAATGGCAGAACAGACTTGAGTGGTGGAATGACCTACTTTCAGGTTCCGAGAGACAGAGTTTTGCCTTTTATCACCAGGACACCTGCATCTGCCTTGAAGCATAGCTGCTGTCTTCAACCTGCTCTGGCTTCCTTTTAGCCATGATGAAACGCAGACTAATGGAGCTGGTGCCTTGGGGTGATGGGCCACCTGCCTTGTAAGCATTTTGTGTCATATCATATCAGCTTCAGCTGTCATCAGATTCTTGGTGACACCATCGCTGGCAGCAATGTGATTTTTCATCACTCCATTTTCCCCATCACTTATTACTTGACTTAATGTCTTCTGGTGTGTTGTGTTATAAGCCTCTCTGAAGATTCTTATGTTTTTATTGGATTCCTGCCCAATACATTTTCTTTAGCTGCAATTGTCTGTTCCCAGTGCTTGTGTACTTTCTGCATCCATCCAACAGGACTCTTCTAATCAGCCCATTTTGGGAAAACTTGATGCAAACCTCCTTCTGTTTGAAGCCCCCATTTTTAACCATTTGGATCTGAAACCCACCAAGTTTAAGTAAATTCACTTAATTTTTAAAAGAAATTTTGGGACGTGGGCATCGGTGGTTAGGCCAGCATTTATTGCCAATCCTTAGTTGCCCTTCAGAAAGTGGTGATGAGCTGCCTTCTTGAACCGCTGCAGTTGCTGAGTTGTAGGTACACCCATAGTGATGTTAGGAAGGGAGTGTTAGGATTTTGCTCCAGCAAAGTGAACTGTAATGGGCAGATGCATCTGCAGCAGGCAAGTTGGTGAGGATGAGGTCAAGTACGTGTTTCCCTCTTGGTTCCCTCACCATCTGCTGCAGTCCCAGTCAAGCAGCTATGTCCTTTAGGACCCGGCCAGCTCGGTCTGTGGTGATACTACTGAGCCACTCTTGATGGATATTGAAGTCCCCACCCAGAACATATTCTGCACCAATGCCACCTTCAGTGTTTCATCCCAAGTGGTGTTCAACATGGAGGAGTACTGATTCATCAACTGATAGTGGCTGGTATGTGGTAATCAGCAGGAGGTTTCCTTATCCATGTTTAACCTGAAGTAATGAGACTTTGTGGGGTCCAGGGTCGATGGTGAGGACTCCCAGGGCAACTTGCTCCCAACTGTTTACCACTGTGCTGCCACCTCTGTTGGGTCGGTCTTGCCATTGAGACGGGACATACCCAGAAATGGTGATCTCAATAGTGGTGTCTGGGACCCAGACTATCAATCGGTTAAATATTCCTTGCAATATTTTATCTTGCATTTAAAACTAATTCTAAAAATTATGCATTGATCAAGTGTCAAAATACTATTGTCCTGATGACAACTGGTTGACAATCCCATATACTGGCACATTTTGTTTTTAAGATGAAAACGTTTTGCTGCTGCAAGGACTTTGAGAGAGATTTACTGATAATTGATATTTCTTCAAAATTTTCACAGCTATGTGCAGGAGGAGGTTTGGAATAAATCTCTGAACCCAATTGCACTAATTATTTCCCAGAGCAATCAGTGGAGCAAAATAAGAGACGTTGATTATTTAGCTCGCTTGAAGAACAAAAATGGAAAGAGTAACCGGCTCTTCAAAGAACAAAGCTGGTGTTATCTGAAGCTGCTTTGTAGAACTTGTAAACAAATTTATGTGACCTGCCGTGTGATCATTTCTGTGTTCGAGTCAAGAATTCCCTCTATATCTCCTGTGTAAACACATGACTGCAAATTAGGAAAATCATTAGCCTGGGTTCACCATACAACATATGCATTACTGCGTTCCAAAGTAGTGTTTCCTTTATAAATGCTTGCGTCAGATTCCCACACAGTGAATAGAAAATGAGCACACGCTCAAGACTGTAACGAAGATTGAGAACGGAGTATACATCTTTACCATGTGCTGATTCTGGACTAACCATAATATTATTGGACTATCCTGTAGAATATAACACTGGAAAACTGAGAGAGCCAGGAACTCTCAAGAGTGTATGATGAAAATCAACAACAGTAACAACTTACATTAAAAGGCATGATATAAATGTAATACAAAATGCCTTGAAGATGTTACGGCCAAATGACGAAAAGCTTGGTCAGACGGGTAGGTTTTTAAGGTGAGTCTTAACAGGAAAGAGAGAAATGGGGAGGGAATTCCGAGTGTAGGCCTGCAGTTCTGAAGGCACGGCTGCCAATGGTACAGTGATTTAAAATGGGAATGTTCAAATATAGTAAGCATAGGAACAAGGATCAGGAGTAGGCCATTTGCCTCTGGGTCTGCTACCCCATTCAGTATGATCATGGCTGATCCTTTATCACAATGCTACATTCCCATTTTGTCCCCATAGCTCTTGATACCAATATATCTATCTCTTTTTCTTGAATACGTTCAGTGATTTGGCTCCACAGCCCTCTGTGGTAGGGAATTCCAAATGTTCACTACGATTTGAGTGAAGGTATTTTCCTCCTCTCAGTCCCAAATGGTCTACTCCGTATCCTGAGACTGTGACCCTGTGTCACGATGTGTATATTGACTGGGATGTAAAGGGTTAACAAATTAATGATAATGATTCATACCACTAGAGAGCCCCACAGAAGTCATATATCATGTGACTTTGGGGATTCTGGGAGTTGAGAGTTAGGAGAGAGCTGGAACAGGGTAAGGCATAGAGAGCAGTTGTATACTTGAGAGTTCTGTAAGTTAGAGATAGCATAGTTTTAAATCACCTTCTACTTTAGGAAAGTGAATGGACCTCTGTTAGCAGTGTAAATAAATTCATAGTTTTGTTTGTTAGCAAAGCTTTGTGTTCTTTATTCAACACTACACATCCAACCCATCCAGGTAAAACAGAATAGAGAATACACCATGCTACCAGGAGTGGACAGTTACAACATGGTACCAGAAGTGATCTTAGAGTAGATTAATAAGGTTTAGGGAGAAAGAAAGAATCTCCGTTCAAAGAAAAAAAAATGTGCAAACAAAAAAATCTCAATCAGACTCCAGCAACAACCAGCAGCATCACAGAAAGAAATGAAAAAAATACCCAACCGAAGAATTCTGGAAGGTCTGCAGTTTCCAAAGGCATTCAGCATATCGGGAAATGTAGATGTAAACTGGAAAATATTCTGACAAGAGTTTGAACTGTACCTCTCATCCTCCAACTTCCAAACTGCCAGTGATGAGTGTAAAACTGCTTTATTGCTACTAATGGCTGGACAACAGGCTATAGAACTGTATAACTCATTCCACTTTGAGAATGAAATTGAAAAAAATAGCTTTGAAGTGGTCACTAAAAAAATTTGATCATTATTGTGAGATTAAAAGAAATGGAAAGCTCAGCAAAGAACTGCAAAAGAAACAATAAAATAAGACTGGATGATTCAATCAAAATTTGCCGTGCGCGTAAACAATCCAAAAATAGAAGTGCCAAAATGTTGAATCGGCAAAGTAAAAAACATTTTGCCTCTGTTAAAGCTATGGCACAGTTAAAAATTCATCGCGCTGCACAAGAGCACCCGGAAAAAAAACACGCGCCTCAGAAGTCGGACATTTCAGACATGCGCAGTTGAAGGAAAAATGCACGATTCAGAATTTGAATGTTCTGTGCATGTGTGGGACCAGTTCACACATTGGAAAAATGACGTGATCCGGAAGGATACCGTTCTGCGCATGCGCACTTAAAAAAGAGCGCACTCCGGACGAGGATCGATTTGCGCATGCGCAATCAAAATTTGCGCATGACGTCACTAACGTGGTGATGTCAGAACATTGTGGACATGCCCACAAGTTCTTTACCTCACAAGACAGAACATTGCCTGAATTTGAACAGCTTTTGCAGCACCATGGAACAAAATGTTCGCAGCATGCAACAAAAAGAAAATGTTGACGAATCTAAAACTAAAGAAGATAAATCGTACATTGAAGAATATTATTCAGATATGGCAGAGGTATTCGGGTTCGATGATTATTCTGTTAGTAACAAGATTGAAAAGCTAAAGAACACTGCACTAATGGTAGATGAATCCCATACATTGATGGAATGGTATACCATTGCTACATCGGATAGCAATAACAAAGCAATAAAAGACTCCACAGGAAGAGCACCGAAAGACTCCAGAAAGACACAAATGAAAGAAGACTATGAAGGTCTACCAACTGTATTTGCAAATAGTGATAAAGTGATCACAAGTGGCATACAAGCTGTGCAGGACAAAAACGAGACTGACAGATGAGTTGGACTGTACAACAAAACATGTCAATCCGAGTGCAACAATGAACAAATCAATTGAGAATACCTCAATTGTGAACAACCTACAAGAAAATTACACCTTGAAAAAGTTAATGCCAGATGAGAAACACTCAAGAGCTGAATAATACATTGGATCATCCAGAAGGGACTGAGGCCACAAGGTCAACGATGCATCAGATCATCCACAGGAACCTGAGATCCTAAAGTGCAGCGAAGCGTCAGATAATACAAAGGATACGGGTACTAAAAATGTTTGAAAATGAATCAAACAATCCAGAAGGAACAGCTCCTGAGCGCACCAAATGCAATTCCAGAACAACAGACTGGACATCATGGTGCGACTCTGAAACCGAAGGACAATTGAACAGCACAGTACAATGCAATGGCAAGAAAGTGTTGGAAACTTGCAGTCACACTTGACAGATCATACAGGATGGAAAGAAATCCAGGTGGCAACCGAGCAAGGGACTGCAGGACAGTGTGTCAAACACCGCTACAGGTCGGGGTCGAACAAGCAAATGTGTGTGTAGACAATACAAAATTCATGCATAATGGAACCAATGCCAGGAAGAACAGAACATTGTTTAGACAAAAAAGAATTTAATGAGTTTTTACTTGCTCAAAGACAAAAAGCGAACAGTTTTTAGGGCAAAGGACGCACAGAATCGACATCACAAACACACTAAAAAGAACGGGTCAGACAACAAACGTGGTTCAACCAGTCGACCACCTGAACAATTTGGACTGATGACTTTGTTGGTACTTCAACACACCTATCCCAGCGAAGATTAGTACAGACTCAATTTGTGGACTGTAAAAAGCCTTTTAAAAAATTGGTAACTAGTACTCAATTACTTGTAACGAACAAGACACTGATGTTGACATATGTTTGTAGAAATCTCCAAGCATCTTTGGAAAGAAAAGGGGGATGTCATGATATGTATATTGACTGGGATTAAAGGGTTAACAAATTAATGGTAATGCATGCCACTAGAGGAAACCACAGAACAGTCATCTATGTCATGTGACTTCGGGGATTCTGGAGTTGAGAGTTAGGAGAGAGCTGGAAGAGAGTCAGGCATAGAGAGCAGTTGTATACTTGAGAGTTCTGTTAGTTAGACATTTAGGAAAGTGAACAAATCTTAGTAGTGTAAATACATTTATAATTTTGTTTAACAAATCTTTATTCAACACTACGCATCAGAGCCATCCAGGTAAAGCAGAATAGAGGATACAACACTCCGGTTCTAGAATCCCCAACTAGAGATAACATCCTCCCTGCATCTAGTCTTTCCAGCCCTGTTAGACTGGGGGGGAGGGGGGGGGGGGAAAGAGGAAGAGAAGGGTGAAAGAGGACATTGTAAGGTCAAAGAAGCTTAAGGAAAGGGAGGGATGAGGCCTTGGCGGGTTTTGAAAGTAAAGAGACAGACTTTCAAATTCACAGCACTGTTTGACGGGGAGTCAACTGAATCAGCAAGCAACCGAGTGATAGGCGAGTATGACTTGGGGGTAAACTCATGGTCCTGCTTGCCGTGGAGATCGCCGTAGGCAGGATGTAAAATTTCATGGAACGTTGAGAGGTTCGTTCACCTTGGGCAAGAATTTCCAGTCTCTGGGTGGCCTGGACCAGAAAACCCCGCCCTGGGTGTGAGTCAGGAATTGGAACAGTGGAGTTTTGAATGACCGTGGGTCCTCCTTATACGTGGTGGTGCCTGAGAACTGGGGAATTGCAAATATTACACCCTCGTTCAAAAAAGTGTGTAAAGGTAAGCCCAGCAGCTCCAAGTCTGTCACTGCTGTTGAGGGTAAATGGACTTCTAGAAACCATAATTCGGGACCAAATTAATAGTCAGTTGGGCAAATGCGAGTTTCTTTGGGAAACCCAACATTGGTTTTCAGGGGAAAATAGTGTTTAACAAACTTGCTTGAGTTTCTTGACCCGGTAACAAGAGGGTCGAAGAGGGCAAAGCTGTTGAGGTAGTGTACATGGACTTTCAAAAGACGTTTGATAAAGTACTGCACCAGACCCGTGAGTAAAGTAGGAGCTGGTGGAATAAAAGGGACAGTCTAATGATATGAAGTTGGCTAAGTGACATGTAAATTTGAGGCGGAGTTCTCCAGGGGTCAGATATTTGGACCCTTGCTCTTCCTGATGTAAATATTAGGGTGGCACAGTGACACATTGATTACCACTGCTGCCTCACAGCTCCAGGGACCCGGATTCAATTCCAGCCTCGGATGAGTGTCCACGTGGAATTAGGACTTTCTCCCGTGTCTGCGTGGGTTTCCTTCCACAGTCCGATGATGTGCAGGTTAGGTGGATACGCCATGCTTAAATTGCCCCTTCAGAGTCCAAGAGGTTGGGTGGACTTGCTGGGTTGCAGGGGGGGGGGGGGGGGAGGAGGAGGAGGAGGGGGGGGGGGGGAACCATGGGCTTGGGTAGGGTGCTCTTTCCAGGGACTAGTGCAGACTCGATGGGCCAAGTGTCCTCCTTCTGCACTGCAAATTCTATGATTCTATCAAGACCTTGGTGCACAGGGACCAATTCCAAAATTTCAAGTTAGTATTTGAAAGCATTCTGAAGAGTGGAGAGGATATTGTAAAACTTCAGAAGGATGGTGGAATAGCTGAGGAAATGACAAATGGAACTTAATGCAGAGAAGTGTGAAGTGATTCATTTTGATAGGAAGACTGTGGAGAGGCAATATAAAATAAGAGTACAATTCAAAAGGGGATACAGGAGCAAAGAAACCTGGGGGGAGGGCGCAGATTGAAAGAGCAATTAAGGAAACGTGCAGTAACTCAGCTTTATTAATAGGTGCATTGAGTACCATTGAATGCCTACAGTGCAGAAGGATACCATTCGGCCCATCCAGTCTGCACCAACCGTCTGAAAGAGCACCCCACCTAAGCTCACTCCCACTTTCTCCATAACCTGCACATCTTTGGACTGTGGAAGGAAACTGGAGCACTCGGAGGAAGTGTAAACTCCACACAGTCACCCAAGGCTGGAATTGGGGCAACAGTGCTAACCATTGTGCCACTGTGCCATCCATGTACTGCTTAACCGCACAATGTCCAATTTATATAGGACACTGCTTTGGCTTCAACTGGAGTAATTGTGTCCAGTTCTAGGTGCCATACTTCAGAAGGTGTGGGAGAGAATGCAGAATAAAGATCATGAGAATCGTTCCAGGGCTGAGGAACTTCAATTACAAAGAAAGAATGGGTACATTGGGACTATTTTCCTTGTAGAACCAAAGGCTGAAAGAAGATTTTACAGAGTTATTCAAAATAAGGAGTGATCTGGACCGAGTAGATGGGGAAAACTGTTCCCATTGGTGGAAGGACTGAGAACATGAGAGCACAGGTTTAAAATAATTGGCAGACAAAGCAGTGAAGATATGAGGATATCCTATTTCACGCAAGCGGGTGAGATCTGGAATGCAATTTCTCAGTGTGGGGAGGTTGGTTCAATCAAGGCATTTATAAGTTCATGTAATATAGGAGCAGAATTAGGCCATTTGGCCCATCGAGTCTGCTCCGCCATTCTATCATAGCTGATATGTGTTGCAGACTAAGAGCTGCATTGCGAAATCAGCCAGAGCATCCCCAAGAACAGGAATAGAACTGGGAGCAGGAATAGTTCATTTAGCCTTCCGATCCTGACACCCTCAATGTGATCATGGCTGATCCCATCCTGGCCTCAACTCCACCATCCTGTCTGTTCTACATCACCCTTCAACCGATTACCAATTAAAAATCTGTCTAACTCCTCAAATTTACTCACCGTCCCTGCATCCACCACACTCTGGGTTAACAAATTCCACAGATTCACAACCTTTTGGGAGAAGTAGTTTTTCCTCAAATCTGTTTTAAATTTGCGACCTCTTATTCTAAGATTATGACCTCTCATTTTAGAATGCCCCACACGAGGAAGCATCAGCTCCACCTCTACTTTATCCATACCTTTTAGCATCTTGTATACCTCAATTAGATCTCCCCTCATTCTTCCAAACTCTGAGAGTATAGGCCTAAAGTGTTCAATCTCTCCTCCTACGACAAACCCCTCACCTCTGGAATCAATCTAGTGAACCTCCTCTGAACTGCCTCCAATGCCACTGCATCTTTCCGTTAAGAGGCAATTGAATTATTACCTGAATAGAAAGAATGTTCAGAACTATAGGAAGGCTGGGCAGTAGCACTAGATAAGTTGCTCCTTTGGAGAGTCAGCAGAGATACATGCGGCCGAATGGCCATTTCTATGCTATAATCATACTGTGGCTGTCATGTTTACCGAGGAAGGCTAGCCAGGAGTGCATGTGAATAATTGAGCTTAGATGGGTATGGAGGAGGGTGTTAGCAGATTAGGCAAGGTTGAAGGCGGTTGCTGTAACCGAGGTGCACATTGATGCATAGAAACATACACTGATGCATAGAAACATACATAGAAGCAGGAGGAGGGCATTCGATCTTTCAAGCCTGCTCTGCCATTCATTATGATCATGGCTGATCATCAAGTTCAATACCCTGATCCAGCCTCTGCCCCCACCCCCCCCCCCCCCCCCCACTCCAATATCCTTGAGCCCCAAGAGCTACATCTACTCCTTCTTAAAATTACACCACGTTTTGGGTTCAACTAATTTCTGTGACAGCGAATTTCACCAATTTCTCAAACTATGACCCCTAATTCTGGACTCCCCCACCATCTGAAACATTCTTTCCGAATCTACCCTGTCATATCCTGTTAGAATTTTATAAGTTGCTATGCAATCCCATCTCGCTCATCTAAACTCCAATGAATATAATCCTTAACTCTCCTCATATGACAGTCCTGCCACCCCTGGAATCGGCCTGGTAAACTTTTGCTGAACTTCCTCCAGAGCAAGAACATCCTTCCTCAGATAAGGACACCAAAACTGCACAGAATACCCCATGTGTGGCCTCACCAATGCCATATACAATTGCAGTAAAACATCCTTATTCCTTTACTCAAATCCTCTCACCTTAAAGGCCAACATACTATTTGCCTTCTTTACTGCCTGCTGTACCTGCGTGCTTATTTTCAGTGATTGATGGATGAGGACACCAAGGTCTCACTGAGTATTCACCTCTCAATTTACAATCATTCAAATAATAATCTGCCCCCTTATCTTTGCCAGTGAAGCGGATAACCTCACATTTATTTATCCACATTATACTGCATCTGCCATGCATGTGCCCACTCACCTCAGCCTATCCAAATCCCACTGAAGTATCTCTGTATCCTCCTCACAGCTCACTCTCCCACTTAACTTTTGATCATCTGCAAGTTTAGAGATAATACATTTATTTCCCTCAGTTGGGGTCCTAGCACAGATCCCTGTGGTACCCCACTAGTCACTGCCTGCCAATTGGAAAAAGAACCATTATTCCAACTTTTTGCTTCCTGTCTGCTAACCGGCTTTCTATCCATCACCAGACACTAGCCACAATCCCATGAGCTTTAACTTATCAAAAGGCTTCTGAAAGTCTAAATAAGCCACATCCACCTGGTTCCACCATGTTCTTCCTGGCCAACTCTACTTGTTACATCTTCAAAAACTTCTGGTAAATTTGTCAAGCATGATTTTCCTTTGTAAATCCATGCTGATTTTGTCTGATTATACCACTGCTTTCCAAATGCTGTGCTATGAAATCATTGATAATGGACTCTCGCAACTTCCCCACTACCAATATTAGGCTCACTGGTCTATACATAGTTCCCTGTTTTCCCTATCTCCCTTTTTGAATAGCGGGATTATATTAGCTACTCTCCAATCTGTAGGAACCATTCCAGAGTCCAAAGAATTTGGGAAAATGACCACCACTGGCTACACTATTTCGAGGACCAATTTCTTAAACACTCTAGGATGAAGAGATTTATCTGCCTTCAATCTTATTAATGTCCCCAAATCTATTTCTGGATGAATAATAATTTCCTTCAACTCCTCACTAAAACTTGGGCTATTCAAAGCTTCCGATACTTTTCCTGTCTTCCTTTGTGAAGACAGAAGCTTAGTTCCTGGGCCATTTATTTGTTCGCCGTTATGAATTCTCCCATTTCTTACTGTAAGGGGCCTCAATCTTTTTTCTTTACATACCTATAGGTTTTATGTTCCCTGGTAGCTTTAATGGTCTTGGTGATGGTGTGGATGTGTGATAAACTCATCTTGGGGTCAGACTTCACACTAAGAATGCAAACAGTTCTGTGCAGCCTATGGCAGGTGCCAGGGTGAGATGGGATTTGGAACAAGGGAGCATATTTGTTACAGGACCTGAGGACAATTTTATGCTCCCCCAGTAATGGGTCTGAAGGTGGCCAACCCACCCTTGGGCCTATTGTTGCCCTTGGTGGGGTCATGCCATCATCACTGGTGTTTTACCCAAGGCAGAGAGTAACCCAAGCCATGAGGGAATCCCAATAGCTTTAGCTATTGAGGGCTGCTGATGGACAAGGAGTGTGGGGCTGAAGGGGAACCCCCTTTTTCGGAGCCCATGAGAGGCACCCACAACAAGGCCAACCCTCCCCACTTGAATTCTCTCGCCTGGCTTTTTGAATATAACCCCACAGCTTGCTCATACCCCTTATAGTGGGACTGACTCCAGTCCCAGCAATAGTCCGTGTCTATCTGGCACTGCTGGGATTACATAGCAGTCAGCCGATCAGATTGGATGGCAATTAAAGCAGGATTTCCTCCTGATGAGGTGATAGTCTCGCTTAAAAGCAATTCCTCTGGGTGGGGGACTTCAATGTTTATTGCCAAAAGTGGCTCGGTTGTACCATCACAGTCTGAGCTGTCCGGGTCCTAAAGGACGTAGCTGATAGACTGGGATTGCAGCAGGTGGTGAGGGAATCAACAAGAGGGAAAAACATACTTGATCTCATCCTCACCAACCTGACTGCTGCAGATGCATCTGTTTGTGACAGTATCGGTAGAAGTGACCACTGCACAGTCCTTGTGGAGTCCTATTTTCACATTGAGGATACCCTCCATCTTGTTGTGTGACACTACCACCGTGCTAAGTGGAATAGACTTCGAACAGATCTAGCAACTTCACACTGGACATGCATGATGTGCCGTGGACCATCAGCAGCAGCTGAATTGTATTCAACCACAATCTGCAATCACACAGCCTGGCATATTGCCCACCATACCATTGCCACCAAGCCAGGGGATGAACCCTGGTTCAATGAAGAGTGCAGGAGAGCATGCCAGGAGCAACACCAGGCATACCGAAAAATTAGGTATCAGCATGTTGAAGCTACAACACATGAATACTTGTGTGCCAAACAGCATAAGCAGCAGGTGATAGACCGAGCTAAGCGATTATACAATGACCGCATCAGATCTAAGCTCTGCAATCCTGCCACATCCAGTCATGAATGGTGGTGGACAATTAAACAACTCACTGAATTAGGAGGCTCCACAAATATCCCCATCCTCAATAATTGAGGAGCCCAGCACATCTGTGATGTGTTGGGTGCTCTGGATCCGTGGAACACATACAGGCCACCAACACTTAAAATAGTACAACACTATTTTATTAAGCTAGAAACTGTTGAACATACTTTCCCTGTGGGTTAACATGATGTTAGATTAAACTAAAGACCTATGTCTGTCCTAACCAGTCTATGCACTCAGCACATGGTGAAGATCTGTGCTGTAAGCACTGTCCTTCTGAGAGGCTGCATCCCGAATGAGCGGGAAAACTGATGCCCTCTGTCTATATAGTGAGTGTGCTCTAACTGGTGATTGGCTGCGGTGTTGAGTGTGTTGATTGGTCTTGCTGTGTGTCCATCAGTGCGTGTCTGCACCATGATATACTGGTGTATATTGTGACATCCCCCCCCCCCCCCTTTATAAAAAAATGTATGTGTGGCAATAAATAATGTGTGGTGAGAATGTTCCTAACTACGTGTGGGGTGCGAAGACATATTTACAGGACTATGTACATGAGAACTAAGCTATTTACATGGGAAGGTGCCTGGTGCAGAGAAGCAGTATGCAACAAGAGTAACGAGATCAACACTATATACAAATCAGGTAAATGATCAAACAAAGCAACAAAACAATTCAGAGAGTCCATAAATTCAAAAAGTTCATAAATTTAGTCTGAGGTGGGCGACAAATTCTGGTTGACTGCCTCAAGGGTGGGTCGAGAGCACCGGTTCAGGAGCGGGCTGGACTGCGTCAGAGTCAGGGGGAGGCAGAGTGACAGGGAGCTCTGCATAGTCCATGGCAGGGTCAGCAGGAGGGCGAGGCGACACTGGAGGATCACGTGGCGAGCGTGGAAGGAGACGAAGGGCGCATCGATTGTGGCGCAGAATAGAGCCATCTGGTAGACGAACCAGGAACGAGCGGGGATCACCTGCCGAAGAACCACAGCGGTTGCAGACCAGCCACCATCCGGAAGATGGATGCGGACGTTGTCATCTGGAGCCAGAGCAGTGAGATCAGCTGCACAGGAGTCATGAGCCGCCTTGTGCTGTGCACAAGACCGCTGCATCCGGCGAAGGACCGGAACGTGGTCGAGGTCTGGGACATGGATGGACGGCATCGTCGTCCTCGGGTGCGACTTAATTGGGCTGGCGACAGGCCAGTGGACAGTGGGGCGGAGCAATAGGCCAGCAAGGCAAGGTAGAAATCAGACCCAGCATCGGCAGCCTTGCATAGGAGCCATTTGACTATATGTACTCCCTTCTCCGCTTTGCCGTTGGATTGGGGGTACAGGGCACTGGATATCACATGGGCAAAATTGTACCACCTGGCAAAGTTGGACCATTCTTGGCTGGTGAAGCAGGGGCCATTGACTGACATAACCGTGAGTGGGATGCCGTGTCGAGCAAAGGTTTCTTTACATGCACGAATGACTGCAGACAAGGTGAGGTTGTGCAACCGTATCACCTCCGGGTAATTCGAAAAGTAGTCCACGGTCAGGACATAGTCTCTACCCAGCGCGTGGAACAGGTCGATGCCCACCTTGGTCCATGGTGATGTGCCCAACTCATGGGGCTGCAGGGTCTCGCATGGTTGGGCCGGCTGGAAGCACTGACAAGTGGGGCAGCTGAGCACTGTGTTGGCTATGTCCTCATTAATGCCGGGCCAGCACACTGCCTCTCGGGCCTGTCGGCGGCACTTTTCCACGCCAAGGTGGCCCTCGTGTAGTTGTTCCAGGACAAGCTGGCCCATGCTATGCGGGATGACAATGCGGTTCAGTTTTAGAAGACCCCCGTCTACTACCGCCAGATCATCTCTGATATAGAATTGAGGGCATTGGCCCTTGAGCCACCCGTCCGTTAAGGGGCGCATGACACGCTGTAGCAAGGGGTCAGCCGCCATCTCGCGGCGAATTTTGACGAGGCGTTCATCCGAGGCAGGTAGATTGGAGGCCGCGAATGTCACATGGGCGTCAACCTGGCAGACAATCCCGCTGGGTCACATGGAGTGTTGACTGCCCTGGAGAGAGCGTCAGCAATGATGAGGTCCTTGCCTGGGGTGTATACCAGCTGGAAGTCATATCTCCGGAGCTTGAGAAGAATACGCTGGAGGCGAGGCGTCATGTCGTTCAATCTTTCTGTATTATATTGACCAGCGGGCGATGGTCGGTCTCGACTGTGAATTGAGGAAGTCCGTGGACATAATGTACCGTGATGTGTTGGGTGCTCTGGATCCGTGGAACACATACAGGCCACCAACACTTAAAATAGTGCAACACTATTTTATTAAGCTAGAAACTATTGAACATACTTTCACTATGGGTTAACGCGATGTTAGATTAAACTAAAGACCTATGCCTGCCGTAACCAGTCTGTGCACTCAGCACATGGTGAAGATCTGTGCTGTAAGCTGTAAGCCCTGTCCTTCTGAGAGGCTGCATCCCGAATGAGCGGAAAACTGATGCCCTCTGTCTTTATAGTGAGTGTGCTCTAACTGGTGATTGGCTGCGGTGTTGTGTGTGCTGATGGGTCTTGCTGTGTGTCCATCAGTGTGTGTGTTTGCACTATGATATACTGGTGTATATAATGACAATCTGTGCAAAAGACCAGGCTGAAGCATTGTCAACAATCCTCAGCCAGAAGTGCCGAGTGGATGATCCATCTCGGTCTCCAGCATAAGACCAAAAGACATAGGAGCAGAATTAGGCCACTCGGCCCATCGATTCAGCTCCGCCATTCAATCATGGCTGATATTTTCCCCATTCTCCTGCCTTTTCCCCATAACCCCTGATCCCCTTATTAATCAAGAACCTATTTATCTCTGTCTTAACGACACAGTGAATTGGCCTCCATAGCCTTCTGCGGCAAAGAGTTCCACAGATTCACCACCCTCTGGCTGAAGAAATTCCTACTCATCTCTGTTTTAAAGGATCGTCCCTTTAGTCTGAGATGGTGTCCTCTGGTTTTAGTTTAGTTTGGATGTCACAGATGTCAGTCTTCAGCCAATACGATTCGCTCCATGTGATATCAAGAAACGGCTGAAGGTACTGGATACTGCAAAGGCTCTGGGCCCTGACAATATTCCAGCAATAGAATAGAACACCTGTGCTCCAGAACTTGCCACACCCCTAGCCAAGTTGTTCCAGTACAGTATCTACCCGGCAAAGTGGAAAGTTGCCCAGGTGTGTCTTGCACACAAGAAACAGGACAAATCCAACCCAGTCAATTACCGCCCTATCAGTCTACTCTCCATCAACTAAGTGATGGAGGGAGTCATTAACCGTGTTATTAGGTGGCAATAACCTGCTCATGGGTGCACTTGTTTGGATGAGTGCAGCTCCAACTACACTCGAGAAGCAAGACACCATCCAGGACAAAGCAGCCCGCTTGATTGCTACCCCTTCCAAAAACATTCAATCTCTCTACCACCGATGAACATTGACAGCCACCTGTACCATCTACAAGATGCACTGTAAGAGGAAGTCGCCAAGGTTCCTTGGGCAGTACCGTCCAAACCCAAGTCCACTACCATCTAGAAGGACGAGCAGCAGATATCTGGAAAACCACAACCTGGAGGTTTCCCTCAAAGTCACTTAACACCCCAACTTTGAAATATATCACCGCTCCTTCACTATCACTGGGTCAAAATCCTGGAACTCCCTCCCTAACAGCTCTGTGGGTGTATTTACACCTCTGGGGCAGCAGCGTTTCAAGAAGGCAACTCGGCACCACCACCTTCTGAAGGGCAACGAGGGATGGGCATTAAACGCTGGCCTAACCAGTGATGCCCAGATCCTGTAAATTAACAGGGAAAAAATTAATACTGTTCGCGGCATTAAATTGATGTGGGGCAGTCGTTGAAATCATGGGCCAGCTCTCCCCAGCCCCACCCACAGTTTAGCCAGAGTGAGGTACCACTGCACCCTGTAAAATTCAGGCAATTACCTAATTTTGTCTTCCCAATTTCTAGCTGGTGGAAATTTCTGCTCATCCAATTTTGAACATTGGACAAACAGTCAGACAGCTAAGGGGTAACAAAGGGGTCAAGAGGGTCGCTGGTGAGGCATATATGTGAAAACAAAATTATTTTTGGATGATGCCGCCAAGGGGCAGTATGTGTACGTGAAATAGGAGGGTGACTAAGGATGGATTGTTGGGTGAAAGTCCAGGGAGACTGTGGGAGCGAGAAGAGAAGTCACTGTAGGTGGCAGGAAAGATGGAAACAAGAGCAGCACCCAGCCAGGAAATGATGAATTGGCACTGGGGCAGAATTCCATGGTAACTATGTCAAAGGCCTCACATGGCAGTGGCCCGGATGAGCAGATTCTTTGGGGTGGAGGACAGGTGCGCAAAATGTGCGTGAGGACCGGCGCACCATGTCCACATGTTTTGGACATGTCCGAAGCTTGGGGGATTTTGGCTGGGGCTTGCGGACGTCATGTCCACGGTGTTAAAAATAAGGGTGGCGCTGAGTCCAGAGGTGGTGATTTTTGGGGTGTCAGAATACCCGAGAATCCAGGAGGAGAAAGAGGCAGATGTTCTGGCCTTTGCTTCCCTGGTAGCCCGGAGACAGATACTATTAGCATGGAGGGATTTGAAGCCCCCAAGTCGGAGACCTGGCTGTCGGACATGGCTAGCTTTCTCTGTTTGGAGAAAATCAAGTTTGCCTTGAGAGGGTCACTGCTAGAGTTCACCCGGAGGTGGCAACCGTTCGTCGTCTACTTTGCGGGAAATTAATCGTCAGCGGAGGGGGGGGCGGGGTAGTTTAGATTAGAGTCGGGGGGTCAATAAGTGTGGGACCTGTAAGAGAGGTAAATGGCTTTTGCACTATGTTTATGGTTTCATGTATATTGTTTATTTTGTTGTTACTATCCCAAAAATGCCTCAATAAAATGATTATTAAATTATATCAAAGGCTGTCGACAGATCGTGGGGGATAAGAGCAAGTTTATCCAGTCAAGTCATGTAGGCTGCTAATTGTGACTTTGTCAAGAGGTGTTATAATGATGGGCAGAAACCAGAATAGAGGAATCCAAAAATCCGACTGTGCGGATTAGGTGGATTGGCCATGCTAAATTGCCCTTCGTGTCCACAAAGATGTGTAGGTTAGGTGGGTTACATAGATAAAGTCTTTATTGTCATAAGTAAGCTTAACACTGCAATGAAGTTACTGTGAAAAGCCCCTAGTCGCCACACTCTGGCACCTGTTCGGGTACACACAGGGAAAATTCAGAATGTCCTAACAGTGTCTTTTGGGACTTGTGGGAGGAAACTGGAGCACCCGGAGGAAACCCACGCCGATGCGGGGAGACCATGCAGACTCCACACAGACAGTGACCCAAGCCGGGAATCGAACCTGGGACCTTGGTGCTGTGAAGCAACAGTGCTAACCACTGTGCTACCATGCCGCCCAGGGGGTTGGGAGTTTGGGTCTAGGTAGGGTGCTCTTTCAGATGCTCAGTGCATACTCATGAGCCAAATGGCCTCCTTTAGCACTGCAGGGATTCTATTTCAAGAAAGCTGGGTGTGGATTTTGGAAGTAACAATGCATTCAAGAATTTGTGGAAAAAAAAGGGGAGGTTTGAGATGGAGATGGTTTGTGTTGTGATGGCTGATGATTTAAAGTGTTTTCTTTCTGAAGAGATGGGTGGTGCTACCAGAGCTGAAAGAGAGGCTGACTGTACTTGAGGAGAGAACCATCAATGCTGCAAGCTTACATGGGAGTCAGGAAGGGAAGTTGACCAGCAGGGGAAGGGAGCTAAAAGGCAAGGGGTGGATTAACTTTGGAAGTACGTGAGGGGAGATAGGAGAGAAATGAGAGAAAATATGAAGTCAAGGAGTAACCTAGGAAGCAAGATGTGGTGAGATAGGGAAAGGAAGAGAAGCAGCTGCCAAGGCAAACGAACGAGGGAATCAATCTTTAATAAAAATGTCCATGAGCTCCTATTGTTGGTTGGAAGGGAAAGTGGTTTAGGAAAGCGGTTAATCATGAATAGCCAAAACTGAGAGTTATCGTTACCACCTTGATGATTTTTGTATAAGTGGGCGCTTCCCGGCTTGGGAGGGTGGGGGTGGGTGGGGGGAGGGGAGGGGGGGTGGGGAGAGAGAGTGTGCACGCTCTCCTCATGTCTGCGTGGGTTTCCTCCCGCTGTTCCGGTTTCCTTCCACAAATCCCGAAAGACGTGCTTGTTAGGTGAATTGGACGTTCTGAATTTACGCAGAGTGTACCCAAACAGGCACCGGAGTGTGGCGACCCGGGGATTTTCACAGTAACGTCATTGCAGTGTTAATGTAGGCCAACTTGTGCCAATAATTAAATATTATTATTATTTCACGGATGGAGGCATTGCCTGATGTTGCTTCAAGTAGTCCAGCCAGATGTGGTGACATGTGGTTAAATCAGTTGTTTGCCAAAAATATCCAAGTTAGCATCCTTTGGACTGAAGGGAACAGGAATGAGTGATATACCACCGAGGAAATGAATAGGTGGAGGAAAAGGGAGAAGTAGTTCTAGTCAGGGCAATGGTATCAAAAGTGGGAAATAAGATGCTGAGATTAATTAATTATGTGTCAAAGACAAGATGGTTGGGAATTTTAATGTAAAGCTGCATAAATTGAGGGAGAGTTTTAAAGTAGGGGTGGCACAGTGGTTAATACCACTGCCGAACCCCACCAGGGACCCAGGTTTGATTCGAACCTTGGGTGGAGTGTGGAGTTTGCACGTTCTCCCCCTGTCTGTGTGGGTTTCCTCCGGGGTGCTCCGTTTCCCTCCCACAATCCAAAGATGTGCAGTTTAGGTGGATTGGCCGTGTTAAATTTCCTCTTCATGTCCAAAGATGTGCAGGTTGGAGTGGCGGGTCAGGAGGCCTAAGTAAAAAGCTCTTTTTGGAGAGTCAGTGCGGACTCGATGGGCTGAATGGTCTCCTCCTGCACTGTCGGGATTCTATGACTGAGTGCATTATCGCAGCAGCATCCTTGTGTTTTTTCCAAGCGTCTCTTGAGCTGTAGTGCGGAGATGAGTATTCCTGCTTTAAACTAAGTAGTTGAGTGGGCAGTGCATGCTTAAAATTGCCTGACAGACAGGTGAGTGAAGCTAACTATACCGTGCCGTTGTTTGCCATTGCGGCTGAGAAAACTAGACCTGACCAGTTTTAACTAGTTTTGCCTTCTGACTCATCGTTGCTGCAAAAGCACTGTGTTTTGACATACTGGTTATGCTATTCAGTCTAGCTTTTGAGTATTGTAATTGATGGGCATCAGAATTCTGCAGCTTATGGTCAAATGTCAGTAACTATCAGGAAAGCATTCACAAGCTAGTCCATTTATTGTGCAAGTTAAGACACGGGGCTAAATTCAATGTCCCTCTAGAATGGGCATTTATTGCGTGTGTGCCCATAATCTGCAACATGGGTAGTAGGCCAGCTTTTGTGCTGTCTGCTGTTTTAATTGATTGAAGCACTCAGCCAGTGCTAATCACACTTGTTGATTGGATGCACGAGCGGGTGGATCAATACTGAGAGGTGGTATGCTGAAAGTCATTCAGGCAGTAAATCTGACTTGTGAAAAACTTAATAATGGTAGAAACATGGTTCAGGCGCGAATGTTTTCAAATGCTGGTGAAATGGTGGAGGAGATGGTAAAAGTAGAGATGTATTTGCAAGGGGCCAGAAAGCCCAGCAGTGTGAACAGCTAATCATATGGGTCAATGTCAGGAGTCGAGCCCCGAGGACCTGGAAACAATACCACAATGTACAGTGACCTTCGATTAGTGGTCAGAGTCAGTGACTGCATCTTTAAATGCTAAATTCACAAACTAAACCACCAGCCTCAGTCACTGCTCCATTCATCACATCCCCATCACCCCCAACAATCATTGTCAGTCTGGACTCATACTTGCATATTCCCTTTGTCTGAATGGTGAGGCTTGGATCTCAAGACATTGAGCCTCTGATTTTGTTATAATGAAGCTGATTTGTTATTGCAATGAAGACTTGTGAAAATTGTGCCACTGCTGGCGAAGCAGTGGTCCTTGGGTAAATGGGTAAGGAGGTCAAGTCAGAGAAGACTGGGCCTGGAATCACGGGACCAGGCTTTGGGTTGAGATTGAGGGTCTAGTTTTGGGTTGGGGGGGGGGGGGGGTGGTGAGGGAGGGGAGGTCAGTGGTTGGGAGGAAAGCAAGGGTGATTTAGAATAGAGTAAGTAATACATTTCTAATTGCCAATACAGCCCAAATTAAACAAACAAAAAAACAACATTTTGGATAAATCAAACACTCCTTCATCATTGACTTGCTCGCATTCTTAAAGAACGGTCAAAGTAAGAATGAGCCATGGCTCTGACCATGACATTGAATGTCATCTGTCAGTGAAAATTGATTATAACAATGAGCATGCACATTAACATGTGATTATGGCTGATACAATAGTATACTATAGATTATGAATTTACTGACCTGCCCGATTCATGCATATACGTTCTACATTATGTTAACATCCTTTTCATATACCTTGACCTGAAGATTATTTAACCATCAACATACACTGGCTCTGGTCTTAAGCAGTTGATGGAGATGCTTTACTCCATCCTTGACTGATGTTAGACCAAGGTTTGTTTTCAAATCCACCACCTTGTTAGATTGTTAAGAGGACTGGACTATAATTTTCTTTTTCAAATTGAAATGCCTCCAATCGAAAATAACTTAATTAATTAGGATGACTTAATTAATTCAATAGGTTTGATTTAAGAAATGTAGATATTTCCACTGCAAACAGGCTCCTGAGCAGTGGCACGTGCTGCTTCATTGAAAGTCAGGGCAGCTATTTGTGGTGTTAGGATATTCAGAGTTAACGTGTGGGACTGGAGAAACCGCACAGGCCACATAATGAAGCAAGAGAAAGACACATGACCAAGAATCGCAAAGAAGAAATCTTAGCCGTAGACTGAGTCGAACCAGAGAACCGTAGTTACGGTGCAGAAAGAGACCATTCAGCCCATCGTGTCTGCGCCAGCCAAAAACAAGTAATATCTGTAGTCTTGTATATCTGTAAATGGTTATGTTGATACGATAAATCCGTTTTAGTTCAGACATATCTATGCTCCACAACCACTCCATAGCCAGTCCCAACCGACGTACAGAATGAAGTACTTTTGAAATGTAGTCACTGTTGTAATACCAGAAGAACAGCAGCCAATTTGCACACAGGAAGCTCCCACAAACAGCAATGTGATAAAGAAACAATTTTTTTTTGTGAAGTTGAATGTGGGATAAATATTGGTCAGGATGTTGGGGATAACACCTCTGCTCTAAATATTACATATATATGGCCTCTGCTTAATTGCTCAGTCACAAAACAGCACCTCCTTCAGTGCAGTACTCCCGCTATGCTGGAGTGTCAGCCTTGACTTTGGAGCACAAACCCTGGAGTGGGGCTTGAACCTTGCGACTAAGAGGTGAGAGTGCTGTCTGCTGAACCACGGTTCACACTAACACAAAGAGCAGTTTTCGGTGGAGGTGAGAGGCTGACTAGAAACCTGTGTAGCCTCTTTTCGGGAAGACCCACTGAATCACGTGCCACTCAGGCACTTGGCAGTCCAGCAGCGGGCCTTCCCCAAGATCAAAGACCTGGATCAGAGGTCCCATGCATGAGAACAGCTGGCCAATCAGGGGTCAGCAGCTCTACTGAAGGGCTGCAACACGAGGCAAGCAGTGGCTGCTGCTGGCACGACACCTACCGAGGTTGAGTATCGCCACTAGGTCCCAGACCACGGGTGAATTATGCAGGAGGGTGTAGAGGGGCCAGCATTAATGGCATGGGGGTGTATCTCAGCAGGCCCCCCTTCCTGATGCTGGCTTTCTTGACCTGGCATTGAGTGCCTTTGAACAAGGGAAATCCCCCCTTCCAAGGAGCCCTCCAACAACCCCACATATGTTTCCTTGCCATGCTCTCTGCATGGTGAACCACCTCTCTCCGAACCATCCTAGTATTAACCCAGCAGTGATGCGATGAGACCCTTAACTGGGTAATAATTGTCTTTTAAGGGCTTCAATTGATGGTGGGGGTGGGTCGGTCATCCACAGGCCTACCTGCCATGGACTTAATCGGGGTTGGGTCGGAAAAGTGACGGGGTCATCCTCCTGCCTATTTTATGCCACACCACCAAACCTACTACAGGGGAGAGTATTAAATGCCACCCTTAATGATCAAGCATTGTGTGGTTTATGCAGCACAGATCATGAGCATCCTAATGGTTACTTTGATGTTTTGTGAAAATATGTTTACATTCCAGTCGCGATTGGCTACTCCATTTCATTCAAATGGCTGCCTGTTGTGATTTTCTTTTCCTTTATTTGAGCAAAAATGGAGTTGAGCTGGAATAATCTGAATTTCATTGCTCTTTCTGAAAAACTATAATGTCTATGAACCGACTATGTTATTCTCTAAGTCTGAATAAAGATTGGAGACTTCCAGTTAACACAAATACTTTATTCAATGGGTTCGTTCTGTTTCCAGAGCTTAACTAGATATTCTACAGTCAAGAGGTATGACCAGTGAAGCTAAGGTAAGCTGCCTATGCTGAGCTGTCTCTGTCTGCTGCTGCTCACTAGCCCTGTGCTTCTGAAAGAGCCGGATCCTCCCTTGGGCCGGACCCTTTCTCTGCTGCCCTCTAGTGATGCTGTGGCTGTTACATCTGTCTGTAGTCCTTGGTGTATGTACAGATGTACAGATCACTACACTGGTGATATCATGCCTCTGTCTAGTCTCCTAATTGGAAAATTGTTCCTGAAGAACTACACATGCATCTACTGGCATTTTCAAAATTTCATTGCCATAGTTACTAACAAAAGGGAGAGTCAATCCCAGCACAAATGAATGATGATTTAGCTAAACGTGTGTCCTTTGGGGAAACTGAAGAAAGAAGAGTTAATTGTCCTTTTATACAAACTCTCTTTTATCATTACCAATTGCCCGCTCAGTAAAACTGTACCCAGTATCTGTTGTCCAAAAAATAGCCATTATTCTACTGGTAGAAGTCATCCTCACTCCATTGAAAGCTCCACAAAAATCAGTTGACAGGGTTAAGCTGAATGCTAGCAAAAGCTGTAACATTTTGAAACATGATTTATCCCATCATCTTAATATTTACATTCCATTTAATCCTTAATAACAATAATGGAAAGATTCAGTCATGATCGAGATGGTTTGCATATGAACAGATGTGCTATCTCTTCTATCAAAGTTGATGCGTATACTGAGCTCAGATTCTCTCCAAAAAGGAGCTTGTGTGAATTAAGGCCTTTGTTAAGGTATTAATATTGCTCAAGTAGGTACCAAGATGAGAGGTTATACTGTGATCAGTGTTATATCTGCTCCAGCCGCATACGATTAAATCACCCCCCCACCCTGGTGTGGAGACTCATTTTAAAGGGGTGTGGATTGGAGGGCTGTGGATTTTCACCGTGGTGGGATGATATGGAAACCCTTTAAAAGTGGCAGGCAGGTCCGGATTTCCAATCCCTTTCCCGGGCTGTCTAATCTTTGAGAGAGCTTTGTAAGGGTGTGGGCTATTTCCTGTTGGAAACCTACAAACCGAACTCCTGACCTGGCCAGCTTTGTTGTCTTCGTAGATAAGCAACTCCTCAATTTTCATAAAATGGGACCAGGTTTTTAAAGAGTCTTGGTGCATGGCCCATTAGAGGCGTCCTGAGTGCTGCGAGTGTACCGGAGGGATTGTAGTACCCTCCATAACGACATGAGAGTGTGGATGGTAAATGAAGGCTTTAATGAGCTGAGAACTAGCCTGCTGCCGAGACGTGTGCTTACTGGGTGCTGCCTATAGGGTGTCACCTTGTATACGGCTCCCTGGTGGGCGGAGCCAGAGGCGGAGTCCCCCAGTGTTCCAAACCCGGTCTTAAAGGGGCATCACCTACATGATGTTAAGGGTACAGTAACCATTCATCACGGGGATCTTTTTAAAAGGCAAGTTCAAAAGATTCCCCTTGTGCCTCCTATGCCAACTCAAGCCCTTCCACTACACTTTTGAGAATCAATGGACATGGAACTGCGAAAATTTGGCATAAAGGACATGAACAGCCTGAGCGGTGGGTGGGAGCATGGGCTGGCATAGACCGGGCATGATCCCATGGGGAGTCACATTCGAAAGGAGTGTAGGTCAGATAGAAGGACATGCAACACCAATTCTTACCTGAGAAAGGACATACTGGCGCTGGAGGATGTGCAGAGGAGTTTCACTAGGTTAATCCCAGAGTTGAAGGGGGTGGATTACGAGGAGAGGTTTAGTAGACTGGGACGGTACTCGTTATAATTTAGAAGGATGAGGGGGGGATCTTACAGAAACATATAAAATTATGAAGGGAATTAGATAGGATAGATGCGGGCAGGTGGTTTCCACTGGCGGGTGGAAGCAGAACTAGGGGGCATAGCCTCAAAATAAGGGGAAATAGATTTAGGACTGAGCTTAGGAGGAACTTCTTCACCCAAAGGGTTGTGAATCTATGGAATTCCTTACCCAGTGAAGCAGTTGAGGCTCCTTCATTAAATGTTTTTAAGATAAAGATAGATAGTTTTTTGAAGAATAAAGGGATTAAGGGTTATGGTGTTGGGGCTGGGAAGTGATCTCATTGAATGGCGGAGTAGGCTCGAGGGGCCAGGTGGCCTACTCCTGCTCCTAGTTTTTAATGTTCTTATGAGGGGTGTTTGGAGGGTGAAGGGGATGTGAGGGCTGGAGGACTTTGCCCCATTAGAGGTGGACATTTTAAACAATCCACCTTGGCACTTGGCAGCCCCTATGCCTGCCTTCTCCCACCTTCCCGAGTAAGCTGGCCTTGCTACAGCTGACACCTGGCCTCCCGCAGTGAAGACATCTCGGGCGGGAACTTGCGTCCGAGGCAGGCTGGCCAAGCTGAGATTTTCCGGACTCCCTCTTCCTGCCCCAGCCTGAGAATTGGTGTTGCAGTGTCCTTCTATCTGACCTAAACACCTTTCGAATGTGACTCCCCATGGGATCAGGAACATTACCTTGTAATGTAATGTGCTTTCACATCTCGTCTTGTGCAAATGCTACACGATTTATTTCATCACAAGTGCAAATGTAAGGTAAAGTCGCCATCGTCCCAGATGACCATAGGCTGCTTTCCCGTTTAAGGGGGAGAGCTGCCTGGTGGTGATTTTAACCTGAAGATCACCACACCTCCGACAATGGGCACAGTTGAGAAGGCAGGGCCTTCATTAATAACCTCTGTCTGGATGGGAATTGAACCCACGCTGTTGGCCTTGCTCTGCAAACCAGCCATCCAGTCAATTGAGCTAAACGGGTAACATCACATTAACAAACCATATATCTCTAATTTTTTCTGTTTAAAGCATAGAACATAAGATTTTTAAGGAACTTCGGCACGGTTGCACGGTGGTTAGCACTGCTGCCTCACAGCACCAGGGACCCGGGTTCAGTTCCAGCCTTGGATGACTTTGTGCAGTATGCATGTTCTCCCCATGTCTGTGTGGGTTTCTTCCAGGTGTTCCGGTTTCGTCCCACAGTCCAAAGGTTTGTGGGTTAGATGGGATTACAGGAATGTGGTGGTGCGTAGGCCTAGGGAGGGTGCTCTTTCGGAGGGTGGTGCAGACTTGAAAAATGTATGAATAAGAAAATTCAGCCATCAAAAATTCCATAATCTGGCGGCATGGTGGTTGTGGTTAGCGCCGCTGCCTCATGATGCCGAGGACCCGGGTTCGAACAGGAACTGCCTCATTCTCTCCCAAAACCCAGTGGCTCTGGTGGTGATGATGCAGTGTTGGAGAATTACTATTGAGTCTCTTGATGGGGAATGACCTGCTTTTGGCATCGTGAACCAGGACAAGACTTCAGCTGGTCTGGATTTTTTAACTTTATTTCACAAGTCAGTCACATCTGTTTATGGCATTGTTGCACTTAGCAACAAGATAAAATCTTCCCCAGATGTGAGTTGAACCTTACGATGGGATTGGCCCTCTTTAATTCAATCGCAGTTAATGGTTTTTATAAAGTATACAAGTGTTTCTAACCATCTGTGTTATGTCAGCTGGGTGTGTGAGGGGAGGGTGATTACTGTAAGCCTGCAAACTCCAAATCTAAACTGATACATGTACCGAATACATCCTCTATGATTCAATCATTTGTTAGATGGCGATGAAGATCATCATTCTAATTCAACAGTTACTATGCAATTAATGTTTCCTGGATTTAAACAAAAGTGCTATTTGACAAGCCAAAAGAGTGACTAGCATCAGAAAATCATCATTCTAATTCAACAGTTAATATGTAATTAATGTTTCCTGGATTTAAACAAAAGTGCTATTTGACAAGCCAAAAGTGACCAGCATCAGAAAATCAATCCAGTAAATTTAATGCAAAAGCATGCTGAGAATCTGAAATAAAAACAGCAGATGCTAGAAATACTCGGTCGGGCACCAACTCTGGAGGGGTTGGATTTTTGAGCTTTCAGCTTTGATCGGAACTCTACTTCAGTTCATGTTTCTTGTTTTACCACATAGAAGAAGAAACCACACACAGTACATTAATGTGCCTGTCCACTATAGATGCTGCAGAACCCTCTGTTTACCTCCCTGAAGTTTCCATATTAGTCTCCACCCCGGTGCATTATGCAGGAATTTTGTATTATGTAAAATATTTTGTCCATAAATCATTCTATCCTACCTTGCACCGATCTGAATTTACTTCCGAGATATGCTTTAGGGTCTCTTTGACTGAACAATTTCAAAAGGTCTCGTTAAACAATACTTTCACTTTTCAACAAACTTGGGAAAGCCCAAAACATCAATAATGGGCCACTTTGAAAATGTAGGGCAGGATCTACAGGTTGAATTGTGCCCAAATATCAGTGCAGTGTGGTGCAACACAACTAGTAGGTGCCGGGAGATCCCACTTCTGGGATCTACCAAGCTCTCCATGCCTCGTGAGATCTAATGTGATCTCGCAATCATTGCAAAGTGAATCTCGCCCATGGTGGCAAATCTGCATATTAGATTGTGACAGCTAGTCTCGAGAGGATTCAAGTCCAGTGTTGCTAACTTTGCCTTAGTTCAATTGCTCTGTTTTATTACCTTTACTCTCGAGTCGCCAGGTATCTTTATGATACCGCCACAAGGATCAAGTCCAAGTAATGATCAATAACCCAATACACCGATTAGTAAGATTTAAATCAAAGCACATTTATTATATACAGTAATAGCTACTTGTGCATAAATTCTACGTCTAAGCTACTTCTACAACTAACAGGCCTATACTTAACTTTGGACTGGCCCACCAGGTCAGGGAAACAAATGGCCTTTCGTTCGGGTTCTGAGCCTGTGGGATACGAAGTTGGTACGGATTGGTAGCTAGGAGCGCCTATCTCATAGCGAGCGCTGAATTAAGACTTACGATTTTGATCTTCACTGCTCCGGTCACGGTCATTGTTGGTTCGTTGTTGCAGGGTGACCCAGGCAGGAAGCAGAGCATGAAGAGAGCGAAGAGGTGGAGAAGAAGAGAGCGATTTGAACTTGGGGTCAATTCTTATAGTCCCCAGGGGCTTTCCGCCTTTCGGGGCGGACCCTGTACCTGGTCCCAAGTGATTGGACTTTGTCCCAATCGCTTGGTTCGATTTTCTCCAATGCTGGAGCGGTTCCCTGATCGCTGGGCGTTCTTGAGGTGCTCGTTCACCTCCTTTTGTGTAGGCTCCTGCTGGCGCCGAAGGGTCTGGTTTTGCTTTGTGTCTAAATGTTTCGTATTGTTCCCGGGGATTGCTCATTAATATGCAGATGGCTGTTGTTTTGTTATGCTGATGGTTGCTGGTATCGATATTGTCTGGCCTTTCCAGAGGTAAATACACAGCCAACCTGCAGCTTCTGGTTTTTGTCTTGTTGGCTGACTTTCCCATCAGCCTTTGCCGTTCGCCATTTTGAATCGGGAGTTGGCCATTTTAAGTGGCTACAACAGGAGCAGGGATATTTTGCTGCAATTTGCTGGTGAGGCCACACTTGGAATATTGTGGGCAGTTTTGGTCTCCTTATCTGAGTGCAGTGTGAAGGCTTACCAGACTGATTCTTGGGATGGCAGGACTTGCGTTATGAGGAGAGATCAAGTCAGCTGGGCTTATATTCGGTGGAGTCTAGAAGAATGAGGGTAATCTCATAGAAACCTTAAAAATATTGGAAACATCCTGCCCGCATCTACGCTGTCTAGTCCTGTTCGAATTTTACAGGTTTCGATGAGGGCTTTCCAATTCACACTCCCTGAACAGGCGTCGGAATGTGGTGACTAGGTGCTTTTCACAGTAACTTCATTTGAAGCCTACTTGTGACAAGCGATTTTCATTTTTTTCATTTCATTTCATTCATTTCTACATTCTCCTCGTAGAGCTCACTCACACATCCAGCTTCGTCATCGGCAAATTTGGAGATATTGTATTTAGTTCCCTCTCCTAATCGTTAATATATATTGTGAATAGCTGGGGTCCTAGAACTGAGCTCCGTGGACAATCACGAGTCACTGCCTGCCATTTGGAAAGAATAACCATTATTATTATTTCTACTCTTTGTTCCCTGTCTGTCAGCTAGTTTTCTATCTCGATATACTACCCCCAATCCCATATGCTTTAATCTTTTATATAGGATTTTGTCGAAAGCCTGCTGAAAGTCCAAATACACCACACAACTGGCTCCCCTTTGTCAATTCTGCTAGTTACATCCTCGAAGAATTCCAGTAGATTTATCAAGCCTGATTTCTCTTTTGTAAATCCATGCAGACTCTGTCCGATCCTGCCACTGTTTTCTAAGTGCTCTGCTATTAAATATTTGATTGTGGACTCTAGAATTCTTTCCACTACTAACAGCAGGCTGACTGCACAGCCTGCCTCATCGTCTTGCTCTGCCCAGTGGTCACCCATTCCCTACCAGCCTGTGGATTCTTGGCCTGCACAGTGCCCACCTCTCTATACATGGTATCCACGATACTCTCCACTTCATGGATGCTACAGTGACCCCAGCCGCCGCTCCTGTTCCAGAACCCAGGCTTCCAGGAGCTGTAGCTAGAGACATTTCCTGCACACATGCTGGCCCTGCGCACTGAAAATGTTCCCACATACAACAGGAGGAACACACCACGGCTTTGAGTTCTCCTGCCATGTTGTGCCCCTTTCAATTAAATCTTTTGGAAGATACTTAAAATCTCATTAATAATGACGGGATTGGTTATGGGATAAACGTTAAGTGCTATTTCATTTCAGGTAGTCTAGTGTGATTGCTTATGATCACCTAAGAGGGTAGAAGGGGCCTCAGTTTAACTTGCCATGCATAAAGCAGTGCTTCCTTAGGACTGAATTGAAGTGTCAGGCTAGATGTGCTGAAGAAAAAGTTCAGCCCAAAACCTCCTGTCTCTCCGATCAAAAGTGCTACCACTGAGCCAAGGCTGACACTTAAAAAAATATTTTTTCTTTTCCTGCTGGAGGTGATGTGCTAGGAATTAATTAAGTTTATTTTTAAATAATTCCCAAATGGGAAATTTTCAATTGAACTATTCTCTGTGCCATTTGGAAATCCTTTCAATAGATTTTTAAAAAATCCATGTTTATGAGAAACTCCAAATGCTGGAATTGCAATGAATGATTTGTCATAAGGCATTTATGTCTGATTTGTTTCCTGCATATCGAATAAAGAAATTTTGAATATACCTTCAGCTCCAGGTGTAGACCTACAGTTTCCATTACACTTCTGTTGCAATTATTTGTTTTCTAGTGTCATTGGCATTAATACTGACCTGTTTCAGTTTTGTTCACTGAATAACAGAATTGTTACGGCGCAGATGGAGGCCATTTGGCCCATCATCTCTGCTAGCTCTCCCATCATGATTTGGTGCCATGTCCCAGCCTTTTCCCCGCACCTCTGCACATGGTTTCTATTTGTAGAGGTCATTTGTCAGCTTTCACTAGTTTTCTAGGTTTATATGTATGCTTCACCAGTTTCCATTCCACATTCGTGACAAATTTAAGCTTCGGCAATGCTACAGTTCTCTAAAGATTTTCAGTTCATGAGATTGGTTTTAAAATGTAAAAATGATTTTGTTTTTTTGGCCTTGCCTTGCTAAAACATGTTTCTAATTTTAATTGGCATTAGATGCTAGAGAATCTGAAAATCCATGGGTGTCAAAATCATTATTTCGTTTTTAAATCAAATGTTGACTATCCCTTTAAATGCTGTACAATTATTTTAGGTAGCTGTTGTGGTCGGGTATTTGGATAAGGCCTGTATAATAGGATAGCAAAGCCTGTTGAATTCTCATCAAGTATTAAATTGGTTTATGCCACAGTATAATTAGTGTTCAATTTTCTTCCACTGAAAATTCTTTGAGTCATTGGTGCTGTTTAAACAACTGTCAAGATTGCCTGCTACTGTTTCTTGATAAGAAACAACTCTCTTGATTGAAGCATTTGGGTAGAGTGATCGGGTTGTTTGGGAAGAGTTAATGTCCCCAGTGCTTAAGGTTGAATTGGGGTTTTACTTGTTTAATAGATTGCTCTTATTATTTAATAGACTGGACCAATATATATAAAGGGGATACAGGTGGCACTAGTTTGTGTTGGAGTAGTGATTACTGAACGTACTAAACCTGGAGTTGCGGGGGCAGAGCCTGAGGAGATCCCGTCTATCAGTGATCCCGGTGGTGGGATCAAGGCAGCCCCTGAGTCGGTTGGTGGGCCTGCGTCGCCCGCCACACTCAGTGTGGTGGAGGATTCGGGCCCGGTGGGCGACTGTCCGAAGACTGTCAGCCGCCCAGTGTCGGGGGCGCAGGGTGCACGAGACGCTCTGTAGTGGGAGCCTAACACTCGTGCCTGACACTGTCGCCCCTCACCCCCTCTGGGGAACTCCCAGAATCTGACACATCATAATTGAAGTTTCTTTTGTTTTTCTGCCTCCGTAGATAGTTCAGGCAGTGCCCTATTTTCCCCCCACCCTTCACCAACACTCCGACTCCCTCCCTCGCCACCATCTTCCATTCCCCTCTTTCCACATCACCCCCCCCCCTTCCTTAGAGGGTATCTGGTCTCTCCACCGCAAAGCTTAGTGCTTGTACCATTTGTTTTTTGTAGAAACGTGTTGTGAACTGTTTTAATAATCAGAGTATCCACGCCCCCTCCCCATACATTGGTACTGAGGGGAGGGTACTCTGTTTCTCCAACACAAAATGAGTGTTTGTACCGTTTGGACTTGTATATACTTTTTACTGTTTTAATAAAAAGATATGGATCTGAAAACTTGCTTCCTGGTTCTTATTATGGAGATACTGGGCGGGGTTCTCTGATAATGGGGCGAAGTGTTGACACCGTCATAAATACAGGAGCGTTTTACGATGGCGTCAACAGGCCCCATAGAGCACGGCTGCCACGAGAAGCACGGGGGAGTGGCCTGAGATCGGTGTCCGATACGTAGGTGCGTTATTAACGTGGCGCCGCGTCGCAATAAAATAACGTGACCCTCCCACACACAGCTGGGAAGGTGGCCATCCGCCGTGCAGCGCCAGGGTATCGGGATACTGATCTGGATGCCGTGGAGTAGAGGACGGGGCTCTGTACCCCGGACCCAGCTGCAAAACCCCACGCAACACCGTTCTGCGTTTGCGGAGGGAGGTGGGCGAGGCCGTCACCGCCAAATGGCCGACACCCAGGACAGGCGACCAGTAAGAAGCTGCACGACCTACTCACGGCAGCCAGGGTGAGTACCCATCACTGTGGCTCCGTTTTGCGGAGAATCGCGTCTCGGCGGCTTGGCGCAGCCCAAATCTGGAAGGTTTATCCACCCTGGGCGCTTTGCGCAAGTGAAGGAGACCCATCCTGAGTGAGTGAGACACAGCCAGAGTAGAAAGGTGTAAGAGGTAAGTGGTGAATTCAAATCTTCAAAACTGTTTTTCAGTAAAAAGGTCCGTGTCTAGCTCAGTGTCTGATTGGCTGAGCTGCCTGCACCCTAATTGCTGAGAGGAGTAAAAGCAATAGGTTGTTGTGATGGGAGACTTTAACTTCCCCAATATTGACTGCGACTCACTTAGTGCCAGGGGCTTAGACGGGGCAGAGTTTGTAAGGAGCATCCAGGAGGGCTTCTTAAAACAATATGTAGACCGTCCAACTAGGGAAGGGGATGTACTGGACCTGGTATTGGGGAATGAGCCCGGCCAGGTGGTATAAGTTTCAGTAGGGGAGCATTTTGGGAACAGTGACCACAATTCAGTAAGTTTTAAAGTGCTGGTGGACAAGGATAAGAGTGGTCCTAGGGTGAATGTGCTAAATTAGGGGAAGGCTAATTATAACAATATTAGGTGGGAACTGAAGAACCTAGATTGGGGGTGGATGTTTGAGGGTAAATCAACATCTGACATGTGGGAGGCTTTCAAATGTCAGTTGAAAGGAATTCTGGACCGGCATGTTCCTGTGAGGAAGAAGGATAAATATGGCAAATTTTGCGATCCTTGGATAACGAGAGATATTGTTGGCTTTGTCAAAAAGAAAAAGGAGGCATTTGTCAGGGCTGGAAGGCTGGGAACAGACAAAGCCTGTGTGGAATATAAGGAAAGTAGGAAGGAACTTAAGCAAGGAGTCAGGGGGGGCTAAAAAGGGTCACGAAACATCATTGGCAAATAGGGTTAAGGAAAATCCCAAGGCTATTTACATGTACATAAAAAGCAAGGGGGTAGCCAGGAAAAGGGTTGGCCCACTGAAGGAGAGGTGAGGGAATCTATGTGTGGAGCCAGAGGAAATGGGTGAGGTACTAAATGAATACTTTGCATCAGTATTCACCAAAGAGAAGGAATTGGTGGATGTTGAGTCTGGAGGAGGGTGTGTAGGTAGCCTGGGTCACATTGAGATGCAAAAAGACGAGGTGTTGGGCATCTTGAAAAATATAAGGTGGATAAGTCCCCAGGGCCTGATGGGATCTACCCCAGAATACTGAAGGAGGCTGGAGAGGAAATTGCTGAGGCCTTGACTGAAATCTTTGGATCCTCACTGTCTTCAGGTGATGTCCTGGAGGACTGGAGAATAGCCAATGTTGTTCCTTTGTTTAAGAAGGGTAGCAAGGATAATCCAGGGAACTACAGGCCGGTGAGCCTTACGTCAGTGGTAGGGAAATTACTGGAGAGAATTCTTTGAGACAGGATCTACTCCTATTTGGAAGCAAGTGGTCGTATTAGCGAGAGGCAGCATGGTTTTGTGAAAGGGAGGTCGTGTCTCACTAACTTGATCGAGTTTTTCGAGGAGGTCAAAAAGATGATTGATGCAGGTAGGGCAGTGGATATTGTCTATATGGACTTCAGTAAGGCCTTTGACAAGGTTCCTCATGGCAGACTGGTACAAAAGGTGAAGTCACACAGGATCAGAGGTGAGCTGACAAGATGGATGCAGAACTGGCTAGGTCACAGAAGGCAGAGAGTAGCAATGGAAGGGTGCTTTTCAGATTGGAGGGCTGTGACTAGTGGTGCTCCACAGGGATCAGTGCTGGGACCTTTGCTGTTCGTAGTATATATAAATGATTTGGAGAAAAATGTAACTGGTCTGATTAGTAAGTTTGCAGACATCACAAAGGTTGGTGGAATTGTGGATAGCGATGAGGACTGTCGGAGGATACAGCAGGATTTAGATTGTTTGGAGACTTGGGTGGCGAGATGGCAGATGGCGTTTAATCCAGACAAATGTGAGGTAATGCATTTTGCAAGGTTTAATACAGGTAGGGAATATACAGTTGATGGTAGAACCCCCAAGAGTATTGACAGTCAGAGAGGTCTTGGTGTCCAGGTCCACAGGTCACTGAAAGGGGTAACACAGGTGGAGAAGGTAGTCAAGAAGGCAAATGGCATGCTTGCCTTCATTGGCTGGGGCATTGATTATAAAAATTGGCAAGTCATGTTGCAGCTGTAAAGAACCTTAGTTAGGCCACACTTGGAGTACAGTGTTCAATTCTGGTCGCCACACTACCAGAAGAATGTGGAGGCTTTTGAGAGGTGGCAAAAGAGATTGAGCAGGATGTTGCCTGGTATGGAGGGCATTAGCTATGAGGAGAGGTTGAATAAACTTGGTTTGTTCTCAGTGGAACGAAGGAGATTGAGGGGCGACCTGATAGAGATCTACAAAATTATGAGGGTGGATAGTCCGAGACCTTTTCCAGGGTAGAGGGGTCAATTACTAGGGGGCATAGGTTTAAGGAGCGAGGGGCAAGGTTTAGAGCAGATGTACGAGGCAAGTTTTTTTTTACACCGAGGGTAGTGGGTGCTTGGAACTCGCTGCCAGAGGAGGTGGTGGAAGCAGGGACGATAGTGACATCTAAAGGGCATCTTGACAAATACATGAATAGGATGGGAATAGAGGGATACGGAGCCTGGAAGTGTAGAAGATTTTAGTTTAGACGGGCAGCATGGTCGGCGCAGGCTTGGAGGGCCGAAGTGCCTGTTCCTGTGCTGTACTTTTCTTTGTTCTTTGTACCTGCATATCCTCCCCAACCCACTGCTGGTGGGCATAAACTTGTTTCGTGCAGTGAGTTTTCCTGCTGACAGCCTGGTTGGTCGGGACTTCACCTTCACCCCATTAGCGGGAAGCAACTGAGGCCTCACTCTAACCTCCAGCGGGTTTCCTGATCTGCCATGGTGGGCACCAGCAGAAGATCCCGTTGTATTCATGCTGGCGTAAAAGAAGTGTTTTAGACCTCCCGCTGAATTCTTCCCCCTACCCCTCCCTTGAGCCCACCATTGAATCTACTGCAGGGGTTTGGGAGAATTCTGTCTGCATTATTTCAACCTTGTCTCTTTGAAACCATTGCTAAAATGTTGTCCAGGATGGGAGATTTACTCTGCTTTTTGTGTAAACTTAATTTAATAAATGAAAATATGAAATTCATACTATGGGGCGCGATTCTCCAAAATGGAGACTAAGTGTTCGGGCCATCGTGAACGCCGTCATGTTACACGACGGCACAAAACGGGCCAGCCTCCCTTCCCGGCGCCAAATGGACGCCGCGCCAACCCGCGCATGCGCAGTTGGGCCCCGACAACCCGCGCATGTGCAGGGGACTTCTTCAGCGCTCCAACCCCGATGCAACATGGCGCGGGGGTTCTGGGGCCAGAAGCAGAACAAAGTAGGCCCTATTGGGGGGTGGGGGGGGGGGGGGGGGGTGGGAGGCTGGCCCGCCGACCGGTGAGCTCCGATCGTGGGCCAGACTCCATCAAAGGCGCCCCCCCCCCCCCCAATGAAGGAGCGCTCTTCGCCGCCCTACAGGCCGCCCCCGACCCTTTGCTCAGGGTTCCCGCCGGGGGTGAACGGCACCGGTGGGACTCTGCCATTTCCGTGCGGTCACTCGGTCCATCCGGGAATCGGCGGCCCGGCCTCGTACAGCGGCCCGCGACCGCACCGTGCCTAACGCGCCGGCATAAATGCCGCCAATTCTCCGCACCTCGGAGAATCGCGCGTCGGCAGTGTGGTGCGGTTGCGGCGATTCTCTGGCCCGGCACGGGGCTCGGAGAATCGTGCCCTATAGGCGTAATCTGTCAAGTGAAGTGTCGGTTTCAGCAGGAAAACCAGTGTATAGCTCTCCAGCTGCACAGTTGAATGTTTCTCTCCAGATTCCGCCATTTTTGCCCGAGAGTGAATGCTGGCTGAAAATTCATACCTCACTGTATATAATCGTCACAAGCTGCATGAAGAAATTTGCTTTGTATCTTTGTTACAACAAAGTGACATAAAATTCTAACAAACCTCACTATTGTGCCACTTGCCCGTGAAACTAACCAAACAGATGCTCAGCTAGCTCCTCTCTGTTATATCACTCTTTGTGGTAATATGTTGTTATTCTTTGCCTTGTGATCCAGAATGGTCGGATGAGTTGATGATAAAGAAACCACCAATCTTGAGATTGAAGCAAAACTAATTTATTGAAGAATGATTAAATTAAATAGAGTTTGCACACACTACAGAGCTGTAACTATTAATATAGTAATCTATAATCTAATAAGAGCTGTAACTATTAATATAGTAATCTATAATCTAATATTAACTAATGATGAATTTGTGATACTTCTCTCTAATCTAACCTACTCCCCGAGCTGTGATCAATACTTCTCTCTGCTGACACTCACTAACCTTCCACCCAAGATTCCCTGAGGTCTGATATTTATACTGGGAACTGGTGGTGCCCTCTTTTGAATGACACGGAGATGTAATAATTAACCCTTCACTGGCATACCGATATACATATCATTGTACTCTCCTTCCCGGAGAAAAGAATATTTGCCAAGTAACATGTTTCTTCATGCTGCTTTGTGAATCATACAGGAAAATGGGGCTCTTATTCTGAAATGAGACACTGGCCCAAAAAATTTAAACATGACTGATTCACCATTGGAAAAGAGACTTATTAAAATATGGTAATGATACTTTTAAACCGTTCGCATTGATGAATTTAAAATAGCAAATTTGTGGTACAGTGCCATGAAACGCTAATAGCATAAAAAGCCAATGGCAGTTTTTTAAAATCTAAAATTACACCCTGGGATTCGAGTGTGTTGCAGTGGGATTTCACAAAGCACATATTTTTGATGCAAAGCGTAATTTTGGGATCGGAATGTCAGTAAGCAAAGTCTAACTTGATTGAGCATTTGTTGCAATGAATTTTCAAATCTTGGGCCGTGCACTGTAACATTGAATTTTCTGAGCCAGTGAGCAACTTTAATGAAGTGTTTACAAAATTCCTTGCAGATTTTAACTCTCAAGATGCATGTGGTATTTGTTGTGCTACTTACTGTGTGGTGTGGTAAAGAAGGTTGGCTCCAGGAAGTGAACTTTAGCTTTAACTGAGTATTCAAATTACAGTAGTCTGTCAAATACAATTCTTTGAAGCAGCCATTCCACTTTTTATGGGCATGAAGTGATAAAGCTCGGGCTGATCTCCTTGGTAAATCTCCTTATAATTGTGAGAGATAAATAAGCGGTGAGCAGAGCATTGTAATCAACAATATGCAAACCAATTGCATGTACCGTTGCTGCAATGCAATCTTAACCTTCTAATCTCTACTGAACAGGGACCTAAACCAATTCATCCCAATTGTTCTCTAATGACAATTTGTAATCCATGCTTTAATTTGTCGTATGAATAAGGAGCAAATCTATTGGTTTAGTCTGTATCATGATTTTCCTGTGTGTGTGTGTGTGTGTGTGTTTATTGTATTCGTGTGCATGTGTATTGTACAGAAGGGGATAGGTGTATGAGTTATTTTGATCCATACATCCTACAATAGGAGAAGAAAGTCCCAATAGTAAGGAAACCACTAATGTCATTTGTATAAGCAAACACAGATTAAACCCCATTAAGATATATTCAGTTGGGGGAATATAGGCGCAGTTTTTAACAAATGAGTTAAAATGAAGGTGCTGGAGATTCAATTCCACAGAATCTCATTATTCATCATGAAAAAGAAAGCTAGCCAACCGTCTCTTCAGCAGATAATACAAATTGACAGATATTCGAAAGCACTCAGGCTGGAGTCAAATCAAAATCAAGCTGCCTTGTTAGTCCACCGAATACTGTCTCGGGCTTAATCTCTCGGCTTTATGAAAAGAAAGAGGAGGCACACCAAGTTGACATGCACTTTATGCTGCCCTGGGACTTCCAGGGATTCCTTGACAAGGTGGACTGAATCTGATGCCAGGAAGAAGCAAAGGATGAGAGAAGCCATAGGACTGAGTCAAGAGGGTGAATTTCAGCTCTCTTGAATCATACAGTACAGAAGAGGCCCTTCGGCCCATTGCATCAGCACCAACAAAACTACACTAAATCCACACGAATACCACTTTTCAGCACTTGGCCCATAGCACATTCTGACATTTGAAGTGCTCCTCTCTTTGGGTACTTGGACACTATAATATTGTTGGGTCTGAGGGTTTCAGTAAGGCAAGGGAGACCTAAGTGGAACTGTCTTTCGCAGGCTCTCCTACATGCCCTGGGCCTGAAAGCCTTTGAGACACTGTAGTCCAAACATTGTTTACTTCTCAACCCAAATGTGAGCACACTGTGCAGATGACCTGATCGCCAAACTTGCCACCCATGTAGTCTGGATAGGCTCAATACACCTGGAACAGACTTTACCCACCTACGAAGATAAAAGCAAATTACTGTGGATGCTGGAATCTGAAACAGAAAATACCGGACAATCTCAGCAGATCTGACAGCATCTGTGGAAAGAAAAGGAAGCTAATGTTTCGAGTCTCGATGACTCTTTGTCAAAGCTAGAGAGAACTAGAAATGGGGTCAAGATTTATACTGTTGGGGCGGTGGGAGGGGGGGGGCATGGAGCGGTGGGGCAGGCTTGGCGGCCAGCGATAGGTGGAGATTGACAAAGATGTCGAGGACAGAAGAGAAAAGGAATGTAAATGGGGGTGATTAAGACTATGGAGGGTGCTGTTAGTGGTACATAAAGAGATTAGAATGTATGAATGACAGAACAAAGGTGAGCAATGTGTCAAAGGGTAACTAGGAACAGATGGCCCAAGTGGAGTTAGGGGAGGGGTCACAATGGTGAGGGAAAAACAGATCAATGGAAAAAAATGAAAATAAATTGATAGAAATAAAAAAGTGGGTGAAGGTGGAGGAGAGAGTTCACAGTCTGAAGTTGAACTCCATGTTAAGTCCGGAAGGCTGTAACGTGCCTAATTGGAAGATGAGGTGCTGTTCCTGCAGTTTACGCTGGGCTTCACTGGAACATTGCAGCAGGCCCAGGACAGACATGTGGACGTGAGAACAGGATGGTGAATTTAAATGGCAAGTGATGGGAAGGTCTGGGTCCTGCTTGTGGAGCTGTTTTGCAAAATGGTTCACCCAATCGAGAACTAAGGGGCACAATTTCAAAATGGGGGTTTCCAAAGATGGATATTAGAAGGAATGTCTTCTCTGGATCATTGGTGCTTGAAATTCTCTGCCACAGTTTGCAGTGGAGGTTGCATAGCCAGTTGTTGAAGTCCAAACTGATAACTCCATGTGGGAAACCAAGAATCTGGGATCTAATTGATCAGGGTAAACTGCTTTTACCTCAGCCAATCAGATTGAAGGACTGCGAACTAAACCGCTAAGAATGAATTCACCCATTCTAATTTACATTTCCATGTCCGATCAGGTACAAGAAGAGAAATAGAGAGGGGGTGAAATATTTGATTAAAATAGCAAGGGTTAAAAAACAAAGAGTATTTTTTAAATGTAGACATTTGACACGGATCTCCAGCACCAATTAAAACCTGAAGGAAAAACTGCACTTTTCTAATAGTTAATTTTTACTGCCAGAGTGTTTGATTTGGCAATGATCAATGCTTCATCAAAAGAGTACATGGATTTTAAATGTTTTTCTGTATTGCATTTATCCTTGTGTCTCCCGCACTAATGCAACAACGTTATGCTGTTAAATGCATTCAATAGTGAGCTAGACCCGAGATGTAATTTTCTTTTTTCTAAAAATATATTTATTAAAGTTTTTAACACAATTTTTCTCCCTTACAAACAATAACCCCCTCCCCGGTAACAAAAAAAACAGAAATGAGAAATCGGGCGGAGCAAGATATATACATGACAAAATAGTATATTTACATAGCTTGTACACTGGCTCTCTCCCGTACGTGCCAGTTTCCCCGACTCTTCATGTTATCTCTTGCTCATCCACCCCACCCCTCCCCGGACGTCCCCCCCCACCCCCCCAGGTTGCTGCTGCTGCTGACCGACCTTCCTCTAACGCTCCGCGAGATAGTCTAGGAACGGTTGCCACCGCCTGTAGAACCCCTGCGCAGACCCTCTCAAGGCAAACCTGATCCTCTCCAACTTTATGAACCCAGCCATATCATTTATCCAGGCCTCCACGCTGGGGGGCTTTGCCTCCTTCCACATTAGCAAGATCCTTCGCCGGGCTACTAGGGACGCAAAGGCCAGAATACCGGCCTCTTTCGCCTCCTGCACTCCCGGTTCATCCACTACTCCGAATATTGCTAGCTCCCAGCTTGGCTTGACCCGGACTTTCACCACCTGAGATATTGCTCCCGCCACTCCTCTCCAGAACCCCTCCAGTGCCGGGCATGACCAAAACATATGGACATGGTTCGCCGGGCTCCCTGAGCACCTTCCACATCTATCCTCTACCCCAAAGAACCTGCTCAACCTCGCCCCCGTCAAGTGAGCTCTGTGAACCACCTTAAATTGTATCAGGCTGAGCCTGGCACACGAGGAGGAGGAATTAACCCTACCCAGGGCATCAGCCCACAGACCTTCCTCGATCTCCTCCCCCAGCTCCTCCTCCCATTTACCCTTCAACTCTTCTACCAGCGCTTCCCCCTCTTCTTTCATCTCCTGGTGTATTGCCGACAACTTGCCCTCCCCGACCCATGCACCCGAGACCACCCTGTCTTGAATTTCTTGTGCCGGGAGCAACGGGAATTCCCTCACCTGTCGCCTCACAAAAGCCCTCACCTGCATATACCTAAAGGCATTTCCCGGGGGTAACTCAAACTTCTCCTCCAGTGCCCCTAGGCTTGCAAACGTTCCGTCAATGAACAGGTCCCCCATTCTTCTGATCCCCGCCCGATGCCAGCTCTGGAACCCCCGGTCCATCTTCCCCGGGACAAACCGATGGTTACCCCTGATCGGGGACCACACCGATGCTCCCATTGCACCCCTGTGTCGTCTCCACTGGCCCCAGATCCTTAGCGTTGTCGCCACCACCGGGCTCGTGGTATACTTTGTCGGCGAGAGCGGCAGTGGTGCCGTCACCAACGCCCTCAGGCTCGTTCCTTTGCAGGACGCCATCTCCATCCTCTTCCATGCCGCCCCCTCTCCCTCCATAACCCACTTGCGGATCATCGCCACATTTGCAGACCAGTAGTAGCTCCCCAGGTTTGGCAGCGCCAACCCTCATCGGTACCTACTGCATTCCAGGAACCCTCTCCTTACCCTCGGGGTCTTATTCGCCCACAAACCCCATAATACTCCTGCCTACTCTCTTAAAAAAGGCCTTCGTGATCACGATGGGAAGGCACTGAAACACAAACAAAAACCTTGGAAGGACCACCATTTTGACCGATTGCACTCTACCCGCCAGCGAGAGCGGTAACATGTCCCATCTTTTGAAGTCCTCCTCCATTTGCTCCATCAACCTCGTCAGATTCAGTTTATGTAGGGCCCCCCAACTCCTGGCTATATGGATCCCCAGATACCGAAAGCTCCCCTCCGCCCTCCTCAGCGGTAGGTCCCCTATCCCTCTTTCTTGGTCCCCCGCCTGTAATACAAAGAGCTCACTCTTCCCAACATTGAGCTTATAGCCTGAGAACTCCCCAAACTCCCTCAGAGTCTGCATGACCTCCACCATCCCCTCCATTGGATCCGCCACGTACAGCAACAGGTCATCCGCATATAGCGACACCCGATGCTCTTCTCCCTCTCGGACCACCCCCCTCCATTTATTAGACTCCCTCAATTACATGGCCAATGGTTCGATCGCCAATGTGAACAACGGGGGACAGGGGGCACCCCTGCCTCGTCCCTCGGTACAGTCGAAAGTACTCCGACCTCCGCCGGTTCGTCACTACACTCGCCACCGGGGCTCTGTAAAGGAGCTTAACCCAACTGATAAACCCTCCCCCGAACCCAAACCTACGCAGCACCTCCCAGAGGTACTCCCACTCTACTCGGTCAAAGGCCTTCTCCGCGTCCATAGCTGCCACTATCTCCGTTTCTCCCTCCACCGATGGCATTATTATCACGTTTAAGCGCCGCTGCACATTGGTGTTTAGCTGCCTACCCTTTACAAATCCTGTCTGGTCCTCGTGAATCACCCCCGGGACACAGTCCTCGATCCTCGTGGCCATCACTTTTGCCAGCAACTTAGCATCCACATTAAGGAGCGAGATCGGCCTGCACGATCCACATTGCAGTGGCTCCTTGTCCCGCTTTAGGATCAAAGAAATTGTCGCTTCCGACATTGTCGGAGGTAGGGTCCCCTCCTCTCTTGCCTCATTAAAGGTCCTCACTAGTAGCGGGGCCAGCAGGTCTACGTACTTCCTGTAGAACTCCACCGGGAACCCGTCCGGTCCCGGGGCCTTCCCCGCCTGCATGCTCCCCAAACCCTTGCTCAGCTCCTCCAACCCAATTGGTGCCCCCAGACCAGCCACCTCTTGCTCCTCCACCCTCGGGAATCTCAGTTGGTCTAGGAATCGTCTCAGACCCTCTTCCCCCGCTGGGTGCTGAGATCTGTACAGCTCTTCATAGTAGGCCTTAAATACCTTGTTTATTTTCGTCGCACTCCGAATCGTGGCTCCCTTTCCATCTTTGACTCCCCCTATTTCCCTCGCTGCCATCCTTTTACGGAGCTGGTGTGCCAGCATCCGACTAGCCTTTTCCCCATACTCATAGGTCGCCCCCTGCGCTTTCCTCCACTGTGTCTCCACCTTCCCTGTGGTCAACAGGTCAAACTCCGTCTGGAGCCGTCGTCTTTCCCCAAGTAATCTTTCCTCCGGGGCCTCTGCGTATCTCCTGTCCACTCTCAAAATTTCCCCCACTAACCTCTCCCTTTCCATGCCCTCTGTCTTCTCCCTATGAGCCCTGATGGAGATTAGCTCTCCCCTGACCACCGCCTTCAACGCCTCCCATATCACCCCTACCCACACCTCCCCGTTGTCGTTGGCCTCCAAGTACCTTTCGATACACCCCATCACTTTCCCACACACCACCTCGTCCGCCAGCAGTCCCACATCCAGCCGCCACAGCGGCCGTTGGTCCCTCTCCTCTCCCAGCTCCAGTTCCACCCAGTGCGGGGCATGGTCCGAAATGGCTATGGCCGAATACTCCGTCCCCTCCACCCTCGGGATGAGCGCCCTGCCCAGAACACACAAATCTATCCGGGAGTAGGCTTTGTGTACATGGGAAAAGAAAGAACATTCCCTGGCCTGCGGCCTTGCAAACCGCCATGGGTCCACTCCCCCCATCTGATCCATAGATCCATAAACCCCCTAAGTACCTTGGCCGCCGCCGGCCTCTTTCCAGTCCTTGATTTGGAGCGGTCTAGTGCTGGATCCAACACTGTATTGAAATCCCCTCCCATTATCAGGCCTCCTATCTCCAGGTCCGGAATGCGCCCCAACATGCGCTTCATGAATCCTGCATCATCCCAGTTCGGGGCGTATACGTTTACCAACACCACCCACGTCCCTTGCAGCCTACCGCTCACCATTACATAATCGCCCTCCATTGTCCACCTCAATAGTCTTGGCCTCAAATGACACCCACTTTCCCACTAATATTGCCACCCCTCTATTCTTCGCGTCCAGTCCCGAGTGGAATACCTGTCCTACGCATCCCTTTCTTAACCTGACCTGGTCCGCCACCTTCAGGTGAGTCTCTTGGAGCATGACCACGTCCGCCTTCAGTCCCTTTAAGTGCGCGAACACTCGAGCCCTCTTCACCGGCCCATTCAGCCCCCTCACGTTCCACGTTATCAGCCGGATTAGACCATAAGACATAGGAGCGGAAGTAAGGCCATTCTGCCCATCGAGTCCACTCCACCATTCAATCATGGCTGATTTCAACTCCATTTACCCGCTCTCTCTCCGTAGCCCTTAATTCCTCGAGAAATCAAGAATTTATCAACTTCTGTCTTAAAGACATTCAACGTCCCGGCCTCCACCGCCCACTGTGGCAATGAATTCCACAGACCCACCACTCTCTGGCTGAAGAAATTTCTCCTCATCTCTGTTCTAAAGCGACTCCCTTTTATTCTAAGGCTGTGCCCCCGGGTCCTAGTCTCCCCTGCTAATGGAAACAACTTCCCTATATCCATCCTATCTAAGCCATTCATTATCTTGTAAGTTTCTATTAGATCTCCCCTCAACCTCCTAAACTCCAATGAATATAATCCCAGGATCCTCAGATGTTCATCGTATGTTAGGCCTACCATTCCTGGGATCATCCGTGTGAATCTCCGCTGGACCCGCTCCAGTGCCAGTATGTCCTTCCTGAGGTGTGGGGCCCAAAGTTGCCCACAGTATTCTAAATGGGGCCTAACTAATGCTTTATAAAGCTTCAGAAGTACATCCCTGCTTTTATATTCCAAGCCTCTTGAGATGAATGACAACATTGCATTTGCTTTCTTAATTACGGACTCAACCTGCAAGTTTACCTTTAGAGAATCCTGGACTAGGACTCCCAAGTCCCTTTGCACTTCAGCATTATGAATTTTGTCACCGTTTAGAAAATAGTCCATGCCTCTATTCCTTTTTCCAAAGTGCAAGACCTCGCACTTGCCCACGTTGAATTTCATCAGCCATTTCTTGGACCACTCTCCTAAACTGTCTAAATCTTTCTGCAGCCTCCCCACCTCCTCCATACTACCTGCCCCTCCACCTATCTTTGTATCATCGGCAAACTTAGCCAGAATGCCCCCAGTCCCATCATCTAGATCGTTAATATATAAAGAGAACAGCTGTGGCCCCAACACTGAACCCTGCGGGACACCACTCGTCACCGGTTGCCATTTATCCCAACTCTCTGCCTTCTGCCTGACAGCCAATCGTCAATCCATGTTAGTACCTTGCCTCGAATACCATGGGCCCTTAATTTACTCAGCAGTGTCCCGTGAGGCACCTTATCAAAGGCCTTTTGGAAGTCAAGATAGATAACATCCATTGGCTCTCCTTGGTCTAACCTATTTGTTATCTCTTCAAAGAACTCTAACAGGTTTGTCAGGCACGACCTCCCCTTACTAAATCCATGCTGACTTGTCCTAATCCGTCCCTGCACTTCCAAGAATTTAGAAATCTCATCCTTAACAATGGATTCTAGAATCTTGCCAACAACCGAGGTTAGGCTAATTGGCCTATAATTTTCCATCTTTTTCCTTGTTCCCTTCTTGAACAGGGGGGTTACAACAGCGATTTTCCAATCCTCTGGGACTTTCCCTGACTCCAGTGACTTTTGAAAGATCATAACTAACGCCTCCACTATTTCTTCAGCTATCTCCTTTAGAACTCTAGGATGTAGCCCATCTGGGATTGGAAGGGCTCTCACCCCCCCCCCCCCCCCCCCCACCCCGCTGACTAGCCATCTCTTTTTCTTGTCCAGTCCCGTGTCCGCGCCTCCCTCGCCCTCCAGTCCCCCAGACGGGGGACCCCCGTCCCGACCACCTCTTCTATGTCCCATTCCCTTTTGGCCAGTGCAGCAGCAGCAACCCTTCCCCCCCCCCCCTTCCCTCCCCCCCGCTAGACCCCTGTCTAGCTTTTTTGCTCCCCCCATGTCACTCCCGTCAGTCAGCTAACACCTGCTGACCCCGGCTACCCCCGCTATCCCATTGACCTCCCCGTGTGGGAGTTCCCCCTCCCACCTTTCTTCCCGCGCGCGGGAATAACCCCGCGCTTTCCAAAGCCCGCTCCGCCCCCTCTGGCGCAGCTCCTGTCGCAGCCTTGTCTCTCTCCCCCAGCCCATGTATCATTTCCTGCGCGTGATTGTGATTGACCCGCTATATACAACAACCATCACACATCAAACCTCAAATATCCCCCTCACCCTCACAAATCCCTCAGTTCGAGTCCAACTTTCCGGTTTGTATAAATGTCCACGCCTCTTCAGGCGTTTCAGAGTAGTAGTATTGGCCCTTGTATGTGACCCACAGTCGCGCTGGCTGCAGCATTCCGAATTTCACTTCTTTCCTGTGCAACACCGCTTTGGCCCGGTTGAAACCCGCTCTCCGCTTTGCAACCTCTGTGCTCCAGTCCGGGTATATTCGGATCTCTGCATTGTCCCACTTACTGCTCCGCTCCTTCTTGGCCCATTTCAGGACCCACTCTCTGTCTGTGAACCGGTGAAACCTCACCACCATTGCCCTTGGCAACTCATTTGCCCGGGGCCTCCTCGCCAGCACCTGGTGTGCCCCGTCCAACTCCAGCGGCCTTGAAGGGGCCTCCTTGCCCATCATCGCCCGAGCATCGTGCTCGCATATGCCCAGGCATAGGCCCCCTCCACTCCTTCAGGGAGACCCAGGATCTGCAGATTCTTTCTCCTCGACCTGTTCTCCAGGTCTTCGAGTCTTCCCGCCCACCTCCTGTGTAGCGCCTCGTTCTGCTCCACTCTCACCACCAGGCCCGAGATCTCGTCCTCGATCTGACCAACTCTTTTTTGTACCTCCTGGATCTGAACCTCATGGGCCTTCTGGGTGATCCCTAGTCCTTCGATTGCCAAAAGCATAGGCGCCAGCATTTCCTTACACATCTCCTCGCACTGCTCCTCGAAGCAGTGCTTAATAAACTCCTGCAGCTCCACTTTGTCTCTGGCCACTGCCATTTTGTCTTTTTTTCCCGTTGCTCCAACTCCTGCAGCTCCACTTTCTCTCTGGCCGCTGCCATTTTGTCTTTTTTCCCCGGTTTTTCCCGTTGCTCCAATGCCACTTTTGTGGCCGTTACACTTCGAGTCCGTTTCATAAAAGTTGGAGGGGGACCTCCCTCTTACCTTCCCCACGGGTTAGTGTCGAAAAAAGTTCCATTGGGGCTCTTCTAGCGAGCCCGAAAGTCCGTGGTAGCTGGAGCTGCCGATTCGTGCGGCTCAGCTCCGCATAGCCGCACCCGGAAGTCGAGATGTAATTTTCTTGAAGCTTGACTCTTGGATGCCTTGATTTAAACTTGTCTCTCACCTTAAGTTGCTGTACCATTTGTGCGTAAATAACAAACGTCATTAGTCCTGACCATTATATTGACAGTAAATTCTGCGCTTATAACGTGTTATCCTGCTGAATGAAGTACAGTGTCTGGAAAATCAAATTAAAGCATCTAATTGCATTTCTGCTGCATTATGCAAAATTAAGCCTGAGCCACGCACAAAGTTGCTTGCAGATAATCAAAAGAGATGCTCAAGGTTCCACCTTTGTATTAAAGTATGTATTTTAAATGGCAGATGTATTCAGTGTTTACAGGTTTTACAGGATTAGTGGCTCAGCCATGAGTAATTCCAGATTAAACATTCCACTCCTTGCTGTCTAAATAAGCAGCAGTTTGCTATACACACGTTGTACCAGACACTTGAGGTCAAAATGTTCATTAAACAGCAACAGACCAACGCACCTCTGTAAAATTGAGTTAACTAAATTTGTTTCCTTTTTCTCCTTCCTAACTAGGTGCAATCACCAAAGCCAGGATGGGTAAGCAGAATAGCAAACTGCGCCCCGAGGTCCTTCAGGATCTCCGAGAGAACACAGAATTCACCGACCATGAGCTCCAGGAATGGTACAAAGGTTTCCTGAAAGACTGCCCAAGTGGAAACCTGACTGTTGATGAATTTAAGAAAATATATGCAAATTTCTTCCCCTATGGTGATGCCTCCAAGTTTGCCGAGCATGTGTTCCGCACCTTTGACACCAATGCTGATGGAACGATTGATTTTCGAGAATTTATTATTGCGCTGAGTGTCACATCCCGTGGCAAACTGGAGCAGAAGTTGAAGTGGGCATTCAGCATGTATGACCTGGATGGGAATGGGTACATCAGTCGAGATGAAATGCTAGAAATTGTACAGGTAGGGTTCCTACTTATCCAATTCTGCAGAGGTTAATTCAGAGATACAGGTGTTTGAAAGCATCACAGATAATTAATTGGAAAATCATTGTGTGGTTCTCTTCAGCTTTTTCCTTTCAAGCTCCTGGAAAGGTTTGATCCACAAGGCTGTGCTAATTTTCCATTATTCCTAATGAAGAAGGATACTAACTGTACATAAATCTCAGCCATTATTTCAGTTTGTAGATTTGCATTTGTGTAAGATTTTTCTTTTATTCTTCCTACCCCCCCCCCCCCCCCCCCAGCCCACCCCCCCCCCAAGAGTTTTCTATTTAAACGGAATCCTGTTTGTGGGCAACAATATTCGACTGTCTTTCTTTCACTTTCCCAACCAGACTTTGTGATCACGCTGGGCTCTGTTTTTCATTCATATTTCATAATTACTGTACCTTGTCACAAATGAGTCATGAGGTGTTTAATGCACTGCCCCTTAGTACAAATATATACACACAATCCAATAAGTGTTTATATATGTTTAATGCATTAATTGTGTCTTCATCAATGACAATGGGAAAGGGCGGGGAGTGGGCCAAGATGGTGTTTTTTCGGAGGGTCGGTGCAGGCCTGATGAACTGAAAAGCCGCCTCCTGCCCTGTCGGAATTCAAAGGATTCTCAGCCACTGCCAATATCAAGCATGAACAACTTGGTAGACTGTACAAGAGTTTGAGGTGGGTTGGGGGGGGGGGGGGGGGGGGGAGGAGGAGGAGAAGAGAGGTGTGTGTGGGGGGGGGGGGGCTGAAGAGAGGTGTGGGGGGAGGGGGGAGGGAGGAGGAAGAGACGTCAGTCCTTTCCCACATGATTGCTGAATTAGGGACAGTTTGCCAATGCCCACCTGGAATAAGGGTGAGGCTGTCCAAACATCAATGACTTTTCAGCAGCTTACTTGCCATTTGCAGCTTTTTGGTGACATGAGGACATGCATTCTGGCAGTTCAATTACTAGCAAACCTGTTGCTGCAGGTGAATGATACTTCAAAAGTTTGGAAACGACTAGTTGTGTCACATCATGTACCTGGGCACACAGTATACAGGAATAGTATATGACTCACCAAATGTGTGATGATAAATATCTCCACAAATGAACTTGACTGCGAATATTGAGAGTATATGGATTAACAACAACAGTTTCATGCATATAACAGCCTTCATGCAGTAACAACACCCCCGACACTTCAGGAGCAATAAATAAGGCAGAAATTTGATACTGGGCCGCATGTTGGGGCAGAATGTCCAGTCAAAAGAGTTTTAATGAACATTTTAAATGAGGAAAAAGGCAGAATGATGTTGGAATGGTATTTCAGAGTTTAGGGACTGTGGTGATTGTCCTTTAAGGTCAACGCAGCAAAAGAGGATAATCTGGCTTTGCGGGTGGGGGAGCAATTGGGATGAGAAAGGGTAATTCCCCAAGGGGGTGGAGTCCTCCCTTTGGGCGGAAGACATCTAGAAGACATGTAGGGATTAGGACAGCCAGGAAGCTGTTCGCCTCTGTACAGTTTATTATTAATAAATACTTTTTGTGCATCATTACATTTGCTGATGAGGATGGGATGGAAAATAATGCACAGCCTGTGGTCCAACACCTGTGAGTATCCTGTTTTAGTCAAAGTCTGAAGACAAAAATACTCGCCCGGATACTTCTGGTTGCGCGAATAGTTTGAGCGAATTTGAGATGTTGACATATTGCTAGACCCTGGGGGACAGACGCAGAGTCTGTCTGGATTGGCTGGTGCAGTCGGAGGTTTAGAAATATCTTTTTAAAAAGGAGAAAAAGCCGTCAGAAGGAAGAGCTATGACTTTGTTTCTCTTTAACCCAAGTTCTATTTTCCTTCAACTCAAAGAGTTGTTGCAGTTTTTTTCAAAAGAGAAGTGAGCAAACGGACCGGGGTTTTAAGTAGAGAAGAGGAAATGCCCCAGGGAGCTGCAGTCAGTTCTCCTGAAGCACAGGAAACTGAAGAGGCTGAGGTTGATGGACTCCCGATCGCAGCAGGGCTTCCAGGCAGCATTCCCTGCACTGAGGGACTTCAACAAAGTTTTGGGAGAAGTTCTCAACCTGCTTTTTAAAAAAAAAAGTTTTAAAAACTGCCCCTTGGACCTTGAGGAACACGCACATCAAAAGCAGAGGGAAAACGGACACGTCATGCGGCCAGGAAAAGTAAAATAAAAGCTGCCGAGATCACTTGAGAGATTTCCAGTAGTAAAAAGGAGATGTTTTGGAGGTTTAGAAGTGAAGAGCAGCCAGATTCACGCCAAAACTTCAAAAGTGTGGGAAAAGCAGAGAGAAAACTGGCAGCTGCTGACGCAGTCAGAAAAAAAGGAGTCTTAATGCAATAATGCATTTAAAGAGACAATTAATTTAAAATATGTGATGAACGGTTACTGCCTTATCATCATGTAAGGTGATGTCCCCTTTAAGACCGGGCTTGGAACCCTGGGGACTCCGCCTCTGGCTCCGCCCATCTGTGAGCCATATATAAAGGGCTGCCTCGTGGGCTGTGTAGCAGTCAGCACCCGTCTCAGCTCTAGCATAGTTATTAGTCTAATAAAGCCTTCTTTACAGTTTAATCTCTGAGCGTCATTATTGAGGGTACCTCAAAATAGCAATGCACTTTAAGCAGAAACCACAAGAAGAAACAAATGGCAATGGATAGGGAAATTGGAGAAGACCCTCAAATAGAGAGCAACTCTCAAAGAAGCAACAAAGACCTCGAGGGAGAGGCAATGGAATGCTCGAGGGAGAGGCAATGGAAGACCTCCAGGAAGAGAGGCAATGCGAGAATTGCAAAATGGAAGTAAGTCAACACTTCATTGGAGATAGACCTGACCAACAGTGAAGCCAAAAAGGGTTTAGCTGAAATTGAGAAGTTGAAATGAAGTTTCCATTTGTGAAATGTATCAGTCCAGTAAGAATGCAATGGATTCCTCTAGGAAAAAATGCACAAATTAAGACTTCAAAAGAAACTAGGAACCAATGAACAAAGATGTCCAGTTTAGGTGGATTGGCCATGCTAAATTGTCCTTGGTGTCCAAAAAGGGTAGGAGGGGTTACGGGGATGAGGACAATGGCCAGTGCAGACTCGGTGGGCTGAATGGCCTCCTTCTGCACTGTAAATTCTATGATAATTCTAAAGATCATGCAAAGATATTGAAACAACAAGATAAAGTGACTGACAGCAAACTTGAAAAGAAAAGATGCAGAAATTGACAAAATGAAGCTTCAGAAACTATAAAATAAGAACATGTCCAACGAAGATTGAATTGGAAGAATAAGAGCTTCAGGAAGGCAAGCTTGGCATGATAAATTAAGTAGAGGTAAAAACATTGAAATTGACAGCAGAATCAAACTCGGACAGAAAGGAAATTCGATTGCATCCCAGAATGAGAATGCTGAAATGGTCACGCGAATAGAAAAGCATAAGAACCAATATGATAAAATGGTTGATGACAAAAACGCTGAATTGAAATGTTGGATCAAGAAAAAACTATCATATGCCCCAAGTACCAGAAACAGCGTACCAGACCATTTCCTTTCTTGTTACAGACCAAGGTTGTGAAAGAACTGCCAAGGCATAGAGCTTGATATAACTGGCACTGCCAGGCTGGCACCAATGTCAGGGTACCACCCTTCCCAAAGGGAATGTCCCTGGGAGACCCCCACAAGTGCCATTCTGTCTGACCCCGTTTGTGGAGACCATACTGAAAGGCACTCACCCGAGGTCTCCAAGGCGAAGGAGACGCTTCCCGGTGCCTTGGGGAAACTGCATATTAGAGTGAGGCTAGCTGTCTCGCTCTAATCTGCAGATTTTGCCAAAAGATTATCCTGCCCACAATTGGCAGAATTTACATTGCAACGTCTCGCGAGATCAGGTTAGATCTTGCGAAGCGTTGCGAGCTGGGTAGATCCTGGGAACAGGGACTTCTGGCCGCATTGGACCATGGCATGCTGCTTTTCAGGCGCAGTGCGGCCGTTCGATTGCACCCACAACGTTGTGTTGTGATGATATGTGTCTACATGCATGATAATGTAAGGTGCTCGGCAGAACAAGGCTGAACGTGGGACTGGGGAGTGGCACCGCCCACTGGGTGATGTATGCAGTCACATGGTCAGAGAACAGTCTAGGACAGAACTCAGTAAGCAACAAGCCTGCATCGAACAGCTTCAAGACCATATTTGAAACTGCAGATAGTTGAAGCCTACCAATAAAAGTGTTTATGTTTAAACATACTAGCATCAAGATTTCATCAATGAGCCATCACCATTGCAGCAATAAAAATAAACATATAATGTACAGAATATGGCATGGTGTCAAAATCTGAAACTTCGGTAGTGGATCAAGTTAGAAATATTTTCTCTGAGACCAGACTCCTGCTGCCCCTAGTCAACATAGAGGGATTGATCATTAGTAAATATGTGGATCGTTTGAGGAGTTGAACGACGCTCCAGAAGTCAGTGTTGCAATCAAATTTATTTTTAAATCTGTAAGTACCAAAGTACCTGAAAACCTGATCGACCTGTTATAGATATAACTAATGTCTTCATGGAAGCAAGTAGCAATGAACTGTCTGTGCCAGAGAGGTACCTGTTATTGCAGTTCCTGTTAATGTTGATCCCGTGGAAGCATCTCAGACTACAGAATGATGCTGTTCTACTACAAGAAAAAGAAAAGCCCCTCCAAGTTGCAATTTATAATTGTCCATCTCATGAGTATAATGTTTAGTTAGTATTTAGGACTGAGTAACTTAATTATTGAAGATTGTATAAAGGAGTTGAAGGGGGAGTGATGTGGTGATTGCCCCTTTAAGGACAGCACAGCAGAGAGTCACATGGCCCGAGGGACCAATTGCGACCAAGAGTGGATAATCACCCAGGGGGTGAAGTCTTCTCTTGCGCAGAAGTCATTTAGAAGACATGTAGAGACCAGGGTAACTGGGGGTTGCTCTTTGGCAGCCAGGGGGCTGCTGGCCTCGTACGGTTTTTCTTATTAATAAATATCTAATGATGTCTGAGAGTGTGCATAATTGCAGGGACTATTTGACTGACGGTCTGGCCATGGATGGTAGAGCAGTGTAAAATTTGAGATATTCAAACCCAAAATTAGAGTAGTGCAGACATCTCTGATTGTTATGGTGCTGGAGGCAATCACAGTGATAGGAAGGGACAAGGCCATGGCAGGAATGGAAAATGAGAGTTTCATACTTTTTGAGGTTTTACTCAACAGGGAGCCAATGTAGGTCAGTGAGCATGGGTGGGGGTGGGGAGGGGGGGGGGGGGGTGCACAGCAGGATTGGATATCCGTTACAGGCGCATGAAATGAAAATCACTAATTGTCACAAGTAGGCTTCAAATGAAGTTACTGTGAAAAGCCCCTAGTCACCACATTCCGGCACCTGTTCGGGGTTGCTGGTACTGCACATGCAGTAGAGCTTTGAATCACTTCAAGTTCACAGAGGGTAAAATGTGAGATACCACCCGGGAGTTCTTTGGAATAGTCAAGTCGAGCGTTTCCAAAGACAATGATGAGGCTCTCAGCAGATGAGTTGAGGCAGTGATGGAGTCGGGAGATCCAACCGAGGTGGAAAAGGCAGCTTCAGGATATGTGGCCTAAAGTTGATCTTTGAGTTAATGACACCAAGTTTGTGAATCGTGTAATTCAGCCTCCGACAGCTGCCAGGGAGAGAGATGGATGTTGAAGCATGAGGGTGCGGGATGGTGACCACCGTAAATAGATTTGTTCCTGCCCAGCTTTTAATTGAAGGAGGTTAAATTGAAGTGAGAGAAAGTTTACTGCAATGGGAGGGTTGCCTTTTGAGGAAGGGTTGGACTGGCTAGGCTTTTATCTGATGAAGCTGAAGAGGAGTAAGAGGTGACTTGATTGAAGCCTATAAGATCTTGATGAATCTTGACAGGATGTGGAAAGGATATTTCCTCGCGTGGAAGAATCTAGAGCTGGGGGTTGCTGTTTAAAAATAAGGAGTCACCCATTTAAGACCGATGAGGAGAAATTCTTTCTTTCAGAGAGGCATGAGTCTTTGGAACCCTTTTCCTCAAAAGGCACTGGAAGGCAGAGTCTTTGATTAATTTTACGGTAGCGTTAGATAGATTCTTGTGAGGAGGGAGTGGAAGGTTACCCGGTGCAGCCAGGAACCTGGAGTGAATATTGCAATCAGATCAGCCATGATTTTATTGAATGGTGGAGCAGCCCCTGATGTACATTAGGATGCTCGTCCAGCATTGGAAGCCGGACAAGCAGTCTGCCAATTTAGAGAAAGTAAAGGGGTGGGAACAAGTGCTGTTAAGGTAGAGGCGGAGTTTCATATCAAACCTAATATTCTGTTTTCGGACAATATTGCTGAGGAAAAATATGTAGATGAGGAAGAGGATGGGGCTGAGGTTAGATCTGTACGTGTATGTCCACAAATCCATTCAAGTCTGCCTTGGGTGTCTTGAGTCCCACGTTCTCAATCACCTGGGACACTTACACAACTCTCACCATTTCCTTTTCTTCTTTAATCTCCCTGAGCATCAACACACCAGCAGTTCACCATTGTAAAGCAACACTTGTTCAACTAGCCCTTCAATGATCTCTGGGTAAGTGGGGTGGGTCTGGGGGAAGATTCAACACAGCACCGAGCACCATGACTACCCAACTTCCCTCCATTATTACACGTGTACTGCTCTAGACTCTCTTCCTCAAACCTTCATATCTCTTACTTAATTTCTCCCCTGCCTCAATTTAGCCATATCTTCATTCAATTTATCTTCTTGCAGTAAAATTTAGCACACTGTTTCAGTCATTGGAGGAGCATTACCACCTTTAAAACCTTCAAGGTTACTAGCACCAACACTGTCGCCTCGGATCCCTGGGATGCATAGATGTCGGAATCAACCTTCCACCCTGTCTCTTGTCTCCTAAATTCCGAGGGTGTGTGTAGCACCGTCAATATGACGCGAGGCAGGTTGAGGTAATGTCAATTGAAGGCTTTATTAAGCAGAACTTTATCCCCAGCAGCGTGGTTACAGAATGCAGCTGCTGAGGGAAATGGAGGGAAAATCTGGGTTCTTATACCGGCATTTCTGGGTGGAGTCCAGTAGGTGGTAGATCCTATCAGGACCTGGCATCCCTCCACCAATAGCCTGTCAACACATGAGATCTTGTATCGTCCCGGAAAGCTGAACGAGCCATCCGATGCCCTATCTCGCGGCACATGTGCCAATGTACAAGTGGACCGTCTACAAGCCCTCCACGAGGAACTCTGCCACCCGGGGGTCACTCGTTTCTACCACTTCCTTAAGGCTCGCAACCTCCCTTACTCCATCGAGGATGTCCGAACAGTCACCAGAAACTGCCAGATCTGCGCTGAGTGCAAACCGCACTTTTTCAGGCCAGATAGAGCGCACCTGGTTAAGGCCTCTCGACCCTTCGAACACCTCAGTTTGGATTTCAAAGGCCCCCTCCCCTCCACCGATCGCAGTAGACAGAGGCATGCCAGGCCTTTAGCCGCATCAAAGCGGATATCGCAAAGGCCACGATGCGCGCCATCGACGAGTCCCTCCCCTTCCAGGAGGGACTGGATGCTTGCCCGAATTACGAGGGAACAGCGCCTTACCGTATCCGGATGAATGAAGCTCTCCGTGCTCCCAGAGTCGATAAGACACGGCGTCTCGTAGCCATTCACTAGGACTGTAGTGGTTGCAGTCTGGAGCGTCCGGGGTTGCGACTGGTCGAGGGTCGTCGAAGCTAGACGTGGTTGTTGAAGTTGAGCATTGTAATCCGGCAGTATGTGGCCGTCTGTGTCGGGGTCCTTCAGCCAAGATGGCGGCGTCCATGGATCGAGCGCGGTCGGGGTTGGAAAAAATGGCAGCGCCCATCTCCCCCTCGTGGCGTCCGGGGTCCAAAATGGCGGTGTCCGTTGGTCGCACGTGGATCGCTGGGGGGGCTGGGTCTGTGGTCCTGTTTCTTCCCCGGAGATAGCGGCGACCCCGCGGGACATGCACACCGTCGCGTAGTGGGCCTTCCCACAGCTTTTGCAGGTAGCCGCGCGGGCCGGGCAGCGCTGCCGAGGGTGTTTCGGCTGGCCACAAAAATAGCAGCGGGGCCCCCCCGGTTGGTCTGGTGTTTTGGCCGCGCAGGTTTGTGGGGGTGGGGGTGGTGTCGGAGAGTCGACCGCAGCGGGGGTCTATGGAGCCCAAGGGGCTGTAGTGCGGTCGGGGCCGTAGGCGCGGGCGTTACGCGAGGCCACATCGAGGGATGCCGCCTGGGCCCGAGCTTCTGTAAGTCCGAGAAATTCTTTCTCCGGAAGCCTCTGGCGGATCTGGGAAGAGGCCAAACCTGCCACATACACATCGCGGACCAGGAGCTCTGTGTGTTCACTCGCTGTTACCGCCGGGCAGTTGCAGTTTCGACCCAGGATCTGCAGGGCGTTATAAAACTCGTCCAGCGATTTCCCCCGGAAATTGCCGTCGTGTGGCGAGCTGGTAGCGAGCAAAAACCTGGTTGGCGGGCCGGATGTAGATATCCTTCAGCGCGGCGATGGCACTGGTGAAACCGTCCTCGTCCTCGATAAGAGAGTAGACGTCAGGACTCTCCCTGGAATAGAGGACCTGCATCTTTTGTTCGTCTGTCGGTGTGCCGGGGGCCGTTCGGAGGTAGCCCTCAAAGCATGCCAGGCAGTGCTTGAAAATAGATGTCGAGTTAGCTGCTTGGGGTGCGATGCGCAGGCACTCCGGGGTGATTCGGAGCTCCATGTTCCCACGTCGTTTTCTTCAATTTAAATTCTGCTCAATAAATTGTAGCACCGTCAATATGACGCGAGGCAGGTTGAGGTAATGTCAATTGAAGGCTTTATTAAGCAGAACTTTATTCCCAGCAGCGTGGTTACAGAATGCAGCTGCTGAGGGAAATGGAGGGAAAAGCTGGGTTCTTAGACCGGCATTTCTGGGTGGAGTCCAGTAGGTGGCAGATCCTATCAGGACCTGGCATTCCTCCACCAATAGCCTGTCGACACGTGGTGTACCGTATTACCCCTAATACATACCACCACAGTGTGATCCTTACCCTGTCTTTAGGTTCTTGCAGATATACCGTAGTAGTAAAATCACCATAGTCCCAGATGATCATAGGCTGCTTTCTTCCTTGAGGGAGAGAGCTGACTGGCGGTTATTTAACCTGAGGATCATCACACCTCAGGCAAGGGACAAGGTTGAGAATACATGAATTACCTCAGCCAGTACGGGGATCGAACCCATGCTGCAGGCCTCGTTCCGCGTCATGAACCAGCTGTCCAGCATACTCAGCTAAACCAGCCCGCTACACACCATGGCAACTGGCCTTACAAGGAAAGGAAGAAAATGGTGGTGGTGTAGATGATACTGAGTGCTAGACTTCCATGCAGTTGCAGCTGCATTATGCTGCCGTCTCTTGGGCCAGCCCCATAATAATACTGCATCACTGGAACATGAGAAAAAACATCATGCCGGGGAGGAGTAAGCTGGCCTGAAGCACCGACCACCTTCAATCCTAGGAGCCTCTTGTGGAGCAATGGCAGTCAACCATTTCCCAATACCCTGACCATAGGGTGGCATTTATGAAGAGCTGATTGGGGAGGCCATGCCTGTTCCTGCTGGTGGATGGGTTGGGCTGGGGTGGACGATTCCAGAAATACAAGTGGTTCAACCCTGTGAGGAGCAAATCCAAAGCAAGTGTCGGTCGGCATTGATGTAAAAAAGGGCACAGAAATAAAATGTTTTAAAAATAGCTTTCTTCTTACAGAACTGAAAAAAAAAAAACTCCAGTCCCTTCAGTTTCAGCAGCTCCTCTTGCCCACTTTGAGCTGCTGCTTCTCTGTGAACTGTGTCTAACTGACCTCAGCAGCGTGGCAAGACGAGGAGATGTGGAAGCAATCTATCACTTTGGCATCTTCAAATGAGGTCAGCAACTGATTGTGGGGTCGATCATGACAAAATGCAGAAGTGGGAGGAAGTTTCCTACATTGTTTCAGCACTATGTGGAAAGGACGAGAAATACCTTTCCTGTAATCTATTAGATATCACCGACTCACAGAAAAATATAGTGCAGGAAAGGCCCTTCAGCCCATTGAGTCCGCACGGCCGCATGAAAGGCACCTGATCTGCCAATCCTAATCCCATTTGCCAGATCTTTGCCCATAGTTTTGAATGTTAAGATGTGCCAAGTGCTCATCCAAGTACTTTTTAAAGGATGCGAGGCAACCCGCCTCTACCACACTCCCAGGCAGTGTGTTCCAGACCCGTCACCACCTTCTGGGTCAAAAGGTTCTTCCCCAAATCCCCCTGAACTTCCCGCCCTTCACCTTGAACTTGTGGCCCCTCGTAACGGCCCCTTCATCCAAGGGGAACAGCTGTTACCTAGCCATCTTGTCCATGCCTCTCATTACCCTGTACACCTCGATCAGGTCACCCCTCAGTCTTCTCTGCTCCAGCAAAAACAACCCAAGCCTATCCAACCTATCTTCATAACTTAAATGTTCCATCCCAGGCAACACCCTGGTGAATCCCCTCTGCAGCCGCTCCAGTGCAATCACATCCTTCCTATAATATGGCGACCAGAATTGCACACCGTACTCCAGCTGTGGCCTCACCAAAGTTCTATACATTTTCAACATGACTTCCTTGCTTCTGTAATCTGTGTCGCAATTGATGAAGGCAAATATACCATATGTCTTATTCACCACCCTATTAACCTGCCCTTCTGCCTTCAGAGATCTATTTACAGACACACCAAGGTCTCTTTGTTCCTTGGGACTTCTAGTGTGGTGCCAGTCATTGAATATTTCCTTGTCAAATTGCTCCTTCCAAAGTGTATCACCTCACATTTTTCAGGATTAAATTCTATCGCCACTTTTCTGCTCATTTGACATCCCGTCTGTATTTTCCTGTAACCCAAGACACTCAGCCCCACTGTAAACACCCGGCCAATCTTTGTGTCATCCACAAACTTACTGATCCTACCCCCCACATAGTCATCTAAGTCATTTCTATAAATGACGAATAATAGGGGTCCCGGCACAAATCCAGTGGCACGCCACTGGACACTGGTTTCCAGTCACTAAAGCAGCTGTCTGTCACCTACAGCTCAGCCAGCTTTGAATCCACCTTATCAAGTTCCCCTGTATCCCATGTGCATTTGCCTTCTTTATAAGTCTCCCATGTGGGACCTTGTCAAATGCTTTGCTGAAATCCATGTAAATTACATCAACTGCACTACCCTCATCAACACACTTAGTCATGAGCTCATAAATATAATCAGATTTGTTAGCATGCCCTCCTTCTGACAAGGCCATGCTGACTATTCCTGATCAAACTTTGCCTCGCCAAGTAGAGATAGATTTGCTCCTTCAGAATTTTCTCCATTAGTTTCCCCACCACTGACGTGAGACTCACTGACCTGTAGTTCTCTGGCTTAACCCAACAGCCTTTCTTAAATAGTGGGACCACAGTTGCGGTTCTCCAGTCCTCTAGCACCTCTCCCATGGCCAGAGAAGAATTAAAACTTGGATTAGGGCCCCTGCAATCTCCTTCCTCTCCTCCCACAGCAACCTGGGACACAGTTCGTCCAAACCTGGATATTTCTCTACTTTTAAGCCCTCCAATAACTTGTCCCTCCCTCTGACAACTTGCTCAATAACCTCAGTCTCTCTTCATGAGTTAAAATCTGCCTCCCCATTCTCTTGGGTGAAGGGTATTCATTTAACACCTTACCAATGTCCTCTTGTTCCACCCACAGATTCCTCCCTTGGACACTACTTTTTTCCTCGTTATCATCTTCCCATTGATATACTTATAGAATATCTTGGGATTTTCCCTACTTTTGCCAGCCAGAGCTTTATCATATTCCCTCTTTGCTCTCCTAATTGCTTTCTTAAGCTCCATCCTGCACTTTCTGTATTCTACTAATGCCTCTGTTGATGTACTTATTAAAAGCCTCTTCCTTCTCATTGCATCCTGACTATGTCTGGTCGTCAATGGTTCTCTGGGCTTCTTATTCCTTCCTGTTACCCTAGAGGGAGCATTTTGGGCCTGTACCCTCCCCATTTCCTCTTTGAACACCCCCCCCTCCCCCACTGCTCTTCTGTAGATCTTCCCACCAGTAACTTGTTCCAATCTACCTGCCTTATTTTACTAAAGTCTTCTCTTTCCCCCCCCAATCCAAGACCTTTTTCTGCAATTTGCCTATTTCCTTGTCCATAACAAACTTAAATTGCACCTTGTTGTGGTCACGATCACTAAAATGCTCCCCCATCATCACAGCCACGTGTCCGGCTTCATTCCCCACAATTAGGTCCAGCATTGCATCGTCCCTTGTTGGACCCTCCACATGTTACACATGTCCCTTGTACACATTTTACAAACTTTGCTCCATCTAAGCCCTTAACACAATGACTATCCCAGTTAATGTTGGGAAAGTTGAAATCATCCACTTTAATTACCCTAATATTATTTTTACACACTTCTGCAAATTGCGATCATATTTGCTCCTCAATTTCCTGCTGACTGTCTGGGGATCTACTAGCAATGTGGCTGTCCCTTTGGTTTCCTAAGATCTATCCACAAAGTTTCATTTAATGCTACCTCCAAGATATCATCTCTCCTTACTGCAGTAACTGACTCCATAACTAATGGTGCAATGCCTCCCCCTCTTGGTCCCTCCCCTGTCAGTCCTAAAGATATGAGGAACAAGCTCTAGGTCAAAGCAGCTAATGTGTTTCTTTTTATTTATTGCCCAACCTGGAATGGTTTGCTGGGCCATTTCAGTTAAGTGTCAGCCACATTACTGGGTGTCTGGACCAGCAGGTTTCCTTCCCTAAGAGGACGTTAGTGAACCAGATAGTGGACTTTTTACAACAATTGACAATGTTTTCCTGAACATCATTCCACTTTTCATTCCAGCTTTTTATTGAATTTGCGTTTCACCATTTATCGTGGTGGGATTCAAACCAAGTCTCCCTAAAGTCTCTGGATTAATATTCCAGCAACAATACCACCCCGCCCTCCCCTTCCCTTCCCCTGTGTTAATTAACTTTCTCATTAAGGAACCAGGTAGATATCTGGTTGGGAACAATGTTGAAAAATTAATACAAGGCGAAATGTAAACTGTAATGAAATACTCCAGGGATACAACTGTTCCAGTACTGCTGGGGAATGGTGTAAGTTCTTTTTTTTTTAATTTTAAGAGAACTGCAGGCCATTGTTGAATGGTGGAGATGTGAGGTTGAATAACTTGGGGATTTTGCTTGTTCGATCTGCATATTGACATTAACGCATAATTACTCCGTTAAAAATTATGTTGAGCAAAGTTAGAATTTGAATTTCCTCCTCTTTTCTAATTGCTTCCACCACAGGAAAGCCCCCTGCTTTAGATCAGTCCTTGCATGTTGATGTACAGAACCTTATGCCTAATTGCAAAGGGAGGCGAGGAGGTGGGGTGGTGCTAGGGGCAGATTTTCCCAAGCAAAGCGAGGCAGATTTGCATGGGACTTCCATCCCCTGAAATTGAAGTTGGGTCAGGATCGCCACTATATTCCGGCTTGCAAGATGGGATTGAAGGTGAATGAGGAATGGCCTTGGATTTGTCAGGTAAGTAAGTACCTGGTTAAGGAACCAATTAGGAACCTGTTTCGTCACATTTCTGCATTTCTCAGACATCGCACTTGTTTGGCGACTTGGTAACAACTCGCCAAGGTCACAAAGGTGAGGACACACTGAGAAGAGCTCCTTCAGTGAAACTGACCAGCTGAGAAGGCTTTGATCAGTGAACTGAAGAGCTCCAGCCATGATCAGGTGAGAAGTGACAGTTCAAAGTACCTCTCAAGAGTGATTAACATACTGCTTGACACGTGATTTCCAACTTCTTGGAAGGTACGTCACCTGTTCCACACTTCACTCACCCTCAGCCGCACCCCTTCTGCTGTCAACCTTCACCAGTGTGAAGTTTTACAACACCAGGTTAAAACCCAACAGGTTTATTTCAAATCACTAGCTTTCAGAACGCAGCTCCTTCATCAGGTGCAAGGGGCGAAATGGTGTGAACGTCCATAATGGCTTGGGTGGAGGGGATGAAAGGACAACATTTTGTGTAGAGTGACATGGGTGCCAGAGGCTATGGGGATAATCATAATAATAATAATCGCTTATTGTCACAAGTAGGCTTTAATGAAGTTACTGTGAAAAGCCCCTAGTCGCCACATTGCAGCACCTGTTCGGGGAGGCCGGTACGGGGATGTGAGGTGCTGCACGGGTTTTCCAGCCCTGCCAAAGTCAAATTGGCTTCAAATGGTTCATCGCATTTTTCGGCCCCACACTCCCTGCAACCAGATTGTAAAATTCCGCCCATAATACTTAATTTCTCAACAATACAGCAAAACATTTCCAGAACAATAATGGTCTTCCGGAACCTTTGAACAAACATTTGAGATGCAAAGCTTTTGGAAGGAGATTAACTTTGTGGAGCCTCGTATTAACCTTTGGTCTGTGTGACAATACAAGAAAGAAACTCGCCAGCAAGCATTCCACCTCCAGTTATATTTCTATCTTGCCAATATTGCAGGTCCAACACATGGGAAGATGGCAGATATCGTTCATATAATTTAAGAACTCATCAATCCAACCAGACTTCTGCATGTATCAGTGTGGCCCATCTGATAGATTGACTGTTCCCTATGAGTCTGAGAAACACGTGCTCTTGTTAAGACAGGCATCCAGATGATATCTGCAAGGAAAATATATCAAATGGTGGAGAAGACGCGGTGGGCTAAATGGCCTACTTCTGGGCCTAAGTCTTATGGTTGTGGTGAACCACTGTAATAGGAGATGTAAGGTAGGACCTGCACTACAGGTTCGCCGGTAGCTCTTGCCGGCTGGCTCCGCCCACTGAGAACTGTATAAATATGTATGACCTCCAGTGCCCTGCCATTTCGCCAGCTGCAGCAGGAGGCCACGCATCTGACTGTAATAAAGCCACAGTTGTACCCAACTTCAGTCTTTGTGCAATTGATCGTGCATCAATTTATTACAGTCAGAGTTTCCACAGAATGGATATCCGAATTAAGCCCGATCGCCTGCAGCTGGATCCTCACTCGCCCGACACCAGAAAAGACTTTACTCACTGGCTGGCATGTTTTGAGGCCTACATCAAGGCTGCAGACCCCGAGCCAACGGAGCTCAGAAGACAAACGTCCTGTATTCCAGACTGAGCTCCAGCATGTTTCCGTTGATCCAAGACGCCACAAACTACACAAAAGCAATGGAACTCCTTAAGGAACACTACGCGCAGAAGGCGAACACGCTCTTCGCCAGGCATGTACTCGCCACCCGCTCGCAACTACCTGGTGAGTCCATCGAAGACTTCTGGCGGGCCCTAATTCCACTCGTCCGGGACTGTGACTGTCAGGCCGTCACGGCCGCCAAACACTCTAATCTCCTCATGCATCGCGCCTTCGTGACGGGGATTGCGTCGGACCGCATCCGAGAACGATTACTGGAAGGGGCCACGTTTGAACCGGCGGAGACGAAAACCTTGGCGCTCTCCTTGACGGTCGCATTCCGTAACGTACAATCGTACCTCTCCCGCCACGCTAACCACCCTTCTACTGCTTCCTGGACCCCGCCGACGACCTCCTCAGCCGGGGCCCTGCCTTCCCTATACGCCTGCGCCGCACGCCGATCCGCTCACCCCGGGGGTCCCCGCTGCTACTTCTGCGGTCAGCAGAAGCACCCCCGCCAACACGGCCCGGCCCGCACTGCAGTTTGTAAAGCCTGCAGTAAAAAGGGCCACTTCGCGGTGGTGTGCCAGGCCCACACAGTCGCTGCGATCATGCCCACTATCGCCCCCTCCCCCACGCCAGATGCACAATGGGAGCCGCCATCGTCTCCTCCCAGGTCTATGTGCGACCAATGGGCACCGGCATCTTGTTTCCCTTCGGCCACGTGCGCCCCATGGGTGCCGCCATCTTGTCCCGACCCCACACTGTGCGCAACATGGGCGTCACCATCTTGTCCCCCACAGGGTCTCCGGACGTCCCGACATTGGAACCGACACGCTCGCCACCCGAGGCATCCGATGGCTACCCGCAGCTCGCTTCGATGACACTGGACCAATCTCGTCCACACAACCTGGCCACCGCATCGGGGACGGTTAAAATCAACGGCCACGCGACCTCGCGCCTGCTGGACTCCAGGAGCACCGAAAGCTTCGTTCAACCAGATACGGTAAGGCGCTGCTCCCTCGCGGTCCATCCTGCCAATTAAAGGATCTCCCTAGCCTCCGGATACCACTCCGTCCCGATCCGAGGCTTTTGTACAGTCACCCTCACGGTCCAGGGCGTAGAATAGAGTAACTTCCGCCTCTCTGTCCTTCCTAATCTCTGCGCTGCACTCTTGTTGGGCCTGGACTTCCAGTGGAACCTCCAGAGCCTCGCCCTCAAATTCGGCGGGCCCTTACCCCCCCATTACCGTTTGCGGCCTCGCGACCCTCCAGGTCGATCCCCCCCTCCTTTTTTGCCAATCTAACTGCGGATTGCATGCCCGTTGCCACTAGGAGCAGACGGTACAGCACCCAGGACAAGACCTTCATCAGGTCCGAAGTCCAGCGGCTGCTCAAGGAGGGTATTATCGAGGCCAGCAACAGCCCCTGGAGAGCCAAAGTGGTAGTGGTTAAAACTGGGGAGAAACACAGGATGGTCGTGGACTACAGCCAGACCATCAATCGGTACACGCAGCTTGACGCGTACCCCCTCCCACGCATATCTGATATGGTCAATCAGATTGCGCAGTACCGGATCTTCTCAACAATTGACCTGAAATCCGCCTACCACCAGCTCCCCATCCGGAAGTCGGACCGGCCTTACACTGCCTTCGAGGCGGACGGTCGCCTCTACCACTTCCTTAGACTCCCCTTTGGTGTCACAAATGGGGTCTCTGTCTTCCAAAGAGAGATGGGCCGAATGGTCGACCAGTACAGTTTGCGGGCCACCTTTCCGTACTTGGATAATGTCGCCATCTGCGGCCATGACCAGCAGGACCATGTTGCCAACCTCGCTAAATTCCTCTGCACTGCCACTCTTCTCAACCTGACCTACAACAAAGAGAAGTGCGTGTTCAGCACGACCCGGCTAGCCATTCTCGGCTATCTAGTCCAAAACGGATTTCTCGGGCCCGACCCCGACTGCATGCGCCCTCTCGTGGAACTTTCCCTCCCCCACTGCCCCAAGGCTCTCAAACAATGCCTGGGGTTCTTTTCCTACTACGCTCAGTGGTTCCCAAACTAAAGGCCTGCCCATTCATTCAGTCCACCCAATTCCCCCTTGCGGCCGAGGCACAACATGCTTTCGCCCGCATCAGAGCAGATATCGCCAAGGCCAGGATGCGCGCAGTGGACGAGTCACCGCCTTTCCAAGTAGAAAGCGATGCTTCAGACGTCGCCCTTGCCGCCACTCTAAACCAGGCATGCAGACCCGTGGCATTCTTTTCCCACACCCTTCATGCCTCGGAAATTCGACACTCATCCGTCGAAAAGGAGGCCCAAGCTATCGTTGAAGCTGTGTGGCGTTGGAGGCATTACCTGGCTGGTAAGAGATTCACTCTCCTTACGGACCAACGGTCGGTAGCCTTCATGTTCAATAACACACAGCGGGGCAAGATCAAAAATGATAAAATCTTGCGGTGGAGAATCGCGCTCTCCACCTATATTTACGAGATCTTGTATCACCCCGGCAAACTCAACAAGCCTCCAGACGCTCTCTCCCGAGGTACATGTGCCAGCGCACAAGTGGACCAACTCCGGGCCCTACACGACAGCCTTTGTCACCTGGGGGTCACTCGATTGTACCATCTGGTCAAAGCTCGCAATCTGCCCAACTCCGTCGAGGAAGTAAGGGCAGTCTCCAGGGACTGCCAGGTCTGTGTGGAGTGCAAGCCGCACTTCTACCGGCCAGACCGTGCGCGCCTGGTGAAGGCCTCCCGCCCCTTTGAACGCCTCAGCGTGGATTTCAAAGGGCCCCTCCCCTCCACGGACCGTAACACGTACATTCTCAGTGTGGTCGATGAGTACTCCAGATTCCCCTTTCCATCCCATGCCCCTGATGTGTTGGGTGCTCTGCTACACAGACGAACCAACACGGTTACGAATGGTACAACTCGGTTTTATCACTAACATATATTTACAGTGGTAAACTGGTTACTGAGGTTCGATCATAACCCTTGAATCTGTGGACCTATTCCTAACACTATCTCGGAGTGGCACTCAGCACATGGTGGATGTCTGAGTGGCTTGCTGTGAGCTCTGTGCCTTGAGCTGTCTCCTGCTGGAATGCCCCGGAAGTGTTGTGTTCCCTGTTTTGTAGTGTGTATGCTTTTGCCTGTGATTGGCTGTGGCGTTGTGTGTGTGTTGATTGGTTCATTGATCTGTATGTCTGTTTGCACCATGATGTTTACCTGAATATCATGACATCCCCCCCTTTTTTAAAAGAACATGTGCCTATGTGGTTATAAATAGAGCTGTGTACTGAGTGCAGCTGAATGTGTGTGTGTGCAATATCTACAGCATGTACATGGGGCTAAACTATATACAAGGGGCGATGTCGGGTGTGACATAGCAACGAGGTGGTACCATAAACAAAGGACGGGGAAATGTTGAACGACAAAACAAACTCCTGTAACGACAAGGAAGAAAAGAAACATATTAACACAGTGGTATTATGAGTTCAATGTACAAACAGGCTCATAAGTCCAGTCGAGTAGGTGGGCGACGAATTCGGGTTGACCGCCTCAAGGGTGGGTCAGGATCCACCGGCTGAGGAATGGGCCTGGCCACGGGCGACGACGGAAGGGGCATGGTGGCAGGAAGCTCCACGAAGTCGACATCAGGAACAACAGGAGGGCGTGGTACCGGTGTAAGTTCCCGTAGCGAGCGTGGAAGTAGGCGAAGAGCCCGGCGATTGTGCCTGCGAATGGATCCATCAGGCATGCGAACCAGGAACGAGCGGGGAGCCACACGTCAGAGAACTTCGGCAGGTGCTGACCAGCCACCTTCTGGTAGGTGGATGCGGACGTTGTCTTCAGGCGCCAGGGCGGGAAGATCAGTTGCACGTGTGTCATATACCTCTTCTGGCGAACGTGCTGCTGTTGCATTCTGCGCAGTACCGGAGCATGGTTGGTTGTGGGTACCAGAATGGATGGCACAGTGGTCCTGAGGGCGTGACCCATCAACAGCTGGGCTGGTGAGAGGCCAGTGGCTAGTGGGGCCGAGCGATAGGCCAGCAGGGCTAGGCAGAAATCCAATCCGGCAGCAGCAGCCTTGCAGAGGAGCCGCTTGACAATGTGAACGCCCTTCTCCGCCTTTCGATTGGACTGGGGATACAGAGGGCTGGATGTCACGTGTGTGAAGCAATACGAAGCAGCAAAGGACGACCATTTCTGGCTGGCAAAACAAGGTCCATTGTCCGACATGACAGTAATCGGAATGCCGTGGCGAGCGAAGGTGTCTTCGCAGGCCCTTATGACAGCGGACAATGTCAAATCGTGCAGGCGTATGACCTCTGGATAGTTTGAAAAGGAACCAATGACGATTACATAGTCCCTGCTGAGCGCATGAAAAAGGTCCACACCCAACTTCGCCCAGGGGGACGTCACCAGCTCATGGGGCTGAAGCGTCTCAGGAGGTTGCGCCGGTTGAAACCTTTGGCAGGTGGGGCAGTTGAGCACCACATTGGCAATGCCATCACTGATGCCTGGCCAGTATATCGCCTCTCGGGCCCTCCGTCTGCACTTCTCGACCCCCAGATGGCCTTCGTCTAGTTGGTCGAGGACCAGCTTGTGCGTGCTGTGCGGAATCACAACTCCGGTCCAGCTTTAGGAGGACACGATCAATGACGGCCAAGTCGTCTCGGACATTGTAGAACTGCGGGCACTGTCCTTTGAGCCACCCTCCCGTCATGTGGCGCATCAGCAGTTGTAGAAGGGGGTCAGCCGCAGTCTCCCGGCGAATACGGGCCAGACTGGAGTCGTCAGCTGGCAGGTTTGCCGATGTGAAGGCCACCTGCGCTTCGACCTGACAAACGAACCCCTCCGAATCGGGCAGCGTGCTCACTGCTCTAGATAGGGCATCCGCAATGATAAGGTCCTTTCCCGGGGTGTAGAGCAGTTGGAAGTCATACCTCCTGAGTTTGAGTAGGATGCGCTGGAGGCGAGGGGTCATCTAGTTCAGGTCCTTATGTATGATGCTGACCAGTGGGCGATGGTCAGTCTCAACGGTAAACTGGGGGAGACCATACACATAGTCATGGAAATTGTCTATTCCGGTTAGCAAACCCAGGCACTCCTTTTCGATCTGCGCGTAGCGCTGTTCTGTGGGGGTCATGGCCCGTGAGGCATAGGCGACCGGGGCCCATGACGCAGTGTCATCCCGCTGTAGGAGTACCGCCCCAATGCCGGACGGGCTGGCATCAAGTCAAAATTTTAGTGTCACGAGATGTGTCGAAAAATGCTAATGCCGGGGCTGTGGTGAGCTTAATTTTGAGCTCCTCCCATTCCTTCTGGTGTGCGGGCAGCCACTGGAACTCCGTGGACTTCTTGACTAGGTGGCGCAGAGCCGTCGTGTGGGAGGCAAGGTTGGGAATGAACTTCCCCAGGAAGTTGACCATGCCTAGGAAGCGTAGCACTGCTTTCTTGTCTGCCGGCTGCGGCATGGCTGCAATGGCGCTCACCTTGTCTGCGTCTGGATGGACCCCTGACCGGGATCTGTGGTCCCCCAGAAACCTCAACTCGGTTTGGCAGAAAGAACACTTGGCTCGGTTGAGGCGCAGGCCGTTTTCCCGTATGCTCGCAAAGACGCGCTGGAGACGATTGATGTGCGGTGGACCAGATGATGACGTTGTCCACGTAGACGCGCACCCCTTCGATGCCCTCCATCATCTGTTCCATGATCCTGTGATGGACCTCGGATGCTGAGATGATGCCAAATGGCATTCTGTTATATCAGAACCTGCCGAAAGGGGTGTTGGAGATGCACAGCTTTCGGCTGGACTGATCCAGTTGGATCTGCCAAAAACCCTTTGAGGCATCCAGTTTTGTGAAGATTTTAGCCCGGGCCATTTCGTTTGTGATCTCTTACCGTTTGGGTATGGGGTAGTGTTCCCCTCATTATGTTGTTGTTGAGGTCTTTTGGATCAATGCAGATTCGGACCTCGCCGGAGGGCTTCTTAACACACACCATGGAGCTGACCCATGGCGTGGCCTCCGTGACCCGGGATAGCACCCCTTGGTCCTGGAGATCCTGCAGCTGCTGCTTGAGGCGGTCTTTGAGTGGCGCTGGGACCCTGTGAGGTGCGTGAATGACCGGGGTGGCATCTGGTTTGAGCCGAATTCTGTAGCTGTAGGGCAGTGTTCCCATGCCCTCGAATTCCCTCTGGTTGTGGGCGAGGAGCGATTGGAGCTGTGCCCTGAATTCTGCATCCGGGAAGTCAGATGTGCCTTCTGGAGACAGAGCGTGGACTCGTTGCACGAGGTGGAGAACCTTGCATGCCTGTGCGCCTAGCAGGGAGTCCTTTGATGATCCGACTATTTTGAATGAGAGTGTGGCCGTGTGTGTGTTGTGTGTCACCTGGAGCTGGCAGGATCCCATAGCCGGGATAACGTTCCCATTGTAGTCGACCATCTTGCAACGGGATGGCCGAATTGGTGATCTGACCTTCATGGCGTAGAAGGCTGACCATGTGAGGTTGGCGAAGGCGCCAGTGTCCAGACGGAATGTTATCGGTGATCGGTTGACCGTTAGGGTGGCACACCATTCATCACCCGGATTGACAGTGTTCACTTGCAACGGCTGGTGGGTCCTGGTTGGAGACATCCGGTTCCCATCAATGACCGCAACACGGAAGGCATCCCGGTCGTCTGTGTCACTGGTCTGGATATCGTCTGGGCACGACTCGTAGTAAGGAGGCTGAATGGCCCGCACGTCCCTGCGAGGTTGTCGGAATTGGGGAACATTGGCAGGTTGAGCTGCTCGACAGCAGGCAGCGTAGTGGCCCATCTTGCCACAGCGGAGGCATTGTCGGTTTCTTGCCGGACATTGCCGCTTTAAATGTGTGGCTCCGCAGTTGCCGCACGTCATGACGTCATGGCGTTCGTTGTGCCAGCGGGCATGCGCAGTTCGGTCTTGCGTCGAGCGCGCCTGCGCATCACGTCCCTCTGTGTCGACGTCTTTTTTGGCGCACACAAACGCGGGAGGCTTCGGAAAGCGCGCAAAATGGCCGCCCTCATCCGGGCTGCGGGCCGGGAGGAACTCTATCCCCTGGACCTGTTCGGCCTCATAGAATGCCTGCCTCGCCGATCCGGCCACGTAGGACCCCTGCCGCGCCGATTCGGCCGCTTTAAATTGGGAGTAGCGGCTAGTCGCGTTTTCATGCAGGACACCGGCTTCGATTGCGGAGGCTAGGGTGAGGCCTTTTATTTTTAGGAGCTGCTGGCGTAGGGTGCCCGAGGTGACCCCAAAAACAATCTGGTCCCGAATCATTGAATCGGAGGTGGTGTCGTAACCGCAGGACTGCGCGAGGATATGGAGGTGCGTAAGGAAGGATTGAAAGGGCTCATCCTTACCCTGCAGGTGCTGCTGGAAGAGATACCTCTCTCAACTCTCATTGACCTTGACATTGAAGTGTTGGTCGAGTTTGAGAAGGACCATGTTGTACTTGGTCTTGTCCTTCCCTTCCGCGAACACCAGAGAGTTGTAGACATGGATGGCGTGTTGACCTGCCGTGGAGAGGAGGATGGCGATCTTTCTGGTGTCCAAAGCGCGCTCCTTTTCGTTGGCTTTCAGGAAGAGCTGGAAGCGCTGTTTGAACAGCTTCCAATTGACGCCGAGGTTTCCAGCGACTTGTAGCTGCTGCGGCGTGCTGACGGTGTCCATGGCGCAGGATGGCAGATTCCTGAGGATTCATGGGTAGGTCCCACAGTTACCGGGTTCCAATCCTGATACTATGATGTGTTGGGTGCTCTGCTGCACAGCGAATCAACACGGTTGTGAATGGTACAACTCAGTTTTATTACTAACATATATTTGCAGTGGTTACTGAGGTTCGATCATGACCCGTGAATCTGTGGACCTATTCCTAACACTATCTTGGAGTGGCACTCAGCACATGGTGGATGTCTGAGTGGCTTGCTGTGAGCTCTGTGCCCTGAGCTGTCTCCTGCTGGAATGCCCCGGAAGTGTTGTGTTCCCTGTTTTGTAGTGTGTATGCTCTTGCCTGTGATTGACTGTGGTGTTGTGTGTGTGTTGATTGGTTCATTGATCTGTCCATCAGTATGTATGTCTGTTTGCACCATGATGTTTACCTGAATATCATGACAGCCCCGATATGACGTCTGCCACTGTCATCAAGGCCCTCAGCACCATCTTCACTCTGTTTGGTTTCCCCGCCTACATCCACAGTGACAGGGGATCCTCATTCATGAGCGATGAGCTGCGTCGGTTCCTGCTCAGCAGGGGTATAGCCTCCAGCAGGACGACCAGCTACAACCCCCGGGGAAATGGGCAAGTAGAACGGGAGAATGGGACGGTTTGGAGGGCCGTCCACCTGGCCCTATGGTCCAGGAACCTCCCAGCCTTTCGCTGGCAGGAGGCCCTCCCTGACGCTCTGCACTCCATCCGGTCACTATTGTGCACTGCCACTAATAACACACCCCATGAACGTGTTGTTACCTTCTCCAGGAAGTGCACACCTGGGGTGTCGCTCCCGACTTGGCTCGCTGCTCCAGGACCGGTCCTTCTCCGTAGGCACGTCCGACTCCACAAGGCGGACCCCTTGGTGGACAGGGTTCACCTGCTCCACTCCAATCCTCAATATGCCTACATTGAGTTCCCCGATGGCTGCCAAGATACTGTCTCACTCAGGGACCTGGCACCATCAGGTTCCACCCCAACCCCCCCCCCCCCACCAATGTGCCCCCGCCCCCACTTGCCACCACGCCGCCAATATTTACCCCACCAGACCACCCACCCCCCTCCCCTTTTCCACGCAAGAGGACGAAGAGGACTTCTACACGCTCCCGGAGTTCCCCGATGACTGGCCAGCATCAGCACTGCCACCGCTGCCATCGGTGCCACCTCCACCACCACCAGCACCGACTTTGCCGCCACCGTTACGCCGCTCCCAATGAAGCACCGGACCGGCTGAACCTTTGACGGACTCCGGACCGTGAACATGGACTTTTCTTTCCCTACCACTGTACATAATTGCACTAATTGTATATAGTTTCATGTCACCCCCGCCGGACTCATTTTTAACAGGGGGTGAATGTGGTGAACCACTGTAATAGGAGATGCAAGGTAGGACCTGCACTACAGGTTCACCGGTAGCTCCTGCCGGCTGGCTCCGCCCACGGAGAACTGTATAAATATGAAAGACCTCCAGTGCCCTGCCATTTCGCTAGTTGCAGCAGGAGGCCATGCATCTGACTGTAATAAAGCCGCAGTTGTACCCAACTTTAGTCTTTGTGCAATTGATCGTGCATCAATGGTCTTGAATCAATCAATCGCTGCCTAAAAGGGAGGCAGAGACCCTCATAACAGTTAAGAAGTATTTAGATGCGATATCAATGTATGCAAGGCTATGGGATTGGAGTAGTTAAGTGGTTGTTTTGACCGGTGCAGACGCAATGGACCGAAGGGCCTTTCACTGTGCTGCAGGCCTCTGACTATTATTAATTCTGGTGGGTGATTGTCTACAAACATTTTGCGTATTAGTCAGCAACATTGATTTCCCGCCCTTCTCCAGCACAAGAGAAAACAAAAGACAGCAGACCATCTCTCTCTCGGAATGTAAATGCAGAAGCCGGTTTCGAATTACTAAAATGCTGGCAAGTCACAAATTCCCATTGGGCGAAAAAAAAATTGTAATGTGTTTATTATAATCTCAAACAGTCAGATTTCCAATTTGCCATCTTTGACAGGGTCTATTATACTTGGGTCTGTGAAAGCAGCATTGCTTGATGGAGTACAAGGCCTTCTCTCATTTCATGTTTTTCTTTTGTTCTTAAAAATAAAACCATGTTACGAGATGTGTGGATATTGAAATGCTTATCTCCATAGGGACTTTCTCTTTAAGTTGCATTGAGCGAAAAGAAGGAAGAAGATTGAACGCCCACAGACATTACAGTCTGAAAAAATAAATTGTCCTCAAAGTGCTTATCGCATATGGCAGCATGTTATTTCTACATTAAGAAGTGCTGCCAATAGTATGCCTCCTCCTGTGCATTTCAGAGTGATCCTGACAGAACGTTTAAATATTAATCTAGCTGCTGCATTGCCGAAGGGCGTGGGTGTTGGGATTGGTATTTCCTCCCGAGTACTGAATATTCCATTTGGCTTTCGGAATGATCCCATTTCACATTGCAACACGGGGCTGTGAATCTTCAAAGCTTGTTAACTTGTGCTTGTCTGCAGCCCAGCAGCCGACACCTTGCCATATTCGAGCCCAGGGTTTGGCTGATCACCAACATCACTGAAACAGATTAGTTGGTCCCTCAAATCATTGCTGTGTGCAGGACCTCACTGTGCGCACACGAGCTGCCATGTGTGCCTACAAATCAGTAGGGACCAGAAAATTGGGGCTTGGCACATCCTGAGGACAGTGCACCGCACTTGCCCCAATTTTAATTTTGTTCATTCTTAAACTGCAGTACTGTTTTTATGTTCTGTTTTTTTAATGACGAGAGTCATGAAGTAAAGACCCATGTGTCAGCTGAAGCAAAATAGGCCAATACATTGGAAGTTAAACTTTAATTTCCACATTTCACAGCTTGTTATTTGTAACAACAAATGGCAGTGAACGTCTGCTTTGGAGACCAACAAAGGCCAAGTGGTTCATTGGAACCTGTGCAGCTCACAGCAGCTGTGAGGAAAGCAAGCTCATGTTAATCTATCCAATATTAATGCGGGAGACAAGACATCAGGTCATAGGTTTATCTCTACCGGTCAGCCTTCCATAATAATCTGTTTATTTGTAACCTGTCCAAAAAAAATTTGAAAGCTTTTTCTCGACTGAGCTGAGTATCAAAAAAAAAATGGCACGTTGCCATGGGAGGAGGTGTTCAATCTGACTGACGAGATAAAAGAAAGCAGAGCTATGGGGGCAGCAGGGTCGGGAGGCACATCATGCTAATTGGAGAACTCTTTTAAAGAACCAGCAGGGGCCCCATCGACTGAATGATATCCTTTTGTGCTTTATGATTCCCCTGTGTCCGAATGTTCCTTCAGCAGTAAGGATCAAGATGGTGGATCAAGATGGTGAATCAAGTCCACACCTGAGCTGCTCATTAGCATTTTCTTTTAGTTTAACATTTACGATCTAACTCCCGACTGATCTTCCTACTGACCCACTGTCTGCACCTGAGTGAAACCATAATAAAGAGCAAGAGATTTCTTTGAGCAGGGACTCCATTTGTGTAATACGTAAATGTGAAACTTATTCTGGGTCTGACGCTTATTGCAGTGTTAAATACTTGCGGGGTTCAATCTGCTGCTTTTGTTTGTGTCCGTCGAGCTGTGTTGAAGTCCATCGTAATGTGGGCATTTATCGAAGTGAGTTTCATCCACCGATGTTGCATGGCCACTGACAACCTTCAGCAGTTAAAAGTGTCTGAGATGACAGATTATGGAGTTATATTTAACAGGGATTTATCAGTAATATGCACAGCCTGTTCTTTATCCACACACATTGCAATTAGTCTGAAAGAAAGAAATCTGGATTCGGGAACAGACAGCTGGAATGCTTCACATCAGCCTTACTCCGAAATGATTTATTTAATAAGTAATAATTGCAAGTCGATAGGCTCTTAATCTTGTCAAGCGACTGGTTAACATTAGGGAATAACCTAAAGGCAATAAACAGAACAAGTTTGCTTATTATGCCATATTGAATCAATGTACAATTAGTTTATAACTCAATAATTAAAATGTTCATCGGCCCCAGGTAACGTCTTGTTTGTTTGTTAGCCTCTTTCCATTGTGCATGGAGTTGATCTATTGTGCATTGCTAATCAATACAATTTGACCATTGGGGGTAATTTCCCAACTTTACATTTGCATATTGGAAATGTTTGTCCTTGTGCATATGAGTTTCTCACTATTTGGTGCTGAAATTTATGTCCTCTAATTACTGATTCATCAAGTGAAAACTAATTTTCCACTTAACCCATGCCATCAATGAGAGCACTGCTGATGTTTCCAACCTGTTAGGCATCCTGACATGTTCCACTGGAGGCGAAGGAGAGCGATCAGGTCAAGAACCGTCACGAGCGAAGGGACACAATGGCAACTTGCCTGGTGCCCAACATCAGCACCATTATTGAAGGTATCTAAGACATCGAGCAGTCAGTGACGGCCATGGCTGAGGGTCTCTGCAGAATGTCCAACTCGCTGGGGAGTGTCATCCAGTACCAGGCTGACCTTGATGAGGTTCTGTGGGACATGTCCCGCTCTCAGATGGTAATGACCAAGGCACTGCAGAGCATGTCCCAGTCACAAGTGGGCATTGCTGAGGCACTGTACAGCATGTCCCAGTCACTGAGGAGCATCAACGAGTGCGTTAACACGGTAGTGCGGACCGTGGGGAACCGCCAGGGCTGGCAGAGCCAGATGATGTAGGGCCATCCGGGGCTCGAACCAGCTGCCCCTCCATCTCGGAATGAGCCCCAGGACATTGGCCAGGAGGAGGAGGCACAGGGTAACCCGGACCCATCCATGGAGTGATGACAGCCAACAGCACCCCCCCCCCCCCCCCCCCCCCGAGTTCCACCCCTCTGGCTGCGACTCGAAGCCAGCACATGGGACAGGGCGACACGGCTGTGCATGTGCTGCTGCCAAGTAAGCCGGGGCCCTCTGGCCCAAGCCCCCAGGGAAATCGAAGACCACGGGACGAGGTAGGCAGCTGGTTGCCTCCATCTTGGATGTGCATCCTAGGGAAACATCCAGATGTAGTGGTAGAGCTAGGAGGGCCAAGCATGTTGAGGATTACTCAGGGCATTGGGGAAGGAGGTGGGTGGTAGGTTCGGGGTGGGTGGTAGGTTCGGGGTGGGGGGTGGCCTCATTGGGAGAGTGGGGAATTGTAAAACACATGAAACATCTTTTGTGCATGACCATTGTGGCACCTCTGCCACTTTCATCTGCATTACGGGCTGACCTCCAATCCTTTGGCCCATCTCTCCGGACATGTCCCCGGAGCTGTGACCCAGGGCGTTCGGATGTTGACTGCTGCGTGTGTGGTGTTGCCTCCACAGTGTTCAAGCACAGTGTCCATGAATCAAGATGTGATTGGGATGCTAGAAAATGACTTCCACATGCTACATGGCCCGCCCACCCATGGGAATCCACTTAATCCATGATTGCCAATTCCCTATTAACAATAGCCTTCAGCTGGACTTCCAGTGGCGTTTGCGAGCGGGTCGGCCGCATCGAGAGGAGCTCCCACCGGTGGCCACTATTGGCAGGGATTTCGGGGGCCCCCCCGATTATTGTCGGCCTTTGGGGCCGTCCTGGGCATCAAGCGGGGCCGGTTTGAAAACTGGCGAGGAACCCCTCGCGGGTGTCGGGCAGCTGGTGCTGAGGCGTCGGGCCCAGCCCGCGCGGAGGTCGGAGCAGTGGGGGCGAAGCCAAACGGAGGTCAAGGCGCAGGCCCGAAGCCAGGGCGCGATGTAGGTGAGATGTCCCACATCGGGTGGCTCCCGCCTAGAATGTTGTAAGAAGACTGAAGTCCGGTCCCAGGGGAATTCTGGAGGAATACAAAAAAGAAGAAAAAGAAGTTTTAAAGAAACTTGGTGTAAGTTTTTTTTTCTTCTTTTTTTGAAGGTAGAATTTTTTGTTTTTCTATTTTTAAAAAAAAAAAATTGAAGAAGGAAAGAAGGGTGAAAAGAAAAATAAAAGGAAAAATAATAAGTCGTTAAAGGATGCGAAAAGCAGTGTCGAAGAAGAGAGGAAATGTGGGCTCGCCGTTGAATGAGAGGACCAGCAAAAGTGCTGACAAGATGGTGGATGGCGGACCGCATGGATGCCGGACTACTTACGGTGGAGAAGATGACCGAGGTGATGGCGGTGGAACTGGAAAAGCAGTTTGCGGGCACATGGAGGCTATGAGGAAGCAGATGGCGGTCGCATTGAAGTCATTGGTGGAGGAGGCAATCGCCCCGGTGAGGGCTGCTGTGGCAAAGACATTGGCCGAGGTGAGAGAGCCGGGCGAGAAGATGAAGGAAGTGGAGGAGACCGTGTCGCAGCACAGAGACCAGCTCACCTCGGTGGGGGATGAGCTGCGGAGGGTGGTGGAGGTCAACAGAGGACTCCGAGCAAAGCTCGAGGACTTGGAGAACCGCTCGAAGCGGCACAATCTGAGAATTGTGGGCTTGCCCGAAGGGACAGAGGGCCCAAGGACAACAGAGTACTTTGCTAAGAAGTTGGCAGAGTTGATGGGGGAGGTTGAGAACCCCTCCCGGTACGAGCTGGACCGAGCTCATCAGTCAGTCAGGCCGAAGCCCAAAGTGAATGAGCCGCCAAGAGCAGTAATTATCTGCTTCCATAAGTACTGCATGAAGGAGAAGGTGTTAAGCTGGGCGGAGCAGAAGCGCGAGGTGCAGTGTGGTGGTGCTGGAGTTCGGATCTACCAGGACTTGACGGTGGAGTTGGCAAAAAGACGAGCGGCGTTCGGGCGAGTGAAGGTGGCACTGTACAAAAAAGGAGTGCGATTTGGTATGGTATACCCGGCGAAGCTGATGGTGACTTATGATACCAAAGACTTTTATTTCGAGACAGTGGAGGTGGCTGAGGCGTTCGTGAGGGCAGAAGGCTTGGGACAGACGTGAGGAGCGGAGCTGGAAGAGAGACTGTGGACTGTGATTGGGGAGCTGGAAAATGTATCAATACTATAACTTTTTCTTTTTACTGACGTGTATTGTAATTTATTTCACTTCACATTGTTACAGAGTTGAAGTTATTGGTTGGGTTGATTGGCATTCTGTGTTGCGATGGTTGTATCTTATTTTAGTGAATGGTATGGGTTGGATTGTTGTTTTTGTTTTTTCTTTCTCGGGGACTGGGTGGGAGGGGACGGTATACCTTGGCGGGGGGGGGGAAACCACCTGCTCTAGCTAACTAAAGTCGGCTAGTGAACAGAGGTGAAGTGAGAGGAGGGCTGCGGACATTGGAGCCTGGTTAGCAGGTTCTGATGGGCCTACAAGGCGAGCGAGGGGGGGTAGGGAAGGGATTGATGCGGGAGATGTTTTGTCGAGAGAAAATGTAGGAGGGGATTTTGGGAGGGGGGGGGGATGGGGTGTTGTGTTATGCTGCTTCGGGTAACACAGGCTGCTACTTGATGCAGTCTTAACTAAAGGATGCTCCAGACTCTGAAATGAGTTCAACGTGTTTATTGAACTATTAACACAGTTCTCAAATGAGTTAGACTCTCTGCTAATCTAACTGTAGTTACTCAGTCTAACTGAACCAGCTTGCTCTAAGCCACATGCTGGGGTGTGATGCTGCTGATCAACCCTGTCTAATTCTCTAGATGTCTGTCTGTGGAAAGAGGCAGGGTGTGAGTGCCTCATCCCTTTTATAGTGTTTGTCATGCCCCCTTGTGGTGTTGCCACCTGAGTGTCCTGACTGCCCATTGGTTGTGTCCTATTCTGAGTGTTCATTGGTTGCATATTTGTATATCATGACAAGGGGTTCGATGTTAATAATGGATTGGGATGGGTCAGGCTCATGGGGCAGGGCCCAGTGGTATGATGATGGGGGATAAGAAGGGTGGGGGGGCTGAGAGACCCCCAGTTAGGATAGTCACGTGGAACGTGAGGGGGTTAGGAGGTCCGGTCAAGAGGTCACGGGTGCTTGCGCATCTTAAAAGTATGAAAGCCGATGTAGCGATGCTGCAGGAGACTCACTTGAGGGTGAAGGACCAGGTGAGACTTAAAAAGGGCTCGGTTAGTCAGGTGTTTCACTCTGGATTTGACGGAAGGGCTCGAGCAGTAGCGGTATTGGTCAGCAAAAGAGTACGTTTCCAGATGGAGAAGGTGGTGGCAGATCAGGGGGTAGATATGTGATTGTGACAGGGGCGCTGGAGGGGAGGCTAGTGGTGCTGTTAAGCGTATACGGTCCCAATTGGGATGATGTGGGATTCGCAACAAAGGTGTTTGGGGCCATCCCGGACTTGGACACACACAAACTGATAGCGGGGGGGGGACTGGAACTTGGTGCAGGAGCCAAGGTTAACAGGTCACGGCTGCTCTCGCTGGTCCCATCAGGGGGGGGGGGGGGGCGGGGCGAAGGCGTTGGCTGGGCGAATGGTGGAAATGGGAGGGGTGGATCCTTGGAGGTTTCGGCACCCGAGGGAACTGGACTACTCGTTTTTCTCAGCGGTCCATAAGGTATACTCGCGGATCAACATTTTCGTGATTGGGAAGGCTTTGCTGGCTGGGGTTAAGGGGTCGGAATACTCCGCAATTGCAGTGTCAGATCACGCTCCACATTGGGTGGTTATGGTACTGGAGAAGGGGGCAGCGCAGAGGCCGGGGTGGAAAATAGATGGGGCTCTTTTGGGGGGGGGGGGGCCAAGGCTTCTGTGACAAAATTGAAAAGGTAATTGAGGAATATGTAGGTTTCATTGTACGGGTGAGGTGTCGAAGACAGTTGTCTGGGAGGCTCTAAAGGTGATTTCATTTAAGGCCAGGGTGGACAAAGAGGAGAGGTTGGAGTGGCAGAGGGTAATAGATGATTTGTTGGAGATAGATAGGAGGTATGCAGAAGATGGGGACCCAGCGAAGCTGGAAAAGAGGAAGGAACTGCAGGCGAGCTTCGACCGACTGTCCACCAGGAAGGCGGTGCGCCAACTGAGACGAGCAAGGGGTGCAGTTTATGAACATGGGAGATAAGGCAGGGCGTATGTTCACAGGTCAGCTCCGGAGGGAGGCAGCGGTAAGGGAAATTGTTAAGGTGAGGGATAGGGCAGGGAAGTTGGTGGTGGCTCCGGATCTGATTAACAAGGTTTTTGAGGAATTTTATGAGAGGTTGTACAGGTCAGAGTCACCTGGGGGAGACCGTGAGATGCAGGAATTTCTAGATGGGTTGGAGTACCCGAGGTTAGGGGAGGGGGACAGGGCTACATTAGAAGGAGCGATAATGGAGCAGGAGATGAAGGATTGGGAGGATGCAGTTGGGGAAGGTGGCAGGGCCGGATGGGTTTCCGGTAGAATATTATAAAAAATTCAAGGATAAGCTGGCACCCCTGATGGTGCGGATGTTTGAAGAGGCAATAAGGAAGGGGCAGGCATCAATTTCCCTGGTGCGAAAGAAAGATAAGGATCCAACGGAGTGTGAGTCACATAAGCCCATATCACTTCTGAATGTGGACGCATAATTATTGGCGAAGGTACTGGTGGGTAGGCTGGAGGAGTGCCTCCCGAAGGTGATAGGTGAAGATCAGACCGGGTTCGTGAGAGGGAGGCAGCTCTTTTCAAACGTTAGAAGGGTATTGAACGTTGTTATGGCACCAGCAGAGGGGAAGGAAACAGAGATGGTTGTGGCATTGGACGCTGAGAAGGCGTTTGACCGGGTTGAATGGGTGTACTTGATGGCAGTTCTGGAGCGGTTTGGGATTGGCCCAAGATTTGTGAATTGGGTAAAGCTATTATATAAGTAGCTGAGGGCGAGTGTCCGCACAAACAACATCAGCTCGAGGTACTTTTCTATCCACTGTGGGACAAGACAGGGATGTCCTATGTCCCCCCTGCTGTCTGCACTCGCGCTTGAGCCGTTGGCCATTGCATTAAGAAGTTCGGGGGTATGGAAAGGAATAGTGCGGGGGGCGGGGGGGGGGGATAGAGCATAGGGTGTCCTTATATGCCGATGACTTGCTGTTATACGTGTCGGAACCGAGTGTGTCGATAGGGGGAATATTGGAGCTGCTTCGAGTGTTGGGGTCTTTGTCGGGGTACAAACTAAATCAAGACGAGTGAGCATTTTGTGGTGTCTCGGCCAGGGGTGGGGGGGCTGCCATTCCGTAGGGCAGGGACTCACTTTAGGTGTCTGTGGGTGCAGGTTGCCCGGGAGTGGGGGAGGCTTCGCAGGTACAACATTTCTAGTTTGGTGGGGAGGGTGAAAGCTGATCTGGCAAGGTGGGATGGTCTCCCTCTGTCACTGGCGGGTTTGGTACAGGCGGTTAAAATGAACGAGTTGCCGCAATTTCTGTTTATTTTTCAATGCCTGCTGTTTTTCCTGCCAAAGGCTTCTTTCCGAGAGACTGAAGGAAGGATTATTTTGTTCATATGGGGAGGGAAGGTGGCCAGAGTTAGAAAGGTGCTGCTAAAGAGGGAAAGGCAGGCAGGGGGTTTGGGTCTTCCGAACCTGATATATTACTACTGGGCGGCGAATGTGGAGAAGGTGCGGAGCTGGGTCAGAGGGGTTGATTCCCAGTGGGTCAGAATGGAGGAGAGTTTGTGAAGGGGTCGGGGTTGAAAGCACTAGCTACAGCGCCGCTCCCGATGGCCCCGGGGGAATATTCAGGGAGTCCGGTAATAATAGCTTCATTGAGAATTTGGAGGCAGTTTCGCCAACACTTCGGGTTGGGGGCAGGGTCAAGGGAAATGCCGATTCGGGGGAACCACAGATTTGAGCCAGGGAAGTGGGATGGAAATTCTCGGAAATGGGATAGAAGAGGATTAAGACACTAAAAGATTTGTTTCTTGGGGGTCGGTTTGCAGGATTGAAGGAGGTGGAGGCGAAGTATGGGCTGGAGCAGGGGGAAATGTTTAGATACCTGCAGGTTTGGGATTTTGCCAGGAAGGAGATACAGGGCTTACCGGTGGAGCCGGCCTCCACATTGCTGGAGGAGGTGCTGACGACAGGGAGACTGGAGAAGGGGGTAGTGTCAGTGGTTTACAGAGCTATTTTGGAAGGAGAAGGCACCACTGGAAGGGAACAAAGCAAAGTGGGAGGAAGAGTTGGGAGGGGATATGGAGGAGGGGTTCTGGTGTGAGGTGCTCCGGAGAGTGAATGCCTCCACCTCGTGCTTGAGGTTGGGGCTGATACAGCTGAAGGTGGTATGCAGAGCACACCTCACGAGGGCGAGGATGAGCCGATTCTTTGAAGGAGTAGAAGATGTGTGTGAACGTTGCGGGGGGAGGGGGCCTCACTAATCACGTTCATATGTTTTGGTCCTGTCCAAAGCAAGAGGATTATTGGAAGGAGGTTTTTAGGGTAATTTCTAAAGTGGTGCACGTGAAATTGGACCCGGGCCCCCAGGAGGCCGTATTCGGGGTGTTGGACCAGCCAGGGTTGGAAATGCGTATGGAGGCAGATGTTGTAGCCTTCGCCTCATTGATCGCCCAAATGCGGATCCTGATAGGTTCGAGAGCAACCTCTCCATCCTGTGCCCTGGCGTGGCAGGGGGACCTGTTGGAATTGAGACGGTTAAGTTTGAACTGAGGGGAAGGATGGAGGGGTTCTACAATTCATGGGCATTATTCATTATGCAATTTCAAGAATTGGATAACATCGAACATTAGTTGTGGGGTGGGGGGGTGGTGGGCTGTGTGTGTTAATAGCGACTATGGGTGATCCCTAATACCTTTTTGTCATTTGTTTGTGTGAACATGCAGGCTAATGTTTGGTGGGAGGATGGGATCGTTGTTATTGATATGGGGATTGATATATTTGTTACTGATTATTGTTTATTGTTGGTGGGTGTAGATTTGGGAGAAAATGTGAAAGAGGAGGAGAATAAAAAATATTTTTTTTAAAACCCCAATAGCCTTCAGCTGCACGGCCAGAAGCCTTGGCAGTCGGTGGGGGTTAAGGGTGGTCATTGGAGCAGACGGGCAGGATCAAGGGTTGGCACCGGAATGGGTAAACAATCCAGGGGTTGGCAAGGTGGTGCCATGAGCAGCCTTTCTTTTCTCTTCTTCCCCATCCTCCTATGGCGGCCCACCTCTGCGGAGGGACACCACCCCTCATCGAGTACTGGGGTGGCAAGCCCAGCATCACCGGGCTCTTTCCATGTGAGCAAAGACGGCTACTCGCCTCCTCGGCTCCCGACACAAGCCCTTCCGCCAGGTTCACGTTTTTCAAAAGGAGTACTAATCGGCGCCAACGTGAGCACTTGCTGGAGAGGCTGCTGAATGACGAGAGGCTGTTGGATAAGGGGTGGCTCTCGTTAATTGTATGGCAATGGGGCTTAAGTGGTGATAATTGGTTTCTAGCCTTGTCACGGTGTGATCCCGATTTTGCCTACGGGAGCGGTCTGGTTGCATCACAAACTATTTGGTGCCTGGTGTCGTTCTCGTTTTTGGGGTCTCCCCTATTCACTGACCTCATTTTGCTGGTGCAGTGTTGTCGACCTGCATGTTTCGCAGTTTAGCAGAGGCATTTATAAAAATCCATGCACTGAGTTTTAGATATTTTTGAGAAGCAGTGTGTCCCTTCAGTGGCTTATTTTCTCTTCTTTCACCCCTCTATTATATTCTTTTCAATAGTGCATGGACACGATCCATTCTCGAGTGCAATGCTTGAAAGGAAATGACTGTCCAGGAGAAAGACAGAAATTTATATTGTATATGTTAGCAATAAGGTTTAAGTTTAAGCTTAATTTGCATTTCTACATTTAAATGCTAAGAAAGGGTTAAAACTTTAGTTTGTGCAGGATATAAATGTTATTTTTTTGAGATGTGGGCCATCAAAAGGCCAGTATTTATTGCACATGCCTTGCCAAGGTAGTGCTGAGCCACTGTTTTGAACTGCTGCAGTGTCTGTGCTGCAGTAGCACTGTTCAGATGAGAGTTCCAGGATTTTGACCCAGTGACAATGAAGAACCAGCGATACATTTTCATGTCCGGGTGGTGTGTGACTTGAAGGAGAGCTTGCAGGCAGTGATCCTCCCATACACATGTTCCCCTTGTCCTCCTGGGCACCAGTGGTCATGAGTTTGGGAGGTACTACCAAAGATTCCTTGACGAGTTGCTATAGTGCATTTTGGAAATGGTACACACTGTCACCACGGTGCACTGGTAAAGGAAAGAGTGAATATTTAAGATGATGGATGAGATGAATACCCTTATTTGACCTAATATCATCATAATCTGGCTTGGTATCAGATTTGTGTTCTAAAACTCTCTGTAAAGTTCCTTTGAATATTTTTATTATATGAAAGGTCCTGTATAAATGCAAATTGTTGTTGCAACTGCTCATTTCGCACCAGCCCTAAAATAGTCAGTGTTGTAAATGTGTTAGGTTTCCAAATCACTGACAGCAAGGACTTTCAACAAAGAGTAGTTTATTCACTTAGTTTAGTAGCTGCTTCAACATTTGTGGTTTGCCCGTGCTCCCGGGGATAATTCCCACACTCGTGCTACTTAACCTCTTGTAGGCCTATCATCACCTTCTCACGTGACCAGTCATTCTACATCTTTCTGGTGCATTTAGAACCCAGCTACATGAGATATAACACTGCACAATAGGAAACTGTGTACAGACTATTATGTAATATAAAAGTTAAAAGAGTTAGCAATCCATAACTGTTTACATATACAGTGAGGCACGGATTAAACTGTTGCAAATGATGCAAAGCCCATCACGTGTCCTCCACACCCCCCCCCCCCCCCCCACCCACTTCTCTCACACACACACACACACACACACACACACACACGTTTTCATGTTGTAGAAAGCTGAAATTTAAAAGCCAGTTCAAAGCTAAGTGGTAATAAAGTCCTGGAACCTAGTGTTTGGTTTGCTCAAGCATCCTAAGCATGTGGTTGTGCTGGTTGGTGGTGTTGTAGCCTTAATCTGGCTAGTGTCCTTGGTGTGGACAATCCAGAACATTCTGTCAGCGTGTTCTGTGGATGCAGGACTCGCTGCATTTGCCTCTGGAATAGTCTGCATGTCCACTTGTGTCGGGGCCTGTTCCATATTCCCAATGACTGATGTGCTGTGTCATCTGTTGGTGCTGGTTCAAATAATTGTAGGAGGTGATGACAATTGCATACATAGTGGATACCATCTGAGGCTACCACTATTTTGTTGCAGGGCATGGCTGTGTACCACTGCCAACTGGTAATGACCACATGTGGTCTGGAACCTGCCTGTTTGACCTGGGTCTCTGGGCATCTTGATCATTGTGAGTTTTGTTTCTCAATCTGCTTTTCTTGAGGGAATGATTAACTTTGGTTTCAAGTTTAGCCTTGGAAGTAGGAATCGTGGTCCTCATCCGGTCCATCAAGTCTGCACCGGCCCTTGGAAAGAGTACCCCACTTAAGCCCACACCTCCACCCTATCCCTATAACCCAGTAAACTCATCCAACCTTTTTTGGACACACGGGCAATTTACCATGGCCAATCCACCTAACCTGCACATCTTTGGACTGTGGGAGGAAACCGGAGCACCCGGAGGAAACCCACGCAGACACGGGGAGAACATGCATACTCCACACAGACAGTGACCCAAGCCGGGAATCGAACCTGGGACCCTGGAGCTGTGAATCAACCGCGCTAACCACTATGCTACCGTGCCGCCCTAAGTCTCTTGTGTGCAAAGGTGCGAAATTCTGAGGAGACTAATTGACGGGCGTTGTCTGTCATGTGCCTGTGTGCACTCTCTTGAGGACATTACACTATGAAGTCATGAAATTTATGACAGGCAAAGACAAAAGCACCAAGTTCATTTTCAATCTATGCTTAATGAGTCTCAGTCAGTGAGAGCAATGGCATCGTGATATTGTCACTGGACTAGTAATCCAGAGACCGAGGGTAAAAATGATCTGGGGACTGAGTTTGAATCCCACCATAGCAGATGTTGAAATCTTAATTCAATAAAATCTGGAATTAAAAGTCTAATGATAACCATGAAACCAGAAACCATTGTTGATTGTGATTAAAACCCCATCTGGTCCACTAATGTCCTACAGGGAAGGAAATCTGCTCTCCTGAAGTGGTCTGGCCTACATGTGACTCCAGACCCACAGCAATGTGTTTAACTCTTAAATGCTGGCCCAGCCAGCGATGCTCACATCCCATGAACGGAGAAAAAGGATCATTTGGAAACTTCCTTTGCCATGTCTGCATACATGAAGGACCAATACAGTGATTCCTTAGCCTGCATCTGGTTGATTGCAACCCAGGGTGCCCTTGGTGAAGTTGACGGGTGTAGTATCTCTGAAGAGCAATAGGAGTGACAAATAGCTGGCCACACGGTAGCATTTCATCCTGTGTAGTTCATCTGTGGTAAATAATGTGCAGGTTCATCTCTGGCAGTGTGTGTGCAGAAACCACGGGGGAGCTCCCTTGAGGACTCTGGCCAGTATCTCATGATGCCTTTTTTGTCACCTGTCTGCATGTGATGTCCACCTGTAGGTCAAATTTAAATTCCTGAATTCGACAAGAGGACAAGTACCTCTATTATCATGTCTATGTCTTCCTCATGATCGGCCTGGTCCCTAGTGGGTAAGAAGGCTCTGGGAAGGGCATCAGCCAAGCACCGCTCCTTGCCACATTTGTAGATGATGCTGAGATTGTAGATGATGCTGAGATTGTATCATTGCAGCTTTAGCATCATACATTAGCACCTGCTAATATAGGTGCGGGTGCTCAAATGTCCACCGGTGGAGCTGTGAGTGCCTGTTTGGCTTTGTTGAAGACTGCTGTGTGGTGCTCTTGCCAGCACTATTTGATGTCCTGGTGGAATAGCTGACCAAGAGGTCCAGTGATCTCACTCGCAGAGTATAAACTTAGATAATTTTTCAGACCAAGAAAGCTTGACCACAGGAATGGCCATGTCGCATAGCGAGTCTTGTCTGGAGCAGGCTTTCCACCATCGGCTCTGAGTAAATGGCCCACGCAACGGTTGACCCTGAATCTGCATTTTGCAGGGTCAAGTTTTAATTGGATGGTCCTGATTCTGTCAGGGGCGAGACAAAAATGTGCATCATGTTCTTGCATAGTACGACCCAAAATCAGGATGTAATCGACAATGAATTAGCAAGATTGGGCTGTAAAGAGTTGCTCCATGCACTGCTGGAAGACCTTGCAGCCAGTGGAGATCCCACTGGACATAAGAAGCAATGATTGCTGCCGACCAGAGACACTAATGTGGTTAATTCTGAGGATTCTTCATGTAATGGGATCAACCAGATCCTGCATTTTGCATCGAGAATGCTGAACATCTTAGCATTTGGTATGTCTGCTATCGACTGTTCCACTGTCTTCATAGGGTGCTGAGGTCTGAGCAGTACCTTGTTCAAGTGCCCTGGGTCAATGCATATTCTGACTGTGCCATCTTTCTATACTGCGGCCACCATTGCTGAAATCCATTTTGTAGATTTGTCTGTAGGCGTTATGACACTAGTGTTGTCATCCAATACAGCTCATTGACTACTTTCTGCTTCATGGCCACTGGTACCCTTCTCTGAGCATAGATTGTTGGTGGCACCGAGTCATCTAGTCTCATGTGGTATACAACTTGTAACTTACTTGTAACTAATGGCCACAATGGAAGAGGTCTATATATGCTGTCATTTCTGGAGTCTGGTTTTGTAGAGCATGCACTCTGGACCAAGTTGAATGAACCCCAATGTAATGCTGTCCAGAAAACCTAGTAGTGGTTTTACATTCTGGTCAACTATATGGAACTTGAAATTGCCTTGCATATAGTGAGGATAGCTACACCTTCAGTGCAGATGTTTAGTTTATAGAACATAGAACATAGAACAATACAGCGCAGTACAGGCCCTTCGGCCCACGATGTTGCACCGAAACAAAAGCCATCTAACCTACACTATGCCATTATCATCCATATGTTTACCCAATAAACTTTTAAATGCCCTCAATGTTGGCGAGTACGCTACTGTAGCAGGTAGGGCATTCCACGGCCTCAATACTCTTTGCGTAAAGAACCTACCTCTGACCTCTGTCCTATATCTATTACCCCTCAGTTTAAAGTTATGTCCCCTCGTGCCAGCCATATCCATCCGCGGGAGAAGGCTCTCACTGTCCACCCTATCCAACCCCCCTGATCATTTTGTATGCCTCTATTAAGTCTCCTCTTAACCTTCTTCTCTCCAACGAAAACAACCTCAAGTCCATCAGCCTTTCCTCATAAGATTTTCCCTCCATACCAGGCAACATCCTAGTAAATCTCCTCTGCACCCGCTCCAAAGCCTCCACGTTCTTCCTATAATGCGGTGACCAGAACTGTACGCAATACCCAAATGCGGCCGTACCAGAGTTCTGTACAGCTGCAACATGACCTCCCGACTCCGGAACTCAATCCCTCTACCAATAAAGGCCAACACTCCATAGGCCTTCTTCACAACCCTATCAACCTGGGTGGCAACTTTCAGGGATCTATGTACATGGACACCTAGATCCCTCTGCTCATCCACACTTTCAAGAACTTTACCATTAGCCAAATATTCCGCATTCCTGTTATTCCTTCCAAAGTGAATCACCTCACACTTCTCTACATTAAACTCCATTTGCCACCTCTCAGCCCAGCTCTGCAGCTTATCTATATCCCTCTGTAACCTGCTACATCCTTCCACACTATCGACAACCCCACCGACTTTAGTATCGTCTGCAAATTTACTCACCCACCCTTCTGCGCCTTCCTCTAGGTCATTGATAAAAATGACAAACAGCAACGGCCCCAGAACAGATCCTTGTGGTACTCCACTTGTGATTGTACTCCATTCTGAACATTTCCCATCAACCACCACCCTCTGTCTTCTTTCAGCTAGCCAATTTCTGATCCACATCTCTAAATCACCCTCAATCCCCAGCCTCCGTATTTTCTGCAATAGCCTACCGTGGGGAACCTTATCAAACGCTTTGCTGAAATCCATGTACACCACGTCAACTGCTCTACCCTCGTCTACCTGTTCAGTCACCTTCTCAAAGAACTCAATAAGGTTTGTGAGGCATGACCTACCCTTCACAAAGCCATGCTGACTATCCCTGATCATATTATTCCTATCTAGATGATTATAAATCTTGTCTCTTATAATCCCCTCCAAGACTTTACCCACTACAGACATGAGGCTCACCGGTCTATAGTTGCCGGGGTTGTCTCTGCTCCCCTTTTTGAACAAAGGGACCACATTTGCTGTCCTCCAGTCCTCTGGCACTATTCCTGTAGCCAATGATGACATAAAAATCAAAGCCAAATCTCTTCCCTGGCCTCCCAGAGAATCCTAGGATAAATCCCATCAGGTCCCGGGGACTTATCTATTTTCAGCCTGTCCAGAATTGCCAACACCTCTTCCCTACGTACCTCAATGCCATCTATTCTATTAGCCTGGGGCTCAGCATTCTCCTCCACAACATTATCTTTTTCCTGAGTGAATACTGACGAAAAATATTCATTTAGTATCTCGCCTATCTCTTCAGACTCCACACACAATTTCTCATCCCTGTCCTTGACTGGTCCTACTCTTTCCCTAGTCATTCGCTTATTCCTGACATACCTATAGAAAGCTTTTGGGTTTTCCTTGATCCTTCCTGCCAAATACTTCTCATGTCCCCTCCTTGCTCGTCTTAGCTCTCTCTTTAGATCCTTCCTCGCTACCTTGTAACTATCCATCGCCCCAACCGAAACTTCACACCTCATCTTCACATAGGCCTCCTTCTTCCTCTTAACAAGAGATTCCACTTCCTTGGTAAACCACGGTTCCCTCGCTCGACGCCTTCCTCCCTGCCTGACCGCTACATACTTATCAAGAACACGCAGTAGCTGATCCTTGAACAAGCCCCACTTATCCAGTGTGCCCAACACTTGCAGCCTACTTCTCCACCTTATCCCCCGCAAGTCACGTCAAATGGCATCATAATTGCCCTTCCCCCAGCTATAACTCTTGCCCTGCGGTGTATACTTATCCCTTTCCATCATTAACGTAAACGTCACCGAATTGTGGTCACTGTCCCCAAAGTGCTCTCCTACCTCCAAATCCAACACCTGGCCTGGTTCATTACCCAAAACCAAATCCAACGTGGCCTCGCCTCTTGTTGGCCTGTCTACATATTGTTTCAGGAAACCCTCCTGCACACACTGTACAAAAAACGACCCATCTATTGTACTCGAACTATATCTTTTCCAGTCAATATTTGGAAAGTTAAAGTCTCCCATAATAACTACCCTGTTACTTTCGCTCTTATCCAGAATCATCTTCGCCATCCTTTCCTCTACATCCCTAGAACTATTAGGAGGCCTATAAAAAACTCCCAACAGGGTGACCTCTCCTTTCCTGTTTCTAACTTCAGCCCATACTACCTCGGAAGAAGAGTCCCCATCTAGCATCCTCTCCGCCACCGTAATACTGCTCTTGACTAGCAGCGCCACACCTCCTCCTCTTTTGCCTCCTTCTCTGAGCTTACTAAAACACCTAAACCCTAGAACCTGCAACATCCATTCCTGTCCCTGCTCTATCCATGTCTCCGAAATGGCCACAACCTCGAAGTCCCAGGTACCAACCCATGCTGCCAGTTCCCCTACCTTGTTTCGTATACTCCTGGCATTGAAGTAGACACACTTCAAACCACCTACCTGAACACTGGCCCCCTCCTGCGACGTCAAATCTGTGCTCCTGACCTCTATACTCTCATTCTCCCTTACCCTAAAACTACAATCCAGTTCCCATGCCCCTGCTGCATTAGTTTAAACCCCCCCAAAGAGCACTAACAAATCTCCCCCCCAGGAAATTTGTGCCCCTCAGGTTCAGGTGTAGACCATCCTGTCTGTATAGGTCCCACCTTCCCCAGAAAGAGCCCCAGTTATCCAGAAATCTGAATCCCTCCCGCCTGCACCATCCCTGTAGCCACGTGTTTAAATGCTCTCTCTCCCTATTCCTCATCTCACTATCACGTGGCACGGGCAACAACCCAGAGATAACAACTCTGTTTGTTCTAGTTCTGAGCTTCCATCCTAGCTCCCTGAAAGCCTGCCTGACATCCTCGTCCCCTTTCCTACCTATGTCGTTAGTGCCAATGTGGACCACGACTTGGGGCTGCTCCCCCTCCCCCCTAAGGACCCGGAAAACACGATCCGAGACATCACGTACCCTTGCACCTGGGAGGCAACATACCAAACGTGAGTCTCTCACGCTCCCACAAAATCTCCTATCTGTGCCCCTGACTATAGAGTCCCCAATTACTAATGCTCTGCTCCTCTCCCCCCTTCCCTTCTGAGCAACAGGGACAGACTCCGTGCCAGAGGCCCGTACCCCATGGCTTACCCCTGGTAAGTCGTCATCCCCCACAAGTATCCAAAGCGGTATACTTGTTTCTCAGGGGAACGACCGCAGGGGATCCCTGCACTGACTGCTTTTTCCCAGTCCCTCTTACAGTTACCCACCTATCTCCAATCTTTGGTGTAACTAATTCCCTGAAGCTGCTATCTATGACCCCTTCCCGAATGATCCGAAGTTCTTCCAACTCCAGCTCCAGTTCCCTAACTCGGTCTTGGAGGAGCTGGAGATGGCAGCACTTCCTGCAGGTAAAATCAGCAGGGACACTAACTGCATCCCTCACCTCAAACATCCTGCAGGAGGAACATTGCACTCCCTTCCCTGCCATTCCTCTAACTTTCTACCAAGATCTGGCTAACAACTAAATTAAATTTTTTATAAAAAATAATAATAATATAATAAAATATGGTACTTACCTCAGACCAATGGGTTTTATTATTAGGTTAGAGGAGGAGGGCGGGTGGGAGACACTACACGTGTAGTGTCTCGGGTTTCCTCTCCACCAGAATTTATTGGTGAGGGTCTTCCCAGACGTCCGCGGGTCGACTTCCTGTTCCCGCCTAAAACACTAATTAAAAAAAAAAAAAAAAAAAATTTTCTCAGCTCCTGCTGAAACCAGCCAGCTCCACTCCCGCCAAAATCGACTGGCCTGCCCCTGCAAAGACAAGTGCTTTTAAAGGACAGACTTACCTCCCAGCAACCACTTCCGCACTGCTCCCGCTGAAACTGACTCACCAGCTGATTCTCCCGCCGAAATCGACTGGCCTGCCCCTGCAAAGACAAGTGCTTTTAAAGGACAGACTTACCTCCCAGCAACCACTTCCGCACTGCTCCCGCTGAAACTGACTCACCAGCTGTTCTCACGCCGTTTGTCACAAGCCACGAGATCCGCCTGGATGCGAGGGTCTGGTGCTGCATATGGGCTTAGTTCCTGTAACATTCAGCTGAATGGTACGTTACGTTTTTCTCCAGTGTCAATCTTTACCTTCAGTACTATGCAAATTATGTTGAGGATGACGAAGATCTCGCCTTTTCTCTGACTGTCGGCGGTCTCGCAACAACGTTGTTGGAGGTTCTGTAGCTTTATTGCTCTGACTGAGCTCCAGTTTGTTCACCTTACTGGAGTCCCTACCCGTGGAGGTCCAACCAGCTGCCATATTTCTGATCACAGTACGAAGTCTTACAAGGATGTCCTGAAGCGTGGTACATTGGCGAGACCATGCAGACGCTGCGACAACGAATGAACGTTGAATCGCGCAACAATCACCAGGCAGGAATGTTCCCTTCCAGTCGGGGAACACTTCAGCAGTCAAGGGCATTCAGCCTCTGATCTCCGGGTAAGCGTTCTCCAACGCGGCCTTCAGGACGCGCGACAATGCAGAATCGCCGAGCAGAAACTTATAGCCAGGTTCCACACACATGAGTGCGGCCTCAACCGGGACCTGGGATTCATGTCGCATTACAATCATCCCCCACCATCTGGCCTGCAAAATCCTACCAACTGCCCTGGCTTGACACAATTCACACCTCTTTAACCTGGGGTTACCCCATCTCTGGATCTGTAAAGATTTAATCACCTGCTAATGGTCGCATTCCAAGCATTGTTTGGCCCCTTTGAATCTGTCTATATATGTGTTTCTGGAACATACCTCTTCATTCAGCTGAGGAAGGAGCAGCGCTCCGAAAGCTAGTGACATCGAAACAAACCAGTTGGACTTTAACCTGGTGTTGTAAGACTTCTTACTGTGCTCACCCCAGCCCAACGCCGGCATCTCCACATCATATTTCTGATGACAGGGGTAAGGCTACTGTGGTAGTGCACGTTTGCACTTTTTACCATATGCAAAACAAGTTGTTCTGATTGGAGGGTGCTAGCCACTCCAGTTGCAGCAGGGCACCCTCTCTATTGCGAATATTTCTGCTTTCTGCCTAAAATCTCTGCTCATTTTGTTCTGACTGTTTGTTTAACGTATTGATGCCAATGGCTGTTGGAATGTTGGATCTGCCTCTCGCAGCAGCTTCTTCCGGACAAAATCACTCTGAATTCCGTAAACTATTCGATCTCTGATTAGTTCCAAGGACTTTTAACAAAGAGTTTATTCACCAGTTTGGCAGCTATTTCGTTACTTGTGCTCTGCCCCACAGCTCTCGCCATGTGACCTCTCTTGTAGCCATGTCGTCATGCTCTCATGTGATCACTTGGTCTGCAAGTGTGCCCTAATGCAAATCAATTTTTTACCAGCGCTAACAGTCCAACCCCATAGATTCAAAGTGTAGTGCATTCGAAAGTAGCCATGCAACACTTCAGATTCAAATCAAACCTGATTGCAAAACAGCGCAGATTGGTAGATTGCAGGACTCCTTGATTTTGTAGACATTTAAGGGTCTTTTGAAATAGACTGAAATCCCCCTGTCTACCTTCAATAACAAAAACAAACTATTCTTGATTTGATACAAATTGATAATCTCAGAAGCTGCTAATTAAAGGTGTGGGAATGTCTTCAATAGAAAACGCTGCATTGAGGCTGAAGCCTGTTTTTGGGACATCTGACTTAGGAATATTTGATGATGGCACTGAGTTTGTTATGGTGATGAGAAACCTCAGCTGCATTAGTACACATAGCAGATAGCAAGTAGTACTTGTGATTGAGGTTTGCCCCCACTTGTTTCCCTCCACCAGTGCCTCCAAATTGATCTGAGCACCTGAAATTGAAATTCCAATGGACATTATAAAAGCAATTGGCAAAACATTGAGGCTTTGTAAAATAACATTCTCACAGATGTCAATGTCTTTGCACACTTTCTCCTTACGTCATTGCAAATGCTAGTTGAATGATTCTTAAAAAATCTCGAATTCCTTTTTTGAGAAGTGTTTCAGTGAACACAGCTCACATTCCCAGTTTAAATAGGACAGTGTTCCTTTGGGACATTGCTCACAGTACATACATTTACAGCGACAAATTAATAATCCAACATATACAATTCTATATATACTCATTAATTGATCCTAAACAAAATTGATCTTGCAGTGCTAATATCACTTAATGCGAAATGTGTTTCAAGACTGATAAATATTTCTCCACGGATCTCGCCCTAGTCTGGGATCCTTTTGTCCAATTTTGATTATTTTCACAGAACATTAATATTTCATGAATCCCTCATGGAATGAACGTTCCATGCCAGAAAGCCTTTGCAATTTTATATTTCCCCCCCCCTAAGGAAGCAAAATAGGACAGTATAAAAAGATCTAGGTCAGTATTTGAGCAGAGCATCAAGGTGACTACAAAGGTTGTGCAGTGAAGTAATGGGAAGGTTGTCAATGAAAAAGCAAAATTGCAAATGTTGGGAATCTGAAATCAAAGTGGGAAGTGTGAGGCTCAGCAGCTCGGTCCGCATCTGTGGAAAAAACTGACCAATCGACCATTCATCTGAATTGGGGAGAGAAGTCAGATAAACAACATTTGCAAAGGCTCCGAGTAAAAGGAAAGGGGTATAAAAGCTTACATATGTCCACACAAGGAAGGACATAAAATGACCTACAGAGCTGGGGTTATGGGGTGGGGTGGGGGGGGGGGGGGGGGGGTGGAGGCGGGGCCGTCTATTGTATATATCACGGGCAAATCTGCTGCACCTGGCTGGCTCACTCACTGCCATTTAACAGCCATTAGGCAGGTAATTGGTTTGAGGTGGGACTCCTGCCCCATCTGGGTAGAAGTCGCCACTTGGAGATCTGCTGGCCGATCAAATGGCTGGCAGCTCTACTGTCTGAGCTGCGCCACCAGGAGCAGGGGCGGGGGTCACTGTTGCGACCGCAGATAGTCCTGGAGAAGGAGGCGTGCTGAGCTGGACCCTGCCAGGGCAAGGGCGGAGAAGAACTTATGTTGGTGGGAAGAACTTGGGGAGGAGCCTCCAATGGGCACAGGCAACCCATAAAGGTGATTCACTCCTTGACTCTCCACCAGCCTGACCAATGAGATCTGCCAGTCTTCACACTTTGCTGCTGGCCTCTGCCCACCTTGGGTGAAATACCAGCTTCCGTGGGAGGAGGCCCTTAAGTAATCATTAATTGGTCACTTGAGGGTCTCAATTGACCCACTGGTGGGCAGACTGCCCGATGCTTCTGCACCACTGGTAAAATGGGTGTGGGCAATTGGATAGGCACTGGCACTGGGAACAGTGCCCATGGCACAGTGCCCAATTTTGCAGATTCTGCCCCCCCCCCCCCACACACACACACACACACACACAGACAGACACGCTTACACACTGCTCTCTCTTATGGGGTCATAACATCTAACCCCAAATGCTTAAAAAGGAAAAAAAGAGATGTTTAAACAGCCAGAGCAACATTAACATGAGACAACCTGGTGAAGTTTAGTTGGAATGCTCTTTGCGACACTGTACAGTGGGGCAGTCAAAGCCCTTGGAGGTGACCTGCTTTCTTCTCGAGCTGCTGATTTTCCTTCCATCAAATAAGGGAATATTGGGTGCGATCTGAGCATAAAAATGACAGTCTCGTTTTGGGCGCATTTAGCGGGGTGTTTTACAACGGCCACATTGGCGACATCGCGGCCCATATTCAACGGGACTTAGTACCAAAAATGAGCCCCCATGAGATTCTCGCCACACCTGGCTCCTCTATCACATGGAGGCAAGAACATCCAATTGATTGCCAGGCTCACGCCTCAGCTCCTCGCCGCTAACAAGGGAGAGCGACTTTTTTTTCATATAAATTTAGAGCACCCAATCCATTTTGCCAATTAAGGGGCAATTTAGCTTGGTCAATCCATCTACCCTACACATCTTTAGGTTGTGGGGGCGAAACCCACGCAAACACTGGGAGAATGTGCAAACTCCACACGGACAGTGACCCAGAGCCGGGATCGAACCTGGGACCTCCGCACCGTGAGGCAGCAATGCTGACCACTGTGCTACTGTGCTGCCCTCAAGGGGGAGCTACTTTTAAACGGTCCCTCATCACTCACTTCCTGTCAACACACTAGCATAGCAGCACGCAGACCTGCACGTCACTTTGACGATGCCGACCTGGCCAGGGTTCTCAATGCTTTGGATGAGACGCTGGCATCCTGTTCCCCCAAGGGGATTCGGAGGACCAGCAGCAGGGTCAGCAGTGCCGCCTGGGAGGTAGTGGCTGGGCCTGTCCAATGTAGGAAGCAGACAAGCGACTCTGCCGATCTGCAAGGGTGAGTTACCATCTCTCTCTCTCCTGACATCAGTTCTGCCTGCCACCCCTCAATTTCACCCCCCACCCACCCCCCCAAAATCACTGGCTGACTCCTTGCACCCTCCCCACATCCGATCTTTGTCTGTTTCCTCAGCCCACCCTGGCGTCCACCACCTTCATGTCCATTTGTGGTGCCCAGACATGCCACCTGCTATAGACCGCCCTGACCCATCAAGCATGAGGCACATGTCCCCACAGGAGTAAGTAGCCCATAATAAACGGGAATGGGCCAAGACGAGGGATGGGATGCCAGAGGTCAGTGTCCTCATCCTTATGAGGAATAGGCCCTGTAAATCGGGCAGTGGGGTTGTCTGAGGAGAGAGCAGTCACCAACAACGAGATCGGTCTGTGCCGCAGAGCTGAGGCCCATTGCCCCTTCTCCCAGGTGATCTGTGATTTGTTATGTTGTAGGTGTAACATAAGCGGCTTCCTTGTGGTGCACTTGACAAAGGAAGGTTCAGACATGGAGACAACTTCAACACGTTTATTAAACTATTTACACTTCTATTACTCGGGTTCGACACTACTGCTAATCCTTCTGTAGCTACCCAGACTGATTAACCAGCTGCTGCAATCCACATGGTGGGTGTAATATTGAATCAACCCTGTCTCTGTACTCACTGTCTCCACTGGAAAGAGGCAGATCATGAGTGTGGTGTCCTTTATATATGGGTTGGTGTAATGCCCCCCTGTGGTCGTGTCACCTCCTTGTGTATTGTGAATGTCCATTGGTCGTATTCTATCTAACTGATCTATTGGTTGAGTATGTGTGTGTGATGTCTTTGGTGCCCCCTCTAGCATCTAGCTAGCCTACATGCATTTACATTGATGCACATCACCACATTCCCCCCTCTTTTTTATATGTTACATGTTTTCTGCGCACTTGAGAAAATTGAACGAAGAACAGGTAGATAAGGTAAGGTATATACAAGTCATGGGAACAGTGGGAACAATAAGTCCAAATCATTCATGTGAGTCCAAAAACCATCAATCATCATGGTCAAATGTCTCTCTTGGTTATGAACGCCATCAACGTCCCTGTGCCACAGGAACCAAGAAGTGATCAAATCACTTTGCTGTCTGATTTGGAGTCCCTTTCTTTTTTCGATGTTTATGATGGTGCTGCCGGATGGCATCTTGTAGCTGATAAGGTGTTGACGTTGAAGAGGTACCATCAACAGTATCATTTGAGGTCATGGATGTGCCATATGTTGAAGTTGGATAAGACTGTACATACTGGTTCTGGCCACGTGCTGTGCTGGAAGGGTGATCCTGCTGAGAACCGTTGAAGCTTGTCGAATTGGAAACAGAATTGCTGCTCACATTCCGGCTTGGGTCACTGTCTGTGCGGAGTCTGCACATCCTCCCTGTGTGTGCGTGGGTTTCCTCCGGGTGCTCCGGTTTCCTCCCACAGTCCAAAGATGTGCAGGTTAGGTGGATTGGCCATGCTAAATTGCCCTTAGTGTCCAGAATTGCCCTTAGTGTTGGGTGGGGTTACTGGGTTATGGGAATGGGGTGGCAGTGTTGACCTTGGGTAGGGTGCTCATTCTAAGAGCCGGTGCAGACTCGATGGGCCGAATGGCCTCCTTCTGCACTGTAAATTCTATGATAATCTATGATAAATACCTGGTGATGGTGTGAAACTAGAACCTTGCATCTGATAGGAATATGCCGTCTGGCCAGGCTGGGGTGCAGCAAATCCTGGGCTGCAACTAAGGCATCCAGTCTGTAGTGCAGATTGCGCTTGCGGTAGTCCTCCTTTGGTCTTGATCCCATTAGTGGGCAATTCGTAGTGCTGGCCTGTTTGAGAATATGCTGCATAGACTGCTGGCTGCTGCATGCCTGAATACTGGGTTTGTCCAGCATGAGCTGTCATTGGCTGCACTGGTGGTGTGGAAAAAAATGTGTGGACATAGCTGTGGTGAATATTGGTGTATTCCTCTTGGACTGTGGCACTCCTGCTTGTTATTACTGACCCAGTGTAATTGTTAAGTGATCCATCTCCTGTCGTTGTGACATCTGCTGTCACCCTGAGCGTGCCGTCACTGAAGTTGCGGCACTCCCTGTCTGGAGTAAAGTCCGGCTTACGTGAACCAGAGTCGGCGTTTGGTTGCTCCCCATCTGGAGTTTGGTCTGTTTTAACTGAGTCAGTGTTGGTTTGTTGGTGCTCCCCGTCCGGAGTCTTAGCAGGCTCACGAGTCAGCTGAGATTTCTTGAAGTTGCACGTCTGTGGAGTTGGAACATGCAGGAATGCATTGACTTGTGGAGAGGTTCGAGCAAATGAGGGTGGAAGTATCATGGTGTCACCAGAGTTACCAATGGTCTCATCTCACATACCATGGGTAGATCCTTAGTAGCTGCTTGTTGTTCACTTGGGTTGGGTAAATTGTCAGAGCCTTCATCTGGTGGCGCAAGCAATGTGGGTGGACTGTCATTGTCTTGCTGTTGTCCTTCATTTGGGCTTGGACTGTCATCGTCGCTTTGTTCTTCACTGTAGCATGATAGACCGTCATGGTCGTCCTGCTGTGCACTGGAGCATTGTAGACTGTCATAGTCTTCTTGCTGTTTACTTGAGCATGGCAGAATTGCATCGTCTGCCGCTAGTTGGTCAGAGGAGGTTGCTAGACCCTCATGGTCTTGTTCCTGCAAGGACTGCGCGTCGGAGTCTTGCGTTGCTTCTATCATGGAGGCTGTCCACGAGCTCGCTGCGGAGGCTGGTGACACTGGAGTCACGTCTTGTTCGTGCAAGGACCGCGGTGTGGAGTCTTGCGTGTCTTCTTTCGTAGAGTCGGGAACCCTGAGCAGTGCGTGGACCACGCTGTGTGTGGCAGCAGGCCGCTCTCTGTGGGCTTGTACCGCTCTTTGTCTCTTGGTGTCAGGCTGCAGCCTCACCTGCACTCACGAGTTGGGATGTCATATCTGCTGGGCTGCAGATCCTCAAATCCGAAGAATTAGTCGTCGGGGTCGTCAATGTGCAACATGTCTAGTTGCGGTTCGGATTTGGTACTGGGGGTAGCCTCCCAAGGTGAAAGATTTGTCCGAGTCGTAGTCTTCTAGGACCATATCATCACTGTTTGCGTCTGAGCTGGCATTCGGCTCGCGAGGTCCAGAGAAAATGTAAAGATCGGTATCGAAGTATTCAAGGTCGGAATCATCGGTTTGGCCGTAGGTAACTGCTTGTTGCAGGGTTCTTCGGAGGTTTGTTTCATTTCCTGGTTCAATTTGAGGCATTGTGCTGTCATTCCAGGTGAAGGAAGGTTGTTTTACAGCTTTAAAACATTTTTTCTTTGATTTGGGACGATTCCCCAAAAAATGGGCTGGTCCGGGGCATTTGACGTCATGACGCGCGTGATGTAGCACGTAGGAAGCGATTGCGCATGCGCAGATCGCTGTTCCTTTACCGATGGCCGTTTTCGTGATTGCGCATGCACGGCGTCTTGCGCATGCGCAAACGAACCTTCCCGTTCTGCGCGCTTCTCACGCAACTGCGCAAGTGCAGTCCCTTTAGAAAGATGGCCGCCGACCAAAATTGTTCTCTGCTTCGGGATTTCAGCCTCGAGGTGAGTACTGGCGCTTCTCTTACCTTTTCTTGCTGGTTGGAGTGTGTTTTCTTCACAGTATTTGCCAAATTTGTCCATCACTGCTTGAAGTCGCTCCTGTTTTGCCCCTTGGAGAACTTGAATTTTAAAAAGATTTCTTCTGCTCTGGCACTGGCGATGGTGAGGAGAAGCTCTGTTTTTTCAGGATCGGCCACTTCTTCTAGTTCGGTTGCCACCAGGAAGATTTCAAACTTTTGCCGGAATACCCGCCAGTTTTCGCGGAGATCGTCGTGACACTGGAGCTGCTGCGGAACCCGGATCTCGAACATCTTGCCTGGGTATTGCTGGTTGTTACTGTACGCTGAGGTATGGCTATATGGATTAAAACAGTTCACTCCTGGTACCATGATTTGTTATGTTGTAGGTGTAACATAAGCGGCTTCCTTGTGGTGCACTTGACAAAGGAAGGTTCAGACTTGGAGACAACTTCAACACGTTTATTAAACTATTTACACTTCTCTTCCTCGGGTTCGACACGACTGCTAATCCTTCTTTCGCTACCCAGACTGACTAACCAGCTGCTGCAATCCACATGGTGGGTGTAATATTGAATCAACCCTGTCTCTGTACTCACTGTCTCCACTGGAAAGAGGCAGATCATGTGTGTGGTGTGCTTTATATATGGGTTGGTGTAATGCCCCCCTGTGGTCGTGTCACCTCCTTGTGTATCGTGAATGTCCATTGGTCGTATCCTATCTAACTGATCTATTGGTTGAGTGTGGGTGTGTGATGTCTTTGGTGCTCCCTCTAGTGTCTAGCTAGCCTACATGCATTTACATTGATGCACATCACCACAATCTGCCATAAGTGAGTTGTTCATGTCAGACAAAACGGTCCTTCCTCTTACTGACCACATGTCGTCTCGCAGGCTATCCATCTGATGGGACTGGGCACATGTCATCTCGCAGGGTATCCATCTGATGGGACAGGGCCATCTGGAGTCATTCCCACTGCCACCCAAGAGACCACCTCAGAGGAGACCTCCAAGGAGACCACCATTGAGGCATCACAGCTATCACCCACACCTTCCACCAGCACAGAGACACGCACATCTCATTGGACCACATTGGTGGACAAGCATTTGGCGCACAATCTGGTGAACATCACACAGTACTGTGTGCAAAGTACTGTACACCCCCCTGTCAGCATCAATGGGGCCCAGGTGGAGATGGTTAACAGTTTCAAATTCCTAGGGATGCACATCTCCAAAAATCTGTCCTGGTCCACCCACGTTGACGCTACCACCAAGAAAGCACAACAGCGCCTATACTTCCTCAGGAAACTAAGGAAATTTGGCATGTCCATATTAACCCGAACCAACTTTTACAGATGCACCATAGAAAGCATCCTATCGGGCTGCATCACATTCTGGTATGGCAACTGCTCGGCCCAGGACCGCAAGAAACTTCAGAGAGTCGTGAACACCGCCCAGTCCATCATCGAACCTGCCTCCCATCCATTGACTCCATCTACACCTCCCGCTGCCTGGGGAAAGCAGGCAGTATAATCAAAGATCCCTCCCACCCGGCTTACTCACTCTTCCAACTTCTTCCATCGGGCAGGAGATACAGAAGTCTGAGAACATGCACGAACAGTCGCAAAAACAACTTATTCCCTGCTGTTACCAGACTCCTAAATGACCCTCTTATGGACTGACCTCATTAACACTACACCCCTGTATGCTTCATCTGATGCCGGTGCTTATGTAGTTACATTGTATACCTTGTGTTGCCCTATTATGTATTTTCTTTTATTCCCTTTTCTTCCCATGTACTTAATGATCTGTTGAGCTGCTCACAGAAAAATACTTTTCACTGTACCTTGGTACACGTGACAATAAACAAATCCAATCCAATCCAAGTTGCTGATGCATATCGGGTGGAGTCAAGAACATCCAAACGGGATAGCACCTGAAGGTCTGCTGGGTTCCAAGACTCAGCTGGATCCGAGGTTCTCCCAGAGCCGATTCAGATGACAGGCCAGAGCCCTGACATTCAGGAGGGTATTGTCATAATATACACCAGTATATCATGGCGCAGACACACACACTGATGGACACACAGCAGGACCAATCAACACATACAACACCGCAGCCAATCATCAGTGAGAGCACACGCACTATAAAGACAGGGGGCATCAGAGTTCCCGCTCATTCGAGATTTAGCCTCCTAGTAGGACAGAGCTCACAGCCTGCAGCACAGATCTTCACCATGTGCTGAGTGCATAGACTGGATAGGACAAGGCATAGGTCTTTAGTTCAAACTAATATCGTGTTACCCCACAGTGAAAGTATGTTCAACAGTTTCTGACTTAATCAAATAGTGTTGCACTATTTTAAGTGTTGGTGGCCTGTATGTGTTCCACGGATCCAGAGCACCCACCACATCAGGTACATAAGTGACATTCCAGCGAGTGCATAGCCGATTGGAGGGGTCCCAAAGTCTTTGGGCGCAGGAGAGGGTGGCACCCAGGCCACCATTGCTAGGATGGCAGCCGCAGTGGAAAACCTGGAGCACGACGGCCATGTCTTGAGCTGTGGTGCCCAAGCCATAGATCAGTCTGTGGCGACCGTGACTGAGGGCCTTTTATATCATGTCGCAGTCGATGATTGACATGTTCCAAACATGGGTGAACATCGCCGAGGCACTCCAGAGCATAGCCCAGCACCATGGTACAGAGAATGGGGAATGGGGAGCCTCCTGGACTGGCAACACCAGATGACTCGGGCATCTGGAGCTGACCCCCAGTTGCCCTGGCATCCCATGGAATCCCCCAGGTCCCTACGAGCACCATTAGGGTGGAGGAAATGCTGGAGGCCAACCCAGGGCCTTTGGTCAAGAAAACAACAACAGTCTCCAGTTCTTCGATTTCCCCACTCCTGACACCGGTACATCTCCAAGGCAGTGGGCACAACAGGGTGGCACAGCACAGCTCATGACACCGGTAAATTTGCCAGGGCCCTCTGGCTCCAGGCCACCCAGAGGACGTCCGCCAAGGACATCAAAGGCCATGGGGCATGGAAGGCAGAAGGCTGCCTCCACCTCTGATGTGCATCTATTTTTAACAAAATATTTTTTATCAGGGCATTTTCATAAACAGTAAATACAAACAAAACTAGAGCAAGAGCAAACAGGAACATCATAATAAACAGCTAGCTAATGAACACCCAATCCCCCCCTGCCAATCCCCTCCTCCTGGCCTGCTTTCCCCATTTTAACCCCTTTATTCCCCCCCCCCACCCCCACTGATAGTTCAATGAAGAAGTTGATGGACGGCTTCCACCTCCAGGCAAACCCATCAACTGACCCTCTGAAGGTGAACGTCTGATTTTATCCAACCTTGCAACCTCTGCCAGGTTGTTTACCCACACCTCTGGTTTCAGTGGCTCCACTCCTGTCAGTCCCTTCACTCCAACAAAATCCATCTCCGGACTAACAGGGAGGCAAAGGTCAGGCTATCGGCCGCTCTCGCCCCTTGGACTCCTGGATCTTCCGACACGCTGAATATCGCCACCTTTGGACCCGGGACCACCTTCACCCCGAACATTATGTCTGCGAACCCCTGCCAGAATCCCTTCAGTTTCGGACACGCCCAAAAGATGTGAACGTGGTTCGCAGGCCTCCCAGTGCACCGTCCACACTTGTCCTCTACCCCCTCAAAAAACCCGCTCATCCTAGCCACTGTCATGTGCGCCCTATGAACTACCTTGAACTGGATAAGGCTGAGCCTTGCACACGACGAGGATGCGTTCATCCTCCTCAGGACCTTCTCCCACAGCCCTGACTCCATTTTACCCCCTCCCCCCCCCCAAAGTTCTTCTTCCCATTCTGTTTGACTTCCCCCATCGGGGCTCTCTCCTGGTCCATTATCTCCTTATAGATCTCGGATACCTTGCCCTCATCCACTCCTTCCCTCGATAGCACCTTAACCTGTAATCCCGACGACGGCAAACCACGAGAGGATGCCACCTGCTTCCTCACAAGGTTTCGAACTTGTATGTATCTGAACCCGTTCCCGCTGGACAGCTTGTATTCCTCCTCCAGGTCCTCTAAACTTGCAACGCTAACCCTAAAAACAGGTCCCCAAACCGCTCGATCCCTGCCTGCCGCCACCCCCAAAACCTCGCGCCCAATCCCCCCTGTGCAAACCTGTGATTGCCGCACATTGGTGTCTTTGCCAGCAACTTGTATCTACATTTAACAGCAATATCAGATGGTAGGACCCTCACTGCTCCAGGTCTTTATCCTTCTTCATTATTAGGGTTAAGGACGCCTGCAATAATATAGGGGGAGTACCTCCTTTTCCCTCGCCTCATTATATGCCCTCACCAGCAACGACCCCAGGTCCCCCCCAAAATTATTATAAAATTCCTCAGGGCGGCACGGTGGCACAGTGGTTAGCACTGTTGCTTCACCGCTCCAGGGTCCCAGGTCCGATTCCCGGCTTGGGTAACTGTCTGTGTGGAGTCTGCACATTCTCCCCGTGTCTGCATGGGTTTCCTCCCACGGTCCAAAGATGTGTGGGTTAGGTGGATTGGCCTTGCTAAATTGCCCTTAGTGCCCAAAAAAAAATGGTTGGGTGGGGTTACTGGGTTACGGGGATAGGGTGGAATGTGGGTTTAAGTAAGGTGCTCTTTCCAAGGGACTGTGCAGACTCGATGGGCCGAATGGCCTCCTGCACTGTAGATTCTATGATCCGGGCCTGGGGCCTTCCCTACTTGCTTCGCCCCCATGCTCTCCATCATTTCAGCTGCCCAATGGGGGCCCCATCTGTTCCTCCTCCAACTTGGGGAACTCCAACCCATCCAGGAACCGCTGCATTCTCTCCCTCACTCTGTCTAGGGGCTCCGATTGATAAAGCCTCCTGTAGAACTCCTCAAATACCCCATTCATCCCCACTGGGTCCAGTCCCATTCTTCCCCTCCTGTACTTCACCATTCCAATCTCACTCGTCTGCTCCAGCTTCCTGAGTTGATGAGCCAGCATCCTACTGGCCTCTCCCTGTACTTGTACAGTAGCCCTCTGGCCCTCTGTGAGGGCCGACTGCCTCTACCATGGGCACCAGCCCGAACTCCATCTGGAGCTTCTGCCTCTCCTTCTCCAATCCTGCTCGCTCCCTCTTCTCTCTGTATGCCCGGATCGATTATAAGCTCCCCCCACCCCACCCCCACCCCCCAAAACCACTGCGTTGAGCACCTTCCACATCATGGTGTCCGAGGCCTCACCTGTATCATTCAGTTCCACATATCCCCGGATCTTCTCATCCATTAACAATCCCACATCCGGTGGCGCAGTGGTTAGCACTGGGACTGCGGCGCTGAGGACCCGGGTTCGAATCCTGGCCCTGGCTCACTGTCCGTTTGGAGTTTGCACATTCTCCCAGAGTCTGCGAGGGTTTCACCCCTACAACCCAATGATGTGCAGGATAGGTGGATTGGCCACGTTAAATTGCCCCTTAATTGGAAAAAAAAATAATTGGGTACTCTAAATTGTAAAAAAACCAATCCCACATCCAACCTCCACTGCGGACCCTGGGCCCCTCCCTGGTTCACTCGCAATCCACTCAGTGGGGCGCGTGGTCTGAAAACACGACTGCCGAGTACCCCAGGTCAACAACCCCGCCAGCAGCGTCTTGTCCACCACGAAGAAATCAATCCGAGAGTCCATCCGAAGCACATGGAGAAGTACGAGAACTCTTTCCCCCTCGGCCTCCCAAATCTCCCCTGGTCTAGCCCCCGCCATAAAACCCTCAATAAACCTCTGCATCGCATTTGCCACCGCCAACACCCTCCCCGACCTCTGGCTCGACCGTTCCAAACCTGGTTCAATGGCCGTGTTAAAGTCCCCTCCCACGATCAACCAGTGCGAGTCCAGGTCTGGAATCTTCCCCAACACTGCCTAATAAACTCCACATTGTCCCAGTTTGGGACATAAACAAACCCAAACCATCGGCATTCCCTCTAGCTTCCCACTCTCCATCACAAACCCCCCCCCCCCCCGAATCCGCCACAATGTTCCCCACTTCGAACACCACCTGTTTGTTTACCAACACAGCTACCGCCTTAGTCTTCATTTCCAGCCCACCCACCCTTTCCTTAGCATTGTCTGATCATCGATCTTCAAATGTGTTTCTTGCAAAATGCCACGTCCGCCTTCAAGCTCCTCCAGTGCGCAAACACACACGACCGTTTGACTGGCCCATTCCGCCTTCACACATTCCAAGTGATCAAGCTGGTTGGGAATACCCTGCCCCCTTCCCCTGCCAATCAACCATATCCTTTCTTGGGCCAGCCCCAGCCCGTGTCACGCGACCCTCCAGACTCACCCTCAGATGACCACCATCATTGCTCCTTTTCTTGCTGCTCCACAGCAGCGACACCTTGGTCAGCAGCACCGCCCCCCCCTCCCCTGAGTAAAACAACACCATCCTCCTCTTCGCTAACCACCTGGCCACCCCCCACTCTGCTCCCTTTAACTAGACAGCCCAGACAGCCTGGCAGCCCCCGGCCAAGGCTCCACCGCCTCCTACCCCCCCACTGTGTCCCCTCCCCCCGCTCGCATAACTCCATAAAACAAACAACAAGCGAACAAGAAAAAGGTGCCCTGACCCTCAATGCTCCCAAGCATCTCGCCACCAAACCCAACAAAACGTCTCCAAGGGAGAAAAGTTCTCCAACAACAAACAACCAAAAAAGACAGAAAAAAGCAAACATCTCCTCACACCTCCTTCATAGTTCAATGTCCTCCTCCTCCTGCCAGTTCATTGTCTCTCAAAAATTCTTTCGCCTCCTCTGGTGCCCCAAAATAAAGTTCTTGGCTGTTAAAAGTCACCCAGAGGTGGGCTGGGTACAACATCCCAAACTTCACCCCCTTTTTAAAGAGGGCAGTCTTCGTCCGATTGAACCCGGCTCTTCTCTTCGCCAGATCCGCACCCAGGTCCTGGTACACTGGAAGATCGTTCCTGTCCCAGATGCATCTCCTCGTCTGCCTCAACCATCTCAATGGCTTCACCTGATCGGTGGAGACGCACCACCATTGCCCTCGGCGGCTCGCTCGCCTGCGGCTTCCTGATCAGCGCCCTATGCACTCGACTGACCTCCCCCATTAACTTGGCCACATACAGGCCAGCGTCCACTCCCTCGATGCCTTCAGACATCCCCACAATTCTGTCTTAGTAAGAAACTCAAATTCTGTCTCCGGGAGTGATTATCCAGGTCCTCCATCTTCTCCTTTGACCGCTTCTGAGTCTCCTGCATCACACCTATTTCAGCCGCATACCAGGCCAGCTGCTACTCATGCTCTCCCACCGCCGCCTCCACTTTCCAAATAGCCTAGCCCTGGGACTCCAGCCTCTGTTCAACGTGGTCGATTCCTGCTTTAATGGTTCCACTACCTTGACTAGGTCTTCCTGGGCTTCCCTCCTCTGCTGGCTGAACTTCTTGTTTAAGAAGTCCACCAGCTGCTCTGTTGACCACCGGGCCAGCAGGGCCGACCCTTTACCCTCCGCCACCTTGACCTGTGGCGAACGAAGATTCTCCTGCTCCAACTGCTCTTTTCTTCTCGACCACTTCTGGTCCGTGGATCCAGCCACCAGCCCCACCAGTGGAGTTTAACTTTCATCAGTCACCCCTGCACCTTTTTTCACAGAAACATCCACCCTACAAGCAAGAACTATGTCTGAAAAAGCCGCCTCGAGCGGGAGCTTTTCTCCCTGTGTCTGCGTGGGTTTCCTCCGGGTGCTCCGGTTTCCTCCCACAAGTCCCAAAAGACGTGCTGTTAGGTGAATTGGACATTCTGAATTCTCCCTCTGTGTACCCGCACAGGAGTCGGAGTGTGGCGACTAGGGGATTTTCACAGTAACTTCATTGCAGTGTTGATATAAGCCTACTTGTGACACTAATAAAGATCATGTGCGAACACTTACTCCATGGCCGCCACCGGAAGTCGTCTTATGTGCATCTTGGGGACACACCTAGACATAGCAAAGACCAAGTAAGGAGTACTTGCGAGGTACTATGTTGGTGGGGGGGGGGGGCGGGGGCAGGGCGCCCTATCTGTAGCTAGGGGAATAGAAATCTGTCACAGTAAAATGTTCACCATTAAAACATTTAACACCTGACACATTTGATGCCTCTGTCACGGTAAATCTCACAGCGGGCCTGCCTGCACCCCCACCCCCATAAGATCATAAGATACAGGAACAGAAAAGGCCATTCAGTCCATTGAGTCCGCCATTCGATCATAGCTGATATGTTCCTCATCCCCATTCTCCTGCCTTTTCCACATACCCGCTGATCCCCTTATTATGCAAGAAATCTCATTGTTAATCAAGAACACCAGATGATAATAATATTAATTTGGGCTTGAGGTGCTGTTACCTACAGGGCAACAGACCAAAAGGTGGAATTAAACAGAATAATTCTTTCTTAGAATATAAGATCTAGGAGCAGGAGTAGACGATTTAGCCTCTCGAGCCTGCTCCACTGAGCAAGGCGATCATGGCTGATCTCATCATGGCCTCGACTCCACTGTCCTGCATGTTCTCCATAACACCCCTGTTGCCCTCAGTCCCCCCACACCCCAACCCCCGGACATAGAGGTCCAAGATCAAAAGCCATTGATGCACAGCGGGCGCAGCCTCTGCGAGACCCCCACCAGCAAACGTTATATCTGTAAGAATTGGAGGAGAGAGACTGACAATTGGTTAGTGCTTCCATCCAGGGACCCTCGAATCCCCCAAGCCTCTCCCACCCTTGCGTGTCCCATCTTCTCTTGAGTGCCATCCAGCGAGCCAGTTGTGCGGGCAAACCTTGCTCTGCACACTCACAATGGTAAGGTCAGAAGCCCGAGACCCCAGACCCAGAACATTAGCTCAATTGCCCTCCCCTGATCCACAAACTTACCCTTTGGTAAGATCCAGAGTGCTGAAGCCCTGCGCTTATCCTTGGCAGCTGCCTCCATGGTGCTGACGCTCCGAGAGTTCAGGCACACTGCTCCTGTATCAAAGTTTGCTTGACATGCTATGCATTAATCATCATCTGAGACATGGCATATGTGCCCTCGAGGAGGCACTTGAGAGTTGAGGAGTGTGAAATAGCCTTCATCTGTGAAGCTAGAGACTGATTAAAAACTGAATTGCAGCAAGGCTCTGTCCTGGAAGTGTTTGGTAGGACAGACAGGCTGCAGTTGTGGTTGCTCCTGTTATGGGTCTCCACTATATTTAAAGATGACGTAAAGGCCTAATTTTTTGCCATTTGCATCATCCCGCTGACGCTGGGCGTAAACCTCGGTGCCACCGCCAGCAAGGGACTGATTATCCCCGATCCTGGATTGTCCACTGCATTGGGAACTCTGCTGCGGGTGGCGGAGAATCCATCCTCTTGTTTTCCTTTTCACCACTGTGTGGGACATTCTATTTCCTGTGTTTCCTTGTTTTCCTTTTTCCTTTGGTCTCTTCCTTTCTAAAATGCCTTTCATCCTGTAAATCCTTTATTCGGTTCTGATGAAAGGATGGAATATGACCCCGATTATAAATGTTTGGATTTGGAGTTTGATATGAATTGCAGTTTCTGTTGGACCCCCTCTGTCTTTGTTTGCTGATAATGCAGATTATCAGCAAACAGCAGATGGCTGGGGAGGTGAAAACTGGCTAATCTGGTGATGGAAGGCCCCAGGTAATCAGTGCCTTTATAAAAGAGGTGGATACAATTCCCCGTAGCACAATATTTCACCTGCATCCCTTGTGCTGAATCATAAGGGACATTGCTCTCTGGAAGTAATGGCATTATATCAATATCTCTGAACGATACTCCAGGAAGAGGAGACCGATTTAGAAGAATGAATTCTACACTCCTACCTATTTTCCACAGTATTCAAATGCAACATTGCCTGTTTGGTTTGATAACAATGCAGCACATATTAGTTGTTCAGTTTACACCCAATGGGAGTCCTAAAAGGCATTAATTCAGGCTGTGGAGAGCAATGTCTTTGCCTTGATAGACTTGAAGAAAGAATTACGACACAATATCTTTCATATCCTCAGGATTTCCCCAAGTGTTTCACGATTAACAGAAATTATATTTGATGTTTAAGTACGGTTATAGAGGTAACATGATAACCATTAATTTTGCACACATCCCGACAAGGAAACGTTAAATCAGACCGTTTATTTTGATGATGTTGAATATTGGCCAGGATATGAGAAGAACTTCCTTCTTTTCCGCAAACGAAAATAAATTGCACAGCTCGACAAGAGTGACAGTATGATATCTCTCCTCCGACATTGCGGCTCTCTATTGTAAGGATTGTTTGGTATCTCAGAGTGGTCTAGAGGCTTATAAGGTTGAACACCTAAGTGTTTGTTTACAACTCATAATCATTTATACCTCCAAGGTATAGCCATACATAGCCTAGGGCAGCATTGTAGCACAGTGGTTAGCACTGTGGCTTCACAGCACCAGGGTCCCAGGTTCAATTCCTGGCTGGGTCACTATCTGTGCAGCGTCTGCACATTCTCCCTGTGTCTGCGTGGGTTTCCTCCGGGTGCTCCGGTTTCCTCTTATCCCAAAAGATGTGCTGTTAGGTAATTTGGACATTCTGAATTCTTCCTCTGTGTACCCGAACAGGTGCTGTTCAATGCTGACATCAGTGACATTTTTTTGCCTTGGTTTTTCCTTTCTGCCATGTAGCCTTTCCTTCTTTCTATCGTCCTTCCACCTGCCTCCATTTCCCAAAGGCTGACAATCCATAACTGTCAGCAAACCCAAAAGATGTGCTGTTAGGCAATTTGGACATCCTGAATTCTCCCTCTATGTATCCGAACAGGTGTCGGAATGTGGCGACTAGGGGCTTTTCACAGTAGCTTCATTGCAGTATTAATGTAAGCCTATTTGTGATAATAAAGATTATTATTATTAACACATGGCTGCTGTCTCCATGCTTGCTCCTTCCATACTTCCAATGAATACAATCATGTGTCTCATGCCATGGTTGGTACTGTTCTCCAGTCCCACGTTAACTCCAGCTCTGCCTGAGCACCCTTAGACTACGCTGTAATGTTCTTTGTGTTGCTTATTCAGGACGGTTGGCGTAGTGTTCCACAAAGACCACAGTGTAGCTTTTACTTAAACAAAGCTATGATTTCATTTGTACGACTAAACTGGATTTTGACACTTAGTCCTTTTAGAATACAGAATTGATCAATAACATCTAACTACGTTCATATACTGCTAATCTCACTACTGGTATAAACTATAATCTAACCTTCTCACACTAACTACTCTTATGACCTCACTCTAGCTGTCTCCTGCATACACTCCTCCCCTAAGGTCTAGCATCACTGCTTTATGTAGTAATATCTGCAGCTCCATCTAGTGGCTATTCATGGTAATGCATTAACCCTTGTGATGCTGATAGTTATGATAATACCACATACACCACCCCCATGTCTTTGCCCAAATATATTTACAGTACAATCTTCTTCAATTGCTACCTTTCCTTTGCCCAACCGAAACCCCCGACTTTAAAAATTCAGATGCTCTGGAGGAGTTATGATGCTTCCAGACTGCACCCTGTCATGTATAGAGGATGGTAGTCTCAGTTGCTTTAGAGTGACTTTGTTGGTTTGGTGTTGAAACGGTAGCACTTCGTTGTCTCCATTTGATTTGCTTTTTGCACTTCTTCATTTTGGGTTATTGGCAACCTGTCTGATTTTCTTGGACACCGTGGATTTTTTCCATTCCTTCCAAAGGAAACTTTCAGTCGATTCATTCCTAGATTAGACTCTGGTTTTCTTTTTCCATGGACTCTGCCATTACTTGCTGGAACTTTATATTTCAATAATGGAACTTCTTTTGCACTTGTTTCACAGTTTTCACCTAATATTTGTTTACTCTTACTTTCAAATTCTTTTTAAGCTGATGAATCTTTTCATTCAGCTGAGAAACTACTCTGGTGAAGTCACCGTTATCTGCTTAAAAAGTCTCGATTTGACCTTCCACACTGCATATCTCACCTTTTATGTTCATCAGATTGGGTCAAAGTTCAAGAATTTCATTGCTCTTTTCAACATGCTCAACAGGCACTTCTGATGTGGGAGTTCATCAAGTTCTAATTTTTCATCAGCAAACTCGTCTTCCGTACATGAATGTTGGTTCAGATTTTCCTTGGCACAACCTACTTCCTTGGTGCTATATTTCAAGTTTACATTCATTAATTTTATTTCTGCGAATTGTTTCTGGGACTCTTCGCGCTCCCTTGTGAGAATTTCTACTTTCTCTTGCAATTGTTCAACTTTTCTTGACCTCCGTTCTTGATTTTCATCTCAGCCATTTCATTTTTCGACAACTCAACGTACTCTGTACATTTGAGGCATCCAGTACACTATTCCTTCTAGTTCCCTCATCTTCAGCACTAGGTTTAGATTTGCCAATCTTATTGCAGTCTTTTCCTTCTCCATTTTACAGCAGAGCCTTGGCCTTGTGTCCATTTTGTTGCACTGTTGTCCAGGTCTAACTCCTGTGAAGTCTTAACTTGTTTCAGTTCTGTAATTGTGCTACTTATGGCTTCATTATCCGCTCGCAGCTTAGAAAGTTCTATGGTTTGTCCTTTCAATGCCTCTTTGCCACACAGTTGGTCCTTCAGTGCGTCTTGAAGAGGACTCTCCCTGGCTTCGCGCCTATGGCAATTGGGCAGTCTGAAACCATTAGCATTAAAGGCACGAAGGTTGCAGGCTGGGCAGGTAAAATTGCACCAATGTCCCCTTAGGGTCTCAATTTAAATGTGTTTATGAAGCTTTGAAGCCACAGCAGAGCCAGTGGGAGAAGAGAATACCCAGAGGCAGGCAGGGTTGGGCAGGTAACTTAAAATTAAAATTTAGAAGGATAGAGGGGGAAATTGTTGGGGCAGCAGATGCTTCCTTTCATGTCCATGGCCTGCTTTGGGACCAAATGGAATAATTAGTACTGATGGTCCACCGGGCTGCCACAAGGAAGCGCCTCAATGAAGCTGGTCGCCCGCACAAGCCGCTGAGGTGACGCTGCTCTACTGCTGGCAGTGTCAGCCACCCCCTAAATGGCCCCCACGGCCTTTAATTCCGCAAATCGGTTGCTGGTCTTCATGTAGTGGGCAGCTGCTCTGCGTTTCAACATGCTTCCTGCCTGAAAACCACCTCATGTGATAGGACAAAGGTGGAAGCTGTTTCTGCAAAATTCTTGCTATTTTACTGCTTCCCACCTCCATTCCTGCCAACTGGGAGCCGATACAATTCAGCCCAGAGTTAGAGGTTATATTGAATAATAGAGTGGGATGTAAATATAGATTCAATTAGAATATAAAATCTAATGCTATTGAGTAAGATGTTGTTTGTTATTGTTTCGCTCAGTGGTGCACAAGGCAGACTTTCATCTGTTCGCATAGCGAGGTCTTTGCTCGAACAGGTAACTATCCCGTCGCCAGAGGCTTGTAGCTTGAGGGGTACAACTCCACACCAAGCGTGGCTGGCCAGGAGTCTCCCCCACTCTTACTGCCTTCCATTGATTTCTGTTGGAAGGATTTCACAGGTTGATAGTTAACGTCTTCGGTGACATTATGAACGCACCCACCTTGGCAATCAATTCCTGGAGCTTCAGGCTCAGAGGCAGGGATTCTACCCACTGCAGCACACCATCAGATACAATGCAGCATATATGGGATGTTCTCGAACAGTTAATTTTATTTTCTGAAAACTGGTTAATATCCTTTGACATTGCCAATGTATAATCTGTATAGGTAGATAGTTATGAGAGTTTAGTTGCTAACAAGATCACCATGGCGCTACTCCCCATGAGGAAATGGTGTTGGTGGCAGAGGTTGCACACATATCACTGTCGCGGCCAGTCTGATGATCACACGAAACACGTCCAACCAGAAGGCTAGTTACTCATTTTGCTATTTTTCTTCTTTAAACCGGATTCTTAAATCATAAATTGCACCTTTGATAAAATCAGAGATATCTTGATTTAATTTTCATGAAATATTAATCAGTGGAATAACTGAGCTGTGTGATTGGTGCAATTAACATCTTGCTGATTTATATTTCTCACACATTTGAGTTTTTAAAGATGCTTTTTTAAACTATTTATTCCCACACCAATGTGTCGAGGGAATATAATTACCCTTTGAGCAGTGCAGAATATTGGAAAGATTTAACCTTTTGATTATAATTTCCAGCTTTGTGACGATGGATTAGATTCAGTCACTCAATTCAGCTACAGTTACACATTCGAGCGTCCACCACTAGAATCTTGATGAAAATTTAATTAATTTTGCAAGAAAATATGTAGATTTGAATTTTTATGGATGTGATAATGTCATCATTTCTCCCTCAACCTAATTGGTCCTTTAAAAAAATGTATTTATGGGATGTTAGCATCACTGGCTAGGCCAGCATTTTTTGCGCGTCCCTAGTTGCCCTTGAGAAGGTGGTGATGAGATACCTCCTTGAACTGCTGCAGTTCCTGAGGTGTAGGTATACCCACAGTGCTGTTGGGTATGGAGTTCCAGTATTTTGACCCAGCAACAGTGAAGGAATGGCAAAATATTTCCAAGCCGGGATGGTGAGTGCAGTGCAGGGCAACCACCAGGTGCATTCCCAGTAATATGCTGCCCTTGTCCTTCGAGATCATACATAGAACATAGAACATACAGTACAGAAGGAGGCCAATTGGCCCATCAAGCCTGCACCGACCCACTTAAGCCCTCACTTCCACCCTATCCCCGTAACCCAATAATCCCTCCTAAACATTTTGGTCACTAAGGGCAATTTATCATGGCCTATCCACCTAACCTGCACGTCTTTGGACTGTGGGAGGAAACCCATGTAGATACGGTGAGAAAGTGCAGACTCTGCACAGACAGTGACCCAGCGGGGAATTGAACCTGGGACCCTGGTGCTGTGCTACCGTGCCCCCATACAGTTGTTTGTTTGGAAGGTACAAGTGTATGTTGTACAAAAAGGTGCTAGTATTTGAGAAATTATTACAAGTTCTGTTTTTGGTTGGTGAGTTGACAGGGAATGGACAGCACAGTGGTTAGCACTGCTACCTCTCAGCGCCAGGGACCCTGGTTCAATTCCGCCCTTGGTTGACTGTCTGTGTGTAATTTGCACATTCTCCCTGTGTCTGCGTGGGTTTCCTTGGTTGCTAGGGTTCTCCAGTTTCCTTCCACAGTCCAAAGATGCACAGGTTAGGTGGATTGTCCCTTAGTGTCCAAAGGTGAGGTGGAGTTACGGGGATAGGGTGGGGCTGTGGACATGGATAGAGTACACTTTCAGAGGGTCGGTGCAGACTCGATGGGCTGTACTGTAGGGATTCTATGATTCTTTGAGTGTTGTACTGACACTGGCAGCCTTTCCTTAATGCATTAAGATTTCAGATCTGATCTGCCTACCTGATTCAAACTGACAATGGGCAGAATTTCATACCCTTTCCTGAGTGAATTCAGTGGCAGAAGCCATCTAATCTGGCAGGTGGGGGCCCCATGCATTATCGTCCCACCTCTGCCTTAATTAAGTCTGGGGCAGGAAGGCTGATGGATCGACTTGCCAATTAATGTCTACTTTAGGGCCTCATTCCGTTGCCATTGGTATTCACCCAATGTCAGACAGGGGGAGGGGACATGACATGTGGGAGGCCTGAAAAACAAACCCTGTCAGGGTACACTGCAAGCTTCCGGCGTGGGGTGCAGAGAGTCCTTGTTAAAAGGCACAATGCCTGATTGAAGGCCCTATCCAGAAGCAAAATAAGAATACTGGTCTGAACTGGGCTCCTATACTTTTAAAATGGAGAAGTAGGGATACTGGTCTGAATTCTTGCCTCTAGTTGTCGAATCCCTGTCCCGTGATCCCACCATCCGTGATCCCACCATCACTCACCTTTTACCTGGGTCCCTTGGTGATCATGGGCTTTAAGCTGGTGCATTGCCAGCAGCCACCACAGAGGCATTGCTGAGCAATAAACAGCTACCAGCCTCTGATTGGCCAGCAGCTCTTGGTGGGTGGCGGGGGTGAGGGGTTGATTTCTGCCGCTGGGGTCCTTGATCTCCGGGAAGGCTGCTGCTGCCCAGTTGAGTGCCAAATTAACTTGGTGGGCCTTCCTAAAGTTAGGCAATGTGGGGCTCCCATTATCTCTCCAGTTGGCAGCCAGGATTTCCATCCCCTCGATTAAATACCATCCGTATCTTATTGTTAGAAGAGATTCACCCAGTAAACTTCCTGTTCTAGAAGAGATTCTTTATGGGATATTTTGCTTGGATGAAGCTCTTTCAATGATTCAACTTGGACTGGAAGGATTCATTAAAATGAGATTTAATAGTAAATTGGTGCAATGGAGAATTATGCTGGAATCAGCATTTCTGCAGAATGGAATTTATGCAGAGGAACCCGTTGCTTGTTTGAGTATTTTGCTTGGATTAACTCGGCGTTTCTCTGGATGTAATGATTTGGGAATACTTTTATCTTCACAGTGAAAATAATTTGTTTCCACTTGAAATTGCATTAGCAAAGCCCTGCTGGGCTTACCCACTTTCAGGACACTGTGCTGCAGTATATTTAAAGACACTGCTCATCGTTGACGTAATTGGAATCTGGCCAAGATCAGCCTTACAGGAATGAACCAGCCATTCAGTCAATTGTATTGCGGTGACCCCTCTGCCTCGCTTGAAAAACATTAAAGAAACATTTCTGCCCGGCTGGTCTCCATTAGAGTTTCAAAATCCCCCTCATTTTCCGGGCTTGTAGCTGTCAAGCGTTTGTTTTCTTAAAAGGTGGTCGGACGCTGTTGTGTCTCGGTGTACATCCCATAACAACTGGTGTGCACCCTAGCTGGGTGATCTAATTGGGGTGCTTAAGATTAAAGGATTTGATTGAGAGAAACTTATTTTCTCCAGAATGAGGGAGAATAACCTCAACTGTGGGCAGTTCAAGAATGATGTTAGGGAGCACTGCTTCACACAAAAGAGGAGTGGAAATCTGGAACTCTTTACTCCCCCCTTCACACCCTCTCTTGGCTCAATTGAGCATTTCAAAAGTGGGGTTGATAGATTTTTGATTGGCAAGCATATTAAGGGTTAAAGAAAAAGAAGCAAGTGGTAGAGTTGAGATACTGATCCGCCGTGTTCTAACTGAATGGCGGAACACGATCAAGGGATTGAATGGTCCTGTCCCTATAAATAATAAAGAAGCAGAGTATCGCGTAAATGGAGAATGGCTGCCAAATTCTGAGGTGCTTGGCATGGAGGTATTAGAGTGCAGGAATCATAAAAAGTTAGCATGCAGGTGCAGCAAGTAATTAAGAAGGCTAATGGAATGCTATCCTTTATTACAAGAGGAATTGAACATGAGTGAGGATGTTATGCTTCAGTTATACAGGGCATTAGTGAGATCACATCTCAAATTTTGTATGCAGTTTTGGCCTCCTTCATTAAGGAAGGATATAAATGGGTTAATGGTGGTTCTGAGGAAGTTTACTTGAATGACATCTGGAATAGGCGGGTTGTCTTATGAGGATATGTTTGACAGGCTGGACCTGTTTAGAAGAGTTGCCACTGGAGTTTAGAAGAGTGAGGGGTGACTTGATTGAAGTGCATGAGATCCTGACCTGAATGGTTTTGACAAGTGGACGTGGAAAGGATATTTCATCTTGTGGGTGAATTCAGGACTAGGGGGCACTATTTTTAAAATTAGAACAAAGATGAGGAGAAATCCTTTCTCTGAGGGTTGTGTGACTTTGGAATTCCCTGCCTCAGAAGGTGGTGGAATGGGAGGTAGATGGATTCTTGTTGGGCACGGGAATCAAAGGTCATTATAGATGGAAATGTAGAATTTGAAACACAAACAAATCAGCCACGATCTTATCGATGGGCAGGACAGGTTGGAGAGGCCTAATGGCCTACTTCTCCTATTTCATATGTTCCTTAGTGTCAGGAGAAGCACTGAGAAGTGGCGCTTTCTGATCAATTTGTTCTCTCATAAAGAATGATCAACACAAAAAAATGGGTATCTAGATAGATCAATGGAGGGGAAAAGCTAATAATTTAAGAATATACACTTTGTTGAAGCTTTTCATCTTGCACTCATCAGGACAATCCCAAGAATACTAATTTCAGGGAAGCAACAACTTTTATATTGTTTGAGAATAGTGTTGATTGGTTGGGAAGTGGACTCTGGTGGAGCGGTTGCCATGGAGAATGCACCAGTGAACTGTGACTGCCAGTTAACTGCCAAGCATTGTTTATCACGAGTTACAGCTGCTGCTTTCTAGACATCTGACTGAGGCAGCAGGAGTAATGCACAGGTGAGTGAAAAAGCAGTGATTTTCTTTTCACTTGTTTCTGCTCTTTAGCTTTGGGGGGTGATTGATAAGGGGGGGGGGGTGATTGATAAGGGGGAGGATCTCATTTTTTGTTTCCCAATGCTAGATTCTCTGCTACATTGGGAATTCCACTACCAGCGGCAGGTGGCGCAGAATCCAATCCCATATCAGGGAGTGAAAACCATGTTAGACTATTTGACTTGGTGTCACACAGGCAGAGCACTAATTGCCACTGTTACTGGGGAGCCTGACAACGATCATTTTGATTGTTGGGAAAGGAGCATAATTTCACTCTGCTTCAATAATGAATTGTCTACAGCGAGCACCTTATCCAAGACTCGACAATAAGTGAATGGTTTATAAACGTGTCTACAGTTAAACCATACGTCAACTTCCAAGAGTAAATTATGACTTTAATTATATTTTTATAAATGCTGTCTCTTGTGAGCTGTACAAATATTGAGTGCCATGAATAACATGTGGTACAGTAGTGGACTCAGTTATTCAGTTCACCTACTCGGAGGTCTAACAACAAGCAGTAATGTTACTGTGCAAGTATTATTTGGCAGCCCAGCCCTTGAGGTTATGTTTGCCAGTAATTGACTGGTGTGTCATCTGACTTGACAAGGAAATTAATTGAGATATGACAGAGGACTAACTATACTTAAAGTGCCCTCTGCTGGGAAATGTTTATTATTTCTGTAGCATTATTGAAGGCTCTGCTAATACAATGTACTTGTTTAAGAGTCACAATGAGGATCTTGAGCAATTTTGGCTTCCAAATAAAGGAGTCGAGCATGGAGCAACGTTATGAGGAACATGGTAGAATTTGTGTTGATCAAAACTTATGTTGAATATTTATTTCATGTCTCTTGTCTGCTTATTTTGTTCCTCAAATGGTTCATGCCCCCACCTCTGAACCAGAAGCTTCAGGTTTGTGTCCCAGGACTCGATGGCCACGGAAACTGCTGCAATCATAACACGGTTATAACATTGATTATCAACCTGCAAATCCTTCAAACATGCTTATGGAAGAGCCAAGTGCGGGAGAGACTCCTGGTTGACCATGTTCAAGCGGCACCCCTCCATCTATAGCCTCTGGCTGAACTCGACGGCAAGACATGAAGAGGGGGCACAAAGGGGGAGAGGGCCTGAAGGGGGGGTGCTGAAGGGCAGGTATGAAGTGGGGGGCTGAATGGGGCTCATAGAACATAGAACATACAGTTCAGAAGGAGGCCATTCGGCCCATCGAGTCTGCACCGACCCACTTAACCCCTCACTTCCACCCTATCCCCGTAACCCAATAACCCCTCCTAACCTTTTTGGACATTAAGGGCAATTTAGCATGGCCAATCCACCTAACCTGCACGTCTTTGGACTGTGGGAGGAAACCGGAGCACCCGGAAGAAACCCACGCAGACATGGGGAGAACGTGCAGACTCCGCACAGACAGTGACCCAGTGGGGAATCGAACCTGGGACCCTGGCGCTGTGAAGCCATAGTGCTATCCACTTGTGCTACCGTGCTGCCCTGGCGCTGTGAAGCCACAGTGCTATCCACTTGTGCTCGTGAAGGGGGGGCAGAAGCAGGCGCATGGGTGGGGCTGAAAAAGGTGCCCTCGGTGACCCCTTAGTAGGATATGCTCATTTGGGGGATTGGGGGTGGCGATCAGGATGGATAGGGTGAGGCTGGGTCACCATAATGTCTGCGTGGGGTGGGGTGTGTCACGTGGACTTTTAGTAATTGGGGGAGATTGCCCCTCCAGAGTCGAGGATTCGGGGTGATGCCTGCGTCTACAAGGGTTCACAATATCCGTGGTTAGGGGGCCTTCAAACTCTTGGGCACCCTTTTAAAAATGGTGCCCCCAAACTCTGATGAGCCGGTCTTGCCAGCAAGTTTAGTTCCCACTGCAGAAAACAATTCTAAGCATGGGAGAATTCAGTGAGAATCTCCCCAAACTTCAAAAAAATGACTAAGTGTGGGTGAATTGCAATGGGAGTTGTGCCGGGACAGCCGATGGGATTCTCACCAGTCTTCCGGCCTGAAATGACACTGTTGCTTTTTGAGAAAATTCTGACCCGGTATCCATATTAAATTTATAAAAATGGCTGGAGTCATCTCCCCCACAGATCCTGCCTTAAAATTTCCTGAAAGACGATTTCTTCTGCAATGGAGAACCTCAATGTGATCATGGCTGATCCCATCCTGGCCACAACTCCACTGTCTTGCCCAATCTCCATAACCCTTCAACCCATTACCAATTTAAAAATCAGTCTAACTCCTCAAATTTACTCACTGTCCCTGCATCCACTGCACTCTTGGGTACCGAATTCCGCAGAATCACAACCCTTTGGGAGAACTAGTTTCTCCTCGAATCTGTTTTAAATTTGCTACCTCTTATTCTTAAGATCATGACCTGTTGTTTAAGAATCCGAAATATATAATCAGTTGTATTTCTTTACAGTTGCTTATGGACCTGGTGTGTAATTTCAGTGTGTTTTGTGCTTATTACCTATTAACGTATCCTCCACTATAAAGGACCAGAGGGCGGGATTCTCTCACCCCGGGCCGGGCCGGAGGATCGTCGGGACCGGCACGAATCACGCCACGCCGGTCCGCCGATACTCCGGTGAGCGGAGAATCGGCGCAGGCGCGCGATCGGCACGGTGCTGGTCAGGGGCTGCTCTACAGGGCCCCCACCCCCCCCCCAGCGATTATTGGCCTGGGATGGGCCAAGCGGCCACGCTAAAAAAGCAGAGTCCCACCGGCAGCGTCCACGCCTCTTACCTGGCGGGACCTCGGTGTGGATGCATTTGGGGGTGGCCTGGTGGGGGCTCCGAACCGGGGGGGGGGAGAGGCCTCCGCTGTGACCTGGCCCGCGATCGGGGTCTACCGATTAGCGGGCCGGCCTCTTGGGCTGGGTGCCTCTTTTGTTCCACGCCAGCCCCTGTAGCCCTACGCCATGTTGCGTCAGGACCGGCGCGGAGCAGGGAGCCACTGTGCATGCACGCATTGGCGCCGGCCGTACTGCGCATGCGCAGACCCGCGGTGCCCATTTGACGCCGGGATCGGCAGCTGGAGTGGCATGGGTCGCTCCAGTGCTGTGCTGGCCCCCTGTAGGGGGCAGAATTGCTGCTCCTGAGCCCATGTTGACGCTGTCTAGAAACGCAACGGCGTTTACGACGGCATCAACACTTAGCCTCAGGATCAGAGAATCCCACCCAGAGTGTTTATTGACACCACTGTGTTAGCCAATGAGTTTGAGGTGGGATCGGACTTGAGCAGAACCAACTAGGCACAATCCTATTTACAGCAAACCCGCTGAAGTGTATGGCTCAAAGTTTAGGCTCCTTCATGGTTAGGATGGTGTGGGTTCTGCCAGAGTCACTCATTACTTTGACCTCATTACAGCCTTGGTTCAAACATAGACAAAAGAACTGAATGCCAGAGGTGAGGTGAGAATGACTGCCCTTGACATCAAGGCAACATTTGACCGAGTGTGGCATCAAGGAGCCCTAGCTAAACTGGAATCAATGGGAATCAGGGAGAAAACTCTCCATTTGTTGGAGTCCTACCTGGCACAAAGGAAGATGGTTGTGGTGGTTGAAGGTCAATCATCTCAGCTCCAGGACATCACTGCAGGAGTTCCTCAGGGTAGTGTCCTCGGCCCAACCATCTTCAGCTGCTTCACCAATGACCTCCCTTCCATCATAAGGTCAGAAGTGGGGATGTTTACGGATGACTGCACAATGTTCAGCATCATTCACAACTCCTCCGACAATAAAGCAGTCCATGTCCAAATGCAGCAAGACCTGGCCAATATCCAAGCTTGGGCTGACAAGTGACAAGTTACATTCGCACCACACAAGTGCCAGGCAATGACCATCTCCTACAAGAGAGGATCCCACTGCCCCTTGACATTCAATGGCATTACCATCATTGAATCCCTCTCAATCAACATCCTGGGGGTGACCATTGATCAGAAACTGAACTGGTCTAGCCATATTAATACCGTGGCTACCAGGGCAGCTCAAATGCTAGGAATCCTATTCTGAGTAACTCCCCTCCTAACCCCCCTAAAGCCTGTCCACCATCTACAAGGCACAAATCAGGAGTGTAATGGGATACCCTCCACTTACCTGGATGAGTGCAGCTCCACCAACACTCGAGAAGCTTGACACCATCCAGGACAAAGCTTGACTACTTGTTCTTCCACAAACATTCAAATTCTCCACCACCGATGAACAGTAGCAGCCGTGTGTACTATCTGCAAGATGCACTGCAGGAACTAGCCAAGGTTCCTTAGACAGCACCTTACAAACCCACAACCATCCAGAAGGCCAAGGGCAGCAGATACCTGGGAACCCCACCAGTTGGTGGCTCCACTCCGAGTCACTTACCACCCTGACTTGGAAATATATCGCCTTCCTTCACTGTCGCTGGGGCAACATCCTGGAACTCCCTCCCTAACAGCACAGTGGGTGTACCTACACCTCAAAGGGCTTTAGCGGTTGAAGAAGGCAACTCATCACCACCTTCTGAAGGGCAACTAGGGATAGGCAATAAATGCTGGCCTCACCAGCGACGTCCACATCCCGTTTATAAAAAAAAAAAAAATCAGGAAGGCTAAAAATGGGCTCTGTGTTAGCAGCTCTGTGTACATTGCTTGTCTGCCCACTCCACCCCATGGATATTTTACTTATGGTGGGGGAGGTGTTTAGCAAGCCGTGACCCAATTTATGATCATTTCAGAGACTCCTACCACCACAATTGCAATTTTTGTCCGTGGCAAGAGGCTCATACAACTGATCTGCAGGCTGCCCAGCATGAGGAAGGTTTGGTGAACAACGCTGCCTCCCCACCCCAAGCTGCTCCAGCGGCCCCTCATCCCCTGCCCTAGTGAAGCCATGGACTCACCTTGCAGTCTGGCCTCCATCGCTGAATGTCTCCATCTATCCCAGTGGCACTGCTGGGATGAGAGGATGACGAGCTGTGTGATTGGACAGCAGCTCTCGTTGAGATGTGATTTCCTCTTGTCAGCGGGTGGGCTATCTACCTCAAGCTAATTAAAGCAGAGCCTGTATCACCCCTGACTTTTACTTCGGGGGGTACAGACTCCATCCCCAACTTAAAATTCAGCCCTACAGGTGAGCAAATGGGGACTATTTGTATTGATAAATAACAAAAAAGGTTGATGACAGGAATATGGTAGGTGTTGTCTATATGGATTTTAATAAAATGTTTAACAAAAGTACCACAAAAGACTTGTTAACACATTTTAGGCTCATGGAATAGGAGGGTCAGCAGCTAATTGACTTAAGGATAGAAAGCAGAGGCTCGTGGTAGGTTATTCTTTCTGACTGGAGAATGGTAGACCGTGAAATTCCTCAAGGGTCAGTGCTAGGATCGCTAGTTTTTTGTGATATATAAATTAGGAATACAGAATCCACTTGCTCACTTGTAGCAATAGGTCAATCTATCTGTCTTTAGTCGCTGATGGCAATCTCAATGAAAGTTAACTGGATTCACTAAACCCTGTTGCCCAGCATTAAGCAGCAGGAACTTCAGTGTTTATCAGCTGTCGGCTCCACATATGAAGTAGAGCCAGCTGAAAGAACTCTGATGGGAACAAAATAGATCCAGCAGTGGAGTGGCAGAACAGAGAATGAGGGCATAAACCGAAATTGGCAACTTCTGCCATTAACACACAAAACCAGTTTGAGTGATTCTTCTAAAGGTTTGACAACATTTTGTTTAACTCCTGTGATCAGTGAAGACTGTGTTGCTACTGTTGTGAAAAGATGCACTCAAAACTGTATTTGCCTCAACAAAATCGATAACTGTAAATCTGGATTTTGCATATGAATTTTTGCAAGGCAAGTTCTCATCTTTTTTGGAACCTTATGAGAAAATATTCTAGTCACAGTGGAGTGAGCAAGCAGATTATCTTGTACATTTAACAAAAGAATCTCTGGTTTTCAACAGTTTCCAAGAACAAAACCGGAGGTGAATTTTATCTTCAGCATATAAAGAACAAAGAAATGTACAGCACAGGAACAGGCCCTTCGGCCCTCCAAGCCTGCACAGACCATGCTGCCTGTCTAAACTAAAATCTTCTACACTTCCTGGGTCCGTATCCCTCTATTCCCATCCTATTCATGTATTTGTCAAGATGCCCCTTAAATGTCACTATCGTCCCTGCTTCTACCACCTCCTCCGGCAGCGAGTTCCAGGCACCCACTACCTTCTGTGTAAAAAAACTTACCTCGTACATCTCCTCTAAACCTTGCCCCTCGCACCTTAAACCTATGCCCTCTAGTAATTGACCCCTCTACCCTGGGAAAAAGTCTCTGACCATCCACTCTGTCTATGCCCCTCATAATTTTGTAGACCTCTATCAAGTCGCCCCTCAACCTCCGTCGTTCCAGTGAGAACAAGAGTTTATTCAACCGCTCCTCGTAGCTAATGCCCTCCATACCAGGCAACATCCTGGTAAATCTCTTCTGCACCCTCTCTAAAGCCTCCACATCCTTCTGGTAGTGTGGCGACCAGAATTGAACACTATACTCCAAGTGTGACCTAACTAAGGTCCTATACAGCTGCAACATGACTTGCCAATTCTTATACTCAATGCCCCGGCCAATGAAGGCAAGCATTCCGTATGCCTTCTTGACTACCTTCTCCACCTGTGTTGCCCCTTTCAGTGACCTGTGAACCTGTACACCTAGATCTCTCTGACTTTCAATACGCTTGAGGGTTCTACCATTCACTGTATATTCCCTAACTTTATTAGACCTTCCAAAATGCATTACCTCCCATTTGTCCGGATTAAACTCCATCTGCCATCTCTCTGCCCAAGTCTCCAAACAATCTAAATCCTGCTGTATCCTCTGACAGTCCTCATCGCTATCCGCAGTTCCACTAACCTTTGTGTCGTCCGCAAACTTACTAATCAGACCAGTTACATTTTCCTCCAAATCATTTATATATACTACGAACAGCAAAGGTCCCAGCACTGATCCCTGCGGAACACCACGAGTCACAACCCTCCAATTAGAAAAGCACCCTTCCATTGCTACTCTCTGCCTTCTATGACCTAGCCAGTTCGGTATCCGTCTTGCCAGCTCACCCCTGATCCCGTGTGACTTCACCTTTTGTACCAGTCTACCATGAGGGACCTTGTCAAAGGCCTTACTGAAGTCCATATAGACAACATCCACTACCCTACCTGCATCAATCATCTTAGTGACCTCCTCGAAAAACTCTATCAAGTTAGTGAGACACGACCTCCCCTTCACAAAACCATGCTGCCTCTCACTAATACGTCCATTTGCTTCCAAATGGGAGTAGATCCTGTCTCGAAGAATTCTCTCCAGTAATTTCCAGTAATATGACTTCACTCCTGCTGGGAAAAATGGGGCAGATGGGAATTTGACCTCCTGTATCCAAAGGATGTGTCACCGGCAGAAAGCCCACCGTTGTATTCCTATTCTGTACAACATAGTTAGTTTCAGGCAGGAGAGGAGCTAGGCACTATAGTTTTCCGCCTGCCAGGGCAGCAAGGTGGCACCGTGGTTAGCACTGCTGCCTGCAGCACCAGGGACCCATGTTCAATGCTGTCATGATAGCCACATTAACATATCATGGTGCAATCACATGCACACACTGATGGACAGGTAGTTGGACCAACCAACACACACACAACATCGCAGCCAATCACCAGTGAGAGCGCACGCACTATAAAACAGGGAACACCACAGTTCCCGCTCATTCTACCGGGAGATAGCTCAGAGCACAGAGCTCACAGCGTGCCACTCAGACATACACCATGTGCTGAGTGCCTCACTAAGATAGTGCAAGGGCTGGGTCCACAGGTTAGCTGGTGAAGTACGAACCAAAGCCAGAAGTTAACAGTTATTATTGTACAGAATAATAAAATCGAGTTGTACCATCTACAACCATGTTGGTTCGTTTGTGTATCGGAACACCCAACACGACAAATGCCTCTGGTGACTGTTTGGAGTTTGCAATTTCTCCCTGTGTCTGTAGGTTAGGTGGATTGACCATGCTAAAATTGACCCGTGAGTGTCCAAAAGGTTAGGTGGGGTTATGGGGATAGGATGGGGGAGTAGGCCTAGGTATGGTGCTCTTTCGGAAGGTCGGTGCAGACTCAATGGGCTGAATGGCCTCCTTCTGCACTGTGTGGATTCTCTGAACAATAAATCGCCTAGCTATCCAGCACCTGATACTGTAATGTGTGAATGTGTATGTTGGGGTGCGTGGAGTGGGAACGTGGTTAAGCATGTATGTATGACCGCAGCCGTGTGGGAGCCCGGCGTGGTGGCTGCGGACTGTGTCCAGCACCACTACACTCAGCCGGGATCCGAGCGCAGGCTGGTGGGGATGGCAGGGGGTGGGCTGTGGGGTTGCAGATGGCGGGTCAGGTCCGCGCACAGCCGGTGCCATGTTGTACGGCACAGCCGCTGCAGGTCGTCAGCCGTGCGCATGGGTGGCCAAGGACCCGGCCATTCTCTGGCTGTTTTCGTCGCGGGGGGCTGGAGTTTCACCCAGTGCCGCTGCTAGCCCCTCGCCGGTCCCGGAATCGGTGAGTGTTTTACGCAGATTTATTTGGTCACGGAAGACCACATATGCTCCGCTGGCGGCGTCGCTTAGCCACTGAAATGAAGAATCCACCCCCTTTTTAAAAAAAATTTCATTGAGCATATTAATTTGAGTTATATGAATATTGAAATTTGCGGAATGGGGACTTTGGTTTGATGGACGATGAAGCATTAGCCAGTCAACTTTGGTGGCGTTAGCCATGGCTCAGTTGCTAACACGCTCGCCACTTGAGTCAGATGTGGGTTCAAGACCCACTTCAGTGCAATACCAAGCAAGTGCTGCACTGTTGGAGGTGCTGCATTTTTAATAAGATATTAAACTGAAGCCTTGTTTGCCCCCTTAGCTCAACATAAAAGATTCTTTTGCACGATTTTGAAGAAGCGTTCTCCTGGCCATTATTTATCACCCAATCAAGATCTCCAAAACAGGTCACCTGGTTATTATCATGTTGATACTTGTGGGAGCCTCCTCTGTGCAAATTGGGTGCTGCATTTCTGACTTTACAGCAATGACTACACTTCAAAAGTACTTCATTGGCTGTACAAAATGTTGGGACATCCCAGAGTCATGAAAGGCACTGTACAAGTACAAGTTTGTTTTATCTTCTTTTATCAGTCTTATTTTCAGCCTTCTGATTGTCATGGAGTGGTATAAATACAGGTGACATTCCTACATTTGCTAAAGATTCCTCCGAAAAATGTTTACAAAATACAGTTAAATCCACAAAATTAAAATGCTATGTATCTCAAGTTCAGCATGCTTGCGGCTTCTTTCTACAAGGCGTACGATTATATCAAATGCACAAGTAACAGAACTAAGTGAAGAGACGCACTAGCCATTTATTGCGAGATGCAAGATATTTGACTCATTTATTGGACATTCTTATTTTGACAGGCAATTTACAAGATGGTGTCCACTGTGATGAAGATGCCTGAAGATGAGGCAACACCAGAGAAAAGAACAGATAAAATCTTCAGGCAGATGGATACAAATAATGATGGTAGTTGTCAAACTGCTCCTTCCCATTGTCTCAGACAGATTTGTCAAACTGCACTCTCTTCATTCCCTTTTACATCAGAAACCTCAAAACAGGCCACTAACAATTCATCCGACATTGTCCCTTCTTTATGGGTGGGATTTGCTGGTTCTTCACGTTGGCGGGATCTTCCAGCCCCTTAGAAAGACGAACATCCATGGCGGTTCCCCTGGTGAAGGGACATGTGAGTCACGGAAAATGGCATTGATGCCGGTGGGACTGGAAGACTGGAAAACAGGCCTCGTGGACCAAATTTTCCCATAATTTGGCAAAGCCTTATAACGGGCAGGGAAAACAGCATTGACGCTGGCTGCAGCAATGGCGGCTTCTCTGCCATATCATCCCGGACATGGTGTGAAAAATAAAAAGGGGTGGGCAGCAAGCCATAACACTGGCAGGGTGGGCTCTGATTGAGTAGTATCTGGACAGTGCCTGTGTAGTGCACGTGCATGGCCCTCTTCGCCGAATGATGTACTCACCTGAGCTCTTCTAGGAGGTCTGCTCACTACGTGCACGCCTTGGGAGATTAGTCGGGTTTCACATCATTCTGCCCTCATGCCGTCATGAATTTCTCACAGGAGTGTGGGGGGGGGGGGGGGGGGGCGGGGGGGGATAATTCAGGCCTGATAATGAGATGAAAATGTATTCAAATGATCCTGTAAAGTATTCAAATGACGTTCCAGACATTGTACATTGGGAAGCGTTCCCCATCATTGATGGTTGGAGGGGACAAACGCATGACTCATTTATGACAACGTGAAACACGATTTGGGAGTCCTCGCAAGATGTTCGGCTCCCACCACCAAACTCTCCCGATGAAAATGGGAGCAGAAAATCCCCACCTCTGTCTTTATGTCCCAGCGGATGTGGTAGGTTAACTAAAGAGTAATGCTTCGTTCCACAGTGTGGGCGCAGAGGCATGAAACCATAAAGCAATGGACTAAAAAAAAGTAAAATTCAAAGTCTAGTGAGAGAAGAACAAAGACTAAAATTACTGTTATTTCTCATTAAGAATTAATGAGAGAATGAAAAAGACAATTTGAACTCCGCATGATGGGAGCTCTTGGGAGTTTTAGACTTCGTAACCTGTTCATTTCACTCTAAATCTGCAGCTAATGTAATAGAATCATAGAATCTGTACAGTGCAGACGGAGGCCATTCAGCCCATCGAGTCTGCACCGACCCTTGGAAAGAGTACACTACCTAAGCCCATGCCCTGACCCCATCCCTGCAACTAATGTGGGATTTCACTCAAGTTTGTTATTTTTGCCATGTTTTAGCAGATCTATATCAAATCTCGGTGCATTCTGTTCTACCCAAATTACTAACCTTTCTAATAGAATCTTGTTAACCAATTCTTTAAAATTTCATACATAGGAATTTGAGGCAAATGTTATAACTCAGTGCGCTAAAATATTTGACAGATAATTTGACAGATAATGCTGCAGCAAACAAATATTGTAGTGCGAATATCTATTGATTGTTAGCTCTAATAGAATAAAAATATAATTACATTTTGAGCACTATCTTACTCAGTACTCCCTTCTAAATTGCGCATTCTCAATCTTCTGTATTATTTTAACTTTACTTTTAGTTGATTTTTAACATATAAAACTCTGCCAACACGACACCCATGTCTTCTATTAAAGTTCTGTGATAGAAATGCACAGATCAATCCCCATGTGCTTTTATGCATCCAACCAGAAGGGAGTCCTGAAGAATCACATTTAAGAAAAATCCATTGACACAATTTCTCTTGTCAGCCCTTTTATATTGTTGTGCTGTTTCTTGCAGCATCACGTGGCTTCCGTGGATTACTCTGTCACTAACCTTGACCAAGATCTCATAGCCTAGGTTTGTCAGCATGACATTTCCACCTTTCAAGCAAGGCATGATGATGTGATAAGCATCCATATATCTCCAGAATATGACACACCACTACTCGGGGCTCTGTTGATCTTAAACACATTGGGCCAGATTTTGGCTATCAAGGGGGATAGATCGAGTTGGGAAATTTCCCAATTTGCCAGACTTGGCTCAGTTAAAAGTACCTCAAATTGCACGATTTTGCTTGGGGGTTAGTGGAGAGGAGATGTTGGGGGAGCAATATGCAGAATGAAGATGTGCCTGCTGATACTGAAAGTAGAGCATAGGGATGTGCAAGTGCCAATGTAGACTGGTTATAAAGCCCATCTTGGTTCTCTGAGACTTCACCCCAATTGTTATAGAAGATCCTACATCTGTTAGCGTACACCGCTCACACACCCTCACCTCTCTCCCCCCCCCCCCCCCCCCCCCCAATGGCCCTCATACCCTTTCATGCCAACTCAATGCCATTTTATACCCCCCAACCACTCCATTTGGTCCCTTATTCCCGAATCCAACTCAATGTCAACTCATGACCCCTTGGCCTCTCATACCCTCCATGCCAACTCCATAGCCACTCACCCAGTTTCCACCATGCGCTGATATGGGAGCCACATGCAGATGAATAAAATAAGCTTTGATAAATCTAATTCAACTCTCCCTATTCAAACATAATAGTGAATAAAAACTCCCATTCATTAAAGCATGATGCTTGCAAATCTCCTTCAGTGGTTTATCTCTTTTTAAAAAAAATAATAATAATAATCTTTACTTCCATAATCCTTTAATAGCTTCTTTCAGCAATGATTCAAATTGTGACCTCAGAACCCCTGCTGAGATAATTGTTGTTTTTGAAACTCAGCTAAGCATTTATGATAAATAGCCTTTGGGAAAATCAACAAAGAACTCGATTGAAACCATGCGAATGAAAGCTGCACTAGCTGGCTGGCCTGTCAACGCAACACAGCAGAGTTTTCTTTAAACCGTGTAAAGAATGGAGGATTTTTAAAAACTTCTGATCATGGCAGTTGAATAGACCTTGCCCATCCCTCAAGAACATTTATTTTACTCCATAAATTCATACTTCACACACTATGGATAATGTTTGAACTCAGCACTAAGTTCAAATTGCCCTGCAGAGTTCAGTTTTCCCTCCTGTGTGAATCACGTCTTGCTCCCTTTCTCCGGTCTGCAGAAAATAGGATCTTTCTGAAGTAGGGGTGGTACTTCTACATCTGGGTCCCACCCACCATTTTTAAATGTCTGCAGAGACTTCCCAACTGCACAAATATCCAGCCCACTAATTCAGACATGGTACATATGTAAGGGGGCAGGTGTCGGACAGTAAAAATCTTGATCTATTTAAAGAAACTATGTTTTTGCCATGGATGCACAATATGGGGTTGGGTGGGGGTGGAAGGTGGTTGTGGGTGGAGCTTTTAAACTGTAACAGCACATCTACTGGAATCTGTGTATTTTATTTCCTTCAATAGCATTGCTTGGTAATTTACCGCACAAGATCTTTTATGTCAAAAAAGCTCTTCCTGCATCCCTTCTTAACTCCTAAACTCGAATTTTAGCCACCCACTTGTCTGTTAATAGTAGGTACAGTGTAGGAGAGAAGGCAATAAACTGATGTCAAGTAGAATGATTCTCTTCCTTCTACTTAGCCCTGAGTGAAACATTCCACTTTCATGGGTTAACTAATATTAAAACTACCTGCTATTTTCATAACTTGATTGACTGATATTTATTGTCACATGTACTGAAGTAACTGGGAGTTAGCTTGTTAATATCCCCTGTTTCTCGTTTGCAAATATCTTCCAGGTAAATTGTCCCTTGAAGAATTCATTAAAGGTGCCAAGAGTGACCCATCCATTGTACGGTTACTACAGTGCGACCCAAGCAGTGCATCTCAGTTCTAATGGGATATGGTAGTATCAACGCTGATCGCCTGAAGTAAAGGAGCAAGCTTTCATTCCAGCCGGATTGCCAACCCATTGTCTGACCTCCATCTCTCATCACAAATTGATCCTCCTGCCATAAGAGGGTGATTGACTAACATGGATAGCATATTCTACCCAAGCTGTGTTCAGAGGAGCTTTTGTCACTGCATTGTCACTTTTGTTTTGTGTTTTCTGTACAGTGGACACTTTATAAAAAAAAATGAGCAAGCATGCCAACACTTTCAAGGCATTAGTGGGCTGTGAGTAATGTTCTCCACTATGGATCAGATGTAATGCACATGTTCAACATTGGCCTACAACCCAAACATTAAAAAAAAGACATCACGAATGTAAAGATGCCACTCCCTAAAATACCATATGGGAGTTTGTGAACACGCTTCAAATACATTGTAGCTGCTCTAGTTTTTGCTCTTGTATTGCAAGCCTAAAACAACTACAATTCCTACAATGATCTAAAGTGCTCTGCATGTGAGAGAAAAAATGCTTTCATGAGCAGGTTCACTTGGTGAGCCCAGATCATCATGGGACCATGTAGTTTAAGCTTAGAAATCAGGAGCAATATTACAAATATGCTTGCGAGATGAGGTTTAAGCAGGGGCAAAATGTTTGAGTGGCCCTCCTGTTCACAGTGCGATTGTTGACATGTATACTGAATGTACCCTGACTATAATTTTGGTTTTATGAAATTAAGCCCATTCCAATTAAGCAGCACTGTTTTTTAGAAAAAAACAAAAAATATGTTCCCTTTTATAAGATTCCTAAATCCAGCAGTTTCCAAAAGCATGGTTTTGGAAGCTTGAGCCAGTGGCTTGCCAGTAAATAACAACGACAAAAAGATCTTGTTTAAAATTGTTGACAATTACTGTTTCTCCTTCAGCTCATGCCAAACTAAAAAATGTGGCCCATCTCCAAGATTCCATTTCACCAGAGGGTGGGAACCGAGAAAAGTCAGGAATGGGGTGGGTGGGTTTGGGCTGGGAGGGTGGGGGGACGGTTCTAATAGAGGAAGAGGATCAATTTACTCGATTTTAAATCCCCCCCCCCCCCCAAAAAAAAACATTGTTCCAACAAATCACTGAAGTCTGTTCAGACTGGATTTGTACTTGTCTCTTTGGAATAAAGTGCAGTAAAATAACATTATGTAGGTCATCCTAATGGAAAGGTCCTGTCTGCAGTTTTTTTTAAGACTTGAGTAGTGAATGACTCCTGGCATTGAGGCACAAGTGACACCGTCAAGTGTAAAAGTCATAAATAAAGTTGACTTCTTCACTGGAGTTTCATGGTATATCTCACTTTTACTATATAATATGGCAACAATCATAGACCAGCACAATTCATGCTGTTAGAAATGCACAAGAAGATAGTTTGGATAGGTGGGTTACATGGACCAAAGGCCTGCTCCTCCCTGAAACTGTTACTATCTTACAATGTTACAATACCAAAACTGGAATAGATATATATTTATGCCTCCCAATAAGGACACAAAATCTGTTATAGCAGGGGTGTGTTACATGGCTTCAGATCTGGAGGAGCCATTAACAGTGCATGTGATATCATGGTATAGGGGATTGTTGTACTGCAAGGTAAATGTATTTTTTAAAAAAATGTGTTGATGTAACTCATCTTCAAAATATTATTCTAAATTAAAATGTCATTGTTTTAAAGCAGGAATTGACATGTTTTCTTTCACTCCCCCACCCCACCCCGCCCCTCCTCTAACCATTGGAAGCCAGTCTGATTGTCTACTCGTTCATCCTGTTGTCTCAACAATCTGAATTAGACAAGGTCAATGAGTTTCTGTCCTGGATCTAATACATTATAACCTCTCGAGTCCAGAAATCTATTGTTCGGAAGCACTAATTATGTGGAACTTCTTTTGAGAAGACCCACTTCAACATAATTTTTAGTCCAGTACTTTGGGAGCAGAAACATGAAAGGTGGAGCATTTGGATAAGTGAAACTATTTTTATTACTGATTTATAATATTTTATCACTTTTATGTTTCAGGTAAGTCTTTGTGTCAACTGTCTTCCCTGTGCACACGCTTGTGATTTGACATTCTAACACTATTCTATAATCGAGAAAATTCCGAAATCCGGAAATTAATTCGTCCCAAACATTCTGGACTGGAGAGGTTACAGCGTGGTACTTTCTGGAAATGGGCAGATTTTAGGGGTTTAATTAGACTAATCTTCATTTGGGATGTGATCTACCTGAATGTGGACTGAGTCCCATAGCGCACGATTAGCCGGATGTTTCCTGTCACTCGGAGTGCCGAGAAACACCTAGCTACCTAATACCCATCCAGGTAGATCAAGGGCCTCAGCAAGGAACATGTGGCCGAGGCCGCACTTAGCTCCTTCCCCTGCATGGAGGAGCTCAATTTCCCAGGACTCCTCAGTGCAGCAGCGTCCCGACCTCTCGAGCCCCCGAGAAGACTCCTGAATCCCCCTAAGCCCCAAAACATTATAAATGGGTTTTCGTCCCCCCCACCCCTGTGCATTACCTCACACCTGCACAGGGCACCACTGAATTAATCCCCACCGAGTGCAAAATACCAACTTGGCAGTACCAGCCTGACAGTTGGAGCGCGATTCTCCCAAAAAACGTCTAAGTTCATTTGTGGTGTTTTTTTCAGGAGTTCCCGCCGGCTCTACCGGCGAGTTCCCCACCGCTATTCAATGACACTTGCTCACTTTTTTGGACCCTGGGGAATTTCTCACTGGTTTAGCCCACACTTGGGGCTGGATTCTCCCGCCCCAGCCGTCGCAAAAATGCCATGGGCGAACCGTTTCGAATGGAATAATCCATTGACCTCGGGAGGGATTCTCCAGTCGCTGGGCGAACGCGGCCTCAAATTCTTTTTTAGCACTGGAGAGCTGAACTCCGAGCTGTCATTTTGAAAGAGTGCCCCAATCTTTAAGTAATCCTCACCCCCCCCCCCATTAGTGCACAATGTAACCCCCCCCCCCCCCACGCAGATTGACACTACCCCACACCACCAAGTGAGGATACCCCCGTTTTCAGGACCCCTCAAACCCCCTTACAGCACCCCCTCCCTTATAGGATCCCCAACCATCACCCTGCCCAAACTCCCGGAGGCCGCTACTTACCTGCCCTGCACACTCCCACCCTTCAAACCCCCTTCCACCCTCCTTTCATGGGCATTGCCCTCTTCAGGCCTTGAACCTTGGTGCCATCCTGATACTTGGGCACCCTTGAACTGGCATCCAGGCAGTGCTCCAGCCAGCTTGTCAGTGCTACCTAGACACATTGGCAGTTCCACGGTGCAGTGCCAAGGTGCACCTGGGCCGTGCCATGGTTCCCACGTTCCAGGGGGAGTGATTTGTTGGAACAATGTTTTTTTTGGGGGGGGGGGATTTAATTCTCCCCCAACGGCGCGATGTCCGCCGACTGGCGCCAAAGACGGCGCCAATCAGACGGGCATCGCGCCGGCCCAAAGGTGCGGAATGCTCCGCATCTTTGGCGGCCTAGCCCCAACATTGAGGGGCTAGGCCGACGCCAGAGGGATTTCCGCCCCGCCAGCTGGCGGAAATGGCGTTTGTTGCCCCGCCAGCTGGCGCGGAAATGCGGCGCATGCGCGGGAGCGTCAGCGGCCGCTGAAAGTTTCCCGTGCATGCGCAGTGGGGAGAGTCTCTTCCGCCTCTGCCATGGTGGAGGCCGTAGCGGAGACGGAAGGGAAAGAGTGCCCCCACGGCACAGGCCCGCCCGCGGATCGGTGGGCCCCGATCGCAGGCCAGGCCACCGTGGGGGGCACCCCCCGGGGTCAGAACGCCCCGCGCGCCCCCCCCCCCCCCCAGGACCCCGGAGCCCGCCCACGCTGCCTGGTCCCGCCGGTAAATACCAGGTTTGATTTACGCCGGTGGGACAGGCAATTTCTGGGCGGGACTTTGGCCCATCCGGGCCGGAGAATTGAACGGGGGGTCCCGCCAACCGGCGCAGCCCGATTCCCGCCCCCACCCAATCTCCGGTACCGGAGACTTCGGCGGGGGTGGGGACGGGATTCACGGCGGCCAACGGCCATTCTCCGACCCGGCGGGGGGGGGGGGTCGGAGAATGACGCCCACGATGACTCGTGGGACTTGGGTGAATTACACAAGGCGCGAAGGCTGCCTGTTAGCCTACGAGAGAGCTCTCTCGGGATTCTCCGTCCGCACTGTGCTCTCGAGCCCAACGCAGCCACAGAATAGCGCCCTTAGTCATTCGGAGAATCAAGCCCTTAAAACAAATTTTCAAACCGCACCACTAAGTGGAACCTGCATGAATCCCATATTTCCAGCTATCCCATCCACAAAACTCCATCCTTCTTCCCAGCTCCAAATACCCATCGGGCCATTGGTTCCTCGACACACAGTTTCATTCAGGGGATAGGAGTGAATTTGGCAGTCTCAGCGCTCTTTCAAGATTGAAACTTTAGGACTTCTTGAGCAGAAAATGAGCCACCTAACCCGTGTAAATGTCAATGTTCATTCTACCTATAGAGTAACAAATAAATTGATGCTTATTTTTTAAAATTCTGATGAGTCTCTAGTTACCAATGCAATAGACTAATATGCGCTATTTTATTTTTGGGAGGAGGACTGTGCAAATGCGAGAGTTAGTGTAGTAGGAAAGTCACAGGTAAAATCAACAGTGTTTCAACAATTTGGAGAGCCCCTACTGGGAAAATTGTAGGACTTCACAAAAGCAAAAATAAAGCTAAAGCATGAAAATGCCTGGAAAGAGTTACACAGGGCATGCATGGATAAGAAAGAAAATAATATTTTTTAAATATCTGTCGCGTTTACACAAGAGGAATGTCAGCAAGGATGTCGTACGTAATACAGTCAAAGTGCAATTTGCTGAAGTTTGACAGAAACTTGCAAGAAATCTCCAGTGGCAAAATTTCCTTCCCTCCACACAACTTTTCTGTTCAAAGACAAAATAGCTCTGTCTTCACAACTCCAGGATGTCCCAAAGTGCTCTCCAGCCAATGAAGTACTTTTTGAAGTGTAGGCACTGTTGTAAAGCAGGAAATATGGCAGCCAGTTTGTACACCGCAAGCTCCAACAAACAGTAGAACCATAGAATCCCTACAGAGCAGAAAGAGCCATTCAGCCCATCAAGGCCTACTCCCCACCCTTTCCGTGTAACCCCACCTAGCCTGCAAATCCATCAACATGAAGGGGCAATTTTATCACGGCCAATCCAATTAACCTGCACATCTTTGGACTGCGAGAGGAAACCGGAGCACCCGGAGGAAACCCACTTGGGAAGGAGGATGTGCATACCACACAGTCACCGAAGGCTGTAATTGAACCCAGGTCTCTGGAGCTATGAGGCAGCACTGCTCACCACTGTGCCATCGTGCCACCCCTTGGGTGATAATGAACAGATAGTTGTTTTTTGTCATGCCAATCGAGACCAGTAAACTGAGGGCACCTCCCCTGCTCTTCTACACAATAGAGCTATGGGACCTTTTGCATCCATCTGCGAGGACAGATCGGGCCTCCTTTGATCTGAAAGACGGCCCCTCCGACAGTACAGCACTCTGTATGAATCAGCTCTTTCAAAGGTAAGGCACTCCGATTGTCAATAGGAACAACCAATACCACTGTACCAAAGAAGGTATGACGGGCAGACCCAGAATTGTAGCAAATGTTTGATATTTTGGGGTAAAGGAATATAATATTGAGCAACACATAGGTTGGAATTGAAATCTATAAACTAAATGATAAATTTGCCCAAATGACTGAATGATTCTGTATATGGTAGATGAGGTCCCAAATGAAGCATTTAATAATATATTAATAATAATCTTTATTGTCACAAGTAGGCTTACATTGCAATGAAGTTACTGTGAAAAGTCCCTAGTCGTCACATTCCGGTGCCTGTTCGGAGAGAGAATTCAGAATGTCCAAATTACCTAACAGCACATCTTTCGGGACTAGTGGGAGGAAACCAGAGCGCCCGGAGGAAACCCGCGCAGACACTGGGAGAACGTGCAGACTCCGCACACACAGTGACCTAGCCGGGAATCGAACCTGGAACCAGGTTCTCCCCATCATTCTCCCCATGTCTACATGGGTTTCCTCCCACAGTCCAAAGATGTGCAGGTTAGGTGGATTGGCCATGCTAAATTGCCCTAAGGTTAGGTGGGGTTATGGGGAAAGGGTGGAGGTGTGGGCTTAAGTAGGATGCTCTTTCCAAGAGCCGGTGCAGACTCGATGGACCAAATGGCATCCTTCTGCACTGTAAATTCTATGAACATGGCTCTATGAAGCCGCAGTGCTAACTGTTATGGGCCAGGGTTTAGAGAACGCCAAAGTGTATCATGGAGTTCACCTGATCCACAACTTTTAATAGATTGTGGTATGAGGAGCACACGGCCCACTCTGCAGGTGTGGTACAGTAGAAATGGAAAAGTATTTTTTAAAGCAAAACAATGTTTATTCTATGAACTCAAGTTAACCTTTTTAAAACATACAGTGAACATCTTAGCAACCATCAATTCAAATACAAACCTCAAAGAATACAACACCAAGTAATCCTTAATAACTTCCTAAACAACATCCAGAAGACAGAAGAAACACCTTTTAACAGAAGCACATCAGGTTTCCATTCACTACTGAAAACATTTATAATTCTGAATTCACAAAATGATCAAGAGATAGTCTTTTCATGGCAGAGAGAACAGCAATACACCTGCTTTGTCTGGCTTCAGCTCCAACACTGAAAATGAAACTGAAACACACCCTGCAGCAAACAGCCTAAAACGAAAGTAAAAAGCTGACAGACAGCCCAGCTCCACCCACACTCTGACATCACTGATAAACACCAATTTCTTAAAGGTACATTTCTATTTTTAAAATATTTTTATTCAATTTTAGCAAATTTTCAACAACTCCCCCCCCCCCCCCCCAGAAGAAAGAAAAACATTAAACACACAGATCAACATCGTACACTTATATCGCAAATTCCCCCAATGTACAAACCCCCCCCCCAAGAAACAATAATAAACACATGCCCGAACCCCCCCTCCCCCCCCCCCCCCCCCCCCGGGGCTGCTGCTGCTGCTGACCACCTCCCAATGTTATGCTAGAAAGTCTAGGAACGGTTGCCACTGCCTGAAGAACCCTTGCACAGACCCTCACAAGGCAAACCTTACCCTCTCCAGCTTAATGAACCCTGCCATGTCGCTGATCCAGGCTTCTACGCTTGGGGGCTTCGCATCCTTCCACTGTAGCAGAATCCTACGCCGGGCTACCAGGGATGCAAAGGCCAGAATACCGGCCTCTTTTGCCGCTTGCATTCCCGGCTCATCCGATACCACAAATAATGCTAACCCCCAGCTCTGCTTGACCCGGGTGTTCACCACCTTAGACACAGTCCTCGCAAAGCCCCTCCAAAACCCATCCAGCACTGGACACGCCCAGAACATATGGCCATGGTTTGCTGGGCTCCCCAAGTAAAGGTACATTTCTTAAACACCCATTTCTTAAAGGTACTCTCACATGACCCCTCCCCCCAAGAAAAAAAAAATAAACCATCAACTTCAAGATGGTTTCATTTTTCACATTTTCACTATCCTTTAAGAAATGCACACAGTAAATATACTATTTCGTTTCAAAAAACAACACACGCAAACAGGTATAATAATATAGTCCTTTTTTTTTTTGTTTGGCTTCCTCCAACTGAAATCCTTTGTGATTGACAGTCTCATTGAACAAGAAGGTCTCTGCACGATCCATCCATTTCTCTACACCTCGGCATGTCTCTTTAAAGTCAGATACTTTAGTTCAATCTTATCAGAGTCCCTGGTAAATCTCCAACACAAGAGCATTGGTTATCACAGCTTTCAGTTGTCAAATGCATGTTGAAACTCCGCTGCCCACTGAAATTTTCAACGTTTCTTCAGCAAGTCCATCAGTGCAGCAGCCACGCTACAAAAGTTTTGAACAAATGTTCGATCAAATCCATTCATGCCAAGAAATCACATTATTTCCCTTCGTCTTGAGGGTATTGAAAACTCCTCAATACCTGTTGGTTTCACATCCTGTGTGACCATTCGATCCTGTCTGATTGTATGGCCAAGGAAAGTGACTTGGCCTTTTCCAAATTCACTTTTGGCTAGGTTTATCACCAAACCCGCCTCCTGAAGTCGATCGAATAACTCCATCAGATGTTTCAAATGTTCTGTCCATGTCTGGCTGAAAATTACCAGATCGTCGATGTATACCGCACAATTGGGTAATCCTGAAACAACTTTGTTAATTAACCGTTGAAATGTGGCAGGTGCATTTTTCATGCCAAATGACATAACTTTGAATTGGTATATACCATCTGGAGTCACAAAAACTGAAATCTCCTTCGCTCTTTTGGATAAAGGTACCTGCCAGTAACCTTTAAATAAATCCAGTTTAGAAATAAAAGCTGATTGTCCCACTTTCTCAATGCAATCCTCCAAACGTGGGATAGGATAAGAGTCCGTTCTTGTAACTGCATTAACCTTTCTATAGTCCACACACAACCATTGGGTACCGTCTGGTTTAGGTACCATCACTATGGGTGAGCTTCATTGGCTGCAACCCACTTCAATTATGCCATTTTTAAGCATACTCTCAATCTCTTTGTTAACCTGTGCCAATTTTAAAGGGTTAAGTCTATATTGATGTTGTTTGATTGGAACAGCATTTCCCACATCTACATCACGTATAGCCATTTTAGTACTTCCCAATTTATCTCTACAAACTTGCCCATGTGATATCAATAACTCTTTCAGGTCAGTTCGTTTTTCCTCTGGAAGGTAACTCAACAATTTATCCCAATTTTGAAGAACATCCTCGTTTTCCAATTTAATTTGAGGTATGTCAAATTCACAGTCATCTGGATTTGGTTTGTCACTTTGAGTTGGATTCATTAAAACCTCCTCCTTTTAAGCATATTCACATGACACACTCGGTGAGTTTTCCTTCTATCTGGCGTTTTTACCACATAATTCACCTCACTTAATTTCCTTTCAATCTGATAAGGTCCACAAAACCTAGCTTTTAAAGGTTCACCTACCACTGGTAACAACACTAAAATTTTATCTCCACTGGCAAAACTACGAACTTTGGATTTCTTGTCCGCTACCCGTTTCATCACATTTTGTGCAACTTTTAAATGCTGTCTAGCCAATTCACCTGCTCTATTTAATCATTCCCTAAAATTTGACACGTAATCCAATAATGTAAGTTCCGATTTCTCACTCACCAATTTTTCCTTAATCAATTTAAGTGGTTCTCTTACCTCATGACCAAAAATTAGTTCAAAAGGACTAAATTTGGTTGACTCATTAGGTGCATCCCTAATTGCAAACAGTACGAATGGGATTACTTTATCCCAATCTTCTGGATAATCTTGACAATAAGTCCTCAACATTGTCTTTAATGTCTGATGCCACCTTTCTAATGCTCCCTCCGATTCTGGATGGAACGCAGTTAATTTAAATTGTTTTATTCCTAAGCTATCCATAACCTCTTTGAATAACCTTGAGGTAAAATTTGATCCTTGATCCGATTGTATTTCAATGGATAGTCCATATCTAGTGAAGAATTTAAGTAACTTCTCCACAGTCCTTTTAGCTGTAATATACGTACTGGAATGGCCTCTGGAAACCTAGTGGATAAATCCATTATAATCAAAAGATATTGATTCCCATTTTTCGTTTTAGGAAGCGGTCCTCCGCAATCATTTCGGACTCTTGTAAAAGGTTCTTCAAATGCTGGAATGGGTATTAAGGGTGCTGGTTTTATCACTGCTTAAGGTTTCCCTATCACTTGACGTGTGTGACATGATTGACAAAATTTAACTACATCTTTATGTAGTCCAGGCCAATAAAAATGTTTCTGGATTTTAGCTTGAGTTTTCCTTATTCCCAAATGACCTCCCACTGGTACCTCATGTGCAACTCGCAACACCTCCTTTCTGTACCCTACCGGCAATACTACTTGATGAACTTCTGCCCACTTTTCATCTGCCTGCATATGTAAAGGTCTCCATTTTCTCATCAAGGCATTACTTTTGCGGTAATAGCACTCCGGTATCCACTCAGATTCTCTTCCGTGTATGCTTTCTGATATATCCGTTTTATTTCTTCATCTTTCTGTTGTAACTCCACCAATTTTCCTGAACTAAAAATAGCCGCCAAATCCTCCACCTGTTCTTTTCCAACCACCTGATCAAAAATCGTTTCTGATAATTGCACTTCACCTTTATCTTCATTCTCTGATTTCTTCTCTTGTCTTAACCTGTGACTTTGCGACCTTGTTACTACACAATCCGGATATATATCCCAGGATATATGTCCTTCAACACTTCAGTCGTCTGATTTTCCACTGGCTTTTCAACTACAGTAGGCATCACTCCCATCTGTGATACAGCTATATCATTACCCAAGATAAACTGTGTTCCTGGACAAGATAGTTTATCTATTACTCCTACTACCACTTCACCACTCTTCACTGGACTTTCCAACCGTACCTTATATAATTGAATACTACTCCTCTCACCCTGAATTCCACATATTACCACCTTTTCTGGCAACATTCTTCCCAGACTACATAACTTCTCATCTCTTTCCATTAAACATTGACTAGCTCCCGTATCTCTTAAAATTGTGACTTCTTTACCTGCTTCTCCTGATACACATGAGTAAACTTTACCCACACAAGTAAATTCTTTAAAGACATCGGGCACCTTCTTATCAATCACCTCTTGATCAGGCTGTACAATCTTTTGCACCTCCTTCGCTTCACTTGGGCTTTCCCACTTTAACAACCCCCACTGTCTTATCCTGTTTTACCACATCAGCCTTCCCAGTGCTTTTCTTCAACCACCAACACTGTGACTTTACATGGCCTAGTTTATTACAGTGAAAACATTTGAAACTTTTCATTTATTTTCCACCCTCCTGGATTTATTTTTTAATCTGAAGTACACTCTCCTTATTATCTCCCATCAGATCACCTTTACCTTTACCACTTGAGTATTTCTCATGTCCCCAGTTTCTATCCCTCACAAGCTGACACTGATATCGGAAACCAAGCTTTGATTTATGAACTAATTCATAATCATCTGCCATTTCTGCTGCTAACCTCACAGTTTTAACCCTCTGCTCCTCCACATGAGTTCTCACTACATCAGGAATTGAATTTTTAAACTCCTCCAAAAGTATAATTTCTCTGAGAGCTTCATACGTTTGGTCTATTTTCAAAGCCCTTATCCACCTATCAAAATTACTCTGCTTGAGCCTTTCAAACCCCATGTATGTTTGACCAAATTCTTTCCTTAAATTTCTAAACCTTTGTCTGTAGGCTTCAGGCACTAGTTCATATGCACCTCAGATGGATTTTTTCACCTCCTCATATGTCCCAGCTACCTCCTCCAGTAGTGATGCAAACACTTCACTAGCCCTACCTATCAGCTTTGTTTGAATCAGTAATACCCACATGTCCTGTGGCCACTTGATTTGTTCAGCTACCTTCTCAAATGAAAAGAAAAAGGCTTCAACCTCCTTCTCGTCAACCTTGGCAGTGCTTGGACATATTTAAATAGATCCCCACCACTCCTTCGACTTTGACGCTCTTTCTCACGACCCTCATCACTATCATCCAACTGTACATTTCCCTTTACGTCTGCCAATTTTAACTGACTGTCATGTTTCATGCCAATTTCTGAAGTACAAACTCTCTCTCTTTACCTTTTTCCCTGATCTGTGTCTCCCTTTCTCTTTCATTTTGTTCTGCTGGGGCTATTCTTTCTTTTCTCCTTTCTTCTCTCTCCTTTTCTTTTTCCTCTCCCTCTCTCTTTCTCTTTCTTTTTCTGCTCTCTCTCTTTCTTTTTCCTCTTTTTCGTATTCAAGCTGCTTTAATTCTTTCTCATGTTCCATTTGTTTAATTTGTAACTGAATTTTTGCCATTTCCAATGAGTCAAACTGTATCTCAGGCAACTTTAAATCCTTAGCCACCACCATAATTACCTCATCTTTTCACATTTTGTCAGGTAATGTTAACTGCAATGTTTTTTGCCAAATCTAACAGTCTGCTTTTAGTCTCTGTCCATAAGGTACTGCGTGTGACCGTCTCCCCACCCAAAAACTTCAGAGCCTCTGAAAGAGCCATTGTCCACAACACACTCCCCACTTAAACTAGAATACCACACCTGATAAGCAACCCCAATATGCTCACCCTCACTGTCTTTAAGTTCACTAAGCCAATCCAATAGATAGACTTTTATCCCGGACGAGCCCCAAATTTGTTATGGGCCAGGGTTTAGAGAACCCCAAAATGTATCATGGAGTTCACCTGACCCACAACTTTTAATAGATTGTGGTATGGGGAGCACATGGTCCACTCTAGAGGTGTGGTACAGCAGAAATGGAAAAGTATTTTTTAAAGCAAAACAATGTTTATTCTATGAACTCAAGTTAACCTTTTTACAACATACAGTGAACATCTTAGCAACCATCACTTCAAATACAACACCCAAAGAATACAACACCAAGTAATTATTTAATAACTTCCCAAACAACATCCAGAAAACAAAAGAAACACCTTTTAACAGAAGCACATCAGGTTTACATTCACTACTGAAAACATTTATAATTCTGAATTCACCAAATGATCAAGAGATCATGGCAGAGAGAACAGCAGGAAACCTGCTTTGTCTGGCTTCAGCTCCAACACTGAAAACAAAACTAAAACACACCCTGCAGCAAACCGCCTACAACAAAAGTAAAAAGCTGGCACACAGCCCAGCTCCACCCACACTCTGACATCACTGATAAACACCCATTTCTTAAAGGTACATTTCTTAAACACCCATTTCTTAAAGGTACTCTCACATGACATAACCACTGTGCTACCGTGTGGCCTATATTCATAGTGATAGAAAATTGCAATCATTTGGATTATCCTTCAAAGTGTATCCCTTTTGTTGTGTGCTTTCACATTCTTTGCACACAAGAAAATGAGATGATATTGTGTGGTATTTTCTTGCTCTTTGACACTTATGTTTTAACGGCAAGTGTTGGCTAAATGCCTGAAGAATGAAGGGTTCTGAAATGGAATGTGAATAATGCTGTGCACACATCAAATTGCTCAAGAATTCTATTCTCAGACCTCAGATTTGACTGCATCATAGCCAGGAGATTTTGGGGTGTATTGAGTGCTCAGATCTGCGGCTTGATTTAAATCACAGACTGACTGTCACTGGTGAAAAGGGAACTAATGGAAGTTTACTTTTGACATCTGAAATTGTATCATACATATGGATACTGAAATGCAGCTTTATTTCAAATTATCTTTCACCATAGTGATAAATGAGCAATGGAATGCAGGATTGTATTCCGCACTGTGGAGTCTAATATGGTTAATGGATTTGTTTTCTGCTCTTTCGCTCTCTTGCCTTTTCAATATTTTTCCTACCCGAGTATCTGCCTTTCCTGACTTTAACTGTTTCTATATCTCATTCCTTCATTACAAGGCTGCAAGTAACACAACACAAGAACTATTCCCTATTATTTTGTACATTGATGCTTGAGCACCTGAGTATTAAGTGACGGCATCACCGCTAAATTCACCAGCTTTTTTACTGCTGTGAACAGCTCGAATTATTGCCTCTAGTAGTCCTCTGAGAATTTTCCTAATGATGCATAATTTTGTCCACTTAAAAGTCAATCCAGCTGTAGTAATGTGAGCAATGCCTCTTTTACTGGTTCTAATTACTTCTTCCACTCTCTAATTATTGTATCACGTTGGTAAGCGTCCTGTGTTTTCTGTATTTCATTCTTCTCACATTTAGGCTATGCTTTAGCTGGACCCCTTCTTTTTATTTTTTGCTGATAAGATGATCATTAAAGCTTTTCTTTCCAGCAATTTGGCATTTCTATAGGAAGGCCATCAGGCACAGTACCTGAGCAGCAGTCCATCTTTCTGAGAATACATTTCACCAGTTCTGGTTACCCAATCAGCAGGCCACTGGTTCAGTTCAAAGCGTAAATTAATTGGTCGAGAAAAAACAGATATGATTCTTTGACACTTTCCTAGTGGATGGCATATCTTTATCTGTCGGAATTGCAATGCCTGTGATATCTGTTAATAAATAACTACAAATTAATAGCTACAAATGAGAGCTGGATTTCGTACAGTTGTTGAAAAAATGCAGTGGAGAGGATGAAATGGCGCACACATTCTGCAATAAGCCTTGTGCACATCAGTCGGTGTAAGATATACACGCAAGCTTTGTGTTTGTTATTTCCTGAGGGTATATGTGGTTTCATTTCTGTGTCAACTGGGAAAGCATAATACAGTAGACTCAAACAAAGAGGCTTCCCAGGAAGCAGGAGCAGAGTGCGTCCATCGTGTGCAGTGCAAAATGGGCTGGTGGTTTCACCTAGGAGGGGAATGTGCAAGGATAGACAAAGTGCAGTGATGTCGGCTTTTTTTTACATTCATTCATGGGATGTGGGTATCGCTGTCAAGGCCAGCATTTGTTGCCCATCCCTAATTTACCTTGTACGGAGTGACTTGTTGGGTCATTTCAGAGGACAGCTAACAGTCAACCACATTACTGTGAGTCAGGAGTCACTTGTCGGTCAGACAGGTAAGAGTGGCAGATTTCCTTCCCGAAAGGGCCTCAGTGAACAAGAATGGATTCTTATGTCAATTGATGATAAGTTTCACGGTCACCATGACTTTTTTTTAAAAGGTATTTTATTCCAAACACACGTAACATCAACAAAATACACAGTTCTTCAAATAACAATCCACAATTTGTACTATTTGTCCCCTTTTATTACTTCCCCCCCCCCCCCCCCCCCGCCCCCAATGACAACTCAAATAGCGCCACAAACAGCCTCCACTGCACTTCGCATCCCTCCTCTGACCTCCTCAATTCAAACTTAATTTTCTCCAACTGGTGAAAGTCACACAAACTCCCCAGCCAAGTTTTCACTCCTGGCGGTGTATCAGCCCTCCAATTTCATTTAAAAGTATTTTTATTACACAAATGTTCAACACTTTTACACCTTACGACAAACTCAGAAGCCCCCTAATCCATTAAGCCTCCCCCACCCCTCCTTCAGCAATCAACGGTAATCAAGCCCCCAAAATACAAAATGAACAAATCCCAACTATTGTAGAAACCATCACTCGCACCCTTAGAGCAAATTTCACTTTCACTTTCTCCAGAGTCAAAAACTCCAGCAGGTCCCCTTGCCACGCCGAGGCACAGGATCAAAAAGCTGACCCCCACCCCCAATAAGATCTTCCTGTGAGCAATCAGCGAGGCGAAGACTAATATATCTGTCCCCGCACCCGCCTCCTGCTCCAGCTGGTCCGACAGCCCGAATCTTTGTAGGGGACCGAGATCCACGTCCACATGTAAAACCCCCGAGATGGTGCTGAACACCAGCCTCCCAAAACCTTTCCAGTTTCGGGCATGACCAAAACATATGTACATGTTTCACAGGGCCCCTCCCACATCATTCACAGACATCCTCCACCCCTTCGAACAGCCGGCTCATCCTAGACTTTGTAAGGTGCACCCTGTACACGACCTTCAGCTGTGTCAGCCCCAGCCTCGCACAAGAAGTCGAGGCAGTAACTCTCCGCAGCACCTCACACCATAATCCCTCCTCCAGCGCCACCCCCAATTCTTCCTCCTACTTCATCTTAACCCCCTCCATGGACATCCCGTCCTCCGTGACTTCCAATTTAACAGGATTCTTTGCCGAGCAATTAGAGAGGCAACGACCACAACATCAGCCCCCTTCCCCTCCAGAAGTTCCAGCGCTTCCAAGACCCCCAAAATTGCCTCAAAAAGGTCTGGCTTGCCCTCCACCCCCACTATCTTGGATAGTCTTCCAACACCACCTCCCAATATCTCTCGAGTTTCTTGCAGCCCCAGAACATGTGCACGTGATTCGCCAGGCCCCACCCACACTTCTCGCATCCATCGGCCACCCCCTGGAAAAACCTACTCATCCTCGCCTGAGTCATGTGTACCCTATGCACCACCTTGAACTGAATCAAGCTCATCCGCGTGCAGGAGGAGATTGAGTTCCCCCGCCACATCGCCTCACACCACGGCCCCCAACCTATTTCTCTCCCCAGCTCCTCCTCCCATTTACCCCAGATCCTCACCACCTGCTCCCCCAACCACCCCTATTTAACTCCAATCCTGCCTTGCTCAGTGAGCAGCAGTTGCTCCAACAGCGTGTACTCTAGTAGCTTGGGGAATGCCTTCAACTCCTTTTGCGCAAAGCCCCGCACCTGCATAGATATAAACTCACTGCCCCTTGGCACCTCAAACCTTTCCTGCAGCTTGTTCAATCCCGCAAACTTCCCCTCCAAGAATATGTCCCTAATCCACTCAACAAACGCCTCCTTCCATTTCCCATACATCCCATTCATCTCCCCCCGCTTTAATCTGTGGTTCCCAAACAATGGCGTCAACACAATGGCCACCCCCCTCTACTTCGCATCAAACCCCGAGTGAAATACTTGCCTCACCCACCCCTTCCTCAGTCGAACCTGATCCTTCACCTGGAAATGCGACTCCAGTAGAAAAATCACCACTGCTCACAAACCCCTCAGGTGCACAAAAACCCAGGACCTCTTGACTGGTCTATTCAGCCCCCAGATGTTCCACGTTACGACTCTTACCAGAGGCTTCCGCCTCCATTCCCCTTTACCGCCCACCATCATTCCCCACCTTTTCGGCCTCTCTTAATCCCGGCCTGAACCTGGCCTATCCAAGATAGCCCCCCTCTCCACTCATGACCATACTCAACCTCCCACCCTGCCATGTTGCATATTCTCCCCACCGCCCCCCGCCAACCTGGCCACCCATATGACCTCCGTTCACTAGCATTGCTTGCTAGCGTGGCAATCCCCGCCTGAAGGCCCTCCTTGCACACCCTCCTGCCCCTCCCCCCAACAGTCCCTCCTTTGCCTGTGCAACCTGCTCCTTAGTCCCCTTAATACCGACAAGATCGTAAAATTATGAAGTGAATAGATAGGATAGATGCGGGGAGGTTGTTTCCACTGGCGGGTGAAATCAGAACTATGGGGCAAAGCCTCAAAATAAGGGGATGTAGATTTAGGACTGAGTTTAGGAGGAACTCTTCACCCAAAGGGTTGTAAATCTATGGAATTCCTTGCCCAATGAAGCAGTTGAGGCGACTTCATTAAATGTTTTCAAGATAAAGATAGATAGTTTTTTGAAGAATAAAGGAATAAAATGTTATGGTGTTCGGGCGGGAAAGTGGAGCTGAGTCCACAAAAGATCAGCCATGATCTCATTGAATGGTGGAGCAGGCTCGAAGGGCCAGTTGGCCTACTCCTGCTCCTAGTTCTTATGTTCTTATGGCCACACCCAAAGAGCCCTGTCATGCACACCTCTTACATGAAAACAAAAACATCCAAATTCACAAATAACCTCCTCCCAAAAGCGTGTCATAAGGCGGGATGGGGGAGCCCCCATTACAGACTTACAATTCCCAGAAAATTCTCCCCCTTCGGAACACAAAACAGCCATAACATCCAACTTTTGCAGGCTTAACCCTCCATCCCACACCACGCCTCGATTCCCCCTCGATTCCCCCCAAACCTATGTTCCCTTATAAAGCTGTTCAGCTCCTCTGGCATCTCAAAGTAATACTCCTGGTCAAATGTTATCCAAAGTCTCGCCAGGCACAACACCCCAAAACGAATCTTCCATCTGTACAACAAAGCCTTGACCTTGTTGAATACCGCGCGCCTCTTCGCAAGCTCTTCACCAATGTCCTAGTATATCCGGACTCAATCACTTTCCTATTCACAAACTTGCTTCGCCCTGGCCCACCTCAGGATCTTCTCCTTGACCACGAACTTGTGCAACGGCACAATCACCGCCCGCAGTGGCTCCACTGCTCTCGGCTTCTGCCTCAAGGATCTGTAGGCCCTATCTACCTCTAGGACCTTGTCCAGTATCTTCTCCCCAACCAACCCAGCATCTTGTTCCTTCCACACCCTCTGGCAGACCCATAATTCACAAGTTCTGCCATCTGGCCCTGTTCTCCTGCTCCTCCACCTTCACCCGCAGCGACTTGCATAGATCCCTCAGGATCCCCAACTATATTGTTCCCTCAATAGCCTTCGACCCGGCGTTGTGCATCTCCTTCCTTTGCTGGTGAAATTCCTCCTTGATGAAGCTCATCAATTGTTCCATTTCAGGCTTCCCCACCAAAGGCGACCCTTCCCCCTCTGTCATTCTTGAAATTGGTGCTGCGCTACAGACCCCCTCCAACTCCTGAACCAGGTCCTTAACTGTCTTCATCCATCCTGGTCTGATAGCCAGTGGACATATCAAATTTGTGGAGAACCTCCTTTTCTACACCTTCCATGCCACTTTTCTGCCCAAACTACCCCACTAAAAGTGTCAAACCAACACCTTCGAGCAAGAGCTGCCCCTTGTGCAACCACTCAGCCCATGGTCGCCACCGCAAGTCCCACGGTCACCATGACTGAGACTAGCTTTCAATTCCAGATTTTATTAATTGAACTTAAGTCCACCAGTTGCCATGGTGAGGTTTGAACCCCTGACCCCAGAGCATTAGGATGGGCCTCTGGGTTACTAGATCTGTGATATGACCACTATGCCACCATGTTACCTCAATCTATGTAAGTTTTCATAACAAACATTATTACTTTGCAGACAACACTGTAGTATACAGTGTTAAGATTTAGATGGCAGCATATGATTAATAATCCATTCGAAAAGAATTCTTCAACCAAAGACGATTTAGAAACATTGCATTAAAGTGTGTTTTCCTGTGACAGGACAGGTAGGATGTATAGACTCTAACTGATTTGTTGCTATATTTCTGAAACTGGAAACCAAAGAACCACGAGAATTAGTGCATTTATAATGGGTGCATTCATTCTGTTGTTTCAGACAGATAAGCTTCGATGTTAAATGTGAGCAGTGTTGTGTTATATAATTTGTAATAACACAAGCTGCCACTTGATACAGTTTTGAGTAAAAGATGCTCCAGGCTTTGAAGTGAGTTCAATGTGTTTTATTGAACTATTAGCACAGTTCTCAATGAGTTCAACTCTCTACTAATCTAAATGTAGTAACTCAGTCTAACTGAACCAGCCTTGCTCTAAGCCACGTGCTGGGGTGTGATGCTGAGGATACACCCTGTCTCACTCTGTAGATGTTGGTCTGTGGAAAGAGGTGGGGTGTGAGTGCCTCATCCCTTTTATAGTGAGATATCACCCCTGAGTTTCCTGACTGCTCATTGGTCGTGTCCTATTCTATGTGTTCATTAGCTGCATGTTTGCATATCATGACATCTCCTCTTCTTTAATGTTTTGTGAATGTATTTACAAGTGAATGAGTCTGTCTAACGTGACTGACGGAGGACAACAGAACAGAGCAAACAAAACAAATGTTCACAGGTCCAGTCTCTGAGGCTTGCATCTGATCCTGGTCGACCGCCGGAGAGGTGACGGAGGGGACGACGGCGCCTTGACAGGCGGGATGGAAGCCTGACTGGTGGCCTCCTGGTGCGAGGTATCAGGAGGTGGCAATTCAACATATGGAAATGGAGGAGAAAGTAGTTGCGGACAGGCAACTTTGTGCAGTGCCCGTTGATTCCTTCGCTCGATGGAGCTATCAGCCATACGTACAACGTAAGAGCGGGGCGCGGCCTGTCGAACAACAACAGCCGGGGCAGACCACCCACCATCCGATATCTTGATCCTGACAGTGTCTGCCGGGGATAGCACGGCCAGATCGGTGGCATGGGCATCATAGCCCTGCTTTTGATGGTCTCTGAGCTGCTGCATCTTCTGCAGCACTGGGAGGTGATCCTGGTTGGGCAGGTGTATGGCTGGAAGCGTCGTCTGCAGGCCCCTGTTCATCAAGAGTTGAGCCGGCGACATGCCAGTGGACAATGGAGTCGCCCTGTACGCGAGCAGTGCAAGGTGTATGTCGGAAGCAGAGTCCGCGGCCTTGCAGATGAGCTGTTTCACAATGTGCACCCCTTTCTTGACTTTTCCATTGGACTGCGGATAGTGCGGACTGGGGGTGACATGCTGGAAATTGTATGACCTGGCAAACGTGGACCATTCTCGACTGGTAAAGCACGGGCCATTGTTGCTCATGACGGTGATTGGGATGCCATGCCTTGAGAACGTCTCCTTACAGGCTTTGATAACAGCCCGAGAGGTGAGGTCCGGGAGCTTCAGCACCTCAGGGTAATTCGAGAAATAGTCGATGATCAATGCGTAGTCGCGACCATTCGCATGAAAGTGGTCGATACCAACCTTGGACCACGGTGAGGTCACTATGTCATGCTGTTGGAGCGTCTCCTTGCTCTGTGCTGGCTGGAACCGCTGACAGGTAGCACAGTTCAGGACCATGTTCGTGATGTCCTGGCTGATGCCGGGCCATTAGACAGCTTGCCGGGCTCTGCGTCTGCACTTCTCGACGCCCAGGTGTGGAAGGTAAGTTAATGAGTTACCAATTTAGAAACCTACTGGGAATATTAACTATATTTTAACACTGCTTTTGAGCGAAAATAAGTAGGTCAAGTAATGTAAACTAAATACTGCTTAGTATTTTGTACTCTACGTTATTATGATAATAGTTTGTTCTTCCGAGGGACAACAAAATGCGTACTCGAATTGGTTTCAAACCAAGGGCAAAACATTCATATTTCCTCTTGAGTATGTTCCCAAGCTTTATCTCTTCAAAGTTGTTTATTTCAACCTATAAATATAATGTTTTTTTGACTGCGTAACTCAGAGTGCAGTGCCTTGGCTTTGCAGCTGAAACACTCTCCACAAGTATATTTGTGTAAATAAATTTCCTTAAATCGAACCTCGAGCAATTTGTCTTTATTATGATTTCCACGACAAATTAGCGTAGTCGTTGCAGTTTCCCTAATTTAACGGGAAGTGAACCCCAAAACAAATCTCTAAACAGGACCCTCTCAGCTGAAAGGCCATAGCGCGACCCCAGCTGAAAGGGGGGTCTGCGGCTCGGCAGCCTTATTACTGGCCAGTGACTCATGCTTGGAGAGTTATCTTAATTAATAAATTAATGATATCTGCATGGGAAGAAAAAGGTGCCTTAGAGACTAAAAATATATTTTTTAAAAGACTTCGAGGTTTGTGAAAAGGATAAACACTGGTGTGCGCTCCCTGTAGTATTTGTAAATGATTTCCACGGTCGTTGTTATTGTTATATATATGTTCTAAAGTATTTTGCAGAAGGAACGATGAGCACTAAACTCGACGCCCCCTCACAGGTCGTCCCGAAGCCTCGGTAAAGATATCCAGAGCAGGAAAGAAGGTGAACCCCTTAAAGAGGACATATAAGGGAGTCATAATGAGTAAGAAAATGAAAAGAAACAATCGTAAAGCAACGGAATGAGGTAGGAAAACCTATATGTCCCACATAGGAATCTAATGAAGCTGACTCCCTTTCGGAAAAAAAAAACAGGGGAGTAAAAGTAAATAGAAGATTAAGGTAAAAGCGTAACAGATGAGTTCCTGGAGAGAAAGGGAATTCAGATTTTCTGTAGCCGTGAGATAAGGCTAACGGTTAACTGTGATATTTGTGAGCATCTGTGTGTTTTGTTTAACCAATTAATGTTAGTCAAAGCATGAAGTGGGTTGTATGTTTTATCGTCTGTCTTTGTGAGTCAGAGATTATAACTTAAGTGATTTTTGTTGAGATTTCTCTAATGAATGGAAACATTGGAAATTACGATCAGTTTACAAGAAAGTGTCTTTATGAATAAAAGTAATTGAATATGAATAAGTTTTTAGATTACATGAAAAGACGTAAATGGCATCATGCCAAGTTCTCTGCCCCTTAGATTCTGCAGGAAACATTAACCATTTCAGCAGACAGTTGATCTTTTCTGAATTGACAAAGAAAAAATATACGTCTCTAAGAATAGCTAATGCCTCTAAAATCAATCATTGGAAATTGACTTAAATGTGTGCTATTTATAGCCCCCTCCCAGTGGATGTTTTGCTGCTTCCAAAATACTCTCATGGTGCATCTTGGCCAGCTTTGAAGCTTTGGGATTGCAGTCCCACCCGGCATAAATGGGGGCTGGGTTCCCAATAATGATAATCATTTGAATGAAGGAAATGAGTCCCTCGAACACTGGTTAGCAAATAGAGGGAAAGAGGCTCTCATGCAAGGGGTCAAGAAGCATTTAACCCCCAGGAAGGAAGGATGTACCGCAACTAACGAGACACCTGACCCTATTAGGCAGGCAGACACTCTGCAAATTAGGAGCGGTAATACATTGCATTGATAATGGAATGTTTCTAGAACTGTCTCAAATATGAGCTCATCAGCTGCAATATTTAATAACTTCTGAGCCTACGCCTGATCGCTCTGTGTCTGTGTTCTATGCTGGCAGCTGAACGTTAACCCTTACAGTACCACTGTTAAAAAATGTTTTTAAAATGTTTTAAAAACTGCAGGAAGTCTTACAAAAGATTAATGATCCTTGGGAGCACAGCTATTAAAACACCTGATATAGTCCAGATGAGAGAATATAGTGACCCATTGCACGGCTTGGTATGCTCGTGAGGATGAGCACGCATACAAATTATAAACGCAAAGTCACTTAAGCAGACATCATTGCATGTCACTCCTTTTTATTTTTTGGTGTTGTGGGATTAGGAATGTCAGTACAGTTGACCTATAGTCAGAGGGACCTTTTTAGGATGGGTTTAACTTCAGAACCCCATTTAACATTGGCCGCAAGACATCCCGCTGAGGCAAAGCAAATAGGAGAAGTGATCAAAGAGGCCAAAGGAAAAAAGTAATACATGTGATTTATATTGAAATGGATGGACGAAATTGCCTGATAGAATTTTATGGCAAACAGGAGGGCAGAGTGACCTGGAAAGAGGAGCAATAGCCCGCTACATTTGAAAGACAACAACCTCCCCGAGAGAGCCATCATTTACTCCCTTCAGTCCTGGCCCAGGTACTGCCACATCTATGGGCCCAACATAAAAATCATGTTGGAAAAGTACATTTTGCCCCAGCGCATAGGGTGCAGTTACAGAAGAACGTTGCCCTGCCCTGCTTAAAACTATACAGGTTGGCACCGGAAACCGAAAAAGGGATAGAGGGAGTGATCAATGCACTATTACAGCAAGGGGTGCTGAAGAGAACACAAAACCCCCGTAACACCCCTATACTCCCCATTCCAAAGGTAGGAAGACCCAACAAGTGGTGGTTTGTGCAAGATCTTAGAGCCATCAATAAAACTGTTATCACTATTGCTCCATTGGTGCCGGACACAAATGTCATTTTGTCTTCTATACCACCAACACGGATACTTTCTCAGCCTTTTTCTCCATACCATTGCACCCAGGAAATCAATATCTATTTTCTTTACATATCGGAATTAACAGTATTAAAAGAGACTTGGACGAGTGCCAGTTGTCTGCAGGTTCAACATTCCCTCAATATGATGACAATTTATTGATAGCCTCAGAGGGAGGGCTAGTTTGTCAACAGAATACCCTTTTGTTATTATCACATCTGGCAGAAAGAGGGCATGGATCTCAATGGACAAGCTGCAATTCTGTCAGGAGACAGCAGTATTTGGGATTTCAGCTGCAGTAAGGACAGGGGAGGCTTGGGTCTGAAAGCGTACAGGCTGTAGCAAGGGTACCAACTCCACGCACGAAAAAGGAAACCTTTATCTCCCTCTGAATGGTGGGCTATTGCAGGCAGTGGATCCCGGACTATAGAGAGATGGACGCAGTACTGCGCAAGGCTACCCTATAGGACGCCCCTTCAGTTGTTACTGGATCCCAGAGAGGGAGCAAGCATTTCGTAATTTGAAACAAGCCATGATTAGTGCCCCTGCCTTGGTACTTCCTAATTTCAGCAAGCTCTTTACTCTTTATGTGAATGAAGCAGGGAGATTTGCAACAGGGGTCCTGGTGCAAGAGCATTAAGGAGGGAAAAGACCCCTTGCCTATTACTCGGTGTGGTAAATGGTATGCCAAATTGCTTAAGGGCAGTAGCAGCCACAGCGGCCATAGTAGAAAAAAAAAATCATCCGTTTTGCTGCTGCTTAATTCATCCGCAATGCAGCATTTTACTGCGGCTCGACACACTGGGTATGAAGTAACTCTCTCTGAAACCAACTTTACCTACAAGTGAGCGCCAGTTGTCAACCCTGCTACACTCTTACCCGCGCCCTCGGAAACAGAACATATGTATGATCATGACTGTTTACTATTGGTTTAAGCCACCACAACCTCTTGAACCTGATTCACTCACGAGAAAATCCAGACATCATCTTTTAAACCAATGGGTCAGCAAACCGACCAAATGATGTGACCCTCCTGGCCGATGATGCAATAGTAACTCCATTCAAGATAGTGGAAGCTTTTGCTCTGCCTTCGGGAACGTTTGCTCAAGCGGCCGAATAGTTTGCCCTTACTAAAGCATGTATTCTAGCTAAAAATAAAACAGTCAATATTTATACTGATTCCCGATCCGCTTTTAGGGCAGTACATGATTTTGGCCAATTATGGAAAAACAGGGGATTCATAACTTCCTCCGGCCAACCTATTAAACATGCTAAATTGGTTTTAAATTTACGAGATGCTGTTCAGCTGCCCAGCAAGATAGCCGTTTTAAAGTGTGAAACGCATACTACTGCAGACGATGAAGTCTCATGCAGCAATAGATTTGCTGATAAAATAGCAAAAAAGTGGCTCTCAAACAGCAGCCACAACTACAAGCTTCTGCAGTTGAACTTCCGTCCACCATAACAGAACCAAAGTTAAAACAGGCACGGGAGCAAGCCTCTCTACAGGAGCATCGCTTTTGGCTAAAAGCAGGTTGTTATCAAGACAATTTTGATAGGTGGATAAGGGCTTTGAAAATAAACCAAACGTATGAAGCTCTCAAGAGAAATTATACCTTTGGAGGAGTTTAAAAATTCAATTCCCGATGTAGTGAGAACTCATGTGGAATAACAGAGGGTTAAAACTGCGAGACTAGCAGCAGAAATGATGATTATGAATTAGTTCATAAATCAAATTTTGGTTTCCGACATCAGTTTCAGCCTGTGAGGGATAGAAACTGGGGACATGAGAAATACTCAAGTGGTAAAAGTAAAGATGATCTGTTGGGAGATAATAAGGAGAGTGTCAAAGTTTCAAATGTTTTCACTGTAATGAACTAGGCCATGTGAAGTCACCGTGTTGGTGGTTGAAGAAAAGCACTGGGAAGGCTGATGTGGGGTTTGTTAAAGTGGTAAAGGAAAGCCCAAGTGAAGTGAAGGAGGTGCAAAAGATTGTACAGCCTGATCAAGAGGTGATTGATAAGAAGGTGCCAGATCTTTTTAAAGAATTTACTTGTGTCGGTTTACTCGTGTATCAGGAGGAGCAGGTAAAGAAGTCACAATTTTAAGAGATACGGGAGCTAGTCAATCTTTGATGGTAGGAGATGAGGAGTTATGTTGTCTGGGAAGAATGTTGCCAAACAAGGTGGTAATATGTAGAATTTAGGGTGAGAGGAGTAGTGTTCCATTATATAAGGTAAGGTTGGAAAGTCCAGTGAAGAGTGGTGAAGTGGTAGTAGGAATAATAGAAAAACTATCTTGTCCAGGATACAGTTTATCTTGGGTAACGATACAGCTGGATCGCAGGTGGGAGTGATGCCTACTATGGTCGATAAGCCAGTGGAAAATCAGACAACTGAAGTGTTGAAGGACGAATATCCTGGGATTTTTCCGGATTGTATAGTAACAAGGTCGCAAAGTCACAGGTTAAGACAAGAGGAGAAATCAAAGAGTGAAGATGAAGTTGAAGTGCATGTATGATTTGTCAAAGGAATAATCGGTGATAGTGGACATGTTTTCTCGGGGGGTAGAGTCCAACCAAAAGAGATGATGCTAGAACAATGGTAAATATTCTGGTAGCAGAGAATGGTTAAAGGAAATAATACCTAGGTTTGGGATACCAATGGGTATTAACAGTGACAGGGGAACTCATTTCACTAGCAAATTGACCAAAACCCTAACAGAAACCATGGGATTTGATTGGAAATTGCATATACCATATCAGCCACAATCCTCAGGAATGGTGGAAAGGGCGGATGGAATAATTAAAACTGCAGTTACAAAAGTGTGTCAACAAAATGGGCTGCTATGGCCAGATGCCTTACCCATAGTAATGTATGCCCTGAGAAATCAGAGAAATCGTAACACAGGTTTAACCCCGTATGAGATATTAATGGAACGTCCCATGACAACTGGAACTAAACCCCCAATGACCCCAGCGGCAGTAGCCTTAATAGGCCAGATGAGGCATCACTAAAATATGCCCAGGCCATGTGTGAAACCGTTGGAAAAAAAAACAAAGTAAAAAAACACATGAAAAGTGCAAAAGGCTCAGATGCATCCAAAAGAGGGAAATACACACCCTTTAAACCTGGAGATCAAGTATATGTGAAAGCACTAAACAAAGATTATTTTTCTCTTAGGTGGAATGGACCCTACCAAGTGCTGCTAACAACCCGAACAGCCGTTAAAGTAAAAGAAAAGTCAGGTGGGATCCACGCAACTCGTGTAAACTACATCATACAGAACTTTGAGAGTACTAGCGAAACGCTGACCTGAAGAGAATGACGGCGTTGATGTTTTTATATTATCATATTAATCCAACATCATGTAGAGGGTAAACTGCTTACTGGCACCTTAATATACATGTCTCACTCATACGCAGAGAGGGTAAATAAATTCAGTTGTTGGGTTTGTACACAAATTCCCAGATGCTTGGGGGAGGGCTTCCCTGTGCGACCCATCCCATTTGCCAGTAAAGAGATAGCAGAGTGGGCTCGAAGACAAAATAATACAGGGCATCGGTAAGATACACAGGATATGTTAGATTGGAGATTAGCTGGATACGATATGAATAGGTTTAAAGGATGTAACACGTCAAACGCCCTGTTTGATCCTTCCCAATTACACTGGAGTCCCAAAGGGTAGCATATGCTTTAGGAAACATAAAACATATGGGACCTACCCAGTCGGCACAAGTCAGTGTGATCAGACCTTGAATTGGCAACCCCCTAAATTCCACCTTACAGCTAAAGGACTATTCATCTTTGATTGGTCAGGAGTTGAAAATCAAACTAGTGGAGGCTCCTGGGAAGGGGATCGATTAGACTAATGATGACTGATAGTAAAGGAAACCTGATCGCATATAACGGCACATATTTTATCTGTGGCCACCCCAGAAAATTGGGAAGGCTCCTGCTATTTTGGATACGTAGCCCCTTATGTGCATCATATTAATCAATTGCAGGACCATCCCCATCATAGGACAACACAAAGTATTATGACATGGGCACAAATGCTGGGAATAATGATACCACCATTAGGAATAGCCACTAATGCATATGAAGTACGCGAACTACGAGACATCCTTGAGCAGGTAGCCAATGACACTGCAGAAGCTGTTAACCAGATCGAAACTGAGATGGTCGCTATAAGAGCGGTTGCCCTACAGAATAGGATGGCCATTGATTTCTTGTTAGCTGAAAAGGGAGGCACTTGTGCCCTGATTGGAAGTGACTATTGCACGTTCATCTGTGATAACTCAGGAAAATTGATAATCTGTTGGATCACATTTGTAGAGAGGTAACAAGATTACACAAAAAGGGGGGATGGGACTTTGGCTTTGGATGGTATGATCGTCAGAACAGAGGATTGTGTTCTGGATTATAATCACCATTGTAATCTTGATTATCGTATGGTTACTGTTTAATATTGCGCAAGATATTTTTATTGGACTAACCCGGGAGAACAGCCCTAGCCTCCTTGCCTCCTTGCTACCAGCTCATAAGACGCAGGGAACTGTCATACATCCGTTCTCCTTACATTGTAAACCACCCTTCTCTACGGAGGACACAATAATTTACTAAAAGGTGTTGATCAAAAGATCAACAAGGAGGGAATTGTGGAAGGGAAGTTAATGAGTTACCAATTTAGAAGCATGCTGGGAATATTCACTATATTTTAACACTGCTTTTGAGCGAAAATAAGTGGGTCAAGTAATGTAAACTAAATACTGCTTAGTATTTTGTACTCTGCATCATTATGATGAGAAGTTGTTCGTCTGAAGGACAACAAAATGCGTACTCGAGTTGTTTTTAAACCAAGGGCAAAACATTCATATTTCCTCTTGCGTATGTTCCCAAGCTTTATCTCTTCAAAGTTGTTTATTTCAACCTATAAATATAATGTTTTTTGACTGCGTAACTCAGAGTTCAGTGCCTTGCAGCTGAAACTCTCTCTCTCCACAAGTATATTTGTGTAAATAAATTTCCTTAAATCGAACCTCGAGGAATTTGTCTTTATTGTGATTTCCACGACACCAGGTGTCCCTCATGAATCTGGCGCAGCACCAAGCTCTGGAGACGGAGCGGAATGACAATGTTGTCCAGCTTGAGGAAGATACCATCAATAACCATCAGGTCATCCTTCACATTGTAAAATTGTGGGCACTGCCGTTTCTGCCAACCATTGGTGAGTTTGTGGATGAAGCGCTACAAGAGGGGGTCTTTGGCTGTCTCATCACGGATGAGAACTACCTTCTTATCTGTCACTGGGAGAGTGCTAGCACACAGCTGCACCTGCGATTCGATGTGCTGGATGATCTCCAGCGGCTCACTGGGTGAGGTGACGGAGCGGGACAATGTATCAGCGATGATGAGCTCCTTGCCAGGTGTGTACACCAAGTTGAAGTCATACCTCCTAAGTTGAAGCAGGATTCTCTGCAACCGAGGCGTCATGTCATTCAGGTCCTTGTGGATGATGTGGACCAGAGGCCTATGGTCCGTCTCGACAGTGAATGCTGGCACGTCGTAGACATAATCATGAAATTTGAGGATGCCGGTGAGAAGACCCAAGCACTCCTTCTCAATCTGTGCATAGCTGGTTTCAGTGGGCGTCATCGCCCTTGATGCATAGGCTACTGGTGGCCAGGATGATGTGTCATCTCGTTGAAGCAAGACCGCACAGATGCCATCCTGAGTCGCATCTGTGGATATCTTTGTCTCCCGGTCCAGGTCGAAGAATGCCAGGACCGGTGCAGTGGTGAGCTTGGCTTTCAGGTCCAGCCACTCTGTCTGGTGTGCCGCCTTCCACTCAAAGGCAGTGGACAGTTTCACCAGATTGCGTAGGGCCGTGGTGTGTGTGGCCATGTTTGGAATGAACTTGCCCAGAAAATTGACCATACCCCAGAAGCGCAACACCGCCTTTTTGTCCTCAGGGACCTTCATCGCCTCGATGGCCTTGATTTTGTCTGTGTCCGGGCGCACACCATGCTGTGAGGTCTGGTCGCCTAGGAACTTGAGCGTCGATGTGCCAAAACAACATTTGGACCTGTTTAACTTTAGGCCGTTGGCATGTACATGTCAGAATACCTTCTGGAGGCGGGACACATGTTCTTCAGGGGTTGTGGACTATATGATGATGTCGTCCACGTACACACGAACCCCTTCAATGCCTTCCATCATCTGCTCCATGATGTGATGGAATATCTCTGATGCCGTGATGATGCAAAATGGCATGCGATTGTAGCAGTATCTGCTGAAAGGCGTGTTGAAGGTGCAGAGCCTTCTGCTGGACTCTTCCAGCTGGATTTGCCAAAATCCCTGTGATGGATCCAATTTGGTGAAGAAACGCGCATGTGCCACCTCACTCGTGAGTTCCTCCCGCTTTGGGATGGGGTAGTGTTCCCGCATGATATTCTTACTGAGATCCTTGGGGTCAATGCAGATGCGCAGGTCCCCCGAAGGCTTCTTTATGCACACCATCGAGCTGACCCAGTCAGTCGGTTCAGTGACCTTGGATATGATGCCTTTTTGCTGAAGATCCTTGAGCTGTGCCTTCAGGCGCTCTCTCAGTGGAGCAGGGACTCGTCGTGGTGTGTGGACCACTGGCTTGGCATCAGGTCGTAGCAGAATCATGTATCGATACGGCTGCGTGCCCATCCCGTTGAACACATCCGGATACTGGGCGAGGATGTCGTTGATGCCGGCCTGAAGATCCCCACGGCAGGATGTCGTGGTGTAAACCCTTTGAATGAGGGTCAGCTGCTTACAAGCATGGACACCTAATAGGGAGGCCCTGTCCGGCTTAACAATTTCAAAGCGTAACCGTGCTTGTGTGTGTCGGTTAGATACGTGCAGATGGCAGGATCCCAGTGCCGTGATGGCATTCCCGTTGTAATCCAGGAGCTTGCAGGCAGCTGGAAGGATCGTGGGGGGTTTCGTAATGCATCTGAAGTCTGCGTAATGCATCTGTGAGAGGAGGTTGGCAGAGGCACCTGTGTCCAGCTTGAACTGGATGGGGCAGTGGTTGACCTTCATCACTGCTCGCCATTCGTCCTCGGAATCCACAGCTAGGATGGCTTGGGCTTGCGATGAGTCTGGTTCGGCATATTCACACATTGTAATAATGCCCACACGGTAGGCGTTGTCCAGACATTCATCATCTGGATCCGTTGCACTGCCGGGATCGGAATCCTGTAGGCGTTGTTGCACACTCCGGATGCACCATCGCGGAATTGGGAGCGCTGGCTCCTGACTGGTGGCGCAGATCTGCACAGGGCTGCACAGTGGCCTGGCTTCCCACAGTTTAAACAGCGTCTGCCTCTTGCAGGGCAGTGTTTCTTTAAATGGGCGATGCCACAGTTCAAACACGCCATGACATCGATGTCCTGACGCTCCGTGCGTCGTTGCACATGCGCAGTGCAGTTCTCAGACGTCTGCACCTGCGCAGTGTGGGTTTCAGCCGCTTCGTTATCCCGTTCGCATCGCGCATGCGTCAGGCCCCAGGAAGAGCGCGCGAAATGGCCGCTTTCATCAATGTTGAGGTGTTGCATCTGGGAGATGGCCTGCACACTCTCCGCCTCGTCGGAGGCTAGTCTATCATTTTCTGCCGCTTGATACTGGGAATAGCGATTTTTAGCGTGCTCATGCACTGTGCATGTTTCAATCGCGACTGGCAGGGTCATGTGCTTGATCTTCAGTAACTGCTCTCTCAGAGGATCAGATTGAACTCCAAAAACGATTTGGTCTCTGATCATGGAGTCAGTGATATCACCGAAGTTGCAGGATTGCGCTAACAGTCTAAGGTTAGTTAAATATGAGGTGAAGGATTTGTCTTTACCTTGCAATCGCTGCTTGAATATGTAGCGCTCGAAGATTTTGTTGGTGTCCACCTCACAGTGGCTGTCAAACTTGTCCAGGATGGTCTGAAACTTTGTCTTGTCCTGGTCTTCGGCAAAGTGAAAGGAGTTGAATATTTCCAAGGCATGATCACCCGCTATGGTGAGGAAAAGAGCTATCTTCCGTGCATCAGACGCACCATTGAGGTCTGATGCTTCGATGTAAAGTCCGTCAGTTGGCACTGAGATTGCCGGAGGTCCTGAGCTGGTGAGGAGCCTGAATCTTTTCCATTGTGCCGGTATACATTCGCTGGTCGTCACGGATCTTGCTGAATTGAACTAACTAGATTGAACAGACTCCTGGTATCATGTTGTATTATGTAATTTGGAATAACACAAACTGCCACTTGATGCAGTTTTGAGTAAAAGATGCTCCAGACTTTGAAGTGAGTTCAATGTGTTTTATTGAACTATTAGCACAGTTCTCAATGAGTTCGACTCTCTGCTAATCTAAATGTAGTAACTCAGTCTAACTGAACCAGCCTTGCTCTAAGCTACGTGCTGGGGTGTGATGCTGAAGATACACCCTGTCTCACTCTGTAGATGTTGGTCTGTGGAAAGAGGCAGGGTGTGAGTGCCTCATCCTTTTTATAGTGAGATACCACCCCTGAGTGTCCTGACTGCTCATTGGTCATGTCCTATTCTATGTGTTCATTAGCTGCATGTTTGCATATCATGACAAGCAGTCCAACTAGTCTGAACATAACTCGACATTCTGATATTCAAGGAAACATCCTCCCGGCACCTGGTGAGATTGTTTGCAATAACAACATAAACTCACATCCAACTGTTGTGTTACTCGTGTTGCAAACTGCAGCCAGAACCTGCCAAATGTCAGAAAGCAAAATGAAACCATAACATTATTCGGAAAATCTGGCACTTCTGACTTTGACGAATGATTGCTTTTGCTTTCTGTTGTATGCTTTTAGGAGTAACCTTATCCTCACACAAATGTACTTATATAGCGATTTTTAATAATTCTAGCTTGTACTGGCCTTTGAATGCCACAGTAATCCATCACATTTTTCATAAACCTGTGGGAAAGACAAATGGAGATCCTTCAGAACAAATCTTCACTCCTCAGTAAACCCTGGCATCAAGATTGACAGAAGGCCAGACCTAAAAACAAAATAAACCGAGCTATAAAATTAACTGAGTATATTTTGCAAAAGGGGGAAAAATAGACAAGTGATTTCATGGTGATGATCTGATTTTAGGGTTGAGTTGACAATTATACGTGGCCCAAGCGTCATTTCCACAGGTTGTAACATCATCTGAATGACTGAGCAATTTTGCTGCCTTGCTAATCACTCCAGGTAGCCATTTTTCATCCTTATAGGGAAGACATTAACATTCTAAAAATAGTGATTGCAAAGTAGCATCACTATACTCAGAGCTGGAATATTTCTAGTTAGAAAAAGGTCTTGCAAAGCTCTACATAAAATCCACAATCCTTCAAATGGAACAAGGCCATTCCGTCCGTTATCTGATCGTTCGTTTGGTTGTACTCGAGATGATAACGCACTCATCTATTTTGAGACAAATGGGCACCCAATGTGCTGATCGGCTAATTGCCTCGCTCTCCCCTACTAAGGGATGCATGATGGTTATTTTTCTGGACGAGTCATCTGAATTAAAGGACTGGAGACACGAGTTCAAATCCCATCACGGCAACTGTGAAATTTAACAAATTAAATAAAATCTGGGGGGAAAGTACAGCTGGTATCAGCGTAGATTTTGGGTTGTCATTAAAACCAATCTGATTTATTAATGTTCTTTTATGAAGGAAATCTGCCACCTTTACCCAGTCTGGCTGACATTTGACGCCAGAACCACACAATGTGGTTGACGTTTCCACTGAAATGACCGAGCAAGCCGTTCAGTTGTATTCAAGAAGGTAGTTCTCCACCACTTTCTCAAAGACAATTAGGGATGGGCATTTAATGCCAGCCTTGCCATTGGTGCCCACATCCTGTGAATAAACTTTTTTTTAAAATCCCTAATGATCAACTGTCGTACCTTGTCAGCAGCAGCCGATTAATTAATTTCTTGCCTCTGGGGTGACCGATCCTATTAAGGACGAGAATTACTGGCCGCTCCACATCCTCAATAAGAAGAGTGGCCACAGCCGGGGCTTCCACTGTAGGAGAGGGACAAACGAAGAGGATGTTTCCCTCTCACAACCAGAGATGCTGGGGCCATTCAAACAGATCCTAGTGCAGTGGGGGAGGTGAGGGGATGGTGCGAGCTAGAGGCACCAATGCCATGGGAAAGGCCAATGCCACAATGGGGCCTCTCCATGGGTCTAACAGTGCACAAGTAGCCCCTGCAGCCCATTCACCGGCAGGGAACACTCTCTGACTAAATGAACAAAACCATGCACAAACTAAATGGCCGTGATACTCCAGAACCGCAATTAATACTACTACTAATAATAATAACCTTTATTGCCACAAGTAGGCTTACATTAACACTGCAATGAAGTTACTGTGAAAAGCCCCTCGTCGCCACATTACGGCATTTGTCCGGGTACACAGAGGGGAAATTCAGAATGTCCAATTCACCTAACAGCACGTCTTTCGGGAAGTGCTCCTGCCAGCAGGAAAACCAGGATGTTTCCCACTTGCACTAGGAGCGAACTCAACGTGCCATGGTACGGCACTTGGAAAGAGTTTTGACCTGAATCACCAGTTCCGTGCTGCTTCATGACACACCAGGGTCCTCGCTACAACTGAGAAGAGCGGGAAGTAATCTCTGACAGATCCTGCATTTCTGAAATCGGAGCACCCATTTTTAAAGGGTAATAACCCCCCCCGGATCGCTAGCAGGGCACACCCCCTCCTCCCCCAATCTTACCACTGGCAAGGGACCCCCCTCTGTAGTCCCCCCTCGCCCCACCTCAATACCCCCTTCAGACATCCCCACCTCCCCTTCAGGCCCTTCCCCTTGGCAGCGTCACCTGGCACCCTGCAGTCTGAGGGGTGGCTATGGGGCTGTCCCTGTACTTTTTAGGAAGCACTTGGGAACAATGAAGCAGACTCGTAAACAAAAGCCGCAGTTAGGAAAACACCTGCTATCCTGAGATAATAGATCCCTGCCAATCTATAAAAATAAACAATCTGATTCTGCCCTTTGAAAGTGCCTTGACCTGTCAGATGGCTTTTAGCAACTAATGGGGAATGAAATTTAACGAAAAAAAGCAGGTCAAAGTTTCCAGCCTTCTAGCCACACACACAGACTTCTACACTTTAAAGGGCAATGAAACTGATTATGTGAAGCTTTCCACCACTTTAAAGGAATTACTTTTATCTTTGTCTCACAGACCTTTGAACTTTTTAAAAATTCATTTACAGGATGTGGGTATTGCTGGTTAGGCCAGCATTTATTGCCCATCTCTAGTTGCCCTTCAGAAGGTGGTGGTGAGTTGCCTTCTTGAACCGCTGAAGTCCTTCATGTGTAGGCACACTCACTGTGCTGTCAGAGAGGGAGTTCCACAATGGTGCCCCAGACACAGAGAAGGAAGGCGATATATTTCCAAGTCAGGGTGGTGAGTGACTTGGAGGGAAACCTCCAGGTGGTGGGGTTCCTAAGTATCTGCTACTCTTGTCCTTCTAGATGGTAGTGGTCATGGGTTTGGAAGGTGCTGTCGAAGGAACCTTGGTGAGTTACTGCAGTGCATCTCGTAGATGGTACATAGGCTGCCACTGTCCGTCGGTGGAGGAGGGTTTGAATGTTTGTGGCAGGGATAGCAATCAAGTGGGCTGCTTTGTCCTGGATATGTCAAGCTTCTTGAGTGTTGTTGGAGCTGCACTCATCCTGACAAGTGGAGAGTATTCCATCACACTCTTGACGTGTGCCTTGCAGATGGTAGACAGGCTTTGGGGAGGGGGAGGCGGGGTCAGGTGATGAGGTACTCAGCATAGGACTCCTAGGGGCGAGATTCTCCACTCCTGCGCCGGTTGGGAGAATCGCCTGGGCCGCCAAAATTTCCCGGGACGCCGGTCCGACGCCCTCCCGCGATTCTCCCAAGCGGCGGGAGCGGCCCGATCGAGTTCCGCGGGCCGCAGGCCGGAGAATCACCGGAGACACCCAAAATGGTGATTCTCCGGCACCCCCGCTATTCTCAGGCCCGGATGGGCCGAGCGGCCAGGCCAAAACGGCGGGTTCCCCCCGCCGCCGTCCACACCTGGTCGCTGCCGTCATGAACGGTGCGTGGATGACTTCCGGGTGCGGCGATGACCAGCTGAGTCGCACGTTTCGGCAACTCCCGGTGAAACGGACTTTTGGGCTCTTGATAGGAGCCCCAACGGCAATTTTGACGGCTAAAAACACTGTGCGGTAAACCAGAAGGGAATCCCCCCCTGGATACGGATGAAAAAAGGAGGAGAAAGTGGCCGGATTGCAGTGGATCCTTTAGAACAGCGGCAAGGAAGGCAAGCAAAAACCAAGATGGCGTCGGAAGGTGGCAGTTTAACATGGGGCCCTGAACAACAAGAGTTCTTGAAATGCTGTGTGGAAGAGCTCAAAAAGGAAATGAAGAAAGAGCTGTTGGCCCCGATACTACAGGCGATCGAAGGGCTAAAGGAGGAACAAAAGACCCAGGAGCGGGAGCTTCGGGTCGTGAAGGCAAAGGCAGAGGAGAATGAGGACGACATACAGGGCCTGGTGGTGAAGACGGAGACGCATGAGGCACATCAGAAACGATGTGTGGAGAGGTTGGAGGCACTGGAGAACAACGCAAGGAGGAACAACCTGAGGATTCTTGGTCTTCCTGAAGGTGCGGAGGGAGCGGACGTCGGGGCATATGTGAGCACGATGCTGCACTCGTTAATGGGAGCGGAGGCCCCGGCGGGTCCGTTGGAGGTGGAGGGAGCATACCGAGTGATGGCGCGAGGACCGAGAGCAGGAGAAATTCCCAAAGCCATAGTGGTGAGATTCCTCCGTTTTAAGGATAGAGAAATGGTCCTTAGATGGGCAAAGAAAACTCGGAGCAGTAAATGGGAGAACGCGGTGATCCGCGTTTATCAAGACTGGAGTGCGGAGGTGGCGAGAAGGAGGGCGAGCTTTAATCGGGCCAAGGTGGTGCTTCATAAAAAGAAGATAAAATTTGGAATGCTGCAACCGGCAAGACTGTGGGTCACATATCGAGGGAGGCACCACTACTTTGAGACGGCGGATGAAGCGTGGACTTTTATTGTGAAAGAAAAACTGGAATGAGCAGGTTATTAAAAAGAACGTTTGAACAAAGTGGTGGGGCGAATGTGGGGGGCGAAGAGGGGGGTTAAAAAGGGGGGAAAGAGGAGTTTTATGAACTAATCCTGCGATGTGGTAACTTTTCTCTCTTCCACAGGTGGTGATCGGGGGAGGAGGGGAGGTGGAGGAGATGGGGCGTTGGCCATGGGGGGCGGGGCCAAGGGAGAAGCGCGGGCTTGCTTCCCGCGCTATGATAATCATGGCGGGAATAGAGAAGCAGGAAGGAGGGGGCGTCGCACGGTGCGAGCCGAGGTCACGGGGGGAAGCCGAGGTCGGCCAGAGTTTGCTGACTTCTGGGAGCAACATGGGGGGAGTAATTACGCTAGCGGGGGATCTAGCGGGGGGGGGGGGGTGGGAGGGGGGAATTACTGGGTTGCTGCTGCTGGGGAGAGGGGGGAGCTGGTATGGGAGGGGATGGGCGGGGGGGCACCGCCTGGGGGAGATACAGCTGCGTGGGAACCGGGTGAGGAGCTGGAAAAAGGGGATGGCTAATCGACAAGGGGGGGGGGGTGGTAGGAAGCCCCCCAACCCGGCTGATCACGTGGAACGTGAGAGGGCTGAACGGGCGGATAAAGAGGGCACGGGTATTCGCACACCTTAAGAAACTTAAGGCAGATGTGGTTATGTTACAGGAAACGCACCTGAAACTGATAGACCAGGTTAGGCTACGCAAAGGATGGGTGGGGCAGGTGTTCCATTCGGGGCTAGATGCGAAAAACAGGGGGGTGGCTATATTAGTGAGGAAGCGGGTAATGTTCGAGGCAAAGACTATAGTGGCGGATAACGGGTGCGGATACGTGATGGTGAGTGGCAAACTACAGGGGGAGACGGTGGTTTTGGTAAACGTATATGCCCCGAACTGGGATGATGCCAATTTTATGAGGCGGATGCCGATAGGAGATAGTAGATGCCGAGAAAGCATTTGATAGAGTGGAGTGGGATTATTTGTGGGAGGTGTTGAGGAGATTTGGTTTTGGAGAGGGGTATGTTAGATGGGTGCAGCTGTTGTATAGGGCCCCGATGGCGAGCGTGTTCATGAATGGACGGGGATCTGCATATTTTCGGCTCCATAGAGGGACAAGGCAGGGATGCCCTCTGTCCCCATTATTGTTTGCACTGGCGATTGAGCCCCTGGCGATAGCGTTGAGGGGTTCCAAGAAGTGGAGGGGAGTACTTAGAGGAGGAGAAGAGCACCAGGTATCTTTGTATGCGGACGATTTGCTACTATACGTGGCAGACCCGGCGGAGGGGATGCCAGAAATAATGCGGATACTTGGGGAGTTTGGGGATTTTTCAGGGTATAAATTGAACATGGGGAAAAGTGAGTTGTTTGTGGTGCATCCAGGGGAGCAGAGTAGAGAAATAGAGGACCTACCGTTGAGGAAGGTAACGAGGGACTTTCGTTACCTGGGGATCCAGATAGTCAAGAATTGGGGCACATTGCATAGGTTAAATTTAACGCGGTTGGTGGAACAAATGGAGGAGGATTTCAAGAGATGGGATATGGTATCCCTGTCACTGGCAGGGAGGGTGCAGGCGGTTAAGATGGTGGTCCTCCCGAGATTCCTCTTTGTGTTTCAGTGCCTCCCGGTGGTGATCACGAAGGCTTTTTTTAAAAGGATTGAAAAGAGCATCATGGGTTTTGTGTGGGCCGGGAAGACCCCGAGAGTGAGGAAGGGATTCTTACAGCGTAGCAGGGATAGGGGGGGCTGGCACTACCGAGCCTAAGTGAGTATTATTGGGCCGCTAATATTTCAATGGTGAGTAAGTGGATGGGAGAGGTGGAGGGAGCGGCATGGAAGAGATTAGAGAGGGCGTCCTGTAGGGGGACTAGCCTACAGGTTATGGTGACAGCCCCATTGCCGTTCTCACCGAGGAACTACACCACAAGCCCGGTGGTGGTGGCTACACTGAAGATTTGGGGACAGTGGAGACGGCATAGGGGAAAGACTGGAGCCTTCGGGGGGGTCCCCGATAAGAAACAACCATAGGTTTGCCCCGGGGGGGAATGGATGGGGGATATGGAATGTGGCAAAGAGCAGGAATAACGCAACTGAAAGATCTGTTTGTGGATGGGAAGTTCGCGAGTCTGGGAGCGCTGACCGAGAAATATGGGTTGCCCCAAGGGAATGCATTCAGGTATATGCAACTGAGGGCTTTTGCGAGGCAACAGGTGAGGGAATTCCCGCAGCTCCCGACACAAGAGGTGCAGGACAGAGTGATCTCAAAGGCATGGGTGGGGGATGGTAAGGTGTCAGATATATATATAGGGAAATGAGGGACGAAGGGGAGACTATGGTAGATGAACTAAAAGGGAAATGGGAAGAAGAGCTGGGGGAGGAGATCGAGGAGGGGCTGTGGGCAGATGCCCTAAGCAGGGTAAACTCGTCGTCCTCGTGTGCCAGGCTAAGCCTGATTCAGTTTAAGGTATTACACAGGGCGCATATGACTGGAGCACAGCTCAGTAAATTTTTTGGGGTGGAGGATAGGTGTGCGAGGTGCTCGAGAAGCCCAGCAAATCATACCCATATGTTTTGGTCAAGCCCGGCACTACAGGGGTTTTGGATGGGGGTGACAAAGGTGCTTTCAAAAGTAGTGGGGGTCCGGGTCGAACCAAGCTGGGGGTTGGCTATATTTGGGGTTGCACAAGAGCCGGGAGTGCAGGAGGCGAGAGAGGCCGATGTTTTGGCCTTTGCGTCCCTAGTAGCCCGGCGCAGGATATTGTTAATGTGGAAAGAAGCCAAGCCCCCGGGGGTGGAGACCTGGATAAATGACATGGCGGGGTTTATAAAGCTAGAGCGGATTAAGTTCGTTCTAAGGGGGTCGGCTCAAGGGTTCACCAGGCGGTGGCAACCGTTCGTCGAATACCTAGCTGAAAGATAGATGGAATGGGTAAAAGGAGGCAGCAGCAGCAGCCCAGGATCGGGGGGGGGGGGGGGGGAGAGGAGGAATCAGAAGGACTCTCAGGGTTGTTAATATATACTGTATAATATGTATAGGTCGTTGCGACAGATAATTATATATTGGACTGTTAAATTATATTTTTGGAGAGTGTTACTTGTGATAAGGCAGTTGCCAATTAGGGTTAGTTTTCATTTTTGTTATTTATTATTTATTCATTTTTTGTTTATAAAATAGGTCATTGTTATTTGTGTTGTTATAATATTGTGTAAAGGATGCACAATGTACTGTGTTGGTTGACCAAAAATTTTCAATAAAATATTTATTTAAAAAAATGAACGTGCGTGAACGCTGGGGGGGGGGGGGGGGGCGGCCTGCAGGGGGGCGAGGGGGGAATCCTGCACTCAATGTACCTCAAATGTGGGGTGGCCCGCGATCGGTGCCACCGATCGTCGGGCCGTCCTCTCTGAAGGAGGACCTCCTTCCTTCCGCGGCCCCGCAAGATCCGTCCGCCATCTTCTTGCGGGGCGGACTCGGAGAGGATGGCAACCACGCATGCGCGGGTTGGCGCCGGCCCACCCGCGCATGTGCGAATGACGCCAGTTATGCGGTGCCAGCCACGTCATCTATGCGGCACCGCCTTTACGCGGGCGACAAGGCCTGGCGCGTGTAGATGACGCGGCCCCGATCCGAGCCCATTGTCAGGGCCTGAATCGGTCGGGATCGGGGCCGTTTCGCGCCGTCGTGAACCTCAACGGCGTTCACGACGGCGCGGCCACTTCGACGCGGGAGTGGAGAATCCCGCCCCTAGTCTTTGACCTTCCCTGGTTGCCACAGTATTGTCAGTATTGGCATACTGACAGACATTTTAAACTGTTTCGAGGTACAGATGGGATAACTTTCACTTTATCATGAGGGAAGTGTACTTCTGAGGTACAGATAAGAACACTTTTACTTTACTATGAAAAAAACTTTAATTTTTACATACCGACTGACTGTTTAAAGGGTTTAAAGGCTGCAGAAGGGGAAAGCCGCTAAACCAACCCCATCCAAGGAAGGATCCCCGACCTGAGCCCCTCCAGTCCAGTATAAGCCCCCCTGACCTAAATCTCCCATGAAGGACAACCCACAGAACCCTAGCGGAAATTGTTGGGAGCGTACTTACCAACCTGCTATCCCTCGGACAGCAAGGTGTTAGTTCCTCAATATTTGCAAAAATTCACGCTAGTGGGACCTTCAGGTGAGAAGGCAAGGTGGGAGGGTGTGCATTGGAGCATCCCAGCTGGCTAGTGAATGGTGCGCCTGCTCGTCAATGAGATGTAAAATAGCTCTAATGAGCTATTGTGCATGACCGGCGGGAAACTCGAGAGGGGTGTCCGGAAACCCACTATGGATGGTGGGGTGGGCACGGAGACCTGCGACGGGTCTGCCATCCAGTGCGAATCCCGGTTTTAGCCCAATGAGGAATTGTATGGGCCATCGCAAATCCTGCACCTAGCAGGCGGTCCCAGAGAATTTCGGCCAAGGCAGCACGGTAGCACAATGCTGATGTGTGGGCACGAACCTCGATCCCGCCAGCAGCTGGGGGTCGGAACATCGCCGCCGATCCCGAATTCTTGGTTCAGCTGCTTTCCCCTTCTGCAGCCTTTAAACCCTTTAAACAGTCAGTCAGTATGTAAAAATTAAAGTTTTTTCATAGTAAAGTAAAAGTGTTCTTATCTGTACCTCAGAAGTACACTTCCCTCATAATAAAGTGAAAGTTATCCCATCTTTTTATTTTTATTTTATAGAATTTGCAGTGCAGAAGGAGGCCATTCAGCCCATCGAGACCGCACCAGCTCTTGGAAAGAGCACCCTACCCAAGGTCAACACCGCCACCCTATCCCCATAACCCAGCAACCCCACCCAACACTAAGGGCAATTTTGAACACTAAGGGCAATTTAGCATGGCCAATCTACCTAACCTGCACATCTTTGGACTGTGGGAGGAAACCGGAGCACCCGGAGGAAACCCACGCACACATGGGGAGGATGTGCAGACTCCGCACAGACAGTGACCCAAGCCAGAATCGAACCTGGGACCCTGGAGCTGTGAAGCAATTGTGCTATCCACAAGGCTACCGTGCTGCCCCCATCTGTACCTCTAAACCGTTTAAAAAGTCTGTCAGTATGCCAATACTGTGGCTACCAGGGAAGGTCAAAGACTAGGAGTCCTATGCTGAGTACCTCATCACCTGACCCCCCCCCCCCACCCCCCCAAAGCCTGTCAATGGGTCTTAATGGTCCAATTGCATCCATTTAGCGGGCCTGGCACTCTATTCTCCAGCCCGCCGTGATTCTCCGGTTCCCTGGGTTGGGAATCACGTGGGTGGGGATTACTACATGTCTCACCAAACATGAGTCTGACATGGTGGACCTCATGGTGGGCCAAGGGGGTAACTCCTTAAAGGAGTTGCGCCCAAAGTCCATCTGGAGACCACCCCCAAAACATTACATTACTTGCCCACCCCTCCTCGACCAGCCCCACCCGCCCTATGTCCCCCCAGAGACCTCAAAAATCGCAGAACCCCAAAGAGACCCCCTTAATAGGGAGACTCCCCTCCCCAGGACCCCCGAATTGAAGAAACTCCCTAACTAGAAGGACCCGCACGAAGACACCCAACTAGAGGCATCCCCAAAGAGACCACCTACCTAAAGGGACCATCACAGAGATCCCTTAGCTAAAAGAACCTGCCCACAGGGTCCCCCTATCTAAAGTAACCCCACCCCCTCACCGGGAACCCCTGACTAAAGGAATCCACCCCAAAGGAAAGAGACCCCTGTCTGGAAGCTAGAGAGCAGTGAAAATAATTATAGCTGTAACACTTACCTGGAAGCTCCATGTGTCCATTCCTGGAAAGAGAACAGTTGTGACCTGAGTTTAAACCCCTCAGATCCATTCGCTGCAAGCCATTCATTCATTTCTAGTAGTGGGCTGTGATTGACAGCCTCCACAAAACAGCTGCATCCTTGATTCATTCATTTCCCTTCATGGATGAGTGACTGTGACTCTGTAAGTGCTGAAGCCCCATACATCAACCACATCAAAGAGCAGTAAGTGCATGCAAACCACATGCTCGAGGTTTGGAGGGGTGGCCAGTGATGCACGATCAATTACACAAAGACGAGAGTTGAATGCAACTGAGGCTTTATTACACTAAGGTGTGTGGCCTCCTATAGCAGCTGGCGAAATGGCTGCTGTATGGGGAGCACACATATTTATACTCCACCTACTGAGCGGAGCCAGCAGGCAGGGAACTACCCCCGTACCAGTAGTACAGGGCCTTACCACAAATCACCTAATATATACATCAGTAGTGACTACCAGAGCCAGCTACGTGACTTCGCTATTGGGCTGCCCGCTCAAAATGGTAGGATTCCCTCGTATTCTACGCCATGCATAAACTGAACTGCTCCCTGATTTGTGCTCCCGGTGGAACGTAGCAATTCTCTTCCAGCGGGCGAATGTAGGGCGGGGTTCTCCGTTTCTGAGACACTGTGTTGACGCCGACGCAGAATTCGTGGACTTACACGGCAGCAAAAATGGAGCCGAACCTGGATCGATCCAGCGACTGTTGAGGGGCTAGCACTGGTGCCACGTAGAACTCAATCGATTCCAATGAAAAATGGTGCAGGATTCGCCGGGCCCGTGATTGACACTCGCCGCCAGTTCCAGTGGTTGTTAGCAGTGTGCGCAGCTGCATGGCTGCCTTACCAGCTGCGCAATGGTGTTCCATGCCCGCCCACCCTCTTGGCCATTCCCCGCAACTCCCCATCGGCACTGGCAGAAATCCCCTGGCCAGCGGCACAACTGTCAACAAACTATGGCGATTTTTGGATACTTTCCCTGACCCTTCTCCCTCCCTCAGCAGCCATAACGACGGTTTCACGATTTTTAAAGCACAAATGAACCGCACCATCTGGAACTCAGCCCATCGGAGGCGGAGAATCGCGGAAGCCCCAGAGAATACTGGGTCGGGCCCGCTAATGATATGCAAACAGTGTTTACTGTACGTGCGTTCCGGAATGCTTTAACGCCACTGTCAATGTGACGGAAAATTGCGACCTATTCTTCACCCAATTGCGTTTCACGATTTTGGTGCCAGCCAATGGCGAATCCCGCCCATAGTCTCCCAAATGGAGAATCTCATCCTAAGTGATGATGCTGGGACTGAATTGGAAGCGTACCCAGTTCCATTGGGGGCACCAATCCCGAGTCATTCAGGTCATGCGAATGGGCCAGTTCGCTGCCCACATGAAACTAGTGCAATTCCAATTGATGCCAGCATTGAATTCACTGGGGCAGGCACTGGTATTGAGAGAGCTTGACAAACTGGAGCTGTATATAAGCACTCAACTCCCCACACACACTCACTTCAGCCAGGAAGATGTCCCATTGCAGAGCTGCCCTGAGGCTTGCCGACGTGAAGCTGGAGACCATGCTGGATGTTATGGAGGAGTGGCGGGACACTCTCTTCCCCAGGGTCGGCAGGTGGCTACCACCTGCTGATGTAAACCGAGCCTGGGCGGAGGTGGCAGAGGCAGTGAGCGCTGTGGGCTCCTCCCTAAGAACTGGACTAAAATGCCGCAAGAAGATGAACGACCTCCTTAGGCCAGCCCGGAGGCACCATCACCTCAGTGCCTCTGGCAACATCCCCATCCCACACACTGCACCCTAGAGGCCAATCGGAACCCATCCGCCAGCAGCCCCCTTGCACCCCACCCTGCACCAAACGGCAGCAGCTATAGCGTCCGCAGTGGCCAGGTTCCCTGCATATACAGGCCCTTATCTGTGGACCCCATGTATATCCTGCATCTGAGTGTCTCACACTTTCCATTTTGTGTCCCTCCCCCAGGAGAAGATGGCTACAACCATATGGAGGTCAACAAGACTGCAGGGGGCCTGCCAGATCTGCAGGTCCTGACTGCTGCAGAGTAGAGGGCAATGGAGTTGGCTGGGGAGGTGGGAGAGAGGGCAGTCTCCTAGAAGGAGGTTGGAATGGGACAATCAAGTGAGCCCCTAATGCATTGCGATGTCCCGATAGCAAGTGAATCACTCCTCTCTCCCACACCATGCCTACCCGAGACCTCACCATGTGTCTGTTGTCCTGCAGGATCATCATCCGACAAAGCTGGATTGGCTGATGTTTCTCGCCCATGGCCACAACCCAGAGCATCAGTCCGGGGACGACACCGACTTTATGTCACAGCTGTCACCTAAACCCTTCACCATTCCAGAGACTCTTACCTCGGTGGGTCATATTAGTGAAGAGGCTCCTGGGACATTCTCCGGTGTGCACGCCACACATGCTGCAGCACATCAGATGGAGGTAGGAACCCCTGAGGTGGCGGATGGTTGGAGGGCGGCCCGACCCCAAGGACTAGTGGTTCTGGAAAGGACGGTCCCATCAATGTTGGAAATGCCGATGCAGAGCCAAGTCCTACAGGGGGCGGCAGCAACCATCCAGCACCTGCAGGTGAAGTTGGAGGATTTCAGCTGCCTGCAGAAGTAGGAGGCAGTGCCGACATTGTGTGTTACCCAGGCCAACACTGAACGGCTGGCATCCGCGGTGGAAGCCTTGGGTGTGAGGGTCATGACCATGGGTCAAGATGTCCAAAGTCTGGGGCACACTGAACAGGCGGTTGCCAAGGCACAGGACAGGGCAGCCCTGTCACAGGCAGCTATGCAATAGGCCTACATGCAGACATTGCTGCAGCACTCCAGAGCGTGGCCCAGTCACAAAGGGTCTTGGCGGAGGGCGTCAAGAGTATTATTGGATGGGTGCTGGCTGACCTGGGCCAGGCACAGAGGGACCTGGCACAGTCTCAGAGGACCAGACTCAGTCCTTATGCTCCATGGTTGAGGGCACCGAGACCCTGGTCGAGGCGAAAGTGTACATACCCTGGTACTGTACACCCTTCAGCTCTGGCCTCTGATGCATTTTTCCTCACTGCCACCATCAGCGGGAAGGCTGTCAATTCCTTCAGTTCGACTGTATTGAACTTCTTCCTTAAACCTCTTTCCACCGTTACAAAATTCTCAAAACCATTTTCCCAACCAAGCCGAACCCACTATTCTTATAGCTTCCTTGCCAGGATTGAGTCCCTGTCCCACTATTACTCTGTGTAGTGTAGTGCCTTGTATATTAAAGCACTCTTTGCATGTTAAGACTGGAAGACAAGGGGCAGCACGGTGGCGCAGTGGGTTATCCCTGCTGTCTCACGGCACCGAGATCCCAGATTCGATCCTGGCTCTGGGTTACTGTCCGTGTGGAGTTTGCACATTCTCCCCATGTTTGCGTGGGTTTCACCCCCATAACCCAAAGATGTGCAGGGTAGGTGGATTGGCCACGCTAAATTGCCCCTTAATTGGAAAAAATGAATTGGGTACTCTAAATTTAGAAAAAAAAAGAAAGAAGACTGGAAGACGATAAAACATAGGAACAGAATTAGGCTATTCGGCCCATCTGATCTGCTCTGCCATTCACTCATGGCTGATATGTTTCTCATCCCCATTCTACTGCCTTCTCCCCATAACCCCTGATCCCCGTATTAATCAAGAACCTATCTACCTTGGTCTTAAAGACATTCAGTGACTAGGCCTCCACAGCCTTCTGTGGCAAAGAGTTCCACAGATTCGCCACCCTCTGGCTGAAGAAATTCAGATTTAAAGGATCGTCCCTTCAATCTGAAGCTGTGCCCTCAGGTTCTAGATTTTTCTACTCATGGAAACATCCTCTTCATGTCCACTCTATTTAGGTCTCTCAGTATCCTCTAAGTTTCAACAAGATCCCCCCTCATCCCTCTAAGCACCAATGAGTACAGATCCAGAGTCTTCAATCGCTCCTCATATGACAAGCTCTTCATTTTGTTTTTATTCATTCATGGAATGTGGGCATCGCTGGCTGGGCCAACATTTATTGCCCATTCCTAATTGCCCTTGAGATACAGTTAAGAGTCAACCACATTGCTGTGCGTCTGGAGTCACACACAGGTGACCAGGTAAGGGTGGCAGATTTCCTTCCCTAAAGGACATTAGTGAACCAAATGGTTTTTTACGACAATCAATAATGGTTTCATGGTCATCATTAGACTTTTAATTCCAGATTTTTATTGAATTCAAATTTCACCAGTGGAGTGATTTGAACTTGGGACCCCAAAGTACTCTGGGTCTCTAGATTACTAGTCCAGTGACTATACCACTATGCCACCGCCTCCCCATAATCTTCATTCCAGAGATCAATCTTGTGAACCTCCTCTGGACTCTTTCCAAGGCTAGCATATCCTTCCTTAGATATGGGGCCCAAAACCGCTCTTAATACTCCAAATAGGGCCTGACCGGAGCCTTATACAGTCTCAGAAATACATCGCTGCACTTGTATTCTAGCTCTTGCAATGTTCTATAGACTGGCCAAAATGAATGATGAACTGCTGAACATGTAGTTTAAAATCATTTATTGTAACACAACTGCGTGGTAAGATAACTAGGATAAATTAATTAACAAACAACTAACACTAAACAACTCTTGTGGAACTATTGCAAATACGTCTATCTCCCAGCACGATCAACTCCCAACTCCCCGATCATACGGTGATGTGATCGATTTTCAATGCCACTTAGTGGTCGGAGATTGTGCTGAACATTATGTACAAACTTACATTATGCTTATCATCACATCCCCTTTCCTTTGTAAAAGAAAATTATTTACAAGCATTAAATTAATTTTTACATTTCATCATGATATTCATAACTATACACATTTTCAGAAAACTTTTGTTTTACTTTACAGTCTGTTACAAATTCAGTCTTTCTTGTGGATCTTCTTAGCATTTGCTGAACTGTCACAGGCTCTTTAATATTTGGTGTTTGATTATGATGTGGTTCACGTGTTGACATATCACCCTCTTGGTGTGTTGATTTCTCCTCTTGGTGTGTTAATTCTTCCTCTTGTTGTGTTGATTCCTCCTCTTGCTGTGTTGGTTCTACCTTTTGTTGTATTGTTTCTGTGTTTTCTTGAGATATTTTAGGACAGTTGTCTTCTTGCTCTGGTTGCAACAATTGACCTCTCAAAAAGAGGCAAAAGCGGTTCTATGATAGGTTTGTGTTGCATCACAAATGGTTGCCGTACTTGAGCAAAGCTCTTTTATTCCATCTCAAAACAAAATCTACATCTGTCATAACAAGATATGAGTTTGGACCTACTGGTTACAGTACCTTTGCCTGTTTAGACCAGCCATTTCCTTTGGTGTCTTCTACTCTTACCATATCCTCCTGCTGCAGAGGTTGAAGCCTCTTGGCAGACCTATCATAAAATCCCTTCTGCCTCCTTTTCTGAGAGGCCAATTGTCTCGATAGTGAGGTGGTTCACGGGCTCATGAAGAAAATGAGGTAGAGTTGTACGTAGTTGCCTGTTCATTAACATTTGAGCAGGCGAGAGGTCATGGACTAGTGGTGCCGAACGATAGCTGAGGAGCGCAAGATATGTATCCTCACGACTGTCGAGTGCTTTCCTTAAGAGCTGTTTGACAATATGGACTCCCTTTTCAGCCTTGCCTTTCGACTGTGGGTAATGCGGGCTGGACGTAACATGCCGGAAATCATACTGCTGCACAAATTCTGTCTATTTATAACAGTCAAAGCAAGGACCATTATCGCTCTTGACCACATCCGGAATGTTGTGTCGCTCAACAATTTCTTTGACATTTTTGTTATCACACATCTTGTCATTGAACTCGACAACTGCGCTATCTACGAGTAGGTCAAAAAATAATCTATGACCAGAAGGTACTCCTTTCCATTGAAATGGAAAAGGTCCATGACAACCTTCTGCTACGGGGTAGCAACTGTCTCGCCTATCTGCATACGTTCTTTGCTCTGCCTGCGCTGAAATCTTTGGCGTCAGTTCTCCACCATCAGTTCAAAGTCCCGGTTGATCCCAGGCCAATAGACTCCCTCCCTGGCTCTCCACTTGCACTTTTCTATCCTTAAATGCCCTTCATGCAGCTTGACGAGGATCATTGATTGCAATGTCTGTGGAATCACAATCCGCTGATTTTCCAACAGAAATCCATTAACAGCACTTAATTCTGCTCAAATGTTATAGAAATTCGAACAAGATCCTTTGGGCCGTCCTTCATGGATGTACTGTATATCTTCCTGCAACATTGGGTCCTTCTTAGTCTCTTCTCTGATGACCTTTGACTTGTTGCCAGAGACTGGCAGAGACTCTGCAACCATGTTTACACTATACCTGTACATCCTCATCCAACTGGAGTGGTTCCTCAGTAGCTCTGGAAAGCGTGTCAGCCACGATAAGATGTTTACCCGGCGTGTACACCAATTCAAAATCGTACCGAGTGAACATTTGGTACAGTCTCGGCGACATCTCACTGAGATTTGTTTTTCGGATGACGACCAGCGGGCTGTGGTCAGTCTCCACAATGAAGGTTGGAACCCATATACATAATCATGGGACTTCTTTAACCCATTAATGAGCCCAAGACACTCTTTTTCAATTTGTGCGTATCTTCGTTCAGTGTCGGTCATTGCCCTGGACCAATACACCTCTGGCTGTCAATCTGCTTCCAAATACTGCTGGAGCAGAACCACCCCAGAAACATCCTGTGATGCATTGGTTGAGGGTTTTGTGCTCCTGGTTGGGTCAAAAAAGGTGAGCACTGGTGCCATGGTGGGCGGAACTTGCAATGCCTGCCAGTCTTGTCCGTGCTTGTTGGACCACTGGACTGCTGCGTCTTTCTTTATGGTCTCCCTCAGATGTGCTGTTTTGGCTGCCAGGTTGGGAATCAATTTGCCCACAGAATTTATCATGCCTAGCATTCTTAAAATGCCTTTTTTATCCGTAGGGCATGGCATCTACAGAATCATCCTTATTTTGTCTTGATTGGGCTGAATCCCTTGTGCGGACAGCTTGTCTCCCAGGAAGGGAGATGTCAAGTCCCCCGACTTGACATTTCGCCCTTTATAATTTCAGACCTTTTTTGATACTCTTTAGGACACTTAGCAGATGTTTATCATGTCCTTCCTGAGTCGACCCCCAAATAATTTATGTCATCCACAAACACACAAACCCTTGGGTTCCTTCAATTGTATGCTCCATGGCACGATGAAATATTTCTGAAGCTGAAATGATGCCAAATTGCATTCGTAAAAACAATACCCCCCAAAGGGAATGTTGAATGTGCACATTTTTATGCTTTCTTTATCATGCTTCACTTGCCAGAAGCCTTGTGACGCGTCCAATTTGCTGAACGAAGTTGCTCCTGCCATTTCACACGTTATCTCCTCCCTTTTTGGTATAGGGTAGTGTTCCCTTTTGATATTGAGATTCAAATCCTTTGGATCCATGCAGATTCTTAGGTCCCCATTACGCTCCTTTACACAGGCCATGGAATGAACCCAGTCTGTAGTGGCTTCAATACGCTAATGACACCCAAGGTAGTCATTCTCTCTCGCTCTGCCTTTAGTTTATCCCTTAATGCCACCGGCACACATTCCGGCGCATGAATCACAATCTTCCTTCAACTGAATCTTATAACCTTGGAAAATTTCAGGGAACCCATTTAATATGGAGTCTCCTGAGGAATGGGAGCCTGTCACAGCATTGTCCGCACTGTAGACTCGTTGGACGAGCTATAGCTCCTCACACGTCTCAACTAAAATTAAAGACTTGCGGTCTGCCGCCAACACAGAAAATTTCAACTTGTACCTTTTGGTTTTGACTTCGACAGCAGGCTGAAATGCTCCTAACGATGAGATTTCATTACCACTATAATCTCTTAATAGTACTGTTCCGGTAACTATTTTTGGCTGAATTCACAGCTTTTTGACATCAGACAGGTTGATGAGGTTGGCCCTCGCACCAGTGTCATGCTTGACCGTTATTACTGTGCCATTTATTTTTAATGGCACCAGCCATTTATCTGTATAATTAGCTGCCTTCAATTCACTATTGATGCAGATTGTTACAAATATACTTCTGTTTGATATAATTTTGAGTCCCCTTGCCTTTGCTGGAGATCATGGGTGGGATTCTCCTGTGCCCGACGCCGATATGATAATCGGCGATCGGACGGAGAATCCTTTCCGCCGCCCAAATAGGGGGCCGCGTCGGCTTGACGCCGGTTTTGGAGTCCCCGTCCCCTCCGAAATGGCGTCATCGCGTTGCGCGCCGCATGCCGTTAGAAAGGTGTTGGCGTGTCAGCAGAAGCCCCTCACCTGATGCATGGGTCGAGTTCCCGACGGCGCGGAACACTTATGCTATTTTTTTTTGTCAACCCGACGTGGCGGCTGCAGACTGTGTCCAGCGCCGCCACAGTCGGAGGAGCAGTGCCACTGGCCAGAGGGGCTTCGGCGAGGGCTGGTGGGGGTGGTCCGGGGGTGGTTACTGTGGATCATTATTTGGCAGGCCGCCGCCGTGCACAGCCATGGGCCCAGCCATTCTCCAGTTGTTTCTGGCGTGGGAGCCGGGAGCTTTACCCGACATGGCTGCTAGCTCCCCAATCAGTGCAGTGGTTGCGCCATTTTTTCTGGTGTAAAACGCCACTGTTCCCATGCCGGCGTCAGCACTTAGTCTGCAAATCGAAGATTCCAGCCCCATATCTGCGAAGAATGTGTTTTCTAGACACAGTTCATCAATGGCACTGATGCTCTTTGTTTGTTCAGACTATTTTCTTATATAACATTGGGCTGCAAAATGATTTCTACCATTACAGATGGCACATGTTGATGCACTATCAATTATGACGCGACGAGAGTAGAGTGTAATCGAGGCTTTATTAAGCAGAGATGTGTAGCCTCCTGCAACTGCTGCCGAAATGGCTGCAGCTCGGTGAGCACACACATTTATACTCCGCCTACTGGGCAGATCCAGCAGGCAGGGATCTACCTCTGTACCTGTAGTACAGGCGCCTTACTTTATTACATCTCGTATGTGATATATACAACTGTGGTGACTACCACATTCACCCCCTGTTAAAAAGGAGTCCAGCGGGGTGGTGGAAAACTATTGACATGCATTTTAAGGTTAACATTTTGGGGAAAGTTCACAAATTCAGCCGATCGGGTGCCTTGATCCTCCGTTGTGAGTGCCACAGTCCCGGTGGCGATGCAGGCGTCGGTTCGGTCGCCGGTGACTCCGGGAACGTGTAGACCTCATCTTCATCCCTGGGTGGGACCAAGGGAAGGATGGATCGTCCTGGAGCGGGGGCTGTGGTGAGCTGCGCTGGGGGGTGGAAGGGGGACGCCAGGGCAGAGGGAGGGGGGGGGACCCAGCTGGTGCCAGGTCCCTGAGGGAGACTGTGTCTTGGCGGCTGTCGGGGTACGCCACGTAGGCGTACTGCGGGTTTGCATGGAGTAGCTGTACCCTCTCGACCAACGGGTCCACCTTGTGGAGATGCACGTGCTTGCGGAGGAGAACGGGTCCTGGAGCTGCCAGCCACGTTGGGAGCGAAACCCCAGAGGTGGACTTCCTGGGGAAGGCAAGGAGATGTTCATGGGGGGTTGCATGAGTCGCCGTGCAAAGTAGCGATCGGATGGAGTGAAGGGCGTCGGGGAGGACCTCCTGCCAGCGGGAGACCGGGAGATTTTTGGACCATAGGGCCAGCTGGACGGCCTTCCAGACCGTCCCATTCTCCCACTCCACATGCCTGTTTCCCCAGGGGTTGGAGCGGGTCGCCCTGCTCAAGGCGATGCCCTTGCTGAGCAGGAACTGACGCAGCTCATCACTCATAAAGGAGGATCCCCGGTCGCTGTGGATGTAGGTGGGGAAACCGAACAGGCCGAAGATGGTGTTCAGTGCTTTGATGACGGTCGCAGACGTAATATCGGGGCATGGGACGGCGAAGGTGAATCTGGAGTATTCGTCGACCACGTTAAGGAAGTACGTGTTTCGGTCGGTGGAGGGGAGGGGCCTTTTGAAATCCACGCTGAGGCGTTCAAAGGCGCGGGAGGCCTTCACTAGATGCGCGCGGTCTGGCCGTTAGAAGTACAGCTTGCACTCCGTGCAGACCTGGCAGTCTCTGGTGATAGCCCTGACCTCCTCAATGGAGTAGGGCAGATTGCGGGCCTTTATGAAGTGAAAGAACAGGGTGACCCCTGGGTGGCAGAGAGCATTGTGTAGGGTCCGGAGTTGGTCCACTTGTGCGCTGGCACATGTATTTCGGGATAGGGCATTGGGGGGCTCGTTGAGCTTACCAGGGCGATACAAAATCTCGTAATTGTAGGCGGAAAGATCGATCCTCCACCTCAAGATTTTATCATTTTTGATCTTGCCCCGCTGTGTGTTATTGAACATGAAGGCAACCGACTGTTGGTAAGTGAGGAGTGTGAATCTCCTGCCGGCCAGGTAATGCCTCCAATGCCGCACAGCTTCTACGATGGCTTGGGCCTCCTTCTCGACGGAGGAGTGCCGAATTTCGGAGGTATGGAGGGAGCGTGAAAAGAATGCCATGGGCCTGCCTGCTTGGTTGAGGGTGGCGGCCAGAGCGGCGTCTGATGCATCGCTCTCGACTTGGAAGGGGAGCATCTCGTCGACCGTGTGCATCGCGACCTTGGCGATGTCGGCCTTGATACGGTTGAAGGCCTGGTGAGCCTAGGCTGTCAGGGGGAAAACGGTGGAGTGAATGAGTGGGCGGGCCTTGTCCGCATAGTTAGGGACCCACTGGGCGTAGTATGAGAAGAAGCCCAGGCATCGTTTGAGGGCCTTGGAGCAGTGGGGGAGGGGGAGTTCCATGAGGCGGCGTATGCGATCGGGGTCGGGCCCTAGAACTCCATTTTGCACCACATAGCCGAGGATGGCTAAGCGGTTGGTGCTGAAGATGCACTTCTATTGTACTATTGTACGTTAGGCTGAGGAGTTTGGCAGTGTGGAGGAATTTGGAAAGGTTAGCGTTGTGGTCCTGCTGGTCGTGGCCGCAGATGGTGACGTTATCCAGGTACGGGAAGGTGGCCCGCAGTCCGTACCGGTCAACCATTCGGTCCATCTCCCCTTGGAAGACCGAGACCCCATTAGTGACGCCGAAGGGAACCCTAAGGAAGTGGTAAAGGCAGCCGATCGCTTCAAACGTGGTGTACGGGCAGTCCGCCTTGCGAATGGGGAGCTGGTGGTAGGCAGATTTCAGGTCCACTGTCGAGAAGTCCCAGTACTGTGCAATCTGATTGACCATATCAGATGTGCGTGGGAGGGGGTACGCGTCGAGCTGCGTGTACCGATTGATGGTCTGACTGTAGTCAACGACCATCTTGTTTTTCTCCCCAGTTTTCACAACTACCACTTGGGCTCTCCAGGGGCTGTTGTTGGCCTCAATAATGCCTTCCCACAGCAGCCGCTGGACCTCGGACTGATGATGAAGGTCCTATCCTGGGCACTACCGTCTACCTGGTGGCGACGGGTTTGCAATCCGGGGTGAGGCGGGTCGACCTTAAGGGTCGTGAGACCGCATACAGTAAGGGGTGTTAGGGGCCCGTCAAATTTCAGGGTTAGACTTTAGAGGTTGCACTGGAAGTCCAAGCCAAGTAGCAAGGCAGCGCAGAGGTTGAGGAGGACGTAGAGCCACAAGTCGCTGAACTCTACGCCCTTGTTGGTGAGGGGGTGCTGCAGTACCCCCGGATCTTCATGGAGTGGGATCCGGAGGCCAGGAAGATTCTCTGGTTAATGGGGTGTACCGCGAGGGAGCAGCGCCTTACCGTATCGGGGTGGATGAAGCTCTCTGTGTTCCCGGAGTCAAGAAGGCATGATGTCGTGTGCCCATCGACCTTTACCGTCGTCGACACGGTTGCGAGGTTGTGCGGCCAGGACTGGTCAATCGTGATGGAGGCGAGCTGCAGCTGGTGTTGGAAGGCCCCTGGCTGGTCGGCAGGCGATGAGCGGCCCGATGAGGTGCCCCACGGGCAGGGGTCCTGAGGCGTTAAAGATGGCGTCACCCACGGGCCGCACGAGGCCTGATGGGGGGAAGATGGCTGCACGTGTCCTGAGGCAAGCAAGATGGCGGCGCCCACAGGCCACAAGTGGTCTGAGGCGAGGAAGATGGCGGCGCCCATGGGCCGCACGTGGGTTGCGGGGGAGAAAATGGCGGCGCCCACGGGTCGCACGTGGGGGGTGCAGGAACAATGGGCCTGGTTACAGCGGCGATCGAGCGGGCCTGGCACACAGCAGCGAAATGTCCTTTCTTCCCACAGGCCTTGCAGAGTGCGCTCTGCGCCAGGCAGTGCTGCCAGGGGTGCTTTGTCTGTCCGCAGAAGTAGCACTTTCGTCCCCTGGGGTTGCCTGGCTGCCGCGCAGCGCAGGTTTGGGGTTGGCTGGGGGTGTTCGCTGATGGTGTCCACGATGTCCAGGAGGGGGACGCCGTGCAGTCGGGGGCGTACGCTTGTACATTACGGGAGGCGACCGTTAGTGAGATCGCGAGTCTCTTGGTCGCTGCGAGGTCAAGGGTAGCCCTTTCTAAGAGGCGTTGGCGGATGTACACCGACCCTATGCCTGTATCGAAAGCGGTCCTAATTAGGAGTTCAGAATGTTCAATTGCCGAAACTGCCTGGCAATCGCAGTCCCTCGCCAGGGCTTGCAGGGCACACCAGAAATCTTCCACAGACTCACCAGGGAGTTGGTGCCGCGTGGACAGGAGGTGCCTGGCATAGAGCTTGTTGGTCTGCTGAGTGTAGTTCTCTTTCAGCAGCGCCATGGCCTCAGCATAGGTAGGCGCGTCCCGGATGAGGGGAAAGATATCGGAGCTCAGCCGCGTGTAAAGGATCTGGAGCTTCTGTGCCTCTGAGGGTGGTTCTGTCGCAGATCCGATGTAGGCTTCAAAGCAAGCTAGCCAATGTGCGAAGGCCGACTTGGCGTTGTCTGCTTGAGGGTGCAGCTGCAGGCGATCCGGCTTGATGTGGAGATCCATCATTGTAAAATCTCTGCTTAATAAATTGATGCACTATCAATTACGATGAAACAAGAGTAGAGTGTAATCGAGGCTTTATTACGCAGAGATGTGTAGCCTCCCGCAGCTGCTGCCGAAATGGCCGCAGCTCGGTGAGCACACACATTTATACTCCACCTACTGTGCGGAGCCAGCAGGCAGGGATCTACCCCCGTACCTGTAGTACAGGAGACTTACCGTATTACATCTCGTATGTGATATATACAACAGTGGTGACTACCACACATGGTTTTCTATAAGCAGGGCAGTGCCGTGGCATATGCCATTTGCCACATCACTGACACAAAATGGAGGATCGGGTCGGCCACTCAAAATGGCCGCCCGCACTGGGAGCATGTTTCTTATTCAGCTGCGTCTGCCGCCTCAAAACTACCTTTGCGTCAAAACTACGAAGATTCAACGTGTCGAGCTGCTTTGCAGTAAGTTCACAAGCGTGACATATTTGGACGGCACTTTTAGGTTTCAAGTCTGTTTCCTGCTGTAGCCGCTCGCACACATTATTATTGGAGATTCCAAAAACTATCTGGTCTCGTATCATTTACGACTGGAATGTGCCGAAGTTGCATGACTGCGCCTTCAATCGCAGTGAGGAAGCTATATATATTTTTAAAAACATTTTATTGATGCATTTATAATTTTAACATTTAAACATTCTAAACAACAGAGCGGTCTGACACACGCAGCAACATCAGAATAACATACCCAACTTCTCCCCTGCCCTACCTCCTGACTGTCCGTATATTAGATTCCCTATCCTTATTCTACAATGCCATGCCTCCCATTTCCCCCCCCCTCCTCATCCCCCCTTCTGCTGACGGTTAGTTTTCCTTAAAGAAGTCGATGAACGGCTGCCACCTCCGGGTGAACCCCTGAATTGAACCTCTTAAGGTGAACGTAATCGTTTCCAGCCTGAGAAACCCTGCCATGTCGCTAACCCACAGCTCTGACTTTGGAAGCTCTGAGTCCCTCCATCCCAGGAAAATCCACCTCTGGGCCACCAGGGAGGCAAAGGCCAAAACGTCGGACTCTCTCCCTTCCTGGCTCCCGGATCTTCCAACACCCCAAATATTGCCATCTCTGGACTCGGAGTAACCCTCCCTTCCAGGACCTCTGACACGACATCCACAAATCCCTGCCAGAATCCCCTCAGCTTCGGACACACACAAAACATGTGTACATGATTCGCCAGACTGCCCCCGCACCTCCCACATCTGTCCTCCACCACCTCAAAAAACCTACTCATCCGGGCCACAGTCATATGAGCCCTATGAACCACCTTGAACTGGATTAGGCTAAGCCTGGCACACGACGAGGATGGATTGACTCTTCTCAACGCCTTTTCCCATAGTTCGACTTCCAACTCCCCTCCCAACTCTTCCCCCCACTTCCTCTTCACCTCCCCAATTGGGACCCCTTCCCACTCCATCAATTCCTTGTATATTTCTGAGACCCTCCCCTCCCCAACCCCTATTTTTGACATCACTTTATCCTGTAGTCCCCTTAGAGGGAGGCGAGGGAAGCTTGGAACCTGCCTCCGGACAAAGTCCCGTACCTGTATGTACCGAAATCCATTCACCCGGAATTACCACCCCATAATTCAAACTCCTTCTCGAATCTCTCCAGGCTCGGAAAACCCTCTTCAATGAAAAGATCACCAAATCTCTCAATCCCTGCCCGCTGCCACCACCGAAAGCCCTCCGTCCAGCTCTTGCAGAACAAAACGTTGGTTATCACAGATTGGTGACCAGACCGACGCCCCCTCCAGTCGCTTGTGATGCCTCCATTGCCCCTATAGCCTCAGGTCTGCCACCACCACTGGGCTTGTGGAGTACTGAGCCGGCGAGAATGGCAGAGGTACCGTTAACAAAGCCTCCAAGCTCGTACCCTTACAGGACACCGCCTCCACTTAGACAGTCAGAGTCTACGAGCTAGCAAGTGCAAACACCATGCGGTAGCTAGTAAGTCTGGTCAGGCTAGTACAAGGTCTCCAGTCAGTTCAGTATAGTGTCGGCCCACAGTTAAATATTTATGTTAGTTCTATCGTTCAATAAAACCGTGTTGGATCTTTTACAGTGTTAGACGTCTGTTACTCGCATCGCTGCATCAAGTGCAGTCCACGCCGAACTGACCTGCCTAACACATCACTGACCATCGATATATTCGCTGCCCAGTAATAATTAATCAAATTCAGAAGGGCCAAGCTCCCTATCCCGCGCCCCCATTCCAGAAGGACCTTCTTCACCCTCGGAGCCTTACCAGCCCATACAAAACCTGGGATTACCGCGTTCATCTTCCTGAAAAATGTCTTGGGGATAAAAATTGGAATACATTGAAACACAAATAGCAATCTCGGAAGGACTGTCATCTTCACAGTCTGTACCCTTCCCGCCAATGACAGCGGGAGCGTATCCTTTCATTTGCTCAACCGCCCTGCCCAAATTTAACTTATGGAGCTGACCCCAGTCCCTTGCCACCTGAATCCACAGGTACCTAAAACTCCTTTCCACCACTTGAAATGGTAACTCCCTCAGTCTGCTCTCCTGCCCCCGTGCCTGGATCACGAACACCTCACTCTTACCCATTTTTAACTTGTAGCCCGAGAACTGATCAAATTGCTCCAATATCTCCATGATCCCAGCCCCCCCCCCCCCCCCCCCCCCCCCCCCCCCCCCCAAACGGGTCTGTCACGTAAAGGAGCAAGTTGTCTGTGTAGTGTGAAACCCTATGATCCACCCCCCCTCTCACTATCCCCCGCCTGATGTTCGATAACCTAAGCGCCATTGCCAAGGGTTATATGGCCAGGGCAAACAGTAGTGGGGAGAGTGGACACCCCTGTCTCGTCTCCCCACACAAACTAAAATGTTCTGACTGGACCCGGTTGGTCCTTACATTCGCCACCAGTGCCTAATATAACAGCCGGACCCAGTCAATGAATCACTGCCCGAACCCAAACCTTCCCAGGATATCCCACAGATACCTCCGCTCCACCCGATCAAAGGTCTTTTCTGCATCCATGACTACCACCACCTCAACCTCGTGCCCCTCCACTGGCACCATTATCACATTTAAGAACCGTCGAAGGTTGGACGTCAGTTGATGTCCCTTCACAAACCCCGTCTGGTCCTCCCCTATCACCTCCGGGACATAATCCTCTATGCGCGTGGCCAAGATCTTTGCCAACAATTTTGCATCCACATTTAAAAGAGAGATCGGCCTATACGATCCATAGTTCTCCGGATCCTTATCCCACTTCAGAATAAGGGAAATCAATGCCTGTGATAACGTTAGGGGCAGCACTCTCAGCTCCTTGGACTCATTAACAGCCTTTACTAGAAGTAGCCCTAACAGCCCGGAAAATCATTTGCAGAACTCGACCGGGTATCCATCAGGTCCCGGAGCCTTACCCAATCCATCTATAATCTTCCCAAGCCCGATTGAACCTCCCAAACCTTCCACTGACTCCTCATCTATCCTCGGGAACTCCAGCCGCCACCCCCCCCCCCCCCCCCAGTAGCTTGCAAGGTTAGTCGTAAAGATTCATTTCCTCTCTTATCCTGCAGCGTTATCTTCAGTGGTTCGAATTTTCTTCTCCAGAATCTTCAAGTTGTAGTTAAATTATCAATCCTGGTACCATGTCATGTTCTGTAGACTGGCTGAAGTGAATGATGAGCTATAAAACATGTCGTTTCAAAATAATTTATTGTAACACAACTGCGTGGTATGATAACTAGGATAAATTAACTAACAAACAACTAACACTAAACAATTCTTGTGGAACTACAGCAAATACCTTTATTTCCCAGAACGATCAACTCCCAACTCCCCAATCACATGGTGACGTGATCAGTTTACAATGCCACCTAGTGGTCAGTGGTTGTGCATAACATTATGTACAAACTTACAATATTATCACAGCCCTCTCCACATGAATGCTATCATTGCATTTAATAATAATAATAATCACTTATTGTCACAAGTAGGCTTCAATGAAGTTACTGTGAAAAGCCCCTAGTCGCCACATTCCGGCGCATGTTCGGGTAGGCCGGTACGGGAATTGAACCAACGCTGCTACCTTGTTCTGCATTACAAGCCAGCTATTTAGCTCACTGTGCTAAACCAGCCCCTTGCCTTCCTAACTGCCAACTGAACCTGCACGTTAACCTTAAGAGAATCTTGAACCAGGACTCCTAAGTTCCTTTGTGCTTCTAATTTACTAAGCCCTTTCCCATTTAGAAAATAGTCTATGCCTCCAGTCTTCTGACCAAAGTTCATAAACTCACACTTTTCCACATTGTATTCCATCTGCCACTTCTTTGCCTACTCTCCTCATCTCTCCAAGTCCTTCTGCAGCGCCCCGAATCCTCAATACTACCTGGCCCTCTGCATATCTTTGTATCATCTACAAACTTAGCAACAGTGCCCTCAGTTCCTTCTTCCAGATCGTTAATGTATATTGCGAAAAACTGTGGTCCCAACACCGACCCCTGAGGCACAAGACTAGTCACCGGTTGCCATCCTGAAACAGACCCCTTTATCCCCACTCTCTGCCTTCTGCCAGTCAGCCAATCCTCTATCCATGCCAGTATATTACCCTTAACACCATTACTTATTTAACAGCCTCCCATACGTCACCTTGTCAAAGACCTTCTGAAAATTGAAATAAATCACGTCCACTTACTGGTTCTCCTTTGTCTAACTTCCTTGTTACCTCCTCAAAGATCTCTCACAGATTTGTCAGACATGACCTCCCTTTGACAAAGCCATGCTGATTCAGTCCTATTTTACCATGCCCTTCCAAGTACTCCGCAATCTCATCTTTAATAATGGCCTGTAAAATCTTACCAATGACCGAAGTCAGGCTAACTGACCCATTATTTCCTGTCATCTGCCTCCCTGATCGTAAACAGGGATGTTACATTAACCATTTTCCAGTTCTCTGAGAGCCTCCCTGACTCCAGTGATTCCTGAAAGATCACCACCAATGTTGTTGCTTAGGTATATATGGCGATACAATGGAGGAGAATTTCCACTCATTTGAAGCATCAATGAAATATAGGTGAAATGTGTGGAACTAGCAGAAAATCGTGGCATCTTAAATGTAAGTTACGTTGAGCGTAAACTGAGATTCCCCAATCTTTAACATTGGTTTACAAACCATTTTGCCTAAAACACAGTGGTTAGCACTGCTGCCAGGGACCTGGGTTCAATTCCGAACTTGGGTGACTTTCTGTGTGGAGTCTGCACGTTCTCCCTGTGTCTGCGTGGGTTTCCTCTGGGTGCTCCGATTTCCTCCCACAGTCCAAAGAGGTACAGGTTAGGTGGATTGGTCATGCTAAATTGCCCCTTAGTGCCCAGGGATGTGCAGATTAGGTGGGGTCATGAGGTTGTGGAGAAGAGGAAGGGGGTGAGTCTAGGGAGGGTGCTCTATCAGAGGGTTGGTGCAGATTCGAGGGGCCGAATGGCCTCCTTATGCACTGCAGGAATTCTATGATTCTATTCTATGAAAACTTTCCTCAACCACAAAACTGGCCAGGACGAAAGAATGAGGGTGGTGCATCTTCACGGATTGTAGTTCTTCAAGGAGGCTCTTCAAATTGAACATTTTTTTTTCCAGATTAAGAGAACTCGGCTCTTCTTAAAAGCTGTTTATGTATTTTTTTAAATTGACTTACTAAAAAACTGACCAGCACACCGCAACTAAACTAGTGAATGCATGTTTGCGTTTGGTTTTTTGTAAAGTCATTTTCAATTATTTAAAAATGAGGTTACTTGGAGGTGGTGGAAAAGACATTCTTATCATAAATGTTTCTTTTTTAAAAATCCGTTCTCTGCTGTGTTACTAAATCGCAATATTGCCGCTCTTAAAAACTTCCATTAATACTTTGTCATGCAAAAAAATAGCTGTTGCATTCTGATATGTTAACTGACCGCACTGTTCAAAGGAGAATTATGGTTTGTAATTATGTAAATAAGCTTGGGCAGAAACATGAAGTATTAATTCACCTTAGTAAAGCTACACAATTTTCCTCACTGTTTCCCCCCCCCCCCCCCCCCTAAGCTGAAACTGCACCTGAGTATGTTTCGTGGCAGCTTGTATGACATCTGTATACTTTTATTATGAAACCTGAGCAGGCGATTTGGGTGGCAACCCTTTTATGATTAACAATCTATTTATTGGTGGGAAGTGCAATTAAACCCTTTGAATATTCCAGACTCTGTCTCTCTGAATGTAGATTCCCACCCTCAATACCATAAAATATAGTTCAAAGAATGGCAAACTTTTTGAGTGCATTTAATAAATTAACAGGGTCTAAATTATTGGTCTTTTTTCCTACATTTTTCGAGAGTAATGCTGCAATGGTCACCAAAAGGTTAAGGACTTTGGTATGCTCGCTATGTGGTAGAACCAGTTTCTGACTGTGCGACAGTGAACTGGCAACTTGTTCTTTTGGAGAAAGGTTTAAGGCAGGTATTTTCACTTGGTTTTCCCAGTGTTTCATATTTGTTGCTCTGTACCTGGAGCTTGACATTTGAACAGGATTAGTGCAAGTGGGAAGCTGAGAGCATGACGCAAGCTTTTACATTCTGTTTCTAATTAGAAATTCAACCACTTAGACATGCTCCGTCCTTTGATAAGGCCATGGCTGCAGCTGATTGTGGCCTCAATTCTACCTTCAATAACCCCATAACCTTTGCCTCCCTCATGACAATCTAGAATTTATAAAACCTAGCCTTAAAAAATGTTCAGTGTGAAGGAGACAGTGGGGGAGCACGAGGAGCAGTTGGCCTCGTTGGTGGAGGAGGTGGGAGCAATGCGGGAGACCCAGCAGAGGCTGAGGGAGAAGGTGAAGGATCTGGAGAATCGCTCCAGAAGGCAAAACCTCAAGATTGTTGGGATGCCTAAAGGCATTGAAGGTACAGAAGCATTGAACGTGGCAAAGATGCTGGAGAAATTGATAGGGGACGGGGGGTCTTCGACCGGCCCCTTTGATTGTGTCTCGGGGTGATACGCGAGGATCAGATGGGTTTTGTGAAGGAGAGGCAGTTGAGTGCGAACATGAGGAGGCTGCTTAATGTAATCATGAGGCTTTCGTAGGGGCGAGAGGGGAGATGGTGGTGGCGCTGGACGAGAAAAGGCGTTTGATCGGGTGGAGTGGGAGTATCCGTTGGCCGGTTGATGCACGATCAATGACCACTAGAGCGAGGTTGTAGTCCAACTGAAGGCTTTAATAAGCTAGATGTTTCCTCCAGCAGCTCAGGTACAGAATGAGGGCTGCTGGGGCGGCACGGGTTCTTGTACCCCACCTATCAGGGCGGAGCTATTATACACTCTAGCCAATAGCAAGCATACAGGTTCTACCAATGGTAATTTAGCCTCTCAGGTACCGTAATACTATAATACCACATTCACCCCCTGTTTAAAAAAAAGTCCAGTGGGGGTGGTGGCCAGAAACTACAAAACATAACATGGTATAATTAGTTATGGAGGTACCATAATACCTCCGTACAGTGTTTAGTAACTATTTACAAGTCTGGTAGCTATGTACATTCGGTGTTTTATATTTACAGATTGCAGTTAAAATTAAGCAATCAGTCGATCAGGGGCCCTGGCCGTCCTCTGTGATCGTCGGAGCCTCTGTGGTGACTCCGGTGGAGGCTCGGGCGTCTGTGACTCCGGGAGCGTGGCTTCGATCTCCATGGCAGCTTCGTCACCCCTAGATGGTGTTGGTGGGGAAAACGGCTGACCTGGGAAGGGAGCGCCTGCGGGGGGCGTCGGTGGGTGGGGGGGCCTAGACGGGGGCGGTGGAAGGACCGATCCTCCTGTAAGGTGCTGCGGTGGAGGAGAGGGTGGGACTGGTGACTGGAATGTGCGTGGAGTTCCGGCGGGCGCTAGGTCCCGTAGGGAGACCGTATCTTGTCGGCCATCGGGGTACGCCACGTAGGCATACTGAGGGTTAGCATGGAGCAGATGGACCCTCTTGACCAACGGGTCCGACTTGAGCGCCCGCACGTGTTTTCGGAGCAGGATGGGTCCGAGTGCTGCCAGCCAGGTCGGGAGCGAGGTCCCAGAGGAGGACTTCCTAGGGAAGACAAGGAGACGTTCGTGAGGTGTCTGATTGGTGGTTGTACAAAGTAGTGACCGGATGGAGTGAAGGGCATCCGGGAGGACTTCTTGCCAGCGGGCGACTGGGAGGTTCCTGGACTGTAGGGCCAGTAGGATTCCGTTCTCCCTCTCTACCTGTCCATTACCCCGGGGGTTGTAACTGGTCGTCCTGCTCGAGGCGATGCCCTTGCTGAGCAGGAATTGACGCAGTTCGTCGCTCATAAAGGAGGATCCCCTATCGCTGTGTATGTAAGCGGGGAACCCGAACAGTGCAAAGATGCTATGGAGGGCCTTGATGACGGTGATTGCGGTCATGTCGGGGCAGGGGATGGCAAATGGGAACCGGGAGTACTCGTCAATCACGTTCAGGTAGTATGTGTTGTGGTCGGTGGAGGGGAGGGGGCCTTTGAAGTCCATGCTGAGGCGTTCAAAGGGACGGGAAGCCTTTATCAGGTGCGCTCTCTTTGGCCGGTAGAAGTGCGGTTTGCACTCCGCGCAAATTTGGCAGTCCCTGGTGGCAGTCCTGACCTCCTCGATGGAGTAGGGCAAGTTGAGGGTCTTGACGAAATGGAAAACGTGAGTGACCCCCCGGGTGGCAGAGGTCCTCGTGGAGGGCTCGGAGGCGGTCCACTTGTGCGGTGGCACGTGCCGCGGGACAGGGCGTCAGGAGGGTTGTTTAGCTTGCCGGGATGATACAAGATCTCGTAGTTGTAGGTGGAGAGTTCGATCCTCCACCGCAAGATTTTATCGTTTTTTATCTTGCCCCGCTTTGCATTATCGAACATGAAAGCAACCGACCGTTGGTCCGTGAGGAGAGTGAATCTCCTGCCGGCCAAGTAATGCCTCCAATGTCGCACAGCTTCTATTATGGCCTGGGCATCCTTTTCGACTGAGGAGTGGCGGATTTCGGAAGCATGGAGGGTACGGGAGAAGAAGGCCACGCTTGTTTGAGGGTGGCCGCCAGAGCTACATCGGCCGCATCGTTCTCGACCTGGAAGGGGAGGGACTCGTCGATGGCATGCATCGTGGCCTTTGCAATGTCTGCTTTGATGCGGCTGAAGGCCTGGCGGGCCTCTATCGACAGGGGAAAAACTGTGGATTGGATCGGGGACGGGCCTTGTCCACATAGTTGGGGACCCACTGGGCGTAGTAGCTAAAAAACCCTAGGCAGCGTTTCAGGGCTTTAGAGCAGTGAGGGAGGGAGAACGCGCATGCGTTCAAGGTCGGGGCCTATAACTCCATTTCGGACTACGTAGCCAAGAATGGCTAGACGGTCGGTGCTAAACACGCATTTATCCTTATGGTATGTTAGGTTAAGGATTTTAACGGTCTGGAGAAATTTTCAGAGGTTGGTGTCGTGGTCCTGCTGGTCGTGGCCGCAGATGGTGACATTATCGAGATACGGGAATGTTGCCCGTACACCCTACCGGTCAACCATTCGGTCCATCTCGCTCTGGAAGACCGAGACCCCGTTAGTGACACCAAAGGGAACCCTTAAGAAGTGATAGAGCAGCCCGTCTGCCTCGAAGGCAGTGTATTTGCGGTCACTAGTGCGGATGGGGAGCTGGTGGTAGGCGGACTTGAGATCTACCGTGGAGAAGACCTTATAATGCGCGATCCTGTTTACCAGGTCGGATATGCGGGGGAGAGGGTACACGTCCAGCTGCGTAAACCTGTTGATGGTCTGACTGTAGTCGATGACCATCCTATGCTTCTCCCCGGTCTTTACAACCTCTACTTGAGCTCTCCAGGGGCTGTTACTGGCTTCAATGACCCCTTCCCTCAGTAGCCTTTGGACCTCTGACCTAATAACGATCTGGTCCTGGGCACTGTAGCGTCTGCTCCTGGTGGAGACAAGTTTGCAATCCAGGGTGACGTTCGCAAACAGGGAAGGCGGGTCGACCTTTAGGGCCGAGAGGCCGCAGACAGTAAGGGCCGCCGAATTGGAAGGTCAGACTTTGAAGGTTACACTGGAAGTCTAAACCTAGGAGTGTAGCCGCGCAGAGTGGGGACGGACGTAGAGACGGACATTTTTGAACTCTCTTCCCTGGACTGTGAGGTGTGCTACACAAAACCCCTTTATCTCCACTGAGTGGGAACCGGAGGCCAGTGAGATTTTTTGATTAACAGGGTGGATGAGGAGGGAACAGCACCTTACTGTCGGTGTGTATGAAGCTCTCCGTGCTCCCAGAGTCAATTAGGCAGGACGTCTCGTGCCCGTTGATGAAAACGGTCGTCGTAGCGGTTGAGAGTGTTCGAGGTCGAGACTGATCCAGAGTCACCGAGGCCAATCGCAGTAGTTGGGAATTCTGTTCAGGCAGTGTGTGGTCGGCCGAGCTGGGGTCCTGGGGGTTCATCCAAGATGGCGTCTCCCATTGGTCGCACATGGCCGGGGGTGCACAAAATGGCGGCGCCCATCCCTCAAGCGTGGCGTCCGCGGAACAAGATGGCAGCGCCCGGGGTCTGCACGTAGCCCTGGGATATGGGGGTGGCGGCGACCGCTGGCCGCACGGAGCCCATGGAGAAGTTTGTGATGGCGGTCGGATTCGCCGCTGGAGACCGCGGCCACCCCTCGGGCCTGGCATACCCCACAAAATGGCCCTTTTTGTCGCATCCCTTGCAGGTGGATGTGTGGGCCGGGCAGCGCTGGCGGGGCTGCTTGGCCTGCCCGCAAAAGTAGCAGCGGGGCCCCTCGGGGTTGCCAGGCCGCCTTGCAGCGCAGGCCTGTGGAGGAACGGGTGAAGTCTCGGGGTCGGCCGCTGCGGGGTTCCACGCTGCCCAGGGGGCTGCCACGCGGGCTGGTTTAGCACACTGTGCTAAATCGCTGGCTTTTAAAGCAGACCAAGGCAGGCCAGCAGCACGGTTCAATTACTGTACCAGCCTCCCCGAACAGGCGCGGAATGTGGCGACTAGGGGTTTTTCACAGTAACTTCATTGAAGCCTACTCGTGACAATAAGCGATTTTCATTTTCATTTTTCATTACCTGGAGGCCACGTCCAGGGAGCCTGCAAGGGCCCGTGCCTCCCTGAGACCCAGGGTGTCCTTCTCTAACAGGCGCTGGCGGATTTGTGACAAAAGCATACCTGCCATGAAAGCGTCCTGGACTAAGAGTTCCGTGTGTTCGCTCGCCAAAACTTGTGGGCAGCCGCAGCTTCTTCCCAGCACCAGGAGTGCGCGGTAGAATTCCTCCAATGATTCCTCAGGGGTTTGTCGCCTTGTTGCAAGCAGGTGCCGGGCATAGACCTGGTTTACCGGGCGAATATAGTGTCCTTTTAGCAGCTCGATTGCTGCATTGAAGTCTTCTGCTTCCTCGATGAGGGTGTAAATCTCCGGGCTCACCCTTGAGTGCAGGACGTGCAGTTTCTGCTCTCCCGTGGGTGCGTTTTCGGCCGTCTCGAGATACCCTTTAAAGCACGCCAGCCAGTGCTTAAAGATTGCCGCTGAGTTCGCCGCGTGGGGGCTAAGTTGCAGACACTCTGGCTTGATTCGGAGCTCCATCCTTTCTTCTTAAAATCTAGCTTATTAAATTGATGCATGATCAATGACCACTAAAGCGAGGTTGTAGTCCAACTGAAGGCTTTAATAAGCTAGATGTTTCCCCCAGCAGCTCAGGTACAGAATGAGGGCTGCTGGGGCGGCACGGGTTCTTATACCCCACCTATCAGGGCGGAGCTATTATACACTCTAGACAATAGCAAGCATACAGGTTCTACCAATGGTACTTTAGCCTCTCAGGTACCGTAATACCTATAATACCACACCGGTTTTCAGGATACAAGTTGAATATGGGAAAGAACAAGGTGTTTCCGATTGAGACTAGAGGGGAGGAGAGGAGGTTAGGGGAATTGCTGTTTAGGGTGGTGGGGGCGAGCTTTAGATATCTGAGTATCCAGGTTACGCGGGGCTGGGCGCAATTGCACAAGTTGAACCAGGCTCAGCTGGTGGAGCAGATGAAAGTGGATTTTAAGATGTGGGATGTGCTACCGTTGTCGGTGGCAGCGCAGGTGCAGACAGTGAAAATGACGGTGCTGCCAAGGTTTTGGTTTGTATTTCAGACCCTCCCACTCTTCGTCCCTAAGTCATTTTTTAAGAAGGTCAATGCGCTGATCTCTGGGTTAGTGTGGGCGGGGAAGACCCCGCGAGTTAGGAGATTTTCTTGGAGCGGGGGCAAGCGGGTGTGGGATGGCGTTGCCGAACATCATGAATTACCACTGGGTGGTGAATGTCGCTATGGTTAGGAAATGGGTCATGGGGAGGGGTCGGCATGGGGTCGGATGGAGGTGGCATCGTGTAGGGGAGCATGTTTGAGGGTTTTGTTGTCGGCACCTCTGCCATTGTCGCTGGCCAGGTACTCCATGAGCCCAGTGGTGATGTTGGCCCTGAGGCAACATTTGGGCTGGAGGATGCCTCGGTGTGGGCATCAATCTGCGACAACCATAGGTTTGTGCCCGGGGGGGTTAGATGCAAGGTTTCAGGGGTGACAGAAGGTGGGGATTGAGCCATTTGGCGATTTGTTCATAGGGGGCAAATTTGCGATGTTGGAGGACCTGGAGGAAGAGTATGAGTTGGCCAGGGGGATTGGTTTCAGGTACCTGCAGGTCCAAGACTTCTTAAGGAGTGAGGTGCCGTCCTTTCCTGGGCTGCCGCCACTGGTGTTGCAACACAAAATGCTATTGAGGGACAAGGTTGGGGAGGGGAAGGTGTCCGATGTCTATAAGGAGTTGATGGATTGGGAGGGGGTCATGAAGTGCAAGTGGCAGGAGGAGCTGGGAGGGGAGGCGGGGGCCAACATGTGGGCAGTGGCATTGCGGAGGGTGAATACATCCTCATCATGTGCGAGGATGGATTCTCCGGTGGCCGAAATTACATTCGGCGACCGGCCGGAGAATCCAAGTTTACAACAGATTCGGGGGCGGTGTCTCTTTAGCGATGCTCCACCCCCTCCAAAGCAGCGCACTCTAGGACTATGCCGCGCCACGTATCGATGGCCTCAGGACATTGCCCGAGGCCCACCCCCCCCTTTCTCCGCCCCTGACCGGCCGAGTTCCCAATGGTGTGGGTCTCTCATGGTCTCACCCGTCGGGCACACGATGTGATGGATGCGGGCTCAGTCCAGCGCCGCCACAGTCGGGGGAGAGCCAATCTGCGGGCAGGGGGCGACATTATTCGGGGCTGGGGGCAATGTGGATGGTGGTCAGGGGCGTGCGAGCCTCCGAAGGGGGGGGACTATTTTGCGGGCCGGGCCCGTGAGCGGCCGTCTCCATGTTGCACGGCACGGTTGCTGCAGGCCGCCGCTGTGCACATACGCGGCCACTCCGGGGCGTATTGGCATCTAGAGCTGGGTGCTCTAAGCTACTGTCCTGCTAGCCCCCAGCATAACGGGGAATCGGTGGCTGTTTTGCGCCAGTTTGTCTGTCGTAAAACGCCACCGTTCCCACGCCGGCATGGGACTATAACCCCAGAATCGGACAATCCAGCCCTCAATTTTTAAACTGCACCCCTAGTTTCTAGTCTCTCCAATTAGGGGAAATAGTCTGTCAGCATCCAACCTGTCAAGTCTCCTCGGGATTATAGGTGCCATATTCTCCGATTTTGAGGCTATGTCCGAAAGATCCGTGGCGTTTTACTTGGGAAAAATCAGCGCCGCCCCCTCACTCGCCCCTCTGACCAAGGGGCTAGCAGCCATGCCACGTAAAATGCCCAGCCTTCACGAAATAAACGGCCAGCGAATTGCCGGGTCCATGGCCGCGCACATGCATGGTGATGACCTGCAGCGGTCGCGGCGTACAACACGGTGCCGGCCATGCGCAGACCCGACCTGCCAGATAGTGCCCTCCTGGACACCACCCTCGCCAACCCTGGGCCCCCCCCCACCAGTGCCCCCAGGCCTAGCTGAAGTCCCACCCGCCAGCAGCATGGCTCCTGCACGACTGTGGCGGCGCTGGGCACAATCTACAGACGCCACGCCGGGTTCCCGCACAGCTGGGACCACACGTACCCCGCGTCGTTGTGAACTCGGCCCATCGGGGAGGGAGCATTACGGGAGGGCCTTCAGCTGACATCCTGTGGCCGTCCCAACAGTGTGCGGTGCGCGCCGCAATGATGCCGCTTCGGAGGGGGCGGAGCATGCAAAAACAGACACCGTCCGTCCCCGAATCCATTGTAAAAAGGGATTCTCCGCCGATCGCCGATTACAAAATCGGCATCGAGAACTGGAGAATCTCACCCGTTATGTTTCAATAGGATTATCTCTCATTTTTCTAAACTCCAATGGAAACAGGCCCAACTTGTATAACCTTTCATTTTAAGACACCCTTTCGCCCCAGGAACCAGTTGAGTGAATCTTCTCTCAATTGCTTCTGATGCATTTATATGCTTTGCGTAAGGAGATCAAAACTGTACACAATACTCCTGTTGCAGCTTCAGTACGGCCCTACACAGCTAGAGCAACACCTCCCCACATTTAGACCCAATTCCTCTTGTAATCAACATTAACTTTCCATTTGCCTTCCTACAGACATTTTTTGATTTGTGTACAGGTCACCCAGATCCCTCTGTACTGTAGGGTTGTACAGTCTCTCCATTAAAAACAATACTGCTTTTTCATTCTTCAAATCACTAGACAGTTTTACATTTTCCCATATTATACTTCATCTGCAAAAGTTTTTGCCCACTCACTCAACCTATCTAAATCCCTCTGTAGAGTTTTTATATCCTCTTCACAATGTGCCCTCCTACCTTTCTTTGTGTCATGAAGTGGCATAGTAACATAATGGTTAGCACTGCTGTCTCACAGCGCTAGGGACCCAGGTTCAATTCCGGCCTTGGGTCATTGTCTGTGTGGAGTTTGTACGTTCTTCACGTATCTGCGTGGGTTTCCTCTTGGTGCTCCGGCTTCCTCCCAAAGTCCAAAGATGTACGGGGTAGGTGGATTGGTGATGCCAAATTGCCCCTTGGTGTCCAGGGATGTGAAGGTTAGATTATGGGGTTGCGGGGATAGAGTGGGACATGGTTCGGTGCAAACTCAATGGGCCGAATGACCTCCTTCGACACTGCAAGGATTGTATGATTTGATGAGCAAAATTAGCAACCTTCAGTCCCTTCATCCAAGTCATTGATGTAGATGTGACACTCCACTGGTAAGAACTTGCCAATTTTTAAATTATCTATTTATCCCCACTCTCTGCTCCTGTTAGCTAACCAATGCTCCATCCATGTTAATATGTTAACCCAAAACCCACAAATTCTTCTTTGGTATCGTGGCCTTTGACATGTCCATTTATCAATTGCCTTTTGAACATCCAGGAACACGGTTGGGTGGGATTTTCTGGTCGTAAGACCAGACTGATCCTGCGGCCATAGCCACAGGATCGGAGAATCTAGCCTAGAGTGTTTCCGATTGCAGAGGTCAGGGGAAAACACGCCAGATCCTCCGGCCCGGACCTCATTAATTATGCAACTGTGTGTTAAGCTTCGCATTCCTGGGCAGGGCAGGGCTGATGACACGTAGCCCATTATCCGGATGCCATATTGAAAAAGTGTGCAACATCACTGACTCACTATCAAAGAATGAAGATGGACCTCCCCAAAATGAAGCTCTGAGACCAAAGGATGGACCTCCAGGAATTTCCTGAGACTGGAAGACAGACCTGCTCAATGAGAATGAATCTGCAAGATCCATCTGTGGATGCTCGCCCACCACTGCTGTGGTGGTCTCGGGTCCAGGGCGCTGGCAGCCTCCATTCCAAATTCCGGAGGCAGCCCCAGGCACAGTTCAGGTGAGCCCCGATATGTGCATGCCAAGATATTCCTCATCTATTTTGCACTAGCATCTTTTCCCGCTGGCATCACGGAGAATAGGAAGATTCTGGCCTCAAACTGCATCCCATTAGCGGGATGCAAATCCATTTCTTGCCAGCCTCTAATGGGTTTCCTGGTGCTCCACGGCAGGCACCAGTGGAAGATACTGCGAGAAATTCACACAGGTGGGACAGGATTTTTGCACGCCTGCCAAATTTTACACCCCACCCCACACACCATTGAACTCACTGATGTGACCATGGTGGAATTTCGCTCTTAATTTCCAGAACCTAGGGAATTTTTGAAAATTACAACCTATGCATCTACTAATAAGGTGACCATGTTGCGGGGCTTGGTACCGGCAGCACGGTAGCATTGTGGATAGCACAATTGCTTCACAGCTCCAGGGTCCCAGGTTCGATTCCGGCTTGGATCTCTGTCTGTGCGGAGTCTGCACATCCTCCCCGTGTGTGTGTGGGTTTCCTCCAGGTGCTCCGGTTTCCTCCCACAGTCCAAAGATGTGCAGGTTAGGTGGATTGGCCATGATAAATTGCCCTTAGTGTCCAAAATTGCCCTTAGTGTTGGGTGGGGTTACTGGGTTATGGGGATAGGGTGGAAGTGTTGACCTTGGGTAGGGTGCTCTTTCCAAGAGCCGGTGCAGACTCGATGGGCCGAATGCCCTCCTTCTGCACTGTAAATGCTATGATGAGAAGTAACTATGATAAAAAGACCCTCAGATGCAGGCCATTGGATCCAGGGGATTCTAGAGACTTTAGTTCTAATGGCTTTCTGAGTACCCTTTCCAAGAACAAAGAAATTGCAGCACAGGAACAGGCCCTGTGGCCCTCCCAGCCTGCACCGACCATGCGGCCCGTCTGAACTAAAAAACCCTACTCTTCCGGGAACCACATCCTTATTCCCATCCTATTCATGTATTTGTCAAGACACACCTTAAAAGTCACTATCGTACCTGCTTCCACCACCTCCCCTGGCAGCGGTTCCAGGCTCCCAACACTCTCTGTGTAAAAGACTTGCCTCGAACATCTCCTTTAAACCTTTCCCTTGCACCTTAAACCTATACCCCCTAGAATTTGACTGTTCCACCCTGGGAAAAAGCTTCTGACAATCCACTCTGTCCATGCCCCTCATAATCTTGTAGATTTCTATCAGGTCGCCCCTCAACCTCCGTCGTTCCAGTGAGAACAAATCAAGTTTCTCAAACCTCTCCTCATAGCTAATGTCCTCCATACCAGGCAACATCCTGGTAAATCTTTTCTGTACTCTCTCCAAAGCCTCCACATCCTTCTGGTAGTGTGGCGACCAGAATTGAACACTATATTCGAAGTGCTGCCTAACTAAGGTTCTATAAAGCTGTAACATGACTTGCCAATTCTTATACTCAATGCCCCGGCCGATGAATGCAAACATGACGTATGCCTTCTTGACCACCTTCTCCACCTTCGTCGCTACTTTCAGTGGCCTGTGTACCAGCACATCCAAATCCTTCTGCCTATCAATCCTCTTAAGGGTCACAGCCCTCCAATCAGAAACGCACCTTTCCAATGCTATCCTCTGTCTTCTATAACTGAGCCAGTTCTGTATCCAACTTGCCAGCTCTGATGATTTTTTTAAAAAAAAGTTATTTCTATCATGATGTGCAAACATGCAGCTAATAGGACACGACCAATGAGCAGTCAGGACACTCAGGGGTGGTATTTCACTATAAAAGGGATGAGGCACTCACACCCCGCCTCGTTCCACAGACCAACATCTACTGAGTGAGACAGGGTGTATCCTCAGCATCACACCACAGCACGTGGCTTAGAGCAAGACTGGTTCAGTTAGACTGAGTTACTACATTTAGATTAGCAAAGAGTCGAACTCATTGAGAACTGTGCTAATAGTTCAATAACACACATTGAACTCACTTCAAAGTCTGGAGCATCTTTTACTCAAAACTGCATCAAGCGGCAGCTTGTGTTATTCCAAATTACATAACACAACAATTCCTTTCTCAGACTTACAAAGCCAAAGTGCAGAGTGGACAGAGGCAAAACCCTAATCCATCGCCTTTCTTGTTCCAAAAACCAATTCAAATTCAAATTGAATCCAAATGATGGTCCCCATACGGGAGACATACCAGATCCAAACTGACGAGAACAGGCATTACACCTGAACTCACACTTGATCTTAGCCAAAAGGCCAAGAAGTGATCTTTCCTTGATGATTATAATTCCTTTAGGTTTCTCCCTCATTTTCACTCCTTGATTTACAAATATTTCTGGGATGTTATTAGAGTATTACACAGTCAAGACCGGCACAAAATATCGATTCAAATCTTCTGCCATTGCCTCATTTACCAACACTCACTTTAGTTATGTTTTTTCCTTTTTAAATGCTTGTAGAAACTCCGCCTCGCGACACTGTAAATGCGAACCGCGGTGGGGCAGAGAATCGGGCGTTTGGCCTAAATAGAGGTTGGCACCTCCAGTCAACGGAAACCACCCCATATCCAACGACTTCCCATGGTCCAGCAGCCTCCCCAGCAAGTGGTCACGCTGGCGCCGATTAACATTACTTTTTAAACATGTGAACCTGGCCACAGGGCTGCTGTGGGGACCCTAGGATGTAAGTAGCCATTTTCTCTCACAGGTAATGAACCCGGGGCACTGAGCATGCTGCACCTGTGCTAGGAGAGGGGTGGGGGGAGGCAAGCAGGGGATGCAGCCCTGGTTGAGGGCTGCCATTGAGAGCTGGGGGTATCGGGGCCGGTGGTGGAACGGGACTGGGGGAGGCAACCATACGGGGGGTGCTCCATGCCAACCCCTGGACCATGAGTTCACTGGCCACCTGCAACTCCCACTGACTGTGGAGGCCTCTGGCCACAATGCTGAAGGATATTGCTAATAGGAAATTGGCAAACGTGGTTAAGTGAGCACTTCACACACCCCAATTGGATCCCCGTGGGTAGGCGGCCATGTAGCATGTGGGGCTCATTGTCTCATATCTCAATCACAGCTTGAGGCGTGGACACTGTGCCTGAACACTGCATGAGGCAACACCACAGACGCAGCAGCCAATATCCGAACATAAAATCATAGAATTTACAGTGCAGAAGGAGACCATTCAGTCCTTCGAGTCTGCACCAGCCCTTGGAAAGTGCACCCTACCCAAGCCCAATCCTTGTAACCCAGTAACCTGACCTAACCTTTTGGACACTAAGGGGCAATTTATCATGGCCAATCTACCTAACCTGCACATCTTTGGACTTTGGGAGGAAACCGGAGCACCCGGAGGAAACGCACGCAGACACGGGAAGGAAGTGCAAACTCCACACAGACAGTCACCCGAGGTGAAATTCACGGAGCAAAGAGCCAGCCAGAGGCATTATACTGGTTGTGATGAGGGTGTTTTAATGTTTCTCATACAAGTGTACACCACTGCACAACTCTCCTGATGGTGCCGCCCCACTTACCACCCACCTTGGCCCCTGGTTCTGCAGAGTGACACTGGCCATATGGGTGCCCCCACACCTTCCCCACCACGACACCGCAACCTCCGCTATATTCCACCCACGGGACAACATGCGGCCCACTCAAGGGCAATGGCCACTGTAGCCCCTGCTGGGGGCACTTGGTGGAGGCTGTGGAGCACACCACTGGCAAGGACAGCACAATCCGAGGATACCCCTGGTAAAAGGAACGGGCGCCAAGGCCAGATTCCCCATGGTGCTGGGCAACAAAGGGGCCCATAGTACGGAGATGGGGGGGGGGCTGGGGAGAGACATGTAGGGGCAGAGCCCACAGTGCCAACCAGGGCCACTGTTATGATATGCAGACATGCAGATAATAATATACAGACAGGCAGTTAATGAACACAGAGAACAGGACATGACCAATGAGCACGCAGGACACTCAGGGGTGGTATCTCACTATAAAAGGCACGAGGCACTCACATTCCGCCTCTTTCCACTGATGGACATCTACAGAGTGAGTCAGGGTGTATTTACAGTATCACACCTCCAGCACGTGGCTAAGAGCTAGTCTGGTTCAGTCAGACAGAGTAACCACACTTAAGTTAGCAGAGAGTCGAACTCATGGAGTAAATTTGCAGACGATACTAAAGTCGGTGGTGTTGTCGATAGTGTGGAAGGATGTAGCGGGTTACAGAGGGATATAGATAAGCTGCAGCGCTGGGCCGAGAGGTGGCAAATGGAGTTTAATGTAGAGAAGTGTGAGGTGATTCACTTTGGAAGGAATAACAGGAATGCGGCATATTTGGCTAATGGTAAAGTTCTTGAAAGTGTGGATGAGCAGAGGGATCTAGGTGTCCATGTACATAGATCCCTGAAAGTTGCCACCCAGGTTGATAGGGTTGTGAAGAAGGCCTATGGAGTGTTGGCCTTTATTGGTAGAGGGATTGAGTTCCGGAGTCGGGAGGTCATGTTGCAGCTGTACAGAACTCTGGTACGGCCGCATTTGGAGTATTGCGTACAGTTCTGGTCACCGCATTATAGGAAGGACGTGGAGGCTTTGGAGCGGGTGCAGAGGAGATTTACCAGGATGTTGCCTGGTATGGAGGGAAAATCTTATGAGGAAAGGCTGATGGACTTGAGGTTGTTTTCGTTGGAGAGAAGAAGGTTAAGAGGAGACTTAATAGAGGCATACAAAATGATCAGGGGGTTGGATAGGGTGGACAGTGAGAGCCTTCTCCCGCGGATGGAAATGGCTGGCACGAGGGGACATAACTTTAAACTGAGGGGTAATAGATATAGGACAGAGGTCAGAGGTAGGTTCTTTACGCAAAGAGTAGTGAGGCCGTGGAATGCCCTACCTGCTACAGTGGTGAACTCGCCAACATTGAGGGCATTTAAAAGTTTATTGGATAAACATATGGATGATAATGGCATAGTGTAGGTTGGATGGCTTTTGTTTCGGTGCAACATCGTGGGCCGAAGGGCCTGTACTGCGCTGTATTGTTCTATGTTCTATGTTCTATGTTCATGGAGAACTGTGCTAACTGTGCCACTGGTTCAATAAATCAGATTGTACTAACTTCAAGGTCTGGAGTAACTTTTGGTTAAAGCTGCATCCAGTTGCAGCCTGTGTTATCCCAGAGTACATTACACGACATGCTACCAGGAGACTGCTTAATCGAGGTGGTTTACCTCAGTCTGTGACGACCAGCAAATGTATCCCGGCACCATGGAAAAGATTCAGGCTCCTCACCAGCTCAGGACCTTCGGCAATCTCAGTGCCAACTGGCGGACATTCAAGCAAAGGTTTTTGCTGTACATCGAAGCTTCAGACCTCGTGGGTGCGTCTGATGCAAGGAAGACCGCGCTTCTCCTCTCAACAGCGGGTGATCAAGCCATCAAACTCTTCAACTCTTTTCACTTCACCGAAGACCAGGACAAGATAAAGTTTCAGACCATCCTGGACAAGTTTAACAGTCACTGTGTAGTGGACACCAATGAAATCTTCAAGCGCTACATATTCAAACAGCGTCTACAAGGTAAAGATGAATCTTTCAACTCCTTCTTAACTAACCTCCGCCTGCTAGCGCTGTCCTGCAACTTTGGTGATATTGCTGACTCCATGATCAGAGACCAAATCGTTTTTGGAGTTCACTCTGATCCTCTGAGAGAGCAGCAACTGAAAATCAAGCATATGACCATGCCAGTCGCAATTGAAACATGCACAGTGCATGAGCACACCAAAAATCGCTATGCCCAGTACAAATCGGCTGAAAATGAGAAACCTGCCTCCCACGAGGCAGAGAGTGTGCAAGCCATCTCCCGGATGCAGCACGTCAGCATTGATGAAAGCGGCCATTTTGATCACTTTTCCCGGGGCCCCACGCATGCGCGATGCGAACAGAGTAGCGAAGCATCCAACACCCACACTGAAAATGTGCGTTGACGCGCGGAACGTCAGTACGCCGACGTCATGACGTGCTCGAACTGCGGCAACGCCCACTTAAAGAAACACTGCCCTGCAAGAGGCAGGCGATGTTTAAACTGCGGGAAGCCTGGACACTATGCAGCCTTGTGCAGGTCTGCACCACCAGTCAGGGGCCAGCGCTCCCAATTCCGACGACGGCGCGTTCAGAGTGTGCAACAACGATTACAGGATTCTGATTCTGGCAGCACAATGGATCCCGAGGAAGAATGCCTGGACTCCGCCTACTGTGTGGGCATCATTACCAAATATAAATATGCCGCATCCAACTCATCACAAATTCAATCCATCCTCGCTGTGGATTCTGCGGACAAATGGCGTGCGGTGATGTAGGTCAACCACTGCTCCATCCAGTTTAAGCTGGACACAGGTGCTTCTGCCAACCTCCTCTCACAGGCAGATTTCAAACGCATCAAGAAGCCCCCCAAGGTCTTTCCAGCAGCCTGCAAGCTCCTGGACTACAACGGAAATGCCATCACGGCACTGGGATCCTGCCATCTACTCGTCTCTGAGCGGAGCACCCATGCACGGTTACGTTTTGAAATTGTCAAGCCAGACAGGGCATCCCTACTTGGTGCACATGCCTGCAAGCAGCTGAACCTCGTGCAGCGGGTTTACACAACAACATCCTCCAATGTGGATCTTCAGGCCGGCATTGACGACATCCTCGCTCAGTATCCGGATGTGTTCGACGGGATGGGCACGCTGCCATTTCGATACAAGATTCTGCTACGTCCTGATGCCAAGCCAGTGGTCCATGCATCACGCCGAGTCCCGGCTCCACTGAGGGAGCGCCTGAAGGCACAGCTCAAAGATCTTCCGCAACAGGGCATCATTTCCAAGGTAACCGAACCGACTGACTGGGTCAGCTCGATAGTATGTGTTAGAAAGCCTTCGGGAGACCTGCGCATCTGCATTGATCCCAAGGATCTCAATAAGCATATAATGCGTGAACACTACCCCATCCCGAAGCGGGAGGAACTCACCAGTGAGATGGCACACGCACGTTTTTTCACCAAGTTAGATGCGTCACATGGATTTTGGCAAATCCAGGTGGATGAGACCAGCAGAAGGCTCTGCACCTACAATACACCATTTGGCAGATACTGCTATAATAGCATGCCGTTTGGCATTGTCTCGGCATCGGAGATCTTCCATCGCATCATGGAGCAGATGATGGAGGGCATTGAAGGGGTTCGTGTGTACATGGATGACATCATCATATGGTCCACGACCCCTGAAGAGCATGTATCCCGTCTCCAGCAGGTATTCCGCCGTGTCCATGCCAACGGCCTGAAGCCGAACAGGGCCAAATGTTGCTTTGGCATGTCGACACTCAAGTTCCGAGGTGACCAGATCTCTCAGCAGGGTGTGCGTGCGGACACAGACAAGGTCAAGGCCATCGCAGCCATGAAGGTCCCTGAAGACAAGAAGGCGGTGTTGCGCTTCCTGGGCATGGTCAATTTTCTGGGCAAGTTCATCCCAAACCTGGCCTCACACACCACGGCCCTATGAAACCTGGTCAAAAAGTCCACTGCCTTTGAGTGGAAGGCAGCCCATCAGGCAGAGTGGTTGGAGCTGAAAGCCAAGCTCACCACTGCACCCGTCTTGGCATCTTTCGACCCAGACAGGGAGACAAAGCTCTCGACAGATGTGAGCCAGGATGGCATTGGTGCGGTGCTGCTTCAACGCGATGACACTTCATCCTGGCACCGATAGCCTACGCATCGAGGGCCTTGACACCCACTGAAACAAGGTATGTGCAAATAGAGAAGGAATGCCTGGATCTTCTCACTGGCAATCTCAAGTTTCACGACTATGTCTATGGCCTGCCGACATTCACTGTCGAGACGGATCATACGCCTCTGGTCCACATTATCCACAAGTGCCTGACCGACATGACGCCTCGGTTGCAGCGCATCCTCCTCAAACTCAGAAGGTACGACTTTGACTTAGTGTACACGCCTGGCAAGGAGCTCATCATCGCTGATGCATTGTCCCACTCCATCACATTGCCTAGTGAACCGCTGGAATTCATCCGGCAGATTGAATCACAGGTGCAGCTGTGTGCTAGCACCCTCCTGCCGTCTGATGAGAAGGTGGTTCGTATCCGCGAGGAGACAGCCAAAGAGCCCCTCTTGCAGCGTGTCATGCACCACCTCGCCAATGGCTGGCAGAAAGGGCAGTGCCCTCAATTTTACAATGCAAAGGACGACCTGACGGTGATTGATGGTATCCTCCTCAAGCTGGACCGGATTGTCATTCCACTCAGTCTCCAGAGCTTGGTGCTCCGCCAAATCCATGAGGGACACCTGGGCGTCGAGAAGTACAGACGCAGAGCCAGGCAGGCTGTCTACTGGCCCGGTATTAGCCAGGACATCTCGAACATGGTCCTTAACTGTGCGATCTGTCAACGTTTCCAGCCAGCGCAGAGCAAGGAGACGCTCCAGCAGCATGAAATCGAGACCTCCCCGTGGTCCAAGGTTAGCATCGACCTCTTTCGTGTGAATGGTCGTGACTACGTGTTGATTGTTGACTATTTCTCCAATTACCCTGAAGTCATGAAGCTCTCAGACCTCACATCTCGGACCGTCATCAAGGCCTGTAAGGAGACGTTCTCCAGGCATGGTGTCCCACTCACTGTCATGAGTGACAATGTCCCGTGCTTCAGCAGCACGAGTGGTCTATGTTTGCCAAGTCATACCATTTCAAACATGTCACTTCCAGCCCACACTATCCGCAGTCCAATGGGAAGGTTGAAAAGGGGTGCACATTGTGAAACAGCTCATCTTCAAGGCCGCGGATACTGCTTCTGACATCTACCTCACGCTGCTTGCGTATAGGGCGACCCCACTGTCCACTGGCATGTCGCCGACTCAACTCCTGATGAACAGGGACCTGCGAATGACACTTCTAGCCATACACTTGCCCAACCCGGATCACCTCCCGGTGCTGTAGAAGGTGCAGCAGCTCCGAAACCAGCAAAAGCAGGGCAATGATGCTCATGCCACCGATTTGCCCGTGTTATCCCCGTCAGACACTGTCAGGATTAAGATAACGGACGTTGGCTGGTCTGCTCCAGCTGTCATTGTTCGACAGGCTGCGCCCCGCTCTTATGTAGTACGTATGGCTGATGGTTCTGTTGTGCGACGAAACAGATGGGCACTGTGCAAAATTGCCTGCCCGCAACCGCTTTCTTTTCCGTTTCTGTCCATTGTTTTGCCACCTCCTGATACCTCGAACTACGAGGCCACCAGTCAGGCTTCCATCCCGCCTGTCAAGGCACCGTCGTCCCCACCACCACCTCACCGGTGGTCGACAAGGATCAGACGCAAGCCCCAGAGACTGGACTTATGAACATTTGTTTTGTTTGCTATGTTCTGTTTCCTCACATTAGACAGCTGTCTTCACATGTAAATACGTTCACATATGCCACCGCTTGTAAATATGTTAATATATGCCACCACATGTAAGTATGTTCCCATGTGCCAACAAAAGGGGAGATGTCATGATATGCAGACAATGACATACAGACAGGCAGCTAATGAACACAGAGAACAGGACATCACCAATGAGCAGGCAGGACACTCAGGGGTGGTATCTCACTATAAAAGGCACGAGGCACTCACACTCCACCTCCTTCCACTGATGAACATCTACAGAGTAAGTCAGAGTGAGTCAGGGTGTTTGTACAGTATCACACCTCCAGCACGTGGCTAAGAGCTAGTCTGGTTCAGTCAGACAGAGTAACCACACTTAGGTTAGCAGAGAGTCGAACTCACAGAGAACTGTGCTACTGGTTCAATAAATCAGATTGAACTAACTTGAAGGTCTGGAGTATCTTATGGTTAAAGCTGCATCCAGTTGCAGCCTGTGTTATCCCAGAGTACATAACACAGCAGCCATCATGTAACCGGCTGCCCAACAGGCCAAGGAGGTGCCGCCGGAGGCCTCATGTGTGCTGGCAGCGCCTGTCATTTGAGACTCTGCCAGGCGGGCATGTTCCTGGGTGACAAGGGTTGTCCACTGCCGTCTTGGCTCACATCATATGACAACCTCTGACTCCTGCCCATGGTAGCACTTTCCACCGACCACCTGAGTGATCCCTGCATGTGAGCTGGTCATTCCATCACACAGTGCCATTGGATCCCTGGAGGGACAGTGGTGGGGATGGCCGGGGGGAGGGTGGGGAGCCCAGGCCATCCACAACATCCACCCATCCCCCCCACACCCTCTCAGTGGCCAGCCCAGACCAGCTCGCCCCTCACACCCATCTGATAGAACACTGAGGCAGGTCATAACAGTGTTAACTGGTGTTTAACGTGACAACTGTGCCCTGCACCCGTGGCAACATCATTGGTGTCTAACCTTCTGGCCGTATAGACACTAATGCTACGTCTATGTGGGTCATCAGAAGGTACATCAGGAGTGGAGGTGGCCTGCTGTGATTCCCATCCTGCCACCTAGATTCCCGCTGGCGGCCATTTTCTGAGGTGATCCAGCTCATGGCCATGGAGCTCAGGGAGTGGACCATCTCCATCTGGGATTGCGCCACATCACCCATTGACTGTGCCATTACCTTCTGGGTCTGTGTCTCATCAGCCAGTGACTGTGCCATCGCCCTCTGGGACTGGGCCACCTCCCTCTGTGTCTGTGCCACGCCGGCCAGCGCCTGGGCAATGCTGCCGACGTTCCAAGCAATGGCCTGCTGTGACTGGGCCACGCTCAGGAGCCCCGCTGCTAGCGGCTCTGGCACATGGCTGCCTGTGAGCCGGCAACCCTGTCCTGGGCCTCAACCAGCGCCTGCACAGAATGCCCCAGGCCTTGGACATACTGATCCATAGCCAAAATCCTCGCCCATATTGCCTCCACCGTGGACGCCACCAGTGCGTTGTTAAAGCTGTTGGCTTCAGTGGCCATGGCGGCTGGTCCGGGTGCCGGCATGTGGTGCAGGGTGGGGAATTGGCCGCCCTCCAGGTGGGGGCATGGGGGGGGGGGGGGGGGGGGGGGCGAGTGTTAGTGCCAGGGGCACAGTGCTGCCTACTCACCCTGGCTGCCCTGAGGAGGTCGCGCAGTTTTTATCCGGCCCTGCTGACCGATCCGGACAGTGTTGCTAGTGCCGCTCACCTGCGCCCAGGCAAGGCAAACGGCAGCAGCTATCAGCCTCCTTCCCGGGCCGGGGTAGAGAGTCAACCACCTCTCCTCCACCGCATCCAGGAGGGTCTGCAGGTCGGCATCAGTGAATCTTCGGGCCCCCCTGGCAGCTGGGATGGTGTGAGTGTCAATCTCGGGCCTGGCGAATCCAGCACCGTTTCTCGGTGGAATTGATTGTGTTCCACGTGGCACTGTTCTCTCTCTCTCTCTCTCACTAGTCTGTGTCCTGTCACTAAGCCAATTTTGTATCCAAATGTTGCTACTGTCCCGTTTATTTCATGAGCTGTAACTTTGCCCACAACTGTGACACTTTACCACATTCCAGTATCAAACACTGTGAAAGTATCCCATTTCACAAAGACGGGAAGCTGCCTTATGTGATTTGACCTCCACTGATAACCAGATGTATCTCTCACATGCTGCAGGAGAATTTTGTACACAGATATAGAAATTTCCTAGCTAGTTAGCATATTCTAAATATGCCAGATGAAACCCAAATGTCAGCACCATTTACTAGCAAAGGTGCCTTTGTCACAAAAGAGTTTATATTCAGAGAAGCTCCAGGATATAAATGCCCCGCTTTTGTTTCTTCTTTGTTAAAATGGACATTGTAACTGGTATTATCGATGGGTTTTAAAATAAGTATGTTTAAGGTTTTACATTTTAGAGAATAACGCAACAAAATAATACATTGCCATAAGCGAGAGAAAAAAACGGCTCAGCATTCATGAGTGCAGAGAAAGGCAGGATAATAAGAATAATCGCTTATTGTCACAAGTAGGCTTCAATGAAGTTACTGTGAAAAGCCACATCCCGGCGCCTGTTCAGGGAGGCCGCTAAGGGAATTGAACCCGCGCTGCTGCCTTGTTCTGCATTACAAACCAGCTGTTTAGCCCACTGTGCGATCCCAGACCCTGTTTTTTCATCACAATTGGCTCAATATAATCAATAGACATAACTAGGTACCTATATAGCCCCACCAGAGACTGAGGGAGGAACAGGATGAGTGAGGCCAGGAGACACAAGGTAAATGGTGCATATCCTCCCATGCAGGGTCAGCCCACAATCACCACAAGAAATCAGGAAGGTTTTCTGCGCCATGGTCGGATGCACACCAACTTCCATCTCTCTCGACTGTTGCAGCACCAGAATCGCCAACGACTCAGCACAGCTTCCTCTTTTCAGCTGCCAAACCCATCTGCCTCCATGGAGGAGCCAAGCATGGACCCTTGGAAAAACAAAATAAAATGTGCAGAAACCCCAGTTCTAAGCAGAGTTACAGACACAACTCACAACGCAATCACAGAATCCCTACAGTGCAGAGGAAGCCATTTGGCCCATCATGTCTGCACCGATACTCTAAAAGAACACTGCATCCAAGTCCACTGCCCTGTCCTATCCCAATAATTCCTTAACCAGCCTCCACATCTTTAGACACTAAGGTGCAATTTAGCATGGCCAATCCACCTAATCTGCATATCTATGGACTGTGGGAGGAAACCCATGCAGACATGGGGAGAATATGCAAACTCCACTCAGTCACCAAGTTCGGAATTGAACCCTAGCGCTGTGAGGCAGCAGTGCTAACCACTGTGTCACTGTGCCACCCTATATTATACTTCTAATAATAACAATAATAATAACCTTTTATTGTCACAAGTATGAAGTCACTGTAAAAAGCCCCTAGTCACCACATTCGACGCCTGTTCGGGTAAGCTGGTACGGGAATTGAACCCATGCTGCTGGCCTTGTTCTGCATCACAAACCAGCTGTCTAGCCCACTGAGCTAAACAAGAAGGTGCTCTGCTGAGTACAAGAACTCTCTCCTGTGCCTCCATCATTCACCTAAAGGTATCCCGCAATTCTTCAGAGTGATTGCTAACAACCTGTACCGCAGAGCCAAAATCCTCAACCAAGGCATCATTTTCAATGGCAGCCAACATTGGGATGCTCACAGCACCACCATGATGAGAGCCCGCTCAGCAGCAACTGCGCCATTGCAAGCTGGCGCCACCCCAGTCCACTCCGACCGCCACGTACAAACAAGATGTATCACTGCTCCCATTTGCAACAAAAAAAAAATCAGGAACCGAAGAAAAAGCAAATATAAAATGCACACCAGGATAAAATGAAGGAACACAAGATGAGCAGAGTCGGAGCTCACGAAAATGCAACAGCTCTTGCACTCCTACACGTGACTCTCCTTACGGCCGTTTTTAATTATGTTAACAAATGTTTCTTTACCCCCTCACCCCGGAATCCCCTCAGTACTCGACATATTCTTTTAAAATTTCAGTCCCTTTTGAACCAGCTGATTGGTTGATCATGAGTGTTGCTTTCTAGTAAGTCGACTGTTTGCCTAGAAGTGGGAACCAATGAACCAAATAAATAACAGCTGTGTTATCATGGAAACCATCACAAAATAGTTTGAAAATGACAGTTCTGTTCCCAGTTACCAATGTTCTCAAGTCTACAGAGTGGCTTGAGCAACTACCTATTATTGAAATCATCAAAATATATGGGCCACTTTCACAATACCAATCTGGTTGTGACAGGCTGCTTGAAATATTTAATTCTTGCTCAAAATAGAAGAAAACATTTCATTATTGTAAGATTTAAAAGAAAACAGATCTCATCAATTCAGATTTCATAGCGTAATATTTTTCTTTAAGCTGTCTAACATTTGGGCATTCTGAGACACACTGATGCTCTTGTCCAATATTTTCATACATTGTTTTCAATGTGCAATGCAATAATCAGCTCGTTTCACTCGTGTGCAGTCCCACTATTTCTCAATCGGAAATATCTTATTATAATACATTATAATAAAATGTAAAATCTTTAAGTTAAAAAAAAAACATAAAACGGGCTGGTAAGAGCAAAATATCACCTGATTTGTTTCCTTTAAATTTAGAATCTGTAACATTTGCCACTTTGATTATTGCACAGACTCCAGCTGAAAAGACAGAGCGTTCCCTCTGCCGGGATCTCTTGGTCCCACCAGCGCTCCCCCCCCCCCAACTACAGGTTCTCCAACAATGGAGGGTGCAAATAGCAAATAATGGGAAAACCCGTTGATAGTGGCGGGACCAGAAAATCCCACCACCGGCCCATGGCAGGCTGCCTCTGCCACTGCAAAACATGCCACGCTGGGGTGCGGGGGGGGCAGGAAATCCAGGCCAAAATCCCGGCCTCTCCCATGACAAATAACATTTCAAATGAACTCTCAAAGGCCAGACATGAAGTCGGCCATATTAAATTCAGTTACAGTCCAGCTTTAAGGAAACAAATGAGCATATATGTTGAACGTAGAATTAGGAGCAGGAATTGGCCACTTGCCCCTTTATGCCGGTTCTGTCACTCAGTAAGACCATAGTTGAATCTGATTGTAACCTCAACTCCACACTCCCACCTACCTTAATAACCTTTCACCTTGCTTATCAAGAATCTATATCGTTCTGCCAAAGAACCAGGCAATGTGCCTCAACGACTACTGTCCTGTGGCCTTGACATCTCTCATTATATGCTGCTTCGAGAGGTTGGTCATGAGGCACATCAACTCCATACTCCCAGAATGCCTTGATCCACTGTAATTCTCCTATTGCTACAAGCAATCCACAGCAGACACTATCTCCCTGGCCCTGCACTCATCCCTGGAGCATCTCGACAACAAGAACTCCTTTTCATTGACTACAGCTACGTCATCAACACCATAATCCCAGCCAAACTCAGATCCAAACTCCAAAACCTAGGATTTGGCTCCTCCCTCTGCAGCTGGATCCTCAACTTCCTGACCCACTGACCACAATCAGTAAGGATAAGGAATTACATCTCCTCAATGATAGTTCTCAATACCGGGGCCCCGCAAGGCTCTGTACACAATTTGGTTCCAACTCCATCTACAGGTTTGCTGTTGACACGGCTGTAGTGGGTTGGATCTCAAATAACGATGAGTCAGAGTACATGTTGAAGAAATTATAAGTCAGCACTTTGAGTTTTCACCAAAGGTCCTTTATTTAACACGAAGTTCATGGGGGGATTAGAGAGACCACAGTCATTCCAAATGTCCCCGCTTTACAGAAGTAAGGCAAGCAATTTATATGATACAGTAAACAATATCTAGGACAAAAGGCATTCCTTAGATTAGCAGAAAAGTGAGCAGGCCGGATTTTAATAGCAGGCCTTGAGTTCCTTGCCTAAGAAAAATAATAATTGTCTGCTGTCAGCAAAACAATGTGCAACTGTATGCTTGTTTACATTGTATGACCTTCTGACTGTTTCATACAGAACTTCTTGATTAAAAATAAGGCTAAATATCCATCATGCTTTGCCAAGTGCCTATTTCCATGAAATATAATCAAGCAGCTGGTTAAAATGAATACAGAGTATTAAGGCAACTAATCCGCAAACTAAAGTCCCTTCTACTGTTCCCTCCTTGTTGACCTTATGATCAACACATTGTTAGTACATTACAGTGTCCTCAGCAGCAAAGGGTGGGTTATAATATAAGGGGAATGGATGTATGATAGGCACCTGATTGTTAAGTGGCGGGGACCATGGAGGCAAAGCTGACATACTCGCCCCCATGCCCTGACAACACCCCGAGCAACATTTAAACAGTAACCATATGACAATCAGGATCACAACGATGATCATAATCCAAATCACAATCCTCTGTCCTAATGTTCCCAACCATTCAATGCCAAAGTCCCATCCCCCATCCTCATGCAATCGTGCTACCTCTCTATGTATGTGATCCACCAGGTTATCAATTTTCTCTGAGTTATCAGGGATGTATGTGCAGCAGTCACTGCCAATCAGGGCACAAGTACCTCCCTTTTCAGCTGTCTTGCGAGAGTGCCTTTAAGAGCTGGATGTTTAAGCAATGTACCTTTAAGAAAACAGTGATGTCATAGAGTGGGTGGAGCTCAGCTCAGTTCAGCCATTTTGCAGTTTAGTTTTGCAGTTTGAAAAGTGCCTGGCTGTTTTGCTGTGAGCAGTTTAAAAGTAGAAAGCCAGTTTGAGACAGCAGCTTGAGAAGTTCTGGTCTGCTGTGATCTGCTTGCAGGGAGAAAGCCAGGTTTGAGAAAGCAGCTTGGGTGTGTCTGTGTATTTCCACAGAGTTTGCAGGAAGAAAGCAAGGTGCTGGAGCTGAAGTTAACCAAGCTAATATATCTCTGCCCTTCTACAGAAAATATATATATCCTTTAACCTAATGTGATACTGTTTAAAGGTATTAAGTCTCTTGGAAGTTTGAAGGAACATTTTAAAGAAGTATTTACTGTTGCAATATTTTCTGAGTTATCTTTGAAATAAGGGGTGTTAAGACATCCAATGTTTATTTAAGATGTTAAGTTGAGTTCATGGAATAAACAGTGTTTTGTGTTTAAAAACCCACGTGTCCATAATTGCAATTCCACACCTAAGGAAGAAGCCGTGTGCTCGGAAAAGCAACAAATCCATTAAAGGGTGAGGTTGGTTGAACTCCATGATACATTTTGGGGTTCTGAAAAGGCCTCGCCCATAACACAGATAACAGGAAATCAAGGGCCATCCTATTCTGCAGGGCAACCGCTCTTATTGCGACCATCTCAGTTTCTATCTGGTTAACAGCTTCCGCAGTGTCATTAGCTACCTGCTCAAGGATGTCGCGTAATTCGCATAGGTCGTATGCATTAGTGGCTATTCCTAATGGTGGTATCATGATTCCCAGCACTTGTGCCCATGTCATAATCCTTTGTGTCATCCTGTGATGGGGATGGTACTGCAGTTGCTGGACATGATGTACATAAGGGACTACATATCCCAAATAGCAGGAGCCCTCCCAATTCTCTGGTAACCACGGGTACGCCTTACGTCCACAGATAAAATATGTGCCGTTATATGCGGTCAGGTTTCCTTTACTATCAGTCATCATTAGTCTGATCGGATCCCTTCCGCAGGGGCCGCCACTGGTATGATTTTCAACCGCTGACCAGTCAAAGATGGATAGCCCTTTAACTGTAAGTCGGAACATAGGGGGTTGCCAATTCAAGGTCTGGTCGCACTGACCCGTGCCGACTGGGTAGGTCCCATATGTTTCATGTTTCCTAAAGCATATGCTACCCTTTGGGACTCCAGTATAATTGGGAAGGATCAAACAGGGTGGCTGGCGTGTTACATTAAATCTAGGCCACCACCATCCTTTAAACTAATCTCCAATCTAACATATCCAGTGTACCTTCCCCATGCCCTGTATCATTCCGTCTTAGGGCCCACTCTGCTATCTCGTTACTGGTGAATGGGATGGTCGCATGGGGATGCCCTCCCCCGAACATCTGGGAATTTGTGTACAAACCCAACAACTGAATTTATTTACCCTCTCTGCGTATGAGTGAGACATATATATTTAGGTGTTAGTGTTCATTTTACCCTCGACATGATGTTGGATTAATATGATCATATATAAAAACATCAACGCCGTCATTCTCTTCAGGGCAGTGTTTCGCGAGTACTCTCAAAGTTCTGTATGATGTAGTTTACACCGAGTTGTGTGGATCCAATCCGGTTTTTCTTTTTCTTTAACGGCTGTTCGGGTTGTTAGCAGCACTTGGTAGGGTCCATTCCACCTAGGAGAAAAATAATCTTTGTTTAGTGCTTTCACATATACTTGATCTCCAGGTTTAAAGGGTGTGTATTTCCCTCTTTTGGATGCATCTGAGCCTGTCGCACCTTTTCATGTATTTTTTCAGCGGTTTCACACATGGCCTGGGCATATTTTAGTGATGTCTCATCTGCCCATATTAAGGCTACTGCCGCTGGGGTCATTGGGGGTTTTGTTCCAGTTGTCATGGGGCGTCCCATTAATATCTCGTACGGGGTTAAGCCTGTATTGTGATTTTTCTGATTTCTCAGGGCATACATTACTATGGGTTTGGCATCTGGCCATAGCAGCCCATTTTGTTGACACACTTTTGTAACTGCAGTTTTAATTATTCCATCCGCCCTTTCCACCATTCCTGAGGATTGTGGCTGATATGGGATATGCAATTTCCAATCAAATCCCATGGCTTCTATTAGGGTTTTGGTCAATTTGCTAGTGAAATGTGTTCCCCTGTCACTGTTAATACCCATTGGTATGCCAAACCTAGGTATTATTTCCTTTCACAGAATATTTACCACTGTTCTAGCATTGTCTCTTTTGGTCTCTACCCATCGTGATAACATGTCCACTATCACCAGCAAGTATTTAAATCCCTTAGCCATCCACATGTGGACAAAATCTATCTGCAAATGTTCAAAAGGCATTTCGGGCTGTGGGAGGTGATCAAAGACAGCGGGTGTTTTGCCCCGATTATTCCTCTGACAAATCATACATGTGCGGGCTACTTTTTCAATTGTTACCGTAATACCTGGAGCATACCATTGTTGACATATTGCATGTGTCATTCCTCCTTTGCCCACATGAGCCTGCCCATGGGCAAGGTGGCATAGTGACAAAAACAGACTTCTGGGGCATACTGCGCGGGTACCGGGGTGGACCCAGATCTGATGGCTGTCTTGGTAGCAACCGGCTTTGAGCCAAAAGCGATGCTCCTTTGGGGAGGCTTGCTCCTGTGCCTGCTTTAACTTTGGTTCTGTTATGGTGGACGGAAGTTCTAGTGCAGCAGCTTGCAGTTGTGGCTGCTGTTTGAGAGCCACTTCTTTTGCTATTTTATCAGCAAATCTATTACCACTGGAGACTTCATCGTCTGCAGTAGTATGCGCTTCACACTTTAAAAAGGCTATCTTGCTGGGCAGCTGAACAGCGTCTAGTAAATTTAAAACCAATTTAGCATGTTTAATAGGTTGGCCGGAGGAAGTTATGAACTCCCTGTTTTTCCATAATTGGCCAAAATCGTGTACTACCCCAAAAGCGTACCAAGAATCAGTATAAATATTGACTGTCTTACTTTTAGCTCGAATACATGCCCTATTAAGCGCGAATAACTCAGCTGCTTGGGCAGACGTTCCCGTAGCAGAGCAAATGCTTCCATTATCTCGAATGGAGTTATTATTGCCTTGCCATCCAGGAGGGCCATATCATTTGGTCGGTTCGCTGACCCATCAGTGAAAATGATGATGTCTGGATTTTCGAGTGGGTGACTCAATAAATCAGGGCAAGGGGTTGTGGTGGCTTCAACCAATTGTACACAGTCGTGATGGAACAGATGTTCTTCTTCCGAGGACGTGGGTAAGAGTGTAGCTGGTGCTCGCTTGTAGGTAAAGTTAGTCTTAGAGAGAAGGATTACCTCGTACCCAGTGCGGCGAGCCGCAGTAAAATGCTGCGTTGCGGATGAATTAAGTGATGAACCAATACTGTACAGGGGTGGTCGAGTACACGGGGTACTGATTTTTCTACTATGGTGGCCGTGGCTGCTACTGCTCTTAAGCAACTTGGCATACCCTTTACCACTGTACATAGGGGGACTGAGTAATAGGCAAGGGGTCGTTTCCCTCCTCCTTGCTTCTGCACCAGGACTCCTTTTGCAAATCCCCCTGCTTCATTCACATAAAGAGTAAAGGGCTGGGTGAAATTAGGAAGTCCCAAGGCAGGGGCACTAATCGTGGCTTGTTTCAAATTACAAAATTCTTGCTCCCTCTCTGGGGTTCAGGTAACAACTGAAGGGGCATCCTGTAGGGTAACCTTGCGCAGTACTGCGTCCATCTCTCTATAGTCCGGTATCCACTGCCTGCAATAGCCCACCATGCCGAGGAAGGGAGGGTTTCCTTTTTCATGCGCGGAGTTGGAACCCTTGCTACAACCTGTATTCTTTCAGACCGAAGCCTCCGCTGTCCTTGCTGAGGCTGAAATCCCAAATTCTGAACTGTCTCCTGATAGAATTGCAGCTTGTCCATTGAGGCCCTATGCCCTCTTTCTGCCAGATGTGACAATAACAAAAGGGTATCCTGTTGGCAAGTTAGATCCCTCTCTGAGGCCAGTAATAAATCGTCCACATATTGTAACAGCGTTGAGCCGGACGACAACTGGCACTCATCCAAGTCTCTTTTAACTGCCGCAGCATACACTGCTGGGCTTTCTGTGTAGCCCTGCGGGAGGTGCGTCCAAGTGTACTGTTGATTCCGATATGTAAAAGCAAATAGATATTGACTGTCCGGGTGCAATGGTATGGAGAAAAAGGCTGAGCATAAATCTATGACAGAGAAGGTGTTTGCTGTTGGTGGTATAGAAGACAAAATGACATTTGTGTCCGGCACCAATGGGGCAATAGGGATAACAATTTTATTGACGGCTCTGAGATCTTGCACAAGTCGCCACTCATTGGGTCTTCCTACTTTTGGAATGGGGAGTTTTGGGGTGTTACAGGGGCTTTGTGTTCTCTTCAGCACCCCTTGTGGAATAGTGCATTGACCACTCCCTCTATCCCTTTCTCTGCTTCCGGTGCCAACCGGTATTGTTTTAAGCAGGGCAGGGCAACGTTCTTCTGTAACTGCACCCTATGCGCTGGGGCAGAATGTACTTTTCCAACATGATTTTTATGCTGGGCCCATAAATGTGCAGGTACCTGGGCCAGGACTGAAGGGAGTAAATGATGGCTCTCTCGGGGAGGTTCTTGTCTTTCCAATGTAGTGGGCCATTGTTCATCTTTCTAGGTCGCTCTGCCCTCCTGTTTGCCATAAAACTCTATCAGGCAATTTTGTCCGACTATTTCAACATCAATCTGATGTATTACTTCTTTCTTTCTGGCCTCTTTCGTCAGTTCTCCCATTTGCTTTGCCTTAGCGGGATGTCTTACAGTCAGTGTTAAATGGGGTTCTGAAGTTAAACCCATCCTAAAGAGGTCCCTCTGACTATATGTCAACTGTATTAACATTCCTAATCCCACAACACCAAAAAATAAAAATGGGGTGACATGCATTGTTGTCTGCCTTCCTAGGTGACATTGCACTTGTAAATTGTATGTGGGCTCATCCTCATGAGCATACCAAGCCGTGCAATGGGTCACTATGCTCTCTCGGTTGGTCTCTATCAGGTGTTTTATTAGCTGCGCCCAAAGGTCAGTACTCTTTTGTAAGGCTTCCTGTAGTTGTTTAACGATGGTGCTGTAAGGGTTAATGCCCAGCTGCCAGCAATATAACAAAGACACAGAGCGATCTGGCTCTTGGTCAGAAGAATTAAATTCAACAACTGATGAGCTCGTATCTGAGGCAGTTCCATGAACATGCCATTGTTAGTGCAATGTATTATTGCCCTCAATTTGCAGAGTGTCTGTCTGACAAGCAGAGGGAGGGGCGTAGTTTTTGAAATAATCATAGTATCGACCAGGGGGATATCATCAATTTCCAGGTTAGTCAGGCGTGATACAGGCTCCGTCATGGGAATGTCGGCTACTCCCACAGTGACAATAGACGACTCACCTGGTGATAGTTCCACGGAGGGGGGCACAGACGACATTGTAGCGCCGGTATCGACCAGAAGGTCCACGTAATGATCTCCTAATTTAACCGTTGTCATAGGTTTGTCTCTTACTGAGTTGGACAGTCTGATCATGGCCGCCTGTACCACCTTTTCTCCATGGCAGCCCTATTAGTTTTGATTAGGGTTTGGGTCAGAGTACGTAAAGGGAGGTGGGGGAGGGGGCATGTCTCCAAGTGGGGTGCATCCTTCCTGGGGGTTAAAGTTACATTCACAAGCCCAATGTCCCTTTGCCCCGCATCTTCTACATTGATCCTGGGATCTATCCCTCCCTTGCCACTGTCCTCTGCCTCTACCCCTACCTCTCTGCCCTGTGCTGGCTTGCTGACCCTGACCCTGCCCTCTCTTTCCTTGGTAGAATTGCCCTGTGATTCGAGGCTTTTGATCCTTGGGGGCTATGAACAATCCTTCTCGGTCCATGTTTACCATGGAGGTAACCACTGTTGTCCATGGCTGTGTTTGCCAGGTGAGATTAATCAATTTGTAACTTTGTGCATGCTCTGGTAGCATGCAATTCAACAATGTCTGCACCGCTAAAGATCCATTCCAATGCAACATCGGCATGTGCCTCCCAACAGTTCTTAAATCTGGCCACAAATTCGGGCAGCCTCTCACCCTTTTTCTGCAAACACTGTGTCACCTCGCCTATGCCACTACGCTTCTTGGCCCCTTGCATGATAGCCTCTTTCCCCCTATTTGCTAACCAGTGTTCAAGGGACTTATTTCCTTCATTTAAATGATCATCATTGCGAGCCCAGTCCCAGTTTATACCAGGTGGGACTGCGATCCCATCTTTTAAAGCTGGTCAAGATGCACCATAAGAGTAGTTTAAAAGCACAATACATCCCCGGGAGGGGGCTATAAATAGCACACATTTGCTGTAACCAGTTGTGAAATGCGAGAGGTTTCCTTATTGGGTCCGGAGCCTCATGAACCATCGCCCTTACTTCAGTAGGGGTCCAAGGTTTTAGGACTGGTACATCTCCTATCATTACCTTGTGTGCTGACTAACAGGTTCTGCTGACCGAAGCTGTCTGTCAGGCACTGTACTGTCGGGCAAAGTCATACCCCTGCGAGAGGACGATCCGGCGGCCGCCAGTTCTACCTCCCCTGCAGGCGCGGCGGCTACATCAAGCTGATAATGTAGCAACCTACTCTGTGCATTACTCCTTATCACCGGCTGCTGTGCCTGCCCTCCCACTGGCTGCTGTGCTCTCATCGCAGCTGCCATCAGTAAAAGGTCGTTCAATTCTTCTGACGGTGCAGATGGCTCAGTTAAAACTTTAGGATATAACCCTGCTGCTGCCGTCTCTGTCGGTTTATTGTCATTCTCATTCTTTACTGTATCTTTACTCTCTCCGCTATTCTTACATTTGATCTTTGGGGGTTGGTGCCTCCTGGCCACTTCCTTCCATGTCTGAAAGCACCACAGCATATAATTATAATCCCAATTAGGGTCTCCACTCCCATTTCTTGTCAAAGCTTCCCATGTTTCAATCAGCGGTATTTTAAAACTACCCCTGTACGGCCAAGCCCCTTGGGACCACCCATACAAATCGCTACTGAATGTTACCGCATTTCGAAGTTCTCCGGTTTCTTATCACAGTGTCAGCTGGTGATCCCGGCGGGACGAGTGGATCTCCTACCTTTCTCCGTTGCCTTACGATTATTTTTATCCGCTGTTCCGTTATCTTACTCATTTTCACTCCCTTATCCGTCTCCTTTGCAGAGTCCGCCTTCTTTACTGCCCCGGACGTCTGTACCGTGGCTTCGGGGTGACATGTAAGGGGGCGTCCGAGTTTTTGGCCCATCGTGGCTTCTGAAAATACTTTAAAGCATACACATATAACAACAAGGACCGCAGTAAATTATTAACAAATACTACAAGGAGCACTCACTGGTGTTAGTCCTTTTGCGAATCTCGAAGCCTGCTAATTGTTCAGGGTTTTTTTTTCAGAACCTAGTGCCATGGTGTAACGACAACAATCTCGCCCTCAATGTCAGCAAAACTGGTCATCGGCTTCAGGAAGTGAAGTGTCAAAGACGCCCTTGTCTCCCTGTCTCACCAATGGCGCCGAGGTGGAGATGATTGACAGCTTCACTTCCGAGGTGTACACATTATCAACAATCTGTCCTGGTCCACCCACGTATAAGCTACAACCAAGAAAGCACAACAGCACCTGTACTTCCTCAGGACACTTAGGAAATTCAGCATGTCCACATTGACTCATAACAATTTTTACAGATGCGCCCTATAGAAAGCACCCTATCTGGCTGCATCACAGCTTGGTATGGCAACTGCTTGGCCAAAGACCGTAAGAAACTATTGAGAGTCCATCATGCAAAACCGCCTCCCATCCATTGACTCTGTCTACACCTCGCGCTGCCTTGAGAAATCAAAGACCCCTCCCACCCGTGTTACCTCTTCTCTCCATGCACCTTCTCGGCTGAATAGTACGACACTCCGTATGCTTCACCCGAGATCTATGTCTATGTACTTACATTGTGTATTTATCGTATGTACTTTGTTTTTCATGTATGGAATGATCTGCCTGGACTGCAGGCAGAACAATACTTTTCACTGTACCTTAGCACACATTACAATAAATCTAAATAAATTTAAATCTAATTCTAAATCTAAATCTTAAAAATATTCAAAGACCCTGCTCCCACTGCCTTTTGGGGAAGTGCGTTCCAGAGACTCACAACCCTCAGAGAAAGAAGTTCTCCACATCTCTTGTCCTAAACAGGTGCACCTTATTTTTAAACAGTGACTCCATAGTACTGGATTCTTCCATAAAATGGAACATTCTCTCCTATTGACCCTGTCAAGCCCCCTGAGGATCTTGTATGGTTCAATTAAGTCACTTCTTTACTAAACATCAGGGATACAAGAGAAGACACAAAGTGTTGAAAGAAAACCATAAATGGGATTGAGTGTGGGGATTGTGGTGGGGTGTTCAGTGGTAGTGGGAAGTCAACAGGACTATGATGATGACAATAAACTGCCTCCTGGATTAATGGAAAGGACAAGAGAAGCAAGCAACAAGTTGAAGAACTTCAAGGAAAATTGAAAAGATCATGAAAGTCATGGGCCAATAAGAAGGAAAAAGAACAGAATGATGAACCATACAAACTGATCATAACAGACATTAGCTTGGGCTGATAAATAGTAAGTAACATTCATGTCGCACAAAGCTCATGCAATGACCATCTCCAACAAGAGAGAGCATAACCACTTTCCATGATATCTAATGGCATTACTATTGGTGATGTACATATACTATTATGGGCCAGGGTTTAGAGAACACCAAAGTATATCATGGAGTTCACCTGATCCATAACTTTTAATAGATTTTGGTTATGGGGAGCACAAGGGCCCACTTTACAGGTGTGATGCAACAGAGATCTAAAGTATGTTTAAACAAAAACAATGTTTATTCTATGAATCCAAATAACATTTTATAAACACACAGTAAACATCTTATCAACTACCAACACTGATAATCCCCACAGATACAAGACTTAATAACCCTTAATAACTTTCCTAACAACATTCATAAGTCAAAAACCCTTTTTAACAAAGACAGTAGGTTTGCATTCTTTACAGAAACAGGTATTACTTTTAAATCATCAAGTGATCTGGAGACATTCTATAGTAGGCAGCGAGAGAGAGAGAACACCTCCTTGGTTTGAATGCAGGTCCCCAACTGAAAATGAAACTAAAACTCAGAGCCAAGAAACAGCTTCCAGCTCAAACCAAAAGTAAAAAGAAGAAACGCAGCTCAGCTCCACCCACACAATGACATCACTGCAGCTATTTGATAAACACACATTTCTTAAAGGGACCCTCACATGACAGTACCTTGAAAGAAGGAATCCTAAACTACTATGTGTCACAATCCACCACGAGACAGGGTGTGAAGCATTCATTCCATGCCTTTGTAGACAGATGGTACATTTGGGGTAAATAGAAAAATACAAAAAATACCATTTCTGACCCCCACCATAACTATTCTGGGTTGTCATTGACTAGAATCTGAATTGGGCCAGCCACATAAATACCATGGTTAATGGAGGAGCTAAGAGGCAGGATATTCTGTGGCAAGTGGATCACCTTCTGATTCTTCGAACACACCTCAGAATTCAGCAACACTTCACCAAGTCTCCCTTGGCAACACCTCCCAACCTAGAAGGATGATGAGCTGAATGGGTAGCTGACTTCTGTGTTATAGCCATCTTCTTAGGAAGTTCCTTGGTATTTAGAATGATTTGCTTCTGCTCTGGTTTGATAGGTTCTGAGGTGGCTGATAAAGCAATTGTGTGATCTGCAGACTTGGCCATGTGTGGGGCAGGTGGTGCGTGAAGATTGGGTAGGTAGGTTGTTAGATCTGTGTGCTCCCTTAAATACATTCACTTCAACTCTGCGCACTCATAATGAAGACTCCTGATGTCTTTGGTGCCTTCTCGAATGAATCTTCTCCATTTTGGTCAATCACAAGCCAGGGACACCCATGAGTCAGTGGGGAAGTTTGATCTCTTCAGGGATGCTTTGAGGACATCCCCAAAGCATTTCCGCTGTCCTTTTGGGAGTCTCTTGCCCTGAGTAGAGCAATTGCTTTGGCAGTCTGGTGTCAGGCATGTCCAGCCTAGTGGAACTGGTTTTGAGCGCTTAATGTCTCAATACTGGGCAAGTAAGTTGGTCTGCAAGAGAATGCTGTTGTTAGAGTGACTTTCTTGCCACAGGGCTTGAAGTATCAAATCAATGCTGTAACCATACTTTGAGAAGGGCAGCAGGTTACCATGACCCTTAAGAACTACACCAAGGCACACAGCATCCTGACTTAGACATATATTGTCAAGCCCTCCATTGTCAATATCCTGGAACTTCCTATCTAACATCATTGTAGAAGTACCTTCAAATCATGGAATAGAGAAGTTCTAAAAGAAGCCTAACCACCACCTTGTCAAGGGCAATTCAGAGAATGCATTGAAAAAAAGTGCAACAAAGTGAAATTACAGAGTCACACCTGGAGGTACAGGATAGAATAAGTGAGGGCAGTAAAGAAACAAATAATGACGGACAAATCGTTGTATAAACCTCCAAAGAATTAGAAGCTCAGCAGATAAAATAAAAAGGCAAAATGACAGTGAATTGATAGTCGTTGGGGAAGTATTACATACATCAAATGGTTCAATTACAGTCATCTCACTGTGCATTGTGACACTGAATGACTGCAGTATATGATTTCCCCTGTGTGCTTTAGTTTTGTGCCTGTTCTACATTCAGTGAAAATGATTCAAGGACGACTGTTTCACTGAGTTAGAAAATTGATGTTGGTCTTGCGTTTTTTAAACTGCACTTCAGTGCAGCACATAATCTTCTCTAAAGTTATCTTTTTGTATAAGGTGGGATGCTTTGATAAACTTGCACAGAACTTGTGCATTAAATGGATCTTTTTTTTTCCGTGCAAGGATAATATTCCCTGGGAGCCCTGGTATTATTTTCAGTCTTCAGTATCTTTTGAGGGTTCAACTTTAACAATTTCACATCGGATGTTGGACAGACCATGTCATTGCATGATTTCCCCCAGGGCACTGTGGCATTCCTATGTGTTTCCCTCTAGGACAAATGGGTCTGTTACAGCGAATTAGCTGTAACTTGTTAAATAGAACATATCATTGTGCTGTAACATTCTCTTGTGTACAATGGGATTATTCCAGGGGTGTTTTCTAGTAGTTGAATTAGCTCAAGTACAAAATTGCCTATTTTCAAAAAGCATTTTGATGGAGTAAATAAGGAGAAACAGGTTCTGTCAAAAGGAGGGTCAGTCACCAGAGGGACACAGATTTAAAATAATTGGAAAAAGAGGCAGAGGGGAGATGAGATTTTTTAATGTAGCAAATTGCTTGAAAGGATGAAGGCAGCAGATTCAATGGTAATTTGAATATGCTTCAGAATTAAACATTTGCAGGTTTATGGGGAAAAAGCAGAGTTTGGATCTAGTTAGATAGCTCTTTCAAAGGCATAATGAGCAAAATCATTTCCTTCTTGCTGTCATTTCACGATTCATTTTCTTTAGATAATATCCAGTGGATTTGTTTTTCATCGGTGGAAATCTCCCTCAAGCCCAGGCCCTCGCCTTGGCCTGCCATTAGCAATACCTCAGACTTACCTCTGAGCCTGGGCTTCTCTTTGTCAGGATTAGCTGTTGTCTCTGTAGTGCCTCCCTCTCCTCTCCTCCCCGGCGCTGCTGGCCATCCCCTGTCATGCCCCATGCCATGCCCCTGTCTACATCAATGGGAATGAAGTAGAAAGGGTCGAGAGCTTCAGGTTTTTAGGTATCCAGATCACCAACAACTTGTCCTGGTTCCCCCTTGCCGACACTGTAGTTAAGAAAGCCCACCAACGACTCTACTTTCTCAGGAGACTCAGGAAATTTGGCATGTCACCTACGACTCTCACCAACTTCTACAGATGCACCATAGAAAGCATTTTTTCTGATTCTATCACAACTTGGTATGGATCCTGCTCTGCCCAAGACTGCTGGAAACTACAAAAGGTCATGAATGTAGCCCAATCCATCATGCAACCCAGCCTCCCATCCGTTGACTCCTTCTACAATTCCCGCTGCTTCGGAAAGGCATTCAGCATAATTAAGGACCCCATCCACCCCGGACATACTCTCGTCCACCTTCGTCTGCCAGGAAAAAGATACAAAATTTGAGGTCACGTACCAACCAACTCAAGAACAGCTTCTTCCCTGCTGCCATCAGACTTTTGAATGGACCTACCTCGTATTAAGTTGATCTTTTCTCGACACCCTAGCTATGACTGTAACATTACATTCTGTAGTCTCTCCTTCCTTCCCTATGTATGGTATGTGTTGTCGGTATAGCATGCAAGAAACAATACTTTTCACTGTATACTAATACATGTAACAATAATAAATCAAATCAAATCAAATGAAATCATCCAATTGGCCAGCAGCTTCCTCTGGTGGGACTTCCCCCAAGATAGGGGCAGAAGGATAGCCTTAAAGCAATTTAAGCTGCTTCCAGTGTTAAGTTGATTCCGGGTCAACCATCAGGACCATGGGCGTAAAATCTAGCTCCATGCTTTTTAAGTTAAGATGACAAAGAAAGTTTGATTAGCTATTGAATAGCAATAATTTTGGTGACAGTTATGAAGGTATAATTGGAGTGAAAGCACCCATCTGAATTAGGTTCGATGCAAGGCCAGTTATGGCTAGGCCGGTTCTTTATGTTTCAAAAAAATCCCAGTTTGAAGAGGAACTAAAGAAGCTGGAGAGATATGGGGCGGGATTCTCCATCGGTTGACTTCAGAATCGGGAAACGCAATTGGGCGGACAATCGGTTTTGAAGTCGAAATCATGGTGGAGGCCAGTTTCACGCTAAATCACAATTCTCCGGTATCTCAACAGTGGTGTCAATGTATTACAGGATGCATGTACAGTAGATAGGCATATCATTAGCGGGCCTGGTCCGGTATTCTCCGGGGCCCCTGCGATGCTCCACCTCCACTGGATCGATTTCCTGACGGCGAGGTTCAGTTGTGCTTTTAAAAATCATGAAACAGGCGCCAAAGCTGAGGAGAAGGGCATATGGAAAGTGTCCATCATCACCATAGTTTGCTGACAGTTGTGCCGCTGGCCGGGGACTTCTAACAGGTACGGGGGGAGTAGCGAGGAGTGGCCAGGAGGTGGGCTCGGGGGTTGGGGTGGATGGGCACAGAGTACCATTGCTGCACCCTACAAGGCAGCCATGCAGCGGCGCATGCTGCTGACTGCTCACTGTGAGCTTAGGGCCACAGGCCGTATGGATGTCCCTCCAGGGCACCTCCCTAGGTGCTTTCTGGCCCCAGCTGACCCATCACCAGGATGGGTGTGCTCCAGTGCAACCAGTGCCCTGTTGTTGGCTGGGATGAGTGTATGGGGAGTGTAATATGTTTATGCAGCTGCAACTTGACAGCCTCCCTAGTGTCAATCACGAACCCAGCGAATCCTGCACTGTTTCTCATTTGAATCGATTGTGTTCCTCGTGGCTAGCCCCTCCAGAGTCACTGAAACGGTCCAGGTGCAGCGCCTGTTTTGCTGTCAGGAAGTCCACGAATCCTGCCCTGTGTCAACACTTTGTCTCAAGAACGGAGAATCCTGCCGTAAAATTTGATCATGGAGATTGGTTCCATGTTAAGTGTAAATGTGAGACAATGTGGGGACCAGAGTCACAATCAACCAGACAGAGTATGATGAGCGATATCCACTATCAACCTCTTCAGATTCATATGTGGAATCAGTGGAATCCAAGCTATTCACAGAGTTGGATACCTGTGCACAGGTCAGTATAAATCGTGAGTGTCAACAGTACCTCACAATAAAAACACATGTGGGGTTATTGTATATTCCTACAAAAAGCTGCACTATGGGGTGAAATCTTGTGCAAAAATCCTACAAGCTACAATGTGTAAGAACTTGCAAAGAATATTGCATTGCTTTTGCAATCAGGGTGATTTGTTGATTACAACTGTAGTAGAGGAAGAACATTTTCAAGTGTTGGCTGAAGTGCTATAAAGGCTCAGTCATCACAATATGAAGCTGAAAATGAGCTAATATGCTTTTGTGCCACTTGAGATGTTGTACTTTGGCCTGAAAATCAAAGGAAAGGATTTATAATCAGTGAAAAAGAGATTATAGTCACTGTTCTGAGACCAAAAGATCTTTTTGTAGGCATGGTTCAATTTTACTCATGATTGCTGCCTGAACGTGCAACTGTTACCTCCATTACATGAGCTGTTGAAGAAAGATGTGATATGGCAATGGTCCAACACACAAGATGTTTATGATGCATAAGAGAAATTTGACCAGTGATTTTCAACTTGTTCATTACGCCATAAACCATGATGTGAAGCTGGTCTGTAATGCCCCGAACTATGGAGTTGGGCCCATGTTCTGTCACAACATGGATGATGGTCAAGAGAAGTTCCCAGCATTTGCTCTGCGAAGGCTACCCAAAAGTGAACTTAACTACATGCAGATAGAAAAGGAAGTGCTTCGAATCACACAGTTTCATTAGGTTTTACGAGTTTTATGCTGGTTACAGATCATTATTCCTGAGTAGCTATCCTGGGTCCAAAATCTGCAGCACAGATGGGATGCAGCAGCGAGCTGTACTCCACGCTTGGTGTGATGGCAACATTGAACATCAAAGACTTAAAAGTAGGCCGTGAAGGTACAATAGGAGTTGTAGATGAGAAATTACCAATTACTGCAACTGCGAATTTAAAAAAATATATATAAGTTTAGAGTATCCAATTATTTTTTCTCTAATTAAGGGGCAATTTAGCATGGCCAATTCACCTACCCTGCACATCTTTGGGTTGTGGGGGTGAAACCCACGCAGACATGGGGAGAATGTGCAAACTCCACACGGACAGTGACCCAGGACCGGGGTTCGAACCTGGGTCCTCAGCGCCACAGTCCCAGTGCTAACCACTGTGCCACATGCCGCCCCAGCAACTGTGAAATTACTGAAACTCAAGTAAATCAGCTGAAACTCAAGAAAAATATGGGGCTGAATTCTCCATTCTGGAGACTAAGTGTTGACACTTGTGAAAACGATGGAGTTTCACGACGGCATGATCGGGTCCATAGCTGCAGTGATTCAACCGCTCTCAAGGGGCTAGCATGGGCATATCGTAAAACTGAACACTGTTAACGGACCGGCGGCCGATTCGCCAGTTCCATGATTGATGCCCCGCCGCGGCTGCACATAAGTCATTCTCCCCCTCCCAGACACAAGCATCGCAGCCAAGATGGCCACAAGGAGGGAAGCGCCACGCTTCCGGGGCGCCGAACTGGAGACCCTCCTTGACTCCGTGGAGGAGAGGAGGCTGGTGCTGTACCCCAGGCTGGGACGGAGGTCAGAGGCGCCATAGTTCGCTGTGCCTGGGCAGAGGTGGCAGCCGTCGTCAGTGCCGTCGGGGTGGTAGCCCGGACTGCAGACCAGTGCAGAAAAAAAATGGACAACCTCCTCAGAGTAGCCAGAGTAAGTACCCAGCACTGTGCCCCTGGGACCAGCCCCCCCCCCACCATGGGGACGGTAGGACCCCCACCCTGAACCACCTGGCTGTACCCACCCACGCTAGCCGCAATGGCTGTGGCCTGGCCACTGATGCCAACAGAGACGCTACCCCTAGGCTGCATTTGCCAGACTGTCTAGCACTGTTGCTGTTTGTGTTTGCCACACGCCCCCACCCCCAGGACAAGGCTGCGCACAACCGCCGGGAGCGGGAGAAGACCGGAGGGGGACCGGAATACCTGCATCCCCTCACTGTGCCCGAGCAGAGGGCACCAGACATTGTCGGCGGGCTGGAGGAGAGGGCGGTCGCTGACGTGGAGGTCGACGATGTGCCACGATGTGAGACCCCCCTGCCTGGTTGCGGGTCCTCACGACAAATGTGTGCCCACCCCAATTCCCGACACCCTAACCCCCTCACCCCACACCCCATTCCCTAACCCCCCTCAACCCACACCCCAACTCCCCTCACCCTACACCCCAACCTCACTCACCCCAGCCCTCAGCCCAACCCCCTTCACCCCACACCCCAACCCCCCTCAACCGAACCCCCCCTCACCCCCAACCCCCCCTCACCCCCAACCCCTCCTCACCCCAACCTCCCTCACCCCACAATCCAACCCCCCACACCCCATCCCCATTCACCCCAGCCTTCACCACCTCATGCCTCACCCCCGTCTGACTGTCTAATCATACATGCTGTCTCGTGTCTTACAGGACCAGCTGGGGATGGTCCCGGCCCCTTTGGGGCCCCCCGCCCCCAGCGAGTGCCAGGGCCAGTGCCCCCCATAAATCCGAGCATCGACGGGGAGAGCAGTCGGAACACCAGCCCTCTGCCCGAGACGACCCAGGACAGCACGACTCAGGAGACCCCAGAGTTTGGGTCGGAGGAGGACACTGACCTCTGTCACAACTGTCTCCAACACTCTCCACCATCTCAGAGACTATCAGCTCGGTTGGGCAAATTAGTGAGGAGGCTCCTGGGACACTATCTGGTGTGCACCACACAGTCGGTCCGGTACAGCAGGTGGAGGTAGGAGCAGTCGAGGGGCCGGACGGTCGGAGGGCAGGCTGGCCCCAGCAACCAGCTGCCGCCCAGGCGGGTCCCGGGCTCCTGGAACATCCAGTCCCACCCATTGTGCAGGTGCAGGCAATGACCCAGGAACTAGAGGAGGGGATGATGACCGGCTTCCAGCATCTGCAGGCGCAGGTGGAGGAATCCATCCTTGTGCAGGAGCAGGGAGTGGTGCTGGTCATGCTTGCCACCCAGGCCGAAACCACACGGTGGCATCCATGGTAGAAGCAATGGGGGCGACGGTGTCGGATATGGGTCAGGTTATGCAAGGCCTGGGGCATTCTGTGCAGGTGGGGGCTGTGGCCCAGGACAAGACTGCCCACTCACAGGCAACCATGTGCCAGAGCCACCTGGAGATTGCAGCAGCGCTCCTCAGCGTGGCCCAGTCACAGCAGGCCATTGCTGAGAGCATCGGCGGTGTTGCCCAGGCGCTGGCCGGCATCGCACAGACACAGAGGAAGGTGGTCCAGTCCCAGAGGGAGGTGGCCCACTCCCTGTGCTCCATGGGCGCTAACTTTCAGACACTTGTAGATACCAGAGCGGAAAACCAGGACTGGCAGGTGTCGGGTGGGCCTCGGGCATTGGCTCCATTCGCACCCATCCCATGGAGATGCCTGGGGGCCATCAGGCACCCCGAGGGAGGAGGAGGTGCTGGGGCCCAAGCCGGTGACTCATGCAGGGGAGATCCCGGAACACCTCAGCATCTCGTACTCCCCCCTCTCCTGTCCCTGGTGTATCTGATGGGCAGCGGGCAGAACAGGGTGGCACCACGCCACCTGGGACCGCCCGAGCAGTAGCTGGGCCCATCCAGGGTGGGCTGCCCCAGGAGACGGGCGCCAACAGGGACCCTCGTCGCAGGGCAGGAGTTAAAGCAGTCCGCCTCCACTCCTGCTGTACCATCTGGGGAATCATCCAGGTGTCGTGTTAGGGTCCATAAGGCGAGAAAGTTAGACTCCAGTTAACTTGGCATGGGTGCAGGGTACAGTTCAGTTATAGGCGCTAGGGAACAGACGGTATATATTTCTCCACAATAAACACCTGTTAACACCGTTGAAACCTGCCTCTGTGCACTGTCTGATGGGTCTGGGGGTGGGGCGGTCAGTGCTGGCCACTGGGAGTGAGGGGTGGTGGACGTGTGAGGCCCAGTGGGTGGACCGTGTAGCCACCCCCCTCCCCTGACCATCCCCAGCACCCCCTGCCCAGGGATTTGACGGGACCAGGCCAGCTCACATGCAGGGATCACGCAGGTGGAAGGTGCTACTGTGGGCATGAGTCAGACATTGTCAAATGATGTGAAGCACAGAGCTCATCGCAGAGCGGGCTGTCATCATTCTCCATCCCATGGACCAGGCTCGCTGTCACTGCCAAGCCAGTGCCCCAGTTCATAGTGCTGCAGGTATATATACAGGAGAGGGTGTGTGCATGCGGATGCTTTATCATAGAATCATAGAATTTACAGTGCAGAAGGAGGCCATTCGGCCCATCGAGTCTGCACCGGCCCTTGGAAACAGCACCCCACCCAAGGTCCACACCTCCACCCTATCCCCATAACCCAGTAACCCCACCCAACACTAAGGGCACTTTTGGACACTATGGGCAATTTAGCGTGGCCAATCCACCTAACCTGCACATCTTTGGACTGTGGGAGGAAACCGGAGGGTGGGAGGTGCAGGTGTTCGGTGGTGTGGGAGGTGAGGGTGTCTGGTGGTGAAGAGGAGTGGTATTGTGGTGTCCGTGCCCCTGCCCTAGTTGGTGAAACGCGTGTCGACTAATGTGTCCCATGGTTGCTGGCCCTGGCAATGGTGTTGTGCGGCCTCCCGTGCCTGGCCCATGTCCCGCTCATTGTCCCTCTCCCTATCATCCTCCTCGTCTGACGAGCCATGCTCTTGCTCCTCATCCTCCTCCAGAACATCGTCCCTCTGCTGGGCTACATTGTGGAGGACACAGCAGTCACCACGATGCGGGCGATCCTCCTGGCCTTGTACTGGAGGGCCCCTCCGAAGGCGGTCCAGACATTTTCAGGACCCCAAAGCACCTCTCGCCAACATCCCCTGGTCGCACAATGGGCATCATTGAATCGGGTCTCAGCATCGGTCTGTGGCCTCCGTATTGATGTCATCAGCCACGACTACTGTCACCCAGCAACCAGCCCACCAACCGGGTTGGGGGGGGGGTCCCTCAAACATGTTGGGGATCACAGGCTGTGGCAAAACAAACGAGTCATCCACACTGCCCGGGAATCGGGTGCAGACGTGCAGGATCCTCATCTGGTGGTCACAGACCACCTGAACATTCATGGAGTGGTACCCCTTCGTGAACACAGCCTGTTATCCGCCGGTGGCCGTAGGGCGACATGCACCCCATCGATGACCCCCTGGACCCGGGGCATCCCAGCAACGTCAGCAAACCCTGCTACCCGGGCATCCTAGTGGGTGCAGTCCATGTCTGGGAAATGCCGGACAGGTCCCCACTCGGCGACTGGAAAGACCCCGTCGCATATAAGTTGAGCGCCACCGTCACCTTGACGGCCACCGGTAGCGGGTGTCCTCCCCCATTCCCCTGCAGTGCCAGATGTGCCATCTTGTGGCAGATGTGTCGGACAGTCTCCCGGCTCATCGGCAGTCTCCTCCTACAGGCCCTGTCCGGGAGGTCCTCCAATGATATGCGGTTGCGGTGGACGCGTTCCCTCATCCGGCGCCTCCTTGGCACCTCCTCCTCCTCCTCATCCTATTGGATGGCTGGCCCTCCAGTCTGAACGGCTGCCACCTGCCCATCTGCAGCCCGCTCCTCTGCTGCAGCCTCCGCCTCCTCTCTGAGCCGCCCCGCCCACACTGTCACAGGGCTGAATGCAGGGCTGTGGCTGCCGCAACGACGGCCAACATCGCAGGTTGGTGACCAAACTTGATTATCTGCAGGGGGAGAAGGGAAAACATGGCAACATGGTGCATACACCCGTGCGCAACCAGGTGCCATGGGCTACATGATGGCCCCAGTTGTCACCGTGCGCCCCAACGATGCATGCCCTCACCCCCACACCCGTTGGTGCTCCCGGTCCTGGCGCCCGTCCCTGCTGCCAGGGCCACCGTTTGATGGCGACCGTCGGTGGGGCCCTGGGTGGCCCCCGGTGGGTGTCGCTGGTTGAGTGGGGTGGCCGGGGGGAAGGGGGTGATGTGGCCAGGGAGAGGAGGGCAGGAGGGTCCCGCCCACCCAAGTGGGCGTTTTCTCTGTGCCACCCAAGGGCCAGAATGGGTGGCCAACAAGATGGCTGCCATAATGGGGCTCAGTGCGTGGCCACCGCCTGTCATGTCGGGGGCTCTCTGGCTGCTCGGCCTGTCTCTTCCCCCCCCCCTTCCTTGCCCCTCCCCGGCTCTGGCAGGGCCCCCCTGCCCCTCCCCCCCCCCCACAAGAAGCACGGCCGGTGTTCGATACGGGAGCCCGCAGTCCCCCAACGCCACCTCCTACCTCCTCTCACAGCCTCCTCAGCCAACACGCCAGCTTCATGATTTTTAAAAGGTTAGAAACATGCCGTCGGGAAATTGGCTCATCCGGGCGCAGAATCGCTGAAGCCCCGTGTGGTGAATCACTGTACACCTGTATTAGGTGATGTAAGGTAGGATCTGTACTACAGGTTCGCCGGTAGCCCCTGCCGGCTGGCTCCGCCCAGTAGGAGGAGTATAAATATGCGTGTCCTTCATTCAGCTGCCATTTCGCCAGCTGCAGCAGGAGGCCACGCATCTGACTGTTATAAAGCCACAGTTGTACCCAACCTCAGTCTTTGTGCAATTGATCGTGCATCACCCCGGAGAATCGGTCGTCATGGCAGATAACGAGATGCATACTGTACTTCCGGGCCGCGCGGCGGGCACCCCGATTTGGTCGAGTTGGGGATTCCGGAGAATTCCGATTCGGCGAGAAACAGGCATCGAGCCCGTTTTTGCTGCGGAGCCGATTCTCCGGCCGATCGTGTTTCGCGATTTTGCCGCGATGTCACGGGGAATCCAGCCCATGGTTTTTTAAAAAAGTCAATGAGCAGAATGGTTGGGCTGAGTTTGATAGGAGCATCAATGAGGAACTGAAACCATTCCACAAATGGCTTGATGAGTGGGCCTGTGGGCAGGGCTGCATTAGGTGGGCTCACAGCATGGTGGTGCCTAGTTCTTTACGAGATAACATTCTGGCAGAACATGCTGACCACACAGGAGTAGTTAGTATGAGAGAAGTTTTGCTTATTGGCCCGGTCTAGTCGGTGATCTAAAATTTATTGGTTGGAAAATGGCCAGTAGCCAAAACTGCAGGAATAGGCCACACAAAAAAAATCCTTCACGACCAGGTCATGGTCAAGTTGAACATTTTAAAGAGCTCATATAGACTTTTGTGAAAAGGAAAACAGGATTGCAGTGAGAATTGAGCAACGTGAGAGAGGAAGACTTAAACATCATGAAAGTTAATTATAAAAAGATAATTAAAGAAGAAAATACAGGCTGTGAATAAGCTTGCTGATGTCATGAACCACAAAGACATAAAAGTGGATCGAAAGGGACAAACAAAGCAGATGTTAACAAAAAGAAACAAGCCAAGATCATTCCGTGAGTCCAAAACTTGACTCCAAACCAAAACCTGTCAGGTTCGGAACTTTTCGTAAACGAGTTGTTAGATTTGATTTATAGAGCTAGCTGAGAGTCTGTTATATTGATGCCAAATATGCATATTTTCGCAGATTTATTTGTTTTTGTAATTTAAAAAAAATATTTGAAAGGAGATAGCAGTGTGTGATGGGGTGATTAAACACAAGCCATGATTTCCATAAAGTGGCTATCAGAGACCGATTGCAACTCTGCTCCTACATACACTAAAATGCAGCCGCACCTTTCTCACCCAACCCACTTAACGCTGGGTGAGGAAAGTGCCGTGCAGGAATCCTCTCAGTCGAATGCAGGAGAGTCGGATGAAACAGAAGACAATTACCTTTTATTATGGCACTAGTTCCTGTAAAACAGGAAAGTTTAAAGGTCCAGTCATTTTGAGAAGCCAGGGAGAAGATGTGAGGGGCGAGGGTCGGGGGTCCAGAGTAGCCAATAGTGAGAGATTAGTGGGAGTTGCAGGGCAATGGTGGTGGGGGAGTAGTCGGGAATTCAGGAAAGCAGAGGGGATAATCTTTATTGTCACAAGTAGACATTAACACTGCAATGAAGTTACTGTGAAAAGCCCCGAGTCGCCACATTCCGGCGCCTGTTTGGGTACACGGTGGGAGAATTCAGCATGTCCAAATTACCTAACAGGGATTTCGGGATTTGTGGGAAGAAACCGGAGCACCCGGTGGAAACCCACACTGACACGGTGAGAACATGCAGACTCCACACAGACAGTGACCCAAGCCGAGAGTCGAATCTAGGACCCTGGAGCTGTGAAGCAACAGTGCTACCCACTGTGCTACCGTGCTGCCCATGGATGGGGGGTGAAGGGGTGGTCGGTATGGTGAGGGGGTTAGTTATATGGGGGGATGTGGGCAGCAGTGGTCAACATAGTCAGGATCCCATGGGGATCCCACACCCCATGTATGACACCACTGGGATCAGACTTTATGGGCCAATAATCATAGAAGTTACAGTGCAGAAGAAGGCCATTTGGCCCATCGAGTCTGCACCGGCTCTTGGAAAGAGCACCCTATCCAAGCCCATAACGCCGCCCTATCCCCATAACCCCGTAACCCCACCCAACACTAAGGACAATTTTGGACACTAAGGGCAATTTATCATGGCCAATCCACCTAACCTGCACATCTTTGGACTGTGGGAGGAAACCGGAGCACCCGGAGGAAATCCACGCACACACGGGGAGAACGTGCAGACTCCGCACAGACAGTGACCCAGCGGGGAATCGAACCTGGGACCCTGGAGCTGTGAAGCAATTGTGCTAACTACTATGCTACCGTGCTACTTTCACATTATCTGCCCGAATTGTTGTCTGTCTCTTTACATGTGCCTTCCAACAAGTGCCTTCCAGGGTCCCAGGTTTGATTCCCGGCTTGGGTCACTGTCTGTGCAGAGTCTGCACATCCTCCCTGTGTGTGCGTGGATTTCCTCCGGGTGCTCCGGTTTCCTCCCACAGTCCAAAGATGTGTGGGTTAGGTGGATTGGCCATGCTAAATTGTCCTTAGTGTCCAAAATTGCCCTTAGTGTTGGGTGTTGGGTGGGGTTACTGGGTAATGGGGATAGGGTGGAGGTATGGGCTTGGGTAGGGTGCTCTTTCCAAGAGCCAGTGCAGATTCGATGGGCCGAATGGCTTTCTTCTGCACTGTAAATTCTATATCTATATCTATATAACTGAACCCAAACTGGTGAGACTTTGGAATCGACCAATTAACGTTTCAATTCTCTCCTTTATTTGGTGAAGGCGTGTGAACTCATTTAAATTGATTATATCTTCAAATTTGTTTTGAGCAGGAATTTGCATACTGTGTTTTTATATTTGGTAATAAAGAAAGTTTAGATCAATTTTATGTGGGTGTTGATACAGTCTATGCTTTGCTCTTTTGAAAAATGCCAATGATGAGCTGATCACTCTGAAATGTGATTAAAAGTGTTTTCTGTCATTTTCCTCAGTGGACACAAAGATTTGGTTTCAAACCCCAAGCAATTCATGTTTGCCTGTCATGCTGATTTATTTAAGTAATTTAATCTACTATCTGGTTGGATTGTTTAGATTCTACACTTACAAATCGTGTATTGGCACTTGAGTGGTCAATTATGTCCAATTTGCTGCCTAAACACCCTGCTTCCTGCACTACTTGGATGAATTTAGTGATCATAAATAACCAAAATAGCAGCCTTTTTGCAATTGAAAACTCAGTTTGCTTTCTGAAAATCTGTTCAAAAAGGAGTACACAGTGGGGTTGGTTTTCACATTGTACAAGGGTGTTTCATGCTTTTTATTTTCATTTAATTTCAATGTAATTGGCTTCATGGCAGTATTCCCATTGCCAAGTCAGAAAGTAGATGGTTGGAACAATGCTCCACAGTGGAAACCTTTTGCTTCTGTATTCTGGGTTGATATTGGTGTTTGAGAGTTGTGCATGCTCTCCCCCTCCTGTACCACTTTCCTCGCCCTTCCCCTACTTTATGGCACCTGGAGGTTCCCCATGAGGTCACTCAGTATCCTGACTTGGAAATATATCGCTGTTGCTGGGTCAAAATCCTGGAACTCCCTCCCTAACAGCACTCTGGATGTACCTGCACCTCAGGGTCTGTAGCGGTTGAAAAGGCAGCTCACCTCAAAGGCAACTAGGGATGGGCAATAAATGCTGGCCTAGTCAGCAATGCCCACATCCTGTAAATTAATTTTAAAAAAAGTGGGAGTCCATGAAACCACCTTGGAACTAACCGCCTATCAGCTTGTATGAAATTGGTTACAGCCAGGCAAGCAGAAGTCACGTCGCCTTTCAGACTGTTAATCACCCAACAACTATTAACTGCTTCACTCTGTTCTCCAAAGGTGCAATGATATTGAAAACCATTACCACATCAAGTAGTTCATTTATCCACAATGCCATCACAGGAACTAGGATGTAATTTTCACCAACCTCCCTATAAATAATGTTGAAGGGAACTCGATGTATCTGACAAATACCAAGTAATGATCTACAAAGAATAGGGAGGCATGTTTCCAGATCAGACATAGGCGGCTAATTTTCCAATTTTGTATTCACCTGTGCTCCTTGGCCCTAGTACCTATTTTCACCTCTATTGTTTCTTTTTAAATTTTTTTTAAAAAATTATCTTTTTTTTATTAAGGGGTAATTTAGCGTGACCAATCCACCTACCCTGCACATCTTTGCGTTGTGGGGGCGAGACCCGTGTAGACACGGGGAGAATAGGCAAACTCCACACGGACAGTAACATGGGGCCAGGATCGAATAGATCCTCAGCACCGTGAGGCAGCAGTGTTAACCACTGTGCCACCCATCTCTGCTGTTTACATGAATTACATTGCTTTTAATTTTCTTCTCTTTTCTCACCACTGTTCTCTGCTTGCCTTTTGTTGAGAGTATGGTTTCATAGCCACTTGTCACCCTCCGATGTCTTGGCAATGAGGCCTTGAGTCATAAAGAGCTTGGTTTGGGTGTTGTTCTCATGCTACTTGACCATAGGAGGTGGAGAGCAGTAATCCGGTATGATCCTCCACCAATATCCATACTCACTGGGTCCCTACAGGCTGGATGCAATCAGGGGTTGGAGGCGTAGGCTGATTTCCTCTTAATTAAGGGGTAATCAGGCAATTGTAGAATCCTTATTGCCAATAGGCTGATTTCAGATAAATCGTCACCAAGGAAGAAACAGACTTGGAATTTGGTGGTCTATGTAGGTTTTAGAAGGCTACGAAGGAGTCCACACTGAGTAATTCAAAGAAACTTCATTTATTTACAATAACTATTATATACATCACCCGGTAGATCCCAACTGGGTCTGTCTTGCCGGTTCCAAACTGACCGGTTTTATATACCATACAACTAGACCTTGTTTAGAGATCCCCTGCCCCCTTAACGGGGCAACTTGTATTCTGCAAGATTCACAGGGAAGTTAATTGCTCCCACCCCATAAGATACTTGCGGGTTATAACACCAGGTCAACTATTCACTGCCCCGTGTGGCATTGTGGTGCACGAGGCATGAGACTCCTCTCCCCCACCAAGTGCTACACTCACCTGAGTTCCTCTGGGAGGTCTGCTCTACAGGTGCATACCTTGGGAGACCAGTCATGATTTTTTTTTTAATATTTAGAGTACCCAATTCAGTTTTTCCAATTAAGGGGCAATTTAGCATGGCCAATCCACCTAGCTTGCACATTTTTGGGTTGTGGGGGCGAAACCCAAGCAAACACAGGGAGAATGTGCAAACTCCACACAGACAGTGACCCAGAGCCGGGATCGAACCTGGGACCTCGGCGCTGTAAGGCCGCAATGCTAACCCACTGCGCCACCATGCTGCCCAGGGAGACCAGTCATGATTGACAATGTCAAGCCAACATGAATGGATTTTCTGATGGCGGGGGGAGGAGGATTCAGGCTCAGGGAACCTGATAACGATATGTTATTGAATTTAAATGATATTCCTGCTGTTGAACATCAGGAAACCTGGCCCGACTCTGATGGAGAGAAAACAGTGTTTAGGTCCACGTAAAATGGGATTTGTCTGTTCTCTGATATTTTCCACTTCCGTAGTTGCATCTGCCCGACACGATCTCATCAGGAGCGGAAAATCCCAGCCTATGTTCTCTGAAATTTTTTTTGTGACTAAACAGAAAAGATGTACCTTCCGACCATCTGAGGCAACGGTTCTGGTAAGTTCCTTCCCCTCCCTTTCATGGACATTGTATATAATTAATGGATCAGGCAAGACTGGAATTCTTTCTAAACATTGAATTGTTTGAAATAATTGCAAACGTGACAGAATGTTACATCATCAGGTGAAAGAGAGAAAGAAGAGTTAAAGGTTTGAAACATTTACAGTTGTCTGGACGATAAACAAGAAAATCACATGTTTCCGCATAGGCCAAAATTTAAAAATCCAAATATGGTAAAAATGTCCAGAATTGACACCTTTTGTAGGGTGTTAAATTTCTCTCTGAGGCCACTGGTCGATTATACAAATATTTTGTAAACTTGTAATCAAAATAACAAAAACACATGACCCCCCCCCTCTTTAACCTCTGACAGCAACTTCGAGTGTCTGGACATTACAACACAAGATTGCAATAGTGCATTTCGGTCCCAAAGTTTGCTTCATCTTTGTCCAATGCCAAAGCAATGTAGGGTGTAAAGAAGGACTTGTTGTTTTTTTGTTTTGGTATAAATGTAATTTTGTTTTGTAAATGAGATTATGTTATTTATCCTCAGATGTCTCTGCTTCTATTCGATGACAAATTTAGGACCTTCACAATAGAGCTTCTTAAAGTTGGGGTATCTCACCTCATAGAATTTATCATAGAATTTACAGTGCAGAAGGAGGCCATTCGGCCCATCGAGTCTGCACCGGCTCTTGGAAAGAGCACCCTACCCAAGCCCACACCACCCTATCCCCATAACCCAGTAACCCCACCCAACACTAAGGGCAATTTATTACACTAAGGGCAATTTAGCATGGCCAATCCACCTAACCTGCACATCTTTGGACTGTGGGAGGAAACCGGAGCACCCGGAGGAAACCCACGCACACATGGGGAGTCACCCAAGCCGGGAATCGAACCTGGGACCCTGGAGCTGTGAAGCAATTGTGCTATCCACAATGCTACCGTGCTACCTTCCACAATGCTACCGTGCTGCCCACCTCATTAAGCTATGTTCTCCATTACTAAACGTAGCTCAACTCATTAGAGAACAATTGGTCTGAAGAGCTTTATCCTAATTATAACATCACCAGTAAAGCCTATACAGATTTGTATTGTTAAGAATTCTTTAAGAATGTCTGGATTGTTGGCAAGGTCAGCATTTGCTGCCCATCCTTAACTGTCCTTGAGAAGATGGTGAGCTGTCTTGGACCATAACACCATAAGACATAGGAGTCTGCTCCGCCATTCAATCATGGCTGATATTTTCTCATCCCCATTCTCCTGCCTTCTCCCCATAACCCCTGATCCCCTTATTAATCAAGAACTTATCTATCTCTGTCTTAAAGCCACTCAGTGAATTGGCCTCCACAACCTTCTGCGACAAAGAGTTCCACAGATTCACCACCCTCTGGCTGAAAAAATTCCTTCTCATCTCTGTTTTAAAGGATCGTCCCTTTAATTTGAGATGGTGTCCTCTGGTTCTAGTTTTTCCTATAAGTGGAAACATCCTCTCCATGTCCACTCTACCCAGGCCTCGCAGTATTTTGTACGTTTCAATAAGATCCCCTCTCATCCTTCTAAACTCCAACGAGTACAGACCCAGAGTCCTCAAACATTCCTCGTACGACAAGTTCTTCATTCCAGGGATCATTCTTGTGAACCTCCTCTGGACCCTTTCCAAGGCCAGCACATCCTTCCTCAGATATGGGACACAAAACTGCTCACAATACTCCAAATGGGGTCTGACCAGAGCCTTATACAGCCTCCAGATATGGGACACAAAACTGCTCACAATACTCCAAATGGGGTCTGACCAGAGCCTTATACAGCCTCAGAAGTACATCCCTGGTCTTGTATTCTAGCCCTCTTGACATGAATGCATTGCATTTGCCTTCTTAACTGCCGTCTGAAACTGCACATTAACCTTCAGAGAATCATGAACAAGCACTCCCAAGTCCCTTTGTGCTTCTGCTTTCCGAAGCATTTCCCCATTTAGAAAATAGTCTATGCTTAGATTCCTCCTTCCAAAGTGCATAACCTCACACTTTTCCACATTGTATTTCATTTGCTACTTCATTGCCCACTCTCTTAGCTTGTCCAAGTCCTTCTGCAGCCTCCTTGCTTCCTCAATACTATCTGTCCCTCTACAGATTTTTGTATAATCTGCAAATTTAGCAACAGTGCCTTCATTAATGTATATTGTAAAACGTTGTGGTCCCAGCACAGACCCCTGAGACACACCACTAGTCACTGGCTGAAATCCTGAAAAAGACCCCTTTATCCCCACTCTTTGCCTTCTGCCAGTCAGCCAATCCTCTATCCATGCCAGGATCTTACCCTAAACACTTATTTAACTTATTTAACAGTCTCCTATGCGGCACCTTGTCAAAGGCCTTCTGGAAATCTAAATGAATCACATCCACTGATTCTTCTTGAATCGCTGCAGTCCATTCGGTGTAGATGCACCTACAGCACTGTTAGGTAGAGGGTTCCAGAATTTTGACCTAGCAACAGTGAAGGAACGGCAACATGGTCCAAGGCAGGATGGTATGTGGCTTGGAGAACTTGTAGGTGCTGGTGTTTCCATCTGTCTGCTGCACCTGTCCTTCTTGAGGGTAGAGGTCAGAGGTTTGGAAGGTGCTGTCAAAGGAGGTGTGGTGAATTACTGAAGTGCATCTTGTATACGGTGCACTTCCCCCAATTACTCCACTCTTCCCCCAATTACTGATCTGCAGTGCCAGCAGTTTGTGGTACAAACTGCTGGCACTGCAGATCAGTAATTGGGGGAAGAGTGAGTGTTTAAGGCGTTGGATGGTGTGCCAATCAAGCAGGCTGCTGTGACCTCGATGGTTTCCAGTATTTAGGGACATAGGGGCAGGCCATTCAGCCCATCGAGCCTGCCCTGCCATTCAATATAATCATGGCTGAGGATCCACTTCAAAGCCTTTTCCCACACTATCCACATATCCCTTTACATCATTGGCTTTACAAACCGGTCAATCTCTGCTTTAAACGTGTTCAATGACTGAGCTTCCACAGCCCTTTGGGGTGGAGCATTCCAAAGATTCACAACCCTCTGTGTAAAAATGATTCTCGCCATCTTGGTCCTAAATTGCTTCCCTTTTATTTTGAAATAATGTCCCCTGGTTCCAGGTTCCCCGCCCAAGGGAAACATCTTACCTGCATCTACCCTGTCTATTCCTTTATGTATTTGGTATGTTTCAAAAAGGTCTCTTCTCATTCTTCAAGACACTGAGAATAGAGACCTAGTTTCCCCAATCTCTCTTTATAGGACAGTGTTACCATCCCAGGAACAAATCTGATGAACCTTCATTGCACTCCCTCTGTGTTAATAATATATTTCCTAAGGTATGGGGACTAAAATTGTACCCAATACTCCAGCTGTGCTGGAAGTGTTGTTGGAGCTGCATTCATTCCGGCAATTAGCAATTATTCCATCACCCTTCTGACTTGTGCTTTGTGGATAGGGGACAGACTTTGAGGAGTCAAGAAGTAAGTTACTCACCTCCTGATCTGCTGTTCTGGCAACAGTATTTATATTGCTAGTCCAGTTCAGTTCCTGGCCACTGGTAACCCATAATATGTTGGTGGTGGGGGATTCAGCAATGGTTCGGCCATTGACTATCAAAGGGGGGATGGTTAGATTGTCTCTTATTGGAGATAGTCATTGCCTGTCACTTGTGTGGCATGAATGTTACTTTCTACTCATCAGTCCAAGCCTGAATGTCGACCTGTTCCAGTTGCATAAGGGCATGGACTGCTTCAGTATCTGAGAAATGATGAATTGTGCAGTCATCAGTGAACATCCCCACTTCTGACCTTATGATGGAGAGAAGGTAATTGATGATGTCACTGAAAATGGTTAGGCCTAGGACACTATCCTGAGGAGCTCCTTCAACAATGTCCTGGACTGTGATGATTGAATTGCAACAACACCCATCTTCCTTTGTGCTACCTATGGCTTCAACCTGTTGAGAGTTTTCACCGATTCCCATTGAATTTATTTTGCTCGGGCCCCTTGATGCGACACTCCATCTAATGCTGTCTAGATGTCAAGGGCAGTCACTCTCATCTCATCTCAAGTTAAGATCCTTTGTCCAACTTTAGACCAAGGCTTGAATGAAGTCAGGGGCTGGGTGACCCTACTGGAACCCACATTGAGCATCGGTGAGGAGGTTATTGCTGAGTAAATGCCACTTGGTAGCACTGTCGATGACACCTTCCATCAGTTTGTTGATGATCGAGAGTAGACTGATGGGGTGGTAATTGGCCGAGTTTGATTTGTCCTGACAGAAATTCAGAATGCAATCTACAAAATGTCCAAAGAATACAGAGTGAAAAATGAAATTTGAGTAATTTTCATTTCCAAATCTATTGAATCTATCATTTGTTGATGTGATGTCATTGTCATGTACATTCCTCCCCCTTCACGAATGGTAACTCACCATTTTGTACCACAAAATAGTGAGTTGTTTGGCGTTATAGTGCAAAGGCTTTGCTTCAGCATTTAATTGGAATAAGTTCCAATGCATTGATTGCAAACTCTGCGGTGGTAAAAGACAATCCCTGTCACCTCCACAATCTCTTAGACTCTGCATAGTCCATGTCGAACAGGCACAGGAATGTGGCGATGAGGGGATTTTCACAGTAACTTCATTGCAGTGTTCGTGCAAGCCTACTTGTGACAATAAATCTCCACATCATTGTGACAATAAAGATTATTATTATTCTGGAAAGAGGAATCATATAACAAAGGAGGAGGGAGTTCAACCAATAATGTCTGTGCCAGCTCTTGTAAAGAGCTGCCCAATTAGCTCCACTATCCTGCTCTTTCCCCAAGGCCTTGTATTTCCCCCCCAAGTTTTTATCCAATTCTCGTTTGAAAGTTGCTGTTGAATCTGCTGTCAGCACCCTTTCAGGCAGTGCAATCCATATCAGAACAGTTTGCTGCAGAGAAGTGTTCACGGAAGAACACTGTACAGATTAAAACTGAATATATTACAGGGAACAGATAAGTGATCCAAAAATATCTCACCATGTTCCTGTAAAACCTTTACAATGATTGGATATTGTGCTTGTTAAGACAGGCGTAGAATGAATCTTGTCTCCATTCGAGAACGAGTGCCTGGAAATCCCAGCTGTCCTATACTTGACCTATATTGAGGAATGTTTTCTTTGCCTTTCACAGCTGTTTCTCAATCAGTGTGGTAGATTGCAGTCACACCCAGAACCTCACTGTAGTTTCTTCCAGAAGTTCACTGTCTTCGTCCATTTCCTGAATTTCTTCTGAGGCTTTTTGTCTGACCTATTAAGAGACCAAAAAGACAAGCTCAGTAAGAAGTAATTCATGATAAGCACGTTGTAAGGAACTCGTAGGCTGAGCTCATCGTTTGGTAAGAAGTAGAACTGGGAGGACTTCCGGGTGCGGCGATGACCAGCTAAGTCGCACGTTTCGGCAGCTCCCGGTGGAACGGACTTTTGGGCTCTTAATAGGAGCCCCAACGGCAATTTTAACGGCTAAAAGCACTGTGCGGTAAACCAGAAGGGAAACCCCCCCTGGACACGGATGGAAAAAGGAGAGGAAAGTGGCCGGATTGCGGTGGATCCTTTAGAGCAGCGGCAAGGAAGGCAAGCACAAACCAAGATGGCGTCGGAAGGTGGCAGTTTAATATGGGGCCCTGAACAACACGTGTTCTTGAAGCGCTGCGTGGAAGAACTTAAAAAGGAGATGAAGAAGGAGCTGTTGGCCCCGATATTACAGGCGATTGAAGGGCTAAAGGATGAGCAAAAGACCTAGGAGCAGGAGCTTCGGGTCGTGAAGACAAAGGCTGCCGAGAACGAGGACGATATACAAGGCCTGGTGGTGAAGATGGAGATGCACGAGGCACACCATAAAAGGTGTGTGGAAAGGCTGGAGGTGCTGGAGAATAATGCGAGGAGGAAGAATTTAAGGATTCTTGGTCTTCCCGAGGGTGCAGAGGGGGCGGACGTCGGGGCATATGTGAGCACGATGCTGCACTCGTTAATGGGATCGGAGGCCCCGACGGGTCCGTTGGAGGTGGAGGGAACCTATCGAGTTATGGCGCGAAGACCGAGGGCTGGAGAAATTCCCCGAGTCATAGTGGTGAGATTTCTCCGATATAAGGACAGAGAGATGGTCCTCAGGTGGGCAAAGAAAACTCGGAGCAGTAGGTGGGAGAACACGGTGATCCGCGTATATCAAGATTGGAGTGCGGAGGTGGCGAGAAGGAGGGCGAGCTTTAATCGGGCCAAGGCGGTGCTTCATAAAAGGAAGGTCAAATTTGGAATGCTGCAGCCGGCAAGACTGTGGGTCACACATCAAGGGAAACACCATTACTTTGAAACGGCAGATGAGGCATGGACATTTATTGTCGAAGAGAAATTGGAATAAGTGGGTTATAAAAAAGAACGTTTGAGACAAAGTGGTGGGGCGAATATGGGGGGCGAAGAGGGGGAAAAAGGGGGGAGAGATGATTTTTAAGTTGTTAATCCTGCGACCCTGTAACTTTTCTCTCTTCCCCATGTTATGGGGGAGGGAGGGAGGGAGGTGGAGGAGCTGGGGGCGTCGGCCATTGGGGGGCAGGGCCAAAAGGGAAGCGCGGGCTTTGTTCCCGCGCTATGATAATTATGGCGGGAACAGGGAAGCAGGAAGGAGGGGGCGTCGCACAGTGCGAGCCGAGGTCACGGGGGGAAGCCGAGGTCGGCCAGAGTTTGCTGACTTCTGGGAGCAACATGGGGGGTGCAATTACGCTAGTGAGGGATCTAGCGGGGGGGGGGGGGGTTAACTGGGTTGCTGCTGCTGGGGAGAAGGGGGAGCTGGTATGGGGTGGGGTGGGCGGGGCGGGGGGCGCCGCCTGGGGGGGACACAGCTACGTGGGAACCGGGTGAGGAGCTGGATAAAAAAAAGGGCATGGCTAGTCGACAAGGGGGGGGGGGGGGGTAAAGAGGCCCCCAACCCGGCTGATCACGTGGAATGTGAGAGGGCTGAACGGGCCGATAAAGAGGGCACGGGTACTCGCACACCTAAAGAAACTTAAGGCAGATGTGGTTATGCTGCAGGAGACGCATTTGAAACTGATAGACCAGGTCAGACTACGCAAAGGATGGGTGGGGCAGGTGTTTCATTCGGGGCTAGATGCAAAAAACAGGGGGGTGGCCATACTAGTGGGGAAGCGGGTAATGTTTGAGGCAAAGACCATAGTGGCGGATAGTGGGGGCAGATACGTGATGGTGAGTGGCAAATTACAAGGGGAGGCGGTGGTCTTAGTGAACGTATATGCCCCGAACTGGGATGATGCCAACTTTATGAGGCGCATGCTAGGACGTATCCCGGACCTAGAGGCGGGGAAGCTGGTAATGGGTGGAGATTTTAACACGGTGCTGGAACCAGGGCTGGACAGATCGAGGTCCAGGACCGGAAGGAGGCCGGCTGCAGCTAGGGTGCTTAAGGATTTTATGGAGCAGATGGGAGGAGTAGACCCCTGGAGATTTAGTAGACCTAGGAGCAAGGAGTTTTCGTTTTTCTCCTATGTCCACAAAGTTTATTCACGGATAGACTTTTTTGTTTTGGGAAGGGCGCTGATCCCGAAGGTGACGGGGACGGAATATACGGCTATAGCTATTTCGGATCATGTTCCACATTGGGTGGACTTGGAGATAGGGGAGGAAAAAGAACAGCGTCCACCCTGGAGAATGGACATGGGACTATTGGCGGACGAGGGTGTGTGCTTAAGGGTGAGGGGGTGTATTGAAAGGTACTTGGAACTCAATGATAATGGGGAGGTCCAGGTGGGAGTGGTCTGGGAGGCGCTGAAGGCAGTGGTTAGAGGGGAGCTGATATCAATCAGGGCACATAAAGGAAAGCAGGAGGGTAGGGAACGGGAGCGGTTGCTGAAAGAACTTCTGAGGGTGGACAGGCAATATGCGGAGGCACCGGAGGAGGGACTGTACAGGGAAAGGCAAAGGCTGCATGTAGAATTTGATTTGCTGACTACGGGTAATGCGGAGGCACAGTGGAGGAAGGCACAGGGTGTACAGTACGAATATGGGGAGAAAGCGAGTAGGTTGTTGGCCCACCAACTGAGGAAAAGGGGAGCAGCGCGGGAGATAGGGGGGGTGTGAGAGATGAGGAGGGAGAGATGGAGCGGGGAGCGGAGAGAGTGAGTGGAGTGTTCAAGGCATTTTATGAAAGATTATATGAAGCGCAGCCCCCGGACGGGAAGGAGAGAATGATGTGCTTTCTGGATCAGCTGGAATTTCCTAAGGTGGAGGAGCAGGAGAGAGTGGGGCTGGGAGCACAGATTGAGATGGAGGAAGTAGTGAAAGGGAATGGGAGCATGCAGGCGGGGAAGGCCCCGGGACCAGACGGATTCCCAGTTGAATTCTATAAGAAATATTTGGACATGCTGGCCCCGCTACTGATGAGAACCTTTAATGAGGCGAGGGAAAGGGGGCAACTGCCCCCGACTATGTCAGAGGCAACGATATCGCTCCTCCTAAAGAAGGAAAAAGACCCGCTGCAATGCGGGTCATACAGGCCCATTTCCCTCCTGAATGTGGATGCTAAGATTCTGGCCAAGGTAATGGCAATGAGGATAGAGGATTGTGTCCCGGGGGTGGTCCATGAGGACCAAACTGGGTTTGTGAAGGGGAGACAGCTAAATACAAATATACGGAGGCTGCTAGGGGTAATGATGATGCCCCCACCAGAGGGGGAAGCGGAGATAGTGGTGGCGATGGATGCCGAGAAAGCATTTGATAGAGTGGAGTGGGATTATTTGTGGGAGGTGCTGAGGAGATTTGGCTTTGGAGATGGGTATATTAGATGGGTACAGCTGCTGTATAGGGCCCCGATGGCGAGCGTGGTCACGAATGAACGGGGGTCTGAATATTTTCGGCTCCATAGAGGGATGAGGCAGGGATGTCCTCTGTCCCCATTATTGTTTGCACTGGCGATTGAGCCCCTGGCAATAGCATTGAGGGGTTCCAGGAAGTGGACGGGAGTACTCAGGGGAGGAGAAGAACACCGGGTATCTCAGTATGCGGATGATTTGTTGTTATATGTGGCGGACCCGGCGGAGGGGATGCCAGAGATAATGCGGATACTGGGGGAGTTTGGGGATTTCTCAGGGTATAAATTGAACATGGGGAAAAGTGAGTGGTTTGTGGTGCATCCAGGGGAGCAGAGCAGAGAAATAGAGGACTTACCGTTGAGGGAGGTAACAAGGGACTTTCGGTACTTGGGGATCCAGATAGCCAAGAATTGGGGTACATTGCATAGGCTAAATTTAACCGGTTGGTGGAACAGATGGAGGAGGACTTTAAGAGATAGGACATGGTGTCCCTGTCATTGGCAGGGAGGGTGCAGGCGGTTAAAATGGTGGTCCTCCCGAGATTCCTTTTTGTGTTTCAGTGCCTCCCGGTGGCGGTCACGAAGGCTTTTTTCAAAAGAATTGAGAAGAGTATTATGAGTTTTGTGTGGGCCGGGAAGACCCCGAGAGGAGGGGATTTTTGCAGCGTAGTAGGGACGGGGGGGGGGGGGGGGGGGGGGGGGGGGGGGGGGGGCGCTGGCACTACCAAGCCTAAGTGAGTACTACTGGGCCGCCAAGATCTCAATGGTGTGTAAGTGGATGGGAGAAGAGGAGGGAGCGGCGTGGAAGAGATTGGAGAGGGCGTCCTGCAGGGGGACTAGCCTACAAGCTATGGTGACGGCGCCGTTGCCGTTCTCACCGAAGAAATACACCACAAGCCCGGTGGTGGTGGCTACACTGAAAATCTGGGGGCAGTGGAGACGGCACAGGGGAAAGACGGGAGCCTCGGTGCGGTCCCCGATAAGAAATAACCATAGGTTTGTTCCGGGGAGAATGGATGGGGGATTTGGAGCATGGCAAAGAGCAGGGGTAACACAATTGAGAGATCTGTTCATAGATGGGACGTTTGCGAGTCTGGGAGCGCTGACGGAAAAATATGGGTTGCCCCAAGGGAATGCATTTCGGTATATGCAACTGAGGGCTTTTGCGAGGCAACAGGTGAGAGAATTCCCGCAGCTCCCGACGCAGGAGGTGCAGGACAGAGTGATCTCAGAGACATGGGTGGGGGGCGGTAAGGTGTCAGACATATATAGGGAAATGAGGGACGAGGGGGAGATCATGGTAGATGAGCTGAAAGGGAAATGGGAAGAAGAGCTAGGGGAGGAGATTGAGGAGGGGCTGTGGGCTGATGCCCTAAGTAGGGTAAACTCATCGTCCTCGTGTGCCAGGCTAAGCCTGATACAATTTAAGGTGTTACACAGGGCGCATATGACTGGAGCACGGCTCAGTAAATTTTTTGGAGTAGAGGATAGGTGTGCGAGATGCTCGGGAAGCCCAGCGAATCATACCCACATGTTCTGGTCATGCCCGGCACTACAGGGGTTTTGGGTGGGGCTGGCAAAGGTGCTTTCGAAGGTGGTGGGGGTCCAGGTCGAACCAAGCTGGGGGTTGGCTATATTCGGGGTTGCAGAAGAGCCGGGAGTGCAGGAGGCGAAAGAGGCTGATGTTTTGGCCTTTGCGTCCCTAGTAGCCCGGCGCAGGATATTGTTAATGTGGAAGGAAGCCCAAGCCCCCGGGTGTGGAGACCTGGATAAATGACATGGCAGGGTTTATAAAGTTGGAACGGATTAAGTTCGTTCTCAGGGGGTCGGCTCAAGGGTTCACCAGGCGGTGGCAACCGTTCGTCGAATACCTCACAGAAAGATAGAGGGAATGGAAAAGAAGAAGACAGCAGCAGCAACCCGGGGGGGAAGGGAGGGGGGGGGGGGGAAGGGAGGGGGGGGGGGGAAGGGAGGGGGGGGGGGGAAGGGAGGGGGGGGGGGGAAGGGAGGGGGGGGGAGGGGGGGGGGGAAGGGAGGGGGGGGGGGAAGGGAGGGGGGGGGGGAAGGGAGGGGGGGGGGGAAGGGAGGGGGGGGGGGGGAAGGGGGGGGGGAAGGGAGGGGGGGGGGGGAAGGGAGGGGGGGGGGGGGAAGGGAGGGGGGGGGGGGAAGGGAGGGGGGGGGGGAAGGGAGGGGGGGGGGGAAGGGAGGGGGGGGGGGGGGAAGGGAGGGGGGGGGGGAAGGGAGGGGGGGGGGGGGAAGGGAGGGGGGGGGGGGGACAGGGAGGGGGGGGGGGGGAAAGGGAGGGGGGGGGGGAAGGGAGGGGGGGGGGGGGAAGGAGGGGGGGGGGGGAAGGGAGGGGGGGGGGGAAGGGAGGGGGGGGGAAGGGAGGGGGGGGGAAGGGAGGGGGGGGGAAGGGACGGGGGGGGGGGGAAGGGAGGGGGGGGGGAAGGGAGGGGGGGGGGAAGGGAGGGGGGGAAGGGAGGGGGGGAAGGGAGGGGAAGGGAGGGGGGGGGGGAAAGGGAGGGGGGGGAAAGGGAGGGGGGGGGGAAGGGAGGGGGGGGGAAAGGGAGGGGGGGGGGGGAAAGGGAGGGGGGGGGAAGGGAGGGGGGGGGGGGAAGGGAGGGGGGGGGGGAAAGGGAGGGGGGGGAAAGGGAGGGGGGGGGGAAGGGAGGGGGGGGGGAAGGGAGGGGGGGGGGAAAGGGAGGGGGGGGGAAAGGGGGGGGAAAGGGAGGGGGGGGAAGGGGAGGGGGGGAGGGAGGGAGGGGGGAGGGGAGGGGGGGGGGGGGAAGGAGGGGGGGGGGAAGGGAGGGGGGGGGCAAGGAGGGGGGGGGAAAGGAGGGGGGGGGGAAAGGGAGGGGGGGGGGAAAGGGCGGGGGGGGGAAAGGGGGGGGGGGAAAGGGAGGGGGGGGAAAGGGAGGGGGGGGGAAAGGGAGGGGGGGGGGAAAGGGAGGGGGGGGAAAGGGAGGGGGGGGGGAAAGGGAGGGGGGGGGAAAGGGAGGGGGGGGGGAAAGGGAGGGGGGGGAAAGGAAGGGGGGGGAAAGGAGGGGGGGGAAAAGGGCAGGGGGGGGAAAGGGAGGGGGGGGGAAAGGAGGGGGGGAAAGGGAGGAAGGGGAAGGGAGGGGGGGGAAAAGGGAGGGGGGGGAAAAGGGAGGGGGGGAAAAGGGAGGGGGGGGAAAGGGAGGAAGGGAGGGGGGGAAAGGGGGGGGAAAAGGGAGGGGGGGAAAAGGGAGGGGGGGAAAAGGGAGGGGGGGGAACGGGAGGGGGGGGAAGGGAGGGGGGGACGGGAGGGGGAGGGAAAGGGGGCGGGAAAGGGGGGGGAGCACAGGGGGCGGGAAAGGGGGGGGAGAAAGGGGGCGGGAAAGGGGGGAGAAAGGGGGCGGGAAAGGGGGGGAAGGGGGGAGGAGGAAAGGGGGGAGGAAATGGGGGGAGGAGAAAACGGGGGGAGGAGGAACAGGGGGGAGGAGGAAAGGGGGGGAGGAAGGTGGGGAGGAAAGGGGGGGAGGAAACGGGGGGGAGGCAAGGGGGGGGAGGAACGGGGGGGGGAGGAAAGGGGGGGAGAAAGGGGGGGGTGGGAAAGGGGGGGAAGGAGGGGGGAAGGAGGGGGGAAGGGGAGGGGGGGAAGGGGAGGGGGGGAGGGGGGAAAGGGGGGAAGGGGAGGGGGGGGAAAGGGGAGGGGGGGAAGGGGAGGGGGGGAAAGGGGAGGGGGGAAGGGAGGGGGGGAAAGGGGAGGGGGGAAAGGGGAGGGGGAAAGGGGAGGGGGGAAAGGGAGGGGGGAAAGGGGAGGGGGGGAAGGGGAGGGGGGGAAAGGGGAGGGGGGGAAAGGGGGGAGGGACAGGGGGGGAGGGAAAGGGGGGGAGGGAAAGGGGAGGGAAAGGGGGGGAGAGGGGGAGGGGGGAGGGGTGGAGGAGGGGGGAGGGGGAGGAGGGGGGAGGAGGGGGGGAAGGGGGGTAGAAGGGGGGAGGGGAGGGGGGAGGGGGAGGGGGGGAAGGGGGGGGGAGGGGGGGGAAGGGGGAGGGGGAAGGGGGAGAAGGGGGGAGGGGAGGAAGGGGGGAAGGGGGAGGAGGGGAGGAGGGGGAGGGGGGAGGAGGGGGGAAGGGGGGTAGAAGGGGGGAGGGGGGAAGGGGGAAGGGGGGTGGGGGGAAGGGGGGATGGGGGGGGAGGGGAGAGGGGGAGGGGGGAGGGGGGAGGGAAGGGGGGGAGGGGGGGGAGAAGGGGGGGAGGGGGGAGAGGGGGGGGAGAGGAGGGGAAGGGGGTAGAAGGGGGGGGAAGGGGGAGGGGGAGGGGGGGAAGGGGGGAAGGGGGGGAGGGGGGAAGAAGCGGAAGAAGGGGGAAGGGGGAGAAGGGGGAGGGGGGGTAGAAGCGGGTGAGGGGGAGGGGGAGAGAAGGGGGAGAAGGGGGGTAGAAGGGGGGTAGAAGGGGGGGTAGAAGGGGGGGAGAAGGGGGGGAGAAGGGGGGAGAAGGGGGAGAAGGGGGGAGAAGGGGGGGAGAAGGGGGGAGAAGGGGACGGGGGAGGGAAAGGGGGAGAAGGGGGGGACGAAGAGGGGGGGAGAAGAGGGGGGGGAGAAGAAGGGGGGGAGAAGAAGGGGGGGAGAAGAAGGGGGGAGAAGAAGAACGGGGGGAGAAGAAGGGGGGAGAAGAAGGGGGGAGAAGAAGGGGGGGAGACGCAAGGGGGGGAGAAGAAGGGGGGAGGGAATGAGGGCGAAGGGGGGGGGAGAAGGGGGGGGGCGAAGGGGGGGAGAAGGGGGGGGGAGAAGGGGGGGCAGAAGGGGGGGGAGAAGGGGGGGGAGAAGGGGGGGGAGAAGGGGGGGGAGAAGGGGGGGGAGAAGGGGGGGGAGAAGGAAGGGGGGAAGGGGGGAGGGGGGAAGGGGCGGCGGGGGGAAGGGGGGAGGGGGGAAGGGGGGAGAAGGAGGGGGGGGAGAAGGGGGGGAGAAGGGGGGAGAAGGGGGGGAGAAGGGGGGAGACAGGGGGGGAGAAGAAGGGGGGAGAAGAAGGGGGGCAGAAGGGGGAGAAGGGGGAGGGGGAGGGGGAGGGAAAGGGGGAGAAGGGGGGGGAGAAGGGGGGGGAGAAGGAGGGGGGGGAGAAGGGGGGGAGAAGGGGGGGCGAAGGGGGGGAGAAGGGGGGGAGAAGGGGGGGAGAAGAAGGGGGGAGAAGAAGGGGGGCAGAAGGGGAGAAGGGGGAGGGGGAGGGGGAGGGAAAGGGGGGAGAAGGGGGGGAGAAGGGGGGGAGAAGGGGGGGGAGAAGAAGGGGGGAGGGGGCAAGGGGGGAGGGGGCAAGGGGGGGAGAAGGGGGGGAGAAGGGGGGAGAGACGGGGGGGGAGAAGGGGGGGAGAAGGGGGGGAGAAGGGGAGGGGGGAGGGGGGAGGGGGGAGAGGAGGGGGGAGGGCGAGAGGAGGGGGAGAGGAAGGGGGGTTCGGGGGGGAAGGGGGGAGGGGGAGGGAGGGGGAAGGGGGAGGGGGAGGGAGGGGGAAGGGGGAGGGGGAGGGAGGGGGAAGGGGAGGGGGAGGGAGGGGGAAGGGGGAGGGGGAGGGAGGGGGGGGCAGGGGGGAGGGAAGGAAGGGGGGGAGGAGGGAGGGAAGGGGGGGAAGGAAGGGGGGGAAAAGGACAGGGGGGAAGGGGGGGGAGGGGGGAGGAAGGGGGGGGAAGGAAGGGGGGGGAAACGGAAGGGGGAAGGGGGGAAAAGGAAGGGGGAAGGGGGGGAGGGGAGAAGGGAAGGAAGGGGGGAAGGAAGGGGTGGAAGGGGGGTGGACGGGGGGGGAAGGGGGAGGGGGGGAGGGGGGAATGGGGGGCGGGGGGAATGGGGGAATGGGGGGAGGGGGGGAAGGGGGGAAGGGGGGAGGGGGGGAAGGGGGGAGGGGGGGAAAGGGGGAGGGGGGGAAGGGGGGGGGGAAGGGGGAGGAATCAGAAGGCCTCTCAGGGATGTTATTGTATATGTATAGGTATTTGGCATATGTAATTGTATATTGGATTGTTGGATTGTATTTTTGGAGAGTATTTATCTTGGACAAGGCATTTAGTTTTATGTTTTATTTTTGATTTTGTTCATATATTATTTATTTACTTGTTTAAAACTGGCCATTGTTATTTATATTGTTTTATTGCTGTGTAAAGGAAACGGTATGTGCTGTTATGTTTGGCCAAAAAATCTTGAATAAAATATATTTTTTAAAAAAGAAGTAGAACTGGGGATGATTATGCATCTGGAAGGGTTTCCCACTTTCTCCATTATATTTGCTTTATATCATATAAAGGATATTTAATTAATATTATACATGTAGCACAATGCGCCAAAATGTAATTTGAGAACTTATTTTGCTGAGAGAAACTTACATTGGCATACCCAGCCATGTTTTATGTGAAGATTTATTTTCTTTAAGACTAATGACACTCCTTTTTTGAGTTAGGGTGTTGCCTGGCATGACTTAACAAACTAGCTACATTTGAATATTTCTGACACTGCACTTGGGGGATTGCCAGAGACTGAAAATAAAATATGGAGTGGAAGTTGTTTTTAGGATAACGCAGTAATGCGATATATGAAGGGAACAGTGAACCAATTTGCACATTTTTTTCCCCAAACAGGCAAGAACCATTTAAAAATAATAAAATATTTATTTAAAACCAATAAATCAGAGTATCCTCAATCTAGATAATCACTCCAACGCCTGCTATGACCACTGGGACAGAAACGGCATAGAAAGCTTTCTATTCTGACTATAGATTGAGTCGATGGGCTGGATTCCCCGCTGCATCGGGGGAAAATCCAGCATCCGGCAGAAAAAAGTTTCAGCGCCCGTTCTGATGCTCCAGTCCCCCGCTGGCGTCAGGATCGAGGTCCGCGTCCTGCACCAGAGGGAGGATGTAAATGGGTCATTAGGTTCCACAGCTGACCATTTGAAAGCCACTCAAGCCTGCAGGAGGATGAGTGAAACAATGCAGACATCAGGGCGTGTGTGGAAGCTGTCAATCACAGCCTAGGGAAAGCACTTTCCTCTGCCTGAGCCAGTGAGAGTATTGCACTGGTGAGTTTTAAAGCAGTGATTTTTTTTCACCACCTCTCTCTGGACTGTTCTCTAGCTTCCAGACAGCAGTTCTCTTCCGGGGGGATTCCAGACAGGGGCCTCTCTTTTAGGGGGCTTTCAGACAAGTGTTTCTCTTATGTGGGGACTCTGGTGAGCGTCCCTATATTAGGGGGGGTCTCTTTAATTAGAGGATCTCTGGTGGGTGGGGGGCTGTGGGAGGGGTGTCGGGTCACCCAGGAAACCCTGGTGGGGTGGGGAGAAGAGGGCTCAATTGCATTCGGGCGGAGGGGAGCCCAGTCACCTAACCACGCAATTGAGCCGCCCGTGCAAAATGGTAGCCCGAATGCGGGATTCCCTACGGAATCCTCGCCATGGATAAATTTGCATGGCAAAGGATTGGGACTTCTGGATTTGCACTCCCAAAGCCAGCGCCAATCTGGTGCTATTGAGCTCCGGTGGGAGAACATAGGGTGCAATTCAACAGACAAATGTTAAAGTCCGCTTTTGGACGGGTTTAGCGGGGTGTTTCTCAGCGGGTTGCAGTGCAGAGAAACATCCCACTGTAAACGGAATTTTTGCCCGTTTTGTTTGATCTCAGGAAGTTTCTCCCCAACAAGGCTGCACTTGAGAGATTTTCTGCTGGCGAGCAGATTGGGCGTCATTTTGATTGGCAGCTCTGATCTGTTTCCCCCCACTGTTGCAGGCCCCCGCCCAGTTTTATCGACACCACACTCACCCGCACAATCTTGTTGAGGCCGCTGGGAACACCGCCTCCCCTAAATCCCCATCCAATTGGCAAATCGGCCCTACCCCCCCAGGCCTGAGCCCGGTAGTGCCAGCCAGGCACCTGGGCAACTTGGTACTGCCAGCCTGGCACCCTCAGTGCCCCTGATATCCTGCTAGTGCCAGGGCACAACATTGCCCTGTTCCCGGCCACCTTGGGGTCTCCAATGACCTCCGAGACCCCTGAGGTGCCATTACGTTTGGCCCATGGTTGTGTGGACCAATATTAAATGGCGCCATGTCAAGGTCTCACAGGTGCAGCCGTTGAGTTCTGGGCGCAGGGTGAATCTGGCGCCCGGATATTTAAATGAGCCATTGAAGTAATTTGAATATGCTGATCCAGATCGCGCTGGGGCTCTTACGCGATTCACCTGTTGCACCCGGATCTGCGCCAGGCGCAACAGAGTCGCTGATAACGCCGTCGCTAAATAACACCTGTAGGGCTGGATTCTCCGATTTTGAGGCTACGTCTGGAGGAAGTGTCTGGTTTTACAACAAAGAAGTTGGCGCTGTCCCCGCACTGATGCTCAAACCGCTGAAGGGCTAGCAGCCGCGCCATGTAAAATGCACGACCATCCCGATATAAACACCTGGAGAATTACCGGGACCATGGCCGCGCATGTGCAAGGAGACGACCTGCAGCGGTTGGCTGGTGCCGTATAACATGGTGCCAGCCACGCAAGGACCCGACGCATCAGATAGTGCCTCCCTGGACACCCTCGCCACACCCCACCTGTCCCCCCAGCCCTCGCCAAAGCCCCCCCAGCCAGCAGCATGGCTCCTCCCCCCCACAACTGTGGTGGTGCTGGACTCACTCCGCAGCCACCACGCCGGGTTCACGAACACTGAGAGCACACACGTCCCATGCCATCGGGAACTTGGCCCATCAGGGGCGGAGCATCAGGGGAGGACCTTCAGGTAACGCCCTGAAGTGGTCCCAATGGCGTGCGCCATACTCCTCGATGATGTCGTTTTGGGAGGGGGCGAAGCATCCAAAAACAGGTGAGCCCGATTCGGTCGTAAACAGGGATTCTCCGTGTGGTAAACCACTGTTGTAAATATGAGAGGATGTACGGTAGAACCTGCACTCCAGGTTCGCCTGTGGCCCCTGCCTGCTGGCTCTGCCCAGTAGGCGGGGTATAAATATGCGTGTCCTCCAGCTCGCAGCCATTTCACCAGCTGCTGTGGGGAGGCCACACATCTGATACTAATAAAGCCTCAGTTTGGATTCAACTTTCATCTTTAGTCAAATTGATCGTGCCTCAATTTATTGGTATCAGTTTCGAAGGATGGACCTCTGTATTAAACCAGGTTGCCTGCAGCTGGATCTGCACTCAAGCGATTCCAGAAAGGACTTCCAGCACTGGCTAGCTTGCTTTGAAGCGTATATCAACGCGGCGCCGACCCCTGTTCCGGAGGCTCACAAGATCCAGATCTTATATTCCAGGCTGAGCTCCAAAGTCTTCCCGCTGATCCAGGATGCGCCAAACTACGCCAAAGCCATGACTCGACTCAAGGACAATTACGAGCAGAAGACAAACACGCTCTTCGCCAGGCTCACACTCGCAACTCGTTCTCAACTACCGGGTGAGTCCATAGAAGACTTCTGGAGGGCCCTAATCCCACTAGTTCGGGACTGTGACTGCCAGGACGTTACAGCTAAGGAACACTCAGAACTCCTTATGAGGGACGCATTTGTGACTGGAATTGGGTCAGATATCATATGTCAGCGGCTCCTAGAAGGGCCACGTGCGACCTCGCAGAGACTAAAACGCTAGCGCTCTCCATGACGGTCGCCCTGCGCACCGTCCAGTCCTACGCCCCCAACCGCGTGGCCCACCCCTCCTACGCTTCATGGACCTCACAGGCAGCCGCCCCCGTGGGGGCACTGCCCACCCAATACGCCTGCGCTACATGCCAGCCAGCAAACCCCGGGGGGCCCCGATGCTACTTTTGCATCCAGCAAAAGCACCCCCGCCAATGCTGCCCGGCCCGCGCTGCCCTTTGTAAAGCCTTCGGGAAGAAGGGCCACTTCGCCGCGGTGTGTCAGGCCTACTCAGTGGCCGCGATCGCCCCCACCCCCCCCCCCCAGTCACGTACAATGGGCGCCGCCATCTTCTCCTCCCCCCCCAGACAATGTGTGATCAGTGGGCGCCGCCATCTTCCCCTCCGCGCAACACGTGCGTTTCATGGGCACTGCCATCTTGCTCCACCCCCGCAACGTGCGTTCCATGGGCGCCGCTATTTTGTAACCCCCAAGATCTCCGGGCGCCGCCATCTTGTCTACCCCTCGGCACATGGACACCACCAGCGTTCCAAGATCTGAACTCAACGGCCGCCCCATTACCTGACGACCAACCAAGGCTCGCCTCCATGTCACTCGACCAGTCTCGCCCGCATAACCTGACCAACGCATCCACCAGCATGAAAGTCGACGGCCATGTGACCTCTTGCCTGCTGGACTCCGGGAGCACCGAGAGCTTTATATATCTGGATACAGTAAGGCGCTGCTCCCTCATGATACACCCCGCCAATCAAAAAATCTCCCTGGCCTCCGGATCCCATTGCGTAGCGATCCGGGGGTACTGTACGCTCACGCTCACGGTCCAGGGCATAGAATTCCACGGCTTCCACCTCTACGTTCTCCCTAACCTCTGCGCTGCACTTATCCTCGGCCAGTGCAACCTCCAGAGCCTAACCCTTAAATTCAGCGGACCCTTACCACTCCTTACTGTGTGCGGTCTCGCGACACGAAAGGTCGACCCACCTTCCCTCTTTGCTAATCTAACTCCAGATTGCAAACCCGTCGTCACCAGGAGCAGACGGTACAGCACCCAGGATAAGAGCTTCATCAGGTCTGAAGTCCAGCGGTTGCTTCGGGAAGGCATCATCGAGGCCAGCAACAGCCCCTGGAGAGCTCAAGTGGTAGTGGTTAAATCTGGGGAGAAACACCGAATGGTCATGGACTACAGCTAGACCATCAACAGGTACACGCAGTTCCCACGCATATCTGACATGGTTAACCAGATTGCACAGTACCGGGTCTTCTCAACAGTGGACCTGAAATCCGCCTACCACCAGCTCCCCACCCGTAAATCGGACCGTCCATACACCGCCTTCGAGGCAGACGGCCGTCTATATCATTTCCTTAGGGTCCCCTTCGGTGTCACTAACGGGGTCTCGGTCTTCCAAAGGGAGATGGACCGAATGATCGACCGGTACGGTTTGCGGGCCACGTTTCTGTACCTAGACAATGTCACCATCTGCGGCCATGATCGGCAGGATCACGACGCCAACCTTGCCAACTTTCTCCACACCGCTACTCTCCTAAACCTCACTTACAACAAGGAGAAGTGTGTGTTCAGCACAAACCGCTTAGCCATCCTCGGCTATGTGGTCCAGAATGGAGTTCTGGGGCCCGATCCCGACCACATGTGCTCCCTCATGGAGCTCCCTCTCCCCCACTGCCCCAAGGCCCTCAAACGCTGCCTGGGTTTCTTTTCATATTACGCGCGGTGGGTCCCAAACTATGCGGACAAGGCCCACCCACTCATACAGTCCACCCAGTTTCCCCTGACGGCCAAGCCTCAACAGGCCTTCGCCCGGATCAGAGCTGATATTGCCAAGGCCACAATGCACGCTGTAGATGAAACGCTGCCCTTCCAAGTAGAAAGTGACGCTTCAGACGTCGCCCTTGCCGCCACCCTCAATCAGGCAGGCAGGCCCGTGGCATTCTTCTCCTGCACCCTTCATGCCTCTGAAATTCGGCACTCATCCGTCGAAAAAGACGCCCAAGCTATTGTTGAAACTGTGCGGCATTGGAGGCATTACCTGGCTGGCAGGAGATTCACTCTCCTCACTGACCAACGGTCGGTAGCCTTTATGTTCAACAACACACAGCGGGGCAAGATCAAAAATGATAAAATCTTGCGGTGGAGAATCGAGCTCTCCACCTATAATTACGAGATTAGGTATCGCCCTGGCAACTCAACGAGCCCCCAGACACCCTATCCCGAGGTACATGTGCCAGCGCACAGGTAGACCGACTCCGGACCCTGCACGACAGCCTTTGTCACCCAGGGGTCACACGGTTGTACCACTTCATTAAGGCACGAAATTTGCCCTACTCCGTCGAGGAAGTAAGGACAATCACCAAGGACTGCCAGGTCTGTGCGGAGTGCAAGCTGCACTTCTACCGGCCAGACCGCGCACGCCTGGTGAAGGCCTCCCGCCCCTTTGAACGCCTCAGCATGGACTTCAAAGGCCCCCTCCCCTCCACTAATCGTCACACATATTTCCTCAGTGTGATCGACGAATACTCCCAGTTCCCCTTCGCCATCCCTTGCCCCGACATGGCGTCTGCCACCGTCATTAAAGCCCTCAATTCGATCTTCACTCTGTTCGGTTTCCCCGCCTACATCCACAGTGACAGGGGATCTATATTCATGAGTGATGAGCTGCGTCAGTTCCTGGTCAGCAGGGGTATTGCCTCCAGCAGAACGACAAGCTACAACCCCCGGGGAAACGGACAGGTAGAAAGGGAGAATGGGACGGTATGGAGGGCCGTACAGCTGGCCCTATGGTCCAGAAATCTCCCGGCCTCCCACTGGCAAGAGGTCCTCCCTGATGCACTACATTCCATTTGCTCGTTACTCTGCACTGCCACTAACAATATACCGCATGAACGTCTTTTTGCCTTCCCCAGGAAGTCCACATCCGGGGTATCGTTCCCGACTTGGCTCACAGCTCCGGGAACCGTGCTTCTCCGTAAACATGTGCGACTCTACAAGGCGGACCCGTTGGTGGAGAGGATACACTTGCTCCACGCAAACCCCCAGTACGCCTACGTCGCATTCCCCGACGGCCGCCAGGATACTGTCTCCCTCAGGGACCTGGCACCAGCAGGTTCCACCCCCACACCACCCCCGTCGCCACTGGCGCCACCCTCCCCTCCCCCGTCGCTCACAACACCACCCCCCTCAGGACCGTCCATCCCTTCCCTGCCCACGGCGGTCGATGAAGAGGATTTCGGCATGCTCCCAGAGTCACCATCGACCAGGTCAGCACCAACATCGCCGTCACCACTTCGTCGCTCTCAAAGGACCATTAAGGCCCCGGACCGGCTGAACCTCTGACCGGTCCACCGGACGCCAAAAGACATTTGTTTTGCTCTGTAAATATTAAAATCATGATTGTATATAGTTATCCACCACCCCCGCCGGACTCAATTTTAACAAGGGGTGAATGTACTTGTATTAGAAGAAGTACGGTAGAACCTGCACTACAGGTTCGCCTGTGGTCCCTGCCTGCTGGATCCGCCCAGGAGGCGGGGTATAAATATGCGTGTCCTCCAACTCGCAGCCATTTCGCCAGCTGCTGTGGGAGGCCACACATCTGATACCAATAAAGCCTCAGTTTGGATTCAACTTTCGTCTTTAGTCAAATTGATCGTGCCTCACTCCGCACGATCGCCGATTACAATATCGGCGTCGGGCAACTGAGAATCCGCCCATCGTCTTCCAAATGGAGAAACCCGACCACCAATGTTTTGAATTATTGTAAATGAGTGTTATAAATGAATTCAATTCACACAAATTCACACGATTCATCTGAAGCTACCTTTCCAAAGAAAGGGACATTTTAAATTGTACAGAAAGTTTTTACAACTGTTTAAATTTTCATACTTAAAATTCCTTCAGTAGAAATAATTTTTTGTTTGAAAGGTGGAAGAATGTACGTGTCAAATTGATGATTGTGAGATTCTGATGGACACTAAGAACAGGTAGAGTTTTCATTTGGATAGCACTACCTCCAATGATGCAGAGCTTCCTCGGTACCTCATTGGAATGACAGTCGAGACTCTCTGTACAGATGCTGGGGTGGCACCGGAATTATTATCTGTAGTTGATATGGTAGCACCAGCAAGACTAGATTAGGTAGCAAGGTCAAGGGGATGACCATGAATATGGGTTGGGGAGTTTACATGAAGAAAAGAGTTTTAGGGAGAATAAGAGGGAAGTGGACTTTGAGAAGAGAGAACATGATCATTTGAGATGGAGGTTGAAATCGCAGAGGATGAAAAGTTGCTCAGTGCAGTGCAGTAGTGGAAAAGAAGTAAGAACATTGGAGTGGGTGTAGGCCATTCAGCCTATCGAGCCTGTTGTGCCATTCAAAGCGATCATGGCTGATCATCCACTTCAATGAAGATATCTTGGTGAAAAATGTTTTATCCTACTTGGGAGATGATTTTGAAACAGAGATAAGAGGGGTGGAATAAGGCGAGATGCTCAAAGGAGAAAGAAGTACAGGAGAATAGAGGGGCAGACCAAGGTGTGATCTGCTGATAAGTGTCACATGGCCCCTGCGATGGTCCTGATGGGGCAAGTAGTGGAAGATGTAACCAGGTGGGTAGACTTCAGTTAGAGAGAAGGTGTCATCAACCGTCTGCCAGGTTAATATTAAGGCAATGATAACAATGCAATCATCTATAGTAAGTTCTAGATAACAAGGGTCATGTTCACAAGTGAAGAAGCATTCTGGAAAAAGATGGTTTGAAGTATGGTGAAAGCTGATTGCTGGCAGGATCCACAGGATCAGTAGTAATAGGAAGGTTGGACAGGAAGATTAGCAAGGTTAGTCCCCTGCAGGTGTACTGGATGGGATGGTCAATGAAAGATTGGAATAGGGCAAATTGGGGCTGCTGCTCATAATGAGCCAGCATCGAATACCACAATGAAATGGAGGATGCCAGGAGAGGTACAGAGGCTTTTCTAATGAGTCAAGCCTGAAATGGCAGCAGGAAGCACGCAGAATACTGAAGGGATGGATTAGGGAATTGGAAAGCCAGAGTATCCGAGTGGAGAAGTGAAAAGAGGCATGACAATACAAGAGAGACTTGAATAAGTAAAGAGAAAGGAAGTTAAAAGAGCAAAAATGGAAATACATTAAGAAAAATAGATACTACAAAAAGATAAACTGGTCGGGGTGTTTCTATCCCTATAGGATATATAGTTGCAGATATATATTTTAGATTCTTATTCAGGGCTTTGTTTATGACTGTTTAACACATTAATTTTCTGGTCACATTTAATTGAAAATTTCTTTTCTTAACATTAGCTATCTTTAGAACTATTTTATGATGTATATTATAGAGAAGGTGTTTTATCTCAGTTGACTATGCTTTTTTTTATTAAGGGGCAATTTAGTGTGGCCGATCCACCTACCTTGCATATCTTTGGGTTGTGGGAGCAAGACCCACGCAGACACGGTAAAATGTGCAAACCCCACACTGGATCAAACCCGGTCCTTGGCGCCATGAGACAGCAGTGCTAACCACTGTGCTACCGTGCCGCCCACAGTTGGCTATGTTGATAGAACTCTAAGTAGGGCGTGTTCGTAAAAAGGTCACACAAAAAGCAACTACACCCGTCTGAAGATGGAAGATTGTGGTCTCTTGTTTATTTTGAACAATTAACTTAACACAAAACAATTTTATATTAATTAGCCCCCAGGTGGTGGTGATCTAACCCAATTGAAACATTAGGCCTGCAACAAATTTTTAAAACTCCATACTACATTAAGAAGTGCTAACACTCTAACAACCTCAGAACTGTCAAGAGTAGGATTTTTGATTCACAGCCACTGAAATAGTTAACAGTGTACATCTGCTTTTCAAATTAAAGGAGGCTCTCCCCAAATGAGTGAAGCAGGAAGGTCTGACCATTTGATTCTCCTACCTGTTTCCTGTCAAATTTGAGTCGCTCCTTCTTGCCTCCCAGTAAGTTCATTGAGACAAAAAAACATCTGATAGACAGGAAAGCCTCTATACCAGTAAGTATCAGACACGGAATCCACATCGCGAGTGTGGTATCCTAGGAGACAAATTATTAAATTAAGTGTTCTCCTCTGTGGAAGAAAGGTTAATACGTTAGCTGAATCCCAATAGCAAAATAAGACGTTCAGAGCCTGCAGTTGCATGAATTAAAATTGACTGTGTCAATTGCATTAGGCTTAATTTTACTCTCTACCTATTCCTTTCTTTCCTCTTAGGGCCATGCCAACATGCATCCTCATGCATGTTCAACAGAAGGAAACACTGAAACATGAAGTGAGCTCGATGATAGTTTTAGCCCTCCCTCCACCGTGCTCTCACAGGATAGGAAGACCATTTTTATTTGCTGAGCTCAGTTCAAGTCTATGCTTTCAGACAAATGTACGCATCAATCCACACAAGGGGGTATTGGAATGTATGTTCAAAAACTTAAAATTAACAAATTAACAAAGCACAGAGGTAGATTTTTGGAGCATCTTAAAGAAGGAGAGGCGGAGAGGTTGAGGGAGCAAATGCCAGAGCTTAGAGCACACACTGCTGATGGTCCAGTCACAATTTGTAAATGAATGTAATATTAAGGTCCAGGGCTGAAAGGGTTAACATGTGGGAAAGGAGGAACAATACCATCCACATGATGATGTAACACAGTCACATGAATGAGCCCAACAGGAGACTGTTTATGGCTTAGACAAAGTAATCCCTTTACCTTGCACACCTGTAAATAGCTATGGGGCCAGAATTATCTTCAGTAAGGCAGTTGAAAATTGCCAAAAGCGCTCCATAGAAGATGTGGAGACTGAGAAGCAGTAAAAAAAATCAACTGTTCAGCTGACTAAGGGCTACACCATTGCACGCGGTGGCCCATGAAAAATCCCAATCGAGCTGCAGAGTCAAAGAATCTGCCGTCGAGGGAGGAAGGGTGAGCAAACGCACGAAAGTCTTAAAAGCTTCAAATTAACAATGCAGAAAGCAGACAGCACTGGATGAATTCCATTTTAATGAGTGCGGGTTTTGATACACCACACAGCTCAGGTCTGAGGTCAGTGTCATTACGTGAGGCCACAGCATGGCATTAATTGAAGTAAAAAAAACACTGGCTGTTCAAAATGATTCCCTAAAGGGTGGAAAGGGGTGAACTGGGCTTACTCATTACATCCAGTCATTACTTTCAAAGTTCTGTAAAGTTTCAGAACAAAATCCAGAGGATCAGTGACCACAGCGGGTAACAGTAAAAGTCTAATTGGTGCAGAAAAACTCCATCACTGCAACAGAAGTTTAAAAAATCAAGGCAAACCCCTTAGGAGCTTAAAAACAGCTATGAATTCCAAATGCACCTTCCTAGACTGATTTGAGCACATGGAAGGATCAGATCAGAGATCCAAGGTACACTTTCTGGAATATGGATATTAGTGTCAAATGGACACAACACTACTCTCAAATTGGAGACAGGAGCAAATGTGATAGTCCTTTCCAATAAAGAACCGTGACTAATTAAACAATGCCTGCACCCCCCCTACAACTCCGTTATATGGCCCAGGGGGAATCAAGGTGCAGGTCACAGGTACGTTAATTGTTAGCACCCTCCAATATAAGAACAAACAGATACAGGAAACATTGTACAGAAAATACTGAACAATCTCACCATGTCTGATAGCATCTCTGGAGAGAAAAGGGAGCTAACCTTTCGAGTCTGGATCACTCTTTGTCAAAATCATCCAGGCTCAAAACATTAGCTCCCTCGTCTCCACAGATGCTGTCAGACCTGCTGAGATTGCCAGTATTTTCTGTTTTTGTTCCCGATTCCATCATACTCAGTCATTTGCTTTCAGCAGGAAACATTATACGAGCTTCACAACCAGGAATTCTCTCTGCTGAGTCGAAAAGCCTGTGTTGACCTCAACCTCATTCGCAAGATAGACGAGATCGACCAGCAAGAATCTGGGTCTGACTTCAAAGAGGCTTTTTTTAAAGTATTCACTGGGCTGGAACAACTGAATACAGCATAATGCTGAGGAAAGATGCTAAACCTGTGTGTCTTTTCACACCACATGCACTAATGAAACAGGTCCAACTGTAACTTGATGGGATGATGAAGATGGCAGCCACCTCCCCGTCACTTAGCCGATAGAATGGTTCCTGATCCTAATCCAAATGGCTCACTTTGCATCAATATCGATCTGACTCAACTCAACCAGCCTGCGACATGGGAAATCCATCCAATGTTCTTAGTAGATGACAACTTAACCAAGCTCTCCAAGAGTACAATGTTCTCAAAACTCTATGCCAACAGCTTTTGTCAGGTGCCATTCGATTAAAAATCTAAATCATTGACCTTTATTATCCCATTTGGTAGATTTTGCTTTCATCGTTTGCCATTACCTCATCACCTGAAAATTTTCAGTAAACAATGTCTACTCTCTTGCAGTGTCTGAAGAGTGTAACCTGCCATATGGATTGAGTTCTGGTCTGTGGAGCAGCTGTTGAAGGACACAGTCTGTGACTTAAAAATGTCTTGAACCACTTGCTGAAAGCGGGACTGACATTTAACAATACCAATGAATTCTCCAGAAAAGCCATTTGATTTCTAGGCCACATTGAGAGTAGCAAAGACATACATGGTGGACCCACAAAAAAAGGAGGGCCTTCAGTGAATTCACAACCTGCCATGCATTCCAGATCTTCAATAATTCCTTGGTAAGGTAAATCAACTGGCAAAAGACCTGCCGAACCTGGCGTAAATCACAGAGCCGTCAGACACTTATTGAAGGAGGCCAAAGCATAGTTTTTGAATACATGTCTTTATCAGTCACAATTGCAGCAGATGCCTTATCTACAGAGCTAGGGGGATTCCTGCTTCAAGAGCAATAGAATGGGTGCTATCGACCAGTCTATTACATGTATTGGACAGGATCTGCCACGGAAATGGCACAGATTGCAATTATAGAGGAGGCTCTCACAGTCATGTGGGCTTGTCAGAAATTCTCCAAATGTACCATTGAATTAAAAGCAGTCATTGAGACCAACCACAAACTATTCGTCTCATTACTGGATGAAAAGGAATCAACCAGAATGTCCTCGCAAATCCAGAGATTCTAATTACAACTGAAGCGCTTGCTTACGAGACAGTGCATGCTACAAGTGACAGTAAACACATTGTTCAGGGCCAAGTTGACCATCCCTCAACACAATCCATTAATCTGGTCAACGAGGTCAAGTCCAATTCCCCGACTGTGACAACACAATTGTCCACGAGCTCCAAATAACTATTACAAATTTGCCAAGAGCAGATGCAGGAAGAGGACTGCATCAATGATTCAGGCAAGGTTGGTCACAGCAGCATCTCGATGGAATGGTCATGAAAATGTATTTGAAACAATGGATCAGAACCATAATTGATGATATGTGGGTGTATGATGAATGGTTGGTTATTCCTGGCTCGCTCTGGGCATAGATTTGCACTTTGGGCATCACAAAGTGCAAAGCACGAGCCCAGCCTGCAGTGTGATCGTCAGTAATGTCAACAGTGATCGACGAGATGATCTGTCAGTGCCAGGTGAGTACATTGCACAAACTTATCCAAAGGGAGCCCCATATCCCCATTCAGTTTCCTGCCAGACTCTGGGAACATCTGCAAATGGATCCATTTATGTACAATGGCAAATCCTTCCTTATCGCTGTCGACTATTTCTTCTGGATCTAGACAAAGTATTTACACATGATGCTGGCAGTCCTGGAGGCTCCACATTGTCTGCACTATAATGTCGACACCCTCAGAAATGGTCCTCAGTGATTGGGCCCCACTCTGGAGTGCCTCAGCAATGTTCATCTGCGCCTGGGACATGTCCCTCATCAACTGGGATATATATATATTTTTTTAAAATTTAGAATACCCAATTATTATTTTTTTACAATTAAGGGACAATTTAGCTTGGCCAATCCACCTACCCTGCACATCTTTGGGTTGTGGGGGTGAAACCCACGCAGACATGGGGAGAATGTGCAAACTCCACACAGACAGTGACCCAGGGCCGAGATTCGAACCCGGGTCCTCAGTGCCGCAGTCCCAGTGTATCCACTGTGCCACATGCCGCCCTATCAACTGCGGCATGATGGGTAGGCCTTCAGCTATGGTAGTCACAGACTGAGCCATGCCTTGGACACCACCACTTAAGGAGCGGACATTGTGCTCCAGGTTTTCCACTGCGGTCGCAACCCTGGCAGTGTTGGCCTGGGTGCCACACATTGTCGGCACCATCTCCTGCACCTGAAGTCTTTGGGACTCCTCCAATCAGCTATGCAGTCGCTGGAATGTCTCTGACATCCCCTCCTGAATGTCACCGCTTTGTCTTATCATCTGCATCAGCTCAGGGAGAACGTTGGGTAATGAATGCATCTTGGTAGGTCGAACAGAGAGGTGAAATATACCGTAAATGGTAAAACTCTTAGGAATATAGAAAGTCCCTCCAACAGCCTCCCACCTGATTAAACGCGCCCGACAATGAAATGTGCCTGGGGAAGGGGGAAGGGGCAATAAATTCTGCTCTATTTGTCAGCACCGGATCACTGGGTCAGCTTAGAGCTAGAAGCAGGATGGGCTTAAAGCAAGGTATTTTGAAGTCAAAAACTCTATTTTACTCAGCAGGCTGTATTATAACATGGTATTGTAGCCATTTTTTTCAGGGCCTATTTTGAAAAAGTCTCTACAAACTAGAAACAAAAACTACTTCACCCAATAGCAGCCTGGTGATTTCTCCAGTAAACTGCTGAGTCGAGGATAACTGTATAATATAAACAATGTGTAAAATCAATTCTGTTCGCAGTTTCCAGATCAAAGTTTCCTTTAAAATTTAGTTGGTGAGGGCTTCCGGGTGCGGCGATGACCAGCTGAGTCGCACGTTTCGGCAGCTCCCGGTGGAACGGACTTTTGGGCTCTTAATAGGAGCCCCATCGGCAATTTTAACGGCAAATAACATTGTGCGGTAATCCAGAAGGGAATCCCCCCTGGACACGGATGGAAAAAAAGAGAGGAAAGTAGCCGGATTGCGGTGGATCCTCTAGAGCAGCGGCCAGGAAGGCAGGCACAAAGCAAGATGGCGTCGGAAGGAGGCAGTTTAATATGGGGCCCTGACCAACAAGAGTTCCTGCGGCGTTGCGTAGATGAACTCAAAAAGGAGATGAAGAAGGAGCTGTTGGCCCCGATATTACAAGCGATTGAGGGGCTAAAGGAGGAGCAAAAGACCCAGGAGCAGGAGCTTCGGGTCGTGAAGGCAAAGGCTGCTGAGAATGAGGACGACATACAGGGCCTGGTGGTGAAAACGGAGATCCACGAGGCACAACACAAAAGATGTGTGGAAAGGCTGGAGGTGCTGGAGAACAACGCGAGGCGGAACAACCTAAGGATTCTTGGTCTTCCTGAAGGTGCGGAGGGAGCGGACGTCGGGGCATATGTGAGCACGATGCTGCACTCGTTAATGGGATCGGAGGCCCCAACGGGTCCGCTGGAGGTGGAGGGAGCCTATCGGGTTATGGCGTGAAGACCGAGGGCTGGAGAAATTCCTCGAGCAATAGTGGTGAGATTTCTCCGATACAAGGACAGAGAGATGGTCCTCAGATGGGCAAAGAAAACTCGGAGCAGTAGGTGGGAGAATGCGGTGATCCGCGTATATCAAGATTGGAGTGCGGAGGTGGCGAGAAGGAGGGCAAGCTTTAATCGGGCCAAGGCGGTGTTGCATAAAAGGAAGGTCAAATTCGGAATGCTGCAACCGGCAAGACTGTGGGTCACACATCTAGGGAAACACCACTACTTCGAAATGGCAGATGAGGCGTGGACATTTATTGTCGAGGAGAAGCTGGAGTGAGCGGGCCAGAAAAAGAACGTTTGGGACAAAAGTGGGGGGGTGAATTTGTGGGATGAAGGGGGGAAAAGGGGGAAGAGAGGACTTCCCAAGTTGTTAAACCTGCGACCCTGTAACTTCTCTCTCTTCCCCATGTCGTGGGGGAGGGGGTGAGGGAGGATGAGGAGCTGAGGGTGCCGGCCATTGGGGGCGGGGCCAAAAGGGAAGCGCGGGCTTGGTTCCCGCGCTATGGTAATCATGGCGGGAACAGGGAAGCAGGAAGGAGGGGGCCTCGCACAGTGTGAGCCGAGGTCACGGGGGGAAGCCGAGGTCGGCCAGAGTTTGCTGACTTCTGGGAGCAACATGGGGGGTGCAATTACGCTAGCTTGGGATCTAGTGGGGGGGGGGGTTAACTGGGTTGCTGCTGCTGGGGAGAAGGGGGAGCTGGTATGGGAGGGGGGGTCGGGGCGGGGGGGCGCCGCCTGGGGGGGATACAGCTACGTGGGAACCGGGTGAGGAGCTGGATTGAAAAAGGAAATGGCTAGTCGTCAAGGGGGGGGGGGGGGTAAAGAGCCCCCCAACCCGGATGATCACGTGGAATGTTAGAGGGCTGAACGGGCCGATAAAGAGGGCACGGGTACTCGCACACCTAAAGAAACTTAAGGCAGATGTGGTTATGCTTCAGGAGACGCATCTGAAGCTGATAGACCAGGTTAGACTTCGCAAAGGATGGGTGGGGCAGGTGTTTCATTCGGGGCTAGATGCAAAAAAACAGAGGGGTGGCCATACTAGTGGGAAAGCGGGTAATGTTTGAGGCAAAGACTATAGTGGCGGATAGTGGGGGCAGATACGTGATGGTGAGTGGCAAACTGCAAGGGGAGGCAGTGGTATTAGTGAACGTGTATGCCCCGAACTGGAATGATGCCAATTTTATGAGGCGTATGTTAGGACGAATCCCGGACCTAGAAGTGGGGAAGTTGGTAATGGGTGGAGACTTTAATACGGTGCTGGACCCAGGGCTGGACAGATCGAGGTCCAGGACCGGAAGGAGGCCGGCTGCAGCTAGGGTGCTTAAGGATTTTATGGAACAGATGGGAGGAGTAGATCCCTGGAGATTTAGCAGACCTAGGAGTAAGGAGTTTTCGTTTTTCTCCTATGTACACAAAGTATTTTCACGAATAGATTTTTTTGTTTTGGGTAGGGCACTGATCCCAAAGGTGACGGGGACGGAGTACACGGCTATAGCCATTTCGGATCATGCTCCACACTGGGTGGACCTGGAGATAGGGGAAGAAAAACAACAGCTTCCACCCTGGAGAATGGACATGGGATTATTGGCAGATGAGGGGGGGTGTTTAAGGGTGAGGGGGTGTATTGAAAGGTACTTGGAACTTAATGATAATGGGGAGGTACAGGTGGGAGTGGTCTGGGAGGCACTGAAGTCGGTGGTTAGAGGGGAGCTGATATCTATTAGGGCACATAAAAGAAAGCAGGAGAGTAGGGAAAGGGAGTGGTTGTTGAAAGAACTTCTGAGGGTGGACAGACAATACGCGGAGGCACCGGAGGAGGGACTGTACAGGGAAAGGCAAAGGCTACATGTAGAATTTGACTTGTTGACTACGGGTAATGCAGAGGCACAATGGAGGAAGGCACAGGGTGTACAGTACGAATATGGGGAGAAAGCGAGTAGGTTGTTGGCCCACCAACTGAGGAAAAGGGGAGCAGCGAGGGAGATAGGGGGGGGTGAGAGATGAGGAGGGAGAGATGGAGCGGGGAGCGGAGAGAGTGAGTGGAGTGTTCAAGGCATTTTATGAAAGATTATATGAAGCGCAGCCCCCGGACGGGAAGGAGAGAATGATGTGCTTTCTGGATCAGCTGGAATTTCCTAAGGTGGAGGAGCAGGAGAGAGTGGGGCTGGGAGCACAGATTGAGACGGAGGAAGTAGTGAAAGGGATTGGGAGCATGCAGGCGGGGAAGGCCCCGGGACCAGACGGATTCCCAGTTGAATTCTAGAAGAAATATTTGGACATGCTGGCCCCGCTACTGATGAGAACCTTTAATGAGGCGAGGGAAAGGGGGCAACTGCCCCTGACTATGTCAGAGGCAACGATATCGCTCCTCCTAAAGAAGGAAAAAGACCCGCTGCAATGCGGGTCATACAGGCCCATTTCCCTCCTGAATGTGGATGCTAAGATTCTGGCCAAGGTAATGGCAATGAGGATAGAGGATTGTGTCCCGGTGGTGGTCCATGAGGACCAAACTGGGTTTGTGAAGGGGAGACAGCTAAATACAAATATACGGAGGCTGCTAGGGGTAATGATGATGCCCCCACCAGAGGGGGAAGCGGAGATAGTGGTGGCGATGGATGCCGAGAAAGCATTTGATCGAGTGGAGTGGGATTATTTGTGGGAGGTGTTGAGGAGATTTGGCTTTGGGGACGGGTATATCAGTTGCTGTATAGGGCCCCGATGGCGAGCGTGGTCACGAATGGACGGGGGTCTGACTATTTCCGGCTCTATAGAGGGACGAGGCAGGGATGTCCTCTGTCCCCGTTATTGTTTGCATTGGCGATTGAACCCCTGGCCATAGCACTGAGGGGTTCCAGGAAGTGGAGGGGAGTACTTAGGGGGGGAGAAGAACACCGGGTATCTCTGTATGCGGATGATTTGTTGCTATATGTGGCGGACCCAGCGGAGGGGATGCCAGAGATAATGCGGATACTTGGGGAGTTTGGGGATTTTTCAGGGTATAAACTGAACATGGGGAAAAGGGAGTTATTTGTGGTGCATCCGGGGGAGCAGAGCAGAGAGATAGAGGATTTACCGTTGAGGAAGGTAACAAGGGACTTCCGGTACCTGGGGATCCAGATAGCCAAGAATTGGGGTACATTACATAGGCTCAATTTAACACGGTTGGTGGAACAGATGGAGGAGGATTTCAAGAGATGGGACATGGTGTCCTTGTCATTGGCAGGTAGGGTGCATGCGGTTAAAATGGTGGTCCTCCCGAGATTCCTTTTTGTGTTCCAGTGCCTCCCGGTGGTGATCACGAACGCTTTTTTCAAAAGAATTGAGAAGAGCATTATGAGTTTTGTGTGGGCTGGAAAGACCCCGAGAGTGAGGCGGGGATTCTTGCAGCGTAGTAGGGACAGGGGGGGGGCTGGCACTACCGAGCCTAAGTGAGTACTACTGGGCCGCCAATGTTTCAATGGTGTTTAAGTGGATGGGAGAAGGGGAGGGAGCGGCGTGGAAGAGATTGGAGAGGGCGTCCTGCAGGTGGACTAGCCTGCAAGCAATGGTGACGGCGCCGTTGCCGTACTCACCAAAGAAATACACCACAAGCCCGGTGGCGGTGGCTACATTGAAAATTTGGGGGCAGTGGAGACGGCATAGGGGAGGGACGGGAGCTTAGGCGCGGTCCCCGATAAGAAACAATCATAGGTTCGTTCCGGGGAGAATGGATGGGGGATTTGGAGCATGGCAAAGAGCTGGGGTAGGACAACTAAGAGATCTATTTGTAGATGGGACGTTTGCGAGTCTGGGAGCGCTGACGGAAAAATATGGGTTGCCCCAAGGGAATGCATTTCGGTATATGCAATTCAGGGCTTTTGCGAGGCAACAGGTGAGGGAATTCCCGCGGCTCCCGACGCAGGAAGTGCAGGATAGAGTGATCTCAGAAACATGGGTGGGGGACGGTAAGGTGGCAGACATATACAGGGAGATGAGGGACGAGGGGGAGATCATGGTAGAGGAGCTGAAAGGGAAATGGGAAGAAGAACTGGGGGAGGAGATTGAGGAGGGGCTGTGGGCTGATGCCCTACGTAGGGTAAACTCATCGTCCTCGTGTGCCAGGCTAAGCCTGATACAATTTAAGGTGCTACACAGGGCGCATATGACTGGAGCACGGCTTAGTAAATTTTTGGGGGTAGAGGATAGGTGTGCGAGATGCTCGAGAGGCCCAGCGAATCACACCCACATGTTTTGGTCATGTCCGGCACTACAGGGGTTCTGGGTGGGGGTGGCAAGGATGCTTTCGAAGGTGGTGGGGGTCCGGGTCGAACCAAGCTGGGGGTTGGCTATATTTGGGGTTGCAGAAGAGCCGGGAGTGCAGGAGGCGAGAGAGGCTGACGTGTTGGCCTTTGCGTCCCTTGTAGCCCGGCGCAGGATATTGTTAATGTGGAAAGAAGCCAAACCCCCGGGTGTGGAGACCTGGATAAACGATATGGCAGGGTTTATAAAGTTAGAACGGATTAAGTTTGTGTTAATGGGTTCGGCTCAGGGGTTCACCAGGCGGTGGCAACCGTTCGTCGACTACCTCACAGAAAGATAGAGGGAATGGAAAAGAAGTAGACAACAGCAGCAACCCAGAGGGGAGGGGGGGAGGGGGGGGAAAGGGCGGGGGGGGGAGGAATCGGACGGACTCTCAGGGATGTTATTGTATATGTATAGGTATTTGGTATAGGTAATTGTATATTGGATTGTTAGATTGTATTTTTGGAGAGTATTTATTTTGGACAAGGCAGTTGCCATTTAGTTTTTTTTTGTTTTTGTTTATATATTACTTATTTATTTGTTTAAAACTGGCCACGGTTATTTATATTGCTTTATTGTTGTGTAAAAGAAACACTACGTATTGTTATGTTTGGCCAAAAAACTTGAATAAAATATATTTTTTTAAAAAAAATTTAGTTGGTGTGCACAGCCAATTTTTCCCGTGTGGTCCCATTAAAATGTTTTGCATGGCCGTGCATGCACAATATTTATAATGAGCAAGTGCTATAATGGTAACTTCTAGGCTGCTGTGTACCCACGTACTTTAGCAGGAACACAGCTCCAAAAGTGATTGACAGGGGAATTTGCTATCATCTCCATTCTGGCCAAGAGGTGGAGCCGCTATATACAACCCCACAGTTGGAAGTTTTACTATGTTGCCGGCACCATCTCCTGCATCTGAAGTCTTTGGAAGTCCTCCATCCAATCAGTTATGCAGTCACTGGAATGTCTCTGACACCCTCCTGAGTCCTTTGGAAGTTTTACTATGTTAAACCAATGCAATATAAATGGAAACGGCCTACCGAAACCCGCCATTCAAGTTCACAGCTAAAAGATTGTTGAGTCTTTGTCAGCTGCAGCAAAACCACTTTTGCTGACAGTTATGCATTGTCAGCCTTTAGAAAATGGAGGCAGATGGAGGGACGATGGAAATAAGGAAAAGCTACATGGCAGAAAGGAAAAACAAAGCCAAAACAAAAGTCACTGATGTCAGCTTTGAACAATAAAAGGTTGCCGTATTACTGGGTTTGCTCACGGTATTCAGACATCTTTAGCTGAAATAAATTACCCACATGTTTGTCATTAATTGATTCTCAGTGGAGTAGGCAGGAGATGAAGATCAAACAGCATAGAGGCACCAACATGATGCGTGAGACAGGGAGAGAATTGAGCTAGTCAGGATACACAGAACAGCACTTCACAACCAGCAGTGAGAAAGATTCATTACACAGTGGCATTAAAGAGAAGATACCAGCAGTCTTAGAGAAGCTTTCTCCAATTAAAACTGCGCTACTTGTTCCCATTCAGCTCTGACAAATGTGTCAGTCTCTCCCTTTGTGTTTTTTTGTTTCCTTGTCAATTATTTTCTTCAATGACTCTGCAATTCAGAATCTGTATGCCAGTAGTCTGGCTCATTTGTCACCAGTTTAGCATCACCCACTGGTCAGTTGAGACAGGCGAGTCTGAATAATGGAGATTGTTAAAACACAAACTGAATCCAATTGCTGCACCAACAAGAACAATTTGTGTCTATGTAATGTCTTTCAGCGTCATTAGCTATCCCTCAGTTCGAGGATGACGGCTACTCAGGGTTTTGAGTTTCTGCCATGAGTTTTCATTTGGCTGGGCAGGCTGATATCAACTCCCAGATTTACGGACACATGAGGCAGGTCATCTCATGAGGTATGGGATCTGAAGTACAGGATTTGTTTCCTTTGTCTTCCTTCTCTACCTCATTATTAAGATATGATGCAGATTGATGGATACGCGGTTGCCATTTTGAACCATTGGTAGCAAGCTCCTCATAATTAATTTCAATATCTTTGGATCTTTTTCTTTGTCTCTTCCACAGAACTCAAGCCATTTGAAAGTTGCGAAAACAGAATATGATGAGCAAGGCGCTTTTTGGCCATTGATTTTACAGGAATTTTACCTGAATGCCTGTGGAGCTGGCTTCAAGAAGGACACTAGCATTTGTACAACAGTCCTCCAAATGAATTCAGAGGATGCAGTTGAGTCATTGATGCTAAAGATTTTCTAGCACTCTTACGTGTCATTTATGTGTCCCGATCTCTCTGCAGTACAAGAGTGTGGTGACATCAACTGCTCTCACCTTTTGTTGGCTAGGAGAGATCTTTGCTTTCAAACACTTGTTGCTATCGTTTATAGAAGGTGGATATGGCACAGCTGATCCAATGCTGGTCTTCTCATCAATCGAGGCCTTTGGAGAGAGGTGGTCGCCAAGGTATGGGAAGTGCTTAACCTCAATCTCTCTTTTAACATTTTTGGAAGGTGGAAATATTTGGCTGACCGGTTGTGGATCAATATGAGTTTTATTTTGGCAACATTCAAGTACAGGCCATGTTTCTTGTATACAGAACTTTAGAGATTGGCATACAAGTTTGGTGCAGAATGGGCAATGGCAGTGCATCCACTTTAGCCAATTGCTGCACGGTAAAGTACTGTTACACAATGTTGCATATCGACAAATACAATACGAATTCAGTTCCATGAGGTTTCACACTGACATATTAATCTGGTTGCGATTCACAAGCTGGTTTTAACGTGAAGTTGCTGAAGCCAAATGATCTCTTCAGTTGAATCAAAATTGGAATCCTGTTGCCTGGGAACAATGAACTCGGCATAGATCAAAACATACCCTATATTGTTTTACTAAAGTTGTAAAATACATCTTACTGGATAATTCTAATGTTTTGAGCAATTTTTTAAAAAATGAACAGGAATAAATTGTAAATGGGTTCACATCTCACAAATTTAATACATATCAGTTAACAAATCCAAGGCAGGCATTTTTAGTATGTGTACTTTCAACTTACATAGATTCTGGTTGGGTCAAATGGACATTGGTTTTTGACTTGTAACACATCCTTTGTGGAGCTGAGATGGCAAACTGCGAGCAATGTTCTTCCACCATTTGCAATAGTCACCACAACAGAGATTCCCAGACCAAGCATACAGGCCATGGAGACGAGGGAATTGAGCATAGTACTTGTGAACACAATGTATTGCTACATAATTAAACAAAAAGACATCTGTTAAAACTTTTTTTTGTTGTTGTACGCAAGGGGTGAACAGAAAGAAAAACTTCTCAAGTCATCCTCATCCTTGTTTACAAATCCCTCTGTAGCCAAATAGGCAATATTATTGCCACAGGATTCTCCAATCTTATAGCCAGTTATTATAGTCTGTACTCCTGACTCTAGTCACCTGATTCGGCAGCCCTTTCCCTCTAACCTAACATCAGTGGCGCAACCTTCACTCAGAAATTCTCATTAATATGCAGCACCTTGCTACTTTGCTTTCCACCTTAAAAAGATCTTCAAACCTATCTCCCTACTCATCCTTTACACTCTTTTAATTTCTCTTGTCTGTTCAGTGTCCAATTCTCCTTTGTGAAGGGCTATTCAACTTTATTAATGATGCCTCCTAAGTGCTAATTGTGGTTGGAATGGTGATATTAATGCAGTACTAAATAAGACACATACATTTAATGAATTCTACTCACCAGTAGTGTCCGAGGCATGTTTCCCGATAATACAATCACTACAATTCCGGTGCAAATAGTCTGGAATACAGATTTAGAAGTGAATGTACAGTCATCGCCTGTTGGGCAGCATTAAACAGTTTCATAAATTGCAGGGGGAGAGGGGTGGGGAGGGGGTGGGGGGGGGGGAGGGGGGAGAGGGGGCAGGGGGGAGGTGGGCAGCTTCAGGGTAAAATTTCAGGAATTATTTTTGAGGAGATACCCACTGTAGTTCATTACAGAGATTTGAGTGGTTTAATTTTAGTGACAAAATACGAGATTTGGGATATTTCCCAGGCCTTAGGAAACCTGGCAGCCGAAATGAGTGATGTTGGTGGCGATATGAGTGGTTTTGTATCCATAAACCAGCAGTCATTTCATATTATTCTCTTTGAATAATACATTCAAGATTGAATTTCTTCGGGCTCCATTCTAGCTGTGGAGACTCATATTAATTGAGAGCATATTTGCAGTTTAATGTCATTGCCCTCTCATTTCCCTCCATAATTTATATTATCTGCAGCGTGTAGGTGGACCGACAGACTGTAAATTTGAAGATAATGTGATGTTAGTCCTCAATATTTTCCCGTGTCCGTTTGAGGCTGGAGGTTACAGAACGAGGTTGTAAAGCAAATCAGAACACAGAAAAAATAAAGATTAGATTGTTTGGTCCATTTGTTAATTCGAAGCATAAAGCATCATTCTAAGGGCTAACCATATTCCTTCAAGTTTGAATAAAACACAGCTTGGTGTTTCAAAAGTTATATTAATAAGTAGCAGTTACTAAGTACCAGTATTCCGGAGATTGCGGACATAATGCTGGTTACTGAATATTCAACAGATATGCCATCTCCTGGTGCCGTGACATGTCGCAAGACTGTACCATGGGTAATCGCTCCTAGAATGAAGTTTAAATGTCCAGTTATAATTAAGGCGATTCCTACTTTCATCAACTGCTTTCTATCCAACAGATTATCTGAAACACAAGGAAATGAAAATACTTGTGAAATGTAGAAATGATAAGGAACAGACTGCACAATGGGCATTCCTCGCTTTTGTAAAGCAATTTGAAGCAGTGATGGGAGAAGACAAATTCCCTTTCTTGATCATATTCATAAATGGTCTTCTATCACACATGCTGATCCACCTTCCCCCTATCATGTAGCTAAGTTAAGAAGATTGCATGCTGTTTGTTGAGAAGGTAAGGTGGGGAGTAGTACTGAAATTTAATTTCATCAACTGCCTACCAAACTGAACAAAATGTTTTCCTGGGCAGCCACTGGCAGCTGTGTAAAATGTTTTGCCATGTATAGAGGCAAGGCTGCAACCTTCTCCTGACGTTGGGGAGGGCGAGGAGGGATGAACTTGATGCATAAATGATTACTTGATAGGAGATTATTGTTTAATCTGATCTAAGTGGGATCATAACGTGACTACAGATGAGAAGGACCATTTATCCTATTATCCATCATTCATCCAAAAAGAAACACATGGACAATTGCGGTCTCCTCTACACTGCGAGGCTAAATGCAAACTGGGTGACCGCTTTGCTGGACACCTTCGGTCAGTCCGCAAGCATGACCCCCAACCTTCCTGTCGCTTGCCATTTTAACTCAGCACCTTGCTCTCAAGCCTACATGTCCATCCTTGGCTTGCTGCAATGCTCCAGTGAAGCCCGGCACAAGCTGGAAGAGCAGAACCTCATCTTCCGATTAGGCACATTACAGCCCTCAGGACTTAACACTGAGTTTAACAACTTTAGATTGTGACCTTTCTCCTCCATCTTAAATCCCATTCTTTAAAAATATCCGATATATTTATTGTCTCAATGCAATAACCCTCCCTTTTGCTCTTCCTTCCTGCACCGTGACATCTATCTCTTGTTCTTCAGGTTGTTATATCTCGTTGCAATCTCTCCCAGCTACAGTTTAATATCCAATACATTTCTCCCTCTCTTTAATTCTGATGAAGAGTCAGATGGACTCTATTTTCTCTCCCTACGGATGCTGCCAGACCTGCTGAGTTTTTCCAGAATTCTCTGTTCTTGTGACATGGACAACACACACTTCCCATAAAATAATTTTTAAAAACTTCACTCATCATTTCATCCAATATGCTCTTGTAAGTCTTGGGATTTTTTGCCTCCACTAAGAAGAACTCTTGAAATGTTATTCCAAGTATTGATTACTCTGTGGGTGAAGAGTTATTTTCCTGAACAAAGTCCTTTGAATCAGTTTGAATCAAATAAACAGGCACAAAATATTGATTTGACCATTGTTAAGTGCACTGTATGCAATTTTGGGACATATATCGAAGGGATGTTAAAGCCCTGGAGACGACACACTGCAGATTAATCAGGATAGTTCCAGGGTTGGGAAGTTTTCATTCTAAAAAGAGATTTGAGTTACTGGGACTATTTCCATTGCAGCAGAGAAGGCTAAGAGAAAATTCACTGAAGAATTTAAAAATGATTAAGGATTTTAATAGATGGATTTTAATATACTGAACAGGGATAAAGTGTTTCCTTCATTTTGTCATCAGTGATGAGGGATCATTGATTTCAAATCCTCGCAGTGAGGACAGAGGTTCAGAAAACAAACCTTTACTTGGCTTGTGCAAGTCTGTTTTATTGTAAGTAGGTAGATTCATGTCTGAATTCTAGAGTGTACACTGACCTTGCCTCAGGCTCTGACTGGCGTGTGCGAAAATCTTGAACATATACACTGTATACCCGATCTGTCATTTGGAGTCAAATCTAAATCCTAAAAAAAGTTTGATTTGCCACAACCACCTACATCACAAATGAAAATGGAAAACTTATTGCTGAGTGCTGAGTCCACCTACCAATTCTGGCACTGGCCAATTCTGCCACTGACCAATCAGAAAAGTGCGGACTGACAAAAACATTATTATTGTTATAGATTATTTTTGAGAAGGATTCCTAAGTGCCTAAGTAAAGGCTACTGTATTAATTTGCACCCCTGGCTGCAGTTCACATTTGATTTTCTGTTGCTTTCCTGAGTTTAGAAGTGAAGGCAATTCTCAAGTGAGTACCGTGAATGAGAACCGTCATTCCATCCCATTTATCTAGATTTCTTTGTAAACCAGTTTGGTTTTTAAAAATATCCATTTACAAATGTACTCAATGGAAGATTGTACATGCTCCATTCCTGCAGCCAAAACAGTACAGCAGGCATGCCGAGTTGACTCACACTGACTAAGTTCCCTTTGGAGAAGGGCTCCTGCTGCCTGGCTTTGGGATTAATGTATTTGGTCGCTTTTCAGGTTGATGAAGAACCACCATTAATTTCACTTTCTCAGCCTGTTATTTTATTTGCCTGTTCAGATACATTGGCTGGCTGGCTGAGACTCTTTGTCCAATAGGTACGTCAAGAACGCATAAGCCTCACCTTCCTGGTAAGAGGCAGATTGAACGGAGAGAAAATATTGACACTCACAGCAGTCTGACTTGGGAAGTTTGGATTCAGACTGAGAAGCAATTAATCTGACAGAACAAGATGAATAGAAATATTTGGTTCATTAAAATGGAAGCTTGCACACTAACCTGATTGCTAATGTTCACAGTGGAAAAGTCTTGATGCTTAATAAGGCCAGCTTCATTGGCCCCCATCACATTATGGATATTTTCGCACAGTCAGAGCCTGAGGCAAGGTCAGTATACACTCTAGAATTCAGACATGAATCTACCTACTTACAATAAAACAGCCTTTATTTGATCATGGTCAGGTTAAAAAATATAATTATTCTCACATTAAAACTTTAGGTAGTTGGTTGGAAATTCATCTCGGCATAGTTAATATGTTCTCAGCTATTTTCCTTGTTTCTGTCCTGAACCATGTCCCACGGGGTGGGCTGAGAGTGGACTGTACCAACATCACTGGGTGGACCCATGTGAACTGAGAATCAGTGGGGTGGGTGATTCGTTGCAGCTCCGTGGGAATTACTTTGCCTCTACTCTGTGCCTCCTTCTCATTGACAGAACAGCAACTTAGGTGGCAGTTTCCTCATTCTTTATGGCACATTGTATTGGGTCCTACTGCCAAATGCCTTGAGATGTCTCCCTGTAACAAAGATGCTATATACAAGGGTCAGCTGTTATTGGTTCTACATTACCATTTCAAACTTTAAAACTTATTTTGATTTTATCTTATTCCTCACCAAAGTGTCATGAAACATTAGCAGTAATGCTAATCAATGCATTTTCTGTGACAGTGCTGGTTACTTCACTGACCACATTTAGTCAATATTTTTGGCTAAAGATTATGAAAACAGTAGTTGATGATTAATAGGAGTTCTGATACAATCTAGATCATAGGAAATCCTACATGTTCCTATTGTCTATTTGTGCGTGATGTGGTTGGTTACTTTACATTTGGTTATTCAGTTTATTTTTAACAAACGCTGAACAACGATGCACATCATTGTCTTGGATACAGAATGTCACTTCAAAGGTATTCCTATGCAAATCAGTTTCTAAACAAGTAGAAGCCACTGTTTAAGTGGCTGTTTAAGGCAGTGTTTAAAAGTAAAACCGTACCCAAAAAGTGCTTAGCAATGTTTTGTGCTCGTTAAGCACTCAGGTATGATGAGGCCATTCATATTACAATGCATCACTGTGTCACAGAAATGTCACTGTACTGCTTACATGGCAGTTTGCAATGTATGGCTGTCCCCCCTCCTGGGGATAATGATTTATTAGCATTGTTGCCTGCCAGATAGTTCTTTAACAACTGACTTCCAGTGTGTGTGTGTATGTGTGCAGGTGGAGGAGTGGGGGGGGAGGGGCGGACTAATCTTCCTATCACATGAGATTATTGACATTTGGGTTTGACATAAGCCAAAAGTTTTTAAACATTAACTCCCCTTTGTAAAAGAGAAGGAGCACAAAGGTTATCATTATGGCCTCACTGTCTTGTCAAACCTGTGCGACAATTAACAAGAAGCTCGGGGTCCAATAAAAGAAATACCAACAGTAACGGTTACATTTTATTGACAGAGATGGAAGTTATGGCATCTTGACTAGAACAGGATGCAAGTGGACGAGTGGGCGGTCTCACTCGACTAATCAGTTCATTAGTACCATTTAAACCAAAGAGGAGTTCATTTTGATTTTGTGCGACAGTTTAAAACAGGTGGTAGCAAAGTGGCAGCCTGTTTAACACTTCTCCTAAGAGAAGTGGGAAACAGGCTGCCAATTCACTTGCACTTATTTAACAATTGTTACACAGTCAAAATTACTCCCAGAGATACCAGTGTATCAATCTGTGAAAATGTTAAAGGGTTGACATTCTGTAATAGAACCATCTGGACAAGTGCTTTGTGTTGGAACTGTCCTTGCATCTCTACAACATAGAATATTAGCAGTGCTGTTATGATTGGCAAAACAGCCTCAGGGTAACTACTACATATCTGAAATGTTCACATTAACTCAAAATGTCATGGACAAGCTATTCAGCATTAGATTCCCAAAGGAAACATTACTAAATGAGCATCATTCTGGTGCTCATATGCAGGCAGGAATGGAGTCAGGCAGGGGTGAAATTTTCCAAATCTCTAATCAGCATGCACCACGGTTCCCCATCACCATCCCGATTCCAGCCATTTTCCTAGAAGCAATGTCAGGTGTGAAGTGACTATTCACCCACAAGTGGCGGGTAGATTGTTAACTCAATTAAGAAGCCAATTAATGCACTTAGTCACAGGACGACTGGAATTCTCCAGTGGGAACCGTGCTCCACACCCCCTGCCCCATGGTTGTCATATCTACCTTGTTGCAGCAGGCAGACATGTTGGTCATGTTGGCAGCTGCCACTGCCTTGCAGAAGAGGGCAGGCAGCTCCACTGTTAGTCAGCAGCCTGGAAAGGACTGGAAAGGAACCATGGAGGAAGAACGCCTGAAGTGGCCTAAGTAGGTTCCAGAAAAAAACAAAGACAGGTAAACTTTAACGAGGCCCCAGAATGCAGGGATATGGGTGAGCGATTTGGCAGAGTTCGCCATCAGAGGTGCAGAGAGGCGGTTCATCTCGAGGTGGAAGCTGTTCAGTGACTTACTTAAGGAGTATTGAGTCATCAGTGGGAGAGGAGAAGGGGTTCATTTTCAGTTTAGGCTGGGGGTCTGGATTAAAAGTTTAAATAGGGGGGGGGGGGTAGAGATTGTTTGGAGTGTATAAGGATGGGGTGGTTGGTTTCTTTTTCTTCTTTGTTATGTACATATTTGAAAATGCCTCCAATAAAATATTTTTCAAAAAAGTGACACCATGCACAAGAATGTTCGGGTTCACTGAACATTGAAAACTGCATTCTCCATGAGACAGGTTATTTGACGAGCTTCCGAAGGCGGGGTTTTTCAAACTCAAGAGTCACGACCCACGGGTGGGTTGCGGCCAGGTGTCGGGTCGCGGAGTGATCGGTTGCGACATTCCCGATCGCGGGAGAAGCGCCCAATGGCCACGACCGGCTTTTAGGTTGAGAATGCCGTCCACAGCCGCCAGCAGCGGTAGTATTTTACCTTGCTTCGTTTGATTGGCACCCAACTTATTCAATAGGTGATTAGTTTTCTTAACCAATCCAGCACCCCATTGTTCTGCTGACCAATAGGAGGAGGCGAGGGCGGTACCTCCGGCGGTGGGACTGTTGGAGCACGGGCCTGTGAAGGACACGGAGAGCGGCCGAATTAAGTTTGTGTGAAGGGTGAGAATGGCGGGCCATGATGGTGGCAGGCAGCACCAGTTCACTGGTTTCCACAAGTACTTCAATGCCTACACCTTCACAGGGAGGAAGAAGTATGTGACAGCTACATATACAGGGATTGCAGCAATTTGTTTGTTCTTCAAACTGAGATCCAAGAAGAAGGCACCAGCAGCAATCACAGAAAAGAAATGAGGTGTGGTTCTCCTCTGGGGCAGGGCAAGTGGAATTTAAGGATCAGCATGTGAAATCTCTGTGCATGTTTGAAACCTCTGCAATCGTGTCACTATAATGGTGTATAGTCTTCACAAATAAAACTCATGGGACTCCATATGCTGTTTAAAAACGAGAGAATGCTGTCCGCATGCATGCCCCCTCAGACAGATCCGACAGCGCACAAGCCTGGTGGCCAGCGGGGCAGGCTGCCACCTCCCGATGTCAGCGTACTGTCCCAGTACCGTCTCCTCCTGACATCAGCGCGCTGTCCCAGGACCAAACTTCTTTTTTAAAATGGTAGAGTATTCCCACCAGAAGCAGCGGCAGATAGCAGGTCATGCACCCAGCAAATATACTGACATCACACAATCCGTGCTTTGGTCTCAAAATCAAGGAGGAGTCATTCCTCCATTTTGCAGCTGCCAGCAAGAAAGCAACTGGAGTGTGTAAAGAACTGAAGATGGATCAGTTTGTAATAAGGAAGAGAGGGCAGGAGACATAAACATGCCAGGATCTCACAACTGAATCTGCTGGAGAGAGCTTCTCAGTAGAGCCTACAGCAGGACAAAGCAATGCTGGTGTGAGCTCCAAGGCCTCTGATGAACAACCCATTAAGAAGAAACTGAAATCGGGAACAAAGCATGAGGTATGATTTATTAATTGTGCCAGTACAAATCAGGATGCAAAGCCCATGTGTGTTATATGTAGGGAAGTACTGGCAAATGAAAGATTAAAGCCCTCAACTCTTCAAAGGCATTTGAAAATAAGCATGGCGAATTTGAGGACAAACCTCTTCAGATGCAGCAAGAACTTAAATCATCAGCTGAAGTCCCTCAGCAGAAATGCAAGATTGAATGACAAAGCAGGTGAGATCGTAAGAAACAAGCAGGCTCACCTGTCACATTAAAGGTAAGCAATAATGGTGTGTCGTGAAGTTCAGGTGGCGTGGGTCGTGAAGATTGGCTGGTTGGTAAAAATGGGTCCTGGGCAAAGATTTGTAAAATACTGCCCTACGGAGTTCAACAGGACTTTAGTTGGCAACGAGTATGTTTCCTGTTCCCTTTGAAAATTCCCAACTGTCCTGGAGAAGTTGGGATCCTGAGCTGATCCTGGAGACCGTGGTTTTGAAATGGTGCCTGCATCCACTCCTGACCCTGTGGATATTTGAAAATCTAGATCTCACTAATTTTCACGCTTTGAAGATGCTGGCCACGAACTCTATGGATGGAATTCTCCACTCCCGCCAGCGGCAGAAATCATGACAGGTGGAGGCAAAAACAGTTTTTCAAAGCCGGGATAAGCGACAAATTTTGTTCTCTCGACTTCCAGGGTTAGTTAAAGATGGGTAAAGTTTCCTGATGGACCATGTTGGCAAACTCCATTTGCATTCATTTGTATTTCATGCATGCTAACTGAAAGGATTTAAGTTTGCCTTCCAAAGTAAGTTCCCTGCCAGCAAGATTTTTTTGTCTTTATTCTTTCATGGGATGTGGGCATTTCTGGCAAGGCCAGCATTTGAGCTAAGTGGCAGTTCAGAGTCAACCACATTGCAGTGGGTCTGGAGTCACATGTAGGCCAGACCGGGTAAGGGTCTCATATTTCCTTCCATTAGTGAATCAAATGGCTTTTTACAACAATCAGCAAAGGTTTCATGGTCATCGTTAGACTTGTAATTCCAGATTTTCCTTGATTTGTTCTGCCGTGGTGGGATTCAAACAACAGACCCCAGAGCATTACCCTAGGTCTCCGGATTACTCGTCCAGCGACAATACCACTACGCCACCACCTAACCTAGAATATTCCGGCTGGGATTTGGATGGTGATGGGGAAATTCCACTCCTTTCTGACTCCATACCTAGCTCCATATGGGCACCAGAATCAAGCCCATTTTGTAATTTCTCTTTGGGAATCTAATGCTGCACAGCTTGCTCACTATATTTGGATTTAGGACATTCAGTCTCACAACTATATATACATGGCATGCACCCGGCGAGCATCACCTCTTTATGACTTTTGAGGTCCATAGATATTGCTTTTTCTTTCTTGGGTCCTTGCAGAGCTTCACTTGAGTGCCGTTAGTGAAACTGTGCCATGCATATCATAGAATTTACAGTGCAGAAGGAGGCCATTCGGCCCATCGAGTCTGCACCGGCTCTTGGAAAGAGCACCCCACCCAAGCCCACACTCCCACCCTATCCCCATGACCCAGTAACCCCACCCAACACCAAGGGCAATTTTGGACACTAAGGGCAATTTTAGCATGGCCAATCCACCTAACCTGCACATCTTTGGACTGTGGGAGTAAACCGGAGCACCCGGAGGAAACCCACGCACACACGGGGAGTACGTGCAAACTCCGCACAGAGTGACCCAGTGGGGAATCGAACGTGGGATCCTGGAGCTGTGAAGCAATTGTGCTAACCACTATGCTACCATGCTGCCCCCTGGACAAGGGAGGCAGGTAAATGCTGGAAGGGTTGGGGTCTACGGTGCAGGGGTGGAGGGAAGGCTGGACAGGGGAAACTGGCTTACAGGGAAAGTGTGGTTGAAACGGAAAGACAATGGCCAGGGAAGAGGCAGGGGAGGAAAGTGCCATGGAAGGTGGGGTTGATGGCAGGTGGGGTTGATGGTATCATGATGAGGCCCTGGGGAGACAATTCAGGGTACTGGTGATAGGAAGAAAGTCACAGTTAGAGGTGGGAGTGGGTGGTAGGCCCAGAGTGAGTGTAGGTGAAGATCTCATTAGGTAGGTCACAAAGAGGGACAAGACAGGTGCAGCCCACATTGCAGCAGGTTTGTTCCTGACTCATGGGCCTTATAACATCGAGATCCCAACAGCGAGGTGGAGCTTTCTTGCACATGGCTCACATCGCCCTCAAAGTGCAATGTCTCCATATGCATTCATGTATGAATGGGAGGAACACCCATCTCTTGTGCTCCAGGATGTCCTTTATCTGGAAGAGATGGGGTGACGATGTCACCTCTAAACAGATGCCAGGTGAAATGCTTAGCATTAACCTGCTGGTTTTAAGGTGGAGGGAAACCTGTAAAAGGCGTGCTCACTTAATGTATCACTTTGATTTATTGACACATCCACTGAGGCATTGATGATGCAGGCTGCAGGCAAGCCTACCTTGGGAATGGCTCTCATCCAGATGATGAGGAGAAGGACCCATTGATGTTTGGCACAGGGTCATGAGGAACAAGTTCCTCAGCAGCAGGAGGCAGCGGGGCCTCCACAAGGTCAAGAGGCTGGCATACATGATCCATAGCAACGGCGAGCGTTGGCCCGACCATTGGTAAATCACCAACAGTGTTCATATCCAAAGATGAGGGCAAAGCAATGCTGGAGCTGCCCTCGTATGTCCTGGGATGTGGTTTCTCACAATTGCCAGCTTCTCCAGTACAAGCTGCAGCGGCAAGAGAGAGTGCAGAGCTCCTGGCCTGAAGTGAGTGAATGTCCGTCCAGGAGCCGTTTAAATATGACGTCAGGACCTTGAACCCTATAAGCTAACAGCTGGGTGGGTGATCGCTTTCCTGCCCTGACATGAAAATCAGGGAGCTCCTCACGGGTGCATAATTAATGAGCTCAAAAGCAGAAGATGGTGCGTGTTCAGCCCAGCCAGTCACCGGGAATCACACAATATATCCCGCCCGCCCCTGTTGTCCACAATGGAAAATCCCATCCTATAAGTTGCATTTGAAATCTATTTTATTGCATAACTTTTTTGTCCCACAAATTAATATTTTATTCTAAATCTGCTTGATTGAGTTATTATTTGTTGTGAGATGGAACTTGTAATATAGAATCATAGAATCCCTACAGCGCAGAATGAGGCCTTCGGCCCATTGAATCTGCACTGACCCTCTGAAAGAGCACCCTACATAGGCCCAATCCCCCACCCTGCTCCTTTAACCCCACCGAGGGGCAATTTAGCATAGCCAATCCACCTAACCTGCTCATCTTTGGGTTGTGGGAGGAAACCAGAGTACCCAGAGGAAACCCACGCACACACGGGAAGAGTGTACAAACTGCACACAGTCACCCGAGGTCAGAACCCTGGCACTGAGGCAGCAGTGGTAACCACTGTGCCATTCTGCCACCCGCTCATTGAAGCTACAGGCGAGATATTAAAATTATTAACTTCCACAATATGCCTATTCCCACAGAATTCCTAGGTAAAGAGAGCTAGAAAATAGAGCATCACGTGTTTTAAGAAATATTAATAGATCTACATTTGCAGAGAACCTTGGTATGAGCTGTTAAAACACTGTTCTTTTCCTTTATGAAGAACGAATGAAGACATGTGTAAGCTAGCGTATGTGTACAGGGATTGCTTGGGTAACTTTGTAAAACACAAGTGAAGGATCTGAGTTTAACGCACCCCCCCAAAAAAAAAGTCAGGACAAACTGGATTCTGCCTACTCAACATAACTCCATCACCCCCTCCCTGAACAATACTTGGAAATCAGACATAACTCAGGGCTGTCTGAGTCTTATTTGTCCTGCTCACCACCAGACATAACTCATCTATGTCTGACATATACTTCTGCTTTCTTAATAGCAGAAAATTGCAAAGCCTGCAGGAAACATGTCCACTAAAAGGCCGAGCTAAATTATGCCACTTGTAAACCAAGCACAGTCCTTGACAATCATTGATTTTAAGACCTGAAATCACATCACCATATCTGAAGGAGCACAAACGATCAACAGTCCGTCAAGGTCTGAATGTATATGCAAGGTCTATACAAGAAGAGGACAATACACTTATTGGAGCCTCAGAGCAAGATAGCTGATACGGGAATGAAGATGCAGATGTATCCTGTTTGCATGACCCTGGGCAGATGACCTCAGTCTTTCAAGGGGACCAATGATCCGAAATACCTCCTCAGCAGTTTTGTAGGACCAGCAGACATATCTGGTTTACGTGACCTTTCACCACTGCTACAGTTCAAAGGACCACCACTGCTACAGTTCAAAGGACCCTCACTGAACACTTGGGATAACAGCATCAGCAGCAGCCAAACCCCCGAGGGTCATGGACAAAATGATTTGATAAAGAAAGACGGTGATAAAGGGCAGTGGAAGGGATAACAAGGATCTTCAAAGTATTTCATCTTTGCTTTCGCGCTTGTAAGCTGAGATGAGGCTGGCCAACTCGAGTGAAGGATAGGCATACTCCTCTCGTGGCCGTAAAAGATCTTCAATAATGCTTGTGAACAGAACCATCTAGGTTTGATACTTGACTAATTTTTTGAGTCTTACACAAGCGTGTAATATGTATATAGTCAGGTTAGTGAAGGATTAATAATGACCTCTATGTGTAAATCAAGCACTGGAGGGCGTTACTACTTCTCTGTATTTAAGACAGCCTCTCAGGGAATTCTGGAAGAAGTACGGTGAGAAGCACAAGGATAAGCTTAGAGCAGATTGAATGTTAATTAGAGATAGATAGCATGAGTTTAGATCATAGTGTAGTTAGTGACTAGATAGAATATTGAATACTGTGAGACAGATTCAATATCATTTATTATCATCTATAGCTCAGTAGAGTGTGCGAACTTCATTTAATTAGTAGTGTAATAATAAATTAGTTTTGCTTCAATCTTTTGATTAGTATATTCTTTGTCAACACTAACACTACATCGGGTCATTCTGGAAGAAAAGACAAAGAATACAACATATTTCCAATCGTGGTAATATAACAAAGTAATGCACTTTTATGACACACATGGTTGATTTACAGAGCATAAGGAGACTAACAGCTTTTAAAAAGCTCTGAACTCATCTGAATTATCATGCGGTCCAGCAAAATGCAAATGATAATAAATCCTCAATCATGTCAATTTTCTCCTCTTAATTGAGTTTGTCTAATCGTTGTCCCTGCTTTGCCCACTATTTTTGCATGCCAGCCAGCCCATCTGCACATTAAACTCAACAACATATCGGGTTGATTCTATACAACTTAATGTGGTATTTTTCTTTATTTTGCAGACTCAGAAGCAGTAAAAACAATGTCGCAAAGTGATAGGTTAAAAATAACAGGAGAGGGGCAGCACGGTGGCGCAATGGTTAGCACTGCTGCCTCACGGTGGCGAGGTCCCAGGATCGATCCCGGTTCTAGGTCACTGTCCATGTGGAGTTTCTACATTCTCCCCATGTTTGCATGGGTTTCGCCCCCAACAAGCCAAAGATGTACATGGGCAGGGATTGGCCATGCTAACTGCCCCTTAATTGGAAAAAATGAATTGGGTACTCTAAGTTCACTTGGCTGATATCGGTGTTGCTGGACTCTCTTATGAGGAGAGATTGGTTCGACTGGCCCTGTATTCACTAGAGTTTAGAACGATGAGAGGATATCTGATTGAAACGTATAAAATCCTAACAATGCTGGACAGACTAGATGCAGGGAGGATGCTTTCCCTGGTTGTGGAATCTAGAAACGTAGAATCTGTATAGTACAAAGGAAGCCATTCAGCCCATCGAGTCTGCACTGACCCTCCGAAAGAGCACCCTGCCTAGGCCCACTCCCTCGCCCTATCCCCGCAACCCTGTAACCTAACCTGAACATCTTGTTACACTAACGGGCAATTTAGCATGACCGGTCCACCTAACCAGCACATCTTTGGCCTATGGGAGGAAACCGGGGCAGCTGGAAGAAAGCCCACGCAGGCACAGGGAGAAAGTGCAAACTCCACACAAAGTTACCCAAGGTCGGAATTGAACCTGAGTCCCTGGCGCTGCGAGGCAGCAGTGCTAACCATTGTGCCATCCAATCCAGAACCAAGGGCACAGTCTCAGGATATGGGGTAGACCATTTAGAACTGAGATGAGGAAAAACATCTTTGCTCAAATGGTAGTGAAGCTGTGGAATTCTCTAGCACAGAAGACGGTGGAGGCCAAGTCATTGAATGTATTCAGGAAAGAGATAGATCATTAAAAAAATTTTAATGGCATCAAAGGGGTATGGGAAGAAATCGGGGATAGTGCATTGAGATCGAGGATCAGCCATGACCATATTAAATGGCGGAGCAGGCTGGAAGAACCAAATGGCCTACTCCTGCTCCTAATTTCTACGTCTACCTCTCCCTCCATTATATTCCCTGCCCCTGCCTGTCTGCTGCCGAAGCCCTCATCCATGCTTTTGCTACCTCCAGACTCAACAATTCCACTGCTCACCTGGCCAGCATTCCAACTTCCAAAAATTGAAGCTCAGCTAAAACTTTGCTGCTCGTATTCCATCTTGCACTAAGCTCCACTCCCCCATCATCCCCATGTTTGCTGAGCTGCAATGGCTCACGACTCACTGCTATGGTGTTATGATTCTGCATCTTCTTATTAAATCCATTGCTGATGTCATCAGTAAGTGCTGTGATATCATTAGTTGTTGTTGTCACCTGTGTACATTCGTATTTAACTGCCGTTAGTTCTGATTCTATTCTGTTATTTTGATGTTTAGCTAGCTGCTCCCATTTTTGAGACCATACCGTATTTTAAACTTCATTATTTTATCTACATTAAAGAAATTAACTTTCAACGTGTTTCGACTACCTTTTTTGTGGTCACGTTACCACATCTTTTTGGAGACGATTTTTAAAAATTGAGTTTCAGCACATTCAACACGAAGTTTTGCCAAGTTTACCGATGAAATACAAGTTAGCAGCACCATGGCTATGTTTGGGTCTATCAGTGAGTTTGTGGAAGAGGACGAGAACCGGACTGAACATGTGGAAAGGTTGGAGCGCTTTTTCTTGGCAAATGGGATTGCAGACAAGGCTAGAAAGCATTGAATTCTCCTGAATGCATGTAGTGCGAAGACTTACACACTAGTGAAAAATGTAGCGACATCACAGAAACTGGGGTGCATTTCATTTGCGTATTTAGTTACACTCGTTCAGAATCACCATAATCATAAACCCTCAGTAATTGTACAACGGTTTGAAATTCCATAGTCATTTTCTGAAGCTAAGTATGTTCCTAAATTGCATCAACCCTCTGAACATTGGGCAATTTTGGAAGACATGCTTCAGGACAGACTAGTTTGTGGCATTAATGAGGATAGCATTCAGTGACGTTTGCTGCAAGAAGCCACAATTACTTTTGAGGCGGCGCTAGAAATTTCTCAAGGACTGGAAATGACTGCCAATAATACAAAAGATATTCAGAAGGCCAAGTAAAAAGGTGAAGACAGTGGAGTGTTTTAGGTGCGGAGGGTCCCACTACGCAAATCATTGTAAATTTATGGATGCTGTTTGTCATCAGTGCAAGAAGGGGCATTTAGCAAAGAAGTGCCATGGATGCTAAAAAAAAGTTGAAGGCTGAGCAAGGAACTTCAAATGCAAGGAAGCCTCACTTGGAATTCTCAGACCAGGCAGAGGAACACTATCATGACATGTTTAATATGAGCGAGGAGCGTGCAGAGCCTATTAATGCTGCAGTGGAGGTCAATGGACAGAAAATCAAGATGGAGGTGGACACAGGAACAACTGCATCAGTTATCAGTGAGGATGATTTAGGGCTCTAAGCAGCCACCAGCTCTTACTCAGGCAGGAATAAACCTTTGGACGTAGACCGGTGAGACTATACCATTGTTTGGAGCTTTAGAGGTAGACATTGCATATAGTTGCCAAGAAGCAAGAGCACGGTTCCTGGTCATAAAAGGGCATGGGCCTATTCTACTGGGGTGTGACTCAGGAAAATTCAGTTGAACTTGAGTGAAATAAAGTACACAAGTGACAGAGGATGTTATTCAGAAATATCCTGAGGTTTTCAAATATGAATTGGGTACATTGGGGGCACTTCACTTAAATTGTTTGTAGATTCTCAGGCGACTCATCACGTTTTCCAAACTACGTCTCGTGCCCTATACCATGAAAGGCAAGTGGAGGAGGAGTTGGAGCGGCTGCAATGACCAGGAATCATTGAGCCCATTCAGTTTTCACATTGGGCAGTTCCTTTGGTTCTTGCTCTTAAAAGTGATGGTACTGTGTGCATGTGTGGGGATTACAAACTTACCATTAATCCGGTTCACAAGCTGGACGCTTACCCATTGCCGGAATATACATTTTTATACATAAAAGAAAATTAACTTTCAACGTGTTTTGAATATCTTTTTGTAGCCATGTTACCACACCAACCAATGCCTCAATTTTAAATTTATCATTCTTTTGAAAAGATTCTATAGACCTTGGCTGGGATTCTCCGACCCTGCGCCGGGTCGGAGAATCGGCTGGGGACGCGAGAATCGCGCCCCGCCGCCCGCTTCCCGATTCTCCCCCGACGATTCTCGGGCGCCCACGGGATTCCCGCCGCGCTGGTCAGGAGCAGGGCTCCGCCATATTGCCCAGGGGCCGGCGCCGCCCGTTCCCCGCCGGCTGGAGCTGCGGGTACCACTCTGGTGCCGACCTAGCCCCCTAGGAAGGGGAGCATTCCCCATTATTGGGGACCATTGACGCTGGAGTGGTTGCCGGCCCTTTTCACGCCGGCGTGGGGACATAGCCCCATGAGTGAAGATTCCCGCCCCTTATGTCGATAAACTCTTCCAGTTCAAAAATCCTGCGAGAACCCTATATTTCTCCAAGACCTCTAATGCATCTCCCATTTCATTCAGGACACAATTGCTCACTGTGCTATCATCTGTCTAAACCCAAATCTCTGGAATACCCTCCATCTTCTTTATCTCCCTTAACATGCTCTTCAAAACCTACCTCTTTGGTCAAGCTGTGGGTTACCTGCCCTAGTGTTTTCTTCTATTGTGTGATGCTTTTTTTGTTTGATTATATTCCAGTGAAGCATCTGGGATGTTTTAATATATTAAAAGTCATTATATAAATGCATGTTGTTGCTGTAACTAATGTAACAGCACTCACCTCTCCCTGAATGCTCAGATTGTGTGCGACCGCTGCCTCTATATCATGCATGTGTATGCCTGTAACCCAGGGAGTGTGCATGATCCTGGGGCACTCTGAGATCCCTGGTGTCTTCGAGGACCACCCGAGGATGACGGGTTGGCTTTTGGGGGACAAAGGATCCGTTAAGGTCATGGTCGAGGACTCCGGTGTGGACGCTTTAGTTCAATGCAGACCCATTATAATGAAGCCCATGTATTCAACCGTGCTGTCATTGAGGAGTGCATTAGACTGCTGAAAATGCAGTTACGATGCCTGGACCGTTCTGATGGTGCCATGCAATACACCTACCCAGAGGGTCTACCGCTTTGTGGAGGCCTGCTGTGCCCTCCACAACTTGGCACAGCAAGAGGGAGGTGTGCTAGAGGAGGAGGGACATGTGGCCTCGTCTGAGCGGAGGATGGATCGGGAGGGGCTGGAGAATGAGCATGAGGAGAAGGCGGAAGATGGGGGGCAGATGGCGGCAAGAGTCCGACATGGCTGGAGGACCAGGTACACTTTTATCGTCTCCAGATTATCGTAGGATGAGGCTGCGTCTGTTAGCTCAACATCCCCCTCACCATTTCCTTCCCTCCCCTTATTTTCCCCCTACCTCCGCCATCAAAACATCCTCAGCGATGGTCCTCGGTCACTGGGCCATGCTTTGGAGAACCTCAGCATTGTCCACCTTCATCTGGGACATGTCCTTCAGCGACTGGGACAGGATGTCGAGGCCATCAGCCTGGTTGCCGCAGACTGAGCCTTGCCTTGGGTACCACCACTCGAGACTTGGATGTCGTGCTCCAGGTTTTACATTGCAGTTGTCACCCTAGCAATGATGGCCAAGGTGCCACACATTGTCGGCATCATCTTCTGCACCGAAGCCTTTGTGACTCCTCCAATTGGCTATGCAGTTACTGTAATGTCGCTGACATCACCTTCTGAATGTCACGGTTGTGTCCCATCAACTACATCAGCTCTGGCGGAACCTTGACCAGAGGTGTGGCACCTGACTGGGACTCAGCTGCATGCTCGGATCCAGCAGACCTCCGACTGCTGTCTCCCTTGGATGTTCCTGCCTCAACCTGATGTGCATCAGAAACTGTGTGGTGCTCACCAGATAGTGCCCCAGCAGTCTGTTCACACATGTCGCCTACCGAGGCGTGTGGCTCTGTGCTGTGGAAGGTGGGGTGTTAGCTGTGATGCCTCAATGGTGATCTCCCTTGAGCTCTCCTCCAAGGTGGTCTCTAGGGTGGTGACGGGGGACGGGGGTCATTTTGTCTGACAAGAACAACTCAATTGAGACAGGTCACCTCGGTTAAGGAGCAGTGGTCCTCACCTCTCCGGCGCAGGCCACACCTCGCTGTCGGTGACTGCTCTCTCCTCAGACAACCCTGACATTTCCAGGGCCTATTCCTTGTAGGGGGCAAGGACTGGGATCTCTGGTACCCCAGCCGTTTTTTGCCCTTTCCTGCTTATTATGGGTTATCTTCTCTTGCAGGACAAAGAGAGGGCTTTATGACCCGCACGTTTGATGGGTCGAGGGATCTATAGCAGGTGGCATATATGGGCACTACACCTGGACATGAAGGAGTAGTTTTGGTGGGTGTCAGGAGGTGCTGAGGAACAAGCATGAAGATCAGGTGTGGGGAGTGTGTGGGGTATCGGCCAGTGATTTGTGTGGTTGGGGGGCGTGGAGCGCTTTTGTGAATTTGTGGGGCGGCAGGCGGAACTCCTGCCAGGAGAGAGGTGATAACTTACCTTTGCTGCTCCGTGGAAGTCATTGGTTTTCTTCCCACATTGGACAGCGGTCCTCCTGCCCACACTGACAGCCACTGCCCCACTGCCTCCCAGGCGGCATTGCTGAACATACTGATGATCTTCCAACCCTCTCAGGGTGGCCTGTCACTTATCAACAGCGTTGAGAAGCCTGTCCAGGTCGGCAATATCAAAGTGAGGAGCAGGTCTGCGTGCTGCCATGCTTGTGTGTTTACTGGGAGTGAGTGATAAGGGAGCGTTTAAAAGCAATTCCTTCTCGTTAGTGGAGAGAAGCTGAGGCGTGCGTCCTGCGAATCAGACGGCAAGTGAACCAGTAATGGCAAGAATCTCGCGGGGGCTCATTTTTGGCCGTTGAATACGAGCTGCTATCTCACCAACCCGGCCTTCGAGAAACACCCAGCCAAACGCGCCCAAAAAAATGACACTTCAACTTTTTCTATTGAATCATGCCCACAGTTTGAAAGCAAAACAATCTTTTTAACCTCATAATTGTAACCTTAGATATTCTGTGCCTTTTAGGTTAGTCATTTTCCCCAAGGACAGTTCTCTTCATTTCTCTTGACTGTGGAACTTTTTGTGTGAAAACTAATTGCTTCATTTGTCTTCAAAGTAACAGGGAATGTGCTTTAAAAGTAATTTGTTGGCTGGGAAATGCTTGAAGAAATAAAAGGCCCCACAAATGTAAATACTTTACATCAAAAATGAACAGAATTATTATTTAATAAAGAAGGTTTCATTTTCAAAGTAAGACACTGGCAATGTAGATGGGAAAATATCCATCCTGAGACTTTTTGGACTAGTAAGACCATAAGGCCAGAAGACACAGGAGCAGAATTAGGCCACCCATCGAGTCTGCTCCGCCATTCAATCATGGCTGATATTTTTCTCATTCCCATTCTCTGCCTTCTCCCTATAACTCCTGATCCCCTTATTAATCAAGAACCTATCTATCTCTGTCTTAAAGACACTCAGTGATTTGGCCTCCTCAGTCTTCTGCGGCAAAGAGTTCCACAGATTCACCACCCTCTGGCTGAAGAAATTCCTCCTCATCTCTGTTTTAAAGGATCGTCCCTTTAGTCTGAGATTGTGTCCTCTAGTTCTAGTTTTTCCTACAAGTGGAAACATCCTCTTCACATCCACTCTATCCAGGCCTCGCTGTCTCCTGTAAGTTTCAGTAAGATCCCCCCTCATACTTCTAAATTCCAACAAGTACAGACCCGGAGTCCTCAACCGTTCCTCATATGGCAAGCTCTTCATTCCAGGGATCATTCTTGTGAACCTCGTCTGGACCCTTTCCAAGCCAGCACATCCTTCCTTAGATATGGGGTGCAAAACTGCTCACAATACTCCAAATGGGGTCTGACCAGAGCCTTATACAGCCTCAGAAGTACATCCCTGATCTTGTATTCTAGCCCTCTCAACGTGAATGCTAACATTGCATTTGCCTTCCTAACTGCCGACTGAACGTGCACATTAACCTTAAGAGAATTGTGAACAAGGACTCCCAAGTCCCTTTGTGCTTCTGATTTTCTCAGCATTTCCCCATTTAGAAAATAGTCTATGCCTCCAGTCCTCCTTCCAAAGTGTATAACCTCTTTTCCACATTGTATTTCATCTGCTACTTCTTTGCCCACTCTCCTAGCCTGTCCAAGTCCTTCTGCAGCCCCTCTGCTTCCTCGATACTACCTGTCACTCTACAGATCTTTGTATCATCTGCAAACTTGGCAGCAGTGCCTTCAGTTCCTTCTTCCATCATTAATGTACATTGTGAAAAGTTGTAGTCCCAGCACCAACCCCTGAGGCACACCACTAGTCACCGGCTGCCATCCTGAAAATAAAACCTTTGTCCCCACTCTCTGCCTTCTGCCAGTCAGCCAATTATAGATTGTTGATTGTTATCTCTTTAGGCGTGGAATGTTGAAAACATGTTTGAGTTTGCCACAACATGTAAAGGAAATGCACAGCTCCAATGGTGATGGGATGAAACAACTGCACACCAGCCAAGTTTAGGCTGCTACCACTGATGTTTTCCCACATTAAATTCCTTTTAATCAAATGCAGCTGATATACTGTCATCTACAGATTAAGATGATCCTTTGGCTGACTACTGCAATAATTTGACCTTGGATAAGGCTGGTAATGTCAGTTCTTCTCCATGACACTTTTTAATTCTTTCCTCCTCTGCTGACAACTTGTACTGTTGTGCAAAGAAACAGGTGATAATGTATCAGATCCTTATTTTAAACCTGGCCTGATGAGCATCTAACACCACAACTGGAAAATCTGGTCATTTGTTATGTTGTTATGTGTGGTGTAAGGGCCCTTCCTGGTGATCCCTTTATTTCCCATTTCTTTACTTTTGGTGTTATCATTTTGACCCATGCATGTTACTGGACATACACCTTTAAGCCAAGTAGGGGAAGTGAGGAATTTAAAAGTTACAAATGAGAACACTGTTAGCCTTCGGACAGCAAAACGCAGAGCCTTCGAACAGCAGAATGCAGACTTTTCGACACCCGAGAAATCGGTGGGACTCAGTTCTATTGGCTGCCGGCCAATGAATTGGTCAAAAGGCCGTATCCTGTCCACTAACAGGCAGTGATTAGATTATACCCTAGTAGGGTGATTCTCTCTCCCCACCCCCCCCCCCCGCCCCACCTTGCCCTCTCTCTCCCTCGTACTTTTACTCAATGTGTTACACTCCTTTGTGTTTGTTTATCTGTCTGTCTTGTGTGAGCGTGTAGAGGGTGGGGGGCAATTTAGAGTGGGGATTGGGAATTAGATAATAGTTAACCTGTGCATATTTAATTATAGTTATTCTGACTAATTAAATTAATTGTGTTTAACTGTACAAACCTGGTGACTGTAGTTATTGGGCAACCAAGGGCCAAAGAAGTCAGATGTTTTCTGAGAATTATTTATTAATTTCAATTGTGTTGTGACTCTGGGTCAGGTGGGGCTGGAATTGACTGCACACTAGGCCCAGAGAATTGTAAGAGTGGGACCTTGCTGTATGTGAACAGGCGGCCATGCATCCTACATTAATTACATCTATGATAATACTTCGGGCAGCACGGTGGCGCAGTGGTTAGCACTGCTGCCTCACGCGCCGAGGTCCCAGTTCAATACCGACTCTGGATCACTGTACATGTGGAGTTTGCACATTCTCCCCGTGTTTGTGTGGGTTTTGCCCCCACGCCCCAAAGATGTGCCCATTAGGTGGATTGGCCACGCTAAATTGGCCCTTAATTGGAAAAAATTAATTGGGTACTCTAAATTGATAAAAGAAAATCTATAACAATACTTCAAAGTTACTTAATTGCTTATGAAACATTTTGGATGTCATGAGGTTGTAAAAGAAACGATAGTAATAATAATTTGTTCATCATCCATCGTGTCAAACACTTACATCCTGCCTCCAAGAGTCGAACTTCATCTTTCACCGAGAAGAGCAGGGTAGTGTATTTGCTGGTCTACTCTGGCTCCCAATATCTTGATTTCAAAATGTTCGTAATTGTTTTAAACCCCCTCCTTGGCCTCACTGTCACCTTCTCCAGCCTCTCGGCCATCTAAGTCTCTCTGCTCAACTACTTCTGGCCTCTTGAGCATCCCCAATTTGAGTCACCACCATTGGTTACCATGTCTTCAGTTGCTTTGGACTCAAGCTCTGGACCTCCCTCGGTCTGCCTCACTAATTGGTTTTGTCCTTTATTTTTAAAAATATTTTTATTCTCCTTTTTCACATTTTCATCCCAATTTACATTCACCAACAAACAATCAACAGTAACAAATACAATGTCAATCCCCTGGCTAACAATTCCTTCCTCCCACCAACCCCCAACATTTTAAATACAAACATCCAGAGGACACGGCTCAAGCCTCGCATGTATCACCTTCCAAATTGCCCTGAAGACCTCCCTCCAATAACCCTCCAGCTTTGGACAAGACCAGAACATATGAACGTGGTTTGCACCCCCGCCCCCGCCGCAACATTCACAAATATCCTTGATCCCCTCAAAGAGACGGCTCATCCTCGCCTTTGTGAGGTGCGCTCTATATACCACCTTCAGGTATATCATCCCCAACCTCGCCACAAAATTGAGGCATTCACCCTCTGGAGCACCACATATCACAACCCCTCCTCCATTCCCTCACACCACAACCCCTCTTCCATGCCCTCACTCAACTCCTCCTCCCACTTTGTCTTATTCCCTTTGTCTTAATCCCCTCCAGCGGTGACTTCTTTCCTCCCAGAATAGCCCCATACATCGCCGACACCACCCGTTTCTCCATTCCCCCTGTCATCAGCACCTCCTCCAACAGTGTGGAGGCTCTGTATCTCCTTCTTAGCGAAATCTCGGGCCTGTATATACCTAAACATTTCCCCCTGGCCCAACCCATATTTCGCCCCCAGCTCCTTCAATCCCGCAAACCGGCCGCCGAGAAACAAATCATTTAATGCCCTTATACCCTTCTCCTCCCATCTCTGAAAGCTCCCACCCCAATTCCCTGGCTCAAATCTGTGATTCCCCTGAATCGGCATTTTCCTTGACTCTGCCCCCAGCCTAAAGTGCTGGCACAACTGCCTCCAGATTTTCAACGTCGCTACTACTATCAGACTCCCTGAGTATTTCCCCTGGGCCATCGACACACTCGGTTCTGATACATACAACAGCAAGTCGTCCGCATACAAAGATACCGTGTGCTCTATGAGCACACACAACCCCCCCTCCCCATACCCTCCCACTATCCCTTTCCACACCTCCGAACTCCTCAACATGATGGCCAATGACTCAATCGCAAGCACGAACAACAGAGGGGGACAAAGATCATCCCTGTCACGTCCCACGGTGCAGAGCAAAATATCCCAAATTCTTGTTATCCGTGTGGATACCCGCACTCGGCTCCCTGTACAGCAGCCTTACCCAATCTACAAATCGTGGCCCAATCCCAAACCGCTCCAGAACCGCCATCAAATACTCCCACTATCCTCGGTCAAATGCCTTCTCGGTGTCCAATGCCACAACCACCTCTAACACCCTCCCGTCCGCCAGTGCCACAACCAATTTCAATACCCTCCTAATGTTCGAAAAGAGCTGCCTCCCCTTCACAAACCCCATCTGATCTTCCCCTATCACCTTCGGGAGGTACTCCTCCAACCTACCCGACACTACCTTCGCCAACACCTTTGCTTTCACATTCAAAAGTGATATGGGCCTATACGATCCACATTCTGTCGGATCCTTATCCTTCTTGAGCAACAGGGAGATCAATGCCTGCTCCAAAGTTTGTGGCAACACCCCCTTCCCTATCACCTCCTCAAACATCCCCACCATCAGCGGCGCCAACTTATCTTTAAATTTCTTGTAATACTCCACCGGAAATCCATCTGGCCGTGCTACCTTCCCCGACTGCATCCTCCCAATCGCATTTCTTATCTCCTGCTCCGCTATCGCCCCCGCCAATATAGTCCTGTCCCCCCTCTCCCAACCTTGGGTATTCCAAACCATCCAGGAATTCCTGCATATCTTGATCCTCCCCAGGTGACTCCGACATATACAATCTCTCGTAAAACTCCTCAAACGCCCTATTAATCTGATCTGGAGCCACCACCAACTTCCCTGCACTATCCCGCACCTGAACAATTTCCCTCGCCGCTGCCTCCCTCTGAAGTTGACCTGCCAGCATGCGTCCCGCCTTCTCTCCGTACTCTTAGACCGCTTCCCTCGCCCTCCTCAATTGGCGCACCGCCTTCCTTGTGGACAGCCGGTCAAAACTCGCCTGCAACTCCTCTCCCTTTTCCAACAGTGTTGTACCCACATCCTCTGCATACCTCCTATCCACTTCCAACATCTCATCTATTAACCTTTATCGTTCACCCTCTCCTCCTTATCCACCTTTGCCTTAAATGATATCACTTCCCCCCTCACCACTGCCTTCAAAGCTTCCCATACCACCGCCTGCGAGACCTCACCTGTACAATTAAACCACACATATTCCTCAATCACTTTTCCAATCTTATCACAAAACTCTGGGTCCCCCAACAGTCCCACATTCAATCTCCATCCCCGCCTCTGCACTATTCCCTTCTCCAACACCATATCAACCCAGTGTGGCCCATGGTCCGATATCGCAATTGCCGAATATTCCAACCCCTTGACCCCGGCCAACAATGATTTCTCGACCACAAAAAAATTGATCTGTGAATAGGCCTTATGAACTGAAGAGGAGAAAGAATACCCCCGCTCCCCCGGGTGCAAGAACCTCCAAGTGTCCACTCCTCCCATTTTCACCATTAGCCCAGCCAACGCCTTTGCTCCGCCTGACTGGATAAGTGATCGCAGTCATGACCTGTCCAATTTTGGCTGCTGCACCACATTCCAGTCCCCACCCACTATCAATTCATGTGCATCCAAGTCGGGATCGCCCCACACACCTTCTTTACAAACCTTGCATCATCCCAGTTGGGACCATACACGCTTACCGAAGCCACCACCCTCCCTTCCAATGCACCTGTCACTATTACGTACCTACCTCCCTGAACTGCCACAACTTTCTCCATTTGGAATCTCACTCTTTTATTCACCAGAACTGCAACCCCCCATGCCCTACTGTCAAATTTCGAATGAAACACCTGGCTAACCCAGCCCTTTCTAACCCTCCCCGATCCTTCACCCTCAAGTGAGTCTCCTGCAGCATCGCTACATTTGCTTTCAAACTCTTGCGCAAGCACCCTCAACCTTTTCACTGGGCCTCCCAACCCCCTCACGTTCCATGTCACTATCCTAACAGGGGATCTCCTCCCCCACCCACTTATCCACCATCATCATAATTTCGGGCCCTCTCCACTGAGCCTGACCTGTCCCTACCCATTGTTGACATCGAACCCCATCCCCCATCCCAGAGTCTCCCCTGCCCCCACACTCCCTCTTGAAGAAACCCCATCCAGTGTTGATCCCCTCTCCTCCTCTCACTTTTCTCATTTCCAAGGCCCATTGAAACCTGCTCACCAGGCTCTAATGTCCGCAGCCCCTCCCCTCACAACATCTCCATTCACTAACCGACTTAGGTTAGCTAATGCAGGGACCCCTGCTCAGGCCTTTCCTTCTCTCCCGCCTCTTCCCAGGAAAAAAATCAAATATATACTTTTCATAAACAAACGTCGCTACAAAGAACAACAAGAAAAATCTTCAACCTCTATAACAGAATGAAGTTAGAACATTATTCAAAGCAACAAAGAACAGCAACAAAAAACTTTTCACCTCTATAACAGTATGAAGTAGGAACATTATTCAAAGTTATATATATACGTTCTCCCACGCTTTACTTCCGTTCCAAGCCTTCTGCCTTCATAAATGCCTCCGCCGCCTCAAAATAAAAGTCTCTGGAGTTGTAGGTTACTGTTAGCTTTGCTGGATACACCACTCCAAACCGCACTCCCCTGCCGTACAATGCCGCCTTCATTCAGCTGAAAACCGCTCGCCGCTTTGCCAGTTCCACCGTCAAGTCCGAATAAATATGAATCTTGGCACCAGCCGTTGCACCTCCAGCTCCTTATTTGCCCAGTTCAATCCCTTCTCCTTCATGTGATATCTGTGAAAACAGATAATCACTGCCCTTAGTGACTCGTTTAACTTAGGCTTAGGCCTCAGCGACCGATGAGCTCGGTCGAATTCATACCGAGAGGGTTCTTCTCCCTCCCCCATCAGTTCTGCCAACATCTTGACAAAGTACTCTGTCGGCATCCTCGGGCAGGTCCACAATCCTTACATTTTGTCGTCTCTAACGTTTCTCCATATCCTCCAGCTTTGCTCGCAGCCCCTTATTGGCCTCAACCATCCTTTGTAGTTCATCTCCCAGCGAGGTGAGCTGATCACTGTGCTGCAACATGGCCTCCTCCACGCCCTTCATCTCACTCTATTCCCTCACCTCAGCCGACGCCTTTGCAACAGCTACATTCACTGGGGCAATTGCCTCCTCTACTAACGCCTTCCGTGCCACCGCCATCTCCTTTCTCATCACCTCCATGTTTTGTGACTGCATTTTGAGCTCTAGAGACTCCACCTCAGCCATCATCTCTGCTGTAAGCAGTGCGGCTCCACCCAGCAGCCCGGCCCTCGTCTTCGTCAGCCCCTGGGCTGGTCATCACTCTAATTCTCTCCCTTCCTCGCTGCTTTTTTCCTCTGGCTTTTGGACATCTTTCGCCTTCTTTATAGCTTCTCATCCATCATAAATTGCCCTCTGGATTGGGCATTAGAAATTCCCAGAAAGAAAACAAAACCATATGCCTCAAGCAGGAGCCATCCAACGTGTAACAACCCCTCTACATGCCGCATGCGGCTGCCTCACATTCTGGGCTTAATGTCGCCACTTCGGCTGCCTCGTGTTTGAGACCCAGACCCACCGCTCCGACCGCCTCGTGCTCCCGACCAGCTCTGCAGTTTCCACTACCTCGTGCATGTTAGACTCCGCTCCTGCCGCTCCAATTGCCCCGCACTCCGAGCTCGATGCCTCCGCTCCGACTGCCCTGCACTCCCGCCGGAATTATCATCAGTTTTAAACTGGTTTGGTTTGCCACCCGGCCCTCGAGCTCCAAAGACCGAAAAAAGGTTGGTTTTGTCCTTTATTACTTCTTTGAACATGTATTGGTTATCTAACCTTACTTCTCCTTATGTAACTCAGTGTCCACTTCCTCCGCAAAGAGACAGTAGGGCACACTACTAGAGGACCTGATAGGCACAAGCAGCGAGAAGGGGGGGCTATGTGGGAAAATATACGGACAGCTACTGGACAGTGCCCGGACTCCACTGGACGGGACCAGATGGAAATGGGAGGACGAACTGGGGACAGAGGTAGGATGGGGACTCTGGAGCGAAGCACTGAGCAGGGTGAGCTCCACCTCCTCCTGCGCAAAGCTAAGCCTAATGCAGCTCAAAGTGGTGCACAGAGCGCACCTGACCAGAACCCGAATGAGCAGGTTCTTCCCGGAGGTGAAGGACAAATGTGAACGGTGCCAGAGGGGCCCGGCCAACCACACCCACATGTTTTGGGCTTGCCCCAAGCTTGCTGGGTTCTGGAAAGCCTTCTCCGAGGCAATGTCCAAAGTTGTAGGGATGAGGGTGAAGCCATATCCAATAGTGGCAATCTTCGGGGTATCGGAGCAGCCAGAGCTACACATGGGGAAGGGGCCAACACCCTTGCTTTCGCTTCCCTAATGGCACGCCGGAGAATCCTGCTCGGCTGGCGATCGACAGCACCACCCAAAGCTGCAGACTGGCTCGCTGACCTCTCGGAATTGTTCGAGGCCAGCAACGAGGAGTAAACCATGGAAAAAAAAGAGATGAAGAACCAAAAGACTGTGCAACCGGGTCAATGTGGGAGGGTGGGGGGGGGAGGAGGGGAAGAAGGGGGTATATCATAGACCGATCCAGAGGGCAGCAAAATGTACGGACAGTTAGTCAAATGAAGGACAAAACAAATCTTACTGTAAAATAAAGCAAATTAGCACGGGCACGAAAAATGTAATGTATATACGCAACAATTGTTTATAAATATGAGAAAAGCCAATAAAAAGATTTTTTTTAAAAAATGTAACTTCATTTTTCGCTTTATTATGCTTCTGTAAAGTGGGCTGGAACATTTTATTGTGTTAAAGGCACTATTTAATATAAGTTGCTGTCATTCCTGTCTGACTTCTGCGAGATAGATTACATTCAATCAGTTTTTCCCCCTTCTGATTCTCAAAAGAGAGTTCTGCTACATAAGGATTAATTTAGTATTGGAAATGAGAACTGAGGAAGTCAGAAGTCACCCCATGAATATAAGCAAAGTTACTGTTATAGAAGGCTGAGATCTGCCAGCACAACCTTATGACACAGCTTTGGTCCAAATTCTTAGGTAATTGAATAAAATGTACTGAAAATCTAAAAGCAATCACAATAATAGATCAACAAAAGAAATGTGTTTCCAATTGTAGCCCCAGCCTTCTGCACCTTTGAATAAAGTTCATGCATTTAGTAATTCCAAATATACTTTCCCCAGATACTGACACAGCAGTGAATCAGTTATCAGAATAGCAAAATATTCTCCTGTTGGTTTTTCATACCTTCTTAAACAGTCACTCACTGCTTATCTTTATTGGATGAACATTGACTCTTTTCTGTTAAACCACCACCAGGAGTCCCAAATCGAACTAAAACAAAGGACAAAAATATAGCCGTGATCTTGCTTCAGCTAAACCTCTGCTGGCAAAAGGCCCAGCCCATATTGTCCTAGTTCCTGGCAACAATCAGAGTAAAATATCTCCAAAAATCTAGATGAATTGGTAACTAATTAAGAAAGGCAACAGATTATTCTGCACTGGTCCGCTGGTGCTTTTTATTATTATTCTGTCCTTAGAGAGCACTAAAAACATTCCTCTTGTCATCCAGCCTGACGCATTGCATTGGAACCATTCTTTTCTCAAATCAGCCTTTCACAAATAATAAAAGAGCTGTATTATTTCATTCGGTTTTGCTGGATGTGGAAAATCAGTACCAATGCAATTCTAATGCCAAAAAAGAAAGATATATACATTCCCAAAATGTATTAAAGGCTCGTATGCATTAAGTTTAAGCCAGGTGAAGCTAAGCAGACAATAGCTCATCAACAGTCTGAGTTTATTTCCCAGGTAAGTCAGTAAAAGACCAAGGGGACTGAACCTTATGGCATAAGGCTTTAAGAGCAAAAACAATGTGTGTGCGTTAATAAAGGATTTTAGATGTTTGTGTAAAGGTTGAAAGAAGATCATTAGGAATACTCTAATATTTCTATCTCTTAATAATTTTTTGTCGCTGGTTAGGAATTCTTTTTATGGCTGTCCCATTATGTATTTGCTAATTATTGAGGTTGTGAGTGTCTGAGTTCTACCATTTAGAAACAGTCTCATTAGCAATAATCCATTAAACAAATCATGTTTCAGATTCCAGTACCACAGTAATTTTCTTTTATATTAACAAATCATAATGTTTGCTTTAAACAATTTTATTTGACTGAACAAAATTCAACTATGAAAGGTCAAAAACATGATAATGTGTCATTGGACAATAGATAATAGCATGGTTGTTATGACAGGATCATGGAGTAGGCCTGTGATGGAACTGAAATTATCTAAAGGCCCTAAAAAAAGTGTGGAACACCTTGAACAGTAGAGCTGAGATAGATTCTCCACTTCCGCGCCGAAGTGCCCACGCCGTCGTGAACGCCGTTGAGGTTCACAACGGCGCAAAACGGCCCCTATCCCGACCGATTCAGGGCCCGATAATGGGTTAGGAGCGGGGCCACATCATTTACACACGCCAGGCCTTGTCGCCGCGTAAAGGCGCCGCCGCATACATGACGCGGACGCCGCCACATAACTGGCGTCACCTGCACATGCGTGGTTGCCGTCCTCTCTGAGTCCGCTCCGCAAGAAGATGGAAGACGGATCTTGTGGGGCTGCGGAAGAAAGGAGGTCATCCTGCAGAGAGGATGGCCCGACGATCGGTGGGCACCGATCGCGGACCACCCCACATTTGAGGTACCCCCCGGTGCAGGATCCCCCCCCCGCAGGCAGGAAGCCTCCCAGCGTTCCCGCGTTGTTCCCGACCGCAGCGACCAGGTGTGGACGGTGCCGGGGGGGGGGGGGGGGAACCCGCCGTTTTGGGCTGGCCGCTCGGCCCATCCGGGCCTGAGAATAGCAGGGGTGCCGGTCTTTTCCTTTCTGTCATTTTCTTCGTCAATAGGATGAAATGTTATTTAAGTGAAGTTAGGCACCCTTGGTTTTAGGTCTTCGAAAGCTATACATTTTCTCTGATGAGTAAGAGATGGTGTATTTCTACAACACATGTTGTACAAGCTTCTGTTTTGCAGTTAACTACTAAAAATAGCAAGAAGCAGAGTTACTGCCATAATTATATTCAAGTTTACATCAGGGCCAAACATCTGCAAGAAATAGATATTAGCAGGAGAAGGAATAATAAATATTGCTCATTCTCCCCTTTTCATAAACACATAATAAACCTTGTGTCAAAGAATGACTTACATACTTTAGACCCTCAGGTAATTATTTCTTTGAAACGTTATTCAATTTTGGAAAGAAAATTCAATTCTTTTGAGGTTTTATAAAGGAACTTCCCATCTATGATACCCCATTGACAACTACAGATGTTAAGCACTGTTGGAAATCAAACTCAACGACCCTGAAGATGTTTTACTTTTATACTCAGATTCTCTTCATATCATAGCACTTATTTCAAAGCCCACCTCTCTCAGGGTCCTTGATCCTGTGGACGGCCACCCGCTGCCCAGTTAACTGCCTGAGTGGGCCTTCCCTTAAAGAGGCATCACGTGGCTCTCACTGGCCCTCCAGCTAGTGGGTGAGACTCCGGTCACCTCCATTAATTAGGGCAGCACGGTAGCATTGTGGATAGCACAATTGCTTCACAGCTCCAGGGTCCCAGGTTCAATTCCGGCTTGGGTCACTGTCTGTGCGGTGTCTGCACATCCTCCCCGTGTGTGTGGGTTTCCTCCGGGTGCTCCGGTTTCCTCCCACAGTCCAAAGATGTGCAGGTTAGGTGGATTGGCCATGATAAATTGCCCTTAGTGTCCAAAATTTCCCTTAGTGTTGGGTGGGGTTCCTGGGTTATGGGGATAGGGTGGAGGTGTTGACCTTGGGTAGGGTGCTCTTTCCAAGAGCCGGTGCAGACTTGATGGGCCGAATGGCCTCCTTCTGCACTGTAAATTCTATGAATTAAATACCACCCTATATTTATTATCTCTCCATCTCCGAACCTTGCTCGTCTCCTCCAAAACCTGCCATTTTGACCAAGCTTTTCGTCATCTGACCTGATATCTTCATTTGTTGCTCAGTGACATTTTGTTATTTTATAATGCTTCTTTGAAGCACTTAGGGATGTTTTACCAATTCACCTCTGAATAGACTTTTACTCTTTCCGAAGCTATTCCACGAAGTAAAAGAACAATGCAGCACAGGAACAGGCCTTTTGGCCCTCCAAGCCTGTACTGTCATGATACCACCCTTGGCCAAAACCCTCAGCACTTCCTAGTGCCGTATCCCTCTCTACCCATCCTATCCATGTATTTGTCGAGATGCCTTTTGAACGCCGTTAACATATTTGCTTACTAATCTTTTGGAAAACAGAGGCTCAACTAGCTGTTTGCATGAAACTGAATATTTGCAAAAAGGAACTTTAACTAAAATGCAAATATGAAAAATAAAACTGCTGAATTTCTTTCTCAGTCAAGAGCAAAGGTATGGCTTAGGTTACACAATGGTAGGTTGTCTTAAATAACAAAGGAATGCATGGTCCAGGAGACTGGAGTTTTAAGTTCAAATAAAAGCTTCTTTACTCCCAGATATCTGTGCTCACCTATTTCTGGCATCTTGAGCAGCCCCAATTTTAATCGTTCAACCATGGATGGCGATATCTTTAGTTGCCTGGCCCCTTAGTTCTGAAACTGGAATTTACTGCCCTCCCTGTGGTGGGTTTAATGGCAGGGGCCAATGTGGTGGTATGTATTAGGGGTAAGGCGGATTATAAGAGCCCGGGTTCTCCCAGCAGCCACATTCTGTAACTGTGCTGCTGGGGAGTGAGTGAGTGAGTGAGTGAGTGAGTGTGAGTGAGTGAGTGAGTGAGTGTGAGTGAGTGAGTGAGGAAGATGACTTCACCACAAACCTGCCTCCACCCCAATTAAGCTTGTGGTCAGTCAATTCCACTTAAGAGCCACATCCCTCCCACCACTGGTATTAACCTGATGGCAGGTGGTAGGAGGGAGGGCTTGCCATTCAGGAAACACAGCAATGAAACCCATGCGGGTTGCTTGCTAGCTTCCAGGGGTGGTTCCTCATTCAAAGGCACCCACTCACTCAGTGACTGATCGAGGGATCTGACATTGGGAAGGGGGCACTATGAGAGCCAGCCAGCCACCACCACCCACCCACCCTTGCTGCTGACCCTCTCTCCTGTGACCCCAACCCCATCAGCTCCCCTTCTGCCATCATCCACTTGTAGCCTAGGATCCAGAGACTGGCCCACATCTTTCAGAGTCCTTTATGTATTTTGGGGCCAATTAACTAAATACAATAACAGAAATTAACTGAGGGACAAATTATAAGCAGCTGCCCCTGGTAGGAGCACTGTCCAAAAACAAGGAACAATGGAAACTTAACATCAAATCATAATGGGAAACGAGGGGATGACAAAGCATTCCAACCCCTGCAGCATGAGGGCATGAAAGGCCTAGGGTCCTTAATCCCAGGGAAGGCCTGTCGCTCTCCAGCTAAGTGCCTAAAATACAAAGTGCCTTTCCAAAGAGAGGTGACATGGGGCTCCCACCGGCTGAGACCCCATCGTCTCCATTAAACACTATCCCAGCATGGTGGCACAGTGGTTAGCACAACTTCCTCACAGCACCAGGAACCCAGGTTCGATTCCCACCTCAGGTGACTATGTGGAGTTAGCACTTTCTCCTCGTGTCTGCGTGGGTTTCCTCCGGGTTCCTCAAACAGTCCAAAGATGTGGAGGTTAGGTGGATTGGCCATACTAAATTGCCCCTTAGTGTCTAATGGTTAGGTGGGGTTACAGGGATAGAGCGGAAATTGGGCCTTGCTTTCCTTCTTTAACACCTAACACTTTGACCAAGCTGTTTGTCCTCCAATCTGATATCTCCATCTGTTCCTCAGTGTCATTTTTTATTTTGCAATGCCCCAGTGGAGTACCTTGGGATGTTCTATTATGTTGCATATGCAAGTTGTTGAAATTTGAATAGCCTTAAGTTTATGTAAAATGTTCCTGTGTTATGTTAGTGCTTTGGGAAAACGCACCTTTTCCCCTTTGGTTCTGGAGCTTGCCATTATGGAGCGCAGCTACAATGGGCATCATTGCTTCCACCTTAATCTATTGGGCTCCAAATGACTTCTGGATGATGTGCTAAGGCTTGACACTGCTTTCCACCCCTTTAGTTACAAAGTGCTGCTGTGTACTTCAATGCAGTAAACTGCACTGCAGACAAGATGGGGAATGTAGCCTCAGAAAGTGAATGGTAGTTTCAAACAGTAAAGTGATAGGAGATTCTTGACCGCTAGTTCATCTTGTGATTGTAGTTTTTGTATTTAATTTTGAAACTGCTGAGTAGTGTCTTCATCCCTGCACTTGGCTTTATTGACAATTTAGGAATTGTTTATTAGCTCAGTCGTTAACATTCTCCATCTGAATCCTAACGAGACAAAATCAGTGATAACAAAAGCAATATTTTTACATGAAGATAGTGGGAGTGTTAGATTTACTCAAAGGCCTTTTATATTTAATTTTGGGGATGGTCCCGCTGAGTACGAACTCTGGTGGAATCAGCGTGTGCGGCTGCAGCGAGGCTGTTTGTTCCGAGTAATGTCCTCATGGATCACTGCAGCACACTTTACCGCGGAAGATTTTGGAAATTTCACCGCACATTTGTAAGAAAAGATTGCACCCAAGTTCCCATCCACTTCGCTCATTTTGGAGCCTTAACAGTCAGCTGCTGAGGGCGTTGGTTGCAAACTGTGTTGCTCTGGCTGAACATTTGCTTTGTTGTGCCCTCCACTTCTCGCCTGCTGGTTTGCGAAAAAAAATCAACTTTCTGACACTTGCTTCACTCCACTTCCTTCAAAATCCCTTCTTATCTGACGCTCACGAATGCCCGAGAAGGAACCTTACCTATTCTGCACATCCTTCTACCACAAGCTTCTGTGTTTTCACTTCAACCGATCACCATCCCCTCTCTTTAACGCAGAATTTAAAAATCCATTACGCTTCGGAGCCACATTAATTCCAGGGAATGCAGTCAAACCACGCCCACGCTCTATTAACCCTTTCAGTGCTGTGCTGGCTATTGAGCAGTCGCAATTTGAGGAATGCTGGATTTAGTTTTTTTTTCTATCGGAACTTTTAAAAAATATAGGGCGAAATTCTCCGTTATCGGCGGAAACTCCGCCAATCGGCGCACAAAACGGCGCAAATCCCACTTGCGTCACGTCATAAAAATGGGCCGATAGTCTGCGGCCCGAAATGGGCTAGCAGCGACGTAACGGGATCCGCGCTTGCGCAGTGGTTCACGCCGTGCAGCGTCATACGCGCTGCATGGCGTGACGGCTCATAAGGCCGCGCAGCTCCCCCCCACCCGACCGGAACAGCCGACCGCAACACCCGACTTGATGGCTGGCCGTCGCTCAGCCCCGAGGTTCGAGTCACGCGATGTGGAGGCGCTCCTGGATGCGGTGGAGCAGAGGAGGGACGCCCTGTATCCCGGGCACGGCCGCAGAGTTGCCCCACGCCACAGCCGGCGTCTGTGGAGGGAGGTGGCAGAGGCCGTCACCGCTGTGGCCCTAACACCACGGACAGGCACCCAGTGCCACAAGAAGGTGAACGACCTCGTCAGAGCAGGCAGGGTGAGCGTCCCCCATATCCCCCATATCCCCTCTCCCCCAAATCCCCCCCTCCCCCATATCCCCCCTCCCCCATATCCCCCCCTCCCCCATATCCCCCCCTCCCCCATATCCCCCCCCTCCCCCATATCCCCCCCCTCCCCCATATCCCCCCCTCCCCCATATCCCCCCCTCCCCCATATCCCCCATATCCCCCCTCCCCCATATCCCCCCTCCCCCATATCCCCCCCTCCCCCATAATCCCCCCTCCCCCATAATCCCCCCTCCCCCATATCCCCCATATTCCCCCCTCCCCCATATTCCCCCCTCCCCATATCCCCCCTCCCCCATATTCCCCCCTCCCCCATATCCCCCATATTCCCCATATCCCCCCCTCCCCATATCCCCCCTCCCCCATATCCCCCATATCCCCAAGTGAATCCAGCCCTAACCTTAACCTCTGCAATGCACGCGCAACCGATGGCGTGCATTCATATACCTGCCTAACACTGTTGCCTTTTACCCCTGCCACCACCCCCCCCCCCCCCAGGAGAAGCGCGCACACAACAATAGGGAGCATGTGAGGACTGGAGGAGGGCCCGCTGATGAGAGGCCACTGACCGTACACGAGGAAAGGGCCCTGGAACTGGCTGGCGGACCTGAGGACCGGGAGGTTGCTGATGCAGAGGTCGGGGCCCCACGAGCAAGTGAGCCACCAACAGCCCGTCCCCATATCCCCCCTCCCCTATATCCCCCTCTCCCGTATCACCTGATCACTGCCTGATGTCTAACCATGCATGCTTCATTGTGTATCGCAGGACCAAACGTCCAGGCACCCATCCCCGCAGATGCAGACCGCCCGCAGGATGCCCCTCGGAGACCACGGGAGACGGAGAGACCCGCACCCTCCAGCATGCGACGCCCGCAGGATGCCCCTCGGAGACCACGGGAGACGGAGAGACCCGAACCCTCCAGCATGCGACGCCCGCAGGATGCCCCTCGGAGACCACGGGAGACGGAGAGACCCGAACCCTCCAGCATGCGACGCCCGCAGGATGCCCCTCGGAGACCACGGGAGACGGAGAGACCCGAACCCTCCAGCATGCGACGCCCGCAGGATGCCCCTCGGAGACCACGGGAGACGGAGAGACCTGGAGCAACAGGGAGACGACACCCCCGTCACGTGCGGGAGCGACCACCCAGCGATGAGGGGGGCAGCCACAGGCCCCCGTCACATCCGAGCCAGGACACCACTACCCAGGACACCACTATCCAGGACACCACTATCCAGGACACCACTACCCAGGACACCCCTACCCGGGACACCACTACCCGGGACACCACTACCCGGGACACCACTACCCGGGACACCACTACCCGGGACAGCACTACCCGGGACAGCACTACCCGGGACATCACTACCCAGGACACCCCTACCCGGGAAGACGAAATACCGGACAGTGACTCAGAGTGGATGGGTGGAGACGAACCCCCACCCCAAAGTGCCATGGACTCAGAGTGGGACGAAGAGCACGACACAACGCCACTGCTGTCACCAACACCCTCCACCATCGCAGAAACACTCACCACGGTTGGGCACTTTAGTGATGAGGCGTCTGGTACACTCACTGGTGCGCACAACACAGCCGTCCCGGTACAGCAGGTGGAGGTAGGAGCAGCAGAGGGACCGGGCGGTCGGAGGGCAGCCCAGGCCAAGCGAACATCTGCCGCCCAGATGGATCCCGGGTTCCTGCAGTTACCACACCCACACATAGATCCGATGCAACCACCGACACGGAGACGAGCGAATAGGGTGACGGGTGGCTTGCGGCGGCTGCGGTCGCAGGTGGAGGAGTCCACCCGCGTCCAGGAGCTGGGAGTGGTCCCGGTCATGCGTGCCACCCAGGCTGACACCGCACGGGTGGCGTCCGCGGTGGAGGCAATGGGTGCGACGGTGTCAGACATGGGGAACGGTTTGCGAGGCCTGGGGCCTTCCGTGCAGGCGGCGTCTGTGGCCCAGGAAATGGCTGCCCTCTCACAGGAGGCCATGAGCCAGTGCCAGCGCCAGATGGCAGAGGCGCTCAACGCCATAGCCCAGTCTCAGCAGGCCATGGCCCAGTCTCAGCAGGCCATAGCCCAGTCTCTGCAGGCCATGGCCCAGTCTCTGCAGGCCATGGCCCAGTCTCAGCAGGCCATCGCTGAGGGGCATCGGCGCCAGTGGCCATGTGCGAGCTGGCGTCGCACTGTCGCAGACAGGGTTCGACAACCCCCTGGGCTCCATGGCTGCAAACCTGCAGACCCCTGTCGATACCAGCACGGGCCTCCAGGACTGGCAGGGCCAGATGTCGGGGGCGCGTCGGATGGCCAGTCCGTTCGCATCCCCCACCCATGTAGAGGCCTGGGCGCCATCGGGCACCCCGAGGGAGGAGGAGGTGGTGTGGTCCGTCCCGGCTCCCTCTGTAGGGGAGGTCCCGGTACACCGCGACACCTCGGACTCCCCCCCTTCCGTCCCAGGTGCATCGGGTGGGCAACGGGCAGGACAGGCTGGCAGCTCGCCATCCCAGTCGCCCGGGCCGCAGCCTGGCCCATCTAGGCCAGGACGCCCCAGGAAACGGCCGCCAAAGGGATCCAGTGTCAGAGGGCAGGAATCACAGGAGTCCACCTCCAGTTCTGCTGTACCGTCTGGGGAACCACGTAGACGTAGTCAAAGGGCCCGTAAGGCTAAACAATTAGACACTGAGTAAGTTGGCACGGGTGCAGGGCACAGATGAGTTTTAGGCGCTAGGGCACATGCATGAACTCCTTTGGTTATTAAAGTCAATGTTACACCTACCGAAGCTGCCTTTGTGCTCTGTCCAAAGTGTGCGGGGGTGTCATGTACGTTGAGCGCAAGTGTGTGTGTGAGGGGTGGTCTTACCTCAGCCCCAGGTGAGTCTGCCCCCTTCCCCCTGGGCCGCCATCAACATCCCCCGGGCAGAGGACGGGACCGTGCGCTGCAGTGTCACAGCCGCATGCAGGGATGGTCCGGGTGGATGGTGGTACTGTGGCCATGGGTCAGACATAGTCCAACGATGTAGAGCCAGGAGCTCATCGGAGGCGGGTTGTCATCATTCTCCATGGCCTGCGATAGACACGCGTCCACCCGCAACTGGGTGAGCCCGGCCCGTTGTGCCGCCGGTGGATCGGCAATTGGGAGTGGGGGGGTGGTGTGCATGCGGGTGGGGTGTGTGGGGTTGGGGAGGGGGGTGAGGGTGCTGGGTGGGTGGATGGGTGGGGGGTGTGGGTGGTCGGCTGTTGTCATGGTGTGCGGTCTGTGGCCATACTACCCGATTCCCACGCCCATCTAGTCAGTGAAGCGGGCGGCTATCAGCCTGTCCCGTGCCCGCTGGGCCAGCCGGTAACGGTGGACAGCCACCCGTCTGTGTCTACCCCGTCTGCCCTGACCATTGCCCCCATCCCCCTCATCTGGGGAGGACTGGGCCTCTTCCTGCTGCTCCTCCACTCCGCCCTCCTCTGCCTGCGGCACATCGCCCCTCTGCTGGGCTATGTTGTGCAGGATGCAGCACACCACAATGATGCGGCCGACCCTATCTGACCGATACTGGAGGGCGCCCCCAGAGAGGTCCAGGCACCTGAAACGCATCTTCAGCACGCCAAAGCACCTCTCGATCACTCCCCTTGTCGCTACATGGGCATCATTGTAGCGGTTCTCCGCCTCATTGCGTGGCCTCCGTATAGGCGTCATCAGCCACGATCGCAATGGGTAGCCCCTGTCGCCCAGCAACCAGCCCCTCAGCCGGGGATGTCGTCCCTCGTACATGCCGTGGATGGATGACCGCGACAACACGAATGAGTCGTGTACACTGCCTGGGTGACGGGCGCAGACGTGCAGGATCATCATGCGGTGGTCGCAGACCACCTGTACGTTCATCGAATAGGTCCCCTTCCTATTAGTGAACACGGCCCTGTTATCTGCAGGTGGCCGCACGGCGACGTGCATCCCATCGATCGCGCCCTGGACCATGGGGAACCCGGCAATGGCAGAGAAGCCCACGGCCCGGGCATCTTGGCTGGCCCGGTCCACGGGGAAGCGGATGTAGCGGTGCGCCATGGCATAAAGGGCATCTGTCACTGCCCGGATGCACCGGTGCACCGATGTCTGCGATATGCCGGACAGGTCCCCACTCGGTGCCTGGAATGACCCCGTTGCATAAAAGTTCAGGGCCACCGTAACCTTGACGGACACGGGGAGAGGGTGTCCCCCGCCAGTGCCACGCGGTGACAGGTGTGCCAGCAGGTGGCAGATGTGTGCCACGGTTTCCCGGCTCATCCGGAGTCTCCTCCTGCATTCCCGGTCCGTGAGGTCCTGGTATGACTGCCGGGGCCGGTACACACGGGGCGCCCTCGGGTGCCTCCGTTGCCGTGGGGCCGCGACGTCCTCCTCCCCCTCCTCGTCCTGTCGGTCAGGTGTCCCTCCAGCCTGGGCGGCTGCTGCCTGCCCCTCTGCGGCAGCCTGCGCCGCCTCTCTGGCACGCTCCTCCTCCTCCTCCTCCTCCTCATCCAGGGCAACATAGACATGAGCGGCTGCCACCACGGCGGCCAACATCGCTGGATGATCTGAAAACATGACGACCTGGTGGGGGGGAGGGGAACGACGACATGTCATCATTGCCCATATCCCCTCCTCCCCCCAGCCAGGTGGCATGGACCGCATGGGTCCAACTGTTGGAGGCTGGCACCTGGCCAGGTGGACCAACTCATTTGCCCTCCCATCACCCACCCCGGCACGGACCCCCTCCCCAACCCCCAACCTCCACCCCGGCACGGACCCCCTCCCCAACATCCATCCCAGCACGGACCCCCTCCCCAACCTCCACCCCAGCACGGACCCCCTCCCCAACCTCCACCCCAGCACGGACCCCCCCCAACCTCCACCCCAGCACGGACCCCCCCCCCCCAACCTCCACCCCGGCACGGTCCCCCTCCCCAACCCCCAACCTCCACCCCAGCACGGACCCCCCCCAACCTCCACCCCGGCACGGACCCCCTCCCCAACCTCCACCCCGGCACGGACCCCCTCCCCAACCCCCAACCTCCACCCCAGCACGGACCCCCCCCCAACCTCCACCCCGGCACGGACCCCCTCCCCAACCTCCACCCCGGCACGGACCCCCTCCCCAACCCCCAACCTCCACCCCGGCACGGACCCCCTCCCCAACCCCCAACCTCCACCCCGGCACGGACCCCCTCCCCAACCTCCACCCCGGCACGGACCCCCTCCCCAACCTCCACCCCGGCACGGACCCCCTCCCCAACCTCCACCCCGGCACGGACCCCCTCCCCAACCTCCACCCCGGCACGGACCCCCTCCCCAACCCCCAACCTCCACCCCGGCACGGACCCCCTCCCCAACCCCCAACCTCCACCCCGGCACGGACCCCCTCCCCAACCTCCACCCCGGCACGGACCCCCTCCCCAACCCCCAACCTCCACCCCGGCACGGACCCCCTCCCCAACCCCCAACCTCCACCCCGGCACGGACCCCCTCCCCAACCCCCAACCTCCACCCCAGCACGGACCCCCTCCCCAACCCCCAACCTCCACCCCGGCACGGACCCCCTCCCCAACCCCCAACCTCCACCCCGGCACGGACGCCCTCCACAACCCCCAACCTCCACCCCGGCACGGACGCCCTCCACAACCCCCAACCTCCACCCCGGCACGGACCCCCTCCCGGCACTCCCCCGGAGCCCAGCCTACTCTAACCACCCCCCCCCCCCCCGCCGCACACACACACACACAAGCCGAGACACACCTCTCCTCAGGCAATCAGTCTGCGGCCACGCCATTTCCTGCCCAGAGCCAACCCCCCAGGCCGTCACTCACCTCCTCGCTGGTCGGCGTGAGCCTGGAGCACCGGGTCACGCCGATGAAAAGGAGGTTTGATTCACGTCGACGTGAACGGTCATCACGTCGACGGGACTTCGGCCCATCCGGAAGGGAGAATATCGGCAGACCGAAAATCGGCTGCCTTGCGCAGACCCGTGACATTCTCCGCGGCAGCGGCGCCATTAACGCCCCGCCGACTTTTCTCCCTTCGGAGACTTCGGCGGGGGCGGGGGCGGGATTCACGGCGGCCAACGGCCATTCTCCGACCCGGCGGGGGGTCGGAGAATGACGCCCATAATCTTTATTGTCACGTGTAGGCTTACATTAACACTGCAATGAAGTTACTGTGAAAAGCCCCTAGTCGCCACATTCCGGCGCCTGTTCCGGTACGCAGAGGGAGAATTTAGAATGTCCAAATTACCTAAAAGCATGTCTTTTGGGACTTGTGGGAGGAAACCAAAGCACCCGGACGAAGCCCACGTAGACTCGGGGAGAACGTGTAGACTTCGCACAGACAGTGACCCATGCCAAGAATCGAAACTGGAACCCTGGTGCCGTGAAGCTATAGTTTACTATGCTACCGTGCTGTTCTTGGCCTTTAAACTAAGGTGAGCATGAGATCAGGTGTAATGCCTGGATCTGTTATGTCTCTCTTGTGGGGCCCATGAATTGGATTCAATTTGAATTGGTTTTTGGAGCTGGATTAGGGGTTTGCGCCTGTCCACACTCTAAGCTCTGGCTTTGTAACTCTGACAAAGTATTTTTTTTAAAAAGCGTTCAGTATGATTTATTTATTTCCCCCCAGTGTATGAGCCCAATGTCCCTATGGTTTGGTCTCTCATCTCGATAAATGAAAATGGCCTCTGAGCAACCGTGGATTGTAAACTTTAATGTTGCATGGGTTGCCGAGGAAGTTAAACCTGCTTTTAATTTTTGGGGGGCGGGGATAGAATGCACAAGCGGAGTCGGTGGCATAGTGGTATTGTCACTGGACTAGTAATCCAGACCCAGGGTAATGCTGCGGGGAACAGGGTTTGAATCCCACTCCAGCAAATGGTGACATTTGAAATCAGTAAAAACTTGGAATTAAAAGTTTAATGATGACCATGAAACCATTGTTGTTTTAAAAAAAAACATCTGGTTCCCTTGTCCCCTTTAGGGAAGGAAATCTGCTGTCCTTACCTGGTCTGGCCCACACGTGCCTCAGATCCACATCAATGTGGTTGACTCTTAAATCTTAAATGGCCCAGCAAGTCACTCAGTTCAAGGGCAATTAAGGATGGGCAATAAATGTAAATAAGTCCATCCTCACCCACCCCCAAAAAACCTCTACACTTCAATCAAATATGCCCCCGATCGCCTCAGCTCCTAGTAGAACTTCTCCAACCTTGCCTTGTTTGCACTGAGTGCTGAATTTGGTGCATTTGAGTGCTATAGTGAGAGTTTGGTGACTGAGGGAGTGCTGAATTTGGTGCATTTAAGTGCTATAGTGAGAGTTTGGTGACTGAGGGAGTGCTGAATTTGGTGCATTTGAGTTCTATAGTGAAAGTTTGGTGACTGAGGGAGTGCTGAATTTGGTGCATTTGAGTGCTATAGTGAGAGTTTGGTGACTGAGGGAGTGCTGAATTTGGTGCATTTGAGTGATATAGTGAGAGTCTGGTGACTGAGGGAGTGCTGAATTTGGTGCATTTGAGTGCTATAGTGAGAGTTTGGTGGCTGAGGGAGTTAGGTGAGGAGGGAGTAAGGTGCTTCTTTCATTTAATTTCCTCAAAGAGTGAGAAGGGAGCCAGGAGTTTACAGAGAGTGCAGCTGACTAGGAGCAGAGTCGGAGGGCGGAGATCCAGTTGGTCCACAGGGCAGCTATATTCTGTAAGGTAAGAGGGGATGGAGACTAGGCCAGTTGCATGCTCCTCCTGTAGGATATGGGTGGTGAGGGATACCACCGGTGTCCCCGCTGACTATACCTGCGGGAAGTGCACCCAACTCCAGCTCCTCAAAGACCGTGTTAGGGAACTGGAGCTGAAGCTGGATGAACTTCGGATCATCCGGGAGGCAGAGGGGTGATAGAGAAGAGTTACAGGGAGGTAACCACACCCAAGGTACAGGACAAGAATAGCTGGGTTACTGTCAGGGGAAAAAAAACAGGCAGACAGTGCAGGGATCCCTCGTGGCCGTTCCCCTTCAAAACAAGTATACCGTTTTGGATGCTGTTGGGGGGAATGACCTACCGGGGGAAGGCCCTAGCGGCCAGGTCTCTGGCACTGAGTCTGGCTCTGGGGCTCAGAAGGGAAGGGGGGAGAATAGAAAGGCAATAGTTGTAGGAGATTCAATGGTTAGGGGAATAGGTAGGAGATTCTGTGGTCGCGAGCGAGACTCCCGGAAGGTATGTTGCCTCCCGGGTGCCAGGGCCAGGGATGTCTTGGATCGTGTCTTCAGGATCCTTAAAGGGGAGGGGGAGCAGCCAGAAGTCGTGGTGCACATTGGTACCAACGACGTAGGTAGGAAAAGGGGTGTGGAGGTAATAAACGAGTTTAGGGAGTTAGGCTGGAAGTTAAAAGCCAGGACAGACAGAGTTGTCATCTCTGGTTTGTTGCCGGTGCCACGTGATAGCGAGGCTACAAATAGGGAGCGAGTGCAGCTGAACACGTGGCTGCAGGAATGGTGTAGGAGGGAGGGCTTCAGGTATTTGGATAATTGGAGCGCATTCTGGAGAAGGTGGGACCTGTACAAGCAGGACAGGTTGCATCTGAACCAGAGGGGCACCAATATCCTGGGAGTGAGGTTTTCTAGTACTCTTCGGGAGGGTTTAAACTAATTTGGCAGGGGAATGGGAACCGGATTTATAGTCCAGCAACTAAGGTAGCCGATATTCAGGACGCCAAAGCATGTAATGAGGCAGTGGGGAAGGGAACACTGACAAAGGAGAGTACTTACAGGCACGGAGATGGGTTGAAGTGTGTATCCTTCAACGCAAGAAGCATCAGGAATAAGGTGGGTGAACTTAAGGCATGGATCGGTACTTGGGACTACGATGTGGTGGCCATCACGGAAACTTGGATAGAAGAGGGGCAGAAATGGTTGTTGGAGGTCCCTGGTTATAGATGTTTCAATAAGATTAGGGAGGGTGGTAAAAGAGGTGGGGGGGGGGGGGGGTGGCATTGTTAATTAGAGATAGTATAATAGCTGTAGAAAGGCAGTTCGAGGAGTATCAGCCTACTGAGGTAGCATGGGTTGAAGTCAGAAATAGGAAAGCAGTCACCTTGTAGGAGTTTTCTATAGGCCCCCCAATAGTAGCAGAGATGTGGAAGCTTTGGAAAATGTGCAAAGGAGATTTACCAGGATGTTGCCTGGAATAGAGAGTAGGTCTTACGAGGAAAGGTTGAGGGTGCTAGGCCTTTTCTCATTAGAACGGAGAAGGATGAGGGGCGACTTGATAGAGGTTTATAAGATGATCAGGGGAATAGATAGAGGAGACAGTCAGAGACTTTTTCCCCGGGTGGAACAAACCATTACAAGGGGACATAAATTTAAGGTGAATGGTGGAAGATATAGGGGGATGTCAGAGGTAGGTTCTTTACCCAGAGAGTAGTGGGGGCATGGAATGCATTGCCTGTGGAAGTAGTTGAGTCGGAAACATTAGGGACCTTCAAGCAGCTATTGGATAGGTACATGGATTACGGTAAAATGATATAGTGTAGATTTATTTGTTCTTAAGGGCAGCTCGGTAGCATTGTGGATAGCACAATTGCTTCACAGCTCCAGGGTCCCAGGTTCGATTCCAGCTTGGGTCACTGTCTGTGCGGAGTCTGCACATTCTCCCCGTATCTGCATGGGTTTCCTCTGGGTGCTCCTGTTTCCTCCCACAGTCAAAAGATGTGCAGGTTAGGTGGATTGGCCATGATAAATTGCCCTTAGTGTCCAAAATTGCCCTTGGTGTTGGATGGAGGTGTTGACTTTGGGTAAGGTGCTCTTTCCAAGAGCCGGTGCAGACTCAATGGGCCGAATGGCCTCCTTCTGCACTGTAAATTCAATGATAATCTATGATTAATCTAGGACAAAGGTTCGGCACAGCATCGTGGGCCGAAGGGCCTGTTCTGTGCTGTATTTTTCTATGTTCTATGTAGTTAAAATCCTTCCTGGCTGGAACAATTCCAGTAACATATCAACCAATATTTTGAAACAATGAAGGGATTAACAACATAAAACTGTGAAGATACTTGTGTCACCTACAAAGGAAGAAGTGTAAGCCAAGAAATACATGGACTAAACTTCAGAAATGCTTAAGTGTGTGTTAAAACATCCAAAGCGATTGGGTTAATTCATGATTCAATTGTAAGAATGGGATACATGTTATGAATAGGCAAATTGGAAATGAAAGATAAACCAGGGCAAGGCTCACTCGAAAACAAGATTTGAGTGATGAGGTGGATGAGTTGAATGAACAGCATTTTTCTTTCCTTGTTTTCTGACCCCTGGAATGCAAACAATAACTTAAACAGCATCTGTATTGTGAAGTGTGTAGCTAAGGCACCAGGTTCTCTCCCCATCACTACTTTGCGCTCAATGGGAGCGATTTGCAGCCACAATCCTGGGGCCCACTGATGAAGGAGGGCTACTCACGAGCCTGGGTTGCCCATCACTGCTTGAGCGTTCGTCCATGTTGTGCAGCATTTCGGTAACCACCACACTGAAGGGACATTTTTATGCACTGCACACATTTTCAGTCACAACAGAAAAGAGCAGGTGGAACCTGGCGGGACCAGAGCTAGGGAATTAAAATGACAGGAAAGAGAGGACGGCCAAGAGGGCAGCAGCTTCAGGTAACACAAAACGCTGCCGCTCCTCCCAACCCGCTGCTTCTCATCCTAACCTGCTGCTTGTAGCTCCGCCTCCCGGAGCGCCGATTCGTCACTAATGACATCATTGACAAAGCTGACAATTCTCCCGCTCTTGGATAAGTTGAGAGCCATGTCAATCAACCCGCCAGCCAAGATAGGTTGTTCGTGAGCAACCGGCGCTGTGAAAGATGCAGTGAGGGTGGGAATAAGTGGAGCTGCTGCAGGTTAGTCTGGGGATTATTTTGAAACCGTATATGACACCTTCTGATCCCTGTTTAATTTAACTGAAGAGTATCTATCATCAGGAGTGGACAAGTTGAGTCTGGTTGAAGGCATTGCTGGAAAGAAAAACTATCTCCTATTTTTTCTAATTCTTAATTTAAATATTTCAATGAATGTATGATTTCTGCCAGACATTACAAATGACCTGCTGCACAAGAGGCAAAAAGCATTTTTCTACTTTTTTAAAATACATTTTTTTCTTAACCACTATGTAAATTAGTTTTTAAGGATTGTATCTGCCATTCTGAAAAGATCCAAAAATCCAAAGATTCAACCATTTGAGTTGTTCTCAGTAGAGATACTGCTGTCATGCAAACTAGAACACAATTTAAGAATTGTGCAACAGCTTCTGCATGAATCTGAATGATGCAACTAACAATTCCTGTTAACAATAAGTGTCTACGGCACAGCTGTTGACCTTTTCAGGACTGCAACAACTAATAAATAATAGAATCGTTTTACCAGGCTTTAATTGGCTTAGAGTTTGTTTAATTGTACAATGCTGTGGGTTTAAAAAAAGGATGTTACCTGGAGACATGTGGATTCTGAATCATACAAGTGCACTGATGCATCTTGCCATGGAGTGCTACAACCTGTGCATTTTTGATCAGTATAAGCTTCCAGTAGAGACCAGGTGCTTTCTCTGAGGGGGAATGAGTCTGTGTCATTACAGTGATGCACTTCAATTTTTGGAAATAACTTTACATGACCCAAGTGGGGTGAGCTGTAATCTGCAGCCATTATCAGAAAAAAATCAATCAAACAATATGCTTAGGAAGAAGAATTAATTTTGAATGTGCAAAATCTAATTCTTGATTTTGAGTTAGTAGAAAAATTGAAAGAAAGATCATGTTTCCTGCATGTTGACCTGTTTCTCCAAGCCACATCTAAATGCAGTGTTAATTAGACATAATGTTGTCACCACCGTGTTTAATTATATTGGGATTTAGATTTATTTGTATCCTGTTTTGTCTGACTTCTGATTCTATTTTTGAAACAGCATGATAGAAATTGGTTTGTAATTTAAAAAAATTGTGCAAGTGGGTTGCATAAAACAGCTTCAGTTTTAAGTAGGAGAATGTTTGTCACAATTTTTATCTATACTCTTCTTAATAAGTTGTATATTTCTCTTTAGGTGAATGTTTTAAATTTGGTGCCTTTTTGATTAGGCTTTTTGCATGAAAATAATCCACTAGTGCCTCAGCCAGTGACAAAATGATAAGAGACAGTGCACAGATGTGGCCTGAGAATTCAAACCACTCCAACCTTTGTGACAATGATCAAGAGGATCTGATCTTTGAGAACTATGCAAGTTTGGACTCCAGGGGTACGAATTTGATTAACCTTCCCACATCTGTCTTTGCTTGCTGTGTGCATGATTCAGTTTATGAAGATAAAACACAGAGGGTAAGTCTATATTATAAATGCTGTGTATTATTTATAATGCTCAATCGTTCTTATTGACAATGTCAAGAAAAACACGACCAAAGGAGAATCAAAGATCCAGCAGTGACCAGAAATTGAGGATGGGTGGGAGAGAAGGTGGGATAGGCATAAACAGTCTGCTCACATGAATAGTTTTATCCTCTAAATCACTTCTTTAAATGTTAACCATTATACACTTTCTTATGTATCTCAGAAAGGTTAAAAGATGCTTTTAGTAGACCACGAAGGGAGTCCACATTGAGTTGTAGAACGATTTATTACAATAACACGGTACAAAAGATGCCAGCCGGGCCTCTCCTCTATGTCGGCACCCAAACTGGCCGATTTATACAGAAGTTTAGCTATACATGGTTTAGGGCTCCCTACCTCCTAGAATGGGGGAGCTTGTATTCAGCAAGGCTGACGGGGAGTTTAATCATTGCACATCATAAGTCCCATGCGTGTTATAACACCACCACCCCCAAGTCCAAAGAGTCCTCTGATGACTGTGGTGATGGTAGACACCAGACTCGCTTTGTCTGTGGCTATGCGTCGTGTAACCACGACACAGGATCGGATGATGTGTTCCGGGAAGGCGAACGCTGCTTCCGACTGGAACGCCGAATAAGAATCTCTGTTGGAGGCTGCTGCACTGTGGATTCTCCGTTGGGGCCACCGACAGTTGGGTCTCCATCTTTGAATCTGTGTCGCTCATGTCGGCATCTTGACCCCCTTGGGGTTGATCTGGCCCGCTCAGGCATCAGGTTTGGCTGGACAATAACTTTTTGTTATGAGGAATTTTATGAAGAATTGGTCGCCTGGACCTAATGTGATTCACATGTTTACACGTTACTCGACCCTGGACTTGTATTTGGTAGGAAACCGTCCCCACCTGGTGGATTACGGTCCCGGAGGTCCATTGGGCGTCTTCTGCATAATTTTAGACATGCACTGAGTCACCTGGTACAAAGAGCCTGGGTGGTCGATGTCGAGTGGGGCAACCACCTCGCAGGTCTTGGTCGTGGTGTCCCTTCTTGCTGATATTCGGGAAGACCATGCTAAGGCAGGCCCGAAGTCTCCGTCCCATTATCATATCAGCCAGGGCCACCGCAGTCACGCTGTGAGGGGTTGTCCTGTGACAAAACATAAACCAGGTCAGCCTGGTGTCTATTGTCCCAGAAGACTGTTTTTATAAACTGCGTTTGAATGTCTGGACCGCCCTCTCCGCTAACCCATTCGAAACTGGGTGGTACAGGGCAATCCAAATGCGTCATACCCCGTTGGTCTTCAGAAACCCTGATAACTCTTTGCTCGTAAAAGGTGTGCCATTGTCCATGACTAATACCTCTGGTATGCCATGGGTAGTAAAAGACAAATGCAGCTTTTCGATCGTAGCCCTGAAGGTAGGCACCCCCAACTTGTGGACCTCCATCCATTTGAAATGGGCGTCAATTAGGAGGAGGAATATTAACCCTTGAAACGGCCCGACAAAATCAAGGCTGTTAGATCACAGGAGAGGTTAAAAACGAGAACCATGCCACGTGCCAATCGGTTTATGATCTAACCGGCCTGCTCCCGTTAGTGAAATCAGGATCCAGCTGTAGTGTGGCATGAATCCAGTAATCGCCACTTAAGGCCAATGAGGGGCTGGTTTAGCACAGTGGACTAAACAGCTGGCTTGTAATGAAGAACAATGCCAGCAGCACGGGTTCAATTCTCGTACCGGCCTCCCCGAACAGGCGCCTGAATGTGGCGACTAGGGGCTTTTCCGAGTAACATCATTGAAGCCTACTTGCGCCAACAAGTGATTATTATTATTATAATTATCGCCATACAATTAACGGGAGTGACCTATCTACTGGCCTCCCATGATCTAACCACCTCCCAAGTAAATGGTCACACGGACACCGATTAATACACCTTTTCAAAAACGTGAAGCTGGCAGAAGGGCGGCTGTGGGGTCCTGAGTAGCCATCCTCGCTCCCAGGCAATGTGCTGCTGGCAGGCCAGGCAGCCAGACACCGGAAAAGGCAGCGGCAGCCCATGTGCAGGGCCCACTCTATACCCTAGGACCTGGCCTCCCATCTGGTCAGGGAGGGACCCAGAGGGGGAGGTCCGCAACAGCCCATGGTGAACAGACATCGCTTGTCTTTTGAACAGACGACGGACAGCGATGCCTTAGGAGGCTCTGCACCAATAAGGGGAAGGTACGGCACCTGTGCCATGTCCTCGCGGACTTGGCACCACGTGGATGAGGGGGATACCTGCTCCTGGTGGCCATTAAGGTCATCGCAGCCCTGAACTTTTACGCCTCAGGATCGTTCCTGGGCTCGAGCGGGAACATATGTGGCATCTCACAAGCTACAATCCACACGTGTATCCGTGAAGTCACGGGCAGAAAACTAAATAAACTTTGACATGGATGGCCCAACAGAATGCTCGGGCAGCAGGATTCTCTGCCATCACTGGGAAGCCCCAGGTCCAGGGGATAATAGATGGCACGTGTGTTGCCTTGCCCTCACCGGGCCGTCAGGGAGTGATCTATGGAAGGGGTTCCACTCCCTAAACATCCAGCTCATGTGCGATCACCACATGACGATTATGCACATGTTTGCACGCTTCTTAGAGAATGTGTACGACAGCTACACCCTGGGGCATGCGGACATCCCTGGCCTCTTCGAGGACCACCAATGACTGGTTGGCTTTTGGGGAATGAGAGGTACCCGCTAATGATGCCAGTACAGAGGCCGATGTCTAATGCGGAGACCCGATACAATAAGGCGCATGTGGCCACTCGGGCTATCATCGATCAGTGCATTAGACCTGTCAAAATGTGGTTCTGATGCCTAGACTGCTCTGGTGGTGCACTGTAGCACACCCTGTGGAAGATCGTCCGCTTTGTGGTGGGCTGCTGTGCTGTCCACAACCTGGTATCCCTCACAATGGGGCTACGTGTTGGAGTTGGAGGAGGAGGAATATACGGCCCCTGAGAAGGAGGACAAGGAGGCACCGAACCAGGAGGGGCTGGAGGACGAGTCCAGTGAGGACCCGGATGACCAGCCGGAGGTGGCGAGAACCTGGACGGTAAGGGAGGCCCTCATCCTTGCCCGATTCACATGGGACTTGTTTGTCATCGCACCCCTCCCCCTTTCCCATCTCCCTCCTACCATCCCTCTGTCTCCACGATGCGCCATGGTCGTGGGGGGGTGGGGGGGGTGGAACTCGGGGGAGCTGATGGCTGTTGACGCCATTCCCAGATGGTGCCCATAGGGCCCTTGGGTTCACCTCAGGGCAGAGGGGCAGCTGGATTGAGCCCTGGCTACCCTTCCGTCATCAGGTTCTGCCAGACCTGGTGGCTCCCCAATGTCTGCAGCATGATATCGACGCCCTCGGCCATGCTTTTCAGTGACTGGGACATGCTCTGGAGTGCCCCGGCAATGCCCACCTGAGATTGGGACCAGCACCTCATCAAGGTCCACATGGGGCTGGGACAACCCCCCCCCCCCCCCCCCCACACACACACACACACACAATGACTGTTTGTAATATATATAAATGACTTGGATGACTGCAATATATACAAATGACTTGGAAGAAAACGTAGCGGGTCTGATTAGCAAGTTTGCGGATGATCCTAAGATTGCAGGAGTTGCGAAGAGTGATGAAGATTGTCAGAGAATACAGCAGGATATGGATAGGCTACAAAATTGGGGGGAGAAATGGCAGATGGAATTTAACCCGGACAAATGCGAGGTGATGCATTTTGGTAGATCCAATTCAGATGGGAGCTATAAAATACATGGCAGAACCATCAGGAGCATAGAGACGCAGCGAGATGTGGGTGTGTAAGTCCACAGTTCCTTAAAAGTGGCAGCACAGGTGGAAATAGTGGTAAAGAAAGCATATGGCATGCTTGCCTTCATAGGACGGGGTATCAAGTATAAAAGCTCAAAAATTATATCACAGTTATATAGAACGTTGGTTAGGCCACATTTGGAATACGGTGTCCAATTCTGGTCACCGCACTACCAGAAGGACGTGGAGGCTTTGGAGAGAGTACAGAAAAGGTTTACCAGGATGTTGCCTGGTATGGAGGGTATTAGCTATGAGGAGAGATTGAATGAACTGGCAACCTCTGTGTAAAAATCTTTCCCTGCACATCTCCTCTTAACCTTTCCCCCCTCACCTTGAACTTGTGCCCCCTTGTAATTGTCATTTCCGCTCTGGGAAAAACCCTCCAACTGTTCAACCTATATATACCCCTAATAATTTTATAAACTTCTATCAGCCCCTCCGCGTTTGGCTCTCTAGGCAGAACAAGCCCCCTGGCACCACCCTGCCCACCACTTGACCTCTCCCCAGCATGCTCCTGTCACCGCCCCAGCCATGTCTAGCAGTATCACCCACACCAGTCCCCCCAAACCCCACATGCCCCACCCCAATGATGAATGAAGCTTGTGGCTCAGAATGCCCCGTCTGCGTTCCTGCATGAGGAGTTGGCACACAACAGACAGGAGAAGGCCCAGGTGGGCAGTGGGGTGTTGGACATCAGAATCCTCACCCCCTATGAGGAGCGGCCCTGGAGGTCGCAGGGTGACTGAGGACAGATCTGTCACCAATGTAGAGGTTGGAGTACGGTGCAGAGGTGAGGTTCCACCGGCCCCCACCCAGATGACCTGTCACACATGAGTTGTTAATGCCATACAGAATGACCCATCCCTCCCACTGACCATATATCCATTCTCCCGCAGGATCTCCATCCAATGGTACCGGCACATCCGGGGTGTTCCCTCCGCCCTGCCTCCCATGAGAACACCATGGAGGGGAACTCTGAGGAGACCACCGTATTCACGGCACAGCTGCAGAGATACGCACCTTGGTGGGCGACAGTAGTGGTCAGGCTTCAGCGGCACAATCTGGTGAACACCACACACCTGCCGATGCACATCAGGTGGACACCCAGGTGAGACAGCAGTCAGAGGTCTGCTGTATCCCAGGACCCAGCTGGGTTCCAGTCAGATGCTGAGCCTCTGGCCAGAGCTGATGCAGACACTAGGGTGCAGCCATGATATTCAGAGGGGGATGTCGGTGACACTCCAGCAGGTCCATAGCAGATTGAGGGAGTCCCATAGGCTACGGGAGCAGGAGATAGCACCGGCAAAGCGTGGCACCGAGGCCAATACTGCTAGGATGGCGACTGCAGTGGAGAGCCTGGTGCATGATGCGGCAACGAGTGGAGGTGTCCAAGGCATGGCTCAGTCAGTGACGGCCATGGCTCATCACTTCAACAGCATGTCCCAGTCAAAGAACAACAAAGAATAAAGAACTGTACAGCACAGGAACAGGCCCTCAGCCCTCCAAGCCTGTGCCGATCACATGTCCTATCTAGACCAACTGCCTGAATCATTTGTCATGTGAGAGTACCTTTAAGGAATGGGTGTTTATTAAATAGCTGTAGTGGGTGTACCTTTAAGAAATGGGTGTTTATCAGATAGCTGCAGTGATGTCAGAGTGTGGGTGGAGCTGGACTGCCTGTCTTTTACTTTCGCTTTGAGCAGGCAGCTACAGAGTTTTTAGTTTCGTTTTGAGAACTGGATAGCTGCAGGAAAAGCCAGCAGCTGTATAAGGATCTCTCTGCAATCTAAAGACTGTCTCCAGATCATTTGGGTGATTTCAAAGTGATAACTGCTCTCAATGGAGAATTTAAACCTGATCTCGGTGTTTAAAAAAGGGTCTTTTGTCTTATAGATGTTGCAAGGAAAGATTAAGGGTTACTTATATTGTATCTGTGGGATGATTGGTGTTGATAGTTGTTAAGGTGTTTACTGTGGGTTTAGAAAGTGGAAACTGGTTTCATAAATAACATTGTTTTAATTTTAAAATACTTTTAACTCTCTGTTGTGCCACACCTGTAAAGTAGGCCCGTGTGCTCCCCATAACCACAATCTATTAAAAGTTGTGGGCCTGGTGAGCTCCATGATACACTTTGGGGTTCTCTAAATCCTGGCCCATAACACGTTCTACACCCGTCTGTTCACATGCCTATCCAGATAAGTCCTAAAGGTCGCTAACATATCTGCCTCAACTACCTCACTTGGCAGTGCATTCCAGGCCACCTGTGCGGCCCAGTGGAGGTTGTGTTTACCTTCTTACGGTACTGGGTGCCAGTCCTACTGGTGATGCTCCCCGAGCTGACATCCACTGCCACTTGGTCCCAGGCGGCACTGGCTGACCCTCCGAACCCCTCGGGTGAACAGGACATCCCATCTGGTCTTGGACATGTCCAACAATCTGGCCAGGTCAGCATCCCCAAATCAAGGGGCTGGTCTCCTAGCTGGCGTGGTTGCGAGCTGTGTGGGGTTGACTGTGCAGGAACGGTTTAAATGCTGCTCCCCCTTGTAAGTTGGGGGCTGGCAAATGCGGTACCGCCGAATCAGCCGGCGGGGCAGTCCTTAGCAGTGTGAAGGCCGTGGGGACTCATTAAATTGTGATGGCCTTGCCGGGCCGAGCGTCGAGAAGCTCGCTGCAGTTCCCGCTCGCTACCACACTGAGAAAAGTTTCTATTAAATCATGCCGCTTGTATCCTCCTCACAATTTGTTTACATATCTTTGTAACATCAGCAAATTTGGCTTCAATACAGTTAATCCCTTCATCCAAGTCATTGATATAGATTGCAAATAATTGCAGTCCCTGCAGGGTTCGGACACATAGTGCGGGAACTATGTGGGTGCATAGCCTGGTCAGCTAGAAGAGCCACCTCGGTTTTCAGAGGCAGTAGCTCAAAATTGTTTCAATGCCCCTAAGCCTCATCCCATATCACCCACCAATAACTCCTTATGTTCCCTCAGATAAACCATGTCCCTTCCCACACATATGTTTCCGAGCCACTTTCCCGTTATCCACCCTGTACAGTGCTCAGGAGCCATGAAACAGCAATGGGAATTCATTAAAGTACAGGTGTAAAAATAAAACCTGTGAAAATCCAATAAAACACTCATTCAAAAATCTGTCTTGGATACTGCAAAGTTGTCCTCCTACAGAAAAAGGTTTCATCCCTTAAATGCTCATTAAGTTATGTAAACAGACAACCATGTACTTAGAAACTGCACCAAAGGCAGAATACGTTACTACAACCTCTCTAAACCGTCAATCATCCCTTGAACAGATTTGTCAATAGTCCACCTGTTCAGCTCAAGGCATTTTGGAACTCAACCAAGCATTCATAATAGCCAGAGCTGTCAAACCAAACCATTACAGCTGAAAGACCTTGAAATTGAAAGAACAGATGGTGTTATCTTTCCATTTCAAACAGATTGTCTGACACTCAATGGAGGGGAGCAGGTGCTTAGATTTTCTTCTAATGTTCAACAGCAGGGGAATTTTTTTAAAGTCCGAGCAGTCTGTATGTTTAAGTCACAGAACTAAACATGACGGGAGGTTTTTTTCAAACACATTTTTCGACATTCTTGAATGCATTGTGGCGTTTTCTGCATTGAAAAAGCACTCTAATACATATCAAGACTTACACAATGATGCAATGTTATGGTCAATTTACTTTTGCAGGACAGAGCCCTACTGCATTAAAAACACATCCACACTACAATACAGCAGCACCTAGTGATATTTTAAGGTGTCAAAACATTTTATACTTAGCTGGCAGAGTGTTTCTGACTCCTCAACAGGCTTCCCCGGTTGTCACACTCTCTTCAAGGAGCCGCATTTATTTTTGGTCGCACCAGCACACGGAGGTAATATGGTGAGGAAATGCAATTTCTTTCTGTGGCTCTCACAATGGGAACCTCAGAAAAGATGATGGAAAGTCCCACCCAAGCGATCACTTGGAAGCGATGACTATAAGAAACTCAAATATTTATTATACCTATTATATTACATCTACTTCCTGAAGGGTCTCCCACGCCAAGCTCACACTTGGGCCAGGGTATTTTTGTCCCAGAGTCCCCTGGATTAAGGGGCTAGCTCCCAACCCCCACCCCCCCCTTCCCCACCCCCATTTGGGTAGATCGTACTCAGGTGAGGCCCTGAGGACTCTGAGGGTCGGTTTTTCTGACCCTTGCAGATGACAGGATCTTCTTGACACACTGAAAGCAACCACCTGCAGTGGGTACCCCAGCGGCGAGTCTCCTCCCCCGCCGCAAAACATGCTGTGGGGCGGGGGGTGGGGTGGGGTGGGGGGGAGGGGGAGAAAGACTCCAGTCCTACGTTCTATTTATCGCGAGACAATTCCAGTCTTTATGAGGAGACAAAAATCAGACCCATTAAGTCAACCTTTGTCTGATATCCCTTATGCCTTTTTGGATTAACAAAAATGCACTAATCTCCGATTTAGACTAATAATTGAGCTGCCATTTGCAAAAGAGAGCGCAAGTTTCTGCCACCCTTTGTGTGAAGAAGGGTTTACTGCCTTCATTCCAGAAAGATCTGTGTTTAATTTTTTAGACCACGACCCTTGTTCTAGATTCACCAAGCATCAGTAATTAGATATAAATACTGTGAATGCAAAAGCAGGCCAGAGGCTGGGAATTCTGTGATGAGAAACCCACCTCCTGACTCCCCAAAGCCATTCCACCATCCACACGGCACAGTTCAAGAGCGTGATGTAATACACTCATCCAGTCAAATGAAGAGTATCTCCAACAACACTCAAGTAGTTGAACACCATCCAGGACAAATCAGCCCACTTGATTGGCACCATGTTCAACATGTACACCCTACACCACCAGTGCACCGTGCCTGCTATGCATCATCTAAAAGGCCCATTGCAGAAACTTGCCAAGGCTCCTTTAGCAAAGCCTCCAAGACCTCCACCAACTAGATGAAAACAAGTGTACAGCAACATTAGCTACAAGGTCCCTCCACGTCACACATCATCCTAACTTGGAAATATATTGCCATTCCTTCATTGTCACTGAGTAAAATCCTCGGACCCCCAAACAACGAGTGTGGGATTCAATACAAATACGGCAGCCATTCAAGAAGGCAATTCACCACTACCTCCTCAAGGACAATTGGGGCATTAAATGCTGATTATTGCCCAATATGTTCACATCCAGTGAATTAATAAACCATAGAACAGCTTACCTACATCAAAATCCACTTCACATAGGTTATTTTCTCCATTCATTAAGAGCATAAGACCATGAAATATAGGAGCAGGAGTAGGCCATTCAGCTCTTCGAGTCTGCTCCACCATTGAATAAGATCATGGCTGATCTAACACTCATTACATCCACTTTTCTGTTTTGTCTCTGTAATCTTTAATTCCCCTAATGCTTAAAAACCTATCAATTTCAGCCTTGAAAATGTTGAAGGACATGACCTCCACATCTTTCTGGGGTAAAGAATTCCAAAGATTCACCACTCTTTGAGGGGAAAAAAAGCCTTCCTCAAGTCCATCTTAATAAGCACCCCCTTATTCTGTGGCTATGCCCTCTGACCCTACACTTCATGAGTGGAAGCATCCTCTCAAAATGTACCTTGTCTAATCCCCTAAGCATCCTATTTGTTTCAACTATATCACATCATTCTTCTGAACCACATTCATTAATATCCATTTTTGTAATTTTATGCCCATTGAGACAATTAGTATAGCAAAGAATTGTCAAATACCCCCTTGTATGATGTAAAAGCCAACCGCTTTTTCCGAGGCGACGTGCCTTTGCCAGCAGCAGGATTCTCTGTTCCCGCCGCCTGCCAATGGGATTTTCCATTGTGACCACCCCACGCTGCCGGGAAACACATGGGCATGGGTGGGCCCTTGGTGATCCCGCTGCAAAATTTTCAGTCACAGAATCTTTTAACTATTGTTGTTTATCTATCTGCTACATCATTTATAGAGCAAGCTGTAATCTGCTAATAGATTATTCTGATACTTCACAAATCCGAGAAGGCTGGTGCCGATGCAGAATGCTAAGTAAAACCAAGATTTATGTTCAATCTGAGCTACACGACATCCGTAGATAATAGGCACATAAAATTACACTGCAGTTTTAAGGAATGAGGGCTCTCATATGGGATGGTGTTTAGTGTAGAACTATCAAGATAAATCCTAATAAAATTTCTGAGCTGTTTGATAAATGTAAGAATTTGGTGGGCAGAAGAATTTTATTATGCATATAAGGTATCTGGGGGAGGTTTAAGTACAATACCACCCAAAGATGGGCACAGGGCTCATGGTGGACAATAAACCCCCATCTGTTAGTTGCAATGGAGGCAGCATACCTACTTCATGCTGCCAGCTCATTTGAATGATCTTAGCACTCAGACAGTGCTACCCATGCTGTTAATTGGCTGCACGCATCTGCAGGGGTCAATACCATGAGTGGCTGGCACCATTTAGAGCTAGCCTGCATCTCCTAAAAGAAAGGTAGATTATGGCTGCAGTAGGTGCTGGCAGTCATTCAGGAAGTAAATTTGGGGAAACATTGGAGAATATGATTAAAGGTTCCAAAGTTTCCTGTTTTGTGTTCATTCTCCAACTCGTACTATATTTCAAGGTGAATGCCAATTATTACACGTCATGAAAAATGCTTTCAGCTTCTACAAAACCACTCACTGGTTAAACAATGAATACAAAGCACCGAACACTTGTGGGATTGAAGCAACAGCCAGAAAAAGAAATCGACCAGCATCTACCTAACCGAGTTCATAATCCCTTGAAATACTGCTAGAGGGGGTCTTCCCTGGCACTCCATGCATGCTCAGCTGTGCAAGGTTGAGAGGGTACTGGCTGGAGCATTGAATTCCAAAATGGCACAGCTGGTGTCACGTGCTAACTGCCTGCTCTGAGTACTTCTAGCATGTGATGAATGGTTGCTGTACCCTTAACGCCATGTAGGTGATGCCCCTTTAAGACCGGGTTTGGAACCCTGGGGGACTCCGCCTCTGGCTCCGCCCACCAGGGAGCCGTATATAAGGTGACGCCCTGTAGGCGGCACTCAGTGAGCACTCTCAACGCTGACGACCCGCCCAGACCGGGGGCACACCGTGCTATTTCTGTGGGCAAGGCCACGTCAACGCTGCCCAGCCCGCTCCGCCACCTGCAGCGACTGCGGAAAGAAGGGGCATTTCGCAAGGGTCTGCCTGGCCAGGCCCAAGGCCCAGAAACAAAAAGCTCACCATGCCCGAAAATCGAGCTCAACAGACCCGCAGGCCCCGCAACACGGCTGCGCACCGGCCGGACTTGCCCCTTTCTGACGCATCATCGGCTTTGTGCGAGTCATGGGGTGGCCATCCTGGCGGCGGCCATCTTCTAAACCCGACACGTGCGACCGCCATTTTGTGAATCCGACTTGGATAAGGACTCTGACTACCCGTAACTGGGAGCGATCACCCTCGACCAATCGCGGCCAAAGCACCTGCGGAACTCCATGATGCAGATCCAGATCAACGGGCGCGACACTCCCTGCCTCTTCGACTCCGGAAGCATGGAGAGCTTTGTCCATCCAGAAACGGTAAGGCGCTGCTCCTTTGCGCACCTATCCCGCTTCCCAAACCATAGCCCTCGCCTCCGGGTCCCACTCGGTCCAAATCAAGGGGTATTGTATTCTGAATCTCACGATCCAGAGTGCCGAATATGCTCGTTTCAAGCTCTATATCCTCTCTCACCTCTGCGCCCCCCTGCTGCTCGGTCTGGATTTCCAATGCAACCACCGAAGCCTGACCCTGAAGTTCGGCGGACCCTTGCCCCCCCTCACGGTATGCAGCCTTGCAACACTGAAAGTTGCACCCCCCTCACTATTTGCGAACCTCACCCCCAACTGTAAGCCCGTCGCCACCAGGAGCCGGCGGTACAGTGCCCAAGATATGACTTTTATCAAGTCAGAGGTCCAACGTTTACTGAAAGAGGGGGCCATCGGGGCGAGCAACAGCCCCTGGAGAGCACAAGTGGTGGTAGTACAGTCCGGGGAAAAGAAACGGATGGTCGTGGACTACAGCCAGACTATAAACCGCTTCATGCAGCTCGATGGGTACCCCCTTCCCCGCACAGCAGAGATGGTCAATCGGATTGCTCAATACCGCGTATTCTCCACTGTTGACCAAAAATCCGCCTACCACCAGCTCCCTATCCGACCGGAAGACCGCCTCTATACTGCTATCGAAGCAGCCGGCTGGCTTTTCCACTTCCTCAGGGTCCCCTTTGGCGTCACAAATGGGGTCTCCGTCTTCCAGAGGGCGATGGACCAAATGGTGGACCAGTACGGCCTGTGGGCTACTTACCTGTTCTTGTACAATGTCACCATCTGCGGCCATGATCAGCAGGAGCGTGACGCGAACCTTGAAATGTTCCTCCAGACCGCCCGGGCCCTCAACCTGACCTACAACAAGGAAAAATGTGTTTTCCACACAACCCGACTAGCCATCCTCGGCTACCTCGTGGAAAATGGGGTCCTAGGTCCCGACCACGACCACATGCCCCCCCTAAGGAACTCCCCTTCCCCCAAAGCCTCAAGGCCCTCAAAACGGTGCTTGAGGCTTTTTTCCTATTACACCCAGTGGGTCCCCACATATACGGACAAAGCCCGCCCACTCATAAAGACCGCGACATTTCCCCTGACAGCTGAGGCCCGGTCGGCCTTCAGTCGCATCAAGGCCGCTATGCACGCGGTGGACGAAACCATCCCTTTCCAGGTAGAGAGCGATGCGTCAGACATCGCCCTGGCTGCTGCCCTCAACCAGGCAGGCAGGCCAGTAGCATTCTTCTCCCGGACCCTCACCGCCTCCGAGATTCAGCACTCAAAGAACAACAAAGAACAAAGAAATGTACAGCACAGGAACAGGCCCTTCGGCCCTCCAAGCCCGTGCCGACCATACTGCCCGACTAAACTACAATCTTCTACACTTCCTGGGTCCGTATCCTTCTATTCCCATCCTATTCATATATTTGTCAAGATGCCCCTTAAATGTCCCTATCGTCCCTGCCTCCACTACCTCCTCCGGTAGTGAGTTCCAGGCACCCACTACCCTCTGCGTAAAAAACTTGCCTCGTACATCTACTCTAAACTTTGCCCCTCTCACCTTAAACCTATGCCCCCTAGTAATTGACCCCTCTACCCTGGGGAAAAGCCTCTGACTATCCACTCTGTCTATGCCCCTCATAATTTTGTATACCTCTATCAGGTCGCCCCTCAACCTCCTTCGTTCCAGTGAGAACAAACCGAGTTTATTCAATCGCTCCTCATAGCTTATGCCCTCCATACCAGGCAACATTCTGGTAAATCTCTTCTGCACCCTCTCTAAAGCCTCCACATCCTTCTGGTAGTGTGGCGACCAGAATTGAACACTATACTCCAAGTGTGGCCTAACTAAGGTTCTATACAGCTGCAACATGACTTGCCAATTCTTATACTCAATGCCCCGGCCAATGAAGGCAAGCATGCCGTATGCCTTCTTGACTACCTTCTCCACCTGTGTAGCCCCTTTCAGTGATCTGTGGACCTGTACTCCTAGATCTCTTTGACTTTCAATACTCTTGAGGGTTCTACCATTCACTGTATATTCCCTACCTGCATTAGCCCTTCCAAAATGCATTACCTCACATTTGTCCAGGTTAAACTCCATCTGCCATCTCTCCGCCCAAGTCTCCAGACAATCTAAATCCTGCTGTATCCTCAGACAGTCCTCATCGCTATCCGCAATTCCACCAACCTTTGTGTCGTCTGCAAACTTACTAATCAGACCAGTTACATTTTCCTCCAAATCATTTATATATACTACAAAGAGCAAAGGTCCCAGCACTGATCCCTGTGGAACACCACTGGTCACAGCCCTCCAATTAGAAAAGCATCCCTCCATTGCTACCCTCTGCCTTCTATGGCCTAGCCAGTTCTGTATCCACCTTGCCAGTTCACCCCTGATCCCGTGTGACTTCACCTTTTGTACTAGTCTACCATGAGGGACCTTGTCAAAGGCCTTACTGAAGTCCATATAGACAACATCTACTGCCCTACCTGCATCAATCATCTTAGTGACCTCCTCGAAAAACTCTATCAAGTTAGTGAGACACGACCTCCCCTTCACAAAACCGTGCTGCCTCTCACTAATACGTCCATTTGCTTCCAAATGGGAGTAGATCCTGTCTCGAAGAATTCTCTCCAGTAATTTCCCTACCACTGAAGTAAGGCTCACCGGCCTGTAGTTCCCGGGATTATCCCTGCCACCCTTCTTAAACAGAGGAACAACATTGGCTATTCTCCAGTCCTCCGGGACATCCCCTGAAGACAGCGAGGATCCAAAGATTTCTGTCAAGGCCTCAGCAATTTCCTCTCCAGCCTCCTTCAGTATTCTGGGGTAGATCCCATCCGGCCCTGGGGACTTATCTACCTTAATATTTTTTAAGACACCCAACACCTCGTCTTTTTGGATCACAATGTGACCCAGGCTATCTACACCCCCTACTCCAGACTCAACATCTACCAATTCCTTCTCTTTGGTGAATACTGATGCAAAGTATTCATTTAGTACCTCGCCCATTTCCTCTGGCTCCACACATAGATTCCCTTGCCTATCCTTCAGTGGGCCAACCCTTTCCCTGGCTACCCTCTTGCTTTTTATGTAAGTGTAAAAAGCCTTGGGATTTTCCTTAACCCTATTTGCCAATGCCTTTTCATGACCCCTTCTAGCCCTCCTGACTCCTTGCTTAAGTTCCTTCCTACTTTCCTTATATGCCACACAGGCTTCGTCTGTTCCCAGCCTTTTAGCCCTGACAAATGCCTCCTTTTTCTTTTTGACGAGGCCTACAATATCACTCGTCATCCAAGGTTCCCGAAAATTGCCGTATTTATCTTTCTTCCTCTCAGGAACATGCCTGTCCTGTATTCCTTTCAACTGACACTTGAAAGCCTCCCACATGTCAGATGTTGATTTGCCCTCAAACATCCGCCCCCAATCTATGTTCTTCAGTTCCCGCCTAATATTGTTATAATTAGCCTTCCCCCAATTTAGCACATTCATCCTCGGACCACTCTTATCCTTGTCCACCAGCACTTTAAAACTTACTGAATTGTGGTCACTGTTACCGAAATGCTCCCCTACTGAAACATCTACCACCTGGCCGGGCTCATTCCCCAATACCAGGTCCAGTACCGCCCCTTCCCTAGTTGGACTGTTTACATATTGTTTTAAGAAGCCCTCCTGGATGCTCCTTACAAACTCTGCCCCGTCTAAGCCCCTGGCACTAAGTGAGTCCCAGTCAATATTGGGGAAGTTGAAGTCTCCCATCACCACAACCCTGTTGTTTTTACTCTTTTCCAAAATCTGTCTACCTATCTGCTCCTCTATCTCCCGCTGGCTGTTGGGAGGCCTGTAGTATACCCCCAACATTGTGACTGCACCCTTCTTATTCCTGATCTCTACCCATATAGCCTCACTGCCCTCTGAGGTGTCCTCTCGCTGTATAGCTGTGATACTCTCCTGAACAAGTAGCGCAACTCCGCCTCCCCTTTTACATCCCCCTCTATCCCGCCTGAAACATCTAAATCCTGGAACGTTTAGCTGCCAATCCTGCCCTTCCCTCAACCAGGTCTCTGTAATGGCAACAACATCATAGTTCCAAGTAGTAATCCAAGCTCTAAGTTCATCTGCCTTACCCGTAATGCTCCTTGCATTAAAACATATGCACTTCAGGCCACCAGACCCGCTGTGTTCAGCAACTTCTCCCCGTCTGCGCTGCCTCAGAGCCACACTGTCCCTATTCCCTAGTTCTCCCTCAATGCTCTCACCTTCTGACCTATTGCTCCCGTGCCCACCCCCCTGCCATACTAGTTTAAACCCTCCCGTGTGACACTAGCAAATCTCGCGGCCAGGATATTTATGCCTCTCCGGTTTAGATGCAACCCGTCCATCTTATACACGTCACACCTGCCCCGGAAGAGCTCCCAGTGGTCCAGATAACCGAAACCCTCCCTCCTACACCAGCTGTTTAGCCACGTGTTTGTCTGCTCTATCTTCCTATTTCTAGCCTCACTGGCACGTGGCACAGGGAGTAATCCCGAGATTACAACCCTCGAGGTCCTGTCTTTTAACTTTCTGCCTAGCTCCCTGAACTCCTGCTGCAGGACCTCATGCCTCTTCCTGCCTATGTCGTTAGTACCAATATGTACAACGACCTCTACCTGTTTGCCCTCCCCCTTCAGGATTCCCTCTACCCGTTCGGAGACATCCTGGACCCTGGCACCAGGGAGGCAACATACCATCCTGGAGTCTCTTTCACGTCCACAGAAGCGCCTATCTGTTCCCCTGACTATAGAGTCCCCTATAACTATTACTCTTCTGCGCTTTGACCCTCCCTTCTGAACATCAGAGCCAGCCGTGGTGCCACTGCTCTGGCTGCTGCTGTTTTCCCCTGATAGGCTATCCCCCCCGACAGTATCCAAAGGGGTATACCTGTTCGAGAGGGGGACAACCACAGGGGATTCCTGCACTGACTGCCTGCCCTTTCTGGTGGTCACCCATTTCTCTGCCTGCACCTTGGGTGTGACCACACTTACATAACTGCGATCTATGACGCTTTCCGCCACCTGCATGCTCCTAAGTGCATCCAATTGCTGCTCCAACCGAACCATGCGGTCTGTGAGGAGCTGCAGTTGGGTGCACTTTCTGCAGATGAAGCCATCCAGGACGCTCGAAGCCTCCCGGACCTGCCACATCTCACAGTCAGAGCACAGCACCCCTCTAACTGACATTGCGTCAATTAATTAAAATTAAAATTTGTCTTTTTTTTTAATAAATACTTTTTTTTTTTTAATTACAAAGTTACTGTCAACTATCTGTTTCCTAGCACTAGATTTCTAATAGAAATGCGATAGCTAACTATAATATCCTCCGATCTCTGGCTTAGATATCCTCTAAATTACAATTAAGTTATTATGTTTAATTAGTTCCCAAATAGTCAAAAAAAATTTAGGTTAGAATCCCAACCAGCCACTCAGGTCACAGCTTTTCTGTCCCCCCCGACACACACAATTTGAAAAAAGGTATAAAAGTAAAAATCACTTGCTTACCTTCTGAGATGTTCTCAGGTTCTCTCGCTGACAGAGACTGCTCCTCCACCTCCAATCCTTGGCCTGCACAATGCTAATAATATATAATATAATATGGCACTTACCTTACACCAATGGGTCTTATTATTAGGTTAGAGGAGGAGGGTGGGTGGGAGACACTACACGTGTAGTGTCTCGGGTTTCCTCTCCACCAGAATTTATTGGGGGGGGGGGACTTGCCAGAGGTCGAACTTCCGGTTCCCGCCGAAATCCAATGGGCTGCTCCTGTAAAGGTAAGAGCTTTTAAACTAACTACTCACCTCCCAGAAGGCCCCTGCGCACCGCTGCCGCCGAAATCCAAAGGGCTGCTCCTGTAAAGGTAAGGTTTTTAAACTCACTACTCACCTCCAAGAAGGCCCCTGCGCACCGCTGCCGCCGAAATCCAATGGGCGGCAGTCGACAAGGAGGCACAAGCCATCGTAGAGGCTGTGCGGCACTGGAGGCACTACCTAGCTGGTAGGAGGTTACCGTACAACGGTCGGTAGCCTTCATGTTTGATAACGCACAATGGGGCAAAATTCTTGAGGTGGAGGATCGAACTCTGCACCTACGCGTACGATATTAAGTATCATCCAGGGGAGCTCAACGAGCCCCCAGATGTCCTGTCCCGCGGCACGTGCGCTAACGTGCAGGAGATCGCCTGCGAGCTATCCACAATGACCTCTGTCACCCGGGGGTTACCCGGCTCACCCTCTTTATCAAGTCCCGCAACCAACCTTACTCCACCAAGGAGGTCAAGGCCATGACCAGGGCTTGCCAGATCTGCGCGGAGTGCAAACCACACTTCTACCGGCCAGACAAGGCTCGCCTTGTAAAGGCCTCGGGGGCCTTTGAGCGACTAAGCGTGGACTTCAAAGGCCCCCTCCCGTCCACCAACCGCAATAGCTACTTCCTAACCGTCATCGACGAGTTCTCCCGCTTCCCATTCGCTGTTCCCTGTCCCGACAAGACCTCGGCCACCGTAATCAAGGCACTGCACAGCATCTTCACCCTGTGTGGTTTCTCCGCTTATATCCACAGCGACCGGGGTACATCGTTCATGAGCGATTGAGCTGCGTCAGTATCTGCTCAGCAAGGGCATCGCCTCGAGCAGAACGACCAGTTATAACCTGCGGGTAAACGGGCAGTATCTGCTCAGCAAGGGCATCGCCTCGAGAAGAACGACCAGTTCTAACCCGCGGGTAAACGGGCAGGTGCAGAGGGAGAACGCGACAGTTTGGAAGGCTGTCCTTCTGGCCCTACAGTCGAGAAGTCTCCCAACCACCCGCTGGCAGGAGGTCCTACCCGATGCCCTCCACTCCATTAGGTTGCTCCACTGCACTGCCACGAATGAGCCCCCTCACAACCGCTTGTTTGTCTTCCCCAGGAAGTCCACCTCTGGGGTCTCGCTTCTACCTTGGTTGACGACTCCGGGACCTGTTCTTCTCTGGAGGCACGCGAGGAGCCATAAGATGGACCCCCTGGTCGAGAGGGTCCAACTGCTACATGCGAACCCCCAATACGCCTACGTCGTGCACCCCGACGGAAGGCAAGACATGGTTTCCCTCCGGGATCTGGCACCTGCTGGTTCCCCACTGACAACCCCCCCCCCCCCCCCTCGCGGTTTCCCTACGGGAACTGGCACCCGCTGGTTCCCCCACTGATGCCCCCCCCACTGGTAGACACTGACGGCGCCCCCCCCCCCCCCGACCTGGACGAAGGCTCCGACCACCGTGCTCCCGGATGTACCCTCACCAAAGACATCCGTGTCTGCCGCACCACCGCCCGAGCTGAGAAGGTTGATGAGGACGATCAGGTCGCCAAAAAGAATAGACATGTAATTCCACTTCACCCCTGACGGACTCTGTGTTTTTTTTAAACAGGGGGTGAATGTGATGAATGATTACTGTACCCTTAACGCCATATAGGTGATGCCCCTTTAAGACCGGGTTTGGAACCCTGGGGGACTCCGCCTCTGGCTCCGCCCACCAGAGAGCCGTATATAAGGTGACGCCCTGTAGGCGGCACTCAGTGAGCACTCATCTCTGTAGCTAGCTAGTTCTCTGCTTATTTAAGCCTTCATTTACCAGTCCACAATCTCGTATCGTTATTGAGGGTACTACATAGCAGAAGTTCACTGCATGCATTGTAATACTCTTTAACAACTTGCATGTGGCGTAAACTATCCCAAATGTGTACGCGCATGCCGTGGATGGCATTTTGCAGTTGATTCCAATTTCTCATTCCTTATTTTGAAGTAGCTTTCTATATCCACTGAATGAAGATTTTGCCATTTCTTAATTGTATGTGCAAAATGACCATCTCACCAATTCTGTGCTCTTATAATTATGCTTTATATTGCACATCATGTTTATCCAGTAGTAGCTAGCCTATTGCCAGAAGGAGTTGTTGCAAAAGGTACTGAAGAGCATGAAAATTGGAGATTACTTAAATCTTTTTCCGTAGAGCTTGGATAATAAAATTATAATTTTCTTGCCTCTGCCTTTACCAACAAAAATAAACTTTGTGTAATATCGTCAAAATTAGCGATGAAAACTGGAAATTTGAAATCAAAATATAAAATGCTAAAAATGCACTATGCATTGAGATGCTTCAGTTCTCTGTTTAGTGCATGATATTTACCTGAACTTGCAGTCAAGATAAGTCAGTGGTAATGACTCAAGAGGCAAAAAAACAGAAGCTGGACCTTATGTCGGTCAACTTCGTTTTCTATTCCTTCAAAATCCTGCGAAGCAATGAAAGGAAAAATTGCCAGTGGAAAGTGATTAGGATTTCAGTGCAGATTGACTATGGGCATGATTTTTTTCACATAGGACATAGAACATACAGTGCAGAAGGAGGCCATTCGGCCCATCATATCTACACCGGCCCTTGGGAAGAGCACCCCACTTAAGCCCCACATGTCCACCCTATCCATGTAACCCCACCTAACCTTTTTGGACACTAAAGGCATGGCCAATCCACCTAACCTGCACATCTTTGGACTGTGGGAAGAAACCGGAGCACCCAAAGGAGACCCACGCAAACACGGGGAGACCATGCAGACTCCGAACAGTCATTGACCGAAGCCGGGAATCGAACCTGGGACCCTAGAGCTGTGAAGCAACCGTGCTAGCCACTGTGGTACCGTACTGCCTATATCCACTTGAGTTTTGAGAATAGACAGCATTACTTCAGTTTTTCATCACAGCTATCTTGATGATTTTGATGAAAGATCAAGGGCGCGATTTACTGGCCATGACCCGCTGGAATTGTGGCGGGACTCGGCCAGTAGATCCTGAGAGAGACCTCTCCCGGGATTCCCGATGGTCGTTGTGCCTTGTGATATTTAACCAGATTCTGTGTGGGACCAGTCTCGCCGGATCGAAGGGCCACGCAGCATTCACTGGCCTCACTGAGGAGGCTCAAGCGGCACTGTTTGTGATTGGTCCCCACAAACAGGGACCAGGCAGAATGGCACTTGAGGTGGTCTCCCAGGCCCCCATGTGGCTGGCCTCCAGGCAGAGTGGCACTCTGACACCTGGTCACCTTGACACTGCCAGCCTGGCACCCAGGCAGTGACCCCTGGAAGTGTCACCCAGCACCATGGCAGTGCCACCCAGGTACCAGCATGGAACCAGGTAGGTGCCCAGGTGGCACTGCCAGCTGACAGGGCACTGCCAAGATGCCTGGCTGGCTGTGTCACTTTGTATATGAGTGTAATTCAATTTAAGTTTGAGAAAGACAGTTTGGAATGTTTTCCTAATGGTGAGTGACTGGGAGTTGGTACATGTGTACGTAGGATAATTGAAAGAGCAATTGGAATCTAGGCCTTATCTCAAGGCAGCTGGATTGTAAAAGTGAAGATTTTCAACATCCTGGGGGTTACCATTGACCAGAAACTGAACTGCACCAGCCATATAAATACTATGGTTACAAGAGCAGGTCGGAAGCTAGGAATCCTGTGGCAAGTAACTCATCTCCTGACTCCCCAAAGCCTGACCACCACCTACAACTTGCAAGTCAGGAGTGTAATGGAATACTCTCCACTTACCTGGATGACTGCAGCTCTAACAACACTCAAGAAGCTCGACATCATCCAGGACAAAACAGCTGACTTGATTGACACCCTTACCACAAACAATCAGTCCCTCCACCACTGATGCACAGTAGCAGCCATGTGTACCATCTAAAAGATGCACTGCAGGAACACACCACTGCTCCTTAGGTAGCAACTTCCAAACCCACGCCCACTACCATCTAGGAGGGAAAGGGTAGCGGATACATGGGAACACTACCACTTGGAAGTTCCCCCCTGTAACAATATGTATGTTGTAAGGAATACAAAGGGTTAACAATCTGATAATACTTCTCACCATCAAATGGAGGTAAGGAGCAGTCATATAAATAGCATGTGACCCTTGGGATTCTTGGAGAAGGTGTTTAGACATGAGATAGATTAGTTGCATAGTGTAAAGTTCTGTAGTTAGAGATATCGTATAATTTTATTTAATAACTTATTCCTTGTTGACTGGTTAGAATCTTAAGTAGTGTAAAGAAATCAACTTTGTTCAATAACTCCGCTTGATGTTCTTTGTTAACATTATGTTCTCAGCACGGTGAGAGGAGCCCGCAAACCATGTGCACATATTTTGGTCCTGCCCAAAGCTGGCGGGGTATTGGAGGGAGGGTTTTACTGTAATCTCGGGAGTGGTGCATGTGAGGTTTGAACCAGGGCCCTAGAAGCCATTTTCAGGGTGTCAGACCAGCCCGGGCTGCAGGCGAGTGCGGTGACAGATGTCTTGGCCTTCGCCTTGCCGATTGTCCAAAGGCGGGTCCTGCTGGGGTGGAGGTCAGCTTCTCCGCCCTGTCCCTCGGATTGGCGGGGGAACTGCTGGCATTTTTGATGCTCAAGAAGGTGAAGTTTGAGTTGAGGGGGTGGTAGGAAGGGTTCTACAATTCATGGACATTGTTTATTTTGCACTTTCAAGAATTGGATGCCATTGAACATTAAGGGGGTCCATCGGCGGGGGATGTTAAGTAATGGGTTAAGAGACATTGCAATTAGTTGTCTCATTTATGTTAAGTATCCATTAATTGACACTGATATGTAAAGGGGCTTCAGGTGGCCTCTGTCAGGTGGTGTATAGTGAGAGTTTTGTGCAAAGGCTGTTGGAAGGAAATAAATGTGTGTTTGTGAAAAAGGGACAGAACTTTAGACTCTTCATATCACAGCAACTAAAACATCTAACAATTGGTAGCAGAGGATGGTTGCTGTATAAATGTGAAGGGTTGAAAGATACAACTTTCCAGATCAAACCAAGGAGTGAGTGAGGAAAAAAAAAGGATATATGGCTGGATATGACTATCCTCCCTCATTTTCTGAAAGGGAATCGTACGACCAATGGAGAAGTGCAGTAGTTATGTGGACTAAGGTAACTGCTTTGGGAAAGAGAAAACAAGGTATGGCATTGGCTCTTTCTCTACCTTATGACAGTAAAATCCGAAACAAAGTGCTTTCTGAGCTGGAATCGGAAGAGTTAGACTCAGAAGAAGGTCTGGAGACTTTATTACATTATATGGATAAGATTTATAAGAAAGCTGTTAAGTGCGTATGAAGCATGGTCGGATTTTGATTAAGTTCCGGAAAATGGAGGATATCTCCATGGAAGACTATATAATGGAATTTGGCAGACTATATAAAAGACTGCAGAAACACAAACTGGAATTTCCACAGTCTGTGTTGGCCTTTAAATTACTTGACTGTGCTAGAGTGAGCAACAGGGATAGGCTCCTGGTTTTGACAGGAGTTCAGTTTACTGATAAGGATACCTTATTCGAACAGATGACAAAAGCTTTACAAAAGTTTCTGGGGAAACGTTCGATTCTGATGGCTCTGATGGCCCAAATAGGGCAGGCTGCAATAAGGCAGAATATGGAAGATACACTAGTAACAGGATGGCGAAATCGGATGGCTACGAACAGGGCTCAAGACTATAGAAGGAGACCGAGACAAGAAAATTATGAAGACAGAAACCCAGTTAGAACCTACAATAGGAAGATGAACCCCAGAAATGCACGGGGCATGATAAATCGATGTTTTCGATGTGACTCTCAATACCATTATGCTTTCAACTGTCCAACTCATTATGATAGAGTGTTTGAAGCGACACATGACACGGAAGAGTCAGAAGAGGAAAAAGATAGTGACCAGAAAGAAGGCAGAGTCAGAAGAGGAAAATGATAGTGACCAGAAAGAAGGCATTGTCCTATTGACAAGCAGTTTTACGCTGATAATGAGTGTGCTGGTTGCAGAATCCTTCAACTGTGCTGTATTGGACAGTGGGTGCACATCTACTGTGTGTGGAATTGACTGGTTAAAAAGTTACCTGGACTCTTTGAATGCTGAAAATCGTAACAAGGTTAAGGAATTTGAAAGTTCCACGAGTTTCAGGTTTGGGGATGATAATACTCTGAAGTCGCTGAAAAGAGTGGTGATCCCTTGCAATATTGCCGGAGGGAATCATTTCATTAGCACGGATGTTGTATCAAGTGAGATACCTTCGCTTCTGAGCAGACTGTCGATGAAGAAAGCACCTATGGAACAGGATAAGGCGACAATTTTTGGAAAGACGGTGGACTTCCAATTTACACAGTCGGGACATTATGGTATTCCATTATTGACAAATAATATTTCAAGTAGAGTGGTTAAGGATGTGTTAATGGCAGTTGAAAATGGGACTTTAGCTGATAAAAAGCTTGTGGTATTAAAACTGCATAGGCAATTTGCACATCCGTCTCCTCGGAGGCTGAAAAATTTATTAAATGATGCAGGGGTAAGGGATGACGACTATACTAAACTGATAGAACGGGTTAGTGACCGCTGTGAAGTTTGTAGGAAGTACAGAAGGACACCAGCACGACCGATAGTAACCCTACCTTTGGCCAGGGATTTTAACGACATTGTGGCCATGGACCTTAAGATCTGGGATAAAGCAAATAATATATTTATTTTTCATTTTGTAGATTTAGCAACCAGATTTAGTCAATCAACGATTGTACGAAGTAAAGAAAAGAGAGTAATTCTGGATCAAATCGTGGAAAAATGGATAGGACAGGAATGGGTCCACCGGCAAAATTCCTTACGGACAATGGGGGAGAATTTGCTAATGATGAGTTTAGGGATATGTGTGAAAACATGAATATCAGAGTTATGAATATGGCTGCAGAAAGCCCATTTCGTAATGGTGTCTGTGAAAGAAATCATGCTGTCATCGATGACATGCTTCGGAAAATTTTGGCAGATCGACCCAATTGCAGGCTAAATTCAGCTTTAGCATGGGCAGTACATGCAAAGAATTCATTGCAGATGGTTGGGGGCTATAGTCCTTATCAATTAGTGTTTGGTAGAAATCCTAAAATTCCGTCCATTTTGGATGACCAGCCTCCAGCTTGGGAAGGGACTACAATTAGCTCTGGTTTTGCTGAACATTTAAATGCATTACATCGCAGTAGAAAAGCTTTTTTGGAAGCAGAAGTCTCAAAGAATTTGCAGAGCTTTAAGGCCATCAGATGCCGTTTTTCAGCAAGGAGGCATGGTATACTATAAGAGAAACAATTCTAATGAATGGAAAGGCCCAGGGAAGATCATAGGCATAGGTGGCAAAATAATTATTTTGCAACATGGTCATCAAAACTGTTAGGGTACATTCATCAAGGATAATGGGTACAGATTACAAATTTTCAAACTTAGACAGAGCAGACACATATGACGAGGAACCAGAGTCATCTGGTACGCATGTGTTACAGAACTATGAGGACCAATTAACTGATATAGACAGGGTTTCTGTGGAGGAACATAACACTTCTGATGAATTAGAACAGGCCATTTTTCCGAAAGGGCAACTGCCAAAAGTTGGTACAAAAATGACATACTTGCCTGAAGGATCTAGTCAATGGAAGGATGCAACTGTTATTAGTAGAGCAGGGAAGGCCACTGGAAAGAATAAACATTGGTTGAATGTACAGCATTCAGGGGAAGGAGTCAAGACAATGGATTGAGAAAACAAAGTTCAAAAATGGAGGGTACAGAAATGCAGTGCCAGTTCAGATAGTACATCGGATAGTGAACAGATCCGCAGGAAAAGGTCGAGAACTATTGAAAGGACATCCCACAGCAGAAGGGAAAGATCTAGCAGTACAGAACGAGATACCAGGCGGGAGAGGGGACGTAGTTTATCAAGATCTCGGAACATGAGTAAGACTACGAATACTAATAGGAGTAGAAGCCCACATGCACGTGAGTTTTGGTGGCTTCAAATAAATTAGATGAAAAAGTTATCAAAGAAGCTAAACAGCAAGAATTGCATAGTTGGAGTGAATTTGGGGAAAAACGGAAGTACCGGATAGGGGACAAAGAGCTCTATCCCACAGATGGATTTGCACGGAAAAGGTTCTTTTGGATGGAACTTATAAGGCAAAGGCCAGGCTTGTGGCAAGGGGATTCGAAGAAAACTTAGAAGATCAGGATTTAAGGGTAGTTTCACCTACAGCAGGAAAGGTTATTTTGAAGATCTTCTTGGCTCTATTAGCCACAAAGGCATGGGAATGCAAATCTATAGATATAAAAGCTGCCTTTTTGCAGGGGCATCAGCTCCAGAGGGATATTTTTCTCCATCCTCCTAAAGAAGCAGCTAACACAGAAGGGGTACTCTGGAAGTTGAACAAATGTGTATATGGATTATATGATGGATCTAGAGTCTGGTATTTTTCGGTAAGGTCAGTTTTGTTAAAGTTAGGCTGTTGCCAGTTGAAAGCAGAACCTGCAATGTTTTAGTGGCACTATAAAGGAAATCTTTCTGGCATTTTTATGATGCATGTCGATGATTTTTTTGTGGGGTGGGACTAGTGATTTTGAAGCTATTGTAATCTCTGGTTTGAGGAAAGAATTCAGGGTTGGAAGTCAGGCTTCCGGTGCATTTAAATATATTGGACTGGAAATTGGACAGACTTAAGTTAGGGGCAACTTTACGTCAGCAATCTTATTTGGAAAGCATCAGCCCAATAGCAATTAGTCGTGGCCGAGTTTCACAAAATGACGCAATGGTTTCAAAGATAGAAAAAGAGCAAATGCGAAGTTTAATTGGGCAATTGAACTGGTTAGGTAGACCGACTAGACCGGATGTGAGTTTTGATGTCTTAGAGTTGAGTACAAAAATGAATGATCCCAAAGTGGAAGACATAATAAGAGCAAATAAAGCATTGGTCAAAATAAAAATGCAGGAGTGTGTTTTGAAGTTCCCGGTTTTAGGTGACCTTCGGCACTTGAAACTCATAGTTTATAGTGATGCGTCCTACGCAAATTTATGTGATGGGGTTTCAAGCACAGGAGGTTTTATAATTTTCCTTTTGGGGAACAATGGTAAATGTTGCCCGCTTGTGTGGGAAACAAAGAAAATAAGGAGAGTGGTAAAAAGCACTTTGGCTGCTGAGACGTTAAGCCTTGTAGAGGCGGTGGATATGGCCTTTTATATAAGTATGATATTGACAGAAATTTTGGGATTAGGGGATTTGGGTAATATACCTTTTGACTGTCACATTGACAATAAATCCCTGTGGGAAAATATGCACTCTACAAAAAGTGTCAATGAAAAGAGGTTACGGATAGACATCGCAAGTTTGAAGCAGATGTTGGACAGAGGGGAAATAACAAAAATTAAATGGGTCGACAGGAGCTATCAACTGTCAGACTGTTTTACGAAAAGAGGGGCAAGTTCACAGAAACTTTTGGATATTGTTAATGAAGGGCGCTTGTTTCTGTGACTTTTTTTCTTTCTTGTCCAAACAAAAAAAGGGGGAAATCATGTGTGTTTTGGGGTTTCTTGAAATTTTGTTTTCACCTAATTTTTTTTTTTTCTCCAAGGAAGGGGAGACTGTTAAGTAATGGGTTAAGAGACAGTGTAATTAGTTGTCTCATTTATGTTAAGTATCCATTAATTGACACTGATATGTAAAGGGGCTTCAGGTGGCCTCTGTCAGGTGATGTATAGTGATAGTTTTGTGCAAAGGCTGTTGGAAGGAAATAAATGTGTGCTTGTAAAAAAGGAACAGAACTTTAGACTCTTCATATCACAGCAACTAAAACGTCTAACTTGCGAAGATCGAGAAAAACAATCTCATCCAGACTCGGATTACAACGACATCGTGGAAGCCAGTCACATAGAACAGCAAAGCCCAGTCGCAGCTTAATACAAAGAACAAAACAGCACCCTCTGGTGCGCACCACACAGTTGCTCCAGTATCATAACATTGAATCATAGAATATACAGTGCAGAAGGAGGCCATTCGGCCCATTGAGTCTGCACCGGCCCCTGGAAAGTGAACCCTATCTAAGACCACTCCTCCACCCTATCCCCGTAACCTAGTAACCCCACTCCATTTTGGGGCAATTTGGCATGGCCAATCCACCTAACCTGCACATCTTTGGACTGTGGGAGGAAACCGGAGTACCCGGACGAAACCCACGCACACATGGGGAGAACGTGCAGACTCCGAACAGACAGTGACTCAGCACCTGGGACCGGGGTGCTGTGAAGCCACAGTGCTAATCACTGTCCTACCATGCATCTTTGGACTGTGGGAGGAAACTGGAGCACCCACACAGACGCCGGGAGAAAGTGCAAACTCCACATTGACACTCACCCACGGCCGGTATTGAACCGAGTTCCAGGCGCTGTGAGGCAGCATTGCTAACCACTGTGTCACCATGTTTGGTAACAGCATCAAAGGATTTGGAGCAAAGGTGGGCACGTGGGGTTGATGCGCACAGATCAACCATTAGTGAGCCGAATAATGGAACAGGTCCCCAGGACCTACATGGTTTCCTTCTGCCCCGATGTCCCCCATGTTCCAACAATTCCAGATTTTTGTCCTTCCGTTTTATTTGGTTCTGTATGATGGCACTGGTTATGGATCACCCACTTATAGCGTTCCCAGCTATTTGAGATGGTGATTAAGGGTCTCACAGAGGGAGTATATTGGTTCAGCACTGAAGTATATCGGCTTAGGTTTCATTTTTTCTTCTCTGGATAATCATGGTAATATTGCAGTGCTTAACTTTTACCATTAGAGGCCACTAGAACACTTCGGTTGCGACATGTGACTAACCCTGATTGTTTCACTAGTTGGAGCTATTTCAGTAAAATTGAGAAAACTAAAATTCAGCAGACCTGGTCTCAATATTAACATTTTAAAAACTATGGGCTGGATTCTCCATTGGCCTAATCCGAAATTGGGAAAGGCAATTTGGAGGAGAGTCGGTTTTGATGCCAAAATCGTGGCGGGCGCCAGGTTCACGTCAAATCGCGATTCTCCGGTACCTAGACAGCGGCGTCAATGCGTTCCACTCCACACACACAGTAAATGCCGTTTGCATATCATGAGCGGCCTGACCTTGTATTCTTCTCCATGATTCACCGCCTCGGCCACGGGGAATTCCCAATGGCAAGGTTCACTTGTCCTTTTAAAAGTCAGGAAAGGCGCCGTGGCTGATGAGCGAGAGAAAGGAGGTAGGACTTAGAGAGGTGGCAGCAAGGGCTGTTGATCCTGACACTGGCCAGGCTGGCTGGGGGAGGGGGATGCCCTGACAGGGCTGGGGGGTTGGGGGGGGGGGGGGCATGAACCGCCATTGCCGTGGCCCGCAAGGTAGCCATCTTGCTGCACACCTCACTGACCATCCGCCTTGGCCTTTGGTTCTGCAGAGTGACACCGGCTGTATGCGTGCCCCCACCCCACCCTCTGCCATACTACCCCCCAAACTGACCACCATCCACCGGCAGAGCATCATGCGGCCTGCCCAAGGGCAACACCCACAGTAGCTCCTACAGGCGGGCACCGGACCGGGGCCATGGAGCATACCACTGGCAAGGGCCTCACCAGCCGACCGTACCCTTGGCAGCTGGGACGGGCGCCAGGGCCAGAGGCTCCCAGGGTGCCAGGCTCTGACGGGACCAGGGGTGCGGAGATGAGGGGGGGTGATCACATGCGGGGGCACAGTCTGCAGTGCCAACCAGGGCCACCGTGTAGCCCGTTAGACGTGGCTGGGCACGGGGGTACACACCATGCTAACATGTTGGCCTTTCAACCCCTGCAGACAATGGATATTAGAATACAACCAGCAATGGTGGACTTCCTGCTAGTCGCTGCAGGCCTGGGGGATGCCCTGCGGTTCTACGAGCTGGAGCTGCTTGAGGAGGAGGACACTGCAGCAGCGGAATCTGCCCCGAGCAACAGGAGGCAGCCAGTGAGGATGGAGAACCGGCCGCCCAACAGGCCGAGGAGGAGGAAGTGCAAAGCAGGCACCAACATGAGCCTCGTGTGTACCGGCAGCACCTGTCATTTGAGGACCTGCCGGACTGGGCTTGCCGTTGAAGACTCCGGCTGAGCAGCGGGACATTGCGGACATATCTGCCAGAACGTGGTGCACCGGGCACCGTGGGGGAATGGGGGAGGACACCCGCTCCTGGTGGCTGTCAAGGTAACCGTCGCCCTGAATGTTTATGCTACCGGGTCTTTCCAGGCGCCAAGTGGGGACTTGTCCGGGATCTCATAGACCTCGGTGCACAGGTGCATCCACACCGTCACTGAGGCCCTATATGCCCATTAGATCCACTTCAATGTGGACTGTGCCCACCAGATGCGCGGGCAGTGGTGTTTGCTGCCATCGCCGAGATGCCCCGGGTCCGGGGGTGATTGATAGGATGCGTGTCGCCCGACGAGCACCTGCAGATGACCGGTCGATCTTCACAAACTGAAAGGGGTTCCACTTGATGAACGTGCAGCTGGTGTGTGACCATCAGATGCACATCATACATATCTGCGCCCGATACTTGAGAAGTGTGCACGACACCTTCATCCTGGGACACTTGACGGTTCCTGGCTTCATAGAGGTGCACCTCCGGCTCCGGTGGTTGGCTTTGGGTCCTGGGCGACAGGGGTTATCCGCTACGGTTGTGGCTGATGACACCTAGCCAGGGGCAGCAGACCGATGCGGAGACCTGCCACAATGACGCCCATGCCGTGGCCAGCAGCATGATCGCAAAGTGCTTTGGCATCCTGAAGATGCGGTTCAGGTTGGCCATAGAGGGGGCATGGATGGGGGGGGGGGGGGGGGGTATGATAATGGACGGTCGTTGGGGATGGGCTTGGCCCAGTGACCGCATTTCAGCCAGTGTTCACCGCTCCAGTAACCCCCCTTCCCCACTTCCGCCACCCCAGGGGATCGATGGGACCGTGTGATGGAATGACCAGCTCACATGCAGGGGTCACCCAGCTGGACTGTGGAAAGTGCTACTGTGGGCAGGAGTCAGACGTTGTCAAACGGTGCGGAGCACCAGAGCTCATTGAAGAGTGGGTTGTCATCATCCTCCATCCCATGGACCAGACCCGCTGCTATTGCCAATCCAGGGCCCGCACCCAGTAATGCGGCAGGTATTTCTCATTTTTTTAACGAAGGGCAGAATTCTGCCCACAAATGTCGTTTTGGGCGGTAATCACAGGGTAATTTCTGCCAGGTGAATGGACGCAATCTAGATTGCAATTCACTCACATTTAATCACATTTTTGGAGCTTGGGGAGATCCCACACTTGGGCCGAACTCTACCAGTTGTGTTTCAGTGCGGTGTGGCCTGTAGATGCCGAGAGATGCCTTTTCCAGGATCTACCCGTCTCAGCACGCCTCGCAAGATTGCGTTAGATGTCGCAATGTGAATCCTGTCCATTGTGGGCGGGATCACATTCTGGCAAATCTGCGTATTAGGGTGAGACAGCTAGTCGCATTCTAATATGCATTCCCGAGATCTAACCAAGGCGTGGGATCTAATCTCACCTTGTTAGAGCCCTCGAGCGAGCGCCTTTCAGTGCTGGTCTCCAAAACCGTTCAGTGATGCTGCCATCTGCGCATCCTGGCACTGCCAGCCTGGCACCCTGGAAGTGCCACTTAGGTGCCAGCCTGGCACTGCCAAGGTAGCCTGGTGGCACTGTCAGCTGGCAGGGACACTGTCAGGCTGCTAGGCTTTACTGCCAAGCTGGCATTTTTTGCACAATGGAAATCTGGCCTGGGGGGGGGGGTTGAGTAGTTGTGTCGAGGGTTTGACGCCATCCCGATTTTTTGTCGAGCGGAGCTCCTTGGTGCAGAAAATGGGACTGGGGGGGGGGGGGGGGGGTTGAGTAGTTGTGTCGAGGGTTTGACGCCATCCCGATTTTTTGTCGAGCGGAGCTCCTTGGTGCAGAAAATGGGACTAAGTGCAGCCTTAACCGCCCGTCCCCACGGAGGCCCCTGATCTACCCGAATGGCCATTCGATAGCGTGGTGTTCTTCGACACTCCGAACGGCGACAAACTCCCGGCTAATCGCGCTAAGAGAGACTCTGTTCCCATTTGGGTAGGTCGTGTCTTTAGAATTTTTTCTGGAGCAGGAAACTCTCACATTTAGGGCCCCCCCCCCCCCCCCCTCCCCCGATGTGTCCATTTTAGGCCCCACAGTTCATACCCCTCCTTCATGCTCTCATCCTTCACACGCCCCTTCAGACCTCTCCCCACTTCACCCACCCCCTTTCATGGGCATCACACTCAGGCCCCGCTCCTTGGCAGTGCCCCTTGGCATCCTGGTACTGTACCTGGCACCGGGCAGCACCAATCTGGTACTCCTTCAGGTTGGGACTGCCAGAGGTGCCAAGGTGCCACATTGGCATTGCCCAGGTGCCAGTTTTCAATGCTATGGCTTGACCCTGTCCCCGCCCACCCGGGGGCTCCAATGGCCTCCGAGTCCCCCCGATGTGATCATCACATCTGGTTCTGTTTTAAGAAGCCAGTACTGATTGGTGCCGGCCTCATGCTGCGCCATTGGGGCTGGTGAATCCCAGAGACCGGGAGACTCTGGCTTTGATCAGGCTGCGCACTTTTGTATGAGTTTTAAGACTCACTTAAATATGCAAATTTGGTTGATTCACAGCCAAGGCGTGAACCAGATTGCGTCGCGTGCTCCGGGTCTGGAGCATCACGATTGGTTTGGCACCCAGCACAGATCCCGTTCAGGGGCTCTCCTGGTATTCACTGGGAATAGCGGGATTGGCGGCGGGTGCAACACAGCTAGGGAATCACGCACTAAGCGTCAGCTCTGCCGGAAATGCGGTGTGTAGAGTGCTGACTCCAATGCTGGCTTTTCCTGACATTCCAAGGGACGGGTCATGCGATAGCGACACCAGCAACCTCGGCCTTCAAGAGATTGGAAGACCTTTAAAAATTTTACAAAAAGATTCCTCCTCTGTATAAACACCCCCCCCCCCCCCCCCCCGCCCCAGGAAACCTCTCCCCGGATATGGGGAAATTCCCTCTCCACAGAGTTCCCCAACTGAAGCCCCTCTCCCTGGCACTGCCCTGGGGTGACAAATCCCAAATTTCTTTACCCGTCAGTCTGGCCTCAATAAAAGTCGAGATGGATTTGCAGGTACAGCATTAGTTATTTTATTTGGCTTGTAAGCCTTTCTCAATTCACAGCAAGTACAAAGCACATCTTGCTTCGTACACCTCTGGAATCAAGTGAGTCTGTAGGACAAAGGGATCTCTACTACTCGCACAACTGGCATCAAGTTTCACATACACGATTCACATAGGTCATCCTATACCCCTCCTGACCTATCCATACACTCTAATTGGCTCACTTCCAATCCCTTCCTCTGGCCCCTATTACCCAGCATCCTTTTCTCCTCCTTTGGTGGACACACTTCTTCCTTTGCTTTGCCATGCAAATCCTTTGTCTGTGAACTCACCAGGATTAGACTGGCCTATCTCTACATTACATTAACTAATATCTCTAAAGTAACTATTTTATATCACATTCGTCAGGGGCACTGCCAGGGCACTGGCCGAATATGTCCTTCTTCCCCCTGGGGGCTGTATTCACTCATGCGCCCTTGGTAAGTTCTCTTCACCAGGTTTGTATTGGTCCTGACAGTCGGAGTGGGGGTGATATCCAATAATGGGGTGAACGATACAGTGGGGAAGCCGACTAATGAAATGGTAATGTAAGGTAATGGGATTCCCATCCTTTTTGATAGGAATCCCATTACATCACTGGTGGGGGACAATGGGAAGGGTACAATGGGAAGGGGAAGTCCCTTCATTGTGCAAGCCATTTGAGGACTCCCATTGGATTCTCTGCCCCTACCGACTTCCTCGCTCACCAAAAACAAGACCAGAGAATCACGACCCAAATGTGTAAAATGTCAGATGCGCTACATGCACAGGCTTTACTGCATCTAGATTATCAGTTTAAAAACTTAGGAGATGGCTTTTCCACCATCTTAGTTGGGAAGGGGTGTACTAGCTAGAGCCAGAGGTGGGAGAAAGAGGTTGGAAAAGAGAAGGAAATGAAGTCAAATTGAAGCATGATTGAATACCCCGAGGACAAATAGCATTGACTCAGTTGATATTCCCTAAGAGTGTTTTAAGATGATTAAACAACTTGACAATGTAGATAAAGAGAAACAATTTTCTCTGGTGGGAATCAAAGAAATTATAATCAGGGCCAGACGTTGTTCAGGGGTGATATCAGAAAGAACGGGCGAGCTTCCTCGCGGCGTGTTTCTCGATGGCCCGCCATTGGCCAGTGGCAGGATCTTCTGGTCCCGCCACTGTCATTGGGATTTCCCATTGAATTCACCTTGTACCGCTGGGAAACCCGCAGTGGGGATATGCCATTGGTGTGAACAGCCGGAAGATCTCGCCCAACGTCTTCATACAAAGGGGAGTGAAAATCTTGAAAACTCTCCTCAAAGGTATTGAGGCGAGGTCAATCGTCAGTTTCAGAATTGAGATTGATGGATATTTGCAAGGGAAAGCTTTTGAGAGTTATGGAATCAAGATCGTTAGATGGAGTTAAGATGGGAATCAGCCAAGGCTCCTTTGACATGATTAATCCATGATCTCTACTTAGAAGAACAAGGGAACAGCACCTCTTGTAAGTTCCCCTTCAAGAAGCACACCATTCTGACTTAGAACTATATCATAAGTCCTTTCCTGTTGCAGGGTCAAAATCCTGGAACTCCCTCTCGAACAGCACTGAGGATGTACCAGCACCCTAGGGGACTTCAGTTCGAGAAAGGCATCTCATCATCTTTCCAAAGGCAATTATGGATAGACATTAATTGCTGGCCTTTCCAGCAATGCCCTGATGCTGTGAACAAATTAAAAATAGCAGTGGTCTAATTGAATGATGAAACAGGCTTGAAGAACTGCTCTTTTCCTACGACTGCAGAATCAGTATAAAGTAAACATAAAGTCAGCTAAATACTTCCAGGCTCTAACAACATCAGATATCATTCTACCTTTAAAGAAAATAGTTTGTTCCTCATAACTGCACCCTAACCATCCTCATAACTAAAAATGAATGGGTTAGATGCGGTGTATCAGACAGTGTGTGTGCTTGTCGATTTATTCAAATGGTTCTGCTGCAAATTCCTGTTCTAGGAGGAATTTTCATTGCAAATGACTACAAAACAATCAGCAATTACAAGGAGCAACCATAAGGCACTAGACTAGAGATATCACTGCATATAAATGGGTTCTAATGTAGGTGCGGCATTTCTTTTAATTTGCATAATAGGAGTGAGGAGAATAAATGATTTTCAGAGTTACATTGACAAAGAATAAATAAAAATAGTAAAATATTGCAGTAATTTGGACTTATTGTTCGACGTAAGAGTGGGCACCCTTGTGAAAGATTTAAGAGTGATTGAAATAATTAACCTGTGCAATGTGAATTAAATGAAAATAAAACTAATTCAATGCGAATAAAACCTGAGACCTGAATTTTGCAGTAAGTGATGAAGGCCGCTGACTTGGAAGGAAGCTTCTAAAAAGAGTTTGTGAACTTTGTGGCATCAATTTCCCTTATTATGACTTGAACTTAATTCTGGTTCCATTTCTAGTGAATGTCTGGTGTTCAAGAACTGTGGGTGGAATTTTCTGCATTTATTGGTGGTGAGCTTGAATTTGGGGAGCGCATGGGTTTAGCACAGGGCTAAATCGCTGGCTTTTAAAGCAGACCAAGGCAGGCCAGCAGCACGGTTCAATTCCCGTACCAGCCTTCCTGAACAGGCGCCGGAATGTGGCGACTAGGGGCTTTTCACAGTAACTTCATTTGAAGCCTACTTGTGACAATAAGCGATTTTCAGTTCATTTTTTTTTCATGTAATTAGGCGGGATGGTACCATACTGGAATCCTGCCGCCTGCACTGGAGTTAGGTTCTGGGTGGGTGGGAAGGCCCATTCTTAACCTTCCCACCCGACCACCTATTGAAGCCCTTGCGTAGCCAATAAATGAATACTTAAGCCCTATCATCATGTGGCAACTAAAACCATGTGGCTAGCTTGTCACTTTCGGGGGGGGGGGGGGGGGGTCTTGATTAAAGGCACTCAATGACAGCTCCCACATTCCGCAGTATCAACATAACACCTGCCTTGACATCGTTATTGTGTGTTAATTTATTTTCTAAATTAATTTAAAACACATATACAACTCCCAATAAGCTATATTGCTGCTAGTAAATATACTAATAAAACCTTACAATTCTTACAATCCCAGATGATATTGCTGGATAAGTCAGATCCCAGGATGGAACCTGGCTCGATAGACCCTGGGAACGATTTATCAGGGAAAAAAGCAGAGTCCCATTTGCTGCAAAGAAGGACCCCGCTATCAAGCAAGACTTTTTTTTGGGCCTCGACATGGAACGCCCTGCCGAGGCTGCACTTGTCTAGCTTCCTGCACTGACAAGCAGAGCCATTTTTAAATGCCGTCCTAATTTCTTGACCCCCCTCAGACTCCCCACTGCGGCCTGCAACCCCCCCCCCCCCCAATCCCCCAAACCTAACTATTACGAGGTTCTTAAGGGCAGGGCAACCCAGGCCCGATCACTGGCATGGACAATCTGACACACGGGCACCTTTGCACGGCCAGCCTGGTCTGAACACATGGCGCTGCCAGAGTGGTAGTGCCAGAGTGTCCGGAGCCAGCAGGAGTGCCAGGGTACCACCCTGCCCAGAACCTGATCATCCGGGTGCCCCCGATGGCCTTGGAGACACCCCAGGTACCATTGCGCTTGGTCCACGTATGTAAGGACCTGCTCTAAATGCACCATTGCGAGGACCCCCAGGTGCGGGCATTCGTTCCCAGGCCTTGGGAGTCTCAGGTGCCAAATTCTTTAAGTGACCTAACTGCTCATTGAAATATGTAAATCTGGATCTCGCCCTCGGGACATCTCGCAAGATCTCGTTAGATGTTGCGAGGTATTCCGAGCGGTGCAAATCTCGCAAGAGGCCTCTCGCAAGATTTAAAGGTCTTATTGTGTTACCGAGTTGGGCATGACGAGGCGATTCGATTGTGCCCCCTAACTTTTGTTTCTTGGTTTGTTACGTGGATAGCGGCTACTGAACAGAGACACCAGAGTCAGCTGATGAACTTTAAACAAAAGAATAAAAGGTAAGGTTTGCTGAAGTCCCAGATGACCATAGGCTGCTTTCCCCTTTGAGGGGGAGAGCTGACTGGTGGTGATTTAACCCGAGGATCACCAAACCTCAAGCAAGGGACAAAGTTGAGAAGGGGGGTCGTCTTGAATAACCTCAGCCCGTACCGGAATTGGCCTTGCTCTGCATCACAAGCCAGCTGTCCAGCCAACTGAGCAAAACCAAAAGAATAAATCTTGATTAAAGAAGAAAGGATGAACGATAATGCACTACTCCTTCACCCCAACTGTATACTTTACTGATATATACAGATTTGTGAGGATAATTCAAGTTATGAAATCTACCTTATACTCTAATTTTCTAATAAATGTAAAGCAATAGGAGAACTGGAGCCAGACCCTACACTCTGAAAACAAGTGGCAGATGTGACCCAAACAACTTCTATGGATTTCTCAGCAATTCCCCCCTAGGTGCTTGTCACACTGTGAGCCGACTGGTCAAATTGGAACTCGTGTCTTTCACATGAAGGCTTCCATATCCACTCTTAAAGAACATGAGCACACGCCTTAAAATCTTCCTCGAAACAGTGCTTTCTCCTGGATCTGTCATCAAGGGTCCACCTTCAGGGTTTCAACCTCTCCTTTCAGTTTTCCTCTGCCCTGAATCGCCTCGTGCCACCTTCCGTGCAATCTCTCATCTACGCAGCTGCCAACAGAACACCAGGCGTCACACGCCCGGAGTAAGGAGTCACCAATCTTCTGGTCACCTTTGATCCCTGGCTTCTCATCAGCCCACTTCCTTTTCCATCTGCTTTCTGCAGCTTTACCTTTTTAACTTGGAGCTTCTCCCTTAAGTTCACTGAACAGGACCTATTTCCAGGATTCCTGCCCTTGTTTTTTGACTTCATGTCTTCCTGATTTCTGGGACATTTCTGTTTTTTGGGGTTCCGCTCTCTGCAGTCTCTTTTCATGTCCCTGTTCCAGCAGATTTCAACAAGGTTTAACTTTTTCAGTGATTTTTAACAGCACAAAATTTGAAGTCCACATAAAATCACTGAATGTTGGACTAGATGTCCATGCTTCCTATGTAAAAGTCTGTAGCAGGTCTGTGTTGAATTGGTCGGTTCGCCCTGCGGCCATTTTATGGCCACCAGGTATTTAATTTTTTAAAAATAAATTTAGAGTACCCAATTCTTTTTTTCCCAATTAAGGAGCAATTTAGTGTGGCCAATCCACCTACCCTGCACATCTTTGGGTTGTGGGGGTGAGACCCACGCAGACATGGGGAGCATGTACAAACTCATGTGGACAATGACCCTGAGCCGGGATCGACTCATGTCCTCGGTGCCATGAGGCAGCAGTGCTAACCACTGTGCCACCATACCGCTCTTACCACCAGGTCTTTAATTGGTTTGGTGTTGGCACTTTGTCTGAGAGTTAACTCTCTTGTCCCAGCACCTTCGGGAGCGGTTGCCACTGCTGAAACTTCAGGCTGTCCCAACAAAGAGACACCGATGGAGCCCAGATTTAAAGGTAAACTGGAAGGGAAATCTAACTATTTATCTATCTGTGGAATGATTCTGGTAAATCTCTTCTGGACCCTCCCAGAGAGACTTCGCATCCATTCTAAAAAGTGGTCGTGCAAACATTTTCTACAGAATTTTAGCATTTGAGATTTCCTTGACTTTATTTTAATGGTAGAAGAACTGGTTAACTTTGGGGTGTTCATACAGTCCTCAAGGTTAGATCTAATACACCAGCATTTTTATATTAACTTTTCTACAGTTTCCTATGCTATTATATTGATATTAACTTCTAATGTAATAAAGGGAAATAACTATTTCCTGGGGCACTGTATTTAAAAGCACTAGCATTGCCCTTGCATTTTAAATTCCACATTGCACTGTATGCTTCTCAGAAGGATCGTAGTGGCCTAGGACTACATTAATGGTTCTAATTTATTTTTAAATTTTCCAAGTGCATCAATTTTTTTCCATTATGTCGCAAATCGCCAAGAACAAAGATGTAGAAACTAGAAAGAAACTAGATGAAATAAATTACTAATTTAAAACATAAATTGCAAAAGGCTTGCAAAATAGAAACCAATGATCTTTCAGCAACAACTGACTGCCACCGTGCTCCGTATCTTCAATTCACATACCAAGAAACTCTGTAAACTCCAATGACTAATCGATTGTATTGAAAGAGCCACTTTCTCGTGTACACTTTGAAAAATCTCTTCTTTTTCTTTTGAAGTCTTGTAGTAAATGCTTAGATTACAATCGGTTTGCCAGTAAATTAATGAATATCTACCAGTATGATTAGAAAAAGTTGTATATGAGGAAAACAAAACACCAAAGTTCATTATTTTTAATTGACACAAAAGCTAATTAAAACCAAAACATGCCAAGAAAATGCAAATGGGGAAGTAAATGATTGAAAATATTTTATCCTTTTAAGATTTTCATCTGACCTGAAGTTCCTCTTAAACCATGTCCAGATGGGATAAGAAAACAAATTATGTGAGCTCAGCAGAAAAGCCAAGCAGTTATATCTTCAGGCCATTAAACTAATTTCTCTTGCTTCTGTCCCTCTTACTGAACCTCATGTGCAGTTGGCGATTGAAGTGCTCTCGACTTCAATTCTCCTGACTTCATAGTAATGCATGCACCCTGAGGCTTGTTTATCTAGCTTCGACTCCCAATTTGTGTTGTGGATTTTTAAATCTACTGTTTGTTGTCTCTTATTTTTTCAGAATGTGGAAATAATGGCCTGGATTTCCACTGAGTTGGCATGATTTGGGAGCCCGTTAAAAATGGCAGAAAGCTCCGATTCTCGACCACATTCCCAGGCTGCCTTATTTTCAGGAGTACCTTTAAAGAATGTAGGCTGGATCCTGCCAAAAGCTGGTATCCAACACTCCCAACCTGTCAGGCTCCATTGCAGAGATAGGCATTCTCTACCACACCGCAATTTTCATGGAGTCCGGCCACGTTTTTAGAGCCTTGATTCACGGCCGCTAGGAGTCATCCTGAGCCCTCATCTGCATGCTGGGATCTTTTCAAAAGCTAAGTTCAAAAGTTCATCCTCGTGTCCTGTATGCCAATCACTTCTCTCTCCCACCCCACCCACCACGTTTCCTCGTGTTTCCAAAACCAAACTCTACACCTCCAAGCACCCCCTCCCCATGGCCCCTTATGCCCCCTATGAAAAGCTCTGTCCTTCTCTCCACCTCCTTTAGTCCTTCAGGCCCCCATGCCAAGCTATGGGATGTCCATGACATTTCACCCAATGTACACTGCCTGGAACCAATTAACCTTACATTATGGGTTGGATTCTCCGTTTGGGAGGCTATATTCTCCCGACGGAACTGAATCACCTCTGGTTTGTTCTCATGCTCGGAGTGACGCCCAGAGGTGATTCACTGTCCCTTGTCATGAAAATTTATGCATGGTGGGAATTGCGAGGGATTCTGTTGCAAAACCTTTTATCAGGCCGCGATTTTGAGTGGGTGGCCTGATAGCAAGGTCCAGCAGCGAGCCCACCTTGTAACACAACATAGGGCTACTTTAGAAACTACTTGCACCAATCCATGCCCGCATGAATGCCAGCTGAGAGGCCTGGAGCATCATGCAGGTGTGGAGAATCAGGTGTCCAGCTCATTAATAGGATGCAAATGGGTTCAAATGATCCCTTTGCATCCTCCTGCTGGCGCAGGACATGTAGCTCGCTGCTGCCGGGGACCGGGGACCAGAGCATGAGCACCGCTCCTGTTTTTGCCCGACACGCATGTGGTGATCCACTGTAATAGGAGATGTAAGGTAGGACCTGCACTACAGGTTTGCCGGTAGCTCCTGCCGGCTGGCTCCGCCCACGGAGAACTGTATAAATATGCATGACCTCCAGTGCCCTGCCATTTCGCCAGCTGCAGCAGGAGGCCTCGCATCTGACTGTAATAAAGCCACAGTTGTACCCAACTTTAGTCTTTGTGCAATTGATGGTGCACAAATTTATTACAGTCAGAATTTCCACAGAATGGATATCCGAATTAAGTCCGATCGCCTGCAGCTGGATCCTCACTCGCCCGACGCCAGGAAAGACTTTACTCACTGGCTAGCATGTTTCGAGGCTTACATCAACGCGGTGGACCCCGCGCCAATGGAGGCTCAGAAGATAAACGTCCTGTACTCCAGACTGAGCTCCAACGTGTTTCCGTTGATCCAAGATGCCACGACTTACACAAAAGTGATGGAACTTCTCAAATAACACTACACACAGAAGGCGAACATGCTCTTCGCCACGCATGTACTTGCCACCCGCTCGCAATCTGCCCTACTCCGTCGAGGAAGTACGGACAGTCACCAGGGACTGCCAGGTCTGTGCGGAGTGCAAGCCGCACTTCTACCGGCCAGACCGTACGCGCCTGGTGAAGGCTTCCCACCCCTTTGAACGCCTCAGCGTGGATTTCAAAGGGCCCCTCCCCTCCACCGACCGTAACACGTATATTCTTAGTGTGGTCGATGAGTACTCCAGATTCTCCTTCGCCATCCCATGCCCCGATATGACGGCTGCCACTGTCATCAAGGCCCTCAGCATCATCTTTGCTCTGTTCGGTTTCCCCGCCTACATCCGCAGTGACAGGGGATCCTCATTCATGAGCGATGAGCTGTGTCAGTTCCTGCTCAGCAGGGGTATAGCCTCCAGCAGGACGACCAGCTACAACCCCCGGAGAAACGGGCAAATAGAATGGGAGAATGGGACGGTTTGGAGAGCCGTCCAGCTGGCCCTATGGTCCAGGAACCTCCCCAGCCTCTCGCTGGCAGGAGGTCCTCCCTGACGCTCTGCACTCCATCCGGTCACTATTGTGCACCGCCACTAATAACACACCCCATGAACGTGTTTTTACCTTCCCCAGGAAGTCCACATCCGGGGTGTCGCTCCCGACTTGGCTCGCTGCTCCAGGACCGGTCCTTCTCCGTAGGCACGTCCGACTCCACAAGGCGGACCCCTTGGTGGACAGGGTTCACCTGCTCCACGCCAACCCTCAATATGCCTACGTTGAGTTCCCCGACGGCCACCAAGTTACTGTCTCACTCAGGGACCTGGCACCGTCAAGTTCCACCCCAACGCACCCCCCCACCAATGCGCCCACCTCCCACCGTGCCGCCAATATTGACCCCACCAGACCACCCCCCCCCCCCCTCCACCCCCCTCCCCTTTTCCACACAAGAGGACGAAGAGGACTTCTGCACGCTCCCGGAGTTCCCCGATGACTGGCCAGCATCAGCACTGCCACCACCGCCATTGGCGCCACCTCCACCACCGACTTCGCCGCAACTGTTACGCCGATCCCAACGAAGCACCAAAGCACCGGACCGGCTGAACCTTTGACGGACTCCGGACCGTCAACATGGCCTTTTCTTTCCCTACCACTGTACATAATTCCACTAATTGTATATAGTTTCACGTCACCCCCCCCCAGACTCATTTTTAACAGGGGGTGTATGTCAAAGTTATTTCAATAACAGTTGCTTGAGAATTATGCATGAGTTCTGACTCTTGAGTAACCCACTGATAGAATCATTCCTGATACAATGCACTCAAAGCTTCTGTTTTTTTAAAAAACTGTTCTTTTGTATTTTCAATGCCAAAACTGCAGAACAATTTTTCATTTCTGGCTCCTGATGCACTTAGATTTTCTACTCCATTGTTTCAATGCGCAAACAGAACTCTGGTTGTAGTTCAATCATAATGGAGCTCTTCGGCAAAATCATCCTCTTTTTAATTAAAAAGCTGCAAAGGAATAAAAGAGGTGGCTGAGGACAAATTCTCACAATGCACGAGGCCCTTTGATGGTTTCAGCTTGTGTCACATATTGTACAATACAAAACCAACTTGAGATCATGCACACTGTTCTGCACCTTCAGCCATCCACTGTTCATAAACTGGTGTATTTTTATAACATCTGCTTTGTTTATTAGACTGGCCTTTTAAACTATAATAATAATCTTTATTGTCACAAGTAGGCTTAGATTTACACTGCAATGAAGTTACTGTAGAAAGCCCCTTTGGAGATGTTTTTTTTAAAAAAACGTGATCCTGTCCACATGGGCAGGCTTCACATTGCGATATCTCGCGAGATCTGGGCCCGAAAGACAGCGCACTGCGCGCAACGTGGCCGGAAACTGCTGCGAGACCCTGTTCCCGGGATCTAGCTGGCTCGCTTCGAGATCTAGCATGAGTTCGCTTCGCCAGATCACATTAGATCTCGCGAGGCATCACAATGTGAAGCACGCCATTGTGGACGGGATCACGTTTGACAAATCTTCATATTAGAGCAAGGCAGCTAGTCTCACTCTAATATGCAGTTCCCTGAGGTAACCAAGGTGTTGGGATCTATCCCTTTCGCCTTGGAGGTCTCCGGTGAGCACTGTTCAGTACTGGTCTCCACGATTGGAGACCAAATGGAACCGCACTTATGGGTGTCTCCCAGGGGATCGGAGGACCCCACGTGCTTGTCACCTGGGCACCCTGACAGTGACAACTTGGCACCCTGGCAGTGCCAAGGTGCACAGGTGACACTGCTATCTGGTAGGGGCAATGCCAGGTGTCAATGCCAAGTTGGCATTTTTTGCTCGGCGGTGATCAAGCCCAGGGGTGCACTTGAGGTGGGGTTTGGGGGGCTGAAGACCCCCTTATAGGTGAGTTGGTGCTTTAGGGGTTGTGGCCTGGGGTCAAGAGATTGGATCTCATTTTTAAGTGGCATCCTGATGTCTCCTGCACTGAGGGGTTTGGCGAGTGGGGCTCCTCAGAGGAAACGCAACTAAGTGTGGCCTCAGTCGCGGGTTCCCCACTGGAGTCGCATTAGATACCTCTGTGTTTCTCAGAGCTACGAGCACCGGGAAACACACAGCTAAATGTGCTCGCTGTGGGACATAGTTCCCATTATTGTTGTATCGTGCCTGTATTCTCAGTTAACTCCTAAAGTCTTTATGGTTATCAGGATGCCTTGGGCATTATGAAAGATATTGATTGGAAAATTTGGCACTGTATTGCCAATTGTTTTCCATACGTTGTCTGCTGGTTTATGAGAAAAATGGTGTACCTACCCACATCCGGTATGGGCCGCATGGAACACCATGTAGTTTAAACCACTGCTGTGGCCGTTACATGCAAGCGCCGAAAATGTGTTCAGCAGAGAGATTGGTGACTAAGAGTCAAATGCTGTTTTGACACCAGAATTGCCATTTTCAACTGTACTGCTCTGGTTACCACCCTCTCTTAAACACACAGCTGGACACGCATTCAGTAGCTTGAGGAAACTTAACCTCCCCATCCCATCAGCCCGGTCTTTAAAGGCATCATCATCTAAGTTACATGTTAGTTGCTTTTTAGTTTGTCCTGCTTCTTCCTCAGTTTGTGGAAATACTAGTTTATTGGAGGAGTCTAGGAACGCTGGTAAATTCAGCAGGGAGTGGTATTGGATATTGGGAAAGCTTTGTTGCCATTACAAGGCCGCTGTTTAGCAGTTCCAGTATCGGAGTTTACCATGAGTCATGGAGACTATATTGTGCTGCATCATACAAGGGAAATGGAGAAGAGGCAGTAAAGAAGTTAAGCTGCTTGGAGAGGAAGGAGGTGGGTACTCAGTAGGAGGTCTTCCTCACCCAAGGTCTTCAGAGAGTATTTTCCCATCTGTACCCAAGCCAGGAGTAGTGTGTTCAGTGACTGTGCTACATCAGGGTGTGGTGACAGAACTTTTCTACCTCTTGGAACCAAACCTGCACCCTCTTTTGGCAGGGCAATATAGTATATAGTCACCATCGTCCTAGATGACCATAGACTGCTTTCCACCCCATTCTGAGGTGGGACAGCTAACTGGTGGTGACTTAACCTGAGGATCCCCACACCTTGGGCGAGGGGCAAGGTTAAGGAGGCAGGGCCTGTAGTGATCTGTATATCTGCTGGTATGTAAATGATTAACAACTTTATCATAGTGTTAGACAACCACTAGATGGTAGCACTAGATCCATGTATATAATCTGAACTCAGAGGATCTTCCCGTCTCTTCGAACCAGGAGTGACTAGACAGCAGAGTGTTAGAGAGAGATAGCTTAGTTGGCACGTGTAGTTAAACATAGTTAATAGTTCTTCTGATTTACTTTATCATCAGTTATAGTTGTGAAGAGTGAACAAACTCATTAGTGTTGATATTCGTTATTCATGAAATGTTATTTGCTTTAAATTGAAGACTGATAGTTTCATTGAACTACAACCCTCAGACCATTCTGGGAGTAAGCAAAGAGTAACGACGTGTTACAGTCATGTAATATAACATGGTACCAGGTTTTGGGGTTGAAAAAACTAGCTAGAGTGACTTAGTTAGATCAAAAACAGAAGAAATCCGTAGTAGCTATTCGACTGGAGAAATGGCGCAGCAAACAAATCCTTTGAAGACAACCGCCTTGATGGACCACGCACAAGCTCCACGTCATCGCAAGATTACTGGTAATTTGAACTCTGATTGGAAATTGTTTAAAGAACAATTTCAAATATATTTGGAAGCTGCAGATTTAACTATCGCGAGTGATGCTAGAAAAATTGCATTTCTCTTATCTATGGCAGGACAGCGTGCAATTGAAATATATAACTCCTTTCATTATTCTGCTGGTCAGGACAAAGTTAAATTTGATGTGATTTTAAGTAAATTCAATGACCACTGCAAGATCCAAACAAATGAGACATTTGAACGTTTTATTTTCCACAAGAGATTGCAAAAAACAGGGGAATCATTTACTAGCTTTGTAACAGACTTAAAACTTTTAGCTCAATGCTGTAACTTTGCAGCACTGCAAAATTCGTTAATTCGTGACCAGATTGTATTTGGGATAAATGAGAGGCTTTTTAGACAACAAGACTTAACGTTAGAAATAATGATTGAAAAATGTCTAGTACATCAGCAGAGCAAGAATCAATACCATGAATATTATACCCGTGAAAACGGCGCAAAAATCCACCATGAGGTTGAGTGTGTAAAAATGGTGTTGCAATCGATGAAGAAGCACTTTTCAGACAGCAGCCATCTTGCACGCAAGCGCACTCGAACCCTGAACATGCACACTTCGTGAAATAAACGTGAGACGGACGAAAGCTGATCTGCGCATGCGCGAAGGTGAATCCAACATCATGACGTCAATGTTTTATAGATTTGGAACCGCCCACTTAAAGAAGAAATGTCCAGCACATGGAAAACAATTCTCTAAATGGGCCAAACTTAATCATTTTGCTGCACAGTGCAGATCTCTGCTCCCATTTAAATCTGCTAAACAAAACTACAGGCAGAGTAATGTTCGGAGTGTCGAATCAACAGAAAGAGAAGACGAAGAGAGCTTTTCATCAGACAATGACAATTACTCACTAGAGAATACCTTTTTTGTTGGCATCATAGAAAATTGTGAGGAATCAAATGAAGCAGTAATCAATCCTCAGCAAATTAATTCAGTCAATACTAATAATGAATGGAACACAACTGCCCAATTTTGTTTAAACTTGACATTGGTGCTTCAGCAAATCTGCTTTCAAGACTGGATCTCAGCAAGATTCAAGAAGAAGCTGAGATACTTCCTGCAGACTGAAGGACTATAACAGCAACTTGATCTCTTCAATAGGGTCATGCCATTTGAAAGTCTCCAATAAATGAATTGACAAAATCTTAAGATTTGAGATTGCCAACAATGACAAATCTTCACTGTCATAATATCTACTCGTGTATATACTGAGATGCAGACAGGCAATGATTGACACACAGGATAACCAATGAACACACACGACACGCACATGACACAGAACAACCAATCACCAGACAGGACACCACTACTATAAAGCACACAGGGCATTAAGACTCTCTCTCTCTCTCTCTCTCTACAGGACACCGCTACTGAGATAGTTAGAGTGCACAAGCCAGTGAGCACTATCACCATGAGGTAGAGAGTTAGTCTGGTCAAGCCAGTGGGAGGTTATCAGTTAGATTGATAGAGTGTCAACTCACAGCAGACTATGTACAGCAATCAGGAAGTTCAATAAAACAGTGTTGGACCATCTCCTGTATCAGAAGCCTGTTTCTAGTTTCACTAGAAACTGGGGCTGGTTGAGCACACTGGGCTAAATCACTGGCTTTTAAAGCAGACCAAGGCAGGCCAGCAGCCCGGTTCAATTCCCGTACCAGCCTCCCCGAACAGGTGTCGGAATGTGGCGACTAGGGGCTTTTCACAGTAACTTCATTGAAGCCTACTTGTGACAATAAGCGATTTTCATTTCATTTTCATTTTCATTTCATTTCATTGCATCCAGTTGCAGTCAACATTAAACCAACTTACTTAACACATCAAGGTACCAGGGAGCTATTAATCCTAATGAACCTACCTCGAGTGCATCTGCAACGACCAGCAAGCAGCCATCCAGTGGCATGGAAAACATCCAGCCTCCTTCGCAACTCCGGATCGCCGGCAACCTCGGCGCCACCTGGAAAGTCTTCAAAAAAAGTTCCTCCTGTACATCGAGGCCTCCGACCTTGCGGCAGCATCGGATGCCAGAAAGATCGTGCTGTTCCTGCCGACTGCGGGGGATCACGCCATCCACATCTATAACTCGCTTACGTTTGCCGATGGCGAAGACAAGACAAAGTTCAAGACAGTTCTGCTGAAATTCGACAGCCACTGCGACATTGAGGTGAATGAGAGCTTTGAACATTACATCTTCCAACAGAGGCTTCAGGGTAAGGATGAACCTTTTCAGTCCTTCTTGACCCATCTCCGCATCCTAGCGCAGTCATGTAATTATGACTCGATGACTGATTCCATGATCTGGGATCAGATTATTTTCGGGGTCCAGTCCGATTCCCTGCAGGAGCATCTCCTCAAAATCAAACAGTTGACCCTCTCCGTCGCTATCGAAACGTGCGTTGTCCATGAGCATGCCAGAAGTCGCTACTCCAGCATCAGGGCGGCAGAAACTGCAAAACTGGCCTCTCACGAGGCAGAAAGGGTGCAGGCGAAAATGCAAGGCTTGAGCATCGAGGAGAGTGGCCGTTTTGCGCGCTTTTCTCGGGTCCCCACTCATGCGCGCCACGACCGGGTGGACGATGATTCCGAAGACCCTGAGGCGCCTGCGCGAACGTAGGCTGATCGCACTGCGCATGCGTGATGGCGCACAGAACATGCTGACGTCAACTTCATGACGTGTCCAAATTGTGGCTCCGCCCATTTAAAGCAGCAATGTCCAACCAAAGGCAGGCGATGTCTACAGCCTGGCCACTACGTGGCCTTCTGCAGGTCCGCTCCACCGAACAACAGCCAGCAATCCCAGCTGCGGCGCAGACGTGTCCGCTGCATACAACAAGGCATGCAGGATTCTGATCCAGACAGCCCAACAGACCCCAATGCTGACTGCCTCGAGTCTCCATATTGGGTGGGCATCATCACCACACGCGAGTTGGTCTCTACCGTGCCTGCCAACCGCCTTATGATCCTCAGTGGGGATCCTGACGACGAGTGGTGTGCTGTCATCACGGTCAACCAGTCTCGCATCCGATTTAAATTGGACACTGGTGTGTCTGCGAACCTCATATCACAGTCGGACCTCGACAACATCCGACACCAACCCAGCATTCTTCCACCAGCCTGCCAGCTCCTTGCCTACAATGGTAATGCCATAGCTGCCAGTGGGTCGTGTCAGCTAGGTGTCTCTCACAAGGCAATCCAGGCGACGTTGAGATTCAAGATCGTCCGGCCTGACAAGGTATCCCTGCTCGGTCCTCGCGCATGCAAACTCCAAAATCTGGTACAGCGAGTTCATGCCATGTCCTCGACACGGCGACGGCCTCGCCCAATGTGAATCTCCAGGCTGAGATAGACGACATTCTCACACAATACCACAGTGTGTTTGATGGGATGGGCACGCTCCCATATCGCTACAAGATATTGCTCAAGCCGAATTCCACCCCAGTCATCCATGCACCACGCCGGGTGCCGGCTCCTCTCAAGGATCGTCTGAAAACACAGCTACGAGAGCTCCAAGACCAGGGCATCATCTCAAAGGTCACGGAACCCACAGACTGGGTCAGCTCCATGGTCTGCGTCAAGAAACCCTCTGGCGAATTAACAGGCGCCGGAATGTGGCGACTAGGGGCTTTTCACAGTCACTTCATTTGAAGCCTACTTGTGACAATAAGCGATTTTCATTTCATTTCATTTTCATTTTCATCCCAAAGACCTGAATCGCAACATCATGCGAGAGCATTACCCGATCCCGAAACGTGAAGAATTGACCTGTGAGATGGCTCATGCCAAATTCTTTACCAAGGTGGATGCCTCCCGTGGCTTCTGGCAAATTCAGCTGGACGAGTCCAGTCGGAAGCTGTGTACTTTTAACACTTCGTTCGGCAGGTATTGCTCCAACCGCATGCCTTTTGGTATCATATCAGTGTTCCAGTGGCTTCCCGCACATCAAGCGGAGTGGCTTGAGCTGAAGGCAAAGCTCCCCACAGCCCAGTACTGGCGTTCTTTGACCCAACCAAGGATACCAAGATATCCACAGACGCAAGCCAGGACGGCATTGGGGCGGTGCTCCTCCAGCGAGACGATTCCTCGTCCTGGGTTCCAGTGGCATATGCCTCCAGGGCCATGACTCTGACCGAACAACGGTATGCCCAGATCGAAAAGGAGTGTCTGGGTCTCCTGACAGGAATAGTCAAGTTTCATGACTACATATACGGTCTGCCGATGTTCACGGTGGAAACAGACCACAGGCCTTTAGCCCACATAATCCAGAAGGATTTAAATGACATGATACCTCGGCTGCAGCAAATTCTCTTTGTCTCCGCCGATGTCTCTGTGTGGCATATAAGGAAAGTAGGAAGGAACTTAAGCAAGGAGTCAGGAGGGCTAGAAGGGGTCATGAAAAGTCATTGGCAAATAGGGTTAAGGAAAATCCCAAGGCTTTTTACACGTACATAAAAAGCAAGAGGGTAGCCAGGGAAAGGGTTGGCCCACTGAAGGATAGGCAAGGGAATCTATGTGTGGAGCCAGAGGAAATGGGCGAGGTACTAAATGAATACTTTGCATCAGTATTCACCAAAGAGAAGGAATTGGTAGATGTTGAGTCTGGAGAAGGGGGTGTAGATAGCCTGGGTCACATTGTCATCCAAAAAGACGAGGTGTTGGGTGTCTTAAAACATATTAAGGTAGATAAGTTCCCAGGGCCTGATGGGATCTACCCCAGAATACTGAAGGAGGCTGGAGAGGAAATTGCTGAGGCCTTGACAGAAATCTTTGGATCCTCGCTGTCTTCAGGGGATGTCCCGGAGGACTGGAGAATAGCCAATGTTGTTCCTCTGTTTAAGAGGGGTAGCAAGGATAATCTCGGGAACTACAGGCCGGTGAGCCTTACTTCAGTGGTAGGGAAATTACTGGAGAGAATTCTTCGAGACAGGATCTACTCCCATTTGGAAGCAAATGGACGTATTAGTGAGAGGCAGCACGGTTTTGTGAAGGGGAGGTCATGTCTCACTAACTTGATCGAGTTTTTCGAGGAGGTCACTAAGATGATTGATGCAGGTAGGGCAGTAGATGTTGTCTATATGGACTTCAGTAAGGCCTTTGACAAGGTCCCTCATGGTAGACTAGTACAAAAGGTGAAGTTACACGGGATCAGGGGTGAACTGGCAAGGTGGATACAGAACTGGCTAGGCCATAGAAGGCAGAGGGTAGCAATGGAGGGATGCTTTTCTAATTGGAGGGCTGTGACCAGTGGTGTTCCACAGGGATCAGTGCTGGGACCTTTGCTCTTTGTAGTATATATAAATGATTTGGAGGAAAATGTAACTGGTCTGATTAGTAAGTTTGCAGACGACACAAAGGTTGGTGGAATTGCGGATAGCGATGAGGACTGTCTGAGGATACAGCAGGATTTAGATTGTCTGGAGACTTGGTCGGAGAGATGGCAGATGGAGTTTAATCCGGACAAATGTGAGGTAATGCATTTTGGAAGGGCTAATGCAGGTAGGGAATATACAGTGAATGGTAGAACCCTCAAGAGTATTGAAAGTCAAAGAGATCTAGGAGTACAGGTCCACAGGTCATTGAAAGGGGCAACACAGGTGGAGAAGGTAGTCAAGAAGGCATACGGCATGCTTGCCTTCATTGGCCGGGGCATTGAGTATAAGAATTGGCAAGTCATGTTGCAGCTGTATAGAACCTTAGTTAGGCCACACTTGGAGTATAGTGTTCAATTCTGGTCGCCACACTACCAGAAGGATGTGGAGGCTTTAGAGAGGGTGCAGAAGAGATTTACCAGAATGTTGCCTGGTATGGAGGGCATAAGCTATGAGGAGCGATTGAATAAATTCGGTTTGTTCTCACTGGAACGAAGGAGGTTGAGGGGCGACCTGATAGAGGTATACAAAATTATGAGGGGCATAGACAGAGTGGATAGTCAGAGGCTTTTCCCCAGGGTAGAGGGGTCAATTACTAGGGGGCATAGGTTTAAGGTGAGAAGGGCAAGGTTTAGAGTAGATGTACGAGGCAAGTTTTTTACGCAGAGGGTAGTGGGTGCCTGGAACTCACTACCGGAGGAGGTAGTGGAAGCAGGGACGATAGGGACATTTAAGGGGCATCTTGACAAATATATGAATAGGATGGGAATAGAAGGATACGGACCCAGGAAGTGTAGAAGATTGTAGTTTAGTCGGGCAGTATGGTCGGCACGGGCTTGGAGGGCCGAAGGGCCTGTTCCTGTGCTGTACATTTCTTTGTTCTTTGTTCTTTGATATGACTTTGAACTCGTCTACACACTGGGCAAGGAGCTGATCATCACAGATGCCCTATCCCGATCCATCACCACGCCGTGTGAACCGGGCGACTTCATTCGCCACATCGAGGCACAGGTGCAGTTGTGTGCCAGCAACCTCCCAGCCACTGATGAACGAGTTGTCCAAATATACGAAGAAACTGCCAAAGACCCTCTACTGCAGCACGTGATGCAACACCTTGCCCATGGCTGGCAAAAGGGGCAGTGCCCCCAGTTCTTCAACGTTAAGGATGAGTTAACGGTTGTCGAGGGGATCCTTCTTAAACTAGATAGAATCGTCATTCCCCAAAGCATGCAAGCCATGGTGCTCGGACAGATCCATGAAGGTCACCTTGGGGTCGAAAATGTCGACGCCGAGCTCGGCAGGCAGTCTACTGGCCTGGCATCAGCCAGGACATTGCCAACACAGTCCTCAACTGCACAACATGCCAGAAGTTTCAACCAGCTCAGCCCAAGGAAACACTGCAACAGCACAAGATCGTGACTTCTCCGTGGTCCAAGGTGGGGACAGACCTCTTTCACACAAATGGGCGTGATTACGTGCTCTTGGTCGACTACTTCCCCAGCTACCCGGAAGTGGTGAAACTGTCGGACCTCACGTCCAAGTCAGTGATTAAAGCCTGCAAAGAAATGTTTGCCAGGCACGGCATACCACTCTCAGTAATGAGTGATAACGGCCCATGTTTCTACAGCCAAGAGTGGTCCGACTTTGTACGATCCTACCACTTTAGTCACATCACATCCTGTCCCCATTACCCGCAATCAAACGGGAAGGCCGAAAAATGGGTCCATGTTGTCAAGCGGTTGCTGTGCAGTTGTTGGCATACAGGGCAACCCCTCTTGTCGACTGGTTTGTCTCCGGTGCAGCTGCTCATGAACCGCAACCTGAGGACGACTGTTCCAGCCATCCATGTTCCAGACCTTGGACCGCCTCACGGTGCTGCAGAAAGTGCAGCGATCCAGGGACCAGCAGAAGATCACGTATGATGCTCATGACAAGGATCTACCTGCGTTGGCTCCAAACGATGTTGTTCGTGTCCAGTTGCCTGAGGGAGGTTGGTCAGCCCCAGCTATTGTCGTCAGGCAGGCTGCCCCCAGGCCCTTCATTGTCCAAATGGCTGATGGCTCCATTCTATGGCGCAACAGGAGGGCGCTACGAAAAGTTCCCTGCCCACCGCCTGGCCGCACTTCTCCGCATGTCATCATGCCTCCTCCGGACATCTCGCACCATGAGGCCACCGATCTGGCAGCGATCCCGCCTCTCCATGAGGCCACCAACATGGCAGCAATCCTCCCCTCCACCTCTGAGGCAATCGACAAGAATTCGTCGCCCACCACAAAGACTGAATCTATAGACTTAAATCTTGTAAATGTTGTTCAGTTTGCTCTGTATCTGCACAATAGACACCTTCCCATGTACATATGTTCATTCACTCACCACTTGTATATAATCATGCATGTATATATATCGCCACGTTCCAAAATTTACTTCAAAAAGGGGAGATGTCATAATATCTACTCATGTATATAATGAGATGCAGACAGGCAGTGATTGACACACAGGATAACCAATGAACATACACGACACATAACAACCAATCACCAGACAGGACACCACCACTATAAAGCACACAGGGCATTAAGACTCTCTCTACAGGACACAGCTACTGAGATAGTAAGGTGCACAAGCCAGTGAGCACTATCACCATGAGGTAGAGTTAGTCTGGTCAAGCCAGTAGGAGGTTATCAGTTAGATGGATAGAGTGTCAACTCACAGCAGACTATGTACAGCAATCAGGAAGTTCAATAAAACAGTGTTGGACCATCTCCTGTGTCAGAAGCCTGTTTCTAGTTTCACTGCATCCAGTTGCAGTCAACGTTGAACCAACTTACTTAACACATCATTCACTTCTAGGTGCACAAGCATGTAAAGTCTTGCTGTTAGTACAGTGTATTTATACAGCGACTGAATATACACCTATGTTGGATGATGATATCCAGTGCATCTTGAATCAATATCCTAATGTTTTCAGAGGCATGGGTACTACTATTCCAAGATAACATTCTACTAAGGAAGGATGCCAAGCCAGTAGTACATCCGCCTAGGAGAATTCCTGCTCCTTTGCGAGAGAGGTTGAAGTAAGAACTAAACCGACTTCAAAACCAAGGGATAATCTCATGAGTCACTAAACCGACTGACTGGGTCAGTTCATTGGTTTGTGTAAAAAAAAAACGTCCGGTGATCTTCGCATCTGCATTGATCCCAAGGATCTCAATAAGAACATAAGAAGGGAACACTATCCCATACCAAAACACGAGGAGATCACCAGTGAGATGGCGAATGCATGCATCTTTACGAAGTTGGATGCGTCACAGTGATTTTGGCAAATGCAACTTGACGACTCGAGCAGACAACTCTGCACATTTAACATGCCCTTTGGAAGATTTTGTTTCAATCGTATGCCTTTCGGTATCATATCTGCACCTGAGATATTCCACAGGATCATGGAACAAATGACGAAAGGAATTGAAGGTGGGAGGGTATACGTTAACGACATAATTATTTGGTCTGCAACCAGAAAAGAGCATATTGCACGTCTGAAGCAAGTGTTTAAGTACATCAACAAATATGGCCTCAAATTCAATCAATCGAAATGTACTTTTGGACAGTCATCACTCAAATTTTTAGGAGACACCATTTCTCAGCATGGTGATGCAAAAATTGCAGCTAGTCAGAACATGAAGATACCAGAAGACAAAAAGGCTGTATTCAGGTTTTTAGGTTTCGTCAACTTTCTAAGCAAGTTCATCTCCAACTTGTCAGCAAAAACAACAGATTTAAGAAACTTAATAAAAAAGTCTACACCTTTTGGATCGGCAGAGGACCATCAGAAAGAATGGCAAGATTTAAAAACTCAACTCATGCCAGCACCAGTACTCGCTTTCTTCAATCCTAAAAGAGCAACCAAAATATCCACTGATGCAAGTCAGGAAGTGATAGGCGCAGTTCTCTTACAAAGGGATGGCGATTCAGATTAGGTTCCTGTAGCATATGCTTCAAGAGCAATGACAGCGACGGAATGCAGATATGCCCAAATTGAGAAGGAATGTTTAGAAGGAATACTCAAATTCCATGATTATGTCTATGGGTTTCCCACCTTCACAGTTGAGACGGATCACGGGCCGTTAGTCCACATTATCGACAAGGATCTCAATGATATGACACCAAGACTTCAAAGGATAATGATGAAACTACGACGGTATGATTTCAACCTAATCTACCCGCGAGGGAAAGATTTAATTATTGCGGATACTCTATCATGCTCCATCATGTCTGTCAGTCCACCATTTGAATTTATACGTGAAGTCGAGGCTCAGGTGCAACTCTGTGCAGAAAACATACCTGCATCAGATGAGAAGTTGAATTTAATTAAGACAGAAACAAAGAAAGACGCCACACTTCAAAGGGTCATTCACCATCTTCAAAATGGATGGCCGAAGGAGCAATGTCCTCAGCACAGAAACATTCAATCCGATTTGACGATCGTATATGGTCTACTCTTGAAAATCGACTGATTTGTAATTCCACAATGTCTTTGTTCCATTATACTTGAACAGATTCATGGGATACACCTCGGGATCGAGAAGTGTAAATGACAAGCATGACAGGCCAGGAATAAGTAGGGACATTACTGACATGGTTATTACCTGCGAAACTTGCCAACCTGTGCAATGCAAGGAGACTCTGCAACAGCACGAATTAGGTACTTCTCCTTGGGCCAAAGTAGGAATTGACCTATTTCACTCGACTGGTCGAGACTACGTTTTAATTATTGATTACTACTCTAATTTCCCAGAAGTAATGAAACTTCCGGATTTGACTTCAAAATCAGTTATTAAAGCATGCAAGAAAATGTTTTCAAGGCATGGAACACCTGACACCGTCATGTCGGACAATGGGCCATGCTTTGACAGTTTTGAATGGACCGAATTTTCAAAGAAGTACAACTTCACACATGTGACAAGCAGTCCTCACTATCCTCAGTCCAACGACAAGGTAGAGAAGAGTGTTCGCATTGTCAAACAATTAATCAGTAAAGCTATTGATTCAGCATCGGATATCCATCTTGCATTGTTATCTTATAGAGCTACATCACTATCTTCTGGACTCTCACAGGCTCAAATGTTGATGAATCTCAGAACTACTTTACCATCTATTGGATTGCAGGATCCAGATCACTTGCCAGTGTTAAAGAAGATAGAAAAGCAACATTGACGTCAACAATCATATTACAACAGACCTGCACCTCAACTGGAACCACTCACTACAAATGACCTTGTATGAATAAAAATTCCGGATGGAGGTTGGTCTGCTCCAGCAACAATCCTAAGGAAAGCAGCTCCATGCTCCTACATAGTGAAATGAGCGGAAGGCACTATTCGACGTAGGAATAGGCGTGCGTTACAGAAAATTGGACTACACCACCAAATTATTCCTAATTTAAATTTCACAGAATCAATTTTTCATGACACTTTGATGCATACCAGAAATACCGATGACATGCACAAGCCAGTGAAAACATCACATTCGCCACCTCATCAGTTCAGAAAATCAACAAGACAACGAAGGAAACCAAACAGACTGAACTTGTAATATATCAATTGTTGTGTATCGTCATTACTCGTTTTTGCTTTGTACAGTTATACATCTCAATTTATTGTTATGTAGTTATCCAATTTTCTTTGATACAGAGAAAATATGTTTAAAAAAAGAGGGATGTAGTGATCTGTATATCTGCTGCTATGTACAGGGTTAATAACTGTATCATTATGCGAGACAACCACTAGATGGCAGCACTAGATCCATGTATATAAACTGAACTCAGAGGATCTTGGGTCTCTGAGACAGCAGAGTTTTAGAGAGATATAGCATAGTTGGCATGTGTAGTTAAACATAGTTACTACTTTTTCTGATTTACTTTATCATCAGTTATAGTTGTGAATTTATAGTTGAAAACCTGTCCTGGTCCACCCACGTTGATGCTACCACCAAGAAAGCACAACAGCGCCGATACTTCCTCAGGAAACTAAGGAAATTCGGCATGTCCACATTAACTCTTACCAACTTTTACAGATGCACCATAGAAATCCTATCTGGCTGCATCACAGCCTGGTATGGCAACTGCTCGGCCCAGGACCGCAAGGAATTTCAGAGAGTTGTGAACATCGCCCAGTCCATCACACGAACCTGCCTCCCATCCATTGACTCCATTTACACATCCCGCTGCCTGGGGAAAGCGGGCAGCATAATCAAAGATCCCTCCCACCCGGCTTACTCACTCTTCCAACTTCTTCCATCGGGCAGGAGATACAAAAGTCTGAGAACACACACGAACAGACTCAAAAACAGCTTCTTCCCCACTGTTACCAGACTCTTAAATGACCCTCTTATGGACTGACCTCATTAGCACTACACCCTGTATGCTTCATCCGATGCCGGTCCTTATGTAGTTACATTGTACACCTTGTGTTGCCCTATTATGTATTTTCTTTTATTCCCTTTTCTTCCCATGTATTTAATGATCTGTTGAGCTGCTCGCAGAAAAATACTTTTCACTATACCTCGGTACATGTGACAATAAACAAATCCAATCCAAGAGTGAACAAACTCATTAGTATTGATATTTGTTATTCATTAAATGTTGTTTGATTTTAAAGTGAAGACTGATAGTTTCATTGAACTACAACCATCAGATCATTCTGGGAGTAACCAAAGAGTAACGACGTATTACAATCACATAATATAACAGGGCCTTCATGAATAACCTAACCCAGTACAGGAATAAACTCGTGTAGTTGGCCTTACTCTGCATCACAAACTAGCTGATTTAAACCGGCACTCGGGGGGAAGGGGAGAGGGGGAGAAAGGGGGGGGGGAGGAAAACACTGCCTGTGAATATCAAGGTGACTGTGGCCTTGAATATATTTTGCCAGTGGATCCTTCCAGGCTGGACAGGAAAAATAGCAACCATCGTGCTATTTGCCATCTGTAGCTGCATCTGGAAGATCACGAGTCCTGATGCCAAGCGAGGGTTCAACAACAACTTGTATTCATTCACACTGCACAGAGGCACTTTCATCTCCCCCACCCAAATCCACACAGTGCCTCAGCACTGACTACAGTCAGCTGTAGCAGACTGTGGGACTACTGTGAGACCCTATCTGTCCCTTTCAGCACTGGTGCCTGCAATCATGATGACAGCTGTATGAGTCTACATGATGCCGAGCCGGAACTGCAGGATGCGGAGCGGGACCTGCAGGATGCCGCACCGGACCTGTACGATGACACGCCAGACCTGCAGGATGCCGATCTGGGCCTGCAGGATGCGGACCCGGACCTACATGATGCGGACCCGGAACTACAGGATGCCGAGCCGGACCTGCAGGAAGCGGACCCAGACCTCATGATGCGGACCCGGAACTGCAGGATGCGGAGCGGGACGAGCAGGATGCTCAGCCTGATCTGCAGGATGCGGAGCAGGACCTGCAGAATGCTGAGCCAGACCTACATGTTGCTGAGCCAGAACAGCAGGATGTGGACCCGGACCTGCAGGATGAGGAACGGGATCTGCAGGATGGGGAGCCGGACCTGCAGGATGGGGAGCGCGACCTGCAGGAAGCGGAGTGGGACCTGCAGGAAGCGGAGCGGGACCTGGAGGATGCGGGGTGGGACCTGGAGGATGCGGAGCGGGACCTGGAGGATGCGGAGCGGGACAGGGAGGATGCCAGGCGGGACCTGGAGGATGCCGGGCGGGGCATGCAGGACGCCGAGCCTTACCTGCAGGACGCCGAGCCGGACCTGGAGGATGCGGAGCGGGACAGGGAGGATGCCGGGCGGGACCTGGAGGATGCCGGGCAGGGCATGCAGGACGCCGAGCCTTACCTGCAGGACACCGAGCCGGACCTGCAGGATGCTGAGCGGGACCGGAAGGAAGCTGAGCGGGATCTGGAGGATGCGGGGCGGTGCCTGCAGTATGGGGAGTGGGACCTGATGGATGGGGGGCCGGACCTGCAGGATGCGGAGCGGGACCTGCAGTATGCAGAGCTGATATGCCTTCAATAAGCACACGATGAGTGATGAATGTAACTGAGGCTTTAATACAGTAAACAGCAAGCCTCCTGCCTCTGACCTCGGCGGCGGAGACTTGCCACCTTTATACATGAGCCTGACGGGAGGAGCCACAGGCGGAGCCACCCTGGACAAGACCAGGCATGTACAACACAACACAATGCAATATCGTGGTTTACCATATTCAACCCCTGTTTAAAAAAGAGTCCGGCGGGGCTGAAGTTGTCAGCTGTCGTTGTTCGACAGGCTGCCCCCCGCTCGTATGTTGTGCGTCTGGCTGATGGTTCTGTTGTGCGATGAAACAGACGGACACTGCGCAAAGTTGCCTGCCCGCAACCACATTCTTCTCCGTTTCCTTCTGTTGTTTTGCCACCTCCTGATACCTCGACTCAGGAGGCCACCAGTCAGGCTTCAATCCTGCCCATCAACGCGCTGTCGTCCCCACCACCACCTCTCCGGCGGTCGACCAGGATCAGACGCAAGCCACAGAGTGGACTTATGAATATTTGTTCTGTTTGCTATGTTCTGTGTTCTTGCATTAGACAGCTGTTTTCACATGTACATATGTTCACACCCACTGCACGTATATATGTTAATATTGGTCTATTCTTGTAAATACGTTCACATATGTCATCCAAACATAAAAAAAGGGGAGATGTCATGATATGCGCACACACACATAATGATATACAGACAAGCAGCTAATGGACACAGAACAGGACATGACCAATCAGCAGGCAGGACACTCAGGGGTGGCATCTGACTATAAAAGACACGAGGCACTCACACTCCGCCTCTTTCCACTAGAGAGTCAGTCAAGGGTGTTGTTACAATCTCACACCCCCACCACGTGGCTAAGAGCTAGTCTGTTTGAGTCAGACAGAGTAATCATACTTAAGTTAGCAGAGAGTCAAACTCACAGAGAACTGTGCTAACTAAGCTATTAGTTCAATAAACCTGATTGAACTAACTTCAAGGTCTGGAGTATCTTTTTGATCTATGCTGCATCCAGTTGTAGCCAGTGTTGTACCAGTGTACCTAACACGACACCGAGTGGGACCTGCAGGATGCCGAGCGGGACCTGCAGGATGCGGAAACGGAGCTTCAGGATGTGGAGCGGGACCTGCAGGATGCGGAGCCGGACCTGGAGTCGGATTTACAGGATGCCGAGCCGGACCTGCAGGATGCCGAGCCAGATCTGCAGGATGCCGAGCCGGATTGCAGGAAGCGGAGCCGGAGCTCCAGGATGCGGGGCTGGAGCTTCAGGATGCGGAGCGGGACCTGCAGGATGCGGAGCCGGATCTGGAGTCGGACCTGCAGGATGTGGAGCCGGACCTGCAGGATGCGGAGCGGGACCTGGAGGATGCAGATCGGGACGTACGGAATGCCGGACCTGCAGGATGAGAACCGGGACCTGCAGGATGTTGAGTGGGATATACAGGATGCCGGACATGCAGTATGACGAGCGGGACCTGCAGGAGGCGGAAGCGGGACCTGCAGGATGCCGAACGGGACCTGTAGGATGCTGAATGGGACCTGCAGGAGGCAGAAGCGGGACTTGCAGGATGCTGAACCTCCTGGATGCTGAGCTGGACCTGCATGATTTGGCCCATCGACTCTGCACCAACACTCTGAAAGAGCACCCTACCTAGGCCCACTCACCCACCATATCCCCATAACCCCAGTTAACCTGCACAGCTTTGGTCTGTCGGGGGAAACCCACACAGACACAGGGAGAATGTGCAAATTTCACATAGTCACCCAAGGCTGGGAGTAAACCCGGGTCCCTGGCAGTATGAGGCCACAGTGCTTTTCTAATTGGAGGGCTGTGACCAGTGGTGTTCCACAGGGATCAGTGCTGGGACCTTTGCTCTTTGTAGTATATATAAATGATTTGGAGGAAAATGTAACTGGTCTGATTAGTAAGTTTGCAGACGACACAAAGGTTGGTGGAATTGCGGATAGCGATGAGGACTGTCTGAGGATACAGCAGGATTTAGATTGTCTGGAGACTTGGGCGGAGAGATGGCAGATGGAGTTTAACCTGGACAAATGTGAGGTAATGCATTTTGGAAGGGCTAATGCAGGTAGGGAATATACAGTGAATGGTAGAACCCTCAAGAGTATTGAAAGTCAAAGAGATCTAGGAGTACAGGTCCACAGATCACTGAAAGGGGCTACACAGGTGGAGAAGGTAGTCAAGAAGGCATACGGCATGCTTGCCTTCATTGGCCGGGGCATTGAGTATAAGAATTGGCAAGTCATGTTGCAGCTGTATAGAACCTTAGTTAGGCCACACTTGGAGTATAGTGTTCAATTCTGGTCGCCACACTACCAGAAGGATGTGGAGGCTTTAGAGAGGGTGCAGAAGAGATTTACCAGAATGTTGCCTGGTATGGAGGGCATAAGCTATGAGGAGCGATTGAATAAACTCGGTTTGTTCTCACTGGAACGAAGGAGGTTGAGGGGCGACCTGATAGAGGTATACAAAATTATGAGTGGCATAGACAGAGTGGATAGTCAGAGGCTTTTCCCCAGGGTAGAGGGGTCAATTACTAGGGGGCATAGGTTTAAGGTGAGAGGGGCAAAGTTTAGAGTAGATGTACGAGGCAAGTTTTTTACACAGAGGGTAGTGGGTGCCTGGAACTCACTACCGGAGGAGGTAGTGGAGGCAGGGACGATAGGGACATTTAAGGGGCATCTTGACAAATATATGAACAGGATGGGAATAGAAGGATACGGACCCAGGAAGTGTAGAAGATTGTAGTTTAGTCGGGCAGTATGGTCGGCACGGGCTTGGAGGGCCGAAGGGCCTGTTCCTGTGCTGTACATTTCTTTGTTCTTTGTTGTTCTTTGCTAACCTCTGTGCCTCCGTGCCGCCCTAAGAGTTTAATAGGGCCATGCCCTAGGCCTAACCATCTTCAGCTGTTTCATCAATGACTTTCCAATTAAGGGGCAATTTATCTTGACCAATATGGTAATAATAAAAATAATAACAAGTTATGGCCAATCCACCTACCCTGCACATCTTTTTTGGGTTGTGGGTATAAGACCCACGCAGACATGGGGAGAATGTGCAAACTACACATGGACAGGGATCCGGGGCCAGGATTGAACTTGGGTCCTTTTCCCCGTGAGGCAGCAGAGCTAACCACTGCTCCACCGTGCCGCCCCAGGTAGGCCTGCCAATGAACAAATGAAGCAATGATTCCTGTCTGCATGACCATTAGCTCTTTTTCTTTATCCCATCCCCTCATTTGAGTCCTTTGCAGCAGAACCCATGTACAAGACACACTCATGGAGCTGTCACTGTGCAGTCCTCCCCTGGATGTAGGCCACTTATGCTGGGTGACATATGATGTGTGAATCCCATTTCAATGCTACTCTCTAAGATTCACACGGTGCCAGCATTGGAGCTGCTGATTGTGTGTGTCAGATCAAGTGAGAATGTTCTGCTCCCCCTCTAGGCTTTAGCTTCCCACACCACCGACTGGCCAGATTGTAGTTCTTCGGAATCTGAAAGCATAAATGCTTAAGAGCAGTGTTCGGGTGAGAGAAGACAGGGGAAAGCACAAAGGTTTGGTCACTTTGTCTCCAATTTGTACATAAAAGCAGTTTGCAGGAAGTGGGTAAAATCTCGAGGCTGAAATCAGAGGATACATTAGGCAGGAATGTACTATTAACCTTGACAACCTCCGCAATGGCACTGGATGTGCCTCGGTGATGTCTGGTGCAATAATTCTCAGCACCATCTCCTCAGTTTGAGTCAGGACATGCAGTCCTGCCAGCTCCCTGCCAGTTAGCTACTGCTGCTGCCTATTATGGGCCACCTTGTTCTGCAAAGGTGAGGGAAATGTGTCAATGAGTGTGGTGCCATGTATTTTACATAGGGTGTACAGCACAGCAACAGGCCATTTGGTCCAACCAGTCCATGTCATTCTTTATGCTCCAGCATCTTCCCACCTAAATCTAATATCATATTCCCAACTCATATGCTTGTCTAGTTTCCTCTTAAATGCATCTAAACCATTCACTTCAGCCACTCCCGGTAGTAGCGAGTTCCACATTCTGACCATTTATGTGGGCGATGTGCCTGCTAAATTGGAATAGCTGGAAGTGGGCAAGCTGTGAGATGTGTGTAGTTTGCATTAGTGCTAAATGTCTGGGGCAATGTTCATGCATATGAGTGTGAGATTTGAATTGTGATTGAGATTATTGGCAGGTAATCGCAGCATTTTATGAAGCTAGTGGTGCAGTTGATAGGATATGGCAAGTAAGGATGAATGCACTTCCCTTGACCACTCGTGAGGTCATTAAACTTTTTGCAGTACTGTATCCATGTCTTGGCATCCATATGCATTACCCGCCATGGCCTCCTGCTCCCATTGCCTTTTCTGCACCTGTCTGGAGTGCTTCTGGCCCTTTGAAGGAAAAGAACCTCTTTTCTTCCATCAATCTCCTGCACCAAGGACTCCAGTACAGCATTGGAATCTTTGGGACGTGATACCTTGCATGATGCCCCTTTCATGAGTCTTCTTCCAGGTCTTCAAATTTTTTCCAAGCAGTTTTAGTCCCGACTGCAGCCAGAATGTACCTCACCTTTATGAGGTATAGTCTAGCCTGAAGTATTGCAAACGAGCTTTAAGGGGTGTTAGTCTCACACAAACCTGGAACCCAAACAGAGACATGCAGATACTCAGCGGCATGTTCAGGACTGGGCTGCACATCTCAATTATTATTAGGTAGAATTAGCAGGCGGTACAAGGTTTGTGTTCCAGCTCTGAACGTGTGCATTGCGATCTCCTTGATTGTCAACTCTACCCTTCCCATCCAGTTTCTAAATAAATGCAAAATTTGCTGAAAAAATATATTAACGGTAACACATACATATTTGCATTTGCAGAGACATAGAGCAATCTGTGCCTTTATTTACGTAACTGTGATGCATATTTATGTAAAGAGAACCATTTTTCCTATTGATTCTCTCAAATTGACATTAGATGAGCATTTTCCTTGAACTCCTTTCAGAGATGCTTTCTACGTGTTATCTTGAACACACACTGTTACCAGTTAATTGAAATTTGTGATTAATGTGCTCCAGGTTGCCTGCTAATCTCATTGCTAGTTATAGTGCAGCAACACACTCTAGACAGTGACCGATTGATACTTTGTTTATTTAGCTTGCTTCTTAATATAAATACTCCTTTGGCTACATTTGGCAACTATTAATGCAAAGTAAAACTTACTTTTTAAATACCCAGTGATGTAGTATGAGTTTGCAATCAAATGGCTTCTGCTTTTCCATGGATATGCAGCAAATGGAGGGGCAAAGTGGCTACAGCAATGAAAACAGCCAACAATGTCTAAAACATGTCACCGCTGCCAGTTTCAAATTCTCCTTTATTATACCAGCAGTGCAATTGTTTCACTGTCGCTTTTCAGGACTGTTGGTTCGACTGTAAACACTGTTTTCCCCAATCTGTGACAGTCCTTTGTTCACCGAACATTGCCCACTAAATAGCTGCAATGGTATTCCCAGGGCAATTTCCGCTGTTAAATGGTTGCATTTCACTGCTGATGGTCAGGATTATTGCTTTGGGACTTCATTGGATGGCCCATTTTGCTATTGTATTTATTATTGTTGGTTATCTTTTGTTGGGTGTATATTTGATGAGAAAGTGGAAAACGAGGAGAATAAAAATATTTTTAAAAGATTGAATATGTTTACCATTGTGGTATTATCAGGTATTGCGGTACCTAAGAGGCTGATGACCATTGGTGAAACCTAAGAGTTTACCATTGGCTGTTGATACGTAGCTCCGCCCTGACAGGCGGAGTATAAGAACCGGTGCCATCCCAGCAGCCTTCACTTTCTGTACCGAAGCTGCTGGGGAACAGGTTCTAGTCGATTTAAGCCTTCAGTTATGAAATCACTTCGTCTTGAGTGTAATTGATTGTGCATCAACCATATGTTGAAGATTTTGTAACAAGTTATAGAAAGTGATTAATCAATCATATAGCAATGAGACTGTCATCAACTTCAAATGGTAAAAACAAAATAAGTATTTACACTTTGAACACAGATGAAGCGCACAGCCAATGTTATGTGCAAGCAGCACGCACCTCACTTCACTTCACTTATCCATGCTTTACTGGCATATCACTTCAACATACCGATAGGAGAAAAACTACATGCTTAGTAATTAGCGGAATGTGGCAACTCTGCATACGGGCAACGGTCAACAAAATGTCTTTAGGGCTTCACTGCGAACCCAAATGGGATGCAAATGGCTCCCGGTCCACAGGTTGCCACCAGGGAATACTGTTGCACCACCAGGCTGACAATCATTTCTCACAGAAGTCCTTTTTTTGACTCTCCATGGTTTGACTCTCGGGTTTTTAACTAGGCACCCCTTAATTGTTGCTAAAATCATGTTGCAACATAGCAGACTCGCTGACTGCAGATTTTCATCGTTCCAAATTGGAAGTAACCTTGTATGAGAAAATTGAGGGTCATGATGGTTTTAACAGCCGCTGGCTGTGCTATATGGTTTTTGAATTTTGTTTGCAAGTCTTTCTGAGAAGACAATATCAATTTGTCATAGACACTAAGCTGGGTAGTGCTGCCTCTTCCATCATCCTCCAGTAGCTGTGCTCGGCATGGTAAATGTTTGTGTACTAATCTGACCTGACGTTGTGCATTTGTGTGCCTATCTGACATCATGAGCAGCTCTATTATGCTCTATTGCTGGTTCTCTGTCAGATTCTGTGCCTATGGAATACTGAATCCAATCCCCATGGTACTTTGTTTGGAACAAAATATATAGATTACATCTAACATTTGCAGTAACTCATCTTCCAAAAACAGACTGAAACCTGCGCAACATAGACACGCGGCTATGAAACCTTTCGCACTAAACTATGCTGCACTTTCCAAAAAACATCCATTATGTCAGCAATAATGCAAATCAACTTCCCCAAACAAAAATATAGGAGTGTGCAACAGACGGGTTGGAATTCTGTGGTCTACAGCCGTCCTGATATACTGTTCAATTACCTTCTGACAGCGAATGCAGATTTTGGCTGAGTGCTGAAAGTAAATTCTTGATTTAAATTCGACATATTGTATTTAGTGTATTTCTTAAAACGTAAGTTCTGTGAAGACTTTTAATCTTTCCACTTCTAATCTTTTAGATCTGCATTTACCATCATTGGCTTAGCTCTTTCTGCTGTTGATATTATCCTGCTGTTGACTTTAAACAGTCCTGCCTCAGAAGCCCTGATTATAAAATTACATTACGCAGCTGGTTTTTATTACATAATAAGATTTACATTTTCTTTTGATGCACAAAACGCAAACAAAAAGATAATTAGGATCCAAGGAGCAATGGTGTACATTAAAGAATGATGTGTTATGTAATTTGGAATAACACAAGCTGCCACTTGATGCAGTTTTGAGTAAAAGATGCTCCAGACTTTGAAGTGAGTTCAATGTGTTTTATTGAACTATTAGCACAGTTCTCAATGAGTTCGACTCTCTGCTAATCTAACTGTAGTAACTCAGTCTAACTGAACCAGCCTTGCTCTAAGCCACGTGCTGGGGTGTGATGCTGAGGATACACCCTGTCTCACTCTGTAGATGTTGGTCTGTGGAAAAAGGCGGGGTGTGAGTGCCTCATCCCTTTTATAGTGAGATACCACCCCTGAGTGTCCTGACTGCTCATTGGCCGTTGTCCTATTCCATGTGTTCATTAGCTGCATGTTTGCATATCATGACAAAGAGTATATCAAATAATGTTTGGGGGGAGGGTGTGTGGGAAGGTCAGTCAACTCAGTTGGCTGGACAACTGGTTTATGATGCGGAGTGATGCCAACAGCGTGAGTTCAATTCCCGTACCAGCTGAGGTTATTCATGCAGGCCCCGTGTTCTCAACCTTACCTGAGGTTAAATCACCACCTATCAGCTCTCAAAAGAGAGAGCCTCCTTTGGGACTGTGGCGACATTTATATTTAATGGAGAACGGTGGGGAGGGGTGGTGTTAGTTGGGTAGTGGGGTCATCGTAGATTATCCACAGTGAATTGACCAAAAGCTTAATTGTCTGCACCTACATTAATGAGCTCAGAATACCTCTGCCAATGCTGTTAGTGACCTAGGATGGAATTTAAGTCTGCTACCCAAGGTTGGTAGCGGGGGACATTTAATCAGGTGGGAGGGTGCTGGGGTGGCATATATGAAACAGAAGAAACAATGTGTGGGTTTAATTTTATAGTAAATTGCATACTGGAAGCTATATGGGCTACAAAAAAGCAAACCCACGGTTCATATCTGGGTGAGGGGAGATATTGCATTACCAAATGACAGCAAAATGAATTTGCCCCAAAATTAATTATTTTTAAAAAAAATTAATGTAAAGTACCCAATTATTTTTTCCAATTAAGGGACAATTTAGCAGGACGAATCCACCTATCGAGCACATCTTTTGATTGTGCGCGTGAGGTCCACAGAGGCACAGGGAGAATGTGCAAACTCCACACAGACAGTGAACCGGGGCCAGGATTGAACCTTCATCCTCAATGCCGTAGGCAGCTAACCACTGTGCCACCCTGCCGCCACCCCATAATTAATTATACTGTGTGTTTCAATGAACAGGTGCCGGCAAGGGTGAGGAAGATGGAACTGGTGGAAATTGACCAGAGGGGAACAGTTGATATGCAACTTGTGGAAAGCATAAAGGATAACCCAACACAGTACTGGAACCAGTTTTCCTGTGCAATCCCTTCTTGTCGGAACATCTGACTATGATTCAGAGGCAGACTTGGAGAACGTACAGAACATAGTACACACTCTAACAACAAGCTAGAGCCTTAGCAAATTATATTGAACAAATAGATATCTCCACGTGGTGGGGGGATTTTTGGAATTGATGCTCAAAAACACAGATCCGCCCATGGGTTCAGATTATTACCTATGCCCTGATTATAACTCAGTTGATATTGGTTCTACATCTAACATGCCTAATTTACCGCACCAGAAGGTTGCACAAGCAGTAACACTGGGGATTTAGATTTAGCAATTGGGATAATAAAGTAAGAGACCAGGGGTGGGATTCTCTGGTCTCCGGTGCTGTAATCGCGTTTGGCGATTGGCCAGAGAATCCACATTGGCGCCGAAATCGGAAGCGACGCCGCTTTTGCGATGCCCCGCCCCGCTCCAAAATGGCATACTCCAGGAGTACGCCACACACCGTATGGATGGCCTCAGAACATTACCTGAGGCCCCCCCTGATGCTCCGCCCCTGACGGCCCGAGTTCCCGACGGCCCGTGCACCTTTTCCACATGATCTAGCAACCCTGGGCACTTATTTTAGACAGGCAAATTGACAATCAGATTGCCATGTAGTAAAGATAGGAAATGTGATATATGATGCCCTCATATTATCTTTACGACCCTCAGAAATGGATAGGCGTTTCTCCCTAGTCCCTGGAAATGATTGTGGAAAATGGGCCAGTATCATTGTGGGTACAGAGAAACATAAGAAATCAGAGGCCATTCGACCCAATGAGCCTTCTCTGCCATTCGACTAGATCATGGCTGATCTTCTACCGCACCACCATTTTCCTGCACAATACCCACATCCCTTGGTGTCTTCACTATCTAGGAAAGTTTTAGAATCTGGTAGAGTTCTGGTAGAACAAAATTCCAATCTATTATTCAATCCAGTCTGGCCAATTTACGCTGGGAAACATCTGCTCCTACGCTCCCTCAAACCACCAGCTACAATATAAGAACAATTAAAAACGACTGTCACAACTCTTGTACCAATTATGATTGGATTGTATGACAATTATAGTCTTCCCTTTAATGATTTTTTAGTAGATTATGATGAATCAAGAAGAACTTCATCATGTTTTTATATCATTAGCATCTCAAAAATACACTTCACTGTTCTGAAGCTATTAGGCAAATTGGATTGGATTTGTTTTTTTGTCACGTGTACCGAGGTACCGTGAAAATATTGTTCTGCGTACAGTCCAGACACTTCGTACCATACATGATAAAACATAGGACATACATAAATACAAAGTGTAACTACATGGACACAGGCAACAGGTGAACATGGAATGCAATACTACTCAGTAGAGAAGGTGTGTGAAGAGATCAGTTCAGTCCATAAGACGGTCATTCAGGAGTCTAGTAACAGCAGTGAAGAAGCTGTTTTTGAACCTGTTGGTGCCTGTTTTCACACTTTTGTATCTCCTGCCAGAGAGAATAAGCCGGGTGGTAGGTGTCGCGTTGGGTGTTCCGATATACAAACGAACCAACACGGTTGTAGAAGGTACAACTCTGTTTTATTAATCTGGATAATAACAACTGTTAACTTCTGGCTGTGGTTCGTACTTCACCAGCTAGCCTGGGGACCCAGCCCTAGCACTATGTTAGAGAGGCACTCAGCACATGGTGTATGTCTGAGTGGCATGCTGTGAGCTCTGTGCTCAGAGCTAGCTCCTGGTGGAAAAAGAGCGGGAACTGTGGTGTTCCCTGTTTTATAGTGCATGTGCTCTCACTGGTGATTGGCTGTGATGTTGCGTGTGTGTTGATTGGTCCATCGATCTGTCCATCAGTGTGTGTGTGTGATTGCACCATGATATGTTAATATGGATATCATGACAGTAGGGGTCTTGGATTATGCTGCCCACTTATCCTAAGGCAGCTGGAGGTGTAGACAGAGTCAGTGAATGGGAGGCAGGTTCGCGTGATGGACTGGGCTGTGTTAATGACTCTCCGTAGTTATTTACGGCCTTGGACCGAGCAGTTGCCATACCAGTTTGTGATGCAGCCAGATAGGATGCTTTCCTGCTTTTGGCTCAAATGTATCAATCAATTGAAAATTGTTTTTTAAACATTAGCCAGACTTATTTTACAGAGTTGAGAACTGACTCATTGTAGGAGAGAAGAGGAATTATTTACCAAATCAAAAAAATATCCAACCCTGAATATTTACAAAATTAAACTTTTGAGCATCCTGTTGGTTAATATTACTACACCCATACTTGGGTTTCTCTATTTGAATATTAATTTTAAGTAGGTGTACAGCTCTGTTTAAAATAGAAGAAAGAAGAATTGAATACAAATGCAATAGATATTTGTATGACAACATTCCTTTCAGTAACCTGAGCCATTTGAATAACAAATAAAAGACTCGGTAGTCCTCCAGGCAATTATCCCAAAGACAAAGGACATTATCAGGAATAGTTAATAATGAGCTGTTATTTTGGTGGGGAAGTATCTTGACAATCTCTGCGGAAGGTATTCTATGCTCATCACGTTGAGCACATTTTCAAAGATTAATACCCAGTATATAGGGTGGAAAATTTTTAAATGCTGTCCTTTTGTTTCTTGTGGAAAAGAGTACATTGTCAGGATTCTCCATCTGGGGGACTAAGGCTGCGATCTAATGGAAAGATTTCAGGGCCCGATCTAACCAAATGTGAACATAGTGAGTGCGTTTAGCCACGTGTTTCCCAGCGCTCACAGCTTCGAGAGACAAAACACTATCCAATGCAACTCCGGTTAGATATGGGGCCTCAACGGGAAACGTGCGTCCACGGTCGCACTTAGTCCCATTTCCAGCACTGAGGATTCCCGCTCGCCGGAACTCCTCAGTGCAGGAAGAAATCAAATGGCGGCCCAATTTCCTGACCTACCGACGTGACCCATGAATCCCCCAAAGCCCCAACTCATCTAAATGGGGGTATTCAGCCCCCCTGCACTTCACCTCATGTGTACATGCCACCCCAATGCACGATCCCCATCAGTGCCAAGCTGACACCCACATGGCACTGCCAGGATGCTAGCCGTGCACTGCCAGAGTGCCCAGATGGCACCAGCCGTGCCAGTGTGCCACCCTGCCCAGAGGGGAAACAACTGGGACCTTTGATCCCCTGGAAGACCCCCACGAGTGCCGTTCCATCTGGTTCCCGTTTGTGGAGACCAGTTTTTTTTTCAAAAAAATATACTTTATTCATAAAATCAGTCATAAACATTACAGAACATTTCGAATTGTCTTGACTGTACATTTCCATCAGAGGTACACATTCCCTTGACTTTCTTCCATTCAATTTTGATAACATTACACACATATCGCTCTTTACATTACAATTCCTTCTTAAACATTTACATTGTCATGTTTCTTTTATACATTGGAGTGTTAATGACCCAGACTGAGGGGGGTTTACACTGTTACCCGCCCCTCGGTGTACATTTGCTGGTAAGACATAACACAGTGGTCTTTCCCCATTGCGCCTTGGCGGCAGCGGCCCCAAGCTTGAGTGCTTCCCTCAGCACGTAGTCCTGGACCTTTGAATGTGCCAGTCTGCAACACCCGGTCGAGGACAGCTCTTTGCACTGGAAGATCAGCAAGTTTCGGGCAGACCAAAGAGCGTCTTTCACCGAGTTGATGACCTTCCAGCAGCAGTCCAGGGGCTGTTTAGCACAGGGCTAAATTGCTGGCTTTGAAAGCAGACCAAGGCAGGCCAGCAGCACGGTTCAATTCCCGTATCAGCCTCCCCGAACAGGCGCCGGAATGTTTTCACAGTAACTTCATTTGAAGCCTACTTGTGACAATAAGCGATTTTCATTTTCATTTCATTTCAGTTGATGTTTGTCTCGGTGTGTGTCCCTGGAAACAGTCCGTAGAGCACAGAGTCCTGTGTCACAGAGCTGCTCGGGATGAACCTTGACAAACACCACTGCATCTCTCTCCAGACCTTCTTTGCAAAGGCACATTCCACAAGGAGGTGGGTGACCGTCTCATTTCCCCCACAGCCACTCCGAGGGCAGAGTGCAATGGCGCTGAGCCTTTGGAGACCAGTATTGAACAGCACTCGCCTGAGGTCTCCGAGGCAATTGGGATAGATCCCAACGCCTCAGGTGCCTTAGGAAACTGCATATTAAAGTGAGCCTAGCTGTCTCGCTCTAATATGCAGATTTGCCAGAAACTGGTCTGGCGCACAATGGGCAGGATTCATATCGCAACGTCTTGTGAGATCCCGTCAGATCTCGCGAGGCGTTGCGAGACGGGTAGATCCCGGGAGCGGGATCTCCCGGCCTTGTTACACTGCGGCACGCTGCCTTTCAGGCGCAACATTGTCGTTCGATTGCGTCCTTCAAATTTTTTTGATCACTGAGGAGCTGAACCCACTGGCCAAACCGGTTCCTCAGAGATCGTGCCACCATTTTGAAAGGGTACCCCGATATTGAAGTGGGCTTGAGGGTGGCCCACACCGCCCCTCCCATGGGCATTGTCACCTCCCCACGCACATGGACATTACCCCCCCCCCCCCCACCAAGTGCAGGTACTCTGCTCTGGGGTCGATGAGGGCCTCCCCTTTCAGGCCTTCCCACTCCCCCTTTCGCCACCCTCTCCCAGGACCCTTCACCCCCCCCCCCCAACCTTCCGGAGGTCCCTTCATACCTTCCAGCCTGGAAGTGCCAAGGTGCCGGGTGCTAGGGAAGAGCCAGGGAGCTAACCTGCCCTATCCCTGACCACCCAGTGACCTCCAATGGCCCGCTTTGTGGACCAATATTAATCGGAGCCTGGCTGGGGTCTCCCTGGGGAGGCGGATAGATGCCGTGAGCTGGTTAGAACTGGCATCAGCACAGAAACCCACTTAGCCGTGGTTAGATCTTGCGAGGTGCAATGACCATCGGGAAGCCCGGGAAAGCCTTTCCCGGCATTTACTGGCCGCATCCCACTCCGCTTTTGGCAGGGCATGGCCGGTAGATCGCGTGCAGTACGCTGTTGCCAAGACTGCATTGCATGCGCTTTTTATTCCCGTTGGGAGTACTGTAAGGAAAGCGAGCCTTGAGATGCAAATGGGCTAGTACTCTGCCCACGTGAATTCAGAGCAATTCCCATTCCCACTGGCGTCTGATTTTGGCTGGAATTGGCGCTGGAGAGTCTGACAAGCTGGAGCTGGTTATAAGAACTCCCCTCCCCACACACTCTCATTCCAGCCAAGAAGACGGCTCCATGAGGACCTGCCCCCAGATTCACGAGTGAGTGCAAGAGAATGCTGCACATGGTGGATGAGAGAAGAGACGCACTCTTCCCCAGGGTGGTGCAGAGACTAAAACCTGCAATTGTCAACAGGGACTGGGAGGAGATGGCACAGGCAGTCAGTGCTGCCAGCCTCACCAGGAGTACTGGAACCCAGTGCAAGAAGAAGATGAATGACCTCCTTGGGGCAGCTTGCGTGAATCGCCACCTGTGCGCCACTAGCATCACTCCTCACATTAGCCCCACTCCCCTAGAGGCCAATCAAAACCCATTAAATCCCACCCTCCACCAAACCCCAATACCTGTCTTGCCCTCTGTAGCCAGGTGCCTTGCACACACCAGCTACAGACCCACCTTAGTACTCGCCTCCATATGTCTGACCATGTCCTTTATGTGTCCCCTGGGACAAGGCGGCCCATAATAGATGAGAGTGCCAGAAAACTGAAGGCGGCATCCCTGACCTGTGATCCAGACCCCACGGAGCACAGGCCAATGAGCAAAGCTGAGGAAAGGGAAATGTTAGAAACCGAGCTCGGCATACGGCAACCAAGTGAGAGTCCAATAGAAAGCTGATGTCCCTATAGAAAGTGAGTCACCTCTCGCCCACAGATCACTCTTTCCCAATAACTCACCACGTCTCCCTTTTTTTGCCTTGCAGGACCACCATCAGTCCAGGCCGACCCGGCTGGGGTTCCTCACCACCTCATCCCAGCACACCCAGAAGACCCAGTCCGGAGAAGACACCGACTTCTCATCACTGCTGTCAACTGCACCCTCCACCATCGCAGAGACTATCACTTCGGTGGACATTTTAGTGAGGAGGTTCCTGGGTAACCATCTGGTGCGCATATCACACATGCTGCAGCACATCAGGTGGAGGCAAAGAGTCCCAAGAGAGCGGATGGTCAGAGAGCTGCCCAATCCCAGGGAAAAGCTACAGTCCAGGCAGGTGTTGCGCTTCTGGAAAGTATTATCCCATCACTGGTGAAGGGAGGAGGGACGGGGAAGGTGGAGGGAAGCGAGGAGGGACAGGGAGGGTGGAGTGAAGGGAGGAGGGACAGGGAAGGTGTAGTGAAGGGAGGAGGGACAGATGAGAGGAGCGATATTGTTGGAGAGGACAGTGTGAAACAGATTGGTAAGCTCGAGGAAATACTTGTCAGGAAGGAAGATGTGTTGGGCATTTTGAGAAACTTGAGGATAGACAAGTCCCCCGGGCCTGACGGGATATATCCAAGGATTCTATGGGAAGCAAGAGATGAAATTGCAGAGCCGTTGGCAATGATCTTTTCGTCCTCACTGTCAACAGGGGTGGTACCAGGGGATTGGAGAGTGGCGAATGTCGTGCCCCTGTTCAAAAAAGGGACTAGGGATAACCCTGGGAATTACAGGCCAGTTAGTCTTACTTCGGTGGTAGGCAAAGTAATGGAAAGGGTACTGAAGGATAGGATTTCTGAGCATCTGGAAAGACACTGCTTGATTAGGGATAGTCAGCACGGATTTGTGAGGGGTAGGTCTTGCCTTACAAGTCTTATTGAATTCTTTGAGGAGGTGACCAAGCATGTGGATGAAGGTAAAGCAGTGGATGTAGTGTACATGGATTTTAGTAAGACATTTGATACGGTTCCCCATGGTAGGCTTATGCAGAAAGTAAGGAGGCATGGGATAGTGGGAAATTTGGCCAGTTGGATAACGAACTGGCTAACCGATAGAAGTCAGAGAGTGGTGGTGGATGGTAACTATTCAGCCTGGATCCCAGTTAGCAGTGGCGTACCGCAGGGATCAGTTCTGGGTCCTCTGCTGTTTGTGATTTTCATTAATGACTTGGATGAGGGAGTTGAAGGGTGGGTCAGTAAATTTGCAGACGATACGAAGATTGGTGGAGTTGTGGATAGTGAGGAGGGCTGTAAAGAGACATAGATAGGATGCAGAGCTGGGCTGAGAAGTGGCAGATGGAGTTTAACCCTGAAAAGTGTGAGGTTGTCCATTTTGGAAGGACAAATATGAATGCGGAATACAGGGTTAACGGTAGAGTTCTTGGCAATGTGGAGGAGCAGAGAGATCTTGGGGTCTATGTTCATACATCTTTGAAAGTTGCCACTCAAGTGGATAGAGCTGTGAAGAAGGCCTATGGTATGCTCGCGTTCTTTAACAGAGGGATTGAATTTAAGAGCCGTGAGGTGATGATGCAGCTGTACAAAACTTTGGTAAGGCCACATTTGGAGTACTGTGTACAGTTCTGGTCGCCTCATTTTAGGAAGGATGTGGAAGCTTTGGAAAAGGTGCAAAGAAGATTTACCAGGATGTTGTCTGGAATGGAGAGTAGGTCTTACGAGGAAAGGTTGAGGGTGCTAGGCCTTTTCTCATTAGAACGGAGAAGGATGAGGGGCGACTTGATAGAGGTTTATAAGATGATCAGGGGAATAGATAGAGTAGACAGTCAGAGACTTTTTCCCCGGGTGGAACAAACCATTACAAGGGGACATAAATTTAAGTTGAAAGGTTGAAGATATAGGAGGGATATCAGAGGTAGGTTCTTTACCCAGAGAGTAGTGGGGGCATGGAATGCACTGCCTGTGGAAGTAGTTGAGTCGGAAACATTAGGGACCTTCAAGCAGCTATTGGATAGGTACATGGATTACGGTAAAATGATATAGTGTAGATTTATTTGTTCTTAAGGGCAGCACGGTCGCATTGTGGATAGCACAATTGCTTCGCAGCTCCAGGGTCCCAGGTTCGATTCCGGCTTGGGTCACTGTCTGTGCGGAGTCTGCACGTCCTCCCCGTGTCTGCGTGGGTTTCCTCCGGGTGCTCCGGTTTCCTCCCACAGTCCAAAGATGTGCAGGTTAGGTGAATTGGCCAATGATAAATTGCCCTTAATGTCCAGAATTGCCCTTGGTGTTGGGTGGAGGTGTTGAGTTTGGGTGGGGTGCTCTTTCCAGGAGCCGGTGCAGACTCAAAGGGCCGAATGGCTTCCTTCTGCACTGTAAATTCAATGATAATCTATGATTAATCTAGGACAAAGGTTCGGCACAACATCGTGGCCCGAAGGGCCTGTTCTGTGCTGTATTTTCTATGTTCTATGTCACCCTTCTGCTGCGCGATGCGGTGCAGGATGCAGAAGACCAGCACGATATTAGAGATCCTCCTGGGGTTATATTGGAAAGCCCCACCACAGTGGCCCAGGCATTGGAAGTGCATTTTCAGTAAGTTGATGTACCACTCAATGACACTCCTGGTTGCCGCATGGGCGTCATTATAATGGGTCTCCACATTGGTCTGAGGCCTCCAAACAGGCTTAATTAGCCATGACCTCAGCGCGTAATCCTTGACGCACTAGAGCCAATCCCTGATCCGACGGAAAGCCTCAAAGGTGTCGAGAAACTCAGAGTGCGCCAGGATGTATGCATTGTGCCCACTGCCTGGGTATTGGATGCAGGCATTGGTCGCACACCAACTGCACATTCAGGGCGTGGAACCCCTTAGTTTTGATGAAGGCCACCGGCTGATGAATCGGTGCTTGTAGGGGACATGTATGCCATCGATCACCCCATGGATCTGACACATATCAGTGATGGTGGTAAATCCTGTTACCCGGGCAGCCTGGTGTGCCTGATCCAGATTGAAGGATATATAATCTGCTGCCCAGACCCCAAAGGCATCCGTCACATCGGGACATCTGCAAAATCCCACACAGGCCCCCGCTCGACCCCTGGAGAGACCCAGAGGCATAAAAGTTCAGTGACCATCCCCTTGACAGCCACTGGGAGTGGGTGTCCTCCAGTTCAGCTCAGTTAGCTAGACAGCTGGATCGTGATGCTGAGTGAGTCCAGCAGCATGGGTTCAATTCCTGTACCGGCTGAGGTTACTCATGAAGGTCCCGCCTTCTCAACCTTGCCCCTCGCGTGAGGCATGGTGATCCTCAGGTTAAAGCACCACCAGTCAGCTCTCCCCCTCAAAAGTGGAAAGCAGCCTGATGTGTTGGGTGTTCTGGATCACATACAGGTCACCAACACTTGAAATAGTGCAACACTATTTTATTGAATCATTGAATCAGTGTGCTCTCACTGATGATTGGCTGCGGTGTTGTGTATGTTGATTGGTCCCACTGTGTGTCCATCAGTGTGTGTCTGCACCATGAGATACTGGTGTATATTATGATATCCCCCCTTTTATAAAAAATGTACCTGCGTGGCAATAAATAGTGTGTGGTGAATGTTCCTGACTACGTGTGTGCGAAATATTTACAGGACTATGTACATTAAAAACTAAGCTATTTACATGGGAAGGTGCCTGGTGCAGAAAAACAGTGTGTCACAAGAATAACGAGATGAACACTATATACAAACCATTTGAACGGTTAAACGGAAGAAACAGAACAGATCAGAAAGTCCATAAGTCCACAAAGTTCACAAATTAAGTCTCTGAGGTGGGCGACGAATTCTGGTTGGCCGCCTCAAGGGTGGGTTGGGAGCCGCCGGCTGAGGAGCGGGCTGGACTGCGTCAGAGTGAGGAGGATGCAAAGTGACCGGAATCTCTGCATAGTCCAGGTCAGGGGCAACAGGAGGGCGTGGCAATGGTGGAGGATCACGTAGCTAGCGCGGAACGAGACGAAGGGCACGTCAATTGTGGTGCAGAATGGAGCTATCCGGTAGACGAACCAGGAACGAGCGGGCAGCCACCATCTGGAAGATGGATACGGACGTTGTCATCTGGAGCCAGAGCAGGGAGATCAGCTGCACGGGAGTCATGAGCCGCCTTGTGCTGTGCACGAGACAGTTGCATTCGTTGAAGGACTGGAACGTGGTCGAGGTCTGGGACGTGAATGGACGGCACCGTCGTCCTCCGGGTGCGACCCATGAGCAGCTGGGCTGGCGACAGGCCAGTGGACAGTGGGGCCGAGCGATAGGCCAGCAGGGCGAGGTAGAAATCGGACCCAGCACGGACAGAGCCATTTGGCAAGGACGTCCAAGGCTTGGGGCACACTGCTGACCATGGCTAGACATGTCCTGGTCTTTGCTGTGGCACTCCAGAGCTTGGCCAAGTCTCAAATGGTCATGGCTGAGGGCGTCAACAGCGTTGGCCAGACTCTGAGGGACCATGACCGGACACAGTAGAACATGGTCAACGCACTGAGGGGCATGACACACTAACAAAGTGAATTGTCCGAGGCAGTGAGTGATGCCCTCATGGTTGAGGGCACCAAGAACATGGTGAAGATGAGGGCGTGCCTCCAGGATTGGCAGTGCCAGGTAACAATGGCGCCTGTGGCGCTCACTCCACCTCACTGCCACTCCATGGAGTAAACTGGAGGACAGCAAGCCTCCCAAGGGAGGAGGACGTGATGGGGCTCACACCGGTGCCGGGTGGAGGGGAGGTGCTGAAACTCCTCAGCGTTTCACCTAACAGGTGCAGGAATGTGGCGACTAGGGGATTTCACAGTGGCTTCATTGCAGTGTTAATGCAAGCCTACTTGTGACACTAATAAAGATTATTATATTATACACTGGCGCGACTGCTGGCAGCAGGCTGAAGAGGCTGACACATCGTAGCCTGTGACACCCGAAAGTTGGTTGGGCCCATCCAGTTCCAGGCCCTCCAGAGAGGGCAGAGGGTGGGGCAAGCAGCAGGCAGCCTCCACTACTGATGTGCTAGAAGGAGCAGCAGGCCACAAAAGGTTAGAAAGATAGATTACACTTAAACTGGCACGGGTGCATTAGATACTTAGTAGTAAGGGGAAGGGCACACATCATTGTAAATAATCATAATTAAAAACTTTCGCACACCTAACGCAACTGAAAGTGGTACTTGACCAGAACCCGAATGAGTAGGTTCTTCCTAGAGGTGGAGGACAGATGTGAACGGTGCCAAGGAGGCCCGGCCAACCACGCCCACATGTTCTGGTCTTGCCCCGACTTGCTGGGCATTGGACAGCCTTCTTCGAGGCAACGTCCAAAGTGGTGGGGTTGAGGGTGGAGCCATGCGCCAAAGTGGCGGTCTTCGGGGTATCAGATCAGCCAGATCTGTTCATGGGGAGGAGGGTGATGTGTTGGGTGCTCTGGATCCGTGGAACACATACAGGTCACCAACACTTAAAATAGTGCAACACTATTTTATTAAGTCAGAAACTGTTTAACATACTCTCACTGTGGGTTAACATGATATTAGATTGAACTAAAGACCTATGCCTTGTCCTAACCAGCCTATGCACTCAGCACATGGTGAAGATCTGTGCTGCAAGCTGTAAGCTCTGTCCTACTAGGAGGCTGCATCTCGAATGAGCGGGAACTCTGATGCCCCCTGTCTTTATAGTGCGTGTGCTCTAACTGGTGATTGGCTGCGGTGTTGTGTGTGTTGATTGGTCCTGCTGTGTGTCCATCAGTGTGTGTGTATCTGCACCATGATATACTGGTGCATGTTACGACATCCCCCCTTTTATAAAAGAATATATATGTGGCAATAAATAGTGTATGGTGAGAATGTTCCTAACTACGTGTGGGGTGCGAAGACATATTTACAGGACTACGTACATGAGGACTAAGCTATTTACATGGGAAGGTGCCTGGTGCAGAGAAGCAGTATGCAACAAGAATAACGAGATGAACACTAAACAAACCAGGGAAACGATCAAACAAAGCAATGAAACAATTCAGAAAGTCTATAAGTCCGCAAAGTTCATAAATTCAGTCTCTGAGGTGGGCGACGAATTCTGGGGGTTGACCGCTTCAAAGGTGGGTCGAGAGCCGCCGGTTCAGGAGCAGGCTGGACTGCGTCAGAGTTAGGGGATGCAGAGTGACAGGGATTTCTGCATAGTCCGTGGGAGGGTCAGCAGGAGGGCGAGGCGACAGAGGAGGATCACGTAGCGAGCGTGGAACGAGATGAAGGGCGCGTCGATTGCGGCGCAGAATGGAGCAATCTGGTACACAAACCAGGAACGAGTGGGGGACCACCTGCCGAAGGACAACAGCGGTCGCAGACCAGCCACCATCCGGAAGATTGATGCGGACGTTGTCATCTGGAGCCAGAGCCGGGAGATCAGCTGCACGGGAGTCATGAGCCGCCTTGTAATATGCACGAGACAGCTGCATCCGGTGAAGGACCGGAACGTGGTTGAGGTCTGGGACATGAATGGATGGCACCGTCGTCCTCAGGGTCAACCCATGAGCGACAGGCCAGTGGACAGTGGGGCGGAGCGATAGGCCAGCAAGGCGAGGTAGAAATCGGACCCAGCATCGGCAGCCTTGCTGAGCAGCTGTTTGACTGTATGTACTCCCTTCTCCGCTTTGCCGTTGGATTGGGGGTACAGGGGAATGGATGTCACATGGGCAAAATTGTACCGCCTGGCAAAGTTGGACCATTCCTGGCTGGCGAAGCAGGGGCCATTGTCCGACATAACCGTGAGTGGGATGCCATGACAGGCACGAATGACTGCAGACAAAGGTGATGTCATGCAACCGTATCACCTCCGGGTAATTCAGAAAGTAGCCCACGATCAGGACATAGTCTCTACCCAGCGCATGGAACAGGTCGATGCCCACCTTGGTCCATTGTGACGTGACCAACTCATGCGGCTGCAGGGTCTCACGTGGTTGGGCCGGCTGGAAGCGCTGACAAGTGGGGCAATTGAGCACTGTGTTGGCTATGTCCTCATTGATGCCGGGCCAGTACACTGCCTCTCGGGCCCGTCGGCGGCACTTTTCCACGCCAAGGTGGCCCTCGTGTAGTTGTTCCAGGACGAGCTGGCGCATGCTATGCGGGATGACAATGCGGTCCAGTTTCAGAAGAACCCCGTCTACTACCGCCAGATCATCTCTGACATTATAGAACTGAGGGCATTGGCCCTTGAGCCACCCATCTGTTAGGTGGCGCATGACACGCTGTAGCAAAGGGTCAGCCGCCATCTCGCGGCAAATTTGGACGAGGCGCTCATCCGTGGCACGTTGATTGGAGGCCACGAATGCCACATGGGCATCAACCCGGCAGACAAATCCCGCTGGGTCACACGGAGTGTTAACAGCCCTGGAGAGAGCATCAGCAATGATGAGGTCTTTGCCCGGGGTGTATACCAGCTGGAAGTCATATCGCCGGAGCTTGAGAAGAATACGCTGGAGGCGAGGAGTCATGTCGTTCAAATCTTTCTGTATTATATTGACCAACGGGCGAAGGTCGGTCTCGACGGTGAATTGAGGAAGTCCGTAGACATAATCGTGAAACTTAACCACACCGGTCAGAAGGCCCAAGCATTCCTTTTCTATCTGCGCGTAGCGCTGCTCCGTGGTGGTCATGGCGCGTGACGCATATGCAACGGGGGCCCATGATGAGGCCTCATCGCGTTGCAGGAGCACTGCCCCAATGCCAGACTGGCTGGCATCGGTCGAAATTTTTGTCTCTTTCGCTGGATCAAAGAAAGCTAAGACCGGGGCAGTGGTGAGTTTGGTTTGCGTTCTCTCCATTCGCGCACGTGGGCAGGAAGCCATTGGGCGTCTGTTGTCTTCCTGACCAGGTTCCTGAGAGCCGTGATATGAGAGGCGAGGTTAGGGATGAACTTTCCTAGGAAGTTGACCATGCCCAGAAATCGTAGGACCGCCTTCTTGACTGCTGGCGTTTTCTTGGCTGTGATAGCAGCCACCTTGTCCGCATCCGGCCGCACACCCAACTGGGAGATGTGGTCCCCTAGGAACTTGAGTTCCGTCTGACCAAAGGAGCATTTGGCTCTGTTGAGGCGTAGGCCCTGCTCCCGTATGCATTTGAAAACGCACTGGAGGCGACTAACATGGGTGGTGGACCAAATGAACACCTTCAATGCCTTCAGTCATTTGTTCCATGATCCTGTGGAACACTTCTGAAGCCGATATGATCCCAAACGGCATCCTGTTGTAACAATATCTGCCAAAGTGGGTGTTAATGTTACACAGTTTCCTGCTGGATTTGTCGAGCTGGATTTGCCAGAAACCTTTTGAGGCGTCCAGTTTGGTAAAGAGCTTGGCGCGAGCCATCTCGCATGTGATCTCTTCGCGCTTGGGAATCTGATAATACTCCCTCATGATATTGCGAATCAGATCCTTGGGATCAATGCAAATTCTCAGCTCGCCAGAAGGCTTTTTTACGCACACCATGGAACTCTTGCAGTCGGTTGGTTCCGTAACTCTGGAGATCACTCCTTGGTCTTGGAGGTCCTGCAGCTGCTGCTTGAGGTGATCCTTGAGGGGTGCTGGGACTCTGCGAGGTTCATGCACCTCAGGCGTGACGTTCTGTTTGAGTAGGATCTTGTAAGTATATGGGAGCGTGCCCATGCCTTCGAAGACGTCGCGGTGCTGGTCGATGATGGCGTCGAGTTGCGCCCTGAAGTCAGCGTCCTGGAAGGCAGATGTGTCATCAGGAGAGAGAGAGTGAACTCTTTGAACAAGGTTCAACAGCGTGCACACCTGTGCGCCAAGCAGGGAGTCCTTCGAGGAGCCCATGATCTCGAAAGGAAGGATGGCTTTCCGTGACTTGTGTGTCACTTCAAGTTGGCACGAGCCGGTAGCAGGAATGATGTTGCCATTGTAGTCCAATAGCTGGCAGGCCGATGTAAGGATGGCTGGTTTGACACGAAGGCTTTGGAAAGCAGGCCATGCCATGAGATTGGCGGAGACACCAGTGTCCAGGCGGAATCGTATTTGGGACTGGTTGACCGTCAGGGTGGCACACCACTCATCTTCTAGATCGATGCTGTATAGCGACAGCGGCTGGTGTCTTTGCTTCGGGGACAGCCTGTTTTTCGTTACGACACCGATTTGAAAAGGCGCCTTCGAGTCCTCGGTGTCACTGCTGTGTGGGAGGTCCGCATCGGACTCGGTGACCGTGGGTTGAATTGCCGAACATTCCTGCGAGGTTGGCTGAAGCAATATGAATTGGCAGGCTGAGTTACTCGACAGAAGGCAGCATAGTGGCCAAGTCTTCCACATCGCAGGCATTGTCGAGATTTTGCGGGGCATTGCCGCTTTAAGTGGGCAGAGCCACAGTTGCCGCACGTTGTGACGTCAGCACGTTCGTTGCACCACCGCGCATGCGTGGTGCAGTCGTGCGTGGTGGGCGCCTGCGCATTACGTTCCTCAACGTCGCCGTCCCCTCGTTTGGTGCGTACAAGCGCGGGAGTCTGCGAAATGCGTGCAAAATGGCCGCCCTCATCCAGGCTGAGGCTCAATCACTTGGACCCGTTCCGCCTCGTGAGGACCTTGCCGCTCCGTTTCAGCCGCTTGTATATGGGAATACCGACTTGTGGCATTTTCATGTAAGACACAGGTCTCGATGGCGGTCGCTAGGGTGAGTTGCTTTACTTTGAGGAGCTACTGACGTAGGGGGTCCGACTGAACACCGAAAACGATCTGGTCGCGTATCATGGAGTCGGAGGTGGGCCCGTAGCTGCAAGATTGCGCAAGGGTGCGGAGGTGCGTGAGAAAGGATTCTCATTGGAAAGGTTCATCCTTACCTTGCAAACGCTGCTGGAACATGTAGAGTTCAAAACTTTCATTCACCTCTACGCTGCAGTGAGTGTCAGACTTGAGGAGGACCGTCTTGAACTTCGTCTTATCTTCGTCATCTGCAAAGGTGAGAGAGTTGAAAATGTGGATGGCATGGTCCCCGGCCGTGGAGAGGAGAAGAGCAATCTTTCTGGTATCCGAGGCGCCCTCCCTGTCCGTGGCTTCGAGGAAGAGCTGGAAGCGCTGTTTCCAGTTGGCCCCGAGGTTGCCGGCGATGCGGAGCGGCGGCGGCAAGCTGATGTTGTCCATGTTGCAGGATGACGGAATGCTGGCGGAAGGCAGATCACTTGCAGGTAGATCTAAGAAGTGCTAATATCCCACTACTCCTGGTATCATGATGTGTTGGGTGTTTTGGATCACATACAGGTCACCAACACTTGAAATAGTGCAACACTATTTTATTGAATCATTAACTGTTTAAACATACTCAGACTGTGGGTTAATACGATACTAGCTTTAACTAAAGACCTTTGCCGTGTCCTAACCAGTCGATGCACTCAGCACATGGTGAATGTCTGTGTTGCAGGCTGTGGGCTCTGTCAACCTAGCTAGCCGCAACTCGAATGAGCAGGAACTCTGGTGCCCATGTCTTTATAGTGCATGTGCTCTCACTGGTGATTGGCTGCGGTGTTGTGTGTGTTGATTGGTCCCATTGTGTGTCCATCCCCCAAACCCTCGTGGTGCCAGGTGCATCACCATCTGGCTCAGGTAGCGCACAGTCTCAGCACACGGCCAAAGATTTTTGTGGCACAGACGGTCCGTCAGCTCCTCAAAGAGGGCACATCCGGTGGCGGTGTGTAGGAGGAAGTTGCACATTGGGTGGCTTCTGCTCGTAGCTAGATATTGTTTTTTTAGAACTTTATGGCCGGGGCAATTTTTCAACAAATAAGTGCAGGAAGACATAAGGAAGGACGGGGAATGTCCAAAAACCAAAAGAAAGCCGCTGTGAAGAAGGGGGCGAGTGAAGGTTCGCTGTCGAGTAGAAGGGTCAGCTCGGCAACTGGAAAGATGGCGTAGGCTGGGTCGCTGGGTAGGGCCACACCATTCACGGCAGAAAAGATGACGAGGTGATGGTCATGGAGATTGAAAAGCAAAAGCAGTTTGCAAAGCACATGGAGGTGATGAGGAAGGAGATGATTGCGGCAATGTGGGTACTAGTAGAGGAGGCGATTGCCCCGGTGAAGATGGTGGTGTCAAAGACCGGCCGAGTTGCAGGAGCAGGGCGAGAAACTGAAAGGGGTGGAGGAGGCCTTGTTGCAACACAGCGATCAGCTCGCCTCGATAGGAGAGGAGCTGCAGAGGGTGGTGGAGGCCAACAAAGGTCTGCGAGCGAAGGTGGAGGACCTGGAAAACAGATCTGGGTGGCAAAATCTGAGAAATGGAGGCTTAAATGGAGGCTTAAACCCTGCCAGTGGCCTTGAAGGTGACAGCTGGATTCAGTTTCTTTGCAGCTATTTCAGGCTTCCTCAGAGTGCATGTTGCAATAGGCTGCACCCATGTGGCTATACATGGGTGCAGTTTATGAACTGCAAGGGCTACAATTCCATCAATATACAACTAGTGTGTGAGCATTGCAAGCATATCCTGCATGTGTGAGCATCTTACCTTGGAAGTTGTCATGACTTCTAGATCCTTAGTTACTCCCAGGTGCCTTGGATTTTCAAGGGGCCAGTACCTTTTAATAAGCACCAGAGAGGGTTTGCCACATGATCGCAGTTTGCTGTGCCCTTCACAATCTGACTATGCAGAGAGGTGAGCCCTTGCCAGAGGTTGAACTGGAGGAGGAGGAGAGTTCATTGGAAAATAACGATGAGGAGGGTCAGGGAGCCTTGGGGATGCTGAGGGACAATATGAGAGCACTGATGAGGGGGGGCACGGTGGCACAGTGGTTAGGTTCAATCCCGGCCCTGGGTCACTCTCCATGTGGAGTTGGCACATTCTCCCCGTGTCTCCGTGGATCTCATCCCCACAACCCAAAGATGTGCAGGGTAGGTGGGTTGGCCCCGTTAAATTGCCCCTTGGAAAAAAATGAATTGGGTACTCTAAATTTATAAAAGCAAAACAAAAATGAGAGCATTGATGCCATGAAGGAAGGGAAATGAGCCTGTGATATTTTAATAGCTGTCAGGTTCCAGGAGGAATAAAATTAAGTCAGGTCATCTGGAAACATCTCCTTTAGCCCGCCAAGCCGTTTCCTGTCATCTCAGGCATTTGCGAACCAGCGCCGAGTGGACAGGTCCTGCATTCACATTTGGGCATTGTTACGACCTCCTGGGCTAGTGTGCAGTCAATTCCAGCCCCACTTGACTCAGAGTCTCACCATAGTTGAATTAACCAATAATACTTCGAAAAATACCCAAAGTGTTTGTCCCTTGGCTGCTGAATAATTACAGTCACCTGGTTTGTAAATTTGAAAACAATTACAATTTATTCATCACAAGAATTATAGTGAAATATGCAGTAAAAACAACTGGTTAACTATTATCTAATTCCTAATCACCCACTTTAACTTACCCACCCTCTACACAAACACACAAGGCAGACAAACAGAGGGGAGGGGAGGGGTGAAAATAATAAGTAAAAGGAGAAAGAAACTTTGCTCAGATGGTTCTATTTAAGCAGATATCCTCCAAAGTAAGCTTTCAGATCCATGACTGTTTTCAGAATGGTTTCACTGTAGATTCATAGAATCATAGAATTTACAGTGCAGGAGGAGGCCATTTGGCCCATGGAGTCTGCGCCAGCCCTTGGAAAGAGCACCTTAATTAAGCCCACACCTCCACCCTATCCCCGTAACCCAGTAACCTCACCTAACCTTTTTGGAAACTAAGGGGAAATTTGGCATGGCCAATCCACCTAACCTGCACATCTTTGGTCTGTGGGAGGAAACTGGAGCACCCGAAGGAAACCCACACAGACACGGAGATAATGTGCAGACTCCGTACAGACAGTCACCCAAGCCGGGAATCGAACCTGGTACCCTGGAGCTGTGAAGCAACAGTGCTTGCTACCGTGCCACTCTATTATAATGTTTAATGGACATGTATCATTCATTCACTCGGGTTCTCTGTAGATCCAGAAATACATCAGCACACAGCCTTTTTGGAGCGAGAGAGAAGGGAAGGAGCAGCTCCATGTCCCTGTGTGTCCTGGTCTCTGGAAATCATCCCACTGAATCAGGATCCACTCATCATCTGTTACCAGGCAGAATACGGCCTTTTGGCCAATTCATTGGCCACCAGCCAACCAATCGAACTGAGTTCCACCCCATCTCTTTGGTGCCACAAAGTCTGGGTTCTGCTGTCCAAACTTAGCAGCGCAATATACAATGCTGCAACTTCTTGAATTCCACTTTTTCTCTGCTGCTTGACTTAAAGATACATGTCCATTAAATATCCATGGATCAAAATGATAACAGCAAAAATAAAGAAAAGGGAAATAAGGGAATCGTCAGGAAGGACACTTACTGCGTTCTGAGCTCATGATTCGCTGGGATTTGATCTTAGCTCTGATCATCGGTGACCTGCTAATATGCTCACACTGTCAGCCTAAAGTCCAGTGAGGACCGACAGCGATGTGAGACAAGGTTCGATGCTTTTGATGCCACTTAATGATGCAGGCACTGCTGTGATTGAGATGCGGACCAGCCTTGGGATCTCATGCTAAAGTGCCAGTCTTGGATTCGGACGCTAACACTGAGATGCTGCTAGAGTATTGTTGCTGATGAGCTGCCCTCACTCATTGCTGTGCTTTGAGGAATGAGAATTCAACCATTTTCGATCATACTCTTAGTAATGATTTACACACATCTCCCTGACACACAAAAATCGCAGGAATACATACACTGAGGTTGACATCACATGAATGTTAATCTTAAATGGGACAAGTTGACTGAAGATGGCTGAATCTTGAGATAAGAGGATTCGAAAGAGCAAAATCAAAATGCTTTCAGTTGGCCAGAACATTCACATATCCATCCAATGAGTTTCAATAAATGCAGTTTATTTACAGTGGAGGCACATCTGTGAACCAGAGGTGATCGCAAAATGCTTTAGCTTTCCTATCTCTATCACTACGCCTTGGTGCAGTCCAAGATCCGCCAGCTTGCCCTGCATGAAGATAAAAGAAAGGCATGTAATCAGAGGGTTGGAGCAGAGGTTCGGTGAAATGCATGTCCCTTGTGTGTGGTGAGCCCTCCCCAGAAGCGGCAAAGGATGGAGTGTGAGCAACATGACAGATGATGTTGATCTGAAAGCGTCCATGAGAGTAGAAATGTTGATATGTAACCTTCGCTAATGGATGTGTAAAATCTGTAAAGTGAGTAACCACTTGAGTACATGATGCTATGCTGAGAGGTCGATGCCAGAGGGAGTTGAGAGAAGACTTACCCTGGTGGAACGGATGAGATCATTCATTTCCTTCCTGCACTGTGTGGTCCCTGTGGCATGGTTGCCACCCAGCTGGCCTCCTGGGCAATGGTCTCCCAGGCCGGAGAGTTGAGGCTGCTGTGTTGACTGAAGCCAGCCCTTTAATTTAAAAAAAAAATCTTTATTGTCACAAGTAGGCTTACATTAACATTGCAATGAAGTTACTGTGAAAAGCCCCTAGTCGCCATACTCCGGCACCTGTTCGGGTACACAGAGGGAGAATTCAGAATGTCCAATTCAGAATGACCTAACAGCACGTCTTTCAGGATTTGTGGGAGGAAACCGGAGCACCCGGAGGAAACCCACGCAGAAACAGGGAGAACGTGCAGACTCCACACAGACAGTGGCCCAAGCTGGGAATCGAACCTGGGACCCTGGCGCTGTGAAGCCATAGTTCCAACCACTGTGCTACCGTGCTGCCCCTTGGGTAGAGGAGTAGGTCTCTGCGCCTCAAATCAAGGTCTCAAGGGGATGGTTCTTCTTGAAGTGGCTAGCCTTTTGTCTCTGCGTTGCTGACATCCCGCTCGGTCTCGTGTGCTGGTGAGTGATAGGAGTGCAATGCACTGGTGTTTAAATATGGCACCCAGACCTTTGAACCTGCCAGCTGACAATAGGTGAACAAATCAGCTCCCAACCCAGGTGATTTGGAGGGGTGCTTGCTCATGCATAATTAATGAGGCTTCAAGCGCAGAACCAGTGTTCATGCAATTCCAGCCAGCGGAAAATGGAGAATTCCGCCCATCGTTTCACATAATTCTTCTGTTCAGAAAGGGAAAACGGATAAACCAAGTAATTATAGAACTGTCAAGTAAACATGAGTAATGGAAAAGATTCTAAAGACCATAATACAGGATAAAGTTAATACTCCCCAAGGAAGACGAGGGTTAATTAAGGTTAGTCAGCACAGAACAAAATGCATTTGAGAAATTTAGCAAGAGTTCTTTGAGGAGTATATTAGTAAAGGAAATGCAATTGAAGTAATGTATAATGGATTTATAACAAGCATTTAATAAGTTATTGCATCGGCGTAAGCTTGGCAGCAGTGAGGTCATGGATTGAAGCCCAGTCCAGAGACTTGAACACATAGTATAGACTGATATTGCAGGATTTAATACAGCCCGTCACTGCAGGAACCATGGGTGGCTGAGCTTGCTTAATCACCAGAGAGGAACCACATTAGTCTCCTGGTGAGGGAGAACCTCCCCCATTAAGTCTTAGAGCAGAAGGGGCTGAGGCATGATTCTCGGCTGGCGGCAGGTTGACACCCATTATCCCACTGCAATTTATTGGGAACTTGGGGATTGAAAGGGAGCCTTGTGGCTTTCCTGTGCCACTATCAGGTGTGCCGCAGCCTTCTAAGGGATTCCATTATTGTCAAGTGCTCTGTGGTTGCTGAAGTCTGAAGCCAACCCCCACCCTTTCTTCTAACCCACCTGCCCCCCTCTTCCCGTAACATTCATTCAGCAATCCCCATCCTCTCTCACTCATCTTTGGCCTGGAACCCTCAGCAATCCTGGGTCTCTGGTGGCAGCATTGTTGGCAGCTGCCACCACACCCAATAGCAACGGCCGGCCTCTGATCAGCAGCTCTCAGTGTACTGGGGATGGTCCAACGGTGGCCTCTTAGGTTCCTGAAGGATACTTAATAGCATCAGGCCTTGCTCATAGAGAATACCCACCAGTTCTCCAGCCAGTGGAAGAGACCCCTATTGGGTCGGCTGGACCCAGCCCCTAATTTTCTGTTAACCAATATAGTTTTAGTCACTGCAACAAGAATCGCGAGGGGTGCTCGGTTCCAGACTTCAATTGAGAAAAGCTGCTATCGCAATGATATACTTGAGTTCTTGATCACACTTGTAAAATAATACCATTGGCTTTGTCATGCGTGAGATATTGGGTCATGTTCACCTCTTCCACCTGGTGGGAAGCTGATAGGTTTCCAGCCAGCCACCTACCTCTCTCTACTGACTTTAGTGGAGAGTTAATGCTGGGCACTAACCCGTATCTACCTGTTCCCTGCAAAGTAGGTTAGGTGAGATTACTCTCATTGTTTATGCATGAGACAAAACAGAAACCACAATGAACGAGCTATTTCAGTTAATTAGGATGGAGGGATGAGAGCTTTGCATTTAAGTTATGCAAGCATTGAACCAGGTTAAATGTAAGGAGGTTGAACTTTTCGTAGAGTGCTGGCAATCTTTGCAACAAGTTGCTGGTTTGTGTAGTGAGTGCGAATTCACAGCAAGCTTTCAAAAGAAGGAGGAACTAGTTCCTAACTGGGGCTGATACAATATCTAAACGGTAGGTGGAATATAAGGTGATGCATCTGTGCTCCCCTGAAATGTTCCCGATCACATTCTGTCATCAGAGGTAATTCCTGGGTTTTCTTCCGTCTAGATTGACTAAGGGGGTTTTTGTATGGCTTCTTGCCTCTCTAAGGAATAAATGACGGGTGCAGTCAGATGGGGTTCGTGGTACTAAATTGTGCCATTTGGTCATTGATAAACGTGATGCACCAACTGTTACATTTATAAATTGAAGACCTTGATCAACTTGTGTGTGACAGCGTGAAGCATCTCTTGAAAATGGATTGTACTATTGACTTCCTTGTTGCTGGTGACTTCCACACGTGGTTATAATTAGGTTCACTTCAAGAAGATAGTCCAGGGCTAGAATTTTAAGTATAAAGTGCAGGCAGGCGCCTGACCTGGAAGCGGGTAAAATTACATGAAGAGACATCGGGCGTGGTCCCAGCCTCATTGCTCCCTTAATGCAATATTTCGATAGGCGCGCGCACACACAAGTTGGAAGCACGCCCGTCGCCAATCAAGAAGCTATTTAAATTAATTAAGCAGCAATTGACTGGGATTTTATGTTGCCCGTCTGTCTTTACGGTTGGCGGGGGCCGATTGGCCAAGCGGCCTTTCCGTTAAAGCTGTGACTTCAATCCAGGGCAGGATAAAAGATCAGGGCTGAAATAAAATAAACAAATGTGTCTGGAGGGTGTCTGTGTACGATTGTGCTGCCCAGGCACGCATGGCACAGTCTTTCAGCTGATATTTATTTTTGGCAGATCAGCAGCTTTCTCAGACAGTTCCGTAGGGGCTGTGCCTCCTTAGGGGACACAATGGAATCGCCAGCCTGCACGATCCTTTTTGATATGAAAATGAAAATCACTTATTGTCACAAGTAGACTTCAAATGAAGTTACTGTGAAAAGCCCCTAGTCGCCACATTCCGGCGCCTGTTCGGGGAGGCTGTTACGGGAATTTAACTCTGCTGCTGGCCTGCGTTGGTCTGCTTTCAAAGCCAGCGATTTAGCCCTGTGCTAAACAGCCCCTTTTCTCGGTGCCCGCCCTCTTCCCACCCTCCCCGGCGCCGCTCAACCTTTCACAAAGTGCGCTTCACACCGGATGGTTGTTAATTGGCCAGCTAAAGTGAAATTGCGCTCTGGGACTGACCGTGGCCGGGAATGCGTTTCACGCCCACTTCCTGGCTTGCTGTGTATGCCTGCTGATCAACAAAAATTTCAGGCCCAGGTTTTTGATATGTACCAGCCCAAAAAATCAGATCATTTAAAATAAATATTTTTATTAGGTTTTTAACAGGTTTTAAAACAAAGAACACAAAATAGGAAAGGTAACAAACGCCCCCCCCCCCACACACTTCAACCGATACACAGACGACTGAAAAAATAACCCCCCCTGCCCCTATCCCCCTACTGAACTTTCCTCCCCCAACTGCTGATGGTGACCAATCAGATCATTTATGATACGTAACCTGTAAAGTTTTTTCCCGGTTAATTATTTTCAAAACGGGGTTTTGCCATAACTCAACAAATAGACTGTTGCAACAGCAGTCGGGTAATGCAAGATAATTTGCTCCTAGAAATGGGTTTAAGCCATTCAGTTCAAGGACAAGTATCCTGTGGATCTGTTTACAATACATTTTTGATTTGGCATCTGCGTTACATATTTAAATTTCCTTTGTTATGGTTTATCTTCAAAACATTAAAAAATCTCTGGCTGACTTGTTTAAATTCAGCAGCCATTCCCAAGCCATCATCTGTGGGGACATTGCCAAAGACTGTCATAGATCAGCACCAAACTGCAGTGGCAGATTAATCCTGGACTTTTGCTTCAGGTTCAGTTTTGAATTGAGAGTGTTAATACAGAAATGACTTTGTTGTTTTCTATAACCCAAGGAAAAACAGTTAAGCCCATAATTATTGTAAATCTATTATAGTCTGCTCTTGCTACCATTCACTTATCTGTTTAAAGTTCAATAAACCTGTCTGGTAGATCATACCCTAAGCCAGAGTCTGATGGAGTGTTTATTCTATTGCCCTGCATGTGATGCATCCATAAGCTGAAATACAATAACAAGGATTTTCTGTTCAACCCCTGAGCTCGCTACAAATACCATATATTGTACTAATAGAGGTGGACTCTGATGTGTAGGAAATAGAGGTTAAGGGAATGGTTTGTGACTGTAAATTACAGCTAAAATTATAAATGGGGAATATTTACCATTCTAATTTCTGCAAAATCGTCATTTATTACCATTTTAATTTGCTTGGTTGCTTGTACAGCCTTTTTTGTTGTGTAATTTGAGCAGCATGTATAAATTGTGAAAAGGAAAGCCAAGCTAATTAGCATGCCAGGTCAGTGCTGCAGTGATGTCACGGGCAGGACTAAATCCCTGTGTTCAGTTTTCAGTGCCTGCATTTATCTCCTGAAGGCAAATGGAGTGCGGATCTGAGCTGGCTGTAAGCAGGATCATCATTCGCAGCTGATTTTTAAAAAGCCTGTTTTTTAAAAAATCCTTGAATATATTGTGTTTTATAACATTATTGGTAATGCTCAGAAGCATCAGCCAAACTGTGTTTTGGTAGAGGTCCGAAGTGCTGATTTTCCTATGCTACGGAGGAAGAGAGAAGACGAGAGTGGAGAAAGTACAAAAATAGATTAAGCACATTGAAGAATGCCAGTACAGAAGATGGAGTGGGAACTGGTAGTGTTAGTTGCATGTGAAGTTAATGAGCAGATATTCACAAACCAAGAGGTTCAGGTATGGTATGCCTTCATTATTTTTAATGTTTTGGACCACTCATGCTTTGGCATATTGTGAAGATTGAATTGATCAAACTGCAATTCTTATTGGTGCAAAGCGCAGAATATGTACGGTAATCTTTATATAAAAGCAGGGTATGAATTCCAAATGGCTATCTACCTGTACAGCAAATACATTTGAACTCTTCAGTAACCGTTGCATGCTGAGTGTTTTCCTAAATGACACATGATTTAGTATATACCTGGGAAAATATTGGTAGTTAGCATAAAATATATCACTTCAATTTATTCTTATATCTATTCATGTTTGGTACTTTATCCCTGGACTGATGACTTTGCAAATTTTAATATTGTTATTCAATAACAATATCGGAAAGATAGTTCACAACGTAATTCAGCTTAAATGTATCTGCAGTCATGTAGGCAATTGCAGCTTCTCTTTTCCTTTACTCTCTTCCCCTCACAAGTGCATTTAATCTTTGTGTCCTACAAATATTTGCATGACTTCAGACAATAGGGCTTTCAAACCCTGCATGATTTCTTTTTTGTTACTGACATAGAAATGTTGTCCATTAAGTGTTCTGTTTTTGAATACCTTCAGTCTACCTTTCCTCAGGCCAGCAACATTGGGTGAATTGAAGATGCTGAGAGAATGGAATGAGGGAAATGGTGGAAAACGTTCCACCTTTTAGTTGCAGTCTGTAACACTCTCCTCCTGACAATCTGCAAGGTGACCTTGATCAATATCTGCAGTTGCCCGTATGTTGTCCAGACCAAAATCTGGGGTGGGCAGTGTGGGAAAAAGAGCGAAAATAATATTTATTTTAAAGGCAATGTCTGGGAAATATTGGGGTAGAGTGGATTAGGTAGTGCCTCTGGGATTTTGCTTTATATTTACTTCTGAGGGATTAGTTTGAAACCTCTTGTTTCTGATAGCTCATTTCTACAAAATGAGATGTGCAGTCCAACACAGTTCCTTATGGATGTGAGCCACATGTCATATTTTGGCGCAATGTGCATTAACTTAGAGAGACCAAAAGGATTGGTGATGTGCACACACATACTTTAGAGCAATGGGTGAGGTTTGTTATTGGGCAGAAGTACAACTGCTGGTGTGATATCCCATCTGGGAATCCTTGATGCTGGCACTGGATTGGCACAAAAATTCAAAAAATATATAAACTTAGGGCAAAGTGGTTTTTAACTTTTTTTTAAACTTTGTGCTAGTGTTGTTCAGAATCTGGCATCAGAATCCAAGCAATCATGCTGTTAAATAGTTTCTATTCCTGCAAAGTTATTAGGCATGCATATTGACCATTGCCTCTCATAGGTAAAATGGGGATTGAATTATACAGGTGGGCTCTAGCCCTACTTGTTCCTGCAAAAGAGATTATTAACAAAAATGAAAGTGCAGAAATTTCAAAGCGATCTATAGGTTAAAAATTGCTTGGAAGAGGGCAGCACGGGGCACAGTGGTTAGCAATGGGACTAAGGGCGCTGAGGACCCGGGTTCAAATCCTGGCCCTGGGTCACTGTCCGCGTGGAGTTTGCACATTCTCCCCGTGTCTGCGTGGGTTTCACCCCCACAACCCAAAGATGTGCAGGTTAGGTAGATTGGCCACTAAATTGCTCCTTTAAAAAAAATGCCTGGAAGGTTGAAGGCAGGGAGTAAGGATAAAATGGAGCCTACTCTATTTGGTGGGATATGACAAAGGGTGTTCCCCAGATAGGGTTCTGTACTGGGGTCCCGGCTTTTCACTGTTTTTATCAAAGACTTAGATGAAGGAATAGAGAGTTAGTTGTGTGTCCAGGTGTGCAGCTAATACTAAGTTGATTGGCACAGTAAGTAGTACAGTTGGGAAAAGGAAGCTATGAAGGGACATTCACAGATCAAGTGAATGGGTAAAACTTTGGCAAATGGAGTTCGATGTGAAAGCCTAAAAGATTGCCTACTTTGAGTTTAAGAAAGACAAATCAGAGTGGGGGAAAAGCTTGTTTGGTGTCAGCGGCGCTATGCAGACATGTGTTGATTCCCTCGAGGCAGGCTGAAACAAGGGCTTCTGCGTCTTGTCCTACATTGGCAGCATTGAATAATGCCACTTGCTTAGAGGCCTGTTGTGGTGCCTGCCAGTGAATTTACCATCTACATCAATGGATTTCTCCCTCAGTCTATTTTAAATGACCATAAAGTAGGAATTGTTGAGGAGCAGAGTTTAGTAAGAAAGAGCAGAAATGTAATCAAGAAAGCGAATGAAATGTTGGCCTTCGTCTCAATCGGACTGAAATACAGCGGAGAGGACGTCATGCTTCATATGACACCAACAATGATGTTAAAATTAGGCCATTTAGCAGTTTACTAAGGAAACTTCTTCACATGAATAAAAGTAGAAGTCTGCAAGACAAAAGACTGTGGATGCTGCTCAATTGATTGATATTTATTGTCACATGTACCGAAGTACAGTGAAAAGTATTTTTTGCGGCCAAGGGAACGTACACAGTACGTACATGGTAGACAAAAAAATAATCGACTGAGTACATTGACAGTGGTGCATCAACAAACAGTGATTGGTTACAGTGCGGAACAAGGCCAAACAAGAGCACCATAGGGCGTCATGAATAGTGTTCTTACAGGGAGCAGATCAGTCCAAGGGGGAGTCCTTGAGGAGTCTTGTAGCTGTGGGGAAGAAGCTGCTCCTACGTCTGGATGTGCGAGTCTTCAGATTTCTGTATCTTCTGCCTGGAAGGGTCTGGAAGAGGGCACAGCCTGGGTGTGAGCGGTCTCTGACAATGCTGTCTGCCTTTCTGAGGCAGTGGGAGGAGTAGACAGAATCAATGTGCGGGTGGCAAGCTTGTGTGATGCGTTGAGCTGAGTTCACCACACTCTGCAGTTTCTTGCGATCTTGGACCGAGCAGTTGCCATACCAAGCTGTGATGCAGCCGGATAGGCTGCTCTCTATGGCACATCTGTAGAAGTTTGAGAGAGTCGATGCCGACATGCCAAATTTCTTTAGCTTCCACAACTTTCAATTGAAGCTTTCAAGACTGAGATTGATAAGAATATTATTAAGTACGGGTAACTCTAAGGTGTGTGGCCATGCAGTAATCTGGATGGAATATACCATGCATGGAATAAACAGGTTGAGCAGAAACAATGTTCCTTGCAAGATGTGTGCATGCAGGGCCTCGCAACAATCTTAAAGGGGCTGCACAATGCAAGGAGCAGAGAAAAGAGAATTGAAGGGAATATTGAAATGGAGCAAAAAGAATATCGAAATTGAACAAAAGTATCTCGGTTGCCTTGAGGCATGGTGGCAGAATGGTTAGCACTGCTGCCTCAACATGCAAGGGACCCAGTTTCAATTCCGGCCTGGGGCTACTGACTGTGTGGAGTTAACACATTCTCCCCATGTCAGCATAGGTTTCCCCTGGGTTCTCCGGGTTCCTTCCACAGTCCAAAGATGTGCAGGTTAGGTAGATTGGCTATGTTAAAAATTGCCCCTCAGTGTGCAAAGAAGAGCAGATTAGATGCAGATAGGGATTAAGTGTCGATTAGGATACAGGGACAGGGTGGGAGAGTGAGTCTACATAGGGTGTCTTTCAGAGGGTCGGCGCAGACATGATGGGCCAAATGGCCTCCTTCTGCACTGTGGGGATTCTATGGATAATCTGTGATCTAACTGAATGGTGAAACAGGCTTCAGGGGCTAATTGACCTTTCCTGCTCCTGTGTTTAATCCCACTTCACCAGAAGGCTGCAATTGGTCAGACTGCCCATGTGCAATGTTATGAGGTATTGATTGGTAGAGAAATTATTTTCCAAATAGTGCTTAACATTGAAGACTGGCGTCTAATATTTTTCTTGGTAACATTTTGAATAATAGAACATCTGTCACTTCGGATTGTGAAGTATAGAGACTGCGTTATGTGAAATTTGTCAGCTGCATGATGACTCTTTTAACAAATTAGGCACTTTTTAAAAGTCACTACTTAAATATGCTTTAAAACCATCTTTATTTACTGCATTCTATTTTACAAAGATTGAAAAGTTGTGGAACAATGAGTTTAAAATCGCAATTACTGAATATTTGAACTATTATACCTTATTATTTAACATTGCTGTTTAATAAAATCAAAAATGTTCTATTAATTATGTTGCTGTTCTTTGACAGCTCTGATTTGCCAAAGGACTAATATTAACAATTGTATCCCTGTTGAACTATATGAAAGACCATTTTTAATTAAAGTGCTGCCAATAAAATAATACTTTGATTACCTCCACAAGAGTATAATCCTCCCTTTGGAAACTATCTACTAAAAGTAAATTCTGGAGAAGTAGAGAAGGAAGGAGTGCTCATTTTATTAAACAGGTAGTTTGAAAAAATATAATTTGTATCTGAGGCTATGGTACCAGAATATCTTTATAATAGTTGAATTATTACAGTGAAAGGGAAATTAGACTACACGGGCTTCATTTAATATGCGTAAGTTATCATCCATGGGTTATTGCTCTGTTCATCAAGATTGACTTATAATAAATCACATTCTAATCAGATAACCAACCTAACTAAGCATTTTCTATCTCTAACATTTGAGGACTCTAACATTTTAAAACGTGGAGTTAATGTAAGTTAATAGAAAAAATAATGGGACTTGGGATAGACAAATTCAAAGATCAGCTGCGGGATTCTTCATCGGCGGGATCCTGCCCCGCCTGCGGCACACCCATGCCCGGGTGTTCCCCGATAGAGTGGGGTGGCCTACAATGGGAAACCCCATTGACAAGGCTGTGGGACCGGAGAATCCCACCCTTGATGTTTTCCTCTCCAGAGTATTTAAATATATAACTGAGGATGTTGCACATGTGTTTGTTTTAACTTTCCAAAACCCGGGGTGGGGGTGGGGTCATGTGATGCGATTGTGGGAGTGGTTGCATTTTCGCGAGCTCCGGCTCTGATCATCTTTTAATCTTTCGTTTTATCCTAATGCACATTTAATTTTTGCTTTTTCTTGGTTACATGGCTTGGGCTGTGTCCCTGGAGGATCCTGATTGGTGTTTGCGAAGGAGAACTGAGATAAATCGTAAAAATCCTTGTTTGTTCATGGCGGGTAGAGTGGACTGGGATGGGGCCCAGCTTACAGTGGCATAGTTGCTGGTGAGTGGTCTCGCGGTTCAGTGGTACTGTATGAATCCGGATGATGGCCCACATCGAAAATGTTGACTTGGTTGAAGATCTTGGCTCTTTGGTGTAGGTTGTTAGAGCTCACTTTAAAGAATTGTGGGTTACCTTTAGGAGAGTGATGGAGGTGCATGAGAGAGTTATTTTACTCAAAAGAGCACTTTCCCTGCTGAGGGCCTGCCTTTATGTTGTCGAGATCCTACCGCATGGTGTGTCGTTTACCCTGACGGGTTCGGGAGGTAGAAGCCGGGCAAGGTGTGTCCATGGGTTTGGTACCTAGAGAGAGGTGAGTTTCCAATAGAATTTGACAATTGGCTGCCCTGTCTTGGTAATCCTGATATGGAGTTTGGGTGCATCAGATTTGATGGAGCAGAACAAATCCAAACTTTGAGGCCAGGTGTCGTTTGGGCCTATCAATCACTGATCCTACATTGTCCTATTCTCGATGCTTGTCATGAGGGGCTAGAGGTTGCCGAGCGGGTCGAGTCATCCAACCTGACCGAGGTCTAGGCTATGGATCGCCTGGGTGTCGGAGTGACGGCATGGTGGAAGTGATGGTGCCTCGTGCTTCGATCATTGGAATATTTGAGAGATCCTGAAAAGTGCTCGCTGATCCTGGCTTTCCTTTACCTTCTTATGTAATATGGCTGGTGTCTTTATCATGCAATTTATCCTGCAATTCTTCTATAAACCAGGATGTTACTCCCTTGTGATTATGTTGTTGGTTATTTATTGTTGTCCTTTCTCTTGTAAGCGAGTGTGAAATGTGAGGCATGTGTGTGGGTGTTGAAGATAATCCTGCTCTAACAAAATCATATTGAGTTGATTATAGGAAGTACGACCTGTGCACAGTTTTACTCCTTTTTGTTATTATGTCTGAACGTCTTTGTACTTTTTGAAAGGGAATGTTTTGTTTTATCACCTCCTATCTTCTTTATAAGGAAAATCAGTGGAGCCAGAGCGGGGTGAAGAGTTGAGGTCGGTAGGGTTAACTCAGTCCTCACTGAGATTCAGGATACCCTCTCAGTTAGAGCAAATCCATTTTTGGGTTCTTTTTGGATTTCTTTTTAGGGTACTTAAATTAAAGAATCATGGCCGGGATTCTCCGATTGCCGATGCTGAGATCGCGTTCGCCGATTGGCCGGAGAATCTGTTTTTACGCCGGAATCAGGGGGCGGGTCCATTTTTCGGATGTTCCGCCCCCTCAAAAATGTAATGTGGGAAAGTATGACATCATCCACTTTGGGTTCAAGAACTACGAATTGGAATTTGTTTTAATGTTGAAATGTAGGAGCTGTGGGAGAGCAGACGGAATTTGGGTGTCTGCCCAAATGACTAAAAGCTAGTTTACAGATAAAAAGAGTAATCAAAAGGCTAATGGAACTTTGTTCTTCATCTCAAGGCGGCTGTCATGCCATAGTGAGGAAATTATGCTTCACTAGAACAGAATCTTGGTTAGACACGTGGACTGGATTTTATGGCCCCCGGCCATGGTTTTAGGGTGAGATGTATCAGGGCATGTAAAATACGTCTTGTGATTGGCTTACCAACTCCTCCCTCAGCCCTTACCTTTCCTGATAATATGGAGGTCAGGTAAGATCTCCACAAGGCCACCCATCCTTAGGCTGGCTCAGGCCCTTAACTGCCCAATTCAGGGCCTCAATCCACCCCCACTGTCGTAAAACACTGGGCAGTAGCAAGCAGTCCAGAGTGCAAAGGCCCTTTTTTGAAAAAGAGACAGGAAGGAAAGGGGGGTCTTCAATTGAGGAGTATCCTGATTGCACCCTGCCCTGCTTTGTTCCTCCACACCTGGCCTCTAAAGTGTGGTGTGTCTGACCACAATCCGATCATTGGTTCACATGGACTGTGTACTTACCGAGAACATTGGAGTGTAAGATAAAGTTTCTAACTTGTGTTATCCTTATAAATCTGTGTATATCTGCCAGGGTGAAGGAGTAATGTATTATAGTCAATCTTTTCTTGTTTAACGATTGATATTGAGTGATTGATTGATATTTATTTATTGTCGCATGTACCGAAGTACACTGAAAAGTATTTTTCTGCGGTCAAGAGAATGTACACAGTACGTACATAGTAGACAAAAGGATAATCGACAGAGTACATTGATAAATGGTACATCAACAAATAGTGATTGGTTACAGTGCGTAACAAGGGCCAAACAAGCAATCCATGAGCAAGAGCAGCATAGGGCGTCGTGAATAGTGTTCTTACAGGGAACAGATCAGTCCGAGGGAGAGTCGTTGAGGAGTCTAGTAGCTGTGGGGAAGAAGCTGTTCCTACGTCTGGATGTGCGGATCTTCAGACTTCTGTATCTTCTGCCTGATGGAAGGGTCTGGAAGAAGGCAAAGCCTGGGTGTGAGGGGTCTCTAACAATGCTGTCTGCCTTCCTGAGGCAGCGGGAGGTGTAAACAGAATCAATGTGCGAGTGGCAAGCTTGTGTGATGCATTGGGCTGAGTTCACCACACTCTGCAGTTTCTTGCGATCTTGGACCGAGCCGTTGCCATACCAAGCTATGACGCAGCCGGATAGGATGCTCTCTATGGCACATCTGTAGAAGTTTGTGAGTCGATGCAGACATGCTGAATTTCTTTAGCTTCCGTTGGAAGTAGAGACGTTGTTGGGATTTCATGATTGTTGCATCGATGAGTGGACCAGGACAGACTGTTGGTGATGGTGACCCCCAGGAATCTATCGACCATCTCCACTTCGGAGCCATTGATGTAGATGAGGGTGTGTGTCATGCTGCGCTTCCTGAAGTTGATGATCAGTTCGTTGGTTTTGCCGACATTTAGAGAGAGGTAGTTTTCGGTACACCATGCAACCAAGTGATTCATCTCCCTTCTGTAGTCTGATTCATCATTGCTTGAGATACGGCCCACCACAGTCGTATCATCTGCAAACTTATAGGTCGAATTGGAGTGTAATCTTGTCACACAGTCGTGTGTGTATAGGGAGTACAGTAGAGGACTGAGCACACACCTTTGCGGGGCCCCAGTGTTGTGGACTATTGTGGAGGAGGTGCTGTTACCTATCCTGACAGATTGCGGTCTGTTGGTGAGGAAGTCAAGTATCCAGCTGCACAGGGAGGGGTCAAGTCCAAGGTTGCAGAGTTTGGTTATTAGTCTTGTCAGGATAATGGTGTTGAAGGCGGAGCTGCAGTCTATGAACAGCAGTCTGATGTAGGTGATGTATGTAACAAAGGTTTTATTCTTTTGTTAAAAGTTTATCAGTAGTCCTGTGACTCTGTTCATCCATGCCTTGAAGCAAAAGAAAGTTGGGATCTGTCGAGTCAGATTCCACCCTGGGATCTGACTGTCCAATAGTAAGATCAGCTGCGATCGTAACTCTGCAGCATCAAATCTACGAGCCAGACAGTACAACTATATTGCATTGGCTCTTCAAACACTTGCACTGTAGAACCAGTATCATTGCCTGCTTTGGTGAGTGCACAGGCGGTAGTCAGGCCCCATCCACGGCAGGACCACAAATTCCCCCCCAAAGTCAATGGATGTTTGTCTGCCTCTCTGAATCTTCCGCCCTGACCGCGACAGGATCTGTCGTGGGTGGGGGCAGGAAATCCCGGTCAATTGAGATAGTATGTTTCAGTGACTCTTCCATATAAATCACTGCATTTGTTTAAAAGTATATATATTAAGGTTTTCCATTTTAACGAACAATGCAATGAAACCATAAGAATAACATAGCACAGCAAGCAAATAAAAGGCTCAGCATACATGAATACAGAACAGCAGTATAACTAGCTTGATCAATCATTAGGCATAACTTGTTGCCTTTCTAAGCCCAACCAGAGAACAAATAAGAAACAGGATAAGGCCATGAAACCATGGTAAAAAGGTACACACGGCAATTTCTCACACTTTCTACCGGAGTCCAGGATAAGGCTTTCGTGCCATGTTTGGGCATACACCAACTCACTCAACTCCAGAAGTATCAGAGACATCAATGACACACCACCTCCTCATCTTTCGGATATTAGCCCCATCTGCACCCATGCAGGAGCCAATCACAGAATTTTAGCCCCACCCCTTTAAAAATAAGGAAACATACAGTGAAAATACATGAGGATCCCAGATCTAAAAGGGTGTTACATATATATCATATCAGTCTCGGGCCCAGCACAGAACCAACACCATTGCATATATTTATACAGAGAGGACCAGCAGCAATATATTCAGATTATGATCAGTGTCATCAACACCTCCCAAGAAAAACAATGAAGGAGAACTAGGACTACCAGCAGGGGATCACAGGATCCTCCTATTCTAAAAGCTCTAAAGAAAAAGACGAAAAAATACAGCTCTTATCTCAAGGAAAAGTCAGAAGGAACCCAGTCCTCCCCAGGATACATAGTCTGCCCAGGCCAAGAAGGAGACAAGTACAGATTCTTGGATTGGATTTGTTTATTTTCATGTGTACAGAGGTACAGTGAAAAGTATTTTTCTGCGAGCAGCTCAACAGATCATTAAGTACATGAAACGAAAAGGAAATGAAAGAAAATACGTAATAGGGCAACACAAGGTATACAATGTAACTACATAACATCGGCATCGGGTGAAGCGTTAATGAGGTTAGTCCATAAGAGGGCTGATTAGGAGTCTGGTAACAGCAGGGAAAAAGCTGTTTTTGAGTCTGTTTGTGCGTGTTCTCAGACTTCTGGATCTCTTGCCCGATGGAAGAAGTTGGAAGAGTGAGTAGGCTGGGTGGGAGGGGTCTTTGATTATGCCCGCTTTCTTTAGGCAGCGGGAGGTGTAGATGGAGTCAATGAATGGGAGGCAGGTTCGTGTGATAGACTGGGCTGTGTTCATGACTCTCTGAAGTTTCTTGCAGTCCTCGGCTGAGCAGTTGCCATACCAGGCTGTGATGCAGCCAGATAGGATGCTTTCTATGGTGCATCTGTAAAAGTTGGTAAGAGTTAATGTGGACATGCCGAATTTCCTTAGTTTCCTGAGGAAGTATAGGTGCTGTTGTGCTTTCATGGTGGTAGCGTCGACGTGGGTGGACCAGGACAGATTTTTGGTGATGTGTACCCCATGGAATTTGAAACTCCGAACCATCTCCACCTCGGCCCCGTTGATGCTGACAGGAGTGTGTACAATACTTTGCTTCCTGAAGCCAATGACCAGCTGTTTAGTTTTGTTGGCATTGATGGATAGATTGTTGTCGCTGCACCACTCCACTAGGCTCTCTATCTCCCTCCTGTATTCGGACTCATGGTTGTTCGAGATCCGGCCCACTATGGTCGTATCGTCAGCAAACTTGTAGATGGAGTTGGAACCAAATTTTGCCATGCGACGTGTGTGTACAGGGAGTAGAGTAAGGGGCTAAGTACGCATCCTTGCAGGGCGCCGGTGTTGAGGACTATTGTGGAGGAGGTGTTGTTGTTTATTCTTACTGATTGTGGTCTGTGGGTCAGAAATTTGAGGATCCAGTTGCAGAGTGAGGAGCCAAGTCCTAGGTTTTGGAGCTTTAATATGAGCTTGGCTGGGATTATGGTGTTGAAGGCGGAGCTGTAGTCAATAAATAGGAGTCTGATATAGGAGTCCTTGTTGTTGAGATGCTCTAGGGATGAGTGTAGGGCCAGGGAAATGGCGTCTGCTGTGGACCGATTGCGGCGGTATGCGAATTACAGTGGATCAGGGCGTTCTGGGAGTATGGAGGTGATGCGCTTCTTGACCAATGACTCGACGCACTTCATTACGACTTAAATTCAAAGTAACAAAAACAAAAGAAGAGACCCAATACGTTTAGCTCTAAGTGGGGGGTTATCATCAATCTCAGTGAGGATTTGACTAAAACTACCACCCAACTCTAACCAACCACCCATCACCCTGCTATGGCGCCACTCCTATTCATGATAAATGAGACAAGGGGTGCCAAAAAGCACTCCCTTCCCAAAACCACAAAGATTCCGGCACATAATACAGGAAAGGAGTAAAACTGCACAGAGTACATTTCTCACACATTTCAATGTGGCCTTTGCCAGAACAGGATAACTGGTGACTCTCGTCCTGGTGCTCATACCTCACGCACCCTATCAGGAGAAAAGACAGCAAAAAAATCATTGATGACATAATCACAAGGAAGCAACATCCAGGATTATTCAAGAATTGCAGGATAATAACACCATCTGTGTTGCACGAAAAGGCCAAAGCCATGACAGGACTATCGAACTCTCATCAGGATCTCTTGAGGATATTAACGAACAAAACATCTTGGGCGGGATTCTCCGATATGGTGGCTAAATGTTGACGCCTGCATAAACACCAGGGCGTTTCACGCCGGTGTCAACAGGCCCCTTGGCCCAGCGATTCACTTACCTGAAGGGGGCCAGCAGGGAGCCGGAGTGCTCCGCGCAGCTCCAGCTGCAAATACGGGGCCCTGCACTTCCGGCTGCGGGTCCGTGCACGCGCGAGGCGGTCCCCCGTGGCGGAGGCCCTGCACAACATGGCAGACCCACAGAGCAAGCTCCCCCCCCCCCAGATTGCACCCGCGCGCCAAACGGTGGCCCCCGATCGGAAGCCTGGCCATTTTGGAATACCCCCCGGTGACGATCCCCCCCCCGTTCCCCACCAGGGCGACCGTGGCAGCCACCACTCCGAGTGCCAGCCGGGTGGAACCATGTTAGAACCACGCCGGCGGGAACTCGGCCAGCTGCCGGCGGAGAATCGCTGTGCGGGCCTCTTTCAATGGCCCCCGACCAGCGCCACGTCAACCACGCTCTGGCGACTGTCGCCGATTCTCCAGTCCAGGGAGAATCGCGGGAAGGCGTCTGACGCCACATTCTCCGACCCCGCGCCGAGAGCAATTTCGGCGCAGAGGCGCGGAGAATCACGGCCCTTAACTTCCACCATTCCACCGCCCCGATGCCCAGGTCGGGGGTGGGGGTTGTTCGACACAATCGATTACCTCCGACCCTTCATGATAAGCAGGATAATTTAGAGCCTGTGGTCTTGGGAGTCCAACCGACCCCATGCCTCGAAGACCAGATACATTGTGCTCTGTCGAACCTGGTATGTCCAACCTCCAGATCAAGATTACTAAAGCATGGCAGCCAATTTTTAAACTAAATCAAGAACTTGCCTCCTACTTCTTGCCATGGACCGTGCACATGGACACGCCACGTCTGGTCCCTACCTCTCGAATTCATCAGGATAGGCGACACACCATGTAGCAGGATATCGACGAATTAAAGGCAGGCCCTTACCAGGAAAAGTGCTCTATCGAATACAAATATTTTCCCTTGCACCTCCATCGCTCTCCGAAGGTTATCTCACAATTCCTCAAAGTGAGCTCCAAAAACCAGCACCCTTATCCAGATCCTTATCCAGAACAACATTCTCAATGGCGGCGGTTATCCCGATGCATACGGCACCATCGAGGCAAAGGCCTGCTCACTAGCAACAACACTGCAAGCTTGGCCCCACCCCAGCCCATTCCAACCGCCGCAGTCAAATGCTCTATGATTAAACTTGGCTCCTCATTGCAAAATTCCAATAAGGATCAACCAGAGATACATTGCAAGACATATATTCCCCAAAAAAGACAATAATGAATTGTGCACCAGGAAAAAATAAAGGATTAAAGGACGAGCCAAGCCAGAGCTTGCGAAAATGCAGCTTCTCCTGCTCTCACATCATGTGACCCCCCCAAAATCTTTACTTTTAACATAATGTGCCATATTCATTTAAAGCTGAAGTTTTGCTTAAATAACTTAACTGCTTTTAGATTAGAATGCAACATTGAAGCTATCTAATGACTGATTATGAAGTAGTCAAGTGAATGTTGATCTTGCAAAGCTTGCCTGTGACTCTAACTTTAAAAAAATAGGATTGCACTTAGAATTAGCAAGGTAACTTTAGGTGACACGGTGGGGCAGTGGTTAGCATCGCTGCCTCGCAATACCAAGGACCCGGGTCACTGTCAGTGTGGAGTTTGCAAATTCTCCCTGTGTCTGCGTGGGTATCACCCCCACAACCCAAAAGATATGCTGGGTAGATGGATTGGCCACGCCAAATTGCTCCTTAATTAGAAAAAAAGAATTGCGTACTTTAATTTTTTTTTTAAAAGGTAACTTTCTAAACCACATCAGTCAAATAATCAATTGTGTTTGACCATTACATATATTTATTTATTTGTGCTCAGTTTTATGTAGGTAAATACATCTCCAGTTGTTGTGTTTACTCCACATGGTCAAGATAAGATGAGGCCCAGAGCGAGGGAACTCATAAATATCCCTGTACATTTTTGAGATTTTTTTCACTTTGTTCATAAACATGTGGCTTCCACTTAACATGCCCTATCTAGAGCACCATCCCTTTTCCATGTTTCTCTATCGCCTGGCAATGACACCTGTTATGTTCACTTTGCTTGTGAGAGTGTGCAAGAGAAGTCTTTTCTCCTCAGTGTCACCCCTGTTTTTGGTGGAATTTTCCTAACATAGCCACAAACCTACTCAACATGATTTACTGATATTTCCAGAATACAAATGTGTCTCCTTGTTGGCCTCGAGGTTAGCTTCCTGTTCTACCTGGCAAACATAGTTCCTGGTGCTATGTGTCAGGTAGGAAAAAAAGCAAATTTATACAATTAATACCTCCCTTCCCTTTAAATATCTATGAGGATGCTCTACTTTAAAAAAAATTATTCCCTGATAGCTCAAGAAGATTTCATTTAGAGGGAAATCTATATACTGTTAGTTATTGGATTGTCTTGAAGTTTTATGCTTGAAGAAAACTTCTCAAAATATATATGTTCTGAACTCTTGCAACTAAATCCACTTCTTCCTGTGGCATCATACTTTGTCGTCGTATTTTGTGCTCAAAGCATAAAAGTAGCATGTTGAAGAAACTAAAAACATAGAAATCAGAAATAAGGAAAGTGGTTAGAAAACTACCAAGGTGCAACTACTAAGAACTTGCAAAAACAAACAATTCTAAATTACTGGTATGAGATGAGTTAGAATTTGCTTTCACTAATTAAATGACATTTAAAAATTCATCCAACTGGAATTTCTGATGTCCAAAATACAATTTGAGATATAAAGGCAGAAAAATGATAGAAATTAGATCTGCATGATTGGATTTAACTGTAACATTGCATTTTATGATTTTGAATGCCTTTGTCATTGTCTTTACTTGAAGGCCTCAGTCCTTTCCAAAAGCCTGGCCATGGCCTTCAATTTTGTACCCAGAATTGTGTCTCTGTTAGCTGAAGGTCTCCAGTCTGAACATCTTTGTCGTCTTTTATTTTTCATAAATTCTGGAGGAGCCATTTAATAACCAATTGTAGTTGCTTTAATGTTATGGTTTAATGTAACAGAGTAGTTTGCTGCACCACTTCTGAGGAAAACATACAGGTTTTCATCGCTAAAGGACAATTGTGTAACAGTTGGGTTTTAGAATAATCCAAAAGTCTCACGGTGACTTTTATTTTTGCTGATAACAGCTTTTTTTTCCAGATGTTTTCATCATAAATTCAAATTCTGAAATTACTATGGCGGGATTTTATCTTGTTTCTGTGCATTGTTAGTCGATTTGCATAACCAATACACTGCTGTATTCTCATCCACATTCCTCACTTTTGATTAGTGTGTTCGTTCTTTCTTTATGCCCATCAGGAAAGGGCTATGCTGATGGAACATTACCTGATTAGTTTGTTACATATTAGAGTGCTTCTGTCAGTATAAAACATGCTTGGTTCGATTTCCAATAAAAGCAATACCATTGACCAGAAACTGGCCATAAACATACTGTGGCTACAAGAGCAGCTCAGAGGCGAGGGATCATGCAGTGAGTAACTCACCTCCTGACTCCCCAAAGCCTTTTCACCAAGTCAGGAGTGTGATGGAATAGTCTAAACTTGCCTGGATGAGTGCAACTCCAACAACATTCAAGAAGCTTGACACCAACCAAGACAAGGCAGCCCATTTGATTGGTACCTATCCACAATTACTCACTCCCTGCGCCACTGATGAACAGTGGCAGCAGTGTGTCCAATTTACAAAACTGTAGGTACTCACCAAGACTCCTGAGACAGCACCTTCCAAACCCACGACCACTACCATCTAGAAGAACAAGGACGGCAGATACGTGGGAACACCACCACCTGGAAGTTCTCCTCCAAGCCGCAAACCATCCTGACTTCATATAATCATAGAATCCCTACAGTGCAGAGGAAGGCCATTCGGCCCATTCAGTATGCACCATCCCTTTGAAAGAGCACCCTACTTAGGCCCAATTCCTCACCCTATTCCTACAACCCTACCCTCAGGGGCAATTTAGCATGACCAATCCACCTAACTTGTAATCTTTGGACTGTGGGAAGAAACCAGAGCACCCAGAGGAAACCCACGCACACACAGGGAGAACGTACAAACCCCACACAGACAGTTGCCAGAGGTCAGAATTGAACCTAGGTCCCTGGCGCTATGAGACAGCAGTGCTAACCACAGTGCCGCCGTGCCGTTCCCACTGTGAATTGGAAATATATCGCAATTCCGTCACTGTCCCTGGGTCAAAATCTTGAAAGGTCCTCCCCAACAGCACTGTGCGTGCACCTACACCACTGGACTACTGCAATTCAAAATGGCAGCTCACCAACACCTTCTCGGGGACGCATAGGGATGGGCAATAAATGCTGCCCTAGCTGGTGAATCCCACATTTCTTGAATGTATTAAAGAAATCTATTATTATTACATCAATATAGGATTATTTTACTTCCTATTTATTTGGTGTTTTATTCCATTTAATACTTTTTCTATTGTATGATAGTTGATTCCACAAGGAATGTCCATACCAAGTGCGGTCTTCAGATAAAGTGGATTTAAAGGCCAATTGATAGTTGGATCATGTCGCATGGACATAATTCATTCCCCATTTTAAAGTTATATATTATTTCCATGTTTTGCGATTAAAGTAATATCCTGCATTCACGTTTATAATGGAAATGGTGTACTTTATTATTACATATTCTGTAAGTAGAAGCAGTCTGGAATTGGTATCGCATCTCAAAATCTATCTCAGTGCACGCATTTTAAATGATTCCAAAATCAACTCAACCCTCAGCTTGCCACGGATAAAACACCTGTTCAGTGCTAGTTATTAATCCAATACAAATTTTTAACTGCCCTAGCCAACATGATGTGATTCCAGGCCAACCTGTCTTGGCAGGCTGCCTGCACAGCTATGTCATTTGCAGGTGTTACATTTACATAGCACACATTGCACATTTGCCACAGAGACCATAGTAACACAAAAGTATTGGAGAAATTCCACATTTCATCCTGGACCTGTGAAACTCGGCAGTGGTTATTGCAAAGAGCCATGTCAAGAATCCTGCTAATTTAATCAGCAACATTTTATACCTTTGGCAAAATTGAGTTTCAGCAGAGGAGGAGTGGACTCAATAAAAACATCAAATATGACCCACTGATGAAATCAAAATGAAAATGTGACATTTGTTCTGGTCTCGTGTTACAAAGTGAATTCCATTTTTTTGCCCGGAATAGTGCTACAAACCTCCGCATGGTTGTGTTTTCAACTCCGTTCACTTCTACCTTATCATTCAGTCTGTTGAAAAAGAATATGATTCACTTGTTTTTAACGTGAATCATAAGTTGTCACTTTTACTGTGAGTACTACTGATTGAATTATTCAGCATGAATCATCAGGGGCTAGTCTACATGCAGCAAGGAGTCAGACTCCTCTCATTCAGGCATGGCAGAGAATTCAGAGCTAAGGAGAGACAACAGAGCTGATTTCTGTAGCACAGGGGGATAATTGCGATGATTAGGTGCTAAATACAGCAACCGTTGCAATGAGCTGATGCAGGAGACTCCACATATTATGTAATTGCCTAGTAACTAATTCACAGCAAGTAATTTTGTTGTGAATAATTATTGGAGAGATTTCCTGAAGCCTGTGGGAGTGGTACACCAAACATAGTTCTGATGAGATGTAGACACTGGTCCTTCCGTAACGATTTTTCAACATTTAGAGGATCCAATCTCACTTGGGCTACCTGGGGAGATGTGATGGGTGAGGGGAGAACGTTCTTTGCCTGAGGCAAGGAGGAGATAAAGAATATAGATACATTTTTCAGAAGTTAGGAAGCAATCGCCTGTTGGCCATCTTGACTGGTTAATGTGGCATAATCACTCCTGTGAAGTGCCTTGAGACATATTTACTACGTTGACTGAAGTTGTTGGAACACTAGCGTCTGTCTCATCAGATGATGGTTTCCGCTTTGGTGGTCAGTTCTGTGTAAAACAGAACCTGAAGTGGCGCGGAGGCCCCACACTAGGTTGATATGCTACAAAGCAATGGGTTGTGAATTGGCACAAGAGATATTCCACCATGGGATGAATAAACAGTCGATTGTGCGCTGCCACCAAATGTGCCAAGCGGATTTTTTCGAGGGAAGGAGGCAGAATTTCTCCAGCCATCATTGTTGGCTATGTAGACTGTTGTAAATGGTCAAACAGGATTGCTAAATTACCGCCAAGAGTGCCAAATAATTTGGATGTTTTGTTCTCTGACCTTCTGTTCATTTTACGCAAAGTTAAAATAGTCAAAGCTGATTTAATGTAGGACCCTTTTATGTGAGTAATGGAGTGTAATAAGTCCACGGAGGCAGAAGTCCCTTCACCAGAATTCCTTTTATTTACAAACCCAACAGCTGAATAACCATGACCATTCAGTCTGTTGTCAACACCGGGAGTTCAGAGGATCTGACGCTCCCTGTTCTCTACACAGAAAGGGGTTCCCTGATTGGCCCACTAATCAGGGAACTCGTATTCTAATTGGCCAATCTCAAAGGCCTGGCCTAAGTCATTACACCCCTCCCCCCCAAAGTCCGAGGAGCCCCCATGGTCCTCGTGACTCATGGGTCTCCTGCTTCGTTTTTGCGCCGGGTCCAGCTCCTCCACTTCGGCCTCCAACGTAGGGGGGTTATAACGGCTAGGCGCCCGTCTTTTCCGATGTGAGCGCCTGATGGGCAGTTCGTCCCTTTCCTCCGGCGGCAGGGGTACAGCTGCGGCATCGTCCACGGTGTCCATATCCGAATCCGATGTGCTCACCAGTGGTGTCGGAGGGGCGTGAATAGTTTGTCGGAGAGGACTCTCCACGGTCCTTGGTATGCTGGTTTGAGTCAGCTCCGGAGGAGGAAACAAATCCGAGGCCCGCACCTGGTCCAGGTGTTTCTTTATTACATGTTTTCCCACACGTATCTCATATGACACAGGTCCTGTCCTGGCCTTGACTGTTCCTGCTACCCATGTGGGGCCATTCGCATAATATCTGACTCATACATTTTCACCCGTATTGAATTGCCTTTCTCAGCGAGTGTTGCCATGGCCCCTGCATTGTGCCTCTTGGTGTCGTTCTATTCTGCCACCTAAATTTGGGAATAGTAGACTCAGCCGGGTTCGGAGTCATCTGCCCATGAGTAGCTCTGCCGGTGCTATTCCCGTTGTGGCGTGTGGGGTTGTTCTGTAGTCAAATAGCCAGCGCGACAGTTTGGTGTCCAATGATGCTGCTGACTGTTTCTTCAACCCAACTTTTAAGGTCTGGATTGGATTGGATTGGATTTGTTTATTGTCACGTGTACCGAGGTACAGTGAAAAGTATTTTTCTGCGAGCAGCTCAACAGATCATTAAGTACATGGGAAGAAAAGGGAAGAAAAGAAAATACATAATAGGGCAACACAACATATACAATGTAACTACATAAGCATTGGCATCGGATGAAGCATACAGGGTGTAGTGTTAATGAGGTGAGTCCATAAGAGGGTCATTTAGGAGTCTGGTGACAGTGGGGAAGAAGCTGTTTTTGAGTCTGTTCGTGAGTGTTCTCAGACTTCTGTATCTCCTGCCCGATGGAAGAAGTTGGAAGAGTGAGTAAGCCGGGTGGGAGGGATCTTTGATTATGCTGCCCGCTTTCCCCAGGCAGCGGGATGTGTAAATGGAGTCAATGGATGGGAGGCAGGTTCGTGTGATGGACTGGGCGGTGTTCACGACTCTCTGAAGTTTCTTGCGGTCCTGGGCCGAGCGGTTGCCATACCAGGCTGTGATGCAGCCCGATAGGATGCTTTCTGTGGTGCATCTGTAAAAGTTGGTAAGGGTTAATGTGAACATGCCGAATTTCCTTAGTTTCCTGAGGAAGCATATGTGCTGTTGTGCTTTCTTGGTGGTAGCGTCGACGTGGGTGGACCAGGACAGATTTTTGGAGATGTGCACCCCTAGGAATTTGAAACTGCTAACCATCTCCAGCTCGGCCCCCTTGATGCTGACAGGGGTGTGTACATGGCTCTCCGGGTGGTATTGTGCCAGGCAGCACGGTAGCCTTGTGGATAGCACAATTGCTTCACAGCTCCAGGGTCCCAGGTTCGATTCCGGCTTGGGTCACTGACTGTGCGGAGTCTGCACATCCTCCCCATGTGTGCGTGGGTTTCCTCCGGGTGCTCCGGTTTCCTCCCACAGTCCAAAGCTGTGCAGGTTAGGTGGATTGGCCATGATAAATTGCCCTTAGTGTCCAAAATTGCCCTTAGTGTTGGGTGGGGTTACTGGGTTATGGGGATAGGGTGGAGGTGTTGACCTTGGGTAGGGTGCTCTTTCCAAGAGCCGATGCAGACTCGATGGGCCGAATGGCCTCCTTCTGCACTGTAAATTCTATGATAATCTATGATACCTATGATAATCCTTATGTGCCGAATGCCATTCGACTTCAAAAATTTTGTGAACTCGTGGCTGGTGAAAACCAATCCATTATCCAAAACTAACACCTCCGGGATACCACGAGTTGCGAACGAGGTGCGGAGTTTTTCCAATGGTAGTTGTTGAATTTGCAGAGTTCATTTTGTAGACATCCAGCCATTTGGAATGGGTGTCTACGGTTATAAAAAACATTGAACCCATAAACACGCCTGCAAAATCGACATGAATTCGCGACCATGGTCTACCTGGCCATTCCCATGCGTGCAGCGAGGCTGCCGGTGGCACTTTCTGCCCATGTTGGCATTCTTGGCACCGAACTACCAATGCCGCTATGTCTGTTTCCAGGCCCGACCGCCAGACATAGCTTCTGGTCAGCATTTTCATTTTTGAGACTCCAGGGTACCCATGATGTAGTTCAGCCAGTATGGCTCGACGGCCTTGACTTGGAACTATTACTGGAGCCCCCATAGCAGGATCCCGTCTTCCACAGTGATCTGCTCTTTTCCGCTTCAGTAAGGGTGGAATTCCACCTGGACCGGTCTTTCTATCTCCCAGTTAGCACCATGTGTTTAATTTTTGATAAAACCGGTTCCCTTTGAGTCTATAAACGAATGTTTTGTGCGGCCACTGGAAGGGTGTCCAGGAAATGTAACGTCATTACCGTTTCCTCTATTTTGGGTACTAATGGTGGGGTGTCCGGTAATGGCAGCCTGCTTAATGCATCGGCGTTTGCCACCCGGGTTCCTGGCCGATGCTCCAGTTGATACTGGTACGCCGCCAGTTGTAGGGCCCATATCCAGCTTTGAGAATAGGAGTCCTCCAGCCAGCTTTGCACACAAATCCTCAATCCGGGGAATTGGATATTTGTTCAGTTGTGAGTAGCGGTTAATCATTTGTTTGAAATCTGCACAAAGGCAGACCGAGCCGTCCGGCTTAAGGATAGGCACCATGGGTGCCGCCCGCTCTGCAAACTGGACCGGTTTTATTATTCTCTCACGCTCCAATCGTTTGATTTCCATATCGACTTTCTGCTTTAATGCGAAGGGTACTGGTTGGGCCTTGTAGAATTTTGGGACTGCCTCTGGATCTACATGCAATGTCGCCTTTGCTCCCTTTATTGTTCTGAGCCCTTCTCGGAAAACCTCTGGGTATCTGCACAGGAGTTCGCTCAGGCGACCATTTTCCAGCTGGAATATGTTTACCCAATCCAGCTGGATCTCTTTTAGCCAGTTTCGTCCGAATAAGCTTGGCCCCGCACCTTTCACTCCCATTAAAGGCAGCCTAACCAATTGCTCTCCATAAGCCACAGTTACATGCATTGGCCTAAAACTCTCAGTGGTTCCCCTGTGTATGTCCTCAGTTTTTCCAAGGTCCTGGTTTGGAATAAGGGTTGGGGTCCAGTGCGAATTTTATTGAATACGGTTTCCCCTACCGTGGGCAGTGTCATGATATTCAGGTAAACGTCATAGCACAAACATACATACATACTGATGGACAGATCAACGGACCAATCAACGCACACACAACATCACAGGCAAGAGCATACACAGTACAAAACAGGGAACACGACATTTCCTGGGCATTCCAGCAGGAGACAGCTCAGGGCACAGAGCTCATAGCAAGCCACTCAGACATCCACCATGTGCTGAGTGCCACTCCAAGATAGTATTAGGAATAGGTCCACAGATTCTAGGGTTATGATCGAACCTCAGTAACCAGTTTACCACTGTAAATAAGTGTTAGTAATTATACTGAGTTGTACCATTCGCAACCGTGTTGGTTCGTCTGTGTAGCAGAGTACCCAACACATCAGGTAGCACGGTAGCACAAGTGATTAGCACTGTGGCTTCAGAGCGCCAGGGTCTCAGGTTCGATTCCCTGCTGGGTCACTGTCTGTGCGGAGTCTGCACGTTCACCCCGTGTCTGCGTGGGTTTCCTCCGGGTGCTCCGGTTTCCTTCCACAGTCCAAAGACGTGCAAGTTAGGTGGATTGGCCATGATAAATTGTCCTTAGTGACCAAAAAAGGTTAGGAGGGATTATTGGGTTACGGGGATAGGGTGGAAGTGAGGGCTTAAATGGGTCGGTGCAGACTCGATGGCCCGAATAGCCTCCTTCTGCACTGTATGTTCTATATTCTATCACTGATACGGCTGCTCCAGTGTCGACTTCCATCAGTGTGGGACGTCCATTCAACCTTATGGATAATTTAATGGGTTTTGATTTCACCATCGTTACACAATTTAGTTGTTCCTCGTCGGAGGTAGGTGGGGCTTCTAGGGTATGCATTCTCCTGTACCCCGGCCTACATGACCTTCTACAAGATGATGGTTTTGGGCTTCTATTTCTCCTTTCTGGCTCCAATCTCTGGCAACAACTACAATATTTTGCCGGGCGATAGGCTGCAGGGGCTGCTGTCTGTCTGGACCTAATTTTACCTTGCTTTGGAGGGCTTCTGCGAGTGGGTCTGGTTAACTTAGTATCCGAGTCGTTCCTGAGGGTGGCTATGCAGTTGCCTATCCCCCAGCAGTAGTCCCTTAACTCAGTTTCACTGGTATGGGCATCTACCTCCATTGCAGTACCCTGTAACTCACGCGCTCCGCTTGCCGCTTTGTCTAAGGACAAAGCCAGCTGCAATGCTTGTTTACAATCCAGCTCGGCCTCTGCTAACAGACGTTTCTGGATTGTTAAATTATTTATTCTACACCAAACGATCTCGGAGCATCTCATTTAGCGTCAGGTCAAACTCACAAGCCTCTGCTAATCGCCTTAATCTTGTTAAAAAGTTTGTAACTGAATCCCCCGTGTCTCGGAATGCTGAGTAAAACCGGTACCGTCGCAGGATCAGAGGTGGTGGAGTGTCATAGTACTCTTTTACTAAGTGCATCAATTCCTGGAAAGTTTTCATCTCCAGTGCCTCAGGAAAAGTGAGACTGCGCATAATGACTGCTGGCCCACACGCGGTCAGCAGAATGACCCATGGCTTTTCATCCAGTATTATATTGTTTGCTCTAAAGAAATACTTCATCCGCTCTACATATTGGACCCAGTCTTCCACTGCAGGGTCTAAGAGTCCAACTTTCCAAATAAAGGAATTTTGCCTGTCAGTGGTTTACCCTCAATATGCGGCGGCTACTAATGAGCAGGTTTCTTCAGGTCATTCCGTTTTCCTCATCGCCACTGTAATAAGTCCACGGAGGCAGAATTCCCATCACCAGAATTCCTTTCATTTACAAACCCAGCAGCTGAACCACCATGACCATTCAGTCTGCTGTCTACACCAGGAGTGCAGAGGATCTGACACTCCCTGTTATATACACAGAAAGGGGTTCCCTGATTGAGCCACTAATCAGGGAACTCGTATTCTAATTGGCCAATCTCAAAGGCCTGGCCGAAATCATTACAGGAGGATCTAATCTTCGAGCTAGCTTCAAGCATAAGCTTAGTAGGCAGGCTCTTGGCCTATCATAAACTTTCTGTCTGTTTTCAACATCACCATTTAAGTAAACTATTGCTCACTTAACTTTTTGATACTTGGGAAACACATAGTTGGTGAGCTGGTAACTGTGAAGTTGAACAGCTGACTCTGCTGCTTGTATCAAGAACAAATCCACATTTTCTGTGAGGAGACACTGAACTTCTCAATGGCAGCTAATATGTTTCTGTGAGCTATCTCATGTTGCAATGGCATTGTCGCGATCCATCCCTTTTAATTTTTTCTTCTGTTGAAATGTCATTGACTGCTGCAGAAGGATGAACACATGAGCAGAAGTAATCTTCTGATAGCTCATTGAGGTAAACACTCCTCGAATGAAATTTACCAGCCGTCCGGGAGTATGCCAGGAAGTGGGGAGGAGCATCCAAAATGATGAGAAAGGCATGGGTAGAGTACTTGTCATCTAACCCCTGCTATGCCATCTGACGAGCAGCGATGAAGGTGGCAGGTGGCCCTCCCATCCAGCAGCCAATTGAGCCACATAAGTGGCTTCTATTTGGGCACTTATTGATCCACAGGAACAATGACTGGGGAAAAAGTGCCATCTGCTTTCAACAACACATGCCCGCACGCCATCCTTCCCCCCCTCCCCCTACTCTCCCCCACAAAATTTGTCTGATAGCCACAGTGCCCCCAAATTCCAATGATCTGGTTGGGTGGTGGCAGCCTTCCATGGCATCTTCTTCTTCAAAGTGCAGTCCCAGCAGTGGTCAGCCGGCTGTGCTGCTGAGCTCTCTGATTAGTGGGTCGTTCCTGGGGGTGGATCGCTGTCCCTAACAGGTGCAGACAACCTGGCAGCAACCAATTCATTTACTGTGATCCTGGAACACCAAAGTGGGGCTGTGCCCCAAGCCCACGCTTCCAGTCTGCCGGTAACACCTCGGCCACAATAACAAAATTCCTCCTTTCATGTGTGCACAAACCTGCACAGTGAATGCCGCTAGGCTAACCAAATCAATTGGGTTAGATGCCTCTTCTTCATCTTTGTAACCTTGTCCAAGCTAGGCTGTTGGAATGAAAAATGACTGGTGGCTGTAAGGGTCTAATGTGAAATTGGGCAGTCTTAATCCAGTTTCACTGCTGACAAAGGATCATCGCTCTGAAACGTTAACCCTTATTTCCTTCCTCAAACAGTGGCCGGGATTTTCCGCTCCAGTTTGCATTGGGCAAGTTCAGCAATAGGAGCGGAAAATATTGCAAGAAGTGCAAAGTCAGGTTTAATGGCGGAGGGAAAACCTGCCGCGATTGTCCCCTCCTCCCGTCAGTGGAGAACCGTCTTTTCCACAGTTCAATATCAGGAACTCATTGGAATACATTTGTATCTCAATATCAGGCCCACACGCTGGAACCATGCAAATCATGACTGGCTTCAAAAGACGTGCACTTGGTGAGCACACCTCTGATGGGAGCTGAGAGATGAGAGCAGCACTCATGGAGCAGCTCCAACACCCTCCATCATCCCAGCGATACTCAACTTCATTGGGCATGTTAGTGAAGAGGATCCAGGGCACCTTCTGGTGTGCACCACACACGTGCTGTAGTACATTAGGTGGAGGTAGGAATCCCCAAGGGGGCGGATGGTCGGAGGGCGGCCCAACCTCAGGGACTAGCTGCAGTCCAGTTGGGTTTTGGGCTTTTGGAAAGGGCGGTCCCATCGATAGTGGTGATGCAGTCACAGAGCCAGGGACAGCATGAGGACGTATCAGCAATCATCCAGCACCTGCAAGTGCAGTTAGAGGAGGTGCCGGCCATGCATAACTCCCAGGTCAACACCGCATTGGTGGCATCCACAATGGAGGCCTTGAGGACAAAAGTATCAGTCATTGGTCAGGATGTCCAAGGCTTGGGGCTCTCTGTATGGGCTGATGCTCAGGGGCTGTTTAGCACAGGGCTAAATCGCTGGCTTTGAAAGCAGACCAAGGCAGGCCAGCAGCACAGTTCAATTCCCGTAACAGCCTCCCCGAACAGGCGCCAGAATGTGGCAACTAGGGGCTTTTCACAGTAACTTCATTTGAAGCCTATTTGTGACAATAAGCGATTTTCATTTCATTTCATTTCATTTCATGCTGAGGCCTAGGACAGGAATGTCCTGTCACAGACAGCCAATAAGTAGCCCAGGGATCATCCTGAGGGGGGAGAAAGCGATGGGGTCCTTGCCGGTGACTACCACAGGGGAGGTGTCAGAACACCACAGCGCCTCAGACTCCTCCCTCTTCTCCCTGGCGCATGTGATGGACAGTGGGCAGAGTAGGGTGGGACCACACCACCTGTGACACCCGACCAGCAGCCGGGCCCATCCAGGCCCGGTCGCCCCAGAAGACGGCCACCAAAGTGGACCCACATCACAGCGCGGGAATCGCAGCAGGCATCCTCCACTCCTCTGTGGCCTGATGCCAGCCAGCACCCCATCCTCACCGGTTGCTTCCTGTTCCTCTGGGGCTGGCTCCACTGCTGCAGGATCCTCCCCGAGCAGCCCCTGCTCGTACAGCCTCAGTGCATCCCCCAGGGCTGTAGCGACTAAGATGAAGGCCACCATTCCTGGTTGGATTCCAAAGTCCATTGTCTGCAGGGGGTGAAAGGCAGACATGTTAGCATGGTGCGTACCACCCTGCCTAACCAAGTCCAACAGACTATACTGTGGCCCTGGTCTGAACTGCAAACCTTGCCATCGCATATCCCCCTCTCTCCCCCATTCCTACACACATACCCGGCCGTTCCCCGGCACTCTGCCCTCCGAGCATGGCGCCATCAGTGCCCGGGGGTTCTCTGGCCTTGGCTCTATCTCTGCTTTTAGGGGTACCGTTAGCTGGCACTCCATGACAGTGGTACGCTCCGCGGTCCCTGTCTGGCGCCCTCATGTAGGGGTTACTATGGGCGTTCCCCTTGGATGGGCCCCGTGATGCCCCGCCGGCAGGTGCCAGCCAGTTTGGGGGCATGGAGGGAGAGTTAGTGGGGTGGAGGGTGGAATATAGGTGTGGGGGGGGGTGGAGAGTGTGAGCGGTGTGCAGGGGTGGTGGAGTGGAGGGCGAAGTGCAGGGGTGGTGGGGTGGATGGTGGGGGGTGGAGTACAGTGGTGGTGGGGTGGGGTATCACTCTGGGCCATGGTGGGCAGTCAGGTGTGCAGCAAAATAGTTGCCTTGCAAGCCGAGGCAATGGCAGTCTGTGCCTGGGCATCCCAGTCCTGTGGGGGGTACCCTGACACCACAACCCATCCCCTGGTCACTGCCCATCACCCCCTGCTCCCCCCCCCCCCCCCACCCCCGGCTAGGCAGATGTTCTGAATGAAAAATTTTAACAGGCGAGAGACTAAAGCATTGCTGTACAAAGTGGTAGTGGTTTGGATGTCCTTGTACACAAATCACAGGAAATTAACATACTGGCACAGCAAGTAACTAGGAAGACAAATTGTATACTTGCCTTTATTGCAAGCACATTGAAGAATAAGAGCAAGGAAATCTTGCTGCAGTTATACAAGGCTTTGATGAGACCACACATGGCGAATCATATACTGTCTTGATTGCCTTTCCTAAAGAAGGATCTATTTGGCTTAGAACGAGTGCAACAAAGGTTTACTAGATGGTTTCCCAGGGTGTGAGTGTTTTCCTATGAGGAGAGATGGAGTAGAATGGCCTGTATTCTCTGGAGTTTAGAAGAATGAGAGGTGATCTCATTAAAACACATAACATTCTTAAGGGATTTGATAGGGTCGGTGCTAGAAGCTGTTTCTCCTTGCTAGAGAGTCTAGAACTCGGTGTCACAATGTCAGGGTTGTCATAATATGCACCCATGCACATCATGAGGTAAAGACAGGCAGTGACAGACACCCAGGTTAGCCAATCAACACACAGGACAGAACACAACCAATCACCAGGCAGAACACTAGAGGGGGGTTTCCCACTATAAAATACACGAGGCATCAGCACTCTGCCTCTTTCCACTGGTGACAACTGTAGTGACAATCAGGGTGTATATATCAGTTAGCACCTTCTACACGTGGATCAGAGCTAGTCTGGTCTAGCTAGTTAGAGTTAGTACACTTAGAGTAGTAGAGTGTCAACCCACAGCAAGCTGTATGCATTGTTACAGAAGTTCAATAAATCGTATTGAACCAACGTCTAAGTTTGGGGTCTGCTTTACAGTCCAACTGCATCCAGTTGCAGTCTGTGTTAGCCCAGGGTGAATAACACGACCAAGGTAAGAGGTCAGCTATTTAGGACTGAGTACCCTAATGCATCTCAATATTTGCTCAATGCTAATCAATTTAGTGGTCGTTTTAATGCTAACTTAGCTTTTAAGGACAGAGCCTTATCCTCAATCATTCCATTAAAAACATGTTTTATTATCATACAGCATCTATTTATGACATTCAAAATTGGAAAAGCCTCTTAAACTAACCTGTCAAATGGTTCCTGGCTCCACACAGGCTCCCACCAAGGTGCATAAGTTGACTGACTTGACGTGTTTTGCACATCCACTTGGGGGGGGGGGGGGGGGGGAGGGGGAAGCAAAGAGGAGAAAGGTGAAGGAAAGGTGGATAAGATTGGAGGGGGGGGGGAATTAAATAGATATTAAGAAAGAAAGAAATGGTAAAAGACAGTTAAAATGAAATGAAAACAAATGGGTCGAGGTGGGGTAGAGCTAATCATCTGAAGTTGTTGAATTCGATGTTGAGACCAGAAGGCTGTAACGTGCCTAACCGGAAGATGAGATGTTGTTCTCCAGTTTGCGTTGAGCTTCACTGGAACATTGCAGCAGGCCAAGGACAGACATGTGGGCATGGGAGCAGGGTCTTGTGTTAAAATGACAAGCAACGGGAAGGCCAGGGTCCTGAATGCGCACAGACCGAAGATGCTCAGCAAAGCGATCACCCAGTCTGCGTTTGGTCTCTCCGATATAGAGGAGACCACATTGGGAGCAGCGAATGCAGTAGACCAGATTGGAAGAGATGCAGGTGAAACGCTGCTTAACCTGGAATGAGTGTTTTGGGCCTGGGATGTTAAGCATGGAAGAGGTAAAGGAGCAGGTGTTACATGGGGAGGTGCCATGGGTGATGGGAGAGGTACTAGGTATGGTGGAGGAGTGGACTAGATTGTCTCGGAGGGAACGGTTTCTGCGGAATCCTGACAGAGGGAGTGAAGGGAAATGTTTGGTGGTGGCATCACACTGTAGTTGGTGAAAATGGCGGAGGATTATGCTTTGCATACGGAAGCTGGTGGGATGAAATGTGAGGACGAGGGTGATGCACGATCAGTTACACAAAGATGAGAGTTGAATGCAACTGAGGCTTTATTACACTAAGATGTGTGGCCTCCTACAGCAGCTGGCAAAATGGTTGCTGTACGGGAGCACAGATATTTATACTCCGCCTACTGGGCGGAGCCAGCAGGCAGGGAACTACCCCCATACCTGTAGGACAGGGCCTTACCACAAATCACCTAATATATATACATCAGTGGCGACTACCACATTCACCCCCTGTTAAAATTGAGTCCGGCGGGGGTGGTGGAGAACTATATACAAGTGGATGTTTTAAAATACAGAGAAAAGAAATTGAGTCCAGCGGGGGTGGAGGAGAATTATACAGAAGGATGATGTTTTAAGAGTCCAGATCAAATTACAGGTTCAGTCGGTCCAGAGCCTTGATCTGCAGTTGGGAGCGCCGCAGTGGTAGCGGCGATTCCGGTGCCGGTCTGGTCCTCGATGACTCCAGGAGCATGCCAAAATCCTCTTCATCCTCGGGTGTGGGCAGGGGGAGGACGGATTGTCCTGGGGCGGGGGTTGCGGCTGGATGCGCTGGGGGAGGGGAGGGTGGCGCCGGGCCGGAGGGGTGTGTGTGTGTGGAACCTATTGGTGCCAGGTCCCTGAGGGAGACAGTATCATGGCGGCCGTCGGGGTACACTACGTAGGCATACTGTGGGTTGGCGTGGAGCAGCTGTACCCTTTCAACCAACGGGTCCGCCTTGTGGAGTCTTACGTACTTACAGAGGAGTATGGGTCCTGGAGCTGCGAGCCAAGTCAGGAGCGACACCCCGGAGGTGGACTTCCTGGGGAAGGCAAAGAGACGTTCATGGGGTGTGTCATTAGTCGCAGTGCATAGGAGCAACCGAATGGAGTGCAGTGCGTTGGGGAGGATCTCCTGCCAGCGGGAGGCCGGGAGATTTCTGGACCATAGGGCCAGCTGGATGGCACTCCAGACCGTCCCATTCTTCCTCTCCACTTGCCCGTTTCCCCGGGGGTTATAGCTGGTCGTCCTGCTTGAGGCGATACCCTTGTTGAGCAGGAACTGACGCAGCTCATCGCTCATGAATGAGGATCCCCTGTCGCCGTGGATGTAGGCGGGGAAGCTGAACAGAGCGAAGATGGTGTTGAGGGCTTTGATGACGGTGGCGGACGTCATGTTAGGGCATGGGATGGCGAACGGGATTCTGGAGTACTCATCGACCACATTGAGGAAGTACGTGTTACGGTCGGTGGAGGGGAGGGGCCCTTTGAAGTCCACGATGAGGCGTTCAAAGGGGCGGGAAGCCTTCACCAGGCGCGTATGGTCTGGCTGGTAGAAGTGCGGTTTGCACTCCGCACAGACCTGGCAGTCTCTGGTGATTGCCCTGACTTCCTCGATGGAATAGGACAGATTGCGGGCCTTGATGAAATGGTACAAACGTGTGTCTCCCGGGTGACAAAGGTTGTCGTGCAGAGTCCGGAGTCGGTCCACCTGTGCGCTGGCATATGGTACCTAGGGATAGGGCATCGGGGGGCTTGTTGAGCTTACCGGGGCAAAACAAAATCTCATAGTTGTAGGTGGAGAGCTCGATCCTCCACCTCAAGATTTTATCGTTTTTGATCTTGCCCCGCTGTATGTTGTTAAACATGTAAGCTACCAGCCGTAGGTCAGTGAGGAGAGTGAATCTCCTGCCGGCCAGGTAATGCCTCCAATGTCGCACAGCTTCAACGATGGCTTGGGCCTCTTTTTCGACGGAGGAGTGCCGAATTTCAGAGGCATGAAGGGTTCGTGAAAAGAATGCCACGGGCCTGCTTGCCTGGTTGAGTGTGGCGGCCAGAGCGACGTCTGATGCATCGCTCTCGACTTGGAAGGGGAGTGTCTCGTCGACTGCATGCATCGCGGCCTTGGCGATGTTGGCCTTAATACGGTGGAAGGCCTGGTGAGCCTCGGCCGTTAGGGGAAAAAGAGTGGATTGGATGAGTGGGCGGGCCTTGTCCGCATAATTTGAGACCCACTGGGCGTAGTAAGAAAAGAACCCCAGGCAACGTTTGAGGGCCTTTGGGCAGTGGGGAGGGGGAGTTCCATGAGGGGGTGCATGCGGTCGGGATCGGGCCCCAAACTCTGTTCTGGACCACATAGCCGAGGATGGCTAAGCGGTTCGTGCTGAACACACACTTGTCTTGTTGTAAGTGAGGTTGAGGAGAGTGGCAGTGCGGAGAAATTTGGCAAGGTTGGCGTCATGATCCTGCTGATCATGGCCGCAGATGGTGACATTGACAACGTACGGGAAAGTGGCCCGCAGCCCGTACCGGCCGACCATTCGGTCCATTTCACGTTGGAAAACCGTGACCCCGTTGGTGACGCTGAAACGAACCCTGAGAAAGTGATAAAGGCGGCCATCTGCCTCGAAGGCGGTGTATGGGCGGGGTCTGCCTTACGGATGGGGAGCTGGTGGTAGGCGGATTTAAGGTCAACAGTTGAGAAGACCCGGTACTGTGCAATCTGATTGACCATATCAGATATGCGTGGGAGGGGGTACGTGTTGAGCTGCGTGTACCGATTGATGGTTTGGCTGTAGTCCACGACCATTCTGTGTTTCTCCCCAGTTTTCACCACTACCACTTGGGCTCTCCAGGGGCTGTTGCTGGCCTCGATGTTGCCTTCCCGAAGCAGTCGCTGGACTTCGGACCTAATGAAGGTCCTGTCCTGAGCGCTGTACCGTCTGCTCCTGGTGGCGACGGGTTTGCAATCTGGGGTTAAGTTTGCAAATAGGGAATGTGGGTCGACCTTTAGGGTCGCGAGGCCGCGCACAGTAATGGGTGGTAGGGGCCCGCCGAATTTCAATGTTAGGCTCTGGAGGTTACACTGGAAGTCCAGGGTGAGTAGTAAGGCAGCGCAGAGGTTGGGGAGGACGTAGAGTCGGAAGCCATTAAACTCCACGCCCTGGATAGTGAGAGTGGCTGTGCAGTACCCTCGGATCGCCACGGAGTGCGACCCGGAGGCCAGGGAGATTCTCTGATTGGCGGGGTGTACCGCGAGGGAGCAGCGCCTTACCGTATCGGGATGAATGAAGCTCTCGGTGCTCCCGGAGTCCAGCAGGCAAGCGATCTCGTGCCCATCGATTTTCACGTTTGTAGAGGTGGTTGCTAGGTTGTGTGGGTGAGACTGGTCAATCGTACCGAGGCGAGACGCGGCTGATCGTCGATGGTGGCAGACGATGGGGTGCCCAGAGGGCATGGGTCCTGGTAAGATGGCGGCGCCCACGGGCCGCACGTGGTGGGGGTTGAACAAGATGGCGGCGCCCATGGGCCGCACGTGGTCCGAGGAGGGAAAGATGGCGTCGCCCACTGGCCGTGCGTGGTCCGAGAAGGGGAAGATGATGGCGCCCACTGGCCGTACGGGGGGGTGGGGGTCGGAACAAAAGCGGTGACTGAACAGGCCTGGCACACGCCGTGAAGTGCCCCTTCTTGTCGCAGGCCTTGCAAAGGCGCTCCGGGCTGGGCAGCGTTGTCGGGGGTGTTTTGGCTGCCCACAGAAGTAACATTTGGGCCCCCGGGGTTGGTTGGCTGTCGCGCGGCCGGGGGTGTAGGTCTGGATGTTGCGCGAGCGACCGTCAGCGAGAGCACGAGCTTTTTGGTTGCCGTGAGGTCGAGTGTGGCCCCTTCTAAAAGGCGTTGGCGAATGTAATCTGATCCTATCCCCGTAACAAAAGCGTCCCTCATAAGCAAGTTCGAGTGTTCCATGGTTGTGACGGCCTGACACAAACAGTCTCTGACTAGGGGAATTAGAGCACGCCAGAAGTCTTCTACTGACTCACCAGGGAGTTGACTGCGCATGGAGAGGATGTGTCTGGCGTAAAGCGTGTTAGTCCGCTGAGCGTAGTTTTCTTTCAGTAGCGGCATGGCTTTGTCGTAGTTCGACGCGTCCTGGATAAACCGGAAAGACGTTGGAGCTCAGCCGCGTATAGAGGATCTGAATCTTCTGAGCTTCCGGAATTGGGTCTGGTGCAGACCTGATGTAAGCTTCGAAACAGGCTAGCCAATCTTCAAAGTCCTTTTTGGCGCTGCCTGATTGCGGATCCAGCTGCAGGCGATCCGGCTTGATGCGGAGGTCCATCTTCTGAAAACTTCAGTGTAATAAATTGATGCACGATCAATTACACAAAGACGAGAGTTGAATGCAACTGAGGCTTTATTACACTAAGATGTGTGGCCTCCTACAGCAGCTGGCGAAATGGCTGCTGTACGTGAGCACACATATTTATACTCCGCCTACTGGGCGGAGCCAGCAGGCAGGGAACTACCCCCGCACCTGTAGTACAGGGGCTTACCACAAATCACCCAATATATACATCAGTGGTGACAACCACAGAGAGGGACTCTATCCTTGTTCTGGGAGGGAGTGGAGGGGGCGAGGGTTGTGGCGTGGGAGATGGACTGCACACTGTTGAGGGCCCTGTCCACAACTGTAGGTGGGAAATCACAGTTGAGGAAGAAGGAACACATTTTCAAAGCACCATTTTGGAAAGCGGCATCATCGGAACAAATGTGACGGAGGCGAAGGATGCTGTGAATTTAGTTGCATAAGCTAATGCAGATTACAGGCTCAGTGGTCATTCTTAACCATCTATCTTCATTCTGAAATGGAACAAAAAGTTGTTTAAAATGTATGGCTGCAAAAATTCAAGCGATGTGAAGGCAATCCTAATTCTTAGTATTTTCAAGTAATATCCTGATAGAATGACTCTCTCTTTTAAGTTAGAGTAAAGTGGGCCAGGTTTATTCCTATATTTGGCATCAAACTGAAATGGTCTTGATTTTGTAACATTTTGTATCAAAATGTGCCACATAACTGGAATTCTGCCAAACCTCACACCACTTTGGCTTTACCCAAACTGCAACATCAATATCACTGTAACAAAATGAACCTTATAAAGTTTCTAGCCAACCAACTGTGTAAACTTCATTTTTAACCTTTTTTAAAATTGGCAAACTGCCCCTCAGCTTTTTGCAAACATTTAAAAAATCAAATATATTCATACACCACTGAGTGAAGTTCTGCAGTTTTGAGCTTCCAAGCACTTTGCTTCCTTGGCCAACGAGCTTTGTGGAATAGGCACTGCTGGTTTTCCATTCATTCCAATTAACTGGTACTGGTCCCAAACTAGTACCTACAATAAAACTCTGTCATTATCAAAGACTGTACCCTTAAAACGATGCATTTGATAGGTTAGACCTTTTGAGGGTAATTTAATATTCAGACATCCTGTTCATTGTTGAAATAGCTGAATATTCAAGAATGGAGGCACACTCAACGTACCGATTTACTTGGAAAGACTAAATACAGTTTAACTGGAAATTGGAATGTTTAACCGCTGATTTATTTTGAATCTGTATCCTCAAGATCATGTTGATATGAATTAGAAGTGTGTCTCTTTATGTGCAAGGGGAGGCGGTGGCGACTGGTATTACCACTGGACTGATAATCCAGAGACCCAGGGCAATGCTCTGGGGACCCAGGTTTGAATCCCACCACAGCATAGATATATAGATACATAGAAGATAGGAGCAGGAGGAGGCCTTTTGGCCCTTCGAGTCTGCGCCACCATTCATCACGATCATGGCTGTTCATCCAACTCAATAGCCTAATCCTGCTTTCTCCCCATAGCCTTTGATCTCATTCTCCCCAAGTGCTATATCCAGCCGCCTCTTGAATAAATTCAAAGTTTTAGCATCAACTACTTCCTGTGGCAATGAATTCCACAGGCTCACCACTCTTTGTGAGAAGAAATGTCTCCTTATCTCTGTCTGAAATGGTTTACCTGAATCCTCAGACTGTGACCCCTGGTTCTGAACACACCCATCATTGGTAACATCTTCCCTGCATCTATCCTGTCTAGTCCTGTTGGAAGCAGATAGTGAATTTTGAACTCAATAAAAATATGGAATTAAAAGTCTAATGATGACGATAAAGCTATTGCCGATTGTTGTAAAAACCCATCTGGTTCACCAATGTTGTTTAGGACAATCTGCTGGACTGTCCTACATGTGACTCCAGATCCACAGCAATGTGGTTGACTCTTAACTGGTCCAGCATGTGACTCAGTTCACCTGAGGGAGGAGCAGTGCTCCGAAAGCGAGTGATTTGAAACAAACCTGTTGGACTTTAACCTGGTGTTGTAAGACTTCTTACTGTGCTCACCCCAGTCCAACTCTGGCTTCTCCACATCAGTTCAAAGGGTTGGACAATAAATGCTGACCCAGCCAGCGACGCCCACATCCCTTGAATGAATAAAACAAAACATTTTTTATTCCCAATCTCAATCATTCTATTAAACTTCTTTATTTAACAATAGGAAGCTTTAGAAAGGCACCATCAGCAGAGGCCTCAGAGGTGTTGAGGTGTTTGTCCACCCTTTTAAGGGTTGTTGCACGTCAAGGGGAGGCCTGAGATAAGAGGCTTAACAACTACTTGATCATACTTATTTTCTTTTCTGATATATTTTCTTTAAAACAAATGCTCAATTTCTTTCACCCTTTTTTGATGGACATTAATTCTTGAGAAGGGAAATAAACATTTAAGCAAAACGGTTAAGCTATTATTTTGATATTTTGAGCCATATTAGAAAATTGCACTTATCACAGAACATTACAAAATTACAATTTAATAATAGTTTCGCAAATTTACTTCCTTAACTTCAGTTTGGAATTTTGCTATAGCTGCAATCATTTTAGTATTAGCGCAGTAGCACCCAGTTATTATCGAGTTACATAATGTATTTCTCTGGACGTTTGGAGTTTTATGTGGATCTGCTCCTTGATGCTTTTGTAACTCAGATCATCATTGAAGCTCCCTCGTGTTATGCGGCCTCAAGAGATCAATAAGCAATTTGTAACCGAAAGAAAATGAAATTTTGTTAACCACACCAGGTATTGTTAGATTTATCTGCAATTGTTTTACTCAGAACTCGGTCACAGCAGGAGACTCCCAGGAAGACAACAGAAATGCTTTAAGAATGTCATAAAATCATAGAATTTACAGTGCAGAAGGAGGCCATTCAGCCCATCGAGTCTGCACTGACCCTTGGAAAGGGCACCCTACCCAAGCCCACGCCTCCACCCTATCCCCGTAACCCAGTCACCCCACCCAACCTTTTTGGACACTAAAGACAATTTATAATGGCCAATCCACCTAACCTGCACATCTTTGGACTGTGGGAGGAAACCGGAGCACCTAGAGGAAACCCACGCAGACACGGGGAGAATGTGAAGACTCCGCAGAGACAATGACCCAAGCCAGGAATCGAACCTGGGACCCTGGAGCTGTGAATCAACTGTGCTCACCATTGTGCTACTGTGCTGTCCTCGAAGCGATCAAACATTCCCACCTCTCGCACAATTTACTGGAGTCCCCAAAATGGACGAGGTTCATTCGGGAGGGCATCGAATACATCAAGAGACTTCGTTAGGAACATTCGGAGGCCAAGTCGAGACATTGGCAAGAGTGTAAGAACCTCCAAATGCCTCATCCACCTGGCCTTTCAAGTCCCACTTGCCTTGAATGTGGCACAGTCTGAAAATCCTGCTTTGGTCAGCCATCTCGAACCCATCAAACTAAACTGGAAGTAAGTCGTCTTTGATATCAAGGGACTGCCTAAGAGAGGAAGGTGTTGGATCTATCATGCTGTCTTTAACCAACTAGTCACTGCCTAACACAAAGGACGCTATTCTTCGGAAAGAGTTTTAAGTGTTATAGCGAACGGGGTCTGCCGCGAGCTTCCCGATGCTCGGCCCAGCGAGGCTGGCAATGCAATCCAACGTTAATTGGTCCACTTAATGAGACCCCATGGGCTTCGCGCCACAAATGAAGGCTCTGCAGGACCATGCTCACGAGGCCCCCGCTAACAAGGTCCAGCAGCACTTGTACAACCAACACCACTCAACTCGCAGCCATGGCGCCGAGACGACCGGCCCCAAGATTTGGAGATGTGGACTTGGGGAGACTCCTAGGTGCGGTTGAGGCCAGGAGGGATGTCCTGTTACCCCGAAGGTCCCTGATGCTGAGCCACAGGGCAGCCAGTCCCGCCTGGGATGAAGTGCCAACGGCTGTCAGCTCGGGAAGCGTGGTCAGAAAGACTGGCCCCAGTGTCACAAGAAGGTCAATGACCTACACCGGGCGGCAAGGGTGCGTTGACACCACCACCCCACCCCCGAGACCTTCCTGCCCCCACACGAGGAGCCCCCCAACCCTATATGTGACCACCCAACCCTCCCCCCCACCCTGCCACCACTATGAACTGCACATGTGGCTAATGATGCCCTCTCTGTGCCTCCATGGGAGAAGCTCTCCCTGAATCGCCGGGAGAAGGCTCAGTCTGGCAGAGGGGTGCTGGACATAAGAATCCTCATGAGCCTTTGAGGAACGGGCCCTGGAGGAGACGGAGGTGACTGAGGACAGAGCTGTCACCAATGTGGAGGATGGTGCATGCCGCAGAGGTGAGGACCCATCAGGCCCCACCCGGTGAACCTGTCAAACGTGAGTTGTTATTGCCTTACTGACTGATCAATCCATTCAACTGACCACTTGTCCATTCTCTTGCAGGTCCTCCACCCAACGGCTTCGGCCCATCCTGGGTGGCCCCTCCATCCCTGCCTCCAATGAGATCACCTCGGAGAAGAGCTCCGAGAATGCCACAATCGACGCATCACAGCTATCAGCCCCACCCTCCAACAGGGCAGAGACACACACCTTGATGGGCAACGTCAGTGGACAGGCCTCTGGGGCAGATTCTGGTGAGCACCTCACAGCAGCTGATGCACATCAGGTGGAGGCAGGAATGCCCAAGTGAGACAGCAGTCGGAGGTCTGCTGGATCCCAGGTCCCAGCTGGGTCCCAGCCATATGCCGAGCCTATGGGTCAGGCTATCCCGGAGCTGATGGAAACGTTAGGCAGTGGCCGGGAATTCAGAAGGAGATGTCAGCGACCCTCCAGCAGGTTCATAGCTAATTGGAGGAGTCCCAGATACTTCGGCGCTGGAGATGTCGCCAGCAATGTGTGGCATCGAGGCCAACACTGCTCGGGTGGCGACCACAGTGGAGAGCCTCATGCATGAAGTCAGCTACATTGATGGAGGTGTCCAAACCGTGGCACAGTCGGTGACTGCCATGGCTGAGGGCCTCGGCAGAATGTCTGACTCACTGGGGGATGTAACCAAGTACCAGGCTGACCTTGATGCTGTTCTGCGGGATATGTCCCGCTGTCAGATGGGAATGGCCGAGGTGCTGTGGAGCTTGTCCCAGTCGCAGGTGGGCATTGTCGAGGCGCTGCAGAGCATGGCCCAAACACTGAGGGGCATCGGCAAGGGTATCGACACCCTGGCGCAGAACTTGGGAAGCCGCCAGGACTGGCAGAGCTCGAACCAGCTGCCCCTCCGTCCCGAGGAGAACACGGGGGCACTATGGGTACCGACTGGGAGGAGGGTTAGCTGGGTGCCAACCAAGACAGTTTCCATGCAATGGGGAAGGGGGGGGGGTGTGGGGGGTGCGGTGAGGAGGTGGTAGGGAGAGTGGCGTGCCACCATCGGGAGAGTGGGGCATTTAGGACACTTGCGAAACATTAAAAACCCTTCACCATAACCAGTATGATGCCTCTGTCACTTTCATCTGCAATGTTGGGCAACCTCCGAACCCTTGGCACATCTCTCCAGGCATGGAACCACCCCACCCTCCCGGCCATACCGCTTGCAGGTGATGGGTGTGAGCGAGCACTCAGCAGACAGCCAGGGGCCAATCTATGGCATAGATTGAGGAGTACCAGCTCTCAGCTCTCTGCGGGTTATCATCACCCCACTGCCCTCGACCGTGACCCACTGACAGTGCTGACACAGTCGCAGCACCCTGGAGAGATGTGACACAGACTCTGAGACTCTTGAGAGGTTGGAAAATGTGTGTGTGTGTAAGGGGGGCGGTGGGAGGCAGCAATAGGTTATGTCCTATGTGAAGCGAGCGAGTATGAGGGCCTCCCTGGCCCTCTGGACTTGCTGGACCCTCGCTGCTGCGGCCTCCAGTTCCTCCCAGGGATGGTCCTCTAGCCCTTGCTGGTCTGGCGCCTCCTCATCATCCTTGTCTTCTTCTTCCTCCGCCTCGGAGGTGGTCACATGTTCCACATCCCCCACCTCCACATGTCATCCTGCTGCTGTTCCAGGTTGTGGAGGACACAGCTGATCACCACAAAGTGGGCGCCCTCTGCGGGGGTCTACTGCTGGGCACCACCAGAATGGCCGAGGCATCGGTTCTGCATTTTTAGCAGTCCGATGCACCGTTCAGTGGCAGCTTGGGGGCCACATGGGCCTTTTTGTATTGGATTTCTACTTCGGTCTCTGGCCTCTGTACTGGCATCATTATCCAGGTCCTCTGCGCGTACCCCTCATCCCCCAAGAGCCAACCAGTCATCCTGGGGTGGTCCACGAAGAGGCCAGGGATGTCTGGCTGCCCCAGGATGTAACTGTCGTGCGCAGTCCCTGGGAAGGAAGCATGCATACAAGTGCATGATCCTCATGTGGTTGCCACACACAAGTTGAACATTGAGGGCGTGGAACCCCTTCCTGTTCAGGTAGGACACTCCCAGATGGCCCGGTGCGCGCAAAGCGGCTTGCATGAAGTCTATCAGCCCCTGGACCTGGGGCATCCCAGGTGGCGGAGAATGCTGCTGCCCGGGCATCTTGTTGGGCTTGGTCCATGTCAAAGTTGATATAGTTTTCATCCGGGCAAAGAAGGCACCTGTGACCTGCCAAATGGACCTCTGGGCTCTGGCCATCAAGATGCTACACAGGTCCCCGCTCGAGCCCTGGAAGGGTCCCGAGGTGTAAAGGTTCAGGGCTGCGGTGACCTTGACGGCCACAGAGAGCGGGTGTCCTCCTTTTCCACATGGATCCAAGTAGGACGTGGCACAGATGTCGCACCATCTCCTTGTTCATGAGGCACGCGCTGTCATCATCTGCTCGCAAGACCAGTGACGCTTGTACACCCTGGGCTGTCGCAGGCCTTCCCCTCTGGGTCTCACCCTGGCCTGATGGGCGTCCGGACCCTCAGGGTGTGGGGCGGGGTCCGCCACTTGGACCGCTGCCTCAAGTGTCTGGAGACGTGGCTGCTGCTGCCGCCTCAGGCGTCTGGCCGCCCGGCCTACCAGCAGAACCACTAAGGCCTGCTCTGCGGGGTCCAAAATGACATCCATACCATTCAATATCTTTAAGGATTGGGAGAGGGTGTTAGACTAACAAACTGCGGTGGCTCCCACCCTGGGACCCTCCAGTCCCCCATTGATCTCCCCCCCCCCCCCCCCCAATGCCCTGAATGCCCTGCCTGTGCACACCAAACCACAGTGGGTTCCCCTCACTGGACCTCATCCCTGTACCACTGCCGCCCACACATAACGTTACTTGGACTAGGCGCTGGTCCCCTCCCTGTTGCACTCACCCACCCTCTGGCCATGAGCATGTCCCCGGTGCTGGGGCACATCTCGACTGCTGTGTGTGTGGTGTTGCCTCCCGCTGTGTCCAGGCATCACGGTCTGATTGGGATGCTAGGCAGTGACTCCCACATGCTTCATGGTCCGCCCACCCACTGGAATTCACTTGGGATGTGCGTTGTGCTCACCTAACAGCCACGATAGCCAATTCCCTAAGAGCAATAGCCTTCGGCCGTGCAGCCAGAGGCCACTGCAGCTGTTGGGGGTTATGGGTGGTCGGTGGGGCCGACGGGCAGGGACAAGGGTTGCCCCTGGAACGGGTGCGCAGGATTCAAGGGTTGGCATGGAGGATCAAATGTATTTTCACCCCCAGCGGACCACCTCCTCTCCCCCCTCCCATGGCGGCCCACCCCAGCCGAGGGTAACCCCCCCCCACCACATGGTTGTCCCCCTACCCCCCTCCGAGCACTGAGGTGGCAACCCAGTGCCCCTGGGCTTATTGCTTGTGAGCGAAGATGGCTACTCACCACCTCGACTCCCCGTAGAACCCCTTCCACCAGTTTCACGTTTTTAAAGAGAAGTACTAATCGGCGCCAGTGTGAGCACTTACTGGGGAGGCTGCTGGACCACGGGAAGCCGTTGGATATGGGGTGGCTCCTGTTAATTGTATTGAAATAGGGCTTGTGTTGATTATTGGCTTCTCGCCACGATACGGCGGGATCCCGATTTCGACCGCGGGAACAGGCCAGTTGCATTGCAAACGGTTTGGGGCCCGGTGCAGTTCTTGTTTTTGGCTTCTTCCACATTGGCCTCATTAGCCTCGCGCTCATGCGAAACAAGGCCAGCGAATCGCACCCAAAGAAATGTTAATAAGATAGTTTAAATTAATGATTAGTCCAAAAACCATCACTGAACCTGTTGCATGAGTATCTCGTACCAGTCTGTGTTTTACCTCATAGCTACCAAAAAGTCCTAGTTAAAGGGCAGTTTCTTACTTTTATCGGATCAGCTGTTTCTTTCATAATCTATCATTTTCTCCAGTAAATGTAGTAATGTCTGGAGGTGACTGCCAAATCCCCGGCTGCATGATTCTACTTCATGAAATTAGAAACCATTTTGAACTGTGATGCATAAGATAGCCAGCTATTTACCAAGGTGACGAGAAGGACAGGTATGTACCAGTCCCTGCTGTTGCATGGACAAACAGGATTATCTTAACCACAAGGTTGACTGCTCGGTATTGGACATACATATGCATCCTCTCCTGCCAAACTGGCTGGCGGATGAATGACTAAGGATGAGGCAAGGTCAAGCCTGACCGCAACTGATTCTGAATTGCTTGTTGTTGCTATTGGATCACAAACAAAATTTTACTTAAATATTATTTCCCAAACCCTAAACTGTTTCTCACCTGGCATCAGTGTTTACCGTGCCATCGCAGTCTCGGATGCAGTGCCCTGGATTGAATCTTTGCTGTAATTCATGATTTTTATTAATACCATAAATTTACCACATGACCTTAAGACGATTTATGTTTTTAGATGTACTGCTGAGGTTTTAATGCAAGATCATCACCTCAAACTGAAAACTATGTGGCTTTCACATCTCCAGTTTAAAATTAAACCTTTGTGTCGTGGAGATAATAGAGTCCCTGTTTAATCAGTTGTTTTACTTGAAAACAATAATCCCCTTGCACCACCTGCCATTCACTAAATGAGGGCCAGATGAACAGTTTGCTTTCAGATGTCTGCCAATAAATTTCTTGTCCTTCCTGTAGTAAATTATTTGTTATCAACTCAACTGCTGTCCACCGTCCCCCTGTTGAATCAGTATGTTGCTGTCCCATTCCGCTTGTCTGAGCTTCCTTCTGCAAAAATCAAGCTGTTCTGGGGTAAATTTATGAGTGGATTTATGTTTGCAGGTGTGTGCTTCACAGTTGGCAGATGGTGCAACCGATGCAGTGAGCACAGCATACTACATGTTGACATGCAAATATGTGCTATAGAGTAATAGTTTTCAGTTCACCCCAGAGTGTTTCCAATTTCCATTGTACGGTTACAGAGAGCTGCCAATCAAGTCTCGAAGGGGGAGAGGGATGAAAATGAGTTGTATTCAGAACCAAAACTGCTCATTTGCTCATTATTTAGTCAGCTTATTTAACTTGCTGTGTCAGTTTGAGGGTCAAGCCAGCTCCATCTTGAATCAGTGCCTTTTTTCCCCATGTCCCTGATATTCTTATTTCTCCAGCCTCCATCTCCCCTTTAAACATTTCCATTTACTTGCAGCTGCGTCCTCCACATTATAATACCCATTTGTGTGAGGGAGATTTTTTCTTCACTTCAGATTCAATTCTGGAACGGGAGTCATGATGAGAGACCCTGGAGGTATAGTGAGCAGTCAGAAGTAGACCCAGCTCCGGTAGGAACACTGAAGCATATGACTTAGGAGTAGGCTATTTGGCCCTTTGCACCTGCTCCACCATTCAATATGATCATGACTGATCTTTTAAAAAATATATTTTTATTTAAATATTTTCATTTAGAACAAACATAACGCACAATATCAACACAGAAAATGGATGCTATGTAATGCAATATTAGGAAAACATATCCCTTTCCCCAATACTGAGAACGACCCTCCACCTTCACCCCTAACTGTCGATGGTGATTAAATCCTTAAAGTAGGAAATGAATGGCTGCCCCCTCGGGTCGAACATCCCGACCAACCCCCTGACAGTGTAATTGACCTTCTCCAGATGTAGGAAATTCCCTGATGTCACCCAGACAGACTGAGGCACTGGGTGGAGCATAAGATCTCCATCCCAGCAGAACTTGCCTCCGGGCTGTTTACGAGGCAAGCCTTCACCCCTGTTTGCAACCCCGGCAAGTCCAATATCCCAAAAATGGTCACCAAGGGACAAGGCTCCAGATCAATGTTAAGAATCGCTGACATGGTGTGACAGAAGGAGACCCAGAAGCTTGCCATCTTGTATCAGGACCAAAACATAAGGATATGACTAGCCGGTCCCAAAGAACACCCCTCACACCTGTCCTCCACTCCTGAACAGAAACCACTTATTCTAGTTTGAGTTAGCTGAGCCTTATGTACTACCCTGAGCTGGATTAGACTGAGTTGTGCACAGGAAGATGTGGAGTTCACCCTGAGAAGGGCCTCACACCACACATCTAAAATAGGCCCAGTTCTCCCTCCCATTGTACGCGTCCCTCATACAGCGGGGTTGACAAGATTTGCCCATGGATGCTGGAAATGCTCCCCCCATCAGACGCTGCAAGTGATAGAATCCTGATCAACAAGGAGGGTTGCGGAGGTAACGGAACAAGTTCGCCCTTGAAATTTGAAATTTCATTGATAGCTCCTTCAAGCAACTAAAAACTGTGCCTCCACCAACAAATCTCTAAAACTCTCAAGGCCCTTCCCTTTCCATGACCTGAAAGTCGCGTCCAAACTCAACAGTGCAAATAGGTGGTTGCCACATATAGGGGCTAGCGATGACATGGACTCCAATTTGTAATGCTGCCTAAATTGCCTCGATATTCTAAGAGCGGACACCACCATTGGGTTTGAAGAGTACCTCATCGGAGAGAAGGGGTGCAGGGCCACTGCCAAAGCCCCTAGACTAAAGCTCCTACAAGAGCTTGCCTCCATCTGTCCCCATAAGGGGCTCGGCTCCTCAAACCACCCCAGCACCTTCTCGATGTTGGCCGCCCAATAGTAAACGAGCAAGTTGGGTAACCAGACCCCCTGACTGTTGGTCCCTTCGAAGGAATGCCCTACGGACTCTTAGGGTCTTACCCACCCATATAAAAGAGGCCACTAACTTACTAATCCTAGCAGAAAAGGATTTTGGGCGTAAAATAGGGAGACACCTAAAAATAAATAAAAACCTTGCGAGAATATTTATTTTTATAGTCTGGATAGTGCCCGCCAAGGACAGGGGGAGGTTATCCCACTTCTGCAAGTCAGACGTCACCCTGCCCATCAGACTTGTGTAGTGCAATCTATGGAGCGATGGCTGTGGGCCATCCGATTCCCAGATAACAAAAGAAAAGGTAATACTCCAAGATTGGTTTCCATCCCCGCGGGGTTAACCAGAAAATATTCACTCTTCTCCAGGATCAGTTTGTAACCTGAAAAGGAGCCAAAGCTACCTTCATTATTTCATCCATAGAGGAGCCTGGGCCCATAATATACTGAAGGAGGTCATCACCATATATGAACACCTTATTTCCCCCGCCACCTCACCGTTTTACTCCCCTTCATTTATCCGAAGATCTCAGTGCTATTGCTAATGGCTCCTGTGGCCATCTAAAATGGCCACCCGCAAAGAATGATGGGAATTGTGGTCAGGTTTGGGACACAGACAAGCTGCGGCAGCCCAGAAGTATGCAGGAATTCACACCTGCAAATGATGTGGCAGCCCCTGATTGGATGTGACCAATCAGAGGGTGGAGCCCTAAGGAATTGATTGACAGTGACCCAGAAACTGCCCACGAAAGGGACGGGGAAAACTCAAGCCAGTTAAAAGACAATGCAGCCATGATTTCTGTCTCTTTTAGACCAGCCTCTGTGCGACCAATTGCAATAAACAATGATGCACGAACAATGACCACTAAAGCGAGGTTGTAGTCCAACTGAAGGCTTTAATAAGCTAGATGTTTCCCCCAGCAGCTCAGGTACAGAATGAAGGCTGCTGGGGCGGCACGCGCTCTTATACCCCGACTTGCAGGGCGGAGCTACCATACAGCTTGACCAATAGGAAACATACAAGATCTACCAATGGTGTTCCAGCATTGCCAGGTACCGTAATACCTCTACACAGACTACCACATTCACCCCCTGTTATAAAAGAGTCCAGGAAGAAGCCTTACAACACCAGGTTAAAGTCCAACAGGTTTGTTTCAAACACTAGCTTTCGGAGCACTGCTCCTTCCTCAGATGAATAGCAATAGCACTGAGATCTTTGGATAAATGAAGGGGAGATTCACCTGAGGAAGGGGCAGGGCTCCGAAAGCTAGTGTTTGAAACAAACCTGTTGGACTTTAACCTGGTGTTGTAAGACTTCTTACTGTGCTCACCCCAGTCCAACGCTGGCATCTCCACAAAAAAGAGTCTTCACGTCTTCACGTGATGCACGCCGCACGGCGTGACGACTCAAAAGACGCGCTGCTCCCCCCACCCGACCAGAAGACCCGACCGGATGGCCGCCCGCCGCTCAGCCCCGAGGTTCCAGTCCCGCGACATCGAGGCGCTCCTGGACGCAGTGGAGCAGAAGAGGGAGGCCCTGTATCCCGGACACGGCCGCAGAGTCGCCCCACGCCATGGCCGGCGTCTGTGGAGGGAGGTGGCAGAGGCCGTCAGTGCTGTGGTTCTGACACCACGGACAGGCACCCAGTGCCACAAGAAGGTGAATGACCTCATCAGGGCAGCCAGGGTGAGCCCCCCCCTCCCTGCCCGATATCCATATCCCCCAACCCCCATATCCCCCTCCTCCATATCCCCCTCCCCATATCCCCCCTCCCCCATATCCCCCCTCCCCCATATCTCCCTTCCCCCTCCCACATATCCCCAAGTGAATCCAGCCCTAACCTTAACCTCTGCAATACACGCGCAACCGATGGCGTGCATTCATATACCTGTCTAACACTGTTGCCTTTTACTCCTGTCAGCCCCCCCCCCCGCCCACAGGAGAAGCGCGCACACAACACCAGGGAGCATGTGAGGACTGGAGGAGGCCCAGCTGATGAGAGGCCACTGACCGAACATGAGGAAAGGGCCCTGAAACTGGCTGGCGGACCTGAGGACCGGGCGGTGGCCGATGCAGAGGTCGGGGGCCCACCAGCAAGTGAGCCACCAACAGCCTGTCCCCATATCCCCCCTCCCCCATATCACCTGATCACCGCCTGCGTGTCTAACCATGCATGCTTCATTGTGTATCGCAGGAGCAAACGTCGAGGCACCCATCCACGCAGATGCAGACCGCCCGCATGATGCCCCTCGGAGACCACGAGAGACGGAGAGACCCGGACCCTCTGGCACGCGACGCCCGCAGGATGCCCCGTGGAGACTATGGGAGATGGAGAGACCTGGAGCAACAGGGAGACGATGTCCCCGGCTCGTGCGGGTGCGGTGACGCAGGCGTGTGCCACCCAGCAACGAGAGGGGCAGCCACAGGCCCCTGTCGCAGCGGAGCCACGAAACCACAACCCAGGACACCCCTACCCAGGGCACCCCTACCATGGAGACCCCTACCCAGGAGACCCCTACCCAGGAGACCACAACCCAGGACACCCCTACCCAGGACACCCCTACCCAGGAGAGCCCCTACCCAGGAGACCCCTACCCAGGAGACCACTACCCAGGACACCCCTACCCAGGAAACTGAAATACAGGACAGTGACACAGATTGGACGGGTGGAGACAAACCGCCACCCCAAAGTGCCATGGAGTCGGACGATGCGCACGACACAACGCCACTGCTGTCACCAACACCCTCCACCATCGCAGAGACGCTCACCTCGGTTGGGCACTTTAGTGATGAGGCGTCTGGTACACTCACTGGTGCGCACAACACAGCCGTCCCGGTACAGCAGGTGGAGGTAGGAGCAGCAGAGGGGCCGGGCGGTCGGAGGGCAGCCCAGCCCAAGCGAACATCTGCCGCCCAGATGGATCCCTGGTTCCTGGAGTTACCACACCCACACATAGATCCGATGCAACCACCGAACCTGGGACGAGCGAAGAGGGTGACGGCCAGCTTGCGGCGGCTGCAGTCGCAGGTGGTGGAGTGCACCCGCGTCCAGGAGCTGGCAGTGGTGCCGGTCATGCGTGCCACCCAGGCCGACACCGCACGGGTGACGTCCGCGGTGGAGGCAATGGGTGCGACGGTGTCAGACATGGGGAGCGGTTTGCGAGGCCTGGGGCTTTCCGTGCAGGCGGCGTCTGTGGCCCACGACATGGCTGCCCTCTCACAGTTGGCCATGAGCCAGCGCCAGCGGCAGATGGCAGAGCGCTCAACTCCGTGGCCCAGTCTCAGCAGGCAATGGTCCAATCCCTGCAGGCCATCGCTGAGGGCATCGGCGCCATTGCCCATGTGCTAGCCGGCGTCGCACAGTCACAGACAGGGATTGCCAACTCCCTGAGCTCCATGGCTGCAAACCTGCAGACCCTTGTCGATACCAGCACGGGCCTCCAGGACTGGTAGCGCCAAATGTCGGGGGGGCGTCGGATGGCGAGTCCGTTCGCATCCCCCATCCATGTAGAGGCCCGGGGGCCATCGGGCACTCTGAGGGAGGAGGAGATGCTGGGGCCCGTTCCGGGTCCCATTGTAGGGGAGGTCCCGGAACACCTCTACACCTCGGGCTCCCCCCCTTCCGTCCCTGGGCAACGGGCAGGTCAGGCTGGCAGCTCGCCATCCCAGTCGCCCGGGCCGCAGCCTGGCCCACCTAGGCCAGGACGCCCCAGGAAACGGCCGCCAAAGGGATCCCGTGTCAGAGGGCAGGAATCACAGGAGTCCACCTCCAGTTCTGCTGTACCGTCTGGGGAACCACCTAGGCGTAGTCAAAGGGCCCATAAGGCCAAACAATTAGATACTGAGTAAGTTGGCACGGGTGCAGGGCACAGATGAGTTTAGGAGCTAGGGCACGTGCATGAACTCCTTTTGTTATTAAAGTCAATGTTACACCTACAGAAGCTGCCTTTGTGCTCTGTCCAAAGCGTGCGGGGGGTGTCATGTACGCTGAGCGCAAGTGTGTGTGTGAGGGGTGGTCTTACCTCAGCCCCAGATGAGTCTGCCCCCTTTCCCCTGGGCCGCCATCAACATCCCCCGGGCAGAGGACGGGACCGTGCGCTGCAGTGTCACAGCCGCATGCAGGGATGGTCCGGGTGGATGGTGGTACTGTGGCCATGGGTCAGACATCGTCCAACGATGTGGAGCCAGGAGCTCATCGTAGAGCGGGTTGTCATCATCCTCCATGGCCTGCAATAGACACGTGTCCACCGGCAACTGTGTGAGCCCGGCCGTTGTGCCGCAGGTGGATCGGCAATGGGGGGGTGGTGTGCAAGCGGGTGGGGTGGGTGGGGTTGGGGAGGGAGGTGAGGGTGCTGGGTGGGTGGATGGGTGGGGGGGTGAGGGTGGTCGTGTGTTACCATGGTGTGCAGTCTGTGGCCGTACTACCCGATTCCCACGCCCATCTAGTCAGTGAAGCGGGCGTCTCTCAACCTGTCCCATGCCCACTGGCCCAGAAGGTAATGGTGGACAGCCACCCGCCCATGTCTAGCCCGTCTGCCCTGACCATTGCCCCCATCCCCCTCATCTGGGGAGGACTGCGCCTCTTCCTGCTGCTCCTCCACTCCGCCGTCCTCTGCCTGCGGCACATCGCCCTTCTGCTGGGCTATATTGTGCAGGACGCAGCACACCACAATGATGCGGCCGACCCTATCTGACTGATACTGGAGGGCGTTCCCTGAGAGGTCCAGGCACCTGAAACGCATTTTGAGCATGCCAAAGCACCTCTCTATCACTCCCTTTGTCGCTACATGGGCATCATTGTAGCGGTTCTCCGCCTCATCGCGTGGCCTCCGTGTGGGCGTCATCAGCCACGATCGCAATGGGTAGCCCCTGTCGCCCAGCAACCAGCCCCGGCTGAGGGGTGTCCCTCGTACATGCCGGGGATGTATGAACGCGACAACACGCATGAGTCGTGTACACTGCCCGGGTAACGGGCGCAGACGTGCAGGATCATCATGCGGTGGGCGCAGACCACCTGTATGTTCATCGAATAGGTCCCCTTCCTATTGGTGAACACGGCCCTGTTATCTGCAGGTGGCCGCACGGCGACGTGCATCCCATCAATCGCGCCCTGGACCATGGGGAACCCGAGCACGGCAGAGAAGCCCACAGCCCGGGCATCTTGGCTGGCCCGGTCCACAGGGAAGCGGATGTAGCGTTCCGCAGTGGGATATAGGGCGTCTGTCACTGCCCGGATGCACCGGTGCACCGATGTCTGCGATATACCGGACAGGCCCCCACTCGGCGCCTGGAATGACCCCGTGGCATAAAAGTTCAGGGCCACCGTAACCTTGACGGATATGAGGAGAGGGTGTCCCCCGCCAGTGCCACGTGGTGACAGGTGTGCCAGCAGGTGGCAGATGTGTGCCACGGTTTCCCAGCTCATCCGGAGTCTCCTCCTGCATTCCCAGTCCGTGAGGTCCTGGTACGACAGCCGGGGCCGGTACACACAGGGCGTCCTCGGGTGCCTCCTTTGCCGTGGCGCCGCGACGTCCTCCTCCCCCTCCTCGTCCTGTCGGGCGGGTGTCCCTCCAGCCTGGTCGGCTGCCGCCTGCCCCTCTGCGGCAGCCTGCGCCGCCTCTCTGGCACGCTCCTCCTTCTCCTCCTCCTCCTCCTCATCCAGGGCAACATGGACATTAGCGGCTGCCGCCACGGCGGCCAACATCGCTGGCTGACCGGAAAACATGACGGCCTGTGGGGGGGGGGGGGGGGGGGGGGCGACATGTCATCATTGTCCATACCCCCTCCTCCCCCCAGCCAGGTGGCATGGACCGCATGGGCGCGACTGTTGGAGGCTGGCACCTGGCCAGGCGGACAAACTCACTTGCCCTCGCACCCCCCCTCCCCGGCACGCACCTCCCCGTCCCCCTCACTGGCACGGACCCCCCCCCCCCCCCCCCGCCCCCTCCCTGGCACGCACCTCCCCGTCCCCCTCCCCGCCACGCACCTCCCCGTCCCCGGCACGCACCCTCCCCCATCCCGCTCCCCGGCACGTACCTCCCTGTCCCCCTCCCCAGCACGCACCCCCCCCCCCCCCCACCCCCATCCCCGGCAGTCATCCTCCCGTCCCCGGCACTCACCCCCCTCCCGGCACTCCCCCGGAGCCCACCCCACACTAACCCCCCACCCCCGCTGCACACACACACACAACCCTACACACACCTCTCCCCCCCACACACAGACTGCGGCCACGCCATCACCTCTCCAGCGGCCAACCCCCCAGGCCGTCACTCACCTCCACGCTGGTCGGCGTCAACCATGAGCCCTGGTTGATGCCGATTTACGCCGACGTGACGGGAGAATATCGGCAGCCCCGAAGTCCATTGCCCGCCCGTGCCATTCTCCGAGGCGTGCAGCGCGATGGACGCCCCGCCGACTTTCGGAGAATTCGGCGGGCGGCGGGGCGGGATTCACGACGGCCCACGGCGATTCTCCGACCCTGATCCTGGGCACTGTACCGTCTGCTCCTGGTGGCGACGGGTTTGCAATCCAGGGTGAGGTTCGCAAACAGGGAAGGTGGATCGACCTTGAGGGTCGCGAGGCTGCAGACAGTGAGGGGGGTATAGGGCCGCCGAATTTGAAAGTTAGACTTTGGAGATTACACTGGAAGTCTAAACCTAGGAGTGTGGCCGCGCAGAGGTGGGGAAGGACGTAGAGCCGGTAGTTTTTAAACTCCCTTCCCTGGACTGTGAGGTTTGCTACACAAAACCCCTTGATCTCCACTGAGTTGGAACCAGAGGCCAGGGAGATTTTTTGATTAACGGTGTGGACGAGGAGAGAACAGCGCCTTACCGTGTGAGGGTGTATGAAGCTCTCCGTGCTCCCAGAGTCGATTAGGCAGGACATCTCGTGCTTGTTGATCAGTACTGTTGTTGTAGCAGTTGAGAGTGTTCAAGGCCGGGACTGATCCAGGGTCACCGAGGCTAATCGCAGCAGTTGAGTGTTCTCTTCGGGCGGTGTGCTGTCAGCCGAGCTGGGGTCCTGGGAGTCAATCCAAGATGGCGGCTCCCATTGGTCGCACATGGCTGTGGGCAATTTATCATGGCCAATCCACCTAACATGCACATCTTTGGACTGTGGGTAGAAACTAGAGCACCCGGAGGAAACCCACGCAGACACGGGGAGTAAGAACAAACTCTACACAGTCACCCAAGGCCGGAATTGAACCCGCATCCCTGGCACTGTGAGGCAGCAGTGCTAACCATTGAGCCACTGTGCCACCCGAAATTGTCCGCAATATTCGCTGACTGCTAATGAAGCCTGCCTGGTCGTCCACTGTCACCTCTGGGACACATGGTTCCAATAGCAGCGTCAACACCTTAGCTAGTAGTTTGGTGTCAACGTTCATGAGAGAAATGGTTCTATATGAATGACACTCCGTGGGTTTTGACATTTTCAAAATAAGAGATACAGAGGCCTATGAGAGTGTCGGGCCGAGTTTTTCTATTGTGTAATCCACTGAGAAGCTGTCTGCCGTCTCAGCTGGTGGGATAAAAATTGGCTGGCCTTCTCCCCATGCTCACCAAAAAAAAACCCTTGAACGGCAGAGCTGGCTAATTGCCTTTCCTGTGGACAACAGATTAAACTCCGTTTACAGCTTCTTCCTGTCTGCAAAGAACAGGGAGGGTCAGACAAATATCGGCGATCCGTCTCAAGGATCGCATCCACCAGTCGCTGCTGCCCTACCCTCGCATCCTATCTAAATGTACCTAATAGGAAATTCACACGCCCCCCCCCCCCCTTACATCTGTTTTAAAGGTTTCCCACAGTGTGGAAGGAGAGTCGGAATCATTTCTATTGAATCTAGTATACACCTCGATGGTCGTGGACATGTGCCCACAAACCCCCCTGTCTGCCAGCAGCACTACATCCAGCCTTCATGGCGGGCACTGACTAGAATCTGTCCCCAACTCCAAGTTCACAAAATGTGAAGCATGGTCCGAGATTACGAGTATTCTGCTCTCCGCACCCAGGGTAGAAGGGACCCACCCAATAAAAAGAAGTAAATCCTCAAATAGACTTTATGCACATGGGAAAAGAGCGAGAACTCCTTATCCCCGGCTGCAAAAACCGCCCTGGGTCTGCCTCCCGCGCCCCCAACTTTTTTTTAAATTCATTTACGGGATGTGGGCGTGGCTGGTGTTGTCAAATTAACGAGATATGGCAGTTATTAATGATAATATTGCTTTTCAGAGTCGCCAGGTATCAAATGATACCACCACAAGGCTTTACCGGATATCGATCAAAGGACCACACAACCAGTTAGTCAGTTCAAGTTCAAAGATAGTTTATTTACACACAAGGATTACTTCGACATGCAACATAAAACACTACAAGTTAAACGACGCCTAACAACTACAATAACCTGTACTTAACTTCAGGGCAACCGGCTCTTTGCAGATGAACAAGGCCTTTGTTCGGATCTTGCATGGCTGGGTGGAAGAAGTGGCTCTGTTTCTGCTGGGCTCATCTGTCTGGTAGCGATCGTTGGTCTTGAACTTGTCTGTCTGGTCGTAATGCTACACTTGGTTTTAGGCATAGGCCGGGGCCAAGAGAGACCGAGCACATGGATGTGTCTCTTTTTATCCCTCTGGGATTTCGCACTCTTTGGGGCGGTCCTTAACTTGGACCCAATAATTCGACAGGCTTCAATCACTGCCTTCGATTTTGGCCAATAAAGGGGTGGGTGCCTTGATGGCTGGGCGTGACCTGAGCGGTCATTGACTTTGGCTGTTTGGGCTTTCTTAGCAAAGGGAGTGGCACCGGTTAGTCTGTGGCTGTATCGGTTACCTGAGTACAGTCCTTTTGTTCTGGGGAAATGGGCCATGAGAATGCAAACGAGCGGGGGTTTCGATCGCGTCTAGCTATCTGGGTTGCAAATACACACAAGCTCTGAGTGTGTCTGAGTCCTGGGTTGGCCATAATTACCATGGTCCTTTGCAGGTGGCCATCTGAGATGGCTACACTGGTTAGGCCAGCATTTATTGCCCTTCAGAAGGTGATGATGAGTTGCCGTCTTGAACTGCTGCAGTCCCTGAGGTGTAGGTACACCCAATGTGCTATTCGGGAGGGAGTTCCAGGACTTTGTCCCAGCAACAGTGAAGGAGCGGCGATATACTTCCAAGTCAGGGTGGTGAGTCACTTGGAGTGGAACCTCCAGTGGTGGGGTTCCCAGGTATCTGTTGCTCTTGTCCTTCCAGATGGTAGTGGTTTGGAAGGTGTTGTCTAAGGAACCTTGATGAGTTACTGCAGCGCATCTTGTAGATAGTACATAGGGCTGCCACAGGGCTGGTGGAGGGTTTGAATGTTTGTGGAAGGGGGAGCACTCAAGCGGGTTGCTTTGTCCTGGATGGTATTGAGCTACTTGAGTGCTGTTGGAGCTGCGCTCATCCAGGCAAGTGGAGAATATTCCATTACACTCCTGTCTTGTGCCTTGTAGATGGTGGACAGGCTTTGGGGGGTCAGGAAGTGAGTTACTCGCCATAGAATTCCTAGCCTTTGGCCTGCCCTGGTAGCCACAGTATTAATATGGCTAGTTCAGTTCAGTTTCTGATCAATGGTAACCCCCAGGATGTTGACTGTGGGGGATTCCGGATGGCAATGTCAAGGGATGGTGGTTACACCCTCTCTTGAAGGAGATGGTCATTGCCTGACACTTGTGTGCTGCGAATGTAACTTGTCACTTGTCAGCCCAAGCCTGGATATTGGCCAGGTCTTGCTGCATTTGGACATGGACTGCTTCATTATCTGAAGAGTCGTGAATGGTGCTGAACATTGTGCCGTCATCCGCAAACATCCCCACTTCTGACCTTATGATGGAGGGCAGGTCATTGATGAAGCAGATAAAAAAGGTTGGGCCTAGGACACTACCGTGAGGAACCCCTGCAGTGATGTCCTGGAGCTGAGATGATTGACCCCCAACCACCACAACCATCGTCCTTTGTGCCAGGACCAGCGGAGAGTTTTCCCCCTGATTCCCATTGACACCAGTTTAGCTAGCGCTCCTTGATACCACACTCGGTCAAATGCTGCCTTGATGTTAAAGCCCAGGAGCACCTTCATCACCACCGAGAGAGCAAATGATTTAGGCCTGGAATGATCTATCTTGGGATCCAGTACACAATTGAAGCCTCCTCCAAAGTTCAGTTGGTGCATGTCCAGGTCAGGGATGGAAGCCAACATTCTTCAAATGAATGCCACATCATCCCTGCCAAAGACCCACTGACCATCACAAATTTACCATTGGGATCCGCCATGGTCTTAGTGGTCAAAAACTACCTGTTTATTAACTAAAATCACTGCACCTTGAGCCCATCCATCAAAGCCAGAATGAAACACTTGATTCACCCACCCCTTCCACAATCTGTTCTGGTCCTTTACCCGCACATGAGTCTCCTGTAAAAACATCACATCAGCATTCAGATCCTTTAGGTGAGCAAAATCTTTCAACCTTTTTACCAAGCCACAAAACCCTCTTATGTTCCAGGTGAGCAACCAAATTGGGGGCCTCCTGATGCACTATCAATTACCCAAAGACGAGAATAGTGGAACAATCGAGGCTTTATTGAGCAAGATGTTGTGCCTCCTGTAGCTGGAACCAGAATGGCTGCAGCACAGGAGAGCACACACATTTATACGCTGCCTACTGGGCGGAGCCAGCAGGCTGGTATTTACCCATGTACCTCTAATATACGGGCAGTGCCATAATACATGTAATATACTACTAGTGGTGACTACCACATTCACCCCCTGTTAAAAAAAAGTCCAGCGGGGGTGGTAGAAAACATTACAAGTTAAGTCTGTCGGGGGCCTTGACCCTCCTCTGCGATCGCCTCAGTCCTGGTGGTGATGTGGGCGCCGACTGGGTCACCTGCGACTCCGGGAGCATGTTGTCCTCTTCTTCGTCATCCCTGAGTGGAACCAGTGGGAGGACGGATCCTGCTGGGGTGGGGGCTGTGGTGAGGTTCACTGGAGGGAGGGTGAGTGGTGCAGGGGTGAATTAGGCAACTGAGGGGGGGGCGGTTGGGGGTCAGGGGGGGGGGATCCAGCGGGTGCCAGGCCCCGGAGGGAGACTGTGTCCTGGCGCCCGTTGGGGTGCGCTACATGGGCGGACTGCGGGTTTGCGTGTAGGAAGTGGACTTTTTCGACCAAAGGGTCCGACTTATGGGTCCGCACATGCTTCCGAAGGAGGACGGGTCCAGGAACTGTCAGCCATGTTGGGAGCGAGACCCCTGAGGTGGACCTCCTGAGGAAGGCAAACACACGTTCGTGAGGGGTCTCGTTAGTCGCGCTGCAGAGGAGTGACCGGATGGAGTGGAGCGCTTCGGGGAGGACTTCCTGCAAGTGGGAGACTGGGAGATATTTAGACCACAGGGCCAGCAGGACAGCCTTCCAGACCGTCCAGTTCTCCCTCTCCACCTGCCTGTTTCCCCGGGGGTTGTAGCTGGACGACCTGCTCGAGGCAATGCCCTTGCTGAGCAGGAACTGACGCAGCTCATCGCTCATAAAAGAGGATCCCCGATCGCTGTGGATGTAGGCGGGGAAACCGAACAGAGCGAAGAATCTGTGGAGGGCTTTAATTACGTGGCAGAAGTCATATTGGGGGCATGGGATGGTGAATGGGAACCGGGAGTTCTCGTCAATCACGTTCAGAAAGTACGTGTTGCGGTCAGTGGAGGGGAGGGGTCCTTTGAAGTCCACGCTGAGGCGTTCAAAGGGGCGGGAGGCCTTCACCAGGTGCGCTCGATCTGGCCGGTAGAAGTGCGGCTTGCACTCCGCGCAGACTTGGCAGTCTCTGGTGATGGTCCTGACCTCTTCAATGGAGTAGGGCAGGTTGTGAGCCTTGATGAAATGGAAGAACCGGGTGACCCCCGGGTGGCAGAAGTCATAACGGAGAGCACGGAGTCAGTCCACTTGTGCGCTGGCACATGTACCACGGGATAGGGCATCAGGGGGCTCGTTGAGCTTAGCCGGGCGATACAAGATCTCATAATTATAAGTCCTCGATCCTCCACCTCAAGATCTTGTCATTTTTGTTCTTGCCCCGCTGTGTATTATTAAACATAAAGGCAACCGATCATTGGTCAGTGAGCAGAGTGAATCTCCTGCCGGCCAGGTAATGCCTCCAATGTCGCACAGCTTCCACAATGGCTTGGGCCTTTTCGACAGAGGAGTGCCGAATTTTGGAGGCATGGAGGGTGCGGGAAAAGAAGGCCACAGGCCTGCCCGCCTAGTTGAGGGTGGCGGCCAGAGCTACGCCCAATGCATCGCTCTCTACCTGAAAGGGGAGGGACTCATCGACCGCGTGCATCGTGGCCTTGGCGATGTCTGCCTTGATGCGGTTGAAGGCCTGGCGGGCCTCAGCCGTCAGGGGAAAAACTGTGGACTGAATGAGTAGGCGGGCCTTGTCTGCATAATTAGGGACCTTCAGGGCATAGTAGGAGAAAAACCCCAGGCATAATTTCAGGGCCTTCGGGCAGTGGGGGCGTGGGAGTTCCTTGAGGGGGCACATGCGGTCGGGGTCGGGCCCTAGGACTTAATTCTCCATGACATAGCCAAGGATGGCTAAGCGGTTGGTGCGGAACACGCATTTTTCCTTATTGTATGTGAGGTTAAGGAGTTTGGCGGCCTGGAGGAATTTTTGGAGGTTGCGTCGTGGTCCTGCTGATCGTGGCCGCAGATGATGACGTTATCTAGATACCGGAAGGTGGCCCGCAGTCCATACCGGTCAACCATTCAGTCCATCTCTTGCTGGAAGACCGAGACGCTAAAGGGAACCCTAAGGAAGTGATAGAGGTGGCCGTCTGCTTCAAAAGCAGTGTATTGGCGATCCTCCGGGCAGATGGGGAACTGGTGGTAGGCGGACTTCAGGTCCGGAAAGACACAATACTGCGTAATCTGATTGACCATGTCAGATATGCGTGGGAGGGGGTACGCGTCGAGCTGCGTGTACCGATTGATGGTCTGACTGTAGTCAATGATCATCCTGTGCTTCTCCCCAGTCTTCACTGCCACCACTTGAGCTCTCCAGGGGCTGTTGCTGGCCTCAATGACCCCTTCCCGCAGAAGCCGTAGGACCTCCGACCTGATGAAGGTCCTGTCCTGGGCACTGTACCGTCTGCTCCTAGTGGCGACAGGTTTGCAGTCCGGGGTGAGGTTCGCAAACAGGGAGGGTGGATCGACCTTAAGGGTCGTGAGGCCGCAGATGGTGAGGGGGGGCAGGGGTCCGCCGAATTTCAGAGTAAGGCTTTGGAGATGGCATTGAAAATCCAGGCCGAGCAACAGGGCAGCGCAGAGGTGGCGGAGGACGTAGAGCCTGAAGTTGCTGAACTCTATGCCTTGGACGGTGAGGGTCGCGATGCAATACCCCCGGATTTCCACGGAATGGTATCCGGAGGCCAGCGAGATTTTCTGGGTGACTGGGTGTACCGGGAGGGAGCAACGCCTTACCATCATGGGATGGATGAAGCTCTCTGTGCTCCCGGAGTCAAAAAGGCAGGTCGTCTCGTGCCCATCGATCTTCACCGTCGTAGTCACGGTCGCGAGGTTGCAGGGCCGGGACTGATCCAGGGTGATAGAGGCGAGCTACGGCAGATGCTGGGAGGTCCCAGGCTGGTCAGCGATGGTGGAGGTAGCGGCAGGCGATGAACGGCCAGCCAAAAGGCGTCCTGAGGCGCCGTCCAAAATGGCACCGAAGGTGGCGGCACCCACAGGGCCCACATGGTGGGTGGCATCAAAGATTGCTGCGCCCACGGGACGCACGGGGCTTGCGGTGAGGAAGATGGCGGTGCCCTCGGGCCGCACGTGGCTTGCGAAGGGGAAAATGGCGGCGCCCTTGGGTCGCACGTGGGGGGTGTAGGAACGCCGGGCCTGGAAACAGCGGCAACCGACCAGGCCTGGCAAACAGAAACAAACTGTCCCTTCTTCCCACACCCGTTGCAGGTTGTGCTCCGCGCCGGGCAGCGCTGCCTGGAGTGGTTGTCTTGCCCGCAAAAATAGCACTTGGACCCCCCAGAGTTGGCTGGCTGCCGCGCGGCACAGGCTTGCGGTGAGCTGGAGTCGGCAGCTGGTGGGGCCCACGATGCCCACAAGGGTGCCGTGCGGTCGGGGGCGTAGGATTGAACGTTACGGGAAGTCACTTCTAACGAATTATCGAGCTGCCTAGTTCCCGCAAGATCAAGTGTACCCCCTTCCAGTAGCCGCTGGCAGACGTACGCAGACTTCATGCCCGTAATGTAAGCATCTTGAATTAAAAGTTTGGTGTGCTGGACTGCCGAAACTGCCTGGCAGTCACAGTTCCTACCGAGGATGTGCAGGGCACGCCACAAATCGCTCAGAGACTCCCCGGGGAGTTGCTGTCTCGTGGCCAGGAGTTGTCTGGCGTATACTTGATTGACTGGTCGAACTTAATGTCCTTTCAGGAACTCCATTGCTTCGGAGTAGGTGGGCGCATCCCGGATGAGAGGAAAAATGTTAGGGCTCACCCGTGATTAGAGGACTTGGAGCTTCTGCAAGTCCGAGGGTTCCTCAGTGGCTGTCCTGAGGTAGCTTTCGAAGCAGGCTAGCCAGTGGTCAAATGCGGATGTAGCGTTAGCTGCTTGAGGGCTCAGTTGCAGGCGATCAGGCTTGATGCGGAGATCCATCGTTTAAAAAAAATCTTGCTCAATAAATTGATGCACAATCAATTACCACAAAGACGAGAGTAGTGGAACAATCAAGGCTTTATTGAGCAAGATGTGGTGCTTCCTGTAGCTGGAACCAGAATGGCTGCAGCACAGGAGAGCACACACATTTATACGCCGCATACCGGGCGGAGCCAGCAGGCAGGGATTTACCCTTGTACCTCTAGTATACGGGCAGTGCCGTAATACATGTAATATACTACTAGTGGTGACTACCACACCGCCCACCCTCTCTCATCCCTGAGTAAGCCATTTCTATCACTGGGGCTGCCAAGCACCTGCCAAGGCCTGCCTCAAGATGGTCGCCAAACCCAGCCATAGAGGGAGTCAAAGAGAATCTCATAATCACCATCAGCAAACAAATCCCTTCCCCCTCCCCCAACTAACGTCCCACCCAAATATATAAATTGATACCCGGTGAATAACCAAACTCCTCTCGCCCCCAACCCCCAACCACACACAAATGTTGAGTTCATCGAACCATGTGAAACTGGTTCAACAGCGGGGCAGTGCCCTCCCCCCACCCCAGGATAGAGAAGAAAAAACACAACTTTAGCACCCGTCCCGAAGATAAATCAAACCTCACAAAACAGTACCCCTGCAAAGCTAGATCTCCAACAGAGGCAATATAATTCCATCTATGGTACATGAAACTATGCTTCTCATAGGAGTTAGCCCCCCCACCAATAAACTAGTGAAGCAAAAAATTCCCTATCATCTCCCCAAAAAAGGTGCAGAGAACAAGACAAAATTTTCACCCTCAGACATCGACAACCATATACAGGATACTCCAATATCCTTCCCCCCACAACAATCAAAGGCTATACAAAGATTCATTAATTTGAACCGAGTCCATGTTTCCTTACAAAGACGTCAGCCTCCTCTGGTGCATCAATGTAAAAGTCCTTCGAATCATAAGAACGAGAGGTCACAAAGATAGGTTGTAGATTTAGACCTGAGATGAGGAGGAACTACTTCTCGCAGCAGAATTTGTGGAACTCGCTGCCCCGCAGTGCGGTGGAGTCTGAGACATTAAATGGTTTCAACTAGGAGATAAATATATCTCTGATTTTTAAAAATGGGCTTGAGGGATATGGGGAACAGGTTGGGAGGTGGATTTGAGACCAGGAAGAGATCAGCCATGATCTGATTGAATGGCGGAGCAGGCTCAAGGGGCTGAATTGCCTACCTCTGCTCCTAATGTGCCGATAAGTGACACGTAGTTTCACCGGATGCATAATCCTGAACCAGGCTCCCTTCTTATACAAGACGGCCTTAACCTTGTTTCCCACACCTTGGTAGACCCACATAAGATTGCCCTCCCACTTCCAATCCCAATGTTCCTTGGCCCATTTCAGGACCCGCTGTTTTTCTTGAAAACCTTAGAAGTGAGCTATGCCTGCACGTGTAGGTTCATTCAGCTGAGGTTTTTGCCAGTGTCGATGGGCCCTGTCTAACTTTGGATGTGAGTCCATCCTCTCCCATCATTTTGACAAACATTTGCGCAAGATATGTAGTAGGATTCGGGTCCTCTATCCCCGCCAGCAACCCCACCACTCTGAAGTTCTGCCTCCTGGAACGATTCTCAAGGTCATCGGCCTTGGTGTTGAACCTCCCGTTCTCGGCAGCCACCACCGCTATTTCGGCTTCCAGCGAAGCAAGCTGCTCACCGTGTCTCGTCAGTGCTTTTTCCATACCCTCTAATACCTCATGCTTTTTCACCGATTCAACAACCTTATCCAGTTTCACCCAGACAGGACCCAGGGCTTCCTTGAACGACTTTCAAAAGTTCTCTGCCATCTGTTTCCACTGCTTGTCAAAGTGGGTGTCAAATTCCTTGGCAGCAGAGATCGTGGGCGGGATTCTCTGCCATCGCATTTCCGATGGCGTCAACACGGCCCCAGGATCAGTAATTCTGGCCCGCGCTGGAGCGGTTCACGCTGCTCCAGCTGCTGATCCGGCCATGGAATGGGCGCCGGGGGATGCGCGCATGCGCAGTGGGTCCGGTGCGAACCCGTGTATGCACAGACCCACCGGCGCAATTTCCGTGCATGAACAAGACAAAATTTGTGTGTCTACCTTGTCCACGCCGGCCCCAACCCAACATGGCGCAGGAGTACACGCGCCGGCGTGGAAGAAAGGAGGCCGGGAGACAGCGAGGCTGATCCGCCGATCGGTGGGTTCCGATCGCGGGCCAGGCCACATCGGAGGTCCCTCCCCCCGGGTCGGACCCCGCTCCCCCCCCCCCACAGGCCACCCCGGCCCCTTCAACGCCGAGGTCCCGCCGGCTCAGAGCAGGTTAGAACGGCGCCGCCGGGACTGTTTTTTTTTTATGGCCAATCGAGCCATCCGGGCCGGAGAATCGCGGGGGGGGGGGCGCCGCGTAGAGCGGCACCAGACCAGCGCCGCGCCGACCACAGCGGCCCCAATGACGGCGATTCTCCACTCTAAGGAGAATCGTGTCCCGGCGTCGGGGCGGCGTGGCACGATTCGCGCAGCCCACCGCCGATTCTCCGACCCGGCTCTCCAATGTGACGAAAGCCTGGGCCTTAGTTTTCATTTCTGGATTAGTTCCGGTCAAAACCCCATCAAAACACTTCTTCATTATATGTTCAGTTTTCAGTTTTCCATATGGATAAATGGATATATGGATGATGTAAGGCAGTAAAGTGCCTGCACATACCATTGTTGAAAGTGACGGTTTGTTTAATCTGTGACAATGGCCTCGATTTAGCTGTCAGACGAGGCCGGAAAGCAGAGGTCCCACCCCACCAAATCAGCACCTGCCATTTTCATGGGGACGGGAATAGTCCGGGCCAAGATTTGCACTTGCGAATTTAGCGAAATCAGCTAACTAAATCAGCAACTGCCTCCTCTCATGCCCAATTCTGATGACGCAGGTGTGTCAAACACGGTGGCTGCAGGTTAGACCTGACAGCAGCAGGTCTAGACTTTGTGGAAGCCTTTGGAGAGGTGGCATACCCCTTTTGGATATGGACCCCAATTATCCTTTCAGGGAGATCAGGTACATTTTGGGACACCTAAAGGTCAGCACAAATGTGCGTAAAAATTGCATGAACTCATTAGGACTATCAGCCATGTCAAAATAAGCTGTCAGGGATTTAAAAACTCCTGCCCTTTAAATCTTTGAAAGAGTTTTAAAAAATCATTGTTCACTATTTCATGCAGTCTGTTGACGTAAGCCTGAGGATTATCATTATTGGATTAGAGCTGCATGATTTCACAACCTTATCACAACAGAATTCCTTCCAAATCACTGTTTGATTGACAGCTCCAAATGATTATAGATTTTTGAAGTGGGTCTATGAATTTCAATGTTTGTTTTTGTAACTATAGAGTTGAAGCATGTAACTTTAGTGAATGAGTATGGTTTTTTTTTAAAAGTCTACAATGGACACTTAGAACTTTATTTTATTTGATCTGAGCATGGATTCTGAGGTCTCCCCATGCTGGATACTGAGTGAGTTGGCATGATAGGTGTAAGGAAGGGCAAAGGGTGATGGGTGGAGGGATAGTTTGGTAGGAATTGGAATTAAGTTGGCATTAGAGCTCTAAAATGCCATGGGGTGGATAGAAGGGCACCATGAGGCACTATGGGAGTTGGGTAGAGGTGTATAGGTTAGCATGTAGGGTATGAGGTGCTATGGGTGGATAGAGAGCATAGTGGCATGGGTTAGTGTGGCAGGGAATGGGATGTGTGTGTGTTGGGGATGGGTGGTGAAAGGTTAAAAAAAAATCTGGGTCACAATGCCGTTGCACAGAGGTAGGCCTTCAGCCCATCTCCACATCCAGCAGCTCCTGCACTTGTTTCAAAGGTAGTGGGCCGATTCCCAGAGAACCCTGCCATCCCAGAAAAAAATCCCAACTTCTGCGTGCTTTTAACCTGGTTGGGTTTGTGGCGCCATGAAACTCTGTGGTCCCGATCCAGAAGCAAAAATCAAGACTTATGTTTAGGTAGCTTAAGTTGCGAATGGCATTTCCTGAGTAAATTAATAGCAAGTCTCTTATTTGGCATAATACTGATAACTGAATACAGGAGCTGTGTGAGTCCATAACATTTTTTTACAAATGATTGACTTCTACAAAATGAAATGACTTGCACTTCAATATTTGGTGCCATATTGATTTTAATAAGTTTATTGATGCAGTTGAGGTAAACGACTGGGTGTTTTATGTTCACTGGAGTCTTCACAAGGAAATGTCAGCATTGTTCTAACTAGAAAGATTGATCTAGTAAATTCTGACCCGTTGGCACATTGAAACTGTCCTTTCGGTATACACATGACATGTTTTGACAAGAGCTGTTATCGGAACACTTCGCTTTTTCAGTCAGTTGAGTAACTTCTTATTTTCTCTCTCTGCAATAGTATTTATTGTGAGTCTGACAACAACTACTCCAAAAACCTATCTCATTCACTAATGCCCTTCAGGGAAGAAAAGCTGCTGTTCCTTATCCGACATGACCTATATGTGGCTTTAGTCCCATAGCAATGTGGTTGGCTCTTTACTGTCCTCCGACATGGCTAATAAAGGCACCTTCTCAAGAGAATTAGGAATGGGCAGTAAATGACCATCAATTTCCACATCCAATCCTATGAATTTTTTAAAAAATCCTGTGAAGTATATTCCTAGGACTTTATGGATTACCCTAGTTTATATACTAAGAATTCAATGGCAACTTACATTTATAAAGAAGCTGCTAACATCCTTGTAAGTTCTGTAACAGAAACATAAAATGCTAGAGACACATCAGTGAGTCAGGTAGCATCTGTAGAGAAAGGGAAGAACATTAACATGTTGGGTGAAGCCCTTCATCAGAACTGGCAAACGTTAAAACATTGGCCTGAATTATTTGGTTGGTGGGGTCCTGTTTCCGACTGCCCCGCAGCCAATTTGTGCTTCAATGAGCATTGATTGGCTGCAGGTGGAATTCCACCCTTTACTTGGCAGGAATTCCAAATCTGATTGGCCAGCAGCTCTCCAGGCCCTGCAGCAACAATGCTGCAGTGGACAGAAGAGGAAGTTCAAGAAGACACTAAGTCGGGAAACCAGAGGCCCACGTAAGCTCAAGTGATCCCAGGGTTGGGAGAATAGGAAGACCTCGGAGGGGAGAAGTTGGGATGAGGGGAGGGAGTTCCACCGGACTATAAAGGGGGGTGGGGTGCCTGATTTCAGAAGAGGGCTTCTGATGGAGGTGCTCCCCCCACACCTCATCTTTCCCCCCACACCTCATCTTTCCCCCCACACCGCATCTTCCCCCCCCCCCTACAGCACATATTTCCTCCCCCCACAGCACATATTTCCTCCCCCCCCCCCCCAAAACCGCCCTGCCCGAAATGGAACTCAGTTATATTTTGGGCTTCACCGCAGAGGTTCAGTTTTCTTGCCAGCCTTAAAACTGAAGCTGGGCAAGAAATTACCCTTCTGTGGCCATTAATTGCCCATTCAAACTTCTCAATTGGAGCAAGGATGGGCTTCCAATCTGAGGCCTTGCCTACCCCAACATAAAATCGCCTTGTGGTCAGGTCGGGCGAGAACCGGGATGGAATCCCGCTCCTTCAATTTCATGCTCCCCCCAATCCCCAATAAAAACCTGGTGGGGAGCATCTTTGCCTGTGAGTTAGCAGGTCCTGGGTTCTAGTCCTGCTCCAGGACCTGAGCACAAAACCCAAGGCTGATATTTCAGAGCAGTACTGAGCGAGCACCCCGCAGTCTCTTTGAATGAGATGTTAAACCCAGGCCCCATCTGCCCTCGCAGGTGGACTTAAAAGATTCAGTGCAGCCCTCTTGTGGGAGAGTTACCCTTGCTGGCCTGGCTAAAATCGATTCCTCAATCGGAAAATAAATTGGCTGGCCGTTATTAAATTGCTATTTGTTGGAATTTGCTGTGTGCAGATCGGCTGCTGTATTTCCGACAGTACAACAGTGAGCGCTCCTCAAAATCCTTCATTGGCTGCAAAATGCTTTGGGATGTTCTGTGGTTGTGAAAGATGCTGCACAAAGGCAAGTATCTCTTTCCTTTTTTCTCTTTCAGGTGCTGTTTTACCTGTTTATTTGTCGCCTCTTCCGTTTTAGGTTTGCAGTATTTGTTCTTTTCCATTTCATCTTTATGTACAGTTTCGTTGTTCAAGTTGATAAGATTGTTACAGATGAGAGGGGCCATTCGACCACGTTTCAAGTTTTAAAAACATTGCCTTCTTGGTAATATCTCCTGAGGAAGGAGCTGCGCTCCGAAAGCTAGTGATTCGAAACAAACCTGTTGGACTTTAACCTGGTGTTGTAAGACTTCTTACTGTCTCTTGAATAAGCCGAAGGCTTTTTAAAAAATCTCCTATTCCAACTAGAAGCAGCTCCTGACGCCTGTCCTAATATTACTTTCGCCAGTTGTAACTTACTTTATTTTTTTCAGTGAATGACATATATTAAAAAACTTCCAGATTAATTTTTTAAATGTTTTTAATATCTCATTTCATTTGCTTGTTCCTTGAGATTCCTCCTTTCAAGATTAAATTCCAATTTCTCCCATCTTTCCTCGTAACCGGGGGCTGGATTCTCCGGTCGTCAACGCCGAAATCGGGTTCGGCGATCGGCCGGACAATCACAGTTCCCAACCAAGTCTGGGGCGGTGCCGCTTTCATGATGCTCCGCCCCCCCCAAAGCGGCGTACTCGGAAAATGCACCGCGTATCGACGGCCTCAGGACATTTACTCAGGCCCGTCCTCCGATGCTCCACCCCTGACTGACCGAGTTCCCTACGGCGTCGGTCGTGTGTGGTGTCATCCTTCGGGAACTCGGCATGGCGGCTGCAAACTCAGTCCAGCGCCGGAACAGTCGGGGGAGGGCCGATCCGCGGGCCGGGGGGTACTTTATTAGGGGCTGGGGGCACTGTGGGGGGTTGGTCCAGGATGCGTGAGCCGGCCAAAGGGGAGGCACTATTTCGCGGGTCAGGTCTGCGAAGGGCCTCTGCCATGCACGGCCACGGACCTGGCAATTCTCTGGGCCATATCGGCAGCTAGAGCCATGTGCTCTATGCTGCTGGCATGCTAGCCCCAGCAAAGTGAGGAATAGGTGGCTGATTTACGCCATTGTTTCTGGCGTAAAACGCCACTGTTCCCACGCCAGTCCCAGAATCGGAGAATCCAACCCCCGATTCTTGGATGTGAGGGCGCAGACTTTTTTTTTTCCTGGTGTTTTCTACATTGCCACAATGACTTAAATCTTTCACTTACCTCCTGCTGACCAAAACCAAACACAATATTCAAGCTGAGCGCTGACCAAGGCACCACACAGTTGTAACGCAACATCTTCCAACTTATACTAAACTAACTTTTAATGTTAAATCCTGAATTAAACACTGCGCCCAGACCTCTTCCCACTTTACCTTTAATATCTGTAGCTGTTCTGTTTCCAGTTCTCTCGAAAGCAAGTTGTGATGATGGCCAGAATTCTCCGGCCATTGGGATTTGTTTTTTCCGTTGACAACGCACCCCAGCCTGCAGGTTTCCTGGCGGTGTGGGGGGGGGCTTAATGGAAAATCCCATTGACAATTGAGACATTGAGAATCCCACCGCCAGCGAACAACGCATAACTGAGAGACATGCTGCTGGGGGAATGGAGAGTCCCGCCTGATAGATCATCAACCTGAAACATTAACTCTCTTTCTCTCTCCGCAGATGTTGCCTGACCACACTTCTTGTTTTTATTCCAGTTTCTTCCTTGTTCCTCTGATCAAACATCTGACCTTCTTCTGAAGCTTTTCTGTCATTTGCCTGTGAACAGTTGTAAGCTTGGGTATTTCCTCTAGGCGATGTTGAATCCCCCCCGAATCATATTGAATGTAAGCTGCTTGTGGTTGCTGGCCACATGCATTTCATTTGTCATATCTGACCTACTTTGTGCCAATGCATTTTGCTGGGTAACTTCCCAAGTCCACACAATACACTTCCTTTGCCACCCAAGTATTTGATTACAGACCTATGTCCCTTTAATAGCCTGCCTGCTCTACACTTGTGAACATTTATTAGGGGCTGGGGGCACTGTGGGGGGTTGGTCCAGGATGCGTGAGCCGGCCAAAGGGGAGGCACTATTTCGCGGGCCAGGTCTGCGAAGGGCCTCCGCCATGCACGGCCACGGACAACAAGTGTTGAAATTATCTCCCAACTCCTCGGGCAAACTGTGCTTTTCCTGTTCCACAGTTCTATATTGTGAAGACTATCTCAAGTACAAGCAATTTGTTACAAAAATTTCCAGCAGAAGAGACTTCAAATCTTTCCTCATCTTTATGTGTCCTCAATAAATGACTGGTACTGACATATACTCATGCTTTTTATTGTGTAAATCACTAAATTGCCGTATGAACAACACTTTGAAGCATCATTTTCCCTGAGAATTCTTGTGATATTTTTCAAGAAACGTATTCAGGTGAACCTTGTTTTTTTATTTCACAGCTGGCCAGAATTCAGTCACATTCAGTTAACATTTACTATCTCGGTTTTAACTTTAATGGCAGGACAATGATTGCAAGAATGCAAGATATCAATCTAAGTTGCCTCACAACAACTTCCATTGCATCTTTAATGTAATAAAACACTCCAAGTTGCTCTGCAGGAGCATTACAATATAAAGTATGACTCAGCCATCGTAAGTTGGATAACCAAAAGCTTGGTCAGAGGAGTAAGTTGTAAGGAGTCTCTTAAAAGAGGGAAGTGAGGTTGAGAGGCAGGGAGATGTAGTCCAGCGTTTAGTCCCGAGGTAACAGAAGACATAACCACCAATGGTAAAACCAGTAAAATTGAGCATGCATGAGAGGCCAGAACTCGAGGAATGCAGATATTTCAGAGGCTTGTGGGACTGCAGGAGATTGCAGAGATGGTGATGGTGAGGCCATGGAGGGATTTGAAAACAAGCATGAGAATTTTAAAATCAAGACAATGCTTGGCCAGGAGCTAACATAGGGTAGGACCACAGCTGCCTTCTTGAACTGCTGCAGTCCATGTGGTGTAGGTACACCCACAGTGCCGTTAGGGAGGGTGTTCCATGGTTTGACGCAATGACAGTGAAGGAACGTCAATATATTTCCAAGTCAGGATGGTGGGTGACTTGGAGGGGAATTTCCAGGTGATGGTTTTCTCAGGTATTTGCTGCCCTGGTCCTTCTAGATGGTAATGGTTGTAACTTTGGAAGCTGCTGTCTAAGGAAACTGGTGGCTTCCAGCAGTGCATCTTGTCGAACGTACACACTGCTGCCACTGTGCGTCGGTTGAGGAGGGAGTGAATGTTTGTGGATGGGGTGAAAATCAATCGTGGTCAAGCCATGAGTTTTGTTGGAGCTGCATTCATCCAAGCAAATGGAAAGTATTCCATATACTCCTGACTTGTGCCTTGGAGATTTTGAACAAGCTTTAGGGAGTCAGGGGCTGAGTTGCATGCTGCAGGATGCATCACTTCTGACCTGCTCTTTTGCCATGGCATTTATATGGCTAATCCAGTTCAGTTTCAAGTTAATGGTCAACCCCAAGGATCTTGATACTGGAGGGTTAGTCATGGTAATGCCACTGAATGTCAAAGGACAATGATTAGATTCTCACTTGTTGGCGATGGTCATCTCCTAGCACGTATGTTACATGCCACTTGTCAGTCCAAGTCTTGCTGCATTTGGGCATGGACTGAATGGTGCTGAGCATTGTGCAATCACCGGTGAACATCCACTGGTGCAACCATCACTGTGCAGCACAGCATAGGTAGCATAATGATTAGCACAGTTGCTTCACAGCTCCAGGGTCCCAAGTTCGATTCCCGGCTTGGGTCCATGTCTGTGTGGAGGCTGCACGTTCTCTCCATGTGTGCGCGGGTTTCCTCTGGGTGCTCCGGCTTCCTCCCATAGGTTAGGTGGATTGCCTGTTCTAAATTGCCCTTAGTGTCCAAAAAGGTTAGGTGGGGTTACTGGGTTACGGGGATAAAGGGGGATAGGATGGAGGTGTGGGACTTAGGTAGGGTGTTCTTTCCAAGGGCTGGTGCAGATACGATGGGGTGAATGGCCTCCTTCTGCACTGTAAATTCTATGATTCTAGCATCGGCAAACATCACCACTTCTGACCTTATGATGGAGGGAAAGTCATTGATTAAGCAGCTGAAGATGGTTGGGCCTAGGACACTACCCCAAGGAACTCCATGCAATGGTGTCCTGGAACTGAGATGATTGACCTCCAACAATTGCAACCATCTTCCATTGTGCTAGATATGACTCCAACTAACAGACACAGGTGCCGCATGATAGCACAGCTGATGGCTCCTTCCATCACTTTACTCATGATTGATGGTGTGGTAATCGACAGGGTTGGATTTGTCCTGCTTTCTGTGTGCAGGACATACCTGGTCAATTTTCCACAATGCTGGGTAGGTGCCAGTGTTGTAGCTGTAGTGGAAGAGCTTGGCTAGGAGCACAACATGTTTTCAGTACCATTGCTGAAATATTGTCAGGGCCTATACCCTTTGCAGTATTTAGTGCCTTCAGCTATTTTTTTTAATGTCACATGAAGTGAATAATTTTGGCTGAAGATTGACATCTCTGATGCTGGGGACCTCTCGAGGAGGCCTAGATGGATCATCAACTCTACATATCTGGTTGATTGTTGTGAATGCTTCCACATATCTTTTGCACTGATAAGCTTGACTCCACCATCATTAATGATGGGGATGTTTATGGAGTCTCTTCCTCTAGTGTATTGTTTAATTGTCCACCACCATTTGGTTCTGGATATGGCAGGATGCAGAACTTAGATATGATCTATTCATTGTATGATGGCTTAGCTCTTATCACTTGATGTTATGCTGTTTGGCATGCAAGTAGTGCTGTGTTGTAGCTTCACCAAGTTGACACCTCATTTTCAGGTATGCTTGGCATTGGTCCTGGCATGTCCTCCTCACCCTTCATTGAAGTAGGATTGCTCTCCTGTCTTGGTGGTGATAGTAGAATAGGGGATCTGCAGGGCCATGAGATACAGATTGTGATTGTGTATAATTCTGCTGCTGCGTATGGCCCAAAACACCTTATGGATGCCCACTTTCTAGATGCTAGATCTGTTTGAAATGTATCCCATGTAGCACAATGGTAGTGCCACACAACACAGTTGAGGGTGTCCTCAATGTGAAGACAGGACTTTTTCTTCACAAGGACTGTGCGATGGCCACTCCTACCGATACTGTCATGGACAGATGCATCGATGGTAAGCAGGTTGGTGAAGATGAGGTGAAGAATGTTTTTCCCTCTTGTTGGTTCCTTCACCACCTGCTGCAGACCCAGTCTCACAATTATGTCCTTTTGGACTCAGCCACCTCGGTCTGTAGTGGTGCTACCGAGATACTCTTGGTGACGGACATTGAAGTCAACCACCCTTATCACTCTCTGTGCTTCCTCCAAGTGGTGTACAACATGAGGTAGTACTGATTCATCAACTGTGCAGGGTGGGTGAGGGGGGGGGGGGGGGGGGCAATAGGTGGTTATCAGCAGGTTTCCTTGCCCATGTTTGATCTGATGCTATGAGATGTAATGCATACTGGAGCCGATATTGAAGACTCCCAGGACAACTCCTGACTGACTGTATGCTACTTTGTTAACACCTCTGCTGGATCTGTCCTGCTGGTGGAACAGAACATACTCAGGGATGGTGATGGTGGTGTCTGGGACATTGTAGTATGATTCCGTGACTGTGTCAGTTTGTAGCTTGACTAGTCTGAGCGACAGCTCTCACAATTATGTTACAAGCCCCCAGCTGTGTGTAGGGAGGACTTTGCAGGGCGGCCAGGACTGAGTTTGCCGTTGTCTTTTCCGGTGTCTAGGTCTATGCCAGGTTGGCTGTTCAGTTTCATTCCTTTTAGAATTTTTAGCGGTCTGACACAACAGAGTGGCTTGCTGGGCCATTTCAGAGGGCATTTAAGAGTCAACGATATTGCTGTGGATCTGGAGTGGATATGTAGGCCAGACCAGGTAAGGATGGCTGATTTCCTTCCATAAAGTACTTTACTGAGCCAGGTGGGCTTTTATGAAAATCAACGATGGTTTTATGATCATCATTAGACTTTTAAATTCTATATTTTTATTAAATTCAAATTTTACCATGGTGGGATTCTAACCCAAGTGCCCAGAGCATTACCCTGAGTCTGGATTACAAGTGCAGCGATAATACCTTGATGACACCACATCTCCTTAATTCTGCTCGAAGCTATCAAATACGCTCAGCAACCTGCATTGAAAAATACAAGGAAATAGAATACTTAAGTAATAATGATTTTAATCAGTTTTTTCATTTAGTCCAGAACTTCTTCCCACTACACATGCCTGAGAGCATCTCCATTAGATCTCAACTCATTCATTCATTCATTACCATCCTGGGATCAGCCTGGGTCTCAGCATCTGTGGTGCCTCTCCTCCCTCCCCACCTCAGCATGTTCAGGTGGTTCCCTTCTTCCCTCCCTTCCCTCCTCCCAGTAGCCCAACCACCATACCCCCCCCCCCCCCCCACCCCCCACTGATGACACTCTCCTCTCCTTCCCCCTGTCTCTGGCTTATATCACCATTCCCAATCTCAGGATCTATACTTTCCACCCTCTCTCCCCCAAAGTATTGAAGTCTTGGGGGCTTTGGCCACATCACCAAACTGCTGGGCCTCATTATTAAAGTGCTGGACCTCACTCCCAAACACTCACCTCTACCCTCTGATGACTCTCTCCATCCCCTCCCTCACTCCCTAACAAATCTCACCAATCCCCCCCTCCCCCCCCCCCCAACCTGACATCTCCAGCCCAACACTTATCTTGCCCTTGCCACCATCACTGCTCAAACGCTGGAAGACTACAGCATAACCGCCCTCACTGTCACTCCGGTTCCAGCCAGGCCTGTAATCTGAATTCTCTGGAGGGAGACAGTGAGTTGGAGGGTTGAGGAAGGAGGTGCTGAGAGGGAGGATTCAGGAAGGAATTGACAAGTGGAAGGAGCAGTATCCTGAGGCGAAACTGCAAACGTGAGGATCAGGGGAGAGAAGTAGGATACAGAAGTGTTGCAGAGGGAGTTGAGAGCAGGAGGGTCAGGGACGGAAGTGAGGAGAAGGAAGATTGGAAAGGAAAGTGGAGAGTAGGAGGGTCATGGAGGGAAGTGCGGAGAAGGAAGGTTGGAAAGGAAAGTGAAGAGTAGGAGGGTCATGGAGGGAAGTGGAGAGCAGAAGGGTCGGCGATGCAAGTAGAGAGGAGGGGAGTCAGAGAGGGAAAAGGTGAGGACGTGGGCCAGGGAAGGAAGTTATAAGCAAGGTGGGAAGCAATGAAGAAGAGAGTTGGGGAGTGGGAGTGCTGGTGGGTGGGAGGCTCAGGGAACCGGATGCTTGGAAAAGTGGCAAGCAGGAGCTAAGTTGAAATAATTAGTCAGTTGCTCAGAGTTTTTAAGAAGAGTTTTGGGCCAGTTAATAACTAGTCATCCAGTCATTCTGCTGCAGCTGGTTTTGTAGAATTATTCAAGGAAGATTGAGCCCAAAGGTAATTGATACATTAAAAGGACATTTCTAAGGAGACCCCTAGTCTCCCCTCAGGGACCCTGGATAGGGAGACTCCCTCTATAGAGACTCCCGAAATAAGGTGAAACCCCCTAGAGACCCCCTGAATAGGGAGACCCCCTAAATAGGGGGACCTCCCCCACAGACCACCAAGAAAAGAGACCCCCATAAAAGAAACCTATCAAGAATCCACAGAAAAGAGAAACCTGTCTGGACACTCACCTGGGCAATACATCTGCTGGCTCAGATAGAGAAAACACCTCTGTTAGGAGCACCCAAGCGCTGACCCCGTTTTTACCCCTGTCGTCCGATTCTCTGCTGTATCAGGAACCCCACTACAAGCAGCGGGCACCAGAGAATTTTGCCCACTGTTACAAAGCCTCATAGCTAGAAAAAAGAGACCAAATTTTATTAGTTTCTGTAAGTGGCAAAATAAGTCAGGGTGACATGAGAGAAACATCTCTTACACAGCGAGTTGTTCTGATTTGGCAGGAAATGCTGGATGGTGGAAGTGCATTCAAAAGCATCTTTCAAAAAGAAATTGGAAAATTGTAGAGGAAGAATTTGCAGGGGAGTAAGTGTGACTAATTGGATAGTTCTTTCAAAAGGGCTGAATAAACACAATGGGTCAAATTGCCTTATGCAATGCTGTGTAAATTAGTGATCCTATATGAAGGGGAGCACCATAGTTAGCATGGATCACACTGAGATTTATTTCAAATGGAACAATGATGTGTTAGTTACATGCCAGTGAACAAATGAAATACAGAAAAGGTACACCTTCTAGATCCTAGGCTGGAGATTTCACTTCCAGGACCACTCTTAATCTCCTTAGGGCAGCTTGGGTGAGTCACCACCTCTGAGCACTGGCATCACTCCCATCCCTCATACCTATGGTTCCTGACTGCTGCTGAGCACAGGGTGATGGAGTTAGCCAGGGAGAGGGGAGAGAGGACGATTCCCCAGGCAGTGATAGACATGGGTCAATCAGGGAGCCCTTAATGCATGGTGATGTCCCTATAGCAGGTGAGTCCCCCTCTCTCCTAGACCACTCCTTCCCAAGATCTCACCATGTCTGGCAAAACACGTAGAAGGAACAGTAGAGCATGTATGTTTAAGAAGTTAGACACCAGTTAAGTTGGCATGGGTGCAGCATGGGTTTGAATTAGGGGTCATAAAGTGCATAGACACAATAAAATACATTTGCACTGAAATTTCGACTTGGCTTAATCCTCTGAAGGGTATGAGGGACGGGCTGTGCTGGATATAGAGGGTGTTTCTGGTGGGGGGTGTAAGGGGTTAGTGCTGTGGGGTGTGGGTGTTGGAGGATGGCACGGGATAGGGACCCCAGGACACTCTGATGTTCCACCTAGGCTCACCCTCAGAGGCGGCAGTAACAGGGCCAGGAATAGGACAACTTACCCATCATCGCTCACCATCCCCATTACCGCACTTTCCTCCCCCCCTCCCCCCCCCCCCCCCCAACCCCACCATCACAAACCCCACCTCCCCAGAGGATATATGAGCCTGTGAGATGGAATGACAGCAGACATGCAAGGATGACCCGAGCGGACATTGGAATATGATCCTGAAAATGTTCTTCCTCCTCCTATTCCAAAGCATGTTGTCCCCTCTCTGCTGCGCGATGTTGTGCAGGACGCAGCAGGCCACCACGATGTGCGAGACCTTATAGGGCTATATTGGAGAGCCCCATCAGAGCGTTCCAGGCATTTGAAGAACATCTTCAGGAAGCTGATGCACCGCTCAATGATGCTCCTGGTTGCTGCATTCCTGTTGCAACATTGTGATAGCGGTTCCCTGTCTCGGTCTGAGGCCTCTGGACTGGCATCATTATCCATGACCTGAGTGATGTATTATGTACTCTGGGATAACACAGGCTGCAACTCGATGCAGCTTTGACCAAAAGATACACCAGACTTTGAAGTAAGATCAATGTGATTTATTGAACCATTAGCACAGTTGTCTGTGAGTTCGACTCTCCTGCTGATCTTGCTATAGTAACTCAGTCTAACTAACCAGTCTGCTCTAAGGCACGTGGTGGGTGTGATGCTTCTGATCTGCCCCTGTCCTTCTAAGTGTCGCCTGTGGAAAGAGACAGAGCATGTGTGCCCTGTCCTTTTATATATGGTTTTGTAATGCCCCCTTGTGGTAGTGTCACCTCTGGGTGTCTTGACTGCCCATTGGTCGTGTCCTATTCTATGTGTTCATTAGATGTCTGCATGTCATGACATCTCCGGTGCTCCCTCTAGTGTTTACTTAGTTGTAGTGTATTTACATTAACCCCTTGTGTATTTACAGTGATGCATATCACCACATCCACCTTTTATCGTGTTACATATTTTCTGTACAATGTGAAAGAAAATTGAACAAAATAGGTAGATAAGTGATGACATGTACAAATCATGATGACAGTGATGATTATACGATACCAAATAATATTTATGAGTCCAAAGTTCATGAATTTATATGGTCGAGTGGCTTTCTTGTTTTGTTATTGAAGTGTCGATGTTGATATTGTCATTTCGTTGTGAACACCATCAGTGTCCCTGTGCTTAAGGAACCAAGAAGTCATCAGGAGGTGTTCAAATGGTCAAATCACTTTGTTGTTTGAGATGGACTCTTTTTTTTTCCGATGCTTGTGGTAGCGATTCGTGATGTCATCTTTCCTGTCTGACCTGGACTGGTGTCTGTGTTTACGGTATTGATGCCGTATGTCAGCTGCCTTGAAAGCTGGTCTGCTTATTTGTAGTATAGCAAACGTGAATGTGTAAGATGAGTTATCATGCCATGGTATGTCTGCACACTTGCCATTGTCTTGAGCTGTGCTGTCACAGTGTCCTGCATTTGCAGAGTTGTACCATGTCGTACCAGTCGTTGTTCCAGTATTGTTGGTTTTGTCGTGCTTGTTGTTGACATCGGTGCCTTTGGTACGCTTCTTGTTGTTGTCTGTGTTGTTTTTGTAGGTTTTGTTGTTGTGTTTGTTGCGCTCAATGACCATTCCGAGTGGAGAATTCGAGCCTTTCACAAAGTTACTTGTGTCAGTGTCCTTTGTGGCATCTGGTGTTTCATTGAGCGTGCCGTCTCTGATTCCTCGGCGCTCCCCGTCTGGAGTCATGTCCAGTTCACTTGAATCATCTTTGGCTTGTCGATTCTCCCCATCTGGAACTCTTTCTGGTTCACCTGAATCACCTTTGGTTTCTTGATGCTCCCCGTCTGGAGTCATTTCAGGTTCTTGTGGAGAGACTCGAATGGATGAGGTTTGAATTAATGTGGTGTCACTGGAGTCACTAGTAGCCTCACTTTGATTGTCGAGTGCCTCTACATACTAGCTGACATCTGTCAGTCTCGCTGAGATGCCGCACATCTTGGATGGGAATTGTGAAGCCTTTGTCACTTGTCGCACATACAGTGGGTAGACCTTCAGTGTCTTCTTGTTGGTTAGATGAGCTGGGTAGACTGTCAGAGTCTTCTTCTGGTGGCTCAAATAACCTGGGTAGACAGTCATAGTCTTTTTGTTGTTCGCGTGAGCGTGGTACACTGTCATAGTCATCTTGCTGTGCACTTGAGCATGGCAGACTTGCATCTTCTGCTGCTGGTTGCTCAGATAAGGTTGTTAGATCTTCATGGTCTTGTTCATGCAAGGACTGCGCTCTGGAGTCTTGCGTTGCTTCCATCATGGAGTCTGTCAACGAGCTCGCTGTGAAGGCTTGTATCGCTCTCTCTGTGGAGTCTGCATCGTTCCCTGTGAGGAGTCATGCAGTGGAGTCGATCTGTGCACTCTCAACAGATTTGTGCAGTGGTCTCGCTGTGGAGTCTTTCATAGCTTTCTGTGCGGAGTCGGGGCTCTTCATGGTGCGTGGACCACTCTCTGTGTGGAATCGGGGACTCTTCGTGGTGCGTGGACCACCCTCTGTGTGGAGTCGGGGCTCTTCATGGTGCGTGGACCACTCTCTGTGTGGAATCGGGGACTCTTCGTGGTGCGTGGACCACCCTCTGTGTGGAGTCGGGGCTCTTCATGGTGCGTGGACCACTCTCTGTGTGGAATCGGGGACTCTTCGTGGTGCGTGGACCACCCTCTGTGTGGAGTCGGGGACTCTTCATGGTGCGTGGACCACTCTTCGTGGTGCGTGGACCAGTGGTGTGGCATGAGGCCGCTCTCTGTGGGCTTGTACCTGTCTCTGTCTCTTGGCGTCAGGCCGCTCTCTGTGGGCTTGTACCGCTCTCTGTCTCTTGGCGTCAGGCCGCAGCAGAATCCTGGACTCATGGATCGGGATGTCGTCTATGCTGGGCTGAGGATCCTCAAATCCGAAGAACTCGTCCATGACTGTGTCGGATGGTTCAATGGACAACACATCACGTTGCGGTTCGGATTTGGTCCTGAGGTCGCCACGTCCAATGATGAAATCACCGTCTGAGTCGTAGTCTTCAAGGACTAAATCATCTCTTAATGCGGTGCTAACTTCTTGTTGGAGGGTACTTTCATCTACTGGTCGAAGTTCAGACATTGTGCTGTGTTTCCAGCTGAACGAATTGTGTTTTGTGGCTTTAAAACTGTTTTTCGCTATTTTCGGACATTTCCCCTTTACGTGGGCGGGTTCCGTGGCCTCTGACGTCATGATGCTTGTGACATAGAGCGTAGGAATGGATTGCGCATGCGCAGATCACTTTTCCTTTACTGTGCGCTCTTTGCGCAACTGCGCATGCGCGGCTTCTCGCACTTGCGCAAAACACTGTTTTGCCGGTTCGCGTCTTCTGGGGAACTGCACATGTGCGGCTCCTCGCGCAAGATGGCTGCCAATCAAAACTGCCGTTTGCCTCTGCTGCAAGCCTACCTTTGCCTCGTGGTGAGTATAGGCGCCAGTTTTACCGATTTCTTTTGTGTTTACCTCGCAGTAGGGGCTTTTCACAGTAACTTCATTTGAAGCCTACTTGTGACAATAAGTGATTTTCATTTCATTTCCGTCATTTTCAAACTTGTCCAGGACTGTCTGGAAGTCTCTCTTGTCCTGTCCTTTGGAGTACTTGAAGGAGTTGAAGATTTCTGTTGCACTTTCACCTGCAATAGTGAGAAGAAGATCTATCTTCTCAGCGTCGGCCACGCCATCTAGGTCAGATGCTACCATGTAGATCTCAAATCTCTGCTTGAATGCATGCCAGTTGGCACTGAGATTGCCGTGGTACCTGAGCTGCTGAGGAACCGGAATCTCGATTATCTTGCCTGGGTGCTTTGCTGGTAGTCACGGAGCTTGCTGAGTTGAACTATATGGATTCAACAGGCACTACTGGTACCATGATGTGTTATGTACTCTGGGATAACACAGGCTGCAACTCGATGCAGCTTTGACCAAAAGATACTCCAGACTTTGAAGTAAGTTCAATGTGATTTATTGAACCATTAGCACAGTTCTCTATGAGTTCGACTCTCCTGCTAATCTTGCTATAGTAACTCAGTCTAACTAACCAGTCTGCTCTAAGCCATGTGGTGGGTGTGAAGCTTCTGATCTCCCCCTGTCCTTCTCTCTAAGTGTCGCCTGTGGAAAAGAAAGAGCATATGTGCCCTCTCCTTTTATATATGGGTTTTGTAATGCCCCCTTGTGGTCGTGTCACCTCTGGGTGTCTTGACTGCCCATTGGTCGTGTCCTATTCTCTGTGTTCATTAGCTGTATGTCTGCATGTCATGACATCTCCGGTGCTCCCTCTAGTGTTTACTTAGTTGTAGTGTATTTACATTAACCCTTTGTGTATTTACAGTGATGCATATCACCGCACTGGGCAGATACCTTTTGTCGCCCAGGAGCCAAACCCTCACCCGAGGAAGCACCTTGAAGGTGCCGGGAACCGACGAGTGCACGTTGCCTGGATATTGGGTGCAGATGTGCATGCTGTGCAGTCGGTGGTCGCACACCAACTGCACATTCAGGGAGTGGAAGTCCTTCCTGTTGATGAAGGGCACCGCTTCATGAGCCGGTGCCCATAGGGGACCAAGTGTCCCATCTATTAGCCCATTGACGTGGGGCATGCCAGTGGTGGTGGTGAATCCCACAGCCCAGTCGTCCTGTTGGGCTTGGTCCTGACTGAAATTTATGTGGTCCGCTGTCCGGGTCTATTGGCCACCAATAACAGCACGGATGCACCTGTGTGCTGATGTCTGAGATATCCCTGAGAGGTCGTCGCTTGGCACCTGGAAAGATCCCGAGGCAGATTTAAGGGCGATCGACACCTTGGCGGCAACCGGGAGCTGGCGTCCTCCTCCATAACCCCACGGTTCCAGGTGCACCATCATCTGATACAGATGTTGCGCGGTCTCCCTGGTTAGCCGAAGCCTTCAGTGACATGCGCGGTCTGGCAGGTCCTCGAAGGACGGGTGCCGCCATTCTAAACGTGGCCTGATGCAGCTTCACACCTTCTCCTTGGCCTGTTGGATGCCCAGCACTCGACCCTCAGTGGTTGGCCCCTGCTCTTCTGGGGCAGGCTCCTGCTCTGCAGGGTCCTCACCGAACTGCGTCCGTATCTGCAGCCGCCGTGCATCCACAACGGCAGCTGCAGTCAGGTAGATAGGAATCATTCCTGGCTGTAGTCCAAAATTCATTCTCTGCAGGGGGGAAAAGAGAAGACACGTTACAAAGATACGTATTCCCATGCCCATCCAATTCCAACAGGCTAAACGGTCACCCCAAGTTGCACTTCAGCTCCACCCTCCACATACATTCCCCTGCCCTCCAAACCCACCCCTCAACCATCGCCCCCGATATATTGCCTACCACACTGCTACCACACTGCACCCCTGACCCTGCCAGTGAGCGTCACCGGGGAGCCTCTAACCTCACCACCCGTCCCTGTCGACAAGTAACGGTGACTGCAACAACCCGTGTCAGCAACAGGCTCTGCGGCCCCTGGCCTGTCTCCCCAGTGGGGTCACTGTGGATGTCCTCACTGGGTGGGCCACGTTATCCCGCCAGTAGGGTGGCACCTGTTGGTGCAGTGGAGAGGGTCATGGTGTGCCACCAATCGCCTCCATGCTTAGAGGCTTGTGTGCAGGCAGGTCCCACAGATGGGGTTGAGCGAGGGGGGTGGGCGTCTGCTGGGGACTTAGCTGCAGTGTGATGTGGGTCCTGGGTGTGACACACAGGTTGTGACAACCTGTCCGGGGTCAAGATGAATGGGAGCAGGTGGACAGGCAGGGCTTGGAGACAGCTAGTGGTCCTGCGGTGTGGGTGAGCTGATAGTGTAACTGTTGAGGCCTCTGCCCTGTGAGAGGCAGTGTGACAGGAAGGGTGCCAAACACCACGGAGCATGTGCCCTTTGTTTGAGATGAGCTGTGCTATTCCCCTGCTGACCCTGCAGTGGAGCTGTGTTTCTGATGAGTGCACTGAGTGGCAGCACCTGGTGTGCCACTGATTGAGCTTGGCCACGCCCATCCAATTGATGGGTCAGCTGGGGTATGTGGGTTTCCAGAGGGGTGGACTGAATGGGCTCCCAAATGACCAGAGGCTCTGTGAACATTTACAGAGCACAGTAAGCAGTCAACAGAGTGAGCAGCCAGGGGCCTGAAACTTGTACCAAATGGGTGTGTTTTAAAACAAATACTGCAGCAATGGTGGTCTGGGCCAGGCCATCCCGATCCCGAAGGAGACATCCCGAATCCACTGATATGTCAGCAAGTTGTCCCCTGCTACTCCCCCTGGACCCGGCAGCCACCCCTCAGCAAGCGCAATGGTTTTTAAACAATTTTACAAACTTTTCTAACCTTCTGCCCCTCAGCAGCCATGGCGCCCAGTCCCTGTTTGTAAGTACCTGTAGTAAACCGCGCCCATGTGACTTCTGCCCGAAGGGGCGGAGCATTGCTGATACGTGGTACATATTGAATCACACCCGGTAATGATACGTTAATGCAAATACCAGTTTTGCATGTCACCGCCGGCTCGGGGTGCAAAACGCACTGCCTCCACCAGCGGGGCCCTGAAGCATGGTTTTCAGTTTCGCAATGGGCACGAAGCTCGATTTTTGGCAGACGCCCGAGTCTTCACCCGATCGAGATTCACTTTTCCGCTGTTGCGGGGTGGAGAATCCAGGCCATTGTCTGAGAATTCGGAGAAATTGGATTTTTTTTTCAGCAGTGAAGTTTGTTTCAAGATCTTGCAGGCAAAATTGAAAAACATTTCTATCTTTTGCAGAAATAGAATGTGTATACTCTATCCTGCTGCGTAATTTGGCCATGTTTCAAACCATCGGAACAAAAATCATGGGTAGGGTCCGCCAGCCGCTTTTTCCTGAGCAGCGCGCCATCCCCGGCAGCGGGATTTTACGTTTCCGCAGCTGGCCAATGGGGTTTCCCATTGTGGCCACCGCACGCTGTCGGGAAATCTGCGGGCCTGGGTGCTCTGCCAGCGGACCGGAGGGTCCCTCCAACTCAGAATTCCGCTGCATATGTTTAAGACAAGTCAGGAAAGAAAGACATCGCCACAATCCTTTCCAAATGATGGTATTGAACAAAAATTCTTTCTTTTCCATTTTATGATGTCCAGTTGATCCTTTGATATTTTGTTGCTCTCAAGTAGAGATAGACATTATTTTTATGATGGGCAAGTCACAAGTAACCAGCAGTCAGCTTCTGTTGAAAATGTTTTGGATGGTTTGGACTGTTTCGCGGTAGTAACTATCAGGATAGTCTGGGACTCCTCGGCGTGAAGGCTGAGAGTTGACTTGATGAGAAACCTTTCAAGTTATGAAGGAGTTCAATAAGGTAGATGTAGAGAAGTTTCCACTCATGGACACCATCCAAACGAGTGAGCAAAAAGGGAATTCAGGAGAAATCTCTTTACCCAAAGAGCAGTCAGGATGTGGAACTCAATACCACAAAGAGTACAGGAGGTGAATAGCATGGATGTTTTATAGGAGAAGCTTGATTAGGAATATATATTGGTAGGATGGAAGGTGGCTCATGTGGGGTGAAAACAATGGCATTAACTATTTGGACTGAATGGCCTGTTTCTGTGTTGTAAAGTACTACGCTATTCCTTTTATCGTTAGGTCCAGCATCTCTTTTGCCTCTTTGATTGCGTTTTGCACCAGCATTATACTTTAAATTCATCCCTAGCCCGGTTCCTTATTTAGCACCCATCATCCTTGGGAGTTATTTTTCTGGAATTGGTTCAAGTTCAGTTTTGCAGAAACTTGGGAATAGGTCAACCATTACCTGCCATCTTGTTCTTTTTGTATCAAAACCTGAGAGTATGTAAGAGAGCAAAATAAAAAATGATCAGTTATAACTAATGATCAGGGCCTAGAAATTCATCAGCTGCCCAAACTGCTAAAGCCTCAGTATGGCAGTCAGGAAGCCTTTACACAGCTACAGCCATGTGGGTTAAAGGCAAACAAGTGGCATCCTTTAGCCGAACATGAAGCAGGTATTGGGCTTTTTACATATGTAAATAAGGTTCTCAATGGAGAGTAATGGGCTAATTTTTATGATAATGCGATTGTGATATATGTCATGATGTAACAGTGACATTAGCAGTCATGTGCAAGTGACTCTGAAGAAAGATTGAATGGTCTGTACATGAGAGATGTACTTACCAGGAAGGTTAATATGTACTTGTATAAATTAAATATTTTTTTTGCAGAAACCTACCTGAGTTGAACCTAAGTCACTCATGAGTAGTGGGAAACCTTCCCAATATAGATTAGGCCACAAGTTACCTGAAGAGAGAATCAAATATTATTCACCATGGAAACCAAACCACAAACCATGGGAGCAGCAGTGGTGATATGGATCCAGAAATGATTTGGTACCATTGACCGAGAAATCGGAAGAGGACTTCTTCAAAGGAAGAGTCAGAAGACTTATCTTAGTGAGAGGTACACTAAGTACATCAGCAGCAGTTGAGGAGACTCTGCCCCTTCTGCAGCCATTTGAAACACAAAAGGTCCACAGGGTGGCCAGGGAGTTGTGGAAAAAGCACTTCCTGAGATTTCAAGCAGCGTTGGGTTTGCATGCCAAAGAGCAGAAGCACCAGGTTAGTTTGTTCCTCTATTCAGTGGGGGGCCTGTTGCCGACAATGTCCTTCTGAGACAAGAGGGTAGAAGAGACCTCTGCAGATTTTGTAAAAGTGTACAATGCATACTTCAGCCCAAAACAAAGCGCGATTCAACCAGAGATTCCAACGACCGGGGGAATCTGGCAAATTGTTCCTAATAGAACTATTTGGGCTAGCCAGTTGATGCAGTATAATGTATTGAAAGTTGAACTCATTCATAACGTCATTGTTGTTGGAGTCCATGACGAAAAGCTGTCAGGTGTTTTACATACTAAAGGCAACCTAACACTTGAACCTCACAAGCGATTCAATACGCTCGACAGCCTGAACTCGGGGAATAAAATCATGCTATAATCCGTGGAAATACCATGGCTTCAGACAGGTCTGTTAACTGGGTAAGATCCAAAGCGGCATCCGCCTTCACTCAAAAGCCTGCCTAAATGGGTAAAAGGGCAGAAAGCCCGACAGCAGCCATCTACAGGTGCCCAATCTGCGGCACTGAAAAGCAGCACAGAGGGTTGGATTACCCAGCAGGGAGGCGCAGAGTGTTTCCAGTGCGCAACAACACAATGGTTAGCACTGCTGTTTCAGAACATCAGGGACCCGGTTTTGATTCCAGCCTCAGGCGACCATCTGTATGGAGTCTGCACATTCTCCCCGTGTCTGCATGAGTTTCCTCCGGGTGCGCTAGTTTCCTCCCACAGTCCAAGGATGCGCAGGTTAGTTGGATTTGCCATCCTAACTTGTCCCTAAGTGTCCAAGAGTTGGGTGGGGTTACAGGGATAGGGTGGGCCTAGGTAGAGTGCTCTTTTGAAAGGCCAGTGCAGACTCGATGGGCCAAATGGCCTTCTTCTGCATTGCAGGGATTCTATGACTCTATGACCCTTCAAGCAGTTCTATAAAACTAAAAATGCCATTAAAGGAGGGGAGTAACAGAATGCCTAAGAAACACAGACAATTTAGGAAATTGGGAACAAGCAAAGATATGAGAATACGGATTTCTTAAAAGTAAAGGATCAAGAATAACATTTTTGGTCAGTTACTTTCGAAGTTAAAGGCCAGAAATTTTCGGAACTGTCGCAGCAGCTTCTGCCGTGACATATGCGGTGAGCCAGCCAAACGCCCATTGACTTTGGTGGGACTGGAAGATCCTGCTGGTGAATGGAGCCTGAAAATTCCACCCAAGGGCTTTAAAACTGACTTCAAATTGATACCAGAGGCGGCACTACAGTACTGGTGATCATTTGGAATGACTCAAATGATTAACCATTCAACCATCAAGCACCGAATTGCAAGGTCAATGTGGATGGATCTTCATGTAAAAGGGCGATAACCACTACCGTTCATACAGGGTCAGCAGATTACAGAGATCCTTTAAATCTTGCACAATCATTCACATCAGTATTGAGCAGAATAGGCTGAATACAACTGGGTCTTCTGAAAAGCATAGACAAAAGTCCGACGACATGACACCAGGACAGTATTCTACCAAGAATCCCACAGCTCTTTCAGCTTAAGGATGAATATCATATTACGTTGCTTTGAAATGCAAGCCTGTATGTCTATCCACTCCCAGGACGGTACCACACCCAATGCTGGCAAAAGTTGAAGAGGAACTCAACAGAATGTTACCTCGAGGTGTCGTATCACATGTCATGGAGCCAAACAGGCGGTGTTCAGGTCTCGTAATAGTTCCCAAGTCGAATGGTCAGCTCAGACATTGCATAGAAATCACTCAATTCAACAAAGCAGTTCTGAGAAAAATGCATCCAATGTCCTCTGTGTAGATAGCTTAGCAAAATGTAGCAATAATGTGCTTTTCACCAAACTTGACACAAATAGCAAGTTTTGGTAAATATGCCTCAACCAGGAGTCCAGGCTGTCAACATTTATTATGCCTTTGGGTCTGTGGTAGTATGCATTAGGGGTCATGTGGGACTGTGAAGCCGTGATGTCATTGGCTGACAGATCCCGGGTCCTGGTTGGACGTTGACCTCTAGCTCCGCCCTGAAGGTGGAGTATAAGTACCAGGAGTCCTCCCCCGCAGGCAGTCTACTACTGAACTGCGGGGGAACAGTCACGCTTAATAAAGCCTCATCGACTTCACTCTATTCGTCTCTCGGAGTCTTTGTGCGCTACAATTTATTAAGCGTGACTAAAGGACTATGGAGCTCAGGATCATCCCGGAATGCCTGAGGATCAGCCCCAACGCAGTGAACGCAGCAGCAGCTTTCAAGCACTGGCAGACTTGTTTCGAGGCCTACCTCAGAACGGCCACCGGCCGGGTCACAGAAGACCAAAATCTACAGGTCCTGCACTCGAGGTTAAGCACGGAGATTTTCTCCCTCATCGAAGACGCAGGGGATTTCCAGACGGCGTTCGCAGCACTAAAAAGTCTCTATGTTCGCCCAGTAAACCAGATCTATGCTCGCTATCAACTCGCAACGAGACGGCAAAGTCCCGGAGAATCGATAGATGAATTCTACGCCGCGCTACTAATTTTGGGACGGGCCTACAGCTGCCCGCCGGTGAACGCAAATGAACACACGGACATGTTAATGCGCGATGCTTTAGTGGCAGGTATGAACTCCTCCCAAATCCGCCAAAGACTTCTAGAAAAAGAGTCGCTAGGACTCTCAGAGGCACGGGCCCTAGCCGCCTCCCTAGACGTGGCCGCGCGAAATACCCGCGCCTACGGCCCCGACCGCGCGGCAGCCCATTGGGCTCCGTACGCACCCGTCGCGACAAACCCACCCCCCCCCCCCGGACACCCCACAGGCTTCCGCGGTTCAAACGCCAAGTCGCACCGGGGGAGCCCGCTGCTATTTCTGCGGCCAGGCGAAACACCCCCGGCAGCGCTGCCCGGCCCGCGCAGCGATCTGTAAGAGCTGCGGGAAAAAGGGCCATTTCGCGGCTGTGTGCCGGTCCCGCGAGGTCGCCGCTGTCCCGGGAGAACAGCGAGCCCTGCACGCCGTTTACGCTCCCCAACCCCCCCAGCGCCCCATGTATGACCCACCGGCGCTACCACTCTGGGTCCCGACCACCGCTCTCCCCGGAGAACAGGGAGCCCTGCACGCCGTTTACGCTCCCCAACGCCCCCCCCCCCCCGCGCCCCATGTATGACCCGCCGGCGCTACCACTTTGCGTCCCGGCCACCGCTGTCCCCAGAGAAGAGGGAGCCCTGCGCGTTCCTAACGCTCCCCAACCCCCCCAGCATCCCATGTGCGACCCGCAGGCGCCGCCATTTTGGGTCCCGGCCACCACGAGGGGAGGAAGGGCGCCGCCATCTTGGACCACCCCAGACCTGTGCGACGCATGGGGGGGGGCCTTTTTGTCCACCCCCGCCGCCATCCTGTGACCCCCCCAGCCATGTGCGATGCATGGGGGCAGCCATCTTGTTCACCCCCGATGCTATCTTGGACGGCAACAACGGACCCCAGTGTCGACGGCTCCACAGGGTGCGAAGAAGACGCTCAACCATTACAACCACGTCTGGCTTCAATGACGCTGGACCAAGCACGGCCCCGGACGCTCCAGACGACGACGACAACGGTGCTGATAAACGGGCACGAGACACCATGCCTGGTCGACTCCGGGAGCACGGAGAGCTTTATCCACCCCGACACGGTAAGACGCTGTTCTTTGACCATCCGTCCCAGCGCACAAAAGATTTCCCTAGCTGCAGGATCCCACTCCGTACAGATCAAAGGCTTCTGCATAGTTACCCTAACGGTGCAAGGGAGGGAGATCAAAAACTACAGGCTCTACGTCCTTCCCCAACTCTGCGCCCCCACATTACTGGGATTAGACTTCCAGTGCAATCTACAGAGCCTAACCTTCAAATTCGGCGGCCCAATACCCCCACTCACTATCTGCGGCCTTGCAACCCTCGAGGTGCAACCCCCATCCTTGTTTGCAAACCTCACCCCGGATTGCAAACCCGTCGCCACTAGGAGCAGACGGTACAGCGCCCAGGACCGGACCTTCATTCGGTCCGAAGTCCAGCGGCTACTAAAGGAAGGCATAATCCAGGCCAGCAATAGTTCCTGGAGAGCACAGGTGGTAGTAGTAAAGACAGGGGAGAAGCAAAGGATGGTCATAGACTATAGCCAGACCATCAACAGGTACACACAACTAGACGCGTACCCTCTCCCCCGCATATCCGACATGGTCAATCGGATTGCCCAATATAAGGTCTTCTCCACCGTGGACCTCAAGTCCGCCTACCATCAGCTCCCCATCCGCCCAAGTGACCGCAAGTACACAGCCTTCGAGGCAGACGGGCGATTATACCATTTCCTAAGGGTCCCATTTGGCGTCACAAACGGGGTCTCGGTCTTCCAACGAGAGATGGACCAAATGGTTGATCAACACGGGTTACGGGCCACGTTCCCGTATCTCGACAATGTAACCATCTGCGGCCACGATCAGCAGGACCACGACGCCAACCTCCAAAAATTCCTCCAAACCGCTAAAGCCTTGAACCTCACGTACAACGAGGACAAGTGCGTTTTTAGCACAAACCGGCTAGCCATCCTGGGCTACGTAGTGCGCAATGGGATAATAGGCCCCGACCCCGAACGTATGCGCGCCCTCATGGAATTTCCCCTCCCGCACTGCTCAAAAGCCCTAAAACGCTGCCTGGGGTTCTTTTCATACTACGCCCAGTGGGTCCCACAGTACGCAGACAAGGCCCGCCCCCTAATACAGACCACGACCTTCCCTCTGTCGACAGAGGCTTGCCAGGCCTTCAGCCGCATCAAAGCGGATATCGCAAAGGCCACAATGCGCGCCATCGACGAGTCCCTCCCCTTCCAGGTCGAGAGCGATGCCTCAGACGTAGCTCTAGCAGCCACCCTTAACCAAGCGGGCAGACCCGTGGCCTTTTTCTCCCGAACCCTCCACGCTTCAGAAATCCGCCACTCCTCAGTGGAAAAGGAAGCCCAAGCCATAGTGGAAGCGGTGCGACATTGGAGGCATTACCTGGCCGGCAGGAGATTCACTCTCCTCACGGACCAACGGTCGGTAACCTTCATGTTCGATAATGCACAGCGGGGCAAAATCAAAAACGACAAGATCTTAAGGTGGAGGATCGAGCTCTCCACCTTCAACTATGAGATCTTGTATCGTCCCGGAAAGCTGAACGAGCCGTCCGATGCCCTATCCCGCGGCACATGTGCCAACGCACAAATTAACCGCCTCCAAACCCTCCACGAGGACCTCTGCCACCCGGGGGTCACTCGGTTCTACCACTTTATTAAGTCCCGCAACCTCCCATACTCTTTAGAGGAGGTCCGTACAGTCACAAGGAACTGCCACATCTGCGCAGAGTGCAAACCGCATTTTTTCAGGCCGGATGGTGCGCACCTGATTAAGGCTTCCCGCCCCTTTGAACGCCTTAGTCTGGATTTCAAAGGACCCCTCCCCTCCACCGACCGCAACACATACTTCCTTAATGTGGTGGACGAGTACTCCCGCTTCCCATTCGCCATCCCCTGCCCTGACATGACCGCGGCCACAGTCATTAAAGCCCTGAACACCATATTCACACTGTTCGGATGCCCCGCGTACGTCCACAGCGACAGGGGGTCCTCCTTCATGAGTGACGAGCTGCGCCAGTTCCTGCTCAGCAGCGGTATAGCCTCGAGCAGGACGACCAGCTACAACCCCCGGGGGAACGGGCAAGTAGAGAGGGAGAACGGCACGGTCTGGAAGACCGTCCTACTGGCCCTACGGTCCAGGGACCTCCCAGTTTCACGGTGGCAGGAGGTCCTCCCGGACGCCCTCCACTCCATCCGGTCACTACTGTGTACTAGCACTAACCAAACGCCTCATGAGCGCCTCCTTGTCTTCCCCAGGAAGTCCTCCTCTGGAACGTCGCTGCCGACCTGGCTGGCGGCCCCAGGACCCATCCTGCTCCGAAAACATGTGCGGGCGCACAAGTCGGACCCGTTGGTCGAAAGGGTTCACCTCCTTCACGCGAACCCGCAGTACGCTTATGTGGAGTACCCCGACGGCTGACAGGACATGGTCTCCCTGCGAGATCTGGCGCCCGCCGGCAACACACTCACCCCCCCGACACCAATCACCCCCTTCCTGCCACCGCCGTACCCCGCGACCGCCCCCTTCCCAGGAGGATCGGTCCTCCTCCCAGGCCCGACCAGGAGTGAAGCCCAAGCTGAAACCGTAAGGCTCCCGGAGACGACAACACCGGAACAAGCACCACCACCACCACCGGGGCCGAGGCGATCGACGCGGATGACCAGACCGCCCGACCGACTCGTGGCGTCGATCTAACGCTACAATATGTGGACTTTTAACGAGAACATTTTGTCTTTTTTTTCCTGACGATTACTGTAAATAGTTCGAAACAAAAAAAAAAACCTTGTACATACTGTAATAACATGCGAAAGTTTTCCTCCCAGGACCTGCCTTGTAAACCCTCACCACCATGCGAAGCATCACCCCGCCGGGTTCATTTTTAACAAGGGTTGAATGTGGTAGTATGCATTAGGGGTCATGTGGGACTGTGAAGCCGTGATGTCATTGGCTGACAGATCCTGGGTCCTGGTTGGACGTAGACCTCTAGCTCCGCCCTGAAGGTGGAGTATAAGTACCAGGAGTCCTCCCCCGCAGGCAGTCTACTACTGAACTGCGGGGGAACAGTCACGCTTAATATCATCGACTTCACTCTATTCGTCTCTCGGAGTCTTTGTGCGCAACAGGGTCATTCTGTTCGAATTGCATTTCCTTCGTTATATCATTAGCTCTGGACATGTTCCAGTGAGCCGCGTCAAACATTCTGGAAGGAGAAAAGGGAGCAATTTTTCTTCTGGATGACATGCTTATCCATGGAGCATCAAGACAGGACCATAATTACAGGGCCGAATTCACCGTCTCCGAGTCTAAGGGCTGGATTCTCCGATTCTGCGGCTATGTCCGCAGGATCTGTCTGGTCTTACGACCGGTGGCAGCCTGCTGCAGCCGCGCGTACAACATGGCGCAGGCCGCACACGGACCCAGCCTGCCAGACATTGTCCACATGTAATCCCCCGGACCAGCCCTGCAGATGACCCCCTGCCAGCGGAACAGCTCACACCCCCGACTGTGGCGGTGCTGGACACAGTCCGCAGCTGGCACGCAAGGTCCCCGAAAAGTGAGAGGACACGTACCCCATGCCATCGGGGACTTGGCTCATCGGGGGCGGAGCATCGGGGGAGGGCCTCAGGTGACATCCTGAGGCCGTCCCGACGGCGTGGGGTGTGGTCCTCGAGTACGCTGTTTTTAAGGGGGCGGAGCATCGGAAAAACGGCACCGTCCCCGATTCCGGCGTAAAAATGGACTCTCCGGCCGATCGGCGAACACGATTTCAGCGTCAGCGATTGGAGAATCCCACCCTAAGTGCTGACACCAACGGAGAATCCGTGGACTTTCACCTCAGAAAAATCGGCGCTACACCTGCAACAATTCTGCTACTGGTGAGGGGCTAGCACTGGCGCTGCATGGAACTCCATCAAAATCCATGAAAAATGGTGCCGGAATTGCCGGGTCCATGAAGGACACTCGCAGGGCTGACAAGCTGCAGCCACGTTTAAACAATACACCCCACTCACACACACACACGCTGATCGGCCGAAAATATGTGACAGGTTGTGCTGGAGCGCTCATAAAGCTGATGGGTCGGCTGGGGCCAGAGGGCACCCAGGGGTGTGTACTGGGGGTTCACCTATACGACCCAGGGCACCAGGTTTAAAGAGGGCTGACAGCGGCATGCACAGCTGCATGGCTGCCTTGCCGGCTGCGGTAATGGTGTTGCGTACCCGTCCACCCTGCCCCAACAGCCACCTCCTGGCCAACCCCCACTATTCCCCCCAACCCTGGCAGAAGCCCCCCGGCCAGCAGCACGGCTATTGGCAAAGTATGGCAGTGCTGGACACTGTCCGTATGCCCTCTCTCTCAGCAGCCACCACGCCAGGTTCACGATTTGTGAGAGTACAGGTTGACTGTGTCGTCGGGAACTCGGCCCATCCGAGGCGGAGAATCACAGGTGGGCACACTAATGATATGCAAATGGTGTTTCAACTACACGCGGCGTGCGTCGCACTGACGCCGTTTTCGGGGAGGAGGAGCATTGTGATTCGGTGTCAAACTGGCGCCTGCTGCGATTTTGGCGTCGGGTGCTATTCTCCATCCGATCGCACGCCCCGACTTCAGCGTCATCCTGCCCACAGAGTTTGTGAAGTTCTAAATTAACTAAATTATTGGGACACATCATATGTAAAAAGGGCATAACGGTAAAAAAATGAAAGCAACTTACCACAACCAAAGTATGTTACTATGTTTCTCGCCATGGTCAATCAGGTTGGTAAATTGATTCCGAATTTAGCTACAATCACTGAACATTTGGTTAATCTTGTACGAAAAGGCCAACAGTGGGTTTCGAGTATTGCACAAACCAACCCAGTTCAGAAAATAAAGGAAAGTCTATCTCTTCAGATGTGCTGGTGCATTATAATTCTGGATTGCTCATGTTGGTCGCCACTGATGCATCCTTAACAGGTCTTGGAGCGTGCACATTCAGGTCCAGGAGGATGGCAACAGGAAGCCAGTCTACTTTGTTTCCAGGGCATTAACTGAAACTGAACAAAGCTATATAACTATAAGAAGTACTGGCAGCAACCTGAACATCAGAGAGATACCCTGATTATTTGCTGACATTACAATTTCAAATCGATATAGACCATAAACCGTTGGTCACCTCCTGAATTCCTCAGAGATCGTCAAAATGCCTCTACGTATGCAATGTTTCAGGCTCAGCCTGATAAGTTATCATTATTCAGCTGTGACTGTGCCAGGCAAAACAGAGACCAGGGCAGACACAGTGGGCTGGATTCTGCATTTGGGAGACTAAGTCCCCACGCAGGCGTGAAAACGGTGGTGCTTTTCGCCAGGAAAACTGCTGCAAAACGGTCACTGATTCGCCGTTTTCCTGGAGGCTAGCTGGGAAGCAGGGTAGAGCTCCCAGCATTCGCCCGGAGCATTGCCGGGTCCGTGGCTGCGAATGAACATGGCGGCGGCCTGCAGCGACCGGGCCGTGCTTCATGGCGGACTCAGCCCGCAGACCCGGACCGCAAAAAATAATTGCCCCCTTCGGCCGCTCGCACACCCCCAACCGCCCGCTCGCACACCCCACAGTGCCCCCAGCCCCGGGAACTCGGTCGGTCGGGGACGGAGCATCACGGGGCGGGCCTCAGGCAATGGCCTGAGGCCATGGATACGTGGCACGGCGTACTCCTAGAGTATGCTGCTTTTCAGGGGATTTTCTGCCCCCTCGCCGAATGCGATTTCAGCGTCTGGGAGCGGAGAAACCAGCCCATTATCTAGAGCTGTGGGTGATCAAGTAGCAACCCGAGACTTAGTGCTTATTTCAGAGCTGGAAGCACTTTCCTTGGCCATAACAAACGCTATACCAACCTTTGAGGAAAAAGTACAAGAATTCAAGAAAGCAAAAAAGGAAGATATGGATTGTGACCAGATTAGGAGATTTTGCCAAGAACATCGGTCAAAGACCATAGTCGAAACGACCAGCTTTTACAAAAGTACCATGTACAGAAGAAGCATTGAACGATAGTGGGTTATCTGCTAGTATTTAAGCATTGACTGATAATACCCATGGCTAAGAGGGAGGGGATTCTTCATAGAATGCACAGCGGTCACTTGGGAATAACGAAGTGTAGAGTTCATGCACATCAATTTGTGGTGGCCAGCCATTTCAGAAGCAATACAAGACTTTCTAATCTCATGTCAATGCGTGCAATTAATAGCCAAACACTCACACAAACTTTATTAAAGTCTGGTTTTCCAGATAAATGATGGATAAGATTGGAACTAGATCTCCTTGACTTTAAATTATTATCCAAGGTGGTTAGAGGTTACCAGGCCACACTATGATGGCGGAGACTGTGATAAAGGCGTGACAGAATATCTTCTCCACATAATGGATTCTGAATTAAATTGTTTTGGACAAAGGACCACAGTTCATGAACGAATACTTCAAGAAATTTACAGAAGACTGTGGAATCGTTCATGGTGTGAAAACCATAAAAATGTTAATGACATGGCGATTGGAATTATAGAGCTATACCCTTAAGTAACAGCTTTTCACCAACAGAGATGCTCATGGGCTGGTGCTGAAAACACAAATTCCTAAAGCAGAACTTACAAATGAATGTGATCAGACATAAGGGAAAAGAGATAATGGAAGAATTCACAAGAGTATAAATTGGTTGGTTGGCAAGTAGACTCTGATTGGCAGAGGCATTGCCATCTAGAATGCACCAGTTGATGGTGACTAACAGTTAACTGCCAACCATTGGGTTAAACTAGGCATTTGACTCTGATTGGTCAAGGCATTGCCCTGAGAATTGAACCAGTGAATGGATGACACTTACTTTCTTTAGCTGAAACAGGTGCACATGTTCTTTCTAAGCTTATATTAATACACAGAACTCTGTTTTTTGCAGACAGAAATAACAAGTACACACATTGTGTTCCAGGTCAGAAAGTATGAGTTTGAAATTGAAAGCCTGAAGGCGTAGTCCTTAAACAAATAGAACAGCCATGCTGCTCCCTTGTCCGAACTCTTTTTTTCATGGTGAAGAGAAACCGAAAAGCTCTAATCTTCTTAGAGATTGCAAGAACAAATAAGTTTGGGATACGAAAACTACATCAATCAGCTTGCAGAATGGTGATCCAGTCATCGAACCAGTTCAAGGCCATCACCCTTGCATAAGACTCCTAATCAGGCTCCTATTTATTGACTACAGCTCCGCCTTCAACACCATAATCCCAGCCAAGCTCATGTCAAAACTCCAAATCCTAGGACTTGGCTCCTCACTCTGCAACTGGACCCTTGACTTTCTGACCCACAGACCACAATCAGTAAGAATAAACAACACCTCTTCCCCAATAGTCCTCAATACCGGTGCCCCGCAAGGCTCCGTACTTAGTCCCCTACTAAACTCCCTGTACACACACGACTGTATGGCAAAATTTGGTTCCAGTTCGATCTACAAGTTTGCTGTTAACACGACCATAGTGGGTTGGATCTCGAATAACGACGAGTCAGAATACAGGAGGAAGATAGAGAACCTGGTGGAGTGGTGCAACGACAACAATCTCTCCCTCAATGCCAGCAAAACTAAAGAGCTGGTTATTGACTTCAGGAAGCAAAGTACTTTTCACACCCCTGTCAGCATCAACGGGGCCGAGGTGGAGATGGTTAGCACTTTCAAATTCCTAGGGGTGCACATCTCCAAAACTCTGTCCTGGTCCACCCACGTCGATGCTATCACCAAGAAAGCACAACAGCGCCGATACTTCCTCAAGGAACAAAGGAAATTCAGCATGTCCACATTAACTCTTACCAACTTTTAGGGGCAGCATGTGGCGCAGTGGTTAGCACTGGGACTGCAGCGCTGAGGACCCGGGTTCAAATCACGGCCCTGGGTTACTGTCCGTGTGGAATTTGTACATTCTCCCCATGTCTGCGTGGGTTTCATCCCCACAACCCAAAGATGTGCAGGTTAAGTGGATTGGCCATGCTAAATTGCCCCTTAATTGGAAAAAAATAATTGGGTACTCTAAATTTATTTAAAAATAACTCTTACCAACTTTTACAGATGCACCATAGAAAGCATCCTATCTGGCTGCATCACAGCCTGGTATGACAACTGCTCGGCCCAAGACCACAGGAAACTTCAGAGTCGTGAACACAGCCCAGTCCATCACACAAACCTGCCTCCCGTTCATTGACTCCATCTACACCTCCCGCTGCCTGGGGAAAGCGGGCAGCATAATCAAAGATCCCTCCCACCCGGCTTACTCACTCTTCCAACTTCTTCCATCGGGCAGGAGATACAAAAGTCTGAGAACACACACAAACAGATTAAAAAACAGCTTCATCCCCGCTGTTACCAGACTCCTAAATGACCCTCTTATGGACTGACCTGTTTAATACTACATTCCTGTATGCTTCACCCGATGCCGGTGTCTATGTATTTACATTGTGTACCTTGTGTTGCCCTATTATGTATTTTCTTTTTATCTTATTTTATTTTCATGTACTTAATAATCTGTTTGAGCTGCTCGCAGAAAAATACTTTTCACTATCTCAGTACATGTGGCAATAAACAAATCCAATCCAATAATGGTGAAAAGGACTTTGGAATATTGGACTTTGGGGGGGAAGATGACGGTAGTGTAAAATTAATGTAAGTAGTTTATGATTGTTAAAAAATCTGAGGTTATACTTGGTGGGGTGGGGAGAGATAAAATAATGGGTTAATAGTTATGGTAATGAGATAGCGATGTGCATCATGATGTAACAGTGACACAAGCAGTCATATGCAAGTGACACTGAAGAATGATGGAATAGTCTGTACACGAGAGAGTTGTACTTGCCCAAGAAGCTCATCATGTATATGTGAATAAAGTATTTTTTGAGGAAACCAACTCAGGTTTCCTTAAGTCACTTGTGAGTAGAGGGAAACACTCCTAACAAAGATTAGACCCCAAGTTACCTGAACAGAGGTCCAAATACTATTCAATGTAGAAACCAAACCACACGCCACCTAATGGTTGATCCATTAGATTAGTTTGCCCTGAGACAGCCATCACCACCATGGGCTGTGTTGGCGAAACCAGCCTTCGGGATTGCCTGCAACAAAGAAGGGAAATAAATTACCTGTATGTGGAATCAGAGAAGCAATAGTTCCCCTCCTGATCCCACATTAAAGGTCGCAATCCCCGCTTCCAACTTCCCACCCTTTCCACCCATTGCCTCTGCGATGTTATGAGTGACCAAAGAGTCCTCTTCACGAATGGATACTTCATTAGGAGCATTGGAATGAGGTCAGGCTGCTTCATTCAGGTACGATGGGCTTGAACTAGGTTGGCAATAGCAGTTATCTACTAATTTCTAGGCCGTTAATTTTTAGCCACATCAGGTATTACATACAGCAGAAAGTGTAATATATTTTTCTACCCATCCCATTTCAGTGGGCTGGATTCTCCGCAGCCACACACCAAAATCGCGTTTGGTGCGGAGGCGGAGAATAAACTTTCATGCCGAAATCGGGCCCGGCGCCGGTTCGGCGATTCTCCGGGACCCGACAATCGGCCTGTTCGCGGAGTATTCCTTGCGGCTGGGGCCCATTGCCAGAGGCCCGCCCGGCGATCCTCTGCTCCCGACCGGCCAAGTTCCCAACGGCGTGGTTCTACCCACCTATCGCCGTTCGGGAAGCTCGCGTGGCGGCTGCGGACTCAGTCAGTGGCCGCCCTGGTGGGGGGCGGGGGGATCAGATACCGGGGGGGGGGGGGGGGGGCTTATGGGTGGCCGGGGGACAGATCGGGCCGGCTGGATCTTTGGACGCGGGGCCGATTGGGGGGCCTACATTTTGCAGCTGCCTCCGCAGACCGAGTTCGCTGTTGCGCTCGGCCCGGCCGCTGGAGGACGCCGCCGTGCGCATGCGCAGACTCGAAACTGGAAGTGCGGGGAGCCAAAGCTGCGTGAATCACTCTGGTCCCTGCTAGCCCCCTGCGGGTGAATGAATTGGCTTATCTTTTTTTTTTCCGGAAACTTCGGAGTGAAACACCAGCGTTTTTACGCAGGTGTGGGGTCATAGCCCCATTTTGGGAGAATCCAGCCCAGTGTTTTTTCTTAATTGTGTAAGATAACATAAGAACCTGGGAAATAGGGGCAGCAGTAGACCATACATTCCGTCGAGCTTTTTCTGCCATTCAAGATGATCATAGCTGACCTTGGGCTTCACCTCCATTTTCCTGCCTCATCCCTACACCCTCTTATTCCCCGAGAGACTAAAAATGTGCCTATCCCAGCCTTAGATGTATTCAACGAGCGAGCATCCAGACAATCTGGGGTAGAGAATTCACAATCCTTTGGGAGAAATAATTTCTCATCTCAGTCCCAAATGATCGGCCCCCTTATCCTGAGAATGTGCATCACCCCGCCCACCACCGCCTCTGCCGTGTTTTAGATTCCCCAACCAGCGTTAGCAATCTCTCAGCATCAACTCTATCAAGCCCCTTCAGAATCTTGCACATAATGTGATCACCTCTCATTCTTCTAAACTCCAGTGAAAGCAAGCCCAATTTACTCAGCCCCTGATCATAGGATCACCCCCTCATCCCAGGAGCCAATTTAGTGAACCTTCACTGATTTCAAAGCTGAGCTCATGGCGATATTTTCTTGAAAATTATGAAATCTCTTTCTTTCATCTTGAAGTAGAGCTCTTGATTTTGTGCAATGGAAATAAAAAATTAATGAATATGTAAAATGGCTGGACTTGCTATTGCCTGTCATGTGCGATCTCACAAAACCAAACCTACTCCCTTCAGTTAAGCTCAATGGAGAAATTTTGAAAACATATTTCAGATTCTATTGTGGTCTCCCAGGAATTAGTGTATTTATTTCTACATTGATTATCAGGGCATTTTCCTTTTATGAAGGTCAGCAATTTGATGGACTGATATTTGCATGCATTTACTGATGGGCTTGTAATTTTGTTCCGGGTGGTTGGCAACACAGTGATTGTCTGCTAATTTATTCCAAATCCCACTGAGCAACAAGGGCCACCTTCCACAAACCTGCATTCTCTTCATTTCAGCAGGTCTGTCAGAAACCACTCTGCTGCCATCAGTGCTTCACTTAACTACCTTCGACCTTGTGTGTTCATCATTGTTTTGCAGGAAATAAGATTCTGAATCCAATGACTAATCTGGATACACCTATTAAATTTAATTTCAGCTATTGAGGCTGAAAGCTCCATTAAATAAAACACATTAATTTAGTGAGTAATGTAGCTTTTCTCTTTACAAGTCACCTCAACTTACAATAGTGCATTTCAGCAGCCTACTCTACAACATTGTTCTATTAACCATATGCTGTTTTTCCTGTTAAAATTCAACTTTTAATACTACACCAGGGGCTTGTTATTACTTCTCCATCAGCCAGCCTCTTTTCACGTTGAGTCTTTATGACACAAAGCACATAAAACCAAAAGTGATTTCCACCATTGCTGCAGCCCATTAGAGAAAAAGCAGGGCTAATTTGAAAAGGACAGAAAATAAAATTGGAATTAAGTAGAGGAAAGCAAAATATTTCTCTGAAGGGCCAACCATGTCAAAATTATTCATGGTTTTGCAGCACAATTTAAAATGTTACATCGTGATTTTGCTTTTTTGTTTTTAAGGAACTTCTATTTCACAGTGGTTAGCACTGTTGCTTCACAGAGCCAGGAACCCAGGATCAATTCCCGGCTTGGGTCACTGTCTGTGCAGAGTCTGCACGTTCTCCCTGTGTCTGCGCGGGTTTCCTCTGGGTGCTCCGGTTTCCTCCCATAAGTCCCGAAAGACGTGCTTGTTAGGTAAATTAAACATTTTTTAAGGGATTTTCACAGTAACTTCATTGCAGTGTAATTTAAGCCTACTTGTGACACTAATAAAGATCACATCCTATTTGACTGTGATAAAGCTAAACCTTCCCTCCTCGTCCTTCTCAACCTATCTACCATGTTTGACATGGTAGATAACATCATCATCCTCCAGTGCCTGACCTTTGTTTTCCAGCTGAGTGGGACAGCTCTCCTATGGTTCCAGTTTTATCTACCTAATCTAGCCACAGAGTCCCATCCAATGGCTTATTTTCCTGCTCCCGGACAATTTCCTCCAGTGTCCCCAAGGATCAGTCCTTGATCACCCTTCTATTTCCCCTCTCCATGCTGCCCCTTGGCGATATTATCCTAAGGCACAGCATTAGTTTTCACATGTACGCTGATGACACCGAGCTCTACCTCACCACCAGTACCCTCGCTCACCTCCTTCACTGTTGCAGAATCATCAGATTGTTTATCCGACATTCAGTACTGGATGAGCAGTAATTTCCTTCAGTTAAATATTGGGAAGACTGAATTCATTGTTTTCAGTCTCCACTCCAAACCCTGTTCCCTAGCTACCACATCCATCTCCTTGGCAACAGTCTAAGATTAAGCCAGTCTATTTGCAACCTTCGTGTCACATTTGATCCCGAGGTGAGTTTCCATTCTCATATTCATGTCATCACTCAGACCATCGATTTGTACCTCCTGTAAGAGTCCTTCCTGTTTATTTCCCTTGTTACCATTTTCTTTTGGTCCGTGGATCCAGATTCAGAATGTGCCTTTAAGAAGAGAACTTAAGCTGAAGCAGCTGCTTGTCAGGACCTTGTGTTCCTTGGTTTTTGGAGAGAAAAAAACAGACTCGTTGGCATCGCGTAGATCTTCGGAGCCAGCTTTGGAGGAAGTCAGTTCAGTTGGTCGGCTGGCAACTGGTGGGTTGGCCAGGAACAGTGTTCTGCCCGACAGCAGTCAGTGATTGCTTCCTGCGTGATGCTTCTTGAGAGCAACGGGTGGAAGTGTTTTAGACCTTGGAAGTGAAAAGAACAGTCTCTCTCTCTCACTGCTGAAGTAAAGAACTGCTTCATTGTTCTAAAACCAGTGTGCCTGGCACATCCATGCAGTAAACTTGAGATGACCCTGAATCTAAAGAAAAAATAAACAACCTTACCAGAAGCCTGTAGACCCTCAAAGGAAGAAGTACCAAAATGAAAGCTTGAACTCCAGAAAGAAACTAACTGGAAAACATCCATCTGCATCAAAGATCTTTTATCCTTTAATTTAATTTTTTTTCCCTCTCCACCACGCATTCCCCTCTGAGTTGTTTGTCTATGTGTGTGTGTGTAGACAGTGGAGGTAGTTGGAAAATTATAATATTCCACATAATAAAAGGTTACTTGTGTTAAAGTGACAAACTTGGTGACTGCAGTTTATTGGACTTCGCCAAGAACCTTGGCTTTTTTAAAATAACATCTAATTTTCACTCATGTTGCTACTCTGGGTCAAGTAGGGTTAGAAATTACCACGCACTAGCCCACTCGGTAACATTGCTCAGCTTCGCTCCTGTCTCAACCCATCTCCAGCTGAAACCTTCATCCATGCCTTTGTTATCTCGAGGCTCAATTGTCCAACACACTCCTGGCTGGTCTCCCACATACTACTCTCAGTAAACCCCAGTTCATTCAAAGCTCTGCTGGCAATATTTTTAATTTATAGCACGTCCCGTTTTCCGATCTTTCTTGTGCTCACTGATCTGCATTGGCTACCAGTCAAGCAAAGTCTTGATTTTTATAGTCTCTTCCTTGTTTTGAAATCCGACCATGGTCTTATCCACTCTTTAACCTTCTCCAGCCACACACACTTCCAAGATATTTGCACTTCTCTCATTCTGATCTCTCTTGCGACCACAATTTTAATTCCTCCACCATTTCTGATCTTGCCTCCTTTTGTCTAAGCCCCAAGCTCTGGAATGCACTCCCTATGCCTTTCTGCCTCTCTACCTCACTCTGCTCCATTAAGACATTTCTTAAATCCCAATACTTTGAGAATGCTTATTAATCTGACCTAATGGGCGGGATTCTCCAGTCCCACAGCCGCGTGTTTCTTGAGGGGGGGGTCGGGTTCACTGGTGGCGGGATTCTCGCTTCCCGCTGCTTGTCAATGGGATTTCACAGTAAAGCCACCCTATGTCGTCGGGAAACACACCGGAGGGGGGAGGGGTGCGTTGCCGGTGAGAACAGAGAATCCCAATAGTGAAGCTACCCTATGCCGCCGGGAAACACACCGGAGGAGGGTGGGGGTGCATTGTCGGTGGGAACAGAGAATCCCAATAGCCAGAGAGTTCCGGCCAGTATCACCTTATGTGACTAGTGTCATTTACTGTTTTATGAAGTACCTGTGAAGTACCTGGGATGTTTCATTATGTTATAGGTGCTATATAAAAAGCAATTAGTATAAGTGTGTTGTTGACTACTTCTTATGGTTCAATGATCTGGGAACACTTCTCGTTTGGGATCACCCATTCGAAAGTAATCAGATGGGTTAGGTACTGTCATGTGAGAGTGGGTGTTTTTTATAGAATATCTGTAGTGGGTGTACCTTTAAGAAATGGGTGTTTATTACTGCAGTGATGTCAGAGTGTGGGTGGAGCTGGGCTGCCTGTCAGTTATTAGTTTCACTTTGAGAAAAGCTTGGGTGTGTGTGTTTTTTGGGTTTCGTTTCAGTGTTGGAGCTGCAGTCAGCCACAGAATGTGTAATGTTGTTCTCTCTGCCATGTAAAGACGATCCTTGATCATTTGGTGAATTCAGAGTTTAAAAAAAATCTTTTTATTAGCTTTTATTATATTTATAAACAGTTGTAACTTATATACATTACCATTTTTCTTGCCCGCGCTAATTTGCTTTATTTTACAGAGAGGTTTGTTTTGTCCTTCATTTGACTAAATGTACGTACATTTTGCTGCCCCTCCCATTGGTTTCAGCACCCTTCCTCTTCTCTTGTGGCTTCCCCATTTTTCTCCCCCCCCCCCCCCCACACCTCCACCCCCGGGTTGCGCAGTCCTTTGGTTCTTCATATTTTAGTTTTTTTTTTTCCCTGGCATACTCCTCATTGCTGTCCTCGAACAGGTTTTGGAACAGGCTGACGAACTGCCCCCAAGTATCCAGGAAGCCTTCCTCTGACCCTCGGATGGCATACTTAATCTTCTCCAGGTGGAGAAATTCCGAGAGGTCAGCGAGCCAGTCTGCAGCTTTGGGTGGTGCTGCCGATCGCCAGCCGAGCAGGATTCTCCGGCGTGCCATTAGGGAAGTGAAAGCAAGGGCGTTGGCCCCCTTCCCCATGTGTAGCTCTGGCTGCTCTGATACCCCGAAGATTGCCACTATTGGGCATGGCTTCACCCTCACCCCCACAACTTTGGACATTGCCTCGGAGAAGGCTGTCCAGAACCCAGCAAGCTTGGGGCAAGCCCAAAACATGTGGGTGTGGTTGGCCGGACCCCTATGGCACCGTTCACATTTGTCCTCCACCTCTGGGAAGAACCTGCCCATTCGGGTTCTGGTCATGTGCGCTCTGTGCACCTAACTGCATTAGGCTTAGGCTTGCGCAGGAGGAGGTGGAGCTCCAGAGTCCCCATCCTACCTCTGTCCCCAGTTCGCCCTCCCATTTTTGTCTGGTCCCGTCCAGTGGTGTTCGGGCTCTGTCCAGTAGCTGTCTGTATAATTTCCCACATAGCTCCCCCTTCTCACTGCTTGTACCTATCAGGTCCTCTAGTAGTGTGCTTTCTGGGGCCCCGGGGTACCCTACTGTCTCTTTGCGGAGCAAGTGCTTTATTTGGAGGTGTCTCAATTCCTGTCCTCTTGCTAGATTCCACTTCCTCATCAGTTCGTCCAGTGTCGCCAGGCTGTGTCCTACGTAGAAGTCCCCCACCGTCAGTGTTCCCCCGCCCTGCCTCCATCTTTTGAAGGTGGTATCTAGCATGGCTGGGGGGGAATCTGTGATTGCCGCAGATGGGGGCCATAAGGGACATTTTGGTTATCCCGAAGTGCTGTCTCAACTGGGTCCACGTTCTCAACGTGGCCGCTACCACTGGGCTCGTTGTGTACCTTGTTGAGGAGGAGTGAATTCAGAGTTATAACTCAGTAGTGAATTTAAACCTGATGTGCTCCTGTTAAAAGTTTTTTTTAAGTTATGGATGTTAAAAGGAAAGTAAGGATTACTTAGTGTTGTAATCTTTGGGGGTTGTATTTGAATTAATGGTTGCTAAGATGTTCACTGTATGTTTTAAAAAGGTTAACTTGAGTTCATAGAATAAACATTGTTTTGCTTTAAAAAATACTTTTCCATTTCTGCTGTACCACACCTGTAGAGTGGGCCGTGTGCTCCCCATACCACAATCTATTAAAAGTTGTGGGTCAGGTGAACTACATGATACACTTTGGGGTTCTCTAAACCCTGGCCCATAACAGTACCGATAACAACTGGTAGCACGGAACCCCAGCAGAAGTCAATTTATGTATATTAGCAACAACCTGCACTGTATAGAACTTTAACAGAGCAGGATATCCCAAGGTACCTCTTAGGAATGTAACAAGCAGAGCTTGACACCAAGTGGCATAAGTAGATACTAGTTCAAAAGAAATAGGATGATGTTAAAGGAGGAGAGAGAATTTGATGAGGTTTAGGAAGGGGATTCCAGAGCTCTGGGCCTAATCAGCTGAAGGCGCAGCCACCAGTGATGAAAAGCGTCAAAATTGGAGGAGTTCATGGATCTTAGAGGGTGGAAAGACTAGAGAAGGTTACAATTTTAAAATTGATGCATTTCTGCACCGGGAGTCACCATTGCTGTTGGGCTCAGGCAGCAGAGCTTTGCAAGAGGTCAAGTTTACGGAGAGTACAAATCGGTGGTCGGCTACCAGAGCATTGGTGTAGTTGGGTTTGAAAGCAGTGAAATCATGGATGAAAATGGAAGGAGGAAAATTGGCAATCAAAAAGATGAGCAAGGCTTTGACTCTTTCAGCCAATTCAAATTTGTATGCATTGGATCAAATAAAATGTTTGGCGGTTCATAAATAGATATCATTATTCTCTCGCTAGTGCCATGCTATTGCAGCCAGGTAATAAGCCTGGTTTGTAGATGGCCCTCTAGGTTAGGAGGATACACATGAATACATGTGTGGCACAGTAGTTAGCATTACTGTCTCACTGCGCCAAGGACCCGGGTTCAATTCCAGCCTTAGGTCACTGTGTGGAGTTTGCACATTCTCCCCGTGTCTGCGTGGGTTTCATTCGGGTGTTCTGGTTTCCTCCCACAGTCCAAAGATATGCAGGTTAGGTGGGATTGAGGGGGCGGGGTGGGGAGGTGGGCCTAGGCAGGGTGCTCTTTCGGTGGGCTGCTGAAGATGTGTTGGGTCGAATGGCCTCCTTCTGCATTGTAGGAATTCTAAATAATGAAGGTGAATTTTTTCTCCGCTTAAGCTTCATGGGATAGGGATGTAAAAACAACAACTGGATAATAAAAGTGACATACTGTATGGTGACTGCTGACATCTGTGAGTTTGCGGTTATGGGAAACGTTTATGACATTGTATTGTATAGATGCAGGGCAATTATATCATCCCAAGTCAGTAAAAAGTGGAAGCTTGGCAAAAATTTACTTGCATCGTATTATAACTGCTGTACTCCATTTCAGAACCGTGGTAACGCAGTGTTTCTTTCTTATCCAGGAACGATTTGAAGCCCTTTTCCGGGTATATGATGAACAGGCCACATTCCAATTATTCCAGAGTTTTCAGAGAGTACGGATAAATTTCAGTAGTCAAGAGGCAGCTGCACGGGCCCGAATAGAACTCCATGAATCCGACTTTAACGGCTCCAAGCTCAAACTTTATTTTGCACAGGTACAGTCTTGTAATCTTACAAAACGTAACTGAGCCTTGTTATCAGATCAATATAAAAGAAGTTATGGATTGTGAATAATGCATGTCATTCCTAGCTATCTGTACTTGTCACCTTGTTAATACCAATGATAAATCACATTTTCTCCAGTCGATACCCATGTGTTTCCTGGAATTAGGCAGTGGGTTGAATTTTACCACATTTTTCCAAGTGTCGGTTCCGGTGAGGAAACCGGTGAGAATGGGCGGCTGCCAAGGTCATCTCAGGCAACAGAACATAGAAGGCAGCAGGCCTCCTCAACCTGGGAAAACACTGAGAAGTAGCAGAAGGATGAGAAAGAATAAGAAACTATAGGCACCTGGTGGACAATGGTAAACCTAGGCACTAGTAGAGATAAGTCACCATTGTAATATCGCTCGTGTATTAAACATCACTTTGTTCACTGATACAGATCCTGCATACTGTCATTTCATGCGCCATGCTCTGCGAACCCCTATGCATACTCAGCACTTCATCCCTGTGGAGTGTGAGAGTCGCAGCGCTGACTAGGATATGCTGCACCAGTCAAGACACACTGCTGCTGGAATGGGGTCCACCAGCACCCACCCTGCCTTCCATCCATGGAAGGTAACGCCTCCACAACCACCCGCCAAAAATATCAAAGCTCATGCTGCTCATGTCTGCTAGAATTCTCCAGTGATGAGGATGCCAAGTGCTAACAAATTGTTGAGAACCTGTCCACCTTATGCAAAGGTGGAGAAAACACCAGGACCCCTGACCTCGGAGGAGGCAGTAGTAACTGAGATTTGTCATCCAGTGTCTCTGAGCCCCGTTCATTGGCAGGACGTGTTCACTCTCTGTCAGGCAGGAGTCAGACAGGTCACTCAGGATGAGAGGAGCATCACTCTGTGCTCAATGCAAGTCACCTTCATTCTCCTGCAGCCTGCTGCCAATGGCTTCAGTGCCCTGCACATGAATGTAGGAATCATCACGATGACCGCCCACAGGCACTTTTGTGAGTTGACGTCAGACACCATGGTGGGAGAGCTTATCACTCCCCAGTCCTGGTCGTTCCCATGCTTTGTGGGCATCTTCACCCCATGCGGGCCCTGAACCTCACCCAAGGTCCTTCCTCGTCCGCGTGTTGACCCTCGCCTCCTTCCTTGGCCTCCTCATCCAAAGAAATGTGGTGCTCTTCCATCTCCTCCTAGTTCAGCTGCTCTCCCCACTGCAATGCCAGGTTGTCCAGAGTGCAGAAGACCACAATGATATGAGGCATTCTTGGAGTGCTTCCCCCGACCGGTCTGGGCATGGAGCCACATTTTGAGCAGTCCAATTACCTACTCCACCAGTGTGCGCATCGACACAGAAGCCTTGCTCTAGCAAGTCTCAGTGGGTGGTTGTGGCCTCTGCACTGGCGTCATCAACCACCTTTGTGGGTACCTTTGTCCCCGACAAGCTGGGATCTGCAAGTGCTGCGAGATGTAACTATCGTGGATACTCCATGGGAAATGGGAACACACCTGGATGATGTGCATAGCGTGGTCACAGACGAGATGGACTTTGAGAGAGTGGTGTCCCTTGAGGTTCATAAATGCTGCCATGGAGATTACAGAGCCATGCAGATGGAGTCCATGACACACTGCACCTGAGGCGTGCCTGCTTTGCGGGTGAAGCCCATGGCCCTGGAGTCCTGGCTTACCTGATCCTGGTCCATGTTGATGGACATGTGGGCCCTGCAAGTAGGGCATCTGTGACCTCCCTTATGCAGTTGTGCATGGCTGACTGGGATATGCTGCACAGTTAACTGCGCTGCCCTGAAACGCGTTGCTGGTATAGAATTTCAGAGTGGCAGTGACTTTCAGGGCCACAGGAAATGGGTGACCTCCAAGCCTATGTGGTACCAACTCTTGCATCACCTGGCACAGGTGATCAACTGTCCCCCGGGACAGACACAGTCTTCTCCGGTACTGGACCTCTGACATCTGGAGATAGGATGTTCCACGGCAGAATACCCGTAGCTGGTAGTGTTTCCTCTGATGCTCTGCCATGTGTGGTCCTGCTCCCTGAAGATCAGTGGGTCCTACCTCCTCCTCGTCTCCAGGGTGCTGGTCCTGGTCATGCTCAGCGGCACATCGATGTCACTTCTGCTCCTCGATTGCAATCAAAAGAATTGCCAGCTCGACTGGTGCCATGATTCTCCAGAATCAAAAATTCAAAGGAAGAAAGCATCAAAGTGAGCAATGAGGAGTTCAGACAGTGCCCTGACTCACAGCTCTCTCAGGATATGGTACATCCTCTTATGTGAGCACCTTTCCAATGAGCCTCACTCCCTCACCGTCAGCCAATAGTCTCTTCACCAGTTTCCTCTCTCAGCTCCACCTGAATGAAGCGCCTCGACTCTTGAGAGCTTCAGTGGCAGCGTGACTCTCCCAAGCATGAGGAGTGAGGGCAGTTGAGTGCATTCAAAGAACCTGCATCCTGACCTCACAGGGTGACTGATGAGCCACTTCACCATAACACCTTGCTTTGGGGGGCACATCTGTTTCACCTCTCTGTTATGGAGATGTGTCTATGAGCCTTGGAGTTCAATGCTTGGGGGCAGGACTTCCAACTATTTTGATCAACACAAATAAACAAGTAAACTAAATCAAATAAAGTGAGGGACAAATGTTTTTTTAAAAATAATTTTTATTAAAGGTTTTCACAAAATATCAATAACAAAATGAAAAAAAGAACCCAACAGGGTTAAGTACAAAACACAGTCTAGAAAAGCAACCCTCCATACCCCCCTCTCCCCTGTACATAAATAATAAATTAACATTAACACCCCGACTTAACACAACAGGTATATACACCCCCTCAGACCCTTCAGCATAAATAACAAAAACAAAAATAAAGTAACCACACCCCCCCCCCCCCCCCCCCCCCCCCCCACGAGTTGCTGCTGCCATTGACCAGTGTCTACCGTTCTGCCAGGAAGTCTAAGAACGGTTGCCACCGCCTAAAGAACCCTTGTACCGACCCTCTCAAGGCGAATTTCACCCTCTCCAATTTAATGAACCTCGCCATATCGCTGATCGCTTGGGGGCCTCGCATCCTTCCACTGAAGAAGAATCCTTCGCCGGGCTACCAGGGACGTAAAGGCCAGAATACAGGCCTCTTTCGCCTCCTGCACTCACGGCTCCTCTGCCACCCCAAATATTGCGAGCCCCCAGCCCGGTTTGACCCTGGATCCTACCACCCTCGACACGGTCCTCGCTACGCCCTTCCAAAATTCCTCCAGCGCTGGGCATGCCCAGAACATATGGGTGTGGTTTGCTGGGCTCCCTGAGCACCTAACACACCTGTCCTTACCCCCAAAAAACCGGCTCATCCTTGTCCTGGTCATGTGTGCCCTGTGCAGCACCTTAAACTGTATGAGGCTGAGCCTCGTGCACGATGAGGAAGAGTTCACCCTCCCCAGGGCATCTGCCCACGACCCTTCCTCAATTTCCTCTCCCAACTCCTCCTCCCACTTACCTTTTACCTCCAGCACCGAGGCCTCCTCCTCCTCCTGCATCACCTGGTAAGTTTCTGAGATCTTCCCCACTCCCCCCCCCCCCCCCCACCCCCTCGAGAGCACCCTGTCCTGTACTGTGTGTGGCAGTAGCCGCGGGAATTCCACCACCTGCCGTCCGGCAAACGCCCTTACCTGTAAGTACCTGAAGGTGTTCCCTGGGGGGATCCCGTACTTCTCCTCCAGCTCACCCAGGCTTGCGAACTTCCCGTCCACAAACAGATCCCCAAATTTCGTATCCCTGCCCTGCGCCCACCCCAAAAACACTCCACCTGTTCTTCCTGGGGCAAACCGGTGGTTCCCCCGTAATGGGGTCCACGTCGAGGCCCCAACTTCCCCTCTGTGCCGCCTCCACTGACCCCAGATTTTGAGGGCAGCCACCACCACCGGGCTCGTGGTATACCTCCTTGGAGGGAGCGGCAGCGGCGCCGTTGCCAGCTCCCCCAGACTCGTACCCACACAAGACGCCGTCTCCAGCCTCTTTCATGCAGCCCCCTACCCCTCCATCACCCACTTGTGCACCATCGTCGCATTGGCGGCCCAGTAGTACCCACAGAGGTTGGGCAGCGCCAGTCCCCCCTATCTCTACTCCGCTACAGGAACATCCTTCTCACCCTCGGAGTCCCTCGCGCCCACACAAACCCCATTATACTCCTGTTAACCCACCTGAAAAAAGCCTTCGGGATAAACACGGGTAGGCACTGGAACAGAAACAAAAACCTTGTGAGCACCGTCATTTTGATTGACTGCACCCTACCCGCCAAGGACAGCGGCAACACGTCCCACCTCTTGAACTCCTCCTCCATTTGCTCCACCAGCCTTGTAAAGTTAAGCCTATGCAGGGCCCCCCCAGCTCCTGGCCACCTGGACTCCCAAATACCTGAAGCTCCTCTCCACCTTTTTTAGTGGGAGCGCGCCAATCCCCCTCTCCTGGTCCCCTGGATGAACTACGAACAGCTCGCTCTTCCCCATGTTGAGCTTGTACCCCGAAAAGTCCCCGAATTCCCTAAGAATCCTCATTACCTCTGGCATTCCTCTCACCGGGTCCATCATATACAGCAGCAGGTCGTCCGCATAAAGCGACACCCTCTGCTCCTCCCCACCCCACACCATCCCCCTCCAGTTCCTTGACTCCCTCAGTGCCATAGCCAGGGGTTCAATCGCCAGTGCGAAGAGCAGGGGGGACAGGGGACACCCCTGTCTCGTCCCTCGGTGCAACCGAAGGTTCTCGGACCTCCTCCTGTTTGTGGCCACACTCGCCATCGGGACCTCATACAAAAGCCTAACCCACCTGACAAACCCCTCCCCAAACCCAAACCTCTTCAGCACCTCCCACAGGTACCCCCACTCTACCCTATCGAAGGCTTTCTCAACGTCCATCACCACCACTATCTCCGCCTCCCCCTCCCTCGCCGGCATCATGATAACGTTCAAAAGCCTCCGCACATTCGCGTTCAACTGTCTCCCCTTCACAAACCCCGCCTGGTCTTCATGGATGATCTGCGGCACACAATCCTCAATCCTCGTGGCTAAGACCTTCGCCAGCACCTTGGCATCTACATTTAGCAAGGAAATCGGTCTGTAAGACCCACATTGCAGGGGATCCTTCTCCCGCTTCAGGATCAAGGAGATCAGTGCCTGGGACATCATCAGGGGTAAAGCCCCCCCTCCCTTGCCTCATTAAAGGTCCTGACTAACAGCGGGCCCAACAGGTCCATATATTTTTTGTAGAATTCGACCGGGAAACCGTCCGGCCCCGGTGCCTTCCCCGCCTGCATGCTTCCTATCCCTTTGATCAGCTCCTCCAGCCCAATCGGGGCCCCCAATCCTGCCACCAGTCCCTCTTCCACCTTTGGAAACCTCAATTGGTCCAGGAAGCGGCCCAACCCTCCCTCCTGAGAGACAAATTAAAGGGGCAGACCCTTAAAGGGAAACTATCTGAAACAAAAAGCGACAAATGAGGCTTAAAACATCAAACCAAAATGTGATTAAAGTCAATAAGGCACTGCAACCCCTGCGACACCGAATGGGTATGGAAGGTCTCGAGGGTGCTATTGAAAAGTGCACGTTCTCTCTCCAGGGACACCAAACCGTGAATGTAGCCGCGGTAGAGGGGCAGACAGTCGGGTCATATGACCCCCTCGATCGCCCACTGCCTGGACCTTTTGATGGCAAGTTTGACCAGGCACAGGGGCAGGTTCACCTGCTCTCACCCACTTTCCAGCTGCCACTCTAGAACGCAATCCGCCAGTGATGATATCCCTACAAGTCCAGCAAGGGGCACATGGGAATCCATGCCTGCAAACCAGCTGCTAGATCCCTTTATAGCTAGAGGCTCACAGCCATGAAGGATGGCTGAGGCCCGTGAGCGACCCCCCAACCCCCCCACCTACCCGAGATGTCGAGGCTGAACCACCTCCAACCCCGAATTGTACCAATCTATGTTCCCCACGTCCTCTCTGGTGCCCTTCTGTAATTGGCACCCTTGATGATGAAGGTGACCTGAACGCTCACCTCTGATAGTCCCTTCGGATGTGAGGTTGCCAGAGCTGTTGGAAGTCATGCCAGCGACCGATAAATATCCAGTGAGGGGGAAAGTCCCGGTGGGAGGGCTCATTAATAAGATTCTATTATATTTAAATCAGGTCCCCCACCTTCCATGGGGGATTCTCATTACGCCACCGGCGAGGCGCCTGGAATATTGGGAAGCGTGATCTTACCAGCGAGAATCGGGTTTCCCGATTGTCGTCGTATTTTGTGCCCGCATCGCTGTTTTTGCTGGCGACTAACACGGGCTGAAATCGCTCCCTTCATTTCTATTATTTTCAGTTTTAATTCCAACATTTGAGTGATTTTTGTGCTTATCTCTGCTTTACCAAACCCCAGTGTTTAAAATGTAGAATTTACAATTGAACTTTTATCAGTTATGCTTCCCCCTCCCACACATCCATTGGATGAATGGCATCGAAAGTAATGGCAAGGCAACGGCAAGTAACGGGGCAGCACAGGAGCACAGTGGGTAGCACAGTTACTTCACAGCTCCAGGGTCCCAGGTTCGATTCCCGGCTTGGGCCACTGTCTGTGCAGAGTCTGCACAATCTCCCCATGTCTGTGTGGGTTTCCTCCGGGTGCTCCGGTTTCCTCCCACAGTCCAAAGATGTGCAGGTTAGGTGGATTGGCCATGATAAATTGCACTTAGCGTCCAAAAAGGTGAGGTGGGGTTACTGGGTTACGGGGATAGGGTGGAGGCGTGGGCTTAAGTAGGGTGCTCTTTCCAAGAGCCGGTGCAGACTGGATGGGCCGAATGGTCTCCTTCTGCACTGTACATTCTATGAAATCTATGATGTCACCTCTGGATAAGGACACTGTCAACAGGAAGAGTAGTCAAGTACATTTGGCAATAAACTTAAGTGTGCATTTCCTGAATTTAGCATCTATTGGTTTAATTAGAAGATCCATTATTGGGTACAATTTCAACATTTAGTTCTGGAAGCTTCGGCTCCTGGTTTACTCAAGTCCATATGCTCCACTGTGCTGTATTTCTATCTGGACTATTTTACAGCAGCAACGCTTTTTCTGCAGCCTGATTTCCAAATATAAAATGCAGTTTGAAAATTCAGAGATACTATTGAATTACAGTCAACTGAGTTAAAATGGAACCAGTTTTGGCGTCTGCATTTGCCCGAAAGCTTCATTTAAAGATATTGAACTGAAGTTATTAAGTCATCAGTGTGGTAGTATGTATTAGGGGTCATGTGGGACTGGAAGCCCTAATGTCATTGGCTGACAGATCCCGGGTCCTGGTTGGCCGTTGACCTCTAGCTCCGCCCTGAAGCCGGAGTATAAGAAGCCGGAGTATAAGAAGCCGGAGTCCTCCCCCGCAGGCCATTCTACTATCGAGCTGCGGGGGAACAGACACGCTTAATAAAGCCTCATCGACTTCGCTCTATTCGTCTCACGGAGTCTTTGTGCGCTACAATTTATTAAGCGTGCCTAAAAAGGACTATGGAGCTCAGGATCATTCCGGAATGCCTGAGGATCAGCCCCCATGCAGTAAACGCGGCAGCAGCCTTCAAGCACTGGCAGACTTGTTTCGAGGCCTACCTCAGAACAGCCACCGGCCGGGTCACAGAAGACCAAAAACTACAGGTCCTGCACTCGAGGGTAAGCACGGAGATCTTCTCCCTCATCGAAGACTCGGAGGATTTCCAGACGGCGTTCGCAGCACTGAAAAGTCTCTATGTCTGCCCAGTTAACCAAATCTACGCTCGCTACCAGCTCGCGACGAGACGGCAAGGTCCCGGAGAATCGATGGACGAATTCTACGCCGCGCTGCTGATTTTGGGACGAGCCTGCAGCTGCCCTTCGGTGAACGCAAATGAACACACGGACATGTTAATGCGCGATGCTTTTGTGGCAGGTATGAATTCCTCCCAAATCCGCCAAAGACTTCTAGAAAGAGGGTCGCTAGGACTCTCAGAGGCCCGGGCCCTAGCAGCCTCCCTAGACGTGGCCGCGCGTAATACCCGCGCCTACGGCCCCAACCGCGCGGCAGCCCATTGGGCTCCGTACGTACCCGTCGCGACAAACCCACCCCCCCCCCCCCCGGACACCCCACAGGCTTGCGCGGTCCAAACGCCAAGTCGCACCGGGGGCGCCCGCTGCTATTTCTGCGGCCAGGCGAAACACCCCCGACAGCGCTGCCCGGCCCGCGCAGCGATCTGCAAGAGCTGCGGGAAAAAGGGCCATTTCGCGGTTGTGTGCTGGTCCCGCGAAGTCGCCGCTGTCCCGGGAGAACAGGGAGCCCTGCAAGCCGTTTACTCTCCCCAACCCCCCCCCCCTCCCCCCCGCACTCCATGTATGACCCACCGGCGCTACCACTTTGGGTCCCGACCACCACTCCCCACGGAGAAGAGGGAGTTCTGGCCGTCTCTAACACCCCCCTGCGCCCCACGTCTGACCCGCCGGCGCTATCAACTTGGGTCCCGACCACCGCTGCCCCTGGAGATGAGGGAGCCCCGCGCGGTCCTAACGCTCCCCAACCCCCCCAGCGCCCCATGTGCGACCTGCAGACGCCGCCATTTTGGGTCCCGGCCACCACGAGGGGAGGAAGGGCGCCGCCATCTTGGACCACCCCAAACCTCTACGACGCGTGGGGGCGGCCATTTTGTCCACCCCCACCGCCATCTTGTGACCCCCCGGCCATGTGCGATGTGCAAGCGGACCCCACTCCGCTACTACAACCACGTCTCGCTTCAATTACGCTCGATCAAGCTCGGCCCCGGACACTCCAGACGACGACGACAACGGTGCTAATAAACGGCCACGAGACACCATGCCTAGTCGACTCCGGGAGCACGGAGAACTTTATCCACCCCGACACGGTAAGACGCTGTTCCTTGACCACCTATCCCAGCGCACAAAAGATTTCCCTAGCTGCAGGATCCCACTCCGTACAGATCCAAGGATTCTGCATAGTTACCCTAACGGTGCAGGGGAGGGAGTTCAAAAACTACAAACTAAACGTCCTTCCCCAACTCTGCGCCCCCACCTTACTGGGATTAGATTTCCAATGCAATCTACAGAGCCTTACGTTCAAATTCGGCGGCCCAATACCCCCACTCGCTATCTGCGGCCTTGCAACCCTCAAGGTGCAACCCCCGTCCTTGTTTGCGAACCTCACCCCGGATTGCAAACCCGTCGCCACTAGGAGCAGACGGTACAGCGCCCAGGACCGGACCTTCATTCGGTCCGAAGTCCAGCGGCTACTAAAGGAAGGCATAATCCAGGCCAGCAATAGTCCCTGGAGAGCTCAGGTGGTAGTAGTGAAGACAGGGGAGAAACAAAGGATGGTCATAGACTATAGCCAGACCATCAACAGGTACACACAACTAGACGCGTACCCTCTCCCCCGCATATCCGACATGGTCAATCGGATTGCCCAATATAAAGTCTTCTCCACCGTGGACCTCAAGTCCGCCTACCATCAGCTCCCCATCCGCCCAAGTGACCGCAAGTACACAGCCTTCCAGGCAGACGGGCGATTATACCATTTCCTAAGGGCCCCATTTGGCGTCACAAACGGGGTCTCGGTCTTCCAACGAGAGATGGACCGAATGGTTGATCAACATGGGTTGCGGGCCACGTTCCCATATCTCGACAATGTAACCATCTGCGGCCACGACCAGCAGGTCCACGACGCCAACCTCCAAAAATTCCTCCAGACCGCCAAAGCCTTGAACCTCACGTACAACGAGGACAAGTGCGTTTTTAGCACCAATCGGCTAGCCATTCTGGGCTACGTAGTGCGCAATGGGATAATAGGCCCCGACCCCGAACGTATGCGCGCCCTCATGGAATTTCCCCTCCCGCACTGCTCGAAAGCCCTGAAACGCTGCCTGGGATTTTTTTCATACTACGCCCAGTGGGTCCCCCAGTACGCAGACAAGGCCCGCCCCCTAATACAGACCACTACCTTCCCTCTGTCGACAGAGGCTTGCCAGGCCTTCAGCCGCATCAAAGCGGATATCGCAAAGGCCACGATGCGCGCCATCGACGAGTTCCTCCCCTTCCAGGTCGAGAGCGACGCCTCAGACGTAGCTCTAGCGGCCACCCTTAACCAAGCGGGCAGACCCGTGGCCTTTTTCTCCCGGACCCTCCACGCCTCAGAAATCCGCCACTCCTCAGTGGAAAAGGAAGCCCAAGCCATAGTGGAAGCTGTGCGACATTGGAGGCATTACCTGGCCGGCAGGAGATTCACTCTCCTCACTGACCAACGGTCGGGAGCCTTCATGTTCGATAATGCACTGCGGGGCAAAATCAAAAACGACAAGATCTTAAGGTGGAGGATCGAGCTCTCCACCTTCAACTACGAGATCTTGTATCGTCCCGGAAAGCTGAACGAGCCGTCCGATGCCCTATCCCGCGGCACATGTGCCAACGCACAAATTAACCGCCTCCAAACCCTCCACGAGGACCTCTGCCACCCGGGGGTCACTCGGTTTTTCCACTTTATCAAGTCCCGCAACCTCCCATACTCTTTAGAGGAGGTCCGTACAGTCACAAGGGACTGCCACATCTGCGCGGAATGCAAACCGCATTTTTTCAGGCCGGATAGTGCGCACCTGATTCAGGCTTCCCGCCCCTTTGAACGCCTTAGTCTCGATTTCAAAGGGCCCCTCTCCTCCACCGACCGCAACACATACTTTCTTAATGTGGTGGACGAATACTCCCGCTTCCCATTCGCCATTCCCTGCTCTGACATGACCACGGCCACAGTCATTAAAGCCCTGAACACCATCTTCACACTGTTCGGTTGCCCCGCATACGTCCACAGCGACAGGGGGTCCTCTTTCATGAGTGACGAGCTGCGCCAGTTCCTGCTCAGCAAGGGCATAGCCTCGAGCAGGACGACCAGCTACAACCCCCGGGGGAACGGGCAAGTAGAGAGGGAGAACGGCACGGTCTGGAAGACCGTCCTACTGGCCCTACGGTCCAGGGACCTCCCAGTTTCACGGTGGCAGGAGGTCGTCCCGGACGCTCTCCACTCCATCCGGTCGCTATTATGTACGAGCACTAATCAAACGCCTCATGAGCGTCGCCTTGTCTTCCCTAGGAGGTCCTCCTCTGGAACGTCGCTGCCGACCTGGCTGGCGGCCCCAGGACCCATCTTGCTCCGAAAGCATGTGCGGGCACATAAGGCGGACCCGTTGGTCGAAAGGGTTCACCTCCTCCACGCGAACCCGCAGTACGCTTACGTGGAGTACCCCGACGGCCGACAGGACACGGTCTCCCTGCGGGATCTGGCGCCCGCCGGCAACACACACACCCCCCCGACACCATTCACCCAACCCCCCCCCCCCTTCCTGCCACCGCCGCACTCCGCGACCGCCCCCTTCCCAGGAGGATCGGTTCCCCTCCCCTCAGGCCCGACCAAGAATAAAGCCCAAGCGGAAACCGTAAGGCTCCCGGAGACGACAACACCGGTACAAGCACCACCACCACCACCACCGGGGCCGAGGCGATCGACATGGACGACCAGACCGCCCGACCGACTCGTGGCGTCGATCTGAATCAATATATGGACTTTTCACAAGAACATTTTGCTTTTCTCCCGATACCTTCTGTAAATAGTTGAAACAGGACAAAATTGTACAATACTGTATTGCCATGTGAATGTTTTTTTTTCCTCCCAGGACCAGCCCTGTAAACCCTTACCACCATACGAAGCATCACCCCGCCGGGTTCATTTTTGACAAGGGGTGAATGTGGTAGTATGTATTAGGGGTCATGTGGGACTGGAAGCCCTAATGTCATTGGCTGACAGATCCCGGGTCCAGGTTGGCCGTTGACCTCTAGCTCCGCCCTGAAGGCGGAGTATAAGAAGCCGGAGTCCTCCCCCGCAGTCCATTCTACTATCGAGCTGCGGGGGAACAGACACGCTTAATAAAGCCTCATCGACTTCACTCTATTCGTCTCACGGAGTCTTTGTGCGCTACAATCCACTTGAATGCTGCTGTGATGCTGTTGCCAATTCATAGTGCTACATAACGTGAATAATGATCTCCTGAGATGCGTCATTTCCATTCACAATGCTGAAGTAGTGGGAATTGCTTATAGCAGGAACATTGATTGAAATTCCAGAACAACACTTATGGAAGGAAGGAAGAGAGGAGGAATGGGGGTCAGAATGAGTTTAAAAGGGTGAAGCCAGAAGCAGTGCATTTGACCAGGAAAGGAATTGGGAAAGTACTTTGGAGGGTTGGGAAGTACAAAGCATAGGGTGGGGTTTTCTGATTCCACTGGAGGTGACCCCCTCCCTCCCGTGGCAGGTTCCCCATTGGCATCCCAAAACCCTCTGCTGACCCCCCCTCAACTCAAACTTAATCTTTACCAACTGGAGAAAGTCACACAAGTCCCACAGCCAGGCCATCACCCCCGGCCTCCAATGTAGCAAGATTCTTCGCCTGGCAATTAGAGAGGTGAAGGCCACAACATTAACCCCCTCTCCTCCAGCAGCTCCGCAGTTCCGATACCCCAAAGATCGCCACTATTGGGTTCGCCTGACACTCACCCCCATAATCTTAGACAGCCTAACACCGCCTCTCTGTATCTCTCCAGCTTCTCGCATCCCAAAAACATGTGATTCGCCGGCCCCCACGCACACTTCTCGCACCCATCGGCCATCCCCTGAAAGAACCCACTCATCCTCGCCCGGGTCATAATAATAATAATAATCTTTATTAGTGTCACAAGCATGCTTACATTAACACTGCAATGAAGTTACTGTGAAAATTCCCTAGTCGCCACACTATGGCACCTGCTCGGGTACACAGAGGGAGAATTCAGAATGTTCAATTCACCTAACAGCACATCTTTCGGGACTTGTGGGTGGAAACCGGAGCATAGATATCATAGACATTTTTTCATAGAATGTACAGTGCAGAAGGAGGCCATTCGGCCCATTGAATCTGCACCGGCCCTTTGGCAAGAGCACCCTATCCAAGCCCACACCTCGACCCTATCCCCGTAACCCAACCTAATCTTTCTTTTTGGACACTAAGGGCAACTTATCATGGCCAATCCACCTAACTGCACATCTTTGGATTGTGGGAGGAAACTGGAGCACACGGAGGAAATCCACGCAGACACGGGGAGAATGTGCAGACTCTGCACAGACAATGATCCAAGTGGGAATTGAAGCCGGGCAACAGTGCAACATTTCAACCAAACTTCAGCAAACTGAGGAGGGGGATTGCAGTACCGATTATACTGCATGAGAAAACCAGTGGGGTGCATTAATATTCCAAAGAGCAGGAGTTAAAATCCTACAATAGCCTGAGAATTTTAATTAAGAATAAATAACTGAAAAAATAATGGAATAAATAACAGGTCATATGCACGCGATGCACCACCCCCACCTCTCCCATCAACAGCTCGACTCACCATAAAGAAATCATTTCTCAAGTATACTTTATACACGTGTGAGAAGTAGGAGTATTCCCTCAACCCCAACAGCCCCCAACCCCACCCCCGGAACCTAAACCTCCACGGATCAACCATTCCCATACGTTCCATAAACGTTTCCAACTCCTTCACCATCCTCGACCTTCTATTTAACTTGGGGCTCGGCCTGCCCACCTTCGGTTCATCACAGAGTTAAAATCTCCACCCAGAATTAGCTGGTGCGAGTCTAAGTCCGGGATCGTTCCCAGTAAACGTTTACAAACCCCACATCATCCCAATTTGGCACATATATGTTGACTAGCATCACCAGCGCCTCCTTCAACACCCCACTCACTGTCACATATCTACCCCACGGATCCCGCACTTCCTTGGCCACCACAAACCCCGTCCGTTTGTTCTACTCTGGGGCCTGGTCCAGCACCCATTCCTCCACCAACCCAGCCAGCATCCTCGACACATATTTTATGCCGCTCGTTCTTTCTATGCCCTCTGGCAACAATTCTCAAGTTCTGCCGCCTGGACCTGTTCTCCTGCTCCTCAACTTTCACTCACAGCAACTTTCATAGATCCCCCAGGATCCCCACCTCGTCATCCAAAGACACAATCCGATCATTCTGGTTGGTTACCACATTCTCCACCTCATGTTTTGTCGCCCCATGTGCCTCGAGGCACTTCTCAACCTGGTCCATCAATCCTCGCAGAGGTGTTACTGCTCCCTCAGTGACCTTTGACCAGTCGCCGTGCATCTCCTTCCATTGCTGGTGAAATTCCTCTTTGATGACATCAACTGCTTCATTTGGAGCTTTCCCACTTCCCCATTCTCACAGTTGTTTCTGCGTCACAGGTCCCCTCCAACTCCTTAGCCAGGTATTTAACTGTTTTTTGCCGGGTCTGGTAGCCAGTAGATTTGCTAATCTTGGGGAGAACCTGGGCAGCACGGTGGCGCAGTGGGTTAGCCCTGCTTCCTCACGGCGCCGAGGTCCCATGTTCGATCCTGGTTCTGGATCACTGTCCATGTGGAGTCTGCACATTCTCCCCGTATTTGTGTGGGTTTCGCCCGGGATTGGCCATGCTAAATTGCCCCTTATTTGGAAAAAAATTAATTGGGTACTCTAAAAAATTTATTACAAAAAACAAGAAATAAAACCTTGGGGAGAAGCATTCCCTCTACACCTACTGCACCACTTGCCTGCAGAGTTAATGGGTAATAAAATGGGTAATATTAATGGGTATAAAATGCCCAAACCACCATCTTTGAGCTGGAGCTGCCCTGTGCGACCACGCACACCATGGCTGCCACCGGAAGTCCATTGTCACATTTTCTAGGTTCACATGTCCAAAGGACTTCACAGCCGATCTTTGAAGAGTAATCACTTATTTGTACATATGAAAACCATTTTGAACACAGCCTGACTGTTATAACCCCAGCAGAGATCACGGGATAGAAACCATCAGGTTTCCTGTGCCCTCCGAAGAAGACAAACCTCCCCAGTAACGACGGGCTTCCCCTCAACAGGAGGCGACTAAAACCCGTGACCTGGGTGCAGGTTGGGGAAGGAGACCTCCGGAGAGTGATGGTAATTGATTGTAACTAGTAGTAAACCTCTTTGTGCTATTCTAACCTACTGTTTATGCGTGGCTGCTTACCTTGGATCTAACACTGGCAACGAGGATTCAGTGGAGCTGCCGTTGACACCGGTTGCTATGTGCCCGGTCAACCTCGTCAAGCACCACTGGAAGTTAGAGCAGATGCAGATGACTAGGAACAGTACAGAGAGAGGATGCAGTACTTCCTCCGCACTAATGCGATTATTGCCAACGAGCGCCAAACTGTAGCCTTGCTGCAGCTTGTAGGAGGGGGGGGTCCAGATACATATAGCATTATAAAAAGCCTAATGCACCCGGACCCTCTGGACACCCGCCTGTTTGCCTCCCTGGTAGCCTTGGTGGGGGAGCACTTCGACCCGAAGCCACCGCTGATAGTATGCCATTTCCAGTTCCACATGACCGACCAGGCCAAAGGCGAAGATGTCAGTGAATTTCTTGCTCACCTCAAAAACTAGCTGAGATCTGTGAGTTCAGCCCAACCCTGGGCGAAGCATTACGCAACTGGTTAGTATGTGGGATCCGCGATGCGGCCACGCTAAGAAAACTACCAGCCGAGGCTCATTTAGGCCTCCAAAGAACCATGGAAATTGAGGTATCCAGAAAAAGCACCAAAGAGGGAGTACAAGAACTCCAGGGGATGGCGGTGCTCAGCTTAGGGCACCCTGCGCACAGCCCACTAGGATCAAAGAATCCATTCCCCAGCTTTGGGACATCTACAGGCAAGGGACAAGACGCCGGAATAGGCCCCGGGATTTGGCGGATGTCCTGGACCTTCTCCCCCACTGGGTGCACACTGTGGCAGTCCACACAGTACCCGAGGTATACCATCTCAGCTGCATTGAAGACGCACTTCTCTCAGCGGACGAGGATGACAGTTGCCTCAAAGTATTGCAGCACTTCTGCCAAGTTGCAGGGGTGCTCGTGATTGGACCAACTGGTTATCAATACATAGACCATCATACCTGGTAACACCCGCAAGATGTTTTGCATGATCCTTTAAATATCACGCACGGTCGGGTTTCATTACCGGTTCTACTGGCGCCGCCCAGTCGGAAAATTGTACTGGTCTTATGATTCCCAGGTTCTTCATGCGGTCCGACTCCGCATCTACCTTTGGTCCTAAGGCATACAGAACTGGGCAGGCACTATCATGATATCTGGCATGTGTAAGTAATTATACTAATAGCATTAGGAGGGGAGCCAATGTCGTGGCCAAACCCGGGAGGAACTTTCCCTAATAATTGACCAGTCCCAGGAAATCCCCGAAATTCCGATGGGCCCCCTGGTCAATTATGGAAAGTTCCTCCCGGGTTTGGCCACAACATTTGTCTATGGAGGGGAGCCACTTAAGAAAGAACAACTCTGGGCATGGGGCACCGAGCAACAGGCAGCATTTGACAGGGTAAACAGCAGCTTTCCTCTTCAAGACTGCTTACTCATTTTGACCCTTCTAGGCCACTCTTACTGACCTGTGACGCATCCCCATACGGCGTCAGGGCCATGCTAGCCCATGTAATGGAGGATAGCTCTGAGCGATCTATCGATTTTGCGCTTTTAAATTTCTTAAAATTTTGCTGCACAGCCATGTATGTGCATTATCATAAAGCAAATGGTCTGTACACCACAACTCCCAGATTGCTGTGGAGTCACATAACTGAGAGGGGAACATTGCCTACAGCCAAAAATAATGGGTACCTGTTTTTTTTTTACCAGTATTAGGTAAGAGCATCCACCTTCAATTCCATGGTGTCCACATGTCTAAATTGTGCAAGTAGTAGCAATCCAGTGCATGGTAAATCCACCACTGATCCCCATGTAACTTCTGCTCCTAACCTAATGCTATCAGTATGATTACTTACATATGCCAGATGTCATGACAGTGATTGTGCAGTGATATCACTGATTGGATGAAAAAGATAATTGCACCCCAAATTTGGATAAACTAGCGCAACACAGGTGTAATGGGCAGCATTTCACCCACAGAGAGAAAGGTATACTGGACACCAGTAAAGGACATTACTTGTTAGCTTTTAAAATATAAAATCACAGGGAATGGAGTGATGCAGAGGGAGGGGGTGAATGCATGAATCACGAGGGAAGCCGTTTAGAAGCAAATGTGGGGCAAAGGACCAAAGAAAGAAAAAAGAAATAATGAGTAAAGAGGTAAATGGTAGTTTTTAAAATATATCTACGGCTTTCGTTTATGTAGGCTTTCGTGGGGTAAATTATCCAAAAGCATTTTATGTACCCCTAACTAATGTATGTATGTAACACATTTTAGTCGAATTAGAAAGAAACATGTTGAATCTAATTCATTGTAAAATATTCAAGACCAATTGAAATGGGTTATTGATTATAAAATTAATATATGAGGCTGTAGAACTGGCCGATGGGTACTGCACTACGAATCACTCATGTGTAAGAATAGCTGCTGCAGTCATAGAAGGAACTGTTAGAAATGCTTTGGTTCATGCACCTGAGACAGTGTTTTGAGGTCAAAGGTCGGAAATAAATATGTTGATTGTTGGTAGTTGCTGTGGATCAAACGTGAGGCAAAGGAGAGGGTAGAATCATAGGCCTGTTTTTTTCTGCCCCCCCCCTCTGCCCCCAGGGCGGGTTTTCCAGCTGGGGAGGCAGCTGGTCGGATCTTCTGGTCCCGTTGAAGTCAAGGGCCATTTGCATTGCTTGCTGGCCGTATTTTCGGGAACCCGCCGCAGTGGATCGGCCTTTGGCAGGACCGGAGGAACCCACCGGCAGGAAGGGCTGGAAAATCCTGCCCATAGGCTTTATAGCACAGAAGGCGACACAGCCCATTGTGCCTCTGCCAGATCCCATTTAGGGACATAGAAACTAGGAGCAGGAGTAGACCATTCTGCCCCTTGAGCCTGCTCCGCCATTCAACTAAATCATGGCTGATCTTCTACCTCAAAGGCCATTTCCTACATTACCTGCATATCCTTTAATATCTTTAACATCTAGAAATCTATCCATCTCTGTCTTGAATATTCTCACTGACTGAACCTCCACAGTCCTTTGGGATAGAGAATTCCATCTCAGTACTAAATGGACTGTGTTCCACCTTCCAAGATCCCCAGCCAGGGAAACAGCCTTCCTGTATCTACCCTGTCGTGCCCTGTAAGAATTGTATACGCTTCAATAAGATCACCTCTCATTCTTCTAACCTCGAGAGAATGCAGGCCCAGTCTCCTCAATCTCTCATCATAGGACAATCCCATCATCAGACTGGTGAACTTTTGTTGCGCTCCCTCAATGACAAGTATATACTTCCTTAGGTAAGGAGACTAATACAGTTCACAGTGCTCCAGGTGTGGTCTCACCAAGAACCGATACAACAACATTTCTTTACTCAAATCCACTTGCAGTAAATACCATTTAGTCCCATTGTGTTGCTCTTTCTCCCTGCCTTTTTAAATTTATTTTTCCAAATATTTATCCACTTGCCTTTTATTATGCATGCAAAATAGGGAAATATTTGGGCAGATCGGAAGGCCTGTTAAAGAACCAGAACACATCAGCAAGGGGAAAAATGCATTCGGAATGCACAAACCTCGTGAATTGTTTCCTTGCCCAGTTTGACAAGCTGGCAGCATTATCGGCAGCTCTTCTGGATTTAATCTTTTATGATGAAACACGTATGGCACATAAGCATCTTGGCTCTCCTGATCATGTTTTTAGCCTACACCAAAGGAAAGTGAAACTTGCTGATAAGGCTAGATCTGCTGACTTGCTGATAAGGTTAGACTTGCTGATTACCTTAGACTTGAAAAGAGCAGATTTCAAGATCTTTCATTGCGACAAGTCTAAAGAAGTGCTCATGAGCCTGCAAGAAAAACTAATGCCAGGTTTTGTGAGGGCCACGAAGAATCCAGCACGAGTTTTAAGGATACAAAGTAATAACATTTATTTACAATAACTTATATATATAACAGCAGCAACAACTTCCCTTGCTGCACACTCCTTCCTGCTGGTTCCTAAAGTTTACTAATGGTTCCTCCGCCCCCCTCATTGGGGAAGCTCATACTCCCACAGGATTGTGGGATTGTCATTAGTCCCCAGCCAATGGTAAGTAGGCAGGTTATAACACCAGGCAAATCACCAATTAAAACAGCACCAGTGACCAATAGGATTAACTATGGAATTGTTTATGTTCTAGAATGCAAACAGGTCATTCAACTGTTGAACCGTGTTGGTGTTTTTCTCCATGATACTATAAACCTACTCACATTCTTGTTTACTATTGGCTTGAATATTCCTCTTTTTCCATCTTCTTAACTTTTAAAATAGTTTTTTGCCATTTATGGCAGATAAATCCACTTTCTTTTTAGACATTCGCTTTCTGCAAAGCATTTTTTGTTGTCCACTCTGGCACAAATTGCACATCCTGGTTCCTAAAGAACAACTTCCATTTCAACCTGATGATAATATTCATTGAATGGAAGCAGCACGTGAAGGGACTGAAATCCTACCATGTGTTTGTTTTTGGATAATGAAAGTCGCCTACAACCTTTGATGGAAAAAACAGGAGAGAAATTGAAAAACGGACACTTGTCTTATTGACATAAGTCAATGTTAGAATGTTAGTGGTGGGGGAGGGAGGGAGGGAGGGTCAGCACCAGTTTTGAGTCGCATTCCCTCATGGTCAAAGTTCCCTGGAACTGTGCAGGCCACCAAATTAGAAGTTGACGCCTTAAAGGTGTGCTGGCTTGAAACAGGCATTAGACGCCCATCTATGCAAGTTGGAGCGCAAATACCAGTTGTAGAACCACAATCAAAATGAGCCTGCAAACTAATGGAATATGCGCCCGCACGTTCTGTCTACATGTTCCAGTCATTAGGACCTAATCAACAATCTTTTGAGTTGGAGGCCACTCACCAAGATAAGAAAACTGTTTATGCTTTTGCTTCTGCGGAGACAGGAGGAACACTGGACTGGCTTCCTGCCCGGGCTCAGCCTCCTTCCTGCGCTTCCCTACTCTGCCTCCACGCAAGCTGGCTGGAGATGATCAAGCCCTCACCAATGAGTTATATCAGGAGGCCTGATTGCGGCCTGTGGCTTGCAAAGGCCCATTTTCAATTTGGCCTCAGAATAACATCTTTGGGTTCACTCATTTTGTGCCACAAACTTAATTTGGAGTCTTTTTTTTTTAAAGTGTTTTTAAAGGGGTTTTGGTGTACAAAACAAATATAAATATGAACAGTGGGAGTTAAGCAGGAGAATATATAAGAAGTAAAAGTAGAACTATTTACTATTTACACCATGATCGGTTTTGACTATTTACATCAATACATCACAGTTTCCCCTTTTTCTTTTATTCCTTCCTTACAGTGTTTGCCGTGGTGATTGTGGCCCCCTACATTTCGCTCCCCACCGCTTTTCCCTTTGCTTTCCTTCCCTTTGGTTCAGGTTGTTGTTGCCCCCCCCCCCCCCCGGTGTCTCCTGGTACCTTTGTTGGGCTTGGCTGAGTTTTTTGTTCCCCAGACCCCCTCCCCCCCTTTTCCCTACTGTGTCGAGGCTACCCCTTCCTGATCTTTGGCTTCCTAGTTGTTGGCTACAAACAGGTCTTGGAACAACCGAGTGAATGGCTCCCGTGTTTTGTGGAAGCCCTCTTCTGACCCTCGGCTTGCAAATCAAATTTTCTCCATTTGGAGAAATTCTGACAGGTCGGCCAACCAGTCTGCAGCTGTGCGGGGTGCTACTGATCGCCAGCAGAGCAAGATTCTCCGGTGGGCAATTAGGGAGGCAAAGGCAAGGGGTTGGCCTCCGCCCCATGAAGAGATCTGGCTGTTCTGATGCCTCGAAGACTGCCACTCTCGGGCAGGGGGCCTGCATTCTCTCGAGATTAAAAGAATGAGAGGTCCCCACCACTTTGGACATTGCCTCGAAGAAGGCTGGCCAAAACCCAGCAAGTCTGAGTCAAGACCAGAACATATGGGCTTGGTTGGCCGGGCCTCCTTGGCACCGTTCACATTTATCCTCCACCTCCGGAAGAACCTGCTCATTCGGGTTCTAGTTAAGTGGGCTCTATGTACCACTTTTAGCTGCATTAGGCTTAGCCTTGCGCTTGTGGAGGTGGAGTTGACCCTGTGCAGTGCTTCGCTCCAGTGTCCCCACTCTATTTCGAACCCCAAGTCTTCTTCCCACTTCTCCCTTGTCTTGTCCAGTTGGGTGGTGCCCCCCCCCCCCCTTAGCAGTCGCCCATACATGTTACCACAATTCCCTTTTCCTAAGATGTCCGTGCCCCCCCCCCCCTTAGCAGTCGCCCATATATGTCACCACAGTTCCCTTTTCCTAAGATGTCCGCGTCCAGCAGGTCCTCTAGCAGTGATTGTCGTGGTGGTCATGGGTACGTCCTTTTTTCTTTTCGTAGGAAGTTTTAGAGTTGTAGGTACCCAAGTTTGTTGCCCCCCATCAGCTAGGAACTTTCTGTCAGCTCTTCGAGCGTTCTTAACCTGTAGTCGGTGTAAAAGTCCCTAACTATCCTCATCCCCCCCGTCCTGTCTCCACCTTTTGAAGGAGGTGTCCATGGTCGCCGGCATGAACTTGTGGTTGTTGCAGATGGGCGCTTTGTCGGACATATCAGTTAGCTCGAAATGCTGTCGCAGTTGGTTCCACAGCTGGAGTGTTGCTACCACCACTGGACTCATTGAGTATTTATTAGATGGGATGGGTGTGCTGCCGTGGCTAGGGCCTGGAGGGAGGTCATCTCTCCAGGAGCTCTCCTCCATAAGCACCCATTCAGCTTCTGGCTCATTTATCCACCCCTTTACCCTCCCTGCGGTCACTGCCCAGTGGTAATATTGTAGGTTTGGGAGGGCTAGACCTCCCCTGGATCCCGTTCTCTGCAGGACTTTCTTTGGGATCCTTGCATTCTTCCCAACCATACAAACGTCATAATCAGTTTGTTTAGTGCGTTGAAAAGGGCCTTGGGGTTGTAGATCGGGATGGATCTAAACAGGAAGAGGAACCTGGGCATTACGTTCATTTTGATCGTCTGTACCCTCCCCGCAAGGGAGAATGGAAGTGTGTTCCGTCTCTGCAGGTCCTTTTTTACTTCCACCGTAAGGCTGGATGGATTCCACTTGTGAATCCCTGTCCAGTCATGGGCGATATGGATCCCCAGGTAGCAGAATTTGTGCTGGGCCTGTTTAAACGGCATTCCCTCCAGCTCTGCCCCTCCCATTTGCGGGTTCACCAGGAAGATCTTGCTTTTGCTGAGGTTACTTTTGAAGCCCGGGAAAGCTCCAAACTCTTTCAAAAGCGCCATGATTCCTTTGATACTGCTTTGTGTGTCCGAGATGTAGAGGAGCAGGTCACCTGCAGAGAGCGAGACTCTGTGCTCTCTGTCTCCCCGTCGGATCCCTTTCCAATTCTTTGCCACCCTGAGCGCGAACGCTCGATCGCTCGGGTGAACAGCAGCGGGGATAACGGGCATCCCTGCCTTGTGCCTCTGTGCAACTGGAAGTACTTCGTGCTGGTGGTGTTTGTCCATATGCTCGCTGTGGGAGCGTTGTACAGGAATTTCACCCAGGAGGTGAACCCTGCTCCAAGCCCGAACTGCTGCAGTACCTCTATGAGGTGCTTCCATTCGACTCTGCCAAAGGGCTTTTCAGCATCCAGGGAGACGATCATTTCAGGTGTTCTCTCCCCTAATGGGGGTCATGATCTCATTCAGCAGTCACCTGATGTTCGATGTTAGCTGTCTACCCTTGCCAAAACCTGTCTGGTCTTCTGCAACCACCTCTGGTACGCAGTCATCCAGCCGTTTGGCTAGGATCTTGGCCAGTATTTTTGCGTCTACATTTAGAAGCGAGATGGGTCTGTAGGAATCTAACTCTGTTGGGTCTTTGTCTTTGTTAGGTATCAGCAAGATTGAGGCTTGTACCAGCAGAGGTGGCAGTGTGCCCCTCGTCAGTGAGTCTGTGAACATCTCCCGCAGGTGCGGGGCCAGTGCTGTCACAAATCTTTTGTAAACGTCTTCCGGGAAACCGTCTGGTCTCGGCTCCTTCCCCACCTGCATGGAGCTAATACTCTCCATGACCTCTCCCAGTATTGGCCCTGCTTCCTGTGCTCCCCCACAACGGGCATAGAACATAGAACATAGAACATAGAACAATACAGCGCAGTACAGGCCCTTCGGCCCTCGATGTTGCACCGAAACAAAAGCCATCTAACCTACACTATGCCATTATCATCCATATGTTGATCCAATAAACTTTTAAATGCCCTCAATGTTGGCGAGTTCACTACTGTAGCAGGTAGGGCATTCCACGGCCTCACTACTCTTTGCGTAAAGAACCTACCTCTGACCTCTGTCCTATATCTATTACCCCTCAGTTTAAAGTTATGTCCCCTCGTGCCAGCCATATCCATCCGCGGGAGAAGGCTCTCACTGTCCACCCTATCCAACCCCCTAATCATTTTGTATGCCTCTATTAAGTCTCCTCTTAACCTTCTTCTCTCCAACGAAAACAACCTCAAGTCCATCAGCCTTTCCTCATAAGATTTTCCCTCCATACCAGGCAACATCCTGGTAAATCTCCTCTGCACCCGCTCCAAAGCCTCCACGTCCTTCCTATAATGCGGTGACCAGAACTGTACGCAATACTCCAAATGCGGCCGTACCAGAGTTCTGTACAGCTGCAACATGACCTCCCGACTCCGGAACTCAATCCCTCTACCAATAAAGGCCAACACTCCATAGGCCTTCTTCACAACCCTATCAACCTGGGTGGCAACTTTCAGGGATCTATGTACATGGACTCCTAGATCCCTCTGCTCATCCACACTTTCAAGAACTTTACCATTAGCCAAATATTCCGCATTCCTGTTATTCCTTCCAAAGTGAATCACCTCACACTTCTCTACATTAAACTCCATTTGCCACCTCTCGGCCCAGCTCTGCAGCTTATCTATATCCCTCTGTAACCTGCTACATCCTTCCACACTATCGACAACACCACCGACTTTAGTATCGTCTGCAAATTTACTCACCCACCCTTCTGCGCCTTCCTCTAGGTCATTGATAAAAATGACAAACAGCAACGGCCCCAGAACAGATCCTTGTGGTACTCCACTTGTGACTGTACTCCATTCTGAACATTTCCCATCAACCACCACCCTCTGTCTTCTTTCAGCTAGCCAATTTCTGATCCACATCTCTAAATCACCCTCAATCCCCAGCCTCCGTATTTTTTGCAATAGCCTACCGTGGGGAACCTTATCAAACGCTTTGCTGAAATCCATATACACCACATCAACTGCTCTACCCTCGTCTACCTGTTCAGTCACCTTCTCAAAGAACTGAGTCCAGTATTTTGATATATATATATATAGAATTTACAGGAGACCATTCGGCCCATCGAGTCTGCACCAGCTCTTGGAAAGAGCACCCTACCCAAGCCCACACCTCCACTCTAACCCCATAACCCAGTAACCCCACCCAACCCAACATTAAGGACAATTTGTTTTTGGACACTAAGGGCAACTTAGCATGGCCAATCCACCTAACCTGCACATCTTTGGACTGTGGGAGGAAACCGGATCACCCGGAGGAAACCCATGCAGACACGGGGAGAACGTGTAGACTCCGCACAGACAGTGACCCAAGCTGGGAATCGAACCTGGGACCCTGGAGCTGTGAAGCAATTGTGCTAACCACTATGCTACCGTGCTGCCCCTTCAAGGTACATCAAGGAAGTGCTTCATCCCTGACTCTCCTGCTGAGGGCTCTGAGGTGTACAGCCCCTGGTGGAAGGTCTTGTTAAACTTGTCCGGTTCTGCTACTAATTTGCCTCTGCTGTCCCTGATCTGTGCTATTTCCCTCGTGGCTACCTTCTTTCTCAGCTGGTGAGCCAGCAGGCAACTAGCCTTGTCTCCGTGTTCGTACAGGGTCCCCCGTGCCTGGCAGAGTTGGTGCACTGCTTTCCTTGTGGAGAGCAGATCAAAGTCTATCTCTAGCTTTTTCCTCTCCACCAGGAGCTCTTAAGTCGGGGCCTCGGAGTATCGCCGACCTACCTCCAGTATGGAGTCGACTAGCTGTTGCCTAGCCACCCTCTCTTCCCTGTCCCTTTGTGCTTTAAAAGCGATAATTTCTCACTTGATCAGAGCCTACAGCGCCTCCCAGAACGTGGAGAGTGAGACCTCCCCGTTCTGATTGTTAATAATATACTCGTCTATGGACTGTGATATTTTTTTGCAAAAAGCCTTGTCATCCAGTAGGGCCCTGTCCACCCTCCCTGGGGGTGCGTTGGGTACGTCCTGTCTCCAACCTCACATCCATATAATGTGGAGCGTGGTTGGAGATTACGATCGCCGAGTATTCCGCCCTTACCAACCCCGGAAGCACCGATTTTCCCACTGCAAAGAAGTCAATCCATAAATAAATGTTATGTACTTGGGAGAAGAAGGAGAACTCCTTCACCCCTGGGTGGGTGAATCACCATGGATCCACCGCCCCATCTGCTCCATAAATAGACTGAGTTCTTTAGCCATGTTGGAGGTCTTTCCCGTTTTGGAGTTCGACCTGTCTATCCGTGGGTCATGTACACAGTTCAAGTCCCCTGCCCCCTGCCATGATTAGTCAGTGCGTATCTATGTCGTGGATTTCCACCATGGTCTTCTTTATAAACTCTGTCGTCCCAGTTGGGTGCGTACACATTAACAAGGACTACCGGTGCCCCGTCTAGGGCACCGCTGGCCATGACGTACCATCTCCCGGGCCCGTAACCGTCTTTGTCGTCGTGAAAATCGTCCTCCTATTCAGCAAAATGGCTACACCCCTGGCTCTCATCCCACAGCAGGAATGGTAGGTCTGTCCCACCCAGCCCTTCCTTACCCACAGGAGGAAGACTATGTCGGCTTTCATGTTTCTCAGGTGGGCGAAGACTCTGGATCTTTCACTGGGTCATTAAGTCCCCTAACGTCCCAAGTGACTATCCTGATGGGGATCTTTGTCCCCCCCCCATTCCTGTGGGATCAATCATACTTACCTGGTGGACGTGCCCCGCACTCCGGGGCTTCCTTTTGTTAGGGGGCCGTCCAAAATGGCCGTAGTCACTGTTCTCCCCTTGAGGTCATGAGGTCAGGCCCCTGCTCTCCGTGGTTTCCCTTTGTCCTTCCCAAGTAGGTGCTTGCAGAACCATTTTGTTTCAAGTCGCCACGTGTGGCCTGTTGTAGCCAGTCTAATGCCCTCCATCTTTCTTCACCTATTTCTCCCCCATGGTGCCCTCTTCTCTTGCCCCCGTTTCTTCCTCTGATTACCCCCCCCCCCCACCCTGTATCCGTTATCTGCCCTCCCCCCCCCTCCCTCAGCCAGGCGCCTTCCTCCTTGTTGAGGCACGCTGCGGCCTCTTTCCTCCTCATGAATCGCGGTGCAGGCTACCTCACTAGTGTGGTGGTCCCCCTCCCGGGGGTTGTAGCATTACCTCCCATTGCCCGATCTCTGGGCTCCCTGTCTGCCATTTCTCCCACCTTACCCTGTGCTTAGCTGTACTTGGATCATCCTTCCCTCTCTTGCTGCTCTCATCACCTAAGCGAAGCAGTGTTCTCCCGGGTAAAGTGGCCGCTGTGGCAATGGTCTATTGTTGGCTGTACAGACTATAAAAGGGCTTTATAAGAATCTCATTCTGCAGGCTCTTCATCGCTGCCCCTGCTGCCGCTTCTCCAGTCAGTTCTCTGCGACGAACGTACCAGCATCCCCAGGGACTGTGAAAAAGTGTTCCCTGCCTTGATACGTGATCCAGAGCTTGGCTGGGTACAATATTCCAAATCTCACACCGTTTCTGTACAGCATGAGCTTCATTTTGTTAAGTTCGGCCTGGCCCTTGGCCAGGTCAGCCCCAATGTCCTGGTAGATCCGGATCTTGTGACCTTTCCAGCTGCAGCTTTTGGACTGCCTGGCCCAGCGCAGGCCTCTCCCGGTCCTGATACCCATGCATTTTTGCAATTAATGCCCTCGGCTGTTCCCCGGTTTTGAGCGCTGGTTGGAGCGACTGGTGCGCTCTGTCGATTTCTGGTGGGTTGGGGAAGATGTCCTTTCCCACCAGGTTACCCAGCATTTGGGCCACATAGTCTGTGGGGTTCCTACCTTCGATCCCTCCGGTAGGCCCACGATTCACAGGTTTTGCCGCATCGACTGGTTCTCCGGTCCTCAACCTTTCCTCTCAGGTTGCCTTGTGTCTGCGGGTCGCACATGGGGCGCTGGGGTGGTTGGGGAGCGTTAGGAACGCGCGGGGCTCCCTCTTCTCTGGGGACAGCGGTGGTCGGGACCCAAATTGGTAGCGCCGGCGGGTCATACGTGGGGTGCGGGGGGGGGGGGGTTTGGGGGGCGTTAGAGACGCGCAGAACTCCCTCTTCTCCGGGGAGAGCGGTGGTCGGGACCCAAAGTGGTAGTGCCGGCGGGTCATACATGGGGCGCGGGGGGGGGTTGGGGAGCGTAAGCGGCGTGCAGGGCTCCCTGTTCTCCCGGGACAGCCGTGGTCGGGACCCAGAGTGGCTGCGCCTGCGGGTCATACATGGGGCGCTGGGGGGGTTGGGGAGCGTAAACGGCGTGCAGGGCTCCCTGTTCTCCTGGGACAGCGGCGACCTCGCGGGACCGGCACACAGCCGCGAAATGGCCCTTTTTCCCGCAGCTCTTACAGATCGCTGCGCGGGCCGGGCAGCGCTGCCGGGGGTGTTTCGCCTGGCCGCAGAAATAGCAGCGGGCGCCCCCGGTGCGACTTGGCGTTTGGACCACGCAAGCCTGTGGGGTGTCCGGGGGGGGTGGGTTTGTCGCGACGGGTACGTACGGAGCCCAATGGGCTGCCGCGCGGTCGGGGCCGTAGGCGCGGGTATTTCGCGCGGCCACGTCTAGGGTGGCTGCTAGGGCCCGTGCCTCTGAGAGTCCTAGCGACTCTTTTTCTGGAAGTCTTTGGCGGATTTGGGAGGAGTTCATGCCTGCCACAAAAGCATCGCGCATTAACATGTCCGTGTGTTCATTTGCGTTCACCGACGGGCAGCTGCAGGCTCGCCCCAAAATTAGTAGCGCGGCGTAGAATTCATCTATCGATTCTCCGGGACTTTGCCGTCTCGTTGCGAGTTGATAGCGAGAGTAGATCTGGTTTACTGGGTGGACATAGAGACTTTTTAGTGCTGCGAACGCCGTCTGGAAATCCTCTGCGTCTTCGATGAGAGAGAAAATCTCCGTGCTTAACCTCGAGTGCAGGACCGGTAGTTTTTGGTCTTCTGTGACCCGGCCGGTGGCTGTTCTGAGGTAGGCCTCAAAACAAGTCTGCCAGTGCTTGAAAGCTGCTGCCGCGTTCACTGCGTGGGGGCTGATCCTCAGGCATTCCGGGATGATCCTGAGCTCCATAGTCCTTTAGTCACGCTTAATAAATTGTAGCGCACAAAGACTCTGAGAGACGAATAGTGTGAAGTCGATGAGGCTTTATTAAGCGTGACTGTTCCCCCGCAGTTCAGTAGTAGACTGCCTGCGGGGGAGGACTCCAGGTACTTATACTCCGCCTTCAGGGCGGAGCTAGAGGTCAACGTCCAACCAGGACCCAGGATCTGTCAGCCAATGACATCATGGCTTCACAGTCCCACATGACCCCTAATGCATACTACCACAGTCACTACCAGCCTTGCCACCTCGTCTTCCAGGGCGACGATCTGGTCAATCTGGTCTGTTTCAGCCCTTTCCAGATCTTTAATATTTGCCTCCTGGGCCTCCAGTTGCTTTTCGGCTTTGCCTACGACCACCAGCATGTTCGTCCGATCTTCGCCCACCGCACCCTTCACCGCAGCTTGTATGTCTGATTTCGACTCATCTCGGTGTTCCCTCAACTCTCTTGAGAGGAACGTCCTCCATCCATCCCCTGGTGAGGGGGGGCTTCCCGTGCGGCGGGCCAGTTCCTCTCGCTCTGGCAAAGTCCGAGTTTCGCCGCCTCGTGCATTGGTTGGCTCTGCCAATTGCTGTTTCTCCAGGCTCTTCCCACTCCTGGGGCGAAATTCTCCGGTATCGGCACGATGTCCGCTGACTGGCGCCCAAAATGGCGCAAATCAGTCGGGCATCGTGCCGCCCCAAAGGTGCGGAATGCTCCGCATCTTGGGGGGGCCGAGCCCCAACCTTAAGGGGCTAGGCCCACGCCGGACGAATTTCCGCCCCGCCAGCTGGCGGAAAAGGCCTTTGGTGCCCCGCCAGCTGGCGCGCAAATGACATCTCTGGGCGGCGCATGCGCGGGAGTGTCAGTGGCCGCTGACGGCATTACCGCGCATGCGCAGTGGAGGGAGTCTCTTCCACCTCTGCCATGGTGGAGACCGTGGCGAATGCGGAAGGAAAAGAGTGCCCCCACTGTACAGGCCCGCCCGTGGATCGGTGGGCCCCGATCGCGAGCCAGGCCACCGTGGGGGCACCCCCCGGGGCCAGATCGCCCCGCGCCCCCACCAGGACCCCGGAGCCCGCCCACGCCGCCTTGTCCCGCCGGTAAGGTAGGTGGTTTAATCTACACCGGCGGGACAGTCATTTTAGCGGCGGGACTTCGGCCCATTCGGGCCGGAGAATCGTGGGGGGGGGCCCGCCAACCGGTGTGGCGCAATTCCCGCCCCCGCCGAATATCCAGTGTCGGAGAATTCGGCAACCGGCGGGGGGCGGGATTCACGCCAGCCCCTGGCGATTCTCCAACCCGGCGGGGGGTCGGAGAATCTCGCCCCAGGTCTCCACTTGTCCTCTGGACTGGCTGTTATTTGACAGCTCTCATTCTGTCTTCGTTTTGTTGGCGGTGTGGGGATAATTTGCTTCGTTTGCAGGCGTTTTTCGGGCAAAAAGTGCCTGTTTTTCAGGTTCGCGGGAGGAGAGTGTTACTTCTCAGCACATCCGCGTCACCGAAGTCCAACTTACTTTCAGAGAATTGAAGAATGAGGGGCGAAATTCTCCATTATCGGCGGAAAGTCCGCCGATCGGCGCAAAAAACGGCGCAAATCCCACTTGCGTCACGTCATAAAAATGGGCCGATAGTCTGCGACGTAACGGGATCCGCGCTTGCGCAGTGGTTCACGCCGTGCAGCGTCATACGCGCTGCACGGCGTGACGGCTCATAAGGCCGCGCAGCTCCCCCCCACCCGACCGGAACAGCCGACCGCAACACCCGACTTGATGGCTGGCCGTCGCTCAGCCCCGAGGTTCGAGTCACGCGATGTGGAGGCGCTCCTGGACGCGGTGGAGCAGAGGAAGGACGCCCTGTATCCCGGGCACGGCCGCAGAGTTGCCCCACGCCACAGCCGGCGTCTGTGGAGGGAGGTGGCAGAGGCCGTCACCGCTGTGGCCCTAACACCACGGACAGGCACCCAGTGCCACAAGAAGGTGAACGACATCGTCAGAGCAGGCAGGGTGAGCCTCCCCCATATCCCCCCCTCCCCATATCCCCCATATCCCCCCTCCCCCATATCCCCCCTCCCCCATATCCCCCATATCCCCCCTCCCCCATATCCCCCCTCCTCCATATCCCCCATATCCCACCCTCCCCCATATCCCCCCCTCCCCATATCCCCCATATCCCCCCCTCCCCCATATCCCCCCCTCCCCCATATCCCCCATATCCCCCCTCCCCCATATCCCCCCTCCCCCATATCCCCCATATCCCCCCTTCCCCATATCCCCCCTCCCCATATCCCCATATCCCCCCTCCCCCATATCCCCCCCTCCCCCATATCCCTCCTCCCCCATATCCCCCATATCCCCCCTCCCCCATAACCCCCATATCCCCCCTCCCCCATATCCCCCCTCCCCCATATCCCCCATATCCCCCATATCCCCCCCTCCCCATATCCCCCCCTCCCCCATATTCCCCCTCCCCCATATCCCCCATATCCCCAAGTGAATCCAGCCCTAACCTTAACCACTGCAATGCACGCGCAACCGATGGCGTGCATTCATATACCTGCCTAACACTGTTGCCTTTTACCCCTGCCACCACCCCCACCCCCCCACAGGAGAAGCGCGCACACAACAATAGGGAGCATGTGAGGACTGGAGGAGGGCCCGCTGACGAGAGGCCACTGACCGTACACGAGGAAAGGGCCCTGGAACTGGCTGGCGGACCTGAGGACCGGGAGGTTGCTGATGCAGAGGTCGGGGCCCCACGAGCAAGTGAGCCACCAACAGCCCGTCCCCATATCCCCCCTCCCCTATATCCCCCTCCCCCGTATCACCTGATCACTGCCTGATGTCTAACCATGCATGCTTCATTGTGTATCGCAGGACCAAACGTCCAGGCACCCATCCCCGCAGATGCAGACCGCCCGCAGGATGCCCCTCGGAGACCACAGGAGACGGAGAGACCCGTACCCTCCAGCATGCGACGCCCGCAGGATGCCCCTCGCACACCACGGGAGACGGAGAGACCCGGACCCTCCAGCATGCGACGCCCGCAGGATGCCCCTCGCACACCACGGGAGACGGAGAGACCTGGAGCAACAGGGAGACGACACCCCCGTCACGTGCGGGAGCGACCACCCAGCGATGAGGGGGGCAGCCACAGGCCCCCATCACATCCGAGCCAGGACACCCCTACCCGGGACACCACTACCCAGGACACCCCTACCCGGGACACCACTACCCAGGACACCCCTACCCGGGACACCACTACCCAGGACACCCCTACCCGGGACAGCACTACCCGGGACAGCACTACCCGGGACAGCACTACCCAGGACACCCCTACCCGGGAAGACGAAATACCGGACAGTGACTCAGAGTGGATGGGTGGAGACGAACCCCCACCCCAAAGTGCCATGGACTCAGAGTGGGACGAAGAGCACGACACAACGCCACTGCTGTCACCAACACCCTCCACCATCGCAGAAACACTCACCACGGTTGGGCACTTTAGTGATGAGGCGTCTGGTACACTCACTGGTGCGCACAACACAGCCGTCCCGGTACAGCAGGTGGAGGTAGGAGCAGCAGAGGGACCGGGCGGTCGGAGGGCAGCCCAGGCCAAGCGAACATCTGCCGCCCAGATGGATCCCGGGTTCCTGCAGTTACCACACCCACACATAGATCCGATGCAACCACCGACACGGAGACGAGCGAAGAGGGTGACGGGTGGCTTGCTGCGGCTGCGGTCGCAGGTGGAGGAGTCCACCCACGTCCAGGAGCTGGGAGTGGTCCCGGTCATGCGTGCCACCCAGGCTGACACCGCACGGGTGGCATCCGCGGTGGAGGCAATGGGTGCGACGGTGTCAGACATGGGGAACGGTTTGCGAGGCCTGGGGCCTTCCGTGCAGGCGGCGTCTGTGGCCCAGGAAATGGCTGCCCTCTCACAGGAGGCCATGAGCCAGTGCCAGCGCCAGATGGCAGAGGCGCTCAACGCCATAGCCCAGTCTCAGCAGGCCATGGCCCAGTCTCAGCAGGCCATGGCCCAGTCTCAGCAGGCCATCGCTGAGGGCATCGGCGCCAGTGGCCATGTGCGAGCTGGCGTCGCACTGTCACAGACAGGGTTCGACAACCCCCTGGGCTCCATGGCTGCAAACCTGCAGACCCCTGTCGATACCAGCACGGGCCTCCAGGACTGGCAGCGCCAGATGTCGGGGGCGCGTCGGATGGCCAGTCCGTTCGCATCCCCCACCCATGTAGAGGCCTGGGGGCCATCGGGCACCCCGAGGGAGGAGGAGGTGGTGTGGTCCGTCCCGGCTCCCTCTGTAGGGGAGGTCCCGGTACACCGCGACACCTCGGACTCCCCCCCCTTCCGTCCCAGGTGCATCGGGTGGGCAATGGGCAGGACAGGCTGGCAGCTCGCCATCCCAGTCGCCCGGGCCGCAGCCTGGCCCATCTAGGCCAGGACGCCCCAGGAAACGGCCGCCAAAGGGATCCAGTGTCAGAGGGCAGGAATCACAGGAGTCCACCTCCAGTTCTGCTGTACCGTCTGGGGAACCACGTAAACGTAGTCAAAGGGCCCGTAAGGCCAAACAATTAGACACTGAGTAAGTTGGCACGGGTGCAGGGCACAGATGAGTTTTAGGGGCTAGGGCACGTGCATGAACTCCTTTGGTTATTAAAGTCAATGTTACACCTACCGAAGCTGCCTTTGTGCTCTGTCCAAAGTGTGCGGGCGTGTCATGTACGTTGAGCGCAAGTGTGTGTGTGACGGGTGGTCTTACCTCAGCCCCAGGTGAGTCCTGGGCCGCCATCAACATCCCCCGGGCAGAGGACGGGACCGTGCGCTGCAGTGTCACAGCCGCATGCAGGGATGGTCCGGGTGGATGGTGGTACTGTGGCCATGGGTCAGACATAGTCCAACGATGTAGAGCCAGGAGCTCATTGGAGGCGGGTTGTCATCATCCTCCATGGCCTGCGATAGACACGCGTCCACCCGCAACTGAGTGAGCCCGGCCCGTTGTGCCGCCGGTGGAACGGCAATTGGGGGTGGGGGGGTGGTGTGCATGCGGGTGGGGTGTGTGGGGTTGGGGAGGGGGGTGAGGGTGCTGGGTGGGTGGATGGGTGGGGGGTGTGGGTGGTCGGCTGTTGTCATGGTGTGCGGTCTGTGGCCATACTACCCGATTCCCACGCCCATCTAGTCAGTGAAGCGGGCGTCTATCAGTCTGTCCCGTGCCCGCTGGGCCAGCCGGTAACGGTGGACAGCCACCCGCCTGTGTCTACCCCGTCTGCCCTGACCATTGCCCCCATTCCCCTCATCTGGGGAGGACTGGGCCTCTTCCTGCTGCTCCTCCACTCCGCCCTCCTCTGCCTGCGGCACATCGCCCCTCTGCTGGGCTCTGTTGTGCAGGCGCAGCACACCACAATGATGCGGCCGACCCTATCTGACCGATACTGGAGGGCGCCCCCAGAGAGGTCCAGGCACCTGAAACGCATCTTCAGCACGCCAAAGCACCTCTCGATCACTCCCCTTGTCGCTACATGGGCATCATTGTAGCGGTTCTCCGCCTCATTGCGTGGCCTCCGTACAGGCGTCATCAGCCACGATCGCAATGGGTAGCCCCTGTCGCCCAGCAACCAGCCCCTCAGCCGGGGATGGCGTCCCTCGTACATGCCGGGGATGGATGACCGCGACAACACGAATGAGTCGTGTACACTGCCTGGGTGACGGGCGCAGACGTGCAGGATCATCATGCGGTGGTCGCAGACCACCTGTACGTTCATTGAATAGGTCCCCTTCCTATTAGTGAACACGGCCCTGTTCTCTGCAGGTGGCCGCACGGCGACGTGCATCCCATCGATCGCGCCCTGGACCATGGGGAACCCGGCAACGGCAGAGAAGCCCACGGCCCGGGCATCTTGGCTGGCCCGGTCCACGGGGAAGCGGATGTGGCGGTGCGCCATGGCATAAAGGGCATCTGTCACTGCCCGGATGCACCGATGCACCGATGTCTGCGATATGCCGGACAGGTCCCCACTCGGTGCCTGGAATGACCCCGTTGCATAAAAGTTCAGGGCCACCGTAACCTTGACGGACACGGGGAGAGGGTGTCCCCCGCCAGTGCCACGCGGTGACAGGTGTGCCAGCAGGTGGCAGATGTGTGCCACGGTTTCCCGGCTCATCCGGAGTCTCCTCCTGCATTCCCGGTCCGTGAGGTCCTGGTATGACTGCCGGGGCCGGTACACACGGGGCCCCCTCGGGTGCCTCCGTTGCCGTGGGGCCGCGGCGTCCTCCTCCCCCTCCTCGTCCTGTCGGTCAGGTGTCCCTCCAGCCTGGGCGGCTGCCGCCTGCCCCTCTGCGGCAGCCTGAGTCGCCTCTCTGGCACGCTCCTCCTCCTCCTCCTCATCCAGGGCAACATAACATGAGCGGCTGCCACCACGGCGGCCAACATCGCTGGATGGTCTGAAAACATGACGGCCTGGTGGGGGGGAGGGGAACGACGACATGTCATCATTGCCCATATCCCCTCCTCCCCCCAGCCAGGTGGCATGGACCGCATGGGTCCAACTGTTGGAGGCTGGCACCTGGCCAGGTGGACCAACTCATTTGCCCTCCCATCACCCACCCCAGCACGGACCCCCTCCCCAACCCCCAACATCCACCCCAGCACGGACCCCCCCCAACCTCCACCCCGGCACGGACCCCCTCCCCAACCTCCACCCCAGCACGGACCCCCCCACAACCTCCACCCCAGCACGGACTCCCCCCCAACCTCCACCCCGGCACGGACCCCCCCCCAACCTCCACCCCGGCACGGACCCCCTCCCCAACCTCCACCCCAGCACGGACCCCCCCCCAACCTCCACCCCAGCACGGACACCCCCCCAACCTCCACCCCGGCACGGACCCCCCCCCCAACCTCCACCCCGGCACGGACCCCCTCCACAACCTCCACCCCAGCACGGACCACCCCCCAACCTCCACCCCAGCACGGACCCCCTCCCCAACCTCCACCCCGGCACGGACCCCCTCCCCAACCTCCACCCCAGCACGGACCCCCTCCCCAACCTCCACCCCAGCACGGACCCCCCCCCCAACCTCCACCCCGGCACGGACCCCCTCCCCAACCCCCAACCTCCACCCCAGCACGGACCCCCTCCCCAACCTCCACCCCAGCACGGACCCCCCCCCCCCAACCTCCACACCGGCACGGACGCCCTCCCCAACCCCCAACCTCCACCCCAGCACGGACCCCCTCCCCAACCTCCACCCCAGCACGGACCCCCCCCCCCAACCTCCACCCCGGCACGGACCCCCTCCCCAACCCCCACCCTCCACCCCAGCACGGACCCCCTCCCCAACCTCCACCCCAGCACGGTCCCCCCCCCCAACCTCCACCCCGGCACGGACCCCCTCCCCAACCTCCACCCCGGCACGGACCCCCTCCCCAACCTCCACCCCAGCACGGACCCCCCCCCCCAACCTCCACCCCGGCACGGACCCCCTCCCCAACCCCCAACCTCCACCCCAGCACGGACCCCCTCCCCAACCTCCACCCCAGCACGGACCCCCCCCCCCAACCTCCACCCCGGCACGGACCCCCTCCCCAACCCCCAACCTCCAACCCAGCACGGACCCCCTCCCCAACCTCCACCCCAGCACGGACCCCCCCCCAACCTCCACCCCGGCACGGACCCCCTCCCCAACCCCCAACCTCCACCCCGGCACGGACCCCCTCCCCAACCTCCACCCCAGCACGGACCCCCCCCCAACCTCCACCCCGGCACGGACCCCCCCCCCCAACCTCCACCCCGGCACGGACCCCCCCCCCCAACCTCCACCCCGGCACGGACCCCCCCCAACCCCCACCCTCCACCCCGGCACGGACCCCCTCCCGGCACTCCCCCGGAGCCCAGCCTACTCTAACCACCACCCACCCCCCCCCCCCGCCGCGCACACACACAAGCCGAGACACACCTCTCCTCACGCAATCAGTCTGCGGCCACGCCATTTCCTGCCCAGAGCCAACCCCCCAGGCCGTCACTCACCTCCTCGCTGGTCGGCGTGAGCCTGGAGCACCGGGTCACGCCGATGAAAAGGAGGTTTGATTCACGTCGACGTGAACGGTCATCACGTCGACGGGACTTCGGCCCATCCGGAAGGGAGAATATCGGCAGGCCGAAAATCGGCTGCCTTGCGCAGACCCGTGACATTCTCCGCGGCAGCGGCGCCATTAACGCCCCGCCGACTTTTCTCCCTTCGGAGACTTCGGCGGGGGCGGGGGCGGGATTCACGGCGGCCAACGGCCATTCTCCGACCCGGCGGGGGGTCGGAGAATGACGCCCAAGAGCTACCCAAGGCATATATGGGGCTGGATTCTCCAAAAATGGGGCTATGTCCCCACACCAGCGTAGAAACGTTGGAGTTTTACTCTGGAGATTTCTTAAAAATATTAGCAGCTATTCACCTACCTGCAGGGGGCTAGCAGGGACCCAGAGTGCTTCTCGCAGCTTCAGCTGAGAATACGGGCCCCCGCACTTCCAGTTCCAAGTCAGCACATGCGCACGGCGGCGGTCTCAAGCTGAACGCAATGGCGGACTCAGCCGGAGGATCTGGATGAGGAAAGAAGGTTCCAACGACCTGCCCCGTACTGCTACATATAACACGCCCGATCGCCCACCCGGCCACCCATAAGGTACCCCCCGGTACTTGATCTACCCGCCCCACACCAAAAAGTGATTTCGCCGCGGGGCTGTGGAGAATCCTGCCCATGATTCTCAGAGGACTTGACAGGTGTCTAGAACTAGGGTCCACAGTTTCCGAGTAAGAGGTCTCCTATTTAAGATGGAGATGAAGAATTTCTTCTTACAGAGGATTGTTAAGCTCTGGAATTCTCAAGGTCAGAAAGTAGTGGAGGCTAGATCATTAAATATATTCAAGGCTGAGTGAAGCAGAGTTCTGATTTACAAGGGCATCATGACTTGTGAAGTACAGTGGAGTTAAGGCCATAATCAGATCAGCCATGATATTTTTAAATGGGAGAGCAGACTCAAGGGATCGAATGACCTACTCCTGCTCCTATTTCTTATGTCCTTATATTCAACCACAACTAGAACCTAAAGAATATGCTATTTGAGTGCCAATGCACTTAGCTTTGCAGAAGACCAGTAAAGATTAAAATAGAATTAAGTTCAGTAGAGCACATAGATTCAAAGACTTCTGACAAGAACTTATCTCAGACCAAATTTAAATCCAATCATCTGACCAAATGCTACATTTTTCATATATCTTGCTTTCAGTGAAATGAACAAAGAACAAAGAACAAAGAAATGTACAGCACAGGAACAGACCCTTCGGCCCTCCAAGCCCGTGCCGACCATGCTGCCCGACTAAACTACAATCTTCTACACTTCCTGGGTCCGTATCCCTCTATTCCCATCCTATTCATGTATTTGTCAAGATGCCCCTTAAATGTCACTATCGTCCCTGCTTCCACCACCTCCTCCGGTAGCGAGTTCCAGGCACCCACTACCCTCTGCGTAAAAAACTTGCCTCGTACATCTACTCTAAACCTTGCCCCTCTCACCTTAAACCTATGCCCCCTAGTAATTGACCCCTCTACCCTGGGGAAAAGCCTTTGACTATCCACTCTGTCTATGCCCCTCATAATTTTGTAGACCTCTATCAGGTCTCCCCTCAACTTCCTTTGTTCCAGTGAGAACAAACCGAGTTTATTCAACCGCTCCTCATAGCTAATGCCCTCCATACCAGGCAACATTCTGGTAAATCTCTTCTGCACCCTCTCTAAAGCCTCCACATCCTTCTGGTAGTGTGGCGACCAGAATTGAACACTATACTCCAAGTGTGGCCTAACTAAGGTTCTATACAGCTGCAACATGACTTGCCAATTCTTATACTCAATGCCCCGGCCAATGAAGGCAAGCATGCCGTATGCCTTCTTGACTACCTTCTCCACCTTTGTTGCCCCTTTCAATGACCTGTGGACCTGTACTCCTGGATCTCTTTGACTTTCAATACTCTTGAGACTTTCTATGCCTTGGGTCTTACTTGTGTCATCTGCTGTAAAGGAGAGAACATATGGAAAATAGCAGCAATTCTGGTACTATAGAGCTGGGCAATCTTTGATGGAATAACATTTGCTGAAAAGATATAATTGATACATCATTGCTTTGGTTTTAAAAAGTATCTTTATCCAAGTATGCAGCATGCTTCAGCTCTGTGTTGTCAAATTTCAATGTGGAAGCCATTTTGGAGGCTGAGACTGAACAATTCAGAAGCCAAACCATCAGTTAGAAGCACTGAGCATCATTTTGCCAGATAATAGTCTGTTAAGTAATCATTCCAGCCTAAAATATTGATGAATTGATAGATGCTGAGAAGATATAGCTGAATAATCCCATTTTTCTCTGACAGATGTCAATCCAACAGGGCTCCAACCTATCAAGAGCATGTTCCTTTCTTCAAAGCCCACAAAGGCCTAGATTTTCACTCCTTGGACAGGTAGCCGAGTCATGAAATTTCCTACCTGCCCTGGAGAAAGGCCCCAAGTGACGGGATCTTTATTGTGCAGATTGGAGGAGGGGGGGTGCTGGTGGTGGCTGGGGACGGCGGGGGGTGCGGATGCAGGTGTAGGCTGTTAGGCCCACCACCCCCCATGGAAATTGGAGATGTCCACAGGAGCTGCTAAGTGCCAGGGTGAAGGAATGTCTCAGTTCTTTGGGAATTCGCCCCAGTTGTTTGCTCTTATTTTGGCCCTCTAGAATTCATCTCTCACACACTCTCACCCTCCCATCCATTCTCTTTCCCTGTCATACCAACCCATGCCTCCAGTCGCCCTTCATACCCTTCCTACCAGCTCCTGCCCCCACTCCTTGAGCCCTTGGTATCCACCATGCCATCTCATGCTCCATGCCTCTAGGCTTCATGCCAACCTGTCCCGCATTGCCTTTATTACCCTCAATATGAACTTAAGGTGAACTACTGACAGCTCACCCAATATCCACAATTGGCAGACATCAAGAACCATGTTGAGATTAAATAAAATAAAGTTTTAAGTATTACGATCTTCTCTGTATCAAACAACACTCCTATTCATGAAAGACAATTCAACATTTTAAAATCGCCTCTCGTACTTAATCATCCTGAAAACATGACCCCACATCAAAGTCAGCTAATCCGTTAATAATCTTTGTAAACTGTCAATCATACTGAAATTCACTCCTGCTCGGAAAATTATAGGTTATGGAAATTAGACAGTCATTAATAAAGGCATAATAATACCCCTTGAGTAATATCACAAACAGCTGCTGTAACTGTTTGACCAGATTTTGGGTGAAGTTTCTAGGGCCCATTTGCCACAGGCGCAAATCCTTTTATGCCCGTTAACTCTTGAAAGAGGGCCATAACAGGATTTCAGTCAGCGAGATCTAAGTTTGAAATCTTCCCCGCCCCCTGCAGGTAACCTAATTGCCGTGGACCTGATTACCATTAATTTGCATGCATTTTAATATTCAGAAACTTCTTAATGCCGTTACTTCAGAGGTTGTCAGATGTTCCGTTGTGCTGACGGGAATCACTACTGGTTTTGAAAAACAGGAACCAGTCGTGTGATGTGCACACGGGGGGCTCGGAGGTGAATATAGTTCTTGGGTGGTGAGCAGCAAGGCCAGGCAGTGTTCTGGCACAGCCCTCCGGCAGTCTCTTCTGGCAGTGCCAACCTGGCAGTGCCAATTCGGCAGTGCCAGGGGCAGGTCCACAAAGGGCCCCCTTATGTTGGGGAGGGGGGAAATGTGCCTGAGGATGTGGACAGTAAGGAGTCTTACAACACCAGGTTGTTTCAAATCACTAGCTTTCGGAGCACTGCTCCTTCCTCAGGTGAATGTGGGGTTGGGGGTGTCAGGTCACCCTCATGCCTGCGTGGTGTGGCTGCGGGCAGGTTTCCCAACCATGGAGTGGTGGGGGTTGGAAGGTTGGGGCTTTTCCCCTTGTCTGCCGGGGTTCTTGATGATGGTGGGGGGAGGGACCTTGTTGAACTTCACTTTGAGATTGGGGTGTCCTTTAAAAATGAAATGTCGATCTCTGTGGAGCCGGGCTTGCCGCTTCTATGAGGCCCTGCCATGTCAGAGTGATAGCAGAAAACACCCCCCTTGCTTTTCTTTTTGAGTGTCAGATGATCTGGAGTGAAAACCTGACTGTGGTTCTGGGGAGAAACCTGCCGGTTTTCGGTCAGAACCTGGGGCGAGATTCTCCGACCCCCCACCGGGTCGGAGAATCGCCATGGGCCGTCGTGAATTCCGTCCCTGCCGCCCGCCGAATTCTCCAAAGGGGGAAAAGTCGGCGGGGCGTCAATCACGCCGCACGCCTCGGAGAATGGCACGGGTGGGCGCGAGGCAATGGATTTCGGGGCTGCCGATATTCTCCCGTCCGGATGGGCCGAAGTCCCGCCGACGTGGCCACGGGTCACGTCAGCGTAAATCAAAACTCCTTTCAATCGGCGTCAACCAGTGCTCAAGATTGACGCCGACCAGCGTGGAGGTGGGTGACGGCCTGGGGGGTTGGCCGCTGGGCAGGCGATGGCGTGGCCGCAGTCCGTATGTGTGGAGGAGAGGTGTGTGTAGGGTTGTATGTGTGTGTGGTGGGGGGGGGGTTAGAGTGGGGTGGGCTCCGGGGGAGTGCCGGGAGGGGGATGAGTGCCGGGGACGGGAGGATGGCAGTCGGGAAGGGGGATGGGGCTGGTGGGGGGGGTCCGTGCCGGGGAGGGGGACGGGGGTGGGGTCCGTGCCGGGGAGGGGGACGGGGAGGTGCGTGCCGGGAAGGGGTACGGGGAGGTGCGTGCCGGGGAGGTGGCCGGGGGACGGGGGGGTCCGTGCTGAGGAGGAGGAGGGGGAGGTGCGTGCCGGGGAGGGGGACAGGGAGGTGCGTGCCGGGGAGGTGGCCAGGGGGGGGTCCGTGCCGGGGCGGGGGACGGGGAGGTGCGTGCCGTGGAGGGGGACGGGGAGGTGCGTGCCGTGGAGGGGGACGGGGAGGCCCGTGCCGGGGAGGCCCATGCCGGGGAGGAGGACGGTGGGTGGGGGTCCGTGCTGGGGAGGGGAATGGGGAGGTGCGGGGAGGGGGACAGGGAGGTGCGTGCCGGGGAGGGGGACGGGGAGGTGCGCGCTGGGGAGGGGGACGGTGGGGGGGTTCCGTGCCGGGGAGGGGGACGGGGGGTGGGGTCCGTGCCGGGGAGGTGGCCGGGGGGGGATCCGTGCCGGGGAGGGGGAAGGGGAGGTGCGTGCCGGGGAAGTGGCCGGGGGGGGGGGGGGGTCCGTGCCGGGAAGGGGGACGGGGGGGGGGGGGGGGCCGTGCCGGGGAGGGGGACAGGGAGGGGGACGGGGAGGTGCGTGCCGTCGAGGGGGACGTGTGGGGGGGTCCGTGCGAGTGAGGTGGCCGGGAGAGGGTCCGTGCCGGGAAGGGGGACGGGGAGGCGCGTGCCGGGGAGGGGGACGGGGAGGTGCGTGCCGGGGAGGGGGACGGGGAGGTGCGTGCCGGGGAGGGGGACGGGGAGGTGCGTGCCGGGGAGGGGGACGGGGAGGTGCGTGCCGGGAAGGGGGACGGGGAGGTGCATGCCGGGGAGGAGGACGGGGGGGGGGGATGTCCGTGCCGGGGAGGGGGACGGGGAGGTGCGTGCTGGGGAGGGGGATGGGGGACGGGGGGGGTCCGTGCCGGGGAGGGGGGGGGCGTGCCAGGGAGGGGGGGGAGACGGGGGGACGGGGAGGTGCGTGCCGGGGAGGGGGGATGCGAGGGCAAGTGAGTTGGTCTACCTGGCCAGGTGCCAGCCTCCAACAGTCGGACCCATGTGGTCCATGCCACCTGGCTGGGGGGAGGAAGGGGTACGGGCAATGATGACATGTCGTCGTTCCCACCCCCCACCCCCCCACACACCCACAGGCCATCATGTTTTCCGGTCAGCCAGCGATGTTGGCCGCCGTGGCGGCAGCCGCTAATGTCTATGTTGCCCTGGATGAGGAGGAGGAGGAGGAGCGTGCCAGAGAGGCGGCGCAGGCTGCCGCAGAGGGGCAGTCGGCAGCCGCCCAGGCTGGAGGGACACCTGACCGACAGGACGAGGAGGGGGAGGAGGATGCCGTGGCCCCACGGCAACGGAGGCACCCGAGGCCGCCCCGTGTGCACCGGCCCCGGCAGTCATACCAGGACCTCACGGACCGGGAATGCAGGAGGAGACTCCGGATGAGCCGGGAAACCGTGGCACACATCTGCCACCTGCTGGCACACCTGTCACCACGTGGCACTGGCGGGGGACACCCTCTCCCCGTGCCCGTCAAGGTTACGGTGGCCCTGAACTTTTATGCAACGGGGTCATTCCTGGCACCGAGTGGGGACCTGTCCGGCATATCGCAGACATCAGTGCATCGGTGCATCTGGGCAGTGACAGACGCCCTATATGCCATGGCGCACCGCTACATCCGCTTCCCTGTGGACCGGGCCAGCCAAGATGCCCGGGCCGTGGGCTTCTCTGCCGTGGCCGGGTTCCCCATGGTCCAGGGCGCGATTGATGGGATGCACGTCGCCGTGCGGCCACCTGCAGATAACAGGGCCGTGTTCACCAATAGGAAGGGGACCTATTCGATGAACATACAAGTGGTCTGCGACCACCGCATGATGATCCTGCACGTCTGCGTCCGTTACCCAGGCAGTGTATACGACTCATACGTGTTGTCGCGGTCATACATCCCCGGCATGTACGAGGGACGCCATCCCCGGCTGAGGGACTGGTTGCTGGGCGACAGGGGCTACCCATTGCGATCGTGGCTGATGACGCCTATACGGAGGTCACGCAATGAGGCGGAGAACCGCTACAATGATGCCCATGTAGCGACAAGGGGAGTGATCGAGAGGTGCTTTGGCGTGCTGAAGATGCGTTTCAGGTGCCTGGACCTCTCTGGGGGCGCCCTCCAGTATCGGTCAGATAGGGTCGGCCGCATCATTGTAGTGTGCTGCGTCCTGCACAATATAGCCCAAAAGAGGGGCGATGTGCCGCAGGCAGAGGAGGGCGGAGTGGAGGAGCAGCAGGAAGAGGCGCAGTCCTCCCCAGATGAGGGGGATGGGGGCAATGGTCAGGGCAGGCGGGCTGGACATGGGCGGGTGGCTGTCCACCGTTACCGGCTGGGCCAGCGGGCACGGGACAGGCTGATAGACGACCGCTTCACTAACTAGATGGGCGTGGGAATCGGGTAGTATGGCCACAGACCGCACACCGTGGCAACACCGACCACCCACACCCCCCACCCATCCACCCACCCAGCACCCTCACCCCCCCACCCCAACCCCCCCACCCCACCCGCATGCACACCACCCCCCCCATTGCCGATCCACCTGCGGCACAAAGGCCGGGCTCACACAGTTGCCGGTGGACGCGTGTCTATTGCAGGCCATGGAGGATGATGACAACCCGCTCTGCGATGAGCTCCTGGCTCCACATCGTTGGACGATGTCTGACCCATGGCCACAGTACCACCATCCACCCGGTCCCGTCCTCTGCCCGGGGAGATGTTGATGGCGGCCCAGGGGGAAGGGGGCAGACTCACCTGGGGCTGAGGTAAGACCACCCCTCACACACACACTTGCGCTCAACATACATGACACCCCCACACGCTTTGGACAGAGCACAAAGGCAGCTTCTGTAGGTGTAACATTGACTTTAATAATGAAAGGAGTTCATGCACGTGCCCTAGCTCCTAAAACTCATCTGTGCCCTGCACCCGTGCCAACTTACTCAGTGTCTAATTGTTTGGCCTTACGGGCCCTTTGACTACGTCTACGTGGTTCCCCAGACGGTACAGCAGAACTGGAGGTGGACTCCTGTGATTCCTGCCCTCTGACACTGGACCCCTTTGGCGCCCGTTTCCTGTGGCGTCCTGGCCTAGATGGGCCAGGCTGCAGCCCGGGCAACTGGGATGGCGAGCTGCCAGCCTGTCCTGCCCGTTGCCCACCCGATGCACCTGGGACGGAAGGGGGGAAGCCCGAGGTGTTGAGTTGTTCCGGGACCTCCCCTACAATGGGACCCGGAACAGGCCCCAGCACCTCCTCCTCCCTCGGGGTGCCCGATGGCCCCCAGGCCTCTACATGGTGGGGGATGCGAACGGACTGGCCATCCGACGCCCCCCCGACATCTGGCGCTGCCAGTCCTGGAGGCCCGTGCTGGTATCGACAGGGGTCTGCAGGTTTGCAGCCATGGAGCTCAGGGGGTTGGCAAACCCTGTCTGTGACTGTGCGATGCCGGCTCGCACATGGGCAATGGCGCCGATGCCCTCAGCGATGGCCTGCTGATACTGGGCCATGGCCTGCAGAGACTGTGCCACGGAGTTGAGCCCCTCTGCCATCTGCCGCTGGCGCTGGCTCATGGCCTCCTGTGAGAGGGAAGCCATGTCCTGGGCCACAGATGCCGCCTGCACAGAAAGCCCCAGGCCTCGCAAACCGCTCCCCATGTCTGACACCGTCGCACCCATTGCCTCCACTGCGGACGCCACCCATGCGGTGTCGGCCTGGGTGGCATGCATGACCGGCACCACTGCCAGCTCCTGGATGCGGGTGGACTCCTCTACCTGCGACTGCAGCCGCCGCAAGCCGGCCATCACCCTCTTCGCTCGTCCCAGGTTCGGTGGTTGCATCGGACCTAGGGGTGGGTGTGGTAACTCCAGGAACCCGGGATCCATCTGGGCGGCAGATGTTCGCATGTGCCGGGCTGCCCTCCGACCGCCCGGCCCCTCTGCTGCTCCTACCTCCACCTGCTGTACCGGGACAGCTGTGTTCGCACCAGTGAGCGTACCAGACGCCTCATCACTAAAGTGCCCAACCGAGGTGAGCGTCTCTGCGATGGTGGAGGGTGTTGGTGACAGCAGTGGCGTTGTGTCGTGCGCATCGTCCGACTCTGAGTCCATGGCACTTTGGGGTGGCAGTTTGTCTCCACCCATCCAATCTGTGTCACTGTCCTGTATTTCAGTTTCCTGGGTAGGGGTGTCCTGGGTAGGGGTGTCCTGGGTTGTGGTTTCGTGGACCGGCTGTGACGGGGGCCTGTGGCTGCCCCTCTCGTCGCTGGGTGGCACACGCCTGCGTCTCCGCACCCTCATGAGACGGGGGCGCCATCTCCCTGTTGCTCCAGGTCTCTCCGTCTCCCGTGGTCTCCGAGGGGCATCATTAGGGCGTCGCATGCCAGAGGGTCCGGGTCTCTCCGTCTCCCGTGGTCTCCGAGGGGCATCGTGCGGGCGTCGCGTGCCAGAGGATCCAGGTCTCTCCGTCTCCCGTGGTCTCCGAGGGGCATCGTGCGGGCGTCGCGTGCCAGAGTGTCCAGGTCTCTCCGTCTCCCGTGGTCTCCGAGGGGCATCGTGCGGGCGTCGCGTGCCAGAGGGTCCAGGTCTCTCCGTCTCCCGTGGTCTCCGAGGGGCATCATGCGGGTGGTCTGCATCTGCGGGGATGGGTGCCTCGACGTTTGCTCCTGCGATACACAATGAAGCATGCATGGTTAGACACGCAGGCAGTGATCAGGTGATATGGGGGAGGAGGGATATGGGGGAGGGGGGATATGGGGACGGGCTGTCGGTGGCTCACTTGCTGGTGGGCCCCCGACCTCTGCATCAGCAACCTCCCGGTCCTCAGGTCCGCCAGCCAGTTCCAGGGCCCTTTCCTCGTGTACGGTCAGTGGCCTCTCATCAGCGGGCCCTCCTCCAGTCCTCACATGCTCCCTGGTGTTGTGTGCGTGCTTCTCCTGTGGGGGGTGGTGGCAGGGGTAAAAGGCAACAGTGTTAGGCAGGTATATGAATGCACGCCATCGGTTGCGCGTGTATTGCAGAGGTTAAGGTTAGAGCTGGATTCACTTGGGGATATGGGGGAGGGGGATATGGGGAGGGGGGATATCGGGGAGGGGGGATATGGGGAGGGGGGATATGGGGGAGGGGGGATATGGGGGAGGGGGGAAATGGCGGATGGGGGAGGGGGATATGGGGAGGGGTGATATGGGGGATATGGAGGAGGGGGGATATGGGGAGGGGGATATGGGGGAGGGGGATATGGGGAGGGGGGATATGGGGAGGGGGGATATGGGGGAGGGGAATATGGGGGAGGGGGGATATGGGGGATATGGGGAGGGGGCTATGGGGAGGGGGGATATGGGGGAAGGGGGATATGGGGGATATGGGAGAGGGGGGATATGGGGAGGGGGATATGGAGGAGGGGGATATGGGGGAGGGGGGATATGGGGAGGGGGAATATGGGGGAGGGGGGAATATGGGGGAGGGGTATACGGGGGATATGGATATCGGGCAGGGGGGAGGCTCACCCTGGCTGCTCTGACGAGGTTGTTCACCTTCTTGTGGCACTGGGTGCCTGTCCATGGTGTCAGGGCCGCAGCGGTGACGGCCTCTGCCACTTCCCTCCACAGACGCCGGCTGTGGCGTGGGGCAACTCTGCGGCCATGCCCGGGATACAGGGCGTCCCTCCTCTGCTCCACTGCGTCCAGGAGCACCTCAATGACGCGGGACTGGAACCTCGGGGCTGACGGCAGGCCGCCATCCGGTCGGGTCTTCTGTTCAGGTGGGAGGAGCAGCGCGTCTTATGAGCCGTCACGCCGTGCGGCGTGAACCACGTGAGCCAGCGCGGATAGCGTCACGTTGCTGCTAGCCCATTCCGGGCCAGAGACTTTGCGACGTTTGGGGCGGCGCGATGCAGGTGGGGTTTGCGCCGTTTTGGGCGCAGGTCGGCGGACATTGCGCCGGTACCGGAGAATCCCGCCCCTGACACGTTGCCATTTTATAGGAAAATTCTGCCCTCTCATTGACACAGGCAGTTTTTCTTTTCCATTTTTAACAGGCTGGGATTTTAACTAACTTCACCATTTGACAGTTCAGCAGACCTACACCTATTCTAACGCCTACATAGCGGGTTAAGGCCCTTGCTACAATGAAAATGGGGCAAATTTGAACCCGGCGCAAGTTCAAATGGCCTTGCCATGTTTGGGTTTCCCTCATGTGTGAATTACTCCCCATTCATTCCCTTTTCCCTACCGGCAAAATAGAATCTGGCTGAAATGGTGGGTGGATATGGGTCCAACCTGCCATTTTGGAAGGTCCGCAGGATCTTCATGACTCCACAATAATCTGGGCCAATGTATTGTTAATATTCAGCATCCCGTACTAGAGCCTGTTATGTTCCTTGCCTTTTCCTCCAAGATAGACAGATATGTCGTGTTGACAAAGAATCTAAAACTAAGGGGCGGGATTCTCCCAGCCCTGGGCCAGGCCGGAGAATCCCATTGATCGGGCCACGCCGCCCCGATGCCGGCCCACCGATTCTCCTGCCCGGATGGGCCGAGCGGCCGTGAAAAGAAAACCGAGTCCCGCCGGTGCCGTTCTAACCTGCTCTCAGCCGGCAGGAAGTCGGCGTGGAAGGGTCGGGGGGGGCTGCCTGTGGGGGGAGGGGGGTCTGACCCCGGGGGGGGGGTCAACAATGTGGCCTGGCCCGTGTTCGGGGCTCACCGATCGGCGGGCCGGCCTCTCTGGCTGGGGGCCTCCTTTCCTTTTTTTTAAAAATACGTTTTATTCAAATTTTCACAATATATCTGCAACATAATACAGAAAGAAAAGAACAAACCACCCCCCACCCCCCACCCCCCCATATACATAAATAATAAATTAACAGCCTTCATCAGCACAAAGGCAAAAATACACACCCACTCAAGAAAAAACAAAAAATGAACCAAACCCCCCTCCCGACCCGGGTTGCTGCCACTGCTGACCATCTTCTAGCGTTCTGCCAGGAAGTCTAGAAACGGTTGCCACCGCCTGAAGAACCCTTGTACCGTATCCCCTGAAGGCGAATTTCACCCTCTCCAATTTAATAAACCCCGCCATATCGCTGATCCAGGATTCCACACTTGGGGGCCTCGCATCTTTCCACTGAAGAAGAATCCTTTGCCGGGCTACCAGTGACGCAAAGGCCAGAATACCGGCCTCTTTCGCCTCCTGCACTCCCGGTTCCTCTGCTACCCCAAATATTGCGAGGTCCCAGCCCGGTTTGACCCTGGAGGGGGGCCTCCTTTCTTACGCGCCGGCCCCTGTAGCCCTGCGCCATGGTGCATCGGGGCCGGCGCGTTGAAGGAGGCCACTGCGCATGCGCGCGTTAGCGCCGGCGCCACTGCGCATGCACGGATCCCGCGGCACTCAGTTCGCGCTGGGATCGGCAGCTGGAGTGGCGCGAACCGCTCCAGTGCCATGCTGGCCCCCTGTAGGGGCCAGAATTAGTCCTGGCAGCGGCGGTGTTTACGACGGTGTGGACACTCTGCCGTGGGATTGGAGAATCCCGGCCAAGAAGTTTGAATCAAAACAAATTATTTTACACTTCTAAACTTGATTAGGTTTGCACACTTTACTGAGTAACAGACACTAACCTAATAATACTGAATCTGTAGTACAGTAATCAATATTCTCTCTAACTATTAAACTACACTATAACTTGACCCCGTGCTAGATCTCTCGAATGAATTCTCACTCTGCTCTCATCAGCTTCTCATCATGTTCTCCCTGTATTCCTAGAGATGCTGCCTTAAATACAGTAACTTAGTAACGCCATCTAGTGTTTGATTTACACATAGTATCTGATGTTAACCCTTTACTACACTTGTACTTTCCATATCATTGCATCCCCTTTTTTTTAGACATTTATTTTCTACATGACTGAAGAAAAAAATGTATAACATTCGTACAGAATACACTGATATGTATGCAAAGTTAACAAGTGAGTAACAAAAAATTATTCAAACAGTTTATTTGTGTTTTTCACAAGTTAACTCTGTCTGGTTTCTTTCTTATTCTGGACGATCTTCTCAATCCAGTAAGTGGAGTGGTAGAAGTCTTGAACGTCTTCTGGAAGTCACCTGGTATCTTGGAAGATGTTATTGTAGTACAAAATAAACTTTCATCAGGAAATAACGTACTGGAAGATTGAATTTTCAGAAGTGCTCTGTGATTTCTTCTAACAATCGAACCGTCATTCGACTGAATGATGTATGAACGAGGTGCTGCTTGACTTATTACCTTAGCAAGAGCAGACCATCCTCCAATGGGAATACGAATCCTCACGTGTTCACCTGGATTCAATGGTTCCAGTGTTGTCGCATGCTGATTGTAGTATTTCTCCTGAAGATTCTTTTGATGTTGCATTTTCTTGGTGACTGGCTGAAGATTTGGATCAGGAAGTCTTATGCATGGAAGAGTTGTATGCAATGTTCTATTCATCAACAGTTGAGCAGGAGATAAACCAGTTGCTAGAGAAGTAGCTCTGTAATTTAATAAAGCTAGGTACATATCAGAATCAAGAGATTTTTTGAAAAGTCGTTTCATGATGTGAACTCCTTTTTCAACCTTGTCATTGGATTACGGATAGAGAGAACTTGAAGTTATGTGAGTAAAATTGTATGCTTTAACAAATTCTGTCCACTCATAGCTATCAAAACAAGGTCCGTTTTCTGTCATGACTTGTACGGTATCCCGTAACAGCCTCCCCGACCAGGCGCCGGAATGTGGCGACTAGGGGCTTTTCACAGTAACTTCATTTGAAGCCTACTTGTGACAATAAGTGATTTTCATTTCATTTTCATTTCATGGCGTGCAAAATTTCTTTTGTTGCCTTGATCATGGATTTGAGTCAGACAATTTGGTTACTTTGGGATATTTTGAGAAATAATCAATGATTAGAATATAATCATGACCATGAAAGTGAAATAAATCGATTCCAACCTTTGACCATAGAGTCTTCTCAAGATCATGAGGTAGAAGTGTTTCTTTACTGTGAGTTGATTGGTTGAGTTGACAGACAGGTTTCACATTCAAGAATCAGGTTAGTGATGCCCTTGTTGATGCCTGGCCAATATACTGCCTGTCTCGCTCTTCGTTTGCAATTCTCTATGCCTAGATGACCTTCATGTATTTTCTGTAGTATCATGGGTCTTAATGTCATAGGAATAACTATATGATCGAGACGAAGTAGAAAACCATCTACAACAGTGAGCTCAGATTGAATGTTTCTGAATTTGGAAAAGTGTCCTTTGGGCCAACCATTGTTCAAATGATTAATGACACTTTGTAACATTTCATCTTTGTTTGTCTCATCTCTGATGAGTTTAAGTTTGTTATCCGAAGCAGGAAGGGTTTCAGCTCAAAGCTGTACTTGAGCTTCAATCTGCTGAATGAACTCTGGTGGTCGTTCCTCTGAGTTGATAGAACGTGCTGAAACATCAACAATTATCAAATCTTTGCCCGAAGTATTGAGCTTCAATTTGCTGAATGAACTGATGAATGAATGTGCTGGTAGCACAGTGGTTAGCACAGTTTCTTCACAGCTCCAGGGTCCTAGTTTTGATTCTCGGCTTGGGTCACTGTCTGTATGGGGTCTGCACGTTCTCCCCTTGTCTGCGTAGGTTTCCTCCGGGTACTCCGGTTTCCTCCCACAAGTCCCAAAAGACATACTTTTTGGCATTGGACAGTCTCAATTCTCCCTCCTTGTACCCGAGCAGGTGCCGGAATGTGGTAACTAGGGGGTTTTCACAGTAACTTCACTGCAGTGTTAATGTAAGCCTACTGTGACACTAATAAAGATTTTTTTTAAATTAAAGATTACTCTAGGTAATTGAGATACCCACCCCTAGTGGGCGAGCCCATGCTCCGCAAGGGACATGGGGAAGATGAGCACTCCCATCCCATAGGCCCCGTGCAGGATCTGACAGTACTGTCAAAAGAATCTTGGTGAGTTCCTACAGCGCATCTTGTAGATGCTGCCACTGTGTGTATCTGGCGGATGGAGTGAATATTTGTGGATGGGGTGCCAATCAAGTGGGCTGCTTTGTCCTGGATGGTACATAGAACATAGAACAATACAGCGCAGTACAGGCCCTTCGGCCCACGATGTTGCACCGAAACAAAAGCCATCTAACCTACACTATGCCATTATCATCCATATGTTTATCCAATAAACTTTTAAATGCCCTCAATGTTGGCGAGTTCACTACTGTAGCAGGTAGGGCATTCCACGGCCTCACTACTCTTTGCGTAAAGAACCTACTTCTGACCTCTGTCCTATATCTATTACCCCTCAGTTTAAAGTTATGTCCCCTCGTGCCAGCCATATCCGTCCGCGGGAGAAGGCTCTCACTGTCCACACTATCCAACCCCCTGATCATTTTGTATGCCTCTATTAAGTCTCCTCTTAACCTTCTTCTCTCCAACGAAAACAACCTCAAATCCATCAGCCTTTCCTCATAAGATTTTCCCTCCATACCAGGCAACATCCTGGTAAATCTCCTCTGCACCCGCTCCAAAGCCTCCACGTCCTTCCTATAATGCGGTGACCAGAACTGTACGCAATACTCCAAATGCGGCCGTACCAGAGTTCTGTATAGCTGCAACATGACCTCCCGACTCCGGAACTCAATCCCTCTACCAATAAAGGCCAACACTCCATAGGCCTTCTTCACAACCCTATCAACCTGGGTGGCAACTTTCAGGGATCTATGTACATGGACACCTAGATCCCTCTGCTCATCCACACTTTCAAGAACTTTACCATTAGCCAAATATTCCGCATTCCTGTTATTCCTTCCAAAGTGAATCACCTCACACTTCTCTACATTAAACTCCATTTGCCACCTCTCAGCCCAGCTCTGCAGCTTATCTATATCCCTCTGTAACCTGCTACATCCTTCCACACTATCGACAACACCACCGACTTTAGTATCGTCTGCAAATTTACTCACCCACCCTTCTGCGCCTTCCTCTAGGTCATTGATAAAAATGACAAACAGAAACGGCCCCAGAACAGATCCTTGTGGTACTCCACTTGTGACTGTACTCCATTCTGAACATTTCCCATCAACCACCACCCTCTGTCTTTCAGCTAGCCAATTTCTGATCCACATCTCTAAATCACCCTCAATCCCCAGCCTCCGTATTTTTTGCAATAGCCTACCGTGGGGAACCTTATCAAACGCTTTGCTGAAATCCATATATACCACATCAACTGCTCTACCCTCGTCTACCTGTTCAGTCACCTTCTCAAAGAACTCGATAAGGTTTGTGAGGCATGACCTACCCTTCACAAAGCCATGCTGACTATCCCTGATCATATTATTCCTATCTAGATGATTATAAATCTTGTCTCTTATAATCCCCTCCAAGACTTTACCCACTACAGACGTGAGGCTCACCGGTCTATAGTTGCCGGGGTTGTCTCTGCTCCCCTTTTTGAACAAAGGGACCACATTTGCTGTCCTCCAGTCCTCTGGCACTATTCCTGTAGCCAATGATGACATAAAAATCAAAGCCAAAGGTCCAGCAATCTCTTCCCTGGCCTCCCAGAGAATCCTAGGATAAATCCCATCAGGTCCCGGGGACTTATCTATTTTCAGCCTGTCCAGAATTGCCAACACCTCTTCCCTACGTACCTCAATGCCATCTATTCTATTAGCCTGGGGCTCAGCATTCTCCTCCACAACATTATCTTTTTCCTGAGTGAATACTGACGAAAAATATTCATTTAGTATCTCGTCTATCTCTTCAGACTCCACACACAATTTCCCATCCCTGTCCTTGCCTGGTCCTACTCTTTCCCTAGTCATTCGCTTATTCCTGACATACCTATAGAAAGCTTTTGGGTTTTCCTTGATCCTTCCTGCCAAATACTTCTCATGTCCCCTCCTTGCTCGTCTTAGCTCTCTCTTTAGATCCTTCCTCGCTACCTTGTAACTATCCATCGCCCCAACCGAAACTTCACACTTCATCTTCACATAGGCCTCCTTCTTCCTCTTAACAAGAGATTCCACGTCCTTGGTAAACCACGGTTCCCTCGCTCGACGCCTTCCTCCCTGTCTGACCGGTACATGCTTATCAAGAACACGCAGTAGCTGATCCTTGAACAAGCCCCACTTATCCAGTGTGCCCAAAACTTGCAGCCTACTTCTCCACCTTATCCCCCCCAAGTCACGTCTAATGGCATCATAATTGCCCTTCCCCCAGCTATAACTCTTGCCCTGCGGTGTATACTTATCCCTTTCCATCATTAACGTAAACGTCACCGAATTGTGGTCACTGTCCCCAAAGTGCTCTCCTACCTCCAAATCCAACACCTGGCCTGGTTCATTACCCAAAACCAAATCCAACGTGGCCTCGCCTCTTGTTGGCCTGTCAACATATTGTTTCAGGAAACCCTCCTGCACACACTGTACAAAAAACGACCCATCTATTGTACTCGAACTATATCTTTTCCAGTCAATATTTGGAAAGTTAAAGTCTCCCATAATAACTACCCTGTTACTTTCGCTCATATCCAGAATCATCTTCGCCATCCTTTCCTCTACATCCCTAGAACTATTAGGAGGCCTATAAAAAACTCCCAACAGGGTGACCTCTCCTTTCCTGTTTCTAACTTCAGCCCATACTACCTCGGAAGAAGAGTCCCCATCTAGCATCCTCTCCGCCACCGTAATACTGCTCTTGACTAGCAGCGCCACACCTCCCCCTCTTTTGCCTCCTTCTCTGAGCTTACTAAAACACCTAAACCCTAGAACCTGCAACATCCATTCCTGTCCCTGCTCTATCCATGTCTCCGAAATGGCCACAACATCGAAGTCCCAGGTACCAACCCATGCTGCCAGTTCCCCTACCTTGTTTCATATACTCCTGGCATTGAAGTAGACACACTTCAAACCACCTACCTGAACACTGGCCCCCTCCTGCGACGTCAAATCTGTGCTCCTGACCTCTATACTCTCATTCTCCCTTACCCTAAAACTACAATCCAGGTTCCCATGCCCCTGCTGCATTAGTTTAAACCCCCCCAAAGAGCACTAACAAATCTCCCCCCCAGGATATTTGTGCCCCTCAGGTTCAGATGTAGACCATCCTGTCTGTAGAGGTCCCACCTTCCCCAGAAAGAGCCCCAGTTATCCAGAAATCTGAATCCCTCCCGCCTGCACCATCCCTGTAGCCACGTGTTTAAATGCTCTCCCTCCCTATTCCTCATCTCACTATCACGTGGCACGGGCAACAACCCAGAGATAACAACTCTGTTTGTTCTTGTTCTGAGCTTCCATCCTAGCTCCCTGAAAGTCTGCCTGACATCCTTGTCCCCTTTCCTACCTATGTCATTAGTGCCAATGTGGACCACGACTTGGGGCTGCTCCCCCTCCCCGCTAAGGACCCGAAAAACACGATCCGAGACATCACGTACCCTTGCACCTGGGAGGCAACATACCAAACGTGAGTCTCTCACGCTCCCACAAAATCTCCTATCTGTGCCCCTGACTATAGAGTCCCCAATTACTAATGCTCTGCTCCTCTCTCCCCTTCCCTTCTGAGCAACAGGGACAGACTCCGTGCCAGAGGCCCGTACCCCATGGCTTACCCCTGGTAAGTCCCCCCCCCCACAAGTATCCAAAGCGGTATACTTGTTTCTCAGGGGAACGACCGCAGGGGATCCCTGCACTGACTGCTTTTTCCCAGTCCCTCTTACAGTTACCCACCTATCTCCAATCTTTGGTGTAACTAATTCCCTGAAGCTGCTATCTATGATCCCTTCTGCCTCCCGAATGATCCAAAGTTCTTCCAACTCCAGCTCCAGTTCCCTAACTCGGTCTTGGAGGAGCTGGAGATGGCAGCACTTCCTGCATGTAAAATCAGCAGGGACACTAACTGCATCCCTCACCTCAAACATCCTGCAGGAGGAACATTGCACTCCCTTCCCTGCCATTCCTCTAACTTTCTACCAAGATCTGGCTAACAACTAAATTAAATTTTTATAAAAAATAATAATAATATAATAAAATATGGTACTTACCTCAGACCAATGGGTTTTATTATTAGCTTATAGGAGGAGGGCGGGTGGGAGACACTACATGTGTAGTGTCTCGGGTTTCCTCTCCACCAGAATTTATTGGTGAGGGTCTTCCCAGACGTCCGCGGGTTGACTTACTGTTCCCGCCTAAAAAACTAATTTAAAAAAAAGAAAAATTCTCAGCTCCTGCTGAAATTGACTAACCAGCCAGCTCCACTCCCGCCGAAATCGACTGGGCTGCCCCTGCAAAGACAAGTGCTTTTAAAGGACAGACTTACCTCCCAGCAACCACTTCCGCAATGCTCCCGCTGAAACTGACTCACCAGCTGTTCTCACGCCGAAATCGACTGGCCTGCCCCTGCAAAGACAAGTGCTTTTAAAGGACAGACTTACCTCCCAGCAACCACTTCCGCAATGCTCCCGCTGAAACTGACTCACCAGCTGTTCTCCCGCCGAAATCGACTGGCCTGCCCCTGCAAAGACAATTGCTTTTAAAGGACAGACTTACCTCCCAGCAACCACTTCCGCAATGCTCCCGCTGAAACTGACTCACCAGCTGTTCTCACGCCGAAATCGACTGGTGTCAAGTTTCTGATGTGTTGCTGGAACTGCAGTCATCAAGGCAAGAGGAAAGTATTCCATGCATTCCTGTCTTGTGCATTATTGATGGTACACAGGCTTTGGAGGGTCAACAAGTAAGCTACTCGCAGTAGAATTCCTAGCCTTTGACCTGTTCTCTTGGCTACAGTATTTATATGATTAGTCCAGTTACGTTCCTAGTTAAAGGCCACCCCTGGATGATGTAGGGGATTCAGTGATGGTAATGCCATTGAATGGCAAGGGGCAATAGGATTTTTTTAAATGTATCTTATTCCAAACGTATTGAAAAATGCAAAAACATTAATAACCTGGGGAACATTCTCCGTAACTCACAATTTTACGGCCTGTACAAGTTTTTCCCCTTTTACACCCCCCCCCCCCCCAAATAATTCCTCAAACATGGTGGTGAACAGTCCCCACTGTGTCTCAAAGCCCTCCGCTGATCCCCTCAATTCAAACTTAATCTTCTCCAACGGAGGGAGTCGTATAGGTCCCCTAGCCAGGCCGCCACCCCAGGCGGTGTTGTCGTACGCCATTCCAGCAAAATTCTTCGCTGAGCAACCAGAGAGACAAAGGCCACCACATCAGCCTTCCTCCCCTCCATCAGCTTTGCCATTTCCTTTCTTGTTTAAATGTATTTTATTACAAACTTGTATCTGTCGTGTTAATCACCCTGGGGTAACACGGACTGCAACTGGATGCAGTTGAACGTGAAAGTAGACGCCAAACTTTGATGTTAGTTCAATACACTTTATTTAATTTGTTAAGCAGTGCACACAGTTCGCTGTGGGTTTGACACTCTACTAATCTAAACATGCTTACTATAACTAACTAGACCAGACGAGCTCTGAGCCACGTGTAGAAGGTGCTACCTGATATATACACCCTGACTGTCACTCCAGTTGTCACCAGTGGAAAGAGGCAGAGTGTTGATGCCTCGAGTGTTTTATAGTGGGAGACCATCTTCTAGTGTTCTGCCTGGTGATTGGTTGTGTTCTGTCCTGTGTGTTGATTGGCTATACTTGGTGTCTGTCACTGCCTGTCTGTATCTCATTATGTGTATGAATGCATATCATGACATCACCCTTTTTAAAAAAAAATGTTTGTTGCTTGGAGCACATGAGACTGTATTTACATGTGGAGCTATTTACATTAAATGGCGAGTGGATGAATATTTACATAAGAGTTGTCTAGCGTGCAGATAGAGAACAAAATTTACAAGATATATGTCTATAAATCCAGTCTTAGGGGATTGCGTCTGATCCTTGTCGACCGCCTGAGAGATGGGGGTGGGGATGATGGTGCCTTGACAGGCGGGATTGCTGCCAGATTGGTGGCCTCGTGGTGCGAGGTATCCGGAGGAGGCATAACGACAGCTGGGAATGTGAGATTTGGTGGTGGGCAGGCAACTTTGCGCAGTGCCCTTCTGTTGCGCCTGACAATAGAGCCATCAGCCATACAAACTGCAAACGATCTGGGAGCAGCCTGTCGAACAACAACAGCTGGGGCTGACCAGCCTCCATCAGGTAGCTTGATCCGAACAGCACCTTGCGGAGATAGCACAGGCAAATCGGTAGCATGAGCATCGTACGTCAGCTTTTGCCGGTTCCTGAGTTGCTGCACCTTTTGCAGCACTGGGAGGTGATCCAGGTCTGGTAAGTGTATGGTTGGAACAGTCGTCCGCAGGTCTCTATTCATGAGGAGTTGAGCCGGAGACATACCGGTGGACAGAGGGGTTGCCCTGTACGCCAACAGCGCAAGGTTGAAGTCAGAAGCAGAGTCCGCAGCCTTGCAGAGCAGTTGTTTCACTATATGGACCCCTTTCCCAACCTTCCCATAGGACTGGGGGTAGTGTGGGCTTGAGGTGATTTGGTTGAATTGGTACGACTTGCGTGACAGGGCATCCGCAATTATCAGCTCCTTGCCTGGTGTGTATACTAACTCAAAATCGTACCTTCGGAGTCGAAGGAGAATGCGCTGAAGCCTGGGCGTCATGTCATTCAAGTCCTTATAAATGATATGGACCAAGTGTCTGTGTTCAGTCTCCACTGTGAATGTAGGTAGACCGTAGACGTAGTCATGGAACTTTACAATGCCGGTTAGGAGGCCCAGGCACTCTTTTTCTAATTGAGCGTACCTCTGTTCAGTAGGAGTCATGGCCCTTGATGCATAAACCACTGGAGCCCAGGACGAGGAGTCATCCTTCTGGAGGAGCACCGCACCAATGCCGTCCAGGCTGGCGTCCATGGAGATTTTTGTTTCCATGTGAGCAGTGGTGAACTTTGCTTTGAGCTCGAGCCACTCTGCTTGATGTGTGGTTAGCCATTGGAATGCAGTGGACTTCTTCACCAGATGCCTGAGAGCCGTGGTGTGTGAGGCCATGTTGGGAATGTATTTTCCCAAGACGTTAACCATTCCGAGGAAGCGTAGTACCGCCTTTTTATCTTCCGGGGTCTTCATGGCGTTAATGGCCTTGACCTTGTCCGAATCTGGTCGCACACCCTGCTTGGATATCTGGTCGCCCAAGAACATGATAGTTGATATGCCAAAGGAGCACTTGGTCTTGTTCAACTTGAGGCCGTTTGCATGGACACGTCGAAAGACTTGTTTGAGACGCGATATGTGTTCCTCGGGGGTCGTGGACCATATGATTAAATCATCTACGTAGACACGCACACCCTCAATGCCCTCCATCATCTGTTGCATGACGCTGTGGAAAATTTCAGAGGCTGAGGCAATGCTGAATGGCATACGGTTATAACAGTATCTGCCAAATGGTGTGTTGAATGTGCAGAGCTTCCTGCAGGACTCGTCCAGTTGTATCTGCCAGAAACCACGCAATGCATCTAGCTTCGTGAAGAATTTGGCGTGTGCCATCTCACTGGTCAGTTCCTCCCACTTCGGGATCGGGTAGTGTTCCGCATTATGTTCTGGTTAAGATCTTTGGGATCTATGCATATCCGCAACTCTCCTGAGGGCTTCACACAGACCATCGAGCTGACCCAGTCAGTCGGTTCCGTAACTTTAGAGATGATGCCCTGGTCTTGGAGCTCCTGTAGCTGTGCCTTTAAACGTTCCTTCAGAGGAGCTGGCACCCGGAGTGGTGCATGGATTACAGGCGTGGCATCAGGCCTGAGTAGGATCTTGTAGCAGTATGGCAGAGTGCCCATTCCATCAAACACATCCGGATATTGAGCAAGGATGTTATCAATGTCAGCCTGAAGATCCACATTGGAAGAAGACGTGGCATGGACTCGCTGTACGCGGTTGAGTTGCTTGCATGCATGGGCACCAAGCAGGGATGCCTTATCAGGCTTGACAATTTCGAATCGCAGTGTGACATTGTTGGAGACGAATAGATGATAGGATCCTAGTGCAGTTATGGCATTGCCATTATAATCAAGGAGCTGGAAGGTTGGCGGAAGAATTTTGGGTTGCTTTTTAATGCGGTCAAAATCAGGGACGACATTCTCCGACCCCCCGCTGGGTCGGAGAATCGCCGGGGGCTGGCGTGAATCCCGCCCCCACCGGTTGCCGAAGTCTCCGGCACCAGATATTTGGCGGGGGCGGGAATCGCGCCGCGCCGGTTGGCGGGCCCCCCCGCTCGATTCTCCAGCCCGGATGGGCCGAAGTCCCGCCAATAAATTGCCTGTCCCGCCGGCGTAAATTAAATCACCTACCTTACCGGCGGGACAAGGCGGCGCGGGCGGGCTCCGGGGTCCTGGGGTGATCTGGCCCCGGGGGGTGCCCCCACGATGGCCTGGCCCGCGATCGGGGCCCACCGATCCGCGGGCGGGCCTGTGCCGTGGGGGCACTCTTTCCCTTCCACCTCTGCCATGGTCTCCACCATGGCGGAGGTGGAAGAGACTCCCTCCACTGCGCGTGCGTGGGAAACTGTCAGCGGCCGCTGACGCTCCCACGCATGCGCCGCCCGGAGATGTCATTTCCGCGCCAGCTGGCGGGGCAACAAAGGCCGTTTCCGCCAGCTGGCGGGGCAGAAATTCCTCCGGCGTCGGCCTAGCCCCTCAATGTTGGGGCTCGGCCCCCAAAGATGCGGAGCATTCCGCACCTTTGGGGCAGCGCGATGCCCATCTGATTGGCGCCAGTCGGCGGACATCGCGCCGTTTCCGGAGAATTTCGCCCCAGCTTGAGAGATGAGATTGGCAGAAGCACCAGTGTCCAGCTTGAACTGGATGATGCATTGATTAACTTGTATGACAGCACGCCATTCGTCCGCAGAATCCACATTGAGGATCGATAGGCGTCTTGCTGAATCTGAGGAGGCATATTCACATGTAGTGATGTTTCCCACACGATTGGGGGACTCCAGGCAGTCATCCTCTGGATCCGTAGTGCTACCAGGATCAGAATCCAGTAAACCTTGCTGTACACATCGAACGCGCTTGCGTTGGAATTGGGATCGCTGGGCCGTGACTGGTGCTGCAGACCTGCACAAGGCTGCATAATGTCCAGGCTTTTCACAATTTAAACATCGCATGCCTTTTGCAGGGCATTGCCGCTTTAAGTGGGCGGTTCCGCAGTTCGGGCACGTCATGACGTTGACGTTGTTACGCTCCGTGCGTCGTCGCACATACGCAGTGTGGTCAGCCGACGTTCGCACCTGCGCAGTTTGGTTTACGGTGCTTCATTCTCCCATTCGTGTTGCGCATGCGTGGGGCCCCGGGAAAAGCGCGCAAAATGGCCGCTTTCATCGATACTGAGGCGTTGCATGCGGGCGATGGCCTGTACACTCTCTGCCTCGTGGGAGGCAGGTTTTTCGTATTCTGCCAATTTGAGACGGGAGTACCAATTTCTCGCATGCTCATGCACTATACACGTCTCGATTGCGACTGGCAGTTTCATGCGCTTAATTTTGAGGAGTTGCTCCCGCAAGGAATCGGAGTGCACCCCAAAGACGACCTGATCCCTGATCATGGAATCAGCGGTTTCACCATAATTGCAGGACTGCGCTAATATACGGAGATGAGTTAGAAAGGATTGGAAAGGTTCGTCCTTACCCTGAAGGCGTTGCTGGAAGATATAGCGCTCAAAACTCTTATTTGTTTCGACTTCACAGTGACTGTCAAACTTCTCCAAAACGGTCTTGAATTTGGTCTTGTCCTGGCCATCGGTAAAATTAAGCGAGTTTAAAATCTGGATGGCTTGGTCCCCTGCTGTTGATAGGAGCAGCATGATTTTTCTGGCATCGGACGCATCCTCGAGGTCAGAGGCCTCAATGTAGAGAAGGAACCTCTGCTTGAAGGCCCGCCAGTTGGCGCCGAGATTGCCAGAGATCCGTAGCTGTGGAGGGGCCTGGATCTTCTCCATGCCGCTGGAAGGCACTTGCTGGTCGTCACAGAATCACTCGAGGTAAACCACTTAGAGAATGTAGACACTTGGTGCCATGTCGTGTTAATCACCCAGGGGTAACACCGACTAACTGGATGCAGTTGTACTTGAAAGTAGACTCCAAACTTTGATGTTAGTTCAATACGTTTTATTGAACTTGTTAAGCAGTGCACACAGTTTGCTGTGGGTTTGACACTCTACTAATCTAAGCGTGCTTACTATAACTAACTAGACCAGACTAACTCTGAGCCACGTGTAGAAGGTGCTCACCAGTGGAAAGAGGCAGAGTGTTGATGCCTCGTGTGTTTTATAATGCGAGACCACCTTCTAGTGTTCTGCCTGATGATTGGTTGTGTTATGTCCTGTGTGTTGATTGGCTGTACTGGGTGTCTGTCACTGCCTGTCTGTATCTCATTATGTGTATGAGTGCATATCATGACAGTATCAAAACAGGTTACAGCGAATAAATACTCCAGGAAACATACTTCCGAACAATCAATGTACCAATTTTTTCCCCCTTTTTCACCCCTCCTCCCCCACGACAAACAGCCCCTCAAACACGGTCACAAACATCCCCCACCTTTCCTCAAACCCCCCTGAAGAGCCCCTTAACGCATATTTTATCTTCTCGAATCGCATGAAGTCGGACAGGTCACCCAACCAAGCTACTACCCCCGGTAGCGATGCCAGCTTTGGCATTTCCAAAAACCAAATATCGCCACCATAGGGTCCGGCAGGGCCTCTACCTCCACAATCTTTGCTCACGTCACAAACACCCCCTCCCAGTATCTTTCCAACTTCACACAGCCCCAGAACGTGTGTGCATCATTTGCTGGTCCTCGCATTTGTCTGCCACCCCCTGAAAGAACCCAGTCATCCTCGCCCGAGTCATGTGTACCCTGTGTACCACCTTAAACTGTATCAAACTTATCCTTGCACACGAGGAGGTCGAATTCACCCTGCACAGCGCCTCACTCCATACTCCCCATCCTATAACCTCCCCCAACTCCTCCTCCTATTTCTCCTTGATCCTCACCATTCGCACTCCCCCCTGCTGCCCCGGCCACCTGTATATGTCCCCGATCCTACCCTCCCCTTCCACATCCAGAAGCAACAACCGTTCCAATTGGACATATTTCGACAGCCTGGGAAACCTTTGCACACCTTCCGTGCAAAGTCCCTTACTTGCATATCCCTGAATTCACTTACCTTCGGGAGCTCTACCCTCTCCCGCAGCTCTTCCACACTTGCAAACCTCTCCTCCAGATGTAGATCCCTTACCCTCACCAGCCCCACCTCTCTCCACCTCCTATACATGCCATCCGTCTGTCCCGGCTTGAACCCGTGGTTCTCACACAGCAGTGTTAACACCGGCATCCCCTCCAGACTAAAGTGTCTCCTCAGCTGGTTCCACATCCTAATCGTGGACTGTACGACCAGGCTCTCAGGATATCTCATTGGTGACAGTGGTAGCGCCGCCGTCAGCATGGCCCTCAGACTGGACCCCCTACAGAACTCCTCCTCCATCCTAACCCATTCTATCCTCTCTCCTTCCCACCACTGTCTCACTTTCTCCACATTCGCTGCCCAATGGTAGTGCAGCAGATTTGGTAACGTCAACCCCCCCTTTCTGCCTCTGCCTCTGTAGCAGGGGCTCTTTACCCTTGGCTCTTCCCCAGCCCATATAAACTCTGAGATCTGCATCCAGCTTCCGGAAAAAGGCCTTCAGAATAATGATCGGGAGTGTCTGCAAGACGAATAGGAACCTTGGCAGGACATTAATTTTCACTACTTGAACCTCCCCGCCAGCATCCGGTGCAGTGTATCCCATCTCCTGAAGTCCTCCTTACCTCCTCCATCAACTTGGTTACGTTCCACTTGTGCAATGTCGCCTACTCCCCTGTCACCTGGATCCCCAGATACCTCGACCTATCCTGGCCACCCTAAATGGTAACCCCCCTAAATTAGCTCCCCGACCCACCTCATTCACCCGGAACACCTCACTTTTTCCCACGTTCAACTTATAACTCGAGAAAGCCCCGAACCGCTCTAATAAATCCATAATTCTCCCCATACTCTCCAGTGGGTCTGACACATACAACAGCTGGTCATCCGCATACAGCGACACCCGGTCCTTCCTACTCTCCTCATAATCCAATGCCACTCTACTGACCCCCTAAGGGCCATTGCCAAGGGCTCCATTGCCAGTGCAAACAACAGCCGTGACAGTGGACACCTCAGCCTCGTTCCAATACGCAACCCAAATCTCCATGAACTTATCTCATTGGTCTGTACACTCAACACCAGAGCCACGTGCAGCAGACACACCCATGCCACAAACTTCGGGCCAAACCTAAACCTTCCCAGAACCTCAAAGAGGTACTGCCACTCCACTCAGCCGAAAGCCTTCTCCGCGTCCATAGACACCACACCTTTCGTCCTCTTGACGGGATCATGATCACATTCAATAATTGCCTTATATGATTCGAGAGTTGCCTACCCTTCCCGATGCCCGTTTGGTCCTCTGCAACCACCCCCGGAACGCATCCTTCCATCTTCTCTGCCACTACCTGAGCCAACACTTTCAGGTCTGTATTCAACAATGTTATGGGCCTGCATGATCACGCTCTTAGCGGGTCCTTACTTTCCTTCGAAATTAGCGTGATCGTCGCCTGTGTCATTGTCTCCAGCAGCTCCCCTTTCTCCAATACCTCTCTAAAGTTTGTAAGAGGGCAACTGTAAATGTGATGCCAACTCCGCCTTAAAATTCTTATAAAACTGCACCGGGTAACCGTCTGGGACCTGGGTCTTCTCCGACTTCATCCCTCTTATGCTTTCCATCACCTCTCTCAATCCTAATGGCTCCTCTAGCGCCTGCCTCCTCTCCACATCCAGGCGTGGGAATTCCAACCCATCCAAGAACCGGCCCATATCTCTTTCCTCACCCTCCGGATCGGCCCTATACAATTTCTCATAATACTGCCTGAATGCCTCATTTATCCTCCCAGGCTCCGAAACTACCTCCTAATTTCCTGTCCTTACTCTCAGGATTTCCCTGGACGCGGCCTGCCTCCGTAACTGATGGGCTAGCATGCGGCTCGCCTTCTCTTCATATTTATACTTCACCCCCCTCGCTCTCCCCGTAGCTACCCAACACCCCTTCCCTTCGTCAACCTATCAAACTGCCCCTGTAATTTATTTCTCTTCACCAACCCTCCACGGTGGGGTCCCTCAAATATTCCCTGTCAACCTCGACTATCTCATCCAATAATCGTCCATACCTCTCTCTGCTCTTCCTATTTCCATCCGTCTTGAGTGAGATAATCTCCTCCCCGAACCACCACCTTCAATGCCTCCCAGAACGTGGCCGCCGATACCTCCACATTTTGGTTCAACTCCACATAATCCTTAAACACCGACCGCACCTTATCGCAGAATCCCCTGTCTGCTAACAGACCCACATCTAGCCTCCATCCTGGCCTCTGTTCCTGCCTTGAGCTATGTTGAACCTCCAGTCAGTGCAGTGCATGGTCAGAAATCACAATTCCCACATCCTCTGCCCCCATCACCTCCACCAACACCTCTTGGCTCATCACAAGAAAGTCAATTCTGCAGTATTCTTTGTACATGTGTGGGAAGAAGGAGCACTCCCTCTCCCCCGGGTTCTTAAAGCTCCACGGGTCCACCATATCCATCTTTTCCATAAACCCTCCCAACTCCTTCGCCATCTTCAGCTTTCCCATTGACCTGGGGCTCGACCTGTCCACCCTCGGCTCCAACACACAATTAACGTCTCCTCCCAGAATCAGCTGATGCGTGTTCAGGTCTGGAATCGCTCCCGGCAACTCCCTCACCAACCCCACGTCGTCCAAATTCGGTGCATATACATCCACTGATGTCCCCTCCAACACCCCGTTTGCCATCACGTATCTCCCATTTGAGTCCCTCACTTCCTTTGCACATAAAAACTCCGTCCATTTATTCAACAGAATGGCTACCCCCCTTCCCCACCCACGATTTCGAGTCAAACACCGAGTGAAACACCTGACCCACCCATCTCTTCTTCAACCTAACCTGATCCCTTACCTAGAGGTGTGTCGCCTGCAGAAAGACCACCCCACCTTCAAGCTTCTCAAATGCACAAAGACCCAAGGTCTCTTCACCGCCCGATCAGCCCCCACATGTTCCATGTTATGAACCTTATTGGAGGCTTGCGCCTCCATTCCCCTCTTCTGTCCGTCATCCTCCCCTAACGATTTGTGTCCCTAAACTGGGCGCATCCAAGATGGCCCCCTTCTCTGCCCATGACCACGCTTCTCATCCAAAACTGCTACGTCGCATCCCCTTCCCCCCCTCCTCCTCTCCCCACCCTCCCCTTGGCTCACATTCATCAGCATTACCCGCCAGCGTGGCAGCTCCTGCCTGAAGGCTCCTCCAACCCTCCCCCTCCCCACCCTTTCCTCCTTGATCTGTGTAGACAACTCCCTGTGGACCTCCCCGTCCCCCACCCAAAGAAAGATACATTCAAAACCACAGGTCACCTCCTCCAAAAAATAAACACCACCACTGGCGGCAGTTGCCCCCTTACAAACTTATCACCCCTTAACAAATAATCCCCACAATTAAATCCCCCCCCCACCCAAGAAGAAAGAAAATCCCCCACACCCTCCATCCCCCACACTACCCACATCCTCCGAGCTCCGTTGTGCCAACTCCCCCGTCTCCCATCAAAGTTCACTTCTCCCCCAATTTATGCTCTTTAATAAAGTCATTGACCTCCTCTGGGATTTCAAAATAATACTCCTGTCCTTCAAATGTCACCCACAGTTTAGCCGGGCACAGCACCCCGAACCTTAGCCAAGCTTTTTTTGCCAGCTGCACTCCAGTGTCCTGGTATATTTGGACCTTATTCCCCTCTCATCTCCCGGATCTGCGACTCCTGTGCCTCCAAAACTTTTTGACTCCATCGAGCCTTTCAGGGGTGCAACCACTCCTTCAATGGCCTTCGACCGATCTTCCTGCTTCTCCTTTCTTTGTTGGCAGAACTCCTCGCGAATAAACACCATCAGCTGCTCCATCTGGGGTTTTCCAACCTGCAACAACCCTTCCCACTCCACCACCTTTCCAATTGTTGCTGCACCACAGGTCTCTTCCAATTCTTGGCCAGGTCTTTAACCTTCTTCTGCCAGGTCTGATAATCAGCAGACATGCCATTCCTGGGAACTCCTCCTCCACACCTACAGCTACATTTTCCTGTCAAAATTGTCCCGTTTTCAGATAAAAAGATCTCAAATCCACACCTTCGAACCGGAGCTGCCTTGTGTGCGATCACTTACTCCATGGCCGCCACTGGAAATCTCAAGCGGTGATAGTTAGATTCTCTCTTGTTGGAGATGGGCATTGCCTATCATTTGTGTGGCGCGAATGTTACTTACCATTTGTCAAGCCAAGCCTGGATATTGTTCATGTCTTGCTGCATTTGGACATGCTTCAGTATCTGAGGAGTTGGGAATGTTGCTGAACATTGTGCAGTCATCAACAAACATCCCCACAGCTGACCTTGTGATGGAGGGAAGGTCATTGATGAAGCAGCTGAAGATAGTTGGGCCTAGGACACTACCCTGAGGTGACTGACCTCCAACAACTACAGCCATCTTTCTTTGTGCTTGCATGCATACATTGCATGATTTAATTAAACTGGAATGTCTATCAATTATGAATGAAAACAATGACAGTTCACCACCTCAATGCTTGTCAATGGATGGAACAATTCCAGCTAATTGAGGCTCCCTATTGTTTCCTCTTTTCATCAAATTTACACATGTATGAAATATTCATAACCTGGACTGATGTGATCATCTCGCCCTTGAGGAACCTTGCAAGATAGTGATCTAACACTGTGCACGTTGATCCAAGCAGCACAGAAATATTAAATATATGAAAGATACAGCAATGGCAAAAAACAATTTTGTCAGAGCCCTACTAATTGGGGATGTTAAAGGGAAGCATTGGGGTCCAAGAAAGCAGATAGGCAGGATAATTAAGTAATTCTAAGACAACTGGAATAAAGGTAGGTTAAATGCTAAAAAAAATGTGAAATGAGTGATGACTGAGGGTAACATAAGAAATGTTTGTGGATGCTTAAATTAAAGAAAATATTGTTCCACTTACAATTGATGAAGCAAGCTGGAAATCTAATAGTGGAATTATTAAATAGTGACTTTACATCTGTCTTTGCCCAGGGAAAAATGGAAAAAGTTGAGAAGTCAAATAGTAAAATGGCAGAAACAGCAGAGAAGGAGAACCACCTTAAGAAGCTAAAGAAGGTAAAAGAAAGGATTGTGTTTATATAACTCATTCTAGTTACTTCAAAGCTATTCTCAATAAACAGAGTAGAAATTGGACCTTGTTGCATTGATCTTAAAGCCATAAAGCAGCTGCAGCAAGAGCCAATTTTGGGCCCCACAGACCTTCCACAAACTATGACTGGATATTGGGTGAGGCAGTTTTTGTTTCAAGAGGCTGGTGGCCAGTTGAAGCAGGTGTTAGACCCCTTACATAAAGCCTGTTTTAGCAATGCTTGGAAAAACTTCACCCAATTCCGGGTCAAATGCCTTCAGACCCCTGACCAAAATTGGATAGCGCTGAGCGAAGGAGATTCCACGCAGGAATCTTGGGCAGTGGGTAAGTTTTGTTTTAAATGTAAAAGTTGTCGCTGTGGAATAGCAGATGTTCCGATCCCAGTTGACATGATAACTGGACAAGAAGACCTTAAAAGATCAAAAGACCTTAATTTATATATTTTTTAAATAAAAGGTGGAGGAACAGAGTCACGGGACCGCTAATTAGTTTTATCAACAAGAAATAAAACATTTATTAAACAGGAAAAAATTGGATTATGATACAATACTCCTTTACGTCCTCTCTTAGCTTAGTAAATACACACAGGTTTTAGGATTAACATGGATTACAGAGTGCACTTAATCTACAATGGTCTCATTAACACGACGTCCCTATTAACTATCCAAATGAGTGTGGGCAAATACTCTCTCCACTCTGAACCCCAAGTCAATGTTGAGGATGGCTGCTCAGATTCCCCCGCCAGATGATTGTCACATAATAGTTTCCAAACAACACTCCCAAAAACACACTTTAAAAGCTTCTCTCATTAGTATGCTTACCTTGAGCAGTTTGAATTCTGAAATCCAGATCAGGGGCGAGATTCTCCGACCCCCCGCTGGGTCGGAGAACCGCCGGGGGCTGGCGTGAATCCCGCCCCCGCCGGTTGCCGAATTCTCCGCCACCGGAGATTCGGCGGGGGCGGGAACCGCACCACGGCGGTTGACGGGCACCCCCCCCCCCCCCCCCGCGATTCTCCGGCCGAAGTCCCACAGCTAGAATGCCTGTCCCGCCGGCGTGGATTAAACCACCTCTCTTACCAGTGGGACAAGGCGGCGCGGGCGGGCTCCGGGGTCCTGGGGGGGGGGGCGCGGGGCGATCAGGCCCCGGGGGGTGCCCCCACGGTGGCCTGGCCCGCGATCGGGGCCCACCGATCCGCGGGCGGGCCTGTGCCGTGGGGGCACTCTTTTCCTTCCACCTTCGCCACGGTCTCCACCATGGCGGAGGCAGAAGAGGCTCCCTCCACAGCGCATACGCGGGGATGCCATGAGCGGCCGCTAACGCTCCCGCGCATGCGCCGCCCAGCAATGTCATTTCCGCGCCAGCTGGCGGGGCACCAAAGGCCTTTTCCGCCAGCTGGCGGGGCGGAAATTAGTCCGCCGCGGGCCTAGCCCCTCAAGGTTAGGGCTCGGCCCCCCAAGATGCGGAGGATTCCGCACCTTTGGGGCGGCGCGATGCCGGACTGATCTGCGCTGTTTTTGGCGCTGGTCGGCGGACATCGCGCCGATACCGGAGAATTTCCCCCCAGGTTTTCCAAATTACACTTTCAAAAAACTGGGTGCTCCGGTTTCCTCCCACAATCAAACAATGTACAGGTTAGGTGGATTGGCCATGCTAAATTGCCCTTAGTGTCCAAAAAAGGTGGGATGGGGTTACTGGGTTACAGGGATGGGGTGGAGGTGTGGGCTTAGGTGGCATGCTCTTTCCAAGGGCTGGTGCAGACTCAATGGGTTGAATGGCCTCCTTCTGCACTGTAAATGTTATGATTTGTCCACTTTTAAGCTCGCCAAACCCTCCAATATTTCCTCACCCCCTATGTCATCTGTTCAAGAAACCCACAGTCCCTCTCTCCAAACTGTGCCTACACCTACCCACTGCAGGAACTCTCCAAGGTTCCTTAGGCAGCAGCTTCCAAACCCACGACCACGGCCATCTTGAAGGACAAGAGCAGCAGATACCTAGAAATCCCACCAACTGGCACCCCTCCAAGTCACTCACTACCCTGACTTGGAAATCTATCGTTGTTCCTTCAAAATCCTGGAACTCCATCTCTAACAGCACTGTGGGTGTACCTCCACCTCAAGGACTGCAGTGGTTCAAGAAGGCAGCTCACCACCACCGCCTTCTGAAGGATAACCAGGGATGGCAATAAATGCTGACCTTACCAGTGACGCCCACATCCTGTAAATGAATTTGAAAAAACCATGTCCTCTGACTCCACGCTCGATTGCCCCCTTGGTCTCTAATGGACCCTATTCTTTCCCTGGTGATCCTGTTCCCCTTAGGATTGTCCCTAATCTTACCCACCAGTGCTTTTTCAGTGCTCTCTGCTCTCCTAATTGCTTTCTTAAGTTCCTTGCAGCACATTCTATACTCCGCTAAGGCCTCCGCTGTCTTGCTCCTTTTGTATCTGCTTAATGCAGCTTTTCTTTCTTATCCAGTCCTGATGGGAACATGTTGAGCCTGTATTCCCCATTTATTTTTTTAACGCCCCCCTCTCCGTAGCTCTGCTGTAAATTTTTCCCACAAGAAGCTGTTCCCAGTCTACTTTGGCCCGATCCTGCCATATTTTAATAAAATCTGCTTCCCCCAATCCAGAACCATTTTGTGCAGACCATCTTTTTCCTTTTCCATAACCAAATTAAATCGTACTGTGTTGTGGTCGCTACCACTAAAATGGTCGCCCACTGCCACCCTGAACACCTGTCTGGCTTCTTTCCCCAGAATTAGATCCAGCACGGCGCAGTCCCTTTTTTGACTTTTTAGATCATGACATTAAAAAGCTCTCCTGAATGGATTTCAAGAACTCTGCCCCCTCTAAATCCTTTACACAAAGACTATCCCAATTAGTGTTGGGGAAGTTGAAATCCCCTATTATAATTACCCTATTTTTATTTTTGCACATCTCAGTGAATTGTCTGCATATCTGCTCCTGTATTACCTGCTGACTGTTTGGGGTCCTATAATACAGGCCGAACAAAATGACTGGCCCCTTGTTATTTCTAACATGGGTGTGGCTGGTGTGGGGCAGTTGGGAAGGGAGAAATGGCAATGGACATCCAAGGGTAGGCCTGGAGGGGCGGATGACGCGGGCCAGGGGCTAACCCAAGAAGGGGTATGGCTGATCGTGGGAGAGGGGGCGGGGAGTTCCCGATCAGGCTGGTTATGTGGAATGAGTGAGGGTTGAATGGGCCAATTGAATGGCTGCCTGTGTTCACGCATCTTAGGAGTGTGAAGGCGGATGTAGTGTTTCTGCAAGAGACGCACCTGAAGCTGGGGGATCAGACAAACTGAGGAAGGGATGGGTGGGACAAGTGTTTCACTCGTGGCTGGATATGAAGACCAGGGGGGTGGCGGTGTTGATGATCGAGAGGGTGGCGTTTGAGGTGAGGAGCATTGAGGTTGGTCCGGGGAGTAGGTGTGTAGTTGTTAGTGGGAAGTTGGAGGGGATGCTGGTGTCCTGATTAATGTGTATGCTTCAAATTAGGATGATGTAGATTTCATGAGGGAAGTGTTGGGGAAGATTCCAGATTTAAATATGCATCGGCTGATTCTGGGGGGACTTTTAATACCCCTCTAGACCTGAACATGATCAGCCAAAGCCGTTGAGGAGCCCGGCAGTGTCTAGGGAGCTGAGGGGCTTCATGGAGCACTTTGGGGGGTCGTCCCATGGTGGTTTGGGAGGCCGAAGGCGAAGGAATTATCAAATTCTTCCATGCACACCGTGTGTATTCCCGGATCAATTATTTTGCCATGGTTAAGGTGCTATGGGTGGGCTGGCTGACTGGGGTTTTCGGCAATCATGGTCTCTGACCACGAGCTGCACTGGGTGAATTTGCGGGTGGTTCAGGGGAGGCCCAACAGCTGCAGTGGTGGTTAAATGTGGGGCTGTTGGCGGATGAAGGGGTGTATGAACGGGTGAGGGCTGCCATTCAGGACTATGTGGAGGTGAATGATACGGGAGAAGTCACAGCCGCCACGTTATGGGAGGCATTCAGGGCTGTAGTTAGAGGGGAGTTTATCTTGATTCGGGTGCATAGTGACAGGGTGAAGCGGGAAGAAAGGGCAAGGCTGGTCGAGGAGATTTTGAATGTGGATAGGAGGTGCTTGGTGGCGCCTGAGGAGGCGTTGTTGAAGGATAGGCAGAGGTTCCAGGTGGAGTTGGTGCCAACGAGGACGGAGGTGGGGCAGTTGAGGAGGGCCAGAGGGACAGTGTATGAATACGGGGAGAAGGCAAACAGGATGCTGGCCCATCAGTTGAGGCCCGTACCAGCCTTCCCGAACAGGTGGCGGAATGTGGCGACTAGGGGCTTTTCACAATAACTTCATTGAAGCCTACTTGTGACAATAAGTGATTATTATTAAGCAGGCAGCGGCTAGCGAGAGTGGGAGATGAAGGGAGGTAAGGTGCGAATGGATCCGGAGGGATGAATGGGGTTTCTGAGGCCTTCTATAAGAAGGTATGCAAGTTGGAGTCCCTGAGGGGATGAGATGGTTCTTGGATGGGTTGGAGATTCCCAGAGTGAAGGAGGAGCGGTTGCAGGGCCTGGAGGCCCCGATTGGGCTATGGGAGGTGATGATAGGCAGGGAAGGCCACGGGTACAGATGGGTTCCCAGTGGAGTTTTATAAGAAGTTTGAGACAGAGCTGGGGCCACTGCTGGCCACTGCTGGGGCCACTGTATAATGAGGCGTGGGAGAGGCCGGAACACCTCCCTACTTTGTCAGAGGCTTCTATCTCCCTGATTCTTAAAATGAATAAGGACCCGAAAAAGTGTGGGTCATACCGCCCAATATTGTTGTTGAACTGGCGAAGGTGCTTGCATCGCGGATTGAGGACTGTGTGCTAGTGTTGATTGGAGAGGATTAGACGGGGAAGGCAAATTTCCAGAGGTTATTGAATGTGATTATAATGTCCTCGGGGGTGGGTGCAGGAGTTTGAGGTGATGGATGTGGAGAAGGCTTTTGACAGGGTGGAGTGGGCGTATTGTTTTGAGGTCCCATTTTTACTGGCCAGGTATTCTGTTAGTACTCGCTCTGACTGCTGTTTTTCGCCTTGGCGATAAAGTCACTGGCAATGGCGCTTACGGCGTCGAGGGATTGGAGAGGGATTGAGTGGGGGGAGGGAGGTGGGAGGGAGGGGGGCGGTCGAGCATAGAGTTTTGCTGTTTGCAGGCCATCTGCTATGATATATATCGGGTCGGATGGGCTTTTCTGGAGCGGGGCTGTGGGCTGGCATTGCCAAATTTGATCAATTATTATTGGGCTGCAAACGTTGCGATGGTGAGGAGATAGGCTGTGGAAGAGAGGTCAGTTTGGGGATGGGTGGAGGCAGCATTGTGCAGGGTACGTGCTTGAGGGTTTTGTTGTTGGCGTCTCTACCATTTTTACTGGCCAGGTATTCTGTTAGTCCTGTAGTGGCTTTAAGGGTGAGGGGGCAGGGTAGGTAGCACTTGGGGTTGGAAGAATGTCATGGGCGCCTATTTGCAATAACCATAGGTTTGTGCCGGTGAGGCTGAATGTGAGGTTCCGGGGTGGCGGTGGGTGGGGACCTGTTTATACGGGGTAAATTTGCAGGGCTGGAGATGTTGGGGGAATTGTTTGAGTAGCCTAAGGGGAACGGGTTTGGGTGCCTGCAGGTTCAGGATTTTGTGAGGAAAGAGGTTTCCCGGGGTTGCCGCCTCTGCTGCTGCAAGAAAAGCTTCTGTCGGAGGACGAAATAGGGGAGGGGAGCTGATGGAGTAGGAGGGCACCCGACTGGAGGATGTTAAACGCAAGTGGGAGGAGGAGTTGGGAGAGGAGCAGGGACATGGGTTGAGGCTTTGTAGAGGGTGAATGCATCTTCGTCACGTGCAAGGCTAAACCTCAACCAGTTTGAAGTGGTGCAGAGAGCCCAGCCCAAATGATGGTGGTGAGGATGAGCAGGTTTTTTTGAGGGGGTGGAGGATAGGTGTGGGTGGTGCGCGGGGGGGCCTGCAAATCACACCCATATGTTCTGGGCGTGTCTAAGATTTAGGGGGTCTGGCAGGGGTTTGTCATGATATGCACTCATGCACATAATGAGATACAGACAGGCAGTGACAGACACCCAGTACAGCCAATCAACACACAGGACAGAACACAACCAATCACCAGGCAGAACACTAGAAGGTGGTCTCGCACGATAAAACACACGAGGCATCAACACTTGTGGTAGTCGGCATTAGGGGTATTACGGTACCTAGGTTGAGGCTGTAAGATCATTGGTGTGGGAGGTACCTGAGACAGGAAGATCATTGGTGAAGCCTGCCTGCTGGTTCCTAGTAAGGTGGAGTATAAGAGCCTGTGTCTCCCTAGCAGCTGCATTCTGTACCTGCGCTGCTGGGGGAAACATCTAGTCCAATAAAGCCTTCAATTGCCATCCAATCTCGCTTCTGGAGTCATTGATTGAGCATCAATTTATTGGACTACGCTTTAAATAATGGAGCTCCGAATCAAGCTGGAGTGTCTGCAACTCAGCCCCCACGTGGCAAACTCAGCGGCAACCTTCAAACACTGGCTGGTGTGCTTCAACGGGCACCTCAGGACGTCCATGACTGCACCCACGGAGGACCAGAAGATGCAACTTCTCCACGCGAGGGTGAGCGCATAGATCTACACCCTCATCGAGGATGCGGACGATTTCGAGGCCGTGATGGCCCTGTTGAAAGGTCACTATATTCACCCAGTAAACCAGGTGACATCTGCTAGTGACAAGGCGAAAAATCCCAGGGGAATCGCTGGATGAATTTTACCGCGCGCTCCTGGTACTAGGGAGGAACTGTGACTGCCGCAAGTTTCAGCCAGCAACCACACAGAACTTTTAATCCGGGACGCATTCGTAGCAGGTATGCTGTCCTCCCAAATCCGTCAGCAGCTGCTGGAGAAAGAGACACTCCTCCACCTGCAAAGGTTGTGACAAAAAAAGCTATTTTGTGGCGGAATGCCAGGCCCGAGCGGTCGCCTCTGTCTCCGGGGGCGAACTGGGGCCGCCACTACAACCTTCTCCACGGGCCACGTGCGGGCCGCGGGCGTCGCCATCTTCATTTTCCCGAGACATGTGCGGGCCCCGGGCGCCGCCATCTTGTTCCCCAGGGACCATGTGCGATGCGTGGGTGCCGCCATCTTGCCCAACCCCAGCCATGTGCGACCCGTGGGCGCCGCCATCTTGGCTGGAGTCTCAGGACCCCGATTTGGATGACCACACACCGCCCGAGGAAAATCTTCAACTTTTACCACGACTCGCCTCAGTGACCCTGGACCAGTCTCGGCCCCGAACGCTCTCGACCGCGATGACGACCGTGCTCATCAACGGGTGTAAAACATCCTGCCTGATCGACTCCAGGAGCACAGAGAGCTTCATACACCCCAACATGGCAAGGTGCTGTTCGCCCCCCATACACCCAGCTAACCAAAGAATCTCCCTGTCCTCCGGGTCTCACTCTGTAGGGATCACAGGGTTCTGCGTAGCGAACCTCACGGTCCAGGGATGAGAGTTTAAAAATGTCCGACTCTACGTCCTCCCTCACCTCTGCGCTGCCACGCTCCTGGGAATGGACTTCCAATGCAACCTCCAGAGCTTAACCTTTAAATTCGGTGCCCCTATACCCCCCTCACTGTCTGCAGCCTCGTGACCCTCAAGGTCGACCCGCCTTCCCTTTTTGCGAACCTCACCCCGGATTACAAACCCGTCGCCACCAGGAGCAGACCGTACAGTGCCCAGGACCGGACCTTCATTAGGTCGGAAGTCCAGCGGCTACTGAAGGAAGGTATTACCGAGGCTAGCAACAGCCCCTGGAGAGTTCAAGTAGTGGTTGTAAAGACCGGGGAGAAGCACAGGATGATCATCGATTATAGTCAGACCATCAACAGGTATACGCAGTTCGACGCGTACCCTCTCCTCCGCATATCTGATTTGGTCAATCAGATTGCACAATACAAGGTCTTTTCCACGGTGGATCTCAAATCCACCTACCACCAGCTCCCCATCCACCCGGGCGACCGCATGTACACTGCATTCGAAGCAGATGGGCGGCTCTACCACTTCTTAAGGGTTCCCTTCGGTGTCACAAATGGAGTCTCGGTCTTCCAATGGGAGATGGACCGAATGGTTGACCGGTACGGTCTGTGGGCCACGTTTCCGTACCTCGACAACGTCACCATCTGCGGCCACGACCAGCAGGACCATGACACCAACCTCCGCAAATTCCTCCATACTGCAAAAACCCTTAACTTAACCTACAACAAGGACAAATGCATGTTCAGCACCGACCGTCTAGCCATCCTCGGCTACGCAGTGCATGATGGAGTCATAGACCCAGATCCCGAACGCATGCGCCCCCTCATGGAGTTCCCCCTCCCCCACTGCTCCAAGTCCCTGAAGCGCTGCCTGGGATTTTTTTCATATTACGCCCAGTGGGTCCCCAATTATGCGGACAAGGCCCACCCACTAATCCAATCCTCGGTTTTCCCCCTGTCAGCAGAGGCCCGCCAGGCCTTCAGCCGCATAAAGGTGGACATCGCAAAGGCCACGATGCATGCAATCGATGAATCCCTTCCCTTCCAAGTTGAGAGCGACGTGTCCGACGTAGATCTGGCGCCCACCTTCAACCAAGGGGCAGGCCCGTGGCCTTCTTCTCACGCACCCTCCATGCTTCAGAAATCCGTCATTCCTTCGTTGAAAAGGAGGCCCAGGCCATAGTAGAAGCTGTGCGGCACTGGAGGCATTATATGGCCGGCAGGAGATTCATGCTCCTCACTGACCTACGGTCGGGAGCTTTCATGTTCGATAATGCACAGCGGGGCAAGATAAAAAACGATAAGATCTTACGGTGGAGGATTAAGCTCTCCACCTACAACTATGAGATCTTGTATCGTCCCGGGAAGCTAAACGAGCCTCCTGATGCCCTATCCTGCGGCACATGTGCCAACGCACAAGTGACCGACTCCGGGCCCTCCATGAGGACCTCTGCCACCCGGGGGTCACTCGATTCTTCCATTTTATCGAGACCCGCAACCTGCCCTACTCCCTCGAGGAGGTCAGGACCGCAGCCAGGAACTGCCAAATCTGCGCGGAGTGCAAACCTCACTTCTACAGGCCAGAGAAAGCGCACCTGATAAAGGCTTCCCGTCCCTTTGAACACCTCAGTATGGACTTCAAAGGGCCCCTCCCCTCCACCGACCGCAACACGTACTTCCTGAACGTGATTGACGAGTACTCCCGGTTCCCATTCGCCATCCCCTGCCCCGACATGACTGCAGCCACCGTCATAAAAGCCCTCCACAGTATCTTTACCCTGTTCAGTTTCCCCGCCTACATACACAGCGATAGGGGGTCCTCCTTCATGAGCGATGATCTGCGTCAATTCCTGCTCTGCAAGGGCAACGCCTCGAGCAGGAAGACCAGTTATAACCCCCGGGGAAACGGACAGGTAGCGAGGGAGAACGGAATGGTCTGGAAAACCGTCCTAGTGGCCCTACGGTCCTGGAATATCCCAGTCTCCCGCTGGCAGGAGGTCCTCCCCCATGCACTCCACTCCATCCGATCACTGCTGTGTACCACAACCAACCAAACCCCTCACGAACGTCTCCTTGTCTTCCCTAGGAAGTCCTCCTCCGGGAACTCGCTCCCAACCTGGCAGGCAGCTCCTGGACCCATTCTGCTCCGTAAACACATGCGGGCGCACAAGTCGGACCCAGTGGTAGAGAGGGTCCATCTCCTTCACGCTAACCCCCAGTACACCTACGTGGCGTACGCCGATGGCTGGCAGGATACGGTCTCCCGACAGGACCTGGCGCCCTCTGGGTCCCCACCCACACACGCACCCACCAGCCCCACCCTCCCTCCCACTGGCGCACCCCACGGCTGCCCCTTTCCCAGGTGGATCGGTTCTTCCACTGGTCTCACCCAGGAGTGATGAAGCTACCGAAGAAGCCAAAGTCACACTACCGGAGTCACGGATGCCCAAGCCGGCGCCTGCATCACCGCCGAAACTGCGACGATCACAGAGGACGACCAGGGTCCCCGATTGACTAATTGCTTCATTCTGATATGTACATGTAAAATGAATACTGTAAATAGTTGTGACATGTAATAAAGCAAAACACTGTACCACCGACAGGTACCATCATAACCTCTACCACTGTATGACGCAAGAGCAACACCCCCGCCGGACTCATTTTTTTAACAGGGGGTGAATGTGGTAGTCGGTATTATGGGTATTACGGTACCCTGGTTGATGCTGTAAGACCATTGGTGTGGGAGGTACCTGAGACAGCAATATCATTGGTGAAGCCTGCCTGCTGGTTCCGCCCAGTAAGGCGGAGTATAAGAGTCTGTGTCTCCCCAGCAGCTGCATTCTGTACCTGCGCTGCTGGGGGAAACATCTAGTCCAATAAAGCCTTCAATTGTCATCCAATCTCACTTCTGGAGTCATTGATCGAGCATCAACACTCTGCCTCTTTCCACTGGTGACAACTGGAATAACAGTCAAGGTGTATATATCAGTTAGCACCTTCTACACGTGGCTCAGAGCTAGTCAGGTCTAGTTAGTTATAGTAAGCACGCTTCGATCAGTAGAGTGTCAAACCCACAGCGAACTGTGTGCACTGCTTAACAAGTTCAATAAAACGTATTGAACCAACACCTGAGTTTAGAGTCTACTTTCAAGTACAACTGCATCCAGTTGCAGTCGGTGTTACCCCAGGGTGATTAACACGACATGGTACCAGTAGTCTACTATTTCTAAGTGGTTTACTTCGAGTGATTCCGTGACGACCAGCAAGTGCCTTCCAGCGGCATGGAGAAGATCCAGCCCCCTCCACAGCTACGGATCTTCGGCAATCTCGGTGCCAACTGGCGGGTCTTCAAGCAAAGGTTCCTTCTCTACATTGAGGCCTTTGACCTCGAGGATGCGTCCGATGCCAGAAAAATCATGCTGCTCCTATCAACAGCGGGGGACCAAGCCATCCAGATTTTCAACTCGTTTACTTTTACCGACGGCCAGGACAAGACCAAATTAAAGACCGTTTTTGAGAAGTTCGACAGTCTCTGTGAAGTCGAAACAAACAAGATCTTTGAGCGCTATATCTTCCAGCAATGCCATCAGGGTAAGGATGAACCGTTCCAATTCTTTCTAACTCATCTCCGTATATTAGCGCAGTCCTGCAATTATGGTGAAACCGCTGATTCCATCATCAGGGATCAGATCGTGTTTGGGATGCACTCCGATTCCTTGCGGGAGCAACTCCTCAAAATTAAGCACATGACCCTGCCAGTCGCAATCGAGACGTGTATAATGCCTGAGCATGCGAGATATCGGTACTCACGTCTCAAATCGGCAGAATACGAAAAACCTGCCTCCCACGAGGCAGAGAGTGTACAGGCCATCGTCCGGATGCAACGCCTCAGTATCAATGAAAGCGGCCATTTTGCGCGCTTTTCCCAGGGCCCCATGCATGCGCAACAAGAACGGGAGAATGAAGCGCCCGAAACACAAATTGCGCAGGTGTGAACGTCGGCTGACCACACTGCGCATGTGCGACGACGCACGGAGCGTAACAACGTCAACGTCATCACGTCCCTGAACTGCGGCGCCGCCCACTTAAAGCAGCAATGCCCTGCAAAAGGCAGGCGATGTTTAAATTGCGGGAAGCCTGGACATTATGCAGCCTTGTGCAAGTCTGCAACACCAGTCACGGCCCAGCGATGCCAATTCCAACGCAAGTGCGTTTGATGTGTACAGCAAGGTTTACTGGATTCTGATCCTGGTAGCACTATGGATCCAGAGGACGACTGCCTGGAGTCCCCCTATCATGTGGGCATCATCACTACATGTGAGTATGCCTCCTCAAATTCAGCAAGACGCCTATCGATCCTCAATGTGGATTCTGCGGACGAATGGCGTGCTGTCATACACGTTAACCAATGCAGCATCCAGTTCAAGCTGGACATTGGTGCTTCTGCCAATCTCACTCTCAAGCTGATTTTGACCGCATTAAAAAGCAACCCAAAATTCTTCTGCCAGCCTGCCAGCTCCTCGATTATAATGGCAATGCCATAACTGCATTAGGATCTTGTCATCTATTCGTCTCCAACAAGAACATCAATGTCACACTGCGATTCGAAACTGTCAAGCCAGATAAGGCATCCCTGCTTGGTGTCCATGCATGCAAGCTACTCAACCTCGTACAGCGAGTCCATGCCATGTCCTCTGCCAATGTGGATCTTCAGGCTGACATTGATAACATGTCAATATCCGGATGTGTTTGATGGAATGGACACTCTGCCGTACTGCTACAAGATCCTACTCAGATCTGATGCCACGCCTGTGATCCATGCTTCACTCCGGGTGCCGGCTCCTCTGAAGGAACGTTTAAAGGCACAGCTACAGGAGCTCCAAGACCAGGGCATCATTTCCAAAGTGACGAAACCGACTGACTGGGTCAGCTTGATGGTCTGTGTGAAGAACCCCTCAGGTGAGTTGCGGATATGCATAGATCCCAAAGATCTTAACCGGAACATAATGCGGGAACACTACCGATCCCGAAGCGGGAGGAACTGACCAGTGAGATGGCACACGCCAAATTCATCACAAAGCTAGATGCATTGCGTGGTTTCTGGCAGATACAACTGGACGAGTCCAGCAGGATGCTCTGCACGTTCAATACACCTTTCGGAAGGTACTGTTATAACCGGATGCCGTTCGGCACTGTCTCAGCCTCTGAAATCTTCCACAGGATCATGGAACAGATGATGGAGGGCATTGAGGGTGTGCGTGTCTATGTAGATGATGTAATCACATGGTCCACGACCCCCGAGGAACACATATCTCGTCTTAAACAAGTCTTTTGACGTGTCCATGGAAACGGCCTCAAGCTGAACAAGGCCAAGTGCTCCTTTGGCATGTCAACCATCAAGTTCTTGGGTGACCAGATATCCCAGCAGGATGTGTGACCAGATTCGGACAAAGTCAAGGCCATTAACACCATGAAGACCCCGGAAGACAACAAGGCGGTACTACGCTTCCTCGACATGGTGAACGTCTTGGGAAAATTGATTCCCAACTTGACCTCACACACCACGGCTCTCAGGCATCTGGTGAAGAAGTCCACTGCATTCCAATTGCTACCCACACAACAAGCAGAATGGCTCGAGCTCAAAGCAAAGCTCGCCACTGCTCCGGTACTAGCGTTTTTTGAACCGGACAGGGAAACAAAAATCTCCACGGACGCAAGCCAGGACGACATTGGTGCAGTGCTGCTCCAGAAGGATGACTCATCGTCCTGGGCTCCAGTTGCTTATGTGTCAAGGGCCATGACTCCTACTGAACAGAGGTGCGCTCAAATAGAAAAAGAGTGCCTGGGCCTCCTAACTGGCATTTTAGATTCCATGATTACGCTTACGGTCTACTTACATTCACAGTGGAGACTGACCACAGACACTTGGTCCATATCATTCATAAGGACTTGAATGAGATGACAGCCAGGCTTCAGCGCATTTTCCTTCGACTCCGAAGGTACGATTTTGAGTTAGTATACACACCAGGCAAGGAGCTGATAATTGCGGATGCCCTGTCCCACCCCATCACCTCGCCCTGTGAACAGGTTGACTTCATCCGCCAGATTGAGGCACAGGTACTGCTGTGTGCCAGCAACCTCCCGGCCTCAGATGAAAGAGTGATCAGCATTCGTGAAGAGACTGCCAAATACCCTCTTTTGCAGCGTGTAATGCACCACCCTGTAAAGGTTGGCAAAAAGGGCAATGCCCTCAGTTCTTTAATGTGAAGGATGACCTGACAGTCGTCGAGGGGATCCTTCTCAAGCTAGATTGTATCGTTATTCCTCACAGTCTGCGGAGCTTAGTGCTCAAACAAATCCACAAGGGACACCTAGGTGTCGAAAAGTGTAGGCGCAGGGCCCGACAGGCTGTCTATTGGCCTAGAATCAGCCAGGACATACCCAACATGGTCCTCAATTGTGCGACCTGCCAGCGTTTCCAGCCTGCTCAAACAAAAGAAACACTCCAGCAACACGAGATCGTGACCTCTCCGTGGTCCAAGGTGGGAATCAACCTTTTTCACGCCAATGGGCGTGACTATGTGCTCATCATAGATTACTTCTCAAATTACCCAGAAGTTGTGAAGCTGTCAGACCTCACATCAAGGACAGTCATCAAGGCCTGCAAGGAGACATTTGCCAGGCATGGTATTCCACTCACTGTCATGAGTGACAATGATCCCTGCTTCCACAGCCAAGAATGGTCCAATTTTGCCAAGTCGTACCAATTCAACCACATCACCTCAAACCCACACTACCCGCAGTCCTACGGGAAGGTTGAGAAAGGGGTCGACATAGTGAATCAAGTGCTCTGCAAGGCTGCGGACTCTGCTTCTGACGTCAACCTTGCGCTGTTGGCGTACAGGGCAACCCCTCTGTCCACCGGTATGTCTCCAGCTCAACTCCTCATGAATAGAGACCTGCGGACGACTGTTCCAGCCATACACTTACCAGACCTGGATCACCTCCCAGTGCTGCAAAAGGTGCAGCAACTCAGGAACCGGCAAAAGCTGACGTACGATGCTCATGCTACCGATTTGCCTGTGCTATCTCCGCAAGATGCTGTTCGCATCAAGCTACCTGATGGAGGCTGGTCAGCCCCAGCTGTTGTTGTTCGACAGGCTGCTCCCAGGTCGTTTGTGGTTCGTATGGCTGATGGCTCCATTGTTAGGCACAACAGAAGGGCACTACGCAAAGTTGCCTGCCCACCACCAGATCCTACTTTTCCATATGTTATGGTGCTTCCTCCGGACACCTCGCACCATGAGGCCACCAATCTGTCAGCAACCCCACCTCTCAGACGGTCGACAAGGATCAGACGCATGCCCCAAAGATTGGACTTGTAGACATTTATCTTGTAAATTTTGTTCTGTATCTGCACGCTAGACACCTCTTATGTATATATTCATCCACTCGCTTTCATCCACTCGCCATTTATTGTTAATAGTTCTACATATAAATACAGTCGCATATGCTCCAAGCAACCAACATTTTTTCTTTAAAAAAAGGGGAGATGTCATGATATGCACTCATACACATAATGAGACACAGACAGGCAGTGACAGACACCAAGTATAGCCAATCAACACACAAGACAGAACACAACCATCACCAGGCAGAACACTAGAAGGTGGTCTCCCACTATAAAACACACGAGGCATCAACACTCTGCCTCTTTCCACTGGTGACAACTGGAGTGACAGTCAGGGTGTATATATCAGTTAGCACCTTCTACACGTGGCTCAGAGCTCGTCTGGTCTAGTTAGTTACAGTAAGCACGCTTAGATTAGTAGAGTGTCAAACCCACAGCGAACTGTGTGCACTGCTTAATAAGTTCAATAAAGCGTATTGAACCAACACCAGAATTTGGAGTCTAATTTCAAGTCCAACTGCATCCAGTTGCAGTCCGTGTTACCCCAGGGTGATTAACACGACAGGGTTCTCGGATGTTATGTCCGAGATTCTGGGATGAGGGTGGCCCCGGGTCCGGAGGTGGTGATATTTGGGGTGTCGGTAGATCTGTGAGCACGGGGCGGGGGCTGGGGGGTTTGTGGGGACAGGCGATGTATTGGCCTTTGTATCCCTGCTAGCCGGGAGACGGGTGTTGGAGGGACTCAGAGCCACCGAAGGCAGGGGTGTGGGTGAGCGACCTGGCAGATTTTCTGCAGTTAGAGAAGATCAGGTTCGCTCTGCGGAGTGGGCAGAAGGTTCACTCGGAGGTGGAAACTGTTCATCGATTTATTCAGGGAGGATTCAGGGGTGAGCAAAGGGTGGTTGGTTTTAGGGGGGAGGCTTAAGGGGTTGGGGGTCGGTATCAGAGGGGCCAGAGGGTTTGTGTTGTTGGGTGTGTTGTTGTGATGGTCTTTTGTTGCTCTGGTTGTCCTTTTGATATTTGTATATTTATATTTCGTTGAAAGGACCTGAATACAAATATTTTTAAAGAGGTCATCCAGCCTCGCCTTACTCCCTTGGAACTCAACATGGCTGAACTCCCTCTGTCTTGATTCCTCTACTATAGTTGTGTCCCTATTGTACTTATGCTCTGTGTCCTCTTGCCCTGCCAAACTAGTTTAAACTACTCCCAACAGCACAACAAACCCACCCACAAGGACATTGGTCTCATTCTGATTCAGATGGTCAGACGATCCCTCTTGGACATGTCCCACCGTCCCCAGAAACGGTCCCAGTGATCCTGGAATCTAAAGCCCTCCATCCCTGCACCAACTCTTGAGCCACGCATTATCGGTCCTGTTTATTTCTGTACTCGCTAGCATGTGGCACCAGACGTTAACCAGAGATTACAACCTCTGAGGTCCTGCTTTTTAATCTGCTGCCTAGCTCGCTGAATACTTGATTCAAGACCTCAGCTTTCATTCCACCTTTATCATTAGTACCAATATGTACATGATCTTTGCCTTATCACCCTCCCCTTTAGGATGCCCTGCAGCCTCAGGAAGGCCAGGAGTCATGCCTGAGGCCACAAAGATGCCCTGCCCCTTCCCCTATCACTGTCACTCTTCATTCCTTCTTCCTCCCCTCTTGTACAGTTAGGCCACTTGTCGTACCAGAAGCTTGGCATGACATCACTGAGGAACCAGTGTTCCTCAGTGAGGAATCAGGTTGCAAAATGGAAACGCGGTTTGAGAGCGGGACCCCAGCAGACTTCTGCACTACCTACATGTTTCTATTGGACTGCTTAATGGCCACTATTCTTTCCTCCAGTCCCTTGGGCTGTGGTGTGACCACCTCTCTAAACATGCTCGCCATGTAACTCTTAGCCTCGCGGATGCGCCGCCGTGTCTCCAGCCACCGCTCGAGTTCTGAAATCCGGAGCTCAAGTTTTTGCAGTTGGGAGCACTTCCTGCACATGTGGGAGCTTCTCTTCCTCACAAGGACCCAGTTGCTAAGCAACAACCACATACTTATGTCTTTTGTTTATTCTTCACACCATAGCCATCTCTAATCACAAGTTGGAACTTAACCAACCCCCCACATACAAACACTGTTGTCTAGCATGAATCTAACTATAGGTTTTACCTTTCCAGGCACAGAAACATTCAATTCAACCCACTAATGTTTACCAAGACAAATATAAATCCCTTAAAACTAATTTTATTTTCCTAACACACTCCTGCTCCAGGAGTGATTCCCCAAACCACAGTGCTGCTCACCCCTCTTTGGACTTGCCTTACAACCCTAACAGTGACCCTCTCAAGACGAACTTGATTTTCTCTAAACAGAGAAAGCTAGCCATGTCCGATAGCCAGGTCTCCGCCTTGGGGGGGCTTTGAGTCCCTCCATGCTAATAGTATCCGTCTCCTGGCTACTTGGGAAGCAAAGGTCAGAACATCTGCCTCTTTCTCCTCCTGGATTCCCGGGACTTCTGACACCCTGAAAGTCGCCACCTCTGGACTCAGCGCCACCCTTGTTTTTAACACCACGGACATTATGTCCGCATACCCCTACCAAAATCCACTAAGCTTTGGACTTGTCCAGAACATGTGGACATGGTTCGCCGGTCCTCCCCCAAATTTGCGCACTTGTCCTCCACCCCAAAGAATCTGCTCATCCGGGCCACTGTCATGTGAGCCCGGTGAACGACCTTAAATTGTATCAGGCTGAGCCTGGCACATGTTGCAGACGTGTTGACTCTACTCAACGCGTCTGTCCATGGACCATCCTCTAACTCACCTCCCAGCTCTTCCTCCCACTTGCGCTTCAGCTCCTCGGTCTGCGTCTCCTCCGACACCATAAGCTCCTTATCAATGTCTGAGACGCTCCCTTCTCCTACCCACCCTCTGTAAACTACCCTGTCCTGAACCCCCTTAGCGGTAGGAGTGGGAAGGTTGACACCTGTTTAGGAAGGAAGTCCCGCACCTGCAGATACCTGAATTCATTTCCCCTCGCCAACCCAAACTTATCCTCCAAAGCCCTCATACACGGAATGCTCCCCTCTATGAACATATCCCCCATCATCTCAATCCCCGCTCTCCACCATAACCAGAGCCCCCCGTCCATACTTCACGGGGCAAACTGGTGATTATCACAAATTGGGGCCCAGACCGAAGCTCCCACTGCTCCCACATGCGCCTCCACTGACCCCAAACTCTCATGACCGCCACCACCGCTGGACCGGTGGAGTACCATGCCGGCGGGAATGGCAGAGGCGCAGTTACCAGCGCCCCCAACTGGTGCCCTTACATGAAGCTGCCTCCATACGCACCCATGCTGACCCCTCCCCCACCACCCACTTCCTGATCATGGCTATATTCGCCGCCCAGTAATAGTTGCTAAAATTTGGCAGCGCCAGCCCGCCCTCTCCCCGACTCAGCTCAAGCATTACCTTCCTTACTCATGGGGTCTTGCCCGCCCAGACGAAGCCTGTGATCACTCTGTTGACCCGCTTAAAAAAGGACCGCGTAATAAAGATGGGGAGACACTGAAATACAAATAGGAATCTCGGGAGGACCGCCATCTTCACCGTTTGCACCCTCACAGCCAGAGACAACGGAAGCACGTCCCATCTCCGAAAATCGTCCTTCATTTGGTCCATCAGCCGGGCCAAATTCAATTTATGTAGCCGGTCCCATTCCCGCGCCACTTGGATGCCTAGGTACCCTAAACAGCAGCTCTCCCAGTCGCCTCTCCTGTCCCCTCGCCTGGACCGCAAACATCTCACTCTTTCCCATATTAAGCTTTTACCCTGAAAACCGGCCAAATTTTCCTAGAGTCCTCATGATTTCTTCCATCCCCTCTATTGAGTCCGAAACGCACAGAAGCAGGTCATCCGCATAGAGCGAAACCCTGTGCTCCAGCTCCCCCCCGGACCAGTCCTCTCCAGCCCCTCGAGGCTCTCAGAGCAATTGCCAACGGCTCTATAGCTAGCGCAAACAATAGTGGGAGAGGGGGCATCCCTGTCTCGTCCCCCGGCGCAGTCTAAAGTAGTCCGATGTTGTCCTATTCGTCCGTACACTTGCCACAGGAGCCTGATACAATAAACTGACCAAGTGAAATAAAGCCCCGCCCGAATCCGAACCGTCCCAGTATCTCCCACAGATAGTCCTATTCAACCCGATCAAAAGCCTTTTCTGCATCCATTGCGATCACTACCTCCAACTCCCTACCTTCCAGGGACATCATGATCACATTTAACAGCCTTCTTACATTGGCCGCCAACTGCCTGCCCTTAACAAACCCCGTCTGGTCCTCCCCAATAACGTCCGGAACACAATCCTCAATCCTGGAGGACAAGATTTTGGCCAGCACCTTGGCATCTACATTCAACAGGAGGAGCGGCCTGTAGGACCCACACAGCTACGGGTTCTTGTCCCGCTTAAGAATCAGCGAAATCGTTGCCTGTGACATCGTCGGGGGCAACACCCCTCTTTCCCTTGCCTCATTGAACATCCTCATCAACACCGGCCCCAATATCCCCGAGAGCTTTTTATAAAAATCCACTGGGTACCCGTCCGGACTCGGGACCTTACCCGCCTGCATGGCCTTCAAGACCTCCACTATCTCTTCCTGCCCGATTGGGGCCCCCAGCCCTTCTACCCGCTCCCCGTCCACCTTTGGGAAATTCAGCCCCTCCAAGAAGTGACTCATCCCCTCCGGCCCCGTAGGGGGTTCCGACCTATACAGCCAGCTGTAGAAATCCCTAAACGCCTTATTCACCCCTGCTTGATCACCAACCAGATTCCCATCTCCGTCCTTTACTTTCCCTATCTCCCTAGCTGCCTCCCTCTTCCTAAGCTGCTGTGCAAGCATTCTGCTAGCCTTCTCTCCATACTCATAGATCGCCCCCCTGCGCCTTTCTCAGCTGCTCCATCGCCCTCTCTGTGGTCAGCAAGCTAAACTCTGCCTGTAGCCTCCGCCGTTCCTTTAAAAGCCCTGCCTCTGGGGTCTCCGCATACCTCCTATCAATCTGTAGTAACTCCTTTACCAGTCGGTCCGTCTCCGCCCTGTCCACCTTCTCCCTATGGGCCCGTATCGAGATCAGCTCCCCTCTGACCACCGCCTTCAGTGCTTCCCAGACCATCGCTGCTGAAATTTCCCCCGTGTCGTTGACCTGCAGGTAGTTCTGAATACATTTCCTCAGCCGCTCGCACACCCCTTCGTCAGCCAAAAGTCCCACATCCAACCTCCAGTGGGGGCGCTGGTTACTGTCTTTACTAACCTGCAGGTCAACCCAGTGCGGGGCATGGCCTGAGATTGTAAACATCGAGTACCCCGTGTCCACCACCCCAGCCAGCAAGGCCCTGCTCAAAATAAAGAAATCAATCGGGGAGTACACTTTATGCACGTGTGAGTAGAAGGAGAATTCCTTCACCCTCGGCTGCCCAAATCTCCATAGATCCACCTCCCCCAATCAGCTCCATGAACCCTCTTAGTTCCTTTGCCATTGCTGGCACCCTGCCCGTTTTCGAGCTTGACCGGTCCAAGTCAGGGTCAATAACTGTGTTGAAGTCCCCTCCCATGACCAACCTGTGCGAGTCCAGGTCCGGTATCTTCCCCAGCATCCTCTTTATAAACTCCACATCATCCCAATTTGGCGCATACACATTTACTAATACCACCTGCACCCCCTCCAGTTTCACACTGACCATAATGTACCGACATCCCACATCCGAATCTATTCTACCCGCCTCAAACACCACCCGCTTATTGACCAGGATCGCAACCCCTCTAGACTTTGAGTCTAGTCCCGAGTGAAAGACCTGACTGACCCAGCCTTTCCTCAGTCTAACCTGGTCAGTTACTCTAAGGTGCGTCTCTTGCAACATTACCACGTCCGCCTTCAATCCCCTAAGATGCGCGAACACAAGTGCCCTTTTGACTGGCCCATTTAACCCTCGAACATTCCAGGTGATCAGCCTAGTTGGGGGGCTCATTGCCCCCCCCCCCCCGCCGATAAGCCATCCCCTTTTTGAGGCCCGCCTCCAGCCCATGCTCCGCCCCTCCACAGGTCCATCCCCAGGCAGCCCCCGCCTCCAATCTCCTCTCTGTCCCTCAGCCCAAGTCCCTCCCTCATCAGCAGAACGTTCACACCCCCTCCCCCCCAGTAACAACACCCTGTAACCCAACCACTTTACTAAACCAAACATATGCACACCCCCCACTGCGCTTCCGAGAGCTAGCTTGGTGGCCCCCCTCTCTGGCGCCAGATAGTCTCCCGCCTATTGTTCCCTCCCCATCCCCCCCCCCCCTCATACAAACAAACTCCAACATCAAACAATCCCCACACAATTGCCCAACAGAAAAACACCAAGATCAAAACAAGCACACCTCCATCCCCAACAGTGCAAATGAAAACCTTAACTCACTCAGCTCTACCGTTGGTTCCAAATCAATGCAAACGGCATCACAAACATCTTCCATGAAACGCAAAACGAGAAACTTTTTACAAAAACAGAGAAGCAAAAAGAAAAAACAGAAACATGAACATTGCAGCCAAGTTCAAAAGTTCTCAATCCATCACCAGCCCTTTCTTTTTCGCAAAGTCCAACGCGTCCTCAGGCGACTCGAAGTTGAAGTGCTGATCCTCAAGCGTGTCCCAGAGACGGGCTGGGTATAACAGTCCAAACTTCACCTTTTTCTTAAAAAGGATCGACCTGATCTGGTTGAAGCCTGCTCTCCTCCTGGCCACCTCTATGCACAGGTCCTGGTAAACCCGCATGATGCTATTGCCCCATTTACAGCTCCGTGTCTGCTTGGCCCACTGTAGAATGCGCTCCTTATCCGAGAACCTGTGGAATCTCACCACCATTGCCCTCGGAGGTGGGGGGGGGGGTGTCTCCCATTCGCGGCTTCCTCGCGAGTGCTCTGTGAGCCCTGTCCACCTCCAAGGGCCGTGAGAATGCCCCATCCCCCAGCAGCTTCACAAACATGTCTGCGATGTATGCCCCAGCGTCCGTTACCTTCGGACCCCTCCGGGAGACCAACGATTCTTAGATTCTGCCGGCGGGATCTATTCTGTAGGTCCTCCACCTTCTCCAGGAGTTTCGTCTGCTAGTCCCTCAGCATCCCCACCTCCAGCTCCACCGCAGTCTGATGTTCCTCCTGCTCAGCCACCGCCTTCGCCACCTTCTGGATCACCCGATCCTGAGCATCCAATCTATGCTCCAACCGCTCAATTGACTCTTTTATCGGGTCCAAGCAGTTCTGTTTCTGCATAGCAAAGCCTTCCTGAATGACTTGCATCAGCTGCTCCATAGACTGCTGGGTCGACAAGCCAGAGGTCCGAACCTCCGCCATGCTGTCTCCCGCTGCAGCTTCAGCCCAAGCCTTCGCAGTCTTTTTGTTTCTGCCCTTACAAACACTTCTAGTCCTTCTCTCCATGCACCGAAGTGGGAATTCAGTAAACATTTGCCACTAACATCCGTTTTACAATTCAAGTCTGGTAGGAAAACGGGGGAAAGGTCCAAAAGTCCGACCAGAGCGGGAGCCACCAAATGTGCGACTTACTCCTTCATAGCTGCCACCGGAAGTCTCTGGTCTCCTATTTATTGATGCACGCTCTGTACTTCTAGTCAGCTTCAAAAATGAACTTGATTACCAACCCAAGAAATTACTTCTGAAAGGTAATGACTTGTGCAGATGAATGCAGAAACCAATTTGAGCAAGAAGCCAGCTTTTGCTTCCACAAGCAGAGATGAAACAAATGATCAATCAAACTATGTTCTTGCTGGTACAGGCTGGGGAGGACTTCAAGATAATTCTGCACTTCTTTGAGTAGTTCTGTAACACTGGCTCCGAAGTGGAGATGGTCAATAGCTTTAGGTTCTTGGGGGTCACCATCACCAACAGTCGGTCGTGGTCCACTCACAATGACGCAACAATCATGAAAGCCCAACAACGTCTCTACTTCCTATGAAAGCTAAAGAAATTCCACATTTCTGCATCGACTCTCTCAAACTTCTACAGATGTGCGATAGAGAGCATCCTATCCGGCTGCACCACAGCCTGGCATGGCAACTGCTTGGTCCAAAATCGCAAGAAACTGCAGAGTGTGGTGAACTCAGCCCACCGCATCACACAAGCTTGCCATCCTCCCATTGATTCTGTCTACTCCTCCCACTGCCTCAGGAAGGCAGACAGCATTGTCAGAGACCCCTCACACCCAGGCTTTCCCCTCTTCCAGACCATTCCATTAGGCCAAAGATACAGAAGTCTGAAGACCCACACATCCAGACATAGGAATAGTTTCTTCTCCACAGCTTCTAGACTCCTCAATGACTCCCCCTCAGACTGATCTTTTCCCTGTAAGACACCATTCATGGCGCCCTATGCTGCTCTTGTTCATGTATTTGCTTTGATTGGCCCTTGTTCCGTTCTGTTACCAATCACAGTTTGTCAATGTACTTTGTTGTTTATTCTTTTTGTCTGGCATGTACGTACTGTGTACGTTCCCTTGGCTGCAGAAAAATACTTTTCACTGTACTTCGGTACATGTGACAATCAATCAATCACTCATTTGCTTTACTGAACACATAAAGATTAAACTGGCTCAGACTTTAAAATGCAGACAGCCTTTGTGTTTATTTGCACCACATGTTGTCTAGACTGGATATCTAATTGGTCCCCTTGGAGGTCAAGACACAGTACTTGAGCCCACACGAGCTATTAGAATGGTTGCGTGGGATCAAAATCCAGAGAGAATCAGAAAAGGTGTTTCTCTCCGGCGAGATCGGGATTGCAATTTACATCCCACCTCACCAGTGGAGCAACACAAAGCATGCCAGAGGAGCCCAGAAATCTAATCTTAATATGCCGGCATGTCATTAGTGAGCACTCACTCTGGATCTTAGCCGCTCACTGAATATTCAATGGTCGTGTTGGCACCAGGTTTACATAAACGTGAATCTGGCGGCCTCACCTCCAAGAGGGATATCGGAGGTGAGCGCCCGGGCTGCCATGAATCTCTAGGGTGTTCATTGCTCTGGGTGCACTGGCAAGGTCACAGAATGCACAGATGGGGAAGGGTCGCTAGCAGGCCTTACCTTCCCTTCATTTTGGGGCGCAGTTACTTTAAGGGTGTCTGGAGACTGGCATGCAGGTATCACTTCCTGTGTCCTCCTTGCTGGGCTTGTAAAAATCATGGCAGAGGGAGTGTCCAGCCTTAGTGGGAGCTGGAAAGTGGGTGCAAGGAGGTGATTATAGAGGGTCAGCAGTGGGGGCATTTGTGACGTTCTTTGGTGGATGCTGAATTGCCTACTTCTGCTCCTAATTCCTATGTTCCTATGTTCTACTTGGGAGTCCATCTTTGGCCGGCTGAGGAAACCTGGACAGCAAATTGGCAGAAGCTTGAAGCCAAGGTCACTGCTAGTCTGAGACGCTGGACCGGAATACTGTGAGTGCTGTCTTACAAGGGTTGAGTTCTGGTCATAAACTAGCTGATTGGCTCCATGTTGTAGCACCAACTGGTCACTTTGACCGCTCCCCCAACATTGTCACAAAAATCCAGAGAATGCTCAGGCAGTTCTTCTGGGACAAAAAACTGCACTGGATCGCTGCTGAGGTTTTGAGACTCCCACTAAGGAAGGTCGGCCAGGTGCTGGTTGCCTCCTCACCCAAGTGACAATCTTCTGCCTTCAGACCCTTCAGCGATACCTCTATGCCAAGCCTCCTCCTAAATCATAGAATCATAGAATTTACAGTGCAGCAGGAGGCCATTTGGCCCATCGAGTCTGCACCAGCCCTTGGAAAGAGCACCCACTTAAGCCCACACCTCCACCCCATTCCTGTAACCCAGTAACCCCACCTATCCTTTTTGGAAACTAAGGGCAATTTAGCGTAGCCAATCCACCTAACCTGCACATCTTTGACTGTGAGAGGAAACCGGAGCACCCGGAGGAAACCCATGCAAACACAGGGAGAATGTGCAGACTCCACACAGACAGTGACCCAAGTTGGGAATCGAACCTGGAACCCTGGAGCTGTGAAGCAACTGTGCTAACCACTGTGCTATTGTGCCACCTACCACTGTGTTACAGTGCTGCCAACGGCAACGTATTTTGTCCATCAGGCGCATCATCTGATGATGACCTGGCAGGCCTTCCCAACTCCTCGCAGCCATTGTCCATTTTTTACCAGGACCTACTCTAAGTCTGGAACATGGCTGCCTCATGCCACAGCTCTCAGGGAGCCGCTGCTCAGGAATCTACACCTCCACCAATACCATTTCAGGAGGCTGGTGGAGGGACGGGCTTGGGATACCAAGTTGGCCAGAATCGGGGACGTGCTGGTTGGTGGAGGAGTAGGCTGGGTGACACTCGCAACCAATGCCACCCATGGCATCAAAACAGTCGTGCTCGGAACAGATAGCACACGTGACCTCTAGGTGGCGCAGGTATGCGGTGAACTCCCATCTGAGCGCACCCCTGCTCAGACTGAATTTCAGATTGGCCACGAATGCCCACCCCCCATCGAGTGCTGGAGCCCCACGGCCCAGGCTTAGCAATGTCCTAGGCTCCTGCACCGCTCCGAGTGCCGGACCCTGGGACCTCCCTGCCTCCACCTGTTGTGGATCATCAGCTGTGAGGTGCTCACCAGTGAGTGACCCAGAAGCCTGTCTAATAGTAAATCCTACCGAGTGTGAGTATCTGCGCTGGTGGAAGATGCGGCTGACAGATGTGACGTCTCTTCAATGTTGATGTCCGGGAATTCACCCTCGGAGTTGCTCAGGCCAGTGGTATCCACGAGACATGAGGATGGTCTGGGCTGTTCACCTGATTACCCTGCAAGGGAAGCGAGATGGCATTAATAAGTCACGGGGGGTAAATGATGTGACATGCATAATCACGTGAGGCTTGAGGAATTACTGTGTGTCCTGAGGGTTCTCACTTTTCCTCACAGCCCCCACTTTGCCACCTGCACAGGCACAGACTTGGTCCTCCAGCTCAATAGCTCTTTCCCCAAATGGGGTGAGATATGTGAGCTCGCGCATGGCTCTGGATTGCTGTGCCCACTCACGCATGTTATGCTCGAGTTTGTCCTGCGGAGAAACAGATGGGGAGATTGTAGGCATTGTCCTGCCGGTTCAAATAGTTAGCATGCGTGGAACTTGAGAGGGAGTGGAGATGTGAAGAGCAGAGTTGGTACTGGTGGCGGGGGGGGGGGGCACTGTGGCAATTGGCAGGGTGGGGGGGGGGAAAGAATGTCTCATGACAGGTGTTGGAAACCCGCGAGGTGGCTGGGTGAGAGATCACCTTCCAGATGCAAGGGGTGGGTGAGGGGGTGCAGCGAGAGACTGGAGGTGGCAGACTTCTCCTGGCTGCGTGAAGAAGATCATTCAATTTTTCTGTCCTGTCCTCTTCTCTAGGGTCCTGGCACTAATTAATGCAGCCACTGTCTCCCAGGTGGGGTTGGTCGCCTTACTGGATGGACATCGTCTGGAGCACGGGTATCAGAGGTCCTGCTTCTGCTACACCCCATCTAGGAGCCTGATGAAGGCTCTCTCCGAGAATCTAGGAGCAGACTTCCCGGCTATGATTGAATCTGGAATGAGTGCGGGGAAGGCATTTAAATGGGGCTCCCCACTGATTGCAGAGATTGCTCGGGGGCGAGTGAAACAGTGGGAATCTCCCACAAGCATGGCATGGTTCACATAAAGAAAAAAACTTTTGTTCGAGAGGCTCAATATTCCGTGAGATTTCCCGCAGGTGGGATTCACACCATTATTCTCACCAGAACTGACTTTGGAGTACGATCTAATGCCCTCGTCGCGCCAGACTCGTGAATTGACGAGGCCAGTAAATCTCGCGAAAGGCCCATTGACCGAGATCCAGATTTGCATATTCAAGTGAGCAGTTAGTCTCACTTGAATATGTCTGCGCCGGGGTTGCCCAAGGCACGGGATCATGGGGAGGCAGTGGTGGTATTGTTACTGAACTTGTAATCCCTAGACACAGGGTAATGCTCTGGGGACATGGGTTTGAATCCCACCAGGGTAGGTGGTGGAATTTGAATTCAATAATTAAAAACAAATTTGGAATTAAAAGTCCAGTGATGACCATGAAACCATTGTCGATTGTTGTAAAAATCCATCTGTATCGCTAATGTCCTTTACAGAAGGAAATCTGCCGTCCTTACTTGGCCAGGCCTACATGTGACTCCAGCCCCACAGCAATGTGGTTGACTCTTAAATGACCTCAGGGATGGGCAACAAATGCCGGCCCTGCCAACGACACCCAGATCCCATGAACAAATAAAGAAAAAAAAATCTTAACGGCCTCACCTTGGAGACTCTGAGTGGGCACCGCTTAACACTGGTTTCCACAAACGTGGACCAGATGTACTGTTGGGGGCGGCCCCCTGGCGATCAGGGCCTCCCGGGGTTTGGGGATCAAAGCAGAATGGTACCAGTACCCTGATGCCACCTGGGCATTGTCACTGCCAGACACCTTGGCCGTGGTGCCAGGCTGGCAGTGACACAATGCCCAGGTGGCATCTTGACCATGTCAGGGATTGGGGCCCGGAGTGCCCTGCCCTTTTGTGGTGGGGTGTGAGGGACTCGATGATCCCCTAATTAGTAAGTTGGGGCCTTGGGAGGTGTCAGGAGACCATGATGGGGTGTCCAGAGATCTCTCTCTGCACCAGCGAGCTGAGTTCATTCGTGCAAGAAATGAGCCTAGGTGTGGCCTTGGTGGGGCATTCCTCGCCAAGGCCCAGAAATGAAGCAGAGTCCATTTAGTAGTGGGGTCACTCTTAGTGCTGCAAGCACCGGGAAACTCCCCGCTAAATGTGCCCAAGACGGACTCTGTTTGATTTCTGTTAAATCGCAGCCATAGGCTTTGGTAAGATTCCGCCCAGCGTGTTTGTCTGGAGAGTGTATTTAATCTTATCTGTTGTGATTAATTCAAGGTCACCCTTGTACAATAGTGCAGTCGGATTTACATCTGTTGTTGTGAAGTTGTTAGTATCTATTATTAAGAAAGTGATGACAGGACATTTAGAAAGTCAAAACACAATCTATCAGGGACAGCACAGTTTCCTGAAGGGTTAATCGTGTTTGACTAATTTGCGTGAGTTCTTTGAAGATATAACAAGACAAGTGGATAATGGGGATCCGGTAGATGTAGTATATCTGGACTTCCAGAAGGCATTTGATAAGGTGCCACACAGAAGGTTGATTTACAAGGGTAGATCACGTGGGATTAGGAATAATTTATTAGCTCAGATAGAAGACTGGCTGCCGGCAGAAGGCAGAGTGTTGGGGTAAATGGGTCTTTTCCTAGTTGGCAAGATGAGGTGCCACAGGGTTTGGTCCTTGGGTCTCACCTATTTACAATATATATTAATGACTTGGATGCAGGGATAGAAGGTACTACAGCCAATTTTGCCGATGACACTAAAATAAGTGGGACAGAAAATTTTCAAATGGATATAAATAGGTTAAGTTGTGGGTCAAAATTTGGCAGATGGAGTTTAACATGGATAAGTGTGAGGTTATCCACTCTGGTCGGAAAAATGGAAAGGCAATTTATTATCTAATTGGAGAGAAACTTCAGAGTGTTTTGGTGCAGAGGGACCTTGGTGCCCTCATGTATGAGTCACAGAAAACTAGCATGCTGGCACAGCAGATAATAAGAAAAGCAAATGGAACTTTGGCCTTTATAGCTAAAGGAACAGAGTAGAAAAGTAGGAAATGTTGCTGCAACTGTACAAGGCATTGGTGAGACCGCACCTAGAGCACAGTGTACAGTTTTGGGCCTCTTATTTGATGAAGGATGTAGTTTCACTAGTGGCAGTTCAGAGGAGGTTCACTAGATTGATACCAGAGGTGAGGAAAACGCTTGCCTTGTGAAGAGAGATCGAGACATTTAGGCCGACACTCTCTCAAGTTTATATAGAGGAGATCTAATTAATGTATATAAAATGATATAAAAGGTTTTGACAAGGTAGTCACAGAGCGGATATTTCCCCTTGTGGGGCAATCTAGAACGAGAGGTCACAATTTTAGGTGAAGGGGCAGCAGATTTAAAACAGAGATGAGGAGCAATTATTTCTCTCAAAGGGTCGTGAATCAGTGAAATTCATTACCTCAGAGCACGGTGGATGCCAGGACATTCAGTAAATTTAAGGAGGAGATAGACAGATTTTTAATTGGCAATGTGTTGACGGCTTATAAAGAACAGGCAAGAAAATGGAGTTGAGGCCAAGACAAGATCAGCCATGATCACATTGAATGGTGAAGCAAGCTCGGGGGGTTGAATTGCCTATTCCTGCTCCTAGTTCCTATGTTCTGCCTGTTCACACAGAAAGGCATATATTACCCTCTTCCCGGTGTGACTGGCGGCGTGGGCGGGCTCCGGGGTCCTGGCGATCTGGCCCCAGGTGGTGCCCCCACGGTGGCCTGGCCCGCGATCGGGGCCCACCGATCCGTGGGCGGGCCTGTGGTTTCCTTGCATAGATATTAACTGTTAATACTTGTCTCGTTGACCTGTCGGGGGTGTCACTGCCTGCATATGCTGGCTGGCGTAGAGAGGGATTGGACATTGTCAAGCTCAGAGCTTGAGGTTTCAACTTACGTGATATTGTTCCTCGAGGTTATGCTGATGAAAATTTTGTTGTCTCTTCTTCTTATACAGATCTCGCTGGCACTGTTCTCATGCTTCCAGTCATGACCTCACAAGGCAACACTAATCAATTAATGTCTTTTCTGGTCACAATTTTTTTAAGAGTTGTGACTCATTCAGGGGTGATATTTCTTCTCAGGAGCTTGACACACAGGGGTTTGTGTTCACATTAGTTTATTGCAGGATGCCTCACCTTCAGACAAGTTGCCCTTGATTACTTTAATGTCTCTTTCCCTCTTTCTGCCCATTTAATCAAATAGGATAATTTTATTATCAGGAATCTATGTTGCTTTTCATCCTGCTAATTCATCATGGTCAGACTTTCCCTTGAAGATATTTCTTGTCCAGAATCCTGCTGGCTCTTTATGGCCAGTTGTAAAATCAAAGGCATTTGTGGTAAATCACACAAATCACAGCCTAAAGTCATTTGTTCTGCCGACCATGGGCGGGATTCTCCCCTACCCGGCGGGGCGGGGGGTCCCGACGGGATGGAATGGCGGGAACCACTCCGGTGCGGGCCACCCCAAAGGTGCTGATTTCTCCGCACCTTTAGGGGCCAAGCCCTCACCTTGAGGGGCTAGGCCCGCGCCGGAGTGGTTGGCGCGCCGCCGGCCGGCAGGAAAGGTCTTTGGCGCCACGCCAGCTGGGGCCGAAGGGACTGCGCCGGGTGGCAGAAGTCCGCGCATGCATCGCGGAGGCTGTGGCTGAGGCGGAAGGAAAAGAGTACCCCCACGGCACAGGCCCGCCCACGGATCGGTGGGCCCCGATCGCGGGCCAGGCCACCGTGGGGGCACCACCTGGGGCCAGACTGCCAGGACCCCGGAGCCCGCCCACGCCGCCAGTCACACCGGGAAGGTAGGTGGTTTGATTCACGCCGGCGGGACTGGCATGACAGCAGCGGGACTTTGGCCCATCGCGGGCCAGAGAATCGCCGGTGGGAGGCCCGCCGACTGGCGATTCCCGCCCCCGCCGAATTTACGGTGTCGGAGAATTCGACGGCCGGCGGGAGCGGGATTCACGCCGCCCCCCCCCCCCCCCCCCCGGCGATTCTCCGACCCGGCGGGGGGTCATAGAACATAGAACATAAAACATTACAGCGCAGGACAGGCCCTTCGGCCCTCGATGTTGCGCCGACCTGTGAAACCACTCTAAAGCCCATCTACATTATTCCCTTATCGTCCATATGTCTATCCAATGGCCATTTCAATGCCCTTAGTGTTGGCGAGTCCACTACTGTTGCAGGCAGGGCATTCCAATCCCTTACTACTCTCTGAGTAAAGAACCTACCTCTGACATCTGTCTTATATCTATCTCCACTCAATTTAAAGCTATGTCCCCTTGTGCTAGACATCACCATCCGAGGAAATAGGCTCTCACTGTCCACCCTATCCAATCCTCTGATCATCTTGTATGCCTCAATTAAGTCACCTCTTAACCTTCTTCCCTTCGGAGAATCCCGCCCCATATTCCTGAAGTTAAAATCTCTTAGTTAGCTACATTTCCCATCAGGCCATAGTGGTGTCCTCTCTTTGCTTGGCCATTTTGTATTAGGCTGTAAATGGCCAGCTGCACAGTGAACCAGAATATCTAGTGAGAGTAGCATGTCTTTAATCTGTCAGAATGCTTGCTCCTGTTGTGCATTCCAACACTATGCTTGGGCCTTATTGAATAAGTGTCTGAAGCGCTGTGATTTACGATAGTTTTGGCAGGGCTTTTGCCAGTTCATTTACCATACCCAGGAATCTTTAAAATTCTGGAATGCATGACTGGGTCAGAAATTCACTTATGGCCCCTATTTTTGATAAGCCCGGCATAATACCTTTGTTGCTCATAACGTGGCCTAAAAATCAAATGGACGTTTTGGAGCATTCCCACTTATTGTTAAGTGTCTGCCCTGCTTCCAGCAAATGGAGCAAGATGGCTTTAAGTCTCAGGGTGTGCTTTGACTGTTGCTCCTTGGACAAGAATATCTTCCATGTGGTAGACTATGCTTTTAAAGGCCTTGCAAAAGAGTATACATTGTTCACTGAAAGATTTTGGGTGCCAAGTGTTTCATGTATAATAATGATCTTTATTGTCACAAGTAGGCTTACATTAACCATTAACACTGCAATGAAGTTACTGTGAAAGCCCCTAGTCGCCACATTCCGGTGCCTGTTCGGGTACACAGAGGGAGAATTCAGAATGTCCAATTCACTTAACAGTACATCTTTCGGGATGTATACCCAAACACCAAAATTATGCCAAATGTCGGACACTTAGAGCAAAATCTGCTGAATGGTTTCCAAAATGTTGTCAATGATTTGGATTTTTAATCTAATGGTACCCGTCTAAAGCTGCTGTTGGCATTGAGTTTTGAGAACATTATACTGTTGGAGAGTTTGGTCAAGTTGGCATTTACTAAGAATATCAGGTAGATTTTCATTGCTGAAGCCTTGTTGAGTTGAGGTCAGGTCAATATTAATGCAAAGGGATCCATTTGGATTAGGAACTGGAACCATTCTGGGAGCACCATTCTATTGGCTAAGTGGCGGGAAGATGGCTGTCAACTTGGTCATCCCATCAAGTTACAGTTGGAACTGTTTCATTAGTGCATGTGGTATTTCCCTCAGTGTGAAAAGAAGCATCTTTCCTCAGCGTTATGTTGTATTCAATCTTCAGTCATCCCAGCCCAGTGAATACTTTTTAAAAAGCCTCTTCAAAATCAGATCCAAATTCTTGCTGGTTGATCTCCTCGATCTTTTAGATGAGATTAAAGTTAGCACAGGCTTTTCTACTCAGCAGAGAGAATTCCTGGTTGTGAAGCACATGACTTGTAAATATATCGCCGTTCCTTCACTGCCGCTGGAGCAAAATCCTGTAACTCCTCCCTAACAGCGCAATGGGTGTACCTACACCTCAGGGACTGCAGCGGTTCAAGAAGGCAACTCACCACCACCTTCTGAAGGGCAACTAGGGATGGGCAATAAATGCTGGCCTAACCAGAGACGCACACATCCTGTAAATGAATAAAATAAACATATATGGGGGGTTATTCTGGCTGCTCATACCAGCGTATCTTCCAGTCCCAACAATGGAGAACCCCGCTGCATGTTTCCTGGGTGCGTGGGGTGGACTAAATGGGAAATTCAATTGACAGCAGCAGGACCAGAAGATCCCACCGCTGGCCAATGGCAGGCTGCATCCCACCACATGAAACACGCCATGGGGGCTCAGAGAATCCCCCCCATAGTGTTTCCTGCATCTGGTTGTTCATACTTTGGAGGGTTGTATACAATTAACGTAGCTTTAAACTGCAGCTTGATTCCTCCTGGACCATATAACTGAGTTGTGAATACGTGTAGGCATTGTTTAACAAGTCACGATTCTTTATTGGATAAGACTGCCCCGTATCCAATTTGAAATTAGTGACACAAATGTCCCCACTCCCGCGATTGTATTTTGGATCTTTGATTTTGATGAGGAATCATTTTTGTTCCTCTTTTTGGTGGAGACTCCCCTGTTTCATTGATTGTTTAGTGTGTGAAGATTCTGGCATAAACCCCTGTGTATCTAAGGTTTGAATTCTGCACATCTTCCCAAAGTATCCATGAACCCATTCTGCATTGCTTTCAGGATTCTGCTCCAACCTGTGGGGCTTTTTGGCGCCACAGAGCACTGTTTAATGGTGTGCTGAAGTTTTGTTCCCTCCGTGGTCTTTTTTCCTGGAATGTCTTCAACATTCTTTCATTCAAAAATTTGTACCATTGTTGGGGGTGTGGTAAACCACTGTTGCACCTGTATTAGGTTATGTAAGGTAGGACCTGTACTACAGGTTCGCCTGTAGTCCCTGCCTGCTGGCTCCGCCCAGTAGGCAGAGTATAAATATGTGTGTCCTCATTCAGCAGCCATTTCACCAGCTGCTGTGGGAGGCCACACATCTTAGAGCAATAAAGCCTCAGTTGTATCCAACTCTAGTCTTTGTTCAATTGATCGTGCCTTAATTTATTGCTCTAAGATTTTCTAAAAGATGGACCTTCGATTCAAACCAGATCGCCTGCAGCTGGATCCGCAATCAAGCAACGCCAAAAAGGACTTTATTCACTGTCTAGCTTGCTTCGAGGGTTACATCAACTCAGCGACCACCCCTGTTCTGGAGGCTCAGAAGATACAGATCCTATACTCAAGGTTGAGCTCCAACGTGTTTCCGCTGATCCAGGACATCCCGAACTACGCCGACGCCATGGCGCATCTCAAAGAAAACTACGCACAGAAAACGAACATGCTCTTCGCCAGGCACGTACTCGCCACTCGCTCTCTACTCCCTGGTGAGTCCATAGAAGACTTCTGGCAGGCCCTAATCCCACTCGTCCGGGACTGTGACTGTCAGGCCGTTACGGCCACTGAACATTCAAACCTCCTTATGCGGGACGCGTTCGTAACGGGGATTGGGTCGGACCTCATACGCCAAAGACTGTTAGAAGGGGCCATGCTCGACCTAGCTGAAACAAAGAAGCTAGCGCTCTCCATGATGGTTGCCTCACGTAACATTCAGGCCTACCCCATCAGCCGCGCGGCCCACCCCTCCTACCCCTCGTTGACCCCACAGACAGCCGTCCCAGCCAGTATGCCTGCGCCACATGCCAGCCCGCGCACCCCAAGGGTCCCCGATGTTACTTCTGCGGCCAGCAGAAGCACCCTCACCAACGCTGCCCGGCCCACTTTGCAAGGCTTGCGGCAAGGCTTCGCCGCGGTGTGCCAGGCCCGCGCAGTCGCCGCTATCGCCCCCACCCCCCCTAGCCTACACACAATGGGCGCTGCCATCTTCATCTCCCCTGACCACGCGCGGCCAGTGGGCGCCGCCATCTTCACCTCCCCGGACCACGCACGGCCAGTGAACGCCGCCATCTTCTCCCCCTCAGTCCACGCGCAGCCCATGGGCGCCACCATCTAGTCCAACCCCCGCAACGTGCGGCCCATGGGCGCCGCCATTTTGTCCCCCGCAGGATCTTCAGGTGCCGCCATCTTGTCTCCCCCATGGGACATGGATACCGACAGCATTCCAGGACCTGGGACTTCCAGGCTCCCCATCATCCAACATCAGCGATGACCGACCACAACTCACCTCAGTGACGATCGACCAGCCTCGTCCGCAAAACCTGGCCACCGCATCCACCAGTGTGAAAATCAACGGCCACGTGACCTCTTGCCTGCTGGATTCCGGGAGCACGGAAAGCTTCATACACCCGGAGACGGTAAGGCGCTGCTCCCTCGCGGTACACCCCACCAAACAAAGAATTTCCTTGGCCTCCGGATCCCATTCCGTCGCGATCCGGGGGTCCTGCCTGGTCACACTCAGGGCATAGAATTCAGCGGCTTCCGCCTCTACGTCCTCCCTAACCTCTGCGCTGCCCTACTACACAGCCTGGACTTCCAGTGTAACCTCCAGAGCCTAACCCTCAAATTCGGCGGGCCCCTACCACCCCTCACTGTGTGCGGCCTCGCGACCCTAAAGGCCGATCTGCCTTCCCTCTTCGCCAATCTAACCCCGGATTGCAAACCCGTCGCCACCAGGAGCAGACGGTACAGCACCCAGGAGAGGACCTTCATCAGGTCCGAGGTCCAGCGGCTGCTTCGGGAGGGCATTATTGAGGCCAGCAACAGCCCCTGGAGAGCCCAAGTGGTACTCGTTAAAACTGGGGAGAAACACAGGATGGTCGTGGACTACAGCCAGACCATCAATCGGTACACGCAGCTCGACGCATACCTCCTCCCATGCATATCTGATATGGTTAACCAGATTGCACAGTACCAGGTCTTCTCAATGGTAGACCTCAAATCCGCCTACCACCAGCTCTCCATTCGTAAATCGGACCGGCCATACACTGCTTTCGAGGTGGACGGTCGTCTCTATCATTTCCTCAGGGTTCCCTTCGGAGTCACTAACGGGGTCTCGGTCTTCCAAAGGAAAATGGACCGAATGGTCGACCGGTACAGTTTGCGGGCCGCCTTCCAGTACCTAGACAACATCATCATCAGCGGCCATGACCAGCAGGACCACGATGCCAACCTTGCCAAATTTCTCCACATCACCACTCTCCTCAACCTCACCTACAACAAGGAGAAGTGCGTGTTTAGCACGACCCGCTTAGCCATACTCGGCTATGTGGTCCAGAACGGAGTTCTGGGGCCCGATCCCGACTGCATGCATCCCCTCATGGAGCTTCCCCTCCCCCACTGCCCCAAGGCCCTCAAACGCTGCCTGGGGTTCGTCTCGTACTACGCCCAGTGGATCCCAAACTATGCGGACAAGGCCCGCCCACTCATTCAGTCCACCCATTTTCCCCTGACGAGCAAGGCACAACAGGCCTTCGCCAGTATCAGAGCCGATATCGCCAAGGCTGAGATGCACGCAGCAGATGAGACACTGCCCTTTCAAGTAGAGAGCGACGCATCGGACGTCGCCCTAGCCGCCACCCTCAATCAGGCAGGCAGACCCGTGGCATTCTTTTCCCACACCCTTCATGCCTCAGAAATTCGGCACTCATCTGTCGAAAAAGAGGCCCAAGCTATCGTTGAGGCTGTGCGGCATTGGAGGCATTACCTGGTCGGCAGGAGATTCACTCTCCCCACTAACCAATGGTCGGTAGCCTTGATGTTCAATAACACACAGCGGGGCAAGATCAAAAACGACAAATCTTGAGGTGGAGGATCGAGCTCTCCACCTATAATTACGCGTTTTGTATCGCCCTAGCAAACTCAACGAGCTCCCAGATGCCCTATCCCGAGGTACATGTGCCAGCACACACATAGACCGACTCCGGACCCTGCACAACAGCCTTTGTCACCCGGGAGTCACACGGTTGTACCATTTCATAAAGGCCCGCAACCTTCCCTACTCCGTCGAGGAAGTACGGACAATCACCAGGGACTGCCAGGTCTGTGCGGAGTGCAAGCCGCACTTCTACCAGCCGGACCGTATGCGCCTGGTGAAGGCTTCCCGCCCCTTTGAACGCCTCAGCGTGGATTTCAAAGGGCCCCTCCCCGCCACCGACCGAAACACGTATATTCTCAGTGTGGTTGATGAGTACTCCAGGTTCCCCTTCACCATCCCATGCCCCGACATGACGTCTGCCACCGTCATCAAAACCCTAAACACTATCTTTGCTCTATTCGGTTTCCCCGCCTATATCCACAGTGACAGGGGATCCTCATTCATGAGCGATAAGCTGCATCAGTTCCTGCTCAGCAGGGATATTGCCACCAGCAGGACGACCAGCTATAACCCCCAGGGGAACAGGCAGGTAGAGAGAGAGAACGGGACGGTATGGAGGGTTGTGCAACTGGCCCTACGGTATAAATATGCATGTCCTCCATTCAGCAGCCATTTTGCCAGCTGCTACGGGAGGCCACACATCTTAGAGCAATAAAGCCTCAGTTGTATCCAACTCTAGTCTTTGTTCAATTGATCGTGCCTCAGGGGGTTTTCTGAACCACGGGTTGTCTTCCCCTCTGAGTATGGATCTATTTTACTGACAGTCCTCTGATTCACTAACTATCGCCTTCGACAAGGTTAAGTCTCCTTTGGATTGGAGTAGATCAGAAAAGTGCCACCTGACCATGATGTAGTCTCGGATCAGCTCAGATTTAAGATCACCATATTAGCAACCATCAGCCAGTGGATATAGGTCACTGATAAAGCTTTCTACTTATTCACCAGGTTCTGGATCCTTTTGTTAAACTTGGCTCTTTCTAGTACCTTGTTACTCTGTAAATTGAAATAATTATCAAAGACCTTATTGAATTTTATCTGCTGTTTAATTAATGCCTTGGCTTCCTATCACATCATTGGCAATTGGTCCAATAGATTACAATAATGTACTGACATGTTCACCCTCTGATTTACTGTTCAATTCTGAATCTTAATCCATCGTGTCCGTGTCCAATCTGGCCCTTCCATGTGCCAAATCATTCTGGCAAGGTGAATTTGAATCCATTGCTGTTTTAAGCTCGTAGGTGGACTGCCTGGATTTTTTTTAAACATCTATTGCAGTAATGGAGTTTTCCCATGCTGATCAGCCTTTCACTGATACCTGCTGAATCACTGATCCTTTTCGGCAATTGCGACTAAACTCTGCAGCGTTTTAAAAATAATTGCTGGACGTCCCCTGCTCACTGCTCTCCTCCCGTTGGTGATTTTTTTTTCTCTCTACTTCTGCCATGCGGTCACCACCTAAATGAGGTTGGGCTTGAAACCCGCGCTCACTGAAAATTGAACTTTCCCCAGTGCTGCGCCTCTAATTTAAGATTTTGAGCCTCTTTCAAGCTTTGCTCACCCTTCCTCAATCATCGGCAGCTTCTTTGACTGCTGCTGGATCAAAATTTTTCCCAGACCACCACTTGCTGTCGTGTGGCCCTTCGTAAGCTGAACTGTTGATATTTTTGCTCTTTCTCTCAGACTCCATGAAGTTCTTTTGCCGACTTTCAACTGAAGTTTTCAGTTTTTCTGCCCCTTTTTCAGGTCAGACTTGCAAAATCTTTTTAAAGTTGATGTTTGGAAATTTTGGGTCCTTCGCTGCTGCTACCGTGTTGTACCGTACTGCTAGGTATTGGTTGCGACTGGCTAAGGATTGGTTACAGAGACATAGATATGCCTGGACAATACCTAGTTTATTGTATGAACATAGTTATTTACAGATGTAAAAACAACCGGTGGGATTTTCAAGCCCTCACGCGACATGTTTTCCAGCAGCGGAGGCAGCTCGCCATTGTCCGCCGGCAGGATCTTCCGGTCCTGCCACTGTCTAAGGCATTTTGTGTGGCTCGCTTATCCCACCACTGAGGGACCCGTCGCAAGGCATCGCCTTCAGCGGGACCAGAAGATCCCACTGGCGGGAAGGGACAGAAAATTCAATCCTACTGGTATCACTGCACCAACTCTCTGAAAGAACGCCCTACCTAGGCCCACTCCCTTCCCTATCCCCATAACCCCACCTACCCTGCACAACTTTGGACACTAAGGAGTAAATTAGTATGGCCAATATACCTAACTGGCACATCACTGTGCTTCGGGAGGAAATTGGAACACCACGCAGACACAGGGAGAACGTGCAAACTCCACGCAGTCACCCAAGGCTGGAATTAAACCCGGGTCGCTGGCACTTTGAGGCAGCAGTGCTAACCGCTGTGCTGCCGTGCCACCTATGTAAGCGGTACCATTTCTCAGTCCCACATGTTAACACTTTTCGTCATGAACACCCTAATGTTACAGAAATATGAAGCGCAAGATTGTAGAGAACAATGCATATGTGTGTCTAAATGAAAGAAAATATTCTTCCACTTAAAATTGATAAACAAAACAGGAATCTAGGGAAACTTACGTAGCAAACTTATTAAATAGTATCTTTACATCTGTCTTTGCCCAGGCAAGAAAGGAAAATGTTGACAAGTCAGATAAAATGTCAGAATCAGCAGAAAAGGAGCAAGATGGTAACAATAAATTGCAGGTAAAAGAAAGGCTTGTGTTTATATAGTGTCTTATCTATCAGAGATATTTCAAAGTTCTTCAAGAGGGTAGAAATTGGACCCCCGTGCACTGATTTTAAAGTGTAAGATAGTTGAAATAAGGGTCAAATTTGAGCATCAATGGCCCTCGCCCATACTATGACATCCAGTTAGCTATTGAGTGAAGCCATTTCTCTGGTGGCTGAAAGAATCATGTGCAGAACTCTTAAATGATGCCTCTTTTACACAACTATCAGGGACACCCCCAAAAAAGCACAATCCAATATCCGGATGACTGTCTTAGGTCCCATTCTCAAAATTGGACGGGGTCGAGCAGAGTGAAACTGAAATTCTGCTCAGGGTCCTTGAGTGACGAGTACAGTTTTGTTTCTAAATGTAGATGTTTTTGCTGTGGAGCTGGCAGGAAGCAGGAGTGATTCCTCCCTCATCGTAGTCCTGATTGTGACAGACCACTCACTCCTACCCCTGGGTCCTGGCTCCGGAGTGATGCAAGCCAAGCAAACATCTTTAGGGTGAACTGTCAATGGGAATGCAGTGGACTTATGTAAATAGTAATGATGCCTCGTCAGGCTAATCTCTGGCTTCTGGGTTATGGACACCCTTTCTACGTTTGGCCCACAAAAGACCATTGAGGAATGTCCGCTCCAATAAATTACTTTTGCAATGTAATGACTAGAACGTAGATCAATGAACCAGCCAATTATCGGTAAGATGGAGAAGTCATAGATCCGCGACAGTGCAGAAGGAGGCTATTTGGCCCATCAAGTATGGCCATCTTTGTCCAAGGGCAAAATGTTGGTCAGGAAGTAAGGAGAATTCTCTGCTCCTTTGAATAGTCTTTAACACAACAGGTAACTAGGATCTATGTTTAATGCCTTTTCTGATAGAGTGCATCTCAGGCACTGTAGCATTGGAATGTCAACCTAGATAAGAATATAAGAACTAGAAGCAGGAGTAAGCAATTCAGCCCCTCGAGCTTACTCTGCCAATCAATATGATCATGGCTAATCTCATCTCGGCCTCAAACCACTTTCCTGCCTGTTCTTCATAACCCTTCAACCCATTATTAATTAAAAATCTGTCCATATTTCCTCCTTAAATTTACTCAATGTGCCAGCATCCAGCGCACTCTGGGGTAGTGAATTCCCCGATTCAGAACCCTTTGAGAGAAATAATTTCTCCTCATCTCTGTTTTAAATCTGCTACCCCTTATCCTAAAACTTTGACCTCTCGTTCTAGATTGTCCCACAAGAGGAAGTGCCGCTCTATGTCTCCCTTGTCAATACCTTTTATCATTTTATATACCTTAATTACATCTCTCATTCTTATAAACTTGGCCTAAACTGCTCAATCTCTCTTCATAAGGCAAACTCCTCATCTTTAGTATCAATCTGGTGAACCTCCTCTGAACTGCCACTAATGAAACTACATCCCTCCTCAAATAAGAGGACCATACTGTACACTGTACTCCAGGTGCGGTTTGACCAATGCTTTCTACGGTTGCAACAACACTTCCTACTTTTATACTCTATTCCTTTATCTATAAAGGCCAAAGTTCCATTTGCTTTCCTTATTACCTGCCGTATCAGCATGCTAGCTTTCTGTGAGTCATGCACGAGGGCACCCAGATCCCTCATCGAAGCACTGCATCGAAGCACTCTGAAATTTCTCTCCGTTTAGGTAATAAATTGTCTTTCCATTTTTCCGACCACAACAGATAAAGTGTACCCGAACAGGCACTGTAATGTAGCGACTAGGGGATTTTCACAGTAACTTCATTGCAGAGTTAATGTAAGCCTACTTGTGACACTAATAAAGATTATTATTATAACCTCACATTTATTCACATTAAACTCAATCGGCAAAATTTTGGCCCACTCACCTAACTAATTCCACATAGCAATTTCAATTCCACATATTTTAATGTAATCTGCAAATCTGGCTATATCCCTGTTACCAAATCATTAATCTAAATTATAAATAGTTGGGGCCCAAGGACCGAACCCTGTGGTACCCCACTAGTTACATTTTGCCAACCAGAAAAAGACCCTGCCTTTCTGCATTCTGTTGGTTAGCTAGTCTTCTATCCAAGCTAATAAATTACTCCTAATCCCACGTTATCTTACTTTGTGTATTAACCCTTTGTATGGCATCTTATCAAATGCCTTTTGGAAGTCCAGATAAACTACAGGATTCCATTATCCACTTGGCTTGTTATATCTTCGAAGAACTCTAGCAAATTAGTTAAAAATGATTTTCTCTCCATAAAATCATGCTGACTCTGATGGATTGCATTTTAACTTTCTAAATGTCCTGTGATTGCTTCCATAAAAATGGATTCTAACAATTTACCAATGGCAGATGTTAAATTAACTGGTCTATAGTTTTGTACTTTCTGTCTCTCTCTCCTTTTGAATAAGGCCGTTACATTAGCATTTTTCCAATCCACTGGAGCCTTTCCAGCATCCAGGAAATTTTGGAATATTGTACCCAATGGATCCACTCTCTCTGCCGCCATTTCCTTTAACACCCTAGGATGTAGGCCATCAGGTCACGGGCACTTGTCTGCCTTCAATACCAATAGTTTGTTTCGTACATTTTCCCTATTGATGAAAATTGTTCCAAGTTCCTTCTTTCTATTAGCTTGGCATGACCTGTTACTATTGGGATGTTACTAGTGTCCTCCACCCTGAATACTGAGGCAAAATATTGATTTAGCATCATCACCATTTCTGTGTTCTCCACTATTAACGCCCCGGTCTCATCCTCCAAGGGACTAACATTCACTTTAGCTACTCTCTTCCCTTTTATGTACTTATACAAGCTTTTGCGATTCTTTTTTATATTTTTGCTTGTTTTTTAGTAACCCTTTGTTGACCTTTAGAAGTTTCCCAACCTTCAAGCCTGCCACTGGCCTTTGCAATAGGGTATTTGTTTTTATTTTTTTATTAATTTAGATTACCCAATTCATTTTTTCCGATTAAGGGCAATTGAGTGGCCAATCCACCTAACCTGCACATCTTTTGGGTTGTGGGGGTGAAACCCATGCAAACAAGGGACAATGTGCAAACTCCACATGGACAGTGACCCAGGGCCGTGATCGAACCTGGGACCTCGGCGCCATGAGGCAGCAGTGCTAACTACTGCGCCACCATGCTGCCCCTTTGCAATATGGTATGCCTTAGGTTTTGTCTTTATGTTGTCTTTAACTTCTTTGCTTAGCCATGGATGTTTTCACCCTCTTACAATCTTTCTTCCTCTCTGGAATATATTTTAGTTGGGAGGAATTGAATATCTCCTTAAACAACTGCCATTGCCCATCAATTGTCCCACCTTTTAGCCTTCCTGCCTGGTCCACTAGGGCCAAATCTCTCCTTGTGCCAGCATAATTACCTTTGTTTAGCTCTAGAGTGCTAGTGTGGGACTCTAGTTTCTCGCCCTCAAACTAAATTTGAAATTCTTGCATGCTATGATCACTCTTCCCTAGAAGTTCCTTAACTATGAGGTCATATTTGCAGTGTTAATGTAAGCCTACTTGTGACAATAAATATCAATATTATTATACCAAATCCAGAATAGCCTGCTCCCTGGTTGGTTCCACAACATATTGATCGAAGAAACAATCTCTAAGACATTCAATGAACTCTCCCTAAAGGCTACCCTTGTCAATTTGTTAATCCATTCTATATTATTATTATTGTATGCATAGTAAAATCACCAATGATTATTGCCGTACCTTTCTTCTAAGCCTCTAATATTTCCTTGTTTATACTGTGCCCCACTGTGGAACTAGTGTTTGGAGACCAAAGAATACTCCCACGGGGGATTTTTTTCTTTTGCTATTTCTTATATCTGCCCAGACTGATTCCACATCTGTCTTCAGTGCCAAATCTCACTACAACACTGCTCCTTTCCTTTACTAGCAAAGCTGCACCACCTCCTTTTCCTTTCTGTCTATCCTTCCGAAAGCCTTGGATATTCAACTCCCAGATTTGGGGTTGGATTCTCCAGTCGCCGACGCTGAAATTGTGTTCAGCGAATGGCCGGAGAATTACATTTCCCGACCGAATCGGGGGCGGCGCCACTTTCGCAATGCTGTGCCGCCTCGTGCCATTTCAATGGCCTCAGGCATTTGCTGGCCAAGTTCCTGATGGCGCAGGACACGTCTGGTCTCATCTGTCAGGAAATCAGCGTGGCGGCTGCGGACTTAGTCCAGCACCACCACAAACGGGGGCGGGCCGATCCGCGGATAGAGGGGACATTATGCTGAGCTGGGGGCATTGTGGTGGAGTGTCCGGGGCATGCCAGCCGGCCGAAGTAGGGGAGTATTTTGCGGGCCGAGTCTGCGAGCGGCCTCCGCCATGCGCATGAGCAGCCATGTACCCGGCAGTTCTCTGGGGCATATCGGCGGCTAGCCCTGCTAGCCCCCATCAAAACGGGGAATCAGTGACCGTTTTGCACCAGTTTTCCTGGCATTCCCACGTTGGCATGGGATCATTCAGTCTTTATAATCAGGGGCGGGATTCTCCGACCCCCCGCCGGGTCGGAGAATCGCCGGGGGCTGGCGTGAATCCCGCCCCCACCGGTTGCCAAATTCTCCGGCACCGGATATTCGGCAGGGGTGGAAATCGCGCCGCGCCAGTTGGTGTGCCCCCCCCTGGCGATTCTCCGGCCCGCGATGGGCCGAAGTCCCGCTGCTGGAATGCCTGTCCCGCCTGCGAGGATCAAACCACCTCTCTTACCAGCGGGACAAGGCTGCCTGGGCGGGCTCCGGGGTCCTGGGGGGGGGGGGGGGGGCGCGGGGCAATCTGGCCCCGGGGGGTGCCCCCACGGTGGCCTGGCCCGCGATCGGGGCCCACCGATCCGCGGGCAGGCCTTTGCCGTGGGGGCACTCTTTTCCTTCCGCCTTCGCCATGGTCTCCACTATGGCGGAGGCGGAAGAGACCCCCTCCACTGCGCATGCGCGGGGATGCCGTGAGCGGCCGCTGACGCTCCCGCGCATGCGCCGCATGGCAAAGTCATTTACGCGCGAGCTGCCGGGGCACCAAAGGCCTTCCCCGCCAGCTGGCGGGGCGGAAATCAGTCCGGCGCGGGCCTAGCCCCTCAAGGTGAGGGCTCGGCCCCTCAAGATGCGGAGAATTCCGCACCTTTGGGACGGCGCAATGCCGGACTGATTCGCGCTGTTTTTGGCGCCGGTCGGCGGACATTGCGCCCATTGCGGAGAATCCCGCCCCATGTCTCAGTAATCGCCAACAAACAATACCATTTGTCTCTATTTGTGCTGTTTGCTCACTAATTTTGTTCTGAATGTTTTATGCATTCAGACACAAAAGGCAGGATTTACGACCACCCTGTGCATGTTTTTCGGCGACCGAGGCGGCCCGCCAGCGTGATCTACTGACCCTGCCATTGTCAATGGGATTTCCCAGTGACACCATTCCTCGTTGCCAAGAAACCCATGCGCCACCGTGGGACTGGAATTTCCCTCCAGTGTGGACAGTGGGTAAATCCTGCCCAGAGGCTTTAAGTTTGTTCTATTATCAAATTTCCATATTCTTGTCTGATTTCTTGGTGCAATATGACAGTTATACATTGCGTCCGTTCCTTTTATTTTCTGGTAGTAATCCATCTCATCACTAACCTGCGCTCCTACATTCTCCTTTAATTTTGATTTTCTAATATTCAATTCAACTGAACCCTCCCCCACCCCCCTCCACTATTTAGATGATGCAGTCTTGCAGCTGAGCTCAATCACACTACTTTCTGGCTCATCAAGCAAAGCTGACGTTAACTGCTTTAAAACTTTTTTTTTAGTTAAAATAAACATCTAGTTTAGGCAACATATAGACTGACAATGAAAAAAGGAAAGGTTTGCATTTATGTAACACATTTCATCACCACCAGACATCTCAAAACACTTTACGCCAGTTAAGTATTTTTGAAATGTAGCAATTATTGTAATGTCGGAAATGTGATGGTCATTTTGCGCATAGTAAGTTCTCATGTATAGAAATGTGATAATGTCCAGACGATAACCTGGTGAAATTTTCACTCACATTCTGTAAATTCACTACATCCAGAAGAGAGCCCCAGGTCTTGAAAAGCAGCAAATGTAACTGTGTTTTAACACCCTGAGCTGAATTTCCATTGCCGGCGGTGACAGGTCAGAATGAAGGCGGCCGACAGAAAGAATGACTGCGACATCAAGTGTCGCGATATCCCACCTCTGGCCCTGTCCCTGCCCATTTTCATGAGAGTAGGAGAATGGGGGGACGGCAGGAAAATTAAGCCGTACACATCATTACTTATCTGCATTGAAATAATTAAGCAGTTCCCTCGGAGCTCACCTTCTGAGGTTGCAAAATTCTGAACAGCTACAGCTTGTTTAGAACAGGTTGGCAATGTGGATGAAGTTGATTTTGATTGAAAAACGTGGGAGTTGTGGGAGTTCTATCCCACAGCATTGAAAATGTATTAATCATGGAGATTTCCTTACCCCCATCCTGGACTCAAGTTCTCTTCCTGCTCTAACCAATTTGAAGATTCAGATGCTTTCATTTGTTAAACCATGCACCAACTGCAGCCACAGCAATGACTGCTGAGTTGGTACAGACCATGGACAACTTCACTTCTCTGCTGTCCTGCCTTCAGTCTTGTTAATCCCCACCACAAAGCCACTAATTGGCTGTCACTCCTGACCTCTCACCAACTGACCCGGGGCGGCACGGGGCACAGTGGTTAGCACTGCTGCCTCACAGCTCCAGGGACCTGGGTTCAATGCCGGCCTCGGTTGACTGTGTGGAGTTTGCACGTTCACCCCATGTCTGCATGGGTTTCGCTTGTGTGCCCTGGTTTCCTCCTACATTCCAAAGAAATGCAGGTGAGGTGGAGTGGCCAAACTAAATTGTCCCTTAGTGTCCAAAAGATTAGATGGAGTTACTGGGTTACGTGGATAGGGACGAGGTGTGGGCTTAAGTACGGTGCTCTTTCCACGGCCAGTGCAGACTCAATGGGCCAAATGGCCTCCTTCGGCACTGTAGGGATCCTATGATTCTATGACCCTCGCCTCTACCAAAATCAGAGGCTTTGTTTCATTTCGAGAGTAAGTTCACAACCCATCTTCGGGTCATGTCTCCTCAGCCAGAGTGTAGCCCCTGATAGTTATTTTTGCTCATGATCTGTTTTAGAGAGATCTTTGAAACAATCCTTAAGAGTTTTAACATATGAGTAGTTGGAAACACATAACTTGTGAAAGGACAATCAGACTGAAAAAGAAATGTCGTACTATATTGATCTGGTCTAATTTTTCCAATGTGTTTCTGGTGGTCAAGGAAAATGTAGCTTAAATTGCATTGGGGTATTTTAATGCATCTCTGATCAGCTTCCATTGGTAATTCATAGCTAAGGTTATGAGGTGATGATAATGCTGGAAGAAAAAAGAGAGGGTCATGAATCAAAATCTGTCAGATTGAAAAGAGGGTTGGTTATAAGTAGAAACAGTTTTGAGATCAGTACTTTTTTTTAATGTATTAATGAATTGGAGAAAATTTCAAAGCTTGAAGAAGGTGCCAGTCCAGCCAGAATTTGGATATGGTCCAAACTTTTTAACTAACTCTGAGTAAAGAATCAAAAGAGAGAGTATTGCCTGGATTTTCCACCGTGTCCGCCCCAAGACTGAAAATTCCCTCCTGAAGTCAACAGACCTTTCAGATTTCCTGTCCCACTTGTGACGATTCCTGCTGTGGGCGGGACTGAATAATTTACCATTATGTGTAAAATGAAGCAATAATACAGCATGCCATCACAAACAAACATAATTTTTATTTGCATAATGCCTTTTAATGTAATAAACCATCCCAAGACCTTCATAGGAGTGTTAGCAAAATTGAACACTGAGCTACAGAAGGAGATATAATAGCAAATGACCAAATGCTTAGTTGAAGAGGATGTTAAGGAGCTGCCTGAAGGATGAAAAAGGGGCTGGGGATTTCCAGAGCTCAGAATCTTGGTTGCTGAAGGCACATCCACCAATGCTGGAGGAGTTTTTAAAATAGAGTTGCTCATAAGGTAATATTTTAGATGGTTGCAAACTTGGCAAAGTTTAGTGATATGGAGGGATGAGGCACTGGAGGGGTTTGAAAACAAGGATGAGTATTTTAAAATCAGGCCATTGATTAACCAGGAGCTTGTGTAGGTTAGTGAGTGGAGGGTTGATGGGTAAATCGGACTATAGGACTTGGCGTGGGTTAGAACACAGGGGGCAGAATTTGAATTTTTTCAAGTTTACGGAATGTAAAGCATGGGTTGCAAGCCAGAAGTACTTTGGAATAGGATAGCTAGATAGAGACAGACAGACCGACAAAGACAAGCTTTTTTTATTTGAATCCCTGGCCTTTAAGGTGAGTATACGGCCACTGATTTTTTTTTCCCTCCCCAAGGTGGAGGTAGCTTGCCACTGGATCTTCCAGTCCTGCTGAACTCAGTGGCCATTTGCATCCCCTGCTGGGATGTGGACCTAGACTCTTCACGGCTGATGTTGAAAAGCATTCATTTACAGAAAACGTAGTGGAAATCTGGGACTTATTACCCAAAAAGCTTTTTTGAGACAAGGTCATTTGCAAATTTCAAAGCTGAATTGGCTGGAAGTTCAGCAAGGATATTAACGGTCAAGGAATCAAGGTGTGTATATGGAGTTAAGGTACAGATCAGCCATGATCCAACTGCCGGGCAGAATTGGTTTGAGAGACTGAATGCCTACTTTGGGTTTCTCAGATTCCAGGAGACACAAGTTCAAAATGGAAAGTTAGTTGGAAAGAGGAAAGTCAACCAGAACTACTTTGCTAAAGGATATTGAACTTACAAAATAAGGGTGACTGAGGAAGCCATTGAATCAGGCAAGTGAAGACACTTATATGTGTTTCTGGAGAGAGAAAAGACTGAGGTGTGGCCTAATAATGGCTGAGTACGGCTGACCTGCGAAAATGTGAGAAGCTTTTTTCAATTTGAATCCCTGTTCTTTACGGTGAGTACATGCGCCTAGATTCTACCCGCCCGGAGGCAGCTTGCCATTTTCCACAAGCGGGATCTTCCACTCCTGCCGAATTCAATGGTCATTTGCATTCTTCATCAGCCACGCTGCTGGGGAACCCCCCCACCCCCCTGTGGGAAGGGCTGGAATGTTCCATGGTGTGCATAGAGGAACAAGAAATACTTAAGAGACCTTAATAGCCACGGAATGGAAGACGTGGTTATGTAATTAAAAGGAAAATACTTAACTTTCCTGCTATGGCAACTTTCGCATCATATTTTATCAAGCTACTTTTGGTAACCAGAGTTTCCTTGTTTTAATGGGTTTTATTTTTCAGGTCCAGAACAACCAAGATGAGGTCAAGAAGATGTACTTGACCCCACCTCCACCTGTGAAACAGTTCCTCATCTCACCCCCAGCCTCTCCTCCAGTTGGATGGCATCCGATTGAAGATGCTACTCCCACCATTAATTATGACCTTCTGCGTGCAATTGCTACTCTTGGTCCAGGTGGGACATAGCATTATGAGTAAAGTAAAATTGAATGATTCTGTAGATTTAGTGTGCATGTGTTCTGAGCATGTTTTTTTTAATTCCAAAATTGATGTCAGAAGGCATTAAATAAATGTATTAAATTGATTATAATCCCATCGTTAAGTACGGTGAAACAGTTGCTGTCAGTTTTTACTTGCTGCTGAGATTAACAATCTCTCCTTTAGAAAATTACATTCACTAAACATTGGTAAGAACGTTCTAAGCCCACAAAGCCAAGTCAAGCTCAATGAGCAGGTAGTATTTGAGTGCAAATGCGTCTCGGAGTTGAGCATTTATGTTTAAATAGCCCACAGTGTGTTACCATCAATACTTTTTGGCTGTAGCAACTTTACAACTTTTATGATTGATCGATGGTATGCTGCATAGTGAATAGTGAGCACTGTCTTTTCTCCTGTCGAAGAAAGATTATCCTCCGTCCCAGAGGATCCCTTTTGGGCTTTCCTGTGAGAGATCTTTGAACATCAAGGTTTCACTCTTCCAAAGTGTTTTTAAAGTCTATTGATTAGGAACAATCCACAGTGAAACCATTGTCCCACAAAGAAGCATTCTGAGCTAGATTAGATCTGAGACGCATTGAGATGTCATCTGTTGTGGCTTAGTTACTCAGCTACAATTGGATATTGGATATTAGTTACTATTGGATATTGACCTGAACTTGCTATTAATTCTTCAGGTATAAGCTGTAAGCATTTGATTGAGTCTTTTATTGTCACAAAAATATGCAAGCAAAATATTTACTGTCACCTGAATTAAAGTAATGCAATAAAGTAAAGAACTATATGGATTAAAATATTTGAACAATGTATAACTTTTCAGTTTTCAGTGCCCTCTGTTGGTCTATAGCAGCAGATTTTTTGAATAGTTACTATGTATTTTGAATGGACATTCTCACTTAATGGTATAGTGAATTATGCAAAAGCAAAATACTGTGGACAAATCAGATTTGTTGATATTAATTTTTTTTTTTTTAATTTTAAATGTTAAGATTGTACGTTGTAATGTGTGGTGTGCAAAGGTTTGCTCTGCATGTGAGTTACTCAGGGATGGCATTTCTTTTTTTATAAATTTAGCATATCAAATTCATTTTTTCCAATTAAGGGGCAATTTAGCTTGGCCAATCCACCTACCCTGCACATCTTTTGGATTGTGGGGGCGAAACCCACACAAATACAGGGAGAATGTACAAATTCCACACGGACAGTGTCTCAGAGCCGGGATCGAACCTGGTCCTCGGCGCCATGAGGCAGCAGTGCTATCCACTGCGCCACCATGCTGCCCTTGGGGATGGCATTTTTTGACTTTATGGGACACATTTTTGCCTGGAGACCTGTTTCAGTGTGAAAATGGCCGCACTGAATTTTTTGGTTTGAATTCCGATCTTCCTCTGAATTCCTAACTCCGCAGGCTACAGAAAATAGGATTAGAATAGGTGCTTGATAGCTGGCGCAACATGATGGGCCAAAGGGCCTCTTTCTGTGCTGTAGAACGCTGACACAAGGTGTTTTTCAGGTATTTTTGTGGGTTGGGAATACCTAGTCTGCAAAGCAGACATCCACCTCTGCCAAGCATTAGAGCAATGATTAGGTATCATAATGTGTTTTAATACGGTGATACACCATAGGGATCAGCCTGCAAAGTGGTATGTTAAGATCCAGGACAAGCCCCCAAACACTTTATTTTTAATTTGTAAAACTATGAGAAAAGGATATTTCACCCCATAAGTGATGACTCTGACCAATAGGTCGCTTTTATGTTAAATCAAACTTTATTTAAACACAGAATGAACCACATCAACATCAAAGAAATAACATTACCATTATCAGTTAAATAGTTCTTAAACAAAAGAACAAACTTGAACTGACTATCTACGCATGTCAGAAATCCAATGAAAGAAACCAATGTAGTTCAAATGTCCTTATAAATAAAGTTAACAAAAAACGGTCCCTTGCTCATCTGCGTGTAGACTTTTCGGAGAGAGAACCTTTCAAGAACAATCTGAAAATCCTTCTGCCTTATCAGATTCTTCTGCTTAAACTGTCAGAATTTGGCAAAACTGCTATTCAACTTAAACACTTTTAGCAGACAGCAAAACTACAGACAGACCTGGACTCTCCTAATAATTACATCATCCGTATCCCACAATGATGTTCCATAATCTGTTGAGCTAGGACTACATACAATCCCTCATAAATTATCTATTCTCCAGGGAATCTCCAGCAATCATCACAATGTTCCATTCGGCATCTCTCTGTAAAGAGGTAAATGGTTAAAATCAATAATAACCTCACCTTTTATGATCTTTTAGTTACAGCTTTAGCAGACACAGTCCTAGGTTTTTAAATAATATTACACCTTAACCCAGGTTTTTAAAAACCTTACTGCAACAGATATGAAATCTAATATATAAACACCAATTTCTTACAGGAGGTTGACCCATATATTGACCAGCATTATGTAATCGTTCATATATGTATTACAATATTTTTCCAATGGAAAAAGTACCCTGATGCAGTGAAAAATGTTACAAAATGTCCTGTCAATCTTTGGTGTCATCTTTTATAGTATAATTTAAATGGAGTGAACTCTGGGATGAACTAAACAAAAACTGCATTTTGACAATTGAAAAAAATCTAACCACCTGCTCCTCTCCATTGATTGGCAAGCATTCTGCTTTGAAATTGAAATGAGCATCTTCAGTTCTTTCCTTCTCAGAGAGTACTCTATTGTTTGAACAGTTTTGACCATTACGAATGCGTGGCAATTTTTCAAGTGCTTCAGGTTTCATGGACTAAGGACAATAGGTGTTCCATTTACTTGAGAATGAGTGGTAGATTTAAGAGGCTGTAATAAAGGATTGTGTCTTTGATGTGGTCTGTGGCTTGTTGACACAAGCTAATAGGATTAAAAATATTAAAAGATTTTTTCAGATGGAAGAATTAATTTTTTCTCAGTTTCAGTGATGTGTTCCGTATTCTTCGTTTGTCAGAGGGTTACTGACGGTAGAGGACGTGTACGTGACGATAGACTGGCAATCTCTTCTCAGACCTGTTCACGACCAGCAGCCAATTGAGGGAAGTGGGGGTTGAAGGGGAGGTGATAGCTAGGGAGGGGGGAAGTTAGGGGGAGTACGAAAGGGGGCAGGGAATGCCTCCTGGAAGGAGGGGGGCTCTCAAAGAACAGAGAAGGAGCGAGGAGGAGGGCCACCCACAAGAGGGAGCACAAACCCCTCCCACACAGGCTGAACCGGGGAAACAAACCCACCCACCCTCCCTTGAAAACCCAAACTAAAGGGGGGAACGGGACATCCCCCCTCGCCCAGCCCCAACCAATAAAACAAAGACAACCGGCAAGTGAGGGGAAGGATCCCAGCAATATTTGTAAATATGTTGGTAAAGCTGGGTGCAACACCTGCCACCAACCAGTAGGAGCCCAGGAAGAACCCGTCAAAATACTGTAAAAATTAACATGACTGTAGAAATGTAAAATAGTATTGGGACCTCAGTCACGGTTATGGTGACAGCGAGTGGCTCGTGTTTTGTCGTTTCTATTTTGTTACTTGCCATTACTGTTGTTATATTGTTATTTATTTGCAAAACTCCGTTTTCCACTTCCAAATGCCAATAAAAATATTTTTTGAGAAAAGGATTCTCCATTTGAGACACTGAGTGCTGACGCCGAGACTGAATCGCAAGAGTTCTACATTGACAAAAGCAGTGCTGGTCCTGAAGCGATTCAGGACATGTTCATGGACTAGCACTGGTGCATCATGGAACTAGTGCAATTTCAACCAATGGCGGAGTCTGATTTGCCGGGGTTGGGATTGAAACTGGCGAACAGGCTGCAGCCGCATATAAGCACCCCACTCCCCACACACGCGTTCCAGCCAAGGTGATGCCACAATGAAGAGCAACCCCGAGATTCGCAGATGCGGAGCTAGAGACATTGTTTCATGGCATGGAGGAGAGGCGGGAGACCCTGTTTTCCGAGGTGGGTGGAGGCTGCCACCCGCGGATGTAAACTGGGCTTGGGCACAGATGGCAGAGGCTTTGAGCACCGTTGGCCCCACCAGCAGTACCGGACAGGAGTGCCGGAAGAAGCTGCATGACCTCCTCACGACGGCCAGGGTGAGTCACCCCGTTTGTGCTCCTGGCATCAACTCCATTGCACACACACCCATGCCCATAGCCCCCCCACCCGCAAGTGGCCCCCACCAGTTGGAGGGGTAGGCAGTGCTGCGTGACAGAGAGATCTCCCCAGGCCAGCCAGGGTGAGCCTCCTGCACCACCCTGGCACGAACCCCCGTCCCACACACCCATAGCCCCACCCCACTCCCAGGGGTGACCGAGCCCCAACCATTGGCAGTCCACGCACATCCTACTCTGCATCACATGCCACACCCGTACCACTGACCATGGCCGGGTGCCCTGCACACACAGGTCACCAGCCGTCGACTCCCTCTGCTGCCCATATCAAAATGTCTCACACTATGCATTGTCTGTCTTCACCGCCCCCCCCCCCCCCCCCCCCCCCCACTACCCCAGGATAAGATGTCCCACAACTGCAGGGAGAGAGAAAAGACCAGAGGGGTCCCGCTGAATGTGCGGCCCCTCACCGCTGCAGAGGAGAGGGCATCGGACCTGGTCGGTGGGCCTAGAGACCAGGCAGTCGCTGAGGTGGAGGTCAGCATCAGGAATGCAAGTGAGCTCTCTCTGGATTGTGGTGTCCTGATGGCATCTGTGGCACAATTCCATCACCCCCCCAACACTACCAACACCCCACCACCCCAACCCATGACCTAACCAAGCGTCTTGTCTTTTGTCTTGCAGGATCACCCCGCCCGCGGCAACCCCGAGACTCAACTGGCGACAAGGCAGGACCTGCAGGCGACATGCACCCCGAGCCGCATCCCCGCGAGGGATGACACTGACTTCTTGGCACTGCTGCAACTGGCACTCTCCACCATCCCAGAGACACTCACCTCGGATGGGTACTTTAGTGAAAAGGCTCCTGGGATACTATCTGGTGCGCTCCACACATGTGCTGCGGTATATCAAGTGGAGACAGGAATCCCCGATGGGGCAGATGATCGGAGGGCGGTCTGACCCCAGGGACTAGCTGCTGTCCAGACGGGTCTTAGGATTCTGGAAATGGTGGCCCCATCAATGTTGGAGATACAGTCGCAGAGCCGGGGACTACATGAGGGGTTGTCAGCAAACATCCAGCACCTGCAGGGCATTTGGAGGGACAGAAGGATGTGCCGAACATGTGTGCCACTCAGGCTAACACCACATAGGTGGCGTCTGTGGTGGAGTCCTTAGGTGCGACGGTATCGGCCATGGGTCACAATGTCCATGGCCTGGGTGGCCTGGGGCAGGGACAGGGCGGCTTTGTCACAGACAGCTATGCACCAGAGCCACATGAACATTGCAGCGGTGCTCCAGAACCTGGTCAAATCATAATGGACTAGGGCTATGGGCATCAATGGCATTGGCGCCCGCTGGCTGACCTGAATCAGAGGGACCTGGCACAGACATTGAGCGATGTCGCACAGTCCCTATGCTTCATGGCCGCAAGCATGGAGACTCTGGTCAATATGAGGGAGGACCTCCAGGACTGACAGCGGCAGGTGATGGCGGAGCTCCTGGAGCCCACTCCAGCCACACCCCTGACCCATGGTGTAGCCTGGGGCAATCAGGCACCCCGAGGGAGGATGAGGTGATGTGGCCTGTGCCGGTGAGACCCACAAGGTAGGTGCTGAAACACCACAGCACCTCTGAATTCCCACCCCCCCCCATCCCCCCCACCTGTCCTTAGTGCATCTGATGCGCAGCGGGCAGAACAGGGTGGCACCATGCCACCTGTAACACTGAAAGATAGCTAGACCCATCCAGGCCCAATCGCTTCAGAGGACTGATGCCAAAGGGGACCCAGGTCACATGGCGTGATCGCAGCAAGCCGCCTCCACTCCTGATGTACTGCCTGAGAAACCACCTAGATGGAGCAGTATGGCCCTTAAGGCCAGAATGGTGGACGCCTGTTAAGTTGGCACTGGTGTGGAGACTTCCGGTAGCAACATGTAGGCAGAGGTCACACGTTGGGTGGCTCCTCCTAGAGCTTTCATTTTTTGGCCCTTTTAACCTAGATTTGCGGGGAAATTTTATATGATTGATCTCCAGGAAAACTGCGGCAACAAAAGAATGTTGAAAAACCAGTGGAAAAATACGGGTCGGCAAGGAGCGAGCGACATTCCCACTGAAAACTCGAGTTCAGTACGGAGTTCTGTGGGAGGAAAGATGGCGGGAGCAAGCTCGCCGGGTGGGGCTGTGCCCATTACAGTGACTAAGCTGGCTGAGGTGATGGCGGTGGAGTTTGAGCGGCAGTTCATCCAGCATTTTGATAGGCATTGGACGGATATGATGGACTCGCTCAAGGAGTTGGTGGACGATACGCTGGCCCCGATTAAGGAGGCTTTGGGACGACGTTGACAGCGGTGTGGGAGCAAGGAGAGGTATTGAAGTGTGTGGAGGAGGCATTGTCACGGCACAACAACCTGTTAACCTCGATGGGAGAGGAGCTCCACCAACCGGGATAAGTTCAACTTGTGCAACCGACCCCATCCCGTGACACCTGCATCCCTAAGTATCTGAAACTTTCCCCGACTACCCTAAACGGCAGCCCCCTCAGCCGACCCTCCTGGCCCCTCACCTGGACTACAAACAACTCACTCTTTGCCACATTCAGTTTATACCCTGAGAACCGGCCGAATTCCCTCAAGATTCCCATAATTCCATCCATCCCAGCCACTGGATCCGTGATGTATAAGAGCAGGTCGTCGGCGTATAACGAAACTCTGTGTTCCACTCCCCCCCCCCCCCCCCCCCCCCCCAGCCCCTTCCAACCCCTTGAAGCTCTCAGGGTTGCCAGCGGCTCTATTGCTAGCTCATACAACAGTGGGGAGAGGGGGCACCCCTGTCTTGTCCCCCGGTACAGTCTAAAATAGTCAGACATCATCCTATTCGTCCTTACACTAGCCTCCAGAGCCTGGTACAGCAGCCTAACCCAGTCGATAAAGCCCTCCCCGAACCCAAATAGCCCCAACACCTCCCATAAATAGTCCCACTCAACCCGGTCAAAAGCCTTTTCGGCATCCATTGCCACGACTACCTCTACCTCCCTACTCTCCGGGGGCATCATGATCACATTTAGCAGCCTTCTTAGGTTGGCCACCAGATACCTGCCCTTGACGAACCCAGTTTGGTCTTCCATAATAATGTCTGTCACACAGTCCTCAATCCTAGAAGCCAAAAGCTTGGCCAGTAATTTTGCATCGACATTGAGCAGAGAGATGGGCCTATAGGACCCCCATGCCCCCGGGCCTTTTTCCCGTTTCAGTATCAGGGAGATGGTGGCCTGTGACATCGTCGGGGGTAAAACCCCTCTGTCTCTTGCCTCATTAAAAACCCTAACCAGCACCGGCCCCACTATCCCAGAGAACTTTTTATAGAACTTCACCGGATACCCATCCGGCCCCAGGGCTTTTCCCAATTGCATGACCCTCAAGCCCTCCAATATTTCTTCGGTCGTAATCGGGGCCCCCAGCCCGTCTACCAACCCCCTACCCACTTTTGGGAAGGACAGTCCGTCCAAAAAGCACCTCATCCCATCCAGCCCCGCGGGGGGTTCCGAGGTATAAAGCTTACTGTAGAAGTCCCTGAACACCTTGTTCAGCCCTGCCGGATCTCCTAGCAGGTTCCCCCCTCCGTCGACTACATTCCCTATTTCCCGAGCCGCCTCCCTCGTCCTCAGTTGCTGTGCCAGCATTCTACTGGCTTTCTCCCCATGCTCATAGATCGCGCCCCTCACCTTCCTAAGCTGCTCCACCGCCTTAACTGTGGACAACAACACCCCAAACTCCGTCTGCAGCCTTCGTCATTCCCTTAATAGCTCTGCCCTCGGGGTCTCCACACACCTCCTGTCTATCTGTAAGATCTCCTTTACGAGTCAGTCCATTTCTGCCCTGTCCATCCTGTCCCTATGTGCTCGAATCGAGATCAGCTCCCCTCTCACCACTGCCTTCAGCGCCTCCCAGAGCACCGCAGCTGAGACTTCTCCTGTGTCATTGACCTGCAGGTAGTTTTGCATACATTTCCTCACCCTCTCACACACCGCTTCATCCGCTAACAGACCAACCTCTAACCTCCATTGTGGGCGCTGAAAGCTTTCCTTACGGACCTGCAGATCAAACCAATGCATGGTCCGAAATAGCGATCGCCGAATACTCTACGTCCGTCACCCCTGACAGCAAATCCCTGCTCATGATGAAAAAATCAATTCAGGAATTCACCTTATGAACATGTGAATAGAACGAAAACTCCTTCCCCGTCGGCCGACTAGCCCTCCATGGGTCAACCCCCCCCCTTTTGCTCCATGAACCCCCTCGGTTCCTTTGCCATTGCCTGCACCCTACCCGTTTTTGAACACGACCGGTCCAGGTCGGGGTCAAGGACTGTGTTAAAATCACCTCCCATAATCAGCCTGTGCGAGTTCAGGTCAGGTATCTTCCCCAGCAGTCTCTTGATAAAATCCACATCATCCCAATTTGGGGCATAGACATTGACCCAAACTACCCTCACCCCCTTGAGCTTGCCACTCACCATGACAAATCTACCTCCCCCTTCCGAAATTGTGCTACCCACCTCGAATTGCACCCTTTGTTAATCAAAATCGCGGCCCCTCTGGTCTTAATATCCAGCCCCGAGTGGAAGACCTGGCTAATCCAGCCCTTCCTTAATCTGACCTGGTCAGCTACTTTCAGATGAGTCTCCTGTAGCATAATTACGTCCACCTTCAGCGCCCTCAGATGCGCGAACACACGTGCCCTCTTTACCGACCCGTTTAACCCTCTATCGTTCCAGGTGTTCAGCGTGGTTGGGCGGCACCGTGCCCCCCCCCCCCCCCTTCGCCAATCAGCTATCTACTTTTTTGGGCCCGGCCCTAGACCCTGTTTCGCACCCCCCTGGCCCGCCTCCTGGCAGCCCCCACCTCCGACCTCCTCCATGTTACTAAGCCCAAGTCCCTCCCTCGTCAGCAGATCATCAACCCCCCTTCCCCCCCTAGCAACAACACCCTGCAACCTAACCCCTGCCATAAACATAGCTATATGCACACCCTCCACCTGGCTTCCATAGACCAGCTCACTCAGTTAGCCTGGTGGCTCTCGACTCCGGCGCCAACAAGTCTCCCACATATTGTTCCCTCTGACCCATCCCCCTCGCCCATCAACACCACTTCCCCAAACCAGCCATCCTCGAGCAATTGCTCTGAAAAAAACAAGAAACAAAGAAAACCCCGATACTAGTGCAATTCAAGTAATACACAGTAAGTAATAGGCACTTCCAACCACCCACATCAGAACACAAAAAGCTCCCAGAACCAAATACCTTTACTTCCCTCTTCATCAACAAAAACTCGAATACAGAAGAAAAAAAAAAGAAACAAGAAAAACATATAAACATCACTCAATAACTTTTTAACTTAAGTCCAAAAGTCCTCAGTTCGGCAACAGCCCTTCTCTCTTAGCGAAGTCCATCGCGTCCTCGTCTCCTCAAAATAATGATGCTGTCCCTCGTGCGTGACCCAAAGCGTTCCGGGTATAGCAGCTCAAACTTCACCTGCTTCTTAAACAAAATCTCTTTGACTTGCCTGTAGCCTGCCCTATTTCTGGCCACCTCCACGCTCAGGTCCTGGTATATGCGCAAGACACTATTGCTCCAATTGCAGCTCCGCGTGCGCTTGGCCCACTGTAGCCGCCGCTCCTTGGCCAGGAACCTGTGGAACCTGACCACCATCGCTCGGGTGGGGCCCCCGACTCGAAGCTGCCTCGCCAGAGCTCTGTGCGCCCTGTCCACCTCCAACGGACGAGGGAAGACATCATTCCCCAATAGCTTCTGGAACACGTCTGCCACATACACGGCAGCATACACTCCCTCAACCCTCTCCGGGAGACCAACGATTCTTAAATTCTGCCGATGGGACCTATTTTCCAGGTCCTCCACCTTCTCTAGAAGCCTTTTTTGTTGGCCTTTCAGCCTCCCCATCTTCACCTCCACCACCGTTTGGTGATCCTCCTGCTCCTCCAGCGTCTTCTCCAGCTTCTGGATTGTCCGATCCTGGGCATCCATCCTTGACTGATTTCTGGATCAGGTCTAAACTGTCCCGTTTCAGCGCGGTGAAGCCCTCTTGGATGACCTTCAACAGATGCTCCGTTGTTGGCTGGGCTGTCTGCACCGGGGTCTGGACATCTGCCATATTGTCCTCAGCAGCAGCTTCTACACTGCCCTTGTATGCCCACTTCTTCAACTGTTTACGATTCTTTCTGCTTCTTAATTCCATACACCTATATCTGGAGTCAGTGCCTGAGTGCCTAGGCCTTCAGATCCAGCGCTCAAAAGCACAAAAAAGTCGGGGGAAAAGGTCCAAAAGTCCGACCAGAGCGAGAGCCACCAAATGTGCGACTTACTCCCTCATAGCTGCCACCGGAAGTCTATTATTATAGATGGTAACTAGGGGCAGGATTTGGTTCCGCTCACTGGGCGGGACTGGGCAGTGGTTATGACTGACAGGATGGGGAGGGGAGGGTGAGAGACCCCTAGTCTGAATGGTAAGGTGGAATGTGAGGGTGTTGGGTGGATCGGTGAAGCTAGCAAGAGTCTTCTCGCATTTGAAGAGCTTGAGAGCCGATGTGGTGCTGTTGCAGGAGACCCAGTTGAGGGTGAAGGATTAGGTGAGGCTTCGGAAGGGCTTGGTGAGTCAGGCATTTCACTCAGGCTTTGATAGGACCTGGGTTGGGGGGGGGGGGGGGGGGGTAGTGATACTGGTGGGCAAGAGAGTGAGGTTGCATATGGAGAAGGTGGTGACTCAGGGGGGGCAGGTATGTTATAGTAACGGGTACTTTGGACGGGAGGCTGGTGATGTTGGCTGGTGTGTATCCCCTGAATTGGGATGCTGAAGGGTTTATGAAGAGGATGGTGGCTGCAATCCTGAATTTAGATATGCATCAGTTAATTCTGGGTGGGGACTTAAATACAGTGTTGAATCCAAAGGTGGATAGGTCTAAGCATCGCTACATGACCCCCTCAGGCCGTGTTTAGTAAGGTGATGGGAGGGAGCGGATCCGTGACGGTTTCTGCACCAGGGGGTATTCACCTTTTCGCTGGTGCATAATGTGTACTCCAGGATTGACTTCTTTATTATGGGGAAGTCGTTGTTGTCAAGCGTGAGGAAAGCAGAATACTCGGCGATTGTTATTTTGGATAATGCTCTGCATTTGGTGGATGTGGTCCAGGAGAAGGAGCCGGCACGGAGGCCAGTGTGCAGGTTCGACATGGGGCTGCATGCAGACCTGAATTTCTGTGTAAAGATGGGAAAGGTGATTGATGACTGTGGGGTTCAATAGGAACGGGCAGGTTTTGCTATCAGTGGTCCGGGAGGCACTGAAGGCGGTGGTAAGGGGCGAGATCATCTCGTTTAAAGCTCAGGTGGACAGGGAGGCAAGAGAGGAGAGCTGGTGGTGGTGCCAGAGCAGCTGAACAAGGCATTTGAGGAGTATTATAAATGCTTGCATAGGTCGAGCCCCGGGGCACAAGTCGGATATGAAGAATATTTGGGGGGGGGGGGGGGGGGTTGGAGTGTCCTAGAGAAGGAGAGGGCAGGGCTGGAAGAGCCAGTGGGGGTCAAGGAGGTTCGGGCAGCGATAGGGATGATGCAAATCGGCAAAGCACCGGGGCTGGATGGGTTCCTGGTGGAATTTTATAAAAAGCTTTTGGATAGGCTGCCGTCGCTTTTAGTGGAAACGTTTGAAGATGCTGTGGCTAAGGGGGCGTTCCCGGAGACGATGAGACAGGCATCCACTTTGCTGTTATTAAAGAAGGATAAGGGCCCAGTTGAGTGTGGGTAGTATGCCAAGATTCTTGCCAAGGTGTGGCCGCTTAGATTGGAAGATTGCCTTCTTCAGGTGATTGACAGTTTTATGGATTGTTTCCCTTTTCTTTCAGCTTGAGAAGGAGTATGTCAGATCACCCTGCTGTGATGCTAACCACAATGTTTGGAACCAATCTTGCTATGATTGATGGTTTCTCACCACATCAAAAACAGCTAAATGCTTTCTACTGTGAAAAGGAGGAAGTGGAAGCGCTTAGCTGCTTTTGATGTGGTGAGGAGCTGTCAATCATAGCCAAATTGTTTATAAACCTTGTGGGATGGTAAGAATAGATTTACAGTGATTTTTTACTCTACTGCCTGGATTGCTCTTCAGCTTTCAGGCAGGGGTTTCTGCTGGGGCTCTCTGGTGTGGCCTCTGCTGAGGGTTTCTATTGGGGGTCCACGTTGGAGGGGTCTGATAAGGGATCTGATGAGGGTCTCTGTTCGGAGTCTGATGGGGATCTTTGTTAGGGGTTTCTGTTGGAGGGGTCTGTTGGGGGTCTCTGTTTGGGGAGTCTGATGGAGGGTCGCATGGGGGTCTCTAATTGGGACTTCGAGGGGTCTGATTGTAGGACTGGAGGAGTTAGTGGGGGGTGTAAGATCACCCTCATGTGTGCATGCTGTGTGGAGGTGATCTGTTACTCCCATGGTGGGTGTGGAGGATGCCCAACGTGTCAGCCCGGGGTGGCAGGATTTGCATTATGGGGGGGAGGGGGGCCTGCCGTCAGACCTCGGTATCGGGCCAACCACTCAAAATGGTGGGCCGAAACCAGGATTCCTCCCGCACGCGCTCCACCATGCACAAATTAGTATGGAAAAGGAAAGGGAATCGCTCCTGGGTGTTGCTCCTAACACCAGCAGGGAACAGTCATGAGGAAAAATGGAAAAGGAAAGCTTTTCTGAACATGATTACCGCCCCGCATTGTTCCCAGCACAATAAGTAGCATTGGCAGAATAGGGAACTCTAGCACAGTCAGTTCGAAGGACTGCAGTCCTGCCACATCCAGCCGTAAATGGTGGTGGCCAATTGAACAACTCACTGGAGGAGGAGGCTCCACAAATATCCCCATCCCCACCCTCACTGATGGAGGGCCCCAGCAAACCAGTGCAAAGGATAAGGCTGAAGCATTTGCAACAATCTTCAGCCACAAGTGTAAAGTGGATGATCCACCTTGACCTATTCTGGAGTTCCCGCAGCATCACAGATGCCAGTATTCAGCTAATTCAATTCACTCCACGTGATAGAAGAAATGGCTAAAGGCACGGGATACTGGAACAGTTTTGGGGTGCAGCTCAGTGGAATCAAGGTAAAGTCCGCTGAACGGCGCATTTAAGAAACGTTTTCTCGGCGACTGCAGTGCCGAGAAACATCGTGTTATCCAATTGCACTTTGCTGTTTTTCCTGGCCTCGGGGAGTTTCTACAGCCGAGGCCGCACTTAGAGGGATTTCCTGCTGGTGAGCGAAATACTTCTCGCAGATTGGGGCACCATTTTGTCCAGCAGCCCCGATGTCCCTCCACTCTTTCAGACTCCCCCACCCTGCTCTTTTGACCCCCCCCCCCCCCCCCCCCCACCTCCAGCCTTGGGGAGGCCCCCGGGAATGTCCCCTCTACCTGGCAAGGCCCACCCCCCCCCCCCCCCCGGGCCCGACCATAGGCAGTGCCACCAGGGTACCCTGGAACTTCCAGCTTGGAACATGGCAGTGCCCCTGGCCAAGAGAAAAGGAAATTCGACACTTACCTGCAAAAAGCTGACCCACAGGGGTAATAACATCAAAGGGAAATAAATGGAAGAGTGTATAACACGAAGGAAAAGGAGAGAAATAGCTGACATCAGGGGCAAAATTCTCCCCCAACGGCGCGATGTCCGCCGACTGGCGCCAAAAACAGCGCCAATCAGACAGGCATCGCGCCGGCCCAAAGGTGCGGAATGCTCCGCATCTTTGGGGGGCCGAGCCCCAACATTGAGGGGCTAGGCCGACGCCGGAGGGATTTCCGCCCCGCCAGCTGGCGGAAATGGCGTTTGTTGCCCCGCCAGCTGGCGCGGAAATGCAGAACATGCGCGGGAGCGTCAGACAGTTTCCCGCGCATGCACAGTGGGGAGAGTCACTTCCTCCTCCGCCATGGTGGAGACTGTGGCGGAGGCGGAAGGGAAAGAGTGCCTCCACGGCACAGGCCCGCCCGCGGATCGGTGGGCCCCGATCGCGGGCCAGGCCACCGTGGGGGCACCCCCCGGGGTCAGATCACCCCGCGCCCCCCCCAGGACCCCGGAGCCCACCCACGCCGCCTGGTCCCGCCGGTAAATACCAGCTTTGATTTACGCCGGCGGGACAGGCAATTTCTGGGCGGGACTTCGGCCCATCCGGGCCGGAGAATTGAGCGGGGGGTCCCGCCAACCGGCGCGGCCCGATTCCCGCCCCCGCCCAATCTCCGGTACCGGAGACTTCGGCGGGGGCGGGATTCACGGCGGCCAACGGCCATTCTCCGACCCGGCGGGGGGGTCGGAGAATGACGCCCCAGAACTGCAGCAGTTGCAGGTATAGTCTCCTGAAAGAAGCAGCGATTTCCACCTTCGGTGAACCTGAAGACTATTTCCCAGACATGGCCTCCTTAACCTGGTTGTGGTAATTATTTTCTGGATTTAGCTGATAGCGTTACTTAATAGTGGATGTTTTTTGAGGAAAGGGGTGTCTCAGAGTTCAAGTAACTTCGGCAATTGGGAGCCAAGGGATAGTTTCATGTAAAATCATGCGTGTACAGTCATCAGTATACTTAGGAGTCATAGTCTATTATAGTCCTTCTTGTCATGTGTGTTTCTAACCTTTCTTTTAAGTTAATAAATATTCTTTATTAATTGTTCACACAACAACCTCACTGGGTTGTGCATCGTTCCTCACATTATACCGAACAAACACATAATAATAATAATCGCTTATTATCACAAGTAGGCTTCAATGAAGTTACTGTGAAAAGCCCCTAGTCGCCTGTTTGGGGAGACCGGTACGAGAATTGAACCCGCGCTGCTGCCTTGTTCTGCATTACAAGCCAGCTATTTAGCCCACTGTGCTAAACCAGCCTCAAATATACCACTACACATATACCACTACGAACTGTTGTTTGCAAGTTACCCTTCTGGGTTTTGGGATATCCTCCCATTTAGCATCAGCATGCTTCATATAAAAAATTGGGAGCTCTTGGCCGGGATTTTAAAAAGCATAATTCCTTGGGTGCAGGGTATTTGTGACTATCCAAAAGTAACGAGCGTGAGGAAAGTGTGGAACCATGTGAGGAGGTGTGTGCTTTAAAAACAAGGTGACTGCAGAAATGGCCCTTGCATTGGCAAAGACTTATTTGGAAGTAAACAGTATAACCTTGGAAAATTTGAAAAATATACCTAAAACTAAATTGATGGAATTGGTGAATATGTTACTGTTATGATACCCTGGGCTAGGGCACAGTCAATTCTAGCCCCCCTTCACCCAGCGTTGCAGCGTAAGTGAATTAACCAATAATTATTATAAAGGTTTTTAAATCTCTGGCCCTAGACTGCTCCAATGACTTACAGAGACCAGGGGCGTGATTCTCCGACCCGCCACCGGGTCGGAGAATCGCTGGGGGCTGGCGTGAATCCCGCCGCAGCCGTGTCCCGAATTCTCCGCCACCAGAGATTCGGCGGGGGCGGAATCGCACCGCGCCGGTCGGCTGGAATCGCGCCGGTCGGCGGGCCCACCCCTGGCGATTCTCCGGCCCGCGATGGGCCGAAGTCCCGCCGCTGTCAACCCTCGCCCGCCGGCGTGGATTAAACCTCCTTTTGAACGGCGGGACAAGGCGGCGCGGGCAGGCTCCGTGATCCTGGGGGGGGGGGGCGCGGGGCAATCTGGCCCTGGGGGATGCCCCCACGGTGGCCTGGCCCGCGATCAGGGCCCACCGATCCGCGGGCGCGCCTGTGCCGTGGGGGCACTCTTTTTCTTCCGCCTTCGCCATGGTCTTCACTATGGTGGAGGCGGTAGAGACCCCCTCCCCTGCGCATGCGCGGGGATGCCGTGAGCGGCCCCTGACGCTCCCGCACATGCGTCGCCCGGCGAAGACCTTTCGGCGCCGGCTGGCATGGCGCCAAAGGCCTTTCCCGCGAGCCGGCGGAACGGAAACTACTCCAGCGCGGGCCTAGCCCCTCAAGATGAGGGCTTGGCCCCTAAAGGTGCGGAATCCACACCTTTGGGGTGGCCCGACGCCGGAGTGGTTCCCGCCACTCCATTACGCCGGAACCCCCCGCCCCGCCGGGTAGGGGAGAATCCCGCCCCAGGTTTGTAAGTAAAACACAAAAACTATTTCTTTATAACAAGAAAAGAATTAAAGCGTGCAACAATTAAACTAGAATAACGGCCTATTAATCTATTACTTTCCCCTTTGACCGTCCCACCCTCTACCAAAACACACATGACAGGTGCACACAGAGGATGGGAAAGGGGTAAAATAATAGGGATTAAAATGGCAGACAGAGAGATATGTCCTTGTTGCTGATGTTGAAGTCTTGGTTGTCGGTTATCGTCTCATGACGCATAGCATTGAAAACCATCAGTTAGGTTGGATCTTCTGGTACGTGCATCCAGTAGAACTCACAATTAGCAGCCTCACTGCAGTAAGATTAGAGTTCTCCAATTATCAGCTTTTGAAAGGAGGTTTTCAAATAACCCAGCCTGCCTGGGTGAGATTTTTCTGCAGGTTTAACTGGCTGTGGAGAGAAAAAGAAAGCCTATTCTTCAAGACCTTAGAGATGTCATCAGGAGAGAGAGAGAGAAATGAGAACTGTGGCTCTCCAAGCCTCTCAATCAAAAGTGAACTTTACTCTACAAATTGGAGCCTGTCTGAGTTTGGCAGAACATTCCGGAACACCAGAAACAATCATAATCGAGAGCCAGTCAAGTCCCGCGAAATCAAAGTAGCCAATTGGTTGTCTGCCAAGTCCATCAAAATATGTCACCACTGGACCAGGCCAATCAGCACTGGTACCAAGGTGTCCTGAGGTCAAACCAAACTTCACCTCTGCTGGGGAGTGTCCCGTTTTGTTTAAAAATGAAAAGTGCAGTCCAGATACATAAATTATAATAGCCAAGATGACAGAGAATTAAGGGAATACACAAGGGAAACCAGGTTTAAACAGGAGGATCCTTACATAACAATTAGGATTGCCTACAGGGATTAAGAAATCCAAGGTAATTGGAGAAATAGCAACGCATTTAAATGTGCAAGAGCTGTCAGACTGACCAAGTATTTTGAAAAGTGAGAACATTGAATTAGCTAAAATTCAATTACAACTAGAAATGAAGAAAATAGAAATGCAAGAAAAAGAAAAGGAAAAAGAGAAAGAAATAGAAATGAAAAATGTTGAACTTGAAATGCAGGAAAAGCAAAACGAAAGGGAAGACAGGGAGACATGTTATTATGTAAAGGATCACATATTAATGAGAAAATGGCGTCCCACATATGTGAGTGCAGGTGCCAAATGGGCAGAAATACATCTAATTATTTTACCTCCTGAGCATAGGAAATGATATCTGAGCATAACTCATGAAATTCCCTTTGGGGGACATCTAGAAATTTTTTTAAAATACAAGCAAAGATAGAGAAACAGTTTTACTGGCTGGGACTACATAAGGATGTAGGGCGCAATCTATCGACCAATCAGGAGCACGGCGTGGCGGTAGATGCCGTGTGAGGCCTTCCCCGGGCATCCCAGCAGCCACTACGCCTCGCGGTATCTACCCAAGTCCCATGAGTCGGCGCGACAAGAATCCTACAAAAAATAGGCAGGACCAAGCCGCACTCACTCAAATAAGTTTTAAATCTACTGAAGCCTACTCACCCGGGATCTACTGGCCTCCCGGCATCCAACGGCCTCCCCAGGAAGCCGGGTGCCGTTCACTACTGGTCCATGGCGGAATGACATCCGGGGGCTCCCCCTGGCTTTCAGAGGCCCCTGAGTGGCCATGGATAGTGCATGGTTGTCCCCTGGCCTTCCCCTTGATCATGGGCACCTTGGCACTGCCGCCCTGGTACTGCAAAGGTACCTGGGTGGTACTGCAAGGCCAGCAGGCGCACACCCAGCATGGCAGTGCACAAGGTTTACCAAGTGCCAGGGTGGCACTGCCAAGGATCAGGGCCTGAGAGGGGCCATGTCAATGAAAGGAGGTTGGAGAGGGACATGAAAGGTGTGGGTGGGGCTGCAGGGTGGGTATGAAGGGGCCTCTAGAAGGTTTGGCGGGTGAACAATCCTGGAAGGGGAGGCCTGAAAGGGGGCATGGGAAGACCTGAAAAGGAGTCCCTCAGTGATCCCGGTGTCTTCACCTCGGAGGGAGGTGGGTGAGGTACTGTGTGTGGGGGGTAGCATTGCCCATGGGGGGGGGGGGGGGGGGGGGGGGGGGGCTCACTTAGAGATCAGGGCACCCTTTCAAAATACCGGCCCAATCTCTGAGGAGCTGGTCTGGCCAATGTGTTCAGCTCCCCAGTGATGAAAATAATTCTACGGGTGCGATTTATTGGCCATGCTGTGCCTGAAAAGCAGCAAGCTGTGGTGCAACATGACCGATAGACCCATTGTGTGCATTGTGGGCTCGTCTCACTTTAATGTGGCGATTCCTGAGTTGCCCGAGGCATGGGATCAATCTCCTTTGCCTCAGAGACCATGGGCAAGCGCCATTCAGTACTGGCCTCCAGAAACGGGCCAGCGCTTGCTCTGGTTAAATCACGGCCTAAGTGTGGGCTAAACCGGTGAGAAACTCCCCAGGGCCCAAAAAAGTGACTAAGCGCTTTACCGAGCAGCCGCCATGAATTTTTCAGCAGCAGAGGCGGCCCACCAGCGGGATCTTCTGATCCCGCCATTGTCAGCGCAATTTCCCATTGAATAATAATAATAATCTTTATTGTCACAAGTAGGCTTACATTAACACTGCAATGAAGTTACTGTGAAAAGCCCCTAGTCGCCACGTTCCGGCGCCTGTTCAGGTACACAGAGGGAGAATTCAGAATATCCAAATTACCTAACAGCACGTCCTTTGGGACTTGTGGAAAGAAACCGGAGCACCCGGAGGAAACCCACGCAGGTACAGGGAGAACGTGCAGACTCCACACAGACAGTGACCCAAGCTGGGAATCGAACCTGGGAACCTGAAGCTGCGAAGCAACAGTGCTACCCACTGTGCTATCGTGTTTCACTCCATATCACCGGGAAACCCAAGGCAGGATGCGCTGTCGGTGGAACTGGAATATCCCACCGGGGTGAACAGCTGATAAATCCCACCCTAAATGTGGTTAGATAGTGGTTGGGAACTCGCTGACAGAAGCGGCAGGAAACTCCCAGCAAAACCCGCCGCACAGATTTTCCGTTAGATCGTGCCCATAGATAGATTTTGTCAAGCATATCACATGTGTGATGTAATTGGGAAACCACAAGCTGCAATAAAGAGAGCATCTTTGATCCCCATTCCAGCTTTCGAAGAAATGTTTACAAGAGTTCTAGTTGACTGTGTAGGACCATTGTCGAAAATGCAAAGTGGAAATCAATACTTGTTAACTATTGTGGATACATCCAGTAGATTTCCTGAAGCCGTATCATTAAAAACCACCAGAGCCAAGAGAGTGGTAGAGGAATTAACCAATGTCTTTACCAGATATAGCTTACTGAAAGAGAGGCAATCAGATCAAGGGTCAAATTTCCTGTCAGGATTATTTAAGGAGCTCAGAAATGGCCTGGAAATAAAACAGTGGGCGGGATTCTCTAATAATGGGGCTATGACCCCACGCCAGCGTCAAAATGCTGGCGTTTCACTCTGGACTTTCCTTAAGAAAGTCCAGAGTAATTCTCCTACCTGCAGGGGGCTTGCAGAGCCCCGGAGTGCTTCTCGCAGCTCTGGCTGCGGATACGGGGCCCTGCACTTCCAGTTGGGAGTCCGCGCATGCGCACGGCGGCGGACTGTGGCGGCCGTCCCGTACAACATGGCGGACTCGCACCATGGACCCTGATACAAGAAGTAGGTCCCCACGAGATCACGCACGCCCACGGATCAGTGCCGCCCGATCGTTTGCCTGGCCATCGATGAGGCCCCCCCCCCCCCGCCCGGTGAAGGATCCCCCCGCCCGCCACCAGGGCGGCCATGGACTGAGTCCGCAGCTGCCGTTCCCAACAGGCAAAACGTGGTTAGAACCAGGCCGTCGGGAACTCGGCCAGTTTTCCTCGGAGAATTGCTGGGGGGCCTCTGTCAATGGCCCCCTACCTGCGCCGCGCCGACCGCGCGCGTGATTTTGTCGCGAAGCTCGGAGAATCCAAATCTTTGGCAATTCAACCAGGGTCGCAAGGAGCATTACTGAGGTGACATCAAACGTTGAACACAACGATGAGAGCGTAAAGTCAAGATTACCCTCATGATTGGGACAAAGCTATTTCATTTTTATTAATGATCATTAGGGATGCACCAAATGATTCTGCCAGATTTAGTCCTTTTGAATTGTTCTGTGGACATGAAGACCACTGAAATTAATCCAAGAAAGTTTATTAAGTAAGAAGTCAGAGACTATACTTTTAGACTACATACCGAATTGCAGAGAAAAACTGAATAGAGCTTAGAATCATAGAATCTCTACAGTGTAGCAGTAGGCATTCAACCCATCGAGGCTGCACCAACCTAACCCTCTGAAAGAGCACCCTAATCCAGGCCCACTCCCCGGAACCCCACCTAACTTTAGGAGACTAAGAGGCAATTTAGTATGGCCAATCCACCTACTCTGCACATCTGTGGACTGTGGGAGGAAACTGGAGTACCCGGAGGAAAACCACGCTTGGGCACGATTGAACCAAATGGGAACATTTGGGGAGAAAGTGCAATTCCACACAGTCACCCAAGGTCGGAATTGAACCTGGGTCCCTGGCACTGTGAGACAGCAGTGCTAACCACTGTACCACCATGCTGCCCCTCGACCTGTGAGGTGGCAAGGAAGCATTCAAAGATAGCATAGCAGGGAATGAAAGCTATGTCTGATAAGAAAACACAGGCTCATAGTTTTGTAGGAGAAAATTGCTGGGAATCCCACTCCCGGGACCTACCCAGCTCACCAAGCCTCCCAAGATCTAACCTCGCGATGTGAAGCATTGTGGGCAGGATCACTTTTTGGCAAATCTGCACACTAGAATGAGACCGCTAGTCTCACCAAGATTTAACCAAGACGTTGGGATCTATTCACTTTGCCTCGGAGACCATAGGCGAGTGCTAATCAGTACTGGTCTCCATAAACGAGACCAGACGGAATAGCACTCGGGGTCTCCCAGGGGAGACTTTCTTTTAAGTTAATAAATAATCTGTCTTAATTGTTCACACAACTGCTCTGTTCCTCACTGGGTTGTACATCATTCCTCACGCTATACCAGAAAAAGAACACATACACCATTACGAGCCGGTGTTCTAAATTACCCTTCTGGGTATTGGGTACCCTCGCATTTAACATCAGCATGATTCATAACAATGGGAATCAGGAGGGAAACTCTTCACGGGTTGAAGTCATATCTACACACATGAAGATGGTTGTGGTTATTGGATGTGAATCATTTCAGATCCAGGACATCACTGCAGGATTTCCTCAAGGTAGTATCCTAGGCCCAATCATTTTCAGCTGCCTCATTAGAGATTTTCCTTCCATCATAAGGTCAGAAGTGGGGATATTCGCTGATGATTGCACAATGTTCAGCACCATTCACGACTTCTAAGATATTGAAGCAGTGCATATCCAAATACAGCAAGACCAGGAAAATATTAAAGCTCGACCTGACAAGTGGCAAGTTGCATTGCACCATACAAGTGCCAGGCAATGCCCACCTCCAACAAGAGAGAGTCTAACCATGATCCTTGACATTCAATTGATTTACCATTGCTGAATCCCCCACTATCAACATCTTGGGGATGATGATAACATTTAACCAGATACTGAACTGGACCAGCCATATAAATACTGTGGCTACAAGAACACGTCAGAGACGAGGAATCGGCGGCACAGTAATTAGCACTGCTGCCTCACAACACCAGAGACCCAAGTTCAATTCCGACCTTGGATGGTTGTCTGTGTGGAGTTTGCACTTTCTCCCGTGTCTGCCTGGGTTTCCTCCGGGTGATCTGGTTTCCTCCCACAGTCCAAAGAAGTGCCGGTTAGGTGGATTGACCATGTTAAGTTGCCCCTTAATGTCCAAAGATATGGAGGATGTGCAGGCTAGGTGGGGTTACGGGGATAGGGCGGGGAAGTAGACCTAGGTGCTCTTTAAGAGGATCGGTGCAAACTCGATGGGCTGAATGTTCTCATTCTGTATTGTAGGTATTCTATGGTTCTATGGAATCCTGTGGGGAGTAACTAATCTCCTGACTGCCAAAGCCTGTCCACCATCTACAAGGTGCAAGTCAAAGAGTGTGATGGAATACTCTCCACTTGACTGGATGAGTGCAACTCCAACAATACTCAAGAAACCTGTCACCATCCAGGACAAATCAGCCCTCTTGATTAGTACCCCATCCACAAACATTCACTCTCTCCACCACCGACACACAGTAGCAAGTAATGTACCATCTACAAGATGCACTGCAGGAACTCACCAAGGCTCCTTAGACAGCACCTTCCAAACACACTGTTGCTACCACCCAGAAGGAAAAGGACGGCAACACATGGAAACTCCACCACTTGGAAGTTCCCCACCAAGCCACTCAATATCCCTACTTGGAAATATATCGCCTATTAATATCCAAAGATATGCAGTATGTGCTGGTTAGGTGGGGTTCACTGTCATAGGGTCAACATCCTGGAACTCTCTCTCACAGTACGTGTGTACCTACACCACGTGGGCTGCAGTTGTTTGAGAAGGCAACTCACCACCACCTTTAAGGGAAATTAGAATGGACATTAAATTGTGTTCCAGCAGTGATACCCAAATCCCTTCAACGATTTTTTTTTATAAAATCAAGTATAGGAAGCAGAGGGATTCTAACTCCATCAAACTGCACTCCTAACATTTACTGGAAGAGTGCACACTATGACAAGTTTTCATTGGTTGATCTGAGATTAGTTATTTTAGGATGTGCTGAGTCTCAATAATGTCAGCTGAAGCTGAAAACAAGTAGCAAAGAGCTGACCACACAGAAATCACGATGCCACTTTTTATAATGTTTAGTTTAAATTAAGTAGATGTTCTCCATCTTAAAGCCCTTAATTGTCTTTGATGCCAAGTACTAGTGAATCCTGAAAACAGTTCATTGGGGCAGATAATGATCTCAGTTATTATATAAAATATAAACAGAAAATGCTGGAAAAACTCAGGTCTGACAGCAAATTTGGAGGGAGAAACAGAGTTAATATTTTGAGTCCCTATGACTCTTCTTCAGAGATGAAGAGAGGTAGTAATATGATGGGTTTTATTCTGCTGAAGAGAGAGGGTGGGCAAGTGGAGCAAAATTGAAGGTCAGTAGTATATGGGAGTTCAGGAGAGATCTGGAAAATATGACATGAATACAAGACAAAGGGAGTGTTAATTACAGTGTTCAGGATTTAGGCAAGTGTTAATAGTGGCACAGTGGCTGGCACTGTTACCTCACCGCGCCAGAGACCTGGGTTCAATTCTGGCTTCAGGTGACTGTGTGGAATTTTCACGTTCTCCTTGCGTGGGTTTCCTCCGGGTGCTTCAGTTTCCTCCCACAGTCCAAATATGTGCAGATTAGGTGGGGTTGCAGGGACAGAGCAGGGGAGCGGACTAAGTATGATGCTCTTTCGATGTGCTGAATGGCACACACTGTAGGGATTCTATGCTTCTATAAAGGTCAAATAGCAGAATGTGTTAACAGCAGAGAAAAGGTCAGTATTCTCTGAAAGCAAAACATAAGAACCAGTTACCAGCTGGCCCTATGTGGAGGAGGGGTTTGGTGAACAATATATCAAAGCGGAAGGCATGGGCGTCATTCTCCGACCCCCCAGAGGGTCGGAGAATGGCCGTTGGCCGCCGTGAATCCCGCCCCCGCCGAAGTCTCCGAAGGGAGAAAAGTCGGCGGGGCGTTAATGGCGCCGCTGCCGCGGAGAATGTCACGGGTCTGCGCAAGGCAGCCGATTTTCGGCCTGCCGATATTCTCCCTTCCGGATGGGCCGAAGTCCCGTCGACGTGATGACCGTTCACGTCGACGTGAATCAAACCTCCTTTTCATCGGCGTGACCCGGTGCTCCAGGCTCACGCCAACCAGCGAGGAGGTGAGTGACGGCCTGGGGGGTTGGCTCTGGGCAGGAAATGGCGTGGCCGCAGACTGATTGCGTGAGGAGAGGTGTGTCTCGGCTTGTGTGTGTGTGTGTGCGGCGGGGGGGGGGGGTGGTTAGAGTAGGCTGGGCTCCGGGGGAGTGCCGGGAGGGGGTCCGTGCCGGGGTGGAGGTTGGGGGGGTCCGTGCCGGGGTGGATGTTGGGCGGGGACCGTGCTGGGGTGGAGGTTGGGGGTTGGGGGGGGTCCGTGCCGGGGTGGAGGTTGGGGGTTGGGGGGGTCCATGCCGGGGTGGAGGTTGGGGGTTGGGGGGGGTCCGTGCCGGGGTGGAGGTTGGGGGTTGGGGGGGGTCCGTGCCGGGGTGGAGGTTGGGGGTTGGGGGGGGTCCGTGCCGGGGTGGAGGTTGGGGGTTGGGGGGGGTCCGTGCCGGGGTGGAGGTTGGGGGTGGGGGGGGGTCCGTGCCGGGGTGGAGGTTGGGGGTTGGGGGGGGTCCGTGCCGGGGTGGAGGTTGGGGGTTGGGGGGGTCCGTGCCGGGGTGGAGGTTGGGGGTTGGGGGGGGTCCGTGCTGGGGTGGAGGTTGGGAAGGGGGTCCGTGCCGGGGTGGAGGTTGGGGGTTGGGGGGGTCCGTGCTGGGGTGGAGGTTGGGGGTTGGGGGGGGTCCGTGCTGGGGTGGAGGTTGGGGGTTGGGGTGGTCCGTGCTGGGGTGGAGGTTGGGGAGGGGGTCCGTGCCGGGGTGGAGGTTGGGGGTTGGGGGGGGTCCGTGCTGGGGTGGAGGTTGGGAAGGGGGTCCGTGCCGGGGTGGAGGTTGGGGGTTGGGGGGGTCCGTGCTGGGGTGGAGGTTGGGGGTTGGGGGGGGTCCGTGCTGGGGTGGAGGTTGGGGGTTGGGGTGGTCCGTGCTGGGGTGGAGGTTGGGGAGGGGGTCCGTGCCGGGGTGGAGGTTGGGGGTTGGGGGGGGTCCGTGCTGGGGTGGAGGTTGGGGGTTCGGGGGGGTCCGTGCTGGGGTGGAGGTTGGGGGTTGGGGGGGTCCGTGCTGGGGTGGAGGTTGGGGAGGGGGTCCGTGCTGGGGTGGAGGTTGGGGGTTGGGGGGGGGGCCGTGCTGGGGTGGAGGTTGGGGGTTGGGGTGGGTCTGTGCTGGGGTGGAGGTTGGGGGGGGGTCCGTGCTGGGGTGAAGGTTGGGGAGGGGGTCCGTGCTGGGGTGGAGGTTGGGGAGGGGGTCCGTGCCGAGGAGGGTGATGGGAGGGCAAATGAGTTGGTCCACCTGGCCAGGTGCCAGCCTCCAACAGTTGGACCCATGCGGTCCATGCCACCTGGCTGGGGGGAGGAGCGGATATGGGCAATGATGACATGTCGTCGTTCCCCTCCCCCCCACCAGGCCGTCATGTTTTCAGATCATCCAGCGATGTTGGCCGCCGTGGTGGCAGCCGCTCATGTCTATGTTGCCCTGGATGAGGAGGAGGAGGAGGAGGAGGAGGAGGAGCGTACCAGAGAGGCGGCGCTGGCTGCCGCAGAGGGGCAGGCGGCAGCCGCCCAGGCTGGAGGGACACCTGACCGACAGGACGAGGAGGGGGAGGAGGACGTTGCGGCCCCACGGCAACGGAGGCACCCGAGGGCGCACCGTGTGTACCGGCCCCGGCAGTCATACCAGGACCTCACGGACCGGGAATGCAGGAGGAGACTCCGGATGAGCCGGGAAACCGTGGCACACATCTGCCACCTGCTGGCACACCTGTCACCGCGTGGCACTGGCGGGGGACACCCTCTCCCCGTGTCCGTCAAGGTTACGGTGGTCCTGAACTTTTATGCAACGGGGTCATTCCAGGCACCGAGTGGGGACCTGTCCGGCATATCGCAGACATTGGTGCACCGGTGCATCCGGGCAGTGACAGATGCCCTTTATGCCATGGTGCACCGCTACATCCGCTTCCCCGTGGACCGGGCCAGCCAAGATGCCCGGACCGTGGGCTTCTCTGCCGTGGCCGGGTTCCCCATGGTCCAGGGCGCGATCGATGGGATGCACGTCGCCGTGCGGCCACCTGCAGATAACAGGGCCGCGTTCACTAATAGGAAGGGGACCTATTCGATGAACGAACACCGCATGATGATCCTGCACGTCTGCGCCCGTCACCCAGGCAGTGTACACGACTCATTCGTGTTGTCGCGGTCATCCATCCCCGGCATGTACGAGGGACGCCATCCCCGGCTGAGGGGCTGGTTGTTGGGCGACAGGGGCTACCCATTGCGATCGTGGCTGATGACGCCTATACGGAGGCCACGCAATGAGGCGGAGAACCGCTACAATGATGCCCATGTAGCGACAAGGGGAGTGATCGAGAGGTGCTTTGGCGTGCTGAAGATGCGTTTCAGGTGCCTGGACCTCTCTGGGGGCGCCCTCCAGTATCGGTCAGATAGGGTCGGCCGCATCATTGTGGTGTGCTGCGTCCTGCACAACATAGCCCAGCAGAGGGGCGATGTGCCGCAGGCAGAGGAGGGCGGAGTGGAGGAGCAGCAGGAAGAGGCACAGTCCTCCCCAGATGAGGGGGATGGGGGCAATGGTCAGGGCAGACGGGGTAGACACAGGCGGGTGGCTGTCCACCGTTACCGGCTGGCCCAGCGGGCACGGAACAGACTGATAGACGCCCGCTTCACTGACTAGATGGGCGTGGGAATCGGGTAGTATGGCCACAGACCGCACACCATGGCAACAGCCGACCACCCACACCCCCCACCCATCCACCCACCCAGCACCCTCACCCCCTCCCCAAACACACCCACCCCACCCACATGCACACCACCCCCCCCCCCCATTGCCGATCCACCGGCGGCACAACGGGCCGGGCTCACACAGTTGCGGGTGGACGCGTGTCTATCGCAGGCCATGGAGGATGATGACAACCCGCCCTGCGATGAGCTCCTGGCTCTACATCGTTGGACTATGTCTGACCCATGGCCACAGTACCACCATCCACCCGGACCATCCCTGCATGCGGCTGTGACACTGCAGCGCACGGTCCCGTCCTCTGCCCGGGGGATGTTGATGGCGGCCCAGGGGGAAGGGGGCAGACTCACCTGGGGCTGAGGTAAGACCACCCCTCACACACACACTTGCGCTCAACGTACATGACACGCCCGCACACTTTGGACAGAGCACAAAGGCAGCTTCGGTAGGTGTAACATTGACTTTAATAACCAAAGGAGTTCATGCACGTGCCCTAGCCCCTAAAACTCATCTGTGCCCTGCACCCGTGCCAACTTACTCAGTGTCTAATTGTTTGGCCTTACGGGCCCTTTGACTACGTCTACGTGGTTCCCCAGACGGTACAGCAGAACTGGAGGTGGACTCCTGTGATTCCTGCCCTCTGACACTGGATCCCTTTGGCGGCCGTTTCCTGGGGCATCCTGGCCTAGATGGGCCAGGCTGCGGCCCGGGCGACTGGGATGGCGAGCTGCCAGCCTGTCCTGCCCGTTGCCCACCCGATGCACCTGGGACGGAAGGGGGGGGAGTCCGAGGTGTCGCGGTGTACCGGGACCTCCCCTACAGAGGGAGCCGGGACGGACCACACCACCTCCTCCTCCCTCGGGGTGCCCGATGGCCCCCAGGCCTCTACATGGGTGGGGGATGCGAACGGACTGGCCATCCGACGCCCCCCCGACATCTGGCGCTGCCAGTCCTGGAGGCCCGTGCTGGTATCGACAGGGGTCTGCAGGTTTGCAGCCATGGAGCCCAGGGTGTTGGCCAACCCTGTCTGTGACAGTGCGACGCCGGCTCGCACATGGCCACTGGCGCCGATGCCCTCAGCGATGGCCTGCTGAGACTGGGCCATGGCCTGCAGAGACTGGGCCATGGCCTGCTGAGACTGGGCCATGGCCTGCAGAGACTGGGCTATGGTGTTGAGCGCCTCTGCCATCTGGCGCTGGCACTGGCTCATGGCCTCCTGTGAGAGGGCAGCCATTTCCTGGGCCACAGACGCCGCCTGCACGGAAGGCCCCAGGCCTCGCAAACCGTTCCCCATGTCTGACACCGTCGTAACCATTGCCTCCACCGTGGACGCCACCCGTGCGGTGTCAGCCTGGGTGGCACGCATGACCGGGACCACTCCCAGCTCCTGGACGCGGGTGGATTCCTCCACCTGCGACCGCAGCCGTCGCAAGCCGCCCGTCACCCTCTTCGCTCGTCTCCGGGTCGGTGGTTGCATCGGATCTATGTGTGGGTGTGGTAACTGCAGGAACCCGGGATCCATCTGGGCGGCAGATGTTCGCTTGGCCTGGGCTGCCCTCCGACCGCCCGGTCCCTCTGCTGCTCCTACCTCCACCTGCTGTACCGGGACGGCTGTGTTGTGCGCACCAGTGAGTGTACCAGATGCCTCATCACTCAAGTGCCCAACCGTGGTGAGTGTTTCTGCGATGGTGGAGGGTGTTGGTGACAGCAGTGGCGTTGTGTCGTGCTCTTCGTCCCACTCTGACTCCATGGCACTTTGGGGTGGGGGTTCGTCTCCACCCATCCACTCTGAGTCACTGTCCGGTATTTCGTCTTCCCGGGTAGGGGTGTCCTGGGTAGTGCTGTCCCGGGTAGGGGTGTCCTGGGTAGTGCTGTCCCGGGTAGGGGTGTCCTGGGTAGTGGTGTCCCGGGTAGGGGTGTCCTGGGTAGTGGTGTCCTGGGTAGTGGTGTCCTGGGTAGTGGTGTCCTGGGTAGTGGTGTCCTGGCTCGGATGTGACGGGGGCCTGTGGCTGCCCCCCTCATCGCTGGGTGGTCGCTCCCGCACGTGACGTGGGTGTCGTCTCCCTGTTGCACCAGGTCTCTCCGTCTCCCGTGGTGTGCGAGGGGCATCCTGCGGGCGTCGCATGCTGGAGGGTCCGGATCTCTCCGTCTCCCGTGGTCTCCGAGGGGCATCCTGCGGGCGTCGCATGCTGGAGGGTCCGGGTCTCTCCGTCTCCCGTGGTGTGCGAGGGGCATCCTGCGGGCGTCGCATGCTGGAGGGTCCGGGTCTCTCCGTCTCCCGTGGTCTCCGAGGGGCATCCTGCGGGCGTCGCATGCTGGAGGGTCCGGGTCTCTCCGTCTCCCATGGTGTGCGAGGGACATCCTGCGGGCGTCGCATGCTGGAGGGTCCGGGTCTCTCCGTCTCCCGTGGTCTCCGAGGGGCATTCTGCGGGCGTCGCATGCTGGAGGGTCCGGGTCTCTCCGTCTCCCGTGGTCTCCGAGGGGCATCCTGCGGGCGTCGCATGCTGGAGGGTGCGGGTCTCTCCGTCTCCTGTGGTCTCCGAGAGGCATCCTGCCGGCAGTGTGCTTCTGCGGGGATGGGTGCCTGGACGTTTGGTCCTGCGATACACAATGAAGCATGCATGGTTAGACATCAGGCAGTGATCAGGTGATACGGGGGAGGGGGATATAGGGGAGGGGGGATATGGGGGCGGGCTGTCGGTGGCTCACTTGCTGGTGGGCCCCCGACCTCTGCATCAGCAACCTCCCGGTCCTCAGGTCCGCCAGCCAGTTCCAGGGCCCTTTCCTTGTGTACGGTCAGTGGCCTTTCATCAGCGGGCCCTCCTCCAGTCCTCACATGCTCCCTATTGTTGTGTGCGCGCTTCTCCTGTTGGGGGGGGGGAGGGGGGGTGGTGGCAGGGGTAAAAGGCAACAGTGTTAGGCAGGTATATGAATGCACGCCATCGGTTGCGCGTGCATTGCAGAGGTTAGGGCTGGATTCACTTGGGGATATGGGGGATATGGGGGAGGGGGGATATGGGGGAGGGGGTATATGGGGGAGGGGGGATATGGGGGATATGGGGGAGGGGGGATATGGGGGAGGGGGGATATGGGGGAGGGGGATATGGGGGAGGGGGGGATATGGGGGAGGGGGGATATGGGGGAGGGGGGATATGGGGGAGGGGGGATATGGGGGAGGGGGGATATGGGGGAGGTGTGATATGGGCAGGGGGGTATATGGGGGAGGGGGGATATGGGGAGGGGGGATATGGGGGAGGCTCACCCTGCCTGCTCTGACGAGGTCGTTCACCTTCTTGTGGCACTGGGTGCCTGTCCGTGGTGTCAGGGCCACAGCGGTGACGGCCTCTGCCACTTCCCTCCACAGACGCCGGCTGTGGCGTGGGGCAACTCTGCAGCCGTGCCCGGGATACAGGGCGTCCCTCCTCTGCTCCACCGCGTCCAGGAGCGCCTCCACATCGCGTGACTCGAACCTCGGGGCTGAGCGACGGCCAGCCATCCAGTCGGGTGTTGCGGTCGGGTGTTCCGGTCGGGTGGGGGGGAGCTGCGCGGCCTTATGAGCCGTCATGCCGTGCAGCGCGTATGACGCTGCACGGCGTGAACCACTGCGCAAGCGCGGATCCCGTTACGTCGCTGCTAGCCCATTTCGGGCCGCAGACTATCGTCCCATTTTTATGACGTGACGCAAGTGGGATTTGCGCTGTTTTTTGCGCCGATCGACGGACTTTCCGCCGATAACGGAGAATTTCGCCCATGATCTGAAGTTGTTGAACTCCATGTTATGTTAAATCTAGAAGGCCCTAAAATACCTAATCGGAAGATGAGGTGCTGAGCATCCAGTTTGTGTTGGGTTTAATTGGAACTTGCCACAGGCCAAAGACAGAATGCGCGCAAGATGGTGAATTGAAATTTCAAACGACTGGAAAGTCAGGGTGATGCTTGCGAACTGAGTGGAAGTGTTCCAGTGATCACCCAGCCTGTGTTCAGTCTCCCCATTGGAGTGCGGACTGCATTGTGAGCAGTGAATATAGTAGACCAAATTGAAAGAAGTGCAGTGAATTTCTGCTTCACCTGGAAGAAACGTTTGGTGTCATGGATGGTGAGGCGGAGAGGGGAGGTACAGGGGGGCAGGTACTCCACGTCCAGTGATTATTTGTGAAAATGCTGTGGGATGAGGATTAGGTGTTGGGGATTATTGGCGAAATGGACCAAGGTGCCATGGCGAGACTGGTCCCTTCAGATTGTTGACTGGGGAAGTGAGTGGAAGATGTGTTTGGTGGTGGCAACATGTTGGAGTTGGCAGAAATGACGGAGGATGGTCCTTCCAACAGATGGGATGAAAAGTGAGGACAAGGCGAACTCTTTCATGGTTCTGGGAGGGTGTAGAAAGGTTAAAGGCAGAAGTGTGGGGGGTGGGTTGGACATGGTTGACATAGTGGGATTGATCCCAGTTCCCCACTTTGGAATTCAACAGGTATCTAGGATCTTTAAACTTAAAATCCTAATAAGGCAATTAATATATTCAAAGTTGCTCATTTTTTTCAAGTGTATAAATAGTTTCAAGTAAATGTTGTGATTGTATAACTGGGACCATGTCAGATTTTGTCAGTGACTCACTGCAGCCATTCTGTCTCCATTTTAGACGTACTCTGTTGATTATTCTTTTGTCTACTATGTACATTCCCTTGGCCGCAGAAAAATAATTTTCACTGTACTTCAGTACACGTGACAATAAATATCTATCAATCAATGTATCCAGAATGTGAAAGACATGGCCATGTTATGCACACGATTATAAAAAGTTGGAAAATGCATTAATTTATTTCAGAAGAGAAGGGAAAATGCCCTCATCTAATTTAAGTGATTTGCTGTTATTTGCCAAATTGTCAAGTCATTGCTGTATTGCCTTCTTTGTGCTGTAGGTGACAAATATGAGGTTCATACAGGAACAGAACGTACTCCGAGTGTTGTGGTTCATATCTGTGAGAGCGAAAATGAAGAGGAAGATGCAGTTAAACTGCCAAAGCAAAAAATCGTTCAAACAAAACGACCAGATAATGCACCAACAATGAACAAATGAAGCTTCTTGTCTATCTGCCTCCTGTGACCATATCATTTGCTGCAACAACAATTCAACAGTTGTCTCTTCTTTTCTTAAGGACTGTTTATCCATTGTTATAAAAAGAAAGTAGTAATTTAGGTGATTGCCTAATAAAAGAACAACTGTAAGGACTCCTTTTTTGTGGCTTTGAAGCTTCATTCCATCTTCACTCAGATTGTTCAGACCTCACCAGGCACTAAGTGATGTTGGGTGACCAATGACAAAATAGCAGGATGGTTTATGGATTGCCTCCCCTTTCCTCTGAAAGCTTCAAATCCATAAAATTGTTACGCAGCTTCAGTGTTCATTCAAAGCTTTATTTTGGCCTCTTTTTAGATGTGATATGCAAATGTCGCTATTGTCTCTTTTGCAATGTTATCATTGTTGCGTGTTTATCTGTATCGAATGTTGTTCTGAACAAATATTGACCGCGTAAGAATGAAGTGAAATCTCTGGCATGTATATAACACTTCTAATTATGTTCCAAGAGAAAGAGACCAAATAGTTGTGAAGTATTTTTCACCAACATTTTTCCACACACCTCCCCACACTCTTCCCCCCCCCCCCCCCCCCCCCCCCCCTCCAACCGAGCAGTGGTGAGGTGAAATATATGATGCTTTAATACAGCTTACTTTTGCAATTGAAAAAACTCCATACTCCGCAACTTGTGCTTGGTCTTTTACAGTCAGTTCATTGTCTGAAACAAAAGTGAAGGATCTGAAATAGCCCAGCAGCAAGCCATACAGCATCTGTGGAGAGTGAGGACAGTCATTGTTTTATGTCAGTACACTACTTCTTCAAAACTCAGTTTGCGGGTCGAACTGAGTTAGTGCCACTCCCGTCACTGTGGAGGGGCCATCGAATTCCCATCCAATTCAATCTATGCTTGCTGACCAGTAGCGATTTAAGCCAAGTATTTTATCACGGTGTGACATCCTACTGCAAATTCCACCCATTTCTACAGTCCTCCAATATGACTTGATTTGCTGCTTGAATATTGCACTTTTTAACAGAGGGTTCTTGGTTCATGGGCAAACCTGGATGTTAACCAATTATTTGCCAAACAAAAGACTTACTCTCACAATTATCTGAATAAAGAGAAGCATATGCTTGCTGCTGGGTAGTTTCTAATGAATTATCTACAATTATGTCTGATAGTCAGTTATTGTATTTAAAATGAATTAACCAATCATTTGAATTAAGCAATGTAAGTAACTCAGCAAAGTGAATTTATTCTTAAAAAGTGTAATCAGTAGATAAGCAATTTTTAATTAAGAGGAGGCTACAGTATATTTGCTCAGTAACATTCAAACACCCTACAAAGTTTACAAAACTTGCTTCAGCAAGGAATTGAAATATTTTGATTTTTAATTAGGAGAACACAATCTATGAAACAAAGATTATACTGTATTCTGACAGAAAATAATAATCTTCTATAACTATCATATTAGTACGTCTACAAACACAGGTCATTTATATCATAGCTAACAAGGTTTAAGCAGACCTGAATGTAAAGTAGGTTTATGCCTTAAAAACCAATTGCAGTAGCAATTTTAAAATGATCATTCTGATTGTTTGTCTAAAGACATTAACCAGAGCAAAATCCTCCATCCAGTAATGGCCTAACCTGCAAGTGTAGAGGTTCTGAATTTTCAATCACGATTCAAGCTCTTGGTTTTGACGATGACATTGAATAAATATTTAAACCATTCAGATCACCAGTTTGTATAAGCCTATACAAGGTTACATTGTTAGATGCTCAGTGCCAGTTCATTAGGGCATGTAAAGCAGCCTCCGGTTTTCTCTGAAACCCCTTATTTGTTCAATTAGTCCTGCTAAATGCCTCAATTTCCATAGGAATCTCCTGTCCAACAGTTGCAATCTCATGACTTTATTTAAGGGCCTGGTCCTGGCAGAAGGGAGGTGGATTGTTTTTGGTTGGATTTATTTTTTGCATGCCTGTGTCACCTCACCAGCGGGGTGCATGCATGTGCAGAAAAATAATCACAAAGTCACAATGGTTTCAACTCAACCAGACGATCAGGGCAGCACAGCAGCAACTAAGAAATGCCAGAACGAAAGAGAGACTTGAGGATAACACACATTGCAGGACTAGCCTTTTGCTGTTTGATGAAAAGCATTTGCTTTTTTAAATGACTGTGTCTTTCCAATGGTCTTGCGAGGACTGTCAGCTCAACGGAGGGCAGGCAGCACAGGAGAGGGCAGTACTTTGTTTGGAAGAGAGAACATAGTAGCGGCTGAGCACATCTTCACAGTTCACTGTGGTGTGTTAATCACCCTGGGGTAACACGGACTGCAACTGGATGCAGTTATACTTGAAAGTAGACTCCAAACTTTGGTGTTGGTTCAATACGCTTTATTGAACTTATTAAGCAGTGCACACAGTTCGCTGTGGGTTTGACACTCTACTAATCTAAGCATGCTTACTATAACTAACCAAATTAGACTAGTTTTGAGCCACGTGTTGGTCAGCACATCCCCCATTTTGGTCAGTTATTTTCCCAAGTAAGACTGTCATTAAAAGACAATATTGTCGGGAAGAATGCAGATTCAGGGCAATTTTTAATGTAGACAACAATGGTTCATCCGGTGAGAGCGCACATTGCCTCTTTTCAGAAAAGTCCACCAAAGTAGGTGCCAGTCAGGCACTTACATGGGCAATGATGGTCCTTCCCTGACATCAAGGACCCTGGGAGTGGAAGTCCCACCCACCGAGAGTTGCCAGCCACTCAGAGGCTTGGCAGCTCACCGGGGAGGCATTGGCTGCTGCCAGTAATGAACTCACCTGAAGCGCAAGATCGCCAAGGGACCAAGCCAGAGGTGAGTGATAGTGGGAGATGGATCGCGGCCTGGGGATTTGGCAGCAAGGACAGGGTGCCCTCCTCCTCCTGCTGCCAGGTCCCTCAGGCACTGAGTGCATCTGAAAGATGGACCCACCCTCATCCCCGGAAGCTCTCCTTTCTGGGTGAGCAATTCTAGGTCCACAGCAATGTGGTTGACTCTTAAATGTCTAGCAAACCACTCAGTTCAGGGTGATTAGGGATGGGCAACAAATACTGACTGCCAGCCGATCCCATGAAATTAAAACCACAGCAGGATGGCGAGTGAACACCACTAGAGGTGGGATGAAACCCTTAAGTGTGCATTAATTACCTACTTAAAGGCTTCAACTGGCAACAAGGTGGGTACGAATCCTGCCACAGACTTAATCGAGGCAGAGACAAGAAGACGGAGGTGTCTCCAACCTCCCGTCTGATTAAATGACCCCAGGAAAGGGAATAAAATTCTTCCCAAAGAAGTGTTCAAAGCAAATATCTGAACAAAATAGGTAGCAAACCTTAAGCAATTTAAATAATGTATTACAATTTTGCATGCCATGGCCAAGCCCTGTGTCAATGGGTGACCAACTATCAGAGATGCTGGTGCAGCTTTAGTGCTGGCTATAAGGAGGTGCAAAGGAGCAACTTGGAATGATACAAGCATGGTCTTTACCTTTACTTTCCAAAGAACAGGGCTAAGTTCAGCAGCTTAGAATCCAGATGATTACACGCAGCAAACATAGGCCAATGAGCTGCAATACATTGTCCTATTGATTTGTCATAAACTTCCAAAATGCTAAATTAGATGTAATTGGCAGCAGACAAAGACGAATTACATAATGTGTAGTGATTTATATCTGAAACTGGAAAAGGTTAATGTTCTTTCCACTTTGGAAAGTGTGATACTCCTTAAATAGAAACTGGGGAATAATTATCAATTAAACATGTTGCCCGGGATTCTCCGTTGTGAGTCTGTCCCGCTACTGCTGCTAGTGAGGCGGGAGAATATGGCGTTCAGCCAAATCTCCCATTCACTGCAGTGGGACCGGATAATCCCGATGCCCTGAACGAACGGAGAAGCCCACCCCTTAAAACGATCATTAATTGTAAAATTTTAAAAATCCTTGCATTTGTTTTTCTCTTTCCTACAGGAACCTATCCTGTTTGTTTGAAAGTATATGATAACAGGCGGGATCTTCTGGTTCTGCCGAAGTGAGTCCCTGTGACAAGATGGGCAAGCCATGCAAAACATAGCCATAGGCGGGACCGGAAGATCCTGCCGGCGGCCATTGGCGAGCCGCCTCCGCCAGCAGAAAACACTCCACGTAGGGGAGTAAAAGATCCCACCCAATGTATTCAGGACTGTGCCATGCATGATACTCAAGTAGTGCAGTGTGGAACTCATCCCATTTTCAGACATGACAATAATAGGAAATCCTTATGATAAATAACTGCGCGCAGTTCTTTCAACAGTTTCCTTGTCAAAGTAACTTTTTGTTGTATAAATAAACCAAATCACCTGTCTATTTCTCCTTCCTGCCCCAGGGTCTCTTAGTTTAATTAAATAGACATAATTAAACTAAGAGACAGTATTGTGTGATCCTGTGGCTGGATATTGCAATGTAGAATCAGAAGAGCACATGGAGTAATTCCACATGTTTATTTCTTTACCTCGGGGCAAAAGCAAAATGTATAACGGTTTCTGAGCAAGGTGGTAATCTTCACAATAAAGGTACCTCAGACATAATCCCATTGTTTCTTTAATACACATCATTAATTAGGTTCTCAGAAAAAACAATCAATCTTACTTTCTTCCCAAACTAAGCAAGTAGAACATTCTTCTAAGTACTGCTGTATTGTCAAGAGTGTCTGGTTTATCTTCAGACATATATCCTATTGGCTGACCACATGGTGATGACAGGAAGGAGGAAAATATGTGACCATTTACGTTGAGGGCAAACCTGGGGGAGGGGAGCAGAAATCTTAAAAATAATCAGACAATGCACCAAAATTTGTTTTATTTTAAATAGTTAATTCACAGAAAATGTAATGGGAACTGATATACTTGCATAACAGTGGAAGCACCAGGGGGCAGTGTATCAATGCATCTAATGCTATTTCATACTTGTAAACACTGCCCTATTTTGAAGAGGAGTAAAAAATAAATCTGTTACAAAGCAGTAAATCTAATTTGCCAAATTTCCCTAAACCACTCATAGAGTGATTTGGAATTTCATGAACCAATTCATGTTTGGTTCTCAGCCTCACTTCCTCTTTTCTGTCCCAACATATTGCAGTCTTGGAGTCTACCATCTGGCTCGAATATTCAAATAAAATAGACTTCCAATACATCATTCTGTGAGAAAGCAAAAATTAAATCATGTCAAATTCGGAGCCAACCTCCTTATCTGTTTCTAGATGACTTCTCTGATGTTGTACCAGTAATACGTGATGTTCAACATGCATTTTTCAAAATATCAAGTCAGTCATAAAATATGGATTGCTTGTACTAAAACATGTATTAAGCTAGAACAAATTCTTGGAACTCTGAGCTAAACCAGCGCATAGAGAGAGGGGTACTAACTGAGAACAAAACATTAAGTGAGTTGGCAATCTTTGACATGTGAAGCACCATTACCCAAATCCTGTCCTAACTTGAAATAAAACTTTTAATCTCCATCATTCAATCACGTAGAAACATGCAGTGAGTATAATTGTTAAGCAGCAGATATAAAATATTAATTATACACTCCATTTAGACCAATTTTATTCACAATTAATCACAATTTTATTCAGGTCCGAGAATTGTATAATAAATTAAAATATCTTCTCGAGATTAAAATAAGAAAATTACATAAAGTGCACCTTGAATAAATGACACAAATCAAGCATAGAAACGTAACTTTTCTGAATCCCTTCTCCATTGTTAGAGCAGATAAATTCACAATTATTCTGACTAAGCAAGCGCATAATTGATTGTAATGCATGGATTTTATCATAATAATGTAGCTTTAATTCTTCTCAGTAATCCCATGCATTCTCTGTTGGCTCCAATAGTAGGAGCTAATTAAGCTAATAAACACAGCACAGTTTTAGATTTGTAATCATTTGTATTTGTCATGCATGGGTGCATGTCTGTTTAGTAAAATTAAGTGTTTGGAAATAATCATCAGGGCTGTCACTAAACAGCATAATAGTGTTGCTGTCACAACACAAGTTCAAATCACTTTGACTAACTAAATGGATGCAATACTTTTAAAAACAGAAAATCTAAACAAGCTATAATAAATATTGATGCAATTTTATGGTTGTAACTGGCAAAATACTGCTTTTTTTTCCAGATGTGCATGCAAGTGTGTAATTATGTCATCTTACTTTGAGTATTCTGATGCTTAAGTCACTTCCATAATCTTTGGAATAATCAGACATTTGCTGCAGTATATTCCTGGACATATTGGTGAAAAATACGATACATGTATGTGAATTATATAATCTTCTATAGTGTGCCTGGGATGAGGAATAACTTCATGTATTTTCCAGTGTTCTTAAAAGCAGTCGCCATTTAGCCCAATAAATTGTAGTTTAGCTTTGTATCTGATTGTGTATGTCATATGTGGAATGCACGAATAATGGGAAAATCTCAGATCGTAGAGAGTTCCTGGTATGAGTAGATAAAATAGTCAAGCCTCTTAAAATTGCAATGCTCAAGAGTTCTGCACCTTGCATCTGTCACAAACACCACAAACTTGCCATCACTGCTAAGAGTTCCTCGTATTTACTTTTGATAACCTTTTTTCACATCACACATGTATAAAAGTAGAAACTAGGTATTCCTTGTACCTTTTTTAAAGAAATATATAAAGTTCACCTTGATTACTGTTATTAAGTTGTAGGCATTTTTGGACATAAAGTGCATACTTTGGAGTTAGCACAATTCTGTACGAAACAGACAATCTTATGCGCACCAACTCCAACCTAGATTTTTCCATATATATATCCTGCCAGGAAGGAGGTGAAACTGGGCAGAGATCAGGCCAATGGTTGAGAACTATTTGAAGACTGGAGGTAATTGTAGGTACAATATTGGATTTGAATAAGCTACACAGAAAATACAGGTGCAGACCCAGTATAGCTATTCCAAATATGATCTTTAGATTGTAACATAATTAATATTGTTCAAGTTTGGACTTGCCTTTTGTCATTCGGGCACAAGACCTGTGCTGTCGGGTATTGTGTAAAACATAGACTGGTATAACTGGACTGCTACATTTTGGTACCGGTCAGTCTTTCCTGCTATTCATTGCTATTTCTGTGATCTTTTGTACAAGAAATTATCATGTAATAAAGAAATCAAGTGTTATTGTGATATGCCTACATGTTCCACAGCAAGGCTATAACGCCTGTCTTGTCAACACTAACCTGTTTGTGACTTCTCATCAAATAAATCTGACCAGCATGCTGCTGTAAATCAATAAATTATCACTAATGTTATCAGTATGTATTCATTCCTAAAAAAAAATTTTCATTTCAGCAATGCATGCCTTTGTACAGAGGCTTCCAGTAGTTAAAGGGGTTTATTGATGGAAGGTAAAGGCAGTTAAATAACAGGTTTAAAACACTGTACAACAGATCTTAACACTTTGGCTCCATGGTTCCACATTGCCTGGGGTCCTGGTCATTTAAAAAAAAATTTTAGAGTACCCAATTCATTTTGCCAATTAAGGGGCAATTTAGTGTGTTCAATCCACCTACCTTGCACAGTGTTGTGGGGGCAAAACCCATGCAAACACGGGGAGAATGTGCAAACTCTACGCAGACAGTGACCCAGAGCCGGGACCAAACCTGGGACCTTGGCGTCGTGAGACTGCAGTGCTAACCACTGAGCCACCGTGCTGCCCTGGTCCTGCTCATTAATGAGATGGTTGCCCTATTTAACTGCCCACCAGGATCTAACCGGCTCCCCAGTGGGAGGTCACACAGGCGTCCTTCAGTACACTTTTTTTTAAACGGGAAGCTGGAGCAATGGCTGCTGTGAAGATCTGAGGAGGTAGGTAGCCATTTTTGAAATTGGGCATGCAGCCCAGGGGCACTGGAGCTGCTGGTCTGGTCAGGGGGGTTGTTGGGCGCTATCGGTGGGAGAGGGGGGGGTCGCCACTGAGCAGGGGGCAAGTGTGGGGCTCAGCGCCCATGGGTTCTACAGGCCATCCCCCAGATTGTATGTACCCATAGCAGGGGCAACTACAGCTGCTACTTGTGTCCCACCAAATGCCTCCAGGGCAGAACTCTGTCCGTGGTAATATGGCACAAGTAACTTTAACTCCATCTGATTATGAGCAGTCTCTGGCTGCACAGCTGAAGGCTCTTGCTCATAGAAATGAAAAATGAAAATCGCTTATTGTCACAAGTAGGCTTCAAATGAAGTTACTGTGAAAAGCCCCTAGTCGCCACATTCCGGCGCCTGTTCGGGGAGGCTGGTACGGGAATTGAACCATGTGCTGCTGGCCTGCCTTGGTCTGCTTTCAAAGCCAGCGATTTAGCCCTGTGCTAAACCAGCCCCTACCAGCCATAAGGGAATTGGCAATGTTAGTTATATGATTACCTCACCGCTCTCAAGTGCACTTCCATGGATACAAGTGCCATGTCTTAGGCGGGTGTTATTGGCTAGCATTCCAATCAAACTGTGAGGCCTGGACATTTTGCCTGAACCCTGGAGACATCAACACCACAGAGACAGGAGCCAACAATCAAACACTCTAGAGCTAGGCTTCAGCACTCTAGCTATCCCCATAACCAGAGGGTGTGTACCAGGGGTGGGTACCTGAGCTCGGTCCCCCTAATCTTTCTGGCAGAGGTCCAGGGTCTAGGGGCCCTGCAGTGGCCAGGGGTGTGTGTGCAGGGTGGTGTCCCACAGCACAACCGGCTCGTTGCATAACACTCTGAGAGAAGGCGGGATATGTAAGGATGGGGGAGGCTCTGGGGGTCCCGGAGTGGAAGCCAAAACGGATTGTTGGTCTCTCACTGTCTGCAATTCCTTACAGATATCACAATGTGGATGGCATTATAGAACCCGCAGTGGCAACTCTTGCAGTTATGTCACAGTCCATGAGGCCAAACGTTGGAGAAGGCGTTGGCAGCATCAACACAGGCTGGAGGCGGTACCCCATGTGCATGGTGCCGCCGCATACCCTGCAGGACCGGCTACCCATCAGGCCAGGGTGGGAAGAAGAGGGTAGGCCAGCAACGGACCAAGGTGTACAAGTGTTTTTGGTCATTTGAAGAGATATAAGACAGCATGTGCTGCAAGGTGATGCGACCATCAATTCACACGAAACCAGGAGTAGAAGTAAACTGTGGCTTTAATCAACTGGAACAGTGCCTGCCTGCGACTGGTCTGCTAGTGAGAGCCGCCTACAGGGCTACTGCTCTTTATACCTCCCCTCAAGGGGTGGAGCCAGGGGCAGAGCCCACAAGGCACCAACATGATACATTACAGGTAATACCTTACAATGGTCCATAGGTGGAGCCCACATGGGCATGATACAGTTATATACATGGTGAATGGTTACTGCAAAACGTTCACCACACAAGGGACATGCCTCAATAAGTGTGACACTGCGGCACCTGTGCCATGTCGATGTGGACTTGGCACACCGTGGAGGAGGAATGGTTACATGGTGAATGGTTACTGCAAAACGTTCACCACATTCACCCCCTGTTAAAAAATGAAGTCCGGCGGGGGTGAAGGGTTCATAAGTTCAGCCTGTCCGGCGCACGGATCGTGCACTGTGATCGCCGAAGCTCTGGTATCGTAGCTGGCCCTGGTGTCGAACTCATCCGTGCTGGCATGGGTAGTGAAGTCGCCGGTGCGCGCACAGATGTGGACTCCGAGAGCATGTCTTCTGGAGCTTCATTCCTGAGGGTCGGTGAAGGGGGAATGGAGGGCGGGAGGGGGTGCGGGTGCCATGCAGGGGCGGGGGCGCTGGTCAGCGTAGGTCAGGCGGGGTAAGTTAGGGTGGCGGTGGTAGTGGAACTCGTGGGTGCCAGGTCCCGGAGGGAGACCGTATCCTGTCGGCCGTCGGGGTGTTCAATGTACGCGTACTGGGGGTTGGTGTGTAGGAGCTGGACCCTCTCGACCAGGGGTTCGGACTTATGGCCCCTGACGTGTTTGCGGAGCAGGATGGGCCCTGGTGTCTTCAGCCAGGACGGAAGTGAGGCCCCGGAGGTGGATTTCCTGGGGAAAACAAATAGGCGGTCATGAGGGGTCTCGTTTGTGGCCGTGCAAAGTAGAGACCTAATGGAGTGGAGCGCATCGGGGAGGACCTCCTGCCAGTGGGCGATTGGGAGATTCCGAGACCGTAGGGCCAGGAGGACGGTCTTCCAGACCGTCGCGTTCTCCCTCTCCACCTGCCCGTTTCCCCGTGGGTTATAACTGGTAGTCCTGCACGAGGCGATGCCCTTACTGAGCAGGTACTGACGCAGTTCATCGCTCATGAACGAGGAGCCCAGGTCACTGTGAACGTACGTGGGGAAACCGAACAGGGTGAAGACACTATGTAGGGCTTTAATGACGGTGGCCGCGGTCATGTCGGGGCAAGTGATTGCAAAGGGGAAGCGGGAGAACTCGTCGATGATGTTGAGGAAATATGTGTTGCGGTTGGTGGAGGGGAGGGGCCCTTTGAAATCGATACTGAGACGCTCAAATGGCCGGGATGCCTTTACCAGGTGGGCCTTATCCGGTCGATAGAAATGCGGCTTACACTCCGCACAGATTTGGCAGTCCCTGGTCATGGCTCTGACCTCAGTGGAGTAGGGCAGGTTGCGGGCCTTGATGTAGTGGAGAAGCCGAGTGACCCCCGGGTAACAGCGGTCATCGTGGATAGCCCGTAGTCAGTCATCATGCGCGCTGGCGCATGTGCCGCGGGACAGGGCATCTGGGGACCGAACCTCTGCAGGGCTACAGTAGAATACACAGTATTACAGGGCCACGTTACACACAACTATTATATACTATTTACAATGGTAGGGAAGTACAGTGGTGCATCACCACATTGACGAGGGTAAACCTCCTACCAGCGAGGTAGTGCCTCCTGTGCCGCACGGCTTCCACGATGGCTTGCGCTTCCTTTTCGACCGAGGAGTGTCGAATTTCGGAGGTGGTGAAGGTTCGTGAAAAAAATGCTACTGGCCTGCCTGCCTGATTGAGGGCAGCGGCGAGGGCGACCTCAGATGCGTCGCTCTCCACCTGGAAGTGGACGGACCCGTCCACCGCGTGCATTGCGGCTTTGGCGATATCCGCCTTGATGCAGCTGAAGGCCTGGCGGGTCTCAGCCGCCAGTGGGAAGGTGGTGGCCTTGATTAGTGGGCGGGCTTATTCCGCATAGTTGGGGACCCACTGGGCGTAATAAGAAAAGAACCCGAGGCACCTTTTCAGGGCATATAGGCAGTGGGGAAGGGGGAGTTGCAGGAGGGGGCACATATGGTCGGGGTCATGTCCCAGAACCCCGTTTTCCACAACATAGCTGAAGCTGGCTTGTCTGGTCGTGCAGAAAACGCATTTCTCCTTCTACGTGAGGTTAAGGGCTCGGGCGGTTTGGAGAAATCTCTGGAGGTTGGCATCGTGGTCCAGCTGATCATGGCCGCAGATGGTGACATTGTCCAAGTACGGAAATGTGGCCCGCAGCCCGTACTGGTCCACCATTCAGTCCATCGTTCTTTGGAAGACCGAGACCCCGTTCGTGATGCCAAAGGGGACCCGGAGGAAGTGGAAGAGGCGGCCGTCTGCCTCAAAAGCCGTGTAGTGGCAGTCCCCCGGGCGGATTGGGAGCTGGTGGTACGCAGACTTCAGATCCACCGTGGAGAACACCCGGTAGTGCGCGATCTGGTTAACCATGTCTGCGATCCGGGGAAGGGGGTACGCATCGAGGTGCGTGTACTGGTTTATGGTTTGGCTGTAGTCTACAACCATCCGGTTCTTTTCCCCGGTCCTGACGACCACCACCTGGGCTCTCCAGGGGCTGTTGCTGGCCTTGATGATTCCCTCCCGCAAGAGTCGCTGACTCGGACCTGATAAAAGTCCTATCATGGATGCTGGACCGCCTGCTTCTGGTGGCGACTGGCTTACAGTCGGCGGTGAGATTTGCGAAGAGCAGGGGAGGTCAACCTTTAGGGTCGCAAGGCTACATACGCTGTGTGGGGGTAGAGGCCTGCCAAACTTCAGAGTTAGGCTCCTGAGGTTACACTGGAAGTCCAGTCCCAACAAGAGAGGAGCGCAAAGGTCGGGGAGTACATAGAACTTAAAATTTGCGTCCTCGGCGCCCTGTATTGCGAGGGTTGCAGTAGTGCACCCCCGGATCTGCACCGAGTGCAACCCAGAAGCAAGGGAGATGGTTTGATGTGCTGGGAAGATTGGGAGCGAGCAGCGTCTTACCATGTCTGGATGAATGAAGCTCTCCGTGCTCCTGGAGCCGAGCAGGCAGGGCGTTTCGTGTCCATTTACCCGGACGATCATCATGGAGCTCCGGAGGTGTTTGAGTCGCGACTGGTCAAGGGTGACCGCGCTGAGTTGCGGGAAGCCGGCATGGTCGGAGGTGCTGGGGTGGTCCCAAGATGGCTGTCCCCGTCGGTCGTACGTGTCGGGCGGCGTTGCAGATGGCGGCCAAGATGGATGGCTCCATCGGTCGCACGTGTCGGGCGGTGAGGAAGATGGTGTCCAAGATGGTGGCCCCCATGAATTGCACGTGGCGGGCCGCGTGGGCAAGGATGGCCAAGATGGCGACCCCCGTGGTTCGCCCACGTTGGGTGGGGTGGGAGATGGATGTCCCCACAGACAACACGAGGCTGATGATGCGTCCGGGGGGGTGGGTGGAACCGGCAGACACGCTGCCACACTGCGGGATCGGCAGGCCTGTGAGTTTGAGGGTCGGGCCTGCGATTTAGAGTTTTTGGACCTGGTCCAGGCAAACTTTAGAAAAATGTCTTTTTCTTCCTCAGTCGCTGCAGTTCGCGTTCCATGCCGGGCAGCGCTGCCTTGGGTGTTGATCCTGGCCGCAGAAATAACAGGGTAGGCCCCCATGGTGAGCGGGCAGCCGCGCGGCACAGGCCTGGGGTACTCTTTGGTCGGGGGTCCACGAGGGGGTCGCGTGATCGGACGGGAACGCGTTAAGGCTTTGGAACGCTACTTCTAGAGAGGAGGCTAATTTTACCTTCTCTTCCAGGTCTAGGGCACCTTTTTCAAGTAGGCGCTGTCTCACGTAGTTGGACCTGACTCTAGCCACGTAGGTGTCCCGGACGGCGAGGTCCATATGTTGAGTGGCCGTAACAGCCTGGTAATTGCAACTTCGTGCAAGGACTTTGAGGTTGCGTAGGTACTCTTCCAGCGATTCCCCGGGGCGTTGGCGGCGAGTAGTGAGGAAATGCCGCACGTATGCCTCGTTCACTGGCTTTACGTAAAGGCGTTGTAGCATCGCGAGGGCGGCTGTGTAGGTGGAGGCTTCCTCGAGTTGAACAGAGATTCGATAGCTCACCCGGCGTGGAGGAGACTCAGCTTCTGTACGTCGGTGTCGGAAGGCAAGGAGGAGGTAGCGAGGTAGGCCTTGAAACAGCGGAGCCAGTGCGAAAAAATCCCTTTCGCCTCCGTGGCCTGCGGATCGAGTTCCAGTCGATCAGGTTTGAGGGCCGATTCCATAGTGGCGTTGTAGTTGATTAAATTGATGCGACCATCAATTCACATGAAACCAGGAGTAGAAGTAAACTGTGGCTTTAATCAACTAGAACAGTGCCTGCCAGCGACTGGTCTGCTAGTGAGAGCCGCCTACAGGGCTACTACTCTTTATACCTCCCCTCAAGGGGTGGAGCCAGGGGCGGAGCCCACAAGGCACCAACATGATACATTACAGGTAATACCTTACAATGGTCCATAGGTGGAGCCCACATGGGCAACAGCGTGATACAGTTATATACATGGTGAATGGTTACTGCAAAATGTTCACCACACAAGGGACATGCCTCAATAAGGGACACTGCGGCACCTGTGCCATGTCCCTGTGGACTTGGCACACCGTGGAGGAGGAAGATACCCACTCCCGGTGGCTGGGAAGGTCAGCGCAGTCCTGAACCTTTATGCTACCAGTTAATTCCAGGGCTTAAGCATGGACTTGTGCGACATTTCACAACCTACAGTCCACAAGTGCATCTGTAAGGTCACAAATGCCCTGTATGCCCGGGCAGCTGACTATATAAACTTCAAGCTGGAACAAGCCCATCCAGATGTCCAGGAAGCATGATTCTCTACTATTGCCGGGTAACCCCAGGTCCAGAGAGTAGTTGTTGGCATGCATGTCATCTTGCGCACACCAAGGCATCAGGGAATGCCCTTCATTAACAGGAAGGGGTTTCACTCCCTGAAGGGTCAACTCATGTGTGACCACTGCCTCCGGATCAGGCACGTGTGTGCAGTGCTTCCCTAGGAGTGTGCATGACGGCTACATCCTGGGACATTCGGACATAATGGCATCTTCAAGGACCAGCCCAGGTTGGCTCCTGGGGGATAAGGGGTACCTGCTGAGGTCCTGGCTGATGATGCCAGTATAGAGGCCGGAGACCAATGCGGAGACTCGCTATAGCGAAGCCTATGCTGCCACCCGTGCTGTCATTGAGCAGTGCACGGACTGCTCAAAAGGGGGCTCCGATGCCTGGACTGCTCTGGTGGTGCACTGCAGTACACCCCCTTGAGGGTTCCGGTTATGTGGTGATCTGCTGTGCCCTCCACAACCTGGCACAGCAGCAGGGTGACGTGCTTGAGGTGAAGGAGGAGGGACATGCAGCCTCGCCTGAGGAGGAGGGTGAAGATGGGCCTGTGGAGGACCTGCGGGAGCATCCGTAGGAAGGAGGACAGGTGGCGGTGGCAAGTGTCCTGCACGTCCGAATGGCCAGGGAGACCATCGTCCTCGCCCACATCTCATAGAGCGAGGTATCTCACCCCCAACCCTCTCCCCCAACCCAGCATCCCTTCCCCCATTTCCCTTCTTCTCCACTTCTCTCCCTATCTCCCCTCTCACCCTTCTCCCCCTCCATGCCCCTGATTACCCCCTGATGACCACCTACATCCCTCACCCTCCCACCCATTCCCACGCCCTCACCCCCCAACTACTCTGTTCCACCCTCCCAGGGTCTGTTTAACATCACTCCAGGGTGATGGGCCTGTGTCAGCACTGTCAGCAGGTCAATATACAAAGCAGGAGAGTGATGATAACCTGCTGTGAGGAAAGCTCTGGGCCGGGCCGGTGAAGACCTTGCGATAGAAAGGACATGTGGTCAGTGAGAGGGAAGGAACATTTTGCCTGACATGCACAACTCACTGGAGACAGGTCAGCTGGGTGAAGGGGTAGTGGGTCCTCACCTCTGTGGTGCAGGCCAACTTTGCTGTTAGTGACTGCTCTCTCCTCGGTCAACCCAGCGATCTTCAGGGCCTGTTCCTGAGGTCCCTGTGGTGATATGCATCACTGTAAATACACAAGGGGTAAATGTGAACACACTACACCTAGCTAGACACGAGAGGGAATGCCAGAGACATCATGACACACAGACATAGAACATAGAACATAGAAAATACAGCACAGAACAGGCCCTTCGGCCCACGATGTTGTGCCGAACCTTTGTCCTAGATTAATCATAGATTATCATTGAATTTACAGTGCAGAAGGAGGCCATTCGGCCCCCCGAGTCTGCACCGGCCCCCGGAAAGAGCACCCCACCCAAACTCAACACCTCCACCCAACACCAAGGGCAATTTGGACATTAAGGGCAATTTATCATTGGCCAATTCACCTAACCCGCACATCTTTGGATTGTGGGAGGAAACCGGAGCACCCGGAGGAAACCCACGCAGACACGGGGAGGACGTGCAGACTCCGCACAGACAGTGACCAAGCCGGAATCGAACCTGGGACCCTGGAGCTGTGAAGCAATTGTGCTATCCACAATGCTACCGTGCTGCCCTTGAGAACAAATAAATCTACACTATATCATTTAACCGTAATCCATGTACCTATCCAATAGCTGCTTGAAGGTCCCTAATGTTTCCGACTACTTCCACAGGCAGTGCATTCCATGCCCCCACTACTCTCTGGGTAAAGAACCTATCTCTGATATCCCTCCTATATCTTCCACCTTTCACCTTAAATTTATGTCCCCTTGTAATGGTTTGTTCCACCCGGGGAAAAAGTCTCTGACTGTCTACTCTATCTATTCCCCTGATCATCTTATAAACCTCTATCAAGTCGCCCCTCATCCTTCTCCGTTCTAATGAGAAAAGGCCGAGCACCCTCAACCTTTCCTCGTAAGACCTACTCTCCATTCCAGGCAACATCCTGGTAAATCTTCTTTGCACCTTTTCCAAAGCTTCCACATCCTTCCTAAAATGAGGCGACCAGAACTGTACACAGTACTCCAAATGTGGCCTTACCAAAGTTTTGTACAGCTGCATCATCACCTCACGGCTCTTAAATTCAATCCCTCTGTTAATGAACGCGAGCACACCATAGGCCTTCTTCACAGCTCTATCCACTTGAGTGGCAACTTTCAAAGATGTGTGAACATAGACCCCAAGATCTCTCTGCTCCTCCACATTGCCAAGAACTCTACCGTTAACCCTGTATTCCGCATTCATATTTGTCCTTCCAAAATGGACAACCTCACACTTTTCAGGGTTAAACTCCATCTGCCACTTCTCAGCCCAGCTCTGCATCCTATCTATGTCTCTTTGCAGCCGACAACAGCCCTCCTTACTATCCACAACTCCACCAATCTTCGTATCGTCTGCAAATTTACTGACCCACCCTTCAACTCCCTCATCCAAGTCATTAATGAAAATCACAAACAGCAGAGGACCCAGAACTGATCCCTGCGGTATGCCACTGGTAACTGGGATCCAGGCTGAATATTTGCCATCCACCACCACTCTCTGACTTCTATCGGTTAGCCAGTTCATTATCCAACTGGCCAAATTTCCCACTATCCCATGCCTCCTTACTTCCTGCATAAGCCTACCATGGGGAACTTTATCAAATGCCTTACTAAAATCCATGTACACTACATCCACTGCTTTACCTTCATCCACATGCTTGGTCACCTCCTCAAAGAATTCAATAAGATTTGTAAGGCAAGACCTACCCCTCACAAATCCGTGCTGACTATCCCTAATCAAGCAGTGTCTTTCCAAATGCTCAGAATTCCTATCCTTCAGTACCCTTTCCATTACTTTGCCTACCACCGAAGTAAGACTAACTGGCCTGTAATTCCCAGGGTTATCCCTAGTCCCTTTTTTGAACAGGGGAACGACATTCGCCACTCTCCAAACCCCTGGTACCACCCCTGTTGACAGTGAGGACGAAAAGATCATTGCCAACGGCTCTGCAATTTCATCTCTTGCTTCCCATAGAATCCTTGGATATATCCCGTCAGGCCCGGGGCACTTGTCTATCCTCAAGTTTTTCAAAATGCCCAACACATCTTCCTTCCTAACAAGTATTTCCTCGAGCTTACCAATCTGTTTCACACTGCCCTCTCCAACAATATCGCCCCTCTCATTTGTAAATACAGAAGAAAAGTGCTCCTTCAAGACCTCTCCTATCTCTTCAGACTCAATACACAATCTCCCGCTACTGTCCTTGATCGGACCTACCCTCGCTCTAGTCATTCTCATATTTCTCACATATGTGTAAAAGGCCTTGGGGTTTTCCTTGATCCTACCCGCCAAAGATTGTTCATGCCCTCTCTTAGCTCTCCTAATCCCTTTCTTCAGTTCCCTCCTGGCTATCTTGTATCCCTCCAATGCCCTGTCTGAACCTTGTTTCCTCAGCCTTACATAAGTCACCTTTTTCTTCTTAACAAGACATTCAACCTCTCTTGTCAACCATGGTTCCCTCACTCGACCATCTCTTCCCTGCCTGACAGGGACATACATATCAAGGACACGTAGCACCTGTTCCTTGAACAAGTTCCACATTTCACTTGTGTCCTTCCCTGCCAGCCTATGTTCCCAACTTTGCACTTCAATTCTTGTCTGACAACATCGTATTTACCCGTCCCCCAATTGTAAACCTTGCCCTGTTGCACGTACCTATCCCTCTCCATTACTAAAGTGAAAGTCACAGAATTGTGGTCACTATCTCCAAAATGCTCCCCCACTAACAAATCTATCACTTGCCCTGGCTCATTACCCAGTACTAAATCCAATATTGCCCCTCCTCTGGTCGGACAATCTACATACTGCGTTAGAAAAGCTTCCTGGCAAGATTGAGCAGGTTCTTTGGAGTGGAGGACAAATGTGGGAGGTGTGGCGGGAGCCCGGCAAACCACGCACATATGTTTTGGGCATGCCCGGCACTGGAAGGGTATTGGAAGGGAGTGACGGGAGTGATTTCGCGGGTGGTGAAGGCCCGGGTCAAACCAGGCTGGGGGTTAGCTCTATTTGGAGTTGCGGAAGAGCCGGGAGTGCAGGAGGCGAAAGAGGCCGACGTTGTGGCCTTTGCGTCCCTAGTAGCCCGGCGCAGGATCCTACTCATGTGGAAGGAGGCGAAACCCCCCGGACTGGAGGCCTGGGTAAATGATATGGCGGGGTTCATTAAACTGGAGCAGATAAAGTTTGCCCTGAGAGGATCGGCTCAAGGGTTCACCAGGCGGTGGCAGCCATTTCTCGACTACCTAGGGGAACGTTAGAGGGAAGACAGATGACCAGCAGCAGCAACCCAGGGGGAGGGGGGGGGGGGAGGGGGGGGGGGGGTTAGTTTAGGTCAAAGATAAAGGGGTTTTGTTACTTGTGTATTGTTTAAAATTTCTGTATTGTTATTGTTGCGTTTGCTTTGTAAGAGGGGAAAAATTGTTGTTTGGGAAAAAAATTTCAATAAAACATTTATAAAAAAAAAAGAAAAGCTTCCTGGACGCACTGCACAAACACCACCCCATCCAAACTATTTGATCTAAAGAGTTTCCAATCAATATTTGGGAAGTTAAAGTCGCCCATGACTACTACCCTATGACTTCTGCACCTTTCCAAAATCTGTTTCCCAATCTGTTCCTCCACATCTCTGCTACTATTGGGGGGCCTATAGAAAACTCCTAACAAGGTGACTGCTCCTTTCCTATTTCTGACTTCAACCCATACTACCTCAGTAGGCTGATACTCCTCGAACTGCCTTTCTGCAGCTGTTATACTATCTCTAATTAATACTGCCACCCCCCACCTCTTTTACCACCCTCCCTAATCTTATTGAAACATCTATAACCAGGGACCTCAAACAACCATTTCTGCCCCTCTTCTATCCAAGTTTCCGTGATGGCCACCACATCGTAGTCCCAAGTACCGATCCATGCCTTAAGTTCACCCACCTTATTCCTGATGCTTCGTGCGTTGAAGTATACACACTTCAACCCCTCTCCGTGCCTGCAAGTACTCTCCTTTGTCAGTGTTCCCTTCCCCACTGCCTCATTACACGCTTTGGCGTCCTGAATATCGGCTTCCTTAGTTGCTGGACTACAAATCCGGTTCCCATTCCCCTGCCAAATTAGTTTAAACCCTCCCGAAGAGTACTAGAAAACCTCCCTCCCAGGATATTGGTGCCCCTCTGGTTCAGATGCAACCCGTCCTGCTTGTACAGGTCCCACCTTCCCCAGAATGCGCTCCAATTATCCAAATACCTGGATACATTCAACCAATAGGTCAGTAAGATAGGACACGACCAATGGACAGTCATGGCACACCTAGATGTGACACTACCACAGAGGGGCATTACACCAGCCCATATTAAAAGACACAGCACACATGCTCAGTCTCTTTCCAGTGGAGACACTCAGTGAGTACAGACGCAGGGTTGATTGAACATCACACCCACCACGTGGATTGTAGCAGACTGGTTAGTCAGTCTGAGTAGCTATATCAGGATTAACAGTAGAGTAGAATCCAAGTAGGAGAATTGTTCTTAGTTTAATAAATGTGTTAAAGCTATCTCCAAGTCTGAACCTTCCTTTGTCAGAGTGCACATCAAGGAAGCAGCTTATGCTACGCCAAGAGCATAACAAAACATGGTACTCAGGGGTGACTGTTTAAATCACTGTAGCTCAACTCAACAAAACAGTGACAACCAGCAACAGCACCCAGGCAAGATGTTCGAGATTCCGGTTCCACAGCGGCTCAGGTGCCACGGCAATCTCAGTGCAAACTGGCGTGCATTCAGGCAAAGGTTTGAGATCTTCCTGGTAGCAGCCGACCTACAAGACGTGGCCGAATCTGAAAAGACAGAGCTTCTGCTCACCATCGCGGGTGCAAGGGCATAAGAAATCTTCAAAACATTCAAGTTCTCCAAAGGGCAAGGCAAGAGCGAATTCCAGACAGTCCTGGACAAGTTCGAACGATACTGCGAGGAAAAGACAAAGAAACCAACAGAAAATGGTAAAAGAGGCGCCAATACTAACCACAAGGCAGAGATACAGGAGCAACGAACGACAATTTTGATTGGCGGCCATCTTGGAAAAGGTGCCGCACATGCTCAGTTGAGGGAAGGGCGCAAAATAAAGGAACAGCGATCTGTGCATGCGCAATCCATTCCTACGCTCTCCGTCACAAGTGCCATGACGTCAGAGGCCCCGGACCACGCCCACTTAAAGGGGAAATGTCCCAAAACAAGAAAAAAAAATTTAAAGCCTCAAAACAAGATTGTTTCACCTGGATCGACAACACAATGCCTGATCTTCGACCAGTAGTTGAAACCACAGAACCCTGCAACAAGCAATTAGCACCGCCCTAGAAGATGATACAGTCCTTGAAGACTATGACTCAGACCTTGATTTCTTCTTTGGACATCGCGAGCCCAATGCCAGCTCCGACACAAAAAGTGATGATATCGTCCTAGAAGACTACGACTCAGACGAAGATTTCATCTTGGGAGGTGGCTATCCTAGTACCAAATCCAAACCGCAACTAGAGGTGTTGTACCGTGAAGACCCCGACGATGGGTTCTTCGGATTGGGGAATCTTCAGCCCAGCATATATGACATCCCGACTCGTGAGTGCAGGATTATGCTGCGGCTTGACGCCAAGAGACAGAGAGCGGTACAAGCCCACAGACAGCGGCCTGCTGCCACACAGAGAGTGGTCCACACACCGCGAAGAGTCCCCAACTCCACACAGAGAGTGGTCCACGCATGACGAAGGATCCCAGCCTCCACACAGAAAGCGATGAAAGACTACACAGTGAGACAGCTGCACGTCTCCACACAGTAAATGACTCCAGTGACACAAGCCTCCACAGCGAGCTCGTGGGCGGACTCCACGATAGAAGCAACGCAAGACTCCAGAGCGCAGTCCTTGCATGAACAAGAAGTGACTTGAGTGACACAAGCCTCTACAGCGAGCTCATGGACAGCCTCCACGATAGAAGCAACGCAAGACTCCAGAGAGCAGTCCTTGCATGAACAAGACGTGATGACAGTCTCCACAGCGAGACCAATGCACGATTCCACACAAGGAACGCTGCAAGACTCCACAGAGGGAGTGACACAAGCCTCCACAGCGAGCTCGTGGATGGACTCCACGATGGAAGGAACGCAAGACTCCAGAGCGCAGTCCTTGCATGAACAAGACCATGAGGGTCTAGCAACCTCCTCTGAGCAACCAGCAGCAGACGATGCAAGTCTGCCACGCTCAAGTGAACAACAGAAAGACTATGACAGCCTGCCACGCTCAAGCATACAGCAAGGAGACTGACAGTCTGCCATGCTCAAGTGTACAGCAAGCTGACTATGACAGTCTACCACGCTCAAGTGCAAAGCAAGGAGACATTGAGGTGCTACCCACTGTATGTGCGACAAGTGACGACGGCATCCCACTTCCCATACCAGATGTGCAACGTGACAGACCTCAGCTAGTGCGTATAGAGGCACTCGACAATCATAGTGAAACTACTGGTGACTCCAGTGACACCACGTTAATTCAAAACTCATCCGCTCGACCCTCTCGACAAGAAAATGCATTCCTGAACGTTTTCACTCCGGACGGGGAGCATCAAGAGACGTCAGAAGATTCAAGTGAACCTGAAATGACTCCGGACGTGGAGCATTAAGAAGCCAAAACTGACTCAGGTGAAACAGACCAGACTCCAGACGGGGAGCATCCACAAGCCAAGGCTGATTCAAGTAAGCCGGACATGACTCCAGACGGGGAGCGCCGCAAACTCAGTGATGGCACGCTCAAGGAAACGGCAGATGCCACAAAGCACGCTGACATAAGTAACTGTGTGAAGGATTTGTATTATCCACAGAATGTGGTCCTTGAGCGCAGCAAACACAACAACAAAACCAACCAACACAACAACAACATCAAAGACAATAGCAAGAAGCGTACCAAAGGCAACAACGTCGACAACAAGCATGACAAAAACAACAACAATGGAACTACGACTGGTACGACATGGTACAACTCTGCAAATGTGGGACACTGTTACTGCACAGCTCAGTATAATGACATACATGCAGGACGATACAGATTGCATACATCGCCACCACAAGCATCGAAAGAAAAAAAGAGTCCAAATCAGACAACGGAGTGATTTGACCACTTCTTGGTTCCTTACGCACAGGGACACTGACGACGTTCACAAGGACATGCCATCATCAACATCACCAACTCACCAACCAAACAAGAAAGCCACTCGACTATAATAATTACTGAATTTTGGACTCATACATCTGATTTGGACTTATTGTATAATCATCACTCATCATGATTTGTACATGTCATCACTTATCTAGCTATTTTGTTCAATTTTCTTTAACACTGTACAGAAAATATGTAACACGAAAAAAGGGGGGATGTGGTGATATGCATCACTGTAAATACACAAGGGGTTAATGTGAATACACTACACCTAGCTAGACACCAGAGGGAGCAGCAGAGACATCATGACACACAGACATTCAACCAATAGGTCAGTAAGATAGGACACGACCAATGGGCAGTCACGACACACCCAGACGTGACACTACTACAGGGGGGCATTACACCAACCCATATAAAAGGACACAGCACACATGCTCAGTCTCTTTCCAGTGGAGACACTTAGTGAGTACAGACAGGGTTGATTTGAAGCACATCAGACCCACCACATGGATTGTAGCAGACTGGTTCATCAGTCTGAGTAGCTATAGCAGGATTAACAAGAGAGTCAAATCCAAGTAGGAGAATTGTTAATAGTTTAATTAACGTGTTAAATCTATCTCCAAGTCTGAACCTTCCTTTGTCAGAGTGCACATCAAGGAAGCAGCTTATGCTATGTCAAGAGCATAACAAAACAGTCCCCGTACAGGTCTCTGAGACAGAAGCCTAGAGCTGGGGAGCTGCTGCGGGCGGTGATCGTGAGACTCCACAAATTTGTGGAGCAAGAGAGGATATTGCGTTGGGCCAGGGAGAAGCGTACCTGCGAGTGGCAAGTGAACAAGGTCCGAATTTATCAGGACATTAGAGCTGAGTTGGCTAAACGTCAGGCTGGGTTCAACAGGGCCAAGGCGGTGCTGTACCGGTGGCAGATCAGGTTGGGGTGCTCTACATGGCAAAATTATGGGTGACGTTCGGGGGCCGGGAGTATTATTTTGAGATGCCAGAAGCAGTCAAAGACTTTCTCAAGGAGCATAAACTGGGGAAAACTGAGCAGACAATGCTTGGGAACCGGGGTGCTGGCACTTCGTAATGGTTTGTAACATGTTCGAAGTGGGGGTAAGGTTTGGGGGATTTTCGTCCTCTCCAGTTTGGAGGGGGTCCTATTTTGGGTTTGTTGTTTACTGTTGAGATTGGAAAGGGTTGCAGGCTGAAAGGTTTATTTGGGGATGGAGGTTCCTATCCTCCCCTCCTGTTTCATGGGACTGTTTGTGTTTAGCATTTGTTTGTTTGTTTTTGGGGGAGGCGGCCTGGGTTTCAGGAGAAGTCTTTGTTTGGGTGGGGGACGGTGAGGTCAGCAGGGAGCCGCCTTCTTTGAGCTGAGGGGTGGGAGAGGGGAGGTCATTGGGGGGTGCCTTTGGGCAGGGGCTAGCAGGTGATGCTGGTGAATGGAAGTGAAGTGGTGGGTGAAGGCAGAGAGGGGTGACCGGGGGGGAAGGGTGGGGGAGGTTATTGTGACGTGGCAGGGGGCGAGAGATGGCATGGTCAGGGGCAGAGAAGGGGGCTGTCTGGGATGGGCTAGGTACCAGGTGGAATTCAGGGGGCAGGAGTTAAATGGGGAAGATGGCGGATGGTAGAGGGGATTTTAGGCGTAAGCTTCCGGTAAGGCTGGTAATGTGGGACGTCCGGGGACTGAATGGGCCGGATAAAAGATTGCGGATGTTCGCGCACCTCAGGAGCTTGGAAGCGGGGGTGGTCTTTCTGCAGGAGACACACCTCCGGGTGAAGGACCAGGTTAGGTTAAGGAAGGGGTGGTTCGGGCAGGTTTTCCACTGGGGATTTGATTTGAAATCGAGGGATGTGGAGATTTTAGTGAGCACAAAAATGGGGTTTGTGAGTGCGAAGGAGGTGAGAGATCCAGGTGGGAGATATGTGATTGTGACTGGGGTATTGGAAGGGGCACCGGTGGTGTTGGTAAATGTGAATGCCCCAAATTGGGATAATGTGAGTTTTATTAGGGGGTTACTGGCAGCGATCCCGGATTTGGCCATGCACCAGTTGATCATGGGAGGAGATTTTAACTGTGTCCTGGAGCCGAGGGTGGATCGGTCGAGTCCCAGGTCGATGGGTAGGGTACGAATGACAAGGGAGCTGGGGGGGGATAATGGAGAGGATGAGTATGGTGGATCCATGGCTCTTCCAGAACCCAAGAGGAAGGGAGTATTCCTTCTTTTTGCACGTCTATATGGTGTACTTGAGGATTGATTACTTTACAGTGAGTCGAGAGATTTTGGTTGGGGGGGGGGTAGACAGAGTTTGCAGGGATAGTTATCTCGGACCATGCGCCCCACTGACTGGAGACTCGGTTTAGATTGGGACGAGAGCAGGCGCCGGGGTGGAGGTTTGACTCGGGGTTGTTGGCGGATGGGGGTTTTGGTGATGAGGTGCAGGTGGCGATTAAGGAGTATGTGGAGTTGAATCAGAAAGGGGAGGTGTTGCCGGCCATTTTTTAGGAAGCACTGAAGGCAGTGGTCCGGGGGGGAAATTATTTAGTTTAAGGCTCATGCGGATAGGGAAAAGAGGGAGGAACATGACCATCTAGTGAGCGAGATCTTAGAGGTGGACAGGGAGTATGCGAGGGTGCCCACCGTGGAGGAATTGGCGAGGAGGAAAATGTTGCAGGGGCAGTTTGACAGGTTGACAATGGGGAGGGCAGTAGGGCAACTGCATTGGGCAAGAGGGGTGCAATATGAGTATGGGGAGAAGGGAGCCGCATGCTGGTGCACCAGCTGTGAAGGCCGGTCGCATTCAGGGAAATATTGAAGATACGGACTGGGGCTGGAGATGTGGTGTCAGAGCCGGGGAAGATAAATGAGGCATTTAGGGAATACTACCAGGGACTTTACGAGGTGGACCCAGGGGGAAAGGAGGGGGACATGGGGCGGTTTTTGGACGAGCTGGAATTTCCCCAGGTAGAGGGAGTAAAGAGGCAGGCGTTGGAGGAGCCCCCATGGGTTTGAGGCAGGTGCGGGATAGTATTAGGGGTATGAAGCCGGGGAAGGCCCCAGGGCCAGAAGGGTACCCGACAAAATTTTATAAGGAATTTGCAACGGACTTGGCACCACATCTGTTGGGGGCGTTTAATGAAGCACTGGAGAAGGGGGAGCTGCCGAAGATAATGATGCAGGTAGTAATCACACTAATCCCGGAAAAGGGGAAGGACCTGGTGGAATGTGGGTCATATAGGCCCATATCACTATTGAACACGGATGTGAAAGTATTGGCTAAGTTGTTGGCGGGGAGAATGGAGGATTGTATCTGGTACTGGAGGTGGTGGTGTCCATGGACGTGGAGAAGGCATTTGATCGGGTGGAGTCGCGGTACTTGTTTGAGGTTTTGGGAAGGTTTGGGGTGGGGCCGAGATTTGTGGCATGGGCATGGGCGAAAGGACAAATAATATGAATTTGCGAAGCTTTGACTTACACAGGGGTACGAGGCAGGGGTGCCCGCTGTCACCGCTGCTGTCTGCGCTGGCCGTAAAGCCATTGGCGATGGCTCTCAGGAAGTCGGCGGTGTGTCAGGGGATTATGAGGGGACAGAGGGAGCATCGGGTGTCGCTCTATGTTGATGACCTGTTGCTGGATGTTTCGGATCCGTTGGAGAGTATGGGAAAGATTGTGTGCCTGCTGGGGAAATTTGGAGGGTTCTCTGGGTAGAAGCTAAATGTAGGGAAAAGCGAGGTATTCCCGGTGAATGAGCTGGGACGGTGGGTAAATTTAGGGGGATGCCATTCACAGTAGCGAGGGAGTGGTTTAGGTATTTGGGGATTCAGGTAGTGAGGGGATGGATCGGGCTCCATAAGTGGAACTTAACGAAGCTGGTGGAGGAGGCCAGGGAGGATCTTAAGAGGTGGGATACACTGCACTTGACGTTGGTGGGGAGGCTCCAAGTGGTGAAAATGAATATTCTGCCGAGGTTCTTGTTTATTTTTCCGGCTCTCCCGATCTTTATATCAAAGGCCTTCTTTCGGAAATTGGACATAAGTTCAGATTTTGTTTGGGCGGGGAAGGCGCCAGTGGTGGGGAGGACCCTGCTACAGACACAGAGGCAGCAGGGGGGGGTTGACATTGCCGAACCTGCTTCATTATTATTGGGCGGCGAATGTGGATAAGGCGATGGTGGGAAGGAGAATGGGTAGAGTGGGTTAGGATGGAGGAGGAATCTTGTAAGGGGTCTAGTTTGTGGGTTATGGTGATGGCAGCATTGCCAATGGCTCTGAGTAGGTATTCAAGGAGCCCAGTGGTGCAGTCCACGATGAAGATATGGAATCAGTTGAGGAGGCATTTTAGGGTGGAAGGGATGTTGGTGTTAACGCCGCTGTGCGAGAATCATGAGTTTGAGTCGGAGGGCGGGGCGGGGGGGTTGCGGTGGATAGTGTATACAGGAGATGAAGGGAAGTGGGGCTGGTCAAGGTGAGGGATCTGTAATTAGAGTGAGAGTTCGCCAGTCTGGAGGAGCTAAGGGAGAGGGTAGAGCTGCTGAGGGGGAGTGAGTTCAGGTATCTGCATGTTAGGGACTTTGCGCTAAAGGACTGGAGGGGGTTCCCTAGGTTGCCGGGATATACCTTGCTGGAGTGACTGCTGATTCCGGATGTGGAAGGGGAGGGAAGAATTGAGGATATAAGTGGCTGGGGGAGCAGGGAGCCGAGCGGGTGGTGAAGATGAAAGAGAAATGGGAAGCGGAGTTGGGAGGGGAGATCAATTGGGGAGTATGGAGTGAGGCACTACATGGGTAAACGGGACCTCCTCTTGTGCAAGGATGAGCCTGATACAGTTTAAGGTGGTGCACAGGGTGCATATGACTCGGGCGAGAACGAGTGGGCTCTTTCAGGGGGTAGCAGATGAGTGTGAGAGTTGTGGGCGGGGGCCAGCGAATCACGCACACATGTTTTGGGGTTGTGAAAAATTGGGAAGATTCTGGGTGGTAGTGTTTGTGGTCTTAACCAGGATAGTGGAGGAGGGAGTGGACCCGGACCCTTTGGTGGCGATATTTGGGGTTTCAGAGAAGCCGGAGCTCATGGAGAGGAGGAAGGGCGATGTCATGGCCTTTGCCTCTCTGATTGCACGATGGCGAATTTTGCTGGAGTGGCAATCGGCATCGCCACCGGGGGTAGCGGCTTGGTTGGGTGACCTGTACGATTTCCTGCAGTTAGAGAAGATAAAGTGTGAGTTTAGGGGCTCCACAGAGGGGTTTGAGAAAATCTGGGAGTTTTTGTGACCATGTTCGAGGAGCTGTTTGTCGCGGGGTGGGGGGCAGTGGCCTCCCCGGCGATTCTCCGGGCCCCGATGGGCCGAGCAGCCGCTCGTTTTCGGCCGGTCTCGCCGGCGTGAAATACACAAGGTTCATACCGCCGGCTCCTGGCTCTGAGGGCGGATAGCGGGGTTCTCGGGGGGGGGGGGGGGGAGGTGGGGGGGCACGGGGGGATCCGGCTACTGGGAGCTCCCACGGTGGCCTGGCCCGCGATCGGGGCCCACCGATTTGCGGGCGGGCCTGTGCCGTGGGGGCACTCTTTCCCTCCGTGCCGGCCTCTGTAAAGCTGCGCCATGGCCGACGGGGAGAAGAAACCCCCGGTGCATGCGCAGGGATCACGGCAGCGGTTCTGCGCATGCGCCAGAACATGCTGGCCCTCCTGTGCATGCGCCAACAGTGGGAACCTGTGTAAGGAGTCAGAGGAGGGTGAAACACAGACAAGGCCAAGAGACAGTAAAAGAATAAGAAAAGTGGCAGGCTGAGAAATCAAGGGCCACAATCAAGTAGGACCACAGTAAAAAATAATGGGAATGGGACAAGGAATGTTAAAAAAAACAAGATTTACGTCTTTGTGGCTGAGTGAACGGAACATTCCCAATAAAGTGGATGAATTAATCACATAAATAGATGTAAACAGGTAATATAGTCAGGATTACAGACACAAGGCTGCAGGGTGACCAAGGATTGGAATTGAACATCCAGGGATACTCAGTATTTAAGAAGGACTGACAAAAAGGAAAAGGCGGTGGAGTTGCATTGCTGCTTAAAGAGGAAATTAATGCAATAGCGAGGAAGGTTATTAACTCCGACAATATAGAATCTGAATGGGTAAAGCTGAGAAACACTAATGGGCAAAAAACATTTGTGGTGCTGTATATAAACGCCCATACAGCAGTGGTGATGTTGGGGATGGCATGAAACCGGAAATTAGAGATGCACGAGATAAAGGAACATCTCTAATTATGGGCGACTTTAATCTGCATGTAGATTGAGCAAATCAAATTAGCAACAATAACAGAGCAGAAATTCCTGGAATGTATATGGGATGGTTTTCTGGACCAATACGTTGAGAAACCAACTAGAAAACAGGCCATTCTAGATTGGGTGTTGTGTAATGAGAAAGGAATAATTCACAATCTAGTTGTGCAAGGCCCCTTGGAGATGAGCGGCCATAATATGACAGAATTCTTCATCAAAATGGGGAGTGATGTAGTTGATTCTGAGACCAGGGTCCTGAATCTTAACAAAGGAAACTACGATAGTATGAGGTACAAGTTGGCTATGATGGATTGAGAAACGTTACTTCAAGGGATGATGATGGAAAGGCAATGGCAAACATTCAAAGTGCGCATGGGTGAACTGCAACAATTTGTAAGTTATGGCAACGCTCCATCCTTGCCAGTTAGGGCAACATTGCTACAGAAATGGCAAGACTTACAGACATTTTAAAATAAGAAAGCTTTCCTGCAAAAGCCTGCAACCAAATGGTTGGAAGCAGCCAGACAGAGATATACATATGACAAAATCATCCCAGAGAAGAACAAAGGGGACAATGGGCCAGGGCAGGGCCAACTGAAAAATTATGCCAGGAATGTGGATGGCTCAAAGTGAGCTGAGGAAGACGGTGACTATGGAAATAAGTACCTGCCCAAACTAGACAGAAGGGGCAGCACGGTAGCATTGTGGATAGCACAATTGCTTCACAGCTCCAGGGTCCCAGGTTCGATTCCGGCTTGGGTCACTGTCTGTGCAGCGTCTGCACATCCTCCCCGTGTGTGCGTGGGTTTCCTCCAGGTGCTCCGGTTTCCTCCCACAGTCCAAAGATGTGCAGGTTAGGTGGATTGGCCATGATAAATTGCCCTTAATGTCCAAAATTGCCCTTAGTGTTGGGTGGGGTTACTGGCTTATGGGGATAGGGTGGCGGTGTTGACCTTGGGTGGGGTGCTCTTTCCAAGAGCCGGTGCAGACTCGATGGGCTGAATGGCCTCCTTCTGCACTGTAAATTCTATGAAACTATGAAACCTAGTCCACTAATGGCAAACTAATTCAAACTGTCCCAGTATACCCTAGGAGCCATTTGCGAGCAATCAGGCAAGCTCCGGTGACGTCATCAACTACTGTGAAGAAACTGATCAGGTTAGCTTCTTCCTGAGGGTGATTAGCGCACCTTTTGTCTTTGAAATCGATCAGTGGGAGGAGCCAGCCGGCTCCATTGAAACATGTGCACTTAAAGATACAGGACACGGACAAGTGAGGAAGTGATCTTGGGTTTGTTACTCAGAATTTCCAATTGAGAAGTTTTGCACAGAAGTCTGGGCTGGAAGAGATTTGAAAACCAAGAAGAAGAAACTTTAAAACCTACAAAGCGACCACCACAAGGTAAAATTATGGGCTCAACAGGAGAAGCAAGTCTCCACGAACCAGCTGCAGAGACAGACGTAACGAACTAGGACCCAAGAAGCCAGAGGGGAGCCTGAAGAATTTGTGTGTTTTTAAATGGACCCATTCAGCTAGGAAGTGGTGAGTATACTTTGTCAGCTTACAGAAACTCCCAATTAGGCTAGGCGTGTTGAGGAGGGGTGGTTAGGGACGGTATATATAACCTCCTGTAAAACATTGCTAAAACTGTTTAAAGTAAGGATTTTTCATTGCGCCGTTAGTCCTAGTTCTCATAGACATAATTGCAAGTGTGTTTGTGTAGATTTCAATTTGGGTTGTGGATTTCATAAACTAGACTTCCTTTTTCTTGAATAAATTACTTGATTTTAATTCACCTGGCATGTTCTCTTATCGCTCGCCCTGGCCAAGTCACACTCAAATGTCCAGGACATAATTCCGCAATCAAGAATCTTTGTGGGGGTCTGGGTGCCTCGAAACGCTTACCCAGGAGGAACCAGCTGGTTGGGGATAAACAGGAATTCCTCCTTCTCTCTCTCTTGTGAAGCAGCCCTAACAAGGCACTTACAAGGTGGTAGTTTTCGCCACCGACAAGAGAGTCACACAGGAGTAGGTGGCGGTCAGGATAGTTGGTGCGGCTTAAGGACAGGGTCACCGGTCAGGTATAAACGGTGAGCCTTGCTCACTCTCCCTTGCAAAGCGGTCCCAGTGTGACGCTTCCGGGTCTTTCATTTCAAAGCCTGCAGGGGAGAGACACCCACAGCTTTCTTTGACACCCAATTCCTGCCTGTTGTGGGGTAAAAAGAACACCCTTCTGGATTGAGAAACGTTACTTAAAGGGATGATGATGGAAAGGCAATGGCAAACATTCAAAGAGTGCATGGGTGAACTGCAACAATTGTTCATTCCTTCCTGGCTGGTGCAAAAATAAAATGGGAAAGGTGATCAAACATGGCTTTCAAGAGAAATTACAGATAGATCCAAGGAAGAGGCATACAAATTGGCCAGAAAAAAACAGCAGACCTGAGGATTGGGAACAGTTTAGAATTCAGCGAAGGAGGACCAAGGAATTGATTAAGAAGGGGAAGATAGAATATGAGTATGCTTGTGGGGAACATAAAAACTGACCAAAAGCTTCTGTAGATATGTGAAGAGAAAATGATTGATCAAAAACAAAGGAATTTATAATCAAGAACAAAGAAATGGCTGATCAACTAAATACAGACTTTGGTTCACAAAGGAGGACACAAGTAACAGCAGAAATGTTGGGAAACACAAGGTTTTGTGCCAGGGAGGAACTGAAGGAAATCAGTATTAGTAAGAGATATGGTATGGGGGAAATTGATGGGATTGAAGGCCGATAAATCCCCAAGGCCTGATAATCTACATCCCTGACTACGTAGGAAGGGGCCCTAGACCTATTGGAATTCTTCGACGATGAAACTGATGAAGGGGAGCCAGTAGATCTGGTCATTTGGACTTTCAGAAGATTTTGACAAAGTCCCACATGTCGTAGTCACCACTGTTGTATTATATTGTATATACTGCACTGCATACGAGGGTATTACGGTAAGGCCCCTGTACTACAGGTACGGGGGTAGATCCCTGCCTGCTGGCTCCATCCAGCAGGCGGAGTATAAATGTGTGTGCTCTCCGAACTGCAGCCATTTTGGAAGCAGTTGTAGGAAGCCACACATCTCTGTAATAAAGCCTCGATCACTCTCTACTCTCGTCTTGTCGTAATTGATAATGCATCAATTTATTGCACAGAGATTTTACAACGATGGATCTCCGCATCAAGCCGGATCGCCTGCAGCTGCATCCTCAAGCAGACAACGCCAAAAAGGGCTTCGTACATTGGCTAGCTTGCTTTGAAGCATACATCGGATCTGCGACAGACCCAATCCCAGAAGCACAGAAGCTCCAGATCCTTTACAAGCGGCTGAGTTCCGATGTCTTTTCCCTCATCCAGGACGTGCCTACCTACGCAGAGGCCATGGCGCTACTGAAGGAGAACTACACTCAGCAGGCCAACAAGATCTACGCCAGGTACCTCCTGTCCGTGCGGCATCAACTCCCCGGTGAGTCTGTGGAATATTTCTGGCGTGCCATGCTCGCCCTGGTGAGAGACTGTGATTGCCAGGCCGTTTCGGCCACTGAACATTCTAACCTGCTAATGAGAGACGCGTTCATTACGGGCATAGGGTCGGCCTACATCTGCCAGCGCCTCTTAGAAGGGGCTACGCTTGACCTCGCGGCAACCAAGAAACTAGCGCTCTCGCTCACAGTCGCCTCACGCAACGTACAGGCCTATGCCCCCTACCGCCAGCGGCCACTCCATCGTGGACCCCATCAGCAACCGCCCCCAGCCAACCCCACGCCTGCGCTACGCGGCAGCCAACCAACCCCGGGGGACCCAAGTGCTACTTCTGCAGACAGTCAAAACACACCCGGCAGCGCTGCCCGGCGCGGAGCGCGCTCTGCAGGCCTACGGCAAGAAAGGACATTTCGCTGCAGTGTGCCAGGCACGTTCAATCGCCGCTATTGTCCCTGCACCCCCCGCGTGAGGCCCGTGGGCACCGCCACCTTGCTCCCGTCACAACACGTGCGGCCTGTAGGCACCGCCTTCTTGCCTGCCTCAGGCCATGTGTGGCCCGTGGGCGCCGCCATCTTGTCTGCCCCAGGACACGTGCGGCCCGAGGGCACCGCCACCTTGCCTGCCTCAGGCCATGTGTGACCCGTGGGTGCCGCCATCTTCCCCGCCGCAGGGCCCTGGTCCATCGGGCGCCTCATCGGGCCGCTCATCACCTGCAACCATCGACGACCAGCCACGTCTCGCCTCCGTCACGATCGACCAGTCCCGACCGCACAACCTCGTGACCACGTCGACAAAGGAGAAGGTCGACGGGCATGAGATATCCTGCCTTCTGGACTCGAGGAGCACTGAAAGCTTCATCCAGCCCGATACGGTAAGGCGCTGCTCCCTCGCGGTACATCCCATGAACCAAAGAATCTCCCTGGCCTCCGGATCCCACTCCGTGGCGATCTGCGGGTACTGCATCGCCACCCTCACCATCCAGGGCGTAGAGTTCAGCGGCTTCCGGCTCTACGTCCTCCCCAACCTCTGCGCTGCCTTGCTACTCGGCCTGGACTTCCAGTGCAACCTCCAGAGCCTAACCCTGAAATTTGGCGGACCCCTACTCTGTGCGGCCTCACGATCCTTAAGGTCGATCCTTCTCTGTTTGCAAACCTCACCCCGGATTGCAAATCCGTCGCCACCAGGAGCAGACGGTACAGCGCCCAGGACAGGATCTTCATCAGGTCTGAGGTCCAGCGACTGCTTAGGGAAGGCATCATCGAGGCCAGCAACAGCCCCTGGAGAGCCCAAGTGGTAGTTGTGAAAACTGGGGAGAAACACAGAATGGTCGTGGACAACAGCCAGACCATCAATAGGTACACGCAGCTCGACGCGTACCCCCTCTCACGCATATCTGATATGGTCAATCAGTTTGCACAGTACCGGGTCTTCTCAACTGTGGACCTGAAATCCACCTACCACCAGCTCCCCATCCGTAAGGCGGACCCCCGCCCATACACCGCCTTCAAGGCAGATGGCCGCCTTTACCACTTTCTTAGAGTTCCCTTTGGCGTCACCAAAGGGGTCTCGGTTTTCCAATGGGAAATGGACCGAATGGTTGACCGGTGCGGGCTGCGGGCCAGTTTCCCGTACCTAGACAATGTCACCATTGTCAGCTCGATCTCCTGCACCAGAAGGCAGTTGGACTCCTCCACCTGCACCTGCAGGCGGCGGAACGTTGCTGACACCTGTCATAATATACACCAGTATATCATGGTGCAGACACACACACTGATGGACGCACAGCGGGACCAATCAACACACACAACACCGCAGCCAATCACCAGTTAGAGCACACACACTATAAAGACAGAGGGCATCAGAGTTCCCGCTCATTCGGGATGCAGCCTTCTGCAAGGACAGAGCTTACAGCTTACAGCACAGATCCTCACCATGTGCTGAGTGCATAGACTGGTTAGAACAGGCATAGGCCTTTAGTTTAATCTAACATCGTGTTAACCCACAGGGAAAGTATGTTCAACAGTTTCTAGCTTAATAAAATAGTGTTGTACTATTTTAAGTGTTGGTGGCCTGTATGTGTTCCATGGATCCAGAGCACCCAACACATCAACACCCACTCCTGAAAATCCTGGCTCTGTGTCTGCATCTCTCAGCGATGGGAACATACTTTGCAGAAGTGCAATACCTGTCCGGACTACAGCTGGTTCCTGGGATTGGGAAGCCCTCAGATGTCTGCTCCCTACCTCCACCTCATGTGCTGCAGCATGTGTGATGAGCGCACCAGAAAGTGACTCAGGAACGTCTTCACTAAAATGAACCGCTGAGGTGATAGTCTCTGTGATGGTGGAGGGTGCAGGTGAATGAGGTGCCGACTGGGAGACTTCTAGACCATAGGGCCAGGAGGACGGCCTTCCAGACCGTCGTGTTCTCCCTCTCCACCTGTCTGTTTCCCCGGGGGTTGTAGCTGGTCGTCCTGCTTGAGGCAATGCCCTTGCTGAGCAGGAACTGACGCAGCTCATCACTCATGAACGAGGAGCCCCGATCACTGTGGATGTAGGTGGGGAAACCGAACAAGGTAAAGAGACTGTGCAGGGCCTTGATGACAGTGCCCGTGGTCATGTCAGGGAATGGGATGGCGAAGGGGAAACGTGAGTACTCATCAATGATGTTGAGGAAGTACACGTTACGGTCGGTGGAGGGGAGGGGCCCTTTGAAGTCGATGCTGAGGTGCTCAAAGGGGCGGGAAGCCTTCACCAGGTGCGCTGTGTCTGGCCGATAGAAGTGCGGTTTGCACTCCGCGCAGACCTGGCAGTCCCTGGTCATGGTCCGGACCTCCTCGATGGAGTAGGGCATGTTGCGGGCCTTGAAAAAATGAAAACAACGGGTGACCCCCGGGTGACAGAGGTCATTGTGGAGGGCCCGTAGTCGGTCTGCCTTGATGCGGTTCAAGGCTAGGGGGGCATCAGCCGACAGGGGAAAAAGGGTGGATTTGATGAGTGGGCGGGCCTTGTCCGCATAGTTGGGGACCCACTGGGCATAGTACGAGAAGAACCCCAGGCATCTCTTCAGGGCCTTGGGGCAGTGGAGACGGGAAAGTTCCAGGAGGGGGCGCATGCGGTCGGGATCGGGCCCTAGGACTCCATTTTCCACAACGTAACCGAGGATGGCTAGGCGGGTCATGCGGAAAACGCACTTCTCCTTATTATACGTAAGATTAAGGAGCTTGGCGGTGTGAAGGAAACGCTGGAGGTTAGTGTCATGGTCCTGCTGGTCATGACCGCATATGGTGACATTATCCAGCGTACTATCTTAGAGTATTAAATTGATGCACCATCAATTACACATGAGACAAGTTGTAGGAAACAAAGTAATGGTTTTAATACTCTAAGATGTAGCCTGTCTGCTGCTGAACCCAGACTGGAGACAGGGCTACAGATCAGTCAACTATAGACAACACCCAGTGGGGCGGAGCCACGGAAGAACAACAATATATAACACAGTGAGTAACAATGGAACAAACAGTAACAGAGAATATATACAGCGCTGTAAGTAACAGTGGGACAACAGTGGAACTACAATAACAGTGGTTCACCACACCTTTGTGACTGGGCCAAGCTCTGGAGCGCCGCAGCAATGTCCATATGGGCCTGATACATGTTTGCTTGTGACTAGGCTTCACTGCTTGCCCCAAGCTTTGTATGTCTTGACCCATAGCTGTGACCTTTTGGGCAACACGGTGGCGCAGTGGGTTATCCCTGCTGCCTCACGGCGCCGAGGTCTCAGGTTTGATCCCGGCTCTGGGTCACTGTCCGTGAGGAGTTTGCACATTCTCCCCGTGTTTGCGTGGGTTTCGCCCCCACAACCCAAAAAGATGAGCAGGGTAGGTGGATTGGCCAAGCTAAATTGCCCCTTAATTGGAAAAAATGAATTGTGTACTCTAAATTTTTTTTTTTTAAAGCTGTGACTTTTTGACCCAAGGCTTCCAACGTAGACGCCACCTGGTCAATGTTAGCCTGGATACCATGAATTGTGAGATACCCTCAATTACGACTCAGGAGAGGAGTTCGATAATACAAAGACTTTAATAACCAGAAAACCAGACAGCTGCCGAGAAGTGTGCTCACTGCACGCTGCCTACTGAACGTAACCTTATATACAGCTTCCTGGGGGCGGAGCCGGAGGCAGAGTCCCCCAGGGTTCCAAACCCGGTCTTAAAGGGGCCTACGCATTAAAGGTACATATGTATACAGATATCATTCACCACATTCACCCCCTGTTTAAAAACAAAACGCATAGTCCGTCAGGGGTGAAGTGGAATTACAAGTTCAGTCTTTTGGGTGGTCTGATTGCCCGTGTCGACCTTCTCAGCTCTGGCGGTGGTGCGGCGGATACGGTCGTCCTCGGTGGTGGTATATCCGGGAGCACGGTTGTCTGAGCCTTTGCCCGTGTTGGAGCGGGGGGGGGGTATCCGGGGTGACTAGGGTGATTGGTGCCGGCGCCGGCTGGGGGGAGGGGGGCGCTACAGGGGGGGCGCTGTCGGAGTCGACCGCTGGTGCAGGGAGGGGAGCGTCGGTGGAAGGGGGGGCATCGGTGGGCGAGCCAGCGGGTGCCAGGTCTCGCAGGGAAACGGTGTCCTGCCTGCCGTCGGGGTGCTCGACGTAGGCATATTGAGGGTTTGCGTGTCGCAGTTGGATCCTCTCGACTAGTGGGTCTGTCTTATGGCTCCTCACGTGCCTCCAGAGTAGAACTGGTCCCGGAGTCGTCAGCCGACGTGGAAGCGAGAGCCCAGAGGTGGACTTCCTGGGGAAGACAAACAAACGGTTGTGCGGGGTCTCGTTTGTGGCCGTACAGAGGAGCGACCTAATGGAGTGTAGGGCATCGGGTAGGACCTGCTGCCAGCGCGCAATTGGGAGACTTCTTGACCGTAGGGCTAGAAGAACAGCCTTCCAAACTGTTGCGTCCTCCCTCTCCACCTGCCCGTTTCCCCGCGGGTTATAGCTGGTCGTTCTGCTCAAGGCGATGCCCTTGTTGAGCAGATACTGATGCAGCTCATCGCTCATGAACGATGTACCCCGGTCGCTGTGGATATAAGCGGTGAAACCACACAGGGTGAAGATGCTGTGCAGTGCCTTGATTACGGAGGCCGAGGTCATATCGGGGCAGGGGCAGCGAATGGGAAGTGGGAGAATTCATCGATGACAGAGACAAAATAACTGTTCCGGTTGGTGGACGGGAGGAGGCCGTTGAAGTCCACGCTTAGTCGCTCAAAGGGCCCAGAGGCCTTTACCAGGCGGGCCTTGGCTGGTCGATAGAAGTGTGGTTTGCACTCCGCACAGATCTGGCAAGCCTTGGTCATGGCCTTGACCTCCTCGGTGGAGTAAGGTATGTTGCGGGACTTGATGAAATGGGCAAGCCGGGTGACTCCCGGGTGGCAGAGGTCATCGTGGATGGCCCGCAGACTGTCTTTCTGCGCGTTGGCGCACGTGCCGCGGGACAGGGCATCAGGGGACTCGTTGAGCTTCCCCGGACGATATGTAATATCGTACGTGTAGGTGGAGAGTTCGATCCTCCAACTCAGAATTTTATCATTCTTTATTTTTCCCCGTTGTGCGTTATCGAACATAAAGGCGACCGACCGTTGGTCGGTGACGAGGGCGAACCTCCTACTGGCTAGGTAGTGCCTCCAGTGCCGCACCGCCTCCATTATGCCTTGTGCCTCCTTCTCGACTGCAGAGTGTCGAATTTCCGAGGCGGTGAGGGTTTGGGAGAAGAACACTACCGGTCTGCCCGCCTGGTTGAGGGTAGCAGCCAGGGCGACGTCTGATGCGTCGCTTTCTACCTGGAAGGGAATGGTTTCGTCCACCGCGTGCATGGCGGCCTTGATGATATTGGCCTTGATACGACTGAAGGCCGACTGAGCCTCAGCCGTCAGGGGAAAAACCGTGGTCTTAATGAGTGGACGGGCTTTGTCCGCATATCTGGGGACCCACTGGGCATAATAGGAAAAGAGCCCCAGGCACCGTTTGAGTGTCTTAAGGCTACGGGGGAGGGGAAGTTCCTTAAGGGGGCGCATGTGGTCGGGGTCTGGGCCTAGGATCCCGTTTTCCACGACGTAGCCGAGGATGGCTAGTTGGGTTGTGTGGAACACGCATTTCTCTTTATTGTATGTCAGATTGAGGGCCCGGGCGGTCTGGAGGAACTTCCTCAGGTTTTCGTCATGGTCCTGCTGGTTATGGCCGCAGATGGTGACCCCTGTCCAAGTACGGGTATGTAGCCCCTAAGCCGTACTGGTCCACCATTTGATCCATTGCCCTTTGGAAAACAGAGACTCCATTTGTGACACCAAAGGGTACCCTGAGGAAGTGTAAGTGCCGACCGGCTGCTTTGAAGGCTGTATAGGGGCGGTCCTCTGGGCGGATAGGGAGTGAATGATAGGCCGATTTTAGGTCGACCGTGGAGAATACTCGATACTGGGTCATTTGGTTCACCATTTCTGCTATGCGGGGAAGTGGGTACGCATCGAGTTGCGTAAAGCTGTTTATGGTCTGGCTATAGTCCACCACCATACGTTGTTTTTCCTCCAAGGGCTGTTGCTAGCCTCTATGACCCCTTCTTTTAGTAGCCGCTGAACCTCTGACTTGATGAAAATCATGTCTTGGGCACTGTACCGCCGACTCCTGGTGGCGACGGGCTTACAGTCGGGGGTGAGGTTCGCGAAGAGGGGGGGTGGTGCAACTTTGAGTGTCGCCAGGCTGCATACCGTGAGCGGGGGCAGGGGTCCGCCGAACTTCAGGGTCAGGCTTCGGTGGCTGCACTGAAAGTCCAGACCGAGCAGCAGAGGGGCGCAGAGGTGAGGGAGGACATAAAGGTTAAAACAGGCGTATTTGGCACCTTGGATAGCGAGGTTCGCGACACAATACCTCGTGATTTGGACCGAATGAGACCCAGATGCGAAGGCGATAGTTTGGGAGGCGGGATAGGTGCACAGGGAGCAGCGTCTTACCATGTCTGGATGGATAAAACTCTCCGTGTTCCCGGAGTCAAAAAGGCAGGGGGAGTCGCGGCCGTTGATTTGAACCTGCATCATTGAGTTTCGCAGGTGCTTCGGCCGAGATTGATCGAGCGTGATCGCTCCTAGTTGCGGGCAGTCAGAGTCCTCGGTTGAATCGGACTCGCAAAATGGCCACCGCTATAGGTCGCACGTTTTGAGTTTTGAAGATGGCCGCCGCCAAGATGGCCACCCCCATGACTCGCCCGAGGCCGTTGACGCGTCGGAAGTAGGCGTGTCCGGCCACCGCGCGGCCGCGTTGCAGGGCCTGTGGTCCCGGGTGTTCGATTTCTGGGCCCGATGAGACTTTTGTTTCTGGCTTTTGGGCCCAGCCAGGCAGACCTTCGCGAAGTGCCCCTTCTTTCCGCATTCGCCGGAGATAGCGGAGCGGGCCGGGCAACGCTGGCGTGTGTGCTGGCCTTGCCCACAGAAATAACATTGGGAGCCCCCAGTGTGAGCGGGTCGCCGCGCGGCGCAGGCCTGAAGCGTGGCCGAGTCTGGAGGGGTTCGCAAGGTCCGCGGAGTACGTGCTGAGGTTATGGTGGGCCGCTTCCAGGGAAGAGGCGAGGGTTACCGTGCCTTGGAGGTCCTTCGGTCCGTCTTCTAGGAGCCGCTGCCGGATGTACGTGGATTGGATACCGGACACGAAAGCATCACGAATATGTAAGTTCATGTGGACTTCTGCTGTCAACTCTTTATGGTCGCAGTTCCTGGCGAGCGTGGTGAGTCTCTCCAAGTATTCGTCTAGCGTTTCCCCGGAGCGCTGGTGGCAGGTCGAGAGCTAATGTCTGGCATGTACCTCGTTTATCGGTTTTACGAAGCGCTTCTGTAGGATTTCGACCGCCGTTTCGTACGTCGTAGCTTTCTCGATCACGGAGGATAGTCGGCAGCCCACCCGGGCATGTAGTAAGCTCAGCTTGCGAGGTCCGTCAACTTCAGTCTCTGAGGAATTGAGATAGGTCTCAAAGTACCGGAGCCAGTATTTAAAAATGTCAGTGGCTTCCGGCGACCGAGTGTCCAAATTGAGCTTCTCCGGTTTTAGACCGCTGTCCATCTTGATGTAGTCTGGTTATTAAATTGAGATACCCTCAATTGCGACTCAGGAGAGGAGTTCGATAATACAAAGGCTTTAATAACCAGAAAACCAGACAGCTGCCGAGAAGTGTGCTCACTGCACACTGCCTACTGAACGTAACCTTATATACAGCTTCCTGGGGGCGGAGCAGGAGGCGGAGACCCCCAGGGTTCCAAGCCCGGTCTTAAAGGGGCCTACGCATTAAGGGTACATATGTATACAGATATCATTCACCACACATTGTCAGCTTGATCTCCTGCACCAGAAGGCAGTTGGACTCCTCCAACTGCACCTGCAGGCGGCGGTAGGTTGCTGACACCCACACCTGAAAATCCTGGCTCTGTGTCTGCATCTCTCAGCGATGGGAACATACTTTGCAGAAGTGCAATACCTGTCCGGACTACAGCTGGTTCCTGGGATTGGGAAGCCCTCAGACGTCTGCTCCCTACCTCCACCTCATGTGCTGCAGCATGTGTGATGAGCGCACCAGAAAGTGACCCAGGAACGTCTTCACTAAAATGAACCGCTGAGGTGATAGTCTCTGTGATGGTGGAGGGTGCAGGTGAATGAGGTACCGAGAAGTCGGTGTTGTCCCCGGACTGGTCCTCCGGGGTGTGCTGGCTTTTTGTCTGGGGGTGAGGCACCCCAGATGGGCCGGCCTGGTCTGATGGTGATCCTGCAAGACAAACAACAAGGCACATGGTGAGAACTTGGGAAGGAGTGGTCTGGAGGAGAGGGGTAACTTACTTGCTATAGGGACATCATTTTGCATTAAGGGCTCACTTGGTTGTTGCATGCCGACCTCCGCCTTGGAGATACCCCTCTCCTGGACCTCCCTGGATAATGCCAGCGCCCTGCTTGGCGGGGCTGGGAGCCCAGAGGTCCGGCATGCTACCTCTGGTCTTCTCCCACCCCTTTCTGTTATGGGCCGCCTTTTCCCTGGGGGACACATAAAGGACATGGTGAGACATATGGAGGTGAGTTAAATAGTGGGTCTGTAGCTGGTGGCATGTGCGTGCAAGGCACCTGGCCAAAGAGGACAATACAGGTTTGGTGCAAGGTGGGATGTGCGGAAGATGCGGGCAGGTGGGTTTTGTTGGCCTCTATGGGAATCGGGGTGTGATGTGAGGAGTGAGGACAGGAGTGATGCCAGGGGAACGGAGGTGGTGGTTCACTTGAGTTTCCCTAAGGAGGTCGTTCATCCTCTTGCAGTACTGCATGCCAGTCCGCCTGGTGAGGTTCACGCACTAAGCACCTCAGATACCTCCACCCAGGTACGGTTGATGACCACGGGTGGTAATCCCGTCTCTCCTTCACCGCATCCAACATTCGATCAAGCTCTGCGCTCGTGAAGCTCTTCGTGGAGCCATCTTCGTGGCTGGAATGAGAGTGTATGGGGAGGGGAGTTCTTAAAAGCAGTTCCAGCTTGTCAAGCTCTCCAGCGCCAATTCCGGCCCCAGCGAATCCGACGCAAATACAAATGAGAATTGTTCACATGGGCATGGCCATCAGCATGTCCTGAATTGCTCCAGAAACAGTGTTACCAACGGGAACGCAGACTGCATGCAATTCAGTCCCGCCGTCAACACTTGGGGAGCAATTTTCCCAAAAGGGAATGAAGTCACCTCGCAATGCCGAGAAACACATGGCAATTCAACGTGACACACGTTGAATTAGGGGTCTGAATGAGGAATGCGCAGCCTAAGCCGCACATAGCCTCGCTTTGTACAGTGGGGAACGCCGCTCACCTGAACTCCCCAGTGTAGTGAATGATGGGGATCACCTTTTTAAATGGTGTCCTGATCTCTGAAGTTCCAAACACAATTACCCCCCCCCCTCCCCGCCCCCCCCCCAGTCCAATCACAATATGGGAGGGTCCCTGGCATCCCCAACATGCAACCCTGGCCCAATCGCACACTAGCAAAAATGCCAGCTTGGCACCCTGGCAGTGCCACCTTGGCAGTGCCAGGTTATCATCCAGATGGCACTTTCAGGGTACCAGGCTGGCACTGCCAGAGTCCCCAGATGGCACCAGCAGTGCCAGGACACTGCCCTGTCCAAAGGGCGTGCAGCTGGTGGCCTCCGATCCCCTTGGAGAGCCCCACAAGTTCCATTCCATCTGGGGACCAGCATCAAACAGCACTCACACACGTTCCCTGAGGCAAAGGGGTTGAATCCCAAAGCCTCAGGTACCTTGGAATCTGCACATGAGAGTGAGGCGAACTGCCTCCCTCTAATTTGCAGATTTGCCAAAAAGCGATCCCACCCATTATGGGTGGTATTCACATCACATTGAATCTCGCGAGGCGTTGTGCGCTGGGTAGAACCCGGGAGTGGGGACTCCCGGCTTTCAACGGCCATGCTGCAGCGCAGCAAGCTGCTTTTCCGACGGGGCCTGACCATAGGATTGCGGCCAAAGTCTCCCCAAATGGAGAATTTTGCCCGTTGTGTTTTCTCCTCATTTTGTTTGGTCAAACAAGGCAAAAAACATAAATCCCTGAAATAGAAACTTCACAAAATTGCACCTGACAGAGGATTACATGACAAATGTGAAGTTCAAATCTGATCCTGTGTTTTTTATTCGAATGTGTATGCCAGCATTATATATCACTCAACAACAACCCTGTCATTGTATTTACCTGATAACCTAGATCTTTAATTTCCTGCTCCCAGCTGGCAGCAACTTAACTCAATTGTTTCTCAACAAACACCCTCTGAACACAGCCAAGTTTTATTCCAGAGTGAAATATAAGTCACTTATGTTTGTGCTCTCGACCATATTCAAGGGATTGCAATGTGATCGCCATCCCGTATTTCCATTATTTGTTTTATTTCCCAGAATATGTTAATCTAGTATCTGTTTCTTTAATCTGCACATCCCTACTCTAGACTCTCTTCCACGCGATTAAATTAGGCTAGACTTGGTTGTTTTGCTTCAAGTAGAAATTTATGTTCCATTTGGAAATGTTTTATCATAGATTATCATGGAATTTACAGTGCAGAAGGAGGCTATTCGGGCCATCGAGTCTGCACCGGCTCTTGGAACGAGCACCCTACCCAAGATCCACACCTCCACCCTATCCCCATAGCCCAGTAACCCTACCCAACACTAAGGTCAATTTTGGACACTAAGGGCAATTTATCATGGCCAATCCAGCTAACCTGCACATCTTTGGACTGTGGGAGGAAACCAGAGCACCCGGAGGAAGCCCACGCAGACACGGAGAGGATGTGCAGACTCCGCACAGACAGTGACCCAAGCCGGAATCGAACCTGGAACCCTGGAGCTGTGAAGCAATTGTGCTATCCACAATGCTACCGTGCTGCCCTAGATGTGCAGTAGATGTACGTGCTGTCAAGACTTCTATTGTAACACACTGTTCACAAACTCTGATGGACAATAATCATTTGCAGAACTATGAATTTCATCAATACAGCATTAGCAGGTGTCAAACAGCAAGATTGAAGCTTGTATATTAGACCATAACAAATAGGAACAGGAGTGGGCCATTCAGCCCTTCTAGTCTGGTCTGCCATTTAATAAGATCTTGGCTGATCTAACACTCACTAAGTCCACTTTCCTGCTGTATGATGACCACAAAGGCCATGGGGGACCGTCAATAGGGCTCGCTCTGGGGTTCATGGATTCTCAGTCCCCTTATTGAGCGGGTTGAGGCTTGGCCAATAGGAACTATTCAGCGGGAGTTTAAAACCTGCAGCCCAGACCCGGACTGGCATTCCCGTTTGTGGCATGCCTTCTTTAAGTAAACTCGAGCCATACAATGTTATTGGCAGCCTGTGAATATTCCTTACAGCATTGCCCTGGATCGCGAATATTCAATGCTGATGTCTTGAGTTGTCTCCCACTTCTCACATGTGTGGCACCTTTGCTTGTGTTAGAACAGGTCACGATGACTTTGAATTTCTTAGAAACCCTACCGGTATCAGCGAAGAAAACCAAGGCTTGCGAACAAAAGGACCCATAGAATTTCCACATTACGGAAGGAGGCCATTCATCCCATCAATTCTGCACCGACCCTCTGAAGGAGCAGACATTATCAAAACTAAAACACATGATCCTGAGTAATTGGATCTGAGGACAACTCGCTGATGACACAAAGCCATATCTCACTAAGTGAGAAGAACATAGTGTCGATACGGGGTTGTAGAGCCTTACAATGTTAAGGGCCTGAACATAGTGTCGATACTGAGGACGGTACAACCCTGTAGGGATCACAGGTGCTTGTTCCCTGCCCAAGGTGGCGCCCAATTTTAATGGAGCTACATAACAGCACCCTGGGGTTTCCAAAATTAAGATGTTCACCAGAAGCTATGTTTGGTGGCTCGGGCTCGACATGGACATTGCGAACTTGGTAACACAATGTAACTTATGTCAGGAAAACTAGAAACTCCCCCCTTTAGCCTCTCTATGTGCATGAAAGTGGCCAGGCAAGCCATGGCTAGGGGTGCATGTACACTTCACCAGACCTTCCTTGCATTCTGTGTTCCTGATCTTGGTGGGTGCGCATTCCAAGCGGATGGCGGTATATCTCATGGCCTCTACAATCTCCCATGCCATGATTGATACATGGCATCCCAGGAGTCTTAATCTCTGACAATGGCATGGACTTCACTAGTGGGGAGTTCCAGGCTATCATGGCATCAAGCACATGAGGCCGGTACAATAGAACATAGAACATAGAACATTACAGCGCAGTACAGGCCCTTCAGCCCTCGATGTTGCGCCGATCTGTGAAACCACTCTAAAGCTCATCTACACTATTCCCTTATCGTCCATATGTCTATCCAATGACCATTTGAATGCCCTTAGTGTTGGTGAGTCCACTACTGTTGCAGGCAGGGCATTCCACGCCCTTACTACTCTCTGAGTAAAGAACCTACCTCTGACATCTGTCTTATATCTATCTCCCCTCAATTTAAAGCTATCTCCCCTCGTGCTAGACATCACCATCCAAGGAAAAAGGCTCTCACTGTCCACCCTATCCAATCCTCTGATCATCTTGTATGCCTCAATTAAGTCACCTCTTAACCTTCTTCTCTCCAACGAAAACAGCCTCAAGTCCCTCAGCCATTCCTCATAAGATCTTCCCTCCATACCAGGCAACATTCTGGTAAATCTCCTCTGCACCCTTTCCCATGTTTCCACATCCTTCCTATAATGCGGCGACCAGAATTGCACGCAATACTCCAAATGCGGCCGCACCAGAGTTTTGTACAGCTGCAACATGACCTCATGGCTCCGAAACTCAATCCCTCTACCAATAAAAGTTAACACACCGTATGCCTTCTTAACAACCCTCTCAACCTGGGTGGCAACTTTCAGGGATCTATGTACATGGACACCGAGATCTCTCTGCTCATTCACACTGCCAAGAATCTTACCATTAGCCCAGTACTCTGTCTTCCTGTTATTCCTTCCAAAATGAGTCACCTCTCACTTTTCTGCATTAAACTCCATTTGCCACCTCTCAGCCCAGCGCTGCAGCTTATCTATGTCCCTCTGTAACTTGTAACATCCTTCCGCACAGTCCACAACTCCACCGACTTTAGTGTCATCTGCAAATTTACTCACCCATCCTTCTACGCCCTCCTCCAGGTCATTTATAAAAATAACAAACAGCAGTGGCCCCAAAACAGATCCTTGTGGTACACCACTAGTAACTGGACTCCAGTCTGAACATTTCCCATCAACCACCACCCTTTGTCTTCTTCCAGCTAGCCAATTTCTGATCCAAACTGCTAAATCACCCTGAATCCCATGCCTCCGTATTTTCTACAGTAGCCTACTGTGGGGAACCTTATCAAACGCTTTACTGAAATCCATATACACCACATCAACTCCTTTACCCTCATCCGCCTGTTTGGTCATCTTCTCAAAGAACTCAATAAAGTTTGTGAGGCACGACCTACCCTTCACAAAACCGTGTTGACTATCTCTAATCAAATTATTCCTTTCCAGATGATTATACATCCTATCTCTTATAAACCTTTCCAAGATTTTGCCCACAACAGAAGTAAGGCTCACTGGTCTATAGTTACCGGGGTTGTCTCTCCTCCCCTTTTTGAACAAGGGGACAACATTTGCTATCCTCCAGTCTTCTGGCACTATTCCTGTAGACAAAGATGACTTAAAGATCAAAGCCAAAGGCTCAGCAATCACCTCCCTAGCTTACCAGAGAATTCTAGGATAAATCCCATCCAGCCCAGGGGATTTATCTATTTTCACACTTTCCAGAATTGCTAACACCTCCTCCTTTTGAACCTCAAGCCCTACTAATCTAGTAGCCTGAATATCAGTATTCTCCTCGACAACATTGTCTTTTTCCTGTGTGAATACTGATGAAAAATATTCATTTAGCACCTCTCCTATCTCCTTGGACTCCACGCACAACTTCCCACTACTGTCCTTGACTGGCCCTACTCTTACCCTAGTCATTCTTTTATTCCTGACATATCTGTAGAAAGCCTTAGGGTTATCCTTGATCCTACCTGCCAAAGACTTCTCACGTCCCCTCCTGGCTCTTCTTAGCTCTCTCTTTAGGTCCTTCCTAGCTAACTTGTAACTCTTGATCACCCTAACTGAACCTTCGTGTCTCATCTTTACATAAGCCTCCTTCTTCCTCTTGACAAGTGTTTCGACTGCTTTAGTAAACCACAGTTCCCTTGCTCGACCACTTCCTCCCTGCCTGACAGGTACATACTTATCAAGGACATGCAGTAGCTGTTCCTTGAACAAGCTCCACATTTCCATTGTGCCCATCCCCTGCAGTTTTCCTCTCCATCCAATGCATCCTAAGTCTTGCCTAATCGCATCATAATTGCCTTTCCCCCAGATATAACTCTTGCCCTGTGGTATATACCTATCCCTTTCCATCACTAAAGTAAACGTAATCAAATTGTGGTCACTATCACCAAAGTGCTCACCTACCTCCAAATCTAACACCTGTCCTGGTTCATTACCAAGTACCAAATCCAATATGGCCTCGTCTCTCGTTGGCCTATCGACATACTGTGTCAGGAAACCCTCCTGCACACATTGGACAAAAATGGACCCATCTAAAGTACTCGAACTATAGCGTTTCCAGTCAATATTTGGAAAGTTAAAGTCCCCCATAACAACTACCCTGTTGCTTTCACTCCTATCCAGAATCATCTTTGCAATCCTTTCCTCTACATCTCTGGAACATTTCTGAGGCCTATAGAAAACCCCTCACAGGGTGACCTCTCCTTTCCTGTTTCTCACCTTAGCCCATACTACCTCAGTAGACGAGTCCTCATCAAACGTCCTTTCTGCCACCGTAATACTGTCCTTGACTAACAATGCCACCCCTCCCCCTCTTTTACCACCTTCCCTGAGCTTACTGAAATAGCTAAACCCCAGCACCTGCAACAACCATTCCTGTCCCTGCTCTATCCATGTCTCCGAAATGGCCACAATATCGAAGTCACAGGTACCAACCCATGCCGCAAGTTCACCCACCTTATTCTGGATGCTCCTGGCATTGAAGAAGACACACTTTAAACCACCTTCCTGCCTGCCGGTACACTCCTGCAACTTTGAAACCTTACTCATGACCTCACTACTCCCAACCTCCTGTATACTGGAGCTACAATTCAGGTTCTCAAGATCCTGCTGAACTAGTTTAAACCCTCCCGAACAGCATTAGCAAATTTCCCCCCCAGGATATTGGTACCCCTCTGATCCAGGTGTAGACCATCCCGTTTGTAGAGGTCCCACCGACCCCAGAATGAGCCCCAATTATCCAGAAATCTGAAACCCTCCCTCCTGCACCACCCCTGTAGACACGTGTTCAACTCTTCTCTCTCCCTATTCCTCGTCTCGCTAGCACGTGGCACGGGTAACAACCCAGAGATATTAACTCTGTTTGTCCTAGATTTAAGTTTCCACGCTAGCTCCCTGAATTCCTGCCTTACATCCCTATCCCTACCTATGTCATTGGTACCTATGTGGACCACGACTTGGGGCTGCTCCCCCTCCCCCTTAAGGATCCCGAAAACATGATCCGAGACATCACGCACCCTGGCACCTGGGAGGCAACACACCATATCATCCATTGTCCAAAGGTTTGGAAGAGCGAGCAGCGAAGAACTTCAAAAATGGTATGAAGAAGCAGAGAGCCGCAGCTATAGAAACTAGGTTGTCAGGGTTCCTATTTGATTACAGAACCACTCCCCATACCACAACAGGAGCCCCCTGCCAGAGCTATTGATAGCTTCACACCAGGTTAAGCTTGTTATTTCCGAATTTGGCGAGGGTGGAGTCCCAACAGGTAAATTTTAAAAAACAAATCACAGCACCTTAAAACCTGAGTGTTTCAGACTGGTGGTGCAGTCCACATACAGAATTTCAGGGATGGTTCCAGTTGAATCCTAGGTGTCGTATTAGAAAAAATGGGGCCTGTGTCCTACAAGGGCAGAGATGTCCAAGACAAAGTCCTGAGGAAGAACTTGGACTACCTCAGAAGTAGGGAGCTTGCCCTTTGAAACAGAGGATAAGCCTGATGATGTTAACATGTCCACAACTTTGTCATAGAAATGATCAGTCCATCAATGTTTGACTTGTAACACGTATCAGTGACATTCTCCATCCAAGAGCCTTGGCTATGCAGGCCCTCCACATGGCCCAATCTCACCGGACCCAAATCCTGGCATCCACTGGCGCTCAAGGTGCAGTTGAACACCTTGCCTTCCAGCGTGGTTAACCTGTGGTGACGTGCCAGTTACATACAGCACTCATCACACCAGCAACAAAAGCATCAGGAATCTGTGAATGCATTTCTGCAACAGCATTAGCAGGTGGCCCATTTGGATCACTGTCATTCACCAGGTTTTACAGTGTCTTCTTGCTTCAAACCGGATTTCCTTCTAGCCTCATACGTCCACCGAGCCCGGTGTTCCAAAAGCCAGGTAAATTAGAAAAAAATTGTCCTTTTTCTGGCTACAGAAAAGGAAGGAATCAACAACAGTCATTAAGCTTATTTAAATATGTCGGCACACGATTCTCCCGAGGCCCGGGAATGAATGGCCGTGCCTGGGAGACCTCACCATAGTATCGTTTAGCACTGGTCCACCCAAACATGGACCAGGCCTAACGACATGTGGCGGGGGTGGTGGGTGCCTCGCAGAACATTAGAGGCCCTGGGTGGTCAGATCCTGGGCAGGGTGATACCCTGGCACTCCTGCTGGCACCCAGGAGCCTTGGCATTGCCACCTTGGCAGTGCCACCTGGCATCCTGTAAGTGCTACCATGGCACTGCTAGGGTGCCTGTGTGGCACTGGCAAGGGCACTGTCAGGGTGTAAGGCTGGCAGTGCCAAGGTGCCAGATTGCCAGGGATTGGGCCTGAAGGTGCCCTGCCCTTAAGAGGTGGGGTGAGGTCGGACTTGGGGACCCCTTAAGAGATATATTGGCAGAGGGAAGGGGGTTCTGGAGGCCACGGTGGGTGTCCGAGGACAGTTGAGCGATTGGGACGCCATTTAAAAATAGCGTCCCGATCTCTTCGTACACTCACAAACTAAGCTCATCAGTTCAGGAAGAGAGGTAAGTGCAGCTCGGCAGGGCGTTTCCAACCGAGGTCACAAAAAACGACAGAGTTCTGTTTGATAGCGGGTCATTGATACCGGGCGCTGCAGGAGCCGAGGAAGATCCTGCTGTAGGATCCTAAACCGGGACTCTGTTTATTGCGCGTTAAATCAGGCCCTAGATTTTGCAATCAAGATGTTGGAGAAGGGTGTGAAACTACATCCTTCTGACTCAGACGTGAGATTACTACCTTGGCTGATATTGATACATATTACCACACTGAAGTTAAATAAGGTTGACTCAGGAGTATGGATGAAGAACTGAATTGTTTCAACTCCCACTTAGTTATTTTTCATGCCATCGAAAATAAATGGTGCAAAATTTCTGTCAAAAATCAACCTTACATAATGTCACCTTTCATATTCTTACCAGCTCTTTCAGTGAACATGTGACCGCTAAGAGAAACTGTAAGTAGCAAAGTTCTATTTAGCAGATCCTGTCAGACCAACTCAAATAATGCTCACTGTCAAGAAGGCAACCCTAGAACTGACCATTTAAGACAAACGGTCACTGTGTCCACATTCATGCCAGTCACATTTAAACTTAATGATTACATTTATTTTGGATGAGTGTGATTTGAACTGAATGAGATCTCAGTGTTTTCACAGCACCATGCCCCAATTCATTTCATGTACAAGGTGATATTAAATTACCAGCCTCCCCGTTAAATATTTACTCACCTCAAAAAAAAGAACATGAAGTTTCTGTTAGGTATTTCTATTGGTCCTAATTCTGCTGTGTAGTTTGGCTTAACTCTGGCTGGAGAGGAAATAATGCCATGCTGTTAACATTGGGGTTTTATTACAAACTCTTGGAAATTTGCAGCTGCAGTGTAAACCAGGCTGAAGTTCAGAGAGATGTTTTCACAATCTGGTTCATGTGCCCACTGAATGGAAACAGTCAGTTTGTACATTTCACTGTTGTGTAGTTCATTCATTCTTCTTTTTTTTTTAACCTCTCTTCTGGAGAATTCTCCAAGGTTCCTATAAACTATACACTCTTCTTGAGAGTTTGAGCACGCCTGATTCTGGAACTTTGCTAATGCTGTTCAAAGGGATAGCCAATGCAAGTTGCAAATGGTTTGTCATTTTCTGCCACCTTCTTGTCCCTTAGCTGCATGAGGCAGGGTAAGTGTTCCCTCACAGAGTTTCCAATTCTGTGTGACAAATTGGAAAATTGGACCAGCAACTCAGCCCACATTGTGTTAATTCAAAACTTCAGGGCAGGAAATTTAAGGAAGTGGTAATGTTGCAATTCATGTAAATAGATTCCTACTCATGTCATCTTAACCTCTAATCTTATTCCTATGTTACTGAAATGGAGAAACCCATTATAGCTTCCTTCTTGATGAATTTTGACCAGCTTTGCACAGCAGCGAGCATTTAGAAATTTTGTCAAATTATAGCATCCTGACTTGAACACCCATTGCCATTCTTTCATTTTGCTGGGTCAGATTTTCTGCATGTCCATCATCACAGTAGCACAGTGGTTAGCACTATGGCTTCACAGTTCCAGGGTCCCAGGTTTGATTCCCGGCTGGGTCACTGTTTGTGCGGAGTCTGCCATTGTCTGCATGGGTTTCCTCCGGGTGCTCCGGTTTCCTCCCACTAGTCCCGAAAGACGTGCTGTTAGGTAATTTGGACATTCTGAATTCGCCCTCTGTGTACCTGAACAGGCTCTGGAATGTGGCGACTAGGGGCTTTTCACAGCAAATTCATTGCAATGTAAGCCTACTTGTGATACTAAAGATTACTATTATTATCTTACATAGATGGAAGGGTGCCAAAAATGGCCAAACATGAGAATTTATGGGAAGATTTTCCTTTCTGAAACCCATATGAATGGTTTAACCAAATTAGATCATTTAATAGACTCCAGATTCCTCCCAACCCTCCAATTTTCTGGTTTCCACACCCTGACTGTCAATCTACTATTTGAATTGATCACATCTTTAAGGGGGCATTGCATTTCTGGAATGCAGCTAGCCAAAACTTCAGGATTGCTATCTTATTAAGTGGAATATTTTAGATTCAGCCATCTCATGTTAAGCAACTAACTTCTATTAACATAATAAAAATACCCAGCAGGTGAGCAGCATCTGTGGAGACAGAAGCAGAGTTTTTCAGGTCAACTGACTTTCACCAGAATTCACAACCACCCTTTCGAGGCAAATTAGTGATAGGCAACAAATGCTAACCTTGCCAGCGCACTAACATCCCATGAAAGAACAAGAAGACTGGAAAGTTTAGAAATGCAAATTTAAGCAAGTGAAAAGTTGGAAGGTGGGAAAAAGAACAAGTCTGTGATAGGGTGGGAGACAAGGGAAATTAAATGGCAAAAGTGTTTGTGGTCCAAGGTCAAAGGGAGCGGAGAAAGGAAATAGACAAAAGATGTGCCTAGAGAAGGTATGAATGGCAGAAAGATGTATAACTCCTGTCCGAAAATAAGATCAAGAGAAAAGAAACTAGAGTAAAACCAAAACTTGCAAAGACAAAGGCGACAAAATGGGGGCAGAGATGATGGCCTAAAATAAATGAATCCAATGTTAGTCCAGAAGGCTGATTCGAAAGGTGAGGTGCTGTTCCTCAAACATAGGTTGAGCTTCAACGGAATGAAGTTGGAGGCGGAGGACAGAGAGATCCCCAATTGAATCTTGGAATTTCTATTAACTTCTGACTGCGCCCTGTGCTCTTTTAATTCATGAGGATCTGATGATCATCCATTAAAGTAACATTCGTTTTCAAACTGTCATCTTGTGCCTTCCAGGTGTACTTAATTGAAATTGAACCAGTAATTTTCATCCAGAGGTGTTTAATCTCTTCTGTATTCTCAGAATGTAGTTTGAGCAGCAAGTGTCAAACTGGTTACCCATATGCCTTCAAGACTGCTGTTGCAAATGGTTTCTGAGATTGCAACATTGTGAATGGGAGCCAAGTCAAAAACTGAAATCATCCAAATGTAAAGTTCAACTTGGCTTTTCAGTGTCAGACCTGAATACTTTTGGATACAATATGGTTTGACAATGACATTTTAATACATTGTCTTGTTTTCAACCACCTAGTTCTAACACTTCTGATTGCTGACACGCTCATAATTGATTTTCTAAACAGATCTATTTGTTCTCCTGAATTCCCAGTGCATTTGTCTAGAAAATAGGTGAACAATAGTAAAAGGTAGCTGCATTTGCAAGGGCCCAAGCTGGTTTGGCAGGGTTCTCACACCACTGGATCAGGGAATTAAGAAATAGCTATCCAATAACTGAAGCTGAAAATGTTAGTGTGGGTCAGCAGGACTGGACTCGCTTTGTGATGCTGCCGATGATTCAGCAGTTTGTTGCAACCCATTGCCAAAGCCCAGTAATGAATTGTGCTTTCCTGGGTATGGAACCAGGTGGTATCTTGGGGGTCCATGGAATACATAACCAATTCTCTTCAGAATCGGAGCAGACATAATTACAGGAAAAAGTACTGTTTCTGTGTTGACTTCATCATTGGATGGGAAAGCCATATCAATGTGAAGCAAAATTCTATGGGCTGGATTATGTGGTGAGCTGCAAAGCAAGAACACATGCTTACAGTTCAATGTCGAACCACCTGCCACCCCATCGCCTCCAATCCCCCCCCCCCCCCCCCCCACTGAAAATCCAGCTTAATATGTTCATGTTTTTCCAACATTGATATTCAGGAGACATCATGGATTGAATTATATTTTAGTGTTTTTGTTCATGCCCAAGGGATTTCTATATATTGACACTTAAGGGCTGAATGGTGACCGGGCTAGAGGCAGACAAATTGTCATCGGTTTGTTAGCATCTGCCACCTTCTGGGCCATTTTCAAAGAGGCCAGGTCGGAGGCTCACGGCCTACAGGACAATTTTTACCATCTACTGTGCTGGGATTCGAGCATTGGTTTAGGTTTGTGGTTGAGCAGTTCAGTGACCTAGACCACAGGAGGAACTGCTCATGACCTACACGGTGTGACCCTTTCCTGCACCAGTTGTAATTTTCCTGTTAGTTGGTAGGCTTGCACAGTGACCAAAACACATCCAGTGAAAGAAGACAGCCTCCCTGTGACAGACTGAGAGGAGCCAGCATCCATTCCACTTTTATCACACAGACCCTATGGCATAGCCAACTTATATATGCCCACAGCTGTGGCCACTAGCAGTCTGGCCACTGTCACCATTTTAAGTTTGACAAATTTAGAACCGCTTACAGAGCCCACATCTTGAGACATTCTCTCTTCCTTACCTGCATCTGCAAGCTGCAGCTCTTTCAATGCTGGAGGTCCTCCTATTGGCCCTCCAGCTTGAGAAGGCCAACCACCTGCTATCATTAAATGGATGGCAAGAGTGCCCTCTTTCCACCAATTCAAAAATCGCAGTGTGTGTGTCTCACCAATGTCACATAGGGGGCCGACCCAAAAATGAAAATCTGGCCCTAAGGGTCAGTTTGGCTCAAAGGTAACACTCGCTCCTCTGAGTCAGAAAGGGCTGGGTCCAAGCCTCCCTTCAGAGGCTAGAGCACATATTCGAGGCGGACATCTCAGTGCAGTTCTGAGAGTGCGCTGCACTGTTGGATTTGCTGCTTTGCGGATGAGGCCCCGTCAGACTTCTCAGGTGGGCAGTAAACATTTTTGAAAGATGGTACCATTTTGAAAAGGAGCAGGGAAATCTCCCCTGCCCAATATTTGTCCTCCAGCCAACAGAAAAAAAGAATAACCTGGTCGTTATCTCATTAAAATATGGGAGCTTTGACAAAGAGCCATCCAGGCTCAAAATGTTAGCTCCATTCTCTCTCCATGCTGTCAGACCCGTTGAGATTGTCCCACATTTTCTGTTTTGTTTCAGATTCCACTACCAGAAGTAAATTCCTTTAAATAACATGCAGAGGTTTTTTTTCTTTATTCATTCATAGGATGTGGGCGTTGTTGGCTGGGCCAGCATTTGTTGCCCATCCTGGAGGGCATTTAAGAGTCAACTGTATTGTTGTGGGCCTGGAATCACACGTAGGCCAGACCAGGTAAGGATGACATTCCGTTCCCTAAAGGGCATTGGTAAACCAGATGGGTTTTTACAACAGTCAACAATAGTTTCATGGTCATCATTAGACTTTTAATTCCAGCTTTTTTTATTGAATTCAAATTCCACCATCTGCACTGGTGGGATTAGAACCCACATGGAGCTTGCTTTGTGAAAATTGGCTCATGCATTTCCTACATTACTAACAGTGACTATACTTCAAGAAGTACTTGATTGGATATCCGGAGACTGCGAAGGGTGGATATAAATGCCAGTTCTTTCCTCCTTTACAGCAGAGAGCTTGACTGTTTCTTTGCTCTCCCTTGCCCAGGAAATTAAAGCTATCATTAGTGGCTTTGTTGCCACCCAAGCTGAAGGCTAGGACAGTGACTACAGCCAGTGCGAGTATACAAATCAAGTTTCGCTTTCAGAACATGGCATTGTAGGATATTTCGCAAGTGTTTTCTGGTCATCATGCACAATTCTGCCCACCTGACATGGAAACTACAGGGCATTACAGAACTACCTCACATTACAGAACAGCTACAGCTCACAAACAAAGAAGGGCTCCTTGAGGTAGTGAGCGGTGGGGGTGGGGACTGCTGGTGCACCCTATGAAACCAAATTCCAGCAATACTCACTATTTAGAATAGGTGAATACTGACAAATGTTCAGTTACCTCCCTGTTTAATGAATGGATGCATTCATCCAGTCCACACATAAATCCTTCCCAGATTGAGAGACAGTTAGCTTAGCAGCGATGGAAATCACATGATGCACCTTCCAAAACTGTTAAAGGTGATTATTTAAAATTTATTAATACAAAGGCCGTTCAAATAAATAAATGTTTATTTTATAAACAATCCCTTAGAACTCAGTCAGGGAATAGTGCCTGCTCAGTGGGGCAACCCATTAACTAGGGACACTCACGGTTTAGTTAACACGAAGGTCCCACCTTCTCAACCTTGCCCCTAGCCTGAGGGGGGGATATCCTCAGGTTAAGTCACCACCAGTCAGCTCTCCCTCTCAAAGAGGAAAGCAGTCTGTGGTCATCTGGGACTATGGCGACTTTACTTACTTTACTTTTAGTTAACACAGTGGTCTATTGAGTGCAATTTGCAGATACATTCCTGTCCCTAGTGGAGTTGGAGTTAACCTTTGTTCCTACATTCAATTAGACATCATGGGCACAATTCTCCGATCTCAGTTCATCCTCGCTCCAGCGAAATGAGGCCGGTGAATAGCGGGAAGGGCCAAAAACAAAAACCGTGTCAGGCGCCAAACATTTTGGAATACAACTGGCCCACTCACGTAGACGAAATCAGGATCTCGCTGTAGCATGGCGATAAATCAAGTATCACCATTTAAGCCCTATTTCAATACAATTAATGGGAGTGACCCCATATCTAACGGTCTCCTGTGATTCATTGGCCATCCCAGCAAGTGGCCATGCTGGTGCCGATTACTACTCCTTTTTAAAAACGTGAACCTGGTGGAAGGGCTTCTGTGAGGAGCTGAGGAGGTGAGTAGCCATCGCTGCTCACTGGGAAAGAGCCCGGGGGCGCTGGGCCTGCTACCCCATTGCATGACGGGGTTGGGCGACCCTCTGCAAGGGGGGAGGTGGAGGTCCTGGGGGGGGCGGAGGTCCTTGGGGGGGGGCAACTGCATGTGGCACCACCAGGCCAAACCCTGGATCATGTGTACCCATTCCGGGGGCAATCCTTGTCATGTCCGTCTGCCCCACCGACCACCCATAACCCTCACCGACTGCGGAGGCCTCTGGCCATGCGGCTGAAGGCTATTGCGAATTGGTAATTGGCAATCGTGGTTAAGTGAGCATGTGGGAGTCATTGCCTAGCATCCAAATCAGACTGTGAATCCTGGACACTGTGCCCGGGCACTGCAGGAAGCAATATCACACATGCAGCAGCTAACATCGAACACCCAGGGTCTGTGTCACACCTCTCCAGGGTGCTGGGACTGTGCCGGCACTGTCAGCGGGTCACTGTCGAGGGCGTGGGTGATGATAAAAGTGGAGTGCCAGTGCCCCTCTATCTATGCTGTAGTCTGACCCCTGCCGGTCTGCTGAGTGCTCGCTCATACCCATCACCTGCAAGCGTTGAGCCTGGGACCGAATGGGAGATGCCTGGAGAGATGGGCCAAGGGTTCGGAGGTCGGCCCGCAATGTGGAAGAAAGTGACAGAGGTAACATACTGGTTGTGCTCAAGGATGATTAATCTCCCGATGGTGCCAGCAACTCCCCGCCTCCTCATCCCTATCCACCCTCCCCTTCCCTGGTGCCCTCAGTGATTCTCGATGTGCTTTGCCTTCCTAGCTCTACCGCTACGCCTAGGTGTCTCCTCAGGATGTACATCAGAGGTGGAGACAGCCAACTACTTACCTGGTCTAGAGTCCTTCGATGCCCCTGGCGGGTGTCCTCTGGGGCCGGAGGGCCCGGGCGGACGTGTCGGCGGCAGCGCAAGCACTAACGTGCTGCTCTGTCATGTCTGCCGACTGTGAGACGCAGCCTCATCAGAGGGGTAGAACTCGGGGAGCTGCTGGCCACTGTCACCACTCCATGGGACAGGTCCGGATTGGCACCCAGCACCCTTTCCTCCTAGTCAGAGCCCTTAGGGCTCTGGGGTTCACCTTGGGATGGAGGGGCAGTCGGGTTGAGCCCCGGCTGCCCCGTCATCTGGCTCTGTTAGCCCTGGCAGCTCCCCGATGCCTGCACCATCCTGTCGACGCCCTTGGCTATGCTCTCAGTGACTGGGCTATGCTCTGCAGCACCTCGGCAATGCCCACGTGTGACTGGGACAATCTCCGCAGCGCCTCGGCCATTCCCATCTGACAATTGGACATGTCCCGCAGCACCCCATCGACGTCAGCCTGGTACTGGGTCATGTCCCCTCAGCGAGTCGGACTTTCTGGCGAGACTCTCAGCCATGGCTGTCACCGACTGCGTGATGCCTTGGACACATCCATTAATGGTGCTAACGCCATGCACCAGAATCTCCACTACAGTCGCCAGCCTAGCAGTGTTGGCCTCGGTGCCACGCATTGCCCGTGACATCTCCAGCACCCAAAACCTCTGGGACACCTCCAATTGGCTATGGACCTGCTGGAGTGTCACTGACATCTCGCTCTGGATGTCCTGGCTGCACCCTAACGTCTCCAGCAGCTCTGGGTAACCCTGAACCAGAGGCTCAGCATCAGGCTGTGACCCAGCTGGGTCCTGGGATCCAGCAGACCTCAGACTGCTGTCTCGCCTGGGGGTTCCTGCCTCCACCTGATGTGCATTAGCAGCAGTGTGGTGCTCACCAGCTTGTTCCCAGGAGCCTGAACATTAACATTTCCCACCGAGGTGAGTGTATCTGCTTTGGTGGAGGGTGGGCTGACAGCTGTGATCATATCTTCCTCAGAGTTCCCCTCTGAGGTGGTGTCATCGGAGTCAAGAGAGGGCGCCACTCAGGATGGGCCGGCGCCGTCGGCCGGAGGACCTGTGGGAGAATGGACATGTGGTCAGTGGGAGGGATGGGTGCGTCATTAAGGCAATCACTACTCACGTTTGACAGGACCCCGGGTGCAGCCTGGTGGTTCCTCACCTCTGTGGCATCCACCAGCCTCCGTGTGGCTGACCGATCTGTCCTCGGCCGCACCGGTCACCTCCAGGGCACGCTCCTCGAAGGAGGTGAGGGTTCTTAAGTCTGGCACCCCGCCGCCAGTCTGGGCCCTCTCCCAACAGTTGTGGGAGATCTTTTCCTGAGGAGACACAGCAGAGAGGGCATAATTTGCCACACATGTGGTTCACAGTGGTGGGAGGGGGTTGTGAATAGAGGGTTGGGGGGGGGGGGGGGTAGATGCTCATGTGGGGGCAGAAATGTCTCGGCAGGGGGGTAGCATTGGTGTCTATACACCTGTGCTGCCCAGTGTTGGTCGTTGACGTTTTCCGGTACTGGAGGCCCTCACACTCCTGACGCTTACAGCTGCCACCATCTCATCCCAGGCAGCACTGGCTGCCCTGTGGCTGACTCTCCAGGACCTTCTGAGGAAGAGGACATCCCTCCTGGCCTTCACTGCATCCAGGAGCCTCCCCAGGTCTGCATAGCTGAATCTTGGGACCGGTCCCCTGGGTGCCATTGTTACCAGCTGGCTGGGGTTGGCTGAGCCAGTGCAGTTTAAGTGCTGCTCGATCTGGTTGGGGGGGGGGGGGGGTGGCTGGCGAGCGCGGTACCAGCGAATCAACTGGTGAGCCTTCATTTGCGGCGAGAAGCCGGTGGGGCTTGGGGCTTTGTTAAGTGGACCAATTAACGTTGAAATGGTTGCCTGCCTCGCTGGGCAGCTCACAGCAATTCCCGCTCGCTACAGCACTTAAAATTCTTTCCGGAGCATCGCGCTACACATTTAAAAAATAGATTATTTTTAGACCTCTGCTATGATATGGAGTTAGGGAAATTGAGGAAGGTACGGGGGTGATCCCAAACATCATTGGCTGTATGTAGCTGTGGGACGTCCTGAGGTAAGTTGAAGGCGTCTTTGTGGAGATTGTAGACGGCACAGGAGAGGGCACTAACTCAAAGTCCCTCCTCTCCCCTTTAACAGTAACTGGGGAAGTGACTGGAGGGATCCAGCAGGGCGGATTGTGTTGCTTGTGATCACCTGTCGAGGCGGGAAAGCTGCTGAACCTGTCCGGCTGGGTCAGAATCATTGCAACATCTTTCCAGGGGAAGGCTGCTTTAACCCCGTCAGAAAGTCAGTTCCCCAGCACCAAGCGACCCGTCCACTGCTCGGCGGCGACAGAAGGAACAGGGAAGGGAAGAGAAAGCCCCCCCGAGGTGACAGGAGGTGTTTGTTTTTTAACCCGGTGAGAAAGGGAAGGACAAGCGTTTCGAAGCATCAACATTTGGCCCGCCGTCTGTCCGGGAGCGGGACAGGTAAAGACTTCTGTGACTATTCTGGGCTCGGTTGTGAATGTTGTTCACTCGCCCGGTGTTGGACTGCCGGGAGGAAGGAATGTTGCGGGGCTCCCGGCGTTTTTAAGGATCGTTTTGAGTCTGGAATGTCCCCGAGGAGACGAGACAAGTGAGGAGATTCCATCTCTCCGTGTTTTTTGGTTTTGCAGTTGGAACTGCGGCACTGACAAAAGTGGTGAAATTGCTCTTGAAGCAGCCAGTCGTCGTTTCAATGAGAGGCTCAGATGATATTACAAAATGAATGCTTTTCAGTGCTGCTTGAGGTTGGAGCCCAGGCACCTAGTGTATGTGTGATTTACAACAAAAACCTGCATTTACACAGCACCTTTGACACAACACCAGCCACCACATAGAGGTTAGGGCAGTGATGGAGGTTCGTTTTAAGGATGTCTCAGGAGGGAAAGAGAAGGGAGGCAGATTTAGGGAGGAAATTCCAAAGCCGAGGGGTTTTGGCAGTTGGCATGGTTGTCAACAGTGGAGCGGTTTGTACCAGGGAAGATGGAGAGGACAGGATTTGGGGGAAGCACAGAGAGGGTTGTGAGCTGGAGGAGATAGGGAGAGGGTGAGGCCAAGGAGAAATGATGCACGATCAATTGCACAAAGACTAAAGTTGGGTACACCTGTGGCTTTATTACAGTCAGATGCGTGGCCTCCTGCTGCAGCTGGCGAAATGGCAGGGCACTGGAGGTCAAGCATATTTATACAGTTCTCCGTGGGCGGAGCCAGCCGGTAGGAGCTACCGGCGCACCTGTAGTGCAGGTCTTACATTACATCTCCTATTACAGTGGTTCACCACATTCACCCCCTATTAAAAATGAGTCCGGCGGGGGTGACGTGAAACTATATACAATTAGTGCAATTATGTACAGTGGTAGGGAAAGAAAAGTCCATGTTCACGGTCCGGAGTCCGTCAAAGGTTCAGCCGGTTCAGTGCTTCGTTGGGAGCGGCGTAACGGTGGCAGCGAAGTCGGTGCTGGCGGAGGTGGCGGTGCTGATGCTGGCCAATCATTGGGGAACTCCGGGAGCGTGCAGAAGTCCACTTCGTCCTCTTGTGCGGAAAACGGGGAACTCCACGTAGGCATATTGAGGGTTGGCGTGGAGCAGGTGAACCCTGTCCACCAAGGGGTCTGCCTTGTGGAGTCGGACGTACCTACGGAGAAGGACCGGTCCTGGAGCAGCGAGCCAAGTCGGAAGTGACACCCCGGATGTGGACTTCCTGGGGAAGGTAAAAACACGTTCATGGGGTGTGTTATTAGTGGCAGTGCACAGTAGTGACCAAATGGAGTGTAGAGCGCCAGGGCGGATCTCCTGCCAGCGAGAGGCTGGGAGGTGCCTGGACCGTAGGGCCAGCTGGACGGCCCTCCAAACCGTCCCATTCTCCCGTTCTACTTGCCTGTTCCCCCGGGGGGTGTAGCTGGTCGTCCTGCTGGAGACTATACCCCTGCTGAACAGGAACTGACGCAGTTCATTGCTCATGAATGAGGATCCCCTGTCACTGTGGATGTAGGCGGGGTAACCGAACAGAGCGAAGATAGTGCTGAGGGCCTTGATGACGGTGGCAGACGTCATATCGGGGCATGGGATGGCGAAGGGGAATCTGGAGTACTCATCGACCACACTGAGAATGTACGTGTTACGGTCGGTGGAGGTGAGGGGCCCTTTGAAATCCACGCTGAGGCGTTCAAAGGGGCGGGAAGCCTTCACCAGGCGCGCACGGTCCTGCCGGTAGAAGTGCGGCTTGCACTCCGCACAGACCCGGCAGTCCCTGGAGACTGTCCTTACTTCTTCGACAGAGTAGGGCAAATTGCATGCTTTGACCAGATGGTACAATCGAGTGACCCCTGGGTGACAAAGGCTGTCATGTAGGGCCCGGAGTTGGTCCACTTGTGCGCTGGCACATGTACCTCGGGAGAGGGTGTCTGGGGACTCGTTGAGTTTACCGGGGCGATACAAGATCTCGTAATTATAGGTGGAGAGCTCTATTCTCCACCGCAAGATTTTATCATTGTTGATCTTGCCCCGGTGTGTTATTGAACATGAAGGCTACCGACCGTTGGTCTGTAAGGAGAGTGAATCTCTTACCGGCCAGGTAATGCCTCCAATGCCGCACAGCTTCAACGATAGCTTGGGCCTCCTTTGTGACGGATGTGTGTCGAATTTCAGATGCATGAAGGGTGTGCGAAAAGAATGCCACGGGTCTGCCTGCCTGGTTTAGAGTGGCAACAAGGGCGGCGTCTAAAGCGTCGCTTTCTACTTGGAAAGGCAGTGACTCATCCACTGCGCGCATCCCGGCCTTGGCGATGTCTGCTCTGATGCGGGCGAAAGCGTGTTGTGCCTCGGCCGCAAGGGGGAATTGGGTGGACTGAATGAGTGGGCGGGCAGTGTCCGCATAGTTTGGGACCCACTGAGCGTAGTAGTAAAAGAACCCGAGGCAGCGTTTGAGGGCCTTGGGGGGAGGGGAAGTTCCATGGGGGGGCGCATGCGGTCGGGGTCGGGCCAGAGAAGTCAGTTTTGGACTATATAGCCGAGAATGGCTAACCGGGTCATGCTGAACACACACTTCTCTTTGTTGTAGGTCAGGTTGAGAAGAGTGGCAGTGCGGAGGAATTTATCGAGGTTGGCATCGTACTCCTGCTGGTCATGGCCGCAGATGGTGACATTATCTAAGTACAGAAAGGTGGCCCGCAAACCGTACTGGTCGACCATTCGGTCCATCTCTCTTTGGAAGACCGAGACTCCATTTGTGACACCAAAAGGGACTGTAAGGAAGTGGTAGAGGCAACCGTCCGCCTCAAAAGCAGTGTATGGCCGGTCCGACTTCCGGATGGGGAGCTGGTGGTAGGCGGATTTCAGGTCAGTTGTTGAGAAGACCCGGTACTGTGCAATCTGATTGACCATATCAGATATGCGTGGGAGGGAGTACGCGTCAAGCTGTGTGTACCGATTGATGGTCTGGCTGTAGTCCACGACCATCCTGTGTTTCTCCCCAGTTTTAACCACTACCACTTGGGCTCTCCAGGGGCTGTTGCTGGCCTCGATAATACCCTCCTTAAGCAGCCGCTGGACTTCGGAGCTGATGAAGGTCTTGTCCTGGGTGCTGTACTGTCTGCTCCTAGTGGCAACGGGCTTGCAATCCGCAGTTAGATTGGCAAAAAGGGAGGGGGGAATCGACCTCGAGTGTCGCGAGGCCGCAAACGGTAAGGGCCCGCCAAATTTGAGGGTGAGGCTCTGGAGGTTGCACTGGAAGTCCAGGCCCAACAGGAGTGCAGCACAGAGATTAGGAAGGACATAGAGGCGGAAGTTACTAAATTCCACACCATGGACCGTGAGGGTGACTGTACAGAAGCCTCTGGTCGGGATGGGATTCGGAGGCTAGGGAGATCCTTTGATTGGCAGGGTGGACCGCGAGGGAGCAGCGCCTTACCGTATCTGGGTGAACGAAGCTTTCAGTCCTCCGGAGTCCAGCAGGCACAAGGTCGCGTGGCCGTTGATTTTAACAGTCGTCGACGCGGTGGCCAGGTTGCGCGGGTGAGATTGGTCCAGCGGATGCTTCGGGTGGCAAGCGTGTGCGGTTCCGATGTCGGGATGACGGGGACCCTGTGGGGAACAAGATGGCGGCGCCCATGGTGTGCACATTATGGAGTCGGGACAAGATGGCGGCACCCATGGGGCGCACGTGGCCGAAGGGGGACACTATGGCGGCGCCCATTAGTCGCACATGGACCAGGGAGGAGAAGATGGCGGCTCCCATTGTGCGTCTGGCGTGGGGGAGGGGGCGATAGCGGACGCAATCGCAGCAACTGCGTGGGCCTGGCACACAGCCGCGAAGTGGCCCTTTTTACTGCAGGCTTTACAAACTGCAGTGCGGGCCGGGCAGTGTTGGCGGGGGTGCTTCTGCTGACCGCAGAAGTAGCAGCGGGGACCCCCGGGGTGCGCGGATCGGCGTGCGGCGCAGGTGTATTGTGAAGGCAGGGCCCCGGCTGAAGAGGTTGGCGGGATCCAGGAGGGGTAGGAAGGGGGTAGAAGGGTGGGCAGCGCGGCGGGAGAGGTACGATTGTACGTTACGGGATGCGACCGTCTTGGAGAGCACCAAGGTTTTCATCTCCGCCACTTCTAGCATGGCCCCTTCCAGCAATCGTTCTCGGATGCAGTCTGACGCAATCCCCGTCACGAAGGCATTGCGCATGAGGAGATTTGCGTGTTCGGCGGATGTGACGGCCTGACAATCACAGGCCCAGACGAGTGGAATTAGGGCCCGCCAGAAGTCTTTGATGGACTTACCAGGTAGTTGCGAGCGGGTGGCAAGTACATGCCTGGCGAAGAGCGTGTTCACCTTCCGCGCGTAGTGTTCTTTGAGGAGTTCCATTGCTTTTGTGTAAGTCGTGGCGTCTTGGATCAACGGGAACACGCTGGAGCTTAGTCTGGAGTACAGAACATTTATCTTCTGAGCCTCTGTTGGCACAGGGTCTGCTGCGTTGATGTAAGCCTCGAAACATGCGAGCCAGTGAGTAAAGTCTTTCCTGGCGTAGGGCGAGTGCGGATCCAGCTGCAGGCGATCGGGCTTAATTCGGATATCCATTCTGTGGAAACTCTGACTGTAATAAATTGATGCGCAACCAATTGCACAAAGACTGAAGTTGGGTACAACTGTGGCTTTATTACAGTCAGATGCGTGGCCTCCTGCTGCAGCTGGCGAAATGGCAGGGCACTGGAGGTCATGCATATTTATACAGTTCTCCGTGGGCGGAGCCAGCCGGCAGGAGCTACCGGCGAACCTGTAGTGCAGGTGCTACCTTACATCTCCTATTACAGTGGTTCACCACAAGGAATTTGAAAACCAGGACAAGAATTTTTGCCATTGAGGGCATTGCCTTAACCTGGAGCCAAAGCAGTCAGCAAACCGCATGGGCGGGATTCTCCGTCAGCCAACACTAGAATCGAGAAACATGATTGGGCGGAGAATCGGTTTTGACATAGGGTTCACACCGAATTGCAATTCTCCAGTGCTTCGATAGCAGCGTCAATGTGTTCCACTCCGCACATACAGTAAACGGTGTTGGCATCTCATTAGCGGGCCTGACCTGGTATTCTCTGGGGCCTTCGCCATTCTCTGCCTCCCGGGGGAATTCACGACGTCAAGGTTCACTTCTGCTTTTAAAAATCGTGAAACAGGCGCCGCAGTTGATGAGGGCGAGGGAGGGGTTCCGGAACGTGTCTGACATCGCCATAGTGTGCTGACAGTTGTGATACTGGTCAGGGGACTTTTGCCAGGCTTGGAGGATTAGTGGGGGGCGGCCAGGATGTGGGTCGGGGTGGATGGGCATGGATGCCCATTGCTGCAGCCTGCCAGGCAACCGTGCGGCTGCATGCGCCGCTCACCGCCCAATGTGAACGTTGTGCCACGTGTCGTATGGGTGATCCCCAGACCACCCCTCCTAGGTACCCTTTGACCCCAGCCAATCCATCAATGGGATGGGCGCACTCCAGCGCAACCAGTGCCATCTTGTTGGCTGGGATGAGTGTTGTGGAGAGTGGAGTACTAATATGCGGCTGCAGCTGGTCAGCCTCGAGTGTCAATCCTGACCGTGGCAAATCCGACACCGTTTTCCATTGGAATCGATAGTGATTGAGGTGACACCAGTGCTAGCGGCGACCTTGCTGGCTTTGGAACAGACTAAGGCGGGCCAGCAGCACGGTTTAATTCCCGTAACAGCCTCCCCGAACAGGCGCTGGAATGTGGCGACTAGGGGCTTTTCACAGTAACTTCATTTGAAGCCTACTTGTGACAATAAACGATTTTCATTTCATTTCATTTCATTTCATTGGTCATTGAATCGGTCCAGGTGCGGCGCCCATTCTTCTGTGTAGAATACCACGAATCCTGCCCCGACGTCAACGCTTAGTCTGAGGAACGGAGAATCCGGCTGCATGCCTGCGTAGACACAATGGGCTGAATGGCTTTCTTCTGCACCATAACAATACTGTGATTCATAGGGTAACGGGTGAACAAGACTTAGCACAAGCTAGAACACAGCAGAGTTTTCCATGACCTCAGATTTGCAAGGTGATGGTGGGGTGGAGGTGCTGGTTGGCAGGATAGAATGTGGGATATCAGCCCAAGAATACATTGGAATGGTCAGCGCCAGAGGTAGAAAAGGTGCAGATGAGGATTTCAACAGCTGAGGCGAAAAATCCAGGCCACAGTCAGGTAGTGCTATAGAGATGGGAACATGTGGTCTTAATGATAGATGAATTTTCATCAACATATCTACACGAAGTGTCCACCAAGTTTACAAAAGTCTGGTTCCACCATAGACTATTTCCAGGTAAAAGGCTGCATCAGTGGCTGGAGAATGGAGTTTGCTGTGGGTATCCAAAGACAATGGGCTGGATTCTCCATTTCTGATACTAAAGTGTTGACGCCGGTGCAGGATTCATGGACTTGCATGGCAGCAAAACCAGAACTAACTGCCATCCAGATGGATTTCGGTCTTCTGGAACCGACAGAGCCAGGGACTATGTGAGGGGATGTTGGTGAGCATCCAGCACCTGCAGGCACAATTGGAGGAGTCCAACCATGTGCAGGAGTAGGAGGTGGTACTGACCATGCATGCAACCCAGGCCAACACCGCACAGGTGGCATCCATGATGGAGGCATTGGGGCGATGGTTTTGGCTACAGACCAGCATGTCCAAGGCCTGGGGCATTCTGTGCAGGTGCTGGCCAAGGCCCAGGACAGGGTTCCACACTCCCAGGCAGCCATGTGTCAGAGCCACTTGGAAATCGCAGCGGTGCTCCTGAACGTGGCCCAGTCACGGCAGGCCATGACTGGGAACGTCGACGGCATTGCCCAGGCACTGGCACAGACACAGAGGGAAGTGGCCCAGACCCAGAGGGAGATGGTGCAGTCACTAGCTGATGTGGCACAAACCCAGAAGGTGGCGGCGCAGGTAATGGGTAATGTGGTGCAGTCCTAGATGGAGATGGCCACTCCCTGTGCTCCATGGCCGCGAGCATGCAGAACCTGGTCGTGACCAGAGCGGGAGCTGTGCTCGCACCTCTTGTCCCATGGAGTAGCCCGGGGGCCATCAGGCACCCCCAGGGAGGAGGTGGTGGTGTGGCTCGTGCCGATGACTCCTGCAGGGGAGGTGCCGGAACACCGCAGCACCTCGGACTACTCTTTCCCCCCCCCCCCCCCCCTCCCCCATCCCTGTCCCTGGTGCATCAGGTGGGCAGCCGGCAGACCAGAGCTGCACCACGCCACCTGGGACACCCGAGCAGCAGCTGGGCCTATGCAGGCCCGGTCACCCACGGGGACCTACGTCGCAGGACGGGAATCACAGCAGGCTGCCTCCACTCCTGCTGTACCGTCTGGGGATCCACCAAGCTGTAGGGTTAGGGCCCATAAGGCCAGAAAATTAGTCATTAGTTACGTTGGCACGGGCGCAGTGCACAATTTAGTTACAGGTGCTAGAGCATAAATCTGCATATATGTTGTCACATTAAACACCCGTTACCACTGTTACAACCTGCCTCGGAGCTTTGTCAGATGGGTGTGCGGGGTGGGCTGGTCTGGGCTGGCCAGACAGTGGAGGTGGGGAATGGCAGACAGTGGCGGCCGGGGGGAGGAGGAAAGAAATGGATGGCTGATATAGGTGGCCTAAGCTCCCCACTCTCCAATACCACTCCCCCACCCGACCGTCCCCACCAACCTCACCCCAGGGATCCGATGACACCGTGATATGGATTGACCAGCTCGCATGCAGGGAATACCCAGGTGGACGGTGGAAAGTGCTATCGTGGGCAGGAGTCAGATATTGCCAAACTATGTGGAGCACCAGAGCAAGTTGTCATCATCCTCCATCCCATGGATCAGACCCGGTGTTACTGCCAACCCTCGGCCCACACCCTCTAGTGCGGCAGGTATGTATCACGGAGAGGATTGAAGGCAAGGGCACGGCCAAGGTGTGGTGTGTGGGGGTGAAAAGCGGTGTCTATGCCCCTGGCCGACACCCCCCCCCCCCCCCCCCCCCCACCCCCTAGTTGGTGAACCGGGAGACGATCACAGCGTCCAGTGCACATTGGCCCTGGCGCACACGTCGTGAAGCCTCTCTTGCCTTCCTGGGCTCCATGTCTTCCCATCCTCCCCCGCACGCTCCTCATCGGATGAGGACTGGGGGTTCCTCCTCCTCATCCAGTACGTCGCCTCTCTGCTGCACGATGCTATGGAGGGCGCAGCAGGCCTCCATGATGCGGAATGTCCTCTCAGCGTCATACTGGAGGGCCCATCCTGAACGGTCCAGGCACCTGAACCCCATCTTCAGGAGGCCAAATCACCGCTCGATCATGCTCCTAGTCGCTGTATAGGTGGGTCTCTGCGTCGGACTGTGGCCGTCATCAGCCACAACCGCAGTTAATAAGCCGTGTCACCCAGGAGCCAACCCCCAGCTGAGGGGGCATCTTGAACATGTCAGGAGTCGCCAAGTGTGCCAGAATGGAGGCATCATGCACACAGCCCGGTTATCGGGCGCAGATGTGTATGATGCATATCTCATGGTCAAATATCAGCTGCACGTTCATCGAGTGGTGAAGAGCACCTTCGGTTGCTGTCGAGCGGCCTGTCATCTGCAGGTGCTCGTAGGAGGACATGCATCCCATCGATAACCCACTGGATCCGGGGCATCCTGTCGATGGCGGCGTACCCCGCTGCCCGGGCATCCTGCTGGGCACAGTCCACATTGAAGTGGGTGTAGTGAGTCGCCTGGGCATACAGGGCCTCCGTGACGTCGCGGATGCACCTGTGCACCGAGGTCTGTGACGGGTCCCCACTCCGCGGTTGGAAGGAGCCCGACATGTAAAACGTCAGGGCGACCATCACCTTGAGAGGGTTTCCTCCCCCATACCCCCACGATGCTTGGTGTGCTGTGATCTGGCAGAAATGTCACACTATCCAGCAGCTCAGCCTGAGCCTTCGATGGCATGCCCGGTCCGGCAGGTCCTCGAATGACAGGCGGCGCCGGTACACATGAGGCCTCATGTGACGCCTCCTTGGCACTTCCTCCTCCTTGGCCTGTTGGGCAGCCAGCTCTCCATCCTGGGCGGCTGTCTCCTGTCCCCCTGCGGCACGCTCCCCTTCCTCCTCCTCGAGCAGCGCCCGCTCGTACAGCCGCAAGCCTCCCCCAGAATTGTGGCGTCTAGCAGGAAGGCCACCATTGCTGGTTGAATTCCAATATCCATTGTCTGCAGGAGGTGAAAGGCTGACATGTTAGCATGGTGCGTACCCCTGTGCCCAACCAGGTCCAATGGGCTACATGGTGGCCCCAGTTGGCACTGCAGTGTCCCCCCCCGCCCCCCCACCACCACCAATCCCCACACCACTGGTCCCATCGATGGCTGGCACCATGAGGGCCCCAGGCCCTGGCGCCTATCCCTGATGCCAGGGGTATTGTTGGCTGGTACTGCCCTTGCCAGCGGTACACTCCGCGGCCCCTGCCTGGCACCCCGTAGTGGTTACAGTGGGTACTGCCCATGATGCCTGCCAGCGGGTGGTGGTCAGTGGAGTGGTGGGGGCTCTGGCGGATGGTGGGGGCACCCATACAGTCTGTGTCACTGTGCAGAACCAGGGGTCAAAGATGGTGGTCAGTGGGGTGCCTTGCAGGCCATGGCAATGGCGGTCCGTGTCTGGACACCAACCCAGTCCCATGGGGGTTCATTCTGGCCACATGGCCCGTTCCCCCTCCCGTGGCCCTGGCCAGGCCCACCACCCGCCAACCCCTGCCAGCTCGACCAGTGTCCGGCCCGGCAGTTCACGGTCATGCCTCTGTCCTACCTCCTCTGTCCCTCATCAGCCACGGCGCCGGTTTCACAGGTTTTAAAGGCACAAGAGAACCGCACCGTTGGGAACTTGGCTCACCGGAGAATATTGGGTCGGGCTTGCTAAAGATATGCCAAAGATGTTTCTGTGTGTGCGTTGCGGACCGCATTGAACGGCTGTCGAGGTGACAGAAAATTGCGATTTGGCGCCAAATCGGCGCCCGCCAGTTTCCTCCCAAACGTCCCGAAAGACGTGCTTGTTAGGTGAATTGAACATTCTGAATTCTCCCTCTGTATACCTAAACAGGTGTCATAGTGTGGGAACTGGGGGATTTTCACAGTAACTTCAATGTAGTGTTAATGTAAGCCTACTTGTGACACTAATAAAGATTATTATTATAAAGTAAGCTGCTTTGCCCTGGGTGATGTTGAGCTTGTGTTGTTGGAGCAGCACCCATCCAAGCAAGTGGAGAGAATTTCAATACACTCCTGACTGGTGCCTTGTAGATGGTGGACAGGCTTTGAGAGGTCAGGAGGCGAGTTACTCGCAGCAGGATTCCTAGCCTTTGACCTGGTCTGGTAGACCCAGTATTTATATGGCTAGTCCAGTTCAGTTTCTGGAAGATGGTAACTCCCAGCATGTTGGTGGTGGTGGATTCAGCTATGGTAATGCCATTGAGTGCCAAGGGATGCTGGCTAGATCCTCTCTTATTGGAGATGGTCATTGCCTGGCACTTGTATGCCACGAATGTTATTTGCCACTTGTCAGCCCAAACCTTATATTATCCAGGTCTTGCTATATTTGGACATGGGCTGCTTCATTATCTGAGTCGCCACAAATGGTGCTGAACATTGTGCAGTCATCTGCAAAAATCCCCACTTCTGACCTTGCGATGGAAGGAAGGTTATTGATGAAATTGCTGAAGATAGTTGGGCCTAGGACACTACTGCCGTGATGTCCTGGAGTTGAGATGATTGACATATGAATGTCAGTTCTTTCCTTCTTTACCATAGAATTATAGAGCCATCAAATTCTTACAGTGCAGAGGAGGCCATTTGGCTCATTGAGTCTTCACCAACCCGCTGAAACAGCACCCCACCTAGGCCCACTACCCTGGCCCATTTCCGTAACCCTACCCAACTCTTGGGACACTGAGGGGCAATTTATCCTGGCCAATCCACCTAACCTGCACATCTTTGGACTCTGGGAGGAAATTGGAGCACCCGGAGGAAACCCACGCAGACATAGAACATAGGGGAGGGGCTGTACTGTCCTTCAGCCCACGGTGTTGTGCCGAACTAGTCTGAGACTAAGATCAAATCAACCTACTCCCAATCATTCTAGTGCACTCCATATGCCTATCCAATAACTGCTTGAAAGTTCCTAAAGTATCCGACTCCACTACCATAGTTGGGAGTGCGTTCCACTCTGAGTAAAGAACCTACCTCTGACATCCCTCCTATATCTTCCACCATGAACCTTGTAGTTATGCCCCCGTGTAACAGCTACATCCACCAGAGGAAAAAGTCGCTGAACGTCCACTCTATCTATCCCTCTCATCATCTTATACCCCTCAATTAAGTCACCTCTCATCCTCCTTCGCTCCAATGAGAAAAGCCCTAGTTCCCTCAACCTTTCCTCATAAGACCTACCCTCCAATCCAGGCAGCATCCTGGTAAATCTCCTTTGCACCCTTTCCAATGCTTCCACATCCTTCCTATAATAATGTGACCAGAAATGCACACAGTACTCCAAATGTGGTCTAACCAAGGTCTTGTACAGTTGCAGCATAACCTCACGGCTCTTGAACTCAATCTCCCTGTTAATAAATGCTAACACACTACGGGCTTTCTTCAGGGCTTTATCCACTTGGGTGGCAACTTTCAGAGATCTATGGACATGAACTCCGAGATCTCTCTGCTCCTCCACATTCTTCAGAACCCTGCCGTCAACCCTGTAATCCGCATTCAAATTTGTCCTACCAAAATGAATCACCTCAAACTTATCAGGGTTAAACTCCATCTGCCACTTTTCAGCCCAGCTCTGCATCCTATCAATATCTCTTTGCAGCCTACAACAGCCCTCCACATTATCCACCACTCCACCAACCTTTGGTGTCATCAGCAAATTTACTAACCCAACCTTCAACTCCATCATCCAAGTCATTGATAAAAATCACAAATAGCAGAGGACCCAGCAGACTGATCCCAGTGGTACACTGCTGGTGACTGGGCTCCAGGATGAAAATTTACCATCTACCACTACCCTCTGTCTTCTATGTGATAGCCAGTTACTGATCCAATCGGCCAAATTTCCTCTCTGCCATGCCCCCTTACTTTCTGCATGAGCCGACCGTGGGGCACCTTATCAAACGCCTTACTAAAATCCATGTATACGACATCAACTGCTCTACCTTCATCTATGGACTTAGTTACCTCCTCAAAGAATACAATCAAACTTGTGAGGCAAGACTTACCCTTCACAAATCCGTGCTGATTATCCCGGATTAAGCTGTATCTTTCCAAATGATCATAAATCCTATCCCTCAGGACTCTTTCCAATAATTTACCTATGACCGAAGTGAGACTAACCAGCCGATAATTCCCAGGGTTATATCTATTCCCTTTCTTGAACAAGGACACAACATTCGCCTCTCTCCAGTCTTCTGGCACTATTCCTGTAGACAGTGAGGACATAAAGATCAAAGCGAAAGGCTCTGCAATCTCATCCCTCGCCTCCCCAAAGAATCCTAGGATATATCACATCAGGCCCAGGCGACTTATCTCTCCTCAGCTTCTCAAAATTTCTAACACATCTTCCTTCCGAATATCTACCTCCCCAGCCTACATCGCACTATCCTCCTCAACAACATGGCCCCCCTCCTTTGTGAACACTGAAGAAAAGTATTCATTTAGGGCCTCTCTTATATCTTCAGACATTCCCACCACTGTCCTTGACCGGCCCTAACTTCACCTTGGTCATTCTTTTATTTCTCACACACGTGTAAAAAGCCTTGGAGTTTTCCTTGATCCTACCCGCCAAGGACTTCTCATGCCCCCTCCTAGCTCCCCTAAGCCCTTTCTTGAGCTCCTTCCTAACTATCTTGTATCCCTCAAGTGCCCTAACTGAACCTTGTTTTCTCATCCTTACATAAGCCCCTTTCTTCCTCTTGACAAGGCATTCAACCTCTTTTGTAAACCATGGTTCCCTCACTCGACCATTTCCTCCCTGCCTGACAGGGACATACATATCAAGGACACGCAGTATTTGATCCTTGAACAAGCTCCACATCTCAATTGTGCCTATCCCTGACAGTTCCTGTTTCCATCTTATGCTCACCAATTCTTGCCTAATCGCATCGTAATTACCCTTCCCCCAGTTAGAAACCTTGCCCTGCCGTATGTTCCTATCCCTCTCCATTGCTATAGTGAAAGTCACCGAATTGTGATCACTATCTCCAAAGTGCTCTCCCACAACCAAATCTAACACTTGGCCCGGTTCATTACCCAGTCCCAAATCCAATGTGGCCCTGCCTCTTGTCGGTCTATCCACATTGTGTGAGGAAACCCTCCGGCACACAGTGGATAAAAACAGCCCCATCCAAACCATTCGAATTATAGTCGTTCCAATCAATATTTGGAAAGTTAAAGTCAGCCATGACATCTACCCTGTGACTACTGCACCATTCCAAAATCTGCATTGCAATCTTTTCCCCCACATCTCTGTTACTGTTTGGGGGCCTATAGAAAACTCCTAACAAAGTGACCGCTCCTTTCCTATTTCTAACTTCAGCCCACACTACCTCAGTAGACAGACCTCCTCAAACTGCCTTTCTGCAGCCATTATACTATCCTTGATTAACAATGTTACTCCACCTCTTTTACCACCTTCCCTAATCTTACTGAAACATCTAAAACCTGGAACCTCCAACAGCCATTCCTGCCCCTGTTCTATTCACGTCTCCATAATGGCCACAACATCGCAGTCCCAGGTACCAATCCATGCTTCAAGCTCACCAACCTTATTCCTGATGCTCCTCGCATTGAAGTAGACACACTTCAAAACACCTTCATGCCTGCAGGTACACTCTTGTGACCTTGGTACCTTACTCAGTACTGCACTACCCTCAACTTCCTGAACTCCAGCAACGCTATCTCCTGGACTACAAATCAGTTTCCCATCCCCCTGCCAAATTAGTTTAAACCCCACCCCAAAGAGCTGTAGCAAATTTCACTTCCAGGATATTCTCCCAGACACTGGGAGAAAGTGCAAACTCCACACACACAGTCACCCAAGGCCACAATCGATCCTGGGTCCCTGGTACCATGAGGCACCAGTGCTTTTTAAAAATAAATTTAGAGTACCCAATTTATTTTTTCCAATTAAGGGGCAATTTTAGCGTGTTCAATCCACCTACCTTTCACATCGTTTGGGTTGTGGGGGCGAAACCCACGCAAACATGGGGAGAATGTGCAAACTCCACACAAACAGTGACCCAGAGCCCGGATCGAATCTGGGACCACTGCGCCACCGTGCTGCCCTAAGGCAGCAGTGCTAACCACTGTGCCACCCAATAGAAGTGATTTTTAAAAAATGTTATGAGTTCAAACGATTGAGGGGATTTAGAGTATTGGTCCAGCAACAATGTCACCGCCTGCCCGAAAGAGCTTGATTTAGAACATACGTGTGATTATTACTGGGAGGTTGCAGGTAGCTATCAAATACATTTGAAAGCCTGACCCTGTTTGACTCACAAGTGTGAGTTCATAAACGTCACTCATTTGTATTGCTTGTGCTTCGCCTATTGCATGTATCAGTGTTAACTATCTTCTCACATTAAATGGAGCACCATTATGTGTTGGTGCATTTTATGGCATATGTGATTTACATGCATTACTGGTAGCGATGTACCGTGTAAGATGAATAGAATAGATAGCTGTTTGCTGTGATATCTGACTTTTAGAGTAGGAGTAAATACATTGGATGGCAGAGTGATGAATATTATGAAGCAATTCAGATTGTTATAGTATGCTCATGTACACCAGAGTTAACTTTTAAGTTAGCGAACAAGACAGCAAATCAGGAGTGGGTGACCTTCAAATATATGATAAGAGTATAAAATAGATAGATTCCTGCAAGACAAAAATAGAACACATCAAAGTAAGAGCTTGTGGATAAGTAGGAGTTAAAACTAAACACAAGTTCAAAAGGAAGTAATTTAATAAAACGGTGTCGGATCCAGGCAAGCAATCACGAGGAAGTGATACTGAATAGGGCACAAAAAGGTTTAATACACAATGGCAAGTTACGCTCACCACTCCCCGAAGGGTCTCTTGCGCCAACCCACACTAGGATCAGGGTTTCTATGTCCACGGAGCTTCCCGGTTAAGGGTTTAGCCCCACCCACTCATCAGGGAAGATTGTATTCGGGTGAGGCCATGGGGAATCCGATGGCCCAGACCATGACCTCCGTGTGGGTTACAACACCCCTCTCGCCCCCAAGTTCAAAACGTTGTCAATTTCAACGGCTTGAGGAGCAGGACCTCGTCTTTTTGGCCCTGGGCTGTCGGTCGGATCTGGAGGTGCATAACACACTGGGGAACGTCATTTACGGGCCACGCATCAGAGTGGCGCTGATGCGCCAGAGCAGCGGGCCGCCACCGGATCTGTAGTCCCCTCGGTCGGGTGGGTTTCCATGTCCCAATCTGGATCCAATGTGTCAGCATCCTGCATCTCCATGTCGTGGAGTATGTGCACCTTGGGGGATGGTACTGGCGGCAGTGCGGGAGGGATCGGCACTATCGGCCACGGAACCTCCGATAGTTATCGAGCGGCTCCTGGTTGCGGAAGTGGTCCACATGCCGGTTTGACCCCCCCTACCCTGCACCCATACTGAGTAGGAGACCAGCCCAGTCCACAACCCCCGGAATCCATAAATCTCCATCAGCAAAGTTCCGAACTTAGAACACATCACTGCGGAAAATTCTCTAACGGGCGGACATGTGCCTGAATCCACGTTGTGCGATATCCAATAGCGGGCAACACAAGGCTCAGTAATTACCCCATCAGCAGCTCGAATGGCGCCATCCCAATGGTGCCATGTGGCGTGGTCTGTAGTAGAACAATAAACGGGCTAAGTGGGTCTCCGTGGAACAAAAAAGTTTAGTACACAATAACAAGTTATACTCACCATTCCCCGAAGGGTCTCCTGAACCGAACCATACTCAGATTGGGGTTTTTATGTCTACAGAGCTTCTAGGTTAAGTGGTTAGCCCTGCCCCTTCATCGGGGAAGATCATGGGTGAGATTCTCCGACCCCCCGCCGGGTCAGAGAATCGCCGGGGGCTGGCGTGAATCCCGCCGGTTGCCGAATTCTCCAACACCGGATATTCGGCGGGGGCGGGAATCGCGCCGCGCCGGTTGGCGGGCTTCCTCCCCCCCCCCCCCCCCCCCCCCCCCCCGATTCTCCGGCCCGGATGGGCCGAAGTCCCGCCGCTAAAATGCCTGTCCCACCGGCGTAGATTAAACCACTTACCTTACCGGCGGCGCGGGGCGATCTGGCCTGGGGGGGGGGGGGCCGATCCGCGGGCGGCCCTGTGCCGTGGGGGCACTCTTTCCCTTCCGCCTCCGCCACGGTCTCCACCATGGCGGAGGCAGAAGAGACTCCCTCCAATGCGCATGCACGGGAAAGCCATCAATCAGCGGCCGCTAACGCTCCCGCACATGCGCCGCCCGGAGATGTAATTTCCGCGCCAGCTGGCGGGGCGGAAATTCGTCCGGCGCCGACCTAGCCCCTTAAGGTTGGGGCTCGGCCCCCAAAGATGCGGAGCATTCTGCACCTTTGGGGCGGCGCGATGCCCGACTGATTTGCGCCGTTTTGGGCGCCAGTCGGCGGACATCGCGCCGTTTCCGGAGAATTTCGCCCCATATTCAGGTGAAGCCATGGCCGTGACCGCCGTGTGGGTGACAACACTAATGATAATGATATTAAAGGAGGTAATGGAGAGGTGGTAAACCACATTCAAAGAGCTAAAGGAGCATATGAAAAAGGGCAGAATTAAGGCTGTTTTAAGTTTATTAAAAGTAAAATGACAGTTTAGCCGAGGGTAGAAACATAAGGATGAAATGTTGGATATGTCTCTGCTTAGAAATGAGGGTGGTGGTGAGAATGAAGGAGTACCAGTTGATGATGTTAGAGATAATCAGAGAAACAGTTGGGCCTGAAAAGGATTAGAGGAAGCAAGGCGGACAAGTCAGTGGGCATGGATGGCATAACTTTTTATTAAAACAGTAAAAAATATATACAAGGCCAAACGGTACAAACACTAATTTTGTGTTGGAGAAACATGCAAGCTAAGTTGTTCAAAGAGGAAATAATTAATCATGATTTTTCAATTCTCCTTAAGTATGCAAATATTGCTGGTAGCCTGGAGAGTAAAACACAAACCACCTTTGAGAAAGATCAAACCAGTTATTCTAGTATCAACAGTGGACAACATCCTTTGGTTGATAATTTGTGATAACAATGACTGAGCATTTTGAAATGCTGGGGATAATCGAGAACAGCCGTCATAGATTTATCAGACAAGTTGTGATAACAAGTTTAAGAGGCGTCTTTGAAGACGTGATAATAGTAGATGTATAAGTAAAACGTAGCAGAAGTAATGTTTGTGAATGCTCAGAAGTCTTTCAATGAATATCTTACAGGAGATTTGTTGCAACAATTCAGGCTTATAAAGGGAAATAAAGCAGCGTGGATAGAGCTTGTTGGTTGGTTTGGGAGCCAAGGACTAGAGTTGATGAACGTTGTAATGAATTTGCAGGAAAAAGTGTCTTTCAGGTCTCAATAGATATCAATGTTTTGGACTTGGCCAGAGAAAGTACTAAATCTAAATTTGCTGATCGCACAAAGGGGCGTTAAGTAAACTAGACAGGTAAGTGGAATATATGAACAGGTGGCAGACCTACACCGAATTGATGAAATAATACAGCGCAGAAAGAGGCCATTCAATCCAATTAGTCCAAGCTGGTGTTTATACTCCTCTCAACCTTCTAAGGGAGGCAGTGGCGTAGTGGTATTGTCGCTGGACTAGTGACCCAGGGTCATTCTCTGGGCACCTGGGGTCAAATTCCACCATGACAGACGGTAAAATTTAAATGCAATAAAAAAATCTGGAATTAAAAGTCTAAAGATGACCATGAAATCATTGTCGATTGTCGTAAAACCCATCTGGTTCACTAATGTCTGTTAGGGAAGGAAATCTGTCACCCTTACCTGTCTGGCCTACATGTGACTCCAGACCCACAGCAACATGGTTGATTCTTGAATGTCCTCCGGGATGGGCAATAAATGCTGGCCCAGCCAGCAGCGCCCACATCCCATGAATGAACGTTTTCAAAAGTCCTCAAATAACTATAAACAACAAAGCCTTCTGTTTCCTTTTCCTTCCCGGTTACCTAGGTTTGTCTTAACTGGATCTATACTATTTCCCTCAACTACTGCACTCTGTGCCAGTGATTTCCTCATTCTCACCAGTCTCCATGTAAAGGAGTTACTATTTGATTTCTTGTTGACCACCTTATATTGATGGTCTCTAGTTCTGTTCTTCCCACCAGTGGAAGCATACCTCTGTACCTACAAAAACCTCTAGTAGGTCAGCCCAGAGAAAACAGAGAAATCTTTTCATTTTTTTCCTCATCGGTATGACATTGCAATTTTGGTATCATCCTTGTAAGTCTTTCCTGCAAACCTCACCTTTATCTTTTAATTTAAAATGGCAATCCGAACCGCATATGTGAAAATGTTATCTCGGACAAGAGCATGCTATGTATGGAGTGCACATTCAGTACAAATGCACCACAGTTGTGAATGAACATAGAGACCTGGGAGGTGAACGTGCAAAAGGCAAAAATATTTTGGGTTACAGAAATCAGGCCATTGGCTACAAGACTAAAGAGGAAATAATTAATTTATATATTTCAATAGTGAGGGTACAATGTGCAGTTTTCAGTGTCTGATTACAGGAAGAGTATTGTGAGTATTTCTGCTGGAGTAGAAAAGGCTAAAAAAGGATTTGGGATTTTTAAAATTTTAAACAATTTTGATAGGTGAATAGGAAAATAGTATTTACTCTGCTTAGGAATCAGTGACAACAATTTGAAACGGTCACAAAGGAAGTGAGAGAGATGAGGAAAAACTATTTTACACAGGTTCTTTGGAATATAACTTGCTTTGCCACAGGGAGTATTTGAGATAAAGACCATTGCATCTTTTAACAGAATAGTGGAGGAACACTCAAAGCAGAGGAAGGTGCAAGGCTATGGGAAGAATACAGGGCAGTGTGACCAGTTTTAGATTGCTCTAACAAAGAGCTATCACAGCCAAAATGGGTTGAATGTCTTCCTCTTGAGCTGCAAATGTCTATGGTTCAACACTTTGTCCCTATTGATATAAGCTGGTCTTTATTTCATTGTTCATTTTGAGAGCTGAAAGGCTTATAACCATCACATACCATGACTCATAAGACGAGGGCCATGGTTCAAATATAAACTTGTTTTATTTCTTGAAAGATTATCAGCTACATATTGAATTGGTTTAACACATGTATAGATCAGTACTGTACCTGAAACACACGATAGCTGTTTCTGTTGATATTCTAGGTAAGTAGAGTGTCCAAGTGTGTACCATCAGTGTTGTGTGAAATCATTCACTATGATACTATCCCCAGTTGTTTCAAGCTGTTAATGTTAATTCTTCAGATAGCTAGCAAGATAGCATATGGCTTTTAAACTCGGGTTCCTACTTCTTGTATCTTGCATTATAATATGAGCAATTTTACTGAGGAGTGCCAGATGGATAGTCTGCGCAATTAAATCTTGAATATCTTAGACTTGAATCAGACGTCTGTAGTAATTATGCACAGGAAGTGATTCAGTGCGGGGTTGGAGCGAATGACAGTGAACAGAAAATCAAACTTAAAATAAGAGCAAATTTCTGTGGACGCTGGAATCTGAAACAAAAACAGAAAATGCTGGACAATCGAAGCAGGTCTGACAGCATCTGTGGAAAGAGAACGAAGCTAATGTTTTGAGTCTGGATGCTTCTTTGTCAAACATGAGGAGACTATCCATAGGAATTCGGAATGCTATGACACATAGTTGGGAATTCTGTACAATGACCGAGAATAGCCAGATGACATTGCAGGTAGGAATTCTATACACTGGTGATGAATGCCAGTGATGTACATGGGAATTCTGTGATGGCAGTGACTAAATAATTTTGTTTGAAAAATCAGCGAGAATAAAAGGAAATTATCTGCTGCAGGAATTGATGTTTTTTTCCCCATAAACTTCAAATTAAAGTGTGGTCGGTGACTGCCTATTTGAGTTTGGAAAGTTTGTTAAAGTTAGGAGTTAAATTTGATTCAACATCAAGAATGGGGCCACCATGAATGATCCACTATTTTATAAATATATAAAAATATTTCTTTACATATGTATGGACAAGAGGCAGACGAGACAACTGAGTAAATATTCCTGAAAGGTGTCATCTGTGAAGATTTCTGAGTATTATGATTCACCAATCTTATCACTTAATAGGAAATGAAGGCCAGATTTTATGAAAACTTCCTTAGTTCATTTTAACATTTTACCCATCAACGTTCTTTGCCGATTTTCTCCTTTTCTGGCCCTAAAGTGTTGATTATTGCTGTACAAATTTCCACGTGTACCCCATGGTCCCTTTGCCCAATATGTGACTTTACTCACGTAGGAACCTGACAACAATCCTGGCTCTGTGCTAAATTAGACGGTGTAAGTCAGGGCAGTTGCACGGATGTAATAATTGACCCCAGTGACCCACTTCCTCGCCTGGTGAGGAAGGAAGAATCATTCAGAGCTTCTGTCCTTATCATTGTTCCGTGTCCCCATTGGAGGGGCAGAAATGTGAATGTTGGGTGAGATTAAGGTTGGCTTGAATACCAATACATAGCTATTTAAAAAAAAAAAAAAAATCAAATATTAAAATACCACAAGCTGTTTTTGTGCTAGGATCACCATTTTAGAAAAACATGAGTGCTAGGTCTGGTGAAATTTAAAATTAACATTTATTCATTCACAGTGTGGGCATCACTGGCAAAGGCCAACATTTATTGCCCATCCCTAATTGCCGCTGAGAAGTTAGGGAAGGATCAAGAATGAGTGGTGACAGATTTAAAGTGATTTGCAAAAGCAACAACTATGACATGAGAAAAGCTTTTTCACACATCCAGTTGGAATGCACTGCCTGTAAGGTGGTGGAGGCAGGTTCAATCGAGGCATTCAAGAGGGCATTAGATGATTGTCTGAATAGAAACAATGTGCAGGAGTACGGGGAAAAGGCAGGGGAATGGAACTATATGATGCTCATTTGGAGAGCGGGTGCAGATACGATGGGCCAAATGGCCTCCTTCTGCGCTGTAACAATTCCGTGATTCTGTGAAGACCTGCCATTTTGAACCACAATAGTCCATGTGAATTCTTGGTTTTTATCGCAATTTCGAGACAACTGAATGTCTTGCCAGGCCATTTCGGATTGAAGTTAAGAGTCAACCACATTGCTGTGGAGACATAAAGAATACATCTTCCCTTCAGTAAAGGACACTAATGAACCAGGTGGGTTTTTGCAACATTCTGGTCATTTTATCGTCACTGTCACTAGTTTTATACTCCAAATATATTTAATTAATGAAACTTAAGTCCACAATAGATGGGATGAAATTTGAACTCACACCTCTGGATTATTAGTCAAGGTTTCTGGATTACTCGTCCAGTAACATAATTACAGGCTGCTATTCACACCCATATTCCTTAGATGGAAAATACTTTTCTCCATAATTTATGTTGTTTTCCTTAATGGCATTTGGTTTTGCCTCCTTGGCTTGGTGAGGCTTATCTTAGAAAAATAACAGCGCAAAAGTTGCTTTCTCAGTCCAGGCACGATGGGCAACATTGTCACCCGTTATTATGAATTTATTTGAAAGGGTTCTTCAGTGGCCACTTCAGGACCTCAACGCGCTGTCACTGGCATTCAGCATGGGGAAGGGGGAAGCTTGCAACAAGCCTGTCTGCTTCTAACACGCTCTCACCGGTGAGCCTCTCCCTGCAACCCCATCCGGCCTGTGCCCGCCTCTCTCCAGTGATCCCTGGTGAAGACCCCGCGGTCGTACTGGCCTGTCCTTCTATTGGTGCTAGTCAGAGTAGAAATGACAGAATATATAGGATGAATACGTGGCTGAAGGGATGGTGTCAGGGGGAGGGTTTCAGATTCCTGGGGCATTGGGACCGGTTCTGGGAAGGTGGGACCTGTACAAACTGGATGGGTTACACCTGGGCAGGACTGGAATTGATGTCCTAGGGGGGCTATTTGCTAGAGCGGTTGGGAAGTGTTTAAACTAGTGTGGCAGGGGGATGGGAAACGATGCAGGAAGTCGGAAGGTAGTAAAACAAGGGCAGAAACAAAAGGCAGTAAGGGGGAATGTATAAGGCAGAGAAGCCATAGTCAAAAATCAAAAAGGGCGACAGTAAAAGGTACAGTGACTGAGGGGAGCTCCGTGATACTAAAAGGAATAAAATGGGAAGTAAAAACATAAATGGTAATGCAGCAGGTTGTTACATGAAGATATGGGTTCAATGATGAGGAAAATTAGGAGAAACGTTAAGAGGAAAAATAACTTAGGAGAGGTTACTGATCAAGGTGTTAAGATTCAAAACAGAGGTATAAAAGCCAACATAAGTGTACTTTCCCTGAATGCTCGTAGTATTCTGAATAAGGTAAATGAGTTGATGGCGCAAATCATCGTGAATGACTATGATTTAGTGGCCATTACTGAAACATGGTTAAAGGATGGTCATGACTGGGAGTTAAATATCCACGGGTATCAAACTATTCGTAAAGACAGAGTGGATGGTAAAGGAGGTGGTGTAGCTCTGTTATTTAAGGATGACATCCGGGCAATAGTAAGGGATGACATCAGTGCTATGGAGGATAAGGTTGAATCCACTTGGGTGGAAATCAGGAATAGTAAGGCGAAAAAGTCACTGATGGGAGTAGTCTGTAGGCCACCAAATAGTAACATGGTGGGGCAGGCAATAAACAAAGAAATAACTGATGCATGTAGAAATGGTACAGCAGTTATCATGGGGGATTTTAATCTACATGTCGATTGATTTAACCAGGTCGGTCAAGGCAGCCTTGAGGAGGAGTTTATAGAATGTATCCGCGATAGTTTCCTAGAACAGTATGTAATGGAACCTACGAGGGAACAAGCGGTCCTAGATCTGGTCCTGTGTAATGAGACAGGATTGATTAATGATCTCATAATTAGGGATCCTCTCTGAAGGAGCGATCATAATATGGTGGAATTTAAAGTACAGATGGAGGGTGAGAAGGTAAAATCAAACACTAGTGTTTTGTGCTTAAACAAAGGAGATTACAATGGGATGAGAGAAGAGCTAGCTAAGGTAGACTGGGAGCAAAGACTTTATGGTGAAACAGTTGAGGAACAGTGGAGAACCTTCCAAGTGATTTTTCACAGTGCTCAGCAAAGGTTTATACCAACAAAAAGGAAGGGCGGTAGAAAGAGGGAAAATCGACCGTGGATATCTAAGGAAATAAGGGAGAGTATTAAATTGAAGGAAAATGCATACAAAGTGGAAAAGATTAGTGGGAGACTAGAGGACTGGGGAATCTTTAGGGGGTAACAGAAAGCTACTAAAAAAGCTATAAAGAAGAGTAAGATAGATTATGAGAGTAAACTTGCTCAGAATATAAAAACAGATAGTAAAAGTTTCTATAAATATATATAACAAAAAAGAGTGGCTAAGGTAAATATTGGTCCTTTAGAGGATGAGAAGGGAGATTTAATATTGGGAGATGAGGAAATGGCTGAGGAACTGAACAGGTTTTTTGGGTCGGTCTTCACAGTGGAAGACACAAATAACATGCCAGTGACTGATGGAAATGATGTGACTGATGGAAATGAGGCTATGACAGATGAGGACCTTGAGTGCTAAAAGAGATGGCTAGGGAAATTGCAAATGCACTAGTGATAATTTACCAAAATTCACTAGACTCTGGGGTGGTCCTGGCAGATTGGAAATTAGCAAACGTGACGCCACTGTTTAAAAAAGGAGATAGGCAGAAAGTGGCAGTAGCTTCACTTTGGTAGTAGGGAAGATGCTGGAATCTATCATCAAGGAAGAAATAACGAGGCATCTGGATGGAAATTGTCCCATTTGACAGACGCAGCATTGGTTCATAAAGGGCAGGTTGTGCCTAACTAATTTAGTGGAATGTTTTGAGGACATTACCAGTGCGGTAGATAACGGGAAGCCAATGGATGTGGTACATCTGGATTTCCAGAAAGCTTTTGACAAGGTGCCACACAAAAGATTGCTGCATAAGATAAAGATGCATGGCATTAAGGGTAAAGTAGTAGCATGGATAGAGGATTGGTTAATTAATAGAAAGCAAAGAGTGGGGATTAATGGGTATTTCTCTGGTTGGCAATCAGTAGCTAGTGGTGTCCCTCTGGGATCAGTGTTGGCCCCACAATTGTTCACAATTTACATAGATGATTTGGAGTTGGGGACCAAGTGTAATGTGTCCAAGTTTGCAGACGACACTAAGATGTGTGGTGAAGCAAAAAGTGCAGAGGATACCGGAAGTCTGCAGAGGGATTTGGATAGGTTAAGTGAATGGGCAAGAGTCTGGCAGATGGAATACAATGTTGACAAATGTGAGGAATAATAGCAAAAGGGATTATTATTTAAATGATAAAATATTAAAACATGCCGCTGTGCAGAGAGACCTGGGTGTGCGAGTGCATGATTGGATTGGATTGGATTTGTTTATTGTCATGTGCACCGAGGTACCGTGAAAAGTATTTTTCTGCGAGCAGCTCAACAGATCATTAAATACATGGGAAGTCATGTGGAAGGAAGCAAAACCCCCCGGACTGGAGGCCTGGATAAACGATATGGCGGGGTTCATTAAACTAGAGCAGATTAAGTTTGCGCTGAGAGGATCGGCTCAAGGGTTCACCAGACGGTGGCAACCGTTCCTCGACTACCTAGCGGAACGTTAGAGGGAAGATAGATGACCAGCAGCAGCAACCCAGGGGGGAGGAGGGGAGGGAGGGAGGGAGGGAGGGGGGGGGGAGAAAGTTTCATTTTATGTTATTTGGTTAGTTTACCATGTTAGTTAGTTACTCTTTATTAGATTGTAGTTATCATGTTACTTGTACTGTTAACTTTTCTTTTTGTTTGATGTGTAAGGGGAAAAATTGTGAATGAAAAATTTCAATAAAATATATTTTTAAATAAATAAATAAATACATGGGAAGAAAGGGAATAAAAGACAATACATAATAGAGCAACACAACATATACAATGTAACTACATCAGCACTGGCATCGGATAAAGCATACAGGGTGTAGTGTTAATGAGGTCAGTCCATATGAGGGTCATTTAGGAGTCGGGTGACAGTGGGGAAGAAGCTGTTTTTGAGTCTGTTCGTGCGTGTTCTCAGACTTCTATATCTCCTGCCCGATGGAAGAAGTTGGAAGAGTGAGTAAGCCGGGTGGGAGGGATCTTTGATTAAGCTGCCCGCTTTCCCCAGGCAGCGGGAGGTGTAGATGGAGTCAATGGATGGGAGGCAGGTTTGTGTGATGGACTGGGCGGTGTTCACGACTCTCTGAAGTTTCTTGCGGTCCTGGGCCGAGCAGTTGCCATACCAGGCTGTGATGCAGCCCGATAGTCGCAAAAAGTTGGTTGACAGGTGCAACAGGTGATTAAGAAGGCAAATGGAGTTTTGTCCTTCATTGCTAGAGGGATGGAGTTTAAGACGAGGGAGGTTATGCTGCAATTGTATAAGGTGTTAGTGAGGCCACACCTGGAGTATTGTGTTCAGTATTGGTCTCCTTACCTGAGAAAGGACGTACTGGCGCTGGAGGGTGTGCAGAGGAGATTCACTAGGTTAATCCCAGAGTTAAGGGGTTGGATTACGAGGAGAGGTTGAGTAGACTGGGACTGTACTCGTTGGAATTTAGAAGGATGCGGGGGGGATCTTATAGAAACATATAAAATTATGAAGGGAATAGATGCGGGCAGGTTGTTTCCACTGGCGGGTGAAAGCAGAACTAGGGGGCATAGCCTCACAATAAGGGGAAGTAGATTTAGGACTGAGCTTAGGAGGAACTTCTTCGCCCAAATGGTTGTGAATCTATGGAATTCCTTGCCCAGTGAAGCAGTTGCGGCTCCTTCATTAAATGTTTTTAAGATAAAGATAGATAGTTTTTTGAAGAATAAAGGGATTAAGGGTTATGGTGTTCGGGCCGGAAAGTGGAGCTGAGTCCACAAAAGATCAGCCATGATCTCATTGAATGGTGGAGCAGGCTCGAGGGGCCAGATGGCCTACTCCTGTTCCTAGTTCTTATGTTCTCATGACTATGTACAGCTACTGGCCACTGATTGACCAACAGCTCTGAGGAGTGAGATTTCTGCCCAACTGGTGGCTTAATCAGGTTGACGCTGCCCAGGTAATTGCCTGATTGGAATGGAATAGCTTTGGGCCTCCCAGAATAAAGCAATGTGGGGTTTCTACTGGTTCTCCAATGGGTGGGAGAGGCCCAAGTCGCCCACATTAAATCTCAACCTATGGGCAACTGTGGTGGCAATTTTCAGCCCAAGCATGTCATCAGAGAGAGTGGCGAAACGAGCGGAAAATCCGGAGCGAATCGCGTTTCCCAGTTTTTCCCCGTCCCTTTCCAGTGACATCATCAGGTTCAAACCCACAAAGGGTGAAAACCTAATTGTAATGGATTTTAATCAATTTAAATGTCATTTCCGATCCGATCCCCCACCACATGATCCTCCCTCACTGAATATTCAAATCTTGCTGACATGACATTACATCAGTAAGGTTTACAAAAGCTTTTTAAAAACAAGATTCAGTTGAACAGATCCCTGCAAGGGTGCAAAGGTAAGTATAGCCGCTGAGGGACCACTGTACTGCACAGGTTGGCACTGTTGTGTCAGCACTGCCAGGTTCGCACTACCCAGGTCAGAACTGTTCAAACCTATGCCAGGGGGCAATGCCAGCAGGAAGTTCCGGGTGGGCCCTCATGGGAGCCCCATGGCAGGGCAATTTCTAGTTGTGTAATGGATAGGGGAGAGCAGACAGAAAGGGGGGAACTTACAGGCATGAAGGGAGCAGGCACTCGGTGGTGGTGGGGGTGGGGGTGGGGGGGGGGGGGGGAACGACACACGACCCTGACAATTGTCTGTGGTGGGGGCAGATGATTGTCAGGGGTGGGGGAGGGGAGCTCCCAATGATTGTTGGGGGTGGGAGGGGAAACCCCCAATGATTGGTGGACTGGGGGAGGAGCCCTTGATAGCTGCATTGTGGGTGGGAGTGAGGGAGAGTTCCACTTCCGTGCTGGTCGAGCACCCTTTAAAGATAGTGCCACGATCTCTGTGGAGATGAGTGCCGGCTCTATCAAGCCCCGCCCCACCAGAGTGACAGCGTAAACCACACCCAATTTATTTTTGCTCAGGGGGCACGATCTGGAGAGAAAATGATCTGTGCAGTTGGAGAGCTGCATGCTGGTTTTCAGTCTGAGCCTGACACTAAGGAAAAAAATGGTAATAATTCTATTCTATATGTGAGGTGAACAGCTGAAATAATTCCTTTGCCACTGAGAGCAAAATCTGGGCGAGTGTTGCACTGATAATGCATAGCAACATAAATTTAAATAGTGTCTTCACGCTTAGTTTATTTATGTAACATCAGCTATTCTTCTGTCATGGTTCCACACAAGCAGCATGTCACATATATTGTCTTCATGATAACATAATGGTCTTTGTGACTCGTAAACCCGTAAAACTACTGTGAAGTTGGCCTGTCACAGTTGTAATGCAAGAGCCATAATCTACCATCACAATGAATGTTGAGAATGTCAGGACTAAATTGGAAAACCTTTAATATTGATCTTCAGAGACAACTGAAAACAAACACAGATGTTAAACCTTTAAAAATCTTTTCAAAACATAACAAAATAGCTTTACTCATATGAATTGTGTTATGTTGGTCTCATTTCTAATTAGGTAGGGTGGCACAGTAGCACAGTGGTTAGCACTGTTGCTTCACAGCTCTAGGGTCCCAGGTTCGATTCCCAGCATGAGTCCCTGTCTGTGCAGAGTCTGCACGTTCTCCCCGTGTCTGCGTGGGCTTCCTCCGGGTGCTCCGGTTTCCTCCCACAAGTCCCGAAAGACGTGCAGTTTGGTGAATTGGAGATTCTGAATTCACCCTCGGTGTACCCGAACAGGCCTGGAATGTGGCGACTAGGGGATTTTCACAGTAACTTCATTGCAGTGTTAATGTACGCTTACTTGTGACAATAAAGATTATTATTATATTAAGACCGAATTACCAATCTATGCTGCATGCATGTTCTTCATTTGTCAATTAGTTCCATTGATATTTTGTGACAGATCAAGGTATTAGTGACCTATGGAAATCGAATACAAGTATTGTGAAATTTGATTCTATTCATTGTAAAAAGAGTAGAAGTCGATAGTTCCACTAATGTTAACCAAAGAGACTGTGACCTGCATTCATTCAGTTATGTGTTTAAGTTACATATAACCTGTTTCAAAGGCGCTCCTTGTTCTGCAGGTGTCAACTGACTGTTCCTTTGTAAGGTGCGCCATTTATTAAGTTCACATTGTTTAAATTAATTCCATCATGGTTTGATTGTTAACAATATAGTTTGGATTGGCACATGGTAAAAGTGCTCACTCTTGCATCTAAGCAGCATATAATCATTTTAACTCAAACGAACTTCAAGGCATTGTACTTACAAAAGTATGAGTAATTACATTTCATCTGCAGCCACTTCACAGAGTTAAAGACATTTAAAAACAAGGGGCTGGATTCTCTGATCACCGACACCAAAATTGCGTTTGACGATCGGCCGGAGAATCCACTTTTACGCTGGAATCGGGGGTGGTGCCGTTTTTGAGATGCTCCGCCCCCTTCGAGTATGCTGCACTCCACAAAATTTCACAGAATTTACAGTGCAGAAGGAGGCCATTTGGCCCATCGAGTCTGCACCGGCTCTTGGAAAGAGCACCCTACCCAAGTTCAACACCGCCACCCTATCCCCATAACCCAGTAACCCCATAACCCAGTAACCCCATAACCCAGTAACCCCACCCAACACTAAGGGCAATTTTGGACACTAAGGGCAATTTATCATGGCCAATCCACCTAACCTGCACATCTTTGGACTGTGGGAGGAAACCGGAGCACCCGGAGGAAACCCACGCACACACTGGGAGGATGTGCAGACTCCGCACAGACAGTGACCCAAGCCGGAATCGAACCTGGGACCCTGGAGCTGTGAAGCAATTGTGCTATCCACAAGGCTACCGTGCTGCCCTTCGGGACGGCCTCAGGATGTCATCTGAGGCCCTCCCCGATGCTCTGCCCCCAATGGGCCGAGTCCCCGACGGCGGCGCTCGCGTGTGCTCACACCATTCAGGGACCTCGCGTGGCTGCTGCACACTGAGTCCAGCGCTACCACAGTTGGGGTGGAGGGGGGGGGGGGGAAGCCATTCCGCTGGTAGGGGTGGCTGGGGGGAACTGGTGGGGGGGTGGTCCGGGGGTAGATTTTGGCAGGCTGAATCCGTGCACGTCCGGTGCCATGTTGTACGGTACGGCAGCGGTCCCGGACATTCTGCGGCTGTATCCGCAGGTGAAGCCAGGGGTTTATGCTGCGTGCAGCTGCTAGCCCCTCATTGGGCGGAGGATCGGTGCAGGGGCGGCGCTGACTTTATGGTCGTAAGACCAGACTGATCCTGCGGACACTGTTGCAGGATCGGAGAATCCAGTCCAAGGTCTTGCCTCTTTTGACATGGTGACTTGGTTGATACCAGTCATAATTTAGTTTTCTGAAAATTCGCCTTTCGAGGTGCAGAAAAAATGTTGTAAGTGGAATTAAATTAAGATGTAGTTTAGCACACCAGTAACGCACTGAAATCCTTCCTGTACCATTGGTTACGAAAAACCTCAAGCACACTGAAAATCCTCAAGCGCTAAAATTCTGATGGTTCTTTGTGAACAAGCAGCTTATATATTTCACTGCTTGAGAGGTACTGCTCAAGATGTTAGTCTGATATCAAAAGCAATTTGCAAAAATTGGCACTCTTGTTGTGGAATTTCTCAATAAATTGAAAATGTGAATTTGAACAAACCATTAGAGTGCCCCACAAGCAACATATGTAGATCTTTATAGTCCAGTTTCTCTAATTTTCTATGCATCAAGGTGAGAGATTTTTTTCCACAGTTATGAGCTTCTAACTTTCCCATGCTTGCTCGGACATTGGAAGCCCTGAGTGAGTACTGCTGTGTCTGTGACGGGTTTATTCAAGCTTTTTCATCTTGGTCAACATAGAGTCACAGAATTGTTACAGAGCTGAAGGAATCTAATCCATCCATTATCTCTGCACTAGCTCTCAAAATTAGCAATGCACTTCATGCCATTCTTCCACTTTATCCCATAACACTGCATGTTCTCTTTTTTCAGCTAACAGACTGATTTCCTTTTGAATGCTTCAATTGAACTGGCCTCAAATCCAGACCTCAACCACTAGCTGAAATTTTTTTCCTTCATGTTGCTTTTGCTTCCTTCACTAATTTCTTCAGATTTGGCCCTTCTCATTCTCGATACTTTCATGAGTGGGAAAAGCTTCTCCCTTTCTATTCTGTCCTGACTTCTCATGGTTTTGAATACCTCTATCAAATCGTCTCTTGGGCCTGCCAAGGAAAACATTACGAACTTTTCCAGTCTGTTTTCCTAACTGAAGATCCTGGGCACGATTTTCCGCTCCCGTGCCGGTTGGGAGAATCCCCTGGCGCGCCATTTTTCCCCGCGACGCTGGTCCGACGCCCTCCCGCGATTCACCTAAGCGGCGAGAACGGCCCCGTCGAGTTCTGCGCGGCGCAGGCCGGAGAATCGCCCGGGACACCCAAAATGGCGATTCAACGCCGTTCACGACGGTGTGGACACTTAGTCGCTGGAGCGGAGAATCGCGACCCCTATTCCCTCCAACAATTCTTGTGAATCTTTCTTACACTCTCAAATTACTTGATATCCTTCCTACAGGAAGGGTCCCAGAACTGGATGCAATACACCGGCTCAGACCTGTGGTAGTATGTATTAGGGGTCATGTGGGACTGTGAAGCCGTGATGCTATTGGCTGACAGATCCCGGGTCCTGGTTGGCTGTTGACTCCTGGCTCCGCCCTGAAGGCGGAGTATAAGAACCCGAGCTTCTCCCCGCCGCTCCATTCTGTTGCTGAACTGCTGGGGACAAGTCTCGCTTAATAAAGCCTCATCGACTTAATCTCTACTCGTCTCTCTCATAAGTCATTGTGCGCTACAAGACCAAACTAGTGTCTTATACAAGTTCAACATAACCGTGCTCTTGTGCTCTATGCCCTATTAATAAAACCTAGTATACTGTATGCTTTATTAACCATGTTCTCAAACTACCCTGCCACCTTCAATGGCTTATGCAAGGGTCCTTCTACTTTTGCAACTCCTCTAGCACCATCCCAGAGTCCAAGGAAAAGTGCCTCGATAATTTCCATTCTCTCTTCCTTCAGTATCGTTGGATGCCTTGTCAACTTTACATATAGACTGACCTGTTGCTGTACGTGGCGGATCCAGTGGAGGGGATGGTGGAGGTCATGCAGACTCTAAGGGAGTTTGGGGAGTTTTCGGGCTATAAGCTCAATGTAGGGAAGAGTGAGCTCTTTGTATTACAGGCGGGGGACCAAGAAAGAGGGATAGGGGACCTACCGCTGAGGAGGGCGGAGGGGAGCTTTCGGTATCTGGGGATCCAGATAGCCAGGAGTTGGGGGACCCTACATAAACTGAATCTGACGAGGTTGGTGGAGCAAATGGAGGAGGATTTCAAAAGATGGGACATGTTACCGCTCTCGCTGGCGGGTAGAGTGCAGTCGGTAAAAATGGTGGTTCTTCCGAGGTTTCTGTTTGTGTTTCAGTGCCTTTCCATCGTGATCACTAAGGCCTTTTTTAAGAGAGTAGGCAAGACTATTATGGGGTTTGTGTGGGCGAATAAGACCCCGAGAGTAAGGAGAGGGTTCCTGGAACGCAGTAGGGACCGAGGAGGGTTGGCGCTGCCAAACCTGGGGAGCTACTACTGGTCTGCAAATGTAGTGATGATCCGCAAGTGGGTTATGGAGGGAGAGGGGGTGGCATGGAAGAGGATGGAGATGGCATCCTGTAAAGGAACGAGCCTGGGGGCATTGGTGACTGCACCGCTGCCGCTCTCGCCGACAAAGTATACCACGAACCCGGTGGTGGCGGCAACGCTAAGGATCTGGGGCCAGTGGAGACGGCACCGGGGTGTAATGGGAGCATCGGTGTGGTCCCCGATCAGGGGTAACCACCGGTTTGTCCCGGGGAAGATGGACGGGGGGGTTCCAGAGCTGGCATCGGGCGGGGATTGGAAGAATGGGGGACCTGTTCATCGACGGGACGTTTGCTAGCCTAGGGGCACTGGAGGAGAAGTTCGAGTTACCCCCGGGAAATGCCTTTAGATATATGCAGGTGAGGGCTTCTGTGAGGCGACAGGTGAGGGAATTCCCATTGCTCCCGGCACAAGAAGTTCAAGATAGGGTGATCTCGGGTGTATGGGTCGGGGAGGGCAAGGTGTCGGAAATACACCAGGAGTTGAAAGAAGAGAGGGAAGCGCTGGTAGAAGAGTTGAAGGGTAAATGGGAGGATGAGCTGGGGGAGGAGATCGAGGAAGGTCTGTGGGCTGATGCCCTAGGTAGGGTTAATTCTTCGTCCTCGTGTGCCAGGCTCAGCCTGATACAATTTAAGGTGGTCCACAGAGTGCACTTGACGGGGGCGAGGTTGAGTAGGTTCTTTGGGGTAGAGGACAGATGTGGAAGGTGCTCAGGGAGCCCGGCGAACCATGTCCATATGTTTTGGTCATGCCCGGCACTGGAGGGGTTCTGGAGAGGAGTGGCGGGAGCAATATCTCAGGTGGTGAAAGTCCGGGTCAAGCCAAGCTGGGGGCTAGCAATATTCGGAGTAGTGGACGAACCGTGAGTGCAGGAGGCGAAAGAGGCCGGCATTCTGGCCTTTGCGTCCCTAGTAACCCGGCGAAGGATCTTGCTAATGTGGAAGGAGGCGAAGCCCCCCAGCCTGGAGGCCTGGATAAATGATATGGCTGGGTTCATAAAGTTGGAGAGGATTAAGTTTGCCTTGAGAGGGTCTGCGCAGGGGTTCTACAGGCGGTGGCAACCGTTCCTAGACTATCTCGCGGAGCGTTAGAGGAAGGTCGGTCAGCAGCAGCAGCAACCTTGGGTGGGGGGGGGGGGGGGGGGGGGACGTCCTGGGAGGGGGGCGGGAGAGGGGGGACTGCCTGGGAGGGTGGATGAGCAAGAGATAACATGAAGGGTTGGGGAAACTGGCATGTACGGGTGAGGGCCAGTGTACAAAGCTGTGTAAATATATCATTTTGCCATGTATATATCTTGCTCTGCGCAATTTCTCTTTTTTTTTTTTGTTACGGGGGGGGGGGGGGTTATTGTTTGTAAGGGAGAAAAATTGTGTTAAAAAACTTTAATAAATATATTTTTAAAAAAAATACTTTACATATAGACAGCCAATCTAGTATCGCTTCCTTATCGATTTTAAATCCTCACGTATGAACTTCAATCTTTTTACCATGGCCAGGGTAGCATCTTCTTCTTTGATAAAGAAAGATGCAAAATATTAATTTAATACCTCCGCTCTGGACCCTATCTCTATACATAAATTTCCTTTTTGGTCTCTAATTGGCCCCACTGCTCTTTTATCACCCGTTTAATATTTCTATGCCTACAGAAGACTTTGAGGTTCCCTTTTATGTTGGCCAAGCCCTTTCCATATTTCCTCTTTGCTTCTGTTATTTCACCTTCCCTCTCAACCTTCTATATTCAGTCTGGTTCTCAATTGTACTTTCTACCTGACATGTTTCATAAGCACACTTTTTCTTCTCTATCTTAATTTTTCTCTCTTTTGTCATCCAGTGAGCTCTGACTTTGTTTGCCCTACCTTTCCCTTTTGAGGGAATATATCTTGACTGTGCACTGAATACTTCTTCTTGGAAGGTAGCCCACTGTCCAGCTACCATTTTTCCAGTCAACGTTTGACACCGATTCTTTTGGCCCAGATCTGTTCTTATCCCATTGAAGTTGGCTTTCCACCAGATAATTATTCTTACTCTGGACTGTTCTTTTCCATAATCAGCCTAAACCTTATTATACAATGATCACTGTTCCCTAAATGTTCTCCCACTGATACTTGACCTACCTCAGTGCCAAGAACCATGTGAATGAAAATGAAAATCGCTTATTGTCACAAGTAGGCTTCAAATGAAGTTATTGTGAAAAGCCCCTAGTCACCACATTCCGGCGCCTGTTCGGGGAGGCTGTTGCGGGAATTGAACTGTGCTGCTGGCCTGCCTTGGTCTGCTTTCAAAGCCAGCGATTTAGCCCTGTGCTAAACAGCCTCTTATGTCTAACAGTGTCTCCTTTCTCATTGGACTGGAAACATACTGCTGCAGAAAGATTTGCAGAACATACTTGAGGAACTCCTGCCCCTCTCTGCCTGTTATACTATTACTATTTCAGTCTTCATTCAGATGATTAAAATGCCCCTTTCTAACTGTGCTATAATTTTTGTTCCTCTCTGTAATTTCCTTGCAGTTTTTGTTCCTCGACATCCTTCCTACTTGTTGGTGACCTACAGATGACACCAACCAACGTATTTGCATCTTTTTTTTTGTTCCTTTGCTCTAGCCAAATAGATTCCATCTTTGACCTCTTTGGGACTTTCTCTTTCTCCACCACAGCTGTGCTCTCCCTAATCAGTAACACCACCCCTCCCCTTTTCCTGCCTTTCCTATCTTCCCTGATCACTTTGTATCCAAGAATATTAAACACCCAGTCCTTCCTTGCTTTGAGCCAGAACTCTGTTATATCCGCAACATCATGGGCGGGATTCTCCACTCCCGCGCCGAAGTGCCCACGCCGTCGTGAACGCCGTCGAGGTTCACGACGGCGCGAAACGGCCCCTATCCCGACCGATTCAGGGCCAGATAATGGGCTAGGATCGGGGCCGTGTCATCTACATGCGCCAGGCCTTGTCGCCGCGTAAAGGCGGCGCTGCATACATGACGCGCCCGGCGCCGCATAACTGGTGTAACCCACGCATGCGCGGGTTGGCCGGCGCCAACCCGCGCATGCTTGGTTGCTGGCCTCTCCGAGTCCGCCCCGCAAGAAGATGGCGGACGGATCTTGCGGGGCCGCGGAAGGAAGGAAGTCCTCCTTCAGATCGCGGGCCATCCCACATTTGAGGTACCCCCTCGGTGCAGGATCCCCCACCCCAGCGTTCCCGCGCTATTCCCGCGGCAGCGACCAGGTGTGGACGGCGCCGGGGGGGGGGGATCCCGCCGTTTTGGCCTGGCCGCTCGGCCCATCCGGGCCTGAGAATAGCGGGGGTGCTGGAGAATCGCCATTTTGGGTGTCTCCAGCGATTCTCCGGCCCGCGGAACTCGACGGGGCCGTTCCCGCCGCTTGGGAGAATCGAGTGAGGGCGTCGGACCGGCGTCCCGGGAAATTTTGGCGGTCCAGGCGATTCTCCCAACCGGCGCGGGAGTGGAGAATCTCGCCCCACATTTCCACATAGCAAGCTGTGTCTGGAAGTGACCAACCTTATTCACCACACTCCATGTATTTGCATACATGCATACCAACCCTGATTTTTTTTAAACAAAATTTGGAGTACCCAATTATTTTTTTCCAATTAAGGGGCAATTTATCGAGGCCAATCCACCTAACCTGCACATCTTTGGGTTGTGGAAGTGAAACCCACGCAAACACGGGGAGAATGTGCAAACTCCACACGGACAGTGACCCAGAGCCGGGATCGAACCTGGCACCTTGGCGACGTGAGGCAGCAGTGCTAACCCACTGCGCCACTGTGCTGCCCCTACCAACCCTGATTTAAACTTTATTACTTTCTTCCTTACCCTGACCCCACCAATTAACTTACTATTCTTTATTCTAGTGCTCGTCATCTCTTGCCGTATTCTGTGCACCTTGATGTTCCTCTCTGATATCTCTTGGTTTCCACACCCCTGCAAAGTTAGTTTAAACCTTCCCAATGAACTTGCAAAATGACTGGCAAGGAATTCAGTTCCAGCTGTATTGAGGTGAAACCAGCCCAGCCTGTACAGGAGCAGTTCAATGTTCCAAAAACCTAAACTCCTCTCCCCTACACCATTTTTCAGCCATACATTCATTTGCTTTATTCTTGCTACATGTACAATACTCACTTAAACATGGTACTGGAGTAATCCAGAAATTAATACTTTTGAGATCCTGCTTGTTAATTTCCTACCACCGTTCACAATTCTGACTGTGGGACCACATCCTTTTTTCTGCCGATGATGTTCGTACCAATGTAGGCCATGACTGCTGACAGTTCATTTTCCCCCCCTCAGGATGCTCTGCAGCCATTCAGTGTCACCCTCAACCCTGGCACCAAGGAGACAAATACCAACCTTGATTAATATCTCTTGATACTGAAATGCCTATCCATTTCCTTGACTATCAAGTCAGCTCTCAATATTGCTCGTCCAGTCTTCTTTGTACCTGACAGTACAGCTGAGTCAGCCACGGTGCCATGGACATAGCTCTGGCTATACTTCCAAGATGCACCATGACTCTCATCAACTGAATACTGGTTGGAGAGTGGGTTGCACTGAGAGACTTCTGCACAACCTGCCTGTTCCTTTTGACTACCTAGTGGATACTGGTTCCTTCCCTCACTGTTAAGCTGAGGTATGACAATATCTATAATACACTATCCACAGAGCTCTCAACCTTGTTGATGCACCACAGTGATGCCAGCAACTGCTCAAATTTGAAACTAGGAGCTCTCACTGCTGAAACTGATGGCACTTCCTGCACATATGGTTATCCAGGACACAGAAAGTGCCTGGGGTTCCCACATAGCACAGGGTGTACATTCTATAGGCGGAGCAGCCCTGTCATTTCTATAATTATTAGTTAATCTTGCAACTGCTTATAAACCACGCCAATACTAATGTAGCTTTGTGCTATTAATAAACCTTACCAGTACTGACAAATGCTGCTAATACGTAACGCATCTTACTGATGGGTGGCATGGTAAAACGGTGGTTAGCACTGTTGCTTCACCGCTCCAGGGTGCCAGGTTCGATTCCCGGCTTGGGTCACTGTCTGCACGGAGTCTGCACATTCTCCCCGTGTGTGCGTGGGTTTCCTCCGGGTGCTCCGGTTTCCTCGCACAGTCCAAAGATGTGCAGGTTAGGTGGATTGGACATGTTAAATTGCTCTTAGTGTTCAAAACGGTTAGGTGGGGTTACTGGGTTACAGAGATAGGGTGGACGTGTGGGCTTAGTGCTCTTTCCAAGGGCCAGTGCAGATTCGATGGGCCGAATGGCCTCCTGCACTATATGTTCAATGATAATAGTAACAAATCTTGCCTAAATATAAAAGCTAAAAGGTAACACTCACCAGCTACTCATTGATACTTCTTATTAATACTTAATATTTTTATAGTTAATAATTTGCTGGTTTTTTTGGAATCAGTCCCAAAGCAGCAATTCTCACTAGCCCATCAACTTACAACTTTCCTGTGATGCCATACCTCAATTTTTGTTTCGAATTGGGCTCTGAAGCCACAGAATGGAGAGACTAGTCCCACTCTCACTGAACCACTGGCTTTTCACCGCTGACTCTCACCGAACCACTGGCTTTTCACCGCTGACTCTCACCGGACCACTGGCTTTTCACCGCTGACTCTCACCGGACCACTGGCTTTTCACCGCTGACTCTCACCGGACCACTGGCTTTTCACCGCTGACTCTCACCGAACCACTGGCTGTTCACCGACCGATGATCACCGAACCACTGGCTTTTCACTACCAACTCTCACCGAACCACTGGCTGTTCACCAACAGATGATCACCGAACCACTGGCTTGTAACCAAATACATTCTCACCGAAACCTGGCTTTTCACTGGCCCCACTCTCATTGAACCACTGACCTTTCACTGGTCCTACTCTCACCAAAACACTGGCTTTTCATTGGCCATACTCTCACCAAACCATTGGCTTTCCATGGCCGCACTCCCTCTGAACCTCTGGCTTTTGAATGACCCCACTCACATTGAACCTCTGGCTTTTGAATGACCCCACTCACATTGAACCACTGGCTTTTCACTGGACATCTCACTGAGCCACTGGCTTTTCACTGGGCATCTCACTGAGCCCCTGGCTTTTAACTGGGCACTCTCACTGAGCCCCTGGCTTTTCACTGGGCACTCTCACTGAGCCCTTGGCTTTTCACTGGGCACTCTCACTGAGCCACTGGCTTTTCACTGGGCATCTCACTGAGCCCCTGGCTTTTCACTGGGCACTATCGCCGAGCCCCTGGCTTTTCACTGGGCACTATCGCCGAGCCCCTGGCTTTTCACTGGGCATCTCACTGAGCCCCTGGCTTTTCACTGGGCACTCTCACTGAGCCCCTGGCTTTTCACTGGGCACTCTCACTGAGCCCCTGGCTTTTCACTGGGCACTATCGCCGAGCCCCTGGCTTTTCACTGGGCACTATCGCCGAGCCCCTGGCTTTTCACTGGGCACTATCGCCGAGCCCCTGGCTTTTCACTGGGCATCTCACTGAGCCCCTGGCTTTTCACTGGGCATCTCACTGAGCCCCTGGCTTTTCACTGGGCATCTCACTGAGCCCCTGGCTTTTCACTGGGCATCTCACTGAGCCCCTGGCTTTTCACTGGGCATCTCACTGAGCCCCTGGCTTTTCACTGGGCATCTCACTGAGCCCCTGGCTTTTCACTGGGCATCTCACTGAGCCCCTGGCTTTTCACTGGGCATCTCACTGAGCCCCTGGCTTTTCACTGGGCATCTCACTGAGCCCCTGGCTTTTCACTGGGCATCTCACTGAGCCCCTGGCTTTTCACTGGGCATCTCACTGAGCCTCTGGCTTTTCACTGGGCATCTCACTGAGCCCCTGGCTTTTCGCTGGGCATCTCACTGAGCCCCTGGCTTTTCGCTGGGCATCTCACTGAGCCCCTGGCTTTTCACTGGGCATCTCACTGAGCCCCTGGCTTTTCACTGGGCATCTCACTGAGCCCCTGGCTTTTCACTGGGCATCTCACTGAGCCCCTGGCTTTTCACTGGGCATCTCACTGAGCCCCTGGCTTTTCACTGGGCATCTCACTGAGCCCCTGGCTTTTCACTGGGCATCTCACTGAGCCCCTGGCTTTTCACTGGGCATCTCACTGAGCCCCTGGCTTTTCACTGGGCATCTCACTGAGCCCCTGGCTATTCACTGGGCATCTCACTGAGCCCCTGGCTTTTCACTGGGCACTATCGCCGAGCCCCTGGCTTTTCACTGGGCACTATCGCCGAGCCCCTGGCTTTTCACTGGGCATCTCACCGAGCCCCTGGCTTTTCACTGGGCATCTCACCGAGCCCCTGGCTTTTCACTGGGCACTATCGCCGAGCCCCTGGCTTTTCACTGGGCATCTCACTGAGCCCCTGGCTTTTCACTGGGCATCTCACCGAGCCCCTGGCTTTTCACTGGGCATCTCACCGAGCCCCTGGCTTTTCACTGGGCATCTCACCGAGCCCCTGGCTTTTCACTGGGCATCTCACTGAGCCCCTGGCTTTTCACTGGACATCTCACTGAGCCCCTGGGCGGGATTCTCCCAGCCCCGCAACCGCGCCAAACCGTCCCGACGGCGGCACGCGACTCTCCGCAGAGCGGGGAATTGGCGCCATTGGCACCGCCGCGTTTGGCGTGGCGCCGGGCGCCGATTCTCCGGCCCGAATGGGCCGAGCAGCCGCTCTAAAAAGGCAGAGTCCCGCCGGCGCAGCTGAGCTCCTGGCTTTTCACTGGTGCACTCTCGATGGACTCTCAGCTTGTCACTCAAGGGAGAGATGTTCAGCCTTTATTTCTGAAGAGAACATAGGTTATAATTTGGAATGCAAATCATAGGGAATTTTATTTATTTTTCATTAAATCTGTGTGATGTTCGATATAAATTGGATGAATTGCCGTTTGATTCACGGCAGGAGTTTAATACCATGCACCCTGTTTTATTGCCTTTGCTAAAGTGGGCTGCAATCTCTAAGGTCACATGCCTAGATGCTACTGTAAATTCGAGACAATGTTTGGGGTCTACAAAGAACAAAGAACAATACAGCACAGGAACAGGCCCTTCAATCCCACCAAGCCCTTGGTGTCACCCGCGAACTTGCTAATCAGACCAGCTACATTTTCCTCCAAACACTACAAACAACAGAGGCCCCAGCACAGATCCCTGTGGAACACCACTAGTCACAACCTTCCATTCAGAAAAACACCCTTCTACTACTATCCTTTGCCCTCTGTGACCAAGCCAGTTCTGTATCCATCTTGCCACCTCACCTTTGATCCCGTGTGACTTCACCTTTTGTACCAGTCTGCCGCGAGGCACCTCGTCAAAGGCCTTCCTGAAGTCCATATAGACAACATCCACAGCCCTCCCCTCATGAATCATCTTTGTCCCCTCCTCAAAAAACCCAATCAAGTTTGTGAGGCATGACCTCCCCTTCACAAAACCATTCTCTCCAATAATTTACCTACTACTGACGTGAGGCTCACCGGCTTATAGTTTTCTGGATTATCCCTGCTACCTTCCTTAAATAGCAGAACCACAATTAACTATTAGTTATGACTAGTCACTGACCACTCCAGTATGAGGCAATTGGTATAAGCAGTAGCAGGTTTATTAAGTAGAAGCACAAGTAGAACAACAAAATGATACTTAGCCACACTTCTTTGAAACACTAGCACTGGACGCTCTGGTTGATCAGGGTGCTGTCTCCTCCTCTGTTCTCGTTGTTGCTGCATTGTTGGCGACCATGGTCTATCTCTTCTTCTCTTGGTTGCATGTTAAAGCTCACTGGACTCTTCTTCTTATACTCCTCTTGGGTCAAACTGTATTAGGTGACTGATTAATTTACTCTCAAGTAGAGTGAACCCCATCCTAGCCAATGTGATTCATTTACTATTGTTTCATTACTGTCCTGATTAATTACCCATTATTTCTTTATTGTCCATTGGCATGGGAGTGTCCTTTGAAGAAATGTTTTGTCTCATCACATGACTTCAGTGATGTAAGTGTGTGGGTGGAGCTGGGCTGTGGCTCTGGGTGTTACTTTTGTTTTGAGCTGGGTGCTGGCTGTGACTTTTGAGTTTTACTTTTGGTTTACACTGTTGGAAGCTGGATTCGGACAAAGGAGGTTTCTTTGGTCTCTCTGCATGTTAAAAGGTGTCCAGATCACTTGATAATTTAAAGATGACAACTGTTTTCTGGAAAGAATTCAAACCTGCTGTTTTGGTAAAAGGGTTTGTCTGGTTTATTGGATGTCGTTATCAAATTGAAACAGTTGAAAGGGAAGTTATTAAGGGTATATAGCGAGATAACTAGCTGTGTGGGGTATTTATGTTTGTAGTTGATAAAAATGCTTACTGTGTTTATAGAAATGTTAACTGAATTCGTAGAATAAACGTTTTTGATTAAAAGTGCTTAGGGCCTCTGAAAGGTAGGCCCTTATGCTCCTCATAACCAAAATCTATAAACATTTGTGGGTCAGGTGAACTCCATGATATACTTTGGAGTTTTCTAAACTCTGGCCCGTAACACCGTTACTGTATTATAAATGTGCATGCCTCTCATATGTGGCATTTTTGTTTACTAAGCAGGAGACCCTTTAGCTAACAGTTTTATTTTAATCTTTGCTACTGTAATCTTATATTAGAAGAGTAATATTAGGAGAACTAGGAACAAAGTCTGCCTTTTTATTAAAGTAAATGTGTATTGAGGGCGGCATGTGGCGCAGTGGTTAGCACTGTGACTGCGGTGCTGAGGACCCGGGTTTGAATCCTGGCCCTGGGTCACTGTCCGTGTGGAGTTTGCACATTCTCCCCGTGTCTGCGTGGGTTTCACCCCCACAACCCAAAGATGTGCAGGTTAGGTGAATTGACCACGCTAAATTGCCCCTTAATTGGGAAAAAAAATAATTGGGTACTCTGAATTTTTTTTTTTTTTTTAAATGAATGTGTATTAAGTTCATTGTTTGCTAACAAAATTAAAAAAAACTCTCTTCTGGCTCTGCGGTTTCTTTCTGCTTCTTCTCCACTCTATGCTTTTTCTTTTGTCTGTTTATTTTCACTCTCATCTTATCTCCCTGACCACTATATTATTTCACTCAGGATTGTCTCGGTATCTCTCTATCTTTGATTTAATTTTTCATTCTCTTTTCTTTTAGTAATATTCCTTTTCAACTCCACTCTCTCTCTTTTGCTGTCACCCACTCTGTTTTGTGCTTCTCAAATGCATTTGTTTCCTTATATTTACTTAGTTTCGATCTTCCTATTTATAAAGGGGCCAGCACACAGCAGTATCATAGAATCATAGGAGGCCATTTGGCCCATCGAGTCTGCACCGGCCCTTAGAAAGTGCCCCCTACCCAAGCCCACACCTCCACCCTCTCCCAGTAACCCCACCCCTCCTTTGTGGACACTAAGGGCAATTTAGAATGGCCAATCCACCTAACCTTTGGACTGTGGGAAGAAACCGGAGCGCCCGGAGGAAACCCATGCAGACACTGGGAGAACGTGCAGCCTCAGCACAGACAGTGACCCAAGCCGGGAATCAAACCTAGGACCCTGGAGCTGTGAAGCAACTGTGCTAACCACTGTGCTACCGTGCTGCCGATAGTTGTGAACATACACTGAGTTGGAGCTGGATATTGGGTTTAATATGTACAGAGTGTGGGTGTAGAACTGAATGATTGTGCACGTTTTCACAGAGGCTTTAAACTGTGGATGAGAACTTTGTCCAGCTCTGAATCGATGATATCCATGACACAGCATGACCAGGAGAAGCTTCTGCAGGAGTGGAGGAGTTAGCCACCTACAGGCAGTGAAAGCAGCAGAGTCCTTACCTCAGGATTATATTGCCTCCCTGCCTTTATTCCCTAATCTGTGCAATCCTAACAACACTACTGTGAGCAGTTCTGGTCAACACAACCTAGAAAGGGTATATGCCTTGGATGAAGTGCAGTATAGATTTAGCAGAATGGCATCTGGACTCTGAGGGTTAAATTATGGAGAGATTGCACAACTTGTGGTTGTATCCCCTGGAATTTAGAAGGTGAAAGGGTGATTTTATCAAAGTCTTCAAGATTTTAAGGGGAATAGACAGGATAGACTGGTTGGGAAGCCTGGGACTAGGGGCCATTGTCTAAGAATTAGAATCAGATCTTGAGGAGTGAAATTAGGAAATACGTTCTTCCCGTGCACAAAAAGGGTGGGGGAAATTTGGAACTGATGCTTGATGAAATGTTAACTTTAAATTTGAGATTGAAATATTTTTGTCAACAAAAGATATTAAGGGATATGGGCAGAAGAGGACTTTCAATGAAACACACAGCGCTGCAGCCCATCCGGAAAGGTGACTGTTGTGAAGGGAACACCATGGGAACACCACTCAGTCTCAGTAGCTCTAAATTTTCTGATAGGCTCACGAGTCATCAACAGTGCTATAAAGTGGCATCCTACTTAGCAATAACCTGTTCATTGACATTCATTTTGGGTTCCGCTAGGACCATTCAACTCCTGACCTCATTACAGCATTGGTTCAAACATGGGCAAAAAGCTAAATGCCAGAGTTGAGGTGAGAGTTACTGCCCTTGACATCAAGGCAACATCAGTCGTAGAAAAATTGGAGTCAATGGGAATCAGGGGGCAACTCTGGAGTCAAACCAAGCACAAAGGAAGATGGTTGTGGTGGTTGGAGGTTAGTCATCTCAGTCCCGGGACATCACGTTAGGAGTTTCTCAAGGGAGTGTCCTAGGTGGGGCGGCATGTGGCGTTGTGAATAGCACTGGGACTGCGGCGCTGAGGATCCGGGTTCGAATCCCGGCCCTGGGTCACTGTCTGTGTGGAGTTTGCACATTCTCCCCATGTCTGCGTGGGTTTCACCCCCACAATCCAAAGCTGTGCAGGTTAGGTAGATTGGCCATGCTAAATTGCCCCTTAATTGGAAAAAAAAATAATTGGGTACTCTAAATTTTTTTAAAAAGGGAGTGTCCTAGGTGCAACCATTTTCAGCTGCTTCATTAATTACCTTACTTCCAACATAAGGCCAGATGTGGGGATGTCCGCTGATGATTGCACAATGTTCAGCATTTGTGACTCCTCAGACATTGTACAGTCCACATGCAAATGCAGCAAGACCTGGACAACATCCAGGCTTGCGCAGACAAGTGGCAATTAGCATTCGCGCCACACAAATGTCAGGCAATGAACATCTCCAATAAGAGAGAATCAAACCATCACCCTTAATATTCACTGGCATTGCCATTACTGAATCCCACACTGTCAACACTGTCAACTGGGATTACCAGAAACTGAACTGGACTAGCTATGTTAATACTATGGCTACAAGAGCAAGTCAGAGGCTATGAATCCTGCCACGAGTAACCCACCCCCTGACTCCCCAAAGCGTGTCCACCATCTACAAATCAGGAGTGTGATGGAATACTGCCCACTTGACTGGATGAGTGCAGCTTCAACAACAAGAAACCTGACAGCATCCAGCACAAAACTGCCCTCTTGATTGGCACCCCTTCCACAAACATTCACTTTCTCCACCACCAACACACAGTGGCAGAATGTGTGCCACCTACAAGATGCACTGCGGGATCTTACCAAGGCTCATTAGGCAGCACCTTCCAAACCCATGGCCACTACCATCTAGATGGACAAGGGCAGTACGTACCTGGGAACAGCATTATCTAGAAGATCCCCCTCCAAGTCACTCACCATCCTGACTTGGAAATATATCGCTGTTCCTTCACTGTTGCTGGGTCAAACTCCCTCCCTAACTGCACTGTGGGTGTACCTACACCACCTGGTCTGCAGTGGTTCAAGAAGGCAACTCACCAATCCCTTCTCAAGAGCAATTAGGGATGGGCAACAAATGCTGGCCTAGAAATGAATAGAAAAAAACCCTCTTGCTGAGGAATAATCTGGGATTTTACCATCCACCATGGGGCTATGATTTTATAGCCCTGTCACAGCGGGGGTGGAGCCGTAAAATGTGTCAAGCTATTCAAAAGTTCATTGACTTTCAGTGGGGCAGTAAAATACTGCCCTAAGTAAAGGGATGAGTGATGCTCGACTCAGCTTATTGGACTTCCTTACGCTGTGAATTTAATTTATCAGTCGCTGTAGGATACTCTCACGCTACTCATGTGAGTGCTCCCTCTTACTAAATTATCAAGGAAAAAGTCAGATCATAAATCACTGTTTATTGGTTACAAAGCTCTTGGACATGCTTAGATATAACCAGTTATTCAGCTGTTGAACATTAATGTATAGGGTTACTTCACAAAACAAGTAGAAAAAGTTGCATTGTTACATACAGGCCATCACAGTAAAGCACCAACAATTGTTCAGTATTAATGATAGCAGTGCAAAGAGTCTAAAGGTTATAAATTGGTGAGAGAACTTTAAGAGTAATCACTTTGGTGAGTTAGCAGTTTTGAATAGCCACTCTATCAAAATCTTCAAGTATACATGCATGATTGACAACGTTGAGAACTCACTTGATCGTATCCTCATATATGACTGAGTCAATGTACTACTACCTGTTTCAATCGACCCTTCATTTCTGACTGAACCTACCTGCACTCGAGAGCTAATATATGAGCTGGTTTCCCTATTCCTCTTTCTTGGTCTTAGGCCAATACATGATATGGAGATGCCGGATTTGGACTGGGATGAGCACAGTAAGAAGTCTTACAACACCAGGTTAAAGTTCAACATGTTTGTTTCGAATCACTAGCTTTCGGAGCGCAACTCCTTCCTCAGGTGAATGAAGAGGTGGGTTCCAGAAATATATATATCGACAAAGTCAATGATGCAAGACGATACTTTGAATGCGACTCTTTGCAGGCAATTAAGTCTTTACAGGTCCAGACGGTGCAACTGGAGAGAGGGATAATCGCAGGTTAAATAGGTGTGAATTGTCTCAAGCCAGGACAGTTGGTAGGATTTCGCAAGTCCGGCCAGATGGTGGGGGGTGAATGTAATGCGACATGAATCCAAGGCCCCGTACTCATGTGTGCGGAACTTGGCTATAAGTTTCTGCTTGGTGATTCTGCGTTGTCGCGCGTCCTGAAGGCTGCCTTGGAGAACTCTTACCCAAAGATCAGAGGCTGAATGCCCTTGACTGCTGAAGTATTGCCCAATTGGAAGGGAATATTCCTGCCTGGCAACTGTCACGTGATGTCCGTTCATCCGTTCTCGCAACGTCTTCATGGTCTTGCCAATGTACCGCGCTTCGGGACATCCTTTCCTGCAGCGTATGAGGTAGACAACGTTAGCCGAGTCGCACGAGTCTGTACCACGTACCTGGTGGGTGGTGTTCTCACGTGTAATGGTGGTACCCATGTCGATGATCTGGCACGTCTTGCAGAGATTGCCATGGCAGGATTGTGTGGTGTCGTGGTTGCTGTTCTGAAGGCTGGGTAGTTTGCTGAAAACAATGGTTTGTTTAAGGTTGCGCGGTTGTTTGAAGGCAAGTAGTGGGGGTGTGGGGATGACCTTGGCAAGATGTTCATCTCCATCGATGACGTGTTGAAGGCTGCAAAGAAGATGTGGGATGTCCCGGGACTGGGAAGATGTACTTCCGCTCCGGGGAAGTACTGGGCGGTTGTGTCCCGTGTTTGTCCTCTGAGGAGGTTGGTGCCGATTTTGCTGTGGCGCGTTGGAACTGTCGATCAATAAGTCAAGTGCCATAATCCCATTTGTACGAGGGCATCTTTCAGCCTCTGTAGATGTCTGTTACGCTCCTCCTCGTCTGAGCAGATCCTGTGTATACGGAGGGCTTGTCCAAAGGGGATGGCTTCTTTAATGTTTTCAGGGTGGAAGCTGGAGAAGTGGAGCATCATGAAGTTATCCGTGGGCTTGCAGTAAAGCGAAGTGCTGAAGTGACCGTCCTTGATGGCGATGAGTGGGTCCAAGAATGCAACCGATTCTGGAGAGTAGTCCATGGTGAGTCTGATGGTTGGATGGAACTTATTGATGTCATCGTGTAGTCATTTCAGTGATTCTACGCCGTGGGTCCAAAGGAAAAAAAAGTCATCGATGTATCCGGTGTATAACGTTGGTTGAAAGTCCTGTGCGGTGAGGTGGTCGTGTTCAAACTTGTGCATTAGGATGTTGCCATATTGATGTGCGAATTTGGTCCCCATGGCTGTTCCGTGTGTCTGGATGAAGAACATGTTGTCGAAGGTGAAGATGTTGTGATCCAGAATGAAGCGGATGAGTTGCAGAATTGCATCTGGAGATTAGCAGTTGTCGGTGTTGCGTACTTATGACTTGGGCCAATACAAATTAAGTGACATTCTTAACTCTGCCTCATTACTGGTGTAGCCACAGTCTAACCCTTGATACCTTGTCCAAAGATCTGCTGCTAATCCCTCTTAGACTTGCTTTGTTTCACAGAAAAGGAATAAAGGAAATAAATACCCTTTATGAAGAGAGACTCTTACCTCTGACAATGCAAAAGAACAACTCTGCTTCTGAACAATGCAGGAAAGATCGGCACGGTGGCACAGTGGTGAGCACTGCTGCCGCACAGCGCTAGGGACCCGGGTTCAATTCCAGCCTTGGGCGACTGTGGAGTTCACACATTCTCCCCGTATCTGTGTGGGTTTTCTCCGTTTTCTGCCCACAGTCAAAAGATGTGCAGGTTAGGTGGATTTGCCATGCTAAATTGCTCCTTAGTCTCCAAAGAGACTAATTCACTTAGTTGACACTAGTTTATTATCATCAGCAAATAAATGGCCAATATGACTACAAAACAAAAGAAAATGGAGATTCAGTCTAAATAAGTTAATGGGCTAATGAATGTCAGTTGGATTTTATTGGCGAATACAACTTTACTGTTTTGGAATGGCAATCCTGAATTAAAACAACAAAGGGTTGTCCATTGGTATGGTTAGATAAGGAAAAAGTTGTGTGTGGTTATTGAAATTGGAAACCAGGGGCAGGATTCTCTGCGAACCGGCGAGCCGGGCCATTCCAGCACCGAGGAGTGGCGTGAACCACTCCGGCGGCGGGCCGCCCCAAAGGTGCGGAATCCTCCACACCTGCAGGGGCTAGGCTGGCACCGGAGTGTTTGGCGCCGCGCCAGCTGGCGCGGAAGGGCTTGGCGCCACGCCAACCAGCGGCGAAGGGCCTCCGCCGGCTGGCGCGAGTTGGCGCATGCGCTGGCGTTATCCCAGCGCATACGTAGGGGGGTTCTTTTCCGCACCGGCCATGGCGGAGGTTGACAGCGGCTGGTGTGGAGGGAAAGAATGCCCCCATGGCACGGCGGCGGGACCGGCCAAAAACGGGCGGCCACTCGGCCCATCGCGGGCCGGAGAATCGCCGGGGGGGGGGGGGGGGGGCCGCTGCCAATGGCCTCCGACCAGCGTGGCCCGATTCCCGCCCCCCCCCGCCAAAACCCCGGCGTTGGAGAATTCGGCAGCTGGTGGGGACGGGATTCACCCCCCCCCCCCCCCCCCCGGGCGATTCGCCGACCCAGCAGGGGGTCGGAGAATCCCGCCCCAAATAACAAATGTAATCAGTAGCTCTGCTCCATCTCAAGAACATTTTAACTGTAAAACAAAATTCCAGCCATGTGCAGATGAATTCACATTTGTTATATTGCATCCTTTTTTCTACCTTAACACTAACCACTGCAGCCTCTGAGGTGAAGATATTCCTTCAGTAAGATAGGAGGCTGCAGGGTTTTAACCCAGTGATGATGGAGGAATGTGATATGTGTCCAAGTTGGGATGATGTGTGACTTGAGGCAGGATTTAATCAAGGGGATTTCATGCTGGAGACCCGAGTGGCCTCCTTTGAAAAAGGCCTGCTGGAATTAAGTGTAAAAGAGGCACTTACAGTGGCCAGCAGCGGACCTCCCATGGGATCAAGGGTCCTGCGGGGGGGAATTCTGCCCATTTAGAACTGCTAGCCAATCAAAGACCAGCAGCTGTGCATGTCAGACAGCGCCATCTGGAGTTGTGGCAGCTGTCAGCGATGGATCAGGGAGAAGGCTGGGATCACTGAGTGTCCCAGGCCTGAGTGAGAGCATGTTGGGGAGGAGAGTGGTGAGAGAGTCTCGAAGCGGAATACTAAGTGCCTTTGAACAAAGGATTGCCTATAGAAGCCCACAAGGCAACCTGACACAGTGTTGTATTTCATGCTCCCCACTTGCCGAGTCCCCCACCATCACCCTGCTGGTATTCAACTGTCAACAAAGGGGTGAGGCCGTTAAGTGGATATTACTTTCCCACTTAAGGCCCGCTATCGGTGGACTTATCGGGTCAGAGATGGGGAATTGGCGCGGCACCCATCCGCCATCATCTGGCCAACTTGATTTAGGGGCTGTTTAGCACACTGGGCTAAATCGCTGGCTTTGAAAGCAGACCGAGGCAGGCCAGCAGCACGGTTCAATTCCCGTAACAGCCTCCCCGAACAGGCGCCGGAATGTGGCGACTAGGGGCTTTTCACAGTAACTTCATTGAAGCCTACTTGTGACAATAAGCAATTTTATTTCATTTCATTTCATTCATTTCATTAAATGCCTCCCCATTCAAACGCGACATGCGGGATGGCATTAACATTCTGCACTTGGAGATGAAGGGGCTGGTGCTCCCATGTACCTCTTCTCGTTTTCGGAGGCTTTGTGGGAGGTGCTGATGAAGAACCCTTGGTGACTTGCTGCAGTGCATCCTGAAGACAGTGCACACAGTTATAGGACACTGGTAGCACAGGGAATGGATGTTTAAACACAACTTCAGGAAATGAAGTAAGTGCAATAGTGATCAAGATAGGAGAGACTATACATGATCTAGAAAAAGAACAGGGTTGGTGGGTCAAAGGTCCACTTTTCAACTTCTATTTATGTTTTTGATTTCCTGTAATAAGCTTCTCTGTTTAATGTTAATTTGGTATAGATACATGATTGTAGTCTCCATGTCTCAGAACCTAACATTCCTTTCCTGATCATAGTGTTTAACCGTAATTGGTAAAAACACTTGTCAAAATATTTATTAACATGCAGCCTGTGCCCACACATGAATTTTATTGTATAATGGAGAAGTTGTTTGGGTGCCTGGCAAAAATTCATCATCTGGTTTTCATGGAACAAAACATTAGAACCACATTATGGCCAATAGTTGAACACAGCAGTCATATAATAAGTTCTATTTTTTTGAAAAGCAAACTTTAAATATTGCTGTAACTACCACTTTTGTACTTTCAGGGAGCACAATATTAGCAGAATATTGAAGTCTGGGAACAATTGAGATAGAATTAGTGATGCAGTGGTATCTTCAATGTGTTTGTTGGTTAGTTTTAAACTGTGAAACATTAAAGCTATATTTACAACGCAATTGTTCTATCAGTTTGGAGTGATATTGCTTCAGTTATCGGCTAAATCAAATGTGCACCTCAGCAAGGTGGGGTGAGAATCCCTGCATGTCAACCCTGAGTCAAGATTTACACAATCTCTTGGATGTTGCAAATGCTAGCTTAAAAAGGTTTTTAACATGTAAAATAAATGTATAGTTACATCATCCACAGCATGCTATTTTTAACTGGTGTAAGTTTTAACTTTTTGCAACATGCTCTTAGCAGTTTAATTGAGCACAAAATACTTGTGACTGCCAACTCTGGGAAGGAACTGTCGGAAAAGAAGGAGTTGGGAATAGCAACTCCAATGGGGTTCTCCTGCTCACCAAATGCGCGGACCACCAGCTTGTCTTCACTAATACACTGTTCCACCAAAAAGACAAGTTCAAGACCTCGGGAGATATCCAAGATCAAAGCACTGGCACAGGGCCGACAATGTCATTGTCCGATCCTAGGTCCAAAAGGATGCCCTCATCACCAAAGTGATGACCAGTGCAGATGATTACTGGGCAGACAGCCAGGTCATCCGCTCCTCTATATCCATCAAACTCCACCAGAATTAGTGTAAGATGAAGAAACAGCTCGGACAAAATGTTGAGCGGCTCCAAGAGCCAAGCATGCAAGCGAGCTAACAATGTCTTCTACAAAATCTCCAAAGCATTCATTCTAATGGAGAGGAAGAAAACTGGAAAGAACTCATGACAGCCATCACATCCAGTTGTGACGAATTCATCGGCTACAAGACCAGGAATCACCAAGACAAGTTTGAAGAGAACGACCACACCATCGAAGACCCCATCAACAAGAAGAGGACAGCTCTCCACACTTGGGAAAAATTACATCACCAGCAAAGCGAAGAGGCACAAGAAACTAGGGAAATTAAGAACCAATGGTGGACTGTCAAAGCCAAGGAGCTGCAACTCCTCGCTGACAAGCACAGCAGCCAAGCCTTCTTCAGTGCCACCAAGGCAATGTAAACTCTAGGCCTCAAATGTTACAGAGTAAGGAGGCAGCCCTTTTGAGAGTCAGAGAAAACATCAACCTTTGATGGAGAGAACACGTCAATTAACTCTCAAACTGTGACACAATCATAGATCATAGAATTTACAGTGCAGAAGGAGGCCATTTGGCCCATCGAGTCTGCACCGGCTCTTGGAAAGAGCACCCTACCCAAGATCAACACCTCCACCCTATCCCCATAACCCAGTAACCCCACCCAACACTAAGGGCAATTTTGGACACTAAGGGCAATTTATCATGGCCAATCCACCTAACCTGCACATCTTTGGATTGTGGGAGGAAACCGGAGCACCCGGAGGAAACCCACGCACACACGGGGAGGATGTGCAGACTCCGCACAGACAGTGACCCAAGCCGGGTCATAGATGAGTACGTGTTTGAGGAAATTCCCCAACTCCCTATCAAAGATAATCTTGGACTCCCACCAATGGATGAAATTGAAACCATCATTAAACACAAGAAGATTGGAAAAGCTGCAGGAGTGGACAGGATTCCAGCTGAGTTTTCAGATTTGGAGGAGATGAGATCACCCATCTACTCCATCAACTGATCCTGAAAATCTGGGACAGAGCCGAAATCCCTGCCAACTTCAGGGACGTTGTCATTGCCACGATCTACAAGAAAAGAGACGAGGCGGACAATGGGAACTGCTGAAAAATCTCCGTACTCTCCATTGCCGGGAAGATCATCACCCAAACCCTCGCCAGCTGCCTTTTCCCAGTCTCTGAAAAAATCTTTCCGGAAAGCTAGTGTGTCTTCCAACCAAACCGTGGAACAATGGACATGATTTTCGACAACTTTAAGAGAAATGCCAGGAGCAACATCAACCAGTCTACATGGCCTTCATCGATCTGACCAAGGCTTTTGCTTTTGACTCTGTCAGTCAGGAAGTGCTGTGGAAGACCCTGTCAAAGGTATGTCCAGAGAAAGTCATCAACATCCTCCGGCTCCTCCACGGCAAGATGTCGGTGACAGTCCTCACCGACGGAAAGAAAACAGAAACCTTTGAGGCCAAGACTGGAGTCAAGCAAGGATGTGTCATTGCCCCCACCCTTTTCTCCATTTTCAATGCCACCACCCTTCACCTTGTCAGGAACAAGCTTTGAGGTAGAGTGGACATCGCCTACAGGCTGAACAGAAAACATTTCAATATGAACCTCTTGAAATCCAAGAAGAATGCTATACTGACATCGCTCATGAAACTTCAGTATGCTGATGACAATGCCATCTCCGCTCTCTCAGAAGAAAATATCCAAGCCATGCTTGATGCCTTTGTGGAAGCATACCAAGGAATCAGTCTCAGTCTCAACCTGAGGAAGATTCAAGCCCTTTACCAACCCACCCCAGGGCAAGATCTGGTCTCTTCCTCCATCAAGATCAACGGAGAAATCCTTCCAAATGTGAAACATTTCCCTTACCTGGGGAACCATCTCTCATCGTAGGCAGAGATCCAACATCATATCCAATCCACAAGAGCCGCCTTTGGACACTTAAGGATGAGAGTCTTCAATGGCCGCAACATCTGTGCTGATACTAAGATCCTCTTGTACCAGGCAGTCACCCTCCCAACTCTTTATACAGCTCAGAAATTTGGACTAGGTACAAACAACACCTCAAGGCCTAGGAGAAGAATCATCAACGCTGTCTGAGACGGATTCTCTGCATCATCTGGGAGGACAGGGGTACTAATGTCAGTGCCCTTGAAGGAGCCAAGACCACCAGCATCGAGGCCAAGATTGCCCGAAACCAACTCCGCTGGGCCGGCCAACTGCTTAGGATGCCAGAGTCCCAACTGCCAAAGCAATTCTTCTTCATCCAGCTCTATAAATGTTCCCAAACAAGAGCTGGACAAAGGCAATACTTCAAAGACACCCTGAAGGCTTGTGGCGGTATCCACCTATATTAAAGGCTGATCAGAACTGATTTTATATTAAATCATATATTCACTTTATATTGAAAGCTGATCAGAGCTGATGCTATATTAAATCATGTATTTAACCCTATATTAAAAGCTGATGACTGATTAAGTCCATTATCAATGTAAACCATTACTTATTGCAATAATGTTTTTTAATATATTATCTTTGTAAGAGTCCAGATTCAGTGAACTCATTAAGTCGTGTGGCCTTGTCTGGAAATAAGCTCTGCCAACTAAGGGAGGATATAATTTATAGAGTGGCCTTGCTACTATGGGGGCTACTGCTTGGCAAGAGACCCTGCTAAGAAGGGAGGCTGGTGTTTTTCTAGAGATAGCTACCGGAGGTATCAAACTCGTTTCTTTAGAAACAGGTGCCCTGTTAGGCCTCCCTGAAATTAAGGCCTTGCCAACCAAGAGAGAGAATGTTCTTTGTCTCGAAATAACTGTGGGGAGTTAACTTGTTTTTCAGAAGCAAGGGGCTATGCTAAAACTCCCCTCGAACTCCCTAGATCTCCCTGAGTGTAAAAACAATATAAATAATCAAGCAAAATTTGCAAAAGTTAGAGTTTCGCTTGGAGAGCTGTTGAGGAGATTACTGGGTGTTTATTGGAGTAAACTGACATATCTCGACTCGTAGAATTCTGCTCATGATTGAGCATCAAATTCCGAGACTACTAGTCATTGTAAGTATGAAATGTGTGTAGCTTAATCAATTATGTAGTTAAGAAGGTCACAGGCTAACTCATCACGTATCCTGTATCTGTCAAACTATCATTTATCAAAACACTTGTATTACCCTTTTTTCTTTAAATAAATTGCGTATATATTTTACCATACAGATCCGTGTCTATTTTAATAAATAAGTGTGACATTTATCTAAGACTCATCATATTCTCACCCTCTGAGGCTATATGGAGGGTCACTTGCCCATGCCTAGCTCTCAAGAATTAGAAATATTTAGTCGACGTTAAGGATAAGATAGTCACTAAGTCACAGTTTCTCCTGTACACTTAAGGTAGTGAACGCAAGGCACATTGTGTATACTATAATTAGATCTCCCATATAGCGAGTCTTACTTCAGATATTCACAAGAACCTGTCTGGTAGCTTACAACCTCGAATAATCAGGAAGATTTTGGATAAATACTCCTCAACTGTCACAGGCTTACCTCAAGAAATGCAACATAGGCATCAACACCTGGGAGACTCTTATTCAGAAGAGACCACTTGGAGGAACCTCCTGATTGAAGCGGCACTATTCTTTGAGAACACCCAACAGTAGGAGGAGGTCCGGAAAAGGAGCCTGAGATAGGTATACCTAATGTCCAAGGACCCCGATTGCCAAAGAAGAAGAATACTTGTGCATCTTAACATGAGGATGCACTGGCAATGTGAGAGAGCATTTCCAAACTATCCAGTTAAAGGTAGGTTTATACCCCAGCACTGTGTAAGACTATTGCTGTCCAGAAAGTGAGAAAATCACTTAGTTTCCTACTGATGTCAGTATTAAAGACACTCTTTTAAAAAAAAAAAGGCAACTCTGCTTTATTGTTTTATTTTGTTTCCTTGGCATTTGACTGTATTGAAATGAAACACCGATCTGTGACATTTATTTGATGCTCAAAACACAGATGACGGTGTTTCCTAAACAGCGTTAAATTTACTCTGATTTTATTCAGAGTCATCAAAACCTGCACCACGGGATCACAGGCATGAGTGGATTATGGGATAAATCCAATTATATAGCACTGCAGTTTTCTGTTCACATGATGCACATCAGTCAATGATACAGAAAAGGTAGTCCGAATGTTTAATTTTAAGTGAATGTGTTTTTTCAAAAAATTTTGCATTCATAACACGGTTTCCATAGCGATGAGGGTTCAGCTTCGGCTGCATTCTACTTATTGCTTTGCTCTTGTGATGTGAGAATGTGGAGTTGAAGAACTAGCAGGGTTACAGAAAACAAAGTGAGGGTGTGGATTGAAACATGCATGCTCTTCTGAAGAGCCAGCATTGATCTGGTGGGTTGAATGGCCTGCCTCTGTATTGCACATTTCTCTGATTTCAGGAATACTCCAATGTTCTCATCAATACAGAAATTCCTATTTTCCGCAGGAATCCTTGACCCTCCATGTGAATATGGGAAACATTTCTGAGTGGCCATTTTTGCGTCAGATTATCACTGGCTGCCAACATTCTCCAGGAGGCTCAAAGAGAGCATGGAATCTTGCTTTTTATCTGCCGTCTTGTCGAAACCAGGAGAAAACCTTTTGTCAGTCATATCGGCTCAGTGGGTAAATCGCATCACTTGGACAGTAGAGTAGAGAAAAATGTGTGAGGAGGAGGAGGGAGGATGAAGAAAGGAAAATGGAAACTGAAAGATACAATGGAATAAAGAAAGAAAGTAGAACTGAAAGATCAATCCCCGAACACTGAGAAAAACATAGGATCGGACTGCAGGTCCCAAAATAATGACCAAAAGAGAGAAGCAAACAAGAAAACCACAGGAATTTTCTCTATGGGGGAGCCCAGCACATCTGTGCAAAAGCTAAGGCTGTAGCATTCGCAACAATCTTCAGCCAGAAGTGTCGAGTGGACGATCCATCCCTAGCATCACAGATGTCAGTCTTCAGCCAATGTGATTCACCACACGTGATATCAAGAAATGGCTGAAGGCACTGGATACTGCAAAGGCTTTGGGCCCTGACAATATTCCGGAAGTAGTACTGAAGACTTGTTTTTCAGAACTTGCTGCACCCCTAGCCAACATGCTTCAGTACAGCAAAAACACCATCTACCAGGCAATGTGAAAAATTGTTCAAATGTGTTTCGTCCACAAAAAGCAGAACAAATCTAACCCGGCCAATTACAAGCCCATCAGCCTCCTTGCGATCATCAGCAAAATGATAGAAGGGGTGGTCAACAGTGCTATCGAGCACCACTTAGTCAGCAATAACCTGCTCACTGAAACTCACTTTGGGTTTTGCCGGAGCTACTCAGCTCCTGACCTCTTTCCATTCTTCGTCTGAACATGGACAAAATAGCTGAACTCAAGGCGAACTGAGAGTGATTATCCTTGGTATCAAGGCCGTATTTAACTGTGGGTGACATCAAGGAGCCTTGGAAAAATGGAAGTCCATGCTAATCGGGGGACGAATACAAATAGTTGGAGTCACAAGTAGCATCAAAGATTGTGTTTGTTGGATGGTAATCATCTCAGTTCCAGGACATTGCTGCAAGAGTTCTTCAGAGTAGTGTCCTCGGATCAACAATCTTAATGTTTCATCAATGCCCTTCCTTCCATCTTAATGTCAGAAGTAGGGATATTCGCTGAAAATTGCATAATGTTCAGCACCATAATTTATGACTCCTCAGATACTGAAGCAGACCTTACCAATATGCAGCAAGGCCTGGACAACATTCATGCTTGGACTGATAAGTGACAAGTAACTTTTGTGTCACAAGTGCCAGGCAAGGACAGCATGATGATGTAGTGGTTAGCACTGTTGCCTCATTACGCCGAGGACCCAGGTTCGATCCTGGCCCCGGATCATTGTCTGTGTGGGGTTTGCACATTCTTCATGTGACTACGTTGTCTCACTCCCACAACCCAAAAAGATTTGCAGGGTCAGTGGATTGGCCACGCTAAATTGCTCCTTAATTGGAAAAAAATAATTGGATATACTAAATTTATTTGAAAAAAGAAAAATAAGTGCCAGGCAATGAACATCTCCAACAAGAGAGAATCCAACCATGGCATTCAATGGCATTACCATTGCTGAATGTTCCACTATCAACACCCTGGGCGTTGCCATTGACAAGAAACTGAACTGAACCAGCCATATAAATACTTTGGCTACAAGAGCAGAGCAGAGGCCAGGAGTTCTGCAATGAGTTACGCACCTCCTGACTCTCCAAAGCCTGTCCACCACTTAAAAGGCATAAGTAAGGCGTGTGATGGAATACTCTACTTGCTGGACGAGCTTGTGCAGCTCCAAGAAGACATCACAACATTCGGAACAAAGCAGCCCAGATGATTGGCACACCATCCACCACCTTCAACATCCACTCCCTCCACCACCAACGCACAATGGAAATAATGGTGGAATTTCTTTCTCCTTTACTTGGGAATACTAAACCCATTGTAACACACTAACAGCTGAGCTAGCTGAGTGCTCTTCCAGCCTGCATAGTTCAGCAGCACATCACACAGTTCACTCACCCACTGAAATTTTTTGATAGCTCCCCGCATTGTCAATTACAAATGTTCTTTTGTCATCGCCTTTCATCAACTAGTGAAGTGCGGCGGGATATCCTGAGATGCAGAATCAATGTAAGTTCTTAATTTCTTTAATTGATTGGCCCTGAAATTAGGCTGGGAATATGAACATATGATTTAACAGCACATTTGGAATTCCTCTCTGTACTGTATTTGTTGGGAAGTTATTCTATTTAAAATAAATGGGTTAATACCTGAGCTGAAATAACAAAGGAATTTTAGATGAACCCATTAACTAATTGTACATTGGTATCTTAACATAATTTCAAAACTGGATTTAAATACGTTCATGATTGTTCTGCCTGGGAGATGCATGAATCTAACATGACACAAAACCTGCTGCCATCAAATCGGGAACAGATATCCATGTAACAAGATGAGGGGGGGGGCGATTCTCCAATATTGGGCCCAAGTGTTTGCGCCGTCGTGAACGCCGTTGCGTTTCAGGACGGCGCGAACCGCGCCCGAATACGCCAAATTCTGGCCCCCACGGGGCTAGCTCGGCACTGGAGTGGTTCACGCCGATCCAGCCTCCTTGCGCGGCGCCAAATGGGTGCTGCGCCAACCTGCGCATGCGCAGTTGGGCCGTGCCAACCTGCGCATGCGCGGGGGACTTCTTTTGTGCACCGGCCCCGACCAACATGGGGTCGGTGTTCAGGGGCCGGACGTGCCAGGAAATAGGCCCGGGGCGGGGGAGCCCGGCCTGCCGATCGGTGGGCCCCTATCGCGGGCCAGACCCCATTGGAGGCCCCCCCCCCGGTGAAGGAGCCCCCCTCCACACACACACACACACCCCTCCCCCACACACACACAGGCCGCTCCCCCTGACCGTTCCTGCAGAGTTCCCGCCGGCAGCGATCAGGGGTGAACGGCGCCGGCGGGACTCTGTCGTATCGGTGCGGCCGCTCGACCCATCCGGGCCGGAGAACCGGCGGCCCTGCCGATTCCCGTGGCCGGTGCCGTGCCAAACGCGGCGGCGCAAATGCCGCCGATTCTCCGCACCTCGGATAATCGCGCGCCGGCGTCGGGGCGGCGTAGCGCGGTTATGGCGATTCTCCGGACCGCCGCGGGGCTCAGAGAATCGCCCCCCAGGTTTTTCTGATGGTAACATTTTTAACTTCTCCCCACAGCTCATGGGGTTTAATATTGTAGCCAGTGCTTTTGCTGATCAGTTTTAAATTAACCCCCTTGGAAGTGGATGCCAAACCCTCTGGTTCTACTACTCTGGAGCTGGAGTGAAGTTGCTTGTCATGGTCTGTTTTATCTTGTGTCTTTAGAATTTAAAAAATAGCAATCGACCCACTGTGACAGGATACAAGATAAAAAGTCCAATCTGTGTCTCTTTACCTTTACTGCCTTCACCTGTGTTATCAATTGCCAGTGCTCTTCTGAACTTTTCTAGCTAATTTCCTTCACAATTTCACCAGCAAAGTAAGCCCTTTACATGTCTTGGGGCTCTTTCTCTTCTATTCTAACTCTGCCAAACAAACATGGTAATCTTCTGAACTGCGTTTAGGTGTTCTGCTGATCCCTAACGCCCACCATTTTAGTTACCTTACCTTCACAACATTACAGTTCCCAGAACTAAACATTACCTCTAAGATATTGACATGAACCATGAACTAGATACTCGATTACTTTTTAAAACAAACCTTGATTTCTAGACTAAGATCGTCAGAAGCACATTAATGCCATGTTTGGCTGGCACAAGCAGTCTCAGTGATCCAAACCCTTATCAAGTTCAGCCTGAGCGATGGATACCTTTATCCTGTTGAAATAAATTCCATATCATCCAGATTCGTTAGATCCATTTCTTTTGTAAGTTCCCAAGGCACATTGGCTCAGTTACCTCACTTTTGTTTGCACTTTTTTGCATCGGTCCTTTGAGTCTATATTGCTCATTAGCGAACTACTCACATCAAATAGTGACTCGACAGATTTGACCTCTTTGATTGTTTACTGATGAATATATTATCCGATGCATTACTGCATGGAAAACCAATACATGGTACTCTTTTCTAAATGTGAGAAAGGCAAAAATGATGCAGGTTTGCTTTCACACAATGGTCTGGATTTTCACACCCGAGTTGGGTAATAGAAAGTGGGGAATTTCCCAGCTTGCTGCACTCACATTGGGGGAAAAAGTGCCCCAAGTGGCAGGATCTTCATTCCGGGTAGGGAGTGGTTGGGTGCTGGATGGAGTTGGGCCTCTGCCCATGGACACAGATAAAATGGGGCCACACGGGATTCCGGGTGCTGGAGCAGGCTGTTTAAAAGTTTTCTGGGACTCAGTCTCAATTGTTTTCTTAAATTTTAGGTGCTCTAACACTCACCTCAAAACCCCCTCACACTCTACCCATGTCTCATGCCTATACATGTCAACTCGTGCCACCCATCCATCTTCAATGACCCCTCATACTCCCCACGGCAACCAGTGACCCCTAGCCCACCGAATAACCTTATATACCTATGCCAATCTGGTGCCAACTCATCACCCCCCACCCCCACCCTAGTCGGTGCCATGGTCCCTTTACAGCCCCATTCCAAATGAGTACTGACTCATGCAAACTCCTCATACCCTATCAAACACCCTTTGTCCTCACACTCTCCATGCCAACTCATCCAATATCAATCATGGGCAGACATACCTCAGGAAATAAAATAAAGTTCTAAATATTTATTACAGAGTTCACTACATAAACAAAAAAGTGCCATCATTCATGAATGCTCATTCAAAATCTTTAAATCCCTTGGAGTATTTAGTCCCTTATCAAAACATACTCCTAAATCAAAAACAGCTAATCTTTTAATAACCTTTCTGAGTTGTCCATCAAACTGTGAACTTACTATTACTCCCCCGACAACCTCTCCTCTGTGACCATGATAGCTTTTGGAAAACAACCAAGCATTAATAATGCAATAATGATGTGCACCATCTCTGACCCTCCCTCCACTCCAGCCGAGAGTACTTTTGGCAAAGGGGGTCATGTAACAAATGTTAGGTGGCCAGCTCACCATCTTCCAGCCCATCCCTATCCCCATTATACAGAGGGTGGATAAGGCACCACGAGCCAACCCAGCTTAGGTCTATTGAGGCCCTTAAGTGACTATTTATTGCACTCTTTAAGCCCTCAAACCACTTCCATTGCCTTTAAGATGCTGGGGAGTGACAAGGTTATGTCCTTTGGAAGGTGTCCTGAGTGTTCGGGTGTACACCTTCACATCTAAAGATGTGGCCCCCCTCCCTTGGTGCCTGTCCATTTGGTCTCAAAAATACATCTCGAGGGTCACATGTGCGACCCTCAGTTTGTTTAGGCCACCCCACATCATAATGCGCTGCAGCCCTCCCATGGCACCCCACCCCATTGTAAAATTCAGCCCGATAGCACTTAGGGCTATATCAACAAGCAAGTTTGAAACTACTAGCGCAGATTTTGTTTCAACTCTCACAAACACAAGCAGGCAGTTTTTTTTTCTCTCAATTGTTAAAGGACTGACCATTTAAATAACTTGACTGTTTGACAGTTCTACATATCTTATTCACATTTATGGTTTCTCTGAAGATTCATAACTCCTACATTGCAGAATAAGACCCCTTGCTTCAGTGTCATTAGGGTCTGTTTGAATTCAACATGAGTTCAAATAGCCCTGCTGAATTTGGGATTCCCAGATGTGGGAGTTACTTCTTGCCTCTGTTCTCAGCCCCCACTGCCGATATTGGATCTGTTGGAAATTAAGGCGGTCTTCTAGTCCCGAGCTCCGCCTGTCATTTTGTAAAGTCCCCAGGATCTTCACAGTAGCACAGAAATCCAGGCCAATGTTTCAGTACAAATTTGAAGAGGATAGTTGATCCACAGGCATCAACTGACCCCCATTTGGAGTACCTTGAATATTGTGCCTAAATTTATGTAAACAGAAAATATAATTACTCTCAAGACACAGAATTGAAACACACAGTTGATTTCTGGAATGAGGTGTTCTTTTATGGGGACAACTGAAGGAAGCTGACATTTTCCTTTGGACGAGACTTTATTTTTATTTGTTCAGGGGATGTGGCCATCACTGGCTGGGACAGAATTTATTGCCCATTCCTAATTGCCCTTCAACTGAGTCACTTGCTTGGCCATCTCAGAGGGAATTTAAGAGTAAATAACATTTGTGTAGATCTGGAGTCACATGTAGGCCAGAACAAGTAAGGACGGCAGATTTCCTTCCCTAAAGGATATTCGTGAACCTGATGGGTTTTTACGACAATCAACAATGGTTTTATGGTCATTATTAGACTTTTAACTCCCGTTTTTTACTGAATTCAAATTTCACCATCTGCAATGGTGGGATTCGAACCTCAGTCAAAGAACAAAGAAAAGTACAGCACAGGAACAGGCCCTTCGGCCCGCCAACCTGTGGCGACCATGCTGCCCGTCTAAACTAAAATCTTCTACACTTCCGGGGTCTGTATCCCTCTATTCCCATCCGATTCATGTATTTGTCAAGATGCCCCTTAAATGTCACTATCATCCCTGCTTCCACCACCTCCGGCAGCGAGTTCCAGGCACCCACTACCCTCTGTGTAAAAAAAAAAAAACGTGCCTTGTACATCTCCTCTAAACCTTGCCCCTCGCACCTTAAACCTATGCCCCTTAGTAATTGACCCTCTACCCTGGGAAGAAGCCTCTGACTATCCACTCTGTCTATGCCCCTCATAATTTTGTAGACCTCTATCAGGTCGGCCCACAACCTCCGTTGTTCCAGTGAGAACAAACCAAGTTTATTCAACCACTCCTCATAGCTAATGCTCTCCAAACCAGACAACATTCTGGTAAATCTCTTCTGCACCCTCTCTAAAGCCTCCACAGCCTTCTGGTAGTGTGGCGACCAGAATTGAACACTATACTCCAAGTGTGGCCTAACTAAGGTTCTATACAGCTGTAACGTGACTTGCCAATTCTTATACTCTATGCCCCGGCCAATGAAGGCAAGCATGCCGAATGGATTCTTGACTACCTTCTCCACCTGTGTTGCCCCTTTCAGTGACCTGTGGACCTGTACACCTAGATCTCTTTGACTGTCAATACTCTTGAGGGTTCTACCATTCACTGTATATTCCCTACCTGCATTAGAGCTTCCAAAATGCATTACCTCACATTTATCCGGATTAAACTCCATCTGCCATCTCCCCGTCCAAGTCTCCAAACAATCTAAATCCTGCTCTATCCTCTGACAGTCCTCATCGCTATCCGCAACTCCACCAACCTTTGTGTCGTCTTCAAACTTACTAATCAGACCAGTTACATTTTCCTCCAAATCATTTATATATACTACGAACAGCAAAGGTCCTAGCACTGATCCCTGCGGAACACCACTAATCACAGCCCTCCAATCAGAAAAGCACCCTTCCATTGCTACTGTCTGCCTTCTATGACCTAGCCAGTTCTGTATCCATCTTGCCAGCTCACCCCTGATCCCATGTGCCTTCACCTTTTGTACCAGTCTGCCATGAGGGACCTTGTCAAAGGCCTTACTGAAGTCCATATAGACAACATCCACTGCCCTACCTGCATGAATCATATTTGTGACCTCTTCAAAAAACTAGATCAAGTTAGTGAGAGATGACCTCCCCTTCACAAAACCGTGCTGCCTCTCGCTAATACGTCCATTTGCTTCCAAATGGGAGTAGATCCTGTCTCGAAGAATTCTCTCCAGTAATTTCCCTACCACTGATGTAAGGCTCACTGGCCTGTAGTTCCCTGGATTATCCTTGCTACCCTTCCTAAACAAAGGAACAACATTGGCTATTCTCCAGTCCTCCGGGACTTCACCTGAAGACAGTTTGGATCCAAAGATTTCTGTCAAGGCCTCAGCAATTTCCTCTCTAGCCTCCTTCAGTATTCTGGGGTAGGTCCCATCAGGCCCTGGACTTATCTACCTTCATATTTTTCAAGATGCCCAACACCTCGTCTTTTTGGATCTCAATGTGACCCAGGCTATCTATACACCCTTCTCCAGACTCAACATCCACCAATTCCTTTTCTTTGGGTGAATACTGATGCAAAGTATTCATTTAGTACCTCGCCCATTTCCTCTGGCTCCACACATAGATTTCCTTGCCTATCCCTCAGTAGGCCAACCCTTTCCATGGCTACCCTCTTGCTTTTTATGTACGTGTAAAAAGCCTTGGGATTTTCCTTAACCCTATTTGCCAATGACTTGTCGTGACCCCTTTTAACCCTCCTGACTCGTTGCTTAGGTTCCTTCCTACTTTCCTTATATTCCACACAGGCTTCGTCTGTTCCCAGCCTTCTAGCCCTGACAAATGCCTCCTTTTTCTTTTTGGCGAGGCCTACAATATCCCTTGTTATCCAATGTTCCTGTAATTTGCCGTATTTATCCTCCTTCCACACAGGAACATGCCGGTCCTGAATTTCTTTCAACTGACATTTGAAAGCCTCACACATGTCAGATGTTGATTTACCCTTAAACATCCGCCCCCAGTCTAGGTTCTTCAGTTCCTGCCTAATATTGTTAGAATTAGCCTTCCCCCAATTTAGCACATTCCCCCTAGGATCACTCTTATCCTTGTCCACCAGCACTTTAAAACTTATTGAATTGTGGTCACTGTTCCCGCAATGCTCCCCTACTGAAACTTCTACTACCTGGCCGGGCTCATTCCCCATTACCAGGTCCAGTGCAGTCCCTTTCCTAGTTGGACTAACTACATATTGTTTTAAGAAGGCCTCCTCGATGCTCCTTACAAACTCTGCCCCATCCAAGACCCTAGCACTAAGTGAGTCCTAGTCAATATTGGGGAAGTTGAAGTCTCCCATCACAACAACCCTGTTGCTTTTACTCCTTTCCAAAATCTGTCTACCTATCTGCTCTTCTATCTCCCATTGGCTGTTGGGAGACCTGTAGTAAACCCCCAACATTGTGACTGCACCCTTCTTATTCCTGACCTCTACCCATATAGCCTCGCTGCCCTCTGATGTGTCCTCCTGTAGTACAGCTGTGATATCCTCCCTAACCAGTAGCTCAACTCCGCCACCACTTTTACATCCCCCTCTATCCTGCCTGAAACATCTAAATCCTGGAACGTTTAGCTGCCAATCATGTCCTTCCCTCAACCAGGTCTCTGTAATGGCAACAACATCACAGTCCCAAGTACTAATCCAAGCTCCAAGTTCATCTGCCTTACCCGTTATACTTCTTGCATTAAAACATATGCACTTCAGGCCACCAGACCCGCTGTTTTCAGCAACATCTCCCTGTCTGCTCTGCCTCAGTCCCCAGAGCATTGACTTGGGTCCCTGGATTACTCATTTAGTGAAAATACCATGGCGCCTAAATAACTTCATGGAAAGAATTAACAAAAAAAATCCCAAAAAATTGTTCCCCATGTGACCAAGTAACACATATTAAAAATACAAAGTTTTGGGGCCCATTTTCAGGATGCAGAAATTCATGCAGCGTATGCAAGAGACAACCAATCTGCTACTGCTAATTTACCACCGCCACTGAAAAGGGGAAACATCCCCGACAGGTACAAAGGCTTCAGCAAATGTTGGTACTGTGGCTGTAAAAACTTGTGCTCTGCTTGACTGCGTTCATTTTCTTATATTCATTGGAATGCCAGCAATTATATTTTCAGCTTTCCTGTTGTCTTTGTAACACAAACCGCCCTATGGCTGAGCAGAAGAATGCGGAAAACAACTGAGAACAACAGAGTCTTTTTGTGACTGAAAATATTTGCTCACGATTCATGTTGGTGTCCAAATGCCTCTGTCACTGGAATGTGCTGAATGTGAAAGGGAACTTTTGGGATTATGCAGTTTCAGCCTCTTAGAATCCATAGAATCCCTACAGTGCAGAAGGAGGCCATTCGGCCCATTGGGTTTGCACTGACCTTCCGAAAGAGCACCCCACCTAGGCCCACTCCCCTATCCCTGTAACCCCACCTAATCTGCAAATCGTTTGGACACTAAGGGACAAATTATCATGGCCAATCCACTTAACCTGCACATCTTTGAGCTGTGGGAAGAAACTGGAGCACTCAGAGGAAACCCACGGAGACACTGGGATAATGTGCAAACTCCACAAGACAGTCACCCAAGGCCGGAATTGAACCTGGGTCCCTGGCGCTGTGAGGCAGCAGTGCTAACCATCGTGCCACCATGCAGCCTGCTCCGCCATCCTTTGCACATACAATTGGTTACAATGAAACAGCCAAGAGAATTGTGAAGGAGAAAATTGTTTGTCTAATTTCTTTCAATTTCAAATCTATACGTTTCAATTTTCTGAGGGCGTGGGGACAGGGATAATCTACAATCAATATTGGCAAGTCTCAAGAGTGTTAGCTGTGTCTCAGTTGGTCACATTCTTGCCCTCTGAAGCACAAGGTTCTGGATTCAAGTCCCATTCCAGGTCTTGAGCTCATTAGAAAAACAAATTCAAGGTTTATATCCCAGTGCAGGCTGGGGGGGGAGTGCAGCACTGTCAGAGGTGCTGTCATTCATCCCATCGCCCTGTTCAGATGGATGTAAAATATCCCTTTATACGATTTGAAGAAGTGTAGGGAGAGCTATTCCAGATGTCCTGCCAATATCTGTCCCTCAATCAAGATTGCAAACAGATATTTCTGATGTTAATCGCTTTTGCAATACCGATGTTAGCCTGTGATGCTAAAACGTGATGGGAGGAGTACAAGTTGATCTTGACTGGGGCATAAATCATTTTTGTTTAGTTGCTGTGCTTCATAACAGGTTAATTACTATTCAGTTTGTAAATGTCTGAGTCATCGATAAGAATGTCTTCCATCAGAGGGTTCTAAATTATGGGACTGTGGGCAGTTTATCCAACCCCACAAGGCCTGCTGACTCATCTCCTGTAGGCAATCGCTGAATGGAACAACAAGTTCAAATAGTTTGTTTGTAACTTACCCCTCACAGGTGAAAGGAAAGCACCTCGATGTATTTTTAGTTGGAATTTAAATCTGCAATTTAGATTTTAGGGTGGGAGGAGTGTTCAATCGTAAGTCATAGCATATAAGTCCATCCCATTTTCTGACACTAAAAATGACGTTTTTGCATATACTCTGCGTAAGTGAGCATAAGGCCACATGGGCTGTGTTGCGAAGATGGGCAGAAGTTTAAGACAAGACCACACAGAGCACACCCTGCATGCTGATTAGTTGCTGTTGATCCTATCAATTGCTTATTAATGCACTAATAGTCTTTAAGAAGCTGGAGCTTTTCTTCCTCTTGCTTATTTGTTAAAAGATGAGAACATGATTTAAGAGTAGCAGTACTTCTGACCACTTTTTATGGGCCTACAGCACAAGCTACTCAAATTGACTTGTCCACAGATTTTAAAATGGGTCATTGGGTGATTAATCTTTCACTAACAGTCATGTTTTGTACGGTGCTGAAACTGTATGATGTTAGTCCGGAGTTCAGACCCAACCTGAAATGGGGAAACGCTGGGCGGAATTCTCCGAACCCCCGCCGGGTGGGCGGCATGAATCCTATTCCAACGCCGGCTGCCGAATTTCTCCGGTGCCGGTTTTCGGGCGGGGATCACGCCGCGCCAGTCGGGGGCCGTTGGCAGCGGCTCTCCGGGCCCCGATGGGCCGAGTGGCCGCGCGTTCCTGGCCAGTCCCGCCGGCGTGAAATGGACATGGTCCATCCCGGCGGGACCTGGCTTGGAGGGCGGTTAGCGGAGTCCCCGGGGTGGGGGGATCCGGTCCTGGGGGGGCCCCCACGGTGGCCTAGCCCGCGACTGGGGCCCACCAATCTGTGGGCTGGCCTGTGCCGTGGGGCCACTCTTTCCCTCCACGCCGGCCTCTGTAAGGCTCCGCCATGGCCGGCGCGGAGAAGAAACCCCCTGCGCATGCGCAGGATACACGCCGGCGGCCCCCTTTAAGACGGAGATGAGAAATTTCTTCCCTCACATCGTCATGAATCTCTGGAACTCTCTTCCTCAAAAGGCAGTGAAAGCAGAGCTAGATAGATTCGCAATTAACAAGGGAGCGAAATGTGATCGAGCATAGGCAGGAATGTGGGGTTAAGGTTACAATCAAATCAGTATGACCTTATTGAATGGTGGAGCAGGCTCGAGGGGCCGAGTGGCCTACTCCTGTTCCTAATTTATATGTTCATATGCAACTGCAAAGCTTGAAATAAATGTGACAACGATACTACATTTGTAAATGAGTAAGCGGTTCAACGTAGAAATGGAAAAGGCATTTGCATTCAATTAACTGATGTGTTGCTAACGTTTTCAGACAATGGACTGGATTCTCTGGTCTCCCAGCCGTATGTTTCTCAGCAGCATGCCATTCACTGGCAGTGGGATTCTCTCTTCCTGCTGCTTGTCAATGGGATTTCCACTGCCAGGAAACCTGCCGGTCGGGGTGCGCTGCCAATGGGAAAAGAGAATCCCACCACACAGAGAATTCCAGCCAACATTTCAAATTCCAAATAGAAATAGCTTTGATTCTGTTGCCTCAGTATTACCTGGCATTTCCCATTATTTTGACAATCATCGACCTCCTTGGGAAAAAGCAGTGTGTGCAAACAAGATCATTCATGAGATAATACACAAGATATCGAGTAACTGTACACTGTGTTAGGATGACAAGTTTAGGTAACTAAGGACTGTGTTTGCTGAGCAAACAGTACGAACTTCCACTTTATTCTGCAGGATTAACACTGCCCTTTAAATTGCCAGTTATATCATTTGAACTGTGCAACCTCTCCGACTGTTCCAATAATCAAGGCTCTTTTAGCCACAGCTAAATTATCAGTATAGAATTATTGTTCAATCAAAAGAGTTAACCTTGGAAACATTGCATGGAATACAATGGGCTGGTACAAGATGAAAGCCTTCATTGCACTGTGTGTAAATCTGGGTTTGCGTGGGTTTCCTCCTTCTGCTCCGGTTTCCTCCCACACATTCTCCATGGGTTTTCTCCGGATGCGTTTCCTCCTACAATCCAAAGATGTGCAGGCTAGATGGATTGGCCATGCTAAATTGCCCTTTTATGTACAAAAGGTTAGGTAGGGTTGCTGGGTTATGGGGATAGGGTGGAGGCGTGGTCTCAAGTAGGGTGCTCTTTCCAAGGACTGGTGCAGATTAGATGGTCCGAATGGCCTACTTCTGCACTGTAAATTCTATGATTCTATGACAAATCTTGTCTATAATGGATACTGGCATTAGATCTGCCTGGCCTGAAATATTATAGTTGATATTAAAAGTATGATGCTTGTCAGCACCTTTTGTACTTTCATTCAAAGACAAAGGAAGCAACTGCAAAGAGATAATCTATCATTTGATTGCCATTTGAAAGCAATATTTTAGTGAGGTAGACTGAGTGGCGGCAGGTACCATTGATGCAATCAGCATATTGTATACCTTAACTTTTTAGTTGCAAACAGGAAATTAAACATGGGGCTAAAGACAGAGTGTACTTACCAATGAAAAATTGTTTGGTTTTGAATGAAGTTGATTGCAATAAACCCTCTGCTATGTTGTCATAGATACTGGAAGCACCATCTCTTGAATGTTTAAATTACTGAAGGAAAAGCAACAACTCTGGCATAAAGCAAATGAGAACCGTAGGTTGAATCTAGCCAAAAGGCTGTGCATTTTGGTTACATTTGTAAAAGCACAATGATCCAATCTGTTCTTAAAAATATCAGGGAGGCTAAGGGTGAAATGTCATTGTGCAGAGCAAATATTGGAGCTGAATAAATTAACTGGCAAATTCTGGAGATTTATGATATATGGTACATCTCTAATCCCTTGAGTCTACTGGTTGATTTGCATATTGATTCCCACATTCTTACTTTTCCAGCAAGACCTGGTCCATTGGCCCGGCAACTGCGCACATTGCTTGAAGTTGAAAATGCTGCTATGCTGAGGCTGTGTGGAAAGATTAACCAAGGTAGAGATTTGTCACTTGTACTGCAGGGCAATGAGCAAGCTGAAAGAAAGCAACATATTATAGTGCCCTGTATGTCATGTGCTTGGAAGGACATGTTCATATCTGATCATTGCCATTATCAACTAATACTCTACCAAATAAATTAACAGTCTGATCAAAGTACGTGAATATATAAGAGTTGCATTCTGCTATGTTGGAATATCAGTCACAATCTGAATGTTTTATGCAATGAGAGCTAAATAAGGACCAAAGATACTGATATTATTTTAGAGAGCTGGTTCATTTACTCCTGACAGTGTCTGCGTGGGGTTCCTCTGGGTGCTCCAGTTGCCTCCCACAGACCAAAGATGTGTAGGTTGGTGGATTGGCCATGTTAAATTGCCCCTTAGTGTCCAAAGATGCAGGTTAGGTGGATTGGCCATGATCAATGTGCCGGTTATGGGGATAAGGCAGGGGAGTGGGACTAGGTAGTGTGCTCTTTTGGATGGTTGGTGCAGACTCCATGGGCCGAATGGCCTCCTGTGCACTGTATGGATTCTATGAATTAGTCTTCAATAAGTAGTCTGTCCGTTGAATGGTAAAACTAGGCAATCTATGATTTTTAATAATCTCATAAAGATGGTAAGTTCATTTCTGGATAAATACTTTTGAGGTTTCAGAAAATGCTAATATTTTGTCAGGATATTTTTCAAGCCTCTTCTCACTGTAGTGATTCTATGATTCTAAGATTAGCCAATAAAATTGTTGCTGACCTTTAGTTGCTAACCCAGCTGTTAAATTAAGTAAGTGAAGAAATGCAGATTTCACTTTTGTTAATTAGACAAACTTGGGGTGACTGCTTTGTGTTCAAAGTCCAGTGAAAGACAGTAGTTCTGTGGAATGAAGAATAAGCAAGCAGGCAGATCTTACTCACAATCACAGAACAATGTTTAATTAATTTACATAGCATCTCTGTTACTCAGATTATGTTTACCATGGATATTCCACAGCAAAATTAAATGTGTGGAAAATCCTTCCTTGTTGTCCCTAAGACGTATTGCATCTGTATCATTTCAGATGCCTCAATCACTTGGGTGGAGCACTGCAATATGCCCCAGGAAGGATATCAAGAATGTTAGCGATGTGCTGCATGTTGCACAATGTTGCACAGCGTAGAGGCATACAAAGCGAAGAGGACCATGTGCTGCATGTTGCACAATGCTGCACAGCAGAGAGGCATACAAATCGAAGAGGACCATACAGAAGATTCAGAACTGGATAAGGACGGGGGTGAGGAGGCTGCCAATAGCAATGCAGCTGGAAGATGTGGCCATGTAGCCAGGAGTGCAGGAGGGGTCCATCGCCAGATGGGTTCCTGTGCAAATAGTTTGCCTAAGATCCTCTAATATCACAACTACTATGAGCCAGTCCCTGGCGACATACCAATCTAAAGAACCTTGTACATTGACTCCACAATTACTCGGGGGACAAGGAAGTGAATTAAGATTAATTAGTTTGACGCAGTCACATTCATATGGCTGAAATGTTCACCATCATAACCATGGGCACTCATCACATTGCAAATAAACATGGTATTAAGCCATGCCCAACCCGGTCCCCTCACATGAACACCAATGTCTATAAATGAGGGGGCCATGATGCCAAATTGTCCATAATCAATCATACCACAATGCTGAGAGTGATACAATGTCAGAATTCAAACACTATACATGCTAATAGGGATGTCTATTGTGGTAAATATTCAGGTAAGGCATCTCGCGCACGAGGAGCCCATAACTGTGCAAATTTGGAAGAACTTGCACACCATCCATTCCAGCCAATGGTCCAGTTTCAGATGTTGGTGTTACATGTAATGTTTCTGGCTTCCATGTATCTGTTTGTCACACAAAGAAGTGCTCAAATGTGCTCTGCGCAATGTTAAAAGTGTAACCATGGTGAGCCCATTTGAACTCTAGGTGAGACGGCATCTTTCGCATTTGCACACTATTGCAAAGTGCCGCCCCTGTTGCCTTAGTGCAGGTGGAAAGAGGCTGCTCATTTCTCTGCTAAACAGCAGTAAGGAGCGTGATGGCCAGCCCTGTTATGCAGACACCCATTCGGGACCTTGTTCAGTCTGTGGCCTCTGCATCTCTGCATGGGCAACCATGGTCACTGGCATATGTGCAGCAGACATGGGCTCTGGCAGAGTGGCTGAGAGGTGGAGGAATATGAGGGTGCTGAGGAGCTCTCGGTAACTTCACCCTCCTCCATGACCTCCACAGCCCTGGGTTGGCCTCCATGAGGAAGTTGATGGGACTGGCTTCTGGTGCACAGACGTTGTCCATTCTTGCACCACTGTGTCATCACCTCATGTATTCCATGGATATCAGCACTGAGCAGACTGATCCAGGTTACTGAAAGATGTTTACACCCTTTCTCAGCTGAGACACCGCTGCATGTGTCTCTCTGAGATTGGCCAACATCTCATGGTCAGAGATCATGTGGTTCAATCCCTGGGACAATGTGGAGATCATGATAGTGATGGACTCCTCCAATCCCAGTCCTAGAACTCCCACTGTCTCAGGGAACTCCGCCATATGGCCACATAACTGGTGTTGATCATCAAAATACTGTTCCACAAAAGGTGACTCCACGATCCTGCCCACGGAAGCATCATTGTGGCTCTCCTCCCTCCTCCGAGGGGAACTGTGCAGAGATGTCTCTGACCCTTGCTCTTCTTACAGCATTCTTGGGCAGTGATTTTCACCCTGTCCCACTCATACATGTGCTACCTCCCTCCAAAGTGCTTGTATCTGTATTGATGGAGTATGGGCTCATCCGATTTGATACTGCTATCTCTTGATGCCCAAGGGATAATCTGGCCAAAGGCAGTGAGGGGGCAGAGTTGGGACCTGTATGAGACACAAAAGGAGTTATTTAGGTATAGCCCCTCACATTGTGAAAGTACGGTCTGATACACACCAGTGCCTTAACCATGCTTGTGTCGTCCTTATGATGCAACCCCATCATTGCACTCTCTTTCATGTCAACATCCCTTTATGCTTCGTGAAGAATCATCATGACCTCCACCATGTGCCAAGGTGATTTAACAACCGCTTTTATCGCCTGCCAATGGCAATTCACCATCACCAACAGACAGTTGTTCAGGCTTCCTGGAAACCTCCATGGCAACCAAGCAAATTGTTCTCAGCCAGGCTGACCCACCCATAGACTGGGCCAACTTTGTCATATTTTTCACCCTTTTGCTCTTCAACATCAAGACGTTTCCATGTTAGCCTCATAGTTAGTGCATGGAGGGACATTGTTGTTCACTGAGTCTGTGCATCACTGCTTGTTCACATCTGTCCTGTGTACACCTTCATGATCCGCGTACCCAGAAAAGACTCATGCTGAAGCAGAGGCCTGTGCCATGTCTTGCACCTTAGTGACAGCATCCAGATGTGACGCTTCCCTTGGAGCTGTGTGTGAATGAACCAAGCTACTCACCTTGCCAGAACTCAGCAGCTCATTAAACCTGTCTCTTCACTGAATCAATGAGCGCTAATGGTCTCCTGCAGCACTTACTGTAGCCAGCAGGGGCGGAGGGTAAAGGGAGAAATGTGATCAGGGGGTTTGGGTGGTGCCTTCAAAGGATCCAGAGGATTTGCAAAGGAGGTTACTCGCGCTCCGCCCCCACCCCCCCCCCCCCTCCCCGCCCCCCGCTACAACCACAAACCCTTGCCTAACACCAGCCCACACAGCTGAAGCTTCCAGGCTTGACATGGGTCTCCTCATGCCGTGGATTAAATAGTGACAGGATAAGATCTTAATGTGGCCATTACTAGGTCTTCAACGTGTCCCTGTAAAAAAAAAGTTCAGACAGTTTGTGGAGGGTGGGACAGAGAAGGCCATGTGTTGTTAAAAGTAGAGCTGATGCCATCAGTAACTGACTCACTCATTGATGCACTATCAATTACGACGAGAGTAGAGTAGAGTGTAATCGAGACTTTATTAAGCAGAGATGTGTAGCCTCCTGCAGCTGCTGCTGAAATGGCTGCAGCTCGGTGAGCACACATTTATACTCCACCTACTGGGCGTAGCCAGCAGGCAGGGATCTACGCCTGTACCTGTAGTACAGGAGCCTTACCGTATTACATCTTGTATGTGATATATACAACAGTGGTGACTACCACATTCAACCCCTGTTAAAAAAGAGTCCGGGGGGGGGGGGGGGGGTTAGTATTTACATGCATTTTAAGGTTAACATTTTGGGGAAAGTTCACAAATTCAGCCGATCGGGTACCCTGATCCTCCGTTGTGAGTGCCGCAGTCCCGGTGATGATGCAGGCGTCGGCTCGGCCGCCAGTGACTCCGGGAGCGTGTAGACCTCATCTTCATCCCCGGGTGGTACCAAGGGGAGGACAGATCGTTCTGGAGCGGGGGCTGGGATGAGGTGCGCTGGGGGGGAGGAAGGGTGGTGCTGGGGCAGATGGGGGGGGGGGGCAGCTGGTGCCAGGTCCCTGAGGGAGACTGTGTCTTGGGGGCCGTAGGGGTTCGCCACGTAGGTGTACTGCGGGTTCGCATGGAGTAGCTGTACCCTCTCGACCAACGGGTCGAGAGGGGCGGGAGGCCTTCACTAGATGCGCGCGGTCTGGCCTGTAGAAGTGCGGTTTGCACTCCGTGCAGACCTGGCAGTCTCTGGTGATAGCCCTGACCTCCTCAATGGAGTCGGGCAGATTGCGGGCCTTTATGAAGTGAAGGAACCGGGTAAACCCTGGGTGACAGAGAGCGCCGTGTAGGGTCCGGAGTCGGTCCACTTGTGCGATGGCACATGTACCTCTGGATAGGGCATCGGGAGGCTCGTTGAGCTTACCGGGGCTATACAAAATCTCGTAATTGTAGGTGGAGAGCTCGATCCTCCACCTCAAGATTATCATTTTTGATCTTGCCCCGCTGTGTGTTATTGAACATGACGGCAACCGACCATTGGTCAGTGAGGAAAGCGCCTTACCGTATCGGGGTGGATGAAGCTCTCTGTGCTCCCGGAGTCAAGAAGGCATGATGTCTTGTGCCCATCGACCTTTACCGCCATCGACGCAGTTGTGAGGTTGTGCGGCCGGGACTGGTCAATCGTGATGGAGGCGAGCTGTAGCTGGTGTTGGAAGGTCCCTGGCTGGGCGGCAGGCGATGAACAGCCCGATGAGGTGCCTGACGAGCAGGGGACCTGAGGCGGGGAAGATGGCGGCGCACGTGGCGGGCGGCGTTAAAGATGGTGGCGCCCACAGGCCGCACGTGACCTGAGGCAAGCAAGATGGCGGCGCCCACGTGCCGCACGTGGTCTGAGGCGAGAAAGATGGCGGCGCCCACTGGCCGCACGTGGGGGTGCAGGAACAATGAACAGCGGCGATCGAGCGGGCCTGGCACACAGCAGTGAAGTGTCCTTTCTTCCCGCAGGCCTTGCAGAGTGCGCTCCGTGCCGGGCGGCGCTGCAGGGGGTGCTTTGTCCGCAGAAGTAGCACTTGGGTCACCCGGGGTTGGTTGGCTGGGGGTGGTCGCTGGTGGAGTCCACGATGAGGTGTTCGCTGGTGGGGTCCACGATGTCCAGGAGGGGGGCGCCGTGCGGTCGGGGGCGTACGCTTGTACATTACGGGAGGCGACCCTTAGTGAGTTCGCAAGTTTCTTGGTCACTGCGAGGTCGAGGGTAGCCCTTTCTAAGAGGCGTTGGCGGATGTACGCCGACCCTATGCCCGTAACAAAAGCGTCCCTAATTAGGAGTTCGGAATGTTCAACGGCCGAAATGGCCTGGTAATCGCTGTCCCTCGCCAGGGTGTGCAGGACACGCCAGAAATCTTCCACAGACTCACCGGAGAGTTGGTGCCGCATGGACAGGAGGTGCCTGGTGTAGAGCTTGTTGGTCTGCTGAGTGTAGTTCTCTTCAGTAGCGCCATAGCCTCAGCGTTGGTAGGCGCGTCCCGGATGAGGGGAAAGATATCGGAGCTCAGCCGCGTATACAGGATCTGGAGCTTCTGTGCCTCTGAGGGTGGTTCTGTCGCAGATCCGATGTAGGTTTTAAAGCAAGCTAGCCAATGTGCGAAGGCCGACTTGGCGTTGTCTGCTTGGAGGTGCAGCTGCAGGCGATCCGGCTTGATGTGGAGATCCATCATTGTAAAATCTCTGCTTAATAAATTGATGCACTATCAATTACGACGAGACGAGAGTAGAGTGTAATCGAGACTTTATTAAGCAGAGATGTGTAGCCTCCTGCAGCTGCTGCCGAAATGGCTGCAGCTCGGTGAGCACACACATTTATACTCCGCCTACTGGGCGGAGCCAGCAGGCAGGGATCTACCCCCGTACCTGTAGTACAGGAGCCTTACCGTATTACATCTTGTATGTGATTATATACAACAGTGGTGACTACCACACTCGTGTCACCCCAGATAGGAAACGAGCCATACTGTCTCTGTCGGGCCTGTATGTGATCTTATCCCATACTCACAAAATTGATTCTTAGCTGCCCTCCTGCAAAGCAGTGATAAAAGAATGCCTATTATGATCTTAACCAATGAATAAGAAATAAATGCCAGCCTTGCCAGTGAGGCCCGTGTGCTGAGAAGTGACAACAATATTTTTTGAAAAATGTTTCTGTAGTTCTCACAAGATAAAAGAAAAACTTGATATATACTCCCTTTCATGAACTCCTGGGGCTTCACAGACAAAGAGGTATTCAAGAATGGGAATCTTATTTCTCCCACCCCCTCTATCTCTAATTATAGTCCCTTTAATTGTCTTGACTAAGATCAGCTAATTCAGCATGGAATTTATCTTGGAACTTTCCTGGCATGCATGACTTAATGTGGCTACACGCAACACATTCATACAAAACTGCCGAGCGAGCTGAAATAGAGGAGGTTTAGCACCTGCGTCCCTTCAATACACTTGAATTTATGCAACGGCTTCAAAGATTTTTTTGTTAGCAGTGAGTTAGGAGTGGCCCAAGCTATTTACGTTTTATTTATGTAAAGCAAAGCATAACCTATTGCCAGGAACCCACCTATGGGTTTTATGTTCCCCATTCATGTGAAAATAAATACCATCAATTTGTACTGTAGGTTCCCCATTGTAGTGCATCCCTCACACAGAAATATATTGCTTCAGTTGTGGGCACTGAATGTGCTCCCTTTATTGTTGGCAAGGTGGCGGGGGCTGGGGGGTGGGGGGGGAGGTTGGCGGGGGGGGGGGGGGGGAGGTTGGGGGGGGGGGGGGGGGGAAGTGTTGGGGAGCTCCATCCTTTACCCAACCTCCTGTGCCGGCAACTTCAACATCTGACCTCGCAGACAATTTGTTTGGGTTGAACAAAAATAACAATAGCTGGCTCGTTGTGGTGTTGAAATCCTTTAAAATTCTGCAGCAGCATGCTGGTTCCCATTTCCCAATGGGGGGGTCCCAATCAGTGGTGTTCCCAAAGACTGGAGCCTGCCCGCAATATTTTAATGAGGTTGAATGGGGATCGTCAGACATTTTGCTGGACTCCCAGTCAGACCAGGCTCAGTGGGTACGAACACCGGGCATTGCAAGGACATTATTTCACGAGTTGTTGGAATGTCAGGAAACCATGAACTGGAGAGTGAAATCTCATTGGCTTGTTACAGTGCCTGGACGAGCATTGCTCATCTTGCTGCAGACTCTCGGCTGTCTTTATGGAGCCCTGTATTTGGAAATGCTCCAGTTAGTAATTTCTGCTGCTGTGCTGTGATTTACTGTGGAATGAGTCCAGAGTTCAAACATTTGTTCCATTTACATAGCTGAATCAGCTGTCTGAGCTCCTGATAAGGAAGATAGTTTAACTTAAATGAAATCACAATTTAGCAACGACAACAACTTGCATTTATATAGCAACGTTAGCTGAGTACAAATGTCCCACGGTGCTTGAGGTAAACCCTCCAGCTCCTACAGCCTCTGCAGATTGGCCCCCAATATATCCTTACGGTCAAATTCTCCTGCCTGAGGATCAGTGCTTTTATCAAATCAAAAATACAAACAAGGTGAATGGCAACTCCAGTGTGTTGTGGAAGGCATGGAAAGGCCTCATGTAGGGCAGGGCTTTATCACACATTTCAGGACCTTCCTATTGGCCGCCTCCAAGCTCACCATCCAATTAAGGACAATGGGTGAGCTTTTGATGCTGCCAGCCCGATCAGACAGCTGGGTAGCTCTGGTGCCTCGGCAGCCCCATGGGGAGAGATGGGTGCTGCTGCGCTAGGCCGGAGATTCAGTGGGCGCAGAGGTAAGTAAAAGAAAATCAATAAAAATAGAGGGGCCTCCTGGGACAGCAAAGGCAGCCTTCCCTGAAAACAAAGAGGATTGTGAAACTTTGGAGTTCTTTACTTGAGAGGGCTGTAGACTGATGCTATGGGCTGAATTTTAGTTGAATAAAACAGGCAAGTCTTGGTCAGGTTATGGGATTAAAGAGTCAGAAATCTGTTTCCCAACTAACTCGCCTCCAGCCCTCCCATTTTTAGCTTTAGCAGAAGCCAGAAGGGAGGGTGGGTGGGTGACTAACCTGACTCGAGGAAGTGAGTTAGAATTTTAAATACAATATTAAGACTGGCAACCTCATTGTCAGTCAGCTTTTGAAATGTTTTTAAAAAACATTTTATTAAGGCATTTATGATTTTATAACAACAAATACAAATGTAAACATAATTCAGTACATAACAGCCCCCCCCCCCCCCCCCCCCCAACCAACAACCATACCCAGCCAACATGGCTCATGCACACTATTTCCCAGTCCCTCTATCGCCTCTCACTGATCCCGCCTGAACTAAACTTATTCCCCCTACCACCCCCGCCCCCCCTCTACCACATTCCCTAACCCCCCTTTAGGGCTGGTTTAGCACAGTAAACAGCTGACTTGTAATGCAGAACAAGGCCAGCAGCGCAGGTTCAATTCCCGTACTGGCCTCCCCGAAAAGGTGCCGGAATGTGGCGACTAGGCGCTTTTCACAGTAACTTCATTTGAAGTGTACTTGTGACAATAAGCAATTATTATTATTATTATTATTGAATCTGCTGACAGTTTAGTTTACCAAAGAAGTCGATAAACGGCTGCCACATCCGGACGAACCCTAACAGTGATCCTCTTAGGGCAAACTTCATTTTGTCAAGCCTGAGAAACCCAGCCATGTCGCTAACCCATACCCCCGATTTCAGGGGCTCCGGGTCCCTCCATGCTAATAGGATCCGTCTCCGAGCTACCAAGGAGGCAAAGGCCAAGACGTCAGCCTCTCTCGCCCCCAGGACTCCCGGGTCTCAGCTTTTGAAATTTAACAGGTGTCAGAGAAGCCCAGAAACTCCGTCAAAGCAAGAACTTAATGGATTCAGGAGGTGAGTAACTTTACACCCAGCTCCCTAGATCGAAGTGCCAGCCTGCAGAGGCTCTATGATTAGGTTCCCCACAACATTTCCCCACTTCCTAAGGCCTCTGATCTGCCCTCATTTGCCCCCATCCCCTGAATCAGACGGCAATTCTTACCCCAACCACTAGCCAGCCTTGTGTCCACCTGCCACCCCTCCCCACAGTCATCCTACTCTGGTCAATGTGGGTCAAACACTCCCCAAACCCTGATCAATTGTTCCCGGTGTAGACTGCTGCTGAGATATTCAGTGGCCAGTTCCCTGCCTAGCTGAAGGCTCAGTTGCTAACCAGAGAAACGCTGTGGAGTTAGAACTGCAGAGTTGCGGAAGAATCCTGATTAGTGGGTTTTCCCTGACATTTTGACTGAACCATTCCCTGCTTGCCGCCCTAGTGCTCGGTGGGGGGTGGGGTCCCTCAGCTGAGAGTGGGGGACTCTCTGCAGGTGTGGGCCACCGGGGGGGGGGGGGCAACCCGAGGCACCACCATGCCAACCCCTGGACCATGTGTACCCATTCCGGGGGCAACCCCTGTCCCTGCCTGTCTGCCCCAATGACCACCCATAACCCCCAAGGACTGCTGAGGCTGCTGGCTCCGCGGCTGAAGGCTGTTGCTAATATGGAATTGGCAATCATGGTTAAATGAGCACTTCGTACATGCCAAACGGATTTCCGTGGGTGGATGGGCCATGAAGCATGTGGGAGTCATTGCCTAGCATCCCAATCACACCCTGATGGCTGGACACTGTGCTTGAACACTGCGGAAGGCAACACCATACATGCAACATCCGAACACACGGGGGATAGGACACACCGCTGGGGACATGTCAATGCCGGAATGTGGGTGAACGCCACAGGGAGTTGGGGTGGGGGGGTGATGCCTGGAGAGATGGGCAAAGTGTTCGACGGTCAGCCCGCATTGCGGAAGGAAGTGACAGAGGCATCATGATGGTTGTGCGAAAAGGTGTTTTAATGTTTTGTACAAACCCCACTCCCGATGGTGGCGTCACTCTATGGTGAGGGTCCGGCTTGGCACCCAGTTCCCCTTTCTCCCGATCGGTGCCCATAGGGCCCTGGGGTTCACCTTGGGATGGAGGGGCAGCTGGTTCGAGCCCCGGCTGCCCCTACATCATCTGATTCTGCCATCCCTGGTGGTTCCCCATTGTCTGCACCATGGTGTCGACGCCCTCGTTGATGCTCCTCAGTGACTGGACCATGCTCTGCAGCGGCACAGCAATGCCCACCTGCGATTGGGACAGGCTGTGCAGCGCCTCGGCCATTCCATCTAAGAGTGGACATGTCCCGCAGAACCTCATGAAAGTCATCCTAGTGCTGGGTGACATCCGCAGCGAGTCGGACATTCTGTTGAGACCCTCAGCCATGGCCGTCACCGACTGCGTGACGCCTTGGACACCTTCACTCATGGTGCCCATGTCATGCACCATGCTTTCCACTGTGGTCACCAACCTTGCAGTGTTGACCTCAGTGCCACTCATTGCCGGCGCCATCTCCTATGCACCTAGCCTCTGGGATTCCTCCAAGGAGCTATGGATCTGCTGGAGTGACAGTAACATCTCCCTCTGAATGTCCGGGTTGCTCCCTATCATCTCCATCAGTTCTGGGTACCTCTGTACCACAGGTTCAGCATCAGGCTGGGACTCAGCTCGGTCCTGGGATCCCGCAGACCTCCGACTGCTGACTCGCTTGGGGGTTCCTGCCTCCACCTAATATACATCATCAACAGTGTTGTGCTCACCAGATTGTGCCCAAGAAGCCTGTCCATTAACATTTCCCACCAAGGTGAGTGTATCTGCACTGGTGTAGGGTGGAGATGCCAGCTGTCTGTGACTGCGGTTGCAACCTCTGAGCTCCCCTCCAAGAGGTTCTCCTCGGAATGAGCCGGATCCGTCAGCAGGAGGACCTGCAGGAGAATGGACATGTGGTCAGAGGGAGGGATGGGTCAAGTCAGTAGGACAATCACTACTCATGTTTGACAGGTCCCCCGGGTGGAGCCTGGTGGTTGTCATCTCTGGGGGGCCCGCCAGCCTCCACGTAGGTGACCGATCTGTCCTCGGCAACACCGATCACCTCCAGGGCACTCTTCTCAAATGAGATGAGGATTCATATGTTCAGCACCCCACTGCCAGTCTGGGTCCTCTCCTGACGGCTATGGAAGAGCTGCTCCTGAGGGGAGACAAAGAGGGCATCGGTTGCCACACGCGTGATTCACAGTGGTGGGAAGGAGGGTGTGAAGGAGGGGTTGGAGGGGGGGGGGGGTTGAGAGGGGAGGGGTGGTGGAGGAAGGGCTGGGGGTTGTATGGGGAGTTGGGGGAGGATGCTCCCTTGAGGGGTGTGGGGGGGGGGGGGGGTTGGTGTCTACTCACTCGTGCTGAATGGTGTAGGTCGTTGACATTCTTACAGCACTGGAGGCCAATCCCCCTGGTCACACTCCCCGAGCTGACAGCTGCCACCACCTTTTCCCAGGCAGCACTGGCTGCCTTGTGGCTGACTCGCCGGGGAAACAGAACATCCCTCCTGGCCTCCACGACATCTAGCAGCCTCCCCAGGTCAGCATCTCCGAATCTTGGGGCCGGTCTTCTGGGTGTCATTGTTGCGATCTGGCTGGGGTTGGCTGAGTAAGTGCAGCTTAAGTGCTGCTCGACCTTGTTAGTGGGGTGCTGGCAAGCGCGGTCCTGGCGAATCCGCTGGCGAGCCTTCGTTTGCGAGGTGAAGCCCCTTGGGCATCATTAAGTGGACCTTGAATTGCGTTGCCAGCCTCACTGGGCCGAGCGGCGGGAAGCTCGTGGCAATTCCCACTTGCTACCACTCTTAGAAATTTTTCTGGAGAATCGCGCCCTATGAGTGTTTCAATTAAATCACCTCTCATTTCTAAACTCCAGAGAATATAGTAGACCCTTTCTACTTAACCACCTCATAACACCATAACAGCGTAAGACATAGGAGCAGAATTAGGCCATATGGGCCATCGAATCTACTCTGCCATTCAATCATGGCTGATATGTTTCTCATCCCCATTCTCCTGCCTTCTCCCCACAATCCCTGATCCCCTTATGGGATGATTCTCCTCCCATCAATAAAATAGGGTAGTGAAATGAGATCTGTTTTACAAATTTTTTGGAAATATGGAAAAAATCATTTAATTTAATACCGTGAGTGATGAAAAATTGACATTTTAATGTCTGAAGCAGCATGAATTAAATTGTGTCATAAAACTTCAATGCTAAATTTTTGATACTGGGGTACATTCCCATCAAAGCTATTTATCATAATATTTCCCTGTACCCTTTAATATCTTTCATCTTCAAATATTTATTTAAGTCCCTCGTAAATGAAGGTGTTCTCCATTTCAATAGTCAAATGTTTCCTAATAGCTAGGTGTGAAAAATCCTCAGCTTTTCACTTCCCTAATCTTGAGTTTATACCCCCTTGTCATTGCCCCAGCTTTTCCTGGGGGCTCATGCTAGCGGGATCTTTGAATGGTGCAAAAGAACAAAGAAATTAATGGAGTTAAGGAATAAGTGACTGCTGTTATTATTTATGGGGCACATTTCTGCCCCGACCAGTCGGCGGGATTCTCCGTTACGCCGACCGGTCAATGCGGTTTCCCATTGTGGGGCAGCCCCACGCCGTCAGGAAACCCCCGGGCACCGGCATAACGGAGAATCCCGCCGGCGGAGAATCCCGCCCCATCTCTCCATTTTCTAGTGACATTTGCGTTACTCCTTGTTACCCCAAACCTGTCAGAAGATATTTATTGTTGTTCCACTTCCACTGAAATCAATGGTAATTGCAATTTCCCTGCACTTAAGCCATTTTTCATGTCACTGACACTCACACTGGCATGAGTAACTTGGCCAGATTTGTTAATCCTCCATGTGTATGGAAACGGGAAGCTAAAATCAAATACAACAATATCTGCCCTTTGCTTGCCATTTGTTGCTATAATTCTGCCCGGGTGACAATGCTGGGAACATTTTATCCACCACGAATCACAAAGGAATCAAGACAATCCTCGTTTACTTCATCAAGTCAGTTATTATTATGAATATATCAGCAAGGGCAGCACGGTGGCGCAGTGATTAGCACTGGGACGACGGTGCTGATGACCCGGGTTCGAATCCCGGCCCCGGGTCACTGTCCGCGTGGAGTTTCACATTCTCCCCGTGTCTGCGTGGGTTTCATCCCCACAGCCCAAAGCTGTGCAGGTTAGGTGGATTGGCCACGCTAAATTGCCCCTTAATTGGAAAAAAAAATAATTGGGTACTCTAAATTTTTTTTTAATGAATATATCAGCAGCAGGCACTGATTATTTTAGCAGGAAGTCGGTGTTTAATATAAAGGCTGTTGTGCAAGTTAAATGTTATTTGAGAGGCTACACTCCATTCACATAAACCATCTCAACTGCTCCAGGTGGTGACTATGTTTTCAGTCCAGTTGTTAGATCAGTGGTGAGTACCTGATCTCTGCTTTGCCCACTGCAGAATCTACTAAATGAGAAACCAGGAAAAGTTTGAGCTCTTCATCTACAGAAATATTCTCTCGGAAGACAACGAGCTTCAGGCTATTATAATAATAATGATCTTTATTGTCACGAGTAGGTTTACATTGCAATGACGTCACTGTGAAAAGTCCCTCGTCGTCATACTCCGACGCCTGCTCAGGTACACAGAGGGAGAATTCAGAATGTCCAAATTACCTAAAAGCACGTCTTTCGGGACTTGTGGGAGGAAACTGGAGCATCCGGAGGAAACCCACGCAGACATGGGGAGAACCCATGCAGACTCCGCACAGACAGCGAGCCAGCCAGGAATTGAATCTGGGACCTTGGCGCTGTGAAGCCACAGTGCTAACCACTGTGCTACCTTGCTGCCTCGGTCACAGACTTTGCCATTGTAGGAAATTCTGAGTCAGTTGATTCAGCGACCAGAATATATAAACTTTCACTTTGTCGTCTCACAAAACTTTTCACAATTTCCGTCAAATCTCTGTGTAACCTACTAGGCCACTGTGAATACCTGTCATTTTTTAAATGATCACTGGATCTCTAGATTGGAGAATGGGCAGAGGTTGGCTCTGCTCCTGCGGAACCTAACATAAGATACAAAGTCTGTCCTGGTAGATGATCCTCTGCAGGAATTCCCATTGATCCTGTCTCCATTCATACTGGATACCACCATTTGGTACAATGGAGTGGTGTAAGTGGGGCCCATCAAAATGCACTAGGCTGCATTCTTAGCCTGATGAACACCAAAAAAGGAATTTCTCTCCCTGGGAAACTGGTACCTGAGATCGAGCCAATTCTTAGTGATGTTGAAGCTGTTATTGAACCTACCAGCGGTTTTCCTGCACTTTGCAAACTGCAGCAGTATGTTCTCCACACTCCTCCATCTAATAGATACCTGTGATATTTTGATATCAGCATCATGTATGCAGGAACTCTGGTGGGGTTAGAATCATTTGTCACTGATGGAGTACAATTCTCACCTCACCATAGTTTATACAGCAGACTAGGATTGATGATATTTGGTTTCTTTGCATTTTAGTGAGTTTCCAGCACATTGGCAAGTAATTGTGTATGGGTCACAAATCGAATTACACCAGGTGCGTAAATGAACTGATTGAAGGTGCAGGAACTAAATGTAAAGCAATGTATGCCATCTGTGTTGTCTGGGGTGACAGGGGAGCTGGCTGCTGTCAGAGGGGCAGTTAGTGGAACAGCCACTGAGAAAGGGGCAATAAATGTGCCAGCACTGTGGAAGAGGTGGTAGGAGTGTCAGTCACCAGGAGAGCAGCAATTGGGGTGCCAAACACTAGGAGAGAGGCAGTGAGCGTGCAGACTATGAACACTACAAAGTATTACAACACAGGCGCAAATCACATTCCCAACCCATCGTAGTGGTCAAACCCCATGCTAACTCCCACCTCATCAGCACGTCCTAATACTCCTTTCTCCCTCGTGTGTTTATCTAGCTTATGTCAAATTCATCTATGCTATTTGCCTCAACTGGTTGATGTATAGACATAACAGCTAAGTAATCACTAGAGGGCAACACTGGAGTCAGGTATAAATAGACAGACTCAAGCCAAGATCCACCTCTTCACAAGGACAGGGACTAGTGACTACTGATAGACAAAGGCAGCTCAGCGCAGGTGTAGCTCATCATAAGTATTTCTTATTTAATCTTGTTCATGTAACATCTAGTTTTAAGCATTGGCGAGAGAACAAACTCAGTTAATTTGTCAACGTTATTCAATAAAGTATTTGCTCTAATTGGAAGATTATGAGTGTTAATCAACACCGAGTTGGAAGATCATTCTGGAAGAAGCAAGTGAGTAACTAATATTGCACAACAACATAACTATCAGAAATAGTTATATAATATAGTACCAGGATTGACTTCAAGAAAGCTTACTAGATAGATTAGATCAGAACTAGAAAGAAGAAAAAAAAGAACATTCGTACCAAATATTCGACTTTGGAAGGCTTTGCAGCATTCGGATCCCTCGAAGAACAATCGGCTCGACGAACCTAAGTTCAAGCTCCACGTCTACTCCAAACTACCGGTAATCTTAACTCTAATTGGAAACTTTTTAAACAGCAATTCCATATCTTTCTGGAAACACATGATTTGACCACTGCTTCTGAAGCTAGAAAAATAGCTCTGCTTTTATTCGTGGCAGGACAGCAGGCTGTAGAAATATACAACTTTTTCACTTACTCTGAAAGAGAGGACAAAGGCAAAGTTGATTTAATAATTAAAACATTTGAAGACCATTGCAAAACGCAGAAAAATGAAATCTTTGAGAGATCCAAGTTCAACAGACATTTGCAAAGACATGGAGAATGATTCATCAGCTTTGTCACAGATTTAAAGTCACTCGCACAAGCCTGCAACTTTGCTTTAAGAGACTCAATGCTCAGAGACCAAATTGTACAGGGAATATGTGATGAGGGACTCCGAGAATCATTATTAAAACGGAAAGATTTAACGCTGGAAATCGCGATTCAAAAGTGTTTAACTCACGAACAAAGTAAAGAACAGTATAATGAGTTTTACTACCGTGAAAAGATACAAAATGTCCACCACGAGGCTGAGGAAGTTAAAATGGTGTCTTTGCATTCAAAACAGCTTCTTAATGGTGGCAGCTCCCATTCAAATCAGTGCGCACATCCAGGAAAGACGTTTACCGTCAAAATTCCGTTCTGCGCATGCGCAAGAAGCCGCACATGCGTAGTTGAAAAAGCGCACTCTGGTTGAAGATCAATGTGCGCATGCAGTTTGAAAAAAGATCGCACACCGTCCGAATATCGATTTGCTCATGCGCAATCGATTATTACGCATGGCGTCATGACCGTCATGACTTTAGAAGACTCAGACCATGCCCACTTGAATGGAAACTGCCCGAAAATCACACATCAGACTCTTAAAGGTACAAAACCCAATTTTTTTTACGTCAAATGGCATAACATTGCCTGAATTTCGACCAGCAGTTGAAAATAACTTTTGCAGCACCCTGGAACAAGCAGTTTGCAGCATCCAAAGTGAAGAGCACATTAACAAATCCAAAACTAAAAAAGATGATTTGTTAATTAAAAGTGAAGAGCACAATAACAAATCCCAAACCAAAGAAGATGATTTGTTTATTGAAGAATACTACTCAGACATGGCTGAGTTATTCGGACATGATGACCATAGCATCAGCAACACAGTTGAAAAGCTCAATATGACTCTACTCATGGTAAGTGAATCCAATACCATGATGCAATGGCAGATCGTTGATACATTGGATGACAGCAACCTGTCAAATAGCCAGGAAGAAAATGATGCCACACAGAGAGTACTGACTGACTCCGCTGAGAGAGCACTAATCGACTTCACAGAGAGAACACTGCATGACTCCACACAGAGAGCGATGAAGGACTCCAGACAGAGAGTGATGCAAGCCTCCACAGAGAGCTCGTTGACAAACTCCAGAATGGAAGCAATTAAAGACTCCAGAGCGACAACCATGCATGAAGAAGTCTATGAAGGTCTATCCACCTTATTTCAGCAACCAGAAGCAGACTATGAAAGTCTACCCAACTCATTTGAATAACAAAACGAAGACGATGAAGATCTATCTGCTTTATTTGATGAACAACAAGAAGACCATGAATGTCTAACCACTGTATGTAAGAATAGTGACACAGTGATCACAATCAGCATACAAGATGTGCAAGATCACATCTAGACTGACAGATCTCAGCTTGTCTGTACAAAATAACTTGGCAATCAAAGTAAAACTACACGAGTCCTGTGAGACCACATCAATTAAAACCTCATCTACTTTTGACAGCCTACAAGAAACTGAATTCTTGAAGACTTTGACTCCAGAAGAGGAGCACTAAGAGATCAAAGATGAAGCAGATCAAACAGAAATTACTCCAGAAGAGGAGGAAGCAAAGAGGAATCAAATCAGCCAGAAATGACTGATGTCAGAAAGATCAATGCAACGTCAGATCATTCACACAAACCTCAAGTCGAAAAGCTCAATGAAACATCAGATACCACAAAGGACACTGATACCAATAACTTTGAGAATTACTCAAATTATTCACAAGGAACAGTCATTGAGCCCAACAAAAACAATAACAAGCACAGCAACAACAGACACAACAAAAACAACAACAATGAAACAACAACCTGTACAACTTGGTACAACTCTGCACACGGAGGGCAATGTAACAGCACAGTCCAAAACAATGGCAAGAGGACAAACATAGCATGGCATGACAACAAATCTCACAAATTCATATTTGCTCCAAAACAAACAAGCAAACCAGTTTTCAAGGCATATGGCATGCAGAATCGATACCGCAAGCACAGAAAAAAAGTCTAGGTCAGATAACAAAAAAAGATTCAACTTCAAACACCAGTTTTTACTACGTTGGATCTGAATGAGTCAATTAGTCGACAGGACTTACTTCACAACAAGATGACAGAAGATGCTAACAAGGACATCAAAATATCAACATCATCACTTCAACAGTTAAGAAGATCCAACAGAAGAAGAAAGGAACCCAACCACTAAATTTATAAAGATAGGACTCATAAATGTTCATTGGCTTTGTATAATTATCAATATCGTCACAACTTGTACAGATATACATATCATCATTTATCTACCTGTTTTGTACAATTTTCTTTAAAACAGTAATGAAAATATGTAAAAGAAAAAAGGGGGGATGTAGTGATCTGCATATCTGTATGTACACAAGGGGTTAATATATAGACATAATAGCTAAGTAATCACTAGAGGGAAGCACTAGAGACAGGTATAAATAGACTAGTTGCAACAGGACTGGGAATACAAATTTTTAAAAATAATTTACGAGATGTGGGCATCGCTGGTTAGGTAAAGATTTATTGCCCATCCCTAGTTGCCCTTCAGAAGATTGTGGTGGGTTGCCTTCTTGAACCACTGCAGTCCCTAAGGTGTAGGTACACTCACAGTGCTGTTAGGGAAGAAGTTCCAGGATTTTGCCCCAGCGACAGTGAAGGAACGGCGATATATTTCCAGGGTGGTGAGTGACTTGGAAGGGAACCTCCAGGTGTTGGGATTCCCAGTTATCTGCTGCTCTTGTCCTTCCAGATGGTAGTGGTCGTTTGTTTGGAGGTACTGTCAAACGTACCTTGGCGAGTTCCTGACTTACGTGTCTGCCACTGTTTGTCGGTGGTGGAGGGTTTGAATGTTTGTGGAAGGAGGAGCAATCAAATGGGCTGCTTTGTCCTGGGTGGTGTTGAGCTTCTTGAGTATCGTTAGAGCTGCACTCATCCAGGCAAGTGGAGAGAATTATATTACACTCCCACTCCTGCCTTGTAGATGGTGGACAGACTTTGTGGGGTCAGGAGGTGAGTTATTCGCCGTAGGATTCCTAGCTTTTGGCCTGCTCTGGTAGCCATAGTATTAATATGGCTAATCCAGTTCAGTTTCTGATCAATGGTCACCCTCAAGATGTTGATCGTGGGGAATTCAGCAATGGTAATGCCGTTGAATGTCAAGGGCTGACAGGCTCCAATGAGAGAAGGTGGGAGGCCAGTTCTGAGAGGCCAGGAAGGGACTGTTGAAGTGGGCACGGGAGTAGGTGTGAGGGCGAGGGAGGGGGTGGCAATGACCTTGAGAGAAGAGCGCTTGTGATGGGCATCAGGGACTCCGAAAGGAGGCTCTTCCCCGACACAAGCTCATCCTGTAAAAGCTGCCGGTCTACCCATCTGCCTTGAGCCTTCCCTTGCTGCGAGCAGAAGTGGGATGAGGCACTTAAGTGACACTTAAGGCTCTTAGAGGCCCAAGTGCCAGTGAGTTGCCCAATGCCTCCACTGCCGTAAAATGAGAGACACGTCAGGGCCGACAGGTAGGCAGCAGGCAGGCCACGCACTGCATGTTACGAGCTTCATTCATAGAATCATAGAATCCCTACAACGCAGAAGGAGGCCATTCAGTCTGCATCGATCCTTTGAATGAGCACTGCACCCAAGTCTATTCCGTGTCCACCCCCCCCCCCCCCAACATCCGTAACCCCATAACCCAACCTGCACATCCCTGGACACTAAAGGGCAATTTATCATGGCCAATCCATCTAAAGTGCACATCTTTGGATTGTGGGAGGAGACCGGAGCAACTAGAGGAAACACACGCAGACACTGCACACATACAGTGGCCCAAGGACAGAATTGAACCTGGGTCCCTGGCGCTGTCAGGCAGCAATGCTACCCACTGTGCCACCGTGCTGCCCTCCCCTGCTAGCAAACCTGCCTGTGAGGCAACGTTAAATTGTTTGTGCATCAAACGTGTCCAGCCTCAGATAGAGTACAATGTATAATTCTGATCATTATGTAATTGAAAGATACGTTGTCACTGCATAGGATGCAGCAAATGGCAGCTGAACTGCTGACTGGCATTCAGTAGTTTAGTGCCAGTGCGCCCAGTGCCAGGGTATAACCCAGCCAAAAGGGCATGCACCTGAGGGCCTCTGAACCCCTGGGAGACCCCCATGAGTGCCGTTACCGTCTGGTCCCCATTTGTGAACACCAGTACTAAACAGCACTCGCCTGAGGTATCTAAGACAAGGGAGATTCCTCTGGAATCTGCACATTAAAGTGACACTAGCTGTCTTGCTCCAGAATGCAGATTTGCTAAAACGTGATCCTGCCCACAATGGGCGAGATTCACATCGCAATGTCTCGCGAGATCAAGTTAGATCTTGCAAGGCGTTGTTAGCCGGGGTCTCTCGTCTTTTATTGGCCACACTGCACTGCGGCTACCTGCTTTTCGGGCGCAGCCATTAAATTGCGCCCATTGTCTAGTTTCCCCTTAAATTTATCTGAATTACTTGTTTCAACCACAAGGAGGGGTTGGGAGGATGCCCTGGTGCTTGGGGGTGTCACCATATCTATTTTGGCGGGGGAGGGGGGGTATGGGAGTATTGCTTTCAATGCAGATTGGAAAAGAGCGGCCCGATCACTGAGGATCTGGCTTTGCTGGCTCTATCAGGCCCCGCCCCACCAGCGTGATGGCGGAAATCACGCCCCCATACTTTCTGTGCACAGAGTGCCAGAGAATCTGGCGGGAAAACTTGGCTGTGCAGCTGGTGAGCTACATACCAGGGGCTGGATTCTCCGCAGCCCTGCGTGAAATCGCGTTCGGCGCGGGGGCAGAGAATCCAATTTCACGCCGAAATAGGGCCCGGCGATTTTCCGGGACCCGAGAATTGGCGTGATCGCGGACTACTCCACGCGGCTGGGGGCCCATTGCCAGAGGCCAGCCCAGCAATCCTCCGCTCCCAACTGGCCGAGTTCCCAACGGTGTGGAACTAACCTGCTATTGCCGGTCAGGAGACCGTGGCCACTCTGGTCGGGGGCGGGAGGATCGGACACCGGTGGGGGGCCTTATAGGCAGTCGGGGGACAGATCCGCATGGTCAAATCTTCGGGCGCGCAGCCGATCAGGGGGGTCTCTTTCCTCGGTGTGGCTCCACGGTCCGAGTCCGCCATGGCGCTCAGCATGGCCGCTGGAGGCAGCCGCCGTGCACATGTACGGACTCAAAACCGGACGTGCAGGGGTCCATATCCACAGCTAAAGCTGCGTGAATTACTCTGGGTCCCTGCTAATCCCCTGCAGGTCATTGAATCAGCTCCATTTTTCCCACGAATCTCCAGAGTAAAACGCCAGTGTTTTTACGCCGGTGTGTGGCCATATTCCCATTTTGGGAGAATCCAGCCCCAGATTTCCTGCTGCAGCTAGCACTCTGTGCAGAGGTCAGGATTGCACACCGTGCATTAGGAAGGGCTCCTGTACTCATTGCAAGAACTCCATTCCCATTCAACCAAAGCTTTCAACATCAGAAGCAATCATCAGGTGAGGAGGGTGAAAATAGAGGAGAAAAATAAAGGGAAAATAATTTATCTGCTGAAAATCATTTTTCAAAGCATAACCTCATTGGTCAAGGAGAAGTGGAAAATGATTGGAAGTGAGAAACAATAATTTTCTGATATAACAGCACCTCAAGGCCAAACTGCTTCACCCTTATTGCATGCACTGAATTTCTTGTTTCCTTGGTGATTAGACACTGAGCTACCAAACAAAGGGCTGTTAAAATCTGATAGAGTTCCGCAACACATAGTAAATCAGTGTTTTTGTTTTATTGCCACAATTGAGTTGAAACATGAACAGTACAATTAAATTAAAGGTGTGGCCTAGATCATATACGTACTGCCTGGTACCGTGACGAGCTAGTTACTCATTATTATAACATTTGTTTTGTAATGTTTGCTGACAAAATATAGGCACACTTAGTTAAAATACTTGTACATGATACCTAAATGCCCTCTGAAATGGAGGATAGTTAGGGTCGAGCAATAAATGGTGACCCAGTCAGCGCCGTAAAATAAATAAAACTATAGCACAATAGTGCACAATAGGCAGCGTGGTAGCACAAGTGGATAGCACTGTGGCTTCACACTGTGGCCAGGGTCCCAGGTTCGATTCCCCGCTGGGTCGCTGTCTGTGCGGAGTCTACACGTTCTCCCCGTGTCTGCGTGGGTTTCCTCCGGGTGCTCCAGTTTCCTCCCAAAGTCCAAAGATGTGCAGGTTAGGTGGATTGGCCATGATAAATTACCCTTAGTGTCCAAACAGGTTCGATGGGGTTATTGGGTTACGGGGATAGGGTGGAAGTGAGGGCTTAAGTTGGTCGGTGCAGACTCGATGGGCCGAATGGCCTCCTTCTGCACCATATGTTCTATTATATAAATGTCTGCACTCTGTCCCTATTTCATCCAATCCCAACAGTTTCATATACTGACAACATAAATATTAAATAAAAGACGATAGACCAATTCATGGGCATGGGTGCTCTAACAGCGGTTACGTGCCCTTTGAAAGATTCTGTCCAATGATATCACCAAGTCCTATCGGGGCAAGTGTCCATTTCTCATGCAAACTGCTGCAGAACAAATATTTAGATGTAAAACGTTTTGGAAGCAGGATTTTTCAGGAATTGAGTCAGCTAAGTTTGTGTTGGAAAAAGCCATTTTTATAGCAACACATGATGTATTATTCAGTTTACTAGTAAAGTCATAGCATAAAACCTTGGTGGGTTGATATGCAATATTTGGGTTTTAGTTCAGTATTTCCAAACTGCTGCTGGCATTAATTCTGCCCCAAAGTTGGATTTGTGCATGCATGGATGTGTTTGGAGGATGACATTATTTGTAAATGTTGGTTTAGAGGCCTGACTCTTTGTAATAGTCAAGTAGCATCATCAAGATAAATGATGCCCCAATCCATTTAGACAAGTACACTACCTTCGTCAAAATGTCTTGGGCCATATGGAGTTATTCTTACAGGTATTTTTGAGGCTCTCGGTGGAATGTAACCATGGGCACGATTTAATGGTCACGCTGCGCCCGAAAAGCAGATCGCCGTGGCACAGCATAGCCAATAGAAGCCGGAGACCCAGCTCCCAGGATCTATCCGGCTAACAACTGTATCTACTGTATCATGAGATCTAACGTGATCTCGCAAGACGTTGCGATGTAAATCCAGCCCATTGTTGGCAGGATCACTTTTTGGCAAATCTGCATCTTAAAGCAAGACAGCTGGTGTCACTTTAATGTGCAGACTCCTGAGTTGCCCAAAGTGCGGGATCAATCTCCGTCACCTTGGAGACCTCGGGCAAGCGCCGTTCAGTACTGGTCTCCACAAATGGGGAACAGATGGAACGGCACTCGGGGTCCCCCAGGGGCTTAGAGGCCCCCAATTGCATGCCCTTTGGGCAGGGTGACACCCTGACACTGCTGGTGCCACCTGGAACTGGCACTGCCAAGGTGCCAAGCTGGCATTCTTTTTGCATGGGTGTGATTGGGCTGGGTGCCCTATGCGGGTGTTGGAGGATGAGGAACCCGCCCATAGTGCGTTGGGGCTTGCAGGAGGGTCAGGGGTAACTTTGTGGGCCTCGGAGATTGGGACGCCATTTAAAAATGGTGCCCTGGTCTCTCGCTACACCGGCGAGCGGAACCCCTCTGTACACTATGTGCCCAAAAATGGCATTTCAATCCTGTGATAAAATTGTAGTTTTGTATTTGGCAATTCCAACTGGATTGTGTTCAGGTTTGGAAAATATACTCCCTCTCTGATCCTTGATTTTGTTTTTTTTTCCTTTGTCAGTGACCCTCAACATGGCTGCGAATACAACAGAAGGAATTGTCAACGCAACGATGGCTACAAAATCGCCTGAAGAAATTCTGTACCAGAGTAAGGATGTTTCTTGCTGCTTGTTACTTTGTTTTCTATTGTAAACTGGTTTATGTGGAGGCGCAGTGGAGGCTGTGCTCCCATGTGCTTCTATGTTTAATTTTAAAGAATAATCTTGACTTCAACTGCTTGTTAATATAACATATTGGTGTGGAGGAGAAAAAAGAGTTTACCCCATCATCTGTCAGTGCAGAGCCGAGTCAAACAAACCACAAGTTCCCAGGTTTTATCATATTCTTCATGTCCCCATCCCAACCAGAGAGGGCAACTAGGGTGGTAGGAAACAGGAGAAGCCATTTAATCCCTCTAGCTTTCTGCACCATCCGGCACGTGCGCATACACACACACAAACCAACCTGTCTTCATAATTTAACCCTTTAGCTCAGGTATTATTCTGGTAATTTGGTGCTGCAACCTCTGCAAGCGTAGCTGCCTAGGAATACAAAAAGGCTTTTTGGAACAGCTTGTGATGGAGCCCACGAGGGGACAGGCCATTCTGGACTTAGTGTTATGTAATGAGCCAGACTTGATTAAAGATCTTAAAGTAAGGGAACACTTAGGAGGCAGTGATCATAATATGGTAGAATTCAATCTCCAATTTGAAAGAAAGAAGGTAGAATCAGATGTAAAGGTGTTACAGTTAAATAAAGGTAACTACGGGGGCATGAGGGAGGAACTGACGAAAATCGACTGGGAGCAGAGCCTAGTGGGAAAGACAGTAGAACAGCAATGGCAGGAGTTTCTGGGAGTAATTGAGGACACAGTACAGAGGTTCATCCCAAAGAAAAGAAAGGTTATCAGAGGGGGGATTAGGCAGCCATGGCTGACAAAGGAAGTTAGGGAATGCATCAAAACAAAAGAGAAAGCCTATAATGTGACAATGGGAAGTCAGAAGATTGGGAAGGCTACAAAAACAAACAGAGGATAACAAAGAGAGAAATAAGGAAAGAGAGGATCAAATATGAAGGTAGGCTAGCCAGTAACATTAGGAATGATAGTAAAAGTTTATTTAAATACATTAAAAACAAACGGGAGGCAAAAGTAGACATTGGGCTGCTCCAAAATGACGCTGGTAATCTAGTGATGGGAGACAAGGAAATAGCTGAAGAACTAAATAAGTACTTTGCGTCAGTCTTCACAGTAGAAGACATGAGTAATATCCCAACAATTCAGGAGAGTCAGGGGGCAGAGTTGAATATGGTAGCCATCACAAAGGAGAAAGTGCTAGAGAAACTAAGAGGTCTAAAAATTGATAAATCTCCGGGCCCAGGTGGGCTACATCCTAGAGTTCTAAAGGAGATAGCTGAAGAAATAGTGGAGGCGTTAGTTATGATCTTTCAAAAGTCGCTGGAGTCAGGGAAAGTCCCAGAGGATTGGAAAATCGCTGTTGTAACCCCCCTGTTCAAGAAGGGAACAAGGAAAAAGATGGAAAATTATAGGCCAATTAGCCTAACCTCGGTTGTTGACAAGATTCTAGAATCCATCGTTAAGAATGAGATTTCTAAATTCTTGGAAGTGCAGTGTCGGATTAGGACAAGTCAGCATGGATTTAGTAAGGGGAGGTCGTGCCTGACAAACCTGTTAGAGTTCTTTGAAGAGATAACAAATAGGTTAGACTAAGGAGAGCCAATGGATGTTATCTATCTTGACTTCCAAAAGGCCTTTGATAAGGTGCCTCACGGGAGACTGCTGAGTAAAATTAGGGCCCATGGTATTCGAGGCAAGGTACGAACATGGATTGACGATTGGCTGTCAGGCAGAAGGCAGAGAGTTGGGATAAAAGGTTATTTTTCGGAATGGCAACCGGTGACGAGTGGTGTCCCGCAGGGTTCAGTGTTGGGGCCACAACTGTTCTCTTTATATATTAACGATCTAGACGATGGGACTGGGGGCATTCTGGCTAAGTTTGCCGATGATACAAAGATAGGTGGAGGGGCAGGTAGTATTGAGGAGGTGGGGAGGCTGCAGAAAGATTTAGACAGTTTAGGAGAGTGGTCCAAGAAATGGCTGATGAAATTCAACGTGGGCAAGTGCGAGGTCTTGCACTTTAGAAAAAAGAATAGAGGCATGGACTATTTTCTAAACGGTGACAAAATTCATAATGCTGAAGTGCAAAGGGACTTGGGAGTCCTAGTCCAGGATTCTCTAAAGGTAAACTTGCAGGTTGAGTCCGTAATTAAGAAAGCAAATGCAATGTTGTCATTTATCTCAAGAGGCTTGTAATATAAAAGCAGGGATGTACTGCTGAAGCTTTATAAAGCATTAGTTAGGCCCCATTTAGAATACTGTGAGCAATATTGGGCCCCACACCTCAGGAAGGACATACTGGCACTGGAGCGGGTCCAGCGGAGATTCACACGGATGATCCCAGGAATGGTAGCCCTAACATACGATGAACGTCTGAGGATCCTGGGATTATATTCATTGGAGTTTAGGAGGTTGAGGGGAGATCTAATAGAAACTTACAAGATAATGAATGGCTTAGATAGGGTGGACGTAGGGAAGTTGTTTCCATTAGCAGGGGAGACTAGGACCCGGGGGCACAGCCTTAGAATAAAAGGGAATCGCTTTAGAACAGAGATGAGGAGAAATTTCTTCAGCCAGAGAGTGGTGGGTCTGTGGAATTCATTGCCACAGAGGGCGGTGGAGGCCGGGACGTTGAGTGTCTTTAAGACAGAAGTTGATAAATTCTTGATTTCTCGAGGAATTAAGGGCTATGGAGAGAGAGCGGGTAAATGGAGTTGAAATCAGCCATGATTGAATGGTGGAGTGGACTCGATGGGCCGAATGGCCTTACTTCCGCTCCTATGTCTTATGGTCTTAATATATCCTCACTAATATGAAAATAACTTAAAATAATCTCACCTCATTTAAGGAGTAAAAGGGTTTATTCTATTTAATGCAATTAAGGGATTCCTGCTAAAACGTCAGTTGGTGGCACAGTGGTTAGCACTGCTGCCTCACAGCACTAGGGACCTGGGTTCAATTCCGACCTTGGGTAACTGTCTGAGTGGAGTTTGCACATTTTCCACGTGGGTACCCTCCGGGTACTCTGGTTTCCTCCCATAGCCTAAAGATGTGCAGGTTAGGTGGATTGGGAATGCTAAATTGCCCTTTAGTGTCCAGGGATGTGTAGGTTATGTGGGGTTGCGGGGTAGGGCAGGGGAGTGGGCCTAGGTGGGGTGCCCTTCATTGGGTCGATGCAGACGTGATGGCCCAAACGGCCGCCTTCTACACTATAGAAATTCTATGGCTCTATTGTTCAGTTAGATATCGTCTGCTCGCATTCACTTTCTAGACTCTACTTTGAAGAATGAACACAGCCAAGATGATGGAGGGCCACTGGCAAGGATGGAACTATAACCCAGCATGAGTCATCGCCTGTGCCCCAGCATGAGTCATTGCCTGTACCCCAACATGAGTCAGCAGCTGCACCCCAGTATGAGTCAGCACCTGTAACCCAGTATGAGTCATCGCCTGTACCCCAGCATGAGTTATTACCTGTACCCAGCAGAAGTCAGCACCTGTAACACAACGTGAGCCAGCACCTGTAACCAACATGAGTCAGCACCTGTACCCCAACATGAGTCAGCACCTGTACCCCAACATGAGTCAGCACCGATACTCCAGCATGAGTCAGCACCTGTAACCAACATGAGCCAGCACCTGTACCCCAACATGAGTCAGCACCGATACTCCAGCATGAGTCAGCACCTGTAACCAACATGAGCCAGCACCTGTAACCCAACAACATTGTCAGCACCTGTAACCCAACATCAATCAGCACCTGTAACCCAGCAACATTGTCAGCACCTGTAACCCAACATCAATCAGCACCTGTAACCCAACAACATTGTCAGCACCTGTAACCCAACATCAGTCAGCACCTGTAACCCAACATCAGTCAGCACCTGTAACCCAACAACAGTCAGCACCTGTAACCCAACAACATTGTCAGCACCTGTAACCCAACATCAATCAGCACCTGTAACCCAACATCATTGTCAGCACCTGTAACCCAACATCAGTCAGCACCTGTAACCCAACATCAGTCAGCACCTGTAACCCAACAACAGTCAGCACCTGTAACCCAACAACATTGTCAGCACCTGTAACCCAACATCAATCAGCACCTGTAACCCAACAACATTGTCAGCACCTGCAACCCAACATCAGTCAGCACCTGTAACCCAACATCATTCAGCGACTGTAACCCAACATGAGTCAGCACTCCAGGTTTTCCAACTACCTTTTCAAACAAAGCTTCCACACCACTTTTAACAAAGAATCCAGTTCCACATGTTCCACCTTTCCTTCCAGGCTTCCTTTATCTTGAATTGCAACATGCATCCTAAATTCTTCACAAACTCAGGTATCCAGTCCCCAACAGAACATTATTGCTTCAAAAACTGGAAATAAGGACACCAAACCTTACGATTGCTTTAGATTTGTGGCTTTTCTGTAGCGAACCTCTTCAGCTCTTATTTTCCCAGGTCTGACTTTGATTTCCATCAGCAGTATTCTGCCCCATAGCCAGTTCCTCTTTAATCTTTTTTACTTCAATATTCCTGGAGTTTCTTTTCCATTCCCTGGTTTCTAAAACTAACTGTCCTTCAGTTTGTCTGGAGCTTGCTCTTGTGCACTTTCATCCATTGTATGGCTTTGCTACTTCTAGCAGAACAGAGCTGTTCACCCTCTCACTTCCTAGCTCCAACTGTAATGAATCCAGCTAAAACTAAACTCAATAAGCCTTCCTACCCTAAAGGTGCCACTGGTTATCAAGCAAAGACTTTATTTTTCTCCCAGCTTCTTTACTTTTCACACCGTAATGCTTCTAAGCAAAATGGAAGCACAGTTTTATCTGAAATTAAAAGCCCCCAGATGCAAAACCCTCTTGTCCAGCATGAATCTAACTATAATATTTCCATTCCTTACACAGAAACACTAGCTCACTGGGCTAAATCGCTGGCTTTTAAAGCAGGCCAGCAGCACGGTTTGATTCCCGTACTAGCCTCCCTGAACAGGCGCCGGAATGTGGCGACTAGGGGCTTTTCACAGTAACTTCATTGAAGCCTACTCGTGACAAGCGATTTTCATTTCATTTCATTTCATAAACCCACTTAAAATTATACTTTATTTCCAATATTTCACATTACAAATCTCGATCACTTCAAACTACCTCTGTTTTGCTGACAAGGCTACAAGGGAAACCTTGAACCAGTTTGGCGGGGAAGGTGAGAGAAAGTTTAAAATTAACACCCAAGAGAAACAATAGATGCAGTGGAACTTGTTTAAGTGCCAATTTCTTCCACTAATCTCCTCCTTCATGAATAGGGCTGCATTTATTTGAACCTTTCATTTAATCAATTGCCACTGAATTCCAGACAACTAGATTCTAGAAAGGAATGAAGTGGCTTTCTAATTTGAAAGAGAATCTTGTCAGTTGGATGGAAAAGAACTGCAACAAGACACGAAGATCAGAGGTGGAAACACACCTTGACTATTCCACAAAACTAGATGGTACATTTCCCTCAGTATAAACTAGTTGAAGAGTGCAGCATTCAGATTTTTTCCCCCACCTTTGCTTTCCTCTCTCTCTTCCCAGAATTTCATGCTGAGGTATGGTTTTTCATCGTCAAGTGGTCATTCTTCGTGAGCAAGCTTAGATTGTCAGTGTTTCAATGATATTCTATTCGCACATCCTCGTCACACTGCTGTGCATTCATTATCATTATCATAGAATTTACAGTGCAGAAGGAGGCAGTTCGGCCCATCGGGTCTGCACCTCCACCCTATCCCCCATAGGCCAGCAACCCTACCCAACACTAAGGTTAATTTTGGACACGAAGGGCAATTTATTATGGCCAATCCACCTAACCTGCACATCTTTGGACTGTGGGAGGAAACCGGAGCACCCGGAGGAAACCCACGCACACACGGGGAGGATGTGCAGACTCCACACAGACAGTGACCCAAGCCGGAATCGAACCTGGGACCCTGGAGCTGTGAAGCAATTGTGCTATCCACAATGCTACCGTGCTGCCCACCTCATCTCATCTTCAATCAGCCTATTTATAAAGGTTTACTGGAGATTTACAAAAAATGTACTGGATCAGGAATAGAAACTCTCTTATTCCCCTCCACACCTCCCAATATTCCTGCAGTCCTAGGGATGTTAGCTCATTTGACCTCCTCTACTACAACCCTCGCTTAAGGCCAAGTAGCCCAACATAAGCCAAAGGCTGACTTTTCACTTTGAGGTGAGGAATCTAGGAGCCAGGGCTGTCTATGTTCCAAACACTCCCCTGGGGGGAACAATACCTTGTTGAAATTGTGACCAAGAATGCCCTTAATTGCCATGGAAACAGATTTCCTCTCCAATTAAGGGTGGCAGGTGAACCCTCTGAGTAGAGGGTCAAAAAAAGGAGCAGGTGACTGAAAAATATGCAAGGAGGCTTCAACATGAAGGACCCCTCTCAGCTTCTGTTTTAAAAAATTAATTGGAAAATGAAGAAAATAACCAAGCCACAAATGTAAGGGACGGCTGGGGGGGGGGGGGGGGGGGGGGGGTCCACCATTTTTAAAGGTCTCTGGAATCAGCCCAACTCCACGGAAATCCAGTCCTGTGTCTTGGCCAATTTTATTTTCAAAACCGGCCACCCCTGGAAGTGGATCCATGTGTCGGTTGGCACTCTGTAATACATTTTGTGGCGTCACATAGAACATAGAACAGTACAGCACAGAACAGGCCCTTCGGCCCTCGATGTTGTGCCGAGCCTTGTTCGAAACCAAGATCAAGCTATCCCACTCCCTGTCATTCTGGTGTGCTCCATGTGCCTATCCAATAACCGCTTGAAAGTTCCTAAAGTGTCCGACTCCATTATCACAGCAGGCAGTCCATTCCACACCCTAACCACTCTCTGAGTAAAGAACCTACCTCGGACATCCCTCCTATATATCCCACCCTGAACCTTATAGTTATGCCCCCTTGTAACAGCTACATCCACCAGAGGAAATAGTCTCTGAACATCCACTCTATCTATCCCCCTCATCATCTTATAAACCTCTATTAAGTCGCCTCTCATCCTCCTCCGCTCCAAAGAGAAAAGCCCTAGCTCCCTCAATCTTTCCTCATGAGACCTATCCTCCAAACCAGGCAGCATCCTGGTAAATCTCCTTTGCACCCTTTCCAATGCTTTCACATCCTATAGTGAGGTGACCACAACTGTACACAATACTCCAAATGTGGTCTCACCAGGGTCATGTACAGTTGCAGCATAACCCCACGGCTCTTAAACTCAAGCCCCCTGTATTTAAACACTAACACACTATAGCCTTCTTCACGGCTCTGTCCACTTGAATGGTAACCTTCAGAGATCTATGGACATGAACCCCAAGATCTCTCTGTTCCTCCACATTCCTCAGAACCCTGCCATTGACCCTGTAATCCGCATTCAAATTTTTCCTACCAAAATGAATCACCTCGCAATTATCAGGGTTAAACTCCACCTGCCATTTTTCGGCCCAGCTCTTCATCCTATCAATTCCTCTTTGCAGCCTACAACAGCCCTCCACCTCATCCACTACTCCACCAATCTTGGTGTCATCAGCAAATTTACTGACCCACCCTTCAGCCCCCTCCTCCAAGTCATTGATAAAAATCAGAAATAGCAGAGGACCCAGCACTGATCCCTGTGGAACACCGCTGGTAACTGGTCTCCAGCCTGAAAAATTTCCATCCACCACCACTCTGTCTTTATGTGATAGCCAGTTACTTATCCAATTGGCCAAATTTCCCTCTATCCCACACCTCCTTACTTTCTTCAAGAGCCGACCATGGGGAACCTTATCAAACGCCTTACTAAAATCCATGTATACAACATCAACTGCTCTACCTTCATCTACACACCTAGTAACCTCCTCAAAGAATTCAATCAAATTTGTGAGGCAAGACTTACCCTTCACGAATCCGTGTTGGCTATCCCGGATTAAGCTGCATCTTTCCAAATGGTCATAAATCCTATCCTTCAGGACCTTTTCCATTTACTTACTGACCACCGAAGTAAGACTAACCGGCCTATAATTACCAGGTTTATTCCTATTCCCTTTCTTGAAAGAGGAACAACATTCGCCACTCTCCAGTCCTCTGGCACTATCCCCGTGGACAATGAGGACCCAAAGATCAAAGCCAAAGGCTCTGCAATCTCATTCCTTGCCTCCCAAAGAATCCTAGGATATATCCCATCTGGCCCAGGGGACTTGTCGACCCTAAGGTTTTTCAAAATTGCTAATATATTCCTTCCTCAGAACATCTACCTCCTCCAGCCTACCCGCCTGTATCACACTCTCATCCTCAAAAACATGACCCCTCTCCTTGGTGAACACTGAAGAAAAGGATTCATTCAACGCTTCTCCTATCTCTTCTCACTCCATGCACAAGTTCCCATTACTGTCCTTGACCGGCCCTAACCTCACCCTGGCCATTCTTTTATTTCTCACATAAGAGTAATAAGCCTAGGGGTTTTCCTTTATCTGACCCGCCAAGGACTTCTCATGCCCCCTCCTAGCTCTCCTAAGCCCTTTTTTTTTTTAGCTCATTCCTTGCTACCTTGTAACCCTCACGTGACCCAACAGAACCTTGTTTTCTCATCCTTACATACACTTCCTTTTTCCTCTTGACAAGACATTCAACCTCTTTTGTGAACCATGGTTCCCTCACACGGCCATTTCCTCCCTGCCTGACAGGGACATACCTATCAAGGACACGCGGTATTTGTTCCTTTAACAAGCTCCACTTTTCATTTGTGCCTTTCCCTGACAGTTTCTGTTCCCATCTTATGCTCACTAATTCTTGCCTAATCGCATCATAATTACCCCTCCCCCAATGATAAACCTTACCCTGCTGTATGGCCCTATCCCTCTTCATTGCAATAGTGAAAGACACCGAATTGTGGTCACTATCTCCAAAGTGCTCTCCCAAAATAAAACTAACACTTGGCCCGGTTCATTACCCAGTACCAAATCCAATGTGGCCCCACCTCTTGTCGGCCTATCCACATATTGTGTCTGGAAACTCTCCTGCACACACTGTACAAAAACTGCTCCATTCGAACTGTTCGACCTATAGAGGTTCCAATCAATATTTGGAAAGTTAAAGTCGCCCATTACAGCTACCCTGTGACCTTCACACCTATCCATAATCTGTTTTGCAATTTCTTCCTCCACATCTCTATTACTATTTGGGGGCCTATAGAAAACTCCTAACAACGTGACCACTCCTTTCCTATTCCGAACTTCAGCCCATATTACCTCAGTAAGTAGATCCCCCTCGAACTGCCTTTCTGCAGCCGTTAAACTATCCTTGATTACCAATGCTACTCCTCCACCTCTTTTACCACCTTCCCTGCTCTTACTGAAACATCTATACCCCGGAACTTCCAACAACCATTCCTGTCCCTGTTCTAAGCATGTCTCCGTAATGCCCACAACATTGTAGTCCCAGGTACCAATCCACGCTCCTAGTTCATCTACCTTATTCCAGATGCTCCTTGCATTGAAGTAGACACACTTCAACCCACCTTCCTGTCTACCGGTACACGCCTGCGACCTTGATACCCTCCTCAGTACCTCACTACTCTCAACACTGGCTTATGGACTACAGCTCATTTTCCCAACCCCCTGACAAATTAGTTTAAACCCCCCCCCCGAAGAGCCGTAGCAAATTCCCTCCCAGGATATTGATACCCCTCTGGTTCAGGTGCAAACCGTCCTGTCTATACAGATCCCACCTTCCCCAGAATGTGCTCCAATTATCCACGTAACTGAAACCCTCCCTCCTACCATCCCTGCAGCCACGCGTTTATCTGCACTCTCTCCCTGTTCCTCAACTCGCTAGCAAGTGGCACCGGCAACAAACCAGAGATGACAACCTGGTTTGTCCTGGCTCTCAGCATCCACCCTAGCTCCCGAAATTCCTGTTTTAAATCCCCGTCCCTTCTCTTACCTATGTCGTTGGTACCGATATGTACCACGACTTGTGACTGTTCCCCCTCCCCCTTAAGGATTCTGACAACACGGTCCGAGGAAAAAAAAATTGGGTACTCAAAATTTATTTTAAAAAACAATTAAAAACACAATTAAAAAGTTAAATACAGGGCCCCTCCCAGGAACGTCCACTCCTGCTAAAGTCAATGGGTGTTTGAATGGCTTGCCGCCTCCCCACGCTGAGGCCAGAATATTCCGGTCAGGGACGTGCTTAATGTGATAGAATGTACAATGAAAACAAAGGTTCGAGCGATGTGGAGCTCTACAATAAGTTTCATATCCCAGGAGAAAGCTGCCCCTTTAAAGATGTGACTATGAGTTGGCTATCAACAACTTCCCTTCACATATGCAAAAACAAAATACTGCTGAAATCTGAAATACAAACAGAAAATGCTTGAAATGCTCAGCAGGTTAGGCAGCACCTGTGGAGAGAGAAATAGAGTTAATGGGGGAGATTCTCTGGCCTCCCCATGGCAAATTTCTGGGCGGGGTGGGGGGAAGATGCCTGCTGTTGGCCGGCAGCGGGATCTTCTGGTCCCATCGCAGTCAATGAATTTCCCATTGAATCCACCCCACGCCACTGGAAAATCTGCGGTAGGGTTGCGCTGCCAGGGGGATTGGAAGTTCCCGGCAGCATGAAGATCTCGCCCAGTGTTTCAAGTTGATGACAACAGTTGCTTCTGTTTCTCTCTCCACAGATGTTGCATGTACATGTATTATTCTGTTCCATTTCTCATCACAATCCTGTCAGTGGCACAAATAATTAAAATAAGATAGATGTTAACATTAAATTAAAAAGTGAGAATTAAATTCAGAACTCAATTAAAAATTGCATAGCATATGCTCGTAGATACCTTATAACAACTTTAATCATGAAAATTAGCAAAATGAGGGGCGGGATTCTCCCCTACCCGGCGGGGTGTGGGGTCCCGGCGGGATGGAGTGGCGTGAACCACTCCGGCGTTCGGCCGCCCCAAAGGTGCAGATTTCTCCGCACCTTTAGGGGCAAAGCCCTCACCTTTAGGGGTTAGGCCCGCGCCAGAGTGGTTGCCGTCCCGCCGGCTGGCGGGCAAGGCCTTTGGCGCCACACCAGCCGGGGCCGAAGGGATTCCGCCGGCCGGCGGAAGTCCGCGCATGCGCAGGAGCGTCAGCGGCTGCTGACGTCATTCCCGCGCATGCGCGTGGGGGGGGGGGGTCTCCTCCGCGTCGGCCATCGCGGAGGCAATGGCAGACGCGGAGGGGAAAGAGTGCCCCCACGGCACAGGCCCGCCCGCGGATCGGTGGGCCCCCATCACTAGCCAGGCCACCGTGGGGGCACCCCTGGGACACCCCTCCCCCCGGACCCCAGAGCCCGCTCGCACCGGTAAGGGAGGTGGTTTAATTCACACCGGCGGGACCGGCATTACAGCAGCGGGACTTCGGGCCGGGGAATCGCCGGGGGGGGGCGGCGATTCTCGCCCCCGACGAATCTCCGGTGCCGGAGAATTCAGCAGCCGGCGGGGACGGGATTCACACCGCCCCCCGGCGATTCTCCGACCCGGCAGCGGGGTCGGAGGATCCCGCCCCATAGCAGCTCATTTCATTAAAAAGCATTTTTGTTTTCTCCACTTGCCGAGAGGGACATTAACAATGTCACACAGTTATTATTTGCATGGTCTAAAGTTGTCCTGTTTTTCTAGTTTTCTCATAGCTTTCCCCACTATTCTACTTCATAAATCTGGTTCGGCGACAAAAGATGAGCAGGCTTTTAAAGTTTTGAAAACGAAGTGTAAAAACCCAGATAATACTTACTTACTATTCCTACTCTGGTCCATTTTACTGTAGTATAGATAAAGATCAAAATAGTCTTATTTTTGCATTAGATCAAAATTAAATAACTTGACTGAAGTGGTCTTTAATTGGAGTAATAGATTGTGAGTAACATACTAACAACATGAGCTTTCCTTCACCCAACTCTTTTGATAAGAACAGATGATATTGGTAGAAATCCGAGCTCCATATTAACTGAATTCTTTTTTGTGTTCCAGGTTCTGGTGCGATTGTAGCTGTCATTGTAATTGGAGTGATAATTATATTCACCCTGGTATTGGTCACTGTAAAGCATTGCAACAGGTAATGAAGAAATTGACCAATGCTACTTGCAATACTGATTTATCTGTTCACTCGTTCAAACAAAAGCCCCAAATGTAAAGGTAGTTAGGTACACACGGTGGCACAGTGATTAGCACTGCTGCCTCGTGACACTGAGGACCCAGGTTCGATCCCGAAAAGTCTTCATACTGACTGGAAGGGTCATGTGTGAGATAGGTTTGAAGAGTCTTGATTCAACTTTTACTAAACTAAGCATAAAACTGATTCTTGCAAGCTCACCCAAAGAATTTGCAGCAGTTTTCCATCCAGGGAGCCCAAAGCATACCCAAAGGGTTTTGCATAGTTATCAGGTCATTTGCATCACAGAATCCCCACAGTGTAGAAAGATGCCATTCGACCCATTGAGTCTATACTGACCTTCTGAAAGAGCACCCCACCCAGGCCCACACCCCCACCTTGGAACCCCATAACCCCACCTAACCTTTGGACATTAAGGAACAATTTTAGCATGGCCAATCCACCTAACCCGCACATCTTTGGACTGGAGGAAACCAGAGCACCTGGAGAAAGCCATGCAGACATGGGGAGAAAGTGCAAACTCCACCCAGACAGTCACCCGAGGCTGGAATTGAACCCGGGTCCCTGGCGCTGTGAGGCAGCAGTGCTAACCACTGTGCCGCCTGCAAAATACAGGGTTTGATGCAATTGTTTTTCATATAAATTTAAAGTACCCAATTAATTTTCCTTTCCAAGGGGTGAGATTTGTGGAGGAAGCAACCACTGGAAGATAAGTGGAGACCAATGACGAAGTTACACAAGCTGGTATTGGGGGGAAGAGTTGGAGGGAATGGCTTAGGAGGAACAGTGGGTGGCAGTGGCGGGTGGGCAAGAGATTGGTAGAGAAAACAAAACAGTGGACATAAGGGGATCCCAACAACACTTACTCCAGCTGGAGAGATTGGTGAAAAGGGTGGGGTTTGTGATAGGGCATCGGAGGAGGGTGCCAGCACTGGGGGGAGGGATGGCATGGAGTACAGAAAATGCATTGGAGGGGTGGAATGGGGTGGCATAGGAAGAAAGGGTGGAATCAGATGGGATGGGGATGTTACGAGAGCGGTGAAAGGAATAGGATGGGAAAGATGGAATGACATGAGATGGGGATTTAAAGAAGTGTTGCTATAAATGTTGCTGGTTGCTATAAGTGTTGCCGGCAGCATGGTAGCACAAGTGGATAGCACTGCGGCTTCACAGCACCAGGGTCCCAGGTTCGATTCCCCGCTGGGTCACTGTCTGTGCGGAGTCTGCACATTCTCCCCGTGACTGCGTGGGTTTCCTCCGGGTGCTCCGGTTTCCTCCCACAGTCCAAAGACGTGCAGGTTAGGTGGATTGGCCATGATAAATTGTCCTTAGTGACCAGAAAGGTTAGATGGGGTTATTGGGTTACGAGGATAGGGTGGAAGTGAGGGCTTAAGTGGGTCCGTGCAGACTCAATGGGCCGAATGGCCTCCTTCTGCACTGTATGTTCTATAAATAAAGATACCAATTTCACCTTCAATGGTTTGCAGATTTTGTATAATATTTGTATCTTGATGGCAGCCATGGTTTAGATTGTATTGGGTCAGCAGTAAAAATCAGAAGAACCTAGACTCCAGGTCCTTCACTACCTGCGAGGAATACTGGGGAGAATAATTAGAAGTTTATTAATATTCATTTCAGAATATTTCATAGATAACCTCTTTTCTTTGAAAAGGATATATGTTGTAGGCTGGAATAGAGATGAAAGAAAGTAAAATGAGATGAAGGTAGGGGTGTGCGGGTGGTGCAGGGGTTGGTGGGAGGGGGACGGCAAAGAAACTGTAAGGCAGTGGCAGGGCCCCTGGGGCTGGAATAGGCTGAGATGGAAGCCGCAGGGGAAAGGACACGGAATTTCCAGAGGAAAAAAAATACTTTTGTTATGATCCCAGTTGATGTTATAACTGGAAGGTTCCAGAATGGAACCCTGACTCAAAAGACTGTAAATGTTATTTTTTTATATATAAAATATTGAAGGACCACTAATTAGTTTCAACAACAAAAAATAATAATTTATTAAATATGAAAACATTGGATAATTATACAATACTCCTTTACTCTCCCCTTAGCTTAACAATTACACTCGGATTTTAAGATTAACACGGATTACAAAGTACATTTTAAGATTCTATGGTCTCATTCATGTAGCTGTATCGAACCTTAGTTAGGCCACACTTGGAGTATAGTGCTCAATTCTGGTCACCACACTACCAGAAGGATGTGGAGGCTTTAGAGAGGGTGCAGAAGAGATTTACCAGGATGTTGCCTGGTATGGAGGGCATTAGCTATGAGGAGAGGTTGAATAAACTTGGTTTGTTCTCACTGGAACGAAGGAGGTTGAGGAGCGACCTGATAGAGGTCTACAAAATTATGAGGGGCACAGACAGAGTGGATAGTCAGAGACTTTTTCCCAGGGTAGAGGGGTCAATTACTAGGGGACATAGGTTTAAGGTGAGAGGGGCAAGGTTTAGAGTAGATGTACGAGGTAAGTTTTTTACACAGAGGGTAGTGGGTGCCTGGAACTCACTGCCGGAGGAATTGGTGGAAGCAGGGATGATAGTGACATTTAAGGGGCATCTTGATAAATACATGAATAGAGGGATACGGACCCCGGATGTGTAGAACATTTTAGTTTAGACAGGCATCATGGTCAGCACAGGCTTGGAGGGCTGAAGGGCCTGTTCCTGTGCAGTACTTTTCTTTGTTCTTTGTTCAGTCTCACACAAAGTCCCTTTTAAGCACACAAGATGACTATGGTCAAATACACGCACTCCATTCTGAACCCAAGTTAGTGTCTGTGGGTTTCTCCTCAGAATCCCTCCAGATGACTATCACATGAGAGTTTCCAAACTCCACTCCTAAAAATGTACTTTAAAATCTTCTTTCATAATAATTCCGGGTCACTGTCTGTGCGGAGTCTGCACAGCCTCCCGTGTGTGCGTGGGTTTCCTCCGGGTGCTCCGGTTTCCTCCCACAGTCCAAAGATGTGCAGGTTCGGTGGATTGACCATGATAAATCGCCCTTAGTGTCCAAAATTGCCCTTAGTGTTGGGTGGGATTCATGGGTTATGGGGATAGGATGGAGGTGTTGACCTTGGGTAGGGTGCTCTTTCCAAGAGCCGGTGCAGACTCGATGGGCCGAATGGCCTCCTTCTGCACTGTAAATTCTATGAATGCTTTTCCTTAGTGGTTTGCATTCCGAAATCCAGTCCAGAATTTCCAAATGACACTGCTAAGCAAAACGTCCCCTCCACTTTTAACAGCTAATCCACTCCAAAGTTCACACCAACTCCTTTAGGATTTCTTAATCTTAACTGCTGTAAAAATTGTTTACAATTGCTTTAATTCACAATTCCCAGACTCTAGTAAAATGGCATCAAACGTTCCACTTACTTCTGAACTTTGCTGTCCCACTTTAAATCTGATTACTGCAATGGTCTCTTTAACGCAGAACATTGGGCGCGATTCTCCACTCCCGCGCCGGTTGGGAGAATCGCCTGGGCCGCCAAAATTTCCCGGGACGCCGGTCCGACGCCCTCCCGCGATTCTCCCAAGCGGCGGGAACGGCCTGGTCGAGTTTCGCAGGCCGGAGAATCGCCGGAGACACCCAAAATGGCGATTCTCCGGCACCCCCGCTTTTCTCAGGCCCGGATGGGCCGAGCGGCCAGGCCAAAACGGCGGGTTCCCCCCGGCGCCGTCCACACCTGGTCGCTGCCGTCGTGAGCGGTGCGTGAACGCTGGGGGGGTGGCCTGCGGGGGGGGGGGGGGCGAGGGGGAATCCTGCACCGGGGGGTACCTCAAATGTGGGGCGGCCCGCGATTGGTGCCCACCGATCGTCGGGCCGTCCTCTCTGAAGGAGGACCTCCTTCCTTCCGCGGCCCCGCAAGATCCGTCAGACAGCTTCTTGCGGGGTGGACTTAGAGAGGACGGCAACAATGCATGCGCGGATGACGCCCGTTATGCGGCGCCGGCCGCGTCATCTATGCGGCGCTGCCTTTACGCGGGCGACAAGGCCTGGCGCGTGTAGATGACGCGGCCCCGATCCTGGCCCATTGTCAGGGCCTGAATCGGTCGGGATCGGGGCCGTTTTGCGCCGTCGTGAACCTCGGCGGCGTTCACAACGGCGCGGCCACTTCGGCGCGAGAGTGGAGAATCCCGCCCGTTTTGTTTACTCTTCCTTGAATTCTTCTGAACAATACCTTGGTCTCTGTTCTTTTAACTCCAATTGTCTTAAATGTTCTTTCTGTCCCAATTTCCTGGTTATCTGGACTGTAACGTGTTCCTTAGGAAGCCTGCATCTTTGCAACTCCCTTGTGCTGTCCAGCTTCTCCTGGAAGAGTTGAAAGATGTTTAGTCTCTGGTCTCATATCTCCAACTCCATTATATCCAGCTAAAATTAAAACTCAAAAGCTTTACTACCCTTACAAGGACCTCCACTTGATAAGCAATGCCCGCATACTTAAACTGGCCTATATATTCTACATGCCGTAATCCTCTCTAAGCCTAATAGAAACAGAGTTGAAACTGACCCAACCCTCACACATCCAAACATCTTTGTCCAGCATGAATCTAACTGTAGGTTTCACTCTTCTAGCCATCGAAAAATTTAATTAAACACACTTAAAACTTTATCTTGGGCTGGATTTTCCGATCCCTGAGCCACATGTTTCTCGGTGGTGCAACATTCACTAGTGATGGGATTCTCTACTCCAGCCACTTGTCAATGGGATTTCATTTAAGCCACTCCTCGCCGTAGCAAAACCTGCAGCCTCACTGCTAGTGGGAACAAAGAATCCCAACGGACAGAGAAATCTGGCTCTTATTTCTAATGTTTATCAATGCAAATACACATCCCTGAAAACTACCTTTATTTTCCTAACACTTTAAAATGATACAAAGGGAAAATTTGATGAAGATGCAGGGACAAGAAAGTTTTTAATGAAGTAGGAGCAAAAACTGACATGGTTCCCTTGTGTGCTTGTGGTTAATATTTTATGATGTTATATTTCTGAGTATCTGAAAATGTATGGACTATAATCACCTATTCCCATACTTATTACATTCTCAGAACACAGAACAATCAATAGTTTGGATGTAGCTATTACACAAATGTCACAACGCTAACAATTGATGTTATTCTGTAGGCAAAACAGATTGAAAAGCGAGCTGGCACCAAAGTCGTCAAAACATCGCTCAAGCCCATTTCCAAAGAGCAGTCTAACCACAAGCACACCAATATCGCAGATTTCTAGTTCGTTGAGTATTCCAATGGAGAGGAAATATTAACTGAACTGCTAATGGCACTGGGACAGAAGCGTGCTTTCACAGACCATGAATCCGGACTATTTGGGCCACATGAGTGTGAAATAAATGCATTGTTAAAATGACTGTTTTTATCCATTTTCCCAGCGAATGATTATCACCGACTTCACTTGCTATCTGGGCTGTACCTGGCTTTTCCAGGCACTGTGGGAAAGAAAGCAGTTTCAACAATAATGGTAATATCTTGACAGATGCACGGGATCACAGCCCCTCGAAAAACCTTGTCATTTTGTCGACTAATGTGCTAAGATAAAGCTCTTTTTTTAAAAAGTGCGTGGAAATAATTGATCTTTCCCGCTGGATTAGAATAAAGAATGTGAGAAAAACAGAGACAAGGAAAGCCCACCAACCTTAATCCTCTAACTCTCATTATAACATCTAAGTGTATTTTGAAAAATACAAATGATTCTGCCTTTATTAACTTGTTGGTAAAATATCCCAAATGTTTACCTCTCTGATTAAAAGAGTATACGTGAATGGAATTGGAAGCACAGAGAAACTGAAAAAGGAATCCAAGAGTCAAAGTGGACACAATTGTCTCCAAAGTATTTGAGTTTTCTGATGTGATTTCCATTGTTTTCATTCTTTCACTGCATTATCTGCACATTGTAAGTTCCATTCTAAGTTTATCTGCGTCAGCCTAGTTTCATTCGTATGTACCTGTGACCTTTGTTGTTTGACTATGTGCAATACTTTACATTTATCAGTGTTAAATTTAATTTGCAGATTTTCTACCCAAATATGTAACTGACATAAAGGCTTTCGAAAATCTTTCGCGTTAATTTCCTCTGATCGTTTCAGTATCAATGAAACAACAGGGGCCCAAGCACTGATTCCCATGGGCCTCCAGTCTGACATTCATGACCTTGGTTTTCTGTTTTTAGCCACATTCCTTTCTGGTTCCATGTTAGAATTCCTATTCCTACAGTGTGGAGCCTGACTGAGCCTCATTGAGCCTGTACTGATCCTCTGAAAGAGCATCCTATCTTGGCCCACTCCCCATAACCCCACCTAACCTACACAAAGAGGCAATTTAGCATGGCCAATTCACCTAAACCTGCACTTCTTTGGACTGTGGGAGGAAACTCACGCAGTCACGGGGAGAAAGTACAAACTCCACACAGACAGTCATCCGAGGTCGTAATTGAACACGGGTCTTTGGCGCTGTAAGCCAGCAATGCTAACCACTGTGCCACCGTGCCACCCACGTTCTGCCTGCTTATTATTTAATTTGGAGCATTCTAAATGGAATTTTTCCAAAAACCTGAAAATGTAGGTAAACTGTATGAAGGATGTTCAAATACCGACTTTATCACTAATGCCCTGAAAAGAAATGAAGATGTTAGTCTAGCAGGATGATTTCCTTTTAAATCCATTTTGCTTGATTTTTAGTAAGTTATTGCTTGGAATAAATGATTTTACTTATTATTAATTCTTAATAGGTTAATGGATAGATAGTTGCCTAAATCAGATCTGTGTCTTTTGGCAGATTTATATACAGTAAGAATGTGGGCGTCTCCAGTCCCGACAGATGCGCCCTGCCATTAAAATATTTTCTGTTAAAACATGTAATGAAGGAAGTTGTGTTCGAACCATTTACATTTGCAGGTTTCACAAACCTGATGGTTTAGTTTAAAAGGCAGTGCATTTTCTGCATTCCACGGAAACAATTATGTTATTTTGTTTTCAAGTTTTAACTTTTCAATGTCGAGGTTCTTGGGTACATTTATTTGTACAGTAATACAGTCTCGAATCACTTGTAATTTATTTTGTTTGCCCCTGTGGTGAGATGTTTCCAAGAGTCGGCCACATATTTTGGCTCTGAGAGGAGTTACAGCCAAAGGAAATTAAAGATGACACTTGGGCAGACTAATCTGCATTGAATAGTTTTTGCTTACTGTTTTGTGCAAATGCATTTCTTAGAGTTAGAGAGTCTGGTATTAGCAGACTAGTATAGTTGATTATAGAGTTTTCCTGATCCACAGCCGCTGTCAGGTATATGCAGTGTTATGGGCCAGGGTTTAGAGAACCCCAAAGTGTATCATGGAGTTCACCTGATCCACAACTTTTAATAGATTGTGGTATGGGGAGCACACGGCCCACTCTACAGGTGTTGTATAGCAGAAATGGGAAAGTATTTTTTAAAGCAAAACAATGTTTATTCTATGAACTCAAGTTAACCATTTTAAAACATACAGTGAACATCTTGGCAACCATTAATTCAAATACAACCCCCAAAGACTACAACACTGAGTAAACCTTTAAGCTTTCCTTTTTAACATCCATACCACTTAAAAACAAAACCTTTATCAGAAGCCCATCAGATTAAATGCACTACTGAAAACATTTATAATTCTGAATTCACCAAATGATCAAGAGATAGTCTTTTGATGGCAGAGAGAACAGCAGTACACCTGCTTGGTCTGGCAGGTTTCCAACACTGAAAATGAAACTTAAATGCAGCCTGCTCAAAAACGAAAGTAAAAAGCTGACAGACAGCCCAGCTCCACCCACTCTCTGACATCACTGCAGTAGTAAACACCCATTTCTTCAAGTTTCACTCACAACAGATATTTATATACACACACCCATTTATAAACACCCATTTCTTAAAGGTACTCTCACATGACACCCCCCAAGGAAACAAAATAAACCATCAACTTCAAGATGGTTTCATTTTTCACCTTTTCACTTTCCTTTAAGAAATGCTCACAGTAAATATACATTTTCGTTTCAAAAAACAACACCCACAAACAGGTATAATACTATAGTCCATTTTTGTTCTTCTTCCTCCACTGGAATCCCTCTTGATTGACAGTCTCTTTGAACAAGAAGGTCTCTGCACGATCCGTCCATTTCTCTACGCCTCGGCATTTCTCTTTAAATTCAGATACTTTATCCAATCTGATCACAAGAGTCCCTTGCAATTCTCCAACACAGGAGCATTGGTTATCACAGCTTTAAGGCAGTCAAATGCCTGTTGAAAGACCACTGTTCACTGAACGTTTTGACGTTTCTTTAGCAAGTCCATCAGTGGAGCAATCACGCTACAAAACTTTTGCACAAATGTTCGATCAAATCCACTCATGCCAAGAAATCGCATTATCTCCCATCGTGTCAAGGGTATCGGAAACTCCCCAATAACTTTTGTTTTCACATCCCGTGGGACCATTCGACCCTGTCTGATTGTATGGCCAAGGAAAGTGACTTGGGCCTTTCTAAATTCACTTTTGGCTAGGTTTATCACCAAACCCGCCTCCTGAAGTCGATCGAATAACTCCATCAGATGTTTCAAATGTTCTGTCCATGTCTGGCTGAAAATTACCAGATCGTCGATGTATACCGCACAATTGGGTAGTCCTGAAACAACTTTGTTAGTTAATCGTTGAAATATGGCTGGTGCGTTTTTCATGCCAAAGGGCATAACTTTGAATTGGCATATACCATCTGGAGTCACAAAAGCTGAAATCTCCGTCGCCCTTTCGGATAAAGGTATCTGCCAGTAACCTTTTAAGTAAATCCAATTTGGAAATAAAAGCAGATTGTCCCACTTTCTCAATGCAATCCTCCAAACGTGGGATAGGATAAGAGTTTGTTCTTGTAACTGCATTAACCTTTCTATAGTCCACACACAACCATTGGTTACCGTCTGGTTTTGGTACCATCACTATGGGTGAGCTCCATTGGCTGAAACCCACTTCAATTAAGCCATCTTTAAGCATACTCTCAATCTCTTTGTTAACCTGTGCCAATTTTAAAGGGTTAAGTCTGTATGGATGTTGTTTCATTGCAACAGCATTTCCCACATCCACATCATGTATAGCCATTTTAGTACTTCCCAATTTATCTCCACAAATATGCCCATGTGATATCAATAACTTTCAGGTCAGTCCGTTTTTCCTCTGGAAGGTAACTCAACAATTTATCCCAATTTTTAAGAACATCCTCGTTTTCCAATTAAAATTTGATGTATGTCAAATTCACAGTCATCTGGATTTGGTTCGTCACTTTGAGTTGGAATCATTAAAACCGCCTCCTTTTTCTCTCCATCCCTTTCAAAGTACCTTTTAAGCATATTCACATGACACACTCGGTGAGTTTTCCTTCTATCCGGTGTTTTTACCACATAATTCACCTCACTTAATTTCCTTTCAATTTGATACAGTCCACAAAACCTAGCTTTTAAAGGTTCACCTACCACTGGTAACAACACTAAAACTTTATCTCCACAGGCAAAACTACAAACTTTGGATTTCTTGTCCGCCACCCGCTTCATCACATTTTGTGCAACTTTCAAATGTTGTCTAACCAATTCACCTGCTCTATTTAATCGTTCCCTAAAAGTTGACACGTAATCCAAGAATGTAAGTTCTGATTTCTCACTCACCAATTTTTCCTTAATCAATTTAAGTGGTCCTCTTACCTCATGGCCAAAAATTAGTTCAAAATAACTAAATTTGGTTGACTCATTCGATGCACCCTAATTGCAAACAGTACAAATGGAATTCCTTTATCCCAATCCTCTGGATAATCTTGACAATAAGCCCTCAACATTGTCTTTAATGTCTGATGCCACCTTTCTAACGCTCCCAGTGATTCTGGATGGTACGCAGTTGATTTAAATTGTTTTATTCCTAAACTATCCATAACTTCTTTGAATAACCTTGAGGTAAAATTTGATCCTTGATCTGATTGTATTTCTGTGGGTAATCCATATCTAGTAAAGAATTTAAGTAACTCCTCCACAATCTTTTTAGCTGTAAGATTACGTACTGGAATGGCCTCTGGAAACCTAGTAGAGACATCCATTATAGTCAAAAGATATTGATTCTCACTTTTTGTTTTAGGAAGCGTTCCTATGCAATCAATTAGGAGCCTTGTAAAAGGTTCCTCAAAGGCTGGAATGGGTATTAAGGGCGCTGGTTTTATCACAGCTTGAGGTTTCCCTATCACTTGACATGTGTGACATGATTGATAAAATTTAACTACATCTTTATGTAGTCCAGGCCAATAAAAATGTTTCTGGATTTTAGCTTGAGTTTTCCTTATTCCCAAATGACCTCCCACTGGTGCCTCATGTGCCACTCGCAACACCTCCTTTCTATACTCTACCGGCAATACCACTTGATGAACGTCTGCCCACTTTTTAACCGCCTGCATATGTAAAGGTCTCCATTTTCTCATCAAGGCATCACTTTTACGGTAATAACACTCTGGTATACACTCAGATTCCTCTTGTGTGTATGCTTTCTGATACATCTGGTTTATTTCTATATCCTTTTCTTGTAACTCCGCCAATTTTCCTGAACTAAAAATATCCGCCTCATCCTCCACCTGTTCGTGTTCTTTTTCAACCATCTGATCAAAAATCGTTTCTGATAATTGAACCTCAAATTCATCTTCACTCTTTGATTTCTCCTCTTGTCTTAACCTGTGACTTTGCAACCTTGTTACTACACAATACAGAAAAATCCCAGGATAGTCGTCCTTCAACACTTCAGTTGTCTGATTTTCCACTGGCTTATCAACCACAGTAGGCATCACTCCCACCTGCGATCCAACTATATCATTACCCAAGATAAACTGTATTCCTGGACAAGATAGTTTCTCTGTTACTCCTACTACCACTTCACCACTCTTCACTGGACTTTCCAACCTTACCTTATATAATTGAATACTACCCCTCTCACCCTGAATTCCACATATTACCACCTTTTCTGGCAACATTCTTCCCAAACTACATAACTCCTCATCTCCTACCATTAAAGATTGACTAGCTCCTGTATCTTTTAAAATTGTGACTTCTTTTACCTGCTCCTCCTGATACACATGAGTAAACTTTACCCACACAAGTAAATTCTTTAAAGAGATCTGGCACCTTCTTATCAATCACCTCTTGATCAGGCTGTACAATCTTTTGCACCTCCTTCGCTTCACTTGGGCTTTCCTATACCACTTTAACAAACCATACTGTCTTATGCTGTTTTATCACATCAGCCTTCCCAGTGCTTTTCTTTAACCACCAACACTGACTTTATATGGCCTAGTTTATTACATTTGAAACTTTTCATTTCTTTTCCACCCTCCTGGATTTCTTTTTTTATCTGAGGTACACTCTCCTTATTATCTCCCATCAGATCACCTTTGCCTCTACCTCTTGAGTATTTCTCATGTCCCGTTTCTATCCCTCACAGACTGAACTGCCAGGTCCCGCCATGTGGGACCATATCTAACCCACGCTGGCGCGACTGGCCAAAAACGAACGGTCGCTCGACCCATCGGGGCCGGGAGAATTGCCAGCGGGGCCGCAGCCAACGGCCCCCGACCGGCGTGGCGTGAACCCCGTTCCCGCCCGAAAACCGGCGCCGGGGCTGGATTCCCGCCACCCCCCTGGGGATTCTCCGATCTGGCGGGGGTCGGAGAATCACGCTGAAGGTCTCAGGCAAGCGACCACTCGGAAGCGACGGTTGTAGTAAAGTTTTGATTTTTTTTCCCTTACTATTTACTCCCCAAAAGGTCTCCCGCACCAGGCCCACACCCAGGCCAGGGTATTTATGTCCCAGCAGTCCGAGGAAAAGGTGGGTAGCCTCGTCCCCTCATCTGGGTAAATCGTATTCAGATGAGCCCACATGGACTTTGAGGTTGCAGATCCCTGGGCTTCCTGTAGAGTTACAACAATAAAATAATTAAAATCTGCCTTCACAAGCAAGCTAGTTGACACTATTTACACCACAGTGCCGTGCTACTCTGACAATTGAAGCTGTACATGAAACCATTGGATAATGGTACTTTAATAGTCATTATGTAGAAAATGCTGTTTTGAGACTAAGTGGGCGGGTATTTTTCATCCCCCAGCAGCCCCCCCCCACCCACCCCCACTCCCATGGCAAGTTTTCTAGCATCAAAGGCAACTCATCATTGGCCGCTGGTGGGATCTTCCAGTTCCGCCGACGTCTACGGAATTTTGCGTGCCTAATCCGTCCTGCTGCAGGGGGACCCATCGAGGGGACGTCGCTTTTGGGCAGGAAGGGTTGGGAAATCCCACCCAGTGTCATAATATACACCAGTATATCATGGTGCAGACACACACTGATGGACACACAGTGGGAACAATCAACACACACACCGCAGCCAATCACCAGTGAGAACACACGCACTATAAAGACAGAGGGCATCAGAGTTCCCGCTCATTCGAGTTGCAGCTAGCTAGGAGGACGGAGCTCACAGCCTGCAACACAGACATTCACCATGTGCTGAGTGCACCAACTGGTTAGGACAAGGCAAAGGTATTTAGTTAAAGCTAGTATCATATTAACCCACAGTCTGAGTATGTTTAAACAGTTAATGATTCAATAAAATAGTGTTGCACTATTTCAAGTGTTGGTGACCTGTATGTGATGCAGAACACCCAACACATCACCCAGTAACTAAGTTTTCAAAACAAAACAAGTCCACTAAACATCAGCTCCATGTCTGTGTCAGCTTGGCTTGGTGCTAACTATCATTCAAGTCATACAGTTTTGTGTTCATGTCCCGTTCCATGAATTTGAGTTCATAATCAAGGTTGATACTTCAGTACAGCATTGAGAGAGAGGCACAGTGTTGGAGGTTGTCCTCTTCCTGATAAAATATTAAACTGAGTTCTTACCTATGTAGAATATGCAATTATGTTATTTGATGTCCTCCAGGCATCCCAATGTTTCACAGCCAAATGATTAAAATTACTCACAGTTTCTATGTAGGACAATGTGGCATCTAATTTGCACAAAGCTGGGTCCCAAAAAAAGTGTTACAGACAGGAGAGAGATAGGCAAGGCCAGCACGGCAGCATTGTGGTTAGCACAATTGCTTCACAGCTCCAGGGTCCCAGATTCGAGTCCCGGCTTGGGTCACTGTCTGTGCGGAGTCTGCACATTCTCCCCGTGTGTGTGGGCTTTCCTCCGGGTGCTCCGGTTTCCTCCCATAGTCCAAAGATGTGCAGGTTAGGTGGATTGGCCATGATAAATTACCCTTAGTGTCCAAAATTGCCCTTAGTGTTGGGTGGGATTACTGGGTTATGGGGATAGGGTGGAAGTGTTGACCTTGGGTAGGGTGCTCTTTCCAAGAGCCGGTGCAGACTCGATGGGCCTAATGGCCTCCTTCTGCACTGTAAATTCTATGATTCTAAACTGTACTGATTTCTTCTCACCGCCGATCAGATGTCCTGAGCAAGAGTCCTTGAGCAGCAACACCATAACAGATGAACTGGGTCTCTTTTTTTTGTGTTCTTGTTGGGTTCCTACAATATGAGAAAAATTCCAACATTGTATATTCAAAATGTTATCCTTATTACTATTTTTAAAAATGGACCTCAAATGTTGAACCAAAAAGATGGCTCCTACAATTCACATGATCACTGGGTTATCCTTTGGGAGCGATGCCCAGAAGTTACAAGGACGAAAACAAATTCTCAGCTGGGGAAATGTCACACCTCATTGTCCAGACTCTTTGTAGTCACAAAGCCAGGACACTTGTACATCCAAACTTTCTGCACCTGCAAAACCGCAAACAAGCTCGTATCACACCTGGGACTGTTCAAGCCAAATTCAAAAAGGAACTCTGAGGATGTCCCCCAATAGGTTCATCATGCTAGCAGAGTCACTGGATCTACCTAGACTTCCCAACACCAGACCCTCAATATAGATGGTAATTCTTTCAACAACTAATGACAGGAACATTATCACTCCTGAAATGAAAGCCTGTTCCGGGAACTGGCTAAACCTCCCCTTTGATATGATTGTGGGGAAAGAAGGTCGCATGACTCAAGTCACCATGTTGAAATCGCTATATGCAATTGAAAACTGAGAAATAGTAGGCAGGATTCTCCGTTTGAAAGTCTAAGTCCTGGCCAGGACTGAATCGCTGATGTTCTACTGTCTCGATGGCGGTGCCTGTCCTGAAGCCATTCAGGCCATGCTAATAGGCCAGCGCCAGCACCACATGGAACTAGTATGATTCCAATGCACGCTGGCATGTAAATCACTGGTTTGGGATAGGTACTCGAGATCCTGACATGGTGGGGCTGCATGTAAGCTCTCCACTCCCTGTACATTCTCATTCCAGCCAAGAAGGTGTCACCCCGATGAGCGGCCCCGAGATTCGCCGATGCAGAACTGGAGACATTGCTGATGCTGTGCAGGAGAGGTGGGTCACCCTATTCCCTGCAGTGGGAAGGAGGCTGTCATCTGCCGACATCTTCCGGGCCTGGGCATAGGTGGCAGAAGCCGTGAGCCCAATGGACCCCACTGCCATGACCGGGCAGCAGTGCAAGAAGAAGCTGCGCGACCTCTTCAGGGCAGCCATAGTGAGTCACCACCACCACCATGCCTCTGGCACCACCCCCGTCCCACACTCCTAACACCCATCACCCCAATGCAGTCCCCACCAGGTGGACTGGTATTCAGTGCTGGGTGAGGATGGACAACCCCCCAGGCTAGCCAAGATGATTCACCACCATCACCGTGCCCCTGGCACAAACCCCGGTTCCACACATTCGTAGCTCTCCCCTTCGCCCTAGAGGGCAATCTAACCCCACCCGCTGTCAATCAGCTCGCACCCCAAACTTCACCAAATGGCAGCACCCATACCACCCACCCTGCCCAGATAGAAAACTGGCCGTGGACCTCCTGGGGTGCCCGTGTCCAAGTGTCTCACACTGTGCATTATCTGTCCCCCCCAGGAAAAGGCGGCCCACAACCGCAGGGAGCGGGAGAAGACCAGGGGGGGCCTGCTGGACCTGCGAGCCTTACAAGGATCTGGCCGGTGGCGTTAGAGAGCAGGCAGTCACCGAGGTGGAGGTCAGCATCGGAGATCCAAGTGAGCCCCCAATGAATTGCAATGTCCCGAAGGCAAGTGAGTCACCTCTCCCCCACACCATGCCTACCTGTGAACTAACCATGCACCTTATCTTTTGTCTTGCAGGATCACCTGGCTATAAAGGGGATCCATCTAGGGTCCCTCACCCCCTGCCGCAACCCAGCAGATCACCTAGCGAGGAGGAGGAACCGTCCGGGGTCCAAGTCCCCCCGCTACAACCCCACAACACCCTGGAATACATGCCCAGGGATGCCACCGCCTTTGCAACACTGCTGGCGCCAACACCTTCCACCATCCCAGAGACATTTACCTCAGGTGGACACTTTAGGGAAGAGGCTGCTGGGGCACTATCTGGTGCACCCCATACACAGCGGTATATCAAGTGGAGGTAAGAACCTCCAAGGGGGCAGATGGTTGGTGGGTGGCCCGACCCCAGGGACACGCTGCTGTCCAGACAGGTCTCGCGCTTCTGGAAAGGGCAGTCCCATCTATGTTGGAGATGCAGGTGCAGATCTGGGGACTACAGGAGGGGGTGTCGGCAATCATCCAGTACCTGCAGGTCCAGTTTGCGGAGTCCAACCACCAGCAGGGGCAGGAAGTGGTGCCGACCATGTGTGCCACCCAGGGCAACATCGCATCGGTGTCGTCCGAGATTGAGGCCTTGGGTGCGAAGATATCGGCTATGGGTCAAGATATCCAAAGCCTGGGGCACTGTCTGGCCGGTGGCTGAGGCACAGGACAGGGCGGCCAGGTCACAGGCAGCCATGTACCATGGCCACATAGACATTGCAGCAGCACTCCAGAGCTTGACCCAGTCACAACGGGCCATGGCTCTGGACCTTGAGGATATTGGCCTTTATCTGGCTGGCCTGAGCCAGTCCTTGAGTGACGTGGCACAGTCACAGAGGGATCTGGCACATTCCCAGAGGCACATGGCACAGTCCCTGTGCTCCAAGGCCGCGAGCATCGAGACTCTGGTCAAGACGAGAGCGAACCTCCGGGACTGGTAGCACCAGGTGGCGGGTGAGGCCTTGAACTTGGTTTGGCTGCACCCCCGACCCAAGGATAGCCCGGAGCCCATCGGGCATCCCGAGGGAGGAGGTGACAAGGCCTGTGCCAATGACTCCCACAGGGTAGATGCCGGAAAACAGCTGCGCCTCCGAATCCACTCCACACATCTCTGGCACATCTGATGGGCAAAACAGGGTGACACCACGCCACCTATGACACCCAGAAGACATCCGGGCCCAGTCGTTCCAGAGAACGCCAACGGGGAGCCAGGTCACAGGGCGAGATACGCAGCAGGCTGTCTCCACTTCTGATGCACCGGCTGGGGACCAACTAGAAGGAACGTTAGGGCACATGAGGTCAGAAAGTTAGACAGCAGTTAAGTTGGCACAGGTGAAGCACATAGGTTAGCGATAGGAGCCAGGGCACATCTGGTGAACCACGGGCTGGGTTGGGCCACGTCCAGCCCTTTGATTGGACAGCTGGGGTCTGTGGGCTCCTAGGGAGGTGGCCTGGCGGGGGGAGAGGGCACCCATTCATCAGGTGGCGCTCTGCACATTTACGAGACAAAGTGGGTCGTCAGTGGAGTGCGCAGCCAGGTGGTGGCCCATGCCTGGACACCCCAGTCCTGGGGGGGGGGGGGGGAGGGTGTCACCCCAACCCCCTGGCCCTGGCAGATGCCACCTAGCCAGTGGCACAACTGCCAGCCCACGGTTGCACCTTTGGAAATATGTCTTCCCTCCTCTCTCACGCTCAGCAGCCATGGTGGCTGGTTCCCAAATTTAAATACCACAAGTAAACGGCACCATCGTCACTTCTGCCTGGCGTAGGCGGAGCATCATGGGAGGGCAGAGACTACATCCATTAATGAGATGTCAATGCATGCTGCGAGACACTTTGCATGCCCATGCCGGTGCAGGGCGTGGACCGCATTCACGCCGCTATCAAAATGCCAGTGCATGGCGTCCCACTGGGCGCCCAGCGCCAACCTTGATTTTCGGCTGACGCTGTATTCTCCACCCGATCGCTCGCGGTTCACAATTCCGGCATCGCTGGATGTAGAATCCAACCCAGTTAGTCTGCCGTTTTTAACATCCTAACTGGTAAGCCACCAAGAAGCAGTCCTCTCCTGGCAGAACAATAGCATTGTAGAGCAGCACGGTAGCATTGTGGATAGCACAATTGCTTCACAGCTCCAGGATCCCAGGTTCGATTCCGGCTTGGGTCACTGTCTGTGCGGAGTCTGCACATCCTCCCCGTGTGTGCGTGGGTTTCCTCCGGGTGCTCCGGTTTCCTCCCACAGTCCAAAAATGTGCAGGTTAGGTGGATTGGCCATGATAAATTGGCCTTAGTGTCCAAAATTGCCCTTAGTGTTGGGTGGGGTTGCTGGGTTATGGGGATAGGGTGGAAGTGTTGACCTTGGGTAGGGTGCTCTTTCCAAGAACTGGTGCAGACTCGATGGGCCGAATGGCCTCCTTCTGCACTGTAAATTCTATGATAACAGTAGCTTACTCACCCAGCCTGTCTGCTGGGCGATTGGATATCATTGCCTATCGAATCGATGCAGTCTCTGCGTGCCCACTTCAGCTTGTGGTATCAGCACCAACTGAAAAGTGAATACCACAACTCCGGTCTTCAACAAGTTTCACCCAAACACTGACGTGAAAGAATACCTCATTGCACTCTGATTTTGGACTCTGGAAATCATGTGAACTAATACCCATTTCTGTTGTGCTTGTACCATGAAACACCCCCCCTCGTTTACGACTGTGAGTCTGCATGTGTACAGTGTGTGGAGTGGGTAATTGCTAACACACCTCCCCCAGGTTTTGAATGTGAACAATAAACTAACCTTCTGAGTTAATCCTAACTCGGGTTTGCTGTGGATTATTAGTAAATTGGGTTACAAAAAGAAACTAAGGGATTGGGAAAACATGCCACTGCATTTTTAAATTTTTAATTCAAAACACCTTCTGCTCACAGGCGAGTGGTGAGAGGAAATCAATGCAGTTTGCCCATCTCTCTCCTGTCCATACCACTCTCTTTGGGACCCAGCTATGTAAAAATTAGACGTCACATTGTCCTACATAGAAACTGTGACTAGGTGTAATCATTTAACTGTGAAACACTGGGATGTCCTGAGGACGTAGAAAATACCATAAAATGAAAGTCCTTCCCACCATGTGAATAGAATAAATTGAAAGAGTTTGTATTTTATCAAGGACAGCAACGCATAGCCATTAAGAAACCAGCCCACGCCAGTAATTTCAGTTGAGATGACAAGATTTACTTCACCTCCATGTGCCATCTGGTGGAGCAGATTGGTTAACTGCCTGAAAAACATGACTGAGGAAGATTCAAGTTAAAGGTGTGTCTAATTAACCTACTTTTGGCAAGCTGCATGTCCCGATGCAACTCGTCAGCTCCAGAGGGGTGCAACCTCGTCCGGAGTTGGGAAAAAGACAAATCCTGTGGTCGGGGAAGGAGTTGCGGACATTGAGATGGGGTTAGCCCAGAGCAGCTGTAACCACATTATTCCGCGGGAGCCTGGAACTGTACACGTCTTCCTCCTAAATTTAGTGCTTACTTTGACTATGGGCGCAATTCTCCCTCCACTTTGCACCCAGAGCAGTTCCTGCTCTTGCCGGAGAATTGCGAGAGAGCATGGTAGCACAGTGGTTAGCACTGTGGCTTCACAGCACCTGGGTCCCAGGTTCGATTCCCAGCTGGGTCAATGTCAGTGTGGAGTCTGCATGTTCTCCCCGTGTCTGCGTGGGTTTCCTCCGGGTGCTCCGGTTTCCTCCCACAAGTCCCGAAAGATGTGCAGTTAGGTAATTTGGACATTCTAAATTCTCCCTCCGTGTACCCGAACAGACTCCGTGCGACTAGGGGCTTTTCACAGTAACTTCATTGCAGTGTTAATGTAAGCCTCCTTGTGACAATAAGGATTATTATTAAATGGGGGCTGGATTCTCCGTTCCTGAGGTTAAGTGCCAACGCCGGCCTGGGAACCGTGTCGTTTTCCGACAGAAAAAGCGACGTAACAGCTGCACCGATTCAGCTACTATAAATGGGCTAGCATCATCGCCACGTGGAACACAATCAATTCCAGGCAAAACGGTGCCGGATTAGCTGGGTCCGTGATTGCCACACATGTGGCTCACATGCCGCAGCCGCACTTAAATTGTCCTTCCCCCCCCCCCCCCATACACACTGTCCCAGCCAACAAGATGGCTGGAAGGAGAGCAGCGTCATGGTTCAGGTATGCTGAGCTGGACACCCTCCTGGAAGCCGTGGAGGAGAGAAGGATGAACCTATACCCCGGCACGGGAAGAAGGCTGCCAGGCGCCACTGTCCGCTCCTGCTTGGGTGCAGATGGGAGAGGCGGTCAGCGCCGTGGGCAACGTCATCCGGACTGGCATGCAGTGCCGGAAGAAACTCCATGACCTCCTCAGGGCGGCCAGGGAGAATTGGCTGCACTGTACCCCTGGACTAACCCTGCCCCCCCACACACATGTACCCCCGGGGGACGGCCGAACTTCCACCCTGCCCCACATGTCAGCACCCATGCCAGCCACCATGGCTGGGTGCCCTGGTCACTGCCATCACCTACCCAACCCCTTGGCTGAATGGGTTGGAACATCTAATGGTGTCGTTGTTTGTATTTGCTCTGCCCCAGGAGATGGCAGCGCACAACCGTTGTGTGTGGGAGAAGACCGGAGGGGGACCAGCAGAACAGTGGCCCCTCACAATGCACGAGCAGAAGGCACTGAACATGGCTGGTGGGCCAGAGGAAAGGGATGTCGTCGAGGTGGAGTGCGGTCACAGGCAAGAAAGCGAGACCCCGCCGAGTTGCGGTTGTCCATGACAAATGTGTAGGCAAACCAACATACACCCCCCCACCCCGCCCGCTGTCTAATCATACACGTCGTCTTGCGTCTGACAGGACCTGCCGGAGTTAGTGTTGGTACATCCGGGGCTCCCCCGCTCTCATCCAGTGCCAGAGCCGTTGCCCCCCAGACAGCCGAGCACTGACGGGGGATAGCAGCCCGAACACCAACCCTCCGCCCGAGACTCAGGACACCCCTCAGCTCGGGTCGGAGGAGGACACTGATGTTCCATCACAGCTGTCTCCAACACCCTCCACCAGCCCAGAGACTATCACCTCAGTTGGGAACATTAGTGAAGAGGCTCCTGGGACACTATCTGGTGCACATCACACATCGCATCCGGTACAGCAGGTGGAGGTAGGAACAGCCGAGGGGCCGGACGGTCGGAGAACAGGCCGGCCCCAGGAACCAGTTGTCAGCCAGACGGGTCCCGGGCTCCTGGAACATCCAGTCCCACCCACAGTGCAGATGCAGTCAGACAGCCAGGAACGACAAGAGGGATTGTCGGCAAGCTTCCAGCACCCGCAGGCGCAGGTGGAGGAATCCAGCCATGTGCAGGAGTGGTGCCGGCCATGCGTGCCACCCAGGCCGCAACCCCACGGGTGGCCATGCGGTGGAGGCATTGGGGGCAACAGTTTTCACCATGAATCAGGGTGTCCAAGGCATGGATCATTCTGTGCAGGCGGTGGCCAAGGTCCAGGCAGGGCTGCCCTCTCAAGGCAACCATGTGCCAGAGCTACCTGGACATTGCAGCGGTGCTCCTCAGCATGAATGAGTCACAGCAGGCCATGGCTGAGAACATCGGCGGCTTTGCCCAGGCGCTGGCCAGCTTTGCGCAGGCACTGGGCGGGGTGGCCCAGTTCCAGAGTGAGGTGGCCCAGCCACTGGCTGATGTGGCACAGTTGCAGCATGATGTGATGCAGTCCCAAATGGAGATGGTCCACTGCCCGCAATGCTCCATGCCCAAGACCAGAGCGGGCTTCCAGGAATGGCAGTGCCAGGTGGCGGGGGGGCCCCAGGGGATAGCTCCACTTGCACCCCCGTCCAATGGAGTAGCCTGGAGGCCATCAGGCACCCCAAGGGAGGAGGAGGTGATGAGTCCCTTGCCGATGACTCCCCCAGGGGTGGTGCCGGAACACCGCAGCACCTCAGACACCCACCTCCTGTCCCTGGTGCTAGGGCACAGACTGTATATGAAATGAAAAAATGAAAATCGCTTATTGTCACGAGTAGGCTTCAATAAAGTTACTGTGAAAAGCCCCTAGTCGCCACATTCCGGCGCCTGTTCGGGGAGGTTGGTACGGGAATATATGTCATTACAATAAACACCTGTTAACACCATTAAGTCCTGCCTCCATGCTCTGTCTGAAGGGTGTGATGTTGGGCTGGTCCGTGCTGGCCAGGGTAGGGGTGGCGGGGGGGGGGGGGGGGGGGGACACCAGTGGATGATCTGTTGGAAGGCCATGCTCCAGCTCCCCTTCCGCCCACGCGCCCCAACCGTCCCCAGCACCCCCACCCTAGGGATTCGACAGGGCCATGTGATGGACTGGCCAGCTCATATGCAGGGATCACCCAGGTGGAAGGTGCTACTGTGGGCAGGAGTCAGACATTGTCTAACGATGTGGAGCGCAGGGCTCATCGCAGAGCGGGCTGTCATCATCCTCCATCCCATGGACCAGACCCGCTGTCACTGCCAACCAGGGGCCCCCAGCTCACAGCGCTGCAGCTATGTGCAAATGCGCGGTATGGGAAGTGAGGGGGTGTGGGTCTGAGATGCGGTGCCATGCCCCTGGCCAGTAACCCCTCCCCCCTCCTAGTCGGTGAACCTGGAGGCAATCAGAGCGTCCCGTGTACGTTGGCCCTGGCAATAATGTCGTGCGGCCTCCCCTGCCTGCCAGGGCCCCATGTCCTGCTCATCGCCCCCTCCCCCGCATCCTCCTCATCAGACAAGGCCTGCCCTTCCTCCTCATCATCCTCCTCCAGCACATCACCCCTCTGCTGTGCGATGTTGTGGAGGATGCAGCAGGCCGCCAGGATGCGGGCGACCCTCTCAGCCTTGTACTGGAGAGCCCTCCCAAAACGGTCCAGGTACCTGAAACGCATCTTCAGGATGCCGAAGCACTGCTCAATCACACTCCTGATCGCTGTATGGGCTTCATTGTAGCGGGAATCCACTTTGGTCTGTGGCTTCCGGATAGGTGACAGGAGCCAAGGCTGCAGCGGGTACCACCTGTCGCCCAGGAGCCAACCCCTCAGCCGGGGGAGGGGGATTCGGACTGCTGAGTGTGCCAGGATGAAGGAATCGTACACACTGCTCGGGTATCGGGCGCAGAGGTGCACATTGCGCAGCTGATGGTCACAAAGCACCTGGATGTTGAGTGGTACCCCTTCGGTTTGTGTACAGCGGCCTGTTATCCACAGGTGCCCGTAGGGTGACATTCATCCCGTCTATTGCCCCTGGACCAGGGGCATCCCAGCAATGGCAGCGAACCCTGCTGCCCGGGCATCCTGGTGGTTATATGCTTGGGCATATAGGACTTCCGTGATGGCATGGATGCACCTGTGCACCGAGGTCTGTGAGATCCCGGACAGGTTCCCATTGGGCGACTGGAAGGACCCCGTCGTGTAGACGTTCAGGGCGACCGTCACCTTGACGGTTACTGGGAGAGGGTGTCCTCCCCCATACCCCCATGGTGCCAGGTGTGCCATCGCCTGGCAGATCTGACGCACTGTCTCCCTGCTCAGCCGGAGTCTCCGACGGCATGCCCGTGTCTGGCAGGTCCTCAAATGACAGGCGCTGCCGGTACACACGAGGCCTCATGCGGCGCTTCCTTGGTAACTCCACCTCCTCCTCAGCCTGTTGGGCAGCCGGCCCTCCAGCCTGTGTGACTGCCACCTGGTCCTTAGAATTTTCTTAGAATTTACAGTGCAGAAGGAGGCCATTCGGCCCATCGAGTCTGCACCGGCTCTTGGAAAGAGCACCCTACCCAAGGTCAACACCTCCACTCTATCCCCATAACCCAGTAACCCAACCCAACACTAAGGGCAATTTTGGATACTAAGGGCAGTTTATCATGGCCAATCCACCTATCCTGCACATCTTTGGACTGTAGGAGGAAACCGGAGCACCCGGAGGAAACCCACGCACACACGGGGAGGATGTGCAGACTCCGCACAGACAGTGACCCAAGCCAGAATCGAACCGGGGACCCTGGAGCTGTGAAGCAATTGTGCTATCCACAATGCTACCGTGCTGCCCTTCCTCTGCAGCCCATTCCTCTGCTGCCCGTCCATGGCACATACTCCCATGCCCAGCCAGGTTCCATAGGCTGCACGGTGGCCCCGATTGGCACTGCAGGCTCCGCCCCCGCATGTCCCTCCTCCACCCCCTCACTCCTGCTCCGTCGGTGTCCGGCACAATGGGGGCCGCTGGTCCTGGCAGCCGTCCCTGCTGCCAGGGGTACCGCTGGCAGGCACTGTCGTGGGTGTGGCCCTGGGTGTTCCGCCGTTGGGTGGCAGTCGGTTGGACAGGGTGTTTGGGGCCGGGGGGGGGGGTGCCGTGACGGAGGGGGTGGGTCACTGTGTAGAACCAGGGGCCAAGGTGGGTGGTCAATGGGTGCGCAGGAAAATGGCCACCGTAATGGTGGCCGGTGCCTGGGCACCGCCCTAGTCCTGTGGGGGTGGGGGCACCCCGACTGCTCGACCTGTCCCCTCCCCTCCCCCGGCCGTAGCATGGCGACCCCCCAATGCAGCCAGCATGACCAGTGTCCGGGTTGGCAGCCCGAAGTCACTCCACTCCATTTCATAACTCCTCTCTCTCTCTCGCTCGGCAGCCACGATGGCAGGTTCACGATTTTTGAGACCACAAGTGAACCACGCCGTCTGGAACTCGGCCCATCGGAGGCGGTGAATCTCGGAGGCCCCAGAGAATAGTGTGTCAGGCCCGCTAATGATATGCCTACTATACTTTAACCCCGAATGGCGAGCGACGCATTCACGCCATTTTCGGGGTGCCGTAGTATCCTGATTTCACGTGAAACCGGTGCCTTCCCCAATTTTGGCGTCGGAAGCTATTCTCCGCCAAATTGCATTTTGTGATTTTGGCGTCGGCAAGTGGAAAATCCCGCCCGGGGTTTGTGCCGGGCGCCGAATGGATGGCGATGCTCCCGGTACCTGACGTGACCTGGCTCACTTAATTAAATAGTCTCAGGCCGTTCAATGCTGCTGCGGGATTCTATGCCCCGTTGGGGCCGTGCAAGGCCAGCGGGAATCACCACTGGTTTCCAAAACTAGAAACCAGGCGTGATAGTCACACTGGGGAGCTTGGGGGTCATTGGAGCCCTTGGGTGCTCAGGGAAAGGACAGGGCAGTGCCAACTTGCCACTGCCTCGTTGACACTGCTAAGGTGTCAGGGGGCAATGCAAGTGTGCTAAGGGGCAGACCCTGAGAAGGGTTATGGTCTTGAAGAGGGGGATTGAAATGGAGTCTGAAGGGGGGCCCTCAGTGACCCAAAAGGTGGGGTATTCCTCACTTGGGGTTGGGCCCGATGCTGCGAGCATGGGGGGGAGGGGCCTGGTCAACCTCATGCCTGTGTGGTGTGGGGGATTTGGATTTGACTTGTTTATTGTCACATGTACCGGGGTACAGTGAAAAGTATTGTTCTGCATACAGTTCAGACAGATCATTTCATACCTGAAAAGAAAATATATAGGGCAAACATAAAGTACACAATGTAAATACATGGACACAGGCATCGGGTGAAGCATACAGGAGTGCAGTACTACTCAGTAGAGAAGATGTGTGAAGAGATCAGATCAGTCCATAAGAGTTGTTTAGGAGTCTGGTAACAGCGGGGAAGAATCTGTTTTTGAATCTGTTAGCGCATGTCCTCAGACTTTTGTATCTCCTGCCCGATGGAAGAAGTTGGAAGAGTGAATAAGCCAAGTGCGAGGGGTCTTTGATTATGCTGCCCACTTTCCGAAGGCAGCGGGAGGTGTAGCAGACTCAATGGATGGGAGGGGCGGGTTTGAGTGATGGACTGGGCTGTGTTCACTGTGACTCTCTGTAGTTTCTTACGATCTTGGGCCGAGCAGTTGCCATACCAGGCTGTGATGCAGCCAGATAGGATGCTTACTATGATGCATCTGTAAACGTTGGTCAGAGTCAATGTGGGAGGTGTGACCTGGACATTTAGTAATGGGGGGGGCTGCCCTTCTGCTGCGGAGAAACATGCAACTGGGGGACCAGAGACCCTAGCCCCTAGTCTTCCATTCCTGGGTTATGGAACGTAATGCAGTGAGGACACCTTGAACTTAAGACATACACTGCTTATGGGAGTTTCCAGCACAGCTAAATCCCAGATAAGATCTAAAACAGGTCCAAAGTTTCCAACCGTGACTCTAGTCATTGCATCTTGCTCACAGATTATTTCTCTTTTGAACCCTGGTCAATTTATCAGCCTAACTTAATCAATAAGATTTCTGCCTCTTCCTCCCTCTTCCAGCTGTCTGTCCTGTACTGTGTCACCTCAATTCATTTTCCCTGCTGTGCTTTAGCCTAAGGTGAATCCCAATCGCTGCACACATATCTGGGGGCCAGTGATATGTACAGAACATCTGAAGTCAGGACGATGAACCTCTGAAGTCAGGACGATGCCACAGCACTCCCTGTAGACATTAATAACTTTAAACAAACTCTGGAAACACCAAATACTTCTACAATCTACAAAACTAGATTGTGGAAAATCAGGTCAATTATACCATCTCCAGAATATAACTTCCAATTCAGTGCATGTATACTCTCAAAGATTACTGCAGTGCTCCAGTTTGTAGTTAAATGCAGTCCAAATTGCACAAAAACATACATTGCACTGGTTTTATCAGACTCTAGAATTGACCTCTTCTGAAGTCACCACACACATGCAGCTTTAAAAGGACACCATCTTCATTAAAAGAAAAGCTCTTTATGAGCTTATAAACGTTGGCCAGAATTCTCCGGTCATTGGGATTCTCTATTCCTGCTGCCAGCACATCCCCACCCATTTTTCTGGTTTCCTGGTGGCATGGGGTGACTTCAATGGGAAATCCCATTGACAAGCGGCAGGAAGATAGAATTCTGCCACCAGCTGCGGCACACCGCCGAGAAACCCATGGCTGGGAAAACTACCTAATTGTGGGTGATTATAAAATAATTATAATGTACTAGACTAAAACATGCCATCATGTCTCTTATGTCCGTTGTATATTGATGAAGAAAAAGCAAGCATTCTTCTAGCAACCCTCCCAAATTCAGACAGAGTAGTGTTTAATATTTAAGAGAAAGTGGGCCCCTTAACATCTTTAATGAGTCCATGGCCAGAATCTTCCTATCTGGAGTCTAAGTTCTGTGATAGGCAGGGAAGTGGGGAGGGTGAAGGTTAACAATACACGATCTGGCGCTGTTCAGCCCATTACATGATATCCGTGAGGAGCTTGCAGAATCTCACAGTGAGGGCAGGCAGGAGGTCGTCATCCCTATGTTACCTCATGGGATCAAAGGTTCAGGTGCCCTATTTAAAGGGCGCCCAGACAGCCATTCACTCGCTGCAAGTCAGGAGTTCTGGATTCTGCCAAGACCAGGATGCCATAGGCCAATGTGTGGCCCCAAGGTTCTTCTCCAGGCTATCCATGAAATGTGGAGGTCCTGCTTCATAGGGATGGCAGCAGGAGGCCCTTCCATCTGACAATGGCGGCCTGGACAGATGTGGCATTAATGGTAGAGCCCACCAAAGAACTACACAGCAGTGCAGTAAGACGACGTGCAATCTGCTGTGCTCTACCAGCATAAGTGCCACTGTCTATCCACTGCAAAGTGACTCTCAAGGGGATCAGGCAATGTAAGTGTGCAAGTGCACCAGGATGTTAGAGAGGAATTTGGGTTGCAGGATTCAGCAGAATCCTGGTGGCTTGAGGTAGCTTCAATGTGTGCCAGCCAATTCATGCACTCAATTTTGTATCAGTGGCAGGATATCTTGCTTGTCAATCTCTTACTGGGAGGGCTTGGGAGTAACTATAAGAATGCTTCTCTTAAGTTGCTCATGCACCCATTGCGATGACCCTCAATCCTTCTGTCGGTCTGCAGGACAAGAACAGCTACAATAAAAGGGGGCAATCCAGGACTGGAGGCAGCATTCTGGACATTTCAATCCCCACCCCTATCAAGGAAGAGGCTGCTGAGCCAGAGAGGAGCAGGAATGCGCCTGGACTGAAGTAGAGAAATAATCATTAACAGGCTGGGATCCTCCACACGTCAGGCTACCAGAGGACCCAAAGTCATCACAGTCAACAGGGCTTTGCAGTCAGTAGGTTGCCTCCACCATATCTGTGGATATTGGGCTGGACCTAATTGTTACAACCCCCTGGGCTAGTGCACGGTCAATTCCAGCCCCACTTGACCCAGAGTCGCAACACAATTGAAATTAACAAATAATTCTGAGCAAATACTTGAAGTCTTTGGTCTGTGATTGCCCAATAACAATAGTCACAAGGATTGTAAATTAAACAATTATATTTATGAATAATAAGAACTATAATTAGACATGCAGCAAATACAACTGATTAACTATTATCTAATTTCTGACACCTACACACACACAAGATAGACAAACACAGAAGTGAAAAAGGGTTGTAAAATAATGATGAAAGTAAAAGGATAAATCTTTGTTTCAGATCAACATCTTCCAGTACACCCTTCTTCAGCCTCAGCCTTCACCTTGAGGTTTTGTTTACAATCTGTAACGGGTTTCACTGTAAATTTACCCAGGTTCCCTGCAGATTCAGAAACAAGCAAATAGAACATAGAACATTACAGCGCAGTACAGGCCCTTCGGCCCTCAATGTTGCGCCGACCTGTGAAACCACTCTAAAGCCCATCTACACTATTCCCTTATCGTCCATATGTCTATCCAATGACCATTTGAATGCCCTTAGTGTTGGCGAGTCCACTACTGTTGCAGGCAGGGCATTCCATGCCCTTACTACTCTGAGTAAAGAAACTACCTCTGACATCTGTCTTATATCTATCTCCCCTCAATTTAAAGCTATGTCCCCTCGTGCTCAACATCACCATCCGAGGAAAAAGGCTCTCACTGTCCACCCTATCCAATCCTCTGATCATCTTGTATGCCTCAATTGAGTCACCTCTTAACCTTCTTCTCTCTAACGAAAACAGCCTCAAGTCCCTCAGCCTTTCCTCATAAGATCTTCCCTCCATACCAGGCAACATTCTGGTAAATCTCCTCTGCACCCTTTCCAATGCTTCCACATTCTTCCTATAATGCGGCGACCAGAATTGCACGCAATACTCCAAATGCGGCCACACCAGAGTTTTGTACAGCTGCAACATGACCTCATGGCTCCAAAGATCAATCCCTCTACCAATAAAAGCTAACACACCGTACGCCTTCTTAACAACCCTCTCAACCTGGGTGACAACTTTCAGGGATCTATGTACATGGACACCGAGATCTCTCTGCTCATCCACACTGCCAAGAATCTTATCATTAGCCCAGTACTCTGTCTTCCTGTTATTCCTTCCAAAATGAATCACCTCACAATTTTCTGCATTAAACTCCATTTGACACCTCTCAGTCCAGCTTATGTTCACTTGCACAGTTTGGAAACATGCTGATGCAGGATTTGGTGTGAAGGAGGCTTGGAGGGCATCCATTGCCAGTGTCGCTGGAAGTGACTGGGGCGCTCAATTGATACACCTGCAGCTCCTTCCAGGCCACCACAGGTGACCTCTGGGGATTTCCCAAGTCTCCAAGTTTATCCTGAGGGTCATGGATGCAATCTTTGTGAGGACACACTACTTTGTGCAGTTTGACCGGGATCAGGCAAACCAGGAAGCAAGAGAAACTGGGATTTCCACAGATCTCTGTTTCCCACAGGTACAGGGTGCCATCGACTGCACTCATTTGGTGCTCAGAGCTCCGTGGCATCAAGCTGTCAACTATGGGAACTGCAATAGCTTCTACTTGCTGAATGTTCACCTGGTCTACGATCATACTAAACATATGCTGCAGGCGTGTGCATGACCTCTACATTCTGAGCTAATCTCGGACATGTTACAGGGTCCACAGAGGCTGCAAGGTGTCTCCTCGGGGACAGGGGCTACCCACTGGGGTGGTGGCTGATGGTGCCTGTGCGGATGCCACAGGGTGCAGCTGAGACAAGATGCAATGAGGCTCATGCTGTAACTCGCACTTTCATGGAGCAAATCATAGGGATGCTGAAGGGCAAGCTCTGGTGCCTGGGCCAGTCTGGCGGAGCCCTGCAATGCAATCCGCAGAAGGAATCACGCATCTTAGAGCAGCTTAGAGTGATGAGGACATCCAGTGGGTATTATCTTCACATGGCATCTGCGAACATTGCACTTGCACCTGATTGATTACGGCACAAATACCCTCCTGTCAGAGGGTCATAGCAGATGCCCATATTCTTTACATATATTCCAGGAGATTGATGATGACTTGTAGTGGGGCAGTCCATAGATCCTCTCTCAAATTCTGCGAATGTCTCACTCATGTCTGCCTGATGGCAGCTCACTTGATCTCAATGACTAGGGTCATATCATGGTGATGCAATGGGGAAAGTTTCACCTCTCCTGATCCTACAACACCCTTCATGAGCTAAACCCTTGAGGCTCACAATGTCACCAGAGGCAGTAGCTGATGGGATGAGGGGCCAGCCGCACCAGACGAAGGTACAGGCGGAACGACTGAACTCTGTGATGCAAGCCTCGTACGTTTTGGCAGACATTATTGTCTGGATTCGCCGATTGCCGATGCCAAAATTGAGTTCGGCGATTGGTCAGAGAATGCGCTTTGAAGCCGAAATCGGGGGCGACGCCGTTCTTCAGGTGCTCCACCCCCTCCAAAATGACATAATCGCCGAGTACACCACACGCTGTTGGGACGGCTTCAGGACGTCACCTGAAGGCCCTTCCCCAATGCACCGCACCCGATGGGCCGACTTCCCGACGTGTGGATCAATTGCGGTCTGAGGTTTCGTCCAGCGCCGCTACAATCGGGGGGCGAGGGGTGATGTGTTGGGTGCTCTGGATCCGTGGAACACATACAGGCCACCAACACTTAAAATAGTGCAACACTATTTTATTAAGTTAGAAACTGTTGAACATACTTTCACTGTGGGTTAACACGATGTTAGATTAAACTAAAGACCTATGCCTGTCCTAACCAGTCTATGCACTCAGCACATGGTGAGGATCTGTGCTGTAAGCTGTAAGCTCTGTCCTTCTGAGAGGCTGCATCCCGAATGAGCGGGAACTCTGATGCCCTCTGTCTATATAGCGCGTGTGCTCTAACTGGTGATTGGCTGCGGTGTTGAGTGTGTTGATTGGTCCCGCTGTGTGTCCATCAGTGCGTGTCTGCACCATGATATACTGGTGTATATTATGACATCCCCCCTTTTATAAAAAAATGTATGTGTGTGGCAATAAATAATGTGTGGTGAGAATGTTCCTAACTACGTGTGGGGCGCAAAGACATATTTACAGGACTACGTACATGAGAACTAAGCTATTTACATGGGAAGGTGCCTGGTGCAGAGAAGCAGTATGCAACAAGAGTAATGAGATCAACACTATATACAAACCAGGTAAATGATCAAACAAAGCAACAAAACAATTCAGAGAGTCTATAAATTCGAAAAGTTCATAAATCTAGTCTCTGAGGTGGGCGCCAAATTCTGGTTGACCGCCTCAAGGGTGGGTGGAGAGCCGCCGGTTCAGGAGCGGGCTGGACTGCGTCAGAGTCAGGGGGATGCAGAGTGACAGGGAGCTCTGCAAAATCCGTGGCAGTGTCAGCAGGAGGGCGAGGCAACACTGGAGGATCACGTGGCGAGCGTGGAAGGAGACGAAGGGCGCGTCGATTGCGGTGCAGAATAGAGCCATCCGGTAGATGAACCAGGAACGAGCGGGAGGCCACCTGCCAAGGACAACAGCGGTTGCAGACCAGCCACCATCCGGAAGATGGACGTGGACATTGTCATCTGGAGCCAGAGCAGTGAGATCAGCTGCACGGGAGTCATGAGCTGCCTTGTGCTGTGCACGAGACAGCTGCATCCGGCGAAGGACCGGAACGTGGTCGAGGTCTGGGACATGGATGGACGGCACCGTCGTCCTCAGGGTGCGATTCATGAGTAACTGGGCTGGCGACAGGCCAGTGGACAGTGGGGCGGAGCGATAGGCCAGCAAGGCAAGGTAGAAATCAGACCCAGCATCGGCAGCCTTGCATAGGAACTGTTTGACGATATGTACTCCCTTCTCTGCTTTGCCGTTGGATTGGGGGTACAGGGGACTGGACGTCACATGGGCAAAATTGTACCGCCTGGCAAAGCTGGACCATTCTTGGCTAACGAAGCAGGGGCCATTGTCCAACATAACCGTGAGCGGGATGCCGTGTCGAGCAAAGGTTTCTTTGCATGCACGAATGACTGCAGACAAGGTGAGGTCGTGCAACCGTATCACCTCCGGGTAATTCGAAAAGTAGACCACGATCAGGACATAGTCTCTACCCAGCGCGTGGAACAGGTTGATGCCCACCTTGGTCCATGGTGACGTGACCAACTCATGGGGCTGCAGGGTCTCACATGGTTGGGCCGGCTGGAAGCTCTGACAAGTGGGGCAGTTGAGCACTGTGTTGGCTATGTCCTCATTAATGCCGGGCCAGTACACTGCCTCTCGGGCCCGTCGGCGGCACTTTTCCACGCCAAGGTGGCCCTCGTATAGTTGTTCCAGGACAAGCTGGCGCATGCTATGCAGGATGACAATGCGGTCCAGTTTTAGAAGAACCCCGTCTACTACCGCCAGATCATCTCTGACATTATAGAACTGAGGGTATTGGCCCTTGAGCCACCCGTCCGTTAGGTGGCGTATGACACGATGTAGCAAGGGGTCAGCCGCCGTCTCGCGGCGAATTTGGACGAGGCGTTCATCCATGGCAGGTAGATTGGAGGCCACGAATGCCACATGGGCGTCAAGCTGGCAGTCAAATCCCGCCGGGTCACATGGAGTGTTCACTGCCCTGGAGAGAGCGTCAGCAATGATTAGGTCTTTGCCCGGGGTGTATACCAGCTGGAAGTCATATCGTCGGAGCTTGAGAAGAATACGCTGGAGGCGAGGCGTCATGTCGTTCAAGTCTTTCTGTATTATATTGACCAGCGGGCGATGGTCGTTCTCGACGGTGAATTGATGAAGTCCGTAGACATAATCGTGAAACTTAACAACACCGGTCAGAAGGCCCAGGCACTCCTTTTCTATCTGCGCGTAGCGCTGCTCTGTGGGGGTCATCGCACGTGACGCATATGCAACGGGGGCCCATGATGAGGCCTCATCACATTGAAGGAGCACTGCCCCAAATCTGGATTGACTGGCATTGGTCGAAATTTTGGTCTCCTTTGCTGGATCAAAGAAAGCTAAGACCGGGGTCGTGGTCAGTTTTGCCTTGAGTTCTCTCCATTTGCGCTCATGGGCAGGGAGTCATTGGAAGTCTGTCGTCTTCCTGACCATGTTCCTGAGAGCCGTGGTATGAGAGGCGAGGTTAGGGATGAATTTCCCTAAACGATTGACCATGCCCAGAAATCGGAGGACCGCTTCTTGTCCTCTGGTGTTTTCATAGCTGTGATGGCAGCTACCTTGCCCGTATCCGGCTGCACACCCGAGGAACTTAAGTTCTGTCTGACCAAAAGAGCATTTGGCCCTGTTGAGGCGGAGGCCATGCTCATGTATACGTCTGAATACACGCTGGAGGCGACTAACATGCTCCTATGGGGTGGTGGACCAAATGATTATGTCATCGACATAGACGCGAACACCTTCAATAACTTCCATCATTTGTTCCATAATCCTATGGAACACTTCTGATGTAGAGATGATCCCAAATGGCATCCTGTTGTAACAATATCTTCCAAAGGGGGTGTTAAACGTGCAGAGTTTCCTGCTGGATTTGTCGAGTTGGATTTGCCAGAATCCTTTTGAGGCATCGAGTTTGGTAAAGAGCTTGGCGCTAGCCATCTCGCATGTGATCTCTTTGCGCTTGGGAATTGGATAGTACTCTCTCATAATATTGCGATTTAGATCCTTGGGATCAATGCAAATTCGCAATTCGCCGGAAGGCTTTTTTACACATACCATGGAACTGACCCAGTTGGGCGGTTCCGTGACTTTGGAAATCACTCCTTGGTTCTGGAGGTCCTGCAGCTGCTGCTTGAGGCGGTCCTTAAGGGGTGCTGGGACCCTGCGAGGTGCATGCACCACAGGCGTGGCATTCGGTTTTAATAAAATCTGGTAGGTGTATGGGAGCGTGCCCATGCCCTCGAAGACGTCGTGGTACTGGTTGATAATGGCGTCGAGCTGCGCCCTGAAGTCGGTGTCCTGAAAGGTAGACGCGTCAGCAGGAGAGAGAGAGAGTGAACTCTCTGAACTAGGTTCAACAGCTTGCATGCCTGTGCGCCAAGCAGGGAGGCTTTCGAGGAGCCCACGATTTCAAAGGGAAGGATAGCTTTGCGTGACCTGTGCATCACTTCAAGTTGGCATGAGCCGCTGGCAGCAATGGCATTGCCATTATAATCTAATAGCTGGCAGGCTGATGGCAGGATGGCTGATTTGACACAAAGCCTTTGGAGGTCAGACTGAGATTGGCGGAGGCACCGGTGTCCAGGCGGAATCGTATTTGGGACCGGTTGACCGTAAGGGTGGCACACCACTCATCGCTGGATAGATGCTGTATACCGATAGAGGCTGGATTCTTTGCTTCGGGGGCACCCTGTTTTTTGTAATGATACTGACTCGAAAAGGATCCTTCGGGTCCTCGGTGTCAATATCGGGTAGCAGGTCCAAATCGGGCTCGATGACCGTGGGTTGAATGGCCTGGACATTCCTGCGGGGCTGGCTGGAGCAACGAGAGTTGGCAGGCTGAGCTGATCTGCATAAAGCAGCATAGTGGCCAAGTTTGCCACATCACAGGCATCGTCGGGATTTGGCAGGACATTGCCGCTTTAAGTGGGCGGAGCCACAGTTGCCGCACGTTGTAGCGTCAGTACGTTCGCTGCTCCACCGCGCATGTGCAGTGCGGTCGTTCGTGATGTGCGCCTGCGCAGTATGTTCATCGACATCGACGTCTCCTCGTTCGGTGCGCACAAGCGCGGGAGTCCGTGAAAAGCGCGCAAAATGGCCGCCCTCATCCAGGCTGACGCCCTGGAGTTGCTCGATTGCTTGGACCCGTTCTGCCTCATGGGGACCTTGCCGTGACGTTTCAGCCGCTTGGATGTGGGAATACCGACTAGTGGCGTTTTCATGTAGCACGCAGATCTTGATGGCAGTCGCTAGGGTGAGCTGCTTTACCTTGAGGAGCTGCTTGGGGGTCCGACTGAACACCGAAAACGATCTGGTCGCGTATCATGGAGTCGGAGGTGGGCCCGTAATTACAGGACTGCGCAAGGATGCGGAGGTGGTTGAGAAAGGACTGGAAAGGTTCATCCTTACCCTGCAAACGCTGTTGGAATGCATCGTGCTCGAAACTTTCATTCACCTCGATGTCGCAGTGACTGTCAAACTTAAAGAAGACCGTCTTGAATTTTGATTTATCTTCACAATCAGCAAAGGTGAGAGAATTCAAAATGTGGATGGCATGTTCCCCGGCCGTGGATAGGAAGAGAGTGATCTTCCTGGTGTCTGAGGCAGCTTCCCGGTCTGTGGCTTCAAGGTAGAGCTGGAAGCGTTGCTTGAATATCTTCCAGTTGGCCCCTAGGTTACTGGTGATGCGGAGCGGCGGCGGCGGGCGGACGCTGTCCATTTTGCAGGATGGCTGTATGCTGGTGGAAGGCAGATCACTTGCAGGTAGGTCTAAGAAATTCTAACATCCCTCAACTACTGGTACCATGATGTGTTGGGTGCTCTGAATCCATGGAACACATACAAGCCACTAAGACTTAAAATAGTACAACACAATTTTATTAAGTTACAAACTGTTGAACATACTTTCACTGTGGGTTAACACGATGTTAGATTAAACTAAAGACCTTTGCCTGTCCTAACCAGTCTATGCACTCAGCACATGGTGAAGGTCTGTGCTGTCAGCTGTAAGCTCTGTCCTTGTAGGAGGCTGCATCCCGAATGAGCGGGAACTCTGATGCCCTCTGTCTATATAGTGAGTGTGCTCTAATTGGTGATTGGCTGCAGTGTTGTGTGTGTAGATTGGTCCCGCTGTGTGTCCATCAGTGTGTGTCTGCACCATGATATACTGGTGTATATGTGACAGGGGGGACCATTCTGCTGGTCGGGGGGGGCTTTTGCAGGGGTTGGGGGGACTGGTGGGGGTTGGCAAGAGGGGGTTACAGGGGGGCACTATCTAGCAGGCTGGGTTCACGCACGGCCTGCACCATTTGTACGGCGTGACCGGCACAAGTCGCGGCCGTGCGCATGCGCAGCCACAGATCCGGCAATTCTCCAACCATATCTGCAGGTAAAGCCAGGGGCATTACGTGGTGCGGCTGCTAGCCCCCCACTGGGCGGGGCATCGGTGCGTGTGCGGCACCGACTTTTTGGTCGTAAGACTAGACACATGCTCCAGATATAGCCTCAAAATCGGAGAATCTAGCCCTATAATTCCCATCCTGATATAGGCATGGCTGATGTTAACTCACTGTGAAGAAACACAATCAGTATCCTGGGAAGGTTGAACAAAGCACAGGGAAGAAGCCCTGGACTGGGAACCCTGCCTTTACCTTGTTCAAGAAACAACTTTTCACTTCGGACTGAGAGGAATACAGCTCCTCACAACAAGAAGCCATAGAACTTGTGAAATTACTGGGAGCTCATTTACAGAAGTGAATATCATGTTCAAGTGATTGATACCGGTGCTCTTACTGTGCAACTTCTTAACATTCCTTACCCTGCCGCTATGTCTTGGCGCATCTCCAATATCCACAGGAGGTGGAGGCAGCCTGCTGACTGCTCATCCGTGTTCTCTGTGATGACCTTGGCAGGCGAGATGTGGGGTGCCCTGCCTGCTATTGGGGTCCCGTTGTGTGGCAGTGCCACCTATCTCAGCCTGTGGAGCTGGGGCTGAAGTAGTCGCAGGACGAGGTGATTCGGATGGGTGGGACACACCTGGAGTCCCCTGGTTGGATGGTCCTGGGGCGTGCACCAGCTGATCCTTGTGGGTGACCAAAGCCTGCAGCCTGCCCACAAGTACTGCACAATACAGCAAGAAAGTCGCCATTTTCCATTTGCGGGTTAAACACCATTTCCCCACCCAAACTTGGACATTGCCGATTTCTGAGATGATTCCACCCAGTGATGCTATGATTCCAACATTGCCAAGAGTCTTTATTTAATTAGCAACTTTTTGATGTGGAACCTCTATCAATAATAAATAGGCGCACCTGTATGAGGCCTGATGCCTACTCCACCATTCAATAAGGTCACGCTGAATTTCACTTCCATGTCCTTTCTCAATAGTCCCTCAATTCTCTCAAGTGTACAAAAATCCATAGATTGCAATCTCAAAAATATCCAACAGCTGAAAACTCCAGCTCTCTGAGATAAAGAATTACTAAAGATTCGTAACCATTCAAATGAATTTTTCCCCCTCATCTCTGTTATAAACGGTCAACGCATTATCCCGAGCCTATGGCCTATGGGTTTCCCGGCAGCATGGGGCGCCTCCGCTGGGAAATCCCATTGGCCAGCGGCGGGAACGGAGAATCCCGTTGCTAGCAATGGCATGCTGCCGAGAAACATGTGGCTGGGGAGGCGGAGAATTCACCCCAATTGCTCTCTCCCTTCTGTCTCAATGAGTTGTACAATTAAAACAACAGTGTAAACTCAATATTAATAAGCATTAGTGTTGAGAGAGAGCTGCTATATATAACTGATCTGCCTAAGGACAGGCACTCTCCTCATTTCTCCGTGCCTCATAGTTTTACGTTATCCTCTACAGTTGCTCACAGGAACCTCCCATTTTATTGCTCATGGCTGACGCAACACAAAGATAGACGAGCTGGCATGCTAGCTTGAATATGAAATATTGTTTGTTATGTCTGATCTGTAGTTCCCTCTGGTGGATTAATTGGGAATTAACTAATCACCTATGGCAGACTTGTACAAAATTGGCATATGGATTAAGGACTAGATTTCTGGGGCGTCATTCTCCGACCCCCCGCCGGGTCGGAGAATCGCCGGGGGCTGGCGTGAATCCCGCCCCCGCCGGTTGCCGAAGTCTCCGGCACCGGAGATTCGGCGGGGGCGGGAATCGCGCCGCGCCGGTTGGCGGCCCCCCCCGCTCGATTCTCCGGCCCGGATGGGTCGAAGTCCCACCGATAAATTGCCTGTCCCGCCGGCGTGGATTAAACCACCTTTTGAACGGCGGGACAAGGCGGCGTGGGCGGGCTCCGGGGTCCTGAGGGTGCCCCCACGGTGGCCTGGCCCGCGATCGGGGCCCACCGATCCGCAGGCGGGCCTGTGCCGTGGGGGCACTCTTTCCCTTCCGCCTCCGCCACGGTCTCCACCATGGCGGAGGCGGAAGAGACTCCCTCCACTGCGTATGCGTGGGAAACTGTCAGCGGCCGCTGACGCTCCCGCGCATGCGCCGCCCGGGGATGTCATTTCCGCACCAGCTGGCGGGGCAACAAAGGCCGTTTCCGCCAGCTGGCGGGGCGGAAATTCGTCCGGCGCCGACCTAGCCTCTCAATGTTGGGGCACGGCCCCCAAAGATGCGGAGCATTCCGCACCTTTGGGGTGGCGCGATGCCCGTCTGAATGGCGCTGTTTTGGGCGCCAGTCGGCGGACATCGCGCCGTTTCAGGAGAATTTCGCCCCTGGTCCTGGTTCAGGAGCGCAGAGACAAGAGAATTAAACCAAAACTTAACCCAACTTCATAAACCTGACTTGGCCAAAAAATGCCTGAGGTGGTGGTGATGGTGGTGGTGGTAGTGGGGTGCAGAATGGAGATGGCTGTCCACCCCTAGAAACCGTGCGGTGGCAGATGTAGGTACTGCCTGGTGTGGAAGCAGACTGTTTAAAAGGGTGGCCTTTGTGCTCCGGGTCCTGTAGGAAATATAATAAAACATAAATCAAGCCTCTACGCTTCACTCCTCAAACCACCTCACCCCCTTGCACACTCCCCACACCCCATCCATGCCAACTCATGCTACTTCTATCCATGCTACCACCCATGGCTTCTCATACCCCAGTGCCAACCTATGCACCACTATGGCCATTTATAGCTACATGCCAAATTCGTGCCAACTCATGTCAACCCATGACTTCCAACCCACCACCCTTTTACCCTTACACGCTCCAGGCCAACTCATTGCTTATACTCCATGGGCAGACCTCAGAAGCCATGCTAAGATTGAATAAAATAAAGTTCAAAGTGTCTATCGATGACTTCACTATTAAAAAAAACCCTCTGATAACTACTTTTTAAAAATTCTTTCATGGGATGTGGGTGTCGCTGGCTGGACCAGCATTTATTGCCCATCCCTCAGGGCATTTAAGAGTCAACCACATTGCTGGGGACCTGGAGTCACGTGTAGGCCAGGTAAGGACGACAGATTTCCTTCCCTAAAAGATATTAGTGAACCAGGTGGGTGTTTACAACAATCGACAATGGTTTCATGGTCATCTCTAGACTTTCAATTCCATTGAAATTCCATTTATTGAATTCAGAACTCTTATAAAAGCAAGCATTTCATTAAATTACTTATTCTCCGCTAAAACAAGTATTTATATGCATTGGCCCATGGCAAAATCTGTACAACAACTTAGAGCTAACAAACTGTGAATTGACAAACACCTCAATGTGATAATGACAGTTGTTTTTTTTTTTAATTCATTTTTTGGGGATGTGGACTTCATTGGCTCGGCCAGCATTTGTTGCCCATGCCTAATTGCCCTTGAGAAGGTGGTGGTGAGCTGCCTTCTTGAACCGCTGCAGTCCATGTGGTGTAGGTACACCCACAGTGCTGTTAGGGAGGGAGTTCCAGGATTTTGACCCAGCGACAGTGAAGGAATGGCCATATATTTCTCAGTGGTGAGTGGCTTGGAGGGGAACTTTCTAGTGGTGGTGTTCCCATGTATCTGCTACTCCCTAGTCCTTCTAGATGGTAGTGTTTGTTGGTTTGGAGCGTGCTGCCAAAGGAAACTTGGTGAGTTCCTGCAGTGCATCTTGTAGATTGGGCACACAGCTGCCCCTGTTTGTCGGCCATTTCTTGATATCACGTGGGGTGATTCAAATTGGCTGTGGTCTGGCATCTGTGATGCTGGAGAACTCCGGAGGAGACCAAGATGGATCACCAATTGGCACCTCCGACTGAAGGTTATTGCGAATGCTTCAGCCTTGTCTTTACACCAATGTGCTGGGCTCCTCCATCATTGAGGATCAGGATATTTGTGGAGCTTCCTGCTCCAGTGAGTTGTTTAATTGTCCACCACCATTGACAGCTGGATGAGGCAGGACTGCAGTGCTTAGATCTGATCCATTGGTTGTGGAATCACTTAGCTCTGTCTATTACTTGTCACTTGAGTTGTTTGCATGCAAGCAGTCCGGTGTACATTCACCAGGTTGACACCTAATTTTTAGGTATGGTGGGTGCTGCTCCTGGCATACTCTCCTGCACTCTTCATTGAACCAAAGTTGATTGCTTGGATTGGTAATGGTAGAGTGGGGGCTATGCTGGGCCATGAGGTTACAGATTGTGGCTGAGTACAATTTTGCTGCTGCTGATGACCCACAGCACCTCAAGGATGCCCAGTCTTGAGTTGCTTGATCTGTTCGAAGTATATCCCATTTAGCATGATGGTAGAACCACACAACACGATGGACGGTATCCGCAATGTGAAGATGGGACTTTGTCTCCACAAGAACTGTGCAATGGTCACTCCTGTAGATACTGTCATGGATAGATGTATCTGCAGCAGGCAGACTGGTGAGGATGATGTCTAGTATGGTTTTCCCTCTGGTGGTTCACTCACCACCTATCACAGACCCAACCTAGCAGTTATGTTCTTTAGGACTTGGCCAGCTTGGTCAGTAGTGGTGTTACCGAGCCACTCTTGGTGATGGACATTGAAATCCTCTACCCCTTGCCACCCTCAGTGCTTCTTCCAAGTAATGTTCCACATGTAGGACTACTGATTCATCAGCAAATGGTGGCCGGTACATGGTAATCAGCAGGACGTTGCTTTGCCCATGTTTGACCTGAGGCCATGAGTTCATGCATCCAGAGTCAATGATGATGGCTCCCAGGGCAACTCCCTCCTGACTGTATACCTCTATGCCGCCACCTCTGCTGGGTCTGTCCTGCCGGTTGGACAGGACATACTCATCACACTTGACCACTCCCAAAGGGGTCCCTGGACTTATTTAAAAGGGTGTCCTACCTCGCCTCGGTAAGTTCAGACTTTCTCACATTTCAGGAACCTGGATGCCGAAAATCACATAACACTGAAGGTTCACTATATTAGGCCCTTAATACATCCAGCTCCTTCTATGGACCACAAATGTGCAAACTGCAACTCGTCCCCTAACCTGCTCTAGCAAAAATTGTAGGTGCCAGTTTTGGAGGTAGGACTTATGGAATCAGGGTTCTTGCACACAAGGGATATACCCAGGGATGGTGATAATGGTGTCTGGGGCGTTAACTGTAAGGTATAATTCTCTGATTATGACTATGTCAGGCTATTGCTTGACTAGTCTGTGAGACAGCTCTCCCAATTTTGACACAAGTGAAAATTTGTGAAATCAGTCATGCAGCATAAATTGTATAATGACAAATATAAGCCTTATGGTATTTGGCAGAATGAAATAGCAAGCACTGAATTTTTTTAAACTGCAGACTTTTTTTTCATTTAAAGGGTAGGGATTTGAATATTTTGATAGCATGACAGTTCCACTGAGTTTATCCACTTTTTACGCATATTCGTGTCTACTTTTAACAATTCCAATGGGCACGTGACCTCTCCCGAAGGGGCCCATGGACCTATTAAAAAGGGTATCCTACCTCGCCAAAGGACTCCGGTAATTTTAGACTTTCTCGCATTTCAGAAACATGGATGACTAAAATCACATAATACTGAAGGCTCATTATATTGGACCCTTATAGACATGCAGCTGCCTCCATGGACCACAGATGTGCAAACTGCAACCCGTCCCCATTCCTACTGTCGTGAAAATTGTGGGTGCCCTTTTACAGGCGGGACTTTTAGAATTAGGGCTCTGGCACCTTTTTGGCTGAACTGGAAGCACTCTCAATCTCTGAGAAAATTCAGGTCAAAGTTAAAGGTTTATCAAGCAGAAGGTTGGTCATGTTATAAATAAATATGAAAGCCATTGAGATGAAAGAAGCGTTATCTTATAATCTCACTTAGTTGCCCAACTGCTGGTGTTTTGAGGGTTCAACAGTATTTTGGGCCCTTGTTCATGCCTGTCTGTTAACAGCATTTCTGCAGACATGAGATTGGAGGGGGCATCGGTGTGGTCACCGATCTGTGACAACCATCGGTTCGCTCTGGGGGCGGGGGGAACGGGACTTCAGGAGATGGCAGCGGGCAGCGATTGAGATATTTGGGGATCTCTTCATTGAGGAGGTTTTTTTTTAAGAGCCTGGAGGTGCTAGAGGAGTAATTTGAGTTGCCAGGTGGGAACGGGTTCCGACACCTGCAGGATTTTGTCCGGAGGCAAGTTCCAAGCTTCCCTCACCTCCCTGTAAGGGGACTACAGGATAAGGTGATGTCTAAAACAGGGGTCGGGGAGGAGAAGTTCTCAGAAATATATAAGGAACTGATGGAGTGGGAAGGGGTCCCAATTGGGGAGGTGAGGAGGAAGTGGGAGGAAGAGCTGGGAGGAGAGTTGGAAGTCGGGTTATGGGAGAAGGCCCTGAGGAGAGTCAATGCATCCTCATTGTGTGCCAGGCTTAGCCTGATCCAGTTCAAGGTGGTCCACAGGGCTCATATGACTGTGGCCCGGATCAGCAGGTTTTTTGAGGAGGTGGGGGACAGGTGTGGGTGGTGTGGGGGAAGTCCTGCGAACCATGTACATATGTTTTGGGCGTGTCCGAGGTGGAGGGGATTCTGGCAGGGATTTCCAGATGTCATGTCAGAGGTCCTGGAAGGGAGGGTGACTCCGAGCCCAGAGGTGGCAATATTTAGAGTGCCGGAAGATCCGGCAGCACAGGGGGGGAGAGAGGCCGACGTTTTGGCCTTTGCCTCCCTGGTGGCCCGGAGACGGATTTTGCAGGGATGGTGGGACTTGGAGATTCCAAAGTTGGGGGTTCGGGTCAGTGACATGGCAGGGTTTCTTAAGCCTGAGAAGATTAAGTCCGCCTTGAGGGGTTCATTACAGGGGTTCGCACGGAGGTGGCAGCTGTTCATCGACTTCTTCAAGGAAAATTACTCGGATTTAGGGCTGGGGGAAGTTTGGTATGTTACTGTGGGGTTTTTACGTGTGATGGATCTCTCTGTTGTTTAAAATGTGAAAATGTTAAAATTATAAATGCCTCAATAAATTATTTCTAAAGAAAAAACAGCATTTCTGCATGCCAAAGAATTAAGCTGCTACAGAGTAAGTTCAACAAGACCCGGAAGCTGTGGCATGAATAGGGCTTGGTTTCTGTAATAATCACCGGTTTGCCCCGGGAAGTGTGGATGGGGGGTTCCGGATATGGCGGAGAGCAGGGATTGAGAGGATGGGGGACATGTTTATAGAGGGGAGCTTTCCGAGTATGAGGTGCTGGAGCAGATGTTTGGGTTGGCGAGAGGAAATGAATTCAGGGGCGAAATTCTCCCGAAACGGCGCGATGTCCGCCGACTGGCGCCCAAAACGGCGCCAATCAGACGGGCACCGCGCCGCCCCAAAGGTGCGGAATGCTCCGCATCTTTGGGGGCCGAGCCCCAACATTGAGGGGCTAGGCCGGCGCCGGAGGGATTTCCACCCCGCCAGCTGGCGGAAACGGCCTTTGTTGCTCCGCCAGCTGACGCGGAAATGACATGTCGGGGCGGCGCATGCACGGGAGCGTCAGCGGTCGCTGAAAGTTTCCCGCGCATGCGCAGTGGAGGGAGTCTCTTCCGCCTCCGCCATGGTGGAGACCGCGGCGGAGGCGGAAGGGAAAGAGTGCCTCCACGGCACAGGCCCGCCCGCGGATCGGTGGGCCCCGATCGCGGGCCAGGCCACCGTGGGGGCACCCCCCGGGGTCAGATCGCCCCGCGTCCCCCCCAGGACCCCGGAGCCCGCCCACGCCGCCTTGTCCCATCGGTAAATAGGTACTTTAATTTACGCCGGCGGGACAGGCAATTTATCGGTGGGACTTCGACCCATCTGGGCCGGAGAATCGAGCGGAGCCAACCGGCATGGCGCGATTCCCGCCCCTGCCGAATCTCCGGTGCCGGAGACTTCGGCAACCAGCGGGGGCGGGATTCACGGCAGCCCCCGGCGATTCTCCGACCCGGCGGGGGGTCGGAGAATGACGCCCCAGGTATCTGCAGGTGCCGGACTTCCTACATAAACAGGTGTCAACCTTCCCGCTCCTACCGCTAAGGGGGATTCAGGGCAGGGTAGTTTCCAGAGGGTGGGTAGAAGAAGGGAGATCTCTGACATTTACAAGGAACTTATGGGGTCAGAGGAGACGCAGACCGAGGAGCTGAAGCGCAAGTGGGAGGATGAGCTGGGAGGAGAGATAGAGGATGGTCTATGGGCAGACACGTTGAGTAGAGTCTACGCGTCCGCAACATGTGCCAGTCTCAGCCTGATACAATTCAAGGTCGTTCATCGGGCTCACATGACAGTGGCCCGGATGAGCAGAGGTGGAAGACAGGTGTGCAAAATATGCGGGAGGACCAGCGAACCATGTCCACATGTTCTGGACTAGTGCGAAGCTCAAGGAATTTTGGCAGGGGTTTGCAGATGTCATGTCCATGGTGTTAAAAACAAGGGTGGCACTGAGTCCAGAGGTGGCGATTTTCGGGGTGTCGGAAGACCCGGGAATCCAGGAGGAGAAAGAGGCCGACGTGCTAGCCTTTGCTTCCCTGGTAGCCCGGAGACGGATACAAAGCCCCCGAGACCTGGCTATCGGACATGGCTAGCTTTCTCTGTTTGGAGAAAATCAAGTTCGCCTTGAGAGGGTCACTGTTAGGGTTCGCCCGGAGGTGGCAACCATTCGTCGACTTCTTCGCGGAAAATTAATCGTCAGCAGAAGGGGGAGGGGTTAGTTTAGCTTAGAGTAGGGGGTTAATAAAGGTGGGACCTGTAAGGGAGGGAGACGGCTTTTGCACTATGTTTATAGTTTCATGTACATTGTTCATTGTGTTGTTGGTACAATACCAAAAATACCTCAATAAAATGGTTATTAAAAAAAAAAGAATAGGGCTTGGCAGGTATGAAATTGTAACTAACTCAGTTTCACAGCCTTACTGTTAAACAGCCCAAAGCTTTGCTTGTGCTGTTGTTAGAACATAACTAGGAACAGGTATCGGCAATTCAGTTCCTGGTGTCCACTCTGCTATTCAATACGATCATGGCTGATCTCCTCTCGGTCGCAACTCCACTTTCCTGCCCTTTCTCCATAACCCTTCAACCCGTTGCTAAGTAAAAATCTGTCTGTCTCCTTAAATTTACTCAATATCCTAGCATCCACAACACTCTGGAGGAGTGAATTCCACAGATTCACGACCCCTTGAGAGAGGTAATTTCTTCACATCACTGTTTTAAATCTTCGACATCTTATCCTGAACCTAAGACCTCTCGTTCTAGATTGCCCCACAAGAGGAAGCTATTTTGATGCAGCACGGTAGCACAGTGGTTAGCACTGTTGCTTCACAGCTCCAGGGTCCCAGGTTCGATTCCCGGCTTGGGTCACTGTCTGTGTGGAGTCTGCACTTTCTCCCTGTGTCTGCGTGGGTTTCCTCCGGGTGCTCCGGTTTCCTCCCACAAATCCTGAAAGACGTGCTGTTGGGTAATTTGGACATTTTGAGTTCTCCCTCTGTGTACCCGAACAGACGCCGGATTGTGGCAACTAGGGGCTTTCCACAGTAACTTCATTGCAGTGTTAATGTAAGCCTACTTGTGACAATAAAGATTATTATTATAACTTTTATCATCTTATATACCGTTATTAGATCTCTCATTTTTTTAAACTTGAAAGCGTATCGGCCTAAACTGCTCAATCTCTCTTCATAAGACAAACCCCTCAGACGCAATCAAATTGCAGCACCTGAAAAGCAGCATGTCATGGTGCAATGTGGCCGATAGAAGTAAGGAGACACCGCTCCCGGGATCTATCTGGCTTGCAACCCGCAAGATCTGTGTCGGAATGAGAGGGGCGATATTGTTGGAGAGGACAGTGTGAAACAGACTGGTAAGCTCGAGGAAATACTTGTTAGGAAGGAAGATGTGTTGGGCATTTTGAAAAACTTGAGGATAGACAAGTCCCCCGGGCCTGACGGGATATATCCAAGGATTCTATGGGAAGCAAGAGATGAAATTGCAGAGCCGTTGGCAATGATCTTTTCGTCCTCACTGTCAACAGGGGTGGTACCAGGGGATTGGAGAGTGGCGAATGTCGTGCCCCTGTTCAAAAAAGGGACTAGGGATAATCCTGGGAATTACAGGCCAGTTAGTCTTACTTCGGTGGTAGGCAAAGTAATGGAAAGGGTACTGAAGGATAGGATTTCTGAGCATCTGGAAAGACACTGCTTGATTAGGGATAGTCAGCATGGATTTGTGAGGGGTAGGTCTTGCCTTACAAATCTTATTGAATTCTTTGAGGAGGTGACCAAGCATGTGGATGAAGGTAAAGCAGTGGATGTAGTGCACATGGATTTTAGTAAGGCATTTGATAAGGTTCCCCATGGTAGGCTTCTGCAGAAAGTAAGGAGGCATGGGATAGTGGGAAATTTGGCCAGTTGGATAACGAACTGGCTAACCGATAGAAGTCAGAGAGTGGTGGTGGATGGCAAATATTCAGCCTGGATCCCAGTTACCAGTGGCGTACCGCAGGGATCAGTTCTGGGTCCTCTGCTGTTTGTGATTTTCATTAATGACTTGGATGAGGGAGTTGAAGGGTGGGTCAGTAAATTTGCAGACGATACGAAGATTGGTGGAGTTGTAAGGAGGGCTGTTGTCGGCTGCAAAGAGACATAGATAGGATGCAGAGCTGGGCTGAGAAGTGGCAGATGGAGTTTAACCCTGAAAAGTGTGAGGCTGTCCATTTTGGAAGGACAAATATGAATGCGGAATACAGGGTTAACGGTAGAGTTCTTGGCAATGTGGAGGAGCAGAGAGATCTTGGGGTCTATGTTCATACATCTTTGAAAGTTGCCACTCAAGTGGATAGAGCTGTGAAGAAGGCCTATGGTGTGCTCGCGTTCATTAACAGAGGGATTGAATTTAAGAGCCGTGAGGTGATGATGCAGCTGTACAAAACTTTGGTAAGGCCACATTTGGAGTACTGTGTACAGTTCTGGTCACCTCATTTTAGGAAGGATGTGGAAGCTTTGGAAAAGGTGCAAAGAAGATTTACCAGGATGTTACCTGGAATGGAGAGTAGGTCTTACGAGGAAAGGTTCAGGGTGCTAGGCCTTTTCTCATTAGAACGGAGAAGGATGAGGGGCAACTTGATAAATGTTTATAAGATGATCAGGGGAATAGATAGAGTAGACAGTCAGAGACTTTTTCCCCGGGTGGAACAAACCATTACAAGGGGACATAAATTTAAGGTGAAAGGTGGAAGATATAGGAGGGATATCAGAGGTAGGTTCTTTACCCAGAGAGTAGTGGGGGCATGGAATGCACTGCCTGTGGAAGTAGTTGAGTCGGAAAATTAGGGACCTTCAAGCAGCTATTGGATAGGTACATGGATTACGGTAAAATGATATAGTGTACATTTATTTGTTCTTAAGGGCAGCACGGTAGCCTTGTGGATAGCACAATTGCTTCACAGCTCCAGGGTCCCAGGTTCAATTCCGGCTTGGGTCACTGTCTGTGCGGAGTCTGCATGTCCTCCCCGTGTCTGGGTGGGTTTCCTCCGGGTGCTCCGGTTTCCTCCCACAGTCCAAAGATGTGCAGGTTAGGTGAATTGGCCAATGATAAATTGCCCTTAGTGTCCAAAATTGCCCTTGGTGTTGGGTGGAGGTGTTGAGTTTGGGTAGGGTGCTCTTTCCAAGAGCCGGTGCAGACTCAGGGGGCCGAATAGCCTCCTTCTGCACTGTAAATTCAATGATAATCTATGATTAATCTAGGACAAAGGTTCGGCACAACATCGTGGGCCGAAGGGCCTATTCTGTGCTGTATTTTCTATGTTCTATGTTCTTAAGATCTAACTCGATCTCGCAAGACGCTGCGATGTGAATCCTGCCTGATCACATTTTGGTATATTAGAGCAAGACAGCTAGTCTAGTTCAATATGCAGTTTCCTGGGGTACCTGAGGTATTGGGATCTATCCCCTTTGCCTTGGAGACTTTGGGTGAGCGCCATTCACTACTGGTCTCCACAAATGGGGACCAGACGGAACGGCACTCGTGGGGGTCTCCCAGGGGTCAGAGGCCCCCATGTGTTTGCCCTCTGGTCAGGGTGGTACCTGGCACTACTGGTGCCATCTGGGCACCCTCACAGTGCCAGCCTGGCACCCTGGCAGTATCACCAGGGTGCCAGCCTAGCACTGCCAATGGTCCCAGTTTGGCACTGCCAAGCTGGCATTTTTTGTGTGGCCATGATGGGGCCGGGGGTACTTTGCCGGGGGGTGGGGGCAGGGACACCCTCATAGTGAGTTGCGGTAGTATCTCTCGGGAACTTACCTCCACAGGAACCCCAGGAGCAGCCGGGTGTCTCGTAGGTGTTCAAACTGAGTGCTGGGTGACATCACACTTTCAAAAGAGAGAGTGGTTCCTGATTGGCTCACAGAAAATCAGGTGATTCATGTACTTAACCCTTTCATTCCTGTGCTCACCGGAGTAGATTCTCAGCTACACGTTATCAGGTAAGAGTTGTTTTCTTCTCACAGTTACTTGAGGGTAGCAAGCTAGATTTAATATTGTTAAAGAGTGGAGCGGAGACGAGCGGATGGACAGACAGCATCTTGGGAAGGTAAGCAGGTAAACAGTGAATCTGAGGAGAACTGGGGAGAAACTGAAGAGGGACGTCACAGGAGGGCTGTGATTAGATTGGCCAAGAGAGGACCTGCTGATAAGTAGTGGTGACTGGTAAGTAGTTTTTCTTTTCATTGTCTATTCTTTGATTATTTTTCATTTGTTTTTTTGGCATGTAGTTGTATAAGTTAACCTAAGGTTTAAGACATGGCAGGAGATTCCAGACCCGTGTCATGCTCCTTGTGTATGATGTGAGAGTTCAGGGACACGTCCACTGACCCTGGATCCTTCATGTGCAAGATGTGTGTCCAGCTGCAGCTCCTGTTAGACTGCTTGACGGCTCTGGAGCTGCGGATGGACTCACTTTGGAGCATCCGCAATGCTGAGGATGTCGTGGATAGCACGTTTAGCGAGTTAGTCACATCGCAGGTGAAAATTACTGAGGGAGATAGAAAATGGGTGACCAAAAGACAGAGCAAGAGCAGGAAGGCAGTGCAGGTGTCCCCTGCAGTCATTCCCTGCAAAACAGGCATACCGTTTTGGATACTGTTGAGGGAGTTGGCTCACCAGGGAAAGACAGCAGCAGCCAGGTTCATGGCACCATGACTGGCTCTGCTGCACAGGAGGGCAGGAAGAAGAATGGCAGGGCTATAGTGATAGGGGATTCAATCATAAGGGGAATGGACAGGCGGTTCTGCGGATGCAATCGAGACTCCAGGATGGTATGTTGCCTCCCTGGCGCAAGGGTCAAGGATATCTTGGAGCCGCTGCAGGACATTCAGGGGGGGAGGGTGAACAGCCAGCTGTCGTGGTGCACATAGGTACCAAAGATATAGGGGAAAAACAGGATGAGGCCTACAAGCTGAATTCAGGGAGTTAGGAGTTAAACTAAAAAGTAGGATCTCAAAGGTAGTAATCTCAGGATTGCTACCAGTGCCATGAGCTAGTCAGAGTAGGAAGGTCAGGATAGATAGGTGAATGCGTGGCTTGAGAGATGATGCAAGAGGGAGGGATTCAAATTCCTGGGGCATTGGAACCAGTTCTGGGGGAGGTGGGACCAGTACAAACCGGACAGTCTACACTTTGGCAGGACTGGGACCAATGTCCGGGGGGTGGGGGGGGGGGGGGGGGAGAGAGTTGCTGGCGCTGTTGGGGAGGGTTTAAACTAATGTGGCAGGGGGATGGGAACCGATGCAGGATGTCGGAGGGAAGTAAAACGGGGCCAGAAACAAAAAACAGTAAGTCGGGAAAGTGTAAGGCAGAGAAGTCACAGTCAAAAATCAAAAAGGGCCACAGTACAGTGACTGAGGAGAGTATGAAAAGGAAGGTGGTCAATGCAGGATTGAGGGTGTTGTAGCTAAATGCGCGCAGTATACGGAACAAGGTAAATGAACTTGTTGCGCACAATGAAATTGGCCGGTACGATGTTGTGGGCATCACAGAGACGTGACTGCAAGGGGATCAGGGCTGGCATCTTAATATCCAAGGATATTTGTGCTATCGAAAGGACAGGCAGATGGGCAAAGGGGGCGGGTTGCATTGTTAGTAAGGAATGAAGTTAAATCGATAGCAAGTAGCGACATAGGATCAGAAGGACTAGAATCTCTGTGGGTAGAGTTGAGGAATCACAAGCGTAAAATGACCCTGATGGGAGATATGTACAGGCCCCCTAGCAGTAGTCAGGATGTGGGGCAGAAAATAAATCAGGAGATAGAAAAGGCAAGTAAAAAAGGCAATATTACAATAATCATGGGGGACTTCAATATGCAAGTGGACTGGGAAAATCGGGTTGGTAGTGGACCAAGAAAAGGAATTTGTGGAATGTCAAAGAGATGTTTTTTTGGAGCAGCTTGTGACAGAGCCTACTAGGGAACAGGCAATTCTTGATTTGGTGATGTGTAATGAGGCAGACTTGGTTAGGGAACTTAAGATGAAGGAACCCTTAGGGAGCAGTGACCACAATATGTTAGAATTTACCCTGCAGTTTGAGAGGGAGAAGCTGCAATCAGATGTAACGGTATTACAATTAAATAAGGGTAACTACAAATACATGAGGGAGGAGCTGGCCAGAGTTGATTGGAAAAGGAGCCCTAGCAGGTAAGATAGTGGAACAGCAATGGTCAGCGTTTTGGGGGGTTATTAGAGAGGCACAACAGAAATTCATCCCAAGGAGGAGGAAACATGTTAAGGGGAGGACAAGGCATCCATGGCTGACGCGAGAAGTCAAGGACAGCATTAAAGCAAAAGAAAAAGCATATAAAATGGCGAGGATTAGTGGGAAGCCAGAGGATTGGGAAGTCTTTAAAAGTGAGCAGGGGTCAAAAGCAATAAGGGGGGGGAGAAGATGAAGTATGAGTGCAAGCTAGCTAGTAATATAAAGGAAGATAGGAAGAGTTTTTTTCAATATATAAAAGGTAAGAGAGAGGCAAAAATAGACATTGGACCACTGGAAAATGTGGCTGGAGAAGTAATAATAGGAAACAAAGAAATGGCAGACAAACTGAAGAGTTACTTTGCATCAATGTTCACGGTGGAAGACACCAGTGGGATGCCAGAGCTCCAGGAGAACCAGGGGGCAGAGGTGAGTGCAGTGACCATTACTAAGGAGAAGGTTCTGGGGAAACTGAAAGGTCGGAAGGTGGATAAGTCACCTGGACTGGATGGACTACACCCCAAGGTCCTAAAAGAGGTAGCTGAGGAAATTGTGGAGGCATTGGTGATGATCTTTCAGGAATCACTGGAGGCAGGAAAGGTCCCAGAGGACTGGAAAGTGGCTAATGTAACACCACTGTTTAAGAATGGAGGGAGGCAGAAGATGGGAAATTGTAGGCCGGTTAGCCTGACTTCGGTCATCGGTAAGATTTTAGAGTCGATTATTAAAGATGAGATCGCAAAGTACTTGGAAGTGCATTGTAAAATAGGACTGAGTCAGCACGTCTTTGTCAAAGGGAGGTCGTGTATGTCAAATCTGTTAGAGTTCTTTGAGGAGATAACAAAGAAGTTAGACAAAGGAGAACCAGTGGATGTGATTTATTTAGATTTCCAGAAGACCTTTGACAAGGTGCCGCATAGGAGATTGTTAAATAAGTTAAAAGCCCATAGTGTTAAGGGTAAGATCCTGGCATGGATAGAAGATTGGCTGACTGGCAGAAGGCAGAGAGTGGGGATAAAGGGGTCTTTTTCAGGATGGCAGCCGGTGACTAGTGGTGTGCCTCAGGGGTCTTTGCTGGGACCACAACTTTTCACAATGTACATTAATGATCTGGAAGACGACAGCAGAGGCGGCAGAGGCGTTCGAGAGGGCAGAAGGCTTGGGACAGACGCGAGGAACGGAGCTGGAAGAGAGACTGTGGACTGTGATTGGGGAGCTGGTAAATGCTATAACTTTCTTTTCATTGGCGTGTATCGGAATTTACTTTTCTTCACATTGTTACAGAGTTGAAGTTATTGGTTGGGTTGATTGGCATTCTGTGTTGCGACGGTTATATCTTATTTTAGTGAATTGTATGGGTTGGATTGTTGCTTTTGTTTTTTCTTTCTCTAGGACTGGGTGGGAGGGGACAGTATATCTTGGCGGGGGGAGCCACCCGCGCTATCTAACTAAAGTCGGCTAGTGAACAGAGGTGAGGTGAGACGAGGGCTGTGGACATTGGAGCCTGGTTAGCAGGTTTCGAGGCATGCGAGGGAGGGAAGGGATTGATGCTGGGAGATGTTTTTTTGAGAGGAAATGTCAGAATGGGATTTTGGGAGGGGGAGAATGTTAATAATGGATAGGGGCAGGTCAGGCTCATGGGGTAGGGCCTGGTGGTATGATGATGGTGGATAAGAAGGGTGGGGGGGGGTGGGGTGAGAGACCCCCAGTTAGGATAGTCACATGGAACGTGAGGGGGTTAGGAGGTCCGGTCAAGAGGTCAATGGTGCTTGCGCATCTTAAAAATTTGAAAGCCGATGTAGCAATGCTGCAGGAGACTCACTTAAAAGTGAAGGACCAGGTGAGACTTAAAAAGGGCTAGATTAGTCAGGTGTTTCACTCTGGATTTGATGGAAGGGCTCGAGGGGTAGCGGTAATGGTCAGCAAAAGAGTATGCTTCAAGATGGAGAAGGTGGTGGCAGATCAGGGGGATAGATATGTGATTGTGGCAGGGGCGCTGGAGGGGAGGCTAGTGGTGCTGTTAAGTGTCTACGGTCCCAATTGGGACGATGTGGGATTCACAAAGAAGGTGTTTGGAGCCATCCCCGACTTGGACACACACAAACTGATAGTGGGGGGGGACTGGCACTTGGTGCAGGAGCCAAGGTTGGACAGGTCACAGTTGCACTCGCTGGTCCCATCAGGGGGTGGGGGGGCGAAGGCGTTGGCTGGGCTAATGGTGGAGGGGTGGGGCCTTGGAGGTTTCTGCACCCGAAGGAATGGGAGTACTCGTTTTTCTCAGCAGTCCATAAGGTATACTTGCGGATCGACTTTTTCGTGGTGGGGATGGCACTGCTGGCTGGGGTTAAGGGGTCGGAATACTCGGCAATTGCAGTGTCAGATCATGCTCCGCATTGGGTGGATATGGTACTGGAGAAGGGGGTAGTGCAGAGGCCGGGGTGGAAATTAGATGTGGGACTTTTGAGGGACCAAGTGTTCTGTGACAAAATTGAAACGATAATTGAGGAATATGTAGGTTTCAACTGTATGGGTGAGGTGTCGAAGGCAGTTGTCTGGGAGGATCTAAAGGCGGTGGTGAGGGGTGAGGTGATTTCGTTTAAGGCCAGGGTGGACAAAGAGGAGAGGTTGGAGCGGCAGATGGTAATAGATGAGATGTTGGAGGTAGATAGGAGTTATGCAGAAGATGGGGACCCAGCGAAGTTGGAAAAGCGGAAGGAACTACAGGCGAGCTTTGACCGACTATCTACCAGGAAGGCGGTGCGCCAACTGAGACGAGCAAGGGGTGCAGTTTACGAACATGGAGATAAGGCCAGCATATGGAGATATGTTAGCAGGTCAGCTCCGGACGGAGGCAGCGGTAAGGGAAATTGTTCAGGTGAGGGATAGGGCAGGGAAGTTGGTGGTGGCTCCGGATCTGATTAACAAGGTTTTTGAGGAATTTTATGAGAGGTTATACAAGTCAGAGTCACCTGGGGGAGGCCGTGAGATGCAGGAATTTCTAGATGGGTTGGAGTACACAAGGTTAGGGGAGGGGGACAGGGCTACATTAGAAGGAGCGATAGTCGAGCAGGAGATAAAGGATGCGATTGGGAGGATGCAGTCGGGGAAGGTGGCAGGGCCGGATGGGTTTCCGGTGGAATATTATAAAAAATTCAAGGATAAGCTGGCACCCCTGATGGTGGGGATGTTTGAAGAGGCGATAGGGAGGGGGGTATTGCCACAAACTTTGGGGCAGGCATCGATTTCCCCGTTGCTAAAAAAAGATAAGGATCCGACGGAGTGTGGGTCGTATAGGCCCATATCACTTCTGAACGTGGACGCAAAAGTATCGGCGAAGGTACTGGTGGGTAGGCTGGAGGAGTGCCTCCCGAAGGTGATAGGTGAAGATCAGACGGGGTTCGTGAGAGGGAGGCCGCTCTTTTCAAACGTTAGAAGGGTATTGAACGTCGTTATGGCACCGGCAGAGGGGAAGGAAACAGAGGTGGTTGTGGCACTGGACGCTGAGAAGGCGTTCGACCGGGTAGAATGGGGGTACTTGATGGCAGTTCTGGAGCGGTTTGGGATTGGACCAAGATTTGTGAACTGGGTAAAGCTACTATATAAGAAGCCAAGGGTGAGTGTCTGCACAAATAACATCAGCTCGAGATACTTTTCTCTCCATCGTGGGACTAGGCAGGGATGTCCTATGTGTCCCCCCCCCCCCCCCCCCCCCGCCCCCCTGCTGTTTGCACTCGTGAGTGAGCCATTAGCCATCGCATTAAGAAGTGATATGGAAATCCTCTAGGGATTTGGAATATGGAAAGAAATAGTGCGTGGGGGGATCGAGCAGAGGGTGTCCTTATATGCCGATGACTTGCTGTTATACGTGTCGGAACCGAGTGTGTCGATAGGGGGAATATTGGAGCTGCTTCGAGTGTTGGGGTCTTTCTCGGGGTACAAACTAAATCGAACCAAGAGTGAGTATTTTGTGGTGTCTCGGCCGGGGGTGGGGGCAGGGGTGGGGGGGGGGGCTGCCATTCCGTTGGGCAGGGACTCACTTTAGGTACCTGGGGGTGCAGGTTGCCCGGGAGTGGGGGGGTGGGGGCTCCTCAGGTACAATATTTCTAGTTTGGTGGGGAGAGTGAAAGCTGATCTGGCAAGGTGGGATGGTCTCCCTCTGTCACTGGCGGGTCGGGTACAGGCGGTTAAAATGAACGCGTTGCCGCGATTTCTGTTTATTTTTCAATGCCTGCCGATTTTCCGGCCAAAGGCTGTCTTCAGAGAGATTAAGGGAAGGATTACATCGTTCATATGGGGAGTGAAGGTGGCCAGAGTTAGAAGGGAGTGCTAATCACATTCATATGGTTTGGTCCTGTCCAAAGCTAGAGGATTACTGGAAAGAGGTTTTTCGGGTAATTTCTAAAGTGGTGCACGTGAAACTGGACCCGTGCCCCCGGGAGGCCATGTTCGGGGTGTCAGACCAGCCAGGGTTGGAAACGAGTGCCGAGGCAGATGTTATAGCCTTCGCCTCGTTGATCACCCGAAGGCGGTTCCTGATAGGTTGGAGAGCAACCTCTCCACCCTGTGCCCTGGCGTGGTGGGGGGATCTATTGGAATTCTTGACTCTTGAGAAGGTTAAGTTTGAACCGAAGGGAAGGATGGAGGGGTTCTACAATTCATGGGCATTATTCATTATGCACTTTCAAGAACTGGATAACATCAAACATTAGTTGGGGCGTGTCAGTGGGAGGGATGTGGGGAGGGGGGCTGTGTGTGTTAATAGCGACTATGGGTGATCCCTAATTCTTTTTTGTCATTTGTTTGTGTGAACATGCAGGCTAATGTTTTGGGTTTGGTGGGAGGATGGGATCGTTGTTATTGATATGGGGATTGACATATTTGTTACTGATTATTGTTTATTGTTGGTGGGTGTAAATTTGGGAGAAAATATGAAAAAGGAGGAGAATAAAAAAATATTGGGGAAAAAAATGATCTGGAAGTAGGAACTGAAGACACTGTTGCTAAGTTTGCAGATGATACAAAGATGTGTAGAGGGACAGGTAGTATTGAGGAAGCAAGGAGGCTGCAGAAGGATTTGGGCATGCTGGGAGAGTGGGCAATGACGTGGCAAATGAAATACAATGTGGAAAAGTGTGAGGTTATGTGAGGTTTGAAAGGAGGAATTTAGGCACAGACTATTTTCTAAATGGGGAAATGCTTAGGAAATCAGCAGCACAAAGAGACTTGGGAGTCCTTGTTCACGATTCTCTTAAGGTTAATGTGCAGGTTGAGTCAGCAGTTAAGAAGGCAAATGCAATGTTAGCATTCATGTCAAGAGGGCTAGAATACAAGACATTGCTTCTGTTGCAAGCCTACCTTTGCCTCGTGGTGAGTATAGGCGCCAGTTTTACCGATTTCTGTCACGTTTTCCTCGCAGTATTTTTCAAACTTGTCCAGGACTGTCTGGAAGTCTCTCTTGTCCTGCCCTTTGGAGTACTTGAAGCAGTTGAAGATTTCTGTTGCACTTTCACCCGCAATGGTAAGTAGAAGATCTGTCTTCTCAGCATCGGCCACGCCATCTAGGTCGGATGCTACCATGTAAATCTCACATCTCTGCTTGAATGCATGCCAGTTGGCACTGAGATTGCCGTGGTACCTGAGCTGCTGAGGAACCAGAATCTCAATCATCTTTCCTGGGTGCTGTTGCTGGTAGTCACAGATCTTGCTGAGTTAAACTATATAGATTCAACAGGCACTACTGGTACCATGTTGTGTTATGTACTCTGGGATAACACAGGCTGCAACTCAATGCAACTTTGACCAAAAGATATTCCAGACGTTGAAGTAAGTTCAATGTGATTTATTGAACCATTAGCACAGTTCTCTATGAGTTCGACTCTCCTGCTAATCTTGCTATAGTAACTCAGTCTAACTAACCAGTCTGCTCTAGGCCACGTGGTGGGTGCGATGCTTCTGATCTGCCCCTGTCCTACTCTCTAAGTGTCGCCTGTGGAAAGAGACAGAGCATGTGTGCCCTGTCCTTATTTATGTCCTTATGTAATGCCTCCTTGTGGTAGTGTCACCTCTGATTGTCTTGACTGCCCATTGGTCGTGTCCTATTCTATGTGTTAATTAGTTGTATGTCTGCATGTCATGACGTCTCTGGTGCTCCCGCTAGCGTTTACTTAGTCGTGGTGTATTTACATTAACCCCTTGTGTATTTACAGTGATGCATATCATCACACCTCTGAGGCTGTATAAGGCTCTGGTCAGACCCCATTTGGAGTATTGTAAGCAGTTTTGGGCCCCACATCTAAGGAAGGATGTGCTGGCCTTGGAAAGGGTCCAGATGAGGTTCACAAGAATGATCCCTGGAATGAAGAACTTGTTGTATGAGGAACGTTTGAAGACTCTGGGTCTGTACTCCTTGGAATTTAGAAGGATGAGGGGGGATCTTTTTGAAACTTACAGGATACAGCGAGGGCTGGATAGAGTGGACGTGGAGAGGATGTTTCCACTTGTAGGAAAAACTAGAACCAGAGGACACCATCTCAGACTAAAGGAACGATCCTTTAAAACAGAGATGAGGGGGAATTTCTTCAGCCAGAGGGTGGTGAATTTGTGGAACTCTTTGCCGCAGAAGGCTGTGGAGGTCAAATCACTGTGTGTCTTACAGACAGAGATAGATACGTTCTTGATTAATAAGGGGATCAGGTGTAATGGGGAGAAGGCAGGAGAATGGGGATGAGAAAATATCAGCCAAGATTGAATGGCGGAGCAGACTCGATGGGCCGAGTGGCCTAATTCTGCTCCTATGTCTTATGATCTTATGGGGTTTGGAGGGTGTCATGTCCGGGGCTCCAGGGATCGGGACACCATTTAAAAATGGCGTCCCCATCTCTCACTACACTGAGGAGTTCCAGCAAGCAGAGTTTTTCAGTGCAGAAAATGGGGCTATGTGCGGCCTCAGCCGCACATTCCCTGCTGAGGCCTCGTATCTAACCCGAGTGACATTTGATCGCCTTGTGTTTCTCAGCACTGCGAGTTAATTCCACAGATTTACGACCTAAACAGCTAAACTCGCTATGGGACTTCATTCCCATTTGTTAAATCATGCCCCTCATCTCTGGAATCAATCTACAGAACCTCCTCTGAACTGCCTCTAATGCAACGACACCCCTCCTCAAATAAGGGGACCAAAACTGTACACAGTACTTCTGGTGCTGTTTCTGCATATTCATTTTTGGAGATTCCTCTGCACTGTAGGATGTTTCTCTCCATTTAGACAATAAGTTGCCTTTCCATTTGTCTGACCATATTGGATAAGCTCACACTTATTCACGTTAAATTCCATCTGCCAGCAATTCCGGTGACAGGGATGCGCTGAGCAGACATACATCAGGTGGCTCTCCTCCCAACCAGAAACAAAAAGTCACTTTTCGTCAAATTTTGCCCGAACAATCAATAGCAAAGTAACCCCAATGAAAGAAAGAGAACAACTGCAAAGACTTGCCAACAAATGGGAGCCCAAGGGGCCGAAGGGATGGCAGAAGCGACAGAAAGGGCCATGAACAGCAAGCGAAGAACCGGCGGACCCACGAGGCGAGGGGGTCCCGGCCGCCCAAGAGAGGGGGAGACCATCGACCCGAACATCACCCTCCCCCTCGCCACGCGGAGACAGATGGAAGACCTTCCTCAAGAAGGAGCTGACCGCCATGAAAGAGGCAATCAGAATTGAGATCCAGGTGGCTGTTAAGGTGGTGGTGACAGAGGCGATGGTCGCCCTACAAAAAATGATTGACGGACTGGGGAAGAATGTGGAGGCACAGGAGAGGATGATCCAAGACCTCGAGAGAGCCTCGACGGACCAGAGCGACGGGATCAGAAGTGAATAGGTTGGAGGCGGCCCAGGGGAGCTTGAAGGGGAAGGTCGAGGACCAGGAGAACAGGTCCAGATGACAGAACATGCGGATTGTGGGCCTGCCAGAAGGCATCGAGGGTGAAGACCCGACAGGCTACATTGCCCAACTGCTGGACAACCTAGTCGGGAGAGACAGCTTCCCCAATCCCCCAGAACTCGACAGGGCACACAGGTCGCTCAGACTGAAGCCCAAGGCGGAGGAGCAGCCGAGAGCGATCATCGCTAAGCTGCACCGATACCAGGACTGTGAGAGGATCCTGCGGTGGGTGAGGCAGACTAAAGCGAGGGCATGGGAAGATCACAGAATCCATATTTATCAGGACGTTGGGGCAGATCTGGCGAAAATAAGGAACAAATTTAACTTGGCAAAGTCGGCATTATATAAAAACGGGGTGCGATTTGGCATGTTATTCCCAATCAGACTCTGGGTCACACACCAGAGCAAAGAGTACTATTTCAATACCCCAGCAGAGGCAAACAATTTGATGTTGGCCAACGGCCTCGACAAAGGGCAGGTGAGGCAGCGATGAAGGCGGATAGGAGAAGGATTGCTGAAAGAAACAGAAACTTATTGAACAAGTTAACAAGTTTGCGCGGGACTGTACTGCCTTGTTCTGATCAGAAAGACTGGGTCACAGGAGCGAGTGAATACAGGGAAATGCAGGTGAGGGGGCAGGCAGAAAAAACAGACAGTACTAGCAGGGATGGTTAGCACAGGAAGACAAGCAGTAAGAGGGGCCACGCGTGGCGCACCTCTCGGCATGGAGGGAATGCCTGGCCAAAGGGGGGATAACAATATGTGGACATTGTAGAGTAGATAAAGGATTAATGGAATGTTCCCACTCCTCTAGTCACAGGATGGTGCTATAGAGCAACCACATAAATATCCCATGCCTCCTTGACTTCTGGGAGATTGGGAGAGAGCAAGAGAAGTAGAGACAGAGTTGGTGTGAGATAGCTTAACTAATAGAATTGATTAGTATTGTAGATGTGAAGTGTAATCTTTACTTAAACAAGTAACTTAATATGTTCTCCCCGTGCCTGCGTGTGTTTCCTCCGGGTGCTCTGGTTTCCTCCCACAGTACAAAGATGTGCAAGTTAGGTGGATTGGACATGCTAAATTGCCCTTAGTGTCGAAAAAGGTTAGGTGGGGTTATTGGGTTACGGGGATAGGGTGGAAGTGAGGGCTTAAAGTGGGTCAGTGCAGACTCAATGGGCCGAATGACCTTCTTCCGCACTATATGTTCTATGTATGTTAATTCCTTAGTAATAGCCTCAAATCTAATTCAGTGTAGTGTAATAAATTAGCTTTGTTTGTTAAACACTGCGTGTTGTTCTTTGTTAACACTACAACGTTCACCATCCTGAAAGAACTAAAACAAAGAACACAACATGGTGCCAGTAGTCATTGCTAAAGATTTTTAGTTAGGTTTAGTTAGATTAGCTAGAAGATCGCCAAAAATAAACTTAATCGAAAAAAAATCTTCGAAGAAAACCCCCATTGCACTCCACAAGTCGGTAGCATCTCGAAGCACAGAATGAAACAAGAAGAGATGGAAGGTCTGCAGACTCCCAAACACTTCACAACATCTGGTAAAATAGATGTAAATTGGAAAAGTTTTTAGCAACAGTTTCAGTTGTATCTCTCGTGTCAACCAGTGACCAGTGGAAAATTGCGCTGTCTCTCACTGTGGCTGGACCACAAGCCATAGACCTGTTTAATACGTTTAGCTTTGAAAATAGTGACGTCAAGAAAAACTTTAATGCAGTAATGGAATGGTTTGATCCGCATTGTAAGACTCAAATTAATGAAACATATGGAAGGTATATGTTTACAAAACGGGTACAAAAACCAGGCGAGTCGGTAGATTCTTTCATCACGAGTCTCCATTTAAGAGTGCAGACTTGCAACTTTTCTACGCTGGCAGATTCCCTCCTCCGTGATCAAATTGTGTTTGGTATTAAAAATGAAAAACTTCATGAGCGTTTGCTTAGGCAGCATAATTTATCGTTAGAAGATGCAATATGTTTATGTTGAGCAAGTGAGCTTACCCTGAGTCAGTATGCAGAAATACAATCCCGAGAAAAGATGCAAAAGATGCCAACGTGGTTGACGCCATTAATGCCTTTGCGCAGTTGAACAAACAGCATGCTGCAGCTGGTGCTATTTTGCTAATGGCGTAAGCAGTGTGGTGATGTGTGCATATTGTGGCCACGCTCACCAGAAAACAAAAGGCCCAGCCATCGGAAAGTATGCACGAACTGTGGCAAACTAAATCGTTACGCTTCACAGTGCCGATCAAGTGCAAAGCAACCTCAAATTAAAACAAAAAGCTCGTTTAACAAGGCCATGAAGAGTCAAAGTGTGCAAAATGGATCAAATCTCATTCCGATGTTGAAGCACAACAATACGATTTAGAAGACACATTCTTTGTTGATGCAGTCAACAAGATCGATAATGCTGAAAAACAACATTTAAAGCAGATATCATCTGTTCACATGAAGAAAGATTGGAATGTACCATTAAGAGTAAATGGGCCCAAAATCTTTTTCAGGTTGGGATACTGGAACTCATGCTAATTTGCTCATTGAATCAGACCTCTCTAAAGTACTGTGTCCTCCTTGAATTGAAGCTACTACATTGAGGGACTACAATGGTAACAGCTTTAGCACAAGAGGATCGTGTTGTCTAACAGTAAGCAACAATGAAATCCACCTGCCAGTGCAATTTGAAATAGTTGATGCCAATAAATCGTCTCTACTAGGTGTTGATGCTTGTTTGACGCTGAATCTTGTGGAAAGGATTCACAGCGCTACTCGATGTGTTGGTTCACTGAAAAGGGACACAACCAATAACCAGATGGAATTGCACGCCGGTGCAACATCGGATACAACTGAAGAATCAGACGATGAGCCAGAAAAGGAAGACTCTGAAGGCCTATCTACTTTATTTGCAACTCGTGACAAGTGATCACAAGTAGCATACAAACTGTGCAGGACAACGGCAGTTCTCAGCTGGACTACACAGAGGCTGACAATGAGAGTGCAACAGTGAACAGATCAGTTGAGAGCACTTCAATTGTGAACAGCCAACAAGAAAATTAAGACATCTTGGAGAAGTTGACTGCAGATGGGAAGCACAAAAAGATCAAAGATACATCAGATAAACCAAAAGGAACTGATCTTGAGAACACAAAGAGTAACTACAGAATAACAGAACCTACACAAAGGTACGACTTTGAAACCAAAGAAGGACGAACCAACACATTGCAATTCAATGACCACAAAGTGTTGGGACTTGCAGTCACACTTGACAAACCATGCAGTATGGAAAGCAATCCAAATAGTAACCGAGCAACAGAGTGCAGGACATTGTTTGAAGAAAATCTGCCATTCGTGATAGCACAGACCAAGTTCATGAATGATGGTGCTGATGCCAGAAAGAAAAAGAGCAGAAAAAAGCATCATTCCGACAAACTAGCGGAGTTGCTACTTGCTCACAGACCAGAAATCAAACCGGGTTTTCGGGCAAAGGTTGACACGAAAGCAACATTACAAGCACAAGAAAAAGGACACTATCTTTTCAGGTATCTGGGGTGGGATTCTGTGATCATGAGGCTAAGTGCTGACGCTGTCAGAAACGCCATTGCGTTTCTCGACGGCATCAACACTGCCTCAGAATCAGCGATTCTGGCCCCTACAGGGGCCAGCACGGCACTGGAGCGGTTCACGCGCTCCAGCTGCTGATCCTGGCGTCAAATGGGTGCCGCAGTGGCACCGGCGCCAACGTGCCCATGTGCAGTGGCTTCCTTCAGCGCGCGGCCCCGACGCAACATGGCGCAGGACTACAGGGGCCGGCGCGGAGGAAAGGAGGCCCCAGACAGAGAGGCCGGCCTGCCGATCGGTGGGCCCCGATCACGGGCCAGGCCACATCGGAGCCCCCCCCCACCCCCCCCCGGGGTCGGACCCCCCTTACCCCTCACAGGCCGCCCCCGACCCTTCCACGGCGAGTTCCCGCCGGCTGAGGGCAGGTGTGGACGCCGCCGGTGGGATCCGGCTTTTTTATGACGGCCACTCGGCCGATCCCGGGCCGAGAATCGGCGGGCCGGCCGCGTAGAGCGAGCCTTCGACCGATGCCGCGCCAACCACACCGGCGCCAATGCCCCCGATTCTCCGCTCTGTGGAGAATTGCGTGTCGGTTCGCGCCGGTCGCGGGGCCGTGGGTAGCACGGTAGCCTTGTGGATAGCACAATTGCTTCACAGCTCCAGGGTCCCAGGTTCGATTCCGGCTTGGGTCACTGTCTGTGCGGAGTCTGCACATCCTCCCCGTGTGTGCGTGGGTTTCCTCCGGGTGCTCCGGTTTCCTCCCACAGTCCAAAGATGTGCAGGTTAGGTGGATTGGCCATGATAAATTGCCCTTAGTGTCCAAAATTGCCCTTAGTGTTGGGTGGGGTTACTGGGTTATGGGGATAGGGTGGAAGTGTTGACCTTGGGAAGGGTGCTCTTTCAAGAGCCGGTGCAGACTCGATGGGCTGAATGGCCTCCTTCTGCACTGTAAATTCTAAGATAATCTATGATAATCTATGATTCTCCGGCACCGGGCTGAGAGAATCCCGCCCCTGATACTCAACCTCCCGACACAAATATCAATCAGAAGTCGGAAAATTCTGACTCACGGACAGTTGGATTGAGAAGATTAACGAAATCAAGAAAGAAACCTGATTGTCTCAATTTATGAACTGTAAAACACTGATTTAACTCATGTGTAACTTTTAATGATGTTCATTATTGTACAATTCCCATACAGTCCCTGTGTGTATATTTGAATGCGGGTTCAAATTTTTCAAAGGAAGGGGGATGTCACAATATGTGCATGTTGTGCACATATAGAATATCATAGGATTTACAGTGCAGAAGGAGGCCATTTGGCCCATCGAGTCTGCACCGGCTCTTGGAAAGAGCACCCCACCCAAGGTCAACACCTCCACCCTATCCCCATAATCCAGTAACCCCACCCAACACTAAGGGCAATTTTGGACACTAAGGGCAATTTATCATGGCCAAACCACCTAACCTGCACATCTTTGTACTGTGGGAGGAAACCAGAGCACCCGGAGGAAACCCACGCACACACGGGGAGGATGTGCAGACTCCGCACAGACAGTGACCCAAGCCGAAATCGAACCTGGGACCCTGGAGCTGTGAAGCAATTGCGCTATCCACAATGCTACCATGCTGCCCCTAATATGTAAAGGGTTAATGTAATGTTACTACTGTAGTCACTGTAGTTACTCCTGTAGATGGTGCTATAAAGCAACCATATAAATATCACCTGCCTCCTTGACTTCTGGGTGAGAGTGGGAATGAGCAAGAGAAATAGAGACAGAGCTGGTGTGAGATAGCTTAACTAATAGCATAGTAGATGTGTAGTGTAATCTTTACTTAACTAATTCATTAGTAATATGTTCGAATCTAATTCAGTATATTGTAATAACTTAGCTTTGTTTGTTAAACACTGCTTGCTATTCTTTGTTAACACTACAACCTTCACCATCCTGAACTAAAACAAAGAACACAACAGGGGGGAATCACAGGGGCAGGGGGGAACGCAAGGGACACAGGGAGGGGGGGGGGGGGGGATGCAAGGAGGGGGGGGGGGAAGGAACTCATAGGAAACAGGATGAGAAAAAAGAGTTGGTGCTCAGATTGGCTTCGGCAGATAGGGAGCAGGCCGAGGAAACAAGATGGCGCCGCAAACAGCCACTTTGGAGGGTCCCTAAACAAGGGAAACCCCAGTGTGCAGGGGTGCATCCACCAAGTAACTATAGTTGATCCTGCAGGAACGGATGACAGAAACCCCCATCAGGATTATCACCTGGAAAGTCAGGGGACTCAACGGCCTGGTAAAAAGTTCCAGAGTCTTCGCCCACTTCAGAAACTTGAAAGCCGAAATAATCTTCCTGCAGGACACACACTGAAGGAGAAGGGCCGATTGCGTGTAAGAAAGAGATGGGTGAGAAAGACGTACCATTCATGCTATGGGACGAGAGCTAGGGGAGTAACCATATTGATTAGCAAGAGGATGAGGTTCACTGAAACAAGGATGGTTATGGACCAAGGGGGACAGTACGTCATGGTCAGAGGTGTCCTAGACGGGGCACTGATGGTTTTGGTAAATGTGTATGAGCTCAATCGGGACCTGGGATTCATGTCGCATTACATTCATCCTCCACCATTTGGCCTGCGAAATCCTACCAACTGTCCTGGCTTGACACAATTCACACCTCTTTAACCTGGGGTTACCCCATCTCTGGATCTGTAAAGATTTAATCACCTGCTAATGCTCGCATTCCAAGCATTGTCTGGCATCTTTGAATTTGTCTATATATAGACTCCTATTTATAGACTACAGCTCCGCCTTCAACACCATAATCCCAGCCAAGCTCATATCAAAGCTCCAAAACCTAGGACTTGGCTCCCCACTCTGCAACTGGATCCTCGATTTTGTGACCAACAGACCACAATCAGTAAGAATGAACAACAACACCTCCTCCACAATAGTCCTCAACACCGGCGCCCGCAAGGCTGCGTACTTAGCCCCCTACTCTACTCCCTGTACACACACGACTGCATGGCAAAACTTGGTTCCAACTCCATCTACAAGTTTGCTGACGATACAACCATAGTGGGCCAGATCTCGAATAACGATGAGTCCGAATACAGGAGGGAGATAGAGAACCTAGTGGAGTGGTGTAGCGACAACAATCTCTCCCTCAATGCAGCAAAACTAAAGAGCTGGTAATTGACTTCAGGAAGCAAAGTACTGTACACACCCCTGTCAGCATCAACGGGGCCGAGGTGGAGATGGTTAGCAGTTTCAAATTCCTAGGGGTGCACATCTCCAAAAATCTGCCCTGGTCCACCCACGTCGACGCTACGACCAAGAAAGCACAACAGCGCCTATACTTCATCAGGAAATTCGGCATGTCCACATTGACTCTTACCAACGTTTACAGATGCACCAGAGAAAGCATCCTATCGGGCTGCATCACAGTAAGCAACAATGAAATCCACCTGCCAGTGCAATTTGAAATAGTTGATGCCAATAAATCGTCTCTACTAGGTGTTGATGCTTGTTTGACGCTGAATCTTGTGGAAAGGATTCACAGCGCTACTCGATGTGTTGGTTCACTGAAAAGGGACACAACCAATAACCAGATGGAATTGCACGCCGGTGCAACATCGGATACAACTGAAGAATCAGACGATGAGCCAGAAAAGGAAGACTCTGAAGGCCTATCTACTTTATTTGCAACTCGTGACAAGTGATCACAAGTAGCATACAAACTGTGCAGGACAACGGCAGTTCTCAGCTGGACTACACAGAGGCTGACAATGAGAGTGCAACAGTGAACAGATCAGTTGAGAGCACTTCAATTGTGAACAGCCAACAAGAAAATTAAGACATCTTGGAGAAGTTGACTGCAGATGGGAAGCACAAAAAGATCAAAGATACATCAGATAAACCAAAAGGAACTGATCTTGAGAACACAAAGAGTAACTACAGAATAACAGAACCTACACAAAGGTACGACTTTGAAACCAAAGAAGGACGAACCAACACATTGCAATTCAATGACCACAAAGTGTTGGGACTTGCAGTCACACTTGACAAACCATGCAGTATGGAAAGCAATCCAAATAGTAACCGAGCAACAGAGTGCAGGACATTGTTTGAAGAAAATCTGCCATTCGTGATAGCACAGACCAAGTTCATGAATGATGGTGCTGATGCCAGAAAGAAAAAGAGCAGAAAAAAGCATCATTCCGACAAACTAGCGGAGTTGCTACTTGCTCACAGACCAGAAATCAAACCGGGTTTTCGGGCAAAGGTTGACACGAAAGCAACATTACAAGCACAAGAAAAAGGACACTATCTTTTCAGGTATCTGGGGTGGGATTCTGTGATCATGAGGCTAAGTGCTGACGCTGTCAGAAACGCCATTGCGTTTCTCGACGGCATCAACACTGCCTCAGAATCAGCGATTCTGGCCCCTACAGGGGCCAGCACGGCACTGGAGCGGTTCACGCGCTCCAGCTGCTGATCCTGGCGTCAAATGGGTGCCGCAGTGGCACCGGCGCCAACGTGCCCATGTGCAGTGGCTTCCTTCAGCGCGCGGCCCCGACGCAACATGGCGCAGGACTACAGGGGCCGGCGCGGAGGAAAGGAGGCCCCAGACAGAGAGGCCGGCCTGCCGATCGGTGGGCCCCGATCACGGGCCAGGCCACATCGGAGCCCCCCCCCACCCCCCCCCCGGGGTCGGACCCCCCTTACCCCTCACAGGCCGCCCCCGACCCTTCCACGGCGAGTTCCCGCCGGCTGAGGGCAGGTGTGGACGCCGCCGGTGGGATCCGGCTTTTTTATGACGGCCACTCGGCCGATCCCGGGCCGAGAATCGGCGGGCCGGCCGCGTAGAGCGAGCCTTCGACCGATGCCGCGCCAACCACACCGGCGCCAATGCCCCCGATTCTCCGCTCTGTGGAGAATTGCGTGTCGGTTCGCGCCGGTCGCGGGGCCGTGGGTAGCACGGTAGCCTTGTGGATAGCACAATTGCTTCACAGCTCCAGGGTCCCAGGTTCGATTCCGGCTTGGGTCACTGTCTGTGCGGAGTCTGCACATCCTCCCCGTGTGTGCGTGGGTTTCCTCCGGGTGCTCCGGTTTCCTCCCACAGTCCAAAGATGTGCAGGTTAGGTGGATTGGCCATGATAAATTGCCCTTAGTGTCCAAAATTGCCCTTAGTGTTGGGTGGGGTTACTGGGTTATGGGGATAGGGTGGAAGTGTTGACCTTGGGAAGGGTGCTCTTTCAAGAGCCGGTGCAGACTCGATGGGCTGAATGGCCTCCTTCTGCACTGTAAATTCTAAGATAATCTATGATAATCTATGATTCTCCGGCACCGGGCTGAGAGAATCCCGCCCCTGATACTCAACCTCCCGACACAAATATCAATCAGAAGTCGGAAAATTCTGACTCACGGACAGTTGGATTGAGAAGATTAACGAAATCAAGAAAGAAACCTGATTGTCTCAATTTATGAACTGTAAAACACTGATTTAACTCATGTGTAACTTTTAATGATGTTCATTATTGTACAATTCCCATACAGTCCCTGTGTGTATATTTGAATGCGGGTTCAAATTTTTCAAAGGAAGGGGGATGTCACAATATGTGCATGTTGTGCACATATAGAATATCATAGGATTTACAGTGCAGAAGGAGGCCATTTGGCCCATCGAGTCTGCACCGGCTCTTGGAAAGAGCACCCCACCCAAGGTCAACACCTCCACCCTATCCCCATAATCCAGTAACCCCACCCAACACTAAGGGCAATTTTGGACACTAAGGGCAATTTATCATGGCCAAACCACCTAACCTGCACATCTTTGTACTGTGGGAGGAAACCAGAGCACCCGGAGGAAACCCACGCACACACGGGGAGGATGTGCAGACTCCGCACAGACAGTGACCCAAGCCGAAATCGAACCTGGGACCCTGGAGCTGTGAAGCAATTGCGCTATCCACAATGCTACCATGCTGCCCCTAATATGTAAAGGGTTAATGTAATGTTACTACTGTAGTCACTGTAGTTACTCCTGTAGATGGTGCTATAAAGCAACCATATAAATATCACCTGCCTCCTTGACTTCTGGGTGAGAGTGGGAATGAGCAAGAGAAATAGAGACAGAGCTGGTGTGAGATAGCTTAACTAATAGCATAGTAGATGTGTAGTGTAATCTTTACTTAACTAATTCATTAGTAATATGTTCGAATCTAATTCAGTATATTGTAATAACTTAGCTTTGTTTGTTAAACACTGCTTGCTATTCTTTGTTAACACTACAACCTTCACCATCCTGAACTAAAACAAAGAACACAACAGGGGGGAATCACAGGGGCAGGGGGGAACGCAAGGGACACAGGGAGGGGGGGGGGGGGGATGCAAGGAGGGGGGGGGGGAAGGAACTCATAGGAAACAGGATGAGAAAAAAGAGTTGGTGCTCAGATTGGCTTCGGCAGATAGGGAGCAGGCCGAGGAAACAAGATGGCGCCGCAAACAGCCACTTTGGAGGGTCCCTAAACAAGGGAAACCCCAGTGTGCAGGGGTGCATCCACCAAGTAACTATAGTTGATCCTGCAGGAACGGATGACAGAAACCCCCATCAGGATTATCACCTGGAAAGTCAGGGGACTCAACGGCCTGGTAAAAAGTTCCAGAGTCTTCGCCCACTTCAGAAACTTGAAAGCCGAAATAATCTTCCTGCAGGACACACACTGAAGGAGAAGGGCCGATTGCGTGTAAGAAAGAGATGGGTGAGAAAGACGTACCATTCATGCTATGGGACGAGAGCTAGGGGAGTAACCATATTGATTAGCAAGAGGATGAGGTTCACTGAAACAAGGATGGTTATGGACCAAGGGGGACAGTACGTCATGGTCAGAGGTGTCCTAGACGGGGCACTGATGGTTTTGGTAAATGTGTATGAGCTCAATCGGGACCTGGGATTCATGTCGCATTACATTCATCCTCCACCATTTGGCCTGCGAAATCCTACCAACTGTCCTGGCTTGACACAATTCACACCTCTTTAACCTGGGGTTACCCCATCTCTGGATCTGTAAAGATTTAATCACCTGCTAATGCTCGCATTCCAAGCATTGTCTGGCATCTTTGAATTTGTCTATATATAGACTCCTATTTATAGACTACAGCTCCGCCTTCAACACCATAATCCCAGCCAAGCTCATATCAAAGCTCCAAAACCTAGGACTTGGCTCCCCACTCTGCAACTGGATCCTCGATTTTGTGACCAACAGACCACAATCAGTAAGAATGAACAACAACACCTCCTCCACAATAGTCCTCAACACCGGCGCCCGCAAGGCTGCGTACTTAGCCCCCTACTCTACTCCCTGTACACACACGACTGCATGGCAAAACTTGGTTCCAACTCCATCTACAAGTTTGCTGACGATACAACCATAGTGGGCCAGATCTCGAATAACGATGAGTCCGAATACAGGAGGGAGATAGAGAACCTAGTGGAGTGGTGTAGCGACAACAATCTCTCCCTCAATGCAGCAAAACTAAAGAGCTGGTAATTGACTTCAGGAAGCAAAGTACTGTACACACCCCTGTCAGCATCAACGGGGCCGAGGTGGAGATGGTTAGCAGTTTCAAATTCCTAGGGGTGCACATCTCCAAAAATCTGCCCTGGTCCACCCACGTCGACGCTACGACCAAGAAAGCACAACAGCGCCTATACTTCATCAGGAAATTCGGCATGTCCACATTGACTCTTACCAACGTTTACAGATGCACCAGAGAAAGCATCCTATCGGGCTGCATCACAGCCTGGTATGGCAACTGCTCGGCCCAGGACCGCAAGAAACTTCAGAGAGTCGTGAACACCGCCCAGTCCATCACACGAACCTGCCTCCCATCCATTGACTCCATCTACACCTCCCGTTGCCTGGGGATAGCGGGCAGTATAATCAAAGATCCCTCCCACCCGGCTTACTCACTCTTCTAACTTCTTCCATCGGGCAGGAGATACAGAAGTCTGAGAACACGCACGAACAGACTCAAAAACAGCTTCTTCCCCACTGTCACCAGACTCCTAAATGACCCTCTTATGGACTGACTTCATTAACACTACATCCTGTATGCTTCATCCGATGCCAGTGCTTATGTAGTTACATTGTATATGTTGTGTTGCCCTATTATGTATTTTCTTTTATTCCCTTTTCTTCTCATGTACTTAATGATCTGTTGAGCTACTCGCAGAAAAATACTTTTCACTGTACCTCGGTACACGTGACAATAAACTAATCCAATCCATCCAATCCAATATGTTTCTGGAACATACCTCTTCATTCACCTGAGGAAGGAGCAGCGCTCCGAAAGCTAGTGATATCGAAACAAACCTGTTGGACTTTAACCTGCTGTTGTAAGACTTCTTACAGAAAAAGACAGGCATGGCTAGGGGATTGGGAGCATTCATGGAGCAGATGGAGGGCGTAGACTCATGGCGGTTCCTACACCACGGCGAGAGGGAATTCTCTTCTTCTCACCGGTCCACAAGGTATACACCCGGATCGTCTTCTTTGCATTGGAGAAATCGCTGCTTCCTGGAATAGTAAATGTGGAATACTATGTGATAGTCATCTCCAATGGTGCTCCACAGTACATGGATGTGAGGTTGGAGACGGGTCATGCCCAGTGCCCCACATGGAGGCTGGACACGACCTTGGCCGACAAGGCCTTCTGCCAGAAAACATCACAAGACAGAGCGAGTGCATTGCTAATAACCAGAACGGGGAAGTCTCACCTTCCAAGTTCTGGGAGGCATTGAATGCTCTGATCAGGGGAGGAATTATAGCCTATAAGGCTCGTAGGGACAGGGAAGAGAGGACAGCCAGGCAACTACTGATTGACTCCATCTTGGAGGTCGACAGAAAGTACTCCGTGGCCCCAACTGTAGAGCTGCTGGCGGAGCGGAAAATGGTGCAAATGGACTTTAACCTGCTATCCACCAGGAAAGCAGTGCACCAACTCTGCCAGACACGGGGGACCTTCTACGAACACAGGGAAAAGGCTGGTCGCCTACTGGCTCACGAGCTGAGAAAGCAGGCAGCCACAAGGGAAATAGCGCTGGTAAAAAACAGCAGAGGCAGATTGGTAACTAAGCCAAAGAGGTCAACCGGGCGTTTGAGACCGTCTACCGTGAGTTATATACCTCCGAGCCTGCCGATGGGGGCATGGGGATGAAACAGTTCCTTCATGGACTGGACATGCCAGTTGTGGGGTGGACAGGTGGGGGGAACTGGAAGCACCAATAGGTCTGGGAGAGATCATGGAGAGCATCAGCTCCATGCAGGCGGGGAAGTCGGCGGGACCCAATGGGTGCCCGGCGGACTTCTAGAAAGATTTTGCGCCAGCCCTGGCCCCGCACCTATGGGATATGTTTGCAGATTCACTAGTGAGGGGCACCCTGTCTCCTACACTAACACAGGCCACGATATTGCTGATATCCAAAAAAGACAAAGACCTGATGGAATGCGGATGTACAGACCCATTTCACTGCTTAATGTAGACATGAAGATACTCGCGAAAGTCCTGGCCAAGAGGCTGGAGAGCTGCGTGCCAGAGGTGATCTCAGAGGACCAGACAGACTTTGCCAAGAATAGGCAGGTAACTGCAACCATCAGGTGGCTGATGAATGGAATAATAGGTTCCTCTTCCTGTTCAGATTCATACCTATCTTCATCCCCACGACCTTCTTCCACAGCAAAATGATCATGGCATTTGTGTGTGGTGGTAAGAATGAAGAATCCCCAAATCGACACTGCAAAGGAGGAAAGTCATGGACTGTTTGGCCCTGCCGAATCTACAATACTACCACTGGGCAGCTACGGCGGAGGGAGTGAGGGGATGGATACGTGAACCCAATATGGAATGGATGAGGATAGAGGAATCTTCCACAAGGGAATGACCCTCTGGGCTCTCGCCATGGCAGTGCTCCCCAACCCCCCATGAAATACACATCCGACCCAGTGATGGTAGCCACACTAAAGATATGGAACCAGATGAGGCAACATTTTGGTCGAACCGAGATGTCCCTCATGGCCCCCATCTGCGGAAACCACAAATTCCCACCAGCCATGCTTGACACCATCTTTTTAAAAATGGAGACAGGACGGGGGGGGCGGGGGGGGGGGGGGGGGGGGGGGCGGGGGGAGTGCTGACAGTCAGGGACTTTTACATGGGGGACAGACTAGCGACCCTGAGCGAACTGACAGAAGACCTGGAACTACCGACAGGACAGGAACTCAGGCACCTCCAAATCTCCGCAAGGAGACAGCAAGGCCCCGAGAGACACACGATTAGAGGAACTGATAAACACGGACAGTAAGGAAGGGGGAACTGTGGGAACATCTATGGACAGTTACTGGATAGGGTCAGACTACCACTGGATGAAGCCAGACGAAAATGGGAGGATGACCTGGGGACGGAAGTGGGATGGAGACTCTGGAGCGAAGCACTGAGCTGGGCCAACTCCACCTCCTCCTGCGCAAGGCTCAGCCTCATGCAGTTTAAAGTGGTGCACAGAGCACACCTGACCAGAACCCGAATGAATAGGTTTTTCCCGGAGGCGGAGGTTAAATGTAAATGGTGCCAAGGAGGCCCGGCCAACCACACCCACATGTTCTGGGCTTGCCCCAGACTTGTAGGGTTCTGGACAGCCTTACTCCGAGGCAATGTCCAAGGTTCTGAGGGTGAGGTGGAGCGTGCCCGAGAGTGGCAGTTTTCGGGGTATCAGAGCAGACAGGGCTACACGTGGGAAGGGGGCCGATGCTCTGTGCTTTTGTTTCCCTAATCACACGCCGATCAGCAACACCACCCACAACCGCAGACTGGCTGGCAGACCTTGTGGAAGTTCTCCACCTGGAGCAGATTAAGTACGCCATCCTAGGGTCAGAAGAGGGCTTCCTCACAGCATGGGAGCAGTTCGTCGGCCTGTTCCAAGACCTGGTCAAGGCTAACAGTGACTAGTGAAAGAGGGAGAGCGGGGGAGAGCAGACAAAAACATACACTACAAGGATGTACAAAGGGGGAAGGGGGGAGGAAATGAGGAGGATACCCAGGGGAGCCACAGAGATAAGCATGAGGGGAAGGAGTGGCGAGCAGAAGGGGCAGGAAGCACCCCCCCCCCCCCCCCCGCGAACAAAAGAGGCAGAAAAGAGGATAGGAGCTCAGCAATAGAACACCCAAGGCGGAAGAGGGGGATACCAACGAGGGGACAGGGAGGGGGCAAGGAAGACTGGGAGTAGATATACTAGGGAATATGTATGTAAACAAGAAAATGTACAAAATGTAAATATCGGACACAAAAGTACCACTCTGCAAAACGCCATTAAAAAACAATTTTTTAATAAATTCCATTTGCCAAATTTTGGCCCAACAGCTGGTTCGTGATGCAGAGCAAGGCCAGCACTACTTAAGCCCACACCTTCACCCTATGCCCGTAACCCAGTAACCACACCTAACCTTTGGACACTAAGGGGCAATTTAGCATGACCAATCCACCTAACCTGCACATCTTTGGACTGAGGGAGTTAAACCGGAGCACCCGGAGAAAACCCACGCAGATACGAGGAAAAGGAGCAAACTCCACACAGACAGTCACCCGAGGCCAGAATTGAATCCGGGGCCCTGGAGCGAGGAGGCAGCAATGCTAAACCCAGTGCCACCTTGCCGCCCCCTGACTCTCTGCCTTCTGTCAATCAGCCAGTCTTTTATGCAAGCTATAAATGACCCCAAATTACCCCCAAATGTGATCTTACCTTTTGTGCATCTACAGAATGTCCATTAACCACTTGGCTTGTTACATCTTCAAAGAACGTGGGTTGTTTAATGAATACAACAGCAAAGAACAAATATTCCTGTTACCAGGCTTTACCTGCTTTCCAGAATAATATCTGCACTGATTCTCCCAAAATAAAAATGGAGATTAATCACGTGGACGATTACAGGTGTAAATACAATGAAAGGCCATTTTCAAATCTTCCTGACCAAGAGGTCAGGTTTGAGATCTGTTTACAGACACCGAGAATGTGACCAGTTCAAACTGTTACACTGAATTAAGATATCTGGGAGACAGTTAGCACAGCATGTTATGTTTATATCTGTCTCAGAATGTGTTCATGTGTGTCATTTGATTTAAATAACATTGGTCTTAAGTTTCAAATTAAAGCAACGTCAAAACTGTTGGTCATTTCTTGGGACTTTCTAAATATTAATTACCAGCCTATTTGCCCTTTTTCCCACCTTATCACGCCTGGCACGGAGTTGGATGTACTGTGTTAATCGCAGGAGGGGCTGGTTTAGCACAAGGCTAAAGAGCTGGCTTTTAAAGCAGACCAAGGCAGGCCAACAGCATGGTTCAATTCCCGTATGTGGTGGTATGTATTAGGGGTAATACGGTACACCATGAATGCCGAGGAGCTATTGGAGGACAGATGCTGGGTCCTGATTGGATCTGCCGCCTACTGGGCTCCACCCAGATAGGCGGGGTATAAGAACCCGTTTTACTCCCCGCAGCTGCATTCTGTGACTGAGCTGCTGGGGAACAAGTCTGAACAAGTCTGCTCAATAAAGCCTCGATTGAAGTTCTTTACGTCCCGCCTCGTGTGTGATCGATGGTGCTACACCGTACCAGCCTCCCCAAGCAGGCGTGTGGCGACTAGGGGCTTTTCACAGTAACTTCATTTGAAGCCTACTTGTGGCAAGCGATTTTCATTTTTTCAATCAGGCTCCACGCTGGGCACGAAATCTCATGCAAGTTTGCTAGGCGTGATCCAGATAGTGGTATTTAAATGAGTTATTAAGCATATTTAAATATCCCAATGCCTCATTCGTCTGACGGCCTGGAGTCAACGGCTGCACCTGCTGGGCCTCAATTGAGCGCCACTTTGTACTGGTTTCCACAATTATGGACCAGGTGTGATGACATCTTGGGGGTCTCGGAAGCCATTAGAGCCCCCGGGTGATCGGGGACAGGACAGGATAGTGCCCTGGTACTCCCCCGACACCCGGGCACCTTGCGACTGCGAACCTGGCACCCTGACAGTGGCCCCAGGCAAACTTTGGCCAAACAGCTGGTTTGTGATGCAGAGCAAGGCCAGCAGAACATTTCATTGATTTTCTGTCATGGTGATAATGGTAGAGTGGGGGAAAAGCCAGGTCACAGTGCTACTGATTATGGTTGAATATAATTCTGCTGCTATTGATGGCCTACGGTGTCTCATGGTTGCCCAATCATGAGTTGCTAGATCTGTTTGAAATCTATCTCATTTAGCATGATCATGCTTCACACCACGATGAACTGTATCCTCAATGTGAAGACGGGACTTCAATTCCACAGGACTGTGCAGAGGTTATTCATGAAGGCCCGCCCTTCTCAACCTTGCCCTTCGCTTGAGGTGTGGTGATCCTCAGGTTGAATCAGCATTGGTCAGACCTCCGCTTCAAAGGGGAAAACCACCTATGGTCATCTGGAACTATGGCGACTCTCAGAGTGTAGTGAGTCTTTGGAACTGCCTTCCTAAAAATGCAAGAGAAGCAGAGTCTTTGTATGTTTTCAAAGGAGAGATGGATAGATTCTTGGTAAACAAGCTGTCACCTGTAGGCAGGAGGTTACAGTCAGATCAACCATGACCTTTAGCACACTGGGCTAAATCACTGGCTTGTTAAGCAAAACAAGGCCAGCAGCCCGAGTTCAATTCCCGTACCAGCCTCCCCGAACAGGTGCCAGAATGTGGTGACTTGGGGCTTTTCACAGTAACTTCATTGAAGCCTACTTGTGACAATAAGCAATTATTATCATTATTATTATCTTGTTGAATTGCAGAGCAGGCTCGAAGAGCCAAAATGCCTACCCCCGCTCCTGCTTCATATGTTCATTAGGGGCAACAGCAGTTTTAGATCACTGCTAGGATAGTGTGGAGAAATTTATTATTATTATATCCTGACCCAACATTGGGTTGAACATATTTTAGTAATCCTTCAGGTGTGTGCCGGACATTGCGCTCTGAAATTGGCTCTTGTTGCAACCATTTTACCCATTGTTACAGCAATAAAGCAGGGAAACACTGTCCAATTTTTACCCAAGAGCAAATCAGCACAAATATGAACTTTTCCAAGACCTCAGTACTGTCCAATTATTTCCATCATCCTACAATCCATAGACTTTTAAGCCACAAACTTTGAGCAGTCAAAGTGAATCACCTTCAGTTATTTTGTGTCTCCGTAAACCTCTTTTAAAATGCTCCTTAAAACCTACCACTTTGATCAAGTTTGTGGTTAATTGTCCTAATACCCTGCTAAAGCGACAGAGGCAGCAGGGGGGGTTGGCATTGCCGAACTTGCTTCATTATTATTGGGCGGTGAATGTGGACAATGTGCAGCGGTGGAGGGAAGGAGAAGGGGTAGAGTGGGAAAGGATGGAGGAGGAATCTTGTGAGGGGTCTAGTTTGAGCGCTATGGTGACAGCAGCATTGTCATTGACTCTGAGTAGGTATTCAGGGAGACCAGTGGTGCAGTCCACGGTGAAGATATGGAATCAGTTGAGGAGGTATTTTAGGGTGGAAGGGATGCGGTGCTAACGCCGCTGTGCGAGAATCATGGGTTTGACCTGGGGAGATGGATAGTGTATACAGGACGGGGAGGGAAGTGGGGCTGGTCAAGGCGAGGGATTTGTATTTGGAGGAAGGGTTCGCGAGTCTGGAGGAGCTAAGGGAGAGGGTAGAGCTGCCAAGGGGAAGTGAGTTCAGGTATCTGCAGGATAGGGACTTTGTGCAAAAGGTCTGAAGGGGGTTCACTAGGTTGCCGGGATACACCCTGCTGGAGCGACTGCTGATTCCGATTGTGGAAGGTGAGGGGAAAATTGGGTACACATATAAGTGGCTGGGATGAAAAAGGGGAAAAATCTGTACAGACTGTATAGTTGATTGTTGGGAAGTATGTTTCCCAGGGTGATTATTTGCTGTAACCTGCTTTGATACATGTTTGTATTAAAATACGTTTATAAAAAAAAATTGTCCGAATATAATTTGATATGATATTACATTTTGTTTGGTAATACTCCTGTGAAGCACTTTGGGATTTTTGACTATGATTGATGTCCTACATAATGCAATTTGTTGACATTAGTTGCTACTTCATGAACTAGAAATTGAGTTGTGGTTTCCAGGATTGACAGCAGCCTCTGTGTAAAATCCCAGCAATTGTGTCAACAGTGGCTCAGTTGGTAGCACTCTCACCTCCTGAATCAGAAGGTTATGGGTTTAAGTCCCAGTTCAGGGCTTGAGTACAAAAGTCAATGCTGACATTCCAGGTATTGCGTCTGTGCAGCTCTGTTGGAAGTGCTGTCTTTCCCATGAGACACCAATCTGAAGCCCTGCCTGCCCTCTTATGGGAATACAAAATATCGCATGGCACCAACTTGAAGAAGAGCAGGGAATTAAGCCTGTTGCCCTAACCAATATCTATTCCTCAATCAACATCACAAAAGCAGATTTTCTGGTCACATCACATTGCTGTTTGTGAGTTTGCTGAATGCAAATTGGCTGCCATGTTTCCTACATTACAACAGTGACTACTCTTCAAAAGTACTTAGTTGTCTGTAAAGCATTTTGAGATGTCTGGCAATCTTTTTTTATAATCTTTTTATTTTCCTCCTTTTTACATTTTCTCCCAAATTTACACCCACCAATAAACAATAATCAGTAACGAATGCAATGTCAATCCCCATATCAATAACAACGATCCCATCCTCCCACCAGATCTTCAAACATTAGCCCGCATATTAACATAAACAAATGCCAAAAAGGAATCAGGAATCACTCATAGTCACCATTAACACATACATAACCATTAACACAGCGAATGCATACCGGCACAATGGAAAAGATTCAGGCTCCTCACCAGCTCAGGACCTCCGGCAATCTCAGTGCCAACTGACGGACATTCAAGCAGAAATTTCAGCTTTACGTCGAAGCATCAGACCTCAATGGTGCGTCTGATGCACGGAAGATAGCTCTTTTCCTCACCACAGCCGGTGATCACGCCTTGGAAATATTCAACTCCTTTCACTTCGCCGAAGACCAGGACAAGACAAAGTTTCAGACCATCCTGGACAAGTTTGACAGCCACTGTGAGGTGGACACCAACAAAATCTTCGAGCGCTACGTATTCAAGCAGCGATTGTAAGGTAAAGACGAAACCTTCAACTCATATTTAACTAACCTTAGACTGCTAGCACAATCATGCAACTTCGGTGATATCACTGACTCCATGATCAGAGACCAAATCGTTTTTGGAGTTCACTCTGATCCTCTGAGAGAGCAGTTACTGAAGATCAAGCATATGATCCTGCCAGTCGCGATTGAAACATGCACAGTGCAGGAGCACGCTAAAAATCGCTATTCCCAGTACAAAACGGCAGAAAATGATAAACTAATCTCCCGGATGCAGCCCCTCAACATTGACGACGCGACTATTTTGCGCACTCTTCCCGGGGCCCGAAGCATGCACAATGCGAACGGGATAACGAAGCGGCCGAAACCCGCACTGCGCAGGTGCAGACGTCTGAGAACCGCACTGCGCATGTACAACGACACACAGAGCGTCAGGACGCCGATGTCATGACGTGTTCGAACTGTGGCACCGCCCATTTAAAGAAACACTGCCTTGCAAGAGGCAGACACTGTTTAACCTGTTGGAAGCCAGGCCACTATGCAGCCCTGTGCAGATCTGCACCACCAGTCAGGAGCCAGCGCTCCCAATTCCGACGACAGCGCATCCGGAGTGTGCAACAACGCCTACAGGATTCTGATCCCGGTAGTACAATGGATCCAGATGCTAAATGCCTGCCGTGTGGACAGTATTAAAAAGTGTGAATATGCCACACCAGACACATCGCAAGTCCAATCGATCCTAGCTGTGGATTCCGAGGACGAATGGCGAGCAGTGATGAAGGTCAACCACTGCCCCATCCAGTTCAAGCTGGACACAGGTGCCTCTGTCAACCTCCTCTCACAGGGAGACTTCAGACGCATTAACAAGCCCCCCACGGTCCTTCCAACTGGGATCTTGCCATCCTTGTATCCAACAGACACACACAAGCATGCTTACGCTTTGAAATTGTCAAGCCGGACAGGGCATCCCTACTGGGTACGCACGCCTGCAAGCAGCTGAACCTCATTCAAAGGGTTTACACCACGACATCCTCCCATGTGGATCTACAGGCCGGCATCGACGACATTCCCGCCCAGTATCCAGATGTGTTCAACGGGATGGGCACGCTGCCGTATCGATACAAGATTCTGCTACGACCTGATGCCAAGCCAGTGGTCCACACACCACGACGAGTCCCTGCTCCACTGAGAGAGTGCCTGAAGGCACAGCTCAAGGATCTTCAGCAAAAAGGCATCATATCCAAGGTCACTGAACCGACTGACTGGGTCAGCTCGATGGTGAGTGTAAAGAAGCCTTCGGGGGACCTGCGCATCTGCATTGATCCCAAGGAAATCAGTAAGAATATCATGCGGGAACACTACCTCATCCCAAAGCGGGAAGAACTCACGAGTGAGATGGCACACGCGTGCTTCTTCACCAAATTGGATGCATCACAGGGATTTTGGCAAATCCAGCTGGAAGAGTCCAGCAGAAGGCTCTGCACCTTCAACACACCTTTTGGCAGATACTGCTACAATCACATGCCTTTTGGCATCATCTCGGCATTGGCGATGTTCCATCGCATCATTGAGCAGATGATGGAAGGCACTGAAGGGGTTTGTGTGTACGTGGATGACATCATCATATGGTCCACGACCCCTGAAGAACATGTGTCCCGTCTCCAGAAGGTATTCCGCCGTATACATACCAACGGCCTAAAGTTTATCAGATCCAAATGTTGTTTTGGCACATTGACGCTCAAGTTCCTAGGCGACCAGATCTCACAGCATGGTGTGCGCCCGGACACAGACAAAATTAAGGCCATTGAGCCGATGAAGGAAACTGAGGACTAAAAGGCGGTGTTGGGCTTCTTGGGTATGGTCAATTTTCTGGGCAAGTTCATTCCAAACCAGGCCACACACACCACAGCCCCACGCAACCTGGTGAAAAAGTCAACTGCCTTTGAGTGGAAGGCGGCACACCAGACAGAGTGGCTGGAGCTGAAAGCCAAGCTCACCACTGCACCAGTCCTGGCATTCTTCGAGCTGGACCGGGAGACAAAGATATCCACAGATGCGAGTCAGGATGGCATCGGTGCAATGTTGCTTCAACGAGATGACACATCATTCTGGGCACCAGTAGCCTACGCATCAAGGGCGATGACGCCCACTGAAACCAGCTATGCACAGATTGAGAAGGAGTGCTTGGGTCTTCTCAACGGCATCCTCTTTTTAAAAAAATATATATTTATTAAAGTTTTTTAACACAATTTTTCTCCCTTACAAACAATAACCCCCCCCCCCACCCCCGTAACAAAAAAAAAACGAGAAATCGCGCAGAGCAAGATATATACATGGCAAAATGATATATTTACACAGCTTTGTACACTGGCCCTCACCCGTACGTGCCAGTTTCCCCAACCCTTCATGTTATCTCTTGCTCATCCACCCTCCCAGGCAGTCCCCCCTTCCCCCCCCCCTCCCCCCCCCTCCCCCCCCCCCCCCCCCCCCACAGGACGTCCCCTCCACCCCCTCCCCAAGGTTGCTGCTGCTGCTGAACGCTCCGCGAGATAGTCTAGGAACGGTTGCCACCGCCTGTAGAACCCCTGCGCAGACCCTCTCAAGGCGAACTTAATCCTCTCCAACTTTATGAACCCAGCCATATCATTTATCCAGGCCTCCAGGCTGGGGGGCTTCGCCTCCTTCCACATTAGCAAGATCCTTCGCCGGGCTACTAGGGACGCAAAGGCCAGAATGCCGGCCTCTTTCGTCTCCTGCACTCCCGGTTCGTCCACTACTCCAAATATTGCTAGCCCCCAGCTTGGCTTGACCCGGACTTTCACCACCTGAGATATTGCTCCCGCCACTCCTCTCCAGAACCCCTCCAGTGCCGGGCATGACCAAAACATATGGACATGGTTCGCCGGGCTCCCTGAGCACCTTCCACATCTGTCCTCCACCCCAAAGAACCTACTCAACCTCGCCCCCGTCAAGTGCGCTCTGTGAACCACCTTAAATTGTATCAGGCTGAGCCTGGCACACGAGGAGGAGGAATTAACCCTACCTAGGGCATCAGCCCACAGACCTTCCTCGATCTCCTCCCCCAGCTCCTCCTCCCATTTACCCTTCAACTCTTCTACCAGCGCTTCCCCCTCTTCTTTCAACTCCTGATGTATTTCCGACACCTTGCCCTCCCCGACCCATACATCTCACCGGCATCCTCAAATTTCACGATTATGTCTATGGCCTGCCGACATTCACTATCGAGATGGATCATAGGCCTCTGGTCCACATTATCCACAAGGACCTGAATGACATGACGCCTTGGTTTCAGAGAATCCTGCTTAAACTTAGGAGGTATGACTTCAACTTGGTGTACACACGTGGCAAGGAGCTCATCATCGCTGATGCATTGTCCCGCTCCATCACCTCGCCCAGTGAGCCGCTGGAGATCATCCAGCACATCGAATCGCAGGTGCAGCTGTGTTCTAGCATTCTCCCGGAAACAGATAAGAAGGTAGTTGTCATCCGTGACGAGACAGTCAAAGACCTCCTCTGCGCATCATCCACAACCTCACCAATGACTGGCAGAAAGGGCAGTGCCCACAATTTTACAATGTGAAGGATGACCTGACGGTGATTGATGGTATCCTCTTCAAGCTGGACAGGATTGTCATTCTGCTCAGTCTCCAGAGCTTGGTGCTGCGCCAGATTCATGAGGGACACCTGGGCATCGAGAAGTGCAGACGCAGAGCCAGGCAAGCTGTCTATTGGCCCGGCATCAGCCAGGACATCAAGAACATGGTCCTGAACTGTGCTACCTGTCGGCGGTTCCAGCCAGCGCAGAGCAAGGAGACGCTCCAGCAGCATGACATAGTGACCTCTCCGTGGTCCAAGATTGGCATCGACCTCTTTCGTGCGAATGGTCTGAACTACGTATTGATCATCGACTATTTCTCGAATTACTCTGAGGTGCTGAAGCTCCCAGACCTCACCTCTCAGGCCGTCATCAAAGCCTGTAAGGAAACGTTCTCAAGGCATGGCATCACAATCACCGTCATGAGCGACAATGGCCCGTGCTTTACCAGTCGAGAATAGTCCACGTTTGCCAGGTCATATAATTTCCAGCATGTCACCTCCAGTCCGCACTATCTGCAGTCCAATGGAAAAGTTGAGAAAAGGGTGCACATTGTGAAACAGCTCATCTGCAAGGCTGTGGACAATGCTTCTGACATACACCTTGCACTGCTCGCGTACAGGGGGACTCCATTGTCCACTGGCATGTCGCCGGCTCAACTCCTGATGAACAGGGACCTGCGGACGACGCTTCCAGCCATACACCTGCCCAACCTGGATCACCTCCCAGTGCTGCAGAAGATGCAGCAGCTCAGAGACCATCAAAAGCAGGGCTATGATGCCCATGCCACCGATCTGGCCGTGCTATCCCCGGCAGACACTGTCAGGATCAAGATACCGGATGGTGGGTGGTCTGCCCCAGCTGTCGTTATTCGACAGGGCGCGCCCCGCTCTTATGTTGTACGTATGGCTGATGGCTCCATCGTCTGAAGGAATCAACGGGCACTGTGCAAAGTTGCCTGCCCGCAACCACTTTCTCCTCCATTTCTATATGTTGAATTGACACCTCCTGATACCTTGCACCAAGAGGCCACCAGTCAGGCTTCCATCCCGCCTGTCAAGGCGCCGTCGTCCCCTCCTCCACCTCTCCGGGGGTCGACCAGGATCAGACGCAAGCCTCAGAGACTGGACTTGTCAACATTTGTTTTGTTTGTTCTGTTGTCCTCCGTCAGTCACATTAGACAGACTCATTCACATGTAAATACATTCACATACGTCAACAAAACATTAAAAAAAGGGGAGATGTCATGATATTCAAACATGCAGCCAATGAACACATAGAATAGGACACGACCAATGAGCAGTCAGGACACTCAGGGGTGGTATCTCACTACAAAAGGGATGAGGCACTCACACCCTGCCTCTTTCCGCAGACCAACATCTGTAGAGTGAGACAGGGTGTATCCTGAGCATCACACCCCAGCACGTGGCTTAGAGCAAGGTAAAGGTGAATCTTTGAACTCCTCCCTAACTAATCTGTCTGCATCCTGGCTTGATGCAATTCACACCTCTTTAACCTGGAGTTACCCCATCTCTGGATCTGTAAAGATTTAATGACCTGCTAATGGTCGCATTCCAAGCATTGTTTGGCATCTTTGAATTTGTCTATATTTGTGTTTCTGGAACATACCTCTTCATTCAGCTGAGGAAGGAGCAGCGCTCCGAAAGCTAGTGACATCGAAACAAACCTGTTGGACTTTAACGTGGTGTTGTAAGACTTCGTACTGTAATCTCTGTCTACTAGCGCTGTCCTGCAACTTTGGTGATATTGCTGACTCCATGATCAGGGATGAAATCATTTTTGGAGTTCACTCTGATCCTCTGAGAGAGCAGCTTTTAAAAATCAAGCATATAGAACAGAGAACATAGAACGATACAGCGCAGTACAGGCCCTTCGGCCCACGATGTTGCACCGACATGGGAAGTCAAAAAACAAAAGCCATCTAACCTACACTATGCCATTATCATCCATATGCTTATCCAATAAACTTTTAAATGCCCTCAATGTTGGCGAGTTCACTACTGTTGCAGGTAGGGCATTCCACGGCCTCACCACTCTTTGCGTAAAGAACCTACCTCTGACCTCTGTCCTATATCTATTACCCCTCAGTTTAAGGCTATGTCCCCTCGTGCTAGCCATTTCCATCCGCGGGAGAAGGCTCTCACTGTCCACCCTATCTAACCCCCTGATCATTTTGTATGCCTCTATTAAGTCTCCTCTTAACCTTCTTCTCTCTAACGAAAACAACCTCAAGTCCATCAGCCTTTCCTCATAAGATTTTCCCTCCATACTAGGCAACATCCTGGTAAATCTCCTCTGCACCCGCTCCAAAGCTTCCACGTCCTTCCTATAATGCGGTGACCAGAACTGTACGCAATACTCCAAATGCGGCCGTACCAGAGTTTTGTACAGCTGCAACATGACCTCATGACTCCGGAACTCAATCCCTCTACCAATAAAGGCCAACACTCCATAGGCCTTCTTCACAACCCTATCAACCTGGGTGGCAACTTTCAGGGATCTATGTACATGGACACCTAGATCCCTCTTCTCATCCACACTTCCAAGAACTTTACCATTAGCCAAATATTCCGCATTCCTGTTATTCCTTCCAAAGTGAATCACCTCACACTTCTCTACATTAAACTCTATTTGCCACCTCTCAGCCCAGCTCTGCAGCTTATCTATGTCCCTCTGTAACCTGCTACATCCTTCCGCACTGTCGACAACACCACCGACTTTAGTGTCGTCTGCAAATTTACTCACCCACGCTTCTGCGCCCTCCTCTAGGTCATTGATAAAAATGACAAACAGCAACAGCCCCAGAACAGATACTTGTGGGACGCCACTTGTAACTGAACTCCATTCTGAACATTTCCCATCAACCACCACCCTCTGTCTTCTTTCAGCTAGCCAATTTCTGATCCACATCTCTAAATCACCCTCAATCCCCAGCTTCCGTATTTTCTGCAATAGCCTACCGTGGGGAACCTTATCAAACGCTTTACTGAAATCCATATACACCACATCAACTGCTCTACCCTCGTCTACCTGTTCTGTCACCTTCTCAAAGAACTCGATAAGGTTTGTAAGGCATGACCTACCCTTCACAAAGCCATGCTGACTATCCCTAATCATATTATTCCGATCTAGATGATTATAAATCTTGTCTCTTATAATCCCCTCCAAGACTTTACCCACAACAGACGTGAGGCTCACCGGTCTATAGTTGCCGGGGTTGTCTCTACCCCCCTTCTTGAACAAAGGGACCACGTTTGCTATCCTCCAGTCCTCTGGCACTATTCCTGTAGCCAATGATGACATAAAAATCAAAGCCAAAGGCCCAGCAATCTCTTCCCTGGCTTCCCAGAGAATCCTAGGATAAATCCCATCAGGCCCCGGGGACTTATCTATTTTCAGCCTGTCCAGAATTGCCAACACCTCTTCCCTACGTACCTCAATGCCATCTATTCTAATAGCCTGGGTCTCAGCATTCTCCTCCACAACATTCTCTTTTTTCCTGAGTGAATACTGACGAAAAATATTCATTTAGTATCTCGCCTATCTCTTCAGACTCCACACACAACTTCCCATCCCTGTCCTTGACCGGCCCTACTCTTACCCTAGTCATTCTTTTATTCGCTTATTCCTGACATACCTATAGAAAGCTTTTGGGTTTTCCTAGATCCTACCTGCCAAATACTTCTCATGTCCCCTCCTTGCTCGTCTTAGCTCTCTCTTTAGATCCTTCCTCGCTACCTTGTAACTATCAAGTGCCCCAACTGAAACTTCACACCTCATCTTCACATAGGCCTCCTTCTTCCTCTTAACAAGAGATTCCACTTCTTTGGTGAACCACGGTTCCCTCGCTCGACGCCTTCCTCCCTGCCTGACCGGTACGTACTTATCAAGAACACGCAGTAGCTGTTCCTTGAACAAGCTCCACATATCCAGTGTGCCCAACACTTGCAGCCTACTTCTCCAACCTATCCCCCCCAAGTCATGTCTAATGGCATCATAATTGCCCTTCCCCCAGCTATAACTCTTGCCCTGCGGGGTATACTTATCCCTTTCCATCACTAACGTAAACGTCACTGAATTGTGGTCACTGTCCCCAAAGTGCTCACCTACCTCCAAATCTAACACCTGGCCTGGTTCATTACCCAAAACCAAATCCAACGTGGCCTCGCCTCTTGTTGGCCTGTCAACATATTGTGTCAGGAAACCCTCCTGCACACATTGTACAAAAAACGACCCATCTAATGTACTCGAACTATATCTTTTCCAGTCAATATTTGGAAAGTTAAAGTCTCCCATAATAACTACCCTGTTACTTTCGCTCTTATCCAGAATCATCTTCGCCATCCTTTCCTCTACATCCCTAGAACTATTTGGAGGCCTATAGAAAACTCCCAACAGGGTGACCTCTCCTTTCCTGTTTCTAACCTCCGCCCATACTACCTTGGAAGAAGAGTCCCCATCTAGCATCCTCTCCGCCACCGTAATACTGTTTTTGACTAGCAGCGCCACACCTCCCCCTCTTTTGCCTCCTTCTCTGAGCTTACTAAAACACCTAAATCCCGGAACCTGCAACAACCATTCCTGTCCCTGCTCTATCCATGTCTCCGAAATGGCCACAACATCGAAGTCCCAGGTACCAACCCATGCTGCCAGTTCCCCTACCTTATTTTGTATACTCCTGGCATTGAAGTAGACACACTTCAAACCACCTACCTGAACACTGGCCCCCTCCTGCGAAGTCAAATCTGTGCTCCTGACCTCTACACTCTCAATCTCTCGTACCCTAAAACTACAATCCAGGTTCCCATGCCCCTGCTGCATTAGTTTAAAACCCCCCAAAGAGCACTAACAAATCTCCCCCCAGGATATTTGTGCCCCTCAGGTTCAGATGTAGACCATCCTGTCTGTAGAGGTCCCACCTTCCCCAGAAAGAGCCCCAGTTATCCAGAAATCTGAATCCCTCCCGCCTGCACCATCCCTGTAGCCAAGTGTTTAATTGCTCTCTCTCCCTATTCCTCATCTCATTATCACGTGGCACGGGCAACAACCCAGAGATAACAACTCTGTTTGTTCTCGTTCTGAGCTTCCATCCTAGCTCCCTGAAAGCCTGCCTGACATCCTTGTCCCCTTTCCTACCTATGTCGTTAGTGCCAATGTGGACCACGTCTTGGGGCTGCTCCCCCTCCCCCTTAAGGACCCGGAAAACACGATCCGAGACATCACGTACCCTTGCACCTGAGAGGCAACATACCAAACGTGAGTCTCTCTCGCTCCCACAAAATCTCCTATCTGTGCCCCTGACTATCGAGTCCCCAATTACTAATGCTCTGCTCCTCTCCCCCCTTCCCTTCTGAGCAACAGGGACAGACTCCGTGCCAGAAGCCCGTACCCCATGGCTTACCCCTGGTAAGTCCCCCCCCCCCACAAGTATCCAAAGCGGTATACTTGTTACTCAGGAGAACGACCGCAGGGGATCCCTGCACTGACTGCTTCTTCCCAGTCCCTCTTACAGTTACCCATCTATCTCCAATCTTTGGTGTAACTAAATCCCTGAAGCTGCTATCTCTGCCTCCCGAATGATCCGAAGTTCATCCAGCTCCAGTTCCCTAACTCGGTCTTGGAGGAGCTGGAGATGGCTGCACTTCCTGCAGGTAAAATCAGCAGGAACACTAACGGCACCCCTCACCTCAAACATCCTGCAGGAGGAACATTGCACTCCCTTCCCTGCCATCCCTCTAACTTCTTTTTTTTTTTTTTTTTTAAACACAAAACACTGTTTATTCCATGAACTCAACTTTACATCTTAAATAAACATTGGATCTCTTAACACCCCTTACTTCAAAGATAACTCAGAAAATATTGCAACAGTAAATAATCCTTCAGTTATTCCTTTCAACATCCAAGAGACTTAACACCTTTAAACAGAAACACATCAGGTTAAAGGCTTCACTATTATGAGTTTAAATCACCCAAATGATCCAGAGATAGTCTTTCATGGCAGACATCCAGCTCACTGCAAAACACAGACACTCCCCGAGCTCTTTTCCTCCAAGCTGCAGCTCTCTGGAAACACACAGAGACACACCAGCTCTTTTCAAACTGCAAAACTAAACTGCAAAATGGCCGATCTAAAGCCCAGCTCCACCCACTCTCTGACATCGCTGTTTTTTTTTTTTTTTTAAATAATATTTTATTGAAAATTTTTGGTCAACCAACACAGTACATTGTGCATCCTTTACACAACATTGTAACAATACAGATAATAATGACCTTTTTTAAATTTAAACAAAAACAACAACAAATAAATAAATATTAAATAACAAAAAATAAAAACTAGCCCTAATTGGCACCTGCCTTGTCTCAGGCCACACCCCCCCCCATCCCCCCCCATTCCTCCCCCCCCCCAAGTCCTGGGCCGCTGCTGCTGCCTTCTTTGTTCTCCCCTATCTATCTTTCCGCAAGATATTTGACGAACGGTTGCCACCGCCTAGTAAACCCTTGAGCCGACCCCCTTAGGACGAACTTAATCCGCTCTAACTTTATGAACCCCGCCATATCATTTATCCAGGTCTCCACTCCCGGGGGCTTGGCTTCTTTCCACATTAGCAATATTCTGCGCCGGGCTACTAGGGACGCAAAGGCCAAAACATCGGCCTCTTTCGCCTCCTGCACTCCCGGCTCTTGTGCAACCCCAAATATAGCCAACCCCCAGCTTGGTTCGACCCGGACTCCTACTACTTTCGAAAGCACCTTTGTCACCCCCATCCAAAACCCCTGTAGTGCCGGGCATGACCAAAACATATGGGTATGATTCGCTGGGCTTCTCGAGCACCTCGCACACCTATCCTCCACCCCAAAAAATTTACTGAGCCGTGTTCCAGTCATATGTGCCCTGTGTAATACCTTAAACTGAATCAGGCTTAGCCTGACGCACGAGGACGACGAGTTTACCCTGTTTAGGGCATCTGCCCACATCCCCTCCTCAATCTCCTCCCCTAGCTCTTCTTCCCATTTCCCTTTTAGTTCGTCCATCATAGTCTCCCCTTCGTCTCTCATTTCCCTATATATATCCGACACCTTACCGTCCCCCACCCATTTCTTTGAGATGACTCTGTCCTGCACCTCTTGTGTCGGGAGCTGCGGGAATTCCCTCACCTGTTGCCTCGCAAAAGCCCTCAATTGCATGTACCTGAATGCATTCCCTTGGGGCAACCCATATTTCTCGGTCAGCGCTCCCAGACTCGCAAACTTCCCATCCACAAATAGATCTTTCAATTGCGTTATACCTGCTCTTTGCCACATTCCATATCCCCCATCCATTCCCCCCGGGGCAAACCTATGGTTGTTTCTTATCGGGGACCCCCCCAGTGCTCCGGTCTTTCCCCTATGTCGTCTCCACTGTCCCCAAATCTTCAGTGTAGCTACCACCACCGGACTCGTGGTATAGTTCCTTGGTGAGAACGGCAATGGGGCTGTCACCATAGCCTGCAGGCTGGTCCCCCTGCAGGACGCCCTCTCTAATCTCTTCCACGCCGCTCCTTCCTCCTCTCCCATCCACTTACTCACCATTGAAATATTAGCGGCCCAATAATACTCACTTAGGCTCGGTAGTGCCAGCCCCCCCCTATCCCTACTACGCTGTAAGAATCCCTTCCTCACTCTCGGAGTCTTCCCGGCCCAAACAAAACCCATGATACTCTTTTCTATCCTTTTGAAAAAAGCCTTCGTGATCACCACCGGGAGACACTGAAACACAAAAAGGAATCTCGGGAGGACCACCATCTTAACTGCCTGCACCCTCCCTGCCATTGACAATGCTACCATATCCCATCTCTTGAAATCTTCCTCCATCTGTTCCACCAACCGCGTCAAATTTAGCATGTGCAATGTGCCCCAATTCTTAGCTATCTGGATCCCCAGGTAACGAAAGTCTCTTGTTACCTTCCTCAACGGTAGGTCTTCTATTTCTCTACTCTGCTCCCCTGGATGCACCACAAACAGCTCACTCTTTCCCATGTTCAATTTATACCCTGAAAAATCCCCAAACTCCCCAAGTATCCGCATTATTTCTGGCATCCCCTCCGCTGGATCCGCCACATATAGTAGCAGATCATCCGCATATAAAGATACCCGGTGTTCTTCTCCTCCCCTAAGTATTCCCCTCCATCCCTTGGAACCTCTCAGCGCTATCGCCAGGGGTTCAATCGCCAGTGCAAACAGTAATGGGGACAGAGGACATCCCTGCCTTGTCCCTCTATGGAGCCGAAAATATGCCGATCCCCGTCCATTCGTGACCACACTCGCCACTGGGGCCCTATACAACAGCTGCACCCATCTAACATACCCCTCTCCGAACCCAAATCTCCTCAACACCTCCCACAGATAATCCCACTCCACTCTATCAAATGCTTTCTCGGCATCCATCGCCACTACTATCTCCGTTTCACCCTCTGGTGGGGCCATCATCATTACCCCTAACAACCTCCGTATGTTCGTGTTCAGCTGTCTCCCCTTCACAAACCCAGTTTGGTCCTCATGAACCACCCCCGGGACACATTCCTCTATTCTCATTGCCATTACCTTGGCCAAGACCTTGGCATCTACATTGAGGAGGGAGATTGGTCTGTAGGACCCGCATTGTAGCGGATCCTTTTCCTTCTTTAAAAGAAGCGATATCGTTGCTTCTGACATAGTCGGGGGCAGTTGTCCCCTTTCCTTTGCCTCGTTGAAGGTCCTCGTCAGTAGCGGGGCGAGCAAGTCCAAATATTTTCTGTAAAATTCATCTGGGAATCCGTCCGGTCCCGGGGCCTTTCCCGTCTGCATGTTCCTAATTCCTTTCACCACTTCTTCTACCGTGATCTGTGCTCCCAATCCCATCCTTTCCTGCTCTTCCACCTTGGGAATTTCCAGCCGATCCAAAAACTCCATCATTCTCTCCCTCCCATCCGGGGGTTGAGCTTCATACAATTTTTTATAAAATGTCTTAAACACTTCATTCACTCTCTCCGCTCCCCGCTCCGTCTCTCCATCTTCGTCTCTCACCCCCCCTATTTCCCTCGCTGCTCCCCTTTTCCTCAATTGGTGTGCCAGCAATCTGCTCGCCTTCTCTCCATATTCATACTGTACACCCTGCGCCTTCCTCCATTGTGCCTCTGCAGTGCCTGTGGTCAGCAAGTCAAATTCCACATGCAGCCTTTGCCTTTCCCTATACAGTCCCTCCTCCGGTGCTTCCGCATACTGTCTGTCCACCCTCAAAAGTTCTTGCAACAACCGCTCCCGTTCCTTACTCTCCTGCTTCCCTTTATGTGTCCTTATTGATATCAGCTCCCCCCTAACCACCGCCTTCAACGCCTCCCAGACCACTCCCACCTGAACCTCCCCATTGTCATTGAGTTCCAAGTACTTTTCAATGCATCCCCTCACCCTTAAGCACACCCCCTCATCCGCCATTAGTCCCATATCCATTCTCCAGGGTGGACGCCCTCTTGTTTCCTCCCCTATCTCCAAGTCTACCCAGTGTGGGGCATGATCCGAAATGGCTATAGCCGTATATTCCGTTCCCCTCACCCTCGGGATCAATGCCCTACCCAACACAAAAAAGTCTATGCGTGAATAGACTTTATGGACATAGGAGAAAAACGAGAACTCCTTACTCCTAGGTCTACTGAATCTCCACGGGTCCACCCCTCCCATCTGCTCCATAAAATCCTTAAGCACCTTGGCTGCTGCCGGCCTCCTACCAGTCCTGGACTTCGACCTATCCAGCCTTGGTTCCAACACCGTGTTAAAGTCTCCCCCCATTATCAGCTTTCCGGTCTCTAGGTCTGGGATGCGTCCTAGCATTCGCCTCATAAAATTGGCATCGTCCCAGTTCGGGCATACACGTTTACCAACACCACCATCTCTCCCTGTAATTTGCCACTCACCATCACGTATCTGCCCCCGTTATCCGCCACTATAGTCTTTGCCTCGAACATTACCCGCTTCCCCACTAATATAGCCACCCCCCTGTTTTTCGCATCCAGCCCCGAATGGAACACCTGCCCTACCCATCCTTTGCGCAACCTAACCTGATCTATCAGTTTCAGGTGCGTTTCCTGTAACATGACCACATCTGCTTTAAGTTTCTTAAGGTGTGCGAGTACTCGTGCCCTCTTTATCGGCCCGTTAAGCCCCCTCACGTTCCACGTGATCAGCCGAGTTGGGGGGCTTCCCACCCCCCCCCTTGCCGGTTAGCCATCATCCTTTTCCAGCTTCTCGCCCAGTTCCCACGCGGCTGTATTTCTCCCAGACGGTGCCCCCCCGCCCATCCTTTCCCGCACCCACTCCCCTTTCCCCAGCAGCAGCAACCCAGTAATTCCCCCCACCCCCCCCCCCCCGCTAGACCCCCCGCTAGCGTAATTACTCCCCCCATGTTGCTCCCAGAAGTCAGCAAACTCTGGCTGACCTCGGCTTCCCCCCGTGATCACGGCTCGCCCCGTGCGGCGCCCCCTCCTTCCTGCTTCTCTATTCCCGCCATAATTATCATAGCGCGGGAACCAAGCCCGCGCCTCTCCCTCGGCCCCGCCTCCCATGGCCAACGCCCCATCTCCTCTCCCTCCCCACCTCCCCCCATCACCACCTGTGGGAGAAAGAAAAGTTACCATACCGCAGGATTAATCATACAATCCCTCTTCGCCCCCCCCCCCCCCACTCATCCCACCACTTTGTCCAAACGCTCATTTTCGTAGTCCAATCATTCCAATTTTTCTTCTACAATAAAAGTCCACGCTTCATCCGCCGTCTCAAAGTAGTGGTGCCTCCCTTGATATGTGACCCACAGTCTTGCCGGTTGCAGCATTCCAAACTTTATCTTTTTTTTGTGAAGTACCGCTTTGGCCCGATTAAAGCTCACCCTCCTTCTCGCCACCTCCGCACTCCAATCTTGATAGACGCGGATCACCGCGTTCTCCCATTTACTACACCGAGTTTTCTTCGCCCATCTAAGGACCATTTCTCTATCCTTAAAACGGAGAAATCTCACCACTATGGCTCTGGGAGCTTCTCCTGCTCTCGGTCCTCGCACCATAACTCGGTATGCTCCCTCCACCTCCAACGGACCCGTCGGGGCCTCCACTCCCATTAACGAGTGCAGCATCGTGCTCACATATGCCCCGACGTCCGCCCCCTCCACACCTTCAGGAAGGCCAAGAATCCTCAAGTTGTTCCTCCTTGCGTTATTTTCCAGTGCCTCCAACCTCTCCACAGATCGTTTCTGGTGTGCCTCCTGTATCTCCGACTTCACCACCAGGCCCTGTATGTCGTTTTCATTCTCTGCTGCTTTCGCCTTCACGACCCGAAGCTCCTGCTCCTGGGTCTTTTGTTCCTCTTTCAGCCCTTCAATCGCCTGTAATATCGGGGCCAACAACTCTTTCTTCATTTCCTTTTTTATCTCCTCCACGCAGCGTTTCAAAAACTCTTGTTGTTCAGGGCCCCATATGAAACTGCCACCTTCCGACGCCATCTTGGTTTCTGCTTGCCTTCCTTGCCGTTGTTCCAAAGGATCCGCTGCAATCCGGCCACTTTCCTCTCCTTTTTCCATCCGTGTCCAGGGGGAACACCCTTCTGGTTTACCGCACGGTGTTTTCAGCCGTTAAAATTGCCGTTGGGGCTCCTATCAAGAGCCCAAAAGTCCGTTTCACAGGGAGCTGCCGAAACGTGCGACTCAGCTGGTCATCGCCGCACCCGGAAGTCATCCCTCTAACTTCTAACCAAGATCTGGTTAATAAATAAATTTAAAATTTTTTTTAAAAAATTATAATAATATGGCACTTACCTCACACCAATGGGTCTTATTATTAGGTTAGAGGAGGAGGGTGGGTGGGAGACACTACACGTGTAGTGTCTCGGGTTTCCTCTCCAACAGAATGTATTGGTTGGGGGGGGGGGGGGGGCCTTCCCAGAAGTCAGCGGGTCAAACTTCCGGTTCCCGCCTTATATTTAAAAAAAAAACAGAAAAGAAGAACAGAAACGGGACCAGGTAAGTGATTTTAAAGTAAATACTCACCTCCCAGAAGGCCCTTGCGCACCACTCCCGATGAAATCCAAAGGGCTGCTCCTGCAAAGGTAAGTGTTTTTAAAGTACCCTATGTCAGTCGCGATTGAAACATCTACAGAGCATGAGCACGCCAAAAATCGGTATTCCCAATACAAATCAGCTGAAACTGTGAAACTTGCCTCCCACGAGACAGAGAGTGTGCAGGTCATCATCCGGATGCAGCTCCTCAGCCTTGATGAAAGCGGCCATTTCGCACGCTCTTCCCGGAGCCCCACGCATGCGCGAAGGGAATGGGATAACGAAGCGGCCGATCACCACACTGCGCAGGTGCGAATGTCTGCCGACCGGACTGCGCATGTGCGACGATGCAAGGAGCGTTAAGACGTCATGACGTGCCCAAACTGCGGCACCGCCCACTTAAAGAAACACTGCCCTGCAAGAGGCAGGCGGTTTAAATTGCGGAAAGCCTGGACACTATGCAGCCTTGTGCAGGTCTGCACCACCAGTCAAGGATCAGCATTCCCAATTCCAACGCAGGCGCGTTCGGAGTGTCCAACAAGGTTGACAGGATTCTGATCCTAGCAGTATAACGGGTCCAGAGGACGATTGCCTGGAGTCCCCCTACCATGTGGGCATCATCACCACACGTGAACATGCCTCACCGACATCATCACGGACCCTGCCCATCCTCACTGTGGATTCTGCGGACGAATGGCGTGCGGTGATGCAAGTAAATCAATGCTCCATCCGTTCATGCTGGACACAGGTGCTTCTGCCGATGTCCTTTCATAGGCAGATTTCAACCGCATCAAGAAGCCACCCAAGCTCCTTCCAGCAGTCTGCCAGCTCCTGGACTATAACGGCAATGCTATCACAGCACTGGGATCCTGCCATCTGCTTGTCTCCAACAGGAGCATTCACGCAAAGCTAAGGTTTGAAATCGTCAAGCGAGACAGGGCCTCCCTGCTCGGCGCGCATGCATGCAAGCAGCTAAATCTTGTGCAGCGGGTCTACACAATGACCTCCCCCGACATGGATCTTCAAGCCGGCATTGACGACATCCTCGCTCAGTATCCGGATGTGTTTGACGGGATGGGCACTCTGCCATAGCGGCACAAGATCCTGCTGCGGCCTGATGACACGCCTGTGGTCCATGCTCCACGCCTGGCGTCCATGCTCCACGCCTGGCCCCGGCTCCACTGAAGGAGCGCCTGAAGGTGCAGTTAAAGGATCTTCAGGACCAGGGCATCATCTCCAAAGTTACAGAACCGACTGACTGGGTCAGCTCGATGGTATGTGCAAAAAAGCCTTTGGGGGAGCTGCGCATCTGTATTGATCCCAAGGTTCTCAACCAGAATATAATGCGGGAATACTACCCCATCCCGAAGCGGGAGGAACTAACAAGTGAGATGGCACACACCCGGTTCTTCACAAAGTTAGATGCGTCACACGGGTTCTGGCAAATCCAGTTGGGTGAGTCCAGCAGAAGTATCTGCACCTTCAACACACCGTTTGGCAGGTACTGCTATAATCGTATGCCATTCGGCGTTGTCTCTGCCTCAGAGATCTTCCATAGAATCATGGAGCAGATGATGGAGGACATTGAAGGGGTTCGTGTGTATGTGGACGACGTTATCATTTTGTCCACAGCCCCTGCAGACCACATCTCTCATCTCCAGCAGGTATTCCGCCGTGTCCATGCCAATGGCCTCAAGCTGAACAGGGCCAAGTGTTGCTTTGGCATGTCGACACTGAAGTTCTTGGGTGACCAGATATCTCAGCATGGTGTGCGCCCGGACACAGACATGGTCAAGGCCATCAAAGCCATGAAGACCCCTGAAGACAAGAAGGCGGTGCTGCACTTCCTAGGAATGGTGAACTTTTTGGACAAGTTTATCCCAAACCTCGCCTCACACACCACGGCCCTCAGACACCAGGTGAAAAAGTCTACTGCCTTTGAGTGGCAGGCAGCTCATCAAGCAGAGTGGTTGGAGCTGAAAGCCAAGCTCACCACTGCACTTGTATTGGCATTTTTGACCCTGACAGGGAAACAAAAATCTCGACAGATGCGAGCCAGGACGGCATCGGCGCAGTGTTGGTCCAGCACGATGACACCTCATCCTGGGCACCGGTTGCCTACGCATCACGGGCGATGACAACCACCGAGCAGCAGTACGCCCCAATTGAAAGGGAATGCCTGGGCCTTCTTACTGGATTTCTCAAGTTCCACGATTATGTCTACGGCCTGCCAACGTTCACCGTCGAGACGGAACACAGACCTCTGGTCCACATTATCCACATGGACCTGAACGACATGACGCCCCGCTGCAACGCATCCTCCTCAGGCTCAGACGGTATGACTTTGACTTAGTGTACACACCTGGCAAGGAGCTCATTATTGCGGATGTCTTGCCCGCTCCATAACCTTGCCTGCCGACCCACCGGCATTCATCCAACAGATCGAATCACAGGTGCAGCTGTGGACCAGCAACCTCCCGGCGTTGGATGAAAAAGTGATCCGCATTCGCGACGAGACAGCAAAAGACCCACTTCTGCAGCGTGTCATGCACCACCTCACCAATGGCTGGCAAAAAGGGCAGTGCCCTCAATTCTTCAATGTGAAGGACGACCTGGCGGTGGTTGATGGTATCCTCCTCAAGCCAGATCGCATTGTCATTCCACTCAGTCTCCAGAGCTTGGTGCTCCGGCAAATCCACGAGGGACATCTGGGTGCCGAAAAATGCAGGTGCAGAGCCAGGCAAGCTGGCTACTGGCCTGGGATTAGTCAGGACATCTCAAATATGGTCCTTAACTGTCTGACCTGTCAACGCTTGCAGCCAGCACAGAGCAAGGAGATGCTTCAGCAGCACGAAATCGTGACCTCCTCGTGGTCCAAGGTGAGCATCGACCTCTTTCACGCCAATGGTGGTGATTATGTGCTAATCATCGATTATTTTTCCAACTACCCAGAAGTCGTGAAGCTCTCGGACCTCACATCCAAGACCACCATCAAGGCCTGTAGGGAGGCATTCTCCAGGCATGGTATTCCACTCACTGTCATGAGTGACAACGGTCCTTGCTTCAGCAGCCAAGAGTGGTCAAGATTTGCCCAGCTATATCAGTTTCATCACGTCACTTCCAGCCCACATTACCCGCAGTCCAACGGGAAGGTTGAGAAAGGGGTGCACATACTGAAGCAGCTCATCTGCAAGGCCGCGGATTCTGCTTCTGACACCAACCTTGCGCTGCTTGCGTACAGGGCAACACCTCTGTCTACCGGCATGTCACCGGTTCAACTCCTGATGAACAGGGACCTGCGGATGACTCTTCCAGCCATACACTTGCCTGATCTGGGTCACCTCCGGTGCTGCAGAAGGTGCAGCAACTCAGGGACCAGCAAAAGCAGGGCTATGATGCTCACGCCACCGATTTGCCTGTGCTATCCCGGCGGATGCTGTTCGGATCAAGCTACCTGATGGAGGCTGGTCAGCTCCAGCGGTAGTTGTTTGCCAGGCTGCTCCTCGATCGTATGTTGTGAGTATGGCTGATGGCTCTGTTGTGCGGTGAAACAGACGGGCACTGCGCACAGTAGCCCGCCCGCAACCACATTCTTTGTTGTTTCCATCTGTTATTGTGCCACCTCCTGACACCTCGAACCACGAGGCCACCAGTCCGGTTGCAATCCCGCCCATCAAGGCGCCGTCTTCCCCACCACCACCTCTCCGGCGGTCTACCAGGATCAGACTCAAACCTCAGAGACTGGACTTATGAACATTTGTTTTGTTTGTTATGTTCTGTTTTTGCACATTAGACACCTGTTTTCACATGTACATATGTTCCCCTCTGCCATTTCATGTAAGTTTTTCGGCCTACGCATGTAAATACTTTCACATATGCTACAGAAAAACATTCCAAAAGGGGAGATGTCATGATATGCAGACATGCACATAATGAGATACAGACAGGCAGCTAATGAACACAGAGAATAGGACATAACCAATCAGCAGGCAGAACACTTGTGGGTGGTTTCCCACTATAAAAGGCACGAGGCACTCACACTCTGCCTCTTTCCATTGGGGACATCTACAGAGTGAGTCAGGTGTATATATCACGTAACACTTATAGCACGTGGCTAAGAGCTAGTCTGGTTCAGTCAGACAGAGTAATCACACTTAGGTTAGCAGAGAGTCGAACTCACAGAGAACTGTGCTAACTGTGTGACAGGTTCAATAAATCAAATTGAACAAACTTCAAGGCCTGCAGTATATTTCAGTTATAGCTGCATCCAGTTGCAGCCCGTGTTATCTCAGTGTGCTGAACACGACAGTGGCAGCTTGTGTTAATCCAAATTACATAACACAACAGAGATTACCCTAAAAATCTCCTTCCAGTAACCCTCCAGCTTTGGACAGGACCAAAACATATGGACATGATTCCCCCCCCCCCCCCCCCACCCCCCCCAACGTTCACACACATCTTCTACCTCCTCAAAGAGCCGGCTCATCTTCTCCCTTGTGAGGTGTGCTCGATACACCACCTTCAGCTGTATCAACCCCAACCTTGCACACGAGGTGGAGGCGTTCACCCTCCGGAGCACCTCACACCGAAACCCCTCCTCCATACCCTCACTCAACTCTTCCGCCCACTTTGCCTTGATCCCTTCCAGCGGCGCCTTCTCCACTTCCAAAATAGCCCCGTAAACCGCCGATACTACCTCCTTCTCCAGTCCCCCTGTCATCAGCACCTCCTCCAGCAATGTGGAAGCCGGCTCTACTGGGAAGCTCTGTATCTCCTTTCTGGCAAAGTCTTGCATCTGCATGTATCTAAATATTTCCCCCCAGCTCCAGCCCGTACTTTTCTCCCAGCTCCTTCAATCCTGCAAACCGGCCCCCAAGAAACAAATCTTTTAGTGTCCTAATTCCTTTCTCCTCCCATCTCCGAAAATTTCCATTCCACTTCCCTGGCTAAAATCTATGGTTCCCCCGAATCGGCATTTCCCTTGATCCTGATCCCAACGCGAAGTGCTGGCAAAACTGCCTCCAAATTCTCAATGAAGACATTACTATCGGACTCCCTGAGTATTTCCCCGAGGCCGTCGGGAGCGGTGCTGTTGCTACCACCTTCAATCACGACCCCTACATTCTGACCCATTGGGAGTCAACCCCTCTAACCCAACTCACTATCTTTTCCACATTTGCTGCCCAGTAATAATACATCAGGTTCAAAATGTCTGGCAATCTTGAAAGATGGCATATAAATGCTAGTTATTTTTTTTTAACAATCACCCTTGCTTCCGATTTCAAAAAATTAATTCATGGGATGTGGGCATAGCAAGCTTGGCCAGCATTTATTGCCCATCCCTACTTGACCTTGAGGTGTTGGTGAGCTGCCTTCTTGAACTTCTCCATTCCAGGTGGTATAGGTACACCCACAGTTCTTTTATGGATGGAGTTCCAAGATTTTGACCCAACGACAGTGAAGGAACAGTGATCTATTTCCAAGTCAGGGAGGTGAGTGACTTGGATAGGAAATTCCAGGTGGTGGTGATGTTCCCAGGTGTCTGTTGTCCTTGTGTTTCTCGCTGGTAGTGGTCGAGACTTTGGAAGGTGCTGTCTAAGGAACCTCACGGTAGCACAGTGGTTAATGTTGTGTTCTGTTGTCTTGCCGTTGCAATGATGCTCGCAGAACTGCTGATGACTTACTTAGAATGTTTTGTTGATTAAACACGTGAAAGGATAACACATAGAATATATACAGATTGATTAGCTCTGGCAATAACTCAATGTGTGACTGTCTTTGTGTACGCCTTACTACCGACTGGTGAGTCTGCCACATCACGTGACCAAGGTCTGACGCCACCAGCTGGTTGGAGGTCGCATTGCTAACTGCATACAATCTTATTCACAGACATATTACCATAGTTAGCACTGTTGCTTGACAGCACCAGGGGCCTGGGTTTGATTCGCTTTGGTCACTGTCTGTGCGGAATCTGCATGTTCTCCCTGAGTCTGCGTGGCTTTCCTCCGGGTGCTCCGGTTTTCTCCCACATGTCCTGGAAGACGTGCTTGTTAGGTGAATTGGTTATTCTCAATTCTCCCTCGATGTACCTGAACAGGCGCCGGAATGTGGCGACTAGGGGATTTTCACAATAACTTCATTGCAGTGTTAACATAAGCCTACTTGTGACATTAATAAAGATTATTGTTATTGGTGAGTTCCTGCATTGCTTCTTGTGGACAGTATACATGTCTGCCACTAAATGTCAATGGTGGAGGGAGTGAATGTTTGTGGGTGCGAATCAAGGGGGCTGCTTTGTACTGGATGATGTTGAGCTGCTTGAGTGTTGTTGGAGCAGCACTCATCCAGGCAAGGGGAGACTCTTGACTTGTTTCTTGTGGATGGCGGACAGGCTTTGGTGAGTCAAGAGGCATGGTACTTGCTGCAGGATTCTTAGCCTCTGACCCGGTCTTGTAACCCCAGTTGTTATATAGTGAGACGAATGTCAAGTCTACCTAAACATGTGCAGTGAGTTTTTCAGAACTATAACGGATTATAGAATCCCTGCAGCAAGAGGTCATATTTTTAAATGAAAGATATGTGAGGCAAGCAGCAATTTTTTGAATGTAACTAGTTATTTTTAAGTTGCTGTAGCACTTGTGAAGTGGGTAGGGTCATTCTTTACGTTAACCAAATAAACCAGGGGCTGGTTTAGCACAGTGGGCTAAACAATTGTCTTGTAATGCAAAAAACAAGGCCAGCAGCGCGGGTTCCCGTACCGGCCTCCCCGAACAGGCACTGGCATGTGGCGACTCGGGGCTTTTCACAGTAACTTCATTGAAGCCTACTTATGACAATAAGCGATTATTATTAATATTAAATCAACTCAAACGGATGAGCACAGTCAGAAGTCTTACAACACCAGGTTAAAGTCCAACAGGTTTGTTTCGAATCGGAGCACTGCTCCTTCCTCAGGTGAATGTAAATTGATGAGGTGTTGGAAGGAGTAAGTGTGAGTGTCACGTCTTTCCGAAGTAGGAAGAGCGCCGCCTCGGCCGTTTCCGTCACTCGGCAGCGCCGCCTCGGCCGTTTCCGTCACTCGGCAGCGCGGCCTCGGCCGATTCCATCACTCGGGCAGCGCGGCCTCGTCTGTCTACGTCCACCGGAAGCACCGTGTGGAACGGTCGGGTAAACCGGAAGTGAGCGATCAGGCAGCCCCTCCACAGACAGACAAGATGGACGCGGGGTTTTTCCGCGTAAGTAAAGCAGCGGTCAAACGAAGCCTTCTTGTCGAACACGACTAGCAAGTTCCTCCATTGTAGTGGCGGTTGAAACATTTCAGGCCACCGGCGGATCTGCTCCGGTGTTTTAAACGCATAAAACTCGAGTCTTTTCCCCCGAACACACAAAGCTGCGGATTCGGCCTTAGCAACCGAGCGGGAATGAAAATGGCGGCGGGTGGCTGGCAGGCGCTTTGGTGGGTGGGGGGGAACCGTCGTGTGAGATTGGTTTCTGTTTCCCCAGCTCCTCCGTTCAGTCTAATCAAACTCACATTGAATATAACTAGGGAGCGCCATGTGGTAATTTAGTTCTGCTCCAATCCCTCGGGGCCGGTTTTAATTTTCCTGACGAATTGATTCCACTGCGGCAGGCAGTTGAGGCAAAGGCTCAGGAAGTGGCCATCCGATACCGAGCAAATAGTTGGACATAATTCGAATCTTAACCCGCTTCCTTCGAGTCGTTTGAACTCCGTCCCGTTTTTGTCACGAATGTTTCAAACGTTATCCTTGGGTTTTTTTTAAAGGTGAAATTAAATGAGTCCACTCGGGTCTGATTCCGTTAAACAGCGTGGTGGCAAATAGAGCGCGGTGTGGTTGGAGACTCCGAAGTGGGCCCGAGTTACCGTGTACAACTCGCTTGGGAAAAGATAACCCTTGAAAATTACTTTCGAACTCAGTTTACATGCATTATACATATGCATTTAGATCAGTGACTAGCTCAAAGGAACTTTTAAAAATATTTTCACTGGAATCGGCAATAGCAGGTACTCGGGAGTGAGTTACAAAGTTACAATTTATACTGGATTCTTGATTTCCATTGTAGCTTTTGTGGAGTTCAAAATAGATTCAAAAGTAAATCGTCGCTAACCTCTTTGCGTCGATGATTGGGAAATCCCAAGCTTCACTGTTATGGGACACTTAAATGCTTGCGCGAGTGTTAAATGCAAATTGTGTTTCATGGAAACTGAACACATGGCAACACTTTATTGAACCAATTGAGCCTAAAAATTCATAAGTTCAGAAGATATAGGAGCAGAATTAGGCCATTTGGCCCATCGAGTCTGCGCTGCCATTCTATCATAGCTGATATGTTCCTCATCTACGACCTACAATGTTTCAGACCAAGAGCTGGATTGTGAAATCAGCCAGAGCATCCCCTCCCTAGAACACATGACATAGGCAATTTAGCCTCCCGAGCCTAACACCCTCAATGTGATCATGGCTAATCCCATCCTGGCTTCAACACCACCGTCCTGCTGGTTCTCCATAACCCTTCAACCCATTAAAAATCTGTCTAACTCCTCAAGTTTACTCACTGTCCTGCATCCACTGCACTCTGGTGTAGTGTATTCCACAGATTCACAACCCTTTAGGGGGAGTAGTTTTTCCTTAAATCTGTTTTAAATTTGCTACCGCTTATTCTAAGATTATGACCTCTTGTTTTAGAATGCCCCACAAGAAGAAGCATCAGCTCCACCTCGACGTTATCCATCCCTTTTAGCATCTTGTATACCTCAATTGGATCTCCCCTCATTCTTCTGAACTCTATATAGGCCCAAACTGTTCAATCTGTCCTCTTAAGACAAACCCCTAAGCCTTTGGAATCAATCTAATGAACATCCTCTGAACTGCCTCCAATGCCACTACATCTTTCCTCAAATGAGGGGACCAAAACTGCACAATACATTCATTCCTCTTGTCCATTGATTCTCTTGTCATGGTATCTTGGGTCTTGGATGATTAAAACTTTTGCTCTTTAGCTTGGCAAGTTATGGAAGTTGGTTTCTACCACAAAATCTTATGCATGTCATTAATTTGCTGCAAAATAGCCTTTTAAGAAATAAAAGCAAAATGCTCTCCCTAGAACTCGACAGGTTTGGCAGCAACTGGGTCAAGAGAAGCATTTCAAGTCTTGACCATTCATCCAAACTTGCAAAAGTTAGAAATACTATCATTTTTGGCAAGTGAAAGGCAGGAGGGTGGGTCAGGGTGGAAGATAGGACAGGGTAAATGAGAAGTGATCATGGTGCAAGGCCAAAGCGATTGATAATGGTGCATGCAAATAAACTAGATTATGTCTGGGGAGATGTGATTGGCAGGGTCATGAAAACAAAAGGATAAATGAGAGAACATAGACAAATAAGAAACCAAATCTTTATTCTTAAAGGTTAAGTGCCCAGTCAAAACATAAGTTGCTGTTCCTTTAACTTAATTGGAACATTGCAGGAGGCAGAGGATGGAAAGATCAAGAGAGGGAGTACAGTGGAGAATTAAAATGTTGGGTAACTGAAAACTTGGTCTAGCTTTTGAACTGAGTGATGTTCCTCAAAGGGTTTATCCAGTCCGTGATGGTCTCATTGCAGAAGAGACCACATCATGAGCAGTGAATACAGGACACTAAATTGAAAGCCAATGGTATTTCACCTGGAACGTGTGTTTGGGGCCTCAGATGGTGAGAAAGGATTTGGTAAAAGGATGAGTGTTGCATTTTCTGTGACATGGGAAGGTGCTGTGGGGAGGGGTGCAGTCCCTTTGGCATGCTTAAAGGGAAGTGAATGGGGAGATATGTTTGGAGGTGGTGCAGAAGGAGGATGATCCATTGAACACAGGCTGGTGGAAGCTGAGGACAATGGGAACCTGGTCATTGTTCTGGAAGGGTGGGTAGGGCATTAGAGCAAGAGTGCATGGAATTGAGCACAAAAGATTGAGGACCATGTCAGCCATAGTAAAGGGGAATCCTCTTGAGGAAAAAGAACATATTGGTCATGCTAACATTGAAGCTTGCAACAGAGAAACTGGGGGAATGGAGTAGAATTCTGACAAGAAATGGGGTCCAAGAAGGTGCAGTTCAGGTACCTATGGAAATCAGTGGACTTTTAATGAATATTTTATTGCCAATATTCTAGAAATGGAAATTGAAGTGCAGAACCAAGGACCCATATGCGTAACCAGAGTAACACTGGACACTTTACAACCTTCTGGAACACAGTTCAACAATTTTAGATCATACCCATTGCTCCCATTTTGTTTCTTTTTGCTGGTTTGATTTTTTTCTCTCTTTATTTCCTTTGCTTTTGGGTGGCAGCTTTTTCTGATCCTGCCATTCACGTATCCCCCAAACTTATTTAATTGCTTAGTTCCATTATCACTCCCATTGTCATTTGAACTTTCCTTGCCTCAGTTCTTTCATAGATCTTACCTTTAATTCTTTGAACCACTTTCACTCATAACCAATAACGTTTCTAACTTCCCAGTTTTGATGAAAAGTTGCAGGCTTGAAATCGGTTTTCTCTCTCCACAGATGCTGTGGGACCTGCTGAGTATTTCTAGCATTTTCTGCTTATTGTTTCTCATTTCCAGCATCCTTAATATTTTGTTTATAAAAAGGAGGAACAAGTTTTGACTAAAACCTGACATTTACCAGCTTTTCCTTTGACCTCTTTTAAAATTACAAGACTTTGATGGTGCAGTCTTGGTTACAGCCACAGGCTGAGTTAACCAATTATGCAATTGCCTCGAAAGAGAAAATGCTGGAAAATCTCAGCAGGTCTGGCAGCATCTGTAGGGAGAGAAAAGAGCTAACGTTTTGAGTCCAATGACTCTTTGTCAAAGCTTTGACAAAGAGGCATTGGACTCGAAACGTTAGCTCTTTTCCCTCCCTACAGATGCTGCCAGACCTGCTGAGATTTTCCAGCATTTTCTCTTTAGTTTCAGATTCCAGCATCCGCAGTAATTTGCTTTTGTACAATTGCTTCTTCCGTGACCCAAGAATTTTGCAACTAAAACGTAGATATTTAATATTTGATATATTTAATTAGGTTCACCAATCTGCACACGTAGAATGTGGAAAAGAATTACCCCAAGATAATTTATTAGAGGTGCAAGGAAAACATGAATGCTCAATCAAATAAAGTAGCAGTAAGAGCTTTGACCAAATAAGCTTGGTTGCTGAGCTCTAGGGATGATTGTCAGGCTAGAGGTGTGAAGTGGTGAGATAATCAGATTTAAACATAAAGAGAATTTTACTTTTGAGTTTCAGCCAGTGTGGATTCGTCAGGACAGGATTGATGAGTGGGTGGTGCTTGGTAATACAAAACCAAAATGCTGGAAATACTCAGGAATGGCAGTACCTGTGGAGAGTAACAGAGTCAATGTTTTAGAACCGAAGATGTGGGCAATGTAGTTTTGGATTTGTTGAGGTTTATGGTGGTTGGAAGGTGGGAGGGCCACCACAAGAATATGGTAATAATGAAGTCTGGGGAGGTATGAAAAAGGCACAGCTGTTAGTGAGCAATGTTACAAAGTGTTCTAAATCAGAGGGCAAAACTGGCTGATGGACTTCAATGCTTTGTATCTGAGTCACACAGTGGAGAAACAAAGGTGAACAGTATATACATTTCTACAAGCCAGTGCATAGGTACAAAGGGCAATCAAAATAGCTGATGGAAAGTTAGTCTTTATCTCAAGGGAATTGTAATTCAAAGGCAAAGACGTGATGTTTCAGGTGTACGCAGCTGTGGTCAGACACCATCTGGTGTACTGTTAACTTTTGGATGCCATGTCTCAGGAAGGATATATTTTCCTTGGGAATCAATACAAAACAGATTCATTAGAATGATACCAGAGCTTAACTAGTTAAATTACAAGGATAGATTACATGAATATGGTTTATATTCCCTTGAGTTCACCATGACTCGATTGATAGCATTTTCAGTTGTGCGTTTTAAGGGTTTTGCATTCAACTGCCGCTCCAAATATTTGAGTACATAATTTAGGCTGACACTTCAGTGCAGTACTGATGGATCGCTGTGTTGTCAGATGTGCCATCTTTTGGATGAAACATTAAACTGAAGCCTCACTTGTCCTCTCAAGTCGACGTAAATTATTCTGGCTATTATGTTTATATCAGTCACCATGACTAGAACAGATTATCTGGTTGTTCTCTCTCATTACTATTTGTGAGGACTTGCTATGCGCAAATTGCTAAGTTTCCTACTTTGCAATAACATTTAAATATTGTTGGTTTTGGGAAGTCCTGAGGTTATGAAATGTGCTACGTAAGTTATTTCTTTGGGTTTAGGATGAGGGCTAATCTAAGGTAGATACAGGGAACTTATCCTCTAATTAAGGGATCTAGAATGAGAGAGCACAGTCTTAAAATTAGTTAGGCCATATAGGAATGAAATGATCATTTTCATACAATATAGTGCTATTCTGGAGCTTGTTATGGAACTGGGCATAGATCAGATGGGCTGAATATCCTCCTTTTGCGCTGTGAATTGAGTGATTGAATTGGATGGGTACAAGAGACTGAATAGCCTCCTCCCATGTTCTGATGGAAGTCTTTGATGGAAAGGAAGCTGGGTTTGCTTCGCATTGCACAGAGTATTGGAATTCTTTAGTGGTTCACATGGGGTGAGGGTGAAATTAATGGGATAGTTTGTGGCAGGGAGACTATAGTTGATGCTTTGATCCATCAGTATTTAACTGAATGAAAGTGGAACTGATTGATTCTGGCAGCTCAGGTATTGAAATAGTTCAGAAAGGTAGAACTGGGCATTGCCTGTAAATGATGAGCTTCTCTAATCTCTTGCAATGTATTATTTCATTAACGTTGATGGATTGTGTTGCTTGTGTCTAATGCAACTGTATCCTTTTTGTGAATAACATAGTATTCCAAGGGCCAGTGTATTATACAGCATAGAATCATAGAATATACAGTGCAGAAGGAGGCCATTCAGCACATTGAGTCTGCACCGGCCCTTGGAAAGAGCACCCTACTTGAGCCCCACGCTCCACCCTATCCCTGTACCCAACCTAACCTTTTTGGACACGAAGGGCAATTTAGAATGGCCAATCCACCTACCCTGCACATCTTTGGACTATGGGAGGAAACCGGAGCACCTGGAGGAAACTCCACGCACACACGGGGAGAACATGCAGACTCAACACAGACAGTGACCCAAGCCGGGAATGGAATCTGGGACCTTGGAGCTGTAAAGCAACTGTGCTAACCATTGTGCTGCCCCAATCCATTATAGATTTGTGTTCTACCTTAGCATTGTTAGACATTTTAATTCCATTGTCGCATTATACATTGAAAGGGACATGCAACACTGTTACATCCAAGACATGTTCCAAATCGTCCTGTGCTGATTTACGTTTCATTTATTGTTTGAATAGCTGAGTCCTTTCCCTATTCCTACTCTCAAGTTGGTGAGCCATGCAATGGTGCAAATCTGCAATGAATGTCTTCATCTACTAGATTGCAATATTTCGATCTGTCTCTGAAATATTATCAGGGCATCAACCAAACTTTATTTTGTCATTACCAAGTACACTGAAATCTTTTTTTCAGTAGAGGTCTGAACAGTGCCAAAAAGGATTTTCTCAATAAAAACAAAATACTGTGGATACTGGAATCTGAAACAAGAACAGAGAAAATGCTAGAAATACTTAGCAGGTCTGGCAGCATCTGTAGAGAGAGAAAACAGAGTTAACGCTTTGAGTCTGTATGATTCTTCAGAGCTAAAGAGAGGGAGAAATGTGTTGGATTATATACTGCATAAGAGGGGGTGGAACAGCTGGAGCAGAATAGAAGGTCATTGATTCATGGGGGCGAGGAGATATTGCAACAAAAATGTAGCAAAACTTAAGAACAAGTGGCAGATAGCCCAGTTGCGAAAGGTGGGAGGATTTTTGCATTGGGACAAAAAAATGTTTGGGATATAATAAGGTTAAGATAAAGGAGAAAGGTCACAGCCTAAAGTTGTTGAACTCAAATTGAGTCCTGCGGGCTATAATGTGCTTAATTGGAAGATGAGGTGCTGCTCCCCCAGTTTATGTTGGAGGTTTTCTTTACCCTCCCTTTCCCACCAGCCTCACTTTCCCACCAGCGTCTGTGAACCTCAACATGTTTTTCATGCACATCTGTTTTAGCTGAAATTAGAATAGAGCTCGGGTTGCATTTAGAACTTCCTTGGCCTTTGTGGATTGATGCTACACCATCCTTGACATTTACTAAGTCATTCATTCACTCACTCATTGCTACAGTAAATTCTGGCCCAAAATCTTGTGTGAAGTTTGTGAATATTAACGGAAATATTGAGACAAGACTTGTAGCCTTTGACTCACTCCTATGTACCTATATATCATATAATATATATTAGCATATTTTATGTATAGTAATTGCAATTGCTTTCTGACACTTTTTTTCTAAGTCATTGGTGTTCACTTCAAATCGCTCAATAAAAAGTGGAAATCCACTAAATGTTTATGAATCAAAATTCAGAGGATAGTTTGAGGTTTGTTGTTCTGGCTTCTTATTAATCTGAATTCCTTTCTCTTCCACTGATCAGATTACAAGACAGCATTAACCATAAGGTATCCTCTATAATTTATATACTGAATATATATTTTGTTTTAAATGCCCTTATTATACCAGTGAGCTGTCTAGGTAGTGTGATGTGAAAAGATAACGCAGTAGATTGTTATATATAAAAGTGCATGGTATTGTGTGATAAATTTTTATTTTGGTAGTAAATTAGTTTCTAACGCAGGTATGTGGATTATTCCTTTCGTGAAGGCTTATTTAGTGTTCTCTTGCTTGATGGTATGATATTGTGAATCTCAACAAGTGATATATCACTGAAATGTATTTATGCTGCTATTGCCATTAGCTATTTTAATTTTTTTAAATGGTGGAAGTTTAGGACTTTCTTTTGACCAGGATTTTGTTTTCATCCACTAATATAACATTAGGTTTTCGGTTTAATTCTAGATCTACAACTTCACTGTAGTCTGTAAATTCTTTATTGCCTCCCTCTTAGTTACAATTGTTGTTAATTCTTCTGGGTTACTATAACCTTATTTTCTGTAATGTTTGAATTGTTTCTGAGCAAACCTAGCCTCTTGGGACATTTTGGTTTCATAGCTTAAATTCGGATCTTGTATATGATTTGACTTGTTTATGAGATACTGTATCTCTTGCCAATAATCTTTAGCAAAAAAAAATTCTAACCCAGCTGGTTAGCAGTCATAGATGACATCTTTATATGGGGTGGAAGTAGCGACCTTATTTTGTATCTATGACCGTTTTTACTCAATATGAAGAGACAGTGAATAATATTTGTTTGAAATTTTCTTTAGGCTCTGATAATCCGATGAATGTTATTTCAGGACTCAGAAAAGCTTGGCCAGTCTGGGAGTTGGTAAATCACAAGAATGGCAATGCAGTAGAAATCTTATTTTTGGGGAAGGAAACATCTTTTATTACATATCAAGCTGAATGGAGCACCTTTCCACACTGCTTGAAGTGTTCTTATCTCAAGTAGAGTTCAGGCAAGAAGCAAAGAGCTCTCTACCTAATTCTAGACTTACCACAGTGTCGATATTGCCATTTCCTGTACGAGCTATCCTTGGAACTTGCTGATTAGGATTGCCAAATGTTATGTCTTGAACCCACAACCAGAAGGTATTGGTTGAGATGGCTTGGTCATTTATTTAAGGCACCTTATAGAGAGAGAGAGGAGATTGTTTCATCCTATCACATTCGTCAAATCCACATTTCATAGGCTATTTGAAAATGGGTTACCATTGGTACCATGTGGAAGTTTAATTTACATTAAATCACGCCGCAGAATCTTCTTCTGTTTTCATCAAGTGCTGATTTCAATTTAAAGATACTTTTTGCAGGCTTTGGATTTGTTTGTTGTCACGTGTACCAAGGTACAGTGAAAAGTATTTTTCTGCGTGCAGCTCAACAGATCATTAAGTACATGAAAGACAAGGAAATAAAAGAAAATACGTAATAGGGTAACACAAGGTACACAATGTAACTAGATAACACCGGCATTGCATGAAGCATACAGGGGTCTAGTGTTAATCAGGCCAGTACATAAAAGGGTCGATTAGGAGTCTGGTAACAGTGGGGAAGTAGCTGTTTTTGAGTCTGTTCGTGTGTGTTCTCAGACTTTTGTATCTCCTGCCCGATGGGAGAAGTTGGAAGAGTGAGTAGGCCGGGTGGGTGGGGTCTTTGATTATGCTGCCCGCTTTCCCCACGCAGCGGGAGGTGTAGATTAAGTCAATGGTTGGGAGGCAGGTTCGTGTGATGGACTGGGCTGTGTTCACAACTCTCTGAAGTTTCTTGTGGTCTTGGGCCGAGCAGTTGCCATATGCAGCCAGATAGGATGCTTTCTATAGTGCGTCTGTAAAAGTTGGTAAGAGTTAATGTGGACATGCCAAATTTCCTTAATTTCCTGAGGAAGTACAGGCACTGTTGTGTTTTCGTGATGGTCGCGTCGACATGGGTGGACCATGACAGATTTTTGGAGATGTGTACCTCTAGAAATTTGAAACTGCTAACCATCTCCACCCCGGCCCTGTTGATGCTGACAGGGGTTTGTACAATACTTTGCTTTTTGAAGTCACTGACCTGCTCTTTAGTTTTCCTGGCATTGAGGGGTAGATTGTTGTCGCTGCACCACTCCACTAGGTTCTCAATCTCCCTCCTGTATTCTGCAGTGGATCATGGCATTCTGGGAGTATGGAGGTCATATGCTTCATGACCAACCTCTCAAAGCACTTCATTACGACTGAAGTCAGGGCCATCGACGGTAGTCATTGAGGCACATTGCCTGGTTTTTCTTTGGCACACTGATCAGGAACATGAATCTAGAGAATCTTGATATCTAGAAGTGTCTTTCTAAACACACATTTGAAATAAACTTGGACACCAGAAAATGGCCATTAGTTTAGAAAAAGTGGCATCCAAAAATATATTAATTGTTCGGAGATGGCTGAATGTTGTGATATTAGCAAATGAGTCTTATTCCCCATTGTGCTACACTGGCTTATCTCATCGAGGGCAGCATTCAGGGTATCATAATTAGCTCCAGTGTCCTTGGTCTTGGCAGGGATTGGTTCCCATTTCTGTTCAATATCAATGAACCAGTACTGGGAAGTTTGTATGTGGAAAGGATTCAGCATGGGTGTATTCCATTTTATAGTTCAGTGATTTGCTGATATTGTCTAGCATCACAGTTAATGAATGCACATTTGGTTAAGATATCAGAGCACTGCTAGTACCTCATGGCATTGTATTTGAGGAAGAATCTGTTCTTTGGGAAAGCAGAAGATAAAATTGTAATGGGGAGCATTAATTAAAAGAAGCTGCAATTAATTGGTATATTGATAATTAATTGAGATTGGGTCCATTTCTATGTGTGATGAATGACTCATTTTGCACATAACCAGTGACTTGCAAGGAATCGTTTAACTCCTGCTTGCCAAGCAGATATTGAGTAAGGGCTGAGCAAAATACAGTTTGTGCAGCTATCAAATACTTTTTACACCTGCAATCAAAGGCAAAGCAAACATCAATATGTTACAAACAGAATAGCTTTGTGTTTTACTTTGAATAAATAATTCGGTTTTCTTTTGTAGTTGAGGACAATATCATTTCCCAGCTGCGTTCAACCTAGTGTAGCCCATCTCTATTATCAGTGCCGGTTATGGTATGTGCTTGGCAGTATTTATCCCAGTGAATAACAGATAGCTGTTGTGTTTTTCCATAGATTCCCTACACTGCAGAAAGAGGCCATTCGCTCCATCGAGTCTGCAGCGACTCATCGAAAGCGCACTACTTAGGCCCACTCCTCGCCTTTATCTCCATTGATCATGGGCAACCCTAATAACCTGTACATCTTTGAACACTAAGGAGCAATTTGGCATGGGAGGGAACTGGAACACCCGTGGGAAACCCACGCACATGTGGGGAGAACCCAAGGCCGGAATTGTACCCGGGTCCCTGGTACTGTGAGGCAGCAGTGCTAAACACTGCTTCCCCGTTTGAAAGCTATACATTTCAAATCCATTGAAACAAGGTGTAATGCAAATACAAGAAACAACTGCTTCAACCTGTAGCAGTTTAATTGCAATATTTCCCAGGTAAACGCCTTGCTAATTATGTCCCAGGAAATCCCTTTGAAAGGTTTGCGCACAGTGACACCACCAAGCAATGCAAATGGAATTTTAATGTAATTTGCCAAAAGAATCAGAAGAAAGATGAGAATTTATTTTACACAGCAAGCTATGATCTGGAAGGCACTGCTTGAAAGAGTTGCGAAAGATTTTGCGATAATTTTCAAAAGGGAATTGGTTAAATGCGTGAAGGACAGTAAATTGCAGAGCTGAAGGAGAAATGTGGGGTTAGGGTATACTAATTAGCTAACTTACAAAGAGGCCTCCTGTGCTTTATGATTCTATGAGCTGAACAAGCTAATCTACCGCTGCTGTATGATGGTTGTAGATTTCGCAGTATCTTAAATAACTGGTCTGTAGTCTTGGTTGCCTTGCACCCTTATAACAGCTGCATATTTGCAAAATTATACACTTCCAAGTTGTCTTGGCAGCAGTCAGACTCGTTGAACAGTGTTTCAAGAGAATCTGATGCACTTAGGAATTATTTTCCTTTGATCTTCCTTTTCCATCTAAAATATGCCGACTATAAAACCTAGCATCTAGAGTAAGAACCTATCTAGAGTAAGAACCTATCATATCAGTTTTAAAGCATTATTTCGGGCAGCTTCAAGCATCTTTACATTTGGAGGTAGATAAACACGCTTGTATGACAGCATTGAAAATTATCATTTTGTATTAAATTTGTCTCTAACAATGATTGCAAATAGACATATAAAGAGATGAAGATGAGTTATTGATCAGACTATTAATCGGCCTAGAGAAATAGAATTATTTCTACCAATTTAGAAATTTTGTTTAAAAATATCAGTTATGTACAAACAATTGTGGGATATCACATAGCAAACCTAGACCAATGTGGATGCCTTTGAAAAGGAAAAGTCTTCTATTTATGCATTAAGAGTTTATTAACTATTGCCACCTGGAAACTACAAATTGCTTGTGGAAAAATGTTGACCCATGGGTTACTTTGTGTTAGAAGAAGTGATATATCCATTGAGATGATTGTAATTTAATCTTGTTCAGGTAGTTGTTCAAAATGCTCCAGGATTTCACCACCTTTGATGCCATCTAACCTAATAAATTTGGTGTTTTGCGATGTCCATTCACTTTTCATTTCATTTAGGTTATGAAATCTGCATTAAGGTTCATGTTATGCGCCTGAATTTTTATATCTTATAATTTATTAACAAGGCAGCTGACATTCCTGTTAGTTCACCTGAACTGTTATATAAAAGTGGATGGCTGCATTAGTTTGTGTTATTGGTCAGCTGCCTGACTATTCTCTGGTATTTTGATGCCTTAAGAGGTATGATCAGCATACTGGGTTTGCATTTTGCTGGCATGAGGCATCTCATGTATGTCTTTAGTTTTCTGCATCCTTCAGCTCGGAACGTTTGTGCCGTAGCTTGCTGAACAAGTGAGCTGATAAGTGGTGAGTGTAGTAAAGGAATCTAGGACCTCAAAGAATGGTGGGACAAACTGTCTATTTCCTTAACACCGAGATTTAAGGACTGAGAAATGGAAACAATGGCAGAGGGTGAATTATAGTGTGTGAGTTGGAGTCAAATTGGGTACATTGGATAAACTAGGGAAGGAAAGGAAATTTGGTTTAGGAGCGAGAAAAATGAAAGCATGAGAGAAGTGTACTGAATTGTAGGTTTGCTATTTTAAAAAACTTGACAATTGACTATGTTCAGAAATGAGGTAGGAAAAAACTTCACTTTTTCTTGCCAGAGCGATTGACAAGGCTGTTGACACTTTTTCCATGGAGTGTTTAGTGGACAATTATGCACAAAATGGCTTGTATTTCTCCAGTAAGATCCCATTCTTAATTTCTAACAGTCTGATACTGGGGGAGGGATAATATTGTAATTCCATTAAAAAATGTGGTTTGAAAATACGTACGGTGCTCTTACTTAATAATTTAAATTTTTCTTTTAGGGAACCAGTGCAGAGCAAGACAACCGTTTCAGCAACAAACAGAAGAAACTCCTAAAACAGTTGAAATTTGCAGAATGTCTTGAGAAAAAGGTAATATATTCTAATTTTAGCTTTGTACTTCAGTACTACCACCACAGCTTGCATATATATCATGTATTTAATGCAGTAAAGCATTGCAAAGTTCTTAAAGGAACACTTCTTTATGGAACACAATTTGACACCAAGCTACATACGGTAAAATTAGGACACATGACAAAGTTTGGTAGAAGAGGTAATTTTTAAGGAATGCCTAATGGAACAGAAGAGAGGGAAAAAAGGTTCTGTAGGATGGGGTTTGTTCCTGAGCCTGCGACTAACTTGCATGGAGTGCTGTGACCTGAACAATTTACAATCTGCACTAATGTCTTGGATGAAGGGACTGACTGCATTGTACCCAAATTTGCTGTGATACGAAGATACTTGGGGAAACAAACTGTGCTAAAGATACAAAGAGCTACAGATCGGTTAAGTGAGTGGGCAAAAATTGGGTGGATATAATATGTGAAAGTGTGAGGTTGTCTCCTTTGGCGGGAAGAATAGAAAAGCAGAGTATTTAAATTGGTACAATTAGGGCTGCACGGTGGCACAGTGGTTAGCAATGCTGCTTCACGGCATCAAGGACTGGAGTTCGATCCTGGCCTCTGGAGTTTGCACATTCACCCCGTGTCTGCGTGCGTTTCTTCCGGGAAGAACCTGCTCATTCGGGTTCTGGTTAGGTGTGCTCTGTGCACCACTTCAAACTGCATGAGGCTGAGCCATGCGCAGGAGGAGATGGAGTTGGCCCTGTTCAGTGCTTTGCTCCAGAGTCCCCACCCCAGTTCGTCCTCCTATTTCCGTCCAGTGGTGTTTGGGCTCTGTCCAATAGCTGTCCATATATTTCCCACAGAGTTCCCCTTCCTTACTGTCCGTGCTCAGCAGGTCCTCTAATAGTGTGGTTTCCGGGGCCCAGGGGTAACCTACTGTCTCTTTGCAGGGGAAGTGTTTTATCTGTAAGTGTCTCATTTCCTGTCCTGTCGGTAGTTCCCATTCCTCCGTCAATTCGTTCAGCGTCGCTAGTCTATGTTGACTACTGTCAGCGTTCCCCCATCCTGTCTCCATTTGTTAAAAGTTGCATCTAGCATGGCTGGCGGGAATCTGTGGATCCCACAGATGGGGGCCATGGGGACATTTCGGTCAGCCTGAAGTGCTGTCTTAGTTGTTGTCCCCACGTTTTCAGTGTGGCTGCTACCACTGGACTCGATGTGTATTTCGTCGAGGCGAGTGGGAGGAGTGCTGCCGTGGCTAGGGCCCGGAGGGGCGTTCCCTTGCAGGAGGCCTCCTCCATCTGCATCCACTCCCGAGTTGGGTTTGTGCACTAATCCCCTCACTCTTTCCGCCGTTGCTGCCAGTGGTGGTATTGCAAGTTTGACAGTGCCAGGCCTCCTTTAAATTTTCCTCCTTTGCAGTACATTTTGGAAGCAGGCTTTGAGGATTAAGATCAGTCTGGATCCAAACAGGAAGAGGAACCTCAGCAGCACGTTCATTTTGCACTCTCCCCACCAGGGGACTACCGCTACCAGGCTGGTCAGGTTCCACGTGTGGATCTGTGTCCAGTCTCTGGTTATTTGGACCCCCAGGCATCAGAATCTGTTTTGGGCTATTTTGAACAGGAGTCCCTCCAGTGTAGTTCCTTCCCCGTTCAGGTTCACTGGGAATGCCTCACTTTTGCCCAGGTTGAGTTTGTAACATTGTGCCTCTTTGTAGCTGGAAGTATTCCGAGCTGGTGGTGTTGGTTTGAATGCTCACCTTGGGAGCATTGTACAGGTGTCTCACCCAGGCGGTGAAACCTGTTCCTAGCTCAAACCATTCCAGTACCTCAAGGAAGTACTTCCATTTGACTCTGTCGAACGTCTTTTCTGTGTCCAGGGAGACAATTCACCTCTGGTGTTCTTTTTTTGGGGGGGCAACAGCCGCCTGATGCTCACAGTGAGTTGCCTACCCTTGACAAAACCCGTTTGGTCTTGAGCGACCACCTCTGGTACACAGTTCTCCAGTCTTTTAGCCAGGATCTTTGCGAGTATTTTTGCATCCAAGTTCAGCCGCAAAATGGGTCTATATGATCTACATTCCGTTAGGTGTTTGTCTTTTTTGGGTATCAATGAGATTGTGATCTGCGCTAGCATGGGAGGCAAAGAGCCCCTTGCTAGTGAGTCTGCGAACATGTCCCTTAGGTGTGGGGCCAGGGCTGGTATGCAAATTGTTTAGAGAAGTCCGCCGGGAATCCGTCCGGTCCCAGTGCATTCCGGGCCTGCATGGAGCTGATGCTTTCCATGACCTCTCCCAGATCTATTGGTGCTCCCCCTGTCTAGCCTCCCCACGACTGACATTTCCAGTCCATCGAGGTACTGTTTCCTTCCTGCACCCTATCGGGGGGGGGGGGGGGGGGGGGCTCGGAGGTGTATAGCCCTCGGTAGAAGGTTTTGAATGCTTGATTGACCTCTTTTGGTTCCTCTACCAGTCTGCCTCTGCTATTCGTTACCTGGGCTATTTCCCTATTGTCTGCCTGCTTTCTCAGCTGGTGAGCCAGTAGGCGCCAGCCTTTCCTCTGTGTTTGTAAAATGCCCCTCCTGTCTGGCGGCGTTGGCACACTGCTTTCCTGGTGGATAGCAGGTTGAAGTCCATTTGCAGCTTTTCCTCTCCGCCAGAAGCTCTATGGTCGGGGCCTCAGAGTACTTTCTGTCCACCTCCAAAATGGAGTCATGAGTTGTTGCTTGGCCTCCCTTTCTTCCTTATCTCTATGCCTTGTAGGCTATAATGTCCCCTCTGATCACAGCCTTCAGTGCCTCCCAGAACTTGGAGGATGAGACCTCCCTGTTCCGGTTGTTACCAACGTAATCGCCTATGGCCTGTGATGTTTTCTGGCAAAAGGCCTTATAGAACATTACAGCGCAGTACAGGTCCTTCGGCCCTCAATGTTACGCCGACCTGTGAAACCACTCTAAAGCCCATCTACACTATTCCCTTATCGTCCATATGTCTATCCAATGACCATTTGAATGCCCTTAGTGTTGGCGAGTCCACTACTGTTGCAGGCAGGGCATTCCACGCCCTTACTACTCTGAGTAAAGAACCTACCTCTGACATCTGTCCTATATCTATCTCCCCTCAATTTAAAGCTATGTCCCCTCGTGCTAGACATCACCATCCGAGGAAAAAGGCTCTCACTGTCCACCCTATCCAATCTTCTGATCATCTTGTATGCCTCAATTAAGTCACCTCTTAACCTTCTCTCTATTGAAAACAACCTCAAGTCCCTCTGCCTTTCCTCATAAGATCTTCCCTCCATACCAGGCAACATTCTGGTAAATCTCCTCTGCACCCTTTCCAATGCTTCCACATCCTTCCTATAAAGCGGCGACCAGAATTGCACGCAATACTCCAAATGCGGCCGCACCAGAGTTTTGTACAGCTGCAACATGACCTCATGGCTCTGAAACTCAATCCCTCTACCAATAAAAGCTAACACACTGTACGCCTTCTTAACAACCCTCTCAACCTGGGTGGCAACTTTCAGGGATCTATGTACATGGACACCGAGATCCCTCTGCTCATCCACACTGCCAAGAATCTTAGCATTAACCTAGTACTCTGTCTTCCTGTTATTCCTTCCAAAATGAATCACCTCACACTTTTCTGCATTAAACTCCATTTGCCACCTCTCAGCCCAGCGCTGCAGCTTATCTATGTCCCTCTGTAACTTGTAACATCCTTCTGCATTGTCCACAACTCCACCGACTTTAGTGTCATCTGCAAATTTACTCACCCATCCTTCTACGCCCTCCTCCAGGTCATTTATTAAAATGACAAACAGCAGTGGCCCCAAAACAGATCCTTGTGGTACACCACTAGTAACTGGACTCCAGTCTGAACATTTCCCATCAACCACCACCCTTTGTCTTCTTCCAGCTAGCCAATTTCTGATCCAAACTGCTAAATCACCCTGAATCCCATGCCTCCATATTTTCTGCAGTAGCCTACCGTGGGGAACCTTATCAAACGCTTTACTGAAATCCATATACACCACATCAACTCTGTTTGGTCACCTTCTCAAAGAACTCAATAAGGTTTGTGAGGCACGACCTACACTTCACAAAACCGTGTTGACTATCTCTAATCAAATTATTCCATTCCAGATGATTATACATCCTATCTCTTATAAACCTTTCCAAGATTTTGCCCACAACAGAAGTAAGGCTCACTGGTCTATAGTTACCGGGGTTGTATCTATTCCCCTTCTTGAACAAGGGGACAACGTTTGCTATCCTCCAGTCTTCTGGCACTATTCCTGTAGACAAAGATGACTTAAAGATCAAAGCCAAAGGCTCAGCAATCTCCTCCCTAGCTTCACAGATAATCCTAGGATAAATCCCATCCGGCCCAGGGGACTTATCTATTTTCACGCTTTCCAGAATTGCTAACACCTCCTCATGAACCTCAAGCCCTTCTAGTCTAGTAGCCTTGTCGACCAGGAGGTCCATGTCCAGCCTCCATGTGAGGCACTGGCCATGGTCTGACTCCAACCTCACACTCACATAGTGTGGAGCGTGGTTGGAGATGACTATCGCCGAGTGCTCCGATCCTATGATTCCTGGAAGCACCGATTTCCCCACTGTAAAGAAGTCGACATGGGTATATACATTGTGCTCTTGTGAAAAGAATGAGAATTCCTTTTCTCTCAAGCATAGGAACCTCCATGGGCCCACAGTCCCCATATGCTCCCAGTTACTTTGCCATGCCTGCCTTTTTCCTTGTTCTGGGGCTCGATTGATCAGTAAGCGGGTCCTGTGCGCAGTTAAAGCTGCACCCCCATAATCAGTCAATACTGGGATTTCCGGCATGGTCTTTTTAATAAAATTTGTGTTGTCTCAGTGGGAGCGTAGACGTTCACCAGTACTACCGGTGCCTCTTCCAGGACACCGTGCCCCTGGGTCCGGAACCGTCCTAGTCTCCGTGAATCTCATCCACTTGCTAATCAATATGGCTACTCCCCTAGCCCTCGTCCCGTAGCATGAATTGTACGTCTGTCCCACCCAACCCTTACCAGTAATCTCCTTCTCCCTCAGGTCTGTTTCCTGCAGGTAGGCTATGTCCGCCTTCAGGCTTCTCAAGTGTGCGAAGACTCTGGATATTTTCACCGGGCCATTAAGTCCCCTTACGTTCCTGGTAGGGGGTTTCTGGCCCCCCAGTGGTCCTCTGGGATAAACCATATTTACCTGGTGGACGTGCTCCTGCACTCCGGGATTTCCCTTTGTCCAGGGGGCACCCAACATTGCCACCAACTGTGTGTACGCCATTTGGGTGCGCCCCTGCAGTCCGAGCCGCCCTCTGTTTAAGGACACTCCAAAATGACTGCTTGCGGCGCCATCTTGATTACTCGGCCTGTTCCTTGCTCGCGGAGGCCTGTGTCTGTCTCGCTGTCAATCCTTTCCTATCTTTCTGCCCCTTTTTTGTTCTGAATCTCCCCCGTTCCCCTCCTTGTCCCCTCCTTCCCTGTCTCTCTCTCTCTCTCTCTCTCTCTCTCTCTCTCTCCCCCCCCCACACTGCGTATTTGCGTCCCTTTCTGTCTTCCCCCCCCCATGCTTGGCCACATGCTCCCTCCCCTGAGAGTTGCACCGCGGCCCCCTTTAATGCTTGTCTTCCTGTGCTAGCCCTCCCTGCTAATACGGTGGCTCCCCTCTCTGTGCTGGCCTCGCCCTGAACCTGTTCTGTCTGCCTATTTCCATTCCCTTTCCTCGCCCTGAACCTGTTTCCTCTTTCTTCTCCCTTCTTTCTGTTTTCCTACTTAATCCAAGAACGATGCAGCACAGTCCCGCGCAAGCAGAGTCCGTACAATAGATCTCGGTCCCGATTCGTCCTCCGCTTTCCTACTTTTTCCCAGCTGCCCTCACCGTTGCTATGTTTGTTCCTTCTCTAGGTTGTTTGTTCTCACGAACTCTTAGGGCTCCGCTGAGGTGCCGTAGTAGTGTTCTTAACCCTTGTACGTTACCCAGAGTCTGGCCGGAAACAACATGCCGAACGTCACCCTGCTCTTGTTGAGTGTCGATTTTGCCTTATTAAATTTGGCTTTCATTTTTACATGGTCTGCCACAATGTCTAGATATATCCTTATTCTGTGGCCTTCCCACGAGCACGACTTTGTTTGTCGGGCCCACCTCCGGATCTTTTCCCAGTCCTTGTACCGGGTCAGCGTCGCGATTTAGGTTGGAACGACCTGTGTGCCCTGTCGAGTTCTGGGGGGGCTTGGGAAACTGCCTCCTGTCTAAGTTCCCCGGCAGTTGGGCGATGTAGTCCGATGGGTCCCTTGCTTCAACGCCCTCTGGCAGTCCCACTATACAGATGTTCTGTCGTCGGGACCTGTTTTCCTGGTCATCGACCTTTCTCCTCAAGTTCCCTTGAGCTGCCACCAACCTCTTCACTTTGGTCTTCAGAGCCACGATCCTATCTGGTCGGTTGATGCCTGTTCCAGGTCCAGAATTGTCCTTTCCTGGGCTTCCACCTTCCTTCCCAGGCCGTCTATTGTGCGCTGGAGGGTGGCCATCGCTTCCCCCACCATCTCTTTCAACACCTACTGGAACTCCATTTTAATCACCTCCCTCATGGCGATCAGTTCTTTTTTTAGGAAAGCCTTCCATCCATCCCCTGGTGTGGTGGAAGGGGTGTCGCTGCCTGTTCTTCCGCTGTTCGGGTCGCCGGTCGCCCCCCTCCTGGTTCGCCAGGGCCTCTGACTCACCTCGTGGGTCCGCTGATCCGTCCGCTCGTTGCTCCTGCCCCTTTCCACCGCTTCTGCCTTCTCGCCGGCCCTTTGAACCACCGTTTGCTGGCGTCTTCCCTTCCACTTCTTTGCTGTTAATACCTTTTGGGTTTAGAGGAGTTTTGGGTGGCTTTGTGAGCCCAAAATCTAAGAAAATATGCTATTTTGGGTCCGATTGGGAGGAGAGCCACCTGATGTGCGACCGCTCAGCACATTGCCACCACCGGAAGTCCTATTAGATGGATTTCTGATTGACAAGAGTATCAGTCGTGGGCTATGAGGGGCAGATCAGATCAGCCATAATCTTATTGACTGGAAGGGATGCATGCTTACTCTGTTCCTATCTCTTACATTTTTATGACTAAACCAGTTGAAGGCTCAGTTGCGACTGGTTGAGGGATTAAAATTAGGCAAGGTGCCAGAATTGGAGGCCTGCAAAGATTGTCGGGCACGAGGAGGCTGCAGGGATATGAAGGGGTGAGCGCATGGAGGGATTTGAAAATATTCAGTGACCCAGCCTTCATTACTCACTGGGGGCGAGAATTCCAAAGATTCTCGATCCTCCGAGAAGCTGCATGTGTTCTGTCCGTACGGAGTTCTGACTTACAACCAGCTCCCTCAACATCCCTATTGCCACTGATTTGACACATTGCCTGTCTGACATCCACTACGAGATGAGCTAAAAGAGCTAATGGTGCACTGTATTAGAATGTTACACTTGAGCTGTTCCCCAGTACTAAACCTGAAGGTTTGGCAACACATTCAGTTCAACTCAAATACTTTGCCCTTTTGAGATTGAGTTTAGACTTGAAACTGATATACATATTGCAATCATATGGTTAAAATGTTTTCAGATCAGGCAGAATCCTACTCAGACAGCATATCTAGGAGTCATACAGCACAGAAGGAAGCCATTTGACCCATTCTGCTGGCTCTTTCAAATCCACATTGACTGTGCCGTCACAGTCATTCTGTCCCTAATTCACCCTCTGCTCCCCCCACCCCAACAGATTTTTGACACTAGGTCTATGCTTAGATCTTGGAGTCATGTAAGACATAGCAGGTTGCTTGGCGGTAACAACATTAAAGGTAAAATAACTGAGCACAAAAATAGTGTACTGTGGAAAATGGTACCATTAGTTGTTTGCATAACAGGTACTGCTCACAGCTCATGCTGTGAGCCGTTTGCAGCAGTTATGCTGGTAGTTGTAATCTATTTGCATCAAAGGCATTTTAAGATATTGAGGGAACAGATGGGGTGGATAGAAAGAAAACATTTCCTCTGGTAACGGAGTGTAGAACTTGGGATTTGGTCTAAAAATTAGAGCCAGACCTTTTTGGGAGATATTGGAGGTCATAGAGGTTTACAGCATAGAAATAGGCCCATCGACCCAATTTGTCCATGCTGCCCAGTTTTTAACCACTAAGCTAGTCCCAATTACCTGCATTTGCCCCATTTCCCTCTATACCCATCTTGCCCATATAACTGTAAATGTTTTAGGAAAGAAAAAATTGTACCCGCCTGTATACTGTCTCTGGCAGCTCATTCCAGACACTCACCACCCTCTGTGAAAAAATTGCCTCTCTGGACCCTTTTGTGTATCTCCCTTTAAACCTATGCCCTCTAGTTTTAGACTCTCCTATCTTTGGGAAAAGATGTTGACTATCTACCTTCTCTATGCCCCTCATTATTTAATAGACCTCTATAAGATCACCCCTAAGCCTCCTACGCTCCATGTCACAGTCTATCCAGCCTCTCCTTATAACTCAAACCATCAAGTCCCGGTAGCATGCTAGTAAATCTTTTCTGCACTATTTCTAGTTTAATAATATCCTTTTCTAATAGGGTGACCAGAACTGTACACAGTATTCCAAGTGTGACCGTACTAATATCTTGTACAGCTTTAGCAAGACGTTCCAACTCCTGTATTCAATGTTCTGACCAATGAACCAAGCATGCCGAATGCCTCCTTCACCATGCTGTCCACCTGTGACTCCATTTCAAGGAGCTATGAACCTGTACTCCTCTATCTCTTTGTTCTATAACTCTCCCCAACACCCTACCATTAACTGAGTAGGTCCTGCCCTGATTTGATCTACCAAAATGCATCCCTCCCATTTATATACATTAAACTCCACTGCCATTCACTGGCCCACTAGCCCAATTGAGCAAGATCCTGTTGCAATAGTAGAAGATGCATCTTTTACACAATTGGCGTTAAAAGGTTAAAACTCTACAACCAGCAATTGATATATCACTCAAATCCGAGATTGATATCTTTTTGTTGACGAAAGGCTGAGGATTATAGGACGGAAGAAGTGTCTATGGAGTTAGGTTGCACATCAAACGTGATCTCATTGGATGCTGGAACAGCTTGGGGCTAAACAGTCTACTCCAGGTGCGATTAATATAATATGAAGTAACAAATGTATAAGAAATTTGAAGGAAAAGAAGTCACTTGGTGGAATGCAAAACACACTAGCGTGTTGAGGTTTATTTTTATAGGGAACCCAGTTACTCAAATTATGTGTGATAATAGATGTGGAGTTTCTGCAATGGTTGTACGCGTAGTTAATTTCGACCAACAGCTAGAAATATTGAAAAATGAATGCAACTCAAATGAACACATTCTACCAGTGCTTTATAATCATCAAATATAACAAAATTTAATAAAATAATATTCAGGTTTGAAGGGAAAAAAATCTTATTTTTTAGGTAAGGCACATTGTAATACTTTAATGCACTTTTGCTTTTCGTGTAAGAAAACACTTCCTTCAGTTTTTATCTCTTCTTCAATGACTGGAAGGATGATTGAGTGGCCTACTGCTAGGCTTCTGCAGTTGCTAAACAGGCTGTCAAGGAGAAGCTGGAGGTGGTATAACATTTCCTCTTTAATTTCTCCTTTTGCAATTCTGTTTAGCACTCAGTATGGGTGAAATCAAAAATCAGATATAATTCTATGTCATTTGGTTGTGTGTATTGGTGTTCCATTCTGCTGCATTGGTTGCAAAATATTTCAACAGACTAAGACAAAATCTTCCACTGAGGCTATGATTTGGAAGTTGCAAGTGAATGTTAAAAGTTTTTCTTTAACTGGGTTTTCCAGGTGGACATGCACAAAGTGAACCTGGAAGTTATCAAGCCGTGGATTACTCAGAGAGTGACAGAAATGCTTGGGTTCGAGGATGATGTTGTGATTGAGTTCATCTTCAACCACCTTGAAGAGAAGGTAATCATTGGAAACACGAAAGAGTATTTAATAATTATTGTGATGTGGTTTTCACCTGGACTTTTGGTGAAAGAAAGTTATGTAAAGTGTCAGGTTTGCTTGTTTTCTACACAGTTAATGTTGAAGACAGTATAAAACGTGGTTAAAAAGCTGCAAGGATAGCTTTAAATATGATAGGATTCTTTAGGGACCATTAAGCACTTTCAGCTATTTTCACAAGGGTACATTGAGAAATTTTTCCTGACTTCTGAAAATACCCATTGCAAATTAATTTGGGCTCCAAAATGAGATCTATGAATGTTACAGACTTTTAAAAAGGTACTCGCATAGCTTCAATTGAGTTTTCCTTTTTGTCGTTTTCCTTACCTTAAAGAAATTAACATGAATGCTGATTAATTATTTTTTGATCAGTAAGCTGAATGTATTTGCACATACAAGGTTGGGTGCTCTTCCTTAAGAGTGCTTAATATACTCTTGTGAAACAGTTGAAAATATTGAATGACCCCTCAGTTAGCCCTCAGGTAACAAAAGAAAATCCATCTTGTATGTGTTCTTACTTGTTTTGTTGTATAATAAGCGCCTTTGACAGCATTTTTCTAATGATCGTGTGATTTATGATTTAAAAGGCCTGAACCAAAATGGATGTTATTCCGTCTGAAGTATAGCACCATCACCTTGTTAGGTCACAGCAAAGTGAATTCCAATGTCGCTCTGACCCTCCTCCCTTGATGATGCAGTGTGTGTTTGGAGGTGAGTTGTGTAAAGTGACCAGACGAAAATCCTCATGCCACTCAATGAAGAGCACTCGGACAAACTTTACACTGCTCAGAAGTAAAAAGTGGAAAGCAAAACATTAGCCAGTCTAGATAAGGAAAAATGTACCATTGCAGATAAAATTGTTTCTGTAATCTGAAAACTGGATATGGCTCTTTAGTGAAGCTTTAGGCTTATTAATAACCAATGTGAAAAAAGTGCTGTTTTTTGAATCCTTAATTAAAAATCAGGATGCTGGATTATTTCTGGAGGGCTAATTGTTTTCTTAAAAAAAATACTCAAAACTTCAACTCGCCACTGCAACCCAAGGGATACTGAGACTCCATCTTTCATTTTGGGGAAGAATGTTTAGGCATGGTATATAGGAGGAAAGTCATGCTTGATGTGGAACTACAGATGGTACATATTGAATTTGTGCCTCCCACCCTAAGGTTCTATTTTCATGCGACTGAAATGTATCCTTAACATTTAAATGTGTCTGATCTAATTTGTCCAAGTAGAAATGTTCAGGCTTTTTTATTTTATAAATGAATAACATGGCAGCAACTGTACTGCTGGATAGAATTCTATATGGAAGCAAGGCGTACATCTTTGAAAGAAAGAAAAATTATCCTGTTTGCTCTGCTTGAATTGTACCTCTTAATAACTGATCATGGAGTGGCATTAATGGTGAATAAAGAAAAGTTTATAGCCCAAACCATGCTGCCCTCCCAGTTGCAGGAGGATGCAAGAAAAGAAAAGTAGTGTAGATTTCTTTGTCGGTCTGTTGCATTGGTAGGTTCCGTGTGGGTGCTATTGCTAACATGTCTGAAACCCCTCGGAGCTGCCAGAAGATTCAAAGTAGTGTTAAATTGTAATGCAACCAAATTTCTGTGCATTTGCTTACAAATTAAACTATCTTCTGAAAGCATTTTAAACCATAGCATGTATGCCCTATGTACGTAGATATTGAACAAAGATAAAAATAACTTGGCATTAATGGTAGAATATTATTAAAATGTCAGGGCTAGTCCAGATTAGCAGAACTATCTTTGCAGCCCTGTATCTACCCAGTGGTAACAAATTTAGATATGTTGATCACTATAAGCATAATCAATTAATTTAGCAGTGCTGCAGTATGCTAAAATCAGAGCATATATCTCAAATTGTAAAGTAATTCTAATAGTCATGCGATAGATTATAAATCAGTGGAAGGATCAGCATGTATATGTGAAAGTTTGTTGAATTAATACATTGTAACATAGCTGAGGTGCTTGCATGTTATTAGATATTGTAGTTTAATGTAAAACTCAGATTTGGAGAGGTAACAGCAGCAGCTCTCACTTGGAGCATGAAGGCAAGTTTATTTAAGCAGAAGTTTAATATAAACTGTTCATTTTTCTTTTTTGTGGCTGTTTACTCATTATTGCTTGTTCGTCTCTTACAATTTAGATAAATGATATAACATTATACTCAAGGTGATTGAGTTGCAGTAGGGAGTCGGAAGCAACCCAAGGGAACATCTTTCTCTACAGGGGACTTGGAACTTTGGGTTCAGGAGTCGACCAGAAGAAATTGAAGACCTCAGGACTCTGTACTTGCTTTATGGTGTTCTGACACGTTTGTGTGTTTTTTTTACTGGACCTCGTTGCTCTGGCAACCTATGTGCAGTACCCATTCACTAAAACTACAGAAGGCCCATTGGCTATTGTCAGGAAATAGTGAGAGGCCGCCTGGCCTCGTAAATGGGATTTAAGTGTATAGTTCATATTGAAAGAAATCTTAAGACACAGCTGACACTCAGCTAAATTATATAGGCTGATAGATGAGGGAAATGGTACACAGCATAGATAGAAAAACAATAATGTAATTTGCTATTATCTAAAGCATTGAAACTGTCAATTTTGCCTTTAAAGAATACTGAGGTAGATTGAAAGTAATGAAACAAACTGCTTTTGGATTTTTCCGAATAACCTTCCTGCCTTCATATTGTGTCTGTTACAGAACCCAGACGCAAAGCTGATGCAGATTAACTTGACGGGGTTTTTGAATGGGAAGAATGCAAGAATGTTCATGGGAGAGCTGTGGCCGTTGCTGTTGAGTGCGCAAGAAAACATCGCAGGAATCCCCTCTGCCTTTCTAGAACAGAAGAAAGAAGAGATCAAGCAGAGACAGGTAAATCTATTTGTAGATCTCTAAAGTTGATAGGGTTGTTATTCTAGGTTGATCAGATATGTTGAGACTTCATTCTAGACAACGTGCAAATTAGTGACATTATTGGAAAAGATTCTTAGAGATAGGATCTATGCACATTCGGAAGTGAATGGTCTTATTAGCGTCAGACAGCATGGCTTTGTGTGAGGCAGGTCATTTCTCACTAATTTAATTGAGCTTTTTGAGGAGGTGACACAAATGATTGATGAGGGAAGGGTGGTGGATGTTGTCTACATGGACTTTAGTAAAGCATTTGACAAAGGTCCCTCATGGCAAGCTTGTCAAAAAGATTAAATCACACAGGGTCAGGGGTGAACTAGCTAGATGGATTCAGAACTGGCTTGGCCTTAGAAGCCAGAGGGTAGCACTGGAAGTGTTTTTTTCTGAATGGAGGGCTGTAATTACTGATATTCCGCAGGGATCAGTACTGGGACCTCTGCTGTTTGTAATATATATATAAATGACTTGGAAGAAAACGTAACGGGTCTGATTAGCAGATTTGCGGGTGATACTAAGATTGCTGGAGTTGCGGACAGTGATGAAGATTGTCAGAGAGTACAGAAGGATAGAGATAGGCTGCAAAATTGGGCAGAGAAATGGCAGATGGAATTTTGTCATGCGAGAGTCCCTTTAAAAAAAGTGTGTTTTATCAAATGGCTGCAGTGATGTCATTGTGTGGGTCGAGCTGGAATGTGATTCTGCTTTTTACTTTCGTTTTGAGCTGGAAGCTCTTTTTGGCTCTGTGTTTTAGTTTTGCTTTCAGTTGGAGAGCTACATTCAAACCAAGCAGATGTATATTGGTGTCTCTCTGTATGTTAAACAAGGTGTTCAGATCACTTGATAATTTAGAAGTGATAACTGGTCTCTAGAGAATTCAAACCTGTCTTTGTTAAAAAGTGTTTTGGCTTATGGATGTTGTTAGGAAAGTAAACTAAGGGTTACCTGTAGAGTACTGTATCTTTTTGGGGGGTTATCAGTGTTGGTAGTTGGTAAGGTGTTTACTGTGGGTTTATAAAATGTTAACTGGATTCATAGAATAAACATTGTTTTGTTTTAAAAATACGTTCTATCTCTGTTGCATCACACCTGTAAAGTGGCCCCTGGTGCTCCCCATAACCAAAATCTATTAAACGTTATGGGTCAGGTGAACTCAATGATAAACTTTGGTGTTCTCTAAACCCTAGTCCATAATAAATAGGGGGCTCATGGGGTAAAAGTCTATCTTTTGTGATTGGGTTGGCTTAGTGAACTTAAAGACAGTGGGGGGTGAGCATATTTGTGTTTGCTTTTCAGGTGTGGTATTCCAGTTTTAAGTAGGGAGTGTGTTGTGCATGATGGCTCTGAAGTTTTCTGGGGTGGAGAACGTCACACGCAGTACCTTACAAACAGAGACTAAAAACTAGATTTGGCAAAAACAATGCAGTTGGCATATTTAAAGGGAAATGTACAGTTTGAGGAGAGTGATGAGGATAATGAGCTTGTGCGTTACAGTCGAAGCCTTGTGGGGATCTATTTAAATATATCCAAGCATTGCCAAGGTTTGATGAGAAGGAGGTAGAAGCCTTTTTCATTTCATTTGAGAAGGTAGCTAAACAAATGAAATGGCCACTGGACATGTGGGTATTACAGATTCAAACAAAGCTGGTAGGTAGGGCTAGTGAAGTGTTTGCATCACTACCGGAGGAGGTATCTGGGATGTATGAGGAGGTGAAAAAATCCATCTTAGGTGCATATGAACTAGTGCCTGAAGCCAACAGACAAAGGTTTAGAAATTTAAGGAAAGAACCTGGTCAAACATACATGGAGTTTGAAAGGATCAACCAGTAATTCTGATAGGTGGATAAGGGCTTTGAAAATAGAGCAAACATATGAAGTTCTCAGAGAAATTATACTTTTGGTGGAGTTTCAAAATTCAATTCCTGAAGTAGTGAGAACTCATGTGGAAGAGCAGAGGGTTAAAACTGCGAGGTTACCAGCAGAAATGGCAAATGATTATGAATTATTTCATAAATCAAAGCTTGGTTTCCGACATCAGTTTCAACCTGTGAGGGATAGAAACTGGGGAAAGAGAAATACTCAAGTGGTAGAGGTAACGGAGATCTGATGGGAGATAATAGGGAGAGTATACCTCAGATTAAAAAGGAAATCCAGGAGGGTGGAAGAGAAATGAAAAGTTTCAAATGTTTTCACTTTAATAAACTAGGCCATGTAAAGTTACAGTGTTGGTGGTTGAAGAAAGGTACTGGGAAGGCTGATGTGATAAAACAGGATAAGTCAGTGGGGTTTGTTAAAATGGTAAAGGAAAGCCCAAGTGAAGCAAAGGAGGTGCAAAAGATTGTACAGCCTGATCAAGAGGTGATTGATAAGAAGGTGCCAGATCTCTTTAAATAATTTACTTGTGTGGGTAAAGTTTACTCGTGTACCAGAAGGAGCAGGCAAAGAAGTCACAATTTTAAGACATACGGGAGCTAGTCAATCTTTGATGTTGAGAGATGAGGAGTTATGTAGTTTGGGAAGAATGTTGCCAGAAAAGGTGGTAATATGTGGAATTCAGGGTGAGAAGAGTGAGGATTCTTTGCTGCCAGTCCGGATGAAATGATCAGTCGAACACCTTGTTACTTTAACACATGTTTATTTCTCGGCCGGTGCTAAGACCACTATCTCTTGAGAGTTACAACAGTAAGCCAAAATCAATACATCTAACAGCAGTTCTTATACAGTTTTTGGTTCATTTCTGAGGGCAGCCCCCTCGCATTCCATTTTGCTGAGGGCAGCCCCCCTCGCATTCCATCTGTGCCTTTAGCTTAATTATAATTATCTTCAAGCCTAGCGCAACCATTCCCAAGGCCGTTACTGCAAATTTGTCTGGTACAAAAACAAGTGATTACAGTTTGCTACCAAAAGCCTGTCTTGACATTTCTTCACATAAAGCTTTATCTAACATTTTGTTTTCGCATAAAGTTCCAATCCATCTTGAGCCAAACTCTCAAGAGTAGTGTTCCATTATATAACGTACGGTTGGAAAGTCCAATGAAGAGTGGTGAAGTGGTAGTAGGAGTAATAGAGAAACTATCTTGTCCAGGAATACAGTTTATCTTGGGTAATGATAAGCTGGATCGCAGGTGGGAGTGATGCCTACTGTGGTTGATAAGCCAGTGGAAAATCAGACAACTGAAGTGTTGAAGGACGAATATCCTGGTATTTTTCCTGATTGTGTAGTAACAAGTTCGCAAAGTCACAGGTTAAGACGAGGAGAAATCAAAGAGTGAAGATGAAGTTGAAGTTCAATTATCAGAAACGATTTTTGATCAGATGGTTGGAAAAGAACAGGCGGAGGAAGAGGCGGATATTTTTAGTTCAGGAAAATTGGCGGAGTTACAACAGAAAGATATAGAAATAAAACGGATGTATCGGAAAGCATACACGGAAGAGGAATCTGTGTGTATACCAGAGTGTTATTACCGTAAAAATGATGTCTTGATGAGAAAATGGAGACCTTTACATTTGCAGGCGGATGAAAAGTGGGCAGAAGTTCATCAAGTGGTATTGCCGGTAGAGTATAGAATGGAGGTGTTGCGAGTAGCTCATGAGGTACCAGGGGGAGGTCATTTGGGAGTAAGGAAAACTCAAGCTAAAATACAAAAACATTTTTATTGGCCTGGACTACATAAAGATGTAGTTAAATTTGTTGATCATGTCACACATGTCAAGTGATGGGGAAACCTCTAGCTGTGATAAAACCAGCGCCCTTAATACCCATTCCAGCATTTGAGGAAATTTTTACACGGGTCTTAATTGATTGCGTGGGACCGCTTCCTGAAACAAAGAATGGGAATCAAGATCTTTTGACTAATGGACGTGCCTACTAGTTTTCCAGAGGCCATTCCAGTACGCAATATTACACCTAGAAAGATTAAATACAATCGGATCAAGGATCAAATTTTGCCTCCAGGTTATTCAAAGAAGTTATGGATAGTTTAGGAATAAAACAATTTAACAACTGCGTACCATCCAGAATCGCAGGGAGCATTAGAAAGGTGGCATCAGACATTAAAGACGTTGAGGGCTTATTGTCAAGATTAACCTGAGGATTGGGATAAAGGAATTCCATTCGTACTGTTTGCAATTAGGGGTGCACCTAATGAGTCAACCAAATTCAGCCCTTTTGAACTAAGTTTTGATCATGAGGCAAGAGGACCACTTAAATTGATGAAGGAAAAATTGGTGAGTGAGTCGTTGGAACTTACATTATTGGATAACGTGTCAATTTTTAGGGAACGATTAAATAGAGCAGGTGAATTGGCTAGACAACATTTAACGGTTGCACAACATGTGATGAAACGGGTAACGGTCAAGAAAGCAAAAGTTCGTAGTTTTGCCAGTGGCGATAAAGGTTTAGGATTGTTACCAGTGGCAGGTGAACCTTTAAAAGCAAGGTTTTGTGGACCGTGTCGGATTGAAAGGAAATTAAGTGTGGTGAACTACGTGGTAAGAACGCCAGATAGAAGGAAAACCCATCGAGTGTGTCATGTGAATATGCTCAAAAGGTACTTTGAAAGGGAAGGAGAGAAAAAGGAGGAAGTTTTAATGATTCTAACTCGAAGGAAAGAACCAAATCCAGATGACTTTGAATTTGACATACCTCAAATGAATTTTTTTTTTTTTCTGCAGCTATAGTCCCATTTACAGTTGACCTGATGACAGGGTAGGTTGCCCTTAGTCACTCCACTGATGAGTATGGTCCGATTGCATCATTGTACGTAGGCCGAACATCCGACCGCAGGGGTCGCGTTCCACGGTCCTTCTCCTGGGCTTTGACTGGTGCATTGTAAGGTGTCTCCTCGACAGGGGTGATGAGTCCGTCTTCCCTTGGGGCCGCAGGTTCTTCGCTTGGCCTCCTCCAGTTTCCAAAGGTCCCAGCAGGGTTACGATAATAAGGCTGTCCTTCATCCCGTGAATGATGCGGAAGTTATTACCTGGGGCTTGAAACAGAGAGTTATTCTCTATTGCATTTTCACAACCTTACAATGGTGGATGTGGATCCAGGCATTTCTGCCTTCCACTTTTACAGCAGTGGGAGTAGTGAGTAGGACCTGGTGTGGTCCTTCCCATCGGGGTTCTAATCCTTTCCAAACCAAATTACGAATCAGAACATACTCCCCCGGATTAATAGTGACAGAACTGGACAAGGGAGGTATCTCCTCATAAGCGGCTCGTACCCGTGAATGGAGGCCCTTTAGTACTTTAGTCAAGGCTATCACATAGTTGGCCATTTCAGTAGTCATATGATGAAACTGTACTTCCTTATGTTTCCCTTGATCCCAAGGAGTACGCAAGGGTCTTCCGTATAAAATTTCGGCGGAACTCAGTCGTGTCTTTCCAGCTGGGGTTGCACGTATTTGGAAGAGGGCAATAGGCAATAATTTGAGCCAAGTGGCTCCAGTCTCTGCCTGTAGTTTTGCTAGTTTTGTTTTTAATGTTTGATTAGCCCTTTCTACCATTCCTGCTGCTTGGGGTCGGTATGCGCAATGTAATTGTTGTTTTATTCCCAGCTGAGTACAAAATTCCTCATTGATCTGTCCCACAAAATGAGGTCCATTATCAGAGCTTAATCGATATGGAATCCCAAATCTAGGAACAATTTCTCACATCAAACTTTTACTACCGTGGAAGCTTTGTTATCTACAGTGGGGTAAGCTTCTATCCATTTGCTAAATACATCAACAATAACTAATACATGTTTATAACATCTTTCCAACTCAATGCAATCCATCTGGAGTGTCTCAAAGGGACCTTCCGGTAGCGGGGTTTTACCCATTTTACAGGGTATTGCTTTACCAGGATTATACTGCTGACATACTAGGCAACGACTGCTAATGTTTTGTGCTATGTCTTGCAGTCTTGGATGCCACCATGTTTTTAGCAATACATCACCCGTAGCTCGCGCACCACAATGAGTTGCAAAGTGAACACATTCGGTAACCCAGGGTGCTAATGCATCGGGCATACAAGATTGCCCTGCCGGGGTGACCCACAATTTGTTTACAGGATCATAACAACATCCCAATTCTTCCCACAATCGTTTTACACAGCCAGGAGCGTCCTCCTGTAATTGAATGACGTCAGTGATGGTCGGCATTGGCTTTTCAGAGGGAGACTGACCCTTTGAGCTTTTAGTCTGGCCCATCATTTTTGGTACCACCTTGTCTTTTAAGCGAGAAGCCTCTTTGGCTTGGTGATCCGCTTGCCGATTACCCGCGTCCACCAGTGTTTTGCCTGTCGTATGGGCAGCGCACTTTATTACGGCTATTTGTTTAGGGAGCATTAAAGCCTGTAGTAATTGTGTAACTAACTTTGTGGGATATCTGAGTGCCTGCAGATGTAAGAAATCCCCTGTTCTTCCATAATTGACCGAAGTTGTGTGTGACTCCAAATGCGTATCTGGAGTCTGTGTAAATGTTTATTTTCTTATTCTCTCCTAACACGCACGCTCGGATAAGTGCAAAAAGTTCAGCCTGTTGGGCGGAAAAGGGAGTTTCGAATGCTGCTGCTTCAAGTGTTTCTCCTTGTTGGTTAACAATTGCATACCCTGATAATCTAACCCCCCTTTCACCGATGGATGAACTACCATCGGTGAATAGGTTCAGATCAGCATTTGGTATTGGAGAATCAGTGAGATCAACGCATAACGACGCATCGTCTTGTCAGAGAGAAAGACAGTCATGAGTCTCAGTGAGACTCAGTGGCGTTAGGCAGGTCGGAAAGGAAACTAGCGGGGTTAATAGTAGTGCAGTGCCGGAACTGACGTTTCGGGTTATTGAGGAGAGAAATCTCATTTATTTTGACGCGCCATAGTTAGGTACTGAGCCTGAAGTTGACCGAGCAGGGCCGTGACTGAATATGAACTATAAATAACAATATCCTGCTGAAGAGTGAGATTAGCCGCTGACTGGAGACTGTTATAAATAGAGGCTAAAATCTGAGTACATCCAGGATAGCCGAGTGCAACTGGATCAAGTTTAGACGAGTAATAAGCTATCGGATGGTGGCGATCCCCATGTTTCTAGGTAAGTACCGCGGTGGCACAACCGGCTAAAACAGTACAATAAAGTTGGAAAGGTCGATCATAAAGGGGGCGTCCTAGTGCTGGCGCCCTCATTAAGGCGTCTTTTAGCCGATGGAAGACCTCTTGGGCTTCCGTACTTAACTGGAACTCTCCAGCGTTATTGGTGTATGGGGTCAATAGCCGGGTATCTAGGGCAATATTCGGAATCCATTGCCGACAATTAACCATTCCGAGCCATTTACGGACATCCTTAGCCGTTGTGGGTGCAGGGTACTGACAAATGGGCTGAACTCGACTTGGTGATAGCGCCCGTGTATCGGCGGATTAAAGGATACCCAGAAACCGGACTGTTGGTTGGGCTACTACTACTTTGGCGGGTGACACAACGTATCCTAAAATTGAAACGTAATTTAATAATTGAGCCGTATCTTCTTTACAACTTTGTTCTGACGGGCTTGCGATCAGTAAATCGTCAACATACTGTACGAGGGTGGATCCCCTTTTAATTCCAGGGACTGTAATTGTTGTTGGAGACAGCGGGAGAAAAGAGTAGGCGAATGTATAAATCCTTGAGGCAACCTAGTTAGTCCATGTGTATTGTTGATTTTGATATGCAAAGGCAAAGAGATACTGTGAATCCGGGTGCAAGGGGAGGGCGAAAAAGGCATGCTGGAGATCCACCAGGGAAAATGTTGTAGCGTCCGCTGGGACTTGGGCTAAAATGTGGGCTGGATTTGGGACCAATGCGTGAAGGGGTTGCACAATGGCATTAATTGAGCGCAGATCTTGGACGAGGCGATATTGATCTGGCTTGCTGGGCTTCGGGACTGCTAGTATTGGAGTATTACAAGGAGAGTGACACGGAACCAAAACTTGTTGCCGAATAAGATTCTGTATAAGTGCCTCTAGTGAATTCTACAGGTATAGTCAAGAACTGTCAACTTAAGAGAACAGTCATTATTCTGAATATTGCTTTATTAATTTTAAGAAACCAACATATCTTGCTAGTAGTGCCTTCTTTAATAGAATCGACGAATTCATCTACAGAAAACCTATATGTTTAATAAGTTATGGTGTTTGATATTTTAAAATAAATGTTTAGAATTAGCCTGGAAATTAAAACTTCAAACAATGTGGAAGCTGGTTTTTAAAAAAAAAACTCTAATTAAAGGCAAATCTATATTCCAAAAGAACAGACCGTTCAAGGACATTTGATAACGGGAATTTGGCAGCAATCCAACTTTTACTCCCAGTCCATTTGAGTGACAATTATTTTTTTAAAAAAAAAGTTTGGAGATGCGAATGGCATCATTCCAAGCTATACGCCTTTTTGTCTCTGCAAGAAAATTAACCCTTTCAACAAGCTTTTGTGCATAATCCAGAAGATGTCAAAGTGCAAAATGTTGTACTTTCATTCCCAATAACTCTAAAGAAGTTAAAGATTTGGCATTACATGTCCAAAAAGAAATCTAAAAACTTGATCCACCCCAATTTATCTTCCAACTGTACCCCCAATCGATGAATTTGAGCTGAAATACTATTATTGAAATGTTACTGATCGATCAACTGTTTGACTGTATTATATTGTATAATTTATTAATACCGAATCAGTATCAAACCCGACTAATTTATTAATTATAATAATTATTTTGAAATGCCTGGTTGTTGAGCCCTGTGGTTGGCAGGGTTGTATGCCATTTAGTTTATAACTCCCACCTGAATTGGACCTACCAAAAGGCATCACCTCGAGATCTTTCATGGCATGAAAAACGCCCCAGTCACATTTCAACGGTTAACTAACAAAGTCGTTTCAGGATTATCCAATTGTGCGGCATACATCGACGATCTGGTAATTTTCAGTCAGACATGGAAAGAACATTTAAAACATCTGATGGAGTTGTTTCAGGATGTGGGTTTGATGGTAAACCTAGCCAAAAGTTAATTCGCAAAAGCCCAAGTCATTTTCCTTGGCCATACAATCGGACAGGGTCGAATGGTCCCATGGAATGTGAAAACAAAAGTTATTAGGGAGTTTCCAATACCCTCGAAACAAAGGGAAGTAATGCGATTTCTTGACATGAGTGGATTTTACCGGAAATATGTGCCGAACGTTAGCAGTATGGTTGCGCCACTGACGGACTTGCTAAAGAAACGTAGCAGATTTAAATGGACAGCAAAGTGTCAACAGGCATTTGACTGCCTGAAGGCTGTGTTAACCAGTGCTCCTGTGTTGGAGAATTACCAGGGGCTCTGTGATCGGATTGAACTAAAGTATCTGATCTTAAAGAGAAATGCCGAGGCATAGAGAAATGGATGGATCATGCAGAGACCTTCTTGTCCAAAGAGACTCTCAATCAAGAGGGATCCCAGTTGGAGGAAGAAGAACTGAAGTGGACTATGTTATTATAAATGTTTGCGTGTTTTGTTTTGTCGAACAAAAAGTATATTTACTGTCAATATTTCTTAAAGAAAAGTGAAAAGGTGAAAAATGAAATCATCTTGAAGTTGATGGTTTACTTTTTTTCTTGGGGGGAGGTGTCATGTGAGAGTCCCTTAAAGAAAAGTGTGTTTTATCATATGGATGCAGTGATGTCATTGTGTGGGTGGAGCTGGAATGTGATTCTGCTTTTTACTTTTGTTTTGAGCTGGAAGCTCTTTTTGGCTCTGTTTTAGTTTTGCTTTCAGTTGGAGAGCTGCATTCAAACCAAACAGATGTATACTCTCTATGTTAAACAAGGTGTTTAGATCACTTGATAATTTAAAAGTGATAATTGGTCTCTGTAGAGAATTCAAGCCTACTGTCTTTGTTAAAAAGTGTTTTGGCTTATGGATGTTGTTTGGAAAGTTACTAAGGGTTACCTATAGAGTTCTGTATCTTTTTGGGGGGGTTATCAGTGTTGGTAGTTGGTATGACGTTTAGTGTGGGTTTATAAAATGTTAACTGGATTCATAGAATAAACATTGTTTTGTTTTAAAAAAAATACTTTAGATCTCTGTTGCATTACACCTGTAAAGTGGCCCTTGTGCTCCCCATAACCAAAATCTATGAAAAGTTGTAGGTCAGGTGAACTCGAGGTGATGCCTTTTGGTAGGTCCAATTCAGATGGGAGTTATAAACTAAATGGCAGAACCATCAGGAGCATAGACACACCGAGATCTGGGCATGCGGATCCACAGATACTTAAGCGACAGCACAGGTGGAAATGGTGGTAAAGAACGCATATGGCATGCTTGCCTTCATCAGAGGGTCATCGAGTATAAAAGTTCTTAAACTATATAGAACATTGGTTAGGCTACATTCAGAATACTGTCTAATTCTGGTCACCACACTACCAGAATGACGTGGAGGCTTTGGAGAGAGTACAGAAAAGGTTTTGCAGGATGTTGCCTGGTATGGAGGGTATTAGCTATGAGGAGAGATTGAATAAACTGTGATTGTTCTCCATAGAAAGACGGATGCTGAGGGGTGACCTGATAGAAGTTCATAAAATTGAAGGGTGTAGATAGGGTGAACAGTTGGAGGCTTTTTCCCAAGGTGGAAATGACAATTACAAGGGGGCACAAGTTCAAGGTGAGGGGGGATAGGTTCAGTGGAGATGTGCAGGGAAAGATTTTTACACCGAGGGTGGTGGTGGCTTGGACTGCACTGCCAAGTGAGGTGGTTGAGGCAGATACGTTAGTGACATTTAAGACTTATCTAGATAGACACATAAACAGACGGGGTAATATGGGCAGTTGGTTTAGATAGGACACGTGATCGGCACAAGCTTGGAAGGCCGAAGGGTTTGTTCCTGTGCTGTATTCTTTTTACACATATGGCAGGAATGTTGTAATTTGCATGAAAGCAGTTTGGTTTCTTTTCTTGCCTAATTGCTTGCAACTCTACTGTATTAGTATTTGATCTGGGAATAGCTTAGAATGGGGCATGGTTAGGCCAAGGCAACTACAAAGACTGAGAGGAGAACGGGCTACTAAAAGGAAAATTGAAAGTTGAATCTGTGTTCATTTCTCTTTTGTCTCTCGCTTAATTTATGTCTGCGAGACTTCCGGTTGCGGCTATGCCTAGGTAGGTCGCACGTTCGGCAGCTCCTGCCGGGAACGGACCTTTGGGCTCTTCAGAGGGGCCTCAACGGCAATTGTTCGACGGCTTCCCGTGTGGGAAGGTGACCGCAAGGTCCCCCGACATTATATGGATTGGACCAGGAGTGGAGCGGCTAAAAAAGTGATCCTGGTGCAGTGAAAAGTGCGAAGGAGGAAAAGCAAGATGGCGGTGGGTGGAGACCAAGCAGCGTGGTCGCAGGAGCAGCAGGAGTTTCTTAAACACTGCTTTGAGGAGCTGAAGACAGAAATGCTGGTGCCAATGAAGGCAGCGATTGAGAAGCTTGTGGAGACCCAGAAGGCCCATGGGGCGGCGACCCGGGAGGTGCGGCAAAAAGCTTCGGAGAACGAGGACGAGATCTTGGGCCTGGCGGTGAAGGTGGAGGCGCACGAGGCGCTGCACACGAGGTGGGCGGAAAAATTCGAGGACCTGGAGAATCGGTCGAGGAGGAAGAATCTTTGGATTCAGGGTCTCCCTGAAGGAGTGATGGGGCCCGATGCCAGGGCATATATCAGCGCGATGCTCAATTCGCTGATGGGCGCGGGAACTTTTCCGAGGCCCCTGGAGCTGGATGGGGCTCATCGGGTCCTGGCAAGGAGACCCAAAGCCAATGATCCGCCAAGGGCTGTAATGGTGAGGTTCCACCGCTTTATGGACAGAGTGTGTGTCCTGAGATGGGCCAAAAAAGAGCGGAGCAGCAGGTGGGAGAACACAGAGATCTGAATTTATCAGGACTGGAGTGCGGAGGTGGCTAAGAAGAGGGCTGGTTTCAACCGGGCTAAGGCGGTGCTCCATCGGAAGGGTGTGAAGTTCGGGACGCTGCAGCCAGCGCAATTGTGGGTCACGTTCCAAGATCGGCACCACTATTTTGAAACGCCTGATGAGGCATGGAACTTTATACAGACTGAAAAGTTGGATCAAATTGAGGGTTTGGCGTGGGGGGATGTTTACTGTGTTTACCGCGTTTGGGGAATGTTCTTTTTTTTTGAGTGCTGGGTGGGGATGGGTGAATGGATTTGATGTGGGGGCTGTGGGAGAGTGTGGGCATCGGTGTTGGAGGGGCAGGGCCCCACGGAGGAAGAGGGTGGGGGTGGAGGCCCGAGGGTGGGAAGTTGGGGTAAGGCTGCAAAAAGGAGCTGGGGCGGGGGGGGGGGGCTCAGGAAAGCGCGGGCTTTTTCCCGCGTTAAGGAAGGATGGGGGCGGGGTCGGGGGGGAAGGGCAGTGCTGGAGAGGAGTGCACACTGATTGCCAAGGGGTGGGGGGATTCTCACACTGGGGTGTCGATGGAATGGCGGGAGAGGCCGGGGTCAGCAGGAGTTAATCACCATTAGGGCCCACAGGGAGAAGAGAGAGGGGAGGGAGAGGGAGAGGTTGGTGGGGGAGATTCTAAGGGTAGACAGGAGGTACGCAGAGGCATTCGAGGAGGGGCTACTTAGGGAGTGACGGAACCTCCAGATGGAATTCGACCTGTTGACCACGGGGAAAGCAGAGGCACAGTGGAGGAAAGCGCAGGGGGCGATGTATGAATATGGGGAGAAGGCGAGTCGTATGCTGGCACATCAGCTTCGTAAGAGGGAGGTAGCGAGGGAGATTGGTGGAGTTAAGGATAGAGGGGTAGAGGGGGGAATACGGTGCGGAGTGCGGTGAGAATAAACGAGGTATTTAGGGACTTCTATGGGGATCTGTACAGGTCTGAGCCCCCAGCGGGGGAGGAGGGGATGCGACGATTCCTAGATCAGCTGAGGTTCCCGATGGTGGAGGAGGAGGTGGCTGGTTTGGGGGCGCCGATTGGGCTGGAGGTGCTGGTTAAAGGACTGGGGAGCATGCAGGCGGGGAAGGCTCCGGGGCCGGATGGGTTCCCGGTTCAATTCTGCAGGAAATACGTGGACCTGCTGGGCCCGTTGCGAGTGAGGACTTTTAAGAAGGCGAGGGAGGGGGAGGACCTTGCCCCCGACAATGTCCAGGGTGCTGATTTCTTTGTTCTTGAAGCGGGACAAGGATCCATTGCAATGTGGGTCGTATAGTCCGATCTCGCTCCTCAATGTTGGTGCTAAGTTGCTGGCGAAGGTGCTGGCTACGAGAATTGAGGACTGTGTCCCTGGGGTGATTCATGAGGACCAGACAGGATTTGTGAAGGGTAGGCAGCTGAACACAAAGGTGCGCAGGCTCCTCAATGTGATTATGATGCCCTCGGTGGAGGGGGAAGCGGAGCTAGTGGCAGCTATGGACGCGGAGAAAGCCTTTGATCGGGTGGAGTGGGAGTATCTTTGGGAAGTGTTGCGGAGGTTTGAGTTCGGGGAGTGGTTCATCAGTTGGGTCAGGCTACTATATAGAGCCCCAGTGGCGAGTGTGACTACGAACCGGCGGAGGTCGGAGTACTTTCGCCTGGACCGGGGGCGAGGCAGGGGTGCCCCTTATCCCCCTTGTTGTTTGCACTGGCAATTGAGCCGTTGGCCATGGCACTGAGGGAGTCCAGGTAATGGAGGGGACTGGTCTGGGGGGGGGGGGGGGGGGTGAGTAACACCTGGTGTCGTTGTATGCCGACGACCTGTTGTATGTGGCGGATCCAATGGAGGAGATGGCGGAGGTCATGGGGATCCTTAGGGAGTTTGGGGACTTTTCGGGGTATAAACTCAACGTAGGGAAGAGTGAGCTCTTTGTGGTGCATTCAGGGGACAATGGAAGGGGGATAGACGAGCTACCGCTGAGGAGGGCGGAAAGGAGCTTTCGGTACCTAGGGATCCAAGTAGCTAGGAGTTGGGGGGCCCTGCACAAGCTCAATTTGACGCGGTTGGTGGAGCAGATTGTGGAGGATTTTAAAAGATGGGATATGCTGCCACACTCACTAGCGGGTAGGGTGCAGTCGGTCAAAATGACGGTCCTCCCGAGGTTTCTCTTTGTGTTCCAGTGCCTTCCCATTATGATCCCCAAGGCCTTTTTCAAACGGGTAAGCAGGAGCATCATGGGATTTGTGTGGGCAAATAAGACCCCGAGGGTGAAGAGAGTGTTTCTAGAGCGTAGCAGGGACAGGGGGGTGCTGGCGCTGCCGAATCTGTGTGGCTATTATTGGGCAGCCAATATGGCGATGATCCGTAAGTAGGTAATGGAGGGAGAGGGTGCGGCGTGGAAGAGGCTAGAGATGGCGTCCTGTGTGGGCACGAGCCTGAGGGCGCTGGTGACTGCACCGCTGCCGCTCTCGCCGACAAGGTACACTACGAGTCCGGTGGTGGCAGCGATGCTGAAGATCTGTGGGCACTGGAGGCGACACGGGCGAGGTGGGAGCCTCGGTTTGGTCCCCGATTCGGGAGAATCATCGGTTCGTCCCGGAAGGATGGAAGGGGGGGTTTTGGAGCTGGCATCGGGCAGGGATTAGAAGAATGGGGGACCTGTTTATAGATGGGACGTTTGCGAGCCGAGGGGCGCTGGAGAGAGAAGTTTGGGCTATCCCTGGGAAACGCTTTCAGGTACATGCAAGTGAGGCGGCAGGTGAGGGAATTCCTGCTGCTTCCGGCACGTGAGATTCAGGACAGGTGACTTCGGGTGTATGGGTTGGAGAAGGCAAGGTTTCAGCGATTTACCAGGAGCTGAAGGAAGAGGAGGAGGCCTCGGTGGAGGACTTAAAGGGCAAGTGGGAGAAGGAGCTTCGGGAGGAGATAGTTGAGGGTCTGTGGGCTGATGCCCTGAGTAGGGTTAATTCTTCCTCTTGTGCCAGGTTCAGCCCAATACAGTTCAAAGTTACTCACAGAGCGCATATGACAGGGGCGAGGTTGAGTAGGTTCTTTGGGGTGGAGATCAGATGTGGAAGGTGCTCGGGGAGCCCAGAAAATCACGTCCATATGTTCTGGTCATGCCCGGCGCTGGATGGGTTTTGGAGGGGTTTTGCGAGGACTCTGTCCAAGGTGGTGAACGCCCGGGTCAAGCCGAGCTGGGGATTGGCATTATTTGGGGTATCGGACGAGCCGGGAGTGCAGGAGGCGAAAGAGGCCGGTATTCTGGCCTTTGCGTCCCTGGTAGCCCGGCAGAGGATTTTGCTACTCTGGAAAGATGCAAAGCCCCCTCGTGTGGAAGCTTGGATCAATTACATGGCAGGGTTCATCAAGCTGGAGAGGATAAAGTTTGCCTTGCGAGGGTCTGTGCAAGGGTTCTCCAGGCGGTGCGAACCGTTCCTAGACTATCTCGTGGAGCGTTTGGAGGAGGTCAGCAGCAGCAGCCCAAGGGAGGGGGGGGTTCTTTTGAGGTGGGGGGGGGGTTCCCTATTTGTGTTTTTAAATGTTATATGGGGGTTATTGTATATGGGGGAAATCCAATGTCTGATTGTTGTGTTCTTGTTTATTTTTGTTGGGTGGGGGGGGGGGGGGGGGTTTGTTGAAAATTCGTTGAAAAATTTGAATAAATATATATTTTTAAAAAAAATGTATGTCTGCGTACCTTTTTGGGCATTGCTTGTAGAGAGGTTGACGGTTGCTGGTTTAATTTTGGCATTGAGAATCATCCAGTTTCAAGCTAAGTTGACAATTGACTCTGGGTCCAATTTGGTGACCAGATCATAAGCTCACTAATTGGTTGGTCTGTGGCACTCCATAGTTTCATGCTTCATAGCTCTGGCAACAGATATTAAGGATTTGATTGCTTTGAGGTATAAGATGGTCATAAAGCAGCACTGTCAGATGCAAACCAAAAGAGAAAATGCTGGAAAATCTCAGCAGGTCTGGCAGCATATGTAGGGAGAGAAAAGAGCTAACGTTTTGAGTCCAGGTGACCCTTTGTCAAAGCTGACAGAAGTAATGCTGTGCATTCATTCTGGGCTTGTTGTTTATACGTACGAAGATAAAGAATGTTCAGAATAATTTTGCTCGGTTCAGAGCATTCCTTAATTTATAAATGGTTTTCTCCTATAATTTTACGATTCTAGGAAATAGCTGAAAAGGCATGGCAATTATCAACAATGAAATACAACATTAGGGAACACATTTCAATATATTTCTTTCTATTTAGCACTTCTAAATTCCCTATCATTGCAGATTGAACAGGAAAAACTGGCTACCATAAAGAAACAAGATGAAGAGAAGGAAAAAAAGGACAAGGAAGACAAAGAAAACCGAGAAAAAAGGGATCGTTCCCGAAGTCCAAAGAGGTGATGATTAAGAATGCAGTCTACATTGTAAGGTTATGGTTGAGTTCAGTAGTTGCATGGTGCATATATAGAGTAGACCTCTTAATTCAGTCTACCAATTGAGATAATATGGTATTTAATTTATTAGCTTGATAAATCCATGATTTCCCAATGGAACGATGCGCAGGCAGACCAGCATATAATGCACCAGTGCTACCTTCAATTCTTGCAGTATATATGCCGTGCAAAACAGATGCACTCGGAAGGATAATATATTCTCCTGTTCACATCCCCTTTTTTACCATACAGAACATCTTATTTACTATAACCCAAGGCATTTTTGCATATATTGGTCAATTGAAGTGTTAATGACAGTGCTGTGTATTTAGGTTTAGTGTGAAATAAATATTCTAGCTAATAAAATAGAACATAGAATTCCTAGAGTGCAGAAGGAGGCCATTTGGCCTATTGAGTCTGCACCGACCGTCTGAAAAAGCACCCTACTGAGGCCCATGCCCTCACCCTATTCCTGTAAACACCTGCACATCTTTGGATATTTAAGGGACAATTTAGTATGGCCAATCCACCTAAACTCCATATCTTTGAACTGTGGGAGGAAACCGGGGCACCCAGAGGAAACACAGGCAGACACGGGAGAATAGTGCAAACTCCACACTGTCACCCAAGGCCGTACTCAAACTCGGGTCCCTGGTGGTGTGAGGCAGCAGTGCTAACCACTGTACCACTGTGCTGCCCCATGAATATTTGGTATGCATTTTTTTCAGGGCTGGCAACAAGGTTTTAGTTTCTCTTTGAAAATAGTCCACGCCTTTTTTAAAAAAAAAAATGTTTATTCAGATTTTTCCAACAACATTTTTAACAACCCCCCCCCCCCCCCCCCACTCCATAACAAAAAGAACACAAACACAACAATCGAAAATAAGACAAAACTTAAACATTGGGTTTCCCCCGTATATAGTAACCCCCCCCATATGACTTTCAAAGGTACCCTTGGGGAAGCCCCCCCCCCCCACCCAGATACCCCCCTCGAAAGAGACCCTCCCCCCCCCCCCCACCACCCTTGGGTTGCTGCTGCTGCTGACCTCCTCCTAACGCTCCGCGAGATAGTCTAGGAACGGTTGCCATCGCCTGAAGAACCCCTGCACAGACCCTCTCAAGGCAAAACTTTATCCTCTCCAGCTTAATGAACCCTGCCATGTCATTTATCCAGGCTTCCACACTGGGGGCTTCGCGTCCTTTCATAATAGCAAGATCCTCCGCCGGGCTACCAGGGACGCAAAGGCCAGGATACCGGCCTCTTTCGCCTCCTGCACTCCCGGCACGTCCGTTACCCCAAATAGTGCCAACCCCCAACTCGGCTTGACCTGGACTTTCACCACCTTGGACATAGTCCTCGCGAAACCCCTCCAGAACCCATCCCTTGCGGGCACGACCGGAACATGTGGACGTGATTCGCCGGGCTTCCGAGCACCTCCCACACCTGTCCTCCATCCCAAAGAACCTACTCAACCTCGCCCCTGTCATATGCGCTCTGTGAGTAACCTTAAATTGTATTAGGCTGAGCCTGGCGCAAGAGGAATTAACCCTACTCAGGGCATCAGCCCACAGACCCTCATCTATCCCCTCCCCAAGCTCCTCCTCCCACTTGCCCTTTAACTCCTCTACCGAGGCCGCCTCCTCCTCTTTCATCTCCTGATAGATCGCCGAAACCTTGCCTTCTCCGACCCATACACCCGAAATCACCCTGTCCTGAATCCTCTGTGCCGGGAGCAAAGGGAATTCCCTCACCTGCCGCCTCACAAACGCCCTCACTTGCATATACCTGAATGTATTTCCCGGGGGTAACCCAAACTTCTCCTCCAGCGCCCCTAGACTCGCAAACGTCCCATCTATAAAAAGGTCCCCCATTCTTCTAATCCCTGCCCGATGCCAGCTCCGAAACCCCCCATCCATCCTTCCCGGGATGAACCGATGGTTCTCCCGAATCGGGGACCAAACTGAGGTTCCCACCTCGCCCCATGCCGTCTCCACTGCCCCCAGATCTTCAACGTTGCCACCACCACTGGACTGATGGTGTACCTTGTCGGCGAGAGCGGCAGCGGTGCCGTCACCAGTGCCCTCAGGCTCGCGCCCCGCACAACGCCATCTCCCACCCCTTCCACGCCGCCCCCTTTCCCTCTATTACCCACTTTCGGATCATCGCCACGTTGGCTGCCCAATAATAGCCGCACAGATTTGGCAGCGCCAGCCCCCCCTGTCCCTGCTACGTTCCAGAAACACCCTCTTTACCCTCGGGGTCTTATTTGCCCACATGAAACCCACGATGCTCCTACCTACCCGTTTAAAAAAAGCCTTGGTAATCATAATGGGAAGGCACTGGAACACAAAGAGAAACCTCGGGAGGACCATCGTTTTAACCGACTGTACCCTGCCCGCTAGCGAGAGTGGCAGCACATCCCATCTTTTGAAATCCTCCTCCATCTGCTTCACCAACCGCGTCAAATTGAGCTTGTGCAGGGCCCCCCAACTCTTAGCTACTTGGATCCCCAAGTACCGAAGGTTCCTTTCCGCCCTCTTCAATGGTAGGTCGTCTATCCCCCTTCCCTGGTCCCCTGGATGCACCACAAAGAGCTCACTTTTCCCTACGTTGAGCTTATAGCCCGAGAAGTCCCCAAACTCCCTTAGGATCCACATGTCCTCCACCATCCCCTCCACTGGATCTGCCACATACAGCAACAGGTCGTCCGCATACAGCGACACCCGATGTTCCTCTCCCCCTCGGACCAATCCCCTCCATTTCCTGGACTCCCTTAGTGCCATGGCCAAAGGCTCAATTGCCAATGCAAACAACAAGGGGGACAGGGGGCACCCCTGCCTCGTCCCTCGGTACAGCCGAAAGTACTCCGACCTCCGCCGATTCGTAGCCACACTCGCCACCGGGGCTCTATATAGCAGCCTGACCCAACTGATGAACCCCTCCCCAAACCCAAACCTCCGCAACACTTCCCAAAGATACTCCCACTCCACCCGGTCGAAGGCCTTCTCCGTGTCCATAGCTGCCACTACCTCCGCTTCTCCCTCCACCGATGGCATCATAATCACGTTGAGGAGCCTCCGCACATTAGTGTTTAACTGCCTGCCCCTTACAAATCCCGCCTGGTCCTCATGGACCACCCCGGGACACAGTCCTCAATTCTCATAGCCAGCACTTTTGCCAGCAACTTAGCATTCACATTGAGGAGTGAGATCGGTCTATACGACCCACATTGCAGTGGGTCCTTGTCCCGCTTCAGGATCAGAGAGATCAGCGCCCCGGACATTGTCGGGGGCAGGGTCCCCCCCCCCCTCCCTTGCCTCATTGAAAGTCCTCACTAGCAACGGGCCTAGCAGGTCCACATATTTCCTATAAAACTTGACCGGGAACCCACCTGGCCCCGGGGCCTTCCCTGCCTGCATGTTCCCCTATCCTTTAACCAGCTCCTCCAACCCAATTGGTGCCCCTAAACCAGCCACCTTCTGCTCCTCCACCCTCGGAAACCTCAGTTGATCCAGAAATCGTCGCATCCCCTCTTCCCCCGCTGGGGGCTCAGATCTGTACAGCTCCTCCTAGAAGTCCTTGAATACCTCATTTACTCTCACCGCACTCCGCACCGTATTCCCCCCGCTATCCTTAACTCCACCTATCTCCCTCGCTGCCTCCCTCTTACGAAGCCGGTGTGCCAGCATCTGGCTCGACTTCTCCCCATACTCGTATGTCGCCCCCTGTGCTTTCCTCCACTGTGCCTCTGCTTTCCCTGTGGTCAACAGGTCAAACTCCGTCTGGAGGCTTCGCCGCTCCCTGAGTAGTCCCTCCTTGGGGCCTGACCTGATCTGCCACCTTCAAATGTGTCTCCTGAAGCATGACCACGTCTGCCTTCAGCCCCTTTAAGTGCGCGAACACTCGGGCCCTCTTAACCGGCCCATTCAGGCCCCTCACATCTCACATTCCAAGTTATCAGCTGGATTGGGGGGCTGCTCAGCCCCCATCCCCCTGCTGACTAGCCATCTCCATTTCTAGGCCAGTCACGTGCCCGTGCCTCCCGCACCCTCCAGTCCCCCAGACGGCGGACCCCCGCCCCGACCACTTCTCCTATTTCCAGTTCCCCTTTGGCCAATGCAGCAGCAACCCTATACCCCCCCCCCCTCGCGCGCCCCCCCCCTCCCCCCGCTATATCCATATCTAGCTCTTTTGCTCCCCCCATAACACTCCCGTAAATCAGCTGACTCCTGCTGACCCCAGCCTCTCCCGCCTTCCCATCGACCCCCCAGAGTGGGAATCCCTCCTCCCTGGCAGTCAGGGTGCGCTCCTCTCCAGTACCCCCCCCCCCCCCCCCCCCCCCCCCCCCCCCCACCCACTGACCCCCACCTCCGTCCTTCATTTTCCCGCGCTTTCCTGAGCCGGCCCCGCTCCCTCTGGTGCTGCTCCTTTTGCGGCTTTACCTCAATTCCCCATCCCAGGGCCTCCCCTCCCTCCAACACCGACGCCCACACTCTCCCACAGTCTCCTCATCAAATCCCTTCATCCATCCCTATCCAGCACCCAACCAAGGGAACATTCCCTACACGTAGTTAAAACCATATATACAGCAAACATCCCCCCATCAACAACAAACCCTCAATTTGAGTCCAACTTTTCAGTCTGTATAAAACTCCAAGCCTCCTCGGGCGTTTCGAAATAGTGGTGCCGATCCTGGAATGTGACCCACAATCGCGCTGGCTGCAGCATACCGAACTTCACCCCCTTCCGATGAAGCACCGCCTTAGCCCGATTAAAGCCAGCTCTCTTCTTGGCCACCTCTGCACTCCAGTCCTGGTACATTTGGATCTCCGTGTTCTCCCACCTGCTGCTCCGCTCTTTCTTGGCCCATCTCAGGGGACACTCTCTGTCCATAAAGCGGTGAAACCTCACCACTACAGCCCTTGGCGGCTTGTTGGCCTTGGGTCTCCTTGCCAGAACCCGATGCGCCCCATCTAGCTCCAGGGGCCTCGGGAAGGCTCCCGCGCCCATCAGCGAATTGAGCATCGTGCTCACATATGCCCCGGCATCGGGCCCCTCCACTCCTTCAGGGAGACCCAGAATCCAAAGATTCTTCCTCCTCGACCTCTTCTCCAGGTCCTCAAATCTTTCCGCTCACCTCTTGTGCAGTGCCTCGTGTGCCTCCACCTTCGCCGCCAGGCTCAAGATCTCGTCGTCGTTCTCCGAGGCTTTTTGCCACACCTATCGGATCGCCGCTCATTGGGCCTTCTCGGTCTCCACTAGCTTCTCAATCGCCGCCTTCATTGGCGCCAGCATTTCGGTTTTCAGCTCCTCAAAGCAGCGTTTAAGAAACCCCTGCTGCTCCTGCGACCACTGCGCCCATGCTGCTTGGTCTCCACCCGCCGCCATCTTGCTTTTTCTCCCTCTCACTTTTTGCTGCTCCAAGATCCCTTTTTTCAGCGCACCACTCCTGGTCCAATCCATATACTGTCGGGGGGACCTTGCTGTCACCTTCCCACACTGGAAGCCGTCGAACAAGTGCCGTTAGGGCCCCTCTAGAGAGCCCAAAAGTCCGTTCCCGGCGGGAGCTGCCGAACGTGCGACCTACTTAGGCATAGCAGCAACCGGACAGTCGTCCACGCCTTTTTTAACGAAAATGGTTTTGATAGTATTATTATGTTCACTCATTATACCTCCTTTTTGTCTATCGTTAATATTTCTGCAGTTTAACCATCTCCTGTTTTATACTTTTATGGAACATTATATTTCTTCGTCTGTGTTTATTTACCCCCTCACTTCCCTTTTTCAGTTCCTTTTTAATTGCTCCTCGATAATGGCTTCTAGTTTTGACTGAGTCCAAACCTGAGTTATTATATTGTCTGTCCATAGATGCTGTCTTAAGTGCTGAGTATTTTTCATCATGCTTTATTATTATTTTGCTTATGTATCCAATTCTTTCAATTAAGCACTTAACTACCCATTATATCAGTGGCTCATCTATGAAATGCTTTGGTTACGGGCATATTTGCTCAATGTTGTCGTGACTGGTCTCTGCTTGAAGCTTCTTTCTTATTGCTAAACAAGCCAGAGTGAGGTCTGTCTCACTGATCATTAACCCTTTTTATTGTGAGAATAAGGAGAAATGCTACAGATCCCAAAAGCAAGATCTCCAGTATCACCTGTAGAATATTAAAAAATTACGCCTGTCCCCCCGTCCCCCCCCATCAAAGAATTGTTGTCACCTCAATAGAAGTATACCACATGGCGTTTCGAACATTACCATTCTGATGTGGAATTCCAAAAGGAGGTTGAAACCGTTTTTCAACCTTCTGGCTCCAAAGTTCAACCTTCCAACTCTTCTGGTTTAATATTAAGTGGCTGCCTCCTCTTCAAAGCTTTCACAGCTATGCAACAGTTCATACACAAAAGAGCTGGTCTTCAGGGCTTTAACCCACCTCCACCCCACTGAGTTAAACATCCTTCCTTAAATATCTTCGCACTTTCATCTCCGGTTCGTTGTCCTCGAGCACCTCTTTGAACTCAGCTTCTTCAAATGTAACATTTTTTCAGGTTTTCTAATTTTCTTCTACTTTTGGGTCAATAAAATTTAAAATATATTTTCCTGTTTGCTCATAGAACCTTTGTAAGATACAAATTTTTCTTGTCATCCCTGAACTCTCTTTGAAATTCAACAGCTGCAAATCAATTTTGCCACTTATCTCACGATGCCAATTTCAGATTCAACCTATTTACTTCTAACTCAAACTCACTAACTCCTCATTACAAATGCATCAACCTAATACTTTTAACCGTTCATCTCTTCGATCTAAAACTACCTGTCTCCAGTCACTTCCCCTTGTTTAATTAACCCTGGATACATATACAGCTACAGCTTTCTTTACCATCACAAAATTCATAGATTCATAGACGTTAACAGCACATTTGACCCATCGTGTCCACGTTGGTCAATGAAGTTCTGACTGCACTATCCCATTTTCCAAAGTTTGGCCTGTAGCCCTAAAGGTTATGGCAGCGCAAGTGAATATCTAAATTCATAAATGCCATGGGCATTTCTGACCAAACCGCCCTTTCAGGCAGTGTTCTAGACTTCCACCACCCTCTGGGTGGAAATGTTTTTCTTCAACCCCCCTCCTAGCTTTCTACCTCTTAGCACAAATCTCCCTAGTTATTGACCCTTCTAAGGGAAAAAGTGCCTTTCTATCCACTCTATCACTGCCCCTTATAATTTATACACCTTTATCAAGTCCTCTCTCAACCGTTGCTGCTCCAAGGAAAGCAACCCTAGCCACCAATCTTTCCTCATAGCTTAGAACCTCTAGCCTATGCAGCATCCAGGTAAATCTCCTCTTCACCCTCTCCAGTGCAATCTATCCTTCCTATAATGTGATGACCAGTACTACACACACTATAATTGTGGCCTAACAGTTCCAACATGACCTCCCTGTTCTTGTATCATAAGTGTCAGCTAATAAAGGCAAGTATCCCAAATGCCTTCTTAACCCTTTATCTTCATGCCCTGCCACCCTTCTGGGATCTGTGGATATGCACTCCAGGCTCCCTTTGATATTCAGTTCCAGTTTATAGTGTAATCCTTTGCTTTGATAGCCTTCCAAAGTGTGTTGTCTCACACTTTTGTGGGTTGAATTCCATTTGCCACTGCTCTACCCCTACATTTAAGTCCAAATTATTAATGTACACTAAAAATAAGCCAGGGCCTCAGCACTGAGCCTTGTGAAACCCCACTGAAAACAGACTTCAAGCCACAGAAACATCCCCCTATCACCCTCTGCTTCCTGCCTCTCAGCCGGTTTTGAATCCAAAGTACTACTTTGCCTTGGATCGCGGCATAATCTCCTGCTCCCTCCAAAAATATTAAAACATACATCACTCATAGCTGTATGCATTACTGAAGAGAATTATGCATTTTATATCGTTTCCTGTTGAGGGTACCATAAATAAATGCTGAGTGACTTCATGAGTTTTCTCATTCATATAAAGCATTTAGATAGTCATGAAAATATTGATTATCCTCACCATTTGATGAATTTTAGGGTGAAGTTGAAAATCTTTTTCCAGGGCTTTTCTGTGATTTCTGATCCAGAAAATCTGTAGAATTCAAGGAAGGACTACAGCAATTTCCACTAGAACCATTTGCTTAAATCGTATTATTGGTCCCCTAGTCTGACAAATTTCAGTGGTAGTTTGAGCACTATTTTTATAGAAAAACGGTGATCACAACTATTTATAAAATGCTAGAAGCATTTTAACAAAATCTATACTGTAATTAAGTAAAACATTTCTATTGTTTTAAACATCAAGCTCACGACATCCAAATTTAAAGAATATAAACTCTTGCAGACGTAAGTCAAGATCCCCATCACCAAGGAGGCGGTCCCCAGCAAGAAAGGAGCGAAAGCATTCTGTCTCCAAGTCTCCTCGTCGTAGGACCAGAAGCCGGAGCAGAAGTGCTTCTCCGATGTCTACAGTTAAGAAACCAGAGCAACTATCACCTGAGCCAGATCTCTCACTTAAAGAAAGGAAAGAATCTCCTGCCCCAGAGGCAACTTCAACAAGGTGAACAATTGGATTTACTTAAGCTTCCTTAACTTCAGTGGAGCGATTTTATGGAAGTAAAGACTTCAAATTAGTTAACAAAATTTAAGAAATAAATCAGGAAACATTATGGATTAATTCTCAATAATTACTGATGAATTAAGTTTTTCCTAAAAAGCTACATTTTTTATCTTATGAAAATTAACTTGCTGTGTTGGACTTTGTTTACTTTCGAGGGCAGGGGTTGTTATTGTGAACCAAGGTCAAGCTTGGAGAGAAAACATTTATAGGATGCCTTTTAAAAAGCATCATGAAAAATATTGAAACAGTAAGAATTTTGTGAATTTTAAGTCACTGAAGTTCTTTCTTCATTGGCTTTTCTGTACATTTCTAACCTAAAACACCAAAATTCAAGAGCTGAACAAAAATACAATTTAAGTATGGTGAAGCCGTAACTAGTATCAGCTCTAACTCGTTAAATTTGAATGACTATAAACTGCTTGAGTCACACTTGTGTTTAAGCATTTGAATCTTTGAATTCGAATAATGATCATCAAACTTTTCATAGAATTATAGAATCCCTACAGTGCAGAAGGAGGCCATTTGGCCTATCGAGTCTGCTCTGACCCTTTGAAAGGCCGCCCTAACTATGCCCAGCCCTAATCCTGCAACCCCAGCCGAAGGGGCAATTCGACATGGCCAATCCACCTAATCTGCACATTTTTGGACTGTGGGAAGAAACCGGAGCACCCGGAGGAAACCCAAGCAGATACTGGGAGAATGTACAAACTCTACACACCAGGAATCAAAACCTGGTCCCAGGCACGTTTTTGGTGAGAAAGCAGGAAAACATCATGAGGATAAATTTGTGACGAAAACATAGTGAGAGTCATGTAAACATTCTGGTGTACATGTTGTGGCTACACCTAATAAGTCCCTAAATTCAGTTAAAAAAATTAAGATGCTTATGTTCTCTCCTGTAGTGATATACTGAAAGAAATCAAGTCTGCAACACCAGAGGTAAAGGAAATTTTATTAGAACAACCAACAAAAAAAGAGAAGGAAAGAAAAGAAAGGAATCGGCATCGATCACGTTCCCGTTCAAAATCAAAGTCGAGGTCCCGTTCACGGTCTCATTCACGGCTAAGGAGGCGCCCTAGGTCCCGATCGAGGTAAAGTATTTTTCTTTTCGACATTGACATTTTAAGACCACGGTTTATAATTTCTGGTTATGATTTACAATTGCACAATTTCAGGTCATATTCACCTCGAAGACGACCCAGCCCAAGACGAAGGTCTCCTCCTCGAAGGAGGAGTCCACCAAGGCGCCCACCACCACCACCACCTCCATCCAGGCATAGAAGGAGTAGATCACCTATTAGAAGGTACACTTTTAATTTCAAACCTTCGAAAGAATATTGTAAAAATTAATATTTATTCCTCATTCACAGAAGATAACTTTTAAACATTTACTTGCAGATCAGATGAATGTGTTCAATATACTTTTAAAGTTCACAGCTTTAATGATTTCGAGAAAGAGAATGTGAGATGAATATTTGGAAAGCGCTGTGGAGATCAACACTTTTAAGAATACTTGCACTATCCAAATGAGTGCTGTAATGATAGAAGCTATCAATAGTCTCAATTTCTTTTTTAATTGTTTCAATTAAATGGCAAACCCTCTGTCCCCAAACGCTGTCTTCGGGCACCTCTGCCACCATCCCAGACCTGTTTCCGGAGTTATTTTCGGGGCCTTCCGGAGACCGGGCGGAGCAGGCATCTGCACCGCTGCCACCCAATGGCCCGGGACCCCGGGAGGAGCCTGTTGAGATCCTGCCTGTCGATGATCCCAGTGGCGGGATCAAGGCAGGCCCTGGCTTGGTTGGTGAGCCCGTGTTGTCCGCCGCACTCAGTGTGGTGGAGGATTCGGGCCGGGAGGGCAACTGTCCGAAGGCTGTCAGCCGCCCAGTGTCAGGAGCGGAGGGTGCTCATGAGGCTTTCTGCATTGGGTGCAGGGCTTACTCGTGCCCGATACTGTGTCGCTCCTCACCCCCCCTGGAAGACCCCTGTAATCTGGCATATCATAATTGAAGGTTCTTTTGTTTTTCTGCCTCCGTTAGTTCAGGCAGTGTCCTATTGGGCTCCTCCCTCCCCACCACCTTCCTTTCCCTTCTCTCCCCACCACACCTTCCTTTTCCTTCTGTTGGTAGAGGTGAAGGTATGTGGTCTCTCCAGCGCAATGTTTAGTGCTTGTACCGGTTTTTTTTTTTTGTACAACTGTACTGTGAACTGTTTTAATAATCAGTATATTACCCCCCCCCCCCCTCCCCGTACATTGGTAATGAGGGTTTCTCCAACACTAAATTAGTGTTTGTATCGTTTGGCCTTGTATATATTTTTTTACTCTTTTAATAAAAAGATATGGACAATCCACCCACCCTGCACATCTTTGGGTTGTGGAGATGAGACCCACGCAGACACAGGGGGAATGTGCAAATTCCACATGGATAGTGACCTCGGGACGTTCCTGGGTCCACAGCGTCATGAGGCAGCAGTGATAGCCAACGTGCCACCTACAATTTAAATTTCTTAGATTTTCAATTTCTTCTGGTGTACTCTAGCAACCTATGTCATAAATGTCGCCGTCATACTGTAAAATTGCTGTTCTAACGTTGTGACAATGGAGTCTACTTTTTGGAGTTCACAATAGTCTGCACATTCTGCAAATCTGTTTTAACTTTGACCAAAACAGCTATTCTCCCGTTCAAATTCCAAAAGTTGGTGATTCAAATAATTTTCGAGAAGACATCCTGATTTGGCACTTAGTAGAATTGCTTGTCATGTTCTGCCTGTAACGTAGGGCATTTCTATGGCATTGTTCTCTAGTAGAAATTGATAATTGAAATAGCACAGATCTACTGATAATTTGTACTTCACTCACCCACAACCTCTGAGAGAAAGACTGGTCTTTAATAAGGCCAGGAGTCCTGATGTGACCTTGTAAGGGGTGGAGTCTCCTGACTGCCTTGAACATGGCCGGTGATGTGGAAGAAGCTTGGCCAGGTGTGTGGGTGCTTCCAGGCCTTAAGTTGCTGTCTTCAGCTGGTAAAAACAGCCAGGGGGAGTAACTTGGGTTGGGCTCGAATCTGTAGTGCTGTAGATCCTTGGGGGGAAAAAAGATTGTTGGTAGTGAATTTTTTTGTCTTAAAAGTGACTTGAAACTCATGTTGTCAGCAGGCCATTTTCCAATTATTCCAAAGTCAATTTGTTAGAGTTAATGTCTATTGTCATGTGCTCTTTCCAAGGGCCGGTGCAGACCCGATGGGCCAAATGGCCTCCTGCACTGTAAATTCTATGCTTATTATTATGTTGATTGCTCTCCCAATTTCTGTTCAACCAATAGAGGGCGGAGGCAGGCAGTCGTAAAATAATATAAAAGAAGTTCTACAGTATGTTTCAACTTTATTCCCGCAGGCGCCGATCTCCCTCAATTTCCTCCTCGGGCAGTAGTTCCTCTTCCTCTTCCAGATCAAGGTCACCTCCAAAGAAGACAAAACGCATATCAATCAGTCCACCCCGAAAACCTCGCCGATCTTCTCCATCCCCTGCCACTCCACCCAGGAGACGACATAGGTCACCTGTGTCTACAACAAGTCCAATTCATAAGGGACCACGATTGTCATCGCCTCCACATATGAATCGGTCAAGGAAAGGTTACACTTCTGTTTCTCCTCCTAGACCAGGTAAATTTTATCCTACCAACTATGCAGACGTATTTGGCATTTTAAGAAATTAGAACACTTGTTTTCTGCAACCTAGATTTAAATAAAATTATTTTCTCTGAAGTAGTGGATTAATCAGATTTGAAAGGCTGGTTCTTTTCACCCTTATTAGAGTGCACAAATTGAAATTCAGCCCTGATGATCAGTTGGATTATTTTATTTTAGATAGTTTCAATCTGTTACTAGTACATTTTGTACCACATCTTACTTTTTACCTAGTCCACTTTGGTAGAAAAGGTCATCCAAACTGTCCTTTTAAAAATAAGATGCAGGTAACATGTTGTCAGCATTTTCAGATGCTCCGATTAATCTAAATACTATTTAGACTATTTAAATTATTTTGTTACAGCACCAAAACGGAAAGGGAGCGTGAAGCATGATTCTGTTTCGCCCCCTCCTAAACCAAGAAGATCGGAACCGTCAGACTCTGGTTAGTGTTGCCACACTTTGATGGATGTGGATGATTAGTGATTAAATTACTGTCAGCTGACTTGTATCAAACAGTATATGATGAAATGTGATTCTGGGTGCTCTATTAAGTACAAATAATGTGACCTGAAGTCCCCCCCTCAACTGCAGTTGTAATTTGATCCCAATGTTAACTCATTTAGTGTTGAGGAGGATGAAGTTTATTGCTCTGTTTTTGTTCAAAATGCCATTTTCTTCCTATAATTCTGTTCTGTTCTTGGTCAGTCTTCGATTGGACCAAATGGTTTATAACTTTGGCATCCTACTGATCCGAGATCTCTGGCCCGATATTTTTTCCATTGCAAAGAGTGCGTATTTCTCATCTTCTGTTTCTGTCGTTTCATCAGATTTGTTGATACCTCATTCACATTGTTTGTCACCTCCAGACGCTCTACTCAACTATTCAGTGCTCACCTGGTTAACCTCCCATCTTCGACAAACTTCAGTTCACCCCAAACTTTGTTGCCAGCATTCTGTCCAGTTTGCCGATTAATCTAGTTATCCTATAGTGCCTCTAATTTAAAGTTCTTGTCATTATGTTTAAATCCCTTAATTCCTTGCCGCTCCCTGTCCCTAACTTCCAGTCGCTCAGACCTCACCAACATATTCTGTTCTGCTGACATACCCAATTCACCCACCATTGACAACAATAGCTTTAGCCATTTAGGCTTTGCATTCTACAATTCCCCTCTGAAACCCTCTACTTTCTCTCACCTTTGTGTAGCCTTCTTTAATTTTTTTTGATCAAGCCGTTGGCCTTCCTTCCAAGTGGCTCTTTCTTAGGCATTGCATCTATTTTTTAAATTTTGTGTTTTGTGATGCATTTCTTTGCTGGAAGGGTTTTAAAAAATTCTTAATATAGGTGGTGCTAGCAAAAAGCTACATGTATTGCTCTTTGAGAGGATGCTGGGGTCCTCTATTCAACAACTGCAGTCCAAATGGCTAAGTTGCTGTTAGGAAAGTTCTGTGACTTCAGCCTTGTGACAGTGAAGGAACAATAATCTTTGTTCAAGTGACTTGGGGAGGGGGGGCTGAATCTGGAGCTGATGTTGGCCTCGTTTTTCTTTTCCTCCTTTTGGTGGAGATTGTGGGTTTGGGATATGCTGCCAAAGAAGCCAAGCCATGAGGATTTGCTGCAGTGCATCATGTTGATAGTACATAATGCAGCCAGAGTATGCTACTGGTAGGGAGAGTCGATGTTGTAGGATGCCAATAAAGTGGACTGTTTGGGCTTGAATAGTATTCGTACAAGAACTTCACCCATCCAGACAAGGGAAAATGTTCGGTCATAATCCCGATTCACATTTTAAACAGTATAAAAGCTTTAACTAGTGAGCAATTGAGCCACTCAGCGTTAAATATCAATCTCTGGTAACCATGGCATTTATTCGACCGGCCAACTTTGATTCTGGTTATTGATTGCATCAGGAGGTTAATGTGACTTATGTCCTCAACTGTCATGGGGAGGTGGTTAGTCTCTCTTGCTGGGGATGCTCATTGTCTGACACTTGTGTGGCATGATTGCTACTTCATAATCTATGAAGCCTGCTGCATTTGAATCGTAGAAAAATATGTGCATGGACTACATCCTCACCAGAGAAATTATGACTGGACCTCAACATAATGATCATTAGTGAAGAGCCTCACTTCTGACCTTATGATAGAGAGGAGGTCCTTGATGAAGCCACTTTGATACTTTGGCCGAGGATGCTGCCTGCAGGAATGTCTCCAACAATATAAGAACTAGGAACAGGAGTAGGCCATCTGGCCCCTCGAGCCTGCTCCGCCATTTAATGAGATCATGGCTGATCTTTGTGGACTCAGCTCCACTCTCCGGCCCGTACACCATATCCCCGAATCCCTTTATCCTTTAGAAAGGCATCTATCTTTTTCTTAAAAACGTTTAAAGAAGGAGCCTCAACTGCTTCACTGGGCAAGGAATTCCAGAGATTCACAACCCTTTGTGTGAAGAAGTTCCTCCTACACTCCATCCTAAATCTACCTCCCTTATTTTGAGGCTATCCCCCCTAGTTCTGCTTTCCCCGACCAGTGGAAACAACCTGCCCGCATCTATCCTATCTATTCCCTTCATGATTTTATATGTCTCAATAAGATCCCCCCCCCACATCCTTCTAAACTCCAATGAGTACAGCCCCAGTCTACTCAACCTCTCGTCATAATCTAATCCCCTCAACTCTGGGATCAACCTAGTGAATCTCCTCTGCACCCCTCCAGTGCCAATATGTCCATTCTCAGGAAAGGAGACCAAAACTGAACACACTACTCCAGATGCGGCCTCACCAACACCAATATCCTGGGCCTATCTTCCTTTGTGTCAGGAATGTCTCATCACTAGCATCTTGCCCCCGTGATCCCCATTGCCTTCTGTTTTACTAGGGCTCCTGGGTGCCCCAAACTGTCAAATGCTGCCTTGACATTAAGAGCAGTCACTGACACCTCCATTTGAACAAAGGCTGTAATGAAGTCTGAAACTCAGTGATTCTGGCTGAACTCAAACAATGGAAGAAGATAACTGATGACATGCCACTTGATAGCAATGTTGATTCCTCCGTGACTTCGACTGGGAGCAAGCTAATGCAGCAATAATTTACCATTTTGGATTGTCCTGCTTTTTGTGTTCAGGACATGCATGGATAATTTTTCCACTATGTTGAGATGTCAGTGTTGAGCTGTACCTTGACAGCTTAGCTAAGGGTACAGCTATTTGTGGAACACAGGCTTCCTGGTCACTCTTACGAGTACGAAGTTTGTAACTCCAGGTTTGTGTTTGTTATTTGTTTTTGAAATATAGTGAATTGCTCCTTTGAGCCAAAGTGCAGCTAATATTTATTTTAATGCTCACAGCCTAGTTTGTCAAGTTGCAGCATGTGCTTCCAAATTGAAAACAGTTATTAGAATGTTTTATTGTTGCAGAAGATGATAAAGGGGGCAAAGCTGCAGGAGTGGAATCAGTGCAGCAGAGACGCCAGTATCGCAAACAGAACCAGCAGACCTCTTCAGGTGGGACTCTTAACAGTTGTTTTTAAATCGCTTCGCGTTTATGTTTTTAGAGGTGTCGCTTGACCTACTACATTAAATGTTTGAAGATTTAAATGAATTTGTGACTACAGATAACACCTTGGTACTAGAAAGGGAACAATTTCACTGCAAGACTGTAATGAAGATTTAGTATTTGCATTTGTTATCTACAATTGTTGTGGAATCCGTGTCGACAAGAATATTCGCAAGATTAATTTAAAATTCCCACTGAAGTTAGATTTAGAGACTGCCAATTCCGTTGGTCACTCGTGGATTCCTCCATTATGGCAAATAATTGAATTTCCTCTGCAGTTCGGATCTTGAATAATTAATGCATTAGTATTCCAAAGTATTATGCAGAGTTAACTTACTGTCATCATAGAAAACAAACTGAAGCAACAATAGTAAGTGGAATATTAACTGGAGTGTTCAGCTTTGACCAGGTTCATATATTTGTAATCAGAAGTTTAAATCAACCTTTGTGTGAAGCTTCAGAAAAGGAATGAGGAGCTTAAATCAATCTTAGTGTGAAGCTTTGGAAAAGGAATGAATGATCAAATAAAAGAAGTGAAGCAAAGTATCTTGCTTTGGAAAAGGGTGTAAAGTACAATGACAAACCTAATTATAACATTCTGTAATTGTTCTCGTTTTTGTAGTGATTTTCAATTATAATCTTACCGTGTAGGACCCTACAAGGTTTTATTTCCAGTAGGCAATATGGAATGAGATGTCTACTAGGCTATTTTCAGTGCATCCAGTATTCCCAATTGTGATGCTTTCCCCAACTAATTCCCTAAAAAGGGGTAAACGTGAACTTTAATTGGATACTAAAGCAAGTAATAGAACTGGATTAGATATGTATGTGCAGCTAAAAACTGGAACAACAGTTATTATTTGTAAGACATCAAATAAATTCTGGATGCAGTAATTGTATTTGGGGTTCATTTAGCTCATATGATATTTGTTATGTTGCCTGTTACCATTTTTATCACTAATCTGTGACAGTGAAAAAGGAACTGGGAGGGGAAAAGAAATACTAATATTTCTCAATACTCAGTAAGACTTGTGACTGCCAGAAACTGTGTGGACTCATTTCTGACTATTGGAAAGTTGAGGCAAAGGCACAAGGGATTAAGTATGGAACTATGCACTTCATATGATGTGACTCATTCAAATTGTCAGAATTACTTGGTTCATAATTTGGTTCATAATTTAGTTCATAATTTACATGTTTTAGATGATCACTCATGGTTTTAGGAATTGTAAGTTCATAAGACATAGGAGCAGAATTAGGCCATTCGGCCCATCAAGTCTGCTCCGCCATTCTGTGATGGCTGATATGTTCCTCATCTGTTATCTACAATGCTACAGACCAAGAGCTGGATTGCAAAATCAGCCAGAGCATCTCCCTAGAACACATGACTCAGGAGCAGGAGTAGGCAATTTAGCCTCCCAAGCCTAACACCCTCAATGTGATCATGGCTGATCCCCTCATGGCCTCAACTCCACTGTCCTGCCCATTCTCCATAACCCTTCAACCCATTACCAATTAAAAATCTGTCTAACTCCTCCTTAAATTGACTCGCTGTCCCTCCACTGCAGAGTGCATCCACTGCATTCTGGGGTAGCAAATTCCACATTCACAACCCTTTGGGAGAAGTAGTTTCTCCTCAAATCTGTTTTAAATTTGCTTCCTCTGATTCTAAGATTATGACCTCTCATTTTAGAATGCCCCACAAGAGGAAGCATCAAATCCACCTCTACTTTATCCATGCCCTTTAGCATCTTGTATACCTCGATTTGATTTCCCTTCATTCTTCTAAACTCTAGAGAGTATAGGCCTAAACTGTTCAATCTAGTGAACCTCCTCTGAACTACCTCCAATGCCACTACATCTTTCCTCAAATAAGGGGACCAAAACTGCACAATACTTCAGATGCGTTCTTACCAGTGCCTTCTATGGTTGCAACAACACTTACCTTTATACTCAATTAATTTTGCTATAAATGCCAACATTCCATTTGCTTTCCTTGCTAACTGCTGCACCTGCATGCTCGTTTTCTGTGACTCATGCACGAGGACACCCAGATCCCTCTGCATCGAAGCACCCCGAAGTCTCCCTCCATTTAGATAATAAGTTGCCGTTCCATTTTTTTGACCAAAATGCATGCCTTCGCACTTATCCACGTTAAACTCCATCTGTCACAGTTTGGCCCACTACTAACCTATCTACATCCATTTGTACAGTTCTTATTTCCTCATTGCAACTTACTGTCCCACCTATTTTTGTGTCATCTGTGAATTTGGCAATAGAACCTTCCATCCCTGTATCTAAGTTAATGTAGATTGTGAATAGCTGGGGCCCAAGGACTGAACCCTGTGGTGCCCCACTAGTTTCATCTTGTCATCCAGTAAAAGACCCATTTATTCTCTGTCGCCCGTTCGTCAGCCAGTCTTCTATCCAAGCTAATAAGTTACCCCTATTCCCATGTGATCTCACCATGTGAGTTAACCTTATGTGTCACCTTATCAAACGCCTTCCGGAAGTCCAGATATATTAAATCTACAGGATCCCCATTATGCACTTTGCTTTTTACATCTTCAAAGAACTTGAGCAAGTTAGTCAAACATGATTTGCCCTTCATAAAACCAAGCTGACTCTGATGGATAGCGCTTTGGCTTTCCAAATGTCCTGATATTACGTCCTTGATAATTGATTCCAACAATTTTCCAACAACAGATGTTAAACTAACTGCTCTGTAATTTCCCACATTCCTCCCTTTTTAAATAAGGGCGTTGTGTTAGCATTTTACCAATCCACTGGAACACCTCCCGTGACCAGGGAATTTTGGATTATTATAACCAAAGGATCCACTAACATTTTCATTTCATTTAATCTTTGCTACCACTTTAACACCCTAGGATGTCAGCCATCAGGCCCTGGGGACTTGTCTGCCCTCAATCCCAAGAGTTTGTTGAGTACCGTTTCCCTATTGATGCCAATTGTTCCAAGTTCCACCCTTTCTATTACCTCTGAATTGCCCATTCCTATAGGAATGGTTCTAGTGTCCTCCACCGTGAAAACTGAGGCAAAGTATTGATTTAGCATTTCTGTGTTCCCCACAATTAATTCACCAGTTTCATCTTCCAAGGGACCAACATTCATCTTAGCGACTCTCTTCCCTTTAATGTACCAGGAGAAGCTTTTGCTATCCTTTTTGATATTCTGTGCTAGTTTTCCCCCCCATAATTTAGCTCTTTTTATTACTTCTTTTAGCAGCCCTTTGTTTATGTTGGAAAGTTTCCCAATCTTCCAGCTTGCCACTGGCTTTTGCAATATGATATAATTTAGTTTTTGTCTTTATAATATCCCTTTTTTAACAAGCATTTTATTAAGACATTTATGGTTTTATAACAGTAAAAGATACAAATACAAATGTAAACGTAGTTCAGTGCGTAACACATCTCTCCATCTCCCACTATTCCCACCTAATCTAAGCCTAACCCCAACCCCCCTTATTGAGTCTGCTGACAGTTTAGTTTTCTCCGAAGAAGTCGATAAACGGTTGCCACCTCCGAACGAACCCTAACGTTGATCCTCGGGGCAAATTTAATTTTCTCAAGTCTGAAAAACCCAGCCATGTCACTAACCCATACACCAGATTTTGGGGGCTTTGAGTCCCTCCACGCTCGTAATATCCGTCTCCGGGCTACCAAGGAGGCAAAGGCCAAAACGTCAGCCTCTCTTTCCCCCTGGACTCCCAGATCTTCCGACACTCCAAAGATCGCCACCTCTGGGCTCGGCGCCATCCTCGTTTTTAGTACCGTGGACATGACATCCGCAAATCCCTGCCAGAATCCCCTATGCTTCAGGCATGCCCAAAACATGTGGACATGGTTTGCAGGCCCTCCTGCACACCTCATACACCTGTCCTCTACCCCAAAGAACCTGCTCATCCGGGCCACCGTCATGTGTGTCCGGTGAACCACCTTGAATTGTATCGGTTGATCCTGGCACATGATGAGGACTTGTTGACTGCTCAGAGCATCCTCCCACAGGCCCGCCTCAAACTCCTTACCCAGTGCATCTTCACATTTACGCTTTAGCTCGCCTATCTGAGTTTCCACCCACTCCATAAGTTCTTTATAGATTTTGATTATCATTATCTCTTACCCTCCCCACCCCCATTCCAGAAACTACCTTGTCCTGTATCCCCTGAGGCGGTAGAAGCGGAAAGGTCGAAACCTGCCTTCGCACAAAATCCCTTGCCTGCAGATACCGAAACCCATTCTCTCCCGGCAATTCAAACCCCTCCTACAAATTCCCTCCTCCAAATCCTCCAAACAAGGAAAGCTCCCATCAATAAATATATTCCCAAGCCTCTCAATCACTGCTCTCTGCCACCTCCGGAACCCCCCATCCATCCTCCCCGGGACAAACTGGTGATTACCACAAATTGGAGCCCACACCGACGCTCCCTCAACTCCCATATGTTTCACTGCCCCAAACTCCCAGGGCTGCCACCAACACTGGGCTTGTGGAGTACCGGGCCGGCGAGAATGGCAAAGGAGCCATTACCAATGCCCCCAAACTTGTGCCCTTACATGAGGCCTCCTCCACCCGTTCCCACACCGACCCCTCCCCCACTACCCACTTTCTAATCATGGCTATATTTACTGCCCAGTAGTAGTTCCTAAAGTTTGGCAGTGCCAGTCTGAGTTTCTTTACTCGCGGTGTTTTACCCACCCACAAAAACCCCAATATCGCCCTATTCACCCACTTAAAAAAGGCCGTTGGTATGAAAATAGGGAGGCACTGGAAAACAAACAAAAATCTCGGGAGGATCGTCATTTTTATGGTCTGTACCATCCCCGCCAGTGATAACGGGTGTAAATCCCACCTCTGAAATTCCTTCCATCTATTCAACTAAGGGGGCAGATTTAATTTATGTAGCTGCTCCCAACCCCGTGCAACCTGAATCCGCAAGAACGCAAACTCCACCCCCCCCCCCCCCCCAACCATTTCAAACAGCAACTCCCACAGTCTCGTCTCCTCGCCTGCCTCCTTGCTAGGATCACAAAAACCTCGCTTTTATCCATATTCAGTTTGTACCCCGAGAAACGGCCAAATTCCCGAAGATCCGCATCATCTCTCTCTCTCTCTCTCTCTCTCTCTCTCTCTCTCTCTCTCCCCCCCCCCCCCCCCCCCAAGTGGGCCAGAAATATATCCCCCCCCCCCCGGGACAAGCTCCTTCCAGTCCTTTGACGCTCACAGCGCCATCGCCAATGGCTCTATAGCCAGGGCACACAGCAGAGGGGAGAGGGGACAACCCTGATGTGTCCCCCGGTGCAGTCTAAAGTAGACCGATCTCACCCGGGTCGTCCGCACATTCGCCACCGGCGCCTGGTACAGCAACCGAACCCAGTCAATAAAACCCTGCCCAACCCAAACCGTTTTAGAACCTCCCACAAATAATTCCATTCCACCCGGTCGAAAGCCTTCTCCGCGTCCATAGCGACCATCACCTCTGCCTCCCCCCATCGGAGGGCATCATGATCTCATTCAGGAGCCTTCTAACATTGGCTGTTAGCTGCCTGCCTTTAACAAACCCCATCTGGTCTTCCCCTATCACCCCCAGAACACAGTCCTCTTATCCTCGAGGCCAGAATTTTGGTCAGCAACTTGGCATCGACATTCAGTAGAGAGATTGGTCTATATGACCCACATTGCCCTGGGTCCTTATCACGTTTCAGAATCAATGAAAAAACACCCTGCTTTCCTCATTAAATGCCCTCGCCAACAGCAGGCACAGCATCCCAGAAAACTTCTTGTAAAATTCCACTGGGTAGCCGTCCGGTCCCGGGGCCTTGCCTGCCTGCATGGCCTCCAATCCCTCTACTACTTCTCCAATCCTGATCGGGGCTCCCAACCTCTCCACCAAGCCTTCCCCACCTTCGGAAACTCCAACCCTTCCAAAAATTGCCTCATCCCCTCCACCCCAGCTGGAGGCTCCGACTCTTACAGCCAACTATAAAACTCCTTGAACATCCCATTCACCCCCACTGGGTCCAAGACCGTGTACCCCCGCTCTGTCCTTCACTCTTCCTATCTCCCTGGCCGCCTCCCTTTTCTTTAGCTGGTGTGCTAACATCCTACTGGCTTTCTCTCCATACTCATATCGCCCCTCTACCCTTCCTCAACTGCCCCACCGCAACTCCCTGTGGATATCAGACCATCTGTATATTCTGCCGCTCCTTCGACAGTCTCGCCTCCGGTGCTTCAGAATATCTTCTGTTCACCTGGAGTATCTCCCTAACCAGCCTATCCATCTCTGCCCGCTCCACCTTCTCCCTATGAGCCCTTATCAAAATTAGCTCCTCCCTAATCACAGCCTTCAGCGCTTCCCATACCATTGCTGCTGAAACTTCCCCAGTATCATTTATCTCCAAATAATTCTGGATGGCCTCCCTCACCGGTCTGCACACCCCCTCATCCGCTAACAGCCCTACATCCAATCTCCATTGCGGCCGCTGACCCCTCTCCTTGCTCACCCGTGGATCCACCCAGTGTGGGGCACAACAATCGACGAGTACTCGGCATCCACCCCAGCCAGCGTATTAAAGTCCCCCCCAATATAATCAACGTATGTGAGTCCAGGTCCGGAATCTGTGCTAACACCCGCCTTATAAACTTCGCGTCGTCCCAATTTGGTGCGTAAATATTCACTAATACCACTGGCATCCCCTCCAGCTTCCCACTCACCATGACGTACCCTACCCCCTGAGTCCGCCACTATATGTACCTCAAATGACACCCGCTTATTGATCAAGATTGCAACCCCCCTCTAGTTTTAGAGTCTAGCCCCGAATGAAATACCTGCCCGATCCACCCCTTCATCAGCCTAGTCTGATTCACTGCCTTCAGCTGTGCCTCCTGTAGCATTGCCACGCCCGCCTTCAGCCTCTTCAAATGTGCGAACACGCGAGCCCTCTTGACCGGCCAATTCAGCCCTCTCACGGTCCATGTGATCAGCCTGGTCGGAGGCGGCAACCCCCCCCCCCCCCCCCAAGCCGATCAATCATCACCCTTCTTAGGCCAGCCTCCAGCTCTCGTCCCGCACCTCCTCAGGCCCGCCGTCGGGCGCCCACCGTCATAGAACAAATCACTCTTCTCCCTCCTTCCTCTCTACCCCCCCCCACCCCCCCCCCCCCCCCCCCACCACTACCAACAAAACAACAATCTCAATCCCCATATCAAACTGGTCACCTGCTCGCTCCGCACTGTGCTTCTGTGAGTTGGACCACCCAGCTAGCCTGATAGCCCTGCCCATGGCGCCAAGCATTCTACCCCCCCCCCCCCCCGCTCAAACTTACATGGGCAAAACATAACAGTCCCCAACAAACAAAGAATAAAATTCCACCCCCCCCCCCCCCCCCCCCCCCACAAGAACAAAGCTAACCCGCATACAAAACTGAGCAACGGCCCAAAAACTGGGACAAAAAGAAAAGAAATTTATCAGCATAGGCACAGAAGTACTCACCCCCAAGTTCAATGTCCTCCATCATCTGCCAGTCCCCTGTCCTTAACAAAGTTCATTGCCTCATCCGGCGATCCAAAATAAAGCTCTTGACCTCATAAGTGACCCACAAATAAGCTCGGTACAACATGCCGAACTTCACCTGCTTCTTGAAGAGGGCCGTTTGACTTTATTGAAACTTGCCCTTCTATTGGCCAGTTACGCACCCAAGTGCGCAGCTCGTTATCATCCCATTTACAGCTCCTCGTCTGCCTGGCCCACCTCAAGATCTGTTCCTTATCCAGAAACCGGTGCATTCGTACCACCATCGCCCTCGGCGGCTCATTCATCCACAGCTTCCTTGCAAGCGCTCTGTCCACTTTCAAGGGTAGAGTAAATGCACCTTCCCCCAGCAGCTTCTCGAACATAACGCACCACATATGCCCCTGGTCCAATCCTTCGATGCCCTCCGGGAAGCCAATGATCCTCAGGTTCTGCCTACGTGACCTGTTCTCCAAATCCTCCACCTTCTCCTGCAGCCTTTTCTGGTGGTCCCTCATCAGCTCCATCTCTTCCACGATCACGTTTAGCTGATCCTCGTACCCCGCCACTGCCTGTTCCATCTTCTGAATCGCCTGTCCCTGGGATTCCAATCTTTGCTCCACCCGGTCAATCCCCATCTTAATCGGGTCCGGGCACTCCCATCTTTGCTTGGCAAAGCTCTCTTGAAGAAATTCTGTTGACCACAGCCAGCAATCTCAGTCCCTGAGCCTCCGCCATGTTTTCCTGTGCTGCAGACTTCACTCTCTTCTTTGCCCAACAATCTCTCCTTTGCAGATCACTTCTGGTCCACAACTCCATAAACTGGTGGGAGATTCTTCTTCTCTCCCTTACTAGTCTCCAATTTTAAGGACAGATGCCCCATAAGTCAGGGGAAAAGGTCACAAAAGTCCACCACGAGCAGGAGCTACCAAATAAGCGACCTCTCACTCTATGGCCGCCACTGGAAGTGGTCTCAATAACATCCTTGTCATTCTTGTTTAGCCATGGATGTCTATTGCCATTTTACCATCTTTTTTCCTTTGGGATATATTTTAGTTGTGAAGAATTGAGTATCTCAAACAACTGCCACTGCTCATCAGCTGTCCTATCTTTTAGCCTTCCTGCCCAGTCTATACTGGCGAAATCTGTCCTCAAGCCTCTAATTTCCTTTGTTTAATTCCAGAATGCTGGTGTGGGACTCTACTTTCTCGCCACCAAGCGGAATCTGAATTCTACCATACTATGGTCACTACTCCCTGGTGGATCCTTAACTATGAGGTCATTAATTAATCCCTCCTCATTACAGAATACCAAATCGAGAGTAGCCTCCTCCCTGGTTGGTTCCACAACATACTGTTCCAGGAAACAATCTCTAATGCAATGTTATTGCTGTAGAGAACCAGGAAAAACCTAATTTAAACTTGTAAACATCTAATATGAACACAAACAAACAAGGCTGAGTTAATTACACTTCAAAGAATGGGTCATGTTTATCAACACTGACTTCCAACGTTAGAGTAGAAGGTAAGGAGAAACTTCAACCATGGTTGGCCTATCTGTGGGCCTTTTGGTGGAGACATGACTTCTGCAATCCTTAGAGAAGGGGCAGTTCAGAGAGATGTTTTGGTAGTTACAATGAAATTAATTTAAAAGCATTAAAAATCCAATTCTTCAGATCTAAGAAGGGATTTTAAATGAGGGATACTTGGCTGAAAGGTCTCTTTGAGGACATCTCAGAGAATGCCAAGTCGCCATGGAGATGGGTGTTTGGGGAGATTATATGGTTTCAATTCATTTGAGAGAAGGTAGCCTAGTATATTGCAGTTACACCTGTAGTTTATGCAGCAAAAATACTAACTATATCATTCATCACATGAGAAACTTGAACTCAGTTTGGGCAACACAGAAATTGAAAGATTTGTTTAAAAAATCTACAGGGGTTCTCAGAGTCCTGAGGCAAAAAAAAGTAACCAGCAAATTTGTTTGGAAGTATCGAGAAAGTAACCAGAACAAGGGCCTGAAACATCCACAGTCTAGAGATGCAAATTAAAGTTTTACCCCTAAGAATAGCTGAAACTGGGGAGAATTAAAATAGGTTCCAGAGGACAGTGGCATACTTTTGGGTGATCCTTACAAAAGTAAATAATTTGTAGGGTATTGTAAAATATCAGAGAATTTTTGGGGGAAGTAAGAAGTCAACCTGAGTGTAGCATATGTGGTTGTAATCTATATCACTAACTTTGGCATACTCCCTTTGTTTAATTTGTTCAAAGTTTTAAAAACATGTAATCTTGTGGCATAGTTCTATTGGTTAAATCATTGGGTGTGTAGATTTATCTTTAAATGTTAATGGTCTCTAATAGGATCATAAAATTATCATGTGTATTTGGCCATGTAGGTGCCTAAAATGCTGAAGTAAATGATCTGAATATATTTATTGTAAATGCACATCCAGACTAAAAATTTGGCACAGTGTGTTGCATCATTCTGCAGTTTCTAAATGGGTAGGGACCTTTTGAGTGTCAATCCTATGCGCTGTTAAAATGTACTATAAAAAAGACTCCCATTTATAAAGCACCTTTCACCATTACAGAACATCATAAAAACATTTTGCAGCCAATTAAATATTTCTGAAGTGTGATTTAGGACATCCGGCGGGCAATTTACACACAGCAAGTTCCTACAAACAACTATGTGATGATGACCAGATTTATCCTTGTTATGTTTGAAGAACAAATATTGGCTGGAAAACTTGGGATAACTCCCCTGCCCATTGAAATAGTGCTGTGGGATCTTTTACATCCACTGGACAGATGGGTCTTCATTTTAACGTCTCATTCAAAAGATGGCACCGCCAATGATGCAACACTGTCAGTACTGCACTGGAGTGTGAACTTTTGGTTTTTGTGTTCAAGTGCTGAAGTGGAACTTGAACATGCAACTTCTGATTTTAAAGCGAGAGTTAAACCTAGCTGAGCCACTGTTGATATCTGTTAGACTTGATAGACCGTTGCTAAGTAAATTAAGTTATGATGTGCTACACTTGTTTTTTTGGCTCATCAATACTAAATCAAACCTGTTTCCAGTGAAAGATATATATCCAGAAAAGTGTCCTTGAGGCTACAATACCAGGTGATCTTGTTGTTTATTATTGGTGGAAGCCTTTTGAAATGATGAATTTTGAGTGTGCAAGCAAATAAGTATATTAATATAATCTCAATTGTTTTTGCAGTGTGGTGTAAGATAAGTCTAGTTAATGCTGTTATTCCACAAACCACTTTTAGCTAAAACTATTGCAACTATCTGTTAGTACGATTTAGAGTGAGTCTGCATTTAGTGAGTCGGACCATCAGTAAGCTAAGAGAAATAATTAGTTGTATTCATATACAAATATTGGTTGGAATATTGCTTCACTTTTTGCACTACATTTGAGTGCAAGATTAATTTCCATTTATTCTGCAATTTTGTGTTTTTACCCTATAAGGACTGATGAATGTGCCGTTTAATGCTGATTCATTTTTTTCATTTTAATTAGTTAAATGTTCCCTCTGCAGAGTCTGGATCTTCATCCTCATCTGAAGATGAAGCACCAAAACGGTCAAGTGCAAAGAATGGTGAAGTTCGAAGAAGGCGCCAACGTTCATTATCACGGAGCATGACCCCGCCTCCTGCAATGCGAAAACGGCACAAGGATTTTTCACCAAGGTAAAATGCAAACAGTTGGGACAATTTTTTTGTTGCGTTACTTCGGAGTTCAGGAGTATGTAAAGCCTGTAGTTATGTTTCAGAGACTGAAGTCCCCATTTTAACGTATCTTGTATCACCATTCATTTTTGTACTAAAATATGAGGCTTGGTGCAATTGGTCCCTTGAAATATATCAAATTTTTCTCTGCCTTCCTTCTCAATAACTTAAACACATTCCCATTTACTACAATCTGACTTTTGCTTTTTGAAAGTTATTATCATCTGAATAACGGTTTCCTCGACTGTCGCAACAAGACTGGATCCCCCCCCCCCCCCCCCCCCCAAAGTAAAGGTAAAAATCCAGGGTTGGGGGTTGTGGTTAAGTGTCTGCTTAATTTTAGTCCTCATTGTACATCAATAAGTCAATTTGCAAATTGAAAAATCTAAAACTTGTCAAGACGACAATTAAGCTTTTTGGTCATTTGGGTTGGAGGACAAGTAAGGACCATATTAGTCAAATATTAAAATAACTTTTAGTTAATCAACTCTTACATTTCTTGCCCTATTTGGAGGTATTTCATTTAGTTTATAGTGTTGGATTTTCTTTATCACATGGGAAACTATATTAAAAACCAGGTCACTTAAAAGGTGATCTGTAATGCTGGAGGACAATGGTGCTCTTAGTTTTAAATGTTCCCTACTCCAACTAGAAAAGTTGTCTTCCCTCCTATTTTCTAGATGAGTTTCCAAATTTGGAATGTTATGAGTTACCCTGCTGGAGGTGTGATGTAGTGTGCTCCCTACTTGAAAGAGTTAATTTGCTTTTGTATAAGCAGACAGATTATTCAAGGAGTTCTTGGTTCCATCTGACACATCATTGGGTAATTTAATATTTCTTTCTCCCTGTAATTAAAATGCCCAAATTTGTCCACCAAGACAACTTTTCTGGCTGAGTATTGCAAATTGGAAGTAATCCTTTCCTAAAATTAAAAATTGGCATTGCGAGGGTGAAGATCCTCTTTCCAAGTACTGGAATCCCTTGGGTGGATAATTCATTAAAACAATTTAAAGGCATGAAATATTGTGTAAAATCAGAAGAACAATATTTTTTAAATTTAGTGTATAACTCTAGTTGCTTGTAACAGGGTGGATTGGGATTTTCTACTTTTGACTGAGTCACCAGGCATGGCACCAAGCAGAGGCTGGGTGTCTGGCCTGTGGGAGAGATAATTCATCCCTGTTCCACATCAGATTACACTCATCATTTCTTACTGGTTGACCCTTATGTGGGCATTGATGTCTGCTGCCGGCTGCTCTTCCTGGCCAGTTCTCAATGTGTGACCTGGGAAATCGAAAATGGTGCAGAAAGGTATTAAAACATTTAAATAATTATATTATAGTTAATGAATTAATGTAAATCAACCAGAGAGATACTGTCTGTATGAATTATTGGTTTAAGATACTTTGGTTAGAGGTTGATCTGTGAAAAAACACAGCTTGGTTTTGTTTTCTCTTGCTATCAGGATGCCGCTTGGAAAGAGGTGGCACTTCCCAGTGGCGAAAAGGTTGGTTTGAAAATGAGTTGCTGTCTGATCACTGAAAACATTAGCCTGTTTAAGGTTCCTTTAATTAGCAACCTCAGCCCAACTACTAATTAGTTGAATTATTGCACTGCGTTTTAGACGACGCAATCCACTTTTGCTGGAGTGCTGAAGTAATTATTGCATCAAATTTTTAATTTAACTGGAAATTGAAAGCACTTGCTTCTTAGGGTGTATGCTTGAAATTGAAATTTGTTAAAATTTTGCAAAGGGAACTTTAAACTGAATTGCAAAGAACTAATTGTGGGTTACCTGCTTTTGATTAATTAAATTCTTGAGGAACTATAAATACAGTGGAATCCACTTGTACTAAAATTGTCAAGTTTTAACATTTAGGGTTACATAATCAAAAATGAAAAGGAAGGTTTTTTTACTCTTTGATGGCATGTGGATGTCACTGGCTGGGCCAGCATTTGTTGCCTGTCCCTTAATTGTCATTGCACTGAGTGCCCTTGAACCCTGATCTTTCATAAAATACCTACATTGCACAAGGAGGCCATTTGGCCCATCCAAGTCTGCACCGACACTTTGAACGACCACATCACCAAGGACCAATCCTCTGTCCTATTCCTGCAACCCCATCCTAAGGGGCAATTTACCATAACCAATCCACCTAACCTGCACATTTTTGGACTGTGCGAGGTAACCGGAGTACCCGGGGGAAACCCACGCAGGCACGGAGAGAAAGTGCAAACTCCACACAGTTTCCCGAGGTCGGAATTGAACCTGTGACCCTGGCGCTGAGGTAGCACTGTGCCACTGATCGGCCATTTCAAAGGGCAGTTAAGAATCAACCACATTGTGAGGGGCAGGTCATGCCTCAAGACTCATTGAGTTCTTTGAGGATGTGATGAGATACATTGATGAAGGTTGGGCAGTGGATGTGGTGTATATGAATTTCAGTAAGGCATTTGATAAGGCTCCCCATGGTAGGCTCATTCAGAAAGTTAGGGGGCATGGGATACAGGGAAATTTGGCTGTCTGGATACAGAATTGGCTGGCCGAAAGAAGACAGCAAATGGTAGTGGATGGAAAGTATTCCGTCTGGAGGTTGGTGACCAGTGGTGGCCCGCAGGGTTCTGTTCTGTGACCTCTGCTCTTTGTGTTTTTTTAAAATGACTTGGATGAGGAAGAGGAAGGGTGGGTTAATAAGTTTGCCGATGACATGAAGGTTGGTGGGTTGTAGATAGTGTCAAGAACTGTTGCAGGTTACAACAGGACATTGACAGGATGCAGAGCTGGAATGAGACGTGGTAGATGGAATTCAACCTAGATAAATGTGAAGTGATTCATTTTGGACGGTCGAATTTGCATGCTGAATGCAGCTTTAAAGGCAGGATTCTTGGAAGTGTGGAGGAACAGAGGTGTCTTGGGGTCCACATACATAGATCCCTCAAAGTTGTCACCCAGGTTGAAAGGGTTGTTAAAAGGCGTATGGTGTGTTGGCTTTCATTAACAGGGGGATTGAGTTTAAGAGCCGTGAGGGTTTGCTGCAGTTTTATGAAACCCTGGTTAGACCACACTTGGAATACTGTGTCCAGTTCTGGTTACCTCATTATAAGAAGGATGTGGATGCTTTGGAGAGGGCACAGAGGAGATTTACCAGGATGCTGCCTGGAGTGGAGGGCATGTCTTATGAAGAAAGGTTGAGGGAGCTAGGGCTTTTCTCATTGGTGCGAAGAAGGCAGAGAGGTTACTTGATAGAGCTGTGATGAGAGGCATGGATCGAGTGGATAGCCAGAGACTTATTCCTAGGGCGGAAATGGCTGTCACGAGGGGACATAATTTTAAGGTGATTGGAGGAAGGTATAGGGGAGATGTCAGAGATAGGTTCATTACACAGAGAGTGATGGGTGCGTGGAATGCATTGCCTGCGGAGGTAGTGGAGTCATTAGAGACTTTTAAGAGACTCTTGGACAGGCACATGAAGGGGTGTCGGTTAGGTTGATTTTAGATTAGGATAAATGGTCGGCACAACATCGTGTGCTGTGGGTCTGAGTCACATGTAGGACAGAGCAGTGAAGGACACTAGTGAGCCAGGTGAAGTTTTGCAGCAATTGTTAGTTTCATGGCCATTATTATTGAGGCTAGCTTTTAATTCCAGATTTAATAATTAAATTTAAACTCCAACCGCTGCAGTGGTGGGATTTGAACCCATACCCCCAGAGCATTAGCCTGAGCCTGGGATTAACTCGCCCAGTGACATAACACAACACCACCATCAAAGAATAAAGTACATAATTCTAGAAATATATTGCAAGTATGCTGTAAAATGAAATTAAAGAATCTAATTTGGACATTAGGACTAGGTGCACGCATAAATGATTATAGTGCCAACAATGAAATCAAACTTATTTCCAGCCTACTGGTCCAGAGCTTCAAACTCCTGGGTTCCTGTTTTTGAGCGATTTTTGTAGATGTCAGTGTACTTAAATTACTGTTGATTATTTGGGAACAGTAAGAAGTCTTACAACACCAGGAGTCCTGATGAAGGCGCTGCGCTCCGAAAGCTAGTGATTCCAAACAAACCTGTTGGACATTAACCTGGTGTTGTAAGACTTCTTACTGTGCCCACCCCAGTCCAAGCCGGCATCACATCATGATTATTTACGAGGCATTTCTGTCAGACATCCGTTTCTTCTTTACTTGAATTAGGCCAAATATATTCCATTTATTTCATTTATCTTTAATCTGTGGGCCAACTGATTCTGTGGAATACAAGCCAAACTGAAGTACACCTATAATCAGCAGAATTCTTAATATAGAATATAGGAGCAGTATACATTTATTGATTAAGGTGGGTTAGTGTGCATTGTAGAGTGGGTACTCTTGAGTGCTTTCATTTTGACATAATTTCAAATAGTTCAGGACATGTAGAAGGCATTCTGCAGAAATATGTAGTTTGGCATTCATATTGGATACAAAAAGCACAAGTGGTTTTCACTGTATGTGGGATATCATAATGGTGATGGCCAGTTTTATTTGGTGTGAAAGGCCCATAATCTAATGAGTAAAAGTAAATAACAATGTGTTGCTTGTGATATTCTGCAGTTATTGCTCCGTTTCAACTAAACAATGGGCGCATAGATTTAATGGCAGGCTGAGAAATTGCCCTCTTAATTGATTACTTAAAAATCAAAACTCAATTCAAGGCCCATTTTGGAGAACCCTATGAAATTTGTATTTGCCTTTTTCAACCTTGAAACTGGTATTTTTAAAAATTGCTTTGAATAACCTAGAATTTTGAATGTGGATTTTGAGGAAGCTGGAGAGCATTATTTAATTTCTCCAAACAATAGAAATTCTAATCATGTTTTATACTTGCACAATTGCATTCCAAGGGATTTATACGGTTTAATAACTGCATCTAAGCTATGTATGTTGAAAGTAACATGCCCTTCTCCATATTTCTCTATTCCCATAAGCTTTGATATTTTGGGGTATAATTTATAGGTGGTGATAGCGATCTGTCACCTTCTGCTGCGTGAAAACTGTATGAACCTAGATACGGTGTTGGGCTTTACAGGGTATTACTGCCTCATTCAGTCTTCACGTGATTCACAAATTAGGTGACTAGATAGAAATTACCAACTGATAGCTGTTTTAAAATAAGCTCTCACCTGTCTAAGTACTGAGGCTGGTTGTAGCATCCAAACTGGCTGAAGTCAGACAAGAGATCAGAGTTGGCATAAGAAGAAATACATAGTTTAGGTAGAATTCTATAAAATTTGGAGGGGTATTGTTAAGGATAAAGTTAGATGAAGTCGGATGGCAACATGCTCGTGTGAAGCATAAACTCCAGAATAGTCCAAATGGCCTGGTTCCATGCACTAGATTCCCCCTATTGTGGCTGTTGATGGTTTAATTTTAAAGAATAAGTGCATTGGGAATACCGTTACAATTCTGCCTAAACAGTAGATTTCTTTCACACACATGTTAAACAGTAACAATTCTGTTCAATTTGTAAACCTAAATTTCACATGAGCTTCGAAAACTTGTTCTGTACTGTGGGGATACACAAAATCATTTTTGGATACAGTGAGGCAGAAAACAGGTCTTTTAAAAAGGCATCCTGTACCAGAATGTATTCCAAGAGTAGTTTATTTCAGGGTTATGCTTATTTGCTTTGGCTAAAACTTAGTTTTAACTCTTGAGGCTGGGAGTTAATGGGAGCAGTGAGAAAGCTACACTGAAATATTTATTTTGTGCTGACGCCTTGAATGTATGTTCACATGCTGATGTATGGTAAACAGGAGAAGGAGAAGCCCGTCACCACCACCAAGGCGCCGGCGAACCCCGTCTCCTCCTCCTCGACGGCGCAGATCACCGTCTCCGTTGAGGCGCAGGTTAGTAAATGTTTGCCTTCCAGTTGTCAAGTGCTGTCCTAATTAACGGAAAACTAATAACCGGGTCACTTTTGGGAGCACCAAGGTGATAAATGTGACGGTGGTGGTAGAATTTGTATTGTTTTCTTATTTCAAATTTTGTGGATTCCTTTTATCCATGCGCACAGATAATTTCATTCTATCTGCTATTCCAAAATATGTATAGAGTATGAAATTTGCATGTCTTTTGAAGTAGAGCAGATGGAAATTGAATGTGTTGTGGCATGATGGATAGTTTGGCAAAATTTTGATATGAAACAGATACAGGTGCAGTTGCTTACTTTCAACATTGATGTCACTTCTCAAGAAATGCCCCCCAAATTGTAACTTTACATAGTGTAAAAACATTTTGTTCACAATTTCAGCATCTGCTCCCCTTCCAAATGAACTATGTTGTTGTTTATAAAGGCGACGCAAAAATCATGCTGAACAAAAGTGAATGGTAATTCTTTGGGCGGCGCAGCAGTACGGTCGTTAGCACTGTTGCTTCACAACGCCAGGGTCCCAGGTCTGATTCCCGGCTTGGGTCACTGTGCGGAGTCTGCCTGTTCTCCTGTGTCTGCGTGGGTTTCCTCCGGGTGCTCCGGTTTTCTCCCACAAGTCCCGAAAGACGTGCTGTTAGGTAATTTGGATATTCTGAATTCTCTCTGTGTACATGAACAGATGCCGGAATGTGGCGACTAGGGGCTTTTCACAGTAACTTCATTGCAGTGTTAATGTAAACCTACTTGTGATAATAAAAATTATTATTATTAGTCTTGAGCATAGCATACTTGCTTGTAACATTCTATATAAATTGAGTTTTTGCTGTAATTGCTGCATTTTAATTTTCACATTGTGAATCTCCAGTCCAAAGCCAGTGATGTTTTGGAAGCTATATCTTTTTTAAAAAATATATATTTTATTAAAGTTTTCAAACACAATTTTTCCACCTTACAAATCAATCAAAAAAAAAGATAACACAATAACTCATAGATAACATTATTTAAATAAAATAGTGAACTAACAAAGTAACAAAAAATAGTGCTCCCCCCCCCCCCCCCAACCAGAACAAAACAGGTTGCACCCCCCCCCCCCCCCCCCCCCCCCCCCCCCCGGGCTGCTGCTGCTGACGATCTATTTTCCCTTAACGTTCCGCGAGATAGTCAAGGAACGGTTGCCACCGCCTGGAGAACCCCTGAACCAATTCTCTCAGCGCAAACTTCTTCCGTTCCAGTTTTATGAACCCTGCCATATTGGAAGCTATATCAATGTGGCAATTGGGCTTTGCTGTATTACATTATCTAAAATTTACTATTCTGCTTTGTTTCTTTTCCTACCTTCTCCAATTCAGGAATGATTTGCTTTATGAAATAATTCCGCACTTGCTATCTATTCATGAATGGCAACAGGCCTGTGAGCATTTAAGTATAAACATGTAGAAATGGTTGTAATGGTTTTACAATCCCAACAGGCAGATTTTAACATTGGTTTACCCCGATAAACCATTCTAATCGTGCCTCATTGTTTATGTGCAGCATGTTTTAGTTGTACCTTCTTCCAGATGAAACACACATTCCCCATGTTCAGTTTTTGCCATTTTTTCTCTTCCCTTCCAAGGACAGTGACATATGTTGTCACCAGTGGCTTTCCACTGCCTTGCTCAGAAATTCTCCATGTCAGCGTACTGCTTAGATCAAACATTGTTCGGCTTTGGAAGGGGTCACAGCCAAATATCAGCCCATTTACATCCAACGTATATATGAATTCATCGCATTACGATCATTGTAATCTGAAAGGACCTCTACTGCCTTGCCTGATGTGGTCTGAGATCACTTATGACCATGCTGCCTGAAGACCAAAGCTGGCAGTTATCTGGCCCATGTGGAGCTCCTTAATTATGCCTCTGGTACTTTGAGTTTTTTAGTTCAATAATTACTATTATTATTACTACCCTGTAATAGCCCAACTTGAAATTTTATTTCCCTTTATGGTTGCAAAATACTGTTTCTCTACATATTTGATTGAAAGGAACAAAAGTTAATAATTTGGTTTGCGCTTGACAGGAAAGAAAGTCAAAGATTAATAGGAACTATATAAATTTGGATTTATCTGTTTCGATCATGAGTATCTGAACAATTACTAATTCGATTTTTGTTATTCATTTGTCTTTTTAGATCTCCGTCTCTGCCACCAAGAAGGCGTTCAGCCTCACCTAGGCGCTATTCGCCTCCAATTCAGAGAAGATATACTCCATCACCACCACCTAGAAGGAGGGGTTCCCCATCACCAGCACCAAAGCGCCGGAGTTCACCTTCTCCCTCTTCCAGGCGTAGGAGAGGATCACCACCTAGTCGTTCCAACCGAGATGTTCGCTCACCACTGCTACACAAACGCCACTCACCATCCCCACGACCAAGGATGATGCGTGGGTCCATTAGTCCACCACCAGCACGAAGAGTGTCAATATCACCACCACCACCACAACGGCGTCATATGTCTCCATCCCCTAGTAACAGGCCTATCCGACGTGTTTCGCGAACCCCGGAACCCAAAAAACCCAAAAAGTAAGGGCATCAATGCTTAATACAATGATTACTGTGTCGTTGTTGACTCTAATTTCAAAACAAATGTTTTCCCACCTACTGCATGAATTTATTTTATGGATTTTCAAGCTTTTCTATCAATCTATTAGCCATTCTAATAATTGTTGCAACTATGGCATGTAGTTTCTTAACTCCAGTATGTGCCTTTTTGGTTTCAGTTGGAAACTTGCAGTAGAATACTTGGCAACTTCAATCCAATTGATGTGAAAATTAATTTTTATAGATTCTGATACTAACTCACAAGGACCATTCATTTTGGAAACACTAATTTGTAAATTTCTTAGGATCTCACCAAGTCCACAAGCCGTGAGAAGGGCTACATCATCCAGATCCATATCTAGATCGCCAGAACCTCTTCCCAAGAAAAGGCCAGTTGCTTCAGTCTCCAGGTCACAGTCTGTCAGCAGGTCACCAACACCTGTTCCTCCGCCACCACAAAACAAAAAGGCAAAGAGTGCTTCAATTAGTCCATCTCCTGTCAAGGTAATTGTACTATTATACTTCAGTATTCCTCCATTTAATATCGGAAAATAGATTCTCTGTAGATCAAGTCCAACAGAGTAAATAACCTCCACAATGAAAATGCATTTTGCACCGTGTTGAGTGACCCTTCATTTCCATCTATGACAATCTTTACTTACACTTTTGTGTAACTAGCAGTGGGAAAATGAATTCCCATCATTGAGCCAGTTTCAATTTTACTGCATTCTTAAGTGATGAAGAGTATCTGTAGCTAATGCCTTGTTCAATGTTGTAAAACTGAGTTGAGTTGTGAATGGTCTGAGATGCTCCAATTAAAATTGGGTGGATTAATTTATGTAACTTGGACTTCATTTAAATTCCACAGAATATAATTTGGGAAATTATAAAATTCATTAGACCAAAGGAATTTTTAGATTACAAACTAAAGTAATAGGGAAATCTCTTTAAGCACAGTAGCAGCTGTCATATTTGACTGACGCGAGAGCTAGTGGGCAGAGTATTGCTCATTTGCATGATACTTAATTTCTTTCCTGCTGATAATAGTCCCACATTGACAGTTTTACTCAACAATCTTTAGTTTCTTCTTGTTACTGCTTATCTGTGGTTGTGGAGTCAGCTGCCAGGATTGCACCTGTATTGCCTTGTTGGGGTACAGAAGCAGTTCGAATGTCATTCCTATTTCTTAGTATTAGGCACAAGATTGATTTGGTTATGAACCCTAGCATTATCAATCCATGATAATATGTAGGCTCTTCAATTTGTGTCAGCAGCATTTCTGACATTCGACTTTACAAACCTGCTTTCCGTCTGCCTGCAGGGTACCAAGATAGGGGGAAAATAATATTCGATAATATGCCATTCAGAAACTGCCTTTGTCTTGGCATATTTATACTGCACTAATGAGAAAGTATATCTATTCTAGTAGCTCAGTTACCAGCTATTTAAAATACATTTTGTAAGCGCAGATCATCAACGTAAAAAAATTCTAGTTCTTTTTTGCTTATGAATGCTTTGAGGTAATGACTGCCTTGTACCTTTAAGATATCTGACCAGGAAACTGGAGGAAAGAAGAAGAAAAAGAAGAAAGATAAGAAACACAAGAAGGACAAAAAACACAAGAAACACAAGAAGCATAAGAAAGAAAAGGCTGCAGCAGCGGCAGCAGTAGTTGAAGAACCATCAGTAGAGCCAGTTGAAGCTCCAGAAAAGTCACCCCAGCCAGAAGCTTCAGAACCCGTAAAGGTAAGTCAGTGTCTCAAGAATAGTTAAAACCAGAAACCAATAGAAATGAAACTTGGCGTTTCCTTGTAATTGTCAGGGAGTAGAGGTAATTGTAACTAATCTATGTTTGTATTGTTGGATATTAGAAATAAAGTATAGATTTGAGTGAGTTTAATTTAGCATTTTTGTGTAAGAAAGGGTAAAACTAGTTAGATTCCTGTTAAACAAAGGTGTTTGCATGCATGGGGGGTTTGGGGTTTCAGTTTAGACTGTCAATATTGTGCTTAAAGAGTTTGCAACATGAAAAGTGTAAACCAGCTTGGAGAAAGAACAAACTTGCTTAGAAACCAGAGGCACCTTTAGGGTCGGAAGGCTTTTTGAGTTTAATTTTAGCTGATTTTATAGCAGCTGGAGCTTAGCTGTGAGAGAGAAGGCCGCTCTCGCATCCCTGATAGAAGCAGGAAAACCATAAGATAGAATAATGAGCAAGAAAGCTAGTTCCAGTAAAGTGGTAATGAAAAGGGAGGTTTCCATGAAGATTGATGTAAAAAGGAAACCAGGAACTGGAATTTGAGCAGGGTACTCTGTTCATTGGAGTTAAAGACAGAACTAAGAAGAGCAGAGCTGATGAGGTTGGCTAGAGAAAAGCCAGAGATCTGAAGCAATCGTAAGGTTTGGTGTCCTTATTTCCAGTCTTTGAAACAATAGTATTCTATTGGTGACTGAAACCCAGAGAGACTGTGTGAACGGTTGAAAGCTCATGCCTATTCAAGACAAAGGAACACTGAAAGGAGAGGTGTAAAACCTGGAGGTGGATCCTTGCTCAAAACAGCTGAGGGAAAGCATTGCTTTTTAAGAAGATTCTAAAGCGTGTCTTTTTGAGAGTGGAATTTGGAAACACTCGTGAGACAATCATCTGGGGGGAATTTGAGGAGAAATCCACAGAAGTTCGATTGGGTGACATCTACCACTTGGTTGCAGAGTGGGATGCGTGTGACCACAGCCCGTTGGTTTGCAAGGACTGTATTTATTGCAAACCTTATAGCATAAGATATATTTTGTAACCTGTGCTATCCTTTAAATCTGTGTACATTTGTGACGATAAGTGGGAGTGAAGGAGCATTGTATTATAAATAAACTTTCCATGTTTAATAAATGTCATTTTGTTATTAAAAGCTAATTGGCAGTCCTGTGACTCTGTTCATCCACGTTTTCTCAATAAAAAGTAAAAGTTACGGTCTTCTGAGCCAGGGTTCCATTCTGGGACCTTCCCGTCCAGTAGTAACATCAACTGGGATTGTAACATAATTACAGTGGCATGTGTAATTTACAACTTCAAAGAGTACGCTTTAGAAATGCCTTCTTTTGTGTTGGTTTTGCTCATTTCAAGCTATATTGCTCGACTAATTTCTGTTACTATCATGGTATGGTGACTAGGTTGATTCAGGCTTTCAAAATACATTTTGCCAGGTGGGAGAGAAGCAGATTGAGGCCTTTGTGATACAAGCTGTTGCTGGCTACCATGGCAACTTAGATCATTGTAAATATGAAAGGGAAGGTGTGTCACTTGAGTGGTCCGCACTCTACACTTTGCAGATTGCTGCATGTCCGCGCGCATGTAAAGTTTAGAGTGATCATTACTTGTACCACTTGTATGTTATGAAGTTCAAAAATAATTTGGGAGCCAGATGTACATTTAATGCACTTCCTTCATGGAGATGGGGGTACTTTAGGTAAAAGTGTTGCTTTGTAATGATATAACCATTATTTAGATTGTAATAAAGCATATTCTTTACTATCCAAATGTTATAACGCAGAAGTAGTCAAATTAATTTGAGCAATATAAAATGTGCTGCTCAAATAAATTTGGCTCCTTCTGACATGCAAAATTTGGATGTCTGGCATCCTGATTCTTTTCAGTTAAACCGCTGAGCACTTGGTGCTGGAGTTTTTCTGTTAAAAATGACATTATAACATAGTTCTACATGAGTTTCATCTGATCAATTTATTATAGGAGTCAGAAAGTGAAGAAGAAAACCTAGATGATCTAGAAAAACATCTCCGAGAAAAGGCTCTACGGTCAATGCGAAAGGCTCAAGCTTCACCACCATCATGAAGGAGAGTACTGAATAAACCTAACTGAAGGAGCTGATTGGATTAGGCACAAGGGCTTTGTACATTTTTAATTGGCTGCTATAGTAATGCCAGTATATTAAGATGGCTGCCATGCCACTCATGAACATTGACACTGCCTCTTACTTATACCAGAAATGATTTTTCATAAAGGCAAATCATAATGTTTTATTACAAATTAAAACAAAATTCCTACACGGCTTTCATTTTCACAACTCCATCTCATTTAAATGCAATAATATTTTGAAAGCCATTGGTCCTGATGGTTTGATGGTTGGTTTTAATCCAAGCTGTATTTTGCTTAACCTCATCTACCATGATTGAGTGAGATTCATCCATTCATATCTGACCTTGAGATACAGCTCTGTGGCACAGAGATGTTTCATTTTCTCCATCAACTCCGCCAACTTAACATCGTGGTTTCTGCCAGCTGGTTATGGAACAGACTGATAGAGATCTTGGGGTAGTCTGTGATCCAGAATGTCCCGACTCCTTTTGAAATTGTCTGCTTGAAGATGGGAAAACCTTTGTGGGAAACTAATTTTGATAAAATCAGATTTATATGGAATAAGTTAAGTGAATTTCGAGTAAATCAGTTTTCAAATGCAGCCATAAGCTATGTTGGATTTGCACTGAATTGACTGAATTTATGCCGTTTGTGATGGAACATTTAATGTGTTGGTACCTTTTTCTTTCCGTTTGCAGTTTTTGTCTTGGCTGTCATTATGTAATGGTATTTTGTGACATTGTTTATGTAACTGTACAAATCCTTTGTGTTTAATCCACTGATATGACCTGTAGTGTAGTTTCTGCAGAGTTTTGAGTTTTATTTGAGCCGTTTGATTGTCCACAACATTCTTTATAAAGAGCTTCAGGTGAAAATGCGCTGTATCTAGAACACTGGAAGTCTCTTTTTTTTTAAGAAAATGAAACTTGTTATAGGAAGGGGATGGTACTACCAGGATCTGAAGGATTTTAAGATTCTCTGGTTGACAGTAGCTTTGGATTGTATTTTGCTTTGTGTAACAGGCTGGCTTCACCCAAACTGTTAATGTCTTCTACTGTTACGGTTGTTCTGGGAGTAAAAACTTGTTTAGATGCTGTTCTTTTGTGGGAGCTTAACAAAATCTGTAATGAATATTTTGAATTTATCATCTTTTGACTTAAAAGGGTTTTTTTTACAAACGTTGAATTATAAAGCTGTAAAAAGCTGAGGTAATAAATGGAAATTAAATTTCTAAATTCAATTTCTTCCCTTTGGGCTCTTTTTTTCACCCCCACAGGAAGTAGTTGTAGTTTTTATTAATGGGGTGTCTGCCCATATCTTTGGTAAACTATAAATATTGTTTCAGCAAAGAATATGAAAACTGAATATAAAAGCAGTATTCTTTATTTAAAGAGCAATTTAAACATTTTTGTACAGCAGTTTGAGAAATATGTTAGCATGTACCTTTTTCAATTAAAGAAGAAAATGGAACAGAAATTTGAAATGCAATGATAAGTTGTTAAAATGAATTAGTTACCAACAATATTGTACTTTGTTACTTATGTACCAAAGGGCTTTGGGTGTAGATGTTTACACTACAGAGCCAAGCAAAACCAGGGCACCAGAAGAAGTCTCATTTGCTGCAAGAGAAAATATAATTATATTAAACTGATACTTATTCCCGAATCAGGGTGATTTTTCAATGGTTCTTGGTGCAGTGTTCTAAAATAGGTGAATTACTGTTGTATTGGAAACTTAATTTAAAGTACATGAGGTTATATTGTTTTTTTTTGTGGTACTGGGGATTAAATCCATGTTTCGTATTGAGGGACATTTGATTTTGTGATGTGTTCCTGCACCTTTTTGTAGAACTAGAACTTACTTTCAATCCACGAGTACAAAAATATGTTTCTTCTGCCCAGTTAGATGAATGAGCTCAGGTTATCAAAAGTTAATTACAATCACGTCAAAGGGAGAAAATATTAAAATTATTACTTCCTAGGATAAATTTATCAAGAGAAGCAATTTGAGGTAGTTGTTTGGTTATACTAAAGGCACCATATAAATTCATGTTATAGACCAAAAGTAATAGGGACAAAGTAAATGGAATATGCTACTTTTATTAATAAGGATAAGTATGGATGTTCAGATAATCCAACAAATTAAACAAACGCTCTTCATTTATCCTCATAACAGTGTGACTGGGGATATTGTGGGACCCTCACCCTTTACTTTGTTTTTGCAATAATTGTGTGATCATTCCAAGTTACTGATCCATGAGAATCTTTAGTAATTGGCAGCACTTCCACTGAAGGAAAACGTTTAAATTGCCTGTGATCAGTTATTTGTGTTCAATGATTTTGTAGCATAATCCTTTTAAATTAGCTTTTAAACTTCTAATCCTGTTTGCAGTCTTGATGGTCACGTCGTCTGATTTCTATATGCCTTCTCAGTACTGCCTGATTATCAGCAACTAAATTTCGGTTTTATATTCTACACAGATCCTGCCTAGATATTTCACCAAGTTAAGGTGTATTTCTCCACTCCATAATGTGCAATATATCATTAATTCCAAAATTTGCGAGGCATCTTAGGACCCTAAAGGGCGGGTGGAGTGGACCAGTTAAATACTGTCTCATGCAAAGTTCAGTTTCAGCCACATAATACACAAGCACTCCGATAAGAAAGAACAAACTTATGTTTATATGGCAGTTGTCGCATCTTCAGGGCAATCCAAAGTGCTTCAGAGCTAGCAAAGTACTTCTGATGTCTCATTTTTGTTGTACAGCTAATTAGTGTACTGAGGTCCCACAAAAAATAAATAAGATAATCCTGATTTAGCATTGTTGGTCAAGGAAGAAATGTATGCCACAATTCCCTGCTACTCTTCCACTGTCGAGATTTTAAAAAATATCCACTTGAACAGACGGACAAGACACACTAGCTTGACATGTAATCTGACAAACAGCACCTTTGACAACATATTTGTCCTATGGTATTGCACTGAAGCATGATGTGCTCAACTTTTGGAGCAGGACTTGAACCAATCATGTCAGATTCAGAGGAAAGCATGTAACTGGAGCCATGGTTAATTTAAGATTTGGATGACAACCAATGCTCTGAAACACAACGGAGCAATGGAAAAAATGGGCCGAGAAGAAATTGTGTTGTCGTAAAAGTCTGCACTATTCGTCTTTCTCAAAGGTATGCTGACCACAGTACATAAAATTCATATAGATTTGGAAGGCCATTTGCAGATTCGGTAGTTGCTGTGTTGCACAACTCCAATCATCCACAGTGTGGCCACTTACCACTTTAATAATTATCCATCCCACTCTGACCTGTGCCCTCAGCCTCCTACTCCGTTCCAATTCATCCCAACCCTGATCAGAAACTCATCTACTGGGGATCTTGCATTCTTTCTGGCTGTATATTTGTGTTTAACAACTTTAGATTTTAACCACCACTCCCATTTTCTCTCCATAGTGCAGGCACTGGTAATAGAGGACAGCTGCATCAGAGCTAGTGGGAATGGAGGCGGTGTGGGATAGTCGGGTAATCACACTCGTGGGCTCTGCCTGCCTTCTAACAAATTCCTGGACCAAGGGAGTGGCCTTGCTGACTTGCCCTCCCCTTATAATCTATTTGCACCTCTGGTCTAATGTTCCTGTAAGGCTGCTTAGCCTTAGGTACTGGACAGATCTTGTTCTGGGCAGCACGGTAGCACTGTTGCTTCACAGCTCCAGGGTCTCAGTTTCGATTCCCGGATTGGGTCACTGCGGAATCTGCACGTTCTCCCCGTGTCTGCATGGGTTTCCCCCGGGTTCTCCGATTTCCTCCAACAAGCCCCGAAAGACATGCTGCAAGGTGAATTGGGCATTCTGAATTCTCCGTCTGTGTACCGAACAGGTGCCGGAATGTGTCGACTTGGGGCTTTTCACAGTAACTTAATTGCAGTGATAATATAAGCCAACTTGCGACAATAAAGATTAGTATGGATCGTAGTGCATGGCTGCACTATACTCCTGCCATCCATCCCATCACAGACCTTCCCTTTTGTTTCCCTGCTTGCTCTACTTTCTCAAAATCTGCTGGTCTCCAACAGGGTGGCATGGTAGCACACTGGTTAGCACTCACAGTGCCATGTATCCGGGTGCAATTTTGGCCTTGAGCAACTGTCTCTGGAGTTTGTACATTCTCCCCATGTCTGCGTGGGTTTTCTCCCACAGTCCAAAAATGTGCAGTTTAGGTGGTTTGGCCATGTTAAATTGCCCCTCTGTATCCAAAAGGTTAGGTTATTAGGTTACAGGAATAGGATGGGCGTATGGGCCGAGGCAGGTTGCTCTTCCAAAGGTTCGGTGCAGACTCGATGGGTGGAATGTAGGGATAAAATCAATGATACAGCATGAGGCCACTGGGCTTCTCCCTGTTCTCTAACCCTGGGGTACGGTATTGAATTACTCCTACTCTCCAACAACCTTCTCCATATAATCCTGCTTATTCTTCCCACCAAAACGCATCGCTTTACACTTCACTGTTAATTTTCAGTTGCCATGTGTCCGATCATTTCACATTGTCTGTCCTGAAGTCTTGCTATCCTCTCCACTACATTTGAATTTTGTGGCAACTGCAGACTTTGAAATTATGCTGTGTTATACCCAAGATGAGGTCATTATCTCTTATAAAGTGCAGTAGCGCTTATGTTTGATGCCTGGAGAACATTTCCCTCCAGTCTGATAAGCACCACTACTGCTTGCCCCTTTGCTAATTTTGTATCTACACTGCCACTTTCCATTTTATCTCATGGATTAATTCCTTTACACGCCTATTTGTGATGGTACTTTACATTTTTCAAATCCACACACACACTGCTACCTCAGCAACCCACTTTGTAGGTGTCTGGATTCTCTGCCTGAGTTGGTGATGGAGGCAGAGACCCTGAACTCTTTTCAAAAAAACCTGGACCTGCACCTTAAATGCTGTAAGCTACAGGCCTATGGACTGGGTGCAGGAAAGTTGGGTTAGAAAGGGCACCTGTATGTCCTCGGGCTCGCATGAACAAGATGGGGCGAATGGACTCCTGTGCTGTGACTTTTCTATATTATTTCATCAAGCTCAGTTGACTGGACAGCAGGTTTGTGATGCAGAGCAAGGCCAACAGCCCAGGTTCAATCCCCGTTCTGGCTGAGGTTGTTCATGAACTGCCGGTTTAACATGCAGCTTCAGTTGGCAGTTAGGAAGGCAAATTAAATGTTAGCATTCATTTCGCGAGGGCTCGAATAAAAGAGCAGGGATGTACTGATGAGGTTACATACAGTTTGGTCGGACACCATTTGGAATATTGTGAGCAGCTTTGGCCCCATATCTAAGGAAGAATGTGCTGGCCTTGGAGGGAGTCCAGAGGAGGTTCACAAGAATGATGCTGGGAATAAAGGACTTGTCATATGAGGAGCGGTTGAGGGCTCTGGGTCTGTACTCGGCTTAGAAGCTCTCGGGGATCTCATTGAAACTTACAAAATACTGAGAGGCCTAGATAGAGTGGACATGGATAAAATGTTTCCACTAGTACGAGAGACTAGAACCCCAGGGCACAGCTTTAGACTGAAGGGACGATCCTTTAAAACTGAGATGAGAAATTTCTTCAGCCATGTGGTGGTGAATCTGTGGAACTCATTGCCACAGATAGTTGTGAAGGCAATGTCACAGTGTCTTTAAGAGAAATAGAAGGTGTTACGAGGAGAATGGGATGAGAAACATAGCCAGGATCAAATGGTGAGCAGACTCAAAGGGCCAAATGACCGAATTATTCTATATCTTGTGGTCTTTTCAATCTTGCCCTTCGCCTGAGGTGTGATCCTCAGGTTAAGTCCCCAGTCAGCTTTTCCCCCTCAAAGGGGAAAGCAGCTGATGGTCATCTGTGACTATTGTGACTTTACTTCAAAGAGCATAAATCAAGCTTGTTAAACATGATTTGCCTCCAAATCTGTTAATATTCATTCATTAGTCCATAACTTTCGACTGCAAATTAACTTGGCCCCAGATTATAGTGTCTCAAAGTTTCCCCATCACTGCTGTTAGGCTGACTGGTCTGTCATTGAATGGATCTTACATTTGAATGGATCTAACGTGATTGAATGGATCTAACCTTTACAGATGCACTATAGAAAGCATCCTATCTGGCTGCATCACAGCCTCGTATGGCAATTGCTCACTCTAAGACCGCAAGAAACTTCAGAGAGTCATGAACACAGCCCAGTCCATCACACAAACCTGCATTCCATCCATTGACTCCATCTACACTCCCGCTACGTGGGGAAAGTGGGCAGCATAATCAAAGACCCCTCCCACCCGGCTTACTCACTCTTCCAACTTCTTCCATCAGGCAGGAGATACAAAAGTCTGAGAACACGCACGAACAGACTCAAAAACAGCTTCTTCCCCACTGTTACCAGACTCCTAAATGACCCTCTTATGGACTGACCTCATCAACACTACACCCCTGTATGCTTCACCCGATGCCAGTGTTATCTTGTTACATTGTGGTACCTTGTGTTGCCCTATTATGTATTTTATTTTCATGTACTTGATCTGTTGAGCTGCTCGCAGAAAAATACTTTTCACTGTACCTTGGTACACGTGACAATCAAATCCAATCCATTTGCATCCTCCAATCCTCTTGACACCTCTATATATAAGGATTGGAAGATTGTGACAAGAACATCTGCATTTCTACTCTAAGTCCCCATAGTAATCAAGGATGCATCTCTTCTGAACTGGGTGATAAAGTGCTGACTGTCTTATGGGTATCCAATTTCTCTCACCTCCTTTACTGTAACATTGGCATCATCCTCTTGTTTACTGGAGACAGACAAAAAGTACTCGCGCTATGCATTCTGACTCCACAAAGTTACATTTTTGGTCCCTGTTCAATTCCTTTCACTACTGTACCTTCAATGTTTACAAAAGACAGATTATTTTTCTTAACCATTAATGTATTCTCAACCTTTGTACCCTTCATTTCTTTTTTTAAGATCTCCCTGTATTTTATGTATTTGGCTTGGTTTTCTACTGAGTTATGTTTGCCATAAGCCTTTTCCAGTTTCATTTTAATATCCCCGTTTCGTTATAAAAGGAGGTCCAGCTTTGAATGAAAGATTGTTGTTTGCTCTGCTTCCAAGCCATCACGTTTCAAAATCTTGCATTGTTCACTTCCAATTTTCCCTACCAATTTTTGATTCCAATCCATGTCCCATAAGTTAGACCAGTTAAGTATTTTCACACTGAATAAACTTTCCATAAATGTTCTAAACCCAATGATGTGATTATTGTTCCCCAAATGTTCCAATGAAATATGACACTTGCCCCACGTGTCATTCTACAGAACAAGATCCATTATTGCTTCCTTGTTGGGCTGGGAACATTGATCAAGAAAGTTCTCATTTCAGGAACTCTACCCCCACTCCTCCTCCTTGCATTGTTACTATAACATCCTAAATTAAGGATAATTTAAGTCCCATTATTGCTACTCTGATTCTTGAAACTTAAAAACTGCAAGTCAAAATTCAGAAATTGTATTAGATCATACGAATATGGCTCCATAATTTGAACCCACCAGCTTGCTGCTGTTGTAGCCAGTTTGGAGTTCTAATGCCCTGTCTTGTTGCCTGAGCAAGAAGCAGTGCAACTTAGCCAATGACAGTCGTTGTAATTCAATTGCCAGTTACCCCTCAGAGTCAAATAAAGGCATATTTGTTCTAAAGTTATTCAGCCTCCTGAACATGGGTTTAAATTTCACCAGTCTTATGTTTCAAAAATAGGATGAGAATACTTTGTGCTGGTGACAGGAAAGGAACTTGTTTGATTGAATTAATAAATATATATATTAAATTGATCGTTCTCGGGACTTCTAGTACCGGGGATGTGCTGACTTGTCGCACATCAAGTGGCTCCCCCCCTTCCCCATAAAACAACAAAATAGGCATTTTGACTGAATTTAGCCTGCAAAATTGGACTGAAAAATCCCATCACCCTCAACAATAACACGTCAAAAAAGCAGCAGCTCGAGAGGCCACACGGACACAAGGAATTGCGGCAAAGGACAGGAGCGGCGAGCTAGCAGGTCGGGAGACGAGTGGGGAGGAAGGGTCTCCAGCCACCCCCAAGAGGGAGAGAGCGTTGACCTGGAAAATAAGCCGCTCCCCCTGCCCCATTCCACTTTGTAGGGTCCGTAAACAAAGTCAAACCCCAAAGTGCAGGGGCTCGTCCACATGCTGTACATACAGTTGGTGATCATGTTGGGTGGCCCCTGGACAACGGCAAATCCTGGAGCGCAGGGGCCTGACCTCATGGTGAGAACGGTGACCACAGCCATTTTGGATGGCCACCTAACAAACGGAAACCCCCGAGTGCAGGGGCACATCCACAAGGTATGTATGGTTGATCCTGTAGGAGGAAGGTGACAACCCCCCCCCCCAATGAGAATAGTCACCTGCAACATCAGGGGACTTAATGGCCTAGTGAAAAGATCCAGAGTCTTCGCCCGTATGAAAGCTGACATAGTCTTCCTCCAAGAGACACACTTGAGGGAGAATGTTCGACTGTGAGTAAGGAAGGGCTGGTTGCGACAGACCTACCATTCCTGCTGTGGGACTAGGGGGAGGGGGTAACCATACTGATAAATAAGAGAACAGAAGAAAAGGCCTTTTGACAGTCATGGGGAAGTACCTCACTGAGATACCAGAACGGTTTGGGTTAGGGACAGGGTTTACCTCATGGGTGAAACTCCTTTACAATGCCCCCAAGGCGGGTGTACGGACCAACGTCACTAGCTCTGGCTACTTCCAACTGAAGAGGTGCAAGGCAGAAATGCCCTCTGACCCCTTGTTTGCTCTGATGATTGAGCCACTGGCGATTGCCCTGAGAGTGGCGAGAGGCTGGAAAGGAATCTGAAGAGGAAGCAGAAAGCGCAGTCTCGCTCTATGCCGATGTCCTGCTCCTCTACATCTTGGACCCGCAAAGCAGCATAAAATAAATCATGAAGCTCCTGGAAGACTTCGGAGCCTTCCGGGGCTATAAACATTTAAATAATTAAATTTAGAGTCCCCAATTTTTTTTTCAATTTAGCGTGACCAATCCACCTACTCTGCACATCTTTGGGTTGTGGGGGGTGAGACCCATGCAGACATGTGGAGAGAATGCAAATTCCACATGGACAGTGACCCGGGGCTGGGATCGAACATGGGTCTTCAGGACCATGAGGCAGAAGTGCTAACCGTTGCACCCCCTCGGGCTACAAACTTAACTGGGCAAAATCGAAATATTCCTGCTGAATACGAAAGGGGGAGGGGCAGAGCTGGCAGGTTTAACATTTAAACTAGCCCAAAGCAAATTCTGCTACCTGGGGATCCAGATTGCCCATGACTCGACACGGATCCACAAGTGGAACCTGATCAGTCTGGTGGAGGAAGTAAAAGGATCTACTGAGATGGGATGCACTCCCGCTTTCCCTGGCGGGGATGGTGCAGACGATCAGATGAACGTACTGCCCAGGTTCCTCTTGTTCAAACCCTACCAATCTACATCTCCAAGGCCTTTTTCCGTTCAATAGATAAGATGATTATAGCAACCAAGAATCCCCAATGTAGTATTACAAAGAAGAAGAAACATGGGAGGGCCTAGTCCCCCCCCGAACTTACAACACTACCACTGGGCAGCCATGGCGGAAAGAGTGAGGGGATGGGTGAGGCTGGAGGAGTCCTCCAGTACAGGAATGACCCTCCAGGCCCTCACCACAGCAGCGATCCCATCCCCACCAGCAAAACACTCAAGCCCAGTGGTAGCTACATTGAGAACTTGGAACCAGATGAGGCAGCATTTCGGTCTAACCGAAATGCCCATCATGTCCCCCATCTGCAACAACCATAAGTTTGCACCAGCCAAGCTCGATGCCACCTTTAAGAGGTAGAGACAGGACTGGGGATGGTAACTGATGGTTATGGATTTTTACATGGAAGACAGACTAGCAACCTTAGAGAAACAGACTGAGAGACTGGAACTACCAAACAGAAGTGAACTCTTGACATCTGCAGGTCAAAATCTTTCTCCGCAAGGAGACGACCGCATACCCATGAGCCCCGTGAAGCCCAATGCTAGAGGAGTTACTGGACGCGGACAGTCTGGGGAAGGGAAACGGGACCTGAATGGACGACTTTTAGAAAGGACGTACTCTCCACTGGACATGGCGTGGAAAAGGTTGGAGAAAGAACTAGGAACGGAAATAGGGTGGGGACTCTGGAGTGATACCCTGCAGGGCCAACTCCACCACATGCGCAAAGTGATGCACAGAGCACACCTGACAAGAACCCAAATGAGCAGGTTCTAGGGGCTTTTCACAGTAACTTCATTTGAAGCCTACTTGTGACACTAAGCGATTTTCATTTCATTTCTTCCCGGGGATGGAGGACAAATGTGAATGGTGCCAGGAAGGCCTGGCCAACCATGCCCACATGTTCTGGGCATGCCCCAGAATCGTTGAGTTCTGGATGGCCTTCTTCGAGGCAATGTCCAAGGTGGTGAGGGTGGAGCCATGCACAAGCATGGCAGTCTTCGGGGTACATATGGGGAAGAGGGACGATGCCCTGGCTTTTCCTTCCCTAATCACATGCTGGAGAATCCTGCTCGCATGGCGATCAACAGCACCACCCACAGCTGCAGACTGCAGTCTGGCTGGCAGAACTATTGGAATTTCTGCACCTGGAGAAGATCAAGTTCATCATCTGAGGGTCAGAGGATGGCTTCCACAAAGCGTGGAGGCCATTGACCAACTTGTTCCAGGACCTGTTTTAAGCCGACAGCCAACAGAGTGGGGGTGGGAGACGCACAGGACCACAGGGAGCAGACAGGAAATGGGGTGGAGGCTAGGGGAAAAGGAGGAGGAGGCTGGAAAACGCTGATAGAGAGGCCAGGGAGCCGAGAACAAGGAACCCCCAGGGAAATGCCGAAAACAGGATAGGGAGTGCGGGGCGGGGGAGAGGCCAAATGACAAAGGGGAGGGCACCGCCCACAGGTAACGAGCAGATACCTGCCCATTGTACAGTGAGGGACTCGTGAAATATCGACTGAAGGGAGAAGGGGGGATCGGCACCGCGGAAAATGACCTTTACATTGTAACCGAATGCATAGTGTATAAATATAAAAACTTCAATGAAAATATTTTTTTTTAAATTGAATGTTTTAGAAATTTCCTTTCTTCCCCACAGGCAGAAATGTGAAATTATGAACCGTTTCTAAACAAAGATAAACAAAGAGGAATGTTGCCACACACCTGTTCCCAACCCAGTAGTTACTGCATCAGTGACTAAGTTTGTGAGAGTGATACTGCTCGACATACATTTTGTCAGTTTCTCTCTATTCCTCAGCGGAAACAGCTGGTTTCTTCTGCACCCCCCCCCCTCCAATTGTTGTAACTAAGTTTAGAAACTCAAGAGTGGCAATAACTTTAATATCTCTAGTTTGTGCTACACCTGACTCTAAGCACTGGGGTATGGCCGGACATGGCTCCCTCTCAAACTCTTTACCCATCGGTCTGGCGGATCTCCACGGATCTACTCCCCCCATTTGCTCCATGAATCCCTTAAGCACCTTGGCCGCTGCCAGCCTTCTCCCGGTCCTGGATCTGGACCGGTCCAGCCCTGGGTCAAGCACTGTGTTGAAGTCCCCCCCCATTAACAAGTTTCCCACCTCCAGGTCCGGGATACGTCCCAGCATTCGCTTCATGAATCCCGCGTCACCCCAATTCGGGGCATATACGTTCACCAGCACAACCGCCTCACCCTGCAATCTGCCACTCACCATCACATACCTGCCCCCACTATCCACCACTATGAACAAAGAACAAAGAAATGTACAGCACAGGAACAGGCCCTTTGGCCCTCCAAGCCCGTGCCGACCATGCTGCCCGACTAAACTACAATCTTCTACACTTCCTGGGTCCGTATCCCTCTATTCCCATCCTATTCATGTATTTGTCAAGATGCCCCTTAAATGTCACTATCGTCCCTGCTTCCACCACCTCCTCCGGTAGCGAGTTCCAGGCACCCACTACCCTCTCCGTAAAAAACTTGCCTCGTACATCTACTCTAAACCTTGCCCCTCTCACCTTAAACCTATGCCCCATAGTAATTGACCCCTCTACCCTGGGGAAAAGCCTCTGACTATCCACTCTGTCTATGCCCCTCATAATTTTGTATACCTCTATCAGGTCTCCCCTCAACCTCCTTCGTTCCAGTGAGAACAAACCGAGTTTATTCAACCGCTCCTCATAGCTAATGCCCTCCATACCAGGCAACATTCTGGTAAATTTCTTCTGCACCCTCTCTAAAGCCTCCACATCCTTCTGGTAGTGTGGCGACCAGAATTGAACACTATACTCCAAGTGTGGCCTAACTAAGGTTCTATACAGCTGCAACATGACTTGCCAATTCTTATACTCAATGCCCCGGCCAATGAAGGCAAGCATGCCGTATGCCTTCTTGACTACCTTCTCCACCTGTGTTGCCCCTTTCAATGACCTGTGGACCTGTACTCCTAGATCTCTTTGACTTTCAATACTCTTGAGGGTTCTACCATTCACTGTATATTCCCTACCTGCATTAGACCTTCCAAAATGCATTACCTCACATTTGTCCGGATTAAACTCCATCTGCCATCTCTCCGCCCAAGTCTCCAAACAATCTAAATCCTGCTGTATCCTCCGACAGTCCTCATCGCTATCCGCAATTCCACCAACCTTTGTGTCGTCTGCAAACTTACTAATCAGACCAGTTACATTTTCCTCCAAATCATTTATATATACTACAAACAGCAAAGGTCCCAGCACTGATCCCTGTGGAACACCACTGGTCACAGCCCTCCAATTAGAAAAGCATCCTTCCATTGCTACTCTCTGCCTTCTATGGCCTAGCCAGTTCTGTATCCACCTTGCCAGCTCACCCCTGATCCCGTGTGACTTCACCTTTTGTACTAGTCTACCATGAGGGACCTTGTCAAAGGCCTTACTGAAGTCCATATAGACAACATCCACTGCCCTCATCTTAGTGACCTCGAAAAACTCTATCAAGTTAGTGAGACACGACCTTCCCTTCACAAAACCGTGCTGCCTTTCACTAATACGTCCATTTGCTTCCAAATGGGAGTAGATCCTGTCTCGAAGAATTCTCTCCAGTACTTTCCCTACCACTGAAGTAAGGCTCACCGGCCTGTAGTTCCCGGGATTATCCTTGCTACCCTTCTTAAACAGAGGAACAACATTGGCTATTCTCCAGTCCTCCGGGACATCCCCTGAAGACAGCGAGGATCCAAAGATTTCTGTCAAGGCCTCAGCAATTTCCTCTCCAGCCTCCTTCAGTATTCTGGGGTAGATCCCATCAGGCCCTGGGGACTTATCTACCTTAATATTTTTTAAGACACCCAACACCTCGTCTTTTTGGATCTCAATGTGACCCAGGCTATCTACACACCCTTCTCCAGACTCAACATCTACCAATTTCTTCTCTTTGGTGAATACTGATGCAAAGTATTCATTTAGTACCTCGCCCATTTCCTCTGGCTCCACACATAGATTCCCTTGCCTATCCTTTAGTGGGCCAACCCTTTCCCTGGCTACCCTCTTGCTTTTTATGTACGTGTAAAAAGCCTTGGGATTTTCCTTAACCCTATTTGCCAATGACTTTTCGTGACCCCTTCTAGCCCTCCTGACTCCTTGCTTAAGTTCCTTCCTACTTTCCTTATATTCCACACAGGCTTCGTCTGTTCCCAGCCTTTTAGCCCTGACAAAATGCCTCCTTTTTCTTTTTGACGAGGCCTACAATATCTCTCGTCATCCAAGGTTCCCGAAAATTGCCGTATTTATCCTTCTTCCTCACAGGAACATGCCGGTCCTGAATTCCTTTCAACTGCCACTTGAAAGCCTCCCACATGTCAGATGTTGATTTGCCCTCAAACATCCGCCCCCAATCTATGTTCTTCAGTTCCCGCCTAATATTGTTATAATTAGCCTTCCCCCAATTTAGCACATTCATCCTAGGACCACTCTTATCCTTGTCCACCAGTACTTTAAAACTTACTGAATTGTGGTCACTGTTACCAAAATGCTCCCCTACTGAAACATCTACCACCTGGCCGGGCTCACTCCCCAATACCAGGTCCAGTACCGCCCCTTCCCTAGTTGGACTGTCTACATATTGTTTTAAGAAGCCCTCCTGGATGCTCCTTACAAACTCCGCCCCGTCTAAGCCCCTGGCACTAAGTGAGTCCCAGTCAATATTGGGGAAGTTGAAGTCTCCCATCACCACAACCCTGTTGTTTTTACTCTTTTCCAAAATCTGTCTACCTATCTGCTCCTCTATCTCCCGCTGGCTGTTGGAAGGCCTGTAGTAAACCCCCAACATTGTGACTGCACCCTTCTTATTCCTGATCTCTACCCATATAGCCTCACTGCCCTCTGAGGTGTCCTCCCGCAGTACAGCTGTGATATTCTCCCGAACCAGTAGCGCAACTCCGCCTCCCCTTTTACATCCCCCTCTATCCCGCCTGAAACATCTAAATCCTGGAACGTTTAGCTGCCAATCCTGCCCTTCCCTCAACCAGGTCTCTGTAATGGCAACAACATCATAGTTCCAAGTACTAATCCAAGCTCTAAGTTCATCTGCCTTACCCGGAATACTTCTTGCATTAAAACATATGCACTTCAGGCCACCAGACCCGCTGTGTTCAGCAACTTCTCCCTGTCTGCTCTGCCTCAGAGCCACACTGTCCCTATTCCCTAGTTCTCCCTCAATGCTCTCACCTTCTGACCTATTGCTCCCGTGCCCACCCCCCTGCCATACTAGTTTAAACCCTCCCGTGTGACACTAGCAAACCTCGCGGCCAGGATATTTATGCCTCTCCGGTTTAGATGCAACCCGTCCTTCTTATACAGGTCACACCTGCCCCGGAAGAGCTCCCACTGGTCCAGATAACGGAAACCCTCCCTCCTACACCAGCTGTTTAGCCACGTGTTTAGCTGCTCTATCTTCCTATTTCTAGCCTCACTGGCACGTGACACAGGGAGTAATCCCGAGATTACAACCCTCGAGGTCCTGTCTTTTAACTTTCTGCCTAGCTCCCTGAGCTCCTGCTGCAGGACCTCATGCCCCTTCCTGCCTATGTCGTTAGTACCAATATGTACAACGACCTCTGCCTGTTTGCCCTCCCCCTTCAGGATGCCCTCTACCCGTTCGGAGACATCCTGGACCCTGGCACCAGGGAGGCAACATACCATCCTGGAGTCTCTTTCACGTCCACAGAAGCGCCTATCTGTGCCCCTGACTATAGAGTCCCCTATTACTATTACTCTTCTGCGCTTTGACCCTCCCTTCTGAACATCAGAGCCAGCCGTGGTGCCACTGCTCTGGCTGCTGCTGTTTTCCCCTGATAGGCTATCCCCCCCGACAGTATCCAAATGGGTATACCTGTTCGAGAGGGGGACAACCACAGGGGATTCCTGCACTGACTGCCTGCCCTTTCTGGTGGTCACCCATTTCTCTGCCTGCACCTTGGGTGTGACCACATTTACATAACTGCGATCTATGATGCTTTCCGCCACCTGCATGCTCCTAAGTACATCCAATTGCTGCTCCAACCGAACCATGCGGTCTGTGAGGAGCTCCAGTTGGGTGCACTTTCTGCAGATGAAACCATCCGGGACGCTGGAAGCCTCCTGGACCTGCCACATCTCACAGTCAGAGCACTGCACCCCTCTAACTGACATTGCGTCAATTAATTAAAATTAAAATTAAAAAAATTAAAAAATTTTTTTTTTTTTTTTTTAATTCAAAGTTACTGTTAACTATCTGTTTCCTAGCACTAGATTTCTAATAGAAATGCGAAAGCTAAATATAGTACTCTCCGATCTCTGGCTTAGATATCCCTCTAAATTATAATTAAGTAATTATGTTTAATTAGTTACCAATGCTTAATTTTTTTAATTTAGTGTAGATTCCCAACCAGCCACTCAGGTCACAGCTTTTCTGTGATGTCACTTCAGTTTCCCCCGACACACACAATTTGAAAAAGGTATAAAAGTAAAAATGAGAAAAAAATCACTTACTTACCTTCTTACCCTCTGAGTGTCTTAGATGTTCTCAGGTTCTCTCCCTGACAGAGACTGCTCCTCCTCCGAACGGCTCCCGAAACTAGGCCACGATCTTTTAAAATCTCCGCTCCGACTCGCAGCTCCCGCGCTTTTTAAATCTCCCGCGCTGTTTTCAAAGACCCGGCTCACTCAGCTCTCGCGCTGTTTTCACTGTCCCGGCTCACTCACCTCTCGCGCTGTTTTCAAAGTCCCGGCTCACTCAGCTCCCGCGCTGTTTTCAAAGTCCCGGCTCCCTCAGCTCCCGCGCTGTTTTCACTGTCCCGGCTCACTCAGCTCCCGCGCTGTTTTCACAGTCCCGGCTCACTCAGCTCTCGCGCTGTTTTCAGAGTCCTGGCTCCATCAGCTCCCGCGCTGTTTTCAGAGTCCCGGCTCACTCAGCTCCGGCGCTGTTTTCACAGTCCCGGCTCCCTCAGCTCCCGCGCTGTTTTCACTGTCCCGGCTCACTCAGCTCCCGCGCTGTTTTCACAGTCCCGGCTCACTCAGCTCTCGCGCTGTTTTCAGAGTCCTGGCTCCATCAGCTCCCGCGCTGTTTTCAGAGTCCCGGCTCACTCAGCTCCGGCGCTGTTTTCACAGTCCCGGCTCACTCAGCTCTCGTGCTGTTTTCAGAGTCCTGGCTCCATCAGCTCCTGCGCTGTTTTCAAAGTCCCGGCTCCCTCAGCTCCCGCGCTGTTTTCACTGTCCCGGCTCACTCTCCTCTCGCGCTGTTTTCACTGTCCCGGCTCACTCAGCTCCCGCGCTGTTTTCAAAGTCCTGGCTCCCTCACCTCCCGCGCTGTTTTCACTGTCCCGGCTCACTCAGCTCCCGCGCTGTTTTCACTGTCCCGGCTCACTCAGCTCCCGCGCTGTTTTCAAAGTCCCGGCTCACTCACCTCTCGCGCTGTTTTCACTGTCCCGGCTCCCTCAGCTCCCGCGCTGTTTTCACTGTCCCGGCTCACTCAGCTCCCGCGCTGTTTTCAAAGTCCCGGCTCCCTCAGCTCCCGCGCTGTTTTCACTGTCCCGGCTCACTCAGCTCCCGCGCTGTTTTCACTGTCCCGGCTCACTCAGCTCCCGCGCTGTTTTCAAAGTCCCGGCTCCCTCAGCTCCCGCGCTGTTTTCACTGTCCCGGCTCCCTCAGCTCTCGCGCTGTTTTCACTGTCCCGGCTCACTCAGCTCCCGCGCTGTTTTCAAAGTCCCGGCTCCCTCAGCTCCCGCGCTGTTTTCACTGTCCCGGCTCACTCCGCTCCCGCACTGTTTTCAAAGTCCCGGCTCACTCAGCTCCCGCGCTGTTTTCAAAGTCCCGGCTCCCTCAGCTCCCACGCTGTTTTCACTGTCCCGGCTCACTCAGCTCCCGCACTGTTTTCAGAGTCCCGGCTCACTCACCTCTCGCGCTGTTTTCACTGTCCCGGCTCACTCAGCTCCCGCGCTGTTTTCAATGTCCCGGCTCACTCAGCTCTCGCGCTGTTTTCAAAGTCCCGGCTCCCTCAGCTCCCGCTCTGTTGTCACTGTCCCGGCTCACTCAGCTCCCGCGCTGTTTTCACTGTCCCGGCTCACTCACCTCTCGCGCTGTTTTCAGAGTCCCGGCTCACTCAGCTCCCGTGCTGTTTTCAGAGTCCTAATTAATTATGAACATTCGGAAAGAGACCATCCTTTTAGCCAGACAAATAAATGTGTCAAGCTGAGGGAGCAAAGGACGTCAATGTCTTTGAGAGACCTGGGCCAAGCTTTGCAGAGTCTGCACCCTCCCTGGATTCACCTCCTTTCACTTCAGTTGAGATGTTGGAGACAGGAGTCTGTGTGCAGCTCAAGCTCATTCAGGTTCAAGCTCAATGAGCTCAAGCTCATTCAGCTCTCCTGGCTCACCTGTACGTCTGGCCTGTTCTGCTCGCCAGGTGCACGTCGTTGGGGACCTGTCATGATTCACGACGGCGTGAATGGACAATTTAACAGGAAGGTGGGGTTACTATGCATAAAAGGCCTGATAACAAGCGGGATCGTGCAGTCATGCTGCGCGCAAAAACTAGTGTACCACTTGTTCTTTTCTTGACAAATACATGAATAGGATGGGAATAGAGGGATACGGACCCAGGAAGTGTAGAAGATTGTAGTTTAGTCGGGCAGCATGGTCGGCACGGGCTTGCAGGGCCGAAGGGCCTGTTCCTGTGCTGTACTTTTCTTTGTCCTTTGTTCTTTATTCACACAGCAGATAGAAGCCAGAAGATCCCGCTCCCGGGATCTACCCGATCACAACGCCTCGCAAGGTCTAACGTGATCTTGCAAGACTTTAGGATGTAAATTCCGCCCATTGTGGGAGGGATCGTTTTGACAAATCTGCATGTTATGCAGTTTCCTGACGCATTGAGATCTATCCCCTTCGCCTCAACGACCTGGGGTGAGCGCCGTTCAGTACTGGTCTCCATAACCGGGGACCAGACGAAACGGCACTCTTTGGGGTCTTCCAGGTGATTGGAGGCCTCTCGATCATGTCTTTTGGGAAGTGGTATCCTGGTACTGCTGGTGCCACCCTGGCATTGCCAGCCTGGCACCCTGACAGAGCTACACTCTCACTTCACTAATGCGTTCCGGTGAGCGGAATTCCTCAGTGCAGGAAACAGGGCTCTGTGCGGCCTTGGCCGTGCATTCCCCACAGGCCCCCTATCTAACCTGAATGACATTACAGCATTGTGTCTCTTGGCACTGCGGGCGCCAGCAATCTCACGGCTAAACAAGCATGCTGTGGGACTTTGTTTCCATTAAGTTAAATTGTGCCCAATGATACTTAAATATTCTCAAATTGTGATCCCGCCGTTCAACGTCAGGATACCCATTATGTCATTATCGGGAGGACGGGGACAATCGCAATGGGAAACCCCGCTGCTGTTAATCTATTTTGGGACTCCTGCAGGAGTACATAATCCCACCCCCCAATCATTGCTTTACTACAGATACTTTTTTGGTCACTGTGGAGCACATAACAAACTGCATTACATATTTTATTTAGCGTTACCACCTTTGGCTGACAAGATCCATTTAGTCATCTCTTGGATGTTAAGAGTTTAATGTATTCAATAATCTAAAATAGGGTGCTCTTTCCAAGGGCCGGTGCAGACCCGATGGGCCGAATGGCCTCCTTCTGCACTGTAGGGATTCTATGATAATAAATATCCAGCTTCACATTGCTGCAAATATTCAAAAGCTAACTTACATTTAATTGCTTCACCATCAGAGGGCAGTACAACACTAGGGAAGATCATTATGGTTAACATGCTTTCTGTCACATGTCAAATCTACTTCTCTTGTAACTTTTCAGATGCATTGAACACAACCTAACTATTTGAACTGTCCCATGACCCAAGTTAGGTTGCTATGTAAGTCATAGTGCTACGATTATGCTATATAGAACCTTTAGCCTATAAACATCCCAATGCTGCTCATCAGTGGAGACATGGATCCTGTGGAGGAGAGGATACTTGGGGAAGAGGACTGAAGACATTTTCAGAGCGACTGATTAAGAACAAGCATTTTAAGTGGAGGGTTGGTGAGTGTCTAAGGGAGAAAGTCTGTCTGTGGTATGAAACAATTGTAGGCATAAAATTGCATAAAATATATTTTTTGTTGTGACATTGGGACGTAATGATGCACACTTAAAGTCTTCCATCATAACGATACACAGTAAGAAGTCTTACAACACCAGGTTAAAGTCCAACAGGTTTGTTTCAAATCACCTGGTGTTGTAAGACTTCTTACTGTGCTCACCCCAGTCCAACGCCGGCATCGCCACATCATCATAACGATAAGCCAGGGAATAGAGATAAGCCAGGGAACTACAGACTAGTGAGCCTCACATCAGTGGTAGGGAAACTATTGGAGATAATTCTGAAGGAGTGACCCTATTTCCATTGGGGGAGGCACGGTTTGATCAGGAATAGTCAGCATTACTTTGTCAGAGGGAGGTCATGCCTAACCAAATTAATTGAATTTTTTGAGGAGGTGAATAGGTGTGTAAATTTGGGTAATGCAGTTGATGTAGTTTATAAGGATTTCAACAAAGCCTTTGACAAGGTCCCATTGGGAGAATTATAAAGAAGGCAAATGCACATGGGATATAGGGTAATTTGACAAGGTGGATTCAAAAATGGCTTAATTGTAGGAGACAGAGGGTGATGACAGGCGGCTGCTTTAGTGACTGGAAGCCAGTGGCCATTGGCGTACCACAGGGATCTGTGCTGGGTCCCCTATTATTCGTCATTTATATAAACAACATAGATAACTGTAGGGGGTAGTAGGATCAGTGACTTTGTGGATGACACAAGATTGGATGAGTGGTTAATAGTGAGGTTGAGTGTCTTGGGTTACACGAGATATAGACGGGATGGTCAAATAGGCAGAAGAGTGACAGATGGAATTTAACCCTAAAAAGAGTGAGGTGGTACACTTTGGAAGGAGTAAAGTGACAAGGAAGTATTCATTGAATTTCGTAGCACCATAACAGTTGAAACTGGTACCTGATTCCCTGTTGGGAGGGAAGACATGTACCCCATCAGACACACGCAGCACGGACCGGCGACTCCGAGCAGTGTATATCAGGGATCTTGGCACTGGGAAGTTCCACGGGGCAAAGGGATCTTGGCATGTTTGTCCATAGACCTCCAAAGGCAGACGGGCAGGTTAATAGGTGGTGAAAAATGTATATGGGACTTTATCAACTGAGGCATAGATTATAAAAGCAAGGAGGTCAGGTTGGAGTTATATAGAATTTTGGTGAGGCCACAGCTGGAGTACTGTGTGCAGTTCTGGTCGCCACATTATAGGAAGGATGTGATTGCACTAAGGGGGTGCAAAGGAGACTCACCAGGATGTTGCCTGGGATGGAGCATTTAAGTTATGAAAAGAGGTTGAATAGGCTTGGGTTGTTTTTGTTGGAGCAGAGAAGACTGTGGGTTGACCTGATCAAGGTGAATAAGATTATGAGGGGCGTGGACAGGGAGCAGCAGTGCTAAATAGCCACATTTTGCTAGACTCCAGAGCAATGTACTCTTTAATTTATTTTATTGTAGCGAGTGGGCACTTTAAATATTTTTGCATAGCTACGCACATGTGTAACTTAAATAACAAAGGGGCCAACTTGTGTGTAGCCTGCATTGGAAGTTTCAGGTTGCACAGTCATGCACCTTAATCATAGAGCCCTATTGGTCAGAAGATGATAAATCAGCCCATTGAGTCCATGTCAGCTCACTGATTCATTCGATGTTATTTCCCTGCTCTATCCCAGTAGCACTGCAAGTTTGTTCCCGACTGCCTACCCAATTTGAAATCATTGATTGCTTCCACTTGCACCACTCGTAGGCAGCTAGTCCCAGGTCATTACCACTCACTGCATTAAAAGTTCTTTCCCTTCCCTTCACCCCTCATATCTCTTGCCTAAAACCCTAAATCTGTGTACCCTGGTCCTTGTAGCACCAGCTAATCGGGTGGCATGGTAGCACAGTGGTTAGCATTGTTGCCTCACAGCGCCAGGGTCCCATCACTGTTTGTGCCGGGTCTGCTTGTTTTCTCCGTATCTGCGTGGGTTTCCTCCGGGTGCTCCGGTTTCCTCTCACAAGTCCCAAAAGACCGTGCTGTTAGGTAATTTGGACATTCTGAATTCTCCCTCTGTGTACCCGAAAAGGTGCCGGAATGTGGCGACTAGGGGCTTTTCACAGTAACTTCATTGCAGTGTTAATGTAAGCCTGCTTGTGACAGTAAAGATGATTAATTAATTAATGGGAACATCTTTGCTTCGTCAACCTTATCTAAGCCTGTGGGAGGGAGCAGCTAAGGGGAGGTTCACCAGATTGATTCCGAGGATGAAAGGGTTGACTATGAGGAGAAATTAAACAGTTTGGGCTTATACTCATTGGAGTTTACAAGTATGAGAGGGGATCTGATCGAGGGATATAAAATACTAAGAGGGATTGAAAAAGTAAACGTAGACCAAATGTTCCACCTTGTGGGGCAATCTAGAACGAAAGGTCACAGATATAGGTTGAGAGGAGGTATATTTGAAACTGGGATCAGAAGGAACTACTTCACACAGAGAATGGTGAGATTGTGCAACCCGCTGCCTCACAGTGCGGTAGAGTCTGAATCATCAAATGGTTTCAAGAAGGAGTTAGACATATTTCTGATTTTTAAAAAATAGGTTTAATGATTATGGGAACAGGCAGGCAGCTGGATTAGAGATCAGCAATGAAATGATTGAATGGTAGAGCAGGCTCGAAGGGCAGAATTCCTTACTTCTGTTCCTATGTAACATTGCTGCAGAGCATCATTATGTAGAAGGGAGTCAACACCTTTATCTATAGGAGCTTAACCTCACCAGCACAGTTACCTACAGGGGTATAACCTTGCCAGCAGCTTGAGAGGGAGTATAACCTCGCCAGCACCTTTATCTCCAGGGAATATAACCTCCTCAGCATCTTTAACTATAAGGAATATAACCTCGTCAGCACCTTTATCTATAGGGAGTACAACCTCGTCAGCATGTTTATTTATAGGGAGTATAACCTCATCAGCACCTTTATTTATAGGAAGTATAACCTCGTCAGCATATTTATTTGTAGCGTATATAACCTTGCCATCATATTTATCTGTAGGGGTTGCAACATCGCCAGCACCTTTATCTATAGGGTGTTTATCCTCGCCAGCACCTTTATCTATAGGGATTACAACATCAGCATTACCTTTATCTATAGGGTGTATATTCTTGCCAGCACCTTTATCTACAGGGAGTATAACCTCGTCAGCACATTTATTTATAGAGAATATAACCTTGTCATACATTTATCGATAGAGATTACAACATTGGCATCACCTTTATCTATAGGGTGCATATCCTCGCCAGCACCTTTATAGGGTGGATATCCTCACCAGCACCTTTATCTATAGGGTGGATATCCTCGCCAGCATCTTTATCTATAGGGAGTATAACCTCATCAGCACGTTTATTTATAGAGTATATAACCTTGTCATCACTTTTATCTATAGGGATTACAACATTGGCATCACCTTTATCTATAGAGTGTATATCGTTGCCAGTACTCTTATCTACAGGAAGTATAACCTTGCCAACACCTTTTATCTACAGAGTGTATAACCTCACAAGTAGAGTTGAGGTGGGTATAAACTCTGCCTTACTCAGGCTAGTAGGAGGCATAAATTCTCACACATCTAATTGCACAGGGAATGACAGTGTAATCCAGTCTTTGTAAATGTGACTTTTCACAACAATTTGGGAAAACCATTTTCCCAGATGAAAAATATTTTAAACTCAGCGCGTGTTTTGTTGGTTATGGTGAACAGGAATATTTGTTCTTTCAGATGTTTAAGAGCAGAGAAGTGTCCAGCCAAGAGAGAGGCCATTTGGCCAACTCTGCTGGTGCTGACTTCATTGTGAGAGAATCTCAAATCGATCCCACTGTTCTCTTCTCCCCAATGCCCAGTATCTTCCTTTGCTTGAAATTTTTGGTTTTACTTCAAAAGGTATGATAGCCTTTGCTTGAAGTACTTCATCATAGAATCATAGAATTTACAGTGCAGAAGGAGGCCATTCAGCCCATCGAGTCGGCTCTTGGAAAGAGCACCCCACCTAAGCCCCACACCTCCAGCCTATCCCCCTTTATCCCCGTAACCGAGTAACCCCACCTAATCTTTTTGGACTCTAAGGGCAATTTACCATGGCCAATCCACCTAAACTGCACACCTTTGGATTGTGGGAGGAAACCGGAGCACCCGGAGGAAACCCACGCATACACGGGGAGAACATGCAGACTCTGCATAGACAGTAACCCAAGCCGGGAATCGAACCTGGGACCCTGGTGCTGTGAAGCAACTGTGCTAACCACTATGCTACCGTGCTGTGGTTTTCATGTGGTAAAGCTTTTCATGCTTTAACAACACTCTTGCAATAAGATCATTTTCCTATCTCTTCTCATTCACTTGGTGACAATTTGAAATTGATGAACACTCATCATTAACCACAACCCTCCCCCCTCCCAGAAGAAACAACCTTTTCTTACATACCTTTCATAAATTTAAAAATCTATGTTCAATCTCCTCTTAACCTTGATGCAAATGCTTAATTGAAGGAAATGTAAGTAACCATGATCTGTACTCCTGAAATAGTGCCTATTATTTCCAGAGCTTAAGCTCATAATTCACTTCTGGCTAGTAATCTGCTATTTCCTTGCTAACAATTAATGGCTAAATATATTACATAAAAATTTATTCAGCTGTCTAATCAAACAAACAGCAGCTCGATGAGAGCATTTTAAAATGATCATTAGCGATTCAGACTAGTTATTTGGCACTCCTGTGGTTCGAATGAACACTGATTAAAAAAGATGAATTGGGTCACATGGAGAAGTCCACTTTTAAAATGTGCTGTCCGAAGGATACAATTGTTTTGTGATCTTTAAAATACCAGATGACAGCTGATACTAGTTAAATCAGTCTCGGTGCCTTTGACAATTAAGAGTTGTTCAACTTTAAATTACCTGCAGGCCAATGACACAAGGGAAGCCTCAGCTGCAGTGCTTTGGGAGGTGCTGCAGGCTGTGGTGAGAGGGGAGCGGATTTCGATTCGAGCACATAGAGACAGGGCAGAAACGGATCGACTGGTAAAGGAGATCTTATAGCTAGACAGGAGATATGCGGAGACCCCGAGGGCAGAGCTACTGAGGGAATGACGAAGGCTACAGACTGAGTTTGGGGTGTTGTCCACAGGTAAGGCTGTGGAGCAGCTTAGGAAGGCGAGGGGTGTGATTTATGAGCACGGGGAGAAAGCCAGTAAAATGTTGGCACAGCAACTGAGGAAGAGGGAGGAGGCTCGGGAAATAGGGATGATAGTCGATGGGGAAGGGAAACTTGGTAGGAGATCCGGCAGGGCTGAACAAGGTGTTCAGGGACTTTTATAGTAAGCTTTACACCTCGGAACCCCCTCCGGGGGTGAGGTGTTTTCTGGATGGACTTCCCAAAAGTGGGCAGGGGATTGGTAGATGGGTTGGGGGCTCCGGTCAGGACTGCAGAAATTTGGGGGGCTTCAGGGCCATGCAATCGGGTAAAGCCCTGGGGCTGGATGGGTATCAGGTGGAGTTTTACAAAAAGTTCTCCGAGATAGTGCTGGTTAGGGTTTTCAATGAGGCAAGAGACAAAGGAGTGCTACCCCCGACGATGTCACAGGCCACCATCTCTCTGATATTGAAACGGGATAAAGACCCGGAGGCATGTGGGTCCTATAGGCTGATCTCTCTCTCTGCTCAACGTAGCTGCTAAAATACTGGCCAAGCTCTTGGATGCTAGGATTGAGGACTGTGTGCCAGATGTCATGATGGAAGATCAAACTGGGCTTGTCAAGGGCAGGCAGTTGGTGGCCAACCTAAGAAGGCTGCTGAATGTGATCATAATGCCCCTGGAGAGTAGGGAGGTAGAGGTAGTTGTGGCAATGGATGCCGAGAAGGCTTTCGACCGGGTTGAGTGGGACAATTTATGGGAGGTGTTGGGACGATTTGCGTTTGGGGAGGGCTTTATCGACTGTGTTAGACTGTTGTACCAGGCTCTGGAGGCGAATGTGAGGACGAATAGGACAACATCTCACTATTTTAGACTGTACCGAGGGACAAGGCAGGGATGCCCCCACTCCCCACTGCTGTTTGCGCTAGCAATAGAGCCGCTGGCAATTGCCCTGAGAGCTTCTAGGGGTTGGAAGGGGCTGGTACGGGGCGGGGGTGGAACACAGAGAGGTTCATTGTACACCGACGACCTGCTCTTATATATCACGGATCTAGTGGCTGGGATGGATGAAATCATGGGGATCCGGAAGGAATTCGGGCGGTTCTTGGGGTACAAACTGAACGTGGCAAAGAGTGAGTTGTTTGTAGTCCAGGCGAGGGGCCAGGAGGGTCGGTTGAGGGGGCTGCCATTCGGGCTAGTAGGGTACAGTTTTAGCTACTTAGGGATGCAGGTGGCACGGGACTGGGGCCGTCTGCACAAGTTGAACTTAATCTCGGTTGGTGCAGCAAATGAGGGCTGAGTTCCGGAGGTAGGATGCGCTCCCACTGACACTATCAGGGAGAGTGCAGACGGTTAAAATGACAATCCTCCCGAGATTCCTGTTCGTCTTCCAATGTCTCCCCATTTTCATTCCGCGGTCTTATTGCAAGAAGGTCAATAAAATGATTGTGGGATTTGTGCGGGTGGGAAAGTCCCCGTGGGTGAGGAGACTGATGCTCGAGCGGGGTCTGGCGCTGCCAACTTTAGTAACTACTATTGGGTGGCCAACATAGCTATAATAAGGAAGTGGATGGTGGGTGCGGGGTCGGTGTGGGGGCGAATGGAGGCTGCTTCGTGCAGGGGCACCAGATTGGCACCCCTGTCGCTCCCACCGGCACGGTACTCCACCAGCCCCATAGTGGTGGCGACGTTGCGGATCTGGGGCCAATGGAGAAGGCACGTGGGGGAAGTGAGGGCATCGGTTTGGTCCCCAATCTGCGACAATCAACGGTTTGCCCGGGGAATATGGACGGTGGCTTCCGAGCTTGGCGGAGGGCTGGGATTGAGAGGATGGGGGATTTGTTCTTGGAAGGGCGCTTCCTGAGCATGAAGGCATTAGAGGAGAAATTTAGGCAACATGGTGGCGCAGTGGGTTGGCCCTGCTACCTCACGGCGCCGAGATCCCAGGTTCGATCCCGGCTCTGGGTCACTGTCCTTGTGGAGTTTGCACATTCTCCCCGTGTTTGTGTGGATTTCGCTCCCACACCCCAAAGATGTGCAGGGTAGGTGGATTGGCCAAGCTCAATTGCCCCTTAATTGGAAAAAATGAATTGGGCACATTAAATTTATTTTAAAAATAAAAAAAATTAGAGGAGAAATTTGGGCTGGCAAGACGGAATGAGTTCAGGTACTTGCAGGTGCGGGACTTCCTACGCAGACAGATTCCATCCTTCCCACGCCTGCCACTTAGGAGGATCCAGGACAGGGTAGTGTCCAGTGGATGGGTGGGGGTGGGGGAGGGGAGGGTCTCGGATATATATAAAGAACTTAGGGGAGCAGAGGAGACGCAGATCGAGGAGCTGAAGCTTAAGTGGGAAGAGGAGCTCGGAGCTGAGATAGAAGAGGGCTTATGGGCGGAGGCGTTGAGTAGGATAAACGCGACCGCAACATGCGCTAGGCTCAGCCTGATTCAATTCAAAGTCGTCCACCGGGCTCACGTGACAGTGGCCCAGATGAGTAAATTTTTTGGATTGGAGGACAGATGTGCCAGATGTTCGGGAGGACCGGCGAACCATGTCCACATGTTCTGGGCATGTCCAAAACTCGGGGTACTGGCAGGGATTCAAGGACGTTATGTCCTGGGCACTGAAAACAAGGGTGGTGATGAGTCCAGAGGTGGCTATTTTTGGGGTTTCGGAGGACCCGGGAGTCCAGGAGGAGAGAGAGGCTGACGTTTTGGCCTTTGCTTGCCTGGTAGCCCGGCGACAAATTCTGTTGGCATGAGGGGACTCAAAGCCCCGAAGTCGTAGGCCTGGCTATCGGATATGGCGAGCTTCCTCGGTCTGGAGAAAGTTAAGTTCGCTTTGAGAGGGTCACTGTCAGGATTCGCCTGGAGGTGGCAACCATTTATTGACTTCTTTGCGGAAAATTAATCATCAGCAAGGGGGGGGGGGGTGGTTAGGCTGGTCCTTTTTGGAGGGAGCTGGTTTTCTTGCGCTATATTGATTGTTCTTTGCACACTGTTTTATATTGTTGTTGTTTACTATGTCAAAATGTCTTAATAAAATTGTTTATCAAAAAAAAAAAGAGTTCAACTTTCAACAAACAACAATTGCTAATACTATCTGAGAGCTGGTCAATTTTGGTGCTTGAAAAGCATTCGTGGCAAGGATGCAATATATCCAAATATTAAGGTTAAAATTGTGCATGAAACCTTAGTCTCTTTTTTTTTTCCCTCTACCAATAAATATATGAGGCATTTAAATGTGTAGAATAAAATGAAATATACTCGATGGACTCACCAAAATATTATTACTGAGTCTCTTGTTCCCATCTGGGAAAATAGACTGGGAACATTTACCATTTTGATCATCCAATTGCTTTATTTTCTTATCTACCAAATACTAAATGTATATGTCAACACTTATTGGCAGCAATCTTGCTTCTTAGTCATCATGTCATAGGTTCAAGTTGCGTTAGAACACACAATCTAATCACACTTCCGTGCAGCATGGAGGAAGTGCTCAGTTCTTTCGGATGAGGCCACAGATAGTCTGCCTGTTTAAGTGATTGAAAAAGATCTCATGGCATCTGTTCAAAAAGAAGGGAGTTCTCATGGTATCAGGATCAAGATTTGTTCCTCGGCCATCAGCACTAAAATATGTTAACCAGTCAACCAGCTCATTAACGATCATTAGACCTAGGTTTGTGTAAGATGGCTGCCACATTTGTTTGCATAACAATTGTGTTTACACCTCAAGTAATTAATTGGCTGTGAAGAGCATTGGGATCCATTTTAGCCTGGGTGCATAGAATCATAGAATCCCTACAGTACATGAGGAGGCTATTCAGCCCATCGAGTCGACACTAACCCTCAGAAAGAGCACCCTATCTCTGCTCACTTTCCTGCAACATGCCTGTAACCCCACCTAATTGTTGGACACTAAGGGAAAATTTAGATTGGCCATCCACCTAGTCTGCACATCTTTGGACTGAGAGGAAACCAGAGCACCAGGAAGAAATCCATGCAACCATGGGGAGAATGTGAATACTCCACACAGACCGTCACCCAACGTTTAAATTCAACCTGGGTCCCTGGCTCTCTTGCAGCTGCACTCTTCCAATTTAGAAGTTCTCCTTTAGATTATTCTTTGATCTACTCGATTACTAAATTAAATCTTCTGATACAATGATCACTCTTATCCAAGTGCTCTCCACTCAGATACTTGGTGCAATTGACCAACCTCATTCTCCACCACAAGATCCAGAAATGCCTCCTTCCTAGTTTGACTGAGAACATCCTGGTCAAGGAAGTTCTCCTTAACATGATTCCGAAATCCCTCCCCATCCTTACCCTTTACTTTAACATTACTCCATTTGATATTTTGGCAATTGAAGTTCTCCAATATCACCACTCTCTATTTCTTACACATATGTGATTTCCCTGCAGATTTGTTCCTCTCACTATTTAGAGGTCTATAGAAAACACTTATTAGCATGAAAATATCCTGTTTGCTTCTCCATGCTAACCAAATAGATTCTGTCTTTGCCCCCCCCCCAGTGACATTCTCTTTTTCAAAAACTACAATGTATTCCCTCATCGTACTGACGCCCACCTCCTTCTTTCCCCGTCCCCATCCTTTTAGAATACTTGGTATCTTTGAATAAGAAGTGCCTAGCCATCACCATTTTTAAGCCACATTTCCATTATTGTCACATCATATTCCCACATAGCTATTTGTGCTCACCAACCTTTTTCAGCATACTTTGTGTTTATTTACACACATTCTAAACCTGGCATTGGATTCCTCATAGTCCTGCCAAATTAGATTAAATCCTATCCAACCACATTAATGAACCTCCCCACGATGTTCCAGGTCTGTTGAAGTGCAGCCTGTCTCCTTTGAAAAGGTGCCTCTGGCCCCAGAACTGGTCCCAGTGTCTCAGGAATCTATCGCCCTCCCTCCTGCACCATGCTCAAGCTACACATGGCTCCTCCCTATCTCCCAATTTCTACTCTCACTAACACGTGGCACAGAGAGTAAACCAGAGATTACTATCTTCAAGGTATTGCGTTTTAACTCCTTCCCAGCTCCTGAATGTGCTCCTAAATAAATATCTGTTTTCTCCTGAATGTGCTCCTAAATAAATATCTGTTTTCTCTATGACTTTAGAGCCAACATGCAACTCCCTCATTTCACCCTGCAGAATATTCTGCACCCTTTCTTTGATGTTCTTTGCCCTGGCACCAGAGAGACAGCACACCGTGCAGTGATTCAGTGTTACTTAGTGGTAACAACATGTCACTGAATCTGGTTAATGCAGAGATATTGCTGTGGTAACTTAAAAAAAAAGTGTTTACAGATGCATTCACACTGTTGGGATTATCTTTAATAATAAAATCAATGCAAAACACTATGATTAACAATAATAGTAAAATGCCAGGAATGTATTGATTGTGAGAGCGTTGAATTAGCCATTAGTCAAGTTGACCTAATAGCTGTTAATTACTAAATGTCATGATAATTTAGCTTCCATGCGTCAACAACCTCAGAGACTGTTCCAAGAGTGGTCCTTTCGTGTCAAATGCATCGATTGTTGAGCAAAGTTAATCTTACAAACCCAGATAGAATGGTGAGAAATAAGCCAAGTAAAATGCTTGTTACCATTTTTTTGTGTTCAATTTTCAAAGGGGTAATATTGGACTTCAAAATGATAGCCTTAGGATTTACAGCAAATTTGAACTGATTTTTCTGGTCGGTAGTTTGATTCTGTTTAAATGACTTGAATTGACAAAGTTGATTCAGCACCGTCTTAAAACTTAAAAAAGTTAAGGGTCTGGTTCAGCCTCTTAGCCACTGTTGAGAGCTGACAAGGTATCCATAAGACCTATCAAAGTCTTTTATAATCTTGAAAACGTCTGTTAGACTATCCTTCTGTTTTCTCTTTTCTAGTCTGCTTAATCATTCCTAAAAGGTATAACTTCTCAGTTCCGATATCAGTCGAAAAACTTTTTTTTGTACCTTCTCCAGTGGCTCTATATTCGTCTTGTAAAATGGTGACCAGAATTGCTCACAATACTCCCAAGTGTTATCAAACCATTATTCTATACATCAGTCTTTTGGGATAAAAAGATGAATAATGTTCTAAGATCTGCAGAGTACCAAATAATTAGGGCGCAAATGAATTGAAAAGTTTCTAAGTGTGGTAGTGAGCGGGAAATGCCACTAGCTCCCTGACACTCGGCCCAGCGAGGTCGTCACTGCTATAAAATCTTAATTGGCTCACTTAACGAGGCCCCATGGGATTCATGCCACAAATCATGGTTCACCGGCTGATTCGCCTGTGACTGCGCTCGCCAGCTCCCTGCTAACAAGTGATAGCAGCACTTAAATCGTTCCTGCACAGCCAACCCTGTTGGCTGTGTGGCGGTACAGTAGCACAATGGGTAGCACTGTTGCGTCACAGCTCCAGGGTCCCAGGTTCGATTCCTGTTTTGGATCACTCTCTGTGCGGAGCCTGCACGTTCTCCCCGTGTCTGCTTGGGATTCCTCCGGGTGCTCCGGTTTCCTCCCACAAGTCCCAAAAGACGTGCAGGTTAGGTCATTTGGACATTCTGAATTCTCCTTCGGTGTACCCGAACAGGTGCCAGAATGTGGCGACTTGGGGCTTTTCACAGTAACTTCATTGCAGTGTTAATGTAAGCCTACTTGTGACAATAAAAATTATTAAAGATTAACCCCACTCCACTCACAACCATGCTGCCATGGAGACCAGCCCCATGCTATGGGGATGCCGATCTGGGACGACTGTTGGACATGGTGGAGGCCAGATTCGATGCCTTGTTCCCTTGAGGGTCCAGTAGGGTCAGCCACAGGGCAGCCATCGCCGGCTGTGAGGAAGTGGCAGTGGCCATCAGCTCAGGGAGCATAACCAGGATGACCAGCACCCAATGCTGCAAGAAGGTCAACAGATTTATAGATGCGCATCAGGTGAAGGCAGGAATTCCTAGGCAATACAGCAGTTGGAGGTCTGCTGGATCTCAGACCCAGGTGGGCCCCTGTCAGATGCTGAACCTCTGGACCAGGTTTACCTGGAGCAGATGCAAACGATAGGGTGCAGCTGTGATATTGAGACGTTGCTGTCAGAGACCCTCCAGCAGTTCCCGGTGAATGAGTTGGGACGGCGAGCCAATTTAGAGGGGATGCCTTTTAAGGTGGCTGGGAAAGATTCAGATTCCTGCGATCCAGGTAGCGAGGCAATGGACAATGCTCCACAAGTGGAACTTAACGAAGCTGGTAGAGGAGGCCAGAGAGGATCTTAAGAGGCGTGATACACTACAATTGACTTTGGTGGGGAGGGTCCAAGTGGTAAAGATGAATATTCTGCCAAGGATTATTTTTCAGACACTCCCGATCTTTATTCCGAAGGCCTTTTTCCGGAAACTGGACACGATTATTTCAGACTGTGTATGGGGGGGGGGGGGGGAGAGAGGTGCCACGGGCTAGGAGGACCCTGCTGCAGAAGCAGAGGCAGCAGGGGGGTTTGGATTGGTGAACTTGCTTCAATATTATTGGGCGGTGAATGTGGAAAATGGGCGGCGATAGTGGGAACGAGAGAGGGTAGAATGGGTTCGGCTGGAGGAGGAATCTTGTAAGCGGTCCAGCTTAAGGGTTATGGTGATGGCAGTGTTGCCAATGGCGCTGAGTAGGTATTCAGGGAGCCCGGTGGTGCAATCCACGGTGAAGAATTGGAACAAGTTGAGGAGGTATTTTAGGATGGAGGGGATGTCGGTGTTAACGCCACTGTGTGAGAATCACGGGTTTGAGCCAGGGGAGATGGATAGCATGTGTAGGAGGTGGAGGGTAGTGGGATTAGTCAAGGTGAGAGATTTGTATCTGGAGGAAGGGTTTGCCAGTCTGGAGGAGCTGAGGGAGAGGGTAGAGCATCCGAGAGGGTGTGAGTTCAGATACCTGCAGGTAAGGGACCTTACGCAAAAGGTTTTGAAGGACTCCCTAGGTTGCTGGGACACCCAATTAGAGCAACAATTAGAGCTTCCGGATGTGGAAGGGGAGGGTAGAATTGGAGACATATACGGGTGGGTGGGAGAGCAGGGAGGTGAGTGGGTGGTGAAGATGAAGCAAAAATGGGGAGAGGAGTTGGGAGGGGAGATCAATTAGGGAGTATGGAGTGAGGCACAGAGTACGGTAAACATGACCTCATGCGCAAGGATGTGCCGGATACAGTTTAAGGGTGTACACAGGGTACATAGGACTCAGGCAAGAATGAGTGGGTTCTTCCAGGGGGTGGCAGATGAATGTGAGAGGTGTGGCCTTAATCAGGATAGTGGAGGAGGAGGTGGACCCGAACCCTTTGATTCCGATATTTGGAGTTTCAGAGAAGCCGGAGCTCATGGAGAGGAGGAAGGCCGATGTCGTGGCCGTTCGCCTCTCTGATTGCATTACAACAAATTTTGCTGGATTCACGGTCGGCATCGCCACCGGGGGTAGCGGCTGGGTTGGGTGACCTGTACGACTTCCTGTGGTTGGAGAAGATAAAGTATGAGTTAAGGGGCTCTGCAGAGGGGTTTGAGAAAAGGTGTGGATGTTTGTGACCCTGTTTGAGGAGCCGTTCGTCGCGAGGGGGGGGAAGGGGGGGGGGGGGGGGGTGAAAAAGGGGAAAACATTTGTACAGACTTTATAGTTGATTGCTGAGAAGTATGTTTCCCGGGGTGTTTATTTGTTCCAATCTGTTTTGATATATGTTTGTAATAAGATACGTTTAAATCCATGGCTGCCACTGGAAGCAAATGGACGTATTAGTGAGAGGCAGCATGGTTTTGTGAAGGGGAGGTCGTGTCTCACTAACCTGATAAAGTTTTTCGAGGAGGTCACAAAGATGATTGATGTAGGTAGGGCAGTGGATGTTGTCTATATGGACTTCAGTAAGGCCTTTGACAAGGTCCCTCATGGTAGACTAGTACAAAAGGTGAAGTCACACGGGATCAGGGGTGAGCTGGCAAGGTGGATACAGAACTGGCTAGGTCATAGAAGGCAGAGAGTAGCAATGGAAGGATGCTTTTCTAATTGGAGGGCTGTGACCAGTGGTGTTCCACAGGGATCAGTGCTGGGACCTTTGCTGTTTGTAGTATATATAAATGATTTGGAGGAAAATGTAACTGGTCTGATTAGTAAGTTTGCAGACGACACAAAGGTTGGTGGAATTGCGGATAGCGATGAGGACTGTCGGAGGATACAGCAGGATTTAGATTGTTTGGAGACTTGGGCGGAGAGATGGCAGATGGAGTTTAATCCGGACAAATGTGAGGTAATGCATTTTGGAAGGTCTAATGCAGGTAGGGAATATACAGTGAATGGTAGAACCCTCAAGAGTATTGAAAGTCAAAGAGATCTAGGAGTACAGGTCCACAGGTCATTGAAAGGGGCAACACAGGTGGAGAAGGTAGTCAAGAAGGCATACGGCATGCTTGTCTTCATTGGCCGGGGCATTGAGTATAAGAATTGGCAAGTCATGTTGCAGCTGTATAGAACCTTAGTTAGGCCACACTTGGAGTATAGTGTTCAATTCTGGTCGCCACACTACCAGAAGGATGTGGAGGCTTTAGAGAGGGTGCAGAAGAGATTTACCAGAATGTTGCCTGGTATGGAGGGCATTAGCTATGAGGAGCGGTTGAATAAACTCGGTTTGTTCTCACTGGAACGAAGGAGGTTGAGGGGCGACCTGATAGAGGTCTACAAAATTATGAGGGACATAGACAGAGTGGATTGTCAGAGGCTTTTCCCCAGGGTAGAGGGGTCAATTACTATGGGGCATAGGTTTAAGGTGAGAGGGGCAAGGTTTAGAGTAGATGTACGAGGCAAGTTTTTTACGGAGAGGGTAGTGGGTGCCTGGAACTCGCTACCGGAGGAGGTGGTGGAAGCAGGGACGATAGTGACATTTAAGGGGCATCTTGACAAATACATGAATAGGATGGGAATAGAGGGATACGGACCCAGGAAGTGTAGAAGATTGTAGTTTAGTCGGGCAGCATGGTCGGCACGGGCTTGGAGGGCCAAAGGGCCTGTTCCTGTGCTGTACATTTCTTTGTTCTTTGTTCTTTGTTCATAGTGGTGGATAGTGGGGGCAGGTATGTGATGGTGAGTGGCAGATTGCAGGGTGAGGCGGTTGTGCTGGTGAACGTATATGCCCCGAATTGGGATGATGCGGGATTCATGAAGCGAATGCTGGGACGTATCCCGGACCTGGACGTGGGAAACTTGTTAATGGGGGGGGACTTCAACACAGTGCTTGACCCAGGGCTGGACCGGTCCAGATCCAGGACCGGGAGAAGGCTGGCAGCGGCCAAGGTGCTTAAGGGATTCATGGAGCAAATGGGGGGAGTAGATCCGTGGAGATTCGCCAGACCGATGGGTAAAGAGTTTTCCTTTTTCTCCCACGTCCACAAGGTATATTCCCGGATAGACTTTTTTGTTTTGGGAAGGGCACTGATCCTGAAAGTGGCAGGAACGGAGTACTCAGCCATAGCCGTTTCAGATCACGCCCCGCATTGGGTGGAGCTGGAACTAGGAGAGGAAAGGGACCAGCGCCCACTCTGGCGATTAGACATGGGACTACTGGCGGACGAGGGGGTATGCGGAAGGGTGAGGGGATGTATCGAAAGATACCTGGAGGTCAATGACGATGGGGAGGTCCAGGTGGGGGTAGTATGGAAAGCGCTGAAGGCGGTGGTTAGAGGAGAGCTGATTTCCATCAGAGCCCACAAGGGGAAACAAGAGGGTAAAGAAAGAGAGAGATTAGTAGGGGAAATTTTGAGGGTGGATAGGAAGTATGCGGAGGCCCCAGACGAAGGGCTATACAGGGAAAGACGAAGATTACAGACGGAGTTTGACCTGCTGACCACGGGAAAGGCAGAGACACAGTGGAGGAAGGCACAGGGGATACAATATGAATATGGGGAAAAGGCGAGCCGGCTGCTGGCCCAACAACTTCGGAAGAGGGGGGCGGCAAGAGAGATTGGAGGAGTTAGGGACGAAACGGGAAAGATGGAGCAGAGAGCAGGGAAAGTGAACGAGGTGTTCAAGACATTCTATGAGAGGCTGTACAAGTCCCAACCCCCGGAGGGGAGAGAGGGAATGATACACTTTTTGGACCAGCTAGAGTTCCCGAGGGTGGAGGGGCAGGAGGTGGCAGGTCTGGGGGCGCAGATTGAGGTGGATGAGGTGATCAAAGGAATTGGGAACATGCAAGCAGGGAAGGCCCCGGGACCAGATGGGTTCCCGGTGGAATTTTATAGGAAGTATATGGACCTGTTGGTCCCGCTTTTGGCGAGAACCTTTAATGAGGCTAAGGAAAGGGGGACATTACCCCCGACAATGTCGGAGGCGACGATATCGCTAATTCTGAAACGAGACAAAGACCCGCTGCAGTGCGGGTCATACAGGCCCATCTCCCTCCTAAACGTAGACGCCAAACTGCTGGCCAAAGTGATGGCGACAAGGATACAGGAGTGCGTCCCAGGGGTGGTACATGACGACCAGACAGGGTTTGTTAAGGGGAGACAATTGAATGCCAATGTACGAAGGTTGCTGGGGGTGATGATGATGCCCCCACCGGAGGGGGAGGCAGAGATAGTGGTGGCGATGGATGCAGAGAAGGCATTCGATAGGGTGGAGTGGGACTATTTGTGGGAGGTGCTGAAGAGATTTGGGTTCGGGGAGGGGTTCATTAGATGGGTTAGACTCTTGTACGCGGCCCCGGTGGCAAGCGTCGTTACAAACAGGCAAAGATCGGGATACCTTTGATTACATAGTGGTACAAGACAAGGGTGCCCCCTGTCCCCGTTACTGTTCGCGTTGGCAATTGAACCATTGGCCATAGCGCTGAGGGACTCTAAGAAGTGGAGGGGGGTGCTTAGAGGGGGAGAGGAACATCGAGTGTCACTATATGCAGACGATTTGATGCTATATGTGGCGGACCCGGTAGAGGGGATGCCAGAGGTAATGCAGATACTCAGGGAGTTTGGAGAGTTGTCGGGATATAAATTAAATATGGGAAAGAGCGAACTTTTTGTGATGCACCCCGGGGAACAGGGCAGGGGGATAGATGTCCTGCCGCTGAGGAGAGTAGCAAGGAATTTTCGATACCTGGGGATTCAGGTGGCCAGGAACTGGGGAACCCTACATAAACTTAACCTGACGCGATTGGTAGAGCAGACGGAGGAGGACTTTAAGAGGTGGGATATGGTGCCCCTGTCATTGGCGGGCAGAGTACAGGCGGTTAAAATGGTGGTCCTCCCGAGGTTTCTTTTCGTGTTTCAGTGCCTCCCCATCCTGATTACAAAGGCCTTCTTCAAAAAAATAGACAGGAGCATTATGAGCTTTGTGTGGGCGGGAAAGACCCCGAGGGTAAAGAGGGGGTTCCTGCAGCACAGTAGGGACAGAGGGGGACTGGCACTGCCGAGTCTGAGTGACTACTATTGGGCCGCCAATGTGTCGATGGTCTGTAAGTGGATGAGGGAAGAAGAAGGTGCGGCGTGGAAAAGGTTGGAGATGGCGTCCTGTAAGGGAACAAGCCTAAAAGCGCTGGCGACGGCGCCGCTACCGTTCTCCCCGAAAAGGTACACCACAAACCCAGTGGTGGTGGCGACCTTGAAGATCTGGGGGCAGTGGAGACGACATAGGGGAGTGACGTGTGCCTTGGTGTGGTCCCCGATAAGGAATAACCACAGGTTCGTCCCTGGGAGGATAGATGGGGGATTTCAATGTTGGCAGCAAGCAGGAATTAGGAAGCTGAAGGACCTGTTTGTGGACGGGACGTTTGCGAGTTTGAGAGCATTGGAAGAAAAATATAAGTTGCCACCAGGGAATGCTTTCCGATACATACAAGTGAGGGCATTTACGAGGCAACAGGTGAGGGAATTTCCACGGCTCCCGACGCAAGGGGTCCAGGATAGAGTGATTTCGGGGGCATGGGTTGGAGAAGGTAAAGTGTCCGAAATATACAGGGAGATGAGAGATGAGGGGGAGGCGATGGTAGAGGAGCTGAAGGGAAATTGGGAAGTGGAGCTGGGGGAAGAGATTGAGGAGGGGCTGTGGGCAGATGCCCTAAGTAGGGTAGATTCCTTGTCCTCGTGTGCCAGGCTTAGCCTGATTCAATTTAAGGTTCTACACAGAGCGCATATGACGGGAGCAAGACTGAGCAGGTTTTTTGGGGTGGAGGACAGGTGTGGGAGGTGCTCGGGAAGCTCGGCGAACCACACCCACATGTTCTGGTCGTGTCCGGCACTGCATGAGTTCTGGGAGGGTGTGGCAAGAGTGATCTCAAAGGTGGTGGGGGTCCGGGTCAAACCAAGCTGGGGTTTGGCTATATTTGGGGTTGCAGAAGAAGCGGGAGTGCAGGAGGCGAGAGAGGCCGATGTTTTGGCCTTTGCGTCCCTAGTAGCCCGGCGAAGGATTCTACTTATGTGGAAAGAAGCGAAGCCCCCGGGCGTGGAGGCCTGGGTAAACGACATGGCAGGGTTCATAAGACTGGAACGAATAAAATACGCGTTAAGAGGATCGGCTCAGTGGTTCACCTGGCGGTGGCAACCGTTCCTTGACTATCTCGCGGAACGATAATGGAAAAATAGAAAAGACAGCAGCAGCAACCCAGGGGGGAGGGGGGAGGGGGGGGATTATTCCGTGTTCTTGTTTTTTCTTAGTTAGTTGTTGATATTTGCTTTTTGTTTATTTCTTTTTCCAGCTGTTGTTAGTTTAATATATTATTTAAATAACGTTTAATGTATATTCCTTTATTAAGTTGTAAAAACGGAAAATCTTTGTTTGAAAAACTGCAATAAAATATATTTCAAAATTTTTTAAAAAAAATTATACAAAACTTATACATTGGGTTTCCCCATATACAGTAACCCCCCCATATGACATTCAAAGGTACCCGTAGGAAAGCCCCCCCCCCCCCCGAATTCCCCCCCTAAAAGAGACCCCCCCCCACCCTTGGGTTGCTGCTGCTGACCTCCTCCTAACGCTCCGCGAGATAGTCTAGGAACGGTTGCCACCGCCTGAAGAACCCCTGCACAGACCCTCGTAAGGCAAATTTTATCCTCTCCAGCTTAATGAACCCTGCCATGTCATTTATCCAGGCTTCCACACTGGGGGGGGCTTTGCGTCCTTCCATAATAGCAAGGTCGTCCGCCGGGCTACCAGGGACGCAAAGGCCAGGATACCGGCCTCTTTCGCCTCCTGCACTCCTGGCTCGTCCGTTACCCCAAATAGTGCCAACCCCCAACTCGGCTTGACCCGGGCATTCACCACCTTGGACATAGTCCTCGCGAAACCCCTCCAAAACCCTTCCAGTGCCGGGCACGACCAGAACATGTGGACGTGATTCGCCGGGCTTCCCGAGCGCCTCCCACACCTGTCCTCCATCCCAAAGAACCTACTCAACCTCGCCCCTGTCATATGCGCTCTGTGAGTAACCTTGAATTGTATTGGGCTGAGCCTGGCGCAAGAGGAGGAAGAATTAACCCTACTCAGGGCATCAGCCCACAGACCCTCATCTGTCTCCTCCCCAAGCTCCTCCTCCCACTTGCCCTTTAACTCCTCTACCGAAACCTCCTCCTCTTCTTTCAGCTCCTGGTAGATCACCGAAACCCTGCCTTCTCCAATCCATACACCCGAATTCACCCTGTCCTGTGTCCCCTGTGCCGGGAGCAGCGGGAATTCCCTCACCTACCACCTCACAAATGCCCTCACTTGCATATACCTGAAAGTGTTTCCCGGGGGTAACCCAAACTTCTCCTCCAGCGCCCCTAGGCTCGCAAACGTCCCATCTATAAAAAAGTCCCCTATTCTTCTAATCACTGCCTGATGCCAGCTCTGAAACCCCCCATCCATCCTTCCCGGGACGAACCGGTGGTTCTCCCGAATCGGCGACCAAACCGAGGCTCCCATCTCGCCCCTGTGTCATCTCCACTGCCCCCAGATCTTCAACGTTGCCGCCACCACCAGACTCGTGGTGTACCTTGTCGGCGAGAGCGGCAGCGGTGCCGTCGCCAGCGCCCTCAGGCTCGTGCCCACACAGGACCCCCAACCTCTTCCACGCCGCCCCCTCTCCCTCCATTACCCACTTGCGGATCATCGCCACATTGGCAGCCCAATAATAGTCGCACAAATTCGGCAGAGCCAGCCCTCCCTGTCCCTACTACGCTCCAGAAACACCCTCTTTACCCTCGGGGTCTTATTTGCCCACACAAAACCCATGATACACCTACCTACCCGTTTGAAAAAGGCCTTGGGAATCATAATGGGAAGGCACTGGAACACAACGAAAAACCTCGGGAGGACCATCATTTTAACCGACTGCACCCTGCCCGCTAGCACATCCCATCTTTTGAAATCCTCCTCCATCTGCTCCACCAGCCGCGTCAAATTGAGTTTGTGCAGGGCCCCCCAACTCCCAGCCACCTGGATCCCTAAGTACCGAAAGCTCCTTTCCGCCCTCTTCAACGGCAGGTCGTCTATCCCCTTCCCCTGGTCCCCTGGATGCACCACAAAGAGCTCACTTTTCCCTACATTGAGCTTATACCCCGAGAAGTCCCCAAACTCCCTTAGGGATCCGCATGACCTCCACCATCCCCTCCACTGGATCTGCCACATACAGCAACAGGTCATCTGCATATAGCGACACCCGATGTTCCTCTCCCCCTCGGAACAGTCCCCTCCATTTCCTGGACTCCCTTAGTGCCATGGCCAGAGGCTCAATTGCCAATGCAAACAACAAGGGGGACAGGGGGCACCCCTGCCTCGTCCCCAGGTACAGCCAAAAGTACTCCGACCTCCACCGATTCGTAGCCACACTCGCCACCGGGTCTCTCTCGCAACCTAACCCAGCTGATGAACCCCTCCCCGAACCCAAACGTCCGCAGCACTTCCCAAAGATACTCCCACTCCACCCGGTCAAAGGCCTTTTCCGCGTCCATAGCTGCCACTACCTCTGCTTCTCCCTCCACCGAGGGCATCATAATCACATTGAGGAGCCTCCGCACATTAGTGTTTAGCTGCCTTCCCTTTACAAATCCCGTCTGGTCCTCATGAATCACCCCCGGGACACAGTTCTCAATTCTCGTAGCCAGCACTTTTGCCAGCAACTTAGCATCCACATTGAGGAGCGGGATCGGTCTATACGACCCACACTCCAGTGGGTCCTTGTCCCGCTTCAGGATCAGAGAGATCAGCGCCCCGGACATTGTCGGGGGCAAGGTCTCCCCTCCCTTGCCTGATTGAAAGTCCTCACTAGCAACGGGCCTAGCAGGTCCACGCATTTCCTGTAAAACTCGACCGGGAACCCATCTGGCCCCGGGGCCTTCCCCAACCCATCTGGCCCGGGGCCTTCCCTGCCTGCATGCTCCCCATTCTTTAACCAGCTCCTCAGCCAATTGGCGCCCCTAAACCAGCCACCTCCTGCTCCTCCACCCTCGGAACCTCAGCTGATCCAAAAATCGTCGCATCCCCTCTTCCCCCGCTGGGGGCTCAGATCTGTACAGATCTCCTTAGAAGTCCCTAAATACCTTGTTTATTCTCACTGCACTCCGCACCGTAATCCCCCCGCTATCCTTAACTCCACCTATCTCCCTCGCTGCCTCCCTCTTATGGAGCTGGTGTGCCAGCATCTGGCTCGACTTCTCCCCATACTCGTATGTCGCCCCCTGTGCTTTCCTCCACTGTGCCTCTGCTTTCCTGTGGTCAACAGGTCAAACTCCGTCTGGGGCTTCGCGCTCCCTGAGTAGTCCCTCCTCGGGGGCCTCTGCATATCTCCTGTTCACCTTAAGATCTCCACCACCAACCTCTCCCTCTCCCTGCCCTCTCTCTCTCCCTGTGGGCCCTGATGGAGATCAACTCTCCCCTGACCACCGCCTTCAACGCCTCCCAGACTTACACCCCGCCTGCACCTCTCCTGTTGTCATTGGCCTCCAAATATCTCTCGATGCACCCCCGCACACCTCCACATCCGCCAGTAATCCCACATCAAGACACCACAGCGGGCGCTGATCCCTCTCCTCTCCTAATCCAGCTCCACCAGTGCGGGGCGTGGTCTGAGATGGCTATGGCCGAATACTCCGTTCCCTCCCCTTTCAGGATTAGCGCCCTACTCAAAATAAAAAAATCTATCCGGGAGTAGCTCTATGGATGTGGAAAAGAATGAAAATTCCCTGGCCAGGGGCCTGGCAAACCTCCGTGGATCCACCCCCCCCCCCCATCTGGTCCATAAACCCCCTAATCACCTGGCCGCAGCGGCCTCTTACCCGTCCTGGACTTAGAGCGATCCAGTGCTGAGTCCAGCACCGTGTTGAAATCCCCCCCCATTATCAAGCTTCCTACCTCCAGGTCCGGAATCCGACCCAGCCTGTGTTTCATAAATCCGGCATCATCCCAGTTCGGCGCATATACGTTCACCAGTACCACCCGCCCCCCTGCAACCTACCGCTCACCATCACATATCGACCTTCATTATCCACTGCAATATTCATTGCCTCGAACGACACCCGCTTCCCCATCAGTATTGCAACCCCTCTGTTCTTCCTGAATGGAATACCTGTCCTACCCGTCCCTTTCTCAGCCGAACCTGATCTGCCACCTGCAAATGTGTCTCCTGGAGCAGAACCACGTCTGCCTTCAGTCCCTTTAAGTGCGCGGACACCCGGGCCCTCTTGACCGGCCCGTTCAGGCACCTCACATTCCAAGTTATCAGCCGGATCGGGGGGCTACTCGCCCCCACCCCCCCTTCCCTGCCGACTAGCCATCTCCTTTTCTAGGCCAGCCAAGTGCCCGTGCCTCCTGCACCCTCCAGTCCCCCAGACAGCGGACCCCCGCCCCGACCACCTCTTCTACTTCCAGCTCCCCTTTGGCCAATGCAGCAGCAACCTATACCCCCCCTCTTCCCCCCCCCCCCCCCCCTCCCACTAGATCCACATCTAGCCCTTTTGCTCCCCCCATAACACTCCCGTAAGTCAGCTGACTCCTGCTGACCCGGGCCCCTCCCGCCATTCCATCGACCCCTCCCCAGTGTGAGAATCCCCCCTCCCTGGCAGTCAGTGTGCGCTCCTCTCCAGCACCGCCCATCCCCCCCGGCCCCCACCCCCGTCCTTCCCTAGCTCGGGAGATAGCCCGCGCTTTCCTGAGTTGGCCCTGCCCCCTCTGGCGCAGCTCCTTTTGCGGCCTTACCCCAATTCCACATCCCCGGGCCTCCACTCCCCCTCTTCCTTCGTGGGGGTCTGCCCCTCCAACACCGACACCCACACTCTCCCACAGTCTCCCCATCAAATCCCTTCACCCATTCCCATCCAGCACCCAAACCAAACGAACATTCCCTAAACGTAATAAACACCATATACACAGTAAACTTCCCCCCACAACAAACCCTCAATTTGAGTCCAACTTTTAAGTCTGTATAAAGCTCCATGCGTTTCATCAGGCGTTTCAAAATAGTGGTGCCGATCCTGGAACGTGACCCACAATCGCGCTGGCTGCAGCATACCGAACTTCACCCCCTTTCGATCGAGCACCGCCTTAGCCCGATTAAAACCAGCTCTCTTCTTAGCCACCTCTGCACTCCAGCCCTGGTAGATTCGGATCTCCATGTTCTCCCACCTGCTGCTCCGCTCTTTCTTGGCCCATCTCAGGACACACTCTTTGTCCATAAAGCAGTGAAACCTCACCACTACTGCCCTTGGCGGCTCGTTGGCCTTGGGTCTCCTTGCTAGGACCCGGTGAGCCCCATCTAGCTCCAGAGGACTCGGGAAGGCTCCCGCGCCCATCAACGAATTGAGCATCGTGCTCACATATGCCCCAGCATCGGGCCCCTCCACTCCTTCGGGGAGACCCAGAATCCGAAGATTCTTCCTCCTCGACCTATTCTCCAGGTCCTCAAATCTTTCCGCCCACCTCTTGTGCAGCGTCTCGTGAGCCTCCATCTTCACCACCAGGCCCAAGATCTCGTCCTCGTTCTCCGAGGCTTTTTGCCGCACCTCCCGGATCGCCGCCCCTTGGGCCTTCTGGGTCTCCACTACCTTGTCAATCGCCGCCTTCATTGGCGCCAGCATTTTGGTTTTCAGCTCCTCAAAGCAGCGTTTAAGAAACCCCTGCTGCTCCTGCGACCACTGCGCCCATGCTGCATGGTCTCCACCCACCGCCATCTCGTTTTTCTCCCTCTCACTTTTTGCTGCTCCAAGATCACTTTTTTCACCGCTCCACTCCTGGTCCAATCCATATAATGTCGGGGGGACCTTACTGTCACCTTCCCACAGTGGAAGTCGTCGAACAATTGCCGTTGGGGCCCCTCTGGAGAGCCCAAAAGTCCGTTCCCGGCGGGAGCTGCCGAACGTGCGACCTACCTAGGCATAGCCGCAACCGGAAGTCCCACCGGTTTCACGATTTTTAAACGCACAAGTGAACCGCGCCGTCGGGAACTCGACCCATTGGAGGCGGAGCATCGTGGAGGCCTTGGAGAATACCGAGTCGGGCCCACTAATGATATACAAATGGCGTCTACTGTACGTGCGTTCCGGAACGCATTGAAGCCGCTGTCGAGGTGCTGGAGCATTGCGATTTGGCGTCAAATTGGCGCCTACCGTAATTTTGACGTTTTAACTGATTCTCCACCAAATCGCCTTTCCCGATTTTGCTGTCGGCCAGCGGCGAATCCCACCCAATATATTTCAATTAGTTGAATGGCAGTGACAAGGAATCTCCTGTGTCCCACTCAATTATCTAGATATTGGGTACAAAAAGATGTCCTGTTTTAAAAAAAATGTATGTTATTACAAACATATGTAAAAATGGTAACATAGACAACACACTCAACAACCTCACAAGCCACAGTACCATTTTTACCCCTTTTAACCTCCTACTCTCCACCCCCCACGACGAACAGTTCCTCAAACATTGTCATGAACAACCCCACCATGTCTCGAAGCCCTCCTCCAATCCCCTCAACTCAAATTTGATCTTTTCCAATCGTAGAAGGTCAGACAGGTCCCCCAGCCAGGCCGCCAGCCCCTGCGGTGTATCTGACCTCCAACTCAGCAAGATCCTTCGCCGTGCAATTGGAGAAGCGAAGGCCACAACCCAGCACCTGGGAAACGCCCTCCACTCCTTTCTTGTGAAGTCCCGCACCTGCATATACCTAAATTCACTGCCCCTCAGCTACTCAAACCTCTCCCGCAACTCACCCAATCCTGTAAACTGCCCTTCAAGATACAAGTCCCTCACCCTCTCCACTCCCGCCTCCCTCCACATCCCTGACATCCTATCCATCTCCCCTGGCTTAAACCTATCGATCCATACATTGTCTTCAACACCGACATCCCCTGCAATTTAAAGTGCCTTCTCAGCTGATTCCACACCCTGACTGTCGACTGTACCACTGCGTTCCCTGTATACGTCTTGAGAGCTAACAGCAACGGAGTCATCACCTTGGCCATTCTATGCTCGGTTCGAGCAGGTAACCAACAATCCGCTGTCGAGTGCCCCAGCAGCCTATAACTCACCCATACCCACCATCACAGCTTCCAAAGTCAGATCGGCCTTCTTGAAAATGAACCCTCGGAAGGCGATGGGCCCAGACGGGATCCCTGGTCGTGCACTCAGAGCCTGCGCGGACTAGCTGGCAGAGGTGTTCGCGGACATCTTTAAGCTGTCCCTACACCACTCCGAGGTCCCCACCTGCTTCAAGAAGACCACCATCATACCGGTGCCGAAGAAGAACCAGGCAACATGCCTCAGTGACTACCATCCGGACATCCGGTTGCGGCTATGCAGATCTAAGTCGCACGTTCGGCAGCTCCCACTTGGAACGGACTTTTGGGCTCTTTTCAGGGCCCCCAACGGCATTCTTTCGACATTTCCCAGTGTGGGAAGAAGACTGCAACATTCCCCCGACAGTGAATGGCTTGGACCAGGAGCGGGGCGACTACAAAAGTGGTGGTGAACCCAAAGAAAGTGCGAGGGAAGAAGAGCAAGATGGAGGCTGGCGGGGAGCAGGCAGCGTGGATGCAGTGGGTGCAGGAGCAGCAGGAGGTTATCCAGCGCTGCTTCAGGGAGCTCAAAGTGGACCTGCTGGAGCCTATGAAGGTTTCTATTGATAAGCTGCTGGAGACCCAGACGGCCCAGGGGGTGGCGATCCGCGAGGTCCGACAAAAGATCACAGATAACGAGGGTGAGATCTTGGGCCTAGCGGTAAAGGTGGAGGCGCATGAGGCGCTCCACAAGAGGCAGGAACGGTTCGAGGAGATGGAGAATCGGTCGAGGCGGAAGAATCTGCGGATCCTGGGCCTCCCGGAGGGGCTGGAGGGGTTGGACGTGGGGGCCTATGTGATCACCATGTTAGACTCGCTGATGGGAGCGGGGTCCTTCCAGTAGCCCCTGGAGCTGGAAGGGGCCCATAGAGTGCTGGTGAGGAGGCCCAGGATGGACCAGATGGGAGGGGTGGACCCTTGGAGATTTGCAAGGCCGGGGGCTAAGGAATTTTCGTTCTTCTCGCACGTTCATAAGGCCTATTCCCGGATCAACTTTTTTGTTATGAGCAGGGCGCTGATAGCGAGAGTAGAGGATACCGAGTACTTGGCGATAGCCATTTCGGATCACGCCCCGCTTTGGGTAGACCTAGAGCTGGGGGAGGAGAGGGCCAGTGCACGTTGTGGCGCTTGGAGGTGGGGCTGTTGGCGGACAAGAAGGTGAGCGAGCGGGTCCGAGGAAGCATAGAGAGATACCTGGAGGCCAACGATAACGGGAAGGTCCGAGTGGGGATGGTCTGGGAGGCGCTGAAGGCGGTGGTCAGGGGAGAGCTTATCTCCATTAGGGCCCACAAGGAGAGGCGAGAGCAGAGGGAGAGGGAGAGGCTGGTGGGGGAGATGGTGAGGGTAGACAGGAGGTAGGCGGAGGTGCCGGAGGAGGGACTGTTGAGGGAGAGGCGTAGCCTCCAGGCCTAATTCAACTTGTTGACCACCAGGAAGGCGGAGGCGCAGTGGAGAAAGGCCCAGCGGGCAGTTTATGAATATGGGGAAAAGGTAAGTCGGATGCTGCTGCATCAGCTTCGGAGGCGGGATGCAGCTAGGGAGATCGGGGGAGTTAAGGATAGGGGAGGGAGTGTGGTGCGGAGTGGGGTTGGCATCAATGGGGTCTTCAGGGACTTTTATGAGGAACTGTATCGGTCCGAGACGCCACTGGAGGAGGGAGGGATGGGCCACTTTCTGGACCAATTGAGGTTCCCGAAGGTGGAGGAGGGTCTGGTAGCGGGATTAGGGGCCCCGATTGGGCTGGAGGAGCTGGCCAAAGGGATAGGGAGCATGCAGGCGGGGAAGGCACCGGGGCCGGACGGTTTCCCGGTCGAATTCTACAAAACATATGTGGACCTGTTGGGCCCATTGCTGGTTAGGACCTTCAATGAGGCGGGGGGGGGGAGGGGCTTTACCCCCGACGATGTCCCGGGCACTGATCTCCTTGATCCTGAAGCAGGACAAGGATCACCTGCAGTGTGGGTCTTACAGGCCGCTTTTGTTGTTAAATGTAGATGCCAAGGTGCTGGCGAAGGTCTTAGCCACGAGAATTGATGATTGGGTGCCGCAGGTTATCCACGAAGACCAGACGGGGTTCGTGAAGGGGAGGCAGTTGAACGCGAATGTGCGGAGGCTTTTGAATGTTATCATGATGCCGGCGAGGGAGGGGGAGGCGAGATGGTGGTGGCGATGGACGCTGAGAAGGCCTTCGATAGGGTAGAGTGGGGTTACTTGTGGGAGGTGCTGAAGAGGTTCGGGTTTGGGGAGGGGTTCGTCAGGTGGGTTAGGCTGTTGTACGAGGTCCCGCTGGCGAGTGTGGCCACGAACAAGAGGAGGTCTGAGTACTTTCGGTTGCATCGAGGGACGAGGCAGGGGTGTCCCCTGTCCCCCCTGCTTTTCGCACTGGCGAATGAACCCCTGGCTATGGCACTGAGGGAGTCGGGGAACTGGAGGGGGTTGGTGCGGGGTGGGGAGGAGCACAGGGTGTCGCTCTATGCGGATGACTTGCTATATGTGGCGGACCCGGTGGGGGGAATGCCGGAGGTAATGAGGATCCTCAGGGAGTTTGGGGATTTCTCAGGGTACAAGCTCAACATGGGGAAGAGCAAGTTGTTTGTGGTTCACCCAGGGGACCAGGAGAGGGGGATTGGCGAGCTCCCACTAAAAAGGGCGGAGAGGAGCTTCAGGTATTTGGGGGTCCAGGTGGCCAGGAGCTGGGGCCCTGCATAGACTTAATTTCACGATGCTGGTGGAGCAAATGGAGGAGGAGTTCAAGAGGTGGGACACGTTGCTGCTGTCCCTGGCGGGTAGGGTGCAGTCAGTCAAGATGTCGGTGCTCCCAAGGTTTTTGTTCCTGTTCCAGTGCCTCCCCATTCTTATCCCGAAAGCCTTCTTTAGGCAGGTCAACAGGAGCATAACGGGGTTTGTGTGGGCGCGAGGGATTCCGCGGGTGAGAAGGGTGTTCCTGGAGCAGTGTAGGGATGGGGGGGGGGGGGGGGGGGGGGGGGGGGGGTAGGGGGGGGGGGGGCGGCTGGCGCTTCCCAACCTCTGTGGGTACTACTGGGCCGCCAATGCGGCGATGGTGCGCAAGTGGGTGATGGAGGGGGAGGGGGCTGCATGGAATAGGCTGGAGACAGCGTCTTGTGAGGGTACGAGTCTGGAGGCGCTGGCAACGGCGCCGCTGTTGCTCCCTCCGATGAGGTATACCACGAGCCCGGTGATGGCGGCTACCCTGAAAATCTGGGGGCAATGGAGGCAGCACAGGGGGGAAGTGGGGACCTCGGTGTGGACCCCGATACAGGGGAACCACCGGTTTGTCCCAGGGAGAATAGATGGAGGGTTTTCGGGGTGGCACAGGGCAGGGATAAGAAGGTTGGGGGACCTGTTTGTGGATGGGAAGTTTGCGAGCCTGGGTGAGCTGGAGGAGAAATACAGGCTCCCCCCCCCCAGGGAACACCTTTAGGTATCTACAGGTAAGGGCGTTTGCCAGGCGGCAAGTGGTGGAATTCCCGCTGCTGCTGCAACGCACGGTACAGGACAGCGTGCTCTCGGGGGTGTGTGTTGGAGAGTGAAAGAACTCGACAACATACCAGGTGATGCAGGAGGAGGAGGAGGCCTCGGTGGAGGAGCTGAAAGGTAAGTGGGAGGAGGAGTTGGGGGGAGGAAATCGAGGAGGGGATGTGGGCAGATGCCCTTGGGAGGGTGAACTCTTCCTCTCCGTGCGCGAGGCTCAGCCTCATACAGTTTGAGGTGCTGCACAGGGCACACATGACCGGGACAAGGATGAGCCGGTTTTTTGGGGGTGATGACAGGTGTGTTAGGTGCTCAGGGAGCCCAGCAAACCACACCCATATGTTCTGGGCATGCCCAGTGCTGGACGAATTTTGGAAGGGCGTAGCAAGGACGGTGTCGAGGGTGGTAGGATCCAGGGTCAAACCGGGCTGGGCGCTCGCAATATTTGGGGTTGCAGGGGAGCCGGGAGTGCAGGAGGCTAAAGAGGCCAGTATTCTGGCATTTGCGTCCCTGGTAGCCCGGCGAAGGATTCTTCTTCAGTGGAAGGATGCGAGGCACCCCAAGCGTGGAATCTTGGATCAACGATATGGTGGCGTTTATTAAATTGGAGAGGGTGAAATTCGCCTTAAGGGGATCGGAGCAAGGGTTTTTCAGGCAGTGGAAACTGTTCTTGGACTTCCTGGCAGAACGGTAGACAATGGTCAGCAGCAGCAGCAACCCGGGGGGGGGGGGGGGGTTCTATTTTATTTTTGTTTGTCTATACTGGGGGAGCTGAAGGGTGTATATAGGCCCCCCAATAGTAGCAGAGATGTGGAGGAACAGATTGGGAAACAGATTTTGGAAAGGTGCAGAAGTCACAGGGTAGTAGCCATGGGTGACTTTAACTTCCCAAACATTGAGTGGAAACTCTTTAGATCAAATAGTTTGGATGGGGTGGTGCATTGTGTCCAGGAAGCTTTTCTAACACAGTATGTAGATTGTCCGACCAGAGGAGGGGCAATATTGGGATTTAGTACTTGGTAATGAACCAGGGCAAGTGATAGATTGGTTAGTGGGGGAGCATTTTGGAGATAGTGACCACAATTCTGTGACTTTCACTTTAGTAATGGAGAGGGATAGGTGCGTGCAACAGGGCAAGGTTTACAATTGGGGGAAGGGTAAATACGATGTTGTCAAACAATTGAAGTGCATAAGTTGGGAACATAGGCTGTCAGGGAAGGACACAAGTGAAATGTGGAACTTGTTCAAGGAACAGGTACTACGTGTCCTTGATATGTATGTCCCTGTCAGGCAGGGAAGAGATAGTCGAGTGAGGGAACCATGGTTGACAAGAGAGGTTGAATGTCTTGTTAAGAGGAAAAAGGAGACTTGTGTAAGGCTGAGGAAACAAGGTTCAGACAGGGCGTTGGAGGGATACAAGATAGCGAGGAGTGAACTGAAGAAAGGGATTAGGAGAGCTAAGAGAGGGCATGAACAATCTTTGGCGGGTAGGATCAAGGAAAACCACAAAGCCTTTTACACATATGTGAGAAATATGAGAATGACTAGAGCGAGGGTAGGTCCGATCAAGGACAGTAGCGGGAGATTGTGTATTGTGTCTGTAGAGATAGGAGAGGTCTTGAACGAGTAATTTTCTTCTGTATTTACAAATGAGAGGGGCCATATTGTTGGAGAGGACAGTGTGAAACAGACTGATAAGCTCAAGGAAATACTCGTTAGGAAGGAAGATGTGTTGGGCATTTTGAAAAACTTGAGGATAGACAAGTCCCCCGGGCCTGACGGGATTATATCCAAGGATTCTATGGGAAGCAAGAGATGAAATTGCAGAGCCGTTGGCAATGATCTTTTCGTCCTCACTGTCAACAGGGGTGGTACCAGGGGATTGGAGAGTGGCGAATGTCATGCCCCTGTTCAAAAAAGGGACTAGGGATAACACTGGGAATTACAGGCCAGTTAGTCTTACTTTGGTGGTAGGCAAAGTCATGGAACGGGGACTGAAGGATAGGATTCCTGAGCATCTGGAAAGACACTGCTTGATTAGGGATAGTCAGCACGGATTTGTGAGGGGTAGGTCTTGCCTTACAAGTCTTATTGAATTCTTTGAGGAGGTGACCAAGCATGTGGATGAAGGTAAAGCAGTGGATGTAGTGTACATGGATTTTAGCAAGGTATTTGATAAGGTTCCCCATGGTCGGCTTCTGCAGAAAGTAAGGAGGCATGGGATAGTGGGAAATTTGGCCAGTTGGATAACGAACTGGCTAACCGATAGTCAGAGAGTGGTGGTGGATGGCAAATATTCAGCCTGGATCCCAGTTACCAGTGGCGTTCCGCAGGGACCAGTTCTGGGTCCTCTGCTGTTTGTGATTTTCATTAATGACTTGGATGAGGGAGTTGAAGGGTGGGTCAGTAAATTTGCAGACGATAGAAAGACTGGTGGAGTTGTGGACAGTGAGGAGGGCTGTTGTCGGCTGCAAAGAGACATAGATAGGATGCAGAGCTGGGCTGAGAAGTGGCAGATGGAGTTTAACCCTGAAAAGTGTGAGGTTGTCCATTTTGGAAGGACAAATATGAATGCGGAATACAGGGTTAACGGTAGAGTTCTTGGCAATGTGGAGGAGCAGAGAGATCTTGGGGTCTATTTTCATACATCTTTGAAAGTTGCCACTCAAGTGGATAGAGCTGTGAAGAAGGCCTATGGTGTGCTAGCGTTCATTAACAGAGGGATTGAATTTAAGAGCCGTGAGGTGATGATGCAGCTGTACAAAACTTTGGTAAGGCCACATTTGGAGTACTGTGTACAGTTCTGGTCGCCTCATTTTAGGAAGGATGTGGAAGCTTTGGAGAGGGTGCAAAGGAGATTTACCAGGATGTTGCCTGGAATGGAGAGTAGGTCTTACGAGGAAAGGTTGAGGGTGCTAGGCCTTTTCTCGTTAGAACGGAGAAGGATGAGGGGTGACTTGATAGAGGTTTATAAGATGATCAGGGGAATAGATGGAGTAGACAGTCAGAGACGTTTTCCCCGGGTGGAACAAACCATTACAAGGGGACATAAATTTAAGGTGAATGGTGGAAGATATAGGGGGGATGTCAGAGGTAGGTTCTTTACCCAGAGAGTAGTGGGGGCATGGAATGCACTGCATGTGGAAGTAGTTGGATTACGGTAAAATGATATAGTGTAGATTTATTTGTTCTTAAGGGCAGCACGGTAGCATTGTGGATAGCACAATTGCTTCACAGCTCCAGGGTCCCAGGTTCGATTCCGGCTTGGGTCACTGTCTGTGCGGAGTCTGCACATCCTCCCCGTGTCTGCGTGGGTCTCCTCCGGGTGCTCCGGTTTCCTCCCACAGTCCAAAGATGTGCAGGTTAGGTGAATTGGCCATGATAAATTGCCCTTAGTGTCCAAAATTGCCCTTAGTGTTGGGTGGAGATGTTGACTTTGGGTAGGGTGCTCTTTCCAAGAGCCGGTGCAGACTCAATGGGCCGAATGGCCTCCTTCTGCACTGTAAATTCAATGATAATCTATGATTAATCTAGGAGAAAGGTTCGGCACAACATCGTGGGCCGAAGGGCCTGTTCTGTGCTGTATTTTTCTATGTTCTTTGTTCTATATATTTGCTATGTTTGCTATGTGTTTCGGCGGGTGTTAATTTATTATTTATGTATAGGGGGAGGGGGGCACGGGGTTGTTTTGTTTGTTTTTGTATTTAATTCTATTGGGTTCCTTTTACATTTCATTGTTGATATTTTGTGAAAACTTTAATAACAATTTTTTTATTTTAAAAAAAATGACTACCATCCGGTGGCCCTGACTTCAGTCGTAATGAAGTGCTTCGAGAGGTTGGTCATGAAGTGCATCACCTCCATACTCCCAGAACACTTTGATCCACTGCAATTCGCATACCGCTGCAACCGGTCCACAGCAGACACCATTTCCCTGGCCCTACACTCATCCCTAGAGCATCTCGAAAACAGGGACTCCTACGTTAGACTCTTATTTATTGACTACAGCCCCGCCTTCAACACCATAATTCCAGCCAAGCTCATATCAAAGCTCCAAAACCTAGGACTTGGCTCCCCACTCTGCAACTGGATCCTCGATTTTCTGACCAACAGACCACATCCGTAAGAATGAACATCAACACCTCCACAATAGTCCTCAATACCGGGGCCTCGCAAGGCTGTGTACTTAACCCCCTACTCTACTCCCTGTACACACACGACTGCGTGGCAAAATTTGGTTTCAACTCCATCTACAAGTTTGCTGACGATACGACCATAGTGGGCCAGATCGGACGATTCAGAATACAGGAGGGAGATAGAGAACCTAGTGGAGTGGTGCAGCAACAACAATCTCTCCCTCAATGCCAGCAAAACTAATGAGCTGATCATTGACTTCAGGAAGCAAAGTACTGTACACACTCCTGTCAGCATCAAGGGGGCCGAGGTGGAGATGGTTAGCAGTTTCAAATTCCTAGGGGTGCGCATCTCCAAAAATCTGTCCTGGTCCACCCACGTCGACGCTACCACCAAGAAAGCACAACAGCACCTGGCTGCATCACAGCCTGGTATGGCAACTGCTCGGCTCAGGACCGCAAGGATTCCTCCACCAGCCTAACCCACTGTGACCCCCCCCCCCTCCCCATGCCACCATTGCCTCACCTTCTCCATCTTCACTGCCCAATAATAGTGTAGCAGGTTTGGGAACGCCAACCCCCCTTTCTGCCTCTGCCTCTGTAGCAGGGCCCTCTTTACCCTCGGCACATTCCCCACCCATACAAACTCTGAGATCACCCTCTCCAATTTCTGAAAGAAGGCCTTCAGAAGTCAGATCAGGAGAGTCTGGAAAACAAACAGGAACCTTGGCAGCACATTCATTTTCATGACCTGCGCCCTCCCTGCCAGTGTCAGGTGTAGTATGTCCCATCTCTTAAATTCCCCCCTAATCTCCTCCACCAATGTTGCCGAATTCCACTTGTGCCCATTCCCCTGTTACCTGAATCCCCAAATACCTAAAACTTTCCCTATCTACCTTAAATGGCAATACCCCCAAGTTGGCCCCCAGCCCCGCCTCATTCTCCGGAAACACCTCGCCCTTCCCAACATTCAACTTATGCCCCAAGAAGGCTCCAAACCTCTCCAATATGCTCATGTTCTCCAGTGGGTCCGACACAAACAACAACACATCGTCTGTGTACAGTGACACCCAGTGCACCCTGCTCCCCCTCACAATCGCCTGCCACTTCCCTGACCCCCGAGGAGTCACCACCAAGGGCTCAAATGCTAGCTCGAACAACAACAGAACAGCAGACACCCCTATCTCGTACCTCTGTGCATCCACGCCACGAACTGCGGGCCAAACCTAAACCTCCCCAAGATCTCAAATAAATACCTCCACTCCACCCAATCAAAAGCCTTCTCTGCATCCATGGAGACAATGACCTCTGGCACATGCCCCACCGATGGCATCATAACCACATTTAACAGCCTCCTGATATTACTGAAGAGCTGCCTACCCTTTACTAAACCCGTTTGGTCCTCCGCCAGCACCCCTGGCACACACCCCTCCATCCTTCCCACCACCAACTTAACCAGCACATTCACGTCAGTGTTCAACAATGAAATGGACCTATATGTTCCACACTCCAACGGATCCTTCCCCTTCTTTGGGATTCGCGTGATCAGTGTCTCCGGCAGCTCCCCCTCCTCTAATGCCTCACTAAACATCCCCAACAATTGCGGTGCCAACTCCGTTGCAAATGCCTCATAGGACTCCGCCGGATAGCCATCCGGCCCCAGAGCCTTCCCCAACTTCATCCCCCTAATACAATCAATCACCTCCCTCAGCCCCAACGGCTTCTCCAATGCCTGCCTCATCTCTTCTTCCAACCTTGGAAACTCCGCTCCGTCCAGGAACCATCCCATATCCTGCACATCGCCTCACACCACAGACCCCAGTCTATTTCCTCCCCAACTCCTCCTCCCACTTGCACTTGATCCACCTGGCTCCGCCATATATAATTTCTCATTATACTCCCGGTACACCTCATTCATCTGCCCCGGCTCTGACACTACCTCCCCCTTCTCCATTCGCACCTCTAAAATTTCCCTAGACGCAGCCTGCCTCCTCAGTTGGTGGGTCAGCATGTGGCTCGCCTTCTCCCCATATTCGTATTGCACCCCCTTCACCCTCCTTAACTGCCCCACTGCCCTCCCCATCGTCAACCTATTGAACTGCCCCTGCAACCTCTTCTTCTCTGCCAGCAACTCTTTAGTGGGAGACCCCGCGTAACTCCTGTCCACCTCAGCTATCTCATTCAACAGCCATCCATGCTTCTTCCTCCTCCTCATGCCCCAGTGTGCCTGAACAAGATAATCTCCTCCCAGACCACCGACTTCAACGCCTCCCAGAATGTGGCCGCAGACACCTCCTCATTCTGATTGATTTCTATGTGCTCCCGATAGCCGACCTCATCTTTTCACAGGGTCCCATATCCGCCAACAAACCCAAATCTAAGGGCAGCACGGTGGCGCAGTGGTTAGCCCTGCTGTCTCACAATGCCAAGGTCCCAGGTTCGATTCCGGCTCTGGGTCACTGTCCGTGTGGAGTTTTCACATTCGCCCCGTGTTTGCGTGGGTTTCACCCCCACAACACTAAGATGTGCAGGGTAGGTTAATTGGCCATGTTAAATTGCCCCTTAATTGGAAAAAAAAATTGGGTACTCTAAATTTATTTAAAAAACAAATCTAGCCTCCGTCCCGGCCTCTGCACCTGCCCTCGCTGTACCTCACCTCCAGCCAATGTGCTGCATGATCAGATCACAGTTCCCACATACTCTGCCCCCACCACCCCAAACAACACCGGACGGGCTCACCACAAAGAACAATTCTCGAGTACACCTTATACACGTGTGAAAAGAGGGGATACTCCCCCTCCCCCCTCCCGCTGGTTCTTAAACCTCCATGGGTCTACCATTCCCTTCCGCTCCATAGATGTACTGTTTTGTAAGGGACATAGGGCCTGCTTATCGTAGGTGACGGATCTACACTCAAGCTGATTATCTTTCATAAAACCCCAAAGACATAGACTAAATAAACATAGAGTAACATTAATTCTCTGAAATATTTTTAGCAGGCATTATGGAGAAGGAATGAGTCAGCGACTGCTTGGTAGATTTTCAGTTTAAACTTGACACAGTACTGTTTAGAATCCCGATAGTGCAGAAAGAGGCCATTTAGTCCATCAAGTCTGCACCAATCCGAACTTCCGGTGGCGGCTATGAGGGAGTGAGCCGCACATTCGGTGGCTCTCACTCCGGCCGGATTTCTGGACCTGGTTTCCCGACTTTTCGGAACTTTTGAGCGCTAGAAAAGACGGCCACAAAGTTGCTGATTTAAACGTGCGGAGCTGTATGGAAACAAAGAAGAGCAGAAGGCAGCGAAAGCAGGAAAAGAAAGGGCAGAGACAAAATGGTGTGGGAGCTGACCCGGGACCAAAGATGGCTGACGTATGGACCACGGACCAGACGATCCAAGCAGCGCTGGACAATATGCTGCAGGTCATAAAAGGATGTTTTGAAGCATTGAAGCGGGATAATTTAGAACCGCTGCAGAAAGCGGTGGAGCAAGTGAACCAAATGCTAGAGGCCCAGGATAAAAAGATCAAGGAGCTGGAGCAAGTGGTGGAGGAACAGGCGGACACACAAACGATCGCGGCAATAGAGATAGATGAGTTAAAGGAGCGACAGAGAAGGCTGCTTGACAGACTTGAAGACCTAGAAAACAGAACCCGCAGACAAAATCTGAGAATTATTGGCCTCCCGGAGGGGGCCGAAGGAGTGGACGCCAAAACGTTTGTGGCAGACCTGTTGCAGCAGCTGATGGGGGCTAATTCCTTCCCGCGACCGCTGGAGCTTGATGGGGCACACAGAGTGCAGGTGAGGCAGCAGCGACCGGGGGATCCCTCCCGATCAGTGGTGGTCAGTTTCCACAGGTTCACGGATAAGGAGTGTGTCCTTCAGTGGACAAAGAGCACAAAGAGCTGTACATGGAACAACAATGTCCTGCGCATCTACCAGGACCTGAGTCAGGAGGTGGCCAGGCGATGAGCAGCCTTCAAACGAATTAAAGAGATTTTGTTCAAAAAGCACGAAGTTCGGTCTGCTCTTCCCGGCGCGTCTTTGGGTCATGCATCAGAGCTAGCATTACTACTTTGTGGACCCCGATGAGGCGATGGAGTTCGCAAAGGATCAAGGACTGGTGCTGAACTGAGGACCCACGGACTCAAGCCAGAGTCTGAGTATTACTGTTTACGTGACTTCTATTTTTCTTGGACTGACTTTCTACTTTTTGCTGCTTCACAGGTTCTTTATACTTTTTTCGCTGCCTTTGGTTATAAGGGGTGAGGGTGGGACGGGTGCCCCCTCCCTCTTTTCTTTTTTCTTTTTCTTTGTGTTTTTTCTTTTTGGAGTTTCCATCGTAACAGAAATTTGGCCGGGAAGCAATGGGGGTTAAAGTTATTTGATGCAGGGGGGTTACGCGGGTACTGTGTTGCTGTGTTTTTCTTTTATTAATGTGCAGAAAGGGGCGATTGGTAGCACTCATCTGTTTACACAACTGGAATACCATTACAGCTGGGGCAGTCTCGGTTCTTTGTTTGATTTCCCTTTGTTGTTTGATCTTCCTTACCTCAGAGAAACTGCTCCAGCAGGACAGACCAGGGGAATTGGTGTGGATGGGTGGGGGGGTTGAGCTCGGGGGAACAATCGGAGCGAGACAAGTGGGCGCCGGAGAGGTGAGTCACCGGGCTAGCAGGAAGCTAGTCAAGGAAGCCAGGTGGGGGGGTGTGCATACAGCCAGTATATGGCAGGGGTCGGGTTACAGAGGGTTGTTGTTGCTAGGGGGGAAGCTATTCTGCTGACATGGGAGGGATCTAAATTAGGTAACAGAGAGGAGGTCGGGGGTGGGAACTGCCAGGAGGTGAACCGGGAGGGGCGTGGCACATGGGCTGGGGGCGGGCGCAAGAAGGGTTATGGTTGACCGGCACAGGGGGAGGGGTGCCAGGTGCCCCCCAACCAGGCTGATCACCTGGAATGTCAGAGGACTAAATGGGCCAGTCAAGCGTGTGTTCGCGCATCTGCAGGCTCTAAAGGCGGACGTAATCATGCTGCAGGAGACGCATCTGAAAGTGACTGACCAGACCAGACTAAGGAAGGGCTGGATTAGCCAGGTCTTCCAATCGGGCTTGGACTCTAAGTTCAGGGGGGTGGCAATCATGATCAATAAACGGGTTCAATTTGAGGCGGAGGGCACAATTGCAGACGGAGGTGGTAGATATCTTATGGTCCATGGTATGCTTGAGGGGGTGAGGGTAGTCCTGGTAAATGCATATGCTCCAAATTGGGACGATGCTGACTTCATTAAAAGGTTGCTGGGGAAAGTCCCAGACTTAGACTCACGCAAGCTGATCATGGGTGGGGACTTCAACACAGTCCTCGACCCCGGACTAGACCGGTCATGCTCCAGAACGGGTAGGCTCCCAGCGATGGCGAGGGAACTGAGGGGGTTCATGGAGCAGATGGGGGGGTAGACCCATGGAGAGCCAGACGGCCGACGGGAAGGGAATATTCATTCTACTCGTATGTTCACAAAGTATATTCTAGAATTGATTTCTTCATCATGAGCAGGAACTGTGTAGGCGGGGTAAAAAATACGGAGTACTCGGCGATCACCATCTCAGATTATGCCCTACACTGGGTTGACCTGCAGGTCTGCAAAGGGAGTTACCAACGCCCGCAATGGAGGTTAGACGTAGGATTGCTAACAGATGAGGCGGTGTGCCGAGAGATTGCAGACGTGCATGCAGAACTACCTGCAGGTTAATGACACAGAGGAAGTTTCAGCAGTGACCCTGTGGGAGGCGCTGAAGGTGGTGGTAAGGGGGGAGTTGATTTCAATCCGGGCTCACAGAGATAGAACGGACAGAGCAGAAAGAGACAGACCGGTCAAGGAGATTCACCGGACAGACAGGGAACACGCTGAGGCCCCGAGGGAGGGCCTACTTAGAGATAGACGGAGACTGCAGGCCGAGTTGGGAGTGTTGTCCACGAGCAAAGCCGCGGAACAACTCAGGAAGGCAAAGGGTGTGGTTTATGAGCATGGGGAGAAAGCTAGTAGAATGCTTGTGCAGCAACTCAGGAGGAAGGAGGCGGCCAGAGAAATCGGCAGGGTAGTGGACGATATGGGGAACAGAGTGGAGGACCCGTCATGACAGGTTCGGGCAGCACGGTAGCCTTGTGGATAGCACAATTGCTTCACAGCTCCAGGGTCCCAGGTTCGAATCCGGCTTGGGTCACTGTCTGTGCGGAGTCTGCATGTTCTCCCCGTGTGTGTGTGGGTTTCCTCCGGGTGCTCCGGTTTCCTCCCACAGTCCAAAGATGTGCAGGTTAGGTGGATTGGCCGTGATAAATTGCCCTTAGTGTCCAAAATTGCCCTTAGTGTTGGGTGGGGTTACTGGGTTACGGGGATAGGGTGGAGGTGTTGACCTTGGGTAGGGTGCTCTTTCCAAGGGCCGGTGCAGACTCGATGGGCCGAATGGCCTCCTTCTGCATTGTAAATTCTATGATAATCTATGATAATGACTGAACAGGTTGTTTCGGGAGGTTTACAGCAAGCTCTATACCTCGGAAACCCCCTGAGGAGCCGGAGGAGATGAAGCGTTTCTTAGACGGACTGACCTTCCCAAAAGTGGGTAGGGGGCTGGTAGACGGATAGGGGGCCCCGATCAGAGCTGGGGAAGTACTGGGGGGCTTGAAGGCCATGCAGTCGGGTAAATCCCCGGTGCTGGATGGATACCCAGTGGAGTTCTACACAAAGTTCTCGGAGATAGTGGGGCCGGTGCTGACTAGGGTATTTAACGAGGCGAGGGACAGAGGGATTCTACCCCCGACGATGTCACAGGCTACCATCTCGCTGATATTAAAACGGGAAAAAAACCCGGAAGCATGTGGGTCATTCAGACGTATCTCCCTGATCAATGTCGCGCCAAGCTCCTGGCTAAGGTCTTGGCACTTAGAATTGAGGACTGTGTCCCGGAGGTGATCGGGGTAGACCAAACATGGTTTGTTAAAGGCAGACAGCTGGTAGCCAACTTAAGAAGACCACTCAACGTGATCATGATGCCCCCGGAGGGCAGAGAGGTAGAGGCAGTGGTGGCAATGGATGCCGAGAAGGCCTTTGACCGGGTGGAGTGGGACTATTTGTGGGAGGTACTCGGACAGTTTGGGTTCGGAGAGGGCTTTTTCAACTGTGTATGACTATTGTACCAGGCCCCAAAAGCTAGAGTAAGAACGAATAGGACAACATCAGACGATTTTAGACTACACCGTGGGACCAGACAGGGATGTCCACTCTCCCTGTTGCTGTTCACAATGGCTATAGAACCTTTGGCGATTGCCCTGATAGCTGCGAGGGGGTGGAAAGGAATGATTAGGGGAGGGGTGCAACACAGGGTCTCGCTTTACGCGGATGACCTGCTCCTGTACATATCGGACCCACTGGCCGGGATGGACAGTATACTGGGAATATTGAGAGAATTTGGCCAGTTTTCAGGGTACAAACTGAACATGACTAAGAGTGAGATGTTTGTAGTGCAGGCGAGGGGCCAGGAGAACAGGTTGAAGGGGCTGCCATTTAGGATGGTCGGAGAAAGTTTCCGATTCTTGGGGATTCAGGTGGCACGAGACTGGGGCAGGCTGCACAAGCTAAATTTGACTAGAGTGGTGGAACAAATGAAGAGCGAGTTCAGGAGATGGGATGCACTCTCGCTATTACTAACGGGGAGAGTGCAGACGGTAAAGATGATAATCCTCCCAAGATCCCTGTTTATTTTTCAGTGCCTCCCGATTTTCATCCCACGGTCCTTCTTCAAAAGGGTCAACAAGATTATTGTGGGCTTTGTCTGGGCGGGGAAGTCCCCGCGGATGAAGAAAGCGATGCTGGAGAGGAACCGTAGCGAGGGGGGGGGGCTGGCACTGCCGAACCTTAGCATCAACACTGGGCGGCCAACATAGCCATGGTAAGGAGTTGGATGGTGGGTACGGGGTCTATTTGGGGGCGAGTGGAGGCGGCTTCGTACAGGGGCGCCAGTCTGGCAGCTCTGGTCATGGCCCCCCTACCGCTCCTGCCGGCCAGGTACTCCACCAGCCCAGTAGTGGTGGCAGCCCTGCGGATATGGGGCCAGTGGAGGAAACATGTAGGGGAGGTGGGAGCATCGGTCTGGTCTCCATTATGCGACAGCCACCGATTCGCTCCCGGGAACATGGATGGTGGATTCCGAGCATGGCGGCGGGCGGGGGTGAGGAGGATGGGCGATATGTTCTTGGGGGGAGCATCCCGAGCATGAGGGCCTTGGAGGAGAAATTCGGACTAGTAAGGGGAAATGATTTTAGGTACTTGCAAGTGCGTGACTTCATACGCAGACAGGTCCCATCCTTCCCACACCTCCCGCCAAATGGGATCCAGGATAGAGTAGTTTCTAGGGGAGAGGTAGGAGAGGGGAAAGTCTCAGATATTTACCAAGAACTCATGAAAGGGGAGGAGTCCCAGACAGAGGAACTGAAGCTCAAGTGGGAAGAGGAACTGGGTGAGGAGATGGAGGAGGGGGTATAGGCGGAAGCCCTGAGTAGGGTAAATTGAACTGCAACATGTGCTAGGCTTAGCCTGATTCAGTTCAAGGGTCGTCCACCGGGCCCACATGACGGTGGCCCGGATGAGCAAATTTTTTGGGGTGGAAGACAAGTGTGCTAGATGCGCGGGAGGACCAGCGAATCATGTCCACATGTTTTGGGCATGTGCAAAACTTAGGAGATACTGGGAGGGATTTGCGGACGTCATGTCTCAGGTACTGAAAACTAAGGTGGTGATGAGTCCAGGGATGGCAATTCTTGGGGTCTCGGAAGACCCGGGGGTCCAGGAGGAGAATGAGGCTGACGTCTTGGCCTTTGCTTCCCTGGTAGCCCGGTGACGTATGCTGCTGGCATGGAGGGACTCAAAGCCCCCGAAGACCGAAGTATGGCTCTCGGACATGTCGAGCTTTTTTGGTCTGGAAAAAAATTAAGTTCGCCTTGAGATAATCTTTGTTAGGGTTCGCCCGAAGGTGGCAACCATTCATCGACTTCTTCGCGGGAATTAAACGTCAGCGGGGGGGGTGTAGATTAGAGTAGAATAGGGGGGATAAATAGACGGGTACTGTTTATGAGAGAGGATTGGTCATTTGCACTATGTTTTGGTTGATATTTGCACATTATTGTACACTAACTGTTTACAATGCCAAAAATACCTCAATAAAATTGTTAATTAGAAAAAATGTCTGCACCGATCCTCTGAAAGAGCACCGTACTTAAGCCCACTCCTCTGTCCTATCTCCATAAGCGCACATAACCTGCACATCCCTGGACCCTGAGGGCAATTTAACATAGCCAATCCACCTAACCTATACATTTTTGGACTGTGGGAGGAAACCAAATCACCCAGAGGAAACCAATGCAGACATGGGAAGAACCTGCAAACTCCACACAGACAGCCACCCAAGGCCGACATTGAACCCGAGTCCCTGGTACTGTGAGGCAGCAGTGCTAACCAGTGTGCCCCTGTGGCACTGAGCCAGTGTAAAGTGGTACTCAGTTTAATGCGATCGTTAAAACCATTGTTAGAGCGAATTCTTCCAACGTAGATGAAGTATTGAACTATATTTGCTGCAGTTTGTGAATAATGATAAACACTGGTTTCAATTTGCTTATTGGTGTATCACTTCAATTTTATCTCTCAGAGAGGCCAATAAACACCACAAAATAACAAAGTACGACTGGTGTATCACACCTAGTTGGTTGGGTGACAACATAATAAAATCTGATGGTTGCGTTAGTTAATTCAAGTGCTCAAATTATGCTATTTTCTCATTGTAAAACAACGCAGATTTTGCAAAGCTGTGTCCTCTCTTGCTGCACCAATTGCTGACAACATTGTTTTTTTCAGATTCATCTGCTAGAAAATCAGTTTTACAGTGTTATTAGTTTGCTCAAATAATCAGTTATGGGTTACACCTTTCAATTTAGCAGTATCAGGCCGTTGAACAAGTTTTACATACCAGCTGTCCAGAATACCTAACTGATTGCCACCACAATGTATTAATTTACATAAAGCTGCTTAACCCAAATTTTTGAACAAATTCAAGCTGTTCTTTTGCAGCTCTCCAAGTTATCATTTTAACAAATCAGATTTTCCTATCATGTTCCCAGTGATTTATACAAATCTACCTTCTCCACGAAGGAAACTCAAATTAACACTTATAGTTGTTAATCTGAGAAACTTCATTTGGGAGATTTAGTTGCCACTCCATGACTGTCTGAAAGAGGGTGTGATTTCATGGAGTAATTTGGACTGTGTCAGCATTTTGCTGTGTACAGCAAATGACTTCCCTGCAGAAAACAAAGAAGAATTAATTTAACAGAGTCAATTAAGTTTGCCACCAGCATACCTAGAACTCTATTACTGGGACAGTGTCTTGCACAAGGTGTCTCCTCTTGAATATCATAGAATCATAGCATGTACAGTGCAGAAGGAGGCCATTCGGCCCATCGAGTCTGCACCGGCCCTTGGAAAGAGCACCCTACCCAAGGTCAACACCTTCACCCTATCCCCACAGCCCAGCAACCCCACATAACACTAAGGACAATTTTGGACACTTCGGGCAATTTAGCATGGCCAATCCACCTAACCTGCACATCTTTGGACTGTGGGAGGAAACCGGAGCACCCGGAGGAAACCCACACACACACGGGAAGGATGTGCAGACTCCGCACAGACAGTGACCCAAGCCGGAATCGAACCTGGGACCCTGGAGCTGTGAAGCAATTGTGCTATCCACAATGCTACCGTGAATATGATTGATTCTAATCAAAAAGTTTCACTTTTATTGTGCCTTCAGCTTAGAAAAAATATCTTGACGAACTTATTAGAAAGATATGGACAACAAGCCCACGAAGAAGATACCAGGAGGAAAATCTTGGTTGCAAAGAAAGATTTTATGAAAGGATCTAAAGTAGGAGAGGGGGTAGAGGCGATCTCTGCTGTTGTGTGGGCACAGTGGCACAATGGTTAGCACTGCTGCCTCACAGCGGCAGGGTTCCGGGTTCAATTCCGGCTTCAGGTAACTGTGTGGAGCCTGCACGTGTCTGCGTGGGTTTCCTGCGGGTGCTCCGGTTTCCTCCTCCAGTCCAAAGATGTGCAGGTGAGGCGGTTTGGCCAAGCTAAATTGCCCTAAATGTCCAAAGGTTGGGTATGGTTACAGAGAGAGGGTGGAGGTGGGTGGCGGTATGGGGGGGGGGGCATAGATAGGGTGTTCTTTCGAAGGGTCAGTGCAGACCCGATGGGCCAAATGGCCTCCTTCAGAACTGTTGGGATACTATGATAGCCATGATGTGGAGATGCCGGCGTTGGATTGGGGTGGGCACAGTAAGAAGTCTTACAACACCAGGTTAAAGCCCAACAGGTTTGTTTGCAATCACTAACTTTCGGAGCACAGCTCCTTCATCAGATGATTCCAAACAAATCTGTTGGACTTTTTAAAAATAAATTTAGAGTACCCAATTCATTTTATCCAATTAAGAGGTAATTTTAGCATGGTCAATCCACATACCTTGCACATCTTTTTTGGGTTGTGGGGGCGAAACCCAAGCAAACACGGGGAGAACGTGCAAACTCCAAACGGAAAGTGACCCAGAGCCGGGATTGAACCTGGGACCTCAGCGCCGTAAGGCAGCAATGTTAACCACTGCGCCACCGTGTTGCCCAACCTGTTGGACTTTAACCTGGTGTTGTAAAACGTCTTACAATGAGTCACACTGCAAATCTGAGCTCTACGAAAACTAACCAGCCAATTTTGACGATCTGAAGATTTAAAGTTTTTGCTACAAATCCCCCAGCCATGTGTCATTATGAAACCTGACTGAAAATCAAGTTTTTCCCTGATTGCTTAAATCTCTGCCCTCTTCATCTTAATATGTTTCAGATGCTGAACTCTCATCTTATCTCTACTCTGTCCACAGGTCAGAACAGAAAAACATTTCCCTTAGGAAAGACAATGCCTGACTAAAGATCTTCAAAGGAAAGAAAATCTATAGCAAAGCTGAAAGATATTGGAAGAGGAATAATTTACTTTAAACCCTTTAATCACGCAATATCCTTTGGCTTTTCAAAGAATAGACATTAATTCTCTCAACTAGCGTCTTTAAAGTTTATGCCCATTTGTAATGAAGCTTGTCATAGCATTTAGTACAAGAAAAGACAAATTCTGTACTAAAAATAAATCTCGCAACCTTTAAAGCCACAACAGTTGATCACATTTTGGAAATAAGGAGCAAAAAAATATTTGAAATGGTTCCTGTCTTCAAATAGTTTAATCAATAATTAGAAATAGTTGAATCAACTCAACGTAAATATATAATTGATCATTACAGAGATTTCTAGCATTTTCTATTCCCTATTTTTCATTCATGACTCAGTGGAAACCATTCACATCTTTTTACTTTATTTTCTCATTGCTTAACATTGCTTAACATGTTCATCTGCTCCTCAACCTGACTGCAAATAAAGCAGCAATTGTTAAATATTTCTTCCTTCCAAGCACAAAATGCCAGGGCGGGATTCTCTGATCCTGAGGCTAAGGTTGACGCCGTCGTAAACAGCCCCCCAGGATCAGCAATCCTGCACCCTGACTTGGCAAACCTGCCTTGGTTTAAAGGTCCCCAAAAGACCCTATTTTCACTCAGGGGTGTGGTGATTTGCATCACTGTAAATACACATGGGGTTAATGTAGATACACTAGGATTAGTTAAACACTAGAGGGAGCACCAGAGACATCATGACACACAGCCATTCCACAACCAATAGGTCAGTAAGATAGGACACGACCAATGGGCAGTCAGGACACCCAGAGGTGACATGACAACAAGGGGGCAACCCATATAAAAGAACAGGGCACACATGCTCTTTCTCTTTTCCACAGGCGACACTCAGAGAGACAGAGGCAGATCGGAAGCACCACACCCACCGCATGGATTAGAGCAGACTGGTTAGTTAGATTGAGTTACTATAGCAAGATCAGCAGGAGAGTCGAACTCAAGTAGGAGAATTGTTAACTGTTCAATAAATGTGTTAAACCTATCTCCAAGTCTGAACCTTCCTTTGTCGGAGCATACATCAAGGAAGCAGCTTATGCTACGTGAAGAAGCATAACACAACATGGTTCCAGGAGTGCCCTGTTGAATCTCTATAGTTCAACTCAACAAATCCGTGACTTCCAGCAACAGGACCCAGGCAAGATGTTCGAGATTCCGGTTCCACAGCAGCTCAGGCACCACGGCAATCTCAGTGCAAACTGGCGTGCATTCAGGCAGAGATTTGAGATCTACCTGGTAGCGTCCGACCTAGATGGCGTGGCGGATCCAGAGAAAATAAAGCTTCTGCTCGCCATTGCGGGTCCAAGTGCAGCAGCAATCTTCAAGACCTTCAAATACTCCAAAGGGAATGAGAAAAGAGACTTCCAGACAGTACTGGAAAAGTTTCAAACATACTGTGAGGAAAACACAAGAGAGAATGGTAAAAAAGGCACCAATACTCACCACGAGGCGAAGGTAGCCTGCAAATGCAGAAAACAGCAGTTTTGATTGGCAGCCACCTTGAGAAAGGAGCTGCACATGCGCAGTTGCCCAGAAGACGCGAACCGGCAAAACAGTGTTTTGCACATGGGCGAGAAACCGCACATGAGCAGTTGCAAAAAGAGCACAAAGTAAAGGAAAAGCGATCTGCACATGCGCGATCCATTCCTACGCTCTATGACACAAGCGTCATGATGTCAGAGGCCCCGGATCACGCCCACTTAAAGGAGTAATGTCCCCAAATAGTGGGAAAAAAATGTAAATGGAAAACGCAATTCTTTCACCTGGAACGACAGCACAATGCCTGAACTTCGACCAGTAGCTGAAAGTAACCTCCGCAGAACACTGCAACAAGCAGTTAGCACCGCCCAAAGAAATGATTTGGTCCTTGAAGACTACGACTCAGACGTTGATTACTTCTTTGGACATCGCGAGCACAATGTCAGTTCCGACACAGAAAGTGATGATATGGTCCTTGAAGACTACGACTCGGAAGATGGTTTCATCATTGGACGTGGCGACCTCAGTACCAAATCCGAACCGCAATGAGGGGTGTTGTACAGTGAACCATCCAACACAGTCATAGACGAGTTCTTCGGATTTGAGGATCCTCAGCGCAGCACAGACGACATCCTAACCCAGAAGTACACGATTCTGCTGCGGCCTGACGCCAAGAGACAGAGAGCGGTACAAGCCCACAGAGAGCGGCCTGACGCCAAGAGACAGAGAACGGTACAAGCCCACAGAGAGCGGCCTGACATCACACCAGTGGTCCACGCGCCACGAACAGTGCTCCACGCCCCACGAAGAGTCCCCGACTTCACACAGAGAGTGGTCCACACACCACGAAGAGTCCCCAACTCCGAACGGCAAGAAGGCTACGACAGTCTACCACGCTCATGTGAACAACAAAAAGACTATGACAGTCTACCCAAATTATTTGAGCCACCAGAAGAAAACTCTGACAGTCTACCCAGCTCATTTAATCGACAAGAAGCACTGAAGGTCTACCCATTGTATGTGCGACCCCACTGTATGTGCGACAAGTGACAAAGTCTTGACAATTCCCATACAAGATGTGCGACATCTCAGCGAGACTAACAGACCTCCGCTAGTATGAACAGAGGCACTCGACAATCAGCGTGAGACTACTAGTGACTCCAGTGACACCACGTTAATTCAAACCTCATCCACTCGAGCCTCTCCACAAGACAATGCATTCCTGAACGTTTTGACTCCGGACGGGGAGCATCAAGACACCTCAGATGATTCAAGTGAACCTGAAATGACTCCAGACGGGGAGTGTCAAGAAACCAAAGCTGATTCAGGTGAACCAGAAAGGACTCCAGACGGGGAGCATCGACAAGCCAAAGATGATTCCAGTGAACCGGACCTGACTCCAGACGGGGAGTGTCGAAGAATCAGAGACGGCACGCACAATGAAACAGCAGATGCCACAAAGAACACTGACACAAGTAACTTTGTGAAGGACTCGAATTCTTCACTTGGTGCGGTCATTGAGCGCAACAAACACAACAACAAAACCTACGAAAACAACAACAAAGCCAACAACAAGAAGCGTACCAAAGGCACCAACGTCAATAACAAGCACGACAAAAACAACAACACTGGAACAAAGACTGGTACGTCATGGTACAACTCTGCAAATGCAGGACAATGTAACAGCACAGCTCCTAACACTGGCAAGAGTACAGACCTACCATGGCATGACAACGAATCTCACCGATTCAAGTTTGCTCCACTACAAACAAGCAAACCATCTTTCAAGGCAGTTGAGTTTGCTCCAATACGAATAAGCAAACCAGCTTTCAAGGCAGATGACATACTGCATCAATATCGCAATCACAAGAAATGGTCCAGGTCAGACAACACAGATAGCATGCTGCATCGCTACCACAAGCAGAGAAAAAAAGAGTTCACCTCAGACAATGAAGTGATTTGACCACTTCTTGGTTCCTTAAGCACAGGGACACTGATGGCGTTCACAAGGGAATGACAACATCAACGTCGACACTTCAATAACAACACAAGTAAGCCACTTGACCATATTAATTCATGCACTTTGGACTCATACATATTATTTGGTATCATATAATCATCACTGTCATCATGATTTGTACATGTCATCACTTATCTACCTATTTTGTTCAATTTTCTTTAACACTGTACAGAAAATATGGAACACGAAAAAAAGAGGGATGTGGTGATATGCATCACTGTATATACACAAGGGGTTAATGTAGATACACTAGGATTAGGTAAACACTAGAGGGAGCACCAGAGACATCATGACACACAGACATTCAACCAATAGGTCAGTAAGATAGGACACGACCAATGGGCAGTCAGGACACCCAGAGGTGACACTACCACAAGGGAGCAACCCATATAAAAGAACAGGGCACACATGCTCTTTCTCTTTTCCACAGGCGACACTCAGAGAGACAGGGGCAGATCGGAAGCATCACACCCACCGCATGGATTAGAGCAGACTGGTTAGTTAGATTGAGTTACTATAGCAAGATCGGCAGGAGAGTCGAACTCAAGTAGGGGAATTGTTAGCTGTTCAATAAATGTGTTAAACCTATCTCCAAGTCTGACCTTTCCTTTGTCAGAGCATACATCAAGGAAGCAGCTTATGCTACGTGAAGAAGCATAACATAACAAGGGGGGACCAGTGCAGGATAGGGTCGGGCCAACCAAAGCTGGAAGTAGATCCTCGGAGGCCACAGGGGCAGCTGAGAGCTGGGCTGGTTATGAAGGTCCACCCCTGTTCTCGTCCTAGTGGTTTTAGAAGCTGTGAGGCCCTCTAGCACACAATCCTCAAACCCCTTCTGCCCCCACCCACCCCCATGATCCCTCCAAGCCAAGGGACGTTGTACATTCTACAGATAGTGGCTTACCCCCTGACCACTCAAAATGACCTACAAAGCGCAAGTCAGGACTGCTTATATGTGGAACTTACATTAATTTCTGAGGTAATGCATTCCCAAGTAGATCTTTGTAGTAAAACGCAAAGATTCTGATTGATGTTTTGAATGTGTGTCTCACACTCCTGAACATTTCAATGATCTTTTTCTTAAGGGGCTGCTGTAAAGCAAGAAGTATGGTGACTTTGACTGCTTGCCAGACATTACTGCACATCAGATTTTATGATTTTTTACAGCCTTTAAGTTCATTCATTTGAACTTTTCTCTTGGATTTTGACAGAAAAGTCATCATTAAATGGAGGACCGACTCACAATTTATAGACCTTGGCACAGAATCTTAACAGTTTGATGAATTATTAAAAATCATTGAAACTTGCTGATCAAAATGGGGCTGACACTCCCCACGCCCATGCTGAGTAGCACACCATATAGGTGACACGTGAGGCCAATATTTATATTGCTCTAATTTGCCGCAGGAGCCGAAAGGCAATTGGCTGACCACAGTCATGAGGACATGGTCGTGCCGCAGGCCTTAAAAGGCTCATGGGTGCTGGAAGCAAATAATGGCGCTTGGGTATTTGGGATTACCTGTCGATGAAATGCAGCTGAAGTAAAGTTTAACATTTTGAAGGCTTACAATTTTAGTCAATTATTCTGCAATATATTTGTGCACATTAATGTTTCAACAAAATTGCCAACAAAGAAAGATTCTACAGCTGCATTAAAAATACAGTGGATAATCCATCATTGCGTCAGGCAGAATAAAGGGAACTAGAATAAAGGGATAATGAGGCAATGAAACTGTTGTTGCAGGAATGGGAGCAAAAAAGGGATGTCCTATTAAGCTGTCACGAAAGGAAGATACTTACGGTGACATGCGAGGGTGTGTTGTCACAATATAAAAATGATCACTAGTTCGGGTGCAGAACGGGTGGGAGGGGGGCAAATACATGAAAATCATTGCATGTAATAAGATGTTTGTGCCCTTTGACAATGATCTACATCGTGTGTCCTATCCATCTGTCCTCACTCCAACTATATAATGTTAATCCGCAATCTCTTACCCACATAGGACCATCTCCCTTTAAGGATTAAATGCAAGTATGAATATTAAAGCAGCAGCATAAGGAATTGACTCAACCAGTGTTGGAGGGTGCCGGGATAAACTGCAGTTAGTAATGAAAGCCACATATATTTTCCCAGAAGGAAGGGCAGCACGCGGCACAGCGGTTAGCACTGCTGCCTCATGCCGCCGAGGACCCGGGTTCGATCCAGGCCCCGGGTCACTGTCGGTGTGGAGTGTGCACATTCCCCCCTTGTCTGTGTAGGTCGCACCCCCACAACCCAAAATGTTGTGCAGGGTAGGTGAATTAGCCATGCTAAATTACCCCTTAATTGGAAAAAAAATAATTGGGTACTCTAAATTTATTTTAAATATATATTTTTCCAGAAGAAGGATACCATTACTGGAGAGGTTACTGCTACAATCCAAGAACTAACTACTGAGCTGTGGAACCATAAAGACTGAATGTGAGAGAGGTGACAGGAGAAACTGAAGGTTGTTCTCTTTCCAATCAGCCCTCCCACCACAATAATTGTCACTACGTCAACTTTGATGACGTTCAACAGTGGCACGGTGGAGCAGTGGTGAGCACTGCTGCCTCGCGGCGTCGAGGAGCCGGGTTCAAACCCGGCCCCGGGTCACTGCCCATGTGGAGTTTGCACATTCTCCCCGTGTCTGCATGGGTCTCACCCCCACAGCCCAAAAGATGTGCAGGTTAGGTGGATTAGTCATGCTAACTTGCCCCTTAATTGGATAAGAAAAGAATTGGGTACTCTAAATTTATTTTAGAAATCTTTGATGACATTTCCTAGATGATGAAAGTGATCAGATGGATCCTCAAATTTATTCTGCATTTGCTCTAATGAGTTGCTCTAATAAGTAAGCAAGCATGAAGACAGCAGCTCATCACTGGGTGCAGCTACGCCCAAGAGTGTGAACTTGGGAATTTGGGGATCGAGAGAATTTGGTTCAGTGAGGGAGGAGGGAAGCAGGTAAGTGATTGGTTGGTGAGTATTTTGCTTATTTATCTTTAAAAATTCAGGTAATTTAGTAGTAATTGTGAGGTTTTATTAGTAGTGGTAAGATACCAAAGGGCATAAGGGTTGGGAGGGGTTATTGGGTTGCGGGGATAAGGTGGAAGTGAGGGATTAATGTGGGTCGGTGCAGACTCGATGGGCCGAATGGCCTCCTTCTGCATTGTATGTTCTATGTAATCTATGTAATTTACTAGCAATAGTAAAGCTATTTGGTAGTAGTAGGGTTAAGAAAATAAGAATTAATTAACACATAATAAAGATGGCAGGGCAGGTGATGTGTTGTGACTGCAGCAAGTGGAAGATACTGGGCGTCAATTGGACCCAGGAAAACAAGTCTGCAGTAAGTGTCAGTGACTTGAGGATCTTCAGCTCAGATTTACTGAGCTGGAGGTCGAGCTGCAGGCAATGCTTTGCATCATGTTAGGGTCATTTTGTGGTCAGGACTGCGATTGAGATTGGTATGGGGATCCAGAAGGTAGAAGTGGAGGAGCCTCTGTCCTTGCAATTGTCCAATAGCTTTGATGTTCTTGCAGATTTTGGGAACAAAAGCAGGGGATACAGGGCGGACAAGCACCATGGTACATGAAACCATTCATGTGGGGGGAGTTAATAATTGTAATAGGAGGCCGACAAGTCAGGTGGTTTGACAGTTCTCTACAGCCGAGAGCGTGAGTCCAGATGGCCAGGGTTTGGGACATCTGCTTGAGGCTGGAGAAGAACTTGAAGTGGGAGAATCTAATTGTTGTAGTCCAAGTTGGTACCAACCACATAGATATGACTACGAAAGAAGTTATGCTTAGGGATTTTGAGCATCTAGGGGCTAAATTATAAAAGCAGAACCTCAAAAGTAGTAATCTCTAGATTATTACCTGAGCCACAAACAAATTGGTGTCAGGGGAATAAGACTAGAGGGATGAACGTGTGGCTGAAAGACTGGTGTTGGAGAAATGGTTTTCGATTCATGGAGTACTGTCACCAGTACTGGAGAATGTGGGAACTGTACTCTTGGGACAGGCTTCACTGAACTGTGCTGGAACCAGTGATATTGGCATGTCATATAACTAGGATGATAGAGAGGGCTTTAGATTAAATATGGTGTGAAAAGATCATGTGAGAGGAGATGTAGTAAATCAAAGGGCACAAGGCACTAAAATGGGGTAAACGATTTATTTCAAGCTAACCGGGTTTGGAGAATACAAATTAAGAGTGCACCAGCAGAAAGGCCAGAGGTTGCAAAAATGTTTTTTTTTAAAAGAGTTAAGGGCTTTTTATCTGAATGTGTGCAGCATTCAAAGCAAAATGGATGAATAACTAGCACAATAGAAATAAATATGTATGACCCAGAGACTTGATTGCAGCGTGACCAAGGCAGGGAGCTGAACATTGAAGGATATCTAACATTTCAAAAAGATAAGAAGCGAGGAAAAGGTGATGGGGTAGATAACTAATGGTGTCCTTGGTCGGCTAGTGAGAAATAACCTTAGCCCAGAAGAACAAGATGTAAAATCAGGTTGAGCTTTGATGACAAATAGGAAAGATAATAAGTCATTTGTGCGAGTATAGGCCCTCTGAAAGTAGTCAACACTGTAGGACGGAGTACACAGGAAGAAATAAATGGGACTTGTATATAGAACGTAGAACGATACAGTGCAGTACAGGCCCTTCGGCCCACGATGTTGCACCGAAACAAAAGCCATCTAACCTACACTATGCCATTATCATCCATATGTTTATCCAATAAACTTTTAAATGCCCTCAATGTTGGCGAGTTCACTACTGTAGCAGGTAGGGCATTCCACGGCCTCACTACTCTTTGCGTAAAGAACCTACCTCTGACCTCTGTCCTATATCTATTACCCCTCAGTTTAAGGCTATGTCCCCTCGTGCCAGCCATATCCATCCGCGGGAGAAGGCTCTCACTGTCCACCCTATCCAACCCCCTGATCATTTTGTATGCCTCTATTAAGTCTCCTCTTAACCTTCTTCTCTCCAACGAAAACAACCTCAAGTCCATCAGCCTTTCCTCATAAGATTTTCCCTCCATACCAGGCAACATCCTGGTAAATCTCCTCTGCACCCGCTCCAAAGCCTCCACGTCCTTCCTATAATGCGGTGACCAGAACTGTACGCAATACTCCAAATGCGGCCGTACCAGAGTTCTGTACAGCTGCAACATGACCTCCTGACTCCGGAACTCAATCCCTCTACCAATAAAGGCTATCACTCCATAGGCCTTCTTCACAACCCTATCAACCTGGGTGGCAACTTTCAGGGATCTATGTACATGGACACCTAGATCCCTCTGCTCATCCACACTTCCAAGAACTTTACCATTAGCCAAATATTCCGCATTCCTGTTATTCCTTCCAAAGTGAATCACCTCACACTTCTCTACATTAAACTCCATTTGCCACCTCTCAGCCCAGCTCTGCAGCTTATCTATATCCCTCTGTAACCTGCTACATCCTTCCACACTATCGACAACACCACCGACTTTAGTATCGTCTGCAAATTTACTCACCCACCCTTCTGCGCCTTCCTCTAGGTCATTGATAAAAATGACACACAGCAACGGCCCCAGAACAGATCCTTGTGGTACTCCACTTGTAACTGAACTCCATTCTGAACATTTCCCATCAACCACCACCCTCTGTCTTCTTTCAGCTAGCCAATTTCTGATCCACATCTCTAAATCACCCTCAATCCCCAGCCTCCGTATTTTCTGCAATAGCCTACCATGGGGAACCTTATCAAACGCTTTGCTGAAATCCATATACACCACATCAACTGCTCTACCCTCGTCTACCTGTTCAGTCACCTTCTCAAAGAACTCGATAAGGTTTGTGAGGCATGACCTAACCTTCACAAAGCCATGCTGACTATCCCTGATCATATTATCCCTATCTAGATGATTATAAATCTTGTCTCTTATAATCCCCTCCAAGACTTTACCCACTACAGACGTGAGGCTCACCGGTCTATAGTTGCCGGGGTTGTCTCTGCTCCCCTTTTTGAACAAAGGGACCACATTTGCTATCCTCCAGTCCTCTGGCACTATTCCTGTAGCCAATGATGACATAAAAATCAAAGCCAAAGGTCCAGCAATCTCTTCCCTGGCCTCCCAGAGAATCCTAGGATAAATCCCATCAGGACCCGGGGACTTATCTATTTTCAGCCTGTCCAGAATTGCCAACACCTCTTCCCTACGTACCTCAATGCCATCTATTCTATTAGCCTGGGTCTCAGCATTCTCCTCCACAACATTATCTTTTTCCTGAGTGAATACTGACGAAAAATATTCATTTAGTATCTCGCCTATCTCTTCAGACTCCACACACAACTTCCCATCCCTGTCCTTGACTGATCCTACTCTTTCCCTAGTCATTCGCTTATTCCTGACATACCTATAGAAAGCTTTTGGGTTTTCCTTGATCCTACCTGCCAAATACTTCTCATGTCCCCTCTTTGCTCGTCTTAGCTCTCTCTTTAGATCCTTCCTCGCTACCTTGTAACTATCCATCGCCCCAACTGAAACTTCACACCCCATCTTCACATAGGCCTCCTTCTTCCTCTTAACAAGAGATTCCACTTCTTTGGTAAACCACGGTTCCCTCGCTCGACGCCTTCCTCTCTGCCTGACCGGTACATACTTATCAAGAACACGCAGTAGCTGATCCTTGAACAAGCTCCACTTATCCAGTGTGCCCAACACTTGCAGCCTACTTCTCCACCTTATCCCCCCCAAGTCACGTCTAATGGCATCATAATTGCCCTTCCCCCAGCTATAACTCTTGCCCTGCGGTGTATACTTATCCCTTTCCATCATTAACGTAAACGTCACCGAATTGTGGTCACTGTCCCCAAAGTGCTCTCCTACCTCCAAATCCAACACCTGGCCTGGTTCATTACCCAAAACCAAATCCAACGTGGCCTCGCCTCTTGTTGGCCTGTCAACATATTGTGTCAGGAAACCCTCCTGCACACACTGTACAAAAAACGACCCATCTAATGTACTCGAACTATATCTTTTCCAGTCAATATTTGGAAAGTTAAAGTCTCCCATAATAACTACCCTGTTACTTTCGCTCTTATCCAGGATCATCCTCGCCATCCTTTCCTCTACATCCCTAGAACTATTTGGAGGCCTATAGAAGACTCCCAACAGTGTGACCTCTCCTTTCATGTTTCTAACCTCAGCCCATACTACCTCGGAAGATGAGTCCCCATCTAGCATCCTCTCCGCCACCGTAATACTACTCTTGACTAGCAGCGCCACACCTCCCCCTCTTTAGCCTCCTTCTCTGAGCTTACTAAAACACCTAAACCCCGGAACCTGCAACATCCATTCCTGTCCCTGCTCTATCCATGTCTCCGAAATGGCCACAACATCGAAGTCCCAGGTACCAACCCATGCTGCCAGTTCCCCTACCTTATTTCGTATACTCCTGGCATTGAAGTAGACACACTTCAAACCACCTACCTGAACACTGGCCCCCTCCTGCGACGTCAAATCTGTGCTCCTGACCTCTATACTCTCATTCTCCCTTACCCTAAAACTACAATCCAGGTTCCCTTGCCCCTGCTGCATTAGTTTAAACCCCCCCCAAAGAGCACTAACAAATCTCCCCCCCCCCAGGATATTTGTGCCCCTCAGGTTCAGATGTAGACCATCCTGTCTGTAGAGGTCCCACCTTCCCCAGAAAGAGCCCCAGTTATCCAGAAATCTGAATCCCTCCCGCCTGCACCATCCCTGTAGCCACGTGTTTAATTACTCTCTCTCCCTATTCCTCATCTCACTATCACGTGGCACGGGCAACAACCCAGAGATAACAACTCTGTTTGTTCTAGTTCTGAGCTTCCATCCTAGCTCCCTGAAAGCCTGCCTGACATCCTTGTCCCCTTTCCTACCTATGTCGTTAGTGCCAATGTGGACCACGACTTGGGGCTGCTCCCCCTCCCCCCGAGGACCCGGAAAAGTATGAAAAGTACTGGATTAACCATGGGTGATTTTAAATGATGAATCAGATTGGTGAAGAAAATGAGCACATAGAATGTATGCAGGGAAATTTCTTAGAGCAGTACAATCTAGAGCAAACCAGGGGGCAGGCTATTCTAGATCTGGCAATTAACAGTGAGACAGAATTAATCTCTTATGGTAAGGGGGCCTTTAGATGACAGTGATCATAACATGATATAATTTTGCATTCAGGTTAAAGGGGAGATTGCTAGAATCCATTATTATGGAGGTTATGGCAGCATACTTAGAAAATGATAATGTGACCAGACAGTCAACATGGTTTTGTGAAACGGAAATAATGTTTAACTAATTTATCAGTTTTCTTTGAGGAAGTAACAAGCAAAGTGGATAAAGGGGACCCTGTGGATGTGGGCCTGAATTTTCTGTTCTGGAGACTAAGTGCTCCCTCCTGCCAAGAATCACCAGGTCCCTGCTGGCGCTGGGAGCGGGGTCCAATGAGTCCCACTCATTAACCATGAAAATTTATGCATGGTGTCAGAAGCCAGCTCAAAATGGCGGCCCGATCCCAAGGTCCGGCGGCAGGGCCTCCTCACTCCCCTCACAATGCTAATCCTATCCCCCCCTCTCTAAAAACGAGGAGCACCCTTCCCCCACCACAGGAATAACGGGTCACCTCCCACACAGCATGCACACATGAGGGTGACCCGACTCCCTCCCCCCCCCCCCCACCCCACCAACACCCTCATCAGTCACCTCCATCAGAACCCCTCATCTGTCACCTCCATCAGAACCCTCCATCGGATACCACCCTATTAGAGAGTTTCTTCAGAGACCATTGCCTAAAAGCTGAAGAGATAAGTGGTTTACCTTCCTCTTATTCACAGCAGAAAACACTTAGCTGAATTTGATGGTGGCGAGAAGCTGTCACTCATTGCAAGAGTGTTTATAAGCATTGTGGTTCACATCAAAGTAGGGTAATGGATATGCATTCAAGCATGAAAGGAAAGATAGATAAGCAATCTACTAGAGACCTGTGTCTGGACCAATAAAACTTTCAATCACTGGCTAGTGAAATGTAATGTTTGTGTGAAATTGAATGGAAGATTTGCGTTTCAAAGACTGTCGTGGATTTGAAGCCCTTTCAAGTGTAATTGGCTTTCCAGAAAGTCTCTGACACTTGTAACAGCTGTGGCTTTAAACAGGTTTGTCTGAGGCAGCAGATGTGAGGGAAGAGCGGCATTCTGGGAGATATAGATAGAGCAAATGAGAGGGGAATTGAGGTGCTGTTGAACACAGCGGATTGGATACAGACAAGGGGAAGCTGCAGCAACTGCATACATAATGCACAATTGCTGGTGCTCTGCTTTCAAAAGATAATTCTGTCAAAAATGTGATAGTGTGCAGTCGGGGAAGGTAGCAGGGCCAGATGGGTTTCCAATGGACTATTACAAGAAATTTAAAGATAGGTTGGTGCCACTGATGGTGGGGATGTTTGAGGAGGCGATAGAGAAGGGGGTGTTGCCACAGACTTTGGGGTAGGCATCGATCTCCCTGTTGCTCAAGAAGGATAAGTATCCGACAGAATGTGAGTTGTATAGGCCCATATCACTTTTGAATGTGGACGCAAAGATGTTGGCGAAGGTATTGGCGGGTAAGTTGGAGGAGTGCCTCCCAAAGGTGATGGGGGAAGATCTGATGAGGTTTGTGAAGGGAAGGCAGCTCTTTTCGAACATTAGGAGGGTATTTGTTATAACCTGCCTGCTTACCATTGGCTGGGGACTAATGACAATCCCATAATCCTGTGGGAGTATGAGCTTCCCCAATGAGGGGGGCGGACAAATCATTAGCAGACTCCCTGTATAAATAAAGCTGGCCAGTTTGGAACCAGCCAGGAAGGAGTGAGCAGCAAGCAAAGTTGCTGCTGCTGTTGTATATATATGTTATTGTAAATAAATGTTATTTCTTTGTATCCTTCAAACTCGTGCTGGATTCTTCGTGGCCCTCACAAAACTGGCTACGAGGGTTAAAGTGAATAGCTGTCTACACTGCTGAAGCCACCTCCCTGGATTTTTGTTGGATACAGGTTGGAAGTTGTTTTCTATTACACCATGCCTCTTTACGGACGTTTGGATGTTTTTGATGCTGTGCTGGAAAGCTGGAACCAGTACGCACAACGGATGCGTTACTATACGTTTGGGGTGATTAGGAGCCTTACGTACCCAACTGCGCCGGACACCAAAACGTTTGATGAACTTGTGAACTTAGTGGGGCAACATTTGAACCCAACCCCGTCCACGATAGTCCAGCGTTACCGGTTTAATACCGCTGAGAGGACCCCAGGAGAATCCCTTGCCGACTTTCTATCCAGGCTATGCAGGATTGCGGAGTACTGTGACTATGGTGAGACCTTGTCAGGAATGTTACACGACCGTTTGGTTGCGGAATTAACAATGCAGCCACCCAAAGAAAGTTGTTAGCTGAGCCAACATTGACTTTTCAACAGGCCATTCATATAGTATTGTCCCGAGAGAGCGCAGAACGAGGAGTGCAGGAGCTACAGGGAATGGAGGTGCATGCCTTGGGGCGCAACCCCTTCCGTCCGAAAACATCCCCCCGCACTCCTGCGGTACCTTGGGCGAGGCGACGTCCGGATCGACACAAGTGGCCGTCGGACATTCCTCCCCGAAGGGAGCCTTCTCCAGAACCAATAGATGAGGAGCCATGTCCGTGTCAGACTTGTAGGCGCCAACCCCGTCTCGGACGCCGGTCCTGGGGGCGCCAGAGGGGCCGTCGTTCCGACCAAAACTGGGACCAGCCCAGGGGCCGTACCTTCCATGTGGATGAACCTGCGGCGACTACTCCTGAGGACGTGGAGACGGAGGACGACTGCCTGCAGCTGCATTGTGTGGCAGCTCCACGTGTGGCCCCCATTAAGGCAATGGTCACCCGCTTGAGATGGAGTTGGACACTGGCGCAGCGGTCTCCGTGATCGCCCAGAGGACATTCGACCGCATCAAGCAGGGTATACAGACCCTTACATTAACCGACACACAGGCCAGGTTGGTCATCTACACGGTGGAACCACTGGACATTGCAGGAACTACGATGACCCCTGTTGTTTATGGATGCCAGGACGGGTGTTTCCCACTTATCGTGGTGCGCGGCCATGGGCCCAGCCTGTTGGGTCGGGACTGGTTGTGCCATTTGCGGTTGCAGTGGCAGCACATCCTCCAAACAGTTTCTGGAGGGGTGACTGAGGTTCTACGACGATACCCAGATGTATTCCAGCCTGGTTTGGGGAAAATAAAAGGGGCCGTAGCCCGTATCCAAGTCAAACCAGGGCGCGCCCAGTGCCTTACGCCTTGTTCGAGAAGGTAGAAGGGGAGCTCACTCGTTTGGAGACTTTGGGTATTATCAGGCCCGTCCGTTTCGCTGACTGGGCAGCACCAATTGTACCTGTAATGAAGCCAGATGCCACAGTTCGCTTGTGCGGCGACTATAAACTTACAGTGAATATGGCTTCTTGACTTGACCGATGTCCAATGCCTCGCATAGAGGATCTCTACGCGAAGCGTGCAGGCGGACTCTCGTTCACAAAATTAGATATGAGTCACGCCTTCCTACAGTTGGAGCTGGAACCTGCCTCACGACCATATGTAACGATTAATACACACCGGGGCCTGTATGAATATACACGTTTGCCCTTTGGAGTATCCTCTGCCTGCGCTATTTTTCAACGCGTTATGGAGGGCATTTTGAGAGGTTTACCGCGTGTTGCTGTTTACTTAGATGATGTTTTGATCAAGGGACGTCGGAGCAGGAACATTTGGAAAATCTGGAGGCTGTCCTTAGACGCTTTTCGAAGGCTGGAGTCCATTTACGTCGCACAAAGTGCGTCTTCCAGGCGAAGGAAGTAGTCTACCTGGGTTATCGGGTGGACCGCGAAGGTTTGCACCCCGTCGCAGAGAAGGTGCGCGCAATTCAACAGGCCCCCACCCCGACTGACACTTCGCATCTTCGTTCTTTTCTCGGCCTCGTAAACTATTACGGGAAGTTCCTCCCCAATCTGGCAACTACGCTGGCCCCGTTGCACCTTCTGCTAAAGAATAATCACACCTGGGTTTGGGGTCAGGTACAAGAAACCGCTTTCCGGCGGGTAAAACAACAATTGTCGTCGCCTGGGTTACTAATCCACTATGATCCGGGAAAGCCTTTGCTCGTCACATGTGATGCATCCCCGTATGGTATTAGGGCCGTCCTGTCCCACAAGATGGAGAACGGGGCCGAGCGGCCGATAGCTTTCGCCTCCCGCACATTGACTGCAGCGGAAAAAAAGTACGCGCAGATCGAGAAGGAGGGCCTGGCAGTGGTCTTTGCGGTGAAACGTTTCCACCAGTATGTGTATGGCCGCCACTTCACTATCGTGTCTGATCATAAGCCTCTGCTGGGACTTTTCAGAGAGGATAAGCCAATACCGCCCATTGCTTCCGCACGGATCCAGCGCTGGGCTTTGTTGCTTGCTGCATACGAATATTCTCTGAAGCACAAACCAGGAACGCAGATAGCGAATGCCGACGCACTGAGCCGATTGCCTTTATCGACCGGCCCCATGTCGACCCCCACGACCGGTGAGGTGGTTGCAACCCTAAATTTTATGGACACCTTGCCTGTCACGGCATCACAGATCTGTGAGTGGACCCAGACGGAGCCAGTCCTGTCAAAGGTTTGGCACATAGTCCTGTATGGTGGGCAGCATAGACAGCTCCCAGGCGAGTTGCGGGCATTTTCCACCAAGCTGTCAGAATTCAGCGTGGAAGACTGCATCCTCTTGTGGGGGACGTGTGTGATTGTCCCGGAAAAAGGACAAGAGCTGATACCAAGAGACTTGCACAATGGGCATCCAGGTGTGACCAAAATGAAAATGTTGGCCCCGAGTTGTGTCTGGTGGCCAGGCCTCGACACGGACATTGAGAAGGTGGCTCAAAACTGCTCCGTTTGCCAGGAGCATCAGAAGCTTCCGCCGGCCGCGCCACTACATCACTGGGAATGGCCAGGGCGGCCTTGGGAGCCCTTGCATGCGGATTTCGCCGGCTCTTTTCAAGGATCCATGTTCCTTCTATTAATCGTGCCCAGTCTAACTGGCTAGAGGTGAGTAGGCACAACGTCCTGCGCAACAATTGAGAAGATGCGTTTGTCTTTCAGTACGCATGGCCTCCCCGAGATGCTGGTCACGGATAACGGCACTCCAAGGGGCTGGTTTAGCACACTGGGCTAAATAGCTGGCTTTTAAAGCAGACAAAGGCTGGCCAGCAGCACGGTTCAATTCCCGTAGCAGCCTCCCCGAACAGGGGCCGAAATGTGGCGACTAGGGGCTTTTCACAGTAACTTCATTTGAAGCCTACTTGTGACAATAAGCGATTTTCATTTCATTTCATTCATTCACAAGTGAGGAGTTTGCGAGGCTCATGAAAATGAACGGCATATGCCATATCCGCACTGCCCCTTACCACCCGGCTTCAAATGGGTTGGCGGAACGCGCAGTGCAGACATTCAAACGAGGCCTAAAGAAGCAGTCTTCCGGGTCAATGGACACGAGACTGGCTCGCTTTTTGTTTTCGTATAGGACCACCCCCCATGCGGTGCCTCGGGTAGCTCCTGCAGAACTCCTAATGGGCCGGAGACTTCGCACCCGCCTTAGTATGGTTTTCCCGGACATTGGCGCAAAAGTACGCCGCACACAAGAACGGCAGGGATATGTTTTTTCTCTGCATTGGCCGATTCGGCAGTTTGCGCCCGGTGACCCACTGTTCGTTCGGCATTTTGCTGGTGGTGCCCAGTGGGCCCCTGGCGTAATCTTTCACCAAACGGGCCCTATACCTTACCAGGTGCAAGCCCAGGGTCGTCTCCAGCGCAAACATGTAGACCACGTTCGGTCCAGAAGACAATCCCTTTCAAAGATTCCCCGCCCCCGGAGCTCATTGCTCCAGCCACAGAGACCAGAGACAATGGAAAGTAGTCCTCACAATCTTCCTCTGGTGCCTCACTCAAAGCCTGCGCAGGTCGTTACAGAACCGCGTGGAGATAGAGACGCTGAGATGACGGAGGCAGCAGACTCTGACTCCGAGATGGAGACACAGGACGCATCAGAGGGGGAATCCTCGGGCTCATGAGCCGTGGATGTACAACCGTTACGCCGTTCATCGCGGAAGCGCCGGTCTCCATCTCGTTACACCCTGCCTGATCCAGCGCCTCGTGCAAATGGTGTCCGGCCTGTGGCAAAACGAGTCCGACGCCCTCCTTCGCCAGGGTCTTCGGTAGATTCCTTGGACTTTGGAGGGGAGGGATGTTATAACCTGCCTACTTACCATTGGCTGGGGACTAATGACAATCCCACAATCCTGTGGGAGTATGAGCTTCCCCAATGACCGGGGGTGGACAAATCATTAGCAGACTCCCTGTATAAATAAAGCTGGCCAGTTTGGAACCAGCCAGGATGGAGTGAGCAGCAAGCAAAGTTGCTGCTGCTGTTGTATATATATGTTATTGTAAATAAATGTTATTTCTTTGTATCCTTAAAACTCGTGCGGCATTCTTCATGGCCCTCACAAAAGTATTGAACGTGGTTATGGCACCGGCAGAGGGGAAGGAGATAGAGGTGGTTGTGGTGTTGGATGCCTAGAAGTCATTTGACCCGGTAGAATGGGGGTATTTGATGGCAGTTCTGGAGCGGTTTGGGATTGGACCAAGATTTGAAGATAGGGTAAGACAGGGAGCCGAGGGCGAGTGTCCGCACGAATAATATGAATTCGGGATATTTTGTTCTGCACTGTGGGACCAGGCAGTGATGTCCTATGTCCCCCCTTTTGTTCGCGCTTGCGATTGAGCCTTTGGCCATCACATTGAGGAGTTCGGAGGTATGGATAGGGATAGTGCAGGGGGGGCGGGGTGGTTGCGTAGAGCATAGGGTCTCTTTGTATGCGGACGACTAGCTTTCGTATGTATCAGAACCGAATGTGTCAATGGGTGGCATATTGGAGCTGCTTCGAGTGTTTGGGTCTTTTTCGGGGAGTAAGCTAAATTTAGATAAAAGTGAAAATTTTGTGGTGTCTCGGCCAGGGGTGGGGGGGGGGGGGGGCGGGGGGGGGGGGGGGGCTACCATTCTGTAGAGTGGGGATCACTTTAGATATCTGGGGGTGCAGGTGGCATTGGATTGGGGGGTCGCCGTAGATATAACATTACTAGACCGGTGGGGAGAGTGAAAGCGGTCTTGGCAAGGTGGGATAGTCTCCGTCTGTACACTGGCAGGTCGGGTACAGGCAATTAAAATGAACATGTTGCCGCGATTCTTGTTTATTTTTCAGTGTCTGCCAATCTTCCTACCAGGGGCATTTTTCAAGGAGGTTGAAAAGATGATTAGCTCGTTTATCTGGGGGGGGGGGGGGGGAGGTGGCCAGGATTGGGAAGGTGCTGTTGCAGAGAGGACGGCATTCAGGGGGGTTGGGTCTCCTGAATTTACTGTCTTATTATTGGGCGGCGAACGCGGAGAAGGTGAGGAGCTGGGTTAGAGGGGTTCAGCTCCCAGTTGGTCAGAATGGAAGAGAGTCTGTGTAGGTGGTCGGGGCTGAGGGTGTTGGCAACAGCGTCACTCCCTATGGCCCCGGAGAAATCATAGAATCATAGAATTTACAGTGCAGAAGGAGGCCATTCGGCCCATCGAGTCTGCACCGGCCCTTGGAAAGAGCATCCTACCCAAGGTCAACAACTCCACCCTATCCCCATAACCCAGTAACCCCACCCAACACTAAGGGCAATTTTGGACACTAAGGGCAATTTAGCATGGCCAATCCACCTAACCAGCACATCTTTGGACTGTGGGAGGAAACCGGAGCACCCGGAGGAAACCCACGCACACACGGGGAGGATGTGCAGAGTCCGCACAGACAGTGACCCAAGCCGGAATCGAACCTGGGACCCAGGAGCTGTGAAGCAATTGTGCTATCCACAATGCTACCGTGCTGCCCATAATGCTCGGGGAATCCGGTGGTAGTAGCGACGTTGTAAATCTGGAGGCAGCATTTTAGGCTGGGGGCGGTGCGAAGGGAAATGTCGATTCAGGGGATTCATAGATTTGAGCCAGGCAAGAGGGATGGGAGTTTTCGGAGATGGGAGGAGAAGGGCGTCAGGGCACGAAAGGATTTGTTTCTGGGGGGCCGATTTGCGGGACTGGAGAAGCTGGGGGCGAAATATGGGTTGGGGCAGGGGGAAATGTTTCGGTATATGCAGGTCCACGATTTCGCTAAGAAGGAGATATCCGGTGGCGCGGCCCCCACAATATTGGAAGAGGTGCTGACGACAGGGGGAATGGAGAAAGGGGTGGTGTGGGCGAATTATGGGGCGATTCTGGGAGAAGAGAAGGCACCACTGGAGAGGATTAAGACAAAATAGAAGAAAGAGTTGGGAGAGAGCATGAAAGAGTGGTTGTGGTGTGAGGGTATGGAGGAGGGGTTGTGGCATGAGGTGCCCCGCGGGTGCATGCTTCAACTTCATGTGCGAGGTTGGGGCTGATACAGCTAAAGGTGGTGTATAGGGCGCAACTCACAAAGGCGAGGATGAGCCGACTCTTTGAGGGGGTAGAGGATGTTTGCGAGCGTTGTGGAGGACGGGGGCCCGCAAATCACGTTCATATGTTTTGGTCCTGTTCAAAGCTGGAGGGGTATTGGAGGGAGGTCTTCAGGGTAAAAGCGAAGGTGGTACACATGAAGCTTGTAGCCATATTCGGGGTATTGGATCGGCCGGGGTTGGAAGCGGGTGCGGAGGTAGATGTTTCAGCCTTTGCCTTGTTGATCGCCCGAAGGCGGGTCCTGTTGGGGTGGAGGTCAGCTTCTCCACCCTGTGCCCTGGCGTGACGGGGGGATCTGTTGGAGTTTTTAACACTTGAGAAAGTGAAGTTGAGGGGAAGGATGAACGGGTTCTACAATTCATGGACTTTGTTTATTATGCACTTTCAAGAGTTGGATGACATTGAACACTGGAGGTTGGGGAGGGGGGGTGTTTGGACCGCGTATGTTGTTGGTGACTATGCATGGGGCAATGGTGGATTCCGGATTCCTTTTCTTTGATGTTTCCTTTTCTTTTCTTTGATGTTTGCATTTAAAATGTTGAGTTTTGTTTGGGGTTGGTGGGAGGAAGGGATCGTTGACTAGGGGATTAACATTGTATTTGTTACCGTTGATTGTTTGTTGGTGGGTGTAAATTTGGATGAAAAAGGAGGAGAATAAAAATATTCTTAGGGAAAATGTGATAGCATATTGTCATCAGGTGATGTGGCCATCAAGCTTGCACAACATATAGATGTCACGATAGCCTGGGCTTGGGCGCAGGCAATGCCAGTCCCCTTTGACCCAGAGTCACAACACAATTGAATTAACAAATAATTCTTCGAAAAATACCCAAAGTCTTTGGCGCTTGGCTGCCCAATAATTACAGTCACCGGGTTTGTAATTTAAACACAATTACTTTTTATTAGTAACAAGAAATATAATGAAATATGCAACAAATACATTTGGTTAACTATCATCTAATTCCTAATCCCCTACTTGCCCCCATCCTCTATACACACACACAAAACAAAACAAAATGAGGAAGAAAGGGGTCAACATAATAAGTAAAAGATAAGAATCTTTGTTTCAGGTGGCTGTTTCTAGCATACTGTCCTTCAAAGCAGGTTTTCAGATTGAGATTTCTGCTTTCCAGGCTGTAATTGTTTTCACTGTAGTCTCATTCAGTTATCTGTAGTTTCAGAAATATAGGGGGCTGGATTCTCCGTTTGCCGACGCCGAAATGGCGAAACGCGAATGGGCGGAAAATAACTTGCGACACCAAAATCAGGGTAGGTGCTGGTTTGACGCCAAATTGGGATGCCCCGGCACCCTGACAATGGCGGAAATGCGTCGCTTGCCATGCGAGGTAAAAGTACAGTAGGCATTTCATTCGGGGGCCTGACTCCCTATTCTCCAGGGCCTCCGAGATTCACCGCCTCCAATGGGCCAAGTTCCCGAAGGCGTGGTTGATTTGTGCTCTCAAGGATCCCACAGTATTTCTGGAGAAAACACGAGGGAGAAAGAGCTGGTCTCAACTCTGCTTTCCTTCGGTCTCTGGAAATCATCTCACTCACGCAGGATGCAATCACCATCTGTTACTGGGCAGAATAGGCCTTTTTGCCAATTCAGTGGCCACCAGCCAACCAATCAAACTGAGTCCCATCCTATCTCGTCGGTGCCACAAAGTCTTAGTTTTGCTCTCCAAAACCTTGCCAAAGTGTTCTCTTTTGTAACTTTTGAATTTTGCCGGGGGGGAATTCTCCGACCCCCCCGCCTGGTCGTAGAATCCCTGGCGGGTGGTGCGGATCCCGCCCCGACGCCGGCTGCCGTATTCTCCAGCACCGTTTTTTAGGCGGGGGCTCGATTCACGCCACGCCGGTCAGGGGCCGTTGGCAGCGGCCCCCTCGGTGATTCTCTGGGCCCCGATGGGCCGAGCGGCCGTCCGTTTTTGGTAGTCCCGCCGGTGTGAATCACTCAACTCACGTACCGGCGGGACCTGGCAGTAAGTCGGCGGGTGCGCGGTGCTCGATGGGGGGAGCGTGGGGGGGGGGGGTGCGGGCGGATCCGACCCGGGGAGGGGGGTGGCCTGGCCCGTGATCGGGGCCCACCAATCTGTGGGCAGGCCTGTTCCATGGAGGCACTCCATTCTTCCGCGCCAGGCCCCTGGAGGGCTACACCATTGCCGGTGCAGAGTAGAGAACCCGCCGCCATGCATGAAAATACGCCGGACGGTCTACGTATGCGGCTGAAGCGGCTCCAACCCATCCGGCATCCACCTAGCCCCCGAGACAGGTCAGAATTCCTCACCTTGGGGGACCTTTGACGCCCGTTTTCCCGCCTAAGGGACTTAGTCCCCGGAAGGGAGAATCCCCCGTTTCCCCTGCTCAACTTAAAGATATATGTCCATTAAGGATCCATGGATCAAAATGATAACAGCAAAAAATAAAGAAAGGAGAAATGAGGGAATCCACAGGAAGGACTCTTACTTTGACAAGTGTGGAAGGGTCCTTGGGCACGATTCTCTCTCCGGCAACTGGAAATTCCCGCCCAACATCAATGGACCTTTACATGGTCCGCATCCCACCCATGGCAATCTTGCAGCAGGTGGGGCAGAAGAATCCAGCCCCATGTCACACTTGTGGGTATCCTTTTGCACAAAATAGGTATGCCCGCATCCTTGGTGTGGGTAACTATCCCAGTTTTATATTCCCTGCATTTCATGGCTGAGGTATTGTTCCAGTTCTGGGTATTCTCCTGAATGCTTATGCTGCTGTCACATAGGCTTTTAGTTATGGCCTCAATGGACAGGGTTATAGAAGAGTCTGTTCAGTGCAGTTCTTGTCAGGGTTATTTGTCAACTTTCAGATTGGTGGGCAGCATGTTACAAAGACCAAGAGAAGGTCCAGATTGGAATGGAGGATATTGGTACTTGTTCTTTAAAGGCTCCACATCCATAATTATCAGACTATACCTTTAGCTGCACAGGAGTCTGGCATGTCCACAGCAATGAAGCTGATCCATCTGGTGTTGTGTCTGGTAGAGACTGAGAGCCACCTTGGGTTCTGGATCCTGACACCAGCCCACAGCTGCCATCCTTCTGCTGTGTTCTGCTGCCTTAAGGGGCACTTAACCAAAGCACCAGACTAGTTAGCCATGCACAAAAGACACCCACTGTTAGAAAGAGGAAGCACTGTGATGGAAAAAAAATTAAGTTGACAGTTCGCAGCTTGGACTCTCTACAATGAATGTGCTGTTGCAGATTATGCTGTGGTGCAAACTACTTTTGATGTCACGAGCTGTTGATAGTCCCATTAGTTGGAGCTGGAACGGCGATGGTTAGGAAAGTGAATTGATGCATTGTGGTTTGTTCAGGGTTTTTTTTATTGCAGAGTAAGGTCGAGAGGGAAAGAAGGGTTCGAGCTGTTATGTTTATGTTTAATGATGGCATGTTTAAGAGAAATGTTTCAGAATGAGACTTCCCCAGATGGTTGAGCCAGGTGGAGTCTGACTGCCTTATATAGTCGTACGAACAAAATAACAGCAGAAGTAGGCCATTTGGCCCCTTGAGTCTGCTTCACCATTTGATAAGATCATGGTTGACCTGTTTGTGTTTCGAGTTCCCCATTCCCATCTACCTCGATAACATTTGGTTTCCTTGCTGAAAAAGAATCTATCTCCCTCTGCCTTAAAAATATTCAGTGACCCCGCCTTTACTGTCTTCTGAGGAATAGAGTTCCAAGTCGCAAATCCCGCTGAGAGAAAAAAACGGCCTGTTATCTCTGTCTGAAAAGGGCGAACTCTAGTTTTAAAACAGTGCCCCCAATTCTAGACTCACCCACAAGACGAAACTTCCTTTTTGATGTTGTCAAAACCATTCAGGATCTTATTTACTTCAATGAAGTCACCCCTCATTTAACTAAACTCCAGTGGAAATAAAACCAGCCAGTCCAACGTATCCTCATAAGACAACCCACTCATTCCATATATAAACCTAGTAAACCTCCTTTGAACCGCCTCCAATCTATTTACACCATTCCTTAAATAAGGAGACCAAAACTGCACACAGTTTTCGAGATGTGGTCTCACCAATGGCCTGTATAATTGAAGCATAACATCCTTACCTATATGTTCAATTCCTCTCATAATAAAGGATAGCATTCCATTCACCTTCTTAATTACTTGCTGCAAATGCATAGTAACATTTTGTGACCCATGCACAAGAAGACAGAGACCCCTCTGTATCTCAGAATTCTGCAGCTGTTCTCTCTAACATTCTGCTTTTTTATTCTTCCCCTCAAAGTGAACAACTTTACATTTCCCAAATGATACTCCACCTGCCAGACTTTTGCCCACTCACTCAACCCATCTGCATTCACCTGCAACCTCTTCATAACCTTCTTCAGAAGATAGTTCCATCTATCTTTGTAGCAACGATGCCTTCACTTCCATCATCTAAATCATTGACACAAATTGTAAAACATTGAGGCCCCAGAACAGACTCCTGCAGGGTGCCATGCATTACATCCTGCCAATCAGAAAAATACTCATTTATGCATGCTCTCAGTTTTCTGCCAGCCAGCCAATCTTCTTTCCATGCTAATATATTATGCCCTATACGATTAATTTTTATTTTGCACAATAAACTGATGTGGCACCTTAGCAAATGTTTCTGGAAATCCAATTACAGCATCTCTACAGGCTCCCCTTTATCCACAGTGCATGCTATTTTTTTCAAAGAACTCCAGTAAATTGGTTAAACTTGGTTTCCCATTTCCAAAACCATGCTGTCTCTTTTTGATTACCTTAACATTCTCTAAGTGCCCAGCGATTACCATCTTAATGATTCTAACACCTCTCCCACAACAGACATCAAGCTAACTAGCCTCTAGTTTCCTGTTTTTTGTCTCTCTCCCTTCGTGAACAGAGAGGTTACATTTACTACTTTCCAGTGTGACTAAACCTTTCCAGAATCTAGCAGATTTGAACACTTACTACCTCATTAGTCACCTCTTTGAAAAGTGAGATCCATCTGGACCCAGAGACATGTCAGCCCGCAGCTCTAATAATTTGTCCAGTACCGCTTTCCAAGTGATTGTAATTTCACCAAGTTCCCTTCTCCCTTCCACCTCTTCATTTACAACTGCTAATGGAATGTTTTTCATATCCTCTATAGTGAAGACAGAAACAAAATTATTAACTCACCAATTCATTATAATCTACAATTAACTCCCCATTGTCACTCCCTAGAGGACTACTACTAACTTTATTTTTTCTTTTCCTTTTAAATACCTGTAGGAATTCCTACGATCTGTTTTCACACTTCTAGCTAGCTTCCTCGCATGCTCTAATTTCTTTCTCCTCTTAGCCTTTCAGCCATTCTCTGGTGTGCTTTATATTCAGGCCAATTGTCTGACCTGCCACTCATCTTTGTGAGTTATGTACTTTTCCCTTAAGTTTGATGTTTTCCTTTATTACTTTCGGGACTTGCCTTCTTCATCTGACACATCCTACTGTCCCTCTCTGATTTGTTCCGCTTTTTGTTTTCCCTCATGGATAATCCTGTCTGTTGTGATACACACAGTAATTAACTATAATGCTAAGTATATTCCATGGATTGCATTGAAGGAGATTCCATGATTGCCATCAGCCATTGGAACTTCTACTTTGGAATGCTGTAGGTGTTTTCAATGACCACGCTGCAAGTTGCATTTTATTATTCTGCTCTTCAAATGGAGTCCCGGGGCTGGATTCTCCGCAGCCCAATGCTGAAATCGCGTCCGGTGCCAGGGTGGAGAATCCACTTCTGCGCACGGAACCGGGACCACCACCGGTACCTGATTCTCCGGGCCCCGAAAAGCGGTGTAATCCGCACTGCGTATCACCTACCTGTGGCCATTGCTGGAGGCCCGCTCCGCCATTCTCCGCTCCTGACTGGCCGAAGTCCCGACGGTGTGGACCACTCATGGTCCTGTCGGTCGTGATACTAGCAAGGCGACTGCGGACTCAGTCCGTGGCCGCCATGTTTTGGGGAGGGCCGATCGGAGGGCAGGGGGGGCCTCATATGGGCCCAGGGTATTTTTGGGCGGGCAGTCAGGGTCGGGCGCGCGGCTGATCGGGGGCACTATTTGGGAGGTTCAGCTCCGCGGTCTGAGTCCGCCATGGAGCATGCCCGCTGCCGTTCGCATGCACGACCTCTGACCCAGAATTGCGGGGGCCCGTATCTGCAGCAAAAGCTGCTAGTTTTACATCGGGTCCCTGCTAGCCCTCTGCAGGGCTATGAATATGTGGCCCTTTCACGCCAATTTTTCTGTCGTGAAAGGCCACAGTTTTTACGACGACGTGGGGACATAGTCCCAAAAATCAGAGAATCCAGCCCCCGGTCATTAACCATAGCAATAGTGGGTATTCAAGATCAAGTAGCAGCCTGCCTTTTGGTCCTTGTCCTTCTCTAAGCCATGCTGGAATGGTCAATTTTCTGAAGATGAAGGCATCTTGCAAGCTGCCAGGGAACTTGACGTTCGCCTGCTTAATTTTATGTCAGTGACTACACCCTTGTCGGGCATTAATATAATAGCATTCCCCTTGACTAATTTAAGGGGCAATGTATGCACAGGAGCATGCTGTGGCCAATGGTGGAGGAGGTGGAAAGGTCTGAATGTGATCTCCCATTGTAGGTACTTTTACCCTTGGCATTTCTGTGGGTGAAACCACAGGATCATGATATATGAATGTCAGCTCCTTGTTCTTACATTGTTAGAGCAAGGCTTTTCATTTCAACAAAAACCTGAGGTTATGATTCTCACGTTGGGATACAGGAGCTAGCTTTACAAAATCCACATAATGTTGAAATACTGAAATGCACTGAGTTCTTGGATACACCATCATTTGGATGAAAGGATAAACCAAAGCCAGTGTACATTTTCCAATAATAGGTTTGCACAGGGCGTCAACACCCTTCTGTGAAAAATTATCATATGAGTTTAGAAATGTCTTATATTTACTCTTTGAATTCACATTGAATTGCAAGCAAATTAAATGGGCTCAGCTATAAATACTGAAAAACAGCAGTGTACTATAAAAAGCCTGCAGAAATATTCAAGACTTCAGCTATCTTAACTTTTTAATTTATTCATGACTCAGCTATACAGAAAATATGGTAGTTTTTTCTGCATTATATTCATCCATAATTAAAACAGTTTTTAAAAAAAATTTGAAGTACCCAATTCATTTCTTTTCCCATTCAGGGGCAATTTAGGTTGGCCAATTCACCTACCCTGCACATCTTTGGGTTGTGGGGGTGAGACCCACGCAGACATGGGGTGAATGTGCAAACTCCACACAATTAAAAGAGAGTTATTCAATTGGTTACGCTGTGCTCACCGATTCTTAGTCGAGTTTGACTCGGTGTTGCTTTTACTGTCTGATTTGGCCGCTATGAGGTGTCTTGTCACCTCTAAGGATTTATGTTGTGTCCCCCCTTGTATTATGTTAGCTCTTAACTTCACAGCAGTGGTGATAATCCAATAGCTTTCCATCAGTTAATCCTGCTAAAGCTCAGGATGAACTCTGTTTTGATACCCATTTCTCATTTCTATCACTCAGGCATGATTTGTTCAGCAGTAGCCTTTAGGGAGACTTTAACTGCCATCAGATACCCAACCCCTGGGCTGCATGTGTCGGGCTAACAAGGCTGCGCACACACGCTGGGAGCGGGAGAAGACCGGAGGTGGATCATCAGACCTGTGTCCCCTCACCGTGCCCGAGCAGAGGGCACTAGACATTGTTGGCAGGCCGGAGGAGAGTGAGGTCGCCGACGTGGAGGTCGGCGGCGTGCCACGAAGTGAGAGCACCCCTGCCTGGTTGCGGGTCCCCATGACAAACGTGTGCCCACCCCAACCAGCCCTCTGCCCGAGACCCAGGAGACCATGGGGTTCGGGTCAGAGGAGGACGCTGACTTTTGTAGCCACCTGGGATGGCCATTTCCAGAATACAAAATGGACATTTGAAAATATTGCAGGGAAAAATGGACAATTTTAAGAAAGCAAGCAGGCACAGAGCCTGTCTGCATATTGGAGAAACAGCTCCCAGACGAGACTGAAACTATAGGCCCATTTGCATATGGATGGCCCATCTCCAAGAACTAAGGAAGATATTTAAGTAACCGATCTGGCCCCAGACCTCGCGGCGCCAGTTCCCCAAACCGAAAGCAGAAAACAAAGCCAGGCCAACGGCCACCTAGGACACACCCAGCCATCAGGGCACCCACCTCTTTATTGGTCAGGATCAATGCGACTGATCAAGAAATGGCCCAATTGATCGGGGCCAAGTTCAAGGCCCGCCCAAAAGTGCGTGAAGCCCCCTTCGGGCCCCAAGAGAGAATCGCACTCTTGGAATCGGCTCTCAAAGCGGAGAGACCCTTCCACCAGCTACACCAGAAGCAAGTAAGTCCAAGGTCAATGCTCGCTACCAGACGGATGACCTTAGCTGTTCCCCTCTACCACTTCGAACCCAGCAGCCTCAGAACCGAACAACGGCCATTTTTCCTCTGACTGAGTGGGCGCCCGAAGCTAAGTGTAGGATTTAGCAGTAGTGATAGTTTAGTTTGTAGTATTTCGTGCATGAGTAGATATTGCTGTGTATGTAAATAAATAGTCTTGACTTTGAACTAACTAACTGGTGAAACGACTCTTTGATCAGTATTCGGGTTTGAACCTTGTGGCGGTATCGAAAGATACCTGGCGACTCGAAACCAAACGTAATTAGAATTAAGGAAGGCGACCATTTTGACCGCCATATTTAGAAACAACCAAAGAGAGCAACACTTTCCATCACAGCTGTCTCCAACACTGTCCACCTCGGAGACTTCTGGGACACTACCTGGTGTGCAGCACACAGTCGATCCGGTACAGCAGGTGGAGGTAGGAGCAGCCGAGGGGCTGGACGGTCGGAGGGCAGGCCGGCTCCAGGAACCAGCTGCCACCCAGATGGGTCCCGGGCTCCTGGAAGATCTAGTCCCAGCCATAGTGCAGATGCAGTCATAGACCCAGGGACTACAGGAGGGGATGACGGCCGGCTCACAGAACCTGCAGGGAATGGTGGAGGAGTCCATCTATGTGCAGGAGCAGGGAGTGGTGCCAGTCATGCGTGCTACGCATGGGTGGTGTCTGCGATGGGGGCAATGGTGTCGGACCTGAGTCAGCGTGTGCAAGGCCTGAGGTATTCTGCGCAGGCGGCGGCCGAGGCCCAGGTCAGGGCTGCCCTCTGACAGGCAGACATTTGCCGGAGCCAGGTGGAGATTGCAACGGCCCTCCTCGGGGTGGCCAAGTCACAGCAGGCCATTGCTGAGAGCGGCGGCGGCATTGCCCATGTGATAGCCGGCGTTGCACAGATACAGAGGGAGATGGTCAGTCCCAGAGGGAGGTGGCCCACTCCCTGTGCTCCAAGACCGTGAATGTTCAGACCCTTGTTGATACCAGAGCGGGCATCCAGGACTGGCAGCGCCAGGTGGGCCTCAGGGGCTGGCTCCGCTCGCACCCCCGTCCCATCTAAACTAAAATCTTCTACACTTCCGGGGTCCATATCCCTCTATTCCCATCCTATTCATGTATTTGTCAAGATGTCCCCTAAACGTCACTATCGTCCCTGCTTCCACCACCTCCTCCGCCAGTGAGTTCCAGGGACTCACTTTCCTCTGTGTAAAAAACCTGCATCGTATATCTCCTCTAAAGCTTGCCCCTCGTACATTAAACCTATGCCCCCTAGTAATTGACCCCTCTACCCTGGGAAAAAGTCTCTGATTATCCACTCTGTCTATGCCCCTCATAATTTTGTAGGCCTCAATCAGGTCGCCCCTCAACGTCCGTCGTTCCAGTGAGAACAAACCGAGTTTATTCAACCTCTCCTCATAGCTAATGCCCTCCATACCAGGCAACATCCTGGTAAATCTCTTCTGCACCTTCTCCAAAGCCTCCACATCCTTCTGGTAGTGTGGTGACCAGAATTGAACACTATGCTCCAAGTGTGGCCCAACTAAGGTTCTATACAGCTGCAACATGACTTGCCAATTTTTATACTCAATGCCTCGGCCAATGAAGGAAAGCATGTTGTATGCCTTCTTGACTACATTCTCCACCTGTGTTGCCCCTTTCATTGACCTGTGGAACTGTACACCTAGATCTCTCTGACTGTCAATACTCTTGAGGGTTCTACCATTCGCTGCATATTCCCCACCTGTATTAGACCTTTCAAAATGCATTACCTCACATTTGTTAAGTTGGCATGGGTGCAGGGCACAGTTGAGCTATAGGGGCTAGGGCACAGACTGTATATAATCAATTGTTCAGAATAAACACATGTTCACACCGTTAAAACCAGCCTTCGTGATCTGTCTGATGGGTGTGGGGGTAGGGCGGTCAGTGATGGCCATTGGGAGTGAGAGCTGGTGGACGAGTGAGGCCCAGTGGGTGGACTGTGCAGCCCCCCCCCCCCCAATCCCCCCCCCCCCGCCAAACCAACCCTCCTTCCCCGACTGTCACCATCACTCCTCAGCTATTTGACAGGACTGTGAGATGGACTGGCCAGGTCGCATGCAGGGATCACCCAGGTTGAAGGTGCTACTGTGGGCATGAGTCAGACATAGTCTAACGATGTGGAGCATGGAGCTCATCGCAGAGCGGGCTGTCATCATCCTCCAACCCATGGACCATACCCGCTTTCACTGCCAACCCAATGCCCCAAGCTCAGAGTGCCGCAGGTATATATAATGGAGGGGTGTGTGCATGTGGGTGGTTTGGTCGTGTGGGAGGTGACGGTGGTCGGTGGTGTGGAATTAGTTAAATGGGTTGAGGGCTCAGGAGAGGTTAATAAAGTTTCCACATCGTTTGACAATGTCTGACTCATGCCCAGAGTAGCACCTGCCACCTGGGTGATCCCTGCATGCGTGCTGGCCAGTCCATCACAGGGTCCCATCGAATCCCTGGGGAGGGGGTGCTGGGGATGGTCAGGGGTGGGGGAGGGGGGGTTACACGGTCCACCCACTGGGCCTCAACAGTCCCCCACCCCCCAGTCCCACTGGCCATTGCTGACCGCTCCACGCCCATCAGACAGAGCACAGAGGCAGCTTTCAACGGTGTGATTCACCTGAGGAAGGAGCTGCACTCCGAAAACTAGTGATTCGAAACAAACCTGTTGGACTTTAACCTGGTGTTGTAAGACTTCTTACTGTGCCCACCCAGTCCAACGCCGGAATCTCTGCATTGGTTGGTGTGGTGCATTGTGGGTTTGTTTTCCCAGATATTTTTACAGAGTCTTCCTCCAAAATAGATGGTGCTGTAACTGGACGAGAAAAATTCAAATTTATTGCCTGCTCTGTGCTCCGAGCCAGGGTTTTCCAATTAAACTCTGCATCCCTGCATTAGGGAAGGAAAAATCCGCCAGGTTCATATTGCTGATTGCTTTGACCTTTGCTGGAAGTGGATGTTGAGGCAAGGCATGATTCAATTCCACTCGAGCCTTATCATTGTCACTTAGTGGGCAAAAGTATCCCAGAAATTGCCAAAATCCGATATTGGGCAGAGAAATTGGCGTGTGGCCCACTACCTACAATGGCGGTGTTTTCCATCTTATTGTGTCCCACTTTGTTTAAAAAATTGACAGGCACGGTTTTTACATCGGATCATTGGCGGGGAGGCCTCTGATTACCCAGCCTCGCCGTGAGCTCAGGGCTTCGGTAACCAGAGAGCCATGTTTAAAGGCTATCCCAGCACAGGGATAGGAAGCTGCTGGGAATTCCCGTACCAGCCTCCCCGAACAGGCGCCGGAATGTGGCGACTAGGGGCTTTTCACAGTAACTTCATTTGAAGCCTACTTGTGACAATAAGCGATTCTCATTTCATTTTCATTTCATGATGGCTGTCAAAGGGAGGAAACGTGCTGTCCCCAAATTTGGTGATGCCTACTGGACATAGTGTATGCCGCTGCAATGTTCTCTACCCCCACTCTCGGTGAAGAGCCTCATTCAAGGTGACAAATCCAGCATGGGAAGTGGTGGCAGCAGTGGTCAGGCCTAAGTCCTCCAAAAGAGGACAACCACCCAGTGCAGGAAGAATGTGAACAATTTTCTCTGTTCCGCCAGGGTAAGTCACTCTTCTCATCACTCTGAACTCAATGCACTCACAAATCCATCACACATCTGTCATAATATACACCAGTATATCATGGTGCAGACACACACACTGATGGACACACAGTGCGACCAATCAACATACACAACACCGCAGCCAATCACCAGTTAGAGCACACTCACTATAAAGACAGGGGGCATCAGAGTTCCCGCTCATTCGGGATGCAGCCTCTCAGAAGGACAGAGTTTACAGCTTACAGCACAGATCCTCACCATGTGCTGAGTGCATAGACTGGTTAGGACAGGCTTAGGTCTTTAGTTTAATCTAACATCGTGTTAACCCACAGTGAAAGTATGTTCAACCGTTTCTAACTTAATAAAATAGTGTTGTACTATATTAAGTGTTAGTGGCCTGTATGTGTTCCATGGATCCAGAGCACCCAACACAACAACATCCACAGGCATCTGCATATTGTCCCCGTGTTTGCGTGGGTTTCCTCCGGGTGTACCGATTTCCTCCCACAGTCCAAAGATGTGCAGGTTAGTGACTGCCATGCTAAAATTGCCCTTAATGTCCAAAAAGGTTAAATGGAGTTACTGGGTTACAGGGATAGGGTGGAGGTGTGGGCTTAAGTGGGGTGTTCTTTCCGAGGGCCGGTGCAGACTCGATGAGCTGCATGGCCACCTTCTGCACTGTGAATTCTATGATTCTATGATCTCACCCACTTCCAGTTCAAAGGGCATTACAATTCCCTCTCTCACACACACCTTCATCTGCCCTGCAGATTGTGTCCTTATCCAGTCCACAGCACCACTCAGCACCCACATATGCCAGGCATCTTTCACCTCTGGCCTGGCAGGTGTCCTGCTTACACACTCTCCATTTGTATTCATGCAGGACAAACTGCACATAACAAAAGGGAGAGGGCGCAGATAGGTGGAGCAGCGCCCAACATCGAGGTCCTCGCAGACTTTGAAAATAGACTGATCCAGTTACCCGATGACGATGCAGAGCATTTCTGTGCTGCCGGTGAGGTCAGCAGAGCTCAACCAAGTGAGGATCCAGCACTGCACCATCCAACAGAGTTGTGAGTTAATTCCCCTTTTCCGCACTCCACTGCCATGCGTAAATTATCTCTACATGCTTTTGCAGGCACATCTGGGAAGCAGCCGAGGGAGTCCACGAACCACGTCAGTCACTACTGTCATGATATCCACTCATGTATACTCATGTATATAATGAGATGCAGATAGGCAGTGATTGACACACAGGATGACCAGTAAGCACACAACACAGAGCAGCCAATCACCAGACAGGACACTACCACTATAAAGCCAGAGGGCACTAGGTTTCCCGCACTCTCGAGACCCAGCCACTGAGACAGTCAGAGTCCACGAGCTAGCAAGTGCAAACACCATGCGGTAGCTAGTAAGTCTGGTCAGGCTACTAATAGGTCTCCAGTCAGTTCAGTATAGTGTCGACCCACAGCTGAATATGTATATCAGTTCTATCGTTGAATAAAACAGTGTTGGATTTTCTCCAGTGTTAGACGTCTGTTTCTAGATTCCCTGCATCGAGTGCAGTCTACATCGAACCTACCTGCCTAACACATCAACTGCAGCTCTGAGGACAGCACAGAAGAAGATTTCACAGGCATTGTGGTAAACCACGTTATTGTGTTCATTGTATTACATTCACTGTGCTGTGTTGTACATGCCTGGGCTTGTCCAGGCTGGCTCCGCCTGTGGCTCCTCCCCTCGGGCACATGTATAAAGGTGGCAAGTCTCCGCCTCTGGACCCAGTTTGGGTCCAGAAGCAGAGGCTTGCTGTTTAGTGTATTAAAACCTCAGTTACGTTTATCACTCGTCGTCCATTATTGATGGTGTATCAATTTAATACACTAAATTTCTAAAGATAAACTCCTCACTCAAGCCTGGTCGCTTGAACCTGGACCCACAAGCAGCTGACGCTACAGAGATTTTTGAACACTGGCTAAGCTGCTTCGAGGTGTACCTCGCATCTTTCAACGAAGACATCACAGACCTCCAGAAGAAGCAGGTCCTCCACGCACGGGTGAGCCCAAGAGTCTTTAACCTCATCAGGAACGCCCCCTCGTACGCGGAGGCGATAACGCTGCTAAAAGGACATTATGTGAAATCCGTCAACCAGGTATATTCTAGGCACCTTCTCGCCACGAGACACCAACTCGTGGACTTCCTGTGCGCCTTGCGCATCCTCTGTCGAAACTGTGAGTGCCGGGCGATATCGGCTACCCAGCACGCGGAGCTGCTGGTCAGGGATGCCTATGTCGCGGGCATGCACTCGAACTATATCCGCCAGCGTTTATTAGAAGGTGGGACACTCGGCCTCCCAGAGACAGTCCAGCTCGCCAACTCACTGGAGGTGGCCTCCCAGAACATGGGGGCCTACACCTCCGACCGTGCGGCACCCTCGTGGGACTCATGGGCGCAGCCATTAGCCGATCCGAGCGCGACGCAGCAGCCCGCCAATGCCGGAGGCCCGAAGTGCTACACCTGCTGCCAGGGTATTCACCCCCGACAACCCTGCCTGGCACAGAACGCTACTTGTAACAGCTGTGGAAAGAAGGGCCACTTCGCAAATGCCTGCCAGGCCCGACCCCCACTAAATCTTCTAGGCCCAGCAGCTCTGCCTGCTGCTGGTCGGGGCCACCCCCAGTTGCCGCGCCACCCGCCATGTGCGACCAGTGGGTGCCGTCACCCGCCATGTGCGACCCGTGGGTGCCGCCATCTTTAATCTCAGCCGACACGTGCGACCCACGAGGGCTGCCATCTTGGACACCATCTTGCACCTCGCCCGCCACGTGCGACTCATGGGGGCCACCATCTTGGGACCCCTCCTCTGCCTCCCGGGAACCCAGCTCGCCTGAACGTACGCTGGCCGCCGCTACCGCCGACCGGTCCGCCGACCGTTCTCCGACCCTCATCTCCGTCACACTGGACCAGTCCCGGCCGCACCACCTCGCGAAGTCTACAATGACTGTCCAGATCAACGGGCTCGAGACGGCCTGCCTTTTCGACTCCGGGAGCACGGACAGCTTCATACACCCAGATACGGTAAGGAGCTGCTCCCTCCCCATCCTACCCGCGACCCAGAAAATGTCCCTGGCTTCCGAATCCCACACAGTGGAGATCCGGGGGTACTGTGTCATGACCCTCACTGTGCAAGACGTAGAGTACACCAACTTTAGGCTCTATGCCCTCCCCCATCGCTGTGCTGCCCAATTACTGGGGCTCGACTTCCAGTGCCACCTCCAGAGCCTTACCCTAAAGTTCAATGGACCCCTGCCCCCTCACCGTCTGTAGCCTCGCAACCCTTAAGGTCACCCCACCCTCCCTCTTCCCAAACCTCACCCCGGACTGTAAGCCTGTTGCTACCAGAAGCAGGCGCGACAGTGCCCAGGACAGGGCCTTCATCAGGTCAGAAGTCCAGCGACTCCTACGAGAGGGGATCATTGAGGCTAGTAACAGCACCTGGAGAGCCCAAGTGGTGGTCATCAAGACTGGGGAGAAGCACCGGATGGTCATCGATTATAGCCAGACCATCAACCGGTACACGCAGCTCGATGCGTACCCCCTCCCCCGCATATCTGACATGGTCAATCAGATTGTGCAGTATCGAGTCTTCACTACAGTCGATTTGAAGTCTGCATACCACCAGCTTCCTATCCGCCCGGAGGACCGCCAATACACTGCCTTCATGGCAGACGGCCGCCTCTATCACTTCCTTAGGGTTCCCTTCGGCGTCACCAACGGGGTCTCGGTCTTCCAAAGGGAAATGGACCGAATGGTTGACAAGTACGGGCTGCGGGCCACGTTCCCGTACCTAGACAATGCCACCATCTGCGACCATGACCAGCAGGACCATGACAAGAACCTCCGGCGCTTCCTCCACATAGCGAAACTCCTGAACCTCACTTATAATAGAGAGAAATGTGTCTTTCGCACAACCCGCCTGGCCATTCTCGGCTATGTCGTGGAACATGGGGTCCTAGGGCCCAACCCCGATCGCATGCGTCCCCTCCTGGAACTCCTCCTTCCCCACTGCCCCAAGGCCTTGAAGAGATGCCTGGGGTTCTTCTCGTACTATGCCCAGTGGGTCCCCAACTACGCGGACAAGGCCCGCCCACTGATCAAGTCCACCAAGTTTCCCCTGGCGACTGAGGCCTGACTGGCCCTCGATCGCATCAAAGTAGACATCGCCAAAGCCGCGATGTACGCTGTGGACGTGTCCATCCCTTTCCAAGTGGAGAGCGATGCGTCGGACTTTGCTCTGGCCGCTACACTCAACCAGGCGGGCAGGCCCATGGCTTTCTTCTCCAGTACCCTCCATGCCTCCGAAGTTCGACACTCCTCCATTGAAAAAGAGGCCCAAGCCATAGTAGAAGCTGTAAGACATTGGAGGCATTACCTGGCCGGCAGGCGATTCACTCTCCTCACTGACCAACGGTCGGTTGCCTTCATGTTTAACAATCCACAGCGGGGCAAAATCAAGAACGACAAGATCCTGAGGTGGAGGATCGAGCTCTACACCTAACTCTATGACATCTTGTATCAGCCCGGGAAGCTCAATGAGCCCCCAGATGCCCTCTCCCCCGGTACATGTGCCAGCGCACAAGTAGACCGACTCAGGGCCCTCCACAACGACCTCTGTCACCCGGGGGTCACCCGCTTTTCCCACTTTATCAAGGCTCTCAACCTGCCTTACTCCATCGAGGAGGTCAGGTCCGTGACCAGGGACGGCCAGGTCTGCGCGGAGTGCAAACCGCACTTATAACGGCCAGACAGAGCACATCTGGTAAAGGCCTCCCGCCCTTTTGAGCCCCTCAGCATGGACTTCAAAGAGCCCCTCCCCTCCACTGACCGTAACGTGAACTTCCTCAACATCGTTGATGAGTACTCCAGATTCCCCATCGCCATCCCCTGCTCTGACATGACCTCTGCCTCTGTTATCAAGGCCATGCACAGCCTTTTCACCCTATTATTGATGGTGTATCAGGCATCAACATTGCTGACCTCTCACAAGCGCTCACCCACATCCTCCAGGGATGCACAAATACCCTGTGGTGAATGCACCCTTATTGGGACCTAGTTCTAGAATAGCATTGAGGTCATAATGTGGTGAGCACATCACAGTGATCCACAGCAGGCAGACAGGGGGTAGGGCTCAGCTGTATGGAGAATTAGAAAATTCAAGTTAACGGAGAAGGAAGAAGTGCAGGTTAATGAAGAGGGTTTTAAACTAGTTAAAGAGGCCGAGGGCTCAGGAGAAGTTAGTAAAGTTTCCAGAACACGTAATAGAACAGAGAGTATAGAAGGTGGCATGAATCTAACTTCAGGTCGAGTAAAAAGGGGACAAATATGAGAAGAAGCATGGTCAATACAGGACTGAGGGCGTTGTACATAAATGCGCACAGTAAATGAAACAAGGTAAATGAGCTTGTTGCGCACATTGGAATTGGCAATTACGATGCTGTGGGCATCACAGAGACGTGGCTGCAAGGGGATCAGGGCTGGAATCTAAATATCCAAGGATATGTGCCCTATCGAAAGGACAGGCAGATGGGCAGAGGGGGCGGCGTTGCATTGCTAGTAAGGAATTAATCAAATCGATAGCAAGAAACGATATAGGACCAGAAGGCATGGAATCTGTGTGGGTAGAGTTGAGAAATCGCAACGACTAAAAGGCCTTGATGGGAGTCATGTACAGGCCCCCTAGCAGTACAAAGAACAAAGAACAAAGAAAAGTACAGCACAGGAACAGGCCCTTCGGCCCTCCAAGCCCATGCCGACCATGCTGCCCGACTAAACTACAATCTTCTACACTTCCTGGGTCCGTATCCCTCTATTCCCATCCTATTCATGTATTTGTCAAGATACCCCTTGAATGTCACTTTCGTCCCTGCTTCCACCACCTCCTCCGGCAGCGAGTTCCAGGCACCCACTACCCTCTGTGTAAAAAACTTGCCTCGTGCATCTCCTCTAAACCTTGGCCCTCGCACCTTAAACCTATGCCCCCTAGTAATTGGCCCCTCTACCCTGGGGAAAAACCTCTGACTAACAACTCTGCCTATGCCCCTCATAATTTTGTAGACCTCTATCAGGTCGCCCCTCAACCTCCGTCGTTCCAGTGAGAACAAACCGAGTTTATTCAACCGCTCCTCATAGCTAATGCCCTCCATACCAGGCAACATCCTGGTAAATCTGTTCTGCACCCTCTCTAAAGCCTCCACATCCTTCTGGTAGTGTGGCGACCAGAATTGAACACTATACTCCAAGTGTGACCTACCTAAGGTTCTATACAGCTGCAACATGACTTGCCAATTCTTATACTCAATGCCCCGGCCAATGAAGGCAAGCATGCCGTCTGCCTTCTTGACTACCTTCTCCACCTGTGTTGCCCCTTTCAGTGACCTGTGAACCTGTACACCTAGATCTCTCTGATTTTCAATACTCTTCAAGGTTCTACCATTCACTGTATATTCCATACCTGCATTAGGCCTTCCAAAATGCATTACCTCACATTTGTCCGGATTAAACTCCATCTGCCATTTCTCCGCCCAAGTCTCCAAATGATCTAAATCCTGCTGCATCCTCTGATAGTCTTCATCGCTATCCGCAATTCGACCAACCGTTGTGTCGTCTGCAAACTTACTAATTAAATGAATGAATGAAAATCGCTTATTGTCACAAGTAGGCTTCAAATGAAGTTACTGTGAAAAGCCTCTGTGAAAAGTGTAATCAGACCAGTTACACTTTCCTCCAAATCATTTAAATATACTATGAACAGCAAAGGTCCCAGCACTGATCCCTGCGGAACATCATTAGTCACAGCCCTCCAATTAGGAAATCACCCTTTCATTGCTACTTCTGCCTTCTATGACCTAGACAGCTCTGTATCCACCTTGCCAGCTCACCCCTGATCCCGTGTGACTTCACCTTTTATAGAACATAGAACATAGAACAATACAGCGCAGTACAGGCCCTTCGGCCCACGATGTTGCACCGAAACAAAAAGCCATCTAACCTACACTATGCCATTATCATCCATATGTTTATCCAATAAACTTTTAAATGCCCTCAATGTTGGCGAGTTCACTACTGTAGCAGGTAGGGCATTCCACGGCCTCACTACTCTTTGCGACTTTTGTACCAGTCTACCATGAGGGACCTTGTCAAAGGCCTTACTGAAGTCCATATAGACAACATCCACTGCCCGACCTGCATCAATCATCTTTGTGACCTCTTCGAAAAACTCTATCAAGTTAGTGAGACACGACCTCCCCTTCACAAAACCATGCTGCCTCTCACTAATACGTCCATTTGCTTCCAAATGGGAGTAGATTCTGTCTCGAAGAATTCTCTCCAGTAATTTCCCTACCACTGACGTAAGGCTCACCCCGGCCTGTAGTTCCCTGGATTATCCTTGATACCCTTCTTAAACAAAGGAACAACATTGGCTCTTCTCCAGTCCTCTGGGACGTCACCTGAAGACAGTGAGGGTCCAAAGATTTCTGTCAAGGCCTCAGCAATTTCCTCTCTAGTATTCTGGGGTAGATCCCATTAGGTCCTGGGGACTTATCTACCTTAATATTTTTCAAGACGCCCAACACCTCGTCTTTTTGGATCTCCATGTGACTCAGGCTATCTACACACCCTTCTCCAGACTCAACATCCACCAATTCCTTCTCTTTGGTAAATACTGATGCAAAGTATTCATTTAGTACCTCGCCCATTTCCTCTGGCTCCACACATAGATTCCCTTGCCTATCCTTCAGTGGGCCAACCCTTTCCCTGGCTACCCTCTTGCATTTTATGTACGTGTAAAAAGCCTTGGGATTTTCTTTAACCCTATTTGCCAATGACTTTTCATGACCTCTTCTAGCCCTCCTGACTCTTTGCTTAAGTTCCTTCCTACTTTCCTTATATTCCACACAGGCTTCGTCTGTTCCCAGCTTTCTAGCCCTGACAAATGCCTTCTTTTTCTTAAGACGAGGCCTACAATATCTCTCGTTATCCAAGGTTCCCTAAATATGCCGTATTTATCCTTCTTCCTCACAGGAACATGCTGGTCCTGAATTCCTTTCAACTGACACTTGAAAGCCTCCCACATGTCAGATGTTGATTTACCCTCAAACATCCACCCCCAATCTACGTTCTTCAGTTCCCACCTAATATTGTTATAATTAGCCTTCCCCCAATTTAGCACATTCACTCTAGGACCACTCTTACCCTTGTCCACCAGCACTTTAAAACTTACTGAATTGTGGTCACTGTTCCCAAAATGCTCCCCTACTGAAACCTCTACCATCTGGCCGGGCTCATTCCCCAATACCAGGTCCAGTACACCCCCTTCCCTAGTTGGACTGTCAAAATATTGTTTTAAGAAGCCCTCCAGGATGCTCCTTACAAACTCTGCCCCGTCTAAGCCCCTGGCACTAAGTGAGTCCCAATCAATATTGGGGAAGTTGAAGTCTCTCATCACAACAACCCTGTTGTTTTTACTCCTTTCCAAAATCTGTCTACCTATCTGCTCCTCTTTCTCCCGCTGGCTGTTGGGAGGCCTGTAGTAAACCCCCAACATTGTGACTGCACCCTTCTTATTCCTGATCTCTACCCATATAGCCTCACTGTCCTCTGAGGTGTCCTCCCGTAGTACAGCTGTGATATTCTCCCTAACCAGTAGCGCAACTCCTTCACCCCTTTCACATCCCCCTCTATCCTGCCTGAAACATCTAAATCCTGGAACGTTTAGCTGCCAATCCTCAACCAGGTCTCTGTAATGGCAACAATATCATAGTTCCAAGTACTGGAATGTGGGGAAGAAAATAGCCTGGATGTGGGGAAGAAACTGAATCAGGAGATAGAAAAGGCATGTAAAAAATGCAATATTACAATAATCCTGGGGACTTCAACATTCAGGTGGACTGGAAAAATCAGGTTGGTCGTGGATGCCAAGAAAAGGAATTTGTGGAATCGCTACAAGATGTTTTTTGGAGCAGCTTGTGGTAGAGCCCACTAGGGGACAAGCAACTCTGGATATGGTGATGTGTAATGGGCAAACCTGATTCGGGAACTTAAGGTGAAGCAATCCTTAGGGAGCAGTGACCACAATATGATAGAATTTACCCTGCAGTTTGAGAGGAAGAAGCTGGAAACAGATGTAATGGTATTACAACTAAACAAGGGTAACTACAAAGACATGAATGAGGGAGGAGCTGGCCAGAATTGATTAGAAGGGGAGCCTAACACAATGGCAGGAGTTTTTGGGAGTTATTCCGGAGGCACAACAGAAATTCATCCCAAGGAGGAGGAAACATGCTAAGGGGAGGACGAGGTATCCATGGTTGACGAGGGAAGTCAGGGACAGCATAAGAGCAAAAGAAAAGGCATACAATGCGGCGAGGATTAGTGGGAAGCCAAAGGATTGGGAAACCTTTAAAAGCAATCAGAGGATAACTAAAAAAGCAATAAGGCAGGAGTAGATGAAATATGAGTGAAGCCTACTTGTGACAATAAGCGATTTTTATTTTTTTTATTTTATTTTTTTAGCTAGCTAGTAATACAAGGTGATAAATAACCTGGAATAGATGGACACACTAACGGAGATAGTCGAGGAGGTTGTAGAGGCAATGGTGGTGATCTTTCAGGAATCACTGGAGGCAGACATGGTCCAAGAGAACGGGAAAATGGCTAATGTAAAAGGGAGGGAGGCAGAAGATGGGAAATTATAGGCCGGTTAGCCTGACTTCAGTCATTGGTAAGATTTTAGAATTCATTATTAAAGATGAGATTGCGGAATACTTGGAAGTGCATGATAAAATAGGACTGAGTCAGCACGGCAACATCAAGCGGAGGTCATGTCTGACAAATCTGTTGGAATTCTTTGAGGAGGTAACAAGGAAGTTAGACAAAGGAGAACCAGTGGATGTGATTTATTTAGATTTCCAGAAGACCTTTGACAAGGTGCCTTGTAAGAGGCTGTTAAATACATTAAGAGCCCATGGTGTTAGGGTAAGATCCTAGCATGGATAGAGGATTGGCTGACTGGCAGAAGGCAGAGAGTGGGGATAAAGGGGTCCTTTTCAGGATGGTAGCCGGTGACTCGTGGTGTGCCTCAGAGGTCTGTGCTGGGACCACAACTTTTCACAATATACATTAATGATCTGGAGGAAAGAACTGAGGCACTGTTGCTAAATTTACAGATTATACAAAGGTATGCAGAGGTACTGGTAGTATTAAGGAAGCAGGGGAGCTTCAGAAGGACGTAGACAGGCTGGAAGAGTGGGCAAAGAGGTAGCACATGAAATACAATGTGGAAAAGTGTGAGGTTATGCACTTTGGTAGGAAGAATGAAGGAAGAGTCTATTTTCTAAATGGGAAAAGGCTTAGGAAATCAGAAGAGCAAAGTGAGTTAGGAGTCTAAGTTCAAGATTCTCTTCAGGTTAACGTGCAGTGTCAGTCGGCAGTTAGGAAGGCAAATGCAATGTTAGCATTCATGTCAAGAGGGCTAGAATACAAGAGCAGGGATGCACTTTTGAAGCTGTATAAGGCTCTGGTCAGACCTCATTTGGAGTATTGTGAGCAGTTTTGAGTACTAAGGAAGAATACGCTGGCCTTGGAAAGCGTCCAAAGGAGGTACACAAGAATGATCCCTAGAATGAAGAGCTTGTCGTATGAGGAACAGTTGAGGGCTATGGGTCTGTACTCATTGGAATTTCGAAAGATGAGCGGAGATCTTATTCAAACTTACAGGATACTGAGAGGCCTAGATCGAGTGGACATGGAGAGGAAGTTTCCACTGATAGGAGAGACTAGAACCAGAGGGCACAGCATCAGACTAAAGGACGATCCTTTAAAACAGAGATGAGGAGGAATTTCTTCAGCCAGAGGGTGGTGAATCTGTGGAACACTCTGTCACCGATGGCTGTGGAGGCCAAATCACTGGGTGTCTTTAAGACAGAGATAGATATGTTCTTCATTAATAAGGGGATCAGGGGTTACCGGGAGAAGACAGGAAAATGAGGATGAGAGACATATCAGCCATGATTGAACGGTGGAGCAGACTCGATGGGCTAAATGTCCTAATTCTTCTCCTGTGACTTATGGTCTTATGGGACTTCCCAGGTTTCCAGCACTCGGAAGATAGCTGGAGGCCAGGCATCCGCTGAGTTTGTGTCAGGTGAAGAACCTCTGGACTCTGGCTCTACCTCAGTTGCATGGGCTGCAAAGACAAGCTGAGGAACATTAGGAAGGCGTGTATGAAACGAAAATCGCTTATTGTCACAAGTAGGCTTCAAATGAAGTTACTGTGAAAAGCCCCACATTCCGGCGCCTGTTCGGGGAGGCTGGTACGGGAATTGAACCGTGCTGCTGGCCTGCGTTGGTTTGCTTTCAAAGCCAGCGATTTAGCCCTGTGCTAAACCAGCCCCTAGTGTATGCTGCACCCCTCAGATTGCAAGGCAGGATCTGCTTTCATTTTAAGGTAACAGTGCCGGTATGCCTACCCACCAAGGTCAACACTGATAGGATGGCGGTTACCATGGCACAACTGCAGCAGCTACATTACACAAGCTGAGGAATGTGCAGGCATCCATTAGTGTTAGCACAGGTGGGGGGGAGGAGGGGGGAGTGGCATCTCATCTCTGATGAGCAGTGATTATGTCAATCAGATATGAAACCTTACTTCCTGCATAAGATGAAGGCTACTGTCAGAGAGTTCAGGGCCTCTCCGCTGTGCAGTGTATAACATTCTGAACACAGTGACGGTCCACTTTCAAAGTCACTCTCCAGATTAGTGATTTCTCCTCCACGATGTGGATTGTGTTTGCTGCAAGAACCTTGTACCCAAGCACCATTGGGTTGCATGATATTCTGTTACACTTGCCCCAGTACCACAGCCAGCCATGAAGAAGCGGCTGTGGAGATTTTTCTGTGACAACCCCCCACTCTGCTGAATCCTTGGAGATGCGTCCTTGCATTGGGATCCAATCAAGTATCTATACAAAGTTGTGTGTCCTCACATTTGAGTTCCCCTCAGCTTGCCAGGTGCATGTGTTTTAAAGGTAGTTGTAAATCACACCATAATAAAATCGCATTGACATCTGCTTTCAATTTGATGTGGTGCTGTGACTCTGGCATGTGGCCACAATAATGAGATATGTATTCAGATAAAATTCCTGTCGTTTGGCGGTGAGAAACATGGACCGCCATTGATGGGAAGGGAACAGTTGTTTTCTGGATTCACGTCATTGGGAAATGCCCCTAGGGCCTTCTCACGAGATTCTTTGATCTTGCCACTGACTACACTCGTTACAATCGAGCGTGGAAAATTCCAAAGATGTCTTTGCTCACACATGAACAGTAACCACTTGCGCATAGCAGTGGAGACCGATCAATACTGATCGAGCAGTAGCCCAGCAAGGAGTCAACATGTTTGGCAGGGAAAAAGAACATTTACTGATAAATGAAAGAGAATAAATCATGAGTGTTCATTCTGGCACTCTGAATTTCAGGTAAACATAAACTCTGAATCAGCAGAAGCCACTTGGATTGTGACTTCCCTCCTCGCATCTGGCAGTTACCTAACATAATTATTGGTCTGCCTCCTTGTGTTTAAATACTTCTGTACCTGACCCACCAGAGATCAACAAATGAAATATTGGCTGGAATTCTCTGGCCGCTGGGATTCCCGCTGGCAGTGCACCCTCGCCAGCAGGTTCCCCAGTGCGTGGGGTGGCTTCAATGGGAAATCCCATTGACAAGCGACAGGAGTAGAGAATCCCACTGTCCGGCGAATGGCACATCACCGAGAATCATGTGGCTGGAGGTCAGGCGAATCCAGCCCCTTGTTTGGGAGATGTGGCACTCAACTATCCTACTTTTTAAATACATTTCATCAACTCAGCTTGAAGCTGTCTGCGAAACGTAACTAGTTTTAGGTAAACATCTGCTTAAAACGCTTCTTAAAATCTAATTATATCTGTCTTTTTCTCAGAATCGTGGTCAAAATAACCCAAATCATAAAATATGTTCAGGGAAATCGCAGATACAGCAGCTGTGCAAAAGCCCCTCCTGTGCTCAATTTAGGGCTTTAAGAACGCACTCATTAATTATTTCCCCCCACGTCACCAGGAGTCCTGTTACTGTGAAAGTTTTACTTTTAGTCAGCTGGATCTAAATACACCAACAACCATCATCAAACTTGCTAATAATCCAGATGGGTGCAATTTCTGTTTGTTGATATTGTCATGACGATGGGAAGCTGTGACTGGGTGAGGTCTACCTACAACTTCATCAGCTAACCACAGACATATTGAACTGTTTAGAAAAGACTAGTTTTATAACAATGTAAAAGAAAAATCACTGATCAAAAATGGCGGCCATGAGTCACCTGATGTCTGATACTGTACCTTGACCACTTTTCTGTAAAGTTTCTATATGTGTTGCACTGCAAACCTGCTGTGCTGAATTTCACACCTGATGGAGTGTCAAGGGACAGGTAGTATTGAGGATTTGAGGAGGGGGACTTTGGGTGGTGACCATTGAGTGAGCGGTCGCACATTTGGCAGCTCCCACTCATGGTGGTCTTTTTGTGGCCTTTACGCTGAATTGTTGCAGGAATTTTGTAGAAAGGTGCAGTGCAGAAGGAGTCCATTCGGCACATTAAGTCTGCACCAGCCCTTGGAAAGAGCACCCCATTTCAGCCCACACCTCCACCCTATCCCTGTAGCCCCGTAACCCAGTAACCCCACCCAACGTTTTTCAACACTAAGGGCAATTTACCATGGCCAATCCTCCTAACCTGCACTTCTTTGGATTGTGGGAGGAAACCGGAGCACCAGGAGGAAATTGACGCAGACACGGGGAGAACGTGCAGACTCCGCACAAATTGTGACCCAAGACGGGAATTGAACCTGGGACCCTTGAGCTGTGAAGCAACTGTGCTAACCACTGTGCTACCGTGCTGAACAGAAGAAAGGGACCCCTAGTTTATGGAGTTGAGGCCCCGAAGTAATCAGAAAAGAATGAACCAGGTGGTGGTGGCGAGTGAGGAGCGGACAACGCGCTTGGAGACAGCAGACGAACAGGGTCGGACCACGTCATCTCAGTGGTCGATGCACCAGTTGTTGAGCTTCTTGAATGAAAAGTTCACCCAACAGCGGAAGGAGAGTGCGGAGGACCAGGCCCAGGCGGTGGACCCGATCGAGGCAGTGGTTGAACTCGTGGAGACGAGACTGGCTGCCAGGGACAGGCGATCCAGAGGTTGGAGGAGCTGGCGGGGGAGCAAGAGGAAAAGTCCACCTCTTGGCAGCAGAGATTGGGATGCTGCGTGATCAGCAGAAGAGGCTGCTGGAGTAAGTGGAGGACCTGGAAAATCATTCTCGGAGGCAGAACATCCGGATCGTGTGTCTGCTGGAGGGAATCGAAGGATCGGATGCTGGTGTGTATGTGGGGAAGATGTTGGAGATGCTGCTTGAAGAAGGTGCGTTTGATCGACCGTTGGAGGCGGATCAGGCCCACAGATGGGGAATCAGATTATGTGAAGGAAGGGATGGGTCGGGCAAGTGTTCCATTCTGGATTAGACTTTAAAACGAGAGGGGTGGCAATCCTGGTCAATAAGCGGGTGGCATTCGAGGTGGGGAATATAGAGGAGGACCCGGGGGTAGATATATTACGGTTAGTGGGAAGTTGGAGGGGATGGCCGAGGTACTGGTAAATATATATGCCCCAAACTGGGATGGCGTTGAATTTGTTAGACGGGTGCTGGGGAAGATCCCGGACCTGGACTCACAACAATTGATTATGGGTAGATTTCAACACGGTCCTGGTTCCAAGGCTGGATCGGTCGAGTGCCAGGTCTAGGAAGGTATCAGCTATGGCAAAGGAGCTGCGGAGGTTTATAGAGCGCATGGCGGTGGGTTGATCCGTGGAGATTTGTGAGGGCAAGGAGTAAGGAGTTTCCATTTCACTCCCATGTGCACAAGCTGTATTGCCGGATAGATTTCTTTGTGTTGGACAAAACGCTGCTGGCTGAGGTAGTAGATGCTGAATATTCAGCAATTGTGGTGTCAGACCACGCCCCACACTGGATAGACCTGCACGTTAACAAAAGAAAGGCCCAGTGCCCGCAGTGGAGGTTAGATATGGGGCTGTGAGCGGAGGAGGAGGTGTGCGAGCGGGTGAGGGAGGCCATTCGGGGATATATAAAGATCAATGACACAGGTGAGGTTTCAGCCGGGGTGGTGTGGGAGGCACTGAAGGCGGATATTAGGGGGGAACTCATCGCAATTCGGGCCCATAAGGAGAAAGCTGAGCGGGTGGAGTTAGACAGGCTGGTAGGCGAAATTTTACAGGTGGACAGGAGGTATGCAGAGTCTCCGGATGACGGGCTTCTGAAGGAGCGTCAGAGACTGCAGCTGGAATTTGGGTTCCTGTCCACAGGTAAGGCAGAGGGACAGCTGAGGAGGGTTGAGGGGGCGATCTATGAGTATAGGGAAAAAGCCAGCAGGATGCTGGCGCATCAGCTGAGGAAACAGGAGGCGGTGAGAGAGATTGGGAAAGTAAAAGATACAGGGGAGAAGGTAGTTTTGGATCCGGCGGGGGTGAATGATGTGTTTCGGGAATTTTATCGTGGATTGTATAAATCGGAACCCGCAGCCGGGGAAGAGGGTATGAAGCGATTCCTGGGGGTGCTGGAGTTCCCGAGGATAGATGAGGAATTGGTGGAGGGTTTGAGAGCCCCAATTGGGCTGGGGGAGGTTCTAGACGGATTGGGGACGATGCAATCGGGTAAGGCCCCGGGACCTGACGGATACCCGGTTGAGTTTTATAAAAAGTTTTTCGGGCTGTTGGGGCCGCTTCTGGTAAAGGCTTTTAATGACTCCAAGGAGCTGGGAGTGCTCCCCCCAACGTTAGGAAGGGTCGTTTAGGCCAATCTCCCTGTTAAATGTGGATGCGAAATTGCTGACAAAGATCTTGGCTTTGCGCATGGAGGATTGTGTTCCGGGGGTAATGGGGAGGACCAGACGGGATTTGTGAAGGGACGACACCTGACGTCCAACATTAGGTCGCTCCTAAATGTAATAATGATGCCTGCTGAGGGGTGTGAGGTCGAGGTGGTGATGGCCTTGGACGCAGAAAAGGTCTTTGATCGGGTGGAGTGGAGGTACCTGTGGGATGTCCTGGGAAGGTTTGGGTTCGGACAGGGATTTGTTGATTGTGTTCGGATGCTATATCAGGCACCGGTGGCGAATGTAAGAACCTACCGGGTTTGACCAGAGTTTTTTGTCTGTGCAGGGGGACAAGGCAGGAATGTCCACTCTCCCCACTACAGTTTGCCCTGGCCATAGAGCCTTTGGCAATGGCGCTGAGAGCAGAGAAACTTTGGCGGGGGATAGTGAGAGGGGGAACATCGGGTCTTGCTCCATGCGGATGATTTATTCCTTTATATAACAGACCCGTTGGGGGGAATCACAGGAATTATGGGATTACTGCAGCAATTTGGCCGGTTCTCAGGGTACAAACTGAATATGGGCAAGAGTGAGGTTTTTGCGACTCAGGCAAGGGGGCAGGAGAGGAGACTGAGGGATATGCCGTTCAAAGTGGTGGGAAGGAGTTTTCGGTACCTGGGGATTCAAGTGGCAAGGGACTGGGGTCAGCTTCATAAACTAAATTTGGGAAGGGTGATTGAGCAAATGAAAGGGGACTTCCGTAGTGTCATGATATTCAGGTTAACATCATAGCACATACATACATACAGACTGATGGACAGATCAACGGACCAATCAACACACACAACACAACAGCCAATCACAGGCAAGAGCATACACAGTACAAAACAGTGAACAGGACACTTCCTGGGCACTAGAACAGGAGACGGCTGAGGGCACAGAGCTCATTACAGGCTACTCAAACATCCACCATGTGCTGAGTGCCACTACAAGATAGAATTAGGAATAGGTCCACAGAATCAAGGGTCATGATCAAACCTCAGTGAACAGTTTACCAATGTAAATAGATGTTTGAAATAAAACTGCGTTGTACCATTCGCAACCGTGTTGGTTCATCTGTGTGGCAGAGCACCCAACACTTCATAGTACCAGGAGTGAATTTGGTACCTACCTAAAGATCCTGCGGAATCTGCCATCCTGCGCCATGGACACCGTCAACACACCGCAGCCGCTGCAAGTCGCTGGAAATCTCGGCGTTAACTGGAAGCCGTTCAAACAGCGCTTCCAGCTCTTTCTGGAAGCCAAAGAAAAGGAAAGCGCCTCGGACACCAGAAAGATCGCCATCCTCCTCACCACGGCAGGTCAAAACGCCATCCATGTCTACAATTCCCTGGTGTTCGCGGAAGGCGAGGACAAAACCACATACAAGACGGTCCTTCTCAAGCTCGACCAACACTTCAACGTCGAGGTCAACAAGAGCTTCGAGAAGTATCTCTTCCAGCAGCGCCTGCAAGGTAAGGATGAGCCCTTTCAGTCATTCCTTATGCATCTCCGCATCCTCACGCAGTCCTGCGGTTACGACACCACCTCCGATTCCATGATTCGGGACCAGATCGATTTTGGTGTCTCCTCGGGCACCCTACGCCAGCAGCTCTTAAAAATAAAAGGCCTCACCTTAGCCTCCGCAATCGAAGCCTGTGTCCTGCACGAAAACGCGACTAGCCGCTATGCACAATTTCAGGCGACCGAATCAGCGCGGCAGGGGTCCTACGCGGCCGGATCGGCGAGGCAGGCGCCCTACAAGGCCGAACGGATGCAGGCGATCGAGTTCCTCCCGGCCCGCGGCCCGGACAAGGGCGGACATTTTGCGTGCTTTTCGAGGCCTCCTGCGCTTGTGCGCGCCAAAAACTACAGCAACACTGAGGGATGTGATGCGCTAGCGCGCTTGATGCAAGACCGAACCGCGCATGCGCAGTGGCGCAACGAACGCCATGACATCACGACGTGCGGCAACTGTGGAGCCGCACATTTAATGCGGTAATGTCCCGCAAGAACCCGACAATGCCTCCGCTGTGGCAAGGTGGGCCACTACGCTGCCTGCTGTCGAGCAGCTCAACCTGTCAATGTTCCCCAACTCCGACAACCTCGCAGGGATGTGCGGACCATTCAGCCTCCTTATTACGAATCGAGCCCAGACGATGTCCAGACCAGTGACACAGATGACCGGGACGCCTTCCGTGTTGCGGTCATTGATGGGAACCGGATTTCCGGGTGCGGCGATGACCAGCTAAGTCGCACGTTTCGGCAGCTCCCGTTGGAACGGACTTTTGGCCTCTTAATAGGAGCCCCAACGGCAATTTAAACGGCCAAAAACACTGTGCGGTAAACCAGAAGGGAATCCCCCCGGACACGCATGGATAAGGGAGAGGTTAGCGGCAGGATTGCGGAGGATCCTCTGGAGCAGCGGCAAGGAAGGGAAGCTCAAAGCAAGATGGCGTCGGAAGGTGACCGTTTGTTATGGGGCCCAGAGCAACAAGAGTTCCTGCGGCGCTGTGTGGAAGAGCTGAAGAAGGAGTTGAAGAAGGAGCTGTTGGCCCCGATATTACAGGCGATTGAAGGGCTAAAGGAGGAGCAGAGGACCCAAGAGCTGGAGCTTCGGGTTGTGAAGGCAAAGACTGCTGAAAACGAAGATGAAATACAGGGCCTGGTGGTGAAGGCAGAAATGCAGGAGGCACAGCACAAAAGGTGTGTGGAAAGGTTGGAAGTACTGGAGAATAATTCGAGGAGGAAGAATTTAAGAGTCCTGGGTCTTCCCGAAGGCGCAGAAGGGGCGGATGTCGGGACATATGTGAACACGTTGCTTCACTCGCTAATGGGATCGGAGGCCCTGACGGGCCCTTTGGAGGTGGAGGGAGCTTATCGAGTTCTGGCGCGAAGACCGAAGGCTGGAGAAATACCTCGAGCTATAGTGGTGAGGTTTCTCCGCTACAATGATAGAGAGACGGTCCTCAGATGGGCGAAGAAAACTCGGAGCTGTAGGTGGGAGAACGCGGTGATCCGCGTCTACCAGGATTGGAGTGCGGAGGTGGCGAGAAGGAGGGCAAGTTTTAATTGGGCTATGTCAGTGCTTCACAAAAAGAAGATCCAGTTTGGAATGTTGCAACCGGCGAGATTGTGGGTCACACACCAAGGGAAGCACCACTACTTTGAGACGGCAGAAGAGGCGTGGACATTCATTGTGGATGAGAAGCTGGAATAGTCGGGCAAGAGAAAGAGCTTTTGGGACAAAGTGGTGGGGTGATTATGTGGGGCGAGGAAGGGGGGGGGGGGATGATTTTTCAATTTGTTAATTTTGTGATCCTGTAACTTTTCTCTCTTCCCCATGTTGGGGGAGGGGGGGAAATATGAGGAACTGTGGGCGCCGGCCATTAGGGGCGGGGCCGAGTGGGAAACGAGGGCTTTGTTCCCGCGCTATGGTAATTATGGCGGGAACAGGGACGCAGGAAGGAGGGGGCCTCGCACAGTGGGGGCCGAGGACAAGGGGGGAAGCCGAGGTCAGCCAGAGTTCGCTGACTTCTGGGAGCAACATGGGGGGTGCAACTACGCTAGAAGGGGATCTAGCGGAGGGGGGGGGGGTTAACTGGGTTGCTGCTGCTAAGGAGAAGGGGGAGCTGTTATGGGATGGGGTGGTCGAGGCGGGAGGGCGCCGTCGGGGGGATATACGGGTACGTGGGAACCGGGTGAGGAGCTGGGTTAAAAAAGGGGATGGCTAGTCGACAAGGGGGGGGGGGGTAAAGAACCCCCCAACCCGGCTGATCACGTGGAACGTGAGAGGGCTGAACGGGCCGATTAAAAGGGCACGGGTACTCGCACACCTAAAGAAATTAAAGGCAGATGTGGTTATGTTGCAGGAGACGCATCTGAAACTGATAGACCAGGTCAGACTACGCAAAGGATGGGTGGGGCAGGTGTTTCATTCGGGTTTAGATGCGAAGAATAGGGGGGTGGCTATCTTAGTGGGGAAACGGGTACTGTTTGAGGCAAAGACCATAGTGGCGGATAGTGGGGGTAGATATGTGATGGTGAGTGGCAGATTGCAAGGGGAGGCAGTGGTTCTGGTGAACGCATACGCCCCGAACTGGGATGATGCAAATTTTATGAGGCGTATGTTGGGACGTATCCCGGACCTGGAGGCGGGAAAGTTGGTAATGGTGGGAGACTTCAATACGGTGCTTGATCCAGGGCTGGACCGGTCGAGGTCCAGGACCGGGAGGAGACCGGCAGCGGCCAGGGTGCTCAAGGACTTCATGGAGCAGATGGGAGGGGTAGACCCCTGGAGATTTAGTCGGCCTAGGAGCAAGGAGTTCTCATTTTTCTCCCATGTTCACAAAGTATACTCACGGATGGACTTTTTTGTCTTGGGGAGGGCACTGATTCCGAAGGTGACAGGGACGGAGTATACGGCCATAGCCATTTCGGACCACCCTCCACATTGGGTAGACCTGGAGGTAGGAGAGGAAAAAGAACAGCACCCACTCTGGAGAATGGATATGGGCTTATTGGCGGATGAGGGGGTATGTTTAAGGGTGAGGGGGTGTATCGAAAGGTACTTGGAGCTTAATGACAATGGAGAGATCCAGGTGGAAGTGGTCTGGGAGGCGTTGAAGGCGGTGGTCAGAGGGGAACTGATATCCATAAGGGCACATAAAGGGAAGCAAGAGGGTAAAGAAAGGGAGCAATTGTTGAAAGAACTTTTGAGGGTGGACAGGCAATATGCGGAGGCACCGGAGGAGGGACTGTACCGGGAAAGACAAAGGCTACATGTGGAATTTGACCTGCTGACCACCGGTAAGGCAGAGGCACAGTGGAGGAGGGCACAGGGTGTACAGTATGAGTATGGAGAGAAGGCGAGTCGGCTACTGGCCCACCAATTGAGGAAGAGGGGAGCAGCGAGGGAGATAGGTGGGGTGAGAGATGAGGAGGGAGAGATGAAACGGGGAGTGGAGAGAGTGAACGGGGTGTTCAAAGCATTCTATGAGAGGTTATATAAGGCTCAGCCCCCGGAAGGGAAGGAGGGAATGATGTGTTTCTTGGATCAGCTGGAATTCCCGAAGGTGGAGGAGCAGGAGAGGGTGGGATAGGGAGCACAGATTGAGATGGAGGAGGTGGTAAAAGGGATTGGGAGCATGCAGGCGGGGAAGGCCCCAGGACCGGATGGATTCCCAGTGGAATTTTATAGGAAATATATGGACCTACTGGCCCCGCTTTTGACGAGAACCTTTAATGAGGCCAGGGAAAGGGGGAAGTTGCCCCCGACTATGTCGGAGGCGACGATATCGCTCCTTTTGAAGAAGGAAAAAGACCCGCTGCAGTGTGGGTCCTACAGGCCCATTTCCCTTTTAAATGTAGATGCTAAGCTCCTGGCCAAGGTGATGGCGACGAGGATAGAGGACTGTGTCCCGGGGGTGGTCCACGAGGATCAAACTGGGTTCGTTAAGGGGAGACAGCTGAACACGAACATACGGAGGTTGCTAGGGGTAATGATGATGCCCCCACCAGAGGGGGAGGCGGAGATAGTGGTGGCGATGGACGCCGAGAAAGCATTCAACAGAGTGGAGTGGGATTATCTGTGGGAGGTGCTGAGGAGATTTGGTTTTGGAGAAGGGTTTATTGGATGGGTACAGCTGCTGTATAGGGCCCTGGTGGCGAGTGTGGTCACGAACAGGCAGAGGTCTGACTACTTCCGTCTTCATAGAGGGACGAGGCAGGGGTGGGAGTCCCCTGTCTCCGTTACTGTTTGCATTGGCGATTGAGCCCCTGGCCATAGCACTGAGGGGCTCCAGGAAGTGGAGGGGAGTACTCAGGGGAGGAGAAGAACACCGGGTATCTTTGTATGCAGATGATTTATTGCTGTATGTTGTGGACCCAGTAGAGGGGATGCCTGAGATAATGCAGACACTCAGGGAGTTTGGGGAATTTTCGGGGTACAAATTGAATGGGGAAGAGTGAGTTGTTTGTGGTGCATCCGGGGGAGCAGAGCAGGGGAATAGATGATTTACCGCTGAGGAAGGTAACAAGAGATTTCCGGTACTTCGGGATTCAGATAGCCAGGAGTTGGGGAACCTTACATAGGCTTAATTTAACAAGATTGGTGGAACAGATGGAGGAGGATTTTAAGAGATGGGACATGGTGCCCCTGTCACTGGTGGGTAGGGTGCAGGCGGTCAAAATGGTAGTCCTCCCGAGATTCCTTTTTGTGTTTCAGTGCCTTCCGGTGATGGTCACGAAGGCTTTTTTCAAGAAAATTGAGAAAAGTGTCATGAGTTTTGTGTGGGCCGGGAAGACCCCGAGAGCGAGGAGGGGGTTCTTGCAGCGTAGCAGGGATAGGGGGGGGGGGGGGGGGGGGCTGGCACTACCGAGCCTAAGTGGGCCGCCAATTTCTCAATGGTGTGTAAGTGGATGGGAGAAGGGGAGGGAGCGGCGTGGAAGAGATTGGAGATGGCGTCCTGCAAAGGAACCAGCCTACAAGCACTGGTGACGGCGCCGTTGCCGTTCTCCCCGAAGAAATACACCACAAGTCCAGTGGTGGTGGCAACACTAAAAATCTGGGGGCAGTGGAGACGACATAGGGGAAGGACGGGAGCCTCGGTGCGGTCCCCGATAAGAAATACTCATAGGTTTGTCCCGGGGAGAATGGATGGGGGATTTGGAGCATGGCAGAGAGCTGGGGTTGTGCAACTGAGAGATCTGTTCGTAGACGGGACGTTTGCGAGTCTGGGTGCGCTGACGGAAAAATATGGGTTGCCCCAAGGCAATGCATTTCGGTACATGCAACTGAGGGCTTTTGCGAGGCAACAGGTGAGGGAATTCCCGCAGCTCCCGACGCAGGAGATTCAAGATAGACTGATCTCAGGGACATGGGTGGGGGATGGTAGGGTGTCGGATATATACAGGGAAATGAGGGACGAGGGGGAGATCATGGTGGATGAGCTGAAGGGGAAATGGGAAGAAGAGCTGGGGGAAGAGATTGAGGAGGGGCTGTGGGCTGATGCCCTACGTAGGGTAAACGCGTCGTCCTCGTGCGCCAGGCTAAGCCTGATGCAATTCCAGGTTTTGCACAGGGCGCATATGACCGGAGCAAGGCTCAGTAAATTTTTCGGGGTAGAGGATTGGTGTGGGAGATGCTCGAGAAGCCCAGCAAACCACACCCACATGTTTTGGTCATGTGCGGCACTGCAGGGGTTCTGGGTGGGGGTGGCAAAGGTGCTTTCGAAGGTGGTGGGGGTCCGGGTCGAGCCAAGCTGGGGGTTGGCTATATTCGGGGTTGCAGAAGAGCCGGGAGTGCAGGAGGCGAAAGAGGCTGATGTCTTGGCCTTTGCGTCCCTAGTAGCCCGGCGAAGGATATTGCTTATGTGGAAGGAAGCCAAACCCCCGGGCGTGGAGACCTGGATAAATGACAGGGCAGGGTTTATAAAACTAGAACGGATAAAGTTTGCACTAAGGGGTTCGGCTCAAGGGTTCACCAGGCGGTGGCAACCGTTCATTGACTACCTCGCAGAACGATAAAGGAAATGGGAAGTTAACAGCAGCAACCCAGGGGGGAGGGGGGGGGGGGCTCGGTGGGTCCTCAGGGGTGTTTTTGTATAGATATTTGTACTAGGTTATGTATAATGGATTGTTTGATTTTATTTTTGGAGAGTTATTATTTTGTTATGGCAGTTGCCATTTAGTTTATATATTATTTATTTATTTGTTAAAACGGCCACTGTTATTTATATATTTTTATTGCTGTAAAAAGGAAAACCTTTGTATTGTTTTGTTTGGCCGAAAAATTTGAATAAAATATATTTAATTTTTTAAAAAATTGGTGGGAACCGAATGCCTACACCCAGGACCCACCAGCCGGTGCAAGTTAACACGATCAATCCGGGTGATGAATGGTGTGCCACCCTAATGGTCAACCGATCACCGATAACATTCCACCTGGACACTGGCGCCTCCGCCAACCTCATAGCATGGTCAGCCTTCTACGCCATGAAGGTCAGACCACCAATTCGGCCGTCCCGTTGCAGGATGGTCGACTACAACGGGAACGTTATCCCGGCCATGGGATCCTGCCAGCTCCAGGTGACACACAACACACGCACGGCCACACTCTCATTCGAGATAGTCGGCTCATCGAAGGACTCCCTGCTAGGCGCACAGGCATGCAAGGCTCTCCACCTTGTGCAACGAGTCCAGTCTCTCTCTCCAGATGGCACATCTGAATTCCCGGATGCAGAGTTCAGCGCACTGCTCCAATCGCTCCTCGCCCACAACCAGGAGGCATTCGAGGGCATGGGAACACTGGCCTACACCTACAGAATTCGGCTCAAACCGGACGCCACCCCGGTCATTCATGCACCTCGCAGGGTCCCAGCGCCACTCAAAGACTGCCTCAAGCAGCAGCTGCAGGATCTCCAGGACCAAGGGGTCCTATCCCGGTTCACGGAGCCCACGCCATGGGTCAGCTCCATGGTGTGTGCTAAGAAGCCCTCCGGCGAGCTCTGGATCTGCATTGATCCAAAAGACCTCAACAACAACATTATGAGGGAACACTACCCCATACCCAAACGGGAAGAGATCATGAGCGAAATGGCCCGGGCTAACATCTTCACGAAACTGGATGCCTCGAAGGGTTTTTGGCAGATCCAACTGGATCTGTCCAGCCGAAAGCTGTGCACCTTCAACACCCCTTTTGGCAGGTTCTGCTACAACCGAATGCCATTTGGCATCATCTCGGCATCCGAGGTTTTTCATAGGATCATGGAGCAGATGATGGAAGGCATCGAAGGGGTGCGCATCTATGTGGACGACGTCATCATCTGGTCCACCACACCACAGGAGCACATCTATCGTCTCCAGCGCGTCTTTGCGCGCATAGGCGAAAACGGCCTGTGCCTCAACCGAGCCAAGTGTTCTTTCGGCCAAACCGAGCTGAAGTTCCTGGGGGGCCACATTTCCCGGTCAGGGGTCCGTCCGGATGCAGACAAGGTGAGCGCCATTACAGCCATGCCGCAGCCGGCAGACAAGAAAGCAGTGCTACGCTTTCTAGGCATGGTCAACTTCCTGGGGAAGTTCATTCCCAACCTTGCCTCCCACACGACAGCTCTGTGCCACCTCATCAAGAAGTCCATGGAGTTCCAGTGGCTACACACACACCAGCAGGAACGGGAGGAGCTCAAACTGAAACTCACCACAGCACCGTTGTTGGCGTTTTTCGACACATCTCGCGCCACTAAAATCTCGACTGATGTCAGCCAGTCCGGCATTGGGGGCGGTGCTCCTACAGCAGGATGACACTGCGTCATGGGCCCCGGTCGCCTATGCCTCACGGGCCATGACCCCCACAGAACAGCGCTACGCGCAGATCGAAAAGGAGTGCCTGGGCTTGCTAACCGGGTTAGACAAGTTCCATGACTATGTGTATGGTCTCCCCCGGTTTACCGTTGAGACTGACCACCGCCCCCTGGTCAGCATCATTAACAAGGATCTAAACGAGATGACCCCTCGCCTCCAGCACATCCTACTTAAACTTAGGAGGTATGACTTCCAACTGGTCTACACCCCGGGTAAGGACCTTATCATTGCGGATGCCCTATCTAGAGCAGTGAGCACGCCGCCAGATTCGGAGGGGTTCGTCTGTCAGGTGAAGGCGCAGGTGGCCTTCACATCGGCAAATCTGCCAGCTGACTCCAGTCTGGCCCGTATTCGCCGAGAGACTGCGGCTGACCCCCTTCTACAATGTGTGATGCGCCACATGATGGGAGGGTGGCTCAAAGGGCAGTGTCCCGCAATTCTACAATGTCCGAGACAACTTGGCCGTCATTGATGGTGTCCTTCTAAAGCTGGACCGGATTGTGATTCCGCACAGCATGCACAAGCTGGTCCTCGACCAACTACTCGAAGGCCATCTGGGGGTCGAGAAGTGCAGACGGAGGGCCCGAGAGGCGATATACTGGCCTGGCATCAGTGATGACATTGCCAATATGGTGCTCAACTGCCCCACCTGCCAAAGGTTTCAACCGGCGCAACCTCCTAAAACGCTTCTGCCCCATGAGCTGGTGATGCCCCCCTGGACGAAGGTGGGTGTGGACCTCTTTCACGCGCTCGGCAGGGACTATGTCATCATCGTTGACTACTTTTCCAACTATCCGGAGGTCATATGCCTGCACGATTTGACATGGTCTGCTGTCATAAGGGCCTGCGAAGACACCTTCACTTGCCATGGCATTCCGATGACTGTCATGTCGGACAATGGGCCCCGTTTCGCCAGCCAGGAATGGTCATCTTTTGCTGCCTCGTATGGTTTCACACACGTGACGTCCATCCCTCTGCATCCCCAGTCCAATGGAAAGGCGGAGAAGGGCGTTCACATTGTCAAGCGGCTCCTCTGCAAGGCTGTTGCTGCTGGATTGGATTTCTGCCTAGCCCTGCTAGCCTATCGCTCGGCCCCACTAGCCACTGGCCCCTCACCAGCCCAGCTGTTGATGGGTCGCGCCCTCAGGACCACTGTGCCTTCCATTCTGGCACCCACAACCAACCATGCTCCGGTACCACACAGAATGCAACTGCAGCGCAGTTGCCAGAAGAGGGCATATGACACATGGGCAACTGCTCTTCCTGCCCTGGCCCCTGGAGACGAAGTCCGCATCCACCTACCAGAAGGTGGCTGGTCAGCACCTGCCGAAGTTCTCCGACGTGTGGCTCCCCGCTCGTTCCTGGTTCGCATGCCTGATGGATCCATTCGTAGGCGCAATCGCCGGGCTCTTCGCCTACTTCCACGCTCGCTACGGGACCTTACACCGACACCGCACCCTCCTGTTGATCCTCCTTCATCCTCCCTATCAGGCTCATGCAGTTTAGCTTACGGAGCCGTGCCTAATTCCGCACTACCTGCACCCCCAAGTACCTAAAGTGACTTCTCGCCTCGCTAATCGGCAACCCCTCCACCCGCTGGTCTTTATTTCTGATGAGAAGTCATCAACCTGAAACTGTTCCTCTCTCCAAAGATGATGTTTGACCCATGTGATGGGGTGGGGGTTGGGAAAGGCGTGGTGGTGGCAGGGGAATGCCCACCAGCACAGTCAAACCAAACGACAGTAAGGAGTCACGGTTCTGGATATTGGAAAGGGTAAATATTGCTGTGAATAAAAGAAAATCATTCATGATGAATAACCCCACTTGCTCAACTTAAATTGAATAGATTTATGATAATGCTGAAAACTCCTTCTTGCTCCAAGTACTTCTACATTTTCCTATGCCTGCTTCTGATTTTGCCCCAGTCATTATTTCACGTTTTATCAGTTTTTTCTTCTTCAATTTCTACTTTTCCTTTTCAATTTCTGACCTTCATTTCTGCCAGAACATTACAACAAGAGTTCAGAGAATGCTTTCTGCTCCCTTTGAATGAAACATTTTTTAAAAATCTGTTCGTCCCTCGACTGGTAGTACTTTTTTACACTTGCCAAAATTACAGCTGAGTTTCTGTGCTATTTAGGCCGCAGGATATGGAAGTGATTCTGAAGAAACACTGCGTTCAAAGCTTGCATATGGACCATGAAGGAGTAATACTCTGATCTGAGTGTCGATATTTCCTTCAGGCAGGTGAAACTTTATTAATTGCTCATGTTTCTATACCATATCAAGGGGCAAAAGATTTTCATTACTTATACATTTAAAAAAAAGGATTTTTCCTGGCAGGTTTAGATTAAAACAAAAACTCGCCAGTTCAGAACGAGACACGTGGCAATGGCGTGACTGTTGTGTGAAAAGTATAATTGTTGCCAGGTGTGGAGCAGGTAACCAAAGGAGAGCTTCAGTAACTTTCATCATGATATTCGGTAACACAGACATTCCGCGATTCCCCGTCCCTGAGACTAAAGGCGGGATTCTCCGTTGCCCGACGTCAAAATCGTGTTCGGCAATCAGGCAGCCAATGGGCTCCGACGCTGAAATCAGGGCAGACGCCGGTTTGGTTACAGTCAGCCATGCTCCGCCCCCTCTGAAATAGCATCATCGTGACGTCCACAGCACGCCATTTTAACGGCATTGGCGCATCATCGGCCGGCCCACCCTTGATGCTCCGCCCCCTATGGGGCGAGTTCCTGATGGCGCAGGACATGTGTGGTCTCAGCCATAGGGGAACCCGTTGTGGTGGCTGCAAACTGTGTCCAGCGCCGCCACACTCGGCCGGGATCCGCACTGCTGGCCAGGAAGGCTTCTGCGAGGGCTGGCGGGACTGGTGGAGGATGGCCAGGGGGTGGGCTAGGGAGTTGCGGATGACGGGTTGGTTCTGCGCACGGTCAGCGCCAGGTTGCACGGCGTGACCGCTGCAGGTCATCAGCCATGCACATGCGTGGCCTGGGATACAGCCATTCTCCAGCTGTTTTTGGCGTGGGAGGCAGGGGATTCATTCGGTGCTAGCCCCTCACCGGCCCCGGAATCGGTGAGGGTTTCACACCGATTCTTTGGTCGTAAAAGACCACACATGCCCCACTGGCTCCGGCACTTAGCCGCTGAAACGGAAATTCCAGCCCTAAGAGCTGACGTTGGTGTAGGATTTGTGGAGTTCTACCACAGCAAAACAGGCGCCGCACCTGGACCGTTTCCGCTACTATCATGGGGCTAGCACCGTTGCCATGTGGAACACAATTGATTTCAATGAAAAGTGGCACCAGATTCGCCAGGTCCGAGATTGATACTCAGGAGGCTGACAAGCTGCAGCTGCATATACACACTTCACTCACCACACACACCATCCCAGCCAACAAGATGGCAGCAAGGAAAACAGCACCAAGATTCACCGACACCGACCTGGTAACTCTCTTGGACGCGGTGGAGGAGACGAGGATGACCCTGTCCCCGGCCCGGGAAGGAGGCTGCCAGCTGCCGCCATCGGGCATGTCTGGGCGCAGGTGGCAGAGGCATCAGCGCAGAGGTAACATCGTCCGGACCAGCCAGTAATGCCGTAGAAAACTGCACGACCACCTCAGGGTGGCCAGGGTGAGTAGGCAGAACTGTGTCCCTGGCACCAATCCCCTTCCCACACACCCGTAAACGACCCCCTCTGCCCCAATCTGGAAGGTTGCCGAACCCCCACTCTGCAGCACATGCCAGCACCCATACTGGCCGTCATGACCGGGTGACCTGGTCACTGAGACCACCAGCTACCCACCCCATGGGCTGCATGATTCGGACAGTCTAACACTGTTGTTTTCTGCTTCCTCGTCCTCCCACCCCCAGCCAGCCTAAGAAAAGGCTGCTCGTAACCGTCGGGAGCAGGAGAAAACAGGAGAGGGGCCGTCGAACCTGCGGCAGAACAGAGGGCCCTGGTCGTGGTCGCCGAGCCAGAGGAAAGGAAGTGGTTGTTGGCTGCGGGCAAGTAAGTGAGACCCTGCTGAGTTGCGGTTCCCTGTACCAAGTGTGCCAATCCCCCTCCCAACACCACCCCTGCCCTCACATCACCATCCTCACACCACCCTCACCCTCCTCCCCACACCACCCGCAACCCCACAACCTCCACCACCCCCTGGCCCACGGTCTAATTATGCATCTTCCCTTGTGTCTTGCAGGAGCTGCTGGAGATGGGGCGGGTCCATCAGGTGTCCCCTGCCCCCAGCCAGTGCCACAGTCAGAGCCCCACCCATGAGCCAAGCAGTGATGAGGAGAGCAGCTCGGACAGCAGCCTTCCACCCAAGACTCAGTACACCCTGGAGGTCGAGTCCGATGTTGACACAGGTTTCCCGTCACAACTATCTGCAACACCCTCCACTATCTCAGAGACACTAACCTCGGTTGGGCTCTTTAGTGAAGAGGCGTCTGGGACACTATCGGGCACTGCTGCTTCACAGCGCCAGGGTCCCAGCTTCGATTCCCGGTTTGGGGCACTGTCTGTGCGGAGCCTGTGTGTCTGCATGGGTTTCCTCCGGGTGCTCCTGTTTCCTCCCACAAGTTCCGAAAGACGTGCACGTTAGACGAATTGTACATTTTGAATTCTCCCTCTGTGTACCTGAACAGGTGCTGGAATGTGGCGTTTAGGGACTTTTCACAGTAACTTCATAGCAGTGTTAATGTAAGCTTACTTGTGACAATAAAGATTATTATTATTATTACCAGATGGAGGTAGGAACTCCTGACGGGGCCCAGTAAGGCGGAGTATAAGAGCCTGTGTCTCCCTAGCTGCTGCATTCTGTACCTGTGCTGCTGGGAGAAACATCTAATCCAATAAAGCCTTCAATTGTCTTCCAATCTCGCTTCTGGAGTTTTTGATCGAGCATCAATTTATTGAACTAGATTTTAAAGATTGGAGCTCCGAATCAAGCCAGAGTGTCTGCAACTCAGTCCCCACGCGGCAAACTCAGCGGCAACCTTCAAACACTGGCTGGCGTGCTTGAAAGGGTACCTCAGGACGGCCACAACTGAACATACGGAGGACGAGAAACTGCAAGTTCTCCAGAGAGCCGAGAGATCTACACCCTCATCGAGGATGCGTACGATTTCGAGGCCGCAATGACCCTGCTGAAAGGACACTATATTTGCCCAGTAAACCAGGTCTATGCCCGACATCTGCTAGCGACGAGGCGACAAATCCCCGGGATTTCGCTGGAGGAATTCTACCATGCGCTCCTGGTGTTAGGTAGGAACTGTGACTGCCCGCAGGTTTCAGCCAGCGACCACACAGAACTTTTGATCCGGGGCACATTCATTGCAGGTATGCTGTCCTCCCAAATCCGCCAGCGGTTGCTAGAAAAAGAGACACTAGGCCTCAAGGAAGCACGGGCCCTTGCTAGCTCCCTGGATGTGGCGTCCCAAGACTCCCGCGCTTACGTACCCGACCGCGCGGCGGCCCCTTGGGCAGCGTGGAGCCCACCCGCGGCCGACCCCGATGCATCCCCCATCCCCCATAAGCTTGTGCAGCGCGGCTACCAGGCAACCCAGGGGGGCCCCGCTGCTATTTTTGCGGGCAAGCCAAGCAACCCCGGCAGCGTTGCCCGGCCCGCTCCTCCACCTGCAAAGTGTGCGACAAAAAGGGCCATTTCATGGCGGTATGCCAGACCCGGGCGGTTGCCGCGGTCTCCGGGGGCGAACCGAGACAGCCACCCCAACCCTCTCCACAAGCCACGTGCGGCCAGCGGGCATCGCCATCTTCCTGTTCCAGAGCCACGTGCAGGCCCCGGGCACCGCCACCTTGTTCCCTGGAGACCACGTGTGACGGATGGGCGTCGCCATCTTGCACACCCCCAACCATGTGCGACCAGTGGGCGCCGCCATCTTGGCTGGAGTCTCAGGACCCCAGTTCGGATGACCACACGCCGCCCGAGGAAAACCAGTCTCGGCCCCAAACACTCTCGACCGCGACCACGACCGTGCTCATCAATGGGCACGGAACAGCCTGCCTGATCGACTCCTGGAGCACAGAGAGCTTCATACACCCCAACACGGTAAGACGCTGTTCCCTTCCCATCCACCCAGTTAATCAAAAAATCCCCCTGACCTCCGGGTCTCACTTTGTAGAGATCAAAGGGTTCTGCGTAGTGAACCTCACGCTCCAGGGCCCCATGTCCTGCCCACCCTCGCCCTCCCCCGCATCCTCCTCGTCGGATGAGGCCGAGCATTCATCCTTCTCCTCCAGTACGTTGCCTCTCTGCAGTGCGATGTTGTGGAGGACGCAGCAGGCCTCCACGCTGCGGGCGAGCCTCTCAGCATCACACTGAACGGCTCCTCCAGGGGGTGAAAGGCTGACATGTTAGCATGGTACATATCCCCATGCCCAACCAGGTCCAATGGGCTACCTGGTGGCCCCGGTTGGCACTGTGGGCTCTGTCCCCGCACGTTTCCCCGCCCCCCATCCCCATCCCTGCACCCCTGGCCCTGTCTTTGTCCAGCACCATGGGGACTCTGGCCCTGGCGGCCATCCCTGATGCCAGGAGTACTATCGGATGCCTCTGTCCTGACCAGTGGTACACTCCATGCCCCTATAGGGGCTACAGTGGGTTTTGCCCTTGAATGGGCGGTGTGATGTCCCGCCGGCAGGTGGCCGCCAGGTTGGGGGGTTGGGGGTATGGGAGGGGGGGATATGTGGGTGGAGGGGTGGGGCACCCATATGGACAGTGTCACTCTGCAGAACCATGGGCCAAGGTGGATGTTCAGTGGGGTGCGCAGCAAGGTGACTGCCTTTCAGGCTGCGGCAATGGCATCCATGACTGGACACGGCCATGTCCCCTGGGTTGTCACCTCAGCCACTCAGCCCGTCCCCTCGTCACCCTTTCCTCTCCCACCCACCGGCCCTGGCAGGGCCCCATCCACCCCAGCCACCCGGCCAGTGTCCGACCAGGCAGCCCACAGTCGCGCCTCTCTGCGTCCGACCTCTTCCCTCTCCGCCATTAGTTACAACGCCGGTTTCACTATTTTTAAAAGCACAAGTGAACCGCACCATCGGGAACTCGGCCCGTCGGAGGCGGAGAATCACGGAGGCCCCATAGAACATCTGGTTAGGCCCACTAATGATATGCAAACGGCCTTTACTATACGTGCGTTCCGAAACACTTTGACACCACCGTCGAGATGACGGGGAATTGCGGTTTGACGTCAAATCGGCGCCTGCTGCGTTTTGGCTTCGGAACCGATTCTCTACCCAACCGCGTTTCCCGATTTAATCATCAGCTAACGGAGAATCCCGCCCAGAATCTTTTAAGTATACAGAAGAGTGAAATGTTTCACTATCACATGGGGAGGGGAGGGGGAGGGGAGGGTGTGCGGGGGGCGGCAGGGGGATTTCTGGAAGTATGATTGGGATGCGTTTGAGCTTGTATTTAGTTTTGAATTTGAATTCCTATTTAAAAATTCAATGATAGTCAACGTGCATTGCTTTAATTTCACACCTGCTCAGTGGGGTTGCCAGGCAACGTGGTACATGGGAGAAGAGAGAAGCCTCTAGGCTTCCGCAGGGATGTTGCATTATAATTCCTGGTGTTTTATTACCTCAGCACACTCCAGTCCAGGGAAACAGGGAGAGATAAGTCTTTAAATAAGGTTTGTACTGAAATGAGAAGCGGTTTTGTCAGCAGCTTTGAGAGAGAACATTTATAACTCAAAGGTACATTTTTGCTTTACACAGGTGATTATGCCAGAACAAGCACAAAATATAATAGAATGACTGAGTGACATTGCACAGCAAACACAATAATGTTCGATAAACAAATATTTGGGTAAACCTTGCCCCTTTATCAGGTTCTGCAGGGCTGACCTGAGGTAGATGTACACCTGATCTAGGCATTAAATTCAAACATACGAAACCAGGGGCGGGATTCGGAATCAGGAAACACAATTGGGTGGAGAATCGAGCGTCAGCCGAAAATCGTGGCCGGCCCTGGGCGCCCAACAGAATGCCACGCTCCAGTATCTTCACAGCGGTGTCAACGTGTTCTACTCCACACGTACAGTAAACACATAAAGGCATATCATTAATGGGCCCGACACGGTATTCTCCGGGGCTTCTGCGATGCTCCACCTCCGCCAGGAGGAATTACCGACGGCGAGTTTCACTTGCAGTTTTGAAATGTGGGGACCAAGCGCCCTGGCCACTGAGGGAGAGAGAGGAGGTAGGACATGTTCCTATAGGTGCAACCATGGGCTCCCGGTCCTGTCGCTGGCAGGGCTGGCTGGGGAAGAGTGGGGGGAATGGTGGCCTTCATCTTAGTCGCCGTAGACCTGGGGATGCACTGAGGCTGTACGAGTAAGAACTACTCGGGGAGGATACTGCAGCAGTGAAGCCTGACCCAGTGGAACTGGAGCGAGCCAGTGAGGACAGACAGCCGGCCGCCCAACAGGTCAAGGAGGAGGTGGGAAGGAGGCACCGCATCAGGCCTCGTATGTACCGGCAGCGCCTGTCCTTCAAGGACCTGCCAGGCGGGACATGTTGCTGAATACTCCAGCTGAGCAGAGGGACAGTGCGACTTATCTGCCCGGTCATGGTACACCTGGCACCGTGGGGGAATGGGGGAGGACACCTGCTCCCAGTGGCCATCAAGGTAACGGTCCCCCTGAACTTTCATGCCAACGGTTTCTTCCAGGAGGCGAGTGGGAACCTGTCCGGTATCTCATAGACCTCTGTGTGCCAACACGGAAGCCTTATATGCCTGGTTGGCACAATATATCAAATTCAATGTGGACCGAGCCCACCAGGTTGCCCAGGCAGTGGGGTTCACCGCAATCGCCAGGATGCCCCAGGTCCAGGGGGTGATCAGCGGAATGCATGTCCCCTACAAGAAGCGGCCCGTGAAGGCTCTGGAGCTCCGCTGCAATGGTGCCCTGTGACAGGGCAATTCTCAGCCACTGCCCACACAGATTGCCCCAGGCCTTTGACATCCTGACCCATGGCCGGTACATTCAACCCCAAGGCTTCCACCACCGATGCCACCCGTGCATTGTCGACCTGGGTGGCACGCATGGTCGGCACCACCTCCTGCCCTCCTCCAACTCCTCCAACTGCACCTGCAAGCACTGAATGGTTGCTGACACCCCCTCATGTAGTCCCCAGCTCTGCACATGCATCTTCATTATCGATGGGCCCTCCCTTTCCAGACACCCGAGATCCACCTGTATGGCAGCTAGTCCCTGGGGTTGATCGCCCTCTGACCGTCCGTCCTCTCGGGGTTCCTACCTCCAACTGTACTTGTGTGAAGCGCACCAGATAGTGCCCCAGAAGCCTCTTCACTAGCATGTCCAACCAAGGTGAGTGTCTCTGGGATGGTGGAGGGTGTGGAGACAGCTGTGATGGTAAGTCAATGTCGGCCCTGGACTGGTGCTCCGGGTTGTCTCGGGCCGGCGTTTGGGGGCTCGCATCACTGCCTGTGTGCTCTTCCTCGCTGCTATCAGTTTGGGGTTGGGGTTGTGGTTGAGGTCAGGGCGGGGGACACCAGGAGAGCCCGCCTCATTACCAGGTGATCCTGCAAGACACAGGACATGACGCATGATTGGATCGGGGGTTGGGGTGGAGTGGGAGAGGGAAGAGGAGGTGGAGTCATGAGGGTGTGGTGTGGGGGTGGTGTGGTTGTGTGGGGTGATAGGGTAGTGGGGTGGGGTGGGGTGTTGGGGTAGTGGGGTGGTGTGGGCGTGTAGCGGGTGGTGCCACGCATGCTATAGGGGCACTGCAACACAGCAGGGGCTCACTTGCTTGCCCAATGCCGACCACCGCTTCAGCGACTGCCCTACCTCCGGGCCCATCCGACAAGGTCCAGTGACCACTGCTCCGGTGGTCCCCACCCATCTTCTCTCTCTCTCTGCAGTTGTGCACCGCCATTTCCTGGGGGGGTGGAGGCAGAGACAGAAAGCGCAGAGTGTTAGACAGTCGGACGCGGGCAGCACAGATGGTGGCAGATTGTGGCCTTTGTGAACAAGGCACCGCACCATGGCAGGTGGTATTGGTGCTGGCATGTGGTGCAGGGTGGGGTGCACGCATACTGCCGGCGGATGGGGTTCAGTCAACCTCTGGGTCGGGGGGCGTGGCGAGGGTTATGGGTGAGTAGGACAGGGATTGGTGCCAGGGACATGGTACCGCTACTCACCCTGGCCACCCTGAGGAGGTCGCGCAGGTTCTTCTGGCACGGCTACAGTGTTGGCGGTGTGGCCTACGGCTCACGATCTGCCACCCGCGCCCAGGCCCAGTGTATGTCAGCAGGTGGCAGCCTCCTTCCCACCCCGGGGAATAGGGTGGCCCGCAGCTCCTTCACGGTATCCAGCAGGGTCTCGGACTCTGCGTCCGTGAATCAGGGTGCTGCTCTTCATGCTGCCATCTTGTTGGCTGGATGAGTGTGGGCGGGGGGGGGAAGCTGAAATGCAGCTGCAGCTTGTCAGCCTCTCGAGTGGCAATTCCGACCCTGGCGAATCGGACACCCTTTGTCATTGGATTTGATTGGGTTCCACCTGGTGCCAGTGCTAGCCCATTAACGGATCATGAATTGCTCCGGGACCGGCGTCAATTTAGTTGTCGTAGAAATCCACCGATTCAATCCCGGCGTCAGCACTTAGTGGCGAAGTGCCGGCTCGAACGGAGAACTCGCGGGGATTCTACGACAAATAAATCGGAGTCGGCCGCTCACCGATTCCGAGGGGCTAGCAGCGACGCCGGGTGAAACTCCCGGCTCCCACGCCGGAAACATGTCCCTAGCCGCGCATGTGCAGGGCTGACGACCTGCAGAGGTCATGGCGTACAACATGGCGCCAGCTGTGCATGGACCTGACCCACCATGCGTGACCCCACATGTCACCACTTGGCCACCCTCCACCAGTCCCCCCGGCCCTCGCGGAAGACCGCCCGGCCAGCAGCACGGATCCCGGGCGAGTGCGCCGGCCCCGATTTGGGTGAGGGAGTCGATTCTCCGCCCAATCCCCGATTACGATGTTTCTCAAAAGGAGAATCCTGCTTGTATTCCCATTATGATGCATCTTTAACTCAGGGATAAATGTTCTAGTTTATTAGATTTTCCTACACAACATAGAAATAACCAATTCACTTTACAATATTTTCCTCTGGGTGTATTGTACCCTGTCGAATCATTGGGTACTTGGGTAGGGTGCTCTTTCCAAGAGCCGGTGCCGACTCGATGGGCCGAATGGCCTCCTTCGACACTGTAAATTCTATGATAATCTATGATTAACTGCTTGTTTAGCTGGGTTGTGATCCAAGAATTTTCAAACTGGCACTTTCTGCCTACTATTTCTCAAAATACTAACTCAAATATAAATGTTTTGGCAAGCTAGTTTATTATGTGCTTGTCTGGATTCAAATGTATTAATCCAAGCTAATTCCTGTTTTAGAAATAGCCCAAGATTTCATAAGTGTTCTGCATCACACATCAAAGTGGGTTCAACTCCTTCTTTTTCTTCGGCGATCACTCAGTAATGAGTATAATTGTCCAGCTAAGAAACTCCTTATTGCTGGTCATGAGTTCTGTGACCTTACGTGGCTGATGAGCCCGATCCTAGAGCTACATCTTCAACCGTACACTTGGCAGGTGTTTCTGGAAGGTGGGTTTGAACTCGAGATCATAGAACATAGAACGTACAGTGCAGAAGGGGGCCATTCGGCCCATCGAATCTGCACCAACCCACTTAAGCCCTCACTTCCACCCTATCCCCCTAACCTAATAACCCATCCTAACCATTTTGGACAATAAGGGCCATTTATCATGGCCAATCCACCTAACCTGCACATCTTTGGGCTGTGGGAGGAAACCGGAGCACCCGGAGGAAACCCACACAGACACGGGGAGAACATTCAGACTACGCACAGACAGTGGCCCAGCAGGGAATCGAACTTGAGATCCTGGCGCTGTGAAGCCACAGTGCTATCCACTATGCTACCGTGCTACCCCAAAACGGGCTGGTATTCTTTTATCAGACTCCTTTTCCTGGCCTCCTCTCGCCGTTGTGTGTCCTTGAAGAATTGTGTCCCTTCAATTCTGAGGATCCTCCAATTAGGTCTCTTCTGAGCAAGAATCTCCCTGGCATTGACGTCTGTGTTGCATTCTTGAGGCAAGACTTCAGGGTGTCGTTGAAGAGCTTCCTTTGCCCTCCTCTTGTTCGTCAGCCTTCTATGAGCTGAGGAAAGAAGCTTTGCTTTGGCAGTCAGGACTCTGGGTTGGCCCAGCGGATCTGCTTTCGGATGATCATGGCCTTGATGCTGGTGCTCTTGGCTTCTTCAAAGCCATTGATGTTAGTACGACTATCCACCCAGCTGGTGCACAGAACCCGGGCTGGATTCTCCAATTTTGCGGCTATGTCCCCCTGCTGACGTGGGAACGGCGGCGCTTTACGACAGAAAAAATGGCGTAAAACAGCCACCGATCCATTGTTTGGCTGGGGGCTAGCATCAAGGCAGCGTAGAGCACCCGGCTTTGATATGGCTCAGCGAATTGCCGGGTCCGTGGCCGCGCATGCGGACGGCAGCGGCCTGCTGCGGCGTGCCGTGCAACATGGCGCCGGCTTCTCGACGACCAGGCCTGCGAAATAGTGCCCCCTCTTTGCGGAAAATGGAGGGGGGGTTGTGGAAGCCTTGTGGCAGACATGTCCACGTGTACTGCTGCGCTTTAAAGGTGAAGGCAAATTTGTACTGCACACCTTTGCCAATGGAATGGACCAGAATCCATTACTGACATCCAAAACCGTAAAGAATCGGGAATTGAGTCCCTGCTTGAGCATGGTCTCGGGACTTGTTGCTACTGTGGGGGCTGCTGCGGGGGTGACTTTGTTGAGTTCCCGGTAATCGATGGTCAGTCGCCATGATCCATCGGGCTTTCTCACTGGCCCAATCGGGGCATTATTAGTGGAGGCTACTGATCTAAGTACGCCCTGCTCTAATAAGCTTGCTATTACCTTGGAGATTTCTCCCTCTGCCTCTTGGGGAAATCCGTACTGTTTCTGGGGTCTAGGGTGGGGTCCTGTTAGTTGTACGGAGCCAGTCATCCGTCCACAGTCGTGCTTGTGGGTTGCGAATGCTGCCCTGTTCTGCCCTAACCTGCTTGTCCGTACTAAGCGTGGTGGGTTGAACCAAAATTTGCCTACTGCGCTAATGTTGTTCATGTACTCTCCTATGTTGAGCGTTGCGGGGGCTCTTGCGGATTTTGCCATCTTCCAGACACACTGGTTGACTGGATCGAATGAAAGGTGGTGGGAATTGATGAAATCAATTCCCAGAATGTGTTCTGCTGTGTGGGGCAGGTCAACTAAAACCATGGGGTGCTTGGTGGTGATGGTGCCGATTTGAATGGGTACAGGGGCTGTGATGTGTCCCTGTTGTGAGTGGCCTGTAAAGCCGCTGAGGGTGATAGTGGCTGTAGTGGACCACGTGTCTTTTTGAAACATGGTGGGGGAATTTATTGTGGTGCGGGACCCTCCTGTGTCCCAGAGAAATTCGATGGGCTGCCCCCGAATTTTTGCTGCAACTACCGGTCGTCCTGACCTATCCCAAAGGGTGTCGCGGACCCAACTGGGGGAGCCCGTACACCGTCAGTCCGTTCCGGTCAAGTCCGTCTGATCTGAACGGGCACTAACGCTATGAATGGGCTCTGTCTTTTTCTTAATCAAAGTGCCTGTCCGCTGGGCTATCTGTGGCTTTTTAGGGGCATTGCACTCTCTTGCAAAGTGTCCCAACTGTCCGCAGTTGTAACACTCCTGTGACTTGGGTGGGGGGCTGTTCTTTCCCTCATTTACCCATGCGGGGTTGTGGTGTGTTGTCTTTACTGCCTGCATATCTGCGGCGGCCTGCTTTTCCTCGCTATCCTTAACTGCAGATTTGCTCTGAACAGATTGCTCCCAAGTGCGGGACAATCTTTTCACTACCCACTTCTCGTTATGGGCCGCCTCTGAGGGATCATAACTCGTACAGGCTTTCTGTCCTGTTTCTGTGGCTTGGGAGATAAGGGTGCGGGTCCATTTGGCCATGTTGTCTGGGGACAAATGGGCACGGTCTACGTCTCCAAAGACTGCTGCAAAGTGAATCCACAGGCGTCCAGCAAACGCTGTGGGGTGCTCGGATTTCTTTTGCCTACATTTGTTGAGGCCATCTACAGGGTCACCCCGGTTATACCCGATCGCGTCTAGGATCGCGGTATGCATTTCTGCAAGGGTGCCTCCTCCTACATTCTGTGGGTCGGGAAGGGCTGCTTCTACCGACAGATCAAAACTTAAAACCATGAGCTTTACATGCTCTCGCTCATCCAGGCCGTACATGGTCGCCTGATGCTTAACTGTGGCAAAGAAATGGTGGGGGTCTTAGGTGGGGAGGAACGGTGTGATCTTATCGCACGCGTCCCGTAACTGGGTTACTGTTAAGGGGGTGGAATATAGAAATTCCGCATCGTCCGATGTGGCTGTGCGGTGGGTGGTGACTGGGTTCATTGGAGCCTGAACTACCTGCTGTGTGGAGGGTTAGGGCGCTTTTCTCTTTTGTGGCTTTCCCTGCGCACATGTTCCCTGAACATATCTCTGCGCTGTTTCATTCAGTTCTTCCCAATCAGGGCCATCTTCCTGATCTAATTTTTCCGCGTCGACTGGCGCCAAAGACGGCGCCAATCAGACGGGCATCGCGCCGGCCCAAAGGTGCGGAATGCACCGCATCTTTGGCGGCCTAACCCCAACATTGAGGGGCTAGGCCGACGCCGGAGGGATTTCCGCCCCGCCAGCTGGCGGAAATGGCATTTGTTTCCCCGCCAGCTGGCGCGGAAATGCGGAGCATGCGCGGGAGCGTCAGCGGCCGCTGACAGTTTCCCGGCGCATGCGCGGGAGCGTCAGCGGCCGCTGAAAGTTTCCCGCGCATGCGCAGTGGGGAGAGCCTCTTCCGCCTCCGCCATGGTGGAGGCCGTAGCGGAGGCGGAAGGGAAAGAGTGCCCCCACGGCACAGGCCCGCCCGCGGATCGGTGGGCCCCGATCGCGGGCCAGGCCACCGTGGGGGCACCCCCCGGGGTCAGATCGCCCCGCGCCCCCCCCCCCCCAGGACCCCGGAGCCCGCCCACGCCGCCTGGTCCCGCCGGTAAATACCAGGTTTGCTTTACGCCGGCGGGACAGGCAATTTCTGGGCGGGCCTTCGGCACATCCGGGCCGGAGAATTGAACGTGGGGTCCCGCCAACCGGCGCGGCCCGATTCCCGCCCCCGCCCAAACTCCGGTACCGGAGACTTCGGCGGGGGCGGGGGCGGGATTCACGGCGGCCAACGGCCATTCTCCGACCCGGCGGGGGGTCGGAGAATGACGCCCCTGATTCCTCATTGTCACAGAATTCATTCCATAGGGGCCATTCTTTCCCTTTGAGATATTTCCTGATCTCTTCCTCCCAAATGGGACATTGTCCCACTCTACTGCTGCTGGTCGCTGCGACCGCAAATTCCTCAGGGTTCATGAGGCGCTGCATTGCCTGCATTACCATCCTTCCTATCCGAATGCTTCTTTTAAATTTGGAACAGGGGAGCTAAGGCGGTGCTGTAAATACGGGTACGGCTTTCGCTACTTTCCGATATACAAACTTCCGACAGTTTTGACGCAACAAAAATCTATCAGTTTTACCTTATAGCCCTGTTAGTTACGTATGCATACACACACTTCCGAATTATGACTATTGATCAGAACTGCTTGAACACTTGTGGTTTTCTGTTTCCAATTGGATCTCTAATTCAAATTCTTGGGTTCTCCCGGAGTGGTTTTCCACTTCTAGATCGGATCCCGTCAGGATGTCGCCAAATGTTGTCGCTAACTTTTGCCTTAGTTTAATTGCTCTGTTCTATCACCTTTGCTCTTGAGTCGCCAGGTATCTTTCTGATACCGCCACGTGGTTCAAGGCCGAGTAATGATCAATAATCCAATACACCGCTTATTAAGAGCTAAATCAAAGCACATTTATTATATACAGTAATCAATACTCATGCATAAATTCTACGTCTAAGCTACTTCCTACAACTAACAGGCCAATACTTAACTTGGAAATGGCCCACCAGGTCAGGGAAACGAATGGCCTTTTGTTCGGGTTCTGAGCCTGCGGGATTCAAAGCTGGTACAGATTGATAGCTAGGAGCGCCTAGCTCGTTGCGAGCGTTGAAGTAAGACTTACGGGATGTTTTGCGATGGCTGGACCGGTCACTGTCAAGGGTTGGTCTGTGTTGCTGAGTGACCCAGTCAGAAGAAGAAGCAGAAGGGTGCAGGAGGATGCTGAAGGTGTGCAGAAGGGTAGCAGCAGAAGGGCTAGCAGCAGAAGGGTTGATTTGAACTTGGACTCTATTCTTATAGTCCACAGGGGCTTCCCGCCTTTCGGGGCGGACCCTATACCTGGTTCCAAGTGATTGGACTTTGTCCCAATCGCTTGGCTCGATATTCTCCAATGCTGGAGCGATTCCTTGATCGATGGGCGGTCTTGAGGTGATCGTTCACCTCCCTTTGTGTAGGCTTCTGCTGGCACCGATGAGTCTGGGTTGGCTTTGTGTCTAAAATGTTGCAGATTGTTCCAGGGAATTGCTCATTAGTATGCAGCTGGCTGGTGTTTTGTTGTACTGATGGTTACTGGTATCGATCTTGTCTGGCCTTCCCAGATGTGAATACACAGTCAACCTGCAGCTGCTTGTTTTAGTCCTGTTGGCTGATTTTCCCATCAGCCTTTGCCGTTCGCCATTTTAAATCGGGGTTAGCCATTCTAAATCGGGAGTTAGCCATTTTAACTGGCTACAACGGTGAACTAGTTTGAGTGTGATACCAGACACCTCACCCCCAATTCTCTACTCACCAACACTCTTACACTCCTTCGGCCACTGTCACTAACCTATTGGGCACAATGCAAAAAGAAGAGCAAACACAACACAGAGTCTAATCCTAAATTATAAATTCATTCAGTTGCCTTTTTGTGCATTGCCTGGACTGACATGTGAAGAATTGTAAATTGGCTGCAAAATCAGAGGGCTGCTAGTGCTCGTAACACTGTGACTGTTCTTTCAGAGAATTGAATAAAAAGCAAAAAACAGGCTACAAGAATCAAATGTGCAAAAATATTATTGCTGCATATCTTGTAGATTAAAAATTGATTTTACACACTTCCTAATGTAGATTATCATTTTATTTTATGAGGTGAATTGTCCTGATCTGCAGTGTCCTGCTTGGAAGGGTGGTGGAAGTAGATTCAATGACATTTTAAAATAAATTTAGAGTACCCAATTATTTTTTTGCCCATTAAGGGGCAATTTAGCGTGGCCAATCCACCTATCCTGCACATCTTTGGGTCGTGGGGGCGAAACCCACGCAGACACGGGGAGAATGTGCAAACTCCACACGGACAGTGACCGAGGGCTGGGATTTGAACCCATATCCTCAGTGCTGTAGTCCTAGTGCTAACCAATGCGCCACGTGCCGTCCCAGCAGTTTCAACGATAACTTTTAAAAAGGAATTGGATACATAATTGAAGAGGAACGTTTTTCAGGTCTATGGGGAAAGAATTGGAAAATGGGACTAATTCGATCACCAGCACAGATATGGGCGGGATTCTGTGGTCGCCGACGCCGAAATCGCATGCGGTGAACGGCCAGACAATCCCCGTTAGTGCTGAAATCGGGGGTGGCGCCACTTTTGTCCCGCTCTGCCCCATCAAAAACGGCATACTTGGGTAGTACGCCGCACGCCGTATGGATGGCCTCTGGGCATCACCCGAGGCCCGTCCTCGACGCTTCGCCTCCGATGGGCTGGTTTCCTTATGGCGCGGAACACATGTTTCTTTTTGTGGATCCCGCATGACGGCTGCGGACTGTGTCTAGCACTGCCACAGTCGGGGGGGGGGGGGGGGGGGGGGGGCAGCCATTTTGATGGCGGGGGAGGCTTCGGCGAGGGCCGGGGAAACTGGTGGGGGTGATCCAGGGGTGGTGGTGATGGGGGTTACCGGGTGACGTTATTTGGCAGGCCGGGTCCGCACGCGGCCGATGCCATATAGCACGGCACGGCACGGCCACCGCAGGCTGCCACCGTGCGCGAGCGCGGCCATGGACCCGGCAATTCTCCGGACGTATCCACAGGTATCCCCCACCAGACGGAGGATCGGTGCAGCTGTAAAATGCCACTGTTCCCATGCCGGCGTCAGCACTTATTCTGCAAATCGGAGAATCCAGCCCATGAAGAACCAAAGAATCTCCTTTTGTGCTGTGGGATCCTGCGGTTCTGTAATCTCACAAAGAAGTGAACCGGCTCTGAAATTTCAATCCGTCAGCTCACATCACGCAGTTAAATATTCAACACTGAGAAGATGTTAAAATCCTAGAACAAGTCACTACACATTTCTCCTCATCAGTTAAATGTGTTTCGCCATATTCAGTTGTGCTGCCCACTCAAATATTGTATGGTGATGGACCCTTCGAACTCATTGAATGACAGCTCAGGGGGCAGTGGTGTTGGACAGTCGGGTGGGGTGACAGGACAGGGGGCAGTGTTGTTGGAGTGTGGGACGGGTGACAGGACAGGGGGCAGTGTTGTTGGAGTGTGGGGTGGGTGACAGGACGGGCCAGTGTTGCTGGAGTGTGGGGTGGGTGACAAGACAGAGGGCAGTGGTGTTGGAGTGTGGGGTGGGTGACAGGACAGGGGGCCGTGTTGTTGGAGTGTGGGGTGTGTGACAGGACGTGGCAGTGTTGTTGGAGTGTGGGGTGGGTGATAGGACAGAGGGCAGTGGTGTTGGAGTGTGAGGTGGGTGACATGACTGGGGGCAGTGGTGTTGGATAGTGGGGCGGGTGGCAGGACTGGGGCAGTGGTGTTGGAGTGTGGGGTGGGTGACAGGTCTGGGACAGTGGTGTTGGCGTGTGGGGCGGGTTATAGGACAGGGTGCAGTGGTGCTGGAGTGTGAGGTGCGTAACAGGACAGGGGGCAGTGGTGCTGGAGTGTGGGGTGGGTGACAGGACTGGGGCAGTGGTGTTGGAGTGTGGGGTGGGTGACAGGACTGGGGCAGTGGTGTTGGAGTGTGGGGTGGGTGACAGGACAGGGGGCAGTGTTGTTGGAGTGTGGGGTGGGTGACAGGACTGGGGCAGTGGTGTTGGAGTGTGGGGTGGGTGACAGGACTGGGGCAGTGGTGTTGGAGTGTGGGGTGGGTGACAGGACGGGGCAGTGTTGCTGGAGTGTGGGGTGGGTGACAAGACAGGGTGCAGTGGTGTTGGAGTGTGGGGTGGGTGACAGGACGTGGCAGTGTTGTTGGAGTGTGGGGTAGGTGACAGGACTGGGGCAGCGTCTTTGGAGTGTGGGGTGGATGACAGGTCTGGGACAGTGGTGTTGGCGTGTAGGGCGGGTGATAGGACAGGGGGCAGTGGTGCTGGAGTGTGAGGTGCGTAACAGGACAGGGGGCAGCGGTGTTGGAGTGTGGGGTGGGTGACAGGATGGGGCAGTGTTGTTGGAGTGTGGGGTGGGTGACAGGACAGAGGGCAGTGGTGCTGGAGTGTGAGGTGCGTAACAGGACAGGGGGCAGTGGTGTTGGAGTGTGGGGTGGGTGACAGGACAGGGGCAGTGTTGTTGGAGTGAGGGGTGGGTGACAGGATGGGGCAGTGTTGTTGGAGTGTGGGGTGGCTGACAGGACTGGGGCAGCGGTGTTGGAGTGTGGGGTGGGTGACAGGACAGGGGGCAGTGGTGTTGGATAGTGGGGCGGGTGGCACGACTGGGGCAGTGTTGCTGGAGTGTGGGTGGGTGATAGGACAGGGGGCAGTGGTGTTGGAGAGTGGGGAGGGTGACAGGACAGGGGGCAGTGGTGCTGGAGTGTGGGTGGGTGATAGGACAGGGGGCAGTGGTGTTGGAGTGTGGGTGGGTGATAGGACAGGGGGCAGTGGTGTTGGAGAGTGGGGAGGGTGACAGGACAGGGGGCAGTGGTGCTGGAGTGTGGGTGGGTGATAGGACAGGGGGCAGTGGTGTTGGAGTGTGGGTGGGTGATAGGACAGGGGGCAGTGGTGTTGGAGTGTGGGGGGGGTGACAGGACAGGGGGCAGTGGTGCTGGAGTGTGGGGTGGGTAGCAGGACAGGGGGCAGTGGTGTTGGAGTGTGGGGAGGGTGACAGGACAGGGGGCAGTGGTGTTGGAGTGTGGGTGGGTGACAGGACAGGGGCCAGTGGTGCTGGAGTGTGGGGTGGGTAACAGGACAGGGGGCAGTGGTGTTGGAGTGTGGGGAGGGTGACAGGACAGGGGGCAGTGGTGCTGGAGTGTGGGGTGGGTGACAGGACTGGGGCAGTGGTGTTGGAGTGTCGGGTGGGTGATAGGACAGGGGGCAGTGGTGTTGGCGTGTGGGGTGGGTGATAGGACAGGGGGCAGTGGTGTTGGATAGTGGGGTGGGTGACAGGACAGGGGGCAGTGATGTTGGAGTGTGGGGTGGGTGACAGGACAGGGGGCAGTGGTGCTGGAGAGTGGGGTGGGTGACAGGACAGGGGCAGTGGGGTTGGAGTGTGGGGTGGGTGACAGGACAGAGGGCAGCGGTGTTGGAGTGTGGGGTGGGTGACAGGACTGGGGCAGTGGTGTTGGAGTGTGGGGTGGGTGACAGGACTGGGGCAGTGGTGTTGGAGTGTGGGGTGGGTGACAAGACAGAGGGCAGTGGTGTTGGAGTGTGGGGCAGGTGACAGGAAAGGGGGCAGTGGTGTTGGAGTGTGGGGTGGGTGACAGGACTGGGGCAGTAGAGTTGGTGTGTGGTGCGGTTGACAGGGCAGGGGCAGTGTTGTTGTAGTGTTGGGTGGGTGACAGGACAGGGGGCAGTGGTGTTGGAGTGTGGGGTGGGTGACAGGGCAGGGGGCAGTGGCATTGGAGTGTGGGGTGGGTGGCAGGACTGGGGCAGTGGTGTTGGTGTGTGGGGTGGGTGACTGGACAGGGGGCAGTGGTGTTGGCGTGTGGGGTGGGTGATAGGACAGGGGGCAGTGGTGTTGGATAGGGGGTTGGGTGTCATGACAGGGGGCAATGGTTTTGGAGTGCAGGGTGGGTGATAGGACAGGGGGCAGTGGTGTTGGTTAGTGGGGTGGGTGACAGGACAGAGGGCAGTGGTGTTGGTGTGTGGGGTGGGTGACAGGACAGGGACAGTGTTGCTGGAGTGTGGGGTGGGTGACAGGACAGAGGGCAGTGGGGTTGGAGTGTGGGGTGGGTGACAGGACAGGGGGCAGTGGTGTTGGAGTGTTGGGTGGGTGACAGGACAGGGGGCAGTGGTGTTGGAGTGTGGGGTGGGTGACAGGACAGGGGGCAGTGGCATTGGAGTGTGGGGTGGGTGACAGGACTGGGGCAGTGGTGTTGGTGTGTGGGGTGGGTGACTGGACAGGGGGCAGTGGTGTTGGCGTGTGGGGTGGGTGATAGGACAGGGGGCAGTGGTGTTGGATAGTGGGTTGGGTGTCAGGACAGGGGGCAGTGGTGTTGGAGTGCAGGGTGGGTGATAGGACAGGGGGCAGTGCTGTTGAATAGTGGGGTGGGTGACAGGACAGAGGGCAGTGGTGTTGGAGTGTGTGGTGGGTGACAGGATAGGGGGCAGTGGTGCTGGAGTGTGGGGTGGGTTACAGGACTGGGGCTGTGGTGTTGGAGAGTGGGGTGGGTGACAGGACAGGGACAGTGTTGCTGGAGTGTGGGGTGGGTGACAGGACAGAGAGCAGTGGGGTTGGAGTGTGGGGTGGGTGACAGGACCGGGGGCAGTGTTGTTGGAGTGTGGGGTGGGTGACAGGACAGGGGGCCGTGTTGTTGGAGTTTGGGGTGTGTGACAGGACGTGGCAGTGTTGTTGGAGTGTGGGGTAGGTGACAGGACTGGGGCAGCGGTTTTGGAGTGTGGGGTCGGTGACAGGACAGGGGGTAGTGGTGTTAGAGTGTGGGGTGGGTGACATGACAGAGGGCAGTGGTGTTGGAGTGTGGGGTGGGTGACATGACTGGGGGCAGTGGTGTTGGATAGTGGGGCGGGTGGCAGGACTGGGGCAGTGGTGTTGGAGTGTGGGGTGGGTGACAGGTCTGGGACAATGGTGTTGGAGTGTCGGGTGGGTGACAGGACAGGGGGCAGTGGTGAAGGAGTGTGGGGGTGGGTGACAGGACAGAGGGCTGTGTTGTTGGAGTGTGGGGTCGGTGACAGGACGGGGCATTGTTGCTGCAGTGTGGGGTGGGTGACAGGACTGGGGCAGTGGTGTTGGAGTGTGGGGTGGGTGACAGGACAGGGGGCAGTGCTGCTGGATTGTGGGGTGGGTTACAGGACTGGGGCAGTGGTGTTGGAGTGTGGGGTGGGTGACAGGACAGGGACAGTGTTGCTGGAGTGTGGGGTGGGTGACAGGACAGAGGGCAGTGGGGTTGGAGTGTGGGGTGGGTGACAGGACTGGGGCAGTGGTGTTGGTGTGTGGGGTGGGTGACTGGACAGGGGGCAGTGGTGTTGGCGTGTGGGGTGGGTGATAGGACAGGGGGCAGTGGTGTTGGATAGTGGGTTGGGTGTCAGGACAGGGGGCAGTGGTGTTGGAGTGCAGGGTGGGTGATAGGACAGGGGGCAGTGGTGTTGGAGAGTGGGGTGGGTGACAGGACAGAGGGCAGTGGTGTTGGAGTGTGGGGTGGGTGACAGGACAGGGGGCAGTGGTGCTGGAGTGTGGGGTGTGTTACAGGACTGGGGCAGTGGTGTTGGAGTGTGGGGTGGGTGACAGGACAGGGACAGTGTTGCTGGAGTGTGGGGTGGGTGACAGGACAGAGGGCAGTGGGGTTGGTGTGTGGGGTGGGTGACAGGACAGGGGGCAGTGGTGTTGGAGTGTGGGGTGGGTGACAGGACAGAGGGCAGTGGTGTTGGAGTGTGGGGTGGGTGACAGGACAGGGGGCCGTGTTGTTGGAGTGTGGGGTGTGACAGGACGTGGCAGTGTTGTTGGAGTGTGGGGTAGGTGACAGGGCTGGGGCAGCGGTTTTGGAGTGTGGGGTGGGTGACAGGACAGGGGGCAGTGGTGTTAGAGTGTGGGGTGGGTGACAGGACAGAGGGCAGTGGTGTTGGAGTGTGGGGTGGGTGACAGGACAGAGGGCAGTGTTGTTGGAGTGTGGGGTGGGTGACAGGTCTGGGACAGTGGTGTTGGAGTGTCGGGTGGGTGACAGGACAGGGGGCAGTGGTGTTGGAGTGTGGGGAGGGTGACAGGACAGGGGGCAGTGGTGCTGGAGTGTGGTGCTGGGTGACAGGACAGAGGGCAGTGTTGTTGTAGTGTGGGGTCGGTGTCAGGACGGGGCAGTGTTGCTGCAGTGTGCGGTGGGTGACAGGACAGGGGGCAGTGGTGCTGGAGTGTGGGGGTGGGTGACAGGACAGGGGGCAGTGTTGTTGGAGTGTGGGGTCGGTGACAGGACGGGGCAGTGTTGCTGCAGTGTGGGGTGGGTGACAGGACAGAGGGCAGTGGTGTTGGAGTGTGGGGTGGTTGAGAGGACAGGGGGCAGTGTTGTTGGAGTGAGGGGTGGGTGACAGGACTGGGGCAGCCGTGTTGGAGTGTGAGGTGGGTGACAGGACTGGGGCAGTGGTGTTGGAGTGTGGGGTGGGCGACAGGACAGGGGGCAGTGGTGTTGGAGTGTGGGGTGGGTGACAGGACAGGAGGCAGTGGCATTGGAGTGTGTGGTGGGTGACAGGACTGGGGCAGTGGTGTTGGAGTGTCGGGTAGGTGATAGGACAGGGGGCAGTGGTGTTGGCGTGAGGGGTGGGTGATAGGACAGGGGGCAGTGGTGTTGGATAGTGGGGTGGGTGACAGGACAGGGGGCAGTGGTGTTGGAGTGCAGTGTGGGTGATAGGACAGGGGGCAGTGGTGTTGGATAGTGGGGTGGGTGACGGGACAGAGGGCAGTGATGTTGGAGTGTGGGGTGGGTGACAGGACAGGGGGCAGTGGTGCTGGAGAGTGGGGTGGGTGACAGGACTGGGGCAGTGGGGTTGGAGTGTGGGGTGGGTGACAGGACAGAGGGCAGCGGTGTTGGAGTGTGGGGTGGGTGACAGGACTGGGGCAGTGGTGTTGGAGTGTGGGGTCGGTGACAGGACGGGGCAGTGTTGCTGCAGTGTGGGGTGGGTGACAGGACAGAGGGCAGTGGTGTTGGAGTGTGGGGTGGTTGAGAGGACAGGGGGCAGTGTTGTTGGAGTGAGGGGTGGGTGACAGGACTGGGGCAGCCGTGTTGGAGTGTGAGGTGGGTGACAGGACTGGGGCAGTGGTGTTGGAGTGTGGGGTGGGCGACAGGACAGGGGGCAGTGGTGTTGGAGTGTGGGGTGGGTGACAGGACAGGAGGCAGTGGCATTGGAGTGTGTGGTGGGTGACAGGACTGGGGCAGTGGTGTTGGAGTGTCGGGTAGGTGATAGGACAGGGGGCAGTGGTGTTGGCGTGAGGGGTGGGTGATAGGAAAGGGGGCAGTGGTGTTGGATAGTGGGGTGGGTGACAGGACAGGGGGCAGTGGTGTTGGAGTGCAGTGTGGGTGATAGGACAGGGGGCAGTGGTGTTGGATAGTGGGGTGGGTGACGGGACAGAGGGCAGTGATGTTGGAGTGTGCGGTGGGTGACAGGACAGGGGGCAGTGGTGCTGGAGAGTGGGGTGGGTGACAGGACTGGGGCAGTGGGGTTGGAGTGTGGGGTGGGTGACAGGACAGAGGGCAGCGGTGTTGGAGTGTGGGGTGGGTGACAGGACTGGGGCAGTGGTGTTGGAGTGTGGGGTGGGTGACAAGACAGAGGGCAGTGGTGTTGGAGTATGGCGCAGGTGACAGGAAAGGGGGCAGTGGTGTTGGAGTGTGGGGTGGGTGACAGGACTGGGGCAGTGGAGTTGGTGTGTGGTGCTGTTGACAGGGCAGGGGCAGTGTTGTTGTAGTGTGGGGTGGGTGACAGGACAGGGGGCAGTGGTGTTGGAGTGTGGGGTGGGTGACAGGATTGGGGCAGTTGTGTTGGAATGCGGGGTGGGTGACAGGACAACGGCAGTCGTGTTGGTGTGTGGGGTGGGTGACAGGACTGGGGCAGTGGAGTTGGAGTGTGGTGCGGTTGACAGGGCAGGGGCAGTGTTGTTGTAGTGTGGGGTGGGTGACAGGACTCGGGCAGTGTTATTGGAGTGTGGGGTGGGTGACAGGACAGGGGGCAGTGGTGTGGTAGTGTGGGGTGGGTGACAGGATTGGGGCAGTGGTGTTGGAGTGTGGGGTGGGTGACAGGATTGGGCCAGTGGTGTTGGAGTGCGGGGTGGGTGACAGGAGAACGGCCGTGGTGTTGAAGTGTGGGGTGGGTGGCAGGACTGGGGCAGTGGTGTTGGAGTGTGGTGTGGGTGACAGGACAGGGGGCAGTGGTGCTGGAGAGTGGGGCGGGTGACAGGGCAGAATGCAGTGGTGTTGGAGTGTGGGGTGGGTGACAGGACAGGGGGCAGTGGTGCTGGAGAGTGGGGCGGGTGACAGGGCAGAAGGCAGTGGTGTTGGAGTGTGGGGTGGGTGACAGGACAGGGGGCAGTGGTGCTGGAGAGTGGGGCGGGTGACCGGACAGGGGCAGTGGTATTGGTGTGTGGGGCGGGTGACAGGGCAGAATGCAGTGGTGTTGGAGTGTGTGGCGGATTACATGTCAGGGGGCAGTGGTGTTGGAGTGTGGGGCGGGTGACAGGGCAGAATGCAGTGGTGTTGGAGTGTGTGGCGGATAACATGTCAGGGGGCAGTGGTGTTGGAGTGTGGGGCGGGTGACAGGGCAGAATGCAGTGGTGTTGGAGTGTGTGGCGGATTACATGTCAGGGGGCAGTGGTGTTGGAGTGTGGGGCGGGTGACAGGACGGGGTGCAGTGGTGTTGGATAGTGGGGTGGGTGACAGGACTGGGGCAGTTGTGTTGGAGTGTGGGGTGGGTGACAGGACAGGGGGCCGTGGTGTTGGAGTGCCGGGTGGGTCACAGGACTGGGGCAGTGTTATTGGAGTGTGGGGTGGGTGACAGGACAGGGGGCAGTGGTGTTGGAGTGTGGGGTGGGCGACAGGACAGGGGGCAGTGGTGTTGGAGTGTGGGGTGGGTGACAGGACAGGGGGCAGTTGCATTGGAGTGTGGGGTGTGTGACAGGACTGGGGCAGTGGTGTTGGAGTGTCGGGTGGGTGATAGGACAGGGGGCAGTGGTGTTGGCGTGTGGGGTGGGTGATAGGACAGGGGGCAGTGGTGTTGGATAGTGGGGTGGGTGACAGGACAGGGGGCAGTGGTGTTGGAGTGCAGTGTGGGTGATAGGACAGGGGGCAGTGGTGTTGGATAGTGGGGTGGGTGACGGGACAGAGGGCAGTGATGTTGGAGTGTGGGGTGGGTGACAGGACAGGGGGCAGTGGTGCTGGAGAGTGGGGTGGGTGACAGGACTGGGGCAGTGGGGTTGGAGTGTGGGGTGGGTGACAAGACAGAGGGCAGTGGTGTTGGAGTGTGGGGCAGGTGACAGGAAAGGGGGCAGTGGTGTTGGAGTGTGGGGTGGGTGACAGGACTGCGGCAGTGGAGTTGGTGTGTGGTGCGGTTGACAGGGCAGGGGCAGTGTTGTTGTAGTGTGGGGTGGGTGACAGGACAGGGGGCAGTGGTGTTGGAGTGTGGGGTGGGTGACAGGATTGGGGAAGTGGTGTTGGAGTGCGGGGTGGGTGACAGGACAACGGCAGTGGTGTTGGTGTGTGGGGTGGGTGACAGGACAACGGCAGTGGTGTTGGTGTGTGGTGCGGTTGACAGGGCAGGGGCAGTGTTGTTGTAGTGTGGGGTGGGTGACAGGACTCTGGCAGTGTTATTGGAGTGTGGGGTGGGTGACAGGACAGGGGGCAGTGGTGTGGTAGTGTGGGGTGGGTGACAGGATTGGGGCAGTGGTGTTGGAGTGTGGGGTGGGTGACAGGATTGGGCCAGTGGTGTTGGAGTGCGGGGTGGGTGACAGGACAACGGCAGTGGTGTTCAAGTGTGGGGTTCGTGGCAAGACTGGGGCAGTGGTGTTGGAGTGTGGGGTGGGTGACAGGACAGGGGGCAGTGGTGCTGGAGAGTGGGGCGGGTGACAGGACAGGGGGCAGTGGTGTTGGAGTGTGGGGTGGGTGACAGTACAGGAGGCAGTGGTTTTGGAGTGTGGGGTGGGTGGCAGGACTGGGGCAGTGGTGTTGGAGAGTGGGGCGAGTGACAGGGCAGAATGCAGTGGTGCTGGAGAGTGGGGCGGGTGACAGGACAGGGGGCAGTGGTGTTGGAGTGTGGGGTGGGTGACAGTACAGGAGGCAGTGGTTTTGGAGTGTGGGGTGGGTGGCAGGACTGGGGCAGTGGTGTTGGAGAGTGGGGCGGGTGACAGGACAGGGGGCAGTGGTGTTGGAGTGTGTGGCGGATTACATGTCAGGGGGCAGTGGTGTTGGAGTGTGGGGCGGCTGACAGGACCGGGGGCAGTGGTGTTGGAAAGTGGGGTGGGTGACAGGACTGGGGCAGTGGTGTTGGAGTGTGGGGTGGGTGACAGGACAGGGGACAGTGGTGTTGGAGTGTGGGGTGGGTGACAGGACAGGGGGCCGTGGTGTTGGAGTGTGGTGTGGGTGACAGGACAGGGGGCAGTGTTGTTGGGGTGCGGGGTGGGTGACAGGACAGTGGGCAGCGGCGTTGGTGTGTGGGGTGGGTGCGGACCAAGAATGAATGTTCTAATCATGTTTTGTGTCTCGTTATATTATACATCCTAGTCAGTGCACTATTCAAACGAATAAAAACGTAAAGGAAACCAGCATTATTGTAGCCCGTCAAAAGTTGAAAAGCATCCTTGTTCCTTAAGAGTGCTATTCCGGTCGGCACGCTGACACAGTGGTTATCACTTTTAGTGGGGCGGCACGGTGGCACAGTGGTTAGCACTGCTGCCTACGTCGTCGAGGGTCATAGTTCGATTCCGGCCCCGGGTCACTGTCTGTGTGGAGTTTACACATTCTCCCCATGTTTGTGTGGGTTTTACCCCCAGCCCAAAGATGTGCAGGGTACGTGGATTGACCACGCTAAATAGCCCCTTAATTGGATAAAGAATGATTGGGTACTCTAAATTATACTCTTCCTCAGATTCCACCCCCCCCCCCCCCCCCCCCCCCAATGTAACCTTTGCCCCAAACTTTAAAGATGCGTTTCCCAGACCTGGGGCGGGATTCTCCCCTACCCAGCGGGGCGGGGTGTCCCAGCGGGATGGAATGACGTGAACCACTCCGGCGTCTGCCACCCCAAAGGTGCGGATTTCTCCACACCTTTAGGGGCCAAGCTCACACCTTGAAGGGATATCCCCGCGCCGGAGTGGTTGGCGCGCCGCCAGCCGGTGGGAAAGGCCTTTGGCGCCACGCCAGCCGGGGTCAAAAGGACTTCGCCAGGCGGCGGAAGTCTGCACATGCGCGGGAGCGTCAGCAGTTGCTGACATCATCCCCACAAATGCGCAGGGGGGGGGTGTCTCTTCCGCGTCGGCCGTGGTGAAGACTGTGGCTGAGGCGGAGGGAAAAGAGTGCCCCCACGGCACAGGTCCTCCCACGGATCGGTGGGCCCCTCCAGGACCCTCCAGGACCCCGGAGCCCGCCCGTGCCGCCTAGTCCCGCCGGTAAGAGAGGTGGTTTGATCCTCGCCGACGGGACAGGCATTCCAGCAGCGGGACTTCGGCCCATCGTGGGACGGAGAATCGCTGGGGTGGCCCGCCGACCGGCGCGGCGCGATTCCCGCCCCCGCCGAATATCCGGTGCCGGAGAATTTGGCAACCGGCGGAGGCAGGATTCAAGGTTTCGAGGTGGGGTCAAAGTTTGCTTGGAGAGCAGGATAGAATGGTGTGCGAAGTGGGGAAGAAAGTAATAGTCTGGCACCACACCGAATCTATGCAAATTGTCCAGAGGAGTTATTTTTTAAAGTTTTATTCAATTAAAACTGATGCATGGAAGTTTGTTAAAATGTCCAGTTTTCAGACACTGCCGGTCTTCAGGTAGCCTGGATTTGAGGTGCTCTACCTGTATCAGCTAATAGGAACAGCGTTTTTTGGTCTTCCTTGTCTGAACATATCATAACCTTCAGTACCTCTATAAAATCTTCCCTCAAGCTCCTTTGCCAAGATTTTATTAAGCTGTAAGGCAGCAATGTATTTGGGGATAATTTGTCTGTGTGAATGTTACGGCCATATTTGAACACTGTGTGTCATAATGTATCATTGTCTGATTTGCATCGTACTCTACTTTTTACGAGTATCTAGGGATTTTTGGATTAAATCATGCGACCATTAAACAATGCTTCAATGCGGTGGTACTAATTTCATATGGTCATGGTCTGATTCACTTACTTTTTCCAGTGTAAATTAAATATTTCACACAGTTTCAGGATGCTTTTCTGCACTCATTTCTCAACAACAGCAGCAGAGAAAATGAATGCATCTGTGCACCTGATCAGAACGTATGACATACACGGCTCATTTCCTGATCGGGCAATTATCACAAAAATATCACTGGAGATTTGTTTTAATTTGCATGCCAGCAATGTTAGATCTCTGATCTTTGCCAGTTCTTTTGTATATGTCATGCATGTGACTCACGCATCCATCAACTTGCTTCTAGAATTATAGAATCCCTCTAGTGCAGAAGGAGGCCATTCAGCCCATTGAGTCTGCACTAACCCTCTGAAAGAGCACCTTACCTCACAGTCTCCCCCACCCTATCCCTGTAACCCCACCTAACCTGCACACCTCTGGACACCAATTTAGCATGACCAATCCACCTAACCACTTTGAACTGTGTGAGGAGACTGGAGCACCCGGAGGAAACCCACGCAGGCATGCAGACACAGGGAGAATGTTTCAATCATTCCAAGCACTGTGCATTCCAATCACTCAAGTGTGTGATTTCACTGCACTTACCTCTCTTTGATGTGCTCAATGTTGACAATCATTAGGGTTTCACCACTTAGGCCACTGAACCGTGAAGGGATATGAATGGATCAAAGCTACAGATGGTTTGTAGGAGCTTTCAATCATAGACCACTACTGGAAAGCTAAGAATGGTTTGCAGCTAATGGATCTGTGGGGAACCTGACACAGGCACAGCTTCTCTCCTTTCAGATATGGACACAGTGCTAACCACTGTGCTACCGTGCTGCCCTATTACAAGGGTGTAGAAAATGACAAAGTGGAGTCCAAAACGTTCATAAGAAAGATGTTTATTCAGCATAACAGCAGTATTTACACAGGACACCGTTACACATCTCAGGGTCCTCACACCTTTCTGTCAGCTGTTACAGCAGCTGACCTGTTATACTAGTGCTGGTTAACTCACAGTTCAATCAGCACGAGGGAACACTCAACCCCAGCTGAGTCCCATGTAGGTTATAACAAAGGTCTAAGGCAGCACAGTGTAGCAGTGGTTAGCACTGCTGCCTCACGGCGCCAAAGTCCCAGGTTCAATCCCAGCTCTGGGTCACTGTCCGTGTGGAGTTTGCACATTCTCCCCCTGTTTGCATGGGTTTCACCCCCACAACCCAAAGATGTGCAGGGTAGATGGATTGGCCACGCTAAATTGCCCCTTAATTGGAAAAAAATGAATTGGGTACTCTAAATTTTTTTTTTTTTAAATGAAAAAAAAAGTAACAAACGATCCATCTGAGGGGAGGGGGTGGGGGGGGGGGGGGTGGCGGTCTGGTAGAGGAGGCGTGTGCAGGCAGTGCATTGTTGGGAGGGTGGGATTGGTCCTTGGATGGTCTCTAACAGCGTGGCCATGGCGTGGTGGACCTTGCGGTGTGGCCCACCGCAAGGTCCACCACGTCAGGGCCATGCCGATAAAAAGCACAAGTGATCAGGGTCCACATGATTCCCTGCCACGGGGACTGGGAAATCGAGCGCAGGCCTGCAAAATAACAATAATCTTTATTAGCGTCACATGTTGATGCACATTAACACAGCAATAAAATTACTGTGGAAATCCCCCAGTCGCCACACTCCGGCACCTTTTTGGGTACACTGAAAGAGAATTCAGAATGTCCAATTCACCTAACAAGCACGTCTTTACGGGAGGAAACCCACGCTTCACGGGGAGAATGTGCATACTCCGCACAGACAGTCTAGGTCCTTGGTGCTATGAAGCAACAGTGCTAACCACTGTGCTACCACGCCACCCTTAGACACATATGGCCATTAAGACCCATTTAGATTTATTTCCATACTCCCGTTGATGTGCGGCGTGGACCTCGTTCCCACTACCGGGGGGCGTTGGGGCATCTCGTTCAGGTCGGTGGTGATCTCTATATGTCCATGTACATAAGGGGTTAATGTGCAATCAGTAGAATCAGATGATCACTAGAAGGCAGCACTAACTGGGGTATAAAAGCTATCTCATTCTGTTTCCTGCTCTCTTTTGGGTGTAATGTGACTAGAGGATAGAAGTGTAGATTAGTTCAGAGTGTTAGTGTAGATAACCATAGTTACTGTATTTAGATCTTGTTAACCTTATTGCTAGTATAAATATTAAAGTAAAAAGAACTCACAATATTATTGTTTTAGTTACTCATTAAATCTTTTGTTATTACTGGACAACTTTGAGTCTTTCTCATCAAGATTCAGAAAATCTCGTCAACAACAGCATTGAGTAACATATTGCAATCAGTAGTATAACATAACCTACTCCCAGAAGTGTAATAAAACATGGGGCGCGATTCTCCACTCCCATGCCAGTGGGGAGAATCGCCTGGGCCGCCAAAATTTCCGGGGACGCCGGTCCGACGCCCTCCCGCGATTCTCCCAAGCGGCGGGAACGGCCCGGTCGGGTTTCGCGGGCCGCAGGCCGGAGAATCGCCGGAGACAGCGAAAATGGCGATTCTCCGGCATCCCCGCTATTCTGAGGCCCGGATGGGCCGAGCGGCCAGGCCAAAACGGCGGGTTCCCCACCGGCGCCGTCCACACCTGGGGCGAAATTCTCCGGAAACGGCGAGATGTCCGCCGACTGGCGCCCAAAACGGCGTAAATCAGTTGGGCATCGCGCCACCCCAAAGGTGCGGAATGCTCCGCATCTTTGGGGTCCGAGCCCCAACCTTAAGGTGCTAGGCCCGCGCCGGACGAATTTCCGCCCCGCCAGCTGGCGGAAAAGGCCTTTGGTGCCCCGCCAGCTGGCGCGGAAATGACATCTCCGGGCGGCGCATGCGCGTGAGCGTCAGCGGCCGCTAACAGCATTCCCACGCATGCGCCGTGGTGGGAGTATCTTCTGCCTCCGCCATGGTGGAGACCGTGGTGGAGGCGGAAGGGAAAGAGTGCCCCCACGGCACAGGCCCGCCCACGGATCGGTGGGCCCCGATCGCGGGCCAGGCCACCGTGGGGGCACCCCCCGGGGCCAGATCGCCCCGCGCCCCCCACAGGACCCCGGAGCCCGCCCGCGCCGCCTTGTCCCGCCGGTAAGAGAGGTGGTTTAATCTACGCTGGCGGGACAGGCATTTTAGCGGCGGGACTTCGGCCCATCCGGGCCGGAGAATCGCGCGGGGGGGCCCGCCAATCGGCGCGCCGCGATTCCCGCCCCCGCCGTATCTCCGGTGCCGGAGACTTGGGCAACCGGCGGGGACGGTATTCACGCCAGCCCCCGACGATTCTCCGACCCGGCAGGGGGTCGGAGAATCTCGCCCCCTGGTCGCTGCAGTCGTGGGCGGTGCGTGAACGCTGGGGGTGGGGGGGCGGCCTGTGGGGGGGCGAGGGGGGGTCCTGCACCAGGCTTCACCTGGAATGTGGGGTGTCCCGCGATTGGTGCCCACCGATCGTCGGGCCGTCCTCTCTGAAGGAGGACCTCCTTCCTTCCGCGGCCCTGCAAGATCCGTCCCCCATCTTGTTGCGGGGCGAACGTAGAGAGGACGGCAACCACGCATGTGTGGATGACGTCTGTTATGCGGCGCCGGCCGTGTAAACTATGCGGCACCGCCTTTACGCGGGCGACAAGGCCTGGCGCGTGTAGATGACGCGGCCCCGATACTGGCCCACTGTCAGGGCCTGAATCGGTCGGGACCGGGCCGTTCCGCGCCGTCGTGAACCTCGACGGCATTCACGACGGCGCGGCCACTTCGGCGTGGGAGTGGAGAATCCCGCCCAGTGTACCTGGATAATTGGCTTTCAAAAAACAGTACTGGTTTGATTAGGTTAGAAAAAAGAAAGAAAATAAAGTACCAACTGCTCGACTGTGGAAGACTTTGCAGCATTCGGATCCTTGACAACCAACTGATTCAATGGACCACGTTCAGGCTCGACGGTAGCTGAAAACTACCGGTAACTTAAGTAGTAACTGGAGAATGTTTAAACAGCAGTTCCAAATATATATGGAAATTAATGATTTAAACACAGCCTCTGAAGCAAGAAGAATAGCACTGCTACTGTCCCTGGCAGGTCAGCAAGCTTTTGAGATCTATAACTCCTTTAACTACTTGGAAGGTGAAGACAAAACTAAATTTAATGTGATAATCGCAAAATTTGGAGACCACTGAAAAATGCACACTAATGAGATCCTGGAAAGATTTAAATTTTGTAATAGGTTCCAGAGAAACGGCGAGCCAATCACCGATTGTGTTACAGACCTTAAGTTACTAGCCTGGAATTTTGCTGATTTACGAGACTCAGTAATCAGGGATCAATTAGTTTCTGGACTATGTGATGTAAGTTTAAGGGAATCACTTTTACAACAAAATGATCTAACTCTAAAAACCGCGATAGAAAAGTGCATACCAAGGAGGTTTTTAGGGTAATCTCTAAAGTGGTGCACATGAAACTGGACCCGGGCCCTCGAGAGGCCATATTCAGGGTGTCGGACCAGCCGGGGTTGGAAACAGGTACGGAGGCAGATGTTGTCGCCTTCGCCTTGTTGATCGCCTGAAGGCGGATCCTGTTAGGATGGAGATCAACCTCTCCTCCCTGTGCCCTGGCGTGGCGGAGGGACCTGCTGGAATTCTTGACTCTTGAGAAGGTCAAATTTGAACTGAGGGGAAGGATGGAGGGGTTCTACAATTCATGGGCGTTATTCATTATGCACTTTCGAGAATTGGATTACATTGAACAGAGAATTGGGTTGCTGGGAGGGTTGGGAGGAGGGGGACTGTATGTGTTAATGGTGACTATGGGTGATTCCTGATTCCTTTTTGTCATTTGTTTATGTTAACATGCGGGCTAATATTTGGGCGTTTGGTGGGAGGATGGGATCGTTGTTATTGATATGGGGATTGACATTGCATTCGTTACTGATTGTTGTTTATTGTTGGGTGTAAATTTGGGAGAAAATGTGAAAAAGGAGGAGAATAAAAATATTTTTTTTAAAAAGAAAGATGCATATCGCAAGAACAAAAAAAAAATCAGTACCTTGAATGTTTCCAACAAACAAACGGCATGAAAATCCTCCGCGAGGTTGAGGATGTTAAAATGGTGTCGCAGGCAGCAAAGAAGCTCCTTCAAAATGACAGCTACCTTGCGCACGCACATTCCAGCCCGGCACATGCGCGGTTCGCCCCGAAATGCGAAACACGAGAAATGAAGTCTGTGCATGCGCGAATGTGCTCCGTGCGTCAGAGCGATGATGTCATGACGTACTACCGCTGTAGCAATGCCCTTTTAAAAGGGAAATGTCCTGCTCAAGAGAAAAGATGTTTAAAGTGTACCAGACTTAATCATTTTGCCTCCTAGTGTAAGTCAACAGCAAAATATCATTCTCCAACACAGAAACAAACAAACTCCAAGGCTCGCAGTGTTAATAAAATGGAGAATCAAACACCGAAGGAAATTTTTCCGACCATGAAGATTTTTATTTCTTGGCGAACACATTCTTCGTTGGAATATTAGATTCAAACAATGACCAAAGCTCCTCGACAAATCAACGTCATTGACTCCAACAGTGAATGGACCTCGGCGGTTCAAGTGACCAACTTCCCAATTACGTTCCAGCTTGACACTGGAGCTTCCGCAAACTTGATGACAATCAAAGATCTCGCATCCATCCCTGGAAAACACGAGATGATACCTGCTGCATGCAAGTTAAAAGACTACGATGGTAACCAGATCACTCCAAGAGGATCATGCCATTTAAGAGTAGTCAATAAGAAGGTCAAGAAAGTACTAATGTTCGAGATTGTGGATGACCAGAAATCTTTGCTGTTAGGTGCTCAAGCCTGCAAGGACTTGCAGCTTGTTGTGAAAATCTTCATGAATACGACTGGACGAGGACATCCAACAACTGCTCAGTGAATATCCTGACGTATTTCATGGTATGGATAGGTTACCTTACCAATACAAAACTTTGCTCAAGCAAAATGCAAACCTGTTATTCATCCGCCTAGGAGGGTACCAGCTCCTTTGCATGAAAGCCTAAAATTAGAGATGCAATGGCTACAATCTCAAGGCATAATCTCAAAAGTCACACAACCGACTGACTGAGTCAGCTCGTTGGTCTGTGTCAAAAAGCCATCAGGTGATCTTAAAATCTGTATACATCCCAAGGAGCTGAACAAGATCATTCGTAGGGAACACTACCCTATCCCTAAGTGAGAGGAGATAACGTGTGAGATGGCAAATGCTCGTATTTTTACCAAGCTCGATGCTTCTCAAGGTTTCTGGCAGATGCAGCTTGATGATTCAAGTAAATTGCTTTGTTCGTTCAACACGCATTTGGACGATACTGTTAGAATCCCATGCCTTTCGCGATCATCTCCGCCTCTGAAATCTTTCATAAAGTCATGGAGCAGATGATTGAGGGTATTGAAGGTGTTGGAGTGTATGTTGATGACATTGTCATTTGGTCAACTACAGAGGAAGACCACATTGCTCGACTAAAAAAGGTTTTTAAAAGAATTCACCAGTTTGGATTGAAACTCAACCAATCCAAGTGCACATTTGCACGCCCATCTTTAAACTTCTTGGGTGATACAATTTCAGCTCAAGGTGTAAAGCCAGATAATGAAAAGCTTTCTGCAATCCAGAAAATGCAGCAGCCAAAAGACAAAAATGCTGTGCTCAGATTTCTTGGATTCGTAAACTTCTTTGGTAAGTTTATATCTAACTTTTCGACGAGGACGTCAGCACTACGAAACTTGATAAGGAAGAACACATAGTTTGAATGGACTCCACGCCACCAAGAAGAATGGGTGGATCTCAAGCATAAATTGATGACAGCTCCAGTTCTGAACTTTTTCAACCCAACTAGACCTACAAAGATCTCCACTGACACCAGTCAAGATGGAATCCGTGCGGTGCTTCTTCAACAAAATGACCAATCAGACTGGATTCCAGTTGCATATGCGCCTAGAGCAATGACCGCCACAGAGTGCAGGTATGCACAGAAAGAGAAGGAGTGTCTTGGACTGATCACAGGCATCACAAAATCATAGACCATTGGTCAACATCATTAAAAAAACCCTCAATGCCATGACTCCTCGCCTACAACGCTTGATGATGATGTTGAGGAGGTATGACTTCACACTGGTCTACACTCCTGGAAAAGACCTCGGGCAAAATTCTCCGGAAAGGGCGCGATGTCCGCCGACTGGCGCCCAAAACGGCGCAAATCAGTCGGGCATCGCGCCGCCCCAAAGGTGCGGAATGCTCCGCATCTTTGGGGGCCGAGCCCCAACCTTAAGGGGCGAGGCCCGCGCCGGACGAATTTCCGCCCCGCCAGCTGGCGGAAAAGGCCTTTGGTGCCCCGCCAGCTGGCGCGGAAATGACATCTCCGGGCGGCGCATGCGCGGGAGCGTTAGCGGCCGCTGACGGCATTCCCGCGCATGCGCAGTGGAGGGAGTCTCTTCCGCTTCCGCCATGGTGGAGACCATGGCGAAGGCGGAAGGGAAAGAGTGCCCCCACGGCACAGGCCCGCCTGCGGATCGGTGGGCCCCGATCGCGGGCCAGGCCACCATGGGGCACCCCCCGGGGCCAGATCACCCCGCGCCCCCCCCCAGGACCCCGGAGCCCGCCCGCGCCGCCTTGTCCCGCTGGTAAGGTAGGTGGTTTAATCTACGCCGGCGGGACAGGCATTTTAGCAGCGTGACTTCGGCCGGGGGGGGGGGGGCCGCCAACCGGCGCGCGCGATTCCCGCCCCCGCCGAATATCCGGTGCCGGCGGTGGGTCGGAGAATCTCGCCCCTCATCCTTGCTGACATATACTGTCCAGATCCATTGACACTGATAGCTCACTTCCATTGACAATGTTGTGCTCCCGGCATCTGGCGAGAAGCTGCAGCAAATTTGCCTGGAGATACAAAACAATGCGACCTTGCTCCAGGTAATTCATAACTTTCAGCATGGCTGGCCGAAAGGACGGTGTCCGCAGTTTCAAAATATTCAAACTAAGTTGACAGTAGTGGATGGACTACTACTGAGAAATGACCAAATCGTCATTCCGCTAACTCTCAGGTCAGAGATGCTCAGCAGGATTCATGAGGGACATCTCAGAATCGAAAAATGCAAAAGAAGAGCAAGGCAATCTGTGCATTGGCCAGGGATTAATGATGACATTGCAGACATGATACTGAATTGTGCCACATGTCAAAAGCATCAACCGGCACAATGTAAGGAGCCACTTCAGCAGCGTGAGATAACTACGTCACCGTGGACTAAAGTTGGCATAGATTTGTTTCATTCTATGGGTCAAGACTATATTGTCATCATAGATTACTACTCAAATGTTCCTGAAGTGATAAAACATCCAGATCTCACTTATGCATCAGCAATCAAGGCTTGTGAGGAAACATTCTCGAGGCATGGTATTCCGCAAACTGTTATGTCCGATAATGGGGTGTCAGTCTCCGACCCCCCGCCGGGTTGGAGAATCGCCGGGGGCTGCCGTGAATCCCGCCCCCGCCGGTTGCCTAAGTCTCCGGTACCGGATATTCGGCGGGGGCGGGAATCGGGGCGGGCCGGTTGGCGGGCCCCCCCGCTCGATTCTCCGGCCCGGATGGGCCGAAGTCCCGCCGTTAAATTGCCTGTCCCACTGGCGTGGATTAAACCACCTTTTGAACGGCGGGACAAGGCGGCGTGGGCGGGCTCCGGGGTCCTGGGGGGGGGGGGGCGCGGGGCGATCTGGCCCTGGGGGGGTGCCCCCACGGTGGCCTGGCCCGCGATCAGGGCCCACCGATCCGCGGGCGGGCCTGTGCTGTGGGGGCACTCTTTCCCTTCCACCTCCACCACGGTCTCCACCATGGCGGAGGTGGAAGAGACTCCCTCCACTGCGCATGCATGGGAAACTGTCAGCGGCCGCTGACGCTCCCGCGCATGCGCCGCCCGGAGATGTCATTTCCGCGCCAGCTGGCGGGGCAACAAAGGCCGTTTCCGCCAGCTGGCGGGGCGGAAATTCCTCCGGCGTCGGCCTAGCCCCTCAATGTTGGGGCTCGGCCCCCAAAGATGCGGAGCATTCTGCACCTTTGGGGCGGCTCGATGCCCGTCTGATTGGCGCCGTTTTGGGCGCCAGTCGGCGAACATCGCGCCTTTTCAGGAGAATTTCGCCCATGGTCTTTGTTTTGTGAGCTGGGATTGGGCGGAATTCTCCATTCAGTACAACTTTAACCACGTAACATCAAGTCCACACTTTCCGCAATCAAATGGCAAAGTTAAGAAAAGTGGGCACATTGTTAAACAGCTCATAGGCAAGATGAATAACTCACATTCCGACATTCACTTGGCTCTATGCTCATATAGATCCTCACCGTTAAGCTCAGGGCTATCGCCAGCTCAAATGCTTTTCAACCGAGATGTGAGAACAACATTACCAGCACTACAGTTCAGTAATCTGGATCATTCAAAAGTGTTTGACAAGTTAAGACACCAACGTCTTGAACAAAAGCAGCATTATGATCAGAGAAGCCACTGCAACCATTGAAAGTTAATGACATGGTTCGATTGCGACTTCCGGATGGAGGATGGTCGAACACTGCATTAGTAATACGACAAGCAGCGCTATGCTCCTATATTGTAAAGTCTGATGAGGGTGTGCTGTTTAGACATAATTGGTGAGACTTACTAAAGGTTCAACTTCTCGAAAAATCTGTCCTGGTCCACCAATGTCGACGCTACCACCAAGAAAGCACAACAGCGCCTATACTTCCTCAGGAAACTAAGGAAATTCGGCATTCCACATTAACCCTTACCAACTTTTACAGATGCACCATAGAAAGTATCCTATCTGGCTCCATCACAGTCTGGTATGGCAACTGCTCGGCCCAGGACCGCAAGAAACTTCAGAGAGTCGTGAACACCGCCCAGACCATCATGAACCTGCCTCCCATCCATTGACTCCATCTACACCTCCCGCTGCCTGGGGAAAGTGGGCAGCATAATCAAAGACCCCTCCCACCCGGCTTACTCACTCTTCCAACTTCTTCCATCGGGCAGGAGATACAGAAGTCTGAGAACATGCACGAACAGACTCAAAAACAGCTTCTACCCCGCTGTTACCAGACTCCTAAATGACCCTCTTATGGACTGACCTCATTAACACTACACCCTGTGTGTTTCATCCGATGCCGGCCGGTGCTTATGTAGTTACATTGTATACCTTGTGTTGCCCTATTATGTATTTTCTTTTATTCCCTTTTCTTCCCATGTACTTAATGATCGGTTGAGCTGCTCGCAGAAAAATACGTTTCACTGTACCTCGGTACACGTGACAATAAGCAAATCCAGTTGGATTGGATCCAATCCAACCCAACTTCCAAAACCTGTCTTTCCAACGTTGCATTTACATGACTCACTCATTCGACGATGCTTTAAACCATCTATCAATGAACAGAAGGGCATTAAAACTTCAGTGACTCCATGTCTACGTTGGAGATCAACTAAAAGAAGACGCAAACCAAATTGTTTGAACTTGTGACCATTGGCCTGATTAACTCATTGATTTTATGTAATGCATTTGCAACTTCATGAATTATGTTTGTTCAATTTTCTTCACAACATACAGAAAATATGTAACACAAAAAAAGAGGGATGTAGTGATCTCTGTATGTGCATGTACATAAGGGGTTAATGTGTAATCAGTAGAAATCAGATGATCAAAGGAGGGTAACACTAACTGGGGTATAAAAGCAAGCTCATTCTGTTTCCCGTTCTCTTTTGGGTGTATTGTGACTGGAGGATAGAAGCGTAGATTAGCTCAGAGTGTTAGTGCAGATAACCATAGTTACTGTATTTAGATCTTATTAACCTTATTGCTAGTATAAATATTAAAGTAAAGAACTCACGATATTATTGTTTTAGTTACTCAATAATTCTTTTGTTATTACTGGACGACTTTGAGTAATTCTCATCAAGATTCAGAAAATCTCATCAACAACAATATTGAGTAACATATATTACATTCAGTAGTATAACATAACATAGTACCAGAAGGTACTGATTAACTTACTTACCTTGCAGGTCAGCTGTTTAGTTCGGGAGTGAGAGCTAGGACCTTAGAATCAGCGCGGGAATTTGAAAAAGCGCGGGACCTGCGAGGCAGAGGGGACCGTTTAAAAGGTCGCTGCCTGGGGTGAGGTAAGTACTGATTAACTTACTTACCTTGCAGGTCAGCTGTTTAGTTCGGGAGTGAGAGCTGGGACCTTAGAATCAGCGCGGGAATTTGAAAAAGCGCGGGAGCTGCGAGGCAGAGGGGGCCGTTTAAAAGGTCGCTGCCTGGGTTGAGGTAAGTACTGATTAACTTACTTACCTTGCAGGTCAGCTGTTTAGTTCGGGAGTGAGAGCTGGGACCTTAGAATCAGCGCGGGAATTTGAAAAAGCGCGGGAGCGGCGAGGCAGAGGGGACCGTTTAAAAGGTGGCTGCCTGGGGTGAGGTAAGTACTGATTAACAACTTACTTACCTTGCAGGCCAAGTCGATTTCAGCAGGAGCGGAGCAGGCTAGTCCATTTCAGCGGGGGCAGTGCGGAAGTGATTTCTGGGAGGTAAGTCTCTCCTTTAAATTTTTTTTTTAATTTTAGTGTTTAAGGTGGGAACAGGAAGTCGACCCGCAGACTTCTGGAAAGACCCTCACCAATAAATTCTGGTGGAGAGGAAACCCGAGACACTACACGTGTAGTGTCTCCCACCCGTCCTCCTCCTCTAACCTAATAATAAAACCCATTGGTGTGAGGTAAGTACCATATTTTATTATTGTTATTAATATTTTTTTTAATATAAAAAATTTAATTTAGTTGTTAGCCAGATCTTGGTAGAAAGTTAGAGGGATGGCAGGGAAGGGAGTGCAATGTTCCTCCTGCAGGATGTTTGAGGTGAGGGATGCCGTTAGTGTCCCTGCTGATTTTACCTGCAGGAAGTGCTGCCATCTCCAGCTCCTCCAAGACCGAGTTAGGGAACTGGAGCTGGAGTTGGAAGAACTTCGGATCATTCGGGAGGCAGAGGGGGTCATAGATAGCAGCTTCAGGGAATTAGTTACACCAAAGATTGGAGATAGATGGGTAACTGTAAGAGGGACTGGGAAAAAACAGTCAGTGCAGGGATCCCCTGCGGTCGTTCCCCTGAGAAACAAGTATACCGCTTTGGATACTTGTGGGGGGGGGACTTACCAGGGGCAAGCCATGGGGTACGGGCCTCTGGCACGGAGTCTGTCCCTGTTGCTCAGAAGGGAAGAGGGGAGAGGAGCAGAGCATTAGTAATTGGGGACTCGATAGTCAGGGGCACAGATAGGAGATTTTGTGGGAGCGTGAGAGATTCACGTTTGGTATGTTGCCTCCCAGGTGCAAGGGTACGTGATGTCTCGGATCGTGTTTTCCGGGTCCTTAAGGGGGAGGGGGAGCAGGCGGGAGTGATTCAGATTTCTGGATAATTGGGGCTCTTTCTGGGGAAGGTGGGACCTCTACAGACAGGATGGTCTACATCTGAACCTGCGGGGCACAAATATCCTGGGGGGGAGATTTGTTAGTGCTCTTTGGGGGGGTTTAAACTAATGCAGCAGGGGCATGAAAACCTGGATTGTAGTGTTAGGGTAAGGGAGAATGAGAGTATAGAGGTCAGGAGCTCAGATTTGACGTCGCAGGAGGGGTCCAGTGTTCAGGTAGGTGGTTTGAAGTGTGTCTACTTCAATGCCAGGAGTATACGAAATAAGGTAGGGGAACTGGCAGCATGGGTTGGTACCTGGGACTTCGATGTTGTGGCCATTTCGGAGACATGGATAGAGCAGGGACAGGAATGGATGTAGCAGGGACAGGAATGGATGTTGCAGGTTCCGGGGTTTAGGTGCTTTAGTAAGCTCAGAGAAGGAGGCAAAAGAGGGGGAGGTGTGGCGCTGCTAGTCAAGAGCAGTATCACGGTGGCGGAGAGGATGCTAGATGGGGACTCATCTTCCGAGGTAGTATGGGCTGAGGTTAGAAACATGAAAGGAGAGGTCACACTGTTGGGAGTCTTCTATAGGCCTCCAAATAGTTCTAGGGATGTAGAGGAAAGGATGCCGAGGATGATCCTGAATAAGAGCGAAAGTAACAGGGTAGTTATTATGGGAGACTTTAACTTTCCAAATATTGACTGGAAAAGATATAGTTCGAGTACATTAGATGGGTCGTTTTTTGTACAGTGTGTACAGGAGGGTTTCCTGACACAGTTTGTTGACAGGCCAACAAGAGGCGAGGCCACATTGGATTTGGTTTTGGGTAATGAACCAGGCCAGGTGTTGGATTTGGAGGTAGGTGAGCACTTTGGGGACAGTGACCACAATTCGGTGACATTTACGTTAAGGATGGAAAGGGATAAGTATACACCGCAGGGCAAGAGTTATAGCTGGGGGAAGGGAAATGATGATGCCATTAGACGTGACTTGGGGGGGATAAGGTGGAGAAGTAGGCTGCAAGTGTTGGACACACTGGATAAGTGGAGCTTGTTCAAGGATCAGCTACTGCGTGTTCTTGATAAGTATGTACCGGTCAGGCAGGGAGGAAGGTGCCGAGCGAGGGAACCGTGGTTTACCCAAGAAGTGGAATCTCTTGTTAAGAGGAAGAAGGAGGCCTATGTGAAGATGAGGTGTGAAGTTTCAGTTGGGGCGATGGATAGTTACAAGGTAGCGAGGAAGGATCTAAAGAGAGAGCTAAGGCGAGCAAGGAGGGGACATGAGAAGTATTTGGCAGGAAGGATCAAGGAAAACCCAAAAGCTTTCTATAGGTATGTCAGGAATAAGCGAATGACTAGGGAAAGAGTAGGACCAGTCAAGGACAGGGATGGGAAGTTGTGTGTAGAGTCTGAAGAGATAGGCGAGATACTAAATGAATATTTTTCGTCAGTATTCACTCAGGAAAAAGATAATGTTGTGGAGGAGAATGCTGATCTCCAGGTAAATAGATTAGATGGCATTGAGGTACGTAGGGAAGAGGTGTTGGCAATTCTGGACAGGCTGAAAATAGATAAGTCCCCGGGACCTGATGGGATTTATCCTAGGATTCTCTGGGAGGCCAGGGAAGAGATTGCTGGACCATTGGCTTTGATTTTTATGTCATCATTGGCTACAGGAATAGTGCCAGAGGACTGGAGGATAGCAAATGTGGTCCCTTTGTTCAAAAAGGGGAGCAGAGACAACCCCGGCAACTATAGACCGGTGAGCCTCACGTCTGTAGTGGGTCAAGTCTTGGAGGGGATTATAAGAGACAAGATTTATAATCATCTAGATAGGAATAATATGATCAGGGATAGTCAGCATGGCTTTGTGAAGGGTAGGTCATGCCTCACAAACCTTATCAAGTTCTTTGAGAAGGTGACTGAACAGGTAGACAAGGGTAGATCAGTTGATGTGGTGTATATGGATTTCAGCAAAGCGTTTGATAAGGTTCCCCACGGTAGGCTATTGCAGAAAATACGGAGGCTGGGGATTGAGGGTGATTTAGAGATGTGGATCAGAAATTGGCTAGCTGAAAGAAGACAGAGGGTGGTGGTTGATGGGAAATGTTCAGAATGGAGTTCAGTCACAAGTGGAGTACCACAAGGATCTGTTCTGGGGCCGTTGCTGTTTGTCATTTTTATCAATGACCTAGAGGAAGGCGCAGAAGGGTGGGTGAGTAAATTTGCAGACGATACTAAAGTCGGTGGTGTTGTCGATAGTGTGGAAGGAAGTAGCAGGTTACAGAGGGATATAGATAAGCTGCAGAGCTGGGCTGAGAGGTGGCAAATGGAGTTTAATGTAGAGAAGTGTGAGGTGATTCACTTTGGAAGGAATAACAGGAATGTGGAATATTTGGCTAATGGAAAAGTTCTTGAAAGTGTGGATGAGCAGAGGGATCTAGGTGTCCATGTACATAGATCCCTGAAAGTTGCCACCCAGGTTGATAGGGTGGTGAAGAAGGCCTATGGAGTGTTGGCCTTTATTGGTAGAGGGATTGAGTTCCGGAGTCAGGAGGTCATGTTGCAGCTGTACAGAACTCTGGTACGGCCGCATTTGGAGTATTGCGTACAGTTCTGGTCACCGCATTATAGGAAAGATGTGGAGGCTTTGGAGCGGGTGCAGAGGACATTTACCAGGATGTTGCCTGGTATGGAGGGAAAATCTTATGAGGAAAGGCTGATGGACTCGAGGTTGTTTTCGTTGGAGAGAAGAAGGTTAAGAGGAGACTTAATAGAGGCATACAAAATGATTAGGGGGTTGGATAGGGTGGACAGTGAGAGCCTTCTCCCGCGGATGGAAATGGCTGGCACGAGGGGACATAACTTTAAACTGAGGGGTAATAGATATAGGACAGAGGTCAGAGGTAGCTTCTTTACGCAAAGAGTAGTGAGGCCGTGGAATGCCCTACCTGCTACAGTAGTGAACTCGCCAACATTGAGGGCATTTAAAAGTTTATTGGATAAACATATGGATGATAATGGTATAGTGTAGGTTAGATGGCTTTTGTTTCGGTGCAACATCGTGGGCCGAAGGGCCTGTACTGCGCTGTATTGTTCTATGTTCTATGTTCTAAGTGTAATAAAACAGGTGACCAGCACCAAACCCGATTTTGCCCTGTCCCAGATTTGCTGTCCCATCGGGGGGACGTGACCTGGGCATCCTGGGACAGAGAATCCAGCCCCTAATTCTTCTCAGAATTTCCATTTTCCTATATAAATCATGTTTAAAGACTTCTCACCATCCTCCCCCACCACCACTCCAAAACTTATCTCTGCTCTGAGAGTTCAAGCACACGTTGACAGAGCCAAGGTCCACATGTGCACAGGGTTACTGCTGGAATGTTAATATCCAAAATGACATAGGTTCCTGGCATAGGTAGAATGCTGGTAAATTTTGAGATGCTTGTCAAGCTAGAAACCATGAAAACTTTGTTGCAGAGTTCTCTTGAGCCAAGTGGGAAGAATCCTGGCCCCCATAGACAGTTTAACCCTTCTAGTAAGCCAGTCAATCATTACCATTGCACAGGAGTATTATGCAGCTGTCTGATTCAGCTTTTGCATTAACCTAGCTACCTCAAACAATTCATTTGGTTTTGAAAATTACTTCTCAGAGACACTTTGGCTCCAAAGTGACAGTACTCTGCTAAAAGAGAACTCTGCATTAACCAGTTGCTGATTAGATGGGAAATGATGGAAAATGACCATTGAATGGTTGTTACGAATGGTATTAGTCCATAGATATTTGGGACTTTGCTTGTTAAATTGATCAGTCTTCTTCACATGACAAAGGCAATGATCTAAAGCATGAATCTACAAGGTCATCAGATTACTGTCTCATCAAGTTTATCAATGTATTGATGAAAATGTTGTTTTACTGCTAATTTTTAAAAGCAACATTATTGCAATGATGTGTGAAGTGACACCATGTTGATATTACTACTGATTTGCTGGAGTATGCCAATTGGAGATTGATAGGCAAAAATGAATTGTTGCAAATCATGCAGCAACCAGGAATATGGAATGTCTTTAAGGAAGAAGGCGTGTTGTCACATTCTCCACCCATGGTGTTGTATGAAAACCTCAGAAAATTGGCAGACATAGGGTTGTTGGCAATGTGCTGAGATAGACTGAGGGGTCCTTGCAGGAGAATTGATCTAAGGTCTTGCTAGTTTTCTGTTTTGTGGCTGAATCAGGCATTTAGATTGTAGCGACATCTGCTGCCCTCCACTGTCGTTCCTCGCGTTCTTTCTCATCCAGGTTGATTAAGTTTTGTTTCCAAAGTGTCAATGTGGCTTGAGATGGGAATGTTATCATCTGTGGTGCTATGGAGATAAGCTGGAATGATTTATTGTGATGAATGTAGGAATTTCAGATATATTGTATTACATGTATTTGGTGCAGTAACAGTTAAAAGCCTGGGCTAGTGTGTATGTGCTTGCTGCAGTAATTTTTCTTTTAAATCCTGGTTTACAAGACAAGCAGACACTTCAGCTACAGAAATGCAATTAAAGCATTGTAAAAAAATAAATCATCATTCATTCTAACCATGAATATTGATTACCTGAAGTTAGGCTACTGGAAATTTGCTTGTATAAAGAAGGTTCCCTGGGGAGAGATTCTCCGACCCCCCGCCGGGTCGGAGAATCGCCGGGGGCTGGCATGAATCCCGCCCCCGCCGGTTGCCGAATTCTCTGGCACCAGAGATTCGGCGGGGGCGGGAATCGGCCGCGCCGGTTGGCAGCCCCCCCCGCGATTCTCCGGCCCGGATGGGCCGAAGTCCCGCTGCTAGGATGCCTGTCCCGCCGGCATGGATTAAACCACCTCTCTTACCAGCGGGACAAGGCGGCGAGGGTGGGCTCCGGGGTCTGAGGGGTGCCCCCACGGTGGCCTGACCCACCACGGTCTCCACCGTGGCGGAGGCGGAAGAGACTCCCTCCACAGCGCATGCGCGGGGATGCCGTGAGCGGCCGCTAACGTTCTTGCGCATGCGCCGCCCGGCAATGTCATTTCCACGCCAGCTGGCGGGGCACCAAAGGCCTTTTCCGCCAGCTGCCGGGGCGAAAATCAGTCCGGCGCGGGCCTAGCCCCTCAAGGTTAGGGCTGGGCCCCCCAAGTTGCGGAGGATTCCGCACCTTTGGGGCGGCGCGATGCCCGACTGATTTGCGCCGTTTTTGGCGCCGGTCACAGCACAGTCAAAGATTGGGATGTGAACAGACAAGCAGCTTCTCTCAAAACAGCTTGGTTAAAGACTTGCCTGTGAAAAGGACAGGACTTTTTAGCCAAATGTTGGCAGGTTAAAAGTAGTCTGAGACAGACAAGAATCTGCAGGTTGTTTTCTGACTGGATTTCTCTCTCTCTCTCCAGTCAGTCTTTGAAAAGGAACTCTGCTCAAGTGTATGTAGTCACCACTAGTGGCATATTATATGTATTACGGCACTGCCCGTATATTAAGGGTACAATGGTAAATCCCTGCCTGCTGGCTCCGCCCAGTAGGCGGCGTACAAAAGTGTGTGCTCTCCGATGCTGCAGCCATTATGGTTCCAGTTACAGGAGGCACACCAACTTGCTCAATAAAGCCTCGATTGTCCCACCATTCTCGTCTTGTGGTAATTGACGGTGCATCAATTTATTGAACAAGATTTTTTAAACGATGGATCTCCACATCAAGCCTGATCGCCTGCAGCTGGGCCCTCAAGCAGTCAACGCTACGTCCGCCTTTGACCACTGGCTAGCCTGCTTTGAAAGCTACCTCAGAACATCGGCTGAAGAACCCTTGGACTCGCAGAAGCTCCAGGTCCTCTATTCACAGGTGAGCCCTGACATTTTTCCCCTCATCTGGATGCGCCCACCTACTCCAAAGCGATGGAGCTCCTGAAGGGACATTTCGTTCGACCAGTGAATCAAGTATACACCAGGCACCTCCTGGCCACGAGACAGCAACTCTCCGGGGAGTCTCTGGACGATTTCTGGCATGCCCTGCCCATCCTAGGTAGGACCTGTGACTGCCAGGCAGTTTCGGCAGTCCAGCATACCGAACTTTTAATTAGAGACGCTTATGTCACGGGCATGAAGTCTGCGTATGTCCGCCAGCGGCTACTGGAAGGGGAACGCTCGGTCTTGCGGGAACTAGGCAGCTCACTAATTCATTAGAAGTGACCTCCCATAACGTTCAGTCCTACGCCCCCAACCGCATGGCACCCTCGTGGGCATCGTGGGCCCCACCAGCTGCCGACTCCAGCTCACCGCAAGCCTGCGCCACACGGCAGCCAGCCAACTCTGAGGGGCCGAAGTGTTATTTTTGTGGGCAAAACAAACACCCCAGGCAGCGCTGCCTGGCGCGGAGCACGACCTGCAACGGGTAGGGGAAGAAAGGACACTTCGCTGCTGTTTGCCAGGCACGGCCTGATGCGGCTGTTTCCAGGCCCGGCGTTCCTACACCCCACCACGTGCGACCCAGGGGCACCGCCATTTTCCCCTTCACAAGCCACGTGCAGCACGTGGGCACCACCATCTTTGATGCGCCCGCCATATCTGGGGGTGTTTAGCACAGGGCTAAATTGCTGGCTTTGAAAGCAGACCAAGTCGGGCCCGCAGCATGGTTCGATTCCCGTAACAGCCTCCCTGAACAGGCGCTGGAATGTGGCGACTAGGGGCTTTTCACAGTAACTTCATTTGAAGCCTACTTGTGACAATAAGCAATTTTAATTTCATTTCATTTCATGTGTGCCCCATGGGCGCCCCATCTTTGGTGCCATTTTGGACGGCGCCTCAGGACCCCTGCTCGTCTGGCCGTTCATCACCTGCCGCTACCTCTGCCACCGTTGACAAGCCCGGGACCTCCCAGCATTTGCCGCAGATCGCCTCTATCACCCTGGATCAGTCCCGGCCCCGCAACCTCGTGACTGTGACGACGACGGTGGAGATCGATGGGCACGAGACGACCTGCCTCTTTGACTCTGGGAGCACCGAGAGCTTCATCCACCCCACGATGGTAAGGCGCTGCTCCCTCCCGGTACACCCCGTCACCCAGAAAATCTCGCTGGCCTCCGGATTCCATTCCGTGGAAATCCGGGGGTACTGCATAGCAACCCTCACCGTCCAAGGCGTAGAGTTCAGCAACTTCTGGCTCTACGTCCTCCCCCACCTCTGCGCTGCCCTGTTACTCAGCCTGGATTTTCAGTGCCACCTCCAGAGCCTAACTTTAAAATTCGGCGAACTCCTACCCCCCCTCATCGTCTGCAGCCTCACGACCCTTAAGGCCGATCCACTTTCCCTGTTTGCGAACCTCACCCCGGATTGCAAACCCGTCGCCACAAGGAGCAGATGGTACAGTGCCCAAGACAGGACCTTCATCAGGTCGGAGGTCCAACGGCTTCTGCGGGAAGGGGTCATTGAGGCCAGCAACAGCCCCTGGAGAGCTCAAGTGGTGGTAGTGAAGACTGGGGAGAAGCACAGGATGGTCATTGACCACAGTCAGACCATCAATCGGTACACACAGCTCGACGCGTACCCCCTCCCACGCATATCTGACATGGTCAATCAGATTGCGCAGTATCGAATCTTTTCCACAGTGGACTTGAAATCCGTCTACCACCAGCTCCCCATCCACCCGGAGGATCACCAATACACTGCGTTCGAAGCAGATGGCCGCCTCTATCACTTCCTTAAGGTTCCCTTTGGCGCACTAATGGGGTCTCGGTCTTCCAGCGAGAGGTGGACCAAATGGTTGACCAGTACGGACTGCGGGCCACCTTCCCGTACCTAGATAACGTCACCATCTGCAGCCATGATCAGCAGGACCACGACGCAAACCTCCAAAAATTCCTCCAGACCGCCAAACTCCTTAATCTCACATACAATAAGGAGAAATGCATGTTCTGCACCAACCGCTTAGCCATCTTTGGCTATGCCGTGGAAAATGGAGTCCTAGGGCCTGACCCCGACTGCATGCGCCCCCTCCTGGAACTCCCCCTCCCCCACTGCCCCAAGGCCCTGAAACGATGCCTGGGATTTTTCTCCTATTATGCCCAGTGGGTCCCTAATTATGCGTACAAGGCCTGCCCACTTATCAAGTCCACAGTTTTTCCCCTGACTGCTGAGGCCTGCCAGACCTTCAACCGCATCAAGGCGGACATCGCCAAGGCCACGATGCACGCGGTCGCGAGTCTCTCCCCTTTCAGGTGGAGAGCGATGCATTAGACATAGCCCTGGCCGCCACCCTCAACTAGGCGGGCAGACCCATGGCCTTCTTTTCCAGCACCCTCCATGCATCCGAAATTCGGTACTCCTCTGTCGAAAAGGAGGCCCAAGCCATCGTAGAAGCTGTGCGACATTGGAGGCATTACCTGGATGCAGGAGATTCACTCTCCTCACTGACCAACAGTCAGTTGCCTTTATGTTTAATAATACACAGCGGGGCAAGATCAAGAACGACAAGACCTTGAGGTGGAGGATCGAGCTCGCCACCTATAATTATGAGATCTTGTATCACCCGGGTTAGTTCAACGAGCCCACTGATGCCCTATCCCGCGGTACATGTGCCACTGCACAAGTGGACCGACTCCGGATTCTCCACTATGGCTTTAGAGTGGTTTCCCAGGTCCGCGCAACATCGAGGGCCGAAGGGCCTGTACCGCGCTGTAATGTTCTATGTTCTATGTTCTATGACCTCTGCCACCCGGGGTCACCCAGTTCTTCCATTTTATCAAGGCTCGCAACCTGCCCTACTCCATTGTGGAGGTCAGGACCGTCACCAAAGACTGCCAAGTCTGCGCAGAGTACCAGCCGCACTTCTACCAGCCAGATCGAGCGCACTGGTGAAGGCCTCCCGCCCCTTTGAACGCCTCAGCATGGACTGCAAAGGGCCCCTCCTCTCGACCGACAGTAACACATACTTTCTGAATGTGATTGATGAGTACTCCCGGTTCCCTTTCGCCATCCCATGCCCCGATTTGACTTCTGCCACGGTAATCAAAGCCCTGCACAGCATCTTCACTCTGTTCAGTTTCCCCACCTACACCCACAGCGATTGGGGATCCTCTTTCATGAGCAATGAGCTGCATCAGTTCCTGCTCAGCAAGGGCATCGCCTCGAGCAGGACAACCAGCTACAACCCCAGGGGAAATGGGCAGGTGGAGAGGGACAACGGGACGGTCTGGAAGGCCATCCAGCTGGCCTTGCGGTCTAGAAATCTCCTGGTCTCCCGCTGGCAGGAGGTCCTCCCCGACGCGCTCCACTTCATCCGATCGCTCCTCTGCATCGCGACTAACGAGACCCCTCACAAACGTGTGTTTGCCTTCCCCAGGAAATCCATCTCCGGGGACTCGCTCCCAACATGGCTGACAGCTCCTGGACCCGTCCTCCTCCGGAATCATGTGCAGACCCATAAGTCGGACCCCTTGGTCGAAAAGGTCCACTTCTTACATGCAAACCCGCAGTACGCCTACGTGGCACACCCCGACGGGCGCCAAGACACAGTCTCCCACCAGGACCTGGCACTCGCTGGATCCCACCCACGACCCACGACCTGACACCCCCCCCCCCCCGATTGCCTCATTCACCCCTGCGCCACTCATCCTCCCTCCAGTGAACATCACCAGAACCCCCACCCCAGCAGGATCTGTCCTCCCACTGGATCCACTCAGGGGTGACGAAGACAAGGACAACATGCTCCCGGAATCGCAGGTGACCAAGTCAGTGCCCACATCACCACCAGGACTGAGGCAATCGCAGAGGAGGGTCAAGACCCCCGACAGAAGTAACTGTAATGTTTTCCACCACCCCCGCCGGACTCTTTTTTTAACAGGGGGTGAATGTGGTAGTCACCACTAGTGGCATATTATATGTATTACGGCGCTGCCCGTATATTAAGGGTACAACGGTAAATCCTTGCCTGCTGGCTCTGCCCAGCAGGCGGCGTATAAAAGTGTGTGCTCACCGATGCTGCAGCCATTCTGGTTCCAGCTACAGAAGGCACAACATCTTGCTCAATAAAGCCTCGATTGTTCCACCATTCGCGTCTCGTGGTAATTGACGATGCATCAAGTGTACAGCAGATAATCCTGTGTTTGCTAATTGTATTTAAATAAAGATTTTGACCCGAGATGGGTTTTGTTTGAGTGGAGATTAAGAGATTGCAGTTTGTAGTTAAAATGTTTCATTTTTATTGTTAAGCATTTTTAAACTGGTAATTGTAAGTTATTTTCTTTTTGATGTTAAAGTGAATAATATTGTGTTAATAATAAAGTTTGTTTTGCCCAAATCCCGACATAGTTTTTTTCCCATTGAATCGCACCCGAGTTTGTGTGGGTTTCCCGAATTTGTTAATGGCAAATTGGGTTTAAATCACTTGGTCGAGTTTTTTGATGAGATAACAAGGTTAATGAGGGAGATGCAGTTGATGAGGTGTACACGAACTTCCAAAAGGCATTTGACAAAAAGTGTCACATAACTGGCTTACAAATTAAATAAAATATTGGGGTTCCTGTCCGGTATCCTAGCAACTGTTGGGGTCTGGTCTGCGATAATAATATTTATGAAATATGTTCAGTGTCAGATGAGATATAAGCACGTTGTGTAAAACGTTTTGAACTGGGCAGCATGGTGGCCCAATAGTTAGCACTGCTGCTCACGGCATTGAGAACCCGGGTTTGAAATCGGCCCCGGGTCACTGCCTGTGTGGCATTTGCACATTTGCCCCGTGTCTGCATGGGTCTCACTGCCACAACCCAAAAAAAGATGTGCAGGGTAGGAGAATTGGCCGCGTTAAATTGGATACTCTAAATTTAAAAAATATATATTTTTTGAAATTCAGATAAAAATAAGAGTCATCCAGACTCAAACTTTAGGTCCGTTCTCTCTGCACAGATACTGTCAGACTTGCTGAGATTTTCCAACTTTTTCTGTTTTTGTCGTTGACAATTAATACTAGTTATTTCATGTACAATCTCAGTATTGTGTTGACATTCATGACAGGTTTGATGCCTGCTGTCTGAACATTTTGTCAAATGAGTAAATAATTTTGTAGCACCATGCAGCGCAAAAGTAGGCAATTTGACTCATGGTGCCTGTATCAGCGCTTTGTTCGAATAACTAATTAATCTTACTTTATATTGCAATGGGAGAGTTCCTTTCAATCTGGAAACTGGTTGCAGATGTGATTCTGATCATAGCCAAGGCTCAAAGGCTTTCAGATGGAGTCAGCATTTTTTTATTACCATCCTGGCTACACTTTGAGGTAATTAAGGAATGCTTTGCACTCTTTTGGAAGCGATGTTACATTTTTGTTTACTTTATCTCAGACATTTAGGTACATAGTGACCTGGCTACCTGATCTTGGTTTTTTGGGGGAACAGGGGACAGGGCAGAATGGCACCCTGGCACTCCCTCTGGTAGCTGGGCACTTTGGCACTGCCAATCTGGCACCCTGGTAATGCCACCCAGGCACCCTGACTGTGCCACCCACACTGCCAGGCTAGCAGGGGAAATGCCAGGGTGTTAGTCTGGCAGTGCCAAGGTGTCCAGGCAGCAGGTTGGAACTGCCGGGGATCGGGCCTGGGGGGGAGACTTAGCAGGTGGAGGGGGGTGAGGGTTTGTACCCGGGGGCCTTCCTGAGGTTGGGGGGAGGGGGGGAAGATCGAAAAATGGGGTGCTGAAAGGGGAGGAGAAACAAAATGGCACCTCCATCTGTGAAGAGCCTTTCCTGCTGGGCTCACCAACAGGAAATGGCTCCAATGTGGCCTCGGTGGATAGAAACTCCTGAGGCCAGAAAAAAGGCAAAGTGTCATTGAATAGTGTGGTGTTTCTTAGTGCTGCAGCCGAAATGCGCCCAAATCCCGACATAGTTTTTTTCCCATTGAATCGCACCCGAGTTTGTGTGGGTTTCCCGAATTTGTTAATGGCAAATTGGGTTTAAATCACTTGGTCGAGTTTTTTGATGAGATAACAAGGTTAATGAGGGAGATGCAGTTGATGAGGTGTACACGAACTTCCAAAAGGCATTTGACAAAAAGTGTCACATAACTGGCTTGCCAGCCTAGCTTTTTAAAATTTAAAGTACCCTATTCATTTTTTCCAATGAAGGGGCAATTTAGCATGGCCAATCCACCTACCCTGCACGTCTTTGGGTTGTGGGGGTGAAACCCATGCAAACACGGGGAGAATATGCAAACTCCAGTGACCCAGAGCCGGGATCGAACCTGGGACCTTGGCACGTGAGGCAACAGGGCTAACCCATGTGCCACCCTGCTCCCTTGCCAGCCTAGTTGAAGCCTATGAAATAAATGGGACAGTGGCAGCACGGATATGAAGTTAGTTGAGTGACAGGAAACAGAGAGTCATAGTGGGTGGAAGGTGTATAGTAGGGTTCCCCAGTCTTTTCTTGATCAGTGTTAATGACCTAGGCTTTGTTGTTCATGACGCAACTTCAAACTTTGCAGAATGTACAAAACCTGGAAGTATTGTGAACTGTGTGGCGGACAACAAAGAATTGTTATGGTGTGGAAAGAGGCCATTTGCCCCATTGTGTCTGCACCGACTCCCCACGCAAGCCTTATGACTTCATATCATTCCCCTGCCTTTTCCTTTCATTCCTGCACATTGTTTCTATTCAAGTAATGGAGTGCTCCTTGTCCTTTTCCATAACTAACCTAAATATTATGACACAATTATCACTGTCCCCTATGTACTTTCTTCTAACACATTGTCTACTTGACCCACATCCGTGCTCCAGAGCCAAATTCGCCACTGCCTTCTTCCTCTTTGTACTGGAAAATTGTTGATCTAGAAAATTCTCCTGAATGCACTGCAGAAACTATTCCACTTCTCTGCCCTTTCTCACAACCCAGCCTGGATTGGGATATGTGAAGTCTTCTGTTACGTTGACTATTACTAGCTACTTCTGCACTGTAATGATCTAGTTCTAGCTTTTGCATCTTCCTTTGTAATTTCCTTGCAAAGTTGTTCCACTATACTTTTCCCACACTAAGTTTCACACTAGCCCATAGATAATGCGCAGTCACGTAATGATGCCTCTATTGTTCCTCGGCTCTAGCCAAATAGATTCTGTCCTTGACACCAAACCACACCCTCTCTTCTCCCGCACTGTAATGTTCTTAATCAATACTGCCCTTCCTCCCTCCTTCCCTATCTTTCCTGAACATCTTGTATCCAGGAATATCTAGTAGCCAGACCTGCAGGTAGGTTTCTGTTATCACTATGACATCTTCCAATGTGGCTACCTGTGCCTACAACTCATCAATCTTATTTATCATACTGCATACTTTCACATATATGTATAGTAAAACTAATGTGGACCTTATTGCATTCTCTCTTACTCAGCCCCCACCTTACTATTTCTTACTTTAGTTCTATTGGTCTCTCTCAATTCTTTGTGCAAATTATTTTTGTTCCCATTCTGGTGTTCCTTTCTGGTTCCAAAACACCAACCAAGTTAGTTTAAGCCTTCCCTAAAAGCATTAGCAAACCATTAAAAGGGCTGGTTTAGCTCAGTAGGCTGGACAGCTGGTTCATGATGCAGAGCGAGGCCAGAGGGTTCAATTCCCGTACCGGCTTATGTTATTCACGAAGGCCTTTTCAACCTTGCCCCTCTCGCCTGAGACGTGGTGATCCTTAGGCTAAATCACAACCAGTCACCTTTCCCCCTCAAAGAGGAAAGCAGTCAATGGTCATCTGGGACTATGATGACTTTAGTTTACTTTACTAGTAAACCACCTGCAAAGACCCTGTTGAGGTGCAACCAATCTGGTGTGTGCATGCCCCGCCTCCCTAGAACTGGTCCCAATGCCCAGAAATCCAAAGCCCTCCCTTCTGCACTATCTGTTTAATCATCGGCTTAATCCTCCCATTTGTACACTATCACGATGGTATGACTTGTGCATGAGTGATATCAATCCTTCATTTCACTAGCTTATCAAACATGTATTGAACTGCTTTATAAAGGACTTTTAAAAAGCAAGCAAAGACAATGACTTAAGAAGGCTACGACAAGTTACGCAACATCTGGTATTACAAGTTGATCAGTTTCCCGGAAGGTTCCAGGGTGGAAGACAATCAAGACATGCTCAGACCTTATCCTATGGAATTTCACACCTGCTGATGTCAAGAATTACTTCAAAAGATTTACTTAAACTGTACTGAACCTCACCATTTACATATCTATAAAGCTACCTCTGAAGCTGAGACAGAAAGTCTATCGGGACAATAGCTATATGAAAGGTATTTTTCCTACCTCATCAAGAGAAATGATTAATCATTCAGGAGTTAATGGTTAGGGCATTATAGAATCTAATCACCTATGCCATGGGACAGTAGGGGTCATAATTTGAGGATAAGGGGTAAACCTTTTGGAGTGAGGTGAGGAGAAATTTCTTTGCCCAGAGATTGGCGAATCTGTGGAATTCAATACCACAGAAAAATTCAGGCCAAAATGTTGTGTAATTTCAAGAAGGAATGAGATATAGATCTTAGGGTTAAAGGGATCAAGGGATATGGGGGGAAGGCGGGCTCAGGGGAGTGAACTTGATGATCAGCCATAATAATAATGAATGGCGGACAGGCTCAAAGGGCCAAATGACCTCCTCCTGCTTCTATTTTCTATGTTGCTATGTCCAGATGTGAAATAATCAATCACCTTCTGAAATCATTGTGGGGAGAGAGATTGTTTAACTGAAGTAACCATTTTTGAGTGTTTTTTTATTGCAACATACAAATTGCTAAACAGGAGTCTTCAAGAAGGTTGCCAATGCAGCAGTGTATGATCTCTCTGCTTTCTCTCCCACGTTCTACACCCTGGGCGAAATTCTCCGTTATCGGCGGAAACTCCGCCGATCGGCGCAAAAAACGGCGCAAATCCCACTTGCGTCACGTCATAAAAATGGGCCGATAGTCTGCGGCCCGAAATGGGCTAGCAGCGACGTAACGGGATCCGCGCTTGCGCAGTGGTTCACGCCGTGCAGCGTCATACGCGCTGCACGGCGTGACGGCTCATAAGGCCGCGCAGCTCCCCCCCACCCGACCGGAACAGCCGACCGCAACACCCGACTTGATGGCTGGCCGTCGCTCAGCCCCGAGGTTCGAGTCACGCGATGTGGAGGCGCTCCTGGATGCGGTGGAGCAGAGGAGGGACGCCCTGTATCCCGGGCACGGCCGCAGAGTTGCCCCACGCCACAGCCGGCGTCTGTGGAGGGAGGTGGCAGAGGCCGTCACCGCTGTGGCCCTGACACCACGGACAGGCACCCAGTGCCACAAGAAGGTGAACGACCTCGTCAGATCAGGCAGGGTGAGCGTCCCCCATATCCCCCATATCCCCTCTCCCCCAAATCCCCCCCTCCCCCAAATCCCCCCCTCCCCCATATCCCCCCTCCCCCATATCCCCCCTCCCCCATATCCCCCCTCCCCCATATCCCCCATATCCCCCCTCCCCCATATCCCCCATATCCCCCCTCCCCCATATCCCCCCCTCCCCCATATCCCCCCTCCCCCATATTCCCCATATCCCCCCCTCCCCCATATCCCCCCTCCCCCATATCCCCCATATCCCCCCTCCCCCATATCCCCCATATCCCCCCTCCCCCATATCCCCCATATCCCCCCTCCCCCAAATCCCCCCTCCCCCATATCCCCCCCTCCCCCATATCCCCCATATCCCCCCTCCCCCATATCCCCCCTCCCCCATATCCCCCCTCCCCCATATCCCCCCTCCCCCATATCCCCCCTCCCCCTATCCCCCCTCCCCCATATCCCCCCTCCCCCATATCCCCCATATCCCCCCTCCCCCATATTCCCCATATCCCCCCTCCCCCATATCCCCCCTCCCACATATCCCCCATATCCCCCCTCCCCCATATCCCCCATATCCCCCCTCCCCCATATCCCCCATATCCCCCCTCCCCCATATCCCCCATATCCCCAAGTGAATCCAGCCCTAACCTTAACCTCTGCAATGCACGCGCAACCGATGGCGTGCATTCATATACCTGCCTAACACTGTTGCCTTTTACCCCTGCCACCACCCCCCCCCCCAGGAGAAGCGCGCACACAACAATAGGGAGCATGTGAGGACTGGAGGAGGGCCCGCTGATGAGAGGCCACTGACCGTACACGAGGAAAGGGCCCTGGAACTGGCTGGCGGACCTGACGACCGGGAGGTTGCTGATGCAGAGGTCGGGGCCCCACGAGCAAGTGAGCCACCAACAGCCCGTCCCCATATCCCCCCTCCCCTATATCCCCCTCTCCCGTATCACCTGATCACTGCCTGATGTCTAACCATGCATGCTTCATTGTGTATCGCAGGACCAAACGTCCAGGCACCCATCCCCGCAGATGCAGACCGCCCGCAGGATGCCCCTCGGAGACCACGGGAGACGGAGAGACCCGAACCCTCCAGCATGCGACGCCCGCAGGATGCCCCTCGGAGACCACGGGAGATGGAGAGACCCGAACCCTCCAGCATGCGACGCCCGCAGGATGCCCCTCGGAGACCACGGGAGACGGAGAGACCTGGAGCAACAGGGAGACGACACCCCCGTCACGTGCGGGAGCGACCACCCAGCGATGAGGGGGACAGCCACAGGCCCCCGTCACATCCGAGCCAGGACACCACTACCCAGGACACCACTATCCAGGACACCCCTACCCGGGACACCACTACCCAGGACACCCCTACCCGGGACAGCACTACCCGGGACAGCACTACCCAGGACACCCCTACCCGGGAAGACGAAATACCGGACAGTGACTCAGAGTGGATGGGTGGAGACGAACCCCCACCCCAAAGTGCCATGGACTCAGAGTGGGACGAAGAGCACGACACAACGCCACTGCTGTCACCAACACCCTCCACCATCGCAGAAACACTCACCACGGTTGGGCACTTTAGTGATGAGGCATCTGGTACACTCACTGGTGCGCACAACACAGCCGTCCCGGTACAGCAGGTGGAGGTAGGAGCAGCAGAGGGACCGGCGGTCGGAGGGCAGCCCAGGCCAAGCGAACATCTGCCGCCCAGATGGATCCTGGGTTCCTGCAGTTACCACACCCACACATAGATCCGATGCAACCACCGACACGGAGACGAGCGAATAGGGTGACGGGTGGCTTGCGGCGGCTGCGGTCGCAGGTGGAGGAGTCCACCCGCGTCCAGGAGCTGGGAGTGGTCCCGGTCATGCGTGTCACCCAGGCTGACACCGCACGGGTGGCGTCCGCGGTGGAGGCAATGGGTGCGACATGTGTCAGACATGGGGAACGGTTTGCGAGGCCTGGGGCCTTCCGTGCAGGCGGCGTCTGTGGCCCAGGAAATGGCTGCCCTCTCACAGGAGGCCATGAGCCAGTGCCAGCGCCAGATGGCAGAGGCGCTCAACGCCATAGCCCAGTCTCAGCAGGCCATGGCCCAGTCTCAGCAGGCCATAGCCCAGTCTCTGCAGGCCATGGCCCAGTCTCTGCAGGCCATGGCCCAGTCTCAGCAGGCCATCGCTGAGGGCATCGGCGCCAGTGGCCATGTGCGAGCTGGCGTCGCACTGTCGCAGACAGGGTTCGACAACCCCCTGGGCTCCATGGCTGCAAACCTGCAGACCCCTGTCGATACCAGCACGGGCCTCCAGGACTGGCAGCGCCAGATGTCGGGGGCGCGTCGGATGGCCAGTCCGTTCGCATCCCCCACCCATGTAGAGGCCTGGGGGCCATCGGGCACCCCGAGGGAGGAGGAGGTGGTGTGGTCCGTCCCGGCTCCATCTGTAGGGGAGGTCCCGGTACACCGCGACACCTCGGACTCCCCCCCTTCCGTCCCAGGTGCATCGGGTGGGCAACGGGCAGGACAGGCTGGCAGCTCGCCATCCCAGTCGCCCGGGCCGCAGCCTGGCCCATCTAGGCCAGAACGCCCCAGGAAACGGCCGCCAAAGGGATCCAGTGTCAGAGGGCAGGAATCACAGGAGTCCACCTCCAGTTCTGCTGTACCGTCTGGGGAACCACGTAGACGTAGTCAAAGGGCCCGTAAGGCCAAACAATTAGACACTGAGTAAGTTGGCACGGGTGCAGGGCACAGATGAGTTTTAGGCGCTAGGGCACGTGCATGAACTCCTTTGGTTATTAAAGTCAATGTTACACCTACCGAAGCTGCCTTTGTGCTCTGTCCAAAGTGTGCGGGGGTGTCATGTACGTTGAGCGCAAGTGTGTGTGTGAGGGGTGGTCTTACCTCAGCCCCAGGTGAGTCTGCCCCCTTCCCCCTGGGCCGCCATCAACATCCCCCGGGCAGAGGACGGGACCGTGCGCTGCAGTGTCACAGCCGCATGCAGGGATGGTCCGGGTGGATGGTGGTACTGTGGCCATGGGTCAGACATAGTCCAACGATGTAGAGCCAGGAGCTCATCGGAGGCGGGCTGTCATCATTCTCCATGGCCTGCGATAGACACGCGTCCACCCGCAACTGGGTGAGCCCGGCCCGTTGTGCCGCCGGTGGATCGGCAATTGGGAGTGGGGGGGTGGTGTGCATGCGGGTGGGGTGTGTGGGGTTGGGGAGGGGGGTGATGGTGCTGGGTGGATGGATGGGTGGGGGGTGTGGGTGGTCGGCTGTTGTCATGGTGTGCGGTCTGTGGCCATACTACCCGATTCCCACGCCCATCTAGTCAGTGAAGCGGGCGTCTATCAGTCTGTCCCGTGCCCGCTGGGCCAGCCGGTAACGGTGGACAGCCACCCGTCTGTGTCTACCCCGTCTGCCCTGACCATTGCCCCCATCCCCCTCATCTGGGGAGGACTGGGCCTCTTCCTGCTGCTCCTCCACTCCGCCCTCCTCTGCCTGCGGCACATCGCCCCTCTGCTGGGCTATGTTGTGCAGGACGCAGCACACCACAATGATGCGGCCGACCCTATCTGACCGATACTGGAGGGCGCCCCCAGAGAGGTCCAGGCACCTGAAAACGCATCTTCAGCACGCCAAAGCACCTCTCGATCACTCCCCTTGTCGCTACATAGGCATCATTGTAGCGGTTCTCCGCCTCATTGCGTGGCCTCCGTATAGGCGTCATCAGTCACGATCGCAATGGGTAGCCCCTGTCGCCCAGCAACCAGCCCCTCAGCCGGGGATGGCGTCCCTCGTACATGCCGGGGATGGATGACCGCGACAACACGAATGAGTCGTGTACACTGCCTGGGTAACGGGCGCAGACGTGCAGGATCATCATGCGGTGGTCGCAGACCACCTGTACGTTCATCGAATAGGTCCCCTTCCTATTAGTGAACACGGCCCTGTTATCTGCAGGTGGCCGCACGGCGACGTGCATCCCATCGATCGCGCCCTGGACCATGGGGAACCCGGCAATGGCAGAGAAGCCCACGGCCCGGGCATCTTGGCTGGCCCGGTCCACGGGGAAGCGGATGTAGCGGTGCGCCATGGCATAAAGGGCATCTGTCACTGCCCGGATGCACCGATGCACCGATGTCTGCGATATGCCGGACAGGTCCCCACTCGGTGCCTGGAATGACCCCGTTGCATAAAAGTTCAGGGCCACCGTAACCTTGACGGACACGGGGAGAGGGTGTCCCCCGCCAGTGCCACGCGGTGACAGGTGTGCCAGCAGGTGGCAGATGTGTGCCACGGTTTCCCGGCTCATCCGGAGTCTCCTCCTGCATTCCCGGTCCGTGAGGTCCTGGTATGACTGCCGGGGCCGGTACACACGGGGCGCCCTCGGGTGCCTCCGTTGCCGTGGGGCCGCGACGTCCTCCTCCCCCTCCTCGTCCTGTCGGTCAGGTGTCTCTCCAGCCTGGGCGGCTGCCGCCTGCCCCTCTGCGGCAGCCTGCGCCGCCTCTCTGGCACGCTCCTCCTCCTCCTCCTCCTCATCCAGGGCAACATAGACATGAGCGGCTGCCACCACGGCGGCCAACATCGCTGGATGATCTGAAAACATGACGACCTGGTGGGGGGGGGAGGGGAACGACGACATGTCATCATTGCCCATATCCCCTCCTCCCCCCAGCCAGGTGGCATGGACCGCATGTGTCCAACTGTTGGAGGCTGGCACCTGGCCAGGTGGACCAACTCATTTGCCCTCCCATCACCCACCCCGGCACGGACCCCCCCCCGCCCCAACCTCCACCCCAGCACGGACCCCCCCCCCCAACCTCCACCCCGGCACGGACCCCCTCCACAACCCCCAACCTCCACCCCGGCACGGACCCCCTCCCCAACCCCCAACCTCCACCCCAGCACGGACCCCCCCAACCTCCACCCCGGCACAGAACCCCTCCCCAACCCCCAACCTCCACCCCAGCACGGACCCCCCCCCCCAACCTCCACCCCGGCACGGACCCCCTCCACAACCCCCAACCTCCACCCCGGCACGGACCCACTCCACAACCTCCACCCCGGCACGGACCACCTCCCCAACATCCACCCCGGCACGGACCCCCCCCCAACCTCCACCCCGGCACGGACCCCCTCCCCAACCCCCAACCTCCACCCCAGCACGGACCCCCCCAACCTCCACCCCGGCACAGAACCCCTCCACAACCCCCAACCTCCACCCCGGCACGGACCCCCACCCCAACCTCCACCCCGGCACGGACACCCTCCCCAACCTCCACCCCGGCACGGACCCCCTCCCCAACCTCCACCCCGGCACGGACCCCCCCCCCCAACCTCCACCCCGGCACGGAACCCCTCCCCAACTCCCAACCTCCACCCCAGCACGGACCCCCCCCAACCTCCACCCCGGCACGGACCCCCTCCACAACCCCCAACCTCCACCCCGGCACGGACCCCCTCCACAACCCCCAACCTCCACCTCAGCACGGACCCCCCCCCCCCAACCTCCACCCCGGCACGGACCCCCTCCACAACCCCCAACCTCCACCCCGGCACGGACCCCCTCCCCAACCCCCAACCTCCACCCCGGCACGGACCCCCTCCACAACCCCCAACCTCCACCCCGGCACGGACCCCCTCCCCAACCTCCACCCCGGCACGGACCCCCTCCCCAACCTCCACCCCGGCACGGACCCCCCCCCCAACCTCCACCCCGGCACGGACCCCCTCCCCAACCCCCAACCTCCACCCCGGCACGGACCCCCTCCCCAACCCCCAACCTCCACCCCAGCACGGACCCCCCCCCAACCTCCACCCCGGCACGGAACCCCTCCCCAACCCCCAACCTCCACCCCAGCACGGACCCCCCCCCCAACCTCCACCCCGGCACGGACCCCCTCCACAACCCCCAACCTCCACCCCAGCACGGACCCCCCCCCCAACCTCCACCCCGGCACGGACCCCCTCCCCAACCCCCAACCTCCACCCCGGCACGGACCCCCTCCCGGCACTCCCCCGGAGCCCAGCCCACTCTAACCACCCCCCCCCCCCCCCCCCCCCCCGCCGCACACACACACAAGCCGAGACACACCTCTCCTCAGGCAATCAGTCTGCGGCCACGCCATTTCCTGCCCAGAGCCAACCCCCCAGGCCGTCACTCACCTCCTCGCTGGTCGGCGTGAGCCTGGAGCACCGGGTCACGCCGATGAAAAGGAGGTTTGATTGACGTCGACGTGAACGGTCATCACGTCGACGGGACTTCGGCCCATCCGGAAGGGAGAATATCGGCAGGCCGAAAATCGGCTGCCTTGCGCAGACCCGTGACATTCTCCGCGGCAGCGGCGCCATTAACGCCCCGCCGACTTTTCTCCCTTCGGAGACTTCGGCGGGGGCGGGGGCGGGATTCACGGCGGCCAACGGCCATTCTCCGACCCGGCGGGGGGTCGGAGAATGACGCCCCCTATCTCTATAGCTGTTTGAAATCCAGCACAGAGATAGTGAATTTTCAAACAAAAGGGAGATCAGGTGCAAAAATCATTGACTTTTGGAAAAGATTATCTTTAAAAACAGACTATCTCCAGAAATTACAGATTTCAAGGGCTGCAACTCCCCTGAAATTCTAAGACCACTATGCAAACATTCTGTAGCAGTCAGGGATGCCCCCAAAGGACTCATAAACAGTGAACTCTCTATTTTTAATCTTTCAGCATTGAATTTTTATTTTGCCAGAAATCAACTTCCGATTGCATAACTTGTAATCCTGCATGCTTGTGTGTGTACATGTATGTATGCGTGGGTGAGTGTGGTTTGCGAAGAGTGGGACATGGGTTTACTTTTTGAATATGTTTATATCTTTGCCTGGGTGGGTTTTTAACTCAATAAAAAATAACTCCTTTGTTTTAAACTCAAGAACGCTTAACAGACTGGTTTCTTTGTAATCAGCGTGTAAATTGTTAAGCACAAACATTGAGTTAATAGTTCCATCCTTATAAATTCACAAAAGAAACCCTGTTACAGTCCATCCTGGAGTCATAGGATAGGTGAATTGTTCTTACCCCTTCACACATGGTCATAACAATACTCAAAAGCGCATGGCACTGGGAATAACCTGGAAATTGCTACATTTGTGTTCTGCTTGCTAGTTTCCTGCAGGATGCAATTTCTCTTTCTATCTGGTGTGGATCATACCTTGTGGTTGTTCATTTCCCCCCCTTAGAGTTCTTCACAGCCACTTGGTGACATCCTGGACTTTGCAGCAGATTGGCAGACAATTTACCATCCTGGATTCATTTCTGTGAATGTATGAACGGCAGTCTGTGCTCCTAAAAATCAAATCCCCCTTCACTATTGCTTTTCCAATCTTCCCTCTATCTGCCCAGCATAAATAAGCACCATGGTGCCCTGGGCTTGGCTTTGGCTAAATTCCCAAGATGAACCATAGTTTTTATCAGTATTCAGAACGGAAGGTGGACTGTAAAGTGAGATACACTGGGGACAACTGCATTACCTGCCTCATCCACCTGGACTGTTTGGCAGTCACCCATTCTCTCTCTGCCTGCACACTCTAAGCTGTGGGGTGACAATATCCAGAAATACCTATTGACAAAACTCTCACCTTTGCAGATGCATCGCAGTGTCAGAAATTGTTGCTTAAGCTCCAAAACCCAGAGCTCAGGTTTTTCCAACTGATGATATTTCCTGCAATATGATTGTCCAGGACGTGAGAAGCATCCTGGAATATCTACATGGGACAGGAAGTCCAATCGATGTCTGTATTTATTAAATGGTTGACTGGCTTATCTGAAATAAATGGAGAAAGACTCATCAACTGCTCACAAATCAGCTGCTATACTTATGCTATCACAGAAAGGTTAACCTAAATGTTTTTACTTAACTCAAACCATCTGTAGATCTCAAACTTTAATTTACTGTTAAATTTGGAACCCTTCAATATTACTAGCCCCTGTTATTTAATTTTAACTTTTACCACCTGGATCTGATTAATTAATGAAGCACTAATTGTAATTATCTGATAAATTATCCAACTAGCTTTAGTTTTTATCCTAATTAATTGATCTTGTCTTACTTCATAGTTGCTTAAATTAAACTAAATGTTTACAAGTATACTCAAGTCATACGAATCCTTATGCTTGTTACATTGGATGGAGCTTTCTGGCCCTTCCAGATGGCGGGATCTTCCAGTCCTGCCAATTTCCTGCTGGCGGAATATTCCGGGCCCGCCAAAGGCGACCCCCTGCGGTGGGTTTTCTGGTGGCAGGACAGACGAACCACACAAAACACCACAGATATCGGTGGAATTTTCAGATCCCGGCAATGGCCAATGGCAGGCTGCCTCCGCCATCGGTAAACACGCTGTCGGGGCCAGAAAATCCCATCTATTGTGATGTCACTATGCAATTTTTTTCTCTTCCCATTCAGTCTCACAGCCTGAGCACAGGTTATAGGTCATAGATCACAGGTCACAGGTCACAGGACTGCTCTTCTTGTTTAGTGCAGCTGCAATCCTCAGATATACCATCTGTGCTGCTAACTTCTGTCATAGGGAAAATGCTAGAATCCATTATTAAGGAAGTATTAGCAGGACATTTAGAAAATCATAACACAATCAAGTAGAGTCAGTATCGTTTTATGTAACAGAAATCATTTAATGTTTTTGAGAAAATAATAATAAGGTTGATAAAGGGGAACCTGTAGATGTGCTGTACTTGAATTTCCAGAAGATACTCGGTAAGATGTTACATAAAAGATAACCACACAAAATAACAATTCATGGTATAGGAGAAAACATATTAGCATTGATAGATTATTGGTTAGACAACAGGAAGCAAAGATTGGGGACAAATGGGTCATTTGTGGATAGGCAGCCACTAACAAAGGAGTGGCACAGTGATGCATGCTGGGGTATTTAATAAGGTGCCACATCAAAGGTTGCTACACAAGGTATGAGCACATGGTATAGGGAGTTACATATTAGTATGGATAAAGGATTGGTTAGCTAACATGAAGCAGAAATAAATGAGTATTTTTTCGAGTTGACAAGCTGTAACTAGTGGAGTGCCACAGGGAAGAGTGCTGGGGCTTCAGCTATTTACAATCTATATCAATGGCTTCAATTAAGGGATCAAATGCATGGTAAATAAATTTGCAGATGATACAAAGATAGGAAAGGATCTGTCAAGAAGATATAAAGGGTTGAATTTTACGTGCCCCCAATGGGCATTTTTCCCATGGGTGAGGGCATGTAAAATGGTGTGGTCACCAATCCCAACATCTTAAAGGGCAAGAAGGATGGTGGGGCTGCCCATTGGGTATATTCCTTGCTGATCCCGAGGTGAGCCCCCTTAGATCAAGCACTCCTTTCCTACCTGAATCCGTCCTTAAACCCACCCCTTGCCCCCCGCCCTGTGCATCTTCTTAACCTACCCAAATCCTCCTGGCCCTAAGACCACAGACCTACCTGTTATGGGGATCCTTGGGCCTTGATTTTCTTTTCTTTTCACAATCCATGCAGTGGCCACTGGTACCTTCCTGGTGCTGCCGGGACTGTTGAAGCTGTTGACCAATCGGATTGGCCAGCAGCTACACTCAGCCCTCTTTAGTCCGCCCTGCAGCACTTTATGCGGGGCGGGTTGCTGTGCAGCATGTCTGCTCCATGTCAACATTATTTCCATGGGGGCGGGAGGGGGAGGTGGTGTCCCATCTATCATGCCCCCCGCCCCACTGTACACAAATATTATTCTGCCCAGAGAGGGTTAGACAGGATAAGCGAGTGGGAAAAATATTGGCAAATGAGGTATAATGTGGGAAAATGTGAGCTTGTCCACTTTGGCAGGAGGAATAGAAAGTCAGTATGTTATTCGAATGGAGAGAGACTGAGGTACAGTGATATCTGGGTATCCTGGGTCAGAATTTTCCAGCTATTCTCATCGGCATGATCTTCCGGTCCCGCCGATGGTGAACTACTGCCGTGGGTTTCTCGACAGCGGGGGAGGGGGTGCACGGAACAGGAATCCCCATTGACAGCGGTAGGACTGGAAGATCCCACCAGCGGCCAATAGGGCGCCACAGGGGGCACGGAGAATTATGCTCCTAGTACATGAATAGCAAAAAATAAGTGTGCAGGTACATCAAGTGATTAGTAGGGCAAATGGGATTTTGGTGTTTATCGCAAGGGGAATTGGATATAAAAGTAAGGAATTGTTGCTGCAGTTGTACCATGCTTTAGTTAGATTGCGTCTGGGGTACTGTGTGCAGATTGCTCTTCTTACTTAAGATAAGATATAATTGCATTAGAAGCTGTTCAGAGACAGTGCACTCAGCTATTCCCTGGGATAGGGTGGTTATCTTATAGAATCCCTCAATGCAGAATTAGGCTGTTCAGCCAATCGAGTCTACACCGACCTTCCGAAAAAACACCCCACCTAGGCCCACTCCCGCGCCCCATCCCCGCAATCTAAACTACACCTCTTTGGACACTAAGCGGCAACTTAGCATGGCCAATTGCTGCACGCCTTTGGACTTTTGAGGAAGAGTTGGGTCTGTATCGATTGGAGTTTAGAAGTAGCACAGTGGTTAGCACCGTTGCTTCACAGCACCAGGGTCCCAGGTTCAATACCCGGCTTGGGTCACTGTCTGTGTGGAGTCTGCACGTTCTCCCCGTGTCTGACTGGGTTTCCGCCGGGTGCTCCGGTTACCTCCCACAAGTCCTGAAAGACGTGCTGTTTGGTGAATTGGATATTCTGAATACTGCCTCTGTGTGCTCGAACAGGCGCCGGAATGTGGCGACTAGGGGATTTTCACAGTAACTTCATTGCAGTGTTAATGTAAGCCTACTTGTGACAATAATAAAGATTATTATTAATCTTATTGGAACAAATTAGCATGACTGTTGTGAGAATGTTTCCCCTTGTGGGGGCGCATGGGACAGGAACAGAGTTTAAAGATTTGGGGCGGAATTCTCCGTCGGCTGGCGCCGGAATCGCAAAATGTGGAGATTCGGTTCTGACGCCGAAACCTTGATGAGTGCCAGTTTCACGCCAAATTGCAATTCTACAGTGCCTCTAAAGTGGCGTCAATGCGTTCAAGAATGCGTTCAGTAAGCGCATATCATTTGTTATGGGCGAGGCGTTTTCAGAACCCCCAAATGTATCATGGAGTTCAACCAACCTCTTCCTTTAATGGATTTGTTGCTTTTCCGAGCACGCGGCTTTTTCCCGAGGTATGGGATTACAATTATGGACACGTGGGTTTTTAAACATAAAACACTGTTTATTCCATGAACTCAACTTAACATCTTAAATAAACATTGGATCTCTTAACACCCCTTACTTCAAAGATAACTCAGAAAATATTGCAACAGTAAATAATTCCTTAAAATGTTCCTTCAAACTTCCAAGAGACCTTTAAACAGTATCACATCAGGTTAAAGGATATATTTTTTTTCTGTAGAATGGCAGAGATATATTCGCTTGGTGGATTTCAGCTCCAGCACCTTGTTTTTTTCCTGCAGCTCTCTGGACACACACAGACACACACAACCTGCTTTCTCCAACTGCTAAACTAAACTGCAAAACTTGCAGCTCTCTGGAAACACACAGACACACACACTGCTTTTTAAACTGCAACTAAAAACCTGAAAAATGGCTGACCTGAGCTGAGCTCCACCCACTCTATGACATCACTGTTTTGTTAAAGGTACATTGCTTAAACATCCAGTTCTTAAAGGCACTCTCGCATGACACCTCCCCATAAGAAAAAAAAATAAACCATCAACTTCAAGATGGTTTCATTTTCACTTTTGCACCATCCACTAAGAAATGTACACAGTAAACCTTTTTGTTTGTTAAAAAAAACAACACATGCAAACACGTATAATAACATAGTCCATTTTTTTTGTTCTTCTTCCTCCAACTGAAATCCTTCACGATTGACAGTCTCTTTGAACAAAGTCTCTGCACGATCCATCCATTCCTCTACTCCTCGGCATTTCTCTTTAGAATCAGATACTTTAGTTCAATCTGACCACAGAGTCCCTTGCAATTCTCCCAATACAGGAACATTGGTGATCACAGCTTTCAGGCAGTCAAATGCCTGTTGAAAGTCCGCTGTCCATTGAAATTTTTTACGTTTCTTCAGCCATCCCCTGAGGACCGCCACCTGGCACTGCCAATACTGAAGACCCGCTGCCGTCTCAACCAGGATCTGCATGCTCGCGGCCATGGAGCACAGGGAGTGGACCACCTCCGCCTAGGACTGTGCCACATCATGCTGTGACAGTGCCACCACCTCCTGTGTGTGTGCCACATCAGCCAGTGACTGCGCCATCTCCCTATGGGACTTGGCAACCTCCCTCTGTGTCTGTGCCACATCGGCCAGTACCTCGGCAAGGCTGCCGCCGCGCTCAGCCATGGCCAGCGGTGGCTGGGCCACGCTCAGGAGCACTGCTGCAATGTACAGATGGCTCTGGCACAAGGCTGCCTGTGAGAGGGCAGCCCTGTCCTGGGCCTCGGCCACCGCCTGCACAGAATGCCCCAGGCCTTGGACACGCTGATCCGTGGCCGAAACCTTTGCTCCCAATGCCTCCACTGCGGACGCCACCTGTGCAGTGATGGACTGGGTGGCACACATGTCTGGCACCACCTCCTGCTCTAGAGGGTGGTTGGAGCCCTCCACGCGCACCTGCAGGTAGTAGATGCTCGGAGACACCCCCTCATGTAGTCTCTGGCTCAGTGACTGCATCGCACAAATGATGAGACTGTCCGTTCCAGAAGCCTGAAACCCATCTGGACGGCAGCTAGAGCCTGGGGTCGGCCCGCCCTCCGACCGTCTGCCACCTGGGGACGGACCTCCACCTGCTGTACCAGAGCATGAGTGTGATGCGCACGTGATAGTGCCCCAGGAGCCTCCTCACTAAAGTTCCCAACAGTGTCTCTGGGATGGTGGGGGGTGTTGGAGACAGCTGTGACAGGAAATCCGTGTCAACATCGGACTTGAGCCCCGGGGTGTCCTCGGTCTCGGGTCGATGGCTCACATCCGTGTTGGTGTCATCGTCGCTGGTCAGCGCCTGGGATTCTGGCTGTGGCTGTGCCTGGGGTCAGGGGCGGGGGATACCAGAAGGACCCGCCCCATCACCAGCAGCTCATGATGCATGATTAGACCGAGGGCCGGGGAGTGGGGGGTGGCGGTGGTGGTGGAGTGGAGGTGTGGGGGTGGTGTGGGTTGGGTGGAGGGTGTGAGGGTGGTGTGAGGGTGGTGTGGGGGCGAGGGTGGTGTCGGGGAGGGGTGGTTAAACGTGTCATGGGGAACTGCAACTCTGCGGGGTCTCACTTCCACTCTCGATGCCAATCTCCACCACCGGCGACTGCCCTTTCCCCGGGCTACTGACCACATCCAGGGCCCTCTGCTCTGCTGTGGTGAGGGGCTGCAGCTCCAATAGTCCCCCTCCAGTTTTCTCCCGCTCCTGGCAGTTATGGGCAGCCTGCTCCTGGAACAGGAAACGCACAGTCTTCGACAGTCCAAAGCATGCAGCCCAGGGGGTGGGTAGCAGGTGGTTTCAGTGGCTAGGACACCCGCCACGGCGGCTGGAATGGGCGCCGGCATGTGGTGCATGGTGTGGGTTTGGCCGCCCTCCTAGTTCGGGGATGGGGTGGGGTTACGTATGTGTGTGATGGGGGTTGGTGCCAGCGGCACAGTGCTGCCTATTTACCCTAGTTGCCCTGAGGAGGTTGTGCAGTTTCCTCCGGCACTGCTGGCTGGTCCGAATGTGTTGCTCACGGCGCTGGCCGCCTCGTGCCACCTGCGCCCAGGTCAGCGAACAGCGTGGCTGGCACCCTCCTTCCCGGGCCGGGGTACAAGGTAGCCCACGTCTCTTCCACAGCATCTAGCAGGGTCTTGAGATTGGTGTCCGTAAAAACGGGATGCCGCCCTCCTCGCTGCCATCTTGTTGGCAGTGGTGGTGTATGTGGGGAGTGAAGTGTGCATATGCGACTGTAGTTTGTCAACTTCCTGAGTGTCAATCGCGAACCCAACAAATCCTGCACCTTTTCTCATTGGAATATGTTCGATTCAATGGTTGCTGAATCAGTCCAGGTGCGGCACTAGTTTTGCTGTTGTACAAGCCCACGAATCCTGCCCGGGCGTCAACTCTTCGTCTCAGGAACAGAGAATTCCACCAGTCTCCCATTGAGGTTTGAGATAAGGGTCGTCATTCTCCGACCCCCCGCCGGGTCGGAGAATGGCCGTTGGCCGCCGTGAATCCCGCCCCCGCCCCCGCCGAAGTCTCCAGTACCGGAGATTGGGGCGGGGGCGGGAATCGGGCCGCGCCGGTTGGCGGGACCCCCCCGCTCAATTCTCCGGCCCGGATGGGCCGAAGTCCCGCCCAGAAATTGCCTGTCCCGCCGGCGTAAATCAAACCTGGTATTTACCGGCGGGACCAGGCGGCATGGGCGGGCTCCGGGGTCCTGGGGGGGGGGGCGCGGGGCGATCTGACCCCGGGGGGTGCCCCCACGGTGGCCTGGCCCGCGATCGGGGCCCACCGATCCGCGGGCGGGCCTGTGCCGTGGGGGCACTCTTTCCCTTCCTCCTCCGCCACGGCCTCCACCAGGGCGGAGGCGGAAGAAACTCTCCCCACTGCGCATGCGCGGGAAACTGTCGGCGGCCGCTGACGCTCCCTCGCATGCGCCGGGAAACTGTCAGCGGCCGCTGACGCTCCCGCGCATGCACCGCATTTCCGCGCCCAGCTGGCGGGGCAACAAACGCCATTTCCGCCAGCTGGCGGGGCGGAAATCCCTCCAGCATCGGCCTAGCCCCTCAATGTTGGGGCTAGGCCGCCAAAGATGCGAGCATTCCGCAACTTTGGGCCGGCGCGATGCCCGTCTGATTGGTGCCGTTTTTGGCGCCAGTCGGCGGACATCGCGCCGTTGGGGCAGAATTTCGCCCAAGGAGAATATTTTTCTCTCAGAGGGTAATTTGTCTGAATTCTCTTCCCCAGGGAGCAGTGTAGGCTGGGTCATTGAATATGCTCAAGGCTAAGTTAGCTAACTGAAGTTAGAGCCACAATCAGATCTGCCAAGATCTTATTGAACGGCAAATCGGCTTGAGAGTCCAAATGGTCTCCTGTCTGCCGCTATTCCTTGTGATCAGATTCTTTGGGCGAAATTCTCCTACCCGCCCCCGCCACATTTCTGCCCCGACCGGCCGGCGGGAGTCTCTGTAACACCGGCCGGTCAATGGGGTTTCCCATTGTGGGGCAGCCCCACGCCGTCGGGAAACCCCCGGGCGCCGGCAAAACGGAGACTCCCGCCGGTGGAGAATGACGCCCATGGCCTCTTGCTTTGTGCCCCTCTCCTGAAAATGACCAAGTCCTGTCACAGCATTTTAACATGGGAGTGGTGAATGAAGGCATAACCAGTTTTGACAACAGATGGGATGTGGGATAAAAATTGAGCTCAGGCTTGGACAGAAGATAGCATCTACTCTGGTAAATAGCAGGAACAGCCCACGGTGAGGCATCTCACTGCAGATTTTAACCTGTGATAGTGATCTGAATATATTTATTTTAAAAATTAAATTTAGAGAGCCCAATTTTTTTTTTCCAATTAAGGGGCAATTGACTGACCCTGCACATTTTTTTGTGTTGTGGGGGTGAGACCCACGCAGACAAGGGGAGAATGTGCATACTCCACACAGACATGACCCAGGACCAGGATCAACCCGGGTCCCCGGTGCCGTGAGGTAGCAGTGTAGTGATCTGAATATAAAATAACCATTGATAAGTGGGGTGTGATTATTTTTGAGCCGTGGCTTTGGTTGGTGCATTTTGATTAGACAACTGATTTAGAATTTTAAACAATTATAATGTCTTCTACCTCTGTTTTATATATCATATACATAGTATATATAGACTATACACATATATATATATCTGCACCATTGGACCTATTGTGGAAAACTGTCAACAGATTGTAAGGGCAAGGTATTAAACATGTTGCAGTGGAATCTATTAGCATTTACATTAAAAGCTGTGTGCCATTTCAGAATCCTGATGGGAAAACATTACTCAAAACAAGAAATGCAGAAACCAATGCCCAACAATAAGACTGTAGTAATTATTGCACTATGATAGACCTGCAAAATGATGAGCAATGCTACTCACATTCACGGTTGAGAGGTTCACATTCAAAAGATATTGCTGATATTTTCTCATTTTTAAATGTGTGACTTGGTACATTTGACAAAAGAAACTCCTGTGCCCACTGGCCTATGGATTGAATTAGGTGGTCCCTGGATCAGGGAAGATTGAGTTGTTAATTTTTTGATTGTAGCCTTTAGGATTTTGAAAGGAATTAAGAGGATCCATAGCGAGAAACATTTTCCACTGATTGGGGATTCTGTAAAACAAGGAAGTGTAACCTCAACATCAAAGCAGGTTTGGGAATACCTCTTCACACTAAGGGTGGTAGAAGAGCGGGATTTGTTCTCACCAGAGCAGTGGATGCTGACTGAATTAGGTCAATAATTTACTTTGCTCGCCAAGAGTGTTAAGGGTTATGGAATCAAAGTGGATGTGGGGAACATGGGTGTGGTGTTCTTTGTATTGCTCATTTCAGGATGGTTGGCGTAGTGTTCAGAAAGACCACAAAATAACTTGAACTTAAACAAAGCTATAAATGTCTTAACACTACTAATTTGGATTCAACGCACACTCTTAAAGAATACACAGTTGATTATTAACATTTAAACTGCACTCACCTATAGCTAATCTTAATACTGATATGCTACTATGATCTGCTCTCACTCACACTATTAGTACTTCTGACTCTCTCTAACTAACTCCTGCACACACTCTCCCTCAAGGCTTAGCATCACTGCCTTATATACTTGTAACTGTAGCTCCCTCTAGTGGCTACTCTAGACACTTCATTACTCCTTGCAGTTCTTATAGTTATGATAATACCACAAGGAGGTGGTGTTGGTGGATGAGTTTAGGATTCAGGGCAGTGATCTCACTGAACGGTGGAGCAGGGGCGGCATGGTGATGCAGTGGTTAGCACTGCTGCCTCACAGCACCAGGGACCCAGGTTTGATTCTGACCTCGGGTGACGGTCAGTGTGGAGTTTGCACTTTCTTCCTGTGTCTGCGTGAGTTTCCTCCAGGTGATCCAGTTTCCTCCCACAGTCCAAAGATGTGCAGGTTAGGTGGATTGGCCATGCTACGTTGTCCCTTAGGGTAAGGTTACAGGCGGGGGATTGGGCCTAGGTAGGGTGGTCTTTAAAGATGTTGGTGCAGTCTCAATGGGCCGAATGGCCTCTTTCTGCACTGTAGGGACTCTATGATTCTATGAGGCTCAAGGGGCTGAATGCCCTACTGCTGTTCCAAGGTGTGACGTTTGCACACTTGAATCATGGCATACAGATCGAGTAAGTCTAATTTTTTTTCAGTTGTTTCTCTCTTCTCTGCAGTATTGTCCAATGCTGCAGTACAATTTCATGGGCCCCCTTCTGCACCTCAAACAAGTGATGATTTTTCAGGTAGAAAGTGTGTTTACAAGGCCGGCGGGGGGATCATAACTGAGCTCGATCATTGCAGCAGGGATCACTAAATTGCAGGTAATTTATGAGTATGTTTGCTACATTATTTGAGGGTATTTTTTGCCTGATGCAGTCCTGGAATTACTGCACAGTTTGCCGAAAATATGTGGCTGAAGTCTATTAGAATGAAGGTATTAATACCTATTAGGCAGTGTGAAGTACCGCTTCGTGTAGCCAAGTAACAAAGGTGAAATATGATCTTGAGAAACTCAAGCCTGGGTCATCTGACAGGGGATATCATGATGTAACAAAATAGGGCTAGATTTCCTTGTGGGTGATAGTGATTAATGCTGGTAGGAATTACAGACCAACCATATATCAGAGTTACGCATCAGCAAAATTAATAATAATTGAAGTAGGAGCAAGTATTACCATGTAAATAAAACAAAAAAGGACTGGTCAAATTGACTGGCTCAAAAATCAGCTCTCATGTTTACTATTGGAAAATGAATTAAAATGTCACTGTTATACACGCATTGTCAGTTGCACTTAAAGTGACAGTGGCCACCAGGTTTAACTCAATTGGCTTCCTTCTTGCATCTTCCAATAATTAAGCAAGGATCAGTCAATCAATGGTGCACAACCATGATTTTGTTACCCTCTGGATTTGACTCTTCCAGTGCTGTTCATACTGGCCTTTCATCTTGTATAAACTCGAGCTCTTCCAAAACTCTCGCCCCTTTATACAGACTTGCAACTGGTTCCCTTCACATATCACGCGTGTGCTAATCTACATTGGGTTGCGGATCCACCCTAAAAACATTCATTTTAAAATTCTTACTCACATGGTCAAATCTCACCTTGCCCTTTCCCCTCCCTAGTTGTCTAACCTCCCCGACGCTCTACAATCCTCTGTGAATTCTGTATTCACCCAGCTCTGGCCTCTTGTACATGCTTGCTCCACTGTTAGTGGCTGTGCCTTCAGTTGTCTCGGCCCTAAACACTGGAAATCCCTTCCCAAATCCTTTTCCCTCTCTATCCATCTCACTGTTTAAGATGCAGCTTAAAATCAACCTCATTGATCAAGTTTGGTCACCTGCTCGAATGTCTTTTTTTCACTCAATTTTGATATTTGTACGATTATCCTTTTGTGAAGCCCTCGAGATGTTTTATTATACTAAAGGTGCCAAATGAATGCAATCTGTTGATAGATTGGGGCATTGCCATTAGAGGCAATGCTGACACCACTGTAATATAAATGAGCCTGGTCTGGTATTGCAACAATAAAAAGCCTGCTTCAGAGGTGGTATTTTCCTATACACCAAGTAATGTGCGACTGGCACTGCTTTCATGAGCCATTATTTTTAAAACTGAAGTAACCAATGCAAATTTTTAACAAACAAGTACACAAATTTGTTCACCAGTTGTCATCAGCACCTTGCATTCCAAACCCCAGTACTGGAGCTCTTTGGAGCACCAGTACTGTAATATATTGTGGAAACATTTCAAACACAATTGTAAAATCGAAATGCAATAATGTATGCATTCAGGAAGTGGTTCCCAGATACCAAAAAGAAGGGGTGTTGTGTGGGTTAGAAATAAAAAATGAAATTACAGTAGATTGTTTAAGTCTGTTGAACATGCGCTGCTTTTAAATTCAGTTTTGGTGATTCTTATTGTTGACTGAATTCCACATCGCCCCAGCACCAGGGTGTTTCCTTTTTATTTTTTCATGGGTGCCGCGAGCAAAAGCCAGCATTTGTTACCCATCCCTAATTGCCCTAGAAATGAAAAGAAAATTGCTTATTGTCACAAGTAGGCTTCAATTGAAGTTACTGTGAAAAGCCCCTAGTCGCAACATTCCGGCTCCTGTTCGGGGGGGCTGGTACGGGAATCGAACCGTGCTGCTGGCCTGCCTTGGTCTACTGAGTAGTTTTCTAGGTCATATCAGAGGGCAGTTAAGAGTGCACCACATTGCTGTGGATCTGAGGCTGGACCAGGTAAGGATGGCAGATTTCATTCCCTTAAGGATATTAGTGAACCAGATGGTTTTTTTTTGATGAGATGACTACTAATGCCTCTAGGGGGAGTCCCCAGACAGAGACCGATACAGCCAATGACACCGGCTCAGCAGAACAACCAATGAACTGTCCCATTGGGCTTCTGAAGAGGTATTTCCAGTGCCTCAACTGGTTAGGTGGTGCCCTCCAATCGTGTCCTGAAAGAGCTTCTGTCATTGTGGTGGTCTTCTTGACAATCTCCATAATATGGCCCTTTAGAGAAGTGTGGACCTTTGGACCAGTGAACCTTGGAGAGAAACTGCTCATCTAGGGAGGAGCAGGGGAGGAGGTGAGAGAGGAGGATGAATTGGGGACAGAAGGAGATGACACTGAACAGGCAGCTTCCCCGCTACACGATGAGATGGTCTCCTCCTGCCATCCTCCAGGAAGAAGACTTCCCTTCACTACCTCATGGTCTCCAACATTAGATCCAGGTCGACATCGAAGAAGGAGTAGGTCGGTCTACCTTTGCCAGGCCTTTGGCTCCCCTGTGACATCTTCTGGTGCTGTGGAAGGCTCAGCAAAAATCCGCAAAGCTATCCTTCAGGAGAGCTAGTAGCCTCAGTGATAGCTGCGTTCTGGGGCCCCCACACTTCATCAAACCACCTCCATTTGGCCTTCACTGGCTCAAAGTGAACAAGAAACCTGCCTCTGTATCATTTAAGGGCTCACCCCCCATGAAAAGCTGAACTTTAATCAGTTTCCCATGTGGAGGGGGGTTTCTGACCCAATAACAGACATACTCCTGTGTCCTTCCTCTGTGGTGAAAATACAGCCCCATCAGTATGCTCTTCTGGAGGGGGTGTTACAGGTGGAGAAATGAAGCTCTTTTAGTCCACCTGTGATCTTAGCACTCCAAGACCTAGACGGTAGAGGTAAGATCGCAAGTGAAATTTCCTTTACCCCTCTCGGGTGCAGCTTCTACTCTATCAATTTGAAACCATTTCCCCAGCGGCATCAGGAAGTTTTTTATGTCTAACTACAACTGATAGTCTCTGTATCGCGCGGAACTGTTTCTGCTTCAAGCTAGTCTGTAAATATGTTGGGGCTTTCAGTACTGGATGGGGTTACTGGAGTTCCAGACGTGTGAGTGGTACATTCTCACAGTCAGAATATAATTGCGAGGGACTGTGTTGACATTTCTTTCTTTTTGTTGGGGGGGGGTGGGGGGGGGGGGGGGGGGTTGTTGAAAATCTGTTGAAAAATTTGAATAAATATATATATATTTTTTAAACTTTGTTCTTGTTGGAGGATGGTGGGTGGAATGTTCTTCTTTGTGTTTGTTGGGGATTGGTATGTTTTGCATATGTACATTTGAGCGGGGCGGGGGGAGATCAGTGGGGGGTAGGAAGCTTGGCACCATGGGCGGGGGCTACCAGGCTAGCTGGGCGGGCTAGTTCACGGAAGCGCAGTGGGAGGCGAGCAGGTGACCAGTTTGATATGGGGGGTTGTAATTGTTGTTTTGTTGGTGGGGGGAGAGGGTGGGGGGGGGGGGGGGGGAATGTTCTGCTGACAGGGGAGGTACTGGCGCTGGGAGACAAATTGGAGGTCGATGATGGTGGGCGTCGGACGGCGGGCCTGCGGAATCGCGGGATATAAACTGGAGGCTGGCCTAAGAAGGGTGATGGTTGATCGGCGGGTGGGTGGGTGGGTGGGGGGGGGGGGGGGGGGGGGCGGTGGGGGCATGCCACCCGACCAGGCTGATCACATGGAAGGTGAGAGGGCTGAATGGGTCGGTCAAGAGGGCGCGCGTGTTCGCACATTTGAAGAGGGCTGGAGGCAGACGTGGCAATACTACAAGAGACACACCTGAGGGTGGTGGATCATACCGGGCTGAGGAAGGGGTGGGTCGGGCAGGTATTTCATTCGGGACTAGACTCTAAAACTAGGGGGGGGTTGCGATCTTGATCAATAAGCGGGTGTCATTTCAGGTAGGGCAAATAATGGCGGACTCAGGGGGTAGGTATGTTATGGTGAGTGGGAAGCTGGAGGGGATGCCAGTGGTATTAGTAAATGTTTATGCACCAAATTGGGACGACGCAGAGTTTATGAGGCGAGTGTTGGGGAAGATTCCGGCCTGGACTCGCATAAGTTGGTCATTGATCCGAGGTTGGATCGGGCGAGTTCAAGGACAGGGAGGGTGCCAGCCACAGCAAAGGAGCGAGAGGGGTTTATGGAACAGATGGGGGGGGGGGGGGGGGGGGGGGGGGGGGGGGGGGGGTAGACCCATGGAGGAGCGAAGGAGTTTTCTTTTTCCTCCCATGTTAACAAAGTGTAGTCCCGGATTGATTAAACAGGGCTTTACTGGCGGGGTGGTGGATACCGAGTATTCGGCGAGTTGTGCCGGACCATGCCCCACACTGGGTGGATTTACAGGTGAGCAAGGAGGGGGGTCAGTGCCCGCAATGGAGATTGGATGTAGGACTGTTAGCGGATGAGGGGGTGTGCGGGCAGGTGAGGGAGGCAATCCGGAACTATTTGGGGTTAAATGATACGGGGGAAGTTTCGGCAGCAACGGTATGGGAAGCGCTGAAGGCAGTGAATAGGGAGGAGTTAATTTCGATACGGGCTGATAAGGAGAAGGTGGAGCAGGCAGAGATGGATAGGCTGGTGAGGGAATTACTCCAGGTGGACAGAAGGTATTCTGAAGCCCCGGAGGCAGGACTGTTGAAGGAGCGGCAGAAGCTACAGTTGGAGTTTGGTCTGATTTCCACAGGGAAGGCGGTGGGTAGTTGAGGAAGGCGAGGGGGGCAGTATATGAATGTGGGGAGAAGGCCAGTAGGATGCTAGCACACCAACTCAGGAACAGGGAGGCAGCCAGGGAGATAGGAAGAGTGAAGAACAGAGGGGGGAACACGGTCTTGGACCCAGCAGGGGTGAATAGGGTATTCAAGGAGTGTCACAGTTGGCTATATGAGTCGGAGCCCCCACAAATTGAATATGGGTAAAAGCAAGAGTTTTGTGATCCAGGTGGGGTGGCAGGAGAGGAGACTGGGGGAGTTGCCGTTTAAAGTGGTGGGAGAGAGTTTTTGCTACTTTGGTACTCAGGAGGCACGGGGTTGGAAGCAGCATCAGAAATTAAATCTGGCCCGTTTAGTTGAACAAATGAAGAAGGACTTTCGGAGGTGGGTCATGCTCCCGTTGTCACTGGCAGGGAGGGTACAAACCATAAAACGTTTTTAAAATTTTTTTAGCATACCCAATTCATTTTTCCAATTAAGGGGCTATTTAGCGTGGCCAATCCACCTACCCTGCACATCTTTGGGTTGTGGGGGCGAAACCCACGCAAGCACGGGGAGAATGTGCAAACTCCACACGGACAGTGACCCAGAGACGGGATCGAACCTGGGACCTCGGCGCTGTGAGGCAGCAATGCTAACCACTGCGCCACCGTGCTGCCCCTCAAACCGTAAAACTGACGGTCCTCCCGAGAGTTTCCTGTGCCTCCCTATTTTTATACCAAAGGCCTTTTTTAAGCGGGTGAATAGGTATGATATCTGGGTTTGTGTGGGAGGGTAAAACCCCACGAGTAAAGAAAGTGTTGTTGGAGCGGAGCTGAGGGAGGGAGGGCTGGCACTGCCGAACGTATGCAACTATTACTGGGCGGCAAATATAGCCATGATTAGGAAGTGGCTAGTGGGGGAGGGTTGGTGTGGGAGCGGGTGGAGGGGGCCTCATGTAACGGAACAAATTTGGGGGCATTGGTAACGGCTCCTTTGCCATTCCCGCCGGCTCGGTACTCCACAAGCCCCGTGGTAGTGGCGGCCCTGAGAGTCTGGGGGCAGTGGCGGAAACATATGGGAGTGGAGGGAGCGTCGGTGTGGGCTCCAATTTGAGGTCATCACCTGTTTGTCCCGGGGAGGATGGATGGGGGGTTTCAGAGGTGGCAGAGAACATGGGTTGAGAGGCTGGGGGAATCTGTTTATTGATGGGAGCTTTCCATGTTTAGAGGATTTGGAGGAGGAGTTTGAATTGCCGGGAGGGAATGGGTTTCGTTATCTGCAGGTGAGAGATTTTATGCTAAGGCCGGTTTCGACCTTTCCGCTTCCACGACCGTGGACCTGTGGGAGGATGCTCTGAGCAGAGTCAACGGGTCCTCATCATGTGCCAGGCTTAGCCTGATACAGTCCAAGGTGGTCCAGTGGGCACACATGAGCAGTTTCTTTGAGTTAGAGGACAGGTGTATGAGGTGTGCCGCAGGGCCCACAAACCATGTCCACGAGTTTTGGGCATGCCCGAAGCTTAGGGGATTCTGGCAGGGATTTGCGGATGTCATGTCCACGGTACTAAAAACGAGGGTGGCGCCGAGTCCAGAGGTGATGATTTTTGGAATGTTGGAAGACCTGGAGTCCAGTGGACAAGAGAGGCTGACGTTTTGTCCTTTGCCTCCTTGGTAGTCCGGAGACGGATCTTACTAGCGTGGAGGGACTCAAAGCCCCCAAAATCAGGGGAATGGGTTAGCGACATGGCTGGGTTTCTCAGACTTGAGAAAATTAAGTTTGCCCCGAGAGGATCAACGTTAGGGTTCGTTCGGAGGTGGCAACCATTTATTGGCTTCTTCGGAGAAAACAAAACTGTCAGCAGACTCAATAAGGAGGGGGTTCGGGGTAACGGGAGTTAGGGGGGAGTCAGGCCTTTTTTTTTTAGATTAGGCGGGAACAGTGGGAGATGAAATGAAATGAAAATCGCTTATTGTCACAAGTAGGCTTCAAATGAAGTTACTGTGAAAAGCCCCTAGTCGCCACATTCCGGCGGCATCGATATCCCATCCTACCCCCACACCAACCCCCCGGCGACCACTCCCTACCCCTCCCATGAATACCTTCCCCTCTGCAAACCCCTCCATTATTCCTATTTGCCTCACTATAGGGTGTGGGCAGTGGGTTGGCAGCAAGAGCAGGTTTGGTCCACGGGATGGAGGATGAGGACAACCCACTCTAGGACTCCGCACCAGTTGACAACATCTGACTTCTGCCCACGGTAGCACTTTCCACTGTCCAACTGGGTGATCCCTGCATGCGAGCTGGCCATTCCATCACACAGTCCCACCGAACCCTTGGGCTGGCAGAAGCGGGGATAATGGGGGAACGGGGCGTGGGTATGGGGTGGCATGGGAAGGAGGGGTGGGGGGGCACCGGAGCGGTGAGCGCTGGTTGAACTGGGGCTGCTGGTCCAATCCCATCCCCACCGTCCATCCATCTCACCCCCCCCCCCCCCTCCCCCACCAGCAGCCCCTCTACAGCCAGTCCAGCCCATCCCTCACACCCTTCTGACATAGCACAGAGGCTTATGTATACATACTTATATATACAGGTTTGTGCCGTAGCCCCTAACGTTATATTGTGTGCTGTACCTGTGCCAACCTAACTGCTGTTTACTGTTCTGGCCGTATAGGCCCTAACATGATGCCTAGGTGAATCCCCAGGTGGTACATCAGGAGTGGTGGCGGCATGCTGTGATTTCAACCAGATGACTTGAGTCCCCTTTGGCAGCCACCTTCTGGGACGACTGGGCCTGGATGGGGCCGGCTGCTGCTCGAGTGTCCCAGGTGGCGTAGTGCCACCCAGTGCTTCCCGCTGCCCATGTGATGCGCCAGGGTCAGGAGGGGAGGGGGAAGTCTGAGGCATTTGTTCTGGCACCTCTCCTGTGGAAGTCACTGGCATGGGCCCCATCGACTCCTCTTCCTTTGGTGGCCCCCAGGCTACTTCATGGGACGGGGTGCGAGAGGAGCTAACTACTGAGGTCCCCACCACCTGGCAGTCCTGGAGGCCCGCTCCTGTCTCGACCGGGGTCTCAGTGCTCGCGGCCATTGAGCATTGGGTGTGGACTATCTTCCTCTGGGACTGGGCCACAACACCCTGTGACTGTGCCACCTCCCTCTGGGTCTGTGCCACATCAGCCAGTGCCCAGGCAATACCACCAACGTTCTCGGCCATGGCCCATTGTGACTGAGCCACGCTGCAATGTCCAGGTGGCTCTGGTACATGGCTGTCTGTGACAGGGCAATCCTGCCCTAGGCCTCGGCCACTGCCTGCATAGAGTACACCAGACCTTGGCTATCTTGATTCATGGCCAATACCTTTGTCCCCAAGGCCCCTACCCATGGACACCAGGCTTGCGGTGTTGGCCTGGGTGTCACTTATGGTCGGCACCACCTCCTGCTCCTGCAGGCGGTTGGACTCCTCCAACTGCACCTGCAGGCACTGTATGAGTGCTGACAAACCCTCATGTAGTCCCTGACTCTGAAACTGCATCTCCACTATCGACCACTCTTTCCAGAACCCTGAAACCCGTCGGGATGGCAGCTAGTCCCTGGGATTGGGCCGCCCTCCACCCATCCACCCGACCACCCCCTCAGGGGTTTATATCTGATGTACTGCAGCACATGTGTGGTGCACACCAGATAGAGCCGCAGGAGCTTCTTTACTAAAGTGCCTAACTGAGGTGAGTGTCTCTGGGATGGTGGTGGGTGTTGGAGACAGCTGCGTCGGGACGTCAGTGTCATCCGCGGACCGGTGCTCCTAAGTATCTCGGACTGCGGTTCAAGGGCCACCGTCGCTGTCCGTGTCCTCTTCCTCGCTGCTATCCGATTTCCGTTGAGGGTAGGGGACACCAGAAAGGCCCGCCTCATCGCCAGGAGATCCTGCAAGACACGAGACATGATGCATGATTGGATCGCAGGTTGAGATGGCGGTTGGTGGTGAAAGGGGGGTGTCGGAGTGGTGTGGGGCTGGTGATGATGCAGGGGGGGGGGGGTTGCTGAGGTTGAAGGGGCACTGGGGTTGGTGTGGGTGGAGGGGAAGTGTGGGGGTGGTAATGGGGGGGGGGATGTGGAGGAGGTGTGGAGTGGTGTGGAAGGTTGGGGGTGGTGACACGTGCGATAGGGAGCCGGAACTCAGCAGGGTCTCACTTGCTCACCCAATGCCGACCTCCCCTGCGACTGCCCTCTCTCTGAGCCCAACCAGGTCCAGTGCCTGCTGTTATGCTGCGGTGATGGCAGCTGGTATGGGTGCTGGCATGTGCTGCAGGGTGGGGGTTCAGCCGCCCTCTGGGTTATAAGGGTATGGGACAGGGGCACAGTGCTGCTTAGTCACCATGGCTGCCCTGAGGAGGTTGTGCAGTTTTTTGCAGCCCTGCTGTCTGGCCCTGGTGGTGGGGCCCACAGCGCTCACGACCTCTGGCCACCTGCACCCAGGCCCGGTGTAGGCACCGGCTGGCAACCTCCTTCCCAACCCGGGGTAGAGGGTGGCCTACCTTCCTCCAAGGCCTAGCAGGGACTCAAGCTCAGCGTCCGCGAACCTGGGTGCCTCTCTCCATGTTGCCACCTCGTTGGCTGGGTCGAGTCTGCATGCAGCTGCAGCTTGTCAGCCTCTCGAGTGTCAATCCTGACCCTGGCGAATCCAACACCGCTTTTCAATGGAATTGACCGTGTTCCACATGGCACGTATGCTAGCCCATTAACAGTAGATGAATTGGTCCGGGAGCGGCGCCAATTTTGCTGCCGTAGACGTCCACCGATTCTGTCCTGGCATCAACACTTGGGCCAGATTCTCTGTTTCCGGGGCCATGTGCGGAGCATCCTGGGACCAGTGAGGGGCTAGCAGACGCGCCGCGTAAAACTCCTGGCCTCCACAAAATAAACGGCCGGAGAATGGCCGGGTCCGTGCACGGCAACGATATGCAGCGGTCATGCTGTGAAACATGGCGCTGGCCGTGCGCGGACCCGACCTGCCAGATTGTGCCCCCCTCCCCTCCCCCCACCAGTTGCCCCAGCCCTCGCGGAAGCCCCCCCCCCCCCCGCCCCCGGCTCTTGCCCGACTGTGGTGATGCTGGACACAGTCCGCAGCCGCCACACCGGGCTCCCGCATGGCTGAGACCATGTTGAACCGCGCCGTCGGGAACCCGGCCCATCGGGGGCGGAGCATCGGGGGAGGGCCTTCAGGTGACGAGCTGAGGCCGTCCCAACAGCATGCGGTGCAATGACGCCGTTTCGGAGGGAGCAGAGCATACGAAACCTGCGCCAAACAGACGCCGCCCTCGATTTTGCCGTCAAATGGGATTCTCCGCCCGATCGACGATTACGATATCAGCGTTGGGGGACGATGAATCCCTTTTTAGTGTCTGAAATGCAGAATCCCGTCTAGTATGTGTGAAAAAACCTTTGCTTGTTAATTGATTTAAAAACATGCGATGAGAGATTGGATTTTTACATTATAATGAGGGATTTCCCCAGCTCCTCGACCTCATGTACTCTCAAATCAATGCGCTAAAGTGCAATTACAGTAGATAAGTTTAGGGAAAGCCCAGACTTATACATTTTTGGTCGAGTTGCATCTGATTTGTTGACTGCTAATGCTTTGTGCTTTGACGCTCTCCACAGGCCTGGCCTGTATTGAATGACATCACCAGCTTTAAATATTCCAGCTGCTTTTTTTTTCCTCTCAGCGAGTTTGTGCTCCACACAATGACCATGTAGAGTGAGCAGAGGAAACGGCTCAGCTCCAGACTTCGCCACCCAGTTTCCCAGGACGTGGCTAAAGAAAGCGTCTCACTGAGGAGAAAGAGAGAGAGAGAGAGACTCATATTGCCACAAGCAGGCAGACCAAGAACAATACTGTTTTATCAGGCTTAGAAAAGCAAGAGGGAATCTCTTTTTTCTGCTGAAGAGTGGCTTGTAGCAGCTGGTCCGAATTGATCACAGTGAGAGAAAAGGAGCGAGTCTGGAAACTTGGAGGGAAAAGTCAGAATCGGTGGACTATTGAAGAGATCTTGAAGTTACTTCACCATGGCTTACTCGACCCCGCAGAATGGAATGGACGGACACAAGGATCCTTTGATAGAGTTGTTTGTTAAGGTAGGATATACCGGAATCTGACTTTTTTTTATTTCAGAAACAGCCAGCAGACAGCTGTCTGGGAGACTCTGGGCTCTGCTATGCTCAGTGCCTTTTTCTCAACAGGACAAATCTTTATTTTTGAAATAGGCAGACGCGATCACTATTAAACTGCTGAACAACGGACTCCAAAGAGTTGTGCATCAAAAATAGAACTGTGCTTCAAAATGTAACATTTTGTACTGAAAGTTTTTTTTTAAAAAAGTGATGATTTAATTCTATTTCTGGCGCGCTTTGTGCTGCACTAATGCTTTTGTTGCAGTTGTGTGATATTCTCAAGCGTGCGGGAAACAGTTGCTAGTCAGTAAATATTTTAATGAAGTCATGCTTAGCTATCAATCACATTTTATGTCGACAGGCATTGAGAACAATGATCATCATTCCAATATTGGTTTCTTGCTGGGTAAATCTGTGCCCGGATGTCTTTGTTTTAAGTGAAATTCAAGCACTCCTGTGGAACTTACTGCTGCAAAAAAGTGTATAGTGAGTCAGTGATGGTGTGAGACTTCCCATTGATTACAGTCGCTTTCCCTGAACGCCAGCTAAGATCGATATTCTATGAATCATTCCAACTGAAAGATTGTGTAAATAAAGCAGTTTCTTGGAATAGGTATGAGTACTCAGTAGCCACAGAAAATGTTCTGAGTTTAGCTATCTTTCATACGCAGGCTATAACTTCAGAGTTAATTATGCCAGCAAAGAACTATGTGAATATCGATATCGTCATTATAGGACTTTTGGGTGCAGCGTTAAAAAAATCTGCTTCCAACATAAGCACCATTCATGGAGTGGTCAGTAACGCGGAGGTGGGGGAGCGATCTGACTGACCCCTTCATTCCTTCATCAGTTTTTGAAAGTTTATTTTTCCAAAATAAGTTTATCATCAGAGAGTCACAAATCTCTTATTCTGCCCTGATTTGAATGATCAGTTTAAGTAAAATAATTTATCTGGGCAACAGACTGAATTGTAATGTCTGCACACACACACCAGAGACCACACCCATGAATTGCTCGATGTCTCATTTGTACATTGGCCAGCGTGGAGCTGAATCAGACAGATTGGGCTGGCTCCCAGACCATGCTGAGATCGCCGATCTTGGCTGGTGCAGGATTAAGAGGTACGTCAATTATTGTATGGCACAGGACACGAGAAGGGAAAATTCCTGAGAGGTCGGTTGTTTCTCATCTCTGTCCAGTGCTCACTGTTTTTAAAATCTGCATTTGTGAAAATCAAGGGAGGTCAAATTTGGGATAGCCTGGGTTGCTGCCACTGCTGAATAGCTCGGCTACTCCCACTGGGGATCTTTGCCAAATCATCAGGGTGTCGAACACAATCAATAAATATGCAGGCACCCTTGGTGGCTAACTTCAGTTGTGATGCAATGTGGCAAAAGATTTCTGCACAACAAGGTGCCACAAAAAGCAAATGACTCAATAACCAAATAATCAGGGGCTGGATTTCACCAGCCCTCTGTGATCGGCTGGGAGGCAAGGGGGATCCATAAAATAGTGAGAGTCGGTGGCGGGTGGGGTCATCTTCCCGCCATCATGCCATGTTGCCATTGGCTGGGAAGATGGTGAACGATCCTCCTGTCCAGAGGTTAAGTGGCCAATTAAGAGCCTCTTCCCACATCAGTTGGCCAGCAATGTGGCGCGGAGACCTCCAGGTAAATCCTGGCAGCCTCCTGGAGTCAGGGGAGGTCGGGTGTAATGGGACTTGGCTTATTCTTGGGAATTCTTTGGCCCAAGGACAGCCCTCCTAGTGGCAATGGCCGTTACTGCTATCCGTCTTCACCAACCCATACAACACCCTCCCCCAGTGACTTCAAGATAAAGTTACCCATCTTTCTTTTCAAAGCCTGCTTGACCTCGCACTGCTCCACAGCTTGGTTCAGACTACCAGCAAGTTAAGGCAGTGTTTGTTGACACTTTTAATCCTTACCTTTGTGCTTCACGCCTATCACTTTACCATCAATGACTTTGTCTTCAGGTGCAACATCCATGCCCTGTGAGACTTCCTCCATCGACATCCCACTTCCTCCCAGGACTTGCTCTATGTCTTTCATCCATCCATTAACCTTCTTGGTGTGATTTTACTGATCATTGGAGAAGAATTGTGCGGAATATAAACATCAGAATCTATTTAATTCCATTTGAGGAATTTAGTTTTTTTTACATTTCACAAACAATTCAGTTATCTAAATATAATCACGCCAATAAATATTCCATATTTTATTTTATAGTGCTCCTGTGAAGGACCTTGGGATGTTTTGTTATTTTAAGGGTGCTTTATATATATATATATATATATATATGTTGGTGTTTCAGATTTCTTCATCACAATGAAAACCCCTCCACGAGGTTGATCCCGGGTATAGACAGATTTTCTTATGAGCAGCGATTGAGTAGGTTGGGCCTGTACTCATTGGCGTTTAGAAGATTGAGAGGTGACCTTATTGAGACATAAAGGATTCGCAGGGGGCTTGACAGGGTAGGTGCTAAGAGGTTGTTTCCTCTTGTGGGAGAGTCCAGGACTAGAGAGCATAATCTCAGAGTAATGGGTCACCCATTTCAGATAGAGATGAGGAATTTCTTCTCTCAGAGGGTAGTGAATCTGTGGAATTCTTTACCGCGGAGATCTGTTGACACTGGGTTGTTAAGTATGTTCAAGGCTCCCTGCTACAGAGACAGCAGGGGGGTTGGCGTTGCCGAACTTGCTTCATTATTATTGGGCAGTGAATGTGTACAAGGTGCGGCGGTGGTGGGAAGGAGAAGGGGCAGAGTTGGTTAGCATGGAGGAGGTATCTTATAAGGGGTCTAGTGACGTGAACATTGACAATGGCTCTGAGTAGGCATTCAGGGAGCCCAGTGGTGCAGTCCACGGTGAAGATATGGAATCAGCTCAGGAGGCATTTTAGGATGGAAGGGATGTCGGTGCTAACGCCGCTGTGTGGGAATCATGGGGTTGAGCCTAGGGAGATGGATAGTGTATACAGGAGGTGCAGGGGAGTGGGGCTGGACAAGGCGAGGGATTTGTATTTGGAGGAAGGGTTCACCAGTCTGGAGGACCTAAAGGAGAGGGTAGAGCTGCCAAGGGGGAGTGAGATCAGGTATCTGCAGGTTAGGGACTTTGCACAAAAGGTCTGGAGGGGGTTCCCTAGGTTGCCGGGATACACCCTGCTGGAGTGACTGCTGCTTCCAGATGTGGAAAGGGAGGGAAGAATTGGGGATATATACAAGTGGCTGGGGGATCAGGGAGGTGAGCGGGTGGTGAAGAGCAAGGAGAAATGGGAAGCGGAGTTGGGAGGGGAGATCAATTGGGGAGCATGGAGTGAGTCACTGCGTAGGGTAAACGGGACCTCTTGTGCAAGGATGGGCCTAATACAGTTTAAGGTGGTGCACAGGGTGCATATGACTTGGGTGAGAATGAGTGGGTTCTTTCAGGGGGTAGCAGATGAGTGTGAGAGGTGTGGGCGGGGACCAGCGAATCACTCGCATATGTTATAGGGATGCAAAAAATTGGGAAGATTCTGGGCGGGAGTGTTTGTGGTCTTAGTCAGGATAGTGGATGAGGAGGTGGACCCGGACCCTTTGGTGGCGATATTTGGGGTTTCAGAGAAGCCAGAGCTCATGGAGAGGAGGAAGGGCGATGTCGTGGCCTTCACCTCTCTGTTTGCACGGTGGCGAATTTTGCTGGAGTGGCGGTCGGCATTGCCACCGGGGGTAGCGACTTGGTTGGGTGACCTGGACGATTTTGTGCAGTTGGAGAAGATAAAGTGTGAGTTCAGGGGCTCAGCAGCGGAGGTTGAGAGAAGGAGGGTGATGTTTGTGACTGTGTTTGAGGAGCTGTTTGTCGCAGGGGGGTGGGGGGGAGGGTGGTGGGATGAGGGGGCGGGAAGGTGAAAAGGGGGAAAAATCTGTACAGGCTGTATAGTTGATTGTTGGGAAGTATGTTTGCCGGGGTGTTTATTGGCTGTAACCTGCTTTGATGCATGTTTGTAATTAAATACATTTAAAAACAAAGTATGTTCAAGGCTGAACTAGACGTTTTTTTAATCCGTAAGGGAATCAAGGGTTATGAGGATAAGGCGGGAAAGTGGAGTTGAGGGATCTCAGATCAGTCATGATCTCATTGAATGGCGGAGCAAAACTAATGGGACGAATGAACTACTTCTGTTCCTTTGTCTTATGGTCGGTCTCATATGCTAAAAACAATTAAGCACACCAGGAAAGGACTGGAAGGTGGAGCGGTAGAGGCTGGTAGATTCTATCCTTGTGGACCATCAGTACTCGTTGTCCCTACACCGGAGTTGCTGGTGAGTAGGAAGAAGTTGCAGACACAATCTGAGTTACTCTCAATGGGTAAGTCAGTGAGCCAGCTGCGACGTGCAAGGGGGACATGAACACTGGGAGAAAGCCAGTCGCTTTTTGGCGCAGCAGTCGAGGCAACAGGCTGCTTCCCGGGAGATTGTGCAGGTAAAGGCCTGGGGTGGCAGTCTGGTTTCCACCCCACTGAAGTTTAACGCTGCGTTTGAAGCCTTTTATCAAAGTCTCTGTAGACAGGAGCCCCTGGAGGTGAGTTCACAGTTTTTGGATGGGTTATCCTTCCCGGTAGTGGAGGGGGAGAGAACGGAAGAGTTGAAATACCCATTGGGCCCTGACAAGATTATGACATGTGTTTTTAAAAAATATTTTATTGAAGCATTTGTAATTTTCACAATTAAACATAGTGACATTTCTAAAACAACCGTGCGGGTCGATGAACAAAATGCACCCTAAAACAACAACACACAATAAACCATGTACCCCACTTCTCCTGCCCTATCCCCAATTACCCGTATATACTCCCTGTCCTTATTTAACATTGCCATGCCTCCTATTCCCCCCCCCCCATTTTCTCTTTCCCCCCTTACTGCTGTAAAAACTTACTGACGTTCAGTTTTTGTTAAAGAAATCGATGAACAGCTGCCAACTCCGGGCGAATCCCTGTATTTATCCTCTTAAAGCAAACTTGATTTTCTCCAGACTGAGAGACTCTACCATTTCGCTGCCCCACACTCCTGATTTCGGGGGCTCTGACTCCCTCCATCTCAGCAAGATCCGTCTCTGGGCCACCAGGGAGGAGAAGGCCAGAATATCGGACTCCCTCCTTTGCCCCAGGATCTTCCAACACCCCAAATATTGCTAATTCTGGACTCGGAGTTACTCTACCTTCCAGGACGTCTGACATAACATCTGCAAATCCCTGCCAGAACTCCCTCAGTTTCGGATATGTCCAAAACATATGAACATGGTTGGCCGGGCTACCCACACACCGCCCAAATCTGTCCTCCACCTCCTCGAAGAACCTACTCATCCGGGCTACCGTTATGTGGGCCCTGTGGACTACCTTGAACTGAATCAAGCTGAGCCTAGCACAGGACGAGGATGAATTTACCCTTTTGAAGGCTTTTTTCCCACTGTTCAGTTTCCAGCTCCCCTCCCAACTCCGCTTCCCACTTCCTCGTCACCTCTCTGATAGGGGCCCCTTCCCACTCTAACAATTCCCTGTATATGTCCGAAACCTTCCCACCTCCAACCCCTGTTTTTGACAGCACTTTATCCTGTAGTCCCCTCAGGGGGAGGCGAGGAAAGCTTGGGACCTGTCTCCATACAAAGTCCCGCACTTGAAGATACCGAAACCCGTTCCCTCCCGGCAAGTCAAACTCCTCCTCTAATGTCTCCAAGGTCGGGAAGCCCTCCTGGATGAATAGATCCCCAAACCTCTCAATCCCTGCCCGCTGCCATACCTTAAAGCCCCCATCCAGCACCCCCGGGACAAACCGGTGGTTGGCACAGATCGGTGACCACACTGAGTCTCCAGTCTCATATGCTGCCTCCATTGCACCCACACCCTCAGGGCTGCCACCACCACAGGACTTGTGGAGTACCGAGCTGGCGAGAACAGCAGGGGTGCCGTCAGTAAAGCCTCCAGACTCGTACCTTTGCAGGATGCTGCCTCCATCCGCTCCCATACCGACCCCTCCCCCACTACCCACTTCCTGACCGCACGGGGAAGCACGGTAGCATTGTGGATAGCACAATTGCTTCACAGCTCCAGGGTCCCAGGTTCGATTCCAGCTTGGGTCACTGTCTGTGTGCAGTCTGCATATCCTCCCCGTGTGTGCGTGGGTTTCCTCCGGGTGCTCCGGTTTCCTCCCACAGTCCAAAGATGTGCAGGTTAGGTGGATTGGCCATGATAAATTGCCCTTAGTGTCAAAAATTGCCCTTAGTGTTGGGTGGTGTTACTGGGTTATGGGGATAGGGTGGAGGTGTTGACCTTGGGTAGAGTGCTCTTTCCAAGAGCTGGTGCAGACTCGATGGGCCGAATGGTCTCCTTCTGCACTGTAAATTCTATGATAATCTATGACCATCGATATGTTGGCAGCCCAGTAATAGTTAATCATGCTAAGGAGAGCCAATCCCCCTTCCCCGCGGGCCCGTTCCAGGAGTACCCTCTTTACTCTCGGGGTTTACCCGCCCATAGAAACCTCGCTATCATCACAATAATACTTCTGAAAAAAGCCTTTGGGACAAAAATTGGGAGGCACTGAAAAAAGAAAAGCAGTCTCGGAAGGACAGTCATCTTCACCATCTGAACCCTCCCCGCCAGTGTCAGTGGGAGCATGTCCCATCTGTAAAAATCCCTTCTCATTTGATCCACTGCTTTGCCCAAATTTAGCTTGTGAAGCTGCCCCCAATCCTTGGCCACTTGAATCCCCAGATACCTAAAACTCTTCCCAACCACTTTAAAAGGTAGCCCCTTCAGCCTCCTTTCTTGCCCCCGTGCCTGAATCACGAACGTCTCGCTTTTTCCCATGTTTAACTTATAGCCAGAAAACCGCCCAAATTTTCCTAATACCTCCATGATTTTGGTCATCCCCCCACTGGGTCCATGATATAAAGCAGCAAGTCGTCCGCATAGAGAGAGACCTTGTGCTCCACCCCCCCTCTCACTATTCCCCTCCAGGTATTCGCTACTCTCAGGGCCATTGCTAAGGGTTCTATTGGGCCATGGCAAACAGTAATGGGGAGAGCGGGCATCCCTGCCTTGTCCCCCGACAAAGACTAAAGTATTCTGACCGAACTCGGTTAGTTCTTACATTTGCCACCGGGGCATGGTACAGTAGCTGGACCCACTCCACAAATCCATGCCCAAACCCAAACCTGCTTAAAATATCCCATAAATACTTCCACTCTGCCTAAAATATCCCTTAGATACTTCCACTCGATTATGAAATGTTTAATGTAGTCAGGGAAAGCTCCGAGCCCTGATGGGTTCTATGAGAAATTTGCAGGGCAGTTGACCCCATTGATTATTGGACATGTTTCATGATTCTATATCCCGGGGGGGTATTGCCTGTTACATTGGCACAGACCTCTATTTCCCTGATTCTGAAGAAGGACAAGGACCCTATGGAGTGTGGGCTGTATCAGCCTATCTCATTGTTGTTGAATGCTGATGCTAAGTTGTTGGCTAAAGTACTGGCACTGTGGTTAGAGCACTGCCTCCCAGAGGTCATTTTGGAAGAACAGACATGTTTTCTCAAGGGTCGGCAGCTGTTGGCCAATATTAGTTGATTATTAAACATCGTCCTCTCCCCCTCTTCAGTGCCCGAATCGGAGGTGATTGTTTCAATGGATGCCGAAAAGACCTTTGATGTGGTGGAGTGAGGGTATCTCTTTGAGGCTCAGGGGAGGTTTGGTTTAGGGCCATAGTTTATATCTTGGATTTATTTTCTGGGCAGGGCCCCCACCACAAGTGTTCGCACAAATGCCTTGAGCTCAGATTACGTTCAGTTGAATAGGGCTATGAGGCAGGGTTGTCCATTGTCTTCACTTTTGTTTGCTTTGATTATCGAAACATTGGCCACAGCGTTAAGATCTTTCACTGTTTGGAGAGGGACAAAATGGGGAGGGAGCATCGGGTGTCCTTGTATCCAGATGATCTTCTTCTTTATATCATGGAGATAATGAAGTTACTTAGGAACTTTAGCTCCTTCTCAGGGTACATGTTGAATTTGTACAAGAGCGAATACTTTCCGGTGAATCCCACAGGGAGGGGAGCTGATCTGGGGTTCTTGCCTCTTCGCCCTGTCTTTCATTATCTGGGAATCCGGGTGGCCCACAATTGGGCTTCGCTTCATAAACTGAAAAGCTAGTCTGGTGAACGGGGTTAAATCTGACTTACAGAAGTGGGATAACCTCCCCTGCCGTTGATGGGCAGGGTTCAGACTTTTAAAATGAAAGTCCTCCCCAAGGTTTTTATTTCTTTTTCAGTGTTTCCTCAATTTTCTCCGAAATCTTTCTTTGTCAGTCAACTAATTGATAACTTTCTTCATTTGGGCAGGCAAAACCCCGAGAAATCATAGGGCATTTCTTCAGAAAGAGAGACAGTCAGGTGGCTTAGCTTTACCTAATTTGTTATTTTATTACTGGGCAGCTAATATTAAAAAAGTACTAGGGCCACTCAAGAAACCAAAGTCCATATGGGCCAGATGGAGGCGAGCCTTTGTACTGCTACTAGCCTGGGGACTTTGGTAACTGCCTTGCTTCTGTTATCAACTGCAAAATTTACTTTGAGTCCGGTTGTGGTGTCCACTTTGAGGATTTGGAGGCAGTTTGTGCAACATTTATAACAGGTGGCACGGTGGTACAATGGTTAACACTGCTGCCGCACAGCGCCAGGGACTCGGATTCAATTCTGGCCTTAGATGACTATCTATGTCAAGTTTGTACATTCTCCCACTCTCTGTGTGGATTTCCTCCGGGTGCTCCGGTTTCCTCCCATAGTCCAAAGATGTCAGGTTAGGTGGATTGGCCATGCAAAATTGCCCTTTAGTAATCAAATTTGTACAGGTAAGTTGGGGTTACGGGGTGGGGGGGGGAAAAGTGCACTTAGGTAGGGGGCTCTTTCGGCGAGTCGGTGCAGACTCGATGAGTCAAATGGCCTCCTTTTGCACTGTAGAGATTCTGTGATTTTAAGCTGGGCTCCATATCTTTGTTAGCCCCTATTTCTAGTAATCAACTCTTTGTGTCAGTGGGTTTAGATTCAATGTTCAGATCATGGGAGGATGATGGTCTGGAGAGGTTTGGGGGCCTGTTTGTGGAAGTTTGCTGGTTTTGGGGAGCTGTTGGACAAGTTTCAACTCCCGAGGACTAATCTATTTAAGTATTTCCAGGTTCCAGATTTCTTGCGTAAGGTGTTTTCTTAATTTCCCTTGGCACCTTTGTCCTTTCTCTTGAATAGGACCTTATCTCTGGCCGATGCGGGTGAGGGGACAATTTTGGACAATTATGGCCAGATCCTTTCAGTGGAGGAGACTCCGCTGGATGAGGTGAAGAAGAAGTTGGAGAGTGAACTGGGTCCGGTTTTGGATGGGGGTGGAATGAGGCTCTTTACAGGGTCAATTCTACCTCCTCATGTGCTTGGCTCAGCTTGATTCAGTTCAAGGTGGTGCACCGAGCACATTTGACCAAGACGAAGATGGGTGTTTTTTCCTCGGGGGTGTAGGACAGGTGCAAGTGTTGTTCTCGGGGGCTGGTGAATTATACCGACATGTTCTGGTCGTGTCCAAAACTTGAAAGCTTTTACGCCTCCTTCTTTATCAACATGTCAGAGATTCTTGATATCGATTTGGAGCCTTGTTTATTGGTGGCCATTTTCAGGGTGTCAGACGCGCCAGTGCTGCAGACGGGAGTGAAGGCAGATATCTTCGCCTTTTCCTTGTTGATAGCTTGGAGGCAGGTTCTGCTTGGGTGGAGATCTCCTATTCCTCCCAATGCCTATGCCTGGTTGGGTCACCTAATGGAGTTCCTCCTATATCTGGAGAAGGTCATGTACATTATTAGGGGGTCGGTAGAAGGGTTCTACTTGAGATGGCAGCCATTCATTTCCTTTTCAAAGAGTTAGTTACCGTTAGCTGTTAGGGGGGGCATTTTAGTTTATATGTTTGAAGAATTGGATTTAGTGGGGTTGTTGAGTATTGATTGAATTATTTTTGCGTTGTATCTTTATGTATTGGTGGTATCGTATTATTTTGTTATAGTGAAACATTTCTTCAATAAAATTACTTTAAAAAAGAGCATGGCATCAACATCGCAAATCTTAAATTAAGGTGTGCTCAGTACATACTTTTTAAAAGTTGTATTGGTTGACACTCTTATTAAAGTACATTCAAAATATTACATCTATACTGTCCTAATTTAGTATCAAAAGGATGTTACCGGCTTCTTGTCAAACAAACCAAATCTACCAAATCAGGCCTTTAATCAAAAATAATGCGAGCAGAAAGTTTGGAATTCATCCGTCAACACAAGTGGGTTCGAACAGCAAGACCAACATCAATCTTAATAAATAAATCTGGCGTTTATGTTCAAGACAGTTTTACAAATAGCTATGGTTACTAAAGTCTGAATTGTTCCTTATTGATTAGAGAGCCTGGGCGACATGTCTGCATCCTAACAAATGATCCATTAAAACCTGTGAATTGATGTGCACAGTAGGCAGAAATATGAAATTTTTAAAATCCGATCTAAATAAAAGGAATCCCCCGCCACGGACACAGAACCCACCCTCTCCCAGGACCCACCTTGGTTCGGCATCCCTCCTGAGGGCACACAACTTCCTCCCCCAAGGTAAACCACCCACCACTCCAAACCTCCACAGTGGAAACCCTTCCAGCAGTGGCCAAGGGGCAATGCCAGGGGAGAGCCGGGGCAGTGCCTGGGAAGTTCCAGGGGGCAGTGTGGATACTACTAAATCATGACCCTCTCTTCCCTAGGGGCTCTATTTACCTGTGTGTCGCATGCGGGTTCTGTTCACCAGTTCCCCATCTTTCAAAACCTGTTGTAAACCCCGCCGATGTGATGTCAGGCTGGCAGTGGGTGGGCGAGGGAATTCCCTACGTGGGGGTATGATACAGTGGGGCGTGTCTGTTAAGTATATGTTAATGTATTATAATGGGGTTCCCATCATTGCATGGCAGGAACCGCGTTATGTCGCTTGTGGGGACAGGGATAATCGAGCAGGGAAATCCCACCTGCATGAAAGCCATTTTGGAACTCCCCCTTAATTCTCTGCCCCGCCACCATTCTTGCCCACTGAAAGCGAGGGTGGAAATTCTCCTCCCCCGCCCCCCCCCCCCCCCCCCCCCCCCCTCCCCATTTACTCTGTTTCTCTCTCTCTCCACAGATGCCGCCAGACCTGTTGGGTTTTTCCAGCATTTTCTGTTTTTTTTCAATTGTGTTGGCTGGTGTAGGATAAGCAGGAGAAAATGCCATACCTCTGCCCTGGGACAAAATGAGCACATCAGTACCAAACCTCACAATGAACAGCGGAGCAGAGACTCAAGGGCATTGCATCTTGGTGAAAATGTAAAAGATCACGTCAATGTAGCAAATGCTGCAAGTTCAGTATCTGCAACCTAGGACACTTCAGATTTTAACTGAGGGGAAGGATGGACGGGTTCTACAATTCATGGGCGTTTTCATTATGCACTTATACGAAAACATATAAGATTAATAAAAACTGCTACTGCAGTAGCAAACTATTAGCAGCTCACATCTGTCCCTCTGACCACGTCCCATATTTTTCAATTATGGCATATATTTTGGTGCTGTTCTGAGCAAGGATTTATAGCATTTTCATTGCAATGTCTGTCATTGCAGAACTGCATCAAATTTGCATCTTTTGTTTGGATAAATTATGTAAATTGGTGTAAAAATTGCTCTGGCACACAAGCTTCCATCTATAGTTGTGGGACTCGAATTAGAAACTGGAGGAGTGGCTTGTACTGTGGGTTTGAAACAAACTGGATGTTGCCAGAATCGAAAGCGAGTGTACTTTAGTCTTCATGCTGCACATCAAAATATTTGGGAGTAAATCTTTACATGGACATAACAAAAATGGAAGCCCTGTTTAAGGCATTTATTTCACAAGAAACTGTAACAGCGAACCACCCTGAGGGTTAAGCATCCAAACTAAGCACAGGAGTTGCCAGAGCTTTACGAGTTTAATATTTTTGGAGGCAGATCTAAAACAGATGGCATTTTAATAACCTAGTCATTTGGCCAATGTATATCTAAAGAATATACTAGCTCCAGCAAATGAGTTTAAACCTTTGGTGATCTGTGAGCCTTCTGCAACATGAGAAAAGAAAATGAAGCAATTTGAATTATGTGCATTTATTGAAAGAATACAATTTGTAAACTAACCCATGCTCTTGCAGGTTTTATTTGTTTTGCTTTGCAATTTGAAAAAAGTCTAAATATGAGTATTTGAAAATGAGGCATGTGGCAGGGATTCTCTCAGCCCACGCCAGGCTGGAGAATTGCCAGGCCGGGCGCGAATCACGTGACGCCGGCCCGACGCCGATCCGCCGATTCTCTGGAGAGCGGAGAATCGGCGGCATTGGCGCCGGTCGGGGGCCGCTCTATGCGCCCCCACCCCCCTCCCCCCGCCGATTCTTTCCCCGGGATGGGCCGAGCGACTGCAAAATAAATCCGAATCCAGCCGGCGCCATCCACGTGTGATCTTACCCGGCGGGACCTCGGCGTGCATGCATCCGGGGGCGGCCTGGTGGGGGGGGGAGGGGGCTCCGCTGTGGCCAGGCCCGCGATCGGGGCCTACTGATCGGCGGGCCGGCCTATCGGGCTGGGGGCCTCTTTTGCTCCGCGCCGGCCCATGTAGCCCTACGCCATGTTGCGTTGGGCCGGCACATTGGCGCCGGTCCCACTGCGCATGCGCAGACCCGCGGCGCCCATTTGACATCAGCAGCTGGAGCGGCGTGGGTCGCTCCAGTGCCATGCTGGCCCCCTGTAGGGGTCAGAATAGCTGCTCCTGAGGGCATGTTGACGCCGTCGTGAAACGCGACAGCGCTTACGACGGTGTCAACACTTAGCCTCAGGGTCAGAGAATCCCGCCCATAGCATGAAGCATGTGCTTAAAGGGACGATAATTAGAATTTTAAAAAATATATATTTTTATTCTCCTATATCATATTTCCTCCCAAATTACACCCAACAATAAACAATAATCAGTAATGAATGCACTGTCAATCCCCATATCAATAACAACGATCCCATCCTCCCATCAAACCCCCAAACATTAGCCCGAATGTTAACATAAACAAATGACAAAAAGGAAGCTGGAATCACCCATAGTCACCATTAACACATGAAGTCCCCCTCCCCGCAACCCTCCCAGCCCCCCCTTATGTTCAATGTAATCCAATTCTCGAAAGTGCATAATGAATAACGCCCATGAATTGTAGAAGCCCTCCATTCGTCCCCTCAGTTCAAATTTGACCTTCTCAAGCGTCAAGAATTCCAGCAGGTCCCCCAGCCACACCAGGGCACAGGGTGGAAAGGTTGCTCTCCACCCTAACAAGATCTGCCTCTGGGTGATCAACAACCCGAAAAAGGCCTCCCGAGGGCCCGGGTCCAGTTTCACGTGCACCACTTTAGAGATTACCCTAAAAACCTCCTTTCAGTAATCCTCCAGCTTTGTACAGGGCCAAAACGTATGAATGTGGTTTGCGGGGCCTCCCCTCTTAACGTTCACATACATCTTCTACCCCCACAAAGAGCCGGCTCATCCTCGCCCTTGTAAGGTGCGCTCTATACACCACCTTCAGCTGCATCAGCCCCAGCCTCGCACACGAGGTGGAGGCATTCACCCTCCGGAGCACCTCACACCAGAACCCTCCTCCATACCCTCCCCCAACTCTTCCTCCCACTTTGCCTTGATCGCTTCCAGCGGCGCCTTCTCTTCCAAAATAGCCCTGTAAACCGCCGATACTACCCCCTTCTCCAGTCCCCCTGTCGTCAGCAATTCCTCCAGCAATGTGGAAGCCGGCTCTACTGGGAAGCTCTGTATCTCCTTTCTGGCAAAGCCTCGAACCTGCATGTATCTAAACATTTCCCCCTGCTCCTACCCATACTTCGCTCCCAGCTCCTTCAATCCTACAAACCGACAAGAAACAAATCTTTTAGTGTCCTTCTCCTCCTATCTACGAAAATTTCCATCCCACTTCCCTGGCTCAAATCTATGGTTCCCCCAAATTGGCATTTCCCTTGACCCTGCCCCCAACCCGAATTGCTGGCGAAACTGCCTCCAAATTCTCAACAAAGCTATTACTATCGGATTCCCTGAGTATCTCTCCGGGACCGTCAGGAATGGCGCTGTCACTAGCGCCTTCAATCCCGACCCCCTACACAAATTCTCCTCCATTCTGACCCATTGGGAGTCAACCCCTCTGACCCAGCTCCATATCTTCTCCACATTCGTCGCCCAGTAATAGTACATCAGGTTTGGAAGACCCAAACCTCTCTGGAGTAGCACCTTTCTAATTCTGGCCACCTTCCCTCTCCAGATGAACGAGGTAATCATCCCATCAATCTCTCTAAAAAATGCCTTTGACAGGAATCGCAGCATCACATTCATTTTAACCGCCTGTACCTGACCCGCCAGTGACAGAGGGAGACCATCCCACCTTGCCAGATCAGCTTTCAGCCTCCCCGCCAAACTAGAAATGTTGTACCTACGGAGCACCCCCCCCCCCCCCCCCCCCAATCCCGAGCAACCTGCACCCCCAGGTATCTAAAGTGAGTCCCTGCCCTACGGAATGGCAGTCCCCCACTCCTGCCCCCACCCCTGGCTGAGACACCACAAAATATTCACTCTTGTCTAAATTTAATTTGTACCCCGCGAAAGACCCAAACACCCAAAGCAGCTCCAGTATTCTCCCATTGACACACTCGGTTCCGACACATATAATAACAAGTCATCGGCATATAAGGACACCCTATGCTCTACCGCGCCCCCCCCCCCCCCCTCCCCTCACACTATCCCTTTCCATACCCCCGAATGTCTTAATGCGATGGCCAATGGCTCGATCGCGAGTGCAAACAGCAGGGGGGACATAGGCCGTCCCTGCCTAGTCCCACGGTGGAGAGGAAAGAAAGGAAAGCGGCTTTTCACAGTAACTTCATTGAAGCCTACTCGTGACAATAAGCGATTTTCATTTCATTTCATTCCGAGCTGATGTTATTTGTGCGGACACTGGCCCTAGGCTCCTTATATAGTAGCTTTGCCCAGTCCACAAATCTGGGTCCAATCCCAAACCGCTCCAGAACTGCCATCAAGTACCCCCATTCCACCTGGTCAAACGCTTTCTCGATGTCCAATGCCACAATCACTTCTGTTTCCTTCCCCTCCGCCGGTGCCATAACCACGTTCAATACCCTCCTAAGATTCGAAAACAGCTGCATTCCTCTCACAAACCCCGTCTGATCTTCACCTATCACCTTCGGGAGGCACTCTACCAGCCTACCTGCCAGCACCTTCGCCAATATCTTTGCGTTCACGTTTAAAAGTGATATGGGCCTATACGACCCACACTCTGTCGGATCCTTATCTTTCTTAAGTAATAGGGAAATCGATGCCTGCCCCAAGGTTTGTGGTAACACCCCCTTCCCTATCGCCTCCTCAAACATCCCCATCATCAGCAGTACCAGCTTATTTTTGTATTTTATATAATATTCCACCGGAAATCCATCCGGCTCTGCCACCTTCCCCGACTGCTCTCAATCGCATCTTTTATCTCCTGCGTCGATAATTAGAATTAGTGAAATATGTAGAGGTGGTGTCAGGAGCCACTCAGTTTTCAGAGCAACTAATTATCTTCAAAGCACTTGGTACCATTTCATTGCAAATTGCATCACTTCTGACATATCTGGAGTCTGAAAGGAACAATGGTTAATTCATCAAAGAACTGCAAATGGATAAAATCTCCTACAAGGTCAGGTCAAGTCTGAATAGTTTGATACTTATCTGCCCATCGCTTGTACTGGGTTGGAGCCAGAATCTGGATTCAGAAAGGAAAGGGAATAAAAACAATATAATGTCACCAAGATGGGGCGGAGTCTCTGACCTTATCTGCTCCTGCCCAAGGTTATAAAAATGTGAGTTAAACCATGTTGTGCCAATGCTTGGAAAATTCATTGTCTCTGTATTCAGCTTGATTATGATTATAGATGCACATGATTGCTTTATTTCTGTAAAAGCAATACCACCGTTCTTCCTGTCCAAAATCTCCTGTACTTTGTGGTGCCCCAATCTCTCCTTTTTTTAAACAAAAAAATTTAGAATACCCAATTTTTTTTTCCAATTAAGGGGCAATTTAGCTTGGCAATCCACCTTATCTGCACGTCTTTGGGTTGTGGGGGTGAAACCCATGCAGACACGGGGAGAATGTGGAAACTCCACTGGGCAGTGACCCAGGGCCGGGATTTGAACCCGGGTCCTCAGTGCCGGAGTCCCAGTGCTAAACACTGCTCATTTGTAAACTACTAACAATTGTCATTTATCAGGCGGAATTTTATTTCGAGTTGACCTGGTGACAGTAGTTTAGATTTTACAATCCAGAAGGCCACTGTTGTTCAGTTTTATAAAAATAACAGCTACTGAACAGGCAAAATATACTTTTATTCTGATAAAAAGGGTTGATTAGAAAGATCAGGAATCACCACTAGAGAGAGCTACAGTTACAAGTATATAAGACATTGATGCTAAGCCTTGTGGGGGGAGAGGAGTGAAGGAGTTAGCTAGAGACAGACAGAAGTATAGATAGTGTGAGTGAGAGCAGATCATAGTTTGTATCAGTATGAAGATTAGTTGTCGATGAGTGTAGTTTATATGTTAATGATCAACTGCATTATTTAGGAGTATGTGTCAAATCCAAATTAGTAATGTTAATAAATTTATAACTTTGTTCAAGTTCAAGTTATTTTATGGCCTTTGTGAACACGACGCCATCCATCCTGAATTTAGCAACATAACGAACACCACAGAAAGCTACTCATTGGGTTAAGCAGCTACTGTTTATTGTGTTTGTGCATTCTCTTTGTTTTAAAGGGGATTTGTCATCTCTATGTCTTCGGATAAATGAGAAACTTGGGGTACGATTCTCAGCTCTCGTTGCACTTTCGCTCGAGCGAAATGAGGCCGGTGAAAACCGAGAGAGGCTGAAAATGAGAACCCGTGCCAGGCGCCAAACAGTTTGCGATGCAACCGGCCCGCCCCCAGAGGCAAGATTGAAATCTCACCGCAGCATGACGAGAAACCAATTATCACCACTTATACCCTATATCCAAACAATTAATGGGAGCGACCCCATATCCAACGACCATCCTTGATTCATCAGCCTCCCCAGCAAGTGGTCACGCTGGCAGTGATTAATACTCCTTTTTAAAAACGTTAACCTGGTGGAAGGGCTTCTGTGTGGAGCCGAGGAGGTGCGAAGCCATTTTTCCTCACGTCCAAGAGCCCAGGGTGCTGGGCTTGCTGCCCTAGTGTTCGGGGGAGGGTGTGGGGGAGGTAACCCTCAGCTGTGGGGAGGGGTTCTCTACAGGGGTGGGCTGCCATGGGATGGTGGAGGGAAGGCGCTGGGGGAGGGGGGCAACCACTTATGGTACCACCATGCTAACTGCTGGAATATGAGTACCCATTCTGGGGACAACCTTTGTCCCTGCCCATCTGTCCCACCATCCACCCATAACCTCCACTGATTGCCGAGGCCTCTGGCCGTGCAGCTGAAGGCTAATGCTAATAGGGAATTGGCAATCGTGGTTAGGTGAGCACTTCATACAACACAAGTAAATTCCCGTGGGTGGGCGGGCCATGTAACAAGTGGGAATCATTGTCCAGCAACCCAGTCAGACTGCGATGCCGGGACATTGTGGCTGAACACTGAGGGAGGCAACACCACACACACAGCAGCCAACATCCGAACACCCAGGGGATGGGACACAGCTCCGGGGGACATGTCCATGGCTGGAAAGTGGGTGAGTGCAACAGGGAGGGGAACAGCATCTGGTCCAAATGACGTTATGAGTGGGTGTCTGGAGTACAGGGTCTTGGGAGAGCAAGCTGCCGTTGGGAATGTGTGGGCAGGGAGTTCTGGGTGGGGGGAAGGGGGGATCAATGGGGGAATGGAGGGTCCTGGGGTAGGAGCCACTGCTGTTTGCCACTCTCTCACAATTCCTTACAGATTTTGTATGGTATGGACAGTATTTTGGACCCGCATAACACACCCTAGCGGTGCTGCTGTAACCTGGGCTGCCAGACACCGGAGATGGCGGCGGCAGCAGCGGTGTCTGCGGATGCTCGAGGTGGTGGCCCATGTGCTGGACCCTGTCCCACACCCTGAGGACCCAGCCACCCATGTTGTGATCGCTCTGTCCTCGGCCACCCCCATCACCTCCGGGGCTGTTTCTCGAAAGGTGGTGAGGATCCATATGTCTGGCACGCTTCGGCCAGTCTGGGCCCTCTCCCGGTGATTGGGTCTCAGTTGGCTGCACTGTTGCTTCTAAGTCACAAGGATCTAGGTTCATATCCCACTTCAGGAATTGAGCACAAAACTCAAAAGCTGACTCACCGGTGAATTACAGAGATTACTGCATTGTTGGGAGGTGCTGACCGTTGGAGGACACATTAAACTGGTGTCTCGGGCAGCACGGTTAGCTCACGGCACCGAGGTCCCGGGTTCGATCCTGGTCACTGTCCGTTGGGAGTTTGCACATTCTCCCCGTGTTTGCATGGGTTTCGCCCCCACAACTCAAAGATGTGCAAGCTAGGTGGATTGGCCACGCTAAATTGCCCTTTAATTGGAAAAAATGAATTAGGTAATCTAAATTTATGTTAAAAAACAGTGTCTCATCTATCTGCTCAGGTGGAATAAAAGATTCCGTGGAACTATTTGGAGAAGATTAGGAGAGTCATCCCTGGTGACCTGACCGATATTTACCCCTCAATCAACATCACAAAAGAGATGAGCTGGTCATTATCACACCGCTGTCTGTGTGTAAATCGGTTGTTGCGTTTCCTACAATATCAGTGACGGCACTTCGAAAGTATTTCATTGTTTCTAATGACGCGGTCGTGAAAGATCTTTCTTTCTTATAGTATCACATTGCTACATTACCTGCCCTTTTGAGTTTGGATGCTGTGCCTAATCTTGTACAAAATTTATTGAAGCATATTTTGCACTTTGATCTTGATTTTCATTAAAAGCATTCGAGAAAAAAATCAATAATTTCCACAAGGAGATGTGGTAGTGGCATAGATAATTGTTATTAATCGCACCATTGCATGTCTCTGTTCAAGGATCTTGTACAGTGCCTGCAAAATCCTGTCGTACATCACCCTTTAATCTCTTCAGCATCTATTATGCTAAAGTACCCAAATAGGTGGAGTGATGACTGTGTTACCTGAAACAAATATTTCATTCTTTGAATAGCTGGTAATTGAAAATGCAAAAGCAGTTCCGCCGCATTGGATGCATTAATCTCCTCGGCTGTTTCCATGTAGACATGCATTATTAATTCAAAGGATCTGGTGCCATTATTTAACAACATGAATTTAAACTGGCTATGTTTGTGATTCAGTGGATGATCTTGGTTATTGTGGGTCAATGGCAAAGATCTGCTGCCGTTTATATTAAACCAGTTGTTTTTAAAATGGGATGGTTCATTGTCAGCAGTTGTTGGAAGATAGTGGGCGATGTCATATTGCTGTTGTATAATCTATTTTTTGTTGACATGACAGTGAGTCATTCATTGATTCCTCAGCATGTTTAGTCTGCCGAGCTATTTGATCAGTAAGACCCAGGTTTAAATCGCAGACTGTGTTGTGTTAACTGATCTTGAATTGCATGGACAGCTGAAAAGACACTACAATTTGGTGGCCAGCTATTTGGATAGCTGCTAACTAAGGAAGGGAAGCAGCAACTGAGGGATATCTAGCAGCTTTCCCTGGAAGTGGTTTGGTGTACATTTGACCAACACTGGATCGTGTCTGTGTGGGTCCCACCCCCACAACCCAAAGATCTGCAGGATAGGTGAATTGGCCACGCTAAATTGCCCCTTGATTGGAACAAAAATGAAGCGTGTACTTTAAATTATAGCACAGTGGTTCGCACAGTTGCTTCACGGTTCCAGGTTCGATTCCCGGCTTGGGTCACTGTCTGTGAGGAGTCTGCATGTTTCCTCGTGCCTGCGTGGGTTTCCTCCAGATGCTGCGGTTTCCTCCCACAAGTCCCGATTGACGTTCTTGTTAGGTGAATTGGACATTCTGAATTCTCCCTCCGTGTACCCGAACAGTGGCGGAATGTGGCGACTAGGGGCTTTTCACAGTAACTTCATTGCAGTGTTTATGTAAGCCTACTTGTGACACTAATAAAGATTATTATAATAATGTGAGCCTGCTGCTTTTTTAAAAAAGGGCAAGAGTGCAAATCAATCATGTAGTCAAAATTCTGTGTATTTATTTTTATTTTTTTACGTTTATTGTGCTGAAGGATGCTTGGACACCCATCCTCCACTTCAGCATTGGAAAGATTGAAGCCACTATTTTCAGCCTCACTGCCAATTTGGTGCCTTCACTCACTTGCATTCTTTCCCAGCCCATCCAGACTTTCTTCCAGACTCTTCTCTGCGTCTTATTCAATCTGAAGCTGAGTCCCCAATACCATGTACACCCCATCACAAAGATTGCCTTTTGCCTCCATAATTGTCACTGTGTCACCTCAGCCCTCTCCTGCTGACCCTCTCATCCATGCCTGTTATTATCTCCACTGCTCCTACCTAGCCAGCTTCCATTCTCCACTCCTTGCAGCATCAATGTATCCAAAACTCCGCAGCACATATCCTAACCTGGTTCAAGTCCACTCACTCATCACTGCTTTCCCACTGACCTACATTGACTGCCTTGCCACAACTCTCTCCAAATTAAAATTCTCTTGCTCATATTTGAAACTACTCATTGCCTCATTGCTCCCTACCTCTGTAACTTTGTGCAGTCCTACCACCTGGGGTCTCTTATGCTAACATTCTATTATCCCCTTATCCCAACATTGGTGGCCGTGCCTTTAACCCTTTATTATCCACACTCCTTTCTAAGACCGCTGCCTTTTCACTTTTCTTTCATCCATCTTAAGACGCTTCTTAAAGTCCAACTTTTTGACCAAGCTTTTGATTGCCACAACTAATATCTCCTTTTTTAACTCAGCATAAAATTTGGCCTAATTATGTCTCTAGAAGGGTCTCGGAACATTTTTCTGCACTGTATTTTATTTCGAAAACATGTCTCAAGATACTGCACAGAGGTGTAAAGCGACTAGGTAGAAAGTCTGGTTGCTTTAATTAGGCTGCATAAAACCAGCTGTTTAAGAGAAAGAAGACTAGGTTTGCAATGAGTATTCATTTTTTTTGAATCAAATAGTTTCTTGCCCTCACATGTTTGTACATGTGTACACAACTCCAGCCATTGATTTAGATTAATATTTGCATTCTTGGGTTTGTTTCTCAAACTCTCAAACAGCAACAGGGACTGAAACAACAGACCAAATGATGAAAGGACAATAACACGAAAGGTAAAGTCTCCATAGCCCTAAATGACCATAGGCTGCTTACCTTTTAGGGGAAGAGCTGACTGGTGATGGTTTAACCTGAGGGTCATTACACCTCCGGCGAGGGGCAAAGTTGAGAAGGTTTATGAATAACCTCAGCCAGTACAGGAATTGATCCCACACTGCTGGCCTTGTCTTGCATCACAAACCAGCTATCTAGCCCACTGAGCTAAACTCGGCCCTGGTTGTACAATAATGCACAAAGTTCTTGGTAGACATTGTACCACCCAGTCCCACGTGAAATGGTTCTGAATAAGAAATTGCTTTTGTTCAAGAGTAACACAAAGGAATAACACAGAAAGATGAATTACATCAGCATCCTTTCTGACCATCAAGCATGCAGGTTATTTTCAGAACTCAAAACCTGAAAGTAGCATTTAAGCTTACGTGCACAGAAAACACCAATAAACAATTCGCATTTATACAGCACCTTCAACATAGTAAGGCATCCCAAGGCACTTCACAGAACCTTAAACAAGCTAAACCAAAGTTGGAGACACTAGGGCAAATAAATAAAAGATTGTTTAAAGGTAGACTTTAAGAGTGGCAAAAAGATTTAAGAAGGGAACACCAGGGTTTAGGGTCCAAATGGCTGAAGACATGAGCACCAATGCAGGATTAAAGAAAATTGGGGTGCGGGAAAACCAGAATTTGACGGACCTCTTGGCAGGTTGTAGGGCTGGAAGAGGTTACGAAGATATGTTGGGGTAAGACAATGGAGAGATTTGAACATGTGGGTGGGAATATCAAATTCTCATTGGAGGAGTGTTGGTAGATTAGGAGCAAATAGAGGACAGTGAGCAGAGGGGTAATAGGTGAACATGGGTTGCTGCGAGTTAGGATACAGACAGTTGAGTTTTGGCAAGCTCGGGTTTATGGAGGGCGGAAGGTGGGAGGCCAGGAGAACATTGGAATAATTAGGTCTGGAGATAAACAACAGCATAGATGAAGCAGTGATGGATGATTCGATGGAGGTGAAAGCAAGTGGCCTTGGTGATGGAGAGAATATGTGGTCAGAAACTCAGTTTGCGTCATATAAGATGATGAGGTTCCAAAGAGCCTGCTTGGGAGAGTGACTACAGAGGAGAATAGAATCTGTGGCTAGATAATGAGGTTTGTGGCATAGGCCAATCATTATGTTTAGCTGGAGGAAATTTGTACAAAGCTGGTTGTCAATCTTCAAACATTTATGGTTTACAAATCCAAAAGATGTGAAGCAAATATACAAGTCAGCATGTAGAATCAAAGATTAAAAGAAACACATGCACACAAAATATATTTCAGACTGTTTTGGAAATGCAATCATGGAATACACCTCAATTAAGTCCTTTAAAACTCTCCAGCAACAAGCATAAAACTTGCACTTTGCTCCCATTCGCCTAACTGGAGTTCTGATAGCTTTAGTCTCCCGTGTAATACAGCTGTCATATCGATTGTCCATGTTCTTATCCAATGCACCAAATGCTGCAATAGGCACCTTTCAAATGGAGCAACAACCCTAAAAAACATAATTTTTGCTGCTACAGTTTGATAAAACCAAATTGGTGATTCAAAATAGTGGTGACGATCAGTACCTATCTTTTAATACTGACCAAATTATCAAGCCAATTTCCTCAAAGTAGAGACCATTTTAGAGTACATGCAGGACTTCAACTCTATTGGAGTACGCAGTGTTGATTATTTTGAACATGCAAGTATATTTTCAATGCATTATTTATTTGCGATCATAATGCTGAACAAATAAGTATTTAGAAAATGACCTATGTCATCATGTAGACTATAGTCTGCTACACAGCTATAGCACAATCTGCTCTTTAATCACCAGCCGCAACATTTTGGAAAGGTCACTTTTGATTTGTTCATGGGATGTAAATGTCGCTGGCTTGGACTGCCTTTAGTGACCATTCCTAATTGCCCGGAGAAGGTGACGGTGAGGCTCGATCCTGAACATTGTGTTCCTGCCTCCATTTCTTCCAGTCGCCTTGAATTTTGTGGTCAGCATACATGCCAACGTCTTGCACCTTGCTCAGATGGGCAGTGTTTATACAACTTTGTTATTGGTCACTAAAATGTGCACTCCATCTGCTTTCAGTTAACATTGGTCTCAGAACATTAATTTAAAAGTAAATCTTAGAATAACAGACTCCAAAGCATTGAATGGAATATTGTTATAATTTCAGTGATAGAGGTGGATGTTTCTAATTGGAATAATTGGCCATTTACTTATTGAAGCAGAGTGGAAAATATACCCGTTTGGATATATGAATAATTGTGTTCTAATCCTATGAAATTAATTGACATTAATTCACCATGGGAAATAAGACACAGTGTAATGAAATAATTGTTGATGCAGGACATATGAACAATTTTGTGGTCATATGTGTGATCATCAGCTATATTGAGCTGACTTCAGACAGCGTTCCACCTGCAATTGGGTGACTGCTGTGTGCGCTGGTGCTTTCGTACTCAGCCTGTCTGGCTTTGCGGTCTGCAATTGTCTACAAATGTCTGCTTTGTTAACCTGAAGATGACTGATTATTATGCCAAGTGACACGATACATGGGCAGTTATGATGTAAGTTCTCCCATGCAGCTCACTCAAGTGACAAGAGGGACCTATACACTTTGGGATGTGTGTGTCACTGTTTTAAATAGTCACAACATATTATGCAGAAACAACATATAATTGTTGGGCATATCTGCGCACAGGATCTTGTACCTTTTACACAAACATCCAAAACACTTCAATATGGCAGCAAAGACAAGTAGATTTGGCCTGTTGAATTGATTTGTGCCATGTGTTCTTTGCTTACAGACTCAGCACTGGCTGTTGATAATTACACTGAAGCTGCGAATCCATAGAATGTGAGATTATAATTCCAGGAAGCAGGGAATATCCCTGTAGCTAACTGAAAGAAACCAAGATACATTATAGGAAAAGAAAACAGCCATATGGGAAAATGGAAATGCAAACTGATCGTAAGTTCCAGACTGCCTGGGGTGTTTATGAGTCATTCAGCAGATGTGGGTTTGCTTGTATATTAATGTTAACTCACAGTATTTCTGGACAAAGGGGAATTTGTTTTACTATTTTTCACTCTGGATTTCAAACACGTCGACAAGGAATTCTTAGAAAATCTGCTCAGGTCCTTCTGTGCAATTCTCTCTCAGACAGCTTTATTGCCTGGAATAACTGCATAGTCCTAATGCTGGCTACACTCAGGGCAGCCCAACTTTACATAGGCATTAGGCCCCTAATTTTATTTACAAAGAGCCTAGAGGTCCTGTTTTAGGCCTTAGCTGTCTCTTTTCCTGCATTCTCTACATGTGCACCCCAGTCCTGATGTGTTAGGCAGGTAGGTTCAATGTGGACTGCACTCGATGCAGGGAAGCTAGAAACAGACGTCTAACACTGGAGAAGATCCAACACTGTTTTATTCAATGATAGAACTGATATACATATTCAGCTGTGGGTCGACACTATACTGAACTGACTGGAGACCTTGTAGTAGCCTGACCAGACTTACTAGCTACCGCATGGTGTTTGCACTTGCTAGCTCGTGGACTCTGACCGTCTCAGTGGCTGGGTCCCGAGAGAGCGGGAAACCTAGTGCCCTCTGGCTTTATAGTGGTAGTGTCCTGCCTGGTGATTGGCTGCACTGTGTTGTGTGCTTGCTGGTCATCCTGTGTGTCAATCACTGCCTGTCTGCATCTCATTATATACATGAGTGGATATTATGACAGCCCCTTTGGAAGCTGAGGCAATAATTTTGTGTCTGAAAAACTTACAAGGTGCACCAACACCTGCTATCCTGGTTTACCTGGAGCATAAGATCACACCTGGGTTCATCGGACTCGTAGGTTTGACTGTGGTGATGACATGAGGAAGATTATCTGCAGGCAGTATAATTATAATATTAATTAAAAATGATTAGCTTGTTAACCTTGGGGCATGCTGCATTCTGTAACCCATTAGGTCACGTTTCATGATGAGCGTCTGAGCCTAGCATGTGGAAGCTGCCTTAATTGTAATGGTCTGTGTTACTCTAGAAGGCCTTTGCAATCCTCCAGTCATGCTGTGCTGGAAAAGCAGCTCACCACGGCACAGCATGGCCTGAGACAGCTGGGAGACCCAGCTCCTTGGATCTACCTGGCTCGCAACACCTCGCAAGATTCAATGCTATGGGCGGGATCACCTTTTGGGCGGGATCACTTTTTGAGCAAATCTGCTTGTTAAAGCAAGACAGTAAGCCTTACTCTAATGTGCAGATTCGCAAGGTACCTGAGGCTTTGGGATTCAATCCCTTCGCCTCAGGCACCTCGGGCGAGCGCCGTTTGGTGCTGATCCCACAAACGGGCACGAGACGGAACAGCACTCGTGGGGTGCTCTAAGGGGGTCGGAGGTCCTCAGCTGCATGCCTCTGGGCAGGGTAGTACATGGCACTGTTCATGTCACTTGAGTATCCTGGCATTGCCAGCTTGGCACTCTGGCAGTGTCAGGCTGCCACCCAGGTGGCACTGCCAACTGGCAGGGGCACTATCAGGGTGCCAGGTTGGCACGGACGGCCAAGCTGGCATTTTGTGCACACGTGTGATCAGGCTGGGGTTGCCCGGTGTGGGTATTCCACTCCGGCTGGGATGAGGTCAAGAATTCTTTTCGAGGCCTTGGAGATTGGGACGCCATTTAAAAATGGCGTCCCGATCTTGTGCTACAATGGGGAGTCCTGCCAGCGGAGCATCCACATTGTAAAAAACGGGGCTATGTGCGACCTCGGCCACCTGTTCCCCATTCATGCCCCTTATTCAAAGTGAGTCGCGTTGAATAGGCATGGGCGGGATTCTCCGCGAACCGGCAGGGCGGGCCACTCCGGTGCCGAGGAGTGGCGTGAACCATTCTGGCGCCAGGCCGCCCCGAAGGTGCGGAATCCTTTGCACCTTCAGGGGCGAGGCCGGCGCAAAAGGGTTTGGCGCCACGCCAACCGGCACCGAAGGGCCTCCGCCGGCCGGCACATGCGTGGGAGCGCCAGCGTGTGCTGGCATCATCCCAGCGCATGCGCAGGGGGGTTCTTCTCTGCACCAGCCATGGCGGAGGTTGACAGCTGCCGGTGCGGAGGGAAAGAGTGCCCCCACGGCACAGGCCCGCCCGTGGATCGGTGGGCCCCGATCGCGGGCCAGGCCACCATGGGGGCACCCCCTGGGGCCAGATTCCCCCGCACCCCCCGAGAACTCTGCAGGCCGCCCGTGGAGCCAGGTCCCGCCGGTAAGGACCTGTTGTGATTTACGCCGTTGGGACCCGCCGGAAACAGGCGACCACTCGGCCCATCGCGGGTCAAGAATCGCCGAGGGGGGCCGCTGCCAGCGGCCGCTGACCGGCGCGGCACGATCCCCACCCCCTCCAAAACCCCGGCGCCGGAGAATACGGAGTGTTGACCTGTACCAAAGCAGAACAAGATGGGCCACACTTAGCAGTTACACTGCTCTTGTTACAGTCATAACAGCTTTAAATATGTGAAAGTATGCTTTTTTGGCAAGCTGCAAGGCACTTCAATTCAATTGTAGTTGGGCAAGATGCTGTTAATGATTTTTAAACTGCAGCTTAATTTTTTCCTCTTATACCCCACCACACCAAAATCACAATTAATATGGTACGGTCTGCACCCAATAATATTTTAGAAGATAGCCTCTGTTGCTAAGAGACACAAATTTAATTTCACTGCGACTAAAGGGTTGGGAGGTTAAAACTCTTCGAAGTAACTTTGAATTTACAGCTATTTATAAGAATTATTTATTCTTTAACCTGTCACAATTTTAGTTCTAAGGATTCTGGAATGATTAAATGATGATGCATCAGGAGTATGTTTATCTTTCAACACCTCGGGCCTTTCAGACTGGTTACGATTTATTCATTCAGGGGATATAGCATAGCCTTATGAATGAACAGGAATTCTTGGGAAGGAGTTTAAATCAGGTTGATTGATATTAGTAGTAAATTCTCTCAACTTCTGATTTTTAGAAAGTGATTTTCCTTTGTTTTAGATTCGCAGACCACAACACCTGGCTCCTTCATGGCCAGTCTCTCGCCACTACAAGTGCCTTTGGCCCCAATATGGAGTCGGTGGCAAACTTGCACATTTATGGCGCAAGCCTTGTCGGATGTCATTTTGTTGAGCGTATTGGCATGAGCGCAGGTGCATCAGCTGGAGGTATGCAGTGTAGGCAGATCGTGACATCTGTCAGAGTATAATGCAGATTTGGTGGCAGTGCTCATGCTAACATGCTGACAGCATCTTCAAAGCAAGCACAGCTTAAAGCAACAAAAAAAATTTGTCACCGGAGCCTCACTGGCTACAATTCTTTTGAGCGGATTAGCCTGTATACAGGGGGCATCTGTCAGGAATATGCAGAGCAGGCACATCACGATTGCTGTAATATTTTAGATCTCAGAGCTATGCAGAGAGGACACTAATTACTATGGGCGAGATTTTCCAGTCGCGTCTGCCCCGAGACCGGAAATTCCTGCCCGAAGTTAACGTACCACAGTGGGCGGGTAGTAAAATTGACCTCAGTGTGAGTAACAGATTTTATTTACAGCGCTTTAAAATGTCTCCTTCATGCTTCAGCTCGAGCTTCCAACCCTCTCTACAGTTTGTTTCTCTGAGTCCACAGGAGGCTAAACTAACCAATTACGGTGAACATCGATCAGCAGACATACATAATCAAACAAACAACAATAGAACACTACAATGCTGTCAATCAGCGTGCCATTTTGGAGCTTAAAGCGTCAGCTAAAGTCATCTCTTAAACATACGCTGCCGAACATGTGTTCAGCAGCAGGAGCGAACCCTCTCCAGTGCTATTTAAAGCGATCATTAATTAGCTGATCGATTTCCATTGGTTCTTAATGTGAGTGCTGAAGTGTTCGGGGGTTTCTGAAGTGCTATAAAGTTGCTGATGTTTACAGGGAATGGTATGGCATGAGGCACAGCGGTGAGCACTGCTACCTCACAGCTCCAGGGACCGGGTTCAATTCCAGCCTTGGGTCACTGTCTGTATGGAGTTTGCACTTTCTCCCCCGCGTCTGTGTGGGTTTCCTCTGGGTGTCCGGTTTCTTCCCATAGTTCAACGATGTACAGGTTAGATGGATTTGCCTTGCTAAATTTCCCCTTAGTGTCCAAAAGGTTAGGTGGAGTTACTGGATTACAGGGATAGGGTGGAGGTATGGTCTTAAGTAGGGTATTCTTTCCAAGGGCGTTGCAGAACCAATGGGCCAAATGGCCGCCTTCTGCATTGTAATTTCTATGATTTCTATGTGTTAAATGACCATGGCCTTATTTCCAGAACTCTTACATGATTGCGACAGGATATATTTCCTACTACAGCATAATGCAGAGAGAATAAACAGAATTGACACCGAGCAGGACAAATGATTGGGCAAGAGCCAAGGAGGATAAATGCTCTCAGCAGGTGGACCTAACCACCTGGCGTCTCCAGGTAGCAACTCTCTTAGTTGAACCGCAGCAAGCAGCAAGGCTTGGATGACTTGAGGGCCCTTTAAAAACAGCAATAATGTCCCGATTCTGGGATTCCTGACCCGATTCTCAGACTATCTGATTTTTGAGAGTGTCTTTAAAGGGTGTGGGTTAGTTCCTGTCAAAAGACCGCATCTGGCATTCTTCATCTGGCTGACTCCATTGTGGAGAGAGGCATCTCCTCTCCTCTGCAATTTTCATGGTGTCAGGCCAGGTTCTTAACGAGTCGTGGTTCACAGCCCTTGAGAGGAGTCCTGAATCTTAGTTTACGTGAGGGAATCTTTTAAAAGGTAAGTTCAAAAGGTCCTCCTCATGCTCCCCACCCACTCCCTATGGCTGTTCAGGTCCTGTATACCAAGTTCTGCCCTTCCACCCACCCACCCCAATACACCTTATGCTTCTTATTGTAAGCTATGGCACTTCAAAGTCTACTGTACCACTATACACTTTGTAGAACCAATGAAACCTAGAGTTGTATAGTGGTGGGTATAAAAAAAGCTTTAAAAAGTAATTCATTAATAATTTTCTCCTGTGGTGAAAACTCTCTTCACTACAAGCAAAGTTCAATCATCCAGACTCTTTAAGGTATCAATAGCAAAACCCACAAACCCTTGAAACCACCTAACTTATGTAAACAAAGTTCATGAAATTGACAGCAGAGATCAGAGAGCCTGAACAATGTTTTCTCTGGGGCTCTGCGTTTTAGTACTCTCATGGTTGTCTGGGCTCTATTTTGTGCATCATTTTGTTGGGCCTGTTATTGTGCTAATGGAGTTGGCCTCCACTCCCATCCTGGAAAGGATGGGCTGTACAACAGGACAACAGACCTATGAGAATGTTTGCTTTTCATGAGTCATTATGGATAATATGAGCCCTGTGTTACTCATTGTTGACCTGAATAAAATGAGGAACAATAAAACTAAACACTAGGAGCTAGTACTAGCTACAGAGAACATATTGGTGTTACATTTTCTGCATTCAGTTGTATTGCATTGTCACAAGTCAGTTCACTTATGCTATTCTATAACATATCTGACATCAGGGGCGAAATTCTCCTACCCGCCCCGCCACATTTCTGCGTCGACCGGCCGGCGGGAGTCTCCGTAACACTGGCCGGTCAATGGGGTTTCCCATTGTGGGGCAGCCCCACGCCGTCGGGAAACCCCCCGGTGCCGGCAGAACGGAGACTCCCGCCGGCGGAGAATGATGCCCCTGGGGTGTGACTTTAATAGTTTGTTGAGTTCGAGAGACAGTAATAAATCAGCATTTGTCATCAAGGTGTTTGATTGGATAATGTCCAAATGGCTGAACTCATGGTATCAAAGTAGATCTATTGGCCTTTTATGATCCCACGGGAACGTCTGTTTCTCAAAAACAAATGACTTTTTGCCCCGTAACCTTTTTTGGACACTAAGGGGCAATTTAGCATGGCCAATCCAACTAACCTGCACATCTTTGGACTGTGGGAGGAAACCGGAGCATACCACACAGACACGGGGAGAAAGTGCAAACTCCACACAGAGAGTGACCCAAGTCCGGAATTGAACCCGGATCCCTGGTGCTGTGAGACAGCAGTGCTAACCACTGTGCCACCGTGCTGCCCTACATGTCCATACCCTTCCTGCCAGTTGGAAAGTAATATGATTGGATGATTCTCAATGGTCGCTGCCATGAGGAACCTACAGGAAAAAAATCCTGAGCAGTAAAGAAAATTGAGTTGTTTTAATCTTCTTCGATGACCCCTCGTCAGAATTAATGAAAGGTCACTGACTTGAAACGCCAACTCTGTTTCTCTCCCCGTGGATGTTGCCTGACCGGCTGAGTACTTTCAGCATTTTCTTTGTTTATTTCAGATTTCAAGCAGCCTTTTGCTCGTGCAAGTCTGAGCTGTGTTCTTTAATTCACAGTAGCTCCTGGGCTGGACCACTTTAAATTCGACAACAGAATTGTCACCAGCAGAATAAATAATCTCTTATGCTGGTTGGGGAGACCCAGATGCCCTGCTTTATATTTAAAACACTAGCACAATGAACACTAGAATTGCTCTTTTGTGTGTCAGCCCCAACATTCAGGCTTTGCACATAATCCTGTGAGTCCTCTCTTAGAACGTGTCATTTTACTTGACTGCGTGAAGATCCAATGTGCACGGCAAATTCTAAATGCAGAAATTCATTAAAAATTGATCTGAACCACACCGCAGTTAAAACATTAGAAATAAATTCACACACACTAAAAAGGCAATATCCTCTCTCTCATCAAGGATCTGCAACCTGGTACAAAAAAGGTATTACAGCCCAGACTCGTGTGTGAGAAAGGTGTGGCTGCATATTTAAAACATATAAATGTTGATTAATAGTGTCAATGTCAGAATGCCATAACATTTATCAGAGGCCACAATCATTAACAATGTTCGTGCCCTTGATTGGTCATGTGCCACATTAAACAACCTCCCCACTGAACTCTGTGTGTTTATGTTAAAACTGAAAGTGTGTCGCCAATGCAAAAATGCCATACCTTAAAGTAAATAAACGATGTACGCCATTTACCATATTGCTAATCTGTTGTCCCTCCTGTCAGCTGTAAAAATGAAACTGGCTTAAAATGCAAAGAATCCATGCAAGGTATAAATGGTACACTTCAAATAGTTCAAAAAGAAATGTTTGGGAATTGCCTTTTGACAAATTATCTAATCTGATGATAGAAAATACAAACACTAAAAATGGGAATAAACCTCTCATTCTGTCTCAGTTATAGAGGTTTACAGTATGAAAACAGGCCCTTCGGCCCAACTTTTCCATGCTGCCCAGTTTTTACCACAAAGCTAGTCCCAATTGCCTGCATTTGGCCCATATCCCTCTGTACCCATCTTTCCCATATAAATGTCTAAATGCATTTTCAAAGGTAAAATTGTACCCGTCTACTACTGCCTCTGGCAGCTTGTTACAGACATTCACCACAAAAAATTGCCCCTTTGGACACTTTTGTATCTCTCCCCTCTCACCTTAAACCTATGCCCTCCAATTTTAGACTCCCCTACCTTTGAGAAAAGGTTGACTATCTACCTTATCTATGCTCTTCATTATTTTATAACCTCTATAAAATCACTCCTAAGCCTCCTACGCTAGTCCCAGTCTATCCAGTCTCTCCGTTTAACTCAAACTATCAAGTTCCGGTAGCATCCTAGTAAATCACTTCTGCACTATTTTTAGTTTAATAATATCCTATCTATAATAAGGTGACCAGAACTGTACATAGTATTCCAAGTGTGGCCATACTAATGTCTTGTACAACTTCAGCAAGACGTCCCAACTCTTGTGTTCAATGTTCTGACCAATGAAACCAAGCATGCTGAATGCCGCCTTCACCACCCTGTCCACCTGTGACCTTCAAGGAGCCATCAACCTGTACTTCTAGATCCCTTTGTTCTGTAACTCTCCCCAACACCCTACCATCAACTGAGTAGGCCCTGCCCTGATTCAATCCACCAAAATGCATCACCTCACATTTATCTAAATTAAACTCCATCTGTCATTCATCGGCCCACTGGCCCAATTGAGCAAGATTCAGTTGCAATCCTAGATAACCGGATGCAGCAAAGAACGGCAGAGTGGGACTAACTGGGTTACTCTCCAAAAGAGCCAGCACAGAGTTGAGGGGCTGAATGGCTTCCCTACGTGCTGTACTATTCTATGGGGGCAAAATTGGACAGCACCTGAAAATGGGCATTGGGATCGCGATGCACAGTTAATCCACACTCTTTGCTTCTGATGGAGGCAGCACACCAACATCATGCTGCTTAATAATCTGCATGATTATCACTTGAAGCCAGCCTTAAATGCACAGCTGAGTGGTTGCATGTCCCAGCAGGGACCCCAAGCCTGTGCAAGCCAAGCACCCTTTAAAGCTAGCCTGCATTACCTCCAAGCCAACTAGTCTCTTAAAGAAGAGTTGCATTCTAGTTGAAAAATATGCTGGAACTCTCTGTGGAAAGGAGGCTGAGTACAAGAATGAATGATGATGCAGCGCAGAATGCGTGCTCCAATGGGGCGGCACGATGGCACAGTGGTGAGCACTGTTGCGTCCAAGCACCAGGGACCTGGGTGCGATTCCAACCTCGGGTGACTGACTGTGTGGAGTTAGCACATTCTCCCCATATGAGTGGGTTTCCTCCGGGTGCTCTGGTTTCATCCCACAGTCCAAAGATGTGCAGGTTAGGTGATTTGGTCTTGCTAAATTGCCCTTTAGGGTGGGGTTGCAGAATAGGGCAGGCGATTAGGCCAGGTAGGGTGGTCTTTTGGAGTGTCAGTGTTGACTCGATGGGCCAAATGGCTTCCTTCTGCACTGCAGGGATTCTATGATTCTATGTTCTGCGATGCTGGACTGGGTGTTTTGGCAGGGAATGTGGAAAGGAGGAGAGATGGGGGGGCTGGATTCTAAGCTGGCGGGATGCTCCATTTTGCCGGCAGCCTGGGGGTTTCCCGACAGCATGGGGCTGCCCCACAATGGGAAACCACATTGACCAGCCGGTGTAACGGAGCATCCCGCCGGCGGGGTGAGGCAGAAATGTGGCGCGGTGGAGAATCCAGCCCCTGATCTACACAGCAGCCAAGAGATCCTCCAGGTTCACTTTTCAAAGGCAGTGGGACCAGATGGCCTTGGTAGTCAAATCCAGGAGTCAAGCCCCAAGGATCTGGCAGTTCAACAAAAAGTTCAATTACCTCAAACGAGTGGTCAAGGTCAGTAAATGCCATACCCTATCAACTACACCACTCGCCTCTCACACTGCAAAATGCATCACATCACTCACCTACCAACATTCTCAATCAATCACAACTCATACCTGCCATTCATAGCTTCAGCTTACCCTCACACACTCAGCACCACCGCATGTCTCACACCAAAATCTCAGTATGCAAGAATTGCCAGCTATTCCATCATGATAGCAAGGTGGCCAAAACTGCATGGCACTCACCAATACAGTTCCCTTTCCCTCGCAGGTCAAATTGCTGCAGAACCAGAGACAGCCACTAATACCCCCACCTCCAAATCGACCTACCAACAGGTTTACGTTCCTTCTTTGCATGTGCTGCACAGCTGCATTTCCAGCACATTAACTCTTATGAAGACCTTCCCCATGAGTTGAATGAATATGCTGTTTCTCTCTCACCCACTATTTATGATGTTTACACCACATCTGTACAAAGCTAAAGTAATGATATAATTTATTCTGACTGCGATGAAAACTGTTATGAATGAATGCTGTTTCATAATTCACATGACATCATATGATCTACTCCCTTTCAAAGTTTATTTGTGAATTATACATATTTTGATAGCTGCATGTTGTGATAAAATATTTTTATGGAAGTGCGTTTTCAAACAAAGATTTAGCCTCCTGATGGCGGCAATGCAAACGGCTGTTCGTGCATTCTCTGACAGTCTTCATGGCTGAACAATCATCTTTCAGTTCAATCTAACATTCAATATGTTATTTGAATTCTCAATGTCTTAATTATCAGTTTGGAGTCATCATTCTTGGGATACGAGGGAGTGCGGATAATCAACCAACCGTCTGAATAACACACTTCACAGTTATTTATGGTGAAGTGAGAGTGATTGAAAATTGGGGATCCATAACATGGATGCCATCCGTGTTGGTGATCCTGGCAGCAAAATCAGATGTTGCATGGTCAGCAAACTGCTCATCTGATGAGGCTCAAGACAAAGACCTGGGGGCGCGATTCTCCGAAATGGAGACTAAGTGTTTGCGCCATCGTGAAACGCGACAGCGCGAAACGGGCGCGGGGACAACCGATTCTGCGCTGGAGCGGTTCATGCCGCTCCAGCCTCCCTTCCCGGAGCCAAATGGGCGCCGCACCAACCCGCCATGCGCAGTTGAGCCGCGCCAACCCGCGCATGCGCGGGGAACTTCTTCAGCGCGCCGGGCCCGATGCACCATGGCGTGCGAGTTCAGGGGCTGGCCGCGCAACAAAGTGGGCCCGGGGGCGGAAAGGCCGGCCTGCCGATCGGTGGGCCCCGGTTGTGGGCCAGACCCCATCGGAGGCCCTTCCCCCCCCCCCCCGGGGACGGAGCCACCCTTGCGCAGAGTTCCTTCCGGCAGCGACCAGGGTTGAACGGCGCCGGCGGGACTCTGCTTTTTCCACGTGGCCGCTCGGCCCATGCGGGCCGGAGAATTGGCGGTCCCGCCGCGGACAGCGGCCCGCGACCGGCGCTGCTGCAAACACACCAGCGCAAATGGCGCCGATTCTCCGCACCTCGGTGAATCGCACGCCGGCATCGGGGCGGCGTGGCGCGGTTGCGGTGATTCTCCGGCCTTGCGCAGGGCTTGGAGAATCGCGCCCCAAGGTCTCCAAGGACATACTTAGTGATTTTCTGTTTGTCAATATTGTACACTAGCTGCCGGTCCAAAGCTGTACATGCAATGTAGAACCCCCCTGCTCTCCATTGCATAAGACAACTTTGGCCTTCTGATCACCATGAAGAAAACTGAACCAATGTGCCAGCCTGCTCCAGGAAAGGCCTGTCCTAAACCCAACGTTTCAGTCCATCACCAGACCCAGTCAGCAGTGGATATGTTCGCTCTCTTGAACTGTCTATATTGATGACATGCGACACCTAGATACATAGAACATACAGTGCCGAAGGAGGCCATTCGGCCCATCCAGTCTGCACCGACCCACTTAAACCCTCACTTCCACCCTATACCCATAACCCAATAACCCCATCTAAACTTTTTGGACACTAAGGGCAATTTAGCATGGCCAATCCACCTAACCTGCACGTCTTTGGACTGAGGGAGGAAACCGGAGCACCCGGAGGAAACCCACGCAGACACTGGGAGAATGTGCAGACTCCGCACATGCAATGACAAGTGCAAGAATTGCCAAAGCAAGTGTAGCATTTGGCTGTCTTTAAATATCAGCCTGAGAATGAAGAAATGTAAGTCTGCCTACCAAACTGAAAGTATGTAATAGTCATGCCCACTCTGCCTTATGCATGCGAGACATGGACTGTGCACCAACCTCATGCCAAAAAGCTCAACACCTTTCACCTGAGCTCCCTTCAGAAGCTTCTGAAGATCAGATGGCTGCAAAAAATACCAGCCACTGATGTGCTCACCTGAACTGGCATGCCGAGTGTCCACACCATATTGAGACAGTCGCAACTGAGTCACCCTGCTCACCCAGCCAGAATGCTTACCAAAGTGAATCTTCTATAGCGAGTTTGATTCTGGGGTGCACTACCATGACAGTCAAAGGAAGCGTGACAAGAACCCTATAGGCATCACTGAGCTGTTTTCATATTAACTTGAAGTGCTGGGCGAAGTTTGTCCAAGATCTGAGCACCTTACTGAACCAAATAAAAAATGGCGCAGCCTCCTTTGAAAGCAAGCACATGCATATCAGAGGCCGAGAGAAAGTACAAGGAGGTGAAATCCTGAGCCAGCAACTCCTCTATTTACAGCAGAACCTTCTGGGCACATATTGGTCTTAGCAACCGCCTATCCCCCCGACCAAATACCCCAGATGATGGTCATGGTCACTTTCTTGAAGGATGAGCAAGAGAGAGGGTGAAATAGGAGTGATTGAGGGATGCTTATCAGGCCAATTGGGAGCACAGAGATCTTGGAGAGCTATAGGGCTATAGGAGGTTATAGGAACATGAAGAGCCAAGGCCATGCAATGATTTGGAGAAAAATGGCAGAGAATTTTAAATTCAAGGTTTGCTGATTTTGAGATGGCTGAGTGGGGGGGTTGGTGCGAGCTATTAGTACGCATATCAGAGGTGTGGATGAAGCCATTGATGGAAGATGGGATGGATGGCCAGGAGAGCATTGGAATAATTGAGTCTGATTATTATAATTACAAAAAAAAAAGAATTGCCTGGGCCTTATGGGCTAGAACATCACTAACTGGAGGTGCTGGTACAGCAGCAGGTGAACCTAGATTTTCAATTTTGCATCTCTCCTTTCAATGGCCAGACGACCTGTTTTAATAAGTGGTAAATGAAATTGAATGAAAGGTGTCGTTTCACCCATGACTATGAACATATCTAGCTGGGTGGTGGGTTTTAATGGCCATATTGCTGCATTTGTAAATGAAAGCTCAAGCAGACTTTGCGAATCTAAAAGTAATGTTAGAACTCTCTGTAACCTAATGGAAACTGGTAAACGGGTTCTGATCAGGCATTCATTATCTGAGCTTTGAGCTTATCCAAGGTCTGTAATTCACTGGCTGCTTTTGTAGCCCCAAAAGATTTGGGCTTGGTTCTGTAACAAAGTCCCACTGAATACTTTTCCTATGCTGGAGGCAACATCCGACTTGTGGGTTGATGGTAATGAAAGAGTTTTCTGGAGCTCAAATATACACACTCCATTTTAAATTCTTGCACCACACCTCAGCTCAGTGGGGCAGTTATGAAACAGGAAAAACCTTTCCATCATCTTACGCCGTGTGCTATTTTTAACACTGCAAAAATAACTCCCAACAGAGACAATAATTTCCTCTGTGCAATATATCTGTCACTGGTTAAAAGTGCATCTTTCAATGTTTATTTAGAGTGCACAAGGAATGACTGTTATATTTAATAAGGAGCCCTAGGTGCGCAATGTAATAACTGGCTCAAGGACAACAAGCCAAAATATAGAATTCCAGAGAACGAATGTTTGACTCAGAATTCCAGATCTCATTCATTTCTACCCACCCCCCGCCTCCCCCACAACATAAACTCAATTAGAATGGAACCAAACTCTCATTTACTCATATCGTATAGGATTTATCAATGCCACCAATGGAAACAAAACTTGGAGGATAATCCCTGTCCAAGGGTAGCATTTTTATCCACTTATTTCATATTATTGCTCAGCAGATGGTCAATTTGTTTAATATATGTAATTAGGAACCTTTTGGCTTTCAGTGGTTTGATGCTTTTTCCTGTTATGCGGGCATATAGTTTCCCACCTAACCTCGCCCATGCAGGAACACGACTCGTGGATTGGGGTGCCGTTTTCAAATGCTGGCCAATCTTTCGACCCACCTCTTTGCCTCACCACGGCTTCAAAACCCCCCCCCCCTCCCCCACTGCACACAACGTATCTCTTAGGGAGCCCTTGAGCTCCCCTCCTGACCCCAGCTCTTAAGGGCAAGGAATCCCTAGGCTTGATTCTGTCACGGGCAACCCGGCACGGGCAGCCTGGCACTCTGGTGATGCCCCTGCCATCCTGGCAGTGGCACCTGGGGGTTCCTGTCATTACCAGGGTGCCATAGCCAGGGTGTCCAGGTGGCAATGTCAAGGGGCGAGAGGGGGTCGGAGAATCGCCGGGGGCTGGCGTGAATCCCGCCCCCGCCGGTTGCCGAATTCTCCAACACCGGATATTCGGCGGGGGCGGGAATTGCGCCGCGCCGGTTGGCGGGCCACCCCCCGCGATTCTCCGGACCGGATGGGCCGAAGTCCCGCTGCTAAAATGCGTGTCCCGCCGGCGTAGATTAAACCACCTACCTTACCGGCGGGACAAGGCGGCGCGGGCGGGCTCCGGGGTCCTGGGGGGGGCGCGGGGCGATCTGGCCCCGGGGGGGTGCCCCCACGGTGGCACTGTGCCGTGGGGGCACTCTTTCCCTTCCGCCTTCGCCACGGCCTCCACTATGGCGGAGGCGGAAGAGACTCTCTCCACTGCGCATGCGCGGGAATGCCGTCAGCGGCCGCTAACACTCCCGCGCATGCGCCGCCCGGAGATGTAATTTCTGCGCCAGCTGGCGGGGCACCAAATGCCTTTTCCGCCAGCTGGTGGGGCGGAAATTCGTCTGGCGCCGGCCTAGCCCCTTAAGGTTGGGGCTCGGCCCCCAAAGATGCACCTTTGGGGCGGTGCGATGCCCGACTGATTTGCGTCGTTTTGGGCGCCAGTTGGCCGACATCGCGCCGTTTCCGGAGAATTTCGCCCAAGGTGCCAGTCTGGCAGTGTTAAGGTGCCTGGGAGTCAGAGGGAATGCCAGGGTGCTACGCTCCCCAGAGCCTGACCACCCAGGGGCCTCTAATGGCCTGGTATCCCCCAGGTGCTGTTACCCCAGGTCCATGTTTGTGGAAACCAGTGCTAAACGGTGCCCTAGTGAGGTCCCCCAGGTGAGGCTGTTGGTTCCTGTGCGCTGAATAAGCCTAATGGCTCATTTAAATATGTTCATCTGGATCTCGTCCAGCGAAGGCGAGGTCCAGATCGCAGGGTCTCATGAGATCACGTTAAATCTCATGAGGCATTTTTAGCGTCGTACATCCAGCGAGAGACCTCTTGCGAGATTCAAAGGCCTCGTTGTGTCACCAAGTCGGGTGCGACAAGGCTGTTAAATTGCGCCCATGGAGTCTGAGACAATTTTTTTTGGGAAATCTTCATCTAATGTAGTCTCCTAAGCAGCAGTTTACTTGGAATTTTGGCCCAATTTCAATATTGTAAAAAGATAATTGGCGGGATTCTCCCGTACCCGGCGGGGCGGGGGGTCCCGGCGGGACGGAGTGGCATGAACCACTCCGGCGTCGGGCCACCCCAAAGGTGCGGAATTCTCCGGCTAGGCCCGCCCCGGCGTGGTTGACGCCCCGCCGACCAGCGGGATAGGGGCTTGGCGCCACGCCAACCGACGCCGAAGGGCCTCCGCCAGCAGGCGCATGCGCGGGAGTGCCAGCACGTGCTGGCATCATCTCCGCGCATGTGCGGGAGGGTTCGTCTCCGCATCGGCCATCGCTGAGGACCACAACGGCCGATGCGGAGTAATAGAGTGCCCCCATGGCACAGGCCCGCCCACGGATCGGTGGGCCCCGGCCACGGGACACGCCACCGTGGGGGCACCTCCTGGGGCAAGATCCCCCTGCGACCCCCCCAGGAACCCCGGAGACCGCCCACCAGGTCCCGCCGGTAAGGGACCAACTCTAATTTACGCTTGCGGGACCGGCATAGAATGGGCGGGACTTCGGCCCATCGTGGGCCGGAGAATCCGGACAGCCCCGGGGCCCATTGAGTTGCGCCGGACCCCGCCATTCTCCAAGGCGGGCGGCGCGACTCACGCCGGGCCGGTTTTTGGGGACCGGGCGAATTGGGAGGACGGCAGGGGCGGGATTCACTCCGACCCCAGGTGATTCTCCCATCTGGCAGGGGGTCGGAGAATCCCGCCCCATATCGTTGGGGTATTGTCCTTGACATTTTTTCCCTTTACTTTGCCCCTGATAATGTTCTCTGGAAGATGATAATTCATGTTGGGGTCCAGTTCTTGTCAGTGACTGTTGATTAGCTGTTGCGTGCAAACCTCAATGCTGAGCCTATCCTGCCCTCACCTGATGCCCCCATCTACACTCTCACAATGAAAGTAAAGAAGGAATGACATTTATATGGCACTTTTCATGACAATTGGACACTTCAAAGCTTTACCACCACGGATGTACTTTTTGAAGTGTACTCACTGTTGTAATGTGAGAAATGTTGCAACCAATTCACACTCAACAAACTCCCTCAAATGGCAATGTGATAATGACCTGATAATCTGTTATTTGTGATTTGATGGATTGACAAATATTCACCAAATATTGCCTTTCTTCAAAATAGTGCTATGGCGGTATTTTGCATCCACCCAAGCAGGCAGATGATGTCTTGGTTTAATGGTTCATTCGAAAGACAGCCAGCGGGATTCTCCCGAATCCCCGCAATGGCCCGACACTGGTGTTGCCAATTTGTACCGGAGACGCCAATAATGTTGCTCCTTTTAACTGGATACTAATATGACTGTTATTAATGATGATATTGTTTTTCAGAGTCGCCAGGTATCAAATGATACCACAAGGTTTAGCCGGATATCGATCAAGGACCCAACAACCAGTTAGTTAGTTCAAGTTCAAGGATAGTTTATTTACACACAAGAATTACTTCGACATGCAACATAAAACACTACAAGCTAAATTACACCTAACACCACAACAACCTGTACTTAACTTCAGGCACCCGGCTTTATGCAGAGGAACAAGGCCTTTGTTTGGATCTGGCGTGGCTGGGTCGGAAGACGTGACTTCGATTCTGCTGGGCTCATCCGTCTGGTAGTGGTGGTTGATCTTGAACTTGCTTCTGGTCGTGGTGCTGCAATTGGTTTTGAGCACAAGCCAGGGCCAAGAGAGTTCTGGTGCACCGGGGCCAAAAGAGACTGAACACATGGCAGTGTCTCTTTTTATCCTTCGGGGGTTTTGCGCGCTTTTGGGCGGTCCTTAGCTTTGGACCCAATAATACGGCAGGCTTCGATCCCCCCGAGGACCGCACCAGCCGGCCTACCAGCCATGTCCCACCGTGTGGGACCATGTCCAATCCATGCCGGTGGGACTGGCCAGAAACCGACGGCGGCTCGGCCCATCGGGGCCCGGAGAATTGCCGGGGGGCCCACCGGTGCGGCGTGATACCTGCCCCCGCCCGAAAACCAGCGCCGGAGAATATGGCAGCCGGCGTCGGAGCGGCAGGGCGGGACTCACGCCGCCCCCCCCCCCCCCCCCCGGGATTCTCCGACCCGGCGGGGGGGGTCGGAGAATCCCGCCCGAGCATCTCTAACAGTGTAGCATTCCCTCGGTACAACACCAGAGTGAGAGCCTTGACTTTAGTGTTCAAGCCCTGGAGTATGGACCAGGACTTGGACCTGGAAACTTGTGTCTCAGAGGCAAGAGTGCTACCAATTAATCACTGCTCACACATAATGGCAAAGAGGAAATCCTTGAGTAACAATCAGGGGTGTCATTCTCCGACCCCCCCGCTGGGTCGGAGAATCGCCGGGGGCTGGCGTGAATCCCGCCCCCGCCGGTTGCCGAAGTCTCCGGCACCGGAGATTCGGCGGGGGCGGGAATCGCGCCGCGCCGGTTGACGGGCCCCCCCGCTCTATTCTCCGGCCCGGATGGGCCGAAGTCCCGCCGATAAATTGCCTGTCCCGCCGGCGTGGATTAAATCACCTTTTGAACGGCGGGACAAGGCGGCGTGGGCGGGCTCCGGGGTCCTGGGGGGGGGGCGGGGCGATCTGGCCCCGGGGGGTGCCCCCACGGTGGCCTGGCCCGCGATCGGGGCCCACCGATCCGCGGGCGGGCCTGTGCCGTGGGGGCACTCTTTCCCTTCCTCCTCCGCCACGGTGTCCACCATGGCGGAGGCAGAAGAGACTCCCTCCACTGCGCATGCATGGGAAGCTGTCAGCGGCCGCTGACATTCCCGCGCATGCGCCGCCCGGAGATGTCATTTCCGCGCCAGCTGGCGGGGCACCAAAGGCCTTTTCCGCCAGCTGGCGGGGCGGAAATTCCTCCGGCGTCGGCCTAGCCCCTCAATGTTGGGGCTCGGCCCCCAAAGATGCGGAGCATTCCGCACCTTTGGGACGGCGCGATGCCCATCTGATTGGCGCCGTTTTGGGATCCAGTCGGCGGACAGCGTGCCGTTTCGGGAGAATTTCGCCCCAGGACTGTGAACTCTTGGCATTTTTTCATCGTATCTCGACGACACTGGGACCAACTGTAGTACATGACTTACTGCTGAATGGCTTTCCTCTGTTCTGTATGATTCCATAATATGATTCCATAACTGTATGATTCTAAAATAATGGACAGACAACTTTAGAATCATTGGTGGCTTGGAGAATTTAATTCAATACCAATCAACCTGATTTTGTTGGACTCCTTCCCAATAAACTTCTGTTCATTCATAACACGATTAAGGATTAAATCATGTAACCCAAATGAATAAACAGAGGTCCGTTTGAAAGGACTTTGGTGGATGAAAACAAACCACACCTCGAGCATCTAAATGCATCCAGAATTCTTAACTCTGGCAGCAGTTAGTGAAAGCAAAGATAGTTGGAAAGAAAAAGTAATTCTGTTTAAAAAAAAAAAAAAAATGACATTTGATACTTGGTCACATTTCAGAAATTTCTCTGTGACCTACTTAAAAACAGCCAAGGTCAGTAAACGAGGGGCTGTGTTCATTAAAGTTGTATAGTCGTAAAACTTTCTTACGTAGAACAGAGTGTGGGAGATGATTTAAATCCTTCTGTCATCTGTTGACCCAAAGATATGAGATAGCTATTTGGCGACAGTGTACTGATGGTGTAAAAGCATAATGTCAAAGTCTTAAAGCTGTCACTTTTTATCCTGAAATTATCACATTGAGGACATATTTTCCGAGGTGCACTTTCCAAGATTTTCTTGATAATTAATGACATAAATTTGCTTTTGTGGTTCTGAAACTTGTCGGTAAATCGTGAATTCATCTCTCTCCCCATGACTGCACCAAATTCAAACTCAGCGCTCTTGAAACATTTGTGTTTTCCACTTTCATTTAATGGATTACTCTCTCCAACTGTCAACATTCTTATGTCACTGGATACACCACAGAACTAAAGCACTACATGTAATTTTCTGGATCTAACTGCAGTCAAGTATGAGTTGAATATGTGTGAATGTGTGGGAAACTTTGATTATCTATGGGAGCCCAATCGCCTGAGGCTTGGCATATTTCAGGTCTGCCAGATATTGCAGGGTAAGCCTCGTGTTTGCAATATTTGGAAACTTATGTTATGATAGTTTCCAAACCATGATATGCCTGAAACGTTGCCTTCCATCTTTGCATTGGCAAGCAGATCAATGGGAATGAACGCAAATACAACAATTGCAAACTCCTGGTCCACTACTGCATGTGGCTGTCAGGTTAGCACCTGACAGATGTAGGAAAACCACTAAACTATCCCATTGTGGAAACACAAGGGATATGTAGAGTAGAATTGTGGAATATGCAGTTTAATCTATGAATGAGCGAGGCATCAGAATGGATAAATGCCTCATTGTAATCCCATATATCTGGTGGGGAGTGATAACCAAATTTGTGGCCCATGTCGTATTTGGGCTAACTAGGAGCACTCCTGTTTCTTCCGGCTCCATATTCATGCTAAACATATTTATGAAAATTTACCACATTGGCAAAACACAAGCAAGCCTGACTTTCCTGAGTGCAGCCTGTGCTGTCTCATGGCAAACCAATCTCGCATGCAGTGTGGTGATCTTTGTGAGGGGTTTCCAGGATGGAAAGTGTAGTAATCACAAAGACACACAAAGTTCTTCTGAAGAACTAAACTAATTTTATTAACACTAAATTTGAGTTCTACACTTATTCTGAATAGCAAACATACATGTAAGAATTAAACTACACTCACTAACACTGGGCGAAATTCTCCGGTATCGGCGCGATGTCCGCCGACTGGCGCCCAAAACGGCGCAAATCAGTCAGGCATCGCGCCGCCCCAAAGGTGCGGAATCCTCCGCATCTTGGGGGACCGAGCCCCAACCTTAAGGGGCTAGGCCCGCGCCGGACGAATTTCTGCCCCGCCAGCTGGCGGAAAAGGCCTTTGGTGCCCCGCCAGCTGGCGCGGAAATGACATCTCCGGGCGGCGCATGCGCAGGAGCGTCAGCGGCCGCTCACGGCATCCCCGCGCATGCGCAGTGGAGGAGGCCACTTCCGCCTCCGCCATGGTGGAGACCGTGGCGAAGGCGGAAGTGCCCCCATGGCACAGGCCCGCCCGTGAATCGGTGGGCCCTGATCGCGGGCCAGACCACCGTGGGGGCACCCCCGTGGCCAGATCGCCCCGCGCCCCCCCCCAGGACCCCGGAGCCCGCCCGCGCTGCCTTGTCCCGCCGGTAAGGTAGGTGGTTTAATCTACGCCGGCGGGACAGGCATTTTAGCAGCGGGACTTCGGCCCATTTGGGCCGGAGAATCGCGGGGGGTGGGGGGGGGGGGGGGTGGGGGCCTGCCAACCGGCGCGGTGCGATTCCCACCCCCGCCGAATATCCGGTGCCGGAGAATTCGGCAATCGGCGGGGGGTGGGATTCACACCAGCCCCCGGCGATTCTCCGACCCGGCGGGGGGTCGGAGAATCTCGCCCAGTATCTCTATCTACTACTAATTATAACTATTATAACTTAACTGTCTCTGCAATCCACTATGATTCTTATCGTCTTCAGCTTCAGCCTAATCTCCCCCTTTTAGTTTAACAGCCAGTGCAATTTATAGTACTGTCCCTTAGCCCTCTCTAGTGGCTAGGCTTAACATAACATTAACTCTTCACATGCTGTGCATTTGTATAATGTCACAACCAGGACCTCGAGCAGGCTTAGGCCCGAGCCTGTACATGCTGCACAGCTGAATGTCTAGGCCTTTAACATTTTTGAAGACGTTTCCCTTAGAATGAAACGGCTATTTCAGTCCAACCCACTTACACCAAATAAGGACGAGGCTAAAGTAATGATTGAGTTTGGCCTCACTATAGTGAAAACTGATGCTTTTTTCATACTCCCCATTTCATCATTCAATGAGTGCAACTCCCTTTCCAAGTTTATGAGTGAATGATCACATTTTGATAGTTTCATATTGTGACAGGATATTTTTATCGAAGTGTACTTTAGAAAGGAGAGCCAGCCCCCAATGCCAGCAGTTCTTGTTGCACATTCGATTTTCATGGTGGAGCAGTCATCTTTCACTTCAAACTGACTTTGGTTCGTTTAGGTGAGAAACTCATTTGTGTGGTATTGCTTCTTTCAACAAAGAATGGCATGCAAACTGTGTAGATAGTGGCCCGTGGTGCTGCATGCCCCTGGAGAATGAACATAGGTGCTACACCAATGAATGTTTCCCCCTCAGTGTTTTAGTTACCAATTTGTTATTCCCCGTATTGTTCTTGGAGCAAGAGGGAGAGCAGACAGCAGAAAACTGCCAGGTGACACGCACTGAGGTTCAGAGTCATTTGTCGTGAAGTTTTTCTTCCTCTGGGGACATAATTAGCTTCCATTTGTTACCTCTTCATAAATTACATGGAATTGCATTGAACTTTACAGCGTACAAGCCGCCTATTTGACCCAGCGCTACACATGAGCATCCTCCCACCTTATTCCATCTCTCCCTATCAGCATAAATGTGAGGTAACAAATTCCTAAAGAAGGACGTCGTAGCTATTTCTCAGTGGCACAGCACTTTGACAGCTAAGAGCACTATACAACCCACAGGTGGACATTGAAAATAAATATATGGGATACAAGTGGGGTCAGAAAATTAAATCACGCTGTGGTCAGGTCCTACCACTCTGAGTCAGCGTTGCTCAAGCTTCATGTGGTTTTAACATAAAAGGTCACATGTCTGCGGTGCATTGTTCAAGTCTGACCAAGAAAGGAAGAAACTCAGGATTAAAAATAATTCCAACTATTGCTGACTTCTGGTGACTCAAGCTGGTTTAATTAGGTCATCTGCTGAGAGTCTGAGAGTTGGCAATCTGCAGGAAAACTGGCACCCATTACAGTCTGTGTCTATTAGATCCTCAAGGGTCATTATTTCATCATCTGTCTGGCCCAGGGTTTAGATAAACTATTCTGCCTGATATATGACACCTCCCAAATTAACTATTTCTGCACTACTCCCTGACAGGTTAAGTTATTTAATAGAATTACTATTGTAAGATTTTATAATGATTTGGGCCATGTTCCTCGGAAGAGTTTTTTTTTTGCTTTTTACCTATATTTTAATTTATTTCTACTTGTTTTCTTCCACTGTTTCAAAATGCATTTACAATGTACGTTTAGCATTGGTGCAGTACAAAGCAGTGTCAGTTAAGACTTGTAAAGCTGGGCCGAATTTCTCCGTCTTCGTTTGCAGCTGGGATTTTCAGGTGCCACTGAAAGGAAAGTTTTGGTTGGAATGCCAAATTTTCCGTTCTCGCTCGCAACGGATCCTGCCATGAACGAGACCCGTCCCATGGTGTGAAAGCCAGCTGACTCTGAAGCAGGGTTAACCATGGGCCGTAATGTTGCCAATAAGTCACAACTGATATACTATAGTTATAGGCCTTATGGCGCAGTGAGTAGTATCCCTGCCTCTGAGCCAAAAGCTCCCATGTTCAAGTCCCTCCCTAGGATTTGATAGCCAAATAAGGTGTCAAACAGGTTGAGTGGGTGAACCTCCAAATCCAACCAAACACACCAGTGGCTGGCAGTAACAGCGGGAGAGACTCCTGATCAGCCAAGCTCTATGTGGACTGGCGCCCCCCAGGCTATAAGTCCCTGGCAACAGACTAGCAACCTGTTTTGGGAGTTACTAGCTATGGAAACAGGTGAAAGTCTGCAACGTGAATTATTTTTAAGATTTCCCTATACCATGTACCATTCTCCAGTCAAAAGGGTGACAAGGAATGGTGGCACAGTGATTAGCACTGCTGCCTCACAGAACCAGGGACCTAGCTTCAATTCCAACCTCGGGTGACTGTCTATGTGGAGTTTTCACTTTCACCCCGTGTCTGCGTGGGTTTCCTCAAGGTGCTGGGGTTTCCTCCCACAGTCCAAAGATGTGCAGCTTGGGGGGAATGGCCATGCCAAATTGCCCTTTAGTATCCAAAAGGTTAGGTGAGGTTACTGGGTTACAGAGATAGGATGGGACCTGACCCTAGGTAGGTGCTCCTTCAGACGGTTGGTGCAAACTCAATGGGTTGAATAGCCTCCTTTTGCACAGTAGAGATTCTAAGATCTATGGAAAATTATTAATAGGTGTGTCACTGGCATGTCATCGCCTTTGAAGTCTATTTTTTCCCCAAACAGGCCTGTCTGTGTTACAATTTTTTTTTTTTTTTTTTTTTTTTTTTTTCCTTTTTTTTTTTTAAAATTTAGATTACCCAATTATTTTTTCCAATTAAGGGGCAATTTAGCGTGGCCAATCCACCTACTCTGCACATTTTTGGGTTGTGGGGGCGAAACCCACGCAGACACGGGGAGAATGTGCAAACTCCACACGGACAGTGATCCAGAGCCGGGATCGAACCTGGGACCTCAGCGCCGTGAGGCAGCAGTGCTAACCACTAGGCCACCGTGCTGCCCTTGTGTTACAATTTTTAATTAACCCTTTCATGAAGATTGAGTAACTGGAAATGCACAACTAAAATTTTGTACTTGGATTAAAATGCTACTTAAACCAGACAGATAATTCTGAATTATTTTAATGTCAGTAAACAAATTATCTGACAAGCCAATTTTGCCTTTGCTGTGACAGGAGTTTTATTTTAACTTTAGTGATGTAAATAGAATGTAAAGTCGTGTGGAGCAATGGAATTCAAAACGGTTTGAGTGATTGAACAGCATAGTGTTGGGTTTGACAAAGCAGCACGAAAGATCAACACAAGGCCTAAGGTTAAATAGAAATAGATGCTGCTGCATCATGGTATGCAAATACACATTGAAGCTGCCTTTTTTAACCATATACTGACACTGGTTTGAATTCTGCAGCTGGTAGACAACGAGCGAGATCCTCCGGCTGTTCATGCTGGCGGGATCTTCCAGTCCTGCTGATGGTGCACTCCTCTTGTGGGTTTCCCAGTAGTGTAAGGTGGATTCAATGGGAAATCCCATTGGCAGCAGTGAGGCCAATGGCAGGCCACCACCTGCCGCCAGGAAATGCGTCGCACGGAGACTATAGAATCTCACCCAGTGTGTTGACATTGGACCAATGGGGCAGAATTTTATGCTACCCCCCCCCCCCCACCCCGCCCCAGTAGGTTCTGAGGTGGGGGGGGGGGGTTGACGGTTGATGGTGGGGGGCGGATGTAAAATTGCATGTACGAGATTCCCTCCTGAATCCCGCCACACCATCCCACATGTAATTTCACGGTGGACAGGCCTCAAACAGGGGGCGAGATTCTCAGACCCCCCGCCGGGTCGGAGAATCGCCGGGGGCTGGCGTGAATCCCGCCCCCGTCGGTTGCCGAAGTCTCCGGCACCGGAGATTCGGCGGGGGTGGGAATCGTGCCGCGCCGGTTGGCGGGCCCCCCCGCGCGATTCTCCGGCCCGGATGGGCCGAAGTCCCGCCGCTAAAATGCCTGTCCCGCTGGCGTAAATTAAACCACCTACCTTACTGGCGGGACAAGGCGGCGCGGGCTGGCTCTGGGGTCCTGGGGGGGGGCGCGGGGCGATCTGGCCCCGGGGGGTACCCCCACGGTGGCCTGGCCCACGATCGGGGCCCACCGATCCGTGGGCGGGCCTGTGCCGTGGGGGCACTCTTTCCCTTCCGCCTCCGCCACGGTCTCCACCATGGCGGAGGCAGAAGAGACTCCCTCCACTGCACATGCGTGGGAAGCTGTCAGCGGCCGCTGACGTTCCCGCGTATGTGCCGCCCGGAGATGTCATTTCCGCGCCAGCTGGCGGGGCACCAAAGGCCTTTTCCGCCAGCTGGCGGGGCGGAAATTCCTCTGGCGTCGGCCTAGCCCCTTAAGGTTGGGGCAGATCCGGAGCATTCCGCACCTTTGGGGCGGAGCGATGCCCGTCTGATTGGCGCCGTTTTGGGCGCCGGTCGGCGGACATCGCGCCGTTTCCGGAGAATTTCGCCCAGGAAACCCACCCTCTCTCCTATGAAGGCCCATAAGTGGCCACTTCAGAGCCTTTTCTCACCCAACCTCAATTTGTAGGCTGGCGGGCACAAGACAGAGCAGGGTGGGAAACTGAGAAATGGATGAATCTCCAACTCTAGTGGGAAGTGAGGCAATGGCAAGTGCTTCACAAGGGGAGGCAGTGGCATGCTGATATTGTCGTTGGACTAGTTATCCAAAGTCCAAAGTCTTGTAACCCCAGACCAAGGTTCTGGGGACCGACTTTGAATCCCACCATGGCAAAATTTGAATTTAATAAAAATTTAATCTGGAATTAAATGTAATGCTGTCCATGAAACCATTGTCGATTGACGTAAAAACCCATCTGATTCTCTAATGTTCTTTAGGGAAGGAAATCTGTTGCCCTCACCTGGTCTGGTCTACATGTGACTCATGCAATGTGGTTGTCTCTTAAATGCTCTCAGGGATTGGTAATAAATGCTGACCAGCCAGCGATGCCCACATCCCACATGAACGGGAAAAAAATCCTGAAAGCCCCTTCAAATTTGGGGCTCCCTCCCCTCCGAGACCCGGGAGATCCAGTTCTCTCTCCACCCTTGCCCTAACTTACCCCCAAAGCCGAGATGAACCCCTCCAGAGCATTCCCTACCCTCTCACCCCCAGGACCCATCTCAAGTGTGGTCCATTGGTCTAGACAGAACGCTGCAGTACTTCTCACCACTGCAGTGCAGTGCCTGGACAGGCTAGAGAGCTGCCGGCTAAGCTGATTTGCTGACAGTTCCCCAAGGCGGGCCTACCTCCCAGGTCTGGATGGAAGTCCCGCCTACTGCCAATCAGAGTTCAGTTGAGCGTGAAATCGCAATAGGCCTGCTATCACTAGATCCATAGGCATGGACGGGATGCAAAACCCAGTTGTTTAATGCCTGAGAGTGGACAATAGTACTCTAGACTTGGGGAGTTAATCATGCTACATGTAGTCAGTATTGCCTCAGCAAGCAGGGACATTGATTAGAATTTAATCCAGGCAATAGAGGCCTTGCCCACCGGCTGGAGACCATGGCGAGTGCTCCGAGTTGCCTCCGTCAGGAAGCCCCCAGGCTCCCTGGAGTAGACTCTCCACCGGCACCCTCCAGTCTCCAAACTCACCCTTGGCAAGGGCATTAAATTCCACGCATTATCCAATCCATCACACTTGTAGCATCAGTTTAGAAGGGTATAGGAACATCAGTGGTGATTTCTAAACTGCTGCTGTGCCCTGATTCTGGGAATAACAGCAACGCTTGCTTAAAAAAAAAACCCGGCATTAAAAAATATTCTCAACATTTTACAGCATGACAGATGGAAACATCTACTGTCAACCTGAAGTCAGCTTCATTTGGGAGTAGCTGACATTTTCTGATCTTACATATCTATACGATCTCAGTAATTAAAAGGTTATATTCTGCCTATCACAGCAATGGATTTAGCACTAGTCCTTCTGACAGGAGTACATCTATTATCTAGAAATTGTTTTCAGGACATTAAAATAAAAAAAAGTTTATTTTTAAATGTCTGGCTGGCAAGCCTTGTGTGCCATTTATTCCAGTGTTTATTTGCTCTGTTAGTTTTTCATTTGGTTGAGTGTGTTTCATCAGTCATTCCTGACCCCACCTCCTTTTCCATTAAGTCACTGCAGACTCCGCTCAGAGACGGAGGAAACTGTTGGCAGCCAAATCTTACGAGAGTCAACCTTTAGTGGAGCTGCCAGCACTGTTCATTTCTCTCTCCAACTGTTTATTAACCATTATTCCCCATCTCTTACTATTAGGAAAATACTCACCTGGTTGTCTATTTATAGTTTCATGAATTGCTTGCTTCTTGTATCTGAATTAAAATTTGACTGACTTTGTTGGCTTTCCATCGAAGGATTTGATTGGTAATCCCACTGTTATATGCATTGCTCTGTGCAAATCACTGAAATACGTTTGAAAAAGAAAAGCAATTATCAACTCATTCAGAAATTAATGCACCATTGGCTAAAGGAAGAAGGACAGAAAAGGAAGTTCCTCAAGATAGCTTGAGTCACCAACGCTTGTCTTTTGCAACAGTTCATTTAATCTTTTGTGTGTTTCTGTGTGGAAGAAATGATACTGTGCCATATTCTTGCACGTGCAGAACATGGCAAAGCTTTTCCTGGTTGCTTACAGACACAAACTCCTGTGGAAATGTGTTGCATCTAGCTAACTCTCCCCTCCTTCACCAGTGAGGATTGCACAGCTTTTAATACTTAAGTAAGTATGTTTAATGTGTTGGTAACATAAACGACAATGGAGTGATTGGTGCCTTGAGGGTTAACAGGATGTGTTGTCACCCAAAGCCTCTGGAGAAGATGAAATTGTGATTAACAGCATTCGGCTTCTGCAAAGCATTCTCTTTCAATGAAGTTTTGCCGCATGTGCTCCAGAAAACCCTGGGTGTGTACCGTATTTCTGTAAATTATCTGAATTAGTAGTCTGATATGACTAGATCGAGTCTCTGATTCATATTCTGTGCCATGCTGTCTTGGAGCAATGTTATTTTTAAGTTCAGCGAAGGTTGTTTATTTTGAGCCTGTGCCACATGCCTACTTCATGAGGCTTTGTCTGAAATCGGAGGCAGGAAGGAGAGAATGAGCCTTCGTGGCTTTCTGGCACACTAATCCCAAGGCTGCTGACAGCAAAGAGAAGGTCCTGTGTGAATAAAATGGGCAGCCTTACACTGCCATAAATCTCTACCCTGAGACTCGCTTTGGACAAGAAACTATTAATATTTGATCCTTTCATTAATACTATGTGGCTTGGCTCAGCCCAGACACCACAGTCACCCTCAATAATCCTGATTGCAGTGAGCTCTATTAGCCTGTCATGGACATGTCGGGTTTGGGCTTCTCCATGATGCCCCCATGACAGAATAGCCGCCAACGCCAACACTCACATAAGTCAAGGCTACTTGGCCACGCAATTGTGCATGCCTGGCTTCAGTGCATTCATACCTCACCAAGTATTGATTGCTTTTAGAAGGTGAAAGTTTGGTGAGAAATCTGGCCAAAATGTTATCAATTCTCTGTAGAAAGCCTGGGATTGACTGGGTGCTTATGATCTTATATCCTTGTTGACCTAGCATGTAAGTACTGATGATTATCATATAAATAAATGACTTTGATGATTATTTCTGCAGAAAGCAATGATGATGATCTCTGCCCCTTTAAGCTGTTGCAGTACTTAAAATCCTGTAGCAGCATGCTTATTTCCTGAATACACATCCCCACCCCTCGCACTCCTCCCACCCTTCCTCCACTCCTCCCATATCCCAAAGACCCAAATCAGTGAATTTGTAAATTCTGGAACTCTGTAAAATATTACAATTAAGAATGATCCCAGAAATCATAGCAGAGTCAGTGATCATAATGTCGAATGATTGTGAATCACCTTGCTGCTGGTAATTCAGCCTGTAGCTCATAGTCAAACTCAGTATCTTGCATGTATACAGCACAAAGAGACATGATGTCATGTATAAATGTGCATCATTGTTTAATGAATTTCCCCCTCTGCAGCTGTACACTGGCAGAATCCCAAGGGCATATATCTGAGGCCTGCATCCTCAGCACAAGGGAACCGAAGGACACTGATTAATAGTAAAGAAAGTGGAAGGGATATAATTTTAGCTAACATTTTTGAGATATTAGCTGGCAGTAACATAATCACTTTCAAATTTGCAAATTACTCTGCATGTAATGTTCAGGGTCCTTAAGTAAGTTTGAATTTGGAGTGCTTTCACCAAAATCACAAATGAACGTTTCCACATAAAAGAGACATGAATTTGCACTTCAACATGGTTTTGATCCATTTTCTTCTCACAGTCATAATACAGCTCTGAATCCCATGGGCTGAGTCTTGTATGCCTGAGTTTTTAATGTCTCCCGAGGCAGTTTTGCAGAACAATTATGTGCTGGTGTGTTAACATTTCCAGTATCTTCCCAAAGGACTAGTGGGTACAGAACCTGAATATATTACACTTATACGTAAAAGATGTTATTCTTTAACAGTCAATATCTGAACAGTTCCTAGGTTTCTTCAACTTTGATGCACAAAGTGCAGAAAAAGCTGCCGTTCGTGAGGATATTACCATCTATTTTTATTATGTGAATGTTATATTTGTGATCTCTGGAAATTATTTGGCTAGTCAGGTGGATATTATTGGGCTATCATTTAATTAGCTTCCTGTTATATTAATTGCACATATTCTATTCCGAAATGGCTTTTAACCAGTATTACTATTTTGGGATTCTAGTCCCAACAGCTGAAATCCTCATGTTTGCTGGACTTTGGCATTATTAAGAACAATCTACACTCAATCTGGCATTTCAGATGTCCAAGTACTTGTCTCCAAAGGTCCTTTGCACTTTTGGGTACGGAAGCTTAAATCTTCTGGCTGACATTCACATTTGTATGTCTATATCAAATATCAACTGTAAAGGTAAAAATATGACCAGAATATGAATATAGCATGACTTTTCTTCCGTCTAGACTTCACTTTTCCAAGGGGTAGGGGGCAATGGCCCATTCTACTCTTTGTAAAATACAGGTCATCGTTTCCTCACACCACGTCCAAGTCCGTTCACCCGTTATCCTTTTGCTCGCTGTCCTACATTGGCTCGCGGTTAAGCAACGTCTCAATTTTGTAACACTCATTGTTTTCAAATCCCTCCATGACCTTACACCTACCTATCCTGGTAGTAATTCTTTCACCCCCACAACTCTCTGAGGTATCTGCGCTCATCTAATTCTGGTTCTTGAGCATCCCTGATTTTAATTGCTCGGCCAGTGGTGGTCACGTCTTCGGTTGCCTAGACCCTAAACTCTGAGATTTCCCCCTGAAATCTCTCTGTCTCTCCTCCTTTAAGACTCACCTTCATTGACCAAGCTTGTGGCAATCTGTATCACCTTATGTGACCCGGTGGCAAATTTGCTTTAATTTGCTCTTGCGAAGTGGCTCAAAGACAAGTTGCTGTTGCTATATCCATGTAGGGAAACAAAAAAGGTTTGTAATTAACCAGTCATTGATGACAAAGTCAGCACTGTTGGTTCAACATTTAGTAATTGCACAACCAATAATGCTTGCATTGTTTGGATTTGATAAACACCTTTCAAAAGTTGGGTCATCCTGGGGTGATGTGAGGTGTAAGTGACATGAGTCAATTATGCCATTAGCTTAGCAACAAGGGATGTTGCGTTTTATGCATTTTGACATGATATGATCCTTTAGCCTCAGAATCCAACAGTATCTCGTTAGTTTTCTGCAAATTTATGCCTTGTTATGCAACTGTGCCATCTGTAAGTTTGTTCCTGAAAGAATGGCAGTGCTGAGACAGCTAGGTACAGCAATAAAAATAAAAACTCCCCACAGAAGACTAGCTTAACAGCGAATATGCCTAAATGAGAGTTACCTTATTTTGACCCTTTTCTTCCCCTTGTGAGTGACAAGTGTTGACCTTTAAAACCTCTGAAGCGTTCGACCAGTTTAGTTACTCAAAGTTTTACCCAGGTTTCTTTATTTACGAGATGAACAAAGGACAAAACAGGTTCACAGTTTAAAGCAATTTTATTCACAATTCTATTACTCAAGAAAATATGACCCAGACTCACAGCTGAGCTTTGGGTTTTACCCACACTTAGTAAAGGAGGCTGGCAGGCTTTGATCACTCAATGTTGTTGTCTTCTCTGGGTTCGAAACCCAGGGCCCTTTCTTCTTGCGATGGTTGTGCCTGAGCAACTCCCAGCTTCTCTCTCCAGATCTGTTCGATGCTGCTTTCTTAAACTGGGAAGCTTGGATTAAGTCAGATGTATACGCCCACCACTGGTCACTGTCCTAGCCAGACCCCAACTAGTTAATAGGAAAGACAGGATACTCTAGTTTATCGATAGTGGTTCAATCAAGACCCATTGTCCTCTGAAACGCTCTGGGCGGGATTCTTCGCTCCCGCGCCGAAGTGGCCGCGCCGTCGTGAACGCCGTCGAGGTTCACGACGGCGTGAAATGGCCCCGATCCCAACCGATTCAGGCCCTGACAATGGGCTAGGATCGGGGCTGCGTCATCTACACGCGCCAGGCCTTGTCGCCCGCGTAAAGGCGGCGGCTCATAGATGACGCGGCCGGCGCCGCATAACTGGCGTCATCCGCGTATGCGTGATTGCCGTCCTCTCTAAGTCCGCCCCGCAAGAAGATGGCGGACGGATTTTGCGGGGCCGCGGAAGGAAGGAGGTCCTCCTTCAGAGAGGACGGCCCGACGATCGGTGGGCACCGATCGCGGGCCATGCCACATTTAAGGTACTCCCCCGGTGCAGGATCCCCCCCCACAGGCCGCCCCCCAGCGTTCACGCACCGTTCACGACAGCAGCGACCAGGTGTGGACGGCGCCGGGGGGGAACCTACTGTTTTGGCCTGGCCGCTCGGCCCATCCGGGCCTGAGAATAGCGGGGGTGCCGGAGAATCGCCATTTTGGGTGTCTCTAGCGGTTCTCCGGCCCGCGGAACTCGACGGGGCCGTTCCCGCCGCTTGGGAGAATCGCGGGAGGGCGTCGGACTGGCGTCCCAGGAAATTTTGGCGGCCCAGGCGATTCTCTCAACAGGCGCGGGAGTGGAGAATCTTGCCCCCTTTGTTTGACCAGCCATCAGCTCATTAAGGAATCTGATGGCTTCTTTTGTCTGTCCTTCGTCCTGCTGCAAAGTTGATCATCTGTGTCTGGAGGTTTGTTACATATTCATAGACTTGGAGTGGGTAATCAAAGTCCATATCACAATAACAGGTTTATGCTTTGACTTGAGTGCTTTTGCAGCCAGTATGGATTCCAGCCAGGGTTTCATGAGGCAGTTTCTGTTCCTGGCCCCTGTGTATCTTCTTAGCCTGTTTTCAGTACCACACAAGCTTCCAATGGAAAGGCCAACTTACAGCTGCCAGTAGGTTGTCGAGGTTACAGGACAATTCACTCTTCCAAGGGTTAAGTCCACAACTTTACATGTCAACTCCCTGGTCTTCTATGGGATTTATGTTGTGGTGCTTCAAACCACGCACAATTATTTCAAAACCCAGCAGCAGGAATTCACCCATTATCCGCACAATAGACACATTTCATTAAAGGAGGAGATGTTGGCATCCAACTCTGGGAGCTTTAAAAATAGACGTAAGCCATTCTCCGAGGTGGAATCCTAGAAAGCTCAACCGTAATGTCACATCTAATAAATTAAGTGGAGTATTGACTGCAGTCGCATTTGAATATCACCTCAGTCTTTTCATTCCACCTCAGATAAACGGTATTCCAAATGAATTGCTCCATATGCTTTACAATCCAAACAAAGGTTTAAATACCAAACTGAATGTCACTTTGAACTGGATGTCATTTTACGGCAATTTGCAGTCCAGTTTTCCGGACTGATATTTCAAATGAATTATTTCATTTTGCGTATCATTAAGCAAAGGGTGCACATCAGACACCAGTGAGCTACAATCCTAATCCAACAGTGAACTGGACTGAGAACACTTAAAATGGGTGTGAAGAACATGATGCATGATTAATCTACGCTTGTTGCTTCCAATGCAGGCAGCAATCAAACTTTGTGCTACTTGCTCATTGAACTCATTGCAGAGTGCAGACAACACTTTAAAGCACTACTGAGTGAAAGCCTGAACAGAGGGCACAAAATTGGGAAGAGACTCGCACAAGTTGAAAATCGCCCGCACTACTTAAAGCCAACCTGTTGGAGGGGAGGTGCATTTTGACTCAAACAGGTGCTGGTTGTCATTGTAAAGGGGATTTTGACATGGGAAACTTACAAAACTGAAACCAACGTAGTAGAGAGTAGGCCACAAAATTTCCTGATACTGCACTTGGCACAGCAGGTATCACAGAGAAGTCATCTGTGCTAGGGGAAGAGGAGGCCCACCAGGCAACCCTTACGAAGATAACCATGATATTCCCTCCTTAATTGCTTTGCTTAACAAAATGGCATCAGTCTCAGATATAAATTAACAATTGAACAAGCATCGATTGTCATTTGAGGCAGAGCATTCCAATCTTCAACCACCTTTTGTTTCCTAATATTACTCCTGAAAGGGCTGGTTCTAATTTTTAAACTCCGGGCAGAATTTTACACTGCTCCCAGTGCGGGTTCTGAGGCAGGTGAGCATAAAAGTGAATAGATGGTATTCCCCCCAGGAAGCCGCCTGTCCAAACCCAGAAGAAATTTCACACAAGGGCCTCGGGTGGGAAATCCACCTATTAAATGTCCTATTAAGATTCTGAAGTGACCATATAATAATGGCCACTTGTGGGCCTTATCTCACCCATTCTCAATTTTTAGGCAGTGGGAGCGGGTGCGGGGTGGGTGGGAAAGTGACTTTTGCACTTTTCCCCTTCTAAGGCGGGAAGTGTGGGGGTGCCTCACTCTAAAACCCCTTGAGAGTTGGGGTGTCCTTCCCCCTTGGAATGTTGGAGGTTCAGGATATCCTCCCTCCCCTTGGCCTATCCCCTCGACTCTGCAATCGCCCACCCCTCTCCACTCGCCCAGGAATCCCCTGCCCGCCTGCCTTCAGGACCAGCAGGACTTACCTTGTCAAATATTCTGAGACTTGGACCCAGGCAGAGTGCTGTAGTACCACTGCTGGCCACTGCATAAGCCCCAGCACAGCCAATCAATGCTCAAGTGAACGTTTAATCGCAGTGGGATTTGGAGAGTCAGAGGCTGCGCTTAGATGCTGATTCCCGGGATGGCATGAGGCGATAGCTCGCCATCCTTAAAATTCGACTCTATGCACTCTAGACTCATAAGCCAGTGGAAATGCACCACCTTTATCATCTTTTCTATCTACCAGGAAAAGGCACTTTGTGGGTGAGCTCTAAGTGAATGCAGAAGGGTGATTAGTTGATTTTTGTATGCACTATGACATGGTTTGATTTTAAATTTGTTTTGGATGGTTTATATTACGGTGGCTTTTAGTTTTCCATTGTAGACAAGTGGATAGTGTGATGGTCAATAACAGAGGGAAGGTTAAGGTGGGGAAATGTTGGCGAATGAGGAATTGGGGTTGCATTTCAGAGTATTGCATTTGGGTGAGTTGATTATGTATAGCCTGTGAGAAGGAGGCCTCCTCTCTCCCTCTTCTTTCTCCTTTTGAGCAGGTTGTTGTGCAGCTGATAGCAAGGCTGTGCCCTCGTGACAGCAAATTTGTGTAGCATGAAGCTGACCACCGTGAATCTTGACATGCTCCCTGTCCAGCACTGCAGGACTCCCCAACAGCGACTTAAGAAGCAGAAGCATTATTTAAGCTTTGCATTGGTCTGGCCTATCACATTTGATGTGGACAGCAAAGCTCCTGTTATGCAGTGTGCACACTGCCCACATGTACATTTGTTATGCACCGGAACCATCAGCCATGTTGTCAAATGATAGCCCTTGGGCCAGTACCCATTCTCTGGTTTGTCATGATGGCTTAAAACCAGATGACACAGTGGACTTCATACAAAATGAAGGCATTGTTAATACCCCCTGGGCTAGTGCACGGTCAACTCTAGCCCCACTTGACCGGGAGTCGCAACACAATTGAAATTAATAAATATCATCCCATTCTGGCAGGATCCAATCACCACCTGTTACTGAGCAGAATACGACCTTTTGGCCAATTCATTGGCCACCAGCTAACCAATCAAACCGAGTCCCACCGATCTCTTGGATGCCAAAATGTCTGAGTTCTGCTGTTCCAAGGCTAGCACAGTGTTCTCTTTTGTAACCTTTGGGTTCCTCCCTTCTGCTGCATCCATGGATCAAAATGATAATAGCAAAAATAAAGAAAGGCAAAAAAAAGGAATCAGGTGGAAGGGCCCTTACAGCATCTTGACTGCTGCCAGGTTACTGGGCATTGACTTGCTTGATTCTATGCACATCATCACACACCAACCGGATATTGAAGGACTGGAATCGGTTCTGGTTAGGGTACATCTCTGTGTTGACATACTGTGCCCATGAAGCAATGTGCATATACCCACTGGTACCCTGCACCAAGAGGGAAGTCTGCAATCTCCATGAAACCACATGCTCACTCCGCCTGCTTCTCTCTCCAGCAAGAGAGAATGGAATATTTTCAACTTGGAATACACAACCTTGGTGACTTCTTTTATGAAATGCTAGATGACAAACTGGGGGATCTTGCAAATATTGTCTGCTCCAGGAAAGAGTCAGCTCCCCAAAGTTCATGGCCAAAGTCTCCCTCACAAACAATGGCAGTATCCTCTGTGCTCTTTCCTGAGGTTGCAGCTGTGGCTGCACTGGTTGGCAGATTTCAGCGATATCATCCCGAGAGAAGTAAAGACGTCCTCTGCATTATTCTTCACTGAGGTAGAAGAATTGTTCCCTGGACATTTTAAACAGATCTGGCCACCTGATAAAGGCCCTTCTCTCATACTCCTCATCTTCCCAACAACTTGTCCTTCTCTGTGTTGCCCCTCTTTAGTCTCCCTGTCTTGCTGTGGCCCAAGGAAAATGTATGCTAATGCGCCCATCGCTGGGAGCAAGTGATTTGTGCAGAATCCTTCGAACAAAGTTCTTCATGTATCATATCACTCACTCCGTGTAGGCTTCAGCAACTTTAAAACAATGTTGGAAACCACCAACCAATTATATAATCACAGCAAGATCCAAAAGAAACCTGTCAACAATTAACCTGAAAGTAGCTTATGGTTCCTTCAACTAACACAGGTGGAGGGTCCTACCTGTTGCTGAACACTTGTGTTTAAGAAGTGGCATTAGGTCGAGCATTCAACTCCAAATTGGCAGCATTGGCATCAAATCAGCTGACGTCACCAGCTGCCAAAATGGCATTTGGCGAAACTAAGACCAGATGGGCATGCATGAGCCACGCAAAACACCTCTTGTGGCACCAAAAAAACAAGTGGATTGTGACACTAAATCCACCCAGTAATATGTCTTGATTACAATGGGCACCTAATATTAAAAGCAAGCTGCAACTAAAATAAGATAAACATTCAGAAAGAGTCTGGAGCAACTAGGTTGCAGTGACGTTCAATAACACCGTTACTGCTCACCTACCTCCTGAGTGATGCAAAAATGTTCGGCCAAATCAAGATGTAAGTGCCCTGTTTTTAATTTACTATCTTGTTTATTCTTGAACAACTACATTTTTATGCCTGTTTGCAATAGAGTGAATTGAGAAGTAATGCATGCAGAAATCAGATAGATGATCTGCAATCAGTAAAATTCCAAATTGGTATTTCATAGTGAACAATACTGGAAAATGTCTAATAATTTTAAAGTGAAAGCTTTTACTAGTGAATTGTAAACTTTTTTGTTTTCTGTTCAGTTGTCATGTCACAAGGGAATTCAAAATGTTGTTATTTTAAAACTTTTTTGGCACAGGAAATGTAATAGCAGAGAAAGTACCTGGGGACAAAAAACAGCAGAAGTAAGTACAATCTTAGTAAGTTTCAGAATAATGTCTCCCAGATCAGGAATTTAATAGATGGAGGGTTTTTACTAACAGTATTTCAGGCGGCATGGCCAGGGTGACCCTCCCGTGGGACTGGGGCGGTGCCCAGGCACAGACCCCCATTACCGCGTCCATCTTGCTGCGCACCCACTGACCACTCACCTTGGCCATCCGCCACACCACCCTCCGCCAGCCCCGTCCTCCCCACCCACCGGCAGCCCACCCAGGGCAACACCCACAGTAGCCCTACAGGGCGAGGGCAGTGCCCGCTGACTGTACCCCTGGCATCAGAGATGGGTGCCAGGGCCAGAGGCCTCCAGCCCAGGGAGATGCCCTGCAGTTGTACGAGCGGGCGCAGCTTGAGGAGAAGGAGGAAGCTGCAGCAGTGGAGCGGGCAGCAGCGGCGTATACTGCAGAGGGACAGGTGGCAGCCGCCCAGGTTGGAGAGCGAGCCGCACAGCAGGCCGAGGAGAAGTAGGTGCCAAGGAGACACCGCATGAGACCTCGTGTGTCCTGGTAGCAACTGTCATTCAAAGACCTGTCGGACCAGGCATGCCGTCGAAGACTCCGGCTGAGCAGAAAGACAGTGCGAGATATCTGTCAGATGATGGCATATCTGGCACCATGGGGGTATGGGGAAGGACACCCACTCCCGGTGGCCGTCAAGGTGGCAGTCGCCCTGAACCTTAATGCGACGGGGTCCTACCAGGCATCCAGTGGGGACCGGTCTTGGATCTCACAGACCTCGGTGTACAGGTGCACCTTCAAGGAGGCCCTATATGCCCAGGCGGCAAAATACATCCGCTTCAATGTAGACCGAGCCCACCAGGATGCCCGGGCAACGGGGTTCGCCACCATCGCCGGGATGCCTCAGGCCATCATCTCCTCCTCCCACGGGTGCCTGATGGCCCCTGGGCTACTCCATAGAATGGGGGTGCGAGTGGAGCTATCCTGAGATTCCCCGCCATCTGCCAGTCCTGGAGGCCCGCTCTGGTCTTGACCAGGGTCTGCACGCTCGCAGCCATGGAGCACAGGGAGTGGATCATCGCCGCCTATGACTGCGCCTTATCACCCATTGACAGTGCCATCACCTTCTGGGTTTGTGTCACATCAAGCAGTGACTGCGCTATCTCCCTCTGTATCTGTGCCATGTCGGCCAAAGCCTGGGTAATGCCGCCGATGTTCCCAGCCATGGCCTGCTTCGACTGGGCCATGCTCAGGAGTGCCGCTGCAATTTCCAGGTGCCTCCAGGTCTATGAGAAGGCAGCCCAGTCCTGGGCCTTGGCCACCTCCTGCACAGAATGCTCCAGGCCTTTGACATGCTGATCCATAGCCAAACTCGTCGCCCCAATGCCTCTACTGCGGACACCACCCGTGCAGTGTTGGCCTGGGTAGCAAGCATTGTTGGCACCACCTACTGCTGCTGCATGCAGTTTAACTCCGACAACTGCACCCACAAGCGCTCGCCAACAACCCCTCATGCAGTCCCTGGATCTGCGATTGCAACTCCACTATAGATGGGACTATTTGTTCCAGAAGGTCAAGACTCATCTGGAAGGGAGCGAGTTCCTCGGGTCAGCCTGCCCTCCCACTGTCGCCCCTCAGGTGTTCCGACCTCCACCTGCGGTGCCAGGTCAACTTCGAGGGACACACCAGATAATGTCCCAGAAGCCTCTTCATTAAAGTGCCCCACCGAGGTGATAGTCTCTGGGATGGTGGGGGGTGGTGGAGGCAGCTGTGACGGAAAATCCGTGTCCTCCTCCGACCCGAGCTCCGGGGTCTCCTGAGTCTCGGGCGGAAGGCTGGTGTCCGAGCTGCTTTCAGCATTGGTGCCGGGTTCACTGGGGTCTCCGGCTGTGGCACTGGCTGGGGTGGGGAACGTCAACTGGACTGGCCCCATCCTCAGCAGGCCCTGTAAGACACAAGACAAGACGCATGATTAGACCATGGGCCGGGGTTGGCCATGGGGGTGCAGGATGGTGGTGTGGGGGTGAGGGTGGTGTAGGGTGAAGGGGTGGAGCGGTGTAAGGTTAAGGTGATGTGGGGGTGAGGGTGGTGCGGGGATGAGGGTGGTGTGGGTGGTGTGGGGGGTCAGGGTGGTGTGGGGGTGAGGGTGGTGTGGAGGTGGTATGGGGAGGTGTTGGAACCGCACCTAAGCAGGGTCTCTCTTCCTCGTCGCGGCCAAACACCACCTCGGCAACGTCCCTTTCCTCCGGGCTGCCTACCAGGTCCAGGGTCCTCTACTTGGCCATGGTGAGGGGCCGCAGGTCCGGCGGTCTCCCTCCAGTCTTCTCCCACTCCTGGTGGTTTTGCGCAGCCTCCTCCTGGGGACGGGGTCGGGGTGGGGGGGGGGGGGGGGGGGGGGGGAGGAGGAACAGAAAACGACAATGTTCGACAGTCTAACTCATGCAGCCCAAGGGGTGGGAAGTTGTTGGTCTCAGTGGCTAGAGCACCTGGCCATGGCGCCCGGTATTGGTGCCAGCATGTGAGGCAGGGGCAGCCATAGAAAGCATCCTATCGGGCTGCATCACAGCCTGGTATGGCAACTGCTCGGCCCAAGACCGCAAGAAACTACAGAGAGTTGTGAACACAGCCCAGTCCATCACACGAACCTGCTTCCCATCCATTGACTCCATCTACAACTCCCACTGCCTGGGGAAAGCGGGCAGCATAATCAAAGACCCCTCCCACCCGGCTCACTCACTCTTCCAACTTCTTCCATCGGGCAGGAGATACAAAAGTCTGAGAACACGCACAAACAGATTTAAAAACAGCTTCTTCCCTGCTGTTACCAGACTCCTAAATGACCCTCTTATGGACTGACCTGATTAATACTACACCCCTGTATGCTTCACCCGATGCCAGTGTCTGTGTATTTACATAATGTACCTTGTGCTGCCCTATTATGTAGTTTATTTTTATTTTATTTTCATGTACTTGATGATCTGGTGAGCTGCTCGCAGGAAAATACTTTTCACTGTACCTCGTGTTATGGAGTTCAACCAACCTCCCCCTTTAACACTATTGTTGCTTTTCCGAGCACACGGCTTGTTCCCTAGGTGTGGGATTACAATTATGGACACGTGGGTTTTTAAACACAAAACAATGTTTATTCCATGAACTCAACTTAACCTCTTAAATAAACATTGGATCTCTTAACAGCCTTTACTTCAAAGATAACCCCGAAAATATTACAATACTAAATAATCCTTCAGTTATTCCTTTCAACACCCATGAGACTTAACACCTTTAAACAGAAACACATCAGGTCAAAGGCTTTACTATTATGAGTTTAAATCACCCAAATGATCCAGAGATAGTCTTTCATGGCAGGGGTCACAGCAGATCCAGCTCACTGCAAACACAGACACACACCCAAGCTCTTTTCAAACTGAAACTAAACTGCAAAATAGCTGAACTAAAACCAAGCTCCACCCACACTCTGACATCACTGCATTTCTTAAAGGTATATTGCTTAAACATCCATTTCTTAAAGGCACTTTCACATGACACTCGGTACACGTGGCAATAAACAAATCCAATCCAATCCAAGGGTAGGGGTTTGGCCGTCCTCTAGGTTACGGGGGGGGGTTACTTGTGTGTGGGACGTGGGTTACTGCCAGGGGTATAGTGCTGCCTACCCACTCTGGCCGCCCTGAGGAGGCCGTGCAGTTTCTTCCGGCACTGCTGGCCGGTCCGGACAGTGTTGCCCACGGCACTGACTGCCTCTGTCACCTGCGCCCAGACACGACGAATGGCGGCAGCTGGCAGCCTCATTCCCAGGCCAGGGTACAGGGTCATCCTTATCTCCTCCCCGGCGTCCAGGAGGGTCTCCAGCTCGGCGTCTGTGAACCTCAGGACTGCCCTCTTCGCTGCCATCTTGTTGGCTGGAATGGTGTGTGTGTGGAGTGAAATGTGTATATGTGGTTGTAGCTTTTCAGCCTCCTGAGTATCAACCGTGGAACTGGCGAATCCTGCACCGTTTCTCATTTGAATCGATTGTGTTCCACGTGGGGCTGGTGCTGGTCCCTCAACATTAGTAGACTCAGTCCAGGTGCAGCGCCGATTTTGCTGTCGTGAAGGTCCACAAATTCTGCGATTGCGTCAACAGTTAGTCTCAGAAATGGAGAATCCCGCCGCTGCTTTCTCTACCATATATTCTGGGATGTCGTCCAATTTTTTGCATTCTATTTATCTGCTAGGAGAATTCAGGCTGGGCATTCTGTGGCAAGTAACCCGTCTCCTGACTCCCCAAAGCCTGTTCACCATCTACAAGGCACAAAGTGCGATGGAATACTTTCCATTTACCTGGATGAGTGCAGCTCCACCAACACTCAAGAAGTTTGACACCATCCAGGATAAAGCAGCCTGCTTGATTGGCACCACTTTCAACATTCACTCCTTCCACCACCAACGCACGGCAGGGGCAATTTGTAACATTTACAAGGTGCACTGCAGGAACTCACCAAGGCTCCTTAGACAGCTACTTCCAAACCCAAAACCGCTACCATCTAGAAGGACAAGGGAAGCAGATACATGGGGACACCACCACCTTGAAGTTCCCTGCAAACCACTCACCATCCTGACTTGGAACCATCGCTGTTAGTTCACTGTTGCTGGGTCAGAATTCTGGAATTCCCTACCTAATAGCACTGTGGATGTACCTGCACCATGTGTACTGCAGCAGTTCAAGAAGGTGGCTCACCACATCCTTAGCGCAATAAATGATTGCCTAGCCAGCGACAGCCATATCCTGTGACAGAATTTTAAAACTTTGGAAATCCTCGCGAAAGCTCTCTGCCTCTCTGCTTTGCTTGACTCCTTTAAGCATTCACCTGAGGAAGGAGCAGCGCTCCGAAAACTAGTGACATCGAAACAAACCTGTTGGACTTTAGCCTGGTGTTGCAAGACTTCGTACTGTGACTCCTTTAAGATGGTGCTTTTAATCTGACTTCTTTGAACAAGCTATTGGTTAGCCGTTCATCTCCTAATCTGGCTATTAAACTGTGAAATACTTTGTGATGTTTTACTATGTTAAAGGTGCTGTTTAAATACGTTATTTAAAAAAAATATATACATTTTATTGAGGTATTTTTGGTATAGTAACAACAACAAAATAAACAATATACATGAATCTATAAACATAGTGCAAAAGCCGTCTCCCTTCCTTACAGGTCCCACCTTTATTAACCCCTACCCTAAGCTAAACTAACCCCCCCCCCCCTTCTGCTGACGATTCATTTTCCGCGAAGAAGTCGATGAACGGTTGCCACATCCGGGCGAACCCTAACAGTGACCCTCTCAAGGCGACCCCTCTAGTCTTTGAATCTAGTCCCGAGTGAAAGACCTGACTGATCCAGCCTTTCCTCAATCTAATCTGGTCAGTTACTCTAAGGTGCGTCTCCTGCAACATTACCATGTGCGCCTTCAGTCCCCTAAGATGTGCGAACACACGTGCCCTCTTGACCGGCCCATTTAACCCTCGAACGTTCCAGGTGATCAGCCTAGTTGGGGGACTTATTGCCCCCCCTTCTCCGATCAGCCATCCCCTTTTTTAGGCCCACCTCCAGCCCATGCTCCGCGCCTCCACCGGTCCGCCCCCAGGCAGCCTCCACCCCCAACCTCCTCTATGTCCCTTAGCCCAAGTCCCTCACTCGTCAGCAGAACATTTACCCCCCTCCCCCTGTTGCTAACTTTTGGTTGGCTCTTAAATGTTGCCCGTTGTATCTTTACTTAATTCCTATAACCTTTGCTCTGGAGTCGCCAGGTATCTTTATGATACCGCCACGAGGTTCAAGTTCAAGTACTGATCAATAACTCGACACACCAATTAGTAAGATTCAAATCAAAGCACATTTATTATACACAGTAAATCACTACTCATGCATAAAACTCTACTTACTAGGCTATCTCTATCACTAAAAGGCCTATACTTAGCTTGGAACTGGCCCACCAGATCAGGGGAACAAATGGCCTTTCGTTCGATTCTGAGCCTGCAGGATTCAAAAGCTGGTATGGACTGGTAGCTAGGAGCGCCTATCTCGTAGCATGCGTTGACTGAAGACTTACTTGGTTGATGCGGCAGCTTAGGCAGTTCACTGTCAAGGGTTGGTTCGCTGCTGAGTGACCCTGCCAAGAAGGACGAATTGAACTTGGGGACTCTATTTTATAGTCCCCACAGGCATCACGCCCCTTTGGGGCGGACCCCGTACCTGGTTCCAAGTGATTGGACTAAGTTCTGATCAATTGGACCGATTTCTCCAATACTGGAGCTGTTCCCTGATCGCTGGGCGGTCCCTGAGTGTCCGTTGGCTTTCCTTTGTCTTGGCTCCTGCTGGCGCCGAGGAGTCTGGCTTGGCCTTATTCACCTTAAATGTTTCAATTGTTCCCAGGGATCTCTCATTAGTATGCAGATGGCTGTGAGTTTCAGTGCTGTCTGGGCTTCTGCAAGTTCTAATACACAGGAGACTTTGCACTTGCTAGTTTTTCCTGGTTCGGCTGAATTTCCCTGTAGTCTTTGCAGATCTCCATTTTAAGTCGGGAAGTGGCCAATCCAGGTGGCTACACCCCCCCCCCCCCCCCCCAGTGGCAACACTCTGTAACCCAACCCCTTTAATAAACCAAACATATGCACACTTCCCACTGTGCTTCCGCGAGCTTGTCCGCCAAGCTAGCTTGGTGGCCCCCATCCCTGGCGCCACCAAGCAGTCTCCCACCTATTGCACCCCCCCCCCCCCCGTCATGCAAACAAACTCCATCATCAATCAATTGCCTGACAGAAAAACACCAAGATCTAAACAAGCACACCTCCAACCCCCAACAGTGCAAATGAAAACCGTAACTCACTCAGCTGGTCCCAAATCAATGCAAAAGGCATTACAAATCGCTTCCACAAAACGAAAATCGAGAAACATTTTTTAAAAGAACAGAAAAACAAATCAAAACAACATGAACATTGCAGCAAAGTTCAAAAGTACTCAGTCCACCACCAGTCCTTTCCTTTTCGCGAAGTCCAGCGCATCCGCAGGCGACTCAAAATAAAAGTGCTGTTCCTCACGCGTGACCCAGAGACGGGCCGGATACAACAGTCCGAACTTCACTTTTTTCTTAAAAAGGATCGACCTAATCTGGTTGAAGCCTGCTCTTCTCCTGGCCTCCTCCACACTCAGGTCATGGTAAACCCGCAGGATACTGTTGTCCCACTTACAGCTCCGTGTCTGCTGGGCCCACTGTAGAATGCGCTCCTTATCCAAGTACCTGTGGAATCTCATCACCATTGCCCTCGGGGGGATCTCCCATTCACGGCTTCCTCGCAAGTGCTCTGTGAGCCCTGTCCACCTCCAAGGGCCGGGAGAATACCCCATCCCCCAGCAGCTTCTCAAACATGTCCGCGATGTATGCCCCAGTGTCCGCTCCTTCGGACCCCTCACGGAGCCCAACGATTCTCAAGTTCTGCCGACGGGACCTATTCTCTAGGTCCTCCACCTTCTCCAGGAGCTTCTTCTGCTGGTCTCTCAGCATCCCCACCTCCAACTCCACCGCAGTTTGATGTTCCTCCTGCTCAGCCAGCACCTGGGCTGTTTAGCACAGGGCTAAATCGCTGGCTTTGAAAGCAGACCAAGGCAGGCCGGCAGCACGGTTCGATTCCCGTAACAGCCTCCCCGAACAGGCGCCGGAATGTGGTGACTAGGGGCTTTTCACAGTAACTTCATTTGAAGCATACTTGTGACAATAAGCGATTTTCATTTCATTTCATTTCATTTCATTTCTCTACCTTCTGGATCGCCCGATCTTGGGCGTCCAATCTTTGCTCCAGCTGCTCAATTGACTCTTTCATCGGGTCCAAGCAGTCCCGTTTCTGCTTAGCGAAGACGTCCTGAATAACTTGCATCAGCTGCTCTGTTGACTGCTGGGTCGACAAACCAGAGGTCCAGTCCTCCGCCATGCTGTCTCCCGCTGCAGCTTCAGCCCAAGCCTTCTCTGTCTTTCTGTTTCTGCCTTTGCGAGCATTTCTAGTCCTTCTCTCCATGCACCAATGTGGGAATTCAGTCCACAATTGCCTCTGTCATCAGTTTTACAATTCAAGTCTGGTTGAAAATCGGGGGAAAAGGTCCAAAAGTCTGACCAGAGCGAGAGCCACCAAATGTGCGACTTACTCCTTCATAGCTGCCACCAGAAGTCCCCACGATTTATCGTCATTGATGGGAACAAGAAGGATGATGTAAAACAGGGCTTCTGTGCTTCGCCACTACTCAAATTGTCAGAGGTCACTGGAATCTCTTCCTCATCTGTTTAAGCACCTGGTTAAATTACAGTCTTCATAGTGCAAAGGCCTGGACTGCCAACCCTTGACAATGAATGGCAGCAGACAGTTTTGGCTGTCAGGGGTATCAGTGCAGCATCTGATCCTGTACTCATTATCCATCTAGACACTGGTAGGTACTCAAGGACCTAGATACTTATCAAGACTAGGACTGCTATGCCATTTCCCCCTTTGTACCTCGTGCAGGCATACTGAGGTCAAGTCCAACACTCTTCCACTGTTCTGATAATTTAGCACACATCCACAGATTAAACCTGGAACAATGCTGGTCTATATGAGTCAGCGTTCATTGTATGGCACCCAATGACGGCCCCACCATCTGGAGTATCCACTTATGGCAATAATGTTGTAAACGTCTTTGATTTTCGACACCTTCCAATGATCTGTACAATCGGGATGCTGTTTGCTTAACGCATCAACTTTAATCCTACAATGTGCTGTTGGAATCATTTATGGTAAGAGTTCTCAGGAAAGAAGTAATAAATCCAGACAGAATAAAATGCCCTTCACTGATTGCACATTGTTTTGGCACATTGCAAAGTCATTCGAAAATAGAATTGTTCGGCAGCACTAATGAAGGTTTCTTTGTTATCATTGTCCTGCAGGCTGGGAGTGATGGAGAAAGTATCGGTAATTGTCCCTTTTCTCAACGACTCTTCATGATCTTGTGGCTGAAGGGTGTGGTCTTCAACGTCACGACAGTTGATCTGAAGAGGTAAGATTGTGAGCCAGTGTTCAGAATGTTGTTAGATTTTATACCCAATGCCCTGCAGTATACACAGTAGCTGCTGGTTCAACACTACTGCTGCTGCTGTAACTGGACAATCAAACTCTCTTCAGGCCAGTTGGCCTGACACTTGAGCCCATGAGTCAAATTATGCACCACATTTACTGAGTCAGAACGCAAACCTCAATCCAGCAACTAAAAAGTAATGTGAAACCAGCCAATCCGAGTTGTCCTCTCAGTTTTATATGAGATGGAATTTTCTTCCATTAGGTGCAAATGGATTTCATTGACGACACTGGTAATGTTTGTCTACTCCAAGGAGTACATGCAGTGTCAACCGGTTTCCTTGCCCAACAGCTGGTTGTGTTTGAGAAGAAAATGACTAGTTTTCTACATTACAACTGTGACTGCACTTCAAAAGTACTTCATTAGTTGTAGAGCACTTTGCGACCTCCATATATTGTGAAAAGTGCTGAATGGATGCAAATATTTCAAGATTCAGTCAGGGAGGAGTGCATAGCAGGATTATCCCAAACATACCAGGAGATTTTCCCACTCTCTTTATCGCCAGCCCAAAAAGTAGAAAATCGCATGTTAGTTCATAATCCCCGACACACAGCTCAGCCCCTTCTTTGATCCTCATCTTAATTACTACCGAAACAAAATCTGATTTGAAAAGGAAGCTCCTATTCTGTTTTCTTCCAACTAGGAATGTGGAAAAAAAGCGAATGCCATTTTCAAGAGAGTGGAAAATATTCACCGTGAAACTTGCTTTCGGTGTCCACGAATAGATTCCAAAATTAATTCAACATTAGATTCTGCCAGAGTGGTACACATTGAAGATCGTAGGATAGCCTAAGACCCTACCATATCGTTTATTACCTATCTAAAGCATGCTCTCCATGTAAAGTCACCAAATCAGATTTTTAGCCAACAGCTTGGAGGCTTGAACTGGCGGCTCTGCAAATTTATGTTGATCAAATTAGTTTAAATATGTTCCTTTTAATAGTTCATCCTTTAAACTTTTCATATTTCAGAACAAGGATGCGGGTCTGTACTCACGATATCCTGAAGTGGATTAACCTGACAGTACAGCAGTCATTTTATGCTTCCATACATTGTATTGATATTAGCATGGCCTTGAATGCTAATTAAATCTGCTGATGGCAGCAAAAGAATCTCTTTCAGCTGGGGAGAGTGTATGCAACGGAAGTAGTCAATGGACTTTAATAATGTAAAGCTGCAACATGCTATAATGCATTCCTGTCACTTCAGAGAGTTATATTAAATACCATCTAAAAGTAACAATCGGCTCACAAGAAACCTGAAAAATTACCTCAAGGAAGCGCTTATTGCATTCGTATGACATTTCTCTGTTTGATATTTTAACAGAAGTGTTAACTCAGTTAAAATAAATAGGATACCAAGTGCATTAAAACAATAGACAAAATAAACTCTTCCAATATTTTCAACAATAATATCTGGCCTCTGGTCATGAGACTTATTTATTTTTCTTGGTGTTAGCAGTCACATTTGTGCTGTAAGCCACATAGATTTCATGCTCAACTTATCAACAGAGATAATACTTCAGAAAGGGACAAGTTTTGTCGGTGGTGGAGCATTCTTTTCTCGAGCATTTGGGGTAGATGCAATCACCCTATAAATGGTACAAATCTCTTCTGGATAGCGTTCCAATGTGACATTACTGCTTGTGGTGTTCCTGATTTTTCTTTCTCATTTGCCTGAGCTGAAAGTATGAAGTCCCACAAACCTCCTCCCTGGACCTTCATTGTGTGGGAGTCGAGTAAAATTGTCTACTCCACCCAACATGGACTCGATTCTCCGATTTTTGAGACTAAGTGCTGACGCCGGTGTGGGAACAGTGGCGTTTTATGCCTGAAGAAACGGCACAAAACCTCCACCGATCCAATAGGCATGAGTGACCCACGCCGTCGGGAACTCGGCCCATCGGGGTGCAGCATCGGGGGAGGGCCTCGGCTGATGTCCTGAGGCGTACATACAGCGTGCAGCATACTCTGTGAGTACGCTGTTTTGGAGATGGCGGAGCATCGCAAAAGCAGCGCCGCCCCAATTCCGGCGCCAACGGGGAATCACCAAGTCGATCGCCAAATGCGATTTCGGAGTCGGAGACCAGAGATTCCCGCCCCACATTTTTATCCCAGGACCTCAAGACTGTTGAATATTTCAACAGGTATTTTCTCCCATTCCAACCTTCAGGCATTCAAAATATAGGGAAGAATTCTCCCAAGGCCCCGCCTCCAGATTCAATTGTGGGGGGGTTGCGGGGAGGCATTTTCAAAGGTCCTGGGGCGGAGAACTTGGGAGAAATCCAAAATTGTTTTACCCTGGCATGGATTTCCTGTGGGATTTTCCATCAGTAGCTGCCATGCCGGATCGAGAAACCCGCCAGACCCCAGCATGAAACTGACTTGCATCCCGCTAAGGGGATACAGATAAAGACCCAGCTGCAATCTTCCACCCTCGGCCAATTCTCCATGACACAAGTGGTAAACACGCCGGTTCTGAGCATGTCTGTAATGATGTGTTGTGCAGAATGCGGGACTCAGCTGAATAAGGGGGTGCCTCTAGCGTTTGGGGTACAGACTGCCAGCAGCCCAGGTTCCCGAAACAGTGGGTAGGAGGATCATCTATAGGTGGACCTTCCAAATTCAGTGTCATTGAGGCGATCCATCTTCAAGCCTCAGGGTGTTCCTGAAGATCTATCTTCTCCCTTCAATGGTGGGTCAGTCGTATGGGTGCCATTTCAATATCAGCACCATGCCCGCTCCACCACGAAATATGCTGCAAAACCTCCAGGTTCATAATGAGATCAGGCCGGAAGATACAATGTGGCTTCCTGCTGGCCTCCGTAGCGGGAATCACTCCCCGTTCCTGTCATCAGATGGGAAGATTCCACCCAATGTTATATAACTAATTATTACATTGTGATTTTTGCCATCTCTTTTCAGCCTTGATGCTACTGTGTGCTATAGGCGTGCGCTGAATTAAATAAAAATATATAGTACATGAAAGTTAAGGATGGAAAAAGCCATTCAGCTGCTGATGCCCACCGATCCAGGATTCAAACTCTACCCTTCAGGCATTTAACTGTGCTTTCAACGCACCTATCTAGCACAATCAGTGTCCATGATGAGGGAGATACATGCGTTTCATGTATTTACGGTTTGATTGTAATGGCTAGTAGCAATAGTATGGGCGCGATTCTCCGGCCTCGTTACGCTCTTGCTCAAACAAAATGAGGCCGTTGAATAGCGGGAGAAGCCAAAAACAAGAACCATGCCAGGCGCCAAACAGTTTGCGAAGCAACCAGCCCGCTCCAATTGGCGAAATCGGGATCGCGCCTTAGTGCGGCGAGAAACCAATTATCACCACATAAACCCCATTTCCATACAATTAACGGGAGCCACCCCATATCCAACAGCCTCCCATCATTCAGCGGCCTCCCCAGCAAGTGGTCACACTGGTGCCGATTAGTATTCCTTTTGAAAAACGTGAACCTGGCTGACGGGCTTCTGTGTGGAGCTGAGGGGGTGAGTCCGGGGATGTTGGGCTTGCCCCCCAGTGCTCGGTGGGGGGTGGGGCCCTCAACTGGGGGTAAGAGACCCTCTGCAGGGGGGGGGCGCGCCATGGGAGGGTGGTGTGCTGCCTGGGACGAGGTGGTGGCGGCTGTGAGCGCCGGGAGTGTGACCAGGAGGACTGGCCTCCAGTGCAGGAAGAAGGTCAGTGACCTACACCGGGCACACACGTGTCATGTATCATGTTTTTAAAATGACAAGAAAGATCAGGGGCGGGATTCTCCCCTACCCGGCGGGGCGGGGGGTCCCGGCGGGATGGAGTGGCGTGAACCACTCCAGCGTCGGGCTGCCCCAAAGGTGCGGATTTCTCCGCATCTTTAGGGGCCAAGTCCTCACCTTTAGGGGCTGGGCCCACGCCGGAGTGGTTGCCGTCCCGCCGGCTGGCGTGGAAGGCCTTTGGTGTCCCACCCGGCTGCTGTGGAAGGCCTTTGGCGCCATGCCAGCCGGGGCCGAAGAGACTCCGCTGCCTGGCGGAAATCCGCGCATGTGCGGGAGCGTCTGGCTGCTGACATCATCCCGCGCATGCGCGGGGGGGGGGGTCACCTCCGCGGAGGCCATCGCGGAGGCCATGGCCGACGCGGAGGGAAAAGAGTGCCCCCACGGCACAGGCCCGCCCGCGGATCGATGGGCACCGATCGCGGGCGAGGCCACCGTGGGGGCACCCCCTGGGGCCAGATCGGCCGCATCCCCCCCAGGACCCCGGAGCCTGCTCGCGCCGCCTGGTCCCGCCGGTAAGGGAGGTGGTTTGATTCGCGCTGGCAGGACAGGCATTACAACAGCGGGACTTCGGCCCATCGCGGGCCGGAGAATCGCCGGGGGGGGTGGGGGGGGAGCGGGGGGGAGCCTGCCGACCGACGCAGCGCGATTCCCGCCCCCGCTGAATCTCCGGTGCCGGAGAATTCGGTGGCCGGCGGGGGCGGGATTCACGCCGCTCCCCGGCGATTCTCCAACCTGGCGGCGGCGGGGGGGGGGGGGGGGGGGGGGGGGGGGGGGGGGGGGGTCGGAGAATCCCGCCCCAGACCTGCATGAACTGCAGTGTAAGACTCAGAGTAGCAATGCATTGTTAGATTTGGTTTTTAAAAAAAACACAAAATATTACAGAAGCTACACTTTAGATTGTTTCTAAGGCGTGAATCCGACTCAGATATTGAAATGTTCAATGGGTGAAGCAAATTCCTGTCTTGATTTTCCAGTGTCACCCCTCAGTGAACTGTGGATGTCTTAACAAGGAGTGGAAATCATATGGGATGCAAAAGTAGATTATAGATTCCACTATTTGGCCTGCGCACAGGCAGGACAGAAAGCCCATTCATTGGAATCTCACAGTCCTTAGTGTAGGGCTTTGTGTGAGCACTGAGACCATCTGTTGCCTCAAATTCTTTCATGTCATAAACACATCATATTTTCCCCTAATTGTAATGGCCTGTTCAGTAAAATCACAGCCAAGTCTCCAAAGCGTCACCTTCCCCTCAGCGTGGGTTGCTCTGGTAACCTGCTGTCAGGCTGACGGTATGATATAGGTTGCAGCATTTCCAAAAACGTCAAAAAACTTTTGACTTCATTTTCTTGCAAATCTATCAAGAAGGACATTGGCTAGGATTTTCTGGCCCTGGTTCCGTGGGGGATGAGGTGGGCCAACTGAAAGCCCATTGTCTTTTGGCGGGACTGGAAGATCCTGGCGGCAGGTGGGGCCGGAACGTCCCAGCCAAAGTGTCTAGGGGACAGATTCTTAGCTGAGAGGGCATCGCTCTTCAAACCAAAAAAAAAATGGCATCAATAAATATGATGTAGCCCAGTACCCCAGTTGGCCGTGTAATGTCTATTTGTTTTTTTTGATTTGGTCAATTTTCTCTGTGTTTGGCACTAATTGTATCATTCTGCAGCGCCGTACGATTAAATTCTCACAGCACTCTCATAGGTTTGCCCAATTAAATAGGTTATTTTCCGTGCCTTTGACTGGCACAGTTTACAGTTAAATACCATTCAACTATTTCAAATTCTCTCTGCTTACCTCCCATGTCCTGCACACAATGCTAGTTTTCAACAGCTAGAATCCAATTAAGACAATTATGTTTCCATCACACAAACTAAAAAAAAATACATTAATTGGCCAAATTGTATTTGACACATTCACTACTGACTGTAACAATATTGCATATTTGAATTTTGCACCAATTATCTAAAGATAAACAGTGGGTGGAATTTTCCGAAAAATTTACAAATTGTCATTTTCAGTGTGAAAATCGTCGTGATTCCCATCGGCTCCAGGGGCACAATCCAGACCGCAATTTTTAGGCACTTAGAAGAATTTCTTTTTACCCACTTGAAAACAATTTGGCAACCCCAGAGTCATCAGAGCACTTCAATGAAGGCACCATTTAAACGGCGCCACAGCCCTTGCTCTCAGTCAAGCCAGGAGGATGGCAGCGATGAAACCAGCTCCTCGATTTACAGAAGGGGCCCGAACCCATATGCTGGATGCCATGGAGGAGACGCGGGCTACAATATACCCTCGGGCTGGCAGGAAGCCCTCGAGCAAGGTGACAAATCCCATCTGGGAGACGGTGTTAGCACTGGTCAGTGTCAGCAGCCTGACTAAGAGGGCGGGCATGCAATGCAGAAAAAAATGCAAGACCTACTCCCATCAGCCAGGGAGTACAACATAGGGAGAACTTACTCCCTATCTCCTTCCAGCACCCCCCGGAATGTCACTTCGATGCCACATGCTGTCACCTCGCAAGAACTTAGCAACTGACCTCCTTAAACCTGGCCCATCTACCGGCAGTGCCCCAGTGCCCACCCTGGACGCCACCTCAGAGGAGGACATGGATGAAGCATCACAGCTATCATCTGCACCATCCAGCATTGCAGAGACACACATCTCAGTGGGCAGCCTTAGCAGCCAGGCTCTGGGTCACTACCTGGTGAGCACCACACTACTTCTGATGCACATCAGGTGGAGGCAGGAACGTCTCAGTGCTTGGACAGTCAGTGTTCTGCTAGGTCCCTCAACTGCTTGAGATGCAAAGGCAGAGCCGGGAGTACCAGGAAGGGGTGTCAGCAACACTCCTGTGACTGCAAGGCTGAATGGAGAAGTCCCAAACCTTTCAGTCGCAGGAGATTGTGCTGGCAATACATGGCATCCAGGCCAACACTACAAGGATGGCATCCGCATTGGAAAATCTGGGCAAGAGGTCAGATGCATGATGGAGAACTCCAAAACATGGCTCAGTCCCTGAGGATCATGGCTGAGGGGTACAACTGGACGTACAGACAATGGCGGGCCTCCAGGACTGACAGCAGCAGATGAACTTGAGACTTCTGGAGCTCATTCCAGCTGCCCGTTTGCCCTATGGAGTAACTGAGGGGTCCACAATCATGTGGAAGGAGGAGGATCCGCTGGACCACATTCTCAGGCTTTCCACCCAGGAGACCCTGGCAAGGATGTTGCACAGATACGGCACAGTCTCCCGGTGAAGCGGTGTCTTCTTTAGCTCTTGTCATCCGACAACTCTATGAGTCTTGTAGACCCATGATCTCCTTCTGTGCCTTAGTGCCCGCTCACGGTTGGTGTGGCCTCCGGGACCTGAGCCTGCCCTACAGCCCGTGGTTTCCTTCCGCAGGGTTTTCCCTTGGTGCCGCCACATGTTGCTCCGTGAGTCTTCCAGCGCTCTTCCAGCACTGTAATAATTCAATGGTCACTTTCACCAGCTCCATACTGATATCAATCAGATTCCTGGGAGGGGTTTGCTCCATACTGATATCGACCAGATTCCTGCGACGGATTATAGAGAAGGAGAAAGAGAGTCAGGTTGGTATCAAATCCAGATAACACCAGTACCTCCCCTGACCCATTGGCTTCCCGGACCCGTAAGAAGCCAGTCCCAGACCTTATCCAGCAGCGATTGCTTACTCACAGCTCTGGTACACTCTCATCTCCATTACAGGACAGGCCCCGGCCTCTGCCCTTGTCCTGTTGGACTAACCCTTGTGTGTGCTCCCATCTGCTTCTCCCCTCCCTTCTGCTCACTAATACTGAGCATTCTAACAGGAGGGTGAGAGGCCCGCATACCTCTAATGGGCAGGGTCAACTGGACGGTGATGCCTGCGTTGGGGGGGGGGGGGGGGGGGATAATGGATCCTGACTGGCAGGAGTCTGGTACAGAAGCGAGCCCAGTGTTTCTTCATCCCGTGCAACCATATGTTAAGCCCTGAACCCTGAGTATTCATCCCTTTCCTTGACTTTGAACTCTTTCGTAACCCCATCGGTGAATTGAACCCGAATCTCCAACAAGCGGGTATACTAACCACTATACTAACAAGGAATGCTTGCTTCCTTGACTTTAAGATTGTGGAGCAGCTGTCATTGTTACGGGTTAACACTTGATGGCCAATTAATGTGACGAGCTTGAGTCTCAGGAATGTTGGAGGGGACAATTGCTTAATGCTTCAGGGATAGACAATGCTAATAGGCACACTTCTTACCCAGGATGCATCATTTTGAGATCTCATTGACGTCATGCCTCTACACTTAACTCTCCTGGACAGTTACTCCAGAGTTTGTGCCCCCACCCCCGGCCCAGGCTGGGAATGGTGTTGCCTTCTCTTTCAGGGTCTCATCCACCCAGCCCATTAAGCTTGACTTCTTGACTCTCATTACACCGGACCCCCCACCCCATGTGACCTGCAACCGCACCCGCCCCATAACCCCAATGCCACATACAGCAGACTAACACAACCCTAAACACACTTTTAGACAGCAGACTTCAGGATCACCCAACCAACCATGGCCCCCATCCCGGAAACTGCCCCCCTCCGCAAAAGCAACAACCCTGAGTCGTCTCCCCCCACCCCCCCCCAAGAGCTCGCCAGTGGAATCTGCCCTCTTGTACTCCTTGGTGCTCAGTGAAGTCAGTGGTGCTCAGCTCCTTCCTCCTTTTCGGAGATCATGGCGCCTGGTCCCCGTTTTTAAAAAGCAGTGGCAATTCGCACCCACGTCACGTCACGTCTGATTTCTGTGGACCTGATCGCGTCATCGGGGATGGCCGAGGAAGAGTGCTATCGGAAAGCTCGCCGGAGCAAATCCCGTTTTTTGACCTCTCACGAGATTCCGGGGCCATGACAGGATTTCCCTCCCTGTAACTGCAACATTCAAGTGTAACAATGACAGTTGGCTGCTGAAAAACTTTCCATAAGACATAGTTCGAAGGCAGTCAGGGAAGCAGTAAATTGCTACAAAATACGTGACAGTTAAAGGCAACCATACATCTTGTGGAACATCCTGTAATTACTTTTCTGTGGAGAACATTTTGTGGTGGATTTGGTGGCATACCCAGCTGTGCTACAGCTGGTACAACTGTAACAGGAAGAAATGTTCCACCAAATCAATCCAGATGTTGCAGGGGCACTGAATAAACGTGAAGACATTTTACAGGGGAACTGCCCACAGATTTCCCACCTGTGGATCAGAAATCACTATTCAGCTTATTTTTCAGGAGCCGCCTTAATAGTTCATAGCTAATGGGTGTGGGAAACTATGATAATTGTTTTGATGGAACCCACTGCAAAAAAGTTTGAAAACCTTTGTGGGAGGTGAATGGCATCCTTATTGCGTCTTTCCACCACTGCAGGAGTTATCTACTCCCTTTGGCTTTGCATTACATGGAGTTCTAGAGTAAGGGATAGGTTTTCCAAAAGGCCTACAGAATCCATCAATGCACACGTATAGAGCTTGTATCTCCCCTTGAATCCTTTTCATTGTTCATCTTCCATTCCCTCTGCTCTGCTGTATTTTCAGCTGCGAAGGCTCCATGCTGTAGAATTCCTCCCTAAATCCTGCCACCACCTTCTTTAAAACTCTCTGTAAAAACAGATTGATTAAGCTTTTGGCCCCTCTTTATTCTATCTCCTTCTTTGGCTTGGCATTCACAGAATCATGGAAAATAAGAGCAGGGATAGGCCATTTGGCTCTTCAAGCCTGCTCCACCATTCAAAATGATCATGGCTGATTCTCTATCTCAACGCAATACTCCAGCGTTCTCCCCATACCCCTTGACACCTTTTAGAGTCCAGAAATCTATTTCCCTCTTAAATATATTCAGTGATTTGTCCTCCACAGCCTCCGTGGTAGAGAACTTTACAGGTTCACCACCCTCTGAGTGAAGAAATTTCTCTCCCATCTCAGTCCCAAATGGCCTATCCCATATCCTGAGACTGTGTCCGCTTGTTCTGGACCTCCCCAGTCAGAGGAAACAACATCCCTGCATCCAGTCAGTCCAGCCCTATCACAATTTTGTATGTTTCAATTAGATTCCCTTTCATTCTTCTAAATTCCAGCGAATATAGGACCAGTAGACCCAATCTCTCCTCATACGACAATCCTACCATCCCAGGAATCGGTCTAGTGAACCTTCACTGAACTCACTCTAAGTGTATCCTTTCTTAGGTAAGGAGACCAAAACTGCACGCAATACTCCAGGTGTGGTCTCATCAAGGCCCTATATAGCTGCAGTAGAACGTAGAACATACAGTGCAGAAGGAGGCCATTCTGCCCATCGAGTCTGCACTGACTCACTTAAGCCCTCACTTCCACCCTATCCCCATAACCCACTAACCCCTCCTAACCTTTTTGGTCACTAAGGGCAATTTATCATGGCCAATCCACCTAACCTGCACATCATTGGACTGTGGGAGGAAACCGGAGCACCGGGAGGAAACCCATGCAGACACGGGGAGACAGATTCCGCACAGACAGTGACCCAGCAGGGAATCGAAACTGGGACCCTGGTGCTGTGAAGCCACAGTGCTATCCACTTGTGCTACCGTACTGCCCAAAGACATCCTTGCTCCTGTACTCAAGTCCTCTTGCAACGAAGGCCAACACACGATTTACCTTCCTAACTGCTTGCTCTACCTGCATGCTTACTTTCAGTGAGTGGTGTACTAGGACATCCAGGTCCCTTTGTATGCCAACATTTTCCAATCTACGACCATTTATGACAGTAAAGAGTGGTAATAATTTTCAGTTGCATATTTCTTCTTGCATTTAACGCCATGGGAGAATAGCTGAAATGAGAAGGATAGGGCTGTTATAGTACTGCCATCATATCAATGCCTATCAGGAGAACAAAAATGTGTACTTTAGGAATCAGGTCAGAAGTGCAGAAGGAGGCTGTTTGGCCCATCGAGTCTGCACCAACTCTCCAAAAGAGCACCCGACTTAGGCCGTAACCCCATCTAACCTGTACATCCCTGGACACTAAAGGGCAATTTAGCATGGCAAATCCACATAACCTGCACATCTTTGGACTTTGGGAGCACCCGGAGGAAACCCAGGTAGACACGGGGAGAACATGCAAACGCCACACAGACAGTCCCCCAAAGCCAGAATTGAACCCAGGTCCTTCGCGCCATAAGGCAGAAGTGCTAACCACTGTGTCACGATGCTAAGAGAACCCATGTTCTCATCAGTTCTGTCTTTACAACTGTCCGAACAGGCGCCGGAATATGGCGACTTGGGGCTTTTCACAGTAACTTCATTTGAAACCTACTTGTGACAATAAGCGATTTTCATTCAAATTGTAACAATTTAGCAAATGTCACTGCTGGCACCTGTATGCCATAATTGATAGCCGTTTCAGATCATAGTATAATGGCAACCTTACAATTGTAGATCTATATCTTTATGCTTATTATGTTGGTCTTTGCACTAGAATGGAAATAATTCCATTTCTGACAACATTGAGTAATCCCAAGTTATTTGTAGTTATAAAAAGCAAAGGAAAGCTTCCCAAGTGAAACCGCAAAGAGTGCCTTAATCCCAAACGCTTAAAAAAGCGGGGACCAATCTGTGCCAAGGTGTTGTGAAATTTATACCTGGGGCTGGATTCTCCAAAAATGGGGCAATGTCCCCACGCCAGCGTCAAACCACTGGCATGTCACTCTGGACTTTCCTTAAGAAAGTCCTGAGCGATTCTCCCACCTGCAGTGGGCTGGCAGGGCCCCGGAGTGCTTCTCGCAGCTCTGGCTGCGGATGTGGGCCCTGCACTTCTGCGCATGCGCAGGGCGGTGCCCTGCGGCGGCCGCCCCGTGCGACATAGTGGACTCGCACCGCGGACCGTCATGCAGAATGTAGGCCCCCCCGAGATTGCGCGCGCCCGCGGATCTCTGCCGCCCTGGCCGTCCATGAGGCCCTCCACCGGTGATCGATCCCCCTTCCCCCCACCAGGGCGGCCGTGGACTGAGTCCGCAGTCTTCACCCGAGATTCCCGATGGCCGATACGTGGTTAGAACCACGCCGTCGGGAACTTGGCAGGTTTCGCGCGGAAAATCGCTTCAGCGGCGCCGGTCCCGATTTCCAGGTAAAACGGCCTTTCTACCCCCTGCATCAAAATCACGAGGCTCAGAGAATCCAGCCCCTGGTGTCCAATGGGAATGAGACGAACCAAATTTAATATAACCAATAATAGAGATGATTGAAATCATGGCATGAAGCTTGTGATAAATTAAGAAATGAAGACAAAAACAGGAATTGCAATAAAAGGGCTGGAAACATGAGATTCTCAACAATGCTATTTCATTCTCAGGGTTTTTTTTATGCATAGTTGTCGACTGGCGTACTTGTGAAAGAGCCTAGAACCAGAGGGCCTACTCCCAGAGTAAGAGGTCGCCCATTTAAGACAAAGCTGAGGAGGAATTTCTTCTCTCAGAGAGGAGTGAGACTGTGGAATTCTTTACCATAGAGGGCTGTAGAGACTGGGAAGTTAAAAATGTTCAAGGCTGAAATAAAACTTTAAACAGTAAAGGAATCGAGGGTTATGGGAATAAAGTGGGAAAGTGGATCTGAGGATTATATCAGATCAGCCATGATCTCATTGAATGGCAAAGCAGGCTCGATGTGCCGAATGGCCTACTTCATAGAATCATAGAATTTACAGTGCAGAAGGAGGCCATTCGGCCCAATGAGTCTGCACCGGTCCTTAGAAAGAGCACCTTACTTAAGACCACACCTCCAACCTATCCCTGTAATGCAGTAACCCCACCTAACCTTCTGGACACTAAGGGGAAACTCAGCATGGCCAATCCACCTAACCTAATAATAATAATCACTCATTGTCACAAGTAGGCTTCAATGAAGTTACTGTGAAAAGCCCCTAGGCGCCACATTCCGACGGCTGTTCGAAGAGGCCGGTACGGGAATTGAACCCGCACTGCTGGCATTGTTCTGCATTACAAGCCAGCTGTTTAGCCTTTGGACTGTGGAAGGAAACCAGAGCACCCGGAGGAAACCCATGCAGTCACTGGGAGAAAGTGTAAACTCCACGCAGTGACCCGAGGCCAGAATTGAACCCGGGTCCCTGGCACTGTGAGGCAGCAGTGCTAATCACTGTGCTACCGTGCTGCCCTACATCTCCTGCTTCTATGTCTTATGGTCTGCCCATCTTGTAAATTTTTACTTATCCAGTATTAAATTTCAAAGCATAAATACTCCGCACACGACAAAGCTTAAGATTCAAATTTGTTTCAGGCACATCCTTTGCATGCCGAATTTTGACTTTGAGAGGTAGGAACTTAAATACTTAATCAATAAACATACATAGAAACATAGGTAGAAAATAGAAGCATGAGTACGTCATTTGGCCATTTGGGCCTGCTCCGCCATTCATTATGATCATGGTTTATCATCAAATTCAATACCCTGATCCCACCTTCCCTCCATATCCCTTGATTCCTTTAGCCTCAAGAGCTATATTTAATTTCTTCTTGAACCCACACAACGTTTTGGTCTCAACTACTTTCTGTGGTAGTGAATTCCACAGATTCACCACTCTCTGGGTGATGAAATTTCTCCTCACCTCAATCCTAAAATGTTTACCTCTTCTCCTCAAACTATGACCTCATGTTCTGGACTCCCCCACCACAGGAAACATTCTTTCTGAATTTAAACCTTTCTGATCCTGTTCGAATTTTATAAATTCACATGAGAAACTTTAAACTTTAATCCTGGGACAGCACGTGGCACAGTGGTTAGCATTGCTGCCTATGGCGCGGAGAACCTGGGTTCGAATCCCGGCCCTGGGTCACTGTCCGTGTGGAGTTTGCACATTCTCCCCGTGTCTGCATGGGTTTCACCCCCACAACCCAAAGATGTGCAGGTTAGGTCAATTGGCCACGCTAAATTGCCCCTTAATTGGAAAAAAATAATAATTGGGTACACTAAATTAAAAAAATACTTTAATCCTAACCAACTTAGTCTTTCCTCATATGATAGTCCCACGATCACAGGGATCAGCATGGTAAACCTTCACTGCACTCCTTCCATAGCAAGAATATCCTTCCTCAGATAAACTGCAAACAACACTCCAGGTGTGGCCTCACCAATGCCTTTTACAATTGCAGTGAAACACCCCTATTCCTACACTGAAGTCCTCTTACTGTGAAAGCCAACATAACATTTGCCTTCTTTACTACCTGTTGTACCTGAACATTTACTTTCAGCGACTGGTGCACGAGGACATCAAGGTCTTGCTGAGTCTTCACCTCTCTCAATTTACACCCATTCAAATAACAAACTTCCTTCCTTCAGCAACAGGGTAGTTGTTATGGGGGACGTTAACTTTCCAAATATTGACTGGAAACGCTATAGTTCGAGTACTTTAGATGGGTCTGTTTTTGTCCAATGTGTGCAGGAGGGTTTCCTGACACAGTATATGGATAGGCCAATGAGAGGTGAGGCCATATTGGATTTGGTACTGGGTAATGAACCAGGACAGGTGTTAGATTTAGAGGTAGGTGAGCACTTCGGTGACAGTGACCACAATTCGATTACGTTTACTTTAGTGATGGAAAGGGATAGGTATATACTGCAGGGCAAGAGTTATATCTGGGGGAAAGGCAATTATGAAGCGATGAGACAAGACTTAGGGTGCATCGGATGGAGAGGAAAACTGGAGGGGATGGGCATAATGGAAATGTGGAGCTTGTTCAAGGAACAGCTACTGCGTGTCCTTGATAAGTATGTACCTGCCAGGCAGGGAGGAAGTGGTCGAGCAAGGGAACCGTGGTTTACTACAGCAGTCGAAACACTTGTCAAGAGGAAGAAGGAGGCTTATGTAAAGATGAGACATGAAGGTTCAGTTAGGGTGCTCAAGAGTTACAAGTTAGCTAGGAAGGACCTAAAGAGAGAGCTAAGAAGAGCCAGGAGGGGACATGAGAAGTCTTTGGCAGGTAGGATCAAGGATAACCCTAAAGCTTTCTATAGATATGTCAGGAATAAAAGAATGACTAGGGTAAGAGTAGAGCCAGTCAAGGACAGTAGTGGGAAGTTGTGCTTGGAGTCCGAGGAGACAGGAGAGGTGCTAAATGAATATTTTTCGTCAGTATTCACACAGGAAAAAGACAATGTTGTCGAGGAGAATACTGAGATTCAGGCTACTAGACTAGAAGGGCTTGAGGTTCATAAGGAGGAGGTGTTAGCAATTCTGGAAAGTGTGAAAATAGATAAGTCACCTGGGCCGGATGGGATTAATCCTAGGATTCTCTGGGAAGCTAGGGAGGAGATTGCTGAGCCTTTGGCCTTGATCTTTAAGTCATCTTTGTCCACAGGAATAGTGCCAGAAGACTGGAGGATAGAAAATGTTGTCCCCTTGTTCAAGAAGGGGAGTAGAGATAACCCCGGTAACTATAGACCAGTGAGCCTTACTTCTGTGGTGGGAAAAATCTTGGAAAGGTTTATAAGAGACAGGATGTATAATCATCTGGAAATGAATAATTTGATTAGAGATAGTCAACACGGTTTTGTGAAGGGTAGGTCGTGCCTCACAAACCTTGTAGAGTTCTTTGAGAAGGTGACCAAACAGGTGGATGAGGGTAAAGCAGTTGATGTGGTGTATATGGATTTCAGTAAAGCGTTTGATAAGGTTCCCCATGGTAGGCTACTGCAGAAAATACGGAGGCATGGGATTCAGGGTGATTTAGCAGTTTGGATCAGAAATTGGCTAGCTGGAAGAAGACAAAGGGTGGTGGTTGATGGGAAATGTTCAGACTGGAGTCCAGTTACTAGTGGAGTACCACAAGGATCTGTTTTGGGGCCACTGCTGTTTGTCATTTTTATCAATGACCTGGAGGAGGGCGTAGAAGGATGGGTGAGTAATTTTGCAGATGACACTAAAGTCGGTGGAGTTGTGGACAGTGCGGAAGGATGTTACAAGTTACAGAGGGACATAGATAAACTGCAGCGCTGGGCTGAGAGGTGGCAAATGGAGTTTAATGCAGAAAGGTGTGAGGTGATTCATTTTGGAAGGAATAACAGGAAGACTGAGTACTGGGCTAATGGTAAGATTCTTGGCAGTGTGGATGAGCAGAGAGATCTTGGTGTCCATGTACATAGATCCCTGAAAGTTACCAGCCAGGTTGAGAGGGTTGTTAAGAAGGCGTACGGTGTGTTAGCGTTTATTGGTAGAGGGATTCAGTTTAGGAGCCATGAGGTCATGTTGCAGCTATACAACACTCTGGTGTGGCCGCATTTGGAGCATTGTGTGCAATTCTGGTCGCCGCATTATAGGAAGGATGTGGAAGCATTGGAAAGGGTACAGAGGAGATTTACCAGAATGTTGCCTGGTATGGAGGGAAGATCTTATGAGGAAAGTCTGAGGGACTTGAGGCTGTTTTCATTAGAGAGAAGAAGGTTAAGAGGTGACTTAATTGAGGCATACAAGATGATCAGAGGATTGGATAGGGTGGACAGTGTGAGCCTTTTTCCTCGGATGGTGATGTCTAGCACGAGGGGACATACCTTTAAATTGAGGGGAGATGGATATAAGACAGATGTCAGAGGTAGGTTCTTTACTCAGAGAGTAGTAAGGGAGTGGAATGCCCTGCCTGCAACAGTAGTGGACTCGCCAACACTAAGGACATTCAAATGGTCATTGGATAGACATATGGACAATAAGGGAATAGTGTAGATGGGCTTTAGAGTGGTTTCACAGGTCGGCGCAACATCGAGGGCTGAAGGGCCTGTACTGCGCTGTAATGTTCTATGTTCTAACTCCATAAGTATTTGGTAAATATCTGATAACTTCCCCTCTCCCACCCATGTTCTGAAATATACCCTGTCCTGTATCCCCCGTGGTGGCAGGAACTGGAAGGTCGGAACCTGCCTTCTCAAAAAATCTGCAGATATCTAAACCCATCCCCTGCTGGCAATTCAAATTTATCCTCCAAAGCCTTCAAGCGGAGGAAGCTCCCATCTATGAATAGATATCCCATCCTCTCAATTCCTGCTCTCTGCCATCCCCGGAATGGATTTTCCATCCCTCACTCACTCCCAGAGAGCCTCCATCCCTCACTCACTCCCCCAGAGCCTCCATCTCTCACTCACTCCCCCAGTGAGTCCATCCCTCACTCACTTTTTCCTTGGATGGTGATGTCTAGCATGAGGGGACATAGCTTTAAATTGAGGGGAGATAGTTATAAGACTGATGTCAGAGGTAGGTTCTTTACTCAGAGAGTAGTAAGGGCGTGGAATGCCCTGCCTGCAACAGTAGTGGTCTCGCCAACACTAAAGGCATTCAAATGGTCTTTGGATAGACATATGGACGATAAGGGAATAGTGTAGATGGGCTTTAAAGTGGTTTCACAGGTCGGCACAACATCGAGGGGCGAAGTGCCTGTACTGCACTGTAATGTTCTATGTTCCTATTTTTGATAGCGAAGCAGATAACCTCACATTTATCCACATTATACTCCAATGCATATGCCCACTCACTCAGCCTGAAGCATTTTGGCATTATCCTCACCACTCACCCTCCCACCCAACTTTGTATCATCTGAAAATGTGGAGATAATACACTTGTCCAAATCATTAATATGTAATGTGAACAGTTAGGGCCCAGCAGAGATCACTGCAGTACCCCATTAGTCACTGCCCGCCAATTGAAAAACAACCCATTTATTCCAAACTCTGCCTCCTTTTTTCCAATCAGCTTTCTGTCCATCTCAAGACGCTACCCACAATCCCATGCACTCTAACTTTACATAGTAATCAATGTGTGACCTTATCGAAAGCCTTCTGAAAGTCTAAATGGACCACCAGTTCCCCCATGTCAACTCTACTGGTTACACCTTCAAAGAATACCAGTAGATTTGTCAAGCATGATTTCCCTTTCGTAAACCCATGCTGACTTGGTCTGATTATATGATTGCTTTCCAAATGCTGTGCTATGAAATCCTTGATAATCGACTCTAGCAACTTTTCTGCTACCGACATTAGATTCCCTGTTTTCTCTTGACCTCCATATTTGAATAGTGGCCTTACATGAGCTGTACTCCAATCTGTATGAACCATTCCAGAGTCCAAAGAATTTGGGAAAATGACAATGTTGAATGTGTCAGTCGTCTCAAAGCATTTTTGAGGAGCTAACAATTTTAACATTTGTTCTGATCTTTTGGATGAGGACAGTCGAAAACTGCTTTATATACTTTGTCATCTGTGTAGACTATTTGAAAGTCAGGTTTGGTTGAAGGGGATCATTTTTACTCTTCTCTTGCCATGTGACCCTGTATCATTGCACCTGCAGTTGGTAAGACAGCTCAACAGGATCTAAACTCAAATGATAAAGTAACATAGCAACAAAAGATAGGAGATGCCATATACATTTATAAGAAATAACAGCTGCCATGAGTAGAATTATTTGAGTCAAACACAATCGCAGACTCCCAGCAATTGTATAAATTGCTCCTGGGGTTTAGATAACCTTGGCCATTTCCAAAGCACAATGTATTGCAGCTACGTGTTATATTTCAATATGTAAAGAAAACATAACAGGGCTAACATTCATTTTTCCTCCTATGCTGTACGATTCCATTGTGATAAGCTAACAACTATGAGGTCACGTTATCTTTAACTAAGGGGAACAAAAGAAAGGTTTTTAAATATATAAACAAGGGCAAATTCTCAGACAAATTCCTGTATTATCAAGAGTTTGCAGTGAAGACTGGCCAAGAATGTACATTCTTTCTGGGCCATGGACTGAGCAATCATGTTAGTTGGCCAGCTGGTCTGGATTGCTGGCATCGTAATTTATTTTAATGTTGCCTGTGCTTGTCTACAATCCATAGCACATTCATTTTGGTTTAATGTATTAAAAAACAAGTAGTTCGGTGTTAAAGAATAAAGAAATAATCACTACATTTATTCATGTTTAAGACAGCCTTACATCCAGCAACTCGCTGCAAGCTTACAAAGCCCATCTCACACACAAACTTATTGGTCCAATCTGGATCTAACTGATTTCAACATCGATACTTTGGGGTGGACAGTCTTTATTCCCCTTCTCGCCTGGCCTCTGATCTGTCACATTGATTGACTACTGCATCCCCAACAGGTGATTCAGGAGTGTGTTCCTTATTGGCTTTCTTGAGAGTCGGCAATAATATCTAAGTTAAGCAGCTGCCCAGTTTGCACCAGTTGAAAACCTCAGATGTTGCTCCTCCAGGGTTGTGCCCTTGTTCATGTATAATTGTAAGCCATTACTAGATTCCAGTGCTGTTTCAATTTGGGTTCCCTTACTGAAATAAAACTTTTACCTGTGGTTATTTATTCTTTTTTAGACCGTAGCATTTCTAAAATACCAGTTTGACAAATGTTTTCTTGGTTGTACATTGGCTTTTATTTTCTTTTACGCAATCTCATTGAGGATAATATATCCTAAAGAGTTTGTGGGGTGTTATGATAAGATGAGAGATTATTGCACTAATTGTTTCCATTCTCACACTGTTCAACGATTCTTCACATCCACACACACTTCTCCACAAATCTAGTTGAATCTGGTCAACTTGAAGTTTTGCGAGTGAGATTCCATTCTTTGCCAAGCTGTCTGAATTTACAAAATGTGGCCCATTGTTGCTTACATGCAGTTTAATACTGCTTCACTTTTTTGTGCTGTGCACCAGGTACACATCTTGGGTAAGTTGAATAGTATTCAATAAGGACATAGACCATAAGATGTACGAGCAGATGTAGGCCCTCGGCCCATCGAGTCTGTTCCACCATTCAATGAGATCATGACTGATTTGATATAATCCTCAACTCCACTTTCCCTCCTTATCCTCTAACATCACCTCACTCCCAATATTTGTTACCAACCTCTTTCGTTTATGTGATTTATAATTATTCTATCCAAATAAAATTTTCAAAATTATTTTTGTTTTCCAAATCGTACGCACTTAATTGGTCCTGTTCTGTCATCTGCACTGCCTTGCAGTGTGATTGTTTTTGCCAACATGTAAACGTATTATTTATGTATGGTGTGAGCATTGGCTCAGTGGTTGAATATTTACCTCTGAGTCAGAAGGTTGTGTATACAACTCACTCCAGAGGCTTGAGCACATAATCCTCCAGACTGATACTTTGGTCCAGTCCTTTCCAGTGTGCTGCACTGTTGGGGGTTCCATCTTTTAGATGAAACATTAAACTGAGACCCATTCACTGTCTCAATTAATATAAAATAACTCTTTGAAGGAGGGCAGGAGAGTTCTCCCCAGTAAAATAGTTTAATTAACCCTTCAGCTCTTTGCTGTTTGTGGGACATTGCAATGTCATACCCCATACTAGATTCTTAACAAATGTATACTATGCATTTTCTGTGATTGATCTCTGGTATCAGGGGAAAGAGGTATGAGAGAAGTGTGGAGAATGCTGAGCTGTCTTTCCTTGAAAATAAGAAATTAAGAGGGTTTTTTCATGAAATATGTAAGGTATCACAATTGTAGAGAAGGGAGTTCTTGCAAAATGACATCAATTTACACAATGACATTGGTATAAGACAACTTTGACATGAAGAAATGTTTCACACAAAGTGATCAGTGGAGTGAGTGATCAAAGTGATGATCCTAAAAATGTTTAAACAGTTGGATACAGTTTTGCAGAATGGGGATGATGGAGAATTTCAGGTTTGATGAGTTGAACTGAATGTGTGACCGCCCTTATCTTTGGTTAAAAAGACAATTGACGGAAAATGGATGCTTTCTTTTCTTGTTTGCAAGAGCTGCTATATATACTTCATCTGCTTTTTAATATCTTTTTAAAAAATAGCTATTTTCCGTTACTCATGAAAAATTACTTACTGCGATTATTTACTTTCACTTTTCCTCTTCTTCATTGAATGTTTCCAACATCGGGCTTGCTTCTCGAGTCCCCCAGCCGCTTATTTCTTGGCGGAGCTCCGTTTGCTCGTGGCAGGATTCTCTCTTCATACCGCTTGTCAATGGGCTTTCCCATTGAAGCCACCCCACACCGCTGGGAAACCCACTGGTGGGGATGCACTGCCGGCAGGAACAGAATCCCAAAGGCTGGAGAATTCCGGCCACCATTTTGTTATGGGTCTTTATTGTTCCAATATTTAATAATAAAGGAACAAAAATGTGATTCATTATAGGTAAAAACAATGGCCAGAATTCGGCATGGGTCTCCTGGCGGCGTGGGGTGGCTTCAATGTAATTGACAAGTGGTGGGAGTATAGAATCCCGCCGTCAACGAACAGCAAGTCGCCAATAATCACATGGGATGGGGACCGTAAAATTGAGCCCAATTTTGCAGCTAAAAACGCTCAAACTCCAGGAGAGAATATGACCAGCTGGTGCAACTGTTGGGTTAATTGTGACAACTGTCTAGCATTTATTGCTGTTAAGACATAAAAAATCAATAAGTTTATTCATTACTTAAAAACAAATGAACATTTGGACTAACTTTAACCATTATGTTTGATTTCAAAGTAATACTTTATGTTCAAATAACTTTTGACTGTGTTGGGTTGTAAGCCAATAAAAGTAACATTCACTGCGATGTTTTCACCAGTACTTGGGTCTGGTTCAGATGATTTAATGACTTGGCATTGTTTGAGCTTAGTGTCCTGTTCTGATTAAAATGCAGATGGCTGTGAGTGTTTGTGTTCTACTCACTTCCTCTGTGTGAGTGCAATTCCTTCCAAAGATGTTTACAGTACGTTGCATGTACTAAGCTGAAAACATGAAAATCTTCCATTAGTAAAAGGGGCTTTCCGGCCCCTTGGCTGATGTGGTGCTTGGTCAAAAGGCCATGGAAATCATCAAAAGCCTGTAATTGTTTGCCAAATTAATTTTTCTCTCTCTTGAAGGATGGCCATATGTGGTAGCGTGAGTGTTTACCAGCTGCCTGAAGAACATTAAGGATTTCCTTCTCGCACCTTGAAATAACTCTAAGAATCAGAGGATCTAGGTTTTCTGACTTGAGATAGACACATATTTCTGTGTATTTTGTGACAAACTTTGACCCAAAAGCAATAAAATAAGGGACATTTTTAATTTCTTTAAAATGTCTGTGGAATCTGTAATTGTTTTTGAGAATATTTGAGAACGATTTTTAAGAGTCAATTATAAAGGGATCATTGCACTTCCTTGGATAATAAGAATTACTGGCCCATGTGACTTGACGATCTTTAGCCTGGAAGCAGTTTTAACAGGAAGGAAGTTAAGGTAAGGATGCTAATTGCCCAGACACAAAGGAGAGCCTCAGATGCAAAGGGAAGCCTCAGGCACAAAGAAGACCTTTAAAGAAGAGTTGGGAGCCTAGATGCAGCCACAAACAGAAAGCAGGCAGAAACAGGAAGTGGAAGGAGAAAATCACTCTAAAGAAAAGGTCAGTTTAACGGTTTGCCAGAAAAGAAGACAAGAGCTCTTGGAGGCAATGTGTAAGCTGTCTAAAAGTATTCAAAACCTGGAAAGTTGAGTGAATAGCTTGGAGATGCTAAAGAGTTGGGTCCCAGAAGTGAACCGGGGTGTTATTGGTTGGTCGGTTGAACAGGAAGTCCAGAACGCTACACCATCAGGACTATGACCCATAGGAGAGAGGCTTCATTGAAGTCTGCTTTGCTGATGTTAATTGTGCCTGTGAAACTCAAAGGCAACAGCTATTGTTGGATAGGAGCCTGCGTGATTAAGGAACAGCATATTGTGGAACTGTGTAGCTAGATAATACCACATTTGTATGTGGAATGATGCAGGTGCTTATGGTTGGGTAAGATTTTTTATTTGAAGTGTCATTTGCCTGTTAATTAATGTTCAATTTCCTTGAGTTCTGATTCATTTTCAAGTAGAAGTTACAAAAAGTGAAATCTTGCTGGTAATTTATTCATCTTGTGGCCATTCAGTAAATTTGGTTATTTCGGTTTATGGTTTCCCCATGGGATGGTAATAATTTGTACCGTCAAAATCTGTTGCGGTTAACTACTGAGTATTTGAACTTGAATTCATAACCATGTCATTAGGAGGCTAGTGTTCCCCTGGATGAAGATCATTTACCTGTTACTCTGAGTTCGGGAGGCGGTGGCTTACTGGTATTGTCATTGGACTAGTGAATCTAGAATAATGTTCTGGGGACCCAGGTGCAAATCCTGCCGCTGCAGTTGTTGAAATTTGAAATCAGTAAAAATCTGGAATTAAAAGTCTAATGATGACCATGAAACCATTGTCAATTGTCGTGAAAACCCATCTGGTTCACTCATGTCCTTTAGCGAAGGAAATCTGCCATCCTTACCTGGTCTGGCCTATATGTGACTCCAGACCCACAGCAATGTGGTTGACTCTAACTGCCCCCTCGAGGGAAATTAGGGATGGGCAATAAATGCTGGCACAGTTGGCGACGCCCACGTCCCATGAACGAATAAAAGAAAAGTTAAGCAAGCGATTAATGAATTGTTTTGTTCAATGATAAACTTGTGAAAACAAACTTAAAGAAATTGGCTAAAGGGAATAAATATGATGGATATAAAAACAGAAGAAGAGGTAGTGCTTAACTGGAGCAACAATGCGACAAAAGTATGCATCCTTCCAGTATATAAGTTATGCGGATGTCCATGTACAATAATTTCCAAGGAAGTATGAACAGACATTGCTCTGCATGCTGTGCAGACTTGATTCAGGATATGACAATCAAAATCACTGTGAGTGAGTGAAGGAAAAGAACAAAGAGTGAGGGAGCATTTTGCCAACTTCGATGTGGAAGGTTGTTATGAACTCTGTTTAAAATTCCTTGCAAATGTGCAAGGAGATCAGAAATATGCTAGACTGCCGCCCATAGTTAAAATAAATAGGGGCGAGATCATCTGACTGTTAATGCCGGCGGGATTCTTCAGTCCTGCCAATGGCGCACTCGTGCCGTGGGTTTCCCGGCAGAGTGGGATGGATTCAACGAGAAATCCCACTCTGCTGGGACCAGAGAGTACTGCTGCTGGCCAATAACTGCACGTCTCCGGTGCTGAGAAGCATGCAATAGGGAGGCCAGAGAATCTCGTCCTAGAATGGCTTAAGCTAAGATTCAGGAGTCCACTGCAGAGCACATGACATTGCGATGCAGTTTGAGAATAAGAGGCCGATCATTTTGGACTGAGGTTAGGAAATATTTCTTCACTCACTCAAAAGGTTGTGAATCTTTGGACCTCTCTAACCCAGAGACTTGCACTTCATTGTTGGATTCATTTAAGACTGAGATAGTCTGATGTTCTGTTTAATATTTCTTATGTTGATCCAATTAAAGTATTGCCTCATCAAAGATGCACCAAGTTAACTGGCTGAGAAAGGCAATGGGGGAAATAAGGAAAGATACGAGGAATTGTTCAAATCACAGGAAAAAGATGGGTTAAAAAAATGATTAATTGACATGTGAATGTTTCCATTCATAACTTTTGTACAGGTCTCCTGATTACATGGATCAGCATTGGGAACCGAAAGCTAAAAGAAGCACATATAAAATATGAGAAACCGTAATTATACATAAACCACCTCCCAACCCTGCCTGAAAAGCGTTACTGAATGAATGACACATTTAATGGGAAAAAAACAGGGTCCATTTTTGGGCACGTTTAGTGGGGTGTTTCTTGGCACCGAGAACGACCCCACTATTAAAGGGGCTCATCAGTACAGGAAGAGATCGGGGAGCTATTTTTAAATACTACCTGGTCTGTTAACTCCCCACTGCGGCCTCAGGACACCCACATGACCCAACTTTTTTTTTTAGAAATTTAGTGTACCCAATTCATATTTTCCAATTAAGGGACAATTTAGTGTGGCCAATCCACCTACCCTGCACATCTTTGAGTTGTGGGGGCAAAACCCACGCAAACACGGGGAGAATGTGCAAACTCCACACGGGCAGTGACCCAGAGCTGGGATTGAACCTGCGACCTCGGCGCCATGAGGCATCAGTGCTTACCACTGCGCCACCGTGCCGCCCCACATGCCCCAACTTACTCATTAGGGAGTTCTTGAGCCCCTCCCATTCCACCTCATAAGGGCAAGGCACCCCTGGGCCTGATTCCCAGCATAGACAACATGCCACCGGGCACCTTAGCACAGCCAGCCTGGCATCCTGGCAGTGCCCTTGCCAGTACCAAAGTGCCCGTATGGCATCAAGCGTGCCAGGGTACAACCCTGGCCAGAGCCTGACCACCCGGGGGCCTCAGATCTCCAAGGAAACCCCCAGGAGACCCCCCCCCCCTATGCCGCTATGCCTGGTTTAACGTTTGTGTGGACCAGTGCTAAATGGTGCCTTGGCAAGATCTCCCAAGAGCAGGCATTTGATCCTGAGCCTTGGGAGACTACGGCGCGAACATATTTAATAATAATCTATTATTACCACAAGAGGCTTATATTAACACCGCAATGAAGTCACTGTGAAAATCCCCTAGTCGCCACATTCCGGCACCTGTTCGGGTACACAGAGGAAGAATTCAGAATGTCCAATTCAACTAACAGCACGTCTTTCGGGACTTTGTGGGAGGAAACCGGAGCACCCAGAGGAAACCGACGCAGGGAGAATCCGCAGACTCTGCACAGACAGTGCCCCAAGCTGGGAATTGAACCTGGGACCCTGGCGCAGTGTAACAACAGTGCTAACCACTGTGCTACTGTGCCGCCGCCTATTTAAGTCAGTTTAACTGCGCACTTAAATATGCAAATCTGGATCCCGCACATTGAGGGCGAGATCCAGATCACTGTGCCTCGTGAGATCTAATGAGGTCCCACGTGGCCTCCCAAGGTTCTCCAAGTTCTGCACACGTGCAAACTTAACTGGTGTCTAACTTACTTACTTTATCTGGCCTACTGCTCCTTCTCGGTGTGACCCCAGACAGCACATCACACATGGAAGCAGCCTGCTGCGTACCTCGCCATCTGACCTGAGGTGCCTTTGCTGGCCGTCCTCTGCAGGGCTTGGACCTGGCTACACCAGGCTAACTTTCGTGTGTCGCAGGTGACGAGGTGCCACCCTGTTCTTCCTGCAGCCCATCAGATGTTCCAGGTGTCAGGTGGGGAGAGATTCAGAAGCACTGAGGTGCTTTAGCACCTCCATTGCAGGAGGCAATGGCATGGGCCCTTATCACCTCCTCCTTCCTCTGGGTGCTTAAAGGCCCCGGGCTACTCCATAGGGTGGAGGTGAGGCTGGAGTGAGCTCTGGAGACTCCACCTGGCGCTACCAGTCATGGAGACCCACTCTCGTCTCAACCAGGGATGCCCTCAACCATGGAGCACTGAGACTGGGCCACATCCCTCAGCGAGTGAGTCATGTCTCTCACTGTCTCGGTCTTGCTCCTCTGTGACTGACCCAGGTCAGTCAGCGCCCGCCCAATGCTCTTGACATCCTGAGCCAGGACCCTTTGTGACTGGCCAAGCTCTGGAGCGCTGCAGCAATGTCCATGTGGGCCTGGTGCATGTTTGCCTGTGACTGGGCTTCACTTTCCTGATGCTCAGACATTGACCGTATTGTGTGCCCCAAGCCTTTGATTCTTGACCCAAGGCTGTGACTTTTTGACCCAAGACTTTCACCTGGATGTCACCTGCTCAGTGTTGGTCTGGGTACCATGCATTGCCGGCACGATCTCCTGCACTTGAAGGAGGTTGGTATTCTCCAGCTGTACTTGCAGGTGCTGGAAAGTTGCTGACATCCCCTCCTGTAGATCCTGGGTCTGCGTTTGCATCTTCACCAGTGATGGGAGCATACTTTCCAGAAGCGCAATACCTGTCCAGCCTAAAGCTGTTTCCTGGGACTGGGTAGCCATCTGACTATCCGCTCCCTTGGGAGTCCCTACCTCAACCTGATGTGCTGCAGCAAGTGTGACGTGTGCACCAGAAATTGACACAGGGGCCTCTTCACTAAAATGCGCCACTGCATGGTGGGGGGTGCAGGTGAATGCAGTTCTAAGGAGTCTGTGTCGTCCCCAGACTGGTCCTCCGGGGGTGTGCTGGGGTTGTGGCTGGGAGTGAGGTACCCCAGACAGGCCGGCATGTTCTAATGGTGAGCCTGCAAGACAAAGAACAAGACACATGGTGGGATCTTGGGAAGGAGTGTTCAGCAGAAGGGAGATTCATTGCTATAGGGACATCATTTTGCATTCGCATGACTTGGTTGTCGCATGTTGACCTCCGCTCCAGAGATAGCCCTCTCCTGCACCTCCCCGGATAATTCCGTGATGTGTGGAGTAAGGGGCAGGAATGATGCCAGGGGAGAGGTGGTGGCTCACCCACGTTGCTCTAAGGAAGTCATTCATCTTCTTGTGAAACTGTGTGCCAGTCCTCCACCCAGGCCGGTTGATGACCGGCATGGAGCCTCCTTCCCACACCTGGGGAAAAAAGTGTCCCGCCTTTCATCCACCGCATCCAACATGGTATTGAGCTCTGTGTCCGTGAAGCATGGTGCTGCTCTTCTCAGGGCCATTTTTTTTTTTTTTTTTCTTGGCTGTAATGAGAGTGTAGGGAGTGGAGCGCTTATAAGCAGCTCCAGCTAGTCAAGCTCTCTCGCACCAATTCCGGTCCCAGTGAATCTGATGCTGGTGGGAATGAGAATTGCTCTAGATTCACACAGGCAGAGTGCTGGCCTTTAGCATGTGCTGAATTGCTCAACAAATAGCGCCCCCAATGGGAACGCAAACCTCACTTAACTCAGTCCCAGAGTCAATACTTAGGGCGCAATTTAATTTAAAAAATCTGAGTCCATTCTGAGCGGGATTAGAGGAGTCGCACCAGGAACGATCCCACCATCTAACTGTCCCCGGGGACCCGTGGGGGGACCCCCCCAAGGCCGCACTTAGCATAATTTCCTGCACTGAGGAGCTCCTTGGAGCGGAGCTTCTCAGTGCAGCAAGAGATCGAAGAAATCTCTCGACCTCCCCAACGTGACACCCAGACCCCACCCCCACACAATGTCCCAACTCACCTATAAGGGGGTCCTTGGGCAGGGCACCCCCAGGCCTGATCCCCAGAGCGGTCAAAATGCCAGCCTGGCACTCTGACAGTGCCCCTGCCAGCCTGACAGTGCCACCTGATCACCATGGCAGTGCCATGCGCCACCCTGCCCACAGGCCAACCACCCGGGGGCATCCAATCCCCTGGGAGACCCCCCCCCCACCCCACAAGTGTCGTTCCACCTGGTCCCCGTTTGTGGGGACCAGTGCTAAACGGCGCCCAGCAGGGGTCTCCTCGGTGATGCCGGGTGGCCGCTCGATCCGGCGGCAGCACAGCTAATTGGCTTCTAAGTAGTTCACTTAACTTTGTGGGCGGAATGCAGATCGCAAGATCTCATTAAATCTCTCTGGGTTTAACGACTGTCGGGGATTTAGGGAAAGGCCTATTGGGGGATATACCGGCTATGTCCTGTCCCGAATCCCACGGGACATGGCTGGTAAATCGCGTCCTTAGTCTTCCAAACGGAGAATTTTGCCTGCTGTGCCAATAATCCAGGTACATTATGAAACTTTAACATTTAATGCAACAGGGCATTTTTTGTCTCTGCTGTTCACTCATCCTCTGTATTGAATTGTTTCACGATATGCACAGGACTAATCTCAGCCAATTGTTTATCAGAGTAAAATTTGTATGTCTCGAAATTATGGTCAGTGTGATTCTTAGATGAATGCTTATAGCACTTGTACCAGATTCCCCAGATGTTTTAGTTTGTTGCAAAAATATACTTAAAATATCTGAAGAAACATTTCAAAATGGCCAACACACAAAGTGCAATAATATTCAAGGTTTCTACTTAGATCATGTTTCACTCTGAGATGCTTCAATACAATTGTCATGTTGGGTGTTCCGATGAACAAATGATCCCACGGCTGTAGATGGTACAACTCTGTTTTATTGTCTTAACAACGACAACTACTAACTGCTGGCTTGGGTACGTGCTTCACCAGCGAACCTGTGGACCCAGCCCTATCATATCTTGGTGAGGCACTCAGCACATGGTGTATGTCTGAGTGGCAGCTCTGTGCTCTGAGCTATCTCCCGGTAGAATGAGCGGGAACTGTGGTGTTCCCTGTTTTATAGTGCGTGTGCTCTCACTGGTAATTGGCTGCGATGTTATGTGTGTGCTGGTTGGTCCAACTGCCTGTCCATCAGTGTGTGTGTGATTGCACCATGATATGCTGTTGTGGATATCATGACAACCCCCCCCCCCCTTTCACAAGGATATGTGCCTACATGCTAATAAATAGAAATGTGTACTGAGTGCATCTGAGTATGTGTGTGCAATATTTACAACATGTACATGAGGCTAAACTATATACAGAGGAAGGTGTCAGGTGCAACAGAGCAACGAGGTTGTACCAATAACAGAACAAATGCAATCAGCAAACGACGAGAGAAAACTTCGGGAACAATGAACGACAAGAAAAGAAACTCGTTAATAGTACTGTAAAACAATTCAGTGAGTCCAATGTGCTAACAGGCTCATAAGTCAAGTCTCTCAGGTGGGCGACGAATTCGGGTTGACCGCCTCAAGGGTGGATCAGGATCCACCGGCTGAGGAATGGGCCTGGCCAGGGGCGAGAGAGGAAGAGGCAGAGTGGCAGGAAGCTCAACAAAGTCAACATCAGGGACAACAGGAGGGCGTGGCACCAGTGCATGATCTCGTAGCGAGCGCGGAACCAGACGAAGGGCCCGCCGATTACGGCGGCAAATGGAGCCATCAGGCATGCGAACCAGGAATGAGCGGGGAGCCACATGGCGGAGAACCTCGGCGGTTGCCAACCAGCCACCCTCCGGTAGGTGTATGCGTACGTTGTCTCCAGGCGCCAGGGCAGGAAGATCAGTCGCCCGAGCGTCATGTGCCACTTTCTGCTGAGCACGCTGTTGTTGCATCCTCCGCAATGCTGGAGCATGGTCAGGGTCAGGAATATGAATGGACGGCACAGTGGTCCTGAGGGTGCAACCCATCAACAGCTGTGTTGGCGAGAGGCCTGTGGACAGTGGGGCCGAGCGATAGGCCAGCAGGGCTAAACAGAAGTAAGATCCGGCATCAGCAGCCTTGCAGAGGAGCCGCTTCACAATGTGGACGCCCTTTTCCGCCTTGCCATTCGACTGAGGATGCAAGGGACTGGACGTCACGTGTGTGAAGTTGTATGAAGTGGCAAAGGAAGACCATTCTTGGCTTGCAAAGCAAGGCCCGTTGTCAGACATGACGGTGAGCGGAATTCCATGGCGAGCAAAGGTTTCTTTGCATGCCCGGATGACAGCTGATGACGTCATGTCGTGCAGGCGTATGACCTCCGGATAACTTGAGAAGTAGTCAATCAGAATAATGTAGTCCCTGCCGAGCGCATGAAAGAGGTCCATGCCCACCTTCGCCCAGGGGGACGTGACCAACTCATGGGGCTGAAGTGTCTCAGGGGGTTGCGCCGGCTGAGATCTTTGGCAGGTGGGGCAGTTGAGCACCATGTTGGCGATGTCGTCGCTGATGCCCGGCCAGTACACAGCCTCTCGGGCCCTCCGCCTGCACTTTTCAACTCCGAGATGGCCTTCGTGCAATTGTTCGAGGACAAGCCGGTGCATGCTGTGTTGGATCACGATCCGCTCCAACTTCAAGAGGACACCATCAATGACGGCCAAGTTGTCCCGGACATTGTAAAATTGTGGGCACTGCCCCTTGAGCCACCCTTCAGTCATGTGGCGCATTACACACTGTAGAAGGGGGTCAGCTGCAGTCTCACGGCGAATGTGGGCCAGACGTGCATCAGTGGCCGGCAGATTGGTGGATGTGAAGGCTACTTGTGCGTCGACCTGACAAACAAACCCCTCCGAGTCGGGCGGTGTGTTGACCGCCCTGGACAGAGCATCCGCGATGATGAGATCCTTCCCCGGGGTGTAGACAAGTTGGAAGTCGCACCTCCGGAGCTTGAGCAGAATGCGCTGGAGGCGAGGGGTCATATCGTTGAGGTCCTTCTGAATGATGCCGACCAGGGGGCGATGGTCGGTCTCCACAGTGAACTGCGGAAGACCATATACATAATCGTGAAACTTGTCGATGCCAGTCAACAGGCCTAGACACTCCTTCTCTAATCTGTGCATAGCGCTGTTCTGTGGGGGTCATGGCCCGCGACGCATAGGCGACTGGGGCCCATGATCCGGTGTCCTCCCGTTGCAGGAGTACCACCCCAATGCCGGACTGGCTGGCGTCAGTTTAGATCTTTGTTTCCCGTGTGGCATCGAAAAACGCCAGTACCGGGGCGGTGGTGAGCTTGACCTTGAGCTCCTCCCATTCACTCTGGTGTGCGGGCAGCCACTGGAATTCCGTTGTCTTTTTGACCAGGTGGCGAAGAGCAGTCGTGTGCGAAGCAAGGTTAGGAATGAACTTCCCCAGGAAGTTGACCATCCCGAGAAAGCGCACGACTTGTCTGACGGCTGCTGCATGGCTGCGAAGGCTGCCACTTTGTCGGCATCCGGCCGCACACCTGACCAGGAGATGTGGTCTCCCAAAAACTTTAGCTCAGTCTGGCTGAAAGAGCACTTGGCTCGGTTAAGGCGCAGGCCGTGATCTCGTATCCGTGCAAAGACACGCTGGAGACGACCGATGTGCTCCTGTGGTGTGGTGGACCAGATGATAACATCGTCTACGTAGATGCGTACCCCTTCGATGCCCTCCATCATCTGTTCCATGATGCGATGGAACACCTCAGAGGCCAAGATGATGCCGAATGGCATCCTATTGTAGCAGTATCTGCCAAATGGAGTGTTGAAAATGCACAGCTTCCTGCTGGACTGATCCAATTGAACCTGCCAAAAGCCCTTTGAGGCATCAAGCTTGGTGAATATTTTTGCCCAAGCCATTTCGCTTGTGATTTCTTCTCATTTGGGTATGGGGTAGTGTTCCCTCATAATGTTGTGATTCAAATCTTTTGGGTCGATACAGATCCGGAGCTCACCGGGGGGCTTCTTGACGCACACCATGGAGCTGACCCATGGCGTTGGCTCCGTGACCTGGGAAAGCACACCTTGGTCCTGCAGGTTCAGCAGCTGCGGCTTGAGGCGGTCCTTGAGTGGTGCTGGGACCCTACAAGGTGCGTGAATGACCGGGGTGGCGTCCGGTTTGAGCCGTATTCTGTACGTGTAGGGCAGTGTGCCCATGCCCTCGAAAACCTCCTGGTTGTGCGCGAGGAGTGAATGGAGCTGCTCCCTAAAGTCTGCATCCGGGAAATCGGACGTGCCTTCTGGAGACAGAGTATTTACCCGCTGAACGAGGTGGAGGATCTTGCACGCCTGTGCGCCTAACAGAGAGTCCTTCGAGGATCCAACGATTTCAAACGATAATGTGGCTTTGTATGAGTTGTGTGTAACATCGAGCTGGCAGGACCCCGTGGCTGGGATGACGTTTCCGTTGTAGTCAACCAGCTGACAGTGGGATGGCCGAATCGGTGGTTTAACCTTCAAGGTCTGGAAGGCTGACCATGCGAGGAGATTGGCGGAGGCACCAGTGTCCAGGCGAAATGTGATCTGTGATCGGTTGACCGTTAGTGTGGCACACCACTCATTGCCCGGATCAATGCTGTGCACTGGCAGCGGCTGGTGGTTCCGACTTGGGGACATCCGGTTCTTGTGGATTACCGCAACGCAGAAGGGCTCCCTATCTTCGGTATCGCTGGTCTGCATGCTATCAGGATATGACTCAGTGTAGGGGGGGCTGAATCGCCCGCACGATCCTGCGAGACTGCACCATGATATGCTGATGTGGATATCATGACAACAATCAAAACATTAGACATTTCAAAATGGTCACTATAAATGGTGCAATGGTATCTATGTTGTCAACATAGATCATAGGACCTTGGAACAGGAGTATGCCATTCAGCCATTGAGCCCGCTCTGCCATTCAATACGAATTTGGCTGATCAGAAACTTCAATGTCGCTTACACCCCTATCCCCATAACCCTTTATGTTAATGTTAATTAGTAATCTATCAATCTCTGCTTTAAGCATACAGTGACCTTTTCCCATTGCACCTCTGCAGGGGCTTCCCAAGCTTCCGTGCATCCCTCGGCACGTGGTCCTCCTGGGCTTTGGAATAAGACCATAAGACCATAAGACATAGGAGCAGAAGTAAGGCCATTTGGCCCATCGAGTCCACTCCACCATTCAATCATGGCTGATTTCAACTCCATTTACCCGCTCTCTCTCCATAGCCCTTAATTCCTCAAGAAATCAAGCATTTATCAACTTCTGTCTTAAAGACACTCAACGTCCCGGCCTCCACCGCCCTCTGTGGCAATGAATTCCACAGACCCACCACTCTCTGGCTGAAGAAATTTGTCCTCATCTCTGTTCTAAAGTGACTCCCTTTTATTCTAAGGCTGTGCCCTCGGGTCCTAGTCTCCCCTGCTAATGGAAACAACTTCCCTACGTCCACCCTATCTAAGCCATTCATTATCTTGTAAGTTTCTATTAGATCTCCCCTCAACCTCCTAAACTCCAATGAATATAATCCCAGGATCCTCAGACGTTCATCGTATGTTAGGCCTACCATTCCTGGGATCATCCGTGTGAATCTCCGCTGGACCCGCTCCAGTGCCAGTATGTCCTTCCTGAGGTGTGGGGCCCAAAATTGCTCACAGTATTCTAAATGGGGCCCAACTAATGCTTTATAAAGCTTCAGAAGTACATCCCTGCTTTTATATTCCAAGCCTCTTGAGATAAATGAAAACATTGCATTTGCTTTCTTAATTACGGACTCAACCTGCAAGTTTACCTTTAGAGACTCCTGGACTAGGACTCCCAAGTCCCTTTGCACTTCAGCATTATGAATTTTGTCACCGTTTAGAAAATAGTCCATGCCTCTATCCTTTTTTCCAAAGTGCAAAAGAATGAGCCAGTCTACAACACTTGGTCGGGAACAACTCTTTACAGTGGAAGAGCAACAGGTTTCGGGCAGACCAAAGAGCTTCTTTCACTGAGTTGACGATTCTCCAGCAACAGCTGATGTTTGTCTTGACGTGTGTCCCTGGGAACAGTCTGTAGAGCAGAGTTCTGCGTCACGGGGCTGCTCGGTAATGTTTCCAATAAAGTTGTGCTGGAAGGAATTTGGTAGCACATAATTATTTGAGAACAGGTCTGACCATATAGTCTCCACCTTATAATAAGTTTTCCTTTAATTTTCCCTCAGAAACTGCCAAAGTCTTGAGATAATTTTAAAATTAATTTTCAATAAATGCTAGAATTAATCTTTCAACTGATCATGTGCCACTTGTTTCTTTGTCTTTGCTTAATCTTCGCCAATGTTTTCTATTTTTGCTGATTCTGCTGACTGTTGCTATTTTTATATTTTGATAGTAAACCATTTTGAGGTCTCATTGTGAACAAATTGTTTTTAAAAAAAGAAGTGATAATCTGGTTATTTGCATGCCAAAAACTCTCAGAGACCGAGCAATTTTTAAATATTTAAATACTTGTTTTGAACAGGGTACGAGTTTCTTAATTAATGTCATTACAGCTTTATTATTAATTACATTGCAGTACATATGTTACATGCTGTACACTTATGCCTCTAATATGGAGCTATTAACGAACTTTTGGTCATTAGGGCATCACTGTCTGAGCCTGGTGCTAAGCTACAAAAGACCCATTGTCAGATTTGAAATACACATGCATGGAAAAAGATGCCAATTTTCAATTCCCAAGCAGGCATGCCAAGTTAGATTTGGAGAACTGGGGCCTAGGGCACTGATTAAAGTCTGTAGCTTCTCAGATTTCTAAATCAATGAATTTCAATTTCAATTGCAAATTAAGACTGATTCACTTTGCTTAATTCCACTGTTCCTTCTTGATAAGCTGTGCCTTGTTGAACTATAAATGTATTGATGAACAGCCAAATTCCTCCTCTCACCTATTATGACATAGACTTTTATGGATGTCCACTCACATAGGCAATATCAGAGCTCAATAATTGTTTTTTTTAAATTTAGAGTACCCAATTCATTTTTCCAATTAAGGGGCAATTTAGCATGTCCAATCCACCTACCCTGCACATCTTTGAGTAGTGGGGCGAAACCCACGCAAACACGGGAAGAATGTGCAAACTCCACACGGACAGTGACCCAGAGCCGGGATCGAACCTGGGACCATTGCTACCCACTGCACCACCATGTTGCCCCCTCAGAGCTCAAGAATAAGTCTAAAATGGTGAGTGCTGGCAGGCTGCTGATCAATGGAGGGCAGCTGGGTCAAGGCCAATTCTGCCCTTACTTGATGACCACAGAAAGCACTTAGCTGGCAGTTGTCATTGGGATGATTAGAATTCATGACTGCTGTTTTCTGGCCTCCTTAGCCCTGGACATTGAAATTAGTATTACTTCTTCTGTGGTTGGTGCTTTCACCCCTTGAACTGGATTTTACACTCCCTTCCTGGAGTGTTTGAAGGTGGGGGCAAGTAAAATCCAGTGGGCGGCCTTCCTTTCACTGACAGGAACTGCCGGACAATCAGAGACTGGCAGCTGTCATTGAAGGCAGTGGCACTGGGCAAGCAGTGGTAACTGCCGGTAGCGCACCAGGGAAAGGCCTGGGATTAGTGAGGGACTCAGGCCACTGGTGATGAGGGGGTGGGTATCAGCAACAAGGGCTGAAGGGGGTGGACGGTGGCTCCAGGCTGGACCACCCCTTAATCAGAAACTGAGTGTCTTTGAATGAAGGACCACCCCCAAATTATAAGGGACTGCAGGCCCCATAAAATCCAGCCCACTGAGGTATTGGAAGAAGAAGATGTTGCAGTTTTGATATGCTTGTTAGATCAGGCTGGTGTCCAAAAGGCTTGCAGCTAGATTGATATTTCTACACCCTTCTGAAAGTTCTGGTAGAGCCGATCTGGACTGAAATGATGCCCAGACTAGGAATATTCATCCACTCACTGGAACAGTGCATCTCAGAATGCCATAAACTCTGGGTGCCCAATAGGGCTTTTCATAGGAAAATCGCTGCTGTTGTGTCTTAACAAGATTCTGATTCAACATCCTCTGCTGATTACAATTGAACGGGAGAATTTATCTTTTATTTTGAGTTCCTTTTTTGAGTACATTACTGCAATCATATTCTTTTCAGCAAAGATCCTTCTTTACTTTCTGTGTGAATACCTTTGCAGCACTGAGACCTTCCAAATTACGAAATCCTGCACGATATAAGTAAATTGCAACGAAGTCCCGTGACGAGCGCATTTAGCCAGGTTTTTCCCGGAGCTCACAGCGCCGAGAAACACTGTGCTATCTATTGGGACTTGGTTGCAATCTGGGGTGTCAGCGGGTAATACCCCGCCAATGCTGCACCTGGTCCCGTTTCCTGCACTGAGGAGCTCCGCTCAATAGAACTCCTCAATGCAGGAAGAGATTGGGATTCCGTTTTTAAATGGCACCCTGAGTTTTTGACCCCCAAAACCCCAACTTACCTATAAGGGGACCCCACCTCACACTGGCAGGGCAGACCCATGCTCAGTCTCCATCACAGGCACTACCCTTGCCAAATGACAGTGGCATGTAGACACCTTGGCAGTGCCAAGATGGCACCAGTGCCAGGGTGCCACCCTACACAGAGGCAACCACCTTGGAAGCTCTGATCCCTGGGAGACCACTCCCCCCCCCCCCCCCCCCCCCCCCAAGTGTCATTTCATCTGGTCCCCGTTTGTGCGGGCCAGCACTGAACAGCACTCGTCTGAGGTTTGTGAGGTGAAGGGGTTAGATCTCAGGGCCTCGGTAGATCAGGCAAATACGTATTAGAGTGAGACTAGCTGTCTCGCTCTAAAATGCATATTTGCCAAATGCTGATCCCACCCACAATGGGCGGGATTCAGACTGGGATGTTTCGCAAGATAGCGTTAGATCTTGCGAGGCGTGGCAAGCTGGGTAGATCCCGAAAGAGGGAGCTCCCATCATCTACCGGCCGCGCTGCTATTCCGGGAGCAACATGGTGGGTAGATCGTGCCCGCAGTTTTTATTCTGTCACATGAACTTTGCCTATAATATAACCCATCATATATCGGATGTGCACAGGCCTGTTTAATATTGCTTTTACATCATGCCAAATAGACTTGAAGAAACACCATCTAGAAACCTGTAACATCCTTGTGACTCTTTGCTATTTACTTACTTTTTTTCTTACTCTGCTGCCATCGAAGTCTACAGATCTGTGATTCTCATGTCTAAAAAGGGAGTAATGTGATTGATGTACCCTCAATTAAGACTCGAGTGAGTGTACTCTATTCTGTATTTTTAATTTAAACTGAGTTTAAATGAGAACTGTAAAAAATGTGGGTCTTCAATAACATCAGGTCTCAAGAGCTTGAATAATTTACATGAGTGAAGTTGTATCTGTAGTTCACTGATTGAACTCCATTAATGTAGTACCAGGTTTAAAATTCTCTTGCTCCACCCCGATACTGCACGGTGACAGGGCTGTCACTGTCGAATGATTCTGCTTCTTATTTCAGAAAGATTTTCTGCACTGTCCCCAAATAACTGATTATGTATCACCAGTGAATCTTCTGTACCATTGCTTCCAGAGAGTCACAGGATATGCTGTCTGTCTTACTTGCTATCAGGTTGCTGGCTGTCTCTGTCTCATCTTCTGCTTATCTCCATCTCCAGGAGTTTCAGGTTTCCGTTTTGTGATTGTTTGCTGCTGTGTTTCTTATTTTCTGGTTAATTCTGTGCCACAACCTTTTCTCTCTTTCTTTTCCTTTTCCTCTTTTCACATCTCTCTCTCTCCTGCTCATTGGCATCTCTATCTTTTCTTTTGTTGGATGCTGCCCAGTGCCAAGAACAGGTGGTGGATAGTGGAGGGAGCTGGCCAGTGTTGCAGGCGAGTTTCAAGTCATGGGTCTTGCGCTTGGGCTCAGGGCATCAGTGGAAAAAGTCAGGACCTTCCTCGGCCTGTTTGTAAGGCACTAACACTGATTGCCACAATGCCTACTGTGTGAGCATTCCATTCCCTCAATGGATTCCATGATGTATTGTGGCTGCCCAGTTATTCTGCTGACCATAACTGATTCTCTTCCTTTCTAACTCAATAGGAAACCTGCTGACCTGCAAAATCTGGCTCCAGGAACACATCCCCCATTCATAACCTTCAACGGAGAAGTGAAAACTGATGTCAATAAGATTGAGGAATTCCTTGAGGATATCCTGGCTCCGCCCAGGTAAGTGTCTCAGTGTAGGAACACAAATTTCTATTTCCCGGATATCCACAGGACGCCGCTGTGTCAAACTAGGTTCATGGATGTCATGCTGAAAATTTAAAGTGGTCTTCCAGCTAATGCCCCATGGTTACCAATTTCACGAGAAGAAAACAAAAATTGTCAAAATGGGTTTAAAACCTTCATATTGCAAGCAAATAATTTTGTAAATACCAACAGAAGTAGCTTTCGCAATGGACCCTCTTAACCACTTTTGCCAAAATTGATCCGAAACATTATTGGATCTGTAATAGGTATGTTAATATTGACTGCTTATAAAAAGGAAAGTATTTTTATACTCATCTGCTGAAGCTAGATGAAGCTGTGAGATTCAAGCTCCAGTTCAGCACTTCAGTACATATTGTAGGCCAATACTCCAGTACATCACTGAGTTGGTACGGTTCTGTTACAAGTACAATCCTTCAGTTTAGATGGTCAGCTGTCTGATCTGTTAGTTGAGGTGGAAAATAAAGATCCAACATTGAAATAGAGCAGGATGTTCTCCTGGTGTTCTGCTTAGTATCTATCCCTCAGACAACATCATGGGCAGCACGGTAGCATAGTGGTTAGTGCAATTGCTTCACAGCTCCAGGGTCCCAGATTCGATTCCCGGCTGGGTCACTGTCTGTGCGGAGTCTGCACGTTCTCCCCGTGTGTGCGTGGGTTTCCTCCGGGTGCTCCGGTTTCCTCCCACAGTCCAAAGATGTGCAGGTTAGGTGGATTGGCCATGCTAAATTGCCCTTAGTGTCCAAAAATTGCCCTTAGTGTAGGTTGAATGGGGTTACTGGGTTATGGGGATAGGGTGGTGTGGGCTTGGGTAGGGTGCTCTTTCCAAGAGCCGGTACAGACTCGATGGGCCGAATGGCCTCCTTCTGCACTGTAAATTATATATATTTGATCATCACAACAGATTGGCTAGCCATTTATCATATTGCTGCCTGTTGGTTTTTGCTGAGCAAAGTGACTATTATATTTCCCTGCTTAACATGAGCCACTGCACTTCAAAGTAATGCATTGGGTGTGGAATGCTTTGAGTTTTTTTAAGAGATGGGACAAGGTACAATTTAAATTCATGTTATTTTAAAAAAATGAACTCTTACTTTAAGAAAAAGATCTCTGATGCTCCTTCTCTGCCAGTACAATCTCCTTTGCTGTACTTGAGGAATCCATCCCTGGTTCTCAGTTATTCATCATTTTCCTGCGTCCCCTGACTATGATTTTCCACTCTATAAAGCCCAGTGGTCAAGGATAAGACTGGAACCAATCTTCACACACATTACAAACATGCACCTCATAATCCAACCACGACAGTTTCAGTCTGTTCCTATTTATACCTTTTTCGTAAACCCATTACAAATCAATTGGCCCATTTGTAATGGCAACAACTGAAACTGACACTCACCCCATGGCCAACTCGGCCTGGAGTGGGACTTGAATCTGCGGCCTTTAGCTCAGGGACAAGGACCATCATGTTCCGGAAGACCCTGCCGCTGGCCAATGACGGGCCACCTCCGCTGCCGGAAAGCAAGCCACCAGGGAGGATGAAGTGGGAGTGAAAACTCCCACCCATGAGCTCGACTAACTGAGCCAGTCAGGCACCATCCCTTCCGATTTATACTCTTTTGGGATGAACCCTTCCTATTTATAGGAGCGTAAGTGAATCCACAGTTAATGCCCACCAACTGCATACAATTAAATGTAAAATTAATATATACTTAACACTTGACTCCACCAGCCTTCACATCTGCCACTTCAGCTTAAATCGGGAGCTGTGGAATCTTGGCATACTACTCAATTCAAAACTCCGCTTCCTCACACATCTGTTGTAATGCTAAAACTATATTTTTAAAACCTCTGCAGCATTGCCCCCCCCCCTGAAATTATCTGTTCTCCGATATTACTAAAATCCTGGTCTACACTTTCATCATCTCACGAGATCTTGGCACCTCCAATGCCCTCTCACCTGATCTCTTTCCTTCAGTTCTTCATAAACATTCTCACCCAGGTAAAGTCCCATATTTCTATTGCCACTGTCATCTCTGAGCTTCTCCCTGCAAATTGACTTCAGTTTTTCATCCACACTGTCAAAAACTTGCATTGCCTCACACCTCCTTATATGCTTCTTCCTACATCCATGCATTATTCTTTGTCTTTGTATTTCTCTGCTCCAGCATTAGTGGCTGCATGTTCAGTAACAACCCCTTTGTTTTAGTTCTTTGTTTTAGTTCTTTCAGGATGGTGAAGGTTGAAGTGCTAACAAAGAACAGCGAGCTGTGTTTAATAAACAAAGCTAATTTATTATAATACACTGAATTAGAATCAAACATATTACTAAGGAATTAGTTAAGTAAAGATTACCCGACCCATCTACACTATTAACCATGCTATTAGTTCAACTATCTCACAACTACTGAAAGGGGCAACACAGGTGGAGAAGGTAGTCACGAAGGCATATGGCATTCTTGCCTTCATTGGCCGGGGCATTGAGTATAAAAATTGGCAAGTCATATTGCAGCTGTATAGAACCTTAGTTAGGCCACACTTGGAGTATAGTGTTCAATTCTGGTGCCACACTACCAGAAGGATGTGGAGGCTTTAGAGAGGGTGCAGAAGAGATTTACCAGGATGTTGCCTGGTATGGAGGGTATTAGCTATGAGGAGAGATTGAACAAACTTGGTTTATTCTCATTGGAACGACGGAGGTTGAGGGGCAACCTGATAGAGGTCTACAAAATTATGAGAGGCATAGACAGGGTGGATAGTCAGAGACTTTTTCACAGGGTAGAGGGGTCAATTACTAGGGGGCATAGGTTTAAGGTGCGAGGGGCAAGGTTTAGAGGAGATGTACGAGGCAAGTTGTTTTACACAGAGGGTAGTGGGTGCCTGGAGCTCGCTGCCGGAAGAGGTGGTGGAAGCAGGGACGATAGTGACGTTTAAGGGGCATCTTGACAAATACATGAATAGGATGGGAATAGAGGGATACGGACCCCGGAAGTGTAGAAGATTTTAGTTCAGATGGGCAGCATGGTCAGCGCAGGCTTGGAGGGCCGAAGGGCCTGTTCCTGTGCTGTACATTTCTTTGTTCATTGTTCTTTTGGATTCTGTCTTGCTCTCTCCATCTATCTCCATCTATCTCTATATATCTCGCAGATGTCATGGAGGCATGTGATATTTATGTGGTTGCTCTAATGCACCATCTGGTGACTAGAGTAGTAACATTGCATTAATCCTTTATGTGCTTTACAATATCCACATATTGTGACATTCCCCCTTTTGAAAAGTTTGAAGTTGCATTCAAATATACGTACAGGTACTGAATGGGAATTGTTAATGAACATCATTAAAAGTTACACATGAGTTAAATCAGTGTTTTACAGTTCAGAAATTGAGACAATCAGGTTTCTTTCTTGATCTCGTTGATCTTCTCAATCCAACTGTCCGTGAATCAGAATTTTCCAACTGCTGATTGGTAGTTGCACCAGGAAGTTGAGTATCAGATATCTGAAAAGATTGTGTTCTTTTTCTTGTGCTTGTGATGTTGATCTTGTGTCTCCTTTTCCCGAAAAACCGGTTTGATTTCTGGACTTTGAGCAAGTACCAACTCTGCTAATTTGACGTGATGATGGTTGGGACTGAACCCGGGTCCTCAGTGCCGTAGGCAGCAATGCTAACCACTGTGCCACCATGCCGCCCCAACAAAGCTAATTTATTACACTACACTGAATTATGTTTGAACATATTACTAACAAATTTGTTACATAAAGATTACACTGCACACCTACACTATTAACTATACTATTAGTTCAACTATCTCACAGCTACTCTGTCTTGCTATCTCCATCTATCTCTATCTATCTCTCAGAAGTCAGAGAAGCATGTGATATTTATACGGTTGCTCTATAACACCATCTAGTGACTAGAGTAGTAAGATTACATTAACCCTTTATGTACTTTACAATATCCACATGATGTGACAACCCCTATTTTTTTTTTCTTTTTAAAATTTCGAGTACCCAATTATTTTTTTTTCCAATTAAGGGGCAAATTAGCGTGGCCAATCGACCTAACCTGCACATCTTTGAGTTGTGGGGGTGAAACCCATGCAGAGAATGTGCAACTCCACACGGACAGTAACCCAGAGCCGGGATTCGAACCTGGGTCCTCAGCGCTGCAGTCCCAGTGCTAATCACTGAGCCACGTGCCGCCAGACAACCCCTATCTTTGAGATCCTCTTGCCTGGTTCTCTGCTCCTTGCCACCCTCTTGCCTGATTGCAAAAATCTCCTGGAAGCTCTTTATTCTGACCATGCTTTTGGTCGTCTCATTCCCCCCACTAATCCTCTCCATTTTTTCCATATCCACTCTTTTTTCCTCTTTCATCTAAATTACTTTGACACACGATGGACATGCAAGATGTTGTTGTATTTCTGCCTGGTCAGGCTATTGAATTATAAGGGGCATAAATAAAGTTATGCTCGAAGGCATCCACACATGTTTTCAAGTCGGAGTCTTTGGAAAACAATCAGACACAAGAATCTTGACATGGGGACCGTCAGTTGTAGTGACTCTTTCCGCTGCTCCTGCACAGACATGAGGTCACATGTCAACCCTTTTGTGGTCTCTGTAGCCTGGTTCCTTCACACAATGATGGCAATAGAATTAACATAAGTGAAAAGAATTTCATAAAAGCACCACAATAATTTTTTAAGCAAATGAAAGAAACTGCTTGGTTGGAACTCTACCACTGGACTGAAAATGACATGGGCACGATTCAGTTAGTGTGTTGCGCCCGCTGTGGATCTGGGCACTCCAGGCGAATAGTTGGAGAGGACAAATTAAGATTCACGTGAACCATTTTGCAATTTACCTGGCCCACCCGTTCGTGAGTTCCGGACCTCGCCCAAAAACGACAAGAATATCTTCAACCATAATTTGCATTCATTTCAATCTCATTAACGAGATTGAAGTTGAGTGCAGCGGCATCCTGGGAATTACCTGACTCCCCAACAGGAAGTCACGCGGATGTCGTTTAGTACTCCTTTTCAGAAACGGGAAGCTGGTGCAATTGCTACTGAGGGGAAGTGATGTCGTGAGTAGCCCCTTCCTTTTTCCGGCATGCAGTTCAGGGCACCGGAGCGACTGCCCCAGTGCTTGGGAAGGCAGGGTTGGGGGGTACCTTCAGGGGTTGGGCTTGATTGGGGGGCTGGAGCATTCCAGGTTGGGGGTCGCCACTGAGCGGGGCCGGAGGGCCTTTAAGACATCTTTAAATATTGTGGGGACCCATAACAGCTGCAGCCTGTCTGTCCTACCAAACTCCCCCAGGACAGAGCTTTGCTGCAGCTTCTATCCTCAAATTCAATTTCACTCCCTTTCACTGTGGGCAGCCTCTAGCTTCATAGCTGAAGGCTTCTTCAAATGAGGAATTAGTTGTGTTAATTGTGAGAACACTTCACGCTCCTCAACTTGCAACTGCTTCCTTGAAGGCACAGGTGCCATGTCTCAAAGGATGATTAGTGCACTGCATGTCCAGCAATCTTTGATGCCTGAACCGTTTTCCTGAACTCTCGGAGTGTCAGCAGCATAAAGGCAGCTGCGAACAATCAAACACTAAAGAGCAGGACTTCACCATTCAGGATCCTCTTGCTGTGAAAGGGTAAGTGTGTGAGTAAAGAGAAGGCAACTAAACATGGCCTCCCTACTCTTCCCGGCAGAGTCTGAGGTCTACGGGCTCCTGATATGGCCGGGGTTGAGTGTGCAGAGCAAGGTTTGCCAGCACAACTGGCTCGCTGGATGGCACTCTTGAGAGAAGGTGGGAAAGTCATGGGGAGGCTTGGGGATCATCAGGCTGAGGAGGGGGCCGGAATGGGAGCCCAGCGACGGCCCAAGTTGTACAGGTGTCATTGGTCGTTCCATGAGCTGATGGTATATGCCATGGAAGACTCCGTCTCAACAGGGAGACAATGCGTCACCTGTGCCACGTCTTCGCAGAGGAGGACAGCCGCTCCCGGTGGCCGTGTAGGTCACTGCAGCCCTAAATGCCTATGCTGCTGGATCATCTCAGGGCTCGAGCGGGGACCTGTGTGGTATATCACAATCTTCAGCCAGACGTGCATCCGGGAGGTGACTGATTCTCTGTTTGCAGGGCATCAGACTATACCATCTTCCACCTGAACCATCAAGATGCACAGGCTGTAGGATTTGTCGCCATTGCCGGAATTCCCCAGTACCAGGGGCGATCAAAGGCATGCATGTCACCCTGTGAGCACCGGTGCATCAGGGAGTGCCCTACATTAACAGGAAGGGGTTCAAGTCCTTGAATGTTCAGATCGTATGTGATCTGCACCTCTGAATCATGCATGTTTGTGCGTGCTACACGCTGGGGTGTGCATGCCAGCTACATCCTGGGGCACTCCGAGATTCCCGATATCTTCGAGAACCACCCCAGGATGACGGGTTAGTTCATGGGGGACAAGGGATACTCGCTGATGAGATGGCTGATGACGTTGGTGCAGAGGCCTGAGACTGAGGCGGAAACCCAATAAAATGAGGCTCAGGCTGCCACCTGTGCTGTCATTGAGCGGTGCAATGGGCTGCTGTGGTGGCACTGTTAGCACAATTGCCTCAGTGCCAGGAACCTAGGTTCAATTCCGACCTTGGGTGATTGTTCGTACATTTTCCTCGCGTCTGCATGGGTTTCCTCTGGGTGCTCCGGTTTCCTTCCACATTTCAAAGATGTGCATGTTAGGGCGATTAACCGTGCTAAATTGCCTCTTATTGTCCAAAAAGATGAGTGGAGTGTGGTAGTATGCATTCGGGGTCATGTGGGACTGTGAAGCCGTGATGCCATTGGCTGACAGATCCCGGGTCCTGGTTGGCTGTTGATCTCTAGCTCCGCCCTGAAGGCGGAGTATAAGAACCAGAAGTTCTCCCCGCAGCTCCAGTCTGTTGCTGAACTGCGGGGAACAAGTCACGCTTAATAAAGCCTCATCGACTTCATCTCTATTCGTCTCTCGTGAGTCATTGTGCGCTACAATTTATTAAGCGTGCTTAAAGGACTATGGAGCTCAGGATCTTCCCGGAATGCCTGAGGATCAGCCCCCACGCAGTGAACTCAGCAGCAATTTTTAAACACTGGCAGACTTGTTTCGAAGGCGACCTCCGAACGGCCCCCAGCCGGATCACAGAAGACCAGAAACTGCAGGTCCTGCATTCGAGGGTAAGCCCGGAAATTTTCCCTCTCATAGAAGACGCAGAGGATTTCCAGACGGCGTTCGCAGCACTAAAGAGCGTCTACGTTCGCCCAGTGATCCAGGTCTACGCACGCTACCAACTCGCAACGAGACGGCAAAGTCCCGGAGAATCGCTAGACGGATTCTACGCCGCGCTTCGATTTTTGGGACGGGCCTGCAGCTGCCCGCCAGTAAACACGGCTGAACACACGGACATGTTAATTCGCGATGCGTTCGTGGCAGGTATGGCCTCTCCCCAAATTCGCCAAAGACTTTTAGAAAAAGAGTCGCTAGGACTCTCAGAGGCACGGGCCCTCGCAGCCTCCCTAGATGTGGCCGCGCAAAACGCCCGCGCGTACGGCCCCGACTGCGCGGCAGCCCCTTGGGCTCCGTGGACCCCCGTCGCGACAAACCCCCCCCCTCACAGGCTTGCGCGGTTAAAGCGCCAGATCATCCCGGGGGGGCCCGCTGCTAGTTCTGCAGCCAGGCGAAACACCCCCGGCAGCGCTGCCCGGCCCGCGCAGCGATTTGCAAGAGCTGCGGCAAAAAGGGCCATTTCGCGGCTGTGTGCCGGTCCCGGAGGGTCGCCGCTGTCCCCGGAGAAGAAAGAGTCCAGCGCATCCCAAACGCTCCCCAACCCCCCCAGCGCCCCATGTGCGACCCGCAGGCGCCGCCATTTTGGGTCCCGGCCACCACGAGGGGAGGATGGGCGCCGCCATCTTGTGACCCCCCAGCCATGTGCGATGCATGGGGGCGGCCATTTTGTCCACCCCCGCCGCCATCTTGGGACCCCCCAGCCATGTGCGATGCATGGGGGCGGCCATTTTGTTCACCCCCGCCGCCATCTTGGACGACAACAATGGACCCCAGCATCGACGGCTCCACGGGGTTCGAAGAAGACGCTGAGACACTGCGACCACGTCTGGCCTCAGTGACGCTGGACCAAGCATGGCCCCGGACGCTCCAGACGATGACAACAACGGTGCTGATCAACGGACACGAGACACCATGCCTGATCGACTCCGGGAGCACAGAAAGCTTCATCCACCCCGACACGGTAAGACACTGTTTTTTGACCATCCGTCCCAGTACGCAAAAGATTTCCCTAGCTGCAGGATCCCACTCCGTACACTCACCAGGAACTGCCACATCTGCGCAGAGTGCAAACCGCACTTTTTCAGGCCGGATAGAGCGCACCTGATCAAGGCTTCCCGTCCCTTTGAACGCCTCAGTCTGGATTTCAAAGGGCCCCTCCCCTCCACCGACCGCAACACATACTTCCTGAACGTGGTGGACGAGTACTCTCGTTTCCCTTTCGCCATCCCCTGCCCCAACATGACAGCGGCCACAGTTATTAAAGCCCTTAACACCATATTCACACTGTTCGGTTGCCCCGCATATATCCATAGCGACAGGGGGTTCTCCTTCATGAGTGACGAGCTGCGCCAGCTCCTGCTCAGCAAGGGTATAGCCTCGAGCAGGACGACCAGCTACAACCCCCGGGGGAACGGGCAAGTAGAGAGGGAGAACGGCACGGTCTGGAAGACCGTCCTACTGGCCCTACGGTCCAGGGATCTCCCAGTTTCACGGTGGCAGGAGGTCCTCCCGGACGCTCTCTACTCCATCCGGTCGCTGCTGTGTACTACCACTAATCAAACGCCTCATGAGCGCCTCCTTGTCTTCCCCAGGAAGTCCTCCTCTGGAACGTCGCTGCCGACCTGGCTGGCGGCCTCAGGACCCATCTTGCTCCGGAAACATGTGCGGGCGCACAAGTTGGACCCGTTGGTCGAGAGGGTTCACCTCCTCCACGCGAACCCGCAGTACGCCTACATGGAGTACCCCGACAGCCGACAAGACACTCTCTCCCTGCAAGACCTGGCGCCCGCCGGCAACACGCACCCCCCCCGACACCAATCACCCCCTCCCTGCCACCGGCGCACCCCGCGACCGCCCCCTTCCCGGGAGGATCGGTCCTCCTCCCATGTCCGACCAGGAGTGAAGCAGAAGCAGACACCGTAAAGCTCCCGGAGACGACAACGCTGGAACAAGCACCTGCACCACCACTGGGGCTGAGGCGATCGACAAGGAAGACCAGACCGTCCGCTCGACTCGTGGCATCGGTGTAACACAAGAATGTTGTGGACTTTAACGAGAATGTTTTTTTTCTTCTTACGAATATTGTAAATAGTTCACAAACCCTGTACATAGCCCAGTGTAGAGCAAAGTGTAGGGCACTGTAATGATAGGCAAAAAAAAAAAAAGTTTTTCCTCCCAGGACCAGCCTTGTAAACCCCTAGCACCATGCGAAGCACCACCCCGCCGGGTTCATTTTTAACAAGGGGTGAATGTGGTAGTATGCATTAGGGGTCATGTGGGACTGTGAAGCCGTGATGTCATTGGCTGACAGATCCTGGGTCCTGGTTGGCTGTTGACCTCTAGCTCCGCCCTGAAGGCGGAGTATAAGAACCAGGAATTCTCCCGCAGCTCCAGTCTGTTGCTGAACTGCGGGGAACAAGTCACGCTTAATAAAGCCTCATCAACTTCATCTCTATTCGTCTCTCGTGAGTCATTGTGCGCTACATGGGGTTCCTGATTTACGGGGATAGGGTGAGCGAGTGGGCCTAGGCAGGGTGTTCTTTCAGAAGATCAGTGCAGACTTGATGGGCTGAATAGCCCCCTTCTGCACTGTAGTGATTCTATGATACCTTGAGCACTCTGGCAGTGCCCTGCAGTACCCCCCCCCCCCCCCGAGGGTCACCCTTTTTGTGGTGGTCTGCTGTACGGTTCACAATCTGGCACAGCTGCAGGGTGACATGCTGGAGGAGGAGGAGGCGCAGGGACATACGGCCTCATTTGAGGAGGCAGAGATAGACCAAGAGGGGCTGGGAAAAGAGCCTGAGGAGGGGTCAGAAGATGGAGGACAGGCTGCGGCGAGGCTCCGACATGCGAGGAGGACCAGGGAGGCCCTCATCATTTCCACATTCTCAGAGAATAAGGCTGTGTCCGTCAGCTCAATGCACCACCCTCCTTTTCTGCCACCCCCTCATCCCCGACTCCCCCATCACCTGCACATTTCCCCTGCCCACTTCATCCCCCACTCTCCCCCAATTCCCCCCCTCCCCTGCCATCACATCGCCTCCTCCCCAACCACCCTGTTCCACCCTCCCAGGGGCTGTGTGACATCACTCCAGGGTGATGGGCCTGTGTTGGCACTGTCAGCGGGTCGCTACACAAGGCAGGAGAGTGATCATCACTCGCTGTGAGGAAAGCTCTGGTGCTCCTCAGTTTATTCCAAAGTCTGACTCTTGTCTTTCTGCTGGCTGTGCACTCACACCCACCCTCTGAACGAGGTCTGCATCGGGAGATTTTGATCTTGGACCACTGTGCCCAGGGAAGGTAGGGGTGGCGGCAGTCCCGCTGTGAAGATTAGTGTCGTGTTTTCATAGTGAAAATTTCAATTAAAAAAAAAAAAAATCAATTCAGATTACCTAATTCATTTTTTCCAATTAAGGGGCAATTTAGCGTGGCCAATCCACCTACTCTGCACATCTTTTGGGTTGTGGGGGCGAAATCCACGCATGAATGGGGAGAATGTTCAATCTCCACATGGACAGTGACCCAGAGCTGGTGAACATTTCAATTTGATAGATTACCATTCCCCCAGCTACAAATAGTGACCTTATCAGTGACCACTCCGTGATCCTCTCTCTTCTTGATCTTCTGTGGTCTAGTGCTTCATCTAGAGGTGTCCCCAAGATGAACATCGGAGGTGGAGGCAGCCTGATGTCTTTGGCACTTTGTGGAGTTTGCTGCAATTGGCAGATGTCCTCTGGAGGACCTGGAGCCGGAGGGCTCCAGCCTACTTACTGGGGTCACAGGTGCCGTGTGCCACCCTGTTCTGCCCGCTGCCCTTGAGATGCATCGGTGTCAGGAGGGGGGAAATGAGAAGAACTGGAGACCGCCATCATTTCCTTGGTGGCAGGCCGTGGGCCCTGGGGGACTCCATGGGAATGAGCTGCAGAAGCTTGAGTTGTCAGGACTCTGGGTAGCCTGGCCTCATCAGAGAGAATAGAATAGAATTTACAGTGCAGAATTTACAGTGCAGAATTTACAGTGCAGAATTTACAGTGCAGAAGGAGGCCATTCGGCCCATCGAGTCTGCACCGGCTCTTGGAAAGAGCACCCCACCCAAGGTCAACACCTCCACCCTATCCCCATAACCAGTAACCCCACCCAACACTAAGGGCAATTTTGGACACTAAGGGCAATTTATCACGGCCAATCCACCTAACCCGTACATCTTTGGAATGTGGGAGGAAACCGGAGCACCCGGAGGAAACGCACGCACACACGGGGAGGATGTGCAGACTCCGCACAGACAGTGACCCAAGCCGGGAATCGAACCTGAGACCCTGCAGCTGTGAAGCAACTGTGCTAACCATTATGCGACCATGCTGCCGTGGTGAACCTGTGAGACAATGGACATGTGGTCAGTGTGCGAGAAGGATAATTTTGTCAGACATCAACAACTCACTTGAGACATGTCATCTGGATGAAAGGGCAGTGGATCCTCACCTCCCTGGCGCAGGCCAACCTCACTGTCGGGCACTGCTCTCTCCTCTGGCAACCCCGCGATCTCCAGGGCACATACCTCATTGGGGATGAGGACTTGAATCTCTGAGATTCCTCGACCTGTCTTTGCCCTTTCCCTCTTATTATGGGCTATCTTCTCCTGTGGCAACAAAGAGAGGGCATTTTGAGCCGCACGCTTGGCAGGCCAGGGGTGTCTACAGCAGGTGGCATGTATGGTCATCACACCTAGACATGAAAGGGTTGTGAAATGAAAATCGCTCATTGTCACAAGTAGGCTTCAAATGAAGTTACTGTGATTAGCCCCTAGTCGCCACATTCCGGCGCCTGTTCGGGGAGGCTGGTACGGGAATTGAACTGTGCTGCTGGCCTGCTTGGTCTGCTTTCAAAGCTAGCAATTTAGCCCTGTGCTAAACCAGCCCCTAATGCTGGCGGGTGTCAGGGGTTCTGAGGAACAAGCTTGAAAATCGGATGTGGCGAGGATGCGAGGCCAGTAGATTGGGGGGAAGGAGGAGGGCGTCAGCAATTTGAAGGATGGCAGGTGGAAATAATGCTTGGAGAGAGATTGTAACTTAGTCTTGCAGCTTGCTGGAGGTCATTGGTCTTCTTCCTACATTGGACAGCAGTCCTCCTAGTCATGCTGCCCACACTGACAGCAGCTACCACTGGCTCCCAGGTGGCATTATTGACCCTGCTGCTGGTCCTCCAACCCCCTCAGGGGAACAAGGCACCCCTCTCATCGACGATGTCGAGAAGCCATGACAGGGTTGGCATCGTCAAAGTGAGGAGCAGATGTGTACGCTGGCATGTTTCTGTGCTGACTGGGAGTGAGTTGTGAGGGAACACTTAAAAGCAGCTCCCCTTTGTTAGCGGCAAGCAGCTGAAGCGCAAGAGGCTAACCAGTCAGCAAGGGAGCCAGAAATGACAATATTCACGTGAGGGCTCGATTTTGGGACTAAGTGCAGTTGAATACAGGTTGCGAACTTGCCAACGCAGCCTACGTGAAACACTCCGCTAAATGCACGCAAAAATGGTCTTTAACTTTTGTCTGCTGAATTGCGCCCTATATTTATGTCTTGTAGTGTAAAGTTAATTTTATGCCTGATGCGTCTAATCTGATTAACAACATTTATGTTGTGCCTGCTTTACGCAGATCAAGTGCTGTCAGTACTTGTGATTAGTTTAAAAATTTCCTCCTTCTGCTATAATTTTAAGACAGGTCCTCCGTGAAGAGCAGTAAACTTTGGCAATTCCAGGAAATACAATATCAGCATGACGAACGCTTCATTTTTCACCAGCGGGGAGCACAGACAGGTCAGATGCAGTCAAGACGATGGGAAAAACTGCTCAGAAAGGAGTCCCATCTCCCCAGTCCTCCTTCTGAGCTTTCAGTCACATTATGCCACAAAGAGTAGGGGTTTTCCTGGCTATTTCATAACATAAAGGATATCTACATCCATAAATTATGTAGAAATCGGTTTAGATTGAGTTTCACTTAATAACAGATATGTTACCTCACCCTCTTCATTCACCGATTAGTGTTAAATTCAGGTAAATGGGCAGAATTCTCCGTTCCTGAGGCCAACGGAGACTCCCTGGGTGATTCACGGCGGGAAAATCGGCTCCAATCCCTCACCGATTCCAGTACCGGTGAGGGGCTTGCACCAGCACCTTGTGGAACACCTGCGGATCGCGAAGAAAATGGCCGGGGAATCGCTGCATCCCTGGCCGCGTATGTGCAGGGCTGACGAGCCGCACCGATCACGCCAGAAACCATGACGCGGGCCGTGCTGGAATCTTAACCCACCCACCCCGACCCCACAGTCCATCCCCCACCCCTCCCCCCAGCCCTAGCAGCAGCCCCCCGATCAGCGGCAAGGATCCCGGATGAGTGTGATGGCGCTGGACACCGTCCGCAGCCACCATGCCAGGTTCCCGGCCACTGAGACCACACGCGGCCGTCGCGAAATCGGCCCATCGGGGGGCATCGTAGGTGAGCCAGCTGACGATGTGCCAACGGCCTTTTGACTGCGTGTGGCGTCGGGCTACGTAGAATCCTGCCCATTATGTTTCCAGATGGAGTTAAGCTCGAGGCCCCCTGAAAATGGGCACTGACCCTTGATTCCGATGCAGGCAGCACGTAAACTTTTGATTGGCTGGGTACATTAATGGGAGGTGGGGGAAAGTACTGTGATTGGTTCGCTCCACTTAAAGCTCGACCACACCTCTTAAAAGAGAGGTGCTTTGTGTCTGAACATCCAGAAACATTGAAGAATGGCACAATAGAGCAGTAAACAGAGCAGAGACCGAGCTCTGCGTTTTACAGATGCTGCACTGAAGAGCCTGGGAGAGAAGGTGAAAAATAGGGGTGATTTCTTACATCTACTGGAGCCAGAAGGACTCCCCAGACTCATGATGAGAAGGCAGTGGGAGCTGATATTCATGGTCATTGCCAATGCTGCCACCTTGCCCCCGCGTTCGCCGTGATTGCAAACAGCAGCGTGGGTGCAAAATATCTCGAGACTCAGAACGAGAATCTCGAGAGTGAGATGTTGTTTTCTGATTCTCCCTGCTCCCTGTCAGTAATGTAATGAGGTTCATACCCAGGAAGGTCAGAAACCTCATTTTAATACATTTAAATATAATTAGCGACCTTCCATGCCATATCGTCCCCCACATTTGGAAATCCCCTCTCACCAGCATGACATCGACAAGATTTGCAACTGGCACCGTCCCTAGGCACCCTGGCACTGTCCCATGGTACTCAGTGTCAGGGGCAGTGCCTGGATGTCCTCAGGGGAGCTCCATTGTTTGGAGGTTCCCTTATTGGCCGGGGGTGGTTTCCCTTGTACGTGTGGGGCTGGGGGCATGTATCTATGGGGTGTGGTCCCCCATGTCCGTGGGTGCCTTGATCTCGGGATTCTTGGCTTTTTCTGGCCCCATCTGTCAGCAAGGGCCACACCTGCAGATTAGTTTTGCACAAAGCGCTGGATTATCTGACGAGAAAAGTCAGTTATGCAGCCTGTGAGCTGCACAACGGTTTTTTCACCTCAGTGCAGTGCAGAAAATGGAAAATTCCACCCAGGAGTTAAGCCCTGAGGACTTAAGTGCAGTGCTGTAAGAGGTTCAGTAACCTCACAGGACTGATCAAGGTCAGTGAATGGGTTTTCAAAAAACATATCCTACCAATTTCACCAGTAGCTCAAATGCTGCTCTATTCACTCCACCCACATCACTCAACTACCAACAACGACCAAGTCAGTGCTCATGCCAGGCATTCATACATTTTACCGCACCCTCACACACTAATCTTGCACATCACACCCATGTCTCACAGGTTGCACACACTACCAGTTATTCAAATTCAACAGCAACATCACTCAAAATGATTGCATGACACTAATTGTCAGAGTCTGTTGCAGGACAAGATGGCGCACAGCCAGAGGCAACAGATCATGCCTTAACCCCTATAATGCATACAAAGGCCAAAGGTCACCCCTGTGTCATTCCCTTAGTGCCTACCTTCTATATGTTTTCCACTGTCCTAATGCTCCCATGCACTGCTACTCCAGTGGTTGTACCATGCCTCGGGGAGGGCTGCTGACTTGCAATGAAGGAGATTGGAGAGGGTCTGGAGGACAACCTTGAGCTCATAATCCAGGTTATGCAATATTCCAAGAGGATTGCCTGATAGTGCTTCCTCGTCTGAAGTCAGCAAAAAACCCTTGAGCACCTGGTCAATCCCTGTGGACACTGGCAACTTCAAACAACCATAAACCGTTGTACAATTGAAGCAACAGTCAGAAGATGCCAACCAGTAATTGCAGCGAGACGTTAATGATCTCTTTTTCTAGTGCTGGTGGAGATTCTGTCCAACTGCTGAACATGTATTCAACTGAGCAAGATTAGGAGACAGCGTTAGCTGAAGAGTTGAGATCCAAACTGGCATTGCAGGCATCAATCAGAGTTGGACACTGAATGGCATCATCATCTGCTTGTTCTACATAATTCCAGTGGCAGTTCACTGTGTGGAACTAATGCCCTCACCAATACGGGGTGTGGCATAGTTCACCCCAAAATTGTGCATGTGCACCAGAGTCACCATTTTGAAGCTCATAGGGAATCCTAGCACCCTAAAAAAAATACAAATGATCCCTATTTCTTGCCAGAGAGTCTTGTTCCAGCTGCAGAGATTAAATGCAATACTTATAATTGTTGATTTACATTAATGGAAAGTAAATGCTCGGGACAGATTAATTGCCATTTGCAAACTCTTCCTAAAACCTACCCATTTGTTGACTTAAAAGCATTTAATGGGCGGGATTTTCCGCCCCCCCCCTCCCCCCCCCGCCGAGTCGGAGAAATGGCGGGGGGGGCAGCGTGCATCCCGCTGGCTGCCGAATTCTCCGGCGGCGGGTAGTTGGCGGGGGCAGGAATCGCGCCGGTCGGCGGCCACTGGCAGCGCCCCCCCCCCCCCGGCGATTCTCCAGCCCGCGATGGGCCGAGTGGCTGCCCGTTTTTGGCCGGTCCCGCCGGCGTAAATTAGAGTAGGTCCTTACCGGCGGGACCTGGCGGTGCAGGCGGCCTTTGGGGTCCTCATGGGGGCGCGGGGGAATCTGGCCCCGGGAGGTGCCCCCACAGTGGCCTGGTCCGCGATCGAGCCCACCGATCTGCAGGCGGGCGTGTGCCGTGGGGCACTCGATTCCTCCACGCCGGCTGCTGTGGTCCTCCGCGATGGCCGACGCGGAGAAGATCCCCCCCCCAGCGCATGCACTGGGATGATGCCAGCACACGCTGGCGCTCCCCCGCATTCGCCAACTCACGCATGTGGGCGGAGGCCCTTCGGCGCCGGTTGGTGTGGCGCCAAGCCCCTTCCCCGCCGGCCGGCGCGGCGCAAACCACTCCGGGGCCGGCCTAGACCCTGAAGGTGCGGAGGATACCGCACCTTTGGGGCGGCCCGACGCCGGAGTGGTTCCCGCCTCTCCTCGGCGCCGGGACCCCCGCCCCGCTGGGTAGGGGAGAATCCCGCCCACTATTTATTACTCAGCCACCTTTCTTCTCCCATCTCCAGAAGATTTTTAAGGGATCTTTAACGGACATAGTTTTAGCAGCTGCTAATGCCACCTAGATCCTCACCCCCCCTCACACCTTACAACACCCCCGCTCCTGCCCCAGTGCTTGACATTCTTCATTTGAGTGCCGACATAATTTGTGCTTGAAGGCTATTCAACAATGGATGGCATGGCTGTCAGACCTGATCACATTTACTTGTGAACGTTTGATAAGGCTGGTGATGAGCCATGAGAAATGAGAACTCCAACTTGTAACCAGCTTACGAACACTGAAGTCAGATGTAGCATCACAACTAACTGGTGCTCATTGGCACGAGGGTCAGCTGACACACTGGGTGGGATCCTCCTGCCGGAGTGATCTTCCGATCCCACCAAAGTCAATGGAGATTTGAATGGCTCGCCACATGCGCTGCGGGGGAACCTGTTTGGGGGGGGGGGGGGGGCATCGGATGGAAAATCCGGACCTCACTGTCTAGATTTGATGCAGGTGGATAAAGCAATCCGAGTGCCAGTGGTCTACTGGAACAGTATCCCAACACAAAGCCAGCATGTATTAAAGTCAGGAGATAGTCCTGAAAAATGTGGTGAAAGGAACAACAAATCATTTTTACACCAGTACGGCAGACTGGTACATTTACCCTTGTGCAGTATTCCACTGTAAAAATGTCATAAATTCTGACCGCTCAGAAAATCCAACCCTCCCCAGCTCAATGTGGAATTCTAAGCATCCTTCAAGGGGAGAAAAACAAATCCCTCCTCAATGGATCAACTACTTTGAATTGAACTGTGATTAGAAAAAGACCAGGATATTTTAACAGAAGCAGAGTGATGTATTGATCTGGTATCTTGACATAATGATTAATTATTAATGTTTCAGTCTCACTAATGTGTATGTGATTAGCCTTGGCTACCGAGCAATCCTGGCCAGCAATGGATGCAGGACAATTTTCGTATCAAAACTTTTTAACCATTGGAAAAGTTTAGTACTTTTACTGCGTACAATGCAAAACTCAATTGAGAAAATAAAACAGGCTTGTTTTAAGTTTTATTTTTACATATAAAATGCTTGGATTGGATCTCACCCATAGCATTATAGGGTAATTTCACTAGTTCCTTGTTTCCGTTGGCAGACATGCTTGATGGGAATGGTTCAGCGATAGAGCTACAAAAACATCACAGTCAGATTCTGAACTATGCCCTCTTTATGCACAGCTTACTACAAGTGTTTCGGGATTGGTGAATTGTATGCTTTGCACGGCTTTTGAAATAACACATGCTCAACAGAATTTTTTTAAATCTACTTCATATTGGATCATATAAATCATAGAATGGTGAGAGCAAAAAGAAGGAGGCCATTCAGCCTGTCATGTCTGTGTTAGCCCTCTGAAGGAGCAATTCACCTTGTGCCACTCCCGCCCCCCCCCCCCCCCCCCCCCCCCCCACCTTTCCCCTTGGCTCTGCAAGTTTTTCCCTTTCAGATAATGATCCAATTTCCTTTCAAGAGCCTCAATTGACCCTGCCTCCACTGCACTCTCAGGCAGTGCTGCCTCCACTGCACTCTCAGGCAGTGCTTTCCAGATCCTAACCACTCACTGTGTGAGAAAGTTATTCCCCGTGTCGCCATTGCTTCTTTTGCCAATTACCTTAAAAATGTCCCATCTGGTTCGCAATTGAAAGAATTTCTCCATATTCTATTCTGTCCCGACCACTCATGATCAAGCAAAATTATTTCTATAATGGAAAGCAAGCACATTTTAAATTCAGTTGCGCATAGCTCCACAATACGTGTAATCTGTCAACACCTAACGCAGTCCACTTTCAACCCATTTGGCATCAAGTTTAGTGCACACAAGCATAGTTTAGTGTCCCTGAAAATAAAATCCTGTTGTCATTTTTGCAATTCAAAATGAGCTCTATCACAAGTTGTGAAAGGGTCATTTAAAAATAATTTCTCATCCACAAATTCTGCTTAGAATGCATCGGGACCCTTCCTATTGGGCTCTTGCAAAGCCCGTGGGCAAACATTCTTAAAAATGATCAGCGAAAGCACTCGGATCTCACAACTGAAATAATACGGTTGACTGAATGTGATCCCTTTGTCTTTTTGTGTGGCGACTTTATAAGAGCCTCTATTCCTTCTCTGTTGCAACAATTCCCAGTTGAACACAGGCGCTCACAGCTCCCTTTGCTTGATTGGGATAATTGCATCTGCCGACGATTGTAGAAACAGTCACTATACAAAGCAGCCTATTTATTTTCCTGTCATTTTACTGCGTAGCAATTCATCTTCCAAATGTCTCTCTGACAGCTACTTTTTGCTGCAGGAAAACTGCAGCTCCACCCCTCTCTGTGTTGCTGAGGTGAAATACTCCACTGCAGTTGCTGCAGTCGATTTTCTTTGCTTTCAAATTACTTCAGGATTTAGTGCTCCTTGAGGTGAAACACGATAGTGCTCGCCAATTGACCATTCCTGCATGGAAAACACAGTCACTGTATTGACCACAGGTTAAGTGCAGTTCTGAACTCTTCTCATGATTGGCCTCAACTCCAACACCCTCCCCACCCCTCCCCTCAAACCTTATTGCAACAGGAATAGATTTCTGAATGCCCTGTGAGTGAGACTGTACAGTTACTGCCATGCTATGGTCAATTTTATGTTGAATGGTAATTGGATGACGGCTGCATCGGCTCATTTTAATTTCCACCCTTAACAATGAAGGAAACTGTAACCTCCTTTGTCTGGTTTTGATTTGCGCCTATGTTCTGAGAGTGAAGAAACACAGTTAAACAGATTGCATCACCAACTGTGCCATATTTCCATTCGTGTTGTCTGAAGTATTTATGACCTGATGTAATTTGACCCACGAGATTGTGTTTTGAAAATGGACATTCCATGTAAGATTTTAAAGAGACTCCAAACATTTTATTACCTTAATACTAAAGTTTATGACAATATTACAGCTGAGCCGTTGAGTATAAGCCTCTTGGCCTTGTCACCTAACAGTTGCTGTAATTTGTGTGTGTGCTGTGTGCATTAATCACTTGGAGTGAACAGCAACATTGTTAAGTCCCCAGGAACTTGCAGTGAATATTGCTTTGTTTTTACACCACAGCACATGAAAGCCCAAACTATGCTCGTCTTGCTAGAAGCTTCAGCCACAGTCAGTCCAGGATCAAACGGTACAATCTGGCCTTCGAAATGGATCTGAATGTCTTGGCCAGGCATTCTCTCCTTGGTTGTTCTCTGATTTCAACTTCACTCTGACAATAGCCCCTCCAGTGTCTGAGAAACACTGAACAAAAATCAGCTGAAACCCTTTAGAATGGGTTTTCCAACTGCTGTTATTTAATCCGAGCAGCAACCTGTTTAGTTTTAGAAGCGTGAAGAGGAAGAGCTCAGAATGTACAGTGATCGATCACAGTTACATTTATAAATGATCTTATCATGTTAAACACCTCAATACAAGTTATGCATGCATGAGTTTTTTGAATTGAAGTGAGTGGCATATTATTAAAGCTGGAAATAACAATAATATTATTCATTTGAATGGGATTTTGGTGCTGCAACTTGGGTTGGGATGCCACCCTTGATCAAACTTAAAGCACTCCAGCCAATGTGATCATGTGTGGTATAACTGTCAGGCAGCACGGTGGCACAGTGGTTAGTACTGCTGCCTCACGGTGCCAAGGTCCCAGGTTTGATCCTGACCCTAGGTCACTGTCCGTGTGGAGTTTGTACATTCTCCCCTTGTTTGTGTGGGTTTCGCCCCACACAACCCAAAGATGTGCAGGGTAGGTGGATTGGCCACGCCAAATTGCCCCTTAATTGGAAAAAATGAATTGGCGACTCTAAATTAAAAAAAAAGACAAAAAACAAATGTGTGGTATAAATGCGACAAAACTGGGAGTTGGTTAGCGCAGTTGGTTGGATGGCTAGCTCGTGATGCGGAGCATCGCCAATAGTGTGGGTTCAATTCCCAGACTGGCTGAGGTTGTCCCGTACCAGTCTCCCCGAACAGGCGCCAGAATCTGGCGACTAGGGGCTTTTCACAGTAACTTAATTTGAAGCCTACTTGTGACAATAAGCGATTTTCATTCATTTCATTTCATTTTCATTTCATTTCATTTTCATGAAGGTAACCTTCATGGTTGCCTCAACCATGTCCCTCACCTGAGGCGTGGTGACCCTCAGGTTAAATCACCACCAGTCAGCTCTCTCAAAAGGGAGAACAGCCTATGGTCCTCTGGGACTATGACTACTTCTATTTCAAATATGAGTAGAGGGGATCCCTGTGTCTGCGTAGGTCTCACCCCCCCCCCCCCCCCCCCCAACACAAAGATGTGTAGGTTAGGGGAAATGGCCACGTTAAATTGTCCTTTAATTGGAAAAAAATAATTGGGCACTCTAAATTTTTTTTTTTAATGACTAGAGGGGAAAATACCTTGCAAGAAAATATAACAAGAGCATTTAGATATTCTCTATGATTACAGTAGTCTAAATTAAATACAAGCCAAAAGCAAAAAAAAACCACCATGGGTGGGATTCTCTGGTCCCCAGCTGTGTGTTTCTCGGTGACGCGCCATTCGCTAGCGACGGGATTCTCCCTTCCCGCCGCTTGCTGATGGGATTTCCCATTGAAGCCACCCCACGCCGCCGGGAAACTGGGAATCCCGACGGTCGGAGAATTCCAGCCGATACTAATTTCACTAATTTTAATTTGTACTAGGTTTTTGGGAGAAGCTGCATGTTCAACAGCCAATTAAACATGGGATTTCACAAGAGATATTTATAAAACTTCCAGTGCTTGTATCAATCATGGCTTATTTGGTCAAGTAGGAGATATATTCATATTTATTGGCCTTCTATTAAAATTAATATTTAGTATTTATTAATCATGCATTGATTGTGGGGCAGCATGGTAGCATTGTGGATAGCACAATTGCTTCACAGCTCCAGGGTCCCAGGTTCGATTCCGGCTTGGGTTAATATCTGTGTGGAGTCTGCACATCCTCCCCGTGTGTGCGTGGGTTTCCTCCGGGTGCTCCGGTTTCCTCCCACAGTCCAAAGATGTGCAGGTGAGGTGGATTAGCCATGATAAGTTGCCCTTAGTGTCCAAAATTGCCCTTAGTGTTGGGTGGGGTTACTGGGTTATGGGGATAGGGTGGAGGTGTTGACCTTGGGTAGGGTGCTCTTTCCAAGAGCCGGTGCAGACTCGATGGGCCGAATGGCCTCCTTTGGCACTGTAAATTCTATGATAATTGTTCTTGGGTGTATAACAAATTACTTTGGAGGTTGGCGGTAAGTTAGATATCTTGAATGCTGGCCTTCAGTCACACTTTACTGGTGTTGAGTGAAAAATGCTCATTAGTTTCCATGTATGGTGAGTAAATCTTGCACAACAGGATGTTAGGGGGACCCAGCTTCTATTTTTAGTTGCTTACATTTCATCATAAGCTATTCTAAATGTTCCCATTTGAATTCTAATTAGCTTCTCTGAGGAACAATTGGGCTTCTGCACAGCTTATTTTCTATTTTTTTATATATTTATTCAAACAAAATTTTAATTATCACAAAAATAACTCCAATACAACACAAACCAAATCAACCCAGTTTTATACCAAGAGTACCCCTCAACCCCCTACCCCCAAGGCCCCGCTGCTACAAAGAAGACCTTAAAAGACTGACCAACTCCACCCCCCACCCCCCAACACACACACACACACACAGGTAATGGTAACCAGCTCTCTGAAAAAGGCAATGAACTTGAGTCAAACCCATCCACTGACCCCTTCATGGCACATTTGACTTTCTCAAGGTACATCAGGTCCCATCACCAAGCTGAAGCCTTACGCGGGGCCGGAGACCTCCACCTGAGCAAGGCTCACCTCGGGCTATCAACAAGGCGGAGTTCAAAACATCTGCCTTTGTCCCCACCTGCAGCACCGGCAAATCCGACACACCAAAAATGGCCAACAACGGGCACGGTTCCAGCTTAACACCCAGGATCCCTGACATTGTTCCTAAAAAGGAAACCCAAAAGTTAACAAGTTTGGGGCAGGACCAAAACATGTGTGTGTGGTTCGCCAGTATCCTAGAGCACTGCTCACACCTATCCTCCACCCCTGAGAAGAACTCACTCATACATGCCCTGATCAGGTGCGCCCTATGCACCACCTTGAACTGTATCAAACTTAACCTTGTGCATGAGGAGGTGAAGTTGACCCTGTGAAGCACCTCACTCCACATCACCCCCTCGAAGGTCAAACCCAGCATGTCCTCACACTTCTTTACTTCTTCCAACGAAGCCTGCTCCATCGCCAACATTTGCCCATAAATATCTGAGATCCTTCCTTCTCCCAGCTCCTCTAAGGATAGGACCCTATTGATAAGAAAAGGCGCTGACACCAGAGACACCAAGGAAGCTCCTTACGTACAAAATTGTGGACCTGCAAGTATCTGAAGACATTCCCTCTCGGGAGCTTGAATTTCTAAAAAATCTCATCTAGACCAACAAACCTACCCTCCAGAAAGATATCCCGAAACCTCTCCAACCCCTCCCTCTCCCATGCCCTGAATATTGAATCTAAACCACACGGCACAAACCTATGCTTCCTGCAAATCGGCGCCAACAGGGACATCGAGCCTTATTTAAAATGATGCCCAAATTGATTCCAAATCCTCAAAGAGGCTATTCTAACTGGGTTTGATGTACATTTTACCCGAGAACAGGAGTGGAGCAGTAGCAAGGGCCTTCAGATTCGATCCTATTTACGAAACCTCCTCCATCGGCCCTGTATAGAGTCCTGATCTTATCATTGTTTGCTGCCCAGTAATAACACAGCAGATTAGATAGTGCCACCGCCCCCCCTATTGTCTACCCCTTTGCAAAAATGCCCTACAAACCCGTAGGGTTTTACCCACCTAAACAAAAGTAGAAATTAACTTATTGACCCTACTAAAGAAAACCTTGGAAAGAAAGATTGGGAGACACTGGAACAGAAACAAAAACCTTGAATGGCATTGTTTAAATTAGCTTTTAAAAGAACAGATAGGGTAAATCTCTGACTTGGCTCACCTTAGTGATTCAGAAAGGGTTGTAAATGTTCACTGTGGAGACGAATCATAGGTTTCATAAATTCATTTACGGGATGGGGGCATCACTGGCTCGGCCAACATTTATTGCCCATTCCTAATTGCCCATGGGAATGTGTCGGTGAGTTGCCTTCTTGAACAGCTTCAGTCCTGGAGGTGTAGGTACACCCAAAATGCAGTTAGGGAGGGAGTTCCAGGATTTTGACCCAGCAACAGTGAAGGAACGGTGATCTATTTTGAAGTCAGGTTGGGGGGCAGCTTGGAAGGGAACTTCCATGTGGCGATATTCCCATGTGTCTGCTGCCCTTGCCCTTCTAGATGGTAGTGGTTGTGGGTTTGGAAGGGGCTGCCAAAGCAGCCTTGGTGAGGTCATGCAGTGCATCTTGTAGGTGGTACACATGGCTGCCACTGTGTGTCGGTGGTGGAGGGGGTTAACTGATTCCAACTGGGGCAGCAGTGGAAAAGGCGACAAGTGCAATGAGACAGAACTTGTCCACAGTAAATTGGGCAAGAGTGCTATTGGGCAAAACAACAGAACCAGGAGATGCTCAAAAAAAATAAGTTAATGTGATGCAGCCAGTTTATGCCCTTAAAGGGTAAAAACTCTACTTGCCAAAAAAAAACAGCCATGGACATCTTAAAGAGGTAAGCGACAACATAAAATTAAAAAGCAAAGCAGTACAAAAATAGCCAAGATCCTGGAGAATGAAAAAGATCTAAAGAACGGAAAAGGATAACAAGACAGATAGAAAGAACTATAAAGGGAATATGAAAATAAATTTACAAGGAATGTCTAAATCAACCCAATTTTTTTGAAATTACGAAAAGGAGGGTGATCAGGAGCAATGTGTGTCCCTTAAAAGCGATTGACGGTGATAGTCTTAATGAAAATAAGAGAAGGATGGACAAGTCAGTTATTCCCAAGAAACTGTATATTGAATCAGGGACTCGGCAAAATTAATGCACGCAAAATAATGAGGCAAATAATGACAATGGTCATCAATTCCCATTCCAGGGTATTAAAGGAAGTAGGTGAGAGCATATTACTGATGCTTGAATTAAAATCTTCGAAAGTTCTCTCAATTTGTAAACCATTCCTTTAAATTGGAAAATTGTGCCTATCTCTCTGTTATTTAAGAAATGCAGGAGAGGAAAAGCAAGGAATGATAGACCAGTTGGCCAAACATAGGGGGCGGGATTCTCTCAGCCCAGGGCCGGGCCAGAGAATCGCCGTGACTGGCGCAAATCGCGCCCCGCACCGGGACGCGATTCTCCGCAGAACGGAGAATCAGCGCGGTGCCAGTTGGGGGCCGCTGTACACGGCCCCCCAGCCGATTCTTCAGGATGGGCCGAGCGGCCGTAGCAAAAAACCCGAGTCCCGCCGGCGCCGTTCTAACCTGCTCTCAGCTGGCGGGACCTCAGCGTGGAAGGGTCCGGGGGCGGCCTGAGGGGGGGGGGAGGTTCCGACCCTGGGGAGGGCCTCCGTTGTGGCCTGGCCTGCGATCAGGGCCCACCGATTGGCGGGCCGGCCTCTCGTGCTGGGGGCCTCCTTACTTCTGCGCCGGCCCCTGTAGCCCTACGCCATGTTGCGTCGGGGCCAGTGCAGAGAAGGGAGCCACTGCGCATGCGCGAGTTGGCGCCGGTGCCACTGTGCATGCGCAGACCCGTGGCGCCCAGTTGACGCCGGGATCAGCAGCTGGAGCAGCGAGGGTCGTTCCAGTGATGTGCTGGCCCCCTGTAGGGGCCAGAATTGCTGATCCTGAGGCCATGTTGACGCCATCAGGAAACACAACAGCGTTTCCGACGGCAGCAACACTTAGCCTCAGGATCACAGAATCCCACCCAGGTTGTCAGGAAATGACTCAAGTCTATAATTGAGGATAGGTGAACACCCTGAAAGTATTCAGCTGTTAAGGAAGACCGGCCAAGGATTTGTAATGGTAGGCTGACAAACCTACATGGATTTTTTAAAGAGGTGGCTGAAGCCATAAACAGAAAAATGTCTACTGGTGTCATTTCTTCTGGACATCCAGAAGATATTTGATTAAATCCCTCATTCAGAACTGTTAGCTAATGTTAAAGTCACAGAATTGAAGGCAAGTTATTGACCTGATTAGGAAATTGGCTGAATGGAAGGAGACAGAGAGTAGTGATTAGGTACTTTATTTGGCACTGGTGGTATCCTGCAAGGATTTGCATTGGAGCCTCAACTAGCAAAGGTAACACCTTTATTCAACAAAAGAGGGAAATAGAAAGCAGGATACTATAGGTCAGTTAACGTACCATCTGTCATAGGGAAATTGCTAAAATCCATTATTGAGACGGTTATAGCAGGATACTTTGAAAATCTTAAAAGGACGAGGCACAGTCAGCATGATTTTGTGAAAGAGAAATAATATTGATTTATTACAGTGTTTTGAGGAAGTAACAGGCAAGGTGGATAAAGGGGAACTTTTAGATGTGATGTACTTGCATTTCCAAACGGTATTTATTGGATAAGGTGCCACATTAAAGCTTACTACACAAGATAAGAGCATGGATAAAGGATTGGTTAACTAACATGAATTAGAGAGTAGGGTTAAATAGATCTTTTTTCTAGATGACAAACTGTAACTAGTGGAGTGCCACAGAGATCAGTGCTGGGGCTTCAATTATTTACACTGCTGCCTCATAGAGTCAGCGACCCAGGTTTGACTCTGGCCTTGGGTGACTGTGTGGAGTTTGAACGTTCACCCAGTGTCTGCGTGGGTTTCCTCCGGGTGCTCCAGTTTCCTCCCACAGTCCAAAGATGTGCAGGTTAGGTTGACTGGCCGTGCTAAATTGGCCCCTAGTGTCCAATGGTTAGGTGGGGTTAGGGGAACAGAGTGGGGGATTGGGCCTTGAGATTGGCCCTGGGTAGAGTGCTCCTTTGGAGGGTCGATACAGACTCGACGGGACAAATGGCCTCCTTCTGCACTGTGGGGAGTTCCATTCTATTCTATATCAATGACTTGTGTGAAATGAGCAAATGACCAAATGTAAATTTGCCTTAGATGTCAAGAGTAGGTAGAGAGTCTGCAAAGGGCTACAGCTAATGAGTGGGGGCTAGTTTAGCTTAGTTGGCTAGACAGTTGGTTCATGATGCTGAGCAAGGCCAGCAGTACAGGTTCAATTCCTGTACTGGCTGAGGTTATTCATGAAGGCTTTGTCTTCTCAACATTGTCCCTGGTTAAATCATCACCAGTCAGCTCCCCAACCCCCCCTCCCCAAAGGGGAAAGCAGCCTATGGTCATCTGGGACTATGGCTACTTTCACCTTACTTTATAGATAAAAATTTGGCAGATTCGGCATTTTTGCAGGAAGAATAGAAAGGTGGAATTTTTTTTTTAAATGGAGAGTGACTTCAGAACCCGGTCGGACAGAGGGATCTGGGTGTCCTGGTACATGAATCACAAAATGGTAGTATGCCGGTACAGCAAATGATTCGGTAGGCAAATGAAAGATTAGGATTATTGTAAAGTGAATGGATTATAAACATAGGGAAGTTTTACTGCAGCTGTAGGGCCTTAATGAGACCACATCTGGAGTACTGTATACAACTTTGGGCTCCTTGTTTGAAAAATGACAACATTCTTTTAGAAGCAAATCAGAAGATGTTCCCTTCACTGATTCCTAGGATAAATGGGTTGTCTTGTCAAGAAAGGTTGAACAGGTTGAGCCTATAACCATTGGAGTTTAGAATAATGAGGGGCCTTAATAAGGTGGAAACTGGGAAGATGTTCCCTCTTGTGGGAGAGACTAGAACTGAGAGACACAGTTTAAGAATAAGACTAATCCTTTTAAGAAGCAGATGCAAAGATTTTTCTCTCTCAGCAGGTCATTAGTCTGTGGAATTATTTTCCCCAGAAAACAGTGGAGGCAGGGTCACTGGATTTATTCAAAGCTGAGTTAGATAATTGAGAGACAAAAGAGGCAATGGCTAGTGGGGGTAGACAGAACATAGAAGGAGGCCATTCGGCCCATCGAGTCTGCACTGACCTACTTAAGTCCTCACTTCCACCCTGTCCCCATAACCCAATAACCCCTCCTAACCTTTTTGGTCACTAAGGGCAATTTATCATGGCCAATCCACCTAACCTGCACGTCTTTGGACTGTGGGAGGAAACCGGAGCACCCGGAGGAAACCCACGCAGACACGGGGAGAACGTGCAGACTCTGCATAGACAGTGACCCAAGCCGGGAATCGAACATAGGACCCTGGCGCTGTGAAGCCACAGTGCTATCCACTTGTGCTACCGTGCTGCCCTAAGTGAGGTTGAGACCACAGCCATATCAGCCATTGTCTTATCAAATGGTGCAGCAGGTTTGAAGGGCACAATGGTCTACTACTCCTGTGTTCTTTTGTTCCACCGTATCTATTAATGACTTTGGTGATGGTATAGAAATCCACATTTGTCCATGATGCAGCAACAGGCACCACTGTAAGCAATGCAGATGAGAGAAAAAGATTGCAAAGAGATACTGATAGATTACGTGAATGGACAGAACTGTGCCAGATGGATTTCAATACAGGAAAATATAAGGTCATCCACTTTGTACAAAAGAAGGATTAAAGAAGTAGATTACTTTCTATATGGTAAAAGCTAGAAATAGAGAAGGTCCAAAAAGACTTGAAAATCCAGATACAAAGAACATTAATATGTCAAAGACAGGTACAGAAGATAATCAAAAAAACTAATGGAATGCATTCTCCCTTTTTTTGTCACATTCCCGTTTTTTGTTCCGCTCTTCTTCCTATTAGCTGTAATTCCTTTTTTAGTCAATTTTACAAATGATTTCTCTGGTATGAAGAGGAAATTTTATCGGCTCTCCTAGTCATTTTTACTTTACCCCATTGCTCTTCCTATTTATCGGTCACTATCCTCTCCATGTTTCTCTCTAATCTGTTTCTAAATGGCTCTTACATTTTTTTTTCTCTCGGTTACTTTACATTTTTTTGCTATGTTTTCTTTCTTCCAGCTTTGAGTTACTGTTTCTGGTGCTTTCACGGATCCTCTAATGATTTCTGGACCCTCCCAACTGCAGGCGCTGCCCCAGTATTCCCTAACTACTGTCTTTTTTGACCCCAGTAATCTCTGGCAATCCTGTACACAACACGTGCACTCCTTCATTTCCCAGACTCTTAAAGAATTGGTCGAAGTCACTCGTCTTGTGCTTTGGGCCCCTGAAAAACGAATTCATGCATGTTTGCTGCTTGACACTGGTGGCCTTTCACGCTTGAAGCCCCATGTAATAACAAGATTTGAAGCTGAGAGAGATCAGAGCCACAAAACAGATTTTCTTAACTATTTTGAAGTAAGTTATTGGACAGAGGTGGAAATCAAATAACTAAAATTCCCACATCGTTAGCTGTGGCAGATTCAGTTTGTGGTTCCTTGTGAAGAAAATCAGAAAAAAATAATGCCCACATCAGCCTAATTAGACAGCATCTTGATGATAGGGTCTGGTTTAGCACACTGGGCTAAATAGCTGGCTTTTAAAGCAGACCAAGGCAGGTCAGCAGCACGGTTCAGCCTCCCCGAACAGGCGCCGGAATGTGGCGACTAGGGGCATTTCATAGTAACTTCATTTGAAGCCTACTTGTGACAATAAGCGATTTTCATTTTCATTTCATTTCATTTTAATGAGATTTAACTGGTGGCAGATATCACTCAGACATCGGTTAAGTGTTACATTTTCTGTGTTTTGGGAATATATGCAATTCAGTTAAGTCTTGGGAATGGAATCTGAGCATCAAATTATGGACTGAAAGAGCTCACACACAATTTATAGCTTTCTTTGCTAATGCGTAGAGTGGTGTTGGAATTAATCTATGGCCCTCGATTGTGAATTTAGAAACGTTTACTTAACATTGTTGTGCCAAATAAAATCCTATGCTAAGGTTTCCTGCCATACAGTGTACTCAACAATAACAGAACCAATTGAAGGGAATAACAACATACTTATAACACCATTTTGCCATTGTTTATGCAATGTATTTAGGTATTATAATGGTCAACTTGGACTTCATGGCCTGAATTTTTCATCTGTTCGGCATGTCAATTTGCAGGCTCGAAAGTGGGTGCAAAATATGCTTCCAGCCGAGATTGGCCCTGAAACATGATTTCACGCTGACTGGTCATAACATGCACACTGTGAAAGGCTTAGCGCTGCCAGTGAGGGTGGGAAGAGGATGGGTGCCAAGAAAAGGGAGGGTACAGGCTGCCACTTCCAAGGTACTCTCTCAGGGGGACAGCCACAGCGGAGCTGCAGACTTGTGGGAAATAAATGGCAATGGAAAAACTATGCATCGAGTGTCCAGGCAGCACAATCATACACAAGCCTCGGTCCCCAGACACATTTGTTAATTTTATTTCAGCCCTGACAGTTCACCCGCCCTGGATCGAGGCTGCAGCTTACATGTAAAGGCTGCCTGGCCAATTGGGCCCCTCCCCCGCCAATTGTAAAGGTAGATGAGCCGTGTAAGATTACGGCCAATGGCCGCATAATGGGCTAAATTGCTTGCTTGATTGTCGGCGGGTGTGCTTCTAGCTCCTGCGTGTGCCCGCCAACTGGAAAATCACATGTATGCGTGATGATGTCAGGCGTGTGCCTGACTTCTTCTCATGTGATTCCAGATCAGGATGCACCCCACACATTGCACATAAAATTGTGTTCCATGATCAAATTACTTCATTGGGTGGCCAAGTTTTAGAGGGTTTTTGGGAATTGTTAATTTTCCCAAAGTATGCTGCTCGAGCATGTAGTTTCTCAAAACTAATACTCTTTATTTACAGCAAACGTTCACACATTTGGACTTCGAAAAGAGGTTGGAGCTTCTCCCTCTCCAGATCATCTCAGTCATGTGATCTGACATAATTGCTACATCAGCATCATGTATGTTTCTGATGTTAACCCTTTACTCGACACCTCTCCCAAGTCTTTATCCTCATTAAATTTATACCCTCCCACACATCAAGCTTCTTGTCGTCAATGTGGCTATGGACATCTTGTGATCTTTTCAGCAACTTTGTTTCCACATCAACAATAAAGCACATTTACGAAAGTAAAAATCCTTACTTGTTTCACTGATTGTGAAATATATGGGGGCACGGTGGCACAGTGGTTAGCACTGCTGCCTCACAGCACCTGGGACCCGGGTTCGATTTCGACCTTGGGTGACTGTGTGGAGTTTGTACTTTCTCCCCATGTCTGCGTGGGTTTCCTCCGGGTGCTCCGGTTTCCTCCACAGTCCAAAGATGTGCAGGTTAGGTGGATTGGTCATGCTAAATTGCCCCTTAGTGTCCAAAGATGTGCATGTTAGGTGGATTGGCCATGATCAATGAACAGGGTGACAGGGATAGGCTGGGGGTGTGGGCCTAGATAGTGTGCACTTTCAGAGGGTCAGTACAGACTCGATGGGCCGAATGTCCCCCACCTGCACTATAGGGATTATATGGATTCTACAAAAAGGTCAAAAAATACATTAACACCTCAAGATGAAAGGTGGCTATTTTGGTAATCAAATTGGCATCCTTAATAAATTAGCATCATTACATTACACATCTTTTGCTCATTGTTTAACTCTAGTTTAGTCAATGGCATTTGTATAAAAAGGGAAGAAGATTTTTTTTGTCATGCAAATATTGAAATACTAGAGAAATACGTTAAAAATGTAATGGCTAAATGGTAAAGGAATAATTAATCTTCAAGAAATATGAATTTAGAAGGAAAAAGGGAATGAAATGGTATTAATGATAAGTAGCCAAGTGGTTTGGTGTCGTGTAAAGTCCCACAAAACATAATCTACCTCCTGAACAGAACAATTTTGGAAACTGCATCCACAGGCAGTGAAAATGCCAAATTCTGATCAGATTTAAATGGCTACAAATAAGCTGCCTGAACAGTGGTTTTTCAGTGTTAGTTTTCAACCAATTTTTCCTGTATTTTCCAAAGACCGTTTTTCGTGAAATCTGATCAACTGTCGGAGAAAACAATCACTCCTGGAGAAACAGAGCAATAGATCACATGGCATAGTCCTAATGTGTGTGTACGTGCACAGACACAGATTCAAAATACCATTATGGGAGCATTTAGAAGGATCTGTCCCCTGAGGGACTGACTTACATCTCCCAGTTTAATCCCTCCAAGACTTTTTGTTAGAACTGAGGAAAGAACACTTAATTGAAATAGGTCAGAGGTGAAAAGTAATGGCTCTTATTGAGCAACAGGCTAACCCAAAGAGTTGCAAGAGGCGAAGTTCACATCAATTTTCTGTTTCAGTGCCTTTGTAATTGTTAAGTTGTAACACCTTTTGACTCTAAATCACAAAATGTAGCATTTTTTTCTTATTAGGTGGGAAGGGTACAGAAGGAGCCCAACCCTCAAGGCCTCAAAAAGCTGGGACCTTAATTTTTATTCATTCATGGTATTTGGAGGTCAGATTGCCTGGAGTCTGCCAAAATCTCATCAGCATTTGCCACTATAAATTGTTTGGATTGTACATTCTCAATTGGCCCTTTGTAAACTAGACTCACCACAGGGATAGCTTTCATACCAATGTTAAAAGCGTATAGACTAACACTGGAATTAACTGACAGTGGACTCGTTCCTGATATATTTCCACTGCGGGAGCCCCCATTGCCCCTCCCCTTGGTTACCACAGTGTCCCCGTACCACCCACCAAGTCTCGCAGACGCCCATACTACCTCTTCCTGCTGCTGTTCATTAAAAACAAACTCCAGAACAAATTGTTCAACAGTTCAAGAACTTAGGTTTGTGATTGGACCGTGAATCTTTATTTTTAAAAGTGAATTCATATTTGGTCTTGTGTTGCTGTGCAATTTCGTATCTGGCAAAAATCAAACAAATACAATACGAAGAGACAGACCTAGAAAACATGAAGCAAAGTGCTAAATGGGATTTTGCACAGTGGTTAGCACTGTTGCTTCACAGTTCCAGGGTCCCAGATTCGATTACCGCCTGGGTCACTGTGCGGAGTCTGCACGTTCTCCCTGTGTCGGCATGGGTTTCCTCCGGGTACTCCGGTTTTGGCCCATAAGTCCTGAAAGGTAATTTGGACATTCTGAATTCTCCCTCTGTGTACCCGAACAGGCGCCGGAACGTGGCGACTAGGAGCTTTTCACAGTAACTTCATTGCATTGCTAATATAAGCCTACTTGTGACAATAAAGATTATTATAAATTATTATTATTTGGGAGTCAGTATGCTTCATCTCTCAATATACAGATCTTCGTTAACATGCTAGGATCTGAGTGGTATAGTTCTCTGAGTGTTATAGGTCTTGTAAGAGGCAACTGGATGTTTCTCCCCTACAAGCCTCCCAGACAATCTTGGAATTGTTGGGGACCTGCCATGACTGTGTCCCTGCCTTTTCTGGTGGGTTTTGTCAGAATCAGCAGGAAGTGAGCTTCAGGGGATGGGGCAGTTCCTGCTAATCCACAGCTTGTTTCGCTCCAAAGAAAATTTGCACAGAATTAACTGGCTCTGAATCAATTGTGAAAGAGACAAGAATAGAAAGGGTGCAAACGTTAAATCAACGGATGGTGGAATTCTCCCACCTTGGAACTAAATGGCTTGCCATGGTTCGGAATGTGGAATGTTTTCCATTGCAAAGTCTGGTGGGAAAACACAGCAACTCTTCCAGCCCCAATGTCATTAATTATGCAGCTGGGTGTTTTGTACCGTTTTCTGTGACAGGACAGGTCTAATGACACAAAGTTCACATTGCTATCCGGGTGCCATATTAAAAAGGCGTCCAACATCACTGACCCACTATTGCAGAACGAATGTGTACTCCCAGTAATGAAGATAGATCTCCGGGAGCACTCTGAGACTAAAAGATGGATCTCCTGAGTAGGCAGGTGGATCTCAAGGAACATTCTGAAGCTGGAAGATGGGCCCCCATCCAGGACACCGAATCTGGAAGGTTTGCCCGGAGATGGTCCCCACATCCACTGCTGTGGTGTTCTGGTGCTGAGGGCTGCCGTCAGCCTCCATCCTGAATTCCTGAAGCAGTCCCACGCATTGTTCAGGTGAGTTCCAACATGTTTCGCCCCGGCAATTTTTTCCCGCTGGTGCCGCGGCAATCGGGTGTGGGCAGTCATGCCTTTATCTGCACCCTATTGGCAGGAGGCACATGGGTTTCACACCCATATCCAGCAGGTTTCCCGACCTGCCATGGTAGGCACCAGCATAGGGTTCCGCTGTAAATTCACTTCACATCAAGCGTGGCTGACCAGGAGTCTCTCCCGCTCTTACCATCAGTCATTGGTGTGTTTGGAAGGACTTTCAGGTTGATGAGCTCAACCTGTTTGACCGCGTTATGACATACCTTCTTTGGCCGTCAATCAGTGCTGAACAGCGCTCGCCCGAGGTCTCCGAGGTGAAGCGTTTGAATCCCAAAGCCTCAGGTACTTTGGAAATCTGCATGTTAGAGTAAGGCTTACTGCCATTGAGGGCGGGATTCTCCTTGCAACGTCTTGCGAGATTGTGTTGAATCTCATGAGGCGTTGCGAGCTGGGTGGATCCCGGGGGCGGGGTCTCCCGGCTTTCACCGGCCACATTGTGCTGTAGTGCAATGCCTTTCCGGCGCAGCATGGTTGGGAGATCGCACTTATAATCGTTTACAATTGTGTTTCAGTTACTTTCAATATAATAAAGGATATGTTTGCAGGTGGAATAGAGTACGGGTTCAGAGAAGCAAATACTGATCAAATAATTAACTTCAGAGAAATATGACTCTTGAATTAAACTTAAGTGGAAATATCTGAGTGAACTACAAATATTGCAGCATTGGAGTGACACATTGGAATTTGGACCTTGAATTAATAATCAGGAATTGAGGTCTACTTCATGATTAGCCATCTTAAAGGCATTTGAGAGAATGATAGAATCCATAGAACACTGCAGTGCATAAGGAGGCCATTTGGCACATCAAGTCTGCACCGACCCTCTGAAAGAGCACCCAATCTAGGGCCACTATCCTGCCCCATCCCTGTAACCCCACCTAACTTGCACATCCATGGACATGAAGGGCAATTTAGCATGGTCAATCCACCTAACCTGCGCATCTTTGGACTGTGGGAGCAAACCGGAACTCCTGGAGGAAACCCACTCAGACACGGGGAGAATGTACAAATTCCATACAGTTACCCAAGGCCGGAATTGAACCTGGATACCTAATGCTGTGAGGCAGCAATGCTAACCAGAGTGCCACCATGTCACCCCTAATCTGGGAAATACAGGGGCACAATTCAGCAATTCCATTGTGCCCGGCGCAGATTTGGGCGCAGATCGGGCTCCGTGCCAGGCACGAAAACCTATGCGAGTCACTCGACTTGCTCCGCCTGGAGAGATCTGGATCTCACCCTCCCAGGCCATTAGGGACCCCCGGGTGGTTGGGACAGGACAAGATGGCACATTGGCACTCCCTGGAACATGGGCACCTTGGCACTGCCAGCTTGGCACCAGACAGTGCCACCTGGGAACCCTGGCATTGTCACCCTGACACTAGCATGCCAGGGTGGCACTGTCAGGTGCTAGACTGGCAATGCCAAGGCACTCGAGTGCCAGGTTGCCACTGACAGGGGTCAGGCCTGGAGGGGCCATGCCAGGTGGGGAGGGGTTTCAGGGGTCTTCCCAAGGTTGAGGGGGCGAGGAGGGGTTAGAAGAGCAGAGGGGCCTGAAAAGGGCGGGTGTAAAGATAGGAGCAGCCTTCCAAAATGGCACCCTGATCTGCAGACAGCCCTCTGTGGCCTCGGTGAGGAAAAATTTCCCGAGGCCAAAAGAAACCGGTTAAGTACCGTCATATAGCGATATGTTTCTTCATGCTTTGGCCGCCGAGACGCACCCCTCTAAAAGTGCCATTCAGCAATCTTTAACTTGAGTCTGCTGAAACGCGCCATTGAGCTTTGTTAAACAAAAATGAATGTAGGAATGGCACTCGTATATTGCCATTATAAATGTCCTTTTATTCATTCAAGGGATGTGGGTTTCGCTGGCTCCGCAGCATTTATTTCACGTCACTAATTGTCCTTCAGAAAGTGGTGGTGAGCTGCCTCCTTGAACTGCTGCAGTTTCACAATGCTGTTAGGGAGGGAGTTCCAATATTTTGACTCTGCGATGGTGAATGAACAGCGATATATTTCCAAATCAGGGTGGTGAGTGACTTGGAGGGGAACTCCCAGGTCAGGTGATAGTGTTCCCAGGTATCTACTGTCCTTGTCATTCTAGATGGTAATGGTCATGGGTTTGGAAGGTGCTGCCTAAGGAACCCTGGTGAGTTACTGCAGTGCATGTTGTAGATGGTACACACGGCTGTCACTGTTCGTCAGTGGTGAAGGGAGTGGATGTTTTTGGAAGGGGGAGCAATCAAGCGGCTGCTTTGTCCTGGATGATGTCAAGCTTCTTGAAAGTTGTTGGAGCTGCATTCACCCAGACAAGGGGAGAGTATTCCATTGCACTCCTGACTTGTACCTTGTTGATGTTGGACAGGCATTGGGGAGGAGGTGCGTTACTTGCCACAGGATCCCTAGCTTCTGATCTACTCTTGTGGCCACATTATTAATTTGTGCAGCTAGAACATAGCTTTAAAAATAGATTTCGAGAAATCGCTGATTTTAAAACGGAATAAGCTGGGGGCGGGATTCTGCGGGAATCGGATGGGGCGGGCAACTCTGGCGGGATGGAGTGGCGTGAACCACTCCGGCGTCTGGCCACCCCGAAGGTGCGGAATCCTGCGCACCTTCAGGGGCTTGGCCAGCGCCGGAGTGGTTTGCGCCACGCCGGCCAGCATGGAAGGGGCTTGGCACCATGCCAACCGGCGCCGAATGGCCTCCGCCGGCCGGTGTGAGTTGGCGCATGCGTGAGAGCGCCAGCGTGTGCTGGCGTCATCCCAGCGCATGCGCAGGGGGGGGTTCATCTCCGCGTCTGCCACCGCGGAGGACCACAGCAGCCAACGCGGAGGAATAGAGTGTCCCCCACGGCACAGGCCCGCCCGCGGATCGGTGGGCCCCGACCGCAGGCCAGACCACCGTGGGGGCACCTCCCGGGGCCAGATGCCCCGGAGGCCGCCCGCGCAGCCAGGTCCCGCTGGTAAGTACCTGTTGTAAATTACGCCGGCGGGACCGGCCTAAAACGGGCGGCCACTCGGCCCATTGCGGGCAGGAGAAGCGCCGGGGGTGGGGGCTGCTGCCAGCGGCTGCTGCCAGTGGGCCGGAAAATCACCGGGGGTGGGGGGAGCTGCTGCCAGCGGCCGCTGACCGGCGCGGCACGATTGCCACCTCCGCCAAATCCCCGGCGCCGGAGAATTCCGCAGCCGGCAGGGACGGGATTCACACCACCCCTCGCCGATTCTCCGACCCAGCGGGGTGGTCGGAGAATCCTGCCCTATAAATGTCATGTGTGAATGTTGGTTCCTAATAACTGGTTCTATGGAAGTGTACCATTATTAGGACTGCTGGCATATAAGGGGTAAATAGTGTACAACAGGACTACTGAATCTGTCCTTCATTTTCCTGTCAGTAGTCAAGGGGGATTGTGGTGGGGACCTTTTGTGAGAAGGAAATCTAACAGAACCTTTCCTTGCGTGTTTCGTACTGAAGGTAACCCAGTGTTAATTAGAACTACAAAGCTGATCTTGCTTTTCTGCCATATAACCATCAAATGCTTCTGAGGTGAAAAGCACAACCGTAGTCCCCTGTTATTTTTAGATGCTGTTAATTAAGAAGTGGAGGATTTATGTCTTGAAGTGGTGACAGCTTCAATCAGGCGAGTCCTTTTAAGCCTTTGAATCATTGTTTTCTTGTTTTGCTCCTTTCTCCTTCAAATTCAGGGCTAGTCCAAGTTCAGAGACACATCTCCATGGTGATGGTCACATTGGTGCAGGCAGCAAGTCTGTGATATTAATATCAGGAAAGCTGTAGTATGCAGAGCTGTCAGGAGCAGCTGCTGCGTATAACCTCTGAATGAGTAATGTGCTACTGTCATCCTCCTGTTAAAATCATCGTCAGCACTTTAGAAGAGGCTTGAAGTGCTGTTTCCCAATTGTGTCCATTCAGGACAAGTAAGGGAAACAGTTTAAATAAGTAAAGAAATAGTGCACATTTCTACTGTTGCACAGGCTGCATGGAGTATGCTACTGGACATATCAAATCCCAGAATTGCTGATTTATTTTGTCAATTTTCTTCCGATCAGGAGTGGGTAGTTTTACGTGTTAAGCCACCCTGGGTAAGTGGACGGTCAATACCAGCCCCACATGCCCACAAGAGTCACAACACACGTTAATTAACCAATAATTCTTATACAAATACCCGAAGTTGTTGGCCTTTGGCTGCCCAATGATTACAGGTTTGTAAGTTGAAACTCAATTACTGTTTATTTATAACAAGAATAATGATTAAATATGCAGTGAATACAACGGGATAACGACAAACTAATACCCATTACCCACTTTAATAGTACCACACTCTCTCCATACACACAAGACAGCCAAATGCAGAGGGGTGGAAAGGGTAAAAATATAAGAGTCTTTGCTTCAAATGGTGGTTCTTCAGCATGCTTTCCTCACAGCATTAAAGCTTCTGGTTTACATCTGATATTGGTATTCTTTGGAGAGCCATTCATTCAATACAGCACTTACAAGCAGCAGGCTTTCTGGAGAGACGCTTTATTTCTATATCAAACTGGGCCTCCAGTTCGTGGTTCACATTGAGGCCTATATCTTTCTGGATACACACATAATTTTACATCAAACCTTGCTTTTAGCTCGTGGTTTGACATCAAGCCTCTGCAAGCTCAAGAGAATGCCAGCCCTCACTGTGACCCTATGGAGAGGATCAATTAGATCTTTTTGGTGTGAGTTAGTTATATTCTCCCATCCAGACTGCAGAATCAAACTGGAACCTCGTACTCTAAAAAACACTCCAGTGGGATCAAATCCAATCACCACCTGCTGTCGGGCAGAACACAGCCCTTTGAGCCAATTCATTGGCCACCGGCCAAATTAATCAATCATAGTCATCATTGATGTCAGCCAGCCTAAAACAGTACAGCCTTCTGGATCCTTCTGTTTGAATTAAAGATACAGGCTACCTTAAAGACACGTGTCCACAAATCGTCCATGAATCAAAAATGTAATGGCAAAAATAAAAGCAAGTGGAAATAATGGAACAAACAGGAAGACCCTCACAACATCCCTCAATCTCGGTAACACTGATGTCAATTGTAATGTTTTTGCTGCAATCAGCCAGGGGCAGGATTCTCCGTTTGGGAGACTTGTGTTGACACCGGGACTGAATTGCATGCAATTTCCGTTCCCATTGGGGCACTATTCAGTAAGAGATTCAGGACATGCACTCTGCTGGCGATATTCAGAGCAATTCCCAGCCCAGCGGGCGTTCAAACCGCTGGAACCGGAGTTAGCGCTAAAGAGCCTGGACGTTGGAGCTGTTTTTACATGCCCCACTTACCACTCTCTCACTGCAGCCACCAAGATGGCTCACAGAAGGCCTGTCCCTTGAGTTCGGGAGTCTGAGATGGACCCACAGCTCCATGCCAATGAGGAGAAGTGGGGGGGCTAGAAGTGTTCAGAGCAGGGCTTGGGTGATGCTGCGTGTGGTAGACGATGTGATTGACAGGGTAGTTCTATTGTTCCTGAGAAGACCTTTTTAATGGCCTTTTTCCATGTTAGTTTCTGCATAATTTGAGCTGTAGTTTGGATATTTATAGGCTGCAGCCTGTTTGTGTTCCAGCTTGGCCACATTTCCCATCACTCTTTGCAGATGGCCATTTTAGATGGCCACAGTGCTTTGGGATGTTGTAAAAAGTGCAATAATAAATGAATGACTCCATTCCCCACATCCCAGTTCTTGCCTCCCTCACCTTAAGAAATGTCTCATTCACTTTTTCAAAAAAAGCTGAGTTCTAATTTAATATAACCTGATTAATAAGCCTGTGCCTTGAGGAAAGACTGATGCTGATTTACAGTCTGTCTGACAATGCAAGTATACAGCAGGTACCAAGCTTAAATGATAGGAGATTCTGGGGAACAAATTTTTTTCTTGACTCCCTGTGGGTGGGTAGCATTGTGGGCCTCTGCATGTGCAGTGTTGCTCAATGATACAATTCAAGAAGCAGGTAGTCAGTATAGTATCGTTAGAAAGCGGTACAACATGAATGAAGTTCTCCGCAGCACCTCCATTCTATACGTAATATCCATTTGTGATTATATATGACTTCCACAATGACTTTCCTTTCATTTTTCATTTTAAACTGTTACATGCACCAAAACTGGCCTCAACACCACTGGTGTGGCTGATTTCTGCATGTCTTGCCTGTTTTAAACCGGCTTCGGCAAACTTACCGAGCATCCACCAGCTTCGTGGGATCCAGCAGCCTCCCCAGTGAGGCCGCAGCCGGGCACCATTCTGCACTGGTCCACACAAACATGGACCAGGCGGAACGGAACCTGGGGGGGTCTTCAAGGCTATCCGAGACCACACAATGGTCAGGGAAAGTGCAGGGTGGCTCCTTGGCCCTCCCCCTGGAACATGGGCACCTTGGCACTGCCCAGCTGGCACCTTGGCACTGCTACCCTGGCACTGTCAAGGTGCCCGAGTGGCACTGCTAAGATGGCAGGGGCATTGTCCGGATGCCAAGGTGGCAGCAAGAGTGCATGAGTGCCAGGGTGGCACTACCAAGATTAAGGAGCCATGCCCAGGAAAGGAAGGTGGAGGGGGCAAATTGAAGGGTGGTGTTTGTGCGGGGTAGGCAAGTAGGGATCTCTGGGAAGTTGGAGGGGTGATGGGTGTTGGTCCTGGAAGGGAGGGGGTGCTGTAAGGGGGTTTGGGGGGGGCTGAAGAGGGGGGACCCCCACGGAGCCCATAGCGGGATGTCCTCACTTGAAGGGTGTGGGTTAGTGGCCATATATGTGGGGGGTGGGGGGGTGACATGGCCCATGTATGGGGGTGACAGGGTCACTTAGAGATCGGGGCATCCTTTCAAGATGGCAACCCGATCTCTGAGTTCAGCTCCCAAGTGTTGAAAAAAATTTGAAGGGTGGGATTCTCCGGCCGCGCCTGCCCGGTGACTGTAGCACCCCGCCCAAAGTCAATGGACTTTTCCTTTGCCGCAGCTTGCCCGTGGTGATCTTGCGGTGGGCGGAGCAGAAGAAGACAGCCCTAAGTGTGGGCTAAACCAGTGAAAACCTGCCCAGGGCCCAAAAAAGTGACTAAGTGTAATTGAATAGCGGTGGGGAACCCGCCAGCAGAGCCAGCGGAAAACGTCCTGAAAAACCCGCCACAAATTAACTCCAAATTCGTTTGGGAGAATTGCTCCTTAAATTATATATTTATAATCACAAGTAGGCTTACATTAACACTGCAATGAAGTTACTGTGAAAAGCCCCTAGTCGCCACATTCCGGCACCTGTTCAGGTACACAGAGGGAGAATTCAGACTGTCCAATTCACCTAACAGCACGTCTTTCAGGACTTGAGGGAGGAAACCGGAGCACTCGGAGGAAACCCACGCCGACACGGGGAAAACGTGAAGACTCCGCACAGACAGTGACCCAAGCGGAAATTGAACCTGGGACCCTGGAGCTGTGAAGCAACAGTGCTAACCACTGTGCTATCGGGCTGCCCTACTAAATAAATTAAATATTTATGATCTAGCTGTTCGGCAGTGCAAAACTTCAGTTTCACTGAAAAAAGACATTTTGTCAAAGCTTTTCATTTGCACTCATCAGGACAATTACAAGTTTGTCAATGTCAGGGAAATAATGGGCTGGATTCTCCGCTGTCAGGATTCACCGTTGCGCTGGCAGCACACCTGTGTGAGAAGAGAGTGCTCTTGGTTAGCAAAAGTTGTCCAATTACAGAATCACATTGAATGTTGGACATTGTGACAAATTGCCTTATTTTTATTATAATAATCTTTGTTGTTATAAGTAGGCTTATATTAACACTACAATGAAGTTACTGTGAAAAGCCCCTAGTCACTACACTCCGGCCCTGTTCAGGTACACAGGGAGAATTCAGAATTTCCAATTCACCTAACAGCACATCTTTTGGGACTAGTGGGAGGAAACCGGAGCACCCAGAGGAAACCCACGCAAACACAGGGAGAACGTGCAGACTCCGCACAGTCAGTGACCCAAGCCAAGAATCGAACCTGGGACCCTGGCGCTGTGAAGCAACAGAGCTAACCACTGTGCTACCGTGCTGCCCAAATTTCAAATGTGTTCCAGTGGCAACAGTGCCACAATCAAATTCGAGGCAACATGTTTCTAGTGATGCAATTTACACCAAACACAGTGTTTTATTAGATGATACAAAGCACAGTTCACCCCTCTGCGCAACGATGAGTTCACTTCCATATGCTTGCCACTAATATCAATGTGCTGGTTAGGTAAAGGGCTAATAGAACCATGAAGGTACTGGAGCCCCCAGTACATTTCTAATGGAGGTTGAATCCATTTTGGAATGTTGCATTGATGCTGCAATGTTCATCAATGTGTTTTGTTTGAATTTCTCATTCGTTATATTTTTTGTTCCTGAAGGTACATGAAGCTTGGCACAAAGCACCCAGAGTCCAACACAGCTGGGAATGATATCTTTGCAAAGTTCTCAGCTTACATCAAAAACTCTAAGCCTGAAGCTAATGAAGGTAAGCAGAATGGTGGGATGTTGGCATTAATTTTCTGAGTATCAATTCAAACTATCAACTCCGAAACACACACACAATACACTCTAATCGTTGACTATGCTGAGTTTAATTTTACTCTTGAACAAGCAGTGTAGTTTGGTTATGGATTAAATTCTTGCATTTTGAGAGGGTGGATTTGGGATGTATTTATTGCCAGTGAGGTATTGGTCAAACTTTAGAATCACAGAATCATAGAATCCCTACAGTGCAGAAGGAGGCCATGCACCCATTGAGTCTGCACCAACCCGCCGAAAGAACACCCTATCTGGGACCACTCCCCTGCCTCACCCCGTCATCCCACCTACGCTGCACATCCCGTACCAGGCTCCCCGAACAGGCGCCGGAATGTGGCGACTATGGGCTTTTCACAGTAACTTCATTTGAAGCCTACTTGTGACAATAAGCGATTTTCATTTCGTTTCATTTCATCTTTGGACACTAATAAACAACATTGAAAAACCAGGGTATTAGGCTGAGGCTCATAGTGCAGGACAGCGCTAAGATTAAGAAGAGCAAAAGAGAAGTCAGTGAAATCAAGAAACTATGATGAAGTGATTCTAAGCTGTGCTTTTAAAGCTTCTAGATCAGGGTTTCCCAAACTGTGGGTTGTAATCCCCCATAGAGTCAATTAAATGAGATTTTGGGGTCACAAGTGACAGTAATGACTACTGTGGCGCCTAGACTGATTTTTGACAGCTGCGAAGCCCCTTTAAATGCTTGCTTTATTGTTGGTGGGCATGGCCTAATGGACCATAAGATAAAGGAGCAGAATTAGGCCATTTCACCCATCGAGTCTGCTCCGCCATTCGATCATGGCTGATGTTTCTCATCCCCATTCTCCTGTCTCCGACCCGTAACCCCTGATCCCCTTATTAATCAAGAACCTGTCTATCTCTATCTTAAAGGCCTCAGTGACTTGGCCTCCACAACCTTCTGCGGCAATGTTCCACCCTCTGGCTGAAGAAATTCCTCCTCATTTCAGTTTTAAAGGATTGTCCCTTCGGTCTGAGACTGTGCCCTCGGGTTCTCGTCTCTCCTACCAGTGGAAACATCTTGTCCACGTCCTCTCTATCTCGGCATCTCAGTATTCTGTAAGCTTCAATGAGATCTCCCCTCATCCTACTTAAACTCCATCAAGTACAGACCCAAAGTCCTCATCTGTTCCTCATATGACAAGCCCCTCATTCCCATGACCATTCTTGTGAACTTCCTCGGAACCACCCCCAAGTCCAGCACATCCTTCCTTAGATACGGGGCCCAAAGCAGCCCACCATATTCTCAATGGGGTCTGACCAGAACCTTGTACAGCCACAGCAGTGCATCCCTGCTCTTGTATTCTAGCCCTCTCAACATGAATGCTAACAACATATTTCCCTTCCTAACTGCCAACTGAACCTGCATGTTAACCTTAAGAGAATCCGGAACTAGGAATCCTAAGTCCCTTTGTATTTCAGATTCCCGAAGCTTTTCCCCATTTAGAAAATTGCCACTGCCTCTATTCTTCCTACTAAAGTGCATAATCTCACACTTTCCTACATTGTATTCAATCTGCCACTTCTTTACCCACTCTCCTAGCCTGGCCAGGTCCTTTTCAGTCTCCTCAATTCCTCAACCCTGCCTATCCATCTACTTATCTTTGTATCATCTGAAAACTTAGAAACAATCCTTCAGTTCCTTCTTCCAGATCATTAATGTATATTGTGAAAGGTTGTGGTCCCAGCACAGACCCCTGAGGCACACCACTAGTCACCGGCTGCCATCCTGAAAAAGACCCCTTTATCCCCACTCTCTGCCTTCTGCCAGTCAGCCAATCCTCTATCCATGCCAGTACCTTGTCCCTAACACCATGGGCTCTTATCTTAGCAGCCTCCTGTACGGCACCTTGACAAAGCCCTTCTGGAAATCCAAATAGATCTCGTATACTGGCTTTGCTTTGTCTAACTTCCTTGTTACTTCTTCAAAGAATTCTTTATTTTAATAAATTTAGAATATCCAATTCATTTTTTCCAATTAAGGTGCAATTTAGCGTGGCCAATCCACCTACCCTGCACATCTTTGGGTTGTGGGGGCGAAACCCACACAAACACGGGGAGAATGTGTATACTCTACACGGACAGTGACCCAGAGCCGGGATTGAACCTGGGACCTCGATGCCATGAGGCTGCAGTGCTAACCACTCTTCAAAGAAGTCTAACAGATTTGTCAGACATGACCTCCCCTTGATGAAGTCATGCAGTCTCTGCCCATTTTATCATGCTTCCATGTACTTCCAAGTCTCATCTTTAATAATGGACCAACGACCAAAGTCAGGCTAACCTGCCTGTAATTTTCCATCTTCTGCCTCCCTCCCTTCTTAAATAGCTGTCTTACATTAGCTATTTTTCAGTCCTCTGGGACCTTCCTTGACTCCTGAAAGATCACCATCAATGCCTCCACAATCTCCTCAGCTATCTCCTTCAGAACCCTGGGGTGTAGTCCATCGGGTCCAGGTGATTTATTCACCTTCAGACCTATCAGCCTCCACAGCACCTCTAGTGATGGCCATTACGTTCACCTCTGCCCTCTGACTCTCAAAGTTCTGGTATGCCACTGAAGTCTTCCACCGTGAAAATAGATGCAAAGTACCTATTCAGTTCCTCTGTCATTTCTGTGCTCCCCATTACCACTTCTCCAGCCTCATTTTCTTGTGGTTCAATGGCCATTCTTGCCTCTCTCTTACCTTTCACATATCGGAAAAAAACCTCTTGCAATCTTCTTTTATATTACTAGCTAGCTTACACATATTTCATCTTCCCCCCTCCTCCATTGCTTTTTTAGTTGTCCTCCGCTTACTTTTAAAGGCTTTCCAATCCTCTGACTTCCCACTACTCCTTGCTACATATTCTGAATGTTCTTTCTTTTGCTTTTCTGCTGTCCCAAACATCCCTTGTCAGCCATGGTTGCCTTGTCCTCCCCTTAGCATGTTTTCTCTTCCTTGGGATGAATTTCTGTTGTTCCTCCTGAATAACCCCCAAAAATTTCTGCTATTGCTGTTCCGCCATCTTCTCTGCTAGGTTCCATAATCAACTCTGGCCAACTCCTCCCTCATGTCTTTGTAGTTACCTTTATTCAACTGTAAAACAATTACATCTGATTCCAGCTTCTGAGGCAATTGCTGCAGTAACTGAAAGTTATGAATAGATAGGTGTTGTTTTTTGAAGAAACTCTTCCTTTCAGTCAACTCCCCAACTCTCAACTCCTCCCCCAAACCATTGAACAACACGAGTACCACCCAAATTTTCACTCTCGGCTCACACAAAAGATGAGGCATTAAAATGAGATCAACCTCGGAAAAAGTTTGGGAAGCACTGTTGTAGAGTGTGGGAGGAGTAAAAGACAGGGATATCTGGCATTCCACAGACTTGAGATTCTGAGAAAGAATAGTCGGAATAAGAGATTGTGCAGTGAAAATTGATTTTCACTGAACAGCAATGTAGGGACATGCAAAATGGTGCATTCCAAACTTTGAACTTCTCTCAATTGTTTATTCTAAGGAGCACTAATTGGCGAGCTGTTGATATTGGGAAGTAGTTGTGGAATGTAGCTGAGTAGAGGTTGCCTAGCAAATGACAAGTTACTCTGCAAGCATGACCCTGAACTTCCTGTCACTTGTCCGTTTGATTCTTGTTATAACCTGCTTGGATCCTATTGGCTGGGTCAGTTGGTTACTCCATGTTATTTGGGGAATATGAGCTCCCCCAATGAGAGGTCTGGGTGGGGCGTGCAATCATTAGCTGCACAGCTGCATAAAAAGAGCTGGCCAGTGTAGTACCAGCTAGAGAGGGAACCAGTAGTGAGCAACTGGCACTGTGTACACATTCTTGTAAATAAAGTTACTTTCTGCTTGAATCTCCAAACTCGTTCTGGATTCTTCCTGGCCATCACAAAAATTCCCTACCTTGCTCCCACTCTGTCCTTTCTGCCTGTGACCTGCTACAGTATCCCAATGAAATTCCATGCAAGAATGAGGAACATTGCCACATGTTTCACCGTGGCACTCTGCAACCTTCTGGACTCAATATTGAGTTCAACAATTTTAGATCATAACCTCTGGCTTCATCTTGTTTATTTCTTTGGCTGGTTTGGTCATGTCTCGTTTCTATCTTTAACCCTTTATGTTGGATTTACATGGCTGTTGTGTTTATTTACAGGGCTCATTATCATTGGCTTTTGGACCATAGAATATTTTGTTCTTTAATCTCTCCAGCCTTCTGCTCTAACCGAGACCTTCCCTTTACTTCTTCCTTCCCCTTTCCACTGGCTTAACACCTACTAAATATCTATCTTTCCCGACCTGAAATGTTGGGTTCTAGTTAGTGAAGGTTACTGGGCTCTTTCCCGCCAGCTGGAGAGCTGAGCACCTCTTTTAGGGACGGTTTGCTGTATTAAGTGCCACACAGGCACTTAAACTGGACAGCAGCAGGCCTACCCTGGAATCAAGGATCCTGATGGCAGAAGCCCCACCTGCAAGAGCAGTGGGCCAATCAGACATTGACAGTTCTATCGAATGCCAAAGCTGGATAACCGAAAATTCTCTCCAATTATGTATGGGCAAAACAAAACTCGGGGTTCTCCCCCCACCCCCCCCCCCCCCCCACTCTCCCCCGGCGATTTTCCGCTCCGCGATGGGCCGAGTGGCCGCCCATTTTCGGCCGGTCCCACTGGCGTAAATCAAACCAGGTCCGTACCGGAGGGACCTGGCTCTGGGCGGCCTGCAGAGTCCTCGGGGGGGGGGGGGGGGGATCGATCTGGCCCCAGGGTGGTCCCCACGGTGGCCTGGCCCGCGATCGGGGCCCACCGATCCGCGGGCGGGCCTGTGCCGTGGGGGCACTCTTTCCCTCCGCGCCAGCTGCTGTAACGGTCCACCATGGCCGACACGGAGAAGAACCCCCCCTGCGCATGCGCTGAGATGACGGTAATACACACTGGCGCTCCTGCGCATGCGCTAACTTGCGCCGGCTGGCGGAGGCCATTCAGCGCCGGTTGGCGTGGCGCCAACCCTGCCGGCGCCAGCCTAGCCCCTGTCCTCCGCACCTTCCGGGCGGCCCGACGCCGGAGTGGTTAACGCCACTCCTCGGCGCCGTTACGGCCCACCTCGCCGGTTAGGGGAGAATCCCGCCCCTTATCCTTGTCTTGAAATTCCTCTATGGCCTTGCCCCTCCTTACCTCTGTAACCTGCTCCAGCCCACAACCCACCAAAAATGTTTTAAAATGCACTTTTATGGGATGTGGGTGTCGCTGACTAGGCCAGCATTTATCGGACCTCCCTATTTGTCATCGAGAAGGTGGCAATGGCTTCTTGAACCTCTGCAGTCCCTGAGGTGTAGGTACACCCACAGTGCTGTTAAGGAGGGAATTCCAAGATTTGATCCAATGATAGTGAAGGAATAGCTACATATTTCCAAGTCAGGCTAGTGAGTGATTTGGAGGGGAATGTCCAGATGGTGGTATTCCCAATATCGGCAGTCCTTGTCCCATCTGTGCCAAGTGGCCGACCTTTGTGTCCCACGCCGCCCAACCTTCGCGACATGCACCACGTTCGCTTACCTTTAATGTGAAAAGGGAGCCTGCTTGCTCCTCACAATCTCACTTGAATCAGGTTCAAAAGAAGAGAGGTAAATGTGCATATCAGGTGCAGACTTCAGTCCGTTCCTTTGTGCCGACTTTATCTTTATGAAAACAGAAAATCCAACTTCACACATGGAGGTCACCATGAAGGGCAATAGCAACAAAATGCTTGTTTTACTCAGCATTGGATACTCCTGCATGATGCTACACCAGAATGCTGACAACCTTTGGGTATTTGGCATGTTTTTACTATGGTATTATAGGTCAGCGACAGCAGTGTTGTCTTTTAATTTGGAGTCAGCTGTAAGTTAACTGACTCTGGAGTCTCGACCTGTAAAGGAGTTTTTCACCCACCACTTCTCTATCAAAATCTGAAACTTCTCCTTTACCAGTACTTCCCTGCATAAAACACACATAGGGCTGGATTCTTCCAGAATGGGGCTATACCCACGCCAGCGTAAAAACGCAGACATTGCACTTCCGAGTTTCCTCTTCACGCAGCTTTGGCTGTGGATACGGGCCCCCGCACTTCCAGAGTCGAGTCCGCGCATGCACATGGCAGCGGCCTCCAATGGCCATACCGAGCGCCATGGCGAACTTGCACCGAGGATCCCTCCAGCCCGATCACTGCCCCGGCTGCCATAAGGCCCCGCTCCCCCTGTGCCGATCCCCTCGCCCCCCACCAGTGCGGCCGTGGACTGAGTCCGCAGCCGCCACGCAAGGTTCCCGACCAGCCATACGTGGTTTGAACCACATCGTCGGGAACTCGGCCTGCTGGGAGTGGAGTATCGCGGGGCGGGCCTCTGGCAATGGCCCCCCAGCTGCATGGCGCAATTCGCGGATATTCAGGGCCCGGAGAATCACCGGAGCGGCACCGGGCCCGATTCCATCATAAACTTTGATTCTCCGCCCCCGTGCCAAAGGCGATTTTGGCGCAGGGCTGCGGAGAATCCAGCCCAAGGGCTTTGGATCCTTATTTGCATTGGCACAATTGACAAAACCATACCTCAAGAAATCTGCTTTGTCCCAAAGTTAGGTTTCTGCTTAGGTTCGCCCCCCCCCCCCCCCACCTCCCCCACCCCACCTCCTCTGCAAAAAGAACACTGGAGCGGATGGAGCTTGAAAACCAGCATGCAGACTGGTGGTGCCATTTTTAGCGCCTGCCCACCTCTGTGCCTGGCAATGGAGAGAGCTCAAAGTCCTGCTCACCAATTGATTCTAATTCTCAGCCTCGACCTGACCTGACGACATTTGGCAGCCCAACCCACCCTGACTCGATGGCAATCGCAAGCTAACTAATGTGCCAGTGGCAGCTCTAATCTGATTGTATACACTTATACGATAGGAAGACCAAGATAGCAGATGCGGGGAAACACCATCACTTCTACGTTTCCAACCAAGTTGCACATGATCCTGACTCAGATATATCAACATTACTTTATTGTCACTGGGTCACAATCCTGAAACGCCCTCACAAACAGCATAGCGGGAGTATCTTTGACACTTGGATTCCAGCACTTCAGAAAGAAGGCTCACAACCTCTTTCTCCATATGGATGGACAATGAATGCTGACCTTGCCAGCAATGCCATATCCCAAAATAAGATAAAAGGATTTGCGTGAACTTATAACTGATAAAGCTGTTGCTGTTTGTATTAATAGGATGGACAGACATTAGAGATAACATTTTTGGTATCTGTCTTTTAACAATATGAATACAATAAATACACTGAAGCGAATGAACATGTAATGAAGCTCAAGTTAGGTTTAAACTAAAACATGAAGAGTACTGGCTTGCACAAAATACAGGGTTGATGATTCCTGTGGGGAGTAGTGGAACATGATTCTGCAGGGATTGAGGAGGCGAATGCCAGATGTTTTTTTTCTTATTCCTGTATGAATAAATATATCTTCAATTTCTTTTTTCTGAAGTAAATGACCTTAAAGTTAAATGAAAAATGTAAAATATTTTGAATGAATTGAACCTAATCTGAGCACCCAAGCTCACACCAGTCACGTAGTGTGGTAAGCAGTGAGTTTTAAAGAGTGCAGTAGGTTAAAGAACACATCAGTTTCTGAAGTCATGCAAGACTGAGCTCATTTCCTTACAGTCACTGGCTGGCTTCTTGGAAATGGAGACAATGGAGTTATTGAAGCCACTTCAATCCCCGCTCTGATTCGCGACTAGGCTAACAGGGCTGCTGAAAAAAAGAAAACATACCATCCCATGGAGATTAGTCATTGTACAGCTGGGGCTGACAATTCACTTCAGTTCTCTCAGTATTAATATCACTTTTCTGAATAAATACATTGCCCAAACCGTGAAAGTGAGCATGAGCAATTCATCATCACCTCATTAAAAAAGTACTTGGATATTTCAGGACATTGAAATATTATTTCGAAACATCTGTGCGTATAATGCAACCTGTGGTAGGATTTTTCTATCATCTCTGTCTTTTGTTTCGTTGCTTTGACAAACACTATTTTAAAATCTAGCAAAAGAAAGTTGGGTCGAGGTTCATTACAATGAATTAAGAGCCACAAAAATAATCACATTTTTTTTATATGAAGGGTGAGATAATGCTGTATCAATACTCACACTCAGTGGTCCCTCCTCTCATTTCTAAGCCACTCGGGGAATGGAGTTTTCTGTATACAGTATGATGCTCACTATTGTTGTTATATAGTCACTACCCCATTCCGTTCACCTTTGAAACTTACCGGGTGAGATTCTCCGGTATCCGGCGGGCAGGCCGTACCGGCGCCAAAGAATGGCGTGAACCACTCCGGCGCGGGCCGCCCGGAAGGTGCGGCATCCTCCGCACCTTCGTGGGCTAGACCGGCGCTGGAGTGATTGGCGCCGCGCCAACCAGTGCTGAAGGGCCTCTGCCGACCGGCGCGAGTTGGCGCATGCGCAGGAGCGCCAGCATGTTCCCAGAACAGCAGGCGTGATTCTTGCGCATGCGCAGTGGGTTTCTTCTCCGCGCTGGCCATGGCGGAGCCTTACAGCGGCCGGCGTGGAGGGAAAGCGTGCTCCACGGCACAGGCCCGCCCGCAGATCGGTGGGCCCTGATTGTGGGCTAGGCCATCGTGCCCGCCCCCCCCCCCCCCCCCCCCAGAGGACTCCGCAGGCCGCCCGTAGAGTCAGGTCCCGCCGGTACAAACCTTGTGTAATTTACGCCGGCGGGACTGGCTGAAAACAGGCAGCCGCAGCCCCTTCGCGGAGTGGAGAATCGTCGGGGGCGGCGCTGCCAACGGCCCCCGATCGGCGCAATTCCTGCCAACCAAAAAAACGGCGCCCGGAGAATTCGGCGTCTGGGCGGGATTCACGCCGGCTCCCCGGCGATTCTCCGGCCCGGTGGGGGGGTCAGAGAATTCCACCCATCGTGTCTCTTCCATGGTCCCCTTTAACTCACCTACTTTACGGCAGCTAGTGCTGTAAAAAGGGGGCGTGTCCTCCTTCACTCCACTCCTTTTATACTTTTCAGCCTCACATGGCCTGAATCAGGAGTAAGGGGTGAGACAGGGGCTTTGGTTTTCAAGTGAAGGTAAGTGGCTATGAAGTGGCGATCCACCACTGACTGCCGCTCCAAGGAAGTTATAGGCAATTATCTCTTTAAGTGACAAATTTTCTCTGATAACACTCTTGGGACATTTTACTATGTTGAAAGAGATGAATGACAAGTTGTTATTGCTTTTATATTTTAGTTCAAATCGCTATTATCAGGCATCAAACTTGAGGCCTGTTCTATTCCTGATAATGCAATTGTCCTGTTCGCGGGGTCCAAAAATGTAATGAGCAATGGGGCTGATACAAATGGTAAGTTGGACCCAATTTCAGGATCCCAGCCCCCGTTCCGTAAGCATCCAGTTTTCACTGGCACAGCAGACGGATGTATATAGCGAGCCCACACCCTGCACCCCCAACCTGCCCAGATCCATTGCGGGGTAGGCATATCTTAGCCACTCTTAATTTCCATCGAATTATTCCAGCTTCTCCTAACCCATGGTTCACAACCCCTCAGAGGAGTTATGAACCATAGTCTGGATTCAGAATCTTTTGAAAGGTAACTTCACAATATTTTAACCATGCTGCCTGATGCACGATCAATTGCACAAAGACTTGAGTTGGGTACAACTGAGGCTTTATTGCTCTAAGATGTGTGGCCTCCCACAGCAGCTGGCAATATGGCTGCAGCATGGAGGACACACATATTTATACTCCGCCTACTGGGCGGAGCCAGCAGGCAGGGGCTACCAACATACCTGTAGTACAGGTCCTACCATACATCACCTAATAGAGGTGCAACAGTGCTTTACCACATTCACCCCCTGTTAAAATTGAGTCTGGCGGCGGTGGTGGAGAACTATATACAACAAATGGTTTCCTTTTTACATTTACATTTACATTTGATAGAGAGAAAAAAAATGACTTTTGCAGTCCAGCGGACCAGTTAGAGGTTTAACCGGTCCGGGGCCTTGATGTGCCGCTGGGAGCGACGTAGTGGTGGCGGCGATGCCGATGCTGGTCTGATGTCCGGAACCTCCGGGAGTGTGCCAAAATCCTCTTCATCCTCGGGCGTGGGCAGGCGGAGGACGGATGGTCCTGATGGGGTTAATGCCGGGGGAGGGGAGGGTGGTGCCGGGCCGGGGGTGTGTGTGTGTGTGTGACCTGCTGGTGCCAGGTCCCTGAGGGAGACAGTATCCTGGCGGCCATCGGGGTACGCCACGTAGGCATACTGGGAGTTTGCATCGAGCAATTGCACCCTTTCCACCAACGGGTCCGCCTTGTGGAGTCGGATGTGCCTACAGAGCAGAAAGGGTCCTGGAGCTGCGAGCCAAGTTGGGAGCGACACCCCGGATGTGGACTTCCTGGGGAAGGCAAAAAGGCGTTCATGGGGTGTGTTGTTAGTGGCGGTGCACAGTAGTCACCGAATGGAGTGTAGTGCATCAGGGAGGACCTCCTGCCAGCGGGAGGCCGGGTGGTTCCTGGACCGTAGGGCCAGTTGGACGGCCCTCCATACCATTCCATTCTCCCTCTCTACCTGTCCGTTTCCCCGGGGGTTGTAGCTTGTCGTTCTGCTGGAGGCGATAACGCTGCTGAGCAGGAACTGACGCAGCTCATCACTCATGAAAGAGGATCCCCTGTCACTGTGGATGTAGGTGGGGAAACCGAACAGAGCGAAGATTGTGTTGAGGGCTTTGATGATGGTGGCAGACGTCATATCGGGGCATGGAATGGCGAAGGGGAATCTGGAGTATTCATCGACCACACTGAGAAAATACGTGTTACGGTCGGTGGAGGGGAGGGGCCCTTTGAAATCCACGCTGAGGCGTTCAAAGGGGCGGGAGGCCTTCACCAGGCGTGCACGGTCTGGCCAGTAAAAGTGCGGCTTGCACTCCGCACAAACCTGGCAGTCCCTGGTGATTGTCCGTACTTCCTCGACGGAGTAGGGCAGATTGCGGGCCTTTATGAAATGGTACAACCGTGTGACTCCTGGGTGACAAAGACTGTCGTGCAGGGTCCGGAGTCGGTCTACCTGTGCGCTGGCACATGTACCTCGGGATAGGGCGTCTGGGGGCTCGTTGAGCTTACCGGGGCGATACAAAATCTCGTAATTGTAGGTGGAAAGCTCGATCATCCACCTCAAGATCTTATCATTTTTGATCTTGCCCCGCTGTGTGTTATTGAACATGAAGTTTACCGACCGTTGTTCAGTGAGGCGTGTGAATCTCCTGCCGGCCAGGTAATGCCTCCAATGCTGCACAGCTTCAACGATAGCTTGGGCCTCTTTTTCGACGGATGAGTGCCGAATTTCTGAGGCATGAAGGGTGCGGGAAAAGAATGTCACGGGTCTGCCTGCCCGATTGAAGGTGGCGGCTAGGGCGACGTCTGATGAGTCGCTCTCTACTTAAAAGGGCAGTGTCTCGCCTACTGCATGCATCCCGGCCTTGGCGATATCAGCTCTGACATGGGCAAAGGCCTGTTGTGCCTCGGCCATCAGGGGAAAATGGTTTGACTGTATGAGTGGGCGGGCATTGTCCGCATAGTTTGGGACCCACTGAGCGTAGTATGAAAAGAACCCCCGGCAGCGTTTGAGGGCCTTGGGGCAGTGGGGGAGGGAGAGCTCCATGAGGGGGCGCATGCGGTCGGGATCGGGCCCCAGAACTCCGTTCTGGACCATATAACCGAGGATGGCTAAACGGGTCGTGCTAAACACGCACTTCTCCTTGTTGTAGGTGAGGTTTAGGAGAGTGGCGGTGTGGAGTAATTTGGCAAGGTTGGCGTCCTGGTCCTGCTGATCCTGGCCGCAGATGGTGACCTTGTCTAGGTACGGAGACGTGGCCCGCAAACCGTACCAGTTGACCATTCGGTCCATCTCCCTTTGGAAGATGGTGACGCTGAAGGGAACACGGAGGAAGTGATAGAGGCGGCCGCCCTGCCATGAAGGCAGTGTATGGACAGACCAATTTACGAATGGGGAGCTGGTGGTAGGCGGATTTGAGGTCTACCGTTGAGAAGACCCAGTACTGTGCAATCTGATTGACCATATCAGATATGCGTGGGAGGGGGTATGCGTTGAGCTGCGTGTACCGATTGATGGTCTGGCTGTAGTCCACGACCATTCTGTATTTCTCCCCAGTTTTAATTACTATCACTTGGGCTCTCCAGGGGCTGTTGCTGGCCTCGATGATGCCTTCCCGAAGCAGCCGCTGGACCTCGGACCTGATGAAAGTCCTGTCCTGGGTGCTGTACCGTCTGCTCCTAGTGGCAACGGGTTTGCAATCTGAGGTTAGATTTGCAAAGAGGGAAGGCGGATCGACCTTTAGGGTCGCGAGGCCGCACACAGTGAGGGGTGGTAGGGGCCCGCCGAATTTCAGGGTTAGGCTCTGGAGGTTGCACTGGAAGTCCAGGCCGAGTGGCAGGGCAGCGAAGAGGTTAGGGAGGGCGCAGAGGCGGAAGCCACTTAATTCTAAGCCCTGGACCGTGAGTGTGATCGTACAGTACCCCCGGAACGCCACGGAATGGGATCCAGAGGCCAGTGAGATTTTTTGGTTGGCGGGGTGTACCGCGAGGGAGCAGCGCCTTACCGTATCTGGGCGGATGAAGCTTTTGGTGCTCCCGGAGTCCAGCAGGCAAGAGGTCACGTGTCCGTTGATTTTAACGCTGGTCGATGTGGAGGCCAGGTTGTGCGGACGAGACTGGTCGATGGTCACTGAGGCGAGTTGTGGTTGGTCGTCGCTGGTGTCAGATGATGGAGAGCCCAGGGGGCACAGGTCCTGGAACGCTGGCGATGCCCATGTGCCATGGGGGAGACAAGATGGTGGCGCCTAAAGATCTTGAGGAGGACAAAATGGCGGCGCCCATGGGCCGCACGTGCCGGGGGTTGAACAAGATGGCGGCGCCCATGGGCCGCACGTGTTGCTCGGAGGGGAAGATGGTGGCGTCCACTGGCCACGCTTGGTCTGAGGGGGAGAAGATGGCGGCGCCCACTGGCCACGCGTGGTCTGAGGGGGAGAAGATGGCGGCGCCCACTGGCGGCACGTGGTCCAGGGAGGTGAAGATGGCGGCGCCCATTGTCCGTAAACGAGTGGGGTGGGGGCGATAGCGGCGACTGCGCGGGCCTGGCACACCGCGGCGAAGTGCCCCTTCTTGCCACAAGCCTTACAAAGGGCAGCGCGGGCCGGGCAGCGTTGGCGGGAGTGTTTCTGCTGGCCACAAAAGTAACGTCAGGGACCCCTGGGGTTCGCTGGCTGGCACATGGCGCAGGCGTATTGGCTGGGTAAGGCCCCCGCTGGGGCGGCCGTCTGTGGGGTCCACGATGTGTAGGAGGGGTGGGCCGTGCGGCTAGGGCTGTATGCCTGAACGTTGCGCGAGGCGACCATCATAGAGAGCGCTAGTTTCTTTGTCTCTGCGAGATCGAGCGTGGCCCCTTCTAGCAGTCGCTGGCGTATGAGGTCCGACCCAAGCCCCGTAACAAACGCGTCCCGCATAAGGAGGTTTGAATGTTCCGTGGCCGTAACGGCCTGACAGTCACAGTCCCGGACGAGTGGGATTAGGACCCGCCAGAAGTCTTCTATGAACTCACCAGGGAGTTGAGAGCGAGTGGCGAGTACGTGCCTGGCGAAGAGCGTGTCCGTCTTCTGAGCGTAATTCTCTTTGAGAAGCGTCATGGCTTCGGCATAGTTCGGCGCATCCTAGATTATCGGAAAGACGCTGGAGCTCAACCTTGAGTACAGGATCTGTATCTTCTGAGCCTCTGAGACAGGGCTGGGTGCCGAGTTGATGTACGCCTCGAAACAAGCTAGCCAGTGTTGAAAGTCCATTTTGGCGTAGCTTGAATGCGGATCCAGCTGCAGGCAATCTGGCTTGATACGGAGGTCCATCTTTTGTAAATCTTAGAGCAATAAATTGATGCACAATCAATTGCACAAAGACTTGAGTTGAATACAACTGAGACTTTATTGCTCTAAGATGTGTGGCCTCCCACAGCAGCTGGCAAAATGGCTGCAGCATGGAGGACACACATATTTATACTCCGCCTACTGGGCAGAGCCAGCAGGCAGGGACTACCAACGTACCTGTAGTACAGGTCCTACCATACATCACCTAATAGAGGTGCAACAGTGGTTTACCACACTGCCTCCATGTCAGCTCAATGTCAATACCCTGTCCCCCACCCAGCCCCTAAATCCCTTATAGATCCCATGCTAACTTAATACCAACTTATGCCCACCCCCAGTAACTCTTCATATCTTACATGGCAACTCATAGCACTTCCATTCACCCAGTTTATACTATGTAAAGAACCAATGAATCCTATAGTAACAGTGGTGTGAGTGAAACTGCTTGGAAAATAAATCATAATTTTTTCAAAAGAAAAACTGGTATTCTTCAAGCTTATGAAATGAAATGAAATGAAAATCACTTATTGTCACAAGTAGGCTTCAAATGAAGTTACTGTGAAAAGCCCCTAGTCGCCACATTCCGGCGCCTGTTCAGGGAGGCTGTTACGGGAAACAGACCCGTTACGGGAAACAGACCTTATCAAACAGACCATTAAATTACTGGTAACAGATACTGTAAGCAAGTGAACCCTATTAACCCTATTAACCTTGTACAAGTAAGCATTGCTACATTGACAAATGAGATCACAGAAAAAAAAACTTATTAGAAACTCATAGAAATGCCAATAAAGAGAAGAGCAGCAGGTGGGAGAACGCAGAGGTTTGAATGTACCAGGACTGGAGTGCGGAGGTGGCGAAGAAGAGGGCCGGGTACAATCGGGCGAAGGCGGTGCTGCACAGAAAGGGGGTGAAGTTTGGCATGCTGCAGCTGGCGCGACTGTGGGTCACCTACAAGGACCGGCACCATTATTTTGAGTCTCCGGAGGAGGCGTGGGCCTTTGTTCAGGCTGAGAAACTGGACACAAACTGAGGGTCTGGATGGTTGTCGGGGATTGCTGTTGGGGTGTTACACTTTGAGGGGGGGTTCTTCGCTCTTATTTCTGTTTGGTTCGATGAGGGTGGTTAGGGTGGGTTGGGCACTGTTTTGGTTGGGTCTGTCGGGTGGGCTCTTGGAGGGGGGTAAGTAAATGGAGTAGGGGTGGATGGCCGGTAGGGGGGATGGGGCCCCACGGGGGAGGGGGAGGCCCGAGTCGGGGGTGAGGGTACTGGGCCCGTAAAAGGAGCTGCGACAGAGGAGGCGGGGCTGGGCAGGTGGAAAGCTTGGGCTTTTTCCCGTGTTGCAGGCTGGAGGGGGCGGGGCCGGGGCGGGGAAGCGAGGGTTGTTTCCCGCGCTTGGGATGGAAGGGGGAGGCGGAGAGCCTGTGGATGGGTAATGGAGGAGGAGGGTTTGTCCCATAATGGAAGGAGTCGAAGGAGAGGCGGGAGTAGCCAGGGTCAGCAGGAGTCAGCTGACTTGCGGGAGTGCAATGGGGGGAGTAAAGCAGTTAGGAGGGATCCTAGCTTGCGGGGGGGGGAGGAACCGGGTTGCTGCTGCTATGGTCAAGGGGGAGCTGGAGCGGGTAGAGGGGGTTGGGACGGGGGTCTGCTGCCGTGGGGAACGGGCCGGGCGTGGGGGGCAGGCGCGTGGCTGGTCAAGAAGGGGTTATGGTTAGTCGGCGGGGAAGGGGGGCGGGTAGCCCCCAGATCCGGCTGATAATCTGGAATGTAAGGGGACTGAACGGGCCGGTCAAGCGGGCCCGGGTGTTCGTGCACCTGAAGGGGCTGAAGGCGGATGTGGTCATGCTCCTGGAGACACACCTGAAGGTGGCAGACCAGGTAAGATTGAGGAAGGGGTGGGTAGGTCAGGTGTTTCACTCAGGGTTGGATGCCAATAATCGGGGGGTGGCGATCTTGGTGGGAAAGAGGGTGTCGTTCGAGGCGTCGAGCATTGTGGCAGACAATGCCGGTAGATACATAATGGTAAGTGGTAAGCTGCAAGGGGAGAGGGTGGTACTGGTCAATGTGTATGCCCCGAACTGGGACGATGTGGGTTTTATGTGGCGCATGTTGGGTCGGATCCCAGACTTGGAAGTGGGGGGCCTGATAATGGGGGGAGACTTTAACACGTTGGATCCGGCACTGGATCGCTCCAGGTCTAGGACGGGTAGGAAGCCTGCGACAGCTAAAGTGCTGAGGGGGTTTATGGACCAGATGGGAGGGGTGGACCCTTGGAGATTTGCAAGGCCGGGGGCTAGGGAGTTTTCATTCTTCTCACATGTTCATTAGGCTTATTCTCAGATCGACTTCTTTATTATGAGTAGGGCGCTGATAGCGAGCATAGAGGATACCGAGTACTCGGCGATAGCCATTTCGGATCACACCCCACATTGGGTGGACCTAGAGCTGGGGGAGGAGAGGGACCAGCGCCCGTTGTGGCGCTTGGAGGTGGGGCTATTGGCGGACGAGGAGGTGAGTGAGCGGGTCCGAGGAAGCATAGAGAGATACCTGGAGGCCAACGATAACGGGGAGGTCCGAGTGGGGATGGTATGGGAGGCGCTGAAGGCGTTGGTTAGGGGAGAGCTGATCTCCATTAGGGCCCACAAGGAGAGGAGAGAGCAGAGGGAGAGGCTGGTAGGGGAGATGGTGAGGGTAGACAGGAGGTATGCGGAGGTGCCGGAGGAGGGACTGTTGACGGAGAGGCGTAGCCTCCAGGCCGAATTCGACCTGTTGACCACCAGGAAGGCGGAGGTGCAGTGGAGAAAGGCCCAGGGGGCGATGCATGAATATGGGGGAAAGGCAAATCGGATGCTGGCGCATCAGCTTCGGAAGCGGGACGCAGCTAGGGAGATCGGGGGAGTTAACGGGAGTGTGGTACGGAGTGGGGTCTTCAGGGACGTTTATGAGGAATTGTATCGGTCCGAGCCCCCACGGGAGGAGGGAGGGATGGGCCGCTTTCTGGACCAAGTGAGGTTTCCGAAGGTGGAGGAGGGACTGGTAGCGGGATTGGTGGCCCCGATTGGGCTGGAGGAGCTGGCCAAAGGGATAGGGAGCATGCAGGCGGGGAAGGCACCAGGGCCGGACGGTTTCCCGGTCGAATTCTACAAGAAATATGTGGATCTGTTGGGCCCGTTGCTAGTTAGGACCTTCAATGAGGCAAGGGAGGGGTGGGCTTTGCCCCCGACGAAGTCCTGGGCACTGATCTCCTTGATCCTGAAGCGGGACAAGGATCCCCTGCAGTGTGGGTCTTACAGGCCGATTACATTGTTAAATGTAGATGCCAAGGTGCTGGCGAAGGTCTTAGCCACGAAAATTGAGGATTGTGTGCCACAGGTGATCCACGAAGACCAGACGGGATTCGTGAAGGGGAGGCAGTTGAACGCGAATGTGCGGAGGCTCCTGAACGTTATTATGATGCCGGCGAGGGAGGGGGAGGCAGAGATAGTGGTGGCGATGGACGCTGAGAAGGCCTTCGATAGGATCGAGTGGGGGTACTTGTGGGAGGTGCTGAAGAGGTTTGGGTTTGGGGAGGGGTTTGTCAGGTGGGTTAGGTTGTTGTACGAGGTCCCGATGGTGAGTGTGGCCACGAACAAGAGGAGGTCTGAGTACTTTTGGTTGCATCGAGGGACGAGGCAGGGGTGCCCCCTGTCCCCCCTGCTCTTCGCACTGGCGATTGAACCCCTGGCTATGGCACTGAGGGAGTCGAGGAACTGGAGGGGGTTGGTGCGGGGTGGGGAGGAGCATAGGGTGTCGCTCTATGCGGACGACTTGCTGCTATATGTGGCGGATCCGGTGGGGGGAATGCCAGAGATAATGAGGATCCTCAGGAGTTCGGGGATTTCTCAGGGTAAAAGCTCAACATGGGGAAGAGCGAGTTGTTCGTGGTTGACCCAGGGGACCAGGAGAGGGGGATTGGCGAGCTCCCACTAAAAAGGGCGGAGAGGAGCTTCAGGTACTTGGGGTCCAGGTGGCCAGGAGCTGGGGGGGCCCTACATAGACTGAATTTCACGAGGCTGGTGGAGCAAATGGAGGAGGAGTTCAAGAGGTAGGACGCGTTGCCGCTGTCCCTGGCGGGTAGGGTGCAGTCAGTGAAGATGACGGTGCTCCCAAGGTTTTTGTTCCTGTTCCAGTGCCTCCCCATGTTTATCCCGAAGGCCTTCTTTAGGCGGGTCAACAGGAGCAAAACGGGATTTGTGTGGGCGCGAGGGACTCCGAGGGTGAGAAGGGTGTTCCTGGAGCGGAGTAGGTATGGGGGGGCTGGCACTGCCCAACCTCTGTGGGTACTACTGGGCCGCCAATGCAGCGATGGTGCGCAAGTGGGTGATGGAGGGGGAGGGGGCTGCATGGAAGAGGCTGGAGACGGAGTCTTGTGAGGGTTCGAGTCTGGAGGCGCTGGCAACGGCGCCGCTGCCACTCCCTCCAATGAGGTATACCACGAGCCTGGTAATGGCGGCTACCCTCAAAATCTGGGTACAGTGGAGGCGGCACAGGGGATCGGTACAAGGGTTCTTTAGGCGGTGGCAACCGTTCTTGGACTTCCTGGCAGAACGGTAGACAATGGTCAGCAGGAGCAGCAACCCGGGGTGGGGGGTGGGGGGGGGGGGTTCTATTTTATTTTTGTTTATTTACCCTGGAGGCTCTGAGGGGGTGTACATATTTGCTATGTTTGCTTTGTGTTAACTCGGGGTGTTAATTTATTATTTATGTATAAGGGGGAGGGGGGCACGGGGGTTGTTTTACTTTGTTCTGTATTTAATTCTATTGGGTTTCTTTTTCATTCTGTTGTTGATATTTTGTGAAAACCCTAATAAAAATTATTTTAAAAAAAGAAACTCATAGAAATGTCAATCGAGCAAAGTGAACACTTTGTATGTTCTGCCTGTGTTTGCGTGGGTTTCCTCGGGGTGCTCCGGTTTCCTCCCACATTCTAAATATGTACAGGTTATGTGGATTGGCCATAATAAATTGACCCTTAGTGGTCAAATGTTAGGTGGGATTATGGGGGTAGGGCGGGGGAGTGTGCCGAGGTTGGGTGTTCTTTCAGAGACTCGGTGCAGACTTGATGGGCCGAATGGCCTCCTTCTGCACTGTAGGGATTCTGTGATTCCACGATTCTCTGCACCTGTCTAAACAAACTCACTCAAGTAATCCTTTTCTAAGAGGGCCTAGACTTTGTCCCAGAAATCGAGGTAGCCCTTTTAACCGCTTTGGCCATCCCAGTGGCCTTCACCAATCTTCTACTGGGAACGTCAGACCGAAGTCGTTTCACTCGAACTTCCCGGAAGGAAAAGAACACATAAAGTGCATTTTCCACCTCGACATGGCTGCCAAGTGGGAAAATTCCCAATTTGAGCTACCAGCCTCTGAGCTAAAATCTGCCCTTGTAACCTGAACAAAAGGCTCATTAAAAGTTTGAATTATTGTAATGATGAGAAGATGTTCTCATTATATGATCCCATTGCCTAAGCAATGTGTAACGGGAAAAGCACCAAAATACAACAGACTTGTAGGGAAGACTTGAGTTCTTGTTGTTCAAAGCAATGTATCTCTTAGCTGCTCATTGTTTCTGTATAGTTTTGATTTGGTTGAACGAAGGGAGTTAAAGAAAATTCTTGGTGTCTTCCTACAGTTTTGTAAAGCTGCTGATATGTCCTAGTTATGTAACTGGCTGGGTGTATGAGTGTGGATAGTTCTTGGGGAATCCTAGTCTGTGTAGGCAAGTGCATTTGGACAGGTTCACATGAAAGAGTGCTGGTTAGCTCAGTTGGCTAGATAGTTAGCCTGTTGTTTAGAATAATGCCAACAGTGCAGGTTCAATTCCTATTCTGGCTGAGGTAGACTTTGGACTTGCCTCCTCTCCCTGCCTGAGAGTGGAAGGCAATGGCAAACCAGCACTAATGAAAACAGCTCAGGATGAAGCATCAGGTTGAAGCATCAATGAGCTGAACACCTACCTGCTTTCAGGCACATGACATGCAAGAGCATGGATTTTCAAACATCTGGTTAGATACTTTCTGGAAGGATTTTCCAAGAGGGAGGTCATCTCGTTCTATTTAAATGAATTCAATATGGGTTCTCGTCATTGCATGGTGTGCGTCCTATTATGTCACTGGTCAGGGGTGTGGACAATCAAATAGGGAACTCCTGCCATCATGAGAGCCATTTTAAGGCTCCCCCTCCATTCGCCGACCCTGCTGCCATTCCTGCCCGCTGAAACATTGGCGAGTGGAACACCCCCCGACCCCCAAGATTAAATATCTTGCGAGCCCAGTGGTTGTGAAAGGCCTCAGGCATACTGATGGGTGGGCACCCTTTGATCCCTTCCCAGGACCAAGGGCGGTCAGAAGGTGATAGTTTTTGCCTTTCTTTACACTAGGACTATTCTCTGACTATCAGAAAGTTGATTAACATCAACATTTGTCACTGCACTTAAGCAAAGTAGTTTTCAAGGTCATGTCACACTATCATTTCTAAGTAATATGAGATTGAAGCAACATGAACCGCATCATGAAAAACAGCAAATTAATGTTTTCATGAAATATATTTCAGCACCGACTAGATGAATGCCTCAAATGTAATCTGTATGGAAGCTGTCTATTTTCAAGGGTTAGAGCTTAGCCCAATAATGATTGGCAGAATGAGTTCACAAATGTAAGCAAAGCCAAATCCAGTTTTTTGCATTGTTATATTAAATGTACAGTACTTGGAAGACTTCCGGTTGCGGCGATGCGGAGCTAAGCCGCACGATTCGTCAACTCCCGCTATTACGGACTTTCGGGCACTTTAGAGGAGCCCCAACGGGAATTTTTTGAAGACGTTCCGTGGGGGAAGGGAAGAGTGAGGTCCCCCTTCACCTTTTATGGACCGGACCAGAAGCGAAACGGCCAAAAAAGCGGCATTGGAGCAGTGGGAGAAGCGAGGGAAGATAAACAAAATGGCGGCGGCCGGGGACAAAGCGGAATGCGGGCCGGAGCTGCAGGAGTTCATCAAGCGCTGCTTTGAGGAGCTGCGGAAGGAGATGCTGGCACCTATGCTGTCAGCGATTGAAGGACTAGGGATGACCCAGAAGGCCCACGAGGTAAAGATCCAGGAGGTGCAGAAGAAAGTCAATGAGAATGAGGACGAGATCTTGGGCCTGGCGGTGAGAGTGGAGGAGCACGAGGTGGGTGGGAAGATTCGAAGACCTGGAGAACAGGTCGAGGAGAAAGAATCTGCGGATCCTGGGTCTCCCTGAAGGAGTGGAGGGGGCCGATGCCGGGGCATATGCGAGCACAATGCTCGAGTCGATGATGGGCGCGGAGGCCCCTTCGAGGCCTCTGGGGCTGGATGGGGCACACCGGGTGCTGGCGAGGAGGCCCAAGGCTAACGAGCCGCCAAGGGCAATTGTGGTGAGGTTTCACCGTTTCACGGACAGAGAGAGGGTCTTGAAGTGGGCCAAGAAAGAGCGGAGCAGCAGGTGGGACAATGCGGAGATCCGAATATACCCTGACTGGAGCACGGAGGTTGCAAAGAGGAGAGCGGGTTTCAACCGGGCCAAGGCGGTGCTGCACCGGAAAGGAGTGAGATTCGGAATGCTGCAACCAGCGGATTGTGGGTCACATACAAGGATCAACACCATTATGTCGAAACGCCTGAAGAGGCGTGGACCTTTATTCAAACCGAAAAGTTGGACTCAAACTGAGGGTTTGTGAGGGTGGGGAGGATGTTTGATGGTTGTTGTATATAGGGTGTTAATCACACGCAGGAAATGTTACATGGGCTGGGGGAGAGAGGGGGATGGCGATGGGGGAAAAGAGACAAGGCCGCGACAGGAGCTGCGCCAGAGGGGGCAGGGTAGTCTTAGGAAAGTACGGTTTTTTTTCCCGCGCTAGGGAAGAAAGGCGGGAGGGGGAATGGAGGAACGCACACTGATTGGGAGACTCCCACGCGGGATGTCAACGGGACAGCGGGGGAAGCCGGGGTCAGCAGGTGTCAGCTGACTTACGGGAGTGATATGGGGGGAGCAAAAAAGCTAGACATGGGTCTAGCGGGGGGAGGGGGGGGGGAAGGGGGGGGAAAAAGGGTTTCAGCTGCACTGGCCGAAGGGGAATGGGACACAGAAGAGGTGATCGGGGCGGGGGTCTCCCGTCTGGGGGACTGGATGGTGAGGGCGGCGCGGGCACGGGACTGGCCCAGAAAAGAAGATGGCTATTTGGCAGGGGGGGAAGAGAGGGAGGAGCCCCCCAATCCGGCTGATAACGTGGAATGTGAGAGGCCTGAATGGGCCGGTAAAGAGGGCCCGAGTGTTTGCGCATTTAAAGGGACTGAAGGCAGACGTGGTCATGCTCCAAGAGACACATTTGAAGATAGCGGATCAGGTCAGGTTAAGAAAGGGATGGGTAGGACAGGTATTCCATTCGGGACTGGACGCGAAGAACAGAGGGGTGGCAATATTGGTGGGGAAGCGGGTGTCGTTTGAGGCCAAGAATATCGTAGTGGACAACGGAGGGCGATATGTGATGGTGAGCGGTAAGTTGCAGGGAACGTGGGTGGTATTGGTAAATGTATATGCCCCGAACTGGGATGATGCCGGATTCATGAAGCGCATGTTGGGGCGCATTCCGGACCTGGAGGTAGGAAGCCTGATAATGGGTGGGGATTTCAATACGGTGTTGGACCCAGCACTGGATCGCTCCAGATCTAGGACCGGAAAGAGGCCGGCGGCGGCCAAGGTGCTTAGGGGGTTTATGGATCAGATGGGGGGAGTGGACCCGTGGAGGTTTGCCAGGCCGCAGGCCAGGGAATTTTCTTTTTTCTCCCACGTGCACAAAGCCAACTCCCTGATAGATTTTTTTGTTCTGGGCAGGGCGCTGATCCCGAAAGTGGAGGGAATGGAGTATTCGGCCATAGACATTTCAGATCACGCCCCGCACTGGGTGGAACTGGAGTTGGGAGAGGAGAGGGACCAACGCCCGCTGTGGTGGTTGGATGTGGGACTGCTGGCAGATGAGGAGGTGTGTGGGAGGGTGAGGGGATGCATCGAAAGGTACTTGGAGGTCAACGACAACGGGGAGGTGCGGGTGGGGGTGGTATGGGAGGCGCTGAAGGCGGTGATCAGGGGAGAGCTAATCTCCACCAGGGCTCATAGGGAGAAGATAGAGGGCATGGAAAGGGAGAGGTTAGTGGGGGAGATTTTAAGAGTGGACAGGAGATACGCAGAGGCCCCTGAGAAGGGATTACTTGGGGAAAGGCGACGTCTCCAGACGGAGTTTGATCTGTTGACCACAGGGAAGGCAGAGGCACAGTGGAGGAAGGCGCAGGGGGCGACCTACGAGTATGGGGAGAAGGCGAGTCGGATGCTGGCACACCAGCTCCATAAGAGGATGGCAGCGAGGGAAATAGGTGGAGTCAAGCATGGAAGGGGAGCCACGGTGCAGAGTGCGACAAAAATAAACAAGGCATTCAAGGCCTTCTATGAGGAGCTGTACAGATCCCAGCCCCCAGCGGGGGAAGAGGGGATGAGACGATTCCTAGACCAATTGAGATCCCCGAGGGTGGAGGAGCAAGAGGTGGCTGGTTTGGGGGCACCAATTGGGTTGGAGGAGCTGAGCAAGGGTTTGGGGAGTATGCAGGCAGGGAAGGCCCCGGGACCGGACGGGTTCCCGGTGGAGTTCTACAGGAAGTACGTAGACCTGTTGGCCCCGTTACTAGTGAGGACCTTTAATGAGGCAAGGGAGGAAGGGACCCTGCCCCCGACAATGTCGGAGGCGACGATTTCTTTGATCCTAAAGCGGGACAAGGACCCACTGCAATGTGGATCGTACAGGCCGATCTCGCTCCTCAATGTGGATGCTAAGTTGCTGGCAAAAGTGCTGGCCACGAGGATCGAGGACTATGTCCCGGGGGTGATCCACGAGGACCAGACGGGATTTGTAAAGGGCAGGCAACTAAACACTAATGTGCGGCGCCTCCTAAACGTGATAATGATGCCATCGGTGCAGGGAAAGGTGGAGATAGTGGCAGCTATGGACGCGGAGAAGGCCTTTGACCGAGTAGAGTGGGAGTACCTCTGGGAAGTGCTGCGTAGGTTTGGGTTTGGGGGAGGGTTTATCAGCTGGGTTAAGCTCCTTTACAGAGCCCCGGTGGCGAGTGTGGTTACGAATCGGCGGAGGTCGGAGTATTTTCGACTGTACCGTGGGACGAGGCAGGGGTCCCCCCTGTTGTTTGCATTGGCGATTGAACCCTTGGCCATATCATTGAGGGAGACTAGGAAATGGAGGGGGGTGGTCCGAGGGGGAGAGGAGCATCGAGTGTCGCTTTATGCAGACGATCTGTTGCTGTATGTGGCGGATCCAGTGGAGGGGATGGTGGAGGTCATGCAGACTCTAAGGGAGTTTGGGGATTTTTTGAGCTATAAGCTTAATGTAGGGAAGAGTGAACTTTTTGTAGTACAGGCAGGGGACCAAGAAAGGGGGATAGGCGATCTACCGCTGAGGAGGGCGGAGGGGAGCTTTCGGTACCTGGGGATCCAGATAGCCAGGAGTTGGGGGGGGCCCTACATAAACTGAATCTGACGAGGCTGGTGGAGCAGATGGAGGAGGACTTCAAAAGATGGGACATGTTACCGCTCTTGCTAGCGGGTAGAGTGCAGTCGGTCAAATTGGTGGTCCTTCCGAGGTTTCTCTTTGTGTTTCAGTGCCTTCCCATCGTGATCACCAAGGCCTTTTTTAAGAGAGTAGGCAGGAGCATTATGGGGTTTGTGTGGGCGAGTAAGACCCCGAGGGTAAGGAGAGGATTTTTGGAACGCAGTAGGGACCGAGGAGGGTTGGCGCTGCCGAACCTAGGGAGCTACTACTGGGCAGCAAATGTGGCCCAATGATGATCCGTAAGTGGGTAATGGAGGGAGATGGGGCGGCATGGAAGAGGTTGGAGATGGCGTCCTGCAAAGGAACGAGCCTGGGGGCGCTGGTGACGGCACCGCTGCCGCTCTCGCCGTCAAGGTACATCACGGGTCTGGTGGTGGCAGCAACGCTAATGATCTGGGGCCAGTGGAGACGGCACCGGGGTGCAATGGGAGCCTCGGTGTGGTCCCCGATCAGGGGTAACCACCGGTTTGTCCCGGGGAGGATGGACGGGGGGTTTCAGAGCTGGCATCGGATGGGGATTAGAAGAATGGGGGACCTGTTCATTGATGGGACGTTTGCGAGCCTAGGGGCACTAGAGGAGAAGTTTGAGATACCCCCGGGAAATGCTTTCAGATACATGCAGGTGAGGGCGTTTGTAAGGCGGCAGGTGAGGGAATTCCCGTTGCTCCCGGCACAGGAAATTCAAGACAGGGTGATCGCAGGCGTATGGGTGGGAGAGGGCAAGGTGTCGGCAATATATCAGGAGATAAAAGAAGAGGGGGAAGCGTTGGTAGAGGAACTGAAGGGTAAATGGGAGGAGGAGCTGGGGGCGGAGAATGAGGAGGGGCTATGGGCTGATGCCCTAGGTAGGGTTAATTCCTTCTCCTCGTGTGCCAGGCTCAGCCTGATACAATTTAAGGTGGTTCACAGAGCTCACTTGACGGGGGCGAGGCTGAGTAGGTTTTTTGGGGTAGAGGACAGATGTGGGAGGTGCTCAGGAAGTCCGGCGAACCATGTCCATACGTTTTGGTCATGCCCGGCACTGGAGGGGTTCTGGAGAGGAGTGGCGGGAACAATATCTCAGGTGGTGAAAGTCCGGGTCAAGCCAAGCTGGGGGCTAGCACTATTTGGAGTAGTGGACGAGCCGGGAGTGCAGGAGGCGAAAGAGGCCGGCATTCTGGCCTTTGCGTCCCTAGTAGCCCGGCGTAGGATCTTGTTGATGTGGAAAGAGGCAAAGCCCCCCAGCGTGGAGGCCTGGATAAACGATATGGCAGGGTTTATCAAGTTGGAGAGGATAAAGTTTGCCTTGAGAGGGTCTGCGCAGGGGTTCTACAGGCGGTGGCAACCGTTCCTAGACTATCTCGCGGAGCGTTAGAGGAAGGTCGGTCAGCAGCAGCAGCAACCCGGGGGGAGGGGGGATGTCCTGTGAAGGGGGGGGGGGGGGGAGAGGGGAAGGGGGGGTCTGCCTAGAGGGTATTTGAGCAAGAGAACACATGAAAGATCTGGAAAACTGGCATGTACGGGAGGAAGCCAGTGTACTAAGCTCTATAACATATCGTTTTATCATGTATATATCTTGCTATGTGCGTTTTCTTTCTATTTTGTTACTGGGGGTGGGGGGGGGGGTTGTTTGTAAGGGTAAGAATTGACTTGAGGATAAATTTCCCTTCTTATAGTTGATTCAAGCAGCCAGTTCCCAACTCTTGCTGCAACCTCACCCAGTATTTGAATCTCTGTGGGTAGATTGAGTGGAGTTGTGCGATAAACAGAGGCAGATAGCTCCAAAGCTGCATATTTTATTATTCGTTTGGTTCTGTACACACAAGCCACTTTAGGAATGTCACTTCAATGTCATCAGATATACAAAAGGAACAATGACTTGCATCTAAGTATAGTATCCACATTTATAACACCAGCCACTGTGGACAGCCCAGGAAGACGTGAGTGAATCAAATCCCAGCAACATAAAGAACTTGTACTTGCTTTGAAAATATAACTCACATGAACAAGCAATAATAAAAATGATTAGAAAAATGACAGTATAGCATAACATGGTGACATCTGTCTGAGAGTGCAGCTGAAATATTAAAAACAATTGAAATATGTATGTTAATCAAAATGAACACCAAAAGCTTTTTTAAAATTTAAAGTACCTAATTCATTATTTTTCCAATTAAGGGGCAAATTTAGCGTGGCCAATCCACGTACTCTGCACATCTTTGGTTTGTGGGGGTGAGACCCACGCAGGCATGGGACAAAAATTGGCAAACTCCACCCGGACAGTGATCGAAACCGGGTCCTCGGTGCTTTGAGGCAGCAGTGCTAACTACTGCACCAACCTACCCCCCTATTAACATCTAAAGCTATGCTTGCCTTGAGACTATCTCTACGACGATTTTCTGTATTCTTTTTAGTGAAAGCCCATCCTATAGGCTACGTAATTTCCATCAGTAATTTGTATATATCCAGCAATTTACCCATAGAAAAATATCTTAGGCACTTCCGGTTGCGGCAGGGATGAGCTAACCGCACGTTTCGGCGGCTCCAGCTCCGACGGAACTTCGGGCTCTTTTAAGAGCCCCAACGGGGACGGCCGTAAAACCCGGTGCGAGGCGCGAGGGAAGGGAGTCCCCCCCGAAAGACGGAGGGAAAAACCGGCGGCGGCGGCTGCAGCCCGAAGAATCTGCAGCCAGAAGATCAGAGGGAGTGAAACAAAATGGCGGCGGAGAAACCACAGGTGACATGGGGGCCTGAGCAGGACGAGGTGGTGAGACGGTGCGTGGACCTGCTGAAGAAGGAGGTAATGACCCCGTTGTTACAGGCAATTGAGGGGCTTAAGGAGACTTTAAAGACCCAGGAGACGGAACTTCACGTGGTGGAGCAGAAGGTGTCAGGTATTGAGGACGAGGTCCTGGGCCTGGCGGTCAAGACTCAGACGCACGAGGCACTTCATAAAAAGTGCGCTGACAGGATTGAGGCCCTTGAAAATGGAGCGCGAAGGAAGAACCTTAGGATACTAGGTCTCCCGGAGGGTGTGGAAGGAGTGGACTGTGGAGCGTACGCAAGTAAGATGCTGAGCTCACTGATGGGTGCTGAGGCCCCTGCGGGCCCCATGGAGGTGGAGTGGGCAAATCGGATCCCGGCGAGAAGACCAAAAGCGGGAGAACCACCGAGGGCGATAATCGTGCGATTCTACCGCCTTAAGGACAGAAAAGAGGTCCTGAGATGGGCCAAAAAGGTGCGGAGTAGCAGATGGGAGAATGCGGTGGTAAGGATCTACCAGGATTGGAGTGGGGAGGTGGCGAGAAGGAGGGCGAGCTTCAACCGAGCCAAAGAGGTTTTGCACAAAAGGAAGGTGAAGTTTGGGATGCTGCAGCCGGCAAGCCTATGGGTCACGCAGCAGGAGAAACACTATTATTTTGAGACGGCGGAGGAAGCATGGTCCTTCATCAATGAAGAGAAACTGGACCGGAACTGAGGGACTGATGCTGCAGGGAACTGTTATTGTTGTTATTATTGTTTTTGTTAATGGGATGGTGAAAGTTAAGCGAGAAGTAAACAGGGAAGGGGGGGGGACACTGGGGAAATGTGGGCGCCAGTGAGGGGGGAGAGGCGGGACATAGTCAGAGAATGGGGAAGGAGAGGGGGAGGGGAAAGGGAGCTGCGCCTTAAGAGGCGGGACAGGTAAAGGGATGTACCCGCGCCAGAAAGAATAAGGCGGGAAAACAGGCGCAAGGCGGATGGGAGTTCCCTCACGCCGGGAGGGCCGAGGAGCGAGCAGGAGTAGCCGGGGTCAGTTGAAGTCAGCTGACTTACAGAAGTGATATGGGGGGAGCAATCAAGCTAGATAGGGATCTAGCGGGGGGGGGGGGGGGGGGGGGGGGGGGGGCAACTGGGTTGCTGCTGCGGAAATCCAAAAGGAAATGGCTAAAGAGAAGGTGGTCGGGGGCGGTATGCGACGCTGGGGGAGCGAGCGGGAGCGCGGAGGCGGGATATGGGACTGGCCTAGAGAAGGTAATGGCTAGTCGACACGGGAGGGGGGCAGGTAGCCCCCCAGTGAGGCTGATCACGTGGAACGTGAGAGGCCTGAATGGGCCGATAAAAAGGGCCCGAGCGCTCGCGCATTTGAAAGGACTAAGGGCAGACGTGGTTATGCTCCAAGAGACGCACCTAAAGGTGGCGGACCAAGTTAGGCTAAGGAAAGGATGGGTGGGACAGGTGTTCCACTCAGGACTGGACGCAAAGAACAGAGGGGTGGCCATTTTGGTGGGGAAACGGGTAGCATTTGAAGCAAAGAACATCGTAGCAGATAGTGGAGGTAGATATGTAATGGTGAGTGGTAGGCTGGAGGGAATGGAGGTCGTGTTGGTTAATGTGTATGCCCCAAATTGGGACGATGCGGGGTTCATGAGACGGATGCTGGGGCGTATTCCGGACCTGGAGGCAGGAAATTTGATTTTAGGAGGGGACTTCAATACGGTGCTGGACCCGGGGCTAGATAGATCCAGCTCAAGGACTGGAAGAAGGCCGGCAGCAGCCAAGGTACTTAAGGGGTTTATGGACCAAATGGGGGGAGTGGATCCATGGCGATTTCTTAGACCCAGGGCTAGGGAGTATTCCTTCTTCTCCCACGTCCATAAAGTGTACTCCCGGATAGATTTTTTTGTTTTAGGAAGGTCGTTGATCTCTAGGGTGGAAGAAGCTGAATACTCAGCCATAGCGGTTTCGGATCATGCCCCACATTGGGTGGACCTGGAAGGAGGAGAGGACAGGGAGCAGAGAACACTCTGGCGATTAGATGTGGGACTGATGGCGGATGAGGGAGTGTGTGCAAGAGTGAGGGGGTGTATCGAGAGATACCTGGAGGTCAATGACGACGGCGAGGTCCCTGTGGGAGTGGTCTGGGAAGCACTAAAAGCGGTGGTCAGAGGAGAGCTGATTTCTATTGGGGCCCACAAAAGGAAAACAGAGGCCAAGGAAAGGGATAGATTACTGGGGGAGATTTTAAGGGTGGACAGGGAATTTGCAGAGACCCCGGAGGAGGAGCTGTACAGGGAGAGGAGATGACTCCAGACCGAGTTTGACCTTCTGACCACCAGAAAGGCGGAGGTACTGTGGAGGAAGGCACAGGGGAGGAGGTATGAATATGGGGAAAAGGCTAGTCGCCTGTTGGCGCACCAACTGCGAAAGAGGGCAGCAGCGAGGGAGATAGGAGGAATTAGGGATGAAAGGGGAGACACCGTGCGAAGGGCAGGAAAGATAAATGAGGTGTTTAAGACCTTTTATGAAGAACTGTATAGGTCTCAGCCCCCAGAGGGAGAGGAGGGGATGCGGCAGTTCCTGGACCAGTTGAGGTTCCCGAAAGTGGAGGAGCAGGCGGTGGCAGGCCTGGGGGCGCCGATTGAGGTGGACGAGGTTATTAAGGGACTGGGAAGCATGCAAGCAGGGAAGGCCCCGGGGCCAGACGTGTTCCCGGTGGAATTCTACAGAAAATATGTGGACTTGTTGGCCCCGTTGTTGGCGAGGACGTTCAATGAGGCCAGGGAAGGGGGGACACTACCCCCGACAATGTCGGAGGCGATGATATCGCTAATTTTGAAGAGGGACAAAGATCCGATGCAGTGTGGGTCCTATAGACCTATTTCACTATTGAACGTGGACGCCAAACTGCTAGCAAAGGTGCTGGCATCGAGGATAGAGGACTGTGTCCCAGGGGTGGTGCACGAAGACCAGACAGGGTTCGTAAAAGGGAGACAATTGAATGTTAACGTGCGACGGCTATTAGGGGTGATAATGATGCCCTCAGTGGAGGGGGAGGCAGAGATAGTGGCGGCAATGGACGCAGAGAAGGCATTTGATAGGGTGGAGTGGGAGTATTTATGGGAAGTGTTAAGGAGGTTTGGGTTTGGGAACGGATTTATTCGCTGGGTTAGACTACTTTATGGGGCACCGACGGCAAGCGTAGTTACAGGTCGACATAGATCGGAATATTTCCGATTATATAGGGGAACAAGACAGGGATGCCCGCTGTCTCCATTGTTGTTTGCGCTGGCAATTGAACCTCTGGCCATGGCGCTGAGAGACTCCAGGAAATGGAGAGGGGTGACTAGAGGGGGAGAAGAACACCGAGTTTCGTTATACGCGGATGACCTATTGCTATACGTGTCGGACCCAGCGGGGGGGATGATAGAGGTTATGCGAATCTTGAGGAGGTTCGGGGAATTTTCGGGGTATAGGTTAAACATGGGGAAGAGTGAATTATATGTGATACATCCAGGGGACCAGAATAGAGAGATAGAAAGCTTACCGCTAAGGAAAGTGGAAAGAAACTTCCGATACTTGGGGATTCAGATCGCTAGGAGCTGGGGAACCTTGCACAGACTTAATCTGACACGGCTGGTAGAACAAATGGAGGAGGACTTTAAGAGGTGGGACATGCAGCCTTCATCGCTGGCGGACAGGGTACAAGCAATTAAGATGATGGTCCTCCCGAGGTTCTTATTTGTATTTCAATGTCTCCCTATTTTAATCACCAGGACCTTTTTTAATAAAATAGATAGGAGCATTACGAGCTTTGTGTGGGCAGGGAAAGTTCCGAGAGTAAGGAGGGGGTTCCTTCAGCGCAGTAGGGACAGAGGAGGACTGGCACTACCAAACTTGGGAGATTATTATTGGGCCGCCAATGTGGCAATGATACGTAGATGGATGATGGAGGGTGAGGGAGCGGCGTGGAAAAGGCTGGAGAGAAGGTCCTGTAAAGGGACGAGTCTAGAGGCGCTGGTGACGGCGCCGCTACCGTTCTCACCGAAAAAGTACACCACGAACCCGGTGGTGGCGGCAACACTGAACATATGGGGACAGTGGAGGCGACAGACAGGGGTGCGGGGAGCCCTGGTGGGGTCCCCTATCAGGAACAACCATAGGTTCACCCCAGGAAGAATGGATGGAGGATTTCAAAGCTGGTACCAGTTGGGAATTAGGAAGGTGGGAGATTTATTCATAGATGGGACTTTTGCGAGCTTGGGGCACTGGAGGAAAAGTATAAGTTACCCCGGGGGAATTTCTTGAGATATATGCAGGTGAGGGCGTTTACTAGACAACAGGTGAGGGAATTTCCGCGGCTCCCGACACAGGGGATACAGGACAGGGTGCTTTCAGGGGTGTGGGTCGGAGAGGGCAAGGTGTCAGAGATTTATAGTGAGATGAGGGAAGAGGGGGAGGAGTCGGTGGGCGAACTAAAAAGAAAGTGGGAAGAAGAATTAGGGGAGGAGATAGAGGAGGGTATGTGGGCTGATGCCCTAAGCAGGGTAAATTCCTCTTCCTCATGCGCCAGGCTTAGCCTGATTCAATTTAAGGTGCTACATAGAGCACACATAACGGGGGCAAGATTGAGCAGGTTCTTTGGAGTGGAGGACAAATGTGGGAGGTGTGGCGGGAGCCCGGCAAACCACGCACATATGTTTTGGGCATGCCCGGCACTGGAAGGGTATTGGAAGGGAGTGACGGGAGTGATTTCGCAGGTGGTGAAGGCCCGGGTCAAACCAGGCTGGGGGTTAGCTCTATTTGGAGTTGCGGAAGAGCCGGGAGTGCAGGAGGCGAAAGAGGCCGATGTCGTGGCCTTTGCGTCCCTCGTAGCCCGGCGCAGGATCCTACTCATGTGGAAGGAGGCGAAACCCCCCGGACTGGAGGCCTGGGTAAACGATATGGCGGGGTTTATTAAACTGGAGCAGATAAAGTTTGCCCTGAGGGGATCGGCTCAAGGGTTCACCAGGCGGTGGCAGCCATTTCTCGACTACCTAGGGGAACGTTAGAGGGAAGACGGATGACCAGCAGCAGCAACCGAGGGGGGAGGGGGGGAGGCAGTTGAGTATAGGTCAATAGAGTACGAGGTTTTGTTACTTGTATATTATTACTACTATTATTATTATTGTTAAAAAGTTAAAAAATTTCTGTTTTGTTACTGTTATCGTTTCGCTTGTTTGGGGAAAAAAATTTCAATAAAATATATTTTTTTTTAAAAAAGAAAAATATCTTAAAGCATGATGCACAAGCAAAATCTACATTGAGCAAAAAGAGTAATGAGAAAGGATAACCCAAAGTTAAATCAGAGGTTGGTGGAGATGTGCTGGCTACAATCGTGGAAGAGTTTAACAAAACGATGACAGTCCCTCTGAACTGGAGTACAGGAGAAAGACATTGGAAGAGAATAGTGTGGTATTTTAATTCATTCTTAGTATGAGCATGTCACTGACATGGGCAGTATTTATTTATTTATTTTTATAAATTTAGAGTACCCAATTATTTCTTTTCCAATTGAGGGGCAATTTAGCGTGATCAATCCACCGAACCTGCACATCTTTGGGTTGCGGGGATGAAATCCACGCAGACACGGGGAGAATGTGCAAACTCCACACGGACAGCGACCCAGGGCCGGGATTCGAACCCGGGTCCTCAGCGTGGTAGGTAGCAATGCCAATGGCCAGTATATATTGTCCATTCCTAATTGCTCTCCAGTAGGTGGCGTGAGCCATCTACAACTGAGTGGCTTGCTGGGTCATTTAAGAATCAACCACATTGCTCTGGATTTGGAGTCACACGTAGGCCAGACTGAGTCAGGATAGCAGATGTCCTCCCCTGAAGGGCATTAGTGAACCAGATAGCTCTTTGCAACAATCTGATAGTTCCATGATCATTATTAATGATCCCACCATTTTATTCCAGATATATTAATGAAATAAAAATTCCAAGAGGTGCCATGGCTGGATTTGAACTCATGACTGCAGACAGGTCTCTGGATTGCTGTTCTGATAACAGCACCACTATACTACTTCAGTAGCCAAGGGAGAGTCCGGAAAGGAGAGTCGAAAAATGATTTATTTCCAAACGAAAGCATTTACACGCAACAGTCTAAGTCCCAGCCGGGACTATTCTGCAGCTCGACTCGTAACTGGCTTTTATGGCAATGAATCTAACACACCCTCCGCCGATGGGCCTCTGCCCCTCAGCGGGGAAGCTAGTATGCCACGAGACTCACTGGGAGATTAATCGTGTCATCCCTGTAGACTCACGCGGATTATAACATTTCTTCCCGTCGAAAACCGAAAGTCCCTCTGAAGAAGGGAGTGCAGGAGGACGTAAGTTCCTCTTTGCCCGTGGCTCCACCTCCGGCGGCTGCAGGGCAGGGTCGGGAGGTGTCGGTGAATGTCATTTACGCGATGACCATCTGGGGTTACTGCTGGTGACTGATCCCCGGTAAGGTCGCCCCGGAAGCCTCGTATGCCTTTGTCTCCATCTTGGAATCCAAGTCCATCACTCTTCCATCTCGGTGTCGGGGCTTCCAACGAACGACACCCCCAGCCCCCATAGCTGAAAGATGGTTCTTCTGGTGGGGCATGTTCTAACACTGGTCCCCTTTTCCTGAGGTGATCTAAGTGCTTCCGCACTGTCCGTTTGTTAGCCTTTATTTGGTATGAGACTGGTCCGGTCTGTTGTACCACTGTCCTGGGAACCCAAAGAGACCCATCCCCAAAGTTTCAAATGTACACAGTGTCCCCTGATTGGAAACCTCTGGTCCTCGTCCGCCTGCCTTGGCCTTGCCCCTACAAGTCCTCACCAGGTTGCACTCCCTCACCAAAATCGGGGAATGTGAGGCTGAGGCGGTCCTGGCCCCCCGGCCCACCAACAGTTCTGTTCTGGCGTTGCTACACCGGTCGAGTAACTGAACGACAGCCAGCCCTTCGTTTTCAATTTTTAAAAATGTTTTTTATTAGGTTTTTAACAATTTACACAAAATATACGAGATATAAACCAAAACAACAGACCATGTATCAACACCCTCAACAAACCCCAACTGGCCAAAAATATAACCCCCCCAACCTCCTGATGACAGCTAACAGTGACAAGGGGTGGGATTCTCCGACCCCCGCCGGTCGGAGAATCGGCGGGAGGCGGGGGGGGGGGGGGGGTATGAATCCCGCTCCCGCTGGCCGCCGAATTCTCCGGCACCGGAAATTCGGCGGGGGCGGGAATCGTGCCGCACCGGTCGGTGGGACCCCCCGAATTCTTCGGCCCGCGATGGGCCAAAGTCCCGCTGCTGTAATGCCGGTCCCGCCGGCGTGAATTAAAACACCTCCCTTACCGGCGGGACCAGGCGGCGCAAGCGGGCTCTGGGGTCCTGGGGTGGGCGCGGGGCGATCTGGCCCCGGGGGTGCTGCCACGGTGGCCTGGCCCGCAATCGGGGCTCACCGATCCGCAGGCGGGACTGTGCCGTGGGGACACTCTTTCCCCTCCGCGTCGGCCATTGCCTCCGCGAAGGCCGACGCGGAGGTGACCCCCTCGCGCATGCGCGGGGATGACGTCAGCAGCCACTGACGCTTACGCGCATGCGTGGTCTTCCGCCGGCCGACGTGGTGCCATTGGCCCCAGCTTCCATGCCAGCCGGCGGGACGGCAACCACTTTGGTGCGGGCCTAGCCCCTAAAGGTGAGGGCTTGGCCTCTAAAAGTGCGGAGAAGGTTCACGCCACTCCATCCTGCCGGGACCCCCCGCCCCGCTGGATAGGGGAGAATCCCGCCCCAGATCCTTAAAATGCAATATAAACAGACGCTATCTCCGATAGAATCTCCCCTCACCATGAACTTTACCTTCTCAAGATACAAGAACTCCATTAAATCACCCAGTCACTTTGCAGTACTGGGCGATGCCGCCTGACTCGAACTGAACCCGCGGCCCCTGCATCAACTCCATCTCCAACGGGTGACCGTTCACCTGGACAGGAATCCTGATGGGGGCGACTCGTGGCGTGGCTATGGAGTTGCATACACTCAGCGTCATCAGGATGTTCTAAGTGGAGGGTCCTGGTTCTGGGCTGGCGTTTCCCTCAGGCAGGACGGCTTGTTTGCTGGCTGACCTGTGGTTTCCTATCCCTGTGGTTGTGCGGGCCGCACGGCCTTGGATCATCCTCCATCAGTTCCGGGGAGGTGTCCTGCCTGGTTGCAGCGGCCCTTGGCCAACAGTTCTGGTTCCGTCGGTGTTTGGGCCAGAGTAGGATTCCAAAGGTCCCAGTGCTAGGGGATGCTGTTCACCAGAATGGAGCGGGGGGTGGGGGGGGTGCATCCTACACTGTTTACCTCCATCCCTGGCATCCCTTGGAATTCCTGGACTCCCTTCTCTGCACTCTGCCATGAGACGGAGATCTCAACGGCCTTTGTCAGGTCTAGTAATTGTTCAGCTCGCAATTTTCGCTGGGTTGAAATATTATTTACTCCACATACCAGCTGGTCCCTAGCATTTCGGGTTGGGATGGCCTACAATCACAAAAGCTACAGTAGTTTTCACAATCACACCAGAAACACGATAACGGACTCCCCTGGGGTTCTCTTGGCTTTATTAAATAAGTACCTCTGTACAATGATTGACAGCTTGGGGTCGTAGTGATTTGTCACGAGCGCCACTAGCTCTTCAAAAGTCTTGGAGTCTGGGGCCGCGGGGTATATTAGGCTCTTTTTGATGCTGAAAGTGGAAATCCACAGGCAGTCAGAAGAATTACCATCTGGCAATCATCCCCAATGATAGTGTCACTTTTTAAAAAAGCATGTATACTCCACGTACTGAGTCCAGTCCTCTACACCCGCATCAAATGCACCGAGTGTGCTAAAGAGCAGCATTTTCAAAAAGGTGCAAACCTTATTCCGACGCGAGGAGAGCTGGTTGTGTTCAAATGGCTCGCAGCGCCGACTGTAGTTCTGATTTATCCTCATCACCAATTTAGTAGTCAAAAAGTTTAAAAAATATTTATTTCCACAAAGGAAGTATTTACATGCAACAGTGCAAGTCTCAGCTGTGACTCCTCTTTAACTCAGCTCCTACCTGGGCCGGCTTTTATCGCAATGAATCAACCAGCCCACTGATGGGCCTCCGCCTCACGAGACTCATGGGGAGATTAATCGGGTCATCACCCTAGATCTCATGGGGATTATAACAGCTACTATCCATGGCCACACAGTGGTTAGCACAGTTGCTTCACAGCTCCAGGGTTCCAGGTTCGATTTCCGGCTTGGGTCACTGTCGGTACGCAGTCGGCACGTTCTCCCCGTGACTGCTTGGGTTTCCTCCGAGTGCTCCGGTTTCCACCCACGGTCCAAAGATGTGCAGGTTCGGTGGATTGGCCATGATAAATTGCCCTTAGTGTCCAAAAAGGTTAGGTGGGGTTGTTGGGTTACGAGGATGGGGTGAGGTGTGGGGTGCTCTTTCCAAGGGCCGGTGCAGACACGATGGGCCGAATGGCTTCCTTCTGCACTGTAAATTCTACGATAATATGCCAAAACTGGTAGAGAAGGGCCGTGGTCATACTGAGGGGGCATGTCATTTGCCACTTTAATTAAGGCAGTTTCAGTGCTATGGCAGTGGTAGATACCTGATCCCAGAGATTGAAATGTGAGTTGTAGGATAGATGTGTACAGATTGGGGAAACAATACGTTCAAGGGCTTCAATATTCTATCGTTCAAATGCATGTAGTTGATAAATGAATAGCTATGTTTGTCACCTTTAGAGACCCCAATCTATGAACAGGTTATTGTTCTCCTTACGTTCTTGGAAGCAGGAAAAGACAATTAGATCAAATATGATGTTACAACCATACCTTTCCTCTTCTTCACAATACCTTGCAGTGCCATCTCTCTCTCTCTGCCTCTCTCAACACACTTAATTACTTCTTGAACTCATATATACAGTTTGCTGTAAAATGGGGAGGTATGAATACAGTATATCCACAATAAAGCATTACCAGTAAAAATATTGTCTGAAATTAGGAAAACATTATGTAATTTCACTATTTTATATGTACTAAACCCTTCAGGCTTTATACATATAAAATATGATTTCATTTCAGCTTCACGTAGGAGTAGCGTCATTGATCAGTTGCTGGTAATTTTGACTGAGCACATCCAATACAGATGGAGTATGAGCCAGTGGTCACTCCGAGATACAGAAGAGAGTGCAGTCTACTTCCAACAGGATTAGCTGCTATTTGTAAAAACCATTACATCTATTATAAATGGAGAGCGAACGTCCTGGATAAACTCAGCTGTTCTGGCAGCATCTGTGGAGAGAGAAAAAGAGGAATGTTTCAGGTCTGTGATGCTCTTTCAGAAATGAGGAAACTTAGACATGCGACGGGTTCTAACCAAATACAGAGGGAGAGAAAGGGGGAGAGGATGAAAGATCTAAAGGAAATGTCTGAGATAGGGTGATGAGAATGATGGTGCACGGGGTGGTATTGGGACAATAAATCAAACAAAAGATAATGGGCGGGTTTCTCCGGTATCGGCGCGATGTCCGCCGACTGGCGCCAAAAACGGCGCGAATCAGTCCGGCATCGCGCCGCCCCAAAGTGCGGAAGTCTCCGCATCTTGAGCGGCCGAGCCCTCACCTTGAGGGGCTAGGCCCGCGCCAGACTGATTTCCGCCCCGCCAGTTGGCGGGAAAGGCCTTTGGTGCCCCGCCAGCTGGCGCGAAGCTGACTTTGCCGGGCGGCGCATGCGCGGGACGTCAGCGGCCGCTTACGGCATCCCCGTGCATGCGCAGTGGAGGGGGTCTCTTCCGCCGCCGCCATGGTGGAGACCATGGCGAAGGCGGAAGGAAAAGAGTGCCCCCACGGCACAGGCCCGCCCTCGGATCGGTGGGCCCCGATCGTGGGCCAGGCCACCGTGGGTGCACCCCCCGGGGCCAGATCGCCCCGCGCCCCCCCCCCCCAGGACCCCGGAGCCCGCCCGCGCCGCCGTGTCCCGCCGTCCCAAAGGTGGTTCAATCCACGCCGGCTGGCGTGGGTTGACAGCGGCAGGACTTCGGCCCATCGCGGGCCGGAGAATCCCCGGCGGGGGGTCGGAGAATCCCACCCAATAATCTTGATGAGTGTCACAGGTAGGCTTACATTAACACTGCAATGACGTTGCCGTGAAAATTCCCTAGTCGCCACACTACTGTTCGGGTACACTGAGGGAGAATTCAGAATGTCCAATTCACCTAACAAGCATGTCTTTCGGGATTTGTGGGAGGAAACCGGAGGAAACCCAAGCAGACACAGGAGAATATGCAGACTCTTCACAGTCATGACCCAAGCGGGGAATCGAAACCCAGGTCTCTGGTGCTGTGAAGCAACAGTGCTAAGAGAAGCTGCAAGTGACCATAAACAAATCATTACCAGCACCATTCCCTACAAATCGGTCTAGCTACCCAACAAGAACCCACATTCATAAAGCACCTTTGAAAAATAAACACCCCAAGAAACTTCACAGGACTATTGTCACATAAAATATGATCAGAGCCACATATAGGCCAGTTGGTTAAAAGCTTAGTCAAGAGGTAGGTTTTATAGAGCACCTGTTGCAGCAAAGAGGTAGCAAGGTTTATTGATGAAATTTGAGAAATTGGTACCATAATACTCTAAATGGATTTGGCTTTCTCTACTGTACACTTCTATTTTGATGGATCAGTCACATCTGCTTCACTGGAGTGCGTTATATCTGTTTCCATTCCTATTCCCACAGCTCTGGAAAAAAGCCTGCTGAAGACACTGCAGAAGCTGGATGAGTATTTGAACACACCCCTCCCCGAAGAGATCGATGCTGACAGCTTGGAGGATGTCAAGGCCTCCAATCGCAAGTTTCTGGATGGAAGTGAGATGACACTCGCAGACTGCAATCTGCTCCCAAAGCTTCACATTGTCAAGGTACTGAGTTATTTTACATTGTGTTTGGACCCAGTCAACTATACAGATTTGCTTCAACAAAGAACGCAAATAAGAAAGCATTCTCTGCAGGACCAGGTGATCCAGAACAACGGGGACACATTGTTTTGCCAGTACACTTTGGGTGTGTTTGCATTCAGTTATAACGTTGCAGTGAAATGGTTTATGAGACTTAGAAATTCTGTTCCTCTTGGATCATCAGGGGCGAGATTCTCCGACCACCCGCCGGGTCGGAGAATCGCCGGGGGCTGGCGTGGATCCCGCCCCCGCCGGTTGCCGAATTCTCCACCACCGGATATTCGGCGGGGGTGGGAATCGCGGCGTGCCGGTTGGGGGCCCCCCCCCCGCGATTCTCCGGCCCGAATGGGCCGAAGTCCCGCCGCTAAAATGCCTGTCCCGCCGGCGTAGATTAAACCACCTACCTTACCGGCGGGACAAGGTGGCGCGGGCGGGCTCTGGGGTCCTGGGGGGGGCGCGGGCGATCTGGCCCCGGGGGTGCCCCCACGGTGGCCTGGCCTGCGATCGGGGCCCACCGATCCGCGGGCGGGCCTGTGCCGTGGGGGCACTCTTTTCCTTCCGCCTTCGCCACGGTCTCCACCATGGCGGAGGCGGAAGAGACTCCCTCCACTGCGCATGCGCGGGACTGCCGTCAGCGGCCGCTAATGCTCCTGCGCATGCGCCGCCCGGAGATGTCATTTCCGCGCCAGCTGGCAGGGCACCAAAGGCCTTTTCAGCTAGCTGGCGGGGCGGAACTTTGTCCGGCGCCGGCCTAGCCCCTAAAGGTTGGGGCTCGGCCCCCAAAGATGCGGAGCATTCCGCACCTTTGGGGCGGCGCGATGCCCGACTCATTTGCGCCGTTTTGGGCGCCAGTTGGCGGACATCGCGCCGTTTCCGGAGAATTTCGCCCATGGGCTGGATTCTCCATCGGTGACGCCAGAGTCGGGAAATGTGATTGGGCGGAGAATCGGTTTTGACACCAAAATCATGGCAGGTGTCGGTTTCACGCTAAATTGCAATTCTCCATCACCTCGACAGCGGCGTCAATGCATTCCAGAATGCACCATTGGCATATCATTAGTGGGCACGACCTGGTATTCTCCGGGGCCTATCCGATTTTCCGCTCCACTGGAGTGAATTCCCAAGGGCGAGGTTCACTTGTATTTTAAAAATCGTGAAACCCGTGCCGTAGCTGAGGCAAAGTATTGATGCCAGGACAGGATTTGTGGACTTCCACGACAGCAAAACTGGCACCGGACTTGGACCAATTCAGTGACCATTAAGGGGCTAGCACCGGTGCCACACCACATGGAACACAATCGATTCCAATGAAAAATGGTGCGGGATTCGGTGGGTCTGTGATTAACACTCAGGAGGCGGACAAGCTGCAGCCGTGTATACACATTACAATCCCCCCACACACACTGCCGTACCGCTACAAAATCTTACCCAGGCCTGATGCCACGCCTGTGATCCATGCACTATGCCGGGTGCCGGCTCCTCTGAAGGAACGTTTAAAGGCACAGCTGCAGGAGCTCCAAGACCAGGGGATAATCTCCAAAGTGACGGAACCGACTGACTGGGTCAGCTCGATGGTCTGTGTGAAGAAGCCCTCTGGAGAACTGCGCATATGTATAGATCCCAAGGATCTTAACCGAAACATAATGCGGGAACACTACCGTGGCAGCACGGTAGCTTTGTGGATAGCACAATTGCTTCACAGCTCCAGGGTCCCAGGTTCGATTCCGGCTTGGGTCACTGTCTGGGTGGAGTCTGCACATCCTCCCAGTGTGTGCGTGGGTTTCCTCCGGGTGATCCGGTTTCCTCCCACAGTCCAAACATGTGCAGGTTTGGTGGTCTGGCCATGATACATTGTCCTTAGTGTCCAAAATTGCCCTTAGTGTTGGGTGGAGTTACTGGGTTATGGGGATAGGGTGGAGGTGTTGACCTTGTAGGGTGCTCTTTCCAAGAGCCGGTGCAGACTTGATGGGCCGAATGGCCTCCTTCTGCACTGTAAATTCTATGATACCCGATCCCGAAGCAGGAGGAGCAAACCAGTGAGATGACACATGCCAAATTCTTCACGAAGCTAGATGCATCGCCTGTTTTCTGGCAGATACAACTGGACGAGTCCAGCAGGAATCTCTGCACATTTAATATATCTTTCAGAAGGTACTGTTACAACCCCATGCTGTTTGGTATTGTTTCAGCCTCTGAAATGTTTCACAGGATCATGGAACAGATGCTGGAGGGCATTGAAGGTGTGCGGGTCTATGTTGATGACGTCATTATATGGTCCACGACCTCAGAGGAACACATATCTCGTCTCCAACAGGTCTTTAGACGCATACATGCCAACAGCCCCAAGTTGAACAAGGCCAAATGCTCCTTTGGCATGTCATCAGTCAGCTTTTTGGGTGATCAAATATCCCAGCAGGGCGTGCAACCGGACTCGGACAAAGTCAAGGCCATCAACACCATGAAGACCCCGGAAGACAAAAAGGCGGTACTACGCTTCCTCAGTATGGTTAACTTCTTGGGAAAGTTCATTCCCAACCTGGCATCACACACCACAGCTCTCAGGCATCTGGTGAAGAAGTCCACTGCCTTTCAGTGGCTACCCACACATCAAGCAGAGTGGCTCGAGTAAAAGGCAAAGCTCACCACTGCTCCAGTACTAGCATTTTTTGACCCAGAGCGGGAGACCAAAATCTCCACAGACGCCAGCCAGGACGGCATTGGTGCTGTGCTCCTCCAGAAGGATGACTCCTCGTCCTAGGCTCCAGTGGCCTATGCGTCCAGGGCCATGACTCCCACTGAGCAGAGGTATGATCAGATAGAGAAAGAGTGCCTGGGCCTCCTCACCGGTATTGTAAAGTTCCATGATTACGTCTATGGTCTACCAACCTTCACAGTAGAGACTGACCACAGACCCCTAGTCCATATCATTCACAAGGACTTGAATGACATGACACCCAGGCTTCAGCGCATTCTCCTTCGACTCCGCAGGTATGATTTTGAATTGGTTTACACACCGGGCAAGGAGCTAATCATTGCGCGCCATCACCTCGCCATGTGAACAGGTCGACTTCATCCACCAAATTGAGGCACAGGTGCAACTGTATGCCAGCAACCTCCCGGCCTCAGATGAACGAGTCGTCTACATTCGGGAAGAGACTGCCAAGGACCCTCTTCTGCAGCGGGTCATACATCACCTTGTAAATGGTTGGCAGAAAGGGCAATGCGCCCAGTTCTTTAATGTCAAGGATCACCTAACACTTGTCGAGGGGATCCTCCTCAAGCTGGATCGTATCGTTATTCCTCGCAGCCTCCAGAGTTTAGTGCTCAAACAGATCCACGAGGGACACCTCGGTATCGAGAAATGCAGGTACAGGGCCTGGCAGGCTGTCTATTGCCCCGGCATCAATGAGGACATATCCAACATGGCCCTCAATTGTGCGACTTGCCAGCGTTTCCAGCCTGCTCAGCCCAAAGAAACATTCCAGCAACACGAGTTTGTGACCTCTCCGTGGTCTAAGTGGGAATCGACCTTTTTCACGCCAATGGGCGTGACTACGTGCTTATAATTGGCTACTTCTCGAGTTACCCTGAAGTGGTGAAACTGTCCGACCTCACATCAAGGACTGTCATCAAGGCCTGCTAGGAGACATTTGCCAGACATGGTATTCCGCTCACGGTCATGAGCGACAACGGTCCCTGCTTCTGCATTCGAGAGTGGTCCAACTTCGCGAAGCTGTACCAATTCAAACACATTACCTTGAGCCCGCATTACCCGCAATCTAACGGGAAGGTCGAAAAAGGGGTCCTTAACGTGAAGCAACTGCTCTGCAAGGCTGCGGACTCAGCTTCTGACATTAACCTTGCACTCCTGGCGTACAGGGCAACCCCTCTGTCCACCGGTATGTCTCCGGCACAACTCCTTATGAATCGTGACCTGCGGATTGTCCGGCCATTCATTTACCTGACCTGGATCACCTTCCAGTGCTGCAAAAGGTGCAGCAACTCAGAAATTGGCAAAAGCTGACATATGCTCATGCTACTGATTTGCCTGTGCTCTCTCCGGAAGACGCTGTTCGCATCAAGTTGCCTGGTGGAGACTGGTCAGCTCCAGCTGTTGTTCGACAGGCTGCTCCCAGGTCGTTCGTGGTTCGCATGGTTGATGGCTCCTTTGTCGGGCGCAACAGAAGGGCACTACGCAAACTTGCCTGCCCACCACCGGATCTCACATTCCCAGCTGTCATTATGCCTTTTCTGGACACCTCGCTCCACGAGGCCACCGATCTGGCTGCAATCCCGCCTGTCAAGGCGCCGTCGTCCCCACCTCCATCTCTCAGGCGGTCGACAAGGATCCGATGCCAGCCCCAGAGATTGGACTTATAAATATTTCCTTTGTACATATTGTTCTGTATCTGCACGCTAGACTCCTTACATGTACATATGCCTTCACTCGCCATTTGCTATAAATAGTTATATCTGTAAATATGTTGTATATGCTCGAAGCAACCGACAATTTTTTTTTTAAAAAGGGGGATGTCATAATATGCATCCATGCACATCATGAGGTAAAAACAGGCAGTGACAGACACCCAGGTTAGCCAATCAACATACAGGAAAGAACACAACCAATCACCAGACGGAACATCAGAGGGGGGCTTCCAACTATAAAACACACGAGGCATCAGCACTCTGCCTCTTTCCACTGGTGACAACTGTAGTGACAGTCAGGGTGTATATATCAATCAGCACCTTCTACACGTGGATCAGAGCTAGCCTGGTCTAGTAAGTTAGAGTTAGTACACTTAGAGTAGTAGAGTGTCAACCCACAGCCAGCTATGTGCATTGTTCCAGAAGTTCAATAAATCGTATTGAACCAACGCCGACGTTTGGTGTATGCTTTACCATTCATCTGCATCCTCTTGTAGTCCGTGTTATCCCAGGGTGAATACACAACACCATGAACCCTAATCTTGTGCAAAAATCCTGATCCTTTCAGATCCTATCAAATAAACAATGGACAATTGTAAATGGCAACAATTTCCTTAAGCAGTCCAGATGATGTCAATCCAGAACCAGGAGATGTAATGATGGCCTTGTAATCACTCTCCTGTACCTATTATTTTCTTTCATTTACAATGGAGCTTATGGAGCACCTTTATCATTGTGCCTTCTGTTTTTTCTTCTTACAAATAGTGAGTATTGTGGAATCTGAGCACACCATGTGGCTCATATGTTGACACATGATGATATTGACACTGAAAATGATGGTTATTGCAAGTTTATTGAATAATATTCTACAAATCACAGTACATATCACAAATCAATCAGCTGATCAGAAACACAAATGAGATTTAAACATGTTGTTCTAAAGGACCTTTTGTTTTAAATACCCAGGGTCATCCTGATGATACGATAAGGCACTATATAAATGCAAGTTCTCCTTTTTTGGTAGGTGGTAGCAAAGAAGTATCGGAACTTTGACATTCCAAAATCCATGACTGGAATCTGGCGATACCTGAAGAACGCTTACACCAGGGATGAATTCACAAATACATGCCCCGGAGACAAAGAGATTGAAATCGCTTATGCAGATGTAGCGAAACGCCTCAGCAAGTGATGGTGGACAAGACCAGCAGAAGAATTCACTAACAGAAACGCTTTTGTTAACAGACTACGCTTTACTTTTATTGCATGGTTTTGCAAAGTTGTCAGATATTTTATATTTTCCATTGGATTATAACTTCAGGTATCTCTGACCTTACTTTTTTTTATATATATATATATATTTTTAGGAAGGGCTTTCAAGGTTCAGTAAACCAAGCAAGCACTTGCCTAGGTGAGCGGAACCAATTGGCAATCGATATCCAACAAGGTGTTGGCTTTCTGGATATCTGTGAGAAAATGTTATAGGAACCTGTGCCTTTAAGACCTTGTGCTGTGAAAGGTCACTCTATAATATGTGAAAGATAGCAAGAGAATATTGCTCATCTACGACAATTTTGATCACATTTCCACGTAGACATCACAGACCCAAGCTTAGCTTCAAATGTTAGCAGCTTAAAATTGCCTTCTTAGTGTTCCATTAGTTAACAGAAGAACCTGGATATAATCACCATCATTAAGTAAGCAGGTAACCTTGAAAGCCCTAGTTGTAGGTATTATGAAAGAAATACACTTGCCAATGCTAAATAATTTACAGTATTCATCTGTTCGTTTTTATCATTGTATTTATAATGCTGCAATAATCCTCAATTCCTTGACTGTTTAATCATGAGTAAAATATTGCCATTTGCCCTATTGTTAAACTTCATTCCAAACTATTATGATACATTATATTGTTTTCTTTGGTTTTATAGATATTTTGATAACAGAAGAATCAGTTTGCCCTGAATTCGTATAGTTGATATAGAGGGTGGCTGAGCAAATGATTAGACAAAATCAACACTGAAGTAAAACATGGTGATTAGTGGCTGTTGAGGGTGATGCAATATCTGGTTTTTAGAATTTTTAAAAGAAGTTTTTGTTGAGTGGATATTTTGTTCTTGCATAGACACACACACTCAAGACAATAAAGTCTGGAATAATTGCTTTCCGTACGTTTTAGTGTAATTTCAAAAGTGATTGAGTGGTTCATTTGAATACTTAAAGAAAAGGGAAGGACAGCTTTCCTGGGTGAGTAGCCTCATGCGCAATATGTCAGTGCACAAAAACAGCTGAAGCCGATTGTACATCGGATGTTCTCAAGATGCAATACATGATGCAATTCTCTGCACTGCGGGGTCAGTTGCTCCATAGGGTATATGCTGTCAGAGGTTTCTGACAAGGAATGTTCAAATTGGTCCTTCTTTTCTCCCCCCCCCCCCCCCCCCCCCCCCCCCGCTCTTTATCTGCATCAGAATACCAATCGCATGCACAAAGGGAGTGTACATTTGACATAAGCCCAGTTCATGGCTGATATTCAGCATAGAATGAAAGACAATACTTTCCCTGTTGATGATCTCATTGCTCGGATAGTTGTTTGTTGTCAGACGTAAGGTACTTGATAACCTGACAGTGGTTGTACTGTTCACTCCAGAAGTCTGGGTTGCTGCGGCAATATACACTTTTACATGCGTGTTGTAGTCTGAAGCTATAGATAGTGCTGGTACAGGCTCCAACATTCTTTCTACCATATGGCTGACCAGGAATCTCTCCCACTCTAGCCACCTGCCCTTGGCATGTGTTGGAGTTTTAGGTTGATACTTGGATTGTTGCCTAAATTATGAATGCACCTTCCTTGGCCATCTCGATCTGGAGTGGGGCTCAAACCCAGAGTTCCTGGATCAGAGACAAGGATGTTACCCACTGCACCACAAGACATTGCCACCTGACAACCTACAGGCTACTTATCTAAGAGTCACTTGGTAATGCAGTTACTCTGGAAAGGAGAAAATCACCTAAAGGTATCACAAGATGATTTATTTAATGCCATTTTATTAGTGCTTTATGAAGGATTTTGTATGAAGAGCAAGCTGCCATTTCCCTGACTCGTGCCTCAGTTGAACTTTGGACCAATTAAATTTTCTCCCATTGGTGGAAGAATTACACGTCTATAATAGTAACAAGATGACGTCAGTTCAGATAAAACAGATAGAAGTGATTGTTGCAACAGTGTAAAATAACTCTCTTTGAAATGCTGTGACAATTAAGTTACACCACATTGGTTTTCTAAACATTTTCATGCTCCTGAACGCAGAAATGCAAATCATTTGATGCCAGTTGAGCTGCTGCTGCCTGTTTGTGTGCACAACCAAGACGTAGAACTGCTAAACTCAGTGGGTTTCATCAGCTTGTGGCCAATTCATTCACTTTACCTTTGTGCATATCTCCAGCCAGCTGATGGTAAAACAGCAATTGAGGCCTGTGCTGGAGAGTCTGCAATCCAGGTAATCACCTCTGCAGACAGAGGCTGTACAGCAAGAGAAAATGACTCATCAGAGAAATCCAGAGAATGTACATTCTGCCCCCCCAAAAAAGCAGTTTAAAATGAGTCGAAGTGCTTTTATTGTAAGTAACAAGATAGCTTACAGAATTGCCTGCCAGCTTGTAAAGAAACCTGAATTGTAAAATTCTATTTTCTCAATTAATGATGGTCATATTTGTGATTTGCTTTCACTTGATACCAGGCTGACTTCGTTCTAAACATCGCTCCCAAAGAAAGCAATTTCAAGTGGGATTGTTACCCCAGGGATCTGAGTTGCAAAGCACCATTAAGTCATTAATTAGTCTCATCTGGCATTATTTACACATGACATCCGTAAGCAGAGCTAAATAATCAGAATCTGGCTACCACATGATGTGACAAAGTACAATGGTTCAATCTGAATTTGTGTTGACATTTCTCCATCTTTATGTAGAGTAAATCTTCACTTAAAATACAAAATGGCTGAATTGCTCTATTTTGTAGAATAAAATAATTCTCAATGTGTTATAACCTGAATGTCAAGCATATCCTTTTAAGAAATGATTGTGCACCACAAAAGGCAGCAAACAGCTATACATCATTTGAGCTACCCATTTTATTCCGGGTAGATGCCACTGTCTTTTCAGTTTGAAGTTGATGTCATGTTGCATGAAAAGAATAATTGAATGTTGAAGAGGTAATGGTTGATAGTTATTATACGTGTGAGGAAGTTCTAGAAACTCCCTCTCCCTCCAAGGTTGAAGAAATTATTTGCATCTAATTGAAACAATGTGAACTAGACTGCTGGTGTCAAAAGGTAACAAATGCATAATTTCAGGAATATCTGTGATAATTTAAGAAGATCAGGGACGGGATTCTCCACTCCCGCGCCGTCGTGAACGCCGTCGAGGTTCACGACGGCGCGAAACGGCCCCGATCCCGACCGATTCGGGCCCTGACAATGGGCTAGGATGGGGACCACTCCATCTACACGCGCCAGGCCTTGTCGCCCGCGTAAAGGTGGCGCCGCATACATGACCTGGCCGGCGCCGCATAACTGGCATCATCCGCGCATGCGTGGTTGCCGTCCTCTCTAAGTCCGCCCCGCAAGAAGATGGCGGACGGATCTTGCGGGGCCGCGGAAGGAAGGAGGTCCTCCTTCAGAGTGGACGGCCCGACGATTGGTGGCACCGATCGCGGGCCACCCCACATTTGAGGTACCCTCCGGTGCAGGATCCCCCCACCCCCCCCTGCAGGCCCCCCCCCCCCCCCCAGCGTTCGTGCGCTGTTCCCGACGGCAGCGACCAGGTGTGGACGGCGCCGGGGGGAACCCGCCGTTTAGGCCTGGCCGTTCCCGCCGCTTGGGAGAATCGCGGGAGGGCGTCGGACCAGCGTCCCGGGAAATTTTGGCGTCCCAGGCGATTCTCCCAACAGGCGCGGGAGTGGAGAATCTCGCCCCAGATATTCATGTAAAGTCACAGGTGGGGCTCGCAGCTTGAAATTTGAAGTGAATGTGCTTTCCTCTCCAAAGACATTTGGGAACTGGACAAGGTATAACTCCCACAAGGTATAATCTCCCGTGGCCTTTTAATTCCTTGATTCAGCCCAGATCGACTTTATCATGTTCCAATAAATATGCCTTAAACTATTTTCTTTTCCCCTGTGAAAACACCAATAATTTAGTTTAGCACAGATGCTGGAATGTTCATCCCGATGCGTGCCCAGTTGAGTTCACACTGATTCAAGTTCAATCAGGATTGGATTTGATTTGAGTTTTTATGAGATTTTGTGCAAATGCTGACATTGGATTCAGAGCGAGGTAAGCACTTTTCCAGGCGATAATGACATTACAGCTGTGCTAACATGAATTCAGTATTGTACACATTAATACTCGTGTGGTGGGGGATAAAGTAGGTCAGAAGGAAAATACTTATTCAAGGAATTTGATCCACAGTGTAGAAAGGGAGACAGATGCTATCGGCAGCCATCTTGCCAAACCCCCCAAATAAAACCTTCACCTCTTTTATGTGACCATCAGGAGTCATTTCCTTTTTTGTGATTGATGAATTATTGCTTGCTTTTCGACATGAGTCTTCTAAACTTTGTAAAGAATATATTCCATGCTCCGTAGTGTTCATATGTATTTACTTATAGGATAATGAGCAGTCGGTATTTATTGACAAAGGCTGTCCTGAAACTATAACAAATGTTTGCAATATTCATATCACATTGAACATTACGTTAAAGAAATTTGCTTATAGACTTGAGTATATAGGATATTTGAATTCATAATTTCCCACATTTTACTGCCAAGGTGAAAATAAATCTAGCAACACTCAGAAAAACATTTCTGAAAATAATGCTAAGCAAATGGATGCAGATTGGAAGGCGGGGGCCAGGACTGACAGAAATTGGAAGGGAGCAAAGCCAAGGCTTCAAATAGAATATTAGGAAACTATGAAGTTTATAGCCCTCAGTAAACCTTGAATTAGCTTGAATTGAGCCAAGTGTATGTTTTGCACCCCCCTCCCTCCCCCAGCCAGCCTATTTGAACACTGACGCCAGCATGGGTTTGGACGTGGCCATGTAAAATAGGATGAGTGACTTGCCCACGGCCTCCTTGCTCACCCGAGCTGTCTCCCATATTACGATGGCCGTGTAAGGTGTCAACCAACTTGTCCACACTGAGGCCTATTGAGGTCCTTACTTGGCCAATTATTGGATGGTTAAGGACCTCATTCTGATCCATGCAATAATCTGCAGCTGGGAAAAGTGGAATGAAGGATGCCAGCTCACTGCTTCAGTATTTCAGGTGAAAAGGTGGGAAGAGAAAGTGGGTGCCTCCTTTTGGGATGGGGGGGGGGAGAGCGGGTAGTGGTGCCTTATGCCCATTGGGAGTACCTCCTCAAGATATTAACACCCCCTCCCCTTCTGACTCCCCTGGCCACCAAAACCCCGTTCGCCACCCCTCTCTCCTCCCCGTACCTAGGGTCCCTAATCCCTTCATGACCAAAAACCCCAAACTTACCTTGACGTCTGATTGCCATGGGCCTTCTTCGTGGTGCTGCATGGAGTGCCAGCCGCGGCCAACACTTGAGTTCTGGCACTGCCACTCAGGAGGGTGGGGGACTTGTTTTCCCTGAGAGACCAAAGCCACACAATTGCCGTGTTAAGGACACCCCAAGAATATTATTCTTGTGATGCAGCCTTTTTTTATCAATACACCTTTTAAAATTCAACCCAAAATCTGGGTCCTAACCGTTCGGTGATATAAAATAGGTTTTCAGCAGCTCAGCTTTACAAATTGGACAGTAAGAATGTTAGTTTAGCTTGGCTTTTCTCATTCCCATCTTATTCGTGACTACCAATATATTAATGATGATAAATAAATAACGGAAGAATCAGTCCAATTATCCAAGAGCCTAATTCCTAAAAGAAATCTCTAGAGTGGTGTATCGAGGAATTTAGCTCATCACAATGGTGAGAGAGTAGCTTCCACACTTTCAGTCTAGCTGGTACCCTTTTACTGAACTTGCTTAAAACATCATTTCCCAGGGCAGCACGGTGGCGCAGTGGTTGGCACTACTGCCTCACGGCGCCGAGGTCCCAGGTTCAATCCCGGCCCTGGGTCACTGTCCGTATGGAGTTTGCACATTCTCCCCGTGTTTGCGTGGGTTTCGCCTCCACAGCCCAAAGATGTGCAGATAGGTGAATTAGCCAAGCTCAATTGCCCCTTAATTGGAAGAAATGAATTGGGTACTCTAAATTTATTTTTAAAAACATAATTTCCCCAGTCAAAGTCCGCAATCATTTCCCTAGTCAAAGTCAGCAATTATACATAAGGTTTGCATTTTGTAATGTTGCATATTTAGATTTGCAAATAAAAATATGGTTCAATTTGTCCAAAGTTCACATGACCTTGAATTCCATATTTAAGTCCATGATGTTCTTTACTTAGATACATAGATACATAGAATTTACAGTGCAATCAACAGTTAGTTTCCAGTTAGCATGGCATTGATAACCCAATGGTGAGTTTTTAAGCACACCGTGGTTTGATACAAGGCTCAGTACCAATACCTAATTGTGTTTTTGTGATACTTGGACCAGTGACCAGTTTTAGTTGTCCCTTAACGTTTACGGTTTGCTGTACCATACAAAAAGGCTATGAACTGAAGGGCTATTATTGGGGTCAACGTTAATTGACTATTACCTCAAACTGTTAAGAATTTGGAGTCGGAACAGCTTCAGAGAACATCTAACACGGATTAAGCTAATATTTGGCAAAATATTGTAATCTCTGTGCCAACAGCAAAGTAATAATTAAGTGTTGGAAGAGAACCCAGAGAAAATGTTCCGACTCAGATGTTCTAAGTAGGGGGTGTTGCGTTGAGCTTCATTTGATTAAGGGTCAGCGCTCGTCAGTAAAACTAAGGCATTAGACCAGACATAGCACCACTGTGATTTCCAATTTTAAGATACAATTTTAAATGCGTGTTTTGTGAAATAATGGAGACAACAGTTAAAGCCCTTGTTGCGGTGTTAACTGGACATGTAAAATAAAGACCTTTCAGAGGAAGCAATGTTCAGAAGATCCTAATACTACAATATATTGTCTCCTCTTTGTTTTTAGACAATAATAAAGTGAGGAACACTGCTTTTTCACTAATGAATGAAACGAAACGTCAATCATGATTACAATCTCTTAATGAAAGCTGAAAGATTGCAATTATTTCTAAACTGTGTATTGCAAAAATAAAACCCCATCTTACTGTCAAAGATGATGCTTTAAAAATAGAAATGAACTGAATCAATGAAACTGTATTTGAAACAGATTATTAAGACTATTGTAAAATTCAAATCTGAGTGCCGATTGCCAAATACATGCAGACATGTTAATGCTGGTACAGTAACTACCTGCTGTAGCTGTTTGAAAACATAAATTAACATGTAATTTCTAAAGCAGCTACCTCAATAGAAAGCCTCAGTCATTAAATCAATGTTCATATCCATTTTCAGCTTGTACTCGCTACACATTTGTTCTAGTCATTTGAAAATATTTTCTCCATGTTCATTTTCTTTGTGTTAATTGCTTTTTAAAGAAATAATTATGCACATTTAATGTAAGTGTTTATTTAAAGAGAGAGGGCAATACTTTATCAGCAGGAATTGTGAAATTGGGTGGAAGTTTCCAAACAGTGCACAGAGTGTAGGATCAGACAAGAAAAGCCATGTGAAACTCGTTGATTTCTTAGCTGCCTTTTCCAGCCAGATCAAATGGCGCCCTGTACAATTTTGAAGTGCTGGCGAGGATCACATAGCCAGCTGGAAGACCATGGCCTAAACTCACCAGCAAAGCAGGGATTCAGAGATTGGGAAAATGGTGCCCTGATCTTAAAGTTAAGTTAAAGCCCCCCCACCTTCGTCCCTGACAGACAAGGGGAACATCTCCAACCCTCCAACAGAGTGCCAACCCCCCCCCCCCCCCCCCCACACCCTACCCACCAATGGACGGGTCACCTACTCCCTTCCATGTCTCACAGACATCAGGGTGACTCAACCCTTCCCCAACCTCGCCAGCATTGGGGCAACCCCCCCCCCCCCCCAATTCTATCCCCCGCCATGCAGACACAACCACAGTAGTGATTCCGGCCGGCATGACATCTAACAATCCCGGAAACAACGGCGTTAAGCCGTTTTTGAATATAAAAACGCATTTAAATTAATGGTAATCAGGTTTATGTCCTCGTCGCCAACGGGGAAGTTCTCAAGCTGAAATCTAGCACAAATCCCGACAATGCCCTCTCACCAGAGTGTGCGAACATAACGGGATTTGCGCCCGCGGCAAACGGGCCCTGAAAATTTCACTCACTATGTGCAAAGTCATTGAAGTAACACCTAATCAAACTGAAACAAAGCCTCTGAAGAGTGTTAATATAGAATTAGCATCCGCGTTTTTGTGCACAACACATTCCTGTAAACCACAAGGAGCACACACACTTTAGTACCCACAAGAGTGCTGGACATATTCATTTCATTGGATTGGATTTCAAAATAAAGCTTCTGTTTGAAGTTTTTATTTTCATTTTTCAAATGTGATGATCTTAAAAGGATCGTTGCACAAACCCAATCCACCAGTGAAATGAACAACGTTTGGCTCATTTTTGTTCACAGTTGGTATTTGCCGCAGTCAATCCTGATTTAAATGACTTCCTGGTTCTGCGCAAGAGAGCCACTCGGGTTGCTGCTTTGCCCCGGCCAATGAGGTTCGATGGGAATCAACACCTATAAATGAAACTAAACTGACAAACATTTGGGTGTTCCTCCGGTTGTAACAAGGTTGAGACTGATGGGCTAATCGTTCATCAAGGAACACATGCCAGGTTGACAAAAACGCACTTAAATTAAAAACTACTTCTTGAAAGCCGTATCTGTCCATAATCCTTTAGAAGTTGGTTTACAACAAATAGCATTTTGTTATATGTATAAAGTTTAAGTGGCAAAAAAATTCAAGCCACTGAGTTAGTAGCAACCAGTCAAAATGCCGAGAGAACACAAACATTGCAGACTCGTACTTTATTATTTAGGATAAGCACCCTGCCAGTACTGGAAACATATTAGAAAATTAGTGTGACAATTTAAAATATATATAAAGTAGGTACCTCTGTACAGTTTGGGTCCTTTTGCCCCTCGGGCCTATTATTAGTTTCAGTCCCTGTTGTACGGTATGCTTACATAAATCACTGTATATTGAAAATATTTTGCAGAAACACCAGTATATTGCTGGCAGCTGTTAATAAAATAAAATTTATATTTTCACATTCAAGTGTGTTTCCTGTAGCATTTGTATGGGCATATAGCTGTAGAATCCACAGAATATTGACAGTGTAGAAGGAGGCCATTCATCCCATCGAGTCTGCACTGACCTCCCCAATGAGCACCCTATCTAGGCCCACTCCCCTGCCCTATTCCCATAACCCAGGGCATTGATCATGGCCAATCCACCTCAGCTGCACATCTTTGGACTGTGGGAGGAAATCAGAGCACCCGGAGGAAACCCACGCAGACATGGGAAGATTGTACAAACTCGACACAGACCGGCACCCGAGGCCAGAAACAAACCCGGGTTTCTGGCACTGTGAGGCAGCAGTACTAACCACTATTTCATCAGTATAAAAATGGCAATGGAGGGCAAAAACATGTTCTGTTCTAATAGCATCCAACAAAAAGGCCAATTTAACCAAAGTATTCTACTGTGGCTAGTTCTTTGAAGTTCCCATGGCCAATGTGCCATTTAAGTCTGGGAGCCTCCAATGATGAGACTTAATTACAAGGCGACTGTCTCCCAACTCTGTTCGCAACAGAACAATTTCCCTAAGCATATCTGGATTCCCTATGATATTGAGCATATAATCTTGGGCGGAATTTCACAATCCCGTCACGGCAGGGGTGGCATCAGGAAATGCGGCGAGCCGTTCAAAAGTCCATTGACTTTGCAGGACCAGAAAATCCTGCCGACGGGAAGCGCTTGAAAATTCCACCCTGTGTGGGTGCCGTGACTGAAAGTAATGGGGCGGGATTCCCCGAGCTTGTGCCGTTCTAACCTGGTCTTACCCGGCGGGACCTCAGCGTGAATGGATCCGGGGGTGGCCTGGTGGGGGGGGCAGAGGGGGGTCAGACCCCGGGCGGGGGCTATGCTGTGGCCTGGCCCGCGATTGGGGCCTACCGATCGGCTGGCCGACCTCTCGGCCTCCCGGCCCCTGTAGCCCTATGCCATGTTGCGTCGGAGCCGGCGCAGAGAAGGGGACCACCGCGCATGCATGGCAATTGTGCCGATCCCACTGCGCATGCGCAGACCCGCAGCGCCCATCTGACGCCGGGATCGGCAGCTGGAGCGGCGTGGGTCGCTCCAGTGGCGTGCTGGCCCCCTGTAGGGGTCAGAATTGCTGCTCCTGGAGCCATGTTGACGCCGTCGGGAAATACAACGGCGTCAACACTTAGCCTCAGGATCAGAGAATCCTGCCCATGATTTACAGAACTAGCAAGGATTCTTCTCGCCAGAGGAAATGTCAGCTGCCTCCTGTCCACAGTGAAAGGTAGAAACAAGCACATATCAGATGGTAATCTTCAGATTAAAATGATAGTGAGGTTTATTTAAAAGAACTGTAATAAAACAAGGCGGCAAAAATCTAGTGAACAGTTGGAAATTCAGTGCGTGCAGTTTTTAATTGATTCTTAAAATGAAAAGTTGAACCATTTGGTGTGATACTCAGATTCTGTTTTTTCACTGAGTTTTTGAATGTTAAGTGGCCCCCTTCTCCACAGAACTCCTCCCACTGTTGTAGCAGAAGGCAGGATGCTGGGAACTGGAATTGCTGGGGGAAACCAGCAGTGTAAAGCAGGCCTTTGATATCGTGTATCAAAGCAGTCCTTTCCCATTCGGAATTCTTCTTTGAAAATTAAACTTAATTAGAATATTAATTATTTCTACAGCTCGAGCAGATGTGATGTGAACAGCACCTTCTTGACTTGTCAAACTGTTATTTAATTGACAAACCCTGAGACAAAGCTTTGAAATTTTTAACCAGCACAACTTCCTCTTTATGATTGCAGTAATTACAGATAAATTCTGTCGACTTTCACAGTGGTAAACTTGTATGTATTAATTTCAAATTCTGAGGAAAACAAATTTAGTCTGATTACATTCTGATTACACCAACACTCCTCACTCCCAAGAGTAACAGTTATTTTAAAGTAATATTTGTGTGTCGTCTTTCCTCCACACCCAGAAAAAGAAATTATTTGTAGAATTTAGCTCAAAATTAATATATTTATTTAGATTGATACACAAGTTAGAATTTGTTCTTACCTGCCTTGTACCATTCCTTACTCTTTACTTTGGCTCCTCAAAGCAGGATGCACGGATACATTCTTCTTCAGAATAATCTTATCCAGGGAAATGTCAACTGAGCACCTGGTAGGTCAGATGATTGTAGTTGTACACTTTCACAAAGGACCTAATTTTTGACTTCTTGGCCAGCTTTTGTAGGTTTTGGAAATCCAATACCTTCAATATCCATCTGGCAAAACTGTTACAGAACCATAGAATAGAATTCCTACAGTGCAGAAGGAGGCCATTCGGCCCATCGAGTCTGCACCGTTGCTCTGAAAGAGCACTCTATCCAGGCAAACTTCCCCACCCTAACCCTACCTGCATATCTCTGGACACTAAGGGACAATTAAGCCTGGCAAATCCACCTTACCCACACATCTTTGGACTGTGGGAGGAAACCAGAGCACCCGGAGGAAACCCACGCACACACGGGGAGAATGTGCAAACTCCGCACAGACAGTCACCCAAGGCTGGAACTGAACCCGGGTCCCTGGTGCTGCGAGGCAGCAGTGTTAACTGCTATGTAGCAGAGTAACAACACTGGCTGGTGTAATGTCACATGTTATGCAATGACATCATCAGAGAGTTTTGCAGGCATTGTATGGTTCAACTATTTGAGCAGCCTCTTGTAAATAAACCCCTTTGACTATGTTGTACGAACTCGATGTGTGCCACTTCTGATTCTTTCTCTTTAAGGCTGCAACAAAGAATGTAACAAAGACAAAACAGAGACATGCCAAAGGCAGGTGTGCATATTGGAATAGGTCTTCGGGTGTATTTATCGTGACATAACTCTGGAAAGCGTCATCTAATTTGAATTGCTGGTATGCGTGACTCATATCCAGCTTCGTGTAAAATTGACTTCCTGCCAGCTTCGCATACAGGTCTTCGATTCTCGCGATTGGATATTTTACCAGCTTGGCGGCCTGATTAAATCTTAGCTTATAATTGCTGCAGATGGTCTTGTCCGGTTTCAATATGGGGACCATGTTGCCAATTCTGAGAACTGAACTGGCTGGATAATGCATAGTTCTTCCAACCTGGTTAATTCAGTATCCACTTTTTCTCATAAGACATATGGTACCAGTCTTGCCCTAAAGCATCGGAATCACCACTGGATCCACAAAAAATTGAGCATGTAGCCCTTTGATTTTTCCTAGTTCATCACAGAAGACACTCTTGTATTTTCTTATCTTCCTACACTTAAAGAAATCAAGTTGAATTGGGCTGGGATTTTTCAAGTCAATCGCGGCCAAGAAGGCTTGGTTCCTCACCCACCACTATTATCACTGGGAGCTAGGTAGACTGTTATCCATAGCTTACTGGTAAAGGCACTGTGGTGCCTTTTATTTTTATTGCTTCTCCCATATAAGTCTTCAGTTGGCAGAAGTGGTCTTCAAATTCAATGTTAGATTCCCTCTCTTCGGTCCTGAAATGTATGCTTGCCCATCACAGTGGCTGGTGCCCCTGCATCCACTTCTGTCTTAAGAGGCTTCCCATTTACCCGGAATGTTACAGTCATAGGGTCTGTCTTGTCTGATTTTAGATTATACAGAGAGTGACTCCACTGGTGCTAAGCTCTTCCACATTGTGTACTTACAACATCTTGGTTGATTGATTACTCGGTGATATTGACTTCGCACTGCTTTATATAGTGTCCTCTTTTGTGTCAATAAAAACACTCAGTCTCCTTCAACCAACATGATTCAAGAGTGTGGTTACCTCCACGTCGGTAACATTCCACTTTAAGCATTCCTGACTGATTGCCTACTTTGTACTTTTTTGTTTTGTTAGTGGCTGAAATTGTTTTCCACTTCCTGGCTGCTTCGGTCGTTTTGGGGCAATGGCTGGCTGCAGAAACCTTCCCTGACTGGTGAATGACGCCACTTTGTGTGTTCTGCAGCTCTTGCGCACCTTTTTTGGTGCTTTGCATGGCACGCACTGTCTCCATTGCTTGTTCAAAATTTATGTCGATTTGTGCAAGAAGTTTGCGTTGAATAATGCCATTTTCACACCACAGACTAACCTATCCATGTTGTTTAGGATGGCTCCAAAATCACAATAATTGCTTCAGTTTAGCAATGTAAATCGTGATCAATTCGCCTGGAGCTCTTACCCTCGAATTGAATTTGAATCTTTGGAGTATGACTGATAGTTGAGGGTGCAATTGAGCCTTCACGAAGTCCACAAGATCATTAAATAATTTGGAATCAGGCGTGGTTGGGACTGTAAGACTGTGAATAAGGTTACAGGTCTCAGTTCAACAAACAGGGGAATTTTGCCTCCTCCCTTATTTTGTTTGGTTGGAAATAGTACCCAAGGTGCTCAATGTATTGTATCCAATTCCCTGTGGAGGAGTCAAATGCGTCTATTTGCCCAACTAGAGGCATTCCGGTGAGTATTTTTTGTTTCAGACTTCGATTAAAATAGGATACTCACAGGTGTCGGGTCAGAGGCAGTGTCAGGATAATTTATCCTCATCGCGAGATGCAAAGGTGCTCTTTCAAATATTTCATTAGTGAATACAAATGGTATTTATGAATAAGATTTGTACAACATCCGCATGGCAGTAGCGAGCTCCCAAAGTCTCTGTCTAAGAGCCTCTCTCACCATGGAGTGATTCCACACTCTGAGTCCTGTTTGGTCACAGGGCCGAGTGATCCTTACTCTTCTGCGGTGACCTTAAAGGGACAACCGCCGAAGGGGGATAGACGACCTACCATTGAAGAGGGCGGAAAGGAACTTTCGGTACTTGGGGATCCAGGTGGCTGGGAGCTAGGGGGCCCTGCACAAGCTACATTTGACGCGGTTGGTGGAGCAGATGGAGGAGGATTTCAAAAGATGGGATGTGCTGCCACTCTCGCTAGCGGGCAGGGTGCAGTCGGTTAAAATGATGGTCCTCCCGAGGTTTCTCTTTGTGTTCCAGTGCCTTCCCATTGTGATTACCAAGGCCTTTTTTAAACGGGTAGGTAGGAGCATCATGGGTTTTGTGTGGGCAACTAAGACCCTGAGGGTAAAGAGGGTGTTTCTGGAGCGTAGCAGGGACAGGGAGGACTGGCGCTGCCGAATCTGTGCGGCTACTATTGGGCAGCCAACGTGGCGATGATCCGTAAGTGGGTAATAGAGGGAGAGGGGGTGGCGTGGAAGAGGTTGGAGATGGCGTCCTGCAGGGGCACGAGCCTGAGGGCGCTGGTGACAGCACCGCTGCCGCTCTCGCTGACAAGGTACACCACGAGTCCGGTGGTGGCGGCATCGTTGAAGATCTGGGGGCAGTGGAGACGGCATAGGGGCGAGATGGGAGCCTCGGTTTGGTCCCCGATTAGGGAGAACCATCAGTTCTCTTCGGCGATCTATCAAGAGATTAAAGAAGAGGAGGCGGTTTCGGTAGAGGAGCTAAAGGGCAAGTGGGAGGAGGAGCTTGGGGATCTATCAAGAGATTAAAGAAGATGAGGAGGTTTCGGTAGAGGAGCTAAAGGGCAAGTGGGAGGAGGAGCTTGGGGAGGAGATTGATGAGGGTCTGTGGGCTGATGCCCTGAGCAGGGTTAATTCTTCCTCCTCTTGCGCCCGGCTCAGCCTAATACAGTTCAAAGTTACTCACAGAGCGCATATGACAGGGGCGAGGTTGAGTAGGTTCTTTGGGGTGGAGGACAGGTGTGGGAGGTGCTCGGGGAGTCCGGCAAATCACGTCCATATGTTCTTATCGTGTCCGGCACTGGAGGGGTTTTGGAGGGGTTTCGCGAGGACTATGTCCAAGGTGGTGAAAGTCCAGGTCAAGCCGAGTTGGGGGTTGGCATTATTTGGGGTAACGGACGAGCTGGGAGTGCAGGAGGCGAAAGAGCCCGGTATCCTGGCGTTTGCGTTCCTGATAGCCCGGCGGAGGATCTTGTTATTATGGAAGGACGCGGAGCCCCCCAGTGTGGAAGCCTGGATAAATGACATGGCAGAGTTCATTAAGCTGGAGAGGATAAAGTTTGCCTTACGAGGGTCTGCAGGGGTTCTTCAGGCGGTGGCAACCGTTCCTAGACTATCTCGCGGAGAGCTAGGAGGAGGTCAGCAGCAGCAGCAACCTGGGGGGGGGGGGGGGGGGGAGGGGGGGGGTCTCTTTCGGGGGGGGTATTTAGGCGGGTGGGGAGGGGGGTTTCTCCAAGGGTACTCCTGAATGTCATATGGGGGGTTAATATTTGCGGGAGAAACCCAATGTAAGTAGTTTATTTTTTTGATTGTGGTGTTTGTGTTCTTTTTGTTATGGGGGGGGGGGGGCTTTTTTGTTAAAAAATTTTGTTGGAAAAATTTGAATAAACATTTTTTTTAAAAAGGGACAACCGCCACATTAGCTCAGAAATCCCCATTGACCATGGCATAAGTTTTTTGTGACCTACTTTTTGTAATGATGAGGGGCGGGATTCTCCGACCCCCCGCCAGGTCGGAGAATCGCTGGGGGCTGGCGTGAATCCCGCCCCCGCCGGTTGCCGAATTCTCCAGCACCGGATATTCGGCAGGGGTGGGAATCGCGTCGTACCGGTCAGCGAGCCCCCCCCGGCGATTCTCCGGCCCCCAATGGGCCGAAGTCCCACTGCTAGAATGCCTGTCCTGCCGGCGATGATCAAACCACCTTTCTTCCCCGCGGGACAAGGCGGTGCGGGCGGGCTCTGGGGTCCTGGGGGGGGTGGGGCGCGTGGGGCGGGCTGGCCCCGGGGGGTGCCCCCACGGTGGTCTGGCCCGCGATCAGGGCCCACCAATCCGCGGGCGGGCCTGTGCCGTGGGGGCACTCTTTTCCCTCCGCCTCGGCCACAGTTTTCACCATGGCCGACGCGTAAGAAGCACCCCCCCCTGCGCATGTGCGGGGATGACGTCAGCAGCCACTGATGCTCCCGTGCATGCGCGGACTTCCGCCGCCCGGCTGGAGTGGCGCCAAAGGCGTTTTCCGCCGCCTAGTGGTGCGCCAACCACTCCGGCGCGGGGCTAGCCCCTCAAGGTGAGGGCTTGGCCCCTAAACGTGCGGAAAAATCCGCACCTTTGGGGCGGCCCGACGCCGGAGTGGGTCACGCCACTCCATCCCGCTGGGACGACCCGCCCCGCCGGGTACGGGAGAATCCTGCCCGTGATCTCCATGCCAGCAGGAGTTGCCCTTGAAGGTGTACAAAAGTTGACACCTTGTTCCCTAGATCCATAGTTCTCTAGGCAAAGAAGAAACACATAATATCTAACCTATTCTTTTCCTTGTGTAATTAATACCGTTGAGTTAACCTATGTAACTGAAATAATTTGTTAACCTGCACACAATTTAGTCCTTAAGAATCTACACACCAGTTATTTAAGTATATCGGCTAACTAATGTATTTTAAACAGGGAAGCATTGTAGCCACCTAAAATGGCTGATTCCTGATTAATTTGGACAAAACCCGATATAAAATGGCGAACCAAAAAGGCTGATGGGAAAAGCAGCCAACAGGGCACAAACGGACAGCTGCAGACAGAATAGCGTATTCGGCTCTGGGGAAGTCGGCCCAGATCAATACCTGTGACCATTAGCAGCACATCAACACAGACACCTGCAGTTTAATCAGCTATCCCCGGGAACAATTGCAACATATTAGCAATTGAATGCCGGGCCAGACCTCTCGGCGCCAGCAGTGGCCGAGACCAAGACAGGTGAACGACCACCCCCCGATCAAGGAATCGCCCCATTATTGGAGCATATCGAACCCAGTGATTGGGAACAAGTCCAATCACTTGGGACTCAGGGTCAAGGCCCGCCCCGAGAGGCGGGAAGCCCCTGGGCCCTATAAAAATAGGGGCCAAGTTCAGATCGACCCTTCTCTCCCTTCTTCTCCTGCTCGCAACCTTCGCAAGAACCATCGACCAGCAACCGTAAGTTTGACTCCAGCGATCGCTACCCGATAGAGACTCCGAGCCATCGACCTGTATCAGCCTTTTGAATCCCGCAGGCCAGACCCAATTCGATAAGCCATTCGTTTCCCTGACCTGGTGGGCCATTCCCAAAAGTTAAGTATTGGCCAGTAGTGGTAGGTAGTGACATAGAAAGTAGGATTATTGTATAAGTATTTATTGCTGTACATAATAAATGACCGTTGATTTCAATCTTACTAAGCGGTGTGCTGTCTTATTAATCATAACTAGAGCTTGAACCACGTGGCAGTATCAGAAAGATACCTGGCGACTCGTGAGCAAAGGTGACATAATTAGAGCTAATAAAACTAAGGCTAATAAGAGCAACACATATTTGTGGCTCTCCTCTGGCCTGCTCCAAAACCTTGACATCATCCACCGTGTGAGGGGACCAAACCTGGATTCTCAATTCAGAATGAATGTCTTACACAAAGACAAACTGGTGTGTTTAGCTGGCTGTCCTGTGAATGCAAACAACATCAAATTACTGAACTGAAGTTTCATGGCATTCGTTGTGAACATTTGGAGAGTTATAACTTGTCTTTTCCTTTCACCACAGGCTGCAATTCGTTCTGCTAACTGCAAGTGGCCTTATCGCTGGCCCTGCTCACATGTGTAATACGGCTCTTCTCCAATTTAAATGCCATTTGTGAAGTGCAGGCACATTCTTCCAACACATTGCAATCTCATTTAGAGGTCTCTGCAAAGTTGTTGATCATTGCCTCAATTATTTCATCAAGTCAATCTTTTTCTGGACTGCTAACATACTTTGACCATATTTGGCCTTTTGTAACTTAAGTTGGGACTTTTCAGTTCTCAATTGCATGTATAAAAACACAAGCTTTGCATAAATCATATCACTCAACCACTCTTATTTAGATTTGCCTGGGTGTAGCGAAACACATTTGGAAAGATTTCTTGGGAACATTTGACTGTAAATCTAAGCTCTGCCAGTCTGGGTAAACAAATTGGAATCCATATTGGAATAGTCACACACAAGGACACCTGGAGCATGTATCACAGGGAGCTAGGAAATTGACACTCAATATGGACCTGATGCCAAATACTCAATCGAATATAACACTGATTAATTTGATTGTATCAGTAAACCTAAGGAAGAAGGATCAGGGGCGAAATTCTCCGGAAACGGCGCGGTGTCTGCCGACTGGCGCCCAAAACGGCGCAAATGAGTCGGGCATCGCGCTGCCCCAAAGGTGCGGAATGCTCCGCATCTTTGGGGGCCGAGCCCCAACCTTAAGGGGCTAGGTCGGCCCCAGACGAATTTCCGCCCCGCCAGCTGGCGGAAAAGGCCTTTGGTGCCCCGCCAGCTGGCGCGGAAATTACATCTCCGGGCGGCGCATGTGCAGGAGCGTTAGCGGCCGCTGACGGCATTCCCCGCGCATGCGCATTGGAGGGAGACTCTTCTGCCTCCGCCATGTTGGAGGCCGTGGCGAAGGCGGAAGGGAAAGAGTGCCCCCGCGGCACAGGCCTGCCCGCGGATCGGTGGGCCCCGATCGCGGGCCAGGCCACCGTGGGGGCACCCCCCGGGGCCAGATCGCCCCGCGCCCCCCCAGGACCCCGGAGCCCGCCCACGCCGCCTTGTCCCGCCGGTAAGGTGGGTGGTTTAATCTACGCCGGCGGGACAGGCATTTTAGCGGCGGGACTTCGGCCCATCCGGGCTGGAGAATCGCGGGGGGGGGGGGGGGGGGGCGCCAACCGGCGCGGCGCGATTCCTGCCCCCGCTGAATATCCGGCGCCGGAGAATTCGGCAACCGGCGGGGGCGGGATTCACGCCAGCCCCCGGCGAGGGTCGGAGAATCTCGCCCCAGATTCTGTTACTTGGACTGGGTTGCAGCAAAGGCTTGTTTACATTTCCTGGATAGAATCCAGGCAGTGAGAAGGAGAGTAAATGCAGTGTTAGTATCTTGGCTCCAATAGGAACCATTTTTCATGCTTAGTCAGCTGAGTGCTTATGTTTGAGATTCTCCGTGCAAAATACCTTCAAACATTATTGTGTTGAGGTTTGGAAACAACCGTAAGTTAATAGGAAAGAGGTGAGAAAGATTAAAGATGCAAACATACTCCAAACTGAGGACGAGCACAAAATAGTAAATAATCCAAATGATCAATTCTCCCAAATATTTGCAAGTGGAGATAAGAGCAACGGGTGAAATTCTCCCGAAACGGCGCGATGTACACCGACTGGCGCCCAAAACGGCGCCAATCAGACGGGCATCGCGCCGCCCCAAAGGTCCGGAATGCTCCGCATCTTTGGGGGCCGAGCCCCAACATTGGGGCAGCACGGTAGCCTTGTGGATAGCACAATTGCTTCACAGCTCCAGAGTCACAGGTTCGATTCCGGCTTGGGTCACTGTCTGTGCGGAGTCTGCACATCCTCCCCGTGTGTGCGTGGGTTTCCTCCGGGTGCTCCGGTTTCCTCCCACAGTCCAAAGATGTGCAGGTTAGGTGGATTGGCCATGATAAATTGCCCTTAGTGTCCAAAATTGCCCTTAGTGTTGGGTGGGGTTACTGGGTTGTGGGGATAGGGTGGAGGTGTTGACCTTGGGTAGGGTGCTCTTTCAAAGAGCCGGTGCAGACTCGATGGGCCGAATGGCCTCCTTCTGCACTGTAAATACTATGAAACTATTGAGGGGCTAGGCCGACGCCGGAGGAATTTTCGCCCCGCCAGCTGGCGGAAACGGCCTTTGTTGCCCCGCCAGCTGGCGCGGAAATGACATCTTGGGGCGGCGCATGCGCGGGAGTGTCAGCGGCCGTTGACAGTTTCCCACGCATGCGCAGTGGAGGGAATCCCTTCTGCCTCCGCCAGGCGGAAGGGAAAGAGCGCCCCCCCCCAGGACCCCGGAGCCCGCCCACGCCGCCTTGACCCTCCGGTAAATAGGTACTCTAATTTACGCCGGCGGGACAGGCAATTTATCGGCGGGACTTTGGCCCATCCGGGCCGGAGAATCGAGCGGGGGGGCCCGCCAACCGGCGCGGCCCGATTCCCGCCCCCGTCGAATATCCAGTACCGGAGACTTCGGCAACCGGCGGGGGCGGGATTCACGGCAGCCCCCGGCGATTCTCCAACCCGGCGGGGGGGTTGGAGAATGATGCCCCTTGGGTGGGATTCTCCGACCCCCCCGCTGGGTCGGAGAATCCCCGGGGGGCGGCGCAATCCCGCCCCAACGTCTGCTGCCGTATTCTCCGGTGCCATTTTTCTGGCGGGGGACGGGATTCCCGCCATGCTGGTCAGGGGCCGTTGACAGCGGCCCCCCCGGCGATTCTCCGGGCTCCGATGGGCCAAGCGGCCGTCCACTTTGTCCAGTCCCGCTGGCGTGGATTAGACATGGTCCCACATGGCGAGACCTGGCAGGTAAGTTGGTGGGGGCTGTCCTCGGAGGGGGGGGGGGGGGGGGGGTGGGGGGGGGCCCATGGTGGCCCATGGTGGCCTGGGGCCTGGACCGTGATAGGGGGCCAACCGATCTGCGGCAGGCCTGATCCGTGGGGGCACTTCTTCCTTCTGCGCCAGCCCCTGTAGGGCTCCGACATGGCCGGCGCGGAGAAGAGAACCACCCGCGCATTGCGCCAAAATACGACTGCCGTTCCGCGCATGCGCAAACTTGCGCAGGTCCCTTTGGCGCCGGCTGGAGCAGTGCCAACCCCTCTGGCGTCCACCTAGCCCCCTAGACAGGTGAGAATTCCTCACCTTGGGGGCCCGTTGACGCCAGAGTCGTTGGCGCCGGTTTTCCCCGCCGGCGTGGGAAGGGAGAATCCCAGCCCTTAAGTAAAATGCCATTGATGTAAACAGAGGTGAAAATGTTAACAAGGCTAAAAGGGCTCAAGGCGCAGTAAATTACCAGATATGGATGGTATATTTCTTCAAGTGAGGGGAAAACATAATGATGATATTTATGAGACACCAACCATCATTATTTTGAGGCAACGGGTATAACGATGGAGCAAGTTGATTGGGAATTGGCTGGTGGGGTACCATATTCAGAGAGCAACAAAATAGAGACAGACTCAGGTAATAATAAATTATTAACCGAAGCAAACACTAGGATTTTCTATAAAATAATAACAGTAAAAAAAGAAATTAATCAACGTGGGTTCAGAAGGGGAAAGCGCTGCCTGATAAATCTCTTCGAAGTCTTTGAGGAAGTGAGAATCCACATGGCCGTGTGGTACCTCCTGTGGCTCAATGTATCTTGACTTCCAATAGACTTTTTTACAAAGTTCCACCTGAAAGGCTTAATGATAATAATAATCTTTATTATTGTCACAAGTAGGCTCACATTAACACTGCAATGAAGTTACTGCGAAAATCCCCTAGTTGCCACTTTCCGTCACCTGTTCGGGTACACTGAGAGAGAATTCAGAATGTCCAATTCACCTAAAAGCACGGGGCGGGATTCTCCAGCAGCTGGCCGGATGGCCCGATGCCGGTGCCAAGAGCGGCGCGAACCACTCCGGCATCGGGCCGACCCGAAGCTGCAGAATCCTCCGCACTTCTGGGGGCTAGACCGGCAGCGTGGTTCCACGCATGCGCAGACTGGCCGGCGTGTTCCTACACATGTACAGGGGGTTCTTCTCCGTGGCGTCCATGTGGAGCCCTACAGAGGGCCGGCGCAGAAGGAAGGAGTGCCCCCACGGCACAGGCCCACCCGATCGCGGGGCCAGGCCACCGTGGGGGCCCCCCCGGAGCCGGATCTCCCCGCGCCCCCCCCGCTCCCTGAGGACTCACCTAGCCGGCCTACAAGTAGGAGAATTTTACGCCGGCAGGACTGGCCATGAAACGACGGCCGCTCAGCCCCATCGGGGCCAGGAGAATTGCCGGGAGGCTGCTGCCAACGGCCCCCGACCGGCGCGGCGTAAACCCCGCTCCCCGCCTGAAAACCAGCGCTGGGAAATACGGCAGCCAGCGTTGGAGAGGCAGGTCAAGATTCACCGCCGCCCCCCGGGGATTCTCAGACCCGGCCGTTGCGGGGGGGGGGGGGGTGTCGGAGAATCCCCGCCCCATGTCTTTCGGGACTTGTGGGGGGAAATCGGAGAACCCAGAGGAAACCCACACAGACACGGGGAGAACGTGCAGACTCCGCACAGGCAGTGACCCAGTCGGCAATGAACTCAAAGCTGTGAGGATTCAGGATAGCCTTGGGAATAGATAAGAGACTGGCTAAAACAGAGAAAATGCATACCCATTAGAGTTACATCAGTGTTGAAATGAAGTATTGACATTTTAAAGTAGAAAAATATTAAATACTGCATATAGGAAGGAAAAATGGATGACTGCACTCTATTCATAGCATTGAAAAATCAAAGGATGAAGTTAAAGAATACAGAGGCTACCAAGTGTCTCGTGGATACTTAACATTCAATTAATTCAGGTACAGAGCAATCAACAAAGACAACAGCATATTGAACAATAAAACCAAGGGGCAGTATTTTATGAGAAAATTCACGACTTCGTGCTACCACCCCGATTAAGGCTGTGGTGAGACAGCCCATGAACAACTTTCCCACCCTGCAACCTTTAAGTCAGCAATTAATGTAAGGACTTTTTCGTTGGGGGTTGGTGGGGTCCCTCATTCAAAGGCATTCAGTGCTCGATCAAGGGAGCCGGCATTGGGAATGGGGAGCCCACTGAGTGCCAACCCCTGTCCTTGTTGCTGACCACCCTCCACCCTAAATACCCTCCTTCCATAATCCCCACCCTGCGAAACACCTCCTGCCATCACCCCACCTCCCGATTCAAGGGCAACACTGGGTATGTTTCCCTGGAGTGGACACCATCTCTCCCAGTGGTCCTGCTGAACAAAAGAGTTGCCGGGACCTGACTGCTGTTTGTCAGTCTCACACCCTCATCCCAATTCCTTACAGATATTGAATGGTATGGACGATATTTTCATCCCGCAGAACTTGCCCTAGTGGCGCTGCTGGCAGGCCAGGCAGCCAAACGCCAGAGAAGGTGGCGGCAGCAGCAGAATCGACAGTCTCGAAGCGGAGCCCAGCACCCCACACCCTGAGGACCTGGCTGCTCAGTAGGTCAGGGAGGGACCCGGGGGGGAGGCCAGCGATGGGCCAAGGTGTACAGGCATCACTGGTCGTTTGGACAGACGACAGACAACATTTGACGCATGAGGCCCCGTCGCTGGCCTCCAGAAGTCTTCATCATAGATTATCATAGAATGTTACAGTGCAGAAGGAGGGCCATTCGGCCCATCGAGTCTGCATCAGCTTGGAAAGAGCACCCTACCCAAGGTCAACACCTCCACCCTATCCCCATAACCCAGTAACCCCACCCAACACTAAGGGCGATTTTGGACACGAAGGGCAATTTAGCATGGCCAATCCACCTAACCTGCACGTCTTTGGACTGTGGGAGGAAACCGGGAGCACCCGGAGGAAACCCACGCACACACGGGGAGGATGTGCAGACTCCGCACAGACAGTGACCCAAGCCGGAATCGAACCTGGGACCCTGGAGCTGTGAAGCAATTGTGCTAACTACAATGCTACCATGCTGCCCTTTGGCAGGTTAGGATCAAGGATAACCATAAAGCTTTCTATAGAAATGTCAGGAATAAAAGAATGATGAGGGTAAGAGTAGGGCCAGTCAAGGACAAGTAGTGGGAAATTGTGCTTGGAGTCTGAGGAGATAGGTAAGGTGCTAAATGAATATTTTTCGTCAGTATTCACACAGGAAAAAGACAATGTTGTCGAGGAGAATACTGAGATTCAGGCTACTAGACTAGAAGGGCTTGAGGTTCATAAGGAGGAGGTGTTAGCAATTCTGGAAAGGCCGGATGGGATTTATCCTAGGATTCTCTGGGAAGCTAGGGAGGAGATTGCTGAGCCTTTAATCTTGAAGTCATCTTTGTCTACAGGAATAGTGCCAGAAGACTGGAGGATAGCAAATGTTGTCCCCTTGTTCAAGAAGGACAACCCTGGTAACTATAGACCAGTGATCCTTACTTCTGTTGTGGGCAAAATCTTGAAAGGTTCATAAGAGATAGGGGGCGAAATTCACCGTTATCGGCGCAAAGTCCGCCGATCGGCGCAAAAAACGGCGCAAATCCGACTTGCGTCACGGCGGAAAAATGGGTCGAAAGGTCTCTGGCCTGAAATGGGCTAGCAGCGACGTGACGGGATCCGCGCTTGCGCACGTGGTTCACGCCGTGCAGCGTCATACACACCGCACGGCGTGACGGCTCATAAGGCCGCGCTGCTCCCCCCCCACCCGACCGGAACACCCGACCGGGAACACCCGACTGGATGGCTGGCCGCCGCTCAGCCCCGAGGTTCCATTCACGGGATGTGGAGGCGCTCCTGGACGCAGTGGAGCAGAGGAGGGACACCCTGTATCCCGGGCACGGCAGCAGAGTTGCCCCACGCCACAGCCGGCGTCTGTGGAGGGAGGTGGCAGAGGCCGTCACCGCTGTGGCCCTGACACCACGGACAGGCACCCAGTGCCACAAGAAGGTGAACAACCCTCGTCAGAGCAGGCAGGGTGAGCCTCCCCGCATATCCCCCCCTCCCCCATATCCCCCCCCCCATATTCCCCCTCCCCCATATCCCCCCCCCTCCCCCCATATCCCCCCTCCCGCATCCCCCCCTCCCCCATATCCCCCTCCCCATATCCCCCATATCCCCCCTCCTCCATATTCCCCCTCCCCTATATCCCCCCTCCCCCATATCCCCACCCTCCCCCATATCCCACCTCCCCATATCCCCCCTCCCCATATCCCCCATATCCCCCCCTCCCCATATCCCCCTTCCCCCTATCCCCCCACCCCATATCCCCCCCCTCCCCCATATCCCCCCTCCCCCCCATATCCCCCATATCCCCCCTCCCCATATCCCCCATATCCCCCCTCCCCCATATCCCCCCTCCCCATATCCCCCTCTCCCCCATATCCCCCCTCCCCCCATATCCCCCCTCCCCATATCCCCCCCCTCCCCCATAACCCCCTCCCCCATATCCCCCCCTCCTCCATATCCCCCTCCCCATATCCCCCCTCTCCCATATCCCCATATCCCCCCTCCCCCCATATCCCCCATATCCCCCCTCCCCATATCCCCCATATCCCCCCTCCCCCATATCCCCCCCTCCCCATATTCCCCCCTCCCCATATCCCCCCTCCCCATATCCCCCCCTCCCCCATATCCCCATATCCCCCTCCCCCATATCCCCCCTCCCCCATATCCCCCATATCCCCAAGTGAATCCAGCCCTAACCTTAACCTCTGCAATGCACGCGCAAACCGATGGCGTGCATTCATATACCTGCCTAACACTGTTGCCTTTTACCCCTGCCACCACCCCCACCCACCCCCCCGCCACAGGAGAAGCGCGCACACAACAATAGGGAGCATGTGAGAACTGGAGGAGGCCCCCGCTGATGAGAGGCTACTGACCGAACACGAGGAAAGGGCCCTGGAACTGGCTGGCAGACCTGACGACCGGGAGGTTTGCTGATGCAGAGGTCGGGGGCGTACTAGCAAGTGAGCCACCGACAGCCCCGTCCCATATCCCCCCTCCCGCATATCACCTGATCACTGCCTGCGTGTCTAACCATGCATGCTTCATTGTGTATCGCAGGACCAAACGTCGAGGCACCCATCCCCGCAGATGCAGACCCGCCCGCAGGATGCCCCTTGGAGGCCACGGGAGAGGGAGAGACCCGGACCCTCCGGCATGCGACGCCCCGCAGGATGCCCCTCGGAGGCCACGGGAGATGGAGAGACCCAGACCCTCCGGCATACGACGCCCACAGGATGCCCCTCGGAGGCCACGGGAGACGGAGAGACCCAGACCCTCCGGCATGCGACGCCCGCCAGGATGCCTCTCGCACTCCACGGGAGACGGAGAGACCCGGACCCTCCGGCATGCGACGCCCGCAGGATGCCCCTCGCACACCACGGGAGACGGAGAGACCCGGACCCTCCGGCATGCGATGGCCCGCAGGATGCCCCTCGCACACCACGGGAGACGGAGAGACCTGGAGCAACAGGGAGACGACACCCCCCGTCACGTGTGGGAGCGCCGAGGCAGGCGTGTGCCACCCAGCGATGAGGGGGGCAGCCACAGACCCCCGTCACATCCGAGCCAGGACACCACTACCCAGGACAAAACTACCCAGGACACCACTACCCAGGACACCACTACCCAGGACACCCCTACCCGGGACAGCACTGCCCAGGACACCCCTACACGGGACAGCACTACCCAGGAAGACGAAATACCGGACAGTGACTCAGAGTGGATGGGTGGAGACGAACCCCCACCCCAAAGTGCCATGGACTCAGAGTGGGACGAAGAGCACGACACAACGCCACTGCTGTCACCAACACCCTCCACCATAGCAGAAACACTCACCTCGGTTGGGCACTTTAGTGATGAGGCGTCTGGTACACTCACTGGTGCGCACAACACAGCCGTCCCGGTACAGCAGGTGGAGGTAGGAGCAGCAGAGGGGCGGGGCGGTCGGAGGGCAGCCGAGCCCAAGCGAACATCTGCCGCCCAGATGGATCCCGGGTTCCTGGAGTTCCTCACCCACACATAGATCCGATGCAACCCACCGACCCGGAGACGAGCGAAGAGGGTGACGGCCGGCTTGCGGCGGCTGCAGTCGCAGGTGGAGGAGTCCACCCGCGTCCAGGAGCTGGAAGTGGTTCCGGTCCATGCGTGCCACCCAGGCCGACACCGCACGGGTGTGGCGTCCGCGGTGGAGGCAATGGGTGCGACGGTGTCAGACATGGGGAACGGTTTGCGAGGCCTGGGGCTTTCCGTGCAGGCGGCGTCTGTGGCCCAGGACATGGCTGCCCTCTCACAGGAGGCCATGAGCCAGCACCAGCGCAGATGGCAGAGGCGCTCAACGCCATGGCCCAGTCTCAGCAGTCCATAGCCCAGTCTCTGCAGGCCATGGCCCAGTCTCTGCAGGCCATCGCTGAGGGGCATCGGCGCCAGTGGCCATGTGCGAGCCGGCGTCGCACTGTCACAGACAGGGTTTGCCAACCCCCTGGGCTCCAGGGCTGCAAACCTGCAGACCCCTGTCAATACCAGCACGGGCCTCCAGGACTGGCAGCACCAGATGTCGGGGGGGCGTCGGATGGCCAGTCCGTTCGCATCCCCCACCCATGTAGAGGCCTGGGGGCCATCGGGCACCCCGAGGGAGGAGGAGGTGGTGTGGTCCGCCCCGGCTCCCCCCTGTAGGGGAGGTCCCGGAACACCGCGACACCTCGGACCCCCCCCCCCCCCCCCCCTTCCATCCCAGGTGCATCGGGTGGGCAATGGGCAGGACAGGCTGGCAGCTCGCCATCCCAGTCGCCCGGGGCCGCAGCCTGGCCCCATCTAGGCCAGGACGCTCCAGGAAACGGCCGCCAAAGGGATCCAGTGTCAGAGGGGCAGGAATCACAGGAGTCCACCTCCAGTTCTGCTGTACCGTCTGGGGAATCACGTAGACGTAGTCAAAGGGCCCGTAAGGCCAAACAATTAGACACTGAGTAAGTTGGCACGGGTGCAGGGCACAGATGAGTTTTAGGGGCTAGGGCACGTGCATGAACTCGTTTGGTTATTAAAGTCAATGTTACACCTACAGAAGCTGCCTTTGTGCTCTGTCCAAAGCGTGTGGGGGTGTCATGTACGTTGAGCGCAAGTGTGTGTGTGAGGGGTGGTCTTACCTCAGCCCCAGGTGAGTCTGCCCCCTTCCCCCTGGGCCGCCATCAACATCCCCCCGGGCAGAGGACGGGACCGTGCGCTGCAGTGTCACAGCCGCATGCAGGGATGGTCCGGGTGGATGGTGATACTGTGGCCGTAGGTCAGACATAGTCCAACGATGTGGAGCCAGGAGCTCACCGCAGGGCGGGTTGTCATCATCCTCCATGGCCTGCAATAGACACGCGTCCACCCGCAACTGTGTGAGCCCGGCCGTTGTGCCGCAGGTGGATCGGCAATGGGGGGGGTGGTGTGCATGCGGGTGGGGTGGGTGGGGTTGGGGCTATCAGTCTGTCCCGTGCCCGCTGGGCCAGCCGGTAACGGTGGACAGTCATCCGCCTGTGTCTAGCCCGTCTGTCCTGACCATTGCCCCCATCCCCCTCATCTGGGAGGACTGCGCCTCTTCCTGCTGCTCCTCCACTCCGCCCTCCTCTGCCTGCGGCACATCGCCCCTCTGTTGGGCTATGTTGTGCAGGACGCAGCACACCACAATGATGCGGCCGACCCTATCTGACCGATACTGGAGGGCGCCCCCAGAGAGGTCCAGGCACCTGAAACGCACCTTCAGCACGCCAAAGCACCTCTCTATCACTCCCCTTGTCGCTACATGGGCATCATTGTAGCGGTTCTCCGCCTCATTGCGTGGCCTCCGTACAGGCGTCATCAGCCACGATCGCAATGGTAGCCCCTGTCGCCTAGCAACCAGCCCCTCAGCCGGGGATGGCGTCCCTCGTACATGCCGGGGATGGATGACCGCGACAACACGTATGAGTCGTGTACACTGCCTGGGTAACGGGCGCAGACGTGCAGGATCATCATGCGGTGGTCGCAGACCACCTGTATGTTCATCGAATAGGTCCCCTTCCTATTGGTGAACACGGCCCTGTTATCTGCAGGTGGCCGCACGGCGACGTGCACTCCATCGATCGCGCCCTGGACCATGGGGAACCCGGCCACGGCAGAGAAGCCCACGGCCCGGGCATCGTGGCTGGCCCGATCCACAGGGAAGCGGATGTAGCGGTGCGCCATGGCATATAGGGCATCTGTCACTGCCCGGATGCACCGATGCACCGATGTCTGCGATATGCCGGACAGGTCCCCACTCGGTGCCTGGAATGACCCCGTTGCATAAAAGTTCAGGGCAACCGTAACCTTGACGGACACGGGGAGAGGGTGTCCCCCGCCAGTGCCACGCGGTGACAGGTGCGCCAGCAGGTGGCAGATGTGTGCCACGGTTTCCCGCCTCAACCGGAGTCTCCTCCTGCATTCCCGGTCCGTGAGGTCCTGGTATGACTGCCGGGGCCGGTACACAGGGGGCGCCTTCGGGTGCCTCCGTTGCCGTGGGGCCGGGACGTCCTCCTCCCCCTCCTCGTCCTGTCGGTCAGGTTTCCCTCCAGCCTGGGCGGCTGCCGCCTGTCCCTCTGCGGCAGCCTGCGCCGCCTCTCTGGCACGCTCCTCCTCATCCAGGGCAACATGGTCATTAGTGGCTGCCGCCACGGCGGCCAACATCGCTGGATGATCGGAAAACATGACGTCCTGGTGGGGGGGGGGGGGGGGAACGCCGACATGTCATCATTGCCCATATCCCCTCCTCCCCCCAGCCAGGTGGCATGGACCGCATGGGTCCAACTGTTGGAGGCTGGCACCTGGCCAGGTGGACTAACTCACTTGCCTCCCCATCCCCCTCCCCGGCATGGACCCCCCCCCCCAACCTCCTCCCCGGCACGGACACCTCATCCCCCTCCCCGGCACGGACCACCCCTTCCTCCTCCCCGGCACGGACCCCCCCCATCCCCCCTCCCCGGCACGGACCCCCCCCCCATCCCCCTCCCCGGCACGGCCCCCCCCCAACCTGCTCCCCGGCACGGACCCCCCATCCCCCTCCCCGGCACGGGCCCTCCTCCCATCCCCCTCCCCGACACGGGCCCCCCCACCCCCCAACCTCCTCCCCGGCACGGACTCCCCATCCCCTCCCCAGCACGGACCCCACATCCCCCTCCCCGGCACGGACCCCCCATCCCCCTCCCCGGCACGGACCCCCCATCCCCCTCCCTGGCACGGACCCCCCACCCCCCTCCCCAGCAGGGACCCCTCCATCCTCCTCCCCTGCACGGACCCCCCATCCTCCTCCCCGGCACGGACCCCCCCATCCTCCTCCCCGGCACGGACCCCCCATCCCCCTTCCCCGGCACGGACCCCCCCCATCCCCCTCCCCGGCACAGGCCCCCCCCGCCAACCTCCTCCCCGGCACGGACCCCCCATCCCCCTCCCCGGCACGGACCTCCTCCCCATCCCCCTCCCCGGCACGGGCCCACCCCCCACCCTCCTCCCCAGCACGGACCCCCCCATCCTCCTCCCCGGCACGGACCCCCCCATCCCCCCTCCCCGGCACGGACCCCCCCCATCCCCCTCCCCCGGAACGGGCACACCCCCCAACCTCCTCCCCGGCACGGACCCACCATCCCCCTCCCCGGCACGGACCACCCCCATCCCCCTCCCCGGCACGGACCCCCCCCATCCCCCTCCCCGGCACGGGCCCCCCCTAACCTCCTCTCCGGCACGGACCCCCCCATCCCCCTCCCCGGCACGGGCCCTCCCCCCATTCCCCTCCCTGGCACGGGCCCCCCCCACCCCCCCAACCTCCTCCCCGGCACGGACCCCCCCATCCCCCTCCCCGGCACGGACCCCCCCATCCTCCTCCCCGGCACGGACCCCCCATCCCCCCTCCCCGGCATGAGCCCCCCCCATCCCCCTCCCCGGCACAGGCCCCCCCCCCCAACCTCCTCCCCGGCACGGACCCCCCATCCCCCTCCCCGGCACGGACCTCCCCCCCATCCCCCTCCCCGGCACGGGCCCCCCCCCCAACCTCCTCCCCGGCACGGACCACCCCATCCTCCTCCCCGGCACGGACCCCCCATCCCCCTCCCCGGCACGGACCCCCCCATCCCCCCTCCCCGGCACGGACCACCCCGCCCCATCCCCCTCCCCGGCACGGGCACACCCCACAACCTCCTCCCCGGCACGGACTCCCCATCCCCCTCCCCGGCACGGACCCCCCCCATCTCCCTCCCCGGCATGGATCCCCCATCCCCCTCCCCAGCACGGGCCCCCCCCCCATCCTCCTCCTCGGCACGGACCCCAACCTCCTCCCCGGCACGGACACCCCCATCCCCCTCCCCGGCACGGACCCCCATCCTCCTCCCCGGCACGGGCCCCCCTCCCGGCACTCCCCTGGAGCCCACCCACTCTAACCACCCCCAACCCCCCCGCCACACACACAGTTGATGTGGTGTATATAGATTTCAGTAAAACGTTTGATCAGGTTCCCCATGGTAGGCTACTGCAGAAAATACGGAGGCATGGGATTCAGGGTGATTTAGCAGTTTGGATCAGAAATTGGCTAGCTGGAAGAAGACAAAGGAAGTATTCAGACTGGAGTCCAGTTACTAGTGGTGTACCACAAGGATCTGTTTTGGGGCCACTGCTGTTTGTCATTTTTATAAATGACCTGGAGGCGGGCGTAGAAGGATGGGTGAGTAAATTTGCCGCTGACACTAAAGTTGGTGGAGTTGTGGACAGTGCAGAAGGATGTTACAAGTTACAGAGGGACATAGATAAGCTGCAGCGCTGGTCTGAGAGGTGGCAAATGGAGTTTAATGCAGAAAAGTGTGAGGTGATTCATTTTGGAAGGAATAACAGGAAGACAGAGTACTGGGCTAATGGTAAGATTCTTGGCAGTGTGGATGAGCAGAGAGATCTTGGTGTCCATGTACATAGATCCCTGAAAGTTGACACCCAGGTTGAGAGGGTTGTTAAGAAGGCGTACGGTGTGTTAGCTTTTATTGGTAGAGGGATTGAGTTTCGGAGCCATGAGGTCTTGTTGCAGCTGTACAAAACTCTAGTGCGGCCGCATTTGGAGTATTGCGTGCAATTTGGGTCACCACATTATAGGAAGGATGTGGAAGCATTGGAAAGGGTGCAGAGGAGATTTACCAGAATGTTGCCTGGTATGCAGGGAAGATCTTATGAGGAAAGGCTGAGGGACTTGAGGCTGTTTTCGTTGGAGAGAAGAAGGTTTTTTTTTTAATAAATATTTTATTGAAAATTTTTGGTCAACCAACACAGTACATTGTGCATCCTTTACACAATATTATAACAACACAAATAACAATGACCTATTTTATAAACAAAAATGAATAAATAATAATTAACAAAAATGAAAACTAACCCTAATTGGCAACTGCCTTATCACAAGTAACACTCTCCAATAATATAATTTAACAGTCCAATATATAATTATCTGTCGCAATGACCTATACATATTATACAGTATATATTAACCACCCTGAGAGTCCTTCTGGTTCCTCCTCCCCCCCCCCCCCCCCGCCCTCTCTCCCCCCCCTCCCTCCCCCCCCCGATCCTGGGCTGCTGCTGCTGCCCTCTTTTTTCCATTCCATCTATCTTTCTGCGAGGTATTCGACGAACGGTTGCCACCGCCTGGTGAACCCTTGAGCCGACCCCCTTAGAACGAACTTAATCCCCTCTAGCTTTATAAACCCTGCCATGTCATTTATCCAGGTCTCCACCCCCGGGGGCTTGGCCTCTTTCCACATTAACAATATCCTGCGCCGGGCTACTAGGGACGCAAAGGCCAAAACATCGGCCTCTCTCGCCTCCTGCACTCCCGGTGGAGAGAAGAAGGTTAAGAGGTGACTTAATTGAGGCATACAAGATGATCAGAGGATTGGATAGGGTGGACAGTGAGAGCCTTTTTCCTCGGATGGTGATGTCTAGCACGAGGGAGCATAGCTTTAAATTGAGGGGAGATAGATATAAGACAGATGTCAGAGGTAGGTTCTTTACTCAGAGAGTAGTAAGGGCGTGGAATGCCCTGCCTGCAACAGTAGTGGACTCGCCAACTCTAAGGGCATTCAAATGGTCATTGGATAGACATATGGACGATAAGGAAATAGTGTAGATAGGCTTTAGAGTGGTTTCACAGGTTGGCGCAACATCGAGGGCCGAAGGGCCTGTACTGCGCTGTAATGTTCTATGTTCTATGTTCAACAAGGAGACGGTATGGCACCTGTGCCATGGCCTTGCAGACTTGGCACCATGTGGAGGAGGAGGATACCCTCTATCGGTGATCATCAAGGTCACCGCAGCCCTTAACTTCTACACCTCAGGATAATTCCAGGGCTCGAGCGGGAACTTGTGTGGCATCTCACAAGCTACAGCCCACAAGTGCATCTGTGAATTCATGGATGCTCTGTTTGCCCGGGCAGTGAACTATATAAACTTTGACATGGACCAAGCCCAACAGGATACAAAGCAACAGGATTTTCTGCCATTGACGGGATGTCCCAGGTCCAGGAGCTAATAGATGGCACCCATGTTGCCTTGCGCTCACCGGACCAGCTCGGAGTGCCCTACGTCAACAGGAAGGGGTTCCACTCCCTGAACGCCTAACTCCTGTGTGATCACCAGGTGAAGATCATGCACGTGAGTGCACGCTTCCCAGGATGTGTGCACTATGGCTACATCCTGGGCCAGTCGGGCTTTCTCCGCCTTGGGTGATAAGGGATACCCGCTTAGGACCTGGCTCATGATGCCAGTATGGATGCCAGTGACTGATGCGGAGACCCGATATAAGGAGGTCAATGTAGCCACCCGAGCTGTCATTGAGCGGTGCATTGGACTGCTCAAAATGTAGTTCCAACCCTCAACTGCTCTGTTAGTGGTCTCCGTACATCTCCCAAAGAATTGCCGAATTGCCCGCTTTGTAGTGGTCTGCGCTGTGTCCTCCAGAACCTGGCACAGCAGTGGGGCGATGTGCTGGAGGTGGAGGGGGAGGACTATGTGGCTACAGAGGACGAGGAGTATGAGGAGGGGCCGGAACAGCAGCTGCTGGAGTAAGAGCCCAGGGAGGACCCACTCGAACAGCTAGAGGATGGAGTACAGGCGGGAGTGGCAAGGGTCTGGAAAGCCCTGAGGGCCAGGGAGGCCCTCATCCTTACTCACTTCACGTATGATGTGGCCTCGTCCAGATATTTTAATGGGCTTCACTGAGTATCTATCACTGCTCCACTCTGTTGATGGTGTTGCCCCCTTCCCCACCACTCCCATACCCTTCCCCCCAGACCTCACCCAATGCACACTACCCCCACCCCCATAGTCCCTATCTACCCACTTACGTCCCCCCTCCTCAGGCATGGGGGCGGCTTGGGGGTTATGGGAGGGGGCTTGGGGGGCATGGATCATATGGGAGGGATAGGGGGGAGAGTACATGAGGGGGCGGGGATGGGGGTCCGGTGTAAACTCATCCGAGTGGCCCGGTGGAGGACGTTGGCCTTCTTGCGGCACTGGGTGCTGGTCCTCCTGATCACATTCCCCGAACTAACGGTTGCTGCCACTTTCTCCCAGACGGTGGTGACTGCCGTATGGCTGAACCTCCTGGACACTCGTGGAGAACAGGGCATCCCTTCTGGCCTGCACCGCATCCAAGTCACCCCAGGATGACACCACCAAAGCCTGGGGGTGCTCTCCATGGCAGCATGGCTAAGAGCTGAGTGGAGTTGGCTGTGCAGGAGTGGTAAAACTTGCTGTCACTTGTTAGCAAGTACGGTCCTGGGCCAATCAGCCGGCAAACCATGATTGCGCTGCGAATACCATGGGGCCTTATTAAGTGGGCCAATTAACGTTTTTCCGCGGTGACGGCCTCACCAGGCCGAGCATCGGGGAGCTCATGGCACGGTGGCACAGTGATTAGCACTGCTGCCGCACGGCGCCAGGGACCCTTTTTCAATTCCCACCTTGGATGACAGTGTGGAGTTTGCACTTTCTCCCCGTGTCTGCGTGAGATTCCTCTGGGTTCTTTGGTTTCCTCCCACAGTCCAAAGATGTACAGGTCAGGCGGATTGGACATACTAAGTTGCCCCTTAGGGGGAGGTTATAAGGGTGGGGATTAGGCCTAGGTCGGGTGGCCTTTCAAAGGGTTTGTGCAGACTCGATGGGCCAAATGGCCTCTATCTGTGTTGTAGGGATTCTATGATTCTATGATTTCCAATTCGCTACCACACTTCGAACCTTTTCCATCAAATCGTGACCCAAACCTTACGATTGCTTCAGATAAATGATGCGGAATTCTCTGTTGGCGGGATCGTCCCGTCCGCCAGCAGCTCACCCATGCCCACGCGTTTCACATCAGTGTGGGATGGCTCGCATTGGCCCCTGCGGGAACGGAGAATCTCGCTGCCGGTGGGGATGCGGCACATAGGAAGTCGTGGCTGACGGACCGGAGTATCCCACCCATGGCTTTTCTCTCGCCAACGCCATCAATTCAGCTCTTTCCAGATCTGACTTTAATTTCAACAAACAATCCCCTGTTCAAATTGCAGTATCTCTTTGTATCTTTTTAAGTCAATCTTCCTGGAGACCTCTTTACATTCTCTAGAACTAACTGTCCTTTAGTTTCTCTGGATTGCTTTATTGCCAATACTCCATGGTGTGGCTTCATTGCTTCCGGCAGAGCTGAACACTGTTCACTCTCTAGCCTCCTAGCTTCAGCTGCCTGTCGAGTTCAGTTGAACAAACTCCAAAAGGTGAAGGTGAAGGAGCAGTGCTCCAAAAGCTAGTGATTCGAAACAAACCGGTTGGACTTTAACCTGGTGTTGTAAGACTTCTTACTGTGCCCTTATTTTTAAACAGAGGATGTGAATGAATTGGAGAGTGTACAGAAGAGGTTTACAAGAATAGTTCCAGGGATGAGGAATTTCAGTTATGAGGGTAGATTGGAAAGATTGGGACTCTTTTTAAAAAAATATTTTTATTCTCCTCCTTTTTCACATTTTCTCCCAAATTTACACCCAACAATAAACAATAATCAGTAACGAATGTAATGTCAATCCCCATATCAATAACAACGATCCCATCCTCCCACCAAACCCCAGACATCGGCCCGCATGTTAACATAAACAAATGACAAAAAGGAACCAGGAATCACCCATATCCACCATTAACACGTACAGTCCCCCTCCCCCCCAACCCTCCCAACCCCCAACACCCCTAATGTTCGATGTGATCCAATTCTCGAAAGTGCACAATGAATCACACCCATGAATTGTAGAACCCTCCCATCCTTCCCCTCAGTTCAAATTTGACCTTTTCAAGCATTAAGAATTCCAGCAGGACCCCCCGCCGCGCCAGGGTACAGGGTGGAGAGGTTGACCTCCACCCTAACAGGATCTACCTTCGGGCGATCAACGAGGCGAAGGCTACAACATCTGCCTCCGCACCCGTTTCCAACCCCAGCTGCTCCGACACCCCGAATATGGCGTCCCGAGGGCCCGGGTCCAGTTTCACACGCACCACCTTAGAGATTACCCTAAACACCTCCTTCCAGTAATCCTCCCGCTTTGGACATGACGAAAACATATGAACGTGGTTTGCGGGGCCTCCCCCGCAACATTCACACACATCTTCTACAACCTCAAAGAGCCGGCTCATCCACGCCCTTGTAAGGTGTGCTCTGTACACCACCTTCAGCTGTATGAACCCCAACCTCGTACACGAGGTGGAGACGTTCATCCTCCGGAGCACCTCACACCAGAACCCCTCCTCCATACTCTCTCCCAACTCTTCCTCCCACTTTGCCTTGATCCCTTCCAGCGGTGCCTTCTCCTCCTCCAAAATAGCCCTGTAAACCGCCGATACTACCCACTTCTCCAGTCCCCCTGTCATCAGCACCTCCTCCAGCAATGTGGAAGCCGGCTCTACTGGGAAGCTCTGTATCTCCTTTCTTTCAAAGTCTCGAACCTGCATTTATCTAAATATTTCCCCCTGCTCCAGCCCATACTTCGCTCCCAGCTCCTTCAATCCCGCAAAACGATCCCGAAGAAATAAACCTTTTAGTGTTCTAATTCCTTTCTCCTCCCGTCTCCGAAAATTTCCATCCCACTTCCCTGGCTCAAATCTATGGTTCCCCCGAATCGGCATTTCCTTTGACCCTGCCCCCAACCCGAAGCGCTGTCGAAACTACCTCCAAATTCTCAATAAAGCTATTACTACTGGATTCCCTGAGTATCTCCCCGGGGCCGTCGGGAGCGGCGCTGTCGCTAGCGCCTTCAATCCCGACTCCCTACACAAACTCTCCTCCATTCTGACCCATTGGAAATCAACCTCTCTGACCCAGCTCCGTCCCTACTCCACATTCGCCACTCAGTAATAGTACATCAGGTTTGGAAGACCCAAACCCCTGCCTGCCTTCCTCTCTGTACATAGAATATAGAACTGTACAGCACAGTACAGGCCCTTCGGCCCACGATGTTGTGCCGAAATAGTCTGAGACTAAGATCAAATCAACCTACTCCCAATCATTCTAGTGCACTCCATATGCCTATCCAATAAGCACCTTTTTAATTCTGGCCACCTTCCTTCCCCATATGAACGAGGTAATCATCCCTTCAATCTCTCTAAAAAATGCCTTTGGCAGGAAAATCGGCAGGCATTGAAAAATAAACAGGAATCGCGGCAGCACAATCATTTTAACCGCCTGTACCCGACCTGCCAATGACAGAGGGCGACCATCCCACCTTGCCAGATCAGCTTTCACTCTCCCCACCAAACTAGAAATGTTGTACCTACGGAACCCCCCCCCCCCCACTCTCGGGCAACCTGCACCGCCAGACACCTAGGGCGTCATTCTCCGCCGGCGGGAGTCTCCGTTCTGCCGGCGCCCGGGGGTTTCCCGACGGCGTGGGGCTGCCCCACAATGGGAAACCCCATTGACCGGCCGGTGTTACGGAGACTCCCGCCGGCCGGTCGGAGCAGAAATGTGGCGGGGCGGGTAGGAGAATTTCGCCCCTAAAGTGCCAGGAATGGCAGCTCCCCCCAACCCCTGCCCCCACCCCTGGCCGAGACACCACAAAATATTCACTCTTGTCTAGATATAATTTGTACCCTGAGAAAGACCCAAACACCCGATACAGCTCCAGTATTCCCCTATTGACACACTTGTTCCGACACGTATAATAACAAGTCATCGGCATATAAGGACACCCTATGCTCCGTACCGCCCCCCCCCCCCCCCCCTGCACTATCCTTTTCCATACCCTTGAATGTCTTAATGCGATGGTCAATGGCTCAACCGCGAGTGCAAAGGGCAGGGGGGACATAGGACATCCCTGCCTAGTCCCACGGTGGAGAGGAAAGTATTCTAAGCTGATGTTATTTGTGCGGACGCTGGCCCTCGGCTCCTTATATAATAGCTTTACCCAGTCCACAAATCTGGGTCCAATTCCAAACCGCTCTAGAACTGCCATCAAGTACCCCCATTCTACCTGGTCAAACACTTTCTCGGCGTCCAATACCACAACCACCTCTGTTTCCTTCCCCTCCGCCGGTACCATAACCATGTTCAATACCCTCCTAATGTTCAAAAAGAGCAGCCTCCCTCTCACAAACCCTGTCTGATCTTCACCTATCACCTTCGGGAGGCACTCCTCTAGCCTACCTGCCAGTACCTTCGCCAATATCTTTGTGTCCACGTTTAAACGTGATATGGGCCTATACGACCCACACTCCGTCGGATCCTTATCTTTCTTAAGTAACAGGGAAATCGATGCCTGCCCCAAGGTTTGTGGTAACACCCCCTTCCCTATCGCCTCCTCAAACATCCCCACCATCAGCAGTACCAGCTTTATTTTTTTACCACCTTCCCCGACTGCATCCTCCCAATCGCATCTTTTATCTCCTGCTCCATTATTGCCCCTCTAATGTAGCCCTGTCCCCCTCCCCTAACCTCGGATACTCCAGCCCATCTAGAAATTCCTGCATCTCCCGGCCTCCCCCAGGTGGCTCTGACCTGTACAATCTTGCATAGAATTTCTTAAAGACCTTATTAATCTGATCTGGAGCTACCACCAACTTCCCTGCCCTGTCCCGCACCTGGACGATTTCCCTTGCCGTAGCCTCTCTGCGGAGCTGACCCGCCAACACACCCCCGCCTTCTTTCCATGCTCGTAAACTGCCCGCCTTGCTCACCTCAATTGGCATACCGCTTTGGGACTCTTTTCCTTGAAAGGAAGAAGGCTAAGAGACGATTTGATAGAGATGTTCAAAATCATGAGGGGGCTGGACAGAGTAGATAGGTGAAAACGGTTCATGCTCATAAAAGGATCCCTAACGAGAGAACACAGATTTAAAGTAATTTTCAAAAGAAGCAAATGAAAAACTTTTTCACACAAATGGTTCGGGTCTGGAATGCACTGCCTGGAAGTGTGGGTGGATGTAGGTTCAAAGGAGGCATTGAAAAGAGCATTGGGCCCTTATCACAGGCCTTGGATCACAGGTGGACACACTGGACTTAGCCCATTCTTCTCATTTGTAAAAGAGCAGTGATGTGGGAGGAATCCAATAAAGGGAGTGGTTGAAAATTGGGCAACTGTTGATGCCGCAGCAGCCTACAAGTAAATGATGGCAGAGATTGTGGATCTGAGACTGAGCGGAGTGGTGGGGGTGAGGAAGAGAATGCCACGGATCTCAATGGGGTATGTAGGACTTGAATGAAATGAAAATTGCTTATTGTCACAAGTAGGCTTCAAATGAAGTTACTGTGAAAAGCCCCTAGTCGCCACATTCCGGCGCCTGTTCAGGGAGGCTGTTAGGGGAAATCGAACCGTGCTGCTGGCCTGCCTTAGTCTGCTTTCAAAGCCAGTGATTTAGCCCTGTGCTAAACAGCCCCATGCTATGGGGGTAGCTTTGGTAGCCAGTGGCCTGCAAGATTGGGTCCTGGGTCAGGGATCTCAAAACTGGGAATCAGGGATTGGGACAAGTGAACCTGGGAGTCAGGAGTTGGGAGCATGTTGGATTGGGGCCAGGCGTGGAAGTGATAGAGAGGATGATTTAATGTGGGGTATGGAGGAGCAGAAGAACACACTTACCTTTTTTCTTTGCAGGCATTCAATAGGGTTGGTTCCCCTGAATGCAGACAGCTAGCTGCCATAACGAAAATTAATGCAGCGCTGACTTCAGGCAGGCCTTTGGTTCCTTATTTGCAGATGGAAAGGACAACTCATTTTCTTTAAACAAAATGGCGAGTCAGAAGTGTGTCTCCACTTGCTGCCTTCATTCTGTGGGCAAGAGGCTACATAGCACCTGAAAAACACGGAATAGACAGTTCAATTTTGACATCATTAATTAGTATTTTGCCATATTGCTCATTCACAGTTATAACTCGTAAAAATGATCTTTGAAAGACAAAATAAGGTGCATGTTACTTTGTTCGAGGTTGGAGAATCCTCAATCTGTCTCCATGCATCCCTACAAAACTATACTTCTAGGGAGGCCTAAATATTCCTTGATATACTTGGATAAAAATATTGACTTAAGGACAGAAAACAGGAAGTCATGGCGACTGGTTATTTTTCAGACTGGAGGATGGTAGACAATTGGTAAATGCCAGGACCATTTTTTAAAATGTATATATGGATATTGGGATTGAGAGTTAAATTTTCAAACTTTGTCAATGACGCCAAACGTGGAGAAGTGGCAACAGTGAGGAGGATACAAATTGGTTGCAAAATGGCCAGTGGCAGATGGAATTTAATAGAGAGAAGTGAGAAGAGATGTGATTGACAGAAGGGATACGGAGAGGGAACATAGGCTTAATGCCACAGTTCTATTTTAAAATATTTTTGAAAAAAACTTTCCAATTAAGGGGCAATTTAGCATGGCCAATCCACCTGCCCTGCACATCTTTGGATTGTGGGGTGAGACCCATGAAAACAAGGGGAGAATGTGCAAACACCACAAGGACACTGACCCGGGACCTAACCCGGGTCCTCAGTGCCGTGAAGCAGCAGTGCTAACCACTGCATCACCATGCTGCCCAATGGCACAGTTCTAAAGGGTGTGAAGGAACAGAAGAACCTGGGGTGCACAAGCATTGAAGGTGGCAGGAGATATTGAGAGAATGTTTTTTTAGAGTACCCAATTCATTTTTTTCAATTAAGGGGAAATTTAGTGTGGCTAACCCACCTACCCTGCACATCTTTGTGTAGTGGGGTGAAACCCACACAAACACGGGGAGAATGTGCAAACTCCACACGGACAGTGAACCAGACCCGGGATCAAACCTGGAACTTTGGCTTCTTGAGGCAGTAGTGGTAGCCACTGCGCCATCATGTTGCACTGATCGAGAGACTGTTTTGCAAAATATATGGGATCTTGGGCTTCATGAAGGTATACAGGTATTGAGTACAAAAACAGGGAATATATACTATTTTTAAAATTCACTTACGGGATGTGGGCGTCGCTGGTTAGGCCAGCATTTATTGCCCTTCAGAAGGTGGTGGTGAGTTCCCTGCTTGGACCTCTGCAGTCCTTGAGGTGTAGGTACACCCACTATGCTGTTAGGGAGGGAGTTCCAGGATTTTGCCCCAGCGACAGTGAAGGAACGGTGATATATTTCCAAGTCAGGGTGGTGAGTGACTTGGAGGGGAACCTCCAGGTGGTGGGGTTCCCAGGTATCTGCTGCTCTTGTCCTTCTAGATGGTAGTGGCCGTGGGTTTGGAAAGTGCTGTTTAAGGAACTTTGGTGAGTTACTGCAGTGCATCTTGTAGATGGTACACACGGCTGCCATTGTTCGTTGGTGGTGGAGGGATTGAATGTTTGTGCAAGGAGAAGCAATCAAGCGGGCTGCTTTGTCCTGGATGGTGTCAAGCTTCTTGAGTGTCGTTGGAGCTGCACTCATCCAGCCAAGTGGAGAGTATTCCATCGCACTCCTGACTTGTGTCTTGTAGATGGTTTGGGGGTCAGGAGGTGAATTACTCGCCGTAGGATTCCTAGCCTTTGACCTGCCCTGGTAGCCACAGCATTAATATGGCTAGTCCAGTTCAGTTTCTGATCAATGGTAACCCCCAGGATGTTGATTGTGGGGGATTCAGCGATGGTAATACCATTGAATGTCAAGGGGCGATGTTTAGATCTTGTCTTGTGGGAGATGGCCATTGCCTGACACTTGTGTGGCGTGAATGTAACTTGCCACTTGTCAACCCAAGCCTGGATATTATCCGGGCCTTGCTGCATTTGGACATGGACTGCTTCATTATTAGACGAATCGTGAATGGTGCTGAACATAGGGGCTGGTTTAGCACAATGCTAAATCGCTGGCTTTGAAAGCAGACCAAGGCAGGCCAGCAGCACGGTTCAATTCCCGTACCAGCCTCCCCGAACAGGCACCGGACTGTGTCGACGAGGGGCTTTTCACAGTAACTTCATTTGAAGCCTACTTGTGACAATAAGCGATTTTCATTCATTTGATTTCACATTGTGCAGTCATCCACAAACATCCCCACTTCTGACCTTAGGATGGAAGGCAGGTCATTGATGAAGCAGCCGAAAATGGTTGGGCCTAGCACACTACCATGAGGAACTCCTGCAGTGATGTCCTGGAGCTGAGATGATTGACCTCCAACTACACAACCATCTTCCTTTGTGCCAGGTATGACTCCAACCAGCAGAGAGTTCCCCCCCTGATTCCCATTGACCCTGAATCAACTAGGGCTCCTTCATGCCATACTCGGTCAAATGCTTTCTTGCTGTCAAGGGCAGTCACTCTCACCTCACCTCTGGCATTGAACCAAGGCTGTAATGAGGTCAGGAGCTGAGTGACCCTGGTGCAACCCAAACTGAGCATCCGTGAGCAGGTTATTGCTGAGTAAGTGCTGCTTGATAGCACTGTTGATGACTCCTTCCATCACTTTGCTGATAATGGAGAGTAGATTGATGGGGCGGTGAGTGGCTGGGTTGGAATTGTCCTGTTTCTTGTGCACAGGACACACCCGGGCAATTTTCCACATTGCCGGGTAGATGGCCAGTGTTGTATCTGTAATGGAACAGCTTGGCTAGGGATTATAATGCTCTGGTTAGGCCACAATTAGAGTATTCCATCCAGTTCTGGTTGCCACACTTTAGGAAAGATGTGAAGGTCCTTGGGAGGGTCCGGAGGAGATTTATCAGCATGATTCCATGGATTTTAACTACAAGGTTAGGGTTGGACAAACTGGGGTTCTTCTCCTTGAAGCAAAGGTAATGGAGAAGAGATTTGATAGAGGTGTAAAAAACCATGGCAGATTTGAATAAGGTAGACAAGAAAAAGCAAATAAACCTTCAAAGCTAAGGGGATAGGGCAGAGGAACAGGGCTGGCCAGTTTGCTCCACAGGGAGCTAGCATGGACTAGATGGACCAAATGACCTCCTCCTGTGCTGTAAATTCCTCTGATTCTTTCCACAATTGTTGAACGTTGCATCCATATTTTCCAATGTTCTTTCTAACACTGGCAAATCTATAACAGTGAACTTATAAGCAAATGAGACAGTCTACTACACACTCTACTCTGACGGGGCTAAATCGCTGGCTTTGAAAGCAGACCAAGGCAGGCCAGCAGCACGGTTCAATTCCCATACCAGCCTCCCCGAACAGGCGCTGGAATGTGGCGACTAGGGGCTTTCACAGTAACTTCATTTGAAGCCTACTTATGACAATAAGCGATTTTAATTTTTCACTAGCTTCTCTTCAGTGCCATAATCCTATTATCTGTAAAGAAGCTTATTGTGATAGTTGTGATCCTATTGTGCTGGGCATTTCAGTTTTCTGGTGGTTGCTCTTTCCTTAAAATGTTTCTGGTTATCGATGTTGGCCAATTCAACTTTATTAGAGAGTAATGATTAATCTTCAAGTACTGAAGAAACTGATGCAGCCTTCAATTTTCTATTGCTCAATATTTAGCTTTGGATTTCAATCTCCATATACCTGATGGCGATTTTGTTACATGTTCACTGCTGCTTGTAAACAATTCTTTTCAACCCTTGCATGCTGTAACGTCAGCAACAATCGATGTTGATTGTTCTTATGAAGCTAAATTTAATTTCTTTCACATTCTGATCCAATATTCCATCTGTCCTTAAGAATTCTTGCCTCCCAGAATAGGGAGGCATGGCCTGTCCACACCAAGATATTTTAATTAAAACAGATATAAACGAGAATGATAGACTACAGTAATGCCGCCAAGTATTATTTTCTGATGCAACACTACAACTGCCTAAAATATCTAACCAGAGGAGATAAGATCATCTGGAAACCTGATAACTGGGACAATAACCTAAAACTGAGGTTGAAACCATGGGCCTGAATCTTGTGCACGTCACGTCTGTGCAATCGGTGGGCCAGACGCACCCGCCATTTCCAAAAATAAATTTCTCCTCATCTCTGTTTCGAATGAGTGACCCTTATTTTTACACAAGCTAATAGCAGTAGAGGGTGCAAGATAGGTTGCAGGACTGGAAGTAATTGAAAAGTAGAGTGGAGAAAGGATAAACACGAATAAGCATATTGAAATCTATGTGTTGGCGGATGCAGAAACAGTCGAGGTCAATTGAGGCCATGAATTAAGTGAGCAAAATTTAGTATCAGATAGACACTGCCTGTGGAATTGCATAGGGATAAAGACCATAAGACTGAGTAGCAGGAGTTGGCCATTCGGTTCCTCGAGCCATTGGATAAGAACATGGGCGGGATTCTCCGTTGGCCGACGCCAGAATTGGGAAACGTGATTGGACAGAGAATCGGTTTTGACGCCAAAATTGTTGTGGGTGCTGGTTCACGCCAAATCACAATTCACCAGTGCCTCGATAGCGGCATCAATGCGTTCCACTCCGCACATACAATAAACGCTGTTGGCATATCATTAGCAGGCCTGACCTGGTATTCTCTGATGCCTCCGCAATGCTCCGCCTATACTGGGGAAAATTCCCGACGGCGAGGTTCGCTGGTGCTTTTAAAAATCGTGAAGCACGATAGCACAAGTGGTAGCACGGGATAGCACTGTGGCTTCACAGTGCCAGGGTCCCAGGTTCGATTCCCCGTTGGGTCACTGTCTGTGCGGTGTCTGCACGTTCTCCCTGTGTCTGCGTGGATTTCCTACGGGTGCTCCGGTTTCCTCCCACAGTCCAAAGGTTAGGTTAGGTGGATTGGCCATGATAAATTGCCCTTAGTGACCAAAAAAAGTTAGGAGGGTTATTGGGTTATGGGGATAGGGTGGAAGTGAGGGTTTAAGTGGGTCGGTGCAGACCCGAATGGCCTCCTTCTGCACTGTATGTTCTATGTGAAGCAGGCGCTGTGGCTGCTGAGTGAGAGAGAGAGGGTATGGAAAGTGTCCAACATCACCATAGTTTGCTGACAGTTGTGTTGCTGGTCTGGGGGCTTCTGCCAGGGCCAGGGGGAGTAGCAGGGGATGGCCAGGAGGAGGCTGTAGAGTCGGGGGGATGGGCAAGGAACACCATTACTGTAGGCTGCAAGGCAGCCATGCAGCTGCGCATGCTGCTGACTGCCCACTGTGGACTTAGGGTCACAGGTCATATGGGTGTCCCCCCAAGCCAGTCCCCTAGGTGCCCTCTGGCCCCAGCCAATCCATCAGCGGGATGGGCACACTCCAGCACAACCAGTGCCATCTTGTTGGCTGGGATGAGTGTGTGTGGGGAGTGAAGTGTGTGCATGTGGCTGCAGCTTGTCAGCCTCCTGAGTGTCAATCACGAACTAGGAAAATCCCGCACCGTTTCTCATTGGAATCAATTGTGTTCCACGCAGCACCTTAACAGTAGCTGAATCGGTCCAGATGCAGCGCCACCTTAGCTGTCGTGGAAGTCTGTGAATCCTGCCCGGTGTCATCACTTCGTCTCAGGAATGGAGAATTCTGCCGCATGTCTGACTTGATTGTGGTCTCAACTTCACCTTCCTGTCTGTTCCTTTGTCAACTGAATTCCAATCCACATGGGCTGCCTCTTGGTACTGGAGAGTAAACAGCTGGTCAAAATTATATTTTCATTTAATGCTGTCCTTACTGTTAAAGTCAGTTTTATTGCCTTGGCCGAGGATTCTGCTTCTGACAGGAAGACTATACCATTACAGCTTGTTTTCTTACTATCATGAAGAAAGACCAATATACCTTTCAGGGGCGAAATCCTCCCGAAACGGCGCGATGTCCGCCGACTGGCGCCCAAAACGGCGCCAATCAGACGGGCATCGCGCCGCCCCAAAGGTCCGGAATGCTCCGCATCTTTGGGGGCCGAGCCCCAACATTGAGGGGCTAGGCCGGCGCCGGAGGAATTTCCGCCCCGCCAGCTGGCGGAAACGGCCTTTGTTGCCCCGCCAGCTGGCGCGGAAATGACATCTCCGGGCGGCGCATGCGCGGGAGCGTCCGCGGCCGCTGACAGTTTCCCGCGCATGCGCAGTGGAGGGAGTCTCTTCCGCCTCCGTCATGGTGGACACCGTGGCGGAGGCGGAAGGGAAAGAGTGCCCCCACGGCACAGGCCCGTCCGCGGATCGGTGGGCCCCGATCGCGGGCCAGGCCACCGTGGGGGCACCCCCCAGGGCCAGATCGCCCCGCGCCCCCCCCCCCAGGACCCCGGAGCCCACCCACGCCGCCTTGTCCCGCCGTTCAAAAGGTGGTTTAATCCACGCCGGCGGGACAGGCAATTTATCGGCGGGACTTCGGCCCATCCAGGCCGGAGAATCCAGCGGGGGGGCCCGCCAACCGGCGTGGCCCGATTCCCGCCCCCGCCGAATATCCGGTACCGGAGACTTCGGCAACCGGCGGGGGCGGGATTCACGGCGGCCAACGGCCATTCTCCGACCCGCTGGGGGGGTCGGAGAATGACGCCCCAGAAGTTTAAAAAGAATTGTACTGGGAAATATTTCAGTGAGAACCTTATATGACCAAACCCTTTGGCAAATGGGCAAATATCTGCGTCCAGACTCTATTCATTCGCGATGACCATCCGAGCTTTCCTTGTTTTGCATAATTTTGTTTTAAATATTACTATAGCAGATGCTACAGGGCATCCTTAACTGAATTACAGCTATCATACCAATAAAAACACTTTCAAGGGAGATGGCTAACCTGATTTAACAGGGGGCAGCTGTTAATACTTACTGCTGTTGCAGACATGCTATTATCTCCAATTTCTTGTGAATTGAGACTTCCTAAAAATGTGTTCATCAGCAGGCACAAAAGTTCACAATTTCTTTCAGAACAATAATGAAGTGTGATTGTCAGGTGGAATTCAGTTTTTTTTTGACACAACTCACTGATGGTTCACCCCGGCTTTTCTGCCACGTTGTCAGACCAAACGGCTGAAATCTCATGGTGTTTGCGACATTAAGCTTTTAGCAGGACGAAGTGAGGGCTGACTGATGTAGCGGTGAAGTTTCAGAAACATAATGGGATCATTTATTGCAATTAAACAATCCCAGCTCTATTCTATTGCCATACACTAATAGAACACAGAAGGATTTAGGGTGAACGTTTTTTGAATTTAGGGAACTTTGTGCAGTAAAGAAAGGCCGAACTGGCTGACCCATGAACTCCAGTAAGAAGGGATTGAAACCCCATAGAGTCACGCGACTGATTCCCAATGTTTGTGTCAATCTTTTTGCCGATATCTGGTGATGATTGAAAAATGCTTCTGCTGAACAATGCCTGCTCCCCTGAGGGGGAGCAGGTGCCTCCAGCAGCATGTGGTGATGTTTGGGGAGTGCAGTGAGCAGGGAAACCAGTCAGCTCCACCTGTAGAACCCCTCCATGTCGGGAGCGTGCCTTTGACAGGCTGAGGGCCTGGAGGTAGAGATTGTGAGGGGAGAGAGGAAGCAACTAGGGCAAAGCCAGGAGTTGTGAGTGGCAGGCGTTTAGGGCAGCTTGCAGCCCCTGAGGTTGGCTGAAGAATTCAAGAAGGTGAATTGGGGCCTAGTCAGACTGATTGGCAGTATCCCTGCGTTTGAGAAGCCTCATGGAGCAGAATGGGGAACAGGACAAACCTGAACACACCTGGATTATGCTGAATTGAGGAAGCGAGGTTCTGACAAGACAGAGATTTGGAGTATCGGTGGTGTATACTCTCTGTTATTCGTTGTTTCTTGTAGTTATTCTTTCACTTGACAATTTATACAGTTTTGATGCCGGTGAAATGAAGGAACCTTTTTTTTAACCTTTGAGCAGTCTGTGTGCTTAAACCCCATGTTGCATTAACAGTCAGTTCTTATTTCACATTTTCAGCATTCAGAGTATTTTATCTTTGTATGCTATTTATCTTCATGGTACAGTCCCCTAATGCCTGTTTTAAGTTTTCTTTTACCTTCTCTAGTCTTTCTAAGAGGTGCTTCCCAATGACTACAAGATGAGAGAAGGAAACTTTCAGAACACAAGGCTGCCAACTGCGATGTCCAATCTCCAGACCTGGACCAGTTTGCAAACAGACATGAAACGGTCTGTGCCTCGGTGTTGATTTTGAATGTTGGGAGAGAGGTAGGATTGTGATTTCTTTATTCTAACATTCAAATGATTTGATACAAAGTTTTAAATGTTCGAGACCTAATGAACAATTTGGGCATGAGTCATAACTAAAGGTAAAGAGCTGACAGGTGAACATCAGAACCAATTCCTGAATTGAGTCGGTAGGAGGGGGCATGAGGGGAAGCTATACTGGAAAAAAACTCAGCTGGTGTGGAGGGCATGTCTGCATTAAATCCAACCCCAGTGGTTACACCGAAACCTTAGACATGTTAAAACGTTACTCGTGAAACTGGTGGAAGCAATGTGAGATTGCTTTGGGGACTTCTATGGGGCTCTCACGTTACTTACTATTAAAAAACTTGGATGTCGGACTGTGACCATGACAATCGAGCACACCCAAAACAGCTTCACGTTGATGCCAACATGTAGGACAATTGTAAATGTGAAATGAGCTTCACGCCCCATGAAATGAAATCCAGATCTAATGCCAAAGCTTTGCGCAGATGCTTATTTCTAGTTGATATCTTTCTTACAGTTCTATTTCTCCTTATCTGGCTCTCAGCTTTTATCATTCTTCACCAAGGTCCCACTACTTAGACTAAAAGGAAACATTGCCCATTAAGAAGCAGTTTAAAATATATCACCCTGTTTTGAAGTGAAAATGTCAACTCAAAAAAGCTGACTTGTTAAAATACTCAGCAGCTTTATATTGTGATGTGTGCATGAGAAAGTCTTTGAAAAGCTGTTCAAGCACTGAGAGTTTCCCAATCTAAGGGAAATATATCAGAACAGTGGGTTGTTGAATGATCACAGAGTAAGCTTACTTGTAATGCAGCCTTTTTGCATCTGTAAGACATTTGTAACCACAAATGACATTGGGAGGCTATCGAGATCAACTTTTTAAATGTGTAAAAATTGTATGCAGGTGCTCGGTGTTAACTGGGATTTCATTTGATAATATATAAAGAGACACTTGATGAAACAGTTGGCTGAGATAGGAGCTGTGTGCTTGCAATGTTTAACTCCCTAAATAAATATACGACTGAGTAAAGATTGGCTTCAGTATCATCCTTCACCAACTGACCTTTTGGATTATAACATGCAGTTCCTAAAAATATCATTAGGTTTTAACTTGCCTTTGTTTACACCACTGGATACTCAAGTTTGATTATTTTCATGATGGGGTCCCCGTCCCTATTAATGGCAAAGATGGAAGATCATAAATACAGCTCACCAGCCCAATATTTGAAAAAATATCTTGCCAAATTTGGAGGCGTGCGGAGGCGTGCTTCAGAAGAAATTTCTGCTAACCTGGGCTGATTTTAATGATTACACTGTGACAAGTAACAACTTCTGTCTCTAAGCTGAAGTGGTCTCGAGAAGCAAACTCAATGGGTGCTATTCTCCCCCCCCCCCCCACACCGGGTGGGAGAATCGCCGGGGCGCCGCGCGAATCGCGCCATGCTGCCCTGAACCCCGCATGCGATTCTCCCACCCCCCGGAAACGAGCGGCACGCGATTCGCTCCGGGCCGCACAGAGAACTGGCGAACGGCGATTCTACAGCCGGATGGGCCGAGCGGCCGTTACGACACAAAAGGGGCGAAATTCTCCCCAAACGGTGTGATGTCCGCCGACTGGGGCCCAAAACGGCGCCAATCAGACGGGCATCGTGCCGCCCCAAAGGTGCGGATCTTTGGGGGCCGAGCCCCAACACTGAGGGGCTAGGCCGACGCCGGAGGGATTTCCGCCCCGCCAGCTGGCGGAAACGGCCTTTGTTGCCCCGCCAGCTGGCGCGGAAATGACATCCCCGGGCGGCGCATGCGCGGGAGCGTCATCGGCCGCTGACAGCTTCCTGCCCATGTGCAGTGGAGGGAGTCTCTTCCGCCTCCGCCATGGTGGAGAACGTGGCGGAGGCGGAAGGGAAAGAGTGCCCCCACGGCAGAGGCCCGCCCGCGGATCGGTGGGTCCCGATCGCGGGCCAGGCCACCGTGGGGGTACCCCCCCCGGGGCCAGATCGCCCCGCGCCCCCCCCCAGGACCCCGGAGCCCGCCCACGCCGCCTTGTCCCGCCGTTCAAAAGGTGGTTTAATCCACACCGGCGGGACAGGCAATTTATCGGCGGGACTTCGGCCCAATCGGGCCGGAGAATCCAGCGGGGGGGCCCGCCAACCGGCCCGGCCCGATTCCCGCCCCCGCCGAATATCCGGTACCGGAGACTTCGGCAACCGGCGGGGGCGGGATTCATGGCAGCCCCCGGCGATTCTCCAACCCGGCGGAGGGTCGGAGAATGACGCCCCTGGTTCCCGCCGGCGCCGTCCACCCCTGGTCGCTGCCAGCAGGAACTCTGTGGGAATGCTGGGGTGGGGGGTGCTCCTTCACCGGGATGGCCTCCGATGGGGTCTGGCCCACGATCGGGGCCCACCAATCGGCGGGCCCGCCTCTCCCCCCCCCCCCCCCGGGCCTACCTCTTTCCGCGCATGGCCCCAGAACGCCGGCTCCATGTTGGTGAGGGGCCGGCATGCGTAAGACGTTCCTCACGCATGCGCAGGATGGCGCGGCCCAACTGCGCATGCACGTGTTAGCGCAGCACCCATTTGGCACCGCGTAAGGACGCTGGAGCGGCGTGAACCGCTCCAGCGCCGTGCTGGCCCCCTGTGGGGGCCAGAATAGGTTGTGTCCGGGCCCTGTTTGCGCCGTCGTGAAACGCAACGGCGCTCACGACGGCGCGAACACTTGGCCTCAATATCGGGGAATTGCCCCCAGTGTTTTAGATTTATCACCCATTTATAACTCAGATGAGCCGAATGGCCTCCTTCTGCATTGTAAATTCTATGATCTATGATTTATGATCTATGATCTCATCACTTCAAGAAATAGTTGCGTCCTGTCCAACTTTTCAAACCTGTACCGTTTAAAACCACCCCATTTATCATGCAGAATAATGGTGACAACATAAAGGAACGGAACAATAAAATGCTTATGCTGCCCCGTTGTGAGTGCTTGAACCTTTCTCCTTTCCTTGTGGAAGTAAACTAAGGAAATTTGGCATGTCCACATTAACTCTTACCAACTTTTACAGATGCACCATAGAAAGCATCCTATCTGGCTGCATCACAGCCTAGTATGGCAACTGCTTGGCCCAAGACTGCAAGAAACTTCAGAGATTCGTGAACACAGCCCTGAGAGAGTCTTCAGAGTCTTCAGGGACTCTTCAGAGAGTCGTGAACACGAACCTGCCTCCCATCCGTTGACTCCATTTACACCTCCCGCTGCCTGGGGAAAGCGGGTAGCATAATCAAAGATCCCTCCCACCCGGCTTACTCACTCTTTTAACTTCTTCCATCGGGCAGGAGATACAGAAGTCCGAGAACACGCACGAACAGAGTCAAAAACAGCTTCTACCCCGCTGTTACCAGACTCCTAAACGACCCTCTTATTGACTAACCTCATTAACACTACACCCCTGTATGCTTCACCCGATGCCGGTGTTATGTAGTTACATTGTGTACCTTGTGTTGCCCTATTATGTATTTTCTTTTATTTGCTTTTCTTTTCATGTACTTAATGATCTGTTGAGCTCTTCGCAGAAAAATACTTTTCACTGTACCTTGGTACACGTGACAATAAACAAAATCCAAAGTAGTGAAGTGGTTTTAATATTGCAGGTTCGTACAGAGTTTCCAGCAATTGAGTCAATTATTAGAATTTTAAAAAGAAGTTTGACAGTTTCAAAAATAAATATTTACATTCACACAGCGCCTATCACGGCTTCACTGCCGAAGATATACTTTGAAGTGTAGTCACTGTTGTAATGTTGGCAATGTGGCAGTTAATTTGTGCAGAGCAAGATCCCAAAACTGGCCAATGAGATAAATAACCAAGCTAGCTGTTTCAGATGCAGGTTGAGGGATTAATATTGGCCAGGATACCAGGCTTAAGTCCTTTATTTGCCTTTGAAATAGTGTCAATGGTTCATTTCTGACCACCTGGGAGGACTGGCAGGAACTGGACTGTGTTGTGCAAGCAACGGCACCCCCAACAATGCATTACAATCTCAATGTTTTAGATTTATGACCCATTTATAACTCAGATGGGCCAAATGGCCTGCTTCTGCATTGTAAATTCTATGACCTACGGCCCAGATTATGCTTTCAAATTTTCAATCATTTGTCGCTTCGCCAATCTCCCTGTGGATCAGGAATCTCCATATATATATATTTTTTGTATTGAAGAAAGGATTTTGGTTTGTATCACTGTAGATTGTTGAAAAAGCATGAAAACCTGCCAACGTATTAAAGCAAAATACTGAAAGGAAGATGTGTTTAGTGGTAGCGTTGTGCTGGAGCTGGCTGAATTGGTGGAGGATGATCTTTTGAATGCAGAGGCTAGTGTGGTGGAAAGTGAGGACCAGGGAGACCCTATCATAGTTCTGGGAGTGGGGGGGGGGGGGGGGGGGGGGTGGTGGTGGGGGGGGGGGGGGGTGGAAGGGGTGAGGGTAGAGGTGTAGGAAATGGGTCGAACCCGGTTGAGTTCTTTGTCAAACACAGGCCGGGGTAAAGCTCGATTAAGGAAAAAAGCAGACATGTCAGAAGCACCAGTTTCGAAGGTGACATCATGAGAACAGATGTGATGAAGGCGGACAAACTGGGAGTACGGGAGGGAGTTCCTACAGGGAGATGTGTTTGAGGAGCTGGAGTCGAGGTAGCTGCAGGAATCCGTAGGTTTATAATGAATATTGGTGGTCAGTCCATCACCGGAAAAGGAATGGATAGCCACACCTTTTATTTGTAGGAAGTGAGACAAGTTAAAGGAGAAATATTACAGTGAAACTTATTTTTCTACTTACAGTAACATTTATGTACTTTCTAAATTGATGGAGTGTTTTGAGTACTTTGTGTGAGTATCTGGGGCTTGTTACATATTATGACCATTCTGATCTTGTAAATGTCTCTAATTTTGTTGTAGATTTTCTGTCATTAAACTTCTACCTGATCTTCAAAAATAAATCAGGTCAGGGAATGGGCACTGAAATTATCAATTTAAACACCTATTCAGATACAGGACAATATTTTAACTCCCTAGATGCTGCATTGCAATGGTAATGTGTTTTTAATTCAGTGATTTATCACAGGGGTCTGACCTGCAAAGATAAGCTGACCAGCATTGTGTGTTTGTTGTCATGCATTACAGGTTTTTTCCAATTGTCAAAAGTGCCGTAATGCATTCCAATATGTACAAAATAACTCCTGTTAGCTTGTGCTGTCATGTGCTGATCTGAGAATTAAATCGACTGATAGCTCTGGCTATTAAAAAAAAACCTCTGCTTTTGGAAGTTGCGAAAAAAAATCTCTGCTCCTGTTACCTACCAATGATTGACAGACACTCTGCTTTGAAATACAGCTGGAAATTTTTGCTATGACAACTGTAGCTATTATGAATGTTTGACTCGGTTTCAAAGCTGCAATGGCTTCAGCTCAGCAGGTTATCTATGGATCCAAGAATGATTGAAGTTTCTAAGAGGCTGCAATAACAGACTATGCCTTTGGCATGGTTTCTTTACAAACCTAATAGGCACTTAAAGGATTCTTTTTGCATTGCTTTTTTTATTTCTTTCCATTATCAATGAAAATGTGTTTGACTTCATGGTTTAATTAGATTGTTAAAGGCTTATTTTTTCCCAATGATATTAGAATAATTCCTATTCCTTCTCCTGAGGACTGTACATAGTGCACACTGGGTATAGCTATAGAGGATGCACAGGGATCATTGTGGTGGCATGATAGTGTTGAGGGGAGAGGTTTAAAGGGCCTTCAAAGGATGTTTGGAGCAGGGGTACTGTGTTGGAGAACAGAGGTGGGCCTTTTAACTGGCCTGCCTTAACAACCACACTCCTCACCCACTCTTGAAAAGTTAACAAAATGCACTGCAAACCCCAGACCCTGTGTGAAAAGTCAAAAATCCCAGGCAAAGTGGGCCAGGTGTACATTTTGGAAGATGCAGAAGTGTGAAGGTTGGGGTTTCCTGAGGCCACAGGAAAATCCACCCCATTGTGCCTGTTTTCTGGGATGTGCAATAGGTGCAATATGCATCAATCAGGGGCCAAAGTCTTGGGCGGGATTCTTCAGTCCGCCAGCCACGGTTTCATGCGTGCCGTGTCCTTGCCGGCAGCGGGATCCTTTATTCCAGCAGCCGGCCAATGGGTTTTCCCATTGTGGCCGCCCTACGCCACCGGGAAACATGCAGGCATGGGTGCACGGTCGGCAGAATGGAGGATCCTACTGATGGAGAATTACGTAGCTTGTCTTTATGGATATTGGAAGATGTCTGACCCAATATTGGCTCTGGTCATTTTTGCCTAAAACATCAGTCTCTTCACATATAAACAAGAAGCTTAAAGCCTAGTTTTGGTCCCCTCACCGAAATTGAATAGGGTTCTTCAGAGGTTGTAAGTTTTATTTAATGTGGGAGGCCCAACTTTCATACTGTTCGACTAGATGAGCTACATCAAATGTTAATGAGGCCCAAGGCCTAATTTCAAGCGAGCCTCGAGCCTCTGGATTTGTGTCTGTGCTGCCTTTGAAGACTGGGTGCAAAAACAGGCCCAACTGAATTCCTATCCTGTAGTTTTTTGATGATCAATGGTGACATCTCCTGGTTATTCTAAGTAATAACATAAATTTAAATTTGAGACAGCCATCCACTTTAGAAGTAGTTGGATTTGGGTGGAATCTGTATGTACAATGTTTGTTTAAAAATATTTTTATTCTCCTCCTTTTTCACATTTTCTCCCAAACTTACACCCAACAACAATAAACAATAATCAATAATGAATGCAATGTCAATCCCCATATCAATAACAGTGAAATGAAATGAAATAACAACAATCCCATCCTCACACAAACCCCCAAACAGCAGCCCGCATGGTAACATAAACAAATAACAAAAAGCAATCAGGAATCACCCATCACACATACAATCCCCCTCCCCAACCCTGATAACACCCCTCCTAATGTTCGATGCAATCCAATTCTCGAAAGTGCATAATGAGTAACGCCCATGAATTGTGGAACCCCTCCATCCTTCCCCTTAGTTCAAATTTGACATTCTCAGGAGTCAAGAATTATATTGTACAATGTTATCACCTGCTTATAATCAAACATAGAATTATCTTTTACAATATTTCCACTAATGGATTTCTGATAAGGATTTAGGACGATGACAATGGGTTACCGCTTGTTAATCAAATAAGGTAGTCATCAGGATCTCTACTGGATTAGCCAATTCGATCAGATTTTACCCAGTTTCAAGTTTGGCTCCCAATTTTAGTGCAGTGCACACTATCTTTTCACAGACGTAGAATGAGTTTCCCCCAGAGTATTGAACCATCCTCAGCAACTTTGTGAGTCATGGACAAAGAAAATTAGGCCCCAGAGGACAAATACTGCAGTATGAACGTCACCATAGCTTACTTTCCCCTTTGAGATAGGGAGAGCTGATTGGTGGTGATTTAACCTGAGGGTCACCACACCTCAAGCAAGGATTGAGCCTTCGTGTATAACCTCAGCCAGTATGGGAATTGAACCCATACTGTTAGCATCACTCTGCATCACAAACCAGCTGTCAAACCAACTGAGCTAACCAATCTCAAAATATATGTGAGAATGAAAAGAGTAAGACATCAACCTTCTCCATCTTTGATTGTTTTATAAGGAAAAGTAAATATTGTCTTGGGCGAGAGTGAAGGTGAGCGAGAAAGTAACCGTTAAATGGAAGTGTAAAATAAAGGAAAACATTGCATTTAGATTGTGCCTTTCATGCGCACCAAATGACAGAAAGCTCTTCACAGTGAATGAAATACATTTTGAAGTGTTGTCACTATTATAAAGTAGGAAATGTAGCAGCAAATATACTCACCCCAATTGCCCACAAATAGCAATGTGATGTTGGCTAAGACAAATATTGGCCAGGACACGGAGAATAACTCTCCTGTCCTTTTTCAAAATAGTGGCAGATAGTGTATCACCCCATCTGAAAGACAGCCCCTCTGACAGTGTGGCATTCCCTCAGTACTGCAGTGGAGTGTCAATCTTGTTGTTTTTTCTGCTCAAGTCCTGGAATGGGGACTTTAATGCAGAGGCCCATCACTCTAACGTAAGAGTGCTTCCCAACTGAATGATAGATGTCAAAAAAAGCAAAACTCAATAAATCAATTTGACTCACTGGTTGAATTGAGCCACATGGATTAGGGAAGGACCAAGGTCATATTTTGCTCTAATTTAGCTGGTCTTAATTCAGGTTAATCGTTTTTTCAGGGTTGTACAATGTTAGGGAGGGGTAAGGTTTCCATTCTTACTCATCTTCAACAAACCCTGCTGGATGCACACATATATCAGCAGGTAAATACTAAATTGGGCTTGTCTGTGATGCCCGCTGTACAAAACTGGCTTGCCAATATTCAATGTCCTTGGTTGATACACATTCACTTGGGTGAGGTGTTGAAGGGTGACTGTTGCTCAGGAATACCTTTCCCAATCAGGAACAAAAAGAAAGGCTTGGCCAAAAAACAAAGCAACAACAGTAATAGCTGTTTAGCACAGTAAGGGGCTGGTTTAGCACAGTGGGCGAAACAGCTGGTTTGTAATGCAGGACAAGGGCTGCAGCGTGGGTTCAATTTCCGTACCGGCCTCCCCGAACGGGAGCCAGAATGTGGCGACTAGGAGCTTTTCACAGAAACTTCATTGAAGCCTACTTGTGACAATAAGCGATTATTATTACAGTGTGGAATCTTACCACATTTGTTTAAAGTATCTGAGACTGAAAAGGGGCGGGATTCTCCGACCCCCCGCCGGGTCGGAGAATCGCCGGGGGCGGCGTGAATCCCCCCGCCTCTCATACGCCGGCTGCCGAATACTCCAACGCCGTTTTTTGGGCAGGGATTGTGCCGCGCCAGTCGGGGGCCGTTGGCAGTGGTCCCCTGGCGATTCTCCGGGCCCATTTTTGGCCAGTCCCGCCGGTGTGGATTAGACAAGGTCCATACCGGCGGGACCTGGCTTTGAGGGCGACTTGCAGAGTCCTCGGTGGGGCACGGGGGGATCCGGCCCTGGGGTGGGGGGGCACGGTGGCCTGGCCCACGATCGGCCCACCGATCTGCGGGCGGGCCTGTGCCGTGGGGGCACACTTCCCTCCGCGCCGGTCTGTGTAAGGGTGATGGTTATGGAGATGGTGGAAGGGTGATGGTTATGGAGATGGTGAGCGGTGATGGATCACTCACTGGGTAAGCTATCCTACAAGGCGGCGTCACATCTCTGGCCCAGAAGGCTCCACCGTCAACTGGTGTTGTCAGTCCTGGAGGTCCGCTCTCGTCTTAATTAGGGTCTCAATGCCATCAGCCATGGAGCCCTGAGACTGGGACATGTTTCTCAGTGACTGAGACAGTAGCCTCTTGCTAAACCTTAAAGTCCCTCCAATCCTCCAGCTTACCACTAGCTTTTGCAGTTTGGTATGCCCTAGTTTTTGCTTTTATGTGCTCTTTGACTTCCTTGTTTAGCCATAGAATTTTCTTCTCCCTCTTACAATTCCTCTTCCTCTCAGGATGCAGTAAAGGATCAGCTACAATTGTATTGAATTGGGGAGCAAGTTCAAATGCGAATAGCTTACTCCTCCTATTTTTTATGTTCTTATCAAATTGTTTTTTTCCATTTTCAGACCTCCCTCCCAATTCTTCTTCGCATTTGTAACACAAAGGCATATCTCTGAATGTAAAAGCCACAGAGAAAACTCACTTAATAATCTTTTATTGTTCAAAATAATTGGGTGAAATTTTCTGCCCCACGATGCTGAAAACGTGAACCACAATCGGGCAGAGAATTGTGCGCCTGGCTGAAATCGAGGTTCGTGCCCAGCGCTGAACTGAATACCATGCTCTGGTTCCTCGCTGGTGGCGATAGCGAGTACGGGCGTTTGGTTCCTCGCTGGTGGCGATAGCGAGGTCTGAGCTACACGCTGGCGGCGGCATGCAACACTGGCATTTAAATGCATTTGCGTTTCACTTGTGGATTAGATCTCCACAATGCCCTGCACCTCTAAGGGGGGGGGGGGGTGTTGGGGGGATAGAGGGGTTGAGGTACGGGGGGGCTGGGGGTGAGAGTAATGGGAGTGGGGATATGGGTGGGGGTAGGGGTGGGGATATTGGGGATGGGGGTAGGGGGTGTGGTGCGAGATGGGGTTGGAGATAGGTGGTGTGGGGGGAGGTTGGGGGTGGGGATGAGGGGGGTCGGGAGGTGGGGGTGGGGGTTGGAGTGGTGGGGATAGGGGTGGATGAGGGGCAGGGTTGGGGAGTGGGGAGGTTATGGCGTGGATGGGGGGGTTGGGTTAGGGGGTGGTTGGGGAGGTGAGGGGTGGGGGTGATGGTGGGGGCGTGGTTATGCAGGTGGTGAATGGCGATGGGTCACTCACTGGGTAAGCTATCCTCCAAGGAGGCCTCACACCTCTGGCCCTGGAGGCTCCACAGACACCTGGCACTACCAGTCCTGGAGGCCCAATCTCATTTCAACCATTAGAGAGGGGGACATGTCTCTCACTGCCTAGGTCATCTCCCTCTGGCACTGTGCTATGTTACCGTGTGCCTGGCTCAGGTCAGTCAGCACCCGGCCAATGCTCTCGATGACCTCAGCCATGACTGGGCCGAGCTTTGGAGCGCTGCAGCAATGTCCATGTGGGTTGGTATATGTCTGCCTGTGACTGGGCTTCTCTGACCTGAGCCTCAGCCATCGACCGCACAGATTACCTCAAGCCTTGAACGTCTTGACCCATGGCTGTGATTTTTTCGCCCAAGGCTTTCACCATGGTGACCACCTGTTCAGTGTTTGCTTGGTTACCTGTATTGTTGAACCCTCCACTCCATTGGTGGAGGGTTAGATTCCTCCAACTGCACCACTGGAAGTTTGCTAATACCCCCTCCTATAAATCCTGGCTCTGTGTCTGCATCTCTACCAGTGATGGGATCATCCTTTCCAGAAGTGCTCCTGTCCGGACTACAGCTGGTTCCTGGCATCGGGCAGCCCTCCGATTGCTCCTCCCTCGGGAGTCCCTAGCTCCACCTAATGTGCCGCAGCATGTGTGACATGCACACCAGAGATGACCCAGAAGCCTCTTCACTAATATGACCCACCGCGGTGATAGTATCTGGGTTGGTGGAGGGTGTAAGTGAATGCAGTGCCGAGAAATCGGTATTGTCCCTGGACTGGTGCTCCGGGGTGTTCTGGGGTTATGGCTGAAGGCGGTGGAGCCCAGACTGGCCCACTTCGTCGGTTGGTGATCCTGAAACACAAAAGATAAGACACAAGGTGAGATCTCGGGAAGGAGCGGCCGAGGGGAAAGAGGTGATTCACTTGCTAGGGATATCAGTTTGCACTAGGGGCTCACTTGGTTGTCCCATTCCAACCTTCCCCTGGGAGGTAGCCCTCTCCTACACCTCCACGGCCATCTCCGTCACCCTCTCCTCAGCGGAGGTGAGAACCCTGAGGTCTGGCCCCATCCTGTCTTCTCCCGCCACTGGCGATTATGGGCCATCTTTTCCTTGAGGACACATAAAGGACATGGTGAGATACATTGAGACGAGTTACATGGGAGGTCTGTAGTTGCTGGCACCTGGCCAGAGAGGAACATACTGGTGTTTGGGCCCGACACTTCAGGAAGGGCACACTGGCACTGGAGCAGGTCCAGCGGAAATTCACACGGATGATCCCAGGAATGGTAGGCCTAACATACGATGAACGTCTGAGGATCCTGGGTTTATATTCATTGGAGTTTAGGAGGTTGAGGGGCGATCTAATAGAAACTTACAAGATAATGAATGGCTTAGATAGGGTGGACGTAGGGAAGTTGTTTCCATTAGCAGGGGAGACTAGGACGCGGGGGCACAGCCTTAGAATAAAAGGGAGTCACTTTAGAACAGAGATGAGGAGAAATTTCTTCAGCCAGAGAGTGGTGGGTCTGTGGAATTCATTGCAACGGAGGGCGGTGGAGGCCGGGACGTTGAGTGTCTTTAAGACAGAAGTTGATAAATTCTTGATTTCTCGAGGAATTAAGGGCTATGGAGAGAGAGCGGGTAAATGGAGTTGAAATCAGCCATGATTGAATGGTGGAGTGGACTCGATGGGCCGAATGGCCTTACTTCCGCTCCTATGTCTTATGGTCTTGTGGTGTTGGGGTTTGATGCAGTGTGGGATGTGAGGGTGATGCAGGCAGAGGGGTTTTGATTGGCCACAAGGTGGGGAGGAGGGGTGAGGAGTGAAGGACCGAAGTGATGCCAGGGGCACAGAGGTGGTCACTCACCTGAGCTGACCCAAGGAGGCGGTTCATATTTTTGTGGCACTGCACTGGTGAGGCCCACAGCACCGCTTCCTCTGCCTCCTCCGTCCAGGCCCGGTTGACGTTGGAGGGCGGCAGCTTCCTACCCACCCTGTGGAAGAGGGTGGGCCACCTCCCCTCCACCGCATTTAGCATCTGGTCCCGCTCTCCATCCCTAAAGCTTCTTGGCTGGAATGAGAGTTTGTGGTGAGTGGTGCTCTTATCAGCAGCTCCAGCTTGTCAAGCTCCTCAGTGCCAATTCTGGTCCCAGTGAATCCGATGAAGGCAGCAATGAGAATTGCTCTAGATTCACGTGAGCAGAATGATGGCCTATTAGCATGTCCGGAACTAGCATCCCCAATGGGAACCACATGCAGTCTCAGCATCAACGCTTGGCTCAAACGGAAAATCTCACCCAATGTTTTGCCATGTAGGTTGCTAACTACTACAGGCTCAATTCTTACATGTCATAGGCTGCTGATGTTTCCCCATCTACTTTTAATGATAATGGCAGGAGCACTCAGTTCACGATGTGAAGTAATTTGAGATATTTCAGTGCAAAAACCCTAATATAAATTTTCTTCTTGCAACAAGCACAATGATTCACATGGTGTGAGCTGCACTGTGTCTCTTTTGCCTTCTCTTGATAGGATGCCTTGTATACAATTGGGAGTTTGCCTGAGAACTGATGATGCTTTTGTTGCACTGGGTTATTTTCTGCCTGGAGTTCGGGGTGCTGTGATGCAGTTTGTGTTAAAATAGCATTCAATGCTGTTTGGAAATAGTGGCCAGATATGGTCAAATAAAAATTCAATCAATTGGATCACACAATCCAATTCACAGCAATGAGGTGTCGTGAAAGAAATACCAATTGCTCACTCTTTCAGTCAAGTTCCCTTTTGAGTCAAAATCAACAAATTCTGCACAAACTAATACAGCCAGACTGTGGCTCAGGGGCGAAATTTTCCACAATCGGCGCGATGTCCGCCGACCGGCGCCAAAAACGACGCGAATCAGTCCGGCATCGCGCCGCCCCAAAGGTGCGGAATCCTCCGCATCTTGGGGGGCCGAGCCCTCACCTTGAGGGGCTGGGCCCACGCTGGACTGAGTTCCGCCCCGCCGGCTGGCGGGAAAGGCCTTTGGTGCCCCGCCAGCTGGCGCAGAAATGACTTTGCCGGGCGGCGCATGCGCGGGAGCATCAGCGGCAGCTCACGGCATCCCCGCGCATGCGCAGTGGAGGGGTCTCTTCCGCCTCCGCCATGGTGGAGACCGTGGCGAAGGCGGAAGGAAAAGAGTGCCCCCACGGCACAGGCCCGCCCGCGGATCGATGGGCTCCGATCGTGGGCCAGGCCACCGTGGGGGCACCCCCCGGGGCCAGATCGCCCCGCGCCCCCCCCAGGACCCCGGAGCCCACCCGCGCCGCCGTGTCCCGCCGGTAAGAGAGGTGGTTTAATCCACGCCGGCGGGACAGGCATTCTAGCAGCGGGACTTCGGCCCATCCGGGCCGGAGAATCGGCAGGGGGGGGCCCGCCAACCGGCGCGGCGCGATTCCCGCCCCCGCCGAATCTCCAGTGCCAGAGAATTCGGCAACCGGCGGGGGCGGGATTCACGCCAGCCCCCGGCGATTCTCCGACCTGGCGGGGGGTCGGAGAATCTCGCCCCAGATCGTTCGGGCGCGATTCTCCGGAAAGGTTTTTAAGTGTGATAGCGAGCGAGAATTGCTGTGAGCTTCCCGGTGCTCAGCCCAGTGAGGCCGGCAATGCTATTCAATGTTAATTGGTCCCCTTAATGAGGCCTCACGGGCTTCTTGCCACAAATGAAGGCTCACCAGGCGATTTGCTGGAACCGCGCTCGCCAGCCTCCCGCTAACAATGTCGAGCAGCACTTAATCAGCGCTTGCTCAGCCAAGCCCAGCCAGCCCGCAACAATGGCGCCGAGGGGACCAGCCTCACAATTCGAGGACAGTGACCCAGAGAGGTTCCTAGACACTGTGGGCCAGGAGGGATGTCCTGTTCCTCCGAGGGTCTCGGAGGGCGAGCCACTAGGCATCGAGTGCTGCCTGGGGCGAGGTGGCGGCAGTTGTGAGCGCCAGGAGGACTGGCCTTCAGTGCAGGAAGAAAGTCAATGACCTACACCGCCGGGCAGCATGAGTGAGTATATTCTCCCCCCACCCCGCCCCATCCATCCCGAGACCTGTCCACCCCACGGGAACATCCATTCCCCAACTCTCCATGCAACACCCAACCATCCCTCCACTTCCTCCCCTTCAACCCCGCCCAATTCTCCCTTCACAAGCCCCTCCCACCACTGTGAAACACATGTGTGGCTATCGATGCCCTCTCTGTGTCACCTCAGGGAAAGCTCTCCCATAATCGCTGGGAGAGGGCCAAGACTGGCGGTGGTCTGCCTGGCCAAAGAATCCTCAGCTTCTTCGAGGAGCGTGCCCTGGAAGTGACTGGGGTGACCGAGGGCTGATCGGTCACCCACACAGAGGCTGGCAGATGCCACAGAGGTGAAGAACCACCGGTCTCCACCCAGGGGACCTATCAACGTGAGTCGCCATTGCCTTCCAGACTGACGCATCCCTCCCACTGAACACATGTCCATTCTCCCGCAGGTTTTCCAGCTGACGTCGCCGGCCCATTCCGGGCGGCACAGTTTCCAGCATCCCAGGAGACCACCTCAGAGGAGAACCCCGCGGATGCAACCGTAATATTCATGGCACTGTTGCCATTCCCACCAGTGCAGTTACACACACCTCGGTGGGAAATGCTCGTGGTTAGGCTGTGAGGGCACAATCTGCTGCTGATGTATATCTGGTGGGGGCAGGAACCCCCAGGAGAGACAGCAGTCAGAGGACTGCTGGATTGCTGGACCCAGCTGGGTCCCAGCCTGATGCTGAGCCTGTGGAACAGGGTTTCCCGGAGCTAATGGAGACATTATGGAGCGGCCAGGACATTCAGAGGGAGATGTCAGCATCACTCCAGAAGATCTATAGCCACTTGGAGGAGTCCCAGAGGAGAGCCTGGTGCATGATGTCGGCAACATTAGTGAAGGTGTCCAAGGCATCGCGCAGTCAGTGACGGCCATGGCTGAGGGTCTCAACAGAATGTCTGCCTCTCTTAGGGATGTCACCCAGTACCAGGCTGAGCTTCACGAGGTTCTGCGGGACATGTCCGCTCTCAGGTGGGAATTGCTAAGGTGCAGCGGAGTCTTAGGTGGGCATTGCCGAGGTGCAGGGGGCAGCACTATCGGGAGGGTGGGGGATTGTCAAACACCTTTGTACTCAGTATGATGCCTCTGTCACCTTCCTGCGCAATACAGGCCGACCTCCAAACTCTTGGCCCATCTCTCCAGGCATCTCCCAATTCCTGCGGCACCCACCCACCCTCCGGCCATCAACATTTCCCTGGAGCTTTGACCCTTCCCCTGGATGTTCAGATGTTGGCTGTTCCGTGTGTGGTGTTGCCTCCCGCAGTGTTCAAGCACAGTGTCCAGGCATCAATGTGTAATTCGGATGCTAGGCAATGAGTCCCATAGGCTACATGACCCGCCCATCCACTTGGGTTGTGTGAAGTGCTCACTTAACCATGATTGTCAATCCCCTATTAGAACCAGAACTACACATGGGGAAGGGGACTAACGCCATTGCTTTCGCTTCCCTAATGGCACGCCGGAGAAACCTGCTCGGCTGGCGATCGACAGCACCACCCACAGCTGCAGACTGGCTTGCTGACCTTTCAGAATTTCTCCACCTGGAGAAGATTAAGTATGCCATCCGGGGGTCCTAGATGGCTTCCTAGATACATGGCTTCCTAGATACAAGGCTTCCTAGATACATGGGGGCAGTTTGTCGGCCTGTTCTAAATCCTGTTCGAGGCCAGCAACGAGGAGTAAGCTAAGAATATAAAACCAAGATAGGTGAGGAACCAAAGGACTGCGCAACCCAAGGAGGCTGCCTCCCCAGCGCACTCCCCAACCTCGCATGGCGGCCCGCTCTTGCGGAGGGTCCCCATCCCCAGCCGAGGGTCCCCCACTCCTCATGTGCACTGGGGTGGCGAGCCTGTGAGCAAAGATGGTGATGCACGATCAATTACTGCAAAGACGAGGTGAAAGCATAACTGAAGGCTTTAATAGACTAAAACTGTACCCCAGCAGCTCAGGTACAAAATGGGTCCGGGTGTCGCTAGCCAGGTCGGGAGCGCGGTCCCGGAGGAGGACTTCCTGGGGAAGACAAGAAGACGTTCATGAGGTGTCTGATTGGTGGTCATACTGAGCAATGACCGGATGGAGTGTAGGGCTTCCTTGAGGAATTTTTGCCAGCGGGAGACTGGGAGGTTCCTAGACCGTAGGACCAGGAGGACGGTCTTCCAGGTTGTAACTGGTCGTCCTGCTTGAAGCGATGCCCTTGCTGAGCAGGAATAAACGCAGTTCGTCGCTCATAAAGGAGGACCCCCTATCACTGTGTATGTACGCGGGGAAACCGAACAGTGCAAAGATACCATGGACCTGAGCTGCTGGGGAACAGTTCTAGTCTATTAAAGCCTTCAGTTATGCTTTAACCTCGTCTTTGCAGTAATTGATCGTGCATCAATTTAATAGACTAGAACTGTTCCCCAGCAGCTCAGGTACAGAATGAGGGCTGCTGGGACAGCACCGACTCTTATACCCCGCCTATCTGGGCGGGGCTACATACTATACAGCCAATGGTAAACCCCCAGGATTGACCAATGGAACTTCAGCCTCTTGGGTGCTGGAATACCTTTTTTAAAAAAAATATATTTATTAAAGTTTTTTAACAGTTTTTCTCCCTTACAAACAATAACCCCTCGTAACAAAAAAAAACAAGAAATCGCGCAGAGCAAGATATATACATGGCAAAATGATATATTTACACGGCTTTGTACACTGGCCCTCACCCGTACGTGCCAGTTTTCCCAACCCTTCATGTTATCTCTTGCTCATCCACCCTCCCAGGCAGTCCCCCCTCCCCCCCCCACCCCCCCCAGGACATCCCCTCCACCCCCCCCCCCCCAAGGTTGCTGCTGCTGCTGACCGACCTTCCTCTAACGCTCCGCGAGATAGTCTAGGAACGGTTGCCACCGTCTGTAGAACCCCTGCGCAGACCCTCTCAAGGCGAACTTAATCCTCTCCAACTTTATGAACCCAGCCATATCATTTATTCAGGCCTCCAGGCTGGGGGGCTTCGCCTCCTTCCACATTAGCAAGATCCTTCGCCCGGCTACTAGGGATGCAAAGGCCAGAATGCCGGCCTCTTTCGCCTCCTGCACTCCCGGTTCGTCCACTACTCCAAATATTGCTAGCCCCCAGCTTGGCTTGGCCCGGACTTTCACCACCTGAGATATTGCTCCCGCCACTCCTCTCCAGAACCCCTCCATTGCCGGGTATGACCAAAACATATGGACATGGTTCGCCGGGCTCCCTGAGCACCTTCCACATCTGTCCTCTACCCCAAAGAACCTACTCAACGTCGCCCCCGTCAAGTGCGCTCTGTGGAACACCTTAAATTGTATCAGGCTGAGCCTGGCACACGAGGAGGAGGAATTAACCCTACCTAGGGCATCAGCCCACAGACCTTCCTCGATCTCCTCCCCCAGCTCCTCCTCCTATTTACCCTTCAACTCTTCTACCAACGCTTCCCTCTCTTCTTTCAACTCCTGGTGTATTTCCGACACCTTGCCCTCCCCGACCCATACACCCGAGATCACCCTATCTTAAACTTCTTGTGCCGGGAGCAACGGGAATTCCTTCACCTGTCGCCTCACAAAAGCCCTCACCTGCATATATCTAAAGGCATTTCCCGGGGGTAACTCGAACTTCTCCTCCAGTGCCCCTAGGCTCGCAAACGTCCCATCGATGAACAGGTCCCCCATTCTTCCAATCCCCGCCCGATGCCAGCTCTGGAACCCCCCGTCCATCTTCCCCGGGACAAACCGGTGGTTACCCCTGATCGGGGACCACACCGATGCGGGTGCTGTAATACCTGATAATACCACAGATGGATACTCCCCTCCTCGGCTCCCCACAGAAGTCCTTCCGCTGGGTTCACGTTTTTCAAAAGGTGTACTAATCGGCGCCAGCGTGACCACTTGCTGGGGAGACCGCTGAATGATGGGAAGATTTACTAGCCATTTCAAGATCTCTATTGCCTGAGTAACTTGTATAGATTTTTTTTAAAAGCACAGGTCCAAGATCTGAGACCCAACAGAATGGATTTGCCCAAAAAAGAACATGGAGATAGAATCCAGGAACCTAGACCTTCCATGAGTTATCTGGTGAAGGTACGTCTGAAAGGTGACAAAGTAAAGGCAGAATTGCGAGGAAGCAGCACAAAACGTGAGTATCGATCAGAGACTGGTTAGAGCAGTAACACTCAACAGCTGTACTTCAGGACTCAGTGTTGGAATCACTACTGTTTTCAACTTGCATTAATGCCTTGAATTCTGAAACTCAATGCAAATTTAACCAGTTTTCAGATGATATTGCACTTGGAGGTATCAAAGGTGGCAGCCTGGAAATGACAGAAAAAGCGAAGTGAGATATTGCTGGACAAAAACAATACCCGATTAAATTTGTCATTGATTAGTGTAAAGAATGAAACATAGGAAGGAGAATTGGGCAGCATGCATATATCATGAAAGGTCAGGAAATAGATAAAGATAAAGGTGAAAATGACTTCCTAGTTTAGTCTGAGCTTCTTTACAAAATGAGTGGCCAGACTCGCCACCAAGTTAACGAGCCGATGTCAAATACTGGGCATGTCTGGAATTTTGTAGTAAACTTACACTTTTACATGTATGTTGTAGCCTGGAGCTATGCTCAGTGTTGGTGGAGGCTCCAACTACCTTCTATCACATGGTTGACCAGGAATCACTCGCACTCTTACTGCCTGTGGATTGGTGTCTGTTGGATGGATTCACAAGTTGATTCTCAACCTCTTTGGCAGCATTATGAATGCACGGTCCTTGGCCGTCAAGTCCTGGAATGGAACTCAACCCCGGAGCTTCTTGTCTCGAGGCAGTGACGCTACCCACTGCGCCACAAGATGAATGTTTTTACTTCAATCCAAGTTTGAATTAAATCATTTCCCTGTTCAGCATTCAATTAGCTGCAATTTCAGCCCAATGATAAAATTATAACTGTGTCGAAGGGAGAAGCCAATTGCATCTGCTACAATTTGTTATGATGTGTGAAATCCTCAGACCACCAGCTGATTTGTTCCATCGGATACATTGGTTCAGTTTTCATGTGAATGTGGCAATAGATTTGAGGAAATAGTTCACCATAATCAATAGTTAGTCAGAATTGGATGACCTGAAGTTGGCCACTAAGTGTCACTGCAGTACAGTTGTTAACAGTGATTGGTTCTGCATAAAGCTAGCATAGTAAATTCAATGGAAAAATGTTTTCATTTGAGATAAATCACAATTACGTGTGATCTTTCCTAGAAAGTGACCAATTGCCTGCAAAGAAAGAGAATGGATCACCTCTCTTGCAGAGTGGTAGGGCTGCGGGAGGAGAGGGGGAGAAAGATTCTGCCACTTAGATATATATAGGCACTTATCTTGCAAGGGGTGCTTGTAAAAACAAGGACGGAAATGCCAGCATTATGTTAAATATTCAAGTTTCAATTGAGGCAGAGCTGGAATGCTACACAGCCTTATTAATGGAATTATATCCCCCCTCCCCCCCCCCCCCATCCCCAAGGATCCTCCTACATTCCTTACTTTTTTGCTATTTTGGATGACAAGCCAAATGGTGAATGAGAATAACTTGGGGCAGATCCCAAGAAACCGTGAAACACAAAAAAAACTTTCATCTCAACAGGAAAGATTAATTTTACCTGGAAAATATTTTTCTTAACAGTTCCTCTCTGTCCTGTTTCGCAGGATATATCACCGCAGGAGGTCGATCAGCACTGAGGCATTTTTATATGTGAGACAAACACTGGGATATATTAAACGAGCTGCAATGCTTTCCATTAGCCGATCCGTCTAGTAATGTAATGGGAAGTTCAAAATAAGACTCTGAGGACAGAAGCAGGGGTCAATAGCCTGAATTTTACAGTGGGACGAAGGTGAGATTGTCAGTGTTAGGTGTCATTACAGCTGCGAAACTGGCAGCAACTTCTGCAGTCTGCACCTGTGCAGTTAAAGGATCGAGAAGTTGTTGTCGGTGATTCCCTGCTCCTCCACATGGTGCACTGTGTTAATGCTCGATAGCCAAGCGGTGAAGGATAGAACACTGGAGTTTAATCTTCACTAACCTGGGGCATGATTCTCCAGTTCCCCGTTGCATGTTTCTTGGCGGCGCGCCATTCGCTGGGGGTGGGATTCTAACTTCCCGCCGCTTGTCAATGGGATTTCCTATTGTCACCACCTGATGCCGCTGGGAACCTCGCAAGCCTGAATGCGCTGCCAGTGGGAGAAATGAATCGCAACGACCGGGGAATTCCGTCCACTGGCTTTCCATTAGAGAAATACGTTGGACAGCAAGCACCTCCAACAAGAAATCCCTTTTAATCTGCTTCCATATATATAAAAACAGCCAAGTTCCCAAATAATATCCAGCACTTGACTACAATTTAAATTTTTTTTTAACATATGTTTATTCAAATTTTCCAACAAAATTTTTAACAAACCCCCCCCCCCCCATAACAAAAAGAAAGAAACACAAACACAACAGTCAACAATTATACAAAACTTATACATTGGGTTTCCCCATATACAGTAACCCCCCCATATGACATTCAAAGGTACCTGTAGGGAAGCCCCCCCCACCCACCCAAATTTCCCCCCCGAAAGAGACCACCCCTCCCCCCCCACCCTTCGGTTGCTGCTGCTGACCTCCTCCTAATGCTCCGCGAGATAGTCAAGGAACGGTTGCCACTGCCTGGAGAACCCCTGCACAGACCCTCGTAAGGCAAACTTTATCCTCTCCAGCTTAATGAACCCTGCCATGTCATTTATCCAGGCTTCCACAATGGGGGGCTTCGCGTCCTTCCCTAATAGCAAGATCCTCCGCCGGGCTACCAGGGACGCAAAGGCCAGGATACCGGCCTCTTTCGCCTCCTGCACTCCCGGCTCGTCCGTTACCCCAAATAGTGCTAACCCCCAACTCGGCTTGACCTGGACTTTCACCACCTTGGACATAGTCCTTGCGAAACCCCTCCAAAACCCATCCAGTGCCGGGCACGACCAGAACATGTGGACGTGATTCGCCGGGCTTCCCGAGCACCTCCCACATCTATCCTCCACCCCAAAGATGTTTGTAGTATATATAATTGATTTGGAGGAAAATGTAACTGGTCTGATTAATAAGTTTGCGGATGACAGAAGAGATTTACCAGGATGTTGCCTGGCATGGAGGGCATTAGCTATGAGGAGCGGTTGAATAAACTCGGTTTGTTCTCACTGGAACGACGGAGGTTGAGGGGCGACCTGATAGAGGTCTACAAAATTATGAGGGGCATAGACAGAGTGGATAGTCAGAGACTTTTTCCCAGGGTAGAGGGATCAATTACGAGGGGGCATAGGTTTAAGGTGCAAGGGGCAAGGTTTAGAGGAGATGTACGAAGTACGTTTTTTACACAGAGGATAGTGGGTGCCTGGAACTCGCTGTCGGAGGAGGTGGTGGAAGCAGGGACAATAGTGACATTTAAGGGGCATCTTGCCAAATACATGAATAGGATGGGAATAGAGGGATATGGACCCTGGAAGTGTAGAAGATTTTAGACGGGCAGCATGGTCGGCATAGGCTTGGAGGGCCGAAGGGCCTGTTCCTGTGCTGTACTTTACTTTGCTCTTTGTTCTTTGCAATAGTGTTTTAAGTCCTAACTAATGCTGGACAACCTTTCTCATCCTGAAAGACTAATTTTATATTGTGCAATGTCAAATTTCACCATTGTAATAAAAAATCCCATACATTTGTAGAATAATTGTCTCTTGATAAATGATAATTGAACATGTTTATGTTGCAATCTGTATTTCTCTCTCTGTAAAGTGAATAAAAAGTTAAAGATAATCTCTGCTTTTTAATTCCTGGTTTGCTGTCCATGAGAATTCTTCTATGTGATTGGCTGTGTAATCTGCTTGATGACTTCACATGTCACTGGACTCTGGGGTTCATGTTGCACTGACACTGGAAAACATGAACATTGGGAAAGTTGAAATCCACGCCACAGAAATTGCCAGTACTTTGCAATTTTCAAGGACAGAGGTGAGTGCCGTTATTTTTCTGCTGTCCACAAAATCCAGGCCAATGTTTATTAGCCAAAACTATCTGTTCATGTACAAAGGTAACCTGCAAGAACAAAAGAAAAGTTTTTAATTGAAAAGTATCAATTTATTGTTACAGTAACGAGAAGTGGAAGACATAACGCGATTCTATATCAAACTTTCTACTGACAACTGAGGATTTCAGGTAGAGTTTTGAACCAAGCAGACCCAATGGCTAAGTACCTCACACATAGCTGAATAATTCACTAATAGCTTTTTAAAGGCAAGTTCCACCTCTTAGACATGTGTTGTAATGTGACAGCTGAATCATTAAGGTAGTCATGTTGCCTGCTCTGCTTGCCAGGCTTCATAATTCACCAAAAGTTAAATCACAAATGGCAAAATTACATTATTAAAGCCTATGCTTCAGTCACAGTTGCACCCAGCAATGCTAAGGCCAGGAAGTTTCGGATGGCGAGAATGCTCAGCCGAAAAGACCGGGGAGAAACACATCACTGTCGATACTCGCAGCTCTGCCGTCATTTACCACTCCAAGGAGCATTAAAGGATTAATTGCCCCAAGGTGGGACTTGCACCCCATATTCACAAGGGGGTCCCACCTCAAAGAGATCTCTAGCCCCAGAAGCTGTAGGGGACAGGGCTGGGACTGTATGAAGTCCCCAGAGTCTACGTTTTGGAGTCCAGGACTAGTGTGGGGGTTTCAGGGTAGGGAGGGGAGATTTGCAATTTGAATTTAAACAGATGTGAGTGTTTCCGTAGAATCTCTGTAGGCAGAAGGAGGGCATTCGACCCATTGAGTCTGCACCCCCCCCCCCCCTGACAGAGCACCCTACCTAAGGCCACACCCTCGCCCTCTCCTCGTAACCCCACCTAACCTGCACATCTTTGGACCTTGGGAGGAAACCGGAGAACCCCGAGGAAACCCGGGCGGCATGGTAGCACAGTGGGTAGCACTGTTGCTTCACAGCGCCAGGGTCCCAGGTTCGATTCCTGGCTTGGGTCACTGTCTGTGTGGAGTCTGCACGTTCTCCCTGTGTCTGCGTGGGTTTCCTCTGGGTGCTCTGGCTCCCTCCCACAAGTCCCGAAAGACATGCTGTTAGGTCATTTGGACATTCTGAATTCTCCCTCTGTGCACCCAAACAGGCGCCGGGATGTGGCTTGATTGCAGTGTTAATGTATGCTTTATTGTGACAATAAAGATTATTATTATTATTAACCCACATGTCGAAACTGCCTCCAAATTCTCAATGAAGCTATTACCACCGGACTCCCTGAGTATCTTCCCGGAGCCGTCGGGAGCGGCGCTGTCACTAGTGCCTTCAATCCCGACCCCCTACCCAAACTCTCCTCCATTCTGACCCATTGGGAGTCAACACCTCTGACCCAGCTCCGTACATTCTCCACATTTTCCGCCCAGTAATAATACATCAGGTCCGGAAGATCCAAACCCCCTGCCTGCCTTCCTCTCTGCAGGAGCACCTTTCTAATTCTGGCCACCTTCCCATCCCATATGAATGAGGTAATCATCCCTTCAATCTCTCTAAAAATGCCTTTGGCAGGAAAATCGGCAGGCATTGAAAAATAACCAGGAATCGCGGCAGCACATTCATTTTAACTGACCCGCCAGTGGCAGAGGGGTAAGGTCACCTTAATTCATTAATGGTATCAGATTAGGGGAGTTCAAAATACCCAACTGAGTGAATTTATTTTTAAATAATTTCTTAATTCTATCTGGATGGGCAGAGGGGAATCAAAAACCACAGCTGGCAGTGATGTCATTGATATACCTAGAGATTGAATTCACTGTCTAGGCCTTGGCATTGTGCAGTGTCAATGTTTAGTGTAGAGCAGTGCATTAATGCATAAAGCAAGTGCAGACTCGATTGCCTGTAGATCTTCATACTGCAGCTACCTTGGCTTGGCCATATTTTTATGACCAATGGACTGGGTCATCTGGGGAGGAGTGATAGCAACTCTCATGTTTTTCGAGATTGATCAAACAAGCCAGAAGGGCGCATTGCTTAACGAGGTAGGTAAGTGACAATGGGAATGAAGGGCAAATCTTATCTGAACTAAGATTCCACTAAATCACGTCTTGCGAAAGCAGTTCAGAAAGAAAATTCCATTTCATTCTATCAAACATGCTTGTGCATTTAGGGAGAACCTAACCAAAGTTGAATTGGCTGATGACACAAAATGGATTAAGGAACGCCATGGTGCTATTTGTAGAGTGCGGCCGTGGAGAATTTGACCAACTGAAACTGGATATATCAAATCATTAAAGTCAAACATCTTAGAATCCTAATTTGAGTAAAAAGATTGGCCTCTCGGAAGAATACTGAAGTGGGCCTTTACATTATTTTAAGGCTATAAATAAACTATCTATGCTCCACCATATTTTGGGTAGAAAATAAAGCATTTTGGGTAACATTTTGTTAAATATATTGAAATTGAGCTTGACGTTTGGCCAACATTAACAGAGTCCAGTCACACTCTTTAGATTTACTTGCTCTGAGGCAAGGACCTTCTGTATTCTTCAGTATTAGAGAAACTGGTAAATGTAAAGTTATGTAGAATTTCTGAAACCATCTGGATGCCCGTGGCAGAAGGCAGAGAGCGGAGATAAAGGGGTCTTTTTTAGGATGGCAGCGGGTGACTCGTGGTGTTTTGCAGGGCTCAGTGTTGGGACCACAACGATTCACGATGTACATTAATGCCCTGGAAGAAGGAACTGAGGGCATTGTTGCTAAGTTTGCAGATGATACAATGATAAGTAGAGGGACAGATAGTATTGAGGAAGCAGGGGGGCTGCAGAAGGACCTGGACAGGCTAGAAGAGTGGACAAAGAGGTAGAAGGTAGAAATCAATGTGGAAAAGTGTGAGGTTATGCACTTTGGTAAGAAGAACAGAGGCATAGAATATTTTCGAAATGGAGAAAGGCTTCGGAAATCTGAAGCACAAAGAGACTTAAGAGTCCTAGTTCAAGATTCTCTAAAGGTTAACACGCAGGTTCAGTTGGCAGTTAGGAAGCCAAATGCAATTTTAGCATTCATTACAAGATGGCTAGAATACAAGAGCAGAGATGTACTGCTGAAGCTGTATGTGGCTCTAGTCAGACCCCATTTAGAATATTGTGAGCATTTTTTTTGTTTCCAAACCTCAATCATAGCAGCAGTTAAATTACAGATGAGAGGACTGAGTTGTTGTTCCATCATTAAACAGGCACTCAACCGATCAGCAATCAGTCTGGCCATACTGCAGTCGGTGAAAGTCAAAGGGGAAATTCTCCAGTGGTTGGAGTCATGCCTGATACAAAGGAAGATGGTTGGAGGTTTTGCTTCAGGAGTTCATCAGGAGAAACCTCCTTGGTCTAGCAATCTTCAGCTGTTCCCCATCAAAAATAGCTACCCTATGACTTAAAGCAGAATATTGTGGAGACTGAAAATTTTAAATAAAAATAGAAAAGTGCTGGAAAAGAACAGGCCTGACAACATCTGTGGAGAGTGCAACAGAGCTAACGGACGGGATTCTCTGTTTCTGAGACTAAGGGCGGGATTCTCCGGCTGTACCGGCCTGGCAATCTTCACCTCGGCCGTGGCGATCTTGCATTGGGCGGGGCAGAAGAATCCAGCCCTAGGTGTTGACATTGACGCACAATTCATGGAGTTCCATGACAGCAAAATGGGCTCCACACCTGGACCGATTCAGCGACTGTGGAGGGGCTAGAACTGGCGCCACGTGGAACACAATCGATTCCGCTGAAAAATGGGGCGTAATTCTCCCCCAACGGCGGGATGCCCGCCGACTGGCGCCAAAGCCGGCGCCAATCAGACGGGCATCGCGCCGGCCCAAAGGTGCGGAAGTCTCCGCATCTTTGGCGGCCTAGCCCCAACATTGAGGGGCTAGGCCGACGCCGGAGGGATTTCCGCCCCGCCAGCTGGCGGAAATGGCGTTTGTTGCCCCGCCAGCTGGCGCGGAAATGCGGCGCATGCGCGGGAGCGTCAGCGGCCGCTGTCAGTTTCCCAGCGCATGCGCGGGAGCGTCAGTGGCCGCTGTCAGTTTCCCGCGCATGCGCAGTGGGGAGAGTCTCTTCCGCCTCCGCCATGGTGGAGGCCGTAGCGGAGGCGGAAGGGAAAGAGTGCCCCCACGGCACAGGCCCGCCCGCGGATCGGTGGGCCCCGATCGCGGGCCAGGCCACCGTGGGGGCACCCCCCGGGGTCAGATCGCCCCGCGCCCCCCCCCCCAGGACCCCGGAGCCCGCCCACGCCGCCTGGTCCCGCCGGTAAATACCAGGTTTGATTTACGCCGGCGGGACAGGCAATTCCTGGGCGGGACTTCGGCCCATCCGGGCCGGAGAATCCAGCAGGGGGTCCCGCCAACCGGCGCGGCCGGATTCCCGCCCCTGCCCAATCTCCGGGAGCGGAGACTTCGGCGGGGGCGGGGGCGGGATTCACGGCGGCCAACGGCCATTCTCCGACCCGGCAGGGGGTCGGAGAATGACGCCCCTGGTGTGGGATTCGCTGGGTCCTTGATCGACACTCGGGAGGCTAACGAGCTGCAGCCACATATAGATATTATAATCCCCACACATGCTCATCTCAGCCAACAAGATGGCAAGGTTGTGCTTGAGCACGCCCATACAGCTGATGGGTCGACTGGGCCCAGAGGGCACCTAGGGTAGTGTCCTGGGGAACACCGATACGACCTGTGGCCCTATGCTCACAGTGGGCTGTCAGCAGCATGCGGAGCTGCATGGCTGCCTTTCTGACTGCGGCAATGGTGTTCTGTGCCTGTCCACTCCAATCCCACAGCCCACCTCCTGGCCATCCCCATTACTCCACCCGGCCCTGGCAGAACCCCTCAGCCAGTGGCACAATTATCAGAAGATTATGGCGATGTTGGACACTTTCCGTACCCCTGTCTCCTTCAGCAGGCACGATGCCGGTTTCATAATTTTTAAAAGCACAAATGAACTGCGCCGTCGGGAACTCGGCCTATCGGAGGTGGAGACTCGTGGAGGCCCCGGAGAATACTGGGTCAGGCCTGCTAATGATATGCAAACGGTGTTTACTATACGCACGTTCCAGACTGCATTGACGCCGCTGTCAAGGTGACGGAGAATTGTGAGTTGCCATCAAATCGACGGCCGCCACAATTCTGGCGTTGGAATATATTCTCAGCCCAATCGCGTTTCCCGATTTTGGTGTCAGTCGACGGATAATCCCGCCCCATGTTTTGAGTTCAATATGTTCCTCCTTCAGAACATATACCTTCTATCTTGTGAACTCTGTTGTGAAGTATAGATGTCATGTCAGGGCAGGGTGGGTGGTTGACCAGACTGGGTTCTCTATTTGTTCTCCCCTGTAATCAGTGGCACTCTAATACACTGTTACTTTAATAGCTTTGGTTTTCCGGAGTTTGCTGGAACTCAAGCCCACAAGGGTCCAAAGACTGAGGTGCTTGGCAACTGAAATTCATTTGAAGAACAAATGATTTTGTAAGTCATTTGATTCGGTTTACTCCGAGATAAAAGTACGCAGTACTTTGCCTTTTCTTCTTTCTCAATGTTGTGTCGGAAAACTGCACATTTTATAAAAGAGATAGATGTGGATGACAAACAATCTTAACAGTTTGCTTAACTTGTGAAGGAAATTAGTCTCATGGCAGACACTGCCTAAGTAAACATCTGCTTCAAATCCTGAGCTACTTTTAGTAACTTAGCACTTTCATGAGCTATAAAATTGTGGGATATTTTGCAGCTGTTTCGTTAAAGATATCAAAAACACTCCTGTGTTTGAAAGGCTCTGCCTAAATATAGATTTTTGCAGCTTTGTGCTCATTTAAAAAGAGGCAACATGAACTGCATGAATGACACCCCCTCAGCTGTAAAGAAAGAAATTACATTTGTATAGCACCTTTGAGAACCTCAGAACACCCCAAAATGTTACAGCCATTGAAGTAGCTTTGACAATGTAGTTATTGTTGTAATGTAGGAAACACAGTAGCCAATTTGTGCACAGCAAGCTCCCATAGACAGCAAGATAAAAGCAAATTACTGCAGATGCTGGAATCTGAAAAAAACCCAGAAAATACTTTGAAGGCTTTGACAAAGACTCATCCAGACTGGAAACGTTAGCTCCCTTCTCTCTCTGCAGATGCTGTCAGACCGATAAACAGCAATATGATGATGGTCAGTTAATCCGTTTTGAGGTGTAGTTGAGGGAAAAGTAATGACCAGGACTCCCCTTCTTTTCTTTTAAGTAGTTCCATGTGATCTTTTACATCTGCCTGAAAAGATAGACAGGACCTTGATTTATCATCTTGTCTAATAGACAGCACTTATGGCAGTGAAGTATTCCCTCAGCACTGCACTGGAATGTCAGGCTAGATTATGTGCTTAAATCTCTCAAGTGAGACTTGATCCCATAACCTCTGATGCAAAGTGCCCACTCAGACAGAGCTGACACATGTATTGCAGCTGGCATGTAAAAAGCATCAAGAACATGAACGTGAAGAAAAAACACTTTTTTCACAAATTGACCACACCTACCTACCTTCACATCACGGGCATAATTCTCCGGAAATGGCGCGATGTCCGCCAACTGGCGCCCAAAACGGCGCAAATCAGTCGGGCATCGAGCCGCCCCAAAGGTGCAGAATGCTCTGCATCTTTGGGGGCCGAGCCCCAACCTTAAGGGGCTAGGCCCGTGCCGGATGAATTTCCGCCCTGCCAGCTGGCGGAAAAGGCCTTTGGTGCCCCGCCAGCTGGTGCGGAAATGACATCTCCGGGCGGCCGGGAGCGTCAGCGGCCGCTGACGGCATTCCCGCGCATGCGCAGTGGAAGGAGTCTCTTCCGCCTCCGCCATGGTGGAGGCAGTGGCGAAGGTGGAAGGGAAAGAGTGCCCCCACGCCACAGGCCCGCCCGCGGATTGGTGGGCCCCGATCGCGGGCCAGGCCACCGTGGGGGCACCCCCCGGGGCCAGATCGCCCCGCGCCCCCCCAGGACCCCGGAGCCCACCCGCGCCACCTTGTCCCGCCGGTAAGGTAGGTGGTTTAATCTACGCCGGTGGGACAGGCATTTTAGCGGCGGCCCATTTGGGCCGGAGAATCGCGGGGGGGGGGGCCCGCCAACCGGCGCGGCGCGATTCCCGCCCCCGCCGAATATCCGGTGGTGGAGAATTCGGCAACCGGCGGGGGCGGGATTCACGCCAGCCCCCGGCGATTCTCCGACCCGGCGGGGGGGTCGGAGAATCTCGCCCCACATTCCACATTCCCTCTTTTCTAAAGAGACATATCAAAGTTTTGGTAGAGCTTGTTTTTGTAACTTTGCCTGATAACTCACACTGCAACACATTGGGTGAATAGATCAGGCCGGCTCCCCTAATAATAATAATAATAATAATCTTTATTATTGTCACAAGCAGGCTAACATTAAGACTGCAATGAAGTTACTGTGAAAATCCCCTAGTCGCCACACTCCGGTGCCTGTTCGGGTACACCGAGTGGGAATTCAGAATGTCCAATTCACCTAAGAGCACGTCTCTCGGAACCTGTGGGAGGAAACTGGAGCACGCGGAGGAAACCCATGCAGATATGAGGAGAATGTGCAGACTCCGCACAGACAGTGACCCAAGCCAAGAATCGAACCTGGGACCCTGGTGTTGTTAAGCAACAGTGCTAACCACTGTGCTACCGACTAACCCTAACCTTCTACTCCCGACGTTCTTCCTCTGTAATTACCTTGTGACTTTGGGAGAACTCTTTCCAGTGCAACACATCAATAGTGGGGGTGTCTTCTAGCTGCATTTCAGCAGTCTTCCCTCTTCCACAATACTCCCCTTAACTCCTCATTTCCTTTGAAGTTTGGAAGGAGGTGAGAAAATAATTATTTCAATCTAAAGTAAGAGCCGTTACTTCCTGTGAATTCTTCTCAAATCATGTGGAATATAACTATATTATTATATGCTCTACTTCATGTTCCCCGTGCCTATGCACCATATAAAATGGTGAGCAGGAAATGCATTCAAATGACCATTATTAATATTATCCGGTACAGCAATCTCTGACTATATCTTCTTTATATTAATTTGAGTTGACTAATTAAAATTTTACTATGCATGTGATGGGCCAGAGGGCCAAATAGACAAGATATTTCGACAAGGAAAAAATTCACCAAGTAAAAAAATCGGAAGACAAATTTGCTCAGGCTCTGAAAATCCATGCTTTTCTGTTGATATGCACTGGTAACTTGCTGGTAACTTCTAACTGGTAACTTGCTGTTGTGAAATGAACTGAGGTCAAACGAAACCAACCCAAGGAAGAAATGTGATCTTGGGGGAATATTATAAGCTAGTCCGAATCCATACTGAAGAAAGGGCTTCCTTGACCTGAAATCTGCAGATTTTATAAAGGTTGTTATTTTTATATATTTTTTTGTTCCCACTTCTAGAATCTGTAGCCAAATGGTATATAGTTTCCCAATTTAATACTGCACTGAATCATTTCTTTATTCAGTAAGTGTTTATTTAGCTGTACTAATATAATATTATGGATGCCAAACTAAATGTTTGATTGAAACATGTAAATGCTGAAATAGATGGGATATATGTTTAACTTGCTATTGCACTTAAAAGTTCATTTCATATTCACTATTTGCAAAACATCCTGCTCAACCTACAGCAGGAGTGTTGTGAGACGAAACACACAGGGATTTGAGAAAAGCCTCCAATGGTAAAGGATTCTTAAAATCATCCCTTCTCCAAATTTTTGGCTGCCTTGGGTGTTTGTCCAAATGTGAGTCGGGAACATCCACAATCATATTAAATTTCTTCCTTTGCAATTGGTGCGTCAGTAGGTTCTGGGGACATTGCCTGGGGTATTTGGAGGGCGTGAGAAGAGGAGTAATTTAAATGAGGAATCCGCTCTCCAGGGGTGTGGCAAGATACTTCTAGAATTCAATTAATTATGTCTGTGCTGGCTCTTGAGAAGAGTTACCTAATTTGTTCCACTCCCTTCTTATTTCCCCATGACCCTGCAAATCTTTCCACTTCAAGTATTTATTCAACTCCCTTTTTAAAGTTACTATTGAATCTGCATCCATTGGCCAGTGTTTTTCAAACCTTTTTGCTCGGGACCCATTTTTATCAAATGGCCATCCTTCGCAACCCTGGCTGGTCGACCTTCGCAACCCACACCAGCAAATCTTTGTGACCCATGCCCACTGACCTTTGCAACCCACCATTTCACTTACCTTTAATGTGACAGGTGAGTCTGCTTGGCCCTCACGATCTCACTTGCTTTGTTATTCAATGTTACATTTCTGATAATGGCTTCAGCTGGTGATTTAAGATCTCTCTGAATTTGTTGAACAAAATAAAGAGGTTTGTCCTCGAACTCTCCATGTATGGGCTTCAAATGTCTTTGAGGTTTTGAACTTTCACTTGCCAGTACTTCCCTGTATATAACACACATGAGCTTTGAATCCTGATTTGCAGTGGCACAATTAATAACCCATAACTCAAGTAATCATCTTTATGCTGCTTTGTACTTATTTTCAGTTTCTTCTTCATGGATTGTTCACCAGAGGCCCTGGAGTTCACACCAGCACAGCTGGCAACTACAAGATGGAGAAATCTCTTATGCCCAGAACACGTGACATCAGCGTATGGGCGCGGGTGCTCTGCCACCGCTTCTGGTGGGAGGGCTCTGTCATTTGCTAAATAAAACTGCCCGTGCCCAGCGTGTTGACGTCAAGGGGAAGCGGTCCACGCCATTGGGCTCCAGGCCTGCACACTGCTTGATCTGGCACGCATGCACGGGATGATCGGGCAATCTCAAAGTCTGTTGCACCCGCATTTTTAAAAGCCAGTCGTGACCGTTGGGCATTCCTCCCATGATCGAGAACGCTGAGACCGATCGCGCCACGACCCTCGTGAAAGCTCCCGTGACCCATCTGCAGGTCGCAACCCTAAGTGTGAAAACCCCTGCTCTGGCTCATAATAACTCATTGGGCACGATTCAGCAGATTCAAGTTAAAGTCCTCTGAATGGCATGTTCAACAGGGTGTTTCCCGATGGCTGCAGTGGCGAGAAACACCCTGCCATCTGGCGGCACTTTGCTGCTTATTTTGGCCCTGGGGAAATTCTCCCCGCCGAGGCCGCACACTGTGATTTCCTGCTGGTAAGCTGAAGGAAGGACTCCTCGCAGACCGGTGTGCCATTTTGTTCAGCAGCCCTGATCGTCCCCCTCCCCCTCCATGCTCTTTTGAACCCCTCAACTCCCAAACCTTGGGGTAGCCATAGGAGGGACCCTCCTCACCCTTCCCTCTAGGTGACAAGGCCTCCAACAGGCCGGACGCCCGGTGTACCAACCTGGCACCTGGGCACTGTGGAACTGCCAGCCTGACACCCTGGTCATGCCACCCAGGGACCCAGTGGCACTGCCGGGGTGCCAGGCTGGCAGTGCCAAGGTGCCCAGGTGCTGAGGGAGTGCCAGCGGATGTGTCTCTGTCCCATCCTGCCCTGTCCCCAACCACCTGGGGGTCTCCAATGGACTGAGAGATCACCCAGGGGGCCATCACGACTGGTCCACACTAAACGGCGCCCTGGTGAGGTCTTAGATCTGGATCTCGTCCAGCCAGATTTGGGGTGTGCTATTATGGGTATTACGGTACCTGATAGGCTGGAGCACCATTGGTGGAAACTGTATGCTTTCTATTGGTTAGGATGTATGGTAGCTCCGCTCTGCTAGGCGGGGTATAAGAGCCCCTGCCGCCCCAGCAGCCTTCATTCTGTACCTGAGCTGCTGGGGGAAACATCTAGCTTATTTAAAAATATATATATATATTTATTAAAGTTTTTTAACACAATTTTGGCAAAATGATATGTTTACATAGCTTTGTACACTGGCTCTCTCCCGCATGTGCCAGTTTCCCCAACCCTTCATGATATCTCTTGCTCATCCACCCTCCCAGGCAGTCCCCCATCCCCCCCCCACTCCCCCTCCGCCCCCCCCACCCCTCCCCAGGACGTTCCCCCCCCCCCCCCCAGGTTTCTGCTGCTGCTGACCGACCTTCCTCTAACGCTCCGCGAGATAGTCTAGGAACGGTTGCCATCGCCTGTAGAACCCCTGCGCAGACCCTCTCTTCCACTGGCTTGACCGGACTTTCACCCCTGAGATATTGCTCCCGCCACTCCTCTCCGGAACCCCTCCAGTGCCGGGCATGACCAAAACATATGGACATGGTTCGCCGGACTTCCTGAGCACCTTCCACATCTGTCCTCTACCCCAAAAACCTACTCAACCTCGCCCCCGTCATGTGCGCTCTGTGAACCACCTTAGATTGTATCAGGCTAAGCCTGGCACACAAGGAAGAGGAATTAACCCTACCTAGGGCATCAGCCCACAGACCTTCCTCAATCTCCTCCCCCAGCTCCTCCTCCCATTTACCCTTCAGCTCTTCTACCAGCGCTTCTGCCTCTTCTTTCATCTCCTGGTGTATTGCCGACACCTTGCCCTCCCCGACCCATATACCCGAGGTCACCCTGTCTTGAATTTCTTGTGCCGGGAGCAACGGGAATTCCCTCACCTGTCGCCTCACAAACGCCCTCACCTGCATATATCTAAAGGCATTTCCCGGGGGTATCTCAAACTTCTCCTCCAGTGCCCCTAGGCTCGCAAACGTCCCGTCAATGAACAGGTCCCCCATTCTTCAATCCCCGCCCGATGCCAGCTCTGGAACCCCCCCGTCAATCTTCCCCGGGACAAAACGGTGGTTACCCCTGATCGGGGACCACACCGAGGCTCCCATTGTACCCCTGTGCCATCTCCACGGGCCCCAGATCCTTAGCGTTGCTGCCACCACCGGGCTCGTGGTGTACCTTGTCGGCAAGAGTGGCAGCGGTGCCGTCACCAATGCCCCCAGGCTTGTTCCTTTACAGGACGCCATCTCCATCCTCTTCCATGCCGCCCCCTCTCCCTCCATCACCCACTTGCGGATCATCGCCTCATTTGCTGCCCAGTAGTAGCTCCCTAGGTTTGGCAGCGCCAACCCTCCTCGATCCCTACTTCGTTCCAGGAAACCTCTCCTTACCCTCGGGCCCTATTCGTCCACACAAACCCCATTATACTCCTACCTACTCTCTTGAAAAAGGCCTTGGTGATCACGATGGGAAGGCACTGAAACACAAACAGAAACCTCGGAAGGACCACCATTTTGACCGACTGCACTCTACCCGCCAGCGAGAGCGGTAACATGTCCCATCTTTTGAAGTCCTCCTCCATTTGCTCCACCAACCTCGTCAGATTCAGTTTATGTAGGGCCCCCCAACTCCTGGCTATCTGGATCCCCAGATACCGAAAGCTCCCCTCCGCCCTCCTCAGCGGTAGGTCCTCTATCCCTCTTTCTTGGTCCCCTGCCTGTAATACAAAGAGCTCACTCTTCCCTACATTGAGCTTATAGCCCGAAAACCCCCAAACTCCCTTAGAGTCTATATGACCTCCACCATCCCCTCCATTGGATCCGCCATGTACAGCAACAGGTCATCCACATATAGCGACACCCGATGCTCTTCTCCCCCTCGGACCACCCCCCTCCATTTATTAGACTCCCTCAATGACATGGCCAAGGGTTCAATCGCCAATGCAAACAACAGGGGGGACAGGGGGCACCCCTGCCTCATTCCTTGGTACAGCCGAAAGTACTCCGACCTCCGCCGGTTCGTCACTACATTCGCCACCGGGTCTCTGTAAAGGAACTTAACCCAACTGATAAACCCTCCCCCGAACCCAAACCTACTCAACACCTCCCAGAGGTACTCCCACTCTACTCGGTCAAAGGCCTTCTCCGCGCCCATAGCTGCCACTATCTCGGCCTCTCCCTCCTCCGATGGCATCATCATCACGTTTAAGAGCCGCCGCACATTAGTGTTTAATTGCCTGCCCTTTACGAATCCCATCTGGTCCTCGTGGATCACCCCCGGGACACAGTCCTCGATCCTCATGGCCAGCACTTTTGCCAGCAACTTAGCATCCACATTGAGGAGCGAGAGCGGCCTGTACGATCCACATTGCAGAGGGTCCTTGTCCCGCATTAGGATCAAAGAAATTGTCGCTTCCGACATTGTCGGGGGCAGGGTCCCCTCCTCTCTTGCCTCATTAAAGGTCCTCACTAGTAGCGGGGCCAACAGGTCTACGTACTTCCTGTAGAACTCCACTGGGAACCCGTCCAGTCCCGGGGCCTTCCCCGCCTGCATACTCCCCAAACCCTTGCTCAGCTCCTCCAACCCAATTGGTGCCCCCAAACCAGCCTCCTCTTGTTCCTTCACCCTCGGGAATCTCAGTTGGTCTAGGAATCGTCTCATCCCCTCTTCCCCCGCTGGGAGCTGGGATCTGTACAGCTCTTCATAGAAGGCCTTAAATACCTCGTTTATTTTCGTCGCACTCCGAACCGTGGCTCCCCTTCCATCTTTGACTCCCCCTATTTCCCTCGCTGCCATCCTCTTACGGAGCTGGTGTGCCAGCATCCGACTAGCCTTTTCCCCATACTCGCAGGTCGCCCCCTGCACCTTCCTCCACTGTGCCTCCGCCTTCCCTGTGGTCAACAGGTCAAACTCCGTCTGGAGCCGTCGCCTTTCCCCAAGTAATCTTTCCTCCGGGGCCTCTGCGTATCTCCTGTCCACTCTCAGAATCTCCCCCACTAACCTCTCCCTTTCCATGCCCTCTGTCTTCTCCCTATGAGTCCTGATGGCGCTTAGCTCTCTCCTGATCACCGCCTTCAACGCCTCCCATACCACCCCCACCCGCACCTCCCCGTTGTCGTTGGCCTCCAAGTACCTTTCGATACACCCCCTCACCTACCACACCCCACCTCATCTGCCAGCAGTCCCACATCCAGCCGCCACAGCGGGCGTTGGTCCCTCTCCTCTCCCAGCTCCAGTTCCACCCAGTGCGGGGCGTGGTCCGAAACGGCTATGGCCGAATACTCCGTCTCCTCCACCCTCGGGATGAGCGCCCTGCCCAGAACAAAAAAATCTATCCGGGAGTAGGCTTTGTGCACATGGGAGAAAAAGGAAAATTCCCTGGCCTGCGGCCTTGCAAACCGTCATGGGTCCACTCCCCCCATCTGATCCGTGAACCCCCTAAGCACCTTGGCCGCCGCCGGCCTCTTTCCAATCCTTGATCTGGAGCGGTCCAGTGCTGGATCCAACACTGTGTTGAAGTCCCCTCCCATTATCAGGCCTCCTATCTCCAGGTCCGGAATGCGCCCCAACATGCGCTTCATGAATCCTGCATCATCCCAGTTCGGGACGTATACGTTTACCAACACCACCCACGTCCCTTGCAACCTACCGCTCACCATCACATATCGCCCTCCATTATTCACTACGATAGTCTTGGCCTCAAATGACACCCGCTTTCCCACCAATATTGCCACCCCTCTATTCTTTGCGTCCAGTCCCGAGTGAAATATCCCCCCCCGTCGCCCCCCCGCCCCCCCCCGCCCCGCCCCCCCGCCCGCCCCCCCCCGCCCGCCCCCCCCGACTAGCCATCTCCTTTTCTGGGCCAGTCCCGTGTCCGCGCCGCCCTCACCCTCCAGTCCCCCAGCCGGGGGACCCCCGTCCCGACCACCTCTTCTGTGTTCCATTCCCTTTCGGCCAGTGCAGCAGCAACCCTTTTTCCCCCCCCCTTCCCCCCCTCCCCTCCCCCCGCTAGACCCCTCTCTAGCTTTTTTGCTCCTCCCATATCACTTCCGTAAGTCAGCTGACACCTGCTGACCCCGGCTTCCCCCGCCGTCCCATTGACCTCCCCGTGTGGGAGTCTCCCAATCAATATGCGTTCCTTCGTTCCCCTTCCCGCCTTTTTTCCCCGTGCTTTCCAAAGCCCGCCCCTCCCCCTCTGGCGCAGCTCCTGTCGCGGCCTTGTCTCTCTCCCCCAGCCCATGTAACATTTCCTGCGCGTGATTGACCCCCTATATACAACAACCATCACACATCAAACCTCAAACAGCACCCCCCCACCCTCACAAACCCTCAGTTAGAGTCCAACTTTTCGGTTTGTATGAAGGTTCACGCCTCTTCAGGCGTTTCGAAGTAATAGTGTTGGCCCTTGTATGTGACCCACAGTCGCGCTGGCTGCAGCATTCCAATTTTCACTCCTTTCCGGTGCAACACCGCTTTGGCTCGGTTGAAACCCGCTCTTCGCTTTGCAACCTCCGTGCTCCAGTCCAGGTATATTCGGATCTCTGCATTGTCCCACTTACTGCTCCACTCCTTGGCCCATTTCAGGACCCTCTCTCTGTCCGTGAACAGGTGAAATCTCACCACCATCGCCCTTGGCGACTCATTTGCCTTGGGCTTCCTCCCCAGCACCCGGTGTGCCCCGTCCAGCTCCAGCGACCTCGAAAGGGCCTCCGCGCCCATCATCGCCCTGAGCATCGTGCTCGCGTATGCCCCGGCATCGGCCCCCCCCACTCCTTCAGGGAGACCCAGGATCTGCAGATTCTTTCTCCTCGACCTGTTCTCCAGGTCTTCGAATTTTCCCGCCCACCTTTTGTGTAGCGCCTCGTGCTGCTCCACTCTCACCGCCAGGCCCAAGAGCTCGTCCTCATTCTCACTCACTCTTTTCTGTACCTCCTGGATCTTTACCTCGTCGGCCTTCTGGGTCATCCCTAGTCCTTCAATTGCCGACAGCATAGGTGCCAGCATCTCCTTCCGCAGCTCCTCGAAGCAGCGCTTGATGAACTCCTGCAGCTCCAGCCCGCACTCCGCTTTGTCCCCGGCCACCGCCATTTTGTTTTTTTTCCCTCGCTTCTCCCGCTGCTCCAATGCCGCTTTTTTGGCCGTTGCACTTCTGGTTTACCTGATTTACCAGGCGAATATAGTGTCCTTTTAGCAGCTCTATTGCTGCATCAAAATCTTCCGCTTCCTCGATGTGGGTGTAAATCTCCGGGCTCACCCTTGAGTGCAGGACGTGCAGTTTCTGCTCTCCCGTGGGTGTGTTTCCGGCCGTCCCGAGATACCCTTTAAAACACGCCAGCCAGTGCTTGAAGATTGCCTCTGAGTTCGCCGCGTGGGGGCTGAGTTGCAGACACTCCGGCTTGATTCGGAGCTCCATCCTTTCTTCTTAAAAAAACTAGCTTATTAAATTGATGCACGATCAATGACCACTAAAGCGAGGTTGTAGTCCAACTGAAGGCTTTAATAAGCTAGATGTTTCCCCCAGCAGCTCAGGTACAGAATGAAGGCTGCTGGGGCGGCACGGGTTCTTATACCCCGCCTAGCAGAGCGGAGCTACCATACATCCTAACCAATAGAAAGCATAAGGTTTCCACCAATGGTGCTCCAGCCTATCAGGTACCATAATACCTATTGTGTTCCTGCCACTGGGTTGAGCATCCACGACAGTTAGACTGCAGCAAATTACCAAGCTTAATTTGGCAGCATCTCCCATGCCTGCAACTAATTCCATTGAAATGAACAAGAGTAGCAATATCATGGGAACACCATCAACTCCTAAGTCCTTTGATAAGTCGTATGCCATCCTGATTTGGACATGTTCCGTTCGCCACTCAGACAAGACCCTGAATTCCATATTTAACATTATTAGGGAAACATCATCACCATTAGGAGTGCAGCGTTTGAGAAAGTCTATTATCACCTTCTTGGGCTGGTTATGGGTGGACAATACCTGCAGCTTTGCTAAAGTGTCAACATCTTTCTTAAATTTATTTAAAAATTTGTCTTGGAAATCCTTTCACGTGGGTGATGTTGCTCTGCTTTCTCCACATATTTTTAAATAATTATTGGTTTTGGATTAATAATACAATTCCGCATAGATAGGTGCAATTATAGGCTTTCAAACCTGAATACTTGCACATCTCTCATGGCGTGCTCATGTCAAGTCAGGGAATGCATTGTTTTCTAATAATAGGGATGTTACTCAGAGTTTGACAGAGAAAATTGTTCCTTGCAATTGCCAGGGATACACATTCATATTGGAACTCCCAGTGGATTGCGTATTCCAAATGGAATCTCCAATTCAGGGTACAGCAATGACCAATAAAGCAGGAAAATTATTTTAAACGTTTTCCTACATACTATATCACTATGGGGCGGCACAGTGGCACAGTGGTTAGCAATGCTGCCTCACAGCTCCAGGGTCTCAAGTTCAATTCCGTCCTCGGCTTACTGTCTGTGTGGAGTTTGCACTTTCTCCCCGTGTCTGCGTGGGTTTCCTCCGGGTGCTCCGGTTTTATCCCACTGTCCAAAGAAGTGCCGGTTAGGTAGATTCGCCATGCTAAATTGCCGCTTAGTGGCCAAAACTTTAGGAGGGGTTACTGGATTACGGGGATAGGGTGGAAGCGTAGGCTTAAGTAGGGTGCTCTGTCCAAGGGCCGGTGCAGACTCGATGGGCCAAATGGCCTCCTTCTACACTATAAATTCTATGATATGATTCTATGATACCTGTGATTGCAGTTTCCTGTCTGATTTAAATAAGTGTCTACTTTAAATAATACAAGTTTGCCCAAGGCTGGTGTCATGTGAGAGTACCTTTAAGAAATGGGTGCTTAAGAAATGTACCTTTAAGAAATGGGTGTTTATCAGTAATGTCAGAGTGTGGGTGGAGCTGAGCTGTCTGTCAGCTTTTTACTTTCATTTTAGGCTGTTTGCTGCAGGGTGTGTTTTAGTTTTGTTTTCAGTTGTTGGAGCTGAAGCCAGACCAAGTAGATGTACTGCTGTTCTCTCTGCCATCAAAAGACTATCTCTTGATCATTTGGTGAATTCAGAATTATAAATGTTCTCAGTAGTGAATGTAAACCTGATGTGCTTCTGTTAAAAGGTGTTTCTTTTGTCTTCTGGATGTTGTTTGGGAAGTTATTAAGCATTACTTTGTGTTGTATTCTTTTGGGGTTGTATTTGAATTAATGGTTGCTAAGATGTTCACTGTATGTTTTAAAAGGGTTAACTTGAGTTCATAGAATAAACATTGTTTTGCTTTGAAAAAATACTTTTCAATTTCTGCTGTACCACACCTGGAGAGTGGGCCGTGTGCTCCCCATACCACAATCTAGTAAAAGTTGTGGGCCAGGTGAACTCCATGATACTCTTTGGGGTTCTCTAAACCCTGGCCCATAACAATGGGGAAACCACTTTGGCAAACATAACTCCTCTTCTCCATTGCCATGACAGGATTCATTTTAAAAGGACTGAAGTTATTTTTTGGAAATTTGAGGTGGCCTCAGGCAAAGGACAGGCTTGTGAAATTTGATGGCTCAATGCTTACAGGGCATTGAAATTCTACACTTGATCAGGTTCTCAATCATGGTTAGTGGAGCCTCAGAGATGGAAGATTGTGTGAAACAGCATTAAATCCAGCAGTGAAGAGGGGGCAGCCAGCATTGGGCCGCAAGCCTGATTTTAGGAGTTACAAGGTGGATGTTGCTATGGAGAATGTTCCCACAATGCCAACATTATTGGAGAACAAATTTGGAGGACTTAATCAGTGGTAAGTAAAATGAATTTGTCAGTTTAATCATGATAGAATTTGCATAACATGTTTGATATTCTTCCATAGGATGTGAACATCGCTGGCAAGGTCAGAATATGTTGTTCATGCCTATCGCCCCTGAGAAGATGGTGGTGAGCTGCCTTTTTGAACTACTGCAGGACCATGTGGTGTAGGTACGGCCACAGTGCTGTTCGGAAGGCGGTTCCAGGATTTTGTAGCCGGCCATAGTGAAGGAATAGCAATATAATTCCAAGTTAGGATGGTGCGTTGTTTGCAAAGGTGGCAGTGTTCCCATGCATCTGCTGCCCTTGCCCTTCGAGGTTATAGAGGCCACTTGTTCAGAAGCTGCTGTCACCAGAGGCTTGGAAAGCTGTTGCAGTGTGCCTTGTAGATGGTACACACTGCTGCCATTGTGAACTTGTGGGTGAGGGAATGAATGTTTAAGGTGGTGGATAGGGTATCGATCGAACGGGCTGCTTCGGCCTGGTTGGTCTGAATCAAAAGCAAAAGTTGTTGGGAATATTCAGCAGCTCAGACAGCGCCATGGAGAGAAATACAAAGCCAACATTTCAGGTTTGACAATGGCATAAAACCTACCATAAAACTGCCTTTCTTCTATTCTGAGAAGGATCATACTGGACTTGAGACGTTGACACTTTATCTCTCTCCACAGATGCTGCAAGATCTGTTGAGTATTTCCACCATTTTCTTATTTCAGATTTGCAGCTTCCGCAGTATTTTGCTTTGGTATTTTTGGAGTGTTATTGTAGTGGGCAAGTTCACTATGAGGCCCAAATCTGCCAGTCTCGGGCTTGTCGGAAGCTGGTCATACAGCCAAAGATGCGCATAAGGCCATTGCAGAAACCCTGACATGCGAACCTACATGGAATTAATTTGGACATTTAATCCTCCAATGGCCAATCCCCCTACTTCTCAGACCCCTCTGTGAATGTCTCTGACTGAGTTCATGTTGGAGACATTGGACAGATCCTCAGGACTTACATCGATAATAACCCAAGAAATGCGCAGACTGAAAGCTGGTCTAACACCTGGGTAACTCCACAACCTACCACACTCACCCAAAATCCCCCCCCCCCCCCCCCCCCCCCCCCCACCTGAATTACCTGACTACCTCCTGAGCAGATCCAGTTACTCCTCCGGTAGATTTCTGTGCTGATGGAGTTCTTGGTGCTGCATTTGAATTTTGGCTTTTTCAAACAAAACCATCTAAATGCGCAGTTTTCTTCTGATCTATGCCAATGCAGCGGTCCTGATGCAGAGCAGAAGATTTGGGATTTGGACCTGCGGACATCATCGATGCTTACACTTCAGCAAGACTGCTGGGAATGCTGCACTGTCAGAGGTGCTACCTTGTGGATGAGACATTATCCCAAGGTCTCATCTACCCTATTAGGTGCATGTTGACGATCCCCTAATGCTGTTCAATGATGATTATGGTAGCTCTCCCTGACCAATATTTATGTTCCAACCAACGAAAACAGATGAAATGTTCATTTATCTCAGTGCTGTTTGTACAGAATTAGCTATGTGAAGACTGGCTGTTGTGTCTCCCTAATTTACAGGCGGGACACTTTTGAAGTGTAGTCTGCCAAGCATTTTGTGTACGTGCATTCTGGACCGCATTGACGCTGCTGTTGAGGTGATGCCAAATTCCAATTTGGCGCCAAATCAGCATCAGCCACAATTTTGGCGTTGGAACCGATTTTCCGCCCAATCGCGTTTTGCGATTTCGCCGTCAGCCAACAGTGAATCCCACCCATGATATACATGTTAATTCCTATTCATCCTTTCTGAGTTGACTCACTATCAATTATCCAGAATCCAACTTCTCTTTGTACTTCCCACTGTGAATTTTTGACCATTATTTGTTTTCTCTCTTACGTATCCCTGATTGAAATCCTCTGTCACTGCAGCTTTTACCGTAGTCTTCAACTTGGATCTTTGATTTTGATATTGGTTATTTTGATTGTTCTTTATATGTTGATGGGATGATTCATATTTCACTCCCCGGCAATAATGGCAAGAAATCACTAGTCAAATCTGCATGAGGTCAATCAAACACCACTTGTTGCCTTTGGAGCTTTCTACCCCAGAGGGTTGTGATTACTCAGTCATTGAGTCTATTCAAGACTGTGATAGATTTCTAGATATTAAAAATATCAAGGGATATGGGGATAATGTGGGAAACGGTATAAAATAAGCTCCGATCTAGATGTATGGTGGAGCAGGCTTGAGGGCCCAACTGGACCACCCCTATTTCATGTGTTCTCAAAGTTAATTCAGAACAACAAAACAAGTCCAGTCATCTGAATCTCTTTGCAGATGATGAAGGTTGCTAATATGATCCAGGGCTGAAATGTCTTGAAGGAATTAAAGTTCAACTTATCAAATTATATGTTTATTATCTCGGACATTAATTATGATTGACTGAACTGTTGTGAAAACTGCAGCCTCTTGCTAGTTCCCATTAAACGGCATAAGTGGGCAATAGAAGAGGCTTTTCCACTGAGGCCACAAAGCAACTGTGTGAAACGAGTAAAATGGTTTCCAGCTGTATCGAATACTGACGAGCAGGAGTTGTCACAGTGTGACTGCATTTTATATTTGGAGCTTATTTCCAAATACTGATTGGTGAGAAATGCCAAACCGTGAAATCAGCATTATTTTAATTTCTGTCTCTGTCAGGCTCTCATTTTATTTTGAACATGCATTAAAGGATGTAAGAAAATATACATTTTCCAATTGGGTGTGTCTCATGTTTGGTATCCAACTGAAAAGTAGGATGGACATCTGTCGTGAAAGATCTCCAACCATTCTTCCTCAATATGATTCATTGATCAAACCTGAATTGACGACAGAAAACAAGGTAATTATGCTGTTGGCTGTTGTTGTTTCTCTTCTGGCACCTCATGATGAGACCCAGGACACGGAACCCCAGGACACGGAACCCCAGGACACGGAGACCCAGGACACGGAGACCCAGGACACGGAGACCCAGGACACGGAGACCCAGGACACGGAGACCCAGGACACGGAGACCCAGGACACGGAGACCCAGGACTACAAATCCTCTGCTTTATCCTTGTCACCAACATATGGCTCACCAGTTAGGCATGAAACAACTGACGTTTATATATAATATACTATCTTACAGAGTCTTGCAGCTTTGTAGTTGCCAGTCAGTTTATGGAATCGTTCTGAAGCAAAAGTCCGAGCTTGCTAAGGTGAACCCCCACCCTGGCCCCTGATTGGTTTTTCCAGGTCATGTGACCCTATTGCCCGACTGCCCCTTAAAAGGAACGGACACCACAGTGGGCTGCTGCAGCCCCTGTGGCAGGACCTGCCATGGCAGGTATGGAAAATTCCCAGCCTTTGGTTATCCAGTTCCCTTGACAAATTCCCGAAGCGTGTTAAAGATTTGTATTTCTTTTTAATGGCTAGTTATGGTTCTAAACTAATCTTTCATTTTCAACAGACCCCATCTATTGTGTTAGGCAGAAGCCAATGGGGAGGATGCATACAATTTGCCCACAAGCAAAATATTCACCTTTTCCAGCAAATTTAATCACATTCTTTATCATTGTGACTTGCTACAGGACTAGTTTAAATCAGTCCAGGTACGAGAGCCATGCGTGATCGCATGATTCAGCCTGCAACATTTGGAACCTTTTTCTATTTGACTCGTGCAACTTAGACTTGGTGTTAAAAGAAAATTCTACAATCAACTCCTTTCAGCACTCGGGATTTCATCAAGCAAATTTATATCTAATCAGAAAGAGTTAATCATTGTGGCTATCATCTTGAATACAGTAAATATTGAATTTCCGAGTCCAAATTAAGTATACTCCAAATTGTTTGCAAACTTCGGTTTATTCAATCCTACCATGAATGGTACCATGTGAAATACTTTGGTTCTTCCAAGTCTGGTTTCACCATTCGGTACACAGAGAAATAATTTCCCACATGCAGGAGACGCAGTGGTTAGCACCGCTGCCTCATGGTGCCAAGGACCAGAGTTCGATCCTGGCTCCGGTTACTGCGTGGCTCTCATCACCACAACCCAATGATGTTCAGGGTAGGTGGATTGGCCACGCTAAATTGCTCCTCAATTGGAAAAGTTTTTTAAAAAATTACTGTCTAAAATAGTGAACACCATTAGTATCCTGGGCCTGCTGGTCATGGCAAGAAATTGGTCTACAGAGCCTGTTATTCAGGAACTATTCAGGCTACTAAAACTCCAGTGTGATGAAAAGGACGAGTGTATAATTTTAAATAATTTTAAATCATGAAATAAACTGTGTACTTGGATTGGGCCTTTGTGGTCGTCAAATGTCCTAAGGTACATCACACAAAGTTCAACAAGGCTTAAAACTGAGTTACATGAGGAGATATCAGGTGATCAGTCATTTCATCAAACAGGTACATTTTAAGAAATGCCACAAAGGGAAAAAGAGAGGTAGAGAGGCAGAGAGCTTTAGGATGGGAACTCCACAGCTGAAAGTTATGGCCGACACTGGTGGCGGAATTAAAGTCAGCCAAAATTGGAGAAGCACAAATATGTCAGAGGCTTTAGGTTGGAGAAGAGTAGAGAGACAAGGAGAAGTGTGGCCATGGAGGGATTTGAAGAAAAAAAAAATTGACGCGTTGCTTTACTGAAAGACAGAGTAGGTCATGAGCACAGGATTGATGAATGGGTCTTGGTGTGAGGTAGGACAAGGGCAGAGTTCTGGATGAACTCAAGTTAAAGAAGGACATTGGGTTGGTTGGGTCTAGAGGTAACAGGGACATGGATGAGGGTTTCAGTAGCAGATGTGCTGAGGAAGGGGATGAAATAAAGCGATGTAATGGGGGTGGAAGTCAGCAGTCTTCATGATGAAGTGGGTATGTGATCAGCAGTCCACCTCAGGGTCAAATATAACAAAAGATTGTGATTTGGTGAACCTTCAGGTAATAGTTATGGAGAGGGATGGGGTGTGGCTAAGGAACAGAGTTTGTGACAGGGATGAAAATATAATGGCTTGTGGACAGGCATTGGAGGAAGGTGTGATGATCAATTGTATCACAGGCTGCAGACAAACCAAGAAGGACGAAGAGGGATAGTTTACATTTATCATAGTTACACAGGATGACACTTGTAACTTTGGTAAGAGTAGTTTCAGTATTATGACAGTAGGGAAATCCTGATTTGAGAAATTCAAATGGGGAGTTCTGGGAAAGGTGGGCAGGAACAACCCATTCAAGGACTTTGGCGAGGACAAGTGGCAAGTAACTTCCAAGCCACACAACTGTCAGACAATGACAATCTCCAACAAGAGAGGATCTAACCATCGGCCCTTGATGTTCAATGGCTTATATTTTCTTTAATATAAATTTAGAGTACCCAATTAATTTTTTCCAGTTCAGGGGCAATTTAGCGTGGCCAATCCACCTAACCTGCACATCTTTGGGTTGTGGGAGGAAATCGGAGCACCCGAACGAAACCCATGCAGACGCGGGGAAAACGTGCAGACTCTCCGCACAGACAGTGACCCAAGCTGGGAATCGAACCTGGGACCCTGGCGCTGTGAAGCAACTGTGCTAACCACTGTGCTACTATGCTGCCCTTAGTACCGTGACCCACAGTAGAACAGTGTGTATTATTTACAAGATGCACTCCAGGAAATCACCAAGGTTCCTTAGGCAGCACATTCTAAACCCAACACTGCTGTCATCTAGAAAGACAAGAGCAGACAAGATTTGGGGGTGGGGGGGGTGGGGCGGGGCTGGAGGAAGGGAACTCTTTGAGGATGTTTACCCCGGTGGGCTAGGAGAAAGAATGAAAGTGACAGAGACCACTAATCAGATAGCTTCAATCTTAGTGACAAAGAGTTTCATGAGCTCCTCGCACTTGTTGGAGGTAAGGCTGGAGAAGAAGTGGAAAGGGCTTTAAGGAGACAGTTTACAATCGAGAAAAGAAGTCAATCATTATCTTTACATCCTGGGATCTAGTGATGCTTTAGGTAGGCCTGGGAGTGAATGGTTAAACCCTTTATCCACGCTACCCATTCAGGTCTGCGATTCCTTGGACGTAGGGGGGCAACGATGGGAGACGGCCAGGATGACAAAAACTAATCATTTTAATGGTGACTGTGGCACTGAAGGTAATAATAATAATCTTTATTGTCACAAGTAGGCTTAACTCTGCAATGCAGTTACTGTGAAAAGTCCTAGTCGGGCACACTGAGGGAGAATTCAGAATGTCCAAATTGCCTAACAGCATGTCTTTCGGGTGGAAACCGGAGCCCCCAGAGGAAACCCACGCAAACACAGGGAGAACATACAAACTCCGCACAGACAGTGACCCAAGCCGGGAATCGAACCTGGGACCCTGGCGCTGTGAAGCAACAGTGCTAACCACTGTGGTACCGTGCCACCCAGGTGGAGGTGAGGTACTGGCCAGGAGAGTACTGCCCACCACGTTGAGTAAACAAATAAACTATCTGCTCGTTACCTGTCTTTAAAATGGGTGTTGGGCTCTTCACCTTTAACATTTCTTCTCCAAGATTGGTTTGCCACGTGGCAACTGGCTCACTCAGGCCAATCATGCTAAGGGGTTGACTATCATGTCCATCTAAGAAAATAAGTAACTTACCTGAATGAGGGGCTGAGAGGATCAGGAAATCTCCTCCCGATCCCACATTACAGGAACTTTGCCACTGCTGATGCTCCTTCATGCCATAAATGCTACACCCACTTCATCACCGCCATTCTATCCCCACCTCCCCATAACTCTCGATCTCCCTCAGTTTCTGATCCAGAATCTTCTATGCCTTTCACCCCCAAAATCCTCGACCTGACTGATGGATTTGCTGAGCTGAGGGCTGCTACAATGTTAGCCTTGCACTCCCCCTCACTGGTGGCCTCTGAGGACCACACTGGCTTCATTGCAATTAAGCCTTAAACCCAATATGTAGGTGTCATGATATGCAAACATGCAACCAATGAACACTCAGAATAGGACACAACCAATGGGCAGTCAGGACACTCAGAGGTGGCATCACCACAAGGGGGCATGACATAAACACTATAAAAGGGATGAGGCACTCACACCCTGCCTCTTTCCACAGACAGACATCTAGAGAGTTAGACAGGGTTGATCAGCAGCATCACACCCCAGCACGTGGCTTCGAGCAAGCTGGTACAGTTAGACTGAGTTACTACAGTTAGATTAGCAGAGAGTCTAACTCATTTGAGAACAGTGTTAATAGTTCAATAAACACGTTGAACTCATTTCAGAGTCTGGAGCATCCTTTAGTTAAGACTGCATCAAGTAGCAGCCTGTGTTATCCGAAGCAGCATAACACAACAGTAGGGAGCTTCAGATTCACCATTCAGATGAGTAAATGTAACCGAGGCACATCAGAATTTCTGGAACTGTGGGTGAGTTGGAACATGCTTTTCTAAATTTATTTTTTCACAGGATGTGGGCATGGCTAGCAGGCCAACTCATCTCTAATTAGGGTTGCCAACTATGATTAAATGTATTCCTGGAACTTTCATCACATGGTCTGCCCCACACTCCAGCCATTAGTCAGCCAACACATCCATCCTTACAACGCACTGCCTTTCCAAACAAATTAGAAAGCAAAAAGACGCATTATTGGATGATGCTTGACTGTTGGCCAAATAGCCTTTTCCCCCCATTTTCAATATTTTTATATCTGGTAAAGAGATATTTTTATATCTGGTAAAGGTTCAAAGAAAATGACATAACCCCCTGGTAGTTTGAGACAATGCATTGGAGACTTCCAGAAACAACCTAAGCGGTTTATCAACTTAGGCACAGAGCATTGATGGTTAGGTCTTGACTCTTCAGCTCTGGGATCCACACAGCCTGGGTCCCTGCACCCTGGGCACCGCGCTTTCTATTGGCCGGGTGTAATAATCCACAGGAGGCGGGGTTTCCGTCACTACACCAGTATTTATTTGCAATAACTATATACAAGAGCAGCTCCAAACAGTGCTGCTAGTATTCCAGTCAACCTAAGACTGCCTCAAAGCCTACACAGGTGCTTATATGGGCCCCCTCAATAAGCTATCATTGAGGGAGCTCATACTCCAATTTTCCAACCAATAATGCCAATTGGAGGTCATTACACCCCTCCCCGCCAAGGTCCGAGGAATTCCTGCCAGCTGGCATTCCTCTGAGCTTCTTCCTGCTCCTCCTGTCCGGGTCTGTCACCTGTGTCGTCCGCCGGGTCGTTCTTCGACATGGGTGGGGTGTACCTTATAGGTACCCGTCTTTTCCATCTGGGCTATCCCAGCTTGAGGCATTCCTGCTTCGCCTGCCTCCAGGTGTGGTTCCGCTGCCCTTATTTGGTCTCGGTGTTTCTTCAGCACCTTACCTCCTATCGAAACTTCATATGATATGAGCCCTGTTTGGGACTCTACCGTGCCTTTGACACACGTTGGTCCAGTCCCATAATTCTTGACCCAAACCGGTGCCTCCACCTGGAAATGTCTCTGCTGCCGACTATTATCATGCCCCCTGCGTTGGACCTCCTGTTGTTTCTCCACTTTCCCCGTTAAATTTGGGAAAAGGAGACTCAGGTTCGTTCGCAGCCGCCTTCCCATTAAGAGTTCAGCTGGCGGTATGCCCGTTGTGAAATGCGGTATGGTCCTGTAATTAAACAGCCAGCGGGAGAGCTGTGTGTCCATTGACGCTGCCGGCTGCTTCTTGAATCCTGCTTTTAGTGTCTGGACCGCTCTCTCTGCCAGGCCGTTGGACGCTGGATGGTAAGGGGTCGTTTTGATGTGGCGGACTCCGTTTCCCTTTAGGAATTTTCCAAATTCCCCACTTGTGAATGCCGTTCCGTTACCCGACACCAATACCTCCGGAAGTCCATGTGTTGCAAACGAGGCCCTGAGCTTTTCAATTGTCGATGCTGTGCTTGCCGCGTTTACCCGGTGGACATCCAACCATTTGGAGTGGGCGTCCACTATCACCAAAAACATTGAGCCCATGAAAGGGCTGGCGTGGTCAATATGCAGGCGGGTCCACGGTCTGCCTGGCCATTCCCACGGGTGCAATGGCGCAGCTGGTGGCACTCTTGGCACCGACGTACCAAGGCTGCTATGTCTGTGTCCAATCCTGGCCACCAAACGTAACTTCGAGCTAGCATTTTCATTTTAGACACCCCTGGGTGTCCGTGATGTAACTCGGTTAAGATTGCCCGACGGCCTTGAGCTGGGACTATTACCCGGGCTCCCCATAATCGGATACCGTCTTCTACGGTTATTTGGTCCCTTCTGCTCCAGTATGGGTCATTCTGGGGCTCCACTGGTCTCTCCAGTTCCCCTGTTAGCAGTAAATGCTTCATCTTGGCTAAAACTGGGTCTTTTTGCGTCCACAACCGAATATGTTGCGCGTCCACTGGTAGAGTGTCCAAAAAATTTAGAGTCATTACTGTCTCCTCTACTTTCGGAGTTAGCGGCGGGGTGTCTTGGAGGGGAGGTCTGCTCAAGGCATCTGCATTTGCTACTCGCGTTCCCGGTCTGTGCCCCAGAACGTATCTATACGCCGCCAGTAGCAACGGCCAGCGTTGGATTCTAGCTGATGCAATCGGGGGTATTGCCTTGTCTTCTTTTAATAGCCCTAATAACGGCTTATGGTCCGTCACTGTGGTGAATTTCCGCCCGTACAGAAACTGTTGAAATTTTTTTACTGCAAATATCACCGCCAGTCCTTCCTTCTCGATTTGGGCGTACTTTCTCTCAGCCATCGCCAAGGTCCTCGAAGCATAGGCTATTGGCCGTTCTCCCCCATTCCTTCCTCTATGGGCTAAAACGGCTCCTACCCCGTAAGGTGATGCGTCACACGTGACCACCAACTCCTTCCTTGGGTCATAATGCTCTAGGACATTTTTGGATGACAGCTGTTCCTTAATGTCCCTAAATGCTCGGTTTTGGCGGGCGGCCCATTTCCATTCCTGTCCCTTTTTTAGTAGCTGGTGGAGGGGTTCTAGGATGGACGCCCTATTTACAATAAATTTGCCACAATATGTTACCAACCCTAGAAATGATCGTAGCTCCTGGACCGTGGTGGGAGCTGGGGCTTCTTTTATTGCCCTTACTCTGTCTTCCAATGGGTGTAAGCCCGACTCGTCTACTCTATATCCCAGGTACGTCACTTGTGGGGCCAGAAAAACACATTTTTCTCTTTTCAGCCGTACACCTGCCTTTGCGAAACACCTGAGCACTTCCTCCACGTTCCTTGAGTGTTCCCTGTTTGTCCTACCCGTGATTAAGACATCATCCAAATAAATTGCCACCTGCGGTAGTCCCTGCAGAATATTTTCCATCTTACGCTGGCATATAGCTGATGACACTCCGAAGGGTAGCCTAGTATAACGAAAAAGTCCCTTCAGGGTGTTGATCGTAGCGAACTTCTGGGAGTCCTTGTCCAGTTTTAACTGCAGGTAGGCGTGGCTCATGTCCAGTTTTGTGAACAATAGCCCACCTGCCAATTTGGCATATAGGTCGTCTATGTTCGGGATCGGCATTTGTCCAGCAATGCGTATTTGTTTACCGTCTGTTTGAAATCTCCACAGAGATGTATCGAGCCGTCTGGCTTCAAAATTGGTACCACCGGCGCTGCCCATTCCGAGAACCGTACTGGTCTGATAACGCCGTCACGCCGTAACCTTTCTATGTCCACATCTACTTTCTTCCTTAATGCAAAAGGTACCGGCCTGGCCTTACAAAATTTCAGAAGGGCTCTGGGTCCACGTGCAAAGTTGCTTTGGCACCTCTAATTTCTCCCAAACCTTCTTGGAAGACCTCCAGGTATTTTTGGAGTACTCCACTCAACTGCCCGCTTCCACTCTTGAAAATTTTCATCCAATCTAAGTTTAGGTCTTTCAGCCAGTTCCGTCCTATTAAATTTGGTCCGGAGCCCTCTACTATCGTCAATGGTAATCTGAGCAATTGTTTGTCATATTCCACGGGTACATGAGTCGTGCCTAGAACTTCCAGGGGTTCCCCCGTGTAGGTTTTAAATTTTGTCGATGTTTTTGTTAGGGTTAGTGGCTGGAGTCCACCTTTGATTTTTTAAAAATACTGCCTCTCCCATTACTGATACGGCTGCACCCGTGTCTATTTCCATTATTGTGGGCCGACCGTTCACCCGTGGGGTAATCTTAATAGGTTCTGCTTTCTTCGTCGCAATATTATATAACTGTTCCCCTTCGGAGGAGGATGGGGCGTCTAGGTTGTGTACTTCCCTGCGTCCCCACCTGCTATTCCTCTTTTGCCACCTCCTTCTAGGGTTTCTGTCGCTGTTACCCCACTCAGTCTGGTGCCAGAAACGGTCCTTCTCTGTTGGGGGAGCCTCAGCCGGTAGTTCCCTCTGTCTCCAGTTAGTCCTAGCAAACTTGGGGGCAGTTCTGGGGTTTTCCTTTGGCCCTCTATTCCTCAGGCTTTTCCTGAGGGCGGCTATCTGGTAGCTGGACCCCTTGTGGTAGTCCCTCTCCCAAGTATCTACCTCCATTGGCGTGTCCTGTAGTTCCTGCACCCCACTTGCTGCCTTTTCTAGGGACAGTGCGAGCTGTAACGCCTGCCTGCAGTCTAACAGGCGCTTCTGTATTGTGAGGTTGTTTATGCCACAAACTAACCGGTCCCGAAGCATTTCATTTAGCGTCGGGCCGAACTCACATTTTTCCGCCAGCCTTCTCAGGCGGGTCAAGAAATTTGTGACTGACTCTCTGTCTTCCCACTTTGTTGTGTAGAATCTGTACCTACGCAAAATGAGGGGTGGTTTTGGGTCATAGTGCTCTTCCACCAATTTTGTTAATTCTTGGAAAGGTATCGTGTCCGGCGTATCGGGATAAGTTAGACTACGTATAATGGCGAAGGCTGAGGGTCCGCACGCCGACAGGAGTATAACCCGTTTCCTTCCATCCTTCATTATCTCATTGGCCTGGAAGAAGTAACACATTCTCTCCACATACTGGGACCAGTCCTCAATAGTCGGGTCGAATGCATCTAACTTCCCAAAAAGCGGCATTTTTGAAAGAGCAAGCTTACCCTCTGAGTGCGGCAGCTGGTCGCCGCAAGGTTCTTTGTTTACCTCGTCGCCACTGTAATAATCCACAGGAGGCGGGGGTTCCGTCACTACACCAGCATTTATTTGCAATAACTATATACAAGAGCAGCTCCAAACAGTGCAGCTAGCATTCCAGTCAACTTACGACTGCCTCACAAAGCCTACACAGGTGCTTATATGGGCCCCCTCAACAAGCTATCATTGAAGGAGGTCATACTTCAATTGGCCAACCAATAATGCCAATTGGAGGTCATTACACTGGGGTTCACGCACTCCTGCACGATTGGTACCGAGCTGGTAATGTGGATGCAAAGCTTGCCCCTTAAAGGGGCCACACTACCACATCTCTCTCCCCTTAAGTCTCTTAATACATTTTACAAGCAAGATATATCCAAGTGCTATATACAAGGTCTAGAGACATAACAAAAAAAGGTTCATCACAGAGTCAGTCTGGCCGGGGGCCTTTGAGTTCTCGTGGACTTCCTTAGTTCCCCGACCAGTCCCATTGTCTCAGAGGTAATCTTGCTGTCTGCAGGAAGTGATGATTCAGCTAACGCCACCTCCTCGGTAGGGCTGCTTGCCTTACCAGCTCCCCCGGCACTGCTGGCGGAGCTGATTCCGAAATTCAGAGCTGCTTCCGCTCTGGAATGCACTGGTGACATTAGTTGGACCCACCCGATCTGGAATGGGGGTTACCATCCCCGGCTCCTCACATGTTCGTCATACTTCCGCACAGCCCTGCCATTGACATTGACCACGCATCATGCAAGTTCCGATTGGGACACGATACAGCCGGCTAACCAGAGTGGGCCCGAAGTGAAATTCCGAACTAGAGCCAGGTCCCCCATCTGGAATGATCTGTCAACCTTCTGTGATTGATTATCCTGGGAGGCCTGATGTGCCGCCACCAGGTATAGCAGCAAGCCAGCATCTTCATTTTTGTTTGGCCTGGATGGGTGCTGTGGAATTATTGTAAGAGGGTTTCCCTCGCTGGGGATGGAATGATGACTCATGAGCCCCAAAGTATTACTCCATCTTCACAGAGTAAGTTCATTCCAGCGTGGTAATGATGCACTATAAATTACCACAAAGACGAGAGTAGTGGAATAATCGAGGCTTTATTGAGCAAAGGTGTTGTGCCTCCTGTAGCTGGAACCAGAATGGCTGCAGCACCGGCGAGCACACACATTTATACGCAGCCTACTGGGCGGAGCCAGCAGGCAGGGATTTACCCATGTACCTCTAGTATATGTGTCTCACCGTAATACATATAATACAGCTAGTGGTGACTACCACAGTTAAGTTGGGCCTCAACTGTTCACATGTCTTGTGGTACCAAATTGTTTGTATCATCCATTTAACTTGGGTAATACCAGATCTCACTGAGTCCAATTTTGTCTCTGTTTGGACGACACCGGCAAACTGCCCAAGAATTCAGTGCTAAGGTGTAGTGGGTGGTGGTGGTGCCACCTGCTTTGGTAAGTGGAGTCAACTCAATGCATTTGCTTTAGAGATTTGGGTGCCAGGCCTGCGTTAGAAGGTGGAGTGTAGGCCATTAGCAACAAGGCCCAACGCTGCACCATGGCAAAAGCAATTTGGGGTATTGACTTGTCCTCGCTCAAAAGATCCAACAGTGGCTTATTGTCGGTTATTATGAAGAATTGCTGACCGTAGACATATTCACGGAACCTTTTGACAGCATAGATGAAAGCCAGTCCCTCCTTTTCAATTTGGGCGTAATTTTGCTCCGCTTCTGAAAGGATCCTCGAGGCAAAGGAAATTGACCGTTCTGATCCGTCCTCCATCTTATGGGATAGAATGGTCCTGATCCCTTATGATGAGGTGTCACATGTGAGCACAATTGGATGCCCCAGGTTGAAATGAACAAAGAGGTTCAAAGATAGCAGAGCTTATTTTACCAAGCGGAAAGCTTTCTTTTGCTGCTTCTTCCATTGCCAACATTGTTGTTTCCTCAGTAATTGGTGAAGTGGTGCCAATGTCGTGGTCAGGTTTGGAATGAACCTGCCATAATAGTTCACCATTCCCAGGTAAGATTTCAGCATGGCTACATTCCTGGGTGCTGGGACCTCTAGTATGGCTTTGATATTTTCTTTGAGTGGGTGTAGATCAGTGGCATCTACCTGAAACTCCAAGTACATGAACTTGGAAGGTGCATTTCTCACATTTAAGGCTGACCCACTCATCTCTGAACCCTTTCATACCTCCTCCAAACTTGACATGTGCTCTTTGTGTGTGACTCCAGTGGCTAAAACATCATCTAGGTGGACCAGCCTTTTGAGATACCCTGAAGGGGGTTTTCCATGGTGCGTTGGAAAAAAGCACGGGTCGAGGAAATGTTGAAAGGCAGCTTTGTGTACTGAACTAGGTCCTTATGTGAATTGATCATGGCAAACTTTTAGGCCACCTCATCTAGCTCCAACTGCAAGTATGGACACGATTCTCCCCCAAAATTTCTAAGTTAATTTGTGGCGGTTTTTTCGGGGAGTTTCCCGCCGGCTCTGCCGGTAAGTTCCGCATCGCTAATCACTGACACAGTCACTTTTTTGGGACTTTGTGTGCGAGGCTTGGGCTGATACAAAATCACTGTTTGATCGGAGGAGGATGTCTGTGAGCGATGAGGGGCCCGCAAAAAACAATCACATGTTTTGGACCTGCCTGAAGCTGGAAAGGTATTGGCGGGAGGCATTTAGCAAAATCTCGGGGATTTTGCAGACGAATGTGGAGCCCAGTCCATTAGAAGCCATTTTCGAGGGCTTGGAATGGCCCGAGTTGCAGGCGGGAGTGGGGCAGACGTTTTAGCCTTCACCTCGCTGATCGCTTGTAGGTGGGTCCTGTTGGGGTAGAGGTGAGACTATCCGCCCTGTGCCTCGAGTTGGCGGGGGGGGGGGGGGGGGGGGGGGGCGGCTGCTGGAGTTTTTGACCCTGAAGAAGGTGAAATTTGAGCTGAAGGGGGCAAAGGAGGGGTTGTACTAATCTTGAGGTTTGTTTATTGTGCACTTTGGGAGTTGGTTGCTGTTGAATGTTGTGGGGGAGGTGGATGGGGGGGACTATTTTCTTTTCTGTTTTATGTTTTATATTATTGGGGGTTGTTTTGTTTCTGTTTCTTTTTTGTATGGTGAAAATGATGAAAATATGGCGAATAAAAATCATTTTTAAAAACAGCTTAGCGCAGAAGCCCTCGATCCAAGGAATTGGGTCCCCAACAACCTGGGCAGCCTGTTTTATGGTTAGCTTAAAGTCCTGTCAAATTCTTATTGAATGATGTGGTTTGAGAGCAGGGGCTATTGGTGCCGCTCACTCAGAAAACTGAATCGGCTTGGTTATGCCCAGCTCTTCCAATCTCTTTTTTTTAATAAAAGTTTTTTATTGGGTTTTTGAACATCGTGGGCGGGTTTCTCCCAGCCCTGGGCCAGGCTGGAGAATCCCCGCGAACGGGCCACTCCGCCCCGACGCCGGCCAGCCGATTCTCCAACCCGGATGGGCCGAGCGGCCGTAAGAAAAGAGCAGAGTCCCGCTGGCGCCGTTCTAACCTGCTCTCAGCTGGCGGGAAGTCGGCGTGGAAGGGTCGGGTGGCGGCCTTTGGGGGGGGGAGGGGGGGTCCGACCCCGGGGGGGCCTCCGATGTGGCCTGACCCACGATCGGGGCCCACCGATCGGCGGGCCGGCCTCTGTGGTTGGGGGCCTCCTTTCCTCCGCGTCGGCCCCTGTAGTCCTGCGCCATGTTGCGTCGGGGCTGGCGCATTGAAGGAGGCCATTGCGCATGCGCGCGTTGGCGCCGGCGCCACTGTGCATGTCCTCATTGGCGCCAGTGCAACTGCGCATGCGCGGATCCCGTGGCGCACAGTTCGCGCCGGGATCGGCAGCTGGAGCGGTGTGAACCAGAATTACTCCTGGCCCGTTCACGCCGTCGTAATACGCGACGGCGTTTATGACGGCGTGGACACTCTGCCGTGGGATTGGAGAATCCCGCCCAGTATATTTACAGGTGTACACAAACAAAAAAGAAAAAAAAAGAAAATAATACAGGAGAAAACCAAAGTGAGAAGATAGTACATACAAGATAAAATTAACAACGCTATATAATTAGCAAAATCACTTAACTAGGGAGTAAAGAGAAAACAAGGTGTGGGGGGGGGGGAAACTGGGGAAGTGTATATACATCGATGTACTGCAGAGACATTTACTGTTTACCTTTATACAAGTCTTGTGTGTTCTTCTATTTTTACATATATCTTTTTTTCCCCCCAACACATGGAGAGTACATACAGCATCGGTAATACAAAAATGAACCTGGGTTGGGGGGCACCTGGGTGGGGCCCCTGATGATGTTGCTTTCTTCTCCCGGTCAGTTTTTACTGTTGTAGTTGTTGTGCATTTTCCTCTGCTTCGGCCGTTCGTCGTTTCTTCCTCCTGTACTTCCTTACTCTCTGCTGCTGTGTTTGTCATGGTCGCTGTCTCTCCTTCCAGTTTGTGTTCCCTCGTCTTTCCCCCCACTCTGGTTCCCCTCTATTCGATTTACCTCCTGTCTTTCCTTCTTTCCCAAGCCCCCCTCCCTGCCCTCCTCCCCCCCATTCCCCGTCTCCCTCGCTCTCCCTGCAGATCACCTTTCTTTACTATTGACTTCAGCTACCCGCCTGCACTGCCTCCCCCTCACCCGAGACTTTCCCTTCTTCCTTTACTTTTCTCATGTTTTGGCTACTTTCCCCTGGCTCTTGGCTACTTGGTTATTCCTCAGCCCGTTCGTTGGCCCCAAGCAGGTCCCGGAACAGTTGGGTGAATGGCTCCCATGTTCTGCAGAAGCCGTCGTCCAACCGTCGGATGGCGAATTTGATTTTCTCCATTTGGAGAGATTCCGAGAGGTCGGACAGCCAGTCTGCAGCTTTAGGTGATGCTGCTGACCGTCAGCCGAACAGGATTCTACGGCGGGTGATCAGGGAGGCAAAGGCAAGGGCGTCCGCCCTCCTCCCCATGGAGAGATCTGGTTGGTCTGATACACTGAAGACCGCCACTTTCGGGCACGGCTCCACCCTCGCCCCTAGCACTTTGGACATTGCCTCGAAGAAGGCTGTTCAGTACCCAGCAAGTCGGGGCAAGACCAGAACATGTGGGCGTGGTTGGCCGGGCCCCCCTCGGCACCGTTCGCATCTGTCCTCCACCTCCGGGAAGAACCTACTCATTCGAGTTCTTATTAAGTGGGCTCTATGTACCACCTTTAGTTGCATTAGGTTCAGTCTTGCGCACGTGGAGGTGGAGTTGACCCTATGCAGTCCTTCACTCCAGAGTTCCCACCCTATTTCAAGCCCCAGGTCTTCCTCCCATTTCTTCCTCGTTGCGTCCAGTACGGTGTCTGCCCTCTCTCCTAGTCGTTCATACATGTCGCTACAGTTTCCTTTGTCCAGAATGTTTGTGTCAAGTATCTCCTCTAGTAGTGTCTGTCGTGGTGGTCGTGGGTACATCCTTGTCTCCTTCCGTAGGAAGTTTTTAAGCTGCATGTACCTTAGTTCGTTGCCCCTGGCTAGTTGGAATCTCTCCGTCGGTTCGTCCAGTGTTGTAACCCTGCTGTCAGTGTATAGGTCCCTGACTGTCAATGTCCCCCTGTCCTGGCTCCACTTTTCAAAGGTGGCGTCAGTGAGCGTTGGTGTGAACCTATGGTTGATGCAGATGGAGGTTTTGTCTGAAATTTCGGTCAGGCTTAATTGCTGACGTAGTTCGTTCCAGGTCTGGAGGGTGGCTACCGCCACTTGGCTGCTGGAGTGTTTTTTGGGTGGGGATGGGAGTGTTGCCGTGGCGAGGGCATGGAGTGAGGTCCCCTTGCAGGAGGCCTCCTCCGCGTGTACCCACTCGGCTTCTGGCTCCTTAATCCATCCCTTGACTCGTTCTGCTCTCGCCGCCCAGTGGTAGAATTGTAGGTTTGGGAGGGCTAGCCCTTTCCTGGACTTTGTTCTCTGTAGGACCTTCTTTGGATCCTAGCATTCTTCTCCCCCCCCCACCCCCCCCCCCCCCACCCTATACAAACGCCACGATTAGTTTGTACAGTGAGTTGAAAATGGCTTTGGAGATATAGATCGGGATAGATTTAAGGAGGAAGAGATAGCTCTTCAATTCTCTTGAGCTCTGCTTCAACCTTCCTTTGCAGTATGTGTGACACTGGTCTGGCTCTGAAGAACTTGGGCTTTGAATCCAGATTGACATAGATTTTGGACGTGATTCAGCCCGACGCAGATCTGGGTGCAACGGGTCAATTGCGCTAGAGTCCCAAATGGGGCTCCGTGCTGGGCACCGGACCAATCGCGAGCCAGCCGACTTACTCCGCTCGGCACGATCTGGATCTTGCCCTCTCCGGGCGAGATCCAGATCAGTACATGTAAATAGCCTGATGCCTCATTTAAATACCTGGATGCCGGTTTCACCCGGCAACCGGAACTCAACGGCCACACCTCCGAGACCTCACCAGGACGGGGGTGGGGTGGGGTGGGGGGGGGGGGGCGGTGCGGGGCACTCGCAGGCCATTAGAGACCCCCGAATGGTCGGGGACAAGGCAGGCTGGTATCTTGGCATTCTCCCTGACACCTGGGCACCTTGGTATTGCCAGCCTAGCACCCGAGCTTGTCACGTGGTCCGTCGAGGGTGCCTCCTTAAAGGGGCTGCACTACCACAAAAACTATACAAAAGCAAAATGTTTTAGTATAAGTTGAACAGCCATTACCAGAATTGAATACTGTTGGAGTAAAAGTCCTGTAACATTTAGGAATGGAAATTCAGAGTTGTGTGCCTTGGGAAAGCTAATTAATGGGAATGAAACTGTAAGAAAAATTAGAAGTGCTCAGTTAGTCCTTTAATGCGGTTACTTTCATAATTTTCTTTTGAACAATTTTGGAAATCACTGCAGCCATCCTCTGCTTGTACAGAAGCTTGTTCAAGTACCTGAAAGAACCCAAAGAACACTCACACTTATTTGAAAAAAAACCAAATGCAGAGATCAAGAAAGCTACCTCAAAGGATTTATCTTTGAAAGGAGAAGAGAAGAGGAAATTGCTGAAGGTTTTTGCAAAACAACTGAATATTTTGAAAGGAATTTAGGGGATCTCAATCCACAAGAAATTGGCTTTATGAGAAAATTAGGAAAGCCGGTAACTCATACAATGGGCCAAATAATGGTGAGTTCCTGCTGGACATTTTCTTAGTTAACAAATTGGCAGTGTGTTCAGAAGAAGAATAGATACGGCAAGTTCCAAATCTCCGGAACTTGGGTGCCAATATTTGCCTCTCCCCCTCGATTTACCCAATATTTTATAGATCATGCTGGATTTGCAAATTAATGGCATGTTGAACTCACTGCGGAAAGTTAGAGCTGCTATTTAATAGTGCAAGTATATTTTTAATAAAAAGATTTATGTTCCTGCAATGCCAATTGTCCTCGCCTCCACAAGGGATGATTTAAATGGGGGTAGATTGTTGGAGATTTTGGAATGTAAACTTTTACATATATACATATTACATATATACATATTACATATATACATGTGTACAAACAGCAGTTGGCCACTCTCCTCTCTTAATCTAATCTTGATTTCTGTGGTGATATGCCGATGGCCAATATCATAGATGGATGGTGTGCAACCTCCAACCAGCAGGTGGCGGTGCAGTCACACCATGCGGATCAAGACCATGGTCATGTGACCAGCGACTCCCAAATAAGTGGAGACATATCCGGCCATCACCAGTTGATTGCAGATTGTAGTAAGACATACAGCTCCAGAGGAGTAATAAGAAGATTCCATGATAACGTGTTTTGTAACAGATTGCTTTCTTACCACACAAGACTCAATAAAGATCCTGGTTTTGGACAATTCAAACAGTTTGGTGGAATACTTCACAAGGTACAGAAGACCAAACACAAGGGGCTGAATTCTCCGTCTCGCCGCGCCAGATTTCTGGTTCAGCACGCCGGCGGGATGCTCCGTTTCGCATGCTGGTCAATGGGGTTTCCCATTGTGGGGCAGCCCACCCCGTTGGGAAACCCCTTGGCTGCCGGCAAAACGGAGTATCCTGACGGCGGAGAATCCAGCCCAACAATTTCCTTTCATTACTTCTCTTTATGTGCCTGATTTGACAGACTCCCCTGTTCCTCTTGTTTCTTTTGCAATCTTCACATCTCGTTGGTTAAGGTGATAGACCGTTGGTCTTGCCCTTCACTAAGCTCTTAGATGGCTCGTTGCCCTTGGAATGTTGTTATCAGCTCTCATCTCTAGCAAGTTATAGTAGAAATTATATTTGAGCTGTGAAATGCAGGAAAACTTGAATAGCTAACACAGCAGGATTTCCTGCTCCAGTAAGTTTTGGTCCATTGAGACAAGCTAATGTTCACTTCTACAAATCTCCCCTCCCAGTTTTATTTGCATTGTGTTGTCAGGGTTTGTAGTTGCACCAGTCTGACTTATTATCTTCTAGCATTGTAGATTGTAAAAGAAGGATTGTATAATAAAAGTTTGATTTAAGTTTGAAACTTATTTTAAAATTGGAACATAACTAGATCCGTGGTTTAATAAGATATGTGTATCCTTCCTGAAGAAGTAGCCAAGTGTCATTGAGCCATCAGTTTTCAATGCAACATTTGTATTTGTAGATTACTAAGGTATTTCAGTTGTTATGTTCCAGTATGTTATGGACTTTCAAGACAATACTTTAAACTTTTGAACAAGAACAGATCACTGTAGGCTGCTGCCAATCATGGGACCTTTGACAGTAACAGTCCCAGACAGTCCTAATTTCAATTAGCAGTTTGAATTGCATATCTCTGCCCTAGACCTAGAAATGACCAGCGACCAGTGAAAAACAGCCTTGTTTCTAACAGTGGCTGGTTCACAAGCCTCAAAAATTTTCAACTCATTCAAATTTGAGGATGAGGCAGATTTAAAAAAGTACAATAAAGTAATTGAGATGTTTGACAAGCACTGCCAGTTGCAACAAAATGAAACGTTTGAACGGTATGTGTTCGGGCAAAGAGTGCAAAAAGCAGGTGAAACGGTTGACGGCTTCATAACGGATCTGAGACTTAAAGCGCATTTTTCGATTCTCCTTGACTCACTTCTGCGAGATAAGATAGTTTATGGAGTAAAAAGTGGCAAACTGCGAGAGAGAAAGATTATTGAGACAGTCTGATTTGATGTTAGGAAGCATAATCGGTATGTGTAGAGCAAGCGAACTTGCCAGAAATCAATTCTCTGAAATGTTGGTTTGAGAAAGTGGCATGCAAATTAACATCGTGGCCGACGCCATTAATGCTGTTGCGCACCAAAATTTGAAACGTGTTCCAGACGGCAGCCATTTTGCACTTGACATCACGAGCGTCATGACGTGTAAACAGTGTGACAACGGCCATCAGATAAAAAAATGCCCTGCATTTGGAAAAACCTGTGCGAAGTGTTGTAAATTAAACCACTATGCAACTCAGTGCAGATCAGGAACGAATTCGCAGCAGTTTAAAAGGTTCAGTACAGTGAACAAGAGAAGAGTTGTGCACGGCGGTGATGGGAAGGAGAAAGGGTAGAGTGAGTTAGGATGGAAGGGGAATATGAGGGCTATGGTGATGGCAACATTGCCAATGGCTCTGAGTAGGTGTTCAGGGAGCCCAGTGGTGCAGTCCACAGTGAAGATATGGCATCAGCTAAGGAGGCATTTTAGGGTGGAAGGGATGTCGGTGCTAACGCCGCTGTGTGGGAATCATGGGTTTTAGCCAGGGGGATGGATAGCGTGGAGGTGGAGTCTTTGACAAAGGGTCATCTGGACTCGAAACGTTAGCTCTTTTCTCTCCCTACAGATGCTGCCAGACCTGCTGAGATTTTCAAGCATTTTCTCTTTGGAATGGGAAGCGGAGTTGGGAATGGAGATCAATTGGGGAGTATGGTGTGAGGGTAAACGGGACCTCCTCTTGTGCAAGGATGAGCCTGACACAGATTAAGGTGGTGCACATGGTGCATATGACTCGGGCGAGAATAAGTGGGTTCTTTCAGGGGGTAGCAGATGAGTGTGAGAGGTGTGGGCACAGGCCAGTGAATCACGCACACATGTTTTGGGATTGCGAAATATCGGGAAGATTCTGGGCGGGAGTGTTCGCAGTCTTAGCCAGAATAGTGGAGGAGGAGGTGGACCAGGACCCTTTGGTGGTGATATTTGGGGTTTCAGAGAAGCCGGAGCTCACGGAGAGGAGGAAGGCTGATGTCATGGCCTTCGCCTCTCTGATTGCACGGCGACCAATTTTGCTGGAGTGGCAGTCGGTATCGCCACCGGGGGTAGCGGCATGGTTGGGTGGCCTGTACAACTTACTGTGGTTAGAGAAGATAAAGTATGAGTTAAGCGGCTCAGCGGGGGAGTTTGAGAAAAGGTGGGGGATGTTTGTGGCCACGTTTGAGGAGCTGTTTGTCGCAGGGGGGTGGGTGATGGGGAGAGGGGGGGCTGAAAAAAGAGAAAAATCTGTACAAACTGTATAGTTGATTGTTGGGAAGAATGTTTCCCGGGGTGTTTACTTGCTGTAACCTGCTTTGATACAAGTTTGAAATAAAATGCGTTTTTTTTAAAAAAGGGAAAAGTTGTGCAATAAGTGAGCGTTAAAACACATGCTGATCAAGCGATAAAATCTGACTCAGTGGAAGATGTATTTGACCTAGAAGATTATTTCTTGTCGAAACAGTGGAAAGTGTAGAGAAAGCAAAACAGGAAACCTTTGATTCGGACATGTCAAACAGATTTGCATCGTTCAAAATGCTGATGATTAGATAATTCCTTTAATAATGAATGGAACCAACATAAGATTAAATTGGATACCGGAGCAAAAGCTAATCTCATTAATCAGAAAGATATAGCCAAATTAACAACTCAACCAGTCATTGATGAAAATGACTGTCAATTGCAGGACTATAATGGCAATGTGATTAACACAATGGCACATGCTACTTAACAGTCAAGGTCAAAGAGAAAAAGGTTCCGATTAAATTTGAAATCGCAGAACCAAAGAGATCTTCATTACTTGGTGTTCAGGCCTGTGAGATTCTGAAGCTTGTGAAATGCATTTACAGCTCGGACAGGATTTCATCCAATTGCAATGACCAGATTGAGGCGATTATTCAGAGATTTCCTCACATCTTTCATGGTGTGGGAACAGTACCATTTGAATATAAAATCCAGCTAAGAACAAATGCCCGACCAGTCATTCATCCACCTAGGAGGGTACCAGTTCCTTTGAGGGAACGTTTAAAAATGGCACTTCAGCATATGCAACAGTTGGGGATAATCACCAAAGTGAGACAACCAATTGACTGGGTCAGTTCTATGGTTTGTGTGAAGAAAGCTAAAGGTGACCTGAAAATCTGTATCGATCCCAAGGATCTGAATGAGAATATTAAGTAGGAACACCACCCAATTCCAAAAAGAGAGGAAATCATGAGTGACATGTGAGGTGCCAAGATCTTCACCAAGCTAGATGCATCCAGGGTTTTTGGCAACTAAAGCAAGTAGGAAACTCTGCACATTCAATACACTATATGGGAGATAATGCTTCAATAGAATGCCTTTCGGATCATTTCAGCTTCTGGAATTTTTCATCGGGCTATGGAACAGATGGTCGAAGGTATCGCAAGCGTACGAGTCTATGTGGATGACATCATTATTTGGTCATCAAATGAAGAGGAACATAATGCATGACTTCTGCAAGTCATGAAATGAATTGAAAAGTTTGGTCTCAAACAGAACAGAGTGTCATGTGAGAGTACCTTTAAGAAATGGGTGTTTATAAATGGGTGTGTATATACATATCTGTAGTGAGAGTACCTTTAAGAAATGGGTGTTTACTACTGCAGTGATGTCAGAGAGTGGGTCAATGGTGTAAACCTAATATGCTTCTGGTAAAAGGTATTTTAAGTCTTATGGATGTTAAAAGGAAAGCTTAAAGGATTACTTCGTGTCGTATTCTTTGGGGGTTGTATTTGAATTAATGGTTGCTAAGATGTTCACTGTTTGTTTCAAAAAGGTTAACTTGAGTTCATAGAATAAACATTGTTTTGCTTTAAAAAATAATTTTCCATTTCTGCTGTACCACACCTGTAGAGCGGGCCGTATGCTCCCCATACCACAATCTATTAAAAGTTGTGGGTCAGGTGAACTCCATGATACACTTTGGGGTTCTCTAAACCATGGCCCATAACAAATTGGGGGCTCGAGGGGGATAAAAGTCTATGTATTGGATTGGCTGAGTGAACTTAAAGACAGTGAGGGGTCAGCATATTGTGGTTGCTTTTCAGGTGTGGTATTCTAGTTTAAGTAGGGAGTGTGTTGTGGACAATGGCTCTTTCAGAAGCTCAGAAGTTTTTGGGGGTGGAGACGGTCACACACAGTACCTTATGGACAGAAACTAAAAGCAGACTGTTAGATTTGGCAAAAACATTGCAGTTGACATTGCCTGACAAAATGCGAAAAGATGAGGTAATTATGGCGGTGGCTAAGCATTTAAAGTTGTCTGAGATACAGTTTGACTCATTGGAAATGGCAAAAATTCAGTTGCAAATTAAACAAATGGAACATGAGAAAGAATTAAAGCAGCTTGGATACGAAAGCGATCGAGAGGAAAAAGAAAAAGAGAGAGAAGAAAGAAGAAAAAGAATAGCCCTAGCTGAACAAAAAGAAAGAGAAAGGGAGATACAGGTCACGGAAAAAGATAAAGAGAGAATATAAACTTCAGAAAATGGCCATGAAACATGACAATCAGTTAAAATTGGCAGACGTAAAGGGAAACGTACAGTTGGATGATAGTGATGAGGATAGTGAGAAAGAGTGTCAAAGTCGAAGGCTTGTTGATAATCTATTTAAATATGTCCAAGCATTGCCAAGGTTTGACGAGGAGGAAGTGGAAGCCTTTTTCATTTCATTTGAGAAGGTAGCTAAACAAATGAAATGGCCACAGGACATGTGGGTATTACTGATTAAAACAAAGCTGATAGGTAGGGTTAGTGAAGTGTTTGCATCACTACCGGAGGAAGTATCTGGGACGTATGAATAGGTGAAAAAATCCATCTTAGGTGCATATGAACTAGTGCATGAAGCCTACAGACAAAGGTTTAGAAATTTAAGGAAAGAATTTGGTCAAACATACATGGGGTTTGAAAGGCTCAAACAAATTAATTTTGACAGGTGAATAAGGGCTTTGAAAATAGACCAAACGTATGAAGCTCTCAGAGAAATTATACTTTTGGAGGAGTTTAAAAATTCAATTCCTGATGCAGTGAGCTCATGTGAAAGAGCAGAGGTTAAAACTGCGAGATTAGCAGCAGAAATGGCAGATGATTATGAATTAGTTCATAAATCAAAGCTTGGTTTCCAACATCAGTTTCAGCCTGTGAGGGATAGAAACTGGGGTCATGAGAAATGCTCAAGTGGTAAAGGTAAAGGTGATCTGATGGGAGATAATAAGGGGAGTGTACCTCAGGCTAAAAAATAAATCCAGGAGGGTGGAAGAGACATGAAAAGTTTCAAATGTTTTCACTGTAATAAATTAGGCCATGTAAAGTCACAGTGTTGGTGGTTGAAGAAAAGCACTGGGAAGGCTGATGTGGTAAAACAGGATAAGACAGCAGGGTTTGTTAAAGTGGCAAAGGAAAGCCCACTTGAAATGAAGGAGATGAGAAAGATTATACAGCCTGACCAAGAGGTGATTGATAAGAAGGTGCCAGATCTCTTTGAAGAATTTACTTGTGTGGGTAAAGTTTACTCATGTGTATCAAGAGGAGCAGGTAAAGAAGTCACAATTTTATGAGATACAGGAGTTAGTCAATCTTTAATGGTAAGAGATGAGGAGTTATGTAGTTTGGGAAGAATGTTGCCAGAAAAGGTGGTAATATGTGGAATTCAGGGTGAGAGAAGTAGTGTTCAATTATATAAGGTAAGGTTGGAAAGTCCAGTGAAGAGTAGTGAAGTGATAGTAGGAGTAATAGAGAAACTATCTTGTCCAGGAATATAGGTTATCTTGGGCAATGATATAGCTGGATTGCAGGTGGGAGTGATGCCTACTGTGGTTGATAAGCCAGTGGAAAATCAGACGACTGAAGTGTTGAAGGACGAATATCCTGGGATTTTTCCGGATTGTGTAGTAACGAGGTCGAAAAGTCACAGGTTAAGACAAGAGGAGAAAGCAAAGAGTGAAGATGACGTTGAAGCGCAATTATCAGAAACGATTTTTGATCAGATGGTTGAAAAAGAACAAGAACAGGTGGAGGATGAGGCGGATATTTTTAGTTCAGGAAAATTGGCGGAGTTACAACAGAAAGATGTAGAAATAAAACGGATGTATCAGAAAGCATATACGGAAGAGGAATCTGAGTGTATACCAGATTGTTATTACCATAAAAGTGATGTCTTGATGAGAAAATGGAGACCTTTACATATGCAGGCGGATGAAAAGTGGGCAGAAGTTCATCAAGTAGTATTGCCGGTAGAGTATAGAAAGGAGGTGTTGCGAGTTGCACATGAGGTCCCAGTGGGAGGTCATTTGGGAATAAGGAAAACTCAAGCTAAAATACAAAAACATTTTTATTGGCCTGGACTACATAAAGATGTAATTAAATTTTGTCAATCATGTCACACATGTCAAGTGATAGGGAAACCTCAAGCAGTGATAAAACCAATGCCCTTAATACCCATTCCAGCATTTGAGGAACCTTTTACAAGGGTCCTAATTGATTGCGTAGGACCGCTTCCTAAAATGAAAAGTGGGAATCAATATTGTTTAACTATAATGGATGTGTCTACTAGGTTTCCAGAGGCCATTCCAGTACGTAATAATACAGCTAAAAAGATTGTGGAGGAATTACTTAAATTCTTTACTAGATATGGACTACCCACAGAAATACAATCGAATCAAGGATCAAATTTCACCTCAAGGTTATTCAAAGAAGTTATGGATAGCTTAGGAATAAAACAATTTAAATCAACTGCGTACCATCCAGAATCGCAGGGAGCGTTAGAAAGGTGGCATCAGACATTAAAGACAATGTTGAGGGATTATTGTCACGATTATCCAGAGGATCGGGATAAAGGGATTCCATTCGTACTGTTTGGAATTAGGGATGCACCTAATGAGTCAACCAAATTCAGTCCTTTTGAACTAATTTTTGGTCATGAGGTAAGAGGATCACTTAAATTGATTAAGGAAAAATTGGTGAAAGAGAAATCAGAAATTATATTATTGGATTACATGTCAAATTTTAGGGAACGATTAAATAGAGCAGGTGAATTGGCTGGACAACATTTAAAAGTTGCACAAAATGTGATGAAACGGGTAGCGGACAAGAAATCCAAAGTTCGTAGTTTTGCCAGTGGAGATAAAGTTTTAGTGTTGTTACCAATGGTAGGTGAGCCTTTAAATGCAAAGTTTTGTGGACCTTATCAGATTGAAAGGAAATTAAGTGAGGTGAATTATGTGGTAAAAACACCAGATAGAAGGAAGACTCACCGAGTGTGTCATGGAATATGCTTAAAAGGTACTTTGAAAGGGAAGGAGAGAAAAAGGAGGAGGTTTTAATGATTCTAACTCAAAGTGATGAACCAAATCCAGATGACTGTGAATTTGACAAACCTCAAATTAAATTGGAAAATGAGGATGTTCTTAAAAATGGGATAAATTGTTGATTAACCTTCCAGAGGAAAAACGGACTGACCTGAAAGAGTTGTTGATATCACATGGGCAAGTTTGTGGAGATAAATTGGGAAGTACTAAAATGGCTATCCATGATGTAGATGTGGGAAATGCTGTTCCAATCAAACAACATCCATATAGACTGAACCCTTTAAAATTGGGACAGGTTGACAAAGAGATTGAGAGTATGCTTAAAAATGGCATAATTGAAGTGGGTTGCAGCCAATGGAGCTCACCCATAGTGATGGTACCTAAACCAGACGGTACCCAACGGTTGTGTGTGGATTATAGAAATGTTAATGCAGTTACAAGAACAAACTCTTATCCTATCCCACGTTTGGAGGATTGCATTGAGAAAGTGGGACAAACAGCTTTTATTTCCAAACTGGATTTACTTAAAGGTTACTGGCAGGTACCTTTATCCGAAAGGGTGAAGGAGATTTCAGCTTTTGTGACTCCAGATGGTATATACCAATTCAAAGTTATGCCATTTGGCATGAAAAACGCCCCAGTCACATTTCAACGGTTAACTAACAAAGTCGTTTCAGGATTAACCCAATTGTGCGGTATACATCGACGATCTGGTAATTTTCAGCAGACATGGACAGAACATTTGAAACATCTGATGGAGTTATTCGATCGACTTCAGGAGGCGGGTTTGGTGATAAACCTAGCCAAAAGTGAATTTGGAAAGGCCCAAGTCACTTTCCTTGGCCATACAATCGGACAGGGTTGAATGGTCCCACGGGATGTGAAAACAAAGGTTATTGTGGAGTTTCTGATACCCTCGAAATGACGGGAAATAATGCGATTTCTTGATATGTGTGGATTTTACCGGAAATTTGTACCCAATTTTAGCAGTGTGGTCGCTCCACCGACGGATTTGCTCAAGAAGCGTAACAAATTCCAGTGGACAACAGAGTGTCAACAGGCATTTGGCGGCCTGAAGGCTGCTCCTGTGTTAGCCATCCCAAATTATACGAAACCATTCAAAGTGGCGGTTGATGCGAGTGATGTGGGTGTAGGTACGGTGCTTCTACAAGACTACGAAGGGCTAGAGCAGCTTATTGGCTATTTTTCAAAGAAATTGAATTCTCACCAGAAATCGTATTCCACAATTGAGAAGGAGGCTTTGAGTTTGGTGCTGGCTTTGCAACATTTTCACATTTATGTAACCAGCAATCCATCTGACGCCGTTATATCTACTGATCATAATCCGTTGATGTTTTTGGAACAATTCCGGAATAACAATGCAAGGCTGTTTCCCTGGAGTTTATTGTTGCAGCCATTTCATGTGGCGGGACGAGAAAACGTGATAGCCGATGCTTTGTCACGAATGTGATGAACGGAAGCAGTTTCAGTTGGAGGAAGAAGAACAAAAAAAAAATGGACTATATTATTATACCTGTTTGTGTGTGTTGTTCTTTTGAAACAAAAACGTATATTTACTGGGTGCATTTGTTAAAGGGTAGTGAAAAGGTGAAAAATGAAACCATCTTGAAGTTGGTTTATTTTTGTTTCTTGGGGGGACGTGTCATGTGAAAGTACCTTGAAGAAATGGGTGTTTACTACTGCAGTGATGTCAGAGAGTGGGTGGAGCTGGGCTGTCTGTCAGCTTTTTACTTTCGTTTTAGGCCTTGTGTTGCAGGGTGTGTTTTAGTTTAATTTTCAGTGTTGGAGCTGAAGCCAGACAGAGCAGGTGTACTGTTAATCTCTCTGCCATGAAAAGACTATCTCTTGATCATTTGGTGAATTCAGAATTATAAATGTTCTCAGTAGTGAATGTAAACCTAATGAGCTTCTGGTAAAAGGTGTTTTTAGTCTTATGGATGTTAAAAGGAAAGCTTAAAGGATTACTTAGTGTCGTAATCTTTGGGGGTTGTATTTGAATTAATGGTTGCCAAAATGTTCACTGTTTGTTTCAAAAAGGTTAACTTGAGTTCATAGAATAAACATTGTTTTGCTTTAAAAAGTACTTTTCCATTTCTGCTGTACCACACCTGTGGAGTGGGCCGTGTGCTCCCCATACCACAATCTATTAAAAGTTGTGGGTCAGGTGAACGCCATGATACACTTTGGGGTTCTCTAAACCCTGGCCCATAACAAGAGCCAAATGCCAATTTGGCATCTCCAAACTAATTTTCTTGGGTGATCAACTATCAGCTCAAGGAGTCCTGCCAGACACTGAAAAAGATTGCAAAATGGCATGTCCAAAAAACAAAAGGGCAGTACTAAGAATCCTAGTTGGTGTCAATTATTTGGGAAAATCCATACCAAACTTGGCATCACGCACCACGGCACTAAATCAGCTTATCATTTTCACTTGGTCTGATGAACATAATATAGTGGTCTGATCTGAAAAGAGCGCTCACAACAGCACCTGTTCTGTCCTTCCTCGATCCTAAGAGTGACACAAAGATTTTGACAGATGCCAGCAAAGATGGTACAGACACAGTGCTGTTCCAGCAGAAGGGCAATGGCAACCAATTGCATATGCCCCGAGACCGATGACAGTAACCGAGCAACGCTATGCTCAAATTGAACAGGAGTGTTTTGGTCTACTGACGGGTATGGACAAATTCCATAACTATGTGTATGGGTTACCCACATTCACAGTTGAAACTGATCATCGTCCTCTCGCCTCCATTATAAAGAAAAACTTGAACGACATGTCTCCAAGACTACGGAGAACGAATTAAACTTCAAAGGTACGATTTTGAGCTCGTCTACACGCGAGGAAAAGAGATCGTTGTAGCTGATGATCCAGGGACGACAGACATCGTACAGATCATTGAAGCAACCCTCATGCTGGTGGCATCTTCCAAACCTGCCGAAGTCACTGGCCATTGGCATTGCTTGCTGTCTGCATTGGCGGGGATCCCGCCACGGAGTTGGGGGAGGGGTCGGAAATCTCCGCCAGAATGTTTATCTACCTGATCATCCATCTTATTTGAAAGATGACTTTGGACTTGTAACAGGTTACATGGGTGAGACAACCATGTTTGTCACCTGCTTTTAAATCAGCGAGAATTAAGTCTGTAGAGATAATGGACTGGACTCTCCGTTTCTGAGGCTAAGTACCGGCGCCAACGGAGTATCTGTGGTGCTCCACGACGGGTCGGGTCCCACGTCACGCCTGAACTGGGCTGACAATCTGCAGTCGCGCACGCCTACGCCACCACCGATTATGCCGGGAAACATGGTGCCAGCCATGCTGGACAGTGCACCCGCCCACCCAGACTCCACAGCCCACCCCCTGGCCACCCCAACCATCAGCAGAAGACCCCGGCCAATGGCACGGACCCCGGCCGAGTGTGGCGGCACTGGACACTGTCTGTAGCCGGCACGCCAGGTTCCCAACCGCTGGGAACACACATGGCTCGTGCCATTGGGAACTCAGCCCATCGGGGGCGGAGCATCGCGGGTGGGCGGCTGATGACACGTCAACGGCGTTGTAACTGCGCGCGGCGCGCATCCGGATGACGTCGATTTGGAGGGAGCGGAGCATCGCCAACCAGAATCAAACTGGAGGCTTTCTCTGCCCGATCACCGATCCCAATTCCGACGTCGGGCTACGGAGAATTCCGCCCAGTGACTATCAGAAAGTCATCAAACCAGCTGTAGTCAACTAAGCAGCCAAGGTAATAACAGCAATACTTTGAAAGTGTGGGAAGGAGTCAAGCCAACTTGTTCCAACTTCAAGTTCACTTGAGAACTAAACTCCTGGAAATTCAACTGCATGAAGCCTCACACTTTACTAAGAATCCTCTACTTACAAGACATTCACTTTAACTAAAAGCATAAACTCTTTTAAGAAATTACTGGCCTCCCACGAAAGAGAGATTGAGACAATTACACTTTATAATTGCATTGTTTTTTTTCTTCACCTATATCTAATTTTTGTGAGAGAGGGTGGAAGGTTAGGATTTAGGGGAGGCCAATACCTCCAGTGGAGGCAGGAGGCAATCAGCATAAATAAGGATTCAGGCTGTTCATCTGGGCGTGGCTTATGCCTCTGGCAGGTATGTTCATTAGACATGGGCTGCTCAACTAGAAGGGGCACTCCCCTGCCTGGCAGATTTCCCACAGCTGGTTAAATATATCAGTGGTAGGATCAGGTTCTTTTACAAGCCACCTACAGGTCTCAATTGGCTTCTAGTTGGGAAGGCTGTTCTTGGGCCTTTCTGCCCTGGAATTTGTCAGCGTTAGTCAGGAAGGTGACAGCGTCACCTTGCCAAAACCTCTTCCCTGATTAAATGGTCCATCTTACCTTCCACCCCGCCTCCTCAGGAGAGTATAATTTTGCCCATTATGTCTCATTTCCTGACCAATGAGTGTTCTGACTGTGCCTTCCATCAATTCCCATGGTGTATTCTGTTCGAGTACTTGTTTGGGGGAGGAGTGTTGCTAATCATTACACTATCATTCCGTTTGTCAGATTTAAGATTGCACGGGAGGAATTGAATTTTTTTTTCTACAGCTAGGCCAAGACCTGGTTGAATAACTAGAACCATCAACCAGATACCTTTACAGCACAGAAGGAGATGGTTGATCCAGTGTGTCTATTCCTGATCTTTACTGGAACAATCCAAACTGACTCTGTCCCAAAAGTCTTTCCTCGGTTCACATAAATGAATAACTGAAATGAGCATCATTTTTATTTGCTCTTCATCTGTGAGTTTATTGTACTCACACCATGTTCTTTGCAATTGTTTTTAAGAAACATTTTTCTGTAACTTTGGGCTGAAATATCCCTTTGGAAAGCCAAAGTCGGGTCCATTTGTGGGTCCCAAGCCCTTTCTCCTCAGCAACTTATCTGTTGACACAGGTTTACAGGAGGTGGCCTATTAATTGGCCTTCTTTGCATTCAGCATCCAAAAGTGGAAGAGAGATTCAGGAGGGGCAAAGCAAGGACCTCCATGACCTCCTGTCCTGCTGTCAGCCCCACTAGGAGAGGTGAGCACTGCTGAAGAAGCGGGAGAGCTTCAAAATGAAGGGGATCACAAAAGGCTCCAAAAGAGGTTCACAAAAACAAGGCCCAGAACTTTGAAATGGTTCAGCGAGGAGGAGGAACACCACCACAAGAATACCTGCTTCCACAACTGGAACATTATGACAGTTACAACTTCCTGATTACAAGATTTCATTCAGCCTATGATGGCCCACTGACCTCCTGCTGTGAGGCTCCCAACACACACGTGGGTGTGTGTGTGGGGTGGGTGGGGGGGGTTGGGGGGGGGGGGTGGGAGGGTTGGGGGGGGTTGGGGGGGGTGGGAGGGTTGGGGGGGTTTGGGGGGGGGAGGGTTGGGGGGGGTGGGGGGGGTGGGGGGGGTTGGGGGGGGTGGGGGGGGTTGGGGGGGGTGGGGGGGGGGGTTGGGGGGGTGGGGGGGGGGTTGGGGGGGTGGGGGGGGGGGTTGGGGGGGTGGTGGGGGGGGGGGGTTGGGGGGGTGGTGGGGGGGGTTGGGGGGGGTGGTGGGGGGGGTTGGGAGGGGGGTGGGGGGGGTTGGGGGGGTGGGGGGGGGGTTGGGGGGGGGGGTGGGGGGGTTGGGGGGGGGGGGGGGGGTTGGGAGGGGTGCACGTGGACAGAGAGGTCCTGGTCCCTGTGACAATAATAAACTTTAATTAATGCCAGAAAATGGACTTTGATTGAAGCCTTATTTATGCTGCTTGCCGCCTGCCTCCATTGAGTTGATTCTAGTTGCAGGCAGTCCATACGAAACCTGCCCGGAGGTGAACCAACGTTGAGGAGCCATCCCGATGGGATCTCTGCTATTTTCCAGGCCCAAGTATTCCAAACCTGGGTCAGCAAAATTGGCAAATTGTTCTAATTTCAGTCATAGTTCATTTTTCCTGCAATCTATGCGTATCATATACTTTTAAATTTCTTTTCAGTTTTCTGCAAATCGCCAGTGCTATTTTTAGGATTAATTTTTGTGTTGGAATTATGTCTATCCAGTTCCCTCAAACTAAGTTGGTAGCGTAAAATGACTCGTTTAGGTTTGTTCAACTCTCTAACACGGGATTTCCACTTAAAGCAGTCAGATTTAAAGGAGCAAGCAAACAAAATAATCATGCGTAATGCCATTTCCAGTACCCACCACTCCATATATGGAGGGAGGCCAAAATCCCCCTGTGAACACGGCCAGTAGATGTCCCACAAAAGAGGTTTAATTTCTCCTTGGCGCCTAGTGTCTGGACTGGAGCCAAAAAAGCAGAGGTAAGTGATGTGAAGCACATATCTATACATGATCTTGCTAGCATGGTACACAAGTGGGAGGACTGCATTCCACCAGTGCTGTCTAGGGTTTTTTTTTCAATTTTAATTGCAGAATTGTGACTCTAGTCTTTAAAGCATTAACTCCTCTTCCACCCACTCCTGCTGCATAGTTACCAACAAGTATCATGCCATTCCTGGCTATTGCAGATGAGATGTTTTTGGGGAATGCTGTTAGTCCACTCAAATTTCCCGGGAAGCAGGGGCATTTTGGCAGAGCAAAGCAAGCTCAGTAAGAACTAAGTAACCCCCTTTTTTTGTGAATGCCGGGCAAACAGACACCGAGCTGATTTCTCAAGTGGCCAGTAAATAATATGGTTCATTAATGACAAATAATCAGTGATCGTTACTCAGGTGCTATTTTCTCCACTTCAGCAGCCACTTGGTTTAGGTGTTTCCTTAAATTGGGGTGAAGGACAATGATGATTACCACTTCATCCAAATTTTTCATGCAAAGTTGTGGAAGAGCAGCACACATCCTCTCGGATCTAACAACAATTTTTGCACACGGTGTCGTCTGAGAGATTTACTGGATAACATTTTTCTCTATTTCCCTCCCAACAAGCTGTCAGGTTTTCTCCCCCACTTTCTTGTATTTGGGATTTCTTTACTTGTATTACCTCAAAGTGCAACCTATTCACATCCGGAAGCGAATATCTTTGAGAATACCCTCAGGGATTCTGGCCTACTAAAAAATATATAGGGGTTAAAATGAGTAAATGCTCAGAATGTTCTGCCTGGACTAGATTATGGGCTTTTAATGTTCTCTGAAACATAGAACTCCCTTTGGACTGGGTGTGATGCAGAAAGACTCCTGAAGGGTTAAACAGGAGAGACGGAGATCTGGCTTGGCTGTCAGACACAACTTGTGAGTAAGTGAAAAATACCCTCCAGGACATATCGGCACTGAATCATGAGAATTTGGCAAGCTGTTGTTCAGACACAGTATGTAAATTAAAAATAGCAATGTCTAGATTGGAAGGTGATAAGAAGCCACAGCCACATTTTTTTGGCATCTCTGCGCAATCGTTAAGGGCTACTGAAGGAAACCAATTCTCTTACCTGAAGGGTTCACTGTTTACAGCCAGGAGCTGCTCTCTTCCCACTTAACAACCACAACACGTGGAAAGTAGCTGGTGTGTTTTACACTTTGCCTGTGATCTGGGAATTGTATGCTAATGGTCAATACAATGTATCATCCTGATTTTAGGGATTTGCATGTTGTGGGGCAGAGGGATAGGGTATCAAGAACAGTAAGCAATTGAGACAGCTTACTTGATTAGTAAGTGGTGCCAATGACTGATAAAAATCACCGCCATGGAAAATAAATCTCTTCAGTGTTGGTCGCTATATTTCTTTTCCATCACTGACTCAACCTTTCAAGCATTAGGCATAAAGTTTGAGTTTTAATTACTCACTGGCAGACCCTCACTGCCCCACCCCACCTCCTGCACACGCACACACGCGTAATATGAAAACCACTGTACAGAAAACCTGGATTAGTGGGCCTCAGGGTTCATTCTTTTTTGTTCTCACTTGCAATAGGGAAGTAATCATTGTGGAAATACACTTTGATTGTTGCACTTCGCTCCACGTATCTACCTGTCACGTTAACTGACTCCAATCTGTATGTCTTAATGCACTGGCCATCGTTTTAGTGCCATTCTTTCATTGCAGTACCTCAACAGGACTGCTGTGGACCATGATAAATAGCTATAATTATTTGTCTAGACAATCAAGTACAAGGACAGGATATTAAAAGTCAGGTGTGCCTACATTTAAGAGCACCAGCAGATCTTTTGTATTATTCACTTGTGAAATAACTGTAAAGTAATCTCCCTTCATCAGCCTTGCCTGTGAGAGCCGGCATGACCCAGGTTCTTTAAATTGCTAAGAAGTAGTCATATTGGAGGTTATTTCACTTGGACTCTGACTGTGGACCTTGAGAACACTAACTTAAAATTTACGAGAGCCAAGAATGGGCACAAAACACAAAGTAATGACTGTGTGGAGAAAGTAATTATAATGTTCATTTTCACTTGTTCAACAAATACTAAGCCTCTGCCTGGGGGAGGGTTTCGATGCTATAACAACACAAACTTGCATTTGTTTAACACCTTGGACGTTGGGGGAAAATAGCACATTGTGATTCACAGATACATAATCAGAAGATGGACACTGAGTCAAAAAGGAGATACTCGAAGGGTCCGAACAAAAGCTTCATCTAAGATGTGGGTTTTAAGGGAGGTTTTTGTTGTGTTATGCTTCTTCATGTAGCATAAGCTGCTTCCTTGATGTATGCTCTGACAAAGGAAGGTTCAGACTTGGAGATAGGTTTAACACATTTATTGAACAGTTAACAATTCTCCTACTTGAGTTCGACTCTCCTGCTAATCTTGCTATAGTAACTCAATCTAACTAACCAGTCTGCTCTTAGCCATGCGGTGGGTGTGATGCTACCGATCTGCCCCTGTGCTTCTCTCTGAGTGTCGCCTGTGGAAAAGAGAAATAGCATGTGTGCCCTCTCCTTTTATATGGGTTGCCCCTTTGTGGTAGTGTCACCTCTGGGTGTCTTGACTGCCCATTGGTCATGTCCTATCTTATTGACCTATTGGTTGAATGTCTGTGTGTCATGATGTCTCTGGTGCTCCCTCTAGTGTTTAACTAGTCTTAGTGTATTTACATTAATCCCTTGTGTATTTACAGTGATGCATAGCACCACAATTTTGAGGGAGGAGAGAGAAGTGGCGAGGTGGAGGATTTTGGATGAGAATTCCAGAAGGTGGCTGAAGACACAACGCCAATGGTGGATCGAGAGGAGAACGGATTCAGAGGGAAAGGAGAGCTTGTATAGGGTTGTGTGACTAGAATGCGATTACAGAGTTAGGGAAAGTTGAGATGATGAAGGAATTTCTTGTACATAAGAGCACAAAGCAAAGAATCTTAAATTTGGGGAACTGAGGTCAGGGTCAATATAGTTAGAAGAGAACAGGAGTGATGGGAGAGCAGGGCTAAGTGTGGGTTAGGATACAAACAGTAGTTCTGAATGTGTTATTGGGGGAAGAGTGGTTGAGGATGGGAAATTGCCAGATCTGTATTGGAATAGTCAAGCCTGTAGGGGAGAAAGGCAAAGCTGACGGCTTCAGTAGAAACTAGTGCAAGGCAATGGCAGAGGTGAGCACCCCTGTCTGGATACTAAACCTGCTTCATCAAACTAAATAAAGTTCCAATTTTTTTTCATCTTGACTGTAATCTTTTAATTCTGGGCTCAATTTAGTTCATTTTCTTTGGGGTGGGATGGATACAGAAGTTATTTCTATTGGACAATGAGGTCCATGTCACTTCCTATTTTTGCGGAGGTGGGATTGTAGTTGGAGTTGGGCTGGGGTTCACACACGTGTGGTTTACAGAGGCACCTGGCCATTTAAATCATCAGCTGCGATCACTTAAATAGGACTTTAGTAGATGTACAGAATTGACCAAGTAAAAGCTGGTATGATCTTAATGCTTTCATTTGGATAACCAGGGTATCCCTTTGGAGAGTTAAGATACCCCTTTGGATGTGGTCCTGGGATGGCTATGGGAGAGGTAAGTCACCCTTTAGGAATGGTAAGGCATGCTTTTGGAGAGATAAGGGCGCACTTTAGTATTTTTAAAAATAACATAATTGTGTGTAAAAAGTGCATAAACTCATTAGAACAGTCAAAGCGCTGTCAAACTGTCAAAGAACTGGTGAGCTGTCAAAAATGCTGTGGAGCTGCTAAAGAGCTGTGTGTCTGTCAAAGAGCTATCGAATTTCATCGGAACTGTCAATGCTGCCAGTGGATTTAACTCTGCTTGACTTTAATTTGAGAAAAACCAGCCTGGGTTTAGAAAGCAATTGGTTCTTAATATTTATTTCTGTCTCTTGCCATAAGCCTGAGGGCTAAAATGATTGGACTGTGCTGCAATGAATGATTTTACTACTAATTATCACAGTGGGGTGCTTGTTAAGTGAGCAGTTTGACAGCTCCAAGCAGTTATAGATTATAAATCTATATTTTCATAAGATATTAGTTGGAGGAATTTCTATATATTGAATATTATTTTAATCAATTATTTTTAATAGCACTATCATCAGTAGAGCATTCTTTTTAATAGCAGCATCATCAATAGACATATAACTTTATTTTATGTCAGCATGGTTGTGAGGTTTGATCATGAGTTGGTATGGAAGATGTAAGGGCAAAAGGTAGGGGTTACGGATGGCATGTGTTGGCACTAAGTTGTAATATGGGTGAGAAAGGACAATGGGGATGTGGGTGCCAAAGGTGGAATATGAGGTCATTGGGGGTAGCTAGAGGCTTAACATGGGGGTATGAAGGGCAATGGGGGATGAGTGAAGGGCATGTGATGGCATAAGTTGGCATGGATGGGGCATTGGGAGTGTATGGAGCAGTGAGGGACTGGGGGGTGAGGGCAAGCAGGTTGTTTCTTGTTTTCAATTTTAAATTCAACTCAGTGAAGTGGCAGGCGACATTTCGCCAAGTTTGCATCTGTACCTGGCCGCCTCCTCAAGTAATCAAGTACCCCCCCCCCGCCCCCCGGGGTACTGAAAGGAAGAACTGCATGCTGCCATTTTTAAAGGCTGCGTACATGGAACCAGGAATTCTCCCAACTCAATGCACCTACACACTTAGGCCCAGAATTTGGTCTCCGGAAAATCTGGGCCTAAGTGTGTAACTTTGAAGTCTCCTTATCTAAGAAAGGATGCACTTCCCACTTAGGGAGTACATTGAAGGTTCACCAAACTGATTCCTGGGATGACAGGATTGTTGTACAAGGAGAAACTGGCTCAACCAGGCCTATACTCACTGGAGTTTAGAGGAATCAGAGGGGATCTCATTGAAACGTACAAGTTCTGACAGGGCTAAACAGACTGGATGTAGGGATGTTTCCTGTGGTGGGGGTGGGGGGAAGGGTGGGGAGATCTAGAACAAGGGGGTCACAGTCTCAGGATACGAGGTAGACCATTTAGGACCGACATGAGGAGAAACTTCTTCACTCGGAAACAGGATCCTCGATCACAGAAGATTGTGGAGACCAAGTCACTAAATATATTTAAGAAGGAAATCAATAGGTTTCTAGACTCCAAAAGTGTCAATAGGTATGAGGAGAGAGTGGGAGTATGGTCTTGAGATAGAGGATCCACCACGACCAAGATTGAATGGCAAAGCAGGCTTGAAGGGGCAAATGACCTCTTGCTCCAATTTCCTATGTTTCTATCAGTTGCAAATATTGCTGAGTCAGAAGCAAAACCTGCTCGGAGACCAGGCGGGATTCTCCCACAATTGGCAGGATGGCCCGACGCCGTCGGCAAGAACGGCGCGAACCACTCCGGCGCCGGCCCAACCGGAAGTTGCGGAATCCTCCACACTTCTGGGGGCTAGGCCGGCGGCGGAGGGTTGGCTCCGCACCAACCCGCGGCGAAGGGCCAGCGCGGATTGGCGCATGCGCAGAACTGCCGGCGTAGTTCCGCGCATGCGCAGACCGGCCAACGTGTTCCTGCGCATGCGCAGAGGGGTTCTTCTCCGCACCGGCCATGGCAGAGCCCTACAGAGGCCAGCGCGGAAGGATGGAGTGCCCCCACGGTACAGGCTCACCTGCAGATCGGTGGGCCCCGATCGCGGGCCAGGCCACCGCCCCCCCCCCCCCCCCCCCCGCCCCCCGGGCCTGATGCCCCCTCGCCTCCCCGAGGACTCCTTTCCTCTCCCCCCTTTCTGCTGACGTTCAGTTTTCCTTAAAGAAGTCGATGAATGGCTGCCACCTCTGAGCGAACCACTGAGTTGAACCTCTCAAGGTGAACTTAATCTTCTCTAGCCTGAGTAACCCTGCCATGTCGCTGACCCACACTCCTGACTTTGGAGGCTCCGAGTCGCTCCATCCCAGCAAAATCCGTCTCCGGGCCACCAAGGAGGAGAAGGCCAGAACATCGGCCTCCCTCCCCCCACTGGGCCCCCGGATCGTCCAATGCCCCAAATATTGCCATTTCTGGACTTGGGAGTCACCCTCCCTTCCAGGACTTCTGACATGCGTCTTCAAATCCCTGGCAGAATCCCCTCAACTTCAGACACACCCAGAACATATGTACATGATTTGCCGGGCTTCCCCCTGTAGTCCACACCTGTCCTCCACTTCCTCGAAAAACCTACTCATCCGGGCTACTTTCATGATGGCCCTATGAACCACCTTGAACTGGATCAGGCTAAGCCTGGCACACGACGAGGATGAATTAACTCTCTTCAAGGCCTTTTCCCATAGTCCGACTTCCAACTCCCCTCCCAACTCTTCCTCCCACTTCCTCTTCACCTCCCCAATTGGGACCCCTTCCCACTCCATCAATTCCTTGTATATTTCCGAGACCCTCCCTTCCCCAACCCCCATTTTTGACATTACCGTATCCTGTAGTCCCCTCAGGGGCAGGCGAGGATAGCTTGGAACCTGCCTCCGGACAAAGTCCCGTACCTGCAGGTATCGAAACCCTTTCCCACCCGGCAACTCAAATTCCTCCGTGAATGCCTCCAGGCTCGGGAAACCCTCCTCAATGAAAAGATCCCTAAATCTCTCAATCCCTGCCAGTTGCCACCTCCTAAAGCCCCCGTCCAGCCCTCCCGGAACAAACCTGTGATTATCACAGATTGGTGACCACACTGATGCCCCCTCCAATCTCATGTGCTGTCTCCATTGTCCCCAGACCCTCAGGGCTGCCACTACTACTGGGCTTGTGGAGTACCGAGCCGGCGAGAACGGCAGGGGCGCCGTTAGCAAAGTCTCCAAACCTTACATGAGGCCGCCTCTACTGGCGCCCACGCCGACACCTTCCCCACTACCCACTTTCTAACCATCGATATGTTGGCCGTCCAGTAATAGTTCATAAAATTCGGAAGGGCTAAGCCCCCCTCCCCGCGCCCCCATTCCGAAAGTACCTTCTTCAACCGCAGGGTCTTACCAGCCCATATAAAACCCGAGATTGCCGCGTTCATCTTCCTGAAAAAAGCCGTCGGGATAAAAATTAGAAGACATTGAAAAACTGTGGTAGTCACCACTGTTGTATTATATTGTATATATGGGTATTACGGTAAGGCCCCTGTACTACAGGTACGGGGGTTGATCCCTGCCTGCTGGCTCCTCTCAGGAGGCGGCGTATAAATGTGTGTGCTCTCCGAACAGCAGCCATTTCATAAGCTGTTGTAGGAGGCCACACATCTCTGTGTAATAAAGCCTCAATTACATTCTACTCTCGTCTCGTTGTAATTGATAGTGCATCAAAAACGAACAGCAACCTCGGGAGGACTATCATCTTCACAATCTGCACCCTCCACTCCAATGACAGTGGGAGCATGTCCCACCTGTGGAAGTCTCTTTTCATATGCTCGACCGCCCTGCCCTCATTTAACTTATGGAACTGATGGCCAGTCCCTAGCCACCTGAATCCCCAGGTACCTAAAACTCCTACCCACCACTTTGAACGGTAACTCCCTCAGTCTCCTCTCCTGCCCCCGTGCCTGGAACGCGAACACCTCGATCTTACCCATATTTAACTTGTAGCCTGAGAACCGACCAAATTCTTCCAGTATCTCCATAATTCCAGCCCCCCCCAGCGGGTCTGTTATGTACAGGACCAAATCGTCTGCGTAGAGCGAGACCCTATGTTCCCTCCCCCCTCTCACTATCCCCCGCCAAACATTCAATGACCTAAGGGCCATTGCCAAGCGCTCTATGGCCATGACAATAGTCAATTTTTAATGCCAGGGAGGTTGATTAACAGCAATTAACAGTTATCACATTGTTAAAAGTGTAATGGCAAGACTTAACTTTCTGTGGTGTGTTTAGTTCATAGCCACTGCATAAATCCAGAAATTTTACAGCATTTAAAGCAGGTTAATGGTAAGACAGCAAGATCCCATTTTTACAAAATTAGTCAGAGGACTGCAACTTGGAAAGCAACTTCTAAGTAATGGCACATAGTCGGAAATTGCTTATGTGTAAGTAATAGCAAGTACCATTATGGGCAGCACGGTAGCATAGTGGTTAGCACAGTTGCTTCACAGCTCCAGGGCCCCAGGTTTGATTCCCGGCTTGGGTCACTGTCTGTGTGGAGTCTGCACGTTCTTCCCGTGTGTGCGTTGGTTTCCTCCGGGTGCTCCGGTTTCCTCCCACATTCCAAAGATGTACGGGTTAGTTGTATTGGCCATGCTAAATTGCCCTTAGTGTCCAAAAAGGTTAAGTGGGGTTATGGGGATAGGATGGAGGTGTGGTCTTGGGTAGGGTGCTCTTTCCCAGGGCTGGTGCAGACTCAATGGGCCGAATGGCCTCCTTCAGCACTGTAAATTCTATGATTATCCTCATCATTTTAACAGCGAAACCTGAGTCAATGTCATTCCATCAAATCAACTTTGTTCAAGAATAGCTGTAGCCTAGAATAGGCCTTTCAGTCCACTCCGCTTTTCAAAGGCACATTATTGTTGCAGTCATAATATACTAAAGCTAGCACCATTCTTCATGTGTGAGCCACCATGACAAACCAATAAAGTCTCTATCAACCATCTTCATTTGCTAATATCTTGGCGGGAGCTGTCACCCACCCAGCTCCCCAATCTCTTGTCTCAATTATATCACCAGTTTCTGCCAATTGAAATAATAATATTTATAATCTTTATTATTGTCATAAGTAGCCTTACATTAACACTGCAATGAAGTTACTGTGAAAATCCCCCAGTCGCCACATTCCGTCGCCTGGTTGGGTACAAGGGGGGAGAATTCAGAATGTCCAAATTACCTAACATCACGTCTATCGGGACTTGTCGGAGGAAACCGGAACAGCCGGAGGAAACCCACGCAGTCACGGGGAGAATGTGCAGACTCTGTTTAGACAGAGACCCAAGCGGGAATCGAGCCTGGGACCATGTATAAAGGACAAATCTACTGGACTATTTTAGATAACGGCATTGAGTATTGATCCATCACGCATGCTCTATGTATATATGTACAAATAAAGCAGCCTGAGCTACTATTTTCTGGCTACGGTTTTGAAATGAAGATGCATTGGGGTGGCATCAGTGAATGAATCCCTTTAATTTAATATCCCAATATATTTAATACTGTATGACAGAAATATGTAGATCAGGGGCAGGATTCTCTGCGAACTGGCGGGGTGGGCCACTCCGACTCCGAGGAGTGACGTGAACCACTCCGGAGTTGGGCCACCCCGAAGGTGCGGAATCCTCCGCACCTTCAGGGGCTAGGCTGGCGCCGGAGTGTTTGGCGCCGTGCCAGCCGGCGTGCAAGGGCTTGGCGCCACGCTAACTGGCGCCGAAGAGCCTCTGCCGGCCGGCACGATTTGGCACATGTGTTGGAGCGCCAGCGTGTGCTGGCGCCATCCCAGCGCATGTGCAGGGGGGTTCTTCTCCGCACCGGCCATGGCAGAGGTTGACAGCTGCCGGTGCGGAGGGAAAGAGCGCCCCCACGGCACAGGCCATCGTGGGGGCACCCCCGGGGCCAGATCCTCCCGTGCCCCCCCCGAGGACTCTGCAGGTCGCCCGTGGAGCCAGGTCCCGCCGGTAAGGACCTGTTGTGATTTACGCCGGCGGGACCCACCAAAAGCGGGCGGCCACTCGGCCCATCGCGGGCTGGAGAATCGCCGATGGGGCCGCTACCAGCGGCTGCCGACCAGCACGGCGCAACTGCCGCCCCCGCCAAAACCTTGGCGGCGGAGAATTCGGCAGCCAGCGGGGGCGGGATTCACGCTGCTCCCCGGCGATTCTTCGACCCGGCGGGGGGTCGGAGATTCCTGCCCCAGAAATATCACTTTGCACGTGCTTAAATATTCAGTACATAAACCTTCCATTATGCTACTTCGAGTGCATTTTTCGGATATGCAAACCACAAATGTAATGAGATCTTAACCACCACCTACCACTTAAAAGGACATTGTATGCTTGGTGCAGCTGTGTGAACTTACTGACACCTTCATTTTAATCCATGTGGAAAAAGAAGCATTGTATGGAATGACGCATTAGAATACATTAGGTTGTTTGTTTTGGGGAGATCACTCTTAAATTCGAAACTGCCTTGACATGCAATTTCTGGCAAAACCATGTTTCGCTCCCAAACCAATTCCATTCTTACAAACCTGGGATTCTTTGAATGGCAAGCACTTTACTGTTTTCACCCCTGGTATGCATTCGCTACCACCACATGACAGGATATCAGCATCATATCATTTGAGTAAAACCTCAGGGTCAATTTTAAATTCAAATTACTGCTAGCCTGTTTGTTTACTGGAGGCTGGCTTGCAGCAGAAATCAAGGAAAGCTCACTGAAGCCTTTGTATGATCTCTTGCTCTAGAGATTTGAAATTGAGTATTAAGCAAACCAGAGCCAAATGGCAAGCTTGATAAGTCAGGTAAAGCCCTCCCTAAAATCCCGCTCCATTTGTTTCTTTATTTATATTCATTTATGGGATGTGAGCATCGCTGGCTAGGTCAGCATTTATTGCCCGTCACCAGTTGCCTTTCAGACGGCACAGCACACAATGGTTAGCACTGCTGCCTCAGTGCCAGAGACCTGGCTTTGATTCCGACTTCAGGTGGCTGTCTGTGTGGGGTTTGCACTTTCTCCCTGTGTCTGCATGGGTTTCCTCCGGGTGCTCCAGTTTCCTCCCGCAGTCCAAAAATGTGCAGGTTAGGTGGGTTGGCCATGCTAAATTACCCCTAGATAGGGTTGCAGGGATAGGGTGGGGGATTTCAGAGGGTCAGTGCAGACTTGATGGGCCAACTGTAGGGCTCCTTGCCGACTGTAGGGATTCGATGATTCTAGAAGATGGTGGTGAGCTGCCTTCTTGAACCGCTGCAGCCCCTGAGCTGTAGGAGCACCCACAGTGCTGTTAGGGAAGGAGTTCCTGGATTTTGACCCAGTGACAGGAAAGGAACAGCGATATATTTCTAAGTCAGGATGTGAATGATTTGGAAGTGAACCCAAGGTGATGGTGTTACCAGGTATCTGCTGCTCTTGTCCTTCTGGATGGCAGTGGTCATGAGTTTGGAAGGTGCTACCTAAGGAACGTGGAATAAAATATAATTGCACTGTTAAATCTTGAGGGAATGTAAACCATTTTTCACTGCAGGTTGTCCTGGATCAGATCCATGCCTGTTACCAAACCACCTTTCCACAGCCTGCCCATGGTGATTGTGGTGCAGTACTCAACCACGAGGGACCAAATCGAAGCAAATCGATGCCATGATCACCCAAAACCAACTCCGTTGGGCCACCCATATGCTTAGGATGTCAGAGTCCGGACTGCCAAAGCAAATCTTCTTCAGCCAGCTCAAGGAAGGATCCTGAACAAGAGGAGGAAAAGGAAGCTCTTCAAAGACACGTTGAAAGCTTACCTCAAGAAGTGGAACATAGACATCAATGCCTGAGAGGCCCTAGCTCAGAAGAGAGCTACTTGAAGGAACCTCCTGATTGAAGGGACACAATTCTTTGGGAGAACACTCCATGGCAAGAGGAGGCCCAGAAAATGAGCCTGAGAAAGGAATATCCGCGACCCAGAGTCCAAGGACCGATCCGAGCTTTTGGAAACTCCTGCCAAGTGACTGATTGAAGATGCGACTGTAGGATCGGACTCATCAGCCATGCAATTACTCAAAGAACCTATGACCAATAACATGGAGTATCTTGGGTGGATAATCTTACTCGTTAGCAAGTGATCGCCGAAGATTATATACGTTTATTACACTACCCTGGGCAAGAGTGCTCAAGAGCCACAACACAAGTGAATTAACCAATAATTCTTACAAAAATTCCAAGAGTCTTTGGCCCTTAGCTGCGCAATAATTACAGTCACCGGGTTTGTAAGTTGAAAAGCAACTACTTTTTATTTATGACAAGAATAATGATGAAATATGCAGTAAATACAACTGGATGCAAAAGTCTAATACCATCTTTAACTGTCCCACCCTTTACTCACACACACAAGATAGGCAAACACAGAGGGAGGATGGGGGGAAATAATACGGATTAAGGTTAAAGGATAAGAGTCTTGGCTTCCATTGGTGGTTCTTGAGTATGCTTTCCTTGCAGTCTGCTGGCTGATGGAAATCCTTGATTTGCAGACTGTAATGATCATCTCCATAGTTTAGAAATGTATTACTCACAACTTTTCATGGAGGGGCCCCTTTGCTTCACATGAAACTTTGCTTTCGGTTTGTGGTTTATTCCCAGGCCTCTGCCTTTTGTGGAGAGAGAGTTGGTCAGTTTACATCAGCTTTTTCTGCAGAGGGAGTTGGTCAATTCACCCCTACTCACATAGCCTGTAATGGTTCTCCTGTATATAGATTCATCCAGGCGCCCTGCCAGTTCAGAAACACAGCCTTCCTGGAGAAAACAGTGAGGAGGGTGGACAGCAGTCCTTTCTCAGGTCTGCCAGGAGTCAAACTGAACTAAACCTCAACTCTTGAAGCTCTGAAACATTCCAGTGAGATCAGATCCAATCACCACATGTTACCGAGCAGATAACATCCTTTTGTGACAATTCATTGCCCACCAGCCAAATCAATCAAACTGAGTCATCACTGATGCCGGCCAATTCCTGTCATCAATGCCGGTCCATCAGCAATCACCAGCCTAAAACAGCACAGCCTTCTTGACCCTTCTGTTTGAATTAAAGGTACAGGCTGATTAGAGGCAGATTTGCTTTTAAGTCACAGGCAATTAAACATCTATGGATACAAAATATAACAGCATATATAAAATAAATAGGAAATAAGGGAATTAACAGGAACAAACAGGAAGGACCCTTACACACTCCAAATCCACTCTATCCATTATTGTTCCTTTAACGGAATAACATCCTCATGACAAACCAAACTTGAAAAGAAATGTTTCTTTCACATTTTGTGACTAAAGTATAAATTCACTTCATACAATAAAGTACCTTTTTAATGTAATTAACAGCCTCATGATAAACCAAAGTTTTTTTTAAAAGCTTCCTTTCACTTTATTTGCATTTTAAACTTATTTATAAATGCTAAACACTAATAATGTAAATTAGTGACCTACCATAAAATGGCTCCCAATATCACCTGCCTCTGCTTGATGACCCTGGACCAAGGAAAGAAAAGTGCAAATAAAAAAGTGTCAAAACTTACTTAACCCTGGGGCAAGCCAACCAAGTTAGCACTGTCCCAGGATTTTTAACACAGCAGGTTCAGTGTAGTGCTGGAAGGAAAGCAGGTGAAATAAACAGACCGGAAGTTTAAACGTGCCGTGCTTCCAGCATGCATGTCCATGCGTCAACATTTCCGCTGGTCATGCCACACATGAGCGGTGGACAATCAACTTATGTCTGAAAATGGATTGGAAGTTCTGGGCCATTGCTGCCAGACCAACTGAGTGTTCCTATCATCTATTTTTATTTCAGGAAGCCTGAATCCATTGAATTAGAGAATCGCAATTTATAATATGTATGACTGGAGGAATCAGTTCAGATTTTGAGAAATTACTTTGCAAGTCTATGCATGAGGAGATTAATTTACGTTTGGCTGATTGGGATTGGAACGGGAGGCAGTAGCTTTTAGTTTTCTGACAGCTCAAATAGTTCCAACCACCATAAGGGACCTCAAACCTAGGATTTGAGCTGACTTCAAAAGCACCTACCCGCGCTTACTGCCTGTTCGTTACAATATGATTGATGTAGGAAGAGATGGTCAAAATTGTTTCTGCTCCTATGGCACATTGAGTCATTGTAAGTAACTTAATTTTGAAAGCCGGACTGAGAACCGGATTCTCCATTGCCCAATGTTAATAGCAGGTTTCATGATCCGGAGGAGAATGTAACGTCGGCTGAAAACCTGCTGCTGTCTCCGGCTTATCAGGGAGACCATGCGCTACCTGTGCCAGATGGTGGCACACCAGTAAGGAGGAGGACACAGTCAAGGCGATGGTCATCCTGAACTCAAGTGAGGACCTGTGTGGGATCTTGCAAACGTCTGCGCACAGGTGCATCTGTGCTGTCACAGATGTCCTATGCGATCTGGCATCAGGTTATATCACCTTCAACCTTTACCAAGCTCAACAAAGATGCTCGGGCAGCAGGATGTCCCAGGTGCAGGAAGCCATCGATGGCTTGCATGTCATCCTCCAATTATTGGTTCAACATGGGGTGCCCTTCACAAATAGGAAGGGCTTCCTGAGGCACTAGTCTGAGGTGGAGCACCATTGTAACGATGCTCACATAGCAATCAGGAGTGTCATCAAGCAGTGCATTGGTTTGCTCAAATGCACTTCCAATGCCTGGACAGCTCTGGTGGAGCGATCCAATATAACCCCCAGAGGGTCTCGAGCATCGCTGTGGCCTGCTGCATTCTTCATAACATTGCACAGTGGTGGGATGACATGCTGGAGGAGGAGGACCATCGGGGCTACTCCTCCTCTCAATTGGCTTTGGCATGGGTTTCTTTTCCCATGACAACGACATTGCATTGGCCTGTCTCTAGGAAGAGAGCATCATCCCCTCTATCCAGAACTTTTTTTTCACCTTAAGTTAGAGGAGGCATTTTAAAACATAATCATCTTGTAACGTCCCGCATTTGTAACAATAGACCCAGTTTCAACATGTAATACCTTTACGTAACACACCAGGTATATTCTTGCTCATTTTAACTTGGACAATTGTGAATGAAAATTGGGCTTTAATATACTTCCTATATTCTCATTAAGTGTCTCGTAATTCTCTCCAAAACCATTATTTTTGTCTTGAAAATCCCATTGAATGTTTGATATCAGAAATTTATAAACATGTACTGTCCAAACAACTATCAGCTTAATTTTGTTGGAAACTCACATGTGGGGTTCCCAGTAAAAGGAAAACAGCAATTATTTCAGTTGTTTCCTTTTTTTGTTCTCAAGGCAAGAATATGATGTCAATATTGGGCTATCATTTGCAGGAGCTAGGCATCTAATGATGTTTGCCCTTGGTTAGATCAGCCCTTACATGTGTAGTTTTATTTTAGCCAAGTTGCTGAAAGAATGAACTGATAACACTACATGGAAGGAAATCGGGGTCCTGGTACCTGAGTGAACAGAGCAAGCAATTATATATGGGCAGCACGGTGGCCCAGTGGTTAGCACTGCTGCCTCACAGCCCCAGGGACTTATTGGAGGAAACTGGAGCACCCGGTGGAAACGCACGCAGACACGGGGAGAACGTGCCAACTACGCACAGACAGTGACCCAAGTGGGATTCGAACCCGGGAGCCTGGCGCTGTGAAGCAGCAGTGCTAACCACTGTGCTACGATGCTGCCCCTAAGAATGGTGCTCTTTCCAAGGGCCGGTGCAGATTCGATGGACCGAATGGTCTCCTACTGCACTGTATGGATTCTATGATTATATATCTCATTAACCAATCAAATTGAAGGATTGCGAATTAACAGCACAAGGATGTGAAGGAAACATAAGTTAGAAGGCCGAATTCAATATCAAATCACATAAAGAGAAACAATTAAAGAGAGGGAAATAAATATTTGATTAAGAAAGAGAGAGAGATAAAAAAAGGCGGAATGGGAATAAAAAAGACTCAATTTTATATTTGTAATCTCCACCAATAATTAAAACATTAAAGAATGAAATCCCACACTTATAATAGTAAAGTACCAGAGAGGTTGACTGGCAGGAATTAACACTTATAACATTGTTAAAAACATACTTAGACTGAAATGAACAAGGCTTAACTTTCTGTGGTGCATTTAGTTCATATCTAATGTGCAAATACAGCAACTTACCGACTGTCAATGCATTTCAGTTGTCTCATGGCGCCGAGGACCCGGGTTCGATCCCAGTCCCTGGTCACTGTCCGTGTGGAATTTGTACATTCCCCTCGTGTCTGCGTGGATCTCACTCCAACAACCCAAAGAAGTGCAGGTCAGGTGACTTGGCCACGCCAAATTGCCCCGTAATTGGAAAATTACATTAAAAGTAAATAAATAATGCATTTCAATGATAAGCCAGTGGGAGGCCTTGTGGCGCAGTGGTAGTGCCCCTACTGCTGGACCAGAAGCTCCGGGTTTGAGTCCAACACTAGAACTTGTTGACCATGGAAGGAACATTCAGCGCTGTTCAACAGGCTGATAATCAACTCGGAAATCATTCCCCCACATTCCCCAAAGGTTGAAAACCACAATATATGGGTGTGAAGATACACTAACAACACCAGTGGTAAGCCAGACAGTGGAATGTCCTTTTTTCAAAGTTAAAAACAAAGCGGATGTTTCTAACAGCAACTTTTTTATTTCAGCCATTTAACTTTGCATCTGCCTTCCACCATTATGGATCCTTAATTATTTTGACAAAATATTATGGGCCAATATTTCCTTATTTTTTTGGACAAAACATTGGCTTTGAGATAATCGTTTAAGTAACTTCCTTCAACTACATATCAGTATCAATCATAACATTTTTATATTTCCTTCATATGTCCAGAAAGGACTGAAAAGGGGTTGTGAAATACACCTTGATAGCAACAATGCTCACATGTGTAGTGGATTCTCTGATAACTCCGACAGGGGTTATCCAACATTTCCCTATTGAGTGCAATAGGCTAATTCACTATTGGTGGGTTCTGAATTTCATACAAAAAGGAATTAATTGGCTGGGCTCGAGGGGCTTAAACGGAAAGGCTGGATGGGCTGGATGGTTATTCGCCAATGCTTTAATCCTGTGGATTGATAATGATTCAGTGTATATACACATTGTAAAAAAAACACAAAAATATCCTGCTCTTCATTAGTTAAAAGCCTGTTTTGTGAAGCACAGTAGAGGGAAGAGTTTTGCAATGTATGGTTTGAACACTAGATTAACTGGTTGAAGGGGATCCCTTTTGAAAATGACTATCCTTTCACTCCATTTGAATGCGTCACTCTGTGACTACGTGGTTCCACACTACAAGTGACACATCTTCTCATCTTTCCTTAATTGGCCAAAATTGGGTTTTCTCCAGATAAAAATATATATTTTAAAATGCCACAGAAAGAGCCCGTTTGATGCAAGATGCAAGATGGTTAATGATGCGGGTTGAAAAAGTTCTGTCCAGCTTAATCCTACCTTGCAGCTCTTGGTTCATTGCTTTGTAAGTTTCAGCACTAAGTGCATATCCATGTTTTTTTGAAATGCGGTAAGAGTTTATGCCTCAGGCAGGGAGTTCCAGGACCCCCCATTGACTCAGCAGTTAAAAAAAGCAATCCGAATTTTGTTCAGGGACAGAGACAAGGCTGTGTGTCACTTTTGTCAGATACATAAGTGATGCACCACATTTCATGCCACTGCATTGAGAGTTTGTAATTCTATAAAAATGGATAGTTAAAAATTAAGTACAAGATTCAATTTCTTGCTGATTTTATTGGTCATTAATAAAATTGGATTAATGAAAAGCCTGACACCTCAACAGGCTCTCTTTCCTCTTGTACAAAATAGTGAGGACAGCTGGCTTCAAACAAGAGACGTGGACATCACTAACCAGTTTTGGCAGCTAACAGTTAAGTATGTATTGTTAAGTGTGCACCTTCATAATTCATTCTCTCATAGTGAAAGATGGCAATCTCAGTAAAGTGAAAAAGGTAACACATCAGAAAGTTCTTGATTTATAGCGCTTATAGTGTGCCAGTTTCTGAAATGGAGAATTCCGCTGTTGATTTCTTTTGCCTTTTTGGGGTCAATGCTGCAGAAGCTACCCATCCGGCAGTGGTAGGGAGTCAATTATCATAGAATTATCATAGAATTTACAGTGCCGAAGGAGGCCATTCAGCCCATCGAGTCTGCACCAGCTCTTCGAAAGAGCACCCTATCCAAGCCCACACCTCCACCCTATCCCATAACCCAGTAACCCCACCCAACACTAAGGGCAATTTTGGACACTAAGGGCAATTTATCATGGCCAATCCAACTAACCTGCTCATCTTTGGACTGTGGGAGGAAACCGGAGCACCTGGAGGAAACCCACGCAAACACGGGGAGGATGTGCAGACTCCGCACAGACAGTGACCCAAGCCGGGAATCGAACGTGGGACACTGGAGCTGTGAAGCAATTGTGCTAACCACTATGCTGCTGTGCTGCCCAATTAGACCCATTAATGAGCTAATTGGGGGAACCTTGAGGACCTGACCTGTGAATAAAGTTAAGGAGCAGACAGACAGATTTTTACTTAATAATGGGTTGAAGGGCTATGGAGAATGGGCAGGAAAGTGGAGTTGAGACCAAGAGGAAATCAGCCATGGTCGTATTGAAAAGGCAGAGTGGAACCAAGGTGTTGAATTGCTTACTCCTGCTCCTAGTTCTTATGTTCTTATGATGGAGGGTCACAACCTAACAGGGAAAACTTGAGAATATAATCTAGGATGATACTTCACTGTTGTGCCGATGAAGTGCTGCCCTGTTGCAGGTGCTTTCTTTTTAATCAAAATGTAATTTGAAGCAGATGGAGATAAAGGATCCTGTGACATTATTGAAAGAAGAGCAGACAATTCTTTCATTCTTCTGGCCGAGATTTATGTCTCAGCCAACATTATTCAAAAACACTAAGCGGTCATTTACATCATTGTTGTTTGTTCGACCTTGCTGTGTGCAAATAAAGCGTCATATTCAATATGTTACAACAATGACTACACTTTAAAAGTACTTAATTGGCTGTAAAACCTTTTGAAATATCCTAACGTCATGGAAGCTAGTTATTTTCTAAACCAGAAGGTCCGGTTTCAAGTCCCATTTCTGCACTTGATGACCAAAGAAGCTGTGTTCATAACATGGCCAAACAGGTTGAGCATCAACCTGCAGATCCTTCCAACACATGTGAATGGCAGGCGGTAAGAGTGGGAGAGGTTCCTGGTGAGCCATGTGATGGAAAGAAAGTTACAGCCTCTATCATCACTATCCCGAGCTCCAGAAGACAACACAAAAACACAAGAAATAGGAGCCAAAGTAAACCAGATGGCCTGTCAAACCTGTCTGGTCATTGAAAACGATCATGGCCGATCTTGGATTTCAACTCCACTTTCCTGCCTGCTCCCCATATCCTTTGATTCCAGGGGGGACCAAAAATCTGTCTGCCCCAGACTTAAATGTATTCAGTAATGGAATTTCCATAACGCCCGGGGTAGAGTATCACAAAGCGTCACAGCCCTTTGAGTGCAGTAATTTCTCCTCATCTCAATACAAAACAATCGGCCCCCTTATTCTGAGGGCTTATCTCTGGGTTTTCGAGATCCTGAGCAGCAGGAACAACCTCTCAGCATCCACCTCATCCAGCCCCTTCAGAATCTTGTATCTTTCCATTAGATCACCTTTGACTCTTCTAAACTCCACAGAATACAGGCCCATTTTACTCAGCCCCTTATCATAGGACAACCGGCAAATCCCAGGAACCAATTTAATGAACGTTTGCTCTTCTGCCTCCAATGTAAGTATATCCTTTCTTAAATGTGGAGAGTCAAACTGTAAACAGTATTCCAAAGGAGGTCTCACCAAAAGCTTGTACAACTGTAGCAAGGCGTCTTTACTCCTGTACTCAAATCCCCTTGCAATAAATGTCTGCATGCCAAATTGCCTTCCTAATAGGTTGCTGTACTTGCATGCTAACCTTCTGCATTCCTTGTAAAAGCACACCCAAACCTCTTTGAACATCAACACTTAAAGGTTTCTCACCTTTTCAAAAATATCCTGCTTTTCCATTCGTATGACCAAAGTGAATAACTTCACACCTCCCTACAGTATACTCTGTCTGCCATCTTGTTGCCCATTCACTTAACCTGTCCATATCTCTTTTCAGCCTTTCATGTCCTCCCACCAGCTTATCCTTCCACCTACCTTTGTATCATCAACAAACCTAGACACATTACTCCATTTCTCTTCATTTATGTCATTAATATAGATTATAAATAGCTGAGGTCCCAGCACTGATCCTTGTGGCGCTCTTCCATTTACTCCAACTTGAAAATGTCCCTTTTCTCTGCTTCCTACCCATTAACCAATCCTCTAACAATGCTAATATATCCCCCCAACTCCATGAGCTGTTATCTTGCCTATTAAGCTTTTGTGTGGCACCTTGGGCGAGATTCTCCACTCCCGTGCCGGTTGGGAGAATCGCCTGGGCCGCCAAACTTTCCCGGGCCGCCGGTCCGATGCCCTCCCGCGATTCTCCCAAGCGGCGGGAACGGCCCTGTCGAGTTCCGCGGGCCGCAGGCCGGAGAATTGCCGGAGACACCCAAAATGGCGATTCTCCGGCACCCCCGCTATTCTCAGGACCGGATGGGCCGCTCGGCCAGGCCAAAACGGCGGGTTCTCCCCGGCGCTGTCCACACCTGGTTGCTGCCGTCAGGAACAGCGCGTGAACGCTGGGGGGGGCGGCCTGCGGGGGGGGGGGGGGGGGGGAGGGGGGATCCTGCACCGGGTGGGGGGTACCTCAAATGTGGGATGGCCCGCGATTGATGCCCACCGATCGTCGGGCCGTCCTCTCTGAAGGAGGACCTCCTTCCTTCCGCGGCCCCGCAAGATCCGTCCGCCATCTTCTTGCGGGGCGGACTCAGAGAGGACGGCAACCATGCATGCGTGGGTTGGCGCCGGCCAACGCGCGCATGCACGGGTGATGTCAGTTATGCAGCGCCAGCCGCGTCATCTATGCGGTGCCGCTTTTGCGCGGCGACAAAGCCTGGCGCGTGTAGATGACGCGGCCCCGATCCTAGCCCATTGTCGGGGCTTGAATAGGTCGGGATCGGGGCCGTTTCGCGCCGTCGTGAACCTCGACGGCGTTCACAACGGCGTGGGAACTTCGGCGCAGGAGTGGAGAATCCCGCCCCTTATCTTTTGGAAATGCGGGTAAATTACATCTACCAGTTTCCTTTTATCTGCCTTACTTATTACATCATCAGAAAACTCCAATAATTTGTTAAATAGGATTTACCTTTTGTAAAACCATGTTGACTTGTTTGAATCATGCAATATGTCTCTAAGTGCATTTTTAAGACTTCCTTAATAATAGATTTCAGCATTTTCTCAATGACTAATGTTAGACTCACTGTCTTCTCTCTCCTTCCTTTCTGGAAATGTAATATAACATTTGCTAACTTCCAATATGATGTGACTATTCCTGAATCTGAGGAACCCACTATCTCTGCAGCTATCTCTTTTAGCGCCCCAAGATGTAGGCCACCAGGTCCCAGCAATTTATCGGATTTTGCCCTTTAGGTTTTTCCGATGCTTTTTCTCTGCTGATATTAAATTCCTTTTTTTTTTAGCCCCTAGGTTATTTCTGGCATGGAATGTGTGTCTTCTACTGTGAAGACAGACTCAAAATATTTATTCAATGACTTTACCATTTCCTCATTCCCATGATGATTTCTCCTGAAGCTGCTTCTAAGGGACCAACGTTTAATTTAGATATTCTTTTCCTTTTCATATACTTATAAAAATTCTAACAATCTGTTTTTATATTTCTGGTTAGTTATATTCCATTTTCCCCTTTTTATCAACCTATTGGTAGCCCTTTGCTGATTTCTAAAATTCCCCCAACCCTCAGACCTGCTACTGTTTTTGCAACATCGTAAGCTTCTTCTTTTAACCTAATACTATCCTTAACTTTCTGAGTGAGGCACGGATGGGCCTGCCGTGCTGAGTTTTTGTTTTTCAATAAAATGTATTTTGTTGAACTTTTGTTGATCCTTTAAATTGGCCCCCCACCATTCATTTACTGCCAAACCTTTTAAGCAATTTACACCTCAGCTAGTTCTCCGCTCATACCTGGATAATTGACTTTGTTTAAGTTCACGATTCTTGTTTGTGATTGGAATATGTCACTTTCAAACTTAACATGGAATTGAACAGTATTATTGTCGCTGTTTCCTAGTGGCTCTTTTGCTACGACATTACTAATTAACCCAGCTTCATTACACAATACTAGACCTAAGGTAGAGATGTATCTCGAGCCGGTTCCACAATGTGTTGCTCCAGGAAATTGTCATGAAAACATTCTACAGACTTATCTTCCAGACCAATTTTGCCAATTTGATTGTCCCAGTCTGTATGAGGGTTAAAGTACCCCACAAATATTACATTTCCTTTGTTATAAGCTCCAATAATTTCTTGTTTAATGCTCTGCCAATGGTATAACTATTATTAGGGGGCATGTAAACAACTCCACCAATGGGCTGGATTCCCGGTCCCCCAGTCACCTGTTTCTCGGCAGCGCACCATTCGCTGGTAACGGGAATCTCTACCCCCATCGCTTGTCAGTGGGATTTCCCATTGGAGTCACCCACGCTGCCGGGAAACCCGTATGCGGGGGGTGCGCTGCTGGCCAATGTTTTGCGACCCTAGCTATTCCTAATTTCCACACTAAATGATTCTACTTCATGATCTGCTAATGCCATGGGCTCGATTCTCTGTTTTGGAGACTAAGTCCCCACGCCGTTGTGAAAACTGTGGTCCTTTATGCCAGGAAAACTGGCGTCCAAAGACCACAGATTCCCCATTTTGCTGGGGGCTAGCAGGGAACCGTCATAGAGCTCCCAGCTCTAGCTGCCAATATAGCCCCCAACACTTCCGGGTCAGAAGCCGCGCATGCGCAAGGCGGAGGTGTGCAGCGGTGTGCCATCTCAAGAGTTAACGCCGCAATGACATGCGAACTGACCTGACAGGCCTCAACAGATGCAGCTGGTTTGAATAGATTGAGGAGCTCCTGGCTCCCCTTGGCCAGGTGGAGTTACAGGAGTGTTCGCAATGCTGGTGGGACTTGTCAACTCCAACCTGGGTTTTGCCACCCCTTGACTCCTCAGGTGCTCGACGTACTTTCTGATGGTCTTCCCATTGACATTGATCATATATGACATCAGCCCAACAAAGACACAACCGATCCTGCTGTTTGGACAACCTGGGTTAGTGCGCAGCCAATTCCAGCCCCACCTGACCTGGAGTCACAACACAAGTGAATTAACCAATAATTCTTAGAAAACTACCCAATGCCTTTGGCCCTTGGCTGCCCAATAATTACAATCACCAGGTTTATAAATGTAAACACAATTACTATTTATTAATAACAAGAGCTGCAGCAAAATATGCAGCAAATACAACTGTTTAATTCTTAAAACCCCACTTTAACTTTCCCCCTCCCCCACCCTTTACACACTTGCACACAACATAAACAATAATGAGGGGCTACAAAGCGAAGCCGAACAGTATCTCTGGCAGCAGCGCACCCCTCCCCGATGAACTCAATGCATCCTATGCTCGGTTCGAGCAGGTAACCCAGCAGCCCAGCGAGTGCCCCAGCAGCCCATAATTCACCCATACCCACCATCACAGCATCCAAAGTCAGATTAGCCTTCCTGAAAGTGAACCCTCGGAAGGCAACGGGCCCAGACGGGTTCCCTGGTCGTGCACTCAGAGCCTGCGCGGACCTGCTGGCAGAGGTATTCACGGACATCTTTAACCTGTCCCTACTCCACTCCGAGGTCCCCACCTGCTTCAAGAAGACCACCATCATACCGGTACCAAAGAAGAACCAGGCAACGTGCCTCAATGACTACCGACCAGTGGCCCTGACTTCAGTCGTAATGAAGTGCTTCGAGAGGTTGATCGTGAAGCGCATCACCTCCATACTCCCAGAACGCCTTGATCCACTGCAATTCGCATACCGCTGCAACCGGTCCACATCAGACACCATTTCCCTGGCCCTACACTCATCCCTAGAGCATCTCGAAAACAAGGATTCCTACATTAGACTCCTATTTATTGACTACAGCTCCGCCTTCAACACCATAATCCCAGCCAAGCTCATATCAAAGCTCCAAAACCTAGGACTTGGCTCCCCACTCTGCAACTGGATCCTCGACTTTCTGACCAACAGACCACAATCAGTAAGAATGAACAACAACACCTCCTCCACAATAGTCCTCAACACCGGCGCCCCACAAGGCTGCGTACTTAGCCCCCTACTCTACTCCCTGTACACACACAGCTGCGTGGCAAAACTTGGTTCCAACTCCATCTACAAGTTTGCTGACGATACGACCATAGTGGGCCGGATCTCGAATAACGACGAGTCAGAATACAGGAGGGAGATAGAGAACCTAGTGGAGTAGTGTCGCGACAACAATCTCTCCCTCAAGCAAAACTAAAGAGCTGGTAATTGACTTCAGGAAGCAAAGTACTTTTCACACCCCTGTCAGCATCAACGGGGCCGAGGTGGAGATGGTTTAGCAGTTTCAAATTCCTAGGGGTGCACATCTCCAAAAATCTGTCCTGGTCCACCCACGTCGACGCTACCACCAAGAAAGCACAACAGCGCCTATACTTCCTCAGGAAACTAAGGAAATTCGGCATGTCCACAGTGACTCTTACCAACTTTTACAGATGGACCATAGAAAGCATCCTATCGGGCTGCATCACAGCCTAGTATGGCAACTGCTCGGCCCAGGACCGCAAGAAACTTCAGAGAGTCGTGAACACCGCCCAGTCCATCACACGAACCTGCCTCCTATCCATTGACTCCATCTACACCTCCCGCTGCCTGGGGAAAGCGGGCAGTATAATCAAAGATCCCTCCCACCTGGCTTACTCACTCTTCCAACTTCTTCCATCGGGCAGGAGATACAGAAGTCTGAGAACACGCACGAACAGACTCAAAAACAGCTTCTTCCCCACTGTTACCAGACTCCTAAATGACCCTCTTATGGACTGACTTCATTAACACTACACCCTGTATGCTTCATCCGATGCCAGTGCTTATGTAGTTACATTGTATATGTTGTGTTGCTCTATTATGTATTTTCTTTTATTCCCTTTTCTTCTCATGTACTTAATGATCTGTTGAGCTGCTCGCAGAAAAATGCTTTTCACTGTACCTCAGTACACGTGACAATAAACAAATCCAATCCAATCCAATCCAAGACAGACAAGCACTGAGGGGAAGAAAAAAACAGAAGTAAAAGGGAAAATTAGTCTTTATTTCAGATAGTTGTTTCCAGTATCTTACTCCTCTTCAAACTCTACTTTCAGCCAGAGACTTTACTATAGATTCATTCAGGCCTCTGGAATTTCAGAAATACAGCAATCACAACCTTTCTGAAGAGATGATGTGGAGATGCCGGCGTTGGACTGGGGTGAGCACAGTACGAAGTCTTACAACACCAGGTTAAAGTCCAACAGGTTTGTTTCGATGTCACTAGCTTTCGGAGCGCTGCTCCTTCCTCAGGTGAATGAAGAGGTATGTTCCAGAAACATATATGTAGACAAATTCAAAGATGCCAAACAATGCTTGGAATGCGACCATTAGCAGGTGATTAAATCTTTACAGATCCAGAGATGGGGCAACCCCAGGTTAAAGAGGTGTGAATTGTGTCAAGCCAGGACAGTTGGTAGGATTTTGCAGGCCAGATGGTGGGGGGTGAATATAATGCGACATGAATCCCAGGTCCCGGTTGAGGCCGCACTCATGTGTGCGGAACTTGGCTATAAGTTTCTGCTCGGCGATTCTGCGTTGTTGCGCGTCCTGAAGGCCGCCTTGGAGAACGCTTACCCGGAGATCAGAGGCTGAATGCCCTTGACTGCTGAAGTGTTCCCCGACTGGAAGGGAACATTCCTGCCTGGTGATTGTCGCGCGATGTCCGTTCATTCGTTGTCGCAGCGTCTGCATGGTCTCACCATTGTACCACGCTTCGGGACATCCTTTCCTGCAGCGTATGAGGTAGACAACGTTGGCCGAGTCGCACGAGTATGTACCGCGTACCTGGTGGGTGGTGTTCTCACGTGTAATAGTGGTATCCATGTCGATGATCTGGCACGTCTTGCAGAGATTGCCATGGCAGGGTTGTGTGGTGTCGTGGTCACTGTTCTGAAGACTGGGTAGTTTGCTGCAAACAATTATTTGTTTGAGGTTGCGCGGTTGTTTGAAGGCAAGTAGTGGGGGTATGGGGATGACCTTGGCAAGATGTTCATCGTCATCAATGACGTGTTGAAGGCTGTGAAGAAGATGACATAGTTTCTCCGCTCCGGGGAAGTACTGGACGACGAAGGGTATTCTGTCGGTTGTGTCCCATGTTTGTCTTCTGAGGAGGTTGGTGCGGTTTTTCGCTGTGGCGCGTTGGAACTGTCGATCGATGAGTCGTACGAGGGCATCTTTCAACGTCTGTAGATGTCTGTTACGTTCCCCCTCGTCTGAGCAGATCCTGTGTATACGGAGAGCTTGTCCATAGGGGATGGCTTCTTTAATGTGTTTAGGGTGGAAGCTGGAGAAGTGGAGCATCGTGAGGTTATCCGTGGGTTTGCGGTAAAGCGAAGTGCTGAGGTGACTGTCCTTGATGGAGACGAGTGTGTCCAAGAATGCAACTGATTTTGGAGAGTAGTCCATGGTGAGTCTGATGGTTGGATGGAACTCATTTCTGAAGAGAGAGAGAGAGGGTCCTGGTTTTTGTTTGCAGCCAGTGATGGTTCTCCTGTAGATTCATACATTCAAATTCACTGCAGTTCCATAAATACAGCAGTAACAGCCTATCTGGAGAAAATATGGAGAGAGTCCTTGTCGCTGTCCTTCCAGGGGTCCAACTGAGCTCCTTGAAAATCATTCCACTGGGATAGGATCCCGGCACCACCTCTTACCAGGCAGAGTACGGCCTTCTGGGCCAATTCTTTGCCCCCCAACCAATCAATGAAACCGAGTCCCACGTCATCGCTCTCTCTGGTGCTAGAAAGTCTGAAGCTTAGCCCTGCTGCCTCACTGCGCCAAGGTCCCAGGTTCGATCCCGGCTCTGTGTCACTGTCCGTGTGGAGTTTGCACATTCTCCCAGTGTTTGCGTGGGTTTCGCCCCCACAACCCAAAGATGTGCAGGCTAGGTGGATTGGCCACGCTAAATTGCCCCTTAATTGGAAAATGAATTGGGTACTCTAAATTTTAAAAATAAGTCTGAAGCTCATGTTTAAACTGGCAGAGATTAGCAGAGTTTTCTCTCCTGCAACTTCTGAATTCCTCATTCCCTCTGCTGCTTGACTTAAAGATAAATTAATTGATTGATTGATTTGATTTATTGTCATGTGTACTGAGGTATAGTAAAAAGTATTGTTCTGCATTCAGTCCAGAAGGTCGTTCCATACATGAAAAACATAGGACATACGATAGATACACAATGTAAATACATAGACACAGGCAATGGATCAAGCAATTGGAGTTAGTACTTCCCAGTAGAGAAGATGCGTGGAGAGATTAGATCAATCCATAACAGGGTCATTCAGGAGTCTGGTAGCAGCAGGGAAGAAGCTGTTTTTGAATCTGTTAGTGTGTGTTCTCAGACTTTTGTATCTCCTGCCTGATGCAAGAGGTTGGAAGAGAGAATACTCCAGGTGGGAGGTGTCTTTGAATCTGCTGCCCGCTTTCTCAAGGCAGTGAGAGGTGTAGACAGAGTCAATGGATGGGAGTCGGTTTCACATGATGGACTAGGCTGTGTTCATGACTCTCTGTAGTTTCTTACTGTTTTAGGCCGAGCAGTTGCCATACAAGGCTGTGATGCAGTCAGATAGGATGCTTTCTATGATGCATTTATAAAAATTTAAGAGTCAATGTGGACGTGCCAAATTTCCTTAGTTTTGTGAGGTAGTATTGGCACTGTTGTGCTTTTTTGGTCATAGTGTCGACGTGGATGGACCAGGACCGATTGTTCATGATGTGCACACTGAGAAATTTGAAGCTGTCAACCATCTCCACCTCAGCACCATTGATGCAGACAGGGATGTGTGTGATACTTCGCTACCTGAAGTAAATGACCAGCTCCTTAGTTACACCATGCCTGGGATCTCTATCTCCCTCCTGTATTCTGACTCATCGTTGTTCAAAACCCGACCCACTATAGTCGTGTCATCAGCAAACCTGTAGATGGGGTTGGAGCTGAATTTTGGCACACAGTTGTGTGTATATAGGAAGTATAGTAGGGGCTAAGTACAAAGCCATGCAGGGACCGGTATTGAGGACTATCGTGGAGGAAGTTTTGTTGTTTATCCTTCTTGATTGTGGTCTATGAGTCAGGAAGTCAAGGATCTAGTTGCAGAGGGAGGAGCCAAGTCCTAGGTTTTTAAAAAAAACTTAACATAGAACATAGAACATAGAAAATACAGCACAGAACAGGCCCTTCGGCCCACGATGTTGTGCCGAACCTTTGTCCTAGATTAATCATAGATTATCATTGAATTTACAGTGCAGAAGGAGGCCATTCGGCCCTTTGAGTCTGCACCGGCTCTTGGAAAGAGCACCCTACCCAAACTCAACACCTTCACCCAACACCAAGGTCAATTTGGACATTAAGGGCAATTTATCATTGGCCAATTCACCTAACCTGCACATCTTTGGATTGTGGGAGGAAACCGGAGCACCCGGAGGAAACCCACGCAGACACGGGGAGGACGTGCAGACTCCGCACAGTCAGTGACCCAAGCCGGAATCGAACCTGGGACCCTGGAGCTGTGAAGCAATTGTGCTATCCAATTGGTTCAGACTCCAAGTCGTCCCGGGGGGGCCCGCTGCTATTTCTGCGGCCAGGTGAAACACCCCCGGCAGTGCTGCCCGGCCCGCGCAGCGATTTGCAAGAGCTGTGGGAAAAAGGGCCATTTCGCGGCTGTGTGCCGGTCCCGGGATGTCGCCACTGTCCCAGGAGAAGAAGCAGTCCTGCGCGTTTCTAACGCTCCCAACCCCAAAGTACCCAATTATTATTTTTTTTCCAATTAAGGGCAATTTAGCATGGCCAATCCACCTAATCTGCATATCTTTGGGTTGTGGGGGTGTGGTAGTATGCATTAGGGGTCATGTGGGACTGTGAAGCCGTGATGTCATTGGCTGACAGATCCCGGGTCCTGGTTGGCTGTTGACCTCTAGCTCCGCCCTGAAGGTGGAGTAGAAGAACCAGGAGTTCTCCCCCGCAGGCCAGTCTGTTACTGAACTGCGGGGAACAAGTCACGCTTAATAAAGCCTCATCGACTTCACCTCTATTCGTCTCTCGGGAGTCTTTGTGCGCTACAATTTATTAAGCGTGCTTAAAGGACTATGGAGCTCAGGATCATCCCGGAATGCCTGAGGATCAGCCCCCACGCAGTGAACTCAGCAGCAGTTTTTAAACACTGGTAGACTTGTTTCGAAGCATACCTCCGAACGGCCCCCGGCCGGGTCACAGAAGACCAGAAACTACAGGTCCTGCACTCGAGGGTAAGCCCGGAAATTTTCCCTCTCATCGAAGACGCAGTGGATTTCCAGACGGCGCTCGCAGCACTAAGGAGCATCTATGTTCGCCCAGTGAACCAGATCTACGCACGCTACCAACTCGCAATGAGACGGCAAAGTCCCGGAGAATCGCTGGACGAATTCTACGCCGCGCTGCTAATTTTGGGACGGGCCTGCAGCTGCCCGCCGGTAAACGCGATTGAACACACGAACATGTTGATGCGCGATGCTTTTGTGGCAGGTATGAACTCCCCCCAAATCCGCCAAAGACTTTTGGAAAAAGAGTCGCTGGGACTCTCAGAGGCACGGGCCCTTGCAGCCTCCCTGGATGTAGCCGCGCGAAACGCCCGCGCGTACGGCCCCGACCGCGCGGCAGCCCCTTGGGCTCCGTGGACCCCCGTCGCGACAAACCCCCCCCACTCCACAGGCTTGCGCGGTTCAGACTCCAAGTCGTCCCGGGGGGGGCCCGCTGCTATTTCTGCGGCCAGGTGAAACACCCCCGGCAGTGCTGCCCGGCCCGCGCAGCGATTTGCAAGAGCTGTGGGAAAAAGGGCCATTTCGCGGCTGTGTGCCGGTCCCGGGATGTCGCCACTGTCCCAGGAGAAGAAGCAGTCCTGCGCGTTTCTAACGCTCCCCAACCCCCCCAGCGCCCTATGTACGACCCGCAGGCGCAGCAATTTTGGGTCCCGGCCACCGCTGTCCCCGGAGAACAAGGAGTCCTGCGCGTTTCAAACGCTCCCCAACCCCCCCCCAGCGCCCCATGTGCGACCCGCAGGCGCCGCCATTTTGGGTCCCGGCCACCACGAGGGGAGGAGGGGTGCCGCCATCTTGGGACCCCCCAGCCCTGTGCGACTCATGGGGGCGGCCATTTTGTCCACCCCCGCCGCCATCTTGTGACCCCCCAGCCATGTGCGATGCATGGGGGTGGCCATTTTGTTCACCCCCGCCGCCATCTTGGACGGCAACAATGGACCCCAGCATCGACGCTTCAACGGGGTTCGAGGAAGACGCTGAAGCACTACGACCACGTCTGGCCTCAATGACGCTGGACCAAGCACGGCCCCGGACGCTCCAGACGACGACAACAACGGTGCTAATCAACGGACACGAGACACCATGCCTGGTCGACTCCGGGAGCACAGAAAGCTTCATCCACCCTGACACGGTAAGACGCTGTTTTTTGACCATCCGTCCCAGTGCGCAAAAGATTTCCCTAGCTGCAGGATCCCACTCCGTACAGATCAAAGGCTACTGCATAGTGACCCTAACGGTGCAAGGGAGGGAGTTTAAAAACTACAGGTTCTACGTCCTTCCCCAACTCTGCGCGCCCACATTACTGGGATTAGACTTCCAGTGCAACCTGCAGAGCCTAACTTTCAAACTCGGCGGCCCAATACCCCCACTCACTATCTGCGGACTCGCAACCCTCAAGGTTGAGCCCCCATCCTTGTTTGCAAACCTCACCCCGGATTGCAAACCCGTCGCCACTAGGAGCAGACGGTACAGCGCCCAGGACCGGACATTCATTTGGTCCGAAGTCCAGCGGCTATTGAAGGAAGGCATAATCCAGGCCAGCAATAGTCCCTGGAGAGCACAGGTGGTAGTAGTAAAGACAGGGGAGAAGCAAAGGATGGTCATAGACTATAGCCAGACCATCAACAGGTACACACAGCTAGATGCGTACCCTCTCCCCCGCATATCCGACATGGTCAATCGGATTGCCCAATATAAGGTCTTCTCCACCGTGGACCTCAAGTCCGCCTACCATCAGCTCCCCATCCGCCCAAGTGACCGCAAGTACACAGCCTTCGAGGCAGACGGGCGATTATACCACTTCCTAAGGGTCCCATTTGGCGTCACAAACGGGGTCTCGGTCTTCCAACGAGAGATGGACCGAATGGTTGATCAACACGGGTTGCAGGCCACGCTCCCGTATCTCGACAATGTAACCATCTGCGGCCACGATCAGCAGGACCACGACGCCAACCTCCAACAATTCCTCCAGACCGCTAAAGCCTTGAACCTCACATACAACGAGGACAAGTGCGTTTTTAGCACAAACCGGTTGGCCATCCTGGGATACGTAGTGCGCAATGGGATAATAGGCCCCGACCCCGAACGCATGCGCCCCCTCATGGAATTTCCCCTCCCGCACTGCTCAAAAGCCCTAAAACGCTGCCTGGGGTTCTTTTCATATTACGCCCAGTGGGTCCCCCAGTACGCAGACAAGGCCCGCCCCCTAATACAGACCACGACCTTCCCTCTGTCGACAGAGGCTTGCCAGGCCTTCAGCCGCATCAAAGCGGATATCGCAAAGGCCACGATGCGCGCCATCGACGAGTCCCTCCCCTTCCAGGTCGAGAGCGACGCCTCCGATGTAGCTCTAGCGGCCACCCTTAACCAAGCGGGCAGACCCGTGGCCTTCTTCTCCCGAACCCTCCACGCCTCAGAAATCCGCCACTCATCAGTGGAAAAGGAAGCCCAAGCCATAGTGGAAGCTGTGCGACATTGGAGGCATTACCTGGCCGGCAGGGGATTCACTCTCCTCACCGACCAACGGTCGGTAGCCTTCATGTTCGATAATGCACAGCGGGGCAAAATCAAAAATGACAAGATCTTAAGGTGGAGGATCGAGCTCTCCACCTTCAACTGCGAGATCTTGTACCGTCCCGGAAAGCTGAACGAGCCGTCCGATGCCCTATCCCGCGGCACATGTGCCAACACACAAATAGACCGTCTCCAAGCCCTCCACGAGGACCTCTGCCACCCGGGGGTCACTCGGTTCTACCATTTTATAAAGTCCCGCAACCTCCCCTACTCTGTGGAGGAGGTCCGTACAGTCACCAGGAACTGCCACATCTGCGCAGAGTGCAAACCGCACTTTTTCAGGCCAGATAGAGCGCACCTGATCAAGGCTTCCCGTCCCTTTGAACGCCTCAGTCTGGATTTCAAAGGGCCCCTCCCCTCCACCGACCGCAACACATACTTCCTGAACGTGGTGGACGAGTACTCCCGTTTCCCCTTCGCCATCCCCTGCTCTGACATGACAGCGGCCACAGTCATTAAAGCCCTTAACACCATATTCACGCTGTTCAGTTGCCCCGCATACGTCCATAGCGACACGGGGTCCTCCTTCATGAGTGACGAGCTGCGCCAGTTCCTGCTCAGCAAGGGTATAGCCTCGAGCAGGACGACCAGCTACAACCCCCGGGGGAACGTGCAAGTAGAGAGGGAGAACGGCACGGTCTGGAAGACCGTCCTACTGGCCCTACGGTCCAGGGATCTCCCAGTTTCACGGTGGCAGGAGGTCCTCCCGGACGCCCTCCACTCCATCCGGTCGCTACTGTGTACCACTACTAACCAAACGCCTCATGAGCGCCTCCTTGTCTTCCCCATGAAGTCCTCCTCTGGAACGTCGCTGCCGACCTGGCTGGCGGCCCCAGGACCCATCTTGCTCCGGAAACATGTGCCAGCGCACAAGTCGGACCTGTTGGTCGAGAGGGTTCACCTCCTCCACGCGAACCCGCAGTACGCCTACGTGGAGTGCCCCGACGGCCGACAGGACACGGTCTCCCTGCGAGATCTGGCGCCCGCCGGCAACACGCACACCCCCCCCGACACCTATCACCCCCTCCCTGCCACCGGCGCACCCCGCGACAGCCCCCTTCCCGGGGGAGGATCGGTCCTCCTCCCAGGTCCGACCAGAAGTGAAGCTGAAGCAGAAACCGTAAAGCTCCCGGAGGCGACAACACTGGAACAAGCACCACCACCACCAGGGCTGAGGCAATCGACAAGGACGACCAGACCGCCCGACCGACTTGTGGCAGCGGTGTAACACTAGAATGTTGTGGACTTTAACGAGAATTTTTTTACCTTTTTCCCTCTTACGAATACTGTAAATAGTTCAAAACAAAAAAAAAAATACCCTGTACATACTGTGATGACATGCAAAAGTTTTTCCTCCCAGGACCAGCCTTGTAAACCTCTACCACCATGCGAAGCACCACCCCGCCGGGTTCATTTTTAACAAGGGGTGAATGTGGTAGTATGCATTAGGGGTCATGTGGGACTGTGAAGCCGTGATGTCATTGGCTGACAGATCCCGGGTCCTGGTTGGCTGTTGACCTCTAGCTCCGCCCTGAAGGCGGAGTATAAGAACCAGGAGTTCTCCCCCGCAGGCCAGTCTGTTACTGAACTGCGGGGAACAAGTCGCGCTTAATAAAGCCTCATCGACTTCACCTCTATTCGTCTCTCGGGAGTCTTTGTGCGCTACAGGGGGTGAAACCCATGCAGACATGGGGAGAATGTGCAAACTCCATACGGACAGTGACCCAGGACCGGGATTCGAACCAGGGTCCTCAGTGCCGTGAGACAGCAGTGCTAACCACTGCTCCACCATGCTGCCCTTGTTTTGGGGTTTTGATATGAACATGGCTGGGATTATGGTGTTGAAGGCAGAAATATAGTCAATGAATAGGAGTCTGACGTAGGTGTTCTTGTTGTCAAGATGCTCCAAGGATGAGTGTAGGACCAGGGAGATGGCACCTGCTGTGGACCTGTTGTAGCGGTATGCAAATTGCAGTCAATCAAGGTATTCTGGGATTATGGAGTTGTTGTGTCTCATGACCAACCTCTCGAAGCACTTTATAATTATAGATGTCAAGGCCACCGGATGGTAGTCATTGAGGCACGTTGCCTGGTTCTTCTTTGGCACCGGTATGATGGTGGTCTTCTTGAAGCAGGTGGGAATCTCGGAATAGAGTAGAGAGAGGTTGAAGATGTCCATGACCACACCTGCCAGGTGGTCCATGCAGATCTGAGTGCATGACCATTGACTCCGTCGGGACTGTTTGCTTTCTGAGGGTTCACTATCAAGAAGGCCGATCTGACTTGAGAAGCTGTGACGGTGGGTGTGGGTGTGTTCGGGGCTGTTGGGGCAGTTGACAGCGGTTTGTTGGTTTTCTGCTCAAAACGAGCATAGAATGCATTGAGTTCATCGGGGAGTGGTGGCCAATAATGCTGTTGGCCAATAATGTTGTTTAAGCCATGCAACAACCAAAGAGGGTCCGTGTCATTAGTCTGTGACACTAGCTTAGTCTGGTATTATCTCCTGGCATCCCTGTTGGCTTTGCAGAGGTCATACCTGGATTTCTTGTAAAGGTCAGGGTCGCCTGCCTTGAATGCCTCAGACCTGGCTTTCAGTAGGGAGTGAATGTCCTGATTAAACCATGTTTTCCAGTTGGGAGACATATGTACTACCTTCTTTGGCACGCAATCTTCTACACACTTGCTGATGAAGTCTGTGTTGATGGTGGCATACTGGTTTAGGTTGGCCGCTAGATTCTTGAATATGGACCAGTCCACTGACTCCAAGGAGTCGTGTAGGAGCTCCTTTGTTACCTTGGACCAGGATTGCACGACCTTCTTTACCAGATTCTCCCGCTTAAGTTTCTGCTTGTATGCTAGGAAAAGGAGCACCGATTTATGATCAAGTTTTTGTTAGTGTGGTCGGGGATGGATCGGTAGGAGCCCTTGATGTTTGTGTAGCAGTCATCAAGGATGTTGGCGACAGGAGATGTGTTGGCGGAATTCTGGCAGTGCGCTCTTGAGGTTGGCCTGGTTGAAACCCCACTATGGTCACAGAAGCCCTGGTGTCATCTTCCATTTTATGCGGTTTGCCGTTTATGCTTAAGACAATTTCAATTGGGGCCATCTTATTCAATTAGACTGCTTCAACCAATACTTTGAATGCTTTTCTTCAGAGCTCTTCTCCACTATGTTCAGTGACAATGTGGACTGCTGCTGCTGTTGTTTTTTTTCTGCATTGGCATGCTTTGTCTAGATGCTTGAATGTGCCCCCTTCGGTGCATTGGAAGTGCACAAACTCCAGAACATGACAGGTCTCCTGGGGATGGTCTGCCCCGCAATGATAACAGTCTACCTCTGACTTGGGTTGATGCCCCATTTCTTCTTCCAGTCCTTTGACTCTATGTGTTGAGGAATCTATGTGTTGAGCCAGAGGAAATGGGCGAGGTACTAAATGAGTACATTGCATCAGCATTCACCAAAGTAAAGGACTTTGTGGAAGATGATTCTTGGGTAGGGTGTGTGGACAGTTTGGGTCATGTTGACATCGAAAAGGAGGAGGTATTGGGTCTTTTAAAAGATATTAACGTTGATAAGTTTCCCGTGCCAGATAGGATTTACCCCAGAATACTGAGGGAAGCAAGGGAGGAAATTGCTGGGGCCTTGACTGACATCTTTGTATCCTAATTGGCGACAGGTGAGATTCCAGAGGACTGGAGAATAGCTAATTTGGCACCGCTGTTTAAGAAGGGTAGCAGGGATAATCCTGGATACTATAGGCTGGTGAGCCTCACCTCGGTAGTAGGTAAATTATTGAAGAGAATTCTCAGGGACAGGATTTATACCCATTTGGGAACACATGGACTCTTAGCAATAGACAGCATGGTTTTGTGAAGGGAAGGTCATGTCTCCAACTTTATCGAGTTTTTTGAGGAGCTGACAAAGATGATTGATGGGGGGTGGGTGGTGGATGTTGTTTACATGGAGTTCAGTAAAGCCTTTGACAAGGTGCCTCATGGCAGACTGGTACAAAAGGTGAAGTGACACGGGATCAGAGGTGAGGTGGCAAGATGAATACAGAACTGGCTCGGTCACAGAAGGCAAAGGATAGATGTAGAGGGTGTTTTTCTGAATGGAAGGTTGTGACTAGTGGTGTTTCACAGGGATCTGTGCTGGGGCCTCTGTTGTTTGTAGTGTACATAAACAATTTGGAGGAAAATGTAGCTGCTCTGATTAGTAAGTTCGAGGATGGCATCAAGGTTGGTGGAGTGGCAGACAGTGTTGAGGATTGTCAGAGGATACAGCAGGACATGGACAGATTGGAGACTTGGGCAGAGAAATGATAAACTGAGTTTAATCCGGACACATGTGAGGTAATGCATTTTGGTCTAACATAGGGGGAAATATACCGTAAATGGCAAAACTCTTATGAATATAGAAAGCCAGAGAGTTTTGGGCATGCATGTACACAGATCTTTGAAAGTGGCAACACAAGTGGACAAGGTAGTCAAGAAAGCATACTGAATGCTTGCCTTCATTGGACGGGGCATTGAGTATAAAAACTGGCATATCATGCTTCAGTTGTAGAGAACATTGGTAAGGCTGCACTTGGAAAATTGCGCATAATTATGGTCGCCACACTACCAGAAGGATGTGGAGGCTTTGGAGAGGATGCAGAGGAGGTGTACCAGGGTGTTGCCTGGTCTGGAGGGTGTTAGCTCTGCGGAGAGGCTGAATAGACTTGGACTGTCTTCATTAGAAAGATGGAGGTTCAGGAGTGACCTGATGGAGGTTTACAGGATTATGAAGGGCATGGATAGAGTGGATGGGCAGTCATTCTTTCCAAGGGTGGAGGGGTCAGTCACCAGGCAGCATAGGTTTAAGGTCCGTAGGGCAAAGTTTAGAGGAGATGTGCAAGGCAGATTTTTTTACGCAAAGGGTGGTGGGTGCCTGGAACGCATTGCCAGGGGAGGTTGTGGAAGCAGATACGTTAACAGCGTACAAAAGGCATCTTGACAAACACATGGATAGGATGCGTCTAGAGGGATACGGCACAAGGAAGTACTGAGGGTTTTGGCCAAGGTTGGTATCATGACCGGTACAGGCTTGGAGGGCCGAAGGGCCTGTTTCTGTGCTGCATTGTTCTTTGTCCTTTGATCTGGTCCCGAGGACAGTGTCTGGTTCTTCGCTATGCCTGTTGATCCTGCCACGGACCTTGTGGCGTTGGGGCTCAGTGGTGCAATTTGAAAGCATTCCGTCCCCTGTGCTATCTCGATCGCTGTTTCTAATTTTATCGTGGTTTCAGCCAGGAGCTTCTTCAAGATATTACGGTCATGGATCCCACAAACCAGCCGGTCATGCAGCATGTCACTAAGGGTGGTCCTGAATTCACAGTGCTCAGCAAGCTGGTGAAGCCTGGCTATGAAGCTGAGACACACTCTTCATGGTCCTCACCTCAGAATTAAACTTTGAGGCCATAATTTTCCGTTTAGGAGACTATGGACGTGATCCTCCGGCCACTCTGCACCGGAAAAGCATCTTGCCGTGGTGCAGCATGGCCGGTGAAAGCCGGGTGACCCCGCTCCCGGGATCTATCAGGCTCACAACGCCTCGCGAGATTCAACGCAATCTCGCGAGACATTGTAAGGCGAACCCTGCCCACAATAGGCGAGATCACTTTTAGCAAACCTGCATATTAGAGCGAGGCAGTGAGGCCTTACGCTAATGTGCAGATTCCTGAAGTACCTGAGGCATTGGGATTCAGCACCTTCACCTCGCAGACCTCGGGCAAGCGCCTTTGGTACTGGTCCCCACAAACAGGGACCAGTTGGAACGGAACTCGTGGGCGTCTCCAAGGAGATCAGAGGCGATTTGGGATGCAGCTAATGGCGCAATTCTCCCAACAAATTACTAAGGGCCATATTGCGTGAGTTTGGCCCTGATCTCTAAGTGAGCTTGAAGGTCCCGCACACCCACCCCTGACATGGACATCAATCCTCCCCCCCACCACCACCAATGGGCACACCCTGCTATGGGGTCACCGAGACCCCAACCTTTCAGCCCTCCCCCGCCTTTTCAGAAACCCCGGGCGTCATTCTCCGACCCCCCAGAGGGTCGGAGAATGGCCGTTGGCCGCCGTGAATCCCGCCCCCGCCGGTTGCCAAAGTCTCCGAAGGGAGAAAGGTCGGCGGGGCGTTAATGGCGCCGCTGCCGCGGAGAATGTCACGGGTCTGTGCAAGGCAGCCGATTTTCGGCCTGCCGATATTCTCCCTTCCGGATGGGCCGAAGTCCCGTCGACGTGATGACCGTCCACGTCGACGTGAATCAAACCTCATTTTCATCGGCGTGACCCGGTGCTCCAGGCTCACGCCGACCAGCGTGGAGGTGAGTGACGGCCTGGGGGGTTGGCTCTGGGCAGGCAATGGCGTGGCCGCAGTCTGATTGCGTGAGGAGAGGTGTGTCTCGGGTTGTGTGTGTGTGTGTGTGCGGCGGGGGGGGGGTTAGAGTAGGCTGGGCTCCGCGGGAGTGCCGGGAGGGGGTCCGTGCCGGGGTGGAGGTTTGGGGGGGGTCCGTGCCGTGCCGGGGTGGAGGTTGGGGGGGGGTCCGTGCTGGGGTGGAGGTTGGGGGGGGGTCCGTGCCGTGCCGGGTGGAGGTTGGGGGGGGGTCCGTGCTGGGGTGGAGGTTGGGGGGGGGTCCGTGCCGTGCCGGGGTGGAGGTTGGGGGGGGGGTCCGTGCTGGGGTGGAGATTGGGGGGGGGGGTCCGTGCCGGGGTGGAGGTTGGGGGTTGGGGGGGGTCCGTGCTGGGGTGGAGGTGGGGGGGGTCCGTGCTGGGGTGGAGGTTGGGGGGGGTCCGTGCCGTGCCGGGGTGGAGGTTGGGGGTTGGGGGGGGGGGTCCGTGTGCTGGGGTGGAGGTTGGGGGGGGTCCGTGTCGGGGTGGAGGTTCGGGGGGGTTCCGTGCTGAGGTGGAGGTTGGGGGGGTCCGTGCCGTGCCGGGGTGGAGGTTGGGGGGGGGGGTCCGTGCTGGGGTGGAGGTTGGGGGGGGGGTCCGTGCCGGGGTGGAGGTTGGGGGTTGGGGGGGGTCCGTGCTGGGGTGGAGGTTGGGGGGGTCCGTGCCGGGGTGGAGGTTGGGGGGGGGTCCGTGCTGGGGTGGAGGTTGGGGGGGTCCGTGCCGTGCCGGGGTGGAGGTTGGGGGTTGGGGGGGGGTCCGTGCTAGGGTGGAGGTTGGGGGGGGGGGGGTCCGTGCCCGGGGTGGAGGTTGGGGGTTGGGGGGGGGTCCGTGCTGGGGTGGAGGTTGGGGGGGGTGTCCGTGCTGGGGTGGAGGTTGGGGGGGGTCCGTGCCGGGGTGGAGGTTGGGGGTTGGGGGGGGGGGGTCCGTGCTGGGGTGGAGGTTGGGGGGGGTCCGTGCCGAGGAGGGGGATGGGAGGGCAAGTGAGTTGGTCCACCTGGCCAGGTGCCAGCCTCCAACAGTTGGACCCATGCGGTCCATGCCACCTGGCTGAGGGGAGGAGGGGATATGGGCAATGATGACATGTCGTCGTTCCCTTCCTCCCCACCAGGCCGTCATGTTTTCAGTTCATCCAGCGATGTTGGCCGCCGTGGTGGCAGCCGCTCATGTCTATGTTGCCCTGGATGAGGAGGAGGAGGAGCGTGCCAGAGAGGCGGCGCAGGCTGCCGCAGAGGGGCAGGCGGCAGCCGCCCAGGCTGGAGGGACACCTGACCGACTGGACGAGGAGTGGGAGGAGGACATCGCGGCCCCACGGCAACGGAGGCACCCGAGGGCGCCCCGTGTGTACCTGCCCCGGCAGTCATACCAGGACCTCACGGACCGGGAATGCAGGAGCAGACTCCGGATGAGCCGGGAAACCGTGGCACACATCTGCCACCTGCTGGCACACCTGTCACCGCGTGGCACTGGCGGGGGACACCCTCTCCCCGTGTCCGTCAAGGTTACGGTGGCCCTGAACTTTTATGCAACGGGGTCACTCCAGGCACCGAGTGGGGACCTGTCCGGCATATCGCAGACATCGGTGCACCGGTGCATCCGGGCAGTGACAGATGCCCTATATGCATTGGCGCACCGCTACATCCGCTTCCCCGTGGACCGGGCCAGCCAAGATGCCCGGGTCGTGGGCTTCTCTGCCGTTGCCGGGTTCCCCATGGTCCAGGGCGCGATCGATGGGATGCACGTCGCCGTGCGGCCACCTGCAGATAACAGGGCCGTGTTCACTAATAGGAAGGGGACCTATTCGATGAACATACAGGTGGTCTGCGACCACCGCATGATGATCCTGCACGTCTGCGCCCGTCACCCAGGCAGTGTACACGACTCATTCGTGTTGTCGCGGTCATCCATCCCCGGCATGTACGAGGGACGCCATCCCCGGCTGAGGGGCTGGTTGCTGGGCGACAGGGGCTACCCATTGCGATCGTGGTTGATGACCTCCAGTAACGGTCAGATAGGGTCGGCCGCATCATTGTGGTGTGCTGCGTCCTGCACAACATAGCCCAGCAGAGGGGCGATGTGCCGCAGGCAGAGGAGGGCGGAGTGGAGGAGCAGCAGGAAGAGGCCAAGTCCTCCCCAGATGAGGGTGATGGGGGCAATGGTCAGGGCAGACGGGGTAGACACAGGCGGGTGGCTGTCCACTGTTACCGGCTGGCCCAGCGGGCACGGGACAGACTGATAGACGCCCGCTTCACTGACTAGATGGGCGTGGGAATCGGGTAGTATGGCCACAGACCGCACACCATGGCAACAGCCGACCACCCCCACCCCCCACCCATCCACCCACCCAGCACCCTCACTCCCCTCCCCAACCCCGCCCACCCCACCCGCATGCACACCCCCCCCCCCCCCCCCCCCCCCCCATTGCCGATCCACCTGCGGCACAACGGGCCGGGCTCACACAGTTGCGCGTGGACGCGTGTCTATCGCAGGCCATGGAGGATGATGACAACCCGCCCTGCGATGAGCTCCTGGCTCTACATCGTTGGACTATGTCTGACCCATGGCCACAGTACCACCATCCACCCGGACCATCCCTGCATGCGGCTGTGACACTGCAGCGCACGGTCCCGTCCTCTGCCCGGGGGATGTTGATGGCGGCCCAGGGGGAAGGGGGCAGACTCACCTGAGGCTGAGGTAAGACCACCCCTCACACACACACTTGCGCTCAACGTACATGACACCCCCGCACACTTTGGACAGAGCACAAAGGCAGCTTCGGGAGGTGTAACATTGACTTTAATAACCAAAGGAGTTCATGCACGTGCCCTAGCCCCTAAAACTCATCTGTGCCCTGCACCCGTGCCAACTTACTCAGTGTCTAATTGTTTGGCCTTACGGGCCCTTTGACTACGTCTACGTAGTTCCCCAGACGGTACAGCAGAACTGGAGGTGGACTCCTGTGATTCCTGCCCTCTGACACTGGATCCCTTTGGCGGCCGTTTCCTGGGGCGTCCTGGCCTAGATGGGCCAGGCTGCGGCCCGGGCGACTGGGATGGCGAGCTGCCAGCCTGTCCTGCCCGTTGCTCACCCGATGCACCTGGGACGTTAGGGGGGGAGTCCGAGATGTCGCGGTGTACTGGGACCTCCCCTACAGAGGGAGCCGGGACGGACCACACCACCTCCTCCTCCTTCGGGGTGCCCGATGGCCCCCAGGCCTCTACATGGGTGGGGGATGCGAACGGACTGGCCATCCGACGCCCCCCCGACATCTGGCGCTGCCAGTCCTGGAGGCCCGTGCTGGTATCGACAGGGGTCTGCAGGTTTGCAGCCATGGAGCCCAGGGGGTTGGTAAACCCTGTCTGTGACAGTGCGACGCCGGCTCGCACATGGCCACTGGCGCCGATGCCCTCAGCGATGGCCTGCAGAGACTGGGTCATGGCCTGCTGAGACTGGGCCATGGCCTGCAGAGACTGGGCTATGGCGTTGAGCGCCTCTGCCATCTGGCGCTGGCACTGGCTCATGGCCTCCTGTGAGAGGGCAGCCATTTCCTGGGCCACAGACGCTGCCTGCACGGAAGGCCCCAGGCCTCGCAAACCGTTCCCCATGTCTGACACCGTCGCACCCATTGCCTCCACCGCGGACGCCACCCGTGCGGTGTCAGCCTGGGTGGCACGCATGACCGGGACCACTCCCAGCTCCTGGACGCGGGTGGACTCCTCCACCTGCGACCGCAGCCGCCGCAAGCCACCCGTCACCCTATTCGCTCGTCTCCGTGTCGGTGGTTGCATCGGATCTATGTGTGGGTGTGGTAACTGCAGGAACCCGGGATCCATCTGGGCGGCAGATGTTCGCTTGGCCTGGGCTGCCCTCCGACCGCCCGGTCCCTCTGCTGCTCCTACCTCCACCTGCTGTACCGGGACGGCTGTGTTGTGCGCACCAGTGAGTGTACCAGACGCCTCATCACTAAAGTGCCCAACCGTGGTGAGTGTTTCTGCGATGGTGGAGGGTGTTGGTGACAGCAGTGGCGTTGTGTCGTGCTCTTCGTCCCACTCTGAGTCCATGGCACTTTGGGGTGGGGGTTCGTCTCCACCCATCCACTCTGAGTCACTGTCCGGTATTTCGTCTTCCTGGGTAGTGCTGTCCCGGGTAGGGGTGTCCTGGGTAGTGCTGTCCCGGGTAGGGGTGTCCTGGGTAGTGGTGTCCTGGGTAGTGGTGTCCTGGGTAGTGGTGTCCTGGGTAGTGGTGTCCTGGGTAGTGGTGTTTTGGCTCGGATGTGACGGGGGCCTGTGGCTGCCCCCCTCGTCGCCGGGTGGTCGCTCCCGCACGTGACGGGGGTGTCGTCTCCCTGTTGCTCCAGGTCTCTCCGTCTCTCGTGGTGTGCGAGGGGCATCCTGCGGGCGTCGCATGCTGGAGGGTCCGGGTCTCTCCGTCTCCCGTGGTCTCCGAGGGGCATCCTACGGGCGTCGCATGCTGGAGGGTCCGGGTCTCTCCGTCCCCCGTGGTCTCCGAGGGGCATCCTGCGGGCGTCGCATGCTGGAGGGTGCGGGTCTCTCCGTCTCCTGTGGTCTCCGAGGGGCATCCTGCGGGAGTCGCATGCTGGAGGGTGCGGGTCTCTCCGTCTCCCGTGGTCTCCGAGGGGCATCCTGCGGGCGTCGCATGCTGGAGGGTGCGGGTCTCTCCGTCTCCTGTGGTCTCCGAGGGGCATCCTGCGGGCGGTGTGCATCTGCGGGGATGGGTGCCTGGACGTTTGGTCCTGCGATACACAATGAAGCATGCATGGTTAGACATCAGGCAGTGATCAGGTGATACGGGGGAGGGGGATATAGGGGAGGGGGGATATGGGGACGGGCTGTCGGTGGCTCACTCGCTAGTACGCCCCCGACCTCTGCATCAGCAACCTTCTGGTCCTCAGGTCCGCCAGCCAGTTCCAGGGCCCTTTCCTCGTGTACGGTCAGTGGCCTCTCATCAGCGGGCCGTCCTCCAGTCCTCACATGCTCCCTATTGTTGTGTGCGCGCTTCTCCTGTGGGGGGGGGGGGGGGCAGGGGTAAAAGGCAACAGTGTTAGGCAGGTATATGAATGCACGCCATCGGTTGCGCGTGCATTGCAGAGGTTAAGGTTAGGGCTGGATTCACTTGGCGATATGGGGGAGGGGGGGAAATGGGGGAGGGGGGACATGGGGGATATGGGGGAGGGGGGATATGGGGGAGGGGGGATATGGGGGATATGGGGGATATGGGGGGGATATGGGGGAGGGGGGATATGGGGGAGGGGGTATATGGGGGAGGGGGGGATATGGGGAGGGGGGGATATGGGGGAGGCTCACCCTGCCTGCTCTGACGAGGTTGTTCACCTTCTTGTGGCACTGGGTGCCTGTCCGTGGTGTCAGGGCCACAGCGGTGACGGCCTCAGCCACTTCCCTCCACAGACGCCGGCTGTGGCGTGGGGCAACTCTGCGGCCGTGCCCGGGATACAGGGCGTCCCTCCTCTGCTCCACCGCGTCCAGGAGCGCCTCCACATCGCGTGACTCGAACCTCGGGGCTGAGCGACGGCCAGCCATCCAGTCGGGTGTTGCGGTCGGGTGTTGCGGTCGGGTGGCGGGGAGCAGCGCGGCCTTATGAGCCGCCACGCCGTGCAGCGCGTATGATGCTGCACGGCGTGAACCACTGCACAAGCGCGGATCCCGTTACGTCGCTGCTAGCCCATTTCGGGCCGGAGACTATCGACCCATTTTTCCGACGTGACGCAAGTCGGATTTGCGCCGTTTTTTGCGCCGATCGGCGGACTTTCCGCCGATAACGGAGAATTTCGCCCCCCCTTCATGACACACCTTTATACCCGCTTCACCCTTCCACTTATACTAACGCCCCTTTACCCCCATTTTTATGGGAATGGCCTCCTAGGGCCATGACCCTTGGCAGCGCCAACCTGGCCTCACTGGCTGGTACTGGCCCCCTTACAATGCCATACTGGCACTACCAGGGTCCAGGCTGGCACTGCCAATGTGCCCAGGGGAGTGCCCTGCCTGTCCCCGGAGTCGCTACCATGCCTGGTCTCTACTTGTGGAGCAGTACGACTCGGCACCCGAGTGAGGCCTTGATGGTGTGGCCAGTGATTTTCGGGAACATCAATCCGGCCATGCACATTTAAATGAGCCGAAGGGTTCATTCATTGTCGGGTGTCACGGTGTCACAGTGGTTAGTACTGCTGCCTCACAGCGCCGGGGAACTGGGTTCAATTCTGGCCTCTGATGACTGTCTGCGTGGAGTTTGCACGTTCCACCCATGTCTGCATGGGTTTCCTCCTGTTTCCTCCCACAGTCACAAAGATGTGCAGGTTAGGTGGATTGGCTATGCTAAATTGCCCCTTAATGTCCAAAGTTTATGTGTGGGGGTTACTGGGTTATGGGTATAAGGTGAGGGCCTGACCCAGGGCGTGGGGTTCTTTCGGAGGGTCGATGTAGATCCGATGGGCCAAATGGCCTCCTTCTGCACTGTAAGGATTCTATGATTCTATGATTTAAATATCATTACCTTGATCACGCTAAGCAAGGGAATGAGTTAGATTGTGCTGGACGTTGCAGGTCGGGTGACTCATGCACTGTTTTGCACCTGGCGCTGGGCCCGTTTTGGGGCCTCTCGCGCGATGCTCCTGGTACAACTGGATTGGCGCCGTGTGCAACGTAATGGGAAAAACGCGCCCAACGTGTTCCCACTGGACTGAAGAGCGTGCGATTTGCACTTCTTTCGGGGTCTCTATTCGGTAAGCGGGTCAGAACATGCAAATGGGACAGCACTCTGCCGGTGGGAATTGAGAGCAATTCCCAGCTCCGTGGGTGTTGTGACCACTGGGCCCGGAATTAGCACCAAAGAGCCTGTTAGCTGGAGTTGTTTTTAAGCGCCATACTTACTGCACACTCAGCCACAAGGATGGCTCACAGAAGACCTGCCACCCAAGTTCGGGAGTCAGAGGTGGACACACAGCTCCATGCCAGTGAGGAGAGGAGGGAACACCCTCCTCCCCAGGGTGGGCCGCAGACTCAAGCCTTCACTCCTGAACAGCACCTTGGAGGAGGTGCCAGCCTCACCAGGAGATGTCAGCTAGTGATGTGAAAAGGTGGGGGTCACTTGTGAGACCTCTGCCCTGAGGACGGCAGAGAACCAGGGAGGGTGCCGAAGGCCACAGTGCAAGTTTGGTTGGGTTGATCTTTGCTGATTGCTTGCTTCTTCTGCAGTGGGGCAGCACCTCTGAGGACTGCCAGCACCTGGTGGGACAGTAATTGAGCTTGGTCACAATCAACCCCTTGAAGAAACAGCTGGGATATCAGGGTGTCCAAAGTGTGGGCTCCCAGATGACCAGAGAGTCTCTGAGCATTCACAGGACACAGGGAGCACTCAGCAGTGTGAGCAGCTAGGAGCCTGTAAGTAGCACCTGAGCAATCCGTTCAAATCACATACTGCAGCAATGGAGGTCTGAGCCAGCCCAATCCCAAGGGGGATACCCCGAATCCACTGATTGGCACCAAGTTGTTTCCCCGCTCCTGCCCCGGCTCAGGCAGCCAACTCCACCAGCGAGCCCAACAATATTTGAGGCTTTTACAGAGTTTGTTTTAGCCTCCTGCTCCCTTCCACAGCCATGGTGACCAGGCCCCGCTTGTTGGATTGGATTGGAGTTATTTATTGTCACATGTACTGAGGTACAGCGAAAAGTATTTTTCTGCGAGCAGCTCAAACAGATAATTTAGTGCATGAAAAGAAAAGAAAATACGTAATAGGGTACACAGCGTAAATATATAGACACCGGCATCAGGTGAAGCATACAGGGTGTAGTGTTAATGAGGTCAGTCCATAAGAGGGTTGTTTACGAGTCTGGTGACAGCGGGGAAGAAGCTGTTTTTGAATTTGGTAGTGCGTGTTCTCAGACTTTTGTTTCTCCTGCCTGATGGAAGAAGTTGGAAGAGTGAGTGAGCCGGGTGGGAGGGATCTTTGATTATGCTGCCCGCTTTCCCAAGGCAGCGAGAAGGGTAGATAGAGTCAATGGATAGGAGGCGGGTTTGTGTGATAGACTGGGCTGTGTTTACAACTCTGAAGTTTCTTACAGTCTTGGGCCGAGCAGTTGCCATACCAGGCTGTGATGCTTTCTATGGTGTACCTGTAAAAGTTGGTAAGAGTCAGTGTGGACATGAATTTCCTTAGTTTCCTGAGGAAGTACAGGCGCTGTTGTGCTTTCTTGGTGGGAGCATCGACGTGGGTGGACCAGGACAGATCTTTGGTGATGTGTACACCTAGGAATTTGAAGCTGTCAACCATCTCCACCTTGGCCTATTGATGCAAACAGGGGTGTGTACAGTACTTTGCTTCCTGAAGTCTTATAAATACTTGCACTAATTTGCACCCACGATATTTCTGTCTAAGAGGGGCAGAGCATTGCAGATGGGTAGAGCATGACGCGGTTAAGCCATTAATGATATTAAAATCCATGCAAATAACAGCTTTGCATGGATTCACCGGTGCGGGGCACAAACTTCGATATTGCCACCAGCGAGGAACTGAAGTATGGCATCTGAATCGGTGCTAGGTGCAAACCGTGGGCTGGACTCTATGATTGCCAACGGCAAAATTGCATTCGGCGATTGGCCGGAGAATCCGATTTTACGCCAAAATCGGGGGGCGCTGCCGTTTTTTGGATGCTACGCCCCGTCAAAAAGGCATCATCGCTGAGTACGCTGCACGCCCTTGGGCTGGCCTCAGGACGTCACCGGAGGCCCTCCCCCGATGCTCCACCCCCGAAGGGCCGACTTACCGACGGCGTGGGGTGTATGTCCACAGTTTTCGGGGACCTCGCGTGGTGGCTGCGGACTGTTTCGGGGTGGGGGGGGGGGCGTCCACTAGGCAGGAGGGGGGGCTTCGGCAGGGGCTAGGGTTACTGGTGCGGGGTGGTCTGGGGGTGGCGAGGAGGGTTACAGGGGGGGCACTATCTGGCAGGCCGGGTCCGCACACGGCTAAACACAAGCTCCGGACACAGCCTCAATATCGGAGAATCCAGCCCTGTATTTTTTCCATTCCGCACAATTCTCCACCCGATCGCGATTCTCGCTTCAGGTGTCGTGAAGCAGTGAATCCAGCCAGATAATGTTGGAGAAAAATCGAGGGCCTTGGGTTGAAATATTGTTTGACTAATTTCACTATCTGGTCACAGGTCTTTGAGTCAGGGGCCTCCAGGGACATGATGTTCTTAATCAAATTGTACGTTTGGGGCCCGCAAACTGTCAGAAGTATCATCTTCTGCTTGTTCTCGCCTGTGATCTTGTTCACGGTACAGAAATAGCAGAGCCGTCGGATGTACTGACACCGATTTTCAAATGGGTCGAGTTTACTAATGAGAGACATTTTCATTCATGGTTTAAATGATTCCCGACCCTTCGGTACTTCTCTACTTTCTCAACAGCTCCTGCCTCCCCCCCCCTCATTTCACGTCTGTCAACTGTGATCGAAAACATTTACCTTGTCGCCAATGTGGTGGCTCGAAATACACACTGGAGGCTTCCAATAGTTAACAAAGTGGTTTATTGATGAAGGGCAAAAGCAATTAAGTAACAGGCACTGAACACTATGCAACAGGTCTTAGCACTTCGCTCCAGGGTTCACACTGCCCAGTGTCCTGCTACCAGGGCCCCACGCAAAATCCCTATTAGCCGGAGTTCACGCGCTCCCCTCGATTGGCCCTAAGCTGGTCATGTGGTCTGTGGAGCCAGCCCCCTTAGAAGGGCTCACTACTGCAGATTTCCACAGTCAAACAGGGAGGATCGAAGCTGCTCTGGTAGTAGAGTCTCAGCTCCGCCATCTTGTAACCTGAACCTATGGCGCAGTCGAAAATGAATCTATGAAAACACAGTGGTGGGGAGGGCTCTTACACTTTCTGGGAGGAGTGGATTACTGCATTGGTGAGCTGACTTGAACAACACCCAACTGATATCAGTATTTCCAAACGATGAGGAGTACACAGCTGAGACATGATAGGAGCATTTTAATAACAATAGACGTAATCAGGCGCCTTGATTTGTAAGTTGCATTCATGCAAGATTAATTCCGATTGGTGGCACAAATCGATGTCCTGGCAATAAATCCTTATCTCAAGCGTAGAAATTTCCCAGAGAAACAATTAATTCAAACCCAAAGATGTCGACACCAGGCTCACCAAAGAGAGGAGCTTGACCCTGATGAACAAGGGGCAGCAGGGCCCCCTCTGAACCCAGATAATGAAGCTCATAGCACCACTGAACGGAGGCGGTGCTCAAGACCGAAGGTGTACAGAAAACGCATGGCATTCCTCCAGATGAGTGAAAAGCAGTGTTGGCAACATCTCCACAAGTCCAGGCACTTGATGGGTCACATCTGCCACACTCTCCAGGAATTGATGCTGTTGGGAGGCCATCCGTTACCAGTGGCCCTTAAAGCCACCGCAGCTCTTAACTTCTGTGCAAGTGGCTCCTTCCAGGCTTCCACTCACAAGTGCATGGAGGAAGTGACAGACACCCTCTTTCTCAAGGCGCACAATTCCATGCACCTCACCAGGTAGCCTGAGCATTGTTGTTTAAAATTCCCAGAGGTGCATGGTGCCATTAACTGCACTCACCTGACTGTGAGAGCTCCCTGGCAAGAACCAATGCAATACTTTAACAGGAAAAGGTTCCATTCACTCAATGTACAGCTGACCAGAAAGAGCCCGACATGAAACAGAAGGAGACCATGAGAGAACTCACCACCAAGCTCAGCAGGTCCGACAGTCAGAGTATACCATGCTGTGGACATACATTCAGTGGGAGGGGGGTGGGGGGGGTGAGGGGGGAGGGGGGTGAGGGGGGGTGGTGAGGAATTGGCCACCATTGCAGCAAGAGCTGCATTAATGGAGACAGCAGTCTCCACAAATTGACGGCAATGATGTGTCTTCTTGTTGGGGAGACATAAGAACATCACAATGCCACAATTGAATATCTGAGAAAATAATGGATATTTGTGAAATGTCCATTCTGTCTGATTAATGACAACCAGAACAGTTAGTTTGTTAGTCCGGGCTCGACATCATGTTGAACTCTTCTTTTGTCTTTTTCGTCTCCGTGCCCATTTCTTTGGGCAAGAGTCCTCCCCCCGTTCCACTGATCCTTTCATGTGCCTCCAACATTCTGCCCCAAGGAGGACACCCCCGCCAGGACAATTACCTGCCCTCGATCTTTTCATTGAGAACTGTCGACGGGACATTGGCCATCTTAATTTTTCTGCCCCCTCACCCATTCCAACCTCTCTCCTTCCGAACTTTCTCCTCGTCACTCCGTCCTGACTTTGTCATCAAACCTGCCGACAAAGGGGGTGCTGTTGTTGTCTGGCGTACTGACGACTACGCACAGAAGCTGAGTGCCAACTCTCAGATACTTCCTCCTACCTCCCCCTGGACCATGACCAGACCACTGAACATCAAGCCATTATCTCCAACACTATTAGTGACCTTATTTCCTTTAGATGCCTTCCCCTATGGCTCCCAACCTCATAGTCCCCCAACCCTGGACAGCCCGCTTTTACCTACTTCCCAAAATCCACAAAAAGGACTGTCCCGGCAGGCCCATTGTGTCAGCATGCTCCTGTCCCACCAAATTTATTTCCTGTTATCTTGACTCCATCCTCATTCCTCTGGTCCATTCCCTCCCCCTACATCCGGGATTCCTCTGATGCACTGCGTCATATTGACAGCTTCCCGTTCCCAGGCCCTAACCGCCTCCTATTCACCATGGACGTGCAATCTCTTTACACCTCCATCCCACACCAGGGTGGCCTGAGAGCTATTCGCTTCATTCTCGAAATGGGGCCTGGACAATTCCCATCCACCTCCACTCTCCTCCACCTGGCTGAACTCATTCTATCTCTCAACAACTTCTCCTTTAACTCATCCCATTTTCTCCAAATCAAAGGTGTAGCAATGGGCTTGCCTTTTTATGGAGTATGTGGAACATTCTTTGTTCAAGGCCTACCCGGGTCCCCTCTCACAACTCCTTTACCGATACATTGATGACTATTTTGGTGCCACTTCATGCTCTCGCCCGGACCTGGAAATCTTCAACAACTTCGCTTCCAGTTTCCACCCCTTCATCACTTTCACCTGGTCCAACTCAGAAACTTCCCTTCCCTTCCTTGATCTTTCTGTCTCCATTTCCAGCAATAGACTTTCTACTAATACCCGCTACAAGCCCACTGACTCCCACAGCTATCTGGACTACAGCTCATCTTACCCTACACCCGGTAAGGACTCCATCCCTTTCCCTCAGCTCCTTCGCCTCCATCGTATTTGTTACGATAATGCCACTTTCCAAAATGGTGCTTCGAAAATGTGTTGCTTCTTCCTCAACCGTGATTTCCCACCTACAGTTTTTGACCGGCCCTCATCAGTGTGCGGTCTATCTCCCGCGCCACTATCCTCGCCCCCTCCCAGAACAAGGATAGAGTCCCCCTCATCCTCACATTTCACTCCACCAGCCTCCGTATGCAAAGAATAATCCTCCGCCATTTTCGCCAACTCCAGCGAGATGCCACCACCAAACACATCTTCCCTTCACTCCCTCTGTCAGCATTCCGCAGAGACCGTTCCCTCTGAGACAATCTAGTCCACTCCTCCATCATACCTAATACCTCTCCCATCACCCATGGCACCTCCCCATGTAATCGCAGAATGTGTAACACCTTCCCCTTTACCTCTTCCATGTTTAACATCCCAGGCCCAAAACACTCATTCCAGGTTAAGCAGCGTTTCACCTGCATCTCTTCCAATCTGGTCTACTGCATTCGCTGCTCACAATGTGGTCTCCTCTATATTGGAGAGACCAAACGCAGACTGGGTGATCGCTTTGCTGAGCACCTTCAGTCTGTGCGCATTCAGGACCCTGATCTTCCCGTTGCTTGCCATTTTAACACAAGACCCTGCTCCCATGCCCACATGTCTGTCCTTGGCCTGCTGCAATGTTCCAGTGAAGCTCAACGCAAACTGGAGGAACAACATCTCATCTTTTGGTTAGGTACGCTACAGCCTTCTGGTCTCAACATCGAATTCAACAACTTCAGATGATCAGCTCTACCCCACCTCGACCCATTTGTTTTCATCCCATTTTATTTTAACTGTCTTTTACCATTTCTTTCTTGTCTTTCTTTAAATATATTTAACACCCCCATTTTATCCCCCTTTCCTTACCCTTTCTCCCCTTTGCTTCCCCCTTCCCCTCCCCCCACATCCATATCTGTCAGTTTGCCCTCTGATGTTAGTTTCTCTGCTGTTTGGCCTTTCACAACTTTCGTTCTCTCTGTGGACTGCCATTAGCACTCTTTCCCCTTGGTTTCTGTGGATATTAGCACCCCGTTTCCCTGGGTTTCATTCTCACTCCATAGTATAAATATTTCCCACTTTCTCTGTTTTATAGCTTTGACAAAGGGTTATCGGGACTCAAAACGTTAGCTCTTTTCTCTCCCTACAGATGCTGCCAGACCTGCTGAGATTTTCCAGCATTTTCTTTATGGTTTCAGATTTCAGCATTCACAGTAATTTGCTTTTATTAGTTTGTTAGTTGTCTGTGGGTCAGTTTTGGTGTTGTCAGCATTCATCAATATTGATGAGCTTGCTTCTAATAGTGTATGTTGAAGTTGAATAAACTTGCATTAAATAATTGAATGCATTTATGCCAAATATAAATCAAGATTGTAATATCACAATTTTCAGACTTGTGGCTGCTTTATTTACAAGAACCAGATAGGGGGCGTCATTCTCCGACCCCCCGCCAGGTCGGAGAATGGCCGTTGGCCGCCGTGAATCCCGCCCCCGCCCCCGCCGAAGTCTCCGAAGGGAGAAAAGTCGGCGGGGCGTTAATGGCGCCGCTGCCGCGGAGAATGTCACGGGTCTGCGCAAGGCAGCCGATTTTCGGCCTGCCGATATTCTCCCTTCCGGATGGGCCGAAGTCCCGTCGACGTGATGACCGTTCACGTCGACGTGAATCAAACCTCCTTTTCATCGGCGTGACCTGGTGCTCCAGGCTCACGCCGACCAGCGAGGAGGTGAGTGACGGCCTGGGGGGTTGGCTCTGGGCAGGAAATGGCGTGGCCGCAGACTGATTGCGTGAGGAGAGGTGTGTCTCGGCTTGTGTGTGTGTGTGTGCGGCGGGGGGGGGAGGTGGTTAGAGTAGGCTGGGCTCCGGGGGAGTGCCGGGAGGGGGTCCGTGCTGGGGTGGAGGTTGGGGGGGGGTCCGTGCCGGGGTGCAGGTTGGGGGTTGGGGAGGGGGTCCGTGCCGGGGTGGAGGTTGGGGGGGGGGTCCGTGCTGGGGTGGAGGTTGGGGGTTGGGGGGTCCGTGCTGGGGTGGAGGGTGGGGAGGGGGTCCGTGCTGGGGTGGAGGTTGGGGGTTGGGGAGGGGGTCCGTGCCGGGGTGGAGGTTGGGGGTTGGGGAGGGGGTCCGTGCCGGGGTGGAGGTTGGGGGGGGGGTCCATGCTGGGGTGGAGGTTGGGGGTTGGGGGGGGGTCCGTGCTGGGGTGGAGGTTGGGGAGGGGGTCCGTGCCGGGGTGGAGGTTGGGGGGGGTCCGTGCTGGGGTGGAGGTTGGGGAGGGGGTCCGTGCCGGGGTGGGTGATGGGAGGGCAAATGAGTTGGTCCACCTGGCCAGGTGCCAGCCTCCAACAGTTGGACCCATGCGGTCCATGCCACCTGGCTGGGGGGGAGGAGGGGATATGGGCAATGATGACATGTCGTCGTTCCCCTCCCCCCCACCAGGCCGTCATGTTGGCACACCTGTCACCGCGTGGCACTGGCGGGGGACACCCTCTCCCCGTGTCCGTCAAGGTTACGGTGGCCCTGAACTTTTATGCAACGGGGTCATTCCAGGCACCGAGTGGGGACCTGTCCGGCATATCGCAGACATCGGTGCATCGGTGCATCCGGGCAGTGACAGATGCCCTATATGCCATGGCGCACCGCTACATCCGCTTCCCCGTGGACCGGGCCAGCCAAGATGCCCGGGCCGTGGGCTTCTCTGCCGTTGCCGGGTTCCACATGGTCCAGGGCGCGATCGATGGGATGCACGTCGCCGTGCGGCCACCTGCAGAGAACAGGGCCGTGTTCACTAATAGGAAGGGGACCTATTCAATGAACGTACAGGTGGTCTGCGACCACCGCATGATGATCCTGCACGTCTGCGCCCGTCACCCAGGCAGTGTACACGACTCATTCGTGTTGTCGCGGTCATCCATCCCCGGCATGTACGAGGGACGCCATCCCCGGCTGAGGGGCTGGTTGCTGGGCGACAGGGGCTACCCATTGCGATCGTGGCTGATGACGCCTATACGGAGGCCACGCAATGAGGCGGAGAACCGCTACAATGATGCCCATGTAGCGACAAGGGGAGTGATCGAGAGGTGCTTTGGTGTGCTGAAGATGCGTTTCAGGTGCCTGGACCTCTCTGGGGGCGCCCTCCAGTATCGGTCAGATAGGGTCGGCCGCATCATTGTGGTGTGCTGCGTCCTGCACAACATAGCCCAGCAGAGGGGCGATGTGCCACAGGCAGAGGAGGGCGGAGTGGAGGAGCAGCAGGAAGAGGCCCAGTCCTCCCCAGATGAGGGGGATGGGGGCAATGGTCAGGGCAGACGGGGTAGACACAGGCGGGTGGCTGTCCACCGTTACCGGCTGGCCCAGCGGGCACGGGACAGACTGATAGACGCCCGCTTCACTGACTAGATGGGCGTGGGAATTGGGTAGTATGGCCACAGACCGCACACCATGACAACAGCCGACCACCCACACCCCCCACCCATCCACCCACCCAGCACCCTCACCCCCCTCCCCAACCCCACACACCCCACCCGCATGCACACCCCCCCCCCCCCAATTGCCGATCCACCGGCGGCACAACGGGCCGGGCTCACCCAGTTGCGGGTGGACGCGTGTCTATCGCAGGCCATGGAGGATGATGACAACCCGCCTCCGATGAGCTCCTGGCTCTACATCGTTGGACTATGTCTGACCCATGGCCACAGTACCACCATCCACCCGGACCATCCGTGCATGCGGCCGTGACACTGCAGCGCACGGTCCCGTCCTCTGCCCGGGGGATGTTGATGGCGGCCCAGGGGGAAGGGGGCAGACTCACCTGGGGCTGAGGTAAGACCACCCGTCACACACACACTTGCGCTCAACGTACATGACACGCCCGCACACTTTGGACAGAGCACAAAGGCAGCTTCGGTAGGTGTAACATTGACTTTAATAACCAAAGGAGTTCATGCACGTGCCCTAGCCCCTAAAACTCATCTGTGCCCTGCACCCATGCCAACTTACTCAGTGTCTAATTGTTTGGCCTTACGGGCCCTTTGACTACGTCTACGTGGTTCCCCAGACGGTACAGCAGAACTGGAGGTGGACTCCTGTGATTCCTGCCCTCTGACACTGGATCCCTTTGGCGGCCGTTTCCTGGGGCGTCCTGGCCTAGATGGGCCAGGCTGCGGCCCGGGCGACTGGGATGGCGAGCTGCCAGCCTGTCCTGCACGTTGCCCACCCGATGCACCTGGGACGGAAGTGGGGGAGTCCGAGGTGTCGCGGTGTACCGGGACCTCCCCTACAGAGGGAGCCGGGACGGACCACACCACCTCCTCCTCCCTCGGGGTGCCCGATGGCCCCCAGGCCTCTACATGGGTGGGGGATGTGAATGGACTGGCCATCCGACGCGCCCCCGACATCTGGCGCTGCCAGTCCTGGAGGCCCGTGCTGGTATCGACAGGGGTCTGCAGGTTTGCAGCCATGGAGCCCAGGGGGTTGTCGAACCCTGTCTGTGACAGTGCGACGCCGGCTCGCACATGGCCACTGGCGCCGATGCCCTCAGCGATGGCCTGCTGAGACTGGGCCATGGCCTGCAGAGACTGGGCCATGGCCTGCAGAGACTGGGCTATGGCCTGCTGAGACTGGGCTATGGCCTGCTGAGACTGGGCCATGGCGTGCTGAGACTGGGCCATGGCCTGCTGAGACTGGGCTATGGCGTTGAGCGCCTCTGCCATCTGGCGCTGGCACTGGCTCATGGCCTCCTGTGAGAGGGCAGCCATTTCCTGGGCCACAGACGCCGCCTGCACGGAAGGCCCCAGGCCTCGCAAACCGTTCCCCATGTCTGACACCGTCGCACCCATTGCCTCCACCGCGGACGCCACCCGTGCGGTGTCAGCCTGGGTGGCACGCATGACCGGGACCACTCCCAGCTCCTGGACGCGGGTGGACTCCTCCACCTGCGACCGCAGCCGCCGCAAGCCACCCGTCACCCTATTCGCTCGTCTCCGTGTCGGTGGTTGCATCGGATCTATGTGTGGGTGTGGTAACTGCAGGAACCCGGGATCCATCTGGGCGGCAGATGTTCGCTTGGCCTGGGCTGCCCTCCGACCGCCCGGTCCCTCTGCTGCTCCTACCTCCACCTGCTGTACCGGGACGGCTGTGTTGTGCGCACCAGTGAGTGTACCAGACGCCTCATCACTAAAGTGCCCAACCGTGGTGAGTGTTTCTGCGATGGTGGAGGGTGTTGGTGACAGCAGTGGCGTTGTGTCGTGCTCTTCGTCCCACTCTGAGTCCATGGCACTTTGGGGTGGGGGTTCGTCTCCACCCATCCACTCTGAGTCACTGTCCAGTATTTCGTCTTCCCGGGTAGGGGTGTCCTGGGTAGTGCTGTCCCGGGTAGTGCTGTCCCGGGTAGTGCTGTCCCGGGTAGTGCTGTCCCGGGTAGGGGTGTCCTGGATAGTGGTGTCCTGGGTAGTGGTGTCCTGGCTCGGATGTGACGGGGGCCTGTGGCTGCCCCCCTCATCGCTGGGTGGTCGCTCCCGCACGTGACGGGGGTGTCGTCTCCCTGTTGCTCCAGGTCTCTCCGTCTCCCATGGTGTGCGAGGGGCATCCTGCGGGCGTCGCATGCTGGAGGGTGCGGGTCTCTCCGTCTCCCGTGGTCTCCGAGGGGCATCCTGCGGGCGTCGCATGCTGGAGGGTCCGGGTCTCTCCGTCTCCCGTGGTCTCCGAGGGGCATCCTGCGGGCGTCGCATGCTGGAGGGTCCGGGTCTCTCCGTCTCCCGTGGTGTGCGAGGGGCATCCTGCGGGCGTCGCATGCTGGAGGGTCCGGGTCTCTCAGTCTCCCGTGGTCTCCGAGGGGCATCCTGCGGGCGTCGCATGCTGGAGGGTGCGGGTCTCTCCGTCTCCCGTGGTCTCCGAGGGGCATCCTGCGGGCGGTGTGCATCTGCGGGGATGGGTGCCTGGACGTTTGGTCCTGCGATACACAATGAAGCATGCATGGTTAGACATCAGGCAGTGATCAGGTGATACGGGGGAGGGGGATATAGGGGAGGGGGGATATGGGGACGGGCTGTTGGTGGCTCACTTGCTCGTGGGGCCCCGACCTCTGCATCAGCAACCTACCGGTCCTCAGGTCCGCCAGCCAGTTCCAGGGCCCTTTCCTCGTGGACGGTCAGTGGCCTCTCATCAGCGGGCCCTCCTCCAGTCCTCACATGCTCCCTATTGTTGTGTGCGCGCTTCTCCTGTGGGGGGGGGGGTGGCAGGGGTAAAAGGCAACAGTGTTAGGCAGGTATATGAATGCACGCCATCGGTTGCGCGTGCATTGCAGAGGTTAAGGTTAGGGCTGGATTCACTTGGGGATATGGGGGATATGGGGGAGGGGGATATGGGGGAGGGGGGATATGGGGGAGGGGGGGATATGGGGGAGGGGGGATATGGGGGAGGGGGGATATGGGGGAGGGGCGATATGGGGGAGGGGGGATATGGGGGAGGGGGGATATGGGGAGGGGGGATATGGGGGAGGGGGGATATGGGGGAGGGGGGATATGGGGGAGGGGGGATATGGGGGGGAGGGGGATATGGGGAGGGGGGATATGGGGGAGGGGGTGATATGGGGAGGGGGGATATGGGGGAGGGGGGATATGGGGGATATGGGGGAGGGGTGATATGGGGGAGGGGGGATATGGGGGAGGGGGGATATGGGGGAGGGGGGATATGGGGGAGGGGGATATGTGGGGGGAGGGGGTATGGGGGAGGGGAATATGGGGGAGGGGGTGATATGGGGAGGGGGGATATGGGGGATATGGGGGAGGGGGGATATTGGGGAGGGGGGATATGGGGGAGGGGGATATGGGGGAGGGGGGATATGGGGGAGGGGGGATATGGGGGAGGGGGGATATGGGGGAGGGGGATATGGGGGAGGGGGGATATGGGGGATATGGGGGAGGGGGGATATGGGGGAGGGGGATATGGGGGATATGGGGGAGGGGGGATATGGGGGAGGGGGGATATGGGGGAGGGGGGATATGGGGGATATGGGGGAGGGGGGATATGGGGAGGGGGGTATGGGGGAGGGGGGATATGGGGGAGGGGGGATATGGGGAGGGGGGATATGGGGGGGATATGGGGATGTGGGGGAGGGGGGATATGGGGGAGTGGGGGATATGGGGGAGGGGCGATATGGGGTATATGGGGGAGGGGGGATATGGGGAGGGGGGATATGGGGCATATGGGGGAGGGGGGTATGGGGGAGGGGGGATATGCGGGAGGGGGGATATGGGGGAGGGGGGTATGGGGAGGGGGGATATGGGGGAGGGGGATATGGGGGAGGGGGGGATATGGGGGAGGGGGGTATATGGGGGATATGGGGGAGGGGTGGATATGGGGGAGGGGGGGATATGGGGGAGGGGGGATATGGGGGAGGGGGGTTATGGGGGAGGGGGGGATATGGGGGAGGGGGGATATGGGGGAGGGGGGGATTTGGGGGATATGGGGGAGGGGGGATATGGGGGAGGGGGGATATGGGGGATATGGGGGAGGGGGGGTATGGGGGAGGGGCGATATGGGGGAGGGGGAGATATGGGGAGGGGGGATATGGGGGATATGGGGAGGCTCACCCTGCCTGCTGTGACGAGGTCGTTCACCTTCTTGTGGCACTGGGTGCCTGTCCGTGGTGTTAGGGCCACAGCGGTAACGGCCTCTGCCACTTCCCTCCACAGACGCCGGCTGTGGCGTGGGGCAACTCTGCGGCCGTGCCCGGGATACAGGGCGTCCCTCCTCTGCTCCACCGCGTCCAGGAGCGCCTCCACATCGCATGACTCGAACCTCGGGGCTGAGCGACGGCTAGCCATCCAGTCGGGTGTTGCGGTCGGGTGTTGCGGTCGGGTGGGGGGAGCTGCGCGGCCTTATGAGCCGTCACGCCGTGCAGCGCGTATGACGCTGCACGGCGTGAACCATTGCGCAAGCGCGGATCCCGTCACGTCGCTGCTAGCCCATTTCGGGCCGGAGACTATCGACCCATTTTTATGACGTGACGCAAGTGGGATTTGCGCCGTTTTTTGCGCCGATCGGCGGACTTTCCGCCGATAACGGAGAATTTCGCCCATGGTTCTCTCCTATTGACATCTGTTCTTTCTTCTGCTCTACTCAGTCTTCTTCCTTCACTTCTTTCTTTCCTCGAGGCAGTGTCCCACGATAAATGCAAGTTCACAATTGTTGCCGGCTCTCCAGTGTCACCCATGAGTAACTATCCTTCATGTGTAACCTGGACAGTTATTGGGTGGGAGGACATCACTAGCAAATCTGATCCTGTCCTCACTTTCATTGTAAAGTGTACTTGTACAAGACATCTCTTAGACCTGCTTTACATGGTCAAGTGATTTTCATTCGTGGCTATCTAAGATGGAGGCTCATGTAGTCCCCCAACTCATCTGCAATGTGGAAAGATAAAGGAGTAGTGTTAAAGGAGAGATGTGGTTGCACAAGGAAATGGGTTCAATGCACCAGAGGCTACTAGATAGTGATTAAGTACAGGAAAACTAGATGATTTACTTTCCTCCCTTTCCTGGGGCAAGAAAACCTTGGTGTCTCAAAAACTGCCTTGACTCAGGATAGACTGAGTTAGCAAATGTGGCGTGAGTCCAGAAGGTCAGCTGACATGGGGCCTGAAGGTCAGTCAGTTGGTAAAAGTGGGTCCCAGGAAAAAAATGTTTGAAAACACTGAGCTAATAGATTGAACACCCTCATGGCTGACAGAGAGTACATGGGGATCAAGGAAAGATTACCCATCTCCTTGTGCAACTACATCTCTCCTTCAACACTACACCTTTACCGTTCCACATTGCAGATGAGTTGGGGGATTATGTGAGCCTCCGTCTTAATTAGCCATGAATGAACATCACTTGTACCTGCAAAGCATGTCTAAGAGATGTCTTGTACAAGAACACTTTACAATGAGGATGACACTTCACTGAGCTGAGAAGTGGCGCTCACTGTTATGAGATGGCTGCACACAGCATTGACCTTAGTCACATGATGTGACATCTGCAATAAGTGGAGGGAGGGAACATGATGTGAGACCTCATTGGCCACCACCCGGCTCAGCATAGAGAGGAGGCACGCACACAAGAAGAGATGTGGAATGGCAGCAGTACACCCGAGCCATCATTGTATTCCGAGTATTTCTTAATCTTCTGAAATCTATTGCTATGTCTTGGTGCATTGATGAAATTCAAGCAGAGGTGGAGTCAGTCTGCTAACTGCTCCGCCCTGTTGCCTGTGATGACTGTGACGGGTGTCCTCTGGAGGTTGAGCCTTGGGGGACCCTGGACTACTTTGGGTGTCCTTCTGTGGATCAGGTGCACCCTGTTGGAGATGCACATGTTGGGGTCACAAGCAAAGGGGATTGGGATCAACTGGATACTCTCGGAGTCACCTTGGTGGATGGCCAGGTATATCCAGCTTCTATCATAGAACTTACAGCGCAGAAGAAGGCCATTCGGCACATCAAGTCTTCACCGGCCCTTGGAAAGAGCACCCTACTTAAGCCCACACCGCCACCCTATCCCCATAACCCTGTAACCCCACCAAACTTGTTTTGGACACTACGAGCAATTTATTATGGCCAATTCACCTAACTTGCACATCTTTGGACTGTGGAAGGAAACCGGAGCACCCGGAGGAAACCCACACAGAAACCGGGAGAACGTACAAACTCCACAGAGTCAGTGACCCAAGCCGGGAATCGAACCTGGGTCCCTGGAGCTGTGAAGCAACTGTGATAACCACTGTGCTACCGTGTTGCCCCTTCTGGTCATCATTGCTATGGGTGCCCAGGGACCTCTGGCTGGCACCTTGAGAAAAGGGATAGCTGGAGTGACCTGGAGGTGCCTTGGTCACCTCTCACATAGCTACTGATGGATGCCACCAACGCCGAGTAAAACTTCTACAGCAGCACAGATGCTATGTCCTGGACCATGGTCTCCATGGCAGCCACCATCCTACCAGGGACCTTAGTGTGCAGGCATGTCAGCGTTATTACCTCAGACTGAACAAGAATTGACTCCTCCATCATCCGTTGCAATCTGAGGAATGCGCCTGACAACACTGCCTGATATTCCCACGTCTGTCACTGCAGCTCCAACAGTTGAGTTAGGACAGAGTCCACAGACTGTTCCTCTGACTGAGACTTAGCAGAATTCTCACCTCTGGCGTTTTGGTGACACCGCTATCCTCTCTCCACCTACTGCCCCATCAAGTTGTGTGTCTCTACACTGATGAATGGCATGGATGAACACTGTGATGGATCTTCCAGCAGCATGTTGGCTGGATCCTCATCTGACGTGACCTCAGGGCTGGAGATGAGGCGCTCATGGGGAATTTGGCCACTCTGCCTAGTAAAGAGGATAGAGATAATTAGTGTTCGGCAGCGGACTCCAAAGCATAATAATGGACTCATAGTGTCGCTGGTGAAGAGTCCTCACTTGGGTCTTCACCACCAACCTCACCGTCGCCACAGGCACCTCCCTGGTCCAGTCCGGCCAGCTCAATAGCATGCACCTCATAGGGAGTGAGGGGTTTGAGCTCAGGCACCCAACCACCCATTTGACGTCTCTCTCTCATATTGTGAGCGAGATAGTTCTGCACGAAGACAGATGGTGAAAATGTGAGCAGGATGCAAGCCAATGGGGATAATAATGATACTTGGTTTGTGTGGCTGCTGAATGGAGCCATGCACGGGATGAGTACGCAAGCTGCACAGGATGTGAGCCCGGCTGGAGATGCCTAGGTGTGTGTGAGAGAGTGAGTGGTGATATCCCTTGAGCTGGCAGCGTGTGGGATCCCTGTGGAGATTCATCCTGCCAATGTCTGATGGGTTTGTGAGAATGTGAGTAGAGAGTGATGAGGTGGTTGCCTTACCCTGGCAGATCGGATGAGACCATTCATGCTCTTCCTCCACTGGATGGCTGATCTCAAGTCAGAGAGTCATGGAGGTCTATAGCAAGAAAAGGCCCGTTGGCCCATTGCACCTGCGCCTGTGTGGGCCTCTTTCTGCCATCACGGGGGTAGAGTTCCTGCCGGAAACCCTCAATGGCATCAAGAAGATGACCCAGTGACTCACCGTTACGTTTGGGGGGCTGGAGCCTTCTTCCCTTTGGGGCCCATCTCCCTGTTGCAGCAGTCCTGGGCTGTAGACACTGAGAAGGCTGCACCCAGGTATGCTTAAAATATAGCACTGCTGTGTTGACCTGCTTTGATCACAGCTGGGCTATACTGTTCCGATGCTTCAACCTTTCTCTTTGGATTTCTAATTCCCCCTCCACCTGGACCCTTCTGCCCTTTGTTAGTAAGAATGCATGGAAACATGCATGTAAAAGTGTATGTCGCCACAGCACCCTGGATTCTTTGAGGCACTGATTGGCTTAGTTGGCTGGACAGCTGCTGTGGATCATATTGGCGGCAACAGCGCAAGTTTCAATCCCGATTCTGGCTAGGGTAGATTTGGGATCTGTTCCCTTGCCCTACCTGTGCTGGAGGCTGTGCCGTAGGGGGTCAGACACGACTTGGGCAGGGAACTCAATAAGAAAGAGATAATGGAAAGAGCCAGAAAAATGCAAGTTTTTTCTCAATTCTTCTTACTTGGTTGGAGCAGGCAATTTAGATTTGTATAAATGTTTTCTATCTCTACCTCCTTCAACCTGTGCATGTGCATTTCTACGGTACCTGGGCCATGCTTCCTAGAAAGTTTTTTTGCATTACTATGACACATTCTGGGGAATCTTAGAACTTTTGTTTATTTCACAATTGACCAGAGTTTTTACATAAAATTTGGGAGGAAAAGTAACATTTTGTGTACATCTATCTACAATAGGCCAAGCTGATCATTAACTACAAGTGCCCTGAACAACCCATTCTCTTCACTGAGGCCCCTCCCTACCCTCACCATCATTCCAGCTGCAATGTAACGCTGATCCACCCCGCCAGCATTCCCCAGTATACAATGGTGAGGGTTGGTTAGCTTGGTTGGCTAGACGGCTGATTGGTGATGTGGAGCGGCACTACCAGCACTGGTTCAAACCCATACCAGCTGAGGTTATCCACACCTTGCCTGAGGTGCGGTGACCCTTAGATTAAATCACCACCAGTCAGCTCTCTCTCTCAAAGGGGAGAGCAGCCTATGGTCCTCAGGGACTGTGGTGACTTTAATTTTAAATGATGGTATGCCCTTTCCCTCTCTCCCCAATAAATGGAAATATTTCTACCCCCAGTCACTACAAAATGTACTGAGACTGGTCCTCCTTAATGTTAATTGTTATGAACCTAGACCAGGCCTCTAAAGTTTTGGTATAATCTGGTTAGGGACCAATAACCTTTTGTTTAAAGTAGACAACGCTTGAAAGTGAAGACACTTAATTGTTAATAGAATTCCATCAGTTTTGAACAAGCAAAACTAAACCTTACTATACAGGGTCAGAAAGATAAAATAATTAGCAATATATCCTTTATTCTGAAATTCATCATAAATATGAGGTAAGTGGGAATTAAAAGGCAAACAGTGGTCGAGCTCATCACATTGCCCAATAAATGGTAAATGTGATCAAAGTGGATTCCATGGACTTCTCAACAACCCACCCAGATATCAGTAAACACTGTGGGCGGGATTCTCCGAAATGGAGGCAGAGTGTTGGCGCCGTCGTGAACACCGTCGAGGTTCACGACGGCGCGAAATGGCCCCTATCCCGCCCGATTCAGGGCCCGATAATGGGCTAGGAGCGGGGCCGCGTCATTTACACGCGCCCGGCCTTGTCGCCACGTAAAGGCGGCGCCGCATACATGACGCGGCCGGCGCCGCATAACTGGCGTAACCCGCGCATGCGTGGTTGCCGTCCTCTCCGAGTCTGCCCCGCAAGAAGATGTCAGACGGATCTTGCGGGGCTGCGGATGAAAGGAGGTCCTCCTTCAGAGAGGACGGCCCAACGATCGGTGGGCACCGATCGCAGGCGACACCCCATTTGAGCCCCCCCCCCGGTGCAGGATCCCCCCCCCACCCCGCAGGCCGCCCCCCCAGCGTTCCCGCGCTGTTCCCGCCGGCAGCAACCAGGTGTGGACGGCGCCGGGGGGAACCCGCCATTTTGGGCTGGCCGCTCGGCCCATCCGGGCCTGAGAATAGCGGGGTGCCGGCCCCTTTTTGGGTGTCTTGGGCGATTCTCCGGCCTGCATCGCGCGGAACTCGATAGGGCCGTTCTTGCCGCTTGGGAGAATCACGGGAGGGCGTCGGACCGGCGTCGCGGGAAAATTTGCCGACCCAGGCGATTCTCCCAACCGGCGCGGGAGTGGAGAATCGCACCCTGTGAGTCAGCAAAATTAGTGAAACTCTGTCTTCCACATGAGGGATTCCAACCTTCAAGTTTGAAGATCTCGCCTTGGAAATCTCTATAAATATGGCTCGAACTCAAACAGCCTCAACATTGGACCTTCTCGTAGGGTTTCAATCTCCTTTCCTGAGATTTCATTCCCTTGGATTCATGAATTTGCACTCGTGCACTACCTCACAAGCACAACGTCAGCTCTTCGGCACTGCCAAGCAGGATACTACTGCTCCAAATGGGTACCTTTGCCCCAACAGTCCACAACATGGAATCACCAACCTTCTTTTGCCTTAGATTATCAGCGCTTCTCCTGGACCCTCTTTAATCATCAAGGCTTCTCCTGAGCTCTCTTCAATCATGGGGGCTCCTCATGAGCCCTTTTCACTTAATTCTGCGAACCCCAGGCCTTTTCCTGCTTGTCGCCTCTTTCTCTGCTTCTCCCTTTTTAGTTTAAGTGGGGTGTCGTCTTCCTATCATTGTCCCCTGTCAGGGACTCTTGCCTTCAATGGTGCTCTGCTCCTGGTCACATGACCCAGGTTTCCGCACCGTTTTTCCTTTCCGTGCAGGCAAGCTGGGCCCAAACCCAGCTAACAAAACTCAAAATGCTGAACTGTGAGCCTGCAGCCCACACTGATCTTCAAATGTGCTGATACTCCAAGGTCTGCCAGAAAGCTGAGCTCCCGACCTCCACCCTCAACTCCAAGGCTCTCATTACATAATAAAAGCACAATATGCTGAAATAATTCAGCAGGTCAGGCAGCACCTCTGGAGAGAAACACAGTTAACAATTCAGGTCACATTTTTGTTTATTTTCTTGATCCATAATCACAAAATCTTTTGTCATTTAATCTATCCTTCCCTCACCCTGTCACAGAGTTTTAATTTTATTCTCTACCCTCCCCCCCACACCCCCTTTTCACCTATTCTAAACCTATCACATTTCTATCTTTCCTCATATTTGATGAAGGGTCATCACTGACCTGAAACATTAATTCCATTGCTTTCCCCGTGGATGCCTCCTAACCTGCTGAGTGTTTCCAGCATTTTCTGTTTTCATTTCAGAGTTACATCTCTACAGTAGTTTCCCTTTTGTCCTCCTTGATAATCTTTTACATGGATGCCCTATCTATCAGACCAGAAATTTCCACTTGCAGTCCTGAACAGTTGCTGGAGTGTGGCGACTAGGGGATATTCACAGTAACATCATTGCAGTGTTAATGTAAGCCTTCTTGTGGCAGTAATAAAGATTATTATTCTTATGCAGAGTCTACTTCATAAGGAAAGAAGCAGTCTCTAGAATGAGCTATCGTTGGGGCCAGTAGTGAGAAAGTCCAGAAATAAAGCAGCATCAATTTCCTCCCCAGATCCTTTGCTCAGATTTTGACATGGTGAGTGAACTTGGTGCATACACCTTTGAGATGACCCCAGAAGTGGTTTCCGCCTTCCTCACCCCAACCACTGTGTGAAGAGTTGCAGATAAAATCAGGACAAACAGAGGTAAAATAAATTAGGAAAACATTATTCTGCATGTGCAAGCATTAAATGGGTATTGCACCACAATGGGCCAGATATGCATGGAAACACGCGTGCATAAAAGATACATGGTCTGCAGGAGGGGTGGAGGCAGTCAGGATGCTTTAGGGTTAGGGCTAGGTTTAGGGTTGAGGCCAGCTGGAGTGCTTTATTCCACAGCTATTGTCTTATAAATCAAACCGCATTATAAACTAGATAGTTTTACAAGCCAATCAGAGTATTGTTCTCACCTTATTTTGATAGATTTGACACATTGATACGGTGTTGAATGGGATCAATGTTTTCTCAGCTGCTATAGTAAATAGGTTACGAGTAAGGAGCAGCATAACCTGCTTTAGGTCCTCAGCTAGCTTCAACAAACGATCCATGGAGACAGTCTTTCATGTCATTCCACAATGGTACTGCTGCAAAAGAACCTTGTGAAGACAAACAAAAGATCCCTTTTGCTGGTGAACAGTTAATGTCATTCTATCAAGTTTGTTTAAAAATGCAACCTAGGCTTGTGTGGGTTGACAAGTTAAATCTTATTTGGCAGAATACTGCACTACAACAGTTTTCGTTGCTGGATTTTATTGAGCCTGAGAGATGATTCTCCTTTAAGCCTTTGCGTGATAGACACCGATGGAAGCTGTATTTGTTGGTTCAGTGGCACCCTGCGATTAAGATTTCTGGAAGGCATGCATTGCATTCCATGATTGACTGAAAGCTTATTGCATGTTGTTTGCAGCATTTTTCCCCCTAAAATTCCAAAAGTGGCAGAAGGACAGAATGTTCTCAATAATATTCTCTACTGGCCTTTGATCTCAGTTCTACGCCCTACGATTCTGAGCTTTACATTTTGGATCTTTCCCTTTGACACCGAATGAATTCTCGAGAAATACAGCATGCTGCCAGGAATATATCATTTCAATCATTCTAATGTCTTACAAAACGTCCTGCCAACAATGACGATTTGCAGACTATCTCTGGGTTATAAATGATGCTTTTTTGTTGCCTACAATGAAGGCTTTGGGAATTGTCCAAAATGCAAAATTAGGCAGATGTACAAAAGTTTGATGTACTGCATGAAAAATAGACAGGCTCCATTAGGGCGACAAAATATCCCTCAGTACTCAGTCATAAAATGGATCAGTTACTTATTTGGCATGTTCGAGTGTTGCTGGTTGCAGATTAAATTAGTTCATGTTGCAAAATTCTCCTCGAAACAAATGGAATCTAGATAAATTGTGGACAAAGTCCCAGTAAAAAAAATAATAACTTGATGTAACATATATGAATGGCCGTGAAATCACTCTTAAACACTGGAGATCAAATGAATGACAAACTGTAAGGGTCAGACAGCCACAAAGCTTGAATGTGAAATACCTAACTAGAAAATTGATACTTGAGTGCCAGTCTAGATTGGCATTGGCACTTAGTGCTTTTATCTTTTGCCAGTCTTATCTGAGTTATTTGTTGGAGAGAAGGAAAACTGTCTGGAAGGATGTCCTTTTCCATACTGTGCAGATGTGCCTTGTGTAGCATTGACCAAGGAAGTCTTAGCGTTTTAATGTCTACTGTGATCAGACTGAACAAATGAACAATTAAAAGTCACTGGAGCCTGTAGTTTTCCTGTCCGCAATTGTGCTAAGTAGCAAAGTTAGCAACGATTTCTTCTGCCAAATCTTTGTGTCAGTCACACTCTGTCTGCTATATTTGTTCTCTGAATCTGTAGTGGTAGATTGTAACAATATGGGTAAAATAAGTAATGAAATCTTTTTTGCTTTACAAAAAGATGGCCATCTCAACCTGATATTAACTTATTTTCTTTCTGACTGATGTAAGGTCTTTTAAACCTGTGTCCTATATATTATGTGATTTGTAGACAATCTTCGGCAACTTTCAGATATTTAGCCCCTGGTTTTACCTTTGTGCTTTGGGTTCAAAGCACTATATCAATGTCCTTGCTCAACAGATCAATTGATGGCTATATGCCAGGAAACTCATTCCACCACCGTATTGTTTTTAGAAAGACAGAAATGAAAAGAAGAACTTGCACATTATAGAAACCATCAGAGAGAATGGCCCTAGGAGCAAGCAAATGCTGGTGTTCCTATTAATCTTGATGTGGAGCAGCACGGTAACACAAGTGGATAGCACTGTGGCTTCACAGCGCCAGGGTCCCAGGTTCGATTCCCCGTTGGGTCATTGTGCGTAGTCTGCATGTTCTCCCCATGTCTGCGTGGATTTCCTCCGGGTGCTCCGGTTTCCTCCCACAGTCCAAAGACGTGTAGATTAGGTGGAATGGCCATGCTAAATTGCCCTTAGTGTCCAAAAGGTTAGGAGGGGTTATTGAGTTATGGGGATAGGGTGGAAGTGAGGGTTTAAGTGGGTCTGTGCAGACTCAATGGGCCGAATGGCCTCCTTCTGCACTGTATGTTCTATGTAGACAGTACGGTTGTTAGAATGTGGAATTTGCTAGTTGAGAGATAGATGCCTTTAAGGAGAAGCTGGGTAAATTCCTGAGGGCTAAAGACCATTTGGATCAATGAGCTGTATCTGTGTTGCAAATGCAATATAAATTTTTAGTTTGTTTTCAATGAACTGATAAGCATATTGTATACTAATTAATCATTGAAAAGACATTGGCATGAATCTCCTGCCCATGGAAAATAATTGAGGGTCGTGACCATTTCTGGATCGATCCCCACCCCGCTTGGGTTTGAGGTCCACCAACAGAGAGGCTCAGCTGAAGGGAGGTCAATTAACATCCTCCACATTCGCTGTTGTAGAGCAAATTAAAGGTTCACTACATGGAGGACACATTTGCCTCTCTGCTTTTTTTCTCTCGGTGGCAAGGCTGCGATGTGGGCAGTATGCAATAGTTTCCATTTGTTGTCAGTGAGCTCGACGGAGGATCTTACAAGTTGTGAGGCCCTGGCCTCCTCTCACCTGACGGGGAAGCCCGTGTGCTGTTCGCAAGATCTCATCGCAATGGAAAAACATGGGCTAAGGTAACTATCTAAATTACACCACCGCTGCCCCCCCACTCCAAGCAACCTTTTGGCTAAGGTCAAGCGTGGGATCAAGCCCGAGATCAGGTGTAATGCCAGTTCTTGTCAGCTTGGATCTAGTTCATCTCTCTTGTGGGGACCATGAATCGGATTCAATTTGAATTGATTTTTGAAGCAAGCAAGGAGATAGGTTAGGGACTTGCCCTGTCCAATCTGCAGATTGGCTTTGTAACTTTGAGAATAAATTGGCGGCACGGTGGAGCAGTGGTTAGCACTGTTGTCTCACGGCGCCGAGGACCCAGGTTCAATCCTGGCTCCGGGTCATTGTCAGTGTGGAGTTTGCACAATCTCCCCGTGTCTGCGGGGTCTCACCCCCACAACCCAAAAAGCTGTGCAGGTGGATTGGCCACGTTAAATTTCCCCTTAATAAACATTTGTTTTCAACTCTGAGAATGGAATTAAAACATTTTAAAATTCCACCACTCTCCAATTACAAAGGGGCCGGGACCATTACAGCCATCAGCTGAAGATTTTCTGGTTTCATTTCGGTTGAGTGTTGGAAGCAGTCCTCTCCCAAAACATTATACAAAGCTAATTTTTCAGAAGCACCCCCCCCCCCCCCCTCATCCTGCTAAGCTATTCTTATCCTCAATTTGTGGGGCCTAAGGGATTCTTATTTACCAGGGAGCGGGAGTCAGACACCAGTTTGTAGCCATGGGCAGACCGTCCTTTCAGAAGTTCCACATTTTTCATGACAATTTCCTTTCCCAGTTATTCTTTGGATGTATTTTAAATACAGTAATTAGATTATAATATAGTTGATTATCCCCTTATTAACACCTCCCGCTGTGTCACTGTGCGGAGTCTGCACGTTCTCCCTGTGTCTGCGTGGGTTTCCTCCGGGTGCTCCGGTTTCCTCCCGCAGTCCAAAGACGCGCAGGTTAGGTGGATTGGCCATGATAAATTGCCTGTAGTGTCCAAAGAAGGTAGGAGGGGTTATTGGGTTATGGGGATAGGGTGGAAGTGAGGGCTTAAGTGGGTCGGTGCAGACTTGATGGGCCGAATGGCCTCCTTCTGCCCTCTATGTTCTATGTTTTGTCAGTTTTGTGCCTGAAGGTAGCTCCTTGGCAATTATTTGCCGAACCATTGCAAAGTGGATTTCTACTATGAGTAAACTCTCAGTGTATCTCAACCGGAATGGGGATCGAATCACATGCTGTTGGTGTTAATTTGGTCCATACTCTGGCCATCTAGCTAACTGACCCACCCATTACTAATATATTCAATATAATTTTTTAATATTGGATATAGGACTGAAACCAAGTTTTAAAACTAATCACCTCTCTAAGAAGCTAAAAGAAGAAACCACTATCTTCTTGCACAGGGTATGAGATTAAGAACAAAACATTTCCACATCAATTTCTGGCATTTTCCTCCTAGACTTAATTATGAAGCTGGAACAGACTTTACAACAGGATGAAGCACCTCAGACTGAGCTTTAAGAGCCTTGAACATATGGGTTTTGATGAGCTCATACTGGGTACCAAATATAAACTTTCCAGTGTTTTAGATGCAGACATTATCACTTATCTGAGGAATTATGTCACTTAAAGGGAAACCTTCAAACAAAAGCAAAATACTGCAGATGCTGAAAATCTGAAAATAGAACAGAAAATACTGGAAACACTCAGCAGGTCAGGGAGGTGGTGGCACAGCGGCATTGTCACAGCGCTAGTAATCCAGAGACTCAGTTTAATGCTCTGGGGGCCCAAGTTTGAAACCTTCCATGGCAGATGGTGAAGTATTAATTCAGTAAAAATCTGGAATTAAAAGTCTAATGGTGACCATGAAACCATTGTTGTAAAAACACATCTGGTTCACTAATATTCGTTTGGGAAGGAAATCTGTCATCCTGGCCTGGCCTATATGTGTCTCCAGAACCACAGCAACCTGGTTGACTCTTTTACACCCTCCGAAATGGCCCAGGAAGGCACTCAATTCAAGGGCAATTATAGGCAATAAATGCTGGCCCATCCAGCGATGCCCAATCACAGGTAAGAATAACAAAAATTAATGTTTTAGGCCAATTACCTTTCTTCATAACACCAAAGATGTGCAGGTTAGGTGAGGTTATGGGGCTAGAGTAGGGAAGTCGGCCAAGGTAGGGTGCTCTTTTGAAGGGTCGGTGCAGGCTCGCTGGCGCAAATGGCCTCCTTCTGCACTGTCAGATTCTATGGATTCTATGGGTCCATCAGAAACGGGGACTCTCCTTGGGTTAGGGCATCCTCAAGTCTCCAAGAACTCAAAGCAAGCAAACTCTGAAGATGGTAGTGAACTTGGTGGAACATGAATGTCATTGCAGGCCTGCCGCAGGAGATTCAGTTGTCCAGCCAAAAGTCCATTGAAAAATCCAGTGGTGGGCTGGGCTGGATCTTTTTTCAGCAATAATCAGTATTCAAGACTTTCCAGAAGAGTAAGATCCTTCTTGGCTAAACCTCTGAAGTGATGTCCCAAATGGAAGATCATCTATCTTTGTGTACCAGAATTTAGTTCTTCATGGAAAACTATTGAAACAATAAGTTACTTTCTTTGTTTGCTGTGTAGCTTTGGTTTTTGGAGGTATAGACTTTCATCTGTACCCTGCTCTCGACTTTGTGAGCTGATATTCAAATGAAATGCGAAAGTCTGTGGGCGGGATTCTCTTTCCAGCGATGCCGGAATCGTTCTACGCAGCTTACAAGCCTGGGCATGCAGATTGCACAGTAAACGCCATTGGCATATCATTAACAGGCCCAACCCAGCATTTTCAGGGCCTTCCACGATGCGTCTTCTCCCCCAGGAGGAACCTCAAATTGGGAAACAGGCACTGTGGCTGCTGAGGGTGCGGGAGGAGGCACAAACAGTGTTCAACATCGCCATAGCGTGCTGATAGTTGTGCTGCTGGCTGGGGGGCATCTACCAGGGCTGGAGAAAGTAGCGGGGGCAGCTAGTGAGTGGGCCATGGGGTTGGGGTGGCCGGGCACGGACCACCATTGCCGTAACCTGCAAGGCAGCCATGTCGCTGCGCATGTAGCTGACTGCACACTGGAACTTAGCGCCAAGGGTCTTTTGGGTGCTCCCCCAGACCACCACCCTCCCTCCTCAGGTACCCTCTGGCCCCAACCGACCCATCAACGGGATGAGTGTGCTCCAGCGCAATCAGTGTCATCACCTTGGCTGAGATGAGGGCCAGCATGCATTGGAATTGCGTGAGTTCTACGTGGTGCTGGTGCTAGCCCATTATCGGGTCCTGAATTGCTCCGGGAACGGCATAGTTTTTGTCAATGTAGAACACTTGCGATTCCGCCCTGGCGTCATCACTTAGCCTCTCAAATGGAGAACTCACCCCTACATGTCTGGGGCCTAGCGAGTTGCAGGAGTTGCTGGAAGGTGCTAATTTGAGGGAAACACCAGCCACCTAATGGGATTCCGCTCCAGATTTTGTTTCAGGCTTACTCCCTGAGCCATAAGATTTACTGTCGTTGTTAATATTGGGAGGCACCAACTGGCAGGGCGTAGATTGCCACAGACATAAATGAGAACTTGTTCTCCAGGTGTGCCACTCCCTTGCACCTCTTGGAGCAGCCAGTCTTGCACCTCTGGTGCCCGCTGCCAAACACAGCCTAGCCATTAAACCCTCAGGATAGATTAATAAATTAAGATAAACCCCCTCACTTGCCCATCACCTCAGTAATTTAGAACCCTCAGTAAAACCCACACCGGGGAGGGCCGAAGGGCCTGTTCCTGTGCTGTAATTTTCGTTGTTCTTTGTTCAACAGCCTCTGTAAGGAGTGATCTTGATGTGAGTGCCCTTTCTGTGAATTGTTGACTTTACTGGAGAATAAACCAGCATTGCATATAATCGCATCAGCTCCTCAAACAGCGGGCGGAATTCTCCGGCCGTGTTCGCCCGGCGACCGGAGAATCCCTCCCAAGGTCAATAGTTTTTTACATTGTCGCCGTCTTGCCCATGGCGTTCTTGCAGCAGGCGGGAGCGAAAGAATCCAGCCCAATAAATTAGGTTAGAATTGTGCCCACTTTTTCTGCTTAGTAATAACAAACAGGAACTTTGCAGAATATTTCTATCCACAATGCAGAAATATTGAAGCTAATTAGAGTGGCCCTACAGATAGCAGAGATCAACTAATTCAGACCAGGAATTGAATTGAGGAATGACTACTACACAACTTGGCTGCCCATTAGGGAGACCTGAGGTTCCTGGCAAGCTATTGCTGAGTAACCACCAGGTCCTTTGTGGTCTATTGAGTGTTGGATTTGTACTCAGGTTCCATGTTAACCTAATGGGTCACCCAATAGCTCCTTCTCATTCTTTATTTTTTTTCTCTCGAAATGTAGCTATTGATTTCAGCCCTCTGAATCTTGGGTCAAGGCAAACCCAAAATCTATAGGATTATTTACAAAATTCAGTTACGGGATATGGGCATCGCAGTCTTATTGCCCACCCCTAGTTGATCTTGAGAAAGCTTCCCCAAATGCAAAGAATTCTGATTACTACTCCGTTTTCTTAAAGAATAGATATCATTAAAGGTTATTTTGGATATAAATATCATTAAACATATACAATTGTGGAGAATACCAACATTTGTTCTATGATTCTGTTGCACATGATTGGTTGCTCTATTAGACATAGGGCACAATCCAGCGTCTACGCTGCGCAGTGGTGCAGGGTGGCCAATAGAAGCCAGGACGTCCTGCCGCCGTATCTACCCGGCTCACAACACCTTGCAAGATCTAACACGACCTCGCGAGATGTTGCGATGTAAATCCCGCCAATTGTGGGCGGCTTCACTTTTTTGCAAATCTGTATATTAGAGCGAGACAGCTGGTCTCACTTTAATATGCAGTTTCCTGAGGTACCTGAGATATTGGGATCTATCCCCTTCATCCCGGAGACCTTTCAGTACTGGTCTCCACAAACGAGGATCAGATGGAATGGCACTCATGGGGTCTCCAAGGGAATCTGATGCCCCCGGTGCATGCCCTTTGAGCATGGTGCCACCTGGGAACCCTGGCACTGCTAGTCTGGCACCTTGGCAGTGCCACCTGGGTGCCAGCCTGGCACTGCCCCAGTGGCACTGCCAGCTGACAGGGGCACTGCCAGGGTGCCAAACTGACTTTTTCTGTGTGCTGGCGATCGGTCCGGGTGCACAGCAGTTGGGGGGTGGAGGCAGAGACCCTCCCATAGTGCGAGATCCGATGACTGGAGCTGCTCGATGTAGAAAACGGGGCTATGTGCGGCCTCAGATGCGCGTTCCCCACTGAGGCCCCTTATTTAACACAAGTGGCATTTTATAGCCATGTGTTTCTTGGCGAGCATCAGGAAACACACGTAAATGGCTCAACATGGGGCCTTGTTCCCATTTAGTTGAATCATGCCCATAGTTATTTGTATGAAATAATTGACTATAATTTTCTGCTTTGTACCTGTGTTGTTTTAAAGTTATTTATTTATTATTATTATTTCCTTTCTTTTTCTAACTCTCCAAGTTCCACGTACTATTCTTGCTTGGGCACTGGGTGGAAAATTCTTTCACCTAACTGGGTCCCTGACCTCAGCTTTGTTGAATCCGAAAGTGGAATAGCTGAGATTACTTCTCAAGGCACAGAAGACTGCAGGCATAAGCCATTTTCCTGTTATACCCCGTACGTTGTCAATGTACTGCCCGGCCCAATGCGATGGAATGTAACAATAACCCACTGAAATGCTGAACTTACGTTTCAACATGGAAAAATAAAGATGCAAGCCTAAAATGCTGGATCGCAATGTTTAGATTCAGCAAAAAAAAAAACAAGCTCCAACAGGCATTTCAGGAAAGAACTCTGTGTTAGTTCAATTTTCCTCATGGTCAAAATAGAAACTTGATGATGAGCTACGTTCCCTCGTCTTTATGCAACATTAGATAATGGCAATTTCAGTAGTTTTGGCTAGGTTGTGATTCAGTGTTAAGCATTTGTTAATCCCTAATGTAAACCGATTGAAAAACTTAAGCTCTTGCACAGACACCTAAAATTTTCATGCAGGCTGTCAGGATGAGTAAATAGGAGTCAAGTTTAAACTCTCAGACTGGTTTCACCCCGTACTGATTCAACTCCAATGAAGCCAAATGGCTAAACTAGAGGAAGGCAAATGGCTCAGGTCCAAAGACTCTGAGGCGCGGATTTAAGTCCATAAAAGAACCGAGTAATCTGACTTTTATAATTAAACCTGAAATGGGATGATTCAAGGTGCAATTTAACAGAAAGAGTTCTGTGGCGCGATCCAATGACCATGCTGTGCCTAAAAAGCAGCTCACTGCGGTGCTGCATGGCTGAAAAAAGCCAGGAGACTTCGCTCCTGGGATTTACCCGGCTCGCAGTGCCTTGCGAAATCTAACGTGATCTTGCGAGACGTTGTGATGTAAATCCCGCATATTATGGCAAATCAGCATATTAGAGCGAGACAGTTCGCCTCACTCTAATGTGCAGATTCCCGAGGTACCTGAGGCTTTGGGATTCAGCACCTTTGCCTCCGAGATCTCGGGCTAGTGCTGCTCAGCATTGGTCCCCACAAACGGGAACTAGATGGAATGGCACTCATAGAGGTCTCCCAGCTGCATGCCCTTTGGGCAGGGTGGTTCCCTGGCACTGCTGGTGCCACCTGGGAACCTTGGCAGAGCCAGCCTGGCACCACATGGGTGCCAGCCTGGCACTACCATGGTGCCCAGGTTGAACTGCCAGCTGGAAGAGGTACTGCTAGTGTGCTGGTTTGTCACTGTCAAGGGTGCCAGGCTGGCATTTTCTGCACATGCGTGAAGGGTCCAGGGATGCCCTGTGTCGGTGATGGGGATGGGTGCGGGAGGGGTCAAGGACCCCCCCCTTAGTGCATTCGGGCTGCGAGGGTCGCTTCGGGGGCTTTGGAAATTGGGACACCATTTATAAATGGCATCCTGATCTTTCGATACACTCGGGAGCCCTCGAGCTCCCCAGTGAACAAAACAGGGCTATGTTCTCCACTGAGGCCCCTTATACAATGCAGATTGCTGTGAGTACTGGGAAGCAAGTGGCTAAACGTGCTTCTATGGGATTTTGTTCCCAATTAGTTAAATCGAGCTCTAAGTGTCATTTTGGGCATGATTGGCGGATGATTCTCGACGACCGCGTTGGTGAGATCGCGGCCTGCATTTAAAGGCACTTAGTACAGAAAATGAGCCCCCACAAGCTTCTTTCCATTACTGGCTGTTTTGCAGACCTGTTCCACGCTTTGACGATGCTGACCTGGCCAGTACTCAGGACACAGTGCAGGCAAGATGGGACATCCTGTTACCCGAAGGGAGTTGGAGGTCCAGCATCAGGTGCCACCAATATCTCCTGGGAGGCAGCGGCAGTGGCTGTAAGTGCGGGTAGCATGATCTGGAGGACCACCGTCTAATGTAGGAAAAAGACCAATGACACCACCGAGCTGCAAGGGTAAGTTACCGCCTCTATCCTGGCATCAGTTCTGTCTACCACCCAAACCATCCCTCCCCAAAAATCACTGGCTGACAAATTGCACCCTTCCCACATGCAATGTTGTTCCTCAGCACTCTGTGACACCCACCATCAGTGCCCACACATGCCACTTGCCATAGACTCCCCCTGATCCACCAAGTGTGCAGCTCACAATGTCCCCACAGGAGGACCTAGGTAGGGACTGTAAGGATGCTATGATCTTTTTAAATATTAAATTTTTAAAAATTCATTTACAGGATGTGGGCGTCTCTGGTTAGGCCAGCATTAATTATCCATCCCTAGTTGTCCTTCAGAAGGTGGTGATGAGTTGCCTTCTTGAACCATTGCAGTCCTTAATGTGTAGGTACACCCACAGTGCTGTTAGGGAGGGAGTTCCAGGATGTCGCCCCAGGGACAGTGAAGGAACGCCAATAGATTTCCAAGTCAGGGTGGTGAGTGATTTGGAGGGAAACCTCCAGGTGGTGAGGGTCCCAGGTATCTGCTGCTCTTGTCCTTCCTTCTAGATGGTAGTGGTCATGGGTTTGGAAGGTGCTGTCAAAGTACCTTGGCGAATTCCTGCAGCACATCTTGGAGATGTACACGTGGCTGCAACTGTTCGTCGGTGGTGGAGGGCTTGAATGTTTCATAGATCATCATAGAATGGACTTCTGGTTGCGGCTATGCAGAGCTAAGTCGCACATTCGGCGGCTCCCGCAAAAAAGGACTTTTGGGCTCTTTTCAGGGCTCCCAACGGCACTTTTGCGACGTTTCCCGGTGTGGGAAGGAGTTTATAACAGCTCCCCGTCAGTATATGGCTTCAACTAGGAGCGGGGCGACAAAAAAGGTGGTGGTGGACCCGAAGAAGGAGCGCGGGACGAAGAACAAAATGGCGGCGGGCGGAGACCAGACAGCGTGGAGGCAGTGGGCGGAGGAGCAACAGGAGGGTATCCAGCGCTGCTTCAGAGAGATTAAAACAGACCTGCTAGAGCCGATGAAGGCTTCTATTGATAAGCTTCTGGAGACACAGGCGGCCCAGGGGGTGGCGATCCGTGATGCTCGACAAAAGATCGCTGACAATGAGGACAAGATCTTAGGCCTGGCGGTAAAGGCGGAGGCGCACGAGGCGATCCACAAGAAATGGCAAGAGCGGTTCGAGGAGATGGAGAACCGGTCAAGGCGGAAGAATCTGTGGATTCTGGGCCTCCCGGAGGGGCTGGAGGGGCCGGACATGAGGGCCTATGTGGTCACCATGTTGAACTCGCTGATGGGAGCGGGGTCCTTTCAGGGGCCCCTGGAGCTGGAAGGGGCCCAAAGAGTGCTGGCGAGGAGGCCCAAGGCTAACGAGCCTCTGTGGGCGGTGCTGGTGAGGTTCCATCGGTTCGTCGATCGGGAGTGTGTGCTCAGGTGGGCCAAGAAGGAGAGGAGCAGCATGTGGGAGAACGCGCAGGTTCGAATATACTAGGACTGGAGTGCGGAGGTGGCGAAGGGGAGGGCCGGGTACAATCGAGCGAAAGCGGTGTTGCATAGGAAGGGGGTGAAGTTTGGCATGTTGCAGCCGGCGCGACTGTGGGTTACCTACAAGGACCGGCACCATTATTATGAGTTTCCGGAGGAGGCGTGGGCCTTTGTTCAGGCCGAGAAGTTGGACACAGATTGAGGGTCGGGATGGGCGATTGGGGACTGCAGTTGATATGTTATGTTTATTTTTTTTTGAGGGGGGGACCTTTGCATTGCTCCGGGTTTCTTTTTCTCTGTGTTTTTCTCTTTCGGGTCAGTGAGGGTGGATGGGGCGGGTTGGGCACTGTTTTGGTTGGGTTGGTGGGGGGGGCTCTTGGAGGGGGGTAATAGACGGAACAGGGGGGATGGACGGTGGTGAGATGGGGCCCCACGGGGGAGGGGGAGGCCCGAGTCGGGGGTGCGGGGACCGGGCCTGTAAAAGGAGCTGCGTCAGAGGTGGCGGGGCCTGGTAGGTGAATAGTGCGGGCTTTTTCCCGTGCTGAAGACTGGAGGGGGCGGGGCCGGGGCGGGGAAGCGAGGGTTGTTTCCCGCGCTTAGAACGGAAGGGGGAGGGGGAGAGCCTATGGATGGGGAACGGGAGAGGAGGGTGTGCCACACAATGGGAGGAGTCGAAGGAGAGGCGGGAGTGGCTGGGGTCAGCAGGAGTCAGCTGACTTGCAGAAGTGCAATGGGGGTAGTAAACCAGCTAGGATGGGTCCGAGCCGGGGGTGGGGGGGGTGGGTGGGGGGTGGGGGGGGGGGTGGGGGGGGGGTGGGGGGGGGGGGTGGATCGAGTTGCTGCTGCTAAGGGCAAGGAGGAGCTGGAGCGAGTGGGAGGGGTCGAGACGGGGGTATGCCGCTGTGGGGAATGGGCCGGGTGTGGGGTGCGGGCGCGTGGCTGGCCGAGGAGGGGTCATGGCTAGTCGGCAGGGGAGGGGGGCAGGTACCCCCCTGATCCGTCTGATAACCTGGAATGTAAGGGGACTGAATGGGCTGGTTAAGCGGGCCCGCGTGTTCGCGCACCTGAAGGGGCTCAAGGCGGATGTGGTTATATGCCAGGAGACACACCTGAAGGTGGCTGACCAGGTAAGATTGAGGTAAGGGTGGATAGGTCAGGTGTTTCACTCAGGGCTGGATGCCAAAAATCGAGGGGTGGCGATCTTGGTGGGAAAGAAGGTGTCATTCGAGGCGTCGAGCATTGTGGCAGATAATGGCGGTAGGTACATAATGGTAAGTGGTAAGTTGCAGGGAGAGAGGGTGGTACTGGTCAATGTGTATGCTCCGAACTGGGACGATGCGGTTTTATGCGGCGTATGTTGGGTCGGATCCCAGACTTGGAAGTGGGGGGCCTGATAATGGGGGGAGACTTTAACACGGTGCTGGATTCGGCACTGGATCGCTCCAGGTCTAGGACAGGCAGGAAGCCGGCGGCGGCTAGAGTGCTGAGGGGGTTTATGGACCAAATGGGAGGGGTGGACCCTTGGAGATTTGCAAGGCCGGGGGCTACGGAATTTTCATTCTTCTCACATGTCCATAAGGCTTATTCCCGAATCGACTTTTTCATTTTGAGTAGGGTGCTGATAGCGAGAGTAGAGGATACTGAGTATTCGGCAATAGCCATTTCGGACCACGCTCCGCATTGGGTGGACTTGGAGATGGGGGAGGAGAGGGACCAGCGCCCGCTGTGGCGCTTGGAGGTGGGGCTGTTGGCGGACGAGGAGGTGAGCGAGCGGGTCCGAGGAAGTATAGAGAGGTATTTGAAGACCAACGACAATGGGGAGGTCCGAGTGGGGATGGTATGGGAGGCACTGAAGGCGGTGGTGAGGGGAGAGCTGATCTCCATTAGGGCCCACAAGGAGCGGAGGGAGCAGGGGGAGAGGGAGAGGCTGGTGGGGGAGATGGTGAGGGTAGACAGGAGGTATGCAGAGGAGCCTGAGGAAGGATTGTTGAGGAAGAGGCGTAGCCTTCAGGCCGAATGCAACCTGGTGACCAGCAGGAAGGGGGAGGTGCAGTGGAGGAAGGCCCAGGGGGCGATCTACGAGTATGGGGAAAAGGCAAGCCGGATGCTGGCGCATCAGCTTTGGAAGCGGGACGCAGCTAGGGAGATCGGGGGAGTTAAGGACAGGGGAGGGAGTGTGGTGCGGAGTGGGGTTGGCATCAATGGGGCCTTCAGGGACATTTACGAGGAATTGTACCTATCCGAGCCCCCACGGGAGGAGGGAGGGATGGGCCGCTTCCTGGACCAATTGAGGTTTCCAAAGGTGGAAGAGGGACTGGTGGTGGGATTGGGGGCCCCGATTGGGCTGGAGGAGCTGATCAAAGGGATAGAAAGCATGCAGGCGGGGAAGGCACCGGGGCCGGATGGTTTCCCGGTCGAATTCTACAAAAAATATATGGACCTGTTGGGCCCGCTGTTAGTCAGGACCTTTAATGAGGCAAGGGAGGGGTGGGCTTTGCCCCCGACGATGTCCCAGGCACTGATCTCCTTGATCCTGAAGCGGGAGAAGGATCCCCTGCAATGTGGGTCTTACAGTCCGATTTCCTTGCTAAATGTAGATGCCAAGGTGTTGGCAAAGGTCTTAGCCATGAGGATTGAGGATTGTGTGCCGCAGATCATCCATGAAGACCAGTCGGGGTTTGTGAAGGGGAGACAGTTGAACGCGAATGTGCGGAGGCTTTTGAACGTTATCATGATGCCGGCGAGGGAGGGGGAGGCGGAGATGGTGGTGGTGATGGACGCTGAGAAAGCCTTCGATAGGGTAGAGTGGGGGTACCTGTGGGAGGTGCTGAAGAGGTTCGGGTTTGGGGAGGGGTTTGTCAGGTGGGTTAGGCTGTTGTATGAGGTCCCGATGGCGAGTGTGGCCACAAACAGGAGGAGGTCCAAGTACTTTTGGTTGCACCGAGGGACGAGACAGGGGTGTCCCCTGTCCTCCCTGCTCTTCGCACTGGCGATTGAACCCCTGGCTATGGCACTGAGGGGTCAAGGAACTGGAGGGGGTTGGTGCGGGGTGGGGAGGAGCATAGGGTGTCGCTTTATGCGGACGACCTGCTGCTGTATGTGGCGGACCCGGTGGGAGAAATGCCGGAGGTAATGAGGATTCTTAGGGAATTCGGGGACTTTTCGGGGTACAAGCTCAATATGGGGAAGAGCGAGCTGTCCGTAGTTCATCCAGGGGACCAGGAGAGGGGGATTGGCAAGCTCCCACTAAAAAGGGCGGAGAGGAGCTTCAGGTATTTGGGGGTCCAGGTGGCCAGGAGCTGGGGGGGCCCTGCATAGGCTTAACTTTACAAGGCTGGTGGAGCAAATGGAGGAGTTCAAGAGGTGGGACGTGTTGCCGCTGTCCTTGGCGGGTAGGGTGCAGTCAATCAAAATGATGGTGCTCCCAAGGTTTTTGTTCCTGTTCCAGTGCCTCCCCGTGTTTATTCCGAAGGCTTTTTTCAGGCGGGTTAACAGGAGTATAATGGGGTTTGTGTGGGCACGAGGGACTCCGAGGGTGAGAACGGTGTTCCTGGAGCGGAGTAGAGATAGGGGGGGACTGGCGCTGCCCAACCTCTGTGGGTACTACTGGGCCGCCAATGTGACGATGGTTCGCAAGTGGGTGATGGAGGGGGAGGGGGCTGCATGGAAGAGCCTGGAGATGGTGTCTTGTATGGGTACGAGTCTGGGGGTGCTGGCAATGGCGCCACTGCCGCTCCCTCCAAGGAGGTATACCGTGAGCCCGGTGGTGGTGACTGTCCTCAAAATTTGGGGGCAGTGGAGGCGGCATAGGGGGGAAGTTGGGGCCTCAACGTGGACCCCAATACGGGGGAACCACTGGTTCGCCCCAGGAAGAACAGGTGGAGGGTTTTCGGGGTGGCACAGGGCAGGGATACGAAATTTGGGGGACCTGTTTGTGGACGGGAAGTTCACGAGCCTAGGTGAGCTGGAGGAGAACTATGGGCTCCCCCCGGGGAACACCTTCAGGTACTTACAGATAAGGGCGTTTGCCAGGCGGCAGGTGGTGGAATTCCCGCGGCTACTGCCACACACAGTACAGGACAGGGTGCTCTTGGGGGGGTGGGTGGGAGTGGGGAAGATCTTGGAAACTTACCAGGTGATGCAGGAGGAGGAGGAGGCCTCGGTGGTGGAGGTAAAAGGTAAGTGGGAGGAGGAGTTGGGAGAGGAAATTGAGGAAGGGACGTGGGCAGATACCCTGGGGAGGGTGAACTCTTCCTCATCGTGCACGAGGCTCAGCCTCATACAGTTTAAGGTGCTGCACAGGGCACACATGACCGGGACAAGGATGAACCGGTTTTTTGGGGGTGAGGACAGGTGTGTTAGGTGCTCAGGGAGCCCAGCAAATCACACCCATATGTTCTAGGCATGCCCAGCGCTGGAGAAATTTTGGAAGGGCATAGCGAGGACGGTGTCGAGGGTGGTAGGATCCAGGGTCAAACCGGGCTGGGGGCTCGCAATATTTGGGGTGGCAGAGGAGCCGGGAGTGCAGGAGGCGAAAGAGGCCAGTATTCTGGCCTTTGCGTCCCTGGTAGCCCGGCGAAGGATTCTTCTTCAGTGGAAAGATGCAAGGCCCCCAAGCGTGGAATCCTGGATCAGCGATATGGCAGGGTTCATTAAATTGGAGAGGGTGAGATTCGTCTTGAGATTGTCGGTACAAGGGTTCTTTAGGTGGTGGCAACTGTTCTTAGACTTTCTGGCAGAACGATAGACATTGGTCAATGGCAGCAGCAGCTCGGGGGGGAGGGGGGTTTACTTTATTATTGTTTTTTGTTATTTACACTGAAGGGTCTGAGGGGGTGTATATACCTGTTGTGTTAAGTCGGGGTGTTAATGTTAATTTATTATTTATTTTGTTGGATTCTTTTTTTTCTCATTTTGTTATTGCTATTTTATGAAAACCTTGAATAAAAATGATTTAAATTTAAAAAAAAGATCATCATTGAATTTACAGTGCAGAAGTAGGCCATTCGGCCCATCGAGTCTGCACCGGCTCTTGGAAAGAGCACCCTACCCAAGGTCAACACCTCCACCCTATCCCCATAACCCAGTAACCCCACCCAACACTAAGGGCAATTTATCATGGCCAATCCACCTAACCTGCACATCTTTGGACTGTGGGAGGAAACCGGAGCACCCGGAGGAAACCCACGCACACACGGGGAGGATATGCAGACTCCGTACAGACAGTGAGCCAAGCCGGAATCGAACCTGGGACCCTGGAGCTGTGAAGCAATTGTGCTATCCACAATGCTACCGTGCTTCCGCGTTTGTGAAAGGAGGAGCAATCAAGTGGGCTGCTTTGTCCTGGATGGTGTCAAGCATCTTGAGTGTTGTTGGAGCTGCACTCATCCAGGCAAGTGTAGAGTATTCCATTGCACTCCTGACTTGTGTCTTGTAGATGGTGGACAGGCTTTGGGGGGTCAGGAGGTGAGCTTCTTGCCATAGGATTCCTAGCCTTTGACCTGCCCTGGTAGCCACAGTATTAATATGGCTCGTCCAGTTAGGTTTCTGATCAATGGTACCCAAGAATGTTGATTGTAGTGATTCAGTGATGGCAATGCCATTGACTATCAAGGGGCGATGGTTAGATCCTCTCTTGAAGGAGATGGCCATTGCCTGGCACTTATGTGGCGCAAATGTAATTTTATTCAATGATTCTATAGGAGGAGATACCCCATCATAGGTGAGAAAGGGCCAGGTCAGGAGGCGGAGTACCAGAGATCTAAATCCTCACCCCCTTGAGGAATGGGCCCTGGAGATCACAGGGGTGTTCGAGGAGAGAGCAGTCACCGATTTGGCCTGTACCGCAGAGGTGAGGATCCAATGCCCCTTCACTTAGATGACCTGTCTCAAGTGAGTTGTTCATTCAGACACAATGATCCTTCCCTCTCAATGACTACATGTCCATTCTCTCACAGGATCTCTATCTGATGGGATCGGGCCATCCAGAGTCATCCCCTCTCCCCGCTTACCACCACTGAAGAGAACACGTCGAAGGAGAGCTCTGAGGAGATCACCATCAAGGCGTCACAGCTATTAACCCCACATTCTACCAGCGCAGATACACACACCTCGGTGGGCAACACTAGGGGACAGACTACTGGGGCACAATCTGCTGAGCGCCACACAGTTGCTGATGCACATCAGGTGGGGCAGAAACATACAGGGGAGACAACAGACAGAGGTCTGCTGGATCCCAGGACTAGCTGAGCCCCAGTCAGATGCTGAGCCTCTGGACAAGGTTATCCAAGAATGCAACTGCAGACCGTGAGATTTAGGGGGGTATATCATTGACATTCTGGCGAGTGCATAGCTAAAGGCAATGGGCACAGGAGATGATGCTGGCATTGCATCGTACGGAGGCCAACACTTCTAGGGTAGCGACCGGGGTGGAAAACCGCCAACACAAGGTCAGTGTCTTGAGAGGTGGTGTCCAAGACATTGCTCAATCCGTGCAACCAGGCTGAGGGCCACAACATCATGTCCCAGTCGATGAGGGACATGTCCCAGATGCAGGTGGGCATTGCCGAGGCACTACAGAGCATGGCCCAGTCATTGAGGAGCATCATTGAGGGCGTCAACATCATGGTGCAGCCAATGGGGAGGCACCAGAACTGGCGAAGCCAGATAACGCAGAGGCCTCTGGAGCTCATTCTAGCTGCCCCTCCGTTCCATAGATCACCCAGGGTCCTATGGGTACCTTCAGGGAGGAGAAAGCACTGGAGACCAACTCAATGCCTGCCGCCAAGTTTGGCCCAACTCCTGACACCAACGCATCTCAAGGGCAGCAGGTAGAAGAGGGTGGCACGGCGATGCCAGTGACACCGGTACGTCGGCCGGGGTCCTCCAGGTGCAGGCCCTTTAAAGGACGCCGCCAAGGGCATCATACACTACAGGGTGCAGAAAGCAGCGGGCTGCCTCCACCTGATGTGCATCCAGGGACACACCTAGACATAGCAGTAGACCACATAAAATTAAGATGATGGAGGAGCACTGAGTGGGCACTGGGGGCAGGGGAGAGGGTGTCACTCTCTGTAGCTAGGGGGACTGTAAATTTCAAATGTTCACTGTTAAAACATGTTACGCCTGATACATGTGGCCCCTGTCATGTTAATCTTCACAGAGGGTCTGCCAGCACCACCACTCACTATCTCCAGACTCCTTGAAGTAACAGAGTCTCATGGCTGTTCTCTACTGCCACCTGCTGGTTGGAGGCCATGTACATTACTATTTACATGATTGCTTGTGCATATCGTCACATACTGTGGGCAGCATGGTAGCATAGTGGTTACCACTATGGCTTCACAGGGCCAGGGTCCCAGGTTCGATTCCCGGCTTGGGTCACTGTCTGTGCGGATTTTGCACATTCTCCCATTCTGCGTGGGTTCACTCCTGGTGCTCCGGTTTCCTCCCACTAGTCCGGAAAGACATGCTATTAGGTCATTTGGATATTCTGAATTCTCTCTCTGTGTACTCGAGCAGGTGCCGGAATGTGGCGACTAGGGGCTTTTCACAGTAACTTCATTGCAGTGGTAATGTAAGCTGACTCGTGACAATAAAGATTATTATTATCCTCTTTCCTTTGGAAATGTAAAAAATAATGTATTTACATACGTTATTTCAGTTTACTATACAAGACACATGATATGCATAATGCTTCTGATATTCACATGTTTATAGTCCATCACAAATTCAATCAGTCCGGCTTCCTTCTATGTCTTGTCGGCCTTCTAAGCATTGGTTGAACTTGTGAGTTTGATTGATTTTCATTTGTTGTTGAATATGATCCTTGCTGCTCTTTTTGCTTTTGTGCATTTTCATCTTGTTCTGGCTCTGTATGCTGAAGTATTTCTTGTTCAATTGTCCTTGGATTGCTTACAATATCATCTTGTGGTTCCTAAACAAAGGGTTGCTGAACCTTCAACAAAGCTCTCCTGTTTCTCCTTAAGACTGTTCCATCATCAGTGATGATGATATATGACTGAGGACCTGACTGTTGCAGTACCTTAGCTCACTTCAATCATCCGTTTCCATCAGGAACTTCCACGCTCACTGTGCCATCTTTTGGTAATGGTTGTAGCCTTCTTGTGGATTTGCCATAATATCTCTTCTGCCTCCTTTTTTGAAATGTGAGTTTCCTTACAACTTTTTGATTCTTTGTTTCCTTTGGAATGTATGGCAAGATTGTTCTGAGCTGTCGATTCATCAACAGCTGTGACGGTGAAAGTCCATTAATTAACGGTGCTGCTCTATAACTAAGTAACGCGAGATATGGATCTTCCCGGCTATCCATAGCTTTTCTGAATAGCTGCTTCACAATGCTAACACTTTTTTCAGCCTTCCCGTTGGATTGCGGATACAGAGGACTAGAAGCAATATGTTGGAAATCATAATTCTGTCCATTCATGACAGCTAAAACATGGGCCATTGTCACTCATGACAATTTGAGGTATTCCATGGCGAGCAAAAATGTCTTTGATATGCTTGATTACACACGTGGCAGATGAGTTTCCTCATTGTACCACTTCTGGAAAGTTGGAGAAATAGTCAATTACTAACAGATAGAACAGATCCATTCCCACTTTCTGCCATGGAGTCGTATTTATTTCGCCCATTTTCATTGGTTCTTTCTGTTGTTTGTACTGAAACTTCTGACAATTTGCACAGTTTTCTATCATGACCTGAATGTCTTGATTGATGCCTGGCCAATATACTGTTTCCCTGGCTCTTCGCTTACACTTTTCTATGCTTAAGTGTCCTTCATGAATCTTTTTTAGAATCAGAGGCTAGGCTGGCGCTGGAAAGGTTGGCGCCACGTCAACCGGCGCCGAAGGGCCTCCGCTGGCCGGCGCGAGTTGGCGCATGCGCAGGAGCGCCAGCGTGTTCCCAGAACCGCTGGTGTGATTCCTGCGCATGCGCAGGGGGTTTCTTCTCCGCGCCGGCCATGGCGGAGCTTTACACAGGCCGGTGTGGAGGGAAAGAGTGCTCCCACGGCACCGGCCCGGCCGCAGATCGGTGGGCCCCGATCGTGGGCCAGGCCACCGTGGGGGACCCCCCTGGGGCCGGATCCTGCCGCGCCCCCCCGAGGACTCCGCAGGCCGCCCTCAGAGCCAAGTCCCGCCGGTACGGACCTGGTCTAATCCACGTCGGCGGGACTGGCGGGACGCTCGGCCCATCGGGGACTGGAGAATCGCCGGGGGGGCCACTGCCAATGGCCCTCGACCAGCGCAGCGGGATCCCCACCCCCGCCAAAAAAACGGTGCCGGAGAATTCAGCAGATGTCGTCGGAGCGGTGGGGTGGGATTCAGGCCGCGCCCCCGCAGATTCTCCGACCTGGTGGGGGGTCGGAGAATCCCACCCCTCATTCAAATTTTTCTTTACTATCGCCACAAGTGGTCTATGGTCAGTTTCCAATAAGGATGCCGATAGGCCATTTGCGTAGTCGTGGAATTTCGTTAATGATGCGACCTACAATTCACTCGAAGATACGTGGAGAAGTAAACAGTGGTTTTAATCAGCTTAGAACTGAGCCTGCCTGTGACCAGTACAACACTGAAGGCGGCCCCGCAAGTCAGCAGCTCTTATACTTCCTGTAAAGGGGGAGGAGCCATGGGCAGAGCCCGTACATGCCCCAACATATCCCCTGTGGGTGAAGCCACACAGTGGCCCATAGGTAGAGCCCACAGGGTTAATAACATAACACAGTGCACTGGTGAATTATCAGTAATTATACATTCACCACAGTTAATCCATTTATTAAGACCAAGCATTCTTTTTCTATTTGAGCATACCTGCGCTCTGTGTCAGACATTGAGCTGGAAGCACAGGCAATTGGAAGCCAATTCTCATCATTGTCTTGCTGCAATACTGCTGCTCCCAACCCATCTTTCGACGCATCTGTCGATATTTTTGTCTTCTTTGTAGAGTCAAAACATGTCAGCACTGGAGCTGTTGTCAGTGCTTCTTGTAATGCTTGCCATTCAAGCTCATGTCTGTTAGACCACTGGAAAATAGTGGCCGGGATTCTCCAAGCCTGCGACTGGAGAATCGGCACCAATCGCAGCAGCCCGGTCGCCACGGCGCCGGTCGGGGGCCGCTCAAATAGGCCCCCGCGGCGATACTCCGCAGATGACCGGCCGAACTCCCGCGGGCGTGGTTTACATCTGGTACCACCCGACGGGAGCTCGGACTGGCTGCCGCGGTGACAGACCTGGTGGGGAGGCAGGGGGAATCTAACTCCAGGGGCGGCCTCAGCGGTGGCCAGGCCTGCGATCGGGGCCACTGATCGGCGGGCCATCGCGATCTGGGGGGGAACTACCTTCCTTGACGCAGGCCTGCTGTGTGGCGCCGCCATGTCGCGGCGCCCGTGCCAAAGTAGGCTGCTGCGCGCATGCGCGGACCCGCTTGTGGCGGCTGTGCGCATGAGCGGCCGCGCGGTTCCAGGGGGCCAGCAGGGTGTGCGTCCCGCAGCTCTAGCTGCCGGGGGGGCCCTGCTGGCCCCCTGGAAAATGGAGAATCACCCCGGACCTTCGAGGAAAAAGCACTTTGAGAAGCCTTTCATCGTGCTCTTCTCTTGCTGAGCCCCAAACAATAGTATTGTCAATGTATACTCTGACGCCTGGAATTCTTTCTATGACGTGATCCATTGCCCTCTGGAAAATAATACCAAATGGCATTCTAAGAAAACGATATCGCACAAAAGGAATGTTAAAAGTGCACAGTTCTACCCTTATCCAACTTAAGTTCCCAAAAACACTGTGATGCATCTAGTTTGCTAAAACATGTTGCTCCTGACATCTCTTCTCTCTTCGGAATAGGATAATGCTCTCTTTTGATGTTAGATCTTTGGGATCCATACATATTGTTAGGGCATTATTTGTTTTCTTAATGCAGACCATAGAATTCACCAATCTGTTGGTTCTTCAATTCGTTTCATCACCCCCAGATTTGTCATTCCCTCTAGCTCATTTTTTAGTCATTTCTTTAATGGAGCTGGTACTTGCCTTGGTGCATGTATGACTGGTTGCGCATTCTCTTTTACCTGGTTTCAATATGTGAATGGTAAAGTGCCAAAACCTTGAAGTATTGCAGGAAATTTTTTCAGGATTGAATCCACACTTTGCCTACTTATAGCACAGTCTGCACTGTAGATTCTTTTAACTAACTTGAGTGCTTCACATGCTTCCATTCCCAGTAATGATTCACACTCTGCATCTACAATGGAAAACTTCACAGTATGAACCTTGCTCTTTACACTGACTTCTCGCTCGCATACTCCCAGAGTATTAATTCTTTTGTCGTTGTAATCCTTCAGCAGTACTGTTTTATTTAAAATGTGTGGTTTAATTTTCATTCCTTTCAAATCCGAGAAACTGATAAGATTGGCCCTCGCTCTCGTGTCGAGTTTGACATTAGCTAATGTGTTATTAATCATCAGAGGAACTGTCCAGTTGTATTTTTGAACATTTGCATTTGCATCACTGTTACTGCAAATTTGCTTGCCGTGATTATTCTTATCATCACTAGAAACCATGGGCTAGATTCTCCGGTCGCCGACGCCAAAATCGCATTCGGCGACCGGCCGGAGAGTCTGAGTTCCCGACCAAATCGGGGGCGGCGCCGCTTTTGTGATGCTCCGCCCCTTCAAAGCAGCGTACGCTAGGAGTATGCCACGCCACGTATCGACAGCGTCAGGACATTGCCTGAGGCCCCTCCCCCGATGCTCCGCCCCGACCGGCCGAGTTCCCCACAGCGTGGGTCTCTCATGGTCTAATCCGTTGGGAACTCGGCGTGGCGGCTGTGTCGCCACAGTCGGGGAGGTCCAATGAGGTCCGAACCGCGGGCAAAGGGCAACTTTATTAGGAGCTGGGAACACTGTGGGGGGGGGGGGGGGTAGCCCGGGGCGCATGATCCGGCCAAAGGCGGGGCACTATTTAGCGGGCCGGAACCGCGAGCAGCTTCTGCCATATAGCATGAGGCGGCCACTGCAGGCCGCAGCCGTGCGCATGCGCGGCCATGGACCCGTCAATTCTCTGGCACATATCAGCAGTTAGAGCCGGGTGCTCTACACTGCCTTGCTGCTAGCCCCCAGCAAAATGGAGAATTGGTGGCCATTTTGAGCCATTTTATCTGGCGTAAAACGCCACCGTTCCCACGACGGCATGGGGACACAGCCCCAGAATCAAAGAATGCAGCCCTGTATCTATGAAGAATGTGTCTTCGAGATTTATCTCATCAACCACGTTGATTGATTTTGGTAGTTCCGATTTTTGTTGGTGAAGCATTGTTTAGCAAAGTGACTTTTGCCTTTGCATTTGGAGCAGATTTTTTCCAAATGCTGGACATTGACTATACAAATGCTTGTTGTCGCATTGCTTGCATAAAATAGTGTTTTGGTCGGTCGCTTCAAATGGCCACCACTGCTGGGACCACGTTTTGCCTTAGGGCGCGTCACAACACTATTCGCGTTGGCTGACTCTCCGAACTTTGGGTCATAATGTTTTAGGTTTAGAGTGCTAATCTGCTGCAGAGTTAGCTCGTTGGCACCGCAAATTTTAATAGCATCGTCGAGCTGGAGTTTATTCTCCCTCAATAACCTCATTACTAATCCCAAACATGATTTGATCGCAGATCATCGACGCTTGCAACGTCGCAAAATTACGTGTCTGAGCCTTCAATCGCAAGTCGGTTAAAGAAACGTCAAGTGATCCACCTGCCTACTGTGTACACGTGCAAAAAATATAGCGCTTGAACGTTTGATTTCTTTTTGGTGTGCAGTGCCGATTGAATTGCCTCACGACTTCATCAACATTTTTTCTTTCTACATATTTATCAAAAATGAAGGCGTTAAAGATTTCTATTGCCAGTGGACCTGCTAGGGTGAGCAGAAACGTTATCCTTCATTCATCAGGCTGTGCCTGCAAACCTAGAACTGCTACTTAGTGTGCGAATTGCTGTTTAAAAATGTGCCAATTCACATCTACATTACCAGTGACTCGAAATTGGGGTGTGGTGCCTTCAGACCTTCCATCTAGACTTTGATGCCTGGTAGTGTGTTTAGCAAGATTTGCAGTATTTTACATGGTTGGTAGAAACATTTTTTCTTCTTCTCAGCTATCTGTCTCTTTTCGGATCTTCACAACCAATCCTGGCATCTTGTTAGATCTTCAACCCTGGTACCATATTACGTTCTGGTGCTTGGCTGGTAGGAATCATGCACAAGAGAACATCTAGTTCTTGACTAGTTAAATGGTTATTATTAAATAAATGCTTGGATTAGATTACTATGAGAAATATATCAAGAAACTACTAACTATAATAAATTATCCAAGAGCTACCACAAATATGACTTTCCACTTTGACGACTATCTCCAAACTTTTCGAAGTAACAGAGTCACGTGCTGTTCTCTACTGCCACCTGCTGGTTGGAGGTTGAATACATTACTATTTACATGATTGCTTATGCATATCATCACACTCATCCTCCTCCAGCAGGTTGCCCTGCTGCTGAGCTGGAGGGCACAGCAGCTCACCACAAAGCAGGAGACCCACTGGGGGGTGGATTGCAGTGCACCACCTGAGCGGTCCAGGCAACAGAGCTGCATTTTGAGCAGTTCAATGCACCACCCAATGACAACACGGGTGGCAACATGGGCCTCATTATGTTGGGTCTCCACCTCTGTCTCTGACCTCTGCACTGGTGTCATCTGCCAGGATCTCAGGGGGTAACCCTTGTCCCCCAAGAGCCAACCCATCTTCCTGGAGTGGTCCTCGAAAATGCCAGGGATCTCCGAGTGTCCCAAGGTGTAGCTGTCATGCACGCTACCTGGGAAGCATGCAGAAATGTGCCTGAACCAGAGGTGGTGGTCGCACAAAAGTTGAACATTCAGGGAGTGGAGCCCCTTCCTGTTAATAAAACGCACTCCCTGATGCCCTGGTGTCTGTAAGAAGGCATGCATGCCATCTATTGCCCACTGGACCTGGGCATCCAGGCGATGGCAGAGAATCCTACAGCCTGGGCATCATGGTGGGCTTGGTCCAGCTCAAAGTTAATATAGATTGCTGCCTGGGCATACAGGGCATCCATGACCTCATAGATGTACTTGTGGGTTGTAGCTTGTGAAATTCTGCATAAGTCCCCATTCGAGCCCTGGAATTAACCTGTGGCATAGACGTTCAGGGCTCCAGTGACCTTCACAGTCACCATGAGCGAGTGTCCTCCTCCTCCACGAGGTGTCAAGTCCGCGAGGACATGGCACAGGTGCCACATGTCTCTTTGTTGAGATGGAGTCTCCTGTGGCACATACTGTCCTTCATCTCCTCAAAAGACCAACGAGGCCCGTACACCTTTGGCCATTGCCGGCATCCCCTCTAGGTTCTTTCTTGGCCTGATAGGTGGTCGGGTCTTCAAGGTGTGCGGTGGCCCACTGACATGGGGTGGCACCTCCAGCCTACATCGATGCTGCTCCCTTCTCCAGTGTCTGGCCAGCTGGGCTGCCACCAGCACCGTGAGGGCAGCCCCTGCGTGATCGACATTACCATCCATTTTGTTATGTGTCAGGAATTGGAAAAGGAGAGAGAGCAACAATCAGTTAGGGCTTCCACCCCAGAATCCTCATTCCCCAAGCTTCCCCCACGCTTATGTGAGAGGCCTTCTCGCTAAGTGGAATCCATTGAGCCTGTTGTGCTGGAAAACCTCGCTCTTCATACTCATCCCTGGCCACAGCAGGAGTCCCTAGGCCCCAGACTCCTGGTGGGAATATTAGGGAGACCGTGCTGAGGTGCCCTCCCCTGATCCACACAATCACCCGTTGGTCGCGAGGATATCCCCTGCGCTGAAGGCCAACTCTTGAGTGTTTGAAGTTGGCTGCTGCCTCTATAGAGGTCAGGTTACCTGTTCAGGCTCAAAGTTGATTGAAACACAATAATCATCATCTGAGACATGACATGCGTACCCATGAGAATGCACTTGAGAATATTTTGTTCATTAAAATTTGTTCAGTAACAAAGATTTGAAAATCAACTCGGTAACATTCCACATATCACACTAACCATTAAACAACAAGGAAATGTCACTGTTCTATATTGGTACCAATACAAAGCTATATCAGGTCAGATTCACATAAAAACACAGTATCGCTCCTCACAGGTTCCTCAACAGAAACGGGGGATCAGCCTGAGAATGTGTCATCATGTCCAGAATTTTGTCTTCAAAATGATCTGTCCATCAACGTGTGAGTTGTTCCACGCATCTGTGCTATTCTCCATCCATAAACCGCAGCTGTGCAGGCCCCCTACACGGCCCAATCTCACGGAACCAAATCCTGGCATCCACATATTCCACTGGCGCTCAAGGTGCAGTTGAGCATCCTTGATTTCCAGCGTGTTTAACCGTGGTGACGTGCCAGTTACATGCATCACTCACCACACTAGCAACAAAAGCATCAGCAATTTGCAAAAGCATTTCTTCACTGGCATAGAAGGTGGCCCATTTTGATCAATATTGCACACCAGCGTCTTCTTACTTCAAACCAGATTGCCTTCTGAGCTCATACATCCCCCTAAGCCCGGTGATCCAGGACTCAGGTATCTTAGAAAAAAATTGTCCTTCTTTCCGGTTACAGAAAAAGAAGGAAACAGCAACAGCAAGCACCAGGCATCTGAAGCCACCAGCAGGAACAAGCAGCAAATACAACTTGCAGCTGTGAAGTGCTCTCACAACTAACAAGGCCAATTCCTCATTGTTGTGTTGGGTGCTGTGCTACACAGACGAACCAACACGGTTGCGGGTGGTACAACTCAGTTTTATTACTAACATATATTTACAATGGTAAACTGGTGATTGTGGTTCGATCATAACCCTTGAATCTGTGGACCTATTCCTAATACTATCTTGGAGTTGCACTCAGCACATGGTGGATGTCTGAGTGGCTTGCTGTGAGCTCTGTGCCCTGAGCTGTCTCCTGCTGGAATCCGCGGGAAGTGTTGTGTTCCCCGTTTTATAGTGTGTATGCTCTTGCCTGTGATTGGCTGTGGTGTTGTGTGTGTATTGATTGGTCCGTTGATCTGTCCATCAGTATGTATGTGTGTTTGCACCATGATGTTTACCTGAATATCATGACACTCATAGCCTTCCGCTGTGAAGCTAGAGGCTGCTGACAATCAATGGGAGTTAAAGTCACCTTCAGCATATAACCAAGAACAGGGTTGTGTCCTGGAAGTGTTTAGTAGGTCAGACTGACAGCAGCTGTAGTTGCCTGTGTTATGGTCATCCACAATATTTAACGATGGCTTGAAGACCTCACAGATGAAAAGCCCCCCGGGGCAGCAGGTGCAGTGCCCTTGAGCTGCATGCCGGAAGATGGAAATGGCTACTCACCTCCTCAGCTCCCCTCAGCAGTCATTGTGCCAGTTTTGTGTTTTTAAAATGGAGTACTTAAACGACACCCGCGTGATTTCTTGCTCAGGAGCTGGTTAATCCCGAGGGGCGTTTACATTTCACTTCAATGTCGCTAATGAGATGGAAAGTTATGCACATCTATGCAAATTGGGGTCAATCATATGCCCTCCATATTTGGGCATAATCCGGAACTCGGCTTCGGGAGCAGCCCGGTTAGATAGCAAACTGATTTGCTTCCGGCACGAATCTCGATTTTGCCCTTTCCCGCTATTTAACTGGTGCATCCAGATCCACGCCGGGCGCAATGCGGTGGTTAAATCGATCCCAATATCTTTGTTATGGGTGTGACTTTTTTGTTTTAATCAGATTTGAGCGGGTTTGGCTGTATGACCCAATATAATTCTTGTCCCCAGTCAGCAATTCAATCATACTGAACAAACACAGATGCTGATGGAAGAGTATTTTCCATTATTTACTGCAATGTAATAATATATATTTTTGTTAATGCAGTATTGTGGCTATATCAAAGAGCTTTGCAAGCTAGGTTATCATGCTTGTATACAGAGCAATAGACCCTGACTTGAACAGTGATGCTACAGTATTACTTCTGTGGTTTCCTGTTGTATACCCGGCATGCGCTAAATAATGCTGTCAAGAAAATAACACTGATGCTGCATACTGGAAATGAGGCACAAAGACTTGGGAAATTTTTCCAAGATCTTCTGGCAACAAGGAACTGCCAGCGCATGTTGGAAAATCACTGGCATGGTGAGTGTGATTTTGTGTCCATGGATGGAAAATCCCGGGCAGCGAATCCCACAATTCTCTGCTACAAGTTGACAGCCGACAGGATTCCTTGCTCCTGATGAAATGTTCAGGATGATTAGTTTGAGGTTTTCTGGGTAGCTTTCAGAATCCCCGACCCTTGGGCCTAATAAGAGATTTTTGGTTCAGAGTTTTGGCAATTTTGATAGTCCACATTTGGGTTTTCCTCTATGCACTTCAAATGAAGATAAGGAGGACCATCAGGTAGAATCCTCCTCTTTCAAGCTTTGCTGACTGATTTATCCTCTACTCTATACACAGTAAAAAAAAAGGCAGTTGGCCTCTTAAATGAAGTACCCAATCTAATACTTTTGATTTGTGTTTCTCTTTCAAAGAGTGTTTGCGCTCCAGTTCTCCAGAAATTTAGTTTTTGACCAAAAATGCGATTTATTTTTCTCTTTATCCCCTCCACCCACACTCCAAAATAATCACAACTACCACACGGTAGATACACAATGCCTTTGTATTGCTTCTAATTTTAACACCCAATTATCCTGGTGTTTCAACTCTGCACTATTGTTAAGTAAAGCTTTGCTGGTGCTTATTAAAGTTAAACAGAGTCAGTTTTTTTATTTACTGGGTGTTGGCACTGACCACGCTGAGCTTATCCTGTTTTCTGGGAGTCAGGGAGAAAAAAATCTTGCTGGCAACATTTTGGGTGGGAGTGGGTTAATTTAATATAGCCATGTTATTATTCTCTTTTAAAGAAGCATTTTTGTGGTGGCTGGGATTGAGGTCACTGCACATCACTGAGTACAGTGCTTTTTAAGAGCACTGTAACTGATTAATGCTTCAAAACGCAAACGAGCTGCTGCACCATGGCAGACATGTGGCACTCAAACTGACTGTGCTCTCTATCCTTGAACAGGAAATATGCTGAAAACATAGGGCTTACGTGGCAGTCACTGTATGCAGTCTAAATAAGCTGAACCTTGTCTTTAAATGTCATCATTTGGATTGGCAAGTAACTAAGCTGCCACTTTTTAAAGTCACCTTTGTGATAACCCTTACTGTCCTCCACAGACCTGACAGGCTGAACACAATCATTGTTATGACTAGTAGTTCCTTAAACAGTTAATCCTTTCAGTCTGTTAAATGTGCAGATACACCGTTTGTACTGTGATTAGTACTGTAACCCTTAACTTGCTGCATAAACATGAACCCTATAGTGTTACCTCCATAACTTAGATGCTATACTTATCAGGAAAGACGGAATAGGATGGGGTTCTTTATTCTGCACATCACCAGCTAAAATTAGTACCGCATATTCTGTATGGTTAATGTGACAAGAATCATTGCTGATTTTGAAATATTCTGGATTGGGCAAAATTTAGTTATTGAAAGATAAATAATATTGGAGCTTTTCAGATCGCTTGGAATTGTTATATCTGGCCTTTAAGAGAATAATGGGTAGTTTGTATAGTGGTGTTTGTATATGCTGTTCTTGCCCTGTTCCTTTCACGATAGATTCAGTGTCATTTTTAAACAGTGCCAAATAGCATGTGCCTCTACATTTTGTGCTTGGATTATGTTGGCTGGGATGAAGCCACTGTTAGCATTTAAAAAAAATCTTCGTTCAAGTTCGTCGGTTGCCTAAGAAGTTGAAGGGCAAAATAATCTGATATTTATGATACTGTGGGGGTTTACATATAATTTCTGTGGTAGCCTAAGGAGGGTCTTCCCTTTTACAACTGCCTGCTTTATTTAAACTTCAGACTGGGACCATTCTGAATTTTGGGTGGTCTTGAGTACAAATTTGTCCAGATGCTCAGTTATACTGTACTGATCTTTTAGTTCCTTCCACCCCTTCGTGGACCACACTTGAAGCACTAAGAATAGCACTGATCTCTATATTATTGAAATGATATGGGGGCTTTGGAGAAGGCGCAAAATAGACAATTCCATAACTTAGAGGCTATACTTATCATGAAAAACTGAATAGGATGGGGTTCTTTATTTTCTGGCAAAGAGAAAGCCAAAGGCTGACCTAAAAGAAGTTTAAAGATCATGAAAGCTTTACTAGGGTAGAAAAAGAGAAAAATCTTTCCACTTGTTGAGTGTCCAAAATTAGAGGCGGTAAATGCAAGATAGTCACCTGTAAATGCAATAGAATTCAAGAGAAAGTACTTTGCCAAAAGAGCGGTTAGAATGAGGAAGACATTGCCACAAGAAATAGTTGAAGTAAAAAGAATAGGGGCGCTATCTACCGGCTGCACGGCGTCCAAATGGGAATGTGACGCAGCTAGTACATGTTGGGAGAGACCCCGCGGGCTTAACGACAGCCAGTGCACCTCACAATGTCTACCCAAGTCTTGTGAGCCGTCGCCATCAGGATCGCGCCCACAATGGGCGGGACCAAGCCTCGCACACCAAAGTAGATTTAAAACCTGCTCATGCATGCTGGCTCGGGATCTATCGGGCTCCCGGCATCTATTGGCCTCCCCAGGGAGTCCCCCGCCAGAAACCGATCAGTGCTGGTCCACACAAATGTCTCCCGGACCATCGGAGGACCCTCGGAGGACAGGGACAGTGCAGGTTGGCCCCCCTGACCCTCCCCCTTTAACGGGGGCACCTTGGCACAGCCTCCTTGGCACTGCCTAAGTGCCCAGTGGCACTTCAAAGCTGACAGGAGCACTGCTAGGGTTCTAAGGTAGCAGTGCCAGGGTGCCCAGATGCCAGGATGACACTGCCAAAGGTCAGGGCCTGAGGGGGCGGGGTGTAGCATGCCCATAAAAGGAAGGTGGAGGGGAGGTTTGAAGGGTTGGGGGGGGGTGGAGGTAGGGCGGGTATGAAGGGGGCTCCAGAAGTTTGGAGGGGTTGAAGGGTGGGGATCCTGGTGGAGGGAGCCCAAAAAGGGGCATGGGAATCCTGAAAAGGGGGGCCCACAGCGACCCCATAGCGGGGTGTCATCACTTGGCGGGGGTGTGGGGTAATGCCAATAGATGCCGGGAGCCTGATAGATCCCGTGTCAGCACGCCTAAGCATGCTTTAAACCTACTTAGGCGTGTTGGATGACATTGCCCGTGGGTGGGGGGTGTCGGGAACCCACAAGCCCACTTAGAGCCCAATCTCTGAGGAGCCAGTCTGGTCAGCACATTCAGCTCCCCAATGATAAAAATAATTCTAAGGATGGGATTTACCGGTGGCGTTGCGCCCAAAAAGCAACGTGCCACACCACAACAAGACCAGTAGAAGCTGGAGATCTCACTTCTGAGATCTACACAGCTCGCCACGCCTCGCAGGATCTAATGCAATCTCACGAGACGATGCAATGTAAATTGTGGGTGGATCACTTTCTGGGAAATTTGCATATTTGCGAGAGACAGCCAGTCTCACACTAATATGCGTTCCCGAGATCTAACCAAGGTGTGGGATCTCACTCCCTCACTCCTGAACGCCGTTCTGTGATGGTCTCTATAAATGGGGACCAGTCAGAATCGCACTCGTGGGGTTCTCCCAGGGAATTGGAGTTCCCCAGGTGCCTGCCCTCTGGGCAGGGTGGTACCCTAGCATTGTTGGTGTCACCTGGAAACCCTGGCATTGCCAGCCTGGCACCCCTGCAGTGCCAGCTGTGCACCCTGTCAGTGCCAAGATGCCCAGGTGACAGTACCAAATGATCAGGCTGGGGTGTCTCCGTGTGGGTGTGGGGGGCATGGGGAGGGGTGTCTGGGGACATCCATATAGTGAGTTGGGGCTTGGAGGGCTGGTTTCAGGGGTTGTGTCGGGTGCTGGAGAGACTATTTAAAAATGTCCCGATCTCTTGCTGCACTGAGGTACTCAGGCGAGCGGAACTCCTCAGTGCAGAAAATGGGACTCAGTACAGCCTCGTTGAGACGTTCCCCGCTGAGGCCCCCAACCTACCCGAATTGACATTAGATAGTGGGCTGTTTCTCAGCGCACTCAGCACCAGGAAACACCCGGATAATTCTGTGCTATGGGACGCTGGGCACGATTTAACCAAATGGGAACTATGTCCCATAGCGAGTGCGTTTATCCGCATGTTTCCTTGCGTTCACAGCATGCTGAAACATAACGCTATCTGACATGACTCCGGTTAGATACGAGGCCTTCAGCGGGAAACGCACAGCCGAGGCCGCACTTAAGTTCCGTTTCCTACACTGAGGAGCCCAGCTCGTTGAAACCCCTCAGTGCAGGGAGAGATCAGGACGCCATTTATAAATGGCATCCCAATCTCTTGAGCCGCTGACATGAGCCTCGAACTGCACCCCCCCCCCCCCTGCACCCTCCCCCCACCCCCCCCGGACCCCCACCCCAGCCCCAACTCACTGTAAGGGACTCCCCGGGCTGTTGACGGGTCTTTATAAACAGGTATCCTTCTACTATTGAAACCAAACCCAGAAATATGTGCAGGGCATGCCCGTCCGATCACCACCAGGCAAAAAGTGCCGGCTTAGAACTGGCACCGCGGCAGTGCCCCTGCCAGCTGGCAGTGCAACCTGGGCACCTTGATAGTGCCAGTCTGGCACTGTTGGGGTACCAGGCTGGTACTGCCAGGGTTCCCAGCTGACACCAGCAGTTCCGGGGCACAACCCTGTCCAGAGAGCATGCACCTGGGGCCTCCAAAATCCTGGGATAGATCTCAACACCTTGGTTACCATAAGGAACTGCGTATCAAATTGAGACTAGCTGTCTCGCTCTAATACGCAGATTTGCCAAAAAGTGGACTGCAAGAAACTTCAGAGAGTTGTGAACACAGCCCAATCCATCACACGAACCTGCCTCACATCCATTGGTTCCATCTATACCTCCAGCAGCCTGGGGAAAGCGGGCAGTATAATCGAAGATCCCTCCCACCCAGCTTACTCACTCTTCCAACTTCTTCCATCGGGCAGGAGATATAGAAGTCTGAGAACACGCGCAAACAGACTCAAAAATAGCTTCTTTCCCGCTGTTACAAGACTCCTAAATGACCCTCTTAGGGACTGACGTCATTAACACACCCTGTATGCTTCATCCGATGCCGGTGCTTATGTAGTTACATTGTATACCTTGTGTTGCCCTATTATGTATTTTCTTTTATTCCCTTTTCTTCCCATGTACTTAATGATCTGTTGAGCTGCTCGCAGAAAAATACTTTTCACTGCACCTTGGTACACGTGACGATAAACAAATCCAATCCAATCCAAGTGATCCTACACACAATGGGCGAGCTTCACATTGCGACGTCTCGCCGGATTGCATTTGATTCCGGGAGCGTGGTATCCTGTCATTTACCAGTCACGTTGCATTGCGGCGAGCTGCGTTTCAGGCACAGTGTGGCCGGTAGATCGCACCCTCCATACCCATTTGGGTAGATTGCTCCCTAAGTGTCGGCTTGACCGGGGAGAAACACACCAGGGCCTAAAGAAGTGACTGAGGCCAGAATTTACCGGCTGTTGACACTGGCAGCATCCTCCAGTCCCACCAACAGCACACGCCCACCCGCCTCGGGCTTCCTGTCGACGAGGGGTGCATTCAACGGGAAATCTTGCCTCTCCCGCCAAAAAACACCCAGTGGATTGCTCAGAAAGTCCAGCCCTTATATTTGGTTAAACAGCGGTAATTCACTGACAGAGCGGAGAGAAACTCCCAGCATAACCCACCACAAATTACACTTACTTTTCCGTTCGATCACGCCCTCGATACTTTTAAGGGGAAGTTAGATAAATACATGAGGCAGAAAGGAATGGAAGGATATGTTGATAGAGTTAGATGAAACAAATTGGGACGAGGCTTATGTGAAGCATAAATGCTAGCGTAAACCATTTTGGCTGAATGGACTGTTTCTATGTTGTAAACCCAATAAGACTCTTGAATAAAAGAGGAAACTTGCCTGTAGCAACCTGCTGCATTTAGAACTGTTGACAGGTCTTTATAAACACGTGTCCTATTATTGAAACCAAACCCAGAAATAAAGATGCAAATAAAAATAATTGTTATCTTTATTTTGCCAAACTTTTAAACAACGAATCTGGGGAAAAACGTGTTAGGACAAAGAAATGCTCTGATCCACAAAGTACTGTACTTCAGGACAGTTGACTATTTACAGTAATGTGACACTATGAAGGCCAGAGATCGACACAGTTCTTAGCATGTCCAGTTTGTGACAAAGAGATTTGCCAGATTATCGTGCAATAATAAGCGGTTTTAAGAGAAAGCATTCAAAGAACATACAGTGCAGGAGGCCATTTGGCCCATCGAGTCTGCACCGACCCACTTAAGGCCTCACTTCCACCCTATCCCCGTAACCTAATAACCCCTCATAACCTTTTTTGGTCACAAAGGGCAATTTATCACAGCCAATCCACCTAACCTGCAAGTCTTTGGACTGTGGGAGGAAACCGGAGCACCCAGAGGAAACCCACACACACACGGGGAGAATGTGCAGACTCCACACAGACAGTGACCCAGCAGGGAATCGAACCTGGGACCCTGGCGCTGTGAAGCCACAGTGCTATCCACTTGTGCTACCGTGCTGTCCAAGAGATGGGAAACAAATAGATCCAAACTACTCACCATCCCCAACCCATGAAACAAACTTTCTGTCAACCTAAAATGAAATAATATTGATGGTGATAAGAAAGTTAATGACCTAAATCCATAGGATCATACAGCACAGACCGAGGCCATTCGGCCCAACAAATCAGTGACAGAATTCGACTCATCTGGTTAGTTAAGCAGCGCTGGAAAACCAAAGGAGAAAGGCGCACAATGCTCTCAGGCCAAGTGTGTCAATTCAAACTCTTACGCTGAAATTATTATATCAGAAAAAGGCCATTTTTATTGAAGCACAAGCCTTAAATCCAGTGATTAATCAAGAGAACAAAATGAAAAACATCTCGACCGAATATAATCTATGTTGTACATGAGTTCTAAGTACAGTATTTCCATTTCAACAATATTTTTAAAGTTATTTTACAATATCAAACCATCAAAAGCAGTTTTAAAAGCAGAGTTCTTTTCATTTTATTAATGTTAGAAGAAAGCAATTATTTCATACAGCCAAAGCATATCGCAGTGACAGAGTTGACTTGAGGAAGTATACTTTTAAAACAAAACAGGTGGCAGTTTAGTTGCATACGGTAATATATCGCAAGCATTCCATTGTTTTGCTATGTTTATAGAATGTACATTTACACACTGAACATTGTTATCTTACACAACTGAATTCTCCTCAATTTTTTTAGGCTGATATCTTCAAGCATGGAAGTCTAGGCCAAAAATAAAGATTATTCAACAAAAAATAGAATCACAGAATCACCTCTCCTCCCTCAGAAAAGAAAATACCTTCATTGATCTGAATCTCGGTAGGGGTACTCATTGGGAACCAGGCCTAGAAAGCAAGCCAAACTCAAAATGGAGATTTTGGAAGAGATCTATAGCAACATTCAGCGATAACAAAAAAATTACAAACTCAAATTGGGATCGAAAAAAATAAGTGCATGTGATATTTTCATTGGAGATATATAATATATATATATAATTCTGCTTTGTTGGCTTAATGCCAGTGCTGGGTTCTATATGACGTCCATCTTGTTCAGATGGAACTGAATCGTTGAAGTAAACTTTGATTTCCCAATCTACCCCCAATATATATTGGAATGGTCATCAAGTGCCTCAGGTACCAATGACCTGTGAGATATCTGAACACCTATCTAGTAGTTTCTAATCAAATTATTTCTGCAAATTTGTGGCTGATTACATCACTTTTCCAGGACTGGGCAGGAGGTCGGGGTGGGGGTGAAGAAACTGTGGCCAGGAAGCTGTTAGCAACCGTTAGATGCTTACCAAATAAAGGTAATAGAAAGTGGCCCAAATGGAGCAGCTGCTTTAAACTTGAATTGACTGCTTGTTAAATGGCCATGCCTTTGGCTACCAGATGTTCCTTAATGACCTGCCGCAGACGCGATGAGCCGAAGGGCCTTTTCTGTGCTGTAGCCCTCTGTGACTTTGACCCAATTGGGTGTTCCAAACAAGGAATTTCCTATCCCACGCCCGCACCGTGACTCACTGTGCTGAACTAACTGGAAATCCTTATGAGGAACAAGTTTGCAACATATGATACATCTGAACTAATTGATATGGTACTTTACTTTCCAGGTTGCTGCCTGCAGCCTACTCACAGCTTAGCATAGAATTATCACTTCTCTAGTAAGAAAAAAATAATATTCCAATCTTTTATAAAGCACAGCTTGGCAGATAATTAATCTTTCGAAAAACAAATATATTCAATTATTAAATAGGATGGAATCGTACTGACACAAACTTAAAAGCGTGTAACCCGACACCCTTGTATAAGTGCTACTGCTTAATCCAAATAAGATACATCTGTACAGAAATATAAATGTCTGTATGTGGACAGCTTCCAGCTCCCACTCTTAATAAATAAATTACAAAGGCGACTTTACGCTTAAAAGAGATAAGCCGGAAAAAGTTAAGCAGGCACTGTTTTATTTTAAAGAGGCAGGTCTGCTTTGGACCTACTGAAGCTACAAGGCTGTATTCAATAAGGTTATATCTCGCTTCTCTTTTTGGAAAATAAATATATCTATGCCAAAAGTATGTAATACAAACCATTGGCTAAAACTGTATTGCTTTATGTCAACCAAATCACATCTGTGGGTGAACATATTACTTGTAATAACATATTCGATGTCAAAATAACTTTCACATGGTTTGAAATGTACCCTTTAGCAAGTGTCGTCCCAGTCTAGATCCATGCCTAAGGAATAGGGAACAATGGGATACTGTTTGCTGTTCAGCCTGTAAAACTTTAATACCTGCTTGCACTTAAGAGATCTTCCCTACTCTGCACATTTTACAGATATTCGGGCTTAGCTGGTTTGCCATGACACAGCATTATCCATAGCATGCAATGGGGGTTGTAGTGGCATCTGTGTCTTACTTAATGTTCATCATGAATTGTACCTGATTGAATTCCTCTTTGAATTCTCAAGGAGGTACTGCCATCATGAAAGTTCAATTTTCTCTATCTGGCAACATTAAAACGTATCTCTCTGAGGATTTAAAAGACACCACCGTCTTCTTTGCAAGAAACTTGCTGAGAAATTGAAAGACTGGCAATTTATAATTGACCATAAAAATTGTTTACAAAGGCTTAGAAACATTAATTTAATCAACTTGGATTTTAAGTCCAACATTCACAAAGAAAATCTTCCAATTTGTTCGTGTGAAAACCCCATGACGAATCGGGAATAGAAAGTAAAGCCTTTTTGGAAAATACCTTTTAAAATTTTGGTTAGATTTTAATTTCCCAACTGTGACTGGATGATTTCAAAACACAGGTGCAACAAAGCTTCCAATTTTTCATCTTACTTGTATAAATAATCTCTGATAGGACAGATTCATAGCACATTATTGATGGTGAAGGACCAACTGGTAAAATATAAATCACTGAGTGTCTTTAAGACAGAGATAGATAGGTACTTGATTAATAAGGGGATCAGGGATTATGCAGAGAAGGCAGGAGAATGGGGATCATAGAATCATAGAATTTACAGTGCAGAAGGAGGCCATTCGGCCCATCAAGTCTGCACCGGCCCCTGGAAAAAGCACCCTACTTAAGCCCACACCTCCACCCTATCCCCGTAACCCCATCCAACCTTTCTGGACACTAAGGGCAATTTATCATGGCCAATCCACCTAACCTGCACATCTTTGGACTGTGGGAGGAAAACGGAGCACGGACATGGGGAGAACATGCAGACTCCGCACAGACAGTGACCCAAGCCGGAATCGAACTTGGGACCCTGGAGCTGTGGAGCAACTGTGCTAACCACTGTGCTACCATATTGCCCTAATAAGAAAAATATAAGCCATGATTGAATGGCGGAACAGACCCGATGTGCCGAGTGGCTTAATTCTGCTCCAATGCCTGATGGTATTATGATCTTATACCTTCTCGGCTACCAATGGCTATTTATAAATAATTTCTAATTAAACAATAATGTGTGCATCAGTGTTTTATAGGGCAAGTCCACTGCACACCTTCAGGTTGTTGAAGAAAATTAGTCCATTGGACAAAGAAACTGGAAGGTTTCCTCCTGACTAGTATAGTAAGTGTAGCATCCTGTCTCACTATTGTATTGTATATTGAGTGTAAAAAGATGCTGGTTGCCTTTTTAAAACATGGAACTAAATGGAACACAGTTAGAATAATAGAAAACAATGCAAAAATAAATTTAAAAATAGCCCTCAAGAAACTGTTGAATAAGGATTATTCTGGATAACCAAGACAGCAGTGCACCTTTTTTTGTTAAATCATCTTAATCAGTTTTCCTTAAATGAATAGCAATGCTTCACGTTACATTTTTGTGTAAACAACCAATAATCTGAGGAAATTACCACAAAGCTACACTGTTACTATTTGAAAAAGTACTTACATTTTGATCAATTAATTTTTTTTTAAAGGTGCAACCATTCAGTGGCTAATGAGTGTAACGTACAGATGACCAACTGGAAGCTTCATTGTCACGCTGCTTTTGGAATGCATACTCCACATGCATATTAGTCATGCAAGGGCTCATCTAGGCCAGAGGCAATCTCAAGTAATGTGGCCATTAAATTGTCACCCTGCTATGTCCATAAGAGCACATACTTATCATGAATCCATCAACAGTTCAAAGAATTTCACGAGCTGATCGGTACTGTGTCTCCGTACATTTGATGTTGCAGTTCACAGTGAGTGAAATCATTATTTGGACACTAATTTAATCTACTCCTGGGATCCATTTGAGCATATATCTAGCGCTGGATTCTCCAGTCCCCCAGCTGCGTGTTTCTTGGTGGCGCGCTGTTCGCTGGTGGCGGGTTTCTATCTTCCTGCCGCTTGTCAGTGGGATTTCCCATTGTAACCACCCCACACTACCGGGAAACCTGCAGGCGGGTGTGCACTGCCAGTGGGAAAAGTGAATTGCAACGACCGGAGAATTCCGGCTCTAGTTTTTTTCGGATCAGTGGTAAATGTGAAGAACTGTTTTATTTATTAATAAAACAGGGATGTAAAGACTTTTGCAGCTCATTGGTGGTGATGAACTCAAACATTAAAATTAACAGTGTCTGCCAGTATAGTATGCAGTACTTCAGCTAAAATGTGTCCTAAATCAGCATACACAGCTAGCCCTAAGGAGTGCAGTAAAACCAAAATCCAGTTATTTCATGAATATAACCCTGCCCATCAGGGAACAAAGATGTAAGTAGGTATATTTAAGTATGCCAAATTACTGTTCCAAAACATTGTTGACACAAAGACAATACAATATACGGGGTTTCAGAAACATTTCCAAGCATGTCCTTCGGTTGGGAACTGAGTTTTTGGTTTGGTCCTCATCCATCACACATGGACTGTAAACTGAAGCACCTGGACTTGGATGACTTCCGAATATGAATGTCAAATGCTTTTATAAACATGTGGCTCATGCATGACTGCCTCATTTGTAAAAAGTAACAGGGACAAAAACACAATTTTCTGAAGTTTACTTAACAGTCACAAGAATCTTGTGGCCCCTATTTTCTGTTTTAGGCCTTCATGAGAACTTCAGCATGGCTTGTTTGAACTTCTGATAAAATACACACAAGCATTGTGTATGTTGTAAAGGTAAGAATGGATCAAAGCATGACTTCAAGATTCTTCTACCCTTGCACAGTAGTCGATTAAAAGAGGCCTATCAGATGTTTGACAGCTGCTGTGGCAATTTTGTGCAGGTTAAGCGAACGCACTGTCACTTCAACTGAGTTTAAAAACACAAGTGTCGCAACATCACATATGGGACCATCATAGCAGAAAACAATCCAGTATCCACATGGTCAATCACAACACTAAAACTGCAATTGACCAACAAGCGATGGTTGTGAGAGGCTAAAATGTCAATTATACCCAACCTATGCCAATACGTTTATTATTTATTAAATACGATGGTCATCGTCTTTGGTTGGAACTCATTTTGACTTGGCAGCTATTTGGCCAATGGAAGATGAACTGATTATTTTCCACCATGGCTCACCATTTGAAAATATGTACATACAATAAGTACCTCTAACCAAAAATCTTACTCTGTACATGGACAAATTAGGATATTTTCTTTCCACTATTCTCTCAGCTACAGCTAGAAATAATTAATGTACACAGAGAGTAGGTTTTCTTGATTGTGGAACAATTACTGTTGCTCATACATCTTTGGTTTTCTAATAAGGCCGCCAGACTGATTCGTCCATTCGCCCTGTGGTGCTCATTGCTGTTGGAGAATTGCTTTGGCTACCATCGGCATCTACAACATCATTCTGATTGGCCAAATTGGGATTCATGAGTGTGCTTCCACTAGATGCACTGGTGCAAGAAGGCAGCATTCTGGTAGGCGAGCGCTCTCCTCCTGCAACCATGGAAAATTGGTACGATCCAGCAGAGGCGCCGTAGTAGAGATGATATGGTGAGACACTGGTCTGAAAGGGTCCACTTTGGTTCTGGGCTGATCCAGGATAAGGTGGTGGCAAGTAGGTATGGTACCGGGCTGCAGCTGCCATGCTGATGCCCCCAATGCCGCCTGTGGATGGAGTGGTGGCGTAGGTGAAGGCAGCAGCAGACATAGCACCAGGATAGTTCATGCGAGGATCTGAAAAACGGGACTCTGTCAGCGAAGATAGTCCAGGAAACTGACGCTCAAATTGCCGATGGTCTGCAAAAGGGCTGATGTCCGAGGTGCCTAAGAAAAAAGAGCAAATTAAAATTAAATGCTTGAAAGGTCACTGCCATTTCAAGTTCAACATTCTATACAATACTGCTGGATTACTTTACATTAATTTACAATTAAACTGATATCCCCGAGGTCCTCTCAGATGGGTGAAAAGGATTCCGTGGTACCATTCAAAGAAGAGCAGGCAAGTTCTCTCAACATCCTGACCAATTTCTAACTCCTTAATCAATGTGACTGGTCATTAACCTCATTGTTGCGTGTGGGCAACTTGGCTGTTGTGTTTCCCTCCAATAAGATAGTGGCTGCATATGATAAAAGCAATCTTAAAATGGCTAATGCTGTCTTAAGAGATATTTCGATTAATTTATGAACATAAAAGGGTTAAATTAAAAAAAAATAAAGTCAAAACATAAGAAATGAATGAGTAAAAGATGAATTCACTGAACTGTGGATATCTCCTTTATTTTTTAAATCTGGAATTCTTTGTGTTCAGTGCAGCACCATTTGGAAGTGATTGTAAAATCCAGCTGCATCATTGAAAAGAAAGTATAAACACGCTCATGTTATATTATAACCTGCTGCTGAATAAAAGCCTTGTGAGTACAGAACTCTGCATAAACAATCAGAAACTGCTTCAGTGTTGAGCAATGCTACTGGTCAATGAAAGACTGCTAAAACCCAAACAGGAAAGTACCCAGCCAAAGTGCTGAGTCACAAAGCCAAGTAACAGACTGTGTACTGCTGGAAACCCCTTGACGCCAATGATTTTCCACATGGAATGGCTTGCACAACTTGCAACAGGACAGGGCTGTTGTTCTGCAGGATCTGTGTATGCTATGTATGCTGTGTATGATTCCAAGTGGCCACAACAACTAACCAAAACATGTCAGCTTCTTAAATGCGACTGTCTTTAAACAAATGGCTATTTATTACACGTCTAATAATTTTATAACTTAATTTGCTTATTTTTGTCTTTCCCATAGCACCAGACCAGTTCCCGTACACGTGCCCCTTTTCTGCCATCGATTGGATTTCTTACTGGCATGCGGATTTTAGGTTTACTGCCCAGAAATTACGGAGAGAAATTTACTGTCCTGTTCTCACTCCAATCTTTTTTTTTGTAAAATATTTTTATTCTCCATTTTCACATTTTCTTCAGAATTTATACCCCACCAACAAGCAGTAAATGGTAACGAATACAAAGTCAATTCCCTTATCAACAACAACGATCCCATCCTCCCACCACCCCAAACAATGACCCACCTGACAATATAAGCATCAAATAAAACAAACCCTCCCAGGGTGGGACAAACAAAGGAGAAAAAAAGAAAAAGGAATCAGGAATCGCCTATGGTCACCGTTGACCTATAGAGCCCCCCCCTAACATTCAATGCCATCCAATCCCCGAAAGAGTACCGTAAATGACACCCATGCATTGCAAGCCACCCCCCCCCCCCCCCATCTCCCCGACTCCTCCCCTCCACTTCCTCTTACAAAACTCCTTCCCCCCAACCTCTGTTCCTTCCCCCCAACTTTCCACCCCGGCTAGACAACCTGTTCTGCCGGGCTCCGATGGCCGCAGCCCCTCCCCCATCTCACTCCCGTTCACTGGCCGGCTTAAACCGGCCAGCGTGGAGGCCCCCGCCCGGGTCTCTTTCACCCTTGCCCGGTCCCAGGAAAACCAAGAAGTCCCCCTTAGCACACAAACCCCGCATACACACCCAAGCCCCAAAGAACCATCATTGCAAGTGAATGTCCCATCTCTTCCCTTGTCCAAGTATATACAATATTGGCTCATTTAGCACATACACAAGCCGCAGTGAAAAAATACTGTTACATGAGGCTACATCGGTACATGACCACCTCTCAATTCAGCCACAGTCCTTCTGCCCTTGCAAACACCTCCGCTGCTTCCGCTGTCCCGAAATAAAAGTCCTTGGATTTGTAGGTCACCCTCAACTTAGCTGGGTATACTATGTCGCACTGCACCGTACTGATGTACAGTGCCTCCTTCACCCGACTGAAGGCAGCCCGCCTCCTCGCCAGCTCCACCGTATAGTCCTGATATAGGCGTATACCAGCTCCAGCCCACTGCACCACCTTCTTCTGCTTTGCCCAGCACAGGACCTTCTCCTTCACACTGTACCTACAAAAACACAAAGTTACTACTCTTGGCGACTCACTCTCCTTTGGTACAGGCCTCCACGACCGATGAGCCCGATCCAATTTATATCGGGAGGGATCATCCCCCTCCCCAATAGCTTCGCCAACATCGTGGCAAAATACTCAGTCGGCCTCGGGCCTTCCACTCCTTCGGGCAGACCCACAATCCTCAGATTCTGTCGCCTGGGTCAGTTTTCCAAGTCGTCGATTTTGACTCGCAGATCCTTGTTGATCTCTATCACCTTCCACATCTCCTTCCCCATCGAGGTAAGTTGATCACTGTGCTGCAATAATGTCTCTTCCACTTCCTTCAGCGCCTCGCCTTGCTCCCGCACCTCCGCCACTGCTCCCAATACCACCGCCCTCACCGAGGCAATTGCCTCCTCCACCAGCACTTTCAATACCGCCCCCATCTCCTTCCTCATCACCTCCATGTGTTTTGTGAACTGCCTTTCGAGTTCCGCGGCCATCACCTTAGTCATTTCTTCAGCCATGGGCAATGCGGCTTCCGCTGCTTTTTTCACGGCCGTTTTTTTACTTGTTTTCGACATTTCCCTTCACTGTGCCTTCTCCCTGCTTTTGCCGCCTCTGTTGTCCCTGGGACTGGGCGTTAAACCCCGAAAATGCCGTTCCCGAATGGGAGCCCACCATCACCGGAAGTCCCCCTCACTCCAATCTTGAGGCGAGCCTACCACTGAGAGGTTGGAGCATTCTCCTGTACCGCTTTTAATATGCCATTTGGAATTGTATGAAGCCCATAGGACTTCAATTGCCTTTGAAAGACAACTAGCCGTGTGGTGCAGTCACTTGGAGGACCAAGGCCAGTCAGCTTATAACTATTCTTGTTGGGCCAAAGGGCAGGAGTGCTCCCTCTGGAAACCTGAAGAATAATCTGGGTCACTGCCAGCCTGGCCTCCGCATTTAATTGCATCAACTCCAGAAATCTGAAGTATTCGACTTTCATCATCTGGATTCCATGGAAAACCAATACTGAGATTTCAACACCTCAACCCCACCCATATCTCAGGTGGTTTTGTCTCCAGGTCAACATAGAAATACTTGTAGATGGGCGGCATGGTGGCGCAGTGGTTAGCACTGCTGTCTCACGGCACAGAGGACTGTTTGATCCCGGCCCCAGGTCACTGCCCGTGTGGAGTTTGCACATTCTCCCCGTGTCTGCGTGGGTTTCACCCCACAGCCCAAAGATGTGCAGGTTAGGTGGATTGGCCACGATAAATTACCCCTCAATTGGAAAAAAATAATTGGGTACTCTAAATTTAAAAAAAGAGAAATACATGTAGATGTGTGGGTACAAAAAGGCAAACTGCACCCATTACGGAATTTTGACAGTGAGTTCTGTGTTCATTGATGTTATTGTAATAGAGGTCAGAGGGGTACTTTTAATCTAACTCACCCTGGGAAACTGATGGGTTCGGGTGCCCACCAGCTTTACTCTCCATTGAAGTCAATGGGTGGCTGTGTTCTACCTGAGCCTGTTTGTTTCCTGCTCGCCTCATTAGGTTAAAATTACCCCCAAGGTGTTTTGCTTTCTGCATCTTGTGTGCTTGCATCATATGGAGCATATCAGATGAACAGAAGTAAAAATGCAATTTGATTTACAGAAGACCAGGGCTTCAGGAACTCTGATAAAATTTGAAGTACTGCCGCAAACTATTAGCTGCATTTGTATTTATGTTAAATCGAGCAGCCGCAGAGTACCTTCACTCAGAACCAAGCCAAAGGTTCCACATAAAACAAGTCTGGTGTGGGACCACCCCCACCTGGGCAAGTAGTAAAATCATTCACGTAAATTTTATGTTCCCAAATTCCAGGCAGGTAGCTATATTTACAAGGAATGAACTAGAGCCACAAGATTTGCAACCAATACCCCTGCACATTTGGTTTACATTACTAGGGCCAGTACACATGTAGAGAGGATGGCAGGAGAGCATGGCTGCTCAATAAGGTTATATTGGGGTTAATTGGCAAAGTCTGATCATGGAATTGTTGGAAATAAATGTCATCCAATGCCGAAACATTTTTGTAAAGAATTTTCAACTCACAGTGCTGACCCTTTACAGTGCATGTAAGGCATCGGAACTATAGTTCAGCTGATGTCCTTGAATCATATTTTAGCACCATTAGTTTCTCCAGGGCAACAATTTTAAGAAAAGATGTAGCAACTGCTCCTGATTAGTTTTTTAAAAAAATCTGGCTTGCTGTTCGTGCACTGTAAGGAACTAAGCGTCTAGGTTCTCAGATAAATGTATAATTCCTGTCATGTATGCCAGTGTCTCAGTCTGACTCTTCTGGCATGTACACACAATATGCTACAGGGCCAGACTGTTAATCAGCATACTTGTGATGGTTTACACCAGTATAATTAAATGATGATATCAAGTCTGAATTTTAGGGTGGACTGTGAGGTGTGAGACAGTAATTTAGAGAAAATTACTGCTCCCAGTAATCAAAAGCTAAACTGCAAGAAACAATGAATGACAGTAAACCCTTTCAACTCTGATTTAGCGCCCACGTGCAAGCGACATGTTTTACAAAATCAACAGGGTTTATTAGCTTTTAAATGTGTTTATCTCCCCCTTCCCAATTTTGTTTAGCTCACATTGTGCTATGAGCCATTCCCTGACTGTATTTACAGCAGTTGTGCAAGAGCAGTGATGGGGTGATTCACTCACCAATTTCTCCACCCTGTGGGGATGCATGAAATCTCCTTCGCTGTGGGTAGCGTTTATTACTAAAAAGGTCATTGACTGCTAGATTCCCTGTCTAAATACGACATACTCCTCCAGCCGACAAATGTCCGAGATGACTGGCCTTTTGCTCATCCCAGATTTAATGGCAATGCCTTCAACTGCCATTGCCCGAGTTCTGGACTTGCCTCCCTGAACTTCTTTCCTACTCTTCTTTTTTCTGCTTTACAATGCTCCCTAAAACCCACCACCTTGACCAAGCATTTATTCTTGTGGCTGTGGTCAAATTTTATTTGATCAGGGCACAGTTCAGCAGACTCAAGTTAAAGTCCGCTGAGCAGCACGTTCAGTGGCTTGTTGGCTGCAGTGTCGAGAAACATCCCACTTTCCAACGGCACTTAGCCGTTTTTTGGGGCCTCGGGGAGTTTCTCCCTGCTGAAGCCGCACTTGGAGGGATTTCCTCCTGGCGAGCTAAATCTCATAAGAACATAAGAACTAGGAGCAGGAGTAAGCCATCTGGGAGCCTGCTCCGCCATTCAATGAGATCATGGCTGATCTTTTTTGGACTCAGCTCCACTTTCCGGCCCGAACACCATAACTCTTAATCCCTTTATTCTTAAAAAAAATTATCTATCTTTATCTTAAAAACATTTAATGATGGAGCCTCTACTGCTTCACTGGGCAAGGAATTCCATAGATTCACGACCCTTTGGGTGAAGAAGTTCCTCCTAAACTCAGTCCTAAATCTACTTCCCCTTATTTTGAGGCTATGCCCCCTAGTTCTGCTTTCACCCGCCAGTGGAAACAACCTGCCCGCATCTATCCTATCTATTCCCTTCATAATTTTATATGTTTCTATAAGATCCCCCCTCATCCTTCTAAATTCCAACGAGTACAGTCCCAGTCTACTCAACCTCTCCTCGTAATCCAACCCCTTCAGCTCTGGGATTAACCTAGTGAATCTCCTCTGCACACCCTCCAGTGCCAGTACGTCCTTTCTCAAGTAAGGAGACCAAAACTGAACACAATACTTCAGGTGTGGCTTCACTAACACCTTGTACAATTGTAGCATAACCTCCCTAGTCTTAAACTCCGTCCGTCTCGCAATGAAGGACAAAATTCCATTCGCCTTCTTAATCACCTGTTGCACTTGTAAACCAACTTTTTGCGGCTCATGCACTAGCACGCCCAGGTCTCTCTGCACAGCAGCATGTTTTAATATTTTATCATTTAAATAATAATCCCTTTTGCTGTTATTCCTACCAAAATGGATAACCTCACATTTGTCAACATTGTATTCCATCTGCCAGACCTTAGCCCATTCACTTAGCCTATCCAAATCCCTCTGCAGACTTCGAGTATTCTCTGCACTTTTTGCTTTACCACTCATCTTAGTGTCGTCTGCAAACTTGGACACATTGCCCTTGGTCCCCAACTCCAAATCATCTATGTAAATTGTGAACAATTGTGGGCCCAACACTGATCCCTGAGGGACACCACTAGCTACTGATTGCCAACCAGAGAAACACCCATTAATCCCCACTCTTTGCTTTCTATTAATTAACCAATCCTCTATCCATGCTACTACTTTACCCTTAATGCCATGCATCTTTATCTTATGCAGCAACCTTTTGTGTGGCACCTTGTCAAAGGCTTTCTGGAAATCCAGATATATCACATCCATTGGCTCCCCGTTATCTACCGCACTGGTAATGTCCTCAAAACATTCCACTAAATTAGTTAGGTATGGCCTGCCCTTTATGAACCCATGCTGCGTCTGCCCAATGGGACAATTTCCATCCAGATGCCTCGCTATTTCTTCCTTGATGATAGATTTCAGCACCTTCCCTACTACCAAAGTTAAGCTAACTTGCCTATAATTACCCACTTTCTGCCTACCTCCTTTTTTAAACAGTGGGGTCACGTTTGCTAATTTCCAATCTGCCGGGACCACCCCAGAGCCTAGTGAATTTTGGTAAATTATCACTAGTGCATTTGCAATTTCCCTAGCCATCTCTTTTAGCACTCTGGGATGCATTCCATCATGGCCAGGAGACCTGTCTACCTTTAGCCCCATTAGCTTTCCCATCACTACCTCCTTAGTGATAACAATCCTCTCAAGGTCCTCACCTGTCATAGCCTCATTTCTATCAGTCACTGGCATGTTATTTGTGTCTTCCACTGTGAAGACCGACCCAAAAAACCTGTTCAGTTCTTCAGCCATTTCCTCATCTCCCATTATTAAATCTACCTTCTCATCCTCTAAAGGACCAATATTTACCTTTGCCACTCTTTTTTGTTTTATATATTTGTAGAAACCTCGCAGATCGGGACGCCATTTTGTCCAGCAGCCCGATCATGCCTCCCTCCCCCATTTAAAGCCTTGGGGAGGCCACTGGGAACCCTCGGGTGGCAGTGTCAAGGTGCCCAATTGCCACCTTGCCCTGTTCTTGACCACCCAGGGGTCTCCAATGGCCTAGGAGACCCCCACCAGTGCCGTTATGCCTGGCCCATGTTTGTGTAGACCAGAACTAAACGGCACCCTGGCGAGCTCTCCCAGGTGCAGGTAAATCTGGCATCCGAGCATTTATATGAGCCATATGGCTAATTTAAACATTCAGATATGGATCTCACCCTCACATTCCGCACTGGACAGAGCGAGTCAGGTACATGTGTGTGGATTCGTGCCCGGCGCAGAGCCCGATTTGCAGCTTGCATGCGATTCATCCATTGCACCTGGATCCATGCTGGGCACAACGGGGTCGCTGAATTGCGCCCCACGTTTCTATGAAGCCCCTTGATTTGTCTCACAATGCTAAAGCGCTGGATAAATGCAAGTCATTGTTAATTGAAGTATTCGTGTGCAGGCAACATGATCATTAACCGGATATGTTTGAAACCATAATGCCTGGTGTAGATGACTCTACCTGAAAATACTGTAGCTGACAGTTTCGGACTAGTTTGATACATCTTTTCAGTACTGCAGGAGATAGGTTGCAAGACCTCCAATGCAGCCTATTCTCTCAGAATGTGTGCATTTTAGTAAGTCTTTTTGTCAGTTCTGATTTAACTCTGAACAAGCCCCATTCCCTATCACCCTGTGCCCACTGACCCCTAGGGCTAGATTCTCCAATTTTGAGGCTATGTCCCCACGCCGGCATGGGAATGGTGGCATTTTCCGACAGAAGAAATGGCGTAAAATGGTCACCGATCCTCCGTTTGGCTGGAGTCTAGCATCAAGGCTGTGTAGAGCACCCGACTCTTGCTGTTGATACGGCCCGGAGAATTGCCGGGTCCATGGCCACGCATGCGCACGGCGGTGGCCTGCAACTGCTGCGCTGTGCAACATGTCGCCGGCCGCTCGCGGACCCGGCCTGCAAAATAGTGCCCTCCTTTTGGCCGGCCCCCGGACCATCCCCCTACAGTGCCTCCAACCCCTGGCAAAGTCACTCCTGCCCACAGATCAGCCCTCCCCCGACTGTGGCGGCGTGGACTGAGTCTGCAGCCGCCACGCCGAGTTCCTGACGGATGAGACCACACACGACCGATGCCGTCGGGAACGCGGCCGATCGGGGGTGGAGCATTAGGGGCAGGGCCTCAAGCGCGCCGATACGGCGCGTGGCTTACTCAGAGAGCACGTCGCTTTGGAGGGGGCGGAGCATCGTGAACAGGGATTCTCCGGCTGATCACCGAACATGATTTTGGCGTCTGGAGAATCATGCCCCTGGACTCTGAGCTATCTGGGCTCCTCTAATTCTGGCCTCTTGTGCATTCCCATTCGTAACTATTGATGCACTATCAATTACTACAAAGACGAGGGTAGTGAATAATCAAGGCTTTATTGAGCAAAGATGGGGTGCCTCCTGTAGCTGCTACCAGAATGGGAGCAGCACCGGCAAGGATCTCTGATTAAAAGTTCTGTGTGCTGGACTGCCGAAACTGCCTGGCAGTCACAGTTCCTCCCCAGGATGTGCAGGGCACGCCAGAAATCATCTAGGGACTCACCGGGGAGTTGCTGTCTCGTGGACAGGAGGTGCCTGGCGTATAGTTGATTGACTGGCCGAACGTAATGTCTTTCAGGAGCTCCATTGCTTCAGAGTAAGTGGGCACATCCCGGATGAGAGGAAAAATGTCAGGGCTCACCCGTGAATAAAGGACCTGGAGCTTCTGTGCGTCTGAGGATTCCTCAGCGGATGTTCGGAGGTAGCTTTCGAAGCAGGCTAGCCAGTGGTCAAAAGCGGACGTAGCATTGGCTGCTTCAGGGCTCAGCTGTAGGCAATCAGGCTTGATGCGAAGTTCCATCGTTTTAAAAATCTTAGCTCAATAAATTGATGCACTATCAATTACTACAAAGACGAGAATAGTGAATAATCGAGACAAAGATGTGGTGCCTCCTGTAGCTGCTACCAGAATGGCTGCAGCACTGGCGAGCACACACATTTATACACCGCCTACTGGGCGGAGCCAGCAGGCAGGGATTTACCCATGTACCTCTAGTACGGCAGCATGGTAGCATAGTGATTAGCACATTTGCTTCGCAGCTCCAGGGTCCCAGATTCGATTCCCGGCTAGGTCACTGTCTATGCGGAGTCTGCACGTTCTCCCCGTGTGTGCGTGGGTTTCCTCCGGGTGCTCCGGTTTCCTCCCACAGTCCAAAGATGTGCAGGTTAGGTGGATTGGCCATGCTAAATGGCCCTTAGTGTCCAAAAAGGGTAAGTGGGGGTTACTGGGTTATGGGGATAAGGTAGATATGTGGGCTTGAGTAGGGTGCTCTTTGTGGGGGCCAGTGCGGACTCGATGGGCCGAATGGCCTCCTTCTGCACTGTAAATTCTATGATTCTATGATATGAGTCTTACCGTACTACATATAAAACAGTTAGTGGTGACTACCAAAACTACTCCACAATTGGTGTCAATGCCTTCAGTTCCCGAGGCCCAAAGCTCTGGGGTTCCCTCCTTACCCATCTCTGCTTATTTACCTCACTTTCCTCCTTTAAGACACTTCTTAAAACCTACCCCTTTGACCAGGTTTTTGATCATCTGACCTAATATATCTGTATGTAACTCTGTGTCATTCTTTAATTGAATAATGCTCTTGTGAAGCCCCTTGGGACATTTCATTATGTTAAAGGAGCAATATAAATACAAGTGATATATGGGCCGGAGTTCTCTGGCTGTTTTCCCGCTGGTAGCCCAGCCCCGCCTGTGGGTTTCCCGGCTGTGTGGGGTGGCTTCAAGGGGAAATACCATTGACAAGCAGCGGGAAGACAGAATACCCCTCACAAACGAATGGTGCGGCGCAGAGAAATACGCTTCTGGGGAACCAGAGAATCCTGCCTATGGTGGCCAAACCAGATTTTTTTGTCATGTTAGTCTGGATCAATCACTTGCCTGAGTTCCATATACCTGACAAATTTTCATGAAATGTTGTATTCACCACATCTTTGCCGTATTTCATCTCCTATGGAGTTCCTGACAATCTTGTACATTTCCAGTATTCTATCCACTGGCTCTGAGTGAACTATTCTGCAGTGATGTAACCACACACACTGTCATTCCAAAGGCAGCCATTCAGTCAGCTGTATGCAACTTTGGAATCTACAGGTGTCAACAGAATTGTAAGGCGATTTTGTAAATAAATCACATTATCAGCACACGCCAGATGAGCGAGCTTTGCCAAACTGGCTCACTTTCCGAAATCAGCTCGATTCACATTTACATTTGGTGATATTGCCAACTTGTCAAAATGCACTGATGTATAATTATAGCAGGCAATGTCTGCTGAAAAATAGAATTCACAGTTGAAACTGTCCTTATAAGCTCTTCTTTCTTAAAAGTCTATTTGAAAAAAACATATTTTCAGTGTCGCCTTAGATTAGAGGGAGATTAATATGCGATGCGAACAATTGGTTGTTTGAGCACAAGGAAAGCAAAAATCAATGCCGTGAATTGAATCCTTGCACTGGCAGATTTTTGCTTCCGACCAGGTCACAGCACACACGTGAGTTACACAGAACCCGGGAGATAAATACCTGACCTGGTCTTGTTAACATAATGCTAACTAACCTAACCACTTTGATCAGTGGCCCATTTTGTGGAGATAGCTTCTTGAATTTGGTCAGAAAAATAAATCAACTGTTTTGGCTCCCACCCTGTTAAACATTCAAAATGTAGGGCAGGGATTCTCCGGTCTGCCAGCTGTGTTTCCCGGCCACGCGCCGTTCACTGGAGCACAATTCTCAATGAGATTTCCCATTGCAACCACCCCATGCCACCCCGAAACCCATTGGCGGGGCTGCACTGCCAGTGGGAAAATTGAATTGCAACGACTGGAGAATTCCGGTCATTTTCATTTTAAGTTTGAATCTCACAGTAACTTCATTGCAGCGTTAATGTAAGCCTACTTGTGACAATAAAGATTATTATTATGTTAGCTTGGTCCTAGTTAATGTTTACTCTGAGTGAATATTTGTACAATGAGAACGGAAGTGACTTTTTGGGCAGGCTCTTCCGCTCGCGCGCTTGTTCACACGCACACACTATCTTCAGAGAGTGTCATCTGCACATCGAGGGCAGCCCCCAGCCCCCTCCCAAGATAGTATCCTCCTTTCTTCCTACTTGTCTGCTCATCAAAACCCATCAGTCCCTCTTCCCTCCCTCAGCTGCGTAAACTCTCCCCACCCAAAACTCCAGATTTACTTTGTTCCGAGATCCATGGGGCTTTCTCTTGGGACCATTTACAGTCCCAGCAGCACCCATTATTGCAATCTTAGCATTGCTGGAGCTGCCAGAAAATCCAATTGGCCGGCAGCTCCTGAGGGCGGGACTTCTACCGCAGTGAGGGACAGAGGTCCCAATGGCAGGCTATTTGGTCTACATGCAGTGCCTTATAGCTGCAGAGTGGGCTGGTGGCATGCAAGTTGGTCCCATGCCAACTTTGTGTCAAGGATGGGATGAGTGAGTGAGCTGTTGTGTCCCTGTAATATGCAGCCCAATGTTACAGGAGTTTCTTCTGTTAAACTTCGCTGATTCAAAAGATATTTTGACTACACGTGTGATTTTTAAAAAAATAACCATTTGCAAATGGACCTGCAAAGGAAAGGTTTCTCTTTTAGCTGCTTAAAAATCATGAAAGAAATTAACAATATTTGATCCATCATGTCTGTGCTAACTCTTTACTAGGAAATTGCGAAAGTAATCCCGTAGCCCAGTATATTCCTGTGCTCCAAGTGTCTAACCACTTTTACAATTCTTCCTTGACCTGATCTCCTAACTATTAAAATGATACTAGCCTAAGAAGTGTCCCTTTCACTGGCATCTCTCAGGTGAGAAGGGACAGAGCTATGCCAATGAGGCCCACGTTTTCCTCATCAGGCTTGGAGAAGATTTCTGCTCTCCTTAGCCCCACAAGGGAAAGTTTCACCGAATAGACGCCGGAATGTGGCGACTAGAGGCTTTTCACAGTAACTTCATTTGAAGCCTACTTGTGACAATAAGCGATTTTCATTTTTCATTTCAGGGGTACCCTACATTCACTAAGTCTATATTTCACTAAGCTGGGTAGCCATAGAAGGAGTCCGGCTCACTCAGCAGTTTAAAAAGTCACTGGGTTCCTGTGTGCAATGTGGACCCTGATTTGCATAAAACTATGCGGAATCTGCCTGGGGTGGGTGCCATGGGGTGGAAATTGTATTTGAACTCTAGCCTCTTCTGGTTTATTCTTGTCAGAAGAGTTAAAGTTTCCCCTCTCGTCACTGCACTGTGCCTGCTTTCTGAATCATCACTGCACTGTGCCTATCTCTGAAGTTTGTATGCGCACAGCAGGCACAGTAGCTTTACTGTTTATTCCAACCATATTTTTAGTGAGGGTGGCCTCCCTGGAGATGTATTCTGCATGTTCCTGTGACAGTGCTCTACTGGGTACAAATTTAACCAACCTCAGCTATTACTCTGTGCACTTGCAGCAGGCTCGCACAGAACATAAAATTCTGAAAGTCACACACACCTACACCAGAATCGCTCACATAGCCAGTCCTGCCTGAACAAGGCTCCTTCAAACACTACACATTTTTAATTCTATTTGATTCCGCATATCCAATATAAAAACGCATGGCACATAAACCTATAGGGGAAGGGGAAGTGGTGGTGTAGTGATATTTTCACCAGACTAGAGACCCGGAGGATCTGGGTTCAATTCCATCAATGGCAGGTATTAAAATTTGAATTCAATAAAAATCTTGGATTAAAAGTCCAATGATGACCATGAAACCATTGCCAATTGTTGTAAAAATGCATCTATTTTCACTAATGTCCTTTTGTGATGGAAATCAGCCATCCTTTGAGCAAGCCAGTTTGAAAGATTGTTCCATGTGCATGTTGTGCTCAGGTGCACAGTGAGCCACCATCATATGCAACTGAAGAAAATGGCACTTAAAGGTTGTGGTGACAATAGGGGGATTCACCCCTAACAAAAAGGATTGATGTAATTAGAAATGATGGTTATACATTTGGCTGAAGGTGAACACATTGTGAGATTAGGATAAAATAATTGTTTTCCTCACCATGCTGGGGCCAGATGCTTTTGAGATAGTGTCAAACAAGTGTTGCCAACAAGGCCCCAATACTATGGAATATGCTAAAATTGATGAGATTCTGAACTCAAGGCATGACTAGAATGAGATTGCATTGGGACTTGCCAGGTGAGGCTGCAGCAGTTTATATATTCTTGAATTAATGAAGCTCTCTAGTCACTGCGGGTATGGTATAAACCTCAAAATTGACTGAAGATATACGTTAATTAAATCCAGGCCAAGCTTTTGAACAAAGGCAATAAGCTGATGTGGATGGAGAGCTGTGATGAGGCCACAGCAATATGGGAATGGCAGAAAGAGAGAGTTGCAGATTGCAAGAAATGTCTCTGCCTGAGCATGGGCGGCCCACCAGGCTTCAGCAAGATCCAGGCCACGGCAGCCAAGTTCACAGTCCCAGCGTCAGCAATTGAAATGCTACCATTGCCATCAACGATTTAAACACCCCATTTCCAGTCAAAGTGCTGGGCATGTGGGAAAGTTGCATCATATCCAGACCATCTGCAGCACTAGAGGAAACAGTAATGCCACAGGTGGAGAAGAAGGTCCAGGTCACAGCAATGCACCAGCTCGAGGCAGTGGTAGATTGAAAGCTGCACCAGGAGTCTGGGAATCCTTGAACGCACTTATGATGTATGTAGAAATAGAAGTTGATGGTATCAAGCAGGAAGGTGAGTTGTACTCAGAGAACAATAAAAACAGCACAGGGAAGATGCGAGTAATGGAGATGAAGATTTAATTCCAGCGCCCACGGTGAAAATGAAAATCAAAGATGCGCAACTTCCTGTCATTGTTGATATGGCTGCACTAGTGTCAGTTATCTCAAAATGGGGAAAGCACAAGAAATCCTTAACTCACATTCTCTGACACGAAACTGGTGCAAAACTGATTAGTTATCCAATAATAATACTGACTAGCATTCCAGTGCTCGGACAAGTTAGTGGAAGGGTGGAATATGATGATGCATCCCATTACTTGCTATTGGTATAGGAGGAAGAAAGTCTCCTGGAAGGAAAGATATTCAACTTAAGAAAATACAGTTAAATTGGGCCAAGTTATTTACCATAGGGATCAGTGAGAGTACATCTGACATAGGAATAGGCCATTCAGCCCATCGAGCCTGCTCCGTCCACCATTCAATCTGACCATGACTGATCATTCACTTCAATACATTTTTCCCCACACTATCCCTGGATCCCTTTATAAATAAAATAAATAATCTTTATTGTCACAAGTAGGCTTACATTAACACTGCAATGAATTTACTGTGAAAAGCCCCTTTATGTCATTGGTATTTAGAAATCTGACAATCTCTACTTCAAACGTACTCATTGACTGAGCTTCCAAAGCCCTCTGGGGTAAAGAGTTCGAAAAATTCACAACCCTCTGAGCAATAAACTTTCTGCTCATCTCGATCCTAAGTGGCTTCCTTCTTATTTTGAAATGGTGACCCTGGTTCTAGACTCCCCAACCAGGGGAAACATCTGCATCTACCTTGTTTATTCCTTGGTTTGAGTGAAATCACCTCACATTCTTCAAATCTCGAGAGTAATCAGGCCGTTTCCCCAACCTCTCTTCACAGGACAGCCCCGCCATCCCAGTAACAAGTCTGGTGAACCTTTGTTGCATTCCCTCTATGAGAATAATGAGCTGGATTCTCCGTTCCCCCCCCCGCTGCGTTTTACTCGGAGGTGCGCCGCTCGCTGGCGACGGGATTCTATCTTCCCGCCGCTTGTAAATGGATTTACCCATTGAATCCACCCCACGTCGCTGGGAAACCTGTGGGCGGGTGTGCACTGCCATCGGGAAAAGTGAATCACAACGACCGGAGAATTCCGAGCAACAGTTTTCCTAATGCAAGGACACCAAAACTGCACACAGTACTTCAGGTGTGGCCTAACCAAGGTTCTATACAATTGCAGCAAGACTTCACAGCCTCTTGCACTAAAGGCTAACATTCCATGAGCCTTCCTAATTGCTTGCTGCATTGGCATGTCAGCCTTCAGTGACTTATTGATGAGGGCACCCAGGTCCCCTTGTATATCTACAATTTCTAGTGTTTTACCATTTAAGAAATTCTCTGTGCATCTGTTCCTCCTACCAAAGTGGATAACCTCACATTTTTCCACATGTTCACTAAGTCTGTCAAAATCCTCTTGAAGCCACTTTGATGTTGAGAACGTGCTAAGTGAACACCAAGTCGTCTTTCAGCAAGGAAGATCATCTGATAAAGTTAGGCATCACAAGGCCAAAATCAAAATAAATGCACAGCCAATGTTTTTGCAAGGCAAGGCTAGGCTAGGCCAGTGCCTTATGCGCAGTTAGAGGCAGTAAGTGAAGAATTGGTGAAAAGTTATGAAGGTGTGTCTCGGAATGAGAAATAATCCAATCGAGGTTTCTTTCATTCCATGGTCAAATACGAAAAAGACTATGGGAGTGAGAACATGTTGATTTCTTTGAGCTACAAGGGAATGAATACTTTGTTTTGGTTGATAGCTATAACATGTGGTTAAATGTTAAGTCTATGGCCAATACCACAAGTGGCAAAAGTATTGAGGTTTTGAGAAGTTGATTTACAAATGTATGGGTTGCCAGGGATGTTGAGTGCCAGATAATGGTCCACAGTTTACGTCAACAGAGTTGAAATATTCCTGAGTAAGAATGGAGTCAAACACACTCTAGTACCACCATATCACCAACCATCAAATAGCATTGTAGAAACAAGTGCATAGATTGTGAAGAGGTGACAAGCCGAATAGTAATTCCCATGATTCTCTTTGACACAACCTAAACAGTTTTCTGTTCATTTACAAAATGACCCACAGTCTACAAAATATTGCTTACCTTACAAGTTAGTTTTTAAACACACTTCCAGGACAGGGTTTAATTTGTTTAAGCCTGATATCACTGGCAAAGGAAGACAAAGTGCGGAGGAGTCATGATACACCAGGTATGAAACTTAGAGAGTTCAGTGGTCAGAAGGTCATGGTTAAAAACCTGAGCTGATAAGAAGTATGTGATTGGAGTATGCAATTGGAGTTGTTTCAAAGAGACTAGGTGCATTCACTTGTCTAGTGGAGATTGGAGAAAGTTTCCATCAGTGGTGTGTACATCATTTGTTTGAAATTAGAAATGTGACAAAGGGAGAGCATAAAATACCGCCTACAAATTCCTCCTACATTCCAAAGTCAAAGTCAGAAAGAACGTGAAAGCCAAGAGGAAATTGAAAGAGAATCCATCAGAAGAGCAAAATGAGTAAGGGTCTTTGATGAAGACAAATAGTCACTGTCACAATTCCAATCATTATGTGGAGTTAGTAATCAAAGTCAAAGTTCAGATTTGACACTGTCAGAGATATTGAGTGAGCAGAGTCAAGTTAATAGAAATACAGGGAGATACCCAGATAGAAAGAGAAATAGGTCTTATAGGTTAACTGAAAGTATGTAGGAGGGAGAAAGAAAAAAAACCCAGTAGTTTTCATTATTTCTTGCCAAAAGATATTTTTGTTAAACGGATAACTGGTGTTAAGGAAAACATTTGTTGAAATGTAAATTATTCTGAAGTATTAGTCATATATGATTTAATTGTGATTACAGTAAAAACAAATATAAACCCCAAAATGTTAATTTTTTAGACATTATTGATGTTGGTTTGATCATATTGTATTTTCAGAAATTATGGACATGTACCATTAAAGTTTATTTTGAGTGTATTATATTGTAAGATCGGATTTTGATATATTGGGCAGGATTCACCATTTTGGATAAGGACTGCGGCATTTTACGACGGCAAAATCGGCGCCGAACCCTCACCAATCCTGCGACAGGTGAGGGGCGAGAAGCCGCGCCGAGTAAAACTCCCGGCTCCCACGATATAGATGCCGGGAGAATGGCCAGGTCCATGGCCCTGCATGTGCACACTGTTGACCTGCAGCGGACGCGCCGTAATACATGGCGCCGGCCGTGCGCGTACCCGACCTGCCAAATAGTGCCCCCCCGACCATTCCCTGCCCACCCCCCACCAGTCCCCCCAGCCCTCGCCACTTAGCCAGTTGACCCTGCTCTCCTGTAGTTGGGTATCTGCACAGTGCTGGAGCAGATTTCTATACAATTGCAAATAAATCACTCTCCACAGGTTCCCTTGGTAGCAGATATATTCATTTGTTTGGCAAAGTAATTTAAGGGAACTGCACTCAATTATCAATGCCATCGGCAGTCATTATTCTGAGTGACCAAACAAAGTATCTAATGGGGTAGGAGCTAGTCCCAGCTTCAGCTTAGGCTGCTGTGTTCATTTTTATTTTCCGATGGGTTCCATTTGATTTGATTTTGTTCCAAGCAGCCTTTTCATACAGAATCAATTAAAACTGCGTAATCAGACAGTAAACCAAGTTCTGAATGAGAGAATCAATATAGGGCGGAATTCTCCGTAATCGGCGCGGTGTCCGCCGACCGGCGTCAAAAGCGGCGCAAATCAGTCCGGCATCGCGCCGCCCCAAAGGTGCGGAATTCTCCACATCTTGAGGGGCCGAGCCCTTACCTTGAGGGGCTAGGGCCGCGCCGGACTGATTTCCGCCCCGCCAGCTGGCGGGAAAGGCCTTTGGTGCCCCGCGGGAATCGCGCCCATAGTGTGGAGATGTTGCATATTGGAACAGTCTAGAATAAAACTTCCCAATTCCATTGACTTTGTGTGCTGCACTTATTACATCCTTTGCTGTGACTATTTTTTTGGTAGATATGATGTGGAGATGCCGGCGTTGTACTGTGATGAGAACAGTAAGAAGTCATACAACACCAGGTTAAAGTCCAACAGGTTTGTTTCAAATCACTAGCTTTCGGAGCACTGCTCCTTCCTCAAAGCTAGTGATTTGAAACAAACCCGTTGGACTTTAACCTGGTGTTGTAAGACTTCTTACAATTTTTTTGGTGGAACTGGATGTTCTTGGTATTGTTTTGTTATGCTCTTGACGTAGCATAAGCTGATTTCTTGATGTGCACTCTGACAAAGGAAGGTTCAGACTTGGAGATAGCTTTAACACATTTATTACTGTTAACGATTCTCCTACTTGGATTCGGCTCTCCTGTTAATCCTGCTATAGCTACTCAGACTGACGAACCAGTCTGCTACAATCCACGTGGTGGGTGTGATGTGTTTCAAATCAACCCTGTGTACACACTGAGTGTCTCCACTGGAAAGAGGAAGATCATGTGTGCTGTGTCCTTATATATGGGTTGGTGTAATGCCCCCCTGTGGTAGTGTCACCTCTGTGTGTATCGTGAATGCCCATTGGTCGTGTCCTATCTTACTGACCTATTGGTTGAAAATCTGTGTGTCATTCCTCTGGTGCTCCCTCTAGTGTCTATTTAGTCCACGTGTATTTACATTAACCCCTTGTGTACTCACAGTGATGCATATCACCACAGGTATCACCTCAAATATCAGCCTGCTTACCCCAGAGGCACTTGCTTCTGAGTAAGAGGGCTGTGGGTTCAAGACCCATTCTAGTGTTTTGACTTACCCAGCGGACCCTCGACTGCAAAACTGAGTGATTGCAACAGTATCTGTTGGGTGAGGTGCTGTCTTTCAGTGAGGTGTTAAATCAAAGCCCTGCCTCTCCCTCTCAAGCGGGTTTTAAAAATTCCATCGCAGTTTTTCAACTAAGAGCAGGCGGATTCTCCCCAGTGTTCCAGCCAACTAACACCACTAAAGTATATGATGTAGTCACTTACCTCTTTGCGTTTATGTGAGCTAGCTGTGTGTAAAATGATCTTTCCAATGCTACAACAGTGATCACATGTCAAAAGTACTTCACTGATTTTTTTTTCATTCATTCAAGGATGTGAGCATTGCTGGCCAGGCCAACATTCATTGGCAATCCCAAATTGCCCTTGAGAAAGTGGTGCTGAGCTGACTTCTTGAACCACTGCAGTCCATGTGGTGTATGTACACCCACAGTGCTGTTAAGGAGGGAGCTCCAGAATTTTGACTCAGAGAGTGAAGGAATGGTGATATATTTCCAAGTCAGGTTGATGAGAGACTTGGAGGGGAAACCAGTGCTTTGGGCTCTCCTGAGGTCATAAAATGTACTTCATAAATAGATAATTGATCTGCCTGTCTATCTGTCTGTCTATCTAATTTCATGTATTCTTTTGTGAGAGGCGTTACCTGCATTGAGGCAGAACAGTGCTGTATGAAGTCCAGTAGGGTAGTCAGATCCAGACTATTGGTGCTAATGGCTTTCAGCATTGTTTACTTGCTGAAAATAGCTCTGACAATATGAAAATATGCCAAGCTCATGATAACTAGCCATGCTGTAACCACATTCAGACCTCAAAAGACCCTGAAAATGGGTGCAATGTTCTTTAGAGATGCTTTGTTACTCCAGGGGGAGAAGAAAGCATAAATAATAACAGAAACAGTGGGAAGGTTTCTCCGTCCCGCCGTGCCAGATTTCTGGTTCAGCACCCTGTCAGGATTCTCTATTTCTTCGGCTGGTCAATGGGTGTGGGGGCAGCCCCACGCCATCGGGAAACCCCGGGCTGCTGGCAAAACGGAGCATCCTAACGGCGGAGAATTCAGCCCAAGATCGAACCAAAAAAATCAGGGAAGGAACCCTGATATTGGATTTGTGGAATATGGCTCAAATGGTCTGACAATTTAATTCCTGTCTCATTGGAGTTGCGTGTAACGTAATCACTATTATGAGTTGCAATCCTTGTGGTCTGTTTCGTAATAAGATCACAGTCCTATGCCAAAACACCTGACTGTTCTCTTGAGTTTCCACAACTCCAGACTGTTTGTATTTTTGTTTTGGGGACAACACCTAAAACTCTCTCCGCCATTTAAAATGAAATCCATCAAGGCCACAAATTACTTTTGACAATATGAATGGACAATCCCTCTGCCCATCGTCTTAAAGCAGCTGTTGACCTTTGTCAACAAGCTGAGATTCTCATCTCTGTTAAAATGATGAACAAGGAAACACAATATAAATATCCTAACTGCATAGGTTGACAGCAATTATTTATTATCTGTTTCAAACTGAAGCATAAAGTCGCAAGTTCCACAAAGGTGAAGAAGCCTATTTGACCCATTGAAGCTCATTTTATCATAGCACCCAATTGCTCCCTAAAAGATTCCAAGGTTTTCCATTTCACTATCCGACACATATTTCTAATCCGTGTGACCATTCTTTGCAGCAAAAGGAACTTGCTGACTGTTTTGAATTTTGTGTCCCCTGTCCTAATGTCATGGTTTACTTTGAAATATATTTTTCGATATCATGTATCAGCTTATATGCCTTTAAGGGCAATTTGTTTAAGACCAAAATGCACAAGTTCCTATTCTTTTTCCTCATGACTCAGTCCTATGACACTGGAGATCAATCTCAAGGCTCCATTCCAGTGCTTTTTACTGTCTCCCTGTCTCAGTAACCAGAACAGTATGGAGTTCTGAAGATATCAGGCTGGATTCTCTGGTCCCCCAGCCGTGTGTTTCTCGGCGATGTGCTGTTCACTGTCAGCGGGATTCTCTACTCTCACCACTTGCCAATGGGATTTCCCATTGAAACCACCCCATGCCATTGGGAAACCTGTGGGGAGGGGGAGGGGTGCGTTGCCGGCAGGAACAGAGAATCCCAACAACCGGAGAACTCCGGCCATCATCTAAACAGAACACTGTGTAGTTCCTGAAATTTTTGTTGTTCTTTGGAGATCGATCAGATCAGGTTACAGATAATGGAAACAATCTACATTCTCCTCCCCACCCCAGAAGATTTTATTGTGCAACTTTAATGGCTATGTTTAGTTGTGATGCGTTTGATTATGTGAGTTTCGCAACTGATTCATGCTCACTGTACTTGATTGGTTAAGCCTAGATGTGAACTGAGAGAAAAGTAAAGAGATGGTAGAAAGAGCTGGAAGCACGGGGTAGACATTTTAAAGTGCTGTGCATAAAAACTGTTGCACACATAGAACTGGCGTCAGATCTGCGTTGCTCTGAGATATAAAATATATAACACTTAACTCCCCCTCCCACCGCACCCCCTTTACTTTGTTTCCTTTATTTATGATCAGAGTCACCTGTCTCCAGGACAGTGGGTGGTAGGATTATTTATATACAGCTCACTTCTCCATGATCACTATCAATTCTGCTCTATGGTCACGTGGCAAGAAGCTTGTTCAATTTTTTCAATTCCCTTATAGGATATGTTCTAGCGAATTGATTAAGAAAACACACTTGGAACACGTGGCAGAGAGATTTGAATATTAGGCAGACAAAGGATTTTAACTTACATCCAGTTAGTGTGAAAGCAGGTGTTCTATGTTAAGAACCACAACAGACGACAATTATTTGATTTTCTTTGTTCCTACTTATATAAAATTTGAAGTCACATTACGATGTTTTTACGGTGATTTTTACTTTCATAACATTACAGAAGAAGGGTTGAATGGGGTGAATATGTCAGCACTCCCTGCCTCCTCATAAAGGTGCATTTTAGCCTGTTTGGTTGGGTTTATTTGAAAAACCTTTTTCCTCTTTCCATTTTGGGTTTGTATTGCTCCACCGAAGAAATGCTGGGTGTTTGTTTTTTTATGTAAAAATAAATTGGTCTGATCTCCACCTTCCAGCCTAATTGTTTTGACTGGAAGTGCACTAAAGTGGGTGTGTTTGTCGTTAAGTAAAAATGCATGCGTGGGAGTATTTTACTGGCAGTATAAGAGCAGCAGCGTGGACAGGGCATGAGTAGTCAAGCAAGCATTCCATTGCAAATAGATCTCAAGATCTTACACTATCCCATAAGCCCATTAATGCTGCTTAGCTTATTCCTCCAGGAAATTTTGAACTTTATAATTAAGTAACTTGTGACCATGCTTCCTCCTGACATTAATTGATTTTATGATACATCATTGCATGGAAATATTTTACTTCTTGATTGGATTTCCAAGAGTTGTTCCCAAAAGTATATTTATCTGTCACTCATCCTGCATCTGTGTTTAAGTTTGTGGGCTGAAGTGGGTGGGCACACCCAGGGGTCGAGGGCTGGGCGCCGATGGACACATAAGGAATATTGAGCCCTCTGCATGAAAACCAGCTAATGGCAGGAATTATATAATAACCAACCACAAGTGGCCATTGCGACTGCTTTTCAGTTTAGTTTGAAACATACAGTGACATGTATACACACCAATGTTATTTGTGTCATTAAACCATCACAATATTTGCATATGACAGTAAAAGTGGCACTGGCAGGTAACCTGTCCAATAAAATACCAAAACGAAGAAGTTATTCTTTCCGGTCCAAAAAGATGACAAATTATCTTGAATCTGAGAGAACTGTGGCTACAGGATTGGGTTGTCAAATTGTTTTAGGCCAAAATAGTTCATTAAATGGGAGATTGTAGATTCTAGTTTGCATGCTTGGACTAAAAGAGGGTCCTTGATTTCTGGAGGATTGGTAAGTGAATCAAGGGTTAGGAAGATAAGGCGAGAAAGTGGAGTTGAGGATTATCACATCAGATCAATCATGATCTCATTGAATGGCAGAGCAGACCCGATGGGGCGAATAGCCTACTTCTATTCCTCTGCCTTTATGGTCTTAAATGGAGGAGCTGTTTTTGTTTAATTCTATGTTTAGATTAGACGCCTGTCCACCTACATTGACCAGGCCATGCATCTCCATGCCAATTCTGAATTATATCTCATTTTTTGACATTACCTCTTAATACTATCTGTCATTTTTCACAAGGTCATACGCCAAAATACTTTGCTAATTTCTAAATGGAAATTCCTTTTCAAGGGGGATGAATTTTTTTTTTTTGATTCATGTTTGTGAAGAGTGAGTGCAAAACGGAAGAAAAAGACTTGCATTCCTAAATTGTTTTGCTTTGATGTGCTAAAATGGGACTTTTTAATTGACAAAAAGCAACTACATGTGTACAGGATAGAAACTATCAATAGGTAGCACAGTAGCACAAATGGATAGCACTGTGGCTTCACAGCACCAGGGTCCCAGGTTCAATTCCCCGCTGGGTGACTGTCTGTGCGGAGTCTGCATGTTCTCCCCGTGTCTGCATGTGTTTCCTCCGGGTGCTCCGGTTTCCTCCCACAGTCCAAACATGTGCAGGTTAGGTGGATTGGCCATGATAAATTGCCCTTAGTGACCAAAAACGTTAGGAGGGGTTATTGGGTTACGGGGATAGGGTGGAAGTGAGGGCTTAAGTGTGTGGGTGCAGACTCGATGGGCCGAATAGCCTCCTTCTGCACTGTATGTTCTACAAAGGTGTTGAAATGTTTGTTCCTTTGGACTACCAAAGCTTATTGACGCCAGAATATTACTCAAACTATTGTTCAAGTGTTTGGGAAATAACTTTGAACAGGTACAATGCAAATGTCACTGTGCTGCAGTAAACCTCTCTTTGTAACATGAACACGGGTTACAGTAGATGTGGCATTGGAATGAAGATATTTTGTGTTCTCGAATAATCAGAAAACCATGCATTGTATATGTTAGCCAGATCTGACAGTAGAGCTGTACAATTGTTTTCCTACCAAAGATCAATAATGTGCGATATAGTGCTGACGTATAATGCGAGAGCCAGAAAAATGGGTTTACTGTGCATAGTTTTAGCGATGCTGTGTGCTGTTGTTCAGTTCAGTAGCCACTTCTCTGAAGTCTGATCGGGACAATGTACTCTAGAGGGCTCTACACTGCTGTCACCTGCTATACTTAACTGCAGCCCTTTACAAATATTGCACATAGTCCGGTTCTACACTGAGCAGAAGTATTTTTTACACAGATTCTGCAAAGTCGGATCAAATGTTGTCACAAGAAGTCAATGTGAATCTGAGCATGGATTAAGTTACGCTGAAAATAGTGGACCTGGATAGAGGAAGAAAGCTTGAACTTAAGGCACAAGAACGTTGAAAGTTTCTCATAACAAAAAGAAGTGTTCATTGTAACTTGTGAGCATGCTTCCCCCTGATATTAATTGTGATGCATCATTGTGTGGAAATGTTTTACTTCTTGACTGGATATCCCGGAATTGTTCCCAAACATTTATGTTCCACTCACCCTGCATCTGTGTTTGAGTTTGTGGGCTGAAGTGGGTGGGCACACCCAGAGGTCGAGGGCTGGGCGTTGATGGACCAACCCTCATAGCTGTCTGACGGTATCGTTCCAATTCGCTCAGACGATCCGAGAAAAGTGTGCCAGGTTTTGTTTGGTCTTCAAGCTTTTGTCTGTGCCCTGCAATAAAACATCATATTGCATTAAAACGTTTTAGACTTTTTGCTGTTTCCTCATGATCATCCACACTACTGTTAGCCTTTGCCAGTTAACCTTCTTTTAGCATTAAGCCTGCTGCTGTACAAATTTTTTGTGAAGGCAAAAATAAATCTTTATAATAGCCAGAAGGAGGAGTTGGGGAGATGCAAGTCAATTCACATCCTTCGCAGTAAAAGTTAAAGACATACAAGGCAGACACTTTCTTATCCAGATTTGGACAATACATGCACATCTTACATTATCTTACCATCTTTTGGAAGGATTGGCTTCCTTTTGCAGTATGTGACAAGTGAACTCTGTCCAGTCTTTCATTCAAAATGGCTACTTCACCATATCCATTCTTTTGAATACAGTTGGGCAAAATTCTCTACTCGTGATGCCACAAATGCAAATCTTTATCAGGCAGAGAATCGGGCGTCTGATACGCCAGGGATAAGCCAGGGAACTGCAAACCAGTGAGTCTCACGTCAGCGGGAGGGAAACTATGGCAGAAAATTCTGAAGGAGAGAATCTACCTGCACTTGGAGAGGCAAGGTTTGATCGGGAATAGTCAGCATGGCTTTGTCAGAGGGAGGTCATGCCTAACAATTTTCATTCAATTTTCTGACTAGGTGACAGGTAGTACAGTTGATGTGGTTTACATGGATTTCAGCAAAGCCTTTGACATGGTCCCACATGGGAGACTTATAAAGCAGGCAAATGTACATGGGATACAGGCAACGGGATTCTCTGATATTGAGGCAGAGTGTCCGCACTGTCGTGAATGTGTCGCGTTTCAGGACAGTGTGAAACGGCCGCGGGCACAATCGATTCAGGCCCCGAAATCCGGGTGAGATTGGCAGCACTGGCTGCCTCTGCCACCACCTCCCAGGCAGTGTTCAGGAGGCTAGGCTTCAGTCTGCGGCCCACGTTGTGGATGAGGGCGTCCCTCCGCTCCGCAATGGCTGTCCCTGAATTTCACCCATATCTCTTATGTGATAGAGAACTGGCAGGACAGCATTAACAAATAACTCCACCTGCTGGTCTAGTAGAGAATTGACAAAACATATGCAATTAAGGCTGACAAAACCTTGTGGGAGAATTAAGGTGTGCTTCCCGAACCACCTCCCTTGTTTTGAACTAATTAACGTTTCATAACTTTGTACATTACCCTGCGCACTGCCACAAATCCTGCTGGAGTTAGGCATTGCGATTAGCATTACATCTCGATATCTACTGAATATCATTGGCTTCATGAAATAAAATCTGTTAAAAGTGATAAATTCAATCAGCATAATGGCGATTTAGATACTCTCCTAGGAATCATTTGCTCCGTTTATTCAATTTCTAAACTTACTCAGTATTGCAAGCTTTATTCTGAACCAGAAGAAACTTACACAAAATTTCTTAAATTTTCCTAGTTCCATTTTATAATTGTCACCTGCACAAGTGCAGTGTCATCTGTACAGATGTTAGTTGAAGGATATGTTTGTGCAACATGTCAGTACAGGAGGGGCCAAACTGAGTTTTGTATCCCTTCAGTTCCAGATGAAAACATTCTGAGATATCTCGCCACAGTTGAGAAGCGATAGCACAAACTATATCGCTGTTCCTTCACTGTAACTAGGTCAAAATCCTGGAACCTCCTTCCTAACATCACTGTGGGTGTACCTACACCACATGGACTGCAGCGGTTCAAGAAGGCGGCTCACCACCACCTTCTTGAGGGCAGTTAGGGATATGGGCAATAAATCCTGGCTTAGCCAGCGATGTCTGCACCCTGTAAAAGAATTTTTAAAACCCCAAGGTACTGACGTTAGAATTGTCGGTAAACTTTGACCTGATTTTTCCTGGATTTCCACAGCTCTTCCCATGTTACAGAAACCCAAGCGCCTGATATCTAGCCAGCAGCTGGTAGTTGTAATGGTTTAGCACTCATTTTCCAGCTTTGAATGCCTCCCGCAAAATCTACCCCATTAGGGCCCAGGGTAAGTAACCACTGCAACCCCTACCTCCCAGCACAAATTAGATGGCATTTTTGAAGCTTACCTATTCTAGGTTGATTATAATTACCAATCTGCGTGGGAGCAGTGCGAATGTATTTATTCCACTGTGGACTTTGTTTCTTCTTAGGTTGTGATTAGATGGTCACGGTCACATTTTTTGCTCAGGCCTGTTGCCCTTAGAAGGCCTTCTAATAAGATGGTAGTCAGAATTGGCTGTTTCACAGAAATTGGTTTCACAATTGATTTGCTTGCTAGCCCACTCTGGAATCAATTGTGTAACGGGGGACTGAACCCACAGGTGGGACTGGACCCCCAGGTAGGCCGGACTGGGGAGGGATGGTAGGTTCTTTCCCCTGGAAGAAGGACGCAGTTGGGTTTTTAAGAAGAGTCTGAAGACAAGTCAAACGGACTCGAAACGTTAACTTGTTTCTCTCTCCCCAAATGCTGCCAAACCTGTGGGTTTCTCCAGCATTTTCAGCTTGTCTGTCAGATTTCCAGCATCTGTAGTATTTTGCTTTTATTTGGGTGTTCCCATGCATCTGCTGCTCTTGTTGCTACACTACAGCATGCAGCAAAAGTTGTCATTCAAATTCATTTTCGACCCATTGTGCAATGATGCCTATTTTTTAACATGCTCAGAAAGCAGACAAATCATCACACCACGACCAGCGTTTACCAAAGCCAGATCTTAGCTGTATGCAGCCGAGAGATGAAAAGCGCTAAAAATCTCTTTGAAATTTCTTATATTGTAAATCTGCCCAGTTGCTGCAATCAAAAGTTTCACAAACAGCCTTCAAGTAATCTACTTGAAAGTCACTGTACTTTCCTGCCCATCCTACTGGTTATGAGATTAAGCAACGGAACAATTGAAGGAATGTGTTAATTGCTAATTAATGTGCCGAGGAATCAGTTCGGGCAAGAGATGAAATTAAGTATTTACAACTAATCCTAGCCTGTGCTGCTTAATACATTGGCAATTAAAGCATAGTTTCAATTCCGATTTGGCTAAGCAAGGAATAATTTAAAATATCTTGTATCCATTTAAGAAAACATATTTCTTATTGGAGACAGCAAAGCCGCATTAATCCAGTGATCATAAAGTTTATCACTAAATGTATAGATTAAGTAGCTCAATCTATTATTTCATGTATAGTAAAATAAAAGCTAAATACTGCAGATGCTGGAAATCTGAAATAAAAACAAAAAGTGCTAGAAATGCTCAGAAGGTCTGGCAGCATCTGTGGAGAAAGAAGCGGAGTTATTGTTGAGAGTTGAAAATGATGGGTGGGATTTACCGGCTATTCACGGGTTTCCTGGCGACGAAAGGTGCTGTCACCGGGAAATCCTGTTGACAACGTAGGTGTCGGTAGATCGTGCTGTGGGGGGCCACCTTCACTGCCGAAAAATATATGGTGGGGTGGTCAATAAACCCTGCCCGATGATTCTTTAGAGCTGAAAGGAGTTAGAAATGTGATGGGTTTTATATCACCAAGGCGGGAGATCAAAAGGGAAGGTCTTTAATTTAATAATCTTTATTGTCACAAGTCGGCTTACATTAACACTGCAATGAAGTTACTGTGAAAAGCTCCTAATCTAGTCGCCACACTCCGGCGCCTGTTCGGGTATACAGAGTGAGAATTCAGAAACCCACGCAGACACGGGGAGAACAGACAGTGACCCAAGCCGGGAATCGAACCTGGGACCCTGGAGCTATGAAGCAACTGTGCTAACCACTGTGCTACCGTGCCATCCCGGGTAGGATAGGTGGGAGAGATCTCAGTCTGGGATAGGTGGGAGAGATTAAATGACAAAGTTGTCATGGAAGAAAAGGCGAAGGGAGTGGTAATGGATGCAGTAAAGAAACAAAGCATTTATCCAGAGTGTGTGTGAATGGCAGAACTTTGAACACTGTGTGAAAGCAAAAGCATGGAAAACAGGATTGAGACCGGCACATGGCAAAAAAAAAATCAAAACAGCAGACAAGAGTTCATGGTCTGAAATTGCTGAACTCAATGTTGAGTCCCAAAGGCTGTAAAGTGCCTATTCAGAAGACGAGGTGTCATTTCCTTGAGTTTGCTTTGAGCTTCACTGGGACATTTGCAGCAGGTTAGGGACAGAAATGGGAATGCGAGAGCAAGGCAGTGAATTAAAATGGCAGACAAACAGAAACCTGGGGTCATGCTTGCAGACTGATTAGTCGAGTTCCACAGAGCCGTCACCCAATTTGCATTTGGCCTGCCCAATGTGGAGACGACAGCCTTTTGAGCCGTGGACAAAGCAAACGAAGTTGAAGGAAGTCCAAGGAAATCGCTGCTTAACTGGAAGGAGTGTTTGGGTCCTTGAACGGTGAGGAGAGAAGAGATAAAAGGGCAGGTTTTTCACCTCCTACAGTTGCATGGGAAAAGAGATGAGTGGGGCGGGGGTGATAGAAGAGTGGATCAGGGTAGTCGCCGGGGGAACGGTCTCTTTGGAATGCTGACGAGGGGAAAATGTGTTTGGTGGTAGTATCGTGTCGGAGGTGGAGGAAATGGCAAAGTTGGCCAGTGACTCAGTTCAAGGGCAATTACATCCCATAAAAGAATAAAAAAAGATCCTTTGAATGTGGAGGCTGGTGGAAGTTTTAGTTATTTGTGGGATATTGCTCAGACAAGATGGATACAGCTTTTGCCCATGTAACTGTTCCGGCACTTCAAAGTAAATCACTGAGTCAAGCGCTTTGAAACTTTCCAACCTAACAAGATATTATATAAATGCGAGTATTATTATCAATAATCACATGGCTCGAAGCCGGCAGCATTCAATTTCCTGAATAGCGTCTCTGTACTTATCTTATGTCTCCGTGTGAACCCTTCGCTTTATCTTGAATCATAATGTTGAAATTTGAAGTGTATTTAATTTTGTATCCCCTGTGACAGGTTCTCCAGCTCCCAGAATAAACGGCGAGCTCAACACCATGGCAATGACTGTTTTGAGAAGGCGGGTGCATTTTGTTCATAGCCAGCATGAAGGCAATTCAGTCTTGCAGACCCAGGTCCTACAGTCTTTAACAGGAATTACTGAACATAGAAAGAACAGTAGAAAATATAGGCAATGAGCCCAATCTCCAAGTTAACCCATTCATCGCTGTGTTGTAACATAGCAATGTAGGTCATATTTGGTTTTAATTGTCTTTATTCTTTCATTCTGGAAAATTAGGCTTCGGCAGGGTAAGTGACATCTAGTTAACAAAGACAGGATTGACCAATGAAAATGCACTCTGAGGTGGACAGTTTTGGAAAGTCAGAATTGCCATGGGAATTGACTACAACATCAAATCGATAGCCCTGGCCATCATTTTTTCTCATTCCGTTTCACTGAGCAATGCTAACTGGCCCTTCACTCCGTATGTAATCCTCAAAAATTCTACATGGAGATGCAACTTGCAAGACAAACCATTACAAAACAGAGCCACCACCTGCAGGATGCTCAATTCAACAACATCAACACCAACAGTCTTCCAGTGTGTAGGTGGAATAGTAATAAGACAGAGCTGTGGCGGGGGGAGCTGATAAACCAAATACCTGCGGGGAAATTCCCTGCCTTTATTGGACCTCTCCTCCTAATCATTCAGCTGAGATTGAGACATCACCATGTGGAATTGCAGCACTCCATTTCATGGTGGCTTCATTGCCAATCAAATGCCTGTAAGACTCCACCCTGCTCTATACACTCTGAGGTTTCAACAAGATGACAAAACTTCTGAAATTACAGCAACCATTGCTATTTGGTCCACAATTGGAAGAAAGCTGCATTTTTTAAATCATCCTGACAAAGAGCCAGTGGGCTATCAACTACTTGCCCTTCAGTAAGGAGAACCTCCTGCCCCATAAGAAGAAAAGTATTGAGCTCATTTCTTGTTCCCTAATTTAAAATAGAAGACAGCTCAGTTCTGACACTTCCAGCACTGAGGAAGAGCAACTTCACCCAAAATAGGGATGAGGTAATATTGGTAAGGCAGCAATAGGCTGTTGACGCTTACCAGTCAGAAAAATGGGTTTTCTAATTCCTATTGCCAAAATTTAATGATATGTGAACAGGCACACCCTTGAATCTGGCAATTTTCATACCTCGTCACCATTAGGGCTTTGGTTTATATTTTTATTCAGGGGAGTTTTCAGTTAAAGCTCAGTTTTAAAAGAAAACTCCAAACACAGGTGCCCATCTTATATTTGAACACACGCAAAAGCCACAAGATAGAGCATAAACAGCCAGAGAAATATTTAGGAGGGAACAGACTCTTCTAGCGACTAACAGCGGCAGTCACAGATAGATTATTATTCACATGTTTGAAGTTGGCTTGCTTGCGCCATTTGGAAAGGGATCCAGTCACGCCAAGTCTTTGCCTTGGCTCTACTCTGTTCTGCTGAAACACTGCAGCTACTGTCTACTCCCCACAATGTTCCAAATGTCAACTTTTAAAAAAGAAACCCGCCCAAAGCCAAAGTGTCTGTGCTTCTTTCAGAATTTCTTTTTAAACCAGCTTTAACAAATACAGGGCAAGAAAAAAAAGAATCATTCCAACACTACAATAATTCATATTTCTTAAGGTTATATTACACTTGTGATGAATTGGCTGCCTCTAAAGGCGTAAAGAAAATATCCATTTAAAGGGAAATAGGCTGGCTGGCATCCAGTTGGCAGAAGGATGTCAGCTGCTGAAGTCTGAGAGATTTGGACTGCCTTTAGTCAGAACAGTGGGAGAAATGTTCATTAAAGGCCTGATGTTGATTATGTGGAGGTAAAGTTTCCAGAAGTCCAGGACTATACAGAAGGCAAAAGCAGTCGGAAGCATAATAGTCAGTTTTATAACACACCGATCACATTTTGTCCTTTTGAAAGTAATGAAAGTCTGTGCCGGCCAGATGAACTATTTATAACATAGTCGTAATGCTCTCTCTCATTCCCAGGAAAAAGGAACCTGCATTGAACAGCTGAATTGTTAATAACAAACTCTTATGCTCTTATAGCCTACCATTACATGCTTCCCCTTAATACTGTCACTTTTCGGAACACTCACTGAGTTGTTTAACTGGTTATAAACCTAATGCGATACTGTTCTAACACACCTGCAGTAGCCTGTCCCATTGAACGCACCAAAAATACACACAAAAATACACCATTTATGAAATGCATTTTCCTTCATAATACACCCAGAATGCTGTTTTATTCTGAGCAACATGAACATGAGATAAACACCTGAACATTTTTAACAGATCCAATATACTCTCTCTTATGCTGTTACAACACACTTGTGATATTCTCATTGCACCCAAGAGGAATATACACTCAATAACTAAACAATTACTGTTCATATTATACACAATGCACCCTGATAACACATTTGCAACATACATCTTTATTGTGAGCCACACAGCCATGAGCTGAGCCATTTATAGCACATTCATTCCATTATGTCTTCAGAAAACACTGGGCACTCTTTCTATAAGTGGAAATAACAGATACTGAGTAGTTAAATAATTAAGGAAATACCCATAATGATCTTTCTCTTAATGTCAACAACGAAAGCATGTTCTGGACAGTGAAACTATTTATAATAAGGGACAGACATTTAGCAGATGTTGACGCAGTGGGCCCTTATATTATGTTGGTGGGCACCTGGGATACTTGATGTCTCTCTATTAATCCAATGTATTATCAAGATGAGGCATGCTTGTCGGCAGTGGGAGGTGGCACATCGTTCGCTGTCAGTGGGATTCTCTGCTCCCGCCACTGTCAATGGGAATTCCCAGTCCACCGGGAAACCTGTGGGCAGGGATCAGCTGCCGGCAGGACCAAAGAATACCGCCGCCCGCAAACGGTTGGAGAATTCTAGTTAAAGGAGATTGTGGGAATACAGTGGGCGGGATTCTCCGACCCCCCGCCGGGTCGGAGAATTGCCGGGGGCTGGCGTGAATCCTGCCCCCGCCGGTCACCGGATATTCGGCGGGGGCAGATCGCGCCGTGCTGGTTGGCGGGCCCCCACCCCGGCGATTCTCCGGCCCGCGATGGGCCGAAGTCCCGCCGCTGTCAACCCACGCCAGCCGGCGTGGATTGACCCACCTTTGGGACGGCGGGACACGGCGGCGCGGGCGGGCTCCGGGGTCCTGGGGGGGGGGGCGCGGGGCGATCTGGCCCCGGGGGGTGCACCCACGGTGGCCTGGCCCACGATCGGTGCCCACCGATCCGAGGGCGGGCCTGTGCCATGGGGGCACTCTTTTCCTTCCACCTTCGCCATGGTCTCCACCATGGCGAAGGCGGAAGAGACCCCCCTCCACTGCGCATGCACGGGGATGCCGTGAGCGGCCGCTGACGCTCCCGCGCATGCACTGCCCGGCAAAGTCAGTTTCACGCCAGCTGGCGGGGCACCAAAGGCCTTTCCCGCCAGCTAGCGGGGCGGAAATCAGTCTGGCGCGGGCCTAGCCCCTCAAGGTAAGGGCTCGGCCGCTCAAGATGCGGAGAATTCCGCACCTTTGGGGCGGCCCGATGCCGGACTGATTCGCGCCGTTTTTGGCGCCGGTCGGTGGACATCGCGCCGATATCGGAGAATCCCGCCCAGTATGAGGCAATAAAGAATAGGCAGTTTTTGGATTGTAACGTTTCTCCTACCAACATTTCCTAAACCATGCTCAATGGGATAGTAAGAACTGCCATCAACAACTCGTATCTATATAGTGCCTTTAACATAGAAACATGTCGCAAGTTGCTTTGCAGGAGCACAATCAATCAAAATTTACCACAGAGCTTCATCAGAAGATATTAGGCCAGATGGTCAAAGCTTGTACAAAGAGGTGGCGTTTAAGGTGTGACTAAAAGGAGAACAGAAAGATAAAGAGGCAAATAGGGTGAGGGAGGAAATTCCAGAGCTTAGAGCCATAGCAGCTTAATGATCGGCCACCAATGGAGGAGCAATTAAAATTAAGAATGAGGAGCAGAGTGTTCTCGGGTTGCTGTTGGGCTGGAGCAGGTTACAGGGATAAAGAAGCCATGGAGGGGTTTGAAAATGAGGGTGGGAATTTTAAAATGGAAGCGTTGTTTAGCCAGGAGCCACAGCAGGCAGATTTTACCGCTGCACATTTTAAGGGAGAAATCTGCAGACTCAAGCGTCATTAGGCAAAGTAGAGGCATAAAAGAACACTCCTTCTTTAAGTTCACCTTGGAAACAACAGCAGATTTTATTTCAGAGCAGAACATTTTCCAGTTGCTCCCAGTATTTTTATCAACTTAACAATCACTTCAGCATGTAGGACAGCCGATGTTATTTCCAACAGCCAAAGCATGTGGTGCAGATTTGTGTTTGGTAAGATCAGTCATAGAAACTTTCAATACCACCAATGTATTCAAATTAATTGAGCTCTGAAGCCTACACAGGGAAGATAGTGGCAGCACAGTGGTGAGATGCAGGAATGGTGTGAGAGCGAAAGGGGGGGTCAAAGATAAAATAATAGCGAGGAGAAAGATCAGGAGAACAGAGTAGCCAAGTGCAGAAAGCAAATTTTGCAGATCTGAAGTAAATTGTGAAGTTCATCCTGTCCCTATAATAGGGAAGCTTTGATAAGCATTATCAAGTGGATATAGGAATATATATACTCAGTTACACAAAAATTGCACAAGCACTTAGTTCAAAGACAATTAGAGATCCACCAAGAGGAACGGTTTCTTCCTGTCGACTCTATCTATACCCCTCATAATTTTATATGTCTCAATCATGTTCCTCCCTCAGTCTTCTCTGTTCCAAGGAAAACAACCCCAGTCTATCCAATCTCTCTCTATAGCTAAAACTCTCCAGCCCAGGCAACATCCTGTACCTAACAGGTCGGCGCAACATCGAGGGCCGAAGGGCCTGTACTGCGCTGTAATGTTCTATGTTCCTCTGCACCCTTTCCAGTGTTATCACACCCCTCCTAGAATGTGGTTTCCAGAACTGCACACAATACTCTAGTTGCGGCCTATAGTTGAACAGGCAGCTTGGCTCCTCATCTTGGGTGACAATTATTTTACCTGTTAAAGGGTCTGACTGCCCAATGATCCTTCACATTTTCACTTATGCAATGATACCTCCCTCTTGACTCCCCCATTTGTTTATTTAGGCAGACAAGTCCTGATAGATCCATGAGGAAGCAATATCTTTGGAAAATGTCTGAGGTACCCATTTGTGGCAGATTTTTCAAATAAAAATGCATACTGGATTGAAATGAACTGATTTTTAGATGTTAAGCACACGGAAGGTTACAGATAAAAATGTTATTAAAAATAACACAGGCTTGGGGACCTCACTGCATTTTACAAGCACTCAAGTTTGAGCTCCCTTCACTGGTCACCTCATCCACAATTATACTTCTGCAACTAGTTCAGTTCAAGGTAATTTTTATTGCTGTTCCTGCAACTCCTTATCCCTCCCTGAGTTGATGTTGTTTCTACATATTTTCACTCCCTCCTACCATTGTCACTGACAGGTTGCCTCCTCCACCAGCCATTTCATGGAAGCTGGAGACATTAACTTCTTGTTGCAATAGGCATGTGGTTGTGATGTTTGATACCTTTCCCAAATGGCCTTCTTCATCTGTGACCCCAAAGAATGGACCTTAGCAGGATATTTGACTGTGTGGGCACCACACCCAACCTAATCCTGTCCTCATTTACCATTCACATGTGCTGACTGAGCAGGGTAGAATGAATACAAATCAAAAGCATGTTAATTTCTTCTTCCCAAACCAACCGGTGCCATGGGCAATTACATCACGACCAATACCAACCTAGCTAAGATCAGCCAACACAGCAGAGAGCAGGAATTGAAACTGGGGTTTTGTTGATTAGTATGGCTTAAATACTTGCTGGATAAACACATTAGGATCTTTGTATCTTTTAACAATGTTTGTGAGGCAATTTCCAACCAAACATCCTTCATGAATCCATGTGTTGAAAATACTTTTAACAGATTATAGGAATGCAATATATTGATGCACACACATACCCCTGTTAGAAAGTGCACTGAAACATTGGCTCAGAAATTTCTGGAATGGGCCACCTCACAATCTGCCCTGCTAGCTAGAATCTCTTCCCCCTCATCCTTCCAAAGAATTTTGCACGCAACTTGTTGGAAGTGCGAGCTGATAATAGTGCGGTGAGGACATCATGGCAGCCGTGGCCTTAAGTAAATGAATTAACCTACAGAAATCTTCAAACGATGAGTTCTAAGGACTGAGAAAGAAAAGGAGGAATGCCAGAGAAGTGAACTAAGGATAAAGTCAGTTACAGAAAGGGAAATAAAGAGAGGAAAAGGGAGATTGTATGAAGAGAGAGTAAGAAAAATATTAAAAATTTAAAGCGTTAAAAATTTCCAAAGAGCAATTTACTACCTGCTGGAATAAGACTCTGCAGTTTCAATTCTTCCCTTTCTGGGCTGGCTACTTTGAATGACAATTGCAGGAACATAAATCTCATTTGCTCAGTAAAGTATCAGCCCTATGTTTCTGCAGTGAGTTTAATGGACAAATGCAGCAATTTCTTCAAAAGGATGATGGACCTGAGGGCAAGTTACAGCTTCCATGTGACTGATGGAGCGGTGCAGATCATTCAGCAGTTTATGGTGATTTGCAGAGCATTGGTCATCACTTCCTCACCACAAATTGTTGGGCAATTTGCACAAAAATATAGCAGGTAAATTAAACAGGGGCTGGTTTAGCTCACTGGGCTAAATCGCTGGCTTTTAAAACAGACCAAGGCAGGCACGGTTCAATTCCCATACCAGCCTCCCCAAACAGGCGCCGGAATGTGGCGACTAGGGGCTTTTCACAGTAACTTCATTGAAGCCTACTCGTGACAATAAGTGATTTTCATTCATTTCAAATACACCCCAATTCTGACAATAATATTTGGCCCATTAATAATGACACAATTCATCCAGTCCATTTATAATCTACTTCGGTGATTAGAAGAAAGGAATATATTGTAAAACACATGTGGCTGCACTCTAATGTTACCAACTCAACCACCAATCACGTGTAATATGATCTAATTGGCAATGTACAGTTGCTGATGCCAAACTAGTTCTAAGATCAAATGAAAAAAATGCCCTTCCATTGGGATGTACCTGAACGTAAGTCCAGAATAGCATTTAGGTTCTCCTGCCGCCTTTAGGAAAATCATGATAAACCTGAGGGCACCTTGTTGAAATGCAGCAATGAAAGAACAGAACACAAGACAAAATCCATCCTGCATGACTGCATACTGACAAATTATAGATCACCAGATGCCCCTCTCCCTATTTTAGTAACCCAAGTCTGGTCAGTTCCCCATCTAACTTCCCTCTCTACTCCCCCCCCACCCCCCCCCCCCCCCCCCCCCCCCACCTCCCAACTTTGAGTACACCCTTCTCTTCCTCGCTCTGCCTCACTATTTATTCAAACTCACTGCAAAGCACTCTTTGACTTAGTGCTAGGATGCAAGCTACAGAACTCTTTGCCTCCTGCAGTCTTTCCTTCTCCCAACCATCTTTAGGCTTGTAATGGTCAGGTTTTGCATCAGCAAATCACCGGGACCTGAATTCTCTATCCGTTCACGCCGACGGGATTCTCCAGTCCCGCTGTCATGAATGGAGCTTTGCATGAGCAACATTTTCCATTCTCGCTGGCAGCAGTGGCGGAGCAAACTTGGATCGGAGAATCCCGGCCTAGTTATTGCTTTACCCCAGCTTCCACCTTTTCCAACCTGTCCTTTGCTGGTGCCCTGCCCTGTGGGCCCCGGAATTTTCGACTGGGTCTGTCAATAAAAAGAACTCAGAGTCAAGAAGGAAGTAGTGGGAATGGAAGGCAGCAGTGATTATTCTTAAAAGAAAGTAAACAGCGGGAAATAAATGAAAATGTGGAAGCATTGATTACACATCCCATAATTTACTTTCCTTAGGCAACTACCAGGATATCTATCTGTTGCTCTTATAAATAGCAGCATGTTTATTCATTCTGAGGTAATGATGGCTCTTCACTATCAGCAACTAGGTATGATTGATGAATCCCTTATGATACAAATCCTTTCTGTTTAGAATCAATACATTTAATGCAAATACACTAATAAACAATGCAGGTGTAAATAAAGTTGGCCAAGGTGTTAGGAAATTAAAGGTAGTTTTGAGGGACTTTTTTTTGTGTTGGTAAACATTAGAAATAAGGTATAGTTTTAAGTAGGTTTAATTTAATAATTCTGTGCCTGGAAAGGTAAAACGTATTGTTAGATTCATGCTGGACCAAGGTGTTTGCATGTTTGGGGGTTAGTTAATTTCCAACTGTACTTTTATTCTGCTGAGAGAGAACTACAATGTGAAAAATAAATAGGCCAGCAGAGGTAGGCAGGCATTGCTCAACAACTGAGGCCTTGTAAAGTAGATGAGCTTTTAAGTTTTAGTTTAGCTAATTTGATTGCAGTTGGAGATAGGTAGTGAGAGAGAAGGCAGCTCTTACAGCTCTGCTAGAAGCAGCTGGTTTTAGAAGACTAAAGAGTGAACATCTCTCTCAACCTTGCTCGAAGAAAAACCATAAAATGGAGCAATTGTTAAGAAAACAAGATGCTGGAAATCTGAAGTCCAGCTAGTTAAACAAACTAGAGAAAGGAAGAGAAGTTTCCAAGAAGTCTGGAGTTAACAGAAGAGGAAATTGGGAACCAGAACAGATTACTGTTCAGTAAAGTCATTAAAGTCATAAAGTCATTGAAAAGGTAATGGATTGTGAGAGGCAAGAAAGATAACTGCAGTAGTGCTATGGTTTGTGAAAAATTACTGCAGTTTGGGAGACATTATTTGAAATAATTGTGGAAATTGCTGGCTGGACCTCGGAGTTTGTGTAAAAGCCCTTGAGATAAAGGAAACCTGAAGCGGGAGGTGTCAAACCTGAAAACAAAACCTTGATGGAAGCAGAGGAGGGAAAGCATAATTCAAAAGAGGAGTTGAAAGTGTGACTTTTGAAAGCGGAATTTGAAATCACTCATGTGGAAGCCGGAGTTCAGTTCACGGTAGCAAAGTGGCTCACGGTGTAAGAATAATAATAATAATCTTTATTAGTTCACAAATAGGCTTACATTAACGCTACAATAAGCTGACTGTGAAAATCCCCTAGTCGCCACACTCCAGCGCCTGTTCGGGTACACTGAGGGAGAATTAAGAATGTCCAATTCACCTAACAAGTACGTCTTTCGTGACTTGTGGGTGGAAACCGGAACGCCCGGAGGAAACCCACACAGATATGGGGAGAACGTGCAGACTCCTCACAGACAGTGACCCAAGCCGGGAATCGAACCCGGTTACCTGGCGCTGTGAACCAACCGCTGTGCTACCGTGCCGCTCATAAATCATCTGGGGGGATACATAGAATTTAGAACACAGAACATACAGTGCAGAAGGAGGCCATTCGGCCCATCGAGTCTGCACTGACCCACTTAAGCCCACACTCCCACACTATCCCCGTAACCCCTCCTAACCTTTTTGGACAATAAGGGCAATTTAGCATGGCCAATCCACCTAACCTGCACATCTTTGGACTTTAGGAGGAAACTGGAGTGCCCGGAGGTAACCCACGCAGACAAGGGGAGAACGTGCAGACTCCACACAGACAGTGACCCAGTGGGGAATTGAACCTGGGGCCCTGGGGCTGTGAAGCCACAGTGCTAGCCACTTGTGCTACCGTGCTGCCCTAAGATTTTGAAGAGAAAGCCACAGACAGTTACTTGGGTTCAGAGAGGAGTGTGTATCACCACAGTCATCTTGTGTGCTTAAAAAGGACTTGTGCGATAATGAGACCATTATAATTCAAGATGTACTTTGTAATCCGTGTTAATTTTAAAATCTATATGTAATTGTTCAGATAAGGAGGGAGTAAGGGCAGCTCGGTGGTACAGTGGTTAGCACTGCTGCCTAGGGCGCTGAAGACCGGGTTCGAATCCTGGCCCTGGGTCACTGTCTGTGTGGACTTTCCACATTCTCCCCATGTCTGCGTGGGTTTCACCTCCACAACCCAAAAGATGTGCACGATAGGTGGATTGGCCATGCTAAATTGTCCCTTAATTGGAAAACAAAATTGGGTACTCTAAATTTATTTAAAAAAAGATAAGGAGGGAGTAAAGGAGTATTGTATAATAATCTACCTTTTCAAGTTTCATGAATGTTTTTCTTGTTGTTAAAACTAATTTGCTGCCCTGTGACTCTGTTCCTCAATGGTTTATAAAAGAAAGTGAAAGTTACGGTCTGTTGAGCCAGGGTTCCATTCCAGAATCTTCCCATCCAGTTATAACATTAACTGGGATCGTAACAAAGGTTACACCTGCAATGTAAAATTCCAGCTAGCAGGTTTCCTCCTGTTGTTTTCCAGTGAGCAGAGGTAGCGAGGAAGTATGATGTGAGGTTTCTTTTTCAACTAGGATAGGGTTTGTAGCCAATAGACGTGCCATGGCCGACTGCCTTGGCTGGTAAACATTGCAGTTTTATATGTAGAGGTGACAGAGCGTAACCAAGACAGGAAAAATAATTTGAACCCCAACATGTTGCAGCGCGTAGAATTACACAGAGTTTAGAGCACAGAAACAGGCCATTTGGCTTAACATCTATACTATTGTTTATACTCCAAGTGAGCCTCCTCCCACCTTGCCTCATCTCACCGTGGCAACATATCCTTTCTTTTCTCTCTAATGTGCTTATCCAGCTTTGCTTTAAATGCATCTATGCTGTTTGCCTGGTTCCACATTTTTGCCACTTTCTGAATAAAGGAGCTTTGACTGAATTCCTTACTAAATTTACTATTGACGCTCTTGTATTTATGGCTCCTAGCTTTGGATTCTCTCAGAGCTAGAAACATCCTCATTGTAAACTCCTTCATAATCTTAAAAATAGTGATGGAAACCATTGTTCGATATTTGATAAGGTAGAGCAAGAAGCTGGTTTACTTGGGCTGAGAATGAGATTGCCAGATTTAGTTGTTCTTTTGGCCTTGCTTCTTTCCGTTCAATCTTGCCACTCTTACCCATCCTCCAACTGGAGCCGAAGAGCACTGCTCCCCAATGAATTGTATCATCGTATCTCCCGTGTTGAAATTGAAAGCATGTCTCATTGAATTTCAGCCAAGCTATTTGATGGAGCTCAAAGTCACAATGAAGGCAGATATGCAGCCGTGCTCAGAGCTGCATTTTCATGGTATAACTAAGCTCAGCACAGTTCTAGAAGCCTACCTGTGATCCAACCTATTTATGGTACTGTATTTCAACCAGTTCTGGTACAGAATTACATTGACATTCTCGTATGCAACTGAGGGACGTGTCTCCAGTTACATTGGGAGTCTTTTGGATGCACATTCAAACAGTACAAGCTAAAGTATCTGCAATACTTACAGGTATATTGGCCAATAAAGCAGTTCTCCTAATCTGCTATCTATTTGGAATGTTTGGCCAAATCATCCTGTGCAAACACAGTTAACTGGAAAAGCAAACTGGTGCAGCCACCAAGATAATTATTTCTAATCTCATTTTTATTGTTTATAGAGATATATATCAATTAAAAACTATTATTCAATTTAATTAAACCCAGTGCTCAGCCATTTGCACATTTACATGTGCTGTAAAAAGTCTTGTATGGTCAAACCTGGGACACATGAACACAACATAATACTTTAGCCTCGATCCTGTAACTGTCTTCTATTCTCTTTCACCTTGCTGAATGGTTATGTTGTATCTTTGATTGAGGTAATGACTCTCTTGGTTGAAGAAGGCGTTCTGGAACTGAATGGTTTCTGAAGTGAGAGTAAAGGATGGAGAAGGGAAAAGTCACATTTTACTAACATTTCCTGCACCCCAGCCCTCAGCCACAACCTCTAGCTGTACAAATGTATATCTGAATTCCCCTGTCTGTCATGTAAGTGCTGGAAACCATCAACATTTATCTCTGTAGCTTTAAAGCCAGCCATGCTTTCAGATAAATGATAGGGGACGATTTACCTCATTTAGGAACATAGGAACAGAAGTAGGACAGTCAGCCCCTCAAGCCTGCCTGTTATTCAATTAGATTATGGCTGATCTGTACCATAACTTTCTAAGTGTCAATAACAGTCATACTTTGAAATAAAATTGAAAATAAGGGAACTGGGTGGTGAAGTAGAGGGGTGGACAATGCTTTTTCACTGCTGAAACATGATTTCAAATTAAAACCAGACAAGTGGGAGGGATAGTCTCTTCAGTTTGCGTTTTTTATTAATTCTTCATGTGATGTGGGTGTTGCTGGCTTGGCCAATGTTTGTTGCCCATTCTTATTTGCCCTTGAGAAGTGGTGGTGAACCACTGCAGTCCATGTGGTGTAGGTTCACCCAGGGAGTTTCGGGACTTTGACCCAGTGACAGTGAAGAACAGCGATATATCTTCAAGTCAGGATGCTGAGTGACTTGGAGGGGAACTTTCAAGTGGTGTTCTCACGCATCCATTGTCCCTCTAGGTGGCAGAGGTCGTGGGCTTGGAAGGTGCAGCCTAAGGAGCCTTGGGGAGTTGCTGCAGTGCATCGTGTAGATGGTACACACGGTTGCTACTGTCCATCAATCATGGACTTTTGGCTGTCCTGCTCCATTCCCCATGGGAGGACCCACCACAGCAGCGCTGGAAAATCCTGGCCTGAGGGTCAGTGAGCAGGTTATTGCTGTGTATGTGCCACATTATAACATAGTTGATGACACCTTCCAATCACTTTGCTGATGATCGAGAGTAGGTTGATGGAGCGGTTATTGGCCAGGTTGGAGTTTTCCTGATTTTTGTCAGCAAGGTGTATCGGGGCAAATTTCCACAATGTGGAAATTATAGCTGAAAATATAGCTCAAAAGCTTGACTAGGCTAGTTCTGGAGCATAAATCTTCAGTAATATTGCCGGAATGTTGTCAGGGCCCTTAGACTTTGATGTATCCTGTGCTTGTAAGATCTATGTGTGAAATGAGTTCAGGCAATCTCAGTCAGTATTGTTCTGTGGGTTGGTCCACAATACTAACTTGGAATTAATCAGATATGTCTGACACAGATAGCCATAAAAATGGTTACTGTGCGAAATGGAGGAAGTGCAACACTGCTGCAGTAGAGGGTGCTCTTCTAGGAATACGATCAAGCAGAGGGAACTTTATATCAGTGCCTTAGCTGATACTGACTGCCAGATTAAGAATCTGGGTCTATTGCACAGCATAAACATCCTTTGCCATGCTGCAGACACCCAAAAAGTCAAAAAAATACATAATGACAACAATATCACTGATTGAGTGAAGGTTTATTCTGTGCTTCTGACTCTACATGAAGGTGGCTGTATGTTTTCGAATCATTCAGTCGCTAAAGTGTTAATGTTGTGGAGCCTTTTCTCACCAGTGCCAAGGAAGCAAATGTGTTAAACTGGAATCCAGTTAACGGAAGCAATCAGGATTGGAAGGAGGGAGTTAATCGATTTGTTTTAATTAAAGAAATGCTTCTCTTCATGGTGCAACTGACCAGTTACACATTCACAAAAAGTACAGCAGTATCTAAGCAGCCACATCCAAGCTTGCCTCCAGCCACAGTTTAGAACATTCAGATATTGGCCAAAAGACGCGCACTGCTGTTCAACATGCCCCCAGCTGTAAATCGAATTTGACGAGACGCCTGCAGTCTAGACATTTATTTATGTGCGTCAGCTCCCTTGTAATGAAGACTCCCCAAGCTGACAAGCTACCCTGGTATTTGCATTAAAATAAAGAGCAACAATAAAACTGGTTTCTCATGTCTATGATTTGTTTACTCTGTCGACTTGCTAGCACAGAAGCTTTCAGTGAAAATAAAAGCATGCACTGACTGGTGACTGCAGAGCTTGGATGTACTCAGCATTAAAGAGGAGTGTCAGAACTGAAACGGCAAGCTGAATTCAAAGAAGAAATTGATGGGGGGAGAGAGAGCTGGTGCTTTGAATTAAAGGGGAGTGCCAGAATTAAACCCAGGTTCTGAAATGAAGGTGAGGGCATGTTGACTCTCATCTCAAAAGTCGTCCGCTTCATGTTACAGGATTTGGTGTTGCAACTCAGGATGGAGATAAACCTTCTGAATTTAAGACTTCACAGAAATCCAATGGTCCCCCTTCCCTGATTTTAATTAAGTGGAGTAGGGGGCCATTGTATCAAAATATTGCCACTTCTGCGCTAAGCGTTGGATCTCTCTACTGGGCAGTTGGGTAGTGATTCCTTGTACTAAGTACTTCAGCTAAGGTATCAAAGCATCTTCCCCCAAGGAGTGACTGGGGCATTGGGATGACAAGACTAATCCACATTACTCTGACAGAGCCATCAGCAGAAGGTTTAAGGTTAATCTGAGCAGAGGTTTTTTGCCTGCATGTTCCCTCATGGACATCACATGCACTTACAGAGTTCTCGGTATGAAGCTTAGTGTGATGGCAGTCATTAGGCCTCTGCGAGGATCTCTGTATATGCCTTGCAAAGTGACTTTCAGTCAGCATTGTGTCTGCCTTATGTGGGTCTCTTGATCTGATAGTTGTGTGAGTGGGAGAGGTGGCTTTTACAAGCACTGTGTGTACCCAATGTGACTCCATCTGAAGGTTGTCTGCTCTGGAGAGGTGGCATTCAATAAGCTCTGTGCGACTTTCTGGCTGCAAAGATTGTGTGACTGGATAGATGGCTTGTGTTTTATGAGCTGTGTATGTTCTGGCTCAATCAGTACAAAAGGCCTGTACCAGTCAGAGGAAGTACATAGAGCCAGAATGAAACAAGTTACACAACATAGGAGAAAATGTTTTAAACGTTTTTGTAAACTCTATGTTTCTCCACAATTAACTATTTGATTTCACTATCTGATTTAATTATTCATTAGGAGGCTGATGGTCCCTCTCAGATTGCTGGGTATCTTTTTTAAATTCAGGGTGGGATTTTCCAGCCTCGCCTGTTTCTGGGATCATCCGGTCCCTCCGAAGGTCAATTGACTTTTGGTTGGGCTGCCAAATATCCCGCGGCGGGTCCAGCCATGACGGAGCCAGAAAATCCTGGTCCCCGGCATGCCATCTTTGCAAAACTGCCTAAATGTTACATTTTAATACAAAGTATTTCAAAATAGCGTGAGAGGAAATGGACAATTCCACACACATTTATTCCATTGCATTTTCCTTCGAAGGACACAAGGTTTGAAAATAAAACCAGCCCCCTTGCCCCACTATTTGAAGCATTTTCTTCAGCCACAATATGAGTGAGGGAGTGTTTCCGCAAAACAAGTCCCAGTGACTGACATCATCTGTTTTGTTGGGAAAAACAAGCTTTACTAGCATGACTGTAGAGGCTTTGGCCTCCAGGCATATCTTTCAACTTCACCAGTAAAAGTTGATCTCATATTCAGAATCTGGGTTGGTGCTTGCCTAATCTGATCAGCCTTGCTTCTTTTAATTGCATGATGCCCGATATTGAATTGCTTTGCACCATGGAGGTGAGTAAAACATGAAAAAAAAATTAAATGACGGGATTCTTCCATTCTAAAGGCTAATGTAGGTGGTGGGTGCAGAGGTGGGAGTGATGTCCACTGGCAGTGGGAGAGGGAGGGGGCAGAATGTGAGATCACTTGCAATCTTGTGTTTTCAGCTCATTAAATACCCATCTGCATGGAGCGCATCAATTCTCTTGGTGGGGCCAGGCAGGACATCATTCTACTTGCTGTTAATCATGGGGTTAAAGGGTTGAGTGCCACATTTAAGGGGCGCCTAGGAAACCTCAACTGTCGCTTCCGCTTTTGCTCGGCCACTTCTCCACCCTTCCCCGCTAACCCTTCCTTGGTCACCGTCTATACAATTTGTGCTGCCGCCACCCGGCCTCAAGCATTGGCTGGCATTTACAGACATTCCCCCAAAGAGGACAGCGCAACGGCAACTCACTGTTAATCATGGAAGCAGTCAAGTTCACCAGGTGCACCCTACTCATATGCTGTCGTAAAAGTGAACACTCAGATTTCTTGCTGGCAGGGAATTTAGCTTGGAAGTGAGCATGTATGACATGCTAATCCATAACAAAAGGAGTTCCTGGCATTGGTCGTTGGGAAGCTCGACCTGCCAATAACCCACCTTCAACATCCCGAGAACATATTTGCTAAAGTTCATCCCGCGTCACAAAACTCATTTTTGGCCTCACACCAAGTTAAGCTATCTTGTCCGCCAAACGTCCAGCTGCTAGCGGGACCAGAGGACACCTCTCCATGAACATTTTAATCAGTCTAATCATAGAATCATAGAATAGAATCCTGACAGTGCAGAAGGAGGCCATTTGGCCCATTGAGTCTACACTGCCCCTCTGAAAAGCACGCTTCCTAGGCACACTCCCTCGCCCTATCCCTGCAACCCCATGACCCCACTTAATCTTTGGACACTAAGGGACAATTTAGAATGGCCAATCCACCTAATTGGCACATCTTTGGACTTTGGATCAGCTTGCTCTGAGCCTGAAGGTTATGGGTTCAAGCCCCACTTCAAGAATTGAGGATATAACCTAAGCCAACAGAAGGAGAGGGAGTACAGCGGGAGTGATGCAATGTCAGAAATGCCCCAACCCAGGTCCTGTTTGCCCACTGAAATATATATAATAGATCTCATGGCACTATTTGAAGAACGGGGAGTTCTCCTGGGCTACCGGCCAACATTCCTCCCTCACCCAACACCACCTGAACAGATTATCTATTCATTCATTCATTCATTTATTCATACATTCACTACTTATAGGACTTTGCTGAGTGCAAATTGACCACTAAGTCTGTCAACACAACAGTGCTACATTCAGGTGGGAAGGGTGGAGGGGGACACACACTGATATATAATTTCATATTTCACTGCAGTAACTATTGTTGAAAGACTTAATTGTGCATGGTTACGATTTACAACCTGGAATTTAGGGTAAATTAATGCAGTACGTATTATATTTAATTTTTACAAATTCTTGATTATAAATCTTTTCAGGTTTTCAATTTGATGGGGAGCTTATGACTGATGCCAATATATAAATGCTCTTTATTCAGTTTTAATAAATGCATAGTAGACTGTACACCAGAGATATTTGCGGGTTTTGTTGTGTGGCTTTGTGAAATATTAGAATGGTGCGGAAGACTTGTCAATTGTTGCACTGCTGTTGAATTACAGTGGGGCAGCAGTAGACGGTAGGTGACTGCACCAGATGCAACTGAATTCTCCCCACATTGCAATATAGATACACCAGGTTATTTGAGATTTTCGATCCATTCAGACTCTAATTGAAATGTTGCAAAGAAGCAGTTTGGCTTTTGCACCAACCCTACTGCTTTTGTGGAGATGGAGAAGAATCTGAGTGAGAGTTCTGGGTGAGTCACTTAGAGCTTTAACGTCTACACTTCAAGCACTTTCTGCTTCACATGGGACTCTAAACTACTGTAGCATATGTAAATTATTAGGAAAACATTTGATGCTGCCTTTTGATAAAGAAATATCTATAACACTGTTACAAGCAACATAGACTAAAAATAACTTTATTCGGCATCTGCCATTAACAAAACGCCAGAGCACAAACCATGGAATGGAGGACTACAGTATAATTAATAATAAACCACATCATGAAAGTCAACATTTTGCAAACAGAATTAAGAATTATACACGTGAAAATGTTCCATTTTTGTTCATGTTATAAATATGGCTTGTAATGCAAGTACTAAGATGAAGTCATTAACTAAGCCAATATTTCAGTAAAACTAGTGGCATTCATGTACAATTGCTCATCACTTTATTTGTTGTAACCTTTAAATTATGTGTTGTCTATTGTAACTGGTAGAAATCTGTTATTGCTCGCAGCTACAAACACCTGGAGCTGATGGCATTGAACAAATGGTGGGGTCTTCTTGGTCAAGTAAAGAGCCCTCAAAGCCTAAATCATGCTTCCAGTCTTGCCTCCATATGCAATAAAATACCAACTCAGTTCTTTGAACTGCACATAAGTACAGTGTAAAGAAATTAGATCAGATGGGAACAGGTTCCCCAGCTTGAGTTTTTCAAAGTTCAAAACAAACAGATAAAAAAATATGTGGAAACAAGATAAATGTAACCAAACATGGTGGTGCATTTAATCCTATAATCACAGATTTCCCTTAGTATTGCTTGTGGGGAGGGTAACTTGGGGCCTTGATCGTGGTAGTGATGTTTAACGTGGTCTGCCTCATTTAAGATTACTGTTCAAGCAAGATGTCTAAATAGACAAAGCCAGCTAGATGGAGCTGTTGGTAAACTCCTGCGATCAATCAGAGGGTAATTGTCAGATCTTGTAACCCTCTGGCTGCAGGTTAGCCGAGCTCGACATGAAAGGAGTTAGCGTTCCTTCTCTCTATATCTCAGGTCAGTTTACATCTGCAACAAAGTGCGGCATCTGAAGTGTGATGGATTTGTGTTAGTCAAAACTTATAAAAGGAGAGATTATGGACCCCTGTGGGCCTTCTTTTAGTAGTAGTGAATGCAGACTTAGTTTCTCTAATGTTGTTCCAAAGAATTGGAGCATCTGCCTCCAAACCACAAGGTCAAATGGGATGGGAGAAGGGAAACATTCCACTATCCAATCTCCAAGTTTACTCCACAATTGCATCATTTCCCCATTTACTTCTTATTCCTTGTCCAAGTTGATTGTGGATTGCAAATGTTTTAAATCTGGATTCATAATGAAATAGAATTAGTAGCCACAGCTTTCTAAACTCCTATCAAACAGTATTTTCAATATCTCAAGAGGGGAACTTTCTTTCATTGGTTTAATTGTTCAGATTAAATTTACCACTAATCTGCCAGTCATTGTGTGTATTTATTGTATGATTTTCAGTCTAGGGAGTACAGGGGCACAGATGACAGATTCCCTCACATCTACCACTCTACGTGAAAATAAGGTGGCAGGAAGAATGACTGGGTTAATGTAAGCAATAAATTGAGGTACACGTTCTTTTTTCAAAAACAAAGTGCTTCCCATCACAAAAAATGCAAATATATCGGGTGCAGTTCTCCCATCGGGAGACTAAGTCCCGACGCCGGAGTGAAAATCAGAGTGTTTCACTCCAGCGTCGGAGGCCGTTCCCAGCCCCCTATTCTCCCGCCGCGTCATTTACGCTCGCCGGGCCTTGGTGCCGCATAAAAGCGGCGCCGCGTAAATGACGCGACCGGCACCACGTAAATGACATCACCCGCGCATGCGCGGTTGACATCCTCCCCGCGGCCGCCCCGCAAGAAGATGGCGATTGATCTTGCAGGGCAGCGGAGGAAAGGAGGTCCTCCTTCAGAGGGGCCGATCGCGGGCCAGACCTCTTTTGAGCCCCCCCCAGTGCAGGAACCCCCCTCACACCCCCCACAGGCCGCCCCCCCAGCGTTCCCGCGCTGTTCCCGCCGGCAGCGACCAGGTGTGGATGGCGCCGGCGGGAACCTGTCCTGTTGGGCAGGCCGCTCGGCCCATCTGAGCCGGAGAATCGCCGCTTACCCATTACCAACGGCAAGCGGCAATTCTCCTAGCGGCCAGCCGTGATTCGCGCTGTGCCAGTTTGGGGGGGGGTGGGAGAATCGCTTGCGGGCATCGGGACGGCGTGGTGGGACTCGCGCGGTGCCTGGGCGATTCTCCCACCCGGCGTGGGGGGGGGGGAGTAGAATTCCGCCCATCATCTTGCAAATATGCTTAAACCCAACTAAATGATCACATAAACTCTAAATGGTTACCCACTGAGTAACAATCAAAGCGGTTACTTTAACGAGTCTATCCCTGACTTTTCCATTCTCTCTCTGACACGCATTTGAAGAACATTTGGTATTTACATGTGGATTCTCAACAAAAACTCAGCTAAGACCAAGAACACAGTGAATAATGGACACTACCCCCAATACGGTCTGTTGAATGGCATGGGAATATAGGTACACATTGAGATGAAGAATAATTCTGTGAGCTTTGTTCTGTGAGACAGAATGACAGAATGGAAACTTAGCCTTGATATTTTAAAAAGTAACACTGAAGTAATGGAATCCCTACAGTGCAGAAGGAGGCTATTCAGCCCATTGAGTCTGCTGTGACCCTCTAAAAGAGCACCCCAGGTCCACTTCCCCGTCCACCCCTCAACCCCATAACCTAACCTACACATCTCTGGACACTAAGGGGAAATTTAACATGGTCAATCCACTTAACCTGCACATGTTTGGACTGTGGGAGGAAACCAGAGCACCCGGTGGAAACCCACGTAGACACGGGGAGAACGTACAAACTCCACTCATCCACCCAAGGCCGGAGTTGAACCCGGGTCCCTGGCGCTGTGAGGCAGCAATGCTAACCACTGTGCCACCCTAGCTTCCATTCAGAAGCCATGGCTCTCTTTCATCCCCCCATATATTCTAACTGGATTTTAACCCAAATCTCTGAGATGACGGTACATTGTTTTACCATAGGCACTACAAATTTTAAGTGGTTTATTCTGATAAGTTCAAATATGGACTAATTTAGGTCACTTCACATTGGAGTGTGCCTGACCCTTTAATCAAATGGTAACCTGCATGTGCACAATTTACTGGAAGATTTTTCTCCCCCCAAGTGTGATTTTATTTCTCGCAGCAGGATAGGTGTTAGCAGGTAAAAGAAAGTGACTATTTAAAATGTAGCAAGTACTTTATTTACTTTGATGCTGTAAGTCCATCTTTTAAAATAGTTGTTTAGTAGACTAATACCTATTTTTGTTGAGTGTTAAACAGTTATTGTTTAGCTCATTCTGCATTTGCTTCAGGCTGCTCTTATTAAACAAACTGACATTGATAGCCATCAAGTGCTAAGTATTACTGACACCTCTTACCCTATCCATTAGAAAAAACTGTACATTCACATATTTACATATACGCACAGCAGCATTGTATTGTTTTGGCTGTTCTTAATGATAGGAGAGTGTGATTTGTAATGTCCACATCATTACAGAGAGTGTTGCATTTCTATAGAATCTTGCCTCATCTTATAAATGGTTGAGATGACCAGTATATAGTGCAGAAACCGTCCTTATGTCGTCAGTGCAGCAGCCATCTTATTCACAGCAAGATTTCACAAATAATAATGCCATGGATAGCTAATTAAAAGGATTTTAGTACTGTTGATTTGAGGAGAAATATTTGCCAGGACAATAGGAAGACCTCTTGAAATTCTTCAAATAACCTCGATTGTAAGTTTATAAAACACCCATAAATCCAACAGATTTGTGCAATGTATATTTATGTGCAATAAACCAGAGTACACTTATGCAAATCATATATGAATACATTGTAAAGATAAATACATAATTGTTCAGTCCCAACCTGTTTCTTACTTGGGGAGTAAATCATTCATTTCCTCGAATCAGTTCCAACATTCAGTTAGATCCTGATTGATCGGTACCTTAACTCCATTTACCAGCCATGGTTCCATAACCATTAAAATCCTTGACCAACAAAAATCTATCAGGCTCAGTTTTGAGATATGCAATTGACCTCCAGCCTCAACGGCTTTTTAGGGGAAGAGAGTTCCAAATTTGTATGAAAAATTGTTTTTTGACATCACCTCTGAACAGACTAGTTCTAATTTTAAGGTTATGCTCCCTTGTTCTGAATTCTCCAACCAGAAGAAATAGTTTCCTTCTGTGGGCACTATCAAGTCCTTTAATGATCTTAAACATTTCTATCAGATCGCCCCTTATTCAAGGGACAGTGATGGTCTGCCCATTGTTGAGTAACACTAATTTGATTATAACCAACCTTTATTTCTAACCAACCAGCTGCTTAGATGCTAGCTAAGTGGTTCAGAAATATCATGAAACCCTCAAAGGCTTCATTTTCATCTCACTTTGTTTTATATTTATGGTTCATATCCAGTTTCATTAATGCTGCAACAATGAGAGGTCATCAGGAAATGTTTAATCTCCAAAAATAGGTTCATATCTGTGAGTATGTAAAGCCTTTTACAGCATGCAACCACTGACAATCTCTTGGACATCTGAAAGTAATATTTTTGAATCAGATAACAGGAGTTTACACAAGCGGACAATGTTTTTCCTTGTATATTGTTATCACATTGACAGGCCACACTGTAATGTGCAGTATGTATTTAGGTATGAGAAGATATTACAGTGCTCAAAGGGTTAAATCTTTTTCTACCACAAGTTTGTACTTCAGTGTTTAAAAAAAACCAAGCAGGCGCGGTTTCTTAACGGAAAAACATAGATGATAATCATCTCCTCAAAGTGATATATCACATTCAGAGTAACATTTCTTTCTAGCTGCATATTGCATACTTAACCCTTTTACTATGAGGTGTGATTGGCAACTTTCAAAAATACTCTCACGCTTTGCTCTTTCATACACTTGATCAGTATTCTACTTTTAAACGGATAGTTAAACTTGTTGTTTGATGTTCTGCAGCTGCACTACTGGGCTCTTCAACTGTTTGAAAAATGTACACCTGAGCCAGTGAACAAGCTTGTTTCATATCTTGCAGGTTAGGGATTGGCCTTTTTGAATTCCACCAAATGGCACAAAGCAGCAAAGCAGCATTTTGCTCAGCCAATACTCACCATTAGTGAGCCTAAGGCGGTCATTGTCGACCCAACATTTGACCACCACATTGTGGTTTCAAAATTTAAGGAAATCTTTTGGCGGGTTTCTCTGTCCATTCACAGCAGTGGGATTCTCCCGTCTCGCTGCAGTGAATGGGAGATTTGGCAGAGTGTCAAATTCTCCGAACTGGCCCGTAGCGGTATACGAGTGGCCTCGCAACAGAGAATCTCGGCCTGTGTGTTTGACAGTTCACAGTTCTCAGCAGCAATAACTACTTTTTTGGATTTCGGAGAGTTGATTGCCACTCATTTTGAACTCCCCAAAGTGATCTAACATCAAGAAACTGAGTCCAAGTAAACCTGGGTAGACATTCTGGCTGAATATTCAGTTATTGGTTTGCTTAATGGGGAATGATACATTATTTGTTGTGAATGACTTCATGAAAGATTGGTGCAGCTCACCACATGCTCTTGATCGATTACAATTTTGCTGCATAACCAACATGATAACCTCACTGAAAATCACTCCTACCCATAAGAGTTTGAAAACAGTACAAATGTCAAAGGTATGTAACATGCTGTAAATTAATGGGTATATGGACCATATCCTGAACATGGTTTGTGCTAGCATAATCAGGAGTCGTTCTGAAATGGAACACTCCGGGTAGCAACTACCTTCATGCCTAAACTTAAAACTATTATCACATTACGGTCAGCCAATGTGGGGATTTTCAAATTATCTGTCCTTTGTTTCTAATTTTAGTGCCGCATTAAGTCTCTTAATTTCAGTTGTCTTGAAATGGTCTACAAAAGCGAGACAGATAATACACTGTAGGAAACCAGCAGTGAACTTCAAAGCTGTGGGGCAGGCTTATAAACTTTGTGGATATTGCAATGGTGAAAGTGGGTGATGTTATCAATATGATTGCTTGAAATGCCAACAGTTTCATCTAATTTATTATTGCCCTGCCCACTTGCAAAGATATTTGCAACCAGCGCATAAATACAGCCTGAAATCACTGCATCCTAATTGAACTAACAGTCACTTTAACTCATGCGGAGGACAAGGGCAATGTACGAGGAGAGCTCCCTCACAGCTATGAATCTGTTTATAAAATCGTTTATTTTTAAAAAAAAATAACCTTAACATCATGAAACAGGAATATCCTCAGATGGTTAATTTTGTGAGGAAATAAATTGTTGTCATCAATAATTTACTTCTCTTTTATGCACTTTTAACATTATATTTTTTTAATGATGGAAGCATGTTTATTTGCAACAATTTCAATATTTGGACAATGAAATAAATGCTTTCAAAAACTAAACATGCTGGAAGCAATTGCAGTGATCTTTTAAACCTTGATGAAAGCAATAACAAGAAAATATCGGAGGTGAGCGCTCAGGTCGCCATCACCCTTCAGTGCGTCAATTGCAGAGGGGCACTAGAGAGGATGCAGGGGACCCAGGTAAGTGTATATCGGGAACAGGGTGTGTGATCGCTTTCAGGCCTTAACAGCCCTTCATGGCTGTGAGCCTTTAGTTTAAAGGGGTCTGGCAGTTGGTTTGCAGGCATCGCTTCCATGTCCTCCTCGCTGGGCTTGTGGCGATATCACCGCTGAGGGATTGCCCTTCTGGAGTAGCAGCTGGAAAGTGGATTTGAGCAGGTGAATCCACAGGGTCAGCATAGGGGGTGGCTATGAGATCCCTGGGGAGGGGGGGGGGGGTCCAGTAAGATGCCAGGCTGCATGAGCAGAGTGGGGACTTTGGCAAGGGGTGGTTTCCAGCCTCATGAGGGCTGAAAACCCTTGTGCAGGGGGAAGGATGAGGGCAGTCAGAATGAACCCCCACAGTCAAGTTGCACTTTCAAGCCAGAAGGCATGAGATGTCTAGAATTTCAAGATCACTGGTGATGGAGGCCAAGCTGTCAGGGATTAGTATTTGGATGGCTGACTGTTCAAGTTAGTTTAATCTGCAGCCCATGAGAGCTGCGGGAATCTTCAAATGCAACTGATGTGTCTCGCCTGCCACAAAGGGAAGCCAGTTGCCTAATCAGCTAACTGCCCCTTCCTTGATGAGTCAGTTGTGCAAATTTTGTAATGCATGAGTAAGTCACTGCTTGACACCAAATTATTAACCTTTGGAAACCTGGCCCCTATGCCATTGAAGCCCAAGGCTTATACTCACATCTCCATGACAGAGGGGTTACACAGATTTGATCCCCAATACAAGGCGTTTGGTGAAGGTGCTCATCAGTCAGCCCATTCAGAAGATAACAGGTGGCAGTGATTTGCTCCCCTGTAAGGTTAGAATGCAGGTCCATGGAATGCACTCAACTGCCCTAACTCCTCACCCTTGGAGGGGGAACGTGGCCCGCTGAAGCTCTCAAGGGTCAAAGAGCTTCATTCAGTTGGAATTGAGAGGGGCAACTGTGGGGAAGAGGCTATTGTGTGACGGAAGGGCGGAGTGAGGATCATTGGAAAGATGCTCACATGAGGATGGATGGATGTCCCAGACCGTGAGAGGGCTGTGGACCAGGGCACTGTCAGGCCCCTCATCTCTCATTTTGATGTTGTCTTCCTTTCAGCTTTTGATTCAGCAGAATCATGGAGCCAGTCGGGCCAGCGATTCTTTTGATTGCGATTGACCAGCAGCAGCTGCATGTGCCACTGCACAGGGAAGGGACCAGCATCTTGCAGAGGAGTGGGAGGCAGAGCCCATTGATCCTCCAGGAGCAGGGTCACAGATGGTGGCGCCTCAGAGGAGACGCTACCGACCACGGGCAGAGCACCGCAGAACTTCCTACCTCCAGATGTCAGAGGTCCAGTGCCAGAGATGAAAGCACCTGTCCAGGTGGATAGTGGACCACCTGTGCCAGGTGATGCGAGAGTTGGTACCTCATCGGCTGGAGGTCACCCATTGTCACTGCCACTCTGAAATTCTATACCTGTGGCGTGTTTCAGGGCTGCACGGGTGACCTGTGCAGCATTTCCTAGTTTGCTGCATCCAAGTGCATAAGGGAGGTCACAAGTATACTATTTGTGAGGGCTCACATGTACATGAATTTGGACCGGGACAGGCGAGCCAGGACACCAGTGACATGGGCTTTGCCTGCATAGCAGGCAATGACCCAGGTGCAGGGTGTCATCGACCACACTGGAGTCTGCACCATGCAGTTGAAGCCCTGCACCATGGAGCTCATCCCCTCAGCTATGGAGGTCATGAGCTGAACTATGGAGTCATCCCCCCCCCCTCATCCCAATAATGGAGAGCCCATGGCGAGCACAGTGAGTTTTCCCACTGATGCAGATGGCGGGATTCTCTCCAGTTTTCTTACCAGAACCAACACGTGTAAAAATATGGGAAAACTCTGCTCATAGAGTTTTACAGCACAAAAAGAGGCCCTTCGTCCCACTGTGTCTGAGTCAGACATCAAGCACCTATAACTGAGGCAGTCATAAATTCCCTACCTAACACTATTACAGGAGCACGATCACCACAAAAGCTTCCAGCACAAATAGGGCTGGCTGATAAATGTGACCTTTTCAGCATCATCCAAATGCCAAGATTTTTTTAAAAAATGGTCCCAGGTTTAATCCCTGGTCTATACATAGTTAACTGACCTCAGCCAGGGTATTGGTGGGGATTATGAATCAGACTGGAAATGCACATGTATGGATGTTAGGTGAGGATAGAAGCTGGTCAAGATGCAAATAGCTGACCCTCACTATTAGGCCTAAGACAGGAATAGTGGTTCACCAGAGGGTGACCGATACCAAGCAATCAATTAGTGCATTGCGAACAGAAAGAAAACTGAGGAGAAAATAACAAGGAATAATACTGGGCGGCACTTAACTGTTCATATAGTAAGTTCAACATAGAATAGTGAATATTCTCACTGTGGCAGACTCCATTATTTACAGTGAGGTTATACTGGCAGAATGTATTACTCTCATATGCCAAATTATAGCAAAATCATGGCTTCATTTCCTGCAATGTGTTTTAAAATATGAAAAATTAGGTAATCTGTGCCATCCCAATTCAAAGTCTTGTCATTTAATCATAAGATCCAACAGAGTTGCAGTTTTAGGCTTGGGTTTGAATCATATTTATCTTTCTATTTATTGATACTACAATAGTCATTGCTGTCCTGAACATTTCCCTCTTAATCTGCAGCTTTAAGTAATGTATCCTAAATACATTTAGTTGAAGTATGGTGTGAGGAGGCTCCTGTGGAGCATACAAAATATGGACACTGAACATTTGGGACAATGACCTAAATCTACGCAAATTCTCAATGCTCTCTCGCCCCTTGCTGTCTTCATCTGTTAGAATCTGGCAGGAGACCTTCTGCTCCAATCAGCTTTTCGGCACTCAATCAGCAGGGTGAGTTAGCCAATCAGCTAATAATGCTGATAGGGCACCCATTCTAGTTTGAGGGCCAGGTCAGGGCTCCTGAAAGCCATCAGTGAAAAATGGAGGGTGACCCATTGCGACAATGGCTCAGCTTGTTTTAGTGGAACTTGGGGAAACATTTCTTCTCTTCCTGGTTCCACAAAAATAATTATATCTTAACTTCTGTGCTCCTCATGGGCCAGATCACCTGATGAAACTGTGTATAATCTGCATGGCATACGCTCCAGTGGTTGAGTTATGGATCAATATATGGGTCATTGTACCCCGGTTAGCATATTGACCGAACCAACCACCTGACTTGGTCCTGTGCACTGAGTGCCCAGCAGGAGGCCCTCGGGAAGATGACATTGGCCACATCATCAGTTGAAATACCATATCATTCCCCACCGTTTTGGTAGAATTATCATCCACTTTCACCCACCAGGTAGCCTCATAATCTACACTCAGACCAACTGCAAAATCTCCTTTATATCTCAAGGCTGTGGAACTGTAGTACTTCTTAGACTTCCCTTCCTCTTACAATCTATAGGTATTTAAACCAGACCTTGGTGTCAGCGAATCTGACCTACTCATTTTATTTAATCTTCTCTGTTTTCATGTCTGATGAGTTTGTCAACTAAGGGCCTTGGACAATCACTTGCGGTTTCTCAATTAAAAGCAAAGCAGAATAGGCTTTAAGTTGGAAAACTGCTGCTCCTCAAATCCATAATGCACAAACTCTGAAGCAATGGATAAAAAGAGATGCATTGACAACAAAGCTAGGTAATCAAAATTTAAATTACAATCTTGACCCGTTCATGGCTGTTGCAGAAGCCAAGTTCCTCCCTATGTTCCTCGTTGTAGCAACATTACCCTTTAGTATCAATGGTCGCTTGAATAACTGGTTCATTTATTTCTTCCCAGAAGCCCTGCATTGCCAATCATTCAAACTTGGGGGTAATTTAAAAAAGTTAATTGTTGTCCCCAGATCTAGCTGGCCCTGCTCGGAAACGCTCTTATCCTCATATGGGACACCAAATACACATGAAGGCAGTCTGATAGCTTTGCTGGACTTGTTTCTGTTGTCAGTCAGCTGGCACCTTCTCACTTGCTTATGTCCATTCTGAGGGACCTTTGTGTTCAATAATTAATGTTAGTTGCAGAGTGGATCTTCAGTGGCAAAAGGATGAACACCTGTCTTAGAGTTCCAAAGTTTATTTATTTTCATGCGTGATTGTTGTACTGTTTGGAGAACACAACAAGCCATTCTGTATTTCTCAAATGTACCACAAAAGAGCACACAAAATTTCAATTTTTTCTTTCAGAAAATTCCTTTAAATATTTCATTGAGCAGCCAGGCAATAATTTACTTGGGTTTAATCAAGTCCCTCCCATTAAATTATCATGCCACAATCACCGGCCACAGTCAGCACTAAATACGTTCTAGGTTCTACACTCCCAGCACAACTGCAAACGATGGAATAAACACTTTCTCCACCATGGCTGCCTGCCCAAAGCATTCTTTTATCCCCATGAAAAGTGAGGCAGTGCATAAGTCTCACTGGCACTGACAGAAAATGGTATCTTCTGAACGTCCTTTGTGCTGGTAAGGAGGCATGCTTTTCCTAACGCGGTTTCCTACACTTTTCTAAATTACTACATATTTAAACCTGACTTTTTCTTCTTATTATTAATACGAATGGGGTTGTACTCCCAGTTTGGCCGTTAATGGCACTCGTCGTTCCTCTTTATTGTCGGTTCCTCGTTGGCCGGAATGCCCAATGAAGAGGACAGTTCAGCCCAGTTAGTAAATAAACTGCGCAGTTCGACAGTTCAGTCTCTGTCACAGGGAAAGTACAACATTTCTGTGACCCTGCTATCTGAAATGTGATTTAAAAAAATGATTTTATTCCAAAACTCTGGCTGAGAAACGTAACGACTTTAAGTATCTGAACACAAAGCCCAAGTATTGTGGACACTTCAATCAGGATTACAGCCTGAAGGGTTAAGCCCAACAAAATCATACATTTTGTCTATTTTAATGCTTCTATTTATTTATTGATTGTAAGGGAGCAGGAACAAATTATCCGGCTAAAGAAGTTTAATATTTACAATGTACACATTACCGTCAAGTAGCAAGTAAACTGTTCAATGTCAGTTCCATTTACAACCATGATTTAACATCAACACCTCATAATAATTCAGTAACTATGAATACAAGTTGTACTTCACATTGGCTAATTCATTGTTTTCCCAGATGCAATTCCTCTTTAACTATTTAATACCGTAGCTTCAGATCCCTATCATTACCTTAAAAATACTGAATAATACTTCAGAGATCAGTTGCATTTTTAGTACTGAATCTGCCCTTTTATGGGTTAAATACTGTAGCTAATCAATGTTAATTGTAACCTCAGGTTTGAAATGACTGTTAATCCTGTATGAATACTTTCCATGTTATCTTTATGCAATGTATTTAGGTTTTCAGTGTAAATATGTAATAATTGATATCACTGTACAACACAACTCTGCATTCGCATTTCATGCAGTGAATAAACCTATTCATGCACACTTTACTTGCAGTAATTACTACTGATTAAAGCACCAATCTCGGATGATAATTAATCCTGAATGAATGTATTCTATGTTTGATATTTATAAAATGAGTTCTAACTTACTTCGTGGCTCTCTGGGTCCGTCCACAGTGACTTTAATGGCTCTGTGGTAGGTGGCAACTTGAGGAGGGCTGGTGAATACAGTGATTGTCAGTGTGAAGCTTTTACCTACAAGGGGAGAAATAGAAAATATTGTTTATTTTGCCATGTTTCTGCCAGACACGTTAACCATTGAAGACTGGGAGAGGAAAGGGAACAGGAAGGGGACAACATTCCCCAGCCTGTCGATGTAGAATAGCTTTGCCGCGCACTGCTGATTTTTTTTAAACACAGAAAACTAAAGTTTATTATGAAATAAACCCTGGTGGATGTACTATGGATGGATTTCATTGGTTCCAGGTTGCACCTCTATGGGAGTACCTCTTGCGAGTGAACAACTAACTTGCCTTATTTCAACTTGCTCTAAAAATCCTCTTGGCCATCCCCCCTCCTCTCCAGAATTGTCCCACATTAGTAAAGTGGGATCTTTCTGGGCACTTGTCATCTCCTGGTCACCATCTCTACTGCTCCATGATCTGTTATTTGAAGGTGGAATTTAAATAGAATGACTTGGGTTTTGAAAGGTCTTTTTCTGCTGTCATGAAGGTGAGACCTAATAGGACAGTGGACATCGTCTGCCTCAGCAGTGAATATCAAGAAATCGCCCAGCTGAGAGCGGTGGGTGAGAAATCCAGGCAGCCTTCGCAATGAAGCTATCTTCTGGTCACTTTCAAAGAATGACTGACATTGAGGTTACAACCAATATATATGCCGAATTAATTTGCCTATGCCATTCAGGAATGTCTATTCACTGACTGAGACAATTCCCTATTTTCTCACATAGTTGTCATTCATGGTGGTCCGACAGGGCGGTACAGTCCATTATATGACAATACAAACTCTTGTATTCTGAAAGGGAGCGTGCTTCAATCAGATATCTTACTCTGAGCACATTTGTTGTCTGCTTTCTTTTGAATCGGAATTAATTTGTTCAGAGAATTTTATAGATAAATTGGTCCTCAAATTTATCTTATTCCTCTTCATACAGTTCAGCATATCCTCTCCACTGATCATTGACCCATGCATTGCTGTAGTACAGAAAGCAGGGCATGGAATTTCCACTCGGTTGTGTCAACATTTTCAGCGAGGTTCTGATGAAATCAACGTAAACAGAGCAAGAGATTGTGGAAATTAAGCACAATTTAAGTTCAGCGTAACTCAAGTTTCTGAGATCTTTTGAGCTTGTTTTAAGAACATTTTTGCAAGTAGGCCTCACCCACAAAACTGACCACATCCCCAGGATGAGTTCATGACCATTAGGGGCTTTCACGAATTGCAGGTCTTCAAGGAGCTGGTGCTTTTGGCAACATTTTGCAAAAAATAACTTCTTGCAAGACATTAAAAGATGGACTTAACTTTTTTTAAATTATGACTTTTGTTTAACGTGCAAAGAAACTGACTAATAGACCTTAATATAGCTGGAAAATAATCTTTTGTAGCTTTTTTAAAGGTGAATTTTGGTCATTTACATTTGCTTGACTCAGAGGTAATGCTTTGTCACTCTGATTACAAACGCTTATTTTTTGTGATAAACTTAATTTCAGCTGCCTTAATGAAATTTGACCCAGTTACCATTTTTAAGTTTATGAAGGAAAATGATTCATAGAAAACTCTCTTTTAAATTAATATTTAAAATGCATTGATTCATAGCAGATTTTGAAGTCAGACAAATGGATTTGAATAAAAACTCTGGGACTGGGGGTTGAACACTTCTCAAAACAGGAAAAACGTGGGGCAGAATTTGCAACCAAATCAGCAAAGGCACTGAAATTCCATCCTTGTGTGTGTAATTTTCAAATTGCACAAGAAATCCTAAAATGGATATCATTAAGTAATAAAAATCATATTGTATCTTTTCGAACTAGAGAATCTGGCATTGGAGAATGAGAGGTTCTGATCCCACAAATCTTTCTTATGCTTTTGAATGGGAAAGAATCAGCTGACCTATGCTAAAATAGGGCATCTGCTGGTAAGGAGAAATCTAAAGTCAGTGTTAGATCGAAAAACAAGAATCTACAGTCTTGTTTAGTTTCCTCAAAACCCTAATCTCCAAAGGTTAGGAAGTTAAGGATAGAATTATTAAGGAATGAAAATTGGAATCACAAAGCCTAAACATTTTAAAGCCGAGAAAGGCTCTTCATAGTGTGGTGACCACAGCTGACTGACAACAGTAACCATAGTCTTCCAACCACTGGGATGAAATCCACTACTGTTAGACCATCACAAATTTTGGTTCTGTGAAATTTCACATGGGCAACATTAAATGAATAAATGTTTGCTACTGAAAAAGAGAACACACAATCGAGGTAAAATCACACCTCTCAAACTGAGTCAGTGTGAGGCCACAGGGATATTACAACTGGTCTTATACCAGGCCAGCTATCTATTATGCAACCATCTTCCAATTTTCATTATTTTGATTTGCATCACACTACATGCACATTGAATAGTTTTAAAGATTTGCCAGATGACAAATGAGAATTAAGATCTGAGTACAACAATGGGAATTTTCATAAATTTAAAGAGCTGTCTCTTAAAGCGTTCAAATTTAAATTTTGGTGAGGCTGCTTGATATTTAATAGAGGTGACATGGTGCTCAACCCAGTCCTGTGATGTGGTTCACTGCCGACTGCTGTTATGGGGCATTTTTGTGGTTCACTATGGCCTGTGAGAAGGAGAATCGGACTGGCCATGAGTCAGCATTCACTTTATTAATAGCATTATATTTATTACAAACCATTTCTCCAGTCAGATTTACCAACTCAGTTCTTAATAACTGATCAGGAATATGTATCAAACAGGTTAAAAGGAAATAATGGTCTGGGCAATCCTTTGCAATGTTTCCATCATATCTCTACATTCTCCCCAGTTCTTTGCACATTAGTACCTGCATATGTTAGAAGGCAATGTTTTTAACAGAGCGCGTCAGACACCAATTGGTCAAGCAATGGGAATGAGTATTATTGTCGGAAAATCTGGTACAGTTTGACCTGATTGAAGTGAAATTGTCCTGCATGTTACACTGCCCCTTTTAGGTAAAAAATATTAACATTATGAATGAAATGATGTTCTACCAATAGGAATCATTCTTTGTCGTCCTGAATTACAGTTGGCTTTCTCATTTAACTATAAACTACACAACATCTAATAGGACTGTGTTCTTGTTCTATTCTGGCTGACATTGTGAAAAGGTTTTTCTAATCTAATTGTATGGAAACATGGACTGTAAATGTAAACATGGGCGGGGAAAGGGAAACCATTCACATGACAGAAAAATACAATTAAACTATAAAATAAAGTTTTATAAATAATATATTGGCAACTTGCTTCATTTTCAATTTTATTACTAGAAATATTCAATCTGTTTATACACCTGTAATGTACTGAGTGAAATGCCACCAAGGTGGCATCAAGTTGTGGTAAACAGGGGTTCCACTCAACAGGAATTGGCTTCTATTTTTGATGCAGTGTATATCGTCATATATCATCACTAGCCAAACCCACAGAAAATGGGTCACTAGAGTTTCTAAGTAATTAGCTGAGAATTCATATAAATTAAAACAGATTGAGGGGGTTGTATTTATTGCTCAAGAAATGTGATTGGCTCTAAGATTTGTATTGTTATGAGTGTATGATTTAGGACTGTAAGCATGAGTACATGTTAGCACATAAGGTTGTACTCTTAGCATGTTGGTATCTTTTAGCATGTTGATTTTAGTGCCGACAACTGCATTCTGGCAGGAGGAGGATGTTTGCAAGGTCCTTATGAACATTAGCATAGTGAAAATGACTTTTGAAATACTAATAGAATAGTAAAATCACTGAACAAACAGTAATAATCCAAATTTTGAGAACTGCACCATAATACTAGATAGATGCCATCAAATTTTCATTAAGCAAAATTCTAAACCAATGCATTTTTTACAAAAGTAGGTGCAAGAGCACCTTTATTTACAGACTGCCTTTGAAAGCCAACTAATATTTTTTATCGGCCACAACTACCAAAAAAATAGAAATAATCCAATATTTTCTTCTGAACATTTATTTTTTGTTAACTTCAGCTTTACAAAATAATACTCATGTTTGGGCCACGATATCAATTACTATATTTGCAAGCTAGTTTAATTACTAAAACTGTTTTATGTCAAAGTCAATTGATTGTTCAAAATTTCCGTCTGTGTATAATTTTATATTGTATAATTGTAGGTTAGGTTCTTTATGTACAATATTCATCTGGAGTTTTTGTTTCCCCAAGCTACTAGTTGCGTCACATCATGTTCAAACACTACAATTATATAAGTAAATAAAATATTTGCCATATTTCCCTAAATGGCTTTTTAAAAAAAACTTTTGCAATCATTAATGGATACACCTGTCAGTTGTTGTTAACTCATTAAAACTGATTCTTCTTTTGTGGTTCCTATACATGTGTATGTTCTAGAAATGCTTTCTACAGATACAGTTGTGAGATTTGGAAATCCAAAGCTGAATAAGCAAAACTCAGTGAAAGGGGCCACTGTGCCCATTACAATTTTTAAAAATTTCAATGAATGTACACAAATGTACATTCAGTGGCTTACAACCACTGACCTATTCTTGCATTTAATTTGACCAAAGTATCTTAGGTGTGTTATTCTACAGCATCTCCTGTAAATAGAAATACTTTTTTAAAAATTTTGATGTTTTGGCTGCAAAATGCATCTGGTGACAAAATGTGAAGCATTTTTCATTGATCAGTAAAGGTTTTTTTTATAATAATAAGACCATTAAAGTAGATATTAAAATTGTCCTAATCTGGCCAAGTCCTTCAGTTGTAAGAATTAAATTACAACCATGAAGCTAATTATGAGGAAACAAAAATCTAAATCTCACCTGGGATTGCTCTCACTTTTTATGTGAATGAGAAAATAAGAGTCTAATTCAATCATTAAACATTGTGTGTGGCACTTTGTCAATGGAATGCTGATTAAACAGCAGATGTAGCTGAGCAGGGATGTTCAAAAATATGTACCAATAATTCAGAAATAGAAGGAAATTCCAAACTCACATTCACAGATGCCAGTGTAAGGACAATTAGGGATTGGGAAATAAATGCAGGCCGTACCAATCAGACATCCCATGGAATAATAAAAAAGTATCTACATCAGCACCACTGGCTAGTGAAAGATTCACATCTACACAGAGCTCTTACTGAGGAAAGTGTCTCAGAGCAATATGACATGCAGTTCATAAAACATTGCCCTTCCTGCTTAAATATTTTCTGAACCATATTTTCACTTCAATTACATGCCAATTTTCTTATGGTAACAATCTTACATTTTCTTGTTTTCTTAGGTTGCTCTAACAGCAAATTATCAAATATTGCGCATGAACAAACATATGTGCATGTAAAGATTGAAGGTCTATTGAAGAATAGTCTTAAGGTACTCAGAGGTTTATGTGGCTTAAGGGTATTAGGAGGGCAACATTTTGAACAACACATTTGTACATTTTAACCAGGGGTGGTAGTCTACATTATTTAAGAGCATCTGCTTTGTCTGTGAAGACTAATTTATTATCGGTGATCCGTCTCATAAAGGTGATTGTGAATGGTTATTGTAGACCGTTCTGGCTGCTAAAATAGATGATGCCAAATGTAGGCAGGGATTAATTTCTGAATAAATCAATTGTAGCGTTTACTCGCAATAATTTTCAAGATGAGTAGAAGGCTTGTTTTCTTTCCAAATTGGCCTTATCTTCAAACCGGTGCTTTCCACTCCTGCAGCTAGCTAGCGACTTTGAATAAAAAAATATCCTGCAGTTATTCCCCTGCAAGTCAGAACTTTAGTTGTATTTTTGTTGCTCTGGTGTAACCGAATAATGTTGCTGAATGGTTACTGGGAAAAATTATTATCCGAACGATCGCGGACCCTTTACAGAAGTTTAAAGATTCCTTAAACGCAAAAGGCGGCAAGCCCCTTTGGACGGAACAAAGACGTCTAAATGAAGACATCAAAATCGACCCAGATTGAAGTTGTGTGCGGATTGATTTAAAAAAAATAATAACGGCCCAAACAAAACTCTCACCCACACCACAAAAAAAACACCAGCTTCCCTGTGATTGTAATTCAATTTAACAGGATCTGCTGATCCAAAGTCGTAAAAGAGAAACCTTTCCCTCGTTCTGCGAGCGGTTGTTTTCTGCGTAGAAAATCAGGAAAGCAGGAGGGAACGAGGAGGAAAAGGGCAATGCCAAAAATCCGCGAGAGGGTTGAAGGAGCTGCTGTTAAAGCTGGACCTTCTGGATTTCCTGATCTGAGGAAATCGGCTCCCAATCGAACAGGCTTGGCTTGAGGGTTGGGAAATTGATTGTGTTTTGTTCTTAAAGGAGAAAAGTAAAGGCAGAAAACATGAGGGTGTTGCGAGGTATTTACCCGGTAACGCATAAAGAGAAATTGCTTCAATTCGTGAAACAACAACAAAAGCACTGCCCGAATGTCAATTTCAATTTGTGAAATCAACCACAAATGAACATCACTGAAGGCGAGTGAATAAGTTTTTGGAAAAAAAAAGAGGGGTGAATGGAGGTGGAAAGGGAGAGATTTGTCAAAAGCATGGGTTGTCATGGCCTTTGGAACAATAGATTTGGGTCGAATGGCTGGTGAATTGCGGTGTGAAATGACTGCAGATGATTTTAAAAGCCTCACGTCGGCGGGGGGAAAAGTGCGCAAGGATGCCTCAGCTTTCAGCCACCAGCCCGCAAGAGCATTCCCTGGTGTTATTGGGGAAACAAAAAGAGGTTACTGTCAACCCCGAACCCCCACCCAAAAAACCACAAATCATTCGAGTGCCGTTGGTGCAAATACCTCGTCCGCTTCTCCCCACAAATCTGAGGTCATTGAATCGGGCGACAGTATTTTTCATCACAGCCGAAGCGTTCCGCAGTTCTGCCGAGTAGTTCTCGTCGTTTCCAGCCATCACAGTGACCAGGGTGCCATCCGGAACATCTCCAAGAGCCACCACCTGCACAGAAAGCGAATCGCCCGTCACTCGGGGTTAAAACATCTCCACAAACACACACACACACACAAGTGAAACCTACACAGCGACAAAACGCGCTGACAGCTCAGAATGCCTGCCCACACTGCAATACAGGGCAGGCCAATTCCTGTGTCTAAACTCACATAAAATCAACACCAATTAGATAAAGCTATAAATGGTACATTTACCCTCCCCCTCATCGCATTTTTAAAAAAATGATGCCATTAACATTCGTAGCATGGAATGAACGCCTACATCTTTAAATATCGAAGAATGAAATTGTGTCTTCAACAAGGACATTAGCTTCAAAGAAAAATAACTGGGAATCTATCCCCACCCAATCTCAGGCAGCCTTGTTATTTCCCCAATTAGTTAGCTGCAATCCGGCGTCATTCCATCACTTCGAATTTGGCGAAAAAGCCCATCGTCGTTATTATTTTTCCCAATTCGCCGACAGCACCAATATCGGATTAAATCATTGGTGTTAATAGGAAGGAGAGTATGGGCATGGTTTCATTCAATCTCCTTCTTCCAAAACTGCAGGAACTGGATGTGAATAACGTACGAAATGCTGACCTACCTGTGACAAGCTGAGCTGGGTCAAACCTTTACAATTTGAAGGCTGAACCCACTTCGATTTACATCCTGCACATTGTAACGGATGGCTTTGCGTCGCTTCACATCTTTCTCCATAATTAGCTATCTGAAAATTCTAACTGGTCCAATTTGTGTGTGGAAGAATGTAATTGACGCGCTGCTTATTGCATTGAGCATAATTCATTCACACTGACAAAATTCAACCGTTTTCCCCCGTCTGCAGAATGCTGCATTCAACACGCCAGAGAGAGAGCAACTGGGCCCAACTTTCTGACTGAACTGACAGGACATCCTCTTCAGCTCTGGGGCTCATGGTTAAAAAAAACGGTGAAATATTAAGACATTTCTAATCATTTGTGATGTTTGCTTCACTTCCAAGAGGAGGGAAAAAATCTAACACGAATTTTTTTTTAAACGTCGAAAAGCTGCCGGGGAGGTTAATAGTCGCCAATTAATGTGACTTGGTTGAATTTTATGCTATTTGCCAGGCCAGAGTTATCACAGATCTCGCACCATCTTACATATCTTGTACTTCTGTATTTGTGCTGCTGTTTAATTATATTCGGACCAGACAGAAATGTAATTCCCCCACTGCTCTGGAGGTGCAGTCCAATTCTAAGCACTTACATTGTCAATTTCATGAGATTAGTAACAATTTATTAATTAAAGAGGATCACATATAAACTTTTTTTTAAAAATCCACGTTTTCATTAACAAGGATAATTGAACCTCTTTACACGGGCGGTGCAGATATTAAAAGTAATGTTTGCTTATTTGGTTACATTTTTTAATGTCTTTTTAAAAAAAAATCAGTGTGTCGCATGTTTTCATTCAAATTAGAGATGATGGTCTTAACATAATTGTGTGCCTACACAGACACCGGCCTGTGTATAAATATTGCGGTTGTGGTTGTAAAATGTGGCAGAAACTTTCCCAATTTGATACAAAAAAAGTTTCAACCAACAGAAAAGATACTGACCTTAAATGCCACAGGCAGCGTTTTGTTGCACCTCCAGTGGGAAGGAAGAACCGAACAGAGGAAGTTGGGACTGTCAGTCCGGACCAATTCGCCAGCGTGATCCTGCAGGACATCGACCACGGTGCGGGTCTCGGGCCGGATTCGGGACAGCCCGGCGGGAGTGGGCTGACTCAGTGAAACCGGTTCGCTCATCTTCCCCGAGGGAGTCAGCGTGGTGGAGGGAGGAGTGAAGCGCCTGCTAGTGCTTGGATCTACGGGAATACGCATCACAACACTCGGGTTAGAAGACAGCAACAAAGGAGGGTTTTCAGGCAACGGCAAGCGACCGCTTCAAATAGTGGCTGCGGTTAAATAACCCTCTGCCTTTTTTTTAATTTGGTGGGAAAGTCTTTCCTCTCAAACGCCAACTTTAAAAAAAAAACTGCAGTCCTACAATCAACTTTTTCTCCCCCCTCTCAGTTCAAGGTTTCAGATCGTCAATGGAAATGTCCACACAGTCTCAACTTGTTTCCTTCCTATTTATTGAGATACAGAATAGTCCATTCCTCCTATCCATAAGATCACTCAGAAAGTATGAGGATCTGCGTCTGGTGCAAAGAGGCTTATCTTTTTTAAAATATGTATATTTTGTTGTTGTTGTTGCAAAACGACCTCTTAAGAATCAGCGAGCTCTTCAAGCCAAGAATTCTGCAACTTCAAAGCGGCTGAGCACCATTTCCCCCCGTGCAGCTCGACGTGATCATTATCGTGAAGCCGTAACTTCTAACTCCCCACACACGCCGAGCTAAAACCCAGGAGAGGCGACGATCACGTTCAGTATCACTGCTGCCCCCGTCAACGTCTATATCATGAAACAAGAGATCTTGGCCACCTCCAAACCGCGCAACCAAACCGGCGCTGCAGCGTTTCACAGCAAGATTTGCACAAAAAAAGACGAAAGTATTTTTTTTTTTACAACTATCCCTAAAGGTTGCAGTCTGCTAGACGAATCTCCACATAAATTTACTGAAATCCTTGGGTTTCTTTCAGAAAGTTTGCGCGCTTTCTCTGATTAGAGCAGGGAAGTACAACTGAGCTGCCAATATACAGCCTCCGTCACCTAACCTGCTGGGGAGGAGGGGGGACGGCCGTGATTGACAGCTCTCTCAGCCAGTCACTTCTTGCAATGTCGCCCTTGGAACTCTGGCAGCCAGTGACCTCGGGTCACGCCCCGAAGAAGGCGGGGCAACCTCTTGGGTTCCCGCCCCCTCCACCCCCACGTTTTGCGCTCAACCTCACTCAAGATGCTTGTGCAATTTCTTTTCGCTTTATTAATATGTTTACATAGCTGACATAGTTCAGCAGAAGATTACAAACAGTACCTTTCTTGGGTAAAGACCCACTAGTCGGTACTGTTTAGATGGGGATTTGTTTGTTTTATAACGAAAGGTTATAAAACAATCAGCCGGACTGCCACAACTCGGGGGTGCAAGAATTGTGGGGACAGATCAGGCAGCGAGTAGATGCAAAAACAACATTAATGTATCTGCTCAATGTGAACAACGATTAGATGGAATGTCTGCACGTGGACGCCTACACATTTAGATACATATTATAGACTGTAAAACAGCTATTGTTTATGATTATCCTTATATTACATGTGTGTTTACACGAACAGGTCGTTCTGTCATTTACATGTGCAGTGTATAAATGTGATTACACACAGGTTTGGATAGATTGGTTCCAATCTAGGTCCCCCCACCCTCCCCACACACACACACTTTGGGACGATATTTGGTGTACCTGTCAATGATGTATTTTTGTCTTTAACATAATTGAAATGATGATGGGTGTAACTCTGATAATGCCACAACCGCCCACTCCATTAGTGAGGGGGGATCATTAAGTTGTCTTTATCAGAACCAGGCGGGGACAGGGGAAAATTAGATGGGTGGAATACTTTTTTTTGGGGGGGGGGGGGGGGCAGACCCAGGAGTTAAACAACCTTTCCAGGAATGTGGCAGCAAGAGCATTGTACTCATCGCCTCTTCAGGAAGCAGGCAAACACCATGGAGCATAAGCGCCTGGAGGTTCATTTTCATGGATGAAATTCGATTCTTTGCTGATTCCTGCTGCAAACAGAAAATCATCACCAGTTCTGTACTATGTACTGCCTTATAATTAAATACAGAATGATCCATTGTGATTCAAACATTTAGGAAGCATACGTGACAGAGAGAAATACAAACAACCTTGCTTCTGTTGAACAATAATCAGCCATTTCCCCCGCTACATAACGTCTGTGGCTCAATTTCATTTGGCCCCCTTGCAGGATCAGCGTGATTCCATGGGAATCCGTTTTTTAAATGAAAGTAAAGTCACAGGCATGTTCCCAATCAACCCCGATAAAGTATAGATGATCGAATGCAGTCGCCAGAATCTTCTAAAGACAGATAGATACATTATGTTCAATTCTTGCAGAGTTGACAATCAGGAAAACAAAGGGTTTTTTTTTCTCCTGAAATTTTGCTGATTTAAATTATACAGATATTTATGACCAAAAAAAGAAAAAAAGACTGGATAACCTCAGCAGGTCTGACAGCATAGTGGACAGAGTACAAGAGCTAATGTTTCGAGCCTGGGTGACCCTTCGTCAGAGATCTCGAGAAAGCCTGAAGACTAAAATCCCCTATCTTAAGAAAGCCTCCTCCTCAAACGAAGGATTTAAGTTGCAGTTATTTAATTGGTTTAACCGATCCGCAAAAACAGAGATGAATATTTCCCTTCTGATTTTTCAGATCGTGGAAGTTAGACCAATAAAATTAGAGAGTTTGATGCTGAAACTGAAGCAGTTCGGTTACTTTATTTCAGGTCGCAGTGATGCTATCAAATATGAATTAATTTTTGAAGCTAACAGTATCATTCTGTTTAGTAGCCTAGTTTCAAACTGTTTGTTTGCAGTAAATGTCCCGCTCAGACCATTTAACGAGGACTCTTTAAATCTACATTGGGTTTACCAAGTATGTGGCTCGCTGTTTGACATGACAGGTAGGGTTGTCGAATGATGACAGATTGTTTGTTAAGTGCGGTGTAAGACCTGTCAATAACCTTCACCATAAAATAGCCACAAGAATTTACCATAGCCGCTTCTTGTCAGGATTTCTCTCTCTCTATCTCTCCCTCTCAGCCCCAGCTACATATGGACAATGCAGCGAGATGTATCGATTTGGCGTTGGGAGCATAATTAACTCTGGCAAACCTTTGACATTCATTCCTCAGGTACGACGCATACTTGCCGAGATCTGATGCTGTTTTCATCTGCTCATTGGGGTGCAAGTTACTACAGGCAACACTGGCTTCAACGCGGGTTTTTAAAAAAAAAAAAATAGCGCTTTTCTGTGAATTACAAATTACGGAATCTAAGCCATTATTCATCAAAATGTTGAAATCACTGGCGTCTCATTTGTTCCGTTTGCACCACACTCAAAAATCCGCTCCAGGCGGTTATTCTCCAATAAAATTGCTTGGGGATGTTGGTTAGTCAGGGCAAAACGGAAGGGCCAGTCAACACCCTCGAATATTGTCCTCTACTTTCTCAGAGCTCCCTCGGTGGTTTCATTCATTAACTATTCACTCCTTATTCCAGAATTTCAGCAGGAGTTCGGCAACGAAAAATCGGAAAGAGGGTGGTTTACAGGTTAGTGTGTCTCACTTGAGCGGGTGTCTCATTGAGTCTGTCGCCAGTTCAATACCGGCTGGATTTTCACGGGACCACCAGGCAGACAGCTATTACACAGTTTCAGATTTTGCAATCAAAAAAAGTGCTATGTAACGAACATGCGCAATCTTGCTGATATCCATAGACATTGAGAGGCGTCAATATTTCAAAATTGACACCTGAAATCAACTTGGATCAATTTCCACTCAAGTTGTGCAACAAAAAAAAAATCCCCTTCCTTGATTTCAAAATGATTATACTGGAGATAGGCTTATGATTATTGCACAATCCGTCAGCTAATCCAACCTGTAAATGAAATATTCCTGATCCAGAAATATGATTGAGATTAAGAATTTAGGAAATATTCGTTTGAAGGATGGAATGGGAAATTGTTCTCTCCGACTCTACCGAATTCCTAAAAAGGTTGCCCCGTTACACCGCCTTGCCCATTCCCAGATCAGCTAAACATCAGGTTGAACATGCTCCCCGTTACAATTTAACAAATCTGTGCTTTGGGTTCGACGGTCAATGGTGTCTTTGCAAAATAATTCTGTGTGGAGTAAAATTCGCACACGGGTCAAATGGGTAAACCCGAAGGCAAAGCAATACTTGCAGGGGGGGGGGGGGGGTCTGTGGGATGTGTGGATCCCAGTGTCAGTTAAAGCCAACAGTGCTCAGTTTCCTAGCTGGGAGCTAACTCCCCCAGTCAGAAGCAAACAGGGTTCACGCCAACAACAATGCATCTCTTAGCTCGACCACCTTTCGCACTTTGCATTTGGGTTTTTGTTTTAAATTCAGGGATTAGAGTCAACTAATTCTTTAATGAGTTAGAGGTAACATTTCTTTGAAATTGCCCCAAATTCGAATTGCCGTTTGTCCCCCAATTGAGGACCGGTGGCAGCTATGATAGTATAAATTAACAAAAAAAAAACGTTTCCCCCTTGAAATATTCAATGAAAGATTACATTCAACGGCATACACGGTTGGATCTGACAACCTGCATGAGGAGGACGCAGCTCGGGAGAAGAGCATTTCCTCAATGGATGTCGCCCTGGTTCGGAATTGTTGACCGCTCATGTCACCATGTTGCCGCTAGTTGGCGCCTTCGTTATACTAATCGGGGCAATAACTTCAGCAAAGCTGCATCTATCGCTGTGAGAAGTTGAGTTTGCAAAGTGTGAACTCACCCAAATCCGACCGCTTCGACAGTGACATGAGTGCATTTGTAGGTTTTAAAATTTTTTTTACAGGTGAGGGTATCAATATTTGGGTTTGGTGGAGGGATATTGTTTTAACAGTTGTCAGAACACTCAAGCATCGCAATCCTGAATGAAATCATGAGGTTGTTGAAATTTCGCAATTTTGTTTTTTGTTTTCGTGCACATTGCGACGGCCCCCATCTTACCTCTGCGATGTCAGCAGTACTCTGCATCACACGTGTGCAGATACTGGAACTAGCTCCGTGTATGTCAATACAAGGGAATGCACATCTCTCACATCTCTGGCTCCTTCTATTCGTGTGTTGGTTGCCATGCATCAATCATTCTGTAACCCCCCCCTTCTAGCAGGGAAAAAGAACAAATGAACAAACAACCTTCACACCCAGGCAGCTGCAGGGCAGGTATTTTGGAGTTAAATGGAATTGAGTCAGGGATGGGATTGTGGACATTTGTAGTGTCTGTAGGTCTTCTCCTGTTGAATTCCCCAACATCGGCCTTGGCACCGAGTGTAGGCGAGTATTTTTTTTTTCAGTGAGCGTTTAGGGACATGAGCAACGAAGTTGCCCCGGATTTGCTCTACTTCCATGAATTGACTGACGTAGTACTGGGGAGATCTTGGATTAGTAACCCAGGTAAAAGTAAAGTGTACATTCTACAAAATTTTATATTTTATGAATTAAAATCAAACAAGGTGGAGTGGAATAAGTTATTCAAAATTGAATTAAAATGTTATTGTTGCATCAGGGAGAAGTTACTGTCTTGAGCCTCTTAAACAAAGTAGATTTATTGATATCCAGAGCAGACTGTTTACAAGGTAAAAGAGAATTTAATCATTTTTGTGAATGGTTTGTTATATAGAATGCCTTTTTCTTCGCCATAATTATTTTCCAGAATGTTTTTTATATTGATTTCAAACATACCTAGCTAACAAATCTTAATGGACTGCAGTGTGAAATGTCTGAAAAAATAACTGCTGTATATTTTTATTAATAATGTACCATAAGTTCAGAGAATAGTTCAATACACTCACTGAGGGGCTGGTTTAGTATCCCTCTCAAAAAAAACAACCAAGACTTTGAAAATTATCCAACTATCACCAGCTTCCATTTCCTCTCCAACATCCTTGAATGTGCTGTTGCCTCCCAAACCCATGCTTAGAACTCCATATTTGAATACTTCCAAGGCTACCACAGTACCCAAACAGCACTTATCAAAGTCACAAATAACAACCTTTGTTGCAGTGACAAAAGTGAATTATTGTTCCTCACCCATCTTGAACTGTCAACAGTCAACATGATTTAAATGTATTAATAGGGAGAAGTAGGAAGCCATTTAGCCCCTCCAGCCTGCTCCACCATGTAATGAGATCATGGCTGATCTGATAGCAGCCTCAAATCTGCATCCCGCCTACCCACGATAACCTATCACTCCCTTCCTTACCAAGAATCTATCCACCTCTGCCTTAAAAACATTCAAAGATTCTGTTTCACTGCCTCCTCAGGAGTAGAGTTCCAAATATTCATGGCCCTGTGAGTGAAGACATTTCACTTCATCTCCATTTTAAATGGGCGACGTCTTATTTTTAAACAGTGACCCCCTAGTTCTAGATTCTCCCACAAGGGGAAACATCCTCTCCACATCCAACCTGTTAAGTCCCCTCAGGATCTTATGTGTTTCAATCAAGTCGCCTCTTACCCTTCTAAACTCCAGTGGATAAAAGTCTAGTCTGCCCAACTTCCCCCATAAGAATATCCATAATACATTCCAGGTATTAGTCTGGTAAACCTTCTCTGAACTGCCTCCAATACAGCTACATCCTTCCTTAAATAAGGTGGCCAATACTGTACACATTATTCCAAATGTAGTCTCATTAGTGCCCTGTACAACTGAAGCATAATCTCCCTACGTTTGACCACAATATCTACCTCCAACAGTTTTCCATCAGCTGGGTGAGACTGCATTCACCTGGTTCCATTCATATTGATCTAATTATCGCAATATAATCCCCTGCAATGGCTTCTCTTCCTGTTCTTGTCTCTGTGCCCTCCAATAGTCCATATTTGTCCATCTGCTACTTCTTAACTACTTGATATTTCTCAGTGACATCATCCAGAAAAATGTAGCATCAATTGATCCATGAATGCCAATGACACCCAGCACCAGTTCACCACCAGCTCCTGCAACCTTTCCACTGTCTCTGAATTGTCAATTCATTTGACTGATATCAGATACTGGATGAACAGAAATTTCCTCCAGTGAAATATTGCGAATAGTAAAACCAAGTTCACGATTCTCTTAAGGTTAACGTACAGGTTCAGTTGGCAGTTAGGAAGGCAAATGCAATGTTAGCATTCATATCGGGAGGGCTAGAATACAAGAGCAGGGGTATACTTCTGAGGCTGTGTAAGGGTCTGGTCAAATCCCATTTGGGGTAGTGTGAACAGTTTGGGCCCCGTATCTAAGAAAGGATGTGCTGACCTTGGAAAGGGTCCAGAGAAGGTTCACAAGAATGATCCCTGGAATGAAGAGTCATATTAAGAGTGGTTGAAGACTCTGGGTCTGTACTCATAGGAGTTTAGAAGGATATGGAGTGATCTTATTGAAACTTACAGGATACTGAGAGGCCTGGATAGAGTGGACATGGAGAGGATGCTTCCACTAGTAAGAAAAACTAGAACCCAAGGGCACAGCCTCAGACTGAAGGGACGATTCTTTAAAACTGACATAAGGAGGAGTTTCTTCAGCCAGAGGGTGGTGAATCTGTGGAACTCATTGCCGTAGAAGGTTGTGGAGGCCAAATCACTGAAATTCTTTAAGACAGAGACAAATAGGTTCTTGATTAATAAGGGGGGTCAGGGTTTTGAGGAGAAGGCAGGAGAATGGGGATGAGAAACATATAAGAACATAAGAACTAGGAGCAGGAGTAGGCCACCTGGCCCCTCGAGCCTGCTCCACCATTCAATGAGATCATGGCTGATCTTTTGTGGACTCAGCGCCACTTTCCGGCCCAAACACCATAAACCTTAATCCCTTTATTCTTCAAAAAACTATCTATCTTTATCTTAAAAACATTTGATGAAGGAGCCTCTACTGCTTCACTGGGCAAGGAATTCCATAGATTCACAACCCTTTGGGTGAAGAAGTTCCTCCTAAACTCAGTCCTAAATCTACTTCCCCTTATTTTGAGGCTATACCCCCTAGTTCTGCTTTCACCCACCAGTGGAAACAACCTGCCCGTATCTATCCTATCTATTCCCTTCATAATTTTACATGTTTCTATAAGTTCCCTCCTCATCCTTCTAAATTCCAACGAGTACAGTCCCAGTCTACTCAACCTCTCCTCGTAATCCAACCCCTTCAGCTCTGGGATTAACCTAGTGAATCTCCTCTGCACACCCTCCAGTGCCAGTACGTCCTTTCTCAAGTAAGGAGACCAAAACTGAACACAATACTCCAGGTGTGGCCTCACTAACACCTTATACAATTGTAGCATAACCTCCCTAGTCTTAAACTCCATCCCTCTCGCAATGAAGGACAAAATTCCATTCGCCTTCTTAATCATCTGTTGCACCTGTAAACCAACTTTTTGCGACTCATGCTCTAGCATGCCCAGGTCTCTCTGCACAGCAGCATGTTTTAATATTTTATCATTTAAATAATAATCCCTTTTGCTGTTATTCCTACCAAAATGGATAACCTCACATTTGTCAACGTTGTATTCCATCTGCCAGACCCTAGCCCATTCACTTAGCCTATCCAAATCCCTCTGCAGACTTCCAGTATCCTCTGCACTTTTTGCTTTATCACTCATCTTAGTGTCGTCTGCAAACTTGGACACATTGCCCTTGGTCCCCAACTCCAAATCATCTATGTAAATTGTGAACAATTGTGGGCCCAACACTGATCCCTGAGGGACACCACTAGCTACTGATTGCCAACCAGAGAAACACCCATTAATCCCCACTCTTTACTTCCTATTAATTAACCAATCCTCTATCCATGCTACTACTTTCCCCTTAATGCCATGCATCTTTATCTTATGCAGCAACCTTTTGTGTGGCAGCTTGTCAAAGGCTTTCTGGAAATCCAGATATACCACATCCATTGGCTCCCCATTATCTACCGCACTGGTAATGTCCTCAAAACATTCCACTAAATTAGTTAGGCACGACCTGCCCTTTATGAACCCATGCTGCGTCTGCCCAATGGAACAATTTCCATCAGCCTATGATTGACTGGTGGAGCAGACCCGATGGGCCAAATGGCTTAATTTCTGCTCTTATATCTTATTGTCTTATGGCCATTGCCTTTGGCGTCTGCCATTCTTTTGCCAACATATTTTACCCTCTCCTGGGCAACTATCTGAGGCTGAAGCAGATTGTCATATTTGACCTTAAGATGAACTTTCAACATATGACCGGTCACTAAGACAGACTATTTCCATATCGACCAGCTCCACACCTGCCTGAGCTCAACTGTTGCTGAAGCCCTCATCCTTGAATTTATTACCTCAAAATCTGACTATTCCAACACACACATGGCTGGCTTCCCATATTTTACCCTTTGTAAAGGTGGGGTTACCCAAACTCTGCTGCTCATGTCCTAACCCAGACCAAATCCCACTTCCCTATCACCCCTGGTCCTTGTTAACTTACAGTAGCTTGCAGTTGAGCAGCACCATGATTTTAAAATCCTCATCCTTGTTTTCAAATTCCTCCATGACTTCACCCCCTCCTCATCCAGCCCTATAAGCCTCTGAGATATCTACTCTCCTCCAATTTTGGCCTCTTGGGCACCCCTGATTTCCATTGCTCCAACTTCGGAGTCCATGCCTTAAGTTGCCAAGGTCTTAAGTTCTGGAATTTCCTCCATGAACCTTGTCACCTTTCTAACTCTTTTTCCTCCTTCCACATCTTATAAACCACCTACTTGATCAAGCTTTCGGGCATGTGGACCAATAGCTCCTGTGAGACGCAGATCCAAACTTTCAATTCCAATGCCTTGGAATATTTTAATATGTCAAAAACGTTCTATAAATGCACATACTTTTTGTTGGTGGTAGATGTTGGACAAGCAGCGTTCAACAATCATTCATACCCTGTTATATTTTTAAATCGGCACAAAGAAAAAAAGTATGGAAGGTGCCACACAATTGTGTTTTCTTAAAAACACGATGCAAGGTTGATTCTGGAGATGCTGCTTCATACAAGGCCAAGATGTAAGAGAACAAAAGCCCGTGTAAACACTCTGCTGAGATCACTACAGATCAGGTGATGTTCCACCAGCAGAGATGTACTACTTAAATACATAACACACACCATTTTAGAATCCCTTACCATGTTGTTCAGCTTGATGTTTGCTGGACCCAAAGTAAGTTCGCATCCTCTAAAGTGCAGCAGTTGGACATGTTCAAATCATTCCACTACTGACATCATTGGTTAAAAGAAAACATTGAAGCAGGTTCAAATGAGTAACAACCAAAATGGCACCTCCGGGTATCCGTGAACAAAACATAAAGTGGTTGAAATTGAAATCTGTATTAGGTAAGGTACCACATAGATCCAGGACTAAGGTCAGAGCATTTGGAGTCAGAGGAGAAGTAGCATAAAGGATAGGAAGTTGACTAGAAAACAGAACAGAGTGGAAAAAGGTGGGATGTGGTGTTCCACAGGAATTAGTGATGGAACCCCTGATGTTCAAAACCTATGGAAACGATTTTGACTCGGGAATTGGAAGAACAAATTTCAAAACTTTCAGATGACCCTAAATTATGTGGCAGGAAACAGTTCATTGTGAGACAGACTGTGACAAAATACAGGAGGACATTAATGAACTTGTCGAATGAGTGTGCAAATGGCAAATGAATTTCAATATGGGCAAATGTAAGGTGGTGTAAGCTTCGACAGAATTTTGGTTAGATTACACTTTGAGTAGCATGCACTACTTTGTATTACAGAAGGTTATAGAGGCACTGCAGAAGATGCACAAATAATTTACAAGGATGACACCATGACCGAGAGATTATAACTACACTGTAACCTCTCCAGTCTGGATTGTTTAGGACCAAGTCAATTCTGGTTGAGGAATGTTCTGAATTATGGAATGACGTTAGAGTGCCTAACCACAAGTGTTTAACTCAAAAACGCCACAGATACAAATATTTATCTGTGATAAAATGTCATAAAGCAATAATGCAAAATTAGTTTAATTATCCAAATATAGGGCTGGATTCTTAAAAAATGGGACTATGTCCAGCGTAAAATCGCTGGAGTTTTACTCTGGAGATTACTTAAAACTATTAGCAACTATTCACCTACCTGCAGGGGGCTGGCAGGGTCCCGGAGTGCTTCTCGCAGCTTTAGCTGCGGAAATGGGCCCCTGCACTTCCGGTTCTGAGTCCGCGCATGCGCACTGCGGTGGCCTCAACGCGATGGCAGACTCAGCCGGCGGACCTGGATGAGGAAAGAAGGTCCCAATGATCGGCCCCGCGCCGCTACATATCGCACACCCGATCGCCGCCCCGGCCGTCCATAAGGCTCCCCGGTACTTGATCCACCTGCCCCCACCAGGGCGGCCGCGGACTGAGTCTGCAGCCGCCACCCGAGGTTCCCGACCGGCCAGACGTGGTTAGAACCATGCAGTCGGGAACTTGGCCAGTTTTGCCCGGGAAATCGTGGTGGGGGGGGGGCCTCTGTCAATGGCCCCCCAGCCGCACCGCATAATCAGCGCGAGTGATTCTCCAGGGGACCGGAGAATCGCGTGAGCGGCACCAGGCACGATTCCTTTGTGAACAGCGATTCTCCGCCCCTGCGCCAAACGTGATTTTGGCCCGGGGCTGCGGAGAATCCCACCCATGGTATCTTCTATGTTTCCATGCCCAAAGCACAAAAATGAGGTGGAGAGTTGCCTGGGTCTGCTCAAACAATTTTTGGACAGCTGCGGCTAGACTTTCATCTCCTCCTGGAAGTCGAGTGTCGTAAAAGTAAAAAAATTAGAATATATGGCAGAAAATTCCAATTTCCAGTGCCTTCCTAGTGACTGTTTGTGCCTGGCTTTTTTGCATGTAGGGAAGGCCTCGGATGTGAACCCTCCATATACCTCTGCTGAGGTTAGAGACTCCATTGTGCGGAGCATCCGGAATTTGAAACTGCTTCCGCACACTACATTTGCGTGCGGGTTTTAGAAGATCTCTTATCAACCCATTAGGTTTACGAGGTCAAGAGCACTGGGGAAAACCTGGTGAAGAAACTGAAACATTTGGACGAATAAATGTTAAATGTTTTCACATTTACATTTCACTTTTAGATGTTGTGTTGTAATATAGATGTGTTTTATGCAATGATTGATCATAAAGCTGTGACCTGCAAAGGTAAGTTGATGATTGCATTGAATGCAACGAATGTAAAAAAAACCTAAATGCTTAATGCACTTAAATGATTGACATGCAATTTGCTTTGAAATTGCAATAAACACCATCTGTGCCTTAAAAAAGGCCATCTGGTCTTTCTGTTTCAAAGTGTTGCATTGTTACTATTTCCCAGGGTTTGTTTTGATAGCCGGGGTTTCTACAAATGTTTGGCTGAGTTCGAATGGTCCAGAACCACTTATCTGAGCAAGGGTGTTCTCATTTTGAAAGACAGCTTAAGGGGTTATGAAAGGATTATCTGACTTTGATGTGGCGAGTGGATAGGTGTTTTATTTTCTACTGAAGATTGACCACTTGAGGGATTTACATTTTTTGAATGGGTTTTATGGAGCAGAGGATTTTTGAGTATGAAGTGTCTTTGAATATGACAGCTCTATTAGATTGTTAGAAGTTACTGGATGAGTAGCAATGGAGAATACATGGTGGCAGGGAGGGAATATGGGTAATATGAAGGGTACTAGGAAGCACTGGGTGGCTGGGGAATGTGAGGTGACATGGTATAGGAGGGGGATAAAGGATAGGAAGGGGTGAGAGTAGGTGAGGGTGAGCGTTAGGGGGAATTAAAAATAATGGGCGGGATTCTCCGCCGGCGTGATTCTCCGTTATGCCGGCGCCCAGGGGTTTCCCGACGGCATGGGGCTGCCCCACAATGGGAAACCCCATTGACCAGCCGGAGGGATGGGGCAGAAATGTGATGTGGCGGGGCGGAGAGTCCAGCCCCATGTGTATATCTGGGCCAATGCCCCGGAGAACCAAAGCGGGCCTTCTAACCATCCCGCCTTGACACCTAAAGTTCCTTGACACTGCCTCGGGACTTGAGAAACCTGCCCACGATATCTCCAGGAGATGGAAATATGGTAGGCATGAGCAGAGGTATTAAAGCATTTAACATTTACTTGTCCAAATTTTTCAGTCTCTTTAGCAGACTTCTCCCAGTGATCTTGAACTTTTAAATCTGGCGGGTTTTAAGAGGGCTTCCAAAACCCGGACGAAGAAATAGTTGGGGGAAGCGGATTCAAATTTCCTGTGGTCCCCATGATGGCATTCCTGACCTCAGCAGAGGTGTATGCACTGTTCATACTCAAGGCCTTCCCAACACGCAAAAAGGCCAGACAAAAATAGAGCATCATTGGGAAGGCAGTGGAAATTGGAACTTGCAGTTAAATATCCTAGTGTTTTTACTTTTCCAACCTGGGAAATAGCCCCTGATGTTTCCAAACAATAGATTTCTGGACTGGAGTGGTTACAGTGTATCAGCAAGGACTGAACAGGCTGGACTTCTTTTATCCAGAGACGGGAAAATTATGTTATTGCGGGATGGGGAGGGGGGAGAGGGGGAAGTGAGGATGGTGCAGGTCTTTAAAAGCATGGAGGGGGTTGATGAAGACAGCTGTAGAGAAGATATGTCCTTTTACGGAGGAGTCCAAAACTAGGGATTATAAATATAAGATAGTCATAATACTCTGAAACAAAATTCAGAAGAAGTATTTTTTAACCAGATAATTATCATAGAATTTACAGTGCAGAAGGAGGCCATTCGGCCCATCGAGTCTGCACCGGCTCTTGGAAAGAGCACCCTACACAAGGTCAATACCGCCACCCTATCCCCATAACCCAGTAGCCCCACCCAACACTAAGGGGAATTTTGGACACTAAGGGCAATTTATCACAGCCAATCCACCTAACCTGCACATCTTTGGACTGTGGGAGGAAACCGGACCACCCGGAGGAAACCCACGCACACACGGGGAAGACGTGCAGACTCCGCACAGACAGTGACCCAAGCCGGAACCGAACCTGGGACCCTGGAGCTGTGAAGCAATTGTGCTATCCACAATACTACTGTGCTGCTGTGTGATGTTGTGAAATTTGCGACCACATAAAGTGGTCAATTGAGAAGACTAATTTATAAGCTTATTTTCTTATTACTATATTGAAGACTATCTTAATAAGGTATGTGGGCACTAATGCTACTGGACCAAGGTCGTAAGTGATTTCAAAATGACCCAACACTTCATTAACCTATGCTGTACAACCCATTATGGTGGAATTCTGGGGACAGATCAGAGCAACTCCTCCTCAAAGCACATACTGAGATGCTGGAATTCTTTCCCTAAACCTCTCTGCCTCTTCTAAGATCTTATATGCACGGGTAGCATGGTGGCGCAGTAATTAGCGCTGCTGCCTCAGGGCACGGAGGACCGCAGTTCGATCCCAGCCCCGGATCACTGTCCGTGTGGAGTTTGCACATTCTCCCATGTCTGCGTGGGTCTCACTCCCACAACCCAAAGATCTGCAGGGTAGGTGAATTGGACAGGCCAAGCTGCCCCTTAATTGGAAAATAAATGAATTGGGTATTCTAAATGTATTTATTTTTCAAATCATTTGAGCAGCACGGTGGCACAGGTAGTCAACACTGCTGCCTCACAGCGCCAGGGACACCGGGTTCAATTCCGACCTTGGGTGACTGTGTGGAATTTGCACTTTCTCCCTGTATCTGCGTGGGTTTCCTCTGGGTGCTCCGGTTTCCTCCCACAGTCCAAAGATGTGCAGATTAGGTGGATTGACCATGATAACATTGCTCTTTAGTGTCCAGGGATGTGCAGCTTTGGTGAGGTTACGGGGATAGGGTGGGGAGTGGGCCTAGATGGTTTGCTCTTTCAGAGAGTTGGTGCAAACCCGACGGGCCGAATGGTCTCCGTCTGCACTGTAGGGATTCTATGATTTTATAATATCTAGGTGTTAGTCAGGAAACAAGAAATAAATCGTCACAGGAACTGAAACGGTGATAAATGTCATTGTATAAATATGTTGAAACAGTTCCCTGTTGATCACAAGAGTGACTTCTCCTCCATCCTTTCCACAGCATTGTCACTAGTTTTGTACCATCCATTCGGGTTCTCAAAGGTGTGCAAAAACACACTAGACTATTCTGTCACATTGAAATCAGAGCCAGAGGAAAATTAGACACTGACTGCAACAAGAAGGTCAAAGGCCACGGTTTCCTGGCTCCTGCTGGCGGATGCGGCATGACATCCAAATCTCTGTTGATTTTGGTGGAACCGGAGAATCCCGCTAGCAGGAGAGGCTGGAAAATCCCACCCAAGCATCCAGATATTGCCAATGTGTTACTTAATGATCTGTTGAGCTGCTCGCAGAAAAATACTTTTCACTGTACTTCGGTACATGTGACAATAAACAAATCCAATCCAACGTGTTTTATTTTCAAACCGACATCAATAACATTTACCTGAGACTTTTATCGTGCTGCCATATTCAGTGCAATAAAGCACTCACTCATTCTCTGCAAATGATGTAATACTCCATGCCATGCGTATAATCCCAAGTCAGAATAGAAAAAACATCCTTGAAGGCTCAAAGCTAATAATAATAATCTTTATTGTCACAGTCGGTTTACATTAACACTGCAATGAAGTTACTGTGAAAAGCCCCTAGTCGCTACATTCTGTGGCGCCTGCTCGGTACACAGAGGGAATGTCCAAATTACCTAACAGCATGGGTGGGATTCTCTGATTGCTGAAACCACGTTCGGCGATTGGAAGGAGAATCCCCATTTACGCCGGAATCGGGGGCTGCGCTGTTTTTCCGCCTCCTCAAAAACAGTTGGGGGGGGGGGGGGGCCATTCCGTGGCCAGGGGCTGGGGGCACTGTTGGGGGGGGGTCCCGGGATGGAGAGGCTGGCTACAGGGAGGCAGTTTTTGGCAGGCTGGGTCCGCGTACGGCTGGCACCATGTTGCACAGCGCGGCCACCACAGTGCGCATGCACGGCCATGGACCTGGCCATTCTCTGGCCATATCCATAGGTAAATCCAGGCGCTGCGCGGCTGCTAGCCCGCACCGTACGGAGGATCGGTGCAGGGGCGTCGTCGACTTTCTGGTCGTAAGACCAGACCTATCCTGCGGACACAGCCGCAGGAGCGGAGAATCCAGACCCATGTCTTTCAGGACTTGTGGGAGGAAACCAGAGCAAACCAACGCAGACCCAGGGAGGACGTGCAGACTCTGCACAGACAGTGACCCAAGCTGGGAATCAAACCTGGGACCCTGGCACTGTGAAACAACAGTGCTAACCACTGAGCTACTGTGCCACTCAACTGTGCTACTATGCTGTCCAGCTAAAGGCTCAGCAATGTGCAGGGCCAAACCACATGGACCAGGAAGTTTCCAAATTGAAATGCTGACTGGATAAACTTAGTTCAACTGGAAGCATGGATACTATAATTGGCCGCTTTGCTCCTGCCTTTGTGAAGTAAAGGAAGAGATCGTTCTGCACTTGAATCCTGTTTAGTGTCTCTTGCTGGAACGTGCACAGTAGAGGACTGAAGCAGACTTGGCTGTGGGATTCTGGGTGGCTTAATACTATATCACCATTCACTACCTGTACACAAAATCATGGAGGACACGATCAACCAGTCCAAAGGTGTGCATGTTAGGTGGAATGGCCATGATAAATTGTCCCTTGCTGACCAGGGTTATGGGGATAGGGTGGGGAGTAAGCCCAGAAGGGGTGCTTTTTCAGAGGGTCAGTGAACACAATGGGCTGAATGGCCTCTTTCTGCAATGGAAGGATTCTATGAACTTCCTGACTGTTCCTCCCAGCAGACAGTCTCTCTCTCACAGTCCGTCCCCCACCCCTGGCAGGCAGCCTCTCCCTCGCAGTCCGTCCCCCACCCCTGGCGGACAGCCTCTCCCTCGCAGTCCGTCCCCCACCCCTGGGCAGACCACCTCTCCCTCGCAGTCTGACCCGTTCCCTGGGCTGACAGCCTCTCCCGCGCAGCCTGACCCCCCACCCCTGGCAGACAACCACTCCCTCGCAGTCTGTCCGTCACCCCTGGGCAGACATCCTCTCCCTCGCAGTCCGTCCCCCACCCCTGGGCAGACCACCTCTCCCTCGCAGTCTGACCCGTTCCCTGGGCAGACAGCCTCTCCCGCGCAGCCTGACCCCCCACCCCTGGCAGACAACCACTCCCTCGCAGTCCGTCCGTCACCCCTGGGCAGACAGCCTCTCCCTCGCAGTCTCTCCTTCACACCTTTGACAGACAGCCTCTTCCTCGTAGCCTCTCTTCCTCCCCTACAGTCTCATTGGCATAGCTGACTGGTGCTCAGGCCTCAACGCTGCCACACACCTTCCTACTGTTCACTGCTCCTCCAATCATAGGCTGGTTTGTTCCCACATTTCCTGCTTATAGGCCCGTTAGTGAGACTATCAGCAGCAAATGTGGGAGCAAACCAGCCTGTGATTGGAGGAGCAGCTCCTCGCAGAATTTGTCACCCACTTATCTGCATGTTGAACACTGATCTGCAGGCTGGATACAAACACTTGGCAGGCTGAACTCTGGCCTGCAGGTTATATGTTGGACAACCCGATCATAGCTAGAGATGTATGAGGGAGAAAAGTACAATAAATAAGATTAGACTAAATAGGATAGGAGGAGGGTGGTGTATGGGCACCACACTTTTCAGCTAGGGTGAATAACCTGTTTTTATGCTGCAAATTCTATGTAATGTAATGCATTCTCTTCCTAAAGAACATAATTTAATGTAATGAGATTCAGCATTCAGATTTATTTCTAAGCCAGGAAAGCAATGGATCAATTCTGTCAAACAACTTATAATACGGAATTCAGAGTATTAAGGTCAATGATAAGTCAATGCACATTCTGCAATGGAACAATAGCGATTCCTCAGTTCAGAAGCACAGTCCAAAATTTGTCCGTCAGACTGACGTGTAAGTCCCACATCTACTTCAGAGAAAAATAAAACTCCTGCACTCAGTTTATAGTACAGTCTATAGGTTGAAAGAAAGTTATTAGCAGTGCAGATTCCACAGTAGAACAATAGGGGTCCTTCACTCCCTCGGTATATTTTCGAGTAAGATCGATTAGAATCAACAGTTACAAAGTAAATGTTTATCTAAATAAACCACACCAAGTGCGTTCACTTTGTCAAATTGTTCACTGGGATGTTCCAGCAAATCCTGAATTCCTGCAGCTATTAGAGTGAACCCGAACAATGATGTGATCACAGAACGCAGGAGGTTAGCTCCGGAGATTTTAAAAACTAATTTTTACGGGATGTTGGCTTCGCTGGCTAGGCCAGAATTTGTTGCCTTCCCCTAATTGCTCTGGAGAAGGTGGCGTTAAGTTGCCTTCTTGAATGGCTGCAGTCCATGTGGCGTAGGTACATCCACAGTGCTGTTAGGGAAGGAGTTGTGCTAGGTTGAAATTTTTCTGATGAATCTTAGTTCCAAAGTTCCCCAATCTCTGTAGTCTGTTTTCTAACCAAGAGGAGGACCATGGGTGCGATCTACCGACCACATTGCGCATGAAAAGCAGTGTGGCGCGCGCGGCCAGTAGATGCCAGGAGATCCCTCTTCTGGGATCAACCTGGTTCGCCAGTCTCACCGCTAGTCTCACTCTAACATGCATTCTCGAGGTCTAACCAAGACGTAGGATCTAATTACCTTACCTTGGAGACCTCGGGCAAGTGCTGTTCAGTGCTGGTCCCCACTGGTTCCCCACTGAGGCACCCGGTCTACATTAATGGGCGTTCGTTATCACCAATCACTATTTGTTGATGTACCATTGCCAATGTACTCTGTCGATTATTCTTTTGTCTACTATGTACGTACTGTGTATGTTCCCTTAACCGCAGGAAAATACTTTTCACTCTACTTCGGTACAGGTGGCAATAAATATCAATCAATCAAATTATCAACCAATCAATAGCGTGGTGTTTCTCGACACTCCAGTGCCTGGAAACACCCGGCTAATCGCCCACGCTATGGGGCTCTTTTCCAATTCGGGTAGATTGCGATCGCGCCCCATAACTTTTTCTATCTATGAAGACCCAGGAAGCCCGAGAGGATAAATAAATGGAAGTTTATGTCAAAGGAAACGCCGGCTATGGCAGAGTACATACAATAAGTTCCAGTCAGGATGACCAGAACACCGGTCACAATCTGGGCCGGCTTTTATTGAGCAAAATAACCAGCCCTAGCTGGGTGGGCCTCCACCCACTAGCGGGGGAGCTCACATTCTACCAGTCCCATGGGGAGATCAGTTAGTGTATCCCTCATAAGGGTTATTACACTATCCGATGTTTTTAATTCAAAATTAATACCAAAAAGACAACCACTGCTGAATTTCGACTTGGACCCAACGATGTGTCCTGAACAAGCAGATGTTTTCTTTTTTGCATTCTGTTGGGATGACTCCGAACAATATCTCCCAAACAGAAAAAAAGAAGGCCATTTTGGGAGTGTTTCACCACTTTGAAAATAAGAGCCAGTTGTTCTAATCTAGTTCCAAATGCCAGTACGTATGGTTTGAGCTACAATTTGAAGCATACCGTGCTACTTTGACTTTGTGTTTACTTTATGTTGGCTTAATGCTGAAACATGAAAAATATATGAACAACATATATAAAGCCTTAAGGCACAGTGGTGCCTTAAGGCAACCAGGTCTCCCGCTACAAAGTTAAAAGTTGCACCAGCTGGAAAGTTGCTCACCCGCTGGTAAGTTCCAGTCATAATTTTCACATACTTTCAGCCTTGCTGTTTTCACCAGAAGAAGCATCCCACTCCTTAGGCAGTCTCAAAGTTCACAACAACATAAACTCAATTCTATCCATTTGACAAAACAGACCATGTGGCTGCTCACTTGGATTGGATCCTTTAGTTATATAAGGATCACATTTCACGCTGTGCCCTGCGCTTACTTCACTGGAAGTACTTGGGCTGATTCCCGAGGAAAACTGTCCAGGATTTCTCTGTATGTGGAGTGGGAATGCAAGGTCCAACAATTTATTACCCACTGCCTGGCTTCATTATTTTCAATGTAGGTGCAGCATTTGGGTGGATGCTTTGAGTATCTCTAATGGGGTACTTGACTGGAACAGTAAAAATACTTCATACAGTATTTCTTTCCTTTCGTAGTTCATATAAAAAATGATTACCAAAGGATGTACTACAAAGTGTTTTTAAAATTTATTTGGTGGTGTAGGAAGTTTGTAACAGGATTTGGCTTGACAGTATTGGCAGTACTTGTGGAAAAACATACTAATTAATGTCAGGAACTGTTTTGCTTTTGTGAATGAAATTCATTTGAAGTGCCAGTGTGTGTACCAGCCTCTGAACATTAAAGACGCAAAAACGGTTTCCTGAACAACATACTTGTTTGCATAAATGAGTACAAACATAATAGTTAAAACAGTCGTTTGAAAACTTATTGACAGCATTATGAACATCAGGAGAACGTAATAGGCATTAGGTAGTGTCTATTACAGTATCATCATCTAAGTAATTATTGATTACTGTTATTAAACTTGCAGTTATTTATTTAAAAAGGCAGTTCTCATGTTGCATTTTCACCTATTCTATTAGTGTGTATTTGAGATTTTCTCAATCCCAACATTGACAAGAATGAAAATAAAAATAGTGTAACAGATATTAGCAAAGAATCACTCCACTCGAAACACAGTGCTCTGTATTCCTGAATGGGTTTCACATGGACTAGAATGACCAGAATCAATGTAAAATTACCATAATATTTCACAATCAGAAAGATCTTCACTGGGTTATATACATGGCCCAAAGGCTAATGCCCATATGGTCTATGCTGGCATTTGTGCTGCAAATAAGCCTCCTCTCTTCTCCTACAGCATCCTTCAAGATAGATTTCCAGATTATTGTCTTCACTGCCTGGCCATTAACAATAGCGTGGACACAGAAGCAGAGAGGAAAACCCAGGTGGAGGTTATGCTTGTGTCAGTAGTGGTGTGATTCCACTAACACTCAGGGAAAGAAAATCAGGTGGGTTTTGTAATTGGTGGGCAGACTTTGCCTCACTTTCCTCCCTGTGTTCCATCGCATTGGTTTTTGAAATGTAGTTCAGCAGATATTTTACCCTATTCTTAGGCCTCATTAGAAAATAGTGCACTTCAGACTGGGGCTATTAGAACAAAGAACAAAGAAATGTACAGCACAGGAACAGGCCCTTCGGCCCTCCAAGCCCGTGCCGACCATGCAGCCCGACTAAACTACAATCTTCTACACTTCCTGGGTCCGTATCCCTCTATTCCCATCCTATTCATGTATTTGTCAAGATGCCCCTTAAATGTCACTATCGTCGCTGCTTCCACCACCTCCTCCGGTAGCGAGTTCCAGGCACCCACTACCCTCTGCGTAAAAAACTTGCCTCGTACATCTACTCTAAACCTTGCCCCTCTCACCTTAAACCTATGCCCCCTAGTAATTGACCCCTCTACCCTGGGGAAAAGCCTCTGACTATCCACTCTGTCTATGCCCCTCATAATTTTGTAGACCTCTATCAGAGGTCGCCCCTCAACCTCCTTCGTTCCAGTGAGAACAAACCAAGTTTATTCAACCGCTCCTCATAGCTAATGCCCTCCATACCAGGCAACATTCTGGTAAATCTCTTCTGCACCCTCTCTAAAGCCTCCACATCCTTCTGGTAGTGTGGCGACCAGAATTGAACACTATACTCCAAGTGTGGCCTAACTAAGGTTCTATACAGCTGCAACATGACTTGCCAATTCTTATACTCAATGCCCCGGCCAATGAAGGCAAGCATGCCGTATGCCTTCTTGACTACCTTCTCCACCTGTGTTGCCCCTTTCAATGACCTGTGTACCTGTACTCCTAGATCTCTTTGACTTTCAATACTCTTGAGGGTTCTACCATTCACTGTATATTCCCTACCTGCATTAGACCTTCCAAAATGCATTACCTCACATTTGTCCGGATTAAACTCCATCTGCCATCTCTCTGCCCAAGTCTCCAAACAATCTAAATCCTGCTGTATCCTCCGACAGTCCTCATCGCTATCCGCAATTCCACCAACCTTTGTGTCGTCTGCAAACTTACTAATCAGACCAGTTACATTTTCCTCCAAATCATTTATATATACTACAAAGAGCAAAGGTCCCAGCACTGATCCCTGTGGAACACCACTGGTCACAGCCCTCCAATGAGAAAAGCATCCTTCCATTGCTACTCTCTGCCTTCTATGGCCTAGCCAGTTCTGTATCCACCTTGCCAGCTCACCCCTGATCCCGTGTGACTTCACCTTTTGTACTAGTCTACCATGAGGGACCTTGTCAAAGGCCTTACTGAAGTCCATATAGACAACATCCACTGCCCTACCTGCATCAATCATTTTAGTGACCTCCTCGAAAAACTCTATCAAGTTAGTGAGACACGACCTCCCCTTCACAAAACCATGCTGCCTCTCACTAATACGTCCATTTGCTTCCAAATGGGAGTAGATCCTGTCTCGAAGAATTCTCTCCAGTAATTTCCCTACCACTGAAGTAAGGCTCACCGGCCTGTAGTTCCCGGGATTATCCTTGCTACCCTTCTTAAACAGAGGAACAACATTAGGACTAACTATACATCAAAATTCTCCCTAAATTGTGTTGATTTTGCAGTTCTCAGACATTTGAGAGTTGCAATCTGTTTTCTTGGTGGAATTATGATTGCTATTTTAAATGTTAGCTTTTTTGAGTCACAATTTTACTCCTAATATGGCATTTTACTGCAGATTATATATAGATTATTTTATCAAAGTGCCAACTGGCACTACAGAAAAAAGAAAAATGAATTTGCATTTGATGGCCTCAGGACATCCCAAGATGTTTTATAGCCAACTTGAAGGGTAGTCACCATGGCAATGGAGGAAGCAGAGGGCCATTTTGCCTTTTAAATTTATTCACCATTCAATAAAATCGTAGCTGATGTTGTAAATATTTCCACACTGTCTCCACAGTCTTTGACTCCCCTAGAATAGCCGTGGCAATGAGTGGTGTAGACAATAATGTTACTGTGACATCAGCAGTCCTGTGCTCGACACCCGGGAGAGAAAATGGAACAGTCTGTATTCATGAGAGCCGACCGTTGCAAGTCTGTCCCGCTACGGCTGCTAGCGAAGACTGAGAATTTGGCGCTCAGACTCAGGGAACGGGAGACTCCCACTGCCGTGAGCGGATGGAGAATCCCACCCATTGTGTCAATTAACTAATTTTAAGTAACTAATAGAGTAAGGCTACAGTCTCTCTAGATGAGATAGTCCACGCAACCAGCATATGAAACACTTAGGTCATCAAAAATCTGTCTATTTTTGACTTTATTTTAATTGAATATCAGAGGGAAATGGTGGACATGTTTTTGAAAAGTATAGAGAATGGACATAACAACTTGTAATTGTTGAATGGTGCATGTGAGCTATGGGTCTTTCGCACATATAAAAACACTCCTGAGAGTTGTCCCCTAAACAAAACAAAACCTATCTTTTTGGCCATGTTAACCAACTTCTCTTTTAATCTGCCAGAAATGTTACAGTTGTTGGCATATGATACTAATTACGATGGGGAGAAACACATACAATATAACTAATATGGATTCTTATAACAACATAGGAAGAAACAATACAATTAACATGGGGTTTTTAAATTTAATCAGAATGGCAGAAATGTGAACCTGATGTGATCCTTCAATTGGAGACTTTTATTTGGTTATTTATATAAAATTACTGAAATTTCACTTTTTGAGTTCTCCAAACCTTTTCATTTTGTTGAAAATGTTGAGCCATTATGATTACAGGGCTGGAAATGACTCCACATCAATTACATAGGCACTAGACCTATATTTGAACTTGCCTGGTAGTATCAGTGACATTACGGTTCTCTGGGCCTGTGAGCCTGGTACCAAACAATGTGATCTAATAATCACCCCACATGAGTGTGACTACTAACTAATATGTTATTGCAAATAATCCAATATTTGTAAGGTGTAACCCTAAGGCGTGAGTGCTTTTGTCCTTGAATCTGGTGTTACATTACATATGCCCTGCACATATTGTATGCATTGACTGGATGATTTCCCTTGACTGGATGGGGGTCTGCGATACAGCTTTAATGTTTGTTGTTCTTGTTTCTCTTCCACACCCTGCACAAGGCAGATTTTCATCTATTCCGAGAGTGAAGCTTTTCCTGCAACAGGCCGCTAGACTGTCACCAGAGGCTTTTAGCTTGAGGGGCACCACTCCACATCAAACGTGGCTGACCTGGAGTCTCTGCTGCTCTTACTGCCTGCTATTGGCATGTTGAAACGATTTTACAAATGTGGGCCATGTTATGAATGCACCTTCCTTGGCCATCTAGTCCTGGGGTGGGACTCGAACCCAGAGCCTCTGGCTCAGATGTACCCACTGCACCACAAGACCTGTAATATTTGTACTGCTTCTAAACTCTAAGAGCCCCAATTTTTACTCACGGTGAGAGTTCAACATGGAAGCAGCATGACCAGTGGCATTTTTGCCCCAATTTGCTGATGAGAGACCAGAATAATTTTAACTCTGGGTATCATTATCATAGACCAGGCCCAGTTAACCATTGGACACCGGCAAAAATGGCCGGTGTGTAGAAGAGGGAAATCGCACAACGTCACTGCCAGAGTCCCCAGCATAAAGTTGGTGGTTCGGTGTCAGGGCTGATGGCCCTTTTGGGAGGGGCAAGGCAAGACCCAAAGTTTCTTTCTGGGACCCAGAAGAACTGATTCAGCCTGGAGCACAAGAAAACCTTAAAATAAAATTAAAATTCTCCTGGCCCCAGGAGGCTTTTCACAGGAGCTTCTCCAGGTGTGACTTTCACTGTGCGTGAATCACAGATCCCAGAGTTATAATAATGTTGAGGTCTGAATCAATGCTGTCATCGGATCCTAGCTATTGCCTCTCTGTCTCTATACATGCTGCCCAAGATGCATCTGTTAAAATGATATGTGATGTGAAGTTGGAGAGAAGCCAAGATTGAAAAATCCTGGATGCACCATTCCCACTCGGGGTTGAAATCCAAACTCCGCAATTAATTAGGAAACAATAGTAGCTGGTCAAAAGTTTCAGACATTGTGTCAGAGAAAATAAACTTTACAAGATTTTCCCCACTTTTTCTGTTTCTTATCAACGTGCGACAATTTGAAGCACTATGTTGAATATTGATGTGCTAATGGTCACATTTTAAGTGATTCAAAATCATAGAATCGTACAATAAAGGAGGAGGCTATTCAGTCTGTTGATCTCTGTCCAAGAACAACTAGTTAGTCCCACTCTCTCTGCTCTTTCCCCAGACCTCTGCTATCCTCTCTCTTTCAAGTATTCATTGAATTCCGTTTTTAAGGTTACTATTGAACCTGTGTCTACTCCCTATGAGACAATGTATTCCAAACATTAGCCATTCACTGTGTAAACTATTTTTCATGTAAACTCCTAACTCCATTGCCGATCACCTTAAATTTCTTCTCTCTGGTTAGCAATCCTTCAGCCATTGGAAAACAGTTTCCCTTTACCCTCTCCAAACCCTTCATAATTTTAAGCTGTGGTATTTTTAAAGGATAGGCTTGCAAAAAATAAAGAGCTTTATTGGAAAGGTGTTTACAGACTGTAAAGATAGACTGCCTGTTTGCCCATGCAAAAGGGCCAATGACATCATCAATAAATCACTTGGATTCTTAAAGTGACTTTGTTCCAACTAGGAACAAACATGAATACGCAGCAAAATCATCTCTTCCAAATGTCTTCTTAGCCTTCTCTGCTCTAAGATGAACACCACCAGCTTCCCTAGTCTATTTAACTGTAACTCCTTATCCCTGGAACTATTCCAGTAAATGTCTTCCGTACTTTCCAAACCCTTGAATTAGGCAGAATACTTCAGCTGGGGAAGAGCTAGTGCTTTACCTAGATTTACCACGGATAATATGCACATCAAAAAGCTAATGTTAAAAAAAAACTCAATGCAGTTGTTTGGAGCTACTCACTCCTGTGTCACTCAGAACTATGAGTTCCGATTATACTGCAATCTGTGAACTATGGCTCACTGATATATATCTCCAACATCTCTAATTTCAACCAGCAAACAGTCAGTGAAACACTAAAGTATGTCAAACACACGCAGATCCAAATCCTTTGCCCCAGTGTCCATGTATGTGCGTTCTGGAAAGACCAACAGAGTTTTATGAACCATCAAGGCTTGCCTAATGCCTTTTTCAGATACAATTAGTTTCCATGAGAAGAGAGCTGAGTGGCTGCCCCTTGCACAGTAAGACCTCAATCTTTCTTTTGCTGTGGTTAGAATGGAACGCTGTTCAAAACATTCCTCCTCAAAGCACAAACCACATGCTACAGTGATCATTTTTGTCTGAAATCATTTTTGCGAAAAAACCCAGAATTAACAAATATTGTTCCCGATTGAATGTAGTCTGAATATCTGCCAATTGTATTATTTCATCCCACCCCCACGCCCCCTCCTCCTCCGACCAGGAGGTTCCTAAGGCTGGTAGTTTAAGGCATTCCCATTATATGAGGTGGGCTTTGGCTGAGAAAGAGGTGTTTATAATTTGAATTCCATTTTACAGGAATGGCTCAAGCTAAGTCAGGAATAAACTTGGATTTGGTTGAAAATATGCTTAAATTGGATCGTGCCAGGATACTGTATATTTTTTAAAGTTCTATTTCACTGTATGATCCTGTTTCAGTCTTCTATTGGGCATATGGTTGGTATCGTTCGCCTGATGGAGGCCTTGTGGCGCAGTGAGCAACGTCCCTGCCTCTTAGCCACAAGCTTCAGGTTTGAGTCCCACCCCTGGACTTGATGGTGCATTCATAACGCGGTCAAACAGTTTGAGTGCCAATGAGCAAGATCCTTCCAAACACGCCAATGTCTGGCAGTAAGAGGGACTCATGATCAGCGAAGCTTGATGCAGAGTGGCGGCAGGCTAGCTACCTCTTCCAGGAAAAACTAGCTATGGAAACAGATGAAAGTCTGTCTTGTGCACAACTAGGTGTGGGAGGAGAAACAATGGGCGGGATTCTCCGACCCCCCGCCGGGTCGGAGAATCGCCGGGGGTCGGCGTGAATCCCGCCCCCGCTGGTCTTCGAATTCTCCCACCCCCCAAAAACCGGCGTGGCGTGAGACGTGCCGCCCGCCTCGGAGAATGGCGGGGTCCGGCGCGACTCAATGGGCCCCGGGGCCACCCGAATTCTCCGGCCCGCGATGGGCCGAAGTCCCGCCCGCCTGTTGCCAGTCCCGCCGGCGTAAATTGGAGCTGGTTCCTTACCGGCGGGACCTGGCGGCGCGGGTGGCCTCCAGGGTTATTGGGGGGTTGTGAGGGGATCTGGCCCCGGGATGTGCCCCCACGGTGGCCTGGCCCGCAGTCAGGGCCCACTGATCCGCGGGCGGGCCTGTGCCATGGGGGCACTCTATTCCTTCTGCACCGGAGGCCATGGTCATCCGCCATTCCCGGTGCGGAAGTGACTCCATGTGCGCATGCGCGGGGATGACATCAGCAGACCCTGACGCACCCGCGCATGCGCGGACCCACGCCGGCCGACGGAGTCCCTTCGGCCCCCGCTGGCACGGCGCCAAAGGGTTTCCAAGCCAGCCGGCGGGGCGCAAACCGCTGCGGCGCCGTCCTAGCCCCTGAAGGTGCGGAGGATTCCGCCCCTTTGGGGCAGCCCGACGCCGGAGTGGTTTCCGCCACTCCACTGCGCCGTTTCTGCTTGCCCACCCCCAATTCCCGGAGAATCCCGCCCAATAACTCACCTGACTACCTTGGTGTGCCTGCAAGATGAATTAATTGATTCCATTGGCCAAGTAACTGAGGTAATTGCAAAAATCACAACAGTGACCACATTCCAAGCATCCTACATTGGCTGTAAAATACTTTGAGAAGTCTGGTGGTCATGAAAAGTGCGATATAAATGCCAGTCTTTTTTTAAGATGTGTAGAGATTCCACAAGCCAAAGTTCAAAATGGTGTACCCTGTTAAAAGAGATTGTCTCAGGGTTAAATGTGCCAGAGCTGAGCTGTAGAAGTTAGGTAGGTCCCAGGTTTAATTCCTGGCAGGATGGTGTGAAAATATTGCACCATCACAAGGTTTAGTTTATGAATGCTGGACAGCCTCACTTGTTAGTTGTTCTGTCAGGATTCTGTGTACATGGGAGGAAGATATATCAGCCAGCGATATAGCTTCTGATCACCTTTGCCTAGATGGCTGGAGACTGGATGTATTTGCAGGTTGGGTGTGAAAAGGGTTAGGTTTAACTGTGATTCCCTCTTTAGTCAAATAACACACATAAACCTAATTTCTTAGGCTGGTGCATGTAGGGCAGTTACTTCGATGAAAAGGACTGCTGATTCCCATTCAATCATACTAAAGAATGAGCCATATCTTCAGGAGAGGAGAGGAAAACTTAAAAATGGAAGCAAAGAGTAAATTAGTATTAAAGAATAAAATTCAATCCCTTCAACAGAAAATTAAATAACAAAGCATAATATTGGACTCAAATAGCATAATGTACATAGATCATATGAATTTGGTTTATCATAAATTTCCTTCATGATCTTATTGTCTTGAAACTTTGATTTCACTTATCTGCTATCAACAATTTTCCCCTTAATTGTTCACCTTTATTCAACTCCCCAAACCTAGCTCAGCTTCCTATTCTCCAGGGTGCAGAGAAGATGAGGCAATACGTCCTACGGTGCACATCGACAACAAGTTGAACCACACATTGTTCATATTCCTTCTTCCTGTATCAGCTATATTTTGATATGATCAGCAAATCTGTAAGCTTGACCAGATTGTTTTCTTTTTATTATTCTTTCATGGGATGTGGATATCACTACAAGGCCAGTATTTGCTGACCATAGCTAATTGCCCTTGCAACTGCATGATTTGCTTGGGAAGATTAAGAGTCAACCACTCTGCTATGGGCCTGGAGTCACATTTAGGCTACACCATGTAAGGATAAATACTTCTTTCTCTAAAGGGACATCGGTGAACCAGAGGGGTTGATTCAACAATCGATGATAGCTTCATGGTCACCTGAGACTAGTTTTAGATTCCAGACTTTATTCATTGAATTGAATTTAAATTCCACCTGCTGCCATGGTGGGATTTGAACCCATGTCCTCCAGATTATTACTCTTGTCTTCTGGAATATTATCCCCAGTGATATTACCACTACATTGTAAGATTGGTGCAAACACACACACTTTACAATCAGATGGATCTTAATTACAAGAATAAATATTTTCTCTCATCTGCCAATTTCCCTACTCAATGACAGCCTCTCACTCAACTTGGGTTTGAAATGAGATTCTCACTTCTTTTGCAGCCTTTGTTGGTTGAACGTTTTTGGTATTTCCCATTACAAAGTATTATTCACTTAATAAACGTGTACTTTTATGCTATCTTAACAAAAATTAAGATAATTTTTTCATGTCCTTGAGTTAAGAGTTTAGATCCACAGGCCTACCAAATTTTTGCCTTTGGTGGTCTTATCAGTTTTTATATACCTGGGCCATTGGGCTGAATGCCTGATGATAGTAGATCAGCTAATATCCAGTTGCGTAAGCCATTTCAGCTGGTCCCACATACATACCCTGTCATATAATTACAGATAAGGTCCTTTGACAGCACCTTCCAAACACGTGGCCTTCATCATCAAGAAGGACAAGGGCAGTCGAAGCATGGGAACACCACGACTGCAAGTTACCCTCTCAGCCACGCACCATCCTGACCTGGAACTATTCTATGCTGGGTGTGCCTACAGCACAAGTTCAAGAAAATGACTCACCACCATCTTCTCAAGGGCAATTAGAGATGTGCTGGCTGAGCCAGTGACGCCCACATTTTTAAAAAGCAGGTCACAGATCAGTGCAATCAATAAATGTCTTAACAAGAGATTGTGCAGAAGTATGACACTTTGAAGTGTTATCTTTGGAGGTTGAGCAATGTGTGGTGGGTGCCAGATTTTAAATATATAATACACATCAAACAACAATGGTTTATGGCTAGCCTTTGGAGTTTCTCACCCACTCACCAAATTTCTTGGCAGGCAAAGAGATTTTGTGAAGAAGAATGTGCTCGACCTCAACAGCATAAAAAACATGTGGGCAGAAGGCTGTCAAATCATCTTCTCGCCTGACAGGAAGAGCTTGCATGAAGGAAGATTTCCTCCTGGTAGTAGGAGGTTGTTTGGAGGAAAATGCAGATATCTCTATCTCCCCCGGAGAACTCTGTCAGCCATTTTCTTGCATGTGACAATTAGCTTGGAACTGGGGTCAATTTATTAACAGCATGTGGTATACAGCCTTATCATCAGCCTATGTGAAACAGTATTGCCAAACAGATATCCAATATCTGTTTATAATACATTAATAATCTCATTCAGATTACAAATCATTATTTTCATTCAATATTGTGTCAAAGGTATTAAATAGGTTCACAACAATTGATGTTTTCCAAATATGCTCATATTAATATGAGGGGCCTTATGGCACTGTGGGTACTGTCCCTGCCTCTGAGTCAGAAGCTCTGGGTTTGAGGCCTACTCCAGGAATTCATGGTCAAGGAAGTGCTTTCATAATATGACCAAACAAGTTGAATATCAACCTGAAAATCCTTCAAGTACACACTAGTGGCAGGCATTAAGAGTGGGAGAGATTCCTGCTCAACCAAATGATGGAAAGAAAGTTGGAGCCTCTACCATCACAATCCATAGCTTCAGAATTCAAGATTCATGTAAACGTACATGTTGCTGCAGCAACCTGTACCCCCGGAATGAAGAGTAATGCAGCACCATATATTTGAAGTAACACATTTATCATTGAAATTCTGCCACAGGGAGATATCGATCATTTAAAAACAATGGGCTGTATATTATAAGGGGTGTGTGGTGTGGACTGGTTGTCCTCCCCAGAGGAAAGTCAGCTCACACGCCGGAAAGATGCCCACCATGGAGTCATAACATGCTGGAATGGACTAAATTCTGATCTGAGAGCCCAAATATGGGGGAGAGGGGGATGAAGGTCGGGTTTTGGAGGAGAGCCAGTCTGGAAGGAAGAAAGGGTGACATCTTGGGGGGTTGCCTCTGATGCACTCAGGGCATCCCCTGAATGAGGTGTTTCCCTTCCGACCCGCCCTTTTTCACCTAGGCCACTAAAACACCACTCCCACTCTCACCCATCCAACTGTATTGTGGCACGGGCTGCATCTTATCCCAACCAGTAGGCTTGCTAACAAGCCTAATTAACTTGTAATTATTCCTTTAAGTATGGTGAGCATACTGTTGATTCGAACACCCACCATAGTGTATTATAGGGTCAGCTTGCGTGTGGGCGGGAAGGTGGTAGATTAGTCACCCAATGTATTTTGCAGATAATCAAAGCTTCTTGACCACTTATTTTAACTGCCGTAGTTACTACGCAGGGGATGGCATTAATGTGAACACCTCCACCCCCATTTACAGCAGTAAGTATCCTGAACGCCAGTGAAGTTTTGAATTGTTTAAGAATTATTTTCATGAGCCCCTGCCCACACTGCCAAGTAATATAAGCAATCCATTGTGGGGTAGGTGATGAGTTTATGCGATAGTGTCAAATGCGTGACTGTGAGACAGAAGCCGCTTTTACATCTGTCCTGTTGAAGTCCAATGGAAATAAAAATAACAACTCAACCCCCGGAATTGGAAAAGGATCCACTTACGTGGTGAGATGTGCCATAACTGTCCTGGTTTCTAAGATCCATCGCCCAGTGGCATCTCTTTCATCCAACTTCTGGACATGATAATTTTCCCATTATCAAAGCCAAATGTTCTCATAAGTAACTTCAAAAATTGTTGTCTTGTGTTTCATTTCGTATTCTTGGCATTCATGGCTTGACAGGGTTTGGAAATACCTCTCTCATTTCGAGGGTTGCTATAATTTATTTGCTCAGAACTATTGCCCAGTGATTCTACTCTCCAGTTTTCAAAAAAAAGAACACTTCATCCAATCTGGAAACTTGTAAAAATACAGCAAATGTGGCAAAATGAACTATCATGTCCCCACAAAATATAAATTTCCATTAGTGAGACTGAACATGAATTTCTCATGAATTTTTCATTCTTGAGGATTCCAGTCACCATTTTTCTCTAATTTCAAAATAATACTTGTATTCCATTAATTAGCATTGACAATCCTAGTTTGTTATTAATAGTTGACTGTTGTAAACTCCATCACTGCACATCACTGCATAAATTGGCTCAAATGAATTCATCTCAATGTGAGTCAGTTTTTTCTTGGCTATCTTGCTGTGACATATGCTTCAGGATTTGCATTAGAAGAGTTTAAAAAACACATCCAATACCTACCCCCAACCCCATTGTCCTCATCCCCGATAATTTGTTCATAACATTTTTGACTTTACTATTCTATTGTTATGTGAGGGTCGGTTAGTTCAGGTGGTTAGAGTGTGGTGCAGAATGATGCCAATGGCACATGGTTAAGTGATTAGAATGCACTTAGTGTTTGGAAAGAACTTACTCTCTTTGATGTGGTCAATGTTTGTAACCATTGAGATTTCACCACTTAGGCCACAAAACCATGAAGGAAGATGAATGAATCAAAGCTGCAGATCCTTTGTGGATGCTGTCAATCACAGACCACTACTAGAAAGCTATGAATGGCTTGCAGCTAATGGATGTGTGGTAACCAGACGCAGCTCACAGAAGTTCTCTTTCAAGGAATGGAGCTTCCAGGTAAGTGTTACAGCTATAACTCTCCTCACTGCCCCTGTCTGGACTTCTCACAAGGTTCCAGACAGGTGTCTCTTTTCAGGGAGGGGGGGGGGGGGTCTGTCGAGGGGGGTCCCTTTAGGTCAGAGAATCCCTGGGGATGTTTCCCTCTTACAAGTGTCCCTGTGGGGGGTCCTTCTATTACAGGGGTCCCTGGAGAGGTCCTCCTATCAAAGGTGTCCCTGGAAGGGGATGGGTCAGAAGGAAAATGAGGTAGCGAGGCAGCTAGTGATAAATTGGGATGTACAGAAGAAGGTACAGTTAGAGGAGCTCAGATATCTCTCAGGGTTGTGGGGCTGGATGAGTGTAAAGAAAGAGGAAAAGGTGAGAAGCCAAGATATTGCTTGACTGGAAGTCCATGCAGGTCAGCGAGTAGAGGGGTGATAGGGGAACGGGATGGTGCAGGATAAGACACAGGCAGCAGAGTTTTGGATAACTTGGGGGTAGAGGGGCACCCAGATAATCTGGGGGTGAGGGGCTGCTGTGCGGTGCGGGGTGTGGCCGGCCCCGAGACCTCGATATCAGGCTGCCCACTCTAAATGACGGCTCGATAACAGGATTCCCCTGGGAATGCCTCTTATTCTACGCCTGGCATAAATTTGCATGGCAAGGAATACAGAATTGCTAGCTGGCTTGCGCTCCAAGGACGATCGTAAACTGGTTGCAATTCACCTCCGGCAGGAGGACATTGGGCTGAATTCTCTGACATTGGCATTCTCCGTTTTGTCGGCAGCCCAGGAGTTTTCCGATGGCGTGAGGCTGCCCAACAATGGGAACCACATTGACCAGCTGGCGAAACGGAGAATCCCGACGGTGTGCCGCACCAGAAATCCAGTGCGGCGGGTCGGAGAAACCCGCCCATTGTCTCCCACTTGGAGAATCCTGTCATTTGTTTTCGATCCCCACTACAATCTCCATTCCTTAGCTACCGGTTCAATTCCTCTCCATCACAGCAGCCTGAGATTAAGTCTGCCTGTTTGCAACCTTGGTGCCACATTTGATCATGAGGTGATCTTTTAATATTCATGCCACCACGAAGACCACCTCTTTCAACCTCTCTAATATCTCCCGACTTCCCCCCGGTCTCAGCTCATCTTCTGTTGAAGCCCTCATCTGTATCTTCGTTAGCTCTGGGTTTGATTATTCCAATGCAATCCTGGCTCATCTTCCACGTTCCACCCTCTGTAAACTTGAAGTTATACAAAACTCTGCTGCCTGTGTCTTATCCTGCACCATCCCGTTACCCTATCACCCCTCTACTCGCTGACCTACATTGACTTCCAGTCAAGCAATATCTTGACCCTTCACCCTTCCTCTTTCTTTACATTCATCCAGCCCCACAACCCTCAGAGATATCTGCGCTCCTCTAACTGTACCTTCTTCTGTACATCCCACTAGCTGCCTCGCGACCTCATTTTCCTTCTTTAAGAAAATCTTTAAAACCTCTTTGACTAGGTTTTAGGTCATCTGAGCTAGATCTCCTTATGTGGCTCGGTGTCATTTTTATAATGGTTTAGTGAAGTGCCATGGACATTTTATGACTTTAAAGGCACAATATAAATGTAAGATGTTGTTGTAAACATTTACACCTTATGCAATTGGTGGCACGGTAGCACAGTGGTTAGCCTTGTTTCTTCACAGCGCCAGGGGCCCAGGTTCGATTCCCGGCGAGGGTCACTGTCTGTGCGGAGTCAGCACTTTCTCCCCGTGTCTGCGTGAGTTTCCTCCGGGTGCTCCAATTTCCTCCCACAAGTCCCAAAGACGTGCATGTTCGGTGAATTGGATATTCTGAATTCTCCCTCAATCCTCCGAATAGGCGCCGGAATGTGGCGACTTGGGGATTTTCACAGTAACTTCATTGCAGTGTTAATGTAAGCCTACTTGTGACAATAATAAAGATTATTAATATCATTTTTGTCATTGGGTGTAACTTGGATATTAATGGTGATGAGCTAAATAAAATTTGATGGACAAGAGAACTGTCCTGAAAAAATAATGTTATAATTGTGGAGTGTTGCTAAATGATTAATTAGTAGATTTTTCAAGCTAATTGTTCAAAAAAATGTTTTTCAGAATAGTTAAGCTTCTAAATTCACCTCTTGTATAAGCCCCAATCTTTAATTTGCTCAATCTAAAACTTTTTAAGAGCAATTCTATGTTACTGATTTTTGATTCCTGTTTGCAGCAGTCTGTGAAAATCCTTTAATGTAATTTGCTGATTGGGGAGCTTGATGACACCATTCCAGCTTCACACTATGAATGGCCATAAACTATGCTACAATCATTTGCAGCATTATCGCACGCCAATAGGAGTGACATTCTTGGCATAGAGACCATGAGATCAGCAATGAGCACCCTTGCTTCACTGCTGACCCCAAACTCCACCCATCATATCTGCAGCAACCCCAGTAGTCAAATATTTCTTTCTTTAATTTATCATTCAAAACAGCTTGCATTTGTAAAGCAGTTTTAGTGTAAAAGTGTCCCTCTGCACATCATGTGGGTATGCAGAAAATAGATAGTGAGCTGGGAAAGGCGACCTAAAGATCTTGAGGGGGTATTTAAAGGAAGGTAATAATTTGGGGAGGCAGACAATTTGAGGGAGGGAATTATGACGAGTAGAACCAAGGCACTGAAAGGTCTGCCATCATTGGTGGGGTGACAGGAGAGGGGAAGAGCTGGGTCGGAGGGGGATGTTGGTGGCGGTGCGCAACAGGCGCAAAGCAACAGGCGCAAAGCACCAAAGAGTTGGGAAAGGTTGTAGATAGTGCATAGGACTAGTCAATGGTAGACTTTAAGTTTAAGGATGCTAATTTTAAAACTTTGGGCGAGCCAATTAAGGTCAATGAGGGCAGGACTTGGTATGGGACAGGGTATGTGCAGTGAGGTCTTAGCGCTCCGCAGAAGAATCTTACAGGCTCACAACACAACTTTGTTTCTCTCCCAACCGATGCTGCCAGACCTGCTGACATTTTCCAGTATTTTCTATTTTTATTTGAGGTTCTAGAATCGTTAGAGTTTATGGAGGATGGGAGGCCAGCAAGGAGGATGTTGAAGTAGTTGAGTCTTGGGATGACAAAAGCGTAGGAGCTACAGCAAAAGACCTGGTTAATGAATGGAGGAGGGCACTGTTGCAGAGGAAGAAATGAACAGTTTTAGTGGAAATGTGGAGCCCAAAACTGATTTAAGGGTTAAACAGGCTGTCAGGACTTCAATCGGACTGGGCACGAGGAGCAAACATCACCAGCACCTGTTTACGATGTTTAGCTTGCTCATGTTTTGACTTATATGTTTCTTATACTTTCTGTTGAACCGGCATGACACAACCACCCACTATTTCCCATGCAGAGTGGGCAGTGTTAACCAAAGCAGATGATCCTCAGAACCATGACTCGAGTGGCTTAACTTTTTCATTGCCAGGTCACATTCAAAATGAACCCTTCAAAATGTTGATTCTGCTTTCAGAGAAAAAGAGCTTCCCTCTTACAATAGCTTCTTGCTACAGCTATTTTTGAAATAATTGCCGACCTTTTGACTGATCCAACTGTTCCATTTCTGATCGATAGAGATCTTATAATCCTCAACAGAGTGGGCAAAGGTTGAGCCCTTTAATGGAGCCTACTCTTACTAATGCATGAATGGGGGAAGGGCGGTGGGGGGGGGGGGGGGGGGAGGGCGGTTAGGTCTCATTCACTGCTAATTCTAATTAATATTTCACAAATTCAAAGAAATCAATTTGCATTATAGTTAAATCCTGATAAAAGCAGAGCTACTTTGCTAATAAATGTTATGCTCGGAATATGTATAATCTTCCAAACGCCAAGAATGAATAGAAAAATGATTTTTTTAAAAACAGGCAATTATTAAATACTTGAATAACAATCACTTAATTATCCATTCTGTGACACAGCCAAAACAAAAAGAACCGAAAATGTGGGACAAAAAAAAATCAGATTTAAATAGAAGCAATTAATTTACATGTCTATCTTCAAGTGTTGAAATTGATCATTTTATGTGCTCCGACTCTTAGAACAAGGGTAGTATTTTCTGCCCAGTTTGAGATTTTGTACCTAATTGGCTTTCTTGGATCATATTAGGAGGGAATGGGAATTGGATGATACAGTCTGTTTAGAATTATAATATAATAATCTTCATTGTCACAAGTAGGCTCACCTTAACACTACAATGAAGTTGTGAAAAGCCCCTAGTGGCCACATTTCGGTGCTTGTTCGGGTACACAGAGGGAGAATTCAGAATGTCCAAATTACCTAACAGCATGCCTTTCGGGACTTTTGGGACGAAACTGCAGCACCCGGAGGAAACCCACGCAGGCACTGGGAGAACGTGTAGACTCCGCACAGACAGTGACTCAAGCCGGGAATCGAACCTGGAACCCTGGAGCTGTGAAGCAACAGTAACTTCATTGCAGTGTTAATGTAAGCCTACTTGTGACGATAAAGATTATTAAAAAACTAACATTTTGACCAGGCTTTTGATAGCCTGTCTTAAAGTCTCGGTGTTATATTGTGTTGTCTGATCATGTGAAAATCCTTTGTGTCTATTAAGATGTTAAAGACGCTATATAAATTAAATTGTTCCTGCTCTCGGTAGATTTAATTTGGAGCCACGACTAGTTGGGCAGGTTACCCTAGCTATTGTATTCCAAGTACATTGTGAATGTCACAGAAAGATTTCCTGTATTTGCTATTTCGAGCAAAATCATTAAAGCATTCTAACACAAGAGTTTACACTGCACTAGAAATAAGAATGAAACGGAATTTTTGTTGGTACCTATATAATATTGCTTGAAAATACAAACCAGAGAAGCTTCAATTGCATCAAACTCGTGTTACATGTAACTTTGATCCAGAGCAGATTCTATGCCTTTCAATTTATGAACCTATTCTACTGTCAAGGATAAGCCATTTCCCTTCCCAATCATATCACTTTCCCCCTGGATTGATCCATGTTAGCATGTATAATGGAAGCTGGGAATTTTGATTGATTTCTCACATAGGGATCAATGGCTGCTGATGACAGCGTGCCATTTAGGATAAGGATATTATTGCAATTGTATCGCACAAAAAGAAACCTGTTTACCATTAGTAACATTCTTCAATAGATAAAATATAGTACAATTGCTTAGGACATCACAAAATGCACCAAATGCCAGTGAATGAGTGCCGTAATCAGGAACAATCCCTCCCAAAACCATGACCCCCATCACCTAGATGGACAAGGGTATCAGGCACATGGGTACACCACCACATCGAAGTTCACACATCATCGCAATTTGAACCTATATTGTCTGTTCCTTCATGAGTGCTGGATCAAAATCATACACCATTCCTACCTGGCAGCAATGTGCAAGCAACTTTGTTACATGAACCACATTGGTTTAAGAAGAAGGCTTGCCACCACTTTCCCAGAACCATTCTAGAGATGGACAATTAATGTAGGCCTTGCCCTGAATGAGAAATACTTGTGGAATTCCTAGTAATTGCTAATCAGACTGTCCAGGAGAACTCAGAAGACTTTTCAAATGCCAATATATTCAAAGCATTCTTTTCTAAATTAGTCCAAAGAACGTATGGTGTGAATCGTTGACTATATGCCCTTTTATCTAAACGCTTGTGCATTAATCACCCAATTATGACCTATGACAAAAGCATGAGAAAGTGTCTCTATTCAATTTGTGAAAGATTCAGTAAGGTGACACATTGGTTTTTGTCAGTCACTAAGTGCTGAGGGATTTCCTATTAGATGCCTTACTGCCAGTTATCAAACAAAAGGCTTTATTTTTGAAGTTCAGTCCATTGGTTTCCAAAGGTTGCTCTGACAGCAAGTGATTTAAGACCAATGGGTTCCCCATTGCTTTGTAGCAGCAAGTTGAAAGGTGTTTTTCTGATACATAAGTTCAGTGAACCGAGAGTCATGTGTACATTCCTTTACTTGGTATTCTCCGTAACTGACTATTATTTTCAACTGAAAGATTTTGCTGCTATCCCCAAATCCTGAGGAAATTACAGTGAACATTTCTGGAATCACATACTGAAATGTCCACAGGGGTGACAGTGAGTCTTCTGTAGAAACCATGATGTTGTTGATCCACAAATAAGAATATATTTTTCTTTCAAAATTAATTCTCAGAATGTACGCACTGCTGATCTATGACTAGCTGCCACTGTAGAGAGCAAATATGAATCAACCACATTGGTGTGGGAGTGAAGTTACACATTGGTCAGACTGGGTAAGTTCAAGAGGTTTCCCTCCCTTAAGGATATTAGTAAATCAGTTGGGTTTTTACGTCAATTCAACAGCTTCACTGTCACCTTTTCTATTGGTTTTTAATTCTTTTTTCTAGATTTTATACAATAAATTCAAATTTTAATCTACCATGGTGGGATTGAATTTACTTTCTCTGGATTACTGATCTTGTAATATGACACATAGAAGCACTACTTAGGTATTTTTACTTCTCAGATGGCTCAATGGGTGAAAATGTTGTTCAGTGTTAATTCAGCCATAACGATTCAGCAGGTCCCCAGTTTGATGTCTGCTTAGTTATTTGGCCTCAGACTCTGACAGTAAGGGCACTAAGATTCACCACAGCCTTCTCTAAGAAGGGAAGAGAAAAAGTTAAATAAGGTCCCTGGCTTTGATTGCTGAGGAGCGATCCCTGCTGGAAATGCACAAGTATTCCACTCACAGTCATCATGTAGGCCCAGCTATTAAGACTAACTAGGTAGACAACATACTGGAGGGCAGCTAGAATGTTTTTCTATTTTTTCAAGGGATATGGGTGTTACTGGCTGGGCCAGCATTTATTTCCCATCCCTAATTGCCCTTGAACTGAGCGCAGTTAAGAGTCACATGAAGGCCAGACAAGGTAAGGATGGCAGATTTCCGAACGGACATTAGTAAACCAGATGGGTTTTTATGACAAGCTGTAACAAATTCCTGTTTACCATTCGACTTTTAATTCCAGTTTTTAAAAAATACAAATTTCAACATCTGTCATGGTGGGTGTGGTGTCACCAGGGGCTGTGTCCTGGAAAACAGTGTTTTTCTCGTAAGATTCTCCAGTTTCTTGACAGAGTTTCTCCCATCAAGATTCCCACAGGAACTCAACCCGGAGGTCATATGACAGACTGATGGAAAACCCCTATCAGGGATCAGTGGAACGAGGATCAGCTTTGTAGCCATTCTAGATTATCTAAGCAGTAATCTGACTATCACTGTTATGTACTGTGATGAGTTTTCTCTGCAAAATGGATTAGCCGTCAAGGTTTCAATAGGGATATACTGTGGGTTAAGTTCGGCTCAAAGAAGGGCTAGATGTTTATTTCCTTTCTTTTCTCTTTTGCTGAGTATCTGAAAATCTTTGAATAAGCATTTATTTTTTGATATTTGGACAACTGTGTGAGTTATTGAATGAATGAATTCCACCCCACCTATCGCAATCCCCAGCCCCTTGCGACATCACATGGAAGTCAAAGCTGGGTCCCCGGAGTATTACCATGGGTCTCGGGATTACTAGTCCAGTGACAATACCACTGTGCAATTGTCTCACTGTACCCCATGTGGAATCAGAGCTTCAGTACAAGGGTAAAGGAATTGGGATAAAAATGTCTTCTCTTTTTTTCCCCTTTTCTCATTTAAGAGTTGAAATGGTTTTAATACAATGCATTTCAAAACTATTATTGCCCATACTGTACGGTAGGGTGCACTTTTATGTATCAAAGAATGGAAATTGGAAGATGATCTCAGAACACTAAAAATACCCCATTGATCTCCGATTTGGATCTGATGAACTATTTAAAATTTCAGGTCACCAAAGTTCAGGAAGGAGTTTTAAATTTTTAATTTGTTGTAATAAATTTCCAGAAGAAGAATCATTGGAAGGTGAACTACCAAAAGCAGAGACAGCAGTTTTCATCATTGGCACGGTGTACGGTGATTAATGTTTCTTATTTTTACTTCCAGATTAATCAAAGGGAGGGTGGGTAGCATAAATTTTTCGAATGCACAACGGAATTCTCAGAAAGGAGAGGTCTGTAAGCTTATGGTGAAAAAAACAGGAGAGTGGAATAATAGGATAGCGCTTTCAAAGTGCCGATGCGGGCACAATGGGCAAATGCCCCTTAAATATGGAAATATCCGATCCGGGACTCTCCCTTTTTGGGGACTAAGTCCCCATGCCCGCTGGAAAACGGGCGAAAATCACTCCGGACGTTTTCCTCGAAAGTCCGGGGTGATTCTCCGTTTTATCAGGGGGCTAGCAGACCACCGGCATGCGTCCTGCGGCTCTGGATGCCGGCAGGGCCCTGCTGCCAAGACCGCGCGGCCGCGCATGGGCATGGTGGCCACAAACTGGTCCTCATATGCGCGCGGTGGCCCACCTAGGCGCGGGCACCACCGACATGGAGCCACACAGCGGGCCCACGCGGAGTAAGGTTGGTCCCCCCCAGATCGCCATGGCCCGCCGATCGGTGGCCCCCGATCGCGGGCCTACCACCGTTGAGGTGCCGCGGTGAAAGGTGGATCCCTTTCCTTTTTTAAAGAACCTGTCTGATTTTTATCCCATTCACGTAACCCAATTACACTTGTGGTGAAGATGGAAATTTACCCTTCCCTTCAAACAGATGTTTACTTGGATAGTTGTAATAAGGCTGCTTCTCCCACTGAGGCAAAACTAAACACAATTAGCTCTAGAACAGGAAGATTAACTGTCATGATAGGGAAATATTCGGAACTTGGGACCAGAAATGAGGGCCAAGATATAGCAGACAATTTAAGGGATAAACAGACTGAGAGAAAAGACTGCTTGGAGCAGAGTCAGAGGGAGATGCCCACAACCTGAGTTATCTTGTCCCATTCAGACTTCACCTCGTTAGTGGGAATACACAGGATGCCCCGGTTCAGCCAGGAATATCCGCTCAAGATTCATTGTCGTTCGGGACAATCTTGTTTGAACAGCCAGCAGCCCATCACAGAGTCCGATGACCTATCTGTCCATCCATGGAAGGTTAGTTGTATATGAATGGTATGGCTCTATTCTTTTGGAGAAGCGGGAGTGGGAAATCAGACAGCCAAGATAACGATATAGGATTCAAGTCTGGCCATCTTAGGGGAGAACCTTTGTTTGAGGGGCTGGGCAGAGCTTAGAGAGCGGGAGAGAAATAATGCTGTTTTGAACAGTTACAGGCAGAAAGCTGTCGAAATTGACTATTGAGGTCATGAAAGTTGCTACCGAGGCAGGCTTTGGAAAAGGGTTCTGAACGGGCGGGATTCTCCAAAAACTGGCGCGATGTCCGGGACCCGGCGCCAAAAACGGCGCGGATCACTCCGGCGTCGGGCCCCCCCCCAAACAACGGAAATTCTCCGGCCCCGAATGGGCTAGCAGCGGCGTGACGCCATTCGCGATGGCATCACCCGACACGGACGGTGACGCCGTGTGGCGTCATTGACGCCATGTGGCATCGATGCCGCATGGCGTGACGGCTCAAAACACGCACCCCCCCCCCCACCCCGGAAGACTCGACAGGATGGTCGCCCGCCGCGCAGCCCCGAGGTTCCAGGACCGTGACATTGAGGCGCTCCTGGACGCAGTGGAGGAGAAGAGGGAATCCCTGTACCTCGGACACGGCCGCAGGGTCGCCCCACGCCTCAGCCGGCGTCTGTGGAGGGAGGTGGCAGAGGCCATCAGCGTTGTAGCTCTGACACCACGGACAAGCACCCAGTGCCACAAGAAGGTGAACAACCTCGTCAGGGCAGCCAGGGTGAGACCCCCCACCCCCCTCCCTGCCCGATGTGCGGCACCCCCCCAGGTGAAACCAACCCTAACCCTAACCTCTGCATTATATGCTCAACCACTGGCGTGTATTCATATACCTGTCTAACACCGTTGCCCTTTACCCCTGCCACCCACCCACCCCCCACAGGAGAAGCACGCACACAACAACAGGGAGCATGAGAGGACTGGAGGGGGCCCAGCTGATGAGAGGCCACTCACCGTACATGAGGAAAGGGCCCTGGAACTGGCTGGCGGACCTGAGGACCGGGCGGTGGCCGATGCAGAGGTCGGAGGCCCACCAGCAAGTGAGCCACCGACAGCCCGTCCCCATATCCCCTCTCCCCCAAATCCCCCCTCCCCCATATTCCCCCTCCCCCATATCCCGCCTCCCCCATGTCCCCCGTATCCCCCCTCCCCATATCCCACATATTCCCCTTCCCCATATCCCCCTCCCCATATCCCCCTCCCCATATCCCCACACCCCCCTTCCCCATATCCCCCATATTCCCCACATCCCCCTTCCCCATAACCCCTTCCCCCATATACCCCATATCCCCCTCCCCCATATCCCCCTCCTCCATATCCCCCCTCCCCATATCCCCCCTCCCCATATCCTCCACATCCCCTTCCCCATATCCCCCATATTCCCCACATCCCCTTCCCCATAACCCCTTCCCCCATATCCCCCATATTCCCCCTCCCCATATCCCCCTCCCCATATCTCCCATATCCCCCTCCCATATCCCCCGTATCCCTCCTCCCCCATATCCCCCAAATCCCCCCTCCCCCATATCTCCCATATCCCGCTCCCTCATATCCCCAGTATCCCCCCTCCCCCATATGCCCCACATCCCCCTTCCCCCATATCCCCCTTCCCCCATATCTCCCCTCCCATATCCCCCTCCCCATATCACCTGATCACCGCCTGCATGTCGAACCATGCATGCTTCATTGTGTATCGCAGGAGCAAACGTCGAGGCACCCATCCCCGCAGATGTCGACCGCCCGCAGGATGTCCCAGGGCGACCACGGGGTACGAAGAGACCCGGACCCTCTGTCACGCGACGCCCGCACGATGCCCCAGGGTGACCACGGGAGACGGAGAGACCTGGAGCAATAGGGAGACGACGCCTCCGTCTTGTGCGGTTGCGGCGATGCAGGCGTGTGCCACCCAGCGACGAGCGGGGCAGCCACAGGCCCCCGTCGCAGCCGAGCCACGAAACCACTACCCAGGACACCACTACCCAGGACACCCCTACCCAGGACACCCCTACCCACGACACCCCTACCCAGGACACCCTTACCAACGACACCACTACCCAGGACAGCCCTATCCAGGACACCCCTATCCACGACACCCCTACCCAGGACACCCTTACCCAGGACACCCCTACCCAGGACACCCCTACCCAGGACACCCCTACCCAGGAGACCCCTACCCAGGAAACCGAAATACAGGACAGTGACACAGAGTGGATGGGTGGAGACGAACCGCCACCCCAAAGTACCATGGACTCAGATTTGGACGATGCGCACCACACAACGCCACTGCTGTCACCAACACCCTCCACCATCGCAGAAACACTCACCTCGGTTGGGCACTTTAGTGATGAGGCGTCTGGTACACTCACTGGTGCGCACAACACAGCCGTCCCGGTACAGCAGGTGGAGGTAGGAGCAGCAGAGGGGCCGGGCGGTCGGAGGGCATCCTGGCGCAAGCGAATATCTGCTGCCCAGATGGATCCCGGGTTCCTGGAGTTACCACACCCACCCATAGCCCCGATGCAACCACCGAACCTGGGACGAGCGAAGAGGGTGACGGGCGGCTTGCAGCGGCTGCAGTCGCAGGTGGAGGAGTCCACCCACGTCCAGGAGCTGGGAGTGGTGCCGGTCATGCGTGCCACCCAGGCCGACACCGCATGGGTGTCGTCCGCGGTGGAGGCAATGGGTGCGACGGTGTCAGACATGGGGAGCAGTATGCGAGGCCTGGGGCTTTCCGTGCAGGCGGCGTCTGTGGCCCAAGACATGGCTGCCCTCTCACAGGAGGCCATGAGCCAGCGCCAGCGGCAGATGGCAGAGGCACTCAATGCCGTGGCCCAGTCTCAGCAGGCAATGGTCCAATCCCTGCAGGCCATGGCCCAGTCTCAGCAGGCCATCGCTGAGGGCATCAGCGCCATTGCCCATGTGCTAGCCGGCGTCGCACAGTCACAGACAGGGATGGCCACCTCCCTGAGCTCCATGGCTGCAAACCTGCAGACCCTTATCGATATCAGCACGGGCCTCCAGGACTGGCAGCACTAGGTGTCGGAGGGGCGTCGGATGGCCGGTCCGTTCGCACCCCCGACCCATGTAGAGGCCTGGGGGCCATTGGGCACCCCGAGGGAGGAAGAGTTGCTGGCGCCCGTCCCTGGTCCCCCTGTAGGGGAGGTCCAGGAACACTGCAGCACCTCGGACTCACCCCCCCTTCCGTCCCAGGTGCATCGGGTGGGCAACGGGCAGGACAGGCTGGCAGCTCGCCATCCCAGTCGCCCGGGCCGCACGATGGCTCTGCCATCAAGGCCAGGACACCCCAGGAAACGGCCGCCAAAGGGATCCCGAGTCAGAGGGCAGGAATCGCAGGGGTCCACCTCCAGTTCTGCTGTACAGTCTGGGGAAGCACCTAGGTGTAGTCAAAGGGCCCGTAAGGCCAAACAATTAGACACTGAGTAAGTTGGCACGTGTGCAGGGCACAGATTAGTTTTCGGGGCTAGGGCACGTGTATGCACTGTTTGTTATTAAAATCATTTTAACACCTACAGAAGCTGCCTTTGTGCTCTGTCCGAAGCGTGCGGGGGTGTCATGCACAATGAGCGCCAGTGTGCATGTGAGGGGTGATCTTACGTCGGCCTCAGGTGAGTCTGCCCCCTTCCCCCTGGGCCGCCATCAACATCCCCCGGGCAGAGGATGGGACCGTGCGCTGCAGTGTCACAGCCGCATGCAGGGATGGTCCGGGTGGATGGTGGTATTATGGCCATGGGTCAGACATCGTACAATGATGTGGAGCCAGGAGCTCATTGCAGAGCGGGTTGTCATCATCCTCCATGGCCTGCAATAGACACGCTTCCACCGGCGCCCATGAGAGCCCGGCCGTCGTGCCGCAGGTGGATCTGCAGTGGAGGGGTGGTGTGCATGTGAGTGGGGTGGGTGTGGTTGGGGGGAGTGGGTGAGGGTGCTGGGTGGGTGGCTGGGTGGAGGGGGTGAGGGTGTTTGGGTGTTGCCATGGTGTGCGGTATGTGGCCATACTCGCCGATTCCCACGCCCCCTAGTCAGTGAAGCGGGCGGCTATCAGCCTGTCCCTTGCCCGCTGGCCCGGCCGGTAACGGTGGACAGCCACCCGCCCGTGTCTAGCCCGTCTGCCCTGACCATTGCCCCCATCCCCTTCATCTGGGGAGGACTGCGCCTCTTCCTGCTGCTCCTCCACTCCGCCCTCCTCTGCCTGCGGAACATCGCCCCTCTGCTGGGTTATGTTGTGCAGGACGCAGCACACCACAATGATGCGGCCGACCCTATCTGACGGATACTGGAGGGCACCCCCAGAGAGGTCCAGGCACCTGAAACGATTTTGAGCACGCCAAAGCACCTCTCTATCCACCCCTTTTCACTGCATGGGCATCATTGTAGCTGTTCTCTGCGTTATTCTGTGGCCTCCGTATAGGTGTCATCAGTCACGACCGCAACGGGTAACCCCTGTCGCCCAGCAACCAGCCCCTCGCCGGGGTGGCGTCCCTCGTACATCCCGGGGATGTAAGACCGCGACAACACGTATAAGTCATGTACACTTCCCGGGAACCGGGCGCAGACGTGCAGGATAATCATGCAGTGATCGCAGACCACCTGGATGTTCATGGAATAGGTTCCCTTCCTATTGGTGAACACGGCCCTGTTATCCGCAGGTGGCCGCACGGCGACGTGCATCCCATCAATCGCGCCCTGGACCATGGGAAAACCCGGCCATGGCAGAGAAGCTCACAGCCCGGGCATCCTGGCTGTCCCGGTCCACAGGGAAGCGGATGTAGCGGTGCGCCATGGCATATAGGGCATCTGTCACTGCCCGGATGCACCGGTGCACCGATGTCTGCGAGATGCCGGACAGGTCCCCACCTGGCGTCTGGAATGACCCCGTGGCATAAAGGTTCAGGGCCACCGTAACCTTGACAGACACGGGGAGAGGGCCCCCCCCAGTGCCACGCGGTGCCAGGTGTGCCAGCATGTGGCAGATGTGTGCCACGGTTTCCCGGCTCATCCGGAGTCTCCTCCTGCATTCCCGGTCCGTGAGGTCCTGGTACGACAGCCGGGGCCGGTACACACGGGGCCTCCTCGGGAGTCTCCGTTGCCGTGGTGCCGCGACGTCCTCCTCCCCCTCCTCATGTTCCTCCTCCACTAACTCCTGCCCCTGCTCCTCATCCTTGTCCTGTCGGGTGGGTGTCCCTCCAGCCTGGGCAGCTGCCGCCTGCCCCTCTGTGGCATGCTCCTCTGCGGCAACCTGCGCCGCCTCTCTGGCTCATATTCTCCAGGCCTCCTCCTCCTCCTCCAGGGCACCATGGAGAATAGCGGCTGCCGCCACGGCGGCCAACATCGCTGGCTGATCAGAAAACATGACGGCCTGCGGGGGTGGGGGGGGAAATGACACCATGTCATCATTGCTCGTACCCCCCCTTCCCCCAGCCAGGTGGCATGGGCTGCATGGGTGCGACTGTTGGAGGATAGCACCTGGCCAGGCGGACAAACGCCCTTGCCCTCGCACCCTCCGTCCCCGGCACCCACTCCCCCGACCCCGGCACTCACCCCTCCGTCCCCGGCACTCATCCCACTACCCGGCACTCATCCCCACTACCCGGCACTCATCCCCCCCGTACCCGGCACTCATCCTGCCCTCCTCCGGCACTCATCCCCCCCTCCTCGGCACTCATCCCCCCGTACCTGGCACTCACCCCCCCGTAACTGGCACTCATCACCCCGTACCCGCACTCACCCCCCCCCTCCACGGCACTCATCCCCCCGGACCCGGCACTCATCCCACGCTCTCCGGCACTCACCCCACCCCGTACCCGGCACTCACCCCCCTCCCCGGCACTCATCCCCCCATACCCGGCACTCACTCCCCCGCACCTGGCACTCATCCCCCCCATCCACGGCACTCATACCCCCATACCCGGCACTCACCCCCACCATACCCGGCACTCATCCCCCTCTCTCCGGCACTCACCACCCCATACACGGCACTCACCCCCCCCTCCCCGGCACTCATCCCCCCGTACCCGGCACTCACTCCCCCCATCCCTGGCACTCATCCCCCTGTACCCGGCACTCATCCCCCCGTCCCCGACACTCATCCCCTGTACCCGGCACTCATCCCCGCGTCCCCGACACTCATCCCCCTGTACCCGGCACTCATCCCCCCGTCCCCGACACTCATCCCCTGTACCCGGCACTCATCCCCCCGTCCCCGACACTCATCCCCCTGTACCCGGCACTCACCCCCCCTGTACCCGGCACTCATCCCCCCCGTCCCCAGCACTCACCCCCCCTACCCGGCACTCATCCCCCTGTACCCGGCACTCACCCCCCCCTACCCGGCACTCATCCCCCCCCCGTCCCTCTCGCCACCACTCATCCCCCCGTACCCGGCACTCACTCCCCCCATCCCTGGCACTCATCCCCCTGTACCCGGCACTCATCCCCCCGTCCCCGACACTCATCCCCCTGTACCCGGCACTCATCCCCCCGTCCCCGACACTCATCCCCCTGTACCCGGCACTCACCCCCCCCTGTACCCGGCACTCATCCCCCGTCCCCGACACTCATCCCCCTGTACCCGGCACTCACCCCCCCCCTGTACCCGGCACTCATCCCCCCCGTCCCCAGCACTCACCCCCCCTACCCGGCACTCATCCCCCTGTACCCGGCACTCACCCCCCCTACCCGGCACTCATCCCCCACCCCCCGTCCCCCTCGCCGCCACTCATCCCTCCGTACCCGGCACTCCCCCGAAGTCTACTTCACCCCACCCCCCTCCGCCGCACACACACGCACACACACCTCTCTCCCACACACACAGACTGCGGCCCCGCCATCACCTCTCCTGCGGCCACCCCCCCAGGCCGTGACCTACCTCCACGCTGGACGGCGTCAACCATCAGCACTGGTTGACGCCGTTAAAAAGGTGTTTTGATTTACGCCGACGTGACCCGTGGTTACGTCGGCTGGACTTCGGCCCATCCGGCTGGGAGAGTATGGGCAGCCCCGGAGTCCATTGTCTCCCGCCCGCCCCTGCCATTCTCCAAGGCGGGCGGCGCGATTGACACCCTGCCGACTTTTCACCCTTCGGAGAATTTGGCGGGCGGCGGGGGCGGGATTCACGCCAGCCTCCGGCGATTCTCCGACCCGGCGTGGGGTCAGAGAATCCCGCCCAAAGTCCCTAACAGGAGAAAATTGTTTCATAAGTGTATGTGTTGCCTTGGCCTGTGGGTACAAGCAGCATGAGAGTGGCATAGTTTTTTAAAGTGATGTTTAATGAGAACTAGTGTGTTAAGGTTAATAAACTGCATATAATTTGTTAGCGTTGAGTTGAATTAAAAGTTTAAATATTGTTCTTTTGAAATAAGTAAAGTTTGTTCATAAAATAATCAAGCTGTACTTCTCATATTATCACTCCCAGAATGAATCGATCTTTCCGCACTGTTCTGCTGGTTCTGGTCCAGTCTCTTAGCCACTGTTGAGAGCTGACCAGGCATCCATAACAATGCCTTCTTGGACAAAATTATCCACAGGACTAGTGTTTGGATTTTTCTTACATTTTAAGCAGTAAAATTGAGGACTAATCTCAGCGAAACTGCTCCTGGTTACTGTGCATCGAAAAGGTGTTAGCTGCTCCAGCTTTACAAACTCAAAACTGCAGTCCTGTTTAAGGAGAGTTGGATTTCCCAGACCAGCAGGGACAATCTTCAAATGAGTGGCGTAATAGGACTTGATACTGCAAAACAGCACAAACTTTCAGCACCTGTCTAGTGGAAAACCGTGTCAAATACAAATCATTCCACTGACCATGGTGCCCAACTTTATGCTGCTTTAGTCCCTTATCTGAAGACAATCTGCAACCAGTCATGAAGTTCTCAACTGTTCAGCACTGAGTCTCAGATGACCATGTGGAACAGCAGCCCGAACACTACCCGGGCTGCTCAATAGGGAACCAGCCATAATTGCAGAGAGTTGAGTGGCCAAGCGAGCTTCCGATGTCAGCGAGCTGTACCACCCTCCGAGAAAACAAATTCTCACCCTAGCATTGAAGGGATAGGGCTACGTTTGTAGTTGTGGACAAAGGAAACCACCATTATTAGGGTTTTGAAGAAACTCAGTGGAAAGTTTTATTTAAATGGTTAAGCTGCCAAAGAAAATAAAGTTTTGCATTTTGATTCCAAGTTGCAGTGTTCCCCCGCCAACAATCACCCTGTCCATTAAAATGAAATGAGGGATAATGCAATCTATTAAGACTTGACACACAAAAAAATGTAAAGGTGTGCAGCACTGTGGTGTGCCATTTCCAGGATTTGTCATCTGACCCAGTCTGCTGATTAGTTATGAGATGGACTAATTGACAAATTTTAAATTCAATTATATTTAATTGCAATGAGGCAGAATCCAGATGATGAACACCATAGGTTTTGGACCTCGAAAGAAACAGGTATTGTTAACAATACTGCATATGTGTAAGAACAAGTAAGTGGTGGGGTGGGATAAAGTGTGTGTGGGGGGGCGGGGGGGGGGGGGGGGGGGGGGTGGGGGGAGGTGGTGGGGGGGGGGGTCAGTCTGAGTATGTCATTGAGCGATGGGAAGCCCACTGAAATGTGCAGTTGATTGAATGGGAATGTTGTGTGTGTGCAAGAGAGAAGGAGCATTGTGAGTGGCTGAATGAAAGAGCACCATGTGTAAGATTGAATGATAGGATTTCTGTGTGTGAGGAGTGAATAGAGTTAGTGAGTAAGTGAATGCATGGGACATATGCGTGTGTTTTAGTGTTTCTGTGCAGGAGAGAATGGGAGCCCATTTCTGTGTTTGATTGGCCGAATGAGTTTGTTATGTGTTTGTGCATGTGGATAAATTTTGGTGGGAAAAATTGGATATTATTTGAAAATGAAAATCGCTTATTGTCACAAGTAGGCTTCAAATGAAGTTACTGTGAAAAGCCCCGAGTCGGCACATTCCGGCGCCTGTTCGGGGAGGCTGGTACGGGAATTGAACCCGCACTGCTGGCCTGCCATGGTCTGCTTTAAAAGCCAGCTATTTAGCCCTGTGCTAAACCAGCCCCTATTTACTTATTGTACTGAGGACGAGGAGTGCTTATTTATTATCTGACCTCAAAACCTCTAAAGCCTCATACCTCAGACAATAACACTATATTGATTGTGGTATGAGTGTGATATAATTATTTATTTGATTACTAACTTCTATACCAAAAGACTGTGGAACTATGCTATATTTGAACTATTAGTGAGGTAAAACCCAATTCTATGCTGCTGATTCTCTCGAATGGGAAAGTGGTGTTCCTAGTCATTGTTTGATACATAGTGGTTAGTTTACAGGATCACCGTAATGTAGTCCTTGAATGTTCAGTGCTACATAGCTACAGAAGGTGTAAGACTGCAATCACACTCTGATGTGCAAGCGAATGACCCTTTTGGCTGCACAATCCACGTGTTCATATTAAATGCTTTTGAAGGTGTGTTATCACCGGCCTTGGTTTGAAACCTGTACCTGCTGAGGGCCCTGGAGTCTTCTGACCGATGCTACACTGCCAGTCCTGGGTCAGTCTTTGGTCTGTGAAAAAGGAGTTGTGCACACGTGCAGAGAGATCCATTCAATGACGACTAAGCGCAAGTTGAATATTCATGTTAGCACAGAACTGCCGGTCTCAGTGGTTTGTTGCTCGCATGGAAATAAATTTTAAAATGAGCTACAATAGTTGCCAGATGGTGAAGTGAGTCTAATTAACTTGTTAAACTGGCCTGCAGTTATACCTCAGTGTGTGTGAAGTTCAAACTATATGGAGTCATGTTGTCAAGGTTTTATCAGTCCTCTTGCCTTAGTGCACTACTGGTGACCTCACACCTAAGTTACACCACACTATATGCATTGATATGGAGTCCAAACCATTTTACATCTATGCAAACTCTTAAGAGAAGTTATATTTATAAAGTCATACTGTATTGGCGATACATGAACCACTTTGCTACCCTCACTTCCCCTCTCTGTGGCTTTGTAGGTGAATGCACCATCTGATGGATTACTTGGCCTATCAGCAGTCACTCTCAAAATGCAAACAAAATAATGGCCACTTCAGAAAGATATTGGAAAGTGTTTGTAATTTGTGCGACAGGAACCCAGCAAGACATCAGATATGCCCAGGGGAGGAAGAGAGAAAATGAGGAAGAAAGCATTAAAAAAAAAAGAAACCTTGATCCCACCACGCCATATTTCTGCTTCACACCGCCGGTAGGATGCTCCTTTACGCTGGCCGGTCAATGAGTTTTCTCATTGTGGGTGTGGGGCAGCCCCATTCCGCTGGGAAACCCCCGGGCTGACGGCAAAACTGAGCATCCCGCTGGCCGAGAATCCAGCCCCTTACTTTTGTTTAGATGTCATTAAGTGTTACACTCTGCTCCTTGTAACATTTTGAGTTTCTTTCTGTTGTGTGATTTTCAGTTACCTGACAAAAGAGGTATTGATGCACAGTTAAACTATCACCTTAACAGTAAATATGAGATAGTAAGTGTCACAGTTCAATATACTTTCAGAAAATATATAATGATGGTGAACTGTTACTTCCACCACCTTTGTACAAACTACAGACACCATATACAAACCTAATGCACTAGACTGTATGATTATTATCTGTCTCCAACCATGATTTTCAAGGAGCCTGCTGTTTGTTTTACTGAGAAATTATAGCAATTTTTATCTTTTAATCTGTCAGACTGGCTTCTGTATGAAATTAAACTGACAACAGGTGAATTTTATTTTGATTTGACCACACAAAATTTTCAGATTGATAAAGGAGTGTGCATTTCTATATATAGATTGGACAAGGAACACAATGCTCCAGATTTCTGGTCATGGTGAAAGGCTGAAAATCAGGCTGGAATTCCCTGGCCGTTTGCAGGTGTTGGGATTCTCTGGTTCCACCGGCAGTGCACCCCTGCCCATGGGTTTCCCGGCAACATGGGGTGGCTTCAATGGGAATTCCCATCAACAGCGGCGGGAACAGAGAATCCCGCCGCCTGCGAACGGCATGCCACCTCCCACCGCCGGGAAACATGCGACTGGGAGGTCGGATAATCCCACCCCAGAAGTCCTGAAGGAGTATGAAACCTGAGTGCAGGTTAGACCAGAGAGAGCTGGTGAATTTGTTTGGATAGCCAGACTTTGGCGAGGTAAAGTACTCTTTTTGATCTGGTTCCAGACACCTTTATGGGAGGTCAGGTGTCCTTTGCCCTTAGGGGTAAATTAAGTGCCCTTTTGAAGTGTAAAAGTAGCCATAAACATGCGTCAAGAGCTTAAACGCATTACTATGAAACTCATGAACTGTTAATAGACCTGTCAAAACTGTCAGAAGCATCTGTCAAAGGTAGCTGTCAAGCTGTAAAAAGAATTGAAAGAGTTTATTTTAAAAAAAAGACTGCTTGCAATTTTACTCATGTGTTGACATATGCTTGAGGGATTCTATTACTGGATTAGTGCTGCAAGGTTGATTTCACAAACTTCCATTATCTCAGTGGGATGCCTTCCATTTTACAGTTTGATCGACAGCTACAAGTGGTTATAGACTCTTTGATGTGGATGGTCAACAAATTCCAATCCTTGTTATAAGGGATTATGCCCTTTAATACAATAATTGTTGTTAATAGGCTACATTTAATTGAAGGAATGCAAATGCAGTAAATGTTTTTTATGAATGAGTATTTTGTTTTCATTTATGAAGTCTGCAATTTTAATTTAGAACTATATGTGGACGGCATGGTGGCACAATGTTTAGCACTGCTGCCTCACAGCTCCAGGGACCTGGGTTCAATTCCCGCCTCGGGTGCCTATCTGTGCGGAGTTTGTACTTTCTCCTCGTGTCTGCGTGGGTTTCCTCCCACAGTCCAAAGATGTGCAGGTTAGGTGGTTTGGCCATGCTAAATTGTTCCTCAGTGTCCAAAAGGTTAGGTACGGTTACTGGTTTACGAGAATAGGTGGGAAGTTGGGCTTAAGTAGGGTGCTCGTTCCAAGGGCCGGTGCAGACTTGATGGGCCAAATGGCCTTCTTCTGCACTGTAGGGATTACTATGATCACTATCTGATCTCTGCATGGGTCCTGAGGTCTGCCCATGGTGGATACTAGGTGACTTGGCATGATAAGTATGGGAACAAACTGTGGTGGGTGGGTGCATGGGTTGGCATCAGTTGGCACTAAGTTAGAATAGAGTCTATAAAGGGCCATGGGAATACATGAAGGACATAAAGTGGCATGGTTTGGCATTGATTTCTATGGGGGGAGTGAGGGGTGAGGGCTTGAGGGGTATTTAGTTTTAATCTTAATTTGTTATTTTTGGACATAGTACTGGAGCCCCAAGACAGTCCAGCCCATGTTGCCACCTGGCAGCCTCCTCACTTCTTCTGAGTGTAGCCCGTGCCCCAGACTGAAGTCTGGGCAGCCATTTTTAAAGGCCAGGGTCGCAGTGCTGCAATTCCGCCTGACTCAGCGAACCCGATCTGGGAATGAAAATCTGGACCTATGTCTTAAATAATTTCATCGCCTCATCATTACCAGTTATTTTCAGAGGGCTATGCTTGCTTTCACATAGCACATCATTTCTACAGGACACCAAGAGGAGTGATGATGGCTTATTGCTCCAGCAGTTCATTCTTGTTACTAGTGATCAGGCAGATGATAACGATGCAGAATTTTCTGATGTCAATATTGATGCGGGAATAAGTAATACTTGCCCTTCACTGTTCTCTGATGTGTGTTCCTAGTGAATCTCCCTCAGAACTCTGGTTTATTAGATGACAAACAAGAGACAGCTAAAACATTGATGCAAGGTAAGAAATAGCAATAGGTAAGTTTACAGAGAAAATGTGACAGATAGGTCTCACGGTAGTAGCATTATTGAAATAATGCGACAGAAATCCGTGGCAGACAAAATGTTACAGGAGTTAGTGTGACAGTTATAGGAGGTATGCACAAATTAAGATGTTTAATATGCTGCGAGCAGATCTCCTGTGGAAATTCTCATGGTGACTTGGACAATATCCTTTTTTGTAATGATCGTGAAGTTATCAATAAACTGGAAAAATGCTACAGGAGGTAGGAAGCTGTATAAATGCAAGTTCTTCTTGGCTATTATGGACTTGGTAACCATTTTGATGAGCTCTGTTGTTCACTGAAACCTCAGAACGCCCCAGGACTATTGCAACAGCCCGAGCTATTATTCCTGTTCAGAAACCTCAAATTCAACTTTCAAATCAAGATCAACGGAGGCGTTTCATGGCTGAGTGGAGAACTTTTTAGTATCGAAATGCTCTGTCTCTCTAAAAGAGAGAGCAAAATAAAACTTGCTGGACGTGGTGCAGCAGTGTTCCTCCTGTTAAAAAATCAGGGCCATTTTAGGAGTATTCACTTTGTGGCTATGTTGCTGGTCTGGACTAATTATCCGAAGACATGAATTCAAATCGCACCATGGCAGCAAGGGAATTTTAATTAAATTAATTAATTAAATCTGGAGTAAAAAGCTGGTCTCAGTAATGGTGACCATGAAACCACCGAATTGTTGTAAAAGCTCATCTGGTTCACTAATATCATCTAGCGAAGGAAATGTGTCATCTTTACCCTGTCTGGCCTTCATGGGACTCCAGACCCACAGCAATGTGGTTTATTCTTAATTGCTCTTTGAAATGGCCTCGCAAGCCACATAGATGTATTTAAGAAGGCAACGCATTGGCGTCTTCTCAAGGGTAATTGGACCGTAGTAGCGATGTTCCGTTCCAATTTAAAAAAGAGTTTGCCACCCAAGCTTCCCTATCCTGCCCAGTGAAGGGAGAGGAGCAACAGGGATCTCCGACAAAGAAAATGGAGGTGAGGGGAAGTGAATAATAGAGAAACGTCTCTGAGATGAGGCTAGCAGGATGGAATCGTACTGGATGGGAGCATAAATTGGAAATGGGGCTAATGCTGCTGACCAGTTTGTAACCGGTGAATCTCCAAGCTGGGAGTAAGGGCCTCACAAAATTATTCCTTAGGCAACATTAGAATGGATCTCATTTTAAAATTCCATTTTCCTCACAACATTGTGACTGTCCTCTAGTAATTAAGCCATTTGCAATTGTCCTGCATTGTGACACGGTTTATGTCAATGAGGCTACAGGAGTCCAGTTAAGAGCAAGACACAGTCTCCTGAACAAGTGCTTCCTAGCCATCAGTAAATAATTGAAATAGCTGTTAACCAGTTACAGGCCAACAGGAGAATTAGATTATATTAGAAGGGACACTCATCACTGACCCCATCCTTAATTACGGCCTCATAACAGCAAATAAGAAATTCACGCACTCCTTAATTTCATTCTTTCTGCTTTCTGGTCTCAGTATTTAGAAGAGCAGCATTATTTGCCTGAGGCAATTACTCTTACTGAGACACTCAGACTGCTCAGTCTGCAGTCTTTTGTTAAGTAATGGAGACACGCAGAGAGTAAGGCAGCTTAGGGAGCTGAATTTCACCGCCTCTTGCTTTATGCATGCACCTCATTGTAACACAGTAAATGTCTGGCTCCTGAGAACTTCATTATAGTTAGGGTCAACTGTATTGGATTTTCTATAAATTTCTAATGTTGAAAATTACAGTAGCCTGTCTCTGTAACACTCCCTTTGGGAACCATATGAAAGCAGCATTAAAGGGTGGAGAGAGAGATTTGGTATACATTTTCTTTATTAATTTGAGAACCAGAAGCAAGTTGAGGGCCAGAATTTTAGGTTGTTTGGGCAGGGGAGCACCTGATCCAGAAGTACATGAAAGTGCGCAGAAAAACGTCAGGCGCACGTTTTCAAGTCATTGTGCACTCAAGCGATATGTCGGTCGGCGGGCACACGCGAGGGTCAGAAGTGCACCCACCGACAATCAAGCAGGCAATTTATCCCAATAAGGGGCCAATTGACCTCAATTTTATGTGGCCTGTCTGCTGTTACTGTTGGCAGGATGGGCTGATTGGCAATGCGGCCTTTACATTTCAACTGCATCCTTGATCCAACTTGGACGAACTGTCCGGGCTGAAATAAAAATTTTAAAATGTGTCTGGTGATTGAGGTTTGTGCTTACTATGCTGCCTCGACACTCTGTATGGTTTTCCCATCGCATTTTATTTTTTTACAGTTTAACAGCTCGCTGAGATAGCTCTGTGCGGCTGTTCCTCTGAAGGAGCACATTAGAAGCACCAGCCCCACGGATGTCGTGTTGTTCACCCTGGTGTTACACGGATTGCACACGATGCAATTAACTGAACATGTATACACCAAACGAAGGCATTGGTTCAATATAAGATTTATTGAACCATTATCAGTTCTCCTACTTGAGTTCGACTCTCTTGCTAATCTAACTATAGTAACTCAACTAACTAACCAGTCTGCTCTAATCCATGCGGTGGGTGTGATGCTTCCCTGATCTACTCCTGTCTCTCTGAGTGTCGCCTAGGGAAAGAGAAAGAGCATGTTTGCCCTGTCCTTTTATATGGGTAGCCCCCTTGTGGTAGTGTCACCTCTGTGTGTGTCTTGACTGACCATTGGTCGTGACATATCTTATTGACCTATTGGTTGAATGTCTGTGTGTCATGATGTCTCTGGTGCTCCCTGTAGTGTTTATCTAGTCTAAGTGTATTTACATTAACCCCTTGTGTATTTACAGTGTCCTCATGTATCTACATTAACCCCTGGTGTATTTACAGTGATGTATATCACTACAGCGGATGCTCCCTTTTCTCAGCCTCCATGGCAGCTTGAAATGAAATGAAATGAAATGAAATGAAAATCGCTTATTGTCACAAGTAGGCTTCAAATGAAGTTACTGTGAAAAGCCCCTAGTCGCCACATTCCGGCGCCTGTTCGGGGAGGCTGTTACGGGCTGTTACGCTTTGGACCTTTCCAAGTGTGGGTTCCACTCTGGCTGCCGTTAATTGGCCAAGCAGCATGAAATCGGGTCCTAGGGCTGCTCGTGGCTGAAAGAGCGTTTTTCAGCCACCCCCAGGCCCACCTAGTGTACGCTGCTGACGGAAGAATAATGGAGTGAGCAGTCAAACTCAGGCTGACCATGTAATTTGGGGGTTTGGAAGGTTAAGGGAAGCAACACCTCGCTGACAGTCTCTGTCTCTCTTTTTTCCCCTCACCCCGCACAGAAATGGAATTTGGATCTCAGCCTGCCATGCTAGCTATCTACCTGGCTGCTGCTGCCGTGTCAGGTGCATGGTGGCGAGAACGCCTGTGCCAGCCCAGGAAAGATCCTGCATGACAGGAGCCTGGCCCAGAACGGCAGGGGCTAGCTGGTGAGGCTCAAGTGCCGGCTGTCCACCAGGCCGAAGGGAGTGTCACATCAGACCATGTTTCTACCATCTGCGCTTGCCCTTCGAGGAGCTGCCAGACTTTGTGTGCCGCCGTCTACTCCGCCTCACCAAAAAGACCAAGCACCACTAGTGTCAGATTATGGCTGACCAGGCACTGCGAGAAGTAGGAGGAGGAAACCCACTCCTGGTGGGCGTCAAGTTGATGGCAGCCCTCAACATTTATGCCTCTGGCTTGTTACAGGGCTTGAGCGGGGAACATGTTTGGAAGTTCGTAAAGATCCATGCACATATGCATCCAAGATGTCATGGATGCCCTATGAGCCAAGACTCAGCTACCTACATCCACTTCAACCTGGACCAGGCCCACCAGGATGCCTGGATTTGCTGCCATCGCTGGCATGCGCCAGATCCAGGGGGTTATTGAGGGCATGGATGTTGCCCTCAGAGCAACAGCTGGTCTCATTCTGGTATGCATTCCCAAAATCTACCCAAGGCGTGGGATCTAACTCCCTCACTTTGAAGACATTGTACAAGTGCCGTTAAGTGCTGGTCTCCACAAATGGGGACCAGATGGAACGGCTCTCAATGGGGTCTCCCAGGGTATTGGAGGACCCCATCACTCTGGGCAGGGTGGTACCCTGGCACGGCTGGTGCCACCTGGGCACTTTGGCACTGCCTGCCCGGCACCCTGGAAGTGCCATCTTGAAATCATCCTCCACAATAGTCCTCAACACCGGCGCCCCGCAAGGCTGCGTACTTAGCCTCCTACTCTACTCCCTGTACACACACGACTGCGTGGCAAAACTTGGTTCCAACTCCATCTACAAGTTTGCTGACGATACGACCATTGTGGGCCGGATCTCGAATAATGATGAGTCTGAATACAGGAGGGAAATAGAGAACCTAGTGGAGTGGTGTAGCGACAACAATCTCTCCCTCAATGCCAGCAAAACTAAAGAGCTGGTAATTGACTTCAGGAAGCAAAGTACTGTACACACCTCTGTCAGCATCAACGGGGCCGAGGTGGAGATGGTTAGCAGTTTCAAATTCCTAGGGGTGCACATCTCCAAAAATCTGTCCTGGTCCACCCACGTCGACGCTACCACCAAGAAAGCACAACAGCGCCTATACTTCCTCAGGAAACTAAGGAAATTCGGCATGTCCACATTGACTCTTACCAACTTTTACAGATGCACCATAGAAAGCATCCTATCAGGCTGCATCACAGCCTGGTATGGCAACTGCTCGGCCCAGGACTGCAAGAAACTTCAGAGAGTCGTGAACACCGCCCAGTCCATCACACAAACCTGCCTCTCATCCAGTGACTCCATCTACACTGCTCGCTGCCTGGGGAAAGCGGGCAGTATAATCAAAGATCCCTCCCACCCGGCTTACTCACTCTTCCAACTTCTTCCATCGGGCAGGAGATACAGAAGTCTGAGAACACGCACGAACAGACTCAAAAACAGCTTCTTCCCCACTGTCACCAGACTCCTAAATGACCCTCTTATGGGCTGATTTCATTAACACTATACCCTGTATGCTTCATCCGATGCCAGTGCTTATGTAGTTACATTGTATATGTTGTGTTGCCCTATTATGTATTTTCTTTTATTCCCTTTTCTTCCCATGTACTTAATGATCGGTTGAGCTGCTCACAGAAAAATACTTTTCACTGTACCTCGGTACACGTGACAATAAACAAATCCAATCCAATCCAAATGATATATTAAGTATGTGGTGAGAAACTGGATTGTGACTTATACCCATGGAACCATTTGCCAATAAGGAATAAGTAGATCCGAATAATCCGTTCTGAAGCAGCCATATTGCTACAAAATGCTAATTCTTTCTCTCTCCACAGATGCTACCAAACCTTCTGATTCTTTCCAGAACTTTCAGTGTTTATTTCAGATCTCCAGCATCCACAGTATTTTATTCAAAGAAGTAAGTTAGTTTCGGACCAGGAGGAAGGATGAGAGAATGTTTGTAGAAAATATGAACAAAGCAAAAATACTGCATGGAGTAGTTAAGAGACAGCACTGGGAAGTGGGAGATCATAACAGCAGATGTGTGCTTTCATGTCCATGGTAGTACTGTTGCTTCACAGCTCCAGGGTCCCAGGTTCGATTCCCGGCTTGGGTCACTGTCTGTGTGGAGTCTGCATGTTCTCCCCATGTCTGCGTGGGTTTCCTACAGGTGCTCCGGTTTCCTCCACAAGTCCCGAAAGACATGCTGTTAGGTAATTTGGACATTCTGAATTCTCTCTGTGTACCGGAATGTGGCGACTAGGAGCTTTTCACAGTAACTTCATTGCAGTGTTCATGTATGCCTACTTGTGACAATGAAGATTATTATTATATCGTGCAAAATCAGGAATTCTTTTTGTTGGACCTGATGACATTACGCCCAAATTGGTTCAAAACCAGGATTGAGTGGAATTATTGATTTTTCAAAAATGTTTGGTTATATGATAAAATTTAGCGATTTTATCATGAAGCAGTTGTATTTTTTGTTGCGATAACATGCTATTCCTAGTCGGGAATGGCACAAGAGATGTCCGATTATTCCCAGCAATATGGTTTCATTATTGGTCTGGGATGCACAATCAATTACTCTAGAGACAAGGTGAGTCATACTAATCGGCTTTAATCAGCTGGAACTGTACCCAGCAGCTTCGATACAGAAAGTGAAGGCTGCTGGGCCAGCATTGGTTCTTATACTCCGCCTCTCAGGGCGGGACTATGTACATTAGCCAATGGTAGACTCCTAGGTCTAGCCAATGAGCATCCACCTCTCAGGTACTGCAATACCTGGTATTACCACATTCACCCCCTGTTAAAAAGGAACCCAGCGGGGTGATGGCCAGCGTTACTGTCACCTTTTGCATGGTAGGACCAGGTATGGAGGTACCGTGATGTCGAGGGTAACAGGGAAAGTTTTTATTGTTTTATGGTGCAGCAATCAGACGATCGGGTGGCCTGGTCATCCTTCTGGAGCGTCTGGGCTTCGGCGATGATCCTGGTGGGGGCCCCGGCGGTTGTGGCTCCGGGAACATGGTGTCTTCCTCCCTGGCAGCTTCGTCATCCCTAGGCGGCGCTGTTGGGGCGGCGGCAGTACTGACCCTCCGGTCAGGTGCTGCGGGGAGGGTGGGGTGGGGGCAATGGTGCGGGTGCGCGTGGGGCTCCGGCGGGCGCCAGGTCCCGAAGGGAGACCGTGTCTTGGCGGCCGTCGGGGAACGCTATGTAGGCGTACTGGGGGTTGGCATGCAGCAGGTGGACCCTCTCGACCAACGGGTCCGACTTGTGCGCCCTCACATGTTTCCGCATCAGGACGGGTCCGGGTGTCGCTAGCCAGGTTGGGAGCGAGGTCCCAGAGGAGGACTTCCTGGGGAAAACAAGGAGACGTTCGTGAGGTGTCTGGTTTGTGGTAGTACAGAGCAGTGACCGAATGGAGTGAAGGGCCACTGGGAGGACTTCTTGCCAGCGGGAGACTGGGAGATTCCTGGACCAAAGGGCTAGCAGGACGGTCTTCCAGACCGTTCTGTTCTCCCTCTCTACCTGCCCGTTTCCCCGGGGGTTGTAACTGGTCGCCCTGCTGGAGGCGATGCCTTTGCTGAGCAGGAATTGACGCAGTTCGTGGCTCATAAAGGAGGACCCCCTATCACTATGTATGTATGCGGGGAAACCAAATAGTGTAAAAATACCCTGGAGGGCCTAGATGACGGTGGTCGTGGTCATGTCCGGGCAGGGGATGGCGAATGGGAACCGGGAGTATTCGTCAATCACGTTCAGGAAATACGTGTTGCGGTTGGTGGAGGGGAGGGGGCCCTTGAAATCCATGCTGAGGCGTTCAAAGAGACGGGAAGCCTTTATCAGATGCGCTCTCTCTGGCCGGTAGAAGTTTGGTTTGCACTCCGCGCAGATTCAGTAGTCCCTGGTGACTGTCCTGACCTCCTCGATGAGGTAGGGCAGGTTGCGGGTCTTAATGAAATGAAAGAAACGAGTGACCCCCGAGTGGCAGAGGTCCTCGTGGAGGGCTCGGAGGCGGTCCACTTGTGCGGTGGCACAAGTGCCGCGGGACAGGGCATCAGGAGGCTCGTTCCCCGTGACTGCTAGGCAGCCACAGTTCCGGCCCGCACTAGTAGAGTCCGATAGAAGTCTTCCAGTGTTTCTTCAGGGCTCTGCCTTCTAGTTGCCAGCAGGTGAGGGGCGTAGACCTGGTTTAGAGGACAGATGTAATGTCCATCTAGCAGCTCGATAGCTGCAGCATAATTCTCCGCCTCCTCGATCAGAGGGTAGATTGCAGGGCTGACTCGGGAGCATAGAAGGTGCATTTTCTGACTTTCCGTGGGGGTGTCGGCGGCCGTGTCGACGAAGCTCTTAAAACACGCCAGTCAGTGCTTGAAGATAGCAGCGGAGTTGTCTGCGTGGGGGCTGAGCTGAAGGCACTCCGGCTTGATGCGGAGGTCCATCCTTTCAGAAGTAATAGCTGATTAAATTGATGCACAATCAATTACTCTTGAGACAAGGTGAGTCATACTAATCTGCTTTAATCAGCTAGAACTGTACCCAGCAGCTTCGATACAGAAAGTGAAGGCTGCTGGGACTGCATTGGTTCTTATACCCCGCCTCTCAGGGCGGAGCTATGTACGTTAGCCAATGGTAGACTCCTAGGTCTAGCCAATGGGCATCCACCTCTCAGGTACTGCAATACCTGGTATTACCACAGTCTGCTTTCTGCTTTTAGGTCTTGATTGGTTAAACAGACAAAAGGAAACACCAGCGGTCTCTGGGACTTGATTGGTTGAAAGTTCTGTAATCTGATTGGTAAAGGGACGGTGATCTCTAATTCTCTGATTCGTGAAAAGGATGTGCTTTATGACACATAACATTGCATCGCTATTCACACTGATTCAAGATGTTTGATAACATTGGACAGAGATGAAGATCAGTTTCCATTTTATAAAGCATCATAAATTATCTGTTATGCTTGTCGTGTGACGGTCTGACTCAAGATAGCCTGATGAATAATGTAAAATTGCTGCAAAAGAATGGTGCAAAATATTGGAGTTCAGTCCAAGAAGAACAAATGAAGATACAATTCCTATTTTTCACCCTTTCTAAAGCCACATTGTAAACATCTGTAATTGGGTTTGCTTGCACTAATAGGTCAAAAATGTCCATATTTGAAAGTTTTAGAGTGCACTCGGTATGTAAAGGGGAGATAGTGTCATTTCATTTTTATGATTTATACAATGGAGGTAAATGTAATCTTATATCATGCATATTGTTGCTTTTTAAACAGGCGGCAGGCAACTATCCTCATTGAATGGAGCACCCATGAGAAACTTGGTGATTACTCAGAGTAAATAAAGGTCATTTCAGAGGTGTGATATTGATATGAGTACAACAGATAATAGCAATAGGTCATATTTTGTTTAAATTGTGGATTTGGGGAAAACCCATTAGAATCTCACATTGATCCTGTGTCTTTCTTTCGAGAGAGAATCACAGAAGGCTAACCCTTTTTGTGACTGACAATTGTTCCTTCGAGTGAGAAGAAGTTAGAATTTATTTTCATAATACTCTTTATTGTCACAAGTAGGCTTAGATTAACACTGCAATGAAGTCACTGTGAAAATCCCCCAGTTGCCACACTCCGGGGCCTTATCGGGTAAACAGAGGGAGAATTCAGAATGTCCAAATTACCTAACAGCACGTCTTTTGGGACTTGTGGGAGGAAACCGGAGCAAACCCACGCAGACACTGGGAGAATGTGCAGACTCCACGCAGACAGTGACGCAAACCGGGAATCGAACTTGGGACCCTGGAGCTGTGAAGCAACAGTGCTAACCACTGTGCTACCGTGCTGCCCACAGACAAAGTTAGAATTGACACCATACCTTAATAAGATTTGTCGTTAAGTTTCTGATTGTGGAAGGGAAATTAATGAGTTGCCAACTTAGAAGCATGCTGGGAAATGCTTGACTACAGTTCAACACTGCTTTTGAATGAAAATAAATAGGTCAGGTAAGATAAATGAAATACTGCTTGATATTCTGGTCTCGGCCTATTATGAAAACGCATTGTCCTCCGAAAGATAACAAAATGTGTACTCGAGTTGTTTTTAGCCAAGGGCAAGAACATACGTATCACGTATTTCATCTTACGTACTTTCCAAGGTTTATTTAATAGAAACATGCCTGTTTACTTGAAGCTGTTATTTCAGATTATAAAACATGCTGTCTTCAATCGAATCTCAGAGTGCAGTGCACTGGCTTTGCAGCTGGAACACGCTCTGTCCGCAAATATATTTGTGTAAATAAATTTCCTTAAATCAAACCTCGAAGAATTTGTCTTTATTATAATTTCCACGACACTGATGCCATTAAAAACTACTTGTAATGAAAAGACACAATTCAATGTATGCAAATATGTTTTCCTTTGACCCTTTGCCAACTTATTTACCTCTGCACTACTTTTGGATTAGAGTCATAGACATTTACAGCATGAAAACAGACCCTTTGGCCCAACTTCTCCATGCCGCCCATTATTTATCACGAAGCTAGTCCCAATTGCCCACATTTGGCCAATATCCCTCTGTACCTAACTTTCCCATATAACTATCTAAATGTTTTTAAAAGACAAAATTGTAACCGCCTCAACTACTGCATTTGGCAGCTCATTCCAGACACTCATCACGATCTGTGTGAAAGAATTTCCCCTCTGGACCCTTTTGTATCTCTCCCCTCTCACCTTAAACCTATGCTCACTTGTTTTAGACTCCCCTAACTTTGGGAAAAGATGTTGACTATCTACCTTATCCAGCCCCCTCATTATAGACCTCTATAACACCATCCCTAAGTCTGCTATGCTCCAGGGAAAAAAGACCCAGTCTATCCAGCCTCTCCTTATAACTCAAACCATCAGGTCCCAGAAACATCCTAGTAAATATGTTCTGCACTATTTCTAATTTAATAATATCCTTTCTATAATAGGGTGACCAAAACTGTACATAGTATTCCATGTGTAGTTTTACCAATGTCTTGTATAACTTCAGCAAGACATCCCAACTCCTGTATTCAATGTTGGGATGTTCAGTATTCAATGAAACCAAGCATGCCGAATGCCTTCTTCACCACCCTGTCCAACTGTGACTCCACTTTCAAGGAGCTATGAATCTGTACCCATAGATCTCATTGTCCTATAACTCTCCCCAACTTCCTACCATTAACTGAGTAGGCCCTGCCCTGATTCGACCTACCAAAATGCATCACCTCACATTTATCTAAATTAAACTCCATCCGCCAGTCATCGGCCCACTGGCCCAATAGATCAAGATCCCGTTGCAATCCTAGATTACCTTCTTCACTGTCCACTATGCTACCAATCTTGGTGTTATCTGAAAACTTACTAACCATGGGCGAAATTCTCCCCAAACGGCGCGATGTCTGCTGACTGGAGCCCAAAACGGTGCCAATCAGACGGGCATCACGCCGCCCCAAAGGTGCGGAATGCTCCGCATCTTTGGGGACCGAGCCCCAACATTGAGGGGCTAGGCCAACGCCAGAGGGATTTCCGCCCCGCCAGCTGGCGGAAACGGCCTTTGTTACCCCGCCAGCTGGCGCGGAAATGACATATCGGGGCGGCGCATGCGCGGGAGCGTCAGCGGCCGCTGACAGTTTCCCGCGCATGCGCAGTGGAGGGAGTCTCTTCCGCCTCCGCCATGGTGGAGACCGTGGCGGAGGCGGAAGGGAAAGAGTGCCCCCACGGTACAGGCCCGCCCGCGGATCGGTGGGTCCCGATCGCGGGCCAGGCCACCGTGGGGGCACCCCCCGGGGTCAGATCACCCCACGCCCCCCCAGGACCCCGGAGCCCGCCCACGCCGCCTTGTCCCGCCGTTCAAAAGGTGGTTTAATCCACGCCGGCGGGACAGGCAATTTATCTGCGGGACTTCGGCCTATCCGGGCCGGAGAATCCAGCGGGGGGGCCCGCCAACCGGCGCGGCCCGATTCCCGCCCCCGCTGAATATCCGGTACCGGGGACTTTGGCAACCGGCGGGGGTGGGATTCACGGCAGCCCCCGGCGATTCTCCAACCCAGCGGGGGGTCGGAGAATGACGCCCCATGACTCCTAAATTCTCATCCAAATCATTAATATAAATAACAAATAACAGTGGACCCAGCACTGATCCCTGAGGGACATAGCTGGTCACATGCCTCCAGTTTGTAAAACAACTCTCTACAACCATCCTTTGTCTTCTGTCGACAAGCAAATTTTGTATCCAATTGGCTATCTCACCCTGGATCCCATGAGATTTAACCTTATGCATCAACCTATCATGTGGTACCTTGTCAAAGGCCTTGCTAAAATCTATGTAGACAATTTCGACTGCACTGCCCTCATCCACCTTCTTGGTTACCCCTTCAAAAAACTAAATCAAATTCGTGAGACATGATTTTCCACTCACAAAGCCATGCTGACTGACCCTAATCAGTCGTTGCCTCTCTAAATGCCTTTCGTTTCTGTCTCTCAGAATACATTCTAACAACTTACCCACCACAGATGTTAGGCTCACCGACCGGTCTGTAGCTCCCAGCCTTTTCCCTGCAGCCCTTCTTGAACAAAGGCACAACATTTGCTACTCTCCAATCTTCAGGCACCTCACTTGTGGCTGTGGACAATTCAAATATTTCTGCTAAGGGACCCGCAATTACCTCCTTAGACTCCCACAACGTCTTGGGATACATTTCATCAGATCCCAAGGATTTATGTACCTTGATGCGCTTTAAGACTTCCAGAACCTCCTTCTCTGTAATATGTACACTCCTCAAGACATCACTATTTATTTCCCCAAGTTCCTAGCATCCATGCCTTTCTCAACATTACTGATGAAAAATACTCAATTAGGATCTCACCCATCTCTTGTGGATCCATTCATAGATGACCTTGTAGATCCTTAAGAGGCCCTACTCTCTCCCTCGTTACTCTTTTACCCTTTATGTATTTATAGAAGCTCTTTGGATTCTCCTTTGCCTTATCTGCCAAAGCAATCTCATGTCCCCTTTTTGCCCACCTGATTTCTCTCTTAACTCTACTCCGACAACCTCTATACTCTTCAAGGGATCCACTTGATCCCAGGGCCTCAATATCCCGAGTCATCCAGGGTTCCCTACTTCTACCAGCTTTGCCCTTCACTCTAAAAGGAATGTGCTTTCCCTGAACCCTGGTTAACACACTTTTGAAAGCGTCCCACTTACCAGCCGTCCCTTTGCCTGCCAACAGACTCCCCCAATTAACCTTTGAAAGTTCCTTGGCGGGATTCTCCCATCTGATGGCAGAGTGTTGACGTGTCGTAAAAACTGGAGAGTTTAACGACAGAGTCATCGGGCCCATACGTGTAGCGATCCTCTGCCCTACAGGGGGCTGGCACGGCACTGGAGCGACCCATGCCGTCAAATGGGCGCCGCGGGTCTGTGCATGCGCGCTGTGACCGGCGGGAATGCGCGCATGTGCACTGCGACTGGCGTGAGTGTGCGCATGCGCGGTAGCTTCCTTCTCCGCACTGGCTCCGACGCAACATGGCGTAGGGCTACAGGGGCCGGCGTGGAGCAAAAGAAGCTCCCACCACGAGAGGCCGGCCCGCCGATCGGTAGGCCCTGATCGCGGGCCAGGCCACGGTGGAGGCCCCGCCCGGGGTCGGACCCCCCCTCCCCCCCACCAGGCCGTCCCCGACAGAATGGATGCCGAGGTCCCGCCAGGTAAGACCAGATGTGAATGGCGGCGGTGGAACTCGGGCTTTTTTGGGTGACCACTCGGCCCATCCTGGGCGGAGAATCGGCGGGGGAGCCGCGCAGAGCGGCATCGGAGAATCGGCGGACCCGGTGTGGGCTGAGAGATTCCCGCTCCCTGTTTAATACCATCAAAATTGACCTTGCTGAATTCAGAATTTTAACTTTTGGGCCAGACTTATCATTCTCCATAGATATCTTAAAACTAATGGAATTATGGTCACTGGTCCCAAAGTAATCCCTCGCTAACACTTCTGTCACCTGCCCTTCCTTATTTCCCAAGAGGAGGTCAAGTTTTGCCCCCTATCTTGTCATGCCAGCCACATACTGAATGAGAAGTTCCTCCTGAATACACTCAACAAATTTCTCTCTATCCAAGCCCCTAATGCTATGGCTGTCCCAGTCAATGTTGGAAAAGTTAAAGTCCCGAACCAACTATTATCACCCTATCTTTCTTGCAGCTGTCTGTAATTTCTTTACATATTTGCTCCTCAATTTCCTGCTGATTATTTGGGGGCCTGTAGTACAATCCTATCAAAGTGATCTCTCCCTTCTTATTTTTCAGTTCTACCCATATAGACTACCATATAGACCATATAGACCCATATAGGGGCGGGGGGGTCCCGGTGGGATGGAGTGGCGTGAACCACTCCAGCGTCGGGCTGCCCCAAAGGTGCGGATTTCTCTGCACCTTTAGGGGCCAAACCCTCACCGTGAGGGGCTAGGCGCGCGCCGTCAACCTGCGGGAAAGGTCTTTGACGCCACGCCAGCAGGGGCCGAAAGGACTTTGCCGGGCGGCGGAAGTCCGTGCATGCGCGGGAGCGTCAGCGGCTGCTGGCGTCATCCCTGCGCATGCGCAGGGGGGATGTCTCTTCCGCGTTGGCCATAGTGAAGACTATGGCCGAGGCGGAGGGAAAAGTGTGCCCCCCCACGGCACAGGCCCGCCCGCGGATCGGTGGGCCCCGATCGCGGGCCAGGCCACCGTGGGGGCACCCCCCGGGGCCAGATCGCCCCGCGCCCCCCCAGAACCCCGGAGCCTGCTCGCACCACCTAGTCCCGCCGGGAAGAGAGGTGGTTTGATTCTTGCCGGCGGGACAGGCATTCCAGCAGTGGGACTTCGGCCCATCGCGGGCTGGAGAATCACTGGGGGGGGGAGGGCTCGCCGAACGGCGCGGCGCGATTCCCGCCCCCGTCGAATATCCGGTGCCGGAGAATTCGGCAACCGGCGGGGGCGGGACTCACACCAAACCCCGGCGATTCTCCGACCTGGCGGGAGTTTGGAGAATCCTGCCCAAGCTCTCTATCTGTGAACTGCTACTGTGCATATGCTACTCAATGCTGTCACATTAGAAGAATGAGTAAGTGCTGGCATTACAAGAGAAAATTTGTTATTTTTCAAAAATAGGGATATTCTTGGTAACCATAGAAAGGTTACAGCACAGAAGGAAGCCATTCGACCCATCTTGTCTGTGCCAGCCCGAGGACATCCAGCTGCCCTTTCTAATCCTGCACCCGGCCCATCGCCCTGCAGTTTACAGGACTTAAGGTGCAGATCCAGGTGTATTTTAAAAGATTGTGGGGTCTTTGCCTCCATCACCAACTCGAGTAGGAAATTCCAGACTCCCACTCCGCGTAAACAAAAACGTTCTTCCTCCTGTTCCCTCTACACTTTCTGCCACTTATCTTGAACGTATGTTGCCTGGTTCTAGAATTCTTCACCAAGGGAAACTATTTTATTCTGTCCACTCTATCTCTTCCCCTCATCATTTTATACACCTCAATCAAATCACCCTTCAGCCTTCTTTGTTCGAAGGAAAATAACCCCAACCTATCCAATCTCTCCTCGTAGCTACACTTTTCTAGATCTGACAACATTTTTGTTACACTCTCTCCAGGGCACTTATGTAACAAATAGGGATTCTTCTATTCATGGGAGCAATGAGAGAATATGATCAGTAGGTCAGTGTTTTTCAAACATACTTTCCGGCGCCCCACTTTTACCTAAATGACTGACTCTTGCGACCCACGCCACAGTCACAATAGGTTCTCCATAATTACTATTAAAAATGTCCCATTCATTGTTGGCACTTCGGCATTATAAAATGCAAAAATTGTAAATAGAAAATATATTTTTATTCTGTTATTTGGAGAGCTACATAACCTGTAATGAAAATCTCACAACAGGTGCATTTTCCCCCTGACTGGGATGGATTCAGTTCCAGTTCCCGCACCCGTACCACCCCCCCACCTCCCCCCCGAGCAGAGTTCAGAATGGGGCAAACCGGAATCAGCTTTGTTACAATGGACCAATTGAAATGTGGAGAGATCCCCATAGGATACACAGGAATTCTCTGCTAAATCTTGTATTTGGGAGTCCTCCGGCTACAGGTTGCTGACTGGGGTACTTGTAGAAACATATTCCAGTAAGCAGTCATTTGGTTTTGGATGGGAGATGCAGGCCTGGCAACAAAGAGCGCGAAGCACGGCTGGTAACTAACTCTTGCAGAAGGGGTATCGTCAGGAAAGAAATTTAAAGATAATTTATCTTCCTTTTAAACTCTTCAGTTTTAGTTGCAGGTGCTGACTAACCTGGCCGATCAGCTGCTGGGGGCTGTGTAGGTGGAGGTGTCTGTAACAGTGAGCCAGGGAGGCAGAAAAGTCCATGGCATCTCAGCCCCATGTGGTCGTACACTGAACTGCAGCAAGAATTTACCCAGAAAGGAAACAGAAGAAATGGGTCAGGCAACCTTTAGGGGTCATTTTTGGTCACCTATTTACACCATCCTGCGAGCAACCCACGAGTCGCAAACTCCCACTTTTAAAAACACTGCAGTAGATGATGGAGAAAGGATGTTTGGTGGTCTCACAATGATAGATCAGACCAAACCATAGTATTTTGTAAGGCAGTCAGATGTTGTCCAGTTATTTCAGCTCTTGCTAATGTCATGACTTACTTCTTTGATGAAATTACACACTTTGCTCTGTTCTGTGTTAAAATGACATGTATTTCACAGGACCTGGGGCGGGATTCTCCGACCCCCCGCCGGCCGCCGAATTCTCCGGCACCGAAAATTCAGCGGGGGCGGGAATCGCGCCGTGCCGGTTGGCGCCCCCCCCCCGGCGATTCTCCGGCCCGCGATGGGCCGAAGTCCCGCTGCTGTAATGCCGGACCCGTTGGCGTGAATCAAACCACCTCCCTTACCGGTGGGACTGGCGGCACGGGAGGGCTCCGAGGTCCTGGGGGGGGGGGGGGGGCGCGGGGCAATCTGGCCCCGGGGGGGGTGCCCCCACGGTGGCCTGGCCCGCAATCGGGGCCCACCGATCCGCGGGCGGGCTTGTGCCGTGGAGGCACTCTTTTCCTTCTGCCTCGGCCATAGCCTCCGCGATAGCCGACGTGGAAGTGCCCCCCCCTGCACACGCGCAGGGATGACGTCAGCAGCCGCTGACGCTCCCGCCATGCGCTCCCGCCGGCCGGCGAAGTCCCTTCGGCCCCAGCTGGCGTGGCACCAAAGGCCTTTCTCGCCAGCTGGTGGCGCGCCAACCACTCCGGCGCGGAGCTAGCCCCTCAAGGTGAGGGCTTGGCCCCTAAAGGTGCGGAGTGGTTCACGCCATTCCATCCCGCTGGGACCCTCCGCCCCGCCGGGTAGGGGAGAATCCCGGCCCTGATTTAAGTATTAAAAGTATTTACCATCTGAAATAGACAAATACTTGGAACACCCAAGGCAGGTTTGGGGTCAGACCTGGAGCAACATAGGCTGGATTCTCCAGTCGGCGAACGCAATTTTGGCAGCCGGAGAATCCAAGTTTCCGACGAAATCGGGGGCGGCGCCGCTTTTGCGATGCTCCGCCCCCTCCAAACCGGCGTACTCGCAGGGTATGCTGTACCACGCCCCCCCGATGCTCCGTCCCTGACTGGTCGAGTTCCCGATGGTGTGGGTCTCTCATGGTCTCACCCATTGGGAAATCGGCCTTGTCTGCGAGCGGCCGCTGCCATGTAGCATGTAGACTCAGCAATTCTCTGGGGCGTAGCGACAGCTAGAGCCGGGTGCTCTACACTGCTGTCCTGCTAGCCCCCAGCAAAACGGGGGATCGGTGGCTGTTTTGCGCCAGTTTTTCTGGTGTAAAACGCCACCGTTCCCATGCTAGCATGGGAATATAACCCCAGAATCGGAGAATCCAGCCCCACATTTATGAACCCTGCTTGTTAACTCTGATTTGACCAAGCTAAAATCTGCCCCCTGGTTTGAGGCAACCTAACCACAGTTACATGTCGTTAGTTTCTGTTTCCATTCCACTTTGTGTGGCAAACTGAAACTCACTTTGCAAAAATGAAAGTAGAATGTTTTTGAAATGTGTTTAAGAATTAAATGACATGAGGCCCGAGCTTACTTAATGGTTAACATTACCATTCTTGTGAAACGTTACAACTCTCATATTTTAAGATTAAATCCAAAATGAACATAGAATTCCCACAGTGCAGAAGGGGTTCATTCAGCTCATCGAGTCTGTACTGACCCTCTCTCTGAAACAGCAGCTGACCTCAGCCCACACCCCCCATCCTATCTCGATAACCCGATAACCCCACCTAACCTGCACATCTTTGGACTGTGGGAGGGAACTGGAGCACCTGGAGGAAACCCAAGCAGATACAAGGAGAAAGTGCAACCTCCACACAGTCACCCAAGGCCAGAATTTAACCTGGGTCCCTGATGTTTTGAGGAAGCAGTGCTAACCACTGGGCCACTGGGCCGCCCTTAACCATGTTCAACTAACAACACTGGCAGAACGATAATATCGAAGAACTGCCGATTGCCAACTTGAATGATTAAATTACAAGTAAAGAGTATAGTAGAAACTAAGAAATAAAATAAAATTGCAAATATTGGAGATCAGGGGCGAAATTCTCCCCCAACGGCGGGATGCCCGCCGACTGGCGCCAAAGCCGGCGCAAATCAGACGGGCATCGCGCCGGCAAAAAGGTGCGGAAGTCTCCGCATCTTTGGCGGCCTAGCCCCAACATTGAGGGGCTAGGCTGACGCCGGAGGGATTTCCGCCCCGCCAGCTGGCGGAAATGGCGTTTGTTGCCCCGCCAGCTGGCGCGGAAATGCGGCGCATGCGCGGGAGCGTCAGCGGCCGCTGTCAGTTTCCCCGCGCATGCGCGGGAGCGTCAGCGGCCGCCGAAAGTTTCCCGCGCATGCGCAGTGGGGAGAGTCTCTTCCGCCTCCGCCATGGTGGAGGCCGTAGCGGAGGCGGAAGGGAAAGAGTGCCCCCACGGCACAGGCCCGCCCGCGGATCGGTGGGCCCCGATCGCGGGCCAGGCCACCGTGGGGGCACCCCCCGGGGTCAGATCGCCCCGCGCCCCCCCCAGGACCCCGGAGCCCGCCCACGCTGCCTGGTCCCGCCGGTAAATACCAGGTTTGATTTACGTCGGCGGGACAGGCAATTCCTGGGCGGGACTTCGGCCCATCCGGGCCGGAGAATCCAGCGGGGGGTCCCGCCAACCGGCGCGGCTGGATTCCCGCCCCCGCCCAATCTCCGGGAGCGGAGACTTCGGCGGGGGCGGGGGCGGGATTCACGGCGGCCAACGGCCATTCTCCGACCCGGCGGGGGGTCGGAGAATGACGCCCCAGAAATAACATGCGTAATTCTCCCAGAAAATTTCTAAGTGCGGCGGCTCATTCTACACACACCTGGAAATTTCTTTGTAGGTTCGGGGGTGATTTGTGCCATGAATGAAGTGTGTGTGACCTAAAGACACCAGCAGGTCACACACACCATTTTAAAATGGTGCCCCGATCCCAAAGTGACAGGCCTGACCCTTCACAGACATTGTGATCCCCTCCCCCGCAGTAAAGGGGAACACCCCCAACTCTTGATCACACACGAGCAACGACCCAGCCCACCACTAAATGTTCAGATCGCCCCTCTATCCCCCCTTCCCCAGCACACCACACAGGCATCATGGATACCGACCACCTCCCCTCTCTCAGCCAGTCGACGACATCCGTTGTCTGCAGCACCCCCTGCCCCCCCACCCCCCACCCCCACACCCAGGTGAACGACACTCTGCTATGAGGCCACCAAAGGCCCTGGCCCATTCAGTTCCAACTGCGGTGCCAAGTTGACACTTTGACAGGGTGCTAGGGGGCAGTGCCAGACCACTGTACAGCTATGTTCCTGACCACCAAAGGCCACCAACCCCCCCACCCTCCCACACCCAACCACTGGTGTACTCATCATGTCTATCCAGAGCACACAACAGTGGCTGTGAGATGGTCCTCATTGAGGAACACTTGAACTTTAATGTCTGAGTTGTGCTAGCTGTTTCTGTGGCAGAATATTACCTCCGGTACAGATATGCTGTTCAGACATACAAGGTTGAAAAAGACCCCACAATGAATAAAATGCAGTCAAAAAGAGCACCTGCTTAAAAGAGGAATTACCTCGGAGTTAATGGATCATGAAGTGCTATAAAAACAAACCCTCCTTTGAAAGAGCCTTCAGTTGTCACTTAAGAGGCTTATAAAAGTCACTGGGCTATGAAGTGGAATGTAAACAATGCAGATCAAAACTTTTGAAGGCAACAGAGAGAAGACGTTCACCTTCAACCCTTTGAAAGCTCTTTGAAACAGACGTTTTGGGAGAGAATTCAAAAGTTTTCAATGCAATAGAGAAAAGACTATCCATGCAGCACCCATCCGGGTAAAACCCCTGACCTGGCCCCCTACAGCCCAGCCCGAGACCCCCAAACATCACGTCCATTGAAGAATCCCCCTCTGCACCCTGCTTTGCCTATGGATGCCCTGGCGGTAAGTGTGCAGATGGTGCTCACCACCTTGGTCCCCCTCAGAGTCCATGACATCTGGTCTCTGCTGCAATGATTTATACCAGGGTGACTTCCTGTTTGGGGGCAGGGGTGCAGTATACCTGGAGGCTGTTGCATTCAACTTTAATCTCGCCAATGAGATTAAAATCTATGCAAATGAGCGCTGATCAGATTCTCTCCCTTTCTCAGTGAGACCCTGATCATGCCAGCTAGAGTCACCCCTCAGCCTCTGTCGTTCCAGTGAAAACAAACTGAGTTTATCCAACCTCTCCTCATAGTTAATGCGCTTCATACCAGACAACATCCTACTGAACCTCTTATGTACCCTCTCCAAAGCCGCCACATCCTTCTGGTAGTGTGGTGACCAGAATTGAACACTATATTCCAAGTGTGGCCTAACTAAGGTTCTATACAGCTACAGCATGACTTGTCAATTTTTTTACTCAATGCCCCATCTGATAAAAGCAAGCATGCTGATTGCCTTATTGACTACCTCCTCCACACGCATTGCCACTTCCAGTGACCTGTGGACCTGTATCTCCAGATACCTCTGCCTGTCAATACTCTTAAGGGTTCTGCCATTTACTGTATATTCCCCACCTGGTAGACCTTCCAAAATGCATTACCACACATTTGTCCGGATTGAACTCCACCTGTCATCTCTCCACCCAAGCCTCTAACCAATCTATATCCTCTGTATCCACTGTATCCTCATCACTATCTGCAATTCCACCAACCTTTGTGTCATCCGCAAACTTACTAATCAGACCAGTTACATAATTGTGCTTTTTTTTTAGAAGGAAATATTGGTCTTGGAAGGGATAGAATACCGAGTCACCAGAATAGTTCCAGTGTTGAAAAGGTTAAATTACGAGAGCAGGTAGCATAAACTTGGTATACATTTCCTGGAGTATACGCGAATGAAGGGTGATCTAATCATGGCCTTTAAATTGGTAATAGATTCAATAGAATAGATACAGAGAAACTATTCCCTCTGGTGGGGAATCCAAAACAAAAGGTTTGGAGTTAAGCCATTTAGTAGGGATATCATGAAGCACTTATTCGCACAAAGAGTAATGGAAATGTAGAAATCTCTGCAGACGCTCAGTAAATTGCAATCTTCAAGATTGAAGTTGATAGATTTTTGTTATGGAGCAAATGGATTTGAAGTACAGATCAGTCACGATCTAATTGGAACAGGCTGTTGTGAAAACTACAGGCTACGCACCTGAGATTTCTTAAAATGCACAACCAGGGAACACTGGGGATCTGCAAACACCCTGGAAATGTTAACCTCGCTTCTTTCTGTTTTATATTGCTGGCTTTTTCAGTTTCTGTAATAGAGGACGACTTTGCCTGATGACCCCCCTTCCCCCTCCAAACTTCCTTTCCCTTGTCTTTTCAATATAATGACAACCTAAATTCTATTCTTGTTCAAAGTTAAAGAACAAATCTGAAAATAATCATCAAAAAATATGGTTTCACTAAACTGTATTAAAATTGCAAGGATGTTAAGTGAACTGTGACTGCACTGTGTACGTTGGTGAAAAGTGGTGGAAATCCCCAAAATTTCACATGTTCAAATGAACAAATTTTACAAGTTTGAGCAAAATAGTGTTGATTCCATTGCCTTCTCCGGAATTGGTGAAATAGCATTCGCATCAACTGACGTTGATATTGATAAATGCAATGTCCAAGTAACAATAACTAAATATATGAGTACACACCCATACATCAGCATCTTCTTGACATGACTCCAAATTGGCATTATAAACATTCTTTTCACTTTAGCAGTGCAGACTTTGTACATGGAGTATGCCTTTTTTTTGATGCATTCTTCCGGCATCCTCTTCAAATCAAGGCGGGTTTTCCCACTATTTGGAGCCAGCATTGAGTGACCCTTTAAGTGGTGCTGCTTCCTTTAAGTGGAGTCAGAGATCCTGATATCCCATCTCTTCCCCCAAATAGGTGTGCAGCCATTCTATATCACTGGCTTTTGGGTGTGTATATTGAATGATAATTTTTATTTTTTTAAATTGCTGTGATTTAAAAACAAATAACTCTTTAAATTATCCTCATGTCATTTTGGTATTGGTAAGTTACATGAAAAATGAAAATCGCTTATTGTCACGGGTAGGCTTCAATGAAGTTACTGTGAAAAGCCCCTAGTTGCCACATTCCGGCATCTGTTCGGGGAGGCTGGTACGGGAATTGAACCGTGCTGCTGGCCTGCTTGGTCTGCTTTGAACGCCAGCGATTTAACCCAGTGTGCTAAACCAGCCCCTAAACCAGCCCATTGGCCCATAATGTAACCTCCGATCTCTAAGGCGCCGGATCTAGGCGGGGTGGAGGGTAGACGAAAATGTGCTGGGGGATATCTGCCACACACACACACACACACACCCTCACCAACGCATCTCCACACTGTCCACAAACCTGACAAACTTATCTTCTCCCAAGCTTCTGAAAGTGGCTGGATCTGACACGAAGGGCAATTTAGCATTGCCAATCCACCTAACCCACACATCTTTGGACTGTGAGAGGAAACCGGAGCACCCGGAGGGAGCCCATGCAGACACGGGGAGAACATGCAGACTCCGCACAGACAGTGGCCCAAGCCGGGAATCGAACCTGGGACCCTGGAGCTATGAAGCAACTGTGCTAACCACTATGCTACCATGCTGCCCCAGACAAGACAAGACATGACAAGGTCGGACAAGAAAAGGGCAGCTGCATTTAAGGGTAAGTAATTAGAAGCAAAGTGGCAATCTGACTCTGATGGCCACTCCACAGAAGCTATGGCCTAATAATCAGTTATGCAATTGTCATATGACAGTAATGTGATGTTACAAGCGAAAAGATGCGCTCTTCAAAGAATTAGAATTTTTGCTGACAGTATTTGGTGAGACCCAAGATCTGGAATCCCATTTTGAAATAGTGAAGTGAAAGCCCCACTGGTATGTTGTGCCAAACTCTAGAGGGCAGAGCTGTTGTAAGGGATTTGAATTTGGAGGTAACAGTGTTCAGTCTGCTTCTGGGTCTGAAGTGACTGGTTGAGTCACGCATCTTGACAGTTATCAATTAGTGAGCTCTTGAAAAGCAGCCGCACATGTTTGGGTGGGGGTGAGGTGGCTTCGGTTAAGGATCAAATACCTGTAATATTTAAATGGTTTGATCACTATTGAAAACCAGTCTTATAAGAAAATGTGTACCTTCCACAGGGCATTGGTAATCATTTGTGACCCCAATACCCGTCTTAATTTTAAAAAAGAGAGCACTCATTTTTTTCAGCATAATTAGCAAACGACAAACAAAATTGCAAGAATATACAACTTTGAAACAATTGGAAAACTCACAGTTAGTCACAATTTGAGAGCAATTTTGATTGAAAAACTCAGTTAGTCACAATTTGAGAGCAATTTTGATCCTAATACTTCTCAAGCAGCAGTTAGGTCATTTAATAAAAGTGAACATTCAAACATTTGTTAATCCAAGTGTGGAGTGTACAGGTCTGGTTGTATATAGTTAAAAAGAGAGACAATCCCATTTTAATGATGAGATCCTGCAATGCATTTAACTAAGTATATTTACCAAAAATACGACCAGTACTGCATAACTAAATAAAATTATTTGATCATACCAGTGTATCGGTCTATCAGTATATCAGTCTATCAGTATATCATCAGTCTAGCAGTCTTTTGCTGTGCAAATAAATAAGCCTTCAGTTGCCCAAATTTCGAATAAAGTAAACTGGCTCTTGCCTTGTGCCCTTGAGGTAGCTCGAAGGGCCTCGTGTCATAAGTGCTCAGGGTAAGTGAGTAAATATTTCTGTAGCTCTGTGTGGATTGGTAACAAATCTCATGAAAGTTTCACTGGTGGGGTGAGGCTTCTCGTACATTGACTCCTTTATTTCAGGAAGTTGGCTGTTGTATTATTCGGGTAGCTGTGTGTTGTGCACCCAGTGATCAAACTGATACTTGCGGCTTACCTGCTGTTATTCAACTGCTGCTCCACTGAGATATACCAGGCAACAGTAGCTATACCTGTGTTGTAGGGCAGAAAACTCTTAATGCTATTGAGTTATGTCACTGTTCTCAGCAATACTCCAAACCTGACTGAGAGTTAAACACTCATGTTTTAATTTCACTATGTATTACATCCCACGATAGAAGAAAACTCAGATAATTTTACCAATCTTTTGACTGGGGTTTTAAACTCTTGTAAAATCAGCATTAAAATACAAAAAAAACCTTTGGCAGCTTTTCATGCTCTTTATTGGAAATGAATATTGGCCTATGGCTGATACAACGTTACAGACAAGATTATTGGTTGGTCTGAGATTGAATGCAATGTAAATTAATAACATTTTGAAGCATTGTACAGGATACTGTACATCTGAAGGAGTTTTCCCATTCCAATTTCTTCGTAATAGTTTGGGTTGGCCCCATATGGACATTATTTGGTTTAAAGTAAAGTTGCCATAGTCCCAGATGACCACAGACTGCTTTCCCCTTTGAGGGGGAGAGCTGACTGGTGAATTAACCTGAGGATCACCACACCTCAGGTGAGGGGCAAGGTTGAGAAGGCAGGTCCTTTTTGAGTCATCTCAGCCAGTACAGGAATTGAACCCACACTGGTGGCCTCACTCTACATCACAAACCAGCTGTCCAGCCAACCAAGCTAAATCAGCCCCCATGTTTGAAGGTTATTTGAATGTAGACCTTAATATGTCAAATTTATTTGAAACAATTCTGATTCACCGAAAATGTAAATAATTGAAGGCAAAAATGGGATTTGTGGTGAATTTGTGTTGGGAAATGCTCATAATGTACCTTGAGGTCCACATATCTTGGACACAACTAAACACCTGGTATTAATTTTGACAAGACTACTGAAAATATGTTCCTCAAAAATAACATCTGCTAAAGAAAGAACCAATGTTGTAAAATTTTGTGCAAATTTATGGTTTTCTTCTGTCGAAAGCACTTCCTAATTTAAACACTTATTTTATGTATCAGCAGGTTAGAGAGGTGACTAGTCTGGTTTCCTGGGGTCAATGAACTCTTATGTCTGAACAATTGTAAGTACTAGTATGCTAATTTGACACAAAGTTAACTCTAAAACATTTTCTCATGTAAAAATAAATTCTGGTTAAAAATACTTACTTACAAAAAATACATTTTGATACACATTTAATGTTAATTATCTGAGTCACTGGAAGTCTTTCAGGGGAACATACATCTGCAGTCCATTAATTAATTTGCAAATATTTGGTAAATTAATTAAAATTATAACCATATTATTCTTATTGATTGAAAATGCCACTTTCATGAGTAATATTTATGCTCCAAAGTATTTAAATCTGTTTTGGTGCTTCCAGTTCATTGATATATCATTGAACTGATTTTAATAAGTATTGTCTGGAGAAGTTTACCTGATGAAATGTGTGCTGTACAAAATAATTTTGGTCTGGTTCTCAATATGGAAACACAGAGGCATTGATTTTAAACATGTTATAATCCCCATGAGGACCACAGGGAAACCGTTGCTGATCTCCCTGTGGGACTCGTGGAGTACGAGCTTTCCAGATAGGGGGCAGAGCCACCTGGCTGGAACTCACTATGAACAAACATAAAAGTCGATCCAAAACAGGGCCTGATGTGGTTTAGTTCTCCCAGCAAGGACTGTACTGTGGGTAAGATGCTGCCTTGCGCATAATATTGTAAATAGTTAAATAAACCTCTGCTTTCTTACTGCTGATTTCCGCAAGTTACTAAAAAAAAACACTCTGGCCTCTAAAGTTGCGATGCCCACTCCAATCCTAGTTACCAGTTGCTGGTAGCTGTAGGATTAAAGGTGTCAATTCAGGTTCTGAAGGAGGCTTCTCTAGGGTCCTACTTAAGATGCAAAAGTTGTGGCCCATTGACACCATCTCTGCCACAATGTAATATTATGGGCAAACCAGGCAACAGATCCTTGGTGGGAGGAGCTGAGTAACAAGCAGAGATGTTCTCCCTTTCGAACCCCTTGTGGGCAGGAGGAGCAGGAGTGCTGGGCTTGTCCTCCCTCCCTCATGACAAACATCTCCCATTGGAACCAATCCACCCACTGACCACGGCTGGGGGAGTCACTCCCGCTGGTTGGTCGCCTGAAACGAAATTCCACTCCCGCCCACTGGCTGGGTGTTGTTGGGCGCGATTTCAGAAAGGTTTCCTTAGATCAAGCCCCAGCATTAAAATCAGCAGGGTCTCTAAATCTGGCTGGGTGCAACACCAGCTTCCGGGCTAAGATGCTTTGTACCTTTTTTCAAAGCGAGGCCAGAATGTCTATTCTTAAGGGAAACTCCGAGTTTTTGTCCAACTCACGTTAACTGTAAGGAATCACTTCAGCTCAAGGATTCCTGGAGGACACTGCTATCCATTCATGTTTTCCTTTAAAAAGGGGCAGCACTAGCACTACATTGATTGATGTTGATATTAAATTTAAAATGTTTCAAAATGAAAGGCACAAATTCTTCAAAACTCTTGCAAATCTCTATGTCTGGTGAATCAGTCAAATTAAACTAAAACGGTACAAATCTTCTTCCTTCACGCTAAAGCTATATTTTGCTACTTTATAATTTCTATTATAATGATTTAGCATTTCTATGAGTTGATTTGAAGCAGATGGTTGAGTAACAATTGCTGCCACAATCTTATATGCTCTTGAGAAGTCTGCAGCAGTTCCTTATTGGGAGTTTGTGACCACACAGAGGATGTCTGTCTGACTTGGTCAGCTGTTTGTCTGTGGACAGGACTGAAACTCAAGCTTCAGACATAGAAGAGGAAAAAAAATCTTGTTCACAGGCAGCAAAATTGGTTTGGTAGACTAGAAGCCTGCTAGAAATGCAGAACTTGCCAGACAAAATGGCCGTTATGTATTTAGCATAGCGTGAGGGCTATAGCTCTTGTGGTAAAGTTTGAACCTTATCTGTGAGCACAGCTTTGCAGGTTGCTTGACTTGCAGAAGCAGATTGCAAAGTTGGTTTTGTTTTTCATCTGTGGTAGCATAGTCTGAAGAGTACATATACTCAGACATAGTTAAATGGCAAATTCCCAAAGAGAAATAAAATCTGTCACATGGAAACATCATTTCAGATGTACCTTGTCTCTAATTGTGGGACTGGAGGGAAGATCTTATGAGGAAAGGCTGAGGGACATGAGGCTGTTTTCGTTAGAGAGAAGAAGGTTAAGAGGTGACTTAATTGAGGCATACAAGATGATCAGATGATTGGATAGCGTGCACAGTAAGAGCCTTTTTCCTCGGATAGTGATGTCTTGCACGAGGGGACATAGCTTTAAATTGAGGGGAGATAGATATAAGACAGATGTCAGAGGTAGGTTCTTTACTCAGAGAGTAGTAAGGGCGTGGAGTGCCCTGCCTGCAACAGTAGTGGACTCGCCAACACTAAGGGCATTCAAATGGTCATTGGATAGACATATGGACGATAAGGGCTTTAGAGTAGGTTCACTGGTCGGCGCAACATCGAGGGCCGAAGGGCATGTACTGCGCTGTAATATTCTATGTTCTATGTTCTAAAGATGATTCATTAGCAATTAACCTTTTCATCACTCAACTGTAGTTCTGCATGAGTCAATTTTTTTTTGTACTTCGAATACAAATAGATGTCTTATGTTTCTTGAATTAGAATTCCATCTATTTTAATTGGACTTTATGAATTGTGATATTTTCTTGGTTCCAAAGGACACTGAAGAGCTGATCCCTTCCAAGAGGTTTTGTGTTTGTAATGTCTGTTTGTTGGTGAATCATCGCCAAATGCTGGTACAAAAACAAATGTACCAAAGACTTAAGCAAATATGAATGTTGGAAAAAACAGCTAGTTACGTGCCTGGTGGCAGAAAACTTGAAAAAGTAAAGCAAGCCAACCATTTAGAAACAATTATCTTAATTACTAAGATAGACTAAAAGAGCTGGGACTGTATACTTTGGAGAAACAGAGATTTAAGGGTGATTTGATCATGGTTTATAAGATGATGGAGGAAATAGATTGCATTCAACTGGGCAGCTTGTTTCAACTAAATAGGTTAGGGAAGGGCCAGGCGGTCACAATTTCAAGTTATATAATGCCAAAACCAGGTTAGATGTTAGGATGTGGCTCTTTGCCCAGAGAATATGAGAAACTGCTTTGCTCAGAGAATGGTGAGAATGTGGAACTCACTACCACATGGAGTGGTTTAGGTGATTAGCATAGATGCATTTAAAGGAAAGTAAAATGGGAGGAGGCTCATGTGGAGCGTAAACACTGGTGTAGGCCTTTTGGGCCAAATGACTTGCTTTGGTGCATTAAAACTCGATGCACAGTGGGCCTGCAGATCAGGCTGCCTGTCCATTTGGTTGATATCAATTTGCAAGGGTTGCAACTGTTTCTGGAAGAACCAGAGATCACAAGGTGGCTACTGCATGATCAGGCCCTGTATGGCCTTCTGGACTAATTCTGATCATGTGAGAGAATTAGAAGCAAGCCTCAGATGTGTTTTTCCACTTGACTTACATTGAAGGCTATTCAGTCGAATGCCATATGTATGCTCCAAACGAGTCTCCTTCCACTTCACTTCATCTCAGCATATTCTTCTATTCCATCCCCCTCATGTATTTATCTAGTTTTTCCTTATGTACATCCATGCTATTCACCTCAACTGCTTCTTATAAACTCACCTTTATATATATTCATAGCCATTGTCTCGACCATCTCACGTGGCCTCACTACTGCCATCATGCACTCAAGAGATAAAGCCATTGCTGATCACTTCCTTTATCCCACTCCACTCACATGCCTTTGCCCCTCCCTACCCCACCTACATCTGTGTTTGCTCCTCAAATAAAGCTCCCCCCCAAGTCACTTACATTGACACTTTCAAATTCCCTACTATCTAGCTATTAGCCCTCCATTCGCCACATTTCTTCAGCTGCCCATCTGTTCAATCACATCGTCACTTTCACTTTTGATGCCCTTGTTTGAATTAAAATAATGTATTTCTCTTGCCTGGCTGCTTCCCTGGTACGGCCCCCAACTCTGTTTCCTTTATTGCAAAGAATGAAGACTTGAAAGTTGATGACAGACAACTGATTTAACCATTTATCACCAGATCCGACTGAACCACATAACGCACCACTAGATCTTGCTCTTCTATAGAATCCATATAATCCCTGTGGTGAAGAAGTAGGCCATTCGGCCATTGAATCTGCACCACCCTTCGAAAGAGCACCCGACCAAGGCTTACTCCGCCCACCTTATGGGGCTGTTTAGCACAGGGCTAAATCGCTGGCTTTGAAAGCAGACCAAGGCAGGCCAGCAGCACGGTTCAATTCCCGTATCAGCCTCCCCGAACAGGTGCCGGAATGTGGCGACTAGGGGCTTTTCACAGTAACTTCATTTGAAGCCTACTTGTGACAATAAGCGATTTTCATTTCATTTCATTATCCCTGCAACTCCGCCCTATCCACATAAGTAAGGGGCAATTTAGCCTGGCCAATCCACGTAACCTGCACTTCATTGGACTGTGGGAGGAAACTCGAGCACCCAGAGGAAACCCACGGAGACACGGGAGAACATGCAAACCTTACATAGACAAAACTGCCCACGATTCCAGGACTACCTTGGTTTGCAAAGATAAACCCCAGCTTCTCTTTTCTGCTTCAAGCCATCTTCTAAATTCCCCACTGTCCCTTTCATCCTCACCTTCAACAAGTGAAATGAGCTCATAGACTTCTTTGTGACTAAGATTGAAACTATCAGTTTAGCTTCCCTCCCTTTCCCAAGCGCACAAAACCAAACTTCCCCTAATGTTGCCCATGCCCTAGCCCTGAATTAGCATCTTCTTCTAGTTTCCCTTCTATCTCTCCTCATGCCTTCTCTATACTCATCTTGTAAAGGAGACATCACACACTGCTTGCTTCCAACTCTGTGACATTGCCCATCTCCTCCTCTGCCTTAGTTTATTTGTTGCTGCAATTCTCATTGATGCCTTTGTCACCTCCAGATACTGTTATTCCAATGTTCTCCTGACCATAGACATAGCCTAACCTTCCACAAACGTCAGTGCATCACAAACGTGAGTTGCCTTTATCTTATTCGACACATCAACACTGTGCTCACTGAAATACATTAGCTTGCAGTTCTCCAATTCCTCAAGTTTATAATTCTCCACTTTTGTTACCAAAATCTTAGGGCTCGATTCAACTAATTGGGAACAAAGTCCCATAGCGAGCACTTTTAGCCGAGAAACACATGGTTAAACAATATAAGGGCCGCAGCAGGAAAGGCACAGCCGAGGCCGCAAATAGCCCGTTTTGTAAGCAGAGTTCCCCATTGTAGCATGAAGCCCCCAAAGCGACCACCAACTCTCCCCCAGCCCAAATACTCTATGGGAGGGTACCTGCCATTCCCCTCCAACACCCATGCAGCACACCCCAAGCCCAATTGCATGCATGTAAAAAATACCAACTTAGCTGTTCCCATGCTAGTTGGCAGGTCCACCTGGGCACTTTGGCAGTGCCTGGCATCCAGGTGGCACTGCCAGGGTGCCAGGCTGACACTGCCAGGGTGCCCAGGTGGCACCAGCAGTACCATGGCACCAATCAGCCCAAAGCACTTGTCGCTGGGAGCCTCAAATCCCTTGGGAGACCCCCCCAAAGTGCCATTCTGTCTGGCCCCCATTTGTGGGGACCAGTGCTAAATACCACTTGCCTGACATCTCCAAGGCAACACCACTTGCCTGACATCTCCAAGGCAAAGAGGATGAATCCAAAGCCTCAGGTACCTCGGGAATTTGCATATTATTGTGAGACTAGCTGTCTCACTTTAATATGCAGATTTGCCAAAAGGTGATCCTGCCCACAATGGGTGGGATTTACATCACACCGTCTCACAAGATCGTTTTGGATCGCGCGAGACGTTGCGAGCCGTGTAGATCCCAGGAGCGGGATCTCTCCGCTTTTATCGGCCATGCTGCGCTGTGGCGAGCTGCTCTTGGGCGCAGCGTGGCGAATGGATTGCGCCCTGGTCACATTTGTTTTGTGCCCTTTTTTGTCTGATGACTGTGAAGCACATGCAATAGTATTTTCTTTTGAAGTTGCATGTTTAATGTTGGCAACAATAGTATAGAACGCCAAAGTATTACTTAAGCTCAAACATCGGCATTGCATTAGTGCCAATCCTAATAGCAAATATATCAGGTTCTACATGTAAGCTGTATTTAAACTACTATTGCAGTTGTCTATTTGCTAATAGTGCTCACTCAAAAATCAATATGCGCACACAGGGATCACTGGATGGATGGTGCAATTGACCTGGAATTATGAAAGAAATCGATGGGAAAGAGAAAGCGTAGCTTCAAATGCACTGCCTAATATACTGACGTGGCACTTAGTCCGGAGGAGAGATTATGAAAAGATGGTCAGTAGCAATTTTGATTGCTAATATACAATTATTTTCCAAGATGTCTTTAATAACCTAAATTGTGAAATGCTCTAATAATACATTCAGGATATTTTTGTTAGAATTTCTTATTAACAATATTTAGACAGCAGGAAAAATGACTTAACAGGACTCTCAAGGTTAACAAGCTGTTTCGTTACAATATCACAGCCAAAATAATCGCTGGGAATGTTTGGAATAAGTAATTATGTTTAAAAATGTAGACAGATGTGTTTCAGTGTTCAACTCCTTATTATGAGGTTATGTGTAAAGACTTATATTTCCTCACCTTCTTAGCATTTGAGTTTATTAAGGTCCTCAAATGGGCAAATAGACTAATTGCTGGAGATTTGTAGGATACTACATAACATGCGTGCATGTGTTCTTGTAATTTTACATGAGCCCTCTAGGATAATATTAAAAAAAGGAAAAGAGAGACTTTCATTTATATAGTGCCTTTCACAATCTCAGGACATCCCAAAAGACTTGATGGTTCAGATACATTTTGCGGAGCTGGCAAGAAAATAATTTAAATCTTTCATTGGCCACCAGCTGAATGGACAGTATAACGAGTACACTGTGACAAGTTCTGCCCTAAAGAAGCAATTACTTTGTATGTTAAAAGTGGCTGATTGTGGGCGAAAATGGGGCACTTCTTAACAATCACATTTTGAAGTCTTTACTGCCCTGTTAACGCTAATGTCGACAAGTGAAAATTGACCCTTTTGCAATCACTTGATGCAGCACTATTGTGTATGTCATATCCTCCAAGTATTCTCTGTTTCGTCCTTCACCATTCCAGGAATTCATTACTTTCTACCTAATCATTCTATGTCCCCATGCTGTAGCTCGTCACTCAGGTATTCATGTGCCCTGTGAAATTACTCACAGATATCCATTCTTCCCTAGTAATTGAATTGTATTTTTCAGTGTATAAAACAAGACTTTTTTTCCTCCTGAAGATCAGGCCTCGTCTAATACCCCGCTTCAACTTATCTTACCATTTAAGTGGATTTTAGACTCTGATACCTGATAAATAAATCTAAGCAAACCCCATGCCCATGCCAAATTGCCTCCAGTCAAGTCATATTAATCCTATAAGGATTATGCAGAGGAAAATGGCGGGAACATGGCTGCTGACTAAATATGGAGTCAGCGAGAAAAATGTTCGGGCCTGCGCAAGGCGAAGGATGTGTTGCGTACAGTCAAGAAGACCAATAAAGCAAACCATGGATCTAAAGCCGGGTGGACTAACATCGAACAGGAATTGGAACCATGTGTTGTCACAATGAGAACATAGTTTCACCTATGTGATGTGCCTCCTATGCTGACGTGGTCCAGTGGATTAATGACGCATGGGACAGGGCGCCTGCAAGATGGCTATGAACAGATTGATCAAAACTGGGATTATCAGAAGACCAAAGAATCTGGAGATTTAGCCAGAGGAAGATTCATGGAGGATGAAGAGAATATCACTCGTGCCCCCAGCCCCGAGTGAGTGGCAAATGTCCACTCAGACACAGAAGATGATGAACTCGAAGGCTTCTCTGAGGAAAGTGTTCATAGCCAGTGATTCATGTGCTAATATATGGGGCTGGATTCTCCATCAGCAGAATCCTCCATTTCACTGGCAGCGCACTCACGGCCACGGATTTCCCGGCGTGGGGGCGCCTACAGTGGGAAACCCCATTGGCCGGCTGCCAGGATGGAGGATCCCACTGCCGGCGGGAGCGCGCCACAGCAGAAAATGGGTGCGGCGGGACGCAGAATCACGCCCAAGGTTTCTCAGTTCTTTTGGGACTTACGACTGTTACAACTTTTACATTGTTAGTGAACCAGATTTGGATTTGCAAAAAAAAGTGTTGCATGATTTTTCTGTTTTATTGCTAAATGTTCCAATAAAAGAGATTTGAATTGAACCTGTTTTTTCTGGTCTGGTCTGGACTTATACATTGTTTCAACTTATATATGAATGGAGTTCGGAAAAATCAGAAATCTAATCAGTTTGATTGATACAACTCATCGATTTATAATAAAAAAATACAGTAAATATGTGATTCAGAGTTCTGACTCTAAATCATAAAATTTTATCAATCTTACTCTGAACATCTGAATTTCTAACTTTTACAGTGGGGGAACCATATACGAAACCAGATGATCTGAAATCATCCGCTTCAGGGGTAGATTAGACTTGGCCCCAAGAAGCTTGGGGCTCAGAGGTTCCAGTCAGATATCAGGCCATTGATAATACTCAACATAAATACAAAAAAGCTGCATACAACAGGTTTCAATGGAGCAGATTTAATGATAATATGATTTGCTTTACTATTAATGCAGTTTGCATACTTTCTTGTTCTTTGTACATTTTAGCACACGTGTGTGTTTTAATACATCTGGCCGGGGGAGGGGGGTGGTATTGCTCACATAGGTATGGCAGGCTCCTGAATGGTCTTGGTGCACAGGTAGGGCTTAAGTATCTTTTATCCAACTCTGATCTGCTCAGATCCACATCACAGCTGTGTTTCTACTTTCTATCCATGACATAACAGGGCAGTCCCAGAAAGGAGTGGAATTCTGAAATGTTCTGGAAGGTATCACAGGCAGTACTTTTCGGTATCTGTTTAATATGTAATTCACGGTGTGCCAAGTGTGCTGTGCGCCAATTCCATTGCCCGCCAGCCCCATCACCCCATGCATCTAAAAATAAAGGAGCTTGGGCGATGCACACAGAGCTGACGGCAATTTCACACTTTGGCTGGTATTTTTCTTCAATGCCACAGATTCAGTAAATAAAGATTAAGATTGGCCAATCATGGATGACTTTAGAAAAATAAATCATTTAATTATAGGACCTTTCAGTTGTTATTCCAGGTGCAGGTCAGGAAGAGCAAAATGAAGCTGGCCAAAAGTATGGAGCAAACTTTGGTTTACAGTGAGAAGGAAATACTTATTTCCTGAGTATTTGCATTGCTTAATCTGTTTATATTAGGCACACTTTATTGCATTAAATGCAAATGCATTCCTTTCATAATAAAATGCAAATTAAAATATTAGACATGTGTCACTAAATATTTGGAAAGTCTGCAAATTAAGTGTTTGTTGTCAGGAGTGTATTCAACATATTTTGAAATTCTGGACCCACCTAAATTTTGTTAACTGTAGTTATTCAGCATTACGGTTATGAATGTTTATGTCTTGCATGGTGCCAGCTAATTTAATACTTTATTTGCAAAGTTGAACTACTTACATAACAAAATTACTCTTCAACTTTTAGAAACTTTCTGGATTGTTTGCGCTTTAGTCTTTGGTTTAATCTTGTAATTGAATCTGTTTCATGAATAGTTTTCATGGTACCACTGTCATTTTATACAGAATAAATATATCAAAAATATGTTTAACATTCTCACACAAGACTGGGAATCGATGGTACTTTCAATTTGATTTATGACAGTTTTGAAATTGAAGTTATGCAACCCTTCAAAGAGGCTACTGTTTCTTTTACCAGACTGTGTAGAGTACGTGATATTTTTCTACTTTCTCGTTTTCTGCTTTGTATCAGAATTTTCCTTTTTTTTTCCATTTAAATTTACTTCAATTTTTTCCAATCTCCTCCAATTTCCTTATTTCCTTCTTTGTTTTTCTCCACTGTAGCCGGACAAAAGCCTCATTAAAACAATTCAGCTATTTTTTTACTCAGCATATGAATCACTTCATCACAAGTTTCCAGAGGCGATCTTATTCTCCAAATCCCTTTTGAGACTTATGTCTTTTGCAGACTTTTAAATAAATGTTGCACGGCACAAATGATAAATTGTACAGTATAGTTATTATTAGTTACGGAATGTAAGATCTTTTGGGAACTCTAAGAGGATTCTGTAGTAAGGGACATGTTTTAAATTTGAACTACAGATTTCCATCAGGTCCACTGAATGACACTTTTCTGATATGAAACAGATTATTTGGACAACAATGCACAGTGGGATACATCTGCAATATACCTCTATGGATGCTATTTAATGGGGTGACAAGGATATTGCCTGCCCATGCTGCGCCTGTTAGGGAAAACCACTCAGTCACTTAAATGGACCGTTTCAAATGCTCCACTTTCGGTTGGAAGCTGCCCTTGACAGGAGCTGCAAATTCAGAAGCCAGCAACTCTGTTGAACAGCAGTGCCACTGGGGTGGTAGTGGTTGCTGCTGGTATGACACTCACCTGAGGCCCAGGATTGTTGCTGGCCCCCTGTGGTGGTATGTATTAGGAGTATTACGGTATCCTGTGATGCCGAGAGGCTATTGGTGGATAGACGCTGGGTCCCGATTGGATCAGCCGCCTACTGGCTCCACCCAGTACGGCGGAGTATAAGAGCCCGGGTTCTCCCAGCAGCCGCATTCTGTAACTGTGCTGCTGGGGAACAAGTCTGCGTAATAAAGCCATCGTTTGACTCCTTCTCATCTCGTCTCGTGAGCGATTGATTGTGCTACAATTTATTATGCAGACTTTAATGGACATGGAGCTCCGAATCATTCTGGAGTGTCTGCGAATCAGCCCCCACGCGGCAAACTCAGCGGCCACTTTTAAACATTGGTTAGCGTGTTTTCATGGATACCTCCGAACGGTCTCCGACGTACCTACAGAAGACCAGAAAATGCAGCTCCTGCATTCCAGGGTGAGCCCGGAAATCTACACTCTCATAGAGGATGCGGACGATTTCCAGCGGCGCTCGCCATGCTGAGAGGAATCTACGTTCGGCCCGTCAACCAGGTCTACGCACGCCACCAGCTCGCGACGAGATGGCAAATCCCCGGGGAATCGCTGGACGAATTCTACAGTGCGCTGTTGATACTGGGGAGAAGCTGCAACTACCCATCGGTTTCGGCTAACGAACACACAGAGCTACTGGTCCGAGATGCTTTTGTGGCAGGTATGCTCTCGTCCCAAATTCACCAGCGATTGCTGGAAAGAGACACACTAGGCCTCAAGGAGGCACGGGCCCTCGCTGCCTCGCTTGATGTGGCATCGCAGAACGCCTGTGCCTACGCCCCCGACCGCGCGGCAGCCCCTTGGGCACCGTGGACCCCCGCCGTGACTGAACCCCCGGGACCCCCCGCCCCCCCGCAGGTCTGCGCTGCCAGGGCGGCAGATCACCTGGGGGGGCCCCGCTGCTACTTTTGTGGGCAAGCGAAACACCCCCGAATGCGCTGCCCGGCCCGCTCAGCCCTCTGTAAAGGGTGCGGCAAAAAGGGGCACTTTGTAGCAGTGTGCCAGGCCCGATGGGCCGCCGCAATCTCTGGGGGAGAACCCCAAACTCAACCCACCCAGCGATCCATGTGCGGCCAACGGGCGTCGCCATCTTGGGTCCCGAACTCCATGCGGGAGGGATGGCCGCCGCCATTTTGTGCTCCTCCGGCAACGTGCGATCCATGGGCGGCGCCATATTGTCCACCCCCGACCATGTGCGACCCGTGGACGCCGCCATCTTGGCTGACGGCTAAGGACCCCGGGAAGGACGGCCCCACGGGGCCTGAAGAAAACGCCCCAGATGCAGCAACTGCAACTGGCTTCAGTGACCCTGGACCAGTCGCGGCCCCGAACGCTCCAAACAGCAACAACGCCAGTATTTATAAACGGGTACGAGACGCCCTGCCTGGTCGACTCTGGGAGCACGGAGAGTTTTATACATCCCGATACGGTAAGACGCTGTTCCCTTCCGATCCACCCGAGTAATCAAAAAAATTTTCTGGCAGCAGGGTCCGATTCTGTAGAGATAAAAGGGTTCTGCATCACAGACCTCACGGTGCAGGGGAGGAATTTCAAGAACTACCGACTTTACGTCCTTCCCCACCTCTGCGCTGCCACACTCCTGGGGTTGGATTCTCAGTGTAACCTCCAGAGTTTAACGTTTAAATTCGGCGGCCCTATACCCCCACTCACTATCTGCAGCCTCGCGACCCTCAAGGTCGATCCACCTTCCCTGTTCGCGAACCTCACCCGGGATTGCAAACCAGTTGCCACTAGGAGCAGAAGGTACAGCACCCAGGACCGATCCTTTATCCAGTCAGAAGTCCAGCGGCTGCTGAGGGAAGGCATAATCCAGGCCAGCAATAGTCCCTGGAGAGCTCAGGTGGTAGTTGTAAAGACCGGGGAGAAGCAGAGGATGGCTGTAGACTATAGTCAAACCATCAATAGGTACACGCAGCTGGATGCGTACCCTCTTCCCCGCATATCAGACATGGTCAATCGGATTGCACAGTACAAGATCTTTTCCACGGTGGACCTTAAGTCCGCCTATCACCAGCTCCCCATCTGCCTGAGCGACTGCAAATACACTGCTTGTGAAGCAGATGGGCGGCTCTATCACTTTTTAAGGGTTCCATTCGGCGTCACTAACGGTAGATGGACCGAATGGTTGACCGGTATGGTTTGCGGGCCATGTTCCCGTACCTCGATAACGTCACCATCTGCGGCCATGACCAGCAGGACCACGACGCCAACCTCCGCAAATTCCTCCAGACCGCAAACGCCCTGAATCTCACATACAACAGGGAGAAATGCGTGTTTAGCACCGACCGTCTAGCCATCCTTGGCTTCGTAGTGCGAAATGGAGTTATAGGCCCAGACCTGAACACATGCGTCCCCTCATGGAGTTCCCCCTCCCCCACTGCTCCAAGGCCTTGAAACGCTACCTGGGCTTTTTCTCTTATTACTCCCAGTGGGTCCCCAACTACGCTGACAAGGCCCGTCCGCTAATCCAGACCACAGTCTTTCCCCTGTCGACAGAGGCCCGCCAGGCCTTCAGCCGCATCAAAGCAGATATCGCAAAGGCCACGATGCATGCGATCAATGAGTCCCTCCCCTTCCAAGTCGAGAGCGACATGTCCGACGTAGCTCTGGCGGCCACCCTCAACCAAGCGGGCACACCCGTGGCCTTTTTTTCACGCACCCTCCACGCTTCAGAAATCCGCCACTCCTGAGTTGAAAAGGAGGCCCAGGCCATAGTGGAAGCTGTGCGACATTGGCGGCATTACCTGGCCAGTAGGAGATTCACTCTCCTCACTGACCAACGGTCGGTTGCCTTCATGTTCGATAATGCACAGCGGGGCAAGATAACAAACGACAAGATCTTGCGGTGGAGGATCGAACTTTCCACCTATAACTATGAGATCTTGTATCGTCCCGGAAAACTGAACGAGCCTCCCGATGCCCTATCCCGCTGCACATGTGCCAACGTACAAGTGGACCGTCTCCGAACCCTCCACGAGGATCTCTGCCACCCGGGGGTCACTCAGTTCTATCACTTCGTAAAGAACCGCAACCTGCCCTACTCCATCGAGGAGGTCAGGACAGCCACCAGGAACTGCCAAATCTGCGCAGAGTGCAAGCCGCATTTCTACAGGCCAGATAAAGCGCACCTGATAAAGGCTTCCAGTCCCTTTGAGCGCCTCAGTCTGGACTTCAAAGGTCCCCTCCGCTCCACCGATCGCAACACGTACTTCCTGAACATGATTGACGAATACTCCCGGTTTCCTTTCGCCATCCCCTGTCCCGACATGACCGCGGCCATGGTCATTAGAGCCCTCGGCACCATCTTTACACTGTTCGGTTTCCCCGCCTACATACATAGCGATAGTGGGTCCTCCTTCATGAGCGACGAACTGCATCAGTTCCTGCTCAACAAGGGCATCGCCTTGAGCAGGATGACCAGTTACAACCCCCGGGGAAACGGACAGGTAGAGAGGGAGAACGGTACGGTCCGGAAGACCGTCCTGCTGGCCCTACAGTCCAGAAGTCTCCCAGTTTCCCGCTGGCAGGAAGTCCTCCCGGAAGCCCTCCACTCCATCCGGTCGCTGCTGTGTACAACAACGAATCAAACACCTCACGAACGCCTCCTTGTCTTCCCTAGGAAGTCCTCCTCCGAACGTCACTTCCGACCTGGCTGGCAGCCCCGGGACCCATCCTGCTCTGAAAGCATGTGCGGATGCACAAAACAGACCCGTTGGTCGAGAGGGTTCATCACCTCCTCGCGAACCCTCAATACGCCTACGTGGCATACCCCGACGGCCGACAGGACACGGTCTCCCTGCGGGACCTGGCACCCGCAGAAGCTCCATACACCCCCCCAACACCAATCACCCCCTCCGGAGCTCCACGCACCCCTCCAACACCAATCACACCCTCCCTCCCACTGGCGCACCCCACAGCCGTCCCCTTCCCGGGTGGATCGGTCCTTCCCCTGGCCCCGACTAGGCGTAGTGGAGCAGGAAGAGGCATCGCGACTCTCCCAGAGACGACGGGGCCCGAACCAGTGCCTGTATCACCACCGGGGCTAAGACGATCGGCGAGGACGACCAGGGCACCCATTCGACTCATCAAATCCGTATAATAAAGCAAGAAATGCCTCTGTAAATAATTTTGGTTGCCCAGTAAAAGCGGGATTGTAAATAGTACTGGTAGTTGATATCGGAGCATAGCCGCCGTGTTAGCGGCATCCTAGGTACCAACTCTGTAAACCCCTACCACCATACGGCCCACTACCCCCGCTGGGTTCTTTTTTAACAAGGGGTGAATGTGGTGGTATGTATTAGGGGTATTACAGTACCCTGTGATGCTGAGAGGCTATTGGTGGATAGTCGCTGGGTCCCGATTGGATCAGCCGCCTACTGAATCCAGCCAGTACGGCGGAGTATAAGAGCCCGGGTTCTCCCAGCAGCCGCATTCTGTAACTGTGCTGCTGGGGAACAAGTCTGCTTAATAAAGCCATCGTTCGACTCCTTCTCATCTCGTCTCGTGGGTGATTGATTGTGCTACAGCGCCCAAGTCCCAAATGAGTGATTGCGGGGTGGGTGTCATGATGCGGCAGGGGTGGGAGGTGGGGGTGGGGGGCATTTCTGGAGAGAAGGTCAGCAGCATAAGGAAAAGGGGTGACCCGCTGTGGGCTCATCCTGCTTTCCCGATGCAGGGGCCCTCGATCAGCTTCTGAGTGTCTTTGAACGATGCCCCCTGCCCCCCCCATCCCCCATGGGAACCTGTGAGAAATTGCGCACGGGTTTGCTTGTCATGCTCGCTGCATTAATGTCAGTGGTGGTTTGATGAGGTTCTGAAGTGGGCAATGAATTGTTGGCAGAGCAGGAAGGCTGTCTGACGGCCTTCCCATAGAAATCTTAATTAGGGTGGAGGTGGATAGATGGCAGGGTTCCAACGCATCACCCTCCCTTCTGATTAAATGCTCCCCCCCCCCAAATCCGCCACAGCGGAGAGCATTAAATTCCATCTTATGCATCTGATAGCTAACTAGATTGTTAAATTTAAGGAATCAAAATTAAGAGATGAGTGAAACATCGGGTGACATTCTCAGGCCTCCACACGGTGTGTTTCTGAGTGGCAGGTAGCGGATGGCCATTAGCTGGCAGCGGGATCTCCTGGTCCTCCCGCAGTTGATGGGATTTCCCATTGAATCAACCCCACACCGCTGGGAAACCTGCGGCACGGATGCACTATTGGTGGGATTGGAAGATCCCGCTGGCATGAATAGACGGAAGATTTCACCTGTTAACTAATGACACAACTCAAACGTCCATTTTGCAAAAATGCATGTCCAGAGTTCGAATAGAAGAAACTCTGCCAAGGTGAACTTGGATCAATTTAAAGGTCTCATATAATGATGTACTCAAAGGTAACATAACAAAATCCATTCCAATTCAGGTAATATATCCAAAAGAAACATACCAATTTATACCAGAGATCAGACTTGCAAACAAGGAACAAATAAGCAAGGGCTCATCAATTGTTTTTACACAGTGAGTTCTTATGATCCGCAATGCATTACCTGTAAAAGCAAATTCAAAATGGAATTAGATATATACTTGTAAATGAGAAAGCTGCAAGGCTGTGAGGAAAGAAGATTGCGGGGGGTGGTGCGGGGGCGGGGGGGGGGGGGGGGGGGGGGGGGGAAACGAAGCAGGTTGCCCTTTCTAAAATTCGGCACAAGCACTTAAGGCTGAGTGGCTTCTTTCTGTGCTGTAAGATTCTACTATTCAACTTTTAAGACAGAAATTAAAAGCAAAATTGTTTAAAGACATGGCAGGTCAGTCCACTAAAAGGGAAAGGCTGAGTAAGGTTTCAGATAGGGCGTTAAATCTGCAAACCTGTTGTGACGCATGGTCCCACTTCTCTTTCAAATGCTCATTAACCTGCTGCGTATATCCAGCATGTTCTATTTGTATTTCATATTTCCAGCATTCAGTTTTCATTTATATTTATAATTTAAAGTTGCCATCTGTACAAGGCAATTCAAAATCATTAATCACACAGTGTTCTGGTCTTAAGAGATCATTAACCTTTTACTGATTCATATTTTTGCCATTATGATATCTCAGGATTGGAGCTTGAAGTATATGAATCCCTTGTGATGATTTATGGTATGTATAATATATGTACATATATATAGATCGATAGATATTTGCAGTGTTTTTTTGTAAAGTCAGTTCTTGACTGAAGGCACCTCCACTCAAAAACCATGTCACCTCCTGCATTACAGGATAAATTGAACAGCCTTTAGAACCTTTGCTGTCTCTTAATGGACCTACAAGGAATCTATCTTGAATTTCAGTTTATTTAAAGGATCATGCCTTGAATTATAAATCACTGCTCACACCTAATCCTTCTAAATATAATACAAAACAGATTTCTTTCAACAATGTTCAATCTATAAAGCACATCTGCAATGCATTTTATTTGAAACTATAATCTGACCATAGAGTTATAGTCAAAAAATTGGAATTCAGTTAAATCCCATGTAAAGTAGATTGCTTTTTAATATGATCACTATCCAAGTTTGCTTACTGAAAAAACTCAAATCAGCGCTAAAGTCTGCATTTGAGAAGTTGTGCCCAACATTTGTTTCTGATGTTGTGTGACAGAGTTTGTGGAATAACTCTGGTAAATTCAGTCTTGATTCACATCTGTTGCAATTAACAATACTCTCAGAATGACACACGTATATGACTTTTAATTTTGGCAACTGTACTCAAAGCAGTTGAGCAGTAGTTAATTGTTGAGAACCTTTGTGTTCAGATCCATGGGTAGTTTGTTTGGATGAAAGGGTTAACATATTTATGTTCATAATGCAAATAGGACTATGAATTTAAAGTTCTACACAATGGTGAAAGCCTGAGAAAGTCACTAAGGTAGTGACGGAAGAAAATGTGGGTTAGAAGAATAAGACACGGTGGTTTAAAGAAGTGAAAGGGTCAGATTGGACATCTCACATAAGATAGAGGTAGGAGAATATGTACAGAAGGTTGCAGCGATGGAAGGATCACACTGTCTTTATGCAATTAAGCGATTTATGCAGGGACTGGCTATCGAATATTTTTTCATGCTGTATTTGTGGTAGCGTGGCCCTGTTAAGGGGGTGAGCTCCACTAACCATGTGACCGACTCAGGGCCAATCGTGCAGGAGCGCACACGCCAGCCAACAAAGAGTTTGCGCGGGGCCCTGGGAGCTGGATCCTGGGCAGTGTGGGCCAGGGAGCTGAAGAGTAAAGACTTGTTTATAATGTTCTGTGCCTGTTATCGAACAGCCTTTGCCTTTCATCAGTAAGCCCCTTTGTTTAGTGTATATCTTGAGCCACCACAGCATTTGTTGCCGTGGGTATTATTAAACTGGCTTGAAGCATGTGCGTAAAATGTGCCATACCTTCTTACCTTGAGAATTAAGTGTGCTATTTAACCCACATTCACAGCTCCATCTGCTCCACCATAATAATAAACTATTTCAGTTGCACTCCAAACTATGTTAGTATTAACTTCACTACTGCCACTTATGAAAAGTTTAGAAGTGTAGTACTCCACAGCAAATCTTAACAGAGAGCTTTTAAATTCAATACTTTAAGTGGAATTGCATCCTGTAATTCCAGAATGTATCTTTCCTATTCCACTTGCAGTGAGGATTTTCGTTTAATTTTTTTTTTAAATGTTGAATATTACAAGACAAAAAATTGTAGAAAACTAAAGATTTCTGCATCTCCCCCTCCCCAAACCTCTGAACAAAAAGATTGCAATCTTTATTTTCTCTTTGGGGGCAGAGGTACTTCTGCAAAGCTAGATGAGTTTAGCAGATAAGGCTGCAGTTAAAGGGTGGCATATTTTGATGTTTGTTTTTGCATATTGTGAATCAGAGTGAACATTTACACTGGGCTCGCAAGAATGGCAGTTTTTACTCGGTGACACACCCAGGAAAGGTGACAACTGAAACTTTCAATTTGGTGGTTGACAGCTAGGCAACTGCAAAATCCACCATTTAAGACACACCCCTGTTTTTATAGCTATTATTGAAATTAAATCGGCTATGAGCCGCATACAATTGGAGACAAAAACAGATTTGATAACACATTTTATTTGCACTTCTTACTATTATGCACATTACCACTCCCTGTTAATAACTGCCCTTGCTCTGTGTCCTGCGATTGTTCTCAAATCTGGGTGATGTTATGAAATCAGACTGCTTGACTGTCACCTTCCCTTCTGTCATGTGTGGCTGCATTACTAGGCAGAACTTTACAGCCAGGAACCTTCCACCGACAGGGTTTTCCAGTGCCGCCGAAGTGAAAGGACCTTTGAATGGCTCACCGTATTTCCCGGCCCCATCCCCGCCAGAATAGGGCCATGACAATCCGCCCATATGTCAGTGAACATTTTGTCCCAACTTAATCTAAAAGGTAATTTTCCGATCAAACGGCCATGTCGCGTTTCGAAAAGCAATGCTCCCAGGATCTACCAGACTTGCAACACCTCATGCAATCTGACCGTACCTTGTGAGACGTAGCGATGCGAATCCGCCCATTGTGGCAGTGCCACCTGGGTGCCAACGTGGGTTTAATTCCTATATCAACTGAGGTTATTCATGAAGGCCCACCTTCTTGACCTTGACCCTTGCCTCAGGTGTGGTGATTCTCAGGTTAACTGACTACCAGTCAGCTCTTCCCCCTCAAGGGGAAAGCAGCCTCTGGCCATCTGGGACTATGGTGAGCTGGATTCTCCGCAGCCCCGTGGCGAAATCGCGTTTGGCACGGGGTGGAAGATCAATATTTACGATGGAATCGGGCCCACCGCCGTTCTGGCAAATCTCCGGGCCCCGAATATCCGCGCATCTGCGAATTGCGCTGCAGGTCTAGGGGGCCATTGCCAGAGGCCCGCCAAGTGATACTCCGCTCTCAGCAGGCCGAGTTCCCGACGGCATGGTTCGAAACCATGTATGACGGTCGGGTAACTCATATGGTGGCTGCGGACTGGGGGGCAGGCAGATTGAGCACAGGGAGGGCCCATATGGGCGGCCGGGGCAGCGATCGGGCAGCTCCGATGCAGGGGCGTGCGGCCGATCGGGGGAGGGGCCTAGTTTGTTAGTGTTGGTCCGCAGTCTGAGTCCGTCATGACGCTCGGCGCAGCCGCTGGAGGCCGCCGCTGTGCGCATGCACGGACTCAGAACCGGAAGTGCAAGGCCCATTCGCGCAGCGAAAGCTGCGTGAAGCACTCCGGGTCCCTGCCACCCCTTCAATGTAAGTGAATTACTATTTATTTTTTGCAGGAAGCTGGGGAATGCAACGCCAGTGTTTTTATATACAAACATGATTAACCTTGGCCTTGACAATCTTAGACTGTGGCCGCATTATCCAATAAATTTGTTTGGAGCGGGGATGTATGAAGCATTGTGAGGGCTCAAGGAAGAAAGTAAAGGAAGTGGGATAGATTACAGCTCAAATTAAGATATATCACTACTTAGTAAGATCTCCATTTATATGATGTTCGCTGTTCATTTTACTAAATCTCAAGAATGATATTTTCCTCAAGTGTATGCAGAAATAAGCAGCAATGATAATTCTAGGTATCGAGAAATTATATTAAGCAATGAACATGGGCCTTGCTTTCTTTACAAATAATGAATTACAAAGTGACCTAATTGAAGTTTTCAAGATTTGAAAGGGATTGAGAAAATTGATTAAAGTAAATTAATTTTAGTAAAAGAGGTGCAAGTTCAAAATTAAAACTTGACGGGTAAAATGGACATTTTTTATTCAAAGGGCAAAATAGCTATAAAGTATCTTAATAGGGAAGGTCATCAGAGGAGAGAGATGAGACGATTGGATGTATTCTGAAAAAGAAGAAATTGAGAGGGAAGGCATGTGGATTGGAAAAGAAGGACAAGTGTGTTGAGCTAATTATCTTTCCTTTGCTCCTGGAAACACCACTTGTTTTTATATATTGTATAAAAAGTGAAAAATTTCACGGTGCACTGTGGTTGAGCAAACTATTATTTCATTTGTGATCTTCTTCAGCTCTCCGCCTGAAAGCAGGTCCTTGGAAATTACCTGTTGAACTACGGCTAAATTTGATGTTTTTACTTTGGGTATGGCATAGATGCAATCTCTGAGTCTACCTTAGCCAGAGTGGAGATTGAACTCTGTGCTGTTAATCTGATCGACCACTAGAAAGTAGAGTAAAAGCTGAAAAGACCTAAGACTGAGAGCATTAGGTAGAGCAAAGTAATTGTGCTACCACCATAGTGACAGTACCAAGGTCAGATGGTAATGTAAGAATATAAGGAGGTTTAGGTAACTGTCAATCAGGTACTGGAATGGTACTTTGCCAAACATGGAGGATCTATTCACTAAGTTGCCATGAGGCCAGATTTTTTCTAAATTAGATCTGACAGATGCTATTCTGCAATTGAGCTGGAAAATGAGTCTAAATCATATATAACTATTAATCTAGCCATAGGTCCCTTTCAGTTTTATAGGCTGCTATTGTGTTCCATCAGAAATTAAAAAGATAATGGCCGGCCAATCTTGCGAGCTGCGGGATTCTGTCACCATTTAGGTAGACCACGCCCGATAGCTTTCAAAATTCTGTACAGTAATTGGGTCATAGGGTGGATATAGATGCATTACCTCCAAGCAAAAGTAAGGTTTAAGCATTAAAAAATGTGCCACAACCTCAGAGCATAGAGCTTAGATCCTTTCTTGGGCTTCGTGAATTAATATGCTGAATTCATACAAAATTTGACTATCTTTGTTTCATTTTTGCACACATGCGGTGATTGCTGGCTGGGCCAGAATTTACTGTCCATTCCTAATTGCTCTTGAGAAGGTGCTGGTGAGCCAATGCCTTGAACCATTGCAGTCCATATGGTGTAGGCACATCTACAGTGTTGTTAAGATAGAAGTGCAAGATGAATTGCTTTTTAGAAGACAGCCTAGAATGAGGTTTTCAATAAACCACATTTAACATAGCCAGTAGAAGAGCAACAATCCAGGCAGAAAGAGAATCATGATAGGGATAGAGTGAGAGAAAGAGCGTGAAGTTGAACCAGAAATTTAAGATGAGAGATTACCATCATAAGTGTTTACCAGGAAGTCATGAAAATGTGGTCCTCACACACATTTTGGTGAAGATGTTTGTTAGCGGTAGGTTAGGTTTGTACATAGGGGTCATGTTTCCCCTTCAGAGGTTCATGAAGAAGATGGAAGTTGGGAAGAATCAAATGAGTCTGAGGAATTGAATAGTTGGGATATGAGTAGAGTGCCATGAGTTACTCCAGCACGAATGGTGCCTAAACTAAGTTCAGATCTGAGTCAGAGTCAGACTGACACATTTGATGAAGTGGGAAATTATACTGAAGATCAAGGGAAAACTCAGTCTTTGTTAGCCATAACTTCTCCTCAGACTCAGGCAATGACAAGCCACCATTCTTCCCCAAGTTCTGAAAGTTTGGGTCAAGAAAAGAGGTATCCTCTTAAGAATATGAAACTGGAGGTTAAATTTGATTTGTAAACAAATGAAAGAAAGAAATTTATACAAGTTGCATGGAATTTGAACATTATGTAAGCTTTTCATTAAGAATGGTGGAGTATAATGGCACAATTTTGTGGCCATTTGTATATCCATACATATATGTATGTGTGGTATTATCAGGTATTGCAGTACCCGAGAGGCTGAAGACCATTGGTTAAACCTAGATGTTTAGCATTGGCTGCTTGGTATGTAGCTCCGCCCTGACAGGCAGGGTATAAGAACCGGTGCCGCCCCAGCAGCCCTCATTCTGTACCAAAGCTGCTGGGGAACATTTCTAGTCTATTAAAGCCTTCAGTTATGTTACTACCTCGTCTTTAATTGTAATTGATCGTGCATCAGTGTGTAAACCAAAACCAGAATAAACCAGCTCAGTTGCATACCAAAATGCCATATGTATGTAACAGTGTCTTTGTTTCCTGCCAAGATATCACAAGAGGCCTTTAAAATATGAAAAGTTTTGAAAGATTGGATTGAGAGAGAACATTTCCTTTTGTGAGGAAGAGCATAAATCAAGATTATCCATTTAATACAGCCATCAGGAAATCCAATAGGGAATTCCGAAGAATTTTCTTTACCCAAAGAGTGGTAAGAATGTGAAAGTTTCTACCACAAGGTGTGGTTGAAGCAAATAGTATAGATAGGTTATACAGGCATTTGAGGGAGAAGGTAATGGAGGGTTACAATGATACATTCATATGGGGAAAGATGGGATGAGGCTTGAGCGGACCATAAACACCAGCATTATCTAATTCAGCCGAATGGCCTGCTACCATGCCATCTATCCTATATAATCCTCACAACTGGTAACCTTACACACAGACGCCATGAGGTGGCTGGTAACAAAAACAGGAATGTCACTCTGGTGTAGCAGATGGTGCTTTTTAGAAACCGAAATTAAAGGAAGAATTGAAGACAATACAGAAGGAGCAATGTCGAGCTGCACCCCATACTGTCATTCAGAATCCAACACAGACTGTCGTTTTTTTCTGCTGGCTTTGAGAGTTCAGTACAAAATTGGTTTGGCATTCTCACTTCAATTAACAGGGCTTAGTGAGTGACTGTGTTTACCAGGACATTAGGAAATCAAGTTGTTTCATTTTCCAGCATTGAAATCGATGAATGCAAAATGCGACATTGCAAAAATCTTAGCGGCAAAAGAAATTAGTTGTACAAATCACTGAAAGACACCTCCAACTTTAACACCACGACAAAGCATTCCTAAGAGGACATTGGGGAAATACTTAATATTTCAGTAATTGTTTTAAAGTACTGTCAATATTACAATGTTCTTGCAAGATTTAGAATTCTATAAATGCATATCAGAAAATTTGACCAGGAATGGTTTCATCTACATTGTTCCTTGAGATTGTATTAAAATTGCTCTTTTTGTGCATGAAGCTGAACAGATGACAACTTCTTTATTTTTGAAATAGATTGCTGGTTTAACACCTTGGTTAAATCTCTTGCTATTATAACTTACCACACGCTTGTCAATAATTGATAAGAACCGGGCTGAGGACAGATGTCTAATCACTATTTCAGTGCCTTAAATTTGATGTTACATGAAGCATTGAAGTCAGGGATAGCCTTTGGTATTACTGGTAATAATTTTGGAATTTCTGACAAGGAAGGCTCTAGTGTTCAATGTAAACTCTGCCTGATATTTGACCGAGTAAGTTTTAATACTTCGAGCTTCCAGTTCTTCAGTCTTGGCACTTGCCCCAGTCTGATGAAATGTTTATCTGCTTGGACTATCTAATTAGTCTGCATCAAATCTCCCATGAAAGATATATCCAAACAGTACAATAAAGGAATAATAGCATCAATGGTGTGCTAAGGAACTCCAAGTTTGAATTTTGGACTGGAACCGATTTCAGTCATTCTGGGACGACTTGAACTGAGCCAAATGGTTTAATTAATTCCAATCCAGTTAGGCCCTCATCCATTCCCTTTCCTTTGTGGTCTTGCCCACCAGCTGGAGCGTCAGTGAGAGCCCACGTTACCTCTTTTAAGGAAGGTCTGCTGAATTAGCTGTCACACTTGCACTTAATTGGACGGGGTGGGGGGGGGGGGGGGGGAGGGGGAGGGGCTTTCCCTAAGGTCAGCAGAAATCCCACCTGCCAAGACCTGCCGATTAATCAGAGACTGGAAGCTCTACTGAATGGCAGCACCACCAACGAGGTGGTGACAGCTGCTGGTACAACACCCATCCAAGGCCTAGTAGCTGGATCCCAGAAGTCAGGCCAAGGGTGAGTGATGGAGGTGGGAGGGTTTGGGGGCCAATGGTGAGTTTCCTTCTTGCTATTGGGTTACTGTCGGCTGCAGTGGGATGAAACCCTGAAATGGACATTTGTTACCTATTTAAGGGCTCCATTGGTGGCATGGTGAGAAGGCCATCCACTGATTTGGATAATTGGAGCGCATTCTGGGGAAGGTGGGACCTGTACAAGCAGGACGGGTTGCATCTGAACCAGAGGGGCACCAATATCCTGGGAGGAAGGTTTTCTAGTACTCTTCGGGCGGGTTTAAACTAATTTGGCAGGGGAATGGGAACCGGATTTGTAGTCCAGCAACTAAGGTAGCCGATATTCAGGACGCCAAAGCGTGTAATGAGGCAGTGGGGAAGGGAACACTGACAAAGGAGAGTACTTGCAGGCACGGAGAGGGGTTGAAGTGTGTATACTTCAACGCAAGAAGCATCAGGAATAAGGTGGGTGAACTTAAGGCATGGATCGGTACTTGGGACTACGATGTGGTGGCCATCACGGAAACTTGGATAGAAGAGGGGCAGAAATGGTTGTTGGAGGTCCCTGGTTATAGATGTTTCAATAAGATTAGGGAGGGTGGTAAAAGAGGTGGGGGGGTGGCATTATTAATTAGAGATAGTATAACAGCTGCAGAAAGGCAGTTCGAGGAGTATCAGCCTACTGAGGTAGTATGGGTTGAAGTCAGAAATAGGAAAGGAGCAGTCACCTTGTTAGGAGTTTTCTATAGGCCCCCCAATAGTAGCAGAGATGTGGAGGAACAGATTGGGAAACAGATTTTGGAAAGGTGCAGAAGTCATAGGGTAGTAGTCATGGGCGACTTTAACTTCCCAAATATTGAGTGGAAACTCTTTAGATCAAATAGTTTGGATGGGGTGGTGTTTGTGCAGTGTGTCCAGGAAGCTTTTCTAACGCAGTATGTAGATTGTCCGACCAGAGGAGGGGCAATATTGGATTTAGTACTGGGTAATGAGCCAGGGCAAGTGATAGATTTGTTAGTGGGGGAGCATTTTGGAGATAGTGACCACAATTCTGTGACTTTCACTTTAGTAATGGAGAGGGATAGGTACGTGCAACAGGGCAAGGTTTACAATTGGGGGAAGGGTAAATACGATGTTGTCAGACAAGAATTGAAGTGCATAAGTTGGGAACATAGGCTGGCAGGGAAGGACACAAATGAAATGTGGAACTTGTTCAAGGAACAGGTGCTACGTGTCCTTGATATGTATGTCCCTGTCAGGCAGGGAAGAGATGGTCGAGTGAGGGAACCATGGTTGACAAGAGAGGTTGAATGTCTTGTTAAGAGGAAAAAGGTGACTTATGTAAGGCTGAGGAAACAAGGTTCAGACAAGGCATTGGAGGGATACAAGATAGCCAGGAGGGAACTGAAGAAAGGGATTAGGAGAGCTAAGAGAGGGCATGAACAATCTTTGGCGGGTAGGATCAAGGAAAACCCCAAGGCCTTTTACACATATGTGAGAAATATGAGAATGACTAGAGCGAGGGTAGGTCCGATCAAGGACAGTAGCGGGAGATTGTGTATTGAGTCTGAAGAGATAGGAGAGGTCTTGAACGAGTACTTTTCTTCTGTATTTACAAATGAGAGGGGCGATATTGTTGGAGAGGACAGTGTGAAACAGATTGGTAAGCTCGAGGAAATACTTGTTAGGAAGGAAGATGTGTTGGGCATTTTGAAAAACTTGAGGATAGACAAGTCCCCCGGGCCTGACGGGATATATCCAAGGATTCTATGGGAAGCAAGAGATGAAATTGCAGAGCCGTTGGCAATGATCTTTTCGTCCTCACTGTCAACAGGGGTGGTACCAGGGGATTGGAGAGTGGCGAATGTCGTGCCCCTGTTCAAAAAAGGGACTAGGGATAACCCTGGGAATTACAGGCCAGTTAGTCTTACTTCGGTGGTAGGCAAAGTAATGGAAAGGGTACTGAAGGATAGGATTTCTGAGCATCTGGAAAGACACTGCTTGATTAGGGATAGTCAGCACGGATTTGTGAGGGGTAGGTCTTGCCTTACAAATCTTATTGAATTCTTTGAGGAGGTGACCAAGCATGTGGATGAAGGTAAAGCAGTGGATGTAGTGTACATGGATTTTAGTAAGGCATTTGATAAAGTTCCCCATGGTAGGCTTATGCAGAAAGTAAGGAGGCATGGGATAGTGGGAAATTTGGCCAGTTGGATAACGAACTGGCTAACCGATAGAAGTCAGAGAGTGGTGGTGGATGGCAAATATTCAGCCTGGATCCCAGTTACCAGTGGCGTACCGCAGGGATCAGTTCTGGGTCCTCTGCTGTTTGTGATTTTCATTAATGACTTGGATGAGGGAGTTGAAGGGTGGGTCAGTAAATTTGCAGTTGATACGAAGATTGGTGGAGTTGTGGATAGTAAGGAGGGCTGTTGTCGGCTGCAAAGAGACATAGATAGGATGCAGAGCTGGGCTGAGAAGTGGCAGATGGAGTTTAACCCTGAAAAGTGTGAGGTTGTCCATTTTGGAAGGACAAATATGAATGCGGAATACAGGGTTAACGGTAGAGTTCTTGGCAATGTGGAGGAGCAGAGAGATCTTGGGGTCTATGTTCATACATCTTTGAAAGTTGCCACTCAAGTGGATAGAGCTGTGAAGAAGGCCTATGGTGTGCTCGCGTTCATTAACAGAGGGATTGAATTTAAGAGCCGTGAGGTGATGATGCAGCTGTACAAAACTTTGGTAAGGCCACATTTGGAGTACTGTGTACAGTTCTGGTCGCCTCATTTTAGGAAGGATGTGGAAGCTTTGGAAAAGGTGCAAAGAAGATTTACCAGGATGTTGCCTGGAATGGAGAGTAGGTCTTACGAGGAAAGGTTGAGGGTGCTAGGCCTTTTCTCATTAGAACGGAGAAGGATGAGGGGCGACTTGATAGAGGTTTATAAGATGATCAGGGGAATAGATAGAGTAGACAGTCAGAGACTTTTTCCCCGGGTGGAACAAACCATTACAAGGGGACATAAATTTAAGGTGAAAGGTGGAAGATATAGGAGGGATATCAGAGGTAGGTTCTTTACCCAGAGAGTAGTGGGGGCATGGAATGCACTGCCTGTGGAAGTAGTTGAGTCGGAAACATTAGGGACCTTCAAGCAGCTATTGGATAGGTACATGGATTACGGTTAAATGATATAGTGTAGATTTATTTGTTCTCAAGGGCAGCACGGTAGCATTGTGGATAGCACAATTGCTTCACAGCTCCAGGGTCCCAGGTTCGATTCCGGCTTGGGTCACTGACTGTGCGGAGTCTGCACGTCCTCCCCGTGTCTGCGTGGGTTTCCTCCGGGTGCTCCGGTTTCCTCCCACAATCCAAAGATGTGCAGGTTAGGTGAATTGGCCAATGATAAATTGCCCTTAATGTCCAAATTGACCTTGGTGTTGGGTGAAGGTGTTGAGTTTGGGTAGGGTGCTCTTTCCAAGAGCCGGTGCAGACTCGAAGGGCCGAATGGCCTCCTTCTGCACTGTAAATTCAATGATAATCTATGATTAATCTAGGACAAAGGTTCGGCACAACATCGTGGGCCGAAGGGCCTGTTCTGTGCTGTATTTTCTATGTTCTATGTTCTATGGTCTTCTTGACACTGATTTAATCAGGGTGGAGGTGAGAAGGTGGTGAGGTTTCCACCTGCCACTCTTCTGCCCAATTAAATGCCCCCTACCACCAAACTTTTCATAGAGGAGGACATCAAATTTCACTCATGGTAATGATAGTAGTAGCCTTCAGACATAACCCTAAATAGTATATTGGTGAGGACTTTGTACAGGTTTCACACAGAGGTCAGATTCTATTCTCATTCAATTTGGAGTTCCAGTAGGAATCATAGGATCTTGTTCAGGAGCAGAAAATCTGATCAAATCTTCTCTTGCCCATGTCAAGATTGCTGATGCCAATTGTAGCATATTCATGACCACTTTACCTGAAATCCATTAACTCAACAGATATTAAAGCAGGGACCATCCAGACCAATATGGCTCTTTAGCAAAATTTATACACTCAGATAATTGGGGAGCCAATTTATATGTAAATTTTAAAAACATGGTGCAATAGATATTTAAAAGAATATAGCTCACTGTGCACATGTGTACCATCCTCTGTAAATTGCCACAGGTTCCAATATTAAATAATGCAAAGTGAGTATGCAGTTTACAGATTAAACTTCAGTGACAAAGAGAAGTTTGTTTTTAAATTATCTTTCTTTATTAATCGTTATCTGTCAATGATTATCTACGCAGTGTTTTCTATTTCCTTTACCACACATAGCATTTTACGGTATAGTATGCATAATGCACCCATAACTAGGTGGGATATTCAGTTTTTGGCAATGGAGTGGTGACGTATGGATCATTAGTCAAGAACAGTGAACTGGTCAGTTACAATGGTGAAGGATTTGTACATCATCCTAGCTACATATGCTTTAGGTCTGAAGCCTACCAACATAAAAGTGAGTTTGCATTTACATCTTCCAATATGGCCAGACGGGGCAGAAAGAATAAGTCCAGCTCCTTGTTTGGTTTAGCTCAGTGGGCTAGACAGCTGGTTTGTGATGCAGACCAAGACCAGCAGTGCAAGTTCAATTCCTGTACTGGCTGTGGTTATTCGTGAAGCCCTACCTTCTCAACCTTGCCTGAGGAATGGTGATCCTCAGGTTAAATTGCCACCAGTCAGCTCTTTATGTGGGACTATGGCAATTTTACTATTTACTGATCTTGAACGACTTGAAGCATTTTCACACTGGACCCTGGGATGTGGATTGAAACTGCAATTGGAATGTATCGTTGCTGTTGTGAATATTAACTTGACTTTATAAGGGAAGTGAATACTTCAGCCTGTCAAAATGCTTTGTTTTTTTATGCCAATCAAGCTGGCTATGTTAACTGAAGGATAATAGCAACGTTAAAAATAACAATGTCCTCATAAATACTCTTTCCATTCGGGCTAGATAATAAAGAGGAGTCGCAATTTTGGCTGATTTTGTAAGGCTTTTCTTTGTTGTTGTGAGTTATCATTACAACAGAATATGTCGGTTCCTTTCTGTTAAAATTGTTCCATCTCTCTGTTGCTGACAGATGCCCAGCTTTGGGGAAATGCAACAATTGGAGTTGGGCTCAGAGGGGAAAGAAACACATCAAAATCCAACTACAAATGAAAACAAACAGTTCCAAGAACAATTGTGGGACAATAATCTCCTTGTCGCAAATCTTCTTTGAACAGGCCAACTTACAGCACTACCAATGTATCAACTTGCGCAGGTGGGCTGATGCTAGGGGGCACTGATTTTCATGCTTTATTGATGCTACTGTTCTTAACCTATCTCAAACTGACATAATACAAATACATACAGGTCTGTGTTTCCTCCTTGATCATTTTAGTTGGAAAATAATCTTGTTCACTTGGAGAAACTATAAGATCACATTTAAAAAGGGTAAAATCACAATTGTATGTAGGTTGTAAAGATAATTAAGCACTTAAGCACAAACTGTTTTTCCCATACTAGTGTTTCATACAACGGGACTTTCACCACCTTGTCAGAATCTACCAGCAGGATTCTCCGTTGCGTGTCTATCCTGCTACCGCTGCTAATGAGGCCGGAGAATTTGCCGCTCAGCCAAAACGCCATTGACTGTAGCAGGAATGGAGAATCCTGCCCCGTTTCATAAAACGTTCAACGCAATTTGTAACATTGAGAGTTAATAAGCAATGGGAAAATAAACTATTTTGAATAAAAGATTTTCAATACAAAATGATAGGGTTAACAAAGTAAACTACAATTTCAGAATTTCCATTTTAAGATTGAAAACCACATAATGGGACTTAACCATAGTACACAAGTCCTGAATTAAGGTCAAACATCACTCCTTTATTCCTGGCATTGACAATTCATTCTCACCTCTCATTCTTTTAGACATGTACCGGTATGCCCAATAGATGCAATACAAATATCTCTGACTCTCATTTGCAGTAGGAAACATTCCTAGAAGTTACACTTATTTAAAGCCAAAGCATTATGTACCATTCTGAACCAAAATGATTTGTACAAAGTTCCCAGTTCACATAAATGCAACGTAAACATATATAATTCACAAACCAAGATAAGCCAACAATGCATTCCAAACAATCATAGGTTCGCATTAAACCCAGTACATTATTCTTTTCAATAATGAAAAGCTTTTCCAGCTTCAGTATTCAGTAATGCACAGTTCATTTTCCTATTCCTAGCTACAGAACTGAATCTCTGCAAGTTTCTGTCAGACATGGTTCTAAGTTAGGAGTGGAGAAATTTACAACCATCAAGTAGAATTACAAATTAATAATGATCTTGGAATAATCAAAATAAATCAGCAGAAAGCATGTGTTACAGTAAAAGTGCAGCTAATTGAAAGAAGGGTTGTAAAGGGGATGCAGCCTAACTATGGAACTACCACACATGTTTTGATCACATCACCTCTTCAACCAACCTGGACAATTGTCTGAGAAGGCAAAGATGCTCTAAAGGCCATTATAGATGGAGCCCATAGCCATTGGCAATTAAAGATAGACAAGCCGGCACAATATTCACCATTAGCTACGGCGGTATTGTGTGTCTTACTAATGTAATGGCATGCATGCCTTTCCCTCAGTAAAACATCAATGAGATACTATTTCCATTGTAACTATTAATGTCTGGAGTTAAAGAAGTAGTTGGTGGACATAAGCCTTCTCCCAAAAAACTGAAGCTTTTTCCCAGAGGAATAAGAAGACCAACAGGAGAAGGGAAATAAGCCAATAAAAATGGCCCTGTATGGCTAGTTCTCTTTAGTCAACTATCAAGAGATATTCAAGATCAATTGCAGAGTTTCAACTTTAATCATGGAATGGATTTGAAGCAATACCCAATCATTTAAAACCATCTGTGCACATTGTGCACTTTCCAGTAAGCACTGTTAAAATAATTTGCATATCATAGAGTCATAATATATGTTACTGAAAATCAATTCTGAAAAACGCAGTAAAGAAAATCATGACAAGCAAATTAAAAACAAGAGTTGTCACACTGCCTAATTTAAACATTAATATTTAAGATCAAGAAATGTCAGTCAGGTTAGATGCCTCCTCTAAGGCATGATTTATATCTGATTATGTCGGCAGCCTCACATCCCTTTCTCCGTAACCTATTTCTGATTCACAAATTAATATGCCGTCCCACCACTCCCCCACCACATCCTCGCCATTCCCCCACTACAACCCGACACACCCTCACCACTCCTGCTGCCAACCCCGCCACAACCCCTGCCATACCTTCACCACTCCCCCACCACACCCTCACCACTCCCCACCCTCACCTCTCCCCCACTACACTCTTGCCACTCCTCTGCTACTCCTCCCCACTGCCTCCGCCACAACCCCCTGCTGCTACACCACAACTCCCACCACTCCCCCTGCCACTCCCCAATACATTCTCGCCACTCCCTCCTGCCGTTCCCCCACACAACTCCCTGCTACCCCCAACACAACCCCTGCCACGTATCCTGCCAACCCCACCCTCCACCCCCTGCCACTTTCTCTCCACCCTCTTCACCCCCCCACACCCTCTCCACCACCCTCCACCCTCTCTCCACCACCCCCCACACACCACCTCTCCAACACCCCCACATCCACACCCCTCCCTCTCCACCACCAACCCCCCCCCCCCACCCCCCCCCCCCCACCCCCTTCACCTGCCTGCACCACAACTTTTCATTCATCTGACTCTTGGGTGTCTCCCGCTCTCTTAGCCCCACAGCTGCAATCACCTAGGGCCTACTTTTTGTAATTCCAGCCCCTCCTTGAAATCTACCTGATTGAACAATGTTTTGTCACCACTTTTCCCTCTCTTCCTTATTTCAACATGTGTTTTTTCCTCAGGCCTCTGTTAAGGGACTAGAGGTGCCTTTATATGTTAAATGCACTATATAAGTGCAAGTTGCTGTTAGTTTTATAGAATGCATTGATAAGAATGGAAGACTGATGAAAAGCAATAGCTATATCATTTTTATGGACGATACACAACTTTCATCACTATAGTGCATCTCTGCCATATTTAGTGTCAAGTAGTAAGATAAAATTAGCCTTTGTGGTTGATTTAAACGGATTTTAATGACTAACTACGAATTAGTTTATTTGATTTCACGAATTGATTAGTTGATTTCCTAAACATCTATGGTCACGGGTGTTAGCTTGACATATCAAATTCACCAACAGTGCATGACAACTTATCACAAATGCACATTAATTAGAATTAAGTCATTGGTCCTTGACCAGCATGTGGGACTAGGAATTATACTGTAGGTGGTTTTCAATAAGGACTTTTCAGCACAGTTCAGAGCATTCAAATTACAGCATTATGCAGCCATGATAATCCACAGCCTCCAATGGTCTCACCCCTTCATGGGTCATTCAGACTGCAATATGAGTTAACTTTGATAGACAAGCATTAAAATTCAACACCCTAATAAAGACATATTGCAATTTGAGTTGGACACAATGAACCAGGAACTTTGAATTTGACTGTCTTCTGTAAAGGCACTCTACTGTAAGGCTATAATTTCTTTCCTTCACACATTTATAATGGAAGTTGTAAAACAAAAAATAACATAGATTCGCCAATATTCCACTTTAAATTATTTTATGAGTGATTAGCATTTTTAATATTTAGTGCAGACAACAACTAAGATTATACTTTCAGGATGTTTGCATCGGACGAAGACTCGAGTTTAATTTTGCAACAGATGCACCAGTGAAAATCTGACCTACTTTGGTATTGTGAATCTGAGAATTATGCAATCAAATATTTGATATGACTTTTATCGCATGATTGATGCTGGCCACACTAACTGCAAACAAGAGAGCTAGCCTAAATGAGTGGAATAAAACTACCTGGTCAGATATTATGCTGGTTATACCATATTACTTTCATGTTAATTGCTTTTTGATTATCATTATGGCTTTATTGATATTAGGAGTTCAGACAACTGTGCACACATTACAATGGGTGATGTTGCAATCGTTATGTATTATGAGGGACATAGATACGGAAGATAGGAAGGAGCTTAGTAGAGGGATCAACAATGACGGGACATAGATTTAAGATGAGGGGCAGGTGATTTAGAGAGAATTTGAGGAAAAACCTTTTTATCCAGAGGGTGGTGGGAATCTGGAACTCACTGCCTGGAAAGATGGTAGAGGCGGGAACCCTCACGATATTTAAGACAAATTTAGATGAGCACTTGAAACAACATAGTATACAAGAGGCGGGAGTCTTCGGAAACCGGCAGGGCGGGCAACTCCGGCGCGAAGGAGTGCGTGAAGCACTCTGGCGTCAGGCCACCCCGAAGTGCGGAATCCTCCGCATCTTCAGGGGCTAGGCCGGTGCCAGAGTGGTTTGCGCCGCGCAGGCTGGCGCGGAAAGGGCTTGGCGCCATGACAACCAGCGCAGGTTGGCGCATGCACGGAAGCGCCAGCATGTGCTGGCATCATCCCAGCGCATGCGCAGGTGGGGTTCATCTCCGTACTGGCCATCACGGACCGGTACACCAGCTGGCGCAGAGGAATAGAGTGCCACCACGGCACAGGCCCGCCCGCGGATCGGTAGGCTCCGATTGCGGGCCAGGCCACCATGGGGCAGCCCCCGGGGCCAAATACCCCCGCGGCTCCCCCCCCCGAGGACCCGGAGGCCGCCCGCGGAGCCAGGTCCCACCGGTAAGTACCTGTCGTAACATACGCCGGCGCGACCCGCCAAAAACGGGCAGCCACTCGGCCCATCGCAGGCCTCAGAATGGTCAAGGGGGCAGCTGCCAGCGGCCGCCGACCGGCACGTCGCGATTCCCACCCCCGCCAAATCCCCGGGGCCGGAGAATTCAGCAGCCGGCAGGGGCGGCGATTCTCTAACCCGGCGGGGGGGTCGGAGTATCCCGCCCCAGGTTACGGACCAAGTGCTAGAAAATGGGATTAACATAGATAGGTGCATGATGGCCAGCATAGACACAATGTGCCTCTTTTTGCTCTGTAAAACCATGATTCCTGAGGGACCAAATGTCTTTTACAAATGTGTTACTACCCCTTAAGTGAGAGGAAAAAACACTTGTTTTCTTGACAAGGTACAAAATGATAGGATAAACCTTTTTGTAACTAATATAAACTCTTTAAATTTAAACCTTCAATCTTTTACTTGTGACAATGCATTTATCCGTGTCCTATTTCCTGTCAAGTACGGTGGTCTGCGTCATGAATTTTGAAATTTGTACTTCATAATTGAGTAGAAGGGGAGGTAGCACAATTCTGTAGAATTGTCAATCTGTGTCTACCTGTCCATCTCAGATGGCCCCTCCGCCTAACAATACCACAGAGAGTTTACCTTACTGCCTGGCTATGACATAATTAATCAAGTAAGCTGTGGTTGAGGTGACAGGCAGCCCTTAATCTCAAATATTTATCTTTCTAAAAATGGAATGAAGACGTTGCTTGTGGTCACCAACCACCTGAGTTCACCAATTATATTGAAGTGTTGGAACGCAGCTCCAATATGTGTGTGTCAGGTCCTCAAAGACTCCGGATATATCCTCTGGATCATTCGTGCTTCTCAATTGCCCTCTTCATTATGATGCTTACTTTAACACTTAATGATAATGATATGGCACAGAGGGTGCTTAGAACAAAGAATAGCTTATCTTGTGTCTAATTCCTCTGCTGCAATCCTGTAACAATTTGGTGAGTTTTATTTATAATAAAAAATAACTCTATGGGATTTATACAGTATTCTGACTGAGGATCTCACTTTCCAACCATCTTTGGACATTTCAGTTGAAGCCAGCTAAATGAGCGACTCATTTACTAGATTACTGGTCATGGTCTTGTTTCTTTTTGTGCAGGCCCTTAATCTTTTTCATTACCCTTTTGCTGTACTATTTCTTTTCCTGAATGACTAGTTATTTTATGTAAAGATTGTTCAATGGTTGAATTTCAGGCGATGGGGTTTTTTTTTTAGTGAGTGTAAACATAATGTAGACAAATGAAAAGTTAACATCAGTGGGTCACTTTTTAATGTTATTGCGAGGGTTTCACTGATCAGTTATGCTTAGAATGTAAATGAAATGGTTAGCATTTGTTAATTGGATTTTTTGTTCTTTCTCTTACCAATTTTCTTTTCTTTGGTGAAGGGGAAATTGACTCCTTACTGCGGGATCCATTAACTCAGCATAGGCTTGGTTTCATGCATGAGTATTTTCTAGTCTGTGTGGCTCAGCCACTCACTAGATGAAGTTGCTAAGCCCCTCAAACTAGGATGATCCTAGTTTTGACATTCTGTCTGTGGTGAGTTAGCTGGTCTCAGTCCTGTGCAACTAGCTACAATAGATACATTTGCTGACCCAATGGGCGAGCTTATCGACTCATTTTTTACTTGTATGTAGAAATAGGGTGGGATTCAATCACCAGAACTTGGTTGCTCCTTGGAAACAGTTGTGTATAGCGAACTGCAAAAGCAAATGTGGTTGGATAGTTCATCACGAGGAATCAGTAGTTTTGCTGAATCATCGGCGTAGGAAACAGCCTGCACCCATTTGTAGGCACCAAATTGGCATGGTGCACTCAGCCTATGCTTGGACACATCGATGCTGTTAAGAAGTGAAACTGCACCCCAGTACTCCGATCACCTCGAACACTACTCACGCTGCAGCCAACGCTACTCGCATGAATCATTAGCTGCTTTCCCAGTTGGAGATGCCCATAACACTATTTAAAAACATTCTGTATCAGGTGGACTTTGGCTGATGAATACTAATTTTGTTATGGACAATTCAGGCATGCGTGAAACAGCTGTCATGAGGGCCCTTCGGTTCTCAGGTGCTGCACTGATAACCCTAGTGGATGCAATACACCTGTGGTGGAAGAGGCTTTTCCTGCTGGGGGAGGCAGCGAGTGGTGTGGAGGGGGAAATTCCAGACAGATGACCAGGGAAGGGGAGGAGGAGCATTGCATCCAGGATACAGCTGCAATGCCACAAGAAATCCAATGACATGGTGACCTTGAGATGGGATCAGGGAGCCTATCTTGAAACTCTCTTGATTATTTGTTGCCTGACAGTGGGCATAAGATCCAACCATTCCCGCTCTCTTCTTTCTCATTCGCATCTTGCCCATTACCCTGAAGCTTTGACTACCTCTCCAGCAGGTTCCAATGGTTTAGGGCAAACAAGAAGTCGTCAATCCTGAATTTTGAGACTCCAAAACACTGCATTGCTGAATTCCTCCTAAATGGCCAGCACTGTGGAATTCATGCTTTAGAAGGTTGATGGTTAATTAAAGCATTGGTGGACACATGGCTCCAAATAAAGAGCCCTTTGGGTTCTGTTCCCTGATTCCTGACAGAAAACATGAGCCAAGAGAAGGCTTACCATCACTCATCAGACCATAAGATATAGGAGCAGAATTAGGCCAATTGGCCCATCGAGTCTGCTCCGCCATTCAATCATGGCTGATATTTTCTCATCCCCATTCTCCTGCCTTCTCCCATAACCCATGATTTTCATATAAACAAGAACCTATCTATCTCTGTCTTAAAGACACTCAGTGAATTGGCCTCCACAGCCTTCTGAGGCAAAGAGTTCCACAGATTCACCACCCTCTGGCTGAAGAAATTCCTCCTCATCTCTGTTTTAAAGGATCGTCCCTTTAGTCTGAGATGGTGTCCTTGGTTTTAGTTTTTCCTACAAGTGGAAACATCGGGCGGGATTCTCCCCTACCCGGCAGGGCGGGGGATCCCGGTGGCATGGAGTGGCGTGAACCACTCTGACATCGGGCCACCCCAGAGGTGCGGATTTCTCCGCACCTTTAGGGGCTCAGCCCTCACCTTTAGGGGCTAGGCCCGCGGCGGAGTGGTTGCCGTCCCGCCGGCTGGCGTGGAAGGCCTTTGGCGCCATGCCAGCCGGGGCCGAAGGGACTCCGCCGGCCGGTGGAAGTCCGTGCATGCGCGGGAGCGTCAGCGGCTGCTGACGCCATCTCCGCGCATGCGCAGGGTGGGTCAACTCCGCGTCGGCCATCGCGAAGGCTGATGGCTGACGCGGAGGGAAAAAAGTGCCCCCATGGCACAGGCCCGCCCGCGGATTGGTGGGCCCTGATCGCGGGCCAGGCCACTATGGGGGCACCATAGTTTCCAGATGGCCCCGCGCCCCTCCAGGACCCCGGAGCCCGCTCGTACCGCCTGGTCCCGCCGGTAAGAGAGGTGGTTTAATTCACGGCGGCGGGACCGGCATTACAGCTGCGGGACTTTGGCCCATTGCGGGCCGGAGAATCACCGGGGGGTGCCCGCTGACCGGCGCGCCGCGGTTTCCGCCCCCGCCGAATCTCCGGTGCCGGAGAATTTGGCGGCCGGCGGGGGCGGGATTCACGCCGCCCCCCGGCGATTCTCCAACCCGGAGGGGGGACGGAGAATCCCACCCATCCTCTCCACGTCCACTCTGTCAGGCCTCGCAGTATCTTGTAAGTTTCAATAAGATCCCCTCTCATCCTTCTAAACTCCAACGAGTACAGACCCAGAGTCCTCAAACATTCCTCATACGACAAGTTCTTCATTCCCGGGATCATTCTTGTGAACCTCCTCTGGACCCTTTCCAAGGCCAGCACATCCTTCCTTAGTTATGGGGCCCAAAACTGCTCACATTACTCCAAATGGGGTCTGATCAAAGCCTTATACAGCCTCATAAGCACATCCCTGATCTTGTATTCTAGCCCTCTTGACATGAATGCTAACATTGCATTTGCCTTCTTAATTGCCGACTGAACCTGCACTTTAACCTTAAGAGAATCATGAATAAGGACTCCCAAGTCTCTTTGTGCTTCTGCTTTCCAAAGCCTTTCCCAATTTACCAACCCTACCAACCCACCTCACACCCCCTCCCCCCACTTACCCCCTAAAATATCACTGTCCCTTCGAAAACTGCCTGATGCCCAATAGTCTGAATAAAATACAGGGGGTGTTGGGATTAGCTCAGGTTGAAGGCAAAGAACCACTGCCAGGAAACTAGGCACAGACCTTCATACTGCCTGTGCACTGAGGGAGTGGAATTCCTTCCTGTTGACATTCATATGCAGGCCTTAATGCAGAGCATGCATGGTGCGGTTGTAGTATTGTGCTAATGGGTAGCCTGCAATTATGCTAAAGATCCTGGTCGTCTCACCCTATTTTGCTGTCTCCATGGGAAGGGAGATTAATTTGTTTCCTCCTGGAGCCGAGAACCTCAGGGACATCCCTGGTGCAACAATGTGCAGCATACTGAGAGATGCCGCCTGATGCAGCCTGGACAGCCATGTGGCATTGAAATTCAGAGCCACAGTGACCGTGAAACCCTCAAGCCCCTGGCTTGGGACTCGAGCTTGTGCTGCAATAGGTGACACAGCTCTGTGACCACTTCATTTGTAAAGTGGAGAGGTCTGGTACACTGATCAACAGTGAGGCTGATGTACGCTGGTTCCTGAAGACCTGTGGCCTCCGGTGACCGGACATCCTTCTCCCCCGTCTTGCAGAAAACGCAGTTCTGCAGATTGTTTCTTACTGATGCTGTTATTCCCCATCCGGCAGCCTTAATGGTGGATCCAGCAGAACACCCATGGCAGCAGCAATTGTGCAGAATTTTAAAAGCAATAATTAAAACTGTACCTCAAAAAATAAAGGACTTAGGAACAAGAATAGACCATTCAGCCCCTTGAGTTTGCTTCCTCCATCCGATAAGGTAATGACTGATCTGGCTGTGGTCTCAACTCCACCTTCCTATCTGTCCCCAATAAGCCTTGACTCACTTGTCCATCAAAAAATCTGTCCAACTCAGCCCTGACTAAATTAAATGACCCAGACTTCATTGCTTATGGGATGAGAGTTTCACAGGATGTCCCACTAAGATAAATTATTTGTCCTCAACACTCCCTTAAAAGGGAGATCTCTTATTTCTAAACTGTGTCCCTCGTTCTAGACTCTCCCACAAGGGAAAACATCCTACTGGTAAAGGTTGATTGAAAGTGTTTTAAAGTACTCCTACGAAAGCCAAATATTTGCTCAAGCAGCCTGAAATGACAAAACACGAGACTTATCTTAACGGAGGTTAATGACCATTTAAATAACAGTTGTGAAGGCTGACTTTCTGACTAATGCCTCCAAGATTTACTTTTTAAAAAAAATTTAGAGTACCCAATTCATTTTTTCCAATTAAGGGGCAATTTAGCGTCGCCAATCCACCTCGCCTGCACATTTTTGGGTTGTGGGGGCGAAACCCACGCAAACAAGGCAAGAATGTGCGAGCTCCACACGGACAGTGACCCAGAGCCGGGATCGAACCTGGGACCTCGGCGCCGTGAGGCAGCAGGACTAACCCACTGCGCCACCATGCTGCCCTGTCTCCAAGATTTACTTGGTAGGCACAACTGAAATATCAGGGATTGGCACAAACAAATTTCCCCATTGGCTCTTAAGTCAGTGCAAAGGCCCTCAATGAAATAATTTAGTTGGTGTTGGGCAAATGTTTGGGACCAATATGGTGATCAATGCACTTTGGGTGTGTGCAATCTACGTTACAAATTATTATGTTGTGGAACTGTTCCACACCCGAGAAACAAGGGAAGTATGGCTCAATTTTATCTCTCCCCTCCCCAACTTGTACTTTCAGAGTGTCTTTCTCATTTCTAAAGAAAAATAAATGTCTTTTTAAATATATCTATTCCAAATGTTAAGTACAATGTTCAAAAGGCATATTCTTCTCAGGTCTCTAATTGCTCAGCAGCTGTGTAGAATATTCCAAGTGTTCAGTAAATTGTAGCCTTTTGCCAATTGGAATCAAATGAATGTTCTAGGACCTTCCCCAGTGCACACATCTGGATCAGAGGAAAAGTAGGAGGTTTTGAAAATGATTATACAATTTTTTTTTCTTTAATAGTCTGTAACTTATTTTGGCAAAGCATTGCCTTTAATTAAGAACACTGGGCCTGCACACCACATTTAGAGTTTGCCTTTTCTTCAAGTGAGGCAGACTGCCCCTCCTTCTTTAAATGCTTGCGTCCAAGATGTTTATGAGCTGTTCTGTGATAGTTAGTTACGATGTGCTGAGCTGCACAAAGCTGTTTTAAAAAATGTCATCTTAATCTTTGCAAACCTTCCAATGACAAGCACTTTCATTAAATCTAATTTACTTCATTTTGTGATGAGCCTCGACCACCAGCCTTTGAATGGAACAGATTAACAAAACAGAAGAATATGTGGCTTTGTTGTACATAAAGTAGAAGCCTCTCCATGGGAACACCCTGTTAGTGGGCACAAGCCTGATTTTAAGTGAATGTTCCTGTTAACAGGATGCTCATTAGCTGGCGAGCACTGTAGTGTTACTTATGGAGACAGAGTACTATGGAGACAGCGGGTATCTGGAAGTTGGTCAGGAGCAGTGGTATGAGCTATTGGTAGCTAAACTCTTGTAAATTCCACATGACCATTGAATTCTCTTTAAACCTGGAATGCTATTTAATTAAGTCTTTGCTTTTGGTGATTCTCCGGCTCAACAACAATGAACTGAAGCATTTTTCAGAAAATGTAACTTCCATTGGAGCCGAATAGAACACAACCATATAAGTGAGATTTGAGATTTAATGTAACTCTTTGTTAAACTTAATTTAATTTTCCCCATTTCCCTTTTTAGGTTCTACCAGCGTTGCCACCACTGCAATACTTCCTCTTTTGGCCAGGAGACTTGGGCGGCTGTGGAAGCAAACTTCTCCATGGTCACTGGCAACCAAATGTGGCATAGACTTATCTTTGTCGTTCAAATGTAAAGTGGAAATTAAAAATAAAGTAACAATTTGTGGAGCAAATATTTTACGCAACGAATGCCACTTTCAGGTGAAATGACTGAGTGGGAGGTGAGCTATAAATACATATTGTTGTGAAGTGAATATCACCTAATACATACAAAACAACAGAAAATGCCAGTTCATTGATGGCATGGAGATGGCACCAGTCTGCCCCTAGCCACTGCCTTTGATTTTTTTCCCATTCATTGTTTCTGAGCCAGTTGCAATTTTGCTTTCACAGTGCAGCAACACTCAATAGTTACAAAAAATTGCATTTCCACAAATACTCGTACTCTACCACAATGAAAAGAGTTTGAGATTGCAATTACGCACTTGAGGAGAAATGGTTCACATTCAGCATGCTGAGTGAAATGCGCCAACCAGTATTGGCCCCTTGAGTGAAACAATTGCATGCTCAAATCCACAAGCTGAAAACAAAACAGTTCAATTTTGAAAACCATGACTGGAATAGATCTCTTTCATTGAGACCACAGTTGGGATTACTCATTGAAAACTGTGCAGAAGTATTCTCTGAAGGTAACCGCTATACTTCATAGGTGTCACTGCCAGGATCTCATAAGTAACATAAGGAACTGATAATACCCTTCAGTATCCCCAACCCCAAACACTTCAGTTAGAACACAGCTCACAATAGGAATGCAATGAAGCTGAAAGGAAGCTGGTACCTGAAGTGGTATTCTCAGCTGAGCAAAATCAAATGTTTAGACATTATTTTAATTTAGTGAATGTAAAACTTTATTTGGATTACTCTTGAATGTCCAAATCTTAAGTTTAGTTTTGCTCTTGAGTAAATGACAATCTGGGAAAATAAAATGCCATATCGTTCCGCAAATTTATCAAGAATGGTAAACTTTATGGTATGCACTGGGAATAAAGCAACTTCTATGTGCTTTGAAAACTGTCTCAAACTTACCATATAAGAAATGTAAATGAATATTTAATCAATTAGCAATTTAACAATTTGATGCTGGTTTTGATGTTCCTGCTAATAGAGAAAGAAAGCTTGGCCCAACCAATTAGAGTGCTGAGGGCAGGGCTTCAGATACAGTTTGAAACGAGGAAGTCAGTGGTATAATTTGATGAAACATTGTAATTTAACACATTCAATCTAGAGCAATAATGAAATCTTGCTTTCTGGCTGTCAAGGGCAAAATTCAAGATTTGGTTTGCAGCTGAACCACTCCATCTAAATCCAGGAAAGGAATACGCTTTTCCTGGTAGGAATCGAGGGTTGGGGGAGGTGTTGGAAAATGGTAAACCATTCCTGCAAAGAAACAGCCTTAGTCAGATGGAAATGTTAGCTTTGAAAACATGATTAATCCTTGTGGTCAAAGCTGACTTCAAACTGCGCCTGACATGCTATAAGTTTATTACAAAGTAAAGAGGTGGAAAATAATGATTTGGTTGCCGTGCTGTTGGTCACCGCTCATACCCTTCTGTCCTGCGAAAGCCACAAGTTTACTCTTAAATACCAAAGCTGTTGAAATCACTAATTCACTCGACCCGATGTGCAAAGCATTTTGACCTGTTCCATTTCATTTCATTGTCGTATAACCTGTCATCAGTCACACATTGGAAAGCTGCGCTGAACTGAACTTACTAGAACTAGTGCTGCATCTTCAAAAAGATTACTCTTAGACTGTGAGGTTTCCTGCCTTGAAAGACAAAAGAGGCTTGTACTCACCCCGCAAGAAGCTCTGTGGATAGGTTGTAAATGAATCGAATATGCTGTTGGATGCCATGGTCCGTTGCAGATGATACTCTCGGTCCTTGTGGTTTTCTTCTTTGTCACTCTTTAGTACGTTAGACTGAAAGAAGCAAGAGAAAGCTGAAAAATCCCAAAGGAAACTGAGTGTCTGTTTGTAACCAAGAGTCTGGGTTTATACTGCCACAGGAATGCTCAGCCACAAGCTTAGCAAAAGCTATATGCAGGCACTCAAAATAAAGAGCGATTATGAAGAAGCAGCAGCAGCAGTGGAAGAAGTGTGGCATCTCTATGAAGTCCCTCAATGAGGGGGGTACAGCTTACCTTAAATGTACAGAGGTCCAGCTGAGGTGGGGGTGGTGGTGGTGGCGGGGTGTGGGTAGGGGGGGGGGGGGGGGTGTTGAGGGTGTGTACCCCACTTAAAAAAAATATATAGATCCGCTGAGGTTCAGGTGCAGTCTTGAGATGTAGGCTGCACCGCACTTGTGGTTCTGTGGTTCAAAGTGAGGCCCGAGAGAGTGTCGGCTCAACCAGAGCTCTGTGCCTAAAGAATCTCCAGCTAGTCACTTGCTTATTGGAAAACCGTCTCACATGGTACATGAGGTCATCAAACCTCTTTGTCAGTATGTGGCCCTCGCTATTGGTTTAGAGCAGGGGATTGGTGAGCCCGTGGTTGAGCTCTTCAAAATTTGGTTGAATCGCTGGGAATTTCTTGTGGCTAGCAAGTTGTGAGAGAAATGCCTGCATGAAATACTGTAGCTACTGTGATAATATCTGATACTAACGATGCTCCGTTTTGATCTGAGGCTTTTTTTCTTCACTGGTTAGTTTCACTCCCTGTGTGAGCTCTTCTGTCTTTGTGGCTCGCAATGTGTGTAGCACCGAACAGTCGTGGTTTCAGTCCAAACCCCCAGAAAAACAGTTGATGTTCTCAGAACTCAAGGTTTGAGTTTATTAATCCATAAGTTTAAGTTTTACCAGCCCATGTGTTGTCTGACAGTATAACGGTATGACAGTAACTTTTTCAGCTATTTGTCATAGCTGTGTCTGGTTGAGGCTGGGGGTAGGGTGGTGGTGCGGTGGGGGTGGTGGTGGGGGGGGGGGGGGCGGTGTTGGGGGTGGAGAGACATGTGAGGGTTGCATTTAGTTTTAGACTGAATAAATGAAAAATGTAAAAATAATCGGGTTATAAATTGACCTGCACCCATTTTCGGGCATGGGAGTCACTGTTTGTGGTATCGCTTGGTCTACCACATGCCCAGTCCTGCTGAGGTGGGCAGCGAGAAAACTTCATGTTGCCCCCTCATTTGCCCCTAATCAAGTTTACTGGCTGACTGAACACCCAATAGGGAGCCTAACAACAGTGCAAGTTTGCAAGTGTTTCAGCCAGGCTCCAGTTCTTGAAGGCAATCTGTCACTCTTGAAGGGAAGTTGCACTGACTGATAGAAAGCTGCTATTGACAGTCAGCACTGCAATAGAAAACAAAGCAAATGAAACACCCGTAAAGAGAGAATTAATGTAGTACTGGACGCCATGGTCATGGAGGTCGACTGGAGGAGGTTTATGTTGTTGGAGACCATCAAGGAAAAATCTTGAATGGAAGAGAAACTAACAGCCATGGGGGGCTGGGGGTTGTGGGGAAGGGGGGGGGGGGGGCGGCGCGGCATCAATGCAAGGTGCTGAGGACCTGGCAGCAGTCCCAGAAAAAGTTCAATGAGTGCGCAAGATTGGTGAATGCATTTTCACATGATACCTCGTACCCACCACACCATCAACCTCTCACACTGCTCAATGCACCCCTGTCGCTCACCAATCAGCAACCCCTAGGAGTTAGGGCTCAGACCTAACATTCCCATACTCCACCTCACCCTGACACACCATCCACTGATGCCTACCTCATCTCTTCCTCCAGATGCAGCTAATCAGCTGTAGCACGCACATCATCTAAACCTAGTTAGTGGCATTCTTTCTTCTCTCATGAAGGCCAAGGTGGGGCAGCACGGTGGCACATTGGGCTAGCCCTGCTGCCTCAGGGGTCCGAGGGCCCAGGTGCGATCCCGGCTCTGGGTCATTGTCCGTGTGGAGTTTGCGCATTCTCTCTGTGTTTGCGTGGGTTCATCCCCACAACCCAAAGATGTGCAGGCTGGGTGGATTGGTCACGCTACATTGCCCCTTAATTGGAAAAAAAAATTAATTGGGTACTCTAAAATTACAAAAAATGAAGGCCAAGATAGCACGAAATGGAAGGTAGAAGAGGTGGTGGGGAGAGGCATACCTCCATTCCCTGAGTCTCATGTAGGAGATGGTACTCTGCCTCACAAATCCGGCATCCAGCATTGCTGAGAACATTGAGAGTGAAGTTGCAGTCTTATGCCTCTTCTCAATTTCCTCCCTTATCCTCATTCTACTATCTTATATAAAGGTCAAACTGTAGATGGTGCAACAATGGACCTCTTGCTTTCCACCCGACTCCTCCTTCCCTCACTCTAGCCAACCCCTTTTGAGTGCCTCTTAATCTGACAAGACCATTGCTGACCATGCCAAGATGCAGTCCAAAGGTGGACGTTCCACACCCAGAGCTATTCGAGGCACCCTGCAAGGATGGCACAAGCACTTCAGAACATAAGAAATAGGAGCAGGAGTAAGCCATTCAGCCCAGTGAGTTGCTCCGCCACGCAATAAAACAATGGCTGATTTGATTGTGGCCTCAATGGCACTTTCTTGTCTGTCACCAAGAACCCTTGACTCTCATCCACAGTCTCCTCCTCTGAAAGTCAGCAGCCTCCCATCAATCTGAGCTTGATCGATTTTCGTTAATCAAAAGGGAGGAAAGGTTATGGAGCAGAGGTAGATATAAGGGGCTGGATTCTCTGACCCGCTGCGCCAGATTTCTTGTTCAGCCCGTCGGCGGGATGCTCTGCTTCACCGGCCATTCAATGGGGTTGTCATGATATGCAGACATGCAGATAATGATATACAGACAGGCACAGACGGGCAGCTAATGAACACAGAGAACAGGACATCACCAATGAGCAGGCAGGTCACTCAGGGGTGGTATCTCACTATAAAAGGCACGAGGCACTCACACCCCACCTCTTTCCACTGATGAACATCTACAGAGTGAGTCAGGGTGTATGTACAGTATCACACCTCCAGCACGTAGCTAAGAGCTAGTCTGGTTCAGTCAGACAGAGTAACCTCAGGTTAGCAGAGAGTCAAACTCATAGAGAACTGTGCTAACTGTGCTACTGGTTCAATAAATCAGACTGAACTAACTTCAAGGTCTGGAGTATCTTTTGGTTAAAGCTGCATCCAGTTGCAGCCTGTGTTATCCCAGAGTACATAACACGACATGCTACCAGGAAACTGCTTAATCTAGGTGGTTTACCTTAGTCCGTTCCGTGACGACCAGCGAATGTATCCCGGCGAGAAGATTCAGGCTCCTCACCAGCTCAGGACCTCCGGCAATCTCAGTGCCAACTGGCGGACATTCAAGCAAAAGTTTCTGCTGTACATCGAGGCTTCAGACCTCGTGGGTGCGTCTAATGCAAGAAAGACCGCGCATCTCCTCTCAACAGCGGGTGATCAAGCCATCAAACTCTTCAACTCTTTTCACTTCACCGAAGGCCAGGACAAGACAAAGTTTCAGACCATCCTGGACAAGTTTTACAGTCACTGTGAAGTGGACACCAATGAAATCTTCGAGCGCTACATATTCAAACAGTGTCTACAAGGTAAAGATGAATCTTTCAACTCCTTCTTAACTAACCTCTGCCTGCTAGCGCTGTAATATTGCTGACTCCATGATCAGAGACCAAATCGTTTTTGGAGTTCACTCTGATCCTCTGAGAGCAGCTACTGAAAATCAAGCATATGACCCTGCCAGTCGCGATTGAAACATGCACAGTGCATGAGCACGCAAAAAATCGCTGTGCCCAGTACAAATCGGCTGAAAATGAGAAACTTGCCTCCCACGAGGCAGAGAGTGTGCAGGCCATCTCTCGGATGCAGCGCCTCAGCATTGATGAAAGCGACCATTTCGCGCGCTTTTCCCGGGGCCCCACACATGCGCAATGCGAACGGGATAACGAAGTGGCCGACACCCACACTGCGCATGTGCGATGACGCGCGGTGCGTCAGGACGCCGACGTCATGACGTGCTCGAACTGCGGCAACGCCGACTTAAAGAAACACTGTCCTGCAAGAGGCAGGCGATGTTTAAACTGCGGGAAGCCTGGACACTATGCAGCCTTGTGCAGGTCTGCACCACCAGTCAGGGGCCAACGCTCCCAATTCTGATGACGGCACGTTCAGAGTGTGCAACAACGATTACAGGATTCTGATCCTGGCAGCACAACGGATCCAGCGGAAGAATGCCTGGATTCCGCCTACTGTGTGGGCATCATTACCAAATGTGAATATGCCACATCCAACTCCTCACAAATACAATCCATCCTCGCTGTGGATTCTGCAGACGAATGGCGTGCGGTGATGCAGGTCAACCACTGCTCCATCCAGTTTAAGCTGGACACAGGTGCTTCTGCCAACCTCCTCTCACAGGCAGATTTCAAACGCATCAAGATCAAGACGCACCAAGGTCTTTCCAGCAGCCTGCAGGCTCCTGGACTACAACAGAAATGCCATCACGGCACTGGGATCCTGCCATCTACTCATCTCCAGCCGGAGCACCCATGCATGGTTACGTTTTGAAATTGTCAAGCCAGACAGGGCATCCCTACTTGGCGCACATGCCTGCAAGCAGCTGAACCTCGTGCAGCGGGTTTACACAACGACATCCTCCAATGTGGATCTTCAGGCCGGCATTGACGACATCCTCGCTCAGTATCCGGATGTGTTCGACGGGATGGGCACGCTGCCATATCGATACAAGATTCTGCTACGACCTGATACCAAGCCAGTGGTCCATGCATCACGCCGAGTCCCGGCTCCACTGAGGGAGCGCCTGAAGGCACACCTCAAGGATCTTCAGCAACAGGGCATCATTTCCAAGGCAACCAAACTGACTGACTGGGTCAGCTCGATGGTATGTGTCAGAAAGCCTTCGGGAGACCTGCGCATCTGCATTGATCCCAAGGATCTCAATAAGAATATAATGCGTGAACACTACCCCATCCCGAAGCGGGAGGAACTCACCAGTGAGATGGCACATGCATGTTTGTTCGCCAAGTTAGATGCGTCACATGGATTTTGGCAAATCCAGGTGGATGAGACCAGCAGAAGGCTCTGCACCTTCAACGCACGGTTTGGCAGATACTGCTTTAATCGCATGCCGTTTGGCATTGTCTCGGAATCGGAGATCTTCCATCGCATTATGGAGCAGATGATGGAGGGCATTGAGGGGTTCGTGTGTACATGGACGACATCATCATATGGTCCACGACCCCTGAAGAGCATGTTTCCTGTCTCCAGCAGGTATTCCGCCGTGTCCATGCCAATGGCCTGAAGTTGAACAGGGCCAAATGCTGCTTTGGCATGTCGACACTCAAGTTCCGAGGTGACCAGATCTCTCAGCAGGGTGTGCGCCCGGACACAGACAAGGTCAAGGCCATCGAAGCCATGAAGGTCCCTGAAGACAAGAAGGCGGTGTTGCGCTTCCTGGGCATGATCAATTTTCTGGGCAAGTTCATCCCAAACCTGGCCTCACACACCACGGCCCTACGAAACCTGGTAAAAAAGTCCAATGCCTTCGAGTGGAAGGCAGCACATCAGGCAGAGTGGCTGGAGCTGAAAGCCAAGCTCACCACTGCACCCGTCTTGGCATTTTTCGACCCAGACAGGGAGACGAAGATCTCGACAGATGCGAGCCAGGATGGCATCGGTGCGGTGCTGCTTCAACGCGATGACACTTCATCCTGGGCACCAGTATCCTACACATCGAGGGCCATGACGCCCACCGAAACAAGGTATGCGCAGATAGAGAAGGAATGCCGGGGTCTTCTCACTGGCATTCTCAAGTTTCACGACTATGTCTACGGCCTGCCAACATTCACTGTCGAGACGGATTATAGGCCTTTGGTCCACATTATCCACAAGGACGTGAACGACATGACGCCTCGGTTGCAGCGCATCCTCCTCAAACTCAGAAGGTACGACTTTGACTTAGTGTACACGCCTGGCAAGGAGCTCATCATCGCTGATGCATTGTCCCGCTCCATCACATTGCCTAGTGAACCGCTGGAAATCATCCGGCAGATTGAATTACAGGTGCAGCTGTGTGCTAGCACCCTCCCAGCGTCTGAAGAGAAGGTGGTTCGTATCCGCGAGGAGACAGCCAAAGACCCCCTCTTGCAGCGTGTCATGCACCACCTCGCCAATGGCTGGCAGAAAGGGCAGTGCCCTCAATTTTATAATGTAAAGGACGACCTGACGGTGATTGATGGTATCCTCCTCAAGCTGGACCGGATTGTCATTCCACTCAGTCTCCAGAGCTTGGTGCTCCGCCAAATCCATGAGGGACACCTGGGCGTCAAGAAGTACAGACGCAGAGCCAGGCAGGCTGTCTACTGGCCCGGTATTAGCCAGGACATCTCAAACATGGTCCTCAAATGTGTGACCTGTCAATGCTTCCAGCCAGCGCAGAGCAAGGAGACGCTCCAGCAGCATGAAATCGAGACCTCCCCGTGGTCCAAGGTTAGCATCGACCCCTTTCGTGTGAATGGCTGTGACTACGTGTTGATTATTGACTATTTCTCCAATTACCCTGAAGTCGTGAAGCTCTCAGACCTCACATCTCGGACTGTCATCAAGACCTGTAAGAAGACGTTCTCCAGGCATGGTGTCCCACTCACTGTCATGAGTGACAATGGCCCGTGCTTCAACAGCCACGAGCGGTCTATGTTTGCCAAGTCATACCATTTCAAACATGTCACTTCCAGCCCACACTATCCGCAGTCCAATGGGAAGGTTGAAAAAGGGGTGCACATTGTGAAACAGCTCATCTGTAAGGCCACGGATTCTGCTTCTGACATCTACCTCGCGCTGCTTGCGTACAGGGTGACCCCACTGTCCACTGGCATGTCGCCGGCTCAACCCCTGATGAACAGGGACCTGCGGACAACACTTTCAGCCATACATTTGCCCAACCTGGATCACCTCCCGGTGCTGTAGAGGGTGCAGCAGCTCCGAAACCAGCAAAAGCAGGGTGTCATGTGAGAGTACCTTTAAAAAATGGATGTTTAAGCAATGTACCTTTAAGAAATGGAGCTGATTATTTTACTGAAGTGATGTCAGAGGGTGGGGGGAGCTGAGCTCACTTCTGCTTTTTGAGTTTCAGTTTGAGAAGGCAGCTGGGAGTGTCTGTGTGTTTTGCTGTGAGCTGCAGGAAGAAACACAGAGCTGATCTGTTGATTTCTGTAATCCAAAGACTATAAATATATTGAATGTAACCTAATGTGCTCCTATCTTTGAAGGTTTGAAGTATTTTGGATGTTTAAAGGAACAGTTGTTTGAAGGATTATTTAGTGTTGTAGTCTTTTGGGGTTATCTTTGAAGTAATGGGTGTTAAGATATTCAATATTTCTTCTAAAAGGTTAACTTGAGTTCATAGAATAAACATTGTTTTGTTTTAAAAACAACTTGTCCATTTCTGCTGTATCACACCTGGAGAGTACGCCGTGTGCTTTCCACACCACAATCTATTAAAAGTTGTAGGTCGGTTGAACTCCATGAAACACTTTGGGGTTCTGTAAACCCGGACCCATAACAAGGGCTATGATGCTCATGTCACTGATTTGCCCGTGTTATCCCCAGCAGACACTGGCAGGATCAAGATACCGGATGGTGGCTGGTCTGCTCCAGCTGTCATTGTTCGACAGACTGCGCCCTGCTCGTATGTAGTACGTATGGCTTGTGGTTCTGTTGCGCGATGAAACAGACGGGCACTGCTCAAAGTTGCCTGCCCGCAACCGCTTTCTTCTCTGTTTCCGTCCGTTGTTTTGCCACCTCCTGATACCTCGAACTACGAGGCCACCAGTCAGGCTTCCATCCCGCCTGTCAAGGCACCGTCATCCCCACCACCAGCTCTCCGGCGGTCGACAAAGATCAGACGCAAGCCCCAGAGACTGGACTTATGAACATTTGTTTTGTTTGCTATGTTTTATTTTCTCACATTAGACAGCTGTCTTAACATGTAAATACATTCACATATGCCACCGCTTGTAAATATGTTAATATATGACACCATATGTAAGTATATTCCCATGTCCAACAAAACATTAAAAAAGGGAAGATGTCATGATATGCAGACATGCAGATAATGATATACAGACAGGCACAGACAAGCAGCTAATGAACACAGAGATCAGGACATGACCAATGAACAGGCAGGACACTCAGGGGTGGTATCTCACTATAAAAGGCACGAGGCACTCAAACCCCGTCTTTTTCCACTGATGAACATCTACAGAGTAAGTCAGAGTAAGTTAGGGTGTATGTACAGTATCACACCTCCAGCACATGGCTAAGAGCTAGTCTGGTTCAGTCAGACAGAGTAACCACACTTAGGTTAGCAGAGAGTCAAACTCATAGAGGACTGTGCTAACTGTGCTACTGGTTCAATAAATCAGATTGAACTAACTTCAAGGTCTGGAGTATCTTTTGGTTAAAGCTGCATCCAGTTGCAGCCTGTGTTATCCCAGAGTACATAACACGACAGGGGTTTCCCATTGTGGGGCAGCCCCACGCCGTCGGAAAACCCCTGGGCTGCTGGCAAAACACCAATCCCGACAGCGGAGAATCCAGCCCATGGAGTTATGTTAGCCATAATCTCAAGCGGCTAAAGGTCCTCTTCCTGCTTCTGTGTTCTTATGTGCTTCAGAGTGGGTGATAATTTTCATTTTTTATCTGAACGGCTCAAGCATCTGCCAGTTTGTTTGAAGAAGACTAGCATGGGTTGATCCTCAGAATGAAATACTTCCCCTCATATATCATTTGAAAAATTGATGAAAAACACTTAACTAAAATAATTATTGATTTCCCCCTCTGCCTTTCCCTTCTTTTCTTTGGAGACCTGCCACTTGCCCCTCGTAGTCCACAATGATGTATGTCAAGAGTGGAAGTTCTATAAATGTGGCTCTGCTGTAAATATCTTCTTCGGTTCAGTGGCGTCTGCAGCTTTCGTAAGTGCTCCGGCTGTCTTATTTTTATGTTTCACATGCTTATATCTACTAGTACGATAATGTAAACCAGAGACATAATAATAGCATTCACTCATAATCTGAATTGATATTTGCGTCTCTTAACACAAGTTCTTCTTCAGTCTACCCAAAGACGGGCCAAGCAAGCGTTTGTGGCCTTATATGAACCTATAAACTGCTTAATTTTACAGTAAGTTGAAGATAGACACTCACGGGTACAATCACATTCATTTAATATGACACCACAACTTATCAGTTATCAGGGAACCAGGGTCCCAGGTTCGATTTCCCGCTGGGTCACTGTCTGTGCGGAGTCTGCACGTTCTCCCCGTGTCTGCGTGGGTTTCCTCCGGGTGCTCCGGTTTCCTCCCACAGTCCAAAGACGTGCAGGTTAGGTGGATTGGCCATGATAAATTGCATTTAGTGACCAAAAAAGGTTATAAGGGGTTATTGGGTTACAGGGATAGGGAGGAAGTGAGGGCTTAAGTGGGTCGGTGAAGACTCGATGGGCCGAATGGCCTCCTTCTGCACTGTATGTTCTATGTTCTATGTTCTTATCCTTGTATATTAATAAAAATGAAAATGGCAGTCTAAATTAATTAGAGTTAGATGGTGTTATTTAGTACTTTCTTGGTTCTGTGGGTGTAAAGAGAATGTAAGAACATAAGAAATAGGAGTAGACCATACAGCCCCTCGAGCCTGTTCTGCCATTAATAAGATTGTGGTTGATCTTTCGCCTTAACTATACGTTCCTTCCTGCACCTCCTAGTCCTTGATTCCCTAAGAGGCCAAAAAGCTATGCATCTTAACCTGAAATATATACAATGGTGGACCCACAAACTTCTAGGATAGACAATTCCAATTATTAACTTAGCTGACTGCAGAATTTTTTTTTTCATGAATGTGAAATTCAGTAAAACACTGGCAAAAATGTGATAGTACCCCCCCCCCACCCGCCAAAACAGGAGAAGGGATCTCAATGCGTGGTTAACCCATACTTAACTAATGTGAGAGGCAGCCCTCTTAATTTTGGTATATGCCCCCATGAAATGAAATGAATGAAAATCGCTTATTGTCACAAGTAGGCTTCAATGAAGTTGTTGTGAAAAGCCCCTAGTCGCCACATTCCGGCGCCTGTTCGGGGAGGCTGTTACGGGAATTGAACCGTGCTGCTGGCCTGCCTTGGTCTGCTTTCAAAGCCAGCGATGTGTTAGTGAGTAGGAGTTTGCAGGGTCACCTTCGGCAGCTTGTGCCTTTGTCATTTCCAATGCCTAGGTTGATGCTGGGGGTGGCCCATTTTACACCCCTTCAATTTCTCTATAGCTGTTTGGTATTAACTGAGTCACTTAATTGTGAGACCATTTCAAGGGGCAGTCGAGCTTTAACCACATTGCTGTGTGTTTGGAGTCACATGTAGGCCAGACTGAGTAAGAATGGCAGATTTCCTTCCCTGAAGGATATTCGTGAATTACCTTGAAAGTAATATTAAAACACTCACAGGATTTTCATATTATATTATTGAATTGTATTATAATTTTGATGGGTGTCCGTGATTGCTAATCAATTTGAAAAGGGCTTCTTCAACAAAAAATGTTTGAGAACCTTTGAGCGAGATACCTATGGTAACGTACTGTACTTTCCCCACTTCCCCTCCTACTCTGCTTCCTTCACTGGGCTAGAAACATATTAATCAAGCAGGTTCTGCGCACATATCATAAATTCCTCTCTTTCCCTACACTCAGCACTATGGTTTCTTTTGTCTATAACAGGGTAATTAAAGTATTCTAAGATTACTGCTCAGCTTTTCTTCCATGCCAACAAGTTTCCTCATCTAGCTCCTTAATTCTCAACAAACAACAACGCAATAAGGTGGGGATTCTGTTCCTCAACTCAAGCCAAGCAGCTTCACCCCCAGGACTATTTAGAAGAACTGCAACATTCTTAATCAATATTGTTATGTCCCCTTCACTTGTTCCTTCCTGACCAATTCAGAATACTTGGCAACCAGGAACATTAAGAACCCACTCCTTTGTCTCTGTTGATGCAACCATGTCATAATACCATGTGGCACTTCTGCCTGACGCTCAACAATCAGGTTAGTAAACTATGGATATTGAAGCACATACAATCTGATACATGCTTCATCACTTTTGCTATTTTTGTCGATCTGGGCACTATAATGTTTTTACAATCTTTCAGAGTTTACTACGATTTATTTCTCTTCGTCCTGTGATTTTATTGCTGCAGCTTTCTGCTATTTTCTGGTCTCCTCCACAGCCAAATTCGTTAAAACTCTCTGCAACTATACTAGTTAACCTCTTGTCATGACACCCTGAGTTAGTGTGCAGACAATTCCAGTACCACTGGACCCAGAGTTGCAACACAGGTGAAATTAGATTTTATTTCAAATACCTGAGGTGCTTGGTTGAGCCCATTAACTACAGTCACCAGGTTTGTAACTTTAAAACACAAGTAGCCTTTTATTAGGTACAGTGTTATATTTAAACAGAGAAAACATGTAACTCTACTACCTCTTTCCCAAACCTCCCCTCCTAACTCACCCCACTCTCTGCACACACACACAGACAAACAAAACAGAGGGGAAAGGGTGTTGGAAAGGGAAAGAAAATATTTTTAAAAAAGGATAAGGATCTATGGTACACTGAAATGACTTGTAGGCAATGTTTTTCTTAAGTTCAGGCTTTCATTTGTACTGCCTCCTTCTAGGTTTGGGATGGTTTTCTCTGGCAGGGTTGTCTATCTGCTCTGCAGACTCAACATCATTTCAGGTTTACAGCAAAGGATGTGGCATGCACTCACTGCTTTCAGAACAATAGGAGCAGTTCTTCTACTTTAGCAAGCAGGAGACAGAGGGCGGGATTCTCTCAGCCCACGCCAGGTCGGAGAATCGCCGGGCCGGGTGCGAATCGCACGACGCTGCTCCGACGCCGGTTCGCCGATTCTCCGGTAAGTGGAGAATCGGCGCCATTGGTGCCGGCACGGTTGATGTGGCGATGGTCGGGGGCTGCTCTACGAGGCAACCCTGGCGATTCTCCGCCCGGGATGGGCAGAGTGGTTCCCAAAAAAGCCGAGGGCTACCGGCACCGTTCACATCTGGTCTTACTCGGCGGGACCTCAGCATCCATCCTGTCTGGGGCGGCCTGGTGGGGGGGAGGGGGGTCCGTCTCCGGGGGTGGGGGGCCCTCCACCGTGGCCTGGCCTGCGATCGGGGCCTACCGATCGGCGGGCTGGCCTCTCATGGTGGGGGCCTCTTTTGCTCCGCACCGGCCCCTGTAGCCCTACGCCATGTTGCATCGGGTCTGGTGCGGAGAAGGAGGCTAGAACGTATTTGTGCCGGTCACAGTGTGCATGCGCACATTTGCGCCGGTCGCAGTGCACATGCGCACATTCGCGCCGGTCGCAGTGCACATGCGCGCATTCGCGCCGGTCGCTGTGCACATGCGCACATTCGCGCCGGTTGCAGCGCACATGCGCAGACCCGTGGTGCCCATTTGATGCTGGTATCGTCAGCTGGAGCCCAGAACACCCTGAGCACCCTAACCCTAGAACCCCCCTAACCGTTGGACACTAAGGGACAACTTATCACAGTCAATTCACCTAATCTGCACATCTTGTATGTGGGAGGAAACTGCAGCACCTGCTGGAAACCCATGCAGACGTGGAGAGAATTTGCAAACTCCATACAGTCACCCAAGGCCAGAATTGAATCCTGGACCCTGGTGCTGTGAGGAAGCAGTGCTAATCACTGCTATAGACCAAGTGACTGTGGAGTAACCAGAAGATCTCAGGGATTTCAATGTTTTAAATTTCTCCTTCTTCAAGTAAGGACTGCAACCATTCATATTTGTACCTGCAATGTTTGACAGGTTTAGATTTCCCCTATTTACACTTATTGCCATTATCTGAAAAGGGAAGTCCATTCAAAATGCTGGGTGTGATTTAACAAAAATGAAACAGAGTCCCATGTCAGGCGCATTCAGCTGGGGAATGACCACAATATTATACGGGACTTTGCTTCATTTCTGGGCCTCAGCGAGGAAGCCCCACCTTGGCCGCATTTAGGCCCATTTTTAAATGGTACCTGATCTCTTGCCCCCTCCTCACCGTGGCTTCCGGACAGCCCCCACCTCCATACCCCAACTCACCAATTAGGAGGTCATTGAGCCAGCCACACCCCACCTCATAAGGGCAGGCTATTCCTGGGCCCAGTGGCACAGGAAAGATTCCACCTGGGCACTGCTAGTGGAAATGCCCCTGTCAGCCTGGCAGTGCTGCATTGGCAGCCTGGCATTGCCAGGGTGGCTCCCAGGTGGAACTGCCAGGCTGCCTGGTTGGCACTGCCAGGATGCCAGACTTGCATTGCCATGGTCTGGATGGCATCAGAGTGCCAGGGTACCAACATGCCCAAAGCCCAGGGGCCGCCAATCACCTTGGAGACCCCCACAAGTGCCGGTATGCCTGGTCCACATTTGTAGAAACCAATGTTAAACAACTCCTACTCGAGATTTCCAAGGCGAGTCGTTCAATCCCGGGCACTGGGTAGATCCGGCGTGGACATATTCAAGTGAGACTAACTACTCACTTGAATATGCAAATCGCCCATTGAGGTTGGGATCCAGATTGCGACGCCTCACGAGATCTCGCGAGACATGACGAGGCCGGTAAATCTTGCGAGAGGCCACTCGTGAGATATGCCGGTCTTGTCACGTCCTGAGTCGGGCTCCATGAGGCCGATAGATCACGCCCGCCATATGTGGGATTTTTTCCAACCACGGCTATTGGCACGCCTGTACCTCAGTTAAATGGATTAAATCATTAAATCTGGAGCCTTGTTGGACTTGAACAAGGCTAGCCTGCTCACAGAATGCAGCAACCCCCGTCCAAATTGATCAAGTAAAGTTTGGGGCATTTCCTGCAGGAGCAGCTCCAAGTCTTCAACATCAAGGGGGAGCAGTTTGTCCACATATTTCCGTATGAGAAATTAGCCCGTCTTCTCTGCTATCACCATAACTTCCATTTTATTTGTAAACACCCGCAGGTAAACCTCTTCAAGGAAGATAATCGTTTAAATTGTTGGTAAATGTTTCTACTTTCCTTTCACTGAATTGCATGAATTAATTAGTTTTGCTGACTAATCTAATTCTGCTCAGTTAATATGAGGAAGTGGAGTCAATGCAAGATCAAGAAATGAAGGGGCAGCAAGTCCCGATCTCCACAGAAACCTCAAAATGTTAGAGAATATCTCCCTTTATTAATCACAAGTCTGCCTGTGAGAAATTTGTGCATCTGTTTTAACCTGCAGAAATCTAGAATAAGGATGTTTCTTTTTGGAGTCCTAAAGATTATCAATGCAGGTAAATTTGATGCTACCAGATCTTTCTCAGCCACCCTAGGCATTACTTGTCATTAGATAATCTGTAGTTTAAACACATAGCAAGCACCTTGTTTTTAGGGGGACACCTTCATCATTCCCTATGAGGATAGAAGGCTGACAGGATGAAGCACTTTCAGGGGTTAGTGTTCCCAATGCTGCCAGGATTCCCTCAAGTTCCAGACTCGGCACGAAGTTCGCAAGAGGTATTAGGTGAGCACTTGAATGAGCAACAAGGATTTACACTTCATTAAGATTCAGATGGCGGCTGACTGGAGAAACTGTGGAGGCGATGGGTGTACCAATCACTGGCTGAAGAGCTGTTGAGGCTCATTTTAGAAAAGAATGCCGCATCTTGTGGCAAACAGGCACTTGACCGGTCAGTGGCAGGCCTTACCCAAGGATTAAGGACTCCGGGAACAGAAATTGCCTGCTGGGAACTGGCGGCAATCAGCAGCTGACAGATCTCTTGAACGGCAGCGCAATCAAGGAGATGCTGGCTGCTGCCTGGACAACACCCACCAAAGCCAAGCCAGAGGTGAGTGTTAGCTGAAGGGGGATGCAGGTATGGTGGGTCAGCAACAGGCAACAAAGTGGCTTTTAGTAGAGCCCCCCCTTCTCAGTTCCCTCAATCAGGCAAAATGTGCCCTTGAATAAGCTACACCGTCTCAGCTCCCCGCACTTCAATGGGCTTCTGCAGGGAAACATACAAGGCGGCAGGGGTTGCTTGTCATGTTTCCTGCATGGCGAGTCCCCCAACTGCCACGAAGTTAATACCATGAGTGACAGGATGGCGTCCCTAAATGGCTATGAATTGGCCACTGAAGGGCCTCAATCAGCAGCAGGGCAGGAATGCAGTCCACAAGTCTTTGTGCTACAGATTTAATTGGAAAGGTGGTGAGATCCCCAACTGCCAATCTCCTGCCTAATTCAATACCCCACTGACCACCAAACCAACCATAGGGGAAGGCACAAGATTCTGCCCATCATTGTGCATGTCAGTGTGAGAATTATGTGGCAGTCCATGGGGCCTGTATTTTTGGAAAGGGATGGATGAGGCATAAAAGACCAGGCCCAACATCTGGATCCATGCCTCTTTTGAGAATGCTGCTAACCATAGAAGAGCATCAAGGGCTGCCTGCCTGTGAGCATCTGTTTATTAGAATTCATTTATGGGATGTGGCCGTCGATGGCCAGGCCAGCATTTATTGCCCATCCATAATTTTCATTAAGAAGATGGTGATGAGCTGCCTTCTTGATCCACTGCAGTTCCTGTGTTGTCGGTACACCCACAGTGCTGTTAGGGAGAGAGATCCAGGGTTATACACCCAGTGACAGTGAAGGGACGCCAATATATTTCCAAGTCAGGGTGGTGAGTGACTTGGAGGGAAGTCTCCAGGTGGTGGGGAACCCAGGTATCTGCTGCTCTTATCCTTCTAAATCAGTGATGGGCAACCCAGGCTAGTGAATGGGCCTCATGATTGGCCCTCCTTCATCTCAGTGGGCCGCAAGATTGAATTCAGGCTTGTTCACTAACCATAATCCCATGGATAAGATTAAATACATTTAATACACACCAAACATTTCATAACAAATTATAGAAAATGTTCAATCATTTATATTAATAAAACTATCATCAAATTCAAATGGTAAAAGCAAAATTAATATTTGCACTTTGGACACGGCCCTGAGTCAATGTTGTGTGCAATCAACACCCACCTCACTTCACTCACCCTTGCTTTATGCACATTTCACTTCATTCGTACTGGTAGGCAAAACATCTACTCAGACGGAAATCAGCAAAACGTGGTGACCCTGAATGTGAGCAATGGTCGCCAAAATGTCTTGTGAGCTGCATTCAGAACCCAGGTGGGCCACATGTGGTCTTTGGGCCATAGGTTGCCCACCACTGTTCTACATGGTAGGGTCATGGGTATGGAAGGTGCTGCCTAAAGAGCCTTGGTGAGTGCATCTTGTAGATGGTACATACGGCTGCTTCTGTTCGTTAGTGATGGAGAGGCTGAATGTTTGTGGTAAAGGTTTTCTTTGGCAGTCTCTTGGGGTCGAGGGTGACTTGCTTCCACAGTAAAATGGATTCTCAGGTGACTGAGTCCAATTGTTGACTGACAGTCTCTGTCACAGGTGGGGGAGAGGGTGGTTGGAGGAGCAAGTGGGTGTGGTCCACAGGTTGCTAAGCACTCCTTTCGCTATCAACGCTTGGCTTCAGCGTGCTCTCGGTGATGAAATCCCAGGTGTTCAGCTCCTTCCCAGATTCTGTTCTTCCACTTCAGGTGGTCTTGGGCCAGGGATTCCCCGGTGTTGGTGGAGATATTGCACTTTATCATGGAGGCTTTGAACATGTCCTTGAAGTGTTTCACCTGCCCTCCTGGGGCTCACCTGCCATGTCAAAGCTCCGAGTAGAGAACTTGTTTCGGGAGTCTCGTATCAGCATGCAGATGATGTGGCCCATGTAAGCGGAACTGATCGAGCATGGTCAGGCTGGGATGTTGGCCTGAGTGAGGCTTAAGTAGGGTGCTCTTTCCAAGGGCTCGTGTAGACTCGATGGGCCAAATGGCCTAATTCTGCACTGTAAATTTGATGATTCTATGAGTGAGAACACTGACGTTGGTGCGCCTATCCTGTCAATGAATTTGCATGATCTTGCAGAGGCACTGCCTCTGTGGTACTTCTCCAGGGTTCTGAGATGCCTGCTGCATACAGTCCATGTCTCTGAGCCATATAGAAGGGCGGGTATCATGACTGCTCTGTAGACCATGAGCTTGGTGCCGGGCCTGAGGTCCTGGTCTTCAAACACTCTCTTCCTCAGGCAACGGAAGGCTGCACTGTCACACCGAAGGTGGTGTTAAACCTTGTCGTCAATGCCTGCCTTTGTTGACAGTTGGTTCCGAAGTTATGAAAAGTGGTCCATGTTGTCCAACGCCTCAACGTGGATTTTGATAACTGGGGGGCATGGCTGTGTGGCGGGGGAAGATTCAACGAGGACCTTTGCCTTATGGATGTTTAGAGTAAGTGATGATTGGAACTCCATTTCCAAGTGTTCGCAAGCATCGACTGCAGGCTGTAGTTCAATGACAGAGGATCGGGCAACCTTGGACCTGGCTGGTGGGTGGCAGAGGTTGACCAGATTCCCATTTGTTCTGTAGTTTAGTTTCACTACAGTGGTGAACTTGCTGATTGTGAGATGGAACATTGCAGCAAGGAGGTTCAAGAAGAGCATTGGTGCGATGACACAGCCTTGCTTGACCGCTGTCCAAATGTGAATTGGGTATGTGGTGGATCTGTTGGCTTGGTCCATGACTTGCATGTCATTGTGGAGCAGGTGGAGGATGGCGAAACCTTTGGGGGCAGCTAAATAGAAGAGGACGCTCCATAATCTCCCGCAGTTGACAAGGGTTAGTTCTGTTCCCTGCAGTTGCTGTGCAGTGAAGATGGTGTCCATTGTGCCCTTAGTGGTGGGAATCTACATTGGGACTCTGGGAGGAGCTCTTCAGCCTCAGGGAGAAGGCAAGTAAGGAAGGGGCAGCACGGTAGCCTTGTGGATAGCACAATTGCTTCACAGCTCCAGGGTCCCAGGTTCGATTCCAGCTTGGGTCACTGTCTGTGCGGAGTTTGCACATCCTCCCCGTGTGTGCGTGGGTTTCCTCCGGGTGCTCCGGTTTCCTCCCACAGTCCAAAGATGTGCAGGTTAGGTGGATTGTCCATGATAAATTGCCCTTAGTGTCCGAAACTGCCCTTAGTATTGGGTGGGGTTACTGGGTTATGGGAATAGGGTGGAGGTGTTGACCTTGGGTAGGGTGCTCTTTCCAAGAGCCGGTGCAGACTCGATGGGCCGAATGGCCTCTTTCTGCACTGTAAATTCTATGATTCTATGATTCTATGAAGACTCTTGCAATGACCTTCCCTATGGCTGACAGGAGGGAAATTCCTCTGTAGTTACTGCAGTTGAACTTGTGGCCTTTCTTGAAGATGGTCTTGATACAGTGTCTCTGAGATCGCCTGACATGTTCTCCTCCCTACAGATAAGGGAAATGAGGTCATGAATTTGTGCCATGAGTGCTTCTCCACTGTATTTTAGTGCTTCAGTGGGAATTGCACCTGCACCTGATGCTTGTTGGTCTTTAGCTGTCTGATGCCCTTTTCTACCTTGTGTCAGATTGGGATTGTGCTAAGGTGGTGGTGGATAGCAATGGCTGTGGAGATGGAGATGAGGAGACTCACATTGAAGACAGAGTCCCTGTTAAGGAGGTCTTTGCAGTGTTCCTTTCAGTGGGCATGGATTGCTTCTCTGTTCTTGATGAGCTCCTCTCCGTTCTTAGCCAGCAATGGGGTGGGATCTTGGATGCTTGGGTCGTAGGTGCTAAAGAAACCGCGTGCTCATGGTTGTCAGCTAACTTTTAAATCCCCTTCACTTTCTCCACCCACCATCAAGTCATGGGTTTTGCTGGACCTCAACCTTCAGCTACTTTCTTGCTCTCGGGCTAGATTACTGTTTCAGGTTCAGAAAAGCCTTGTGCTTGTGCCTTCTCAGCTTTGGTGAGTTCCTGTAGTGCATCTTGTAGAAGATAGACATGGCTGCCACTCTTCATCAGTGGTGGAAGGAGTGAATGTTTGTGGACGGGGTAGCAATGAAGTGGACTGCTTGGCTCCTGAATGGTGTCAAACTTCTTAAGTGTTGTTGGAGTTGCAGTCATCCAGGCAAAGGGAGAGTATTCATTACACTCCTGACTTGTGTCCTGTAAATGGTGGACAGGCTTTGGGGAATCAGGAGGGGAGTTACTTGCCCCAGGATTCCAAGCCTCTGAACTGCTGTTGTAGCCACAGTATTTATATGTCCAGCTACTTTTCTGGTCAATGGTAACCCCGAGGATGTTGATAATGGGGGATTCAGCAATAGTAATACCATTGGATGTCAAGGAGCGATGGTTAGATTCTCTTTTGTTGCAGATGGCCATTGCCTGACACTTGTGTAGTACGAATGTTACTTGCCACTTGTCAGCCCAAGCCTGAATATTGTCCAGGTCTTGCTGCATTTGGACATGGTCTGCTTCAGTATCTGAAGAGTGATGAATGGTGCTGAATGTTGTGTAATCATCAGCGAAGTTCCCCACTTCTGACCTTATGATGGAAGGAAAGATACTGAGGAACGTCTTGGTTGCCACATTCATATGCACAAAAAATATGTAATCCAGCAGTGACACAATGAAAGGTATGTGCAAAGCGCAATGTCTGTGTACAGAACTTTAAAGGATATCTCCCACAGGGTGTGTGCTGTAGGTCCTATTTCACATTTGTGCCAGGTTTGATTGACTTCAGGAGAAATGTACGATTAAGTGAGAATCACAGTTCCTATCACATTACTCTTGATGCCAACAAAATTATGTTTAAATTTTGGCCAATTTGACTTGGTTAGTGAAATCACTCCTCTCACTAGTAATTTTACTATACGGGGCATTCAGCCACACAAAGGCCATCCTCTTTGGGGGCATTTGGATTTGGATTTTGTTTATTGTCACATGTACCAAGGTACAGTGAAAAGTATTTTTCTGCGAGCAGATCTGATGTGTTGGGTGCTCTGGATCCATGGAACACATACAGGCCACCAACACTTAAAATAGTACAACACTATTTTATTAAGTCAGAAACTGTTGAACATACTTTCACTGTGGGTTAACACAATGTTAGATTAAACTAAAGACCTATGCCTGTCCGAACCAGTCTATGCACTCAGCACATGGTGAGGATCTGTGCTATAAGCTGTAAGCTCTGTCCTTGTAGAAGGCTGCATCCCGAATGAGCGGGAACTCTGATGCCCTCTGTCTTCATAATGAGTGTGCTCTAACTGGTGATTGGCAGCTGTGTTGTGTGTGTTGATTGGTCCTGCTGTGTGTCCATCAGTGTGTGTGTATCTGCATCATAATATACTGGTGTATATTATGACAAGCTCAACAGATCATTAAGTAATGATCATTAAGCATTTCCTACAGCAACACTTTCAAGTATTCAGCATCAGGGAAGGGAGAGAAGTTTGCCTTCATATCATCGCTGTGAGAAATTAGCCCACTTTTTCTGCCATCGCCATAACCTCCACTTTATTGACAAGCTGCAACCGATATAATCTGTCAAATGTGTGAAAGAGACGCTCAATGCAAAATTCACTGCAATCTGCCCTTTGAACCGCTGACATAGGCGAGCCCCTTCAAGCCCATTTTTGTTATTCTCACAAAAATGGAGTTCAAGCATTTTCACAGCACTCTTCGACAGGCTTGTTCAGTAGCTGTCTTCCAGGGTTTCATTACTCTTTAAAGGAGGTAAGCATTTAAAAACAGCAGAGATAGCTAGAAAAATTACAGGCAAAACTTTCCATCAAACTTGCTGCAGGTTGATCACCACTCCCTTTGAAACATAAGGGCGATCTCACCATCCAACTGATTTCAGAACTAATGCAATGCAAAATAGAAATGAGTGATGTAAAGTAATTGAAAGATGTTGAACGCTAAACATCATTGCAATGCAAACTGCTGTTGTTCATTGCGTTCTCAACTGGTGGGGTGAATTTTTAGGTCGGAGTTCCCTTGCTCTGTCAGCGTAACAATAGTGGATTTTTGGCAGAAATACTGTTTAGGGGGCCAGGATTGGAAAAGTTCTGAGAAAATTCACCCCCATCGTGATTTGTTATTCTTCAATGCAGCAAAACCTGTGCCCTCAAGTGGTGTGTACACTCTTTAGCATATCATGTTATCCACAATTTTATTTCCAAAGTACATACCGGGATGTTTAATACACCCAGCCTAGTGGGATTAGAGTGAGCACACAGTTAAAGTAGCCATGCAAAGGCTTACCACCCCATTCCTGTATAATTCCTGAAGTCATATCGACACAAAATGTTATCTCTGGGGTGAATTCTCTGTCCCGGGACGCCCGATCGGATGGAGAATTTGGCGTCTGGTGGAAATTGGGATTGCCGATCCTTTTCCAATGCACCAACCCCCAAGCTGGCAGCGGGATCGGGGTTCGTGCTTGCATGCCAGCGGGAGAATGTAAATGAATGCAAATTGATCTTACTGCTCCATTTCACATTTGTGCCAGGTTTGATTGACTTCAGGGGAAATGTATGATTCAGTGAGAATCACAGTTCCTATCACATTACTCTTGATGCCAACAAAATTATGTTTAATCTTTGGCCAAGTTGCTTGGTTGGTGAAATCACTCCTCTCACTAGTAATTTTACTATATGGGCCATTCAGCCGCACAATGGCCATCCTCTTTGGGGCATTTAGATTTGGATTTTGTTTATTGTCACATGTACCAAGGTACAGTGAAAAGTATTTTTCTGCGAGCAGCTCAACAGATCATTAAGCTGGTTTAACACAGGGCTAAATCGCTGGCTTTGAAAGCAGACCAAGGCAGGCCAGCAGCACACTTCAATTCCCGTACCAGCATCCCCGAACAGGCGCCAGAATGTGGTGACTAGGGGCTTTTCACAGTAACTTCATTTGAAGCCTACTTGTGACAATAAGCGATTTTAATTTAATTTAATTTGCATCCACTTAGTGGGCCCGACGCCCTATTCTCCGGCCCTCTGTGATTCTCCGGTCCTTTGGGCCGGGAATCATGTGAGCAGAGATTCCTACAGGTATCACCAAACATGAACCTGACGTGGTGAACCTCGCAGTGGTCCAAGGGAGTTGCCCCCAAAGTCCATCCAAGGGCCACCCTGCCCACCCCACAATGTACAACCTGCCCGCCCTTCCTTTACCGGACCCCCCACGCTCCCCCTCCCGAGATCCCCTAAAATCGGAAACCCCTCCAGAGGCCCCCTAAAATGCGACACCCCCAACAGAGACACCCTAACTATAGGAAGCCCCCACAGAGACACCCTAACTAGAGTCCCCCTTCCCCCCCCTCCCCACAGGGACCCCCTAACTAGAGGGACCCTTCAAACCTCCTCCTCCCCCCAGAAAAGAGACCACTGTCTGTAAGCCGGAGAGCAGTCCATACAGGGGCAGAGACAGAAATTGCAGTTATCGCATACTGAATTGCTTCTTGATTTGTACTCCCAGGGGAACATAAATCGGTAGCAGTTCTCCTCCGGTGGAGACCATAGTCTGCCAAACAGAAAATCTCTTATTTTTCTTTTTTTTAAATTCATTTTTACGGGATGTGGACGTCGCTGGTTAGACCAACATTTATTGCCCATCCCTAGTTGCCCTAAAGAAGGTGGTGATGAGTTGCCATCTTGAACTGCTGCTGTCCTTGAGGTGTAGGTACACCCACTGTGCTATTAGGGAGAGAGTTCCAGGATATTGCCCCAGTGGCAGTGAAGGAACAGCGATATATTTCCAAGTCAGGGTGGTGAGTGATTTGGAGGGGAACCTCCAGGTGGTGGGGAATCACATGTACCTGCTGCTCTTATTCTTCTAGATGATAGTGGTCGTGGGTTTTGAAGGTGCTGTCTAAGGAACATTGGTGAGTTACTGCAGTGCAACTTGTAGATGGTACACATGCTATCACTGTTCACCGTTGGTGGCGGGTTTAAAAGTTTGTGAAAAGAAAAGTAATCAAGCGGGCTGCTTTGTCCTGGATGGCACTCAGCTTCTTGACTGCTGGTGGAGCTGTAATCATCCAGGCAAGTGGAGAGTATTCCATTAAACTCCTGACTTGTGCCTTGTAGATGGTGGACAGGCTTTGGGGGGTCAGAAGGTGAGTTACTCGCCTTAGGATTCCCAGCCTTTGACCTGCCCTGGTAGCCACAGCATTAACATGACTAGTCCAGTTCAGTTTCTGATCAATGGTAACCCTTTGGATATTGATTGTGGGCATTCAGCGATGGTAATGCCATTGAATGTCAAGGGGCGATGGTTAGATCCTCTCTTGAAGGAGATGGTCATTGCCTGGCACTTGTGTGGTGCAAATGTAACTTGCCACTTGTCATCCCAAGCCTGGATATTGTCCAGACCTTGCTGCATTTGGACATGGACTGCTTCATTATCTGAGGAGTCGCGAATGGGGCTGAACATTGTGCAGTCATCCGCAAACATCCCCATTTCTGACCTTATGATGGAAGGAAGATCATTGATGAAGCAGCTGAAGATGGTTAGGCCGAGGACACTACCCTGAGGAACTCCTGCAGTGATGTCCTGGAGCTGAGAGCTTGTCCTCCAACAACTACAACCATCTTTCTTTGTGCCAGGTATGACTCCAACCAGCGGAGAGTTTTCCCCCTGATTCCCATTGACTCCAGTTTAGCTCGGGCTCCTTGATGCCAGACTCGGTCAAATGCTGCCTTGATGTCAAGGGCAGTCACTCTCACCTCACCTCTGGCATTCAGCTCTGTTGCCCATGTTTGAACCTGGACTGTAATGAGATCAGGAACTGAGTGGTCCTGGCGGAACCCAAACTGAGCGTCCATGAGCAGGTTATTGCTGAGTAGGTACCGCATGATAGCACTGTTGATGACTCCTTCCATCACTTTGCTGATGATGGAGAGTAAACTGATAGGGTGGTAATTGGCTGGGTTGGATTTGTCCTGTTTACTGTGTACAGGACACACCTGGGCAATTTTCCACATTGCCGGGTAGATGCCAGTGTTGTAGCTGTACTGGAACAGCTTGGCTAGGGGTGCGGCAAGTTCTGGAGCACAAGTCTTCAGTACTATTGCCGGATATTGTCAGGGCCCATAGTCTTTGCAGTATCCAGTGCCTTCAGCGAATTGTTAATAAACCAAAGTAGTTCCAGTACCTTCAGTCGTTTCTTGATATCATGGGGAGCGAATCGTATTGGCTGAAACCTGACATCTGTGATGCTGGGGACCTCCGGAGGAAACGGAGATGGATCATCCACTCGGCACTGCTGGCTGAAGATTGTTGCTTCAGCCTTGTCTTTTGCACATACGTGCTGGGCTCCTCCATCATTGAGGATGGGGATTTTTGTGGAGCCTTCTCCTTCAATGAGTTGTTGAATTGTCCACCACCATTCTCAGCTGGATGTGGCAGGACTGCAGAGCTTAGATCTGATGAGTTCATTGTGGAATCGCTTAGCTCTGTCAATGACTTGCTGCTTATACTGTTTGGCACACAAGTAGTCCTGTGCTGTAGCTTCACTAAGTTGTCAACTTTTTCATTAAGCCTGATGTTGCTCCTGGCATGCCCTCCTGAACTCTTCATTGAACCAGGGTTGATCCTTGGCTTGATGGTAATGGTAGAGTGGGGGATATGCCAGGCCATGAGGTTTCAGAATGTGGTTGAGTACAATTCTGCTGCTGTTGATGGCCCACAGTGCCTCATGAATGCCCAGTCTTGAGTTGCTAGATCTGTTATAAGTCTATCTCATTTAGTTTGGTGTCATGCCACACAACACAATGGAGGGTATCCTCAATGTGAAGTCAGGACTTTGGCTCCACAAGGATTGTGCGGTGGTAACTTCTACCAATACCCAACAGATAGGTGAGGGTGATGTCAAATATGTTTTTCACTCTTGTTGGTTCCCTCATCACCTGCTGCAGTCCCAGTCTAGCAGCTATGTCCTTTAGGACCCAGCCAGCTCGGTCTGTGGTGGTACTATCGAGCCACTTTGGGATGCACATTAAAGTCTCCCACCCCGAGCACATCCTGCGCCCTTGCCACCCTCACTGTTTCATCCAAGTGGTGTTCAACATGGAGGAGCACTGATTCATCAGCTGATGGTGGCCAGTATGTGGTAATTAGCTGGTTGTTCCCTTGCACTTGTTTAACCTGAAGCAATTAGACTTCAAGTGGTCCAGAGTCGATGTTTTATTTATTTATTTATTTTTAAATATAAATTTAGATTACCCAATTCATTTTTTTTCAATTAAGGGGCAATTTAGCGTGGCCTACCCTGCACATCTTTTGGGTTGTGGGGGTGAAACCCACGCAAACACGGGGAGAATGTGCAAACTCCACACAGACAGTGACCCAGAACCGGGATTGAACCTGGGACCTCAGCGCCGTGAGGCAGATGTGCTAACCACTGCGCCACCGTGCTGCCCCAGAGTTGATGTTGAGGACTCCCAGTTCTGTATACCTCTGTACTGCCACCTCTGCTGGTGAGACAGGACATACCCAGGAATGGTGATAGTGGTGTCTGGGACATTGTCTGTCAGGTATGATTCTGTGAGTTTGGCTATGTCAGGCTATTGCTAAACTAGTCCGTGAGACAGCTCTCCTAACTTTGCTACAAGCCCAAGTAAGGAGGACAGGGTATGTCGTTGTCATTGTCGGTGCCTGGTTCAATACCAGGTGGTCTGTCCGGTTTCATTCCTGTTTTGTGTTTGCGTAGCCGTTGAATATAACTGCGTGGCTTGCTAGGCCATTTCAGAGGGCATTTAGGAGTCAACCATATTGCTGTGGAACTGGAGTCACATGTAGGCCAGAAGCCAGCCCAGGTAAGGATGGGCCAGCCCAGGTAAGGATGGCAGGTTTTCTTCCCTAAAGGACATTAGTGAACCAAATGAGTTGGTACAACAACCAGCAATGGTTTCATGGTCATCATTAGACTTTTACTTTCAGATATTTTATTGAGTTTAAACTCCATCACCTGCTGTGGTGGGATTCGAACCCAGGTCCCCTGATCATTACCCTGGGTCTCTGGTTTACTAGTCCAGCAACAATACCACAATGCCACCACCTCCCCTCTGTTTTGGCTTACCTTAAATTTGCCATTTGGTGGCTTAAACTGCAGTTAGGATCATCATTAATAATTATTAACCATTAATTACAATGTCATTAGATTCCCCCCAATATCCCTATTTTAACAATCTATTAAGCAGGATACTTGGTGGAGGCAACTAGCTCAGTAGTTCCTGGAGATAAAAGAAGAAGAGGTTTTCTAAGGTCAGTCAAAAACTTTCTTTCATTGGGCCAGAAAAAATGTTTTCTCAGTCCCCACAAGGAACATCTGGGCTTCTGCTGTCCTGGGTTCCCTCTTCCACCTGTGAAAAGTACCCTCTCACTACATTAGCCTAGTGCCAGCAGGTGCCCTTCGAACTGCACACAATTTTGCGCTCCAGAAGCTGGCCAGTTGCTTCTTTCTGTGCATTTTGGACTTGTGCAGCTGGCTTGTGGCACATAGATAAGCCAGGGTTAGAACTCACCTTTCCCCTCTCTCACTAAAAAAACATACCCAGTTAAATAATCAGCTGGACTGTGTTTCATCTTTGAGTTGCTGGTAGCACTTTAAGTTAGTTAAGAGCGTTGCATTGAAGGGCCTTATCACACCAGTGCTATTGTTCATGACTGTGCCAGAAAAGGCAGTCTGTACCCCTTCTGAATCCTTCTGTCTCTTTACTCTTAAATTACAGCATCAAATGTTGCAGCATGGTAGCACAGTGGTTAGCACTGCTGCCTCCCAGCGCCAGAGACCGGGTTCAATTCTGGTCTTGGATGACTGTCAGTATGGAGTTTGCACGTTCTCCCCGTGTCCGTGTCTGTGTGGGCTTCCTTTGGGTGCTCCGGTTTCCTCCCACAGTCCAAAGATGCGCAGGTTAGGTGGATTGGCCATGATAAATTGCCCCTGAGTGTCAAAGGTTGGGTGGGATTACGGGGATGGGGCAGGGGAATGGGCCGAGGTAGGGTGCTCTTTTGGAGGGTTGTTGCAGACTTGATGGGCCAAATGGCCTCCTTCTGCACTGTGGGGATTCTATGATTCTATGTAAATCTTGGATACACATACACTGAGGCAGAAATTCAGCTGGGACAGCAGCACAAAACTGGCAGTATCTCCATGATGACCATCTAATTCAGTCCATTGCAGATAATGACGTTCATTATCAGGGTGGGGAGTGCAACAGGTAGCCAATTTGATGCCACTTATTTAGTACCCCACTCGAGCTGAATTTCTACACTTGGGAGGGTTTTTGCAGGTATCCATTTGCAGGTGCCATATTACTTTTGCAGTTGATAATTTTTGTGGCGTGAATTGTCAATGTACAGTGCTACTTTGTTCAGTTCACCATAACAGTGGAATATGAATCGTATTAGTACCAGACATCATTCTCGAAATCTGAGCAGAGAATCAAAACAGTTACAGAAGGAAGACATCCGGTCACTTGACCCCATGCCAGAAATTTGCAAAATCAAGGTGGGATACTCCATCGGCCGACGGCAAATTCCGAAACGTGATTGGGCAGAGGATTGGTTCCGCGCCGAAATCATGGCGGGTGCCGATTTCACGCCAAATCGCAATTCTCCGTCGCCTTGTCAGCGGCGTCAATGCATTCCAGAACACACGTACAGTAAACACCGTTGGCATATCATTAGTCGGCCTGACCCGGTATTCACCGGGGCCTCCGCGATTCGCCACCTCCAATAGGCTGAATTCTCGACGATGCGGTTCACTTGTGCTTTTAAAAATCATGAAACCGGTGTCATGGGTGCTGAAGGAGGGGGGGGGGTAGTGGGGTGGGGGAGGGGTGGTGGCCAGGAGGGTGAGGGGTGGATGAGCACGGAACACGATTGCCGCAGCCACCAAGGCAGCCACGCTGCTGCGCACGTCGCTGACTGCTCATTATGAACCTAGAGCCAGGGGTCATATAGGTGTCCCACCAGGCCACCCTCCTAGGTGCTCTCTGTCCCCAGCTGACCCATCAGCTGTATGGGCACGCACCAGCTCAACCAGTGCCATCATGTTGGCTGGGATATGTGTGTGTGGGGAGTGTAATGTGCACATGTGGCTGCAGCTTGTCAGCCTCCCGAGTGTCAATCACGGACCCGGTGAATCCCGCACCATTTTTCATTGGACTTGCTTGTGTTCCACTTGATGCCGGTGCTAGCCCCTCCAAAGTCACTGAATCAGTCCAGATATGGCGTCAATTTGTCTATTGTCAATCCTGCCTGGGCGTCAACACTTAGTTTCAGGAACGGAGAATCCAGCACAAGGTGTTAACCCCTAGTCCAGCAAATTTCTCATGACAAGAAGATGATTCAATTCCTTTTTGAAAGCAATGATGAACTCCACCGCCTTTTCAAACATGCATTGCAAATTGTACCTACTCGCTGCTTAGAAAGGTTATTTTTGTGTCGCTTTTGACTCTTTTTCTCTGGTTCTCCCTTCTACCAATGGTAACAGATTCTCTCTATCTACTCTGTCCAGACCCATCCTGATTTTGAACACCTCTATCAAATCTCTTCTCAACTCTTCAAGCCAGTAAGTTTGCAGACAAGACAAAAATTGCTAGAGTTGTGGATAGTGAAGAGGATTGTTGGAGGTTACAGCAGGATATAGATTGGTTGGAGACTTGGGCGGAGAGATGGCAGATGGAGTTTAATCCAGACAAATGTGAAGTAATGCATTTTGGAAGGTCTAATACGGATGGCAATTAAACAGTAAATGACAGAACCCTTAAGAGTATTGACAGGCAGAGAGATCTGGGTGTACAGGTCCACAGATCACTGAAAGTAGCAATGCAGTTGGATATGGTAGCCAAGAAGGCATACAGCATGCTTGCCTTAATTGTTCGGGGCATTGAGTATAAAAATTGGCAAGTAATATTGCAGCTATACAGAACCTTAGCTCGGCCACATTTGGAATATTGCGTACAATTCTGATCACAACACTATCAGGAGGATTTGGATGCTTTGGAGAGGGGACAGAAAAAGTTTACCAGGTTGTTGCCTGGTCTAGAGGGTTTTAGCTATGAGGAGAGGTTGGCTAAACTTGGATTGATTTCACTGGAACAACGGAGGTTGAGGATCAACCTGATTGAGGTTTACAAAATTATGAATGGCATGGACAGAGTGGATAGTCGGAAGCTTTTTCGCAGGTGGAAAAGTCAATTACTAGGACACAGAGGTTTAAGGTGCGAGGGTGAAAGTTTAGAGGAGATGTACAAGGCAAGTTTTTACACAGAGAGTGGTGAGTGCCTGGAACATGCTGTCGGAGGAGGTGGTGGAAGCAGATATGATAGCGACATTTAAAAGGCATCTTGATGAACACCTGAAAAGGATGGGAATAGAGGGATATAGACTCTGGAAGTGCTGAAGGTTTTAGTTTAGACAGGCATCATGATCAGCGCAGGCTTGGAGGGCTGAAGGGCCTATTCCTGTGCTGTACTGTTCTTTGTTCTTCTCTTCATCTTAGGAGAACAGTTCAAGCTTCTCCAGTCTACCTACATAAGTCCTTCATTTATGGAATTGTTCTTGTAATTAGGGAGATGTGGCATTGTGGTAATGTCACTGGGCTAGTAACCCAGAGGCCCAGGCTAATGTTCTGGGCACATGCGTTCAAATCCCACCACGGCAGCTGGTGGATTTTAAATTCAATGAATAAATTTGGAATATAATGCCAGTCTCAGTCATGGTGACCATGACCTTTCCAAAAACCCATCTGGTTCACTCATTAGTGTCCTTGAGGGAAGGAAATCTGCCATCCTTTCCTGGTTTGGCCTGGCCTACATGTGACTCCAGACCCACGGCAACCTGGTTGAAACTGAAATGTTCAGTTTGAGGTCAATTTTTAAAATTTATTTCATGGAATGAGGGTGTTGCTAGCTGGGCTGGTATTTATTGTCCATCCTTAATTGCCCTTCAGTGGCTTTGTGGGCCATTTCCGAGGGCACTAAAGAGTCAACCATATTTGGAATGGGCAAGAAATGCTTGCTTTGCCAGTGATGACGAATCCCATGAAAGAAATAAAAAATATACATTTTCTGCACCTTCTCTAAAATCTTTTTTCACATGCACTCATATAGTAATCTCCAAATCTACATAACACACAACTAGGCATAACATTACAATGCCATTTTAATCATATGCCCCTATTTCTTACTGAGATTACAGGAGAACAGTTATCTGTTCTCACAGAGCCTTACTTTTACATGTTTTTGACTTTTTTTCACCATTGGTAATTTATTTCAAAACGTTTCAAACTCCTAAATTGTTAAAGCTGTTGCAATCATGCAATTAGGGCCCAACCCTATCATTCACATAATTTACATGTAATTTAAATAGCTTTTGTCTATGCTATCTCATTGGCAAATTGAATGCAGCAGGAGCCCTTAAGAATCTAATTTACATTTCTCTGTCACATCGACAAAACAAACATGTTTTCCCACAAGAGACAAATACTTGCCAGTTGTGAGTTCAGCTCTTACCCCTGCTGAATTATTTCTGAAAGTGGCCCCTGCATGTAATTATAGTCTTCTCAATGTGGAAATGATTCAATGCTACTATCATGATGTGGAAATAATAGGTTGATTTTGAGATTGCATCATCTGTCCACATTTAGTGGTGGTACTTGGCAGTCTTGAATTTTCTAACATTCTCATCACGAGTATCAAAAATCAACTCATTAATTTCAGTGTCATAATCATACTTTAAAATGGGACATGGATGTCGCTCACCCGGAAAGCATTTATATCTTCCATTCCTATTTCCCCTTGAGAAGGTGCTGGTGAATCAATTTCTTGATCTGCTGCAATTCATGTGGTGTAGGTATACCCACAGTGCTGTAAGGTAGGGAGTTCCAGGACTTTGACCCAGTGACAGTGAGGGAGCGGCAATATTTCCAGGTCACGATGATGGGCGATTTGGAGGGGAACTGGAATTGGAGGGTGGTCTTCCCAGCCATCTGTTGCCCTTGTCCTTCTAGGTTGTAGAGGTGGTGGGTTTGGAAGGTGCTGTTGAAGGAGCCTTGGTGAGTTGATGCAGTGCATCTATTGATGGAACACGCTGCTGCCAGTGTGCAATGTTGGTGGAGGGGGAGGGTGTTCAAGGCGTTGTGTGGTGTGCAAATTAAACAGGCTGATATGGTGCAAATGTAATTTGCCACTTATGAACCCAAGCCGGAATATTGTCCAGATTTTTCCGCATATGGACATGGACTGCTTCAGTAACTGAGGAATCGCAAATGGTGCTAAACGCTGTGAAACCATCAGCGAACATCTCCACTTCTTTTTAAAAAATAAATTTAGAGTACCCAATTATTTTTTTTCCAATTAAGGGACAATGTAGCATGGCCTATCCATCTACCCTGCACATCTTTGGATTGTGGGGTGAGAGCTACAGAACACGGGGAGATTGTGCAAACTCCACATGGACAGTGACCCGGGGCCGGGATCAAATCTAGGTCCTCGGCGCAGTGAGGCAGCAGTGCTTATCACTGCACCATCGTGCAGCCCAACAACCCCGCCTCTGACCTTATGATGGTTGGAAGCTGTAAGCCAGTGGCGCAATTGATAACGCGCCTGACTCCGCATCAGGAGATTGCAGGTTCGACTCCTGGCTGACTCGTGGTAAACGTTTCGACATTAGTTAAAAAAAAACTCCATGAAACAATACATGATGGTTGGAAAGCCATTCATGAAGCAGCTGAAGATGGTTGGGTCCAGGACACTACCCTGAGGGACTCCAGCAGTGAGATGATTTACCTCCAACAACCACAAGCATCTTCCTTTGTGCCAGGTAGGACTCCAACCAGTGGAGAGTTTTTCTGCTGGTTCCCATTAACTCCAAGTTTGACTCCAAGTTTGCCAGGGCTCCTTGATGCCACACTCAGCCAAATGCTACCTTGATGTCAAGGGGAGTCACTGTCCCCTCACCTCTTATTTTCAGCTCTTTTGTTCATGCTTGGACCAAGGCTGTAATGAGGTCAGGAATGCAGGTGGAAGGGGCAAAAAGGTTCATCGCTCATATTTGGATGAGGAGAGCAAAGAGAAGGAGCAGGATTAGAGTAGGGCACCCATTGCCAGACCAGCCATTCATATTGGTGCTAGGGTAACATTATGGAAGCAGTTCTTACCAGTAATAGTGATGGGACCATGCTGAGGTAAATCCCATCGTGACATCATGTGGAGCAAGGTTGTTGGTTGATTTGTGATGTATTCAAGGCATCTTCCTTCTCTACCTCATCACTTAAGATTCCAGAGTTCACAGTCTCAAGCATAGCGATACTCCTTGTACCTTTCATTGTCCGTCCAAGCTTGACTTTAAGAAAGACTCGATGATCAGGCAGCACAAGGAGATGCTTACAGAAGGTGTATCTCAAGCATGAGTGCTAGATGCAGAGCACTCATCTCTGCTCCAGTGTTACACATTGTCCGAGGTGTAGACATTGCAGCTTGAGAGGTTATATATGCTTCAGATAATATTGCTTGTTTGCTGTGCCCACTGCTTTCACTGCATTTGCCTTCCAGGTCATTTTGAAGGATGTGATTTGTGTTAGAAATAGAGGTATATGAAAACCAGGAATGTTGTATATGTCATCCATTCAGTCACTGAACCATTGGCTGGAATGGATGGTGCACAAGTTCCTTCAAGGAGCACAGGTATGGGCTTATCATGTGTGAGATACTTTATCTGCATGTATGCTGGGGAGCACAATCCTCTCATCATGTTGAGGGTGTAAAGTCTTAAGTCGTGGAACTCTCAGCTTTGTGTACGGTTTTATTAATGCCAAGGTGGCGGCTTTAGCACCTCATTTACAGTCATTGACTTTCATGTGAGGGTACCAGGTTCTGAAGGGCCAATTATGATATGTGTTTATCACATGATGGCATCCATACTTAGGACTGTAAGGCTTGCAGCAACTTGAATGTGACTGCGTCAAACCTATTAATGTTGATTTCCTCAATTATGGGGAATGGGATGTCCCTTGAGTAATTGTGGTGCAAATATGCAAGGTTCTTTTGGTGGAAGTTGCTCAGGGCTGATGGCAATTGTGAGATTGGAGGGCCTAATGAGAATCCATTTTGCGCAAGGACCCTTCTAGCGATGATCACCTCCTGCATGGAGTCAGTCCTGGCTACCTGGTTATGCTCCTAGCTGCTCTGACATTGGCACATCCTCACCCTCATCCTCATCTAGTTCTGAATCATCCGAATGGACAGGGGTGTCCTCCCACTCCTCCTCCTTCTAATCTTCCTCCTCCTTTGAGGTTGGAGCTCTGATCATGGCATCCTCCTCATCGATTTGTCCGCCTCCACTTTGCGCGGTATGCAGCACATTACTAACATTCTTGATACCCTTTCTGGGGCATATTGCAGAGCTCCACCGAAGTGATTGAGGCACCTGAAGATCATTTGTAAAATGCCAATTGCCTGCTCGGTGATGGTGACAACATGACTGCTGTTGTTGTTGAGCTCTGCCTTAGTTTGAGGGTCCTAAAGGGGGTCATTATTCAAGTTCTTAAGGGGAAACCCTAGTCCCTTGGAAGCAAGTGCAGATTTGCAATGGTGGCTGAAACAGCTGAGGGAGTTGGGAACTCCTTTGTATGAAGGAGTCACGGCATCTGTCAGGGAACCTTGCACACACATGAAGGAAGACCTTGTGGAGGTCACAAACCACCTGGACATGGAGCGAGTGAAAGGATGTATGGTTGACAACGGTGTCTGCATTTTGAATTGGGGCCTTTGTAGCAATATGGGGACAAAATGCCTTGCAGCTAAGTTATCCTGATTGGTGGACAAATGTCATGGTTCTCTGCAATTGAAACAGCAAGGCTATGGAGAAACTAACATGATCCCCCACGTTAGATCCCTGAGGCAAAAAAATTGAGAGCCATGGGTACAGCCTCTGTCAGGACAATGGAGTTGATGGATTGAGGATCAAGATGCTGCTGGATCATGTGACACACGGGAGGGTTTAAACTAGTATGGCAGGGGGGTGGGTACCGGAGCAATAGGCCGGAAGGTGAAAAAAATCGAGGGAGAACTAGGGAATAGGGCCAGTATGGCTCTGAGGCAGAGCAGACAGGGGTTGTTGCTGAAAACAGCAGGACTGGTGGCCTGAAGTGCATATGTTTTAATGCATGAAGTATAACAGGGAATGCAAAAGAATTTAAAGCTTGGATTAGTACTTGGAACTATGATGTTGTTGCCATCACAGAGACCTGGTTGAGGGAAGGACAGGATTGGCAGCTAAACGTTCCAGGATTTAGATGTTTCAGGCGGGATAGAGTGGGAGGTAAAAGGGGTGGAGGAGTTGCGCTACTGGTTAGGGAGAGCATCACAGCTGTACTGCAGGAGGACACCTCAGATGGCAGCGAGGCTATATGGGTAGAGATCAGGAATAAGAAGGGTGCAGTCACAATGTTGGGTGTTTACTACAGGCCTCCCAACAGACAGCGGGAGATAGAGGAGCAGATAGGTAGACAGATTTTGGAAAAGAGTAAAAGCAACAGGGTTGTTGTGATGGGAGACTTTAACTTCCCTAATATTGACTGAGACCACTTAGTGCTTGGGGCTTAGATGGGGCAGAGTTTGTAAGGAGCATCCTGGAGGGATTCTTAAAATAATATGTAGATAGTCCAACTAGGGAAGGGGCTGCACTGGACCTGGTATTGGGGAATGAGCCAGGCCAGATGGTAGAAGATTCAGTAGGGGAGCATTTCGGGAACAGTGACCACAATTCAGTAAGTTTTAAAGTGTTGGTGGACAAGGATAAGAGTGGTCCTCGGATGAATGTGCTAAATTGGGGGAAGGCTAATTATAACAATATTAGGTGGGAACTGAAGAACATAGATTGGGGGCGGATGTTTGAGGGCAAATCAACATCTGACATGTGGGAGGCTTTCAAACGTCAGTTGAAAGGAATTCAGGACCGGCATGTTCCTGTGTGGAAGAAGGATAAATCCGGCAAATTTCGGGAACCTTGGATAATGAGAGATATTGTAGGTCCCGTCAAAAAGAAAAAGGAGGCATTTGTCAGGGCTAGACGGCTGGGAACAGAAGAAGCCTGTGTGGAATATAAGGAAAGTAGGAAGGAACTTAAGAAAGGAGTCAGGAGGGCTAAAAGGGGTCATGAAAAGTCATTGGCAAATAGGGTTAAGGAAAATCCCACGGCTTTTTACACGTACATAAAAAGCAAGAGGGTAGCCAGGGAAAAGGTTGGCCCACTGAAAGACAGTGGAGGGAACCTATGTGTGGAGCCAGAGCGGTTGAGGTACTAAATGAATACTTTGCATCAGTATTCACCAAAGCGAAGGAATTGGTGGACGTTGAGTCTGGAGAAGGGTGTGTAGATAGCCTAGATTACATTGAGATCCAAAAAGACGAGGTATCGGGCGTCTTGAAAAATATTAAGGTAGATAAGTCCCCAGGGCCTGATCGGATCTACCCCAGAATACTGAAGGAGGCAAGAGAGGAAATTGCTGAGGCCTTGACAGAAATCTTTGGAACCTCACTTTCTTCAGGTGAGGTCCCGGAGGACTGGAGAATAGCCAATGTTGTTCCTTTGTTAAAGAAGGGTAGCAAGGATAATCCAGGGAACTACAGGCTGGTGAGTCAGTTGTAGGGAAATTACTGGAAAGAATTTTTCGAGACAGGATCTACTCCCATTTGGAAGCAAGTGGACGTATTAGCGAGAGGCAGCACGGTTTGGTGAAGGGAAGGTCGTGTCTCAGTAACTTGATAAAGTTTTTCGAGGAGGTCACAAAGATGATTGATGCAGGTAGGGCAGTGGATGTTGTCTATATGGACTTCAGTAAGGCCTTTGACAAGGTCCCTGATGGCAGACTGGTACAAAAGGTGAAGTCACACGGGATCAGAGGTGAGCTGGCAAGGTGGATACAGAACTGGCTCGGTCATAGAAGGCAGAGTGTAGCAATGGAAGGGCGCTTCTCTAATTGGAGGGCTGTGACTAGTGGTGTTCTGCAGGGATCAGTGCTGGGACCTTTGCTGTTCGTAGTATAGAAAATCATTTGGAGGAAAATGTAACTGGTCTGATTCGTAAGTTTGCGGATGACACAAAGATTGGTGGAATTGCAGACAGCGATGAGGGCTGTCAGAGGATACAGCAGGATTTAGATCATTTGGAGACTTGGGCGGAGAGATGGCAGATGGAGTTTAATCCGGACAAATGTGAGGTAATGCATTTTGGAAGGGCTAATACAGGTAGGGAATATACAGTGAATGGTGGAACCCTCAAGAGTATTGACAGTCAGAGAGATCTAGGTGTACAGGTCCACAGGTCACTGAAAGGGGCAACACAGGTGGAGAAGGTAGTCAAGAAGGCATACGGCATGCTTGCCTTCATTGGCCAGGGCATTGAGTATATTAATTGGCAAGTCATGTTGCAGCTGTATAGAACCTTAGTTAGGCCACATTTGGAGTACAGTGTTCAATTCTGGTTACCACACTACCAGAAGGATGTGGAGGCTTTAGAGAGGGTGCAGAAGAGATTTACCAGTATGTTGCCTGGTATGGAGGGCATTAGCTATGAGGAGAGATTGAATAAACTCGGTTTGTTCTCACTGGAACGAAGGAGATTGAGGGGCGACCTGATAGAGATCTACAAAATTATGAGGGGCATAGACAGAGTGGATAGTCAGAGACATTTTCCCAGGGTAGAGGGGTCAATTACTAGGGGGCATAGGTTTAAGGTGTGAGGGGCAAGGTTTAGAGGAGATGTACGAGGTAAGTTTTTTACACAGAGGGTAGTGGGTGTCTGGAACTCGCTACCGGAGGAGGTGGTGGAAGCAGGGACAATAGTGACGTTTAAGGGGCATCTTGACAGATACATGAATAGGATCGGGATGGAGGGATACGGACCCAGGAAGTGTGGAAGATTGTAGTTTAGTCGGGCAGCATGGTCGGCGCAGGCTTGGAGGGCCGGAGGGCCTGTTCCTATGCTGTACTTTTCTTTGTTCTTTGTTCTTTGTTATACGTCTGTACTTCTCACTGATTAGCCTCAGTCACCTTCAGCATTGGTTCTCGGTCATATTTAAAAAAAAATTATTTTATAAATTTAGAGTCCCCACTTAATTTTTTCCAATTAAGGGGCAATTTAGCGTGGCCAATCCACATACCCTTCACATCTTTGGGTTGTGGGGGCGAAACCCATGCAAACACGGTGAGAATGTGCAAACTCCACACGGACAGTGACCCAGGGCCGGGATCGAACCTGGGTCCTCGGCGCTATGAGGCAGCAGTGCTAACCACTGCATCGCCATGCTGCCCATGGTTCTCTGTCATATTGAGGTAGAAGGTCCAATTGACCTGTACACCCTTCCCACAGGACAGTATCTGCTTGTCCTGTCTTACTTTCTCCTCCTTCCTGGTGTGCATGCAGCAGCATCTTGTGCCCTTCCTCTGGCTGCTCATAGTGACTGCATTCTATGGCCTCCATGTGTGAGAGTGCCATGCCCATCTTCTATCTGCCTTTGCACAGAGCGCAATGTACCCCGCTCAAGCATGAAGTTCTTTCTGGCAGATGGGTTCATGAGTCAAGAGGGGTAAAAGAAATTTCACTGCAAGTCCACTGGCCCCTCCCTCCTACTCCCGTGGATTAAGGCAAGAAAGTTGGTATTGAGTTGTCCCAATTCTAGGGCAGTAAAGACAACTTAAAGCAAATTCCACAGGGCTATCTGCATTGAAAATCATCATTTATTGCAAGAAAATTGATTGCAAGAGTAGGGCATTGGTTAAACAGAGCATTGTTGAGACCACATCTGGAGTACTGTGTAAAGTATTGATCTCCTTGTTTAAGGAAAAATATAATTGCATGAGAAGCAGTTCAGAGAAGGGTTAATAGACTGATACCAGAATGGTGGGTTGTCTTATGTGGAACGACAGGACAGGCTAGGCCTGTATCCACTGGAGTTTAGTAGAGCATGAGGCAACTTGATTGAAACATGTAAGATCCTGAGGGGACTTGAGAGGATGGATGTGGAGAAGATGTTTCCTCTTGTGGAGAATTTAGAATCAGGGGTCACTGTTTAGAAATAAGGGGTCACCAATTTTGAACAGAGATGAGGAAAATTTGTTTGTCTCAGAGGATCGTGAGACTTTGGAACGCTCTTCCTCAATCAGTGGTTCAGGCAGAGCCCTTGAATACATTTAAAGCAGAGGTAGATAGATTCGTGATAAGCAAGGGGGGTAAGGCATTTTCGGGTGTAGGCAGGAATGTGAAGTGAGGTTAAAATTAGATCAGGCATGATTTTATTGAATGGCACAGCAGGCTCGAAGGGCCGAGTGGCTGAGTCCTGCTCCTAATGAAGATGTTCGTATGATCACACCTCTCCAAAAGGGGTACCCTGACTATCCAAAGAAATACACAAAGTTCACACCTGCTCACACCAGGTCTATTCTACACACTTCAGGTTCCACACGCCTGGGGTACCAAAATCTGATTTCAGTGGAGGCAGCTGATGATTCAAGTTGCCCCATGGCAATAGGAAGGACCATGTTTGCCATTTTTGAAATCCAATCAATAAATATGTGGTGCAAAGCTGAGGACACAGTATAGATCCTTGTGAAGCACTATCAATATCCTATCAGTCAGAGACTGTTCCCTGGGTAGAAAACGAGAAACTATTTATGTTAATTGAGGACTACGGGGCTCAGAAGAAGAGCGAAAGAGTGAAATCAGGAAACTCTATCACAAAGAGTGACAAAAGTTTAAATGTTTAAATATCCCTTCTGCAAATGCTACATGAATTGATGGTTTCAAATTTGAGATTGATAGATTTTTGTGAATAAAAGGCATTAAGAATTATGGGGAGAGTATCTCGAGTTAGGTAACAGACCTCAATAGATGTGGTGATTCATTATTCCTTCATCTAAGGTCCCTTTAAGGAAAACACAGCAGATGAAGGGTCAGCTGGCCTTCAGGATCAATTGGGACTCAGAATGAGGAATCACCCCAGGGGATGGAACCCTCTTAGTTAAGAGACATGCAGGGAGCTGGCTGCAGCCATGCATATGCTGAACAATTCTTATTAATACATTCTTTTTGGGTTCATTAATGAAATCTGTGAAAGTGCAACTTTACATCTGGAATTGAGGATAAATTATCCTGACACTGCCTCTAGTTCAACATCTATGAGTATCCCGTTCAAAAGGAAGTCTGGATTAAATATTCATCAGAATGCCTCGCTTTGGGCGAATGGACCAATTTGAGATATTGAGATATTGCCAGACTCTGAGTAATGTAGAATCAGAAAAGATGGGCAGTTGCAAGGTGGGTGATCAATGGAGAGAATATAGCATGACCTCTGGATCACAATCCACAAGAAGGGTGAGTGAAATACAGAAACGTACCTTCATTACATTGTAGACTAGGAAGCAGTCCGGGAGGTTCAATGCATTGGTGAGGCTGAGGGATAGGCACCAAAGAGACCTGAATTAGCCAGAAGAGTCAAAAGTTTAAAGAAACATATAGAGAAAAAAAAGAGAAAATACCCTCGTGAAGCAAGAACTGTGGTTTAAGTTTATTTTTTAAAAAGTTTTGAGTGAAAAAAACAGCTGCTGCAAACCTTTTTTAAAAAAAAAAGCTGACAGCTGCTGACAGCTGAGTGAAAAAGGATGACAGGCTCAAAGCAGTGATACTCTTACAGAGGTAATACATTTAAAATGTCAATGCATTTACAACGGCAACCACAAGATGGAACAAATAGCTATGGACTAGAAAATTAGAGAAGATAGAGGGACACTCTCAAAAAAGATCCAGAGGCAGAAAAGACCTCAAAGTGGGAGCAATAAAAGTTGCCAGCAAGTGGGCCAAAGAAGATCCCAGAAATAAACCAGTGAATGGCCCCAGAAGAAGGGCAATGAAAGACACCAGAAGGAAGTCAATGAAAGACCCCAGAAGGAAGTCAATGAAAGACCCCAGAAGGAAGTCAATGAAAGACCCCAGAAGGAGGGCAATGAAAGACACCAGAAGGAAGTCAATGAAAGACACCAGAAAGAAGTCAATGAAAGACCCCAGAAGGAGGGCAGTGAAAGACACCAGAAGGATGTCAATGAAAGACACCAGAAGGAAGTCAATGAAAGACCCCAGAAGGAAGTCAATGAAAGACCCCAAAAGGAGGGCAATGAAAGACCCCAGAAGGAAGTCAATGAAAGACCCCAGAAGGAGGGCAATGAAAGACCCCAGAAGGAAGTCAATGAAAGACCCCAGAAGGAGGGCAATGAAAGACCCCAGTAGAAGGGCAATGAAAGACCTCAGAAGGAAGTCAATGTAAGACCCCAGAAGGAGGGAAATGAGAGACCCCAGAAGGAAGTCAATGAAAGACCCCAGAAGGAGGGAAATGAGAGAATTGTAGAATGGAAACAAATCAACACTGTTGCAAACAGACCTGGCCAACAGTGAAGCCTAAAGGGTTTGGCTGAAGTTAAGTAGAAATTAAGCTCCCATTTGTAAAATGTATATGTTCAGTAAGAACATAATGGATTCCCTTTGGAAGAAATGTAGAAATTAAAGACTTCAAACAAAACTATTGAACAGAGAGAGGAATCAGCAAAAATAATTAAAGGTCCAGATAAGACATTAAAACAACTGGAAATGATTGACAACAAACTTGGAAAATAAAAAAGTTGCAAAAGAAATACAAAATGAAGTTGAGAACAAGGAAACATTAATGAGACAATGTAAAAAAGCTGAACTCGTGAAAGAGCAACTAGAAAATAAGAACAAGTCCAGTGAAGAATTGAATTGGGAGAATAAGAGCTTGAAGAAGGGAAGAATGGCAATGAGAAATTAACTGAAGAGATGAAAACATAGAAATTGACAATTCAGACAGAAGGAAACTGAGATTACACGCTAGAACGCGATTACTGGAATGGTCACACAAATAGAAAAGTTCAAGAACCAATATGATAAATGGTTGATGAAAAAGATGCTGAATTGAAATGCTGGAAAGAGAATAAATCTTATCACACGACCTTTGAACGAGAAAGAGTCTACCTGACCATTCCTTCATGCATGACAAGATTGTGAAAGAACTGTCAAGCAGACTTTGTTGTATTGTGATGATATGTGCCTGCATACATTATAATGTAAGGTGCTTGGCACAGGAAGGGCCACAGACAGGTGTATGCAGTCATATGGTTAGAGAACAGTCGAGGGCAGAACTCGATAATCAGCAAGCCTGCATCGAACAGCTCCATGCAAGAACGTATTTGGAACTGCTGATAGTTAAAACCTACTGATAAAAGTGTTTATGTTTAAACACACAATTTTCAAGATCTCGTCAATGAGCCGTCACCATTGCAACCATAAAAACATTTTAAGTACATAATAGGAAACGTTGGTAGTGGATCAAGTTGGAACCCTGGAATTACTGTATCTAAGTCTGGACTCCTGTCATCCCAAGTGGATGTGGAAGGATCATTAATAAACCTTTGGATCACTTGAGAATTAGAGAGATACTCCAGTGTTGCCATCAAGAAATATTTTCAAACCGGTAAACACCAGAGTACCTGATAGACCTGTTAAAGACATGACCAATGTCTCTGTGGAAGCAAGTAGTAATGAACTGCCTGTGCCAAAAGGGATATCCATTATTGCAGTTACTGTTAATATTGATCCTGTGGAAGCATCTCAGACTACAGAATTATGTCACTCTGCAGTAAACTAAAAAAAACCTTAAAGTCTTGATTTATAATTGTCCAACTCATGTATTGTGATGAATGTTGAAATTGTTATGTCTTATATTTTATGACTGTTGCAGTAATCTTTTTAAAAGCCTGGGTTAAGGTGTATATTTGTTGCAGTAATATTATTAAAGAACCCACGTAAGGTATCCAGACTTTGTGTCTGATAAAGCTGTAATTAAAGAGACACAAAATGTGAGGTCATGATTGATTCTAACTATTTACTTGTTTACATATAGCGGGCTAATGGGATATTATTACAATTACTGGAGTTTTCCTGGAGAATAGATCATTTATTTGGGGTGTATTTAGTCCTAGCCAAGGAGGTCATGCGACAGCTCAGTGGGATATAGATTATGTAAATAATGGGAGGAGCCAGGTCTGTTTGAAGTTTTGCAGTTTTCCATAGGATTTCAATCTGACAAGACAGAAGGGTTTTAAGTTGAACAGTAATTTTGCCAAATGCTGCTAGGTTGAGCGGAAGTGTATTGATTTTGCTCCTGAAAAGATCTCTCTCTATCCAAAAGTCTCTGCACAATAAAGAAAGTAGTCTATTTGTTAACTTTATTTATAAATGGAACTTGAACTGCATTGAGTTGCTTAATTGGAGTTTGAGGAGGTAGGCTTAAGTTTTTCCTTGTGTTTAAAAACAATTTAACTGATAATTATAATGTTTTTTTCTTTGATGTTAATGTGTGTAATTCTGTGTTTAAATTAAAGTTTGTTTTTAACATTAAGTATACCCATTGGTTAGAGTATCTGGCGGGATTCTCTCACCCTGGAGCCGAGCCGGAGAATCGCCGCGACCAGTGCGAATCGCGCCGCGCCGCCCTGACGCCAGGACACGATTATCCACAGAGTGGAGAATCTGTGCCATTGGCACTGGCATGGTCGGCGCGACGCCAGTCGGGGGCCGCTCTACGGGGCTCCGCCGGCGATTCTCGGCCCGGGATGGGCCGAGCGGTCGCAACAAAAACCCCGAGTCCCGCCGGCGCCGTTCTAACCTCCTTTCAGCCGACAGCACCTCGGCTTGGAAGGGTCCGGGGGCAGCCTTTTGGAGGGTAAGGAGGGTCCAACCCCGGGGGGTACCTCCGTTGTGGCCTGGACCGCAATTGGGGCACACCGATCGATGGGCGGGCCTCTTGTGTTGGGAGCCTCCTTTCTTCTGCGCCGGCCCCTGTAGCCCTACGCCATGTTGCGTTGGGGCCGGCCCGAAGAAGGGAGCCACTGTGCATGCGCAGGACCCCGCGGTGCCCAGTTGATGCTGGGATCAGCAGCTGGAGCAGCAAGGGTCGCTCCAGTGCCGTACTGGCCCCCTATAGGGGCCAGAATTGCTGATCCTGGGGCCATGTTGAACCCGTCGGGAAATGTGACGCCCTTTCCAACGGCGTCAACACTTAGCCTCAGGATCTCAGAATCCCGCCCATCATTCCTGTAGTGAAGTATCCTTTCCTCACAGTTTTATAAATTTAAAATAATTATTTAGGATTCTTGTCCAGTATTTTAACAAATTTTGGGGTCTGGTCTGGTATCCTAACCGTACATAATGTTTAATTAGAATTTAAGATTAAGTGACTTCGTTATTGAAGATTGTGTAAAGGAGTTAAAGGGAGAGAGATGGGATGGTAATTGCCCCTTTAAGGGCAACATAGCAGGTTAAGGGTCATCTGGCTTGGGGGACCATTTGGGACTCCGAGTGAAGAATCACCCCAGGGGGTGGACCCCTCTAGTAAAGAGGCATGTAGGGAGCTAGCTGCAGCCATGTGGCTGCTGAACAATTCTTATTAACATCTGTGGTAGTGCATCTTTACAATAGGGAACAATGGCCTACTCCTGTTCTTGTGTTATTCCTACTATATGTCTCCTGCCTCACAGTCTTTTTAAAAATTCAATCTTGGAACATTAGTCTTGCTGACTATGCCAGCATTTACTGCCCATTCCTGATTGCCTTTGCGAAGGTGGTGACGAGTCACCTCCTTGACCCACTGCAGTCCATGTGATGTCGGTGCACCTAGACTGCTTCTTTCAGTGTCTGTTTGGTATAATTGCTGGGTCATTTCAGAGGGCAGTTAAGAGTAAATCACTTTGCTGTGATTCTGGAGTCACGTGTACCAGACTGGGTACGAATGGAAGATTTTCTTCCTGAGGCTCATTAGTGAACGAGATAAGCTTTTGCAACAATGCAATAATTTCAGGATTATTAATAATGGGACCAGAATTTCTTTTGCAAATTTATGATTTAAATTCAAATTTCCCAGCTGCCATGTTGGGATTTGATCTTATGTCCCTGAAACATTAGTCCAGGCTTTTGAATCACTAGTCCAGTAATGCTATTTATCCACTACATTTTCGTTTTGCTAATAATTTCTTATAAGGGATCTTATAAAATACCTTAGAAAAGCCTATATAGACAGTGTCCATGAACTCGCTCCTGGCCACAATTCTAGTGAACTCCTTGAAAAATTCAAAAAGATTAGTCAGACATGATCTTCCCTTCAGAAAAATTTACTGACTGTTGTCCAAATGTCTGTTCACTGTCTCTGATGATAGATTCTATCAACTTCCCATAACTGATCTGCAGTTGTCTGGGTTCTCCCTCCCTCCATTCTTCAATAATATGGTAAGAATTTAACTGATGTACCTACAGTTCTGTCACTTTTTTTTTGATACTCCACCAGATGGGGAGAGGGGCTACCATTGCCATCGTGACAAGCAGAAATGCTCTTTTACTTCTGCTTCCACATCAATTTATATTGAAATTAAACCTATTTTTTTTAGAGGCAGCGCCTGACTAGACCACATCTACAGCTAGATAACTTGAATGGAGCAAGTATGACAGCTGATGTTAAACCCATCATAGGCATGTGTACGCAAACAATGCTGAAAAATGGTCCATATATTTACTTGCATCAAGGCCTATTCACCAATCCATACCAGCAATGAGGAGTGTGGTGGTCAGCCTCACCATGCAGGCGTCTATTGGGGGCCTCCTTCAGATGGTGGTCTCTGCATCTTTGCATGGGCAACCGTGGTCACTGGCACATGGGCAACAGGCATGGGCTCTGGCAGAGGGGCTGGGAGGTGGAGGAATACGAGGGTGCTGAAGAGCTCTCGGTAAATTCACCTTCCTCAGTGACCTCCACAGCCCTGGGTTGGCCTCCATGGGGAAGTTGATGGGACTGGCTTCTGGTGCACAGTGGTTCTCCTTTCCAGCAACCACTGTGTCAATAGTGTAACCATCCTGTTAAGGGTACGCAGCTCCTCATGTTGTCACTCATACTCTGAGCAGACTGACCCAGGTTACTTAGGGATGTTTGCACACTTTCCCAGCTGAGACACTGCTCCTGTATCTACTCCGTGAGTTACTGGATGTGGCTCTCTATGTGATTGGTCAACCTCTCATTGTTAGAGCTCTTGTGGTTCAGCTCCTGGGACAATATGGAGCTCATGATTGTGATGGGCTCCTCCAATCCCAGTCCTAGAGCTCCCATTGCCTCAGGGAACTCCGCCAGATGTCCACACATCTGTTGCCCAAACGTTGACTCCTGAGGTTCCAAGTTCTTAACACTGGAGCATCGTTGTGACTTTCCTCCCTCTTAATGGGGGATTGTGCACAAATGTCTCTGACCTGGGCTCCTCTTTCGATATTCTGGTACAGTGATTTCCACCTGTGCTACTAAATCTACACACGCATGAGATCCCTCCAAAGTACTTGTATCTGAGTTGGCAGAGATTGGGCTAGTAAAATGTGATGCTGCCTCCTCAGACATCTCTTCCTCCTACTAATACCAACGTGATTATGTCAGCCAGTGGGGTAAGTGAGTAGAGCTGGGACCTGTATGAGACACAAAAGGAGTTATTTAGGTATAGCCACTCACATTGTGAAAGCACGCTCTGATACACGCTAGTGCCTGAACTATACTCATGTTGCCCTTAAGACCCAACCCCACCCTGTTACTCCCTCGCATGCCAAACGCTCATTGCACCCAGTAAAGTGACATCCTGACCTCTACCATTACCACCATGTGCCAAGGTGATTTCAACACTGCCTTTATCACCTGCCAATGGCGATTCACCATCACCAACAGACAGCTGATCAGGCACCATGACAATTTCCATGGCCACCTATTCCACAGGGCAGATCCATCTCAGCCAGGCTGACCCACCCATAAGACCGTAAGCCATAAGACATACAGCAGATGTAGTCCATTCAGCCCATCAAGTCCGCTCTGCCATTCAATGAGATCATGACTGATCTGATATAATCTTTAACTCCACTTTCCCGCCTTACCCCCATACCGAGTACTCTAGATGGGTTTGTTTTTGTTCAATGTGTGCAGGAGGGTTTCCTGACACAGTATGTAGATAGGCCAATGAGAGGTGAGGCCATATTGGATTTGGTACTGGGTAATGAACCAGGACAGGTGTTAGATTTGGAGGTAGGTGAGCACTTTGGTGATAGTGACCACAATTCCATTGCGTTTACTTTAGTGATGGAAAGGGATAGGTATATACCGCAGGGCAAGAGTTATATCTGGGGGAAAGGCAATTATGATGCGATGAGGCAAATCTTAGGATGCATTGGATGGAGAGGAAAACCACCAGGGATGGGCACAATGGAAATGTGGAGCTTGTTCAAGGAACAGCTACTGCGTGTCCTTGATAAGTATGTACCTGTCTGGCAGGGAGGAAGTGGTCGAGCAAGGGAGCCGTGGTTTACTAAAGCAGTCAAAACACTTGTCAAGAGGAAGAAGGAGGCTTATGTAAAGATGAGACACGAAGGTTCAGTTAGGGTGATCAAGAGTTACAAGTTAGCTAGGAAGGACCTAAAGAGAGAGCTAAGAAGAGCCAGGAGGGGACGTGAGAAGTCTTTGGCAGGTAGGATCAAGGTTAACCCTAAAGCTTTCTATAGATATGTCAGGAATAAACAAATGACTAGGGTAAGAGTAGGGCCAGTCAAGGACAGTAGCGGGAAGTTGTGCTTGGAGTCTGAGGAGATAGGAGAGGTGCTAAATGAATATTTTTCGTCAGTTTTCACACAGGAAAAATACAATGTTGTCGAGGAGAATACTGAAATTCAGGTTACTAGACTAGAAGGGCTTGAGGTTCATAAGGAGGAGGTGTTAGCAATTCTGGAAAGTGCGAAAATAGATAAGTCCCCTGGGCAGGATGGGATTTATCCTAGGATTCTCTGGGAAGCTAGGGAGGAAATTGCTGAGCCTTTGGCTTTGATCTTAAAGTCATCTTTGTCTACAGGAATAGTGCCAGAAGACTGGAGGATAGCAAATGTTGCCCCCTTGTTCAAGAAGGGGAGTAGAGACAACCCCGGTAACTATAGACCAGTGAGCCTTACTTCTGTTGTGGGCAAAATCTTGGAAAGGTTTATAAGAGACAGGATGTATAATCATCTGGAAAGGAATAATTTGATTAGAGATAGTCAACATGGTTTTGTGAAGGGTAGGTCATGCCTCACAAACCTTATTGAGTTCTTTGAGAAGGTGACCAAACAGGTGGATGAGGGTAAAGTAGTTGATGTGGTGTATATGGATTTCAGTAAAGCATTTGATAAGGTTCCCCATGGTAGGCTATTGCAGAAAATACGGAGGCATGGGATTCAGGGTGATTTAGCAGTTTGGATCAGAAATTGGCTAGCTGGAAGAAGACAAAGGGTGGTGGTTGATGGGAAATGTTCAGACTGGAGTCCAGTTACTAGTGGTGTACCACAAGGGTCTGTTTTGGGCCACTGCTGTTTGTCATTTTTATAAATGACCTGGAGGAGGGCATGGAAGGATGGGTGAGTAAATTTGTAGATGACACTAATGTCGGTGGAATTGGGGACAGTGCAGAAGGATGTTACAAGTTACAGAGGGACATAGATAAGCTGCCGAGCTGGGCTGAGAGGTGGCAAATGGAGTTTAATGCAGAAAAGTGTGAGGTGATTCATTTTGGAAGGAATAACAGGAAGACAGAGTACTGGGTTAATGGTAAGATTCCTGGCAGTGTGGATGAGCAGAGAGATCTCGGTGTCCATGTACATAGATCCCTGAAAGTTGCCACCCAGGTTGAGAGGGTTGTTAAAAAGGCGTACGGTGTGTTAGCTTTTATTGGTAGAGGGATTGATTTTGGGAGCCATGAGGTCATGTTGCAACTGTACAAAACTCTGGTGCGGCCGCATTTGGAGTATTGCGTGCAATTCTGGTCGCCGCTTTATAGGAAGGATGTGGAAGCATTGGAAAGGGTGCAGAGGAGATTTACCAGAATGTTGCCTGGTATGGAGGGAAGATCTTCTGAGGAAAGGCTGAGGGACTTGAGGCTGTTTTCGTTAGAGAGAAGAAGGTTAAGAGTTGACTTAATTGAGGCATACAAGATGATCAGAGGATTGGATAGGGTGGACAATGAGAGCCTTTTTCCTCGGATGGTGATGTCTAGCACGAGGGGAGATAGCTTTAAATTGAGGGGAGATAGATATAAGACAGATATCAGAGGTAGGTTCGTTACTCAGAGAGTAGTAAGGGCGTGGAATGCCCTGCCTGCAACAGTAGTGGACTCGCCAACACTAAAGGCATTCAAATGGTCATTGGATAGACATATGGACGATAAGGGAATAGTGTAGATGGGCTTTAGAGTGGTTTCACAGGTCGGCGCAACATCGAGGGCTGAAGGGCCTGTACTGCACTGTAATGTTCTATGTTCTATATTCTATAACCCTTGATTCCCTGACTGATTAAAAATATGTCTATCTCAGCCTTAAACGTACTGAGTGATCCAGCCTCTACAGCTTTCTGCAGTAAAGAATTCAACGGATTCAATACCCTCTGTGAGAAGAAATTCCTTCTCATCTAGGTCTCAAATGGCGACCCCTTACTCTTTGATGATGCCCTCTGGGCCTAGACTCTCTCACAAAAGGAAATATCCTTTCAGCATCTACCCTGTCAAGCCCGTTCAGAATCCTTAATGTCTCAATAAGGTCACCTCTCATTCTTCCAAACTCTAATGAACTCATCCACTCCTCATAAGAAATCCTTCCATACATAGGTCAGCCTAGTGAACCTTCTCAGGGCTGCCTCCAATGACAATTTATCTTTCCTTCGATAAGAGGACCAAAACTGTTCACAATATTCCAGGTGTAGACTAACTGGTGCCTTGTATAGTTTTAGCAGGACTTCCCTATTTCTATACTTCATTCCCTTATAAATAAAGGACAACATTCCATTTGTCTTCCCAATTACCTGCGGAACTTGTATGCTAGCATTTGTGATTTATACATGAGGACTCTCAAATCCCTCTGCGCTGCAGTTTTCTGTAGTCTTTCACCATTTACATAATATTCAGCTCCTTTATTCTTCCTACCAAAGTGCATAACTTCACATCTTCCTACATTATATTCCATCTGCCAAGTTTTTCCCACTCACCTAACCTGTCCATATCCCTCTGTAGACTTATCCTCACCATTTGCCTTCCCATCTATTTTTGTTTCATCCGCAAACCTGGCAATAGTGCATTCACAACTTGTCCATGTCATTTCTATATATTGTGAATAATTGTGGCTTCACAAAGGATCCTTTGGCACTCCATAAGTTATAGGTTGCCTTTCTGAAAATGCTCCTCTTATCCCAACTCTCTGTCTTCTATCAGTTAGCCAATCCTCTATACATGCTAAGAAATTATTCCCAATAGCATGGGCTCTTATCTTATTAAGTAGCCTTTTGTATGGCATTTTATCGAATGCGTTTTGGAAATCCAAGTACATTACATCTACATGTTCCCCTGCCTCTACCCCGCTTGTTACCACCTCAAAGAATTCTAATAAATTTGTCAGGCATGATTTCCACTTCATGAAGGCATGCTGACATTGCTTGATTATATTATGCATTTCTAAATGCTCTGCTATTACATCCTTTATAGTGGACCCTAACATTGACCCAACAACAGAAATAAAGCTAACTATCCTAGAATTACTTGTTTTTCTTCTCCCTCCTTTTTATGAATCGGGGTGTTACATTGGCAGTTTACCAATCCTCTGGCACTTTTCCAGAATTTAAGGATTCTTGGAAAATTACTACCAGTGCATCCACTATCTCAGTAGCTACTTCCTTTAATATCCTGGGATGCAACCCATCAGATCCCGGGGACGTATTCGACTTTAGCCCCATTAGTTTCCCTAGTATTTCTTCTCTAGTGATCACTATTGTCATATATTTTCTCTAGCGATCACTATTGCATTTATTTCCTACCCCCTCTTTTGCCCCTTGATTATTTAGTATCTTTGGAATGCCATTATGTCTTCTACGATGAAGATTGGCACAAAGGCGCGATTTTAACTGGAAATAAAAATCTATGTCCGGTTTTGAATGCGTTTAGCGGGAAGTTACTCAGCAGCACCAATGCTGAGAATCACCCCACTATTCAACGGATTGCCGTTTCTTTTTGCCCCGGGGAGTTTCTCTCCGCCAAGGCCGCATTTTGTCTGGCTACCCCGATCGTTCCCTGCCCCCTTTCAGCCGCTCCCATTTTAGACTCCCCCCTCTCTCCTCCCTCCCAAATTCGGGAGGCTTTGATTTTTATGTCATCATTGGCTACAGGAATAGTGCCAGAGGACTGGAGGATAGCAAATGTGGTCCCTTTGTTCAAGAAGGGGAGCAGAGACAACCCCGGCAACTATAGACCGGTGAGCCTCACGTCTGTTGTGGGTAAAGTCTTGGAGGGGATTATAAGAGACAAGATTTATAATCATCTAGATAGGAATAATATAATTAGGGATAGTCAGCATGGCTTTGTGAAGGGGAGGTCATGCCTCACAAACCTTATTGAGTTCTTTGAGAAGGTGACTGAACAGGTAGACGAGGGTAGAGCAGTTGATGTGGTGTATATGGATTTCAGTAAAGCGTTTGATAAGGTTCCCCATGGTAGGCTATTGCAGAAAATACGGAGGCTGGGGATTGAGGGTGATTTAGAGATGTGGATCAGAAATTGGCTAGTTGAAAGAAGACAGAGGGTGGTGGTTGATGGGAAATGTTCAGAATGGAGTTCAGTTACAAGTGGCGTACCACAAGGATCTGTTCTGGGGCCGTTGCTGTTTGTCATTTTTATAAATGACCTAGAGGAGGGCGCAGAAGGGTGGGTGAGTAAATTTGCAGACGACACTAAAGTCGGTGGTGTTGTCGACAGTGCGGAAGGATGGTTGCAGGTTACAGAGGGACATAGATAAGCTGCAGAGCTGGGCTGAGAGGTGGCAAATGGAGTGTAATGTAGAGAAGTGTGAGGTGATTCACTTTGGAAGGAATAACAGGAATGCAGAATATTTGGCTAATGGTAAAATTCTTGGAAGTGTGGATGAGTAGAGGGATCTCGGTGTCCATGTACATAGATCCCTGAATGTTGCCACCCAGGTTGATAGGGCTGTGAAGAAGGCCTATGGTGTGTTGGCCTTTATTAGTAGAGGGATTGAGTTCCGGAGTCATGAGGTCATGTTGCAGCTGTACAAAACTCTGGTACGGCCGCATTTGGAGTATTGTGTACAGTTCTGGTCACCTCATTATAGGAAGGACGTAGAAGCTTTGGAACGGTTGCAGAGGAGATTTACCAGGATGTTGCCTGGTATGGAGGGAAAATCTTATGAGGAAAGGCTGATGGACTTGAGGTTGTTTTCGTTAGAGAGAAGAAGGTTAAGAGGAAACTTAATAGAGGCATACAAAATGATCAGAGGGTTAGATAGGGTGGACAGTGAGAGCCTTCTCCCGCGGATGGAAATGGCTAGCACGAGGGGACATAGCCTTAAACTGAGGGGTAATAGATATAAACTGAGGGGTAATAGATATAGGACAGAGGTCAGAGGTAGGTTCTTTATGTAAAGAGTGGTGAGGCCGTGGAATGCCCTACCTGCAATAGTAGTGAACTCGCCAACATTGAGGGCATGTAAAAGTTTATTGGATCAGCATATGGATGATAATGGCATAGTGTAGGTTAGATGGCTTTTGTTTTTTGACTTCCCATGTCGGTGCAACATCGTGGGCCGAAGGGCCTGTACTGCGCTGTATCGTTCTATGTTCTATTCTAATCCCATTTTCCAGCATTGGTCTCTAGCCTTGTATGCTCTGGCATTTCAAGTGCTCATCTAAAGGCTTCCTAAATGTTGACAGTGTTCCCGCCTCCACCACCCTTTCAGACAAGGGGCACGATTCTCCGAAAAGGGAACAAAGTCCCATAGCGAGCGCGTTTAGCCGCTTGTTTCCCGGTGCTCGTAGTGCCGAAAAACACATGGCTATTCAACGCGACTCACCATTGTATAAGGGGCCTGATTGGGCATGCCAGCTGGCAATGCCACCTGGGCAACTTGGCAGTGCCAAGCAGTCACTCCAAGGGTTCACAGGTGGCACCAGCAGTGCCAGGCCACCAGCCTGCCCAAGGGGAATGCAGCTGGGTGTCTCCGACCCCCTGGGAGACCCCCGTGTGTGTCATTCCGCCTGGTCCCCATTTGTGGAGACCAGTGATGAACAGTACTCGCCCGAGGTCTCTGAGGCAAATGGGATGATTGCCAAAGCCTCAGATACCCTGAGAATCTGCACATTAGAGTGAGACTAGCTGTCTCTCTCTAATATGCAGATTTTCCAAAAGGTGATCCCGCCCACAATGGGTGGGATTTACAAGGCAATGTCTCGCGAGATCACATTGGACCTCGTGAGGCGTGGCAAGCTGGAGCTGGGTCTCCTGGCTTTTACCAGCCACGCTGCGCTGCCGTGTGCTGCTTTTCTGGTGCAGCGTGGCCATTGGATCGCGCCCAATGCGTTCCAGATTCCCACCACCCTCTGGATAAAATATGTATAGAGTGAGCAAGAAACACTACAGGGGCGATTTTCTGGAGCTGCTAGCCCCATTTGAGAATCACAAAGGCCGGTTGACGGGAGACAAGGGGGTGAGAAGAGAAGACGCGGCAGCAGCATTCAGACAGTGCACCTGCTCTTTCTAGGAAGCACTTCAGATCAAAGAGACTACCTCTTTATATAAAACTGCAGTTGGTAAAAACGCCTGCTCAAAGGAAGAAGCACTTCAGAGATAATGGATAGTGAAGAGCTATGAAAACAATAAAAGCTAATCCCTCCTTTGAAATTGCCCGCATCTATCAATCAAGAGGCTTGTAAACGATATTGTGCTGTGAAATTGTGTGTAAATGATGCAGTTCAAAGACTGCATACCCAGAATCTTGAAAAAGCTGAAGGGGAATGAAATTGACTATGAAATAAACACTTCAAAGTTTTCCAACACATGGAAGCGAAGACTTATACCTTCATCTGCCAGATCTTTAAATTTGACATGCTGGCAGAGACATCAAAGGATTTCAACACATCAGAGAGAAGACTTTTAATGACATCTTGATGTGATGACAGACAGTTTAATGATTTGCAAAGTTACAGAGGGAAGACCTGTCACAAGTCCCCCATCCGGGAAAGACTCGCAAACTGAACCCCTTCAGCCCAGCCCAAGCTCCCCAGGCCCCCACCTTCCGTGAAGCAATCCCCTTGGCACCCTGGAGGTAAGTGTAGAGCAGGTACTCATCCGCTTGTCCCCCTTCGGAGTCCACTGCACAAGGTTAGCGTTGCCAAGGGATTGGGCCTGACTGGGGGGACTGAGGGGGGGGGGGGAGATGAAGGTGGGAGGCGCCTTAAGGGGCTCTTGAAAAGGGGGAAATTTGGAGAGCCCATAATGAGATGTTGTTCACTTGAATGGGGGGGGGGGGGGGGGAGGTGCTGCTTGCCAGTGATCATGGAGGGGGTGCCCTTTTGCCAGTAATTTTCTGGTGGGGCGGGGAGGGGAGTGCAATTGAGCGATTGGCAGCTGCAATATTATTCTAAAATCGAGGCACCCTTTATAAACGACGCCCTGGTTTCTGAGTGGAGGAACTGGTCAGCGAGAATAGGTCCTGCACCTCTCAAGGCAGCGCAAACTTGCCTCCTCCAAAAAGTTTCCAAGTACCATTGAATAGCACCTTGGTAGTGCTGCCAGCGCCAGCGAAGGCATTCCAGTTTCCCCACTGGCCGCAGTGATTTTTTCATTTGGGGGAATTACAGCCTATATGGCAAATGGATTTCTATGTGGGGAAGTGGAGAGAAGGACTAATTGTAAAATATTTTCCTACAGGCGCAAGAGATTAGGAGCCTAGCAGTTTAGGTGTTGATGTATACAAATCACTATAGGCTTGTTTTGTAAGGGCCACGAAGAATCCAGCACGAGTTTTAAGGATACAAGTAATAACATTTATTTACCATAACATATATACATAACAGTAGCAATAACTTCGTGCTGGTTCCTGAACTGGCCAGCTTATTTATACTAGGAGTTTACTAGTGATTTCTCCGCCCCCCCTCATTGGGGAAGCTCATACTCCCACAGGATTGTGGGATAGTCATTAGTCCCCAGCCAATGGTAAGTAGGCAGGTTATAACATCCCTCTCTCCAAAGTCAAAGGAATCCACCAAAGACCCTGGCGAAGGAGGGCGTCGGACTAGTTTGGCCGCAGGCCGGACGCCATTTGCACGCGGCGCTGGGTCAGGCGGCGTGTAACGAGACGGATACCGGCGCTTCCGTAATGAACGGCGCGGTTGTACATCCATGGCCCGTGGACCCGAGGATTCCCCCTCTGATGCATCCTGTGTCTCCATCTCGGAGTCAGTCTGCTGCCTCCGTCATGTCAGCGTTTCTATCTCCATTCGGTCCCGTAACGACCTGCGCAGGCTTCGAGTGAGGCACCAGTGGAAGATTGTGAGGACTAACTTCCCTTGTCTCTGCGGCTGTTGAAATGAGCTCCGGGGGCGGGGAATCTTTTGAGGGGATGATCTTCTGGACCGAACGTGGTCTACATGTTTTCGCTGGAGACGACCCTGGGCTTGCACTTGGTAAGATATAGGGCCCGTTTGGCGAAAGATTACACCAGGAACCCATTGGGCACCACCAGCAAAATTCCGAACGAATACTGGGTCACCGGGCGCAAACTGCCAAATTGGACGATGCCGAGAAAATCCCTGTCCCTGCTGTTCTTGTGTGCGGCGTACTTTTGCGCCAATGTCCGGGAAAACCATACTAAGGCGGGTGCGAAGTCTCCGGCCCATTAGGAGTTCTGCGGGAGCTACCTCAGTCACTGCATGGGGGGTGGTCCTGTACGTAAACAAAAAGCGAGCCAGTCTCGTGTCCATTGATCTGGAAGACTGCTTCTTTAGGCCTCTTTTGAATGTCTGCACTGCCAACCCATTTGAAGCCGGGTGGTAAGGGGCAGTGCGGATGCCGTTCATCTTTGTGAACCTAGCAAACTCCTCACTCGTGAATGGAGTGCCATTATCCGTGACCAGCACCTCGGGGAGGCCATGCGTACTAAACGATAAACGCATCTTTTCAATTGTTGCGCAGGACGTTGTCCCCTGCATCTTATGCACCTCTAGCCATTTGGACTGGGCGTCAATTAGTAGAAGGAACATGGATCCTTGAAAAGGGCCTGCGAAATCTGCATGCAAGCGTGCCCAAGGCCGCCCTGGCCATTCCCAGTGATGTAGGGGCGCGGCCGGCGGAAGCTTCTGATGATCCTGGCAAATGGAGCAGTTTTGGGCCACCTTCTCAATGTCGGTGTCGAGGCCTGGCCACCAGACATAACTCCGGGCCAACATTTTCATTTTGGTCACGCCTGGATGCCCATTGTGCAAGTCTGATAGTATCAGCTCCTGGCCTTTTTCCGGGACAATCACACACGTCCCCCACAAGAGGATGCCGTCTTCCACGCTGAATTCTGACAGCTTGGAGGAAAATGCCCGCAACTCGCCTGGGAGCTGTCAATGCTGCCCACCATACAGGACTATGTGCCGAACCTTTGACAGGACTGGCTCCGTCTGGGTCCACTCACGGATCTGTGATGCCGTGACAGGCAAGGTGTCCATAAAATTTAGGGTTGCAACCACCTCACCGGTCGTGGGGGTCGACATGGGGCCGGTCGATAAAGGCATTCGGCTCAGTGCGTCGGCATTTGCTATCTGCGTACCTGGTTTGTGCTCCAGAGAATACTCGTATGCAGCAAGCAACAAAGCCCAGCGCTGGATCCGTGCAGAAGCAATGGGTGGTATTGGCTTATCCTCTCTGAAAAGTCCCAGCAGGGGCTTATGATCAGTCACGATAGTGAAATGGCGGCTGTACACGTACTGGTGGAAGCGTTTCACCGCAAAAACCACTGCCAGGTCCTCCTTCTCGATCTGCGCGTACTTTTTCTCCGCTGCGGTCAATGTGCGGGAGGCGAAAGCTATCGGTAGCTCGGCCCCGTTCTCCATCTTGTGGGACAGGACGGCCCCAATACCATACGGGGATGCATCACATGTGACGAGCAAAGGCTTTCCAGGATCATAGTGGGTTAGTAACCCAGACGACGACAATTGTTGCTTTACCCGCCGGAAACCGGTTTCTTGCGGCTGACCCCAAACCCAGGTGTGATTTTTCTTTAGCAGAAGGTGCAAAGGGGCCAGCGTAGTTGCCAGATTGGGGAGGAACTTCCCGTAATAGTTTACGAGACCGAGAAAAGAACGAAGATGCGAAGTGTCAGTCGGGGCGGGGGCATGTTGAATTGCACGCACCTTCTCTGCGACGGGGTGCAGACCTTCGCGGTCCACCCGATAACCTAGGTAGACTACTTCCTTTGCCTGAAATACGCACTTTGTGCGACGTAAACGGACTCCAGCCTCCGAAAGGCGTCTAAGGACAGCCTCCAGATTTTCCAAATGTTCTTGCTCCGACGTCCCTGTAATCAAAACTTCATCTAGGTAGGCAGCCACACGTGGTAAACCTCTCAAAATGCCCTCCATAACACGTTGAAAAATTGCACAGGCAGAGGATACTCCAAAGGGCAACCGTGTATATTCATACAGGCCCCGGTGTGTATTAATCGTTACATATGGTCGGGAGGCAGGGTCCAGCTCCAACTGTAGGTAGGCGTGACTCATATCTAATTTTGTGAACGAGAGTCCACCTGCAAGTTTCGCGTAGAGATCCTCTATGCGAGGCATTGGATATCAGTCGAGTCGGGAAACTGTATTCACTGTAAGTTTATAGTCGCCACACAAGCGAACTGTGGCATCTGGCTTCATTACAGGTACAATTGGTGCTGCCCAGTCAGCAAAACGGACGGGCCTGATAATACCCAAACTCTCCAAACGAGTGAGCTCCCCTTCTACCTTCTCGAGCAAGGCGTAAGGCACTGGGCGCGCCCAGAAATAGCGCGGCGTGGCTCCTGGTTCAACTTGGATATGGGCTACGGCCCCTTTTATTTTCCCCAAACCAGGCTGGAATACATCTGGGTATCGTCCTAGCACCTCAGTCAACCCTTCAGAAACTGTTTGGAGGATGTGCTGCCATTGCAACCGCAAATGGCGCAACCAGTCCCGACCCAACAGGCTGGGCCCATGGCCGCGCACCACGATAAGTGGGAAACACCCCTCCTGGCGTCCATAGACAACAGGGGTCATTGTAGTTCCTGCAATGTCCAGTGGTTCCCCCGTGTAGGTGGCCAACCTGGCCTGTGAGTCGGTTAATGTAAGGGTCTGTATACCTTGCTTGATGCGGTCGAATGTCCTCTGGGCGATCACGGAGACCGCTGCGCCAGTATCCAACTCCATCTCAAGCGGGTGGCCATTGACCCGTACTGTCACCTTAATGGGGGCCACACGGGGAGTTGCCACACAATGCAGCTGCAGGCAGTCGTCCTCCGTCTCCACGTCCTCAGGAGTTGTCGCCGCAGGTTCATCCACATGTAAGGTACGGCCTCTGGGCTGGTCCCAGTTTCGGTCGGAACGACGGCGCCTCTGGCGTCCCCAGGACCGCTGTCCGCGACGGGGTCGGCGCCTACAAGTCTGACACGGACATGGCTCCTCATCCATTGGCTCTGGAGAAGGCTCCCTTTGGGGAGGAATGTCCGATGGCCACTGGCGTCGGTCCGGACGTTGCCTCGCCCAAGGTACCGCAGGAGTGTGGGGGGACATTTTTGGATGGAAAGGGTTGCGCCCCAAGGCATGTACTTCCATTCCCTGTAGCCCCTGTACTCCTCGCTCTGCGCTCTCTCGGGACAAGACTATTTGAATGGCCTGTTGAAAAGTCAATGTGGCTCCGCTAACAACTTTCTCTGGGTGGCTACATTGTTAATACCACAAACCAAACGGTCGCGTAACATTTCTGACAAGGTCTCACCATAGTCACAGTACTCCGCAATCCTGCGTAGCCTGGATAGAAAATCGGCAAGGGATTCTCCAGGGATCCTCTCAGCGGTATTAAACCGGTAACGCTGGACTATCGTGGACTGGGTTGGGTTAAAGTGTTGCCCCACTATATTCACAAGTTCATCAAACGTTTTGGTGTCTGGCTGTAGCGCACAAAGACTCCGTGAGACGAATAGAGTGAAGTCGATGAGGCTTTATTAAGCGTGTCTGTTCCCCCGCAGCCCGATAGTAGAATGGCCTGCGGGGGAAGACTCCGGCCTCTTATACTCCGCCTTCAGGGCGGAGATAGAGGTCAACGGCCAACCAGGACCCGGGATCTGTCAGCCAATGACATTAGGGCTTCCAGTCCCACATGACCCCTAATACATACTACCACATTCACCCCTTGTCAAAAATGAACCCGGCGGGGTGATGCTTCGCATGGTGGTAAGGGTTTACAGGGCTGGTCCTGGGAGGAAAACATTCATATGGCAATACAGTATGTACAATTTTGTCCTGTTTCAACTATTTACAGAAGGTATCGGGAGAAAAGCAAAATGTTCTTGTGAAAAGTCCATATATTGACTTAGATCGACGCCACGAGTCGGTTGGGTGGTCTGGTCGTCCGTGTCGATCGCCTCGGCCCCGGCGGTGGTGGTGGTGCTTGTACCGGTGTTGTCGTCTCCGGGAGCCTTACGGTTTCAGCTTGGGCTTTATTCTTGATCGGGCCTGAGGCGAGGGGAACCGATCCTCCTGGGAAGGGGGCGGTCGCGGGGTGCGGCGGTGGCAGGAAGGGGGGGTTGGGTGAATGGTGTCGGGGGGGTGTGTGTGTTGCCGGCGGGCGTCAGATCCCGCAGGGAGACCGTGTCCTGTCGGCCGTCGGGGTACTCCACGTAAGCGTACTGCGGGTTCGCGTGGAGGAGGTGAACCCTTTCGACCAAAGGGTCCGCCTTGTGTGCCCGCACATGCTTTCGGAGCAAGATGGGTCCTGGGGCCGCCAGCCAGGTCGGCAGCGACGTTCCAGAGGAGGACCTCCTAGGGAAGACAAGGAGACGCTCATGAGGTGTTTGATTAGTGCTCGTACATAATAGCGACCGGATGGAGTGGAGAGCGTCCGGGAGGACCTCCTGCCACCGTGAAACTGGGAGGTTCCTGGACCGTAGGGCCAGTAGGACGGTCTTACAGACCATGCCGTTCTCCCTCTCTACTTGCCCGTTCCCCCGGGGGTTGTAGCTGGTCGTCCTGCTTGAGGCTATGCCCTTGCTGAGCAGGAACTGGCGCAGCTCGTCACTCATGAAAGAGGACCCCCTGTCGCTGTGGACGTATGCGGGGCAACCGAACAGTGTGAAGATGGTGTTCAAGGCTTTAATGACTGTGGCCGCGGTCATGTCAGAGCAGGGAATGGCGAATGGGAAGCGGGAGTATTCGTCCACCACATTAAGGAAGTATGTGTTGCGATCGGTGGAGGGGAGGGGCCCTTGTAAGGCTCCTAATCACCCCAAACGTATGCGGGCCGCAGGCGGTGAGCAATATGACCACCTGGCACTCGTTTTCGGTGATATTGTTTGCCCGGAAATAGTAACGCATCCGTTGTGTGTACTGGTTCCAGCTTTCCAGCGCAGCATCAAAAACATCCAAACGTCCGTACAGAGGCATGGTATAATAGAAAACAACTTCCAACCTGTATCCAACAAAAATCCAGGGAGGTGGCTTCAGCAGTGTAGACAGCTATTCACTTTTACCTTCGTCGCCAGTTTTGTAAGGGCCACGAAGAATCCAGCACGAGTTTTAAGGATACAAAATAATAACGTTTATTTACTATAACAATATATATATAACAGTAGCAGTAACTTCCCTTGCTACATACTCCTTCCTCCTGGTTCCTGAACTGGCCAGCTTATTTATACTAGGAGTTTACTAGTGGTTTCTCCGCCCACCTCATTGGGGAAGCTCATACTCCCACAGGATTGTGGGATAGTCATTAGTCCCCAGCCAATGGTAAGTAGGCAGGTTATAACAGCTTGTGTACAGGTACAAACATTAATTAAAAATTGGTTAAGTCCTTTATCTCAAGGGAGTTTGAATACAAAAGTAAAGAAGTGATGCTTCAGTTTTGCAAAGCCTAGGTCAGACCCCATCTGGACTATTGTCTCAAGAAAGATATATCGGAGTTGGGGGCAGGTTGTTAAAACTTTGTTTCTCATAGAATTCACAGTGCAGAAGAAGGTCATTTGGCCCATCGAGTCTGCACCGGCCCTTGGAAAGAGCACGCTACCCAAGCCCACACCTCCACCCTATCCCCGTAACCCAAACCAACCTTTTTAGACACAAGGGCAATTTAGCATGGCCAGTCTACCTACCCTGGACATCTTTGGACTGTGGGAGGAAAGCGGAGCACCCAGAGGAAACCCACGCAGACACGGAGAGAACCTGCAGACTCCGCACATGCAGTGACCCAAGCCAGAAATCAAACCTGGGCCCCTGAAGCTGTGAAGCAACTGTGCTAACCACTGTGCTACCGTGCTGCCCACTATTTCTTTGAGTTTAGAAAGGTGACCATTGGTTTTATTGCTTTTAAAATAACAAAGGAGTTCAATAGAGTAGCTACAGAGGAACTCTTTCCTCTGGTGGTGATCTGCAGAATAATTCAAGCTAAGCCATTGAGGAGTGAAATTATGAGGCACTTTTAAATAGCTATTTGAGGTAAAGGTATCAGGAGATACGGAGTACTTGTGAGTAAATGGACTACACCATGCTTTCCCCTTCGCCGGATATGGGCGATCGCTATCATATTGCCTATCCCTTGTTGCCCCTGAGAAGGAATGGTCAGCACCTTCTTCATATCCATATCTCCTATATACCCATATCTCCACACCTGAATAAATTCAGTACATTAGGGAAGACAAAAAAACTTTCACAATCTCAAGATGCTCAAAAGTGTTTTACAGCACAGAAATATCTGAAGTGTAGTCCCTGTTGTAATGTCATAAACATGATCAATATGTACACAGCAAGATCCCACAAACAGCAATGAGATTATGACCAGATAATCAGGACACTGGGGAACTGCTCTTCGAATTGTGCCGAGTGAGTAGATGGGGCCTTGTTTTGATGTCTCCTCTGAGCAAAGGGACCTCCGACACTGTTGCACTCCCTCAATATTGTATTGACATAATGTACATGAATACATACACTTGAATAACAAATATGATTAGCCTATGAATTCTGCCTTAAAAGTTGGTATTAGTATTTTTACATTATTGTTCCCTCTGAGGGTCAGACACCAATACACAGTAACTATAGCAGCCAATGTTAAATTACGGTACTTGTAGACATTCAAGGTTTAAGTACGCATTCAAGGAGGAAGCAGACTATGAGAACCAAGGGGAGAAAGGCTGTCCTTCCCCTTTTCTGGAGGTTTCTCCTTCCCACTGAAATATAGATTTCTTCTGCTTCTGGTATATAATCACAAAATCTGGAATGTGGTTGATTCCTGTCAATGTCTCACTGACTTGACATTCCCAGCAGACACAAAAGAACTAGTAGCTAGAATAATGTTACAGCATATGAAGATATTGAAAGGTACACAGTTCTAAACTGTGATAGTAAACTCCAAGCAGTTTGTTCATATCAATCAAAGTGTTCAGTTGTGCTGTGCTTTAACATTCTAGCTCTGGTTCAAAATGACATACATGGTTAAAAATCTTTTACAATGCGTCTGCAAGCCAATAGTAAAAATGTTCTGTTTGCGACAAACATGTCACTGAAACTGCAGTGTTATTTTTCCGTGTAAGTCATATCGCAATCCTTTTGTATAATGACTCAGGCCACAATGATATAGGGTTGAATCATCATTTGCACATGTGTACACACTTTTTCATATCCATGATAGTAGCTCTGTCTGCAGTGAGCATTGGTGCACTGAGTCACGAGAAAACCACTTTTTATATTCTTCCAATTCTCTTCCCGCACCTAGTGGTGCACGAAGGCAGACTTCCGAGTGTTCACATAGCTATTAATTCCCGGAACGGGTTGCTAGTCTGACGCCAGGGGTGACATTCCACATAAAGACTAGCTGACCAGGAGTCTCTCCCGCTCTTACCACCAGCCATTGGCTTGTTTGGAAGGATGTTCAGATTGGCATACTCAACCTGTTTGGCCACGTTACAAACCCATATTTCTTGGCTATCAGGTCCTGGGGTGAGAGTCAAACCCAGAACTTGTGGCTCAGAGGCAGGGACGTTATCCACTCCACCATAAGACCTCTGTTTCACATTCTGGCTGTTGATAGCTTAAGCCACCAAGTGGAATATAATCTCTACCAATGCACACCTTAGAAACCAGGGATGAACCATTAAACTTTGTGGCTTTTAGTTTTTGTCCGGAAACTGCAGCAAAATCACCTCCAAAACCAAGGTAATGTGGAAACGACATTCAGAGAACGGGAACTTCACTGAAACAATTCACTAAAGGAAGGAGAACATTTTTGACTCTGACTTTACAGCAGCTGCTTGTTATTGAGGTGCTTGAACTAAGAAACTGAAAAAAATTATTACATTTTCTAAAAGTTAAAAGGACATGCGGAATCATAATTTTAAAAACCTGAATCAGCTTCGAGGATGACATTCTCACAGGTGGTAAAAACCAAGGTTTGAAAGGACAGGTCCATTAAAAGAATGTGCCACTGTTTAAAAAATCAAAACAGAAAGAATTGCTGATTGTGGTGGTAGTGGGGGGGGGTGGAAGCGGGGGGGCAGACTTTAAGGCAGTGACTCCAATTTTTCCTTTGAATAATGGTCAGCCAAGAGAGAAACATTTTATGGGCTCTATTTCCTTCCCTGATTCAATATGCTCTCAAAATTGCTGGCCACCATGCTTGCCCAAAATGGGGGTACAGCTATTCAAATAATCAAATTAGGGACCTACGTTAATTGTAGAAGCCCAGTTACAATTTTCATCGGTGAGGGGTGTAAGGTGTGCACTAATCCCAGCCCTCCTGGCTGAATGCAATAATGGAATTCTAAAGCAGGATACCATCCCCTACCAAACCAGTTAGAATTACTTCTCCCAACTGATTTAAAACAAATAGGGAGTCACAATTTTGAACGTGCTGAGTGCCTGGGTTCCAGGGAAGCTAGCCAAAGTTGTTCCTCCATGCTGTGACAGATCCTTAAATCCTGCAGCAGCAAGAAACAAACCCCAGCAGGCCATCTCACTTCTCATAAGTTGGGGACTGTAAAGGTTGTTATTTCTGGGAAGAGGGAAAAATAGGGTCTGACTCTTTCAGTGTCTTCACGTGGGAATAGTCCCACCAGGAGCTGCCGCCAAATGGACATGTTAGCAAAGTTCCTCCAGCGCTTAGCACCATTTTTGATGTCCAATATTGACTGAGCTGACCTTTACGCTGTAGGCTATTGACTAGGTGGAAAATCCACTTTGAAATCGCTTTTCTGGAAATGGGAATGATTTTTGTTTTGAAAGTTGGTCCAAAAATTGAGAATGGCAATGAGCCGGGAGGAAGAAAGAAAATTGTAGATGAAAGACGTAGAAAGACTACATGAAGCATAATAGGTTAGGTTAACTGGGGAAAAAGTAAAATTTAAATTTAAAAGTAACAATGGGAGGTAGAGAGAGAAAAGGAAATTGAGAATACGGGTCTTCAGGACGATAGGTTCATCAGTAATAAAAATAACAAATTATTTGTTTTCTAATGAGGTGTTTGTTTCACTAGTTTATGGAGTGAATATTACGCAAGGCAAGTAGTCTTGACTTTTCAATAGTTGCGCAATTAATCAGACAATGTCATTGTGAAAATGATTATATCTGAGCGTGCTAGTAATCTATGGATTAATCTGGTTTAAAGCTTGCCATATTGCTTATTATCCCAGTTACTTTGGCTCTCAAATGCAGAACAGTTTGGTAACCCTTCATCCTTCTCCACATAGGGTGTGGCTCAGACTCCATATGTGGTGGTAAAATGAAACATTCGGGATATTTTTGATGTGGCAAAAATAGGATCAAAATTGATGGTTTGAGCAGATTGTGATGCATGTAAATCAAGGACATGTTGTGCAATTGAGAGGGGGTGTTTTGCAGAGTAATGGATAGGAAATGACAAGTCCATTAAAAACACACGCACACAAACCAAAGACCTGCTGTTCTTCCCAAGTACACTATCTTTCCAGACGGCTTTTGCCAGTAGCCATGTAGTATTTACAAAGCTTCGCTTTCATTCTTAGCTGTGCCCACAAACATATTGTTAACTTCTGTTTAACCACTTTCTGTTAAACTGAGATTTCTCTTCTGATTTTGTTAACTGTTTCAAATTTCACTTGAAAGTATATGATTTCTTCATGGAAGTCAGCATGGTGGATAGTGATTAGCACTACTGCTTCACAGCGCCAGGGACCCGGGTGACTGTCTGTGTGGAGTTTGCACTTCCTCCCCGTGTCTGCATGGGTTTCCTCCGGATTCCTCCCACAGTCCAAACATATACTGGTTAAGTGGATTGGCTATGGCAAAATTGCCCCTTAGTGTTCAAGGATGTGTAGCTAAGATGGGGTATGGGGATAGGGTGGGGGAGTGATCCTAGATAGGGTGCTCTTTCATACGGTTCGTGCAGACTCAATGGGTCGTATCGCCTCCTCCTGCAATGTTGGAATTCTCTCAAACCTTGCGATCATGTTGGCTCCCTTACACCTTCTTCTAAAAAAGATCACATATGGCCTGGGGCCAGCCTGTAGCCGCAGGAAATGGCTTTTCACCAGGTGAAGTAGCAGTTGTCTTCTGGGCTACTAACGCATTACGATCCCTCCAAAACCTTGCTCATCACATGCAACGCTTCCTCCGATGTTATCGGGGCTGTCCTGTCCCATCAAATGGAAAATGGAAGGGAACAGCCAATTGCCTTTGCCTCCTGTACGTTGGCTGCAGCGGAAAGGAAGTATACGCAGGTCGAGAACGAAGGTGATGTTCACTGTGAGAGGTTTTCACTAATATGTCTATTTTCACCACTTCGCTATAGTTACGGATCATAAGCTGCCTACGAGCATTCTTTTGAACGTAGGCTAAGGACTCAAATTCCTAATGCTGATGCACTGAGCTGGTTACCTTGGTCGACTAGCTGCTTATCAACCCCCAGGATGGTCGGGGTAGTTGTGACTCTGAATTTCATGGACTCCTTGCCTGTCACAGCATCGTAGATCTATGAGTGGACCCAGATGGACCCGATCCTATCAAAGTATCGAAACGTGGTCTCATACGGTGCACAGCATCGACAGCTCCCAGCTGAGTTAAGGGCATTTTACTCCAAGCTGTCTGAGTTCAGCATAGAGGATGGTATCCTGCTGTGGGGCACATGCATAGTCATCCCAGGCAAAGGACAGGAGTTGCTCTTGAAAGACCTCCACAACGGTTATCCAGGCGTGTCCAAGATGAAAATTCTGGCACGCAGCTATGTATGTTGGCTGGGCCTCGACATGGACCCTGTGAAGATGGCCCAACAATGATCCATTTGCCAACAGCATCAGAAGCTGCCGTCAGCCATGCCCCTGCATCATTGGGAATGGCCGTGGGCATGGTTGCATGCCGGTCTTTGTCAGTCCATTTCAGGGGTCCGTGTCCCTCTTATTGATTGAAGTGGCTTGAAGTGTACAAGATGGCGGGAACCACAACCCGGGCAACCATTAAGCAGTTAAGTTTAAAGTTTTGCATGCACGTTCTCCCCGAAGTCCTTGTCACTGGTAATGACACTCCTTTCACGAGTGAGGAGTTCTCCGGGTTTCTGAAGGCAAATGGGGTGTGGCATATCCGTATCGCCCCATACCACCGGCTTCTAACGGTTTAGTGGAGCAAGCGGTGCAAACATTTAAATGTGGCTTCAAGGAACAGTCTTCTGGATCGATGGACACTAGGTTGGCTTGTTTCTTGTTTTGTTACAGGACCACTGTAAGGCTACCTCCTTTGCCACGGTCTTCATAAGACTCTTCGGACTTTGTGGGGGAGGGATGTTACAACCCACACAGGTCTTATGGGATAGGGATGATTAACTACCCCATGGATCTTGCAGAATACAAGCTCCCATGATGAGGGGGTGGGGACCTTTTACAATGTTCGCTTTGTATAAATAAAGTCATGAGGCACCGGTATAAATAAGGCACCAACTAGAGAAGATCCAGGAGGGTGCTCATGGAGCTGTATTTAATAGTAATTGTAAAATAAACTAAGTTTTGTTTTCGACCAACTCAGTGTGGACTCTTCATGCCCCTTACAAAAAATTGGTTGCTCCAAATCATCTACTGAAGATGATCTGAAGTGACGGCACTTGTCAGCATCATAGTATCATAAAAAAGTTATAGTACAGGTGGAAATCATTCAGCCCATCAAGCCCATATCAGCTATCTGCATGGAGTTCCAATCTCCTTATCTCTCTCTCATAGAACATAAGAACATAAGAACTAGGAGCAGGAGTAGGCCATCTGGCCCCTCGAGCCTGCTCCACCATTCAATGAGATCATGGCTGATCTTTTATGGACTCAGCTCCACTTTCCGGCCCGAACACCATAACCCTTAATCCCTTTATTCTTCAAAAAACTATCTATCTTTATCTTAAAAACATTTAATGAAGGAGCCTCTATTGCTTCACTGGGCAAGGAATTCCATAGATTCACAACCCTTTGGGTGAAGAAGTTCCTCCTAAACTCAGTCCTAAATCTACTTCCCCTTATTTTGAGGCTATGCCCCCTAGTTCTGCTTTCACCCGCCAGTGGAAACAACCTGCCCGCATCTATCCTATCTATTCCCTTCATAATCTTATATGTTTCTATAAGATCCCCCCTCATCCTTCTAAATTCCAACGAGTACCGTCCCAGTCTACTCAACCTCTCCTCGTAATCCAACCCCTTCAGCTCTGGGATTAACCTAGTGAATCTCCTCTGCACACCCTCCAGTGCCAGTACGTCCTTTCTCAAGTAAGGAGACCAAAACTGAACACAATACTCCAGGTGTGGCCTCACTAACACCTTATACAATTGCAGCAGAACCTCCCTAGTCTTAAACGCCATCCCTTTAGCAATTAAGGACAAAATTCCATTTGCCTTCTTAATCACCTGTTGCACCAGAAAACCAACTTTTTGCGACTCATGCACTAGCACACCCAGGTCTCTCTGCACAGCAGCATGTTTTAATATTTTATCATTTAAATAATAATCCCTTTTGCTGTTATTCCTACCAAAATGGATAACCTCACATTTGTCAACATTGTATTCCATCTGCCAGACCCTAGCCCATTCACTTAGCCTATCCAAATCCCTCTGCAGACTTCCAGTATCCTCTGCACTTTTTGCTTTACCACTTATCTTAGTGTCGTCTGCAAACTTGGACACATTGCCCTTGGTCCCCAACTCCAAATCATCTATGTAAATTGTGAACAGTTGTGGGCCCAACACTGATCCCTGAGGGACACCACTAGCCACTGATTGCCAACCAGAGAAACACCCATTAATCCCCAATCTTTGCTTTCTATTAATTAACCAATCCTCTATCCATGCTACTACTTTCCCCTTAATGCCATGCATCTTTATCTTATGCAACAACCTTGTGTGGCACCTTGTCAAAGGCTTTCTGGAAATCCAGATATACCACATCCATTGGCTCCCCGTTATCTACCGCACTGTTAATGTCCTCAAAATTCCACTAAATTAGTTAGGCACGACCTGCCCTTTATGAACCCATGCTGCGTCTGTCCAATGGGACAATTTCCATCCAGATGCCTCGCTATTTCTTCCTTGATGATAGATTCCAGCATCTTCCCTACTACCGAAGTTAAGCTCACTGGCCTATAATTACCTGCTTTCTGCCTACCTCCTTTTTTAAACAGTGGTGTCACGTTTGCTAATTTCCAATCCGCCGGGACCACCCCAGAGTCTAGTGAATTTTGGTAAATTATCACTAGTGCATTTGCAATTTCCCTAGCCATCTCTTTTAGCACTCTGGGATGCATTCCATCAGGTCCAGGAGACTTGTCTACCTTTAGCCCCATTAGCTTGCCCATCACTACCTCCTTGGTGATAACAATCCTCTCAAGGTCCTCACCTGTCATAGCCTCATTTCCATCAGTCACTGGCATGTTATTTGTGTCTTCCAGTGAAGACCGACCCAAAAAACCTGTTCAGTTCCTCAGCTATTTCCTCATCTCCCATTATTAAATCTCCCATCTCATCCTCTAAAGGACCAATATTTACCTTAGCCACTCTTTTTTGTTTTATGTATTTGTAGAAACTTTTACTATCGGTTTTTATATTCTGAGCAAGTTTACTCTCATAATCTATCTTACTCTTCTTTATAGCTTTTTTAGTAGCTTTCTGTTGCCCCCTATAGATTTCCCAGTCCTCTAGCCTCCCACTAATCTTTGCTACTTTGTATGTTTTTTCCTTCAATTTGATACTCTCCCTTATTTCCTTAGATATCCACGGTCGATTTTCCCTCTTTTTACCGTCCTGCCTTTTTGTTGGTATAAACCTTTGCTGAGCACTGTGAAAAATCACTTGGAAGGTTCTCCACTGTTCCTCAACTGTTTCACCATAAAGTCTTTGCTCCCAGTCTACCTTAGCTAGTTCTTCTCTCATCCCATTGTAATCTCCTTTGTTTAAGCACAAAACACTAGTGCTTGCTTTTACCTTCTCACCCTCCATCTGTATTTTAAATTCCACCATATTGTGATCGCTCCTTCTGAGAGGATCCCTAACTATGAGATCCTGAATCAATCCGGTCTCATTACACAGGACCAGATCTAGGACCGCCTGTTCCCTCGTAGGTTCCATTACATACTGTTCTAGGAAACTATCGCGGATACATTCTATAAACTCCTCCTCAAGGCTGCCTTGACCGACCTGGTTAAACCAATCAACATGTAGATTAAAATCCCCCATGATAACTGCTGTACCATTTCTACATGCATCTATTATTTCTTTGTTTATTGCCTGCCCCACCATAATGTTACTATTTGGTGGCCTATAGATTACTCCTATCAGTGACTTTTCCGCCTTACTATTCCTGATTTCCACCCAAATGGATTCAACCTTATCCTCCATAGCACCGATGTCATCCCTTACTGTTGCCCGGATGTTATCCTTAAATAACAGAACTACACCACCTCCCTTGCCATCCACTCTGTCCTTCCGAAAAGTTTGATACCCTCGGATATTTAACCCCCAGTCGTGACCATCCTTTAACCATGTTTCAGTAATGGCCACTAAATCATAGTCATTCACGATGATTTGCACCATCAACTCATTTACCTTATTCAGAATACTACGAGCATTCAGGTAAAGTACACTTATGTTGGCTTTTTTACCTCTGTTCTGAATCTTAACACCTCGATCAGTAACCTCTCCTAAGTTATATTTCCTCTTAACCTTTCTCCTAATTTTCCTTGTCGTCGAACCCATATCTTCCTGTAACAACCTGCCGCGTCGCTTACCATTAATGTTTTCACTTCCCGTTTTATTTCTTTTAGTATTCCTGGTCCTATTCACTAAGCTCCCCTCAGTCACTGTACCTTGTACTGTCGCCCTTTTTGATTTTTGACTATGGCTTCTCTGCCTTACACTTTCCCCCTTACTGCCTTTTATTTCTGTCCCTGTTTTACTACCTTCCAACTTCCTGCATCGGTTCCCATCCCCCTGCCACATTAGTTTAAACTCTCCCCAACAGCTCTAGCAAACACCCCCCCTAGGACATCGGTTCCAGTCCTGCCTAGGTGCAGACCGTCCGGTTTGTACTGGTCGCACCTCCCCCAGAACCGGTTCCAATTTCCCAGGAATATGAATTCCTCCCTCTTGCACCATCTCTCGAGCCACGTATTCTTCCTCTTTATCCTGACATTCCTACTCTGACTAGCTCGTGGTATTGGTAGCAATCCTGAGATTACTACCTTTGAGGTCCTACTTTTTAGTTTAACTCCTAGCTCCCTAAATTCAGCTTGTAGGACCTCGTCCCGTTTTTTACCTATATCGTTGGTGCCTACATGCACCACGACAGCTGGCTGTTCACCCTCCTCCCCCAGAATGTCCTGCAGCCGCTCCGAGACATCCTTGACCCTTGCACCAGGGAGGCAACATACCATCCTGGAGTCTGGATTGCGTCCGCAGAACCGCCTGTCTATTCCCCTTACAATTGAGTCCCCTATCACTCTAGCCCTGCCATTCTTCTTCCTGCCCAGCTGCGCAGCAGAGCCAGCCACGGTGCCATGAACCTGGCTGCTGCTGCCTTCCCCTGGTGAGCCATCTCCCTCAACAGTATCCAAAGCGGTATATCTGTTTTGCAGGGAGATGACCGCAGAGGACACCTTCACTGCCTTCCTACTCTTGCTCTGTCTTTTGGTCACCCATTTACTATCTCCCTCAGTACCTTTCACCTGCGGTGTGACCAACTCGCTAAACGTGCTATCCACGACATTCTCAGCATCGCGGCTGCTCCAAAGTGAGTCCATTCGCAGCTCCAGAGCCGTCAAGCGGTCTAACCGGAGCTGCAACTGGACACACTTCTTGCACGTGAAGGAGCCAGGGACAGTGGACGTGTCTCTGAGTTCCCACATCGTACACGAGGAGCATGACACGGGTCTGAGATCTCCTGCCATGTCTTAAACCTTCGGTTAACTTCAACAACTACAATTTCAACAAAAAATAAATAAATAAATAAATATACCAATGAAAAGAAACAGAAAAACAGAAACACTACTTACCAGTCACTTACCAGGGATAAAAAGCACTTCCTCCCCACCCAGCTTCGAATTCCCACCTCGATTCAAATTCCCAAACTCACTCTTTGCTGTCTCACTCCTGGCTGCCTTCGCTCTGGCTCACTGGGAGAGAGTTTACAAGTGGCTCTTTTTAAACTGTCCTGAATTGACTCCCCTCCCCCACCTGCTTTTAGATCAAAGTAGATTAAAGTGACTGACACTTAACTGCCAACCAGTTATGTGAGTGGGTGGGGCAGCCCTTGTTAACCTACACTGCACAATACTAGCTTAATTTAAATTAATTTAAACTCCTGAAATTTAAAAGGAGCTGCCTTACTGATTCAATTCAATTCAATTCAATTCCCACCTCGATTCAAATTCCCAAACTCACTCTTTGCTGTCTCACTCCCGGCTGTCTTCTCTCTGGCTCACTGGGAGAACTCACTCATCTAACACATGACTGACTGGTATCAGTCCTTCTTATGCAGCCTCTCGGGGTCAAGGATGATTTGCTTCCACAGTAATAATTAGTTCTCAATGTTTGACCTACAGTCTATGTAGGTGGCATGGTACCATAGTGGTTAGCACTGTTGCTTCACAGCGCCAGGGGCCCAGATTCGATTCCCGGCTTGGGTCACTGATCTCCCTGTATCTGCGTGGGTTTCCTCTGGGTGATCCGGTTTCCTCCCACAAGTCCCGAAAGACGTGCTGTTCGGTAATTTGGACATTCTGAATTTTCCCTCTGCGCACCCGAACAGGTGCCGGAATGTGGCGACTAGGGGCTTTTCACAATAACTTCATTACAGTGTTAATGTAAGCCTACTTGTGACAATAAAGATTATTATTATGATGTCACAGGTGGGGCAGATGGTGGTTGGAGGAACAGGTGGGTGAGTGGGGTGAACAGGTGGGTGGGTGGGGTGCCCAGGTGGGGTGCCCGGGTTGCCATGCACTCCTTTCGCTGTCAAAACTGATATCAATGGTACATTATCCTCTATGTCATAATTAGCATATCCCACCTGTTAACCCTTTATCCTACAACTGAGACTCAGTGAGTCTGTTGCAAGTACAATTTTTTTGATTGTCCACAAAACATATTTTTAGGATAATGAATTATGCTGAAGGCAATGTATGAGCGCAAGTTCTTGAAATCCTTCTGCAACATAAATTATGCAGGGTTTCCTATTTGTGATTGGTTAGGAACAGCAACTTTGGAAGGGATTATCCCCGCCGTCCCAATCCCACCCGCGGCATGTTTTATGGCAGCGGAGGCTGCTCGCCATTGACCGCCGGTGGGATCTTCCAGTCCTGCCGATGTTACGCTGTTTTGCATGGCTCGCTCATCCCGCCGTCTGGGAACCTGCTGCAGGGCGGTCACCTTCATGGGATCGGAAGATCCCGCCCTTTGTGACTGAATGTTAATTTTTTTTTGATTGGAAGGGCAAAGCAACAAAAAGAAATTGGTCAGAAAAATATAAAATGAGTTTGAATAGGTAGGATAAATTATATTAGCGAATGGGGCGAATAAGAGCTACAGCATGGGCACTTGTTTACATTTAACTTAAAATGGCACTTTTAGTATTTTAGTTGTTTAAGTTCAAAATTATAGTAAAAACTACTGGAACTTGAATAGTCTTACTTCCAGAACATTAACATTTTATGAATGTAACAATGATTAAGCTGAAAATATACAAGACATCAATCTACCTAGGACTATCAGCAATCTAAGGGTTAAATTTATAGGACAGTCATGTTCCCATTTATACCACTTCAAGCTTGAGTAAGCCATGAGTTCCGAAGCCATAAGGACTCAAACTGTTAACTCTGTTTCCCTCTCCACAGATGCTGCCAGACCTGCTGAGCTTTTCCAGCACTTTCTGTTTTTATTGCCGACTTCCAGCAGCTGCACTATTTTGCTTTTATTATAGGTAAGTCATGATTCTGTTAGGGATGTTTGGTTTCCTGACTGAAACTGAAGCTATAAGCCCAACTTCTTCTTGGTCCACAAAAAAAATAATAAAAATAGCTCTGAAAAAAATAATTGATGTTGTTGGATCTCTTCGGACTCTGACTCTTCCTGATTGCTTGACAGAGCAAGAAAGTCACAGTGTTTTATTGGCTTGTACCATTGATTAACATAGCAGTCAGGTCTCAATTACATCATTGGATTTTGATCTTCTTGTAGTCACCGGAGGAAGAGTGGGACATCCAGGAGTATTTCAGGGTAGTAATTTGAGTTTGTTGACATGATATGCCAGTGCTTAATTGTTTCCTGAATGTCTGCTGAAAAAAGGTGCTGTAAATGTGTCGTCTCCAGGCTCTTTATGGCAGCAAGTGAAGTAGTCAGGCCACACATGAGCTCAGGGTTTTACCTTTCTGACGGAACTGCCAGACACCTTTCACTGCAGATCATAGAATCATAGAATCATAGAAGTTTACAGCATGGAAACAGGCCCTTCGGCCCAACCAGTCCATGCCGCCCAGTTTTTACCATTAAGCTAGTCCCAGTTGCCCGCACTTGGCCCATAACCCTCTATACCCATCTTACCCATGTAACTATCTAAATGCTTTTTAAAAGTAATATTCTACTCGAGTCCCCTCTCATCCTTACATAGATACATACATCGAACATACAGTGCAGAAGGAGGCCATTCGGCTAATTGAGTCTGCACCGACCCACTTAAGCCCTCACTTCCACCCTTATCCCCGTAATCCAATAATCCCTCCTCACCTTTTTGGACACTAAGGGCAATTTATCATGGCCAATCCACCTAACCTGCACGTCTTTGGACTGTGGGAGGAAACCGGAGCACCCGGAGGAAACCCACGCAGACACGGGGAGAACAGATTACTGCCTTCAGTATGAGAGAGTCAGAGGTGAATAAAATAGCATTGATCGAGAGGAGCACATTTTGCGGTACATGAGGATAAAGGGCACACTTTCGTCTGAGTGCAAAATTAAACAAGAATTCCTTCACAGATTATGCTGGGACACATTGAAATTATGTTTTGTGGCATCAGCGATAAACACATCAACACACTTGTATGAAAGTTATTTGTCTTGTTTTTAAATGCAGGTACAAATGTATTCAAATTACTAACATTTCAGGTGAAATAGAAGAAAGAATTTCATACCGAGAGACTTAAGAATCCATTATGACGATCATACAGTCCCGGGAGCAGTTTCGGGAGGTTACAGGAACAAATCAATACAATAATCTTTCTTCTACATGCAGAGGTCACAAAGTATGAAAATACAAAATTGGAGCAGAAGTAGACTATGATGTGTTGGGTAGGCTGGATCGAGGTGAACTGCACTTGATGCAGTGTAGCGAGAGACAGACCTCCAACACTTGATAAAATGCAACACGATTTTATTCAACATCCAAATTATTATACATGTTCAACGGTGGGTCGACACTATGCTGATTGACAGGAGACCTGACACTAGCCTGACCAGACTAACGTAGCTACCACATGGTGTAGGCACTGGCTAGCTCACGAGCTCTGACTGTCTCAGAGGCTGGGTCCCGAGAGAGCGGGAAAACTGGAGCCCTCTGGCTTTATAGTCCTGTCTGGTGATTGGCTGCTCTGTTCTGTGTGCTTACTGGTCATCCTGTGTGTCAATCACTGCCTGTCTGCACTCCATTGTATACATAGATGGATATTATGACATCTCCCCCCCTTTTTATTTTTTTTCTATATTGTGTGTGTTGAGATAATAAATATTAAGGTGCATGTGCTTGTGGATATGTATACGTGCGTGACTATATACAGAATGTGCTAAAATGACCTTATGTACACAGGAAGGTGTCGCTAGTGCAGATATAGGGCAGATGAAATGGTAACAACGATATTTACAGAGGTCAAAACGGTAAGGTAACACAGTTGTGCAAAAGTTCTGTCTATAAGTTTATAAGTTTAGTCTCTGCGGTGGGCGACGAATTCTGGTTGACCACCTCAAGGGTGGATCAGGGGCCGCCTGCACTTGGATAGGCTAGACCGCCGCCAATGCAGTGGTCGCAGAGGTCGGCAGGATTGGTGGTAGATCAGTGGCCTTGCGGTAGGAGGAAGCATTGTGTGACATCATGGTTAGGTGGCGGGCGTGGAAATCTGCGCAACGCCCGTCTGTTGCAACGTAGGAAGGAGCCATCAGCCATGCGGACGAGGAACAATCTCGGGACCACTTGCTTGGCCACCACAGCTGTGGCGGACCAGCTGCCGTCAGGCAACTGCACACGAACACGATCAGTTGGGACCAGCTCAGGGAGATCCGTGGCATGAGCGTCGTATGCTGATTTCTGTTGGGCCCGAGACTGCTGCATCTTTTGTTTGACCGTGAGGTGGTCAAGGTCTGGAACATGGATGGCTGGAACCATGGTTCGCAGAGTGCGATTCATGAGCATATGCGCGGGAGACAACCCAGTGGACAGCGGGTATGCCAGCAGCGCCAGGTTGAAGTTGGAGCCTGAGTCTGCAGCCTTGCACAGTAATCTCTTGACGATATGGACCCCTTTTTCGGCCTTCCCGTCTGACTGCGGGTAGTGGGGGCTGGAGGTTACGTGATGGAAGTTGTATAAGTGGGCAAAATCAGACCATTCCTGGCTGTAAAAACAGGGACCGTTGTCACTCATCACCGTGAGCGGCATCCCATGCCTGGCAAACGATTTTTTGCATGCTTTAATCACCGCCTTTGACGTGAGGTCAGACAGTTTCACCACTTCAGGGTAATTGGAGAAGTAGTCGACCAGGAGGACATAGTCACACCCCTTGGCTTGGAAAAGGTCGACACCGACTTTGGACCATGGGGAGGTCACTATCTCATGTTGCTGCAGAGTTTCTTTGGGTTGAGTTGGCTGAAATTTCTGACATGTGGGGCAGTTGAGGACTGTGTTGGCAACGTCCTGGCTGATGCCCGGCCAATAGACTGCCTCTCGAGCTCTGCGTCGACATTTATCGACCCCCAGGTGACCCTCATGGAGTTGGCTGAGCACCATAGCTCACATGCTTTGCGGAATAACAATCCTATCGAGCTTCATGAGGATGCCGTCCACCACCGTCAGGTTGTCCTTGACGTTGTAAAACTGGGGACACTGTCCCTTCTGCCAGCCATTCGTGAGGTGCTGCATCATACGCTGTAGCAGAGGATCCTTGGCCGTTTCCTCACGGATTTGGATGACCCTCTCATCAGTGGCTGGAAGGTTGGAGGCACACAATTGCACCTGCGCATCGATTTGGCAGACAAAGTCAGTTTGTTCCCACGGTGTGGTGATAGACCTGGAAAGGGCATCTGCAACAATGAATTCTTTGTCTGGCGTGTAGACAAGTTCAAAGTCATAGCGGCGTAGCTTGAGAAGGATTTGTTGTAACTGAGGAATCATGTCATTCAAATCCTTCTGAATTATGTGGACTAGTGGCCTGTGGTCCGTCTCAACCGTGAATTTTGGGAGGCCATGCACATAGTCGTGAAATTTGTCAATTCCCGTTAGGAGGCCCAGGCATTCCTTCACGATCTGAGGGTATCGTTGCTCAGTGGGCGTCATGGCTCTGGAGGCATACGCAACTGGGGCCCATGAGGAAGAGTCATCCTGTTGGAGGAGCACCGCCCCAATACCGTCCTGGCTCGTGTCAGTGGATATTTTGGTCTCTTTGGTAGGGTCGAAGAACGCCAGAACCGGGGCTGTGGTGAGTTTTGCCCTCAGCTCACGCCATCCGTTCTCATGAGTGGGCAGCCACTGGAATCCCGTCAACTTTTTGACGAGATGGCGGAGGGCTGTGGTGTGTGCCGCCATGTTGGGAATTAACTTCCCGAGGAAGTTGACCATCCCTAGAAAGCGGAGGACCCCTTTCTTGTCCCCTGGGGTCTTCATGGCGTTGATCGCCGAGACCTTGTCAGCTTCTGGCCGCATGCCTTGCTGCGAGATGTGGTCACCAAGGAATTTGATTTCTGATTGACCGAACGAGCACTTGGCTCTGTTGAGTCGGAGGCCATGCTCATGGATTCTGTGGAATACCTGCTTGAGGCGATCGATGTGTTCTTGAGGAGTTGTGGACCAGATTATGACATCGTCAACATACACGCGCACCCCCTCGATACCCTCCATCATCTGTTCCATGATGCGGTGAAATACCTCTGAGGCAGAGATGATGCCAAAAGGCATCCGGTTGAAGCAGTAGCGACCGAACGGGGTATTGAATGTGCACAGCTTGTGACTGGATGCATCCAGCTATATTTGCCAGAACCCTTGGAGGCATCCAACGTCGTAAAGAGTTTGGCATGAGCCATCTTGCTGGTCAACTCCTCTCGTTTTGGTATCGGGTAATGTTCCCTCATGATGTCGCGGTTTAAATCCTTGGGGTCGATGCAGATTCGAAGCTCCCCTGATGGCTTCTTGACGCAGACCATGGAGCTGACCCAGTCCGTGGGTTCTGTGACCTTTGATATGATGCCCTGGTCCTGGAGGTCCTGTAACTGCTGCTTGAGGCGGTCCTTGAGGGGTGCCGGCACCCGACGTGGTGCGTGGATCACAGGGGTGGCGTTCGGTTTGAGCAGGATTTAGTATCGGTATGGGAATGTGCCCATTCCGTTGAACACGCTCTGGTACTGCGTGATGATGTCATCAATTTCAGCCTGGAAGTTCTCATCAGGTGAGGCCATCGCCTGTGAGGATGACATGATGTGGACTCGCTGAACCAAGTTAGGAGTTTGCAGGCCCGAACACCGAGCAGGGATGCTCTGTCAGGTCCCATGATCTCAAACCGCAGTGTCGCTTTAAATGACTTATTGGAAACTCCGAGTTGGCATGAGCCACTGGCAGCTATGGCATTGCCATGTAGTCAAGGAGCTGGCAGGCCGGTGGAAGAATGCTTGGTCTGACGCGGATGGTGTCGAGATCGGATTTGGAGATGAGGTTCGCCGATGCGCCAGTGTCCAGTTTGAACCGGATGCGAGCCTTGTTGATTGTGAGGACAGCACACCACTCGTCTTCGGGATCCACACTGAGGATCGGGAGGTGCGTCGCAGTCTTGGAGAAAGGCAGCGCATGCTTCGTAATGATGCCCACCCGGTATGGAGATTTGAGGCACGCAGCATCAGGATCTGTTGGTCTGTCGGGGTCGGAGTCTGGCATGGCCTGCTGTATTGAACGGACGCTTCTGCGTCGCGGCCGTTTTCGCTGGATGCTGGGCAGTGGAGCAGATCTGCAAAGGGCTGCGTAGTGGCCAAGCTTGCCACACTGTAGACACCGTCATGATTTTGCCGGACTTTGCTGCTTTAAATGGGCGGAGCCACAATTCGGACACGTCATGATGCCAACGTCAGCGCGTTCCGTGCGCCATCGTGCATGCGCTCACCTGCGCAGTCTGGTCGTCGGTCTCGCTGTCCCCTCGGTTGTGGCGCGCATGTGCAGGGGCCCGGGAAAATAGCGCGGAATGGCCACTCTCGTCGATACTTAGGCCCTGCATTTGTGCGATGGCCTGCACCCTTCCGCCTCGTGGGAAATTAGTTTTGCCGTTTCTGCCGTCCTGATGTGGGAGTACCGATTGTTAGCATGTTCGTAGAGAACGCACGTTTCGATGGCGATGGTGAGGGTGAGCTGCTTGACTTTCAGGAGCTGCTGGCGAAGGGAATTGGAGTGGACCCCGAAAACGATCTGATCCAGGATCATGGAATCAGTGGTCGAGTCATAGTTACATGACTGCCCAAGGATGCGGAGATGGGTCAGAAAGGATTGAAAAGGTTCATCCTTACCCTGAAACCTTTGCTGGAAAACGTACCGTTCAAAGCTCTCATTCACCTCAATGTCACAGTGGCTGTCGAACTTCAGTAGGACTGTTTTAAATTTCATCTTGTCTTCGCCTTCAGAGAATGTAAGGGAGTTGTAGATGTGGATGGCGTGGTCCCTGGCTGTGGAGAGGAATAGTACGATCTTCCTGGCGTCCGATGCTGCCTCAAGATCGGTGGCTTCGAGATATAATTGGAACTTTTGTTTGAAGATCCTCCAATTTGCACCGAGGTTGCCGGCGATGCGGAGCTGCGGAGGAGGGCGGACGTTTTCCATGTCACCGGATGGCTGTTTGCTGGTCAGCGCTGATTCACTCAAGGTAGGTCCGTCAAATTTTCAGCATCACTCAGCTGGTACCATGATGTGTTGGGTAGGCTGGGTCGAGGTGATCTACACTTGATGCAGTGTATAGAGAGACAGACCTCCAACACTTGATAAAATGCAACACGATTTTATTCAACATCCAAACTATTATACATGTTCAACTGTGGGTCGACAATATGCTGACTTGAGTGGAGACCTGACACTAGCCTGACCAGACTAACTTAGCTACCACATGGTGTAGGCACTGGCAAGCTCACGAGCTCTGACTGTCTCAGAGGCTGGGTCCCGAGAGAACGGGAAAACTGGTGCCCTCTGGCTTTATAGTGGTCGTGTCCTGTCTGGTGATTGGCTGCTCTGTTCTGTGTGCTTACTGGTCATCCTGTGTGTCAATCACTGCCTGTCTGCACTCCATTGTATACATAGATGTATATTATGACAGACTATTCCTCCTCTCGAGCCTGCTCTGCCATTTGATAAAATCATGGCCAATCTATTGGTCTTTCAAGTTCTACATTTTCATCGACCCCTGAATATGAACAATCATAAAGTTATCAGCACAATCTATTTTTTCTTGTATTGTCATAGACATTTAAGTGTCTGGTATTTATGCACTTTTCCATTTCCTTCATGTCTTTTGAATCAATTTAATTTGATGTGATTTATTGTCACATGTACCGAGGTTCAGTGAAAAGTATTATTCTGCTTACAGTCCAGACAGATCATTCCATACATGAAATAACATAGGACATACATAAATACGCAATGTAAATACATAGGCACAGGCATCGGGTGAACATATGGAGTGTAGTACTACTCAGTAGAGAAGATGTGTGAAGAGATCAGCTTAGTCCATAAGAGGGTCTGCAAGGAAACATTAAAGATTAAGGTTAGAGATAGTATTAACATTAGAATTAAATTTTAAAAGTTTGGTACGGTTCTAAGAAATGTAGGAAAAGGATCTATGTGAGAGAACTTGCAGAGAGTCGCCAAGCTCCGGCGCCATCTTGAGATTTTGAATGTTGCTGTTTTCTAGTCTACGTTTCATTTCTGGCCTCTGCTGACCTTCACTCCTGATGCCACTGTTAGCAAATCCTGACTGCTGTTGCCATGTCAATCTAGCCAGCAGAACTCAAGTATGAAATCTTACTTCGATTTTCCATCTGAAAAAGCAAAAGGCGATTTTTCACAAATCTACCCGACATTGTGGTCATTGGTTCTCTGGTCATTGTGATTCAGTTTTCCCACCAGCAGTGCAGCCCCATCAACGGGTTTCACGGCAATGCAGGCTGATTTCAATGAGAAGTCCCATTGGAAATCGGCGGGAAGCTAGAATCCCGCCACCAAAGAATGACCCATGGCTGAGAAACAAGCGGCTGGCAGACCGGAGAATCCTGCACACCGTCTCACTGACTGATCTTTGAACGAAAAGGAAACAGAGTTGAAACGTGAAGTGATATCATATTGACTTCAATTTTTTAAACTTTGAAAATCTTCCAGTTTGTGCAGTGCATTCGTGTAACAGTCTGCATTCCATTCAAATATCTCTAGTTTTGTTTCCAAACGTCGAAACAAAAAACACGTTAACATATATGAACGCATAATAATCCCAACAGGATATGTATGTAAATGTTTTCAGCTAATTGATATGGATTGGAATGAATGACAGCAGAAATATCATGTTGTCTCAGTGATGTCAAAACATTCCTCCCTAATTGCAGGAATAAATTAAGGGACTGACTGTCTTTAAAACAAAATTACCAGCTCTAGCATATCTTGCATGGATCTTTCTGGCACATAATACATTTCTGATATTTGGTGCTCTTTACTTTCCCCATGGTGTAAATAAAACAAAGTGTAAAGGCAGCTGAATGTGCAACAGCAAATTTGAATTTTTTTGGTGCGTAGAAAGGGATAATGAATCCATCACTGTAAAATACAAGGTTAACCTACACTAGTGTTATCGGACAATTTCTTATGAACTTGTATGTGAGGAATTATGTTTGAATAAAGTTTGAACACAATACAGATTATACATCTGGAGTGCGGTGAGGGGAGGATTTTGGCTCACCTACTACCGGGATGAGAATACAGGGGGAATTGCTCGAGCAGTCTGTGGATGTTTTTAAAGTTCTATTTTGTGCGTTGACTGTGTATTCTGTTATGGAATTGTGGGTCACCTGTTAATGCCCCTGTGTACCAATGGCCCGGTCCTCGGACAGACTGGTGATGGAAGATCAGATGCCGACACTGCAGGTGAGGAAGGGCGGCAGCCCGGCTCGACTGCGCAGCCTGGAGATTGCGTCGGGACACTTTAATGGACTACCAGTGACTTATTATGTTCAGTCGCCATCTGCTACTCCCGTTATTGGTGCTATGCAGGTTGCTGGTGTTGCTTGCTTTCCTTTTGTTCTGCGTTTGGTCTATGTTTGTTAGGGGGGGGGTGGAATTGTATGATGGATACCATGTAACTAAGGTTTAATTTTTTTGCCAGTTGCAGGCCCTTCTGCCTCTGTGGCCCCGAAGTCATTGGAACGAGCCACTGCCAGTGCTGGAGAGGGCGAGGTGATTTTCACTTTCTCTCTGTTATAACCCCAGCGGAGATCACGGAATAGGAACCATCAGGTTACCTGGGGAATATGAACTTATCTGGTAAAGGGGCGGGGCTTCCCCTTAACAGGAGTAGGTCCTCTGGTATAAAAACCCCGACCTGGGAGCAGATCGGGAAGGAGATGGTGGTGATTTGACTAAGTGATATTAAACCTCTTTGTGCTCTAACCTACTGCTTATGTGTGGCTGCTTTCCTCAGATCTAACAGTGGCAATGAGGATTCAGTGGAGCTGCCGTCGACACCGGTTGCTATGCGCCTGGTCTATCTCATCTAGGCCTCATCAGGCCCCACTGGAAGACATCACCATGCTGCATATCGGGAAGTTGGAGCCATTCAATGCAGGTACGGATGACTGAGGACAGCACATAGAGAGGATGCAATTCTTCTTCTGCATGAATGCGATTATAGGCAACGAGTGCCAAACTATATTAGCCTTGCTGACAGCTTGGAGAGGGCCCACATACAGCATTATAAAAAGCCTAACCCACCTGGATCCTCCTGACATCCGTTTGTTCGCCTCCCTGGTAGACTTGGTAAGGGAACAATGTGACCCGAAACTACCACGGATAGTGCGCTATTTCCAGTTCTACATGGCCACCTAGGCCCGAGGCAAAAGAATCAGCAAATTTCTGGCTCGCCTCAGGAAACTAGCTGAGACCTGTGGGTTTGGCTCAACCCTGGATGAAGCATTACGCAACTGGTTAGTATGTGGGATCTGTGATGCAGCCATGCAAAGAAAACTACCAGACGAAGCTCGTTTAGACCTCCAAAGAGCTGCAGAAATTGTGGTATCCAGGGAAAGCACCAAACAGGGAGTCCAAGAATTCCAAGGGATGGTGATTCTCAGTTTAGGGCACCAAAGCAGGCCCCGCACACAGCCCGCTAGGACCGAAGAACCCATTCCCCAGCATTGGGTTGCCTACAAACAAGGGACAAGATGCCAGAATAGGCCTCGGGAACATCGTTGAACCTTTTCCCCTGACCAGGAGGACCGGGAGTATAATTACCAGCTTGCAGCAATAGCAGCGGGACACAGTGATCCAGGGCACAGAAGGCCCCACCAGGAGCCACCAACCCGCCGCACCAGGTGTGGCCACCTCATCCTTGACAGGACCATTACGTGGAATACGACAACGACCAGTACCAATAACTACATTGTGTGGCGGCACCAGGAATTCTCACTCCAGGTGAACGGCCACAGGATCCGCATGGAACTCGATACGGGGTCTGTCATTAGCTGACACACCTTCAGCCGCATACGATCTGGGAATCGTCCACTGACTTTCCAGGATACCAACACAAGGCTAGTGACCTACACGGAGGAGCATCTTACGATTACCAGCACGACCACTGTCAGTAATTGACACTACTCATTGTACATGGGAGCAGACTGAGCCTGTTGAGGCGTGACTGGCTCCGGCAGCTCTGCATATTGGCCAGATTTCTGACTATTCCAGAAAGCTTTGGGGGCCGAAGCCCGAATAAACATGGACCCCATGGCGCAGCCACACTATTTCCACACCCAACCTATTCCATACCCCTTGCGTCAAAAGGTAGTTGAGGAGTTGGACCGCATGAAGAACCAGGGGATCAATTTTTCGACTCAGTGGCGTTGGTAGAACCGGTATTGAAGCCCGACGGATCGGTGCATCCCTGCGGAGATTATAAAGTGATAGTAAACCGGATATCCTGCTCAGATCATTATCAGTCCTCAGGATCGAGGATCTATATGCCAAGCTCAGCGGTGGACTTAACCAAGCTAGATGTGAGCCATGTGATAGCTGGTCCTGGCCCCCGAGTCAAGAAGGTTCGTCACCATCAACACGCACTGGGGGCTCGATGAGTATACCCAGCTGGCATATGTGGTCTCCTCGGCATGCGTGATATTTAAGAGGATTATGGAGAACATATTGTGGGGGTTACCGGGTATGGTGGTCTACTTAGACGGCGTATAAATAATCGATTGGTCCAATCATGATCACCTCTGCAACTTGGCAGATGTGCACAATGCTTTGAGGCAGCTGCCGTCTTCCTCCGCAGAGAGAAGTGCGTCTTCAATGCAGCCGAGGTGGTGGACCTCAGGTATTGCATGGACCGCCACGGTGTGCACCCAATGGGGGAGAAGGTCCAGGACGTCCACCAAGCCCCGGTGCCAGGGGAGCCATCTTATTTCCTGGGGCTGGTCAATTATTATGGAAAGTTCCTCCCAGGGTTGGCCACGTCATTGGCTCCCCTCCGTAGACAACTAAAGAAAGAACAACTCGGGAGTGGGGCACCGAGCAACAGGCAGCATTTGCCAAAGTAAAACAGCAGCTTTCCTCTTCAAGACTGCTTCCGCGTTTTGACCCTTCTAGGCCACTGTTACTGACCTGTGACGCATCCCCTTACGGCATCAGGGCCGTGCTAGGCCATGTAATGGAAGATATTACCAAGCGATCTATCGCGTTTGCGTCTAGGGCATTGGCCGATACAGAAAAATAGAACACAGAAGAGGAGAAAGAAGGACTGGCCGTGGCATTCGACATAAGAAAATTCCACCAGTACGTCTACGGGCACCTGACCGACCACAAGCCCCTTCTGTGACTCTTCAAGGAAGATCGTGCAATTCCTCCCATAGCCTCTGCCCGCATCCAGCGCTGGGCACTATTACAAATGACTATGTGTTACTATTAAGCGTGGGACTACGTGTTGGAACATCACTGGGGCCCGCATACCCCACGCGGATGCATTGAGCCCACTAAGCCACTTACTCCCGCCATGTCCGATGAGGTAATAGCTGCCCTCCATTTCATTAACTCACTACCCATCACGGCATCTCGCACCCGCGGCTGAATCCACAGCTCTCCCGCGTCAGGCACATTGTGCAGTACAGGGCCCAGCACCGGACTCTGCCCAAAGATCTGAAGGCTTATACGGGGAAGATGCAAGATCTGAGCATTGAAAACGGTGTGCTCTCATGAGGCACCCATGTGGTGGACCCGGAGGGTGGACGTGCAGCGCTCTTACTCGACCTCCATAATGGATACCCGGGAGTGTCTAAAATGAAGATGCTCGCCCGGAGTTAAGTCTGGTGGTCCGGCATCGACTCAGACATTGAACGAGTAGCCCACCAAAGTCCCAAATGTCAGGTACACCAACGATTACTCTCAGCAGACCCACTCCACCCTTGGGAATGGCTCAGAAGGCCTTGGGCCCGGGTTCATATCGACTTTACGGGCCCTTTTCAGGGGGAAATATTCCTCCTGGTAGATGCTCACTCTAAGTGGCTAGAAGTCATGCGGATGCAGGCGACAACTGCCCAGGCAACCCTGGGAAAACTGCGTCAAATCTTCAGTATGCACGGAAACCCTGAGGTACTGGTATCCGATAACGGCACGGCATTCACAAGCACGGTGTTTGCGCCATTCACCTCCACCAATGGGATCAGGCACATGAGGACTGCTCCCTACCACCCGGCTTCGAACAGACTGGCCAAGAGAGCGGTCCAAGCATTTTTGCTGGGCATGAAGAAGCTGACGGCTGGATCCTGGGACACTCGCCTGGCACATTTTTGTTTTTCCTATCGCATGGCACCGCTGGCCACGATGGGCGTCGCACCAGTGGTACTCTTGATGGGCCGTCAACGCTGCACCTGCCTGAGCTTGGTCACCCCTAACCTCAGCGGATGCGTCCGCCAGAACCAGGATGTCGTCATCAGGCCCACACATTCGCCCCTGGCAACGCCTTGCACGTACGAAACTTCGGCGATGGGGCTGTTTGGATCTCAGGTGGTATCTTGATAGCCACCAGGCTGGTATTCTACAAAGTCAGGGCACAAGGGTGGGAATCCAATTGCCATGGGGATCATCTTTGGAGCCGCCTTCCGGATTCCTGCAAAACAGCCCGCCCTGTGGTCCCAGCTCCACCAGGCTCGCTGCTGGCCCTACCATCTCTATTGCCATCACCATCGGCCCCAGTCCCGGTTGTGGCTGCGGACAAATGCCCCTCAACTGAGGATGCCGAGATATTAGACAAGGATCCACTCAGCTCTGACTCAGAGACCAAGATGAACACGCTGCCCCCACCCTAGACACCAGCATCGGCCGCGGCGCCATGACACCACCCTCACCCCAATGGTCTTCACATTAGTGCTGTTCTCCAGTACAGTACATGCGTCCAGGTCCAACACAGATAACGGCAAAGCATCAACCTCAATCTAAATGGACCAGACGTCCAGAACAGGTTTCGACAGACATGAACACATCTCCAGACTTGGGAGAGAGGGGGGAGAGAGGGGCGTTATAACACCGAGGGCTCTGCCATCGCTGGATACCCCAGCTCCAGTGGCATGCATGTCGACGTGCATGCACCAGGGTATCAGGGAGTACCCTTCATTAACAGAAGCGGGTTCCACTCTGTGAATGTTCAACTCGTGTGCGACCACTGCTTCTGGATCATGCACATGTGTGCATGCTTCCCAGGAAGCATGCATGACAGCTACATCCTGGGACACGCGGAGATTATTGGTGTCTTCGAGGGCCTCCCCGGGATGATGGGTAGGCTCTTGGGGGATAAGGGGTACCCGCTGAGGTCCTGGCTGATGATGCCGGTGCAGAGGCCGGAAACTGAGGTGGAGACACAATATAATGAGGCCCATGTTGCCACCCGTGCTGTCATTGAGCGGGGCATCGGACTGCGGTTCTGATACCTGCACTGCTCTGGTGGTGCACTGCAATACGCCCTCAAGAGGGTCTCCCACTTAGTTGTGGTCTGCTGTGCCCTCCAGAACCTGGCACAGCAGCAGAGCAAAATGCTGGAGGAGGAGGAGGAAGAACATGCAACTTCATCTGAGGAGAAGGAAGAGGCGGACCGGGAGGGGATGGAGGATGAGCCACTGAAGGACCAGCAAGAAGAGCCGTGGGATAGAGGACAGGCGGCGGCAAGAGTCCGGCTTGCCTGGAGGTGCAGGGAGGCCCTCATCCTCATCCTGTTCCCACAGGGCAAGGCTTTTTCCGTCAGCTCACCCCCAATACCTTCTTCTCGCAATCACCCCTTCCCGCACTGTGGTAAAACACTTTATTGAATTATATGCATGGTGCTGTATTGTACATGCCTGGGCTTGTCCAGGCTGGCTCCGCCTGTGGCTCCCCTCAGGCGTCTGTATAAAAGTGGCAAGTTTCCGCCTCCGGGCCCAGTTCAGGTCCAGAAGCAGGAGGCTTGCTGTTTCGTGTGTTAAAGCCTCAGTTACGTTTATCACTTGTTGTCTATTATTGATGGTGTATCAATTTAATACACTAAACTTCTAAAGATGGACTCTTCACTCAAGATGAACTCCTCACTCAAGCCTGATCGTTTGCAACTGGACCCACAGGCAGCCAATGCTACAGAGAGCTTTGAACACTGGCTAAGCTGCTTCGAGGCGTACCTCGCATCCTTCAATGAAGACTTCACAGACCTCTAGAAGAAGCAGGTCCTCCACGCACGGGTGAGCCCAAGAGTCTTTAACCTCATCAGGGATGCCCCCTCGTACACGGAGGCTATAACGCTGCTAAAAGGACATTATGTGAAATCCGTTAACCAGGTATATGCTAGGCACCTCCCCGCCACGAGACGCCAACGTCCTGGGGAATCACTCGCGGAATTTCTGTGTGCCTTGCGCATCCTCTGCCGTAACTGTGACTGCCGGGCGATATCCGCTACCCAGCACGCGGAGCTGCTGATCAGGGACGTCTACATCGCGGGCATGCACTTGAACTATATCCACCAGCGATTATTAGAAGGGGGGACACTCGGCCTCCCAGAGACAGTACAACTCTCCAGCTCACTGGAGGTGGCCTCCCAGAACATGGGGGCCTACACCTATGACCGCGCGGCACCTTTGTGGGCCTCGTGGGCGCAGCCATAAACCGACCTGGGTGCGATGCAAGCCTGTGCCGCACAGCGGCCCGCCAATGCCGGAGGCCCAAAGTGCTACTTCTGCGGCCAGAGTAATCACCCCCGACAACGCTGCCCGGCACGGAATGCAACCTGTAACGGCTGTGGGAAGAAGGGCCACTTTGCAAAAGCCTGCCAGGCCCGTCCTCCCCAAATCTTTGAAGCCCTGCAGCGCTGCCTGCTGCCTGTCGGGGCCACCCTCAGCTGCCGCGCCACCCACCATGTGCGACCCGTGGGCGCCGCCATCTTTAATTTTGGCCGACACATGCGACCAACGGGGGCCGCCATCTTGGGCGCCATCTTACACCTCACCCGCCACGTGCGACCCATGGGGGCTGCCATCTTGGATGCCACCTTGCACCTCCCCCGCCACGTGCGACTCATGGGGGCCGCCACCTTGGGACCGCTCCGCAGCCTCCCGGGAGCCCTGCTCACCCGACTGTACACTGGCCGCAGCTACCTCCAACCGGCCTACCGATCGCCTTCTGACTCTCGCCTCCGTCACACTCGACCAGTCCCGGCCGCACCACCTCACGAAGTCCACGATGACCGTCCAGATCAATGGGCACGAGATGGCCTGCCTCTTCGACTCCGGGAGCACAGACACCTTCATTCACCCAAACACGGTAAGGCGCTGCTCCCTCCCCATCCTACCTGTTACCCAGAAAATCTCCCTGGCTTCCGGATCCCATGCAGTGGAAATCCGGGGGGTACTGTATCGCGACCCTCACTATGCAAGGCGTAGAGTACACCATCTTTAGGCTCTACGTCCTCCCCCACCTCTGCGCTGCCCTATTACTGGGGCTCGACTTCCAGTGCCATCTCCAGAGCTTTACCTTAAAGTTCAACGGACCCCTACCCCCCCACCCTCACCGTCTGTAGCCTCGCGACCCCTAAGGTCGCCCCACCCTCCCTCTTTGAAAACCTCACCCCGGACTGTAAGCCCATTGCTACCAGGAGCAGACGCTACAGTGCTCAGGACAGGGCCTTCATCAGGTCGGAGGTCCAGCGACTCCTGCGAGAAGGGATCATTGAGGCTAGTAACAGCCCCTGGAGAGCCCAGGTGGTGGTCGTCAAGACTGGGGAGAAGCACTGGGGTCATCGACTATAGTCAGACCATTAACCGGTACACGCAGCCCGATACGTACCCCCTCCCTCGCATATCTGACATGGTCAATCAGATTGCGCAGTATCGAGTCTTCTCTACAGTCGACTTGAAGTCTGCATATCACCAGCTCCCTATCCGCCCGGAGGACCGCCAATACACTGCCTTCGAGGCAGATGGCCGCCTCTATCACTTCCTCAGGGTTCCCTTCGGCGTCACCAACGGGGTCTCGTTCTTCCAAAGGGAAATGGACCGAATGGTTGACAAGTACGGGCTGCAGGCCACATTCCCGTACCTAGACAACGTCACCATCTGAGGCCGTAACCAGCAGGACCATGACGAGAACCTCCGGCGCATCCTCCACACCGCAAATCTCCTGAACCTAACTTACAATAGAGAGAAATGTGTCTTTCGCACAACCCGGCTGGCCACCCTCGGCTACGTCGTGGAACACGGAGTCCTAGGGCCCGACCCCGACCGCATGCGCCCCTCCTGGAACTCCCCCTCCCCCACTGCCCCAAGGCCTTGAAGAGATGCCTGCGGTTCTTCTCTTACTATGCCCAGTGGGTCCCCAACTACGCGGACAAGGCCCGCCTACTGATCAAGTCCACCAAGTTTCCCCTGGCGACTGAGGCCCGACTGGCCTTCGATCGCATCAAAGCAGACATCGCCAAAGCCGCGATGCTGTGGACGTGTCCATCCCTTTCCAAGTGGAGAGCGATGCGTCGGACTTTGCTCTGGCCGCTACACTCACCCAGGCGGGCAGGCCCGTGGCTTTCTTCTCCCGTACCTCCATGCCTCCGAAATTCGACACTCCTCCATCGAAAAGGAAGCCCAAGTCTTCGGAGAAGCTCTGAGACATTACGGCCGGCAGGTGATTCACTCTCCTCACTAACCAAGTGCCTTCATGTTTAATAACACACAGCGGGGCAAAATCAAGAACAAGATCTTGAGGTGGAGGATCGAGTTCTCCACCTACAACTACGATATCTTGTATCGTCCTGGGAAGCTCAATGAGCCCCCAGATGCCCTATTCCGTGGTACATGTGCCAGCGCACAAGTAGACCGACTCCGGGCCCTCCACAATGACCTCTGTCACCCGGGGATCACCTGGTTCTTCCATTTCATCAAGTCTCGCAACCTGCCCTACTCCATCGAGGAGGTCAGGTTCGTGACCAGGGACTGCCAGGTCTGTGCGGAGTGCACACCGCACTTCTATCGTCCAGACGGAGCACATCTGGTAAAGGCCTCCCGCCCCTTTGAGTATGGACTTCAAAGTGCCCCTCCCCTCCACCGACTGTAACGTGTACTTCCTCAACATCGTTGATGAGTACTCCAGATTCCCCTTCGCCATCCCCTGCGCTGACATGACCTCTGCCTCCGTTATCAAAGCCCTGCACAGTCTTTTCACCCTGTTCGGGTTCCCCGCCTACATCCACAGCGACAATTTGCGTCAGTTCCTGCTCAGCAAAGGCATCGCCTCCAGCAGGACGACCAGCTATAATCCCCGAGGTAACGGACAGGTGGAGAGGGAGAACACAACGGTCTGGAAGGCCGTCCTCCTGGCCCTACGGTCGAAAAGTCTCCCAGTCCCCCGCTGGCAGGAGGTCCTCCCTGATGCGCTCCACTCCATCCGGTCGCTCCTATGTATAGCCACTAATGAGACTCCTCATGAACGAATGTTTGCCTTCCCCAGGAACTCTACCTCCAGGGTTCCGCTTCTATCCTGGCTGACAGTCCCGGGGCCCGTCCTTCTCCGCAAGCATGCGAGGAGCCATAAAACCAACCCCCTCGTCGAGACGGTCCTGCTTCTCCATGCAAACCCCCAATATGCCTACGTGACACACCAGGACGGGCGGCAGGACACGGTCTCCCTCCGAGATTTGGCTCCTGCAGGCTCCCCGGCGACCATCACCACCACCCCCCACCCTACACCGTCTTTCCCCACCACCGCCCACCTCCCTCACGAACTGACACCCGCAGGCCCACCGGCGACAAGCAACACCACCTCCGCCCGTAAACCGGCCCCCACTTCGCCGATTCAACATCTGAGTGAAGAAGAAGAAGACAACACGCTCCCAGACGCGCAGGTCTTGGCGCCGGCGCCCACACCACAGCCGGGACTGAGGCGATCATGGCGGAAGGTCAAGGCCCATGACAGACATGACCTTTAAGACCACTTCACCCCCGCCGGACCTTTTTAAACAGGGGGTGAATGTGGTAAACAACGTTATTATATTATATGCATGGTGCTGTATTGTACATGCCTGGGCTTGTCCAGGATGGCTCAGCCTGTGGCTCCTCCCCTCAGGCTTCTGTATAAAAGTGGCAAGTCTCCGCCTCCGGACCCAGTTCTGGTCCAGAGGCAGGAGGCTTGCTGTTTGGTGTGTTAAAGCCTCAGTTACATTTATCACTCGTCATCTATTATTGATGGTGCATCACGCGCCCCCTCCCCAACTACCCTGTGCGACCCTCCAAGGGTCTGTGGAACATCAGTCCAGGGTGATGGGCCTGTTGACACTGTCAGCAGCTCAATTATACAAGGCAGGAGAGTGAGGATCGCTCTCTTTGAGATTAGCTGTGGTGCTCCTCAGTTTATGTCAATGTATCTTGTTGTACTGCTCACAACACCCTCACACCCATCCTCTGAACGAAGTCTGCATCAGGGGCATTTGATCTTGGACCACTGTGCCGGGGTGGGGGGGAGGGGGGGGCGGTGGTGAGGTGAGCAGAGGAGAATAGGGGGCCAGGGTGCAGGCTGGTCCACTGTGAGATTAACATGACAGAGGTTTTAATAGTGAACATTGGACATTTCCATCTCCCCAAGCTACATATAGTGACCCGCGTAGCCCCCTCCCCCACCCCCCACCCCAACGCCACTGTACCCACTCAGTGCTCCTCAATATTCTTGATCTTACCTGGTCTAGTGGTTGAGGTAACCTGCTGCTTTTCATGCCCTGTGGCTTTTGGTGACCTGGGTGGGCATCCTTTAGAGGGCCTGCAGTTGGCGGGCCCTGGCCGACCGACTGGTGTCACTGGCTTTGCCGTGCCACCCTGTTCTGCCTGCTCACCTTGGGATGTGCCGGTGTCAGGAGGGGGAGATTTTGAAGAACTGGAGACTACCGTTGTCTCTTGTTGGCAGGTCCCGCGTTGATCTCCAGCACTTCCTACTCCCTGACGGTGTCCGTAAGGCCCTGGGGATCTCCATGGGATGGAGGGGCAGCTGGAGTGAGCTCCAGAGGCCTCTGCGCCATCTAGCTCTGCCCTTCCTGGTGGCTCCCCATTGGCTGCACCATGGTGTTGAAGCCCTCAGCAATGCTCCTCAGAGACTAGGCCGTACTCTGCATTGTCCATCTGTGTATGGGACATGTCTCTCAGCGACTGGGACATGTTCTGGAGTGCCACGGCAATGTCCACCTGTGTATGGGACATGTTCCTCAGCAATTAGTACATGCTGTCAAGGCCCTCAGCCATGGTCGTCACAGACTGAGCCTTGGACACCACCAGTCAAGAAATTGACCTTATGCTTCAGGCTTTTCACTACGGTCACCACCCTAGCAGTGTTGGCCTCGGTGCCACGCATTGTCGGCATCATCTCCTGCACCGGTGGCGGCCAGGGGGATGACTCCGGATGGCCTGGTCCCTTCAGATGGAGATCCTATGAGAGAATGAACATGTGTTCAGTGAGATGGAAGACTCATTTTATCTGCCATGAACAACTCACTAAGACAGGTCATCTGGATGAAGGGGCAATGGATCCTCACCTCTGCAGCACAGGCTAACCTTTCTGTTGGTGACTGCTCTCTCTTCAGTCAACCCCGCGATCTCCAGGACTCGTTCCAAGGGGGGGAGCGCTCAGATCTCTGGTACTTCGCCCTCTGTCTTGGCTCTGTCTCACTTATTATAAGCACCGCAACTGGGCATGACGGGATTGTGCTGGTGGGGGCCGGGGATGCTGAGAAAGAAACATGAAGATCGGATGTGGGGAGGGTGGGGTTATCATCCAGTGATTTTTGCGGGTGCATTGGGAGGGGGTAGGAATTTGAGGGGTGGCAGGTGAACTGAGTGGTGAGTGGTGAGGGAGCAACTCCCCCTTGTTAGCGGCGAGGCCCTGAGGTGTGAGTCTGGTGTATAGACGGCGAGACAGCCAGTAATGGCGAAAAGCTCGTGGAGGGTAATTTTCGCCACTAAGTGCCATTAAATACGGGCCGTGATCTCGCCAACACGCCCGTCGAGAAACACCCCGCCAATCCCACCCAAAACGACACTTAGAAATGTTTCCGTTAAATAGTGCCCTGTAATTTCTTGTCTTTATGGGACAAGCTAATCTTGATGTAGGTACACTTTTGGAAGAAAGAAAATTTACTTTTGATGAAGCTCACCTCAGTGCTTTTTCTTGATGTTGTAAAATGAATTGATGAATATTAACACATTTGTAAACAATTCCACTGAACATGTCATAAATTTTAATGTACAAGTGTTAACACTTTTCTTACTAATCACACAAAACCCTGCTGTTTAACTTACATAAAAGATTGTAGAAACCACCTCCACTTATGACTGTTTCAAATGATCCCTGGTCACTGTGTTGGTGTGTAACATCTCTTAATTCCAGACTGACTGACATACAATAAACTTGCTTGATGGCTCATCAATGTGTGAAATAAAGACCAGTTAAGAGTGATTGTCTAATCCATGGTTTCTGTGGAGTATACGATGGGAGTTTGGGTGCACAGCTTGTGATTTGCTATCCATTCATTTTAATTAATTTCCTTTTAGTTATTAATTAAAATTGATCCAAAATTACAGGCTTCAACCTTCCCAAAAGTATTCCTGGAATAACTGCTCTCTGTTGGAAGCGAGAATCACATCACTTTTGATATCTCCAGCACAGTAATATGGATTTTATTCCTTTGAGTTCATGGTTAACATTGGTTGAAGCAGCGGAATGGAGATAATGTCCCAGGCTAATCTGCTCCACAACAGGACACAGAATTGCATGTATGTACATGGCTACAGTCCTTTGCTCTAAAAATGAGAATAATGCATGCATTATGCTATAATTGCAAGGGTGTGTTCGCCAATTCCTCATTGCTGTGTGTTGGTCATAAAACATTGTCAGGCATTAAAAATGATTGTACTCATTAGTCAGCAAATATTCATTATTATGACATGACTTGGCCTGGCTGGGAATAGTTGAAGCATTTTATATTATTCTCGACAGAACTTTACATTATCAATTGTTACCGCAGGCACTCCCTCCAGAGATCCTTACACCCAGTTAAGAAACAATGATATCATACACTGAGTATTCCATCATTTCAGTGAAGAGGGAGTGTAGATTTTTTGAAATGAAATGAAAATCGCTTATTGTCACAAGTAGACTTCAAATTAAGTTACTGTGAAAAGCCCCTAGTCGCCACATTCCGGCGCCTGTTCGGGATGGCTGGTTCGGGACTCCCCTGACTGGACTCCCCTGATTTATGCAGCTGATCCTAATTGGGAAAAGTGAATAGACGATCAGGGACTCTTTGTATCAAGTACTATATCCCACCTCAATTCGATCAGAGTTGTAGGAAATATTACTCTGGGTCACCCCAACAAATACACTGAAAGTGGAAGCCATGACGTGTACAGGAGGCCCTAAAAGGCCGTTCCCAGGTTCAGAGTGTGCCCAATTCACAAACTGATTGTCCAGTTATGGAAATCAATCAACCCGTTCCACAGTGGCGTAGTGGATGGCACAGTAGCACAGTGGTGAGCACTGTTGTTTCACAGCGCCAGGGTCCCAGGTTCAATTCCCAGCTTGGGTCACTGTCTGTGCGGAGTCTGCACGTTCTCCCTGTGTCTGCGTGGGTTTCCTTTGGGTGCTCCGGTTTCCTCCTACAAGTCCCGAAAGACGTGCTTGTTAGGTGAAATGGACATTCTAAATCTCCCTCTGTGTACCCGAACAGGCACCGGAGTGTGGGGACTAGAGGATTTTCACAGTAACTTCATTGCAGTGTTAATGTAGGCCAACTTGTGACAATAAAAATAATAATAATTAATTATTATTATTATATTGTCACCAAACCTCATGCTCTGGGGACCCAGGTTCAAATACTGCCATGGCAGATAGTGAAATTTGAATTCAATTTAAAAAAAATCTGGAATTAAAAGTCTAAAGATGACCATGCAGTCATTGCTGATAGTCGTAAAAACCCATCTGGTTCACTAATGTGCTTTATGGAAGGAAATTTGCCATCCTTACCTGGTCTGGCCTACATGTGACTCCAGACCTACAGCAATAGGCTTGACTTTTAAATGCCCTCAGGGATGGGTCATAAATGCTGGCACAACCAGCGACGCCCATCCCATGAACTAATAAAAAAAATAAAACTGAAGTTACTTACCTCCTCCCACTTGCATTTTGGCACCTTTGGCAGGCTCACACCAAACCTCTGCCAACCATGCTGCCTTCATGTGGAGAAGCTGGTGAAACATCTGCATTAAATAGGCGCTGCCCCCGATTTCTTCGTAAAAATGGATTCTCTGTCCGATCGTCGATTACAAAATTGGTGTCAGGGAATGGAGAACCTCGCCCAATGTCTTTTATACGTCCCTAGGTAGAGGCGGCCCACAATCGAAGGGAGCAGGAGAAGACTGGAGTTAGCTGGTGAAGTACAGGAGAGGGCTATCTCTGAAGCAAAGGTTGTCATGCGTCAACCAAGTGAACCCTAATGTAAAATGATGGGCACAAACTACCCAATCTACGCTCAGAGTGCTGTGAAACACCATGCTATTGAACGGTCATTCAGGTAGATTGGGAGCCTCAGTGAGGAACACACAGCCGAGGACGCACTTAATCTTATTTTTTTGGGGCAGCACGGTGGCGCAGTGGTTCACACTGCTGCCTCATGGCGCCGAGGTCCAACGTTCGATCCCGGCTCTGGGTCACTGTCTGTGTGGAGTTTGCACATTCTCCCCGTGTTTGCGTGGGTTTCGCCCCCACAACCCAAAAAGATGTGCAGGGTAGGAGGATTGGCCACGCTAAATTGCCCCATAATTGGAAAAAATGAATTGGGTACTATAAACTAAAAAAAAAATCCTGTTTTTTGCACTGACAAGCTTAGCTCGCCAGAACTCCTCAGTTCAGGGAGAGATCGGTACACCATTTTTAAATAGCATCCCGATCTCCCACCCCCCCCCCCCCCCCCCCCCCATCCTCCAGCGACCTGACCCCCAAACTCACTGATAAAGGGGTCTTCAGACCCCCACCTGCACCCGCACAGGGCACCCCTAGGCCCGATACACAGTATGAGAAAAATGTCCAGCAGCGCCATTTCCAACTGGCAGTGCCAGCTGGGTACCTTGGCAGTGCCAGGCTGGCTTCCAGCAGGCGCCAGGCTGGCACTGCCATGGTGGGAGTGCACAGGTAGCACCAGCAGTGCCACCATGTCTTGAGGGCAAGCCCTGGGAGAGTCCCACGAGTACCGTTCCATCTGGCTACCGTTAGTAGAGACCAGCAGCGTATGGTGCTCGCCTGAGATTGCCAAGGCGAGGGAGTTAAATCCCCCACCTTGGGTAGATCTCGGGAAACTATATTAGCATGAGACTAGCTGACAGGTGTGCCACCATCTGGCACAGGTTGTGCACGGACTCCTTGTATAGCTGGAGTCAGCAGCGGCACCCGCTGTCTGGCACCTCCTTGAAGGGCAGGTGCCGATGGTATACACATGCCCTCATGCGGTGCTGCCTACGCACCTCCTTCTTGGCTTGTTAGACAGCCAGCACTCGAGCCTCATCGGCTGGCCCCGGTTCTTCTGGGGCAGGCTCCTCTTGTGCAGGGACCTCCTAAAGCAGGCCCTGTGCCTCCAGCCTCCGTGCATCTGTAACGGCAGCTACGGCCAGGTCGATACCGAACATTGCTGGATGTACTCCAAAAATTCATTCTCTGCAGGGTAGAAAGAGAAGATGTGTTAGCAAGATGAATATTCCCTTGTCCATCCAAATCTACCAGGCTTCATGATGACCCTGAGTTGCAACCCCACCTCACACCTCAGCTGCTTCCCCCAATATGTTGACTTCCACACTGCGCCCCTGCTCCTATCAGTGAATGGCACTGGGCCTTTGATGTGAGGAGCCTTTATCCTCACCAGCTACCAATAGGGGTACCTGTGGCTGGCACAACTGGTGTCAGCAATAGGCTTTGTGGCCCATGTCCTGTTTCCTTCAATGGGATCTACTGTGGGTGTCCTCTTTGGATGCGCCATATGTTATCCAGCCAGCAGGGTGGCATCTGGTTATGGAGTGCAGAAGGTCACAGTGTGACACCAATCGCCTCCATGCTGAGGTGATTGTGTGTGGGCAGGTTCAACAGATGGGGGTGAGGGAGGGAAATTTGCATCTGCTGGGAGCGTAGCTGCAGTGTGATGTGGGTCCTGGATGTTACACTCAGGTTGTGATAATCTTAACCCTAACCCTAACCCTAATCTAAGTGGGGACAAGATGGATGGGAGCAGAGGTGTGGTGGGCAGGCAGGGCTTGGTGACAGCTGGTGGTCCTGACGGATGGGCTAACTGATAGTGTCACTGGTGAAGCCTCTGCTCTGAGTGGGGCAGTGTGCCAGGGAGGGTGCCAAAGGCAACAGTGCATGTGTCCTTTGATTTGGGTGAGCTCTGCTATTCCCCTGCTTCCTCCCCAGTGGGGCTGTGCTTCTGATGAGTGCACCAAGGAGTGCCAGCACCTGGTGTGCCACTCATTGAGCTTGACTACGCCCATCCTGTTGATGGGTCAGCTGTGGTGTGAAGGTTTCCGGAGGGGCGGTGGCATCGCAGTGTTTCTGCGGTGTAGTGGTTAACATGTTCAACTCAACACGCGAAAGGTCCCCGGTTCAAAACTGGGCAAAAACATTTCCAGAGGAGTGGCCTGAGTGAGCTCCCAAATGACCAGAGGCTCTGTGAACATTTACAGGACACAGTCAGCAGTCAGCAGAGTGAGCAGCCAGGGGTCTGTAACTTGCACCGAATGGGTGCATTTAACACAAATACTGCAGCAACGGCAGCCTGAGCCAGGCCACTCCGATCCTGAGGGGAACACCCCGAATCCACGGACCTGTCACCAAGTCTTTCCCCGCTACTCCCTCTGGCCCTGGCATTCAGCCCCCAGCAACCGCTACAATTTTGAATAAGTGTGGTGGAGAATCAAGCCCTATGTTTCTGGCCTGGATATCTGCCAGGCATGTGCCCTCCTCAATACATTAGACATTTCGAGGATTTTGTATTTAATTACACTTAGAAAGGGTACTTTACAAGATATCTTCAATTATTCCTGAAGCACATTGCCAATTCCACAATGTACTACCTCAGCCTTTTGAAATGACATTACCAAATCCTCGATGGTCAGGAATGGAAGCAATAATTGAATTGTGAAGTGTTGGAGACATGTGATTCAGACACAGCGTTCTGAACTCAGATGGGCACAAGTGTGAGAATGTGCTATTTTTGTTTTATTTCTCATTCATAAATTTCATTTTGATGTCTGCAGGTCACCAGGAACAGCTGTTTCAAACGCTGTGTATGATTCCGCCTCAGTTTGCAAAGTTCTCCTTCAACTGTGACAATTCCAACTTTTTGGAACCAGAGCTACAGATTTGCACGAGGTAACTATTTAAAGTCCAATGTCAAAACCTTTGTAAACATTTACATTTTTAGCATGTCTCGGTGATAGTGCAACATTCATTTTGGCTGCTGCACTCAGAAAGTCCAAATCGCTTTCCTGCCCTTTCATGTGATTAATACATTAAAACCAGGAAAGAAAATGACCAGCTTGACAAAATGATTTAATGTCCTATCACAAGAATGAGGTTGATTGGAGATAATAATTAACTATGCCAAGCTGAGCTGGTCGTACACTTTCTTGGTTTGGACTTATAAATCACATAAAGAATTTGAGACACAATTTGAACATTCCTAGCCAATGACTTTATCATGTTCCCCACTGGCCAAAGCAATAACTTGAGAAGGCAATACAATTCTGCAGAACTGCAGGCTTTATCCAGGGCTATTACTTATCACCATGTTGTCATTTGCGATTCAAGGGACAATTATTATGCTCTATATGACATGAAGGCGTTTTTAGTGTCAATGTGGGTGTTAGAATTCTTTGTTGCCACAAAGAGAAATGGTATGGAGGTGCCCACACTCTGGATTCTTGTAAAATACGCTGAGAGGTTTATCAAGGGTGTTGCTCATACAATCAAGATAGCCATCTGCCCAAAGCTTGCGCAAACACTCTGCTTTCTTTTTAAGGGGCAATTTAGCGTGGCCAATCCACCTACCCTGCCCCTCTTTGGGCTGTGGGGGTGAGACCCACGCAGACACGGGGAGAATGTGCAAACTCCACACGGACAGTGACCCGGGGCCGGGATAGAACCTGGGTCCTCAGCGCCGTGAGGTAGCAGTGCTAACCACTGTGCCACCGTGCCACCCCTGCAAACACTCTGCTGAAGTCACTACATATCACATGACGCAGAACCAGCAAGCGTGTATTCCCAGATACATAATATCTCTCCATTGATGGAATGCTTTAATGATGGCACAAAACCTTCAGCGAATCCATTTATTGCTGGTTGATATGGAGCTGACTTGATATGGTGTATGCTGTTCCCTTTCAAGTCATCCTCAAACTCCTTTGAAGTAAACTGCTTACCATTATCACTGACTATCTGCTCCAGTCCTCCAAATTTTGCCAATATTTTCCAAAGATGTGCAGGTCAGGTGGATTGGCCATGTTAAATTGCCCTTAGTATATAAAAAGGTTACTTTGGGTTACTGGGTTATGGGGATATGGCGGAGGTGTGGGCTTGGTTGTGGTGCTCTTTCCAAGGGCCGGTGCAGACTTGATGGGCCGAATGGCCACCTTCTGCACTGTAAATTCCATGATTCAATGATCTAGTTTTTCAGTGGTCCGCTCAGTCGTTGTTGACTTCATTATTGCAACTTATGGCCATTGCTAGTGTGCATCACAATCCCGAAGAACATGTAACCCTCCAATGGACCAGTATAATCGATGTGTATTGTCAGCCTTGGTTGAGTCGGCCATTCCCACAGATGTCATGGTTGTAATGGTGTTCCTTAAATTTTCACAGGATTGACATTGCCCTACTTTCTATTCAATTTGAGCATCGAAATCCTGCCCATCAGAAATAACTGTGTGCCAATTCCTTCATCCTCACCACACCAGGATGTCCCTCATGCAGTTGGTCAAGGATTCCACTATACAAGCACGGAGGAATAATCACACAGATGCTCCATAATAGAACTCCATTCTGTATTGTCAAATGTCTGCTGAATGGCTTGAGGTGTGGATTTTTCTTATGAATGTCTGACAGCGTTCCTGTTTTTGGAAAAGTCCATCACCATCCCCATCATTGGATTGTTTCTTGTATATTTTTGAACTTGAGATGAAGTCACATGTACACTATCCACAAGCAAGATATGGAAAATATTGACAACATTTTCTTCAGCGTCATGTTTGACTTCTAACGGCAATGGTGATAAAGCATCTTTTTAGAAATTCCTTTACATGATGTGGCCGCCGCCAGCATTTATTGCCCATCCCTAATTGCCCCTCAGAAGGTGGTGGTGAGCTGCCTTTTTAAACCGCTGCTGTATCTGAGGTGTAGGTACACCCACAGTGCTGTTCGGGAAGGAGTTCCAGGATGTTGCCCCAACGACAGTGAAGGAGCGGCGATATATTTCCAATTCAGGGTGGTGAGTGACTTGGAGGGGAACCTCCAGGTGGTGCAGTTCCCAGGTATGTGCTGCTCTTGCCCTTCTAGATGGTGGTGGTTGTAGGTTTGGAAAGTGCTACCTAAAGCCATGTTTTTCAAACTTTTTGTCCGGGGACCCATTTTTACCAACCGGCCAACCTTCGGGACCCATGCCAGCCGACCTTCAGGACCCACGCCGGCCAACCTTCGCGACCTACGCCGGCCAACCTTCGGGACCCACACCGGCCGACCTTTGCGACCCATGTCGGCCGACCTTCGCGACCCACACCGGCCGACCTTCAGGACCCTTGCCGGCCGACAATGGCACAATTAATAAATCCATACCTTAAAAAAACGTCTTTGCACTGCCTTGTGCCTGATTTCAGCTTCTTCTTAATGGACTGTTCACCAGAGTCTCTGGAGCTCATACCAGCACTGCTTTATCATGTTGGGGACCCTCCTGAACAGCTCACACCAGCACTGCTTTATCATGTTGTGGACCCTCCTGAACAGCTCACACCACCACTGCTTTGTCCTGCTGGGGATTCTCCTGTGCCACTCTCTCCAGCAGGTTTAGTTGTGAGATCCTGACCTGTTTGTGTCTCTGGTCCTCTCTTCCTTACAACAAAATGATTCATTTTAAATGTTATTTGTTTGCTGCTGACAAAATGGAGGAATCACAATCGCGCCCAAAGCACATGACGTCACCATTCGGGGCGCGTGACCTGCTTTCTGCCTCGTTTCAGGTAGGAAGATAACATTGAATTTAAAAAAAAATCTTCTCCTGCGTCAGGAGGAGTCAGTGCTTCTCGCTGGGTGCCACACATGCGCACTGATAAGTATCGTGTAGGAGATGGTCATTGCCTGGCACTTGTGTCATGCGAATGTAACTTGAAACTTGTCAACCCAAGCCTGGATATTGTCCAGGTCTTGTTGCATTTGGACATGGGCTGCTTCATTATCTGAGGAGTCGCGAATGGTGCTGAACATTGTGCAGTCATCAGTGAACATCCCCACTTCTGACCTTATGATAGAAGGGAAGTCATTGATGAAGCAGCTGAAGAAGGTTGGGCCTAGGACACTACCCTGAGGAACTCCTGCAGTGATGTCCTGGAGCTGAGATGATTGGCCTCCGACCACCACAGCCATCTTCTTTTGTGCCAGGTATGACTCCAACTAGTCGAAAGATTTCCCCTGATTCCCATTGACTCCAAATTTGCTCAGGCTCCTTGATGCACCCACCACTCGGTCAAATGCTGCCTTGATGTCAAGGACAGTAACTCTCACCTCACCTCTGGCATTTAACTATCTTGTCCATGTTTGAACAAAGGCTGTAATGAGGTCAAGAGCTGAGTGACCCTGGCGGAACCGAAATTGAGCACTAGTGAGCAGGTTATTGCTGAGTAAACACCACTTGATAACAATGTTGATGACTCCTTCCATCAGTTTGTTGATGATTGAGAGCAGACTGATAAGGCAGTAATTGGCTGGGTTGGATTTGTCCTGTTTCTTGTGTACAGGACACACCTGGGCAATTTTCTGCATTGCCAGGTAAATGCCAGTGTTGTAGCTACACTGGAACAGCTTGGCCAGGTGTGTGACAAGATCTGGAGCATAATTCTTCACGACTACTGCTGGAGTATTGTCAGTATAGTGATCTGTATAGTTAACCCTTTACATATTGTATAGTATGTAAAGGGTTAATAACTGTATCATAGTGTTACACAACCTCTATATGGCAGCACGAGATCCATGTATATAAACTGAACTCAGAGGATCTTCCCGCCTCTTCATACCAGGAGTGACTAGACAGCAGAGTGTTAGAGGGAGATAGCTTAGTTGGCACGTGTGGTTAAACATAGTTAATACTTCTGATTTACTTTATCATCAGTTATAGTTGTGGAAGAGTGAACAAACTCATTAGTGTTGATATTCGTTATTCATTACATGTTATTTGCTTTAAATTGAAGACTGATAGTTTCATTGATCCAAAACCATCAGACCATTCTGGAAGTTAGCAAAGAGTAACAACGTATTACAATCACCAGGTTTTGGCTTCGAAAAAACTAGCTAGATAGATTTAGTTAGATCAGAAACAGAAGAAATCTGTAGCAGCTATTCGACTGGAGAAACATCACAGCAAACAAATCCTTCAAAGACAACTGCCTCGATGGACCTCGCACAAGCTCCATGTCATAGAACATAGAACACACAGTGCAGAAGGAGACCATTCGGCCCATCGAGTCTGCACCGACCCACTTAAGCCCTCACTTCCTCCCGATGCCCGTAACCCAATAACCCCTCCTATCCTTTTTTGGTCACTAAGGACAATTTATCATGGCCAATCCACCTAAACTGCACATCTTTGGACTGTGGGAGGAACCGGAGCACTCGGAGGAAACCCACGTAGACACGGGGAGAACGTGTAGATTCTGCACAGACAGTGACCCATCACGGAATCGAACCTGGGACCCTGGTGCTGTGAAGCCACAGTGCTAATCACTTATGCTACCATGTTGCCCTTATGATGTCACCTCAAGATTACTGGTAACTTGAACTCTAATTGGAAACTGTTTAAACAACAATATCAAATATATTTAGAAGCTACAGACTTAACTACCGCAAATTATGCTAGAAAAATTGCATTGCTCTTTTCAATGGCAGGGCAGCATGCAATCAAAATATATAACTCCTTTCAGTATTCTGCTGGTCAGGACAAAGTTAAATTTGATGTGATTTTAAGTAAATTCAATGACCACTGCAAGATCCAAACAAATGAGACATTTGAACGTTTTATTTTCCACAAGAGATTGCAAAATACAGGGGAATAATTTACTAGCTTTGTGACAGACTTAAAACTTATAGCTCAATCCTGTAACTTTGCAGCACTGCAAAATTCGTTAATTCGTGACCAGATTGTATTTGGGATAAATGATGAGTACCTAAGAGAAAGGATTTTGAGACAATAAGACTTAACTTTAGAATTAGCGATTGAAAAATGCCGAGCACATTTAGCAGAGCAAGAATCAATATCAAGAATATTATACTCGTGAAGAAGGTGTGAAAATCCACCACTAGGTTGTGTGTAAAAATGGTGTCGCAATCGATGAAGAAGGACTTTTTGGATGGCAGCCATCTTGTGCGTGCGCACTCGAACCCTGCGCATGCGTACTTCGTGAAAAAATGCAAGAATGACAAAAGCCAATCTGCGCATGTGTGACGGTATATCGTGCATCACAATGTCAGCGTCCTGACGTGTTATAGATGTGGAACCACCCATTTAAAGAAGAGATGTCCAGCACAGGGGCATAGAAACAATGCTCTAAATGTGGCAAACTTAATCATTTTGCTGCACAGTGCAGATCTTCGCACCCATTTAAACCTGCTAAACAAAACTACAGGCAGATTAATGTTCGGAGTGTCGAATCAGCAGAAAGAGAAAACAAAGAGAACTTTGCGTCAGAAAATGACAATTATTCACTGGAGAATACCTTCATGGACAGATGCATTTGTTGCAGGCAGTTTGGTGAGAACGAGGTCAAGTATATTTTTCTCTCTTGTTGGCTCCCTCACCATCTGCTGCAGTCCCAATCTAACAGCTATTTTTTTAGGACCCGGCCAGCTCAGTCTATGGTGGTACGATCAAGCCACTCTTGGTGGTGGATATTGAAGTCCCCCACCCAGAGTGTATTCTGCACCCTTGCCACCCTCAATGCTCAAGAAGTGTTCAAAATGGAGGATTACTGGTTCATCAGCTGACCGCTACATGGTAATCAGCAGGAGGTTTCCTTGCCCATGTTTAACCTAAAGCCATGAGACTTCATTTACATGCTGCTCAGACTTCCGATACGGGACATCATATGTGTGTGCTGACAATAACAATGGTCACCGTTGCAATCAACAAGCTGCCAAAGCTTTATGCAGCCATAAGACTGCAATCAAAGGTCGATGATCCATCAAAAGGGGAAAATTATGCCCATAAAGTTAGTGGTGGAACCTTCTTACACTAAAAATGATGCTCAAAGCTTCTTTTTCTAGCTGAGCACGTGGTTGCACGTTTGCAGCCTTGTTCCTTGAGGTATCCATTTTGCGGAACTTCGCTCCAGTTCCTATCTCTGAAGCTTCTCTTGTAGCAAGCTCCATAGATGTGGCAACTGCAACTGCAGCTTTCAGAGTTAAATCACTTATTGTAAGCAGCTTCCTCTGAATTGGTTCACTGCGTAACCCACAAACCATCTTTCCTCGAAGAATATTGTCAAGTGTTGTATTCACAAATTCACAATTTCTAGCTAATCTTCTTAAAGGTGCTATAAACTGTAAAATGGTTTCACCTTCTTCCTGACTGCAGAGGTGGCATCAGAACCTTTTTGCAATCAATAAAGGTTTCGGAGAGATTTTCATTAATTCACTGAAGGACTTGTCTCCTCGTTTTGCTGGATGAACAAGATTCTGTAGTGGGTGAATTGGCCACGCTAAATTGCCCCTTAATTGGAAAAAAATAACTGGGTACCCTAAATTTATTAAAAGAATAAAAACAATCCCTTGAACTAACAACTGGGAAATTCTTTTCCCTTTTTGCCTGAGTCTGTTCTGACTTTTCATCCGAGTAGTGGCGCATGCAGCCAGCAGACGTCGAAATGCCCATTCCCTGCAGCCTATGTTGCTTTGCCATGTGTGTTGTCCCTGCAGCCAAGACCCCACTTACTTCAATGCAAGCAAGTCTTCCCCGACTGTTGGTCTTCTTACTCACAGTTGCGGTTGAAAAGTTTTTTAAAAAACCTTCACATTGGTAGCAGTGCTTCACCTGATGTCTGTATGTGTGCGAGTCCAGTCCCAAGAATTTTGGGCTGTATTCTCCAATTCCGGTGTGAGAATGGTGGGAAAACTGGCGCAAAATGGCTACCATTCCCCGTGTTCCTGGGGGCTAGCAGGATGGCAGTGTGGAGCACCCACCTCTAGCTGCCGAAACACCCCAGAGAATTGCCGGGTCCAAGGCCGCACATGCGCACAGTGGAGGCCTGCAGCAGCCACATCGTGCTTCATGGGGGAGACCGCCCGCGGACCCAGCCCGCAAAATAGTCCCCCCCCTTCGGCAGGTGCGCGTGGCCCGAACCGCCCCACCACTGTGCCCCCAACCCTGAATAATGTCCCTCCCCTGCTCGCGGATCGGCCCTCCCCCGACTATGGCGGCGCTGGACTGAGTCCGCAGCCGCCACACTGAGTTCCCGATGGGTGAGAGAAAATCTTCCTTTCCGGTGATTTGTCTGCCTCAGTCCTCTTTGCAAATTGTCTCTCCTGTTATGTTTCTATGTTGTCGCAAAGAGAATAGGTATGGAGGTGCCCACACTCTGGATTCTTGTAAAGTATGATGAGAGGGTTATTAAGGGTGTTGCTCATACAATCAAGATGGTTATATTCTCAAAGCCCAAGGAAACACTCTGCTAACGTCACTGCACATCATGTGACGCCGAAACAGCAAGAATTTGAATTTTCAGGACTTAGATCGATGCATCTTTGTAGGGAAGGGTATCAAGGGATTTGGATCAATGGAGTTGAAGTACAGATCAGCCAGAACCTGCTTGAAAAGCAGAACAGGTTGTACCCCTATTCCTATTTGCAGAGCCTTTACCTCAACCCTCAATGATCCAGATATTAACTCCATAGCAGAGCAATTGCCACTGAGTAATTATAGGAGTGAGCCAGCAGAGAAGGCTGCTTTTTAAAAAAAGGCTGTCATTCCAGATGCCTTCCGAGGCCTAACCATGATGCACTGCTTGTTCAAAGGCTGAACACCACCTCAATGGTTGACCCACTGTGTGGGAGAGGCATCCCACAGTTTCAGCCCACAAATAGAAAACAGGAAATTTGTAGGTAAACCAGCAAGGGTGGTCACTTCCAATAAATTTCAGTAGCCACATATTACCCACAAAAAGGAATTTCCTGGTGAGAAGGTGGGTGAGGAAGAAAGTGACTTGCCTTGGGTAAGGAAGAAAGTGACCTGCTTCTCAGATACATCCGAATGCGTTTAATATCCAGTGAATTCCTTTGAGGTGGAGCGACAAAGAAAACAGCAGCCATTTTGCATAGTTGATGATCCGAGCAATATACAATAATGAGATGAATGATCAACAAATCGATTTTTCTGGCACTGACTGAGATAAGAATCTGAGTCCACATATCCAGAGAACGTCCTGCTCTTATTCTGTGTCTGTGTGTCATCAGGCCCAATTATTTAAATTACTATTTTATTATTCAGTCTCAATACACGGATTTCTAATTTACAGCTTGACAATTCCAGTTTGATGTCAAAGGATTGTTAACATCCACTTGAAGTACAAAAACATACTTGGTTTAATGTTGCAGTTTGACACCCCATTTGAAAGATGAATGTGAAATTCCCCAAATAATCATTGAGCTACACTAAAATAAATATGAATCAGCACTTTCAGTCACAATGCTATAATAATATCAGACTCAAATGCAGCATGCACACTGCATTTGTGTCGTTTAAACAAGCATTAGCTAAGATGGTGAAATGTCTGCGGAAGTGAATTTACTCTGTTTTAGGTGAAATGGATAAACAGTGCAGGAGCTATTTCCAACAGAAAAACTGTGTTCAATTCAATTCCTCCTGATTTTCACAATGTTTAAAAATGTTTTCCCACAATTTTCCTTGCACTTCTATGTGGCTGGATTCTCCGCCGGCGGGATGCTCTATTTTGCCGACAGCCCGGGGGTTTCCCGTAGGCGTGGGGTTGCCCCACAATGGGAAACCCCATTGAGCAGCCGGTGTAACGGAGCATCCCGCCAGCGGGATGAAACAGAAATGTGGTGCGGTGGGGCGGAGAATCCAGTCTGTGGTCTTTCCCATGATTGGCTTGCTGTCCCGAATTTTCCTGATTCTCACAGAAGGGCTACTGGTGCAGTATTTTGGAGTTTGTAGCCTTTCCACTTCGAACAAACTTGGAAATCGGGATTCATAAGGTCTACCAGGACTAGCTGACACGAGAAATGAGGAACCTTTGAAACAGAAGAATCTGAGGTATGTGAAGAGCAATTTTTGCAACTGGGAAACATTTTTTTTGCAGCAATAGCTTTAGCAATTTGCCAACACACCAGGGCCTATTTCCTTTTATGTTGTGATCACTTTTCCCTAGATATCCTCTCGATCTCAGTCGACTTTTTCCCATTTTACATAGGGATTATCTTTTACAATCTGTATCAATCACCTTTTTAAAATTTGGGAGCTAGTTTTACAGCTGGATGCCCTTTCTGTCACAAGCCCTTCTGATTCTTCTGGGTGAAGACTGATACCGATACGCACAGGTTTTCTTGCACCAGTGGCTGGGTTCTTCATGGCCAACAAGTCCTCGGGCGTCATTCTCCGCCGGCGGGAGTCTCCGTTTTGTCGGCACCGGGGGGTTTCCCGACGGCTTGGGGCTGCCCCACAATGGGAAACCCCATTGACCGGCCGGTGTTACGGAGACTCCCGCCGGCCGGTCGGGGCAGAAATGTGGCGGGGCGGGTAGGAGAATTTCGCCCCTCGAGTGGGACTCAAACCAGAGCATTCCTACTCAGGGGCAGGTGTTCTACTCCCAGACTCCCGAGACTCCTTCTCCCGAAATGTTCTGCTATGCTTAATTCTCTTAACTGCTCGAGTTCATGTCCCCACAAATCCTACCAGTGCTTACTCTCTTGCCATTACACTTAAGGACTTGGAACACTTGGAATTATTTGTGGGGATTGTATATGGACCCCAAAATGTAGTGGTGATGTTGGGAATGGTATTAAACAGGAAATTAGAGATGTATGCAATAAAGGAACATCTGTAAGTTTGGGTGACTTTCATCTGCATATAGATTGGGAAACAAATTAGTAACAATACCATAGAGGAGGAATCCCTGGAGTGTGTATGGGATGGTTTTCTGGATCAATACATTGAAGAACTAACCAGAGAACTGGCCAATCTAGATTGGGTGCTGTGTAATGAGAAGAGAATAATTGGTAGTCCAGTTGTGCGAGGCCCCTTGGAGACGAGCAGCCATAATATGATAGAACTCTTCATTAAGATGGAGAGTGACGTAGTTGATTCTGAGACTAGGGTCCTGAATCTAAATAAGGGAAACTACGATGGTATGAGGAAGGAGTTGGCTATGATAGATTGAGAAACATTACTGAAAGGGATGAAGGTGGATAGGCAATGGAAAATATTCAAAGAGCGGATGAGTGAACATCAACAATTGTTTATTCCTGCCCGGCGCGAGCATAAAACCGTCAAATCAGTGCTTACAAGGGAAATTATAGATAGTATTAGATCCAAGGACGAGGGATACAAATTGGCCAGAAAATGTAGCAGACCTGAGAATTGGGGGCAGTTTAGAATTCAGAAAACGTGGACACAGGGATTGATGGAGAAGGGGAAAATTGAATTTGAGAGTAAACATGTATGGAACATAAAAACTGGCTGTAAAGTCTTCTATAGGTACGTGAAGAGAAAAAGATTGGTGAAGGCAATAGTCAGAAATGGGGGAATTGATAATGGGGGAGGAAGAAATGGCTGACCATTTAAATACATACTATGGTTCTGTCTTCACTAAGAAGGGCACAGATAATGTACCAGAAATGTTGGCAAACACAAGGTTTAGTGAGAGGGAGGAACTGAAAGAAATCAGGGAAATGGTGTTGAGGAAATTAGTGGGATTGAAGGCTGATAAATCCCGAAGGCCTGATAATCTACATCCCAGAGTACTTAAAGAAGTGGCCCTAGAAATAGTGGCAGTGGAATTCTCCATTGGCGGGATCCTCCAGTCTGCCGGCAGCCCACTCATACCGTGGGTTTCCCAGCGGTGTGGGTTGGCCACAATGGGGAACCTCATTGGCCGGCTTTGGGAACGGAGAATCCTGCTGCCTGCAGGGGCATGCCACACCGGAAAACGCGGCTGGCGGACCAGATAACCCTACCCCATGTGCATTGGTGGAATCGTCCAGTATTCTATAGACTCTGGAACAGGTCCTACAGATTGGAGGATAGCGAATGTAACCCCATTATTTAAAAAGGGAGATAGAGAGAAAACAAGAAATTATACACAAGTCTGATGTGAGTAGTGGGGAAACTGTTAGAGTCCATTATAAATGATTTAATAGCAGAGCACTTCAAAAGCAGTGCCAAGAAGGACAGAGTCAGCATGGATTTATGAAGGGGAAATCATGCTTGCCAAATCGATTGGAATTCTTTGGGATGTAACTGGTGGAATTGGCAAGGGGGACCCAGTGGATGTGGTTCATTTGGACTTTCTAAAAGCTTTTGACGAGGTCCCACATAAATGATTAGCGTGTAAAATTAAAGCTTGGGGAAAATGTATTGAGATGGATAGAAAACTGGTGGGTAGGCAGGAAATAAAGAGTTGGAATAAATGGATCTTTTACAAATGGCAGACAGTGACTAGTGGGATACCACAGGGTATCAGTGCTAGGACCCCAGATATTCACACTATATATTTATGATTTAGATGAGCGAACTAAATGTAATATCTCCAGATTGGCATATGACACAAAGCTGGGTGGGAGGGTGAGCTGTGAGGAGGATGCAGAGATGCTATGTGATTTAGGCAATTTGAGTGAGTGGGCAAATGCTTGGCAGATGCAGTATAATGTGGGTAAATGTGAAGTTATCCACTTTGGTATCAAAAACAGGAAAGCAAATTATTATCTAAATGGCTATTGATTGAGCGAGGGGAATGTGCAACGAGGCCTAGTATCCTCGTACACCAGTCACTGAAGGTAAGCAGGTACAGCAGGTGGTAAAGAAGATAAATGGTATGTTAACCTTCATTGCGTGAGGATTCGAGTCCAGGAGCAGGGATGTCTTGCTGCAATTATATAGCGCTTTTGTGAGACCACATCTGGAATATTTGTGCAGTTTGGTCTCCTTGGGCGGAATTCTCCGGTCCACCAGTCACGTGTTTCTCAATAGCGCACTGCTCGCTGGCAGCAGGACTATCTACTCGCGCCACTTGTCAATGGATTTCCCATTGAAGCTACCCCAAACCATTGGGAAACCCATGAATGGGGGTGTGCTGTCGGTGGGAAAAGAGGGTCGCCCATGGGCTGGGGGGAAGCAGGTGTCTCAGTGCCCATGGGTTCACCATGCCACCCCCTGCCTGTCTGTCCCACCAACCACCCATAACTCCAACTGACCACGGAAGCCTCTGACCATGCAGCTGAAGGCTATTGCTTATAGGGAACAGGCAATCGTTGTTAAGTGAGAACTTCACACCTCCCAAGTGTATCCCCGTGGATAGGTGCACCATGTAGCATGTGGGAGCTATTGCCTAACATCCCAATCAGACCGTGATGCCTGGACACTGTGGCTGAACACTGCAGGAAGCAACACCATGGATGCAAAGGCCAACATCCGAACACCAAGGGCTGGACCCTAGCACTGGGGACATTTCCACGTCCTGAGGGTGGGTGTGTGCACCAGTGAGGGGCCTAGCGGCCGGTACAGGTAATGTTACGTGTGGGTGTCTTGGGTACAGGGTGTGGGGTCCGGTGGCCAGTGGTCCCTGCTGTGGCTGGGGTTGTGTTGGCAGGGCATGTCGGATGGCGGAGGATGGGGGGGAGAGCAATGGGGGAATGGAGGATCCCGGAGTGGTAGACACCGCTGGCTGTCAGTCTCGCACACTCACCAATTCCTTACAGATATTACACGGCATGGATGATATATTGGACCCCCCCCGGAAGCTGCCCTTGCGGTGCAGCTGACAGGCCAGGCAACCAGACGCTGGAGAAGGTGGCAACAGCAGTGTTGACAGAGGCTCAAGGCAGCAGCCCATGTGCAAGGCCCCACCCCACACACCCGAGGACCCGGCTGTCCATCAGGCCAGGGAGGGACCCAGAGGAGGAGCACGGCGATGGGACAAGGAATACAGGCGTCGTTGGTTTATCGAATAGATGACGAACAGCATGTGCCGCAAGAGGCTCTGGCTTAACAAAGGGATGGTGCCATCAAGATCACCGCAGCCCTGAACGTCTATATCTCAGAATCATTCCAGGGCAAGAGTGGCGAATTGTGTGGCATCTCACAAGCTACAGCTCACAAGTGCATCCGTGAGATCACAGATGTCCTGTTTGCCCAGGTAGAAAACTATATAAACTTTGACATGGATCAGGCCCAACAAGATGCCCGGGCAGCAGGATTCTCTGCCGTCGATAGGATGCCTCAGGTCCAGGGGCTAATAGATGGCATGCATGTTGCCTTGCGCTTATTTGGCTGTGAAGGAGTGACCTACATCAACAGGAAGGGGTTCCACTCCATGAACGTCCAGCTCGTGTGCAACCACCTCCTGATGATCATGCAAGTGTATGCACGCTGCCCACAGAGCATGCAAGATACCTACATCCTGGGGCAGTCGAACACCCCTGCCTCTTCGAGGACCACCCCAGGTTGCCGGTTGGCTCTTGGAGGATAAAGGGTACCCACTGAGAACGTGGCTAATGATGCAGGTGCAGAGGCCGGTGACCGATGCGGAGACTCGAAACAACGAGGCCCATGAGGCCATCCGGGCTGTCACTGAGTGGTGCATTGGACTCCTCAAAATGCAGTTCCGATGCCTCGACCACTCTGGTTTGCTCTTCAGTACATCTCCCAGGGCGTCGCCCACTTTGTGGTGGTCTGTTGTGCCCTTCAAACCTGGCACAGTAGCGGAGCAACGTGCTGGAGGTGGAGGGGGAGGATTATTTTTTGAATAAATGTTTTGTATTGTAGGGGGAGGATTATGTGGTCACCTCCAAGGAGGAGGAGGACGAGGAGGCACCGGACCTGGAAGGGCTGGCAGACGAGCCCGAGGCGGACCCGCAGGACCAGTCGGAGGATGGAGAACTGGTGGCAGTGGCCTAGCAAGCCTGGAGGGCCAGGGAAGCCCTCATCGTCGTCCACTTCGCATAGGACGTGGCCTCATTCATCATCCCACTCCCTCTTCTCTCCCTCCACTTCCCTTCCTCCCCCTCCACTACCCCTCTTATCCCTTACCCCCTTCCCCTACAGAGCCTTCCGTGCTCTACCGCTACACCTAGGTGTATTCTTGAAAGGTGGAGAGGTAAAGGCAGCCTGCTGCCTACCACATCCCTTGTCCTTCGATGCCCCTGGTGGCATCCTCTGGAGGCGCTGGAGCCAGAGAGCCCTGGCCCACTTGCCGGCGGCACATGCCCCACCGTGCTACCACTTCGGATGGTCCAGCACCGTCGGTCGGATGGAGTTCCTGCAGGAGGATAGACATGTGATCATGGGAGGGGTGGGTCATTCTGTAATCATACAATCCATAGAATCCCTGTAGTGCAGAAGGAGGCCATTCGATCCATCAAGTTTGCACCAACCCTCCGAAGGTGCACGCTACCCATGCCCATTCCCCTGCTATATCCCTATACCACCACATAACCTTGTGGACAATATGGAACAATTTAGCATGGCCAACCCACCTAACCTTCACATCTTTGGGCTGTGGGAGGAAACCAGAGCACCCGGAAGAAACCCACGCAGATACGGGGTGAAAGTGCAAATTCCACACAGACAGTCACCTGAGACTGGAATTGAACCCGTGTCCCTGGCGCTGTGAGGCAACAGTGCTAACCATGGCAGGGGGGTGGTGCGGGCAAGGGGGTGCTAGGGAGCCGGTGCCAACCCAGCCACGTAGCCCGATGGAGGTCATTGCTCTACTTACGGCCGGTCCTCCTAGTGATGCTCCCCAAGCTGCCGGCTGCCACCACTTCCTCCCAGGTGGCAGTGGCTGCCCTATGGCTGACCCTATGAGCCCCTTGGGGGAACAGGTCATCCCATCCCATCTCAAGCACATCCAACAAACAGCCAGGTCGACATCCCCGAATCGTGGGACTGGTGTCCTTGGTGGCATGGCTGCAAACTCTGCAGGATCAGTTAAAGTGCTGCTCCCCCTTATTGGCAGGCAGCTGGTGAGCACGATCCTGACGAAGCAGCAGGCGAGGCCATCATTTGTGGCGTAAAGTCCATGGGGCCTTGTTACATGGTCCAATTAATGTTTGATACCAATGATGGACTTGCTATGCTGAGCATTGGGAAGCTTGTGGCAGTTCCAGCTCGCGACCACACTTGGGAACATTTTCATTAAATCGCGCCTTCTATGTTTTCAAGAAGGAATTAGATATGGCTTTTGGGGCTAAAGGGATAAATGGATATGGGGAAAGGGTGAACAGGTTATTAAGTTGGATGATCATAATGAATGGAGCAGCAGGCTTGAAGGGCCTAACGGCCTACTTCTGCTCCTACTTGCTATGTTTCTGTGTAAAATGGGCTTCTATGTGATAATGTCTATTTTATACCCACTTTGTTCCACAGCCTTCAATGGGATTTTGTCTTTGACCAAACTTGATGTATTTTCCTGTTCGATTATGGTCTGTGAAACGTTCTTGGTTATTTTGCGACGTTAACAGCACTATACAAACAAAGGTTGTCATTGTTTTATAGCATCACATACAGCATACCGTAGATCACAGCATGTAAGTCGACCTTTGAAGCTTTGAAATTCCATCCAAATATGGAGTTGATTTATATGCTGAGTGAAATATAAACTGCCAGTGAGAACTCAAATCCAGCTCACAGTCTCCTGGGCAGGCACAGGCTCCTGGCATCACCTGAGGCTGCAGGAAATGTTCCAATCCAGTTGATTTATAACTGGATGGGAAGATCCCGGAATGGAAACCATCTCCATCCTGCCAGCCGGCCAATGGGATTTCCCGTTGTGCGCAGCCCCAAGCCGTCAGGAAATCCCCAGGAGTGGGTGCATTGTCGGCGTAACAGAGAATCCCGACAGCAGAGAATCCAGCCCCGTAACATTTCGTTTTTAAAATAAAGTTTTGAGGAACAAAGTCACAGGACCGTGAATTAGTTTTAACAAGGACAAAACATTTATTAAACATGAAAAGTTTGATTATTGTACAATACTCCTTTCCTCCTCCCTTAGCTTAATAAATACACGCAGATGCAAAGATTATTTATTTATTTATAAATATAAATTTAAAGTAGCCAATTCTTTTTTTCCAATTAAGAGGCAATTTGGCATGGCCACCACACCTACCCTGCACATCTTTTTGTGTTGTGGGGGTGAGACACACGCAGACACAACTAGAATGTGCAAACTCCACACAGACAGTGACCCGGGGCTGGGATTGAACCCGGGTCCTCGGCGCTGTGAGGCAGCAATGCTAACCACTGTGCGTCCGTGCTGCCCCTGACACAGATTAAAAGAGTAACATAGATTACAAAGTACATTTTAAGTTACAGTGGTCTCATTAGCACTAAATATCCCTTTTAAGCACACAAGATGACTGTCGTCAAATACACTCTGAACCCAAGTTACTGTCTGTGGATTTCTCCTCAGATGATGCTCACATGAAAGTTTTCAATTTCCACTCCCAAAAACACATTTTAATATCTTCTCTCACAATAATACTTTCCCTTCGAAGTTTGCACTACGAATTCCAGTCCAGGTTTTACAAATGTCACTTGGAAACAAAGCTTCTGCATCACTTTTAAAAATGAATCTAGTCCAGGATTTTACACCACCCCCATGTTTAAATTTCCTTTATTTTAACTGCTTTTACACAACCTCCATGACTCAGCCTTCAAATTCCATAGTTATTTCAACTCACATTCCACAGGCTATCATTCTGACATCACAGCATTCTTCTCAGCGCTGTCTGTCTTTACTGAACAGTGCTCTGATCCAGTACCTTTAATTTCAGGCATCTTGGAAACTTCTCTTCATTTCTCTAGTTTCCTCAACTAGCTGCTCTTCAGAGCACTGTACTTGTTTTCTCAACCATTACTCTGTGGTATGGCTTTTGTTCTAGCAAAGCTGAGAGAGATGTTCCCTCTCTAGCCTTCTAACCAACTGCTTCTAGCAGAACTGTGAGAGTTGCCTTTTCTCTCACTACTTATCTTCAACTGCAATAAAATTAGCTAAACTAAAACACACACAAGCACCTTAGTCCAGCATGAATCTAACTATAGGTTTTACCCATACAAACAGAGGAACATGAAAATAAACACACTTAAAACTATACCTTATTTCTAATGTTTACCAATACAAATCTAATTCCCATAAAACTATCTTTGTTTTCCACTTTTATTTTGAGTTTTATTAATTTTTTGTTTTAGGTGGTCACCAATTTGAGAAGTGAAAATAAAATAACACTTGTAATTCAAATTAAATCAACATGTCACACTCTATTTAATGAAATAATTTTACAAGAATATTTTGAACCACAATTATAATGTTCTAAAAGCCAACAAATTCTTTGTCTTCGGCATCGACACAACAAGTTCATTGAATTCATTCTGAGTCACTCCGGCAATGGCATCATCATAATTCCCACTGAAGCCACCCCATGTTGCTGGGAAACCCACGGGCAGGGGAGCGCTGCCGGAGGGACCAGAGAATCCTTTTGCCAGAAAATGGCCAGAGAATTCCGACCTTGAAGTGAGGTGGTTCTCTACTGAAGTTATTTTACCTGCTTAGTTAAGATTCAGTGTCTATTCAGTGTTCCTATGAGTCCCTTAAATGGAAGGGTTTCTCCAGTCTCCCAGTCACATGTTTCTTGGCAGCGTTCACTAGCAGCAGGATTCTCTACTTCTGCCGGTTGTAAGTGGGATTTCCCATTGAAGTCACCCCTCTTAGCTGGCAGATCCACGAGCGGGGGTGCGCTGCCGGCAGCAGAAAGTAATTCCTACAGCCGGAGAATTCCGGCCATGTGTCAACTCTAGCTCAACTCTCTGAGTCAAAGTGTTGTCTGATCTTATTGAGACATATTAGGAATTGAGAGGTTTTGGCAGGGTGAAAGCTGAATGGACGTTTCCCATTCTGGGAGAGGTTAAAGCAAGGGGAACAGAGTTTAAAAATAAGAACAGGATTCTCCGGTTCACAAGCTGTGTTTTCCGATGCGGCGCGTTCCCACAGAAGGCCAATGGGGTTTCCCTTCGTGGCCAGCTCACACTGTCGGGAAATCCATGGGCGTAGGTGCGGTGCCGATGGACTGGAGAATCCTGCTGACAGAGAATTCCGTTGAAGGAGTCTCCCATTAAAGACAGAGAGAATTTCTTTCTCTCAGAGTATCGTGAGCCTTTGGACTCTCTTCCCCATAGAGCGGCAGACGCAGTGCCATTGAATATTTTTAAGGCAGAGGTAGATAGATTTTTTTTGACTAATGAGGGAGTCAAAGGTAATCAGGCGGGGGGGGGGGGGCGGTTAGGGTAGGCAAAATGTGGAGTTGAAGTCACAATCAGATCAGATCAGATCTTATTGAATGATGGAGTAGAATGGCGGTGTTAAATGGCCTACTCCTGCTCTTAATTCGAATGTGTGTATGTTTGTATTCTGCGAGCTTACACCTCACTCTTGTGCTTGAACACAAAAAACCTAGGCTGACGCAACAGAACAGTACCGAGGGAGAGCTGCACTCCTGGATGTGCTGTCTTTCAGGTGAGGCGTTAATGCCTGTCTCTTCTCACAGGTGGACATAAAAGATCAAAGAACAGCGATGCAATTATTCCCTGTGTCCGAGCCAATATTTATCCCTCAATCAACACCACAAAACAGATTTTCTGCTCGTTGCAGTTTGTGGGATTCTGCTGTGCACAAATTGGCTCCTGTGTTTCATACCTTGCAGAAGTGACTGCACTTCAACAGTCCTTCATTGGCTGAAAAGTCCTGTGAGATGTCCTGTGGTCAAAATGCAAGCAGTTCTTCTTCCATTTTTCTCCCTGCCAGTTCCCCCGTGATGTCATCAGTATGCCTCAACAAAAATATTTGAAAAATTAACCGAAGTAAAGGAAGGAAAACCGAACTAAAATTAATTGTGATTCATTGCAACCATTATATTTATAAACATGTATTAATAGACTCCTTAATTATGCAGTCATTCTGTAAACAGAACACACACCATAAATCCCAATAGTTATTTCAACATAGAAACTCACAACCACAGTACATGTGATGCGCCACACGACAGGGTAAAAATGCACTTGAATCCATATGTAGAATCAATGATAACGTACTGGCAAAAGGAGTATTGTTTTACTAGTTTGAGGGATAAAGTGTCATGTAGGTGGAATGAAATGACAAAGTGGTCAGGAGTGATGAAATTATGAAGTGTCCTGAAGTTATTGCCATAATGAAGGAACTAAGTTTAATTCAACAGTGATTAATGCTTTAGCCAAGAAAAATGCAGAATATATTTGCACTGTCACCACTGTGCTAAAGCGTTACATGGCACTGCAAAGTAATATGAACTTATTGGAGCTAGTTTAAAGGAAACAAAAGCATTTTTCTTCTGGAATGACCCACATAGCTGAGTGACTCCAGTTGCTAATAGTAAAATCAGTTCCAGTCAGGTGTACAGAAAGAGATAGTGACAGTGCCTCCTCAGACAATGGAAATAATCATGATGAATGGAAAGAAAATGGAAAGAAACTCCAAGAATAGAACTTGGAGGTTTGAATCATACACATCTTGCATATTAACTGTCTCATTTATCAAAATACAGGTGTGTAAAGAATGAAGACATACATGTTTGGCAATATGTGAGCTTGCAGTTAAGATGCTTTTGCATTTAGGATGTTTGGCAGTGTGTGCAAGGTTATGATGTGCCCTGAAGGCCTCTTTGTCTATCACTTAACCAGTTTCAAAACAAAAACGGAATCATTGATGTGCCAACATTTATAATGAATAGTTCACATAATTTTTGTCTCGTCTGCGGTTGAGTGAATTATTAATGGGTGGGACTGTTCACTGAGATGAAAAAAAGATTATTTATAAAGCTATAATTATCACGTTACAATTGTCTTATTTAAAATCTTTCAGCTAATCTGATACCCATTGCTGATGTAATCTGAGATGCCACAAAATCAAGTGTTGGGACAATTTTTAACGTCATCAGCTCGGTTCAGGGTGCATCTCTAGACAACATTTCAAGGGATATGCATGAACACGTAGCTACCTACATTAGTTAAAATTTTGTGTCTATAACATTGTATGTTAGTAAATTGTCATGAGCTTCAAAAGTTGCAGATTGGTCCAAATGAACCACAACACATCATAGATCAGTCATATTCGATTAACGTGTGGCAGGGAAAAATTAAAGTGCTTAAACTTGACTTGGGATTCAGCCACCATGACAGTTTTCCATTTAACCTTGCTTTCTCCGTCCATTCTGCCCAGGGATAATCCTGCCTCTCTACCATCTCACTTGCCAAACGTGCTCCCGCTTGCCTCTACGGACTCTCTTTCGCTGGCCTATTCTGAGTGATTCAGCTCTGACTTCACCACCTTCCTCCCTTCGAACTTCCACATCCCAGCCCCCCACTCTCCCTTGCCACCATAAAACAGATGGTGTTTGCTGATGATTTGCCAGCTCTGTGTGTCTGGGCTTCCATCCAGTACATTTTATTAGATTCCTTCGAGTTAATCACAAGCCAATTAACGCCTTTTGAAAGGGCTTAGTTAGGAATGGTCTTATGGCTCAGTGCAGACCGAGATAATTGTATGCTCTGTGAACCATGCTGGTTGCTGACCCCTGGTTCCTCCAGACTGTCAAACCAATGGAAGCAGCTAGTTAGATGTACATGGTACTTGTAGTTAGAAGAGCCATCTAGGATTTTTCGAGATTTATCTTGAGGATTGTAAAGAACTATGGGTGGGATTCTCCATTTCTGAGACTAAGGGCTGGACTCTCTGATTTTGAGACTAAGTGCCGACGCCGGCCTGGGAACCGTGGCATTTAACGACAGAACAAAACAGCGCAACTGCTTCACCGATTCAGCTACTATAAATGGGCTAGCATCATCGCCACGTGGAACACAATCAATTCCAGGCAAAGCGGTGCCGGATTAGCTGGGTCCGTGATTGCCGCCCATGAGACTCACATGCCGCAGCCGCATTTAAATGGTCCTTCCCCCCCACACACACCGTCCCAGTCAACAAGATGGCTGCAAGGAGAGCAGCGCCACGGTTCAGGGACGCTGAGCTGGAGACTCTCCTGGACACCGCGGAGGAGAGAAGGATCACCCTGTACCCCGGCCCGGGAAGAAGGCTGCCAGGCGCCGCTGTTTGCCATGCCTTAGCGCAGGTGGCAGAGGCGATCAGCGCCGTGGGCAACGTTGCCTGGACTGGCATACAGTGCAGGAAGAAACTCTATGATCTCCTCAGGGTGGCCAGGGTGAGTTGGCCGCTCCTTGCCCCTGGAACTAACCCCAACCCCCACATGTCCGTAACCCGGCTCCCCCACCCTTCCCCACATGCCAGCACCCATGGCAGCTGCCATGGCCGGGTGCCCTGGCAACTGAGGCCACCATCTACCCACCCCCTGGGCTGTGTATGCGTTGGACTGTTGTTGTCTGTTGTCTGTTTTCCCCCCAACCCAGGAGAAGGCCATACACAACCACCAGGAATGAGGGAAGACTGGAGGGGGACCGCCGGACCTGTGGCCCCACCTTGTGGCAGAGCAGAGGGCCCTGGACATGGTTGGCGGCTCGGAGGAAAGGAAGGTCACTGAGGTGGAGTTTGGCCGCAGGCAAGGAAGTGCAAGTGTGTTTGTGCTGGCAACTCAACAAATGAATATTAATGAGGGCCAAAGGTTGACTTGCAGTTTCCCATGACACATGTGTCAACCCCTCCCCCTCCAACACCACCCCTACCCCACCACCCTCCACCCCCATCCACACAAAGAACGAAGAACAAAGAACAGAGAAAAGTACAGCACAGGAACAGGATCTTCGGCCCTCCAAGCCTGCATCGACCATGCTGCCCATCTAAACTAAAATCTTCTACACTTCCGGGGTCTGTATCCCTCTATTCCCATCCTATTCATGTATTTGTCAAGATGCCCCTTAAACGTCACTATCGTCCCTGCTTCAGACAGGATCACCTCCACCACACCCCGACCCACGGTCTAATCATGCGTCTTGTCTTGTATCTTGCAGGACCTGCTGGAGATGGGGTGGGACCATCTGGTGTCCCTCACCACCAGCCAGTGCCACAGTCAGAGCCGTCCCCCGTGAGCCGAGCAGCAATGAGAGCAGCTCCGACACCAGCCCTCCGCCCGGCACTCAGGAGACTCCGGAGTTCAAGTCAGATGATGACAGTGAATTTCCATCACAACTGACTCCAACAACCTCCACCATCCCAGGGACACTCACCTCGGTTGAGCATTTTAGTGAAGAGTCTCCTGGGATATTATCTGGTGTGCACCACACAGCTGATCCAGTACAGCAGGTGGAGATAGGAGCACCGAGGGGCAGGCCGACCTCAGGAACTAGCTGCCGTCCAGGCGGGTTTCAGCTTCTGGAACGGACAGTCCCATCAATCATGGAGATACAGTCGCAGAGTCAGGGACTACATAAGGGGTTGTCAGTGAGCATCCAGCACCTGCGGTGCAGTTGGAGGAGTCCAACTGCGGCAGCAGCAGGAGGTGATGCCGAACACGCGTGCCACCCAGGCCAACAGCGCAGGGGTGGCGTCCGCGGTGGAAGCATTGGGGGTGATGGATTTGGCTAATGATCAGCATGTCCAAGGCCTGGGGCATTCTGTGCAGGTGCTGGTCAAGGCCCAGGCTCACAGGCTGCCATGTGTGAGAGCCACCTGTATATTGCAGTGGTGCTGCTAAGCATACCCCCGTGCCCAGCCAGGTCCAATAGGCTACATGGTGGCCAAGGTTGGTACTGCGGACTCTGCCCCCTCATGTTCCCCACCCCCATCCCGCACTCCTGGACCCAACGGTGGCCAGCACCATGGGGGCATGTGGCCTTGGCATCCATCCCTGCTGCCAGGGGTACTGTCGGCTAGCACTGCCCTCGACAGGGTATGCACCCTATGCATAGGAGCTATAGTAGGCGTTGCCCTGGGTGGGCCACTGGCGGGTGACGGCCGGGTGGGGTTGTGTGCGGCAGAGGGTGGGGTGCAGGGACGGAGAGGTGGGCGCACCCACACAGCCAATGTCACTCTGCTGAACCAGGGGCAAAGGTGGATTGTCAGTGGGGTGTGCAGCAATATGGCTGCCTTGCAGGCCACGGTAATGGCGATCTGTGCCTGAGCACCGCCCCAGTCCCATGTGGGGGTAATCCTGGCCACACGGCCTGTTCCCCCGTCACCACCCCACCCTCCCACGGCCCTGGCCCACAGTTGTTCCTCTTTGTGTCCTACCTCCTCTCTCCCTCATCAGCCACGATGCCGGTTTCACGACTTTTAAAAGCACAAATGAACCGTCGGGAATTCGGCCCATTGGAGGTGGGGAATCGAGAAGGTCCTGGAGAATACCAGGTCAGGCCCACTAATGATATGCAAACTGTGTTTACTGTACGTGTGTCCCGGTATGCATTGCGCCACTATCGAGGTGGCGGAGAATAGCGATTTGGCGTCAAATCGGTGCACGCCGCGATTTTGGAGTCGCAACCGATTCTCTGCCGAATTGCATTTCCCCATTCCGGCGTCGGCCAATGAAGAATCCCGCCCTATTTCTATTCCTCAAAAAGGTTGAATGGATTAATTTGTGGGGTTGAAAGCCAATGACGCTCAATTTCTGTGCAAAGGCAGTGCTGTTGTCACAACACTACTCCAAACCGGGAGGCTTAAGACCATCTCGAAGTCAACCTTTGGCCCTCATTAATATTCATTTGTTGAGTTGCCAGCACAAACACACTTGCACAGGCAACTTACCCATTGGGACAAAAGGTAACTTGTGTGGCTGAACCTGATAGCAATGACCAGTGCTATTCCCGAGGGCGAGGAGTCGGGAGGGGAGGTTCCGGTCAGAATATTAAGACCATAAGACATAGGAGCGGAAGTAAGGCCATTCGGCCCATCGAGTCCACTCCACCATTCCATCATGGCTGATTTCAACATCATTTACCCGCTCTCGCTCCATAGCCCAATATTGTTCAGTTGGGGTGCACACCTGCTTCACTGACTCCACAGCAATTTAGGTCGCAGTAGGTCACTGAAGAATCCTGAGCACAGTAGGCCTCGTTGCTACTGTGCTTATGGAAAACCTAGTTTCCCACATGATGCCCATCATTGATGTATGCAAGCAGCCTAAGACCCTGTATGGTTGATCACCAGGGACACCAAAAAAGTGAGCTCAACAAATTTGGTATCAGTCAAACTGAATTGGGACCCCGTGACGGGGTAAAAAGCAAGTCCCGAGCTCAAACTTGTCAGCAGCGGGACCTGCTCAGCAGTTGTACCACAGGTGGCCTCCTTATTGGTTGCCTGTAGGACTACCATCCATTTAAGAATGGTGGGTGGGATCTTGATTCTGCTGCTTCGATCACAGAGCTGGCACCTCTGAAGCCACAGCAGTGCCACTGGGAAGAAGATCATTGCTAATGAATGCTGGAGACCACAGGAGCAAGGCAGATAAGTAAAAAAATAAATAATTTTCATCGGGCTGGGGGGTAAGAGGGGGAAACTCTCCAGAGGGGCACTTGGTGCCGGGGCTGCTGCTTGCCCAGTTCGTGGCTCTTTCTTTGTTCCATTAAACCACCATGCTGGGCCATTGCAAGGCGACTGTCTCCATTTAGCTGATGGCCTCCCATATGGTGGGGGAATCGCCATGCCTTCAGGAAAATGCTGATGCCACCATAAAATGGCCCCTATTGGGACTGTCACTATGCAATCAGTCTATCCGCTACAAGTCCCATTGCCAGTATGCCTTAATGTTGCGGCAACATCAGGGAGCTGATCCAAGCTAACTCCCTGCAATTTACACCCCTCCCACCCCTGCCACTTCCTACCCTGTCTCCTCACGACTGGTGAAATCCTAACCACGGCAACTTAGTATAGTCCATCCAATTTGTCGTGTTGGGTGTTCTGATGCACAAATGATCCAACACGGCTGTAGATGGTACAACTCTGTTTTATTGTCTAATCAACGGTAACAACTAACTATTGGCTTGGGTACATGCTTCACCAGCTAACCTGTGGACCCAACCCTATCACTATCTTAGTGAGGCACTCAGCACATGGTCTATGTCTGAGTGGCACGCTGTGAGCTCTGTGCTCTGAGCTATCTCCTGGTAGAATGAGCGGGAACTGTGGTGTTCCCTGTTTTATAGTGCGTGTGCTCTCACTGGTGATTGGCTGCGATGTTATGTATGTGCTGGTTGGCCCAACTGCCTGTCCATCAGTGTGTGTGTGATTGCACCATGATATGCTGATGTGGATATCATGACACAATTGATTAAAAAACAGGGCTAAATTACATCAATTTTACCGCCAGATCAATGCTGTCGTATTTAGTTTAAAATATTAGGAGTTTGCAATTGAAACTTATTGAAGCTTTGCTGTGGCGAAGCAACTGACCCCAGTGCCTCCCCCCATGTCCCAGTTTGACTTGCAAGGAAGTGGGAAGAGAGCCCTAAAATCCCACTGGTATGATGGTTGTCCAAGGTTGTCTGTTTTTCAGTGCCAACTTGCTCTGCAGCAACCCGGCTTATTTCTCAGGCCCACTGGCACACCTTTGATTCCAGGGCTGATGATACTTATAGAAGCAGCTTGTTCAGAAGCAGACTGCCTCACCATGTCAGGAAATATGAGATGGGACAATCGGTTGCAAAACAATTAAGTAAACTTTAAATGAGGGAAGGTGGAAGTGTAGAAGGATTTGGGATTCTGGCTCACAAGGCATTAAAAGCAGCACCTTTTGCTTTCCTGGCTCATCGACAATATTCCAACCCCCCTCCCCACCTTGTCTCAGCCCCTCACTGCAACCCAAGACTCAATCCAAGACTCACACCTTTCCCCTTCAGACTTATACTGTAACCTGCCTTGTAAAGGGGTGATGCAGGGGCAAGAAATGGAGGAGGAAGGAATACCTTTTTTTATTCATTCATGGGATGTGGGCTTCGTTGGTGAGGCCAACATTCATTGTCCATTCCTATTTGCCCATGAGAAGGTGGTGGTGAGCTGCCCCCTTAAACCGCTGAGGTCCATCCGTGTAGGTACATCCAGAGTGCTGTTAGGGAGCGAGTTCCAGGAGTTTGGAACTCAGCAACAGTGAAGGAACGGTGATTCATTTACAAGTCAAGATGAATGGCCGAATGGCCTCCTTCTGCATTGTAGTGATTCTATAAGAAGGATAAAGAACTGTCCGTGGTGATCAATATATCAGTCACCGATCTGATGTATATGTGGCCAACACAATATCTGATATTACAGTTCCAGGCACTTGGACACAGTGATGATCTTGCCAATCACTGGTAATGCTGCCTCATATTGCTAAAACTGATTTGTTGAAGACAGTGCAACACCAATAGGTGCAACAAGACCTGTAGATGTCCCTGGAGCTCGCTGATCTCCGTGGATGTCTTCATTCACCTTGCATAGCAGTTGCTAAGAAAATCTTTTAAAAACTTTCTTAATATTAGGACTGAGCAAAAATGATTAGCATTACTCCCTTCCCACCATCCCATCCCCTCAAAATAATAATTATTTGCTTCAAAAAGTCCTATATACGAGAAACTAAGGGTGGAATTCTCTGATAATGGGGATACGTCCCCGCACCCGCGAGAAAACGGGCGCAAATCACTCTGGACTTTCCTGGAGAAAGTCCAGAGTGATTCTCTGTTTTGAAGGGGGCTTGCAGGGCCCCGGAGTAGTCCATGCAGATCCGGCTGCCGATACGGGCCCCTGCACCTCCGGCCGCGGGCCCACGCATGCGTGCGCCGGCCGCCTGTGGCGGCGGCCCCGCGCAACATGGCAGACCCACACTGCGGGCCGGCCCCCACAATATAGGCCCCCCCAGATCGCGCTCGCCTGCCGATTGATGGCCCCCGAAAGCAAATCTGGCCGTCCTGGAGGCCCCCCCGGTGACGGATCTCCCCGTGCCCCACCAGGGCGGCCGTAGACTGAGTCCACAGCCGCCATTCCGAGCTCCCGCCGTGGAACCATGAGTGAACCACGCCGGCGGGAACTCGCCCAGTTGTCAGTGGAGAATCGCCGCGTGAGCCTCTTTCAATGGCCTCCGACCGGCGCCGTGTCAACCGCGCGCGCAATTGGTGGAGATTCTCTGGTCCCCGGAGAATCGCAGGAAGGCATTGGACCCGATCGCGGGTCTGAAGCCCCATTCTCCGCTCCAGCGCCAAGCATGATCGCGGCGTGGAGGCTCGGAGGAACCCACCCTAAATTTTCAAGTTTTGTTATCGGTAAACTTTGAAATTGTGCCCCCTACGCCCAAGTCCACGTAATTCACAAGTCAAATAGAGCAGTGTTTCTACTGCCGATCTCTTGGAGACATCACTGTGTGCCTCCCTCCAGTGTGCAGAGTGACCATTCACCATTACTCTCTGCTTTGCGTCCCTTTTGCCATTTATCATGCCCATGCTGGCACTGCTCCTTCAATTTGACCAGCTTCAATCTTGCAAATGAATCACAACTCAAAATGGTCCCTGGCATGTATCTTCTGTTCTATTAAGAACTCTTAGGTGAAAAGTAATTCAGTGAAAGACAGAAGCCAAGTGCAAACTTTGCTCTGCGATTAATGCCCTTTTGTAAGGTTTTCATCTTATAAAACATCCTCTGAACAGATAATAATCAGCACATTGGTAAAAATCAGTTATCAGTTTTTCTATCAATGAGAACAAAACTTAGTAAGTGCATTAAACAACAAAACAAATGTGATAAGGTGCATCACGTGAAGAACGATATATGGGAAATCCCTAATACAAATATTTCAATCAGGATGAGATTTGTGACACTTAAATGTTATTGATTTCCTATTGTTATTGTATGAAAAACAACTCGAAAGGAAAGCTTTTGCAAAACTTGTAGCGTGACTGCGTAATCTGGTGTCTTTGATGGGCAGAGGTGTGCGTTTTTTGTGGGAATATGCTTTTCATTTGGTTTGCAATCCGAATATCTCTCGATACCAGTGTCCAAGCCACTAAACCTGAGACCTCAATCCACTATCATTGCAGAAAACCAGATTCAGAACCACGGTGAGGTGTCTGTAAAAGCTCCAAACCAGCTGAGTTTTGCATGGTTTGAGCAGGTGGTTTCCTCAAGCTCTCTGGCTAGCCACTTACTTGTATCTTACCGCTTGATTTAAAAAAAAACATAATTAGCAAGCAAAAAATACTTATTGCATCATCTCAGTATCACTGCCAAAACCCAGTCTGTGACAGAGGTGGCACTGAAAGCTTGCATTTGTTTTACATGAGAAGTAATTGAGACCAATAGAAAGCCTGCACAACAGCTTACTCAATAATCAATGTCAAAGCAGTTTGATGTTTATGGGTAAGACTTTTCTAAGAAACCAAATTGTTCTAGTTTTTGTCAGCATGATAATTTGGATCATCACCCAACCCCCTCACATGCAACACTCAATGCTTCCACTGCTCTCTTCTGAAGAACAGGGGCAGTGAGGACTAAAATAAAAGCAAAATATTGCGGATGCTGGAAACCTGGAATAGAGACAATAAATGCTGGGAAAATCCAACAGGCCTGGCAGCATCTGTGGAGAGAGAAAACATCTGAAGAAGAGTCATGTGGGCTGGGAACATTACCTCTGTTTCTCTCTACATAAAAGCTGCCACACCAGCTGAGTTTATCCAGCACTTTCTGTTTTTATTGCAGTGAATGCTCATCTCTAGGCATCTCACTATTGGGAAGGGGAATGGAAGAAATCCTTTCACTGTTTTCCCAGTTTTGCTTTTGGGTGGCCTGTCTCACCTGTATGGAAAGGATACTATATATTGACCAGATGATGTATTCATATATCTGATAGCTTGTACACATACTGAACTTTATAAGTAAATCATATGTTAAATTCTGTCCCACCATCCAGGACATCCAGCTTCCCCTCATATCAATCTTAGCTGTTCTGAATACTGTTTTGTTGGAGCAAAGTCTTTCATATTGCTTTGTTTCAGTACGCCTCAGTAAATAAGCAAGCAAGATAAACAAGATGAGGGTGATTTAAATGTTGCACAATAGTTTCAAACAGATGATAGAACATCAACCTGTTTTACATTTGTCCCAATTTTCTTGATTAATGGGGAGTTGTTTCCCCAGGCTGGTTTGTGATGTATTTTGAGTTTGTGCAATTGAATTTATATATTTTTGCAATTCATGAACAGAACACACAAATAAATAACAGTTGAATGACTCTAGTCTCACTCTTTCATCTGCTCATCTTTTCAAATGTGTCAGTTTAACACCTCAAAAGTTACCAAAGTTTGCAGTTCCTTCAGTGCAAATGTCAGAGTTTGCAGCACTGTAGCAACTCAGACAATGTTCAAAAAGGTAAATTATCGTACACTGTGATCATTGTTGAGCTCAGAAACATGCAAACAATTAACAATAGTGAGAATAAACCTAAAAGAGATTTAAAGGAGTTTCCTGTCTTCAGAGAACTGGAGGAGTTAATACGATGCTGAGGAACACCTTTGAAAAGAAACCAGATACGTATCTGGCTTGGAGTGACAGTGAAGGTCATAGGATTGAACATTGGCACAGAGAACCAAACATGATGGTCCCTGTGTTGCTTGGGTCATGGAGACTTAACTTTCCTAATATACTGCCCCCAAGACCATGGGCTCCTGTCTAATTAAGTAGCCTTTTGTGCAGTACTTATTAAAACGCTTTTTGGAAATCCAAGTATATTACTTCTACGGGTTTCCCTTTATCTAGCCTGCCCGTTACCACCTCAACGAATTCTAATAAACTTGCCAGGCATGATTTCCCTTTCACGAAGCTATGCTGACTGCTTGATTATTACTTATTTCCAAATACTCTCCTATTACATCCCTTACAATGGACTCCAACATTTTCTCAATATCATATCAAGCAAACTGGCCTATAATTACCTGTTTTTTGTCTCCCTTTTCGAATAAGGGATTACATTGGAAGTTTTCCAATCCTCTGGGTGTTATCCAGAATTTAAGGATCCTTGAAAGATTACGACCAGTGCACCCACCATCTCAGTAGCTACTTCATTTAATATCCTGGGATGCAACCCATCAGATCCAGGGGACTTATTTGACTTTAGCCCCATTAGTTTCCCTAGTACTTCTTCTCTAGTGATCACTATTGTCATACTTTTTCTCTAGCGATCGCTATTGTATTTATTTCATAACCCCTCTTTTGCCCCATGATTATTTAGTATCTTTGGAATGCCATTATGTCTTCTACAATGAAGATTGGCACAAAGGGCACAAAATAAAAATCTATGTGCAGTTTTGAATGCGTTTAGCGGGGTGTTACTCAGCGGCACCAGCGCCGAGAAACACCCTGCTATTCAATGGCACTTTGCGAGCCCAGCAGGAAAGACTCCTGTCATGAGGGAGCACAAGAAACCCAAAAGAGATGAAATTGGGAGCAAAGTAATGGATTGCCATCCATTTTTCCTCTTCCCTGTACCTATTGGTTCCCGAGGGCTTGTGAGCATTAGTGCAGACGCACAGGCTTCTTCATATCACTGCAGAGGCCAAAGAGCAAAACTATCCCCAGGGCACACTTTATCCTGGTTGGAAAAGTATAATGTGCAAATATTGAGCATGTCCAATGGTTACCGATCATTGCCACCTTCTGAATGATGTGTCTTCAATCTTGGTTAGCTTTTACTGGTACAGCATAATTTTATTCACTGCTCAAGTCAACAACTTACAATACAAAACATCAGGACACATTTCACCAAAATTGCTCATTTTTAGCTGGATGTTGGTTTCACAACTATCTGCAAGAAACTGTGCCAATTTAGAAGGCAGAAATGGCAAAAAATATATGGATAATGGGAAGTTGAGCAATTAATGTAACTCACTTCCCAACAACTCCTTAAGCTTGTCCAAAGTGTCAGGGTGCAAGGCAATGCTGCCCATGCACATGTAATAGTTTTAAAATCATTCTTAAACTTCTGTAATTTCCCAGGATCTGGCAAACTGCATGGGTATGGTTGTGAACACACCATTTTCATAAAAAATAATTTGAGCAAACAATGGCAAATGAATTTTAATGTAGTCACATATAGTGCAGCCATAAACAGGAAAGATATATGGCTGTCTATGATTGATGTCAACAATTCTATGGATGGTTTGAAAGATACTTATATAATGCAAATAAAGACCATAGAATATTGAATTCTGTAATCAAACAGTAGCGTACAAGTTAGAGGAAGTCATGATCACATCACTTGTTGCTTGGGTCAGACCACACCTTCAACACTCATTCACGTTGGGTTACTGAGGCAATGTGGTGCAAATGTCACAAAGCTGGTCCACAGAGTCAAAAGTCTGAATAATATGGAAAACTGGAGAAACATGGGCATTTCATCCTTGAGAGGATTGGCTTAATCTTGAGGTTCTCCATTTAGCAGAAATGGGCAGCAATGAAGGAAGTCCTGGACAACATGCAGATTTGGGCTGAAGGTTACAAATAACATTTGCCTTCGCAAGTACCAGCCAATGACAATTGCGAACAAAAGAGAGCCTAACCTCATCTCCTTGACTTTCAATGGCATTCCCATTACCTGTATTCCCGAACATCAACATCTTGTTGGGTCACCTGCCACTGAACAGGGCCGACCACATAAATGCTTTGGCCAGTTTTTAAAGATTCTTTCACAGGATAACTTCACTGGCTAGGCCAGGATTTATTGCCCATCCCTAATTGCCCTTGAGAAAGCAGTGGTGAGCTGCCTTTTGAACCGCTGCAGACCATGTGTTGTACGTGCACCCATGGTGCTGTTGGGAGGGAGTTTCAGGATTTTCACCCAGTGACAGTGACAATATAGTGCCAAGTCAAGATGATGTGCTGCTTCAAGCGGAATTTGCAGGTGTTGGTGTTCCTATGCAGCTGTTGCCCTTCAAGGTGGTAGAGGTCGTGGGTTTGGAAGGTGCTATCGATCGAAGGAGCCTTGGTGAGTTTCTGCAGTACATCTAGTAGATGGTCCACGCTGTTGACACTGTGCATCTGTCGATGTTGGAGGGTCTGGATGTTGAAGGTGGTGGAAGGAAAGACAATCAAGCTGGCTGCTTTGTCCCAGATGGTGTTGAGCTTCTTGAGTGTTGTTGGAGCTGCACTCATCCAGGCAAGTGGAGAGTATTCCATCATACTCCCAATTCCTGAGTAGAGCAGGTCAGAGGTCGGAAATTCTTTGGCGCACTCATGGAGTTTCACTGTCACCTACAAGGCAGAGGAGTATGATGGATTATTCACCAATTTCCTGGATGACCATCCAGGACAATGCAGTCTGCTCAATTGACATCCCATAAAATCACTTAAGCATGTACACCCTTCACTAATAACATGGCATGTACCATACTCAAGATGGATTTCAGCATGCTACCATGGCAAGATGGATACAGAACTGGCTAGGTCATAGAAGTCAGAGAGTAGCAATGGAAGGGTGCTTTTCTGATTGGAGGGCTGTGACTAATGGTGTTCCGCAGGGATCAGTGCTGGGACCTTTGCTGTTCGTAGCACATATAAATGATTTGGAGGAAAATATAACTGGTCTGATTAGTTATTTTCATCAAGGTTTCATCAACAGTGTCTTGCAACCCATAACCTTCAACAAATCTCAGGTCAAAATATGGAAACTTCCTAGATAACAATTGGGTGATCTAATGGATCGCTTGGTTATTTCTGAGTAAATGACTTCAGAACGTCTTTTCCTCTCTGTAACTATTTTGTGATCAAGTGTAGGAACATGTCCAGTGCTCGGTCTGAACAAAGAACAAAGAAAAGTACAGCACAGGAACAGGCCCTTCAGCCCTCCAAGCCTGTGCCGACCATGCTGCCCGTCTAAACTAAAATCTTCGACACTTCCTGGGTCTGTATCCCTCTATACCCATCATATTCATGTATTTGTCAAGATGCCGCTTAAATGTCACTATCATCCCTGCTTCCACCACCTCCTCCGGCAGTGAGTTCCAGGCACCCACTACCCTCTGTGTAAAAAACCTGCCTCGTACATCTCCTCTAAACCTTGCCCCTCGCACTTTCAACCTATGCCCCCTAGTAATTGATCCCTCTACCCTGGGAAAAAGCCTCTGACTATCCACTCTGTCTATGCCCCTCATAATTTTGTAGACCTCTATCAGGTCGCCCCTCAACCTTCGTCATTCCAGTGAGAACAAACCAAGTTTATTCAACCGCTCCTCATAGCTAATGTCCTCCATACCAGGCAACATCCTGGTAAATCTCTTCTGCACCCTCTCTAAAGCCTCCACATCCTTCTGGTAGTGTGGCGACCAGAATTGAACACTATACTCCAAGTGTGGCCGAACTAAAGTTCGATACAGCTGCAACATGACTTTCCAATTATTATACTCAATGCCCTGGACAATGAAGGCAAGCATGCCGTATGCCTTCTTGACTACCTTCTCCACCTGTGTTGCCCCTTTCAGTGACCTGTGGACCTGTACACCTAGATCTTTCTGACTGTCAATACTCTTGAGGGTTCTACCATTCACTGATATTCCCTACCTGCATTAGACCTTCCAAAATGCATTACCTCACATTTGTGCGGATTAAACTCCATCTGCCATCTCTCCGCCCAAGTCTCCAAACAATCTAAATCCTGCTGTATCCTCTGACAGTCCTCATAGCTATCCGCAATTCCACCAACCGTTGTGTCGTCTGCAAACTTATTAATCAGACCAGTTATATTTTCCTCCAAATCATTTATATGTACTACGAACAGCAAAGGTCCCAGCACTGATCCCTGCGGAACACCATTAGTCACAGCCCTCCAATCAGAAAAGCACCCTTCCATTGCTACTCTCTGGCTTCTATGACCTAGCCAGTTCTGTATCCATCTTGCCAGCTCACCCCTGATCCCGTGTGACTTCACCTTTTCTACCAGTCTGCCATGAGGGACCTTGTCAAAGGCCTTACTGAAGTCCATATAGACCACATCCACTGCCCTACCTGCATCAATCACCTTTGTGACCTCTTTGAAAAACTCTATCAAGTTAGTGAAACAAGACCTCCCCTTCACAAAACCATGCTGCCTCTCGCTAATACATCCATTTGCTTCCAAATGGAGTAGATCCTGTCTCGAAGAATTCTCTCCAGTAATTTCTTGACCACTGATGTAAGGCTCACCGGCCTGTAGTTCCCTGGATTATCCTTGCTACCCTTCTTAAACAGAGGAACAACATTGGCTATTCTCCAGTCCTCCGGGACATCACCTGAAGACAGTGAGGATCCAAAGATTTCTGTCAAGGTCTCAGCAATTTCCTCTCTAGCCTCCTTCAGTATTATGGGGTAGATCCCAACAGGCCCTGGGGATTTATCTACCTTAATATTTTTCAGGACGCCCAACACCTCGTCTTTTTGGATCTCAATCTGACCCAGGCTATCTACACACCGTTCTCCAGACTCAACATCCACCAATTCCTTCTCTTTGGTGAATACTGATGCAAAGTATTCATTTAGTACCTCGCCCATTTCCTCTGGCTCCACACATAGATTCCCTTGCCTATCCTTCAGTGGACCAACCTTTTCCCTGGCTACCGTCTTGCTTTTTATGTACGTGTAAAAAGCCTTGGGATTTTCCTTAACCCTATTTGCCAATGACTTTTCGTGACCCCTTTTAGCCCTCTTGACTCCTTGTTTAAGTTCCTTCCTACTTTCCTCATATTCCACACAGGCTTTGTCTGTTCCCAGCCTTCTAGCCCTGACAAATGCCTCATTTTTCTTTTTGACGAGGCCTACAATACCTCTCATTATCCAAGGTTCCCGAAAATTGCCGTATTTATCCTTCTTCCGCACAGGAACATGCCTGTCCTGAATTCCTTTCAACTGACATTTGAAAGCCTCCCACATTTCACATGTTGATTTACCCTCAAACATCCGCCCCCAATCTAGGTTCTTCAGTTCCCGCCTAATATTGTTATAATTAGCCTTCTACCAATTTAGCACATTCACCCTAGGACCACTCTTATGCTTGTCCACCAGCACTTTGAAACTTACTGAATTGTGGTCACTGTTCCCGAAATGCTCCCCTACTGAAACTTCTACCACCTGGCCTGGCTCATTCCCCAATACCAGGTCCAGTGCAGCCCCTTCCCTAGTTGGACTATCTACATATTGTTTTAAGAAGCCCTCCTGGATGCTCCTTACAAACTCTGCCCCGTCCAAGCCCCTAGCATTAAGTGAGTTCCGGTCAATATTGGGGAAGTTGAAGTCACCCATCACAATAACCCTGTTGCTTTCACTCCTTTCCAAAATCTGTCTACCTATCTGCTCCTCCATCTCCTGCAGGCTATTGAGAGGCCTGTAGTAAACCCCCAACATTGTGACTGCACCCTTCTTATTCCTGATCTCCACCCATATAGCCTCGCTGTCCTCTGAGGTGTCCTCCCGCAGTACAGCTGTGATATTCTCCCTAACCAGTAGCGCAATTCCGCTATCCCTTTTACATCCCCCTCTATCCCACCTGAAACATCTAAATCCTGGAACGTTTAGCTGCCAATCCTGTCCTACCCTCAACCAGGTCTCTGTAATGGCAACAACATCATAATTCCAAGTACTAATCCAAGCTCTAAATTCATCTACCTTACCGTAAGACTTCTTGCATTAAAACATATGCACTTCAGGCCGCCAGACCCGCTGTTTTCGACAACATCTCCCTGTCTGCTCTTCCTCAGAGCTATAGTGGCCCTATTCCCTAGTTCTCCCTCAATGCTCTCACCTTCTGACGTATTGCTCCGGTACCCACCCCCCTGCCATACCAGTGTAAACCCTCCCGTGTGACACTTGCAAACCTCGCGGCCAGGATATTTATGTCTCTCCAGTTTAGATGCAACCCGTCCTTTTTATACAGGTCACACCTGCCCCGGAAGAGCTCCCAGTGGTCCAGATAACGGAAACCCTCCCTCCTACACCAGCTGTTTAGCCACGTGTTTAACTGCTCTATCTTCCTATTTTTAACCTCACTGGCATGTGGCACAGGGAGTAATCCCGAGATTATAACCCGAGAGGTCCTGTCTTTTAACTTTCTGCCTAGCTCCCTGAACTCCTGCTGCAGGACCCCATGCCCCTTTCTGCTTATGTCGTTAGTACCAATATGTACAACGACCTCTGCCTGTTTGCCCTCCCTCTTCAGGATGCCCGCTACCCGTTCTGAGACATCCTGGACCCTGACACCAGGGAGGCAACATACCATCCTGGAGTCTCTTTCAGGTCCACAGAAGCGCCTATCTGTGACTATAGAGTGCCCGATGACTATTGCTCTTCTGCACTTTGATTCTCCCTGTTGAACATCACAGCCAGCCGGGGTGCCACTGCTCTGGCTGCTGCTGTTTTCCCCTGATAGGCTATCCCCCCCGACAGTATCCAAAGGGGTATACATGTTTGAGAGGGGGACAACCACAGGGGATTCCTGCACTGACTGCCTGCCCCTTCTGGTGGTCATCCATTCCTCTGCCGGCACCTTGGGTGTGACCACATTTATACAACTGCTATCTATGACGCTTTCCGCCACCTGCATGCTCCTAAGTGCATCCAACTGCTGCTCCAACCGAACTATGCGGTCTGTGAGGCGCTCCAGTTGGGTGCACTTTCTGCAGATGAAGCCACCCAGGACGCTGGAAGCCTCCCGGACCTGCCACAGCTCACAGTCAGAACACTGCACCCCTTTAATTGACATTGCGTTAATTAATTAGTAAATTAAATGTAAACATTTTAAAATAAAAGTTACTGTTAACTATATGTTTCCTAGCACTTGATTTCTACTATAAATGTGAAAGCTAATTACAGTACTCTCCGTGTTCTGGCTTAGATACCTTTCTAAATTATAATTAAGTAATTAATTAATTATGTTTAATTAGTTTAACTATGTTTAATTTTTTAATTTATTGCAGGTTCCCAACCAGCCAATCAGGTCACAGCTTTACTCTGATGTCACTTCAGTTTCCCCCCCCCCCACACAATCTGCTGTTGCCATGTTTATTTACCACAATTTATGTCCTGGTTGTGTTGAGGCTGAAATTGTGATCAATAGTATGAAGAGACTAAGACCTCACCCTGTATTTCATTTACCAAATAGATGGAGATACACTCATGGTAACTTCTAAAATTTTAAAAACTGGACAAAGGCCTTTCAAGATGGCTGAAGCCATGTCTGTCTGTGACCCTCAGATCAAAGGAGCTACAACTGAAGCATCAAAGTAACTTGAACCTCGTTATCTTTGAAGATACACTGACCATCGCCCTGTGGGCCACAGAGATCAAATTAAAACAGAAGTATAAAAAGGCCATTTGCATTTCATAACAAAGGCTGGTCAACCAGAGTCTGTCCGTATGCAAAGATGAAGGGCTTCATAACCTTCCTTTCAATTCTTAACGGTTGGGACATTTAACTATCACAGGTGAGGTGAGAGTGAAGTGACATGGACCTTTAGCTTGTGTAACCAGTAATATTGCCTTGCTGCACTGCAAAACTTCAGTATACAATTTTCCCATCTAACTAGCAGCATCAGAGAAATGGAGCCCTGCCCAGATTGAATACCTGGTCTCATTGATATTGTTACTACTGGGAATTCAATACCATCATCTATATGACTAATTCATCGCTGCATGCCGATCTCACCATGTGAAGTCAACACCACTAGAAAAATGAATTATGCACCATCAGGTTTAAGCACACTGACCTCCTGGAAAGATTATCTCATTGGACTTTGATTCAGGACTCTGGAACCCACTTTAAACAGTTTTTACTTCCTCTGCACTTTTCTTTTTCCCTCTTTTACTGTATGAATGCAAAGGGAGCAACATGGCCACCCCTTCCTGCATTTTCTGTGTCCGCAAATAAACTAATCCTTGAATTCATCCCATCTTGAGTTTGCTGTGGGGTTACTACTATAAATTGGATCACACCAAAACCGAGGGGTTGGGAAATTTGCCACCACTGAGAAAGGGCGAAGCAAATCAAAACACCTTTCTGTTTATAGACAGGTTGTGAGAGGAGAAATTAGTCATTTAAATTCGACCCCTCCTGTCTGTAACAATACTCGCATTGTCAGTGTATCAACGCAAACTGGCACCTAAATAGCTGAATGTATCAATTTCAAGTATGTTATGAGGTACATTCTCGAGTTCCTTAAGATTAGTATTCATATTTTTTGCAGTACAGGAGTGCTGATTTCATAAGAAGTGTAATTCTAATCTAATCCACATTTCTGATCCACATTTCACTATAAAATTACTGTCAATATATTTGACTGGATTCTAATTAATTGGACAGCCCTGGATTGTCCTCAAATGAAAGGCTCATCAGTTGACAAAATTCATGAACAACCGAGCATAAACCAGACTCTAATTCCTTTCCATGCTTAATGACACATGAAGCATTCACTTCTTTACATCCAACCGGTTGTGTGTGTGGTAGTCTGTGTAGAGGTATTACTGCACCTGGTAATGCTGGAACACCATTGGTAGATTTTGTATGTTTCCTATTGGTCAAGCTGTATGGTAGCTCCGCCCTGCAAGGCGGGGTGTAAGAGCCTGTGCTGCCCCCGCAGCCTTCTTTCTGTACCTGAGCTGCTGGGGGAAACATCTAGCTCATTAAAGCCTTCAGTTAGACTACAACCTCGCTTTAGTGGTCATTGATCGTGCATCAATTTAATAAGCTAGATTTAAAAGGATGGTGCTCCGAATCAAGCCGGAGTGTCTGCAACTCAGCCCTCACGCGGCGAACTCAGCGGCAACCTTCAAGCACTGGCTGGCGTGTTTTAAAGGATATCTCGGAACGGCCGAAAACACACCCATGGGAGAACAGAAATTGCAAGTCCTGCACTCGAGGGTGAGCCCGGAAATTTACACCCTCATCGAGGACGCGGACAACTTTGATGCAGCAATGGAGCTGCTAAAAGGACATTATATTCGCCCGGTAAACCAGGTCTGCACCCGACATCTGCTAGCAACGAGGCGACAAATCCCTGGGGAATCGCTGGAAGAATTCTACCGTGCGCTCCTGGTGTTGGGGAGAAACTGCAGCTGCCCGCAAGTTTTGGCGAGCGACCACACAGAACTCTTGATCCGGGAGGCTTTCGTGGCAGGTATGCTGTTCTCCTAAATCCACCAGCGATTGCTGGAAAAAGACACCCTGGGCCTCAAGGAGGCACGGGCCCTTGCAGGCTCCCTGGATGTGGTCTCCAGAAACACCCGCGCTTACGTTCCCGACCGCGCGGCAGCCCCCTGGGCAGCGTGGAACCCCTCCGCAGCCGACCCCGAGACATTCCCCCATCCCCCCACAAGCCTGTGCTGCAAGGCAGCCTGGCAATCCCGGGGGGCCCCGCTGCTACTTTTGCAGGCAGGCCAAGCACCCGCGCCAGCGCTGCCCGGCCCGCGCATCCACCTGCAAGGGATGTGGTAAAAAGGGCCACTTTGTGGTGGTATGCCAGGCCCGTGTGGTCACCGCGGACTCTGGCGGCAAATGCGGACCGCAACCACAAACCTCTCCACGGTCCCCGTGTGGCCAGCGGGCGCCGCCATCCTCCTCCAGGGCCAAGTGCGGCCCACGGGAGCCGCCATCTTGTCCCGTGTAGCACACAATGACTTACACAAGACGAGAAGTGATGAAGTCTATCGAGGCTTTATTAAGCAAGACTTGTTCCCCAGCAGCTCAGTTACAGAATGAGGCTGCGGGGAGAACTCGAGCTCTTATACTCCGCCTTCAGGGTGGAGCCAGAAGTCGGCAGATCCAACCAGGACCCGGGACCTGTCAGCCAATAGGCTCTCGGCTTCACAGGTACCATCTTACCCCTAATACATACCACCACATCCCGCGTACGCCACGTTCGATGGATGAGCGCCGCCATTTTGTGCACTTCCAGCCATGTGCGACCAATGGGAGCCGCCATCTTGGATAGACTCCCAGGACCCCAGCTCAGCTGACTGCACACTGCCCGAAGAGAACACTCAACTGCTGCGATTAGCCTCGGTGACCCTGGACCAGTCACGGCCTCGAACACTCTCAACTGCTGCAACAACAGTTCTAATCAACGGGCACGAGATGTCCTGCTTAATCGACTCTGGGAGCACGGAGAGCTGCATACATCCCGACACGGTAAGGTGCTGTTCTCTCCTCGTTCACCCCGTTAATCAAAAAATCGCCCTGGCCTCCGGTTCCCACTCAGTAGAGATAAAGGGGTTTTGTGTAGCAAACATCACAGTCCAGGGAAGGGAGTTTAAAAACTACCGGCTCTACATCCTTCCCCACCTCTGCGTGGCAACACTTCTAGGTTTAGACTTCCAGTGTAATCTCCAAAGTCTAACTTTCAAATTCGGCGGCCTTATGCCCCCCTCATGGTCGATCCACTTTCCCTGTTTGCGAACCACACCCCGGATTGCAAACCCGTCGCCACCAGGAGCAGACGGTACAGTGCCCAGGATCGGATCTTTATTAGGTCAGAGGTCCAAAGGCTACTGAGGGAAGGAGTCATTGAAGCTAGCAACAGTCCCTGGAGAGCTCAGGTAGTGGTGGTAAAGAACGGGGAGAAGCATAGGATGGTAATCGACTACAGTCAGACCATCAACAGGTTTATGCAGCTGGACGCGTGCCCTCTCCCCCGCATATCCGACCTGGTAAACAGGATCGCGCATTACAAGGTCTTCTCCACGGTGGATCTTAAGTCCGCCTACCACCAGCTCTCCATCCGCACTAGTGACCGCAAATACACTGCCTTCGAGGCAGTTGGGCGGCTCCATCACTTCTTAAGGGTTCCCTTCGGTGTCACCAACGGGGTCTCGGTCTTCCAGCGCGAGATGGACCAAATGGTTGACCGGTACGGTTTACGGGCAACATTCCGTATCTAGATAATGTCACCACCTGCGGCCACGACCAGCAGGACCACGACACCAACCTCCGAAAATTCCTCCAGACCGCAAAGATCCTTAACCTTACATATAACAAGGATAAATGCGTGTTTAGCACCGACCACTTAACCATCCTCGGCTACGTAGTGCAAAATGGAGTTAAAGGCCCCGACTCTGAACGCATGTGCCCCCTTATGGAGTTCCCCCTTACTCACTGCTCCAAGGCACTGAAGCGCTGCCTAGGGTTTTTCTCTTACTATGCCCAGTGGGTCCCCAACTATGCGGACAAGGCCCGTCCCCTGATCCAATCTACAGCTTTTCCCCTGTCGATAGAGGCCCGCCAGGCCTTCCGCCGCATCAAAGCAGACATTGCAAAGGCCACGATGCACGCCATCGACGAGTCCCTCCCCTTCCAGGTCGAGAGCGACGCGTCTGACGTAGCTCTCGTGGCCACCCTCAACCAAGCGGGCAGACCCATGGCCTTCTTCTCACGTACCCTCCATGCTTCCGAAATCCACCACTCCTCAGTCGAAAAGGAGGCCCAGGCCATAGTAGAAGCTGTGCGACATTGGAGGCATTACCTGACCAGCAGGAGATTCACTCTCCTCACTGACCAACGGTCGGTTGCTTTCATGTTCGAAAATGCGCAGCGGTGGAGGATTGAACTCTCCACCTACAACTATGAGATCTTGAATCGTCCCGGGAAGCTAAATGAGCCGCCTGATGCCCTGTCCCGCGGCACATGTGCCAACGCACAAGTGGACCGCCTCCGAGCCCTCCACGAGGACCTCTGCACCCGGGGCTCACTCGCTTTTTCCACTTTATCAAGACCCGCAAACTGCCCTACTCCATTGAGGAGGTCAGGACAGCCACCAGGGACTGCCAAATCTGCGCAGAGTGCAAACCGCACTTCTACCGGCCAGAGAAAGTGCACCTGATAAGGGCTTCCCATCCCTTTGAACGCCTCAGCATGGACTTCAAAGGCCCCCTCCCCTCCACCGACCACAACACGTACTAACGTGATTGACGAGTACTCCCGGTTCCCATTCGCCATCCCCTGCCCCGACATGACCGCAACCACTGTCATCAAGGCCCTCCATAGCATCTTTGCACTGTTCGGGTTCCCCACTTACATACACAGTGATAGGGGAGTCCTCCCTTATGAGCGACGAACTGCGTCAATTCCTGCTCAGCAAGGGCATCGCCTCGAACAGAACGATCAGTTACAACCCCCGGGGTAATGGACAGGTAGAGAGGGAGAACGGAACAGTCTGGAAGACCCTCCCACTGGCCCTACGGTCCAGGAATCTCCTAGTCTCCCGCTGGCAGGAAGTCATCCCAGATGCCCTCCACTCCATCCGGTCACTGCTTTGTACCACGACCAACCAAACACATCACGAACGTCTCCTTTTCTTCCCCAGGAAGTCCTCCTCTGGGATCTCGCTACGACCTGGCATGGAAGCTCCCGGACCCAGCCTGCTCCGAAAACACGTGCGGGCGCACAAGTCGTACCCGTTGGTTGAGAGGGTCCATCTTCTCCACGCTAACGCCCAATACGTGGCGTACCCCAACGGCCGACAAGATACAGTCTCCCTACGAGACCATGCGCCAACCGGATCCCCACGCACACCCCAGCCACCAGTCCCACCATCCCCACCACCGCAGCACCTTACAGGAGGATCGGTCCTTCCGCCGGCCCCGTCTAGGCCCCCCTCACCCACCGACGCACCCCACAGACGCTCCCTTCCCAGGTCAACCGTTTTCCCCACCAGCGCCGTCTAGGGGTGTTGAAGCTGCCACAGAGATCGAGGCCACGCTCCCGGAGTCACAGGCGCCCGAGCCTCCACCGGCGTCACTACCGACGCTTCGACGATCACAGAGGACGACCAGGGCCCCTGATTGACTGATTGCTTCATTTTAAAGTGTATAGTTAATTATGAATCTGTAAATAGTTACAAAACGCTGTACGGAGGTATTACGGTACCTCCATAACTATATTTCTATCTCGTTACCATGTTGTAATATCAAGCCACCACCCCCGCCGGACACTTTTCTAGCAGGGGATGAATGTGGTAGTCTGTGTAGAGGTATTACGGTACCTGGTAATGCTGGAACACCATTGGTAGACATTCTATGTTTCCTATTGGTCAAGCTGTATGGTAGCGCTGCCCTGCAAATCGGGGTATAAGAGCCTGTGCCGCCCCAGCAGCCTTCTTTCTGTACCTGAGCAGCTGGGGGAAACATCTAGCTTATTGAAGCCTTCAGTTGGACTACAACCTCGCTTTAGTGGTCATTGATCGTGCATCAATGTGCTTTCCATTGTTTTTGTAACTAAGGGCAGAATTCCAACACAGAATCAACAATCACAGAATAATACAGTGCAGAAGAGGCCCTTCGACCCATCGAGTCTGAACTGATGCATGAAAAATACGTGACCTGTCCACCTAATCCCTGCTGCCAGCACTTGGCCCATAGCCTTGAATGTTATGATGTGCCAAGTGCTCATCCAGGTACCTTTAAAGGATGTGAGGCAATCCGCCTCTACCACCCGCCCACACAGTACATTTAAGACTGTCACAAACTGTTGCGTAAAAAAGGTTTTTACCCCCTTAATCCTCCTGCCCCTCACTTGTATCCCCTCTTAACTGACCCTTCAACTAAGGGGAGCAGCTGCTCCCTAAGCACCTTGTCCATGCCCCTCACAATGTTGTACACCTCAATTAGGTCGCCCCTCAGTCTTCTCTGCTCCAGCGAAAACAACCCAAGCCTATCCAACCTCTCCTCATAACTTAGATGTTCCATCCCAGGCTACATCCTGGTGAATCGCCTCTTCACACCCACCAGTGTAATCACATCCTTCCTATAATGTGGCATACAGAATTGCACACAGTACTCCAGTTGTGGCCTCACCTAAGTTCTATACAACTCCGCTATGACTCCCCCTGCTTTTGTAATCTATGCCTCAATTGGTAAAGTGTCCCATCTGCTTTTTTAACCCTGTTAACCTGCCTGTGGTGAACCACTGTATTATGGGATGTAAGGTAGGACCTGCACTGCAGGATTGCCAGTAGCCCCTGCCGGCCACTAAGATCTGTATAAATATGCGTGACATTTCGCCAGCTGCAGCAGGAGGCCACGCATCTGACTGCAATAAAGCCACAGTTGTACCCAATCTGCGTCTTTGTGCAATTGATTGCGCATCAATTTATTGCAGTCAGATTTTTCGACAGAATGGATATCAGAATCAAACCCGATCGCCTGCAGCTGGATCTGCACTCGCCCGATGCCAGAAAAGACTTTACTCACTGGCTAGCCTGTTTTGAGGCCTACATCAACGCTGCGGACCCCGCGCTAACGGAGGCTCAGAAGATAAACGTCCTGTACTCCAGACTGAGCTCCAGCGTGTTCCCGTTGATCCAAGACGCCTCGAATTACACAAAAGCAATGGCACTCCATAAAGAACACTATGCTCAGAAGACGAACACACTCTTCGCCAGGCATGTACTCGCCACCCGCTCGCAACTACCTGGTGAGTCCATCGAAGACTTCTGGTGCACCATAATTCCACTCGTCCGGGACTGTGACTGTCACGCCGTTACGGCTGCTGAATACGCTGATCTCCTCATGCGCGATGCTTTTGTGATGGGGATTGCGCGGACCGCATACGAGAACGATTACTGGAAGGGCCCACGCTCAAATGAGCGGAGACAAAAACCTTGGCGCTCTCCATGACGGTCGCATCCCGTAATATACAGTTTTACCCCTCCCGCCGCGCTGCCCACCCTTCCTACCCCTCCTGGACCTCACTGACGACCTCCTCACCTGGGGTCCTGCCTTCCCAATACGCCTGCTCCGGTCCGCACACCCCGGGGATTCCTGCTGCTACTTTTGCGGTCAGCAGAAGCACCTCCGCCAACACTGCCCGGCCCGCACTGCCGTTTGTAAATCCTGCAGTAAGAAGGGTCACTTCGTGGCTGTGTACCAGCCCCGCGCAGTCGCTGAGATCGCGCCCGCTATCGCCCCCTCCCCCATGCCAAATGCACACTGGGAGCCGCCATCTTCTCTTCCGGGGGCCATGTGCGACCAATGGGCACCGCCACCTTGTCCCCCTTCGGCCACGTGCGCCCCATGGGTGCCGCAATCTTGTCCCGACCCCGCAATGTGCGCACCATGGGAGCCGCCATTTTGTTCCCCACAGGGCCTCCGGACATCCCGAGATCGGAACCGCACATGCTCGGCATCCGAAGCATCCGACGACTACCCGCAGCTCGCTTCGATGACGTTGGACCAATCTCGCCCGCACAACCTGGCCCCTGCGTCGACGACGGTGAAAATCAACGGCCACGTGACCTGCTGGACTCCAGGAGCACCGAAAGCTTTGTACACCCAGATACGGTAAGGCGCTGCTCCCTCGCGGTCCATCCTGCCAATCAAAGGATCTCCCTAGCCTCCGGATCCCACTCCGTCCTGGTCCGAGGCTTCTGTACAGTCACCCTCACTGTCCAGGGCATAGAATTTAGTAACTTCCGCCTCTATGTCCTTCCTAATCTCTGCGCTGCACTCTTGTTGGGCCTGGACTTCCAGTGCAATCTCCAGAGCCTCACCCTCAAATTCGGCGGGCCCCTACCCCCCCCTTACCGTTTGCGGCCTCGCGACCCTCAAGGTCGACCCCCCCCTCTCTCTTTGCCAATCTAACAGTGGATTGCAAGCCCGTCACCACCAGGAGCAGACGGTACAGCACCCAGGACAAGACCTTCATCACGTCCGAAGTCCAGCGGCTGCTTAAGGAGGGTATTATATAGGCCAGCAACAGCCCCTGTAGAGCCCAAGTGGTAGTGGTTAAAACTGGGGAGAAACACAGGATGGTCGTGGACTACAGCCAGACCATCAATCGGTACACGCAGCTCGACGCGTACCCCCTCCCACGCATTTCTGATATGGTCAATCAGATTGCACAGTACCGGATCTTCTCAACAATTGACCTGAAATCCGCCTACCACCAGCTCCCCATCCGGAAGTCGGACCATCCATACACTGCCTTTGAGGCGGACGGTCAGCTCCATCACTTCCTTCGGGTCCCTTTCGGCGTCACAAACGGGGTCTCGGTCTTCCAAAGGGAAATGGACCGAATGGCCGACCAGTACGGTTTGCGGGCCACCTTTCCGTACTTAGATAATGCCGCCATCTGCGGCCATGACCAGCAGGACCACGATGTCAACCTCGATAAATTCCTCCGCACTGCCACTCTTCTCAACCTGACCTATAACAAAGAGAAGTGTGTGTTCAGCACGACCCGGTTAGCCATTCTCAGCGATGTAGTCTAAAACGGACTTCTCGGGCCCGACCCCGACCGCATGCGCCCCCTCATGGAGCTCCCCCTCCCCCACTGCCCCCAGGCCCTCAAACGCTACCTGGGGTTCTTTTCCTACTACGCTCAGTGGGTCCCAAACTATGCGGACAAGGCCCGCCCACTCATTCAGTCCACCCAAATCCCTCTCGCGGCCGAGGCACAAAACACTTTCGCCCGCATCAGAGCAGACATCGCCAAGGCCGGGATGCACACAGTGGACGAGTCACTGCCTTTCCAATAGAAAGTAATGCTTCAGACGTCGCCCTTGCCGCCACTCTAAACCAAGCAGGCAGACCCGTGGCATTCTTTTACCGCACCCTTCACGCCTCTGAAATTCGACACTCATCCGTCGAAAAGGAGGCCCAAGCTATCGTTGAAGCTGTGCGGCATTGGAGGCATTACCTGGCCGGTAAGAGATTCACTCGCTTCACTGACCAACAGTCGGTAGCCTTCATGTTCAATAACACACAGCGGGGCAAGATCAAAAATGATAAAATCTTGCGGTGGAGAATCGAGCTCTCCACTTATAATTACGAGATTTTGTATCGCCCCGGTAAACTCAATGATCCCCCTTTCGCCCACTCCCGAGGTATATGTGCCAGCGCACAAGTAGACCAACTCCGGGCCCTACACGACAGCCTTTGTCACCCGGGGGGTCACTCGATTGTACAATCTGTTCAAAGCTCGCAATCTGCTCTCCGTCGAGGAAGTAAGGACAGTCACCAGTGACTGCCGGGTCTGTGCAGTGTGCAAGCCGCACTTCTACCGGTCGGACCGTGCGAGCCTGGTGAAGGCTTCCCGCCCCTTTAAACGCCTCAGCGTGGCTTTCAAAGGGCCCCTCCCCTCCACCGACCGTAACACGTACATTCTCAGTGTGGTCGATGAGTACTCCAGATTCCCCTTCGCCATCCCATGCCCCGATATGACGACTGCCACCGTCATCAAGGCCCTCAACACCATCTTCGCTCTGTTCGGTTTCCCCGCCTACATCCACAGTGACAGGGGATCCTCATTCATGAGCGATGAGCTGCGCCAGTTCCTGCTCAGCAGGGGTATCGCTTCCAGCAGGACGACCAGCTACAACCCCCGGGGAAACGGGCAAGTAGAACGGGAGAATGGGACGGTCTGGAGGGCCGTCCAGCTGACCCTATGGTCCAGGAACCTCCCAGCCTCTTGCTGGCAGGAGGTCTTCCCTGACGCTCTACACTCCATCCGGTCACTATTGTACACCGCCACTAATAACACGCCCCATGAACGTGTTTTTACCTTCCCCAGGAAGTCCACATCCGGGGTGTCGCTCCCGACTTGGCTCGCAGATCCAGGACCCCTTGGTGGACAGGGTTCACCTGCTCCATGCCAACCCTCAATATGCCTACGTGGAGTTCCCCGACGGCCGCCAAGATACTGTCTCACTCAGGGACCTGGCACCGTCAGGTTCCACCCCAACACACTCCCCCACCCATGCGCCCCCCCCTCCCACCGCGCCGCCAACATCGACCCCACCAGACCAACCCCTCCCCCCCTTACCGTACAAGAGGACGAAGAGGACTTCTGCACGCTCCCGGAGTTCCCCGATGACTGGCCAGCATCAGCACCGCCACCACCGCCATCAGTGTCACCGCCAGCACCGACTTTGCCGCCACCGTTACGCCGCTCCCAACGAAGCACCGGATCGGCTGAACCTTTGACGGACTCCGGACCGTCAACATGCACATTTTTTTTTTGTTCCTTGTTTTCCCCATTCTTAACACTGTACATAATTGCACTATTTGTATATAGTTTCACATCACCCCCGCCGGACTCATTTTTAACGTGGTGAATGTGGTGAACCACTGTATTATGGGATGTAAAGTAGGACCTGCACTACAGGTTCGCCGGTAGCCCCTGCCGGCTGGCTCCGCCCACTAAGATCTGCATAAATATGCGTGACCTCCATTGCCCTGCCATTTCGCCAGCTGCAGCAGGAGGCCATGCATCTGACTGCAATAAAGCCACAGTTGTACCCAATCTGCGTCTTTGTGCATTTGATTGCGCATCACTGCCCAATTGCCTTCAGAGATCTCTGGACAAACACTCCAAGGTCACTTTGTTCCTCCGAAGTTCCCAGTGTCAGGTGATTCCTAGACTACTTCCTTGTCACATTACTCCTTCCAAAGTGTATCACTTCACACTTGTCCGGGTTAAATTCCATCTACCACTTTCCTGCCCATTTGACCAACCAGTCTATATCTGAGGACAGCTGCCTACCCCGTGGGCTGCGTGTGTCGGACTGTCTAACACTGTTTCCCCCTCCAGGAGAAGGCCGTGCATAACCAACGGGAATGGGATAAAACTGGAGGGATGCCACCAGACATGTGGCACCTCACCCAGGCTGAGCACAGGGCCCTGGAAATGGACATGGCCAAGAGAAAAGGGAGATCACCGGGGTGGAGATGGACTGTGGGTGAGGAAGTGAGACCCTGCTGAATAGCGGCTCCCCATGACATGTGTCAACCCCCAACACAAATACCACCCCCACATCACCCTCATGCCTACCCGACCCTCACCCTCACCATTACCTTCACCATCATCCCCCACCCTCACCCCCATGCTCGCCCTCACCCCCACCCTCACCCCCACCACCCCTACTCCGCCCTGGCCTGCGGTCTAATCATGCATCTTGCCCTGTGTCTCACAGGATCAGCTGATCTTGGGGTGTGTCACCTGGTGTCCCCCCACCACCAGCCATTGCCACAGCTGGAGCCCTGGGTGCTGAGCAGTAATGAGGAGAGCGAGCCATGGACTTGAGACCCAAGACACCCTGGAGCTCGAGTCCGGGCATGACACGGATTTCCTGTCACAGCTGTCTCCAGCACCCTCCACCATTCCAGAGACACTCACCTCGGCTGGGCACTTTAGTGAAGTGTCTCCTGAGACACAGCTGACACGGTACAGCTGGTGGGGCCAGGAACTCCCGAAGGGGTGGACGGTGAGGGACCGCAGGTCCGGCAGTATCCCACCAGTTTTCTCCTGCTCCCAGCAGTTATGCACGGCCTTCTCCTGCAGGGGGGGGGGGGGGGGGGGGGGGAGGCTAAGGGTGCCAGCAAGTGGTGCAGGGTAGGGGTTCGGCGATCCTTCTGGTGGGGGGATGGGGTGGGCAAGAGCTTCTGGAATGGACAGTCGCATCAATTGTGGAGATGCAGTCGCAGAGCCAGGGACTACATGAGGGGTAGTCGATGAGCATCCAGCACCTGCAGGTGCAGTTGGAAGAGTCTAACCGTGTGCAGGAGCAGGAGGTGTGCCGACCGTGCTTGCCACCCAGCCAACACTGCACAGGTGGCGTCCGCAGTGGAGGCACTGGGGGCGAGGGTTGCAGCTATGGATCAGCATGTCCAAGGTCTGGGGCATTCTGTGCAGGCACAGGCCTAGGTCCAGGACAGGGTTGCCCTCTCACAGGCAGCCATGTGGGAGAGCCACCTGGAAATTGCAGCAGCGCTGAGAACATCAGCAGCATTGCCCAGGTGCTGGCCGACATGGCGCAGGCCTAGAGGGAGGTGGCCCAGTCCCACGGGGGGTGGCACAGTCGCTGGCTGATGTGGTACAGATCCAGAAGGTGGTGGCACAGTCAATGGGTGATGTGGTGCAGTCCCAGGCGGTAATGGTCTGCTCCCTGTGCTCCATGGTCGGGGGGAAACAGACCCAGGTCAAGACCAGAGCGGGCCTCCAGGACTGGCTGCGCCACGTGGCGGGGAGCATCAGGGGTTAGCTCTGCTTGCACCCGCATCCCATGGATTAGCTCAGGGGCTATTGGGCACTCCAAGTGAGGAGGAGGAGATGATGGGGCCTGTGCTGGTGACTCCTGCAGGGGGGGTGTCGGTACACCGCAGCACCTTGGACTCCCCCCCCTCCCTCCTATCCCTGGCACATCTGGTGGGCATAAAACGGCAGCACCACGCCACCTGGGACAAGGCGAGCAGCAGTCGGGCCCATGGTAGCCCCAGAAGATGGCCACCAACTGGGAATCAGGTTAAAGGGCACGAATCGCAGCAGGTCACCTCCACTCCTGTTGTATCGTCTGGGGAACCACCTAGATATAGCATTCGGGCCCGTAAGGCCAGAACGTTTGACACCAGTTAAGTTGATACGGGTGTAGGGCACGGCTTAATTATAGAGGCTAGGGCACTTATCTGTAAATAGTTGTGCACATTAAACATCTGTTAGCACTGTTACAATCTGCCTCGGTGCTCTGTCAGATAGGTGTGGGGGATGGACTGGTCTGGGCCGGTCAGAGAGCGTGTGCAATGGGAGGGGGAGGGGGGGGGGGCAATGAACAGATGTTGTGGGTGGGCTGGGCTCCACCCCTCCCCCCGCCTCCACACCGTCCTCACCACTGTCACCCCAGGGATCCGATTGGACCGTGTGATGGAATGGTCAGCTCGCACAGAAGGCATCACCTAGATGGATGGTGGAATGTGCTACCATGGGCAGGAGCCAGACGATGTTAAACGATGCACCAGATCTCATCGTAAAGTGGGTTGTCATCATCCTAAATCCCATGGACTAGACCCGATGTTACTATCAACCCAGGGCCCGCACCTTGTAGTGCGGCAGGTGTGTATCACGGAGGGGATGCAGGCGGGGGAGTGGCCGAGGTAGGGGTGTGGGGGTGGGGTGTGGTGTCCATGCCCCTGGCCAGTTTCCACCCCTCCCCCACAATCAGTGAACCTGGAGGTGATCAGAGCATCGCGTGTGCGTTAGCCTTGTTGCTCACATCGTGCAACCTCCAGTGCCTGCCTGGGCCGCCTGTCCTGCCCATCTTCCTCATCAGGCGAGAGGCCTGGCATTCATCCTCCTGCTCCAGCACGTCACCTCTCTTCTGCGCGAAGTAGTGGAGAACACAGCAGGCCGCCACGATGCAGGCGACATTCTCAGCGTCATATTGGAGAGCCCTTCAAGGGCAGTCCAGGAACCTGAACCGCATCTTCAAGAAGTCGAAGCAACGCATGATCACGCCCCTGGTTGCGGTATGGGCTTCATGGTAGCGGGTCTCCACATAGGTCTGTGGCCTCTAGATAGGCATCATCAGCCACGACTGCAGTGGATAACCCCTGGCACCCAGGATCCCCCTTCCCAGCCAGAGGAGGTAGGGGGGACCCATGAGGGCTCAATTCGGTGTTGACTGGGCCCCTTGATGCCCTGTCGACAGGTGGCGATCCTTTGGGCGGTGAGGGGTGTGCTGAAGGGAGGGGTGCGGGATTGGGAGCTGGGGTGATAGGGGTGTGGGGGTGGATGCACCCATACGGCCGGTGTCTGCATAATAAGGGGCCAACATGGGTGGTCAGTGAGGTGAGCAGCAAGATGGCTGCCTTGCAGACCATAGCATTGGCGGTCCATGCCTGGGCACCGCCCAAGTCCAGTGGGAGGTCAACATGGCCACTTAGATCATTCGCCCCCACCCCAGCCAGCCAGTCCAGTGTCCGGCCCGGAAGCTGTCTTTCTGTGTCCCATCTCCTCTCTTTCCCTCATCAGTCACGACGCACAAGTGAAACATGCCATCAGGAATTCGGCCCATCGGACGCGGAGAATCACAGAGACCCCGGAGAATACCAGGTCAGGCCCGCTAATGATATGTAATTGGTGTTTACTGTACGCGCGTTCCGGAACATGTTGGCGCCACTGTCGAGGCGACAGAGAATTGTGACCTGGCATCAAAATTGGCGTCCGCCGCAATTTCGGCTTTAGAGCCGATTGTCCGCCAATCACGTTTCCCGATTTCAGTGTCGTCCAACGGAGAATCCCACCCTGATTCTCTCCTTCAGAATTTACCCCAATAGTTTCCCTACTACTGACGTGAGACTCAGCGGTCTGCAGTTCCCTAGCTTATCTCTACAACCGTTCTTAAAAAGTGGGACCACATTAGCTGTTCCCCAGTCCTCTGACACCTCCCCGATGCTAGAGAAGAATTAAAAATTTGGACCAGAGCCCCTGTAATCTCCTCCCTCACTGCCCACAGCATCCTGGGACACAATTCATCTGGACCTGGAAATTTGTCCACTTTCAGCCTGCCAACACCTCCAATACCAATACCAGCTTACCCGATCAGGCGCCAGAATGTGTCGACTAGGGGCTTTTCACAGTAACTTCACACTTGTTACAATAAAAGGTTGTTATTATTATTATTACCTTGGGTGAAAATCTCCGTAATCGGTGCGATGTCCGCCGACCGGCGCCAAAAACGGCGCAAATCAGTCCGGCATCGTGCCGCCCCAAAGGTGCGGAATCCTGCGCACCTTGCGCGGCCGAGCCCTAACCTTGAGGAGCTAGGCCCGTGACGGACTGATTTCCGCACCGCCAGCTGGCGGGGCACCAAAGGCCTTTCCCGCCAGCTGGCGGGGTGGAAATCAGTCCGGCCTTTGGTGCCCCGCCAGCTGGCGCGGAAATGACATTGCCGGGCGGCGCATGCGCGGGAGCGTTAGCGGCCGCACACGGCATCCCCGCGCATGCGCAGTGGAGGGGGTCTCTTCCGCCTCCGCCATAGTGGAGACCATGGCGAAGGCGGAAGGAAAAGAGTGCCCCCACGGCACAGGCCTGCCCGCGGATCGGTGGGCCCCGATTGCGGGCCAGGCCACCGTGGGGGCACCCCCCGGGGCCTGATCGCCCCGCGCCGCCCCCCAGGACCCCGGAGCCCGCCCGCGCCGCCTTGTCCCAACGGTAAGAGAGGTAGTTTAATCCACGCCGGCGGGACAGGCATTCTAGCAGCGGGACTTCGGCCAGAGAATCGCCGGGGGGGGCACCAACCGGCGCGGCGCGATTCCCGCCCCCGTCGAATCTCCGGTGCCGGAGAATTCGGCAACCGGTGGGGGCGGGATTCATGCCAGCCCCCGGCGATTCTCCGACCCGGCGGGAGAATCTCGCCCCTTGTCACTACCATGACAATTTGCTCAAGAAGTTCACAGTCTCTCTCTCAGGTCCACATCTGCCTCCTCATTATCTTGGGTGAAGACAGATGTGAAGTCTTTGTTCAACACCCTACCAATGCCTTCTGGTTCCACCCACAGACCGCCCCTTGCACCCTAATGGGCCCTGCTCTTTCCCTGGTTATTCTCTTCCCATTGATATATTTTTTGAAGATCTTGAGATTTTCCTTACTTTCACCTGCCAGAGCTTTCTCATATCCCCTCTTTCCTTCCTTAAGCTCCATCCTGCACTTTCTGTACTCCATTAATGCCTCTGTTGATTTGCTTCCCTTGTATATGCTAAATACTCTCTATTTCTTTGCATCATCAGGAAATGTGATTGGGCGGAGAATAGGTTCCAAATTGTAATTCTCCGTCACAATGACAGCGACGTCAATGCAGTCCAGAACACAAGTACAGTAAGCACTATTTGCATATCATTTGGGACCTGACCCGGTATTCACCGGGGCCTCCGCAATGCTCCGCCTCCGATGGGCCGAGTTCCCAATGGCGCGGTTCACTTGTGCTTGTGAAACCGGCGTCGTGGCGACTGAGGGAGAGAGAGGGGGTACGGAAAGTGTCCAACATCGCCATAGCTGGCTGACAGTTGTGTCACGAGCCGGGAGGAGGCTTACGCCAGGGCCGAGGGGAGTAGCGGGGGGTGACCAGGAGGTGGACTGTGGGGTCGGGGTGGATGGGCACGGAACACCATTGCCTCTGGCACCTGGGCAGTATTAACCTGACTCCTCTGCAATGCCAACTTGGGTGCCAGGTTGGCACTATCCATGTGCCATGGTGCCAGGATGGCACTGCCCGGTTACTGGGGCGCTGCCCTACCATGTCCTCGACCACCTGGGGGCCCCAATGGTCTCTTAGCCCCCAGTATGGCCATCACATCAGGTTTCCATTTTTAGAAACCGGTGATTGGTGCTGGCCTCACGCTGCACAACTGGGGCCAGCATCCCGAGAACCGGGAGACTCCGGCCATGAGTGGGCTGTGCATATTCAAATGAGTTTTATTTCATTTGAAAATGCTGATCTGGATCATGTCCAGCAGGGGTGTGATGCAGATTTCATTGGGCGCCGTGAGTTGGAAGCATCGCGATCAGTTTGGCACTTGGTGCAAAACCCATTTTTGGGCGCTCCCAGCATTCACCGGGAATACTGGGGTTCACGCTGGGCGCAAAGCAGCTGGAAAATTGCCCTCATGGGCGGCACGGTAGCACAGTGGTTAGCACTGTTGCTTCACTGCGCCAGGACCCGGATTCGATTCCCGGCTTGGGTCACTATCTGTGCGGAGTCTGCACGTTCTCCCAGTGTCTGTGTGGGTTTCCTCTGGGTGCTCCGGTTTCCTCCCACAAGACCAAAAAAATGTGCTGTGTGGTGAATTGGGCATTCTGAATTCTCCATCTGTGTGCCCGAACCAGGTGCCGGAATGTGACGACTCAGAGTTTTTCACAGTAACTTCATTGCGGTGTTACTGTAAGTCTACATGTGACACTAATAAAGATTATTATTATTATTCTGTTTAAACTTATGTAATCAAGTCATGATTCAGTGGGATAAGGATGATGTAATTAATGGGAGGATCCAAGTCTGAGGCAGTCAGGTTTTCAGTCAGTCAGTTTAGATTTGACTGTGAACAGAACAGCAGCTTCCGAAAAGAGTTGTCACGTTAAACAGTGGTGTGACACAGTCAAGAATCTATAGGTTGTTTCCTGAAGGATCTCTCTCTCGCCAAGGCATCGCTAATCAGCACGTTTTCCTGTGTTTGCTAACTTGCTAACAGTGGGTTTTGACCTGTGATGGGTTTTGCTTGATTTGATATATAAAAGATAACAGTTAGGAGTTAAAGTGTTCATTATATTGTTTAACTGGAAATTGCAAGCTATTTCTTTCATGATGCTAAAGTTAGTTTAATACTGTGGTGATAAATAAAATATGTTTAATGAACTATTCTATCTTTTCCTCACAGCTTCAAAAACTAATGAAATATTGGGGTTTCTGTCTAGTATTCTAGCAAAGGTGGGACCCAGCCTGGGATCGTAATAAGGGCCTAAAGAAACCGACCATGCCCCCCCCCTTCCCCATGCTGCCAAGCCATGCCCCCATTTCATGACCCACAAAGCTTTCCCTTCATGACCATGCCCCTTAACACGCTGGCTGTGCCCCTGGCACCCTGACAGTGCCCCTTGGCACCCTGGATTGTCACTGCTGGGGTGCCAGGATTCCAGAGAGCAGGTGCCAGGGCAATGACCTGCCCCTGACCACCCAAGGGCTCCAATGGCATCCTACAACCAAGTGTGGTCATCAAGTTTGGTCTCCGCTGAAGGAGACCAGTAGTGATTCCTGTTGGCCTCATGCTGCACCAGTGGGGGTGGATAATCCCGGGAGCTGGGGGGCTCTGGCTAAAACTTGGAAATGCATATTTAAATGAGCTAAAATACTCATTTTAAATATGTAAATCTGGTTCCCGCCAGTCAGGGTGTGGACCAGTTTGTGTCCAGTGCCGCGGCCCGGGGGATCGCATTTTGTTCAGCGCCCGGAGCATGACGCCGTTTAGCAGCTTTGCTGGCATTATCTGGGAATATCGGGATGTGCGCCGGGTACAAAGCTGGAAGGGAGACGGGGAGGTGGCGGAGAATTGGATTGCATTGGATTTGTTTATTGCCACGTGTACCGAGGTACAGTGAAAAGTATTTTTCTGCGAGCAGCTCAACAAATCATTAAGTACATGAAAAGAAAAGGAAATAAAAGAAAATACATAATAGGGCAACACAATGTACACAATGTAACTAGATAACACCGGTATCAGGTGAAGCATACAGGGGTGTAGTGTTAAAGAGGTCAGTCCATAAGTGGGTTGTTTAGGAGTCTGGTAACAGAGGGGAAGAAGCTGTTTTTGAGTTAGTTTGTGCGTGTCCTCAGACTTCTGTATCTCCCGTCCGATGGAAGAAGTTGGAAGAGTGAATAAGACAGGTGGAGGGGTCTTTGATTATGCTGCCCGGTTTCCTCAGGCAGTGGGAGGTATAGACATAGTCAATGGATGGGAGTCAGGTTTGAGTGATGGACTGGGCGGTGTTCACGACTCTCTGAAGTTTCTTGTGGTCCTGGCGAGCAGTTGCCATACCAGGCTGTGATGCAGCCAGATAGGATGCTTTTTATGGTGCATCTGTAAACGTTGGTAAGAGTCAATGTGGACATGCCAAATTTCCTTAATTTCCTGAGGAAGTATAGGCGCTGTTGTACTTTCCTGGTGGTCGCGCAACGTGAATGGACCAGGACAGATTTTTGGAGATGTGTACCCCTAGGAATTTGAAACTGCTAACCATCTTCATCTCAGCCCCGTTGATGCTGACTGGGGTGTGTACAGTACTTTGCTTCCTGAAGTCAATGACCAGCTCTTTAGTTTTGCTGGCATTGAGGGAGAGACTGTTGTCGCTGCACCACTCCACTAGGTTCTCCATCTCCCTCCTGTATTCTGATTCATCGTTATTCGAGATCCGGCCCACTATGGTCGTAGCGTCAGCAAACTTGTAGATGGTGTTGGAACCAAGTTTTGCCACGTAGTCGTGCGTGTACAGGGAGTAGAGTAGGGGACTAAGTACGCAGCCTTGTGGGGCCCTGGTATTGAGGACTATTGTGGAGGAGATATTGTTGTTTATTCTTACTGATTGTGGTCTGTGGGTCAGAAAGTCGAGGATCCAGTTGCAGAGTGAGGAGCCAAGTCCTAGGTTTTGGAGCTTTGATATGACCTTGGCTGGAATTATGGTGTTGAAGGCAGAGCTGTAGTCAATAAATAGGAGTCTGATGTAGGAGTCCTTGTTGTCGAGATGCTCTAGGGATGAGTTTAGGGCCAGGGAAATGGCGTCTGCTGTGGACCGGTTGCGGCGGTATGCGAATTGCAGTGGATCAAGGCGTTCTGGGGGTATGGTGGTGATGTGCTTCATGACCAACCTCTCGAAGCACTTCATTTCGACTGAAGTCAGGGCCACCGGATGGTAGTCATTTAGGCACGTTGCCTGGTTCTTCTTTGGCACCGGTATGATGGTGGTCTTCTTGAAGCAGGTGGGGATCTCAGGGTGGAGTAGGGACAGGTTAAAGATGTCCACGAACACATCTGGCAGCTGATCCGCGCAGGCTCTGAGTGCACGACCAGGGATCCCATCCGGGCCTGTCGCCTTCTGAGGGTTCACTTTCAAGAAGGCCGATCTGACTTTCGAAGCTGTGATGGTGGGTATGGATGAGTTATGGGCTGCTGGGGCACTCAACAGCGGATTGTTGGTTTCCTGCTCGAACCAAGCATAGAATGCATTGAGTTCATCGGGGAGGGATGCGCTGCTGCCAGAGATACTGCTTGGCTTCGCTTTGTAGCCCGTTCTGTCGTTTAGGCCTTGCCACAGGTCGTACCTGGATTTCTTGTATAGGTCAGGGTTGTCTGACTTGAACGCCTCAGACCTGTCCTTCAGTAGGGAGTCAATTTCGCGATTGAGGCATGGTTTCCGGTTGGAGCCATGGTTTCCGGTTGGAGCCATGGTTTCCGGTTGGATCACTCCCTAAATCTCTTTTTAACCTTAACATAAAAAACAAATAGCGAACATGCTGGAAATCTGAAATACAACCAGGAAATCCTGGAAGCATTCAGCAGGTCTTTCTTTGTAGAGAGACAAACAGAGTGAATCTTTCAGGTTGGTGCCCGTTCAGCCTTCTGATTAAAGATCATCGACCCAAAATGTTAATTCTTTTTCTCTTTTTAATGTTGGCAGGGTCATCAGCCTGACTCAAAACTCCTGATTGTGAGACCTTAAAAAATCAATTCAAGGGATGTGGGTGTCGCTGGCTAGGCCATCATTCGTTGCCCATCCCTAATGGCCTTAACTGGTTAAACTCCTAACTGGTTAAATGATGATGGTAAAGTTGAAAACAGAATTGCTACATAGTGGAGGAGTGGGTAGAATATCATGGATGAAGTTGATGTTAAAATTGCAGAGAATAACCAATTTTACACGTTATATTTCAATTGAGTATGGCAGGATATCCCTCGGAAAAAATATCCAATAAGCAAAAATGAATAAGTAGATATATTCATGGCCTAACTTTGGTAACAAACTCTACAATTCGCTGTGGATCAAAGAAGATATTTGCATTGATCCAATGTCCTATCAAGTGAAAACATCTCAGAGTGCCTCACGTTCTGAATTATTTTGACGTGCAACCTGGAGAGAAACACATGATGCACTGTGCTTCATGACTAATGTCACGCATCTATACTGACCTGGGTATTTGAAATTCTCAAGTGCGTGTGCGAGCACTGTGCTTGGGTCAGAACGCAAAGGTCAGAGTTGCAATTCCACTGAACTGCAAACTGAATTTAATCCTCCTTAGCACTTTGGGCTTTGACTTTTGCAAACACCGAATGGTGAGCACAGCGCCTGGATCATTATGACTGATGTTTTCTCAGAATAAACCTTCAAATGTTAATCTTTCTCTGCATTTTCACATAGCTGCAGACAAGCCGCAGTCTACAAGGGGTTAAAAGTGCACCTAATGTGCATTTTCTTCTGTTGGCAGCAAGATGATAAAGATGGGAGAACACACAGAACTAGTCACTCAGATATGAACAGCGTTGATCCACTTATGATTTATGAGAAACCAGGCAGCTGTATATAAGCACTCAGATAGCCAGAGATGAGAAAGATAAGCAAGACAGGAAATTGCCTGAGAACAATGCTGCTAATTGTCGAATTGTGCAGAAAAAAAGCTTCAGAGAGAATGTAAGTAAAGTTTCTCTAGTTTTGTGTTTCTGTGTGTGTGGGTAGTTTGTGGTATTCTGTTCTTTCTTTTCATCTTAAACTTTGGTGACGCTGTCAGCTGCAGGCCTGTTATTCATATGAGGGCTTGCTGTAGATAGGTTGTTGGGATATGGCAACATATGATAAATGGTAAGGAAACAGGCCATTTTGGAGTAACCGGTCCATACAGATGTTTATGCTCATCTTGAGGTTCCTCCCACCTTTCCTCACGGCGGTACAATGGTTAGCACTGCTGCCTCACAGCGCCAGTAGTCTGGCTTTGATTCCAACCTTGGGTGGCTGTCTTTGTGGAGTTTGCACATTCTCCCTGTGTCTGCTTGGTTTTCCCCTGGGTGCTCCAGTTTCCTCCAACAGTCCAAAGATGTGAAGGTTAGGTGGATTAGCCATGCTAAATTGCCCCGAAGTGTCCAATGGTTGGGTGGCGTTACGGGGATAGGATGGGAGATTGGGCTGATATAGGATGCTCCTTTGAAGGGTAAGTACAGACTCGATGGGCCGAATGGTCTCCTTCTGCTCTGTAGGGGTTGTATGATTCTATGATGAAATCTACCATAGTAATTATCGATTCCCTTCTCCCTCGTATGCTTGTCTAGTTTCCCCTTAAATGCCTTTATACCATTTACTTCAACCACTTCTAGTGGGAGTCAATTATACATTCACACCAACTCTTTGGGCAAAGAGGTTTTTGCTGAATTTCCTGCTGGATTTCATATTTGATTGCTTTGTGCCAAAATGTTCCAAATGCTCATCAACATCTGAAAGTTGAATTAAAAACATTTGAAAAGATGTGCGTGTTTTAATGGTTCACTAATGCCAAGTTCCTGTTCCATCCTGATCAGTTACAAGGTGGTGTTATTGATGATGTTGTCTGCAATAACACATTAAAACAATCACCAGTATGTTAAATGTGATGCTTTCTGTAGCATTAAAGAATCAACAGCCATGCTATACGGTTTGACATGTGGAGAGAGTGTCATAGTGGCATTGTCACCAGATTAATAATCCAGACTCCCAGGATAATTCTCTAGGGATTCGGGTTTGAATCCTGCCATGACAGATAGTGAGATTTTATTTCAATATAATGTCTGGAATTATAAGTCTGAAACAATTGTTGATTATTGTAAGAGAAACCCCACCTGGTTCACTAATTTCCCTTAGGAAAGGAAGTGCTTACCTGAATCCAGATCCACAGCAATGTCGTTGACTCTTAAATGTTCAAGGGCAATTAGGGGTGGACAATAAATGCTGGCACAGCCTCCATGAATAAACATGGCATCTGTTAAGTTAATGATGCTGATTGGCTGAAATACCTTTGGCTCTATTTGTACCTGCTCTTAACTCTGCTGTCACACTTGTCTGACTTGTGCCATCCTCACATATTTACTGTCCGTCATCCAAGGCCTAGGTCGTAGTACCCTGCTTTGAACCTAATCTCAATGTTTATAAACATTTAGCTATGATTGACAGCTCCTGACCACATCAAACGCAGTTAAGTGCTTTCTGCTGAGAAAAAAGAGGAAACAAAAACACTTGACTCCGAGATGTTTAAATACATTGTGTTTAGCTTCAAAGCATGGGTCTTGAGATGCAATCAAATGTGAAGAGAAATGAAAATAAACAATCCAGAAACCTGGAGGGCTGGAAACTATTACCCTGTCAATTGCAGTCTTCTACACGTTTTTTTTCATTGAAAGTGAATAGAAGACGTGCAGATCAAAGGATCTGAGGTGGTGTAAATCATTGTGATGTGATTTTGTCTTTCTGTGAACTATAGCTGCTTCTTTCTACACCTCTGCCTGAGGCAGCAAGTGTAAGGGACTGGAAAGTGGAAAAGCAGTGATTTTTCACTGCTACTGCCTGGACTGCTCTTTAGCTTCCAGGCAGGAGTGACTGATGGGGGGCTCTCATATGGGGGTTATCTGATGGCAGGGGGGTCTCTGATATGGGGGTCTCTCTGATAGGGGGGTATCTGAGTGAGGTTCTCTGATATGGGCGGACTCTGATTGGGGGTCTCTGAAGTGGGGGTCTGATGTGGTATATGGTGGGATGCCTGCTGGGAATATGGTTGGGGGGGGGTCTGGTGGAGGTCTCTGGTGGGAGGTCCGATGGGGGTCTCTGGTGGGGGTGTCTGGTGGGGGTTCTGATGCAGGTTCTGATGGGGGTCTCTGGTGCCTCCAGTGGGGGCTATGATGGGCGGCCTAATAGGGGTCTCTGGTGGGTGTCTCTGGTAGTGGGGGGGGGGGGGTCTGATGAGTGGTCGGATAGGGGGCCTGCGTTGGGGTGGACAGGATTTACATTGTAGGTGGGAGAGTCGCTCCAATGGACTTTGGGGCATCTATATTAAATACTTATCCCCTTGGCCCACTGCATCAGGGCAAGAGTGGCAAGTACTTGCACTAATCCATGGATACGTGAATCCCAGCCGAGCGAGCTGGAGCATCATGGAGGTGTGGCAAATCCGGTATCCAGCCTGTTCATAGGATGCAAATTGATTCAAATGACCTATTTGCATCCTCCCATTGGCGCGGGGTGTGAACGTTGATGCCGGTGCCAGAGGGGGACAGGAGAATCGCAACAGGATTGACGCTGGGCACTAATCCTTTTTTCTGGCTGTCATGAGATTCTCCATGGCATCGAGAGCTCTGCTACTGGTCTGCATTTGGAATTATAAGACTATGTCTTAACATCCTCATTTCCAAGGCCTCTATTTTCTTTCACTGATCTTAATTTGTTGTCCAGGTTTTGGAGGTGTATAGCAAAATGGATGGAATGTAGCAGCATAACAGTATTTTGCTGGAGCTTTCCTGTTTGTGAAAAAAAGCTCCCAATCAGAAATGAGGGACAAAACAAACCAGTTAAGTTTCTGACATTTTTTAGATACCAATGGCAAAAGCAGCAATGTAATCAATCAGTTTATTTTTTCAAATTGATTTCAGATGCTCCGATCTTATTATTCCTCGAAATACACAGCCCCACAAATCACATTCAGAACATAATAAATTCTGTAAAAACAATACACTTGCCGACAAAGAAACTCATTGCCCTTAGTGTTGGGTTGGTTATGGGGATAGGGTGGAGGTGTTGACCTTGGGTAGGGTGCTCTTTCCAAGAGCTGGTGCAGACTCGATGGGCCGAATGGCCTCCTTCTGCACTGTAAATTCTATGATAATCTATGATATGATATGATTAAAAATGCCACGCAAACTTCTGCATTACCTATAGCCCAGGCCTTGAGTAATATGCTGAATTCAATTTCCATTGTGTATCTCAGCCTACTCTGAACGAGGAGACTTAACCAAAAAAAGAACTCATTTCACTCTACATATTGCACGTGCATTACGACTTCCAAACTTAGCTCAAGCTTTTCGTCACCCCCTGCTAATATCTCCTTCTTTGGCTCATTGACAATTTGTGTCTGATCGCAGTTCTGTAAAGCATTTTGGGTTATCCTATAATAAGAACACAAGAACATAAGAACTAGGAGCAGGAGTAGGCCATCTGGCCCCTTGAGCCTGCTCCACCATTCAATGAGATCATGGCTGATCTTTTGTGGACTCAGCTCCACTTTCCGGCCCGAACACCATAATCCTTAATCCCTTTATTCTTCGAAAAACTATCTATCTTTATCTTAAAAACATTTAATGAAGGAGCCTCTACTGCTTCACTGGGCAAGGAATTCCATAGATTCACAACCCTTTGGGTGAAGAAGTTCCTCCTAAACTCAGTCCTAAATCTACTTCCCCTTATTTTGAGGCTATGCCCCCTAGTTCTGCTTTCACCCGCCAGTGGAAACAACCTGCCCGCATCTATCCTATCTATTCCCTTCATAATCTTATATGTTTCTATAAGATCCCCCCTCATCCTTCTAAGTTCCAACGAGTACCGTCCCAGTCTACTCAACCTCTCCTCGTAATCCAACCCCTTCAGCTCTGGGATTAACCTAGTGAATCTCCTCTGCACACCCTCCAGTGCCAGTACGTCCTTTCTCAAGTAAGGAGACCAAAACTGAACACAATACTCCAGGTGTGGCCTCACTAACACCTTATACAATTGCAGCATAACCTCCCTAGTCTTAAACTCCATCCCTCTAGCAATGAAGGACAAAATTCAATTTGCCTTCTTAATCACCTGTTGCACCTGAAAACCAACTTTCTGCGACTCATGCACTAGCACACCCAGGTCTCTCTGCACAGCAGCATGTTTTAATATTTTATCATTTAAATAATAATCACTTTTGCTGTTATTCCTACCAAAATGGATAACCTCACATTTGTCAACATTGTATTTCATCTGCCAGACCCTAGCCCATTCACTTAGCCTATCCAAATCCCTCTGCAGACTTCCAGTATCCTCAGCACTTTTTACTTTACCACTTATCTTAGTGTCGTCTGCAAACTTGGACACATTGCCCTTGGTCCCCAACTCCAAATCATCTATGTAAATTGTGAACAGTTGTGGGCCCAACACTGATCCCTGAGGGACACCACTAGCTACTGATTGCCAACCAGAGAAACACCATTAATCCCCATTCTTTGCTTTCTATTAATTAACCAATCCTCTATCCATGCTACTACTTTCCCCTTAATGCCATGCATCTTTATCTTATGCAATAACCTTTTGTGTGGCACCTTGTCAAAGGCTTTCTGGAAATCCAGATATACCACATCCATTGGCTCCCCATTATCTACCGCACTGTTAATGTCCTCAAAAAATTCCACTAAATTAGTTAGGCACGGCCTGCCCTTTATGAACCCATAATAAAGGAATTACATAATTGTTAATTCGTGTCATTGCATATTATTCACTTTGGTGTTAAATGGATGTGTACAATACAGTTTTAATAAACATTAATTTTAATAAACAAATATTTTCAATCATGTTACTGCATTGTGTTTCCACTTTCTTCCACATTATCACTTTTTGAACATGTTTGGGATAAAATAATTGTACCATTTAGTTCTTCATCGTCTGTTAATTTCTTTAACAATTTCACTTCCGCACTAAGAGAGTATGGGGTTTGGACATTTTCATAACTACATCTGTATTATTTGTTTTGGCTATAAATCTTAAACACCATCTGTAAAAGTACTTTTATCACAAAGTGAGTGAAAAATACTACGAATATGAAGAAAACCAAAGTTGCGCCCTCGTAAATGATAGCAAAGGAGCAGAAATGGCAAGCTGTACATTATGTAATGAATATGTTACTCCTCAGAACAAACAATTTTCAGTTTTGTCTGGTGGAATCAATTTAAACCCAGTATGAGTAAATCAAAATGCAATACATGAAGGAAAGCTTTATTTGGATCAGGATTTCTTTTTTTAAATATAAATTTAGAGTACCCAATTCATTTTTTCCAATTAAGGGGCAATTTAGCGTGGCCAATCTGCCTACCCTGCACATCTTTGGGTTGTGGGGGCGAAACCCACGCAAACGCGGGGAGAATGTGCAAACTCCACACGGACAGCGACCCAGAGTCAGGATCGAACCTGAGTCCTCGGCGCTGTGAGGCAGCAGTGCTACTCACTGCACCACCGTGGTGCCCTATGATTTCTAATTAATTTGGAATTGTCCTCTTATATTTGAGTTCATTGGCGAATTTCAAAACTGTACAGATTAATAATCATAGAATTTACAGTGCAGAAGGAGGCCATTCGGCCCATCGAGTCTGCACCAGCTCTTTGAAAGAGCACCCTACCCAAGCCCACACCTCCACCCTATCCCCATAACCCAGTAACCCCACCCAACACTAAGGGCAATTTATCATGGCCAATCCACCTAACCTGCACATCTTTGGACTGTGGGAGGAAACCGGAGCACCCGGAGGAAACCCACGCACACACGGGGAGAACGTGCAGACTCTGCACAGACAGTGACCCAAGCCGGGAATCGAACCTGGGACCCTGGAGCTATGAAGCAATTGTGCTAACCACCATGCTAACGTGCTGCCCTAGTATGTTAATGACCAGATACTTGAATGAAATGAAATGAAAATCGCTTATTGTCACAAGTAGGCTTCAAATGAAGTTACTGTGAAAAGCCCCTAGTCGCCACATTCCGGCGCCTGTCCGGGGAAGCTGGTACGGGAATTGAACCGTGCTGCTGGCCTGCCTTGGTCTGCTTTCAAAGCCAGTGATTTAGCCCTGTGCTAAACAGCCCCAAGAATGGACAATTTACTTAGTGGATATTCTCACCTTGATTTCTTGCTGATATTATGCACCGATATTGAAATGCTATTAGTTATATCACCACATTGTTGCATAGCTGGTTTAGCTCAGTGGGCTAGACAGCTGGTTTGTGATGCAGAACAAGGCCAGCAGCGCGGGTTCAATTCTCGTACCAGCTGAGAATTCTGAATTCTCCCTCCAAGTACCTGAACAGGTGCTGGAATGTGGCGACTGGGGGCCTTTCACAGTAACTTCATTGCAGTGTTAATGTAAGCCTACTTGTGAAAATAAAGATTATTTATTTTGTTTTAGCTTGTTAAAAACATCTTGTCAAAATTACAGAATTATGGGTGGGATTCTCCCGTCTCATCCGTGGCTGGACCTGCTGCAAGCCAGAATGGAAAATTTGGCGTTCCTAACAAAACTCCATTCACTTTCAGTGGAATCGGAAAATCCCAGCTGCAAACAAGGATGGAAGATTTCAGCAGATATGTGAGCGTTTGAGGCCTTGTTGCTTTTCATATAAATTGCGCATCTAGAGTCAATGTCTTCACATAGAAAATGAATTACTAACTCATTGACTCATTAATACATTCACACACACATGCGTACATTCATTCAGACTACTATGGCACATATTGTTAGCTATGCATCCTTTATCTGAAGTGATGCCTTACAGTCAAAACTCTAACATATTTTGATTCTATAGGTGAATCCTAAGTACCAGCTCAGGTCCAAACAGTGTCGCAGAATTGGCATCTCGCAAAACCCTGGAGCATTCCTTTAGTAGCATGTGCCAGCCTGAACATAAGCTACTAAATATATTGTAATTTAGGTTAAGAGCATTAAAGAATCCACTAGCCAAATGTGTGCTGCTATGAATGAATTGGCTGCATTGCAGTACATGGCAAAATCAACGAAATATGCAGCAGAACCAACAGTGGCACAAATCCAAACCCAGTGGGTGTATCTCAGAAATGATCAGACTGATGCTGCTCTCATCCACAAGAAACTCTCTTTTCCGACTTCCAAATTCTGAGCAATCCGGTTGAGTAAAACCTTGAGTGAGAGGTTCATGGACCTCGGATCATGCAGATCAGAGAACATGCCCACCAACAGTGGCAATAAGACCATAAGACCATAAGACATAGGAGCGAAAGTAAGGCTATTCGGCCCATCGAGTCCACTCCACCATTCAATCATGGCTGATTTCAACTCCATTTACCCGCTCTCTCTCCATAGCCCTTAATTCCTCGAGAAATCAAGAATTTATCAACTTCTGTCTTAAAGACACTCAACGTCCCGGCCTCCACCGCCCTCTGTGGCAATGAATTCCACAGACCCACCACTCTCTGGCTGAAGAAATTTCTCCTCATCTCTGTTCTAAAGTGACTCCCTTTTATTCTAAGGCAGTGCCCCCGGATCTTAGTCTCCCCTGCTAATGGAATCAACTTCCCTACATCCACCCTATCTAAGCCATTCATTATCTTGTAAGTTTCTATTAGATCTCCCCTCAACCTCCTAAACTCCAATGAATATAATCCCAGGATCCTCAGACGTTCATCGTATGTTAGGCCTACCATTCTTGGGATCATCTGTGTGAATCTCCGCTGGACCCGCTCCAGTGCCAGTATGTCCTTCCTGAGGTGTGGGGCCCAAAATTGCTCACAGTATTCTAAATGGGGCCTAACTAATGCTTTATAAAGCTTCAGAAGTACATCCCTGCTTTTATATTCCAAGCCTCTTGAGATGAATGACAACGTTGCATTTGCTTTCTTAATTACGGACTCACCTGTAAGTTTACCTTTAGAGAATCCTGGACTAGGACTCCCGGGCGTCATTCTCCGACCCCCTGCCGGGTCGGAGAATGGCCGTTGGCCGCCGTGAATCCCGCCCCCGCCCCCGCCGAAGTCTCCGGTACCGGAGATTGGGCGGGGGCGGGAATCGGGCCGCACCGGTTGGCGGGACCCTCCGCTCGATTCTCTGGCCCGGATGGGCCGAAGTCCCTTCCAGAAATTGCCTGTCCCGCCGGCGTAAATCAAAGCTGGTATTTACCGGTGGGACCAGGCGGCGTGGGCGGGCTCCGGGGTCCTGTGGGGGGGCGCGGGGCGATCTGACCCCGGGGGTGCCCCCACGGTGGCCTGGCCCGCGATCGGGGCCCACCAATCCGCGGGCGGGCCTGTGCCGTGGGGGCACCCTTTCCCTTCCGCCTCCGCCACGGCCTCCACCATGGCGGAGGCGGAAGAGACTCTCCCCACTGCCCATGCGTGGGAAACTGTCGGCGGCCGCTGACGCTCCTGCGCATGCGCCGCATTTCCGCGCCAGCTGGCGGGGCAACAAACGCCATTTCCGCCAGCTGGCGGGGCGGAAATCCCTCCGCCGCCAGCCTAGCCCCTCAATGTTGGGGCTCGGCCCCCAAAGATGCGGAGCATTCCGCACCTTTGGGCCGGCGCGATGCCCGTCTGATTGGCGCCGTTTTTGGCGCCAGTCGGCGGACATCGCGCCGTTGGGGGAGAATTTCGCCCCCCAAGTCCCTTTGCACTTCAGCATTATGAATTTTGTCACCGTTTAGAAAATAGTCCATGCCTCTATTCTTTTTTCCAAAGTGCAAGACCTTGCCCTTGCTCACGTTGAATTTCATCAGCCATTTCTTGGACCACTCTCCTAAACTGTCTAAATCTTTCTGCAGCCTCCCCACCTCCTCCATACTACCTGCCCCTCCACCTATCTTTGTATCATCGGCAAACTTAGCCAGAATGCCCCCAGTCCCGTCATCTAGATCATTAATACAAAAGAGAACAGCTGTGGCCCCAACACTGAACCCTGCGGGACACCACTCGTCACCGGTTGCCATTCCGAAAAAGAACCTTTTATCCCAACTCTCTGCCTTCTGCCTGACAGCCAATCGTCAATCCATGTTAGTACCTTGCCTCAAATACCATGGGCCCATATTTTACTCAGCAGTCTCCCGTGAGGCACCTTATCAAAGGCCTTTTGGAAGTCAAGATAGATAACATTCATTGGTTCTCCTTGGTCTAACCTATTTGTTATCTCTTCAAAGAACTCTAACAGGTTTGTCAGGCACGACCTCCCCTTACTAAATCCATACTGACTTGTCCTAATCCGACCCTGCACTTCCAAGAATTTAGAAATCTCATCCTTAACAATTGATTCTAGAATATTGCCAACAACCGAGGTTCGGCTCATTGGCCTATAATTTTCCATCTTTTTCCTTGTTCCCTTCTTGAACAGGGGGGTTACAACAGCGATTTTCCAATCCTCTGGGACTTTCCCTGACTCCAGTGACTTTTGAAAGATCATAACTAACGCCTCCACTATTTCTTCAGCTATTTCCTTTAGAACTCTAGGATGTAGCCCATCTGGGCCCGGAGATTTATCAATTTTTAGACCTCTTAGTTTATCTAGCACTTTCTCCTTTGTGATGGCTACCATATTCAACTCTGCCCCCTGACTCTCCGGAATTGTTGGGATATTACTCATGTCTTCTACTGTGAAGACTGACGCAAAGTACTTATTTAGTTCCTCAGCTATTTCCTTGTCTCCCATCACTAGATTACCAGCGTCATTTTGGAGCGGCCCAATGTCAACTTTTGCCTCCCGTTTGTTTTTAATGTATTTAAAGAAACTTTTACTATCATTCCTAATGTTACTGGCTAGCCTACCTTCATATTTGATCCTCTCTTTCCTTATTTCTCTCTTTGTTATCCTCTGTTTGTTTTTGTAGCCTTCCCAATCTTCTGACTTGCCACTACTCTTTGCCACATTATAGGCTTTCTCTTTTGCTTTGATGCATTCCCTAACTTCCTTTGTCAGCCATGGCTGCCTGATCCCCCCTCTGATAACCTTTCTTTTCTTTGGGATGAACCTCTGTACTGTGTCCTCAATTACTCTCAGAAACTCCTGCCATTGCTGTTCTACTGTCTTTCCCACTAGGCTCTGCTCCCAGTCAATTTTCGTCAGTTCCTCCCTCATGCCCCTGTAGTTACCTTTATTTAACAGTAACACCTTTACATCTGATTCTACCTTCTTTCTTTCAAATTGGAGATTGAATTCTACCATATTATGATCACTGCCTCCTAAGTGCTCCCTTACTTTAAGATCTTTAATCAAGTCTGGCTCATTACATAACACTAAGTCCAGAATGGCCTGTTCCCTCGTGGGCTCCATCACAAGCTGTTCCAAAAAGCCTTCCTGTAAACATTCAATGAATTCCCTTTCCTTGGGTCCACTGGCAGCATTATTTGCCCAGTCCACCTGCATATTGAAGTCCCCCATGATCACTGTGACCTTGCCTTTCTGACATGCACTTTCTATTTCGTGGTGCATTTTGTGCCCCTGGTCCTGACCACTGTTAGGAGGCCTGTACATAACTCCCTGTTATAACCTGCCTACTTACCATTGGCTGGGGACTAATGACTATCCCACAATCCTGTGGGAGTATGAGCTTCCCCAATGAGGGGGGCGGAGAAACCACTAGTAAACTCCTAGTATAAATAAAGCTGGCCAGTTCAGGAAGGAGTATGTAGCAAGGGAAGTTACTGCTACTGTTATGTATATATGTTATAGTAAATAAATGTTGTTACTTTGTATCCTTAAAACTCGTGCTAGATTCTTCATGGCCCTTACAAAACTCCCATTATGGTTTTTTTGCCTTGGTGGTTCCTCAACTCTACCCACACAGACTCCAGATCATCTGACCCTATGTCGTTTGGTGCTATTGATTTAATTTCATTCCTAATTAACAAGGCAACCCCGCCCCCTCTGCCCACCTCTCTGTCTTTTCGATAGGTTGTGAATGTGGTGATACACCACTGTACTTCCCTAGCATTGTACATAGTTATATAATAGTTGTGTGTAACGTGGCCCTGTAATCCTGTGTATTGTACTGTGTATTGTACTGTAGCTCTGTAGAGGTTCGGTCACCTGTATGTAACCTGACCTGGCCACGGAGAGCTCCGCCTTGGCCACTCCCCCGGGAGTTAGGTATAAGACCCAGCTTCGGAGACCTGACCCATTTTGTCTGGGGTCGTCTGTGTCAGGTAAGCTTCCTATGTAGTGTATTAAAGCCTTGGTTAAAGTCTCACATGTCTTTGTGGTTCTTGACGCTTAGTGCATCAGTGAATCCCTGGATGTTTAAATGCCAGTCCTGAACCCCCTGCAACCATGTCTCTGTGATGCCTACCACATCATACCTGCCAGTCACAATCTGGGCCATAAGCTCATCTACCTTGTTCCGTACACTGCGCGCATTTAAATATAGCACCTTTAATTCTCTATTGACCGTCCCTTTTTGTTTTCTTAGTGTGGTGGACCTTGGTTTACTGAGCCTTTCCATACACTGTGTCATATTTTGTGGGATGGGGACTATCGTAACCTCTCCTGAGTTTTGTCTTTTCGTGCTTTTTTGTATTCCTAAGCAGCTACGCTTCCCACTGATTACTTCACCTCTTGGTTCCCTGACTTTCCCTTCCCCCCCAATCTTTAGTTTAAAGTCCTATTGACCACCCTATTTACTCTTTTCGCCAGAACACTGGTCCCAGCTTGGTTCAGGTGGAGACCATCCCAACGGTATAGGTCCCCCCTGTCCCAAAACTGATGCCAGTGTCCCATGAAAAGGAACCCATCTTTCCCACACCACTCTTTCAGCCACGTGTTAACTTCCCTTATTCTTGCCTCCCTATGCCAATTTGCACGTGGCTCGGGCAGTAATCCGGAGATTATGACCCTTGAGGACCTGTTTTTTAATTTGAATCCTAGCTCTTTATAATCTCTAAACAGGTCCTCTTTCCTAGACTTGCCTATGTTGTTGGTACCGACATGGACCACAACAACTGGATCCTCCCCCTCCCTCTCCAGTATCCTTTCAAGCCGGTCAGAGATGTCCCGCACCCTAGCACCGGGCAGGCAACATACCATGCAGGACTCTTTATCCTGCTCACAAAGGATACTATCTATCCCCCTGATAATAGAATCCCCTACAACTACAACTTGCCTATTTACTCCCTCCCCTTGAATGGCCTGCAGAACCATGGTGCCTTGGTCAGCTGACTCATCCTTCCTGCAGCCCTGTTCGCCATCCACACAGGGAGCAAGTGCCTCATATCTGTTCGACAGGGTCAAGGGCTGAGGCTCCTGAGTTCCTGACTGCTGGTTCCCTTTACCTGCCTGACTTGCAGTCACACCCTGCTGTCCCTGGCCACTGGCAGGATTTAAACTACTTACTCTGACAGGTGTGACTGCCTCCTGAAACACAGTGTACAGGTAAGTCTCCCCCTCCCGGATCTGCCTCAGTGTTTGAAGCTCAGACTCCAGCTCATCAACTCTGAGCCGGAGTTCTTCGAGCAGCCAACACTTACTGCAGATGTGGTCGCTGCAGCTCGCAATGGGATCTGCCAGCTCCCACATCAAGCAGCTCAAGCACATCACCTGACCAGCCATCACTAATTAATTAATTAGTTTAATTTAAGTTTACGAGTTTAGCTGTGTTTTTAAAAACAATTGGGGGCAGATTTGCTATCAACCAATCAGATCACAGCTTCCCTCTGACGTCACTTTTGGAAAAAAAACTGGAAAACAGGAAGTTACCGTTAGGTTTTTATACTCACAGAGACTGCTCCTCCTCCTCCGAACGGCTCCCGAAATTACCCCGAAGAAAGAGAGAGAACAAAACAGTAGGGAAAAAGCACCTTCTCCCACTCTTCACCGAATTACCTCACTGCACCAAATTACCAAATTCTCACTCTGTCTGTGTCTCACTCACTCAGGCTGTGTCTCCTTGACCTGTGCAATGCCAGGCAAGCTAGGAATAGACAGCTGTTTGTCAACTACATCTAACCCAAACTACAGCTTCTTGGACCTGGCACATACACTGTCATTTGTAATCAGCCACATCATCAGCGGATGTGGCTAAGTCTATTACAGAGCCATCTCACGAAGCAGGCCAAGGACATACAGGATCACCAAAGTCCCACAAGGATCCAACCAAAACCATGCAGCCAAATATTTACTGTTTCGACAGGGGCAGGGGATTCACTTAGAATAAATCATACTTTAAATGATTCACGTGGCACATCAATGCTAATAGCAGTACCATGGTAAATTTGACTGGTGTTACTTACAAAAGATAATCGGCTATAACTTCCTCAGGATTGGATTGCCACTCCATGCCCAATTACTTACCTCAATTTTCTTCTAAGCCTGTGTCACCAGACATTCTGACTCAGGCTAGGTGAAAACCAGGCAGCGCAGCTCATCCTCGAGGCTCAGCATTGAAGTCCAGCTCCATCAAAGTGAAGGAGGACATGCTTCATTTTTTTACGGCACTAGCTCCAGGTGGTTACACAAACCTTGTTGAATCTACATTGTCCCTCTATCTGTGACTGATGCAAGAGTGTAGGTGGTGACTCTGGTTTCCAAACAGTTGTTCTTCCATTCTTCCTTAGCCTTCAAAGGAACTGACACGTAACTAATGCAAAATGTGAGAATGCTAGATGCTATCTGGGAATGATCATTGTGTTACATGACCAACAGCAATAACCTGCATTTACATAGTGTCTTTAACATACTAAAATAACCAAGGCATTTCATAGAAGCATTATCACATAATATACAACATTGAGGCACATAAACAAAAATTAGGACAGTTGATAGCATTTAAGCAGCATCTTTAAGCAGGAGAGAGTGAGGTAGAAAGGTTAAGGGAATGAATCCTAGAGCTTAGAGTCCAGACAGCTGAAGGCATGACCATGAATAGTGCGATGAGCTAAATATTGACAGAGTAGAACCTCTTCTGTCCAGGTAGACCATTCCATTGTGATTAGGGAAACAGAAGGCCACATTGTGTACTTTGATCAATCCTATAATTTTAGAAAGACAGTAGTTCAGTAGAATTGAGCTACCGTGCCATATTCCTGTTACTAGACAGTAAAAAGATAAAGTGACTGATTCTTCTGAAGAAAACATTCACAAAATTTTTAATGCAAGGGTACAGAGCAAATTAGCTTGTATTAATGATACCCCCTACATTAGCTGGAAAAGAGCTGATGAATAAAAATGGTCACTTTGCTAGCCACTGGCAATAGTTCTTTTTGGGTCCTGGCATGGGAGTGACTGTCTCATTGCTATTGCCCATTTCTTATGGCAAAATGTTGTACATTATCTGTGCAATGTTTGAAGACTAGAGTCTTGATCAATCTCTTTTACAAGGAATAATCCAAGAATCAACTAACATTACAAGGTGATGCACAGTGTACAATTGTTATCGCAATTACCTGACAAGCTGACAAGACTGGGGCAAAATAACAGTACTGGGACACTGAACTGCCACCAATATAATGTTTTATGCTGACAGCAATTCATAGTTCCAGTGAGCCAACAATATGAAACTATCTGCAAGAAATCAAAGTGATCAATCAGCTCATATTTTCTGATGTGGTTAAAATAATAAAGCACTGGGCTTCAGGGAATACGTTTCAAAGAGTTCTTTTCTTAAATCAGAAGTCAAACGATAGGTTACTGTTGTGGGAGATCAGATGATGAGTGCCATTCATTTCTGAGAGTGGAAGATTCAGTCAGTAGATGTGTCTTACTTGGATTTTTCAAACAGCGTTTGACAAAGTTGCTCATGTAAGGTGTAGCCACTTAAAATGGCTAACACCCGATTTAAAATGGCGAACGGCAAAGGCTGATGGGAAAGTCAGCCAACAGGACACAAATACTGCAGGTTGACTGTGTATTTACCTCTGGAAAGGCCAGACAAGATTGATACCACCAACCATCAGCATAACAAAACACCAGCCATCTGCATACTAATGAGCAATCCCCGGGAACAAAGAGCAACATTTAGACACATAAAGCAAAACCAGACTCTTCGGCGCCAGCAGAAACCTACACAAAAGGAGGTGAACAACCACCTCAGGACCGCCCATTGATCAGGGAACCGCTCCAGCATTGGAGAAAATCGAACCAAGTGATTGGGACAAAGTCCAATCACTTGGAACCAGGTACAGGGTCCGCCCGAAAGGTGGGAAGCCCCTGGGAACTATAAGAATTAAGCCCAAGTTCAAATCGTTCTTCTTGACCAGGTCACTCAGCAACGCGAACCAACCCTTGACAGTGACCGGTTCAGCCACCGCTGATATCCAGTAAGTCTTACTTCAACGCTCGCTACGAGATAGGCGCTCCTAGCTACGAAACTGTACCAACTTCGAATCCCACAGGCTCAGAACCGAACAAAAGGCCATTTGTTCCCCTGACCTGGTGGGCCAGTTCCAAGTTAAGTATTGGCCTGTTAGCTGTAGAAGTAGCTTAGACATAGAATTTGTACATGAGTAGTGATTACTGTGTATAATAAATGTGCTTTAATTGATCAGGTGATAAAGATTTATCCTCTCATCACGTGTCTGTAAACAGAAAGGTGTTTTTGATTTGTTTTCCTCGATAGAAACGGTTGATTATTTCCCAATCCTTCGGTTTTGGTGTGATCCAAACTTCGATTAATACCCCCACAGGAAACATGAGAGAGGATGAGCTCAACGTATGAGCTTATTTTGACACACTTAAAACACAAGAAAACGGTTTGCAATGTCCCCCTCATATTCAGATGTTAAAAAGAGGGATAGAGAAAAGAAAGATTTATAAGACAGGTGAGCAGAGAAAAAAGAAACATTGTTTCATTTGGGTTCCAGAGTCTAGAATCAAAGTCCAATGAGATACTCCTTCACGGAGGTTGGTAGGTTGAAAACATTTGCTGAATAATGTCATTTTCCAGAAGTGTTGACATCACACGATGAGATAGGTATGCAGAGGTGAATTAGTCTTGTTGGCAATGGTGTAGAATTTCCAGCAGAAGCAGTGTGATGGGGATATTCCACTGGGGTAGAATTCCTTGTCTGTGAGGCTGTTGTTAGATGGGAAATGGAAAACTGAACTATACAGTTCATCATGGTAATATTACTTGTTCCACAAGCCAGAGGCTCATGTCACATGACTCCCACCTCTTTACCAGGCCTTTGACAAAGAAAGTGTATCCACTGTCTCGATTTGAAAGACTGTCAAATGTCTCAGCCTTTAGAAATCGAAAGGAAGGTTGTAGAGCCTTTGTCTTAGCAAACGGCCCATCTCCCCTTGGCCCACCTGGGTTATTAAATGCAGATGATCTTTATATAGCTCTCTTTGAAGTTGGGCTGTGTAGTCCACAGATGGTTGTTATTGGCTTCTCAGAGATAACAAGTTACGAGTTTTCTTGGAATTGCCAAGTAGCTTCTTAAGTTCTTATGTTCTTATATTTCTCTTGGTAGAATGGCTTTCAGAATTTATCCTCATGTATAAAAATATGGTCCTTTTATATGAGCTAGTATGCTGATTATCTGATGACACAATCTATCTTGCCTTTTATAGCCTTATGCTTTGTTGAATTACAATAATACACCAAGAAACTTAGAAAACTAAAATGATTCTGATTCTTTGTCAATTCGGTGTGAAGATTCTGACAGAATTCTGGGTGAAGATTAACAAGTACAGTCTTGGTCTACATTCCATATCTGGTAGCTCATTTTTGTTGGTATTCGCATTATTGCTCCTTCCTCTGCAATACAGATCCTCTGCGTTTTACCGTAGAATATCTGTAGAGCGGTTTTAATTTCTGAATTCCCCTCTGAATTGTTTACCATGTCAACCCCAACACAAAGCACAAGGTATCAGTATAAATACGAAGGTGAAATATTGCAATGGCCTGTGTTTCATCTAAAGACACAATATGCTCTTTGTTGGTCCGTGCATCGGTTTCAGCAACTGCCAAAAATAATTTGATCTACTCAATGTCATCTTCATAATTATCATCTGCTGCCGTGACAAACTGTTTAATCTTTGAGAGGTTCAAAGCATTTTTTTTCTACCAGTTGTTGTGACGTATATTTATCAGATTTGCACATTGTTTTGGAACAAATTTCTTTACACCTCTTCATCCAACTCAGATAAGGCAAATAGCACTTCTCTCTAACAAGAAATTGGGTGGAGCAATGTGTTGCACTGTCCTTTTCACCTCTTAGACCTGAGTTTCACCCAGACAAAGGCCGTGATGACTCCCTTTCTTTCAAGCTTTGTGAAATGAACATGTGTGGAGACTTATTTGAGCACCTAATGGAGATGAGGTTGCATAACAAAACTGTAATCATATCCATATTTCAAAGAACACTCCAATATCTTGCGATACATTTTCAATCTATTATTACCTTTGTATTGCCATGCTTCTGTTTCAAGAGTCTCACTTTTATCCAGGTAGCTGCTACCGCTGAGTAGAATGACTTGAAGAACACAAATTCTCCACAGCTCATCTGCCAGTACGGCTCTATAGATGGAGCAGCAAGAGACCTAATTTGGTGTGAGGTAAGGTAAACCGCGGCTTCACTCATTTGGGGATGTCTTTGTGGTGGTCACCACTAACTGTATATTAGATGTAGTAACTGTATATTAGATGTAGTACGGTAAGGCTCCTGTACTAGAGGTACGGGGGTAAATCCCTGCCTGCTGGCTCCGCCCAGTAGGCGGTATATAAATGTGTGTGCACACCGGAGCTGTTCCCATTCTGGTAGCAGCTGCAGGAGGCCTCTGAATCCCATTCCGTGGAAATCCGGGGGTACTGCATCGCGACCCTCACCATCCAGGGCGTAGAGTTCAGCAACTTCCGACTCTACATCCTCCCCAACCTCTGCGCTGCCCTGTTAGTCGGTCTGGATTTCTAATGCAATCTCCAAAGAAATTCGGCGGACCCCTACCACCCCTCACCGTATGCGGCCTCACGACCCTTAAGGTCGATCCACCTTCCTTGTTTGCAAACCTCACCCCGGATTGCAAACCCGTCGCCTCCAGGAGAAGACGGTACAGTGCCCAGGACAGGACCTTCATCAGGTCAGAGGTCCAAAGGCTACTGAGGGAAGGGGTCATTGAAGCTAGCAACAGTCCCTGGAGAGCTCAGGTAGTGGTGGTAAAGACCGGGGAGAAACATAGGATGGTCATTGACTACAGTCAGACCATCAACCGGTACACGCAGTTCGACGCGTATCCCCTCCCACGCATACCTGATATGGTCAACCAGATTGCACAGTACCAGTCTTTTCTACAGTGGACCTGAAATCTGCCTACTACCAGCCCCCCATCCACAAGGAGAACCGCCAATACACTGCTTTCGAAGCAGATGGCCGCCTCTATCATTTCCTTCGGGTTCCCTTCGGCGTCACTAACGGGGTCTCGGTCTTCCAACATGAGATGGAACGAATGGTTGACCGGTACGGACTGCGGGCCACCTTCCCGTACCTAGATAACGTCACCATCTGCAGCCACGATCAGCTGGACCACAACGCTAACCTTCTCAAATTTCTCCTATTATGACCAGTGGGTCCCGAACTATGCGGACAAGGCCCACCCACTCATTCACTCCACAGTTTTCCCCCTGACGGCTGAGGCCCGCCAGGCCTTCAACCGCATCAAGGCAGACATCACCAAGGCCACGATGCACGCGGTCGACGAGTCCCTCCCTTTTCAGGTCGAGAGCGATGCATCGGACGTCGCTCTGGCCGCCACCCTCAACCAGGCAGGCAGGCCCGTAGCATTCTTTTCCCGCACCCTCCATGCCTCCGAAATTCGGCATTCCTCTGTCGAAAAGGACACCCAAGCCATCGTGGAAGCTGTGCGGCATTGGAGGCATTACCTGGCCGGCAGGAGATTCACTCTCCTCACTGACAAATGGACGGTTGCCTTCATGTTCAATAATACACAGCGGGGCAAGATCAAAAATGATAAAATCTTAAGGTGGAGGATTGAGCTCTCCACCTACAATTACGAGATTTTGTATCGCCCCGGGAAGTTCCACGAGCCCCCCCGATGCCCTATCCCGAGTTACATGTGCCAGCGCACAAGTGGACCGACTCCGGGCCCTACACGATAGTCTCTGTCATTCGGGGGTCACCCTGTTATTTCACTTCATAAAGGCCCGCAACCTGCCGTACTCCATTGCGGAGGTCAGGGCTGTCACCAGAGACTGCCAGGTCTGCGCGGAGTGCAAACCGCACTTCTACCAGCCAGACCGAGCGCACCTGGTGACGGCCTCCCGCCCCTTTAAGCGCCTCAGCATGGACTTCAAAGGGCCCCTCCCCTCCACCGATCGAAATACGTACTTCCTGAACGTGGTCGATGAGTATTCCCTATTTCCCTTTGCCATCCCATGCCCTGATATGACTTCTGCCACGGTCATTAAAGCGCTCAACAGCATCTTTGCCCTGTTCGGTTTCCCCGCTTATGTCCACAGCGACTGGGAATCCTCCTTTATCGGCGATGAGCTGCATCAGATCCTGCTCAGCAAGGGCATTGCCTCGAGCAGGACGACCAGCTACAACCCCCGGGGAAACGGTGGAGAGGGAAAATGGGGCGGTCTGGAAGGCCGTCCTGCTGGCCCTACAGTCTAAAAATCTCCCGGTCTTCCGCTGGCAGGATGTCCTCCCCGACGCGCTCCACTCCATCCGATCACTCCTCTGCACTGCAACTAACGAAACCCCCCATGAACATCTCCTTGCCTTCCCAAGGAAGTCTATCTCTGAGGTTTTGCTCCCAACATGGCTGGCAGCTCCTGGACCTGTCCTCCTCCACAAACACGTGCGGACCCACAAGGCGGACCCGTTGATCGAAAGAGTACAACTACTGCACGCGAACCCGCAGTACTCCTACGTGGCGCACCCCGACGGGCGCCAGGACACAGTCTCCCTCCGGGACCTGGCATCAGCTGGATCCCCACCCACTGCCCACCACCCGACACCCCCTCCTCCGATTGCCCCGGCGCCACACCCCCTCTCCCCCAGTGCACCTCACCACAGCTCCCACCCCAGGGTGATCCATCCTCCCACTGGTTCCATTCGGGGATGAAGATGAGGACAACACGCTACCGGAGTTACAGGTGACAAAGTCGGCGCCCACATCACCACTGGAACCGAGACAATCACAGCGGAGGATCAAGGAACCCGACCGACTGAACCTGTAGATTTTGCCTGAACTTGTTTTTTTGCTTGAACTGTAAATTTTTCCACCACCCCCGCTGGACTCTTTTTTAAACAGGGGGTGAATGTGGTAGTCACCACAAACTGTATATTAGATGCAGTAACTGTATATTAGATGTAGTATGGTAAGGCTCCTGTACTAGAGGTACGGGGGTAAATCCCTACCTGCAGGCGGTGTGTAAATGTGTGTGCACACCGGAGCTGCTCCCATTCTGGTAGCAGCTGCAGGAGGCCACACATCTCTGCTTAATAAAGTCTCGATTATTCTCTACTCTCGTCTTGTAGTAATTGATAGTCCATCAGTCTTCAAACTGCTGTTTGGCTCCAAGTGAGCAGAGTCCTTTGCAAAGCAGAGCCAGCAATTTAAATTAAAATGTTCAGTGAAATGCAGACTCCCTTTCTTTACAGCAACTGTGATGCACCTCATGAGGGCAGGTTTCTCTTCTCCCCTTGTTGCCTCACTCTGCAATATAGTTCATCCAAACTACCCTTCAGTATCTCATCCAAGCGAGCTCAGTTTCCCCATGTGACCTTGGTAAAGAAGACCAGCAAGCTGCTCAACCTTGAAGGCCACTTTTGTCTTCTAAGAATGAAATAAATCCTTGAGCTTATTTGCTGTGTAAGACACAAGGCATCAATCACTCATAAGAGTTTGGGTAAATACAGTGTGGATTCATTTATTAAGACTAGGCACATGAGAGCAGTCAGACATAGGTATAAAACCTGAAGACACAAGGAGCTGTGTTTGCTTTTCTACTTAAAGAAAAGGTAAAACTAAGACTGGACCACACAAGTATTACAACATCCCTCTTTTCCTTTGAAAGCTACTTTCTCAATTCCAAAGAAGTATAACTATTTACAATTAATGTTCATGTTTAGTTACAATTATACAATTGCACATAAGTAAATAATCTCTGAAGCAAATCTCCAAAGTGTAAAGGTAATCTGCTGGCATGCAGATGATAACCTTGTCTGCCGGATTTTTTAATTATTCACATGATCTATCAGATTGTCATTCTTGTATGTTGTTTCTAGTTGCACTTCAGATCTCGTCGTAGATGCAATAAGACTGTGGCTGAGTATCTGGAATGAATCTGATGTGGCTTCAGTCACACATCATTGTTGAACCTTTGTGTGTTCCCAGCAAATCCTTGTCACTTCAGCTGGTTGGCACTCACCTTTTATGGACACAGTAAGACGTCTTACAACACCAGGTTAAAGCCCAACAGGTTTGTTTGGAGTGATTAGCTTTCAGGGCACAGCTCCTTCATCAGGTGAGTGAAGAGGTGCGTTCCACAAACTCATAGAGAGACAACGTCAAAGATGCAAGATGATACTTTGAATGCCAGTCTTTGCAGGTAATTAAGTCTTTACAGGTCCAGACGGTGCGACTGGAGAGAGGGATAATCCCAAGTAAAGGAGGTGTGAATTGTCTCAATTTGTTGGATTTTGCAATCCCAGGCCAGATGGTGGGGGAGGTGAATGTAATGACATATGAATCTAAGGTCCCAGTTGAGGCCGTACTCATGCATGTGGAACTTAGCTATCAGTTTCTGCTTGGCGATTCTGTGTTGTCGTGTGTCCTGAAGGCCGCCTTGGAGAACACTTACCCAAAGATCAGAGGCTGAATGCCCTTGACTGTTGAAGTGTTCCCCGACTGGAAGGGAACATTCCTGCCTGGTGATTGTCGTGCGATGTCCACTCTTTCATTGTCGCAGCGTCTGCATGGTCTCGCCAATGTACCACGCCTCGGGACATCCTTTCCTACAGCGTAAGAGGTAGACGATGTTGGCCGAGTCGCACGAGTATGTACTGCGTACCTGGTGGGTGGTGTTCTCACGTGTAATGGTGGTATTCATGTCAATGATCTGGCACGTCTTGCAGAGGTTGCCATGGCAGGGTTGTGTGGTGTCATGGTCGCTGTTCTTTATCCTCGTAAGAACGGGATATGGCGCTCGACTCATCGATCAAAAGTAACAACACACCACAGCAAACAAATGGGGAAATGCTTCAGACGTCAGATGCACAAAGGGACTTGGGAGAATCGCCGGGGGGCGGCGTGAATCTCGCCCTGCTGCTCCGACACCGGCTGCCGAATTCTCCGGTGTCATTTTTTGGGCTGGAGCGGGGATCGCGCCGAGTCGGTTGGGAGCCGTAGCCAGCGGCCCCCCTAGTGATTCTCCGGGCACCGATGGCCGAGTGGCCGCCTGTTTTCAGCAAGTCCCGCCGGCGTGGATTAGACAAGGTCCATACCGGCGAGACCTGGCTCTGAGGGCAGCCTGCGGAGTCCTCAGGGGGGGGCACGGGGGGATCCGCCTGGGAGGTTCCTACGGTGGCCTGGCCCGCGATCGGGGCCCACCGATCTGCGGGTGGGCCTGTGCTGTATGAGCACTCCTTCCCTCCGCGCCGGCCTCTGTAATACTCCGCCATGGCTGGCACGGAGAAGAAACCCCCTGCGCATGCGCAGGAAACACACCAGCGGTTCTGCGCATGCGCCAGAACATGGGAGAATCCCACCCCTTGTTATCCATTCTCTTAAGCTAATGTGCAGGTTCAGTCGGCAGTTAAGAAGGCAAATGCATTCATGTCAAGAGGGCTAGAATACAAGACCAGGGATGTGCTTATGAGGCTGTCAGACCCCATTTGGAGTATTGTGAGCAGTTTTGGGCCCGTATGTAAGGAAGGATGTGCTGGCCTTGGAAAGGGTCCAGTGGAGGTTCACAAGAATGATCCCTGGAATGAAGAACTTGTCATATGAGGAACGTTTGAGGACTCTGGGTCTGGACTCGGGGTTTAGAAGGATGAGAGGGGATCTTATTGAAACTTACAGGATACAGCGAGGGCTGGATAGAGTGGATGTGGAGAGGCTGTTTCCACTTAGAACATAGAACATAGAACAATACAGCGCAGTACAGGCCCTTCGGCCCACGATGTTGCACCGAAACAAAAGCCATCTAACCTACACTATACCATTATCATCCATTTGTTTATCCAATAAACTTTTAAATGCCTTCAATGTTGGCGAGTTCACTACTGTAGCAGGTAGGGCATTCCACGGCCTCACTACTCTTTGCGTAAAGAACCTACCTCTGACCTCTGTCCTATATCTATTACCCCTCAGTTTAAAGCTATGTCCCCTCGTGCCAGCCATTTCCATCCGCGGGAGAAGGCTCTCACTGTCCACCCTATCCAACCCCCTGATCATTTTGTATGCCTCTATTAAGTCTCCTCTTAACCTTCTTCTCTCCAACGAAAACAACCTCAAGTCCATCAGCCTTTCCTCATAAGATTTTCCCTCCATACCAGGCAACATCCTGGTAAATCTCCTCTGCACCCGCTCCAAAGCCTCCACGTCCTTCCTATAATGCGGTGACCAGAACTGTACGCAATACTCCAAATGCGGCCGTACCAGAGTTCTGTACAGCTGCAACATGACCTCCTGACTCCGGAACTCAATCCCTCTACCAATAAAGGCCAACACTCCATAGGCCTTCTTCACCACCCTATCAACCTGGGTGGCAACTTTCAGGGATCTATGTACATGGACACCTAGATCCCTCTGCTCATCCACACTTTCAAGAACTTTACCATTAGCCAAATATTCCACATTCCTGTTATTCCTTCCAAAGTGAATCACCTCACACTTCTCTACATTAAACTCCATTTGCCACCTCTCAGCCCAGCTATGCAGCTTATCTATATCCCTCTGTAACCTGCTACATCCTTCCACACTATCGACAACACCACCGACTTTAGTATCGTCTGCAAATTTACTCACCCACCCTTCTGCGCCTTCCTCTAGGTCATTGATAAAAATGACAAACAGCAACGGCCCCAGAACAGATCCTTGTGGTACTCCACTTGTGACTGAACTCCATTCTGAACATTTCCCATCAACCACTACCCTCTGTCTTCTTTCAGCTAGCCAATTTCTGATCCACATCTCTAAATCACCCTCAATCCCCAGCCTCCGTATTTTCTGCAATAGCCTACCGTGGGGAACCTTATCAAATGCTTTGCTGAAATCCATATACACCACATCAACTGCTCTACCCTCGTCTACCTGTTCAGTCACCTTCTCAAAGAACTCGATAAGGTTTGTGAGGCATGACCTACCCTTCACAAAGCCATGCTGACTATCCCTGATCATATTATTCCTATCTAGATGATTATAAATCTTGTCTCTTATAATCCCCTCCAAGACTTTACCCACTACAGACGTGAGGCTCACCGGTCTATAGTTGCCGGGGTTGTCTCTGCTCCCCTTTTTGAACAAAGGGACCACATTTGCTATCCTCCAGTCCTCTGGCACTATTCCTGTAACCAATGATGACATAAAAATCAAAGCCAATGGTCCAGCAATCTCTTCCCTGGCCTCCCAGAGAATCCTAGGATAAATCCCATCAGGTCCCGGGGACTTATCTATTTTCAGCCTGTCCAGAATTGCCAACACATCTTCCCTACGTACCTCAATGCCATCTAATCTATTTACCTGGAGCTCAGCATTCTCCTCCACAACATTGTCTTTTTCCTGAGTGAATACTGACGAAAAATATTCATTTAGTATCTCGCCTATCTCTTCAGACTCTACACACAACTTCCCATCCCTGTCCTTGACTGGTCCTACTCTTTCCCTAGTCATTCGCTTATTCCTGACATACCTATAGAAAGCTTTTGGGTTTTCCTTGATCCTTCCTGCCAAATACTTCTCATGTCCCCTCCTTGCTCGTCTTAGCTCTCTCTTTAGATCCTTCCTCGCTACCTTGTAACTATCCATCGCCCCAACTGAAACTTCACACCTCATCTTCACATAGGCCTCCTTCTTCCTCTTAACAAGAGATTCCACTTCTTTGGTAAACCACGGTTCCCTCGCTCGGCACCTTCCTCCCTGCCTGACCGGTACATACTTATCAAGAACACGCAGTAGCTGATCCTTGAACAAGCTCCACTTGTAGGAGAAACTAGAACCAGAGGACACAATCTCAGACTAAAGGGACGATCCTTTAAAACAGAGATGAGGAGGAATTTCTTCAGCCAGAGGGTGGTGAATCTGTGGAACTCTTTACCGCAGGAGGCTGTGGAGGCCAATTCTCTGAGTGTCTTTAAGACAGAGATGGATAGGTTCTTGATTAATAAGGGGATCAGTGTTACGGGGAGAAGGCAGGACAATGGGGATGAGAAAATATCAGCCATGATTGAATGGCGGAGCAGACTCGATGGGCCTGGTGGCCTAATTCTGCTCCTAACTCGTATGGTCTTATGGTCTTATGGGATAGCTCACATAATTAGCCAGCTGGTTTGTGATGCAGAATAAAGGCAAGCCATGCAGGTTCAATTCCCAGAGCAACTGAGATTATTCATGAATGTCTCACCTTCTCAACCTTGCCTGAGGTGTGGTAATCTTCAGGTTAAATCACCACCAGTCAGCTCTCCCCCTCAAAGGGGAAAGCAGCCTATGATCATCTGGGACTCTGGCATTTTACCTTTTACCTAGTTTTGCAAAGAATCTTGCATCTGAAAATCTTGAATTTAACTCTTTCGATATGGGTATGTTGGAAGGACTTTCTTGTGTTTAAACATCGTGATCAAGGCAAACTCTGAATGAACTATCCTTCTTTATGATACATGTGATTGAGCTGGACCAATTTATTTGGTTTTGTACTTTTTTAATTATTCCATTTTTCTCCATTATGTCCAGTCCGACCTTCTGCATTGAAATCAATTTGATTCCAATGCAGAACCTTCATGGTGGATCAATTGATGGACTTGCATTCTCCTGCAAATTAATGTTGTAGTTCCCTTGAAATTGACAATTTTGTCGAAGCATTCAGGATATTTTTCTGTTGGGTCCTGAACTGAGGTGATAGCAGTAGGTTCTGCGGTTGATCTGCCTAGTGTTGTTTGAGTAATTCCCTGAATTGTTACTAGTGTAAGGTCACGGCATGCTGGTAAACCTGCAAATTGCTGGGTCATTAGTTTACATGATGTAAAACATCTGTGACATCCAGGAGGATTGGTTGTGCTTGCACTCCAAGATTTTGGATCCTCCACATGGAAGTAGTGAATGGTTGTATGCCAAAGGTTTTATAGCAGCTTGACCTTCCACATATCTTTTAGAATTTGCTGAGCTAGTATATTTGCATTTGCCTCTGAGTTAATCTTGACCAATAATGAATATTTGCCGTTTCTTAGGACAGCTAATTTGAAGCTAGGCAAATACTTGGGACAGAATGCCAGCTTTTATATATACCACATGTTTAATGGTGTGAAATGTGTCCATAGCTCTTTGTCTCATTGTGCACATCATTGTCATTTTCTGGTCTGTCAATCACTTCATGTTTCTGACAGGGTGCTACAATGGTCATTTTTACCACTTGAAGGTATCCGTTGTGTATGGTCTGTTAGGATCAGTGCATGGCTCTCTGCAGCTCCATCAGCCTTTGCTGCTTACCAGCTCTATTCTTGAGCACTAGCTCTGGTAGTGTCTCCAAAGCTTTTCTTTGCAGCCACCCTCTACACTTTCAACACTCTCCATTGCTGCAACTTCATTGTGGTCTGACCAAATTGTCAAGGGTCATCTCATGCCATACAGCATGATCTAAGGACATTCACCAAGTTGTATATGCACTTAATCTTGCTACCACCTGTCTTATCTCTACTAATCACCTTGTCATGTTCTTATAATGATATAAGTCCTTGAGTTTATTTGCTTTGTAAGACACAAGGCACCAATTACTCATAAGGGACAGGGGTACACACACTGTGGGTTTGTTTACTAAAACTGATGCATGGGAACAATTATACACGGGTATAATGCTTGGAAATACCAGGAGCTATGTTTGCTCTGCTGCTTAAAGCAAAAATGAAACTGAGATTGAATCACATGGCACATTTCCCTTCCAGTGATGTCATGCTGCTATCCTATGAAGGAATATTACAACAGGAACCGTGACTGCTCTGCAGTTTGTCCTCCCCAGAAATCCACATACAAGATTCCTCAACTGCAGTGGCTGGACAAGAACAGGAACCTTCGCTGATTTTGCTTCTTTCTAGCCCAAGAGTGCTGAGGCTAGTTAGGATTCTCCAACTGTTGCCCTGGCTAATAACAGCTGACTAACAACAGACAAAATGTTGCGTTTATGACAAGAAATTGGATTTCTCCGTGCAGCTTAGTGCTTCACTGTCCATGTCTTTGCTAACCATCGCCGGGGAAGCTCAACTTATGTTTTTAGTTGAACTGAAAGCACAGTTTATTTCATTCTGTCAGCAACCATTAAACCTCACTGATTATTACTGTTACGAAATATGAGGCAGGATTCTCCGTTAGCCGACGCCGAAATCAGGAAATGCGTTTGGGCGGAGAATAGCTTCCGATGCCAACATCATGGCAGGCACCGATTTGACGCCAAATCACGATTCTCCGTTACCTCGAAAACGGCATCAAGGCGTTTCACTCCGCACGTTCAGTAGACAGCATGTGCATATCATTAGTGGGGTTGGTGTGGGGGGGGGGTCCTCTGTGGGTGGGGGTGGGGGGGTGCGGTGGCGGTGTCCCATGCGGGGCCCAGTCTGGATCTTTAAAAAAGTTAGAAGTGCTTTTTTCTTTCTAACTCTTTCAGAATAACTATGAGGGTAAAATTAATAGAACCAGCCAAAGTTAGCGATTTAACTTGCTTTATCAGATGGTTTTCAGCACAGTGCAATTGTCCAGGGGAAGTTAGCGCTTCTAGGCAATTGCCAGGTAAACCCTTACCGGGGAACTTCCTAGAGGGATTCCCCAGCATATCAGTGGGGTACCCTTTCAAAGGCAACATTGGGGAATCGGGTAGTTATCCACCATGGAAGGGCAGCACAGTGGCGCAGTGGTTAGCATTGCTGCCTACAGCACTGAGGACCCGGGCTCTACTCCCGGCCCTGGGCCACTGTCCGGTTGGAGTTTGCACATTCTCCCCATGTCTGCGTGGATTTCACCTCCACAACCCAAAGATGTGTAGGATAGGTGGATTGGCCATGCTAAATTGCCCCTTAATTGGATAAAATAATTGAGTACATTATAAAATAATTAAAATCCATCACATTTCTCCCTCCCTTCAGCTCTGAAGAAGAGGGACACGGACTTGAAAGACTAACTCTGTTTCTCCCTTCTCAGATGCTGCCAGGCATCCTGCGTTTTTCTAGCATTTTCTGTTTTTATTCATTATTGTTCTTGCCAGAGTTTTACCTGAGCCAGAACAGCCCACAAAACTCCAGTGCAGTGGTGGGCAACCTGCAGCCCAGTGGGCCACGTGGTCCATCTGGGTTCTGAGTGCAGCCCACGAGACATTTTGTTGACCGTCACCAACATGGAGTGTTGCCGCATTCTGCCGATTTCCATCCACGTAATTTTTTTCCTACCAGTAGGACTGAATACGGCATGTATTAAATGTGTTTAAACTTATTCATGGGGTCATGATTATTGAACATGGCCAATTTCAATCTTGTGGCCCACTGAGGTGATGAAGGGCCACTCATGCGGCTCACTTACTAGCCTGGGTTGCCCATCACTGCTCTCTCGTCATGATGATGATTTGAAAGGAATACAGGCTGAAAAATATTATTTAATGTTAGAATTAGAATAGATCAGTAAAGTAGAACTTTAGCTTTTGCTGCAATTTACTGCATTCCTTGATTAAGCTAACATGCACATATACAGAATCTGTATAACCCATGAGTCATTCAGATTAACAATGTGCTATTTGGTATTTCCCATTGAATTCATTCTACTCTGATATGTACATCAAATAAATAAGGAGATGAGATTGAACGAGTGTTCTCTTCTTTTTCTTGCCTAATAATGCTGACTCCCTACTGTGGTACACTTTCATGGGTCAGTTTCTTTCTGGCTATTCTTTGCGTTTAAACATAGTGAATTTTGGCATGTTACCCAATCGGCATCACAAGTGAGTATGATTCTACCTTCACATTCCGGCAGAGGTGACTCGATGATAAACAAAGGGATGGATTCTCCGCCGACGGGATTCTTCATTTTTCCGGCAACCTGGGGGTTTCCCGACGGCATGGGGCTGCCCCACAATGGGAAACCCAATTGACCAGCCAGCGAAACGATCCACATCCCGATGGCGTGCTGAATCAGAACTGCGGCGCGGCGGGACGGAGAATACAGCCCAGAATTCTTGCAATTTCCCCTTCCGCTGGGACACTGGGGACAATTGCAGTGCCTGTTCAGTCACTCTCACTTAGACTTACTTTACTCAAGGTAGGAAGTAGAATGAAAGATATACTGAGTTGCTTGGTTGAGTTATAAAATCCTCTTGTTAATTGCACCTTCATTACATGAAACGTTTTTTTAGTTTTCAATAAATATACATTTGGAAAGCAGAGCTGACAATTGCTCACATATATATTTGAAGGGGACTGATGTTAGTTCTACCCAAGTATCCTCCCAATCTCATTAAAATGCACTCACTCTTAAAATGGCTGTTAACGGACAGAAATGAACAGATATTGTGGCTCAAGGAAATGTCCATCGCAAAACACACATTTCTTCTTTAAGTATGAAAATAAGTTCCATCGTTCTGACGGGTATGTTTAGGAATCCGCAATCCAGGAAAGCTTTTCAATTTTTAATTTTACTTATGCAAGACAAATCCATTCATAGAAAGAAAATATAGAGAGCAGGACTCAGTGGGCATAATTCATCTTAAATGTCCAAGAAACTGCAATTAACGATTCAGAGCAAGGACCTTTGTTGACTGAAAACCTGGTTGCAAGAATATTGCACATGTGGGTTGTTGCTGTGTTGTTGCATGGTCACTTTAAGAGTTTTGTTACGTGACAGTCCGTGATGTCTTTGGCTACTTTGTGAGCTTTCTCTCAGTTTCGATCAAGCCTTTGTACAGTTAACAATCAATTAATAAACCTCTATTAATTATTGAACTCAACTCATGTGCTTCAGCATTCCCATTCATTTATCCTGCAAGGACAATGCACAACAAAGAATATCTGTCCAGTGAGTGCCGTTGGAGGAAGCTCATATTTGAGAGTTGCCAGGTGTGACACATCAGATTTCATCAGATAAAGGGATTGATGGATAGATGTAAAAGATCGAGACTTGAGCATCTTGTAATCATGCGTGCAATGCTCTTACGTCCAAAATTCCCACTGGTTTCTACCCAGGCTACACATCTCTCTGGGAACACATAAAATCTCCAAGCCCATGTTTACTGCAAATTGAAATAATAAGTATGTAAATGCTGCTTATTATTGCATGATGATTAAGAACTATGGCACTTTCATGTCTAATAACATGTTATGAATTATGGTGAGCTTGCTATAACACAGCACATGCATTTAGAAGCCTCATAACAAAAGTGGCCACATTGACAGATTTATAATGTGGCTTCCATGAGTGTCTATGATAGAGTTGATGGTGCACAATCAGTACTGACATACTTTCTTCACACAATTACTTTCAAAAAGCCCATATACATTTATAAGCTTCCTGTTTTGTAATTACTGTTAAATGGTTGCAGATGAATGTAATATGGAGATTTTTTACGCTCTAATTTTCATTGTAAAGGTGTCATTATATACATATATGTATAAACACTATATCAAAATGAAACAAAAGGAGAAACAGTGACAGATAGAATGGATATAGTTGATAGGAAAGAAAGGAAAAAGTCAGAGACTAATACAACTATTTCTGTATGTGTAACATGGGCTGGAATTCTTTGGTTAATGCAATTCACTTTTCCTGCTGGAAGCGCACCCCTGCCCACTGGTTTCCTGGCGGTGTGGGATGGTAACAATGGAAAATCCTGTTGACAAGCAGCGGGAAGAGAGAATACCACCACCAGTGAATGGTGCGCCTCTGAGAAACACCCAGCTGGGGAACCGGAAAATCCCGCCCATAGTAGAAGCTGTTGATTAACAATAAAATTCCATAACTGATATTCAGATTGATTTAAGACACAGAAGGTGCATTCACAACCTGGCCAAACAGATTGATTATCAACCTCTAAAACCTTCCAATGCACATATGGCAGGAGGTAAGAGTGGGAGAGTTTCCTGGCCAGTGAAAGCCATGTGGTAACTGCAGCTCAAGACCATCCCCAGACAGAGGGGATAAATAAACAGAAACTCTCCAGTTCCCTTCCCTTACTGTCCGCAATCAGTGTGGCTGTTTTAAAAAAGTATATGTGTGTGTTTCTAAGCCCCCTGTACCATGTGGTCAATTTAAAGAAGCAGCAGCACACTTTCATGGGTTTATGAATAAAGATTATTTATTCATGCACTCACCCCACAATGACACAATTATTACAGCGTAGAAGGTGGCCAAAAGGACCATCATGGCTGGGATCAAAACTAACGTGAGCGACGCCGGCGTCAATGGGCCTCCAGGCCCAGGCATTCACCCCTTCCTAAGGTGCTAGTACGGCGCCGGAGTGCTGTGCGCTAGAAAGCCAGCGCGACACGGCCGGCACGGGCCTGCGCATGCGCGCCATGGTCGGCGGGGGTCCGCGTCGGCCCCCGGACAATATGGCAAAGCCCTACAGAGGCCCGGCGGGGAGGAACATAGGCCACGCCCTGGAATTAACCCATAAGACCATAAGACCATAAGACATTGGAGCGGAAATAAGGCCATTCGGCCCATCGAGTCCACTCCACCATTCAATCATGGCTGATTTCAACTCCATTTACCCGCTCTCTCTCCATAGCCCTTAATTCCTCGAGAAATCAAGAATTTATCAACTTCTGTCTAAAAGACACTCAATGTCCCGGCCTCCACCGCCCTCTGTGGCAATGAATTCCACATACCCACCACTCTCTGGCTGAAGAAATTTCTCCTCATCTCTGTTCTAAAGTGACTCCCTTTTATTCTAAGGCTGTGCCCCCGGGTCCTAGTCTCCCCTGCTAATGGAAACAACTTCCCTACGTCCACCCTATCTAAGCCATTCATTATCTTGTAAGTTTCTATTAGATCTCCCCTCAACCTCCTAAACTCCAATGAATATAATCCCAGGATCCTCAGACGTTCATCGTATGTTAGGCCTACCATTCCTGGGATCATCCGTGTGAATCTCCGCTGGACCCGCTCCAGTGCCAGTATGTCCTTCCTGAGGTGTGGGGCCCAAAATTGCTCACAGTATTCTAAATGGGCCTAACTAATGCTTTATAAAGCTTCAGAAGTACATCCCTGCTTTTATATTCCAAGCCTCTTGAGATAAATGACAACATTGCATTTGCTTTCTTAATTACGGACTCAACCTGCAAGTTTACCTTTAGAGAATCCTGGACTAGGACTCCCAAGTCCCTTTGCACTTCAGCATTATGAATTTTGTCACCATTTAGAAAATAGTCCATGCCTCTATTCTTTTTTCCAAAGTGCAAGACCTCGCACTTGCTCACGTTGAATTTCATCAGCCATTTCTTGGACCACTCTCCTAAACTGTCTAAATCTTTCTGCAGCCTCCCCACCTCCTCCATACTACCTGCCCCTCCACCTATCTTTGTATCATCGGCAAACTTAGCCAGAATGCCCCCAGTCCCGTCATCTAGATCGTTAATATATAAAGAGAACAGCTGTAGCCCCAACACTGAACCCTGCGGGACACCACTCGTCACCGGTTGCCATTCCGAAAAAGAACCTTTTATCCCAACTCTCTGCCTTCTGCCTGCCAGCCAATCATCAATCCATGTTAGTACCTTGCCTCGAATACCATGGGCCCTTATTTTACTCAGCAGTCTCCCGTGAGGCACCTTATCAAAGGCCTTTTGGAAGTCAAGATAGATAACTCCCGATCGGTAGGCCCCGATCGCGGACCTGGCCACCATGGAGGCCCCACCCCCCTGGAGTCGGATCCCCCCACTCCCCCACCAGAATGGCCCCCGCAGCCAGAACTCCGAGGTCCCGCCGAGTAGGACCATACGTAAACCACGCCTGCGGGATTCGTCGGAATTCGTCGGGCACTCGGCTCATCGAGCATGGAGAATCGCCGCGGGGGCCGCTTTCAATGGTCCCTGACCGGCACGGTGGCGACCCCGCAGGTGCGATTGCCGCCGATTCTCCGGTCACCGGAGAATCGCCAGCCCGCCGTCGGAGGGACGTGGTGAGATTCTCAGGTTACCCCCCCCCCCCCCCCCGCTGATTCTCTGACCTGGCGCAGGATCGGAGAATCCCAGCCCATGTCTCCACCAGCTCTCCAAATGAGCAATTTACTTGGTGCCATTTTCCCACCTTCTTCCTTTTCAGATAACATTGTTAAGTTAGTTAAGCACAATTTTCCTTTCAGAAACCCATGCTGCCTTTCCTTAATTAACTTGCATTTCAGAATGTCCAGAATGTCCAATTCAACTAGCAATTTGTCCATGTGACTACTCATTTTGTTCTGAATTATTATTTCTAGATGTTTACCCACCACAAAGATAAACTGACGGGTCTGTAGTTTCTGGGCTTAACCTAACACATTTTTGAACAAGGGTGTAATGTTTGAAATTTGCCAGTTCTCTGGCACCACCCCAGAATAATAATAATAACCTTTATTGTCACAAGTAGGCTTACATTAACACTGCAATGAAGTTACTGTGAAAATCCCCTAGTTGCCATACTTGGGTGCCTGTTCGTGTACACGGAGGGAGAATTCAGAATGACCAAATTACCTAACAGCACATCTTTCGGGACTTGTGGGAGGAAACTGGAGCATCCGGAGGAAACCCACGCAGGCACAGGGAGAAGGTGCAGACTCCGCAAAGACAGTGAATGAAGCCGGGATCGAACATTGGACCCTGGTGCTGTGAAGCAACAGTGCTAAACATTGTACTACCGTGCCATCCTAATAAGGAAGATTGAAAAATTTTGAGCTAATGCCTCCACAATTTCCATTCTCTCTTGCCTCAGTATCCTTGGATGCATCTCAGGCTGGTCCTGGTATTTTATCAACTTGATGTACGGACAGCCTATCTATTATCTCCACCTTATCTATTTTTTACCCTTCTGGTGTCTGAATTACCTCCTCTTTCACCATGACCTGAGCAGCATGTTCTTCCTTGATAATGGCAGATGCAAAGTATTTATTTAATACCTCAGCCATGTCCCATGCCTCCATAAGCCAATCCCCTTTCTTGTCCCTAATTAGTCCTACTCCTCATATTATTAATCATTTACTGGATAAAGTTGCTGATGAGAACTACAGCAGTACATTCCGAAATTAATTTGCAGAATTATTCATAGACCTATTGAAGTTGAAGACCGAGTACCCTATCATCATATGAGCTGAAGATAAACAAATCGATCTCTTTGCACCAAGGAAAGCCCTTCACCATCTCCTGGACAAAGTCAAGAATGAAATTGAAGCAGCAAGATGTTATCTCACCAGTCACCTTGTCCAAAAAATGGTTTTCAGGAGCGTTTACGGCAGCAAAGCCAAATGTCTCCATAAGAATCTGTGTGGATTTAGCTCAGCGAAACAAATCAGTGGAATATGAAATCCACCCAATGACCTCAGTGGATGAGAGCCTTGCTAAACTCACCAAGTGTACCTTATTTACAAAACTGGATATGGATTTTGGCAGTTGCCTGCAGACAAAGAATCCAGATTGCTGACCACATTTATAATGCCGTTCAGTCATTATTGTTTCAATAGATTTCCTTTTGGAATTGCATCCATCACAGAAATTTTCCAGAGAAAAATATCTCACAATATAGAAGGCATGAAAGGAATAAAATGCCAAATGAGGGGGATGGCATGGTGGCGCAGTGATTAGCACTGCTGCCTCACAGTGCTGAGGACCCGGGTTCAATCCCGGCCCCAGGTCACTGTCCGTGTGGAGTTTGCACATTCTCCCCGTGTCTGTGTGGGTCTCACCCCCACAACCCAAAGATGTGCAGGCTAGGTTGATTGGCCATGCTAAATTGCCCCTTAATTGGGAAAAAGAAGAATTGGGTACTCTAAATTCATATTATAAAAATACCAAATGAACGACATACAAGAGCAGATCACCGAGTCAGAGCAGACCTGAGAGTCTTACAGATTGCAGGCCTAATATTGAATGAAAAATGTGAGTTTATCAAACCTATGATCAGGTTTCTAGCCCGTGTAGCACAAGCCACTGGAATCCTAGTTGATCCACAAAAACAAAAGTAACCAAGGAATTTTCAGAACCAAAGTACGTAACTGATCTTCAAAGATTCCTCAGGATGGTCTGCCAAATAGGCAGGTGCCTACCAAATGTAGCAGAGACCAATGAGCCTTTGTGACAGCTGTTGGGACAGGGTCAACAGTGGTGCTGGAGTATGAACTGAAATGATTTCTAGCAGATTAAACAACTTTTAATCTCTTCTGAATTCTTGCCACATTGTGGCCCAGAGTTACCAATCATAACAGTAACAGTCTGGACAGCATCAAGTGCAAAGAGACAGCAAATGTGGACCAATTTAATATGCCAACAGATCACCAACACAAATAGAACAAGGATACACCACGATGTAAAAAGAAGCATAGGCAGCAACTTGGATGTGTGAAAACCTTTCAGGCTGTGTAATAGGATTGCATTTCAAAATCGAAACAGACCATAAGCCACTAGTCACCCTTTTGAACATGAAATCAGTTGTGAAGGTGCCACTCAGAATTCAGCGGTTCAGATCAAGATTGATGAGATATGACTCCAGCATAGAGTACGTGCAGGGAAGTATCAAATAATGGCAGACATGCTGTCATAAATACCAACAAAATACCTTCATCATGGAGGTTGAAACATATACATCTTTAATCACTTAACACTTATCAATTGTTGAAAAAAGTTTCAGGAAATAGAACAAGCCCAGAAATTGGATGAAGAATGTCTCGAAGTTTGAGAATATTGTATGGAAGGATATCTAAACTCTATCCTGACTAATCCAATACCAAGGCAGTACTCAGAATAGCGCAAGCACCTCACAGTCATTGATGACTTACTAATTTCAACGAGAGAATAATCATACCGAGAAAACTTTGGCTTAATATTCTTCAAAGACTTTCCCAAGGTCATCTAGGAATAGCAAATGTTGTGCGAGAGCACAGCCATCAACATGATGACCAGGCATTCATAGCTTTATGGAAAAAATAATTTTTAACTGTCTTGCTTGTGCCGTAATCAGCCAAGAGATGAAGGAACCATTATTACCTTATACATTTCCCTCAAGCGTGTGGGAACGCCTGGGGCTGAAATGTTTTGAAATTAGGGGGAATACCTTTCTTATTTTCATTGATTACTACTCATGGTGGATCAATGTCAAGAAATTGCGGAAGCAGTCATCCAATCCCTGGAGTGAATTCATGCAACTCATGGCATCCCGAACATCATAGTGTCTGACAATAGGCCACATTTTGGTAATGAGCTATTCCACAATTTCAAAAATTTGGCTTTGTTCATATAATCGGTTCACCTAACTTTTCTCAAGTGAATGAAAAACCTGAGCGAAGCTACAAACTGTCAAATATTTATTGAAGAAAAATGAAGACCTGAGTCTAGTTCTGAAGGTATTGATCCTCTGCATTACAAAATGGTTTCCCAACAGAGTTACTGATAAGTAGGCGATTGAGAACTTAGCTTACATCTCTAGAACAAAAAATAAAATTCAAACCCAATATCATGATGAACAGCTACAAAAGTGTGAACAGAAGGAAGAAGAAGAAAGGAGCAACCAGGCTCTGAACTTTAATCATATATGTAGAACATGCAAATAGTCAGTGCCAAAACCCAGGGAGAGAGTGTGGGTCCAGGACCAACAGAAGGAAGGCACAATCATTAAGAAAGTTCCACAACCAAGATCGTACTGGTTGAGACAGACACATGTATTATAAGGAGAAACCATAGCACCTTAATATCCTTGGAGAAAAATTCAATAGAAACTTGCTCTTACTACTCAAATGAAGATGACGAAGAAGAAGAATGTAAACATGATAGGGGAGAAGCCTTGGAGGAGATGTAGAGTAAAGGGTTAATGTCAGAAACATAGCTGATGCTGGTGTAATAATGATGCCAGATAACATAGATTTCATAGAATTTACAGTGCAGAAGGAGGCCATTCGGCCCATCGAGTCTGCACCGGCTCTTGGAAAGAGCACCCTACCCAAGGTCCACACCTCCACCCTATCCCCATAACCCAGTAACCCCACCCAACACTAAGGGCAATTTTGGATACTAAGGGCAGTTTATCATGGCCAATCCACCTAACCTGCACATCTTTGGACTGTGGGAGGAAACCGGAGCACTTGGAGGAAACCCACGCACACATGGGGAGGATGTGCAGACTCCGCACAGACAGTGACCCAAGCCGGAATCGAACCTGGGACCCTGGAGCTGTGAAGCAATTGTGCTATCTACAATGCTACCGTGCTGCCCATGATTGTGATTGTGAAGTGAGAGAGATCTGGAAGGAGGAAAAGCTTCAACTTCGCGTAGAGGTTCAAATGTGTAAATACTTGCTGTAAATGAAGAGTAATGGTTTTGAGAAACTACAGACTCAAGCCCAAACTTTAGAACAATAAACAATCTGCAAAACCCACATCGAGACTCCGACCACACAATGAAACAAGCAATGCCTCCTTTCTCATTGAACTGGAAACATATTGCTGCAGAAAAGTTTTGTGAAAACATTCCAGGAACTCTTGCTTCTCTCAGTCCTTTATACTACCATTATTTCAGTCTATATTTGAATAATCATAAGACGCCCATTGGAACTACTATATAATTTTTGCATCGCTCTGTAATTTCCTTGCAATTAAACTTATTCCTCTACATCCCTTCCATTAGCTGGTAGCATTTAGACTACACTGACAAATGTGATTTCAGCTTTTCTGTCCCTCAGCTCTACCAAATAGAATCTGCCATTGGCCCCTCTGTGGCATCCTCTTTCTCCAGCACTGCAATGATTTCCTCAATCAACATTGCAATTCTTCCCCATTTTAATCCTTTCCTAACTTTCCTAAACACCTTAAGCAAGATTTTCTGTCCCGCCGCACCAGTTTTCTGGTGCAGTGCGCACCCATCAGCGGCGGGGTTCTCCTTCTCGTCAGCCGGCCAATGGGGTTTCCCATTGTTGGCAACCCCATGCCGCAGGGAAATCCCCGGTCATGGGTGCGCTGCCTGTACAATGGAGAATCTTGACAGCAGAGAATCCAGCCCTTTATATCCAAGAATATTTAACATCCAGTCATGCCCTTCTTTGTGCAAGCTCTCTGTTATGGCCACAGCATTGTATTTTCACATGGCAATCTGCACCTGTACCTCGCCAATTTTATCCAAGAGTCTAAGCGCTATGTCATTCACACTGCACACACCCAAGAAAGCTGCAATTAAAGAAGATAATGCACTTCTACAGGTGTTAAACCCAAAGAATGGTTCACAGTTCACGGGCTGGTTTCTCCAAAAATGGAACAATGTCCCCACGCCAGCGTTTTCATTCAGACTGTCCTGAACAAAATAAAGAGCAATTCACTCACCTGCAGGGGGCTAGCAGGGACCCGGAGTTCTTCTCGCAGCTTTAGCTGTGGATACGAGCCCCCGCACTTCCGGTTCCGAGTCCACACATGCGCATGGCGGCGGCCTCTAGTGGCCGCGCCGAATGCGATGGCGGACTCAGCCGGCGGACCTGGACCAACAAACAAGGCCCCACCGATCTGCCCCGCACCGTTCCACCTGACCCACCCGATCACCACCGTGGCCGTCCATAAGCACCCCCTACCAGTGCTTGAACCCCCGGCCCCCACCAGGGCGGCCGCGGAGTGAGTCTGCAGCCATCGCACGAGAGTCCACAGTGTCAGGAATTTGGCCGGTCGGGACCAGAGTATCGTTGGGAGGGCCTCTGGCAATGGCCCCCTAACTCGTGAGCGATTCTCCGGGTACCGGAGAATCGCGGGAACGGTGCTGGGCCAGATTCGGGCGGAAACGTCGATTCTCCGCCCCCCCCATGCCAAACGCGATTTTGCCGCGGGGCTGCGGAGAATCCAGTCCCACATATTTGGCTTATTGTAAGGATTCAGTAATTGTGGGATTGGGGAGAAAGGAGTCCTTTTCCAGTCTTTAATCATAGGTCAAGAAGCTACGCACTGGTGGTTTCCATATCAGGAGGTCAAATTTCTTTCTAGATGAACTTGGAGTTTTGGGATCAGTCTGTGAAACGTTCTAGCCTTCTAGTTTTTAAAAAGCAAAGATAGCATAATATTTTACTGTTGTCATTCTGCAGCTTTTGGTGTTGTCTTACAGACTCTCCAGGGCTTTTCCTGTTCTGATAATCAAAACCAGCCAGTTTCAATCACATGACCAATGCTGGTACTGTTTAACTAGAATGGTTGGAGGTCCAAAGGCATCACTACACATTAGGAAATAGATGAGAATCTTTCACACTTACTCTTTAGATAACTGGGGCGGGATTCTATGATCCTGCGGCTAAGTGTTGACGCCATCGTAAACGCCAGAGCTTTTTACGACACCGTCATCTGGCCCCAAGGAGCAGCGGTCCTGCGCTGCACAGGGGCCCAGCATGGCACTGGAGCACTTCACGCAGCTCCAGCTGCCGATACGGGTGCCTGTATGGCCAGCGCGAGTCCACGCATGAGCGTGGGTTGCCTTCTACGTGCTGGCCCCTGGGCAACATGGCAGAGCCTACAGGGGCACAGCGCGGAGGAACATAACCCCCCCCCCCCGCGCAATTAACCCTCCCGCCGATTGGTAGGCCCCAACCGCGGGCCTGGCCACCGTGGAGGCCCCCCCCTGGAGTTGGATCCCCCCCCTCTCCCACACCAGGACGGCCCCCCAGCATGAACGACGAGGTCCCGCCAGGTAGGACCACACGCGAACAACACCGGCGGGTCTCGGCCAAACTCGGCAGGCACTCGGCCCATTGAGCGCGGAGAATCGCCGGGGGGGGGGGCCATGTTGAGTGGCCTCCGACCAGTGGCATTGCGACCACACCAGCGCGTTTGGTGGCGATTCTCCGATCGCCGGAGTGGCGTCGCGTGATTCGCCACAGGGTTGGAAAATCCCGCCCCTGGTCTCTTCAGGTCTCTTTTGTGAAGCATTGATCTTGGGGAAGTGAATTCTAGAGGTCAATTGATTCTGTGTTTGGAGTGAACTTCAAACAATGGCAGGTGTGAATTCCACAGAGAGGTTCTGTCAGGCCATGTCTATTCAAAGGAATATTCAGTTTGGAACTTTCCAGAAGCTGGAGATATTCTGTGTTGAAGTTGCAATGGTCATTTAATTTTTGGTAGCCTTGCGTGAGTCCATTTTAAAATGTAAAAGGCAGTTCCAGATGCTTTCACAGGAACACCATCCATGTTTGAAGTTATGAATAGGATATGCCTTCATTAGGCATGACTCTATTTGTAAAGCCGAAGATATCGTAACCTTTGCTGATCACTGTCTCAACCGCCTTCAAAGATCAATACACATGTACTCAGAGGTGCTTCTGTTCTTGCGTACTCTTTCAATTGTGCCATTATGTCTACCTTGCCTGTCCCAAGGTGTGTCCTGTACACAAGAATGAGGACAAATCCAACCCCGCCAATTACCATCCTTTCAGTCTGCTCTCATCATCAGTAAAGTGATGGAAGGAGTCATCAACAGTGCTATCAAGCAGCACTTACTCAGCAATAACCCGCTCACGGACGCTCAGTTTGGGTTTCGCCAAGGCCACTCAGCTCCTGACCTCATTACAGCCTTGGTTCAAACATGGGCAAAAGAGCTGAATGTCATAGGTGAGGTGACATAAAGGCAGCATTTGCCTGAGTGCAGCATCAAGGAGCCCTAGCTAAACTATAATCAATGGGAATCACGACGCCTATGCTTCTCTTGCTCATGTATTTGCTTTGTTTGGCCCTTGTTACGTACTGTAAACATCGACATCACTATTTGTTGATGTACCATTTGTCAATGTACTCTGTCAATTATTCTTTTTGTCTACTATGTACATAATGTGTATGTTCCCTTGGCGGCAGAAAGATACTTTTCACTGTACTTCAGTACATGTGACAATAAATCAATAAATCAATCAATCAATTAGAGGGAAAACTCTCCACTGGTTGGAGTCATATCTGGCTCAAAGGAAATTGGTTGTGGTGGTTGGAAGTGAATCTTCTCGGCTCCAGGACATCACCGCAGGAGTTCCTCAGGATAGTGTCCTAGGCCGAACCATCTTCAGCTGCTTCATCAATGATCTCCCCTCCATTATAAGGACAGAAGTGGGGATGTTTATGAATGACTGCACAATGTTCAGCACCATTTGCGACTCCTCAGATAATGAGGCAGTCCATGTCCAAATATAGCAAGACCTGGACAATATCCAGGCTTGGACTGACAAGTGGCACACTCTTAGGGGTGGGTAATTGATTTGCTTCCATGCCAGGCAGACATGCAGCCTGACCTTTCTCTCAAGAACCCTGCGCCTACGTCAAAACCTCAAAAAAAGTTTATGCATTTTAAGAAGCGAAGCTATGAGTGTGATGACTTAGTGGAGATGAAGCATGACTCCAATTTTGAATCTGTACTGGATTCTGCAATAACTGTCAGAGAGATAGTTCGCATTAGTTTACAGGAGGCTTGCATTTGTCAACTATGCATTGAACATTGTTAAAGCATTTGAAGTAATCACTGAGGCTTATAAAGATGAACATTGCATCAGGGACGCTGACAACATAGTTTAAAATACATTGCAAAGTCCAAATGCACTTTAGCTCTGAATCAACTGGGAGGACAAGCGTGCTAACATTAATGCCCAGTACCGAGGCAATGATCATCCGAAACCAACTCCGCTGGGCCGCCAATATGCTTAGAATGTCAGAGTCCCCACAGCCAAAACAAATATTCTTTACCCAGCTCAAAGAAGGAACCCAAACAAGAGAAGGACAAAGGAAGCTCTTCAAAGACACCTTGAAGGCTTACCTCAAGAAATGGAACATAGACATCAATGCCTGGGAGACCCTTGCACAAAGGAGACTACCTTGGATAAACCTCCTAATTGAAGGGTCACAATTCTCCAAAGGCAAGAGGAGGCCTGGAAAAGGAGCCTGAGGAAGGAATATCTACGATCTAGAGTTCAAGGACCGATCCCACCTTTCAAAAACGCCTGCATAGTGAGTGATTGAAGATGGGACTCTAGGATCGGGCTCATCAGCCACGCAAGGACCCACAGAACCCATGACCAGTCATACAGAGTATTTTAGGCAGACAATCATACTCATTAGAGAGTGATTGCTGAAGATTACATACACTTCAAACCTATTCTAACCATTATACCTCCGTTCATGGAATAAACGGCCCTCTTATGAACTGACCTGATTAATACTACACTCCTGTATGCTTCACCCGATGCCGGTGTCTATGTATTTGCATTGTGGACCTTGTGTTGCCCTTTTATGTATTTTCTTGTTGTTTCATTTTCTTTTCATGTACTAAATGATCTGTTTGAGCATTTAGTACAATAATACCTCAGCACACATGACAATAAACAAATCCAAATTCCAAATCCAAACATCCTCATGACAAACCAAATTTAAAAATAAACAATCTTTGACTTTTTGTAACTCCAAACTCACTTTATACAGCAAAGTGTCCTTTTAATAGAATTAACAGCCGCGTGACATACCAAAGTTTAAAAAAAATCTTCCTTTCACTTTATTTGCATTTTAAACATAATTATAAATGCTGAACACTAATAATATAAAACATTAACCTCCCAAACAAATGGCTCCTGTGGCTCAAGTTTCTGCTCGATGATTCAGGACTGAGAAACAAAACTGCAAATAAAAATGTGAAAACTATCCTAACATCGGGGAAAGTTGACCAAGTTAGCACTGTCCCTGGATTTTTAATTCAGCAGATCCAGCATGAGTTCAATCTGTCAAAAAAGGTGGGCCGGGAGTTTGAACGCTGCGCACTTCCATCACGCATGCCCATGCATCCGCATTTCTGGATCGTCGCGTCACGCATGTGCAGTGGCCCAGTGACTTAAGTCTTGGACCCAGCAAGATGTTACAGCCCATTAATAGACTGAAGAAGTAGGCTAGGACGCTCCCAAAACACGGCTAAGTGTTGAGAGCGGCGTTAACACCGGAGTGTTTCATGCCGGCGTCAACGGCCTCTTGGCCAAGCGATTTTGTAGCCAAAGGGGGCCGGAGTGCTCCATGCTGCTCCAGCTGCCATACGCAGCCCTGCACTGCTGTCCGCGGGTCCGCGCATGCGCACTGCCGGCCTCAGGCTGGCGCATGCGCACGGCAGCCGGTTCCGTGCCGGCGCCGCGCAACATGGCGGTGCCACACAGTGGGTTGGCGCGGAAAAAGGTAACCTCCCCCCAGATCGCACCAGATTGGTGGCCCCCGATCGCGGGCCTAGCCCCCCCTCCCCCCCAGAGACTGATCCCCCCCCGCCCCCCCCACCAGGATAGCCACTGCAGCTGCGACGCCGAGCTCCCGCCGGGTGGAACCATACGTGAACCATGCCGGCAGGAACTCTTTCAACGGCCTCCGACCGGCGGGGCGTTGACCGCGCACGTGCGACTGGCGTCGGACCCGATCGCGGGTCTAAGGCCCCATTCCCCACCCCCCCGTGCTGAGTGCTATTTTGGCTCGGAGAATACCGGCCGTAGTCTGTTAAATAATTATTTCCCTCATAATTAAATATTTTTGATCTTATTAACTAAAAATTTCCAATGAGCTGAACAATCTGTAAACTAATGGCTATCACGTGTGTCGTAACCACTTGACATCAGATTACCATTGAGTTCTGTACAGTTATCCTCCAATTTCTTCCCCTTCTACATGTACGACTTGAAGGCTCTCCATTGTTCAGGTGCCTTGTTACTGCAATTCATTCTGCAACAACCTCCGACACCAATATAGAAAGGGAGGCTTCATTTGCTTTTCACAAGCACTTAACAAGCTCAGTAGGCCATTCAACAAAGAAAACTGTTATTTTTCAGAGGTCTTCCTAATGCCTACCATACCTTTTTATACAGGTAGTGCAAGCAGCAATGAGAAAGAAAACTAAGAACCACTTAACCGTTTGTGCAGCATAAACCACAGTAAATTGATTGGTGCCCTAATAATCTAGGGAACCTTAGACTACTTGTCTTACTGTGAGCTGCATTGTTCCAGGACTGGAAAGCCATGTACAACTTTTTAAAATTGCAGGACAGGAAGGAAAGATCTTGTTGGTTTTTATCTTGAATAAGCCATGGGGTACGGGCCTCTGGCACGGAGTCTGTCCCTGTTGCTCAGAAGGGAAGGGGGGAGAGGAGCAGAGCATTAGTAATTGGGGACTCTATAGTCAGGGGCACAGATAGGAGATTTTGTGGGAGCGTGAGAGACTCACGTTTGGTATGTTGCCTCCCAGGTGCAAGGGTACGTGATGTCTCGGATCGTGTTTTCCGGGTCCTTAGGGGGGAGGGGGAGCAGCCCCAAGTCGTGGTCCACATTGGCACCAATGACATAGGTAGGAAAGGGGACAAGGATGTCAGGCAGGCTTTCCGGGAGCTAGGATGGAAGCTCAGAACTAGAACAAACAGAGTTGTTATCTCTGGGTTGTTGCCCGTGCCACGTGATAGTGAGATGAGGAATAGGGAGAGAGAGCATTTAAACACGTGGCTACAGGGATGGTGCAGGCGGGAGGGTTTCAGATTTTTGGATAACTGGGGCTCTTTCTGGGGAAGGTGGGACCTCTACAGACAGGATGGTCTACATCTGAACCTGAGGGGCACAAATATCCTGGGGGGGAGATTTGTTAGTGCTCTTTGGGGGGGTTTAAACTAATGCAGCAGGGGCATGGGAACCTGGATTGTAGTTTTAGGGTAAGGGAGAATGAGAGTATAGAGGTCAGGAGCACAGATTTGACGTCGCAGGAGGGGGCCAGCGTTCAGGTAGGTGGTTTGAAGTGTGTCTACTTCAATGCCAGGAGTATACGAAACAAGGTAGGGGAACTGGCAGCGTGGGTTGGTACCTGGGACTTCGATGTTGTGGCCATTTCGGAGACATGGATAGAGCAGGGACAGGAATGGATGTTGCAGGTTCCGGGGTTTAGGTGTTTTAGTAAGCTCAGAGAAGGAGGCAAAAGAGGGGGAGGTGTGGCGCTGCTAGTCAAGAGCAGTATTACGGTGGCGGAGAGGATGCTAGATGGGGACTCTTCTGCCGAGGTAGTATTGGCTGAAGTTAGAAACAGGAAAGGAGAGGTCACCCTGTTGGGAGTTTTTTATAGGCCTCCTAATAGTTCTAGGGATGTAGAGGAAAGGATGGCGAAGATGATTCTGGATATGAGCGAAAGTAACAGGGTAGTTATTATGGGAGACTTTAACTTTCCAAATATTGACTGGAAAAGATATAGTTCGAGTACAATAGATGGGTCGTTTTTTGTACAGTGTGTGCAGGAGGGTTTCCTGAAACAATATGTTGACAGGCCAACAAGAGGCGAGGCCACGGTGGATTTGGTTTTGGGTAATGAACCAGGCCAGGTGTTGGATTTGGAGGTTGGAGAGCACTTTGGGGACAGTGACCACAATTCGGTGACGTTTACGTTAATGATGGAAAGGGATAAGTATACACCGCAGGGCAAGAGTTATAGCTGGGGGAAGGGCAATTATGATGCCATTAGACGTGACTTGGGGGGGATAAGGTGGAGAAGTAGGCTGCAAGTGTTGGGCACACTGGATAAGTGGGGCTTGTTCAAGGATCAGCTACTGCGTGTTCTTGATAAGTATGTACCGGTCAGACAGGGAGGAAGGCGTCGAGCGAGGGAACCGTGGTTTACCAGGGAAGTGGAATCTCTTGTTAAGAGGAAGAAGAAGGCCTATGTGAAGATGAAGTGTGAAGTTTCGGTTGGGGCGATGGATAGTTACAAGGTAGCGAGGAAGGATCTAAAGAGAGAGCTAAGACGAGCAAGGAGGGGACATGAGAAGTATTTGGCAGGAAGGATCAAGGAAAACCCAAAAGCTTTCTATAGGTATGTCAGGAATAAGCGAATGACTAGGGAAAGAGTAGGACCAGTCAAGGACAGGGATGGGAAATTGTGTGTGGAGTCTGAAGAGATAGGCGAGATACTAAATGAATATTTTTCGTCAGTATTCACTCAGGAAAAAGATAATGTTGTGGAGGAGAATGCTGAACCCCAGGCTAATAGAATAGATGGCATTGAGGTACGTAGGGAAGAGGTGTTGGCAATTCTGGACAGGCTGAAAATAGATAAGTCCCCGGGACCTGATGGGATTTATCCTAGGATTCTATGGGAGGCCAGGGAAGAGATTGCTGGACCTTTGGCTTTGATTTTTATGTCATCATTGGCTACAGGAATAGTGCCAGAGGACTGGAGGACAGCAAATGTGGTCCCTTTGTTCAAAAAGGGGAGCAGAGACAACCCCGGCAACTATAGACCGGTGAGCCTCACGTCTGTAGTGGGTAAAGTCTTGGAGGGGATTATAAGAGACAAGGTTTATAATCATCTAGATAGGAATAATATGATCAGGGATAGTCAGCATGGCTTTGTGAGGGGTAGGTCATGCCTCACAAACCTTATTGAGTTCTTTGAGAAGGTGACTGAACAGGTAGACGAGGGTAGAGCAGTTGATGTGGTGTATATGGATTTCAGCAAAGCATTTGATAAGGTTCCCCACGGTAGGCTATTGCAAAAAATACGGAGGCTGGGGATTGAGGGTGATTTAGAGATGTGGATCAGAAATTGGCTAGCTGAAAGAAGACAGAGGGTGGTGGTTGATGGGAAATGTTCAGAATGGAGTACAGTCACAAGTGGAGTACCACAAGGATCTGTTCTGGGGCCGTTGCTGTTTGTCATTTTTATCAATGACCTAGAGGAAGGCGCAGAAGGGTGGGTGAGTAAATTTGCAGACGATACTAAAGTCGGTGGTGTTGTCGATAGTGTGGAAGGATGTAGCAGGTTACAGAGGGATATAGATAAGCTGCAGAGCTGGGCTGAGAGGTGGCAAATGGAGTTTAATGTAGAGAAGTGTGAGGTGATTCACTTTGGAAGGAATAACAGGAATGCGGAATATTTGGCTAATGGTAAAGTTCTTGAAAGTGTGGCTGAGCAGAGGGATCTAGGTGTCCATGTACATAGATCCCTGAAAGTTGCCACCCAGGTTGATAGGGTTGTGAAGAAGGCCTATGGAGTGTTGGCCTTTATTGGTAGAGGGATTGAGTTCCGGAGTCGGGAGGTCATGTTGCAGCTGTACAGAACTCTGGTCCGGCCGCATTTGGAGTATTGCGTACAGTTCTGGTCACCGCATTATAGGAAGGACGTGGAGGCTTTGGAGCGGGTGCAGAGGAGATTTACCAGGATGTTGCCTGGTATGGAGGGAAAATCTTATGAGGAAAGGCTGACGGACTTGAGGTTGTTTTCGTTGGAGAGAAGAAGGTTAAGAGGAGACTTAATAGAGGCATACAAAATGATCAGGGGGTTGGATAGGGTGGACAGTGAGAGCCTTCTCCCGCGGATGGATATGGCTGGCACGAGGGGACATAACTTTAAACTGAGGGGTAATAGATATAGGACAGAGGTCAGAGGTAGGTTCTTTACGCAAAGAGTAGTGAGGCCGTGGAATGCCCTACCTGCAACAGTAGTGAACTCGCCAACATTGAGGGCATTTAAAAGTTTATTGGATAAACATATGGATGATAATGGCATAGTGTAGGTTAGATGGCTTTTGTTTCGGTGCAACATCGTGGGCCGAAGGGCCTGTACTGCGCTGTATTGTTCTATGTTCTATGTTCTATAAGACATCCATTTCATATTCCTAGTGGCATAAATTGTGGAGAATAAAATGTGATGTTAGGTAAAGAACATCAGTGTTTGGTCTATTAAGTTGTTTAAGTCTCATCCCCAGTCGGCAGCTTCGCTTTCTATGGCCACTACTCCTAGTCCAAGCAATAGGAAACCTTAGGAATTATTCTTGAGCCTCAGTTTATATTCATATGATGTCAAATTATCTCGCTTAAAATGTGAGTGTGTTCTAAACTCCTTTGTAATCCTGCTACTAGTATTGATAGCAAACGTCCTTTATTGCACACAGGTATTATTGTAATTTTTGTAACTTTGGTCCAGTCACTTAAGAAAATGTCAACTTGTCATTTCAGAAAAATAAGCAGGCCATTTCCCGGTTGGTCCACCATGTACTGACCCTCATTGTGTTTTTCTCTACGTTTTATTAGGATCACTTGGCCACAATGAGCTTCACACAGGAGCCGTTTTGTCTCTTGATCTATCTATCACTTCCTTCAGTTTGCCAATTGTGTGACATTCAGATTCTCAAAGGAAATAATTCAGTCAGAGGTTCACTGAATGGGAAGCAGGATATCAAATTCTTGTGGATGTCCTATTTAACAATCTAAATATGAATATTTTCTCCTTCATGTCGCATTCTGTTGTTTGCAATTTCTGAGAGTCAAAATGTGGCAAAAATCTGTAGAATTTAGAATAAAGATCATTAAAATGAATTTCCCCACCTTTCCCATAGTTTAAAAAAAAATGTTACTGATCATCCAATCTTGGATAAAAGTACATCTAGCTAAAACTCAGGGGTCCAGATCCTATGATATTATTGTTATATTTCCTTATTAGCCGCAAAGAGAAAAGGTGCTCACACTCTGGATTCTTTGAAATACGGTGAGAGATTTATTAAGAGGTGTTGCTCCTACAATCAAAGATGGAGAACTGCAAAGCTCAAGCAAACACTCTGCTGATGTCACTGCACATCACGTATGCTTTAACAGCAGGGATGTATTCTCTGAGACATAACACACCTCCCCCTTTATTTCATTAGTGCAACAACGAGATCCACTTATGCATTATCTCTGCACATATATACAATTCAATAAGAACCTGGCTACTCGAGACCTTGAAAGTGCCCTCATTTGTTTCAGTAGATGGTACTTCCTTGGCAGTTAATCCAGTATCTGTCATTGGAAAATCATCAGAAATGGAATCTGAACTTGTCTCAGTGTCTCGTCTTTGTTCCGAAGTATCGCTGTATAGATTTCCCAAGGGAGGAACCCCTTGAGAGGTTTCAACTTGGGGAAGCAAGTGGCTGATCAGCATGATGTCACCAAACACTTTCATCACTCTATCTCTGTTGAATTCTCGTTTTTTAGAGTTTTTCTTCCTCCGATCAAATTATGCTTATTGTTGTCATTTGACAATATCTGAAGTGTCAAGTAGAGGTAACAAACCAAACTGTGCTCATAGTTTCCTTTTGAATAGAAGCATTGCTGGTGAACTCTGTGTTGTACAGTGTTCCTGTAAGATATTAGGGATTTGTTCACTCTTCTAGCCAATGTCTCCTGGTCCTTTGGAGCTTTGATGGAATGCTTCAAAGATTGAACAAAATGGGGGCAGCACGATGGCGCAGTGGGTTAGCCCTGTTGCCTCACGGCGCTGAGGTCCCAGGTTCGATCCCGGCTCTGGGTCACTGTCCGTGAGGAGTTTGCGCATTCTCCCCGTGTTTGCGTGGGTTTCGCCCCCACAACCCAAAGATGTGCAAGGTAGGTGGATTGGCCACACTAAATTGCCCCTTAATTGGAAAAAATGAATTGGGTACTCTAAATTTATTTTTTTAAAAGATTGAACAAAACGTTTGGCAAATCGATTCGTACCAGTTTGATATGGAGCTGATTAATATGGTGGATATAGTTTTCCTTCAAGTAATCCTCAAACTCCTTCAAAGTGAACTGAGTACCATTGTCACTTACAATCTGCTCCGGTATTCCAAACCCTGCAAACGTTTTGTCTAGTTTCTCAATGGTCTATTCAGTCGTCGTTGACTTCATGATCATGACTTCTGGCCATTGCTAGTGTGCATCCATAATGACTAAGAACATGTGACCCTCCAGCGGACCAGCATTATCGATGTGCATTCTCTGCCATTGCTCTGTCAGCCATTCCCATGGATGTAATGGTTGTGCTGGGGGCCTGTTCCTTAGTTTTGCACAGGATTGACATTTCCCTACTTTCTATTCAATGTGAGCATCTAATTCCGGCTACTAAAAATAACTGCGTACCACGCCAGGCTGTCCCTCAAGTAGTGGCCAAGGAGACTACAACGCAAGCACGGAGAAATAATCACTCAGACTTCCCATAATAGAACTCCATTCTGTACTGTGAACTCAAATCTTCGCATAATGTAGGGCTTGAGGTCTGGATTTCTCTTATGAAGGTCTGACAGCATTCCTTTTTGGGCCAAGCCCAACACCTTTCCCCGTCACTAAATCGGGTCTTGTGTACCTTTGAATTGAGATGAAGTCACAGGTACATTATCAATGAGCAAGAAACACAGGATATTGACAAAATGTTCTTCAGGTTCATGCTTGACTTGTAACAGCAATCTTGACAAAGCATCAGCTGCGATATTGGATATCATACATGTGTGCTGATAATATCAAGGAACATCTTTGTAATCTACAAGTTGTCAAAGAAGGCATGCCATTACAGGCCCAAAGAATGTTGGCAAGGTCGATGAACAATCAAAAGAGTGAAATTACATCCATAAAGGTAGTGGTGGAATCTTCAAACCCCTAAAGTGGTGCTCAGAGCCTCTTTTTCTAGCTGAGCGGAATTCGTTTCTGCACGAGTAAGAGTTTGTGAAGCAAATGCTATCCGTCATTCCTCTCCTGAAGGCATGATGTTCAAGGCAAGTGTACCAACCCAATAGAGTGAGGCATCACAAGAAGGTTGCAACTTCAGTTTGGGATTATAATGAACCTACAGCTCTGTTCCTTTACCTCATTGTACTTTTGCATTCTCCTGACCAGTGCCATGCCTATTTGGCACAATGGTGTGTGAAGGCTTTAATCGTGTTGCTAAATTTGGCATAGTAATTGATCAAACTTAAAATTGACCTTATTTGTGTCACATTTTGAGGATGTGGTACTTCTAAGATGCAAACATCTTCTTTTGCTCCTTGTGCAAGCCATCTTTGTCGATGATATGACCCAGGTAATTTATGGATGACTTGAAAAAGTCACACTTTTCCTTTTTAACTCTCAGATTGTGGCCCTGTAAACACTTCAGGGTAGCTTCCAAATCCTCCAAATGTTCCTGTTCATTTGAACCGGTGATGAGAATATCATCTAAATAACATTGCACCCCATTTAGTCACTTACAATTTGACACATGGATCTCTGAAAAAGAGCTGGAGCAGATTCCAAAAGAGAGTCTTCTGTAATGAAACAGATCTTTGTGTGTCACAATGTTGAGTAGAGGCTGTGATTCTGCAGCTACATTCATCTGCAGATATGCCTGTGAACGATCAATTTTACTGAATTTCTGTCCTCAGAAAGTCCAGCAAACATGTCTTCAATAAACTGCAGTGGTAATGATATGTGCACAATACTGGGTGAATAGCTGTTTTAAAAATTTCCACAAATTCTCATTCAGCCAAAATGTTTCAATACAGGCTATATTGGTATTACCCAATCACTTGTTGTAACTGGTTCGATGACTCCTGTTTGTACTAGTCTTTCTAGTTCTTCTTCAACATTTGGCCTGATGGTGAATGGTATGGTTCTAGCTTTGCGTCATTTGGGTGTACTGTCTAGCTTGAGTTATAGGTGCAGCTCAATTCCTGTCGTAGAGCCTAGCAAATCTTCAAACACCTCATACTTCATCAGAAGTTGTTGCAAGTTGCTTTTGAATCCACTAGTTGATTTACTGCTTCCCACTTAAGCCTAATCTTAGCCAATCATCCTCTGCCAAATAAAGCAGGAAAATCTCCATGGACAACATGATGAGGCAACTTCACCGTCTGCCCATTTACTTCTACTTTCACCATAATACATCCTTCTAATGATACAACCTCTTCAGTGTACGTCCTTAAGGTCACATTTTAAAGGTTATTGCTTCAGCTTTTGATTATAAATGGTCTCAGGTATTAACAACATTTTAATTTCATGACCTTCGAGTTTTAGATATGCTCAAAAATGTTATTAATTGCCCCAGTTTCGGGCATCCATCCTTCAACCAACTTCCTCCCTTCCGAATGAACCACAAATGATCTGCTTTATCACAAGCATCTGGAATGTCTTTCCTTTGCCTGACTGTACCTTTTCACTGAGTAGTGGCCCATGCAGAATCAGCAGACTTCAGAATCCTCGTTCCCCACAGCCTGGTTTGCTTCGCCATATGCGTGGTCTCTGCAAACCAGACCCGACTCTCTTCAATGCCAACAAGTCTGCCATGAACCGTTGTTCTTCTTTACTCGTGGTTGTAGATGAAATTCTTTTTTAAACCTTCAGCATCAATGGCAGTGCTTTGCTCAGCATGTATGTGTGTCTGAGCCTGGACCCAAAAATCTTGCTTTGCTCCTGATGCTGTTTCCACTCTTTTGTAAACAGATTTCTTATTCCAGAAATTTTTCTGCCTCCATGCTTGTCATAATATACACCAGTATATTATGGTGCAGACACACACTGATGGACACACAGTGGGACCAATCAACATACACAACACCGTAGCCAATCACCAGTGAGAGCCACGCACTATAAAGACAGGGAGCATCAGAGATCCCGCTCATTCGAGTAGCAGCTAGCTAGGAGCACAGAGCTCACAGCCTGCAACACAGACATGCACCATGTGCTGAGTGCATCAACTGGTTAGGACAAGGCAAAGGTCTTTAGTTAAATCTAGTATCATATTTACCCACAGTTCAAGTATGTTTAAATAGTTAACCTTTTAATGAAATAGTGTTGCACTACTTCAAGTGTTGGTGACCTGTATGTGATCCAGAACACCCAACACATCATGATACCAGGAGTGGTTGCATACTCACACTACTTAGACCTACCTGCCAGTGATCTGTCTCTTCCGCCAGCATTCCGTCATCCTGCAACATGGACAACATCAGCCCGCTGCCGCCACTCCACATCGCCGGCAACCTAGGGGCCAACTGGAAGATATTCAAACAGCGCTTCCAGCTCCTCCTTGAGGCCACAGACAGGGAGGATGCCTCGGATACCAGGAAGATTGCTCTCCTCCTATCCACGGCCGGGGACCATGCCATCCACATTTTCAATTCTCTCACCTTTGCGGATGATGAAGATAAAACAAAGTTCAAGACGGTCCTCCTCAAGTTTGACACACTGCAGCGTAGAGGTGAATGAAAGTTTTGAGCGCTACGTGTTCCAACAGCATTTGCAGGGTAAGGATGAACCTTTCCAATCCTTTCTCACTCACCTCCGCATCCTTGCGCAGTCTTGCAGCTACGGGCCCACCTCCGACTCCATGATACGTGACCAGATCGTTTTCGGTGTTCAGTCGGACCCACTACATCAGCAGCTCCTCAAAGTAAAGCAACTCACCCTAGCATCCGCCATCGAGACCTGTGTACTACATGAAAATGCCACCAGTTGGTACTCCCATATACAAGTGGCTGAAAAGGTCCCCACGAGGCGGAACGGGTCCAAGTGATTGAGCACCTCCAGGGCCTCAGCCTGGATGAGGGCGGCCATTTCGCGCGGATTTCGCAGACCCCCGTGCTTGTACGCACCAAACGAGGGGACGCCGACGTGGAGGAACATAATGCGCAGGCACGCACCACGCATGACCACACCGCGCATGCGCGGTGGCGCAGCGATCATGCTGACGTCACGACGTGCGGCAACTGTGGCTCCGCCCATTTAAAGCGGCAATGCCCCGAAAAATCTCGACAATGCCTACGATGTGGAAGACTTGGCCACTATGCTGCCTGCTGTCAAGCAGCTCAGCCTTCCAATTCATATCGCTTCAGCCAGCCTCGCAAGAATGTTCGGGCAATTCAACCCATGGTCACCGAGTCCGATTCCGTCCTCCCGCACAGCAGTGACACCGGGGACCCGAAGGCGCCTTTTCGAGTCGGTGTCATAACGAAAAACAGGCTGTCCCCGAAGCAAAGACACCAGCCGCAGTCGGTATACAGCATCGATCCTGACGATGAGTGGTGTACCACCCTGACGGTCAACCGGTCCCAAATACGATTCCGCCTGGACACTGGTGCCTCCGCCAATCTCATGGCGTGGTCTGCTTTCCAAAGCCTTCGTGTCAAACCAACCATTCTTCCATCGGCCTGCCAGCTATTGGACTACAATGGCAACATCATTCCTGCTACCCGCTCATGCCAACTCGAAGTGACGCACAAGTCACGAAAAGCCATCCTTCCTTTCGAGATCGTGGGCTCCTCGAACGACTCTCTGCTTGGCGCACAGGCATGCAAACTGCTAAACCCCGTTCAAAGAGTTCACTCTCTCTCTCCTGATGATGCGTCTGCCTTCCAGGATGCTGACTTCAGGGCGCAACTCAACGCCAACATCGACCAGCAACGCAATGTCTTCGAAGGCATGGGCACGCTCCCATATACTTACCAGATCATACTCAAACAGAACGCCACGTCTGTGGTGCATGCACCTCGCAGAATCCCAGCACCCCTCATGGACCGCCTCAAGCAGCAGCTGCAGGACCTCCAAGACCAAGGAGTGATCTCCAGAGTTACGGAACCAACAGACTGGGTCAGTTCCATGGTGTGTATAAAAAAGCCTTCCGGCGAGCTCAGAATCTGCATTGATCCCAAGGATCTGAATCGCAACATAATGAGGGAGCATTACCCAATCCCCAAGCGCGAAGAGATCACATGCGAGTTGGCTCGCGCCAAGCTCTTCACCACACTTGACGCCTCGAAAGGAATCTGGCAAATTCAACTCGACAGATCCAGCAGGAAACTGTGTACCTTTAACACCCCTTTTGGCAGATATTGTTACAACAGGATGCCATTTGGGATAATATCGGCGTCAGAAGTGTTCCACAGTATCATGGAACAAATGATGGACGGCATTGAAGGTGTTCGCGTCTATGTTGACGACATAATCATTTGGTCCACCACCCCGCAGGAGCATATCAGTCGCCTCCAGCACATTTTCAAATGCATACGGGAGCAGGGCCTATGCCTCAACAGAGCCAAATGCTCCTTCGGCCAGACGGAACTCAAGTTCCCAGGGGACCACATCTCCCAATTGGGTGTGCGGCCGGATGCGGACTAAGTGGCTGCCATCACAGCCATGAAAAAGCCAGAGGACAAGAAGGCGGTCCTCCGATTTCTGGGCATGGTCAACTTCCTAGGGAAGTTCATCCCTAACCTCGCCTCTCATACCACAGCTCTCAGGAACCTGGTCAGGAAAACGACAGACTTCCAAATGCTTCCTGCCCACGAGCGCGAATGGACAGAACTTAAAACGAAACTTACCACGGCCCTGGTATTGACCTTTTTTAATCCAGCGAAAGAGACAAAAATTTTGACCGATGCCAGCCAATCTGGCATTGGGGCAGTGCTCCTGCAAAGCAATGAGGCCTCATCATGGGCCCCCATTGCATATGCGTCACGCGCCATGACCCCCACGGAACAGCGCTATGCGCAGATAGAAAAGGAGTGCCTGGGCCTTTTGACCGGTGTCGTCAAGTTTCATGATTATGTGTACGTCCTTCCCCAATTCACCGTCGAGAACGATCATCGCCCGCTGGTCAATATAATACAAAAAGACTTGAACGACATGACGCCTCGCCTCCAGCGTATTCTGTTCAAACTCCGGCAATAAGCCTTCCAGCTCGTATACACCCCGGGCAAAGACCTGATCATAGCCAACGCTCTGTCCAGGGCAGTCAACACCCCGTGTGACCCAGTGGGATTCGTCTACCAGGTTGACGCCCATGTGGCCTTCGTGACCTCCAATCTATCGGCCACGGATGAACGCCTCGTCCAAATTCACCGCGAGACTGCGGCTGACCCCCTGCTATAGCGTGTCATGCGCCATCTAACAGATGGGTGGCTCAAGGGCCAATGCCCGCAGTTCTACAACATCAGAGACGATCTGGCGGTAGTCGATGGTGTCCTCCTGAAGCTGGACCGCATTGTTATACCGCACAGCATACGCCAGCTTGTCTTGGAACAGCTACACGAGGGCCATCTTGGCGTGGAGAAGTGCCGCCGACGGGCCCGAAAGGCAGTGTACTGGCCTGGCATCAATGATGACATCGCCAACACAGCGCTCAACTGCCCCACCTGTCAGCGGTTCCAGCCGGCCCAACCACGTGAGAACCTACAGCCCTATGAGTTGGTCACATCCCCTTGATCCAAGGTCGGCATCAATCTGTTCCACGCTCTGGGCAGGGACTATGTTCTGATTGTAGACTATTTTTCAAACTGCCCGGAGGTGGTATGTTTGCACGACATCACATCGTCTGCAGTCATCCGTGCCTGTAAGGACACCTTTGCTCGTCATGGCTTGCCACTCACTGTGATGTCGGACAATGGCCCCTGCTTCGCAAGCCAGGAATGGTCCAACTTTGCCAGGAGGTACAACTTTGTTCATGTGACATCCAGCCCCTGTACCCCCAATCCAATGGCAAAGCGGAGAAGGGCATCCACATAGTCAAACGGCTCCTCTGCAAGGCTGCTGATGCAGGATCCGACTTCTACCTCGCCCTGCTGTCCATGGTTTACGATACAAACAGGCCGTATTTCTGCTAAAGCTGTGATTCAGGGGTTGTACAAAATAGGTAATCATTTATTTTAGCCATTTACTTGTTTCCAGGTATATGGCTAATGGAACATTGTTTGATTTTGTAGTATCCCTGGGGTGCAGATAGTCCTTGATGAACAGGTCATGGGACATCTTAGTGGGAGGTGGCCAAAGAATGCCTTATGACTTATGACTGATGGAAATAAAGATATGATAGGTGAGGACCTTGAGATGATTGTAATCACTAAGGAGGCAGTATTGGGCAAGCTAATGGGCCTAAAGGTAGACAAGTCTCCTGGCCCTGATGGGATGCATCCCAGAGTGTTAAAAGAGATGGCTAGGGAAATTGTAAATGCACTAGTGATAATTTATCAAAATTCACTAGACTCTGGGGTGGTCCCAAAGGATTGGAAAGTAGCAAACGTGACACCACTGTTTAAAAAAGGAGGTCGGCAGAAAGTGGGTAATTATAGGCCGGTAAGCTGAACTTCGGTTGTAGGGAAAATGCTGGAATCTATCATTAAGGAGGAAATAGCGGGGCACCTGGAGGGAAATTGTCCCATTGGGCAGACGCAGCATGGGTTCATAAAGGGTAGGTCGTGTCTGACTAATTTGGTAGAATTTTTTGAGGACGTTACCAGTGCAGTAGATAACAGGGAGCCAATGGATGTGGTATATCTGGATTTCCAGAAAGCTTTTGACAAGATGCCACACAAAAGGTTGCTGCATAAACTAAAGATGCATTGCATTGAGGGTAAAGTGGTAGCATGGGTAGAGGATTGGTTAACTAACAGAAAGCAGAGAATGGGGATAAAGGGGTGTTTCTCTGGTTGGCAACCTGTAACTAGTGGGGTCCCTCAAGGATCAGTGTTGGGCCCGCAGTTGTTCACAATTTACATAGATGATTTGGAGTTGGGGACCAAGTGCAATGTGGCAAAGTTTGCAGACGACACTAAGATGAGTGGTAAAGCAAAAAGTGCAGAGGTTAGCCTCAGGTCTCCAGTCATGTCAGCATAGTGTCAACCCACAGTTAAAGTATGTATGACAGTTAAGAGTTCAATAAAATCAAGTTACATTTCTTCAAGTGTTGGAAGCCTGTCTCTCTCTCTGCTGCAGTAAACGCAGTCCTCACAGACTCGGCATACCCAACACATCATGGTACCAGTGAGTTATGCTCGAGTTTGACGGACCTACCTTGAGATAGTCTGCCTTTGACCAGCGATCAGCCATCCGGTAACATGGACAGCGTCCGCCCTCCCCCGCAGCTCCGCATCGCCGGCAACCTCGGTGCTAACTGGAAGATTTTCAAGCAGGAGTTCCAGCTGTATCTTGATGCCACCGACCTCGAAACCGCATCGGATGCCAGGAAGATCGCTCTCTTCCTCTCGACAGCCGGGGACCACGCTATCCACATCTTCAACTCCCTCACCTTTGCTGAAAGCGAGGACAAGACAAAGTTTAAAACAGTCCTGCTGAAGTTCGACAGCCACTGTGACATCGAAGTCAACGAGAGCTTTAAACGCTATGTGTCCCAGCAGAGGCTTCAGGGTAAGGGTGAACCTTTTCAGTCCTTAATCCATCTCCGTATCCTCGCGCTATCCTGTAACTACGGCTCCACTTCCGTCTCCATGATCCGCGACCAGATTGTTTTTGGGGTCCACTCCGATCCCCTTCGCCAGCAGCTCCTTAAAGTTAAGCAGCTCACCCTTACCATCGTCATTGAAACCTGCGTCCTCCACGAGCACGCTAACAGCCGGTACTCCCATATCAAGGCGGCAGAGATGGCGTGGCAAGGCCCCCACGATGCGGAGCGGGTGCAGGCGGTAAAACAGCTCCAGGGCCTGAGTCTGGATGAGGGCGGCCATTTTGCGTGCTTTTCCCGGGCTCCTGCGCATGCGCACCACAACCAAGGGGACGGCGAGGCCGACAACCGAACTGCGCAGGTGCGCACATCGTTCGACTGCACCGCACATGCGCGGTGGCGCACGGAGCGTCCTGACGTTGGCGCCATGACATTCAACAACTGTGGCTCCGCCCATTTAAAGCGGCAATGTCCCACCAAATCTCGACGCTGTCTCCAGTGTGGCAAGCTTGGCCACTACGCAGCCCTGTGCAGATCTGCTCAACTGCCCAATACGCAGAGATCCCAGTCGCAGCGCAGGAACGTCCGGTCAGTACAGCAACCCGTTGCAGACTCCAACTCCGACATGGTTCCAGATTCCAACACCGAGGGCCTCACATCCCCATTCCGGGTGGGCATCATCACCAAGCAGACGATGCTTTCAGCGAAGAAGGTGAAACAACTCCCAGTGATGAGCATTGATCCGGACGACGAGTGGTATGCCACCCTCACGGTCAACAAGGCTCGCATACGCTTCAGGCTGGACACCGGCGCTTCAGCGAACCTCATTTCAAAGTCTGACCTTGACACCATCCGCGTCAAGCCAAGCATTCTTCCACCGGCCTGCCAGCTCCTCAACTACAATGGCAATGCCATTGCTGCCAGTGGCTCATGCCAGCTTGCGGTATCCCATCGTTCTTCAGAAGCAACCCTGTGTTTTGAAATTGTAGGAACCAATAGAGCTTCCCTGCTCGGTGCTCGGGCCTGCAAAATCCTGAATCTTGTGCAGCGGGTTCACATCATGTCGTCCGCAGAGGCAACGGCCTCGCCAGATGTCAACTTCCAAGCCCAATTAGATGACTTCATAGCACAATACCACAGCGTCTTCGAAGGTCTGGGTACACTACTTTACCGATACAAGATACTGCTGAAGCCGAATGCCACACCTGGGGTTCATGCACCGCATCGGGTGCCGGCACCCCTTAAGGACCGCCTCAAGCAGCAGCTGCAAGACCTCCAGTACCAGGGGCATCATTTCTTAGGTCACTGAGCCCACGGACTGGGTTAGCTCCATGGTCTGTGTCAAAAAACCGTCAGGGGAACTTCGCGTTTGCATCGACCCCAAAGATTTGAACAGTAACAAGGGGCGTCATTCTCCGACCCCCCGCCAGGTTGGAGAATCGCCGGGGGCTGCCGTGAATCCCGCCCCCGCTGGTTGCCGAAGTCTTCGGTACCGGATATTTGGGGGGGGCGGGAATCGGGCCGCGCCGGTTGGCGGGCCCCCCCGCTGGATTCTCCGGCCCAGATGGGCCGAAGTCCCGCCGATAAATTGTATGTCCCGCCGACGTGGATTAAACCGCCTTTTGAACGGCGGGACAAGGCGGCGCGGGTGGGCTCCGGGGTCCTGGGGGGGGCGCGGGGCGATCTGGCCCCGGGAGGTGCCCCCACGGTGGCCTGGCCCACGATCGGGGCCCACCGATCCGCGGGCGGGCCTGTGCCGTGGGGGCACTCTTTCCCTTCCGCCTCCGCCACGGTCTCCACCATGGTGGAGGCGGAAGAGACTCCCTCCACTGCGCATGCGCGGGAAACTGTCAGCGGCCGCTGACGCTCCCGCGCATGCGCCGCCCTGATATGTAATTTCCGCGCCAGCTGGTGGGGCAACAAAGGACGTTTCCGCCAGCTGGCGGGGCGGAATTCCCTCCGGCGTCGGCCTAGCCCCTCAATGTTGGGGCTCGGCCCCCAAAGATGCGGAGCATTCCGCACCTTTGGGGCGGTGCGATGCCCGTCTGATTGGCGCCGTTTTGGGCGCCAGTCGGCAGACATCGCGCCGTTTGGGGAGAATTTCGCCCCAGATGAGGGAACACTACCCTATACCTAAACGAGAAGAGTTCACCAGCAAAATGGCTCACGCCGAGCTTTTAACGAAGCTGGATGCCTCCAAGGGGTTTTGGCAAATGCAGCTGGATGCGTCCGGTCGAAGGTTGTGTACATTTAACACCTCGTTCGGTCGCTACTGTTACAAACGGATGCCCTTTGGCATCATCTCCGCCTCGGAGGTATTCCACCACATCCTGGAGCAAATGATGGAGGGCATCGAGGGGGTGCAAGTGTTTGTCGATGAGATTATTATCTGGTTCACCAGTCCTCAGGAGCACATCGATCGCCTCAAGCGAGTGTTCCACATGATCCACGAGGATGGCTTCCGACTCAATAGAGCCAAATGCTCGTTCGGTCAAGCAGAAATAAAGTTCCTCGGCGACCATATTTCGCAGTTCGGTGTGCAGCCAGGCGCAGATAAGGTGTCGGCGATCAATGCTATGAAGACACCGGAGAACAAGAAGGCGGTCCTTCGCTTCCTAGGGATGGTCAACTTCCTTGGGACGTTTATCCCCAACCTCGCATCTCACACCACAGCTCTCCGCAATCTTGTAAAAAAAAACACCGACTTCATGTGCATCCCCACTCATGAGCAAGAGTGGTGTGAGCTCAGGGCGAAACTCAGGGTTGGCATTGAGGCAGTACTCCTCCAGCGGGACGAATCCTCCTCCTGGGCCTCATCACATATGCCTCTAGAGCAATGACGCCTACTGAGCAACGATACGCTCAGATTGAAAAAGAATGCCTGGGCCTCCTCACAGTGATTGACAAATTCCATGATTACGTGTATGGACTCCCCAAATTCACGGTCGAGACCGACCACAGGCCATTGGTTCACGTCATCCAAAAAGACCTCAATAATATGATGCCACGGCTACAACATATCCTCCTCAAACTCCGCCTCTACGATTTCGACCTGGTCTACACCCCGGGCAAAGAGCTCCTTGTGGCCGACGCACTCTCTCGATCCATCACCACGCCGTGTGAGCAGTCGGACTTTGTCTGCCAGACAGACGCTCAGGTGAGGTTTTGTGCATCCAACTTTCCGGCCACTGATGAAAGGGTCGTGCAAATTCATCAGGAGACGGCCAGAGATCCTTTACTCCAGCGGGTAATGCAACATCTCACTGATGGTTAGCAAAAGGGGCAGTGGCCCCAGTTTTATAATATAAAGGATGATCTAGCGGTAGTGGACGGCATATTAATGAAGCTGGACAGGATAGTAATCCCACAGAGCACGCGAGAGCTGGTCCTCGGCCAAATCCACGAGGGTCACCTGGGGGTCGAAAAGTGTCGCCGTCGAGCCTGAGAGGCAGTATATTGGCCAGGCATCAGTCAGGATATCGCCAGCACGGTCCTCAATTGCCCAATGTGTCAAAGGTTCCAGCCGGCTCAACCCAAAGAGACTCTACAGCCGCATGAACTGGTGTCCTCCCCATTGTCCAAAGTTGGTATTGACCTCTTTCATGCAAAGGGTCGAGACTATGTCCTCCTCGTGGACTACTTTTCCAACAATCCCGAGGTGGTCAGACTGATTGACCTCACATCAGCAACAGTCATCAAGGCATGCAAACAGACTTTTGCCCGTCATGGCATTCCACTTACAGTTATGACTGATAACGGCCCGTGTTTCTTCAGCCAGGAGTGGACGGATTTTGCCCGGCTGTACAATTTTACGCACGTCACTTCAAGCCCCCACTACCCCCAGTCGAATGGGAAGGCTGAAAAGGGGATCCACATTGTTAAAAGACTGTTGTGCAAAGCTGCTGTCTCGGGTTCAGATTTTAACCTGGCGCTGTTAGCCTACCGGGCGACTCCTTTGTCCGCTGGCCTGTCCCTAGCACAGCTGCTAATGAACCGCACACTACGGACAACGGTGCCGGCTATCCACATCCCGGACCTTGACAATTTTCTGGTCCTGCAGAGGGTGCAACAGTCTTGGGCTCAATGCAAGTCGGCGTACGACGCCCACGCCACAGATCTCCCTGCTCGGGCTCCTGCTGACCGAGTTCGTGTTCAGCTACCTGACGGTGGCTGGTTTGCCACGGCTGTGGTGGTTAAGCACTTGGCCCCGAGATCGTTCCTTGCTCGCATGCATGATGGCTCCTTTCTTCGGCGTAATTCCACGCCCGCCACCTGAATGTGATGTCCCGCCTCGCATGCTGGTTCCTCAGGACGCGCCCTTCCACAAGGCCACTGATCTGCCAGTTCTTTTACCGACCTCTACATTGGAGGCAGTTCCGCCCGTTCAAGTGCAGGCGGCCCCTGACCCACCCTTGAGGCGGTCAACCAGAATTTGTCGCCCCCCACAGAGACTGAATTTATAAACTGAATGTTGCATTACCTTGTGATCCGTTTACACATCTGTACATATTGTTTCTTCCTAATTTGTTATCTGCCCTCTATCTGCACTAGACACTTTCCCATGTAAATACGTTAACATACTTTGTATATAGTCAAGCTCCTGTACACACACACTCGCTATTTATTGACCTGCACACATTTTTTTAAATAAGTAAAAAAAGGGGGGGGGGAGATGTCATAATATACACACAGGTATATGATGGTGCACAGACAGGCAGTGATTGACACACAGGATGACCAGTGAACACACAGAACACAGCAGCCAATTCCAGACAGGACACGACCACTATATAACCAGGGGGCACTAGTTTTCCCACTCTCTGGGGATGCAGCCTCTGAGACAGTCAGAGCCTGTGAGCAACAACTAGAACATCCACCATGTGGTAGTAAGATAATCTGGTCAGGTTAGCCTCAGGTCTCCAGTCAAGTCAGCATAGTGTCAACCCACAGTTAAAGTATGTATGATAGTTAAGAGTTTAATAAAATCAAGTTCCATTTCTTCAAGTGTTGGAAGCCTGTCTCTCTCACTGCTGCAGTAAACACAGTCCTCGCAGACCCGGCATACCCAACACATCAATGTGGTCACCTAAAAACTTGATAGCGGACCGCCCAAACGAGCATTTGGCCCTGTTGAGCTCGAGGCCATTTTCATGAATCCTCTGGAAAACCTGTTTGAGGAGAGCAATGTGATCCTCATAGACTCGCACCCCCTCACTGCCCTCCATCATTTTCTCCATTATGCGATGAAATACTTCGGAAGCTGATATGATACCAAAAGGCATGCGGTTGTAGCAATACCTGCCGAACGAAGTGTTAAAAGTGCACAGCTTCCGACTGGACTCGTCCAGCTGAATTTGCCAGAAGCCAAGGGAGGCGTCCAGCTTGGTAAAGAATTTGGTGTGAGCCATCTCACAGGTCAATTCTTCACGCTTCGAGATCGGGTAATGCTCTCGCATGATGTTGCGATTCAGGTTTTTGGGATCAATGCGTTCTTACCTATCTGTGTGAAGGAGGACATTTTTTTTTTAAAAATCTATTATCTTGCAGCTCAATTGTTAATGTGCCTGGAGAATCAACTCTTCGTCGTGATTTCCTGAGATTGCAGCAAGAGAACAAGGAGCAGTCTGAGGCTATGCGCAGGCAGCAACTCCTTCAAGAACAGCAACTACGAGAGCAGGAAGAGTATAAAAGACAGCTCCTAGCAGAGCGTCAAAAACGTATCGAGCAACAAAAGGAACAAAGACGACGACTTGAAGAGGTAGGAATTTTTTTTAAACCTTGATATTATTTTGAGAAATTTTTGGTGAAGATATTGGAATGCCTTAAAGATGTATAAATTTTTGTGTCAAGTGGATTGAGGCAATAAGCAAGTTTAATCTTGTAACTTGTAAGTAACTTTAACAATGCAGTTATAAGGGTTTCTTGACGCAGACCATGGAGCTGACCCAGTCTGTGGGTTCCGTGACCTTTGAGATGATGCCCTGGTCTTGGAGCTCTCGTAGCTGTGTTTTCAGACGATCCTTGAGAGGAGCCGGCACCCGGCGTGGTGCATGGATGACTGGGGTGGAATTCGGCTTGAGCAATATCTTGTAGCGATATGGGAGCGTGCCCATCCCATCAAACACACTGTGGTATTGTGTGAGAATGTCGTCTATCTCAGCCTGGAGATTCACATTGGGCGAGGCCGTCGCCGGTGTCGAGGTCATGGCATGAACTCGCTGAACCAGATTTTGGAGTTTGCATGCGCGAGCACCGAGCAGGGATGCCTTGTCAGGCCGGATGATCTCGAATCTCAACGTCGCCTTGATTGCCTTGTGAGAGACACCTAGCTGACACGACCCATTGGCAGCTATGGCATTACCATTGTAGTCAAGGAGCTGGCAGGCTGGTGGAAGAATGCTAGCTTGGTGTCGGATGCTGTCGAGGTCCGACTGCGATATGAGGTTCGCAGACGTGCCAGTGTCCAATTTAAATCGGATGCGAGACTGGTTGACCGTGATGACGGCACATCACTCATCATCAGGAGCCACACTGAGGACCAAAAGGCGGTTGGCAGGCCCGGTAGAGACCAACTCGCGGGTGGTGATGATGCCCACCTGATATGGAGACTGGAGGCAGTCAGCATCGGGGTCCGTTGGAATGTCTGGATCAGAATCCTGCATGCCTTGTTGTACGCAGCGAACACGTCTGTGCTGCAGCTGGGATCGCTGGCTGTTCGGTGGAGCGGACCTGCAGAAGGCCGCATAGTGGCCAGGCTTTCCACACTGTAGACATTGCCTGCCTTTGGCTGAACATTGCCGCTTTAAATGGGTGGAGCCACAATTCGGACACGTCATGACGCTGACGTCAGCACGTTCTGTGCACAATCCGGTTGGCCGACGTTCGCGCCTCAGGGTCTTTGGCCTCATCGTCCACCCGGTCGTGGCGCGCATGCGTGGGGACCCGAGAAAAACGCGCGAAACGGCCACTCTCCTCTATGCTCAGGCCTTGCATTTTCGATATGGCCTGCACTCTTTCTGCCTCGTGGGAGGCCAGTTTTGTAGTTTCTGCCGCCCTGATGCGGGAGTAGCGATTTCTGGCATGCTCATGGACAACGCACGTTTTGATGGCGACGGAGAGGGTCAACTGTTTGATTTTGAGGAGCTGCTCCCACAGGGAGTTGGACTGGACCCCGAAAATGATCTGATCCCGGATCATGGAATCAGTCGCCGAGTCATAATTACATGACTGTGTTCGGATGCGGAGATGGGTGAAGAAGGACTGAAAAGGTTCATCCTTACCCTGAAGCCTCTGTTGGAAGATGTACCATTCAAAGCTCTCATTCACCTCAATGTCGCAGTGGCTGTTGAATTTCAGCAGAATTGTCTTGAACTTTGTCTTGTCCTCGCCATTGGCAAACGTAAGCGAGTTATAGATGTGGATGGCGTGATCCCTCGCAGTCGGCAGGAACAGCGCGATCTTTCTGGCATCCGATGCTGCCTCGAGGTCGGAGGCCTCGATGTACAGGAGGAACTTTTGTTTGAAGACTTTCCAGTTGACGCCGAGGTTGCCGGAGATCCGGAGTTGCGGAGGAGGCTGGATCTTTTCCATGCCGCTGGATGGCTGCTTGCTGGTCGTTGCAGATTCACTCGAGGTAGGTTCGTTAGGATTAATAGCACTCTGGTACCATGATGTGTTATGTAAGTTGGTTCAACGTTGACTGCAACTGGATGCAGTGAAACTAGAAACAGGCTTCTGATACAGGAGATGGTCCAACACTGTTTTATTGAACTTCCTGATTGCTGTACATAGTCTGCTGTGAGTTGACACTCTATCAATCTAACTGATAACCTCCCACTGGCTTGACCAGACTAACTCTCTACCTCATGGTGATAGTGCTCACTGGCTTGTGCACTCTTACTATCTCAGTAGCTGTGTCCTGTAGAGAGAGAGAGAGTCTTAATGCCCTGTGTGCTTTATAGTAGTGGTGTCCTGTCTGGTGATTGGTTGTTACGTGTCGTGTGTGTCCATTGGTTATCCTGTGTGTCAATCACTGCCTGTCTGCATCTCATTATATACATGAGTGGAATTTATGACAGGAACATCTGAAAAACAGTGCCGCCCTCGATTTTGGCATAAAAATGGATTCTCCAGCCAATCGCTGAATGCGATTTCACCATCGGCAATCAGAGAATCCAGCATCTCCCAAATGGAGAATTACACCCTTTGTTTAAACACAAACAATACTTATTGGTCAGTGTTATCACTCCTGTGACAAAGTATCCTTACCTCACCATTTTAGAGATTGCAAATTGTTGGGTTTTCATCCAGGATTCATCACTCGAGGCTGGAGCACCCTGGGATAACCGGGCCTTCTCTTCCTTCACAATGGATCCACAACAAAGAATATGGCACCCGGATATGTCAGCATAGTATGGGTCATCCAGCCCGCCCTGCTGTACAATATGTTGGGAAACCCTCGACTGCATAATTAATTAGCCCAGCATCGCGTAATCCACACAAATTCCCATTGGCCCTCACACAGGAAACACTTCCGGTTCCCACCCTTCCCGGGGAACTTAGGACCCGAATGGAAAACCCTGGCCTCGATCATTATTCTGAGACACTGACGTCAGGTCATGGTTGTTTAAATATAGAAAATTAGACAAAGTTCGGTCAGCTGAGAACAAAATCGGGGGGCGGGGGGGGGGGGGGGGCGGGGGGGGGGGGGGGGGAAGCTGTGTAAGAAAAATGTTAAAATATAAAATTGGCCAATATTATCAGAAATGTGAACTCACTGAATACCAGAAAAAGTACGATATGGATTAAACATATTGTTAAGTACATGCCGCTTATAACCCAAACTCTGCTAACACAATCCGTCTGAGTCACCTGCCACAACCCACGTCCACTCTATATATTGAGTTTTCTCAGAAAATGTGAAAATTACGTCAAGAGACACAAAGGAGTAGATCCACCTATCAATACATGGTGAAACTTCTTTATTCACAATGCAATGCCTGGATAGTATAATAATACCTTAGGCATGGGAATTAAGGAAAAAAAGAATACAAATAACAAAGGAAACATTATTTAGTTTCAGCATCATGAACGAGGCTTTGTCCTGTGCAAAGTCTAAATAGTTGGGAAACCGGATAATTGGAGGTTTACTTTGCAGTTAATAACACCTTCAGTAGGTAAACACGATCAGAAACAATAAGGTTTTATTTTATTGTTTATCTCAGCACAAGCCCTATCTTGTTTAAGAACATAAGAACATAAGAACTAGGAGTAGGAGTAGGCCATCTGGCCCCTCGAGCCTGCTCCACCATTCAATGAGATCATGGCTGATCTTTTGTGGACTCAGCTCCACTTTCCGGCCCGAACACCATAACCCTTAATCCCTTTATTCTTCAAAAAACTATCTATCTTTATCTTAAAAACATTTAATGAAGGAGCCTCTACTGCTTCACTGGGCAAGGAATTCCATAGATTCACAACCCTTTGGGTGAAGAAGTTCCTCCTAAGCTCAGTCTTAAATCTACTTCCCCTTATTTTGAGGCTATGCCCCCTAGTTCTGCTTTTACCCACCAGTGGAAACAACCTGCCCGCATCCATCCTTGTTTTATTGCAGCTTAAACAGTAATATTTTTCATTGATTTGATATGTTTGATGGGATGGGACAATGAATGTCATTGAGCCAAGTGACAAATTCTGATTATTCTCACCAAGAGTATGGGCCAACATTCAGAAAGTGCCACCAACATCTGCGCATCATTTCTTTGTACAGCCTTTTAAGAAAAACCCAATCATAATTGCATCAAAAATGGTCCTATTCTTTGAGACAATATGACAGCATCAGTGATATGGAATGATATAATTAAAGTAACATTTCTGTACCACAGTGTTAAATAGTTATAAGTTGATGTTCTGAATGCACATTTCCAACAATGGGAACTTATATGCATCTCCATGACTACATGCCCATTAATGGGCATATTGCATAATGGGCATAATGGACTTGCGAGCCAAGTCGGGAGCGACACCCCGGATGTGGACTTCCTGGGGAAGGCAAAGAGACGTTCACGGGGTGTGTTGTTAGTGGCGGTGCACATTGGTGACCGAATGGAGTGTAGTGCATCAGGGAGGACCTCCTGCCAGCGGGAGGCCGGGAGGTTCCTGGACCGTAGGGCCAGTTGGACAGCCCTCCATACTGTCCCATTCTCCCTCTCTACCTGTCCGTTTTCCCGGGGGTTGTAGCTTGTCGTTCTGCTGGAGGCGATACCCCTGATGAGCAGGAACTGACGCGGCTCATCACTCATGAAGGAGGATCCCCTGTCACTGTGGATGTAGGCGGGCAAACAGAATAGAGTGAAGAGGGTGTTGAGGGCTTTGATGACGGTGGCAGACGTCATGTCGGGGCATGGGATGGCGAAGGGGAATCTGGAGTACTCATCGACCACACTGAGAAAATACGTGTTACGGTCGGTGGAGGGGAGGGACCCTTTGAAATCCACACTGAGGCACTCAAAGGGGCTGGAGGCCTTCACCAGGCGCGCACGGTCCGGCCGGTTGAAGTGTGGTTTGCACTCCGCACAGACCTGGCTGTCCCTGGTGATTGTCCGTACTTCCTCGACGGAATAGGGCAGATTGCGGGCCTTTATGAAATGGTACAACCGTGTGACTCCTGGGTGACAAAGACTGTCGTGCAGGGTCCGGAGTCAGTTTACCTGTGCGCTGGCACATGTACCTCGGGATAGGGCGTCTGGGGGCTCGTTAAGCTTACCGGGGCGATACAAAATCTCGTAATTGTAGGTGGAGAGCTCAATCCTCCACCTCAAGATCTTATCATTCTTGACCTTACCCTGCTGTGTGTTATTGAACATGAAGGCTACCGACCGTTGGCCAGTGAGTAGGGTGAATCACCTGCCGGCCAGGTAATGCCTCCAATGCCGCATAGCTTCAACGATAGCTTGGGCCACTTTTTGGACGGATGAGTGCCGAATTTCAGAGGCATGAAGGGTGCGGGAAAAGAATGCCACGGGTCTGCCTGCCTGATTGAGGGTGGCGGCTAGGGAGATGTCTGATGCGTCGCTCTCTACTTGAAAGGGCAGTGTCTCGTCTACTGCGTGCATCCCGGCCTTGGCGATATCGGCTCTGATACGGGCGAAAGGCCTGTTGTGCCTCGGCCGTCAGGGGAAAATGGGTTGACTGTATGAGTGGCTGGGCCTTGTCCGCATAGTTTGGGACCCACTGAGCATAGTATGAAAAGAACCCCAGGCAGCGTTTGAGGGCCTTGGGCAGTGGGGAGGAGAGTTCCATGAGGGGGCCCTTAATGTTGGGTGGGGTTACTGGGTTATGGGGATAGGGTGGAGGTGTTGACCTTGGGTAGGATGCTCTTTCCAAGAGCCGGTGCAGACTTGATGGGCCGAATGGCCTCCTTCTGCACTGTAAATTCTATGATAATCTATGATAAAGCCTCCACATCCTTCTGGTAGTGTGGCGACCAGAATTGAACACTATACTCCAAGTGTGGCCTAACTAAGGTTCTATACAGCTGCAACATGACTTGTCAATTCTTATACTCAATGCCCCGGCCAATAAAGGCAAGCATGCCGTATGCCTTCTTGACTACCTTCTCCACCTGTGTTGCCCCTTTCAGTGACCTGTGGACCTGTACACCTAGATCTCTCTGACTTTCAGTACTCTTGAGGGTTCTACCATTCACTGTATATTCCCTACCTGCATTAGACCTTCCAAAATGCATTACCTCACATTTGTCTGGATTAAACTCCATCTGCCATCTCTCCACCCAAGTCTCCAAACAATCTAAATCCTGCTGTATCCTCTGACAGTCCTCATTGCTATCTGCAATTCCACCAACCTTTGTGTCGTCTGCAAACTTACTAATCAGACCAGTTACATTTTCCTCAAATCATTTATATATACTACAAACAGCAAAGGTCCCAGCACTGATCCCTGCGGAACACCATTAGTCACAGCCCTCCAATTAGAAAAGCACCCTTCCATTGCTACTCTCTGACTTCAATGACCTAGCCAGTTCTGTATCCATCTTGCCAGATCACCCCTGATCCCGTGTGACTTCACCTTTTGTACAAGTCTACCATGAGGGACCTTGTCAAAGGCCTTACTGAAGTCCATATAGACAACATCCACTGCCCTACCTGCATCAATCATCTTTGTGACCTCTTCGAAAAACTCTATCAAGTTAATGAGACACGACCTCCCCTTCACAAAACCATGCTGCCACTCACAAATACGTCCATTTGCTTCCAAATGGGAGTAGATCCTGTCTCGAAGAATTCTCTCCAGTAATTTCCCTACCACTGATGTAAGGCTCACTGGTCTGTAGTTCCCTAGATTATCCTTGCTACCCTTCTTAAACAAAGGACTTTCAAATTCGGCGGCCCTATACCTCGCCTTGCTGTCTGCGGCGATGCGACCCTTAAGGCCGACCGGCCTTCCCTGTTTGCGAACATCACCCCGGATTGCAAACCAGTCGCCACCATGAGCCGATGCTACAGTGCCCAGGACCGGATCTTTATTAGGTCAGAGGTCCAAAGGCTACTGAGGGAAGGGGTTATTGAAGCCAGTAACAGCCCCTGGAGAGCTCAAGTAGTGGTGGTAAAGACCAGGGAGAAGCATAGGATGCTCATCGACTACAGGCAGACCATCAACAGGTTTACGCAGCTGGACGTGTACCCTCTCCCCCACATATCCGACCTGGTAAACAGGATCGCGCATTATAAGGTTTTCTCCATGGTGGATCTCAAGTCCGCCTACCACCAGCTCCCCATCCGTACCAGTGACCGCAAATACACTGCTTTCAAGGCAGATGGGCGGCTCTATTATTTCTTAAGGGTTCCCTTCGGTGTCACTAACGGGGTCTCAGTTTTCCAGCGCGAGATGGATCGAATGGTTGACCGGTACAGTTTACGGGCAACATTCCCGTGTCTCAATAATGTCACCATCTGCGGCCACGACCAGCAGGACCACGACACCAACCTCCGAAAATTTCTCCAGACCGCTAAAATCCTTAACCTCACATACAACAAGGATAAATGCGTGTTTAGCACCGACTGCCTAGCCATCCTCGCCTACGTAGTGCGAAATGGAGTTATAGGCCCCGACCCTGAACGCATGCGCCCCCTTATGGAGTTCCCCCCTTCACTGCTCCAAGGCCCTGAAATGTTGCCTCGGGGTTTTTAGCTACTACGCCCAGTGGGTCCCCAACTACGCGGACAAGGCCCGTCCCCTGATCCAATCCACAGCTTTTCCCCTATAGATAGAGGCCCGCCAGGCCTTCAGCCGCATCAAAGCAGACATTGCAAAGGCCACGATGCATTCCATCGATGAGTCCCTCCCATTCCAGGTCGAGAACTATGCGTCCGACGTAGCTCTGGCGGCCACCCTCAACCAAACGGGCAGACCCGTGGCCTTCTTCTCTCGTACCCTTCATGCTTCCGAAATCTGCCACTCCTCAGTCTAAAAGGAGGCCCAGGCCATAGTAGAAGCTGTGGGACATTGGAGGCATTACCTGGTCGGCAGGAGATTCACTCTCCTCACGGACCAACGGTCGGTTGCTTTCATGTTCGATAATACACAGCGGGGCAAGATAAAAAACGACAAGATCTTGCGGTGGAGGATCGAACTCTCCACCGACAACTATGAGATCTTGTATCGTCCCGGGAAGCTAAACGGGCCTCCTGACACCCTGTCCTGCGGCACATGTGCCACCGCACAAGTGGACCGCCTCCGAGCCCTCCACGAGGACCTCTGCTATCCGGAGTCACTCGCTTTTTCCATTTTGTCAAGACCCACAACCTGCCCTACTCCATCGAGGAGGTCAGGACAGCCACCAGGAATTGCCAAATCTCCACGGAGTGCAAACCGCACTTCTACCAACCAGAGAAAGCGCACCTGATAAAGGCTTCCCGTCCCTTTGAACGCCTCAGCATGGACTTCAAAGGCCCCTCCCCTCCACCGACCGCAACACGTACTTCCTGAACGTGATTGACGAGTACTCCCGGTTCCCATTCGCCATCCCCTGCCCCGACATGACCGCAACCACCGTCATCAAGGCCCTCCATAGCATCTTTGCACTGTTTGGGTTCCCCGCTTACATACACAGGGATAGGGGGTCCTCCTTTCTGAGCGACGAACTGCAACAATTCCTGCTCAGCGAGGGCATTGCCTCGAGCAGGACGACCAGTTACAGCCCCCGGGGTAATGGACAGGTAGAGAGGGAGAACGGAACGGTCTGGAAGACCGTCCTACTGGCCCTACGGTCCTGGAACCTCCCAGTCTCCCGCTGACAATAAGTCCTCCCGGATGCCCTCCACTCCATCTGGTCACTGCTTTGTACGACCACCAATCAGCCACCTCACGAATGTCTCCTTGTCTTCCCTAGGAAGTCCTCCTCTGGGGCCTCGCTCCCGACCTGGCTGGCAGCACCCGGACCCATCCTGCTCCGAAAACACGTGCGGGCGCACAAGTCGGACCCGTTGGTCGAGAGGGTCCATCTGCTCCATGCTAACCCCCAGTACACCTACGTGGCGTACCCCGACGGCCGACAAGAAACGGTCTCCCTACGGGACTTGGCGCCCGCCGGAACCCCACGCACATCCCAGCCACCAGTCCCACCCTCCCCTCCACCGCAGCACCTTACAGGAGGATCGGTCCTTCCGCCGGCCCCATCTAGGCCCCCCCACCCACCGACGCCCCCCGCAGGTGCTCCCTTCCCAGGTCAACTGTTTTCCCCACCAGCGCCGTCTAGGGGTGCCGAAGCTGCCATGGAGATCGAAGCCACGCTCCCGGAGTCACAGACGCCCGAGCCTCCACCGGAGTCACCACCGAAGCTCTGACGATCACAGAGGACGGCCAGGGCCCCCGATCGGCTGATTGCTTCATTTTAATTGTAAACTGTAAATATAAACCATCAAATGTACATACATATCAGAATTGTAAATAGCTACTGAAAACTGTACGGAGGTATTACGGTACCTCCATAACTAATTATACCACGTTGCCATGTTTTGTAGTTTCAGACCACCAACCCCGCCGGACTCTTTTAATAACATGGGGTGAATGTGGTATTATAGGTATTACGGTACCTGATAGGCTAAAGCACCATCGGTGGAAACTGTATGCTTTCTATTGGTTAGAATGTATGATAGTTCCGCCCTGCTCGGCGGGGTATAAGAACCCATGCCGCCCCAGCAGCCTTCATTCTGTACCTGAGCTGCTGGGGGAAACATCTAGCTTATTAAAGCCTTCAGTTAGACTACAACCTCGCTTTAGTGGTCATTGATCGTGCATCACACAGTTCACTCTACAATCTACCTGATACAGTTCATGATGCAATCGTGCTGCTACAGTTCTAGCTGGAATCACTCTGCTACAGTTCATGATGTAATTGTGCTGCTACAGTTCATGATGTAATTGTGCTGCTACAGTTCATGATGTAATTGTGCTGCTACATTTCACTCTGCAATCTCTCTGCTACAGTTCATGATGCAATCTCTCTGCTACAGTCCATGATATAATTGTGCTGCGACAGTTCATGATGTAATTGTGCTGCTACATTTCACTCTGCAATCTCTCTGCTACAGTTCATGATGCAATCTCTCTGCTACAGGTCATGATGCAATTGTGCTGCTACAGTTCATGATGCATTTGAGCTGCTACAGTCCATGATGTAATCGTGCTGCAACAGTTCATGATGTAATTGTGCTGCTGATGTTCATGATGTAATCACTCTGCTACAGTTCATGCAGTAATTGTGCTGCTACAGTTCATGATGTAATCGTACTGGTACAGTTCTTGCTGTAATTGTGTTGCTACATGTCATGATGTAATTGTACTGCTACTGTTCATGCTGTAATAATGCTGCTACAGCTCATGATGTAATTGTGCTGCTACAGTTCATGATGTAATTGTGCTGCTACAGTTCATGATGCAATCCCTCTGCGATAGTTCATGATGTAATTGTGCTGCTGCAGTTCGTGATGTAATCGTGCTGCTACAGTTCATGATGTAATTGTGCTGCTACAGCTCATGATGTAATTGTGCTGCTACAGTTCATGATGTAATTGTGCTGCTACAGTTCATGATGCAATCCCTCTGCTATAGTTCATGATGTAATTGTGCTGCTGCAGTTCGTGATGTAACCGTGCTGCTACAGTTCATGGTGTAATTGTGCTGCATTCAGGATTTTGTCTGATATGGATGGCATTAGCTATCAGGAGAGGTTGAATAATCTTGGTTTGTTCTCACTGGAACGAAGGGGCGACGTGATAGAGGTCTACAAAATAATGAGGAGCATAGACAGAGTGTATAGTCAAAAGCTTTTTCCCAGGGTAGTGGAGTCAATTACTATGGGGCATAGGTTTAAGGTGCGAGGGGCAAGGTTTAGAGGAGATGTACGAGGTAAGTTTTAGACACAGGGTAGTGGGTGCTGTCATGATATCCACATTAACATATCATGGTGCAATCACACACACACACTGATGGACAGGTAGTTGGACCAACCAACACACACACAGCATTGCAGCCAATCACCAGTGAGAGCACACGCACTATAAAACATGGAACACCACAGTTCCTGCTCATTCTACCAGGAGATAGCTCAGAACGCAGAGCTCACAGCGTGCCACTCAGACATACACCATGTGCTGAGTGTCTCACTAAGATAGTGCTAGGGCTGGGTCCACAGGTTAGCTGGTGAAATACGAACCACAGCCACAAGTTAATAGTTATTATTGTATAGAATAATAAAACAGAATTGTACCATCTACAACTGTGTTGGTTCGTTTGTGTATTGGAACACCTAACACGACATGATACCAGGACTGGAAACTCGCCAGCGACTGTGAGACCTACGTGCACCTCTTCTGAAACCCGCCATCCAGCGCCATGGAAACCATCAGCCCGACGCAGCCGCTCCGGATCGCTGGAAATCTTGGCGTCAACTGGAAGCTGTTTAAACAGCGCATCCAACTCTTCCTAGAAGCCACGGACAGGGAGAATGCATCGGACACCAGGAGGATCGCCCTCCTCCTCTCCATGGTGGGGCAACACGCCATCCACATCTACAACTCCCTGGCATTCGCGGAAGGCGAGGACTAGACGAAGTACAAGACGATCCTTCTAAAATTTGAGGAACACTTCAATGTGGAGGTTAATGAGAGCTTCGAGAGGTACCTCTTCCAGCAGCGCCTGCAGGGTAAGGATGAACCTTTTCAACCTTATTTGACACACCTCCGTATCCTCGTGCAATCCTGCAGCTATGAGGCCACCTCCGACTCCATGATTCGGGATCAGATAGTTTTTGGGGTCACCTCGGACACCCTACGCCAGCAGCTCCTCAAAAAAAACACCTCACCCTAGCCACCGCCAACGAGACCTACGTCCTCCACGAAAACGCGACCAGCCGGTACTCCCAATTCTAGGCGGCTGAATCGGCACGGCTGGGGTCCTACGAGCCCGGGCGGGTCCAGTCGATCGAGTTCCTCCTGGCCCGCGGCAACTGTAGATCCGCACACTTAAAGCGGCAATGTCCGGCCAAAGCGCGACAATGCCTCCGCTGTGGAAGGATGGGCCACTACGCTGCCTGCTGTCGAGCAGATCAACCTGCCAACTCTCCGCAATTCCGCCAGCCTAGCAGGGACGTGCGGGCCATTCAGCCCCCATACACCGAGTCCTACCCTGACGACGTGCAGACTGGTGATACCGATGACTGGGAACCCGGGCTGGTTTAGTTCACTGGGCTAAATCGCTGGCTTTTAAAGCAGACCAAGGCTGGCCAGCAGCACGGTTCAATTCCCGTACCAGCCTCCCCGAACAGGCGCCGGAATGTGGCAACTAGGGGCTTTTCACAATAACTTAATTTGAAGCCTACTTGTGACAATAAGCGATTTTCATTTTTCTTTCCGCGTTGCGGTAATAAACAAAAAACGGATGTCCCCAAGTCGGACCCACCAGCCGATGCCAGTGCACAGCATTAATCCGGGCGATGAATGGTGTGCCACCCTAACGGTCAACCCAAATTCATTGCCCACCTAATAGACTGGACTTATGAGCCTGTTTGCTCATTGGACTCACTGAATTGTTTTGCAATACTGTTTACGTGTTTCTTTCTTGTCGTTCCAGAAGTTCTCTTTCAATATTTGCTGTTTGCACTTGTTTTGTTCGTGGTACAACCTCGTTGCTCTGTTGCACCTGACACCTTCTTATGTATATAGTTTAGCCTCGTGTAAATATTGCACACACATACTCAAATGCACTCACTACACACCGATATTTATTACCATGTAGGCACATATTCTTGTGAAAAGGGGGGATGTCATGATATCCACATTAGCATATCATGGTGCAATCACACACACACACTGATGGACAGGTAGTTGGACCAACCAACACACACACAACATCACAGCCAATCACCAGTGAGAGCGCACGCACTATAAAACAGGGAACACCACAGTTGCCGCTCATTCTACCAGGAGATAGCTCAGAGCACAGAGCTCACAGCGTGCCACTCAGACATACACCATGTGCTGAGTGTCTCACTAAGATAGTGCGAGGGCTGGATCCACAGGTTAGCTGGTGATGTACGAACCACAGCCAGAAGTTAACAGTTATTATTGTACAGAATAATAAAACAGAGTTGTACCATCTCCAACCGTGTTGGTTTGTTTGTGTATCGGAACACCCAACACGACAGGTGCCTGGAACTCGCTGCCGAGGAGGTGGTGGAAGCAGGGACGACAGTGACGTTTAAGGGGCATCTTGACAAATAAATGAATAGGATGGGAATAGAGGGATACGGACTCCGGAAGGGTAGAAGTTTTTAGTTAGACGGCCAGCATGGTCGGCGCAGGCTTGGAGGGCCGAAGGGCCTGTTGCTGTGCTGTACTTCTCATTGTTCTGTGTTCTTTATGATGTAATTGTGCTGCTACAGCTCATGATGTATTTGTGCTGGTACAGTTCATGATGTAATCTCTCTGCTACAGTTCATAATGACATTGTGCTGCAACAGTTCACGATGTAATTGTACTGCTACACGTCATGCTGCACTCACTGTGCAACAGTTCACGATGTAATTCTGCTGCTAAAGTTCATGATGAAATTGTGCTGCTACACTTCATGCTGTAATCACTCTGCTACAGTTCATGATGCAATCGCTCTGCTGCAGTTCATTTTGTAATCGTGCTGCTACAGTTCCGAATGCCATTGTGCTGCAACATTTCATGATGTAATATTGCTGCTGCAGTTCATGATGCAATTCTGCTTGCACACTTCATGCTGTAATTGTGCTGCTACACTTCATGCTGTAATCACTCTGAAACAGTTCATGATGTAATTCTGCTGCTATAGTTCAGGCTGTATTCATGCTGCCACAGTTCATGATGTAATTGTGCTGCTACAGTTCATGATGTAATTTTGCTGCTACAGTTCATTATGTAATATTGCTGCCACAGTTCATGATGTAATTGTGCTGCTACAGTTCATGATTTAATCTTGCTGCTACAGTTCATGCTGCAATCGTGCTGCGACAGGTCATTCCGCAATCGTGCGGCAAAAGTTTGTGATGTACTCGTATTGCTACAGTTCATGATGCAATTGTGCTGCTACAGTTCATGATGTAATCGTGCTGCTACAGTTCATGATGTAATTCTGCTGCTACAGTTCATGAGCTAATTATGCTGCTACAATTCATGCTGCAATCGTGCTGCTACAGTTCATGGTGCAATCCTGCTGCTACAGTTCATGATGTAATTGTGCTGCTACAGTTCATGCTGTAATCACTCTGAAACAGTTCATGATGTAATTCTGCTGCTATAGTTCAGGCTGTAATCGTGCTGCCACAGTTCATGATGTAATATTGCTGCTACAGTTCATAATTTAATCTTGCTACTACAGTTCATGCTGCAATCGTGCTGCTACAGTTCATTCCGCAATCGTGCGGCAAAGGTTTGTGATATACTCGTATTGCTACAGTTCATGATGCAATTATGCTGCTACAGTTCATGATGTAATCGTGCTGCTACAGTTCATGAGCTAATTATGCTGCTCCAATTCATGCTGCAATCGTGCTGCTACAGTTCATGGCGCAATCCTGCAACTACAGTTCATGATGTAATTGTGCTGCTAAAGTTAGTGATGTAATATTTCTGCTGCAGTTCATGATGTAATTGTGCTGCTACACTTCATGCTGTAATCACTCTGAAACAGTTCATGATGTAATTCTGCTGCTATAATTCAGGCTGTAACTGTGCTGCTACAGTTCATGATGTAATTGTGCTGCTACAGTTCATGATGAAATCTTGCTGCTACAGTTCATGATTTAATCTTGCTGCTACAGTTCATGATGCAATTGTGCTGCTACAGTTCACGCTGTAATTTTGCTGCTACAATTCATGATGTAATATTGCTGCTACAGTTCATGATGTAGTTGTGCTGCTACACTTCATGCTGTAATCACTTTGAAACAGTTCATGATGTAATTCTGCTGCTATATATCAGGCTGTAACTGTGCTGCTACAGTTCATGATGTAATCTTGCTGCTACAGTTCATGATGTAACTGTGCTGCTACAGTTCATGATGTAATTGTGCTGCTACAGTTCACGCTGTAATTTTGCTGCTACAGTTCATGATGTAATATTGCTGCTACAGTTCATGATGTAATTGTGCTGCTACAGTTCATGATGTAATCGTGCTGCTACAGTTCATGATGTAATTATGCTGCTACAGTTCACGCTGTAATTTTGCTGCTATAGTTCATGATGTAATCGTGCTGCTACAGTTCATGATGTAACTGTGCTGCTACAGTTCATGATTTAATCTTGCTGCTACAGTTCATGATGCAATTGTGCTGCTACAGTTCACGCTGTAATTCTGCTGCTACAATTCATGATGTAATATTGCTGCTACAGTTCATGATGTAGTTGTGCTGCTACAGTTCATGATGTAATTGTGCTGCTACACTTCATGCTGTAATCACTTTGAAACAGTTCATGATGTAATTCTGCTGCTATATATCAGGCTGTAACTGTGCTGCTACAGTTCATGATGTAATCGTGCTGCTACAGTTCATGATGTAATTGTGCTGCTACAGTTCTTGATGTAATTGTGCTGCTACAGTTCATGATGTAATTGTGCTGCTACAGTTCATGATGTAATTGTGCTGCTACAGTTCATGATGTAATTGTGCTGCTACAGTTCATGATGTAACTGTGCTGCTACAGTTCATGATGTAATTGTGCTGCTACAGTTCACGCTGTAATTTTGCTGCTACAGTTCATGATGTAATATTGCTGCTACAGTTCATGATGTAATTGTGCTGCTATAAATCAGGCTGTAACTGTGCTGCTACAGTTCATGATGTAATCGTGCTGCTACAGTTCATGATGTAATCACTCTGAAACAGTTCATGATGTAATTCTGCTGCTATAAATCAGGCTGTAACTGTGCTGCTACAGTTCATGATGTAACTGTGCTGCTACAGTTCATGATGTAATTTTGCTGCTACAGTTCATGATGTAATATTGCTGCTCCAGTTCATGATGTAATCTTGCTGCTACAGTTCATGATGTAATCGTGCTGCTACAGTTCATGATGCAATTGTGCTGCTACAGTTCACGCTGTAATTTTGCTGCTACAATTCATGATGTAATATTGCTGCTACAGTTCATGATGTAGTTGTGCTGCTACACTTCATGCTGTAATCACTTTGAAACAGTTCATGATGTAATTCTGCTGCTATATATCAGGCTGTAACTGTGCTGCTACAGTTCATGATGTAATCTTGCTGCTACAGTTCATGATGTAACTGTGCTGCTACAGTTCATGATGTAATTCTGCTGCTACAGTTCATGATGTAATTGTGCTGCTACAGTTCACGCTGTAATTTTGCTGCTACAGTTCATGATGTAATTGTGCTGCTACAGTTCATGATGTAATCGTGCTGCTACAGTTCATGATGTAATTGTGCTGCTACAGTTCACGCTGTAATTTTGCTGCTACAGTTCATGATGTAATTGTGCTGCTACAGTTCATGATGTAATTGTGCTGCTATAAATCAGGCTGTAACTGTGCTGCTACAGTTCATGATGTAATTGTGCTGCTACAGTTCATGATGTAATCGTGCTGCTACAGTTCATGATGTAATTGTGCTGCTACAGTTCATGATGTAATCGTGCTGCTACAGTTCACGTTGTAATTTTGCTGCTACAGTTCATGATGTAATATTGCTGCTACAGTTCATGATGTAATTGTGCTGCTATAAATCAGGCTGTAACTGTGCTGCTACAGTTCATGATGTAATCGTGCTGCTACAGTTCATGATGTAATTATGCTGCTACAGTTCACGTTGTAATTTTGCTGCTACAGTTCATGATGTAATATTGCTGCTACAGTTCATGATGTAATTGTGCTGCTACACCTCATGCTGTAATCACTCTGAAACAGTTCATGATGTAATTCTGCTGCTATAAAGCAGGCTGTAACTGTGCTGCTACAGTTCATGATGTAACCGTGCTGCTACAGTTCATGATGTAATTGTGCTGCTACAATTCATGCTGCAATCGTGCTGCTACAGTTCATGGTGCAATCCTGCTGCTACAGTTCATGATGTAATTGTGCTGGTACAGTTCATGATTTAATCGTGCTGCTGCAGTTCATGATGTAATTGTGCTGCTACACTTCATGATGTAATCATGCTGCAACACTTCATGCTGCAATCACTGTGCAACACTTCATGATGTAATTGTGCTGCTACAGTTTATGATGCAATTGTGCTGCTACAGTTCATGATGTAATTGTGCTGGTACAGTTCATGATGTAATCGTGCTGCCATAGTTCATGCTGTAATAATGTTGCTACAGCTCATGATGTAATCATGCTGCTACAGTTCATGATGCAATTGTGCTGCTACAGTTCATGATGTAATTGTGCTGCTACAGTTCATGATGTAATTGTGCTGCTACAGTTCATGATGCAATTGTGCTGCTACAGTTCATGACGTAATTGTGCTGGTACAGTTCATGATGTAATCGTGCTGCTATAGTTCATGCTGTAATAATGTTGCTACACCTCATGATGTAATCATGCTGCTACACTTCATGCTGCAATCACTGTGCAACAGTTCACGACGTAATTCTGCTGCTACAGTTCATGATGCAATCCTGCTGCTACAGTTCATGATGTAATTGTGCTGGTACAGTTCATGATGTAATCGTGCTGCTGCAGTTCATGATGTAATTGTGCTGCTACACTTCATGCTGTAATCACTCTGAAACAGTTCATGATGTAATTCTGCTGCTATAATTCAGGCTGTTACTTTGCTGCTACAGTTCATGATGTAATCGTGCTGCTACAGTTCATGATGCAGTCATGCTGCCACAGTTCGTGATGTAATTGTGCTGCTACACTTCATGCTGTAATCACTCTGAAACAGTTCATGATGTAATTCTGCTGCTATAATTCACACTGTAACTTTGCTGCTACAGTTCATGATGTAATCGTGCTGCTACAGTTCATGATGCAGTCATGCTGCTACAGCTCATGATGTAATCGTGCTGCTACAGTTCATGATGCAATTGTGCTGCTACAGTTCATGATGTAATCGTGCTGCTATAGTTCATGCTGTAATAATGTTGCTACAGCTCATGATGTAATCATGCTGCTACACTTCATGCTGCAATCACTGTGCAACAGTTCACAATGTAATTCTGCTGCTACAGTTCATGATGCAATCCTGCTGCTACAGTTCATGATGTAATTGTGCTGGTACAATTCATGATGTAATCGTGCTGCTATAGTTCATGCTGTAATAATGTTGCTACAGCTCATGATGTAATCATGCTGTTACACTTCATGCTGCAATCACTGTGCAACAGTTCACGATGTAATTCTGCAGCTACAGTTCATGATGCAATCCTGCTGCTACAGTTCATGATGTAATTGTGCTGGTACAATTCATGATTTAATCGTGCTGCTACAGTTCATGATTTAATCTTGCTGCTACAGTTCATGCTGCAATCGTGCTGCTACAGTTCATGATGTAATCGTGCTGCTACAGTTCATGATGTAATTCTCCTGCTACTGTTCGTGAGCTAATTATGCTGCTACAATTCATGCTGCAATCGTGCTGCTACAGTTCATGGTGCAATCCTGCTGCTACAGTTCATGGTGCAATCCTGCTGCTACAGTTCATGATGTAATTGTGCTGCTACAATTCATGCTGCAATCGTGCTGCTACAGTTCATGGTGCAATCCTGCTGCTACAGTTCATGATGTAATCGTGCTGCTACAGTTCATGATGTAATTCTGCTGCTACAGTTCATGATGTAATCGTGCTGCTACAGTTCATGATGTAATTCTGCTGCTACAGTTCATGAGCTAATTATGCTGCTACAATTCATGCTGCAATCGTGCTGCTACACTTCATGCTGTAATCTCTCTGAAACCGTTCATGATGTAATTCTGCTGCTATATTTCAGGCTGTCACTGTGCTGCTACAGTTCATGAAGAAATCTTGCTGCTACAGTTCATGATGTAATTGTGCTGCTACAGTTCTTGATGTAATTGTGCTGCTGCAGTTCATGATGTAATTGTGCTGCTACACTTCATGCTGTAATCACTCTGAAACAGTTCATGATGTAATTCTGCTGCTATAATTCAGGCTGTAACTGTGCTGCTGCAGTTCATGATGTAATTGTGCTGCTACAGTTCATGATGAAATCTTGCTGCTACAGTTCATGATGTAATTGTGCTGCTACAGTTCTTGATGTAATTGTGCTGCTACAGTTCACGCTGTAATTTTGCTGCTACAGTTCATGGTGCAATCCTGCTGCTACAGTTCATGATGTAATTGTGCGGCTACACTTCATGCTGTAATCACTCTGAAACAGTTCATGATGTAATTCTGCTGCTGTAATTCAGGCTGTAACTGTGCTGCTACAGTTCATGATGCAATCCTGCTGCTACAGTTCATGATGTAATTGTGCTGGTACAGTTCATGATTTAATCGTGCTGCTACAGTTCATGATGTAATATTGCTGCTACAGTTTATGCTGCAATCGTGCTGCTACAGTTCATTCCGCATTCGTGCGGCTAAAGTTCGTGATGTACTCGTATTGCTACAGTTCATGATGCAATCATGCTGCCACAGTTCATGATGTAATTGTGCTGCTACAGTTCATGATTTAATCTTGCTGCTACAGTTCATGATTTAATCTTGCTGCTACAGTTCATGATGCAATTGTGCTGCTACAGTTCACGCTGTAATTTTGCTGCTACAGTTCATGGTGCAATCCTGCTGCTACAGTTCATGATGTAATTGTGCTGCTTCACTTCATGCTGTAATCACTCTGAAACAGTTCATGATGTAATTCTGCTGCTGTAATTCAGGCTGTAACTGTGCTGCTATAGTTCATGATGTAATCGTGCTGCTACAGTTCATGATGTAATTGTGCTGCTACAGTTCATGATTTAATATTGCTGCTACAGTTCATGATGTAATTATGCTGCTACAATTCATGCTGCGATCCTGCTGCTACAGTTCATGTTGTAATTGTGCTGCTACAGTTCATGATGCAATTGTGCTGCTACAGTTCATGATGTAATCATGCTGCTACAGTTCATGATGCAATTGTGCTGCTACAGTTCATGATGTAACCGTGCTGCTACAGTTCATGATGTAATTCTGCTGCTACAGTTCATGAGCTAATTATGCTGCTACAATTCATGCTGCAATCGTGCTGCTACACTTCATGCTGTAATCTCTCTGAAACCGTTCATGATGTAATTCTGCTGCTATATTTCAGGCTGTCACTGTGCTGCTACAGTTCATGAAGAAATCTTGCTGCTACAGTTCATGATGTAATTGTGCTGCTACAGTTCTTGATGTAATTGTGCTGCTGCAGTTCATGATGTAATTGTGCTGCTACACTTCATGCTGTAATCACTCTGAAACAGTTCATGATGTAATTCTGCTGCTATAATTCAGGCTGTAACTGTGCTGCTGCAGTTCATGATGTAATTGTGCTGCTACAGTTCATGATGAAATCTTGCTGCTACAGTTCATGATGTAATTGTGCTGCTACAGTTCTTGATGTAATTGTGCTGCTACAGTTCACGCTGTAATTTTGCTGCTACAGTTCATGGTGCAATCCTGCTGCTACAGTTCATGATGTAATTGTGCTGCTACAGTTCTTGATGTAATTGTGCTGCTGCAGTTCATGATGTAATTGTGCTGCTACACTTCATGCTGTAATCACTCTGAAACAGTTCATGATGTAATTCTGCTGCTATAATTCAGGCTGTAACTGTGCTGCTGCAGTTCATGATGTAATTGTGCTGCTACAGTTCATGATGAAATCTTGCTGCTACAGTTCATGATGTAATTGTGCTGCTACAGTTCTTGATGTAATTGTGCTGCTACAGTTCACGCTGTAATTTTGCTGCTACAGTTCATGGTGCAATCCTGCTGCTACAGTTCATGATGTAATTGTGCGGCTACACTTCATGCTGTAATCACTCTGAAACAGTTCATGATGTAATTCTGCTGCTGTAATTCAGGCTGTAACTGTGCTGCTACAGTTCATGATGCAATCCTGCTGCTACAGTTCATGATGTAATTGTGCTGGTACAGTTCATGATTTAATCGTGCTGCTACAGTTCATGATGTAATATTGCTGCTACAGTTTATGCTGCAATCGTGCTGCTACAGTTCATTCCGCATTCGTGCGGCTAAAGTTTGTGATGTACTCGTATTGCTACAGTTCATGATGCAATCATGCTGCCACAGTTCATGATGTAATTGTGCTGCTACAGTTCATGATGTAATCTTGCTGCTACAGTTCATGATTTAATCTTGCTGCTACAGTTCATGATGCAATTGTGCTGCTACAGTTCACGCTGTAATTTTGCTGCTACAGTTCATGGTGCAATCCTGCTGCTACAGTTCATGATGTAATTGTGCTGCTTCACTTCATGCTGTAATCACTCTGAAACAGTTCATGATGTAATTCTGCTGCTGTAATTCAGGCTGTAACTGTGCTGCTATAGTTCATGATGTAATCGTGCTGCTACAGTTCATGATGTAATTGTGCTGCTACAGTTCATGATTTAATCTTGCTGCTACAGTTCATGATGTAATTATGCTGCTACAATTCATGCTGCGATCCTGCTGCTACAGTTCATGTTGTAATTGTGCTGCTACAGTTCATGATGCAATTGTGCTGCTACAGTTCATGATGTAATCATGCTGCTACAGTTCATGATGCAATTGTGCTGCTACAGTTCATGATGTAACCGTGCTGCTACAGTTCATGATGTAATTCTGCTGCTACAGTTCATGAGCTAATTATGCTGCTACAATTCATGCTGCAATCGTGCTGCTACACTTCATGCTGTAATCTCTCTGAAACCGTTCATGATGTAATTCTGCTGCTATATTTCAGGCTGTCACTGTGCTGCTACAGTTCATGAAGAAATCTTGCTGCTACAGTTCATGATGTAATTGTGCTGCTACAGTTCTTGATGTAATTGTGCTGCTGCAGTTCATGATGTAATTGTGCTGCTACACTTCATGCTGTAATCACTCTGAAACAGTTCATGATGTAATTCTGCTGCTATAATTCAGGCTGTAACTGTGCTGCTGCAGTTCATGATGTAATTGTGCTGCTACAGTTCATGATGTAATCGTGCTGCTATAGTTCATGCTGTAATAATGTTGCTACAGCTCATGATGTAATCATGCTGCTACACTTCATGCTGCAATCACTGTGCAACAGTTCACAATGTAATTCTGCTGCTACAGTTCATGATGCAATCCTGCTGCTACAGTTCATGATGTAATTGTGCTGGTACAATTCATGATGTAATCGTGCTGCTATAGTTCATGCTGTAATAATGTTGCTACAGCTCATGATGTAATCATGCTGTTACACTTCATGCTGCAATCACTGTGCAACAGTTCACGATGTAATTCTGCAGCTACAGTTCATGATGCAATCCTGCTGCTACAGTTCATGATGTAATTGTGCTGGTACAATTCATGATTTAATCGTGCTGCTACAGTTCATGATTTAATCTTGCTGCTACAGTTCATGCTGCAATCGTGCTGCTACAGTTCATGATGTAATCGTGCTGCTACAGTTCATGATGTAATTCTCCTGCTACTGTTCGTGAGCTAATTATGCTGCTACAATTCATGCTGCAATCGTGCTGCTACAGTTCATGGTGCAATCCTGCTGCTACAGTTCATGGTGCAATCCTGCTGCTACAGTTCATGATGTAATTGTGCTGCTACAATTCATGCTGCAATCGTGCTGCTACAGTTCATGGTGCAATCCTGCTGCTACAGTTCATGATGTAATCGTGCTGCTACAGTTCATGATGTAATTCTGCTGCTACAGTTCATGATGTAATCGTGCTGCTACAGTTCATGATGTAATTCTGCTGCTACAGTTCATGAGCTAATTATGCTGCTACAATTCATGCTGCAATCGTGCTGCTACACTTCATGCTGTAATCTCTCTGAAACCGTTCATGATGTAATTCTGCTGCTATATTTCAGGCTGTCACTGTGCTGCTACAGTTCATGAAGAAATCTTGCTGCTACAGTTCATGATGTAATTGTGCTGCTACAGTTCTTGATGTAATTGTGCTGCTGCAGTTCATGATGTAATTGTGCTGCTACACTTCATGCTGTAATCACTCTGAAACAGTTCATGATGTAATTCTGCTGCTATAATTCAGGCTGTAACTGTGCTGCTGCAGTTCATGATGTAATTGTGCTGCTACAGTTCATGATGAAATCTTGCTGCTACAGTTCATGATGTAATTGTGCTGCTACAGTTCTTGATGTAATTGTGCTGCTACAGTTCACGCTGTAATTTTGCTGCTACAGTTCATGGTGCAATCCTGCTGCTACAGTTCATGATGTAATTGTGCGGCTACACTTCATGCTGTAATCACTCTGAAACAGTTCATGATGTAATTCTGCTGCTGTAATTCAGGCTGTAACTGTGCTGCTACAGTTCATGATGCAATCCTGCTGCTACAGTTCATGATGTAATTGTGCTGGTACAGTTCATGATTTAATCGTGCTGCTACAGTTCATGATGTAATATTGCTGCTACAGTTTATGCTGCAATCGTGCTGCTACAGTTCATTCCGCATTCGTGCGGCTAAAGTTTGTGATGTACTCGTATTGCTACAGTTCATGATGCAATCATGCTGCCACAGTTCATGATGTAATTGTGCTGCTACAGTTCATGATTTAATCTTGCTGCTACAGTTCATGATTTAATCTTGCTGCTACAGTTCATGATGCAATTGTGCTGCTACAGTTCACGCTGTAATTTTGCTGCTACAGTTCATGGTGCAATCCTGCTGCTACAGTTCATGATGTAATTGTGCTGCTTCACTTCATGCTGTAATCACTCTGAAACAGTTCATGATGTAATTCTGCTGCTGTAATTCAGGCTGTAACTGTGCTGCTATAGTTCATGATGTAATCGTGCTGCTACAGTTCATGATGTAATTGTGCTGCTACAGTTCATGATTTAATATTGCTGCTACAGTTCATGATGTAATTATGCTGCTACAATTCATGCTGCGATCCTGCTGCTACAGTTCATGTTGTAATTGTGCTGCTACAGTTCATGATGTAATTGTGCTGCTACAGTTCATGATGTAATCATGCTGCTACAGTTCATGATGCAATTGTGCTGCTACAGTTCATGATGTAACCGTGCTGCTACAGTTCATGATGTAATTCTGCTGCTACAGTTCATGAGCTAATTATGCTGCTACAATTCATGCTGCAATCGTGCTGCTACACTTCATGCTGTAATCTCTCTGAAACCGTTCATGATGTAATTCTGCTGCTATATTTCAGGCTGTCACTGTGCTGCTACAGTTCATGAAGAAATCTTGCTGCTACAGTTCATGATGTAATTGTGCTGCTACAGTTCTTGATGTAATTGTGCTGCTGCAGTTCATGATGTAATTGTGCTGCTACACTTCATGCTGTAATCACTCTGAAACAGTTCATGATGTAATTCTGCTGCTATAATTCAGGCTGTAACTGTGCTGCTGCAGTTCATGATGTAATTGTGCTGCTACAGTTCATGATGTAATCGTGCTGCTATAGTTCATGCTGTAATAATGTTGCTACAGCTCATGATGTAATCATGCTGCTACACTTCATGCTGCAATCACTGTGCAACAGTTCACAATGTAATTCTGCTGCTACAGTTCATGATGCAATCCTGCTGCTACAGTTCATGATGTAATTGTGCTGGTACAATTCATGATGTAATCGTGCTGCTATAGTTCATGCTGTAATAATGTTGCTACAGCTCATGATGTAATCATGCTGTTACACTTCATGCTGCAATCACTGTGCAACAGTTCACGATGTAATTCTGCAGCTACAGTTCATGATGCAATCCTGCTGCTACAGTTCATGATGTAATTGTGCTGGTACAATTCATGATTTAATCGTGCTGCTACAGTTCATGATTTAATCTTGCTGCTACAGTTCATGCTGCAATCGTGCTGCTACAGTTCATGATGTAATCGTGCTGCTACAGTTCATGATGTAATTCTCCTGCTACTGTTCGTGAGCTAATTATGCTGCTACAATTCATGCTGCAATCGTGCTGCTACAGTTCATGGTGCAATCCTGCTGCTACAGTTCATGGTGCAATCCTGCTGCTACAGTTCATGATGTAATTGTGCTGCTACAATTCATGCTGCAATCGTGCTGCTACAGTTCATGGTGCAATCCTGCTGCTACAGTTCATGATGTAATCGTGCTGCTACAGTTCATGATGTAATTCTGCTGCTACAGTTCATGATGTAATCGTGCTGCTACAGTTCATGATGTAATTCTGCTGCTACAGTTCATGAGCTAATTATGCTGCTACAATTCATGCTGCAATCGTGCTGCTACACTTCATGCTGTAATCTCTCTGAAACCGTTCATGATGTAATTCTGCTGCTATATTTCAGGCTGTCACTGTGCTGCTACAGTTCATGAAGAAATCTTGCTGCTACAGTTCATGATGTAATTGTGCTGCTACAGTTCTTGATGTAATTGTGCTGCTGCAGTTCATGATGTAATTGTGCTGCTACACTTCATGCTGTAATCACTCTGAAACAGTTCATGATGTAATTCTGCTGCTATAATTCAGGCTGTAACTGTGCTGCTGCAGTTCATGATGTAATTGTGCTGCTACAGTTCATGATGAAATCTTGCTGCTACAGTTCATGATGTAATTGTGCTGCTACAGTTCTTGATGTAATTGTGCTGCTACAGTTCACGCTGTAATTTTGCTGCTACAGTTCATGGTGCAATCCTGCTGCTACAGTTCATGATGTAATTGTGCGGCTACACTTCATGCTGTAATCACTCTGAAACAGTTCATGATGTAATTCTGCTGCTGTAATTCAGGCTGTAACTGTGCTGCTACAGTTCATGATGCAATCCTGCTGCTACAGTTCATGATGTAATTGTGCTGGTACAGTTCATGATTTAATCGTGCTGCTACAGTTCATGATGTAATATTGCTGCTACAGTTTATGCTGCAATCGTGCTGCTACAGTTCATTCCGCATTCGTGCGGCTAAAGTTTGTGATGTACTCGTATTGCTACAGTTCATGATGCAATCATGCTGCCACAGTTCATGATGTAATTGTGCTGCTACAGTTCATGATGTAATCTTGCTGCTACAGTTCATGATTTAATCTTGCTGCTACAGATCATGATGCAATTGTGCTGCTACAGTTCACGCTGTAATTTTGCTGCTACAGTTCATGGTGCAATCCTGCTGCTACAGTTCATGATGTAATTGTGCTGCTACAGATCATGATGCAATTGTGCTGCTACAGTTCACGCTGTAATTTTGCTGCTACAGTTCATGGTGCAATCCTGCTGCTACAGTACATGATGTAATTGTGCTGCTTCACTTCATGCTGTAATCACTCTGAAACAGTTCATGATGTAATTCTGCTGCTGTAATTCAGGCTGTAACTGTGCTGCTATAGTTCATGATGTAATCGTGCTGCTACAGTTCATGATGTAATTGTGCTGCTACAGTTCATGATTTAATCTTGCTGCTACAGTTCATGATGTAATTATGCTGCTACAATTCATGCTGCGATCCTGCTGCTACAGTTCATGTTGTAATTGTGCTGCTACAGTTCATGATGCAATTGTGCTGCTACAGTTCATGATGTAATCATGCTGCTACAGTTCATGATGCAATTGTGCTGCTACAGTTCATGATGTAACCGTGCTGCTACAGTTCATGATGTAATTCTGCTGCTACAGTTCATGAGCTAATTATGCTGCTACAATTCATGCTGCAATCGTGCTGCTACACTTCATGCTGTAATCTCTCTGAAACCGTTCATGATGTAATTCTGCTGCTATATTTCAGGCTGTCACTGTGCTGCTACAGTTCATGAAGAAATCTTGCTGCTACAGTTCATGATGTAATTGTGCTGCTACAGTTCTTGATGTAATTGTGCTGCTGCAGTTCATGATGTAATTGTGCTGCTACACTTCATGCTGTAATCACTCTGAAACAGTTCATGATGTAATTCTGCTGCTATAATTCAGGCTGTAACTGTGCTGCTGCAGTTCATGATGTAATTGTGCTGCTACAGTTCATGATGAAATCTTGCTGCTACAGTTCATGATGTAATTGTGCTGCTACAGTTCTTGATGTAATTGTGCTGCTGCAGTTCATGCTGTAATCACTCTGAAACAGATCATGATGTAATTCTGCTGCTATAATTCAGGCTGTAACTGTGCTGCTGCAGTTCATGATGTAATTGTGCTGCTACAGTTCATGATTTACTCTTGCTGCTACAGTTAATTCCGCAATTGTGCTGCTAAAGTTCGTGATGTACTCGTATTGCTACAGTTCATGATGCAATTGTGCTGCTACAGTTCATATTGTAATCTCTCTGCTACAGTTCATAATGCCATTGTGCTGCAACAGTTCACAATCTAATTGTGCTGCAACAGTTCATGAGCTAATTGTGCTGCTGCAATTCATGCTGCAATCGTGCTGCTACAGTTCATGATGTAATATTGCTGCTCCAGTTCATGATGTAATATTGCTGCTGCAGTTCATGTTGTAATTGTGCTGCTACACTTCATGCTGTAATCACTCTGAAACAGTTCATGATGTCATTCTGCTGCGAAAGTTTAGGCTGTAATTGTGCTGCTACAGTTCATGATGTAACTGTGCTGCTACAGTTCATGATGTAACTGTGCTGCTACAGTTCATGATGCAGTCATGCTGCCACAGTTCATGATGTAATTGTGCTGCTACAGTTCATGATTTAATGTTGCTGCTACAGTTCATGCTGCAATCGTGCTGCTACAGTTAATTCCGCAATCGTGCTGCTAAAGTTCGTGATGTCCTCGTACTGCTACAGTTCATGATGCAATTGTGTTGCTACAGTTCATGATGCAATCCTGCTGCTACAGTTCATGATGCAATCCTGCTGCTACAGTTCATGATGTAATTGTGCTGGTACAGTTCATGATGGAATCGTGCTGCTACAGTTCATGCTGTAATAATGCTGCTACAGTTCCTGATGTAATCATGCTGCAACACTTCATGCTGCAATCACTGTGCAACAGTTCACAATGTAATTCTGCTGCTACAGTTCATGATGTAATTGTGCTGCAACAGTTCATGATCGATTTGTGCTGCGACACTCCATGCTGTAATCGTTCTGCTACAGTCCATGATGCAATCGCTCTGCTGCAGTTCATGTTGTAATTGTGCTGCCACAGTTCATGAGGTAAATGTGCTGCTACACTTCATGATGTAATATTGCTGCTGCAGTTCATGATGCAATTGTGCTTGTACACTTCATGCTGTAATTGTGCTGCTACACTTCATGCTGTAATTGTGCTGCTACACTTCATGCTGTAATCACTCTGAAACAGTTCATGATGTAATTCTGCTGCTACAGTTCATGATGTAATCATGCTGCCACAGTTCATGGTGCATTCCTGCTGCTACAGTTCATAATGTAATTGTGCTGCTACAGTTCATGATGTAATTGTGCTGCTACAATTCATGCAGCAATCGTGCTGCTACAGTTCATGGTGCAATCCTGCTGCTACAGTTCATAATGTAATTGTGCTGCTACAGTTCATGATGCAATCCCTCTGCTACAGTTCATGATATAATTGTGCTGCTCCAGTTCATGATGTAATCGTGCTGCTACAGTTCATGATGCAATTGTGCTTCTACCGTTCATGATGTAATTGTGCTGTGATAAGGATTTTGCCTGATATGGAGGGCATTAGCTATCAGGAAAGGTTGAATAATCTTGGTTTGTTCTCACTGAAATGAAGGGGCGCCCTGATAGAGGTCTACAAAATAATGAGGAGCATAGACAGAGTGGATAGTCAAAGACTTTTTCCCAGGGTAGAGGGGTCAATTACTAGGAGGCATAGGTTTAAGGTGCGAGGGGCAAGGTTTAGAGGAGATGTACGTTAGGTAAGTCTTTGACACAGAGGGTAGTGGGTGCCTGGAACTAGCTGTCAGAGTAGGTGGTGGAAGCTGGGACGATAGTGACGTTTAAGGGGCATCTTGACAAACAAATGAATAGGATGGGAATAGAGGGATACGGACCCAGGAAGTGTAGAAGTTTTTAGTTTAGAGGGGCAGCATGGTCGGCGCAGGCTTGGAGGGCCGAAGGACCTGTTGCTGTGCTGTACATCTCTTTGTTCTTTGTTCTTTATCATGTAATTGTGTTGCCACAGTTCATGATGTAATTGTGTTGCTGCAGTTCATGATGTAATTGTATTGCTGCAGTTCATGATGTAATCTCTGCTACAGTTCATAATGCCATTGTGCTGCAACAGTTCATGATGTAATTGTGCTGCTACAGTTCGTGAATTAATCGTGCTGTTACAATTCTTGCTGCAATCGTGCTGCTACAGTTCATGTTGTAATCGTGCTGCTACAGTTCATAATGTAATTTTGCTGCTACAGTTCAGGTTGCAATCCCTCTGCTACAGTTCATGATATAATTGTACTGCCGCAGCTCATGACGCAATCCCTCTGCTACAGTTCATGATATAATTGTACTGCCGCAGCTCATGACGCAATCCCTCTGCTACAGTTCATGATATAATTGTGCTGCTACAGTTCATGATGTAATTGTGCTGCTACAGTTCATGATGTAATTGTGCTTCTGTAGTTCAGGATGAAATAGTGCTGCTACACTTCATGCTGTAATCACTCTGCGACAGTTCATGATGTAATTGTGCTGCTACAGTTCATGATGTAATGACTACTGCAGTTCATGATGTAATTGTGTTGCTACACTTCATGCTGTAATCACTCTGTGTGGTAGTCACCACTGATGTATATATTGGGTACATGCTGGGTTTGCGCTGCTAGATCATGCACAATTGGGCTGCAAGTTCATGCAGGGAAATAGGCAACTGGTTCATGCTGGAATCATGTTTGATGCCGATGCTGGGTTGGGCTGCTTGTTCATGCTGGGATTGGTCTGCCAGTTCATGCTGGGATTGGGCTATTCGTTCATGCTGGGATTGGGCTGCTAGTTCATGCTGGGATTGGGCTGCTTGTTCATGCTGGGATTGGGCTGCTGGTCAATGCTGGGATTGGGCTGCTGGTCGATTGCTGGATTGGGCTGCTAGTTCATGCTGGGATTGGGCTGCTTGTTCATGCTGGGATTGGGCTGCTTGTTCATGCTGGGATTGGGCTGCTAGTTCATGCTGGGATGGGGCTGCTTGTTCATGCTGTGATTGGGCTGCTAGTTCATGCTGGGATTGGGCTGCTTGTTCATGCAGGGATTGGACTGCTAGTTCATGCTGGGATTGGGCTGCTAGTTCATGCTGGGATTGGGCTGCTGGTCGATTGCAGGATTGGGCTGCTCGTTCATGCTGGGATTGGGCTGCTTGTTCATGCTGGGATTGGGCTGTTGGTCGATGCTGGGATTGGGCTGCTGGTCGATGCTGTGATTGGGCTGCTAGTTCATGCTGGAATTGGGCTGCTAGTTTTTGCTGGGATTGGGCTGCTGGTTTATGCGGGATCTCCCTGCTCGTTCGTGATGGGAATGCGCTGTTGGTTCATGCTTTAATTGGGCTTCTGGTGTTATGTTCTGTGTTATGGCCGTTGTAATGATGTACACAGAAAATCTAGTTGTTTAACTAGAAAGATTATTTATTAACAAACACGTGGAAAGATAACTAACGGATTACTAGTTCATGCTGTAATTGCGTTGCTAGTTAAATCTGGAATTGCACTGCTAGTTCATGCTGGGATTGCACTGCTAGTTCATGCTGGGATTGCACTGCTAGTTCATGCTGGGATTGCACTGCTAGTTAGTGCTGGGATTGCACTGCGCATTCATGCTGGGATTGCACTGCTAGTTCATGCTGGGATTGCACTGCTAGTTAGTGCTGGAATTGGGCTGCTAGTTCATGCTGGGATTGCACAGCTAGTTAGTGCTGGAATTGGGCTGCTTGTTCATGCTGGGATTGGGCTGCTGTTCGATTGCGGGATTGGGCTGCTTGTTCATGCTGGGATTGGTCTGCCAGTTCATGCTGGGATTGGGCTATTCGTTCATGCTGGGATTGGGCTGCTAGTTCATGCTGGGATTGGGCTGCTAGTTCATGCTGGGATTGGCTGTTTGTTCATGCTGGGATTGGGCTGCTTGTTCATGCTGGGTTTGGGCTGCTTGTTCATGCTAGGATTGGGCTGCTGGTCGATGCTGTGATTGGGCTGCTGGTCGATGCTGTGATTGGGCTGCTAGTTCATGCTGGGATTGGGCTGCTTGTTCATGCTGGGATTGGGCTGCTTGTTCATGCTGGGATTGGGCTGCTGGTCGATTGTGGAATTGGGCTGCTCGTTCATGCTGAGATTGGGCTGCTTGTTCATGCTGGGATTGGGCTGCTGGTCGATGCTGGGATTGGGCTGCTGGTCGATGCTGTGATTGGGCTGCTAGTTCATGCTGGAATTGGGCTGCTAGTTTTTGCTGGGATTGGGCTGCTGGTTTATGCGGGATCTCCCTGCTCGTTCGTGATGGGATTGCGCTGTTGGTTCATGCTTTAATTGGGCTTCTGGTGTTATGTTCTGTGTTATGGCCATTGTAATGATGTACACAGAAAATCTAGTTGTTTAACTAGAAAGATTATTTATTAACAAACACGTGGAAAGATAACTAACGGATTACTAGTTCATCCTGTAATTGCGTTGCTAGTTAAATCTGGAATTGCGCTGCTAGTCCATGCTGGGATTGCACTGCTAGTTCATGCTGGGATTGCACTGCTAGTTCATGCTGGGATTGCACTGCTAGTTAGTGCTGGGATTGCACTGCGCATTCATGCTGGGATTGCACTGCTAGTTCATGCTGGGATTGCACTGCTAGTTAGTGCTGGAATTGGGCTGCTAGTTCATGCTGGGATTGCACTGCTAGTTAGTGCTGGAATTGGGCTGCTTGTTCATGCTGGGATTGGGCTGCTGGTCGATTGCGGGATTGGGCTGCTTGTTCATGCTGGGATTGGTCTGCCAGTTCATGCTGGGATTGGGCTATTCGTTCATGCTGGGATTGGGCTGCTCATTCATGCTGGGATTGGGCTGCTAGTTCATGCTGGGATTGGGCTGCTCGTTCATGCTGGGATTGGGCTGCTAGTTCATGCTGGGATTGGGCTGCTAGTTCATGCTGGGATTGGGCTGCTTGTTCATGCTAGGATTGGGCTGCTGGTCGATGCTGTGATTGGGCTGCTGGTCGATGCTGTGATTGGGCTGCTAGTTCATGCTGGGATTGGGCTGCTTGTTCATGCTGGGATTGGGCTGCTTGTTCATGCTGGGATTGGGCTGCTGGTCGATTGTGGAATTGGGCTGCTCGTTCATGCTGGGATTGGGCTGCTTGTTCATGCTGGGATTGGGCTGCTGGTCGATGCTGGGATTGGGCTGCTGGTCGATGCTGTGATTGGGCTGCTAGTTCATGCTGGAATTGGGCTGCTAGTTTTTGCTGGGATTGGGCTGCTGGTTTATGCGGGATCTCCCTGCTCGTTCGTGATGGGAATGCGCTGTTGGTTCATGCTTTAATTGGGCTTCTGGTGTTATGTTCTGTGTTATGGCCGTTGTAATGATGTACACAGAAAATCTAGTTGTTTAACTAGAAAGATTATTTATTAACAAACACGTAGAAAGATAACTAACGGATTACTAGTTCAAGCTGTAATTGCGTTGCTAGTTAAATCTGGAATTGCACTGCTAGTTCATGCTGGGATTGCACTGCTAGTTCATGCTGGGATTGCACTGCTAGTTAGTGCTGGGATTGCACTGCGCATTCATGCTGGGATTGCACTGCTAGTTCATGCTGGGATTGCACTGCTAATTAGTGCTGGAATTGGGCTGCTAGTTCATGCTGGGATTGCACAGCTAGTTAGTGCTGGAATTGGGCTGCTTGTTCATGCTGGGATTGGGCTGCTGGTCGATTGCGGGATTGGGCTGCTTGTTCATGCTGGGATTGGTCTGCCAGTTCATGCTGGGATTGGGCTATTCGTTCATGCTGGGATTGGGCTGCTCATTCATGCTGGGATTGGGCTGCTAGTTCATGCTGGGATTGGGCTGCTCGTTCATGCTGGGATTGGGCTGCTAGTTCATGCTGGGATTGGGCTGCTAGTTCATGCTGGGTTTGGCTGTTTGTTCATGCTGGGATTGGGCTGCTTGTTCATGCTGGGTTTGGGCTGCTTGTTAATGCTAGGATTGGGCTGCTGGTCGATGCTGTGATTGGGCTGCTGGTCGATGCTGTGATTGGGCTGCTAGTTCATGCTGGGATTGGGCTGCTTGTTCATGCTGGGATTGGGCTGCTTGTTCATGCTGGGATTGGGCTGCTGGTCGATTGTGGAATTGGGCTGCTCGTTCATGCTGGGATTGGGCTGCTTGTCCATGCTGGGATTGGGCTGCTGGTCGATGCTGGGATTGGGCTGCTGGTCGATGCTGTGATTGGGCTGCTAGTTCATGCTGGAATTGGGCTGCTAGTTTTTGCTGGGATTGGGCTGCTGGTTTATGCGGGATCTCCCTGCTCGTTCGTGATGGGATTGCGCTGTTGGTTCATGCTTTAATTGGGCTTCTGGTGTTATGTTCTGTGTTATGGCCATTGTAATGATGTACACAGAAAATCTAGTTGTTTAACTAGAAAGATTATTTATTAACAAACACGTGGAAAGATAACTAACGGATTACTAGTTTATGCTGTAATTGCGTTGCTAGTTAAATCTGGAATTGCGCTGCTAGTCCATGCTGGGATTGCACTGCTAGTTCATGCTGGGATTGCACTGCTAGTTCATGCTGGGATTGCACTGCTAGTTAGTGCTGGGATTGCACTGCGCATTCATGCTGGGATTGCACTGCTAGTTCATGCTGGGATTGCACTGCTAGTTAGTGCTGGAATTGGGCTGCTAGTTCATGCTGGGATTGCACTGCTAGTTAGTGCTGGAAATGGGCTGCTTGTTCATGCTGGGATTGGGCTGCTGGTCGATTGCGGGATTGGGCTGCTTGTTCATGCTGGGATTGGTCTGCCAGTTCATGCTGGGATTGGGCTATTCGTTCATGCTGGGATTGGGCTGCTCATTCATGCTGGGATTGGGCTGCTAGTTCATGCTGGGATTGGGCTGCTCGTTCATGCTGGGATTGGGCTGCTAGTTCATGCTGGGATTGGGCTGCTAGTTCATGCTGGGATTGGCTGTTTGTTCATGCTGGGATTGGGCTGCTTGTTCATGCTGGGTTTGGGCTGCTTGTTCATGCTAGGATTGGGCTGCTGGTCGATGCTGTGATTGGGCTGCTGGTCTATGCTGTGATTGGGCTGCTAGTTCATGCTGGGATTGGGCTGCTTGTTCATGCTGGGATTGGGCTGCTTGTTCATGCTGGGATTGGGCTGCTGGTCGATTGTGGAATTGGGCTGCTCGTTCATGCTGGGATTGGGCTGTTTGTTCATGCTGGGATTGGGCTGCTGGTCGATGCTGGGATTGGGCTGCTGGTCGATGCTGTGATTGGGCTGCTAGTTCATGCTGGAAATGGGCTGCTAGTTTTTGCTGGGATTGGGCTGCTGGTTTATGCGGGATCTCCCTGCTCGTTCGTGATGGGATTGCGCTGTTGGTTCATGCTTTAATTGGGCTTCTGGTGTTATGTTCTGTGATATGGCCGTTGTAATGATGTACACAGAAAATCTAGCTGTTTAACTAGAAAGATTATTTATTAACAAACACGTGGAAAGATAACTAACGGATTACTAGTTCATGCTGTAAATGCGTTGCTAGTTAAATCTGGAATTGCGCTGCTAGTCCATGCTGGGATTGCACTGCTAGTTCATGCTGGGATTGCGCTGCTAGTTAGTGCTGGAATTGGGCTGCTAGTTCATGCTGGGATTGCACTGCTAGTTAGTGCTGGAATTGGGCTGCTTGTTCATGCTGGGATTGGGCTGCTGGTCGATTGCGGGATTGGGCTGCTTGTTCATGCTGGGATTGGTCTGCCAGTTCATGCTGGGATTGGGCTATTCGTTCATGCTGGGATTGGGCTGCTCATTCATGCTGGGATTGGGCTGCTCGTTCATGCTGGGATTGGGCTGCTAGTTCATGCTGGGATTGGGCTGCTAGTTCATGCTGGGATTGGCTGTTTGTTCATGCTGGGATTGGGCTGCTTGTTCATGCTGGGTTTGGGCTGCTTGTTAATGCTAGGATTGAGCTGCTGGTCGATGCTGTGATTGGACTGCTGGTCGATGCTGTGATTGGGCTGCTAGTTCATGCTGGGATTGGGCTGCTTGTTCATGCTGGGATTGGGCTGCTTGTTCATGCTGGGATTGGGCTGCTGGTCGATTGTGGAATTGGGCTGCTCGTTCATGCTGGGATTGGGCTGCTTGTTCATGCTGGGATTGGGCTGCTGGTCGATGCTGGGATTGGGCTGCAGGTCGATGCTGTGATTGGGCTGCTAGTTCATGCTGGAATTGGGCTGCTAGTTTTTGCTGGGATTGGGCTGCTGGTTTATGCGGGATCTGCCAAATGCGTTGCTAGTTAAAACTGGAATTGCGCTGCTAGTCCATGCTGGGATTGCACTGCTAGTTCATGCTGGGATTGCACTGCTATTTCATGCTGGGATTGCACTGCTAGTTAGTGCTGGGATTGCACTGCGCATTCATGCTGGGATTGCACTGCTAGTTCATGCTGGGATTGCACTGCTAGTTAGTGCTGGAATTGGGCTGCTAGTTCATGCTGGGATTGCACTGCTAGTTAGTGCTGGAAATGGGCTGCTGGTCGATTGCGGGATTGGGCTGCTTGTTCATGCTGGGATTGGTCTGCCAGTTCATGCTGGGATTGGGCTATTCGTTCATGCTGGGATTGGGCTGCTCATTCATGCTGGGATTGGGCTGCTAGTTCATGCTGGGATTGGGCTGCTCGTTCATGCTGGGATTGGGCTGCTAGTTCATGCTGGGATTGGGCTGCTAGTTCATGCTGGGATTGGCTGTTTGTTCATGCTGGGATTGGGCTGCTTGTTCATGCTGGGTTTGGGCTGCTTGTTCATGCTAGGATTGGGCTGCTGGTCGATGCTGTGATTGGGCTGCTGGTCGATGCTGTGATTGGGCTGCTAGTTCATGCTGGGATTGGGCTGCTTGTTCATGCTGGGATTGGGCTGCTTGTTCATGCTGGGATTGGGCTGCTGGTCGATTGTGGAATTGGGCTGCTCGTTCATGCTGGGATTGGGCTGCTTGTTCATGCTGGGATTGGGCTGCTGGTCGATGCTGGGATTGGGCTGCTGGTCGATGCTGTGATTGGGCTGCTAGTTCATGCTGGAATTGGGCTGCTAGTTTTTGCTGGGATTGTGCTGCTGGTTTATGCGGGATCTCCCTGCTCGTTCGTGATGGGATTGCGCTGTTGGTTCATGCTTTAATTGGGCTTCCGGTGTTATGTTCTGTGTTATGGCCGTTGTAATGATGTACACAGAAAATCTAGTTGTTTAACTAGAAAGATTATTTATTAACAAACACGTGGAAAGATAACTAACGGATTACTAGTTCATGCTGTAATTGCGTTGCTAGTTAAATCTGGAATTGCATTGCTCCTCCATGCTGGGATTGCACTGCTAGTTCATGCTGGGATTGCACTGCTAGTTCATGCTGGGATTGCACTGCTAGTTAGTGCTGGGATTGCACTGCGCATTCATGCTGGGATTGCACTGCTAGTTCATGCTGGGATTGCACTGCTAGTTAGTGCTGGAATTGGGCTGCTAGTTCATGCTGGGATTGCACTGCTAGTTAATGCTGGAATTGGGCTGCTTGTTCATGCTGGGATTGGGCTGCTGGTCGATTGCGGTATTGGGCTGCTTGTTCATGCTGGGATTGGGCTGCTAGTTCATGCTGGGATTGGGCTGCTAGTTCATGCTGGGATTGGGCTGCTTGTTCATGCTGGGATTGGGCTGCTGGTCAATGCTGGGATTGGGCTGCTTGTTCATGCTGTGATTGGGCTGCTAGTTCATGCTGGGATTGGGCTGCTTGTTCATGCAGGGATTGGACTGCTAGTTCATGCTGGGATTGGGCTGCTAGTTCATGCTGGGATTGGGCTGCAGGTCGATTGCAGGATTGGGCTGCTAGTTCATGCTGGGATTGGGCTGCTAGTTCATGCTGGGATTGGGCTGCTTGTTCATGCTGGGATTGGGCTGCTAGTTCATGCTGGGATTGGGCTGCTTGTTCATGCTGGGATTGGGCTGCTGGTTTATGCGGGATCTCCCTGCTCGTTCATGATGGGATTGCGCTGTTGGTTCATGCTTGAATTGGGCTTCTGGTGTTGTGTTCTGTGTTTTGGCTGTTGTAATGATGTACACAGAAAATCTAGTTGTTTAACTAGAAAGATTATTTATTAACACGTGGAAAGCTAACTAATGGATTACTAGTTCATGCTGTAATTGCGCTGCTAGTTAAATCTGGAATTGCGCTGCTAGTTCATGCTGGGATTGCACTGCTAGTTCATGCTGGGATTGCACTGCTAGTTCATGCTGGGATTGCACTGCCATTTAGTGCTGGGATTGCACTGCGCGTTCACGCTGGGATTGCACTGCTAGTTCATGCTGGGATTGCACTGCTAGTCAGTGCTGGAATTGGGCTGCTAGTTCATTCTGGGAATGCACTGCTAGTTCATGCTGGGATTGCACTGCTAGTTCATGCTGGGATTGCACTGCTAGTTCATGCTGGGATTGCACTGCGAGTTCATGCTGGGCTGGCACTGCTAGTTCATGCTGGGATTGCACTGCTAGTTCATGCTGGGATTGCACTGCTAGTTCATGCTGGGATTGCACTGCTAGTTAGTGCTGGGATTGGCCTGCTAGTTCATGCTGGGATTGCACTGCTAGTTCATGCTGGGATTGCACTGCTAGTTAGTGCTGGAATTGTGCTGCGTGTTCATGCTGGGATTGGACTGCTAGTTCATGCTGGGATTGCACTGCTAGTTCATGCTGGGATTGCTCTGCTAGTTCATGCTGGGATTGCACTGCTAGTTAATGCTGGAATTGTGCTGCGCGTTCATGCTGGGATTGCACTGCTAGTTAGTGCTGGGTTGGGCTTCTAGTTCATGCTGGCATTGCACTGCTATTTCATGCTGGGATTGCACTGCTAGTTCATGCTGGGCTTGCACTGCTAGTTCATGCTGGGATTGGGCTGCTAGTTCATGCTGGGATTGGGCTGCTAGTTCATGCTGGGATTGGCTGTTTGTTCATGCTGGGATTGGGCTGCTTGTTCATGCTGGGTTTGGGCTGCTTGTTCATGCTAGGATTGGGCTGCTGGTCGATGCTGTGATTGGGCTGCTGGTCGATGCTGTGATTGGGCTGCTAGTTCATGCTGGGATTGGGCTGCTTGTTCATGCTGGGATTGGGCTGCTTGTTCATGCTGGGATTGGGCTGCTGGTCGATTGTGGAATTGGGCTGCTCGTTCATGCTGGGATTGGGCTGCTTGTTCATGCTGGGATTGGGCTGCTGGTCGATGCTGGGATTGGGCTGCTGGTCGATGCTGTGATTGGGCTGCTAGTTCATGCTGGAATTGGGCTGCTAGTTTTTGCTGGGATTGTGCTGCTGGTTTATGCGGGATCTCCCTGCTCGTTCGTGATGGGATTGCGATGTTGGTTCATGCTTTAATTGGGCTTCCGGTGTTATGTTCTGTGTTATGGCCGTTGTAATGATGTACACAGAAAATCTAGTTGTTTAACTAGAAAGATTATTTATTAACAAACACGTGGAAAGATAACTAACGGATTACTAGTTCATGCTGTAATTGCGTTGCTAGTTAAATCTGGAATTGCATTGCTCCTCCATGCTGGGATTGCACTGCTAGTTCATGCTGGGATTGCACTGCTAGTTCATGCTGGGATTGCACTGCTAGTTAGTGCTGGGATTGCACTGCGCATTCATGCTGGGATTGCACTGCTAGTTCATGCTGGGATTGCACTGCTAGTTAGTGCTGGAATTGGGCTGCTAGTTCATGCTGGGATTGCACTGCTAGTTAGTGCTGGAATTGGGCTGCTTGTTCATGCTGGGATTGGGCTGCTGGTCGATTGCGGTATTGGGCTGCTTGTTCATGCTGGGATTGGGCTGATAGTTCATGCTGGGATTGGGCTGCTAGTTCATGCTGGGATTGGGCTGCTTGTTCATGCTGGGATTGGGCTGCTGGTCAATGCTGGGATTGGGCTGCTTGTTCATGCTGTGATTGGGCTGCTAGTTCATGCTGGGATTGGGCTGCTTGTTCATGCAGGGATTGGACTGCTAGTTCATGCTGGGATTGGGCTGCTAGTTCATGCTGGGATTGGGCTGCAGGTCGATTGCAGGATTGGGCTGCTAGTTCATGCTGGGATTGGGCTGCTAGTTCATGCTGGGATTGGGCTGCTTGTTCATGCTGGGATTGGGCTGCTAGTTCATGCTGGGATTGGGCTGCTTGTTCATGCTGGGATTGGGCTGCTGGTTTATGCGGGATCTCCCTGCTCGTTCATGATGGGATTGCGCTGTTGGTTCATGCTTGAATTGGGCTTCTGGTGTTGTGTTCTGTGTTTTGGCTGTTGTAATGATGTACACAGAAAATCTAGTTGTTTAACTAGAAAGATTATTTATTAACACGTGGAAAGCTAACTAATGGATTACTAGTTCATGCTGTAATTGCGCTGCTAGTTAAATCTGTAATTGCGCTGCTAGTTCATGCTGGGATTGCACTGCTAGTTCATGCTGGGATTGCACTGCTAGTTCATGCTGGGATTGCACTGCCATTTAGTGCTGGGATTGCACTGCGCGTTCACGCTGGGATTGCACTGCTAGTTCATGCTGGGATTGCACTGCTAGTCAGTGCTGGAATTGGGCTGCTAGTTCATTCTGGGAATGCACTGCTAGTTCATGCTGGGATTGCACTGCTAGTTCATGCTGGGATTGCACTGCTAGTTCATGCTGGGATTGCACTGCGAGTTCATGCTGGGCTGGCACTGCTAGTTCATGCTGGGATTGCACTGCTAGTTCATGCTGGGATTGCACTGCTAGTTCATGCTGGGATTGCACTGCTAGTTAGTGCTGGGATTGGCCTGCTAGTTCATGCTGGGATTGCACTGCTAGTTCATGCTGGGATTGCACTGCTAGTTAGTGCTGGAATTGTGCTGCGTGTTCATGCTGGGATTGGACTGCTAGTTCATGCTGGGATTGCACTGCTAGTTCATGCTGGGATTGCTCTGCTAGTTCATGCTGGGATTGCACTGCTAGTTAATGCTGGAATTGTGCTGCGCGTTCATGCTGGGATTGCACTGCTAGTTAGTGCTGGGTTGGGCTTCTAGTTCATGCTGGCATTGCACTGCTATTTCATGCTGGGATTGCACTGCTAGTTCATGCTGGGCTTGCACTGCTAGTTCATGCTGGGATTGGGCTGCTAGTTCATGCTGGGATTGGGCTGCTTGTTCATGCTGGGATTGGGCTGCTGGTCGATGCTATGATCGGACTGGTTATTCATGCTGGGATTGGGTGCTGGTCGATGCTGGGATTGGGCTGCTGGTCGATTGCAGGATTGTGCTGCTAGTTCATGCTGGGATTGGGCTGCTAGTTCATGCTGGGATTGGGCTGCTTGTTCATGCTGGGATTGGGCTGCTAGCTCATGCTGGGATTGGCTGTTTGTTCATGCTGGGATTGGGCTGCTTGTTCATGCTGGGTGTGGGCTGCTAGTTTATGCTGGGATTGGCTGTTTGTTCATGCTGGGATTGGGCTGCTTGTTCATGCTGAGATTGGGCTGCTAGTTTATGCTGGGATTGGGCTGCCTGTTCATGCTGAGATTGGGCTGCTAGTTCATGCTGGGATTGGGCTGCTAGTCATGCTGGGATTGGGCTGCTGGTCGATTGCAGGATAGGGCTGCTAGTTCATGCTGGGATTGGGCTGCTAGTTCATGCTGGGACTGGGCTGCTTGTTCATGCTGGGATTGGGCTGCTAGTTCATGCTCTGATTGGGCTGCTTTTTCATGCTGGGATTGGGCTGCTGGTCAATATTGGGATTAGTCTCCTAGTCCATGCTGAGGCTGGACTGCTCGTTAATACTGGAATTGGGCTGCTAGTTTTTGCTGGGATTGGGCTGCTGGTTTATGCGGGATCTCCCTGTTCGTTCATGATGGGATTGCGCTGTTGGTTCATGCTTGAATTGGGCTTGCTTCTGGTGTTGTGTTCTGTGTTTTGGCTGTTGTAATGATGTACACAGAAAATCTAGTTGTTTAACTAGAAAGATTATTTATTAACAAACATGTGGAAAGCTAACTAATGGATTACTAGTTCATGCTGTAATTGCGTTGCTAGTTAAATCTGGAATTGCGCTGCTAGTTCATGCTGGGATTGCACTGCTAGTTCATGCTGGGATTGCACTGCCATTTAGTGCTGGGATTGCACTGCGCATTCACGCTGGGATTGCACTGCTAGTTCATGCTGGGATTGCACTGCTAGTCAGTGCTGGAATTGGGCTGCTAGTTCATTCTGGGAATGCACTGCTAGTTCATTCTGGGATTGCACTGCTAGTTCATGCTGGGATTGCACTGCTAGTTCATGCTGGGATTGCACTGCGAGTTCATGCTGGGCTGGCACTGCTAGTTCATGCTGGGATTGCACTGCTAGTTCATGCTGGGATTGCACTGCTAGTTCATGCTGGGATTGCTCTGCTAGTTCATGCTGGGATAGCACTGCTAGTTAGTGCTGGGATTGGCCTGCTAGTTCATGCTGGGATTGCACTGCTAGTTCATGCTGGGATTGCACTGCTAGTTAGTGCTGGAATTGTGCTGCGTGTTCATGCTGGGATTGCATTGCTAGTTCATGCTGGGATTGCACTGCTAGTTCATGCTGGGATTGCTCTGCTAGTTCATGCTGGGATTGCACTGCTAGTTAGTGCTGGAATTGTGCTGCGTGTTCATGCTGGGATTGCACTGCTAGTTAGTGCTGGGTTGGGCTTCTAGTTCATGCTGGCATTGCACTGCTATTTCATGCTGGGATTGCACTGCTAGTTCATGCTGGGCTTGCACTGCTCGTTCATGCTGGGATTGGGCTGCTAGTTCATGCTGGGATTGGGCTGCTTGTTCATGCTGGGATTGGGCTGCTGGTCGATGCTGTGATCGGACTGGTTATTCATGCTGGGATTGGGTGCTGGTCGATGCTGGGATTGGGCTGCTGGTCGATTGCAGGATTGGGCTGCTAGTTCATGCTGGGATTGGGCTGCTTGTTCATGCTGGGATTGGGCTGCTAGCTCATGCTGGGATTGGCTGTTTGTTCATGCTGGGATTGGGCTGCTTGTTCATGCTGGGTGTGGGCTGCTAGTTTATGCTGGGATTGGCAGTTTGTTCATGCTGGGATTGGGCTGCTTGTTCATGCTGAGATTGGGCTGCTAGTTTATGCTGGGATTGGGCTGCTTGTTCATGCTGAGATTGGGCTGCTAGTTCATGCTGGGATTGGGCTGCTAGTTCATGCTGGGATTGGGCTGCTGGTCGATTGCAGGATTGGGCTGCTAGTTCATGCTGGGATTGGGCTGCTAGTTCATGCTGGGATTGGGCTGCTTGTTCATGCTGGGATTGGGCTGCTAGTTCATGCTCTGATTGGGCTGCTTGTTCATGCTGGGATTGGGCTGCTGGTCGATATTGGGATTAGTCTCCTAGTCCATGCTTGGGCTGGACTGCTACTTAATACTGGAATTGGGCTGCTAGTTTTTGCTGGGAATGGGCTGCTGGTTTATGCGGGAACTCCCTGCTTGTTCGTGATGGGATTGCGCTGTTGGTTCACACTTGAATTGGGCTTCTGGTGTTGTGTTCTGTGTTATGGCCGTTGTAATGATGTACACAGAAAATCTAGTTGTTTAACTAGAAAGATTATTTATTAACAAACAAGTGGAAAGATAACTAATGGATTACTAGTTCATGCTGGGATTGCACAGCTAGTTCATGCTGGGATTGCACTGCTAGTTAGTGCTGGGATTGTACTGCTAGTTCATGCTGGGATTGCACTGCTAGTTAGTGCTGGAATTGTGCTGCGTGTTCATGCTAGGATTGCATTGCTAGTTCATGCTGGGATTGCACTGCTAGTTCATTCTGGGATTGCTCTGCTAGTTCATGCTGGGATTGCACTGCTAGTTAATGCTGGAATTGTGCTGCGCATTCATGCTGGGATTGCGCTGCTAATTAGTGCTGGGTTGGGCTTCTAGTTCATGCTGGGATTGCACTGCTATTTCATGCTGGGATTGCACTGCTAGTACATGCTGGGCTTGCACTGCTAGTTCATGCTGGGATTGGGCTGCTAGTTCATGCTGGGATTGGGCTGCTTGTTCATGCTGGGATTGGGCTGCTTGTTCATGCTGGGATTGGGCTGCTAGCTCATGCTGGGATTGGCTGTTTGTTCATGCTGGGATTGGGCTGCTTGTTCATGCTGGGTGTGGGCTGCTAGTTTATGCTGGGATTGGCTGTTTGTTCATGCTGGGATTGGGCTGCTTGTTCATGCTGAGATTGGGCTGCTAGTTTATGCTGGGATTGGGCTGCCTGTTCATGCTGAGATTGGGCTGCTAGTTCATGCTGGGATTGGGCTGCTAGTCATGCTGGGATTGGGCTGCTGGTCGATTGCAGGATAGGGCTGCTAGTTCATGCTGGGATTGGGCTGCTAGTTCATGCTGGGACTGGGCTGCTTGTTCATGCTGGGATTGGGCTGCTAGTTCATGCTCTGATTGGGCTGCTTTTTCATGCTGGGATTGGGCTGCTAGTTCATGCTCTGATTGGGCTGCTTTTTCATGCTGAGATTGGGCTGCTGGTCAATATTGGGATTAGTCTCCTAGTCCATGCTGGGGCTGGACTGCTAGTTAATACTGGAATTGGGCTGCTAGTTTTTGCTGGGATTGGGCTGCTGGTTTATGCGGGATCTCCCTGTTCGTTCATGATGGGATTGCGCTGTTGGTTCATGCTTGAATTGGGCTTGCTTCTGGTGTTGTGTTCTGTGTTTTGGCTGTTGTAATGATGTACACAGAAAATCTAGTTGTTTAACTAGAAAGATTATTTATTAACAAACATGTGGAAAGCTAACTAATGGATTACTAGTTCATGCTGTAATTGCGTTGCTAGTTAAATCTGGAATTGCGCTGCTAGTTCATGCTGGGATTGCACTGCTAGTTCATGCTGGGATTGCACTGCCATTTAGTGCTGGGATTGCACTGCGCATTCACGCTGGGATTGCACTGCTAGTTCATGCTGGGATTGCACTGCTAGTCAGTGCTGGAATTGGGCTGCTAGTTCATTCTGGGAATGCACTGCTAGTTCATTCTGGGATTGCACTGCTAGTTCATGCTGGGATTGCACTGCTAGTTCATGCTGGGATTGCACTGCGAGTTCATGCTGGGCTGGCACTGCTAGTTCATGCTGGGATTGCACTGCTAGTTCATGCTGGGATTGCACTGCTAGTTCATGCTGGGATTGCTCTGCTAGTTCATGCTGGGATAGCACTGCTAGTTAGTGCTGGGATTGGCCTGCTAGTTCATGCTGGGATTGCACTGCTAGTTCATGCTGGGATTGCACTGCTAGTTAGTGCTGGAATTGTGCTGCGTGTTCATGCTGGGATTGCATTGCTAGTTCATGCTGGGATTGCACTGCTAGTTCATGCTCGGATTGCTCTGCTAGTTCATGCTGGGATTGCACTGCTAGTTAGTGCTGGAATTGTGCTGCGTGTTCATGCTGGGATTGCACTGCTAGTTAGTGCTGGGTTGGGCTTCTAGTTCATGCTGGCATTGCACTGCTATTTCATGCTGGGATTGCACTGCTAGTTCATGCTGGGCTTGCACTGCTCGTTCATGCTGGGATTGGGCTGCTAGTTCATGCTGGGATTGGGCTGCTTGTTCATGCTGGGATTGGGCTGCTGGTCGATGCTGTGATCGGACTGGTTATTCATGCTGGGATTGGGTGCTGGTCGATGCTGGGATTGGGCTGCTGGTCGATTGCAGGATTGGGCTGCTAGTTCATGCTGGGATTGGGCTGCTTGTTCATGCTGGGATTGGGCTGCTAGCTCATGCTGGGATTGGCTGTTTGTTCATGCTGGGATTGGGCTGCTTGTTCATGCTGGGTGTGGGCTGCTAGTTTATGCTGGGATTGGCAGTTTGTTCATGCTGGGATTGGGCTGCTTGTTCATGCTGAGATTGGGCTGCTAGTTTATGCTGGGATTGGGCTGCTTGTTCATGCTGAGATTGGGCTGCTAGTTCATGCTGGGATTGGGCTGCTAGTTCATGCTGGGATTGGGCTGCTGGTCGATTGCAGGATTGGGCTGCTAGTTCATGCTGGGATTGGGCTGCTAGTTCATGCTGGGATTGGGCTGCTTGTTCATGCTGGGATTGGGCTGCTAGTTCATGCTCTGATTGGGCTGCTTGTTCATGCTGGGATTGGGCTGCTGGTCGATATTGGGATTAGTCTCCTAGTCCATGCTTGGGCTGGACTGCTACTTAATACTGGAATTGGGCTGCTAGTTTTTGCTGGGAATGGGCTGCTGGTTTATGCGGGAACTCCCTGCTTGTTCGTGATGGGATTGCGCTGTTGGTTCACACTTGAATTGGGCTTCTGGTGTTGTGTTCTGTGTTATGGCCGTTGTAATGATGTACACAGAAAATCTAGTTGTTTAACTAGAAAGATTATTTATTAACAAACAAGTGGAAAGATAACTAATGGATTACTAGTTCATGCTGGGATTGCACTGCTAGTTCATGCTGGGATTGCACTGCTAGTTAGTGCTGGGATTGTACTGCTAGTTCATGCTGGGATTGCACTGCTAGTTAGTGCTGGAATTGTGCTGCGTGTTCATGCTAGGATTGCATTGCTAGTTCATGCTGGGATTGCACTGCTAGTTCATTCTGGGATTGCTCTGCTAGTTCATGCTGGGATTGCACTGCTAGTTAATGCTGGAATTGTGCTGCGCATTCATGCTGGGATTGCGCTGCTAATTAGTGCTGGGTTGGGCTTCTAGTTCATGCTGGGATTGCACTGCTATTTCATGCTGGGATTGCACTGCTAGTACATGCTGGGCTTGCACTGCTAGTTCATGCTGGGATTGGGCTGCTAGTTCATGCTGGGATTGGGCTGCTTGTTCATGCTGGGATTGGGCTGCTGGTCAATGCTGTGATCGGACTGGTTATTCATGCTGGGATTGGGTGCTGGTCGATGCTGGGATTGGGCTGCTGGTCGATTGCAGGATTGGGCTGCTAGTTCATGCTGGGATTGGGCTGCTAGTTCATGCTGGGATTGGGCTGCTTGTTCATGCTGGGATTGGGCTGCTAGCTCATGCTGGGATTGGCTGTTTGTTCATGCTGGGATTGGGCTGCTTGTTCATGCTGGGTGTGGGCTGCTAGTTTATGCTGGGATTGGCTGTTTGTTCATGCTGGGATTGGGCTGCTTGTTCATGCTGAGATTGGGCTGCTAGTTTATGCTGGGATAGGGCTGCTTGTTCATGCTGAGATTGGGCTGCTAGTTCATGCTGGGATTGGGCTGCTAGTTCATGCTGGGATTGGGCTGCTGGTCGATTGCAGGATTGGGCTGCTAGTTCATGCTGGGATTGGGCTGCTAGTTCATGCTGGGATTGGGCTGCTTGTTCATGCTGGGATTGGGCTGCTAGTTCATGCTCTGATTGGGCTGCTTGTTCATGCTGGGATTGGGCTGCTGGTCGATATTGGGATTAGTCTCCTAGTCCATGCTGGGGCTGGACTGCTAGTTAATACTGGAATTGGGCTGCTAGTTTTTGCTGGGATTGGGCTCCTGGTTTATGCGGGAACTCCCTGCTTGTTCGTGATGGGATTGCGCTGTTGGTTCACACTTGAATTGGGCTTCTGGTGTTGTGTTCTGTGTTATGGCTGTTGTAATGATGTACACAGAAAATCTAGTTGTTTAACTAGAAAGATTATTTATTAACAAACAAGTGGAAAGATAACTAATGGATTACTAGTTCATGCTGGGATTGCACTGCTAGTTCATGCTGGGATTGCACTGCTAGTTAGTGCTGGGATTGTACTGCTAGTTCATGCTGGGATTGCACTGCTAGTTAGTGCTGGGATTGCACTGCGCGTTCATGCTGGGATTGCATTGCTAGTTCATGCTGGGTTTGCACTGCTAGTTAGTGATGGAATTGCGCTGCACATTCATGCTGGGATTGCACTGCTCGGTTATGCTGGGATTGCACTGCTAGTTAGTGCTGGAATTGCGCTGCACGTTCATGCTGGGATAGTGCTGCTAGTTCAAGCTGGGATTGCACTGCTAGTTAGTGCTGGAATTGCGCTGCGCGCTCATGCTGGGTTTAGGCTGCTTGTTCATGCTGGGATTCGGCTGCTTGTTCATGGTGAGATTGGGCTGCTAGTTCATGCTGGGTTTGGGCTGCATTTTCATGCTGGGATTGGGCTGCTTGTTCATGCTGGGATTGGGCTGCTAGTTCATGCTGGGATTGGGCTGCTGGACGATTGCAGGATTGGGCTGCTAGTTCATGCTGGGATTTGACTGCTAGTTCATGCTGGGATTGGGCTGCTAGTTCATGCTGGGATTGGGCTGCTTGTTCATGCTGGGATTGGGCTGCTGGTCAATGCTGTGATCGGACTGGTTATTCATGCTGGGATTGGGTGCTGGTCGATGCTGGGATTGGGCTGCTGGTCGATTGCAGGATTGGGCTGCTAGTTCATGCTGGGATTGGGCTGCTAGTTCATGCTGGGATTGGGCTGCTTGTTCATGCTGGGATTGGGCTGCTAGCTCATGCTGGGATTGGCTGTTTGTTCATGCTGGGATTGGGCTGCTTGTTCATGCTGGGTGTGGGCTGCTAGTTTATGCTGGGATTGGCTGTTTGTTCATGCTGGGATTGGGCTGCTTGTTCATGCTGAGATTGGGCTGCTAGTTTATGCTGGGATAGGGCTGCTTGTTCATGCTGAGATTGGGCTGCTAGTTCATGCTGGGATTGGGCTGCTAGTTCATGCTGGGATTGGGCTGCTGGTCGATTGCAGGATTGGGCTGCTAGTTCATGCTGGGATTGGGCTGCTAGTTCATGCTGGGATTGGGCTGCTTGTTCATGCTGGGATTGGGCTGCTAGTTCATGCTCTGATTGGGCTGCTTGTTCATGCTGGGATTGGGCTGCTGGTCGATATTGGGATTAGTCTCCTAGTCCATGCTGGGGCTGGACTGCTAGTTAATACTGGAATTGGGCTGCTAGTTTTTGCTGGGATTGGGCTCCTGGTTTATGCGGGAACTCCCTGCTTGTTCGTGATGGGATTGCGCTGTTGGTTCACACTTGAATTGGGCTTCTGGTGTTGTGTTCTGTGTTATGGCTGTTGTAATGATGTACACAGAAAATCTAGTTGTTTAACTAGAAAGATTATTTATTAACAAACAAGTGGAAAGATAACTAATGGATTACTAGTTCATGCTGGGATTGCACTGCTAGTTCATGCTGGGATTGCACTGCTAGTTAGTGCTGGGATTGTACTGCTAGTTCATGCTGGGATTGCACTGCTAGTTAGTGCTGGGATTGCACTGCGCGTTCATGCTGGGATTGCATTGCTAGTTCATGCTGGGTTTGCACTGCTAGTTAGTGATGGAATTGCGCTGCACATTCATGCTGGGATTGCACTGCTCGGTTATGCTGGGATTGCACTGCTAGTTAGTGCTGGAATTGCGCTGCACGTTCATGCTGGGATAGTGCTGCTAGTTCAAGCTGGGATTGCACTGCTAGTTAGTGCTGGAATTGCGCTGCGCGCTCATGCTGGGTTTAGGCTGCTTGTTCATGCTGGGATTCGGCTGCTTGTTCATGGTGAGATTGGGCTGCTAGTTCATGCTGGGTTTGGGCTGCATTTTCATGCTGGGATTGGGCTGCTTGTTCATGCTGGGATTGGGCTGCTAGTTCATGCTGGGATTGGGCTGCTGGACGATTGCAGGATTGGGCTGCTAGTTCATGCTGGGATTTGGCTGCTAGTTCATGCTGGGATTGGGCTGCTTGTTCATGCTGGGATTGGGCTGCTTGTTCATGCTGGGATTGAGCTGCTGGTCGATGCTGGGATTAGTCTCCTAGTCCATCCTGGGGCTGGACTGCTAGTTAATGCTGGAATTGGGCTGCTAGTTTTTGCTGGAATTGGGCTGCTGGTTTATGCGGGAACTCCCTGCTCGTTCATGATGGGATTGCGCTGTTGGTTAATACTTGAATTGTGCTTCTGGTGTTGTGTTCTGTGTTATGGCCGTTGTAATGATGTACACAGTAAATCTAGTTGTTTAGCTAGAAAGATTATTTATTAACAAACACGTGGAAAGATAACTAACGGAATCCTAGTTCATGCTGTAATTGCGCTGCTAGTTAAATCTGGAATTGCGCTGCTAGTTCATGCTGCGATTGCACTGCTAGTTAATGCTGGGATTGCACTGCTAGTTCATGCTGGGATTGCACTGCTAGTTAGTGCCGGGATTGCACTGCACGTTCATGCTGGGATTGCACTGCTAGCTCATGCTGGGTTTGCACTGCTAGTTAGTGCTGGATTTGGGCTGCTAGTTCATGCTGGGATTGCACTGCTAGTTCATGCTGGGATTGCACTGCTAGTTGGTGCTGGGATTGCACTGTTAGTTCATGCTGGGCTTGCACTGCTAGTTCATGCTGGGATTGGGCTGCTAGTTCATGCTGGGATTGCACTGTTAGTTCGCGCTGGAATTACGCTGCGTGTTCATGCTGGGATTGCACTGCTAGTTCATGCTGGGATTGCACTGCTAGTTAGTGATGGAATTGCGCTGCACATTCATGCTCTGATTGCACTGCTAGGTTATGCTGGGATTGCACTGCTAGTTAGTGCTGGAATTGCGCTGCACGTTCATGCTGGGATAGGGCTGCTAGTTCAAGCTGGGATTGCCCTGCTAGTTAGTGCTGGAATTGCGCTGCGCGCTCATGCTGGGATTAGGCGGCTTGTTCATGCTGGGATTGGGCTGCTTGTTCATGCTGAGATTGGGCTGCTAGTTCATGCTGGGATTGGGCTGCTTGTTCATGCTGGGATTGGGCTGCTTGTTCATGCTGGGATTGGGCTGCTAGTTCATGCTGGGATTGGGCTGCTGGTCGATTGCAGGATTGGGCTGCTAGTTCAAGCTGGGATTGGGCTGCTAGTTCATGCTGGGATTGGGCTGCTTGTTCATGCTGGGATTGGGCTGCTTGTTCATGCTGGGATTGGGCTGCTAGTTCATGCTGGGATTCCACTGCTAGTTAGTGCTGGAATTGGGCTGCACGTTCAAGCTGGGATTGCACTGTTAGTTTATACTGGGATTGCACTGCTATTTAGTGTTGGAATTGCGCTGCACCTTCATGCTGGGATAGGGCTGCTAGTTCATGCTGGGATTGCACTGCTAGTTAGTGCTGGAATTGCGCTGCGCGTTCATGCTGGGATTTGGCTGCCATTTCATGCTGGGGTTGGGCTTCAATCTATACAGCCAATAGCTATGAAAGGAATTCAGTGCATTCTCCTGGAACAACTCGAAGTGCGACTATCCTCACGTATATCATCGCCAACTGGTGGGTATCTCAATTCATATGAAGGATGTCTGTCGCCACCAGCTGGTTGGAGGTCCCATTGCTAACTATTCATATTCAAATATAACTGCATCTTACAAAACGTGATCTGCATTAGCATTTTACACATGTGTGCAGATGTAACTGTGCTTCAAACAACATGATATGCCTGATGAATGTGTCCCTGGTGCACTGCTTATTGGGCAGATTGGACACAACATCGCTCTGTTGATCCGCTGGGCTCTTATCAGCTTCCCGACGTCACTTTTACTTCTGGAAAACCAATTGCAGGTCTTTTTTGTCTTAACACCTTGTTTAGCCTTTTGACGCTATGTGCCCTGAAGACCGATTTCCTTGCTGGCCTTGTCTGTGTCAGTAGCTTCTTTAATTTCCTAACACGATGCGTTTTGCTGCGTTGTCCACATTGCTGATGTCTTCTTGTTTCGTAAGAAGTCTTACAAAACCAGGTTAAAGTCGAACAGGTTTATTTGGAATCACGAGCTTTTGGAGCTGTAGCCATCTGGGATGGCCACTTCCAACTAGGTACAGAGAAACTCGCAAAGCCTAGCGGGTAAAATGGACAAGCCAAGCCTCAGGCAGGCTCAGAGCCCGAAATGCGTATTCGTAGACCAGAAGTCCAGACGGTATCAAAACTCCGTCCAATTAGCATTGTAATGGGGCCGATTAGCATTTGATGGCCCATCTTCACCAAAATAAAGGACTGGTACTCAAGCAACCAGGCAAGTACCAGAGATTTCAGTGCCACTCCCTGTCCAAGTGACACGCAAACAGGGTCAGTGACCGCTTGGGACATGCCCAGTCATCCAGGTCCCCGCCCACTTATTGGCTAAGGAATTGAACAGAGTGATCAGGGATCACCCAATTAGTAAGGCCCAAATTGAAGGACCGCCCAAAAGAGTGCGAAAACCCCCCGAGTATAAGAAGAAGAATTTGCCGTATGTTCGCTCTCTCTTGGCTCTCGGTCCTGGTACCCCGGTCACGGCCATCGCCAAGGGCAGCAACACCAGAAGCAAGTCCAAGTTCAACGCCCGCTACCAGACGGATGAGCCCAGCTGAGCAGCAGTTACTCCTTCGGACTCGATAGATCCAGAATTGAACAGCGGCCACTGTTTTCTGACCTAAGCCGGGTGCCCGAAGTTAAGTACAAGTTGGCTTAGTCGATAGGTGTAGTTAACTAGTAGTGTTTATGTTGCATGACTAATTATTTGTAAATAAAGTACCCTTGACCTTGAACTAACTAACTGGTGTTTGGCTCTTTGATCGATAGCTGGTTGAAACTTGTGGTGGTATCATTTGGTACCTGGCGACTCAAAGCATTAAGACATAGATAACACAGAAAGAAGGGCAAACTCACTGATTGCCATAATTGGAACAGAGCCACAGAAAAGACAAAAGAAACGCGCAACAGAGCGTAGCTCCTTCATCAGTGAGTGAAAAGGTAGGTTGCACAAACAAAGCATCTCAACTTCTTGTTTAGTATCACAGGTGGGAATCACGGTATCCTCCACTCTCCTTTCCTTCCTCTTCTTTTTTGTGGGAGGGATCCTGTGACTATGCCCCTTGTTCTTTTTTACTTTGGTAGCACCTGTCTTGCCGCTGGCCTGTGCCAGGGGAGTAGTTGCTTGTGGATCGTCTGCTGAGACATCCAGTGTCGGCATACTTATGAGGGACTGTGCGGTTACTGTCAAGCCTGCAGGCTGCAGAGCTTTGCACTCTGGTGTCTGGGCTGGATCCAGTTCCTCAATGTTCGGTGTTGCTCCTTCATCCTGTGTTTGAGCCCCAAGCGATGGCTCATCCTCACTCGATATGATAATATCTGCGTCATCTTTTGTTAAAGAGCCGATTAGTAGCTCATTCACGTCTGGTAGGATGATATATGTATTCTCTGTCATTGTAGAGCTGCATACTGATAAAGTCATCTGCTCCTCTAGCATGCCTTTTGGTGAGGTGGCCTCGAGTACTGGGGAGTCCACTATCGGAACCATTTCGTGGGCCTGAGATGATTCATCGTATGCCTCTAGAGCAAGTTTCTCCCGAATGGGGATTATTTCTTCTGTTATCAGTCTGTCAACTGCTGAGTTATTCTCATCTGAAGTTTCTGCTACTGTAATCTCACTTTCAGCCTCTGCATCCAGCACCTGAGAGCTTTCACACTCATGGGTGTCTTGCGCGGACTGGGCACCCCTTGTGATCACCTCGTCACTCCCGCCAAACCGCCTGTATAGCATTTCATAGTCGACTTCATCCAGCTCGCCATCTGAGTCTCCATTTTCCTCATCGTATTCATGGACCTCATCATTATCATCTCAGTAATTATCATCAGAGTCATCGTCATCTGCAATGGCTTCTCCTGTAAAGTACGACATTGCACGTGGAATTCTGTGTTCACGCTAGAGCGGTCCATTTCAAAGTCAGCAGTGTGTCTTGCTACAGAACATTCATCTAACACTCCATGCTCTAGAACCTCAGGAGGAGTGACAAAATTGAAGAGACATTTGGTAGTTTTCGTAACTGTTTTACGAGCACTTCCACTCTTATGCTTCTCCTTCATTTTAATGGTTTTCAGTGTGACATTTTTTCATTTCTTCCAGTAGATCTGGCACCCTGTGCATTCCGCGGTCTGTTTCATCAAAGAATAAAACGTTAACCTCGTCAGGCCGCGATTCCAACTGGTACACGTTCATGACTACCTCATTGGTGAAATATTCACTTGGCTCAAACTTAAACTCCAGAGTAAAGCTCATTGGCTGCTCATGCTCTGAACATTTTACATTTACATCTTGTAGATGCTTTAATATAGGCTCATCATGCTCCAGTATCATGCCACTGAGCAAGATCACGGGTGGGATTCTCCGTCCCACCACACCAGATTTCTGCGAGCCCGGGATTCTCCGTCTCGCCAGCCACCCAATCGAGCCAGCCACGCCGTCGGGAAATCCCGGGCTGTCGGCACAATGGAGAATCCTGACAGCAGAGAATCCAGCCCCATGTTCTTGAAGACTGTTAACTAGAAGCGTGGAATTCCCTTCGGCTCTTCCATCTCATCTCTTCATCTGATTTGTTGTCCTCCACTTTAACTTTTGCTTGTATCTCATTATATGACTGCACCAGCATATCTCGTTGCCAATCACAATGATCCTCCGTCGCAGGGCTGCCTGGACTGTACAGCCGCTCAACTAGGTTCAGGGCCTCACACGCACCAGCTCCCATGATGGACTCGCGTTTGGTTCCACAATGGAAAATTATATTTTGTGACTCATGTCGTGTACCCATACTTTGGGTTCACATACACCCAACGTCTCAATCTCCTTCCCACCGTAGTCTATCAATTGATTGACGACTTTAGGTTTAACCCACAGCCCGTGCAATTCGGACAGACTGAGGAGGTTGGCCCTTGCTCCCATGTCGAGCTTGCATTTTATCAATGTGTCGTACAGCATCGCGAAAATTGTCTATTAGTTTTCGATGGTATCAGCTCCATCATCACCCTTGTGACAACTGGTCAGTAAGACTTCTTCACTTTTCATAGTCGGACTGATTGTGTCCTTGGTTGAAATGAAATCAATGAAGTCCTGTTTTTCAGGGGACATCTCATCAACTGCATTGACTTATCTTGTTTGTTCCATTGTAGGGCATGAAAAACGCTTCGCAAAGTGATTGTACGGTCACACTTGGAACATACGTTCCCATATGCTGGATATTGCCATGGTCCGTGACGGTTACCATATCGTTGGCATAAGATGGCGGACCCGGTCGGCCACTTAAAATGGCCAGCCGTATTGAGACCACGTTTTTTATTTAACTGTGTCACTGTGCTGATGGCACTTCTTCCGTATTGCTGCAAAATGTTTCAAGCTTAGTGTACTGATCTGCTGTGCAGCCAGCTTATTCGCAAGGCAGATCTTGATGGCATTTTCTAATTTCAGGTCTTCTTTCCATAAACATATCTCACTGAGTTTATCATTCGATATCCCAAACACTATTTGGTCGCGGATCATCGATGATTTCAGATTACTGAAATTGCAGGACTGGGCCTTCAATCACAAGTCTGTTACAAAGCTGTCAAAAGATTCACCTGCTTTTTGGGTACCCGTACGAAGTATGTAACATTCAAATGTTTCGTTTTTCTTCAGAGAGCAATGGCGATCGAAATAATTTATCACCTCATCGTAGCTCTTGCTTTCCTCTTCGCTGTCGAAGGTATTGTATATTTCTATTGCTTGAGGACCTTCCGTTAACAGCATGTTCTGGTTCCTGAAACCCCCATGCTAGCCCCTTGGGAGCGGTTGAATCGCTGCAGCTGTGGACTTGATCACGCCGCCGTGAAACTCCATTGTTTTCACGACAGCGTCAACACTTGGTCTCCAGAATGGAGATTTCAGCCCATTGATTCCTGGTCAAGTAACGCCATGACTTTAAATTTCTGGGTTGGATTCTTTGGCCATGCCAGCTGCAAGAACATCACGGACGGGACAGGGATCACCATGTAGAGGTCCGTCAACCTCGGGCAGGAATTTCCGGCCACAGGGCATGAGCGTCCAGAGAATCTCGCCCTTTGTTTTCTCAAATCACTCCTTGGCCCGTCCATAAAGGGCGGTATTCTCCGAACCCCCCCGCCGGGTCGGAGAATCGGCAGGGGGTGGCGTGAATCCCACCCCGCCGCTCCGCGCCGGCTGTCAAATTCCCCGGCACCAGTTTTCGGGCGGGGGCGGGGATCGCACCAGTCGGGGGCCATTGGCAGCAGCCCCCCCCGTTAATTCTCCGGGCCCCGATGGGCCGAGCGGCCACCTGTTTTCGGCCAGTCCCGCCGGCGTGAAATAGACATGGTCCATCCCAGCGGGACATGGCTTGGAGAGCGGCTTGCGGAGTCCTTGGGAAGGCGCCGGGGGAACCGGCCCCAGGGTGGAGGGGCCCACGGTGGCCTGGCCCGTGATCAGGGCCCACCGATCAGCGGGCGGGCCCGTGTCATGGGGCCACTCTGTCCATCCGCGCCGGCCTCTGTAAGGCTCCGCCATGGCCGGCGCGGAGAAGAAACCCCCTGCGCATGCGCAGTAAACATGCCGGCGGTTCTGCACAAGTGCCAGAACATGCCGGCAGTCCTGCGCATGAGCCAATTCGCACCAGCCCATGGCAGCCCTTCGGCGCCGGTTGGCTCGGCGCAGACCCCTCCAGCGCCGGCCTAGCCCCCGGAAGTGCAAGTGTAAGGATTCCGCAACTTCCGGGCGGCCCGACGCCGGAGTGGCTCGCGCCTCTATTGGTGCCGGTACGGGCTGCCCCGCCAATTGTGGGAGAATCCCGCCCATGTCTGTAATCTCCTCCAGCCCCAAGCCACCCTAGATCTCTGCACTCCTCTCATTTTAAACTATTGAGCATTGCCAATTTTAATCGTTAGTGGCCCACGCCACTCCAGCTGCTGATCCATACGTGAACCCGGCGCCGCAGGGTCCGCGCATGCAGTTGGCCCGGCGCTAACTAGCGCATGCACAGTGGCCTTCTTCCTGGCGCTGGCCCCGATGCCAAATGGTGCAGGGCTACAGGAGCCAACGCGAAGGAAAGGAGGCCCCCCAACAGAGAGGCCGGCCCACCAATCGATGGGCCCCGATCGCAGGCCAGGCCAGTATGGAGGCCCCACCCGGGATCGGACCCCCCTTCCCCCCCACAGGCCGCCCTTGGACCCTTCAATGCCGAGGTCCCGTCGGCCCAGAGGATGTTAGAACGGCGCCGGCGGGACTCGGCTTTTTGTTGACGGCCGCTCGGCCCATCCGGCCTGGAGAATCAGCGCGCCAGCCCGTGCCGGCCCAGGCCGGACAGTCGGCGCATACCCCGACCGGAGAATCGCGTCCCGGCATCGGGGCGGCCTGGCGCAATTCGCGCGGCCCGCCGGCGATTCTCCGACCCGGCGGGGGTCAGAGAATTCAGCCCCTTGGTTTTTGGTCATTTACCCTAACTTGGTTCAGTCCCAAATTTTGGATTACTATGTTCGTGTGCACCTTGGAACATTTTATTATGTTGAAGCCACTTTATAAATATAAGTGGTTGATGAGCCAAGAATGCAGCCTTTGATTTATTAACTTACATGTTGGAGGACTGCCCTATTGTGCTGTCCATGATTGTAATCCTGTCAATTTTAATAACATTTTAAATAAACTAACTGGTTGATAACTCAGTGTCCCTGACCTCTATGATCAGGCTGCGTTGGGGAGGTGGGGCTTGTGGATGTCAGGTTTCGAGGGATCGGGCTTTGAGGGGAGGCGGGATCAGGTCAGTACTCTCAGGATGGGGTGTTGGGGGCGGTTGGACCTTGGGGGAGCAGGGGGGGAGAAGGAGTCCCAATGGGATGTCCTTGGGGGGAGGGGGCGGTGAGGTTGTCAGGAGAGATCACTGGGGTTTGTGAGTGTGGAGGTAGTCCTGTGGGGGTTCGGTATGAGTCTGCGCTAGTTACCCAGAAGTTAGAATTTGTTTCAATTCAGAGGCAGAGCATTGCGGAGGCCCCGGAGAATACCGGGTCAGGCCCGCTAATGATATACAAACAGTGTCCATTGTACATGTGTTCCGGTAACCATTGACGAGGTGATGGAGAATCTTTTGCGTCAAATCGACGCCGCTGTGATTTTAGCATCGGAACCGATTCTCCATCCAATTGCTGTTGGCAAATGGAGAATCCCAACCCTAGTCTTTAATGCATGCCGCTTGTCATCCAGTATCCACCCACAAAGGCTTTTGGTTGGCCTGAAGAGTTGAGGCACCTGGGACTGCCTCAGGGTACAAGATTCATGGCAGCTTTCTGGGAAAGGTGCACACACATACCTGTTGACATGTGTTGCACTCGCTGTATATTCAGTAATTGGAAATCCTTCTTGTTCCCAAAGATTCCTCACTGATCTGTGGGAGCATTGATGGTCACGTGATCAGTCAATTGTCCCCTGAATCTGTGGGAATGCAGTTTTAGGTCCCAAATCCTAATCTCGGCCTGACAAATCTGGTCAGTGTGGTACCTGATGTCTTGGCCTGTTCTCTGATACATGATATCCAATACCTGCTTGCTGCAGCGCTGCTAACTTAGAGATCCCACAACCATCTCCGGACGAACCCTGGATTGAGCTTGAAGTGAAAAGGTTGAGTACCACAGTCACCTTCACCACCTCGGGCAATGGGTGACCACAACACCCCACTGGCCAAGGCCCCTCCTCCATAATGGCACCTAGGTCAGCAACCACAGCCTTCACTATCGCAGTCTTTGGTGACACTGGTGCCATGACATCTCAAAGAAACCGAGCCTCTGTTAGTAAATCCTTTCAGGTGAATGGTACCTTCTGCAAACATTAGCCTGCATTACTGACCCTGGGAGCCCTGATGATCTGCATTCCATTGCATCCTCTTGAAGCTGGTGCTGCTCTGGCCCCTGCAGCCCCACTGCATGTAGCTGAACAGTTCACTCTCTCCCGCTCTCCTCCTCACTGGAGGAGTCAAAATCTCAGTGAAGAGCAACCATTGAAAAGTGGAGCCTTCATATCTTAATGCCTCTTAACCCTGCTTCCTGCCCTTACTGGGAGACGCTCTTCAACTAACTGCCCTCTGCAATATTCTCAAACTCTGCAATCCAGTTGTACAAACCATTGCTTTTCTGAACTTGACGCGCCTGGTTGACACTGCAGCTGTACTCAACAGCTGCCACTTACAGCCAACATTCCCCTGCTGCTGAGCTCTTGCCTCATTTCAGCAGTTGACCCCATGCACTCGATGTAAAATTTTAAAAGCTCTGCAATATCCCTCGGCACAGGCTAATTACCAGTTCCATTCACCGCCATCCAACACGGTCCTGATCGCACTTCCCAACCACCCCTGCGAAAATTGACCGGCATCAGGAAGGCGTTAAGGTACCACTCGATAATTATCCCACCATCTCACCTGCCCCTCTCCACCCCCAGCAAACCTGACACCATGGCACCGGTAAAATACCGCCTACCCTGTCCCAAAATCTGTGTTCACTGAAATGAAAATGAAAACCACGCATTGTCACAAGTAGGCTTCAAATGAAGTTACTGTGAAAAGCCCCTAGTCGCCACATTCCAGCGCCTGTTCGGGGAGGCTGGAACGGGAATCAAATCGTGCTGCTGGCATGCCTTGGTCTGCTTTCAAAGCCAGTGATTTAGCCCAGTGTGCTAAACCAGCCCCTGTGTCGTGTTTGTAAAGCAGCAAGTGTGTTCCTAGAATGTGCTCCTCTCATTTTTATTTGCTATTTCACAGAGTTCATCAGATCACAATATTTAATTTGGAACCAGCAAGAAAGAATAATTATATGTACATACATAATGACCGTGTGATATCATCTCATCCCACAATAAGACAATTGGATGATGAAAGGCAAATTATGGGATTAGGAATCACAGTTAGCCATATTACTGGATGAACACTAATTTCATTCATAAACATTCTTCGGTCTGTTATGTTATTGCAGATGTATATTTGATTATGTTAAATAGGTTAGCCCATATTGTCATAAAAACATGCCAAGTGTTTAACTCCTGTCCATTTATGTTGCAAACAGTATTTGCAGAAATAGTGTCCAAATGACAAGTGCTATGACTGCAACATTTTCTATCTCCCAATTACTTTTCATTGACATTCTTAAGTTAACAATGACTACACCTTATCATTGCAATAGTTTAGGGTGCTCCAAAGTATAGTGATATTTAATGCTGACAGCAAGTAATAATTACCAAAGTTAATCTTTCTGGTTTTTCCTTTAAACTTTTGAGATCATTCCATTTGGGTCTTAACTTACATCTTAGTTTAGAACGTGGACGTAACAGTTGTAAATATTAATTGTTGCTTAGAAATTAAAATGAGCAGTGCAAACATAATGCTAAGAAACTCTGTTGGTTTTAGATTTGTTCCTGAGATCTAGGCGTTTCTAGCAAGACCAACATTTAATGTCTCTCCCTGGTATGGAAGAAATGACTTCAGTTATACGTAGACCTGTTACACATAAAGAAGGGGCTTGTATTTAAATAAATACAATACAAAAGGGCTTGTATTTCAAAAATACAATAAATAAGGGGCTTGTATTTCAAAAATACAATAAATAAGGGGCTTTTATTTCAATAAACTTTACTCAATAACATTTAGCTCTGGAGCACTTTACTTGCAACCTGCATGTGAGAAAAAATTGTTCATTTTCAGTCAGCTGAGCTCAGCATGGCTCATCCAATTGTGAATGGTGAATACCTTATGGTACACTTAATAGCTTCTAACCAGCTACAGCGTAATCTCTGTGTGTGTGCTGTACACATGGCCTGAGTTCCAATGACGCATTGCAGTATTTTGTAAAGGACCATGTTAGCAAAAGGGTTAATTCCTTAAACAGAACCAGTTTATTTAGCAGGCATTGGTAGACAACACAGTCCGAAAACCAACCGAATCGTCTTCTTGTACTTGACCACAATGGTGGTAGTTTCCCATGATCTGAACTTAAAATAGACCACTGCAGCGTGAGTCCATTTGTATCAAAAAAACTTTGGTCGCATTGATAATTATAATGGCGAAGCCTATTTATAACCAAAGTAGCTCCACCGTGTCAAACACCTAAAGTAGTTTTATTTATATGTTTTTAATCGTTCAACAGATATTGGAGGTTGGCCCAACAAAGGCAGATTTTGCAGTGAGAAGTTTGTTTATTGTGTACTGGGGCCTCCAGGTGCGTGCAAGCCTTCAGTCCTGCGGTCAAGGATGTGGTTAAAAAACAGGCTCGATCGTTTTTGCAGCCTAGAAAGGAAACAGCTCGTTTTTGCAGTGCAGCAGCTCGATACAGAGCTGTTTTTTTTTTCGCTCAGCTATCTTCGATTCAGGTCACCTGATACTGGTTGGCCCAGTTTCGTGACAAGGCAGCAAGGCCCAGTTTCCGGAGTGAGAAGCACTGATGACGTGCTACACGCTGTCGGAGTACAGAACGACTGTGAGAAAGGAACCAGTGCCTGCGCGCTTAGCCCCTTTCCAGTAAATAAGTACAGCTGCCGTGTATCACAAGTGATAACAGATCGGACACACGTCTGAGAAACAGAAAACTGCTGCATTCTGCAAGAAAAAGCTCTGTAAGCTAATCAATAATACAAAAAATAAAATACCAAGACTCTTATTGCTGCAAAGCTGGTTGTAAATTGTATGTCTACCGTGCACTACCTGTGCTCAAACAAAGAATAAGATCAGTTGCAATTAATTAAGTTCTTGGCAATCAAAATCTTCTATGAAGTGACTCGAAACTGAAAATTCCAAACTATTTTTTTTATCTCCATGACGTCCATTTTGGTTCATGGAATAACAGAAGCTTTCAATTCACGTTAAATGGATCTTTTTTTTTTACTGAATCATTTATTCGATCAGGCTTATCGCCCAAATTATATCCTCTTACTTTGTACATGCAGCATTGCATTGTTCACCCAATGGCTATCTATGTAGGGAAAATAAAATGGGGTTACCTAAATGACTGGCTGAGCTGGACGGGCTAAATAGGCTTCCTCATCCTAAATTTCCTGTGACAATTATTTTCTCCTGGCTAGAACATGAACAGGGACATTACTATCCTGTAAAATAAAATTCAACAAGCTATGGGGGGATTTTAAATTCTGATATAAAGAGATCTGAACTTCCAAAAGTCAAGAAAATAGATCAATTATGCAGAAATAGGCCCAAATAACTTTGCTAATGATTAAGTGTTTTTTAAGATGATTGAATTCAGCAATGTGTGCATGCTTTCTTGAGTCATAATACATCACACATTAAGATAGAAACACTGAGAATATAAAATAGTTCTTTATGGTTTCACCATATCATACATTGACAGTTGACAAGGCCGGGGCCATTCTTCAGGGAAAGGGGAGATGGGGCACTTGGATTGAGTAGGACAAGTGGCTGAGGGGCATGGCAGGCACTTTGAGTGTGTGATTTCTGAACAACATATTTCACAGAGGATGCTTATTGGGAGGAACTTTATAACCACAGGAGAATTGAATGGTAGCTTCAGAAATTATATCACGAGGCCTTCCATAGATGTTGAGGCCATTGACCTTACAAATGGATAGGGAAATTATTTTGCAATGATTTGGGGCCACTGCAACGTTAGACACCGAGATAAAGAAGCATGGCTCAGGCTTGATTTTTATTCCTCGAAAGAAATTGATCTAAAGTTATTTAGTGTGACTGGAGTCATCAGTCTTCCTTTGTTGGATGCAGCCTGGATAAAGCTTGCTCTCTTGTCAGCAGCTTCACTCGACTTCTCAGCAACTGCAAGAAAATAACAATGGAAATAATTAGCAGCGAAGAAGAGAAGTCTGATTTAGATGTAAAATAAGGGCATTATTGATTTTCGGGCTTCAGACTGGTCAATTCTTCCATTGACACTGTTAAAAATAAAACACAACCAAGAACTTTACATCCAAAGCTCATTTTACAAATGAATACATCAAGAGAGCATTTGACCAATCAGTGCTCACTTTAACCATTAACTCGTGCAATCTGATGCATCATTCACTCCAGTGGTTCAAGCAATGGACAATCTCAAGGATGTTATGGCTGCCCTGGTAGTATTGTTGGCTTCAATGCAAATTTTTGCCTCAATTGTTTTTTGTGCTTTTCTTTCATTTTTTGTATTTTTGTGTCTTATAGAATCATAGAATTATAGAATCATACAATCATACAATTTATAGTGCAGAAGGAGACCATTTATCTCATCGAATCAGCACCTAACCTTGCAAATAGCACCCCACATAAGCCCATGCCTCCACCCTATCCCCGTAACCCAGTAACCCAATCTAACCTTTTTGGACACTAAGGGCAATTTAGCATGGCCAATCTACCGAAGTTGTATATCTTTGGAATGTGGGAGGAAACTGGGGCAGCCGGAGGAAACCCACGCAGACACGGGGAGAATGTGCAGACTCCGCACAGTGACCGAACCCGGGAATCAAATCTGGAGCTGTGAAGCAACTGTGCTACCATGTTGCCCACTTACTTAAACTGTTTGTAAAACTTAAATTAATTAAAAAAATGTTTTTTATCCATTACTTTATCAGAGTTACGAAGCCAGAGCTCAGAGTGTGGACAGGGGCAAACCCCGAATCCAGCTCCTTGCCTGCTCCAAAAAACAATTCATATTGAATCCGATTCAAGGGGCGGGATTCTCCGACCCTCTGCGCCGGAATCGCGCACGGCACAGGGCGTAGAATAACTGGCGAGATGGCGTTTCCACGATTCTCCGCTGACCCGGCAGTTGCGCGCGCTCGGTCGACACGGCGCCGGTTGGGGGGCCGTTGAAAGTGGCCCCTGCAGCGATTCTCCACGCTCGACAGACCGAGTGCCCACCAAGTCCCACCGGCGTGGTTCACATGTGGTCCCACCCAGTGGGACCTCGGCGTTCTTGCTGCGGGGGCCATCCTGTTGAGGGGGCGAGGGGATCCAACTCAGGGGGGGCCTCCACGGTGGCCAGGCACACGATCGGGAGCTACCGATCGGTGGGCACGCTCATTCCAGTGGGGACCTATGTTCCTCCGTGCTGGGCCCCTGTAGGGCTCCACCAGGTTGTGTGGGGCCGGCGCGGAGACAACCGGCACGCGCTTGCACGGACCCGCGCCAGCCATCACGCACATGCGTGGACCCACGCTGGTCGTGCAGGGCCACCTGAACAGCGGTGAATTGCTGGGCCAGGAAGCCCGTTGACGCTGGCGTACAACACTCCAGTGTTTACGCCGGCGTCAACACTTGGCCGGGATTTTGGAGAATGTCTCCACAAGAGAGACATACCAGATCCAGGCATTACACCTGATCCTACGCTCATCTTAGCTAAAAGGCCAAGAAGCGCTATGCTTGATCTCAGCCAAAAGAAGGGAAACAATTTTGTAGACATTGATGAAAGGGTAGGCAGAAGCTCTTTCTCAAACAGATGATACTAGTGAGATAACTACCTCCATAAAGTGGCATGTGCTTTTAATGTATCTAGAACACTTCTGTGCGAAGCGGTTCTAATCTATGTCTCATTAAAACATTCAAGGAGGTGCATTAGCTTGGAAAAGCATCACTAAAATGTGAAGTATATGTGAAGTGAACCATTTTTTATTTGATGGTTAACTTGGTGCTACAGAATTAATATGTACAACCACATCAAATATAGATGATTTTGAATAACCTTTTTAGACTGTCAATCAAAGTGTGAACTCAGTCCCACCTGCTAAGACAATCCATTTTTAAGGTTTTGAAACTCAGCCAAGCATTCATAATGGGCTCAGCTGTAATAACAACATCTGGAAAATGTCAACAATTAAGTCAATTGAAACTGTAGGGAAAGGTGACTGCTAATAATTTTTGTTGAGCTACATAAATAATATGGTCTGTAAATCAATTCACATCAGCAATGCATGTCCACTTTTTTCCTCCAAATGAAAGCTGCAGCCTGGCTTTCGTTTTTCATTTTTAAAGGGCTGGGTATTTAAATACCTTCAGACAATGACATTTAGACAGACTTTATCTGCTGTTCATAAGCATTCATGTCACCTCCATAACTTTATGGCTCCTACATTGCAAATTACAGTACTGGTGCAGCAAAATGGTACCCGTTTGAACTCAACACTAATTTCAAATGGCCCTGCAGAGTCCGGGTTTCCCATCTGTGTGATTCATTCCCGGCCCACTTACTCCACCAGCAAAAATGGGATCTGCCAGAAATGGGCACGGGACTCCCACATCCTGATCCCATCCACTAAAATAATGAACCGTTAGATCATAAGCAAAATATTTTTCATCTTTCAGCTCAAGTGTTAACCTTTGCCTTGCCATATTTCCATATAATTTGTTACATGTTACATTGTCAACATATGTAAAGTGCATCAGTCAACCAGAAATTTGGATTTATTCCAACCAGATATCTGATTGCATGACAAGTCACCTTTGAAAAACAGTTTTGGAATGTACTGTCAGTGTTCTCACCTGTGTGGTGAGTGAATATATTCACTGTTAAATAACTTTCCATTGATAAGATAGGAAATGTTTTACTGTGGTTTAAAGTGTGAAACATCTCACATTTCAAAAAAGTAGCCAATGCTACTCGCATGCCTCGTTAGCTTTCCCAGTTGGAGATGCCCATAACACTATTTAAAAACATTCTGTGTCAGGTGGACTTTGGCTGATGAATACTAATTTTGTTATGGACAATTCAGGCATGCATGAAACAGCTGTCATGAGGGTTCTTTGGTTCTCAGGTGCTGCACTGGTAACCCTAGTGGATGCAATACACCTGTGGTGGAAGAGGCTTTTCCTGCTGGGGGAGGCAGCGAGTGGTGTGGAGGGGGAAATTCCAGACAGATGACCAGGGAAGGGGAGGAGGAGCATTGCATCCAGGATACAGCTGCAATGCCACAAGAAATCCAATGACATGGTGACCTTGAGATGGGATCAGGGAGCCTATCTTGAAACTCTCTTGATTATTTGTTGCCTGACAGTGGGCATAAAATCCAACCATTCCCGCTTTCTTCTTTCTCATTCTCATCTTGCCCATTACCCTGAAGCTTTGACTACCTCTCCAGCTGGCTCCAATGGTTCAGAGCAAACGAGCAGTCGTTAATCCTGAATTTTGAGACTCCAAGACACTGCATTGCTGAATTCCTCCTAAATGGCCAGCACTGTGGAATTCATGCTTTCGAAGGTTGATGGTTAATTAAAGCATTGGTGGACACATGGCTCCAAATAAAGAACCCTTTGGGTTCTGTTCCCTAATTACTGACAGAAACAGGGCTGTTTAGCACAGGCCTAAATCACTAGCTTTGAAAGCAGACCAAGGCAAGCCAGCAGCACGGTTCAATTCCCATACTAGCCTCCCTGAACAGGCGCCGGAATGTGGCGACTAGGGGCTTTTCACAACGACTTCATTTGAAGCCTACTTGTGCCAATAAGTGATTTTCATTTCATTGTTCTTGGGTGGGAGGGAGTGGAGTGGGAGCGGGCGAAAAGGAGGAAAAACCTGCATGAAGTGTGGAGAATGCTCTTTGATTTATTAATGTTTTTGAACCTTTGAATACGTTTGGAATAAAATACAATTTAAAAGAAATATATCAAAATTCAGTATGTGGGTGAGAAAGTAATCCCACAATAACGTTCTGAAATTAAACAAAAGTAATTATGTAGGCATGAGGACAGATTTGGCCCAAGGAAGGCTAAAAGGCAGGACAGCTGATAAGCAGTGGCAATTGTTTCAGGAGATATTCAATTCCTCACAACTAATATATATTCCAGAGAGGAAGAATGATGGTAAGAGGGGTAAAAAACATCCATTGTTAAGCAAGGAGGTTAGGGACAATATTAAGGCAAAAGCTAAGCTATACTATGTTGCAAAAGCCAGTGGAAGGCTGGAAGAAACTTTCAAGCATAAACAAAGGTTTACTAAAAAAGTAATAAAAAGAGCTAGATTAGTTACGAAAAAAAGCTCGCGCAAAATATCAAAAAGGATAGTAAAAGCTTCTATAAGTACATAAAAGGGAAGAGAGTCACTAAAATGATTATTGGTCCCTTGGAAAGTGAAACCAGAGAGTTAATAGTGAGGAACACAGTGATGGTGAAGATGCCAAATCAATACTTTGCCTCAGTTTTCACGGTGGAGGACACTTGTACCATTCTCATAGGAACGGGTTATTCAATAGGGAAACAGTACTCAACAAACTATTGGGATTGAAGGCAGTCAAGTCCTCAGGGCCTGATGGCATACATCCTAGGCTGTTAAAGGAAGTGGCAGCAGAGATAGTGGATCCATTGGATATAAAATTCCAAAATTCACTGGACACAGGAAAGGTTCCAGTGGATTGGATTCATTCCAATGCAACACCCTTATTCTAAGAGGGAGGGAGATAGAATGTAAGAAATTACAGACCAGTTAGTTTAACATCAGTTGTTGGGAAATTGTTCGAACCCATTATTAAGGAAGTCATATCAGGACATTTGGAAAGTCAAAATGCAATCCATCAGAGTCAGCATGATTTTGTGAAGGGTAAAGCATGTTTGACAAATTTGATAGAGTTCTTTGATGATGTAACAAACCAAGTGGACAATGGGGATCCTGTAGCTGTAGTATATCTGGAGCTCCGGGGCTTGATAAGATGCCGCACAGAAGGTTGATAGACAAAGTTAGGTCACATGGGGTTAGGAGTAATTTCTTAGCTTGGATAGAAGACTGGCTGACAGACTGAAGACAGAGAGTTGGGATAAATGGGTATTTTTCTGGAAGGCAAGATGAAACATTATTATTAACTAGTGAGGTGCCACAGGGTTCTGTCCTTGGGCCACAGCTATCTACAATTTATATTAGTAACTTGGATACAGGGATAGGGTTTCTATAGCCAAATTCGCAAATGACACGAAAATAAGTGGGACAGTAACTTGCAATGAGGAAATAAGAACCTTGCAAATGGATATAGATAAGTTAGGTGAGTGGACCAAAATATGGCTGATGGAGTTCAACATGGATAAGTGTGAGGTCATCCATTTTAGTTGGAGAAATGGAAAGGCAACTTATTACCTAAAGGGGGAAAGCCTTGAGAGTGTTCTGGTGCAGAGGGACCTGGGTATCATTGTGCATGAGTCGCAGAAAGCGTACATGCAGAAACAGCAGGCAATAAAGAAAGTGAATGGAATGTTGGCATTTATAGCTAAAGGAATTGAGTATAAATGTAAGGAAGTGTTGTTGCAATTGTACAAGGCATTGGTGAGACCGCACCTGGAGTATTGTGCACAGTTTTGGTCCCCATATTTGAGGAAAGGCGTCGTGGCATTTTTGGGGGAGTTTAGAGGAGGTTCACTGGATTGATTCCAGAGTTGAGGGGTTTGTCTTACGAAGAGATATTCAGCAGTTCAGGCCTATAGTCTGGAGTTTAGCAGAATGAGGGGAGGTCAAATTGAAATATATAAGATGATAAAAGGTATGAATAAAGTTGACGTGCAGCAGATGCTTCCTCTTGTGGGGCATTCTAGAATGAGAGGTCATAGTCTCGGGAAAAGGGGTGGAAAGCAGATGGTTTACATCTGAACCAGAGCGGGACTAGCATCCTTGCTGGCTATCTGTGGGTGGAGGCGGAGGATATCTGTAGGGTGTTGAACGAATGGGCACCCGAGAGAATGAGGAGATAGATATGGGACTCAGGGAGAGCGACTGTGATATTCTTGAGCAAATTGCCAGAGGGAGAGACAAGGTATTGGAGGTGTTGGCAGGCTTAAAAGTGGATGGATCTCCAAGCCCGGATGAATTGCGTGCCAGGATGCTGTGGGGGGCGAGGGAAGGGGTTGCAGGGGCTCTGACCCAAATTTTTAATTCCTCACTGTCCACGGGGGAGGTGCCAGAGGACTGGAGAACAGAGAATGTGGTCCCACTATTTACAAAAGGTTGCAGAGAAAAGCCAGGGAACTACAGACCAGTGAGTCTCAGGTCAGTGGTAAGGAAACTTTTGGAGAAAATTCCATTTCCACTTGGAGAGGCAAGGTTTGATCAGGAACAGTCAGCATGGCTTTGTCAGAGGGACGTCATGCCTAACATATTTGACTGACTTTTTTGAGCACGTGACTAAGTGTGTAGATAAGGGTAGTGCAGTTGACATAGTTTACATGGATTTCAGCAAAGCATTTGACAAGGTCCCAAATGCGAGGCTTATAAAAAAAGGTAAATGCACATGGGATACAGGTAACTTGATAAGGTGGATTCAAAATTGGCTTAGCTGTAGGAGACAAAGGGTGATGACAGACGGCTGCTTTAGTGACTGGAAGCCAGTGCCCAGTGGCGTACACAGGGTTCTATGCTGGGTTCCCTGTTGTTTGTTATTGATATAAACGGCATAGATGACTATGTGGGGGGTAGGATCAGTGAGTTTGCAGATAACACAAAGATTGGCCGGGTGGTTAACAGTGAGTTTGGAATGATCAAATGGGCAGAAAAGTGGCAGATGGAATTCAACCCTGAAAAGTGTGAGGTGATACACTTTGGAAGAAGTAATGTGACAATGCATGGTTTGACACTGGAAAGTTCCAAGGAACAAAGTTACCATTAAGTTACCATTAAGCTATTTTGCTGGTAGGGATAGCTGGTTTTCAAACAGTCGTGCCAGGTTGGCTTCATCAGTCACATGATGTGGAATTTTATGCTCGTTGCAGCCCTGTAGGTAACAGCATCTCAAGCACAGATCTGGTTTTCTTGGTTAATAAGGGGATTTCTTGATTAATAAGGGGATCGGGGTTATGGGCAGAAGGCAGGAGAATGGGGATGAGGAACATATCAGTCCTGATCGAATTGCGGAGCAGACTCAATGGGCCGAATGGTCTAATTCTGCTCCGATATCTTATAATCTTATGGTCTTCCGACCATGTGCACATGGTCTAGACTGACACTTCAATGCAGGATTGAGGGAGACATTAAGCCATTCTGTCCTTGCAGGTGGTGAGGAACAACCTTGTGCCACTACTTGAAGATGATAAGAATTGTCCTGTCTAATATTTATCCCTCAAACACATCATCAAAAACAAATGGTTTGGTGATCCACTGGCTTGAAATTTGGGGGACATTATTGTGTGAAAATGAGTTGCTGCCTTTGCCATCAGAATAACAGTAACTGTGTGATTCTTTGAGTATTAAGTGCTTTGGGAAGTTCAGAAGGCATGAAATCTGCTCTATGAATATTTTCTCTTTCTTTGTTTAGGCAACTATCATGGTTGGTAAAACTCAATGGTTGACACAGTTAGTGTAGGGGCAGGAAACAGAATCTTTGGTCAAGGATTTCAAGAGTAAAATCTGAGATTGGTCATTTGGTAAAGGCAGTGCTCTGTGTGGTAATGGGGAAGTGGATGGTTCTGTTTTCTAATTAAGATCATCTTTCCCAAAGGACTGCATGTCATTAAGGAGGTAGAGGTAGGTTTAATGAAGACCCAACAGTGTTCAATGATTTGTACCTGCTAACTTCAGGTGCCCTTGCAGCATTTGGCACAGCTATCTCTTTGCTTACCCGATAATTCAGGGTAGCTGCAGGCAGAGCTCTGTAACAAATCCAGGTAAATATCCCTTTCTCTATAAATGTAGATACTACCGGATGGTCAGAACCTGCGCCTGGTGTACTTTTGGTTCTTCCTTCTCTTCCTCTAAAAATACAGAAGCAAAGGGAATTTACATGAGCAATGCATTGCATTAATATTGGAAAACTTCCAGCAAAAACAAAGAACAAAGAACAAAGAAATGTACAGCACAGGAACAGGCCCTTCGGCCCTCCAAGCCCGTGCCGACCATACTGCCCGACTAAGCTACAATCTTCAAAATAAATCTGGAAAATCAAAATGCAATAATAACTCTTCCGATGCATCTCTGATGGCCAAGGGGGATTATTTTCGAAATTGGTTGGGGACGGTTTAAACTCAAAAGGCAGGGGGTTGGGAACCTATACAAGGAGTCAGAGAAGGAGGAATCAAGAACAAGAACAAAAGACAGTGAGCGGAATAAGAAAAGTGATAGGCAGAGAATTCAAGGACCAGGGGCCTCGGTGAAAAATAGTGGAATGGGTCAATGTTAAGAGACAAGCCTGACGGCTTTGTGCCTTAATGCACAAAGCATTTGCAATAAAGTGGATGAATTAATCGTGCAAGTAAATGTAAATGAATATCATATAGTCGGGATTAAGGAATCATGGCTCCAGGGTGACCAAGGATGGGAATTAAACATCCAGGGGTATTCTGAATTTAGGAAGGACAGACAAAAGGGTAAAGGCGGTTGAGTTACATTGCTGGTTGCTGGTTCAAGAGAAAATTAATGCAAGAGTGAGGATGACATTAGCTCTGACGATGTGGAATCTGTATGGATAGAGCTGATAAATAACAACGGGCAAAAAATGTTAGAGGTGTATATAGATCCCCAAATTGTAGTGTAGATGTTGGGGATGGCATTGAACAGGAAATTAGAAACTTATGTAATAAAGGAACATATGTAATTATGGGTGACTTTAATTTGAATTTGGATTGGGCAAATCAAATTAGTAACAATACCATATAGGAGAAATTCCTGGAGTGTATATGGGATGGTTTTCTGGGCCAATATATTGAGGATCAACTGGAGAACAGGCCATCTTAGACTGGGTACTGTGAAATGAGAAGAGAATAATTTGTAGTCTAGTTGTGCGAGGCCCCTTGGTGATGAGCAACCATAATAGGATAGAATTCTTCATCAAGATGGAGAGTGACGTAGTTTATTCTGAGACTAAGGTCCTGAATCTTAATAATGGAAACAATAATGGTATGATACACGAGTTGGCTATGATTGATTGGGACTCATTACTTAAAGGGATGATGGTGGAAGGTCAATGTCAAACGGTCAAAGAGCGTATGGGTGAACTGCAACTATTTTTTATACCTGTCTGGCGCAGAAGTAAAATGGAAGAAGTGGTCAATCCATGGTTTACAAGTGAAATTAGAGATAGTATTAAATTCAAAGAAAAGGCCTACAAATTGTCCAGAACAAAATAGCAGACCTGAGGATTGGGAGCAGTTTAAAATTCAGCAAAGGAGGAACACGAGATTGATTCAGAACGGGAAAATTGAGTACCAGAGTAAACTTGCACAGAACATAAAAACTGACTGTAAAAGTTTCTGAAGGTATGTGACGAGAAAAAGATTGGTGAAGAATAGAAATAGGGGAACTTAGAATGGGGAACAAAGAAATGGCTGACCAATTAAATACATACTTTTGTTCTGTCTTCACAAAGGAGGACACAAATAACTTACCAGAAATGTTGGGGAACACAGGGTTTAGTGAGAAGTGGGAACTGAAGGATATCAGTATTAGTAGAGAATTGGTGTTGGGGAAAATTATGGGTGTGAATGCTGATAAATCCCCAGGGCCTGAAAAACTACGTCCCAGAGCACTTAATAATAATAATCTTTATTAGTGTCACAAGTAGGCTTACATTAACACTGCAATGCAGTATGGTAGCACAATGGGTAGCACTGTTGCTTCAGAGCTCCAAGGTCCAGATTCGATTCCCGGCTTGGGCCACTGTCTGTGTGGAGTCTGCACGTTCTCCCCTTGTCTGCGTGGGTTTCGTCCGGGTGCTCCGGTTTCCTCCCACAAGACCCGAAAGACATAGATACATAGAAGATAGGAGCAGGAGGAGGCCTTTTGGCCCTTCAAGCCTGCTCCGGCATTCATCACGATCATGGCACTATTTAAAAAGGGAGGTAGAGAGAAAACAGGGAATTATAGACATGTCAGCCTGCCATCAGTAGTGGGGAAAATTCCAGAGTCCATGAGAAAAGATTTGGTAGCAGAACACTTGGAAAACAGTGGTAGAATCGGACATCATGCTTGACCAATCCACTGGAATTATTCAAGGATATAACTAAAAGAGAGGGAGCCAGTAAATGTGGTTTAATTAGACTTTCACTCGGCTTCTGACAAAGTCCAACACAAGAGGTTGTGTAAAATTAAAGCACATGGGATTGGGGGTAGTGTGTTGAGATGGATAGAAAGCTGTTTTTTTTATTTGTTCATGTGATGCGGGTGTCGCAGGCTTGGCCAGCATTTATTGCCCATCCCTTATTGCCCTTGAGAGGGCAGTTAAGAGTCAACCACATTGCTGTGGATCTGGAGTCACATGTAGGCCAGAACAGGTAAGGATGGCAGATTTCCTTCCCTAAAAGACATTAGTGAACCAGATGGGTTTTTATGACAATCGACAATGGTTTCATGGTCATCATCAAACTTTTTAACTCCAAATTTTTATTGAATTCAAATTTCACCATCTGCAATGGCGGGATTCGAACCTGAGTCCGCAGAGCATTACTCTGGGTCTCTGGTTTACTAGCCCAGTAAACAATACCACTACTCCACCACCTCCCGAGGGAAAGCAGACGGGAAACAAAGAATAGGAATAAATGGGTCTTTTTTCCAGATAGAACATAGAACATAGAAAATACAGCACAGAACAGGCCCTTCGGCCCACGATGTTGTGCCGAACCTTTGTCCTAGATTAATCATAGATTATCATTGAATTTACAGTGCAGAAGGAGGCCATTCGGCCCTTTGAGTCTGCACCGGCTCTTGGAAAGAGCACCCTACCTTTTGTAAGGGCCCCGAAGAATCCAGCACGAGTTTTAAGGATACAAAATAATAAAGTTTATTTACTATAACAATATATACATAGCAGTAGCAGTAACTTCCCTTGCTACCTTCTCCTTCCTCCTGGTTCCTGGACTGGCCAGCTTATTTGTAGTAGGAGTTTCTCCGCCCCCCTCATTGGGGAAGTTCATACTCCCATAGGATTGTGGGATAATCATTAGTCCCCAGCCAATCGTCAGTAGGCAGGTTATAACATCCCTCCCCCGCAAAGTCCAAGGAATCCACCGTAGGCCCTGGCGAAGGAAGGCGTCGAACTCGTTTGCCCGCAGGCCGGACGCCATTTGCGCGCGGCGCTGGATCAGGCGGCGTATAACGAGACGGAGACCGGCGCTTCCGTGATGAACGGCGCGGTTGTACATCCACGGCCTGTGGACCCGAGGATTCCCCCTCTGATTCATCCTGTGTCTCCATCTCGGAGTCAGAGTCTGCTGCCTCCGTCATGTCAGCGTCTCTGTCCCCATTCGGTCCCGTCATGACCTGCGCAGGCTTTGAGTGAGGCACCAGTGGAAGATTTGGAGGACTACCTTCCCTTGTTTCTGGTCTTTGCCGCTGTTGAACTGAGCTCCGGGGGCGGGGAATCTTTTGCGGGGATGATCTTCTGGACCGGACGTGGTCTACATGTTTTCGCTGGAGACGACCCTGGGCTTGCACTTGGTACGATATAGGGCCCGTTTGGCGAAAGATTACCCCAGGAACCCATTGGGTACCACCAGCAAAATTCCGCACGAATACTGGGTCACCGGGCGCAAACTGCCGAATCGGACGATGCTGAGACAATCCCGGTCCCTGCCGTTCTTGTGTGCGGCGTACTTTTGCGCCAATGTCCGGGAAGACCATACTAAGGCGGGTGGTAAGGGGCAGTGCGGATATGGCGGATGCCGTTCATCTTTGTAAACCTAGCAAACTCCTCACTCGTGAATGGAGTGCCATTATCCGTGACCAGCACCTCGGGGAGGCCATGCGTGCTAAATGATAAACGCATTTTTTCAATTGTTGCGCAGGACGTTGTCCCCTGCATCTTATGCACCTCCAGCCATTTGGACTGGGCGTCAATTAGTAGAAGGAACATGGATCCCTGAAAAGGGCCTGCGAAATCTGCATGTAAGCGTGCCCAAGGCCGCCCTGGCCATTCCCAGTGATGTAGGGGCGCGGCCGGCGGAAGCTTCTGATGCTCCTGGCAAATGGAGCAGTTTTGGGCCACCTTCTCAATGTCGGTGTCGAGGCCTGGCCACCAGACATAACTCCGGGCCAACATTTTCATCTTGGTCACGCCCGGATGCCCATTGTGCAAGTCTGATAATATCAGCTCCTGGCCTTTTTCCGGGACAACCACACGCGTCCCCCACAAGAGGATGCCGTCTTCCACGCTGAACTCTGACAGCTTGGAGGAAAATGCCCGTAACTCGCCTGGGAGCTGTCTATGCTGCCCACCATACAGGAGTATGTGCCGAACCTTTGACAGGACTGGCTCCGTCTGGGTCCACTCACGGATCTGTGATGCCGTGACAGGCCAGGTGTCCATAAAATTTAGGGTTGCGACCACCTCACCATAGTCACAGTATTCCGCAATCCCGCGTAGCCTGGATAAAAAATCGGCAAGGGATTCTCCAGGGGTCCTCTCAGCGGTATTAAACCGGTAACGCTGGACTATCGTGGACGGGGTTGGGTTAAAGTGTTGCCCCACTATATTCACAAGTTCGTCAAACGTTTTGGTGTCCGGCGCAGCTGGGTACGTAAGGCTCCTAATCACCCCAAACGTATGCGGCCCGCAGGCGGTGAGCAATATGACCACCTGGCGCTCGTTTTCAGTGATATTGTTTGCCCGGAAATAGTAACGCATCCGTTGCGTGTACTGGTTCCAGCTTTCCAGCGCAGCATCAAAAACATCCAAACGTCCGTACAGAGGCATGGTATAATAGAAAACAACTTCCAACTTGTATCCAACAAAAATCCAGGGAGGTGGCTTCAGCAGCATAGACAGCTATTCACTTTTACCTTCGTCGCCAGTTTTGTAAGGGCCCCAAAGAATCCAGCACGAGTTTTAAGGATACAAAATAATAAAGTTTATTTACTATAACAATATATACATAGCAGTAGCAGTAACTTCCCTTGCTACCTTCTCCTTCCTCCTGGTTCCTGGACTGGCCAGCTTATTTGTAGTAGGAGTTTCTCCGCCCCCCTCATTGGGGAAGTTCATACTCCCATAGGATTGTGGGATAATCATTAGTCCCCAGCCAATCGTCAGTAGGCAGGTTATAACACTACCCAAACTCAACACCTTCACCCAACACCAAGGGCAATTTGGACATTAAGGGCAATTTATCATTGGCCAATTCACCTAACCCGCACATCTTTGGATTGTGGGAGGAAACCGGAGCACCCGGAGGAAACCCACGCAGACACGGGGAGGACGTGCAGACTCCGGGACACAGTCAGTGACCCAAGCCGGAATCGAACCTGGGACCCTGGAGCCGTGAAGCAATTGTGCTATCCACAATGCTACCGTGCTGCCCTTGAGAACAAATAAATCTACACTATATCATTTAACCGTAATCCATGTACCTATCCAATAGCTGCTTGAAGGTCCCTAATGTTTCCGACTCAACTACTTCCACAGGCAGTGCATTCCATGCCCCCACTACTCTCTGGGTAAAGAACCTACCTCTGATATCCCTCCTATATCTTCCACCTTTCACCTTAAATTGATGTCCCCTTGTAATGGTTTGTTCCACCCGGGGAAAAAGTCTCTGACTGTCTACTCTATCTATTCCCCTGATCATCTTATAAACCTCTATCAAGTCGCCCCTCATCCTTCTCCGTTCTAATGAGAAAAGGCCTAGCACCCTCAACCTTTCCTCGTAAGACCTACTCTCCATTCCAGGCAACATCCTGGTAAATCTTCTTTGCACCTTTTCCAAAGCTTCCACATCCTTCCTAAAATGAGGTGACCAGAACTGTACACAGTACTCCAAATGTGGCCTTACCAAAGTTTTGTACAGCTGCATCATCACCTCACGGCTCTTAAATTCAATCCCTCTGTTAATGAACGCGAGCACACCATAGGCCTTCTTCACAGCTCTATCCACTTGAGTGGCAACTTTCAAAGATGTATGAACATAGACCCCAAGATCTCTCTGCTCCTCCACATTGCCAAGAACTCTACCGTTAACCCTGTATTCCGCATTCATATTTGTCCTTCCAAAATGGACAACCTCACAATTTTCAGGGTTAAACTCCATCTGCCACTTCTCAGCCCAGCTCTGCATCCTATCTATGTCTCTTTGCAGCCGACAACAGCCCTCCTTACTATCCACAACTCCACCAATCTTCGTATCGTCTGCAAATTTACTGACCCACCCTTCAACTCCCTCATCCAAGTCATTAATGAAAATCACAAACAGCAGAGGACCCAGAACTGATCCCTGCGGTACGCCACTGGTAACTGGGATCCAGGCTGAATATTTGCCATCCGCCACCACTCTCTGACTTCTATCGGTTAGCCAGTTCGTTATCCAACTGGCCAAATTTCCCACTATCCCATGCCTCCTTACTTTCTGCATAAGCCTACCATGGGGAACTTTATCAAATGCCTTACTAAAATCCATGTACACTACATCCACTGCTTTACCTTCATCCACATGCTTGGTCACCTCCTCAAAGAATTCAATAAGATTTGTAAGGCAAGACCTACCCCTCACAAATCCGTGCTGACTATTCCTAATCAAGCAGTGTCTTTCCAGATGCTCAGAAATCCTATCCTTCAGTACCCTTTCCATTACTTTGCCTACCACCGAAGTAAGACTAACTGGCCTGTAATTCCCAGGGTTATCCCTAGTCCCTTTTTTGAACAGGGGCACGACATTCGCCACTCTCCAATCCCCTGGTACAACCCCTGTTGACAGTGAGGACGAAAAGATCATTGCCAACGGCTCTGCAATTTCATCTCTTGCTTCCCATAGAATCCTTGGATATATCCCGTCAGGCCCGGGGGACTTGTCTATCCTCAAGTTTTTCAAAATGCCCAACACATCTTCCTTCCTAACAAGTATTTCCTCGAGCTTACCAATCTGTTTCACACTGTCCTCTCCAACAATATCGCCCCTCTCATTTGTAAATACAGAAGAAAAGTACTCGTTCAAGACCTCTCCTATCTCTTCAGACTCAATACACAATCTCCCGCTACTGTCCTTGATCGGACCTACCCTCGCTCTAGTCATTCTCATATTTCTCACATATGTGTAAAAGGCCTTGGGGTTTTCCTTGATCCTACCCGCCAAAGATTGTTCATGCCCTCTCTTAGCTCTCCTAATCCCTTTCTTCAGTTCCCTCCTGGCTATCTTGTATCCCTCCAATGCCCTGTCTGAACCTTGTTTCCTCAGCCTTACATAAGTCACCTTTTTCCTCTTAACAAGACATTCAACCTCTCTTGTCAACCATGGTTCCCTCACTCGACCATCTCTTCCCTGCCTGACAGGGACATACATATCAAGGACACGTAGCACCTGTTCCTTGAACAAGTTCCACATTTCACTTGTGTCCTTCCCTGCCAGCCTATGTTCCCAACTTATGCACTTCAATTCTTGTCTGACAACATCGTATTTACCCTTCCCCCAATTGTAAACCTTGCCCTGTTGCACGTACCTATCCCTCTCCATTACTAAAGTGAAAGTCACAGAATTGTGGTCACTATCTCCAAAATGCTCCCCCACTAACAAATCTATCACTTTCCCTGGCTCATTACCCAGTACTAAATCCAATATTGCCCCTCCTCTGGTCGGACAATCTACATACTGCGTTAGAAAAGCTTCCTGGACACACTGCACAAACACCACCCCATCCAAACTATTTGATCTAAAGAGTTTCCACTCAATATTTGGGAAGTTAAAGTCGCCCATGACTACTACCCTATGACTTCTGCACCTTTCCAAAATCTGTTTCCCAATCTGTTCCTCCACATCTCTGGCAGGTAGAGACTAGTGAGGTACCACAGGGATCTGTGCTGGGACGCCAGGCATTCACACTATATATTAATGATTTAGACGAGGGAACTAAATGTAATATCTCCAAATTTGCAGATGACACAAAGCTAGGTGGGAGGGTGAGCTGTGAGGAGCATGCAGAGATGCTTCCGTGTGGTTTGGACAAGCTGAGTGAGCGGGCAAATGCATGACGCCAGATGCATTTATCCATAACATGGATAAATGTGAGGTTATCCACTTTGGTAGCAAAAGCAGGAAGGCAAATCCGTTTTTGAATGGCTAAAAATTGAGAGAGGGGAATGAGTACGAGACCTGGGTGTCCTCGTACACCTGTCTCTGAAGGTAAGCATACAGGTGTAGCAGGTGGTAATCAAGGCAACTGGTATGTTGGCCTCCATAGCGAGAGGATTCAAGTACAGGAATAAGGGTATCTTGCTGCAATTATACAGGCATTGGTGAGACCATACCTGAAATATTGTGTGCAGTTTTGGTCTCCATATCTGAGGAAAGAATGAAGCAAAGGTTTACCAGGCTGATTCCTGGGATAGCGTGACTAACATATGAGGAATGATTGAATTTGTTAGGATAATATTCACTGGAGTTCAGAAGAATCAGGGGGATCTCATAGAAACCTATAAAATTCTAACAGGACTGGACATGGTAGATGCAGGAATGACGTTCCCCAATGGTGGGTGTGTCCAGAACCAGGGGCCAAGGTCTGAGGAAATGGGGTAGACCATTTAGGACAGAGATGAGGAGAAATTTCTGCACCCAAGGAGTGGTGGGCCTGTGGAATTCCCTACCACAGGAAGCAGTTGAGGTCAAACTTATGTGGGCTGGATTCTCAAGTCTCCCAGCCGTGTGTTTCTTGGTGGTACGCCTTTTGCTGGCAGTGGGATTCTCTCCTGCCGCCGCTTGTCAATGGGACTTCCCATTGAAGCCACCCCACGCTGCCAGGAAGCCTGTGGGCGGGGGTGCCCTGCTGGCGGAAACAGAGAATCCGAATGGCCGGAGAACTCAGGCTGGTATATTTTCAAGATGGAGTTAGGTGTAGCTGTTGGGGCGAAAGGGATGAAAGGATTTTATTTTATTTTATTGGTTGTCACATATACGGATATGGGGAGAAGACAAGAACAGGCAATTGAGTTGAATACGCAGCCATGATCATAATGAATGGTAGAACAGACTCGAAGGGCCAAATGGCCTACTCCTGCTCCTATTTTCTATGTTTCTTTCAATGAGCATCTGCATAGAGAACAACTAGCATCCACAAACATCCATTTTATATGTGAGGGTTATTGATTCACAGTGCTTTTCCATTCCAAATTCTAACAACGGATGTCGACGTGACATGATTGGAATCTCTTTTAAGTATGACAACTAGGAAAATAATGGAAACTTTCGATGCTCCTCATTAATCCAACCAAAAAGTTAAATGAGGTGCAAAATAGGTGGTGATCTATTGTCAACGATCTCTGCATATATATACGATCATTGACATTTTATTTGCATTTATTGGGGGCAACTGATTGAACATGTACCATAATGTAACTGAAAACTCAATAAAATTTCATAACATTGTTGGAGTGTTCATACATGAGGTTAAAACTGAGAATCTTATATTGAGGGAGGGGTGTCATAGAGGGTGGAGTGAATAACAGAAATAACTGTAAACCTGATAATGAGGGTGGGGTGAGCGGCGAAGTATAACAATATTTACTGGTTTTGTGCATTTCTTAAACTATATTTCTGGCGCAGTTCATAACATGTTGAACAGAAGAATACAGTCAAGTCAGTTTTGATAAATAGTGAACTGTTCACCTCCTTTAGAGGCAAAATTGAGACAATTAATCTGCTTTTGGGGTGAGAACTCTGAATATAGTTTACAAAGCATTACATTTCACTCGTACAAAAGCAAAATGCTGCGGATGCTGGAAATCTAAAATAAAAACAAAAAAAAGTAGTAAAACCTCAACAGATCAGGGCCCGTGGAGAGAAACAGGGGCCAGAGTTTTTGAGCTGATGGAGAGGCTTGCCATCTGAGTGAAAATGGAGATGCAGGCCTGGACCTGGAAATCCCACCCCTAAGGCTGGCCTCTGTCATTTTTGCAGGGGGTTGGGTAGGAATGGGTGCGGGTTCCAGTGTGAACATCCATGATTCACAGAGGCAGCTGCTACAGTGAGATCTGATTTTGATTAGTGGCATGTCTAAAACACCATGGCCTGGATTCTCCGAGCCCGCGCCGGCTCGGAGAATCGGCGTTGATGGCGAGACGGTCCGTGACGCCGGTCCGACGCCGGGACCCGATTCTCCGGCGACCGGAGAATCGCCGCCAGCCGCTCGCACGCAGTCGACGCGGCGCTGGTCAGGGGCCGTTGAAAGAGGCCTGCAGCCGACCGCCGCGTGCATGCCCGGACCCGCGGCGAGCAGTGCAGGACCGCGTACGGCAGCTGGAGCAGCGCAGAGCACTCCAGCGCCGTGCTAGCCCCTTGTGGGCAACAGAATCCCTAGGCAAAGAGGCCCGTTGACACCGGTGTGAAACTCTGCGGTGTTTAGGCCGGCGTCAACACTTGCCGCGTTTTCAGAGAATCTCGGTCCATATCAACACATTAGATCAGGTAGGGGAAGGCCTAAGGCTTCCTGAGCTCTTTGGAGATGTAGGGTATCCTTTCAGAGAGATATGGTACCTTTTGAAGAGGTAGAGTGCCCATTTGAAGGGGCAGTGTGCCCTTTTGGCAAGGTAGGTTACCCTTTTCAATGTGGTCCCAGGACACGGTGAGGTAAATTTGGAATTATTAAAAGTAAACATGGATGCCTAAACAGTACATAAACCCATTGGAACTATTAAACTGGAACTGTCAATGGAACTGACAAACAAAATCTGTCAAGTGAGCTATCAGGTGAACTGTTAAAGGACCATCAATATAGCCATCAAAAGCACTATCAAGAGAACTGACAAGAGAAATGTCAAGAGAATTGTCATGATGTGGAGATGCCAGCGTTGGACTGGGGTGAGCACAGTAAGAAGTCTTACAACACCAGGTTAAAGTTCAACAGGTTTGTTTCAAACACTAGCTTTCGGAGCACTGCTCCTTCCTCAGGTGGATGAAGAGGTATGTTCCAGAAACATATATACATATAGACAAAGCCAAAGATGCAAGACAATGCTTTGAATGTGAGCATTTGCAGGTAATTAAGTCTTTACAGATCCAGAGATGGGGTAACCCCAGGTTAAAGAGGTGTGAATTGTACCAAGCCAGGACAGTTGGTAGGATCTCGCAGGCCAGATGGTGGGGGTGAATGTAATGCGGCATGAATCTAAGGTCCCGGTTGAGGCCGTACTCATGTGTGCGGAACTTGGCTATAAGTTTCTGCTCGGCGATTCTGCTTTGTCACGCGTCATGAAGGCTGCCTTGGAGAATGCTTACCCGGAGATCAGAGGCTGAATGCCCTTGACTGCTGAAGTGTTCCCCGACTGGAAGGGAACATTCCGGACTGGCGATTGTCGTGCGATGTCCATTCGTCCGTTGTCGCAGCGTCTGCGTGGTCTCGCCAATGTACCATGCTTCGGGACATCCTTACATGCATGAGACAAGAGAATTGTCAAGTAAGTTGTCAAGATAGCTATCAAGAGCACTGTCAAGGGAACTGTCATTGATAGAATTTACAGTGCAGAAGGAGGCCATTCAGCCCAACGAGGCTGCACCAGCTCTTGGAAAGAGCACCCTACCCAAGGACAACACATCCACCCTATCCCCATAACCCAGTAACCCCACCCAACACTAAGGGCAATTTTGGACACTAAGGGCAATTTATCATGGCCAATCCACCTAACCTGCACATCTTTGGACTGTGGGAGGAAACCAGAGCACCCGGAGGAAACCCACGCACACACGGGGAGGATGTGCAGACTCCGCACAGACAGTGACCCAAGCCGGAATCGAACCTGGGACCCTGGAGCTGTGAAGCAATTGTGCTATCCACAATGCTACCGTGCTGTCAAGGGAACTGTCAAAAGAATTGTCAAGAGAAATGTCAAGGGAATTGTCAAAACCCCCCACCCTCTTCTTCTCCCACCTCGCCATGTGTCTCCTTCCCTGCCTGCTGTTCAGACACCGCCGCAATTATTTGGGCCAGGACTTTGAATTTGGGGGCTGCTTGTTGTCCCAGTCCTGCCCTTGACTGCCACTCATGCTACGCAATCAGATTGGTCAGCAGCTCCCTGAGGTGGATTTCTGCCTGAATGAGGGTTAAATGGAGTGTTAAATGGCTATGGGACTGTAGATATTGGAGGGATACACTCTCCGCCAACAGCTTAGGTCCAAAATATTATGTCCCATTACACCTTCTTAGGTATCTCCCATACCAAAGATCTGAAAAATAATAAAAGCAAAATGCAGCGGATGCTGGAAATCTGAATCAAAAACCGGAAATGCTGGAAAGGCTCAGCAGGTTAACATCTGTGGAGAGAGAAACAAAGTTTCAGGGCGCGATCTTCCCACAAGGGAACAAAGTCCCCTAGTGAGCGTGTTTAGCCACGTGTTTCCCGGCACTCGCAGTGCCAAGAAACACGTGGCTACTCAACGTGACTCCTGTTGAATAAGGAGCCTAAATGGGAAACGCGTGGCCGAGGTCGCACTTAGCCCCATTTTGTACAACGGGGAGCTCTGCTCACCGGAACTCCCTGTTGTAGTGAGAGATCGGGACGCCATTGTTAAATGGCATCCTGATCTCCAAGGCCTACAAAGAAAACCCCAACCTCTCCCCCTAGCCCGAATGAAACATGGGAGGCCTCTCCCCCGCACAGCCGTCAACATCCACAGTGGCCAATCCCAGCCCAATCACACGCCCCTGCCATATGGGCACCTATGACACTGCCAAGGTGTCCAGGTGGCACTACCAGGGTACCCAGGTGGCACCAGCACTGCCAAGGCACCACTCTTCCCAAAGGAGGCTTCCAATCCCCTTGTGGACAGCCACGAGTGCCATTCCGTCTGGTTCCAGTACCAAACAACACTCGTCGGAGTTCCCCAAAGCAAAGAGATTGAATCCCAAAGTCTCAGGTACCTTGGCAATCTGCACATTAGAGTAAGGCTAACAGTTCGCTCTAATATGCAGATTTGCCAAAAAGTGATCCCATCCATTGTGGGTGGGATTTACATCGCAACGTCTCACGAATTTGAGTTGAATCTCGTGAGGCATTGCGAGCCAGGCAGATCTTGGGAGCGGGGTCTCCCGGCTTTCACCAGCCATGTTGCACCGCAACGAGATGCTTTCCGACGTAGCGTGGCGGAAGATTGCGCCCAATGTTTCAAATACGTGTGACTCCATCTGAAAAATAATGCAAGACTATAAAAAAGTGCTTTCATCAAATGCTTATTTTGTGAGTCAGAAAATACAGAAAACTAAAGGATGACTAGAAAGAGAACCTCACAAACTAGCTGGGTTGTCTCCTGGGCATCGTAGGATCAGGGACTCTAGTTAGGAAACCTGTGAATCCAAATCCAATACATTTTTGCAGATATTGCATGTCAGGAGGATGGACATTTGTTGACATTGCCACCCCTTCAACAGCATATTTGAATATGTTCTGCAGTATAGTACAATTTACCACTGTATTTAAACATTCAAGGCTCAATATACGTTTCAACATGTTGACCTGCCAAAAGTTACAGTGGAAGATTAGAAATTCTACTCCATTATGCTTATCGCACAGACAACAATGAAGACATGGGGCAAAATTCTCCGTTGTCGGCGGAAAGTCCGCCGATCGGCGCAAAAAACGGCGCAATTCCGACTTGCGTCACGTCGGAAAAATGGGTCGATAGTCTCCGGCCCGAAATGGGCTAGCAGCGACGTAACGGGATCCGCGCTTGCGCAGTGGTTCACGCCGTGCAGCATCATACGCGCTGCACGGCGTGACGGCTCATAAGGCCGCGCTGCTCCCCCCCACCCGACCGCAACACCCGACCGCAACACCCGACTGGATGGCTGGCCGTCGCTCAGCCCCGAGGTTCGAGTCACGCGATGTGGAGGCGCTCCTGGACGCGGTGGAGCAGAGGAGGGACGCCCTGAGTTGCCCCACGCCACAGCCGGCGTCTGTGGAGGGAGGTGGCAGAGGCCGTCACCGCTGTGGCCCTGACACCACGGACAAGCACCCAGTGCCACAAGAAGGTGAATGACCTCGTCAGAGCAGGCAGGGTGAACCTCCCCATATCCCCCCTCCCCATATCCCCCCCTCCCCCATATCCCCCCTCCCCCATATCCCCCATATCCCCCCATATCCCCCCTCCCCCATATCCCCCCCCCATATCCCCCCTCCCCCATATCCCCCCTCCCCATATCCCCTCTCCCCCATATCCCCCATATCCCCCCTCCCCCATATCCCCCTCCCCATATCCCCCCCTCCCCCATATCCCCCTTCCCCCATATCCCCCCTCCCCCATATCCCCCATATCCCCCCTCCCCCATATCCCCCCTCCCCCATATCCCCCCTCCCCCATATCCCCCTCCCCCATATCCCCCATATCCCCCCCTCCCCCATGTCCCCCATATCCCCAAGTGAATCCAGCCCTAACCTTAACCTCTGCAATGCACGCGCAACCGATGGCGTGCATTCATATACCTGCCTAACACTGTTGCCTTTTACCCCTGCTCCCCCCCCCCCCCACAGGAGAAGCGCGCACACAACAATAGGGAGCATGTGAGGACTGGAGGAGGGCCCGCTGATGAGAGGCCACTGACCGAACTCCAGGAAAGGGCCCTGGAACTGGCTGGCGGACCTGAGGACCGGGAGGTTGCTGATGCAGAGGTCGGGGGCGTACTAGCAAGTGAGCCACCGACAGCCCGTCCCCATATCCCCCCTCCCCTATATCCCCCTCCCCCGTATCACCTGATCACTGCCTGATGTCTAACCATGCATGCTTCATTGTGTATCGCAGGACCAAACGTCCAGGCACCCATCCCCGCAGATGCAGACCGCCCGCAGGATGCCCCTCGGAGACCACAGGAGACGGAGAGACCCGCACCCTCCAGCATGCGACGCCCGCAGGATGCCCCTTGGAGACCACAGGAGACGGAGAGACCCGCACCCTCCAGCATGCGACGCCCGCAGGATGCCCCTCGGAGACCACGGGAGACGGAGAGACCCGCACCCTCCAGCATGCGACGCCCGCAGGATGCCCCTCGCACACCACGGGAGACGGAGAGACCTGGAGCAACAGGGAGACGACACCCCCGTCACGTGCGGGAGCGACCACCCAGCGACGAGGGGGGCAGCCACAGGCCCCCGTCACATCCGAGCCAGGACACCACTACCCAGGACACCACTACCCAGGACACCACTACCCAGGACACCACTACCCAGGACACCCCTACCCGGGACAGCACTACCCAGGAAGACGAAATACCGGACAGTGACTCAGAGTGGATGGGTGGAGACGAACCCCCACCCCAAAGTGCCATGGACTCAGAGTGGGACGAAGAGCACGACACAACGCCACTTCTGTCACCAACACCCTCCACCATCGCAGAAACACTCACCACGGTTGGGCACTTTAGTGATGAGGCGTCTGGTACACTCACTGGTGCGCACAACACAGCCGTCCCGGTACAGCAGGTGGAGGTAGGAGCAGCAGAGGGACCGGGCGGTCGGAGGGCAGCCCAGCCCAAGCGAACATCTGCCGCCAAGATGGATCCCGGGTTCCTGCAGTTACCACACCCACACATAGATCCGATGCAACCACCGACCCGGAGACGAGCGAAGAGGGTGACGGGCGGCTTGCGGCGGCTGCGGTCGCAGGTGGGGGAGTCCACCCGCGTCCAGGAGCTGGGAGTGGTGCCGGTCATGCGTGCCACCCAGCCCGACACCGCACGGGTGGCGTCTGCGGTGGAGGCAATGGGTGCGACGGTGTCAGACATGGGGAACGGTTTGCGAGGCATGGGGCCTTCCGTGCAGGCGGCGTCTGTGGCCCAGGAAATGGCTGCCCTCTCACAGGAGGCCATGAGCCAGTGCCAGCGCCAGATGGCAGAGGCGCTCAACGCCATAGCCCAGTCTCAGCAGGCCATGGCCCAGTCTCTGCAGGCCATGGCCCAGTGTCTGCAGGCCATCGCTGAGGGCATCGGCGCCAGTGGCCATGTGCGAGCCGGCGTCGCACTGTCACAGACAGGGTTTGCCAACTCCCTGGGCTCCATGGCTGCAAACCTGCAGACCCCTGTCGATACCAGCACGGGCCTCCAGGACTGGCAGCGCCAGATGCCGGGGGGGCGTCGGATGGCCAGTCCGTTCGCATCCCCCACCCATGTAGAGGCCTGGGGGCCATCGGGCACCCCGAGGGAGGAGGAGGTGGTGTGGTCCATCCCGGCTCCCTCTGTAGGGGAGGTCCCGGTACACCGCGACACCTCGGACTCCCCCCTTGTTACATCAGCTACTCTCCAGTTCCAAAGTGCACTTTGCATACTTTAAAAAAAAAATTTAGAGTACCCAATTATTTTTTTTCCAATGAAGGGACAATTTAGCGGGGCCAATCCACCTATCCTGCACATCTTTGGGTTGTGGGGGTGAAACGCATGCAGACACGGGGAGAATGTGCACCCAGTGCATCGGGTGGGCAACGGGCAGGACAGGCTGGCAGCTCGCCATCCCAGTCGCCCGGGCCGCAGCCTGGCCCATCTCGGCCAGGACGCCCCAGGAAACGGCCGCCAAAGGGATCCAGTGTCAGAGGGCAGGAATCACAGGAGTCCACCTCCAGTTCTGCTGTACCGTCTGGGGAACCACGTAGACGTAGTCAAAGGGCCCGTAAGGCCAAACAATTAGACACTGAGTAAGTTGGCACGGGTGCAGGGCACAGATGAGTTTTAGGGGCTAGGGCACGTGCATGAACTCCTTTGGTTATTAAAGTCAATGTTACACCTACCGAAGCTGCCTTTGTGCTCTGTCCAAAGTGTGCGGGGGTGTCATGTACGTTGAGCGCAAGTGTGTGTGTGAGGGGTGGTCTTACCTCAGCCCCAGGTGAGTCTGCCCCCTTCCCCCTGGGCCGCCATCAACATCCCCCGGGCAGAGGACGGGACCGTGCGCTGCAGTGTCACAGCCGCATGCAGGGATGGTCCGGGTGAATGGTGGTACTGTGGCCATGGGTCAGACATAGTCCAACGATGTAGAGCCAGGAGCTCATCACAGGGCGGGTTGTCATCATCCTCCATGGCTTGCGATAGACACGCGTCCACCCGCAACTGTGTGAGCCCGGCCCGTTGTGCCGCAGGTGGATCGGCAATGGGGGGGGGGGGGTGGTGTGCATGCGGGTGGGGTGGGTGGGGTTGGGGAGGGGGGTGAGGCTGCTGGGTGGGTGGATGGGTGGGGGGTGTGGGTGGTCGGCTGTTGCCACGGTGTGCGGTCTGTGGCCATACTACCCGATTCCCACGCCCATCTAGTCAGTGAAGCGGGCGTCTATCAGTCTGTCCCGTGCCCGCTGGGCCAGCCGGTAACGGTGGACAGCCAACCGCATGTGTCTACCCTGTCTGCCCTGACCATTGCCCCCATCCCCCTCATCTGGGGAGGACTGGGCCTCTTCCTGCTGCTCCTCCACTCCGCCCTCCTCTGCCTGCGGCACATCGCCCCTCTGCTGGGCTATGTTGTGCAGGACGCAGCACACCACAATGATGCGGCCGACCCTATCTGACCAATACTGGAGGGCGCCCCCAGAGAGGTCCAGGCACCTGAAACGCATCTTCAGCACGCCAAAGCACCTCTCGATCACTCCCCTTGTCGCTACATGGGCATCATTGTAGCGGTTCACCGCCTCATTGCGTGGCCTCCGTATAGGCGTCATCAGCCACGATCGCAATGGGTAGCCCCTGTCGCCCAGCAACCAGCCCCTCAGCCGGGTATGGCGTCCCTCGTACATGCCGGGGATGGATGACCGCGACAACACAAATGAGTCGTGTAAACTGCCTGGGTGACGGGCGCAGACGCGCAGGATCATCATGTGGTGGTCGCAGACCACCTGTACGTTCATCGAATAGGTCCCCTTCCTATTAGTGAACATGGCCCTGTTATCTGCAGGTGGCCGCACGGCGACGTGCATCCCATCGATCGCGCCCTGGACCATGGGGAACTCGGCCGCGGCAGAGAAGTCCACGGCCCGGGCATCTTGGCTGGCCCGGTCCACGGGGAAGCGGATGTAGCGGTGCGCCATGGCATATAGGGCATCTGTCACTGCCCAGATGCACCGATGCACCGATATCTGCGATATGCCGGACAGGTCCCCACTCGATGCCTGGAATGACCCCGTTGCATAAAAGTTCAGGGCCACCGTAACCTTGGCGGACACGGGGAGAGGGTGTCCCCCGCCAGTGCCACGCGGTGACAGGTGTGCCAGCAGGTGGCAGATGTGTGCCACGGTTTCCCGGCTCATCCGGAGTCTCCTCCTGCATTCCCGGTCCGTGAGGTCCTGGTATGACTGCCGGGGCCGGTACACACGGGGCGCCCTCGGGTGCCTCCGTTGCCGTGGGGCCGCGACGTCCTCCTCCCCCTCCTCGTCCTGTCGGTCAGGTGTCCCTCCAACCTGGGCGGCTGCCGCCTGCCCCTCTGTGGCAGCCTGCGCCGCCTCTCTGGCACGCTCCTCCTCCTCCTCCTCCTCCTCATCCAGGGCAACATAGACATGAGCGGCTGCCACCACGGCGGCCAACATCGCTGGATGATCTAAAAACATGACGGCCTGGTGGGGGGGAGGGGAACGACGACATGTCATCATTGCCCATATCCCCTCCTCCCCCCAGCCAGGTGGCATGGACCGCATGGGTCCAACTGTTGGAGGCTGGCACCTGGCCAGGTGGACCAACTCACTTGCCCTCCCATCCCCCTCCTCGGCACGGACCCCCCCCCCAACCTCCACCCCGGCACGGACCCCCGCCCCAACCTCCACCCCGGCACGGACCCCCCCCCAACCTCCAACCCGGCACGGACCCCCCCCCAACCTCCACCCCGGCACGGACCCCCCCCCAACCTCCACCCCAGCACGGAACCCCCCCAACCTCCACCCCGGCACGGACCCCCCCCCCAACCTCCACCCCGGCACGGACCCCCCCCCCAACCTCCAACCCGGCACGGACCCCCCCCCTCAACATCCACCCCAGGACGGACCCCCCCCAACCTCCACCCCGGCACGGACCCCACCGCCAACCTCCACCCCGGCACGGACCCCCCCCCCCCCAACCTCCACCCCGGCACGGACCTCCCCCCCAACCTCCACCCCGGCACGGAACCCCCCCAACATCCACCCCGGCACGGACCCCCCCCCCAACCTCCACTCTGGCACGGACCACCCCCCCCAACCTCCACCCCGGCACGGACCCCCCCCAACCTCCACCCCGGCACGGACCCCCCCCCAACCTCCACTCCGGCACGGACCCCTCCCAACCTCCACCCCGGCACGGACCCCCCCAACCTCCACCCCAGCACGGACCCCCCCCAAACCTCCACCCCAGCATGGACCCCACCTCCCCAACCTCCACCCCGGCACGGACCCCCGCCCCAACCTCCACCCCGGCACGGACCCCCCCCCAACCTCCACCACGGCACGGACCCCCCCCCCAACCTCCACCCCGGCACGGACCCCCCCCCAACCTCCACCCCGGCACGGACCCCCCCCAACCTCCACCCCGGCACGGACACCCACCCAACCTCCACCCCGGCACGGACCCCCCCCAACCTCCACCCCGGCACGGACCCCCCCCCCCAACCTCCACCCCAGCACGGACCCCCCCCCCAACCTCCACCCCGGCACGGACCTCCCCCAACCTCCACCCCGGCACGGACCCCCCCCCCAACCTCCACCACGGCACGGACCCCCCCCCCCAACCTCCACCCCGGCACGGACCCCCCCCCAACCTCCACCCCGGCACGGACCACCCCCCCCCAACCTCCACCCCGGCACGGACCCCCCCAACCTCCACCACGGCACGGACCACCCCCAACCTCCACCCCGGCACGGACCCCCCCCAACCTCCACCCCGGCACGGAGCCCCCCAACCTCCACCCCGGCACGGACCCCCCCCCAACCTCCACCCCGGCACGGACCCCCCCCCCAACCTCCACCCCGGCACGGACCCCCCCCCCACCTCCACCCCGGCACGGACCCCCCCCAACCTCCACCACGGCACGGACCCCCCCCCCAACCTCCACCCCGGCACGGACCCCCCCCCAACCTCCACCCCGGCACGGACCCCCCCCCCAACCTCCACCCCGGCACGGACACCCCCCCCAACCTCCACCCCTGCACGGACCCCCCCCAACCTCCACCCCGGCACGGACCCCCCCCCAACCTCCACCCCAGCACGGACCCCCCCCCAACCTCCACCCCGGCACGGACCCCCCCCAACCTCCGGCACGGACCCACCCCCAACCTCCACCCCGGCCCGGCCCCCCCCCCAACCTCCACTCCGGCACGGACCCCCCCCCCAACCTCCACCCCGGCACGGACCCCCCCCCAACCTCCACCCCGGCACGGACCCCCCCCCAACCTCCACCCCGGCACGGACCCCCCCCCAACCTCCACCCTGGCACGGACCCCCCATCCACCTCCCCGGCACGGACCCCTCCCGGCACTCCCCCGGAGCCCAGCGTACTCTAACCACACCCCCCGCCCCCCCCCCCCCCCCCCCCCCGCCGCACACACACACACACAACCCGAGACACACCTCTCCTCACGCATTCAGACTGCGGCCACGCCATTGCCTGCCCAGAGCCAACCCCCCAGGCCGTCACTCACCTCCACGCTGGTCGGCGTGAGCCTGGAGCACCGGGTCACGCCGATGAAAAGGAGGTTTAATTTACGTCGACGTGAACGGTCATCACGTCGACGGGCCTTCGGCCCATCCGGAAGGGAGAATATCGGCAGGCCGAAAATCGGCTGCCTTGCGCAGACCCGTGACATTCTCCGCGGCAGCGGCGACATTAACGCCCCGCCGACTTTTCTCCCTTCGGAGACTTCGGCAACCGGCGGGGGCGGGATTCACGGCGGCCAACGGCCATTCTCCGACCCTCTGGGGGGTCGGAGAATGACGCCCATGTTACATGAATGTTGGTGTTATGAGTGAGTCCTGTAGGCAGGCCTCACCTTTGTTGCCTCAACCTATTGCATCCAAACATATTTTTCTTTTAATTGCGTTGCTTTTGTGAATATTATTCTGCAAAATGAGTTTTGCATCATTCTACACATGTTGGAATTGTTTTGCAAGGAGGTTCGGAGCGTTATTGCAGGCCTGTTCATTAAGGAGTGAACAAATGGGATTGTGTCTGTTTAACTTGAGAAAGCAAGAGTTGAGTACAGACCACCATCAGGGCTGAAAACAAGGACAAGTGATGAGGCAGATCAGGAAATCAAAATCGGGTAACAGCAAACTTGGCTTTTAAGAACCTGAAAGGGAAAACCTATGTCCTGCAGTTTTGAAGTCCTGGGGAAAAAATAATTGACATGTGAGAATGCAGGATCAGTCTTTATTTCAATCAGGGTGATGTATTTCAATTGCAGGGTGGATGTATATCGAGCAGGTGATCAAGTAGGCTGACATTTTTGAAAACTAGACGAAGAAAAAAAGAAAATTCAGAAGGACACTGACCATGGTAACTTTGATTAAGCTTAAAATAGAAGAAAGGTTGAGGTGGACAGTTGCTAAAAGTGAGAAACAGAGAGATGAAGCGCGAAGCATGATGATGCATGCTACCCACTGCTCGAGAGATGACAGATCATGTGGTTTCTTTCGATGGAACAATTAATTTGACCTGAGTGCTTGCAAGGGTGAATGCAGGAACCTTTCCAGAGAAAGCTCGTGGTGCTCAGTACATTCCCGTTCATAAGGGTTGTTGATCGCATACTTTAAACATAACTTAAGGAGGTATAGAAGGAGGTAATTGTAAGTATGATGGCTATTTGGTACATGGAATTTATAAAAGGCTGAGCTGTTAAAGTTATTAATCTGCCTGTATTGTAAGCACGTACATGAAACATTGCACTCGGCATGAACATTAGTTGTCTCTGTAACAAGAATTAGGTTTTAATCCCCTTGTTCCAACATAGTTTTGCATTCCATAATCCAATCAGTGCACATAAGGGGCTGGTTTAGCACAGGGCTAAATAGCTGGCTTCTAAAGCAGACCAAGGTAGGCCAGCAGCACAGTTCAATTCCCGTATCAGCCTCCCTGAACAGGCGCCGGAATGCTTTTCACAGTAACTTCATTTGAAGTATACTTGTGACAATAAATGATTTTCATTTTCATTTTTCATGAGGAGTTAAGTATCAGCAACTCTCACAGAAACTTCGTACTAAGCTATGTTGATACAAATATTGTGATGAATACTATACAGGCAGGAGGTCTGGAGATGGAACCACATTATAGAATTCTATCACAAAAATACTACCAGAAGAATTTCCTTGAGAGTTCTCCCCATCAGCTGCAATAACTCTGGCGGTGGAATGCAAAACGTTCTGGATACGCTGGGGCTGAATGTGCTCTACATCGTTTGGGTAAATCAGAGACAGAGAGTGACTCGGTAGATTGTTTTAAATGTGGCTGATTAATGTAGAAGAACATTGGTTGTGGTTTAAAATAATCTCCTGATTCACCATGAGCTTATTTCAGGCTGCTGAAATAGATCAATTTCACCACCACAATGTAAATTGTGTCTTCAATGACCTTTTGTGCAACCCCTGAGGTAAGTGAGTGCTCAGGTGAGGTGTTCGTTCATACGTCAGCTTCTTTAGAGCTGAACTGACAAGTGCACAATGACACACTGACACCTGGAATAGTAAAAGGGCAAAGAGATGTATCAACTAAAGAGCCAGGTCCTATCAGTCTTATTGAGCAACTGATTAAAGCTCCAGTGTCTTGCTCTGCACTGCCTCACTCTCTTCTTGCCTCCATCAACATTGTTTATGGGTATATCATAGAAATGGGAAATCTGAGAGCTACATTCTCTGTGTTTGTCAGTCATGACGCCAGCCTCTTTAGTTTCCTCAGGATTTGCACCCGTATGCAATTTTCCACACAGCAAAGGGAAAGGTCCCATTCATAAATGGTTCCGCTCCTGAGAAATCCTCAACACTATGAGGATCAGTATCTTATTGGGCATGTAGGTACCCCCTCCCATTGGCCGATTTCTGAATAAGATTATGGACACAATTCTCCGGAAAGATTTCCAAGTGTGGTAGCGAGCGGAAATGCCACAAACTTCCCGGTGCTCGGCCCTGTAAGGCCAGCAATGCTGTTCAGAATTAATTGGTCCACTCAACAAGACCTTACCACTGTGAACCACAAATGCACATATGTAGCTAATAATGCCCACTCTGTGTCTCCCAGGGGAAGCTCTCTCCCAATGGTCAGGAGAGGGCCCAGATTGGCGGCGTGGTGCCAGGCATACGAATCCTCACCACCGTTGAGGAATGGGCCCTGGAGGTGGCAGGGGTGGCTGAAGATAGAGTGGTCACCAATGCGGGGGTTGGTGGAAGCGGCAGAGGTGAGGATCCACAGGGCCCGACCCTGAGGACCTGTAAAACATGAATTGTTATTGCCATACTGACTTACCCATCCCTCCCAATGACCACTTGTCCATTCTCCGGCATTTCCTCCAGCCGACGGCATCAAACCATCCTGGGCGGCCCCCTCTGCAGCCTCCCAGGTGACCACCTCAGAGGGAGCTCCGAGGAAGCATCACAGCTGTCATCCTCCACCAGCGCAGATACACGGACCACAGTGGGGCACAACCTGGTGAGCACCTCACAGCTGCTGATGCACATAAGATGGAAGAAGGAAGCCCCCAGGCAAGACAGTAGTCGGAGGTCTGCTGACTCTCAGAACCCAGCTAGGTCCCAGTCAGATGCTGAGCCTCTGGTACAGGGTTACCCGCAGCTGATGGAGACGTTAAAGCGTGGTCAGGACATTCAGAGGGAAATGTCAGCGACACTCCAGCAGGTCCACAGCCAATTGGAGGAGTCGCAGAGGTGCAGGAGATGTTGCCGGCAATGCGTGGCACCGAGGCCAACGCTGGGTGGCGACTGCAGTGGAGAGCCTGGTGCACGACTTCGGAACCATTAGTGAAGGTGTCCAAGTTGTCGTGCAGTTGGTGTCGGCTGTGGTTAAGGGTCTCAGCAGAATGTCAAACTCGCTGCGGGATATTATATAGCAGCCGGTTGACCTTGATGAGGTGCTGCAGGACATGTCCCACCCTCAGATGGGAATGGCCGAGTCATTGTGGAGCTTGTCCCAGTCGCATGTGGGCATTGACAATTGCTGCAGAGCATGGCCCAGTCACTGAGGAGCATCGCCATGGGGGCCGACACCATAGTGCAGACATCGGGGAACCGCCAGGACTGGCAGAGCCAGATGATGCAAGGGCAGCCGGGGCTTGAACCAGTTGCACCTCCGTCCCACGATGAACCACAGGGTCTTATGGCAACGACCGGGAGGCGGGAGTGCTGGGTGCCAACCCGGACCCGTCCCATGGAGTGGCGACGGTGGACACCAGCACCCCTGAGTTCCACCCCTCTGATGAGGCCATGTCTCGTAGTCAGCACATGGGACAGGATGGCATGGCAGTGCGTGTGCTGTCGAGAGGCGCACCAGTGTCCTCCGGCCTCAGAGCCACCAGAGGACACACGCCAGGGGCATCAAAGAGGTTAGCAGTTGGCTGCCTCCACCTCAGATGCGCATCCTGGGGACGTAGATGTAGCGGTGGAGCTAGAAAGGCCAAGCACACTGAGGATCACTGAGGGGGAGGAGTGAGAGGGTTAGAGGGTAGGTAGGGGGTGTGTGGGGGGGGTTAAGGAGGTGGTGGGGAGAGTGATGCGGCACCATCAGGAGCGTGGGGAATTGTATGACACCTGTGACACATTAAAAACACTTGAGCACAACCAGTGTGATGCCTCTGTCACTTTCTTCCACAATGAGGGCTGACCTCCAAACCTTTGGCCCATCTCTCCGGTTTCCCCCCTTCCCGGGCATACTGCGTGCAGGTGATAGGTGTGAGCGAGCACTCCGCAGACTAGCAGGAGTCAGACTATGGCATAGATTGAGGAGCACTGGTTCACAGCTCTCTGCGGAATATCATCAACTCCCTGCCATCGATAGTGACTCACTGACAGTGCTGACACAGTCCCAGTACCCTGGGGTGATGTAACACATACCCTGGGAGGGTGGGAAATGGGAGTGGTGAGTGGGTAAGTTATCGATGACGGTCACGGCCACATCCTATGTGAAGCAGGCATGAATGAGGGCCTCCCTAGCCCTCAGGGCTTGCCAGAATCTCACTGCTTCCTCTTGCCCTGCAGCCTCCGGCTGGTCCTCCAGTTCCTCTCTGGAATAGTATCCAGCCCCTGCTGGTCCGGCGCCTCATCATCATCCTCTTCCTCCTCCTCCTCCTCAGAAGTTACCGGATATTCCTCATCCCCTACATCCAGCTCGTCCTCCAGCCCCTTCTGGACCAGCGCCGCCTCATCATCCTCATCCTCCTTGGAAGTAGCCAAATGGGTGGGGGGTAGGTAAGGTATCGATGACGGATGAAGCCATGTCCTATGTGAAGTGGCCATATGTTCCTCATCCCCGCCATCCAGCTCGTCGTCCCGCTGCTATGCGAAGTTGTGGAGGACACAGCAGACCACCACAAAGCGGGTGACCATCTGGGGAGTCTTCTGCAGGGCACCACTGCAGCTGTCGAGGCATTGGAACCCCATTTTGAGCAGACCAGTGCACCATTGAATAACAGCCTGAGTTGCCACATGATCCTCGTTGTACCGGGTCTCTGCTTCGGTCTCCGGCCTCCATACTAGCATCATTAACCTCATCTACCTATCCTTCCTACCCCTCTGACCCTTTCACTCCTCCCCCGGTGCCCTCAATGATCCCCCAAGAGCCAGCTGCCCATCCTGGGTTGGTCCTCGAAGAGGCCAGGGATGTCTGAATGCCCCAGGATATAACTGTCATGGACACTCCCTGGGAAGTGTGCACACACGTGCATGATCTTCATGTGGTGGTCACGCACGAGGTGTATGTTCAGGGAGTGGAACCCCTTTCGGTTAATGCAGGGCACTCCCAGATGGCCCGGTGAGTGCAAGGCGACATGCGTGCAGTCCATCAGCCCCTGGACCTGGGGTACCTCGACAATGATGGAGAATCCTGCTGCCCGGACATCCTGTTGGGCTTGGTCCATGTCAAAGTTTATACAGTTTTCCGCCTGGGCTAACAAGGCATCCGTTACCTGTCGGATGCACCTGTGGGCTGTGGCCTGCGAGATGCCACACAGGTCCCAGCTCGAGCCCTGGAAGGATCCCGAGGTGCAAAGGTTCAGGGTTGCAGTGACCTTGACAGCCACAGGGGGTGGGCGTCCTCCTCCGCCATATGGTGCCAAGTCTGCGAAGAACATTGCACAGGTGCTGCACCATCTCCTTGTTGAGGTGGAGCCTCGTGATGCACGCGCTATCCCTCATCTGCTCAAAGAAGCAGTGATGCCTGTACACCATGGGCCGTCGTGGGCCTCCCCTCGAGGTCCCTCCCTGGCCTGACAGACGCCCGGGTCCTCAGGGTGTGGTGTGGGGTCTGGCACATGGGGTCAGCACCTCGAACGTCTGCCTACGCTGCTACTGCCGCCGTCTCCAGCACCTGGCCACTCGGCCTAGCAGCAGCACCAGTAGAACAAATTTGGCGGGGTCCAAAGTACCACATATAGCGTTCAATATTTGTAAGGCATTAGGAGAGGGTGTCAGACTGACAAACAGCAGTGGTTCCTACCCAGAACCCTTCATTCCCCCATTGATCCCTCCTCCCTCCCACTCCCCCACACCCGGAACACCCTTCCCACGCACACCTGGCCACAGCGGGCCCCCTCACCAGACCCCAGCCCGGTACCCCAGACACCCGCTCATAACGTCACTTGGACTGGCCGCTGGTCCCGTCTCCATTGCACTCACACACCCTCCGGTCATGGACATGCCCCCAGAGTTGTGTCCTATCCCCTGGGCGTTTGGAAGTTGGCTGCTGCGTGTGTGGTGTTGCCTCCGCAGTATTTAGGCACAGTGCACAGGCATTGCAGTCTGTTTGGGATGCAACACAATGATTCCCACATACTACATGGCTCGCCTACTCACAGAAGTCTATTTGTGTGAAGTGCTCACTTAACCATGCTTGGCAATTCCCACAAGCAATAGCATTTGGCCGCATGGCCAGTGGACTCGACAGTCGGTGGGGGTTATGGTTGGTCGGTGGGGTAGCAGGCAGGTGCAAAGGTTGCCCCCGGATCAGGTACACACGATCCAGGGGTTGACATGGTGGTGCCTCGAGTGGTTGCCCCTCCCAGTGTCTCTCCCCCACCCTCCCATGGCGGACCACTCCTGCGGAGGCTCACACCCATACCAGCTGGGGTCCCCACCCCAAGGCGATGGTCCCCCTCCCCCCACCGAGCACTGGGACAGCATGCCCAGCGCCCCCGGGCTCTTTGCCTGTGAGCAAAGATGGATACTCATCTCCTCGACTCCCCACACAAGTCCTTCCACCAGATTCACGTTTTTCAAAAGGAGTACTAAACGGCGCCAGCGTGACAACTTGCTGGGGAGGCCGATGAATGACGGAAGGTCATTGGACATGGGGTGGCTCCCATTAGTTGTATGGAAATAGGGCTTAATTGATGATAATTGGTTTCTCTCCAAGCTACGGCGAGATCTTGATTTTGCCGATGGGAGCAGGCCGGTTGCATCGCAAACTGTTTCGCACCTGGTGCGGTTCTCGTTTTTGGCCACTCCCGCTATTCACAGGCCTCATTTTGCTCGAGCGAGAGCGCAATGAGGCCAGAGAATCGCGCCCAATGTTTGACACAAAAACATGAGTAACATCCCTGATCCTTCCTTAGTTTTTTTTCAAGTTCTAGAGCAGTAGATATTATTCCCTGCCCGAATACATATGTGCATCGTAATTACATTTTTAATACATAACATGTGCATTGCCATGAACATTCAACAAACATTTTTAAAGAATGTATGGACTATTCTAAAAATCTAGAAATGTTTCAGTTAAAAATGTGGGCTTTGTTGGCTGGGCCAGTATTTGTTGCCCATCCTTAATTGCCCTTGAGGAGGTGGTGGTGAGCTGCCTTCTTGAGCCGCTGCAGTCCATGTGGTGTAGGTACACCCACAGTGCTGGTCGGGATGAAGTTCCAGGAATAGGCGTTTTTAAATAGGCGTGCCTGCATGACCACTCGCTGGGGAGCCGTTTAGAAGGCGAGAAGCCATTAGATAGTGGTCCATCCCATTAACGATATGGAGATTGATCTCAATTGGTGTTAATTGGCACCTTGCCACATCTAGATGGGAATTCGCCAACTGAAGCAGGCAGGTTAGATCAGAAACCGTGCGACTCCCGGCACGGATCCCGATTTTGACCTCGCCCACGGTCTAATCGACTTGCACAGATCCGCGTTAGAACACTGCCTTTATCTGTAGTTTTACATAGTAAAGCTCATAATGCACTGAGTCTTAAGTCCTCATTCAGTACATATCTGTGGGCTCAAAACTGTTAATTCCTACTTGTGGCTAACTTTGGTTCTACAGACTAACAATTTGTGATTGGAATGTAATAAGTTTGTAATGATTGTGCAGCAATTATGCAGTACAGATTTCACAACAATGGGTTATTGGGTGGATAAAGACAATTTTACGGTCACTGAACATGACAAAATAAACTCAAGGCAGAAGGTAACGGTGATCCTAATGATTTAGTGTTACAGTCTAACATAGAGTTCAACCAATGTTTATTAACATTATGGAGGTTGCTTTTGATTAACTAGATGACAGTTCTGCCTTGGTTATATTTCGAACTTACGAACTAGGAGTGGGGGTAGGCCACTCAGCCCATCGACCCTGCTCTGCCATTCGATAAATCATGCCTGATCTGATTGGAGCATTAACTTCACATTCATCCCTACCCCTGAAAACCTTTCAACCCCTTGCTTATCAAGAATCTATATAGCAAGGTGCGGCACGGTGATGCAGTGGTTATCACTGCTATCTCACAGCGCTGAGGATCCGGGTTCAATTCTGGCCCCGGGTCACTGTCTGTGTGGAGTTTGCACATTCTCCTCGTGTCTGCGTAGGTCTCACCCCCGCAACCCAAAGTGGTGCAGGATAGGTGGATTGACCATGTCAAATTGCCCCGTAATTGGAACATTAAAAAAGAATCTATATAGCCCTGACTTGAAAATGTTCAAAGGTCAGTATTTTAAGGTCCCTCCTGCCTGGCGAGATATTACAGCCCCACTGAACTGGAGATTTGAAAGGCTTGCCCCAGTCACTGAGGGACAGATATGCCATCACGGGTTGTAAGATTGTGGCCAAAGACTCTGCTTCCCTACTGCCTTTTGATGAAGGGAGTTCTAAAGACTCACAACCCTCTGAAAGAAAAGAAATTCTTCTCATTTCAGTCGTAAATGAGCGATCCCTTATTAATTTTTTAAAAAAATAATTTTTATTAAAGGTTTTCATAAAATATCAATAACAAAATGAGAAAGAAAAAAGAACCCAACAGGGTTAAGTACAAAACACAATCTAAAAAAGCAACCCCCCAAACCCCTCCCCCCGTACCTAAATAATAAATTAACATTAACACCCCGACTTAAGACAACAGGTGTATACACGCCCTCAGACCCTTCCAGTGTAAATAACATAAACCAAAATAAAGTAAACCCCACCCCCCCCCGCCGAGCTGCTGCTGCCGTTGACCAATGTCTATCATTCTGCCAGAAAGAACGGTTGCCACCGCCTAAAGAACCCTTGTACCGACTGTGGTAGTATGCATTAGGGGTCATGTGGGACTGTGAAGCCGTGATGTCATTGGCTGACAGATCCCGGGTCCTGGTTGGCTGTTGACCTCTAGCTCCGCCCTGAAGGCGGAGTATAAGAACCAGGAGTTCTCCCCCGCAGGCCAGTCTGCTACTGAACTGCGGGGAACAAGTCACGCTTAATAAAGCCTCATCGACTTCATCTCTATTCGTCTCTCGTGAGTCTTTGTGCGCTACACCGACCCTCTCAAGGCGAATTTCACCCTCTCCAATTTAATGAACCCTGCCATATCACTGATCCAGGATTCCACGCTTGGGGGCCTCGTATCTTTCCACTGAAGGAGAATCCTTCGCCGGGCTACCAGCGACGCAAAGGCCAGAATTCCGGCCTCTTTCGCCTCCTGCACTCCCGGCTCCTCTGCCACCCCAAATAATGCGAGCCCCCAGCCCGGTTTGACCCTGGATCCTACCACCCTCGACACCGTTTTTTTTGATTGACTGCACCCTACCCGCCAGGGACAGCGGCAACGCGTCCCACCTCTTGAACTCCTCCTCCATTTGCTCCACCAGCCTTGGAAAGTTAAGCCTATGCAGGGCCCCCAGCTCCTGGCCACCTCTACCCCCAAATATCTGAAGCTCCTCTCCGCCCTTTTTAGTGGGAGCTCGCCAATTCCCCTCTCCTGGTCCCCTAGCTGAACTACGAACAGCTCGCTCTTCCCCATATTGAGCTTGTACCCCGAAAAGTCCCCGCATTCCCTAAGGATCCTCATTACCTCTGGCATTCCTCCCACCGGGTCCGCCACATACAGCAGCAGGTCGTCCGCATAAAGCGACACCCTCTGCTCCTCCCCGCACCAACCCCCTCCAGTTCCTCGACTCTCTCAGTGCCATAGCCAGGGGTTCAATCGCCAGTGCGAAGAGCAGGGGGGACAGGGGACACCCCTGTCTTGTCCCTCGGTGCAACCGAAAGTACTCGGAACTCCTCCTATTTGTGGCCACACTCGCCATCGGGACCTCATTCAACAGCCTAACCCACCTGACAAACCCCTCCCCAAACCCGAACCTCTTCAGCACCTCCCACACGTACCCCACTCTACCCTATCGAAGGCTTTCTCAGCGTCCATCGCCACCACTATCTCCGCCTCCCCCTCCCTCGCCGGCATCATGATAACTTTCAAAAGCCTCCGCACATTCACGTTCAACTGTCTCCCCTTCACAAACCCCGTCTGGTCTTCATGGATGATCTGCGGCACACAATCCTCAATCCTCGTGGCTAAGACCTTCGCCAGCACCTTGGCATCTACATTTAGCAAGTAAATCGGTCTGTAAGACCCTAATTGCAGGGGATCCTTGTCCCGCTTCAGGATCAAGGAGATCAGTGCCCGGGACATCATCGGGGGTAAAGCCCCCCACTCCCTTGCCTCATTGAAGGTCCTAACTAACAGCGGGCCCAACAGGTCCATATATTTTTTATAGAACTCGACCGGGAAACCATCTGGCCCCGGTGCCTTCCCCGCCTGCATGCTTCCTATCCCTTTGATCAGCTCCTCCAGCCCAATCGGTGCCCCCAGTCCCGCCACCAGTCCCTCTTCCACCTTTGGAAACCTCAATTGGTCCAGGAAACGGCCCATCCCTCCCTCCTCCCGAGGGGACTCGGATCGGTACAATTCCTCGTAGAAGTCCCTGAAGACCCCATTGATGCCAACCCCACTCCGCACCACGCTCCCTCCCCTGTCCTTAACTCCCCCGATCTCCCTAGCTGCGTCCAGCCTCCGAAGCTGTTGCACCAGCATCCGGCTTGCCTTTTCCCCATACTCGTAGACCGCCCCCTGGGCCTTCCTCCACTGCACCTCCGCTTTCCTGGTGGTCACTAGGTCGAATTCGGACTGGAGGCTGCGCCTCTTCCTCAACAATCCTTTCTCAGGTTCTTCCGCATACCTCCTGTCTACCCTCACCATCTCCCCCACCAGCCTCTCCCTCTCTCCCCGCTCCCTCCGCTCCTTGTGGGCCCTGATGGAGATCAGCTCTCCCCTCACCACCGCCTTCAGTGCCTCCCATACCATCCCCACTCGGACCTTCCCGTTGTCGTTGGTCTCCAAGTACCTCTCTATACTTCCTCAGACCCGCTCGCTCACCTCCTCGTCCGCCAACAGCCCCACCTCCAAGCGCCACAGCGGGCGCTGGTCACTCTCCTCCCCCATCTCCAAGTCCACCCAATGCGGGGCGTGGTCCGAAATGGCTATTGCCGAATACTCGGTATCCTCTACCCTCGCTATCAGCGCCCTACTCAAAATGAAAAAGTCGATTCGAGAATAAGCCTTCTGGACATGTGAGAAGAATGAAAATTCCCTAGCCCCAGGCCTTGAAAATCTCCAAGGGTCCACCCCTCCCATTTGGTCCATAAACCCCCTCAGCACTCTAGCCGCTGCCGGCTTCCTACCCGTCCTAGACCTGGAGCGATCCAGTGCCAGATCCAGCACCGTGTTAAAGTCTCCCCCCATTTTCAGGCCCTCCACTTCCAAGTCTGGGATCCGATCCAACATACGCCGCATAAAACCCACATCGTCCCAGTTCGGAGCATACACATTGACCAGTACCACCCTCTCTCCCTGCAACTTACCACTTACCATTATGTACCTACCGGCATTATCTGCCACAATGCTCGATGCCTCGAATAACACCTTCTTTCCCACCAACATCACCACCCCTCGATTTTTGGCATCTAGCCCCGAGTGAAACACTTGACCTACCCACCCTTTCCTCAATCTTACCTGGTCTGCCACCTTCAGGTGTGTCGCCTGGAGCATAACGACATCCGCCTTGAGCCCCTTCAGGTGCGCGAACACGCGGGCCCGCTTAACCGGCCTATTCAGTCCCCTTACATTCCAGGTTATCAGCAGGATCAGGGGGCTACCCGCCCCCCTCCCCCGCCAACTAGCCATGACCCCTCCTCAGCCAGCCACGCGCCCGCACCCCACACCCGGCCCGTTCCCCACAGCGGCATACCCCCGTCTCGACCCACCCCATTCGCTCCAGCTCCTCCTTGATCTGAGCAGCAGCAACTCGATCCCCGCCCACCACCCCCCTCCCCCCTCACCCCCGGCTAGGACCCATCCTAGCTGGTTTACACCCCCCATTGCACTTCCGCAAGTCAGCTGACTCCTGCTGACCCCGGCCACTCCCGCCTCCCCTTCAACTCCTCCCATTGTGTGGCACACCCTCCTCTCCCGCTCCCCATTCACAGGCTCTCCCCCTCCATTCTAAGCGCAGGAAACAATCCTCGCTTCCCCGCCCCGGTCCCGCCCCCCCCAGTCTTCGGCGCGGGAAAAAAATCCCGCGCTCTCCACCTACCAGGCCCTGCCACCAACCAAAACAGTGCCCAACCCGCCCCATCCACCCTCCCCAACCCGAAAAAGAAAAACACAGAGAAAAAGAAACCCAAAACAATGCAAAGGCCCCCCCCCCGAACCAAAAATAGGCATAACATATCCACCGCAGTCCCCAATCGCCCATCCCGACCCTCAGTCTGTGTCCTGCTTCTCAGCCTGAACAAAGGCCCACGCCTCCTCCGGAGACTCAAAATAATGGTGCCGGTCGTTGTAGGTAACCCACAGTCGCGCCGGCTGCAACATGCCAAACTTCACCCCCCTCCAGCACCGCCTTCGCTCGATTGTACCCGGCCCTCCTCTTCGCCACCTCGGCACTCCAGTCCTGATATATCCAAACCTCCGCGTTCTCCCACCTGCTGCTCCTCTCCTTCTTGGCCCACCTGAGCACACACTCCCGATCGACAAACCGATGGAACCGCACCAGCACCGCCCGCGGAGGCTCGTTAGCCTTGGGCCTCCTCGCCAACACTCTATGGGCCCCTTCCAGCTCCAGGGGCCCCTGGAAGGACCCCGCTCCCATCAGCGAGTCTAACATGGTGACCACATAGACCCCCATGTCCGGCCCCTCCAGCCCCTCCGGGAGGCCCAGAATCCGCAGATTCTTCCGCCTCGACCGATTCTCCATCTCCTCGAACCGCTCCTGCCATTTCTTGTGGAGCGCCTCGTACGCCTCCACCTTTACCGCCAGGACTAAGATCTCGTCCTCATTGTCAGAGATCTTTTGTTGAGCCTTTCGGATCGCCACCCCCTGGGCCGTCTGTGTCTCCAGCAGCTTATCAATAGAAACCTTCATCGGCTCGAGCAGGTCCTTTCTAATCTCTCTGAGGCAGCGCTGGATACCCTCCTGTTGCTCCTCCGCCCACTGCCTCCACGCTGCCTGGTCTCCACCCGCCGCCATTTTGACCTTCTTCCCTCCCTTCCTCTGGTCCACCCCCACCTTTTTTGTCACCCCACTCCTAGTTAAAGCCATATACTGACGGGGAGCTATTATTAACTCCTTCCCACACCGGGAAACGTCGAAAAAGTGCCCTTGGGGGCCCTGAAAAGAGCCCAAAAGTCCGTTTTTGCGGGAGCCGCCGAATGTGCAACTTAGCTCCGCATAGCCGCAACCGGAAGTCTCGAGAGGGAATCCTTTTGGCAGTGTTCGCTTCACCAATCTGCCCCAAAATGTCTGTGGAAACTCCTGAAAAAGGTCTACGTGTCCATTCCAGACGGGAGCTGCCGAATGCGTGACCTACTCCTCCATGGCCGCCACCGGAAGCCACGTCCCCGCTTCTTCAGTGGCCTTGCTGAGATCTTTTCACAGTTGTTCCCTCTGCTGTTAGAATTCACCTTTGATAAAGGTCCTCAGGTCAGTTTGCAGCTTTAAGCTTGCCCTTCCCCCGCCTGCATGCTGGAAGAGGCCCCGTTTATCCTGTTGCAGCCAAATCTTTTACTGTTTCTGCCAGGTCTGGTAGCCAAAAGACACAACACTCCTGGGGGACACTGTCAGGGGAATGTTGCAGTCTTCTTGCCACACAGGGAAATGTCAAACAAATGCCGTGGGGGCCCTGTAAAAGAGCCCAAAAGTCCGTTCCAAGCGGGAGCTACCGAATATGCGACCTAGCTCTGCATAGCCGCACCCGGAAGTCCCGATCCCTTATTTTTAAGCAGCCCTTAGCCCTGGATTCACCCACAAGAGGAAACTTCCTCTCCACATCCACCCTGTCAAGACCCCTCAGGATCTTAAAGGTTTCTATCAAGTCGTCTCTTCCACCTCTAAACTCCAGCAGATACAAGTCCAGCCTGTCCAACCTTTCCTCAGAGGACAACACACCCATTCCCAGTATTAGTCTGGTAAACCCACTCTGAACTGCTTCTGACACATTTACATGTCTCCTTAAATAAAGTGACCAAGCTATACACAATACTCCAAATGTGGTCTCATCAATGCCTGTACAACTGAACCATAACATCCTTATTTTTATATTCCATTCCCCTCACCATAAATGATAACATTTTTGTGATTCATGCACTAGGACACTCAGATCCCTTTGAATCTCAAAACCCTGCAACCTCACAATTTAGATAATACGCTTCTTTTTTATTCTACTTGCCAAAATGTACAATTTCACATTTTCCCACATTAAATTCCATTTGCAACATCTTTGCCTATTAGTTTAACCTAGCTTCATCCCATTGTAGCTTTCTTATCTCCTCTTCACAACTTACTTTCCTACCTTTCTGAAATGAAAATCACTTATTGTCACAAGTAGGCTTCAAATGAAGTTACTATGAAAAGCCCCTAGTCACCACATTCCGGCGCCTGCTCGGGGAGGCTGTTACGGGAATTGAACCGTGCTGCTGGCCTGCCTTGGGCTGCTTTCAAAGCCAGAAATTTAGCCCTGTGCTAAACAGCCCCAGTCTTTGTCTCATCAGCAAATTTAGCAACCAGGGCCTGAATTCTCCGTTTTTGGGACAAAGTCCCCACGCCATTGGGAAAACTGGTGTCAAAAGGCCACAGATTCCCCATTTTGCTGGGGGCTAGCAGGGAGCCTGCAGCGGCTGCGCTGTGCTCCATGGCGGACTCAGCCCATGGACCGGCAAAGTAGTGCCTCGCATCGGCCGTTTGCGCGCCCCAGCCGCCCGTCCACATTACTCCTAGCCCCGAAAGAAGCACCCCCTGCCCTCTGATCAGCCCTCCCACGACTGCGGCGGCCCCGGATTGACTCCGCAGCCACCTCGTGAGGTTCCCATATGGCTGGGACCATGAGAGACCCAGGCCATTGGGAATTCGGCCGGTCAGCAATGGAGCATCACAGGGCGGGCCTCAGGCAATGGCCTGAGGCGGTGGATACTCGGCGCGGCGTACTCCACAAGTACGACAATTTTCAGGGGCGGAAAAACCGTGCCGCTCCCGATTTCGGCGCCAAAACGGATTCTCCGCTCTGTCTTTGGTCCCTTCATCCAAGCCATTTATATAAATTGTAAAAAGTTGACGCCCAAGCATTGATCCCTGTGGCAACCCACTCGTTACATCCTGCCAACAAAAAAAGAGCAATATATGCCCACTCTCTATTTACTGTTAGCTAGACAATCTTCTATTCATGCTAATATGCTATTCCTACAAAATTAGCTTTTATTTTCTGCAATAGCCTTTGATGTGGTTCCTGATCAAATTAAATCAATTTGAGTATTACTGAAAAATTAGGGATTTTTCTCAAAGGTTTTCACTTGTCAGGCCAATTTGCAAGATTACCAGATGTAAAGGGAACAGCAATTTATACTTTCTGAGAACAAAGTGCTGATTGGTTGGCAAATGGACTCTGATTGGCAGAGGCATTGCCGTGCAGAATGCACCAGTTGATGGTGACTGACAGTTAACTGCTAAGCCTTTTTTGGAATTTAAACCAGGCAGCTTAACTTGGATTGGTCCAGGTATTGCCCTGACGAATGAACCAGTGAATGGCCGCCTCTTATATTGTTTAACTGAAACAGAAGCAATGTGTATACATGTTCTTCCTGCCTTCAAAGAACAGGGTCCGATGTATTAATTTATGTAGCTTCCAGTGCCCGCATAAGCACCACACTGTGAACCCAACTGACAATCTTAAATCGGTTGTCAGTGTAATTCTTAGCGCACTGAGGATTATTTAACAAATGTTGTCCAATCGTGAAATCACATCCAGTGTTGGACACTGTGTTTTGTAAGCACAGGCTGGTTGAGTATAGTCTGTACTTTGCCCATTACAAACAGCAGATGGGACATGTTGCTTGATATGATCTGCCAGTTTTTGGGACATGCGTGTCCTTCCTTTTATATTTGGTATTCTTGAGAATTGTCCTGATGAGTGCAAGATGAAAAGCTTCAAGAAAATATGTCTCTTTTCTTAGTAATACTAAAGTTCTGTACAACCAACTGTATATTCAATTCATTTTCTGGTTATTCCCATTATTCTTCCGTTACAGTTAAGAAATTTATATTTCTGTTCTTTTTTTAAAATCTATAAATTTAGACCTGATCAGACTGGTTCACAGATTGGTGTTCAATACATTCATTATATATCTCTGCGTATGTAATTTTCACACTAATGTTAATGAATCTAAGCACAGGTACTCATGTGTGAACTGTGCTGACCTACCCTTAAATATTATAGTATTTCTAGACACCACAAACTATTGTTCAATTCAGTCAAACATCACTATACAATTTCTGTAGAGGGTGAAAATTGAATTATTTTCCCATTTTGAACACCCAGTGTCAACGTCAAAGCATTCCAATGTCACCTATTGCATGCATTGCATGCAGAGCATAAGGTTTAGCAGAAAATCTATCCCTGCTACACGAAGAGAATATTTTCATGCTCCACACCAGGCATCCATGTCGCTGAATGAGATTACCAGTTTGTGCTGAATTGGAGGTAATTTTGTACACCGAGCCAATCCATATTACTAATCCTGATCCTGATGGTCAAGGCCCCAATGGAAATGTTAATCTTCAATGTTCTTGGCATAGAGTATTTTGCCTCAGGGTATATATCAGGAAGTCAGTTGCACCCCACCCATTCTACATCCCCTCGTAGGTTTATGCACCAGTGATTTTCCATCAATTTTAATGAATAGCAAAAAAAACACAATCCCATGTCTGAATATCTGATGTGCCCTCCTGCTGTGTCAAGTTCTAACCTGCAAGTACTAAACAGAATCATTTATTCCCGGTAATTTTTACCAATTCCTCACTTGCAAATGGGGCAGTACTTCCTTCCCCCGAAGGGTAGCACATCAGTACAACCTTGGAGTGCACATTTTTCAAAATCTTTAACTTGAAGTTTTTCGAATTGACTATCATAACCCATACAAGAAAACAGAGTATGAGTTGTAACAAAGTGTGAGTCACCACTTTTATCGATGCGACCTGGCCAATAGGGTGCATTTTAAATAGTTGATCATTGTTTCTTTACACAGTTAGTCACCTCATTTCAAAATGTGAAAATTTGCACACAATAAATACCACAATGTGGCAGCCTAACCATTTTTGGTACTGTGGGCAGGTTTCAAAGCTGAAATTAAGTTAAAGGTCTACTTTTTTAGTTTTATGCTAAGACGATTTTTAATTCAGAGATGTTTCGACATGTGATATATACTTCTGATGTTCAATTGTTATACTTAGCTAAAGTAAATTATACTGAGGGCAGTGGGTTAGCCCTGCTGCCTCACGGCGCCGAGGTGCCAGGTTCGAATCCCGGCTCTGGGCCACTGTCCGTGTGGCGTTTGCACATTCTCCTCGTGTTTGCGTGGGTTTCGCCCCCACAACCCAAAGATGTGTAGTGTAGGTGGGTTGGCCACGATAAATCGCCCCTTAATTAGAAAAAATGAATTGGGCACGCTAAAGTTATAAACAAAAAAGTAAATTATACTAAAGCCAGATGGGAGTGGACCTTTCTCGAAGGTAAATAGCATTAATAAGGTTAATGTTATTTTCACCCTCGTTTTGGAGCAACATTAAGAGTGATTTGAATTCAGAACTAGGCACTGCTCCACATACTTTGTTTCTCAAAACTCCACCTCTCCCTCACCTGACTGGTTTGTTGTGCTCATTGGGCCAGATACTAATAAAATACTTTCTCTGCAATCTTATATTTTTTTTAATCTACCTGAGCTAGCAATACCATCACAGTTAGGAGTCATGGGTTTCAGGTGCCACTGGCAAGTGATGCTAGAGATTTGACTGGAAGGAAGCTGAGATGCTGTTGATTTAGCTCAGTTGGCTGGATGGCTGGTGTGTAATGCAGAGTGAAGCCAATAGCGTGGACTCAATTCCCATACTAGCTGATGTTATGCATAAAGCCCCGCCTTCTCAACCTTGCTCCTTGTCTGAGGTGTGATGATCCTGAGGTTAAATCACCACCATTCAGCTCTCCCCCTCAAAGGGGAAAGCAGCCTATGGTTTTATGGAACTATGGTGACTTTACTTATTATTTTCCTTGAAAGCATTACGAGCACAAAATAAACATATATAAAATGAATAAACAAAGACTAAAGTTTGCACTAAGAACACTGACGTCAAGTTAATCCTTTCTTTCATTGAATAGTAACAATATCTCCTTGTGTCTCTCATAAGTAGGTTTAATAGAGTTTCCATTACCCAAATAATAGGAAGTGCCTCTTTCTATGAACATGCATTAATGTAGATCGCCACTGTGCTACTGTGCCTTTGTGGTTCTTGAAAAAGGTCCCTGCTTCATAACATTTCCATAGCAAATTACTTTACCATCTTCACAGGCACTTTAGAGACACTTAGCATATAAATGTTTTTAACAAGTACTATTTAAATATATTTGAAATATGACCACTTAATGCCAAATACATCCCCTCGTAGGTTTATGCACCAGTGATTTTCCATCAATTTTAATGAATAGCAAAAAAAACACAGGGGAGTTTCCCTCATTCTTCACTCCAATCTTCTGTTTGAAACCAAAGTAGCAACCTGAAGGAAGAGAAGACAACACATTCAGGAAAGAAAATGTGAAGGAAGATAAACCCAAGATGAGTTTGAACCAAATCTTGTACAAAAACCTAGAGCAAAGTGAACAATAGCACAAATTACCCACAAAGTTAAAGGTTGCAACCTCAGAGGAACCATAAGGACAAAAGGGCGTGGGGAATTTAGAAGTTACAGTGCTGGAGTGAACCGTGGTCTTCTGAGGTTGAGGGTTAGGCACCTCGCCAGGATAATTCAAGGAATGCTCAAAATTCGATCTTACCAATGTTGTGTATACAAACATATGAATTAGGAGCAAGATTAGGCCACTCAGCCCATCAAGCCTGCTCTGCCATTCAGTAAGATCATGGCTGACCTCATTTTAATCCAACTTCACATTCCTGGCTACCCCTGACAAATCTCTGCTTATCAGAAATCGATCTACTTATGCCTCAAAGATATTCAAAAACCCTGCCTCAACTTTGCGGAAAAGAATTCCAAAGTCTCACAAACCTCTGAGAGAAAATCTTTTACCTTGTCTCTGTCTTAAATGAATGACCCTTTATTTTTAAACAGTATGGGTGGGAGTTTTTGGTTGCACACACCCCAAGACCAGAAATTCCCTCCCGAGGTCAACGGACCTTTCGATGGTCCGTCAAATTTTCCATCCCGCCCATGACGATTCCTGTAGCGGCGGGTCCCGAAGATTTACCTTGATGCCTGACGTTGAGATAATTGATTAATAAGGGGATCAAGGGTTATGGGGAGACGGCAGGAGAATGGGGATGACAAAAATATCAGCCATGATCGAATGGCGGAGCAGACTCGATGGGCCGAGTGGCCTAATTCTGCTCCTATGTCTTATAATTGATGCATGATTTTAAAAATCATTCCCCTCTGTAGTAATTTATTTCTTTTACGATTACAAACACACGCCTTTTAACAGAAATCAAACCTGTTTTGCCGCCAATGCTAGCAGCTATGGAAATGTTGGCCTTGCTCTGTTTTTCCTTAAGTCTTGGAGCTTTTAAATATACGAGTTTAGCATTAGTTAATCACTATTTTCTGATTGACCTTGTCTTCTCTTTTACTCTTTTCAACCTTAATGGTGTCTTGAACTATGGGCCTTGGCCCTTCACTTTGGTTTCATAATATAAAAAAAGCCATTAACCTTTGCGTTATATCCTATCCATACAGACTGCCTAATCCAAGCTTTTACCAGCTCTTGTCACTGGGGATACATGGAATAAGGCTTAAACACAAGCTCTTTACAGTAAAACCTAATGTACACAGAGTATAGGCATAGAGATAACCTCAAGCCTCAGAGTCCCATAGAGACAGAAATGTGGCCACAGCTGTAAAAGGAGTATCTTACAATCAGCCTGTTAAAAGGATCAGTGGCATGAAGCCACCAACCAGTCTAACCTCTCTCCTCAAAGAAACACACAAAACAGCAAGACAAAATTGAAACCATTGCTTAAATCTTTCCACAATGATCTCTGTAATGTATCAGTCAACCCAACTATGAGATTTAAATTGATAACCAATTAAAGAAACACTGTCTCCATCACTGAGAAGGAAGAATGGTTGAATGGGCCCGCATGCTGGTTGCTTTTGACTTTTGGGCAGTCGACTGGTTGGCAGTCAGCACATTTTAGCGATGAAGCGTTTTAACTACTGGAAGGCCACGGCTTCATTTAAGCGGAATCAGGGTATTTTGAGCATCAAAACAACATCCTGTTGCAGCTTCTTGGATTGAAGACAATCCAATACTGTATCGGGCAGCCCAGGCAGTCAGAGGCAGTTGGGCAGTGGCCCAGAGTTTATATTTTACCATGCCAGGTGGTGAAATTTGGATTCAATGAAAATTTGGAATTGAAAGTCTAATGATGACCACGGAAACATTGTCAATTCACATAAAAATCCATCTGGTTCACCAATGTCCTTTAGGGAAAGAAATCTGCCGTCCTTACCTGGTCTGGCCTACATGTGACTCAAGACCCACAGCAATGTGCTTGACTCTCAAATGCCCTCTGAAATGGAGAAAGGTAAGTCTTGAGGTTTCGGGGTAGGCTGTGGGGGAAGGAGAGGGCTGATGGGATGTACTCCTGACTCTCATCACCCACAAACACAATTTGAAAGTTACTTTTCAAGACCTCTTCAGCTCTTTCTCCATTATTAACAATAGTAACATTCCTGTAGAATATTTCTGAACCCCTTCTGGCGACAATAAATAAGAAGATATTGGAAATTTGTTTGTAGTGTATTGTGAGACATGTAAATTTGGTAGCTTTAGGTGTATGTCACAAGCAATAAAGATATGAGATGCCGAATAGTTAATCATTGGAATTTTGGTTGATCTATTCATAATTTATTTTTTGAAAAATTAATTTTTAATGTTTCAAATCACTTTGGCAGGATTCAAAATGTCAGGAGATCCCAGACCGTGTTATGCTCTTCGTGCTCAATGTGGGAGTTCAGGGACGCGGCCGATGCCCCTGACATCTTCACATGCGGGAAGTGTGTCCAGCTGCAGCTCCTGTTAGACCGCACGACAGCTCTGGAGCTGCGGATGGACTCACTTTGGAGCATCCATGATGCTGAGGAGGTCGTGGATAGCACGTTCAGTGAGTTGGTCACACCGCAGATTAGGATTGGTGAGGGAGACAGGGAATGGGTAATAAAAAGGCAGAGAAAGAGCAGGAAGGCAGTGCAGATGTCCCCTGCGGTCATCTCCCTCCAAAACAGGTATACCGTTTTGGATACTGTTGGGGGAGATGACTCACCAGGGGAAAGCAGTCGTAGCCAGGCTCATGGCACCGTGGCTGGCTCTGCTGCACAGAAGGGCGGGAAAAAGACTGGCAGGGCTATAGTCATAGGGGACTCAATCGTAAGGGGAGTAGACAGGCGTTTCTGTGGTCGAAAACGAGACTTCCAAATGGTATGTTGCCTCCCGGGTGCACGGGTCAGGGATGTCTCAGATCGGCTGCAGGACATACTGAAGGGGGAGGGTGAACAGCCAGTTGTCGTGGTGCATATAGGCACCAACGATATAGGTAAAAAACGGGATGAGGTCCTACAATCAGAATTTAGGGAGTTAGGAGATAAGTTAAAAAGTAGGACCTCAAAGGTAGTAATCTCAGGTTTGCTACCAGTGCAACGAGACAGTCAGAGTAGAAATTCAAGAATAGTCAGAATGAATACGTGGCTTGAGAGATGGTGCAGGTGGGAGGGGGTTCTGATTTTTGGGACATTGGAACCGGTTCTGGGGGCGGTGGGACCATTACAAATCAGACGGTCTACACCTGGGCAGGACTGGAACCAATGCCCTAGGGGGTGCTTTTGCTAACACTGTTGGGGAGGTTTTAAACTAATGTGGCAGGGGGATGGGAACCAGATTAGGAGGTTAGAGGTCAGTAAAGAGGCAGCAACTAAAGTCAGTAAGGTACTAGATAATAAACTCAATGTGACTCAGGGGAAGAGTAGACAGGGAAGAGATGATGAACGCAAAGGGACGGGTGGTCTGAGGTGCATTTATTTTAATGAGAGAAATGTAGCAGGTAAGGTAGATGAACTGAGGGCTTGGATTAGTACCTGGGAATATGATGTTATTGGTATTACTGAGACTTGGTTGAGGGAAGGGCAAGACTGGCAACTAAATATCCCAGGGTATAGATGCTTCAGGAGGGATAGAGAGAGAGGTAAAAGGGGTGGAGAAGTTGCATTACTGGTCAGAGATGATATCACAGCTGTGATTAAGGAGGGCACGATGGAGGATTCAAGCACTGAGGCAATATGGGTAGAACTAAGAAATAGGAATGGTGCAGTAACATTGTTGGGACTTTACTACAGGCCTCCCAAAAGCAAGCTTGAAGTAGAGGTACAAATATGTAGACAGATTATAGAAAAATGTAGGAGCAATAGGGTGGTCATGATGGGAGATTTTAACTTCCCCAACATTGAATGTGACTCATGTAGTGTTGGAAGCGTAGATGGAGCAGAATTTGTAAGGAGCATCCAGAAGAGACTTTTAGAGCAGTATGTAAATAGTCCAACTCGGGAAGGGGCCATACTGGACCTGGTATTGGGGAATGATCCCGGCCAGATGGTTGAAGTTTTAGTCGGTGATTACTTTGAGAATAGCGATCACAATTCCGTAAGTTTTAGAATACTCATGGACAAAGACGAGAGTGGGCCTAAAGGAAGAGTGCTAAATTGGGGAAAGGCCAAGTATAACAAAATTCGGCAGGAACTAGGGAATATGGATTGGGAGCAGCTCTTTAAGGGTAAATCCACATTTGAAATGTGGGAGTCTTTTAAGAAAAGGCTGATTAGAGTGCAGGACAGACATGTCCCTGTGAAAATGAGGGATAGAAATGGCAAGATTAGGGAACCATGGATGACGGGTGGAATTGTGAGACTAGCTAAGATGAAAAAGGAAGCATACATAGGATCTAGGCGACTTAAAACTGATGAAGCTTTGGAGGAATATCGGGAAAGTAGGACAAATCTCAAACGCGCAATAAAGAGGGCTAAAAGGGGTCATGAAATATCTTTGGCTAACAGGGTTAATGAAAATCCCAAAGCCTTTTATTCATATATAAGGAGCAAGAGGGTAACTAGAGAAAGGATAGGCCCACTCAAAGACAAAAGAGGGAATTTATGCGTGGAGTCAGAGGAGATGGGTGAGATTCTTAATGAGTACTTTGCATTGGTATTCACCAAGAAGAGGGACATGACGGATGTTGAGGCTAGGGATGGATATTTAAATACTCTAGGTCAAGTCGGCATAAGGAAGGGGGAAGTTTTGGGTATTCTAAAAGGCATTAAGGTGGACAAGTCCCCAGGTCCGGATGGGATCAATCCCAGGTTACTGAGGGAAGCGAGGGACGAAGTAGCTGGGGCCTTAACAGATATCTTTGCAGCATCCTTGAGCACGGGTGAGGTCCCGGAGGACTGGAGAATTGCTAATGTTGTCCCTTTGTTTAAGAAGGGTAGCAGGGATAATCCAGGGAATTATAGACCTGTGAGCTTGACTTCAGTGGTAGGCAAACTGTTGGAGAAGATACTGGGGGATAGGATCTATTCACTATTCACATTTGGAAGAAAATAGACATATCAGTGATAGGCAGCATGGTTTTGTGCAGGGAAGGTCATGTCTTACAAACCTAATAGAATTCTTTGAGGAAGTGACAAAGTTAATTGATGAGGGAAGAGCTGTAGATGTCATATATATGGACTTCAGTAAGGCGTTTGATAAAGTTTCCCATGGCAGGTTGATGGAAAAAGTGAAGTCGTATGGGGTTCAGGGTGTACTAGCTAGATGGATAAAGAACTGGCTGGGCAACAGGAGACAGAGAGTAGTGGTGGAAGGGAGTGTCTCAAAATGGAGAAAAGTGACTAGTGGTGTTCCACAGTGATCTGTGCTCGGACCACAGTTGTTTGTGATATACATAAATGATCTGGGCGAATGTATAGGTGGTCTGATTAGCATGTTTGTAGATGATACTAAGATTGGTGGAGTTGCAGATAGCGAGGGTGACTGTCAGAGAATACAGCAAAATATAGATAGATTGGAGAGTTGGGCAGAGAAATGGCAGATGGAGTTCAATCCAGGCAAATGCGAGGCGATGCATTTTGGAAGATCTAATTCAAGAGCGGACTATACGGTCAATGGAAGAGTCCTGGGGAAAATTGATGTACAGAGAGATCTGGGAGTTCAGGTCCATTGTACCCTGAAGGTGGCAACGCAGGTCGATAGAGTGGTCAAGAAGGCATACAGCATGCTTGCCTTCATCGGACGGGGTATTGAGTACAAGAGTCGGCAGGTCATGTTACAGTTGTATAGGACTTTGGTTAGGCCACATTTGGAATACTGGGTGCAGTTCTGGTTGCCACATTACCAGAAGGATATGGATGCTTTAGCGAGGGTGCAGAGGAGGTTCACCAGGATGTTGCCTGGTATGGAGGTGCTAGCTATGAAGAAAGGTTGAGTAGATTAGGATTGTTTTCATTGGATAGGCGGAGGTTGAGGGGGGACCTGATTGAGGTCTACAAAATTATGAGAGGTATGGACAGGGTGGATAGCAACAAGCTTTTTCCAAGAGTGGGGGTGTCAATTACAAGGGGTCACGATTTCAAGGTGAGAGGGGGAAAGTTTAAGGGTGATGTGCGTGGAAAGTTTTTTATGCAGAGGGTTGTGGGTGCCTGGAATGCTTTGCCAGCGGAGGTGGTAGAGGCGGGCACGATAGCATCATTCAAGGTGCATCTAGACAGATATATGAACGGGCGGGGAACAGAGGGAAGTAGATCCTTGGAAAATAGGCGACAGGTTTAGATAAAGGATCTGGATTGGCGCAGGCTGGGAGGGCCGAAGGGCCTGTTCCTGTGCTGTAATTTTCTTTGTTCTTTTGTTCTTTGTTCAAATCAGACTTGTTTAAAACTCCTGAGCATTAAGGGAGTATTCTTTCCTGTTTTCGCAAAAATAACAAACCTCAAGTATGCAATGATAATGTTCCCACAAACCAGACTTTTAAATGAATGGTGGTCTGCAATTGCTAAACACAAACACACTTCTAATATTTACATGATCACATTGAGGATAGCTTCCATCATGTTGTGTGACACTACCACCGTGCTAATGGGATAGACTTCGAACAGATCTCACAATTCAAGACTGGCATCCATGAGGCGCTGTGGGCCATCAACAGCAGCAGAATTGTACTCAACCACAATCTGCAACGTCATGGCCTGAATATCCCCCACACTACCATTACCATTAAGCCAGGGGATCACTCTGGTTGAATAAAGAGTGCAGGAAAGCATGCCAGGAGCAATATCAGGCTTACCTAAAAATCAGGTATCAACCTGGTGAAGCTACAACACAGGACTACACAATAATAGGGATTACACAATAACAAAGAGGAAGTACAAATAGGGAACAAATAGGAATACACAATAAATGGGAATATACTCAGAAGGGTAGATGAAGTGAGAGATCTTGGCGTACAGGTACACAGGTCCCTAAAGGCAGCTGGTCAAGTAGACAAGGTTGCATAGAAAGCATATTCAATTTTCTCTTTCATTGGCAGGTATTGGATATAAAAGTAAGGATGTAATTTTAGAATTGTATAAAACAGTGGTGAGGCCACAACTGGAATATTGTGTGTAATTCTGGTCACTACATTATAGCGAGGATATAATTACTCTGGAGAGAGTGCAGAAGAGGTTTACAAGAATGTTGCCAGGGACGGAAAAGTGTAACTACGAGGAGAGATTGGATAGGTTGGAATTATTTTCTTTGGAACAAGGAAGGCTGAGGGGTGACTTAATTGATGTGTACAGCATTAGGAGGGGAAGAGATAGAGTGGACAGAATAAAATTGACTCCTTTGGTGGAGAATTCCAGAACCAGTGAACATAGATTCAAGATGAGTGGCGGAAGGTGTAGAGGAAACATGAGGAAGAACTTTTTTATGCAGAGAGTAGTGGGAGTATGGAATTCGCTATCCAATTTGGTGGTGAGGCAGAGACCCTAAACTCTTTTCAAAAGTACCTGGATCTGCATCTTAGACCATAAGAGCAGAAGACACAGGAGCAAAATTAGGCCACTCGGCCCATCAGGTCTGCTCCGCCATTCAATCACGGCTGATATTTTTCTCATCCCCATTCTCCTGCCTTCTCTCCATAACCCCTGATCCCCTTTTTAATCAAGAACCCATCTATCTCTGTCTTAAATACACTCAGTGATTTAGCCTCCACAGCCTTCTGCGGCATCTTAAGTGCTGTCAGCATAGGGCTATGGACCGGGTGCAGGAAGGTGGGATTAGAAAGGTCACCTAAGGGCAGCACGGTGGTTGCAGTGGGTTATCCCTGCTGCCTCATGGCGCCAACGTCCCGGGTTTGATCCAGGCTCTGGGTTACTGTCCATGTGGAGTTTGCACATTCTCCCCGTGTTTGCGTGGATTTCGCTCCCACGGCCCAAGGATGTGCAGGCTAGGTGGGTTGACCACGCTAAATTGCTCCTTAATTGGAAAAAATTAATTGGGTACTCTAAAATTTTTTTAAAAAGAAAGGTCACCTGGGCTTCCTCCGACAGGCATGGACAAGACGGGCCAAATGGCCTTCTTCTGTGTTGTAACTTTTCTATGGTTCTTTGGTACTTGTGCGCCAAACAGCATAAGCATAAAGTAATAGACAGAGCAAAGTGATTCCACAATGAACGCATCAGATCTAAGCCCTGCAGTCCTGCCAGATCCAGCCGTGAATGGCGGTGGACAATTAACCAACTCACTGAAGGAGGAGGCTCCACAAATATCCCCATCCTAAATGATGGAGGAGCCCAGCACATCCACATCAAACTTCAGCCAAAAGTGCCAATTATCCATCTTGGTCTCTTCCAGAGATCTCCAGCATCACAGATGTCAGGTTTCAGCCAATACGATTCACTCCATGTCATATCAAGAAACGACTGAAGGCACTGGATACTGCAAAGGCTATGGGTCCTGATAATACTTCAGCAATAGTACTGAAAACTGGTGCTCCAGAACTTTTCACACCCCTAGCCAAGCTGTTCCAGTACAGCTACAACACTGGCATCTACCCAGCAATGTGGAAAATTTCCCAGGTGTGTCCTGTACACAAGAAACAGGACAAATCCAACCCAGCCAATTACTGCCTTATCAGTCTACTCTCCATCATCAGCAAAGTGATGGAAGGAGTCATCAACAGTGCTTTCAAGCAAAACTTACTCAGCAATATCCTGCTCAGGAATGCTCGGTTTGCGTCACTCATCTCCTGACCTCATTACAACAAAGAACAAAGAAAATTACAGCTCAGGAGCAGGCCCTTCGGCCCTCCCAGCCTGCGCCGATCCAGATCCTTTATCTAAACCTGTCTTGAAGAACAAACAACCATGAGTCAAACTTGAAAAGAGCTCAATGCCAGAAGTGAGGTGAGAGTGACTGCCCTTGACAACAAGGCAGTATTTGACCAAGAATGGCATAAGAACATAAGAACTAGGAACAGGAGTAGGCCATCTGGCCCCTCGGGCCTGCTCCGCCATTCAATGAGATCATGGCTGATCTTTGTGGACTCAGCTCCACTCTCCGGCCCGTACACCATATCCCCGAATCCCTTTATTCTTTAGAAAGGTATCTATCTTTTTCTTAAAAACGTTTAAAGAAGGAGCCTCAACTGCTTCACTGGGCAAGGAATTCCAGAGATTCACAACCCTTTGGGTGAAGAAGTTCCTCCTAAACTCGGTCCTAAAGGCATCAAGGAGCCAGAGCAAAACTGGAGTCAACGGGAATCAGGATGAAATCTCTCCACTGGTTGGAGTCCTGGTCACTGAGTGCCTTTAAGAGATATATAGATAGGTTCTTGATTAATAAGCAGATCAAGGGTTATAGAACATAGAACATACAGTGCAGAAGGAGGCCATTCGGCCCATCGTGTCTGCACCGAACCATTTGAGCCCTCACTTCCACCCTATTCCCGTAACCCAATAATCCCTCCTAACCTTTTTGGTCACTAAGGGCAATTTTTCATGGCCAATCCACCTAACCCGCACATCTTTGGACTGTGGGAGGAAACCCACGCAGACAAGGGGAGTACGTGCAGACTCCGCACAGACAGTGACCCAGCAGGGAATCGAACCTGGTACCCTGGAGCTGTGAAGCCACAGTGCTATCCACTTGTGCTACCACTTATGGGGAGAAGGCGGGAGAATGGGGATGAGAAATATATCAGCCATGATTGAATGGCAGAGCAGACTCAATGGGCTGAATGGCCAAATTCTGCTCCTATGCCTTATGGTCTTATGATCTTACAGCCACAAGACCTGGATAATATCGAGGCTTGGGCTGACAAGTGGCAAGTTGCATTCATGCCACGCAAGCGTCAGGAAATGACCATCTCCTTCAAGAGAGGATCTAACCATCACCCCTTGACATTCAGTGGCATTACCATCACTGAAACCCTTACAATCTACAACCTGGGGGTTACCATTGATCAGAAACTGAACTGGACTAGCCATATTAATGCTGTGGTTACCAGAGCAGGCCAAAGGCTAGGAATCCTAATGCGAGTAACTCACCTCCTGACCATCCCAAAACATATCCACCATCTACAAGGCGCAAGACAGGAGCGTAATGGAATATTCTCTGCTTGTCAGGATGAGTGCAGCTCCAACAAGATTCAAGAAGCTCAACACTATCCAGGACCAAGCAGCCCACTTGACTGCTACCCTTTCCACAAACATTCAATCTCTCTTCCACCAACGAATAGTGGCAGCCATATGTACCATCTACAACATGCACTGCAGGAATTCGCCAAGTTTCCTTAGACAGCACCTTCCGGACTCACAACCACTACCATCTAGAAGGACAAGAACAGCAAATACCTGGGAAGCCCACCACCTGGAGGCTCCCCTCCAAATCACTCACCATCCTTACTTGGAAATATATCCTTCACTGTCGCTGGGTCAAAATCCTGGACCCCCTTTCTAACAGCACAGGGGGTATGCCTGTACCTCAGGCACTGCAGCAGTTCAAGAACGTAACTCACCACCACCTACTGAAGGGCAGCTAGGGATGGGCAAAACATGCTTGCATAACCACAGATGCCCACATCCTCTGAATGAATATTTTAAAAAATGTTTTAAAATGTTCAGCATAATATCCCTCAAATTATGAATAATTTACAAATCTCTGATTTTGTTCATTCTCTTGCCTGCCACTTTTGCTACCCAAGGTTCACAAAAAATGTGTACATCATAGCATTGCCCATCTTTGCCCTGCCATAATCCATATATTGCTGACACCGTTATCCATTCCTTTGTCATCTCCAATTTCAACTTTTCCAAACCAGTATTGGCTGTTTTCCCATCCTCCAATATGAATTAACTTCAGCTCACCCACTATTCTGCTGACTGTTCAGCACCCTATCCTGCACACATCACTTGCTGAATACATTGGCCCCAGTTTGGCCAATGCCTGAACTTTAAAATTTTCATCCACGTGTTTAAATTGTGGAGACATCTTTCCTCTTCCCTATTTCTGTGATCTCCTCCAGCCCTACATCCAACCCCTCAAATTTCTCTGTTTATTCTACTGCCCTCTTAGGCTTTCACCACATTGCTGGAAGCTTCAGTGATCTAGGCCCTACGCTCAGAAATTTCCTCCCTAAACTCACTCCTATGACTCTCTACCTTGTTATTCGTCTACAAGATCCTCATTAAATCCTATTTCTTTGGGCAAGTTTTTGGGAACCTGTTTTAACAGCTAACTTGTTGGCTCAGCTGCTCTTGTCTGAATACTTCTCTATGTATTGGGATATTTTTCTCCATTAAAGGTGTCATTAAAAGCAAGTTGCAGTTCTTGAATCATTTACGTGTTCAAACAAGAATGATCAGAATCCTTTTAATTTTGGAAACGGTTCGTAAAATACTCATTTCGCTGGCTTGGCATTCATATGAAAACTGCATTCAGAGGATAAAACAGAGAAAGGTGCAGAGTAATGTAAAAGCAGTGCAATGAATATGATCGTTAACATTATCCTGCTCTAGCCATTAATGAGTCCTTTAATGAAGCATTTAACAGGCACTGAAGATCTTGGTGACTCTGGGTGGTCTGGGGGATGGTGCAGTGTTGGTGTGGACGATAACCATAGGGCAGCACGGTGGCACAGTGGCTAGCACTGCTACCTCACCACGCCAGGGACCTGGGCTCAATTCCAGCCTTGGGTGACTATCTGTGTGGAGTCTGCACATCCTCCCCGTGTCTGTGTGGGTTTCCTCCGGGTGCTCCGATTTCCTCCCACAGTCCAAAGATGTGCGAATTAGGAGGGGTTACGGGGATAGGGCGGGGAAGTGGGCCTCGGTAAGGTGCTCTATTAGATGGGGAATGGAACACCGGAGCAGTGAGCTCTGTTACAACCTGCTTCAGTGCTCTGTCAGAAGGGTGTGAGGGGTGGGCTGCTCCAGGCTAGCCACAGAGGGGGCACGGCAGGTGGAGGGGGGGGGGGGGGGGGGGGCGGATGTTGGGTGTGGACTGGGTTCAGAGACTACAGTTCAGCAGTGCTCACTGCTCCGGTGTCCCACCCCCCACCATCCCCACCTCCACCTTCCCAGGGATTTGATGGGACCATGTGATGGAATGCATGCAGGGATCACCTAGGTGGGCAGTGGGAAGTGCTACCGTGGGCAGGAGTCAGACAATGTCGTACGATGCGGAGCACCAGCTCTCATCGCATAGCGGGTTGTCATCACCCTCCACCCCATGGACCATACCCGCTGTAATTGCCAACCCAGGGCATGCATCCCATAGTGAGGCAGGTATGTATCACAGAGTGGTTGCAGGCAGAAGTTAATGGGGGGGGGAATGGGTGGGTGAGGGGGTGGAATGCGGTGTCCGTTTTCCCGGGGCGTCCCCCCCCCCACAGTTGGTGAATCTAGAGGCGATCAGAGCGTCCCATGCACGTTGGCCCTGGAGCACATGTTGTGCGGCCTCCCGTGCCTGCATGTGCCCCATGTCCTGCCCATCCTTGCCCTCCCTGCATCCTCCTCATTGGATGAGGACTGACGTTCATTCTCCTCCCCCAGCACGTTGACCCTCTGCTGCGTGATGTTGTGGAGGACATAGAGGACGCCATGATGCGGGAGATCCACCCAGCGCCATAGTGGAGGGCTCCTCCAGAGCGGTCCTAGCACCTGGACTGCACCTTCCGGATGCCGAAGCACTGTTCGATCACGCACCTGGTTGCTGCCTGGGCGTCGTTGTAGCGGGTCTCCGCATCACTCTTTGATCTCCGGATAGGTGTCATCATCTACGACTGCAGTGAATAACCCCTGTCGCCCAGGAGCCAACCCCCCAGCCTTCGATGCACCTTGAAGAGGCCGGGAATCGTCGAGTGTGTCAAGATGAAGGCCTTGTGTGCGCTGCCCGGGTATCGGGTGCAGATGGTCACATATCAGTTGCACGTTCATCGAGTGGAACCCCTTTTGGTTTGTGTAGAGCGTCCTGTCATCTGCAGCTGCTCGTAGGGCGACATGCATCCCGTCGATCACCCACTGGGCCTGGGCATCTCGTCGATGGCGGCGAACCCTGCTGCTCGGGCATCCTGGTGGGCTCGGTCCACATTGAAATAGATGTACTGATCCGCCTCGGCATATAGGGCCTCCCTGACAGCGCGGATGCACCTGTGCACCGAGGTCTGTGAGATTCCGGACAGGTCTCTACTTGGCCCCCCTGCCCCCCCACCCCCCACCTCCCCCTGCTCAGCAGGCCAGTACATGCGAGGCCTCATGCTGCGCCTCCTTTGCAATTCCTCCTCCTCTTGCTCCCCCAAAGCCAGCTCTCCACCCTAAACGGCTGCCTCCTGATCCGCTACTGCATATTCTACTGCTGCATGCTCTGCTGCTGCAACTTCTCTTCCTCAAGTAGCTCCAGCTCAAACAGCCGCAGGGCATCCCCCAGGGCTGCGGCGACTAGGAAGTAGGCCACCATTGCTGGTTGAATTCCAATATCCATTGTCAGCAGGGGGTGAAAGGCCCCACCTTGCCCAACCAGGTCCACCGGGCTACATGTTGGCCCTGGTTTGTATTGAGGGCTTTGCTCCCGCATGTCCCCCCCCCCCACCTCCTCTCCACACCGCTGGCCCCCTCGGTTGCCGGAACTGTGGGCAGTTCTGGCACTGGAGCCCATCACTGCTGCCAGAGGTACCATTGCCCTTGCCAGCGGTACACTCACGACCCCCATCCTGCACCCCCCTGTAGTGGCCACTGTGGGTTTGCCCTTGGACGGGCTATATGATGCCCCGCCGGTAGGTGGAAGCCGGTTGGGGAGGGGGGAGGGGTTGGTATGGGGAAGGGTGGGGTGTAGGGGAATCACTCTGCGGAACCTAGGCCAACGTGGGTGGTCAGTGGGGTGCACAGCAAGATGGCTGTCTTGCAGGCTGTCATGCCTGGGCATTGCCCCAGTCCCATGGGTGGTCACCCTGGCTCTACAGACCCTTTTTCCCATCACGCCCGTCCCCCCCAGCCCTGGCAGGGTAATCCCCTCACCCCAGCCAGCCCAGCCGGAGTCCAGCTCGACAGTCCTTGGTCGTGCCTCTTCGTGTCCTACCTCCTCTCTCTCACCCATCAACCACAAAGCCAGCTTCACGATGTTTAAAAGCCCAATGAACCTCGTTGGCCGGAATTCGCCCCAGCGGAGGCGGTGAATTGCGGTAGCTCTGGAGAATACCGGGTCAGGCCCTCTAATGATATGCCAATGGCGTTTTCTGTGTGTGCATTCTCAAACGCACTGACGCCGCTGTTGAGGTAACGGAGAATTGCGATTTGCCGTGAAACTGGCGGCCGCCACGATTTCGGCGTCGGAAACGATTCTCTGCCCAATTGCGTTCCTCATTTCCGGCATCGGCCGATGGAGAATCCCACCCTGCATGTTTTGGTTACAGTCTGAGCGCCTTGAACAGGAAGAAGAGCAATGCAAATGGGACGCAATGGAGACTGCAGAAAGTGTGGAAACAATGCTAACTTGGGACCAAGATGAAGAAGAAAAAATAATGTGCTCATGTACTCTCATGTAGCTGTCACTTACTTGATCATTGCGACTTGAAAATGCAACCAACTTTCCATACTAGCTCACCAGGGGGTCAACAGCACGTCTTGTAATTCTGCTGCTTTGGCCACTACCTGGCGAAGACCGGGATGGGGCCAATCTTTTGGCAAGGCAGTGAAAGTAGTGTTGCAGTTTTGCACCCTATTTCACATCAACTGTGAAAGGGTGGATGCTTTAGAATTCAGGGAGGTCCAAATTAGACAGTGTTCAAATATTTTGAAGAATGTATCTGAATTGGACCAGTTCAGAAAAACTGGGGTAATTTCAGTGTTATCTCCAATTGCTTTGGCCTTAAATGACATTGTCCCTTAGCAGAAGAAGTTACCTATACAAACACCATTCCATTCTTATTCTGGATACAAACACTGCTACTCGAGACTTATAAAATGCATTTTGTTAGCAACCGCTTGCATTTGATCCGAAAAGTCTCCACTTATTTCGATATTTCTGCTTTTAATTTTAAATTCTATTTTTAAAAGTTTTTCACAGAGGCAAAAGGAATAAGAGAGTCCTCTTATGAATTTGAAAAGAATGTGGGGTGGTATTCTCAGGCCCACCAGCAGCGCGTCCTCGCCAGAAGCGGGGTTTCCAATCCCCCCACCCACCAATGGGGTTTCCTAATGTGGCCACCCCACGTCACAGGGAAACCCGCGGGCATGGTGCGCTGACGGCGGAATGGCGAATCCTGACAGGGGAGAATCCCGCCCATGGTTCTTTCCTTAGTTTGCTAAATTTTGTATGGGAAACAATGCGTGTTCTGCAATCATGATGTTCAAATTAGATCGTCTGGTACAAATTCAGGACAAGTCACTAAATTGAAATCAAATAGCAAACATAATCCCTCTAACAAAAAGAGAGGGATCCAGATAACAGGAAACAAGAGGCCAGTTAGCTTGATGTCTGTCATGGGGAAGTTGTCAGAGTCAATCATTAGCTGGGCACTTAGAAAAAAACTTTTTACAGTTTACATCAATAACTTAGTTGAGGGAAGTGAAGGTATGGGAGCTAAATTTGCAGATGGTACAAAGTGGGGGAGGAAAGTATGTTTTGAAGAAGGCATGAGGAGATTGCCGGCAGACATAGATGGGTTGAGTGGACAACAATTTGACAGATGGAATATAGTGTGGGATAAAGTGAAGTTGTTCACTTTGGCAGGAAGAATAAAAAAAGAGTAATACTTTAACGGAGAATTACTGCAGAATTCTGAGATGCAGAGGGATCTAGATGTTCTAGTGCATGGGTCACAAAATGTTAGCGCACAGGACAGCATGTAATCAAGAAGGCTAATAGAATACTATCTCTTATTACGAGAGGAATTGAACAAAAAGTACATTCAGTTATACAGAGCATTGGTGAGACCACATCTTGAATATTGTGTGCAATTTTAGTCTCCTTATTTAAGGAAGCATGTAAATGCAGTGGAGATGGTTCAGAGGAGGTCTGCTAAATTGATACCTGGAATGAGCAGATTGTCTTATGTGGATAGGTTGGAAGGCTGGGCTTGTTTCTGCTCGAGTTTAGAAGAGTGATGCATGACTTGATTCAGATATATAAGTTCCTGAAGGTTCTTGACAGGGTTAACATGGAAAGGATGTTTCCTCTTGTGGGTGATGCCAGAACTAGGGGGCACTGTTTTAAAATTATGAGTTGCCCTTTAAGGACAGAGATGAGATTTTATTTTTCTCTCAGAGGGTTTCGTGATTTTGGAACTCTATGCCTCAGAAGTGGGGTCACTGAATATTTTCAAGGCAGAGGTAGATAGAGTTTTGTGAGGCAAGAGAATCAATGGTTATCAGGTGTAGATATAGAACTTGAACCACAAACATATCAGCCATGTTCTGGTTGAGTCGTCTACTTCTGCTCCTATTTAGTATGTTTGTATGTTCATATGTACAGCCTTCAAAATATTTAGTTTATCATCAGTTATGTGAACATGGATCTTGGGAACAGTTCCAATTTTCTGTGAACAAATGGAAGTGGGATAGGGAGAAGTTCTGTGCCCTAATACAGGGAAATGCAATTCAACACACAATTCAGCATACAAAATATACTCTCAGAATGTATGCAGTAAGATTGACCTGAAATAGCTCCACAATTAGTTTTATTTCCTTCTTTCTACATCCGAGACAGCAATTACACCACAACTAAAGGCAGTTTGCCCCATTGGAACACATCGGCCATCCATTGCTGGAAAAAATGTTCACAAATACACCATGTGGGTTTTCAGGTGAGACCGAGCGAAATAGCGGGCTGTCGAAAACAAATCTAAAGGAATGAATAGCTCGGAAACTTGTAATGCTGCACCTCAGATTTCGGTAAAACAGAATGGTCAATGTATGAAATGTTCACACTACTTGAACTGTGAAAAACATCCAGCACCACAATCATTTGCTCTTCAAACTTGGGTTGTCGACAGAGAACATTTTAAAGTGGGTGACAGTATGGTGAAACTCTGGTGGTTGTAAAGTCTATCACTGGTTGTAGTATAGCGGTGGGAACATTTTAAGGTGATGAATTTAGAATGTCAGGCAAAACGCAAATGAGCACAATGTCTAATAGTCTAAGTACAAGCTTTTTCATTGTCTACAGGAATCTATATACCAATAAGCACCTCCGTAACACATTGAACAAAACAATAGCAACACCTTGAATGTTTTATTCTTTGATTAAAACATGCATATCTATGGGACAAGATATTCTGGCCTCCCTGTGCCATGTTTCTCGGCGGCGGAAGGTGGCAAGCCGGAGGCAGGATCTTCTGGTCCTGTCGTTGTCAATTAGATTTCCCATTGAATCCACCCCACAACCCTGGGAGACTGCGGTGGTGCGCCGTCAGTAGGACCAGGCGATCCTGCCGGAGTGAACAGACAGAAGATCTCGCCTGTAACATTTTATGTAAATTATCTACTGCATTCTTGAATTACCTGACAGCTTTCATGACTGTGTGAGCAATAACGTCTGATATTGGGGGTCTGATTCAAAATTAGAGGCTGGGCTGATCACAATAATATTAGTTTTACATGATAAGAATACTTTCTCCGTGTTATCACTGGATAATAATGCAATTACGTCTTTTCACATTAATTAGGAGCTGGTCAGATGTATTACTCTTTTTAAGGAAATTAGATTAATTGAATTGCTTGACATTTTGTTAGCATTATTCCCTCTGACTAACAATTGCTTAGACATCACTGACAGGAACAGCAAGAGACTACAGGGCTTACTTAAATGAGGCACAGGAAGGCACCTGAGCCTAATTTATCTCCTCACGGTGTAGTCCATTGCAGAGGAAAGAACGTTTGTCCTATCAATGCATTGAAATGCAATGAAACTCCATCAGTCCAGAAATACCAGCCCAACCCTATCCAACTTGAATAAGAGCCTATTGTCACAGTACCAAGTGCTATTTAAACTTATGCTATAATTAAACCAACTGGGCAGACTTTTAAACAGCAGGGTACTTTCTGCAGTGCTGTGTGGCAGGAAAGCGGGTAGACAACAGGCACATATTTCTGTATTCAAAGGCTCGGCCCTGCACCTATTTCCTGCAATATTCTGTGATCTGATGTCATTTGTGAGTTGACATGCTTGTACCCATTTTGTGTCTTAGACCCCAGATTTGACTTTTTAAAAAATGAACTGAGCTTCTAGCTCAACTCTGTAGCTTTTGCTTCAGGGTTGCTCTTTATTTCATTGTGTGTGTATATACAGACCTGGAAGAAACATAGTTCATGTGCAAGGGGAGGTGTTGGTGCAGTGGTATTGTCACTAGACTAGAAATTCGGAAACCCCAAGTGATCCTTTGGGGACCCAGGTTCGAATCCCACCATGGCAGATGATGAAATTTGAATTCAATACAAATCCAGAATTAAAAGTCGAACGATGGCCATGAAACCATTGTTGTAAAAACCCATCTGTTTCATGAATGGAAACTTTCTTGCTCTGGCCTGCATATTGACCAGGATTCTCTGTCCTCCGCCACTAAGATCAGGAATCCCGATCGGGTGAAGAATCCTGCTTCGGCCTGAAAACGTGATCGGCGCCTGGCAGCAAATCTGTCCCCAGTCTCCAAAGGGATTCCCGGCCCTTGGCGGCGAGAACATGCAAACAGATCCTTTACATTCATTTGATTGTGATTAACGGGCTGGCAGCCCGTATCTCCACCCCTCCCAGCGGGGAGTCACACGGGCATGATTTGGTGTAAGCATTTTTTGTAGATTACAAAGGAGGCCGAACCGAGTTGGGACCAAGGCTATTTTGGTTTATTGTAACATAAAGGTATTTACAATATACATCAGGTCTGTCCTGTCAGTTCCACCCTTGACCGACTTTATGGAACTTAACCATGATCAATCTCGGCTCTCAGCCCCCTTAGCGGGGGAAGCTCGTATTTGGCGAGACTCACGGGGTTAGTGATTGCTCCCACCCCATAAGTCTCGTGCGAATCCTAACATCCCTCACCTCCAAAGTCCGAAGACTCTTCGAACGGCCATGGAGTAGGAGGGCATCGGAATCTCTTCGCACCTCGTTGTGTGTTCTGCATTCATGGTGCTAGATCTGACGATGTATATCTGAACGGGGAACGATGCTTCCAATCGGAACGTCGTGGTGGATGCACTGTCTGAGGCTGCTGCACTGCTCGCTCCCCATTGGAGACCTCTGATGCCTGAGTTTCCATGTCAGAATCTGTATCTACAACTGCTCTAATTTCAGCGTCTTGACTCCCGTGGGGTAACATATTAACCTCTTCGGGCATTGGATTTGGCTTAATTGTTAATTTCCTCTTCCAAGGAATTTTACGTACAACTGGCCATCTGCTTCGAATGTGATCAAGGTGCTTCCGCATTATCCGACCTTGTGCCTGCACTTGGAGCCAAGGGATGCAGAGAGGCAGTTGGGTTTTGGAGAAGGCTATGGGAGAGGAGATGAATTCTGATCTGTCTGGCCAGAGTCCACAATTTTCTCATAGTCGGATAGTTATAAATAGTAATAATATGCAAAACAGAGCAAGTCTTGTCTGGGGACAAGGAAGAAGTTGAAACACACAAGGGAACCAGCTTTTTGAAGATATTCATCCAGAGTCTGAAGGGGTTCCAGTAAGAGCCAACTCTGTTTTATAAAGCAAGTATTATTCTATGCCCTGCTGATTTTCAAAGAGATTGAGAACTGTATGTTTCTTTTCTTGTTGTTTAATGGGGAATTGAGTAGTAGTGTTAAGAAGTAATTGTAAGCCGTTCTTTTCTGATGTGATGTTAAAAAGGTTAATGTTGTATTCACAATAGAGTTTGTTTTCGAAATACCAAAGGCTTATTTCTTCATGTAATCACTCCTGGAGCGAATCATTCTTTTCACACAGTCTTAAAATTGAACTAAAATATTGAGGTTTCGGTCCAGTATCCAAGCCACTGTTAGGGAGTGGTCTGCGATCATAAAAATGCTGTGCTGAAAAGCTACAAGGGAGTTGTTTCTCTCCTTCTGCTAAAAGCATTGCGCCCGATTTGAAAAGTAACTATCCTGAGAAGAGAAATCTACCGCAAATGTGGAAATCGTCTCCATATAACTAGGCCCAGGAAGACAAGTGAACAAAACAGCCACAACATGGAGTCACTGCATTTGGACCAGTCAAAGAACAGTTAACAACATATTTATTTGACTGGTTATCTTCTTCACAAACTGTAAAAACCTTTAAGCCAATTCTACTATCTGTACTAATGTGTGTATGTGTGGGTACACGTAATGTATGTGATGTACACATTTTTTAAAAACTTGCTCGCTGTTTAAACTCAGAAAAACTGTCCAGCTATTTCTTTGTAATCCGAAAGTCTACATAGTGGGACTCCTGCAGTATTGGTGAAACACATCCTTGTTGAGTTCACAAAAATATTCTGTAACATTCAGATTTGGAGTGGTCCATTAGGGGAATCATTTTTACCCTCCTCACATTGCCACACACCAATTCCTGTAAATGCTCTGGTCCCTGACCCTCCTACCATCGGCACCTGAAGGTGTCCCATCTTATTTACTCCATCAAAACCTTTCCTGATTTTGAACACATTCAGAAAATCTTTCTTTAACTACAGGCATTAGCTCTCATAAAATATTACCATAATCCAATGTTTTGAGCTCACTCCTTATGATCAAGAAAAAGTATAAAAATGTGTTACATTATTTCCAATCGCACGCTTAATTAAATTTCCTGTTCAGCCCTCCAGCTCTGAATGCCCCTGGGCTTAAGGTTAGCAATTTTTCCCTCAACAGGGCTAGCCTTCCTCCCTGATCTAGCTGGACTCTCTTTAATATAAAATTCACTGCTCAAATGGAAATTCACTTCCAAATTTCTCCTGCGGATAGATGTTCACAAAAACCTCCTGAAAACTTGGAAACAATTTAAAGATATATTGTAGCTCAAAGAGTCATTTTGCTTTTCTTATTATTGTGAATGGAGTGCTTTTTCACATCTTGTAGGTATTCCATGAATTAAGTTTGATGAAACGTGAGTCACGAGAAAAACAAAGTAAGAGGAAAGAAACAACAAGCAGCCCTTGTTTGGCAAGGCAGAAAATGTCTGATGAATGATTTAATGAAAGGTCCTTTACAAGAGCCAAAGCTCTGTTTGCAATGAACCAATTTGTTTGAAGTTCCCCTTTGTTGAGAATTGCAGTATGTGTCTAATCTCCTTAACCACCAAAACCTAACTGTATTTTGCACCATGTTCCAGCGTTTCCGCCAAAAATTGTCTCACAGAAGCATGTGGTGTGGGTCAGTGTGTGAGGAACTGGGGATTTGGTGCTACTATTGCAGAGGTTCTGTGTTGTCATTGTATCTGTAAAAGAAACATGTGGCCTATAAACATGTCTGAACTCCTATGGGGTAATTCCCTTCCAGTCGGGGGAGCAGTTAAAATGGGGTGTCTCCAATTCCTGCTCTGTTCCTGTTGAAATCTGCAATTTTAATGTTTTTGATTTGGGGGCAGATGAAGCTCCCACCACAGTCTAGTGGGAGTCTCATTAATTATTGCAAATCGTACTTTAACCTGTGCCCGAGCTAGATGCTCACCGAGGTTCGCATGCCAGGTAAAACGGCGAGAAAAGTAACCGACAGATAAGTCCGAAACAAAAATGATTCCCTATTGTTACCTGGTTATATAGGGGTGCCCCTGTGGGCTGCAGCAGGGACGTATTTTGCTGCCCAGGGTTTCCACCCCATCCCCTGCCAAAATCACGAGAAGGTCCACATATCTCCCCATCTTACCACATTGTTGGCAACCATCTACCATTGTTAACAGACAACCCCCTGGGCACCCAATTTCTTTTCCGCCCTGCCTGCCAGGTGCAACTGTCTGTCAACAATGGCTGGGCAACCAATCAGTGAGATTCAGCTGGGGCCTAGGGGTTAAAATTTGCCAGAACTAACATTCCGGTGCGGAATCACCACCTCCTCGTACCAACGTCACAGAAGTAGTTCAGAGCGACTTTGGATTTTGACTGACAAGCTTCTGGGGTGGGGAGTGAATTTTATGCTTAAATAAAAACAAAATGGGGCAAAATTGGGAAAAATTAAAACCGATCTTGATTGCTTTTTGAAAATTCTCAAAGGGGAATTCTTGCCCCATGTGGTATTACTTAAAATGTGGGATTATGTTTAGGCGCCACTCATTATATCCAGAATTTTTGACTTTTAAAACACATTTTTAAAAAACGTTATGCAACTGCAGCTGCTCTTGATCTATTTAATTTCTAGAGCTTCACGCAGGTGTGAAAGCTCTTACTCTTATCTTTTGCTGGCATATGGAAACACATTACAACGAAACGTAGTGGAGACTTACAGTGTATGCCAGGTAATATCACCCATTGATATATTTGATGAGAAACGTGTGTCTCAGGCAGTGGGTACAATGTGTGGTGTGACATGGAGACAAACAAAACAGATTCAGTACATACTCTGTAATAAAGCCACTGATTATAATAGTGCTGGGAGTATGATAACTGCCTCGGTGTCCCTGCGCTCAGAAAAGTATCGGCCAGGTCTCCTGCCCCTGATTGTAATCATGGTCAAAAATGACATTTCCGTGAATGGTGGCTGAGGCGTTTTGGGTGCCTGACTACTGTTAGGAGGCATGGGTAAAAGGGATGGAATTCAATGGAAAATTAAGTGGTGATGAAATTGGGCTTGATGAGATTTAAAATGAGAAACGCATTTGCCGTCACTCATTCAGTAATGCAAAATGAGTGACGGCAAATGCGTTTCTCATTTTAAATCTCATCCAATTTTCTCTTCCATGGCTGTAAGATAATTGATGAAGGGTCTAAAATCGAGCTGCCAGTACAGTATGGCCTGCTCTACAGAAGGGTAATTTCACCATGGAGCTGTTTCTAGGTGAAGGGTTCTGTGAACAATGCTGCTTGAGTTCAAGAGATTCAGAAACAAGAGCGATGAGAAAAAAGTGAATGATGTTTGAATGTGACTGAAAACGAAAAATGTTTCTACCTTCCCATAGATATCAGATGAATAATTTCTCGAGTTGTTGGCATGAATGACTCAACAGGTAGAGATTTGAAAATCACTTACTTTCCACATCTGAATATTAAGCTATGTTATTTTAGAGTTTAGCTACGAGTCCCAAGTCTAAAGCAAGTGCAAAATGTAATTTCATAATACTGTTTTTAAATTTAGTTTGCATAAAAAGGAAGAAAAATTCATAAGTGGGTTAACAGAAATATTTTCATTTCATAAGTCTACAGTGTTCACACAAATGCTCCTACTTGCTGTTTTTGTGTTATAATCCTGATGATTATTTATGTGTTGCAGCATCACCAATCTTGCATTTTAAATTGACTTTAAATTAGAGTTCTCAGCTTCACAGCCCCGGGGTCCCAGGTTCGATTCCCGGCTTGGGTCACTGTCTGTGCAGAGTCTGCACGTTCTCCTCGTGTGTGCGTGGGTTTCCTCCGGGTGCTCCGGTTTCCTCCCACAGTCCAAAGATGTGCAGGTTAGATGGATTGGCCATGCTAAATTGCCCTTAGTGTCCAAAATTGCCCTTAGTGTTGGGTGGGGTTACTGGGTTATGGCGATCGGGTGGGGTTGTGGGCTTGGGTAGGGTGCTCTTTCCAAGAGCCGGTGCCGACTCGATGGGCCGAATGGCCTCCTTCTGCACTGTAAATTCTATGATTCTATGATTCTCCTAAATTCAACAATTAAAACGCTTCAAAAAAGTTTAAAAATAATTTTCCCAAGTTTTAAGTTAACATTCCAACTCCCCTGGCAACACAGTTCCTATAGGTAATATGGGAAGCCTTATAAAGACACAATGCCCAGGGTACTTGCAAACAAGTGGTAATGACTATGATTGCTCCAGGAAGCTTTTACAGCACTTTTCCATTAACAGCTATTGCAATATAAGTGCTCCTTATATAAAGCTGGAGACTCTAAACAGAATTTTCATGGATCCTAAGGCAGGAGTTTTGAAAGCGAAGACACAAAAAAACATGTATTTTTCGATCGATCAGGAAGTACATGGCGGCGGGGTGGGTGGTGGTGGGGTTGGGGGGTGGCAGTGCAAACACTGGAGACTGTTGAGTGCTGTTGTCGAACCCCAGTTGAAATGCAGGAGCTTCTTATGATATGCCCTGGTAATCTGAAGGCTATACTCTTCAGAGATTAGAAGAATGAGGGGAGATCAAATGGAGGTATACAAGATGATAAAAGGTATGGATAAAGTAGAGGTGGAGCGGATGCTTTCCCATTGTGGAGCATTTTAGAATGAGAAGTCATAGTCGTAGGATGAGAGGTAGCAAATTTAAAACAGAATTGAGGGGAAACTACTTCTCCTAAAGGGTTGTGAATCGATGGAATTCGCTACCCCAGAGTGTAGCGAGTGCTGGCACAGTGAGTAAATTTAAGGAGGAGTTAGACAGATTTTTAATTGGTCATGGGTTGAAAGGTTATGGAGAACGGGCAGGACGGTGGAGTTAAAGCCAAGATGAGATCAGGCATGATCGAATGGCGGATAGACTCGATGGGCCAAATGGCCAAATTCTGCTCCTATGTCTTATGAACTGTCTCCCTGCATTATCATCAGGCTTGGAGACAAAGGTTTTGAACGACTCAGTGGAACCCAGTGCTAGCTAGCAGGACTGGATATAAACAAAGTCTAACAAACTGTTTCAATTAAGAGGTCACTCAACAATGCAACTTAAGAGTATGAGCAGTGGCCCAGTTGTTGAGTGCTGAAGAAAATCCTTGGGCTGAATTTCATGTGCCCTGGCACGCATGTCTCCCACAGGGGAACAGAAAATAGGGCGGTACCCTTCCCACTACATTCCCACTCATCCCCGATCTCACACTCATACGACAGAGGATCGAGTAGGCACTCAAATTGGCAGTCCACCTGTCATAGTTAAATAAATAATCACGGCTCAATTAGACAACTGCTTCTTATAACACACTGCCCATGCCATAAAACGTTTGGTGTGGTGGGATACCCTGAATTATGACTCGAGAGAGAAGATTGATAATTCAAAGGCTTTAATTAGCAGACAACCAGACAGCTGCCGAGAGGTGTGCTCACTGCACGCTGCCCACTGAACATGACCTTATATACAGTTCCCTGGGGGGGGCGGAGCCGGAGGCAGAGTCCCCCAGGGTTCCAAACCCGTTCTTAAAGGGATCATCACTTTAAAGGTACAGTTATACAGTTATCATTCATCACATGTGGGCAACTGAGTGGGAGTGGAAAGCTCAATTTTCTAATTCAAATGCTGAAAGGGTGGGAAGGAACTGGATAGTTGCTCTTTGGGGGGCTGCCTTTAGCCAGTTGCAGGGCCGCTGCCTCATCAAGTGAAACCACCCCTTCCTTCCTACCTGCTCCCTCCCTTAACCATCACCACCCTCACTAGCCCCAATTCCCTACCGAAATCCTCCTAGAAAAGACCCCATGCGGCATGGTGGCACAGTGGTTAGCGTTGCTGCCTCACAGTTTCAGGGTCCTGGGTTCAATTCCAGCCTCGGGTGACTGTATGGAGTTTGCACTTTTCCCCATGTCTGTGTGAGTTTCCTCCGGCTGCCCCGGTTTCCTCCCACAGTTCAAAGATGTGCAGGTTACGTAGATTGGCCACGCTAAATTGCCCCTTAGTGAACAAAAGGTTAGGTGGGGCTAGGGATAGGGTGGAGGCGTGGGCTTAAGCAGGGTGCTCTTTCCAAGGGCGGGTGCAGACTTGATGGGCTGAATAGCTTCCTTCAGCACTGTAAATTCCATGATTCTATGCTTACCTGCTCCGGGGATTCATGGGCCTTGATTTTCTTTTCCTTCCACAGTCCCAGCAGTGGCCACTGATGCTTCCTGGTGCTCCTGGGTCTGAAAGAGCTGCCAGCCAAACCAATTGGCCAACAGCTCCAGAGGATAGGTTTTGCTCTCCAATGAGGAGGTTCCATGCCAACGTTGTTTCTCGGTGTGGGGGGGGAGCTCGGTAGTGTGTGTGGATGGATGGTGAGATGTGGTTGGTCGTGCCATCGACCGATCCCACCCCCCAATATTATTCAGCTTCCTGTCTTTTGTTCTGTATTTCAGCCTTGCTAAAAGACTTATTGATGGTGCCCTAGGTTACAGGTACCCCGCCCAATACATCCAGCACATCACATGCAATTATTCCAATTTTAACTTTGGGCCAGTAGATGGGTTTTGAATGAGTTAAAACCTCATCCCAGTGTTGGCAATGCCAGAACAATGCGTAAATGAGTTGATTTGATATCACTGTTGGAGGTGAGCTCACTGTCTGCAGGCACATGGAGCACCTCGGGAGCAGCACTACCCATTCAGATTCACAGGGAGGAATTTTCAACAACCAAAAACAGGTGGGTTAGGGTCAGGTGTGATGTAAAGATTTTAAAACCTAAGCTCAATCAGTCTCCTCTGCTCTCAATATGTGAGTTTGGTCATTTAAAATGTTATAAAGGTTCTGCATGCTTCAGACTGAATCTGCTTTCCAAGTTTAACTCTTGTCAATAGGTTTCCCAGGCACCTAGAGGGAAGCAAGAACTGCTTTGTGAAAAATGTAAGTGCGCTTACATCCATGTTTGTGATACAGGAGTGATGTGTTGGGTGCTCTGGATCCGTGGAACACATACAGGCCACCAACACTTAAAATAGTACAACACTATTTTATTAAGTTACAAACTGTTGAACATACTTTCACTGTGGGTTAACACGATGTTAGATTAAACTAAAGACCTATGCCTGTCCTAACCAGTCTATGCACTCAGCACATGTTGAAGAACTGTGCTGTAAGCTGTAAGCTCTGTCCTTCTGAGAGGCTGCATCCCGAATGAGCGGGAACTCTGATGCCCTCTGTCTTTATAGTGTGTGTGCTCTAACTGGTGATTGGCTGCGGTGCTGTGTGTTGATTGGTCTTGCTGTGTGTCCATCAGTGTGTGTGTCTGCACCATGATATACTGGTGTATATTATGACAAGGAGGAGCAGGAATGTCTCTATTTAGCATACCAGATAGTCAGCTTTGTCAGGGGAGATCATGGGCGTGATTTAACGGAAAAAATTTGAAGTGTCATTTTGGGCGCGATTGGCAGGGTTTCTCAACTATCATGTTAACGAGATGCGGCCCGTATTGAATGGCACTTAGTGCCGGAAATGAGACCCCACAAGCTTCTTGCTCTTACTGGCTGGCTTGCCATCTGATTCACCAGACTCGTGCCTCAGCTACTCACCGCTAACAAGAGGGAGCTTCTTTTAATCGCTCCCTCGCCACTCACTCCCAGTCAAAACACAAGCATGGTAGCGCACAGACCTCCTCCTCGCTTTGGCGATGCCAACCTAGCTAGGCTGCTGGATGCTGTGGAAGTGAGGCGGGGCTACCTGTTCCCCCAAGGGAGTCAGAGGACCAGCAGCAGGGTCGCCAATACCGGCTGGGAGGCAGTGACAGCAGCTGTCATTGTGGGCAGCATGACCAGGAGGACCGCCGTCCAATGTAGGAAGTAGTCCAATAACCTCCACTGAGCTGCAAGGGTAAGAGTTACCACCTCTTTCCTGGCATCAGTTCCACCTGCCACCCCTCAGATTCCCAACCCTCCCCCCCGCCCCCCAAATCACTGGCTGACACCTCACACCCTCCCCCCATCTGATCTTCATGCTTGTTCTTCAGCACCCCCTGGCACCCACCAGTACTACCCCTTCATGACCAGTTGAAGTGCCCACATATGCCACTTGCCATAGGCCCCCCCTGACCTGTCAAGCTTGTCGCTCACAATGCCCTTTCTTTGACCCTGCAGGTGAAGGTAGCCCATAATTAACAGAAAAGGGCCAAGACAGGGTCAGAATACCAGAGAACCGAATCCTCAGCCCCTATGAGAAATTTGCCCTGTAAATCGCGGGATGACCGAGGAGAGAGCAGTCACCGACAGCGAGGCTGGTCTGCGCCGCAGAGTTGAGGATCCACTGCCCCTTCACCCAGATGACCTGTCTCAAATAAGTTGTTCACATCAGACAAAACGCTCCTTCCCTCTCACTGACCACATGTCCATTCTCTGGCAGGAATTCCATCTGATGGAGCCAGGCCATCTGGAGGCATCCCCCCCCCCCAAGTCACCCAAGAGACCACCTTAGAGGAGAGCTCCGAGGAGACCACCATTGAGGCTTTACAGCTATCACCCGCACCTTCCACTAGCACAGAAACATACACCTCGGTGTGGGCGACATTGGTGGACAGGCATCTGGGGCACAATTTGGTGAGCACCACACAATTACTGATGCCTATCAGGTGGGGGTAGGACAATCCAAGGGAGTCAACATTCTGTTGAGTCTCAGTCAGATGCTGAGTCTCTGGACAAGGTTATCCCAGAACTGATGCAGATGCTAGAACACGGCCGTGAGATTCAGGAAGGGATGTCAGTGGCATTCCAATTAGTGCATAGCCGATTGGAGGAGTCCAAAAGATTATTGGCTCTGCAGATGATGCCAACAAGACGTGGCACTGAGGGCAACATTGTTCGGGCAGCTAGGGTGGCAACTGCAGTGGAAAGCCTGCAGCACGAGGTCAGCATCTTGAATGGTGGTGTCCAAGGCTTGGCTCAGTCTGCGACGACGATGGTAGAGGGGCTCAACATCATGTCCCAGTCACTGAGGGTCATGTGTCATACGCAGCTGGACATTGCCGAAGCATTGTAAAGCATATCCTCATCGATGAGGACATATCCCAGATGCAAGTGTGTAAGGACTTGGTTAATTCTGCCCACTGTGAGGATATGTTTCAGCCTTCCAGGGCCAGGATGTTTACTGGAACATGAGGCACAGGGGGTGAAATTCTCCGACCCCCCGTCGGGTCGGAGAATCGCCGGGGGCTGGCGTGAATCCCGCCCCCGCCGGTTGCTGAAGTCTCCGGCACCGGAGATTCGGCGGGGGCGGGAATCGCGCCACGCCGGTTGGCGGGCCCCCCCGCTCGATTCTCCGGCCCAGATGGGCCGAAGTCACGCCGATAAATTGCCTGTCCCGCCAGCGTAAATTGAACCACCTACCTTACCGGCGGGACAAGGTGGCGTGGGCGGGCTCCGGGGTCCTGGGGGGGGGGGGGTGGGGCGATCTGGCCCCGGGGGGTGCCCCCACGGTGTCCTGGCCCGCGATCGGGGCCCACCGATCCGCGGGCAGGCCTGTGCCGTGGGGGCACTCTTTCCCTTCCGCCTCCGCCACGGTCTCCACCATGGCGGAGGCAGAAGAGACTCCCTCCACTGCGCATGCGTGGGAAACTGTCAGCGGCCGCTGACGCTCCCGCTCATGCGCTGCCCAGAGATGTCATTTCCGCGCCAAAGGCACCAAAGGCCTTTTCCGCCAGCTGGCGGGGCGGAAATTCCTCCGGCGCCGACCTAGCCCCTCAATGTTGGGGCTCGGCCCCCAAAGATGCGGAGCATTCCGCACCTTTGGGACGGCGCGATGCCCGTCTGATTGGCGGCGGTTTGGGCGCCAGTCAGCAGACATCGCGCCGTTTCCGGAGAATTTCGCCCCAGATGTCCAGACTCAAGCATTCTCATGTATCTTGCTGACTTTCCTGACTGCTCATCTTATCTATTAGACTTATTTACTTCACAGTATATATATCAGGTATTTTTGCTCATTCGTTGGACTTCACCTCGAACCTGAGTCGCGACAGGTTCCAGGAGCTGAATCTCCCAGGCGCTGTTGACCCCGGGGTCGCCAACAAGCTGATTGGTGTAAGATTCTTGCGTTACCTTCTTGATTTATATTCTTTTTATATTATATTCTTATTTGTATTATTCTTTGCTAATAAAGTAGAGTAGACTAACTTCTGTCATTGTTCTCTTTATTACATTGTGTCTGAATCAGAAAGAAACCTTGGAGTAATCCAAGGCATATTTGCCGTAGTCGGCAGGATTTGGTAGCCATGTTTAACAGAAATGGACAGACACCTAAGGAGCCTGAACCTGAGACCTACTGTGTTTCAGGATGGAATGCGGTGGGCTCGGGTTTCGGCTCAATAGCTAATTTGTTGACGCAGGTCACTGCCCTTATAGGTAGACCAACAAAAGGTAACATTAGCAGAGGCCATGACGACAGCTCAGGAAAGAATGGATTGGCAATAGCGGGATGATAAACCTGCAGATCGGTGACCGTGACTCCCTAGCTCTCTTTGAGACGTGATCTGCGACCGGCAGGCCCTAGGGTCAGAAATACTATTTAGGAGTAGAAATTGTCTGCAGCACTCTTGAAACATATTAAAAGGGTCTGGGAACTGAAAATACTGCACAAAGAGATCCTGACAAGAGAAAACAGCTTATGTTGTCTGGTCAAGTTCATGGTGCAGTTTGGCAGTGATTCAATTTAAATTCTCCCAAAATAAGTTACAAGTGAAATGTTAAGATTTCTGTTTGGAAAATAAAATTTGAGCACAGAAGTTAACTATTTCAGCAGGAAATTAATTGATTTTTAAATTGCCCAGAAACATGTGTCTCAATTACTTGATATAAGGTTTAAATGTTGCTTCAGAGGAACTCAATGATGACAGTTAAAAGCAGAAATGATTAATTGTTTGAACGTTACAAGCAAATGAATGTGTGGGTATTGTAGAGTCATGTTATTGTTAAGGTTTATATGTTTCGCTTCTCGTTTGTGAATGAGATTCATGTATGTCTGTTTCAAGTGTTGATGTTTTCTGTTTGAAACTGTGATCTCTGAGATCCATGTTTAAGTGACTTGAGTCAAAACAGTTGTCAAAAATCTGAAGTCATACGTTTCTGGCCAGAGGCATGTTTCCAGGATATTTGTGATCAACATGGGGGAGTTTTATTCCGGATACAAATTCACACATGTAAGAGTGGGATCATTTTAATTCAATACGATTGATTGGAATTTGGAATGTCTAAAATGATTATATCCAATCCTGTGTTGGTTTGATCTAATTGGAACAAGACTTGCAGTTTAGCTGGTGTCAATGGACACAAGGACAAAGTCCCTTTTTTGAAGAAGCGATTCTACAATTTAAGACAAAGAAGAGTTGAACTGGACATTAATAAACATTTGAAAGCCAACAACACTGTTGTCCAAATTTGGGACAATCCTGGGATGTAGACAGACAGTGTAATTTCGCAAGTTGCCTGAGAAGAAAATGTAATTTAAGACAAAGAACAAGCGACCACAATGTTACTGCCTGGAATCAAATTGAAATGTTTGATTTCTGTTTTAAACATAAGGTATTTTATTGACTGCAAGATTTCTCCAGAGTTCATGGTTGGGGTAGGATTAAGTAATTGAGGGTCGACAATTGAGACAGGAAATCAAAACAGGAAATGGGAATTGGAATATTGGGTGGAATTTAATGGAATATTTCAATCTGGCATTAATATGAAGGGAAACGTTGAGGGGAGGCTAGCAAATTGGTAAACCTTCTCTTGGTAATGCTTGTGTCCTTGTCTATGCTTTTATTTAAGAGAACAAAGGCTGATACTCAGACCACCACGCAAGACATCGAGACCGTACATGTAGAGATAAGCAACAATTTTGAGATCTTTTGATAAGATCACAAATGGCTCAAGAATATGTGGCATGATATTGTGGGACCTGCATGCGTGTGCAGATGAATTACGTGTGTAGCGACTAATAGGCAGGCTTGCCATTATGCATTGAAGAGCAGTTCCCATGCATGCACACTACTTGACAAACAGCATGGTCAGAAATGGTCAATGGGGCCAACAGAGTGAAACAACATCATTAAGTGATCAAGACACTGACACATATTCCATCGAGAAATTACTTTAAAATAATTGGGATAGAATCAAGCGCACTGATACCTGTCGAAATGAGCACAATTGAAGTGACATGGTAAATTATTTGGATAAGAACAAGTAAGGACCTGGCAGCAAGTAAACCTGGTGAGGAATATCCACAAGATGGAAACAGACAATTTGGAGAGATTGAGAATATTTTAAGTCTATGCATAATGCTATTTTGAATCATATTTGAGTGAGATGATTTGCAAATGAGGAGTGTCACAGAGAAAGTTGTATTAATCCAATTATTCAGAGATCACAGTCAAGTTACCATAGATTATGGAAAAACTGGAATCAAAAACAAAAACAAAGAAGTGAATTTTCTCCCTGCACAGATCACCCCACTCAAGGGCTAGAGAAAGAAAGTGACCAAGAATAATTAAGAGGTAAGGGGTGGAAGAGTAAGATCTCAACATGTGAAAACTGGAACTGCATTGTATGTTACTGTCATGAGAATGTCACTTCAAGAAATGGTAGTCTGCTAAAGTTACTGCAGTGGTGTCAGAGTGTGGGTGGAGCTGAGCTCTGGCTCTGCTTTTTAGTTTCACTTTGAGAAAAGTTTGGGTGTGTCTGTGTTTTTTTGGTTTTGTTTCAGTGTTGGAGCTGCAGCCAGCCAAAAGAATGTGTAATGTTGTTCTCTCTGCCATGTAAAGACTATCGCTTGATCATTTGGTGAATTCAGAGTGATAACTATTCTCAGTAGTGAATTTAAACCTGATGTGCTTCTGTTAAAATGTTTTCTTTAATGTCTTATGGATGTTAAAAGGAAAGTAAGGATTACTTAGTGTTGTATTCTTTGGGGGTTGAATTTGAATTAATGGTTGCTAAGATGTTCACTGTATATTTTAAAAAGGTTAACTTGAGTTCATAGAATAAACATTGTTTTGCTTTAAAAAATACTTTTCCATTTCTGCTGTACCACACCTGTAGAGTGGGCCGTGTGCTCCCCATACCACAATCTATTAAAAGTTGTGGGTCAGGTGAACTCCATGATACACTTTGGGGTTCTCTAAACCCTGGCCCACAACATACTCACAAACTGAAATGACATTTATTTTAGTTTAGTTAACACATAATCTATGTATGGCATCTCAATATGATTTTATAGTCAATTTCGGATCAAAAGCTCATCCCATGTACCGGTCTTCGCATGATACTCAAACTTGACAAGGCAGAAATAACATATGGCCTTAAGACAGTGATGTGAGATGTCAAGGTTGAACAATTACTGATGCAAACTATCAACCCAAAGAAGTAAACCTGCTCTCACTGCACTAGATAGATTTCGTGCTCAGCTTGTTCCATTTTACTGGGCGTGATAGCTCCAAAGGGATCACTAATTTGGCAAAACACATTAAAAGTGAGGTTGAAATAAACTCAAACAACCCGAGACCATCACACTTTGGAGTTTGGTGATTGGGATCCTTAGGAAACCTCAATGGTTCAAGGCTTGGTCATGTTCTTGGTACTTATTTTTGCTGTGTATATATATATATCTTACATTTCTGACACTCAAATGTATCTGTAAAAAGATGTCACGAGGCCTTGCTATTAACTCTTTACCCTCACTATTACTTTTACTCACTCTAAATGCTTGTAACCCTTTTCTAAGAAACATCCATTTCTGTGTTGAAGGTTGTTCCAAAACAAAGAGACCATCAAAGACAACTGTGAATGCTCCCAAGTATCCTGGATGTGGAATGTAAGGGATGGGTTAATTCTGTTCGCTGTGAGAATACTTGGCAGCCTTCCAGGGCCAGGACGTTTACTGGAACATGAGGCACCAGATGTCCAGACTCAGGCGTTTTCATGTATCTTGCTGACTTTCCCAAATGCTCATCTTATCGATTAGACTTATGTACGTCTTGTATTATATTCTTTATGTATTATGTTCTTATTTGTATTATTCTTTGCAAATGAAGTAGAGAAGACAAACTTCTGTTGTTGTTCTCTTTATTTCATTGTGTCCATATCATAAAGAACCCTTGGAGAAATCCAAGACAAGGTGGACGTTGATGAGGTACTGCGGAGCATGACCTGGTCACTGAGGAGCATCACTGAGGGCATCAACACCGTGCTGCAGACAACATGGAGGCGTTAAGACCGACAGAGCCACATTACGCAGGGGCCTATGGAGCTCACTCCAGCTGCACCTCCATCCCATGGAGTCACCCAGGGCTCTGCGGGGAGAAGGAAGTACTGGAGGCCAATCCGGGGCCTACCACCAAGGAGACTACAGTGGTCTTGAGATGCCAAATCGCCCCGTCCTGACAGCATCGCATTTCAAGGGTAGCAGGCAGAACAGATGGCACAGTGATGCCAGTGACATTGGTAAGTCGACTGGGGCCTTCCGGCTCCAGATCCTCCAGAGGATGTCTGCCCAGGCTTCAATGGCCACAGGCTGTGGACAGCAGCAGGCTGCCTCCTGCCTGATGTGCATCCTGCGGACAGACCTAGACTTAATAGTAGACCACGTAACATCAAGAAGATTGAGGATCACTGAGTGGGCACTGGGGAGGGACACTATCTGTAGCTAGGGGGAATGGAAATGTCCAATATTCACTATTAAAACATGCTACACCTGACACAGGTGAAACTTCTGTCACGTCAATCTTCACAGTGGGCCTGGCTGCACACCCACGCCCAATGCCCTCTGCCATCTACACCCTTCAGGCACAATGGTCGAAGATTCACTGGCCCCATTCAGAGGATGTGTGCGAGCGTGCTGCCAGCAGAAAGACAGGAGTCAGATTTTGGCATAAACTGAGGAGCACCAGATTTTACCTCACTGAGTGATCATCACTCCCCTGCTTTGTATATTGACCTGCAGATAGTGACCGACACAGGCCCATCACGCTGGAATGATGTTACACAGCCCTTTGTAGGTTGGAACAGGGTGGTCAGGGTTCGGGCGGAGGGGTGGGGGGGGATCAGGTAATGGGGGGGAATGGCGGGGGGAGGGGGGGGGAGCTGACAGACAAAACCTCATCCTGAAAGAAGCGGGTGAGGATGAGAATCTCCCTGGTACTTCGGGCATGCCGGATCCTTGCCACCGTCTGTCCTCCACCCCCCTGCTCCTCCTGCAGCTCCTCCCAGGGCTCGTCCTCCATCCCCTCCTGATCTAGCTGCTCCTCCTCAGACGAAGCTGCATGTCTCTCCTCCTCCTCCAGCATGTCACCCCACTGCTGCGCCAGGTTGTGAAAGGCACAGCTTTTATTTTAAATTTAGAGTACCCAATTCATTTTTTCCAATTAAGCGGCAATTTAACATGGCTAATCCACCCTACCCTGCACAGCGTTTGGGTTGTGGGGGCGAAACCCACGTAAACATGGGGCGTATGTGCAAACTCCACACGGACAGTGACCCAGAGCCAGGATCGAACCTGGGACCTCGGCGCCGTGAGGCAGCAATGCTAACCACTGTGCCACCATGCTGCCATGAAAGGCACAGCTGACCACTACAATGCGGGAGACCCTCGGGGGGGGGGGGGTTGTATTGCAGTGCACCACCAGATGGTCCAGATACTGGAAGCACATTTTGAGTAGCCGGTGCACTGCCCAATGACACACGGGTGGCAACATGGGCCTTGTTATATTGGGTCTCCACCTTGGTCTCTGGCCTCCGCACTGGACCTCAGCGGGTACCCCTTATCCTCCAAGAGCCAACCCAGAATCCTTCGGTGGTCCTCAAAGAAGCCAGGCATTTCCAAGTGTCCCAGGATGTAACTGTCATGCACGTTCCCTGGGAAGCATGAAAACACATGCATGATCCAGAGGTGGTGATCACACATAAGTCGAACATTTAGGGAGTGGAATCCCTACCTGTTAATGAAGGACACACCCTGATGCCCTTATGTTTGCAAGGCGACATGTATGCCATCAATTAACTCAAAGTTGGTATAGTTGGTATAGTCTGATGCCCGGGCACATAGCGCATCTGTGACTTCATGGATGCACTTGTGGGCTGTAGCTTGGGAAATGCCACAGAAGTCCCCACTCGAGCCCTGGAATGAATCGGTAGCATGGAGGTTCAGGGCTACGGTGAGATGACGGCCACCGTGAGTGGGTGTCCTCCTCCGCTAGAATACATATGGAGCTATATGGTGGCCCCCTATGTATGGGGTGCCACCTCAAGCCTAAGCCGACGCTGCTGCCTTCTCCAGCATCTGGTCGGCTGGGCTGCCACAAACACCGCAAGCGCATCCTCTGCGGGTCTGACACCGCCACCAGTTTGTATGTGTAAGGAATTAGAGAAGAAGGGAGACCGTCAATCAGTGATCTTGGCATCCACATATTCCACCGGCGCTCAAGGTGTTGTTGAACATCCTTAACTTTCAGGGTGTTTAAGCCGTGGTGAGGTGCCAGTTACATGCAGCATTCACTACACCAGCAACAAAAGCATCAGCAATCTGCACAAGCATTGCTTTAACATTTTCATCAGGATGCTCATTTGGATTAATTTTGTGCACCGGGTCCCACAGCATCTTCTTGCTTCAAATGTGATTGCCTTCCGGCCTCATACTTCCTCCAAGACCCAAGTATCTTGGAAAGATTGTCCTTCTTTCCAGCTACAGAAAAAAAGGAAACAGCAACAGTAGCCTCCAGTCACTTGCACCCACCAGCAGGAGTAAGCAGCAAACACAACTTGCATCTATCAAGTGCTTTCACAACTAAAAAGACCAATTCCTTATTAGCAATAGCCTTCAGCTGTGAAGCTTGAGGCTGCTCACAATCAAAGGGAGTTAAAGTGACCTTCAATATATAACCAAAAAATGGGTTTTTTCCTGGAGGTTTTTGTAGGACAGACATGCAACAGCTGTAGTTGTCCCTGTTATGGGTGTCCACAATTTTTAAAGATGGCTTGAAGGCCACACAGGTGAAAAAGCCCTCAGCCCCACCTAACCCCCCACCCCGCCCCAAGGGTGATGCCTAACTTAGAATGCTACAGCCCTCTGACCAAGCCCAAACCCCTGAGGGGTCCCCACTCCCCCACCAACCCTCCCCCCCTCCCCCCGACCATTGGGGAGGCAGCTCCAGTGACCTTGGGCTGCATGTCTGAAAATGGAAATGGCTACTCACGTCCTCAGTTCCCCTCAGCAGCCATTCAGAGAGTCGTGAACACAGCCCAGTCCATCACACGAACCTGCCTCCCATCCATTGACTCCATCTACACCTCCCGCTGCCTGGGGAAAGCGGGCAGTATAATCAAAGATCCCTCTCACCCGGCTTACTCACTCTTCCAACTTCTTCCATCGGGCAGGAGATACAGAAGTCTGAGAACACGCACAAACAGATTCAAAAACAGCTTCTTCCCCACTGTTACCAGACTCCTAAATGACCCTCTTATGGACTGATTTCATTAACACTACACCCTATATGCTTCATCCGATGCCAGTGCTTTTGTAGTTACATTGTATATGTTGTGTTGCCCTCTCATGTATTTTCTTTTATTCCCTTTTCTTCTCATGTACTTAATGATCTGTTGAGCTGCTCGCAGAAAAATACTTTTCACTGTACCTCGGTACACGTGACAATAAACAAATCCAATCCAATCCAATCCAATTGCAGCAGCTTCATTTAAAAAGGGGTGCTAAATGACGCCTTTGTGATTTCCCACTGGGGAGCCAGTTCATTCCTGGGAGGCTGTTATATTCGATTTCAATCTCGCTAATGAGATGGAAATTGATGAAAATTGGGGTCAGAGATATGTTTGTCATATTTGGGCAAGATCAGGAAATCACCATTGGGAACGGACCATTTAGATAGCAAACTGATTCGCATCTGGCGCGGAACTCGATTTTGGCCTTTCCTGCTATTTAATCGGCGCGCCCAGATCCACGCCAGGCACAACGTGATGGGTAAATTGTGCCCCATATCTAACAAATTTTATTGAATTTTTCGAGGAGGTGGCTAGATATGAAGAAGAGAGCCCAGACACTTGCACCACGCACTGGGCTACGCCATCACTAAGGATTGGAGTTTTCCTGGATCTTCTATTCCCATTAGTTGCTTAATTGTCCACACAACATTCATGGCTTTATGTGGCAAGACTGCAGAGTTTTGATTTAATCTCTGGATTGTTTTGCTTGGTCTCTAGCATGCTGTATCCACTATTTAGTATAGATATAGTCCTTTATTATAGTCTCACCAGATTGGTATTGCTTTTTCCAACACTTTCTGTGGGTGGATTATTGTTTGCAATCTGAAATTTAAAAAATATATAAATTTAGAGTACCCAATTATTTCTTTTCCAATTAAGAGGCAATTTACCGTGGCCAATCCACCTAACCTGCAATCTTTGGGTTGTGGGGGTGAAACCCATGCAGACACGGGGAGAATGTGCGAACTCCACACGGCAGTGACCCAGAGCCGGGATTCGAACCCGGGTCCTCAGCACCGTAGGCTGCAGTGCTAACCACTGTGCCCCGTGCCGTTCCTTAAAATTGAAAATTGAAAGAGACTGTTATAATCCCCACGGGGACGACCCAATTAATCTCCCTGTGAGTCTCGTAGAGTAGGCGGATGCCCACCAGCGGGATAGTTAACTCAGGGCCTTATAAATCAGCTGTCATAACCCGCTGCACGGGATTTACGGGGTGGGAATGATTGTTTTCCCCATGTCTCTTGTGGAGTATGAGCACCCTCATTAAGGAGGTGGGGGGAACTCAAAATATATTGTATATAAGGTTGGTCAATTCAGCACCGACTGTTATACCCGGTGGGAACTACTGGGGGCTGTGTATTATATCGTGTAAATAAAGCTACGTTTCTTTGATACAACTTGGTGTGGACTCCCTGTGACTTCATAAAACTGGCCCAGGTAGGAGCCGGGCTGCAGAATAGTCCCGACTGGGACTGGGCTGTTACTTGTAAGTACTTTACTTTTGGTAATAAACCATGGTGGCATTCTCCGTCGGCCGACGCCAAAATCGGGAAAGGCAATTGGGTGGAGGATCGGTTGTGAGGCCAAAATTGTGGTCGGCCATGGGTGCCTGTCAGAATGCCATGCTCCGGTGCCTCGACTGCGGTGTCAATGCATTCTACTCTACACGTACAGTAAAGACCATTCGCATATCATTAGCAGGCCTGACCCAGTATTCTCTGCGGTCTCCGCGATGCTGCGCCTCTGCTGGGAGGAATTACCGACAGCGAGTTACATTTGTGATTTCAGAAATCGTGAAAAAGGCGCCAGTGGTACCCCTGTCAACATGGACGGGCGCCAGAGCCAGAGGCTCCCACAGTGTCAGACAGCGACGGGGCCAGGAATGCAGAGGGCAGAGTGCCACGGGGAATGGCCGGAGGTGGGTGTGATGATTGGGGGGCGGGGGTGGGGGGGGGGGGGGCATGCAGGGGCAGGGGTTGCAGTGCAGATCGGGACCACCGTGCAGTCCGTTGGACCTGGTTGGGCACAGGAGTACGCATCACGTTAATGTATCTGACTTTCACCCCCTACAGACAATGAAGTTCAGAATCCAACCAGGAATGGTGGCCTTCATCCTAGTTGCCGCAGCCCTGCGGGATGCACTGAGGCTATACGAGCTGGAGCTGCTTGGGGAGGACCCTGCAGCAGCAAAGCATTCCCCAGAGGAACAGGAGGCAGTGAGTGAGGTTGGGAGCTGGCCACCCAACAGGTCGAGGAGGGGTTGAGGAGGATGAGGCCTTGTGTGTACCGGCAGTGCCTGTCATTCGAGGACCTACCAAACGGGCATGCCATCGCAGACTCCAGCTGAGCAGAGGGACAGTGCAACATATCTGCCAGGCCCAGCTGGGGTATGGGGGATGACTCCAACTCCCGGTGGCCGTCACCCTGAACCTGTACGTCACGGTGTCCTTCTAAGTGCCGAGTGGGGACCTGTCCGGTCTTTCACAGACATCAATGCACAAGTACATTTGCATTTTCTAGGAGGCCTTAAATGCCCAGTCACCACAGTATATCAAGTTCTAGGTGCATCAAACCCACCAGGATGCCCGGGAAACTGTGTTCACTGCCATCGCTGAGATGCCCCGTGTCCAGGGGGTGATCGATGGGATGCATGTCCCCCTACGAGTACTGGCTCATGACAGGTCTTTCGTCACAAACCGAAAGGGGTTCCCCTCGATGAACGTGCAGATGGTATGTGACCATGAGATGCACATCATAACCGTCGGCGCTTGACAAATGGGTAGTGTGCATAACACCTTCATCCTGGCACACCCGACGGTTCCTGATCTCTTTGAGGTGCACCCCCAGCTGAGGCGTTGGCTCCAGGGTGACAGGGTTTGTCCACTGCAGGTGTGACTGATGAGACCGACGCAGAGACTCACTGCAATGACGCCTATGCCATGACCAGGGTCGTGATCGAGTGGTGCTTCTGCATCCTGAAGATGTGGTTCAGGTGCCTGGACCGCTCTGGAGTACAGCAGTAGGAGTGTCTCTCACATCGTGGTGGTCTGCTGCGTCCTCCACAACATCGGGCAGCAGAAGGGTGACGTGCTGGAAGACAAGGATGAACACCAGGCCCTATCCAATGAGGAGGATGCGGAGGAGGGTGAGGATGGGCAGGACATGTGGCCCAGGCAGGGAGCAACTTGTGCGCCATGGCCAACGTGCTCTAATCACCTCCAGGTTCACCGGCTAAGGGGCCTTGTCATTGATGTGTTGGGTGTTCTGGATCACATACAGGTCACCAATACTTGAAGTAGTGCAACACAATTTTATTATAAGGTTAACTATTTAAACATCCTTGAACTGTGGGTAAATACGATACCAGCTTTAACTAAAGACCTTTGCCTTGTCCTAACCAGTCGATGCACTCAGCACATGGTGAATGTCTGTGTTGCAGGCTGTGAGCTGTGTGCTCTTAGCTAGCTGCTACTCGAATGAGCGGGAACTCTGATGCCCCCTGTCTTTATAGTGCGTGTGCTCTCACTGGTGATTGGCTGCGGTGTTGTGTATGTTGATTGGTCCCACTGTGTGTCCAAGAGTGTGTGTCTGCACCATAATATACTGGTGTATATTATGACAGTCATTGGCATGGACATCCCATCCCATCACTACACCCCATCCAGCCAACCACCCCCTTCCATGAACACCACCTCTGCACTATCCGCACCCCCCCTTGCAATCCCCTCAGTAATACCTACCTGTCTCACTACAGGGTGTGGGCCCAGGGTGTGGGTCCGGTCTATGAGATGGAGGGTGATGTCGACCCGCTCTGCGATGAGCTCTGGTTCCATACTGTTTGACAATATCTGACTCCTGCCCAAGATAGCAATTCCCCCAACCACCTGGGTGATTTCTGCATGCGAGCTGGCCATTCCATCACACGGTCCCACCGAACCCTTGGGCTGGCGGTGTGGGGTGGTGAGGGATGTGGGGAGGCATCGGAGCAGTGAGCGTTGGCTGAACTGGAGTCCCAGGCCCAAGCCCACCCCAAATGTCTGTCCACATCCTCTTCGCCCATCCAGTGCACCCTCTCTGTAGCCAGCCCAGCCCAATTCATCCCTCCAACCATCTGACAGAGCACTGAGGCAGGTTGAAACGTTGTGAAGAGGCGTTTATTGTACAGCGGTGAACATATATATATATACAGGTTTGTGCCCTAGCCCCCTAATGCAATACTGTGTGCTGCACCCGTGCCAACTTAACTGGTGTCTAACGTTCTGGTCTTACTGGCCCTAATGCTACATCTTGGTGGGTCCCCAGGCGGTACATCAGGAGTGGAGGCGACCATCAGGTGGCAGGTGGCGCAGTGGTTAGCACTGGGACTGCAGCACTGAGGACCCGGGTTCGAATGTGACCTGAGACCTCACTGGCAGGCGTCTTGTGGGGCGACCGGGCCTGGATGTGCCCGGCTGCTGCTCGGGTGTCCAGCTGGCGTGGTGCCACACTGTTCTGCCAGCTGCCCATCAGATGCTCCATGGACAGGAGGGAGGAAGTTTGAGGCGCTGTGGTGTTCCAACACCTACCCTGTGGGAGTCACCGGCATGGGCCCCATCACATCCCGCTCCCTCGGGATGCCCAATGACCCCGGGCTATTCCATGGGATGGGGGTTCGAGCGGATCTAACCCCTGAGGCTCCTCCACCACTTGGCACTGCCAGTCCTGGAGGCCCAAGCTCGTTCCGACCAGGGTTTCGATGCTTGCAACCCTGCAGCACAGGGAGTGGCCGACCTCCTGAGACTGTGCCACCACCTTTTGGGTCTGTGCCACATCAGCCAGCATCCGGGCAATACCTGCGACGACCTCAGCCATGACCCACTGTGACCTGGCGACGCTCTGGAGCGCCGCTGTAATGTCCAGGTTGCCCTGGTACATGGCTGTCTGTGACTGGGCTGCCCTGCCGTGGGCCTCAGCCACCACCAGCAGAGTCCCCAGGCCTTGAATATCTTGACCCATGGCCGAAACCTTTGCCCCCAAGGCCTCCACCGCAGGCGCCCCCCCGTGTGGTGTTGGGTTGGGTGGCAGGCATGGTCGGCACCACCTCCTGCTCCTGCCAACGGCTGGACTCCTCCAACTGCACCTGCAGGCACTGGATGCTCGCTGACAACCCCTCTTGCATTCCATGGCTTTGCGACTGTATCTCCACTATCCATGGGACCGCCCTTTCCTGAAGCCCGAACCCATCTTGACAGCAGCTAGCCCCTGGGTTCAGGCAGCCCTCCGACCGTCCGCCACTGGCAGTTGTGATCCGCTTTCTCCTAGATTGTGTGGGGGAGACAGAAAATGTACAGTGTTAGACAGTTGGACGCATGCAGCACAGGCGGTGGGTAGCTAGTGGCCTTCGTCGCCAGGGCACATGGCTGGGGGTGGGGGAATGGTTACAGGTGTGCAGGATGGGGGCTAGTACTAGGGGAGCAGTGCTGCCTACTTACCATGGCTGACCTGAGGAGGTTGTGCATTTTTCTCCGGCACTGCTGTCCGCTACTAATAGTTGGGCCCATGGCGCCCATGCCACTTGCACCCAGGCCCAGTGTACTGCAGCAGGTGGCAGCCTCCTTCCCACCCCGACGTGCAGGGTAGCCCGCCTCTCCTCTATGGCATCTAGCAGGGTCTCCACATATGCAAACCGGGGTGCCGCTCTCCATGATGCCATCTTGTTGCTGAGATGAGTGCGCTTTGGGGAATGGGGTGCTTATATGCAGCTGCAACTTGTCAGCCTCTCGAGTATCAATCCCGACCACAGCGAATTTGACACCGTTTTTTATTGGAATCCATCGTGCTCCATGTGGCGTTGGTGCTAGCGCATTAATGGTTGAATAGTTGCTCCTGGAGCAGAGCCAATTTTGCTGTTCTAGAAGTCCACTGATTTCGTCCTGGCGCCAACACTTAAGGCTCGATTTTCCCAAAAGGGAACAAAGTTCTCGAATGAGTGTGTGTGTATTCTGGTGTTCACAGTGCCAAGAAACACACGGCTATTCCATGCAACTCGCATTGAATAAGGGACCTGAGCAGGGAACATGCAGCCGAGGCCGTTTTGTACAGTGGGGAGCTCCACTCGCCGGAACTCCCCATTGTAGCGAGAGATCGGGACGCCATTATTAAATGGCGTCCCAATCTCCGAGGCCCTCAAAACAGTCCCTTCCAGCCCTCCCAAACACCCACCCCGGCCCGATCACGCACGTGCAAAAAATGCTTACCTGGCAGTGCTCATGCCAGGGTGTGCAAGCAGCACCAGCAGTACCAGGCCACCCAGCCTGCTGAAAGGGCATGCAGTGGGGCCATTTGATGGGAGTTCTCCGAGGCAAAGGGGATGAATCACAAAGCCTCAAGTACCTCAGGAGTCTGCACATTAGATTTTTCAAAAAGTGATCCCGTTCATTGTGGGCTGGAATCACATCGCTATTTTGCAAGGTATGGTTGGCTGGGTAGAACCAGGAAGCGGGGCCTCCCTGCTTTCAACAGCCACGCTGTGCCACGGCAGGGGTTTCTCGGGCACAGTGTGGCCATTGGATCGCGCGTTTAGTTTCTGAAATGGAGAATCCCGCCCCAAATGTTTTACACTGCTTTCCGGACTCTGTGATTAGTAAAATGACAATTTCAAATAACTGGCCATTTATAAATACTTTTCAATAATAGTCTCGCCGAATTTCCAAAAGTTGATATTTAAAGAAGAACCTATCGATCTTTTTATCAAACCATAGTACATCAAGCATTATCCATGTCTTGTGCATTACCACTCCTAGCGATGTTATTATTTCCCATCAGTACATTTAGAAAAAATGAAGAGTAGTTTATAGTGTAACCGCCGGTTCCAATCCACAATTATTTTATCTTCAAGACTTGTAAGAGCTTTCTCTGGCACGCTACTGATCTGCACCACACCCTCCCATTTGGCAGCACCACGCTTAATATAGTCTGAGGTAGGGAGTTTCCAGTGTTTCACCCCACAAGTACAAGCATGTGAGTGTCATTTGAACCATTCCACACTGGGAGTCTGAAGTGATTCTCCTTCATCTTAAGCAGGTTCACTCAGGAAACTTTCTTTATCCTATACTCACCAATCCCAGGTCTGTAATAACTAGAACACAGTGAAACTAAAGTCGGCCCCTTTACTGAAGCCAATTTTTTAACCAGAAAAGCCATGATTGTTACCCAGAACTACACTAACAAACTACACAGCTGAAGTTAGAATTTATGGAGTCACATATGAAAAGTACAGATTAATTGGCATGCTGATGACGACATTACATTCAGTTGTGGGATAGTTTTACATCTCCTTGAAGAGCAGCAGCAGTATGTCACATGAAGCAAAAAAGGAGGTTTTGGAATAAAAAGAAAAGGTCCAGCAGAAGGATAAAGGATGAGCTACCCAGATTTATGGGGACCTTCTTTCCAGTGTACTGCAGCAGGTGGCAGCCTCCTTCCCACCCCGACGTGCAGAGTAGCCCGCCTCTCCTCTATGGCATCTTCAAATCTGCTATCATGATTAGTTGGACATTCTTATATGGGAATGCTTTTCTTCTACAATCAATCTTTATTACTGCTGACTGTCGCCATCTAAGATGGCCACCTGCAAAGGACCATGGGAATTATGGCCAACCCATGACTGAGACAGATACAGAGCCTATGTGTATCTGAAACACAGGTAAAAAGACCCGCTTGTTTGCATTTTAATGGCCCATTTTCCCAGGACAATAGAACTCCAATCAAGCAACCGGTACAGCCACAGTCTGATTGGTACCACTCCCCTTACTCAGAAAGCCCAACTGCCAAGGTCAATGACCGCTAAGGACCTGCCCAGCCACCAAGGCACCCGCCCCTTTATTGGCCGAAATCGAAGGCAGTGATCAGAGCCCTGTTGAACTATTGGGACCAAGGTTAAGGACCGCCCCAAAGAGCGCAAAATCCCAGAGGGATAAAAGAGGACACAGCCATGTGTTCTGTCTCTTTTGGATCCGGCCTGTGCCAACCCAATTGTAGCAGGAACAGCCAGCTAAGTTCAAGACCAACGATCGCTACCTGATGGATGAGCCCAGCAGAGACAGAACCACTTTCTTCGAACCAGCCAAGTGAAATCCAGATAAAGGCCTTATCTATTTGCACAGTGCTGGTCGCCCTGAAGTTAAGTATTGGTTATTGTAGCTGATAGGTGTAGTTTAACTCGTAGTAGATATTGTGTTTGCATGTCGAGATAACTCTTGTGTATGTAAATAAACCATCTTTTGAACTAACTAACTGGTTGTGTGGTCATTTGATCGATATAAGGGAAGGCTTGTGATTCACTAAGATAAATAGAAATACCCACAGTATTGGCGACGCTGCTGGGTGGGACCGAAAAACACCAACATTATTGGCAAACTCTGACGTGACTCGATTAGAAGTGACTTTGTCACTCCGAGAGAACCCACAAACTTTGAATCCAATTGCGAGAAAGAGAAAGAACCACAAGTGCAAGTCCCATATCATAGATTATCATAGAATTTACAGTGCAGAAGGAAGCCATTCGGCCCGTCGAGTCTGCACCGGCTCTTGGAAAGAGCATCCTACCCAAGGTCAACACCTCCACCCTATCCCCATAACCCAGTAATCCCACCCAACACTAAGGGCAATTTTGGACACTAAGGGCAATGTATCATGGCCAATCCACCTAACCTGCACATCTTTGGACTGTGGGAGGAAACCGGAGCACCCAGAGAAAACCCACGCACACATGGGGAGGATGTGCAGACTCCGCACAGACAGTGACCCAAGCCGGAATCGAACCTGGGACCTTGGAGCTGTGAAGCAATTGTGCTATCCACAATGCTATCATGCTACCATCGACCAAATAACTGAATTTCGGAAAAGTGTACGAACCCGCATGCGTATCTAACAGGAGGAATAAGGTAAACTCGTTAGAATTGTGTACAACTATTGAGTGATTGTGAGCCGGAAAATAGCTTAATCCATACCCGCTGTTTAAATCGCCGCCTTATTCCCCTGTCCCAAATTAAAAGTAGAGAAAGAGATAAGAGAAGTAATGGCCACTAAAGCAATGGAAAGATTGATGAATCCACAGGAACCCGAGGTCGCAGCGACCAACAGAGCAGAGCAATGCCCCATATGGGAGGAAGAGTTAAGGAAATACTTCAAGGGGAAAGGATGGCCCCTTTGGTCGAATTTTTGCGCTAGCGATGAGTCAGGTCCATGAAAGATAGGACAGACTTGGTGGGAGAACCTCAGCGAGGTCCACAAAACAAATGTAGGGAAAATCAGAAAGCCAATGGCAATAGTGTCCTGTGTGGCACAGTTGCGAGGCACAGAGGAGGTCATGAAGACACTCCATAGGCAGTTAATTGAGAAGGAAGAAAAGAACGAGGGAAACAGTAACGGAAGCTAGAGGATAATTGAGCAACTCCGGGAACAGTTAGCAGCTAAGGATAAGGAAATGGCCGATGTAAAACGTGGACATCAATCTTGTCTAGTTCACCTTGGTAGCTTCCAGACCCAGTACAATAAAGCCTACCACGATACACAGCGCGCAGTCCTGGTAAGAGAGGAAGCAGAACACCAGGTTGCTCAGCTAACTAGCAAATGCGCAGATTTAAAAGCAGCTTTGAGAGCGCTCCACAGCTCCACTAAGGAACAGAGGCAGTGCCGATGAGCATGCTAAATGCCGACAGAAGATCGAAATGTTATAGTCGCTACTCTCAGTACAGAATGGCTTCAGGTACACTTTCGGGCAGGATTTTGATGAGGAAGATGCTCCCGATTGGCAAGAGTAAAACGAAAGCGCCCAAAGATACGTAGAGGACAGGAAAAATCAAAATCGAGCACCCCACGCCCCGAAAAGAAAAGCACCCGCACCATCGACTGGACAGGCAGCACACGCCCCCATTCACAATTCAACCCCCTTGAATCCAGTTATCACACAACGCAAGTCATCAGATCAGGGTGAGCCTGACATCGTTTACACCACCCCACTATCCATAACCCAATTAAGAGAAGCTTGCACGAAAATTAGTCCATTCCAGCACACCGCAGACCCGCACAGCTTCTTTGAGACGGTGCGCCAACAAAAGGTTATGTACGGCCTAGATGAGAGAGAGGAAGTAAAGCTAATAGTTATGAGCTTAGCCAGTCCGTAAGGTCAGCTTAGCCAGAACCCCAAAATGTAGCAGGAGGAACCCTACAGGAAATGAAAACAGCCATATTAGATGCCATTGGGTATAACAAAGGAGATCCAGTCGAGGGTTTAAATCACTGCAGGCAAAAGAAGGGAGTCCATCCGGCCGTATTTGCTGGTCGTCTATGGATTCATTTCATGGCAGTCTACGGACAATTGAACCTCGTACACCTAAATGAGGAGGACACCACTAAATGGTCCCGCACCTTAGTCTCGCATGCCACAGACGCGGATCAAAAGGCTTGTGTAAACTACGACCCCGCAAACCACACACACAATGAGGTTTGGGTAATTAAACGACTTTCTAGAGCATGGGAACAAACCCTACACCAACAGACAGATCAGGACGATATAGAAGCAAACATGCACCCAGTTAGGATTAGACAGGGCCCAGCATGGATAAACGAGGGTAGACACGAGGGACAGCACCCCAGAGCACAGGCACCATGAGGTTGTTACAATTGTGGCCACATAGGACATTACGCCCGTGATTGCCGACAAACCCCCCCTGAACCATCAACGATACCAACAACCAAACCCCCCAAACATAGGAACAATGTTAGACCCAGGCATAATGTTAGCGCCCGTTCAGACGACTTAGCGTTTAACTCCACAGATTGACGGTGTTCGGACTCCCCAACTTGGGTCTGTGACACATGCTGGGACAAATCAGGCAGACCAGTAGTTACAGGCACAGTCCGGGGACATACAGTCGATTTTCTTTGGGGCACAGGAGGATCCCGCACCACTTTGAGCTCCACCAACATGTTTCAACAGGACAAATGGCCCACCACAGACACCATCACCCTGAGTGGATTCACAGGCCACATGCAACAAGGATGTATCACAGCTCCCGTACCCATTCAGATCGGGAACATTAGCACCAGATACCCCGTCGTTTTAGTTGACTTACCCCAAACCGCAGAGCACATTTTAGGCATTGATTTTATGAGCTCCCATAACCTTTCGTTTGACCCAGTAAACTAATGTGTATGGAGAATGCTAAAACAGCTAGGGCTCCCGCTACGCTCACAGTAGGGGATTATGAAAATAGGATTTACTCAGTAGCGGACTATTGGTTTAATCCGCAAACAATTAGTGCAGACCAGATGATTAGAGAGGTCCTCATAAAACACAAAGCTTCATTCGCACAACACAAACATGATTGTGGGAAGATCCCAGGTACAATAAAGATTTCAGGTCCCGATCCAAAGCCGCAAAAGCAATACGGTTTCCCATAGCAAGCCGAGGTGAGATTTAGAAGGTTATTAACAGTTTGTTAGACCAAGGAGTTATTTGACCCGTAGCGTCCACAAATAATGCCCCAATTTGGCCCGTAAAGAAGCCCGATGGTTCATGGTGACTAACGATCGACTATCGAGAACTTAATAAGTTCACCCCTTTAGCAGCCCCCACTGTTGCCACGAGTCCCACGACCATGCTCAAATAGGGAATACAGGCAAAGTACTTCACAGTGCTGGACATAAGCAATGGCGTTTGGTCCATCCCATTAGACAGGGCCTGCCAGTATAAATTCGCATTTATATTTCAAGGGCAGCAGTACACGTGGACATGTCTCCCACAAGGATTCCATAACTCCCCCTCCATTTCCCACTGACAATTGGCCAACGGACTTTCTAAATTTTCCCGACCCGAATGTCTAATACAATATATGTAGAGGATCTGCTCTTGCAAACGGAGACAAAAGAGGAACATGGAGAGCTCTTATCTGAATTACTAGGCCTACTGCGATCAATCGGAGGCAAGGTAAACCCCAAAAAGGCCCAGATTTTAAAGGAAAAGGTTCTTTATTTAGGCACCATCATCACCCACGGGAATAGAGAAATTGAGCAAAACCGGCTCGAGTCCATCGTCAAATTGCCCCTGCCCCAAAATGTCACTGCACTCCGGTCATTCCTAGGTTTGGTAGGATATTGCAGAAATTATATAGATGGTTTTGCCACCAAAGCAGCCCCACTCTCAGAGCTCCTTAAAAAGAATGCCCCATGGGAATGGCTTCCGCAGCATAGAGACGCCATTGACATTTTAAAACGAGCCCTAGGCACAAGTTCCAGACCCAGACTTGCCCTTTGCCATAGAAGTAGCAACCACCGACCGAACCCTATCAGCAGTCCTCCTGCAAGAACGACACAATTACTTGGGACCCGTAGCTGATGCCTCAAGAGTGTTAGACCCCATAGAACAAGGATTCTCAGCCTGCGAACGGCACTTGATTGCAGTCTTTTGGGCAGTACAGTACTTCGCGTACATCACAGGCTTCAACCCAGTAACGATCTTGACCGAGCTCACCCCCACGCATCTATTACTAGACGGTAGATTAAAGGATGGTTCAGTCAGCCAAATCAGAGCAGCTCGCTGGACACTACTATTACAAGGCAGGGACATTACGGTAAAACGCACCAAAACCCACACATTTCTGGCCGATAATCTCCAATATGCAGGGACTCCACATGAGTGCCAGATCATAGCAGCCCAACACCACACAGGACCCTTTATCCCAAAGTCACTACACCCACGAGCAGGCAGTAAGACACAGGATTCCCAAACCAGAGAGGATACTTAAAAAATTTATGTAGACGGTTCTTCCACAATCGAAAATGGAGTTAGAATTACTGGTTGTGGAATTTACGTAGAAGACGCGCAGGGACGCCCACTAGAAGAGATCTCTTTAAAATTGCCCGGCCACCTAGGTTCACAAGCAGCAGAACTCGCAGCCATAGCCTATGTAATTCAGCACCCTGTCTCTTGTCCAACTCCCGCAGACATCCACTCGGACAGCCTGTATGTGTGCAACAGCTTCACAGAATTCCTGCCCCTGTGAGAATCTCGAGGTTTTGTTTCAGCCGATGGAAAACCCCTACCCTCTTCCCTGTTGTTAAAGCACATTCTCAGGACAGCCTAAGATCGCACATATGGTATTATTAAAGTAAGAAGCCATCATCGCTCCTCCCCACCTGGTAATGTAAAGGCAGATGCCTTAGCCAAAGCAGGATCACGCCTTGGTCACTTCTGGCAGCCACCCAAAAGCGAACCCATACACTCGTCCAGGTTTCCCAGACCAATATTGAGGATCTATCCCAAGCCCAAAAAGCAGACGACACCCTCAAACAGGTTTTAGACGGCAACTTCCCAGCCTCCTATGACAAATGGAAGGACACACTTACTGTACAGGACGGCATAGTTTAAAAAAACGGAATTTATGTGGTCCCCACCCAGGACAGAAACCAGCTCATTTACCAATTTCATGACGGACACGGACATCAGGGGATAGACAATCCCATTGCTCATGTAAGACCTTTGGGTTGGTGGCGCGATTTAAAAAGTTATGTAACCCATTATGTCGAGAATTGCCTTGTCTGTGCTCAGAACAATCCCGAACGTTACTCAAAGAAAGGACAATTACGTCACACCCAACCTGTGAATGGCCCTTGGACAAATTTGCAAATCGATTACATTGGCCCCCTTCTCCCTTGCAGAAACGGTTTCAAGTACGTGCTGGTTGTAATCGACACCTTTACTAAATGGGTAGAAGCATTTCCCTCACGGACAAACACAGCAGAGGCCACCGCTAAGATTTTGACCCAACAGATATTCACACGCTGGGGTCTCCCCCGCAGCATTGAGTCAGACCAAAGTTCCCACTTCACCGGCAGAGTCATGCAAAATGTTTTAACAATTTTTGGGATCAGGCAGAAATTCCATGTAGCATATCACCCCCAATCCAGTGGCATTGAATGAATCGAAATTTAAAAGCGACCATTAGGAAGGTGGTGCAACAGAACAATACCACGTGGGACACAGTCCTCCCATTTGCTCTCATATTTATTCGGAACACCGTTTCCAATTCAACAGGTTTCACCCCCCACACTCGTGACCGGATGACCCATGAAGAGTATTGAATATTTATTAGGCCTCGATCTGGCAAGCCCTACAGTAACCACCCTCACCCACGGAAAAGCAGTCCAGCAGATTACATATAACATTAAAGCGGCACAACTCGCTGCCGCTGTCCGATTAGGTGCTAGAAGGAAGCAGAGTAATGCCTCCTTTGACAAAACCGTTCATCCTGTAGAGTACACAGTTGTTCAGCAAATAATGGTTTCAGTTTACAACCCCAGTTCTTTCCTCTCCCCCAAATTTGCAGGAGCCTAACTCCATTTCCGACAAAGTGAGCCCCTCCGTGTACATGATAATGTACCCCAACTGTAAAACTGGTTGGTTCCACATCAACCAACTCAAAGTCTACGGATCCCAATGTAGCCACTCCCACCACATCACTCTGGCAATAGGAGACGATTACGCCCCACCCATCGACAACCTAGTCCGACCCCTACGCCAACCCTCCTCCAGGGTTTATCCCTTGTCCGGCATTTATCCCTTGTCCATGCCCACAGACCCGAACTTGTCTCCGCCCACTGGTACAGACTTTCACTTTGAACTTGACTCCAATGACAGCGAGAGCCTCCCGGATTTGATTACTATCCCTGAACATTGGCGCGATCTCTCTGCCACCAGTCACCCCAGCCCCTGGAACCACGACTTAGATATCTTTGACCCCCCTATATGCCCTGCCTCGAAGGCAGTGTATTTGCGGTCACTAGTGCGGATGGGGAGCTGGTGGCAGGCGGACTTGAGATCCACCATGGAGAAGACCTTATAATGCGCGATCCTGTTTACCAGGTCAGATATGCGGGGGAGAGGGTACGCGTCCAGCTGCATAAACCTGTTGATGGTCTGACTGTAGTCGATGACCATCCTATGCTTCTCCCCGGTCTTTATCACCACTATTTGAGCTCTCCAGGGGCTGGTACTGGCTTCAATGACCCCTTCCCTCCGTAGCCTTTGGACCTCTGACCTAATAAAGATCCGGTCCTGGGCACTGTAGCGTCTGCTCCTGGCAGCGATGGGTTTGCAATTTGGGGTGAGGTTCGCAAACAGGGAAGGCGGGTCGACCTTAAGGGTCGCGAGGCCGCAGACAGTAAGGGGGGCTATAGGGCCACCAAATTGGAAGGTCAGACTTTGAAGGTTACACTGGAAGTCTAAACCCAGGAATGTAGCCGCGCAGAGGTGGGGAAAGATGTAGAGTCGGACATTTTTGAACTCCCTTCCCTGGACTGTGAGGTTTGCTACACAAAGCCCCTTTATCTCCACTGAGTGGGAACCGGAGGCCAGTGAGATTTTTTGATTAACAGGGTGGAAGAGGAGGGAACAGCGCGTTACCGTGTTGGGGTGTATGAAGCTCTCCGTGCTCCCAGAGTCAATTAGGCAGGACGTCTCGTGCCCGTTGATGAAAACGGTCGTCGTAGCGGTTGAGAGTGTTCGAGGTTGAGACTGATCCAGAATCACCGAGGCCAATCGCAGTAGTTGGGAATTCTGTTCAGGCAGTGTGTGGTCGGCCGAGCTGGGGTCCTGGGGGTTCATCCAAGATGGCATCTCCCATAGGTCACACATGGCCGGGGGTGCACAAAATGGCGGCGCCCATCCCTCAAGCATGGCGTCCGCAGAACAGGATGGAGGCGCCCGGGGTCCGCACGTGGCCCTGGGATATGGGGGTGGCGGCGACCGCTGGCCGCACGGGGCCCGTGGAGAAGTTTGTGGTGGTGGTCCGGATTCGCCACTGGAGACCGCGGCCACCGCTCGGGCCTGACATACCCCCACGAAATGGCCCTTTTTGCCGCATCCCTTGCAGGTGGATGCGCGGGCCGGGCAGCGCTGGCGGGGGTGCTTGGCCTGCCCGAAAAAGTAGCAGCGGGGCCCCCCGGGGTTGGCAGGCCGCCTTGCAGTGCAGGCCTGTGGGGGAACGAGGGACGTCTCTGGGTCGGCTGCTGCGGGGTTCCATGCTGCCCAGGGGGCTGCTGCGCGGTCGTGAACGTGGGCGCGGGTGTTCCTGGAGGCCACGTCCAGGGAGCCTGCAAGGGCCCGTGCCTCCCTGAGACCCAGGGTGTCCTTCTCTAACAGGCGCTGGCGGATTTGTGACAAAAGTATACCTGCCACAAAAGCATCCCGAACTAAGAGTTCCATGTGTTCGCTCGCCGAAACTTGTGGGCAGCTGTAGCTTCTTCCCAGAACCAGGAGTGCGTGGTAGAATTCCTCCAACAATTCCCCAGGAGTTTGTCACCTTGTTGCCGGGCATAGACCTGGTTTACCGGGCGAATATAGTGTCTTTTTAGCAGCTCGATTGCTGCATCGAAATCTTCCGCTTCCTCGATGAGGGTGTAAATCTCCGGGCTCACCCTTGAGTGCAGGACGTGCAGTTTCTGCTCTCCCGTGGGTGCATTTTCGGCCGTCTCGAGATATCCTTTAAAGCACGCCAGCCAGTGCTTAAAGATTGCCGCTGAGTTCGCCGCGTGGGGGCTAAGTTGCAGACACTCCGGCTTGATTCGGAGCTCCATCCCTTCTTCTTAAAAATATAGCTTATTAAATTGATGCACGATCAATGACCACTAAAGCGAGGTTGTAGTCCAACTGAAGGCTTTAATAAGCTAGATGTTTCCCCCAGCAGCTCAGGTACAGAATGAGGGCTGCTGGAGCAGCACGGGTTCTTATACCCTGCCTATCAGGGCGGAGCTATTATACACTCTAGCCAATAGCAAGCATACAGGTTCTACCAATGGTGCTTTAGCCTCTCAGGTACCGTAATACCTATAATACCACACTCCCTTAGCGATTTGGGGGGAAAATTCCACACAATATTTTCAACCTTCCCAATATTTAAAAAAAACATTTAGAGTGCCTGATTCATTTTTCCAATTAAGGGGCAATTTAGCATGGCCAATCCACCTACCCTGCACATCTTTGGGTTGTGGGGGCGAAACCCATGCAAACACGGGGAGAATGTGCAAACTCCACGCAGAAAGTGACCCAGAGCCGGGATTGAACCTGGGACCTCAGCACCGTGAGGCAGCAATGCTAACCACTGCGCCACCATGCTGCCCCCAACCTTCCCAATATTTAACGACATCAACCATACGACACCATTGATGGAAGTGTCTTATGTTGAATATGGCCATTGTATAGAAAAGACAACAAGCAGATATTTTAGACATCAATAAAGCATTTTGACTATTGGCTGTTCAGCAACTGAGTGATATTATTGTCAACAACCATGTGTGCATAATTACAGTGGCTCTTCAATCCTTCTCAGCTGAATCTTCCTCAGTCAGGGGATTTTTTGCTGGGCTTAACTCACATTGCTGACTTCCCATTAGCGTTGTAGTATTGGCAATTACTGTTAAGTATATTAAAATACTCAAATAGACAAACATATCTGACACTTCAACATGGTTACATTGAAGTGAAATCATGGAGGAGGTTTTATGGGGCTTGCAAGAGCTGGAAACATAGTGAGTGGTGTGACTTCATTAGGAGAGATTATAGTCAGTTTAGGTGAGTGGGCAGTGAGGTGGCAGATGGAGTGGGCAATGAGTTGGGAACTGGAGTATATTATGTGTAGTTTGAGGTTATTCATTTTTCCAGTAAGAATAGAAAAGCTGAATATTTTTCAAAAGGTGTGAAACTTGTAAAAGTTGACGCAAAGGGACTTGGACGTACTCTGAAGGAACACAGAAAGTTAGCATGCAGGTACAGTAAACAATTGGAAAGACAAATAGTATGTTGGCTTTTATTGCAAGGGGATTGGAGTACAAGTCTTGCTATAATTATAGCAGGTTTTGGTGAGACTACAGAAGGGATTCTCTGGCCTTCCAGCCATGTGTTTCTCGGTGGCAAGAGACAGCACGCTGTTCGCTGGTGGCTGGATTCTCTGCTCCCAACACTGTTAATGGGAATTCCCATTGAAGTCACTCCCGCCACCAGGAAACCTGTGGGTATAGGTGCACTGTCGGAGGGACCAGAGAATTCCACCGCCAGTGAACGGCCGGAAAACTCTGACCCACATCTGGAATACTGTGCGCATTTTGGGTCTCCAAAGATGTACTTACTTTGAAGGTGGCACAAATATTGTTCACTAGATTGTTTCTCGGGATGAGAGGGTTGTCCTGTAATGATAGACGAAGTAAATTGGGTCTGTACTCTCTGGAGTTCAGAAGAACGAGAAGTGATCTAATTGAAACATGTATAAATTCTGAGGTGGCTTGATGGGGTAGACACTAAGAGCTTGATTGCCTTTGCTGTAGAATCCAGAATGTGGGAACACAGTCTCTGGATAAATGACCAATCATTTAGGACTGAGGTGTTCATTCAAAGAGTTATGAATCTTTGGAATTGTTTACTTCATCGTTCAGTATATTTAAGGCTGAAGTAGTTAGAATTATGATCTCTCGTGGAATCGAGGGGGTGCAGGCAGGAAAGCAGAGTTGAGATATAAGATCAGCCCTGATAAGATGGAATGGCAGAGCAGGCTCGAGGGGCCTTAAGATCTACTCCTGCTATTTCTTATTTTCATGCGATCTTTGCTCACTTTGAAGTCAGTGGTTTCACACACAGAGTGTTCATATACAGCTGCCTACGATTGTTCATGATCATCCTTACCGTGGCACTTTCCTCCAAGTTTGACATTCTCTTATGCATATGCTTCCAGTTTCTCTTGGTACGTGGCCGTGTATTGACCTCCAGAATAGTAGCTAGCCACACCTGTTTTATCTTATAGGAACTGGGTAAGGTGCACCCTCTCAAATGGAGCAAAGAACTCGCTGTGGCCTCACACCTGGAAATCACCATTATTGGCTAATCTTATTTTATGCTTTTATCATTGTCCTACCATATCTTTGGAGAATCCCCAGTTGGATTATTGTTATGTATATTGTTTGATTGGCTGTTTGGCAACATTGTTGCAGTACACTTTGGATTGGCCACTTAATTGTGTATTAATTTTAGTGCCTCATAGCTCACTCAAGCTTTCAGAAAGGTCACAAGATAAAGTTAGTTTATAACAACTAGCATTTATAAGGTGCCGTTAATGTAATTAAATGTCCCAAAACATTTTGTAGGAGTCTTATCAAAGTAGATTTGACACTGAGCCACATAAGGAAGTATTAGGACAAATGACAAAGTGCTTGGTTAAAGAGGTAGGTGTTAACAAATGAGTGAAAGGATAATAAATAAAGCAATTCCTCACTCACAACAGGGAGCTCCACTTGAAGAGAGCATGGATCTTCCATTTGGCATTAGAATGTTGTAATCCTCTCTCTGGCCTTTGTTCAGTCCGACTGCATCTCCCAAATGGGAATGTAAAATTGCTGTCTCGTGCATTGTGTTGGAAATGGGCAAAATAATAATTTGCCATTTAAAAAAAATTATTGTCACAAGTAGGCTTACATTAACACTGCAATGAAGTTACCATGAAAAGCCCCTAGTTGTCACACTACGGCGCCTGTTCGGGTACACTGAGGGAGATTTCAGAATGTCCAATTCACCTAACAAGCACACCATTCGCGACTTGTGGGAGGAAACCGGAGCAACCGGAGGAAACCCATGCAGGCACGGGGAGAACGTGCAGACTCCGCACAGACAATGACCCAAGCCGGGAAATGAACCTGGGACCCTGGCGCTGTGAAGCAGCATTGCTGACCACTGTGCTGCCGTGACACCCCATTTAAGCCACAGTGTGTGTACTAACGGACAATGTAAATCCCTAGGTTTCTTCAGTAATTGCAGGATTAGTTCCTGAGGAATCTTGCTTAATGATGCAAAAAATAAATGTTACCTCGAGCAATGTGCTTTCTCAGACAAAAAATGGTAATTTTTTACTTTCAGAATAGCCAATGGTGGTTGTCATGATATTCAGGTAAACACCATAGCACATACATACATACATACTGATGGACAGATCAACGGACCAATCAACACACACAACACGACAGCCAATCACAGGCAAGAGCATACACAGTACAAAACAGGGAACACGACACTTCCTGGGCACTCGAGCAGGAGACGGCTCAGGGCACAGAGCTCATTGCAGGCCACTCAGACATCCACCATGTGCTGAGTGCCACTACAAGATAGAATTAGGAATAGGTCCACAGAATCAAGGGTCATGATCGGACCTCAGTAAACAGTTTACCAGTGTAAATAGATGTTTGAAATAAAACTGCGTTGTACCATTCGCAACCGTGTTCGTGTTGGTTCATCTGTGTAGCAGAGTACCCAACACTTCAGTGGTATCATCAAAGAAAGAAAATGTGGGCAAGTGCAGCATTGCAAGTGCCTCAGAAGCAGTTTGACATAACTTTATTTATTCTACATCTGCTACCAGGCAGCAAAATGTTGTAGTGGTGTAGTTATTTGGTACACCACAATTTGTTTGATCTTCTAAGTTCTGTTTTCCAGGTAGAAACTGGAATTCACCCAGCCCCATTTTCTCACTAACATTGCAAGTGTCTCCAAGGTATTTTTTTAACATATCCAGAGCACCGCTTCAGCACATTGCAATCACAACCGAAGTGGTAAACACATACACCCCCTAATGATCTTGCAAGAGATGATGGGGTGAACCTTAATGTTGGTTAATCTTAAACAACAAGGAAACAATATTCCCCAAATGTATTTCCATTATGGCCAACCATTCCTCCTCGACCTCTGGAAAAATGGCATGTTGCCAGATTTCTATCATTAAATGATGTAACTCAGCAACACAGCAGCAATAATTATCAAAATAGCATACAGTGTAATTGAGGGGTAGCATTATGTTTGCAACAGCGCCCTTAACCCACACAAGATGAAACTCTATAGTACTAGAGATGAGTACCATCTCTCTGCTGAAGACATACAGCAAAATGCTGTTTTTGTATAGAAATATAAGATGCACAAATTAGTTCCAATGACATTGAATGCAATAGAGATAGCAATTACTGGTCAACTCTGTCTGTCAGCTGAAATAATTAACACCATATCGGTGAGTTCCAGTGATAAGGTTTAAGTGCAAATGTAACACTACCATTGGAAAAACAAATTTATTGTGCTGGGCGAGGATGGCAATGAGACAGTGTGATGTAAACAAGTAAATTTAGCATGCATTGCATTAGCAAGTATGTGCATGATGCAGTGATGCCCAGCTGGCACAGGGCTATGGTTAGTTTTTGCAATTTTCTAAATTGATGCTCAACTATCAAGTTATCTCTAAATCTCTGCTGTAATCTGTTTTTGCTTTAAAGGAAAATAAGGGCGTATGTGTCAGAAATACTTTTGAACAGATCCAAGATATCACCTACTTGGAAGATTTTGAACTGATCTCAATCCTCTGCACCAAACAAAATTGTAGCTATCTCCACAAAAGTCCACTCACCCTCCAGCCAATTTATTCCATAATCTTCTCCTGTTTCTAAATACAATGGGGTCATCAGCAACAGAACTGACATCTGGAGAGTTATTTCATCCAAAGGGTTCACTCGGAACACATTTCAAGCCCTTACAAATATATATTTGTCTTAACAACTACCAAGTTACTCTCTGGCCCAGCTCAAAATGGGTAATTAATGGCCAAACAACAGTTCTAGTATATTCAATGAAACTCTTTACCATCAATCTAGTGATTCTACCAGAGTCCATTCTGAATGGACTTCAAGATTATTAACAGGTGCCCTTCATCTGCAGCTATCTATTCTGTATTTGATCTAAATTGGATTGTCCTTTAGAAAATAGACGTACAATGTTATTAAAATGAACCGTGTAGTACTTCAATGATAAACACTGTCCCAAGAAAGAAAAGGCTTTAGGAAACATAATTTTACACTATTTTCTTTCAATCGTTGAGAAAGGACACTTGAATATTTTAAAAAGTAAACTTTGTCATCGATATCTTTTTACAAAATTGGATGTGAATTAGTTTACATTCTATTCACATTTCCTTCTTTCTATATATGCATTTTAACAACAACCAAGTTACTCTTCTGACACTACCCAAGATGGGTAATTTATATCTGACAAAAGACTTCCAGTAACATTTGAGGTCGAGCTGCTCAATAATGCAATAACTGTATTTCCATTTACAGGTATATATATCTACTTGACTCTCACTTATAATTATGTTCAATGACTTTGTCAACTCACTTTCCCCAAAGATTATTTCTACTCACAAATCAAATAACAAAATATTAAGCAGAATGTAAGGTTCCCTGTGCCCTAGTAAATCGATTTCATGATCTTGGCTCTCACTTTCAAATCTCTTTATGGGCGCATAAGTTGTCTCCTCCAGCCATTCATTGCCAAACTCACCAGATACTCCTCCAATCCTCCACTCATTCCAGCTCATTTTGCTCTCCCAGCCATTCTTTCATGCACAATGTCAGTCTTTTGGAACTCTCAACCTGCTTTCAAAAGCCTCTCCGAACTTTTCTTTCCATTTGTTCTTTTCCACCTTCCCCCAATCTTTCGTTTTGCTTTCTCCTTCTTGAATGGTTTTCATTTCACTCCATTGCCTTGTAAAGGTCTGGACAGGGAGAGAAGTATAGAAACGTAGAAAAAGATAGTGTAGTCATCTGGGTTTTTTTCAGACTACTGAGAATGAAACTCACAATCAATCCCAGAACATAAGATTTTGAAACAGGTTTAATGTACATGTTCATCAAGAACCTCTAGATGAATACTCAAAAGCAGTTCACAGGAGTGACAGCAAACAAATTTTGACAGCTACCATACAATGAGGTATTCGGACAGGATGTTGCCTGGTATGGAGGGCATTAGCTATGAGGAGCGGTTGAATAAACTCGGTTTGTTCTCAGTGGAACGACGGAGGTTGAGGGGCGACCTGATAGAGGTTGTAGCCACCTAAAATGGCTGATTCCCTATTACTTTTGCCAAAACCCGATTTAAAATGGCTAACCGAAAAGGCTGATGGGAAAAGCAGCCAACAGGACACAAACGGACAGCTGCAGACAGAATAGCGTATTTGGCTCTGGGGAAGTCGGCCCAGATCGATACTCAAGACTATTAGCAGCACATCAACCCAGACATCTGCAGTTTAATCGGCTATCCCCGGGAACAATTGCAACATAATAGCAATTGAATGCCGGGCCAGACCTGTCGGCGCCTGCAGTGGCCGAAACAAAGACAGGTGAACGACCACCCCCCGATCGAGGAATCGCCCCGTTATTGGACATATCGAACGCAGTGATTGGGAACAAGTCCAATCACTTGGGACTCAGGGTCAAGGGCCGCCTCGAGAGGTGGGAAGCCCCTGGGCCCTATAAAGTGAGGGGCCAAGTTCAGATCTCTCTCTCTCTCCCTTCTTCACCTGCTCGCAGCCTTCGCAAGAACCTTCAGCAAAGAACCGTAAGTTTGGCTCCAGCGATCGCTACCCGATAGAGATTCCTAGCCATCGACCCGTATCAGCTTTTTTGAATCCCGCAGGCCAGATCCAATTTGATAAGCCATTCATTTCCCTGACCTGGTGGGCCCTTCCTAAAGTTAAGTATTGGCCAGTAGTGGTAGGTTTCGATATTGTTAGTAGGATTATTGTGTAAGCATTAATTGTTGTATATAAGAAATGACCGTTGATTTCAATCTTACTAAGCGGTGTGCTGACTTATTAATCATAACTTGAGCTTGAACCACGTGGCGGTATCAGAAAGATACCTGGCGACTCGTGAGCAAAGGTGACATAATCAGAGCTAATAAACTAAGGCTAAAAAGAGCAACATAAGTGGCAACTCCGCCGGGACCCGACATAGAAGTGGAAAACCACTCCAGGAGAACCCCAACAATTTGACTTAGAAGTCCAATCGGAAACAAAAACAAAACAAAAACCACAAGTGTTCAAGCGGTTCTGGTTAATAATTCACAATTCGGAAGTGTGTGTATGCATGCGTAACTAACAGGGTTATAAGGTAAAACTGACAGATTTTTGTTGCGTCAAAACAGTCGGAAGTCGGTATTTTTGGAAATTAGCGCAAGCCGTACCCGCATCTACAACACCACCTTAGCCCCCTGTTTCAAATTTGAACGTAGCGAGCAGATAAGAGAGATGGCAAGGCAGGCAATGCAACGCCTCATGAACCCCTAAGAATTTGCGGTTGCACCGATCAGCAGCGTTAGAGTGGGACAGTGTCCCATTTGGGAAGTGTAAATTCGCAAATTTCTGCAGGGCAAAGGATGGCCCATGTGGAGCGGTTTCTGTAATAACGACGACTCAGGTCCCGGACGTATAGGGCATACTTGGTGGGAGAACATGAGTGAAATCCATAAGAAAAGCTTAGCGAAAACGCGCAAGCCGATGGCAATTGTGTCCTGTATGGCACAATCGCGAGGCACAGAGGAGGTCGTCAGGACGCTCCGAAAAGAAATAGAAGGCATACATCGTATGAGTAAAATCAATGTATGCGAGATGGAAAAAGAGAACCTGGAATTGAAAAGGCAGTTAGAAGCCAAGGACAAAGAGGTGGCTGACGCTGATTGGGAAGAACTGCAAGAGACAGCGCAGAGATATGTTCAGGGAACATGTGCGCAGGGAAAGCCCCAAAGGAGGAGAGCACCCCTACCCCCCACACAGCAGGTAATACAGGCTCCCATGAACCCTGTAACAACCCACCGCACAGCCACAGCAGACGAGGCGGAAGTCTTATATTCCACCCCCTCACAGTGACCCAATTACGGGACGTGTGTGCTAAAATCACATCGTTCCTCCCCACTTCAGACCCACACCATTTCTTTGCCACCGTCAAACACCAGGCGACCTTGTATGGCCTGGATGAGAAAGAGCAGGTAAAGCTCACGGTCCTCAGCTTAGACACATCGGTCGCAGCAGCCCTGCCCGACCCACAGAACGTAGGAGGAGGCACCCTTGCAGAAATGCATACCGCGATCCTGGATGCGATCGGGTATAACCGGGGCGACCCCGTAGACGGTCTAAATAAGTGCAGTCAGAAAAAGTCTGAACACCCCACAGCGTTTGAAGGACGCTTGTGGATTCACTTTGAAGCCGTTTTCAGAAATGTAGACCGTGCCCATTTGTCCGCAGACAATATGGTCAAATGGACCCGCACCCTTATCTCCCATGCCACAGAAGCAGGACAGAATGCCTGTAGTAATTACGACCCCTCGGAGGAGGCTCATAATGAGAAGTGGGTGGTCAAAAGATTGTCCCACGTTTGGGAACAAGCGGCTCACAGTAAACCCGCAGCTAGAACCCCCGAGGAAAAACAAGCCGCCGCAGACGTGCAGGCAGTAAGAACCACTCTTCACAACCCCGCCTGGGTAAACGAGGGAAAGAGCAGCCCCCCAGCAAAACCGCAAGAATGCTACAATTGCGGACAGTTGGGACATTTTGCCAAAGAATGCAATGGCCCTAAAAAGCCACAGAGAGCCCAACAGACAGGCATTATCAATAAGAAAAAAGCAGAACCCAAACATAGCGTTAGCACCCAGTCGGATCAGATAGACTTGACCGGAACGGACTGACGGTGTACAGGCTCCCCCAGTTGGGTCTGCAATACCCTTTGGGATAGGTCAGGACGACCCGTAGTCGCAGCAAAGGTTAGGGGACAGCCGTTCGAGCTTCTCTGGGACACAGGAGGGTCCCGCACAACCTTAAATTCCTCCACCCTTGGTAAGGACACGTGGCCCACCACAGCCACTATCACCCTCAGCGGCTTCACAGGCCACTCACAACAGGAACATATCACAACCCCTGTACCCATCCAAATCGGCACCATTAATACAAAACACCCCGTAGTGTTAGTCGACCTGCCCCCAACAGCAGAGCACATTTTGTGGATCGACTTCATGAATTCTCACCACCTCTCTTTCGATCCCATCAACCAGTGTGTCTGGAAGATGGTGAAATCCGCTAGAGCCCCCGCAACGCTCAATATAGGGGATTATATGAACAGAATTAGCGCAGTAGGCGAGTTTTGGTTCAACCTCACCACACTCAGCACGGACCGTCCTGCAAAAAATCAGGGCATCATTCGCGACCCACAAACACGACTGTGGACGGATGACCGGTTCCGTACAAATAACAGGACCGGACCCTAGACCCCAAAAGCAGTACGGATTCCCCCTAGAAGCAGAGGGAGAAATCCGAAAGGTTATAGAAAGTTTATTAGAGCAGGGCGTCCTAAGATCGGTAGCCTCAACTAATAATGCCCCGATTTGGCCAGTAAGGAAGCCCGACGGATCATGGCGCTTGACCATAGATTATCGGGAACTCAATAAAGTCACCCCCGTAGCAGCCCCCACCGTTGCAACAAGTCCCGAGACCATGCTCAAACAGGGACTCCATGCCTGATATTTCACGGTTTTGGACGTCAGTAATGGGTTCTGGTCCATTCCATTGGCAAAGGCGTGCCAGTATAAATTTGCCTTCACTTTCAAAGCGCAGCAGTACACGTGGACATGCCTGCCACAAGGCTTCCACAACTCCCCCTCCATTTTCCACCGACAGCTGGCAAATGGACTAGCAAAATTTTCTCGCCCCGAATGTCTGGTACAGTATGTAGACGATCTACTACTACAGACAGACACGAAGGAAGAGCACATTGAGCTTCTGTCCGAATTCCTGGAATTACTACATTCCATTGGCTGTAAAGTCAACCCCAAAAAGGCCCAGATATTGGAAGAAAAGGTGATATATTTGGGTACTATCATCACACACGGTAAACGCGTGATCGAGCACAAAAGAATTGACTCGATCGCTAAATTGCCCCTTCCCCAAAACGTTTCAGCCCTTCGGTCGTTTTTAGGACTGGTTGGCTACTGCCGAAACCACATCAACGGTTTCGCCAGCAAGGCAGCGCTCCTCTCAGACCTCCTAAAGAAAGGAAGCCCCCTGGGAATGGCTTCCGCTGCATACGGATGCTGTGGAATCATTAAAACAGGCGCTCATAGCTGCCCCCGCACTACAAGTTCCAGACCCGCTTTCCCTTACGCCGTAGAGGTAGCAACCACAGACCGCACCCTTTCAGCCGTGCTCCTCCAGGAACGGCATGACCAGCTGTGGTGATACACCACTGTACTTCCCTAGCATTGTACATAGTTTTTCATAGTTGTGTGTAACGTGGCCCTGTAATCCTGTGTATTGTACTGTGTATTGTACTGCAGCTCTGTAGAGGTTCGGTCACCTGTATGTAACCTGACCTGGCCACGGAGAGCTCCGCCTTGGCCACTCCCCCGGGAGTTAGGATAAGACCCAGCTTCTGAGACCTGACCCATTTTGTCTGGGGTCGTCTGTGTCGGGTAAGCTTCCTATGTAGTGTATTAAAGCCTTGGTTAAAGTCTCACGTGTCTTTGTGGTTCTTGACGCTTAGTGCATCACCAGCTAAGACCCGTGGCTTATGTCTCCTGAATTTTAGATGCTGTGGAGCAGGGATTCTCAGCCTGTGAGAGGCACCTGCTCACAGTTTTCTGGGCAGTCCAGTACTTTTCATACATCACCGGACTGAACCCCATCACCATTTTGACCGAGCACACCCCCACCCAACTTTTACTAGACGGACAACTTAAAGACGGTACCATCGTTCCTCCCCCCCTGGAAATGTTAAAGCCGACGCACTGGCAAAGGCAGGATCCAGGCATGGGTATTTTTGGAAGCCCCCCGAGTGCGCCCCAGTGAGTGCGCCAGTGAGTGCAGTTCAGGTCGCGCAGACTAGAATCGAAGATCTAGTAGAGGCCCAGAAGCAGGATAGCGCTCTCACTGAAATCGTGAAAGGGAAGTTTCCAGCCTCATACGAGAGGTACAGAAATACAATAACCACACATGACGGTGTGGTGCTAAAGGACACCCTTTATGTAGTTCCTGAGCAGGATAGGAACCAAATAAACTGTTTATTCCATGATGGTCATGGACACCAGGGAATCGAACCCACCGCAGCCCACCTTAAACAGCTTTGTTGGTGGCCTAATCTCAAAGAGGATGGATCCCATTACATTGAGAATTGCCTCATCTGCGCTCAGAACAACCCAGATAGATATGCCAAAAAGGCACATCTCAGCCACACCCGACCCGTTAACGGCCCCTGGACTAACCTCCAGATCGATTTTATAGGTCCATTGCCCCCTTGCAGGAATGGCTATAAATATGTTCTGGTGGTCATTGACACTTTCACAAAGTGGGTGGAAGCATTTCCAGCCCGCACCAACACCGCGAAAACCACAGCCAAAATCCTAACCCACCACATTTTTACAAGATGGGGACTCCCCCGCAGTATTGAATCGGACCAAGGTTCTCACTTTACGGGATGGGTCATGCAGAACGTCCTCACGATATTTGGCATAACCCCAAAATTTCACATTGCGTACCACCCTCAATCGAGTGGTATAGTGGAGCGCATGAATCGGACCCTAAAAACCACCCTTAGAAAAATGGTCCAGCAGAACAACACCACTTGGGATTCGGTCCTCCCCTTTGCGCTGATGTTTTTGCGTAACACTGTTTCCACCTCCGCAGGTTACACCCCACACACCCTAATGACCGGACGCCCCATGAAAGGGACAGAGTACTTGTTGGGTTTAGACCTGACCAGCCCTGAAGTTACGGCCCTCACCCATGAGAAAGCCGTTGAACAATTACTTGTTAATGTAAAAACGGCTCAGTTAGCAGCCGCTGTTAAACTGGGTACTAAAAGAAAACAGAGCAAGGCCTGTTTTGATAAGGCAGTACATGCAACGGAGTATAATATAGGACAACAAGTGATGTTGTCTGTGTATAACCCCAGCACATTTCTGTCTCCGAAATACTCGGGTCCGTACTCCATTACCGATAAAGTAAGCCCATCGGTATATAAAATCAAATACCAAAATGGTAAGACTGCGTGGTTTCACATAAACCAGCTAAAGGCTTTGTGGTAGTATGCATTAGGGGTCATGTGGGACTGTGAAGCCATGATGTCATTGGCTGACAGATCCCGGGTCCTGGTTGGACGTTGACCTCTAGCTCCGCCCTGAAGGCGGAGTATAAGTACCTGGAGTCCTCCCCCGCAGGCAGTCTACTACTGAACTGCGGGGGAACAGTCACGCTTAATAAAGCCTCATCGACTTCACTCTATTCGTCTCTCGGAGTCTTTGTGCGCTACAATTTATTAAGCGTGACTAAAGGACTATGGAGCTCAGGATCATCCCGGAATGCCTGAGGATCAGCCCCCACGCAGTGAACGCGGCAGCAGCTTTCAAGCACTGGCAGGCTTGTTTTGAGGCCTACCTCAGAACGGCCACCGGCCGGGTCACAGAAGACCAAAAACTACAGGTCCTGCACTCGTGGTTAAGCACGGAGATTTTCTCTCTCATCGAAGACGCAGAGGATTTCCAGACGGCGTTCGCAGCACTAAAAAATCTGTATGTCCGCCCAGTAAACCAGATCTACGCTCGCTATCAACTCGCAACGAGACGGCAAAGTCCCGGAGAATCGATAGATGAATTCTACGCCGCGCTACTAATTTTGGGACGAGCCTGCAGCTGCCCGTCGGTGAACGCAAATGAACACACGGACATGTTAATGCGCGATGCTTTTGTGGCAGGTATGAACTCCTCCCAAATCCGCCAAAGACTTCTAGAAAAAGAGTCGCTAGGACTCTCAGAGGCACGGGCCCTAGCAGCCTCCCTAGACGTGGCCGCGCGAAATACCCGCACCTACGGCCCCGACCGCGCGGCAGCCCATTGGGCTCCGTACGTACCCGTCGCGACAAACCCACCCCCCCCGGACACCCCACAGGCTTGCGCGGTCCAAATGCCAAGTCGCACCGGGGGCGCCCGCTGCTATTTCTGCGGCCAGACGAAACACCCCCGGCAGCGCTGCCCGGCCTGCGCAGCGATCTGCAAGAGCTGCGGAAAAAAGGGCCATTTCGCAGCTGTGTGCCGGTCCCGCGAGGTCGCCGCTGTCCCGGGAGAACAGGGAGCCCTGCACGCCGTTTACGCTCCCCAACCCCCCCAGCGCCCCATGTACGACCCGCAGGCGCAGCCACTCTGGGTCCCGACCACCGCGGTCCCGGGAGAACAGGGAGCCCTGCACACCGCTTACGCTCCCCAACCCCCCCCCCACGCCCCATGTATGACCCGCTGGCGCTACCACTTTGGGTCCCGACCACCGCTCTCCCTGGAGAAGAGGGAGTTCTGCGCGTCTCTAACGCCCCCCCAAACACCCCCCCGCGCCCCACGTATGACCCGCCGGCGCTACCAATTTGGGTCCCGACCACCGCTGTCCCCAGAGAAGAGGGAGCCCCGCGCGGTCCTAACGCTCCCCAACCCCCCAGCGCCCCATGTGCGACCCGCAGATGCTGCCATTTTGGGTCCCGGCCACCACGAGGGGAGGAAGGGCGCCGCCATCTTGGACCACCCCAGACCTGTACAACGCATGGGGGCGGCCATTTTGTCCACCCCCGCCGCCATCTTGTGACCCCACAGCCATGTGCGATGCATGGGGGCAGCCATTTTGTTCACCCCGACGCCATCTTGGACGGCAACAACGGACCCCAGTGTCGACGGCTCCACGGGGTTCGAAGAAGACGCTCAACTACTACAACCACGTCTCGCTTCAATGACACTGGACCAAGCTCGGCCCCGGACACTCCAGACGACGACGACAACGGTGCTGATAAACGGGCACGAGACACCTTGCCTTGTCGACTCCGGGAGCACGGAGAGCTTTATGCACCCCGACACGGTAAGATGCTGTTCTTTGACCACCCATCCCAGCGCACAAAAGATTTCCCTAGCTGCAGGATCCCACTCCGTACAGATCAAAGGCTTCTGCATAGTTACCCTAACGGTGCAAGGGAGGGAGTTCAAAAACTACAGGCTCTACGTCCTTCCCCAACTCTGCGCCCCCACATTACTGGGATTAGACTTCCAGTGCAATCTACAGAGCCTAACCTTCGAATTCGGCGGCCCAATACCCCCACTCACTATCTGAGGCCTCGCAACCCTCAAGGTGCAACCCCCGTCCTTGTTTGCAAACCTCACCCCGGATTGCAAACCCGTCGCCACTAGGAGCAGACGGTACAGCGCCCAGGACCGGACCTTCATTTGGTCCGAAGTCCAGCGGCTACTAAAGGAAGGCATAATCCAGGCCAGCAATAGTCCCTGGAGAGCACAGGTGGTAGTAGTAAAGACAGGGGAGAAGCAAAGGATGGTCATAGACTATAGCCAGACCATCAACAGGTACACACAACTAGACGCGTACTCTCTCCCCCGCATATCCGACATGGTCAATCGGATTGCCCAATATAAAGTCTTCTCCACCGTGGACCTCAAGTCCGCCTACCATCAGCTCCCCATCCGCCCAAGTGACCGCAAGTACACAGCCTTCGAGGCAGACGGGCGATTATACCATTTCCTAAGGGTCCCATTTGGCGTCACAAACGGGGTCTCGGTCTTCCAACGAGAGATGGACCGAATGGTTGATCAACACGGGTTGCGGGCCACGTTCCCGTACCTCGACAATGTAACCATCTGCAGCCACGATCAGCAGGACCATGACGCCAACCTCCAAAAATTCCTCCAGAACGCTAAAGCCTTGAACCTCACGTACAACGAGGATAAGTGCGTTTTTAGCACCAACTGGCTAGCCATCCTGGGCTACGTAGTGCGCAATGGGATAATAGGCCCCGACCCCGAACGTATGCGCGCCCTCATGGAATTTCCCCTCCCGCACTGCTCAAAAGCCCTGAAACGCTGCCTGGGGTTCTTTTCATACTACGCCCAGTGGGTCCCCCAGTACGCAGACAAGGCCCGCCCCCTAATACAGACCACTACCTTCCCTCTGTCGACAGAGGCTTGCCAGGCCTTCAGCCGCATCAAAGCGGATATCGCAAAGGCCACGATGCGCGCCATCGACGAGTCCCTCCCCTTCCAGGTCGAGAGCGACGCCTCCGACGTAGCTCTAGCGGCCACCCTTAACCAAGCGGGCAGACCCGTGGCCTTTTTCTCCCGAACCCTCCACGCTTCAGAAATCCGCCACTCCTCAGTGGAAAAGGAAGCCCAAGCCATAGTGGAAGCTGTGCGACATTGGAGGCATTACCTGGCCGGCAGGAGATTCACTCTCCTCACGGACCAACGGTCGGTAGCCTTCATGTTCGATAATGCACAGCGGGGCAAAATCAAAAACGACAAGATCTTAAGGTGGAGGATCGAGCTCTCCACCTTCAACTACGAGATCTTGTATCGTCCCGGAAAGCTGAACGAGCCGTCCGATGCCCTATCCCGCGGCACATGTGCCAACGCAAAAATTAACCGCCTCCAAACCCTCCACGAGGACCTCTGCCACCCGGGGGTCACTCGGTTCTACCACTTTATCAAGTCCCGCAACCTCCCATACTCCTTAGAGGAGGTCCGTACAGTCACAAGGAACTGCCACATCTGCGCAGAGAGCAAACCACATTTTTTCAGGCCGGATGGTGCGCACCTGATTAAGGCTTCCCGCCCCTTTGAACGCCTTAGTCTGGATTTCAAAGGGCCCCTCCCCTCCACCGACCGCAACATATACTTCCTTAACGTGGTGGACGAGTACTCCCGCTTCCCATTCGCCATCCCCTGTTCTGACATGACCGCGGCCACAGTCATTAAAGCCCTAAACACCATATTCACACTGTTCGGTTGCCCCGCATACGCCCACAGCGACAGGGGGTCCTCCTTCATGAGTGACGAGCTGCGCCAGTTCCTGCGCAGCAACGGGATAGCCTCGAGCAGGACGACCAGCTACAACCCCCGGGGGAACGGGCAAGTAGAGAGGGAGAACGGCACGGTCTGGAAGACCGTTCTACTGGCCTACGGTCCAGGGACCTCCCAGTTTCACGGTGGCAGGAGGTCCTTCCGGACGCCCTCCACTCCATCCGGTCACTACTGTGTACTAGCACTAACCAAACGCCTCATGAGCGCCTCCTTGTCTTCCCCAGGAAGTCCTCCTCTGGAATGTCGCTGCCGACCTGGCTGGCGGCCCCAGGACCCATCTTGCTCCGAAAGCACGTGCGGGCGCACAAGTCGGACCCGTTGGTCGAAAGGGTTCACCTCCTTCACGTGAACCCGCAGTACGCTTCCGTGGAGTACCCCGACGGCCGACAGGACACGGTCTCTCTGCGAGATCTGGCGCCCGCCGGCAACACACACACCCCCCCGACACCAATCACCCAACCCCCCCCCTTCCTGCTACCGCCGCACCCCGCGACCGCCCCCTTCCCAGGAGGATCAGTCCTCCTCCCAGGCCCGACCAGGAATGAAGCCCAAGCTGAAACCGTAAGGCTCCCGGAGACGACAACACCGGAACAAGCATCACCACCACCACCGGGGCCGAGGCGATCGACACGGACGACCAGACCGCCGACCGACTTGTGGCGTCGATCTAACAGTACAATATGTGGACTTTTAACGAGAACATTTTGTCTTTTCCTGACGATTACTGTAAATAGTTTGAAACAAAAAAAACCTTGTACATACTGTAATAACATGCGAAAGTTTTCCTCCCAGGACCAGCCTTGTAAACCCTTACCACCATGCGAAGCATCACCCCGCCGGGTTCATTTTTAACAAGGGGTGAATGTGGTAGTATGCATTAGGGGTCATGTGGGACTGTGAAGCCATGATGTCATTGGCTGACAGATCCCAGGTCCTGGTTGGACGTTGACCTCTAGCTCCGCCCTGAAGGCGGAGTATAAGTACCTGGAGTCCTCCCCTACAGGCAGTCTACTACTGAACTGCGGGGGAACAGTCACGCTTAATAAAGCCTCATTGACTTCACTCTATTCGTCTCTCGGAGTCTTTGTGCGCTACAGGCTTATGGAGCCCACCACTTCATGCTTGACGCAGCAGACCAAACCCCGCCCACAGCCAACGTGACCACACCAACCCCCTCCACGTCCAGCCCAGACACGGACTCGCCCCCGACTCCACCCACAAACTTTACACTCCGCCCTGGAACGCCCACAGACTGCAGCAGCAGAGACAGTGACTGTGACTCTGACGACAGCCACAGCACGCCTCCCTACTATCCTGGTCCCACACCCAGCGACTCCAAGTTCGACTCCAGTGACCCCTTCCTCATCACTTTCTTAAACAAATCTGAACTTTTTAGCTCTTTCCAACGGACACCCACCGCGGCCAGACGCTTGTTCAGTGGTACCAACTTATCTGCAGATACCTGGTCAACAGACCAGACGCTTGTTCAGAGGAACTAGCTTTTCAGGTGATACTTGTTCGGGTATCAGACACCCGATCGTAACTGCTCTTCTGATTTGACGGGAGAATCAAAGCAGTAACCCCACCATGATGACTACATTTTTGCCCATTCTAGTCGGTTGCTCAGGCAGTGGAGAAACGGCGTGAGACCCGCCCTGCCTGGGGACCCACCCGTTGGTCAAAAACGCTTGGGTAGGGGAGATACGGTATTGGTAGCCGTCCTACCCGGGGACTCCATCCAAATCTTACCCGTCACGGCCCATACGGACCTCATTCGACCTTTTCCTTTCAAAAACAGTTTTATTTATTTAGGCAACCTTTGGGTTGCTGCCAAATGCTATTTACATCCTAGAACATTTGGAAGATAAATCAGCACTGGTCCACCATTGGGAAGTGCGCCATGTCCTAACATTTGTTTTGTAAAAAAATGAGGGAGTCACATATAGTGACCAATTATAAGGAAATAATTGGCCCCGCAGGACAGACACATTAACATACCGGATTTTATACCAAGGTAGTTACAGATACTATGCTTGTTTTACAGAACTCCAGAAGCTCCAGGACCGGAGAAAACAGAGAACACAAAGAAAGAAAAAGAAAGAGGACAGCCATGAGGACTTCTTTCATCGTGATCAAGATTTTGATACTGGACATTTGGTTGCGCGGGAACGCAGACCCCATTACTTCAAACCCCCCTGCCGTTAATGTTTCACTGCCCCGCAGTACCGAGGGCCCAGTCACCAGCCACGCTGCATTATCCTGGTGTGCCAAGTTCATAACTTGGTACTCCCTGTCGTACGTTATTGAAGCACTATTAGCGTTGGCCATACTCTGCTGTGCAATACAGACTATGCGCCTCCGCAAGTGGAGAAGGAGAGCGTACCGCGCTCGAACCCCGGTATATCGGATACAATCCCCTATGTTAGGGTATGACCAGACCCCAGACCCCCGCGACCTATAATCCAAAAATAAAGAACAAGCACTTGCGTTTTCCTGTAAATAAAAAGATGTACAAAACTTTCATGAAAAAAAAGTATGATCCTGAGCTTGACTGCCAAGCCAGGAAAGAATATATGGAATGTTATGATTGTTGTTGTATGTTTTAGATAGATAGGATGATGCAATGCTTGATGAGTGTATTTAGGTAAAATTAGAGGTTCCAAGTTTTTATTTTGTAGATACATGCCCCTGCCTGACATAGCGCCCTCAAGAATTGTTTAGGTAAATTTTTAGGGTCAGAGTAGTGGCCATGTAGGAGGTGTGTCCCCCCCCCCCCCCCCGCCCCACCCCCTGGCCAGGGAACGGAAAGGACAAAATTTATGCGATCCTTCACGCTTCGCGTTAGGATCACAAGGAGGGTCTGTAGCCACCTAAAATGGCTGATTCCCTATTAATTTGGCCAAAACCCGATTTAAAATGGCTAACCGAAAAGGCTGATGGGAAAAGCAGCCAACAGGATACAAACGGACAGCTGCAGACAGAATAGCGTATTCGGCTCTGGGGAAGTCGGCCCAGATCGATACTCAAGCCTATTAGCAGCACATCAACCCAGACAGCTGCAGTTTAATCGGCTATCCCCGGGAACAATTGCAACATATTAGCAATTGAATGCCGGGCCAGACCTGTCGGCGCCTGCAGTGGCCGAAACAAAGACAGGTGAACGACCACCCCCCGATCGAGGAATCGCCCCGTTATTGGACATATCGAACCCAGTGATTGGGAACAGGTCCAATCACTTGGGACTCAGGGTCAAGGGCCGCCTCGAGAGGCGGGAAGCCCCTGGGCCCTATAAAGTGAGGGGCCAAGTTCAGATCTCTCTCTCTCTCCCTTCTTCACCTACTCGCAGCCTTCGCAAGAACCTTCAGCAAAGAACCGTAAGTTTGACTCCAGCGATCGCTACCCGATAGAGATTCCTAGCCATCGACCCGTATCAGCCTTTTTGAATCCCGCAGGCCAGATCCAATTTGATAAGCCATTCATTTCCCTGACCTGGTGGGCCCTTCCTAAAGTTAAGTATTGGCCAGTAGTGGTAGGTTTCGATATAGATAGTTAGATTATTGTGTAAGCAGTAATTGTTGTATATGAGAAATGACCGTTGATTTTAATCTTACTAAGCGGTGTGCTGACTTATTAATCATAACTTGAGCTTGAACCACGTGGCGGTATCAGAAAGATACCTGGCGACTCGTGAGCAAAGGTGACGTAATCAGAGCTAATAAACTAAGGCTAAAAAGAGCAACAAGGTCTACAAAATTATGAGGGGCATAGACAGAGTGGATAGTCAGAGGCTTTTCCCCAGGGTAGAGGGGTCAATTACTAGGGGGCATAGGATTAAGGTGCGAGGGGCAAGGTTTAGAGGAGATTTACGAGGAAAGTTTTTTACACAGAGGGTAGTGGGTGCCTGGAACTCGCTGGTGGAAGCAGGGACGATATTGACATTTAAGGGGCATCTTGACAAATACATGAATAGGATGGGAATAGAGGGATATGGACCCAGGAAGTGTAGAAGATTTCAGTTTAGACGGGCAGCATGGTCGGCACGGGTTTGGAGGGCTGAAGGGCCTGTTCCTGTGCTGTACCTTTCTTTGTTCTTTGTTCTTTGAATACGCGGCTGATGAGATGGTGTGATGAGGAAGGTTTCAGATTCCTAGAGCATTGGGACTATTTCTGAGGAAGGTGGGACCTGTACAAACTGGATGGGTTACACTTGGGCAAGATCGGGACTGATGTCCTTGTGGGGGTACTTGCTAGAGCGGTTGAGGAGGGCCTAATCTAATATGGCAGCGGGATGGGAACCAATGTAAAGATTCAGAGTGGGGGAATCAAGAACAAGAGAAAAAGACAGAAAGGAGAATAAGAAAAATGATAGGCAGATAAATCAAAGGCCTGTATCAAATAATAAAACGGAAAAAAATAGTAGGGAAGAGACAAGGTACGTTAAAAGGACTAGCCTTAAGGTTTTCTACCTGAATGCATGGAACATTCAAAATAAAATGGATGAATTAGTTGCACAGATAGATGTAAAGGGATATGAGATAGTTGGGATTTCAGAGACATGGCTCCAAGGTGACCAAGGATAGGAACTAAACATTGAGGTTTAATCGGTTTTTAAGAAGGACAGACAGAAAGGAAAAGGTGGTGGAGTTGCATTGTTGATTAAGGAGGATATTGATACAATATTGAGGAAAGATATTAGTACAGATGATGTGGAATCTGTCTGAGTGGAGTTAAGAAACATCCAGGGGCAAAAAACATTCATACGGTTGTTATACAGACCACCAAATTCCCGTGGTAATGTTGGGAATAGCATTAGACAGGAAATCAGAGATGCATGTGATAAAGGAACATCTGTGATTATGGTTGACTTTAATCTGCATATAGATTTGGTGACTCAAATTAGTCACAGTACAAAAGAGGAGGAATTTCTGGAGTATATAGGGGATAGTTTTCCGAACCAGTATGTTGAGGAACCAACAACGGAACAGGGCATCTTGAACTGGGTGTTGTGCAATGAGAATGGATTAGTTGCTAATCAAGTTGTGAGAGAACCCTTGGGGATGAGTGACCATAATATGGTAGAATTCCTTGTCAAGGTGAATAGTGAGATAGTTGATTCTGAGACCAAGGTCTTGAACCTCAATAAAGGTAGCTAGAATGGTATGAGGCATGAACTGGCAAGGATGGACTACGAAACATTACCAAAAGGAAGGATAGTGGACAGGCAATGGCAGGCATCCAAGAAACGAATAATTAAACTCCAAACGTTGTTTATTCCTATTTGGCACAAGAGTAGAAAGGCAACTTTGGCCAAGCCATGGCTTATAAGGGAAATTAGAGAAAAGTATTAGATTCAAAGAAGAGGCATACAAATTAGCAAGAAAAAACAATAGACCTGAGGATTGGAAACAGTTTAAAATTCCGCAAAGGCAGACCAAGGGATTGATTAAGAGGGGGAAAATACAATTTGAAAGTAAACTAATGGTGAACATAAAAACTGACTGTGAAAGCTTCTCTCGGTATGTGAAGAGAAAAAGGTTAATAAAAACGAATGTACAGTCAGAAACAGGGGAATTCATAATAGAGAACAAAGTGGCTGAGGAACTAAATTCGTACTTTGCTTCTGTCTTAACAAAGGAAGACATGAATAATGCACCAAAAGTTCTGAGAAAAACACGTTTTCGTAACAAACTGAAGGAAATTAGTATTAGTCAGGAAATTAATGGGATTGAAGGTAGACAAATCTCCAGGGCCTGATAATCTTCATCCCAGAGTACTTAAGGAAGTGGCCCTAGAAATAGTAGATCCATTGTTGATCATTTTCCAGTGGTGCAAACAGACAAAGTCAGCATGGATTTACAAAAGCGAAATCATGCTTGACAATCTACTAGAATTCTTTGAAGATGTAACTAGTAGAGTTGACCAGGGAGAACTGTTGGATGTGTTTTATTTAGACTTTCAGAAGGCTTTTGACAAGGTCTCACATAGCAGATTAATATGTAAAGTTAAAGTGCATGGGATTATGGGTAATGTCTTGAGATGGATAAAAAGTTGGTTAGCAGAGAGGAAGCAAAAAGTTGGAATAAATGGGTCTTTTTATGATTAGCAGGCAGTGACTATAGGAGCACCGCAGGGATCTGTGCTAGGACCCCAACGGTTCACATTATGTAGTCATAATTTGGATGAGTGAAATAAATGTATTACCTCTAAATTTGCAGATGATACAAAGTTGGGTGGGAGAGTGAGCTGTGGGAAGGATACAGAGATGCTTCAGCGGGATTTGGGCAGGCTGAGTGAGTGGGCACATGCATGGCAGATGCAGTATAATGTAGATAAATATTGGGCGGCATGGTGGTGCAGTGGTTAGCACAGCTGACCCAGGTTTGATCCTGGCACCGGGTCACTGTCTGTGTGGAGTTTGCACATTCTCTCCGTGTTTGCATCATTTCATTTCATGGTCTCCCTCCCACAATCCAAAGATATGCAAGGTAGGCAGATTGGCGGGCTAAATCCCCCTTAATTGGAAAAAAAATTATATGGATAAATGTGAGGTTATCCACTTCAGTAGCATAAATAAGAAGGCAGATTATTATTTGAATGGGTGTAAATTGAAAAACGTGGACACTCAGCGAGACCTTGGTGTCCTCGGGCATCCGTCGTTGTAAGTAAGCGCGCAGGTACAGCAGGCAGTAAAGAAGGAAAATGGTATGTTGGCTTTCAAAGTGCGAGGATTTGAGTATAGGAATAGAGATGTTTTACTGGACTTGTAAAGGGCATTGGTGAGGCCACACCTGGAGTATTGTGTGCAGTTTTGGTGTCCGTATAGGAAGAAAGATGTTCTTGCTATGGAGGGAGTGCAGCAAAGGTTTACCAGGCTGATTCCTGGGATAGCGGGACTGTCATATGAGGAGAGACTAAATCAGTTAGGATTATAGGGTTAGGTGAATTGGCCAATGATAAATTGCCCTTAATGTCCAAATTGCCCTTGGTGTTGGGTGGAGGTGTTGAGTTTGGGTATGGTGCTCTTTCCAAGAGCCGGTGCAGACTCAAAGGGCCGAATGGCCTCCTTCTGCACTGTAAATTCAATGATAATCTATGATTAATCTAGGACAAAGGTTCGGCACAACATCGTGGGCCGAAGGGCCTGTTCTGTGCTGTATTTTCAATGTTCTATGTTCTATGTTCTATATTCATTGGAGTTAAGAAAAGTGAGAGGGGAGCTCTTAGAAAATTATAAAATTCTAATAGTATTAGACAGGGTAGATTCAGAAAGATTGTTCCCGATGGTGGGGGAGTCCAGAACTCGGGTCATAGTTGGAAGATAGGGGGTAAACCTTTGAGGACTGAAGTGAGGAAAAATTTCTTCCCCAGAGAGTGGTGAATCTGTGGAATTCATTACCTGAGAAAGTAGTTGAGGCCAAAACGTTGTATAGCTTCAAGAAAGAATTAGATATAGCTCTTGGGGCTACAGGGATCAAGGGATATGGGGGGAAGGCGGGATCAGGTATTGAACTTGATGATCAGCCATGATAATAATGAATGGCGGAGCAGGCTCAAAGGGCCGAATAGCCTCATCCTGCGTCTATTTTCTATGTTTCTATAACTGAACCCTGCCACGAGCGCAGACAAGTGAGGGTGTATTGGTGCCAGTCCCAAGCCCAGTTAAATGGGGAGGGTTAGCTGCAAAACCATCTATCCAAATACAAATGGGGGTTGATGTGAATGGAAATTGACCCATGTTAGGACATACCCTGTAAGCTCCCAAAAGAGTCCGTGCACAAACCCTGTGAGGAATGGGCAATGGTTACCATCCAATGGACAAGGACGGCTAAAGAAGGCAGCCCAAAAGAGAGGTGAAAAGATGCAGTCAATTGGAAGAGGAACATGCAATTTACAAGTGGAGATGGAGGAAGGTGGTCAACCAACATTGCAGTGACGCCAGGTAAAATGGGAAAAACCAAAAGAAAAAGAATAAAAAGGATCTAGACTGCTGAAGGTGGGGTTACCAATAATGGCGTGCTACAGATCGAAGACATGCGAGAAGTCAGAATTGGAGGAGCACAGAGATCCGAAGGTTGAAGGGCTGGAGGAGGTTACAGAGGAAGTGTTGAGGCCATGAGGGGTTTAAACAGAAAGATGAGAATGTAAATATCGAGACATGGCTGAACTGGGAGCCAAGAGGTTATAGGTGATCGGGAATTCGGTTTGAGTTAGATACAGGTAATTTAGTTTTGGATGAGTTCAAGTTTGCATTATGGAGGTGGGAGTAAATGGTCTTGGCGATGGAGAGGATATGGGTTAGGAAGTTAAGATTCAAATAAACACCAAATAATAATCCACAGTACAAAAAGGATCCAAGTGACTATTCTCTCCCATTTCACAGCCACTGTGTGCTTGGCGGTTGGAAAGAGTTACAAATTTGCACTACCATTTGGTGCGGTTTCTCCATTGTTACCTGCAGTCACATTTCAAAATAATATGAAATTCAAACTTTATATTTTCTTCAGAATATAAACAAGAGTGTGACAACAAGATACTGAAATTCTGTAAATGATTGCTATTTAATGTGAGGCACAGTGACATGCTGCAACAGAACATTTCAGTGTGTACCATACTGTGTGTGAGTACAAATCCCTCCTGAGAAGTGGCTGTACAACAGTAAAGTCTGTCTATATCTCATTGTATTATTTTAATAAATGGCAAGGCATTCTTCTGGAATATTATTTTTAAAAAGCTTAATAAATGAATGAAATTCAAAAGCCTGCTCTCCATTGTTGGCTAAAAATGTATCAATTATCCAGAAAATCATTTTCATAACCCAGTAAAGTATAAGTTGTGAATTAACTTCTAATAAAATCATCCACTTTATTACTATAATCTTCTTTAAAAGTTGAAAACTACAATATTGATTTAAAAACTGATCCTCCTACAGGTACTCTGCAAGGGGCGTAATTCTTCCTCTAGTGGAAAGTTGTAACCAACCCTAAAATTATACTCTAATCATTTTAACTGAATGTTGTAACATGTAAGCGGTTGTCTTCATTTTTCCAAGCTGAATGTTATGAAGCAGAATTAGGGAGCATTTAAAGCCACAGAGAATCCTAAACTGGTGGTATAGCCTGAATGAACCTTGTATGCTTTGAATTCTACTTAAGTGCATTTATGCTGCTGCTGCACTTAGAATATTCAACAGCTTTTATCTTCAATCAACTACTTTTTTTTAGGATATCTAATATCAAGGGCTAAGGAGCCCTTCCAACCTGAAGTGTGAAACAGAAACTTAGTTCTGCTTAGAAATATTTCTTGGTTAATAAACCAGAAATATACATAATGCAAATGATCTTACAAAAGCTGATGGGGCACCTTATAAAATGGTGACACTTCAGAAGTGAAATTCCGTTGTCCTTTTCACTGAGTCAGTGCGCGGTACTCATGTGCTTCTTTCATATCTTATGATGGTCGTTGGTTTGTTTGTGGTGAAATAGACAATGTTTTCTTTTGTTTGCAGTTTTGAAAAAATGTTTTGAAACAACGACAGATTTCACATGTGGAATTTTGAGGACGAGAGTGCAGTTTCTGATGTGTACAATGTTACTTGGAAATCAATTGTGTTTAATTACATCCAGGTGGAGGCCATTGATTGGGGTTTTCACTCCAATGCAAATAAAGAGACACTCACTGAAACTGAATGTGGTTGAGTTAGGAGGTGTATGCTTGTAATATTTAACTCTGTAAATAAATGTCAGGTTGAGTAAAGATTGGCTCCAGTACTATCTTTCACCAACTGACAGTCTGGAAAATAAGAGATAACAGTGGAGAATACTGATAGCCATTCAGCTGTCCCCATTCACCCCCCCCCCCTCCCCACCAATGGCCCCTCCCCTTGCCTGGAGAGGAGAAGGCTAAGAGAAATTTTGATATTGGTGTTAAAAATCATGAGGGGGATGGACAGAGAAGATCAGGAAAAATTGTACTCGCTTATAAAAGAATTGCAAGTGAGAGGACACAGAATAAAAGAGGCAAACATGATGTAAGAACAAGCTTTTTCACCCCATGAGTGGTATAGGTCTGGAATGCACTGCCTGGAAATATGGTGGAGGCAGCTTCAATTGAGACAGTCAAGAGGGCACTAGATAATTATTTGAGTAGAAACAATGCGCATGGGTACAGGAGAAAGGCAGGAAGGAGAATGGCATTAAGTTGTAATGTTCAATTGAAAAGCTAGTGCAGACATGCTGGTTTGAATGGTCTTTTTCCACACAATTCTGTGATTAACCTTTTGCTCACTTTGGAGTCACAGCATAGAAACTCAGCCATTACTAATCAAACCAATTGTTACCATTACCTGCACTGTCATTGCTGTTTTCCTTCTGTTCCTGCAATCTGAGTGGTCACCAATGAGGGAGCTTACAACCATGCCGAAGCATAAACAGGTTGAAATCATATTGTGTGATGCCAGTAACATTTCCATTATGAAATTACTCTACTCCCCATTTTAAGAAAGGCAGAAATTCATTTTGGCCCCCAAAATGTATCGCGATTTACAGATGATATTCCTGTTCTGTGTGCTGCACTCATAGTCTATGGGCTGGATTCTCCGTTCCGAGTCCACCCTGCCACCGCTGCTAGAGAGGAAGGAGAATTTGACCGTTCCCTGGTGGCAGGATTCTCTACTTCTGCCGCTTGCCAATGGGATTTCCCATTGACATCACCCCATGTTGCCGGGAAACCCTTGGAAGGGGTGTGCTGTCGGCGGGACCAGAGACTCCCACCATCAGCGAACCGCCGGAGAATCCCGCCCTCATATCATAAACAAGAAATAAAAGTTAAAGGTGAAAGAAAAAAAAGGAACCCTTGTAGATGCTGGAAGTTTAAAATTAAAAACTAAAATTGTACAGTGGACCTATTAATGGGCAGCACGGTAGCACAAGTTGATAGCACTGTGACTTCACAGCACCAGAATCCCAGCTTCGATTCCCCGCTGGGTCACTGTCTGTGCAGAGTCTGCATTTTCTCCCCGTGTCTGCGTGGGTTCCGCCGGGTGCTCTGGTTTCCTCCCACAGTCCAAAGACATGCAGGTTAGTTGAATTGGCCATGATAAATAGCCCTTAGTGACCAAAAAGGTTAGGAGGGGTTATTGGGTTACGGGGATAGGGTGGAAATGAGGGCTTAAATGGGTCAGTGCAGACTCGATGGGCCAAATGGCCTCCTTCTGCACTGTATGTTCTATGTTCTATTAATATCTGAAAGTGGAACATAAATTGGCATTTTTGGATGGTTTTTCTCATCAGAACTTTTGTTGAAGCTGCCCAAGCATTAAGCAACATCAGTAAAACCAGTCTTCAGTCCACAGACTTATGGTCTTAGCCCTCAAGTCTTCTTGAGAGAAAAGTAAAGCCTAAAGAGGTAAGACTTAGACAAAGAACAAGGCGATATCAGCTCAGATTTGATTGCTGTACTTCGTGTCTATGGCTAACTATAATCAACACCCCTGTTGATTTACTGGTACTGTGAAGAAAAGACTAATGGCTCTTTGATCTACCAATTTTATGATCTGTGTTTAGCCCAATATAACTTCAGAGACGAAAGCATTTATATCAAATTGGCTTCCACTACAGATGAAGTTTCATAAAAGGATCAACAAAAAAAAAGTGCTTGAGACTTAGTTAGGAGAACAGGAAATATCAAAGACCCAGATTTTACGGTCATTTCTGTTAGTTCTAAAGGAATTTGTTCACTTTAGGTTCTTTTTTCACAGAGTTACTCACATGCTGTCGATGTTGCTTTTAAGCTGAAATAAGGATGTGGTTTCAGAAGTACGTTCAAGCAATTTACCAGCAGACTTGGTTTTTCTGTTCTTCAAAGGCTAGGAATTTTCCCCCCCCCAGAGATATTTAAAAATCTGTGTTTAAAAAAAAGTCTCTTACTGATATTTCTGATACATCATTGAGCAGATCGTGCGATCGGATAGAGTATGAGGGTACTTCTTGCGAAAGATGGTATCAGTTTTTGCATTCGTATTTTCAGTTCTTCATTCCAACCCTCAACCCCAACCCATTCTCAGATCACCTTCCACCTAGCCATACTACAATATGCTTGCCTTCAGATCATCTGTTAGTCCATACAGAAATCTGTAACAAGGGTCCATCCTGCTGTTTAATGACTTTTTTTTTATTGATTTCTCTCGTTCTGTGTCTGGCCACACAAATACGAGAGACCATGGAGAAAGAATGTGTTTAATTTATTCCATTTGTAGCATTGGTATTCTCTCGAGGTGGGAGGCTTGAATTTTTGAAGGAGCAGGTTATTCGAGATTGGCAGTCAGTTTTAACATTAAGAGAAGAACCAATTTCCTATTTATTCTCTTTGCAGCACCGAAAAGGCAATAAAAAAACATTATTAGCAGATCATCCATGGGTTGCTCACCATGAGTGGGAGGGTAGGGTGTTATCAACAAAGTATGTTGGGAGAAAGTGTGACACTTACAGGAAATGCATAGTGTGTATAATATTTTTAATATATTATAATGTTTTTAAAATTGGACCACATAACAAATCACATACTCCTCTCATAATACTGTTGATTGGTCAAGTTGAATTCTAATTGTGCCAAACAATCTAATCATCCAGAATAGGTGCATGTGACATCCTCCCTGGAGTTACATATGGTACTTACCCAGAAAAGTTAGGGATTGCTTTTCTAAATTATTCAGTTGATGTTTTCTTCACTACAAGACAACTGATTAAAATAGTATATTGGGTCTGCCTGGAATGGACATAACAATTGAAACAAGAATATATAAATTTACCACAATCTTTGAAGAACTGACATTAATTGCTATCTTTGCAGCTGTATTACAATTAGGCTGTAGGGAAGTGATGAGTTTGATACTTTGCCACTTCTACTAACTTTGTCTTCCAATGGTCACACAATTTCTCTTCCTGAAGTCAACAATGTAGATTTTCTCTTTTCCATTTAAACCGGTGGAATTAAAAGTCAAAAGACGTCTAAACACGTTCCCAATTTGCTATAATCTGGTTTACACTAACACACTGATGCGCAATCAATTACTCTCGCGACAAGGTGAGTCATAACTAATAGGCTTTAATCTGCTAGAACTGTTCCCCAGCAGCTTCGATACAGAAAGTGAAGGCTGCTGGGACAGCATTGGTTCTTATACTCCGCCTCTCAGGGCGGAGCTATGTACATCAGCCAATGGTAGACTCCTGGGTCTAGCCAATCGTCATCCACCTCTCAGGTACCGCAATACCTGGTATCACGACATTCACCCCCTGTTAAAAAAAGAGCCCGGCAGGGTGATGGCCAGCGTTAATATCGCCTTTCGCATGGTAGGACCAGGTATTGAGGTGCCGTGATGTCGAGGGTAATAGTAAAGTGTTCATGGTGCAGCAATCAGTCGATCGGGTGGCCTGGTCGTCCTTCAGGAGCGTCTGGGCTTTGCTGGTGATCCTGATGGGGGTCCCGGCGGTTGCGACTCCGGGAACGTGGTGTCGTCCTCCCAGACAGCTTTGTCACCCCTAGGCGGCGCTGTTGGGGCGAAAAGTGGGCAGAAATGTGGGGCGCCTCTAGGTGGCGTCGGCGCTTGTACGGGCCGAGGCAGGGGCAGCGGGAGTACTGAACATCCGGTCAGGTGTTGCGGGGAGGGTGGGGGTGGGGGCACTTGTGCGGGGGCGCGTGGGGCTCCTGCGGGTGCCAGGTCCCGAAGGGGGACCGTGTCTTGGCAGCCGTCCGGGAACGCTACATAGGCGTACTGGGGGTTGGCATGCAGCAGGTGGTGCCTCTCGACCAACGGGTCCGACTTGTGCGCCCTCACATGTTTCCGAAGCCTTTGCTGAGCAGGAATTGCTGCAGTTCGTCACTCATAAAGGAGGACTCCCTATCACTGTGAATGTACGCAGGGAAACCAAACAGTGTAAAGATACCCTGCAGGGCCTTGATGACGGTGGTTGTGGTCATGTCCGGGCAGGGGATGGCGAAAGGGAACCGGGAGTACTCGTCAATCACGTTCAGGAAGTACGTGTTGCGGTCGGTGGAGGGGAGGGGGCCTTTGAAGTCCATGCTGAGGCGTTCAAAGGGACGGGAAGTCTTTATCAGATGCACTTTCTCTGATCGGTAGAAGTGCGGTTTGCACTCCGCGCAGATTTGGCAGTCCCTGGTGACGGACCTGACCTCCTCAATGGAGTAGGGCAGGTTGCGGGTCTTGATAAAATGACAGAGACGAGTGACGCCCGGGTGGCAGAGGTCCTCGTGGAGGAATCGGAGGCGGTCCACTTGTGCGGTGGCACAAGTGCCGCGGGACAGGGCATCAGGAGGCTCGTTCAGCTTCCCGGGACGGTACAAGATCTCGTAATTGCAGGTGGAGAGTTCGATCCTCCACCGCAAGATCTTGTCGTTCTTAGCCTGCCCCGCTGCGCATTATCGAACATGAAAGCAACGGACCGTTAGTCCGTGAGGAGAGTGAATCTCCTGCCGGCCAGGGAATGCCTCCAGTGTTGCACAGCTTCTACTATGGCCTGTGCCTCCTTTCCGACTGAAGAGTGGCGAATTTCATCAGCATGTAGAGTGCGGGCGAAGAGAGCCACGGGCCTGCCCGCCTGGGTGAGGGTGGCCGCCAGAGCTACGTCGGACGCATCGCTCTCGACCTGGAAGGGGAGGGACTCGTTGATGGCGCGCATCATGGCTTTAGCAATGTCTGCCTTGATGCGGCAGAAGGCCTGGCGGGCCTCCGTCGACAGGGGGAAGGTTGTGGACTGGATCAGGTGTCGAGCCTTGTCGGCGTAATTGGGGACCCACTGTGCGTAATAGCTGAAAAATAGCTGAAGAAGCCGCGGCAGCGCTTTAGGGCCATGGGGCAGTGAGGGAGGGGGAACTCCATGAGGGGACGCATGCGCTCAGGGTCGGGGCCTATGACTCCACTTTGCACTACGTAGCCTAGAATGGCTAGACGGTCGGTGCTAAAGACGCATTTATCCTTATTGTAAGTCAGATTAAGGATATTCGCGGTCTGGAGAAATTGTCGGAGGTTGGTGTCGTGGTCCTGCTGGTCATGGCCGCAGATGGTGACGTTATCAAGATACGGGTACGTTGCGCGTAAGCCGTACTGGTAAACCATTCGGTTCATCTCTCGTTGGAAGACCGAGACCCCTTAAAATGTGATAGAGCCGCCCATCTGCTTCAAAGACAGTGTACTGGCGGTCACCATGACGGAGGGGTAGCTGGTGGTAGGCAGACTTGAGATCCACCGTGGAGAAAACCTTGTATTGCGCAATCCTGTTCACCAGGTCGGCTATACGGGGGAGAGGGTACGCGTCCAGCTGCGTAAACCTGTTGATGGTCTGGCTGTAGTCGATGACCATCCTGTATTTCTCCCCGGTTTTTACCACCACTACTTGAGCCCTCCAGGGGCTGTTGCTCGCTTTGATGACCCCTTCCCTCAGCAGCCTTTGGACCTCTGACCTGATGAAGATCCGGTCCTGGGCACTGTACCGTCTGCTCCTGGTGGCGACGGGTTTGCAATCCGGGGTGAGGTTCGCAAACAGGGAGGGCGGGTCGACCTTAAGGGGCGAATCCGCAGACTGTAAGGGGGGGTATAGGGCCGCCAAATTTAAAGGTCAGACTTTGCAGATGGCACTGGAAATCCAGCCTAAGGAGGGTGGCTGCGCAAAGGTGCGGCAGGACGTACAGGTGGAAATTGCGGAATTCCCTGCCTTGGACAGTGAGGTTCGCTAGGCAGTACCCCTTTATCTCCACCGCGTGTGACCCGGAGGCCAGGGAGATCCTCTGGTTTACGGGTTGGGTGACAAGAGAACAGCGCCTTACCGTGTTGGGGTGAACAAAGCTCTCCGTGCTCCCGGAGTCGATCATGCACGACGTCACGTGGCCATTGATGGAGATCGTCGTTGTAGCTTTCGCAAGCGTCCGGGGCCGACTCTGGTCCAGAGTCACCGAGGCCAGGTGCAGTAATGGAGAGTTCGAGTTCTGGTCGGGCAGCGTGTAGTCGGCTATGCTGGGGGCCTGAGGCCCCATCCAAGATGGCATCAGCCATGGGTCGCACATGGAGTCCGGGGACAAAGACGATGGCGGCGGCGAGGGACAAAATGGTGGCGCCCACCCGTCCAGCGTGGTGGCCAGGGGGCAAAATGGCTGCGGCCGCAGGTCGCACGCGGCCTGAGGATAGGGGGGTGGCGGGGGGCTTTGGAGGGCCGGGGCCTGAAAAGGGTGCTGCCGATAGTCGCTGGAGACCGCGGCCACGGGGCAGGCCTGGCAGACCCCGACATAGTGGCCCTTCTTGCTGCACCCTTTGCAGGTGGCGGTGCGGGCCGGGCAGCGCGGGCGGGGATGATTCGCCTGCCTGCATAAGAAACAGCGTTGGCCGGCAGCGGTAGTGGGCTGACTCACCGTGCATGCTTGCGGGGTCAGGGTCAAGTGGGGAAAGGTCTGAGTGGCAGCTGCAGAGGGGTGCCACACAGCCCTGGGGGCTGCCGCGCGTCCGGGAACAAAAGCCAGTGCGTTTTTATACGCAACGTCCATGGACCCCACCAGGGCCCGTGCCTCAGTCAGTCCAAGAGTGTCCATTTCTAGGAGCCTGTGGCGGATGTCGGGGGTAAGTCATACCTGCCACGAAAGCGTCCCTGATCAAAAGTTCTGTGTGCTCGTTCCCCGAAACTGGCGGGCAGCCACAGTTTCGGCCCAGCACCAGCAGCGCCCGGTAGAAGTCTTCCAATGTTTCCTCGGGGCTTTTTCAATTACTCTCGAGACAAGGTGAGTCATAACTAATAGGCTTTAATCTGCTAGAACTGTTCCCCAGCAGCTTCGATACAGAAAGTGAAGGCTGCTGGGACGGCATCAGTTCTTATACTCCACCTCTCAGGGCGGAGCTATGTACATCAGCCAATGGTAGACTCCTGGGTCTAGCCAATCGTCATCCACCTCTCAGGTACCGCAATACCTGGTATCACCACACACACAAAGTCAAGATCTACCACAGTGACTCATCCGGGGGTACAAATCCATGGATATCAATAGCCATTGTTGAACTGGACATATGGACTCTAAGAACCAGTGGGATTTTCACTTGCTGCGACCATCATATATTAGCTCGATGCTGACTTTAACTGGCATACACGCAAACTGTACTTCAATAAGCTTGTGGCAGTCACAAATAAAACTGTAACTGATGAACATTACATTGGGGAACTTATAACTATGTACTAAGATAGGAGCAATGGAAAATGTGAACAGCACCTTACGGGCTACTTTTTCAATGTCACATCTCTGAGAATGTTCAGGCAATGATCCATCATTTTGAACAGGATCATTTTTAAGAGACTACAGGAGACCTGTGTCTCAAGCAGAATGCCCATGATAAGGTCCAAGGCACTGTTAGGATTGAACATTGTCAGCTTATGTGAAGACTGAAAGATGAAGCTTTTTTACATATGCATCATCCTGAAAGAGGAAGAAATGAGAGCATTCTAATTTTGCTATTAGATAGTTGTGCACAAATGCACTTTGAATACAAATGTGTTCATTGGAGTGTTCTTTTTCAGTAGTTAAACTTTTTGAAAGAAATGGACTGAGACTGTCTCTAAAATATGGTACATTTCAGAAGAAATTGTTTACAAATATTTTAAAGGTAAAGTGTTTCAGGAAGTAACACTGATGATTATTATGGAGAAGACTGCAGTTCAGCTCATTCAATCCTTCTGGTTCAATAAAACCTCGTACTTCATAACAAAAGTGGAAAATATGGAAAAACTCAACAGGTCTGGCAGCATCTCTGGAGAGAGAAATAGAGTTAACATTTTGAGTCCATCGGACTCTTCTTCAAAATTTCATAACTTTGTGGGGGCGATTCTCTGAACCCCGCACCGGGCCGGAGAATCGGAGCAACCGCGCCCCGACGCCCCGACGCTGGCGTGCGATTCTCCGAGGTGCAGAGAATCGGCACCATTTGCGCTGGCGCGTTTGGTGCGGTGCCGGCTGCGGGCCGCTGGAATCGGCGGGGCCGCCGATTCTCCTGCCCGGATGGGCCGAGCGGCCGCTCTGACACGACAGAGTCCCGCCGCCGCTGTTCACCCCTGGTCGCTGCCGGCGGGAACTCTGCGGGAATGTTCAGGGGGGGGTTTGGGGGTCCTGAGGGGGGCGGGGGGGCTGGGATCCTTCACCAGGGGGGGGCCTCCGATGGGGCCTGGCCCGCGATCGGGGTCCACCGATCGGCCTCTCCCCCCCGGGCCTCCTTCCTGGCACGGCCGGCCCCTGAACACTGACCCCATGTTGGGTCGGGGCCGGCGCGCGGAAGAAGTCCCCCGCGCATGCGCAGGTTGGCCTGGCCCAACCGCGCATGCGCGGGTTGCGCAGCGCCCATTCGGCACCGCGTAAGGAGGCTGGAGCGGCGTGAACCACTCCAGCGCCGTGTTGGCCCCCTTGGGGGCCAGAATAGGTCATGCCTGGGCCCTGTTCGCGCCGTCGTGAAACGCGATGGCGTTCACGACGGCGCGAACACTTGGCCTCCATATCGGAGAATCACACCCTGCATCTTTTACGTGTTGGGAGGTAGGACCTGGGTGCATTAAGAGTTAAGATAGAAAATTAGATTAAAACAAGAGAGGCAAGATAATTTAATTTTCTTTTCCAATTTGTTTTATTATTTTGAGTTACATTTTCAGTGTGGAAGAGGAGTTGACTTTTCCCACTTTTAAGCAGTGTTTGAGAGGCTTGATAGGAATTTAATTGCCGATCTAAGTCTCTGCAGCAAATTGTTTGTTGGTTACACATTGTAACTTGTAATGACTCACCATCTGTGTTTCCCTCCATCTCTGTGCAGAAAGACTCATTAACCTCTCATCAAGCCCCTTACCCCTCTATCTCACCGCTCCCCAAGCTAAGTCTCAAAGTTCAGAAGTCCTTCTCCGAATGCAGCTGAATGCAATCCTGGACACAAGGCTATTCATTCACATTTATATCCCCCTTCATTTGGACAGATAGCATGATCCTTTATAACTCAGACTTCTGTGTAGTTCTGTCTTCAGCTGATGAGAAAACACTCCTTTGCGGGCCAGGTAGATAACGCTGGCTTTATCCCAATAGGAGAAGAACCACTTCCATAAGGCAGCCCACCAAGGAACTGATAAAACCCATTTTGTGTGACTCACAGGTTCAATTAGCAGTTATGATGCAGAATGAGATTCATCATCCTTAATCACAAGATCATTTTCTGTGCAGTACAGCTCTTTAATATTAAGCATTGTGGACAAAGCAAACAAAATGGGCCGCTATGATCTAAAACATTGCAACTTGAATATTGTAAAACATTTGCCATTGAATCGAACAGTAGCCCAGAAAATGAATTAGCAAAATATGTCCCTATGAGAAAATAAATCATAAACTAGATATACTTTAAGAAGACTTAGCAGTGGAGTAATTGCAACAGAATTGCTAGGTCAGGAAAAAGTACATTCTGGGATCATTATGAGGAAGACACATCTTTACCAGTACAGATGCTCTTAATTCGTACACGTTTTGTTTTTAAGTTGTTCACCATCAGAAAACTCATCTGTTAAAAATACAGTTCCTTTTTTGGTTAACTTTAGTTCAAGGGCACTGGAGAACATTTCTTCCTCTTGTGAACTGCAGAAGTAAGAATTTTTTTTAGCTGCTAGCTCAACTTTTCTTGGGAGCAGAGAGCAGGCAAGAACTTTCAGAAATCAGAGTAGTTCTCACGTAAAGGAGGCTTTCGAAAGCCAACAAGCATCTATTCAGCTGCTGAAACGGAAGTGTCTAATGAGGATAAGGAAGTCATTGGTTTTTGATGGCCATCAGAGTGGTTTTCAACTTCTCTCACATTGCCATGACCGTGCTGTAGACTAATATCAATGCGTGAGAAAGGATGTAAAAAAGAGTGTGAAAGTAAATGAAAACATTTGAGGGAACTGTTCTAATTTTTTAACAGTTACTAATTATAAGTGGCAATACTGATTTTTTTTAAATGTCAGAATATTTTTAATCAGCTAATTTGGAGGCAACAGTCAGGAACATGCATTTTTTTCCCGTCAGGGATGCTACTGGTCTGTTCTACTCAAATCACCTTATCAGCCGGAACTACGAGAGCAGCTCAGCAGTTTAGTGCGGCAGATTGACAGATCGAAACAGACATACCCCTTTTAGAAGAACTCTTAGCATCTTCGGTCTCCTCCCATCTATTTTCTTCTCACATACAAAACATCCTGCATGCCATTTCACCTCCTGGGTAAATGGCCAATAACGAACTTCCAACAAAGCCACTCAGCAGCTGGTCTTCGAAGGTGTACAAGACAAACACTAATCTGCTCTTGGATCTTATTTTTCCTTGTTTCCTCAAGGGAATGAGTTTACCACATCACTGATGCTAGGGAATTCATGATATTAGAAATCCGAATACAAACCTAGCCTCACTCTATGCCTCAAATGTGAGAATGCCAACACGTTGTGACACTAAGTTGTCTATATATCTATCATCGCAGAACTCTGATGACCATGAAACCATTTTTGATTGTTGTAAAGACCCAACTGGTTCAAGAATGTCCTTTAGGGAAGGAAATCTGCCATCCTTACCTGGTCTGACCTACATGTGACTCCAGACCCATAGCAAAGTGGTTGACTAAAATATTCTCTGAAATGACCTAGCAAGCCACTCAGTTATATCAAATCACTACCAAGTCGACAAAAGAAAGCTAAACAATACGGGCCACTCAGCATCAACTGAGGCACGAGAAAGGACAAAAGCAAACCCAGCTCTGTTAACCCTGCCAAATCCTCCTTACCAAAATTTGGGACCTTGTGCCTAAATTGGGAGAGCTGTCTCACAGACTAGTCAAGAAACAGCCTGGCTGACTGAATCATACCTTACAGACAGTGTTGCAGACACCACCATCACCATTCCTGGGAATGTCCTGTCTCACCAGCAGGACAGACATGGCAGAGGTGGTGGTACAGTATTATACAGTTGGAAGGGAGATGCCTTGGGAGTCCTCAACATCAACTCTGAATCCCATGAAGTCTCATGGCATCAGATCAAACATGAGGCAAGGGAACCTCCTGCTGGTTACCATTCATCATCTACCCTCAGCTGATGAATCAGTACTCCTCCATGTTGAACACCACTTGGAGGAAGCACTGAGGGTGGCAAGGATGTACTCTAGATGGGGGACTTCAATGTCCACCATCAAGACTGGCTTGTTAGCACCGCTACGAACCAAGTTGGCTGAGTCTTAAAGGACCTTGCTACTAGACTGAGTCTGCGGCAGGTGATGAGAGAACCAATAAGGGGGAAAAACATACTTGACCTCATCCTCACCAACCTGTCTGCCTCTATGTATGACAGTATTGGTAGGAGTGACCACTGCACAGTCCTTGTGGAAATAAAGTCTCATCTTCACATTGTGTTGTGTGACATTACCACCATACTAAGTGGATAGATTTCAAACCGATCTAGCAACTCAAAACTGGGCATCCATGAGGTGCTGTGAGCCATTAGCAGCAATAGAATTGTACTCAACCACAATTTGTAACCTCATGGTCTGGTGTATTCCCCTACCATTGCCAACAAGCCAGGGGATCACCAGGGATACCTAAAAATAAAATGTCAACCTGGTGATTCTACAACATACAATTACATGTGTGCCAAACAGCATAAGCAGCAAAGGAAAGACAGAGGTAAGTGATCTAAAAACCAAATGGATCAATGGTGGTGGACAATTAAAGAACTCACTGGAGGAGGAGGCTCCACAAATATCCCAATTGTCAATGATCGGGGAGTCCAGCACATCAGTGCAAAGGATAAAGCTGAGGCTTCTGCTACAAGCTTCAGCTGGAAATGTCAAATGAATGATCCATCTTGGTCTCCTCCCACGGTCTCCAGCATCACAGGTGTTAGTCTTCAGCCAATTTGATTCATTCCACGTGAATGCCCATGATAATACTGCAAATCTATGGACTCTGACTATATTCTGGAAAAAGTACTGAAGAACTGCGCTCCAGAACATGAAATGCCCATAGTCAAGCTGTCCCAGTGCAGCTGCAATACTGACATCTACCCAGCAATGTAGAAAATTTCCCAGGTATGTCCTGTAAGCAAACAGCAAGACAAACCCAATTACCTCACCATCTGCTACTCTGAAGTGATGGAAGGGATCTTCAACAGTGCAATCAAGTGGTACTTGCTTAGGAGTAACCTGCTCACTGACTCAGTTTGGATTCCGCCAGGCCCACTCAGTTCCTGACCTCATTGCAGCCTTGGTTCAAACAGTTAAAGAGCTGAACTCCAGAGATGTGGTGAGAGTGACTGCCCTTAATATCAAGGCTGAATTTGACTGAGTGTGGTACCAAAGAGCCTTAGCAAAACCGGAGTCAATGGGAATCATGAGGGAAACTCTCTGCTGGTTGGTGTCATGTCTGGCACAAAGGAAGATGTTTGTGGTTGATTGGAGTTAGTCATCACAGTTCCATAACACCACTCCAGGAGTTCCTCAGGAAAGTGTCTTGGACCCAATTATCTTCAGCTACTTCTTCAAAAATCTTCCTTCTTTCAGAAGTGGGGATGTTTGCTGATGATTACATGATGTTCAGCAATATTTATGACTCCTCAGACACTGAAGTAGTCATGTCCAAATGCAACAGGACTTGGACAATATCCAGGCGCGGGCTGACAAGTGGCAGGTAATGTGCACCACACAAGTGTGAGGCAATACCATCTCCAACAAGAGAGAATCTAACCATTGACCCTTGCCATTCAATATCATTACCATCGCTGAATCCCCCACAATTAACATCCTGGGAATTATCATTGACCAGAAACTCAACTGGACTAGTCATATAAATACTGTAGCTACAAGAGCAAGTCAGAAGCTAGGAATCCTGTGGCTCACCTCCTGATTCCCAAAGTCTGTCCACAATCTATAAGGCACAAATCAGGAGTGTGATGGAATGCTCACCACTTACCAGGATGAGTGCAGCTCCAATGACACTCAAGATGATTGACACCATCCAGGACAAAGCAGCCCACTTGATTGACAGTCCTTCCACAAACATTCACTCCCTCCACAACTGAAACACAGTAGCTGCAGTATCTACCATCTGCAAGCTGCAGTTCAGGAACTCACCAAGGCCATGACTGCTCCAGTGTCTGAGGAGTCATGAATGAACATTGTGTAATAATCAGCAGACATCTCCACTTCTGATCTTATGATGGAAGGAAGATCATTGATGACTTGTGTGACAACTGGAAGACATTAGGAATATTGGACTATAAGTATTGGACAATTTAAAGGTTAAAAGCCTGGGGTTTAGAGCGTGTTTGACTGCAGTGGTCATGTTTTTTTCAAAAAATAATTCTGTTTTGCAGAGCCTGTGTGCGGTTAGCAGCAGAAGGTGAAATTAACAAAGGAATGTGTTTTTCATTCTGGACTAATAGTATGTAATTTGACTGGGAAAGAACCGGCTGAGTTAATATGCATTGCAGCCTGCAAAGGTAATTTGTCATTGCTGGATGGAGCCAGGGAATGCAGCAAGACATTTTGAAAAGCTTTAGAGAGGCAGTTTTTGGAGAAATCTTTGGAGAGAGGAGTTGAATTCTGATCTGCCTGATGCGGAGTCCACAATTTTCCCGGCGTAAGATAGATTGAGGACTGTTATGTTTCTTTTCTTGATGTTTAATGGGAGATTGAGCAGTAGTGTTTAAGGGGTCATTGCAAGCTGTTCTTTTCAGGTGTTAAGTTAAAAAGTTTAATATTCTATTCATAATAAAGTTAATAAACTAATAAATTAAAAGTAACTACGCCCTATCTTTCCTGCAATCACTCTCGGAGCGAATCATTCTTTCACCACTGTCCAAATAAACCAAGATATTAGGCTTTCGATCCACTAACCTAGCCACTGTTGGGGTCTGGTCTGGGATCATAATACTTAGACAGCACCTTCCAAACTTACAACTGCTACCATCTAGAAGGACAAGGGCAGAAGGTATACGGAAACACCACCAACTGGACGTACCCCTCCAGATCACTCACCATCCTAACTCAGAAATATATCGCCATTCCTTCACTGTTGCTAGGTCGAAATCGTCAGATTCCCTCCCTAACAGCACAGTGGCTGTACCTACACCACATGGACTGCAACGGTTCAAGAAGGCAGTTCACCATCACTTTCTCAAGATCAATTTGGTATGGGCAATAAATGATGGCCTAGCCAGCAAAGCCCCAATCTTCGAATGAATAGAAAAAATTAATGGACTTACTTGCGAAGGATGAGGTGATTTGATGATTATCAAACTGTTCTTTTTCATCTCTGGGACTAAGCTTTAAGTTCATAATAACCAACAAAATTAAAATCTTCTCTTGCAGCTCTCTGGAGGAGGCCTAACATAAAATAGTTTGCGTAGCTTTGCCTCATGGGAATGAGCAGAGGCAAATTATCATATCACCCTTATAGCCAAATATGGAGCCCATGCAAAGAATACAATGCAAAAACCAAGCTCCTGTCAAAATTCATCATAATGCAGGAGAACTACATAAAGTCATTAGATCAAAACTCCCCAGCAGTTAATAATACTCAGAGGTGGAAGGCAGAATTGGCATTTCATCACAACCTAAATACAGACACATATAAATGCAGCTCATGTCTGCGTTTTAATGGATGAGGAGGATTTGTGCAAGGGGAGGTATAGAAGCACCCTGTGTGGTTTTGATACCACTCAATTGCAAAACTGAGCACATGTTGGCATGAATGGATAATTCTGTTCAGCGCATGCATCATTGAGAACCCAGGATTAGCACTACTTGTTTTAATGCTTTTGATGGATTTATTTTTAAGATTCTTCTACCTGAAGGCAAAATTGAATCTCCATTGGTTCCACCTGAGTGCTACCTCAAGATTTCTATATGGCATTTGAAGATCGGTGACTACACAATGGAACAAAAAACAATTCTTACCTCATCGTGATGAACTTTTGTGTTCCTCACGAAAAACTTGAGGAAAGAAAAATGTTCAATGCATCTGTGACCAAATGTGTGGCTGATGGTGAATTAAATTATCCCCAGACTGGTTAACCACTACTGCAGCCATTTCTCAACAACTTGAAAATATATTATTGATAATAGCTCAAATTTTCCTCTCAGTGGCAAAGGAATGGCTGTTGCCTTTCATTTCATCTATAGATGCCTTGAGACTTTTCCTTTAGTTGTCAATGCCAATTTCCCATCATCCATCACCCGTTTCAGCGTGGCTCCCTCGACCGGGGGTCTGTGGTGACTATGTACAGGACAAGCAAAAGCCAAGCTCTTCAACCAATCAGATTGACGAATCTTCACTGAACTGCATGGAGACTAAACCAGGAAGTAAAAAAGAGGAAGTATAAATTACATTTAAATACCGTACAGGAAGTAAAATAAAGATGTGGAAATACAGATGGGAATAAGAGAGAGAGAGAGAGAGATAAAAAGAGACAGTCAATAACATTTAAAAATAAATGTTCTAATATTTATTTTTTTGTAAATCTCCAACATTAATATTCTTCTGAAGACTTCACACTTTATAAAATTAACTAATCAGGAGTAGAGAGGTTGCTCTATAATAATTATCACTCCTTACACCATTAAAAACTCCCTCCCTCCTAAATGGACCAGCTTTAACCATTTCAACCATATGCATTGTGGAATTAGTGGGTGGCTAGCCCAAGTTCACACCATTGTATTGATTTCTATACTGGAGCTGTTGGAGAGGAGTGCAAAAGTACACCCAATGCAGGAGCAAGGTATCTCTGAAAAGGGCTTTGGGATTGTTGTGCTTGTCTGCATGTGTGCAGATGCCAGAAGCTTCTGTCATTTTTACCCTGTAATAATGATGAACTCTGAGAGCTTCAGTATTATCATTACAGGAAAACCCAGATATTAACGTAGTAATGAAGATGCTGATGTTAACCTCAATCATAACCTATAGCAGATTCCATTTTGGTGGGGACATCAGCTTGGGCATTAGGAGCATGTGCTGGAAGTACGCAAGGTAACAGATCATGATGCCATTTCAGCGGGTAACACAGATTGCACACCAGCCCTGCCATGTTTTAACAGTAGCATTCCAGCCAATCCCCTCTCTTAAACACCCACAGCTGAGCATGAGGTCAGCAGCAGGAGGATCCCTCACCAGCATTATTTAAAGAGACCAATTATTTTCAGGTTAGTTGCTAATTGATTTTTACTTTTTCAAAATTAATTCTTGAGATGTTGATGTCATTGGCTGGGCCAGAATTAATTTCCCTGCTTCAGTCCAAGTGGCATAGTTACACCCACAGAGTTGTGTGGGAGACAGTTCCAGGATTTTGACCCAATGACACTGAGGAACTGGCCGGGTCTGGGTTTGCAGAACTGTTGTGAGTTTTCTAATGCTTTTCAAAGTTAAATGAAGTAGTGCTACACGTGGTGGTGAAGGCCCTAGTTCTGACTTCAGTGGTCTGGTCAGGCCACTAGCTTCAAGTCATTGTGTTGTAGTGTTGCCATCCATCTTCGGCTGCAGCATGAAAGAGTGAGGAAGCACAGAAAAGGACAAGCTGCTCACAAAGGAAGAATCAGGAGGGGAAGGGGGGTCTCAGCAAGAGATATCGTCCATGCTTCTGGAATCAATATTCTTAACTCAATCTAAGCCAGGAACAGGGTGTGTGACATTTCCACCTTTTGAGGGCTATGCTCTTTGAAATTTGCTAGGTCTTGCAGGTAGACTAGCAGCCTCAGAACAGGGCGAGGACCGGGTTACCAGCGACTGTATAGGTGGCCGCAGCCATTAATTTCTTCACATTGCAGTCCTTCCAGGCTGAAGTAGGTGATGCCCGTGCCATCCCCCAGTTTGCCATCCACTGCTGCATAAGATAGATGACTGACACGTTTATGCCAGGATAGATGAGTACACTGTGTTCTCTTTGACCAATGAGAAGGAAATAGAGTGTACATCCGGCTTTATCGAGACATGCTCAACATACTATGTAGATGGAAGTCGACTCTCTTGAAAGCAGTCATGATGCCTTCATTTTGTGACAGTCCACTGTTCCCTCAGTAATTTAGCCACAATATCCAACCAGAGTGTGACAAACCTCTCCATTTAACATTCTGCTCGTGGCTCTATAATGAGACTCATGTTGCCACACAAAACATCACCAAGTAGACCACTGGGGTACTCAAACAATACCTCCACTGCCTAGACCAATCTAGAGGAGCCATGGAAAACACTCCAGGGTCTGTGTCCTGATTCCTCCTGCTCTGCTGAGCCCTACATAACCTTACAACCATGAAGGCACAGCCACTGCCACAAAGGATACGGAGAAAAGCGAGGAGCAAGCAAAAGGAAGAAGGCAACCAACATATCCCCTTTCCAGCCGGGCTGTACGTGAAGCCTCATTCAACTGCATTTCCATTGCAAACAATTCTAATTTCCCACTCACTAATAATCTCACAATTTATCTTCCCTCTGTCACTGACCATTTCTGTGTCCTTTTCACCACAGTGCTGCAGTAAAAGCCACCTCAAAACAACCATTCCAAATCATTTTTAATCCAACAAAGCATCTGTTGTACCATACAATTATTACAGACAGGGATGAGAGGGAACTGAATCTCCTGTAATATATGTGCATTTTGGAAAGGAAGATGTATGCGTTTCTTAATCCTGATTGTATGGTCAATTTGAATAGCCAACAATCTTTCATTTGTTCAAATAATAAGGGGTATTTATTCACTCGTTCATTCCAAAAATCTAATGCTATATCACTCGCTCACCATTCACACATGCACACTCGAGGAAAATACAGTTAACGAGGATAGTGCACTTTTACAAGTTACAAACAAAGGAATAATTTATAAGTCACATTGGCCTGTTTCAGTACAGGCATGGTGAGAAATCATTATTTTTCCATTCTTGAAGTGTAGCTGGTGAATTCAATAAACAAAGTCATGTATCAAAGTCACTACAGTTTCCCTTGCAGATTTTGAGAAGGTCACACAGTTGGTTGATTGGAGTCTTATTACTAGATGACTAGTTTGTGTTCTCTTAGACTGGAAAAGAAATAGGCTTGAGACATTGCAATGTTGCAGTCTCCTGTTTTAAGCCATTGCTGTGGTGACTGTTTCTTTCTGTTTTGTGTGCAGAATGAGTTCATAGATTTTAAACATTTGATAAGTCCACAAACAATAGGAGGTGTAGATTCCACAAATTACTTCATTGTGGAATGTCCATTCGGTGGTGGGGATGGGGCGGCACTCCACCTTCATGGGCATTAAGTTAGGAACTTCTTGGAGAGTTGAGACACTTCTGAGTATATTCAGAAATTGCAAGGTGCACCTGACCCTCAGCAGACACCTGAGCAGCCTTTTAATGCCCATTTTAAAAAGAAAAGGCAGTCTCAGAAAAATGCAATACTGAATACTATGCTGAATACAGGACATACTGAATACAGAGAACTACATGTCATATTTATGAATATGACATGCCTTCACTGAGTATGGCATAATATCCAACTATTCACCTTGTGTATTCACTTTGTGCCGGTCTTGCAAGTGTCTTTGCCTGGCTTAGTGTTCCGATGCAGTACTCCTCCTGTGGCTGCAGCATGGCTGGTGGAAGGCTGCTGAAAGAGCAGGTGGCCTTGGAGGTTGTCTAGAGCAGCTCTGACATTCGAAGGCCTCGTTTCAGATGGCTCCATCTTGGCATGAGCGGCAACAGTCCGAATTGACTGACTGACAAGCAAGGTCACTGGCAGTGCAACTGTGGTGAGAGGGCGAATACTGTCATCCTGAGGGTGGACAGCAGGCTCATGCTGCACGGAGACATTATTATTCCCCTGGAACAGCACTTGATCAATTTTAGTGATCTGCTGGAGGTCAGCTTAGAATCATAGAAGTTTACAGCATGGAAACAGGCCCTTTGGCCCAACCAGTCCATGCCGCCCAGTTTTTACCATTAAGCTAGTCCCAGTTGCCCGCACTTGGCCCATAACCCTCTATACCCATCTTACCCATGTAACTATCTAAATGCTTTTTGAAAGACACAATTGTACCCGCCTCTACTACTACCTCTGGCAGCCCATTACAGACACTCACTACCCTCTGAGTGAAGAAATTGCCCCTCTGGGCCCTTCTGAATCTCTCCCCTCTCACCTTAAACCTATGCCCTCTAGTTTTAGACTCCCCTACCTTTGGGAAAAGATGTTGACTATCTACCTTATCGATGCCCCTCATTATTTTATAGAGAGCTGTGAGATTTTGCAAGCAATATAGCCCATCAAGCTCCATAGCCATGATGGCTGCCACTTGAGCCTGCGTGGCATAAACTCAGATTACATGAGCTCTGTATGAGCTCCCACTGTTATCTCAAAGAGTGAGATATTTCTATTGCAATTGAAATAGAAGCTGAGAGATTGGGCATCAGATGCTCATGATTGTGTCATCAAGTGTTCTCTTGGGGTTTGTCGCCACTAACAGGTCGGAAAGAATGGTCTCCAAGTTCTACATAAAGCCCTGTGCCAAATTGATGCTGTATTCCTTCCTGCTCCTTGACATTGGCCACAGGCTTTCTGCCAGGCCTGCCAATGACCCAAGCATTTTATTTTGCATATCCATCAGCGTTTCTCCATATGCTGCCCCACTGAACCATGGCCTCTACTTACTCTCTAAGGTACGCATGGTGCCAGCATTGGAGCAGGTGGCTGCGAATATGCGATAAAGTGATGCTGTTTCATTATCATCAGTCTCTTGCTCCCCACAATGTTGCCAACCAAGATTGCAGATTTTCTGCCTAATAGGGAAAAGACACAAGAGTTGTGCTGTACTGAAGGAATGGGGAGAAAGTAGGAGGAAGCCATCCATGGCTTATAAATAGGATTTCATTACAGGATGAGAGGGAAGGGGGTTTTGAAAGGGTGAATTAGGTATAAGTACACTGTGGTAGGCTATATTAGGGGTATCGCGGTACCTAGGTGGGATGTACCTTATACGGTAGTATGATTGGTAGAAACTGCCTGCTGGTTCCGCCCAGCAGGCGGAGCATAAGAGTCTGTGTTTCACCCACAGCAGTCATTCTGTACTGGAGCTGCTGGGGTAACTACTTGTTCATTAAAGCCTTCAATTGGACTACAATCTCGCTTCAATGGTGATTGATCGTGCATCATACACTATAGTAACAACAAGAGGAGTCTGGTGAGCCCACAGGGGGACGTTAATTCAGCTTTACAGCAGCACATACATAGGGCCCGGTTACATATTACCGGGTCCTTACTCCTTTTCTGTTGGCGACTATTATACAAATGCTGGTTAATTCCCGGTCCAATCAGGACAAGGAAACAATCATCCCCAGCTGGATGAACCTCAGCCATGTCCCATGCATGTTATTACACATACCATCGTCTTTTATGGTCCCAACCCCGCTGCTGGCCATAGCCTCAGTGGTGACTGCTCCAATAATGGTTAATCCTAGTCTTCGCCATACTCCAAGGCCTCAACTGTAGAGCTGCTGGCAGAGAGGAAAAAGCTACAAATGGAGTTTAACCTGCTATCCACCAGGAAAGCAGTGTATCAACTCCACCAGACACGGGGAACATTTTACGAAGACGGAGAAAAGGCTGGCCGTCTACTGGCTCACCAGCTGAGAAAGCAGGCAGCCACGAGGGAAATAGCCCAGGTAAAGAATAGCAGAGGCAGACAGGTAGAGGAACCAAAAGAGGTGAATCAAGCATTTCAGGCTTTCTACCGAGGATTGTACACCTCCGAACCCCCCCGATGGACACGTGGGGATGAAACAGTTTATCGACGGATTGGAAATGCCGGTTGTGGGGGAGGTCAGATGGAGGGAGCTGGAGGTTCCAATAGATCTGGGAGAAATCATGGAGAACATCAGCTCCATGGAGGCGGGGAAGGCGCCTGGACCAGATGGGTTCCCGGCAGACTTCTACAAAACATTTGCACCGGCCCTGGCCCCACATCTAATGGACATGGTTACTGACTCGCTGGGAAGGAACACTTTGCCTCCTACGCTTACGCAGGCCATAATCTCACTGATAGCCAAAGAAGACAAAGAGCCGACGGAATGTGGATCACACAGATCCATTTCGCTGCTGTATGTGGATGCGAAAATACTCGCAAAGGTCCTGGCCAAAAGGTCGAAGAACGCCGTACCGGAGGTGGTCGCTGAGGACCAGACGGGCTTTGTCAAGGGTAGACAACTCACTACGAACATCAGGCGGCTGATGGACGCCGTAATGACCCTCTCCGGGGAGAGAACACCAGAGGTGATCATCTTCCTGGATCAGAAAAGGCCTTCGACAGAGTCGAATGGAAGTACCTCCTCGAGGTATTGGAATGGTTTGGGCTAAGAGCGGGATTCACCACCTGGATGAGACACCTGTACAACGCTCCCAAGGTGAGCATTCGAACTAACACCACCAGCTCTGAATACTTCCAGCTACAAAGAGGCACAAGGTAAGGATGCCCACTGTCCCCACTCCTGTTTGCATTAGCAATCAAACCCGGCCGATAGCCCTACGGGGCGCGATAAACTGGAAGGGCTCAGAGAGCACAAAGTTTTGCTCTATGCAGATGGCCTGCTCCTGTACGTCTCAAAGCCACAGGAAGGACTGAGTTGTAACAGGAAGTTACAAACTCAACCGGGCAAAAGTGAGGCATTCCCAGTGAACCCAAACAGGGGAAGGATAGAGCTGGAGCGATTCCTGTTCAAAATAGCCCAAAACAGATTCCGATACCTGGGGATCCAAATAGCCAGAGACTGGACACAGATTTACAAATGGAACCTGGCCAGCTTGGTGGAGGAAGTCAAAAAGGACCTGCAGAGGTGGGACCTCCAAGAATCCCCAAATTAACACTGCAAAGAAGGAACATTAAGGGAGGCCTGGTCCTGCCAAACCTACAATAGTACCACTGGGCAGCAACAGCGGAAAGGGTGAGGGGATGGGTGCACGAGCGCAACTCAGTGCAGATGGAGGAGGCCTCCTGCAAGGGAACGACCGTCCGGGCACTGGCCATGGCAGCACTCCCACCCCCCTCAGCAAAATACACATCAAACCCAGTGGTAATGGCCACACTGAAAACTAAGACAACATTTCGGGCTAACCGGGATGTCCCCCATGGCTCTCATCTGCGGTAACCACAGATTTCCGCCAGCCAAGCTAGACGCAATGTTTAAAAAATGGAGACAGGACGGGGGAACACTGACAGTTGGGGACTTCTACGTCAGGCACAAACTAGCGACGCTGAATGAACTGATGTTGGAATGGGAATTGTCAACAGGACAGGAAATGAGACAGTTACGAATAAAACATTTCCTCTGCAAAGAGACAGTAGGTACCCCAGGGCCCCGGAGGCTACACTATTAGAGGACCTGATGACCATGGACAGAAGAGTCTGTGGGAAAATATACGGACAGCTACTGGACAGAGATCGAATACCACTGGACGAGACCAGATGGAAATGGGAGGACGAACTGGGGACAGAAGTGGGGTGGGGACTCTGGAGCGAAGCACTGAGCAGGGCCAACTCCACCTTCTCCTGCGCAAGGCTTAGCCTCATGCAGTTCAAAGTGATGCACAGAGCACACCTGATCAGAACCCGAATGAGCAGGTTCTTCCCGGAGGTGGACGATAAATGTGAACGGAGCCAGAGGGGTCCGGCCAACCACAACCACATGTTCTGCGCTTGTCCCAAACTTGCTGGGTTCTGAGAAGGACAGCCTTCTCTGAGGCAATGTCCAAGGTTGTGGGCAAAGGTGGCAATCTTCGGAATATCGGAGCAGCCAGAGCTACACATGGGGAAGAGGGCCGGCGCCCTTGCTTTCGCTTCCCTAATCGCACGCTGGAGAATCCTGCTCGGCTGGCGATCGGCAGTACCACCCACAGCTGCAGACTGGCTCGCTGACCTCTCGGAATTTCTCCACCTGGAGAAGATAAAATACGTCTTCCAATGGTTGGAGGAAGGCTTCCTTACTGCATGGGGGCAATTTGGCAGTCTGTTCCAAAACCTGTTTGAGGCCAGCAACAACCAATAGAGGGAGAACTGGAAGGAGTAGAGAGGGAAAAAAAAGACAAGGAGCAACGCTCGGGATGCACAATCAAGTGGGAATGGGGGGGGGGGGGGAAGGGGGGGAAAGGAGGCAGAGAGTCTGAGATGGGCAAAGAGGGACATCACGGGCGGAGAGGGGAACCCGCTCCCCCTCTCATCCACCAAAAAAGAGGGGAAACCACTCCCGTATCGACCAAGGAGGATAGCAAGGGGGAGGGAGGAGGAGAGGGTGAGCGATTAGGGAAAGACGGCAGCAATCTGCAAATAAAGTAAAGTAAGACAAAAGCCATTTTGAGTTACACTGTGCAATAAATAAACACGAACGTCAATGTACATAATGTTGAAAATGCCAATAAAAAGATTGGAAAAAAATCAATAGTCTTCGCCATCAGGGTAAGGAATTGCAGCTAAACCAGTCCCCCGCTGGTACAGTTCTGTTGGCTGCAGTTATGTACCATCTTGTCCTGCGAGCGGGAGGGAAGAATGTCAGTGAGTGTGGTGCTATGTACCTAGGTAATGTGCCTGTTAGTTGAATAGCTGGCAGTGCATTAAAGCGTGAGAAGTGGATGTGGGGTTTGCAGCAAAGCCAACTGTGTGAGAGTGAGTTAAAACTAAGCATGTTTAGTATGAGTCATATTTGGTAGAGAATATTGTTGGGTGAACAGAACAATGTTTGAAGCTCTTGACTGATTTGTGAGGGTATGGCATTTTATGTATTCCCTGCCCTTGATCCCCTCACCTGAGGAAATTCTACTGTTTTCTGCATTGCATCCATGCCCTCGGGACTATGCTGCTTGCATTGACAGCGATGGCATTTCACTGCTTTCTCATGTCTGCACAGAGGGTCTCCTCACCCCTAGTAGAAAAAGGACATATCTTTCCTAGTTCACCTCCTTCACCATGGCCTCCAATGCTATATCAAAGAACAGTGAGCTGTTTTGTCATGTCTTTGAGGTCTAAATGGGGTTCTTTGGGGTTTGTCTATTCTCTCAAAGTAAACTGCTCGGGACTGTAGTTTGTTAAAACCATCACACTTTATTTTCAGCTACTGTTGGGATTTCTGCACGAGATCAGAACGCCTGCTGCCTCCAGATCTGTTAATGAGTCATGTGGTGGTACACCCCATCACTACATCAGCATCCTGTGCTCCCGATGTTAACCCGTTTGTGACACACACACTTCGCCATTTCCACTCTTTTGCAGGTCCGACTGTTTTCGCTTGTCACGTTCGGTGCCTGATGATGTCAAAATGCCTTTGAAAGGTGACTTTAAGTCATTCAGGTGAGCTTCAACTGGCACTAGCCTTACATTACCTGGGATCCCTGCTGAGACATGCAGTCACTCAGCAACACATTGAATGCTGGCCTGCATGTCAGTATCATTTAAATTAACAAATACCCCCCCCCCCTCCCCCCCCCCCCCCCCGCACACTAGTTACTTTTTAAAGCAATTACAGGGAACTATTTGTGAAATCAGGAGAATAACCTATGATTAAGCTAACGACTGGAGCAGTGAAAATAGTAGATGCCAAAAATATTCAACAAACAGCATCACCGCATAAGCCACAGGCAACAAAGACAGAAGGGGGGTGTACTTAATAAATGAGTAATCCAAGCTTGTTATTTGCATATCAATTCTCACTGAAATCTATTTTGACTGGGAACTGAAGAACTCTCTGACAATTTAGTAATTCAATGCATTATTTGACAAAGAAAAAAAGAAAGATTTGCATTTACAAAGCACCTTTTACAATCTCAGGACTTCTCTCAAAGCATTTTATGGCCACTGAAGTAGTGCTGACTGTGGTGTTGGGTGCTCTGGTGCACAGATGAGCCAACACAGTTGTATGTGGTACAACTCTATTTTATTTTAACTCTTATAATACAGTTCGTTCTGGATACTCTGCACGTGCTGTCTCCCTGAGTGTGTTAGGTAACGGATCTGTCCTGGTCCTCCTCTGCAGCTAATACTGACCACCGGGGGTCGTGTCTGTGCTTTTATATCTTTCTGTCATTGGTTGTGGTGTTGTGTGTTCTGATTTGTCTGTTGGTGTGTCTATCATGATGTGTGTGTTTGAATATCATGACATCCCCCCTTTTTACAAAGATATGTGCCTACGTGGTTATAAATATAATTGTGCCGTGAGTGCACCTAAGAGTGTGTGTGTGTGTTGTGTACAGCGTGTGTATATGACGTAATTATTTACATGCGGCGATGTCGGGTGCGTCACACTAACAAGGTTGTACCATACCATAACAAAACTTGGATGCGAGAGAAAAAAAAAAACTTGAACATTGGTCTGGTCAGACGGTATCTGGAACAATAAACAACAACAGGTTATAATACAGAAGTGTTTGACTTTTTGAACGTATGAACAGCGTTATAAGTCCAGTCTAATGGGTGACCGCCTCAAGAATGGGCTGGTCCTCAAGCCGGTTCAGCTGTGGAGATTTGGGGTCACACTGGTTCACCTTGGACTGTTGGAGGTGATGCTGTTGCCGAAGTCTCTACTTTACCATTTGTTGTACTTCGTGCAGTGCTTGGTTTTTTCATTCGTGCAAATATAACATTCAACATCTTTGTTAGTGGTGCCTTGGCTGTGGTTTGGTTCTGGTGGCGATGGAAGGGGCATGATCCGTGGCATCTCCACGAAGTCATCCTTGGGAACCAGTGGAGGATCCGGCGTGTGCGTACGGTTCAGTTGCGAGCATGGAAGGCGGCGCAAAGCTCGCTGATTGCGCCTACGCACCAATCCATCCGCCCTGCATGCCAGGAACAAGGTGGAGTCTTTTTCTTTTTATGTTTGTGGTGGACGGCATCTTGTAGCCGATGGGTCGTTGCCATCGAAGTAGCACCATCACTAATATCATGCAAGGCGATGACTGTGCCAGATGTGGAAGTTGGCCGAGACTGTGCACGCTGGTTCCGGCCACCTGCTGTGCCGGAAGGGCGACTCCGCAGAGAAACGTCGAAGCATGTCGCCTTGGAGAGAGAATTGTTGCTCGCATCAACGTCTGGCGATGGCGCGAATTGGTGTGTCCATCTTGGACCGCCGGTGCTGGTTGCCACTGCCGACCCAGTGGGACTGCCACGCGATCCATTCCCTGTCGCCGTGGCATCCGCCGTCACCCTGAGCGTGCCATCACCGAGGCCGCGACACCGCCCGTCCGGAGTCCCAACAGGTTCACTGGAGGCAGCCGAGATTCCCTGAAGCTGCACTTCTGGAGTCGGAACATGCAGGAATGCACCAACCAGTGGAGAGGGTCGAGCCATCGAGGGTGGAAGCGGTGCGCCGCCACCGCAGTCGTCAGTGGTCCCACCGTGATCGTCGAGTGCCTCGGTACGCACTAGGCGAGGTCTGTCACCTTGCACCTTTTGCATGGGAAGTGGAATGCTGTCGTCACTCGTCTCACATCCCGTGGATAGATCCTCATTAGCAGCTTGCTGTTCACTAGGGTTGGGTAAATTGTCAGAGTTTTCATCTGGTGGTGCACACCATGTCGGTGGACTGTCATTGTCTTGCCGTTGTCCTTCATTTGGGCTTTTCTTCTTTGGAATTTTAAATCTTCCCCCAGACATTGCAGAACCTTGTTTATTACCCCCAAATTCTCCCATATGTATGGTCTCGAATATAGGATCCAATGTTTCTATCGACATTGTACTATTTTCCAAAGAACATTCCGTTTCACTTTTCTTCTCAGGGACCTCATATGTATCTTTGTCTAATGTACATGCCTTCATGGTCTCTGGGTCTGATTTTGCTGGGACTGGCATGGTCACAGTCTCTCTTTTACTGTTCTCAATTGCCCACATTATACTCCCCATACATAACTGCTTAATCACTGGGGTTAGTGTGGTACAATGGATAATCGGGTCGACCTTATCTGCATCTTCACCATTAGTGGAAAGCACACTTGGTTCACTTGAAACTGCTGTGGGTTTTAAATTCGTTATCTGGCTACTCGATGTCGGTGTCCTCAGGATTCTTGCTCCAATGTTCTGCTCAATAATCAGTGGAGTGTGTATAGGTTCAATGCAATTAATGTTTCCCTCAAGGTTTGAAGAGTCATTACTGACTAACTGCTGGTCTCCGAAGTTGGGATTTTGCGGCGTTGTGTTGAAGGGAGACATTTGTCCCTGCTGTAGATATGATTCAGGTTGTGTTATTTCCATTACCTGAGGATCAATGTCTTGTCCATTTTTTCGATCCGTACTAAAACACTGGCAATTCTCAGTCTGCTCCTTGCAAGTTAAACATTCAATTAATTTCGTTAGCAAATCCTCAGCATCCTTCTGTGGCCGTGCAGCATTATTAATCTCTGTTCGGCTATAATGATCCTGAAGGTCAGCGCATAAACCTTTTTTCTTCGGGCTTGGACGAGACGATTCCTTTGGCTTGTCTTCAGTTGGGCTTGAACAGTCTTCAGCGCTGTGCCCTTCATTGTAGCATGAGAGACCGTCATGGTCATGCTGCTGTGTAGTGGAGCATGGTAGGCTGTTATAGCCTTCTTGCTGTTCACGTGAGCATGGCAGACTTGCATCGTCTGCCGCTGGTTGGTCAGGAGAGGTTGCTAGACCCTCATGGTCTTGTTCCTGCAAGGACTGCACATTGGAGTCTTGCGTTGCTTCTATCGTGGAGGCTGTCCACGAGCTCTCTGTGGAGGCTTGTGACACTGGAGTCACTTCTTGTTCGTGCAAGGACTGCGCTCTGGAGTCTTGCGTTGCTTCTATCGTGGAGGCTGTCCACGAGCTCTCTGTGGAGGCTTGTGACACTGGAGTCACTTCTTGTTCGTGCAAGGACTGCGCTCTGGAGTCTTGCGTTGCTTCTATCGTGGAGGCTGTCCACGAGCTCTTTGTGGAGGCTTGTGACACTGGAGTCACTTCTTGTCTGTACAAGGACTGCGCTCTGGAGTCTTGCATTTCTGCAATTGTGGAGTCTGTCCACGAGCTTGCTGTGGAAGCTTGTGACACTGGAGTCACTTCTGGTTCATGCGAGGACTGCACTCTGGAGTCTTGCATGTCTTCTTTCATAGAGTCGGGAACGTTGAGCGGGACGTGGACCACGCTCTGTGTGGCAGCAGGGCGCTCTCCGTGTGCTTGCACCGCTCCCTGTCTGTTAATGTCAGGCTGCAGCATCATCCGGTACTGATAAGTTGGAACGTCATATCTGCTGGATTGAAGATCCTCAAATCCGAAAAATGAATCCGCATCTGCGTCGGATTCAATGTGGGGGCCGCCAATGTGCAACACGAAAGGTTCGTCCGAGTCATAGTCATATAGGACCACGGAGCTATCATTGGGCTCGCGAGGTCCGGAAACACTGTAAAGATCGTCATCGAAGTATTCAAGGTCGGAATCATCGGCTTGTGCGTAGGTAACTGCTTGTCGGAGGGTTCTTCGGAGGTCAAATTCATCTCCTGGGTCAATTTGCGGCAATGTGCTGTCATTCCAGGTGAGGGAAGGTTGTTTTACAGCTTTAACAGATTTTTGTTTTTTTGATTTGGGACGTTTCCCTTTTAAATTGGATTTGGGACATTTCCCCTTTAAATTGGTGCAGTCTGGGGCCTCTGACATCCTGACGCTCGGTATGTAGCACGTAGGAAGCGACTGCGCATGCTCAGATCGCTGTTCCTTTACCGATGGCCGTTTTCTTGACTGCGCATGCGCAGCATCTCGCGCATGCGCAAACAAAACTTCCGGTTCTGCGCACTGCTCGCGCAACTGTGCTAGCGTGATACCTTTAGCAAGATGGCCGCCAACCTCGACCCAGCCCTCTCTCAGGCCCGGGATTTCGGCCTCTGGGAATTCGGGCTCCGGGATCCCAGCCACGAGGTGAGTACTGCAGCTTTTCTTACCTTTACTTGCCGATTGGATTGCGTTTTCTTCACAGTACTTGGAGAATTTGTCCAGGACTGCCTGGTAATCGTACCTTTGCTGCCTCCTGAAGAACCTGAACCTTGTGAATATTTCTCTTGCCCTTGCACCGGCGATGGTGAGGAGAAATTCAATTTTTTCGCTATCATCCAGGTCTTGGAGTTCAGCTGCCACCAGGAACAATTCGAACCATTGCCGGAATCGCCGCCAGTTTTCGCGGAGATCGCCGTAGCACTGGAGCGGCTGCGGAACCGGGAGCTCTATCATTTTGCCTGGGCACTGCTGGTTGTCTGTGTACACTGAGGTATGCCGGCAGGTATCGATCAACTCCTGTACCATGTGGTGTTGGGTGCTCTGGTGCACAGATGAGCCAACACAGTTGTATGTGGTACAACTCTATTTTATTTTAACTCTTATAATACAGTTCGTTCTGGATACTCTGCACGTGCTGTCTCCCTGAGTGTGTTTGGTAACAGATCTGTCCTGGTCCTCCTCTGCAGCTAATACTGACCACCGGGGGTCGTGTCTGTGCTTTTATATCTTTCTGTCATTGGTTGTGGTGTTGTGTGTTCTGATTTGTCTGTTGGTGTGTCTATCATGATGTGTGTGTTTGAATATCATGACACTGACATGTGTAGAGCAGGTCCAATCTCTGCTCACCAGATGGGTTACTCAGCAGTGGATTTAGTGGGGAAAGAAAACATCCACCTGTAGAAGACCACTGCTTAAAAAGCAGCTTGCCTCTTCTAGTTGCTGACTATCTAGTGACCCAGCAGTGAGTGATAGGATTGAGCTCAGCTGCAATTCCCTTCACAGTCAGGTATCCCTCCTGAAACTTTGCTTGATATTCCTCTGACTTTTCACTTGATTTGGGGAGAATCTCAAATGGAGACGGGCAGAAAGTTATTGGCAAGGTTGTCACGTTTTTCTGTTGGACGCAACACTGAATAATAAATACATTTATAAAAATATGGACCAGTGTACACATAATGGACAGTTCTGATGGGATGAAATTGTGTAATTACTGTCATGGCATCACAGAATGTAAGGAATATTAACAAGTTACTAGTGTCCTGCATTGTTGTATCAGCTGCCATTTTCCTCTCGCCACTCCCCTTCAAGACCGATTTCCTGACACGGGTCCTTTCCTGTGAACCCAATCTGAACCCTGAAAATGTTCTCATGGTATGCAGCGGCCTAGTCAGGCAAATAGAGGCCACCATGCCGATTTCTGTGACTCAATTGGCAGCACTCTTACCTGAGTCAGAGGCTGTGGTTCCAAGTTCCACACCAGAGACTTAACCACATATTCTAGGCTGACATTGAGAGAGTACAGCACTCTTGGAAATGCCTCCTTTCAAAGAGACATTAAACTACATTGGGTAGAGATAAAAGATCCAATGGAACTATTTATAGAAGAGCAGAGGCATTCTCCCAGCGCCCTGGCTAATACTTATTCCTTGACCTGGATAACTAAAACAGATTAATTATCATTGTTGTTTGTGGGAACTGACTGTACACAAATTGACCTAACAACACATTTCAAAAATACTGCAATGGCTGTAAAGTGCTTTAGGATATTCAGAGGTCATGAAAGGCACTAAACAAATACAAGCTCTGTCTTTCTTTCATATTAGGTCTTTAGCAAGGCAGGACATCTCAGCTTGGGCTCATACATGAAGAATGTTAATTTGTGTGAGAGATGGGGGCACTGCTGGGACCAGTGAAACTGGAGCAGATGTTGAGTCCTCCTTTTAAAGGAGAGAAGCCATTCCTTCTCCCAGCACAGTGGTTTGACAGAGGGTTGGAAGTCCCCGCCTCTCACATGAACCTGCCTGTCTCCACCCTCCCCACCCCATCTACAAAGGATAGTAGCAGGTGTTTGAGGCTCCATTAAAACCCAAGTTTTCTATGGGTGACCCAGTGGAGGTGGTTTAATATGAGACAGCATCAAGCAACTTACTTTGAATCTTGACATCATCTTTACATGACATGAGCGATGCACTGATATAGCACCTTCACATTACTGTGCAGTTTAAAATTGCTTCAAAATCAATGAATTACTTGTGAGAGATAATTCTCTGACATTTAGCACACACTAAGAAAATCTTGAATTGTTTGGAAAATAATCCATAGTATGCACGGGAATTCCAATACAGAGGGGGGTCAATCATAAATCCATTTGGGGGATTGTTGAGGAGGAGGGTCTGAGGTGGCTGGTGGTCCTGTATGCTGTTATCAGTGCAACAGGCCAGCTGGCCTTAACTGTGAGTCGACCATCTGGTCAGAGCTACTGCCTGGCTGGTGGGCAGGAATGGATTTTGGGTGGCAGGACACTGCCGTTGGGATCTTAGTGGAACAGTTCCAAGTACTGTGGATCAGAGATTAGTCAGCAATTGTTGATGGGGTGGCTAGTGAGTGTGTGCAGCATGGGGAAGGGCAGGCCCAGAAGTGCGTTCCTGCTCATCGTACTCCCACCAATGTCCTGTGCGCTTTCTGAGAACAGCAAGTTAAAATCCAATCTGACAGTAAGATTCTAGGGGTTATGCCACCTCGCTTATTAATGGTTGCCACCATTCCATTTTTCCCAATTTGGCATCAAACTTCTGCAGGGAAAGGCTTTGGTAAACAGCTCATGTGTTGAATGACCAGTTAATATGCTTTTGTGATCTAGGTTAAGGGAAGATTGTTGACTAAGATACTCCCCTCTCTTCAAATTATATTTTGGTACCTGAAAAGACAAATGAAGCTTGGTTTAATGTTTTATCTGAATCAATGAAGCATACCCTCAGTATTCAAGTTTTGGCCACTGAGGCTTGAATCTGGTACTGATCATAACACTAATCACTGGCAATTTCACCTCAAATGACTAGTAGACATATATTATAAAGGTGTAAGTTTTATTTCTTACTGTTTCCATTGTCAGAGGAAAACTCGCAGCTGATGTTGGATGGGATCATGTTGGAAAATGGTGCCAGAATTTCGGAGTTGAGACCTACCACTGCCTTAGCAAGCTGACTGGGATTTCCTCCTTCCACTCCTGAACTGCTGATGGTCACACCACCCCAGTCTGCCACATACAAGTAATGGTGCAATCTGAGGTCAGGGTGCCCTGCCTTTTCGAATTCCGGCCATTTCCCAGGGTTGTCATGCAGAACATTGCATCAGGCCTTGGAAAGCAACAGTAAAGTCTTGAATCTCCCCTGAAAGCCTTGGTAGCTTCCGCTCTGCAGTTTGCAGCGTCCAGAGGCTTACCTGCTGAGTATTTTGGATTTACTTGAGGGTTTCAAGAGGCAGAGTCTTCAATCAAATCTTTGGAATGATTCTGCTCCAAGGCTTGTTTCTTTTAGTGTATGCTGCATGAAAGGGATTATCAGCCTTTGCACCAGCAAGCTCCTTGTCCACAGCACGAATCTCACTAGGATCCTGTCTTGCAGGATAAGCCTGGACCAGGAGTGAGTGAATAAGTGATGAGTGGAGGTTCTGTACATTGAAATCTGTCACAATGATGAGGATCAGCCCATACATTCACTTCCATTAATTTTAGCAATCTACCAAACCCAGTCACGGCACAGAGGGGACATGAATTAGTATTTTGCGCCCAATCAAACCAGGAAAGGGAACTTGTGGATTAAACACCAACCCGTCCCTTCCCCTCAAACTCCCTTCACTGTGGTCACATGGTTGATGTCAGCTGAGATTGAATCACCATCCCCCTGGAAACATTTCCGTATGAGTATAAACAGTCATAAGATCAAGTTCAGAGTAAACCATGAAAAATGTTAACTAATACAACGATTTCAGGGCTTACAAAACATCTAGCAGTTGACTAAAATCAACCACGAGACTCATACCACTAAAATAGTTTTCCAACTTGCCAAAATGAATAAAGCTGCTGGTTCGATAGTAGGAAAAGTTTACTCAGACCTTTCATTCTTAGATCCTTCTCAGAATATTAAGGAATAATATGTAGTGTGTGTCACAGTCTCAAGCTGTAAATTAATCTAAACTATTAATCGCCATTTTGACGTGTCTCCCTTTTTTTTTGTTGGTGGGCTACGTGACGCTCAGGAATTCAGGACCAATCTGCTATTGTCCATCTGACTTTACAGTCAGTTCCCCTCATCTTGCGTATCTCAGGAAATGTGGCGGGAGCTGCCCTTGTCCTGTTTACTGTTTACATGAGTCTTTTTGGCAGCTCAGAAGTTACCATTGATCGCTGTCTCTCTAGCTTAACCACATGTACTGGTAGTTCGGTAATTTCCACATAGATATCTGTAGATTGGACCATGTTCACATGAACAAGGACATGGGATTGCAATGTTTTTTAATCATGACATTTGGCATGCATGTTGATCAATGAACCAGAACGCATACATAATAATCATAGGTCAACACCTTAACCAAAGCAACTGCCTGTCTTTAATTCCGAAATCAAAGGTATGCTCAGTGTGGGGATTAGGAATTGCATTCTAACTGAGCAGAAAATGGACAGTTTATTTTACAGAACTCGAGGAAGATCTCATGATAAATAATGTACTGACCAAATGGGTGGTGATCGATAGTACCCCCACACTTAAGGAGAACGATTGATAGGAAATAATAAGGTGGGGGGAGAATGATTGATAGGAAATAATAAGGTGGTGATTACCATCTCCACTCATCAAAAATCCAGCAAACAGGCAATAGCATTCAGGAGGTCCAGACTAAAGTCAGATGGGAGCTGGTGTCACAAGACTAGGAAAAGCGATAGGCCTAAAGGCTGTGTTAGGTGCTCCTCCGGGTATGCCTGACGAACATCCATGTGCACATCACATGACTGTTTACAAACCACTGCTTGGCTATAAGTAACTTGATCTGGCCACCATTAACTGCTGTTTCCAAGTTCCTGATGAAGTACTGTTACCATCATTGTAAACCATCATAAAATGAGACTCCAGAATGCTGAACCAACACATTTATTGCATGACAATAAGTCATTGTAATGTCAAGATGTGGGAGATATTAGAAACTGGGGTCCAGAAATGGGATCCAATGTGCAGCAGACAATGTAAGGGTTAAAAGACTGAAGGAAAATGCTGTTAACCCAGACTCAAAGGGATACACTCACACCTGGCTGAGTCACGTGGTCCCATTCAGATTTAGACTCATCAGGGAATGCATAAGATGATTCAAGTGATCCATTGGGCGGGATAATCCGGTCGCTGACGGCGAAATCACGTTTGGCGATTGGCCGGAGAATCCCCGCTCACGACCAAATTGAGGGCGGCGAGCAAATTCACGACCAAATTGAGGGCTATTGTATCTGTGCCAGCCATCAAGCACCTATCTATTCTAACACCATTTTCCAGCTTTTGGTCCGCAGCATTGTATGCTAAGGCATTTCTAGTGCTCATCAAGAGTTCAAGTTTTCTCCAATCTATGAAGGGAAGGAGGAAAGAAACCAAACACTTCCCCACACAAGTGGGGAACTCTCTCCCACAGAATGCAGTAGACATTAGCTCAATTAATAATCTTAAAACGCATATTGATAATTTTTTACGAGATAAGTGGGTAAAAGAATATAGAGCCAAGAAAGATGACAAGTGAGCATACAGATCAGCTATTATCTAATTGAATAGTGAAACAGGTTTGGGGATCCGAATGTTCTCCTCCTGTTCTTATTTCCATAGCAGAGACTTTTTCCTATTTCTTATCCAGTGAATCCTGCCTGAAAAACATGGACATAAAGTCAGCAGAATTGATGCCCCCTCTCTTCCATGATTCAAGTCTGCTGGAGCTCACTGTGCAGGCTTAAATGTGAAGAATGGTCACTTGCACAAGGCACCAGAAAACTGGCAATCATCCCATCAGGAGGAAAGAGGAGGAAATTTGAAGGAAATTGTTGCAAAATATTATATGGAAAATAATACATCACAATTAAATCATGATTTAAAAAATAAAATTGGAATATCTTGGCAATGAATACTTGAGTTGGCTTTATTCAAAATGTAAGAAAAGAATAAGCAATATTGAAATCTTTGTATTGTACCACAGTTGTTTAATCATTCAATTAGCAATGGAATTTAAGCCAAAAACGTTCAACAGTACCATTTTAAAACTTGCAGAATATGGTACAACAAGATGTACAAGTTGATTTATTGCAGAATATTAAAAATGATTAGTGGGGAATCTTTCACTGTGTGGACCGGAAGTTTGAAGGTGAATGTTCTTCTTGACCTAGGTATTCTACAGAATGAGAATGAAGGAATGCGGTGTTGGACTCGCTGTTTTTGGGACAATGTCCCCACGCCATCGTCAAAACTGTGGACATTCACGCCAGAATAACGGGCATGCAAGGGCCACATATTCCTAGCCCTGCAGGGGGCTAGAAGGGAACCAGCGTAAATCGAGCAGCTTTTGCTGCAGATACGGGCTCCCGCACTTCCGGGTAGGAGGCTGCGCATGCACACGCCGGCGACCTCTAGCGGCCGCGCCATGCTCCATGGTGGACTCAGGTCGCAGAGCTGGACCCTGAACATAGTGCACCGGATCGGCCGCACGCCCGACCCTAACCGCTCGACCATTCCCCGGCCGCATACAAGGTCCCCGCTGCCCTCCAATTGCCTCCCACCCGACCAGGGTGGCCGCGGACTGGGTCCGCAACCGCCAGGCTAGTATCCGACCGGCAGGACCATGTTAGATCCACGCCGGCGGGATTTCGGCCGTTCAGGTGCGGAGAATGGCGGGGCAGGCCTCCAGCAATGGCCGCAGGAAGGTGATATGCGGCATGACGTACTCTTACAGCACGCCGCTTTTCGGGGCCTGGAGAATCGGGGAACAGGTGCCGGTCCCGATTTTGTGCGGCAAAAATGGATTTTCCGCCCCGGCGCCGCCCCGGAATCGGGGTGCGGAGAATCCAGCCCGGGATCTGTGATATGTTTGAATCAAATATGCTTTAATGTAGATTACTTTCTACACTTCAATCATTCGGTTACAATACAAAACTAACCTGCAGACGCATAACACATTGCAAAGTTCTGCAGAAAATGTTATGAACAGATTTTCTGCTGGTGACATGAACTGGTTCAGTTCGAGAAACTTCATGCTGTTCACAAAGATCATCAACAGCAACAGGTTATATTTATCTGGGGCTGAACATTAACACAAAATGGTAATGTATAAGCACCAGTGAGGAAAGTGGTGCGATTTCTCACGGAATTTAAGTCTCTGCCATCTTTGAATGTCACCCAGACCAGCGCAGCAGTCTAACGGCCACAGCCCACATCACGGAGATCTCGGAGGCTCTCCTACAAACATTCATCGTGGGAAACCGCCACCCCCCCCCCCCCCCCCCACCTCCCACCGACATTGAACACAGGCATCCCCCCTCCCCTCAATGTCCACTCTCCACCCTCCCCCCCCCCCACCCACCATACATATATACAATATACCCCCATGCTCCCTCAACATCCACGCTCCACCCCATGCTGGCATTGCCCGGGCATGCACTTCTACCACCTCGGAGGCTATACTTTTAAAAATAAATTTAGAGAACCCAATTAATTTTTTCCAATTAAGGGGCAATTTAGCGTGTTCAATCCATCTACCTTGCACATCTTTGGGCTGTGGGGGCGAAACCCACGCAAACGCGGGGAGAATGTGCAAACTCCACACGGACAGTGACCCAGAGCCAGGATCGAACCTGGGACCTCGGTGCCGTGAGACTGCAGTGCTACCACTGCGCCACCATGCTGCCCTTCGGAGGCTACACTTACCACTGCAACCTGGAGGGATACCCTCGACTACCTCACGTTTGGCCAACTAGATTACGCTGGTGTGACGTCACACCAGCGCCGGTGAATATTCCGTGAGGGGGAAGGTCTGGAGAGGGTTCTCGCTAATGACCTGTGAATGTATTAAAATGGGGTTCCCGGACTCCAGCAGTACAATTCGCATGACTCCACCGGAGGGTGAAAATTCCAAAACCCAATCACACCGGAGGGAATCGTGTTTTTCGACTCTCTCCTGATTTTGAGCCCACGCCCAGTTTCTCACGGGCTGGGAGTGTGGGCTCAAGATCGTCCCCAAAGCATCTTTAATAATAAAACACCCCAAGGTGCTTCACAGGAGTGTTATAAAGTAAAGTTAGGCATGAAATCAGGAGATATTAGAGATGATCCAAAACTTAATCAAAAGGTTAGGCTTTAAGAAATCTCTTAAAAGAAGAAAAGAAGTAGAGAGGCTGAAAGATTTAGAAAGGCAATTCCAGAGCTTAGACATTGAAGCTGAAGACATTGTCACCAATGCTGAGCAATTAAAATCAGGGATCCACATAGGGGTCATAATCATATGAAGACAGATATCTCCTAGAGTTGTGGGGGTCGAGGAGATTATGAAGGTAAGGAAGGGGCAAGGCCAAGGAGGGATTGGAACCATGGATGTAAATTTTACAATTGAGGTGTTGCTTGAGGGGTGGTATGGTGGCACTGTGGTTAGCATCGCAGTGCCAGGGAATCAATTCCGGCCTTGGGTGACTGTGTGGAGTTTGCACGTTCTCCCCCTGTCTGTGTGGGTTTCCTCTGGGTGCTCCGGTTTCCTCCCACAGTCCAAAGATGCACAGGTTAGGTGGATTTGACATGCTAAAATTGTCCCTTAATGTCCAAAATCTGCAGACTGGGTGAGGCTATGGGGGTAAGGTGGGGGAGTGGACCTAGGCAGGGTGCTCTTTCAGAGGGTTGGTGCAGACATGATGGGCCAAATGGCCCCCTTCTGAACTGCAGGAATTCTATGGATTCTATGGATTCTTGACCAGAGCCAGTGTGGGTCAGCGAACACAAGGGTGAAAGGGGAATGGACTTGGAACGAATAAAGCTGCAGGGTTCTGAATGACTTCAAGTTTATGGATGTAGAATGCAAAAACATCAGCCAGGAGTTGGTGGAATAGTCAAGTTTAGAGGTAACAATGAATGAGGGGTTCAGCAAGAGGTGAGGCAGAGGTAAACTCAGATGTTTATTGACAGGTGAAAATAGGCGGTCTCAATACATGAGGCAGTTATGTGGGCAGAAGCACCTCTGAGGGTCAAGAATGGCTCCAAGGTTGCAAACAGTCAAGTTTAGTCTCAGATGGTTGCAAGGTGAAGGATGGAGTCAGTGACTAGGAATCTGTGTTTGGAGAGGTGGGGGGTTGCTCAAGGCAATGGCCTCAGTCTTCCCAATAGGCAGGCCAGCAGCACGGTTCAATTCCCGTAACAGCCTCCCCGAACAGGCGCCGGAATGTGGCGACTAGGGGCTTTTCACAGTAACTTCATTTGAAGCCTACTTGTGACAATAAGCGATTTAAATTAAAATTAAAATACTTAATTGGAGGAAATTTCTGCTCCAGTACTAGATGTCGGACAAGTTGTCTGATAATTTAGTGACAATGGAAGAGACATATTGGTGGGGTAGAACGGAGTATCATCAACATAGGTGAAAATTAATGACTAATGCTATGCTTTCAGATGTTGCCACCAATATGAAATGAAATGAAAATCGCTTATTGTCACAAGTGGGCTTCAAATGAGGTTACTGTGAAAAGCCCCTAGTGGCCACATTCCGGCTCCTGTTCGGGGAGGCTGATATGGGAATTGAACCGTGCTGCTGGCCTGCCTTGGGCTGCTTTCAAAGCCAGCGATTTAGTCCTGTGCTAAACCAGCCCCCAAATCAATGACGGTGAAGGAGAATTTCAACCTATCCAATTATTCTTCTATAGAGACAACAACATCATTCCACCCCCACAACTTCACATCGCAGCAGTCAAATGACTCGTGTGTGAATCCAGAACTTTTGCCTTCTCAGAGGCAGAAGTTCTCAATTTTTTTGCTCAGATTCGCCCACATGTGGTCTACATGCTTACACTAACTAAAAGAGAAACAAGAAAATCCTGATTAATTTTGAAAGGTATGTTGAGTTAAAGCAAATTCATAAACATAATATATGAAATACACATCTTTCCCTTTTAGGAAATAATGTGGCTTGTTTAATCATAGAATCATCTTGAATTTAAAGGCCGTTCAGTCCTTTTTGTCCCTGCCAGCTCTCTACAAGAGCAACTCAGCTCGTTCCATTCCCGTACCCTTTCTTTGCAGCCCTGCAATTTTTTTTTGCTTATAACAATTATTCAATTCCCTGTTGAAAACCTGATTGACTCTCCCTCCACCCCAATCTCAGACAACACATTCCAGATCTGAACCATTTGCTTTGTAACTTTCGAGCTATATGTTTCCATTTATAAAGGCCAGGATACCATACGCAAATTTTGAAATTGTGCCCTGCACACCCAAGTGTAATGGTGGGCCTTTGCCCCCCCAGCCAACATGGCACATTTTGCGGCAGTGGAGATGGCCTGCCATCGGGTAGTGGCAGGATCTTCCGGTCCTGCCGCTGTGAACGGTGTTCCCTGTTCTTTGCAAATCTCCACCGCTGGAGACCCCTCGTCAGAGATCGCCATCAGGTGGACCAGATGATCCCGCTGGCAAGAACGGCCGGAAAAATCCAACCCAAAGTGATTAATAGAGATCAAGAAAAGTCTTTAACAAATTAAATTTAACAATTTGCCTTTAACCAATTTTTGCTGCCTTTCCTTAAAAAATCTCCAGGTGGCTGTTAATTTTGTCCTGAATTATTGCTTCTGAAACATTTCCCGTGACTGTGCTTAATCTGACTAGCCTGGGTTGCTGGACTTACCCTTCTACCTTTTTTTTGAATGTGCAATTGGCCGGTCTTCTAGCACCAGTCCTCTATCTAACGAGGATCGGAAGATTGTTACTACCACTTATGCAATTTCCACCCTTACCTCCATACGGACTACTACCAAAATTAAGCAGATGCACGGAAACACCACCACCTGCAAGTTTCCCTCCAAACTGCACACCATCGTGACTTGGAGTTGTATTGCTACTCCTTCACTGCTACTGGGTCAAATTCCTGGAACTCCCTTCCTAACAACACTGTGGGTGTACCACATATACTGCGGCAGTTCCAGAAGGTAGCTCATCGCTATCTTCTCAAGGGCAATAAGGGTTGGGCAATAATGCTGGCCTAGCCAACAATGTCATATCCTGTGAACAAATAAATAAGAAAAAAGTATCCCTGATGGATCTCATCCAATCCTGGTAACTTAGCAGTATTAAGTAAAGGCATTCTTTCCAGCACTTCCTCTTTATCAATTTTAACCATCCAGCGTCTCAACAATCTCCACTTTCATTATGAATTTGGCAGCATTGTCTCGTTTGGTAAAGACGAATGTGAAATACTCATTTAGTATCTCAGCCATGTCCTCTGCCTGCATGTGCAAATTCCTTTTTGGTTCCTACCAGCCCCACCTCTCCTCTTACTATCCGTTTTGCTATTTATGTACCAATCGAAGACTTTTGGATTCCTTTTTAAGTTAGCTGCTAATCTATTCTCATTCTTTCTCTTTGCTCCTCTTATTGCACTTTCCCCCTCTGAACGTTTTACATTCAGCCCAGTTCTCATGTGTATCATCAACCTTTCATTCACATCCATTTTCTGCTTCATCTTACTCTCTGGCCGGGAAACCGTGTTGACAACGGCGGGACCAGGTGATTCCTCCACCAGCCAATGGTGGACCACCTTCACCACTGCGAAACACACGCCGTATTGAGCAAACAATCTCGCCATCTATCTCTTTCATATTCCAGGGAGCTCTGGCTTTGTTTGTCCAACCTTTCCCACTCATCAGAATGCACCTTGATGGTTCAGAAACAATTCCTTTAAAGAGCGTCCATTGTTCCTATTGAAGATGACCATTATTGTTGAACTCAACCAAGAGCTCCCCACCTATTTTCAAAGCCATTATGGGAATGCAAATGGTGCTGGAAGCAGTGGCAAGTTAAGGCACCATTCTACAATTGATGCCTTGAAAATAATAATACTGCTGTGGTAAACCACTGTAATGTATTATACCCGCTGTGTGCAACATGCCTGGGCTTGCCCCTGCTGGCTCCACCTGTGGCTCCTCCCCTCGGGCTCAGGTATAACGGTGGCCAACCTCCGGCCCTGCCTTCAGTCTGGGGCCGGTTACCAGTAGGTATCTTTAAGCTAATTAAAGCCACAGTTTCACTCTCAACTCGTCTTCTGTTGTTATTGATGGTACATCAATTTAATTAGCTTAACTCCCGCAACTCTGCGCTGCCGTGCTACTGGGGCTCGATTTCCAGTGCCATCTCAAAAGTGTTACCTTGGACTTCAATGGACCCCTGCCGCCCCCCTCACTGTCTGTAGCCTCTCAACCCTTAAGGTCGCCCGACCCCCGCTCTTCGCTAACCTCACCCCGGACCGTAAGCCTGTCGCCACTAAGAGCAGACGATACAGTGCTTGGGACAAGGCTTTTATCAGGTCAGAGGTCCAGCAACTTCTGCGGGAAGGGATCATAGAGGCCAGTACTAGCTCCTGGAGAGCCCAAGTGGTGGTCGTCAAGACTGGGGAGAAGCACCGTGGTCATTGACAACAGTCAGACTATCAACCGGTACACGCAGCTCAATGTGTACCCCCTCCCCCGCATATGTGACATGGTCAATCAGATTGCGCACTACCGAGTCTTCTCCACCATTGATCTGAAGTCCGCGTACCACCAGTTCCCTATCCACCCGGAGGACCACCAATACACTGCCTTCGAGGCAGGTGGCTACCTCTATCACTTCCTCAGGGTCCCCTTCGGCGTCACCAATGGAGTCTCGGTCTTCCAACAGGAGATGGACCAAATGGTTGACCAGTACGAGCTGCAGGCCACGTTCCCGTATCTGGATAATGTCACCATCTGCGGCCATGACCAGCAGGACCATGACGCTAACCTCCAAAAATTCCTCCACACCGCCAAGCTCCTTAACCTCACGTACAATAAGGAGAAATGCGTTTTCCGCACAACCCACCTAGCCATCCTTGGCTACCTTGTGGGAAACGGAGTCCTAGGGCCGACCCCGACCGCATGTGCCCCCTTCTGGAACTTCCCCTTCCCCACTGCCTCAAGGCCCTGAAGAGATGCCTGGGGTTCTTTTCCTACTATGCCCAGTGGGTCCCCAATTATGCAGACAAGGCCCACCCACTCATTAAATCCACCCTTATTCCCCTGACGGCTGAGACCCACATGGCCTGCAACCGCATCAAAGTGGATATTGCCAAGGCCGCAATGCACGCAGTAGACAAGTCCATCCCGTTCCAGATGGAGAGCGATGTGTCCGACTTTGCCCTGGCAGCTACCCTCAACCAGGCGGGCAGGCCGTGGCTTTCTTCTCCCGTACCCTCCAGAGCTCCGAAATTCGACACTCCTCCGTCGAAAAGGAAGCCCAAGCCATTGTGGAAGCTGTGCGACATTGGAGGCATTACCTGGCCGGCAGGCGATTCACTCTCCTCACTGACCAACGGTCGGTGGCCTTCATGTTCAATAACACACAACGGGGCAAGATCAAGAATGACAAGATCCTAAGGTGGAGGATCAAACTCTCCACCGAAAATTATGATATCTTGTATCGACCTGGGAAGCTCAATGAGCCCCCAAATGCCCTATCCCGCGGTACATGTGCCAGCGCACAAGTAGACCGACTTCTAGCCCTCCACAATGACCTGTCACCTGGGGGTCACCCGGTTTTTCCCCTTTATCAAGGCCCGCAACCTGCCCTACCCCATCAAGGAGGTCAGGACCATGACCAGGGACTGCCAGGTCTGCGCGGAGTGCAAACCACACTTCTATCAGCCGGACAGAGCACACCTGGTAAAGGCCTCCCGCCCCTTTGAGCGCCTCAGCGTCAATTTCAAAGGGCCCCTCCCCTCCACTGACTGTAACATGTGCTTCCTCAACATCATTGATGAGTACTCACGTTTCCCTTTCGCCATCCCATGCCCTGACATGATCTCTGCCACAGTCATCAAGGCCCTGCACGGCCTCTTCACCTTGTTCGGGGTCCCTAACTCCATCCATAGTGATCGGGGTTCCTCCTTCATGAATGATGAGCTGCGTCAGTACCTGTTACCAAGGGCATCGCCTCAAGCAGGACTACCAGCTACAACCCCCGGGGAAACGGACAGGTGGAGAGGGAGAACGTGACGGTCTGGAAGGCTGTCCTTCTTGCCCTACGGTCTAGAAGTCTCCCTGTCTCCCGCTGGCAGGAGGTCCTTCCCGATGCACTCCACTCCATCCGGTCGCTCCTGTGTACCGCCACAAATGTGACCCCCCTGAGAGAATGTTTGTCTTCCCCAGGAAGTCCACCTCAGGGGTCTCGCTCCCGTCCTGGCTGACGGTCCCAGGGCCCGTCCTCCTCCAGAAGCATGCGAGGAGTCATAAGTCGGATCCCCTGGTCAAAAGGGTCCATCTCCTCCATGCTAACCCCCAATATGCCTACGTGGCATACCAGACGGGTGGGAGGACACAGTCTCCCTTCGGGATTTGGCACCCGCAGGTTCCCCAGCGACCATCACCACTACCCCCGACCCTACACCTTCCCCCTCCATTGCTACCCATGGTGCACCAGGGCCATGACATACTCCGCTAGTCCCAGTGCATGGCACACCAGAGTCTCAGGGTCCGTCGCCAGGCACTCATCTACTTGGTGACGCAGAAGACGACATGCAGGCCTCAACACTTCATCCGACACCAGTATCCACACCACAGCCAGGACTGCGGTGGTCACAGCGGAAAGTCAAAGCCCCCGACAGACTCGATATATAATTCAACCGTCCACTTCACCCCCACCGGACTACTTTTTAACAGGGGGTGAATGTGGTAAACCACTGTATTGTATTATACCCACTGTATGTAACATGCACAGGCTTGCCCCTGCTGGCTCCGCCTGTGGCTCCTCCCCTCGGGCTCAGGTATAAAGATGACCAACCTCTGGCCCTGCCTTCAGTCTGGGGCCGGCTGCCAGCAGGTATCTTTAAGCTAATTAAAGCCACAGTTTCACTCTCAACTCGTCTTCTGTCGTTATTGATGGTCCATCAACTGCATTATTCCAATCTGTCTTCTTAAATGACAAAGTGAGATTTTGTATTAGGCTGACAAAATGGCTGTATTCGCTCACCATTTAAAGGCAAGGCTGATATATTCTAAGCCTCAGAAAAAGGTTTCTGTATAGTTGCTGATGTATTTGAGAAATCACCAGTTAAAGTGTGTTTTACAACAACGATTTAGAGTTTTAGGGATTTTGGAACTATCCTTAATGTGACATCATGAAATTATTTGGATAGAGTCCATGATATGTAGTTAATTGGTTCCTGTTTCAGATTTCTCCATACCACCCAAGGAGTCGCCACAATGTAAACTGATCATCTTCATATCAATCATAATTTTTGGATTTGGCAGGTGAATTTACAGCCATTCCTGCTGATCACCCATTGCATTTATCCAGGCTAAGTTTCGGCACGGATACACATTGGCTTGCCTGCGCCAATGGCTGCATTGGGTGGAGTCCATGATATATAATTTGTAAATGACTTGTGGAAAGAGTGGACTTGAGGGACCAAAAGACCGTTCCTCACCGTACTTTATGTTCTTCAAGACTACCTTCAAGTTAAAATGTGGCATTGCAATCCTCAGAATACAGAGATAACCTCTTGAATTCAAGATGAGGCCTTCACAGACTTCACCCTATTCCCTAACCTACCCAAACCCATCTGGCCTAAGACCCCAGGCGTAGCTGCTCTGGACCTTGATCTTCCTCGTCTGCTGAAGTCCCGGCAGCAGCTCCAATCCGATTGGCCGGCAGCTGCAGAGGGCAGTATTTCCTCCCTAAAGAGGACGTGAGTCCCACTCAGACTCATTAATCTGCCCTGCAGCGCTTTATGACTGTGGGTGGGCTGGTGCGGAGCCAACATGGTTTCTGGCGGGGGTAAGTGGCATGCCGTTACCCACCATCCCTGTCTAATTCAGCCCAATGCAACTGCGGTGGAGGGAATGAATGCTTAAGGTGTCAAGTATTGTCGAAGCTACAATCATTCAGGCAATAGAGAGCAAACATAACACTTCTGGCTTGTGTCTTGTAGACGATGGACTGGATTAAGGAGTGAGGAAGCGAGTTACTCACTGTAGAGTAAGGTGCACTGAGTGCTGAATTTGGTGCTTTTTGAGTGCGATAGTGAGAGTTTGGTGACCGAGGGAGTATAAGGCTTCATTTTTATCTAAAGTTTAGTCTTTCTTTTATTTAGTTAATTAACTTAAAAGTTGCTGTTTGGTTTAGAAGAAGGTGAATTTTCAATCAGCTTTAAACAGGCTTCTACTTCTAGGCACTTGCAGCTGGAGCTTGTTAATTAGTTAATTGGATTAGGCCAGTTTTTCAGAGGCTAGATTCACAGTATAAAAGTGATCCCCTACAGTGCAGACTTTGTTTGCACTGAGTGCTGAATTTGGTGCTTTTTGAGTGCGATAGTGAGAGTTTGGTGACCGAGGGAGTGCTGAATTTGGTGCTTTTTGAGTGCGATAGTGAGAGTTTGGTGACCGAGGGAGTGCTGAATTTGGTGCTTTTTGAGTGCGATAGTGAGAGTTTGGTGACCGAGGGAGTTAGGTGAGGAGGGAGTAAGGTGCTCCTTTCATTTTGTTTCCGACATTTCCGCAAAGAGTGCGAAGAGAGCCAGGAGTTTACAGGAAGTGTAGCTGACTGGGAGCAGAGTCGGAGGGCGGAGATCTAGTTAGTCCACACAGCAGCTATATTCTTTAAGGTAAGAGGGGATGGAGGCTAGGCCAGTTACATGCTCCTCCTGTAGGATGTGGGTGGTGAGGGATACCACCGGTGTCCCCACTGACTATACCTGCGGGAAGTGCACCCAACTTCAGCTCCTCAAAGACCGTGTTAGGGAACTGGAGCTGAAGCTGGATGAACTTCGGATCATCCGGGAGGCAGAGGGGGTGATTGAGAAGAGTTGCAGGGAGGTAACCACACCCAAGGTACAGGACAAGAATAGCTGGGTTACAGTCAGGGGGAAAAAAACAAACAGGCAGTCAGTGCAGGGATCCCTCGTGGCCGTTCCCCTTCAAAACAAGTATACCGTTTTGGATGCTGTTGGGGGGGATGACCTACCGGGGGAAGGCCCTAGCGGTCAGGTCTCTGGCACGGAGTCTGGCTCTGGGGCTCAGAAGGGAAGGGGGGAGAATAGAAAAGCAATAGTTGTAGGAGATTCAATGGTTAGGGGAATAGATAGGAGATTCTGTGGTCGCGAGCGAGACTCCCGGAAGGTATGTTGCCTCCCGGGTGCCAGGGCCAGGGATGTCTCGGATCGTGGCTTCAGGATCCTTAAGGGGGAGGGGGAGCAGCCAGAAGTCGTGGTGCACATTGGTACCAACGACATAGGTAGGAAAAGGGGTGTGGAGGTAATAAACAAGTTTAGGGAGTTAGGCTGGAAGTTGAAAGCCAGGACAGACAGAGTTGTCATCTCTGGTTTGTTGCGGGTGCCACGTGATAGCGAGGCTAGGAATAGGGAGAGAGTGCAGTTGAACACGTGGCTGCAGGAATGGTGTAGGAGGGAGGGCTTCAGGTATTTGGATAATTGGAGCGCATTCTGGGGAAGGTGGGACCTGTACAAGCAGGACGGGTTGCATCTGAACCAGAGGGGCACCAATATCCTGGGAGGGAGGTTTGCTAGTACTCTTCGGGAGGGTTTAAACTAATTTGGCAGGGGAATGGGAACCGGATTTGTAGTCCAGCAACTAAGGTAGCCGATATTCAGGACGCCAAAGCATGTAATGAGGCAGTGGGGAAGGGAACACTGACAAAGGAGAGTATTTGCAGGCACGGAGATGGGTTGAAGTGTGTATACTTCAATGCAAGAAGCATCAGGAATAAGGTGGGTGAACTTAAGGCATGGATCGGTACTTGGGACTACGATGTGGTGGCCATCACGGAAACTTGGATAGAAGAGGGGCAGAAATGGTTGTTGGAGGTCCCTGGTTATAGATGTTTCAATAAGATTAGGGAGGGTGGTAAAAGAGGTGGGGGGGTGGCATTATTAATTAGAGATAGTATAACAGCTGCAGAAAGGCAGTTTGAGGAGTATCACCCTATTGAGGTAGTATGGGTTGAAGTCAGAAATAGGAAAGGAGCAGTCACCTTGTTAGGAGTTTTCTATAGGCCCCCCAATAGTAACAGAGATGTGGAGGAACAGATTGGGAAACAGATTTTGGAAAGGTGCAGAAGTCATAGGGTAGTAGTCATGGGCGACTTTAACTTCCCAAATATTGAGTGGAAACTCTTTAGATCAAATAGTTTGGATGGGGTGGTGTTTGTGCAGTGTGTCCAGGAAGCTTTTCTAACACAGTATGTAGATTGTCCGACCAGAGGAGGGGCAATATTGGATTTAGTACTGGGTAATGAACCAGGGCAAGTGATAGATTTGTTAGTGGGGGAGCATTTTGGAGATAGTGACCACAATTCTGTGACTTTCACTTTAGTAATGGAGAGGGATAGGTACGTGCAACAGGGCAAGGTTTACAATTGGGGGAAGGGTAAATATGATGTTGTCAGACAAGAATTGAAGTGCATAAGTTGGGAACATAGGCTGGCAGGGAAGGACACAAGTGAAATGTGGAACTTGTTCAAGGAACAGTTGCTACGTGTCCTTGATATGTATGTCCCTGTCAGGCAGGGAAGAGATGGTCGAGTGAGGGAACCATGGTTGACAAGAGAGGTTGAATGTCTTGTTAAGAGGAAAAAGGTGACTTATGTAAGGCTGAGGAAACAAGGTTCAGACAGGGCATTGGAGGGATACAAGATAGCCAGGAGGGAACTGAAGAAAGGGATTAGGAGAGCTAAGAGAGGGCATGAACAATCTTTGGCGGGTAGGATCAAGGAAAACCCCAAGGCCTTTTACACATATGTGAGAAATATGAGAATGACTAGAGCGAGGGTAGGTCTGATCAAGGACAGTAGCGGGAGATTGTGTATTGAGTCTGAAGAGATAGGAGAGGTCTTGAATGAGTATTTTTCTTCTGTATTTACAAATGAGAGGGGCGATATTGTTGGAGAGGACAGTGTGAAACAGATTGGTAAGCTCGAGGAAATACTTGTCAGGAAGGAAGATGTGTTGGGCATTTTGAAAAACTTGAGGATAGACAAGTCCCCCGGGCCTGACGGGATATATCCAAGGATTCTATGGGAAGCAAGAGATGAAATTGCAGAGCCGTTGGCAATGATCTTTTCGTCCTCACTGTCAACAGGGGTGGTACCAGGGGATTGGAGAGTGGCGAATGGCGTGCCCCTGTTCAAAAAAGGAACTAGGGATAACCCTGGGAATTACAGGCCAGTTAGTCTTACTTCGGTGGTAGGCAAAGTAATGGAAAGGGTACTGAAGGATAGGATTTCTGAGCATCTGGAAAGACACTGCTTGATTAGGGATAGTCAGCACGGATTTGTGAGGGGTAGGTCTTGCCTTACAAATCTTATTGAATTCTTTGAGGAGGTGACCAAGCATGTGGATGAAAGTAAAGCAGTGGATGTAGTGTACATGGATTTTAGTAAGGCATTTGATAAAGTTCCCCATGGTAGGCTTATGCAGAAAGTAAGGAGGCATGGGATAGTGGGAAATTTGGCCAGTTGGATAACGAACTGGCTAACCGATAGAAGTCAGAGAGTGGTGGTGGATGGCAAATATTCAGCCTGGATCCCAGTTACCAGTGGCGTACCACAGGGATCAGTTCTGGGTCCTCTGCTGTTTGTGATTTTCATTAATGACTTGGATGAGGGAGTTGAAGGGTGGGTCAGTAAATTTGCAGACGATACGAAGATTGGTGGAGTTGTGGATAGTAAGGAGGGCTGTTGTCGGCTGCAAAGAGACATAGATAGGATGCAGAGCTGGGCTGAGAAGTGGCAGATGGAGTTTAACCCTGAAAAGTGTGAGGTTGTCCATTTTGGAAGGACAAATATGAATGCGGAATATAGGGTTAACAGTAGAGTTCTTGGCAATGTGGAGGAGCAGAGAGATCTTGGGGTCTATGTTCATATATCTTTGAAAGTTGCCACTCAAGTGGATAGAGCTGTGAAGAAGGCCTATGGTGTGCTCGCGTTCATTAACAGAGGGATTGAATTTAAGAGCCGTGAGGTGATGATGCAGCTGTACAAAACTTTGGTAAGGCCACATTTGGAGTACTGTGTACAGTTCTGGTCGCCTCATTTTAGGAATGATGTGGAAGCTCTGGAAAAGGTGCAAAGAAGATTTACCAGGATGTTGCCTGGAATGGAGAGTAGGTCTTACGAGGAAAGGTTGAGGGTGCTAGGCCTTTTCTCATTAGAGCGGAGAAGGATGAGGGGCGACTTGATAGAAGTTTATAAGATGATCAGGGGAATAGATAGAGTAGACAGTCAGAGACTTTTTCCCCGGGTGGAACACACCATTACAAGGGGACATAAATTTAAGGTGAAAGGTGGAAGATATAGGAGGGATATCAGAGGTAGGTTCTTTACCCAGAGAGTAGTGGGGGCATGGAATGCACTGCCTGTGGAAGTAGTTGAGTCGGAAACATTAGGGACCTTCAAGCAGCTATTGGATAGGTACATGGATGACGGTAAAATGATATAGTGTAGATTTATTTGTTCTTAAGGGCAGCACGGTAGCATTGTGGATAGCACAATTGCTTCATAGCTCCATGGTCCCAGGTTCGATTCCGGCTTGGGTCATTGTCTGTGCGGAGTCTGCACGTCCTCCCCGTGTCTGCGTGGGTTTCCTCCGGGTGCTCCGGTTTCCTCCCACAGTCCAAAGATGTGCGGGTTAGGTGAATTGGCCAATGATAAATTGCCCTTAATGTCCAAATTGCCCTTGGTGTTGGGTGGAGGTGTTGAGTTTGGGTATGGTGCTCTTTCCAAGAGCCGGTGCAGACTCAAAGGGCCGAATGGCCTCCTTCTGCACTGTAAATTCAATGATAATCTATGATTAATCTAGGACAAAGGTTTGGCACAACATCGTGGGCCGAAGGGCCTGTTCTGTGCTGTATTTTCTATGTTCTATGTTCTAGAATACCCAACTGTTGACCTGTTTTTGTAGCCACAGCATTTTTATGGGTGGTCCAGTTCAGCTTCTGTTGAATGATAACCCCACAGGACATTGATAGTGGGGGATTTGATGATTGTAATGCCATTGAATGAGACAGTAGAAGGTTGGACTTCCTTCTTTTGAGGATGGTCATTTGTGAGGTGCCAATGTTACCTGCCACTTATTAGTAAGCTAGAATGCTGTCAAAGTCTTGCTGGAAGTGGTCATGTGCTGTTTCAGTATCTGAGGAGTTGCAAATGGTACTGAACACTGTCTCATCATCAGTGAACATCCCTACATTTAATCTGATAATGGTGGGGATGTCATTAATTGAAGATGATTGTGCCGAAGACAGTGTCCAGCGGAACACATGCAGTGATCGCCTGAGACTGCAGTGATTGGCCTCCAACAACCAGGACCAGCTTCCTTTGTGCCAGGTGTGATGCCAGCCTGTGGAGAGTTTACCCCTGATTTCCACAGACTTCCATTTGACTTGGGATTCTTGATGCCACACATGAACAAATGCTGGTTGATATCTTGTGTTGTGACTTCCCCAAAGGGGGGCACCTTATTTTTAGGTATGGATGCTCGCTGGCACCCCTCATTGGGGGAGTTGATTCCTGGACTTGGTGGTAAGGATAGAGTGAGGGATATGCTAGGCCATGAGATTACAGATTGTGGCGAAATAAAAACCTGCCTCCACTGATGACCCTCAGCACCTTGTGGATTTGTTCTGTTCCGAATCAATCCTATTTAGTGCAGTGACAGTGACACACAGCTCAGTGCAGTGTGTCTTCAGTATAAATACAGGACTTGATCTCCAAGTGATCAAGTAGATTTCCCCTCATGTTGGCTCACTCATCGCGTGTGCAGTCCCAGTCTGGTAGATATGTCCTTCAGGGCTCAGTTAGTAATGGGTACAACTTGTTGGGATGGTGCTGGTTGCACAATGTGTCTGGGAAAGAAGTCTTTGTAATCTTCTGTATGTTAACAGCAGGTCTTTATGAACTACTTTTAACTACATATGAAAATATACAGTGAAAAGTACAGGCAAGGATCTATCTCTATACTGGGCCTTAACACATCTCTGGCCAAAACCTTACTAATACTGGGCCTGAACACATCTCTGGCCAAAACCTTACTAACCCTAGGTCTAGGCCATGTGGGCAGTACTGTATTTAGGCCCACAGTAACCCTGTATGTACCAGACCCTTCTACTATATCTCCCCCAAGCCTTTATCCAAAGGATATAATTATTTTAGTTTACTGTAAGAATTATGATGTTATAAGCCTCATGAATTTCTCTTATTGGTACAACGTTAATGCTATTCCAACATTATTGCTATACAGTATTAACATGAACAACATTCTCAGTACCTTATACCCCCTTCAAGTCCTTGAAGTTAGAGGTTCGTGTCTGGAGGCCTTATAACTCCTCCACATCTCACCGTCTGTTAGGAGTGTCAGATTCTGTTGCTTCTAGTTTGTGTTGTTGGCTTGGAGGTTGGACTGGTATTTGGGTAAGCTTTCATTCTTTTCTTCCATTGCTTTATAGTTGAACCATGCCTGGTTGTTTCAGCTGTTGCATTGAGCCGTTGTTGCTGTCACTCTCCATTCTTAACTGTGAGGCAGACAAAGGTGGGAGTCGTCCTCTCGGCACTGCGTTTTCTTCATTTTCTTCCCTGTGGGCCAACCGGAAGTTCTCTGAGACTGAGGAAGTGTGTTCTTGTGATGAGAAGAAGGTTGAGTGGAATGCTCAGCACTGCTTTATGTTGTTGATGGTGATAGACTGCTATCCGGTTGCTGCAAACCATGTGGTTGTGGCATGCTTGCTGGAAGTTGCTGTGCATGCATAGTAGCTGATGTGTCAAACAGCTGGAACATTGGTGGTAAAGTCTCCTCAGTGTAATGGACAGGAAGGAGGTTAATTTAAATAGCACTAATGTCTCCTCTCATTACCTACTTATAAACAGAAAGATGTTTTTGACTTGCTTCCCCATTTCTAAGCAATGGCACATATCCCAACCCAATAGCCAGTGAAATTGGGTGTGATCCAATTTTCTATTAATAGCCTCACAGCAAACTTGAGATAGGATCAACTCAAGGGGTTAGTGTATTTTCATACACTCAAAATGCTGGCGGAGGTGAGGTGGGGGGGGGGGGGGGTCGCAACTTTGCTTTGTTTGCACTCATACAGCAAAAGAGGGATAGAGAAAAGAAAGCTTCACATTGCAGAGACCACAGAGAAACATAATACGTGCGTTCCAGAGCTCAGGATCAAGTCCATTGAGACATTCCTTCACGAAAGTCAGTAATCTGAAAACTGATGCTGGATAATTCGCTTTTCCAGTGATGTTAACTTCATACAATGAGGTAAGCATACAGCGATTAAGCAATCTTATAGGTGACGATACTGAATTTCCAGCAAAAGCAGGTTAGCTGGGGCCAGGTGTGCAACCTAGGCCAGAGTTCCTTGTCTATGAGGCTACTCATCAGGTGATTAAAAAATCAGACTGCATCTTTGCAGTTCAGCAAGGCAACATTACTGTCTCCACAAGCCAGAGGCCCATTTCACATGACTCCCAACTCTTCACACTGCCCTTGACAAAGGGTATCCCTCAAAAGGTTTCCCAATGCTGTTAAATGTTTAACCATTAAGAATTGAAAGGGAGTTTGTAGGGTTCTTTGTCTTAGCAGACGAGCAGACTCCTGTTGGTCAGCCTGGGTTATGATATGCAGGTGGTCTTCGAAGGGCTTTCTTTGAATGTAGTCTGTGCAGCCCACAGAGGGTCATTAGCTGTTCTTCAGGAATAACAAGATACAAATTTCCCTGATACTTCCAAGGAGCTTCTTTTGTTCGGGATCACAGACAGGCATAGATCCAGTTTGAAGGTTTTAGAGATAGCAATGAGCATATCGCTACATATTTATAAATATATACATACAGGGTGAGGTCTTAGTCCCTCACCTCAGGCTGTTGATCATTCTCTTACGACTTCCACCAGAAGTGCCATAGTAATCTCATGGGTGGTAGGTTGGTCTGACCATTGATAATTTTCTAGGAACTGGAATGATAATTCATTTTTTCCCAATAAAAGGGCAGTTTAGCGTGGTCAATCCACCTACCCGGCACATCATTGGGTTGTGTGAGTGAGACCCACACACCCACTCCACATGGACAGTGACCTGTGGCCGGGATCGAACCCGGGTCCTCGGTGTCGTGAGGCAGCAGTGCCACCCTGGACCAGGAATGAAATGGACAGATCTGCTCTGCAGAGAAATTGAAGGTGAAATCCCAATCTGAATGGTCTTTCGTATTTGACCGCTCAGAGCTGTGCTGTTCTGGCTGGCTAACAACAGCGGAATTTTTTACATGTTCTGCCGTCTAGAGGAGTTCTAGGGTTACACAGGCATCCCTGCTCATATGAGAAAAAGGCTGATTATGGATGATGTACATCAGCTTAAAGGATTGTTTGCTGCCGATCCTCAGTAGTTCAGGATCATGCTGATGACTGGGAGCCGGACTCCCCCTGCTCCGTACAATGGCGTATCCGTTGTTCGAAGCCAGAGGCCTTTGAGCCATGGTTCCCTTTCACTACAGGACTGTCATGTTGGCACCTGAATCTAATGTCAAATTTGTTATCTGACCATTTGCCGGGACTTCAGCATTCCAAAATGAAGAACGACAATCTTTAATCTCACACAAGAAGCGTGGCTGTGCGTCTTCTGGGTATTCAGTTTCGACTTTGCGGATTACCTTTGGGCTTTATGTGCAATGCTGGGATTTTGATTTCCGCAGTTTGCCAAAATGTCCTTGTCGATTGCAGTGGAAGACCATAAGACCATAAGTCATAGGAGCAGAATTAGGCTACTTGGCCCATCGAGTCTGCTCCGCCATTCAATCATGGCTGATATTTTTCTCATCCCCATTCTCCTGCCTTCTCCCCATAACCCCTGATCCCTGATGAAGCATTGGGCTGTACTCTGATCTCTTCTGTAAGGACGCTTTGAACCACAGCATTGGCAAGGTTTCTCTGCTGGGCAGTTTGGTAATTTCTTTCCCTGATTTGGAATGTTCCTGCACCTTTGCGACCTGATATGATGGATTATGGTTTGGTTTCTGACCCATGTTGTATTCTCTTCCTTTAGGATTGCCTTGTGTGTGCATGTTGCTGAATTGCCTTGTTTAGGGTAGGTCTGAAGATGTTTTGCTAAGTCAGGCACTGCTGTCACATTAAGAAAATCCATTCAAAGACTTGAATTTTATAGCTGGCCTGGCCCTTCATTGAGTCCCAGTAGAGTTGCAAGTGTGGAGTTGTGATCCATGTTGAAGATTTTAAAAGTGTGAGTACAGCTTTAAGAGTTTATACGCTTCCAAGATGGCATGGCCATTCAGTGCAGAACAATGGATTTCCCGTGCTTGCCAGTTTGGGGGGACTTCACAAAATGGTGGCAGTGTACTTAAGGAAGAAAGATTTTCAACAGTCGCTGCAAGGGTCCGTGGACTTGACTTAATCAGTGATGTGATGTTGCAAGTACATAAGGGCAGCACGGTAGCACAGTGGGTCGTACTGTTGTTTCACAGCTCGATTCCTGGCTTGGGTCGCTGTCTGTGCGGAGTCTGCATGTTCTCCCGTATCTGTGTGGGTTTCCTCCGGGTGCTCCGGTTTCCTCCCACAAGTCCCGAAAGACGTGCAGTTAGGTAATTTGGACATTCTGAATTCTCCCTTTGTGTATCCGAACAAGCGCCGGAATGTGGCGACTAGGGGCTTTTCACAGTAACTTCATTGCAGAGTTAATGTAAGCCTACTTGTGGCAATAAAGATTATTATTATAAGTAGTGAGATGTTTGAATGAACCGTAGGTTTGCTGTTTAAGATTTTGGATGGTCATGAGGTTCCTGGGAGTTGATTAAGTTCATTATTAATTTGTTTTTTTCTGTTCAAGTCCGAGGCCATGTTTTGAGGTTTGGAGTTGGGGAATCAGGATTAGTGGCAGGTTTCATTCAAAAGGCGCTTCTGGCTGAATTCGAGAAGGACTTCTCAGGACTGACTGCAGCCTGGAAATACAAAGGATTTAGCTCACCCATGCAGGCTATAAACTCTGCATGCTAAAGCTGAACTTCCAAGGGAGTTTTATAAAATCTCCTGCTGCAGTAAAACCTCTGGCTTAGCTTACATGTTCTTCTCTCTGGTGTTCTTTCTGATGAATTTTCTCAGCATCTGTAGCTTCAGTTGGAAGCTTCTTTCAGTTCAGAATCTGTGAAGATGTCCTTTTTCTTGTCTTCCAGTTTCCGTGGAAGCATGCATTTGGATCTCACTGCTGCCATCATGTTGAGATGATGTAGGTTGCAGAACGTGCCTGTTGAATACATCTTTGCAGTCTTCTGTATGTTAACAACACATCTTTATTAACTATCAGGTTTTCTTACACATATTTGTTCAGATGCTATATTTCATGGGGTCCAGAGTCAATGTGGACAGTGCCTAGAACTACTCTGCTGAACTGTACAGCACTGAACTTCCACCTCTATGGATCTGTCCTGCCTGTGTGGCAGAACATAGCCAGAGATAGTAACAGAGGAGTTTGAGACATTAGATGAAAGGCATAAATCTGTGAGTAAGACTATTTTAACCTGTAGCTTAAATAGCAGGGACATTTCTCCCAGTTTTTGCATAAGTCACCAGATGTTTGCAAGGAGGACTTAACAGAGATGGCTAGATCAGTCAGGAACTCATTGAATGTCGGAGCAGATGCGATAGGCTGAATGGCTCTTATGTCTTAGGCTCTTATAGATGAGCTTTCTGTTTTGTGCATTAGAACCTGAGAACATAAGAAAGAGGAGCAGGAGTAGGCCACTCAGCCCCTCAAGCCTGTTCCACCATTCAATAAGATATTGGCTGATTTGATTGTGGCCTTTGCTTTACTTTCCTGCCTGTCCTCAATAACCCTTGACTTCCTTGTCAATCAAAAATCTGTTTAATTCAGCCTTAAATATACTCAGTGACCCAGCCTCCACTGCTCACTGGAGAAGAGAATTCTATTACTGACCCTCAGAAAGAATCCAGATCAATCCAGGAAAGCTTTTATTCTTAGTATACTTTATGGAAGTTTTGCTAAAATTGATTGACTTGCTGGCTACTTCAAAGAGAGTCAACCACACTTCTGTGGATCTGAGTCCCACACAGCTCAGATCATTTAAGTTGCTTTACGGTCGAAGTCTGAAGGTTGAATTGCAGTGCCATATACATCAAGATATTCATATGTAAACTAAATAATCAAGGTTAAAAGTGTGCAAATATGTTATACTCATATTGTAACAAAAATAGATAAGTAAATTCAGCAGGTGGATAAGATACTTAAGGAACAATAATGTTGAATTAAAATTGTATTAAAATTACAAATCACTCCAATCGTAAATGAACAAGAACACAGAAATTGAACATTAGTAAGGAAACACCCTTATTTATCAGAGAAGATATTTTTGTACAACCACAGCATTCACCACAGGGTACATATTGTCTAATTCACTAGTCTACGTCTCCTACTGCACAGTACATTAAAAAATATTATTCTCAAGTTTCTGAAGTTGTGAAAAGCTTTTGTACGCACCGCTTCAGATCTACGAATGATGTCCCCTCAAAAAAAATACTCAGTATAAATAGTGAAGCAGAAGATACCCAGAAAAAGATCAATCATACCGCTTGTTTGCTTTAACGGCATTGTGGGCGAAACATGTTCTTCATTTATAGAGCTTCAAGCTCTGTAACAAATGAACTTTGACCAAAAGGCTACCATTCGCAGATACATTTGAATTTTGTTATTCGTGTTACTGTTGGCTTGAGCCGAGAATATTTTCAAATGCATCTGACCACCTCAATTATTTTACCCAATGCAGCACTGTGTTAGCCTGCATTGTCATTTCATCGAATATTACAACACATAAAGAGGCCATTTGGCCCAATATGCCTTTGCTGGCTCATTTAAAGGAGTAATTTGAAAGAGTTTTCAATTTGTTCCACATCCCTGCTCTTTTCCCAAAGGCCTTGAAATTTTCATTTTCATTTTCAAGTGAATACCAAGAGCAAATCTCATTGCCTTTTGAAAGTTACTGCTGAATTTCCCTCCACCCACCCTTTCAGGTTGTGCATTTCCGATCGTAACTCATTGTTAAACATCGCGTCCCCTGATATTTTCAATAGTTAAATAGCATTATGGAGTGAACAGACTGCCAGTGAGCTTGCATACCGCTGACAGCAATGTTATAGTGTTGAGTCAAGGGGCAATGGCAGCCCAGGGCCAAGACTAATTCAAGGTTCACCTGACGTTTGACTCACAAAACCTTTGTTGGCATAAAGTAAATGTTCCAGTATTTCTGCAGAAGTATAGAGCACGATCCAATGGCCACGCTATGCCCGAAAAGCAGCTCAGTGTGGCACAGCGTGGCTGTTGAAAGCTGGGAGATCCTGCTCCCAGGATCTACCCGGCTCGCAACCCCTCACAGAAGAACATAAGAACTAAGAGCAGGAGTAGGTCTTCTGGCCCCTTAAGCCTGCTTCGACATTCAATAAAATCGTGGCTAATCTTTTTGTGGACTCAGCTCCACCTACCCGCCCACTCACTGTAACCTTTTATTCCTTTACTGTACAAAACCTATCTACCTTTGCCTTAAAGACATTTAACGAGGTAGCCTCACCTGGCCAGGGAATTCCATAGATTCACGACACTTTGGGTGAAGAAATTCCTCCTCAACTCAGTCCTAAATCTACTCCTCATGTTGAGGCTAAGCCCCCTAGTTCTAGTTTCACCCGCCAGTGGAAACAAGCTCCCTGCTTCGACCCTATCTATTCTCTTCATAATTTGATATGTTTCTATCAGATCTCCCCTCATTCTTTTCATTTTCATTTCATTTCATTTTTTTCATTCTTCTAAATTCCAATGCGTATAATCCCAGTCTGATTAGTCTCTCCTCATAAACTAATCATCTCAAGTCCAGAATTAACCTAATGAATCTCCTCTGCACACCATCCAGTGCCAGTACATTATTTCTCAAGTAAGGAGACCAAAACTGTACACAGTACTCCAGTTATGGCCCCACCAGCACCCTATACAGCTGCACCATAATCGCCCTTCTTTAAAACTCCATCCCATTAGCAATGAAGGAAAAAATTCCATTTGCCTTCTTAATTACTTGCTGCACCTACAAACCAAACTTTTGTGATTCATGCACAAGGACACCCAGGTCTCTCTGCACAGCAACATGCTGCAATTTTTAACCATTTAAATAATAGTCCCTTTTGCTGTTCCTACCAAAATAGATAACCTCACATTTACCAACATTGTACTCCATCTGCCAGACCCTTGCCCACTCACTTAAACTATCTATATTTCTCTGCAGACTTTCAGTGTCCTCTGCACACTTGGCTCTACCTATCATCTGCAAACTTTATCACATTACACTTGGTCCCCAACTCCAGTTCATCTATGTAATTTGTAAACAATTGTGGACCAACACTGATGACGGAGGAACACCACAAGCCATTGATCACCAACCCCAGAAAAACATCCATTTATCCCCACTCTTACTTTCTGTCAGTTAACCAATCCTCTACCCATGCTAATACATTACCCGTAACGCCATGCATCTTTATCTGATGCAGCAGCCTTTTGGCATCTTTTCGAATGCCTTCTGGAAATTCAGATACATTACATCACATCCACCAGTTCCCTGGTGTCCCCCACACTCGAAATTTCCTCAAAGAATTCTATTAAATTAGTTAAACATGACCTGCCTTTCATGAACCCATGCTGCATCTACCCAATGGGACAATTTCTATCCAGATGTCTCACTATTTCTTCCTTAACGATAGAGTCAAGCATGAAATGAAAATCGCTTATTGTCACAAGTAGGCTTCAAATGAAGTTACTGTGAAAAGCCCCTAGTTGCCACATTCCGGTGCCTGTTCGGGGAGGCTGTTACGGGAATTGAACCATGCTGCTGGCCTGCCTTGGTCTGCTTTCAAAGCCAGCGATTTAGCCAGCCCCTGCTGTTTCCCCCACCACAGAGTTTAAGCTAACCGGCCTATAGTTACCTGCCTTTTGTCTACCTCCTCTTTTAAGAGTGGCGTCACGTTTGCTGGTTTCAATCTGCCTGAACCGCCTCAGAGTCCAGAGAATTTTGGTCAATTACCCAGAGCGCATTTGTTATTTACACTGCCACCTCTTTTAGTGCCCTGGGATGCATTCTATCAGGGCCAGGAGACTTATCTACCTTTAGCCCATTAGTTTGGCCAACACTACTTCCTTAGTGATAATGATCATTTCTAGGTCCTCACCTGCCACAGCCTCCTTGCCAACAATTACTGGCATAGTATTTGTGTCCTCCACTGTGAAGACTGACACAAAATACCTGTTCAATGCCTCGGCAATTTCCTCATTTCCCATTATTAAATCCCCCATCTCATCCTCTAAAGGACCAATGTTTACCTTAGCTACTCTTTTAATTTTTAACATTTGCTATCAGGTTTTATATTCTGAACTAGTTTACTCTCATAATCTATCTTACTTTTCTTTATAGCTTTTTTCGCGGCTTTACGGTGATTTAAAGATTTCCCAATCCTTTGTTTCCCACTAATTTTGCCACTTTGTATGCATTTTCTTTCAATTTGATACCTGTAAGGGATGGGTTAATTCTGCTCGCTGTGAGGATATTTGGCAGCCTTCCAGGGCCAGGATGTCCAAACTCAGGCATTCTCATGTATCTTGCTGACTTTCCCAACTGTTTGCTTATCTATTAGACTTATTTACTTCACTGTATAAATTTCAGGACCCTTTGCTCGTCCGTTGGACTTCACCTCGGACTTGAGTCTCAACAGCTGCCAGGAGCCGAATCTCGCAGCTGCCATCGACCCCGGGGTCCCCGACGAGCAGATGGGTGTGAGACTTTTGAATTATCTTCTTATTTTATATTATTTTTATATAATATTCTTATTTGTATTATTCTTTGCTTATAGAGTAGAGTAGACAAACTTCTGTCGCTGTTCTCTTTGTTACATTGTGTCCAATTCATAAAGAACCCTTGGAGTAATCCAAGACATATTTGTCGTAGTCGGCAGGATTTGGTAGCAATGTTTAACAGAAAGGGACAGACACCTAAGGAGCCTGAACCTGAGACCTACTGTGTTCCAGGTTGGAACGCGGTGGTCTCGGGTCTCGGCTAACAGCTAATATGTTGACGAAGGTCACTGTTCTTGTAGGTAGAACAACAAAAGCTAACATTAGCAGAGACCATGATGACAGCTCAGGAAAGAATGGATTGGTAGTAGCGGGATGATAGACCTGCAGATCTATGACCATGACTCCCTAGCTCTCTTTATAAAGTGATCTGTGACCGCCAGATCTGGGGGTTAGAAATACTACTTAGGAATAGAAATTAGGTGGGAAACCCTTGAAAGATATTAAAAGGGTCTGGGAACTGAAAATATTGCGCGAACAGATCCTGACAGAGAAATCAGCTTGTGTTGTCTGGGCATGGTCAGGATGCAGTTTGGCAGTGATTCAATTTGAATTCTCGCAAAATAAGTTACAAGTGAAATGTTAAGATTTCTGTTGGGAAAATAAAATTTGAGCACTGAAGTTAACTATTTCAGCATGAAATTAATTGATTTTTAAATTGCCCAGAAACGTGTATCTCAATTACTTGATATAAGGTTTAAGTGTTGCTTCAGAGGAGCTCAATGACGGCCGTTAAAAGCAGAAATGATTAACTGTTTGAACGTTACGTGCAAATGAATATGTGGGTGCTGGACAGATACATTATCGTTAAGGATCATATGTTTCGCTGCTTGTTTGTGAATTAGATTCATGTGTGTCTGTTTCAAGTGTGATGTTGTCTGTCGAAATTGAAATCTTTGAGCAAACAGCTAAAAAAAACTGGAGTGATGTTTTTCTGGACAGGGGCATGATTCCTGGATATTTTTGATCAACATGTGGGAATTTTAATCCGAATACAAATTCACATATTTAAGAGAGATAATTTTAAATTAATGGGATTTATTGGAATTTGGGATATTTAAAATGATTATAGCCAACCTCTGTTGGATTGATCTTGAGTTAAAACTTCTTGTCAGGTTCAAAAAAATAATTATCCCTAACACAACTGACACAAGAAGAAAGACAGAAAATTCTGAGATCGGAATGTAAAGTAGCGATTGTTAAGGAAGGATCATGTTTTCTCTTAGGCCAAAACAAAGAGAGGTGGTGACGTAATGGCATCCAGTTGAAAACTTTTACTTCCCGCTATTTTAAACGAGCAGAGAATTAATCCTTGCCTGTTAACAGCTGAAGATGTATTCATATTTTTAACAGGAATTGGGAATTACAAATTTTAATTTTGAATTGTCAGATATGGACCGATTAATTAACCAATTTTGCCCCAAGCAGAATGGATCTTTTGTGCTTTACTGAACAGGTAATTGGAAGTGGAACAAGATTTGCAACTTAGCTGGTATCTATGGACATAAGGACAAAGCCTCTTTTGAAGAAGAAATTCTACAACTTAAGACAAAGGAGAGATGAACTGGACATAAATAAAAATTTGAAAGCCAACAACACTGTTGTTTGAATTTGGGACAATGCTAGGATGTAGACAGAAAATGTAATTTAGCAAGTTACATTACAAATGATGTAATTTAAGAGAAACAAGCAATCACAATGTTACTGCCTGGAATCAAATGGAAATGTTTGATTTCTGGTTTAAACATGAAGGTATTTTATTGGACTGCAAGATTTCTCCAGGGCTTATGCTTGGGTACGATTAAGTAATTGAGAGGAGACAATTGAGACAGGAAATCAAAACAGGAAATGGTAATTGGAATGTTGGGTGCAATTCAATGGAATATTTTAATCTGGCATTAATATGAAAAAGAAAGTTGAGAGGGGGCTAGTAAATTGATATACTTTCTCGGTAATGCTTGTGTCCTGCCTATGCTTTTATTTAAGTCTGACACTCTGGCCACCACCCAAGGCATCGAGACCATACGTGGAGAGATAAGGAACAACTTTGAGATCTTTGATAAGATCACAAACAGTTCAAGAATGTGTAGAATGATATTGGGGGTTTTGCATGCGTGTGCAGATACGTTATGTGTGAAGTGACTACCTCTACGAACATGGAAACAAGGCTGGCCACCTATTGGCTCACCAGCTGAGAAAGCAGGCAGCCACGAGGGAAATAGCGCAGGTAAAGGATAGCAGAGGCAGACTAGTAACAGAGCTAAAGAACCGGACATTTGAGACCTTCTACTGGGGACTGTACACCTCCAAGCCCCCCAACGGGGACGTGTGGATGAAACAGTTCCTAGAAGGACTGGAACAACCAGTTCTGGGGGAAGACAGAAGGGGGAGCTGGAAGCACCAATAGATCTGGGAGAAATCATGGAGAGCATCAGCTCCATGCAGGTGTGGAAGGCACCGGGACCAGACGGGTTCCTGGTGGACTTTTACAAAAAATTTGCACCAGTCCTGGCCCCACACCTAAGGGACATGTTTGCAGACTCACTGGCAAGGGGCACTCTGCCCCCCATGCGAGCGCTGGCCACAATTTCACTGATACCCAAGAAAGATAAAGACTGATGGAATGTGGATCATACAGACCCATTTCACTGCTGAATGTGGACGCGAAAATACTCGCAAAGGTCCTGGTCAAAAGGCTGGAGAGCTGCATACCGTAGGCAGCTCACAGCGAACATCAGGCGGCTGCTGAACATAGTACTGACAACGCCCCCCCCTCCCCCCACCCCCGGCGGGAGAGAACAGCAGAGTTGATTGTCTCCTGGGGGTAGAATGTAAGGGCTGGATTAATTCGTTTTTTAATATAAATTTAGAGTACCCAATTCATTTTTTCCAATTAAGGGGCACTTTAGCGTGGCCAATCTACCTAGCCTGCACATCTTTGGGTTGTGGGGGCGAAACCCACGCAAACACAGAAGAGAATGTGCAAACTCCACACGGACAGTGACCCAGAGCTGGTCTAGAATCTGGGACCTTGGTGCCATGAGGCAGCAGAGCTAACCCACTGCGCCACCGTGCTGCCCTAGGGCTGGGTTAATTCAGCTTGCTGTGAGGATACTTGGCAGCCTTCCAGGGCCAGGATGTTTACTGGAACATGAGGCACCAGGGGCGAGATTCTACGACACCCCGCCGGGTCGGTGAATCGCCGGGGGCTGGCGTGAATCCCGCCCCCGCCGGTTGCCGAATTCTCCGGCACCGGATATTCGGCGGGGGCGGAAATCACGCCGCGCCGGTTGGCGGGCCCCCACCCCGCGATTCTCCGGCCCGCTTGGGCCGAAGTCCCGCCGCTAAAATGCGTGTCCCGCCGGCGTAGATTAAACCACCTACCTTACCGGCGGGACAAGGCGGCGCGGGCTCCAGGGTCCTGGAGGGGGGCGCGGGGGGATCTGGCCCTGGGGGGTGCCCCCACGGTGGGCTGGCCCGCGATCGGGCCCACCGATCAGCGGGCGGGCCTGTGCCGTGGGGGCACTCTTTCCCTTCCGCCTTCGCCACGGTCTCCACCATGGCTGAGGCAGAAGAGACTCCCTCCACTGCGCATGCGCAGGAATGCCGTCAGCGGCAGCTAACGCTCCCGCGCATGCGACGCCCGGAGATGTCATTTCCGCGCCAGCTGGCGGGGCACCAAAGGCCTTTTCCGCCAGCTGGCGGGGTGGAAATTCGTCCGGCGCGGGCCTAGCCCCTTAAGGTTGGGGCTCGGCCCCCCAAGATGCGGAGCATTCCGCACCTTTGGGGCGGCGCGATGCCCGACTGATTTGCACCGCTTTGGGCGCCAGTCGGCGGACATCGCGCCGATACCGGAGAATTTCGCCCCAGATGTCCAGACTCAGGCATTCCTATGTATCTTGTTGACTTTCCTAAGTGCTTATCTTATCAATTAGACTTATTTACTTCACAGTATAAATGTCAGGCCCCTTTGCTCATTCGTTGGACTTCTTCTCAGACCTGAGTCGCGACACGTGCCAGGAGCCGAATCTTGCAGCCACCGTAGACCCCGGGGTCCCCGACGAGCCGATTGGTGTGAGATTTTTGTGTATTCTTGATTCTGATACTTTTTATTGTCACAAGTAGACTTACATTAACACTGCAAGGAAGTTACTGGGAAAAGCCTCAAGTCGCCACATTCCGCCGCCAGTTCGGGTACACTGAGGGAGAATTCAGAATGTCCAAATTACCTAACCATCTTGCTTTATATTCCATTTATATTATATTCTTATTTGTATTATTCTTTGCTAATGAAGTAGAGTAGACGAACTTCTGTCGTTGTTCTCTTTATTACATTGTGTCCGAATCAGAAAGAACCCTTGGTGTAATCCAAGACAATACCCTCCTTTAATTCCCCAGATATCCATGGCTGATGTTCCCTTTTCCTACAGTCCTTCCTTTTCACTGGTATGTACTTTTTCGGAGTACTGTGAAAAATCGCTTTGAAAGTCCTCCACTATTCCTCAATTATCCCACCACAAAGTCTTTGCTCCCAATCTACCCTAGCCAACACCTCCCTCACCCCCATTGTAGTCTCCTTTGTTTAAGCACAAGACACTGGTATTGGATTTTACCTTCTCACGCTCCATCTGTATTTTAAATTCAACTGTAATAGCTCCTTCCGAGAGAATCCCTAACTATGAGATCATTAATTATTCTTGTCTCATTACACAGAACCAGTTCTAGAATAGCTTGCTCCCTCGCAGGTTCCATTACATACTGTTCACGGAAACTATTGTGGATACATTCTATAAACTCCTCCTCAAGGCTGCCCTGACCGACCTGGTTAAACCAATCGACATGTAGATTAAAATCCTCCATGATAATTGCCGTAACATTTTACATGAATCAGTTATTTCTTTGTTTATTGCCCTCTTCACCGTGACGTTATTTGGTGGCCTATAGACTAGCCCATCAGTGACCCTTTTCTCATTACTATATCTAATTTCCAACCGGTTTCTCCACAGAACCTATATCATCCCTCACCACCACTCTGATGTCATCCTTAAATAGCAGAGGTATACCACCTCCCTCACCTTCTTGCCTGTCCTTCTGGATAGTCTGATACCCCTGGATGGATTTTAACTCCCAGTCATGACCATTCTACAACCATGTTGCTGTAATGGCCACTAATTCATACTCATTTGCGATGATTTGTGCCGTGAACTCATTTATCTTGTTTCGAATGCTACGAGCATTCAGGTAAAATGCCCTTATGCTAGTTTTTGTACCTTCTTTTTCAATCCTAACAGCTTCATTGATAACATCTCCTGAGGTCTTCTTCCCTTTATCTTGTATCATAACTTTCCATGTAGTTGAACCCACCTTTCCACATGCTAGCCTTCTGCTTTGCATCCCATTAACCATTTTATTCCCCCTAGTTTTACCCTTCCCTTCCCCCCACTTGCTAGTTTAAAGTCCTTATGACCACCCTTTTTATCCTTTCCACTGGAACGCGAGTCCCAGATCGATTCAGGTGGAGACCATGCAAACGTTACAGATCCCTCCTGTTCCACTACTGATGCCAATGCCCCATTAAATTAGATCCCTCCTTCCTGCACCACTCCTTCAAGCCATGTGCTTACATCCCCAATTTTCTCATCCCTGTGCAAATTCAACGCAAACTCACACGATGTTGTGATATGAATCCCACAATGGGCGGGATCACCTTTCAGCAATCTGCATATTAGAGCGAGGTAGTAGGCCTTATTGTAACGTGCAGATTCCCGAGGTACCTGAGATTTTGGGATGGAGCGGCAATCGTGGGGGTCTTCAAGGGGATCAGAGGCCCCCAGCTGCATGCGTTTTGGGCAGTGTGGTGCCCTTGCACTGCTGCTGCCACCTGAGTTCACCTGGCAGTGCTAGCCTGGCAGTGCCATCTGGGTGCCAGCCTGGCACTGCCCAGGTGGCATTTCTTATGCGCATGTGATCGGGTTGGGGTTTCCCGGCGAGGGTGTTGGGGAGGGGGTGTGTGTGAGGGGCCCAAGGACCCTCCCATAATGCATTTGGGCTGGGGGGGGGATTGTTTTGGGGGCCTTGCAGATCGTGACACCGTTTACAAATGGCATCCCGGTCTCTCACTACAATGGGGAGTTCTGGCATGCGTAGCTCCCCACTGTACAAAACGGGGCTGTCTGCGGCCTTGGCCGCACGTTCCCCATTCAGGCCTCTTATTCAATCCACGTCGCGTTGAATAGTCATGTGTTTATCGGCACTGCGAGTGCTGGGAAACACACGGCTAAACAAGCTCGCTAGGGGAGTTTGCTCCTTTTTGGGAAAATCGCACTAGCTCCAACGGAATAGTTGGTAACACCGAGTAAAATGTTTTTTTTTTAAAGACAATTTTATTGAGGTACTTTTGGCATATGAAACAATGACATTGTATAGTACTGTACAAAAAATAACACATAGTACAAACCACAACTCCGTTCTCGCAAGGACCTGCCTAAACCTACTCTACACGACCAGAGCATGTGCAAGTGATTAGCCGGCCCACTGGCGCATCTGGCACACTTGTCCTCCAGCCCGAAGAATTTACTCATCCGGGCCACCATCATGTGGGCCCGGTGCATGACCTTAAACTGGATCAGACTGAGCCTGGCGCATGTTGCGGTCGTGTTTACTCTACCCAGAGCTTCTGCCCATTACCGTCCTCCATTCCACCCACCCCCCGCCGAGCTCTTATTCCCACTTCAGCTTCAGGTCCTCAGTCTGTGTATCCTCTGCTCCCATTAGTTCTTTGTAAATATCTGAGACTCTACCCTCACTTACCTCTTCCCTAGAAACTACCCTGTCCTGCCTCCCCTTTGGCGGGAGGCGTGGGAAGGACGGCACCAGTCTGCGCACGAAATCCCGCACCTGTAAGTATCTAAAGTCATTCCCTCCCGCCAGCCCAAACTTCTCCTCCAACGCCCTCATGCTCAGAAAACTCCATTCCAGGAACAAATCACCCACCCTCACAATTCCTGCCCTCCGCCAGTCGATACCCACCGTCCATGTTCCCCGGGGCAAATCGGTGATTGCCGCAGATTGGGGTCCACACTGATGCTCTCACTTCCCCAATATGCCTCCTCCACTGGCCCCAGATCCGCAGAGCCGCCACCACTATAGGGCTGGTGGAGTACCGCGCCGGCGGGAGCGGCAGAGGCGCCATTACCAGGGCTGCCAAACTGGTGCCCCTGCACGAAGCAGCCGGAGTAAAACTTCTTGAGTATACTCATTCCTCTGACTGAATGATAATACGTTAATAACATGTCTCAGCACTGAAGTGAACACAAGAGTCAATTTGTCCTGTATATGTTTAATACGCAACCATTCTGCCTTGTGACTTTCATTTATCAATGAAAAGGGTGCTTGAAATAACAAAGGGAATGGTCCTTATAATTATGAAGTAGATTGCTTAAACAAAAACATTTCAAAAATATTCTTTTCATATGATGCGCAAGTGATGTCCTATCCAAGCAAAAGCTGCACATAAACTCATCAACGGGAAATAAATCTATTGACGACATGATGATTAAGCTAATTTTAGCTGCAGAAACAATAAACATGAACAAATAGAAAGCAAACTAAATAGGTGCTCAATGCATCCAATTCCTCCCTCCCATACCGGGTTGAACACAAATATCAAGACCACCACTCGAGTCCAGCACTGAAGGAGTGCTGCACTGTTGGAGATGCCATCTTTTGGATGAGACATAAAATCAATGCAACATCTATGTGTTGAGACTGATACAAAGATTTAATTACACTCTTTTGAAGCAGCGGAGGGAGTTATCCCCAGTGCCCTGGCTAATATTTATGCTCAATTAACATCACAGATAACGTCATTATCTAGTCATTGTCACATTGCCATTGGTTGATATTTCCTGTGTGCAAATTGGCTGCTGCATTTCCTATTTTGCAACAGTAACTGCACCTCAAAAGCACTTCATGGGCTATAAAGCACTGTGGGATATCCAGTGGCCATGACAAGCACTATGTAAATGCAAGCCTTTCTAATAATAATTATAATCTTTATTATCGTCACAAGTAGGCTTACATTAAAACTGCAATAAAGTGACTGTGAAAAGCCCCCAGTCACCACATTCCGGCGCCTGTTCGGGTACACTGAGGGAGAATTCAGAATGTCCAAATCACCTAACAGCACATCTTTCGGGACTTGTGGGAAGAAACCAGAGCACCCCCCCCCGGAGGAAACCCACGCAGACACGGGGAGAACGTGCATACTCTGCACAGGCAGTGACCCTGGCGCTGTGAAGCAACAATGCTAACCACAGTGCTACCGTGCCTTCATTGTCAGTGGGGTAATTGTGTTCGGCAGTAGCTATTGCACCACCTGAGAATAAAAGGGGAAATTACAAATCTCTCACCAACCTCTTTGTTTATCCAGACAAAATTACGACTGTCAGTAAGTAGTAGGTGCTATTCCCCTTTGTCGTTTTCAGAAAGTCTTTGATCTGAATTTTCATAAAGGCAGAGAGTCTCTTAGATATTATGAAGATGTCTGCGGGGGCCTGGACGTGGAAGTCCTCACCCGGGCATGACACCTACCATTTTCATTGGGTGGGGAAGTGGGGGGGGGGGGGGGATGTGTAGAGGTTCCAAATTGCACAGATATTGTTCACGGAGGGTGGTGCCCATATAAAACATCAGCTGTCTCCAGTCATGTAGGGTTTTCATTGGACTGGAGTAGGAAAGATGTGTGCAGATTAGACCTCGTGGGAGAAGTGCTAAACTTGCGGAGTTTCTTGATAGGTGCGGTACCTTTTGGAGAGGTAAGGTACCCTTTTAAGTATAGTCCCAGGACACCTTTGAAGGAGATGAGGTGTGCTTTGGGAGTGATAAGCTGCCTTTTGGGAGAGGCAAGCTGTCCTTTGAGATTATTAAAATTAGAAATGAATGTGTGGAAAAAGTGTGTAAATTTACTGGAACTGCTCATTGGAAATGTCAAAAAGAACTGTCAACTTGTCAAGAATTTAAAACTCCAGGCCTTTAAATATTTAAAAATGAAACTGCAGTTTTAAAAAATCAGTGCTTACTATTCCATTCAGTCTGTTGACAGAAGCCCGAGGGTTATCATTACTGGATTAGTGCTACATGACTGATTTCATAACTTCCAATTGTCACAGTGGGGTGCTTCTCAGTTCACAGCTTGATTGAAGGCTCCAAGTGGTTATAGACACTTTGAGGTGGCACTATGAATTCTAATGCTAGTTTCTTTTTAAACACGAGATTAAAGGAAGTTAAATGTAGTGAATGGGTTTTTTTTATCCATGAGAGCTTTTTTTCAATAGGGAATTCTTCAACTGACACTTAATAACTATATTTTTTATCGTTTTACCATGTTTATATCTTGCTATGTGCGTTTTCTTTCTATTTTGTTACGGGTGGGGGGGGTTGTTTGTAAGGGTGAAAAATTGTGTTAAAAAACTTTAATAAATATATATATATTTTTAAAAAATAACTATATTTTATCTCATCCCACATGGGTTCTAAGGTTGGAACATAGCGGATACTGGGTTCATTGGATTGGTAGGTATAAGGGCTGTGGTCAGGGAGCATGAATTGGGATTAATTGGCACTAAGTTAACATAGGGTTATAAAGGGAAATAGGGATGGGTAGAGGGGCATAATTTGGCATGGATGGTATGAGGGGTGATGGGGGTGGGTGGAGGTCATGAGGTGGCAATATTTGACAATGAATGGGGCATGGGAAGTGTGTGGAGGGTGAGGGGGATATTATGAATGAAGGCAGGAGGACACCAAGTTAGGCCTTCCACCAAGCATCCCTCCACACCCGACAGCCTCCTCACTTATCATGAGGTCATCTGCCACAGTGCCTATTTTCACCACATCGCCCTCCCCAGACTGAAAATCCGACCTCCCACCGCACTTTCTTCCGGGTCAGGTTTACAGAGCCAGGAATTGCCCCAACTCTGCTCTCCTGACAAGTAAGGGAAAATTGAGACCCGAGTAGGAAATTATGATAAAACCTTCACTGATGGGAGTTTTTGGGCGAGATCTTATGGCTGTTCATGCCAGCTAGATCTTCCGCTCCTGCTGACGGGAGTGCCCTGCCTCAGGTTTCCTGGCGACATTGGGTGGATACAATGGGAAATCCCAGAAGATCCTGCCACTGGCCAGCGGGCCGCCTCCTGCCGCTAAGAAATATGTCATGGGGAGGCCAGAGAATCTCGCTCATTGTTTTACAGAAGGAAAATAAGGAAAAGAAAATTTCACCTCAGGGTATTACCTGAAAGGGTTTATTTCTATAATTCCCAGATTACTCATAATTTTTTTGAAAACTCTTAAAAAATATCAAGGGCAGTCGGCGAAGGTTCCAAGATTATCAGAACACGTGACATTGTAAGGCTTTGATGCTATGTACCTCCAGAAATTTTACATCAAATTCATCAGCATATTAAAGACAAATATAAATAAAACCCCACTCTGATTATGAGGTATTTTTGGTGAAATATTTTCTGGCTCAGATATTATATTTCGTAGGATCATCTGACTTTCGTTGCAAAAATAACAAATTTGGCTTAGTTTAAAACTAAAATGATGATCCCTACAGTTTTTAGAAATTGTATGCAGTTGCTGAATTTGCAAAGACGTGGCGGGATTGAAAAGAGTTTTCTGCTTGTGGTTCTATTGACTCTTGACAACATGGTTCCACCCCCACAAATATTAATAGTCATGTCTGGAATTCCAAAGTTGATTTATTTAAGTGTCTGAGAGATGTTTGACCATCACAGATATTATCAAGAAATGGCAAAGGAGTTGAAAGCGTAATTTTAATATCCGGGGCCTTCTGTGTCTGGGTAAATTTGTGTTGACCTTTTCGATTGCGATTTGTTTGTGAAAGGTAAGAGCTCACCAGTCACTGCTCGGGAAATAGCATGACACTCAGGTTTGGATCCAGAAAATCTGAAGTTGTGCAAAAAGATTTTAACAACAGCACCGACTAAATTGAACAGGTCATGTGCAATGAAAACATTCCTTCGACTACATACAAAGAATATTTTCCCTCTTTCCTTCCTTTGTGAGAAATAATGTTGGTGGATGTGAGCTGACTATCCAATTAACGTGAATGGTGAACTTTGCCATGTAATAATATGAAGCAAAATAATGACAAATATCTAACAATGCAGTCCCAAATGACCAGAAAGTAATCTTCCACTGAAATGTAAGAATAAAAGATGCATTTTGCACAAAGTAAGTACAATGGAATAGAAAGGAACTATACATTATAAATGCAAACTTACTGTCAATCCTCTACAGTTCTAAGCTGTAGTCCACAAGTTTCAGGCTCCATTTTGTGCAGTGTTTTCTGAGGCCTTAAGAGATGCATTGCACTGCAGCATGAGCAGTAGCAGTAACTGTAAGCAGCTCTGGGTTTTCTGTCAGAAGAATTAACCGTAACAACCACAAGGATAGCTTAACAGCTAACCACATTTATTCTGTTTGATGCTAAAAGCTACACAAGATAAATTTACTTTAACCAAGTGATAGACTGGAATGTCTGAACTGGTAACGTGCTGTAGGTGCAACACACACAGTGCTTCTGCCTACGAGGTATTTTGTTTCCCTTTATCGTTTAAGTCAGTTGGCGAAGGAGGACGTCGGACTCGTTTTGCCGCAGGCCGGACACGATTTGCACGAGGCGCTGGATTGGGCGGCGTGTAACGAGACGGAAACCGGCGCTTCCGTGATGAACGGCGTAACGGTTGTACATCCACGGCCCGTGGGACTGAGGATTCCCCCTCTGATGCATCCTGTGTCTCCATCTCGGAGTCAGAGTCTGCTGCCGCTTTCATCTCGCCGTCTCTATCTCCGCGTGGTTCTGTAACAACCTGCGCAGGCTTTGAGTGAGGCACCAGAGGAAGATTGTGAGGACTACTTTCCATTGTCTCTGGTCTCTGCGGCTGTAGAAATGATCTCCGGGGGCGGGGAATCTTTGGAAGGGATAGCCTTCTGGACCGAACGTGGTCTACATGTTTGCGCTGGAGACGACCCTGGTCTTGCACCTGGTAAGGTATAGGGCCCGTTTGGCGAAAGATTACGCCAGGGACCCACTGGGCACCCCCAGCAAAATTCCGAACGAACACTGGGTCACCGGATGCAAACTGCCGAATTGGCCGATGCCGAGAAAAACCCTGTCCCTGTCGTTCTTGTGTGCGGCATACTTTTGCGCCAATGTCCGGGAAAACCATACTAAGGCGGGTGCGAAGTCTCCGGCCCATTAGGAGTTCTGCGGGAGCTACCCCAGTCACCGCATGGGGGGTGGTTCCATACGAAAACAAAAAGCGAGCCAGTCTTGCGTCCATTGACCCGGAAGACTGCTTTTTTAGGCCACTTTTGAATGTCTGCACTGCGCGCTCCGCCAACCCATTTGAAGCCGGGTGGTAAGGGGCAGTGCGGATATGGCGTATGCCGTTCATCTTCATGAACCTCGCAAACTCCTCACTGGTAAATGGAGTGCCGTTATCCGTGACCAGCACCTCGGGGAGGCCAAGTGTACTAAAAGACAAACGCATCTTCTCAATTGTTGCACAGGACGTTGTGCCGAGCATCTTATGCACCTCTAGCCATTTAGACTGGGTGTCGATTAATAAAAGGAACATGGATCCTTGTAAAGGGCCGGCCAAATCCGCATGCAAGCGCACCTGGCCTGGCGATTCCCAGTGATATAGGGGTGCGGCCGGCGGAAGCTTCTGATGCTCCTGACAAATGGAGCAGCTTTGGGCCACCTTCTCAATGTCGGAGTTGAGGCCTGGCCACCAAACATAACTCCGGGCCAACATTTTCATTTTGGTCACACCTGGATGCCCATTGTGCAAGTCTCTTAGTATTAGCTCCTGTCCTTTTTCCGGGACAATCACACGCGTCCCCCATAAGAGGATGCCGTCTACCACGCTGAATTCTGACAGCTTGGAGGAAAATGCCCGCAACTCGCCTGGGAGCTGTCTATGCTGCCCACCATACAGGACTATGTGTCTAACCTTTGACAGGACTGGCTCCGTCTGGGTCCACTCACGGATCCGTGATGCCGTGACAGGCAAGGTGTCCATAAAATGTACGGTTGCAACCACCTCACCGGTCGTGGGGGTCGACATGGGGCCGGTCGATAAAGACAATCGGCTCAGTGCGTCGGCATTCGCTATCTGCGTTCCTGGTTTGTGCTCCAGAGAATATTCGTATGCAGCGAGCAACAAAGCCCAGCGCTGGATCAGTGCAGAAACAATGGCCGGTATTGGCTTAACCTCTCTGAAAAGTCCCAGCAGAGGCTTATGATCAGTCACGATAGCGAAGTGGCGGCCATACACGTACTGGTGGAAATGTTTCACCGCAAAGACCACTGCCAGGCCCTCCTTGTCGATCTGCGCGTACGTTTTTTCTGCTGCAGTCAATGTGCGGGAGGCGAAAGCTGTCAGCCGTTCGGCCCCGTTCTCCATCTTGTGGGACAGGACGGCCACAATCCCATATGGGGATGCATCACATGTGACGAGCAAAGGCTTTCCAGGATCATCGTGGGTTAGTAACCCAGACGACGACAATTGTTGTTTTACCCGCCGGAAAGCGGTTTCTTGTGCTGACCCCAAATCCAGGTGTGATTTTTCTTTAGCAGAAGATGCAACGGGGCCAGCGTAGTTGCCAGATTGGAGAGGAACTTCCCGTAATAGTTTACGAGGCCAAGAAAAGAGCGAAGATGCGAAGTATCAGTCAGGGCGGGGGCCTGTTGACTCGCACGCACCTTCTCTGCGACGGGGTGCAAACCTTTGCGGTCCACCCGATAATCCAGGTAGACTACTTCCTTCGCCTGAAAGATGCACTTTGTGCGACGTAAACAGACTCCAGCCTCCGAAAAACGTCTAAGGACAGCCTCCAGATTTTCCAAATGTTCCTGTTCCGACGTCCCTGTGATCAAAACGTCATCCAAGTAGACAGCGACACGCGGTAAACCTCTCAAAATGCCCTCCATAACGCGTTGAAAAATAGCGCAGGCAGAGGATACTCCAAAGAGCAAACGTGTATATTCATACAGGCCCCAGTGTGTATTAATCGTTACATATGGTCGGGAGGCAGGGTCCAGCTCCAACTGTAGGTAGGTGTGACTCATATCTAATTTTGTGAATGAGAGTCCACCTGCAAGCTTTGCGTAGACATCCTCTATGTGAGGCATTGGATATCGGTCGAGTCGGGAAGCCGTATTCACTGTAAGTTTATAGTCGCCGCACAAGCGAACTGTGGCATCTGGCTTCATTACAGGTACAATTGGTGCTGCCCAGTCAGCGAAACGGACGGGCCTGATAATACCCAAAGTTTCCAAACGAGTGAGCTCCCCTTCTACCTTCTCGAGCAAGGTGTAAGGCACCGGGCGCGCCCGGAAATAGCGCGGCGGGGCTCCTGGTTCGACTTGGATACGGGCTACGGCCCTTTTTATTTTCCCCAGACTGGGCTGAAATACATCTGGGTATCGTCCTAGCACCTCAGTCAACCCTCCAGAAACTGTTTGGATGATGTGCTGCCACTGCAACCGCAAATGGCGCAACCAGTCCCGACCCAACAGGCTGGGCCCATGGCCGCGCACCACGATAAGTGGGAAACGCCCCTCCTGGCGTCCATAAACAACAGGGGTCATCGTAGTTCCTGCAATGTCCAATGGTTCCCCCATGTAGGTGGCCAACCTGGCCTGTGTGTCGGTTAATGTAAGGGTTTGTATACCCTGCTTGATGCGGTCGAATGTCCTCTGGGCGATAACGGAGACCGCTGCGCCAGTGTCCAACTCCATCTCGAGCGGGTGACCATTGACCCATACTGTCACCTTAATGGGGGCCACACGAGGAGCTGCCACACAATGCAGCTGCAGGCAGTCATCCCCCATCTCCACGCCCTCAGGAGTAGTCGCCGCAGGTTCATCTACATGGTAGGTACGGCCCCTGGGCTGGTCCCAGTTTCGGTCGGAATGACGGCGCCTCTGGCGCCCCTAGGACCGGTGTCCGCGACGCGGTCGGCGCCTACAAGTCTGACACGGACATGGCTCTTCATCCATTGGTCCTGGAGAAGGCTCCCTTCGGGGAGGAATGTCCGACGGCCACTGGCGTCGATCTGGATGTCATCTCGCCCAAGATACCGCAGGTGTGCGGGGGGACATTTTCGGACGCCCAAGGCATGCACTTCCATTCCCTGTATCTTCTGCACTCCTCGTTCTGCACTCTCTCGGGACAATACTATTTGAATGGCCTGTTGAAAAGTCAATGTTGGCTGAGCTAACAACTTTCTCTGGGTGGCCGCATTGTTAATACCGCAAACCAAACGGTCGCGTTACATTTCTGACAAGGTCTCACCATAGTCACAGTGCTCCGCAATCCTGCATAGCCTGGATAGAAAATCGGCAAGGGATTCTCCTGGGGTCCTCTCAGCAGTATTAAACCGGTAACGTTGGACTATCGTGGATGGGGCTGGGTTAAAATGCTGCCCCACTAAATTCGCAAGTTCCTCAAACGTTTTGGTGTCCGGCGCAGCTGGGTACGTAAGGCTCCTAATCACCCCAAACGTATGCGGGCCGCAGGCGGTGAGCAATATGACCACCTGGTGCTCGTTTTCAGTGACATTGTTTGCCCGGAAATAGTAACGCATCCATTGTGCATACTGGTTCCAGCATTCCAGCGCAGCATCAAAAACATCCAAACGTCCATACAGAGGCATGATGTAATAGAAAACAACTTCCAACCTGTATCCAACAAAAATCCAGGGAGGTGGATTCAGCAGTGTAGTCAGCTATTCACTTTAACCCTCGTCGCCAGTTTTTTGAGGGCCACGAAGAATCCAGCACGAGTTTCGAGGATACAAGAAATAACATTTATTTACAATAACATATATATACATAACAGCAGCAAACTCACTTGCTGCTTACTCCTTCCTGCTAGTTCCAAACTGGCCAGCTTTATTTATACAGGGAGTCTGCTAATGATTTCTTCGCCCCCCTCATTGGGGAAGCTCATACTCCCACAGGATTGTGGGATTGTCATTAGTCCCCAGCCAAGGGTAAGCAGGCAGGTTATAACACGTAACTTTTGGTCAAAAACAGAAATATGGCATGACATTTTTTTGCTGACCTGAAGGTGCCCCTCTTTCAAAAGAAATAATGAAATTAAACTGAAGAATGCTGAAAGAGAAACATAACAAAGAAAGGAAATGAGGGAAGACATAAATAAAGGCACAAAATTTACATGAGGGTCAAACTGAAGTGAACAAATGGAAATATTTGTAATCACAGGGGGAAATTTTCCAAACCTTATACCCCCAGGACACATCAGGCCTAACTCAACCTCTTGACTTCCCTCGTGGTTACCTGAGCTTAGCTCGCTGAAGTGGGAGAGTCAAATATTGGATAGAAACAACTGGATTAATTTTGTTAACCTCCCCATTAAATATTTAAAAGCTTAGTCAAAATCTTTACCAAAACATTTTGACTCAACTTTTTAACCTTCCCGCACAAGTTAAATTCCTGATATCCAGATTTGTCTTTCTTGCTGATCGGTGTATTATTGACATAACACTTTCCTGTGATTTTGGTCACCCAAATGGATACAGTACACAGGATGGGTCAGGCAAATGCCTTCAGCAGCAACAATACAAGCTTGCTAAAAGTTGCCTTTTAGTCCTCTGCTGATGAACCAACCACCTTATTGGTCTTTTTTAAAACTAAGATTGAGCACTGTGGTATCATAGATTTCCCTACCCCTCAGATCTCCTTTCTGATCAAAGCACTGTATTACCATTTCATTTAACTCATATACCCTCTTTTGGTTTTTGGTTCCCATGTTAATTATTTACCAATTATCAACACATAAATGTACCGACCAAACATTGGCCCACATATCTGAAATACCTAAATCTTTCTAAATTGGGCTGTAGCGTAATTTTATATTGTTATCTAAAGGCAATTTACAATGATTGAAATAGGATAACCTAATTGTAACTTGTCTTGTATATTAATTTATTGGGAAATCAAAGGATTTGCTTGATCTGCCTTTAGAGAAATCGCAGAAGTTATGTGTCAAAGATATGAATATCCACATCAGGCCACAAAGGAGTTTCATGAAAAAAACTGAAAATTGCTTATTGTCACAAGTAGGCTTCAAATGAAGTTACTGTGAAAAGCCCCTAGTCACCACATTCCGGCGCCTGTTCGGGGAGGCTGGTACGGGAATTGAACCGTGTTGCTGGCCTGTCTTGGTCTGCTTTCAAAGCCAGCGATTTAGCCCTGTGCTAAACCAGCCCCTCATTGTTATAACCCAGACGTGGCACGATACAAGAAGATGGAGGACAATGTGGGTCAGCTTCCATTAAGTTTAGATATTTGTGTTGCTTGTGGGAGTGTGCTGATGCCACGGCAGATTCAAACTCAATCCAGGAATATTGGTACAGGAGCCAAATGAAAAATAAAAAGGAAAATAAACTTGAAAAGACAACAAATAAAACACAACAAATATGAAAAATGTTTAGGAAGTGAACATACGAAACACGACAAAAAAATGTGAAATGCCCGTGTAGGACGGGAATAAAAGATCTTTAAATCTGAAATAATCAAAAAGATTTCAGAATGAAACAAAAATCGTCATTGCTACATTTTATCATATTCTCATTTGATTACAGCTTTCATGCCATACGTTCATTTGTTTTTCCTCGCACATGGTGGGCTGTGCTTTTGGACAGATTTTTTCCTTTTATCTTATGCTGTAATTCATTTCAGTTTGTACATTATTGTGCTTAATTAAAACTTCAAACATGAGCAGAGTATGCAGGGTGAAGATGGTGCACAATAGAAATGGAAATTCAAAGCAATACTCTATGGTTAAATGCTGAATAGTGCTATGATTTTTCTTATTATTCTTGTGCTTTAATATAACTAGACTGAAGATAGAAATAACTAAATGCAAACTGTTACCAATTAGCAACCCGCTTCATCTAACGCAGTCCAGACATTGTGTAGGTGTAAAGGGATGTTCAGGGGGAAACTGGAAGGAATTGATTCAATGACCAAGAATGACCATGTACCTCTTAAATTGTAAAGCTAGGAGTGGGTTTATAAGGAAGCCTATCACTGGCTCTCTATCAGTGCCACAAATTATCATTAAAGAAGGTGGCTTTATGAGCAACTACTATCACTCTAACACAGAAGATGACTCACAGATTTTGGAAGGAGTTCTTCACTAGAATCTTTGATGAGGAGTACAATCCAAAAGAACAGTCCATCTTTCACTTTCATATGCCAGTTGCCCTTCTGATCATTTCCAGAGAAATGCACTATCTAAACAAAAATCTTCCTCACCTGCATATCACTATAAAGCATTTAACCATAAAGTACTGCTTTGAATTTTATTTAACATCTCAAACTTTAGACAACAATTAGTCAGTCATGTTGGAATCTTTGACTTTCATCTGCTGACAACACGGGAGGATAGATTTTGCTCTTTTGAGGTAATCTGTGTCAGAATGGCTGGCAGTGGTTTAAGGCAGTCCAGCATCAAAGTGGGCTAATAGCATGCAATGATCCTTTGGGTGCTCCGGTTTCCTCTCACAAGCCTTAAAAGTTGTGCTGTTAGGTAATTTGGATATTGGATATTGAATTCTCTCTCCATGTACCCAAACTGGCGCCGGAATGTGGTGACTAGGAACTTTTCACAGTAACTTCATTGCAGTGTTAATGTAAGCCTACTTGTGACAATAAAGATTATTATTAGAAAAATATTCACCATATAACACATTTTATATGGACACCACAAAGAGTTCTACATCCAATTAAGAACTTCCAAAATATAAGCACTGTTGCAATGTAGGAAATGTGACAGACAATTTTGCACACTGCAAGTTCGCCCAAAACGCAATATGATAACGGCCAGATCATTATCATCAGTGATGTGGGTTGAGGAATAAATATTAACCAGAAGAATGTCCGTATTATTCTTCTGAATAGTACAGTGGGAGATTTTACACCCACCTAAGCAAGTAGATGGGGCTTTGGCATGATGTCACATTTGAAAGACTGCAATTCCATCAATGTAGCAAACATATCAGCCTAGAGTTTGTGCTCAAGGTTCTGGTGTGAGAGTTGAACCCACAACGTTTTGACTCAGAGAAAAGAGATGTCACCAAGCAAGAATTTAGTGTCATTCCCCATGTCAAGTTTGGTGGGGAGGGTGGGCATTTAATCATGTGGGAGGTGGGGATCCCATGGCTTTCCCACCTTTTCTCCAATTATGTCCATGGCAGGAAGTTTTCATGGACGACCTTCCCGGCTTACCACTAATTGAGGTCCTTAAGTGGGCAATTGATTAAAGAGCTTGTTTAGCACAGTGGGCTAAACAGCTGGCTTATAATGCAGAACAAGGCCAGCAGCGCGGGTTCAATTCCTGTACCGGCCTCACCAAACAGGCCCCGGAATGTGGCGACTAGGGGCCTTTTACAATAATTCATTGAAACCTACTTGTGACAATAAACGATTATTATTATTATGTTCACTTAAGGACCTCATTCCGCTGCCGCTGGTATTAAGCCAGCAATGGGTTGGGGAGTCGCTATACAGGAAGCCCCTCCAAAAAGGCCTGTCAGGGTTACTGGTGGGCATCCGAGTGTGAAGGAGCAATGGGGGGTCCCTTGTTCAAATGAACTCAGTGCCTGTTCCACCCTGTGCCCTTGCTGCTGGCCTGTCCTGCAACCTCACCCTGCGATCCCCCTTCCACCACCCATCATCTATGGCCTGGGCCCCTCGAGTGGGTGCATTACCATCAGCAGCACTGCCACCTGGTGATGCTGCTGAGCATCGAAGAGCTATCTGCTTCGGATTGGCCTGTAGTGCTTGTGGGCGGGACACCCGTCCTCAGGTCCTTGATCACAGGAAAGACCTGCCATTGCTGAGTTATGTGGGCAGCATGGTAGAACAAGTGGATAGCACTGTGGCTTCACAGCGCCAGGGTACCATGTTCGATTCCCCGCTGGATCACTGTCTGTGCGGAGTCTGCATGTTCTCCCCGTGTCTGCGTGGGTTCCCTCTGGGTGCTCCGGTTTCCTCCCACAGTCCACAGTGCAGGTTGGGTGGATTGGCCATGATAAATTGCCCTTAGTGACCAAAAAAAAAGGTTAGGGAGAGGTTATTGGGTTACAGGGATAGGGTGGAAGTGAGGGCTTAAGGGGGTAGGTGCAGACTCGATAGGCAGAATGTCCTCCTTCTGTACTGTATGTTTTATGCTACAGGAACATAGGAGCAGGAGTAGGCCATTCATCCCTTTGAGCCTGCTCCACCATTTAACTAGATCATGGCTGATCATTGACCTCAACACCCTTTTCCTGCACTATCCCTGTATCCCTTGATGGCATTGATATCTAGAAACATATTGATCTCAACTTTAAACATACTCAATGACAAGCCTCCACAGCCCTCTGATTCATCAAATTAAGAAATTCTTCATCATCTCAACCATAAATGGCCTATATCTCATTCTGAGATTCACCAGTCAAGAGAAACATCCTTCCTACGTCTACACTGAGAATTTTGTTTGCTTTGATTAGATCACTTCTCATTCTTCTAAACTCTAGAGAACACAGGCCTCCATCCTTTCTCATAGGGCAATCCAGCCATCTCTAGTGTTAGTCAGGTGAACCATCGTTGTGCTCACTCTATCACCAGTATACCTTTCCTCATACAAGGAGACCAAAATTGTACACAATACCCCATGTGTGCTCTCATCAAGGCTCTATACAACAAGACAAACCCAAACGTCACCCAAGCACAACACAATGCCATCCGCGCTCTCAAGACCAACTGCAATATTGTCATCAAGCCAGTAGACAAAGGAGGGGCCACCGTCATACTGAACAGAATGGACTACTGGCAAAGAAATGCACTAACAATTCAACAACCAGGAACACTACAGACAGTCACCCGCAGATCTGATCAAAGAACACACCCTCCACCTCAACAAATTGATCAAGACCTGGGATCCAGATATTCAGAGCACCCTACGTGCTCTCATCCGATGTACTCCCCATGTTGGAGATCTCTACTGCCTCCCAAAAATACACAAGGCCAACACACCAGATCATCCTATTGTATCAGGCAATGGGATCCTGTGTGAGAACCTCTCTGGCTACATCGAGGGCATCTTGAAACCCATCATACAAGGAACCCCCAGCTTCTGCAGCGACACAATGGACTTCTTACAGAAACTCAGCACCCATGGACCAGTTGAACCAGGAACATTCCTCGTCACAACGGACATCTCGGCACTCTACACCAGCATCCCCCATGACGACGGCATTGCTGCAACAGCCTCAGTATTCAACTGCCAATCTCCAGACGCAATTCTACAACTCATCCGCTTCATCCTGTATCACAACGTCTTCACCTTCGACAACAAGTTCTTCATACAAACTCACGGAACAGCCATGGCGATCAAATCCGTACATCAATACGCCAACATCTTCATGCACAAGTTCAAACAAGACCTCTTCACCGCACAGGACCTTCAATCGATGCTGTACACCAGATACATCGATAACATTTTTTCCCTTTGGACCCACGGCGAAGAATCACTGAAACGACTACACAATGACATCAATATGTTCCATCCCACCATCAGACTCACCATGGACTTTTCTCCAGAATGGTTGCATTCTTGGACACATGCATCTTCACCAAGGGCGGTCACCTCAGTAATTCGCTTTACCGCAAGCCCACAGATAACCTCACGATGCTCCACTTCTCCAGCTTCCACCCTAAACACATTAAAGAAGCCATCCCCTATGGACAAGCCCTCGTACACACAGGATCTGCTCAGACGAGGAGGAACGTAACAGACATCTACAGACGCTAAAAGACACCCTCGTAAGAACGGGATATGGCACTCGATTCATCTATCGACAGTTCCAACGCGCCACAGCAAAAAAGCGCACCGACCTCCTCAGAAGATTAACAGGGGACACAACCGACAGAGTACCCTTCGTCGTCCAGTATTTCCCCGGAGTGGAGAAACTATGACATCTTCTTCACAGCCTTCAACATATCATCGCTGAAGACGAACATCTTGCCAAGGTCATCCCCATACCCCCACTACTTGCCTTCAAACTACGCAACCTCAAACAAACCATTGTTTGCAGCAAACTACCCAGTCTTCAGAACAGCAACCAATACACCACACAACCCTGCCATGGCAATCTCTGCAAGGCGTGCCAGATCACTGACATGGATACCACCTTACACGTGAAGACACCACCCACCAGTTTTGCATACTCGTGCGACTCGGCCAACGTTGCCTACCTCATATGCTACAGGAAAGGATGTCCCATACATTGGCGAGACCATACAGACCCTGCGGCAATGGATGAACGGATATTGCACGACAATCACCAGGCAGGAATGTTCCCTTCCAGTCGGGGAACACTTCAGCAGTCAAGGGCATTCAGCCTCTCACCTTCGAGGAAGCATTCTCCAAGACGGCCTTCAGGATGCGCGACAACGCAGAATCGCCGAGCAGAAACTGATAGTCAAGTTCCGCACGCATGAGTACGGCCCCAACCGGGACCTTGGATTCATATCTCATTACATTCACCCCCATCATCTGGCTTGGGCTTGTGAAATCCAACAAATGTCCTGGCTTGTGACAATTCGCACCTCTTTAAATTGTGATTATCCCTCTCTCCAGTCGCACCAGGTAATTAAGGTAAAGACTTAATTACCTGCAAAGACTCGCATTCAAAGTATCATCTTGCATCATTGACTTTGTCTATATATGAGTGTGGAACCCACCTCTTCACTCACCTGATGAAGGAGTTGTGCTCCAAAAGCTAGTGACTCCAAACAAACCTGTTGAATTTTAACCTGGTGTTGTAAGACTTCTTTCCATACAACAAGACTTGCTTATGTCTGTATTCAAATCCTCTTGCAATAAAAGCTAACATAGCAACTTAGTTTTGACTTTTCAACTTTTGAATACTGTCTGTACTTTGTTGTCACCATCACGCCGAAGGGCTTGTCTCCATGCCATAGATTCTATGATTCTATTGGACCAAATGCAGGCAAATGGGGTTAGCTTCGATGGGCTTTTTGGTTGGCATGAATCAGTTTGTGCCGTAGATTCTATGATTTTATACCATTTGCCTTCTTAATTACATGTTGCACCTGTATGTTAGCTTTCAGTGAATTAGAATGAGAACACACAGGTCCCTTTGGATATTGACACTTTCCAACCTTTGCCTAGTTAAGAAATACGCTGCAATTCTGTTTTGCTTACAAAAGTGGAGAACTTCACATTTCTTCCCAATATACTCCATCTGTTATGTTCTTGCCCACTCACTTAGTCTGTCTAAATCTCCTTGAAGTCTTTTTGCATCCTCCTTACAATTCAAACTTGGAATTATTATATTTGGTCTGCACATCCAAATCGTTGATATAGATTGTGAATAGCTGGGGCCCAAGCACTGATCTTTGTGATACCCCACTAGTCACAGCATGCCAACTTGAGAATGACCCATTTATCCCTGCTCTCTGTTTTCCGTCTGTTAACCAATCATATTAACCTTAACCAACTAATTATAATGCCTTCCCGAAAAGAGGCGATGTGAGGGTCTTGTGAGACCTGCATTAAATTCTGTCCACTGGGTCTCAGTTGACACATGAATAAGACTGAACAGGAAAATACAACAGACAGAAAGGCCTGAAGTGAAGGATCAGATAGTTATGACACTTAAAGTAAAGTGCAGCGTGAAACAGAGATAGAAGATTTGTTCATTCAACCTCCAAATGGGTATTAGCCTTCCAATTGAATTGTTAGCTTCATTAAAATAATGCGGATGATGCAGCCTGGGCATTTGGAGTTCACTTAGAGGTAGAGCAGGCAATCAAATCTAAGCAGCTCTTACAAGGGAAAGTAGGTAAAAGGAATACCATTGCATAAAGTTAATGGATGAATATTGGCCAGAACAGGAAGGTAACATACCTGCTGTCCTTCTAGGTGATGGAGGTTGCAGGTTTCCTTGATGAATTACTGCAGTTTATTCTGTGGACAGTTCACATTGTTGCTGCGGTACTGATGGTCAAATTGGTTCAGAGAAATTTTTAACCCCAAAAGAAGTCACACCAGGATCATTCTAATAATAATAATAATCTTTATTATTGTCACAAGTGGGCTCACATTAACACCGCAATGAAGTGACTGTGAAAAGCCCCTAGTAGCTACACTCTGGCGCCTGTTCGGTTGCACTGAGGGAGAATTCAGAATGTCCAATTCACCATACAAGCACGTCTTTCGGGACATGTGGGAGGAAACCGGAGCGCCCAGAGGAAACCCACATGGAGAACGTGCAGACTCTGCATAGACAGTGATCCAAGCCGGGAATCGAACCTGGGACCCTGGCGCTGTGAAGCAATAGTGCTAACCACTGTGCTACTGTGCCACCCAAAAATGAAAAATAAACCAAAAATTAGTCACGTTACATGGTAACTATTCCTCTCGGTAATTCAGTTTTGTTTTTAAAGTTAGAACCCACTCTTAAAAATGTCTCAAAATACTAACTTTCAGTGGTCAAAGGCCTGCATTTGATAAATACATGACCAGCCCAACAAAGAATATATGTACGCCACTGCAGACAGAGGCAACCACACGCATGGATGCTTAATTTGTTTCATTTTATTCATTTATCCAAGGTTAACAAGTACTGATTTAAGGGAGTCAATTTAAATCTGTAAAAATAAACAAATGAACGTGAAGGAAAAAATGACTACCAATCCAGATAGCACCAGATAGGTTAAATGCGTTTCTTGTGGTTACAATATCCAGAGCAGTTATTTTCAATGCTGTCAGCCTTTGGTATGAACTTTTTGGAGTCCTGTACTTTATTCCATTATTCAAAGCTACTTTTTGAGAAAAGCACATGGCATCTGGGAGTCTACATATGATCCAGTTGTTGATGTACTGTTGCAATTATAATGGTTATAGTTAGTATAATTTGGTGGGATTTGCTCATGTTAGGGTGCCACTGTATAGGGGGATTCTTACCCATTAAAAGAAATGACCTTAATTTATGTTTTCTGTTTTTATTTCCGATTATTGGGCGGCACGGTGGCACAGTGGTTAGCATTGCTGCCTCACATCGCCAGGGACCCAGGTTCGATTCCAGCCTCGGGTCACCGCCTGTGTGGAGTTTGCACTTTCTCCCCATGTCTGTGTGGGTTTCCTGCGGGTGCTCCGGTTTCCTCCCACAGGAGGAATTGCAGGGATGTAATGAAAAAATTAAAATCGCTTATTTGTCACAAGTAGGCTTCAAATGAAGTTACTGTGAAAAGCCCCTAGTCGCCACATTCCGGCGCCTGTTCGGGGAGGCTGGTATGGGAATTGAACCGTGCTGCTGGCCTGCCTTGGTCTGCTTTAAAAGCCAGCTATGTAGCCCTGTGCTAAACCAGCCCCTTGATAGGTTATGTGAAAGGGTTATAGGAAAAGGGCGGGGAAGTGGGCTTGGGTGGAGTACTCTTTCAAAGGGTCAGTGCAGACTCATAGAATGTACAGTGCAAAAGAAGGCTATTCGGCCCATCGTGTCTGCACCGACCCTTGGAAAGAGCACCCGACCCAAGCCCACACCTCCACCCTATCCCCGTAACCCAGTAACCCCACCCAACCTTTTTGGACACTAAGGCAATTTATCATGGCCAATCCACCTAACTTGCACATCTTTGGGCTGTGGGAGGAAACCGGAGCACCCGGAGGAAACCCACACAGATACAGGGAGAATGTGCAGACTCCGCACAGACAGTGACCCAGCCGGGAATCGAATCTGGGACCCTGGAGCTATAAAACAACTATGCTAACCACTGTGCTACCGTGCTGCTCTTGGGCCTTGACTCAATGGGCTGAATGGCCTCCTGTAGGGATTCTATGATTATTATATTTTAACAGGAACCATAACTGTGGAATTTGGGTTAAATTACTTAATAAAATTTGTGAACTAAAAAAGAAAACAATTCACATTCTATTCAGTGGCAGCATGAATAGGGGGAAGCTTTTCAAGCCACTATGAGTGAGTGAAATGGTAAATAGCAGGAAGATTGTTGATCATTTATAAATGCTTTAATCGTGAGAAACAGCGAACAGAGGAAACCGTCCCACAATGATGAAGTTGCCAACAACAAATTGAAGAAAATTTTCACGCTTTTTAAAAAAATCTTCAGGATTTTTTCCCCCTGCCTCTCTGGGTAAATCATCTTTTGTGTTAAAAGTGCTCTTGGATTTTCTTTTGATCACAGTAATTCATTCTGAGAAACGAGTCACCATTGTTTACAGGTGGCTGTATAAAGATACATTATGAGGATCAGCAGGTATTTAATGTCCCTTTTAAAAGGCAGCGCCTCTGACAGTACTGATTGCGAACTGAATTCTCCAGATTGGGGCTTGAACCCACACCCCTCTGTCTCAGAGGCAAGAGTCTACCACTGAGCGAAGGCTGACACCTGCTGCTTAAAGGTTGCCTGTCTGCTGTTAGTCGAACAATAAATGACCTTAATAGACTTACAAAAGCAGAACATGTTTGATAGCACCCAATAGGCCAAACAGTACCTGAGAAAAAGAGACAGGCTGTGAACCCTTCCTCAAAACAAAGGCTCCCCATCCAAAGCATTAATATGCCTGTTCTCTCAACAGGTGTTGTTTGCATGCCTCGTGTTTCCAGTGTTTTATATATTTTGTTCAGACTTCTAGCATCTGCAGTTATTTAGACCTTTTATTGGGCATCTGCACACAGTCGTGTCTCCATGTCAGCTGGTCAGCCGGTCAGCAATAGAGCACCTCCTTCTTTACAATGCCTGCACCCAAGCAGTCACCACAGATAAATAGTCCTAAAAATTGCTAAAGAATTCACATTAACCTCCTAAAGCTGAATTGCCTTAACTTAAATCCAACATCAATTCAGATGAATCAAAGTAGCAAAGATTGACTTGAGAATGAATTCATAGAGTATATTTGGGACAGTTTATAAGAACAATATATTCTGGAATCAATCAGGAAACAGACCTGACAGTGTGTAATTATATAGGATTAATTAATGATCTCATAATAAAGGATCCTCGAGGTAAGAGTGATCATAGCATGATAGAATTTCACAAGCAGTTTGTGGGGGAGAAACTTCAGTCTGAAACGAATGTCTGAAACTTAAATAAAGACGATTACAGGGGTATTAAGACAGAGTTGGTAAAAATGGCATGGGAAAATTGGTGAAAAGCTAAGACAGTAGATAAGCTGTGGCACTCATTTAAGGGGATATTTCATAACTCTCAACAGAGATACATTCCACTGAGAAAGAAAGACTGCAAGAAGGACGTACCATTCATGGCTAAGGAAGTTGAACAAAGAATCAAAGAAAAACACCGCATCCAGTTTTTCTCACTTAAGGAGGAATTTGAGACAGTTCAGAGGAGTTCCTGGGATGAAGCAGTCATCTTTATGAGGAACTTTTAACAGGTTGGGCCTGTACTCACTGAAGTATGGAAAAATGCGAGTTGATTTTATTGAAACATGAAAAATACCGTGCCAGGGTAGGGTGCTGAGAGGATGTTTCCCCTTGTGAGGGAATGTGGCACAAATGGACACATTGTCAAAACGAGGGGTTAAGAGGGATATCAGGATGGATTTTGAAACTCAGGCTTTTGTTAATCATTGCAATTCTTTACCCTAGCAAGTGGCGGCTGGGCCATTGCATAGATTCAAGGCTGAGTTCAACAGATTTTTGGTCTACATGGGACTCAAGGGTTATGGGGCAGGGTATGGGGGTGGCAGGCAAACAAATTGAGTTCAGGGCACAATCAGATCAGCCATGGCCTTATTGAATGGTGGATCTGACACGAGGGGCCAAATACTCTCCTCTTCCTCCTATTTCTTATGTTCTTTGAAATGGCAGGAGGCAGTTGTGACAATAAATTGATTGTGATGAAATAGCTTGACCCACTGCTTTTAATACCTTCCTTACTTACCCTGGTGTCACCTCCAGAAGATTGGATTTTTCTTCTAATTGATTTTATTTCTGCTCCTTTTAGGTAATCTCTTTAAAAATATGCTTCTTATACTTTTATGTGCCCATTTAAACTTAATATTTACAGCATAGAACACTGCAGCTTTAAAAATAGTAACACTCATGCAAATTATACACTGGAATCACAGGTGTTGCAAAATTAAGAATATATAACTGAGCAAAACTAAAGCATGGGCAAATTCTCCACCAGCTCTCCAAAACTAAATTTGAATATTATAATATTAATTCCTCCAATATAAAATCATCACTGCTTTTTAAAATCAGTCTGTGTCCATCGGGGAAGTACACTGCTAGGTTACTGATGGAATAGGAAATGTTCTAAGTCACTAAGCAGAGCCCTAGGCACGATGCTCCCATGCCGCGCCATATGGGAGAATCGCCGTTCGCGCCACTTTGATCCTGCGGCACCGGTCCGACGCTGGCAGGCGATTCTCCGAGAAGCGGAGAATCGGCGCCATTTGCGCCGCCGCGTGTGGTGCGGCGCCGGTCGCGGGCCGCTGTCCGCAGCCGGGCCGCCGATTCTCCGGCTTTGATGGGCCAAGCGACCGGACGGAATCGTCAGAGTCCCGCCGGCGCCGTTCACCCCTGGTAGCTGCCGGCGGGAACTCTGCGCGAAGGATTGGGGGCGGGGAAAAGCGCTCCTTCTCCTGGGGGGTTCCTCCGATGGGGTCTGGCCCGTGATCGGGGCCCACCGATCGGCGGGCAGGCCTCTCCAGCACCGGCCCTATTTTAGTATGCGGCCGGCCCCTGAACCCCTACGCCATGTTGCGTCGGGGCCGGTGTGCTGAGGAAGTCCCCCGCGCATGCGCGGGTTGGCGCGGCCCTACTGCGCATGCGCGGGTTGGCGCGGCCCTACTGCGCATGCGCAGGTTGGCGCGGCCCTACTTCGCATGCGCGGGTTGGCGCAGCCCTACTGCGCATGCGCGGGTTGGCGCAGCCCTACTGCGCATGCGCGGGTTGGCGCGGTGCCCACTTTGGCGCCAAGAAGGGATGCTGGAGTGGCGTGAACCGCTCCAGCGCTGAATCGGTAGTCCTCGCGCCCGTTTCGCGCCGTCGTGAAACGTGATGGCGTTCATGACGGCGCAAACATTCTGTCTCCATTTCGGAGAATCGTGCCCCCCATCTTTGTAGTCTGTCAGTGTCTAGCAAACATATTGCGCTGTAGAGAACGGTAAGTACTTTGGAATTAATTTTTCTTTTACAGGAATTTCTGACTGAATTAGTATCAGACATTAAAGGCATAATCTACCTTAGAATTGCCACTCATCACCTCTTCCATTGATTCACTTTGGTCTATAACCAATTAAATCTTTAAGGGGCAATTGCAATAAGTTTGCATTGTTGCACTGAGAATTCTGAGGCACCATGTGTGGAATTCTCTGATAATGGGGTTATGTCCCCACGCCCGCGAGAAAATGGGTGCGAATCTCCAGGAAAGTCCAGAGTGATTCTCCTACCTCAAGGGGGCTAGCAGGGCCCCGTAGTGCTCCTCGTAGCTCCGGCTGCCGATACGGGGCCCTGCACTTTCGGCCGTGGGTCCGCGCATGCGCACAGCGGCCACGGCCCCACGCAACATGGCGGACTCACACCGCGGGCCGGCCCCGTCAATATAGGCCTCCCCGAGATCACGCGCGCCCGATCGTGAGCCTGGCAGTCCTGGAGGCCTCCCCCCACTCCACCCCTGTGACGGATCCCCCCGCCCCCCCACCAGGCCGGCCGTGGATTGAGTCTGCAGGCGCCACTCCGAGCTCCCGCCGGGTCGAACCATGAATGAACCACGCCGGCGGGAACTCTGCCAGTTGTCGGCGGAGAATCGCCGCGGGGACTCTTTCAATGGCCCCCAACCAGCGCCGCGTCGACCGCGGACCTGACGCCCAGTCTCTGTCCCCGTGCCGAGCACGATTGTGGCCCGGAGGCTCGGAGAATCCCGGCCCATATACCTGAGCGACTGCCTTTGTCTTTTCCTTCACTCTTGTCGGAGTTTCAGTACCATTGTCCGTTCATCATAGCATGCTGGTCTAGATTTTGTGGCAAACCTCAACCTTGTCAGTGTCCACAGTCATCATGTCACTCAAATTGACGGCAACCTCTGGACTCTACACATGCGCAGAAAAAACAGAAGTTACTGTCAATGCCTCTTTGCTTCTCGCCCACCTCTCCAGACTGAAATCAATTATACCAACTGAATTGATGTGAAGTTTTCTCATTCACCAATAGCCTCACTGTAAAAACCATTGAAAAGTTATGCCTTATTGGATGAGGTGCAATTAGGTTTTCAATGGTGCACTAACTTCAGACTTATTGACAAACATCATGACTGGTTCCAAAAAGCTGATTTTAAGTAAGAGGAAAGTTAAAAAAAAAAGTTATATCTTTAGTTTAGTTTCTACTTTAACCCAAACAGAATAATTTATGTCACTATCTGAAAATCTAAATTAAAAGTGAGGGATGTTATGTGCTTTTAACCTCCTATATTACTGTGTGTGAATACTACAATTTGATAGGCTGATTGCCTGCCCTGCTGGATGTTAAGAGATCCCCTTGACTTATTTAAGGGAAGGAGAAAATCACAGCCGTACAGAGATCACTCAATCTGAGGTGCAGCTTTTTTCAGGGTCGGATGCAAGGCCCCCCTCGCTTTGTGACTGAATGCAAAATCCAGGTTATTCTGCTGGGGTGATTTAACATGAAATCTGTTGTACCATAGTGAATTGGGTGGCACACCATGTTCAAATGTATTTCTTTCACCGGTGATTCTTGCAGCAACAACATCTTGCATCGATGTGTTCCCCTGAATATGGAAAGAAAGATCCCAAAGTGCTTTTCTCTAGCTCAGATTCCTTATGGCTCTTTCTCCTTTATGGGGCTTTTGGAATAATACAGCTTCTCAGGTTAAGCGCCATTTGATCTCAATCTAACCTAATCGAGTGCATGACCATGATCTAGGTAAAGAAATTCTAGGGTTGATCTCTTCAACAGTTACTGAATATCATTGGTGAAATGAAAATATATATAGGGCGGGATTCTTCGTTCGCCAACACCAAAATTGGGAAATGCGATTGGGCGGAAAATAGCTTCCAACGCCAAAATCGTGGCAGGCGCCAATTTGACGGCAAATCGCGATTCTCCCTCACCTAAAAAACAGTGTCAATGCATTTCACTCTGCATGTACAGTAGGCACCATTTGCATATCATTAGGGGTCCCGATCCAGTATTCTCCGGGGCCTCCGCGATTCTCTGCCTCTGATGGGCCGGGTTCCCGACGGCATGGTTCACTTGTGCTTTTAAAAATCGTGAAACCGACGTGGCGGCTACTGAGCAAGAGAGAGGGGGTATGGAAAGTGTGCAACATCGCCATAGTTTGCTGACAGTTGTGCCAGTAGCTGGGGGCTTCTGACAGGGCTGGGGCGAGTAGTGGGGGGTGGCCAGGAGGTGGGTTGTGGGGTCGGGGTGGATGGACACGGAACACCATTGCCGCAGCCGGAAAGGCAGCCATGCAGTTGCGCAAGCTGCTAACAGCCCACTTTGAACTGGTGCCACGGGTCATATAGGTGTCCCCCCAGGGCACCGCCCTAGGTGCCCTCTGGTCCCAGACGACCCATCAGCTGTATGGGTATGCCCCAGCGCAACCAGTGGCATCTTTTTGGCTGGGATAGGTGTGTGTGGGAACTGTAATGTGTATGTGCGGCTGCAGCTTGTCAGCCTCCCGAGTGTCGATCACGGGCCCGGCTTATCCCTCACCATTTTTCAGTGGAATTGAGGTTGTGTACGCGGCACAAGTGCTAGCCCCTCAACGGTAGCCCCCAGCTTCACCTGCGGAAATGGTCGGAGAACTGCTGGGTCCATGCCCGCAGATGCGCATGGCGGCGGCCTGCAGCAGTCACGCTATGCAACATGGCGCCGGCCGCACGCTGACCCATCCTGCCAAACACTGTCCCCCAGTAACCCCGCTCGCCACCCCCAGACCACCCCCCACCTGTGCCCCCAACCCCCGCCAACGACCACCTGCCCGCAAAACTGCTCCCCCCCCCCCCCCCCCCCCCGACTGTGGCAGTGCTGGACTCAGTCCGCAGCCACCACACGGGGTCCACGAAAAAAAATAACATCTGTGACCGATGCTGTTGGGAACTCAGCCTGTCGGGGGCGGAGCATCGGGGGAGGGCCTCACGTGACCAGCTGAGGCTGTCCAAATGGTGTGTGGCATACTCGACGATAACGCTGTTTTTGTGGGGACGCCGCATCGCAAAAGCGCGCCGCACCAATTTTGACACAAACGGGGATTCTCCGGCCGATCACCAAACGCGATTTTGGCGCCGGCGACCGGAGAATCTCACCCACAGTCTCAGAAACGGAGAATCCCGCCCATAGTCTTGCTCCAATTCATTTTGGGGAAAAATTCACAGCACAATTGTAAATATATATTATCCATTCCGTACCACATGATGCATCAGAAAAAAGGTGCTCTTAAAAGGTCTCTGTATCATAACATACACTTATTCCAGTAGGCTAAGCAAGATGTCAATTTTGGAAGCCACCTGGCTGTTGCACAATAAATAATTTGACAAGAACTAGGAGTTGAATTCATTTTTTAAAAAACATGCTTTTTGCTCGAAAGCAATTCTAAGTGCTTTGTGGAAAGGTGGTTAACTGCTGTGGTCAATACCTTTGTGATTTGGAATAGAACATGGAGTGACTCGTTGTAGTGTGAGGTATGATTGGTTTCAAGTAAGTTCCAAAGTACTTCTACCCACAAGTGCCATGCACATCGAAGCCACAAAGCCATACTGATGCTGTCATTGCAAGATTCTTAACAACACGTGTTGAAGTCACTGAAGCGAGTAATATCAAAGGCAAGAGTGTGGGAGCCTACGCGGGTTATTTGCTATAAAATGACCATTTTAAATCATTTTACTCTAGTTATCTCTCCCCACATTATGGGCTATAATCCTTCAATTGTGCTGTGGATTTTTTCCCAAAATGAATTGGAGAAAGACTATCCAGTCTGTGCACTTGATAAACATCAGAAACATTGAACATAGGTGTAGAAGGAGTCCATTCGGACCTTCGAGCCTGTTCTGCTGCCATTCATTATGATCATGGCCGATCATCGAACTCAGTGACCTGTTCCTGCTATCCCCCCATATCCTTTAATTGCTTTAGCCCCGAAAACTTTGGGCTTGATTTAATGGAAACAGTTCTAAGTGTCAATTTGAGCGCAATTGGCAGAGTGTTTCCAGACGGCTGCCGCGTGTGGCTCGTATCTAACGGCACTTAGTGCCGTAAATGAGCCCCCACGAGCTTCTCGCCATTACTGGCTGTCTCACTGTCCGATTCGCTAGACTCGTGCCGTAGCGCCTCGCTGCTAACAAGAGAAACTGTTTCTAACCACTCTCTCACTCACTCCCAATCGCACAATGATAGCGTGCAGATCTGCTCCTCGTTTTGGTGATGCTGACTTGGCCAGGCTTCTGGACGTAGCCAATGCGGGATGGACATCCTGTTCTCCCAAGGAAATCGGAGGGCCAGCAGTAGGGACACCAATGCCACCTGGGAGGCCGTGACAGCGGTTGTCTGTTTGGGCAGGATTACAAGGAGGACCACTGTACAACGACCCCCAATGAGCTGCAAGGGTAAGTTATCACCTCTCTCACGGCATCAGTTCCACCTGCCACCCCTCCAATTCCCAACCCTCCCCACAAATCACTGGCTGACACATTGCACCCTCACCACATCTGATCTTTGTACTTGTTCCTCAGCACCCCGTGGCAACCACCAGCAGAACCCCTTCAGGTCCACTTGAGGTGCTCACACATGCCACCCGCCATAGACCCACCTGATCCACCAAGCGTGTGGCTCACAATACTCTCTCTTTGTTCCCACAGGATAACTTGGCCCATAATAGACGTGAAAGGGCCAAGATGGGGGCAGAGTGCCAGACATTCGAGTACTCACCCCCTATGAGAAGCGGGATCCACTGCCCCTTCATGTGTCTCAAGTGAGTTCATGTCAAACATAATGATCCGTCCCTCTCACTGACCACATGTCCATTCTCGCGCATGGACTCCATCTGATGGGGCCGGGCCATCCAGAACAGTCCCCACTTGTAACACCCAAGAGAACACCTCGGAGGAGAGTTCCAAGGAGATCGCCATCGAGGTGTCACAGCTGTCACCCACACCTTCCACCAGTGAGGAGACACACACGTTGGTGGGCAACATTAGTGGACAGGCTTCTGGGACACAATCTGGTGAGCACCACAAAGCTGCTGGTGCACATCAGGTGGAGGCAAGAATATCCAAGGGAGTCATCAGTCAGAGGTCTGCTGGATCTCAGGACTCAGCAGAGCCCCAGTCAGATGCCGAGTCTCTGGGCAAGGTTGGCCCAGTACTGATGCTGATGCTATGAAGCAGCCAAGAGATTCAGGGTGGTATGTCAGCGACATTTCACCGAGTGCATAGCCGATTGGGGGAGTCCCAACGGTTGCGGTCTGATACTTACATTGCGTGGCACCGAAGTCAATGCTGCGAGTGTGGCGACCGCAGCATGAGGTCAGCCTCTTGAGTGCTGGTGTCCAAGACGTAACTCAGTCTGTGACGGCCATGACTGATGGTCTCAACATCATCTCCCAGTCGCTGAGGGATGTGACCCAGATGCAGGTGGACATTGCCAAGGCACTGCAAAGCGTGGCCGATTCACCGAGGAGCATCAACACCATGGTGCAGACAATGCAGAGCTGCAAGGACTGGCAGAGCCTTATAATGCAGCCGCCTTTGGAGCTTATTTCCATGGGGACCCCCCATGGAGGAGGAAGTGCTGGAGGCCAATGAGGAGAAGTCGGTGGTCCCCCCCTCCTGACACTGACGCATCTCAAGGGCAGCGGGCAGAATAGGGTAGCACAGCAAAGCCAGTGAAACTGAAAAGTCGGCTGGGGCCTTCTGGCTCCAGGCCCTCCAGAGCTCGTCTGCCAAAGGCATCAAAGCCCACAGTGTGTGGAAAGCAGCAGGCTGCCTCATCTCTGATGTGCATCCTGGGGACACACCTAGACGTAGCAGTAGACAGATAAGATAAAGAAGATTGAAGATCACTGAGTGGGCACTGGGGAGGGTGGGGGAGACACACTATCTGTAGCTAGGGACAATGGAAATGTCAAATGTACACTCTTAAATCATGTCACACCTGATACATATGAAGCTTCTGTTAATCTTCACAGCAGGCCTGCCAGCACCCCATCCCCTGTTGGCCTCCGCTCCCCCCACCTCCTGCCCCAGGCACACTGGTCCAAGATCAAATGCCCCCGATGCAGACCTTTCAGAGGTTGGGTGTGAGTATGCTGTCAGCAGAAAGACAGGAGTTAGACTTTTGAATAAACTGAGGATCACCAGAGCTTTCCTCACAGTGAGTGTTCATCACTCTCCTGCCTTGTGTATTAACCGCTGACAGTGCCAACACAGGCCCATCACCCTGGCGTGGTGTGACACAGCCCCTGGAAGGTGGAGCATGGTAATCAGGGAATGGGGATGGGGGAAGGGGGAATGGGAAGCGGTAAGGAGGGGAATAAGCATGGGGAAGGAGGGGAAGGGAAATGGGGGAAGAAAGGGAAGGAGGGGAAGGGGGGAATGGGGAAGGGGCAAGGAGGGGAATAGGGAAGAGGGTGGAGTGGGGATGGGGTGCAGGGAAAGGGGGAGAGGGAAAGATGGGAAGGCGGGGAGGAAGGGGAAGGGGCGAGAGGGTGAGTTAACAGACATAGCCTCATCCTATGAGAAGTGGGCGAGGATGAGGGCCTCTCTGGTCCTTCAGGCATGCTCGACCCTTGCTGCTGCCTGTCCTCCAACCTCCGGATCCTCCTGCGGCTCCTCCCGAGGCTCGGCCTCCAGCCCCTTCTGGTCCTTCTCCTCAGTTGAGGCTGCAGGTCCCTCCTCCTCAGGCATGTCGCCCCGCTGCTGTGACAGATTGTGGAGGGCACAGCAGACCACCATAAAGTGGGAGACTTTCTGGGGGGTACTGCAGTACACCACTAGGGCAGTTCAGGCATTGGAACTACATTTTTAACAGTCTGATGCAGCGCTCAATGAAAACACGGGTGGCAACATGGGCTTCATTAAAGCGGGTTGCCGAGCAAGCTTTAAGAGGCTGGGGGATCTGTTTATTGATGGGAGCTTTCCCTGTTTGGAGGACTTGAAGGAGGAGTTTGAACTTCCGGGAGGCAATGGGTTTTGTTACCTACACGTGAGGTACTTTGTACAACGGCAGGTTATGACCTTTCTGCTTCTACTGCCCCAGGGGATACAGGATAAGGTAGTTTCAAAAATGGGGGTGGGGGAAGGGAAGGTCTCAGAAATTTATAAAGAGCTTATGGAATGGGAGGGAACACAGATAGGGGAGGTTGAGTGTAAATGGGAAGATGAATTGGATAAGGAACTAGAGGTAGGTTTGTGGGAAGAGGCCCTGAGTAGAGTCAACATGTCCTCATCATGTGCCAAGCTCAGTCAGATACAATTTAAGGTGGTCCACCGGGCACACATGACGGCGGTCTGGATGAGCAGGTTTTTTGTAAGGGTGGAGGACAGGTGTGGGAGGTGTGTTGGAGGGCCCGCAAACCATGTCCACATGTTTTAGGCATGCCCGAAGCTTAGCGGTTTCTGGCAAGAATTTGCGGGTGGCATGTCCAGGGTATTAAAGACAAGGGTGGCACCGAGTCCAGAGGTGGTGATTTTTTGGATTGTAGGAAGACTCGGGAGTCCAGGGGACAAGAAAAGCCGATGTATTGGCCTTTGTCTCCTTGGTAGCCCAGAGACGGATCTTATTGGCGTGGAGGGACTCAGAGCCCCCCGAAAGCGGGGGTATGGGTTAGCAACATGGCTGGGTTTCTCAGGCTTGAGAAAATCATGTTCACCCTAAGAGGATCAATGTTAGGGTTCGTCCGGAGGTGGCAGCTGTTTATCGACTTCTTTGGGGAAAACGAAACTGCTAGCAGACACAAAAGGAAGGGGGGGATAGTACGGTTTAGTTTAGTTTAGGCGGGATCAGCGAGAGGAGGAGGTGGGATTGGGGAATTGTGTGTATAATCCATGTTGACTGGGGCTGGTGTTATTTACGGAGTTGCGTTTAAATTTGTATTTGCTGTCATAAAATCATAAATGCCTTAATGTTTGTTTTTAAAAAGTGGGTCTCCGCTTCGGGTCTCTGGCCTTCACACTGGCATCATCAGCTAGAACCTCAGAGGGTACCCCTTATCCCCCAATCCTGGGGTGGTCCTCAATGATGCCAGGGATCTCCAAGTGTCCCAGGATGTAGCTGTTATGCACACTCCCTGAGAAGCGTGCACACACGTGCATGATACAGAAGTGGTGGCCGCACATAGGTTGACCATTCAGGGAGTGGGACCCCCTTCCTCTTCATGAAGGGTATTCCCTGATGGCCCAGTACGCGCAAGGTGACATCAATTACCCCCGAACATGGGGCATCCTGGCAATGGTGAAGAATCTTCATGTGCTTTGGCCAGATCAAAGGTGATGTAGTCTGCTGCCCGAGCACATAGGGCATCCTGGCCTCCCGGAGCACTTGTGGGCTGTAGGTTGTGCGATACCACACAAGTTCCCACTTGAGCCTTGGAATGAACCTGTGGCATAGATATTCAGGGCTGCAGAGACCTTCACAGCCACCGGGAGCGAATGGCCTCCTCCTCCAAGAGGTGCCAAGTCCGCGATGATATGGCACAGGTGCCGCACTGCCTCTTTGTTGAGACGGAGTCTTCTGCGGAACATGCTGTTTGTTATATCCTCGAATGGCCAACGATGCCTGTTTACCTTGGGCTGTCGCTGGTGTCTTCCTTTGAGTTCCCCCTCGGCATGATTGGCGGCCAGGTCTTCAGGGTGTGCAGCGGCCCCCGGCACATGGGGTGCCGTCTCCAGCCTGTGTCAATGCTATTGCCTTCTCTGGCGTCTGGCCACGTGGGCTGCCACAAGGGCATCCTCTGCGGAATCAATACCACCATTCATTTTGGTATCGAAAGGAACTGGGGAAAGGATTGAGACTGGCAATCAGTTAGGGCTTCTGCCCCGGGACCCTCAAATCCCACAAGCCTCTCCCAGCCTTGTGTCCCGCCTTCTCTCTGAGTGCCATGTAGCGAGCCAGTCATGCTGGAAAACCTCACTCTGCACCCTCACCCCCCAGCCACATCAGGAGCCCGAGACCCCGGAACATTGCAAGGAACATTAGTGAGACCGTGCTCAGGTGCCCTTCCCTGACCTACACACTTACCTTTTGGTTGCGAGGATATCCCCATTGCTGAAGGCCAGCTCTTGGATGCTTGACTGTTGGCTGCTGCCTCTGTGGTGCTAATGTTTCTAAAGTTCAGGCTTCAAAGTTTGATTGAAATGCAATGCAATAACCATCGTCTGAGATATGGCACGTGTACCTACAGGAAGCCACTTGAGAATATTTTGCTTATTAAACAGTCAATAATAACAAAGATTTGAAAATCAACCACATAACATTCCACCTATCACACTAACCATTAAACAACAAGCTATATCAGCTCATTTTCCCCCCCCAAAAAAAACAAACACACGGTATCACTGCTGTTATGGGCGAGGCATTTTCAGAACCCCAAAATGTATCACGGAGTTCAACCAACCTCCCCCTTTAATGTATTTGTTGCTTTTCCGAGCACACGGCTTGTTCCCTAGGTGTGGGATTGCAATTATGGACACGTGGGTTTTTAAACACAAAACACTGTTTATTCAATGAACTCAAGTTAACATCTTAAATAAACATTGGATCTCTTAACACCCCTTACTTCAAAGATAACTCCGAAAATATTGCAACAGTAAATAATTCCTCAAAATGTTTCTTCAAACTTCCAAGAGACTTAACACCTTTAAACAGAATCACATCAGGTTAAAGGCTTAACTATTATGAGTTTAAATCACCCAAATGATCCAGAGATAGTCTTTTATGGCAGACATCACAGCAAATCCAGCTCACTGCAAACACAGACACTCCCAAGCTCTTTTCAAACTGCAAAACTGCAACTCTCTGGAAACACACAGACACACACAAGCTGCTTTTTCAAACTGAAACTTCAAAATGGCTGATCTAAAGCCCAGCTCCACCCACTCTCTGACATCACTGTTTTCTTAAAGGTACATGCTTAAACATCCATGTCTTAAAGGTACTCTCGCTTGACACTGCATGCAGGTTCCTCAACGGAAATGGAAGATCAGCCTGAGAATGTGTTATCATGCCCAGAACATTGTCAGGGAAATGATCTTGATTGATTGATTGATTTATCGTCCCATGTACCGAAGTACAGTGAAAAGTATTTTTCTGCGGCCGAGGGAACGTACACAGTACATAGATAGTAGACAAAAAGAATAATCAACAGATAACATTGACAAATGGTACATCGACAAACAGTGATTGGTTACAGTACGGAACAAGGGGCCAAACAAGCAATACATGAGCAAGAGCAGCATAGGGTATCGTGAATAGTGTTCTTACAGGGAACAGATCAGTCCGAGGGGGAGTCGTTGAGGAGCCTTGTAGCTGAGGGGAAGAAGCTGTTCCTGTGTCTGGATGTGCGGGTCTTCAGACTTCTGTACCTTCTGCCTGATGGAAGGGTCTTGATGGAAGGGTCTTGAAGAAGGCAATGCCTGGGTGGGAGGGGTCTCTGATAATGCTGTCTGCCTTCCTGAGGCAGCGGGAGGTGTATACAGAATCAATGTGGGGGTAGCAGGCTTGTGTGATGCGTGGGCTGAGTTCACCACACCCTGCAGTTTCTTGCGATCTTGGGCTGAGCAGTTTCCATACCAAGCTGTGATGCAGCTCTCATCTGTAGACGTTTGTGAGAGTCGATGCAGACATGCCGAATTTCTTTAGCTTCCGTAGGAAGTAGAGACTTTGTTGGGCTTTCTTGACTGTTGCATCAACGTGTGTGGACCAGGAGAGACTGTTGGTGATGGTGACCCCCAGGAACCTAAAGCTATCGACCATCTCCACCTCGGAGCCATTGATGCAGGTGGGAGTGTGTGTCGTGCTACGCTTCCTGATCTGTCCATCAATGTGTGACTTGTTCCATGTATCAGTGTCATTCTGCAGGAGCTGCAGCTGTACGTCCCACACGGCCCAATCTCACTGTCATCCACATATTCCACTGGCGCTCAAGGTGCAGTTGAACATCCCTGACTTCCAGCATGTTTAACCCACGGCGACGTGCCAGTTGCATGTAGCACTCACCACACCAGCAACAAAAGCATCAGCAATCTGCTAAAGCATTTATTCCACATTATCATCAGGTGGCCTGTTTGATCAATGTCGCGTAACAGGTCCCACAGCGTCTTCTTGTTTCAAACCAGGTTGCCTTCTGGACTCATGTCGTCCCCCTGAGCCCGGTTCCAGGACCCAGGTATCTTAGAAAATATTGTCCTTCTTTCTGGCTAATCTGCGCCTCTCCCGCTATTTAACCAGTGCTCCCAAATCCGCACTGCAGTGGATAGATTGTGCCCTATATCATACTCCTTGAAAACATCCCGGGCATGATTCTCCATGGGGAAAGGCGATTGGGCAGAAAATTGGTCGTGAAGCCAAAATCGTAGCCGGCGCTGGGCACCCGGCAGAATGCCATGCTCCGGTGCCTCGGCAGCAGTGTCAATGTGTTCTGCTCCTCACATACAGTAAACACCGTTCACATGCCACTAGTAGGCCTGACCCATTATTACCCGGGTGCCCACCTCCGCTGGGAGGAGTTACCGATGCCCCGCTTCACTTGTGGTTTCAAAGTTCGGGAAACAGGCGCCATGGCCGATGAGGGAGAGAGAGGAGGTAGGACAAGCGGAGGCCCCACCATGGCTGGCAGACCTGCCACTGGCAGGGCTGGGAAAGGGGCCTCTGTCTGCCCAAGGGGTACAGCGGGAGGTGACAGAGGGTGGCCAGGGGATGGGCTGTGGGGTCGGGGTGATCCCTCCCCAATGGGACCGGAACATCCAGGCATGGACTGCCATTGCTGCGGCCCACTGACTGCCCTCCGTGGCCCATGATTGTGCAGTGACACCAGCCTTATGGGTGCACCCACCCACCACACCCCGTATCCCACCTCTCACTCATCACCCCACCACCTCCACACTCCAACCCCAAACCTCGATCCCACCACCCCCGCATTCCACCCCCCAACCGGCCGCCACCCGCTGGCAGGGCAGCCCACCCAAGGGCAGTGGCCACCGTAGCCCCAGCAGGAGGGCGGCGGACGGGGGCCATGTAGCGTGCCACTAGCATGGGTAGCACCAGCCACCAGCACCCCTGGCAGCAGGGACGGACGCCAGTGCCAGAGGCCCCCACAACACTGGGCACCAGAACCAGGAGTGGAGAGAGCTTGGTGCCAGAGGGAACATCCGGAGGCGGGGCTGAAGATGGAGGAGGGTGGGGGTCATGCGGGGGAAGGGTCTGCAGGGTAGATCGGGTACACCATGTAGCCCACTGGTCCTGGTTGGGCACAGGGATATGCACCAGACTAACATGTCTGACTTCCACCCCCAACAGACAACGGATTTCGGAATTCAACCAGGAATGATGACCTTCATCCTCGTCGCCTCAGCCCTGGGGGATGCATTGAGCCGGAGCTGTTTCAGGAGGACCCTGCAGTAGCGGAGCCTGGCCCAGAGGAACAGGAGGCAGCCAGTAAGGCTGGGGTACCGGCTGCCCAATGGGCCAAGGAGAAGTTGGAAGGAGGCATCGCATGTGGCCTTGAATGTACCAACAGTACCTGTCAACCGAGGACCTGCCGGCCTGGGCATGCCGTCGAAGACTCCAGCTGAGCAGAGGGACAGTGCAACATATCTACCAAACCATGGCACGCGTGGCTCCGCAGGGGTATGGGGGGGGGGGACACCTGCTACCGGTAGCCGTCAAGGTGATGGTCGCCCTGAACCTCTATGCCATGGGGTCTTTCCAGGCAGCGAGTGGGGACCGTTAGGGATCTCACAGACCCCGATCCCACCAGAATGCCCAGGCAGCAGTGTTCATTGTCATCGACGGAATGCCCCAGGTCCCGGGGGTGATCGAAGGCATGCATGCCTCCCTATGAGCACCGGCCCACGGCAGGCCAGTCTGCACAAACCGTAAGGTATTCCACTCGATGAACATTCAGCTGGTGTGTGACCATGAGCTGCACATCATGCACATCTGCGCCCGATACCAGAGCAGGGTTGGCGCGCATGGGATGCTCTAATAGCCTCCAGTTCACTGACTAGGGGGCCTGGCAGGTATGTCCCCCTCCCCCACCCCAGCCGATCACCCGCTCCCATGAACACCACCCCCCCCCCCCCCCCAAACCCGTGCCACCCCCCTTGCAGCCCTCTCAATGATTCCCACCTTCCTCACTACAGGTGCGGGCCCTGGATTGGCACTAACAGCGGGTCTGGTCCACGGGATGGAGGGTGATGAAAACCCGCTCTACGATGGGCTCTGATGCTCCGCACCATTTGACAATGTCTGACTCCTGCCCACAGTAGCACTATCCACCGTCCACCTGGGTGATCCTTGCATGCGAGCTGGTCATTCCATCACACGGTCCCATGAGGGTGGGACATTGGAGTGGTGAACACTGGCCGAGCTGGGGCCCCTGGCCTATGCCTAACCTCTCATCACTCTCGTCAATGCTCGCAGCCATGGAGCACAAGGAGTGGACTTTCTCCTTCTGGGAATGCGCCACATCATGCTGTGACTGTGCCACCGTCTTCTGGGTCCCTGTCACATCAGCCTTAGACTGCGCCACCTCCCTTTGCGCCCGGGCAATATCGCTGACTGGGCCACACTCTGGAGCGCTGCTGCAATGTCCAGGTATGCGATGCGCACCAGATTACGCCACAGGAGCCTCTTCACTAACATGCCCAACCAAAGTGAACGTCTGTGAGATGTTGGAGGGTGTTGGAGACAGCAATGTTGGGAAGTCAATGTCACCCCCAGACTGGGTGTCTCGGGTTGCAGTTCGAGAGCTCCCATCGCTGTCCAGATCCTCGTCCTCGCTGTTATCCACTTGGTGTTAGAGTTGGTCTCGGGGGTGGGGGACCCCAGAAAGGCTTGTCCCATCACCAGGAGATCCTGCAAGACACAAGAAATTACACATGATTAGATTGCGGTGTGGGTGGCGCGTGTAGGAGGTGATATGGTGGTGGAGGGTGTGTGGGGGTGAAGGGGTGTGGAGTTGGTGGGCGTGGAGTGGGGGTGTGGGTGTGGTGGCGGTGGTGGAGGGGGTATAGGGGTACTGTGGAGTTGATGGCGGTGGAGGCGTGTGGGGTTGGTAGTGGTGGACGGGGGGTGTGGGGTTGGTGGAAGCGTGTGGGATTGATGGCAGTGGAGAAGGGGTGTGTGGGGTGGTGGCGGTGGAGGGGGGGTGTGGGGGTGGTGGCAGTGGATGGGGGGCATGGGGGTGGAAGTGGTGGTGGTGAAGAGGTGTGGAGTTGATGGCGGTGGAGGCGTGTGGGGTTGGTGGTGGTGGGGGGGTCTGGGGTTGGTGGTGGTGGAGGGGGGGGTGTGTGGGGTTGATGGAAGCGTGTGGGATTGATGGCAGTGGAGAAGGGGTGTGTGGGGTGGTGGCGGTGGAGGGGGGGGTGGGGGTAGTGGCGGTGGAGGGGGGCATGGGGGTGGAAGTGGTGGTGGTGAAGCGGTGTGGAGTTGATGGCAGTGGAGGCGTGTGGGGTTGGTGGTGGTGGGGGGGGTCTGGGGTTGGTGGAAGCGTGTGGGATTGATGGCAGTGGAGAGGGGGGGGTGGGGGTGGTGGCGGTGGATGGGGGGCATGGGGGTGGAAGTGGTGGTGGTGAAGCGGTGTGGAGTTGATGGCGGTGGAGGCGTGTGGGGTTGGTGGTGGTGGGGGGGGTCTGGGGTTGGTGGAAGCGTGTGGGATTGATGGCAGTGGAGAGGGGGGGTGGGTGGTGGTGGTGGTGGAGGGGGGATGTGGGGGTGGTGGAAATGTGTGGGATTGATGGCAATGGAGAGGGGGGGTGGGTGGTGGTGGTGGTGGAGGGAGGGGGTGAGGTGGTGGCAGTGGGGGGTAATGTGAGGGTGGTGGTGGGGGTGCTGCCTGAGGAACTGCAACTCAGCGGGATCTCACTTGTTCACCAGATGCTGGCCTCTGCTTCGGTGACTGCCCTCTCTCTGGGCCCAGCGACCAGGTACAGTACCCACTGCCCTGCTGCGGTGAAGGGCTGCACGTGTGGTGGTCCCCCTCCAGTCTCTTCCCTCTCCCGGCAGCTGTGGGCCACCTTTTCTTTGGGGGGAGGTGGGGGGGTGGGGGTGGGGGGGGGGGCCTGGGAGACAGAAAATTCACAGTGTTAGGCAGGCGAATGCATGCAGCAGAGGGGATGGGTATGGTGGCCTTCATGGCCAGGGCACCAGTGGCAGACGGTATGATTGTTGGCAGGTGATTCAGGGTGGGGGTTCTGTCACCCCATGGGTGGGTGGGGGAGAGGTGGGCTTAAGGGTGTATTAGACGGGGGTTGGTGCCAGGGGCACAGTGCTGCCGACTCACCCTCGTTGCCCTGAGGTGGTGGTGCAGTTTGTTTCCTACACTGCTGGCCGGTCCTGGTGGTGTTGCCAACAGCGTCGTCTGCCATCTCCTTCCCACCCCAGGGTACAGGGTAGCCCGCACCTCCACCACGGTGTCCAGCAGGGTCTCGAGTCAGAATCTGTGAATCAGTGTGCCGTATTCATGCTGCCATCTTGTTTGCTGTGATCAGTGTGTGTGGGGAGTTGAGTGCTTCTGTGTGGCTGCAGTTTGTCAACCTCTCTGGTGTCAATCCCGACCCCGGCGATTACGACACCATTTTTCATTGGAATCGATCGTGTTCCACGTGGCACCGGTCCTAGTACATTAACGGCTGACGAATTGCTCCGAGCGCGGCGCCAATTTTGCTGTCGTACAAGTCCACCGATTCAGTCCCGGTGTCAACACTTAGTTGGACGGCACGGCAGTACTGTTGCTTCACAGCTCCAGGGTCCCAGGTTCGATTCCCGGCTTGGGTCACTGTCTGTGAGGAGTCTGCACGTTCTCCCCTTGTCTGCGTGGGTTTCGTCCCGGTGCTCTGGTTTCCTCCCACAAGTCCCGAAAGACGTGCTGTTAGGTAATTTGGACATTCTGAATTCTCTCTCTGTGTACCCGAACAGGCGCTGGAGTGTGGCGACTCGGGGCTTTTCACAGTAACTTCATTGCATTGTTAATGTAAGCCTACTTGTGACAATAATAAAGATTGTTATTATTTTCTGAAACAGAGAATCCCACCTCCAATTTTTTGGCCTCAGCTGCTTTCTACGGTATCAAATTCCACAGGCTCACCACTCTCTAGCTGAAGAGATTTCTCCTAATGCAGCCTCAAATGGTTTATCCCGTATACTTAGACAGTGACCCATGGTTCTGGACATTCCCGTCATCGGGAACATCCTTCCTGCATCTACCCTGTCTAGTCCTGTTAGAATTTTATCGGTTTCTATGAGATCCCCCCTCATTCTTCTAAACTCTTGCGAATAAAATCCCAACCGGCTCAAATCTCTCCTCATACATCAGTCCCGTTCTCCCAGGAATCAGTCTGGTAAACCTTTGCGGCACTCCCTCTATAGGAAGAACATCCTTCCACAGATAGGTAGACCAAGACTGCACACAATATTCCAGGTGTGGTCTCACCAAGGCCCTCTACAATTGCAGCAAGACATCCCTGCTCCTGTACTCGAATCCTCTCGCTATGAAGGAGAATGTACCATTATGTGGATTTTGTCAAAAGTCTTATGAAAGTCGGAATGAACCACATCCACTGGCTCCCCCTCATCACCTCGACTAGTTACTTCCGTGAAGCATTCCAATAGATTTGTAAAGCATGATTTCCCTTTTGTAAATCCATGCTGACTCGATCTAATCCTGCCACTGTCTTCCAAGTGCTATGGTATTAAATCTTTTATAATGGACGCAAGCGTTTTCCCCATGACCCACGTCAGGCTGACTGGTCTATAATTCCCTGTTTTCTCTCTAACTCCCTTTTAAATAGTGGGGTTACATTGGCCACCCACCAAATTGTACGAACTGATCCAGCGTCTCTAAAATCTTGGAAGATAGACACAAATGCATCCACTATTTTTAGGGCCACTTCCTTTAGTACTCTGCGGTGTAGATCATGTGGCCTGGGTAATATATTCACCTTCAATCCCATCAATCTCCCCAAAACTATTTCCTTGCTAATACTGATCCTCCTTTGTGAAGAAAGACCCAAAGTATGTATTTAGTTCGTCAGCTATTTATTCCTTCCCCATTATAAATTCTCTTTTTCATGGCTATAAGGGACCTACATTTGTCTTCACCAATCTTTTTCTCCTCACATACCTATAGAAGCTTTTACAGTCAGTTTTTATGATCCTTGCAAGCTTACTCTTTTCCGTTCTTAGTCACTCCTCCTTTGCTGATTACTAAATTGCACTCTATCGTCAGGTATGCTGTTTTTTCTGTCCAATTTGTATGCCTATTCCTTGGATGTAATACTATCTCTAATTTCCCTTCTAAACCGTGGTTTGGCAACCTATCCCATGTACTTTTTGCGCCATTCATTCAATAATAGAATGAAAAATTGTTGCAGTTTACCTATGCACTCTTTGAACGTTTGTCACTGCTTACCTACTGTCATCTCTTTAGGTAGCGTTCCCCATTCCATCATAGCCAATTTGCACATCATACCATCATAGTTTCCTTTATTAGGTTCAGGACGCTAGTCTTAGAATCAACTCCGTCGCTCTCCATCTTGATGAAGAATTTATAATATTATGGTCGCTCACCTCCAAGGGGCCTCACACAGCTAGATTATTCTAATTATTCCTTTCTCATTGCACAATATCCAGTCGAGGATGGTTCTCCAGTTAGTTCCTCAGCATTATGGTCCATAAAACCATCCTGTGCACACTCCAGGAATTCTTCCTCCACTGTATTGTTACTAATTTGATTTGCTCAGTCTATATGCAAATTACAATCACCCATAATTACAGATGTTCCTTGACATGGGCTCTAGTTTCCTGTTTAATGCCATTTCCAACATCACCACTAAAGTTCGGGAGTTTAAATACAATCCCCACAAAGGTTTTTTGCTGCTTGGTGTTTCTCTGTTCTACCCAAAACAATTTCATATTGTTGGAGCTAATATCCTTCCTCATTCTTGCGTTAATTTCCTTTTAACCAGCAATGCAACCCCATTGCCTTTTCCTTTTTGTCTGTCCTTTCTAAATACTGAATATTCCTGGATGTTTAATTCCCATCGCTGGTCACCCTACAGCCATGTCTTCATAATCCCAACTATATCATACCCGTTTACATTTGTTTGCACAATTAATTCATCCACGATATTGTGAATGCTCTGCACATTAAGGCTCGTCTTTTTAACATTCCTTGTCCTGTTCCCATTACTATTTTTACTGTGTCCCTGTTTGATTTTGGACTATCACTTTTCTGATTCCCCTTTCTGTCTTTTGGTCTTGTCCATGTTTCCCCCTCCTTTGAATCTTTTCATAGATTCCCACCCCTCTGCCATTTTAGTTTAAACCCCCTCCTACCACTCTAGCAAATACTCCAACAAGGACATCGATGTCGGAGCTGCCCAAGTGTAATCCATCCAGTTTGTACTGGTCCCACCACACCCAGAACTGGTCCAACAAATCAGAAATCCTCCCCCATGCATTATCTATTTGGCTGTTGCTGCTTTCCCCTGGGAGACCATTCCCCCAACAGTATTCAAAGTAGTATGTCTGTTTTGCAGGGGAATTTCCACAGGAAATTTCTGCACTGTCTGCTTATTCCTCTTGCTCTGGCCAGTGGTCATCCATTTCCTTCTTGACTGTGGAGCCTCGGCCTTCATTGTCATCACATCTTTATACATGTTATCCACATTAATCTCCACTTTACGGATACTGCACAGGGTCCGGAGCCGCCGCTCCAGCTCCAAAACCTGGGCTTCCAGGTGCTGCAGCGGGAGACACCTCCTGCATGGAGGTTGGTCCCCGGCATTGGAAATGTTCCAGCCTTCCCACATAGAGCAGGAGGAGTACAACAGGGCTTTGAGCTCTCCTGCCATGACTTACTCCTTTAAATTAAACCTTTACGAAGCTACTTAAAATCATATAATATCAATTACTCTGGGGCCCTTCTTCCCTGCTCCATGTTACTGCAGAATATTGCTCTTACAATCTATAGACTACAAAAAATAGACCGTACAAACTAAAAGTGATAAAAGTAGTAAATACTTATCCAACCGTACTCACCGAATCAGCTGCTTCTAATTTCACCACATCACCTTTGAATTCTGATGTCACCTGAAGAGCTCCAAACATCCGGACTTCCGGTGGCGGCTATGAGGGAGTAAGTCTCACACTTGGTGAGAGACTTGCTCCTGCTCCGGTCGAACTTTTGGACCTTCCCCCCGACGTTTTTGCGCTTTTAAGTGCTGGATTGGAAAGTAATAGCACTCAGGCACTGAATCCATACAGATGTGTATGGAACTAAGTAGGAGGAAGGATCACAAACAGCTGAAGAAGTGGACAAGCAAGGGCAAAGGGGAAGCTGTGAGTGAAACCAATATGGCCGATGTAATTACAGACCCGGGCACCGCCAGCTCAGCCGACAATGGAGCACCTGTTGCAGGTCCGACTTGTGCACCCGCACGTGTTTTCGGAGCAGGATGGGTCCGGGTGCCGCCAGCCTGGTAGGGAGCGAGGTCCCAGAGGAGGACTTCCTAGGGAAGACAAGGAGACGTTCATGAGGTGTCTGATTGGTGGTCGTACAAAGCAGTGACCAGATGGAGTGGAGGGCATCCGGGAGGACTTCTTGTCAGCGGGAGACTGGGAGGTTCCTGGACCGTAGGGCCAGTAGGACGGTCTTCCAGACCGTTCCGTTCTCCCTCTCTACCTGCCCGTTTCCCCGGGAGTTGTAACTGGTCGTCCTGCTTGAGGCGATGCCCTTGCTGAGCAGGAATTGACGCAGTTCGTCACTCATAAAGGAGGACCCCCTATCACTGTGTATGTAAGCGGGGAACCCGAACAGTGCAAAGATGTTATGGAGGGCCTTGATGACGGTGGTTGCGGTCATGTCGGGGCAGGGGATGGCGAATGGGAACCGGGAGTACTCGTCAATCACGTTCAGGAAGTACGTGTTGCGGTCGGTGGAGGGGAGGGGGCCTTTGAAGTCCATGCTGAGGCTTTCAAAGGGACCGGAAGCTTCTATCAGGTGCGCTTTCTCTGGTCGGTAGAAGTGCGGTTTGCACTCCGCGCAGATTTGGCAGTCGCTGGTGGCTGTCCTGACCTCCTCGATGGAGTAGGGCGGGTTGCGGGTCTTGACAAAATGGAAAAAGCGAGTGACCCCCGAGTGGCAGAGGTCCTCGTGGAGGGCTCGGAGGCGGTCCACTTGTGCTGTGGCACATGTGCCACAGGACAGGGCGTCAGGAGGCTCGTTTAGCTTCCCGGGCCGATACAAGATCTCATTGTTGTAGGTGGAGAGTTCGATCCTCCACCGCAAGGTCTTGTCGTTTTTTTATCCTGCCCCGCTGTGCATTATCAAACATGAAAGCAACCGACCGTTGGTCCGTGAGGAGAGTGAATCTCCTGCCGGCCAGGTAATGCCTCCAATGTCGCACAGTTTCTACTATGGCCTGGGCCTCCTTTTAGACTGAGGAGTGGCGGATTTCGGAAGCATGAAGGCCACAGGTCTGCCCACTTGGATGAGGGTGACAGCCAGAGCTACGTCGGACGCATCGCTCTCGACCTGGAAGGGGAGGGACTCGTCGATGGCGTGCATTGTGGCCTTTGCAATGTCTGCTTTGATGTGGCTGAAGGCCTGGCGGGCCTCTATTGACAGGGGAAAAGCTGTTGGATTAGATCAGGGGACGGGCGTAGTTGGGGACCCACTGGGCATAGTAGCTAAAAATCCCTCGGCAACTTTTCAGGGCCTGTGAGCAGTGAGGGAGGGGGAACTCCATAAAGGGGTGCATGCGTTCAGGGTCGGGGCCTATAACTCCATTTCGCACTACGTAACCGAGGATGGCTAGGCGGTCGGTGCTAAACACGCATTTATCCTCGTTGTATGTAAGGTTAAGGATTTTTGCAGTCTGGAGAAATTTTCGGAGGTTGGTGTCGTGGTCCTGCTGGTCATGGCCGCAGATGGTGACATTATCGAGATACGGGAATGTTGCCCGTAAACCGTACCGGTCAACCATTCGGCCCATCTCGCGCTGGAAGACCGAGACCCCATTGGTGACACCGAAGGGAACCCTTAAGAAGTGATAGAGCTGCCCATCTGCCTTGAAGGCAGTGTATTTGCGGTCACTGGTACAGATGGGGAGCTGGTGGTAGGCGGACTTGAGATCCACCGTGGAGAAGACCTTATAATGCGCGATCCTGTTTACCAGGTCGGATATGCGGGGGAGAGAGTACACGTCCAGCTGCGTAAACCTGTTGATGGTATGACTGTAGTCGATGACCAACCTATGCTTCTCCCCGGTCTTTACCACCACTACTTGAGCTCTCCAGGGGCTGGTACTGGCTTCAATGACCCCTTCCCTCAGTAGCCTTTGGACCTCTGACCTAATAAAAATCCGGTCCTGGGCACTGTAGCGTCTGCTCCTGGTGGCGACGGTTTGAAATCCGGGGTGAGGTTCGCAAACAGGGAAGGCGGGTCGACCTTAAGGGTCGCAAGGCCGCAGACAGTAAGGGGGGGGGGGTTATAGGGCCTCCGAATTTGAAGGTCAGACTTTGAAGGTTACACTGGAACTCTAAACCCAGGGGTGTAGCCGCGCAGAGGTGGGGAAGGACGTAGAGAAGGAGATTTTTGAACTCCCTTCCCTGGACTGTGAGGTTTGCTTCACAAAACCCCTTTATCTCCACTGAGTGGGAACCGGAGGCCAGTGAGATTTTTTGATTAACAGGGTGGATGAGGAGGGAACAGCGCCTTACCGTGTCAGGGCGTATGAAGCTCTCCGTGCTCCCAGAGTCGTTTAGGCAGGACGTCTCATGCCCGTTGATGAATGCGGTCGTCGTAGTAGTTGAGAATTTTCGAGGCCGAGACTGATCCAGAGTCACCGAGGCTAATCGCAGCAGTTGAGAGTTGTCTTTGGGCAGTGTGTGGTCAGCCGAGCTGGGGTCCTGGGGGTTCATCCAAGATGGCGGCTCCTATTGGTCGCACATGGCTGAGGGTGCACAAAATGGCGGCACCCATCCCTCCAACGTGGCGTCCGTGGAACAAGATGGCGGCACCCGGGGTCCGCACGTGGCCCTGAAATATGAAGATGGCAGCGACCGCTGGCCGCACGGGACCCGTGGAGAAGTTTGTGGTTGTGGTCCGCATTCGCCGCCGGAGACCGCGGCAACCGCACGGGCCTGACATACCACGAAATGGACCCTTTTTGCTGCATCCCTTGCAGGTGGATGCGCGGGCCGGGGTGCTTGGCCTGCCCGTAAAAGTAGCAGCGAGGCCCCCCGGGGTTGCCAGGCCGCCTTGCAGTGCAGGCCTGTGGGGGAATGGGGTAAGTCTCGGGGTCGGCCGCGGAGGGTTTCCACGCTGCCCAGGGGGCTGCCATGTGGTCGGGAACGTAAACGCGGGCGTTCCTGGAGGCCATGTCCAGGGAGCCTGCAAAGACCCGTGTCTCCCTGAGACCCAGAGTGTCCTTTTCTGACAGACGCTGGCGGATTTTTGAAGGTAGCATACCTGCCATGAAAGCGTCCCGGACTAAGAGTTCCGTGTGTTCGCTCGCCGAAACCTGCGGGCAGCTGCAGCTTCTTCCCAACACCAGGAGTGCACGGTGGAATTCCTCCAGTGATTCCCCAGGGGTTTGTCGCCTTGATGCAAGCAGGTGCCGGGCGTAGACCTGGTTTACCGGGCGAATATAGTGTCCTTTTAGCAGCACTATTGCTGCATCGAAGTCTTCCGCTTGCTCGATGAGGGTGTAAATCTCCGGGCTCACCTTTGAGTGCAGGACTTGCAGTTCCTGCTCTCCCGTGTGATGCGTTTTCGGCCGTCCCAAGATACCCTTTAAAGCACGCCAGTCAGTGCTTAAAGATTGCCGCTGAGTTCGCCGCGTGGGGGCTAAGTTGCAGACACTCCGGCTTGATTCGGAACTCCATCCTTTCTTCTTAAAAATCTAGCTTATTAAATTGATGCACGATCAATGACCACTAAAACGAGGTTGTAGTCCAACTGAAGGCTTTAATTAGCTAGATGTTTCCCCAGCAGCTCAGGTACAGAATGAAGGCTGCTGGGGCAGCACGTGGTTCTTATACCCCGCATAGCAGGGCAGAGCTATCATACATTCTAACCAATAGAAAGCATATAGTTTCCACCAATGGTGCTTTAGCCTATCAGGTACCGTAATACCTTTAATACCGCAAACACCTTGGGTGGAATTCTCCCCCCCCCCACGCCGGGTGGGAGAATCGCCGGGGCGCCGCGCGTGTCCCGCCACACCGCCCGACACCCGCACGCGATTCTCCCACCCCCCCAAACCGGCGGGGCGAGAATCACGGCTGGCCGCTTGGAGAATCGCCACCTGCCCCGGCCCGGATGGGCCGAGCGGCCTGCCCAACACGACGGGTTCCCGCCGGCGCCATCCACACCTGGTCATGCCGGCGGGAACAGCGTGGGAACGCTAGGGGGCGGCCTGTGTGGGAGAAGGGGGGTTCCTGCACGGGGGGGGGCCTCAAATGGGGTCTGGCCCGCGATCGTGCCCACCGATCGGCGGGTCGGCCTCTCTGAAGGAGGACCTCCTTCCCTCCGCTGCCCCGCAAGATCCATCCGACATCTTCTTGCGGGGTGGCCTCGGGGAGGATGGCAACCGCGCATTCGCGGGAAGAGTCATTTACGCGGCGCCGGCTTTTACGCGGGGCCAAGGCCCGACGCGCGTAAATGACGCGACGCCGCTCCTAGCCCCCCGGGGCGGGAGAAAAGGGGGCTGGGAGCGGGCTCCGACGCCGGGGTGAAACACGCCGGTTTTCATTCCGGCGTCGGCACTTAGACTCCCGATGGGAGAATTGCTTATTTTCCTTTGGCTTGATTTAACTTTACTTCCCCATTGCAAATGCTCCTTACTAAAATCCAACGGGTACTTCTTTTTAAATGATCTATTTTTCGAGTTAAAGCTATTTAAACACAATTCCAATTAGCAGCTTCTCACCAACCAATGAATTTACCATTTTCCTGTCATGTCATCCTGGATTTTTTTCAAACTCAGCCCATGTCCTGGTAATAATAATCGCTTATTGTCACAAGCAGGCTTCAATGAAGTTACTGTGAAAAGCCCCTAGTCGCCACATTCCGGCGTCTTTTCGGGGAGGCCGGTACGGGAATTGAACCGCGCTGCTGGCCTTGTTCTGCATTACAAGCCAGCTGTTTAGCCCACTGTGCTAAACCAGCCAGGTGTCTGTCACAGGTCTGTCTGACTTTGCTCCTAGAAAGTGAGTGAAGGCCCCGAGCCTCACTCTGTATTTATCAGCTGCCTGAGTACAGGTGTCCCTCACAGGTCTGTCTGTTTGCACTCCTAGAAAGTGAGTGAAGGCCCCGAGCCTTGCTCTGTATTTATCAGCTGCCTCGGTAGAGGTGTCCCTCACAAGGTCTGTCTGTCTACGCTCCTTGAAAGTGAGTGAAGGCACCAAGGCTCACTCTGTATTCATAAGCTGCCTGCTAGAGGTGTCTCTCACAAGGTCTGTCTGTCTGCACTCCTAGAAAGTGAGTGAAGGCCCAAAGCCTCGCTCTATTTATTAGCTGCCTGAGTAGAGGTGTCCGTCACAGGTCTGTCTGTCTGCACTCCGAGAAAGTCAGTAAATGCCACGAGCCTCGCTCTGTATTTATCAGCTGCCTGAGTAGAGGTGTCCCTCACAAGGTCTGTCTGTCTGCACTCCTAGAAAGTGAGTGATGGCCCTGAGCCTCTCTCTGTATTTATCAGCTGCCTGCTAGAGGTGTCCCTCACAAGTCTGGCTCTCTGCACTCCTAGAAAGTGAGTGAAGGCCCCGAGCATCACTCTGTATTTATCAGCGGCCTGAGTAGAGGAGTGCCTCACAAGGTCTGTCTGTCTGCACTCCTAGAAAGTGAGTAAAGGCCCCGAGCCTGTCTCTGTATTTATCAGCTACTCTGCTCAGGTGTCCCTCACAGGTCTGGTCGCCCTGCCTAAAAGGTCAGTGAAGGGCTCGCTCTATATTTATTAGCTGTCCCAGCAAAGGTGTCCTTCGCATGTCTGGCTGTCTCCGATCCTGGAAGGTGAGTGAAGGTCCCAAGCCTCGCTCAGTATTTATCAGCTGCCCATTAGCGATGTCCCTCATAGGTCTGACCATCTCCACTCCCAGAAAGTTAGGGAGGTCAGTTTCCTTCTGATTAAATGGACTGGTTTTAAGCTCTTGTTACAAATCTAGAAGAAGGTATAATTTAGCGCACAATAATATACAATTTCCATTTCTAAAGAAAGTCGAGGCCCTCTCTGTCAACAGTTCAACTCCATGTAAGATTGCTAACTTTGCCATATTCTAGGATGTTTAAACCCATGGGGTGAAATTCTCCATTGGGGGACTGTTTTTTCAGCGGAGCTGAATGGCATCTGATTTGCGCTGCTGCAAATTTATGCATGGCAAGGATTGTGAGGGATTCCCGAAGGAATCCTGCTATCAGGCCGCCATTCTGAGCGGGTAACGCGACAGTGAGATCCTGCAGCTAGTCACCCATCCACACAACGCAACTGAGTCCCCTCCCCTGGATTTTCAGAATCCCCCCCTCCCCAAGCAAGGGTTGACCTGCCCCCCTCCCCACATTGGGACCCTCTAAATAAGGAGACATCCCTCAGAGACCCCCTAAATAAGGAGACCCCCCCAATCAAGTGACACCCCCCCCCACAAACCCTCCAGAAAAGAGACCCCTGTCAAGGAGCCCCCCCAGAAAAGAAACTCCTGTCAGATGGCCCCCTGAAAAGAGCTGGTTCAGTAACATGACTCACATTTACCTGGAGCAAGCATAAACCTGGAGCAAGCCCCATCCTGCACAGCTATACCCCAACACAATTGCTCACAGTTGAAGACACACCCAGCTGAAACCATCCATTTGAATCATTTTTTGAGGTGGGCTCATCCACCACACTATTTCTTTCCATGCATCTGTACAGGCTGTCAGCTGTACAGAGCATTGTTAAACACAAATAAACATTGTGGCAATCTTAGAAAGTACACAGTAAAATTAAGATAAATGACTCCCTTCATTCTCTTTCTTCTGCGGCTAACTTAGGCTTGCCACCAGACTTCCATTGGTGGAATTTGACTTCTGGTCTTTTGGCCGAAGACCAATTGTCATTTGACTTAACCTGTGATGCACCGTCAATTACCACAAGACGAGAATGGTGGAACAATCGAGGCTTTATTGAACAAGATGTTGTGCCTCCTGTCGCTGGAACCAGAATGGCTGCAGCACAGAAGAACACACACATTTATACGCCACCTGCTGGGCGGAGCAGCAGGCAGGGACTTACCATCGTACCTCTAATATACGGGCAGTGCTGTAATACATATAATATACCACTAGTGGTGACTACCACAATCTGCCTGGTATCCACCAGGTGAAAAGATGCTTGTTGGGTCAAGTGAGGGTGTAAGAGGAATAATTCTCAGGGTAGCTGCTGGGGTTCATCTTGATACAGGTAAGGCTGAGTGGACGATCCATCCAATCCTCTTTATCCCAATCATTGCGATACCTGTTGAAAATTATTTATTTTTTGCACTCCACAGCACATCTCACATCAATGAATTTCCTATGTGATGGTCACATCAGCACATAATCTCCTATAGGACTCCCAACTTAAGTCGTTGGACTGCCACACATGCGTGGCGCAATGGCACAAAGGTGTGGCAGACAGACATGCGCGCTGAAAGCAAGTGGCATTCAAACTCCCAGACAACTTTTTTTGACAGCTGGAACCCATGCACTGCGCTGGAACTGTTGAATGAAAAATCCAGGGACAGCGCTAACTTGGTCAACTTGCCCCGATGTTAGGCAAGTACTTACATATTTTTATTCGCACTTTTATTTCTCGGCCTAGGATTATTGAGCAGAGGCAGGAGACATTGGGAGTCATTTTTTGGGTGGGTTAATGTTTTATGTTATTAGTGTTTAACATGTATAAATATATTTAAAATGCAAATAAAGTGAAAGGATGATTTTTTTTTTTAAACTTTGGTTTGTCATGAGACTGTTAATTCCATTAAAAAGGTACTTTACTGTATTATGTGGTGACTAGGAGCTTTTCACCGTAACTTCATTGCAGTGTAATAAAGATTACTTTTACTTTAAAGGAAAGCAGCATTGAATAATATGCAATCTAAACTCTCAGAATAGAAACTTGGAATATTAGGTGACTTTTGTTTGTGGCTTCTGGACAGTTAGGGACATGACATTGTCTAGTAAGTTATTTGAAGTGTTAATGGCTTTACCATTCAATGGAAGAAATCTGAAGGACAAAGGCTACCACACCTGTTGGTCACATGAAGATAAAGTTGTTCAGTGAGCTAATCATAACTAGTAGGTTGATGGGACATCAATCGTCTCTCCATTCTGTTTCATTCACAGCCCAAACCCCTTTTGTGGGGTTTCCAACGTAAACAGGAGGAACAGCACCTCATTTTCCGATTAAGCACAATTCAGCCTTCGGGATTTATCATTTAGTTCAATAACTTCAGATTGTGAACTCTCTCCTCTGCAATCATCTCATTTTTATTTTTATCAATATATTTTCATGTATTCCATCGATTCATTTTTCCCTACCATTGTCTCCCCTCCATCCACCCCACTCCATTATGACCATCTGTTTCATGTTCTGATTTGTCCTTTGACACACTGCTTACCTCTGTTCTGCCATGAAAACATTCCGATCTCTTAATGTGCCACTATCAGCAGTCATTATCCCCACCATTTATATTCCCTCTGTTTTTTTGCCCTCGACATCTCTCTCAATCTCCACATATCACTGGCCCGCTATCCAGCCCCACTGCTCCATGCCTCCTCCACCAGCCATCCCCACCCCCTACAACAGTATAAATCTGTTCTGGGCAACTCAGCAAAGAGAGATCTCTACTCCGATGACTTTCATGTGTTTCCAAGGAGTAAACGACCATGGCATCAAGAAAAAAGGCAAAAAGAGCAGTTCTCTACTGGGAGCCACCTCGTGTGTGTCCTTCCTTTACATTGTGCCACCAGAAATCCCAGCAGTATAAATCTCACCCTATTTCCAGTTCTCTCGTACTTTCACAAAGCATTATCAGGCTCAAAACTTTAACTCTGTTCTCTCTCCACAGATGCTATCAGACAGACTGAGATTGTCCAGCATTTTCTGTTTTTGGTTCAGATTCCAGCATCCGCAATAATTAGCTTTTTTCCCCTTATGTGGACACCATGATGACCAAAGCCAGCTGCAGAGGGAGTTGACACCACAGTGGAACTCAGCAAGGCAGTCTGGGACCAGTAATACAGAAGGTTCACATCCTTGCCCAAGCAGTCAACTCAGGCAGTGAAGAGGGGCTCATTTATTTTACCTGAATGATTACACTTCTTCTCTGCAGGAACGTGGCCACAATTTCACCTGATAAAGTTAAAATCTTCCAATCTCCATTTATGTTCAAAGAACCAAGAGAGAGAATCTTGCAGGCCTTTAACACTTTTCAACCTCCATCTTGGTGCACGTTACACCTCTAGAACTCATTTTTTCTTGCATGCATGTGTTTGGGGAGTGGGTGTTTGTTGTATTTACCTTTTGAGTGTAGTGGAAATACACACTTTTGATTTGGACCTACGAGCCAAGCCAAATGTTCCACCTTCCTTATATAGAACATAGAGCATACAGTGCAGAAGGAAGCCATTCGGCCCATCGAGTCTGCACCGACCCACTAAAGCCCTCACTTCCACCCAATGCCCGTAACCCAATAACAAACAAACAAACAAAGAACAAAGAAATGTACAGCACAGGAACAGGCCCTTCGGCCCTCCAAGCCCGTGCCGACCACCCTGCCCGACTAAACTACAATCTTCTACACTTCCTGGGTCCGTATCCCTCTATTCCCATCCTATTCATGCATTTGTCAAGATGCCCCTTAAATGTCACTATCGTCCCTGCTTCCACCATCTCCTCCGGCAGCAAGTTCCAGGCACCCACTACCCTCTGTGTAAAAAGCTTGCCTCGTACATCTACTCTAAACCTTGCCCCTCTCACCTTAAACCTATGCCCTCGAGTAATTGACCCTCTACCCTGGGGAAAAGCCTCTGACTATCCACTCTGTCTATGCCCCTCATAATTTTGTAGACCTCTATCAAGTCGCCCCTCAACCTCCGTTGTTCCAGTGAGAACAAACCGAGTTTATTCAACCGCTCCTCATAGCTAATGCCCTCCATACCAGGCAACATTCTGGTAAATCTCTTCTGCACCCTCTCTAAAGCCTCCACATCCTTCTGGTAGTGTGGCGACCAGAATTGAACACTATACTCCAAGTGTGGCCTAACTAAGGTTCTATACAGCTGCAACATGACTTGCCAATTCTTATACTCAATGCCCCGGCCAATGAAGCCAAGCATGCCGTATGCCTTCTTGACTACCTTCTCCACCTGTGTTGCCCCTTTCAGTGACCTGTGGACCTGTACATCTAGATCTCTCTGACTTTCAATACTCTTGAGGGTTCTACCATTCACTGTATATTCCCTACCTGCATTAGACCTTCCAAAATGCAGTACCTCACATTTGTCCGGATTAAACTCCATCTGCCATCTCTCCGCCGAAGTCTCCAAACAATCTAAATCCTGCTGTATCCTCTGACAGTCCTCATCGCTATCCGCAATTCCACCAACCTTAGTGTCGTCTGCAAACTTACTAATCAGACCAGTTACATTTTCCTCCAAATCATTTATATATACTACAAACAGCAAAGGTCCCAGCACTGATCCCTGCGGAACACCACTGGTCACAGCCCTCCAATTAGAAAAGCATCCTTCCATTGCTACTCTCTGCCTTCTATGACCTAGCCAGTTCTGTATCCACCTTGCCAGCTCACCCCTGATCCCGTGTGACTTCATCTTTTGTACTAGTCTACCATGAGGGACCTTGTCAAAGGCCTTACTGAAGTCCAGATAGACAACATCCACTGCCCTACCTGCATCAATCATCTTTGTGACCTCCTCGAAAAACTCTATCAAGTTAGTGAGACACGACCTCCCCTTCACAAAACCATGCTGCCTCTCACTAATACGTCCATTTGCTTCCAAATGGGAGTAGATCCTGTCTCGATGAATTCTCTCCAGTAATTTCCCTATCACTGAAGTAAGACTCACCGGCCTGTAGTTCCCTGGATTATTCTTGCTACCCTTCTTAAACAGAGGAACAACATTGGCTATTCTCCAGTCCTCCGGGACATCACCTGAAACAGTGAGGATCCAAAGATTTCTGTCAAGGCCTCAGCAATTTCCTCTCCAGCCTCCTTCAGTATTCTGGGGTAGATCCCATCAGGCCCTGGGGACTTATCTACCTTAATATTTTTTAAGACGCCCAACTCCTCGTCTTTTTGGATTTCAATGTGACCCAGGCTATCTACACACCCTTCTCCAGACTCAACATCTACCAATTCCTTCTCTTTGGTGAATACTGATGCAAAGTATACATTTAGTACCTCGCCCATTTCCTCTGGCTCCACACATAGATTCCCTTGCCTATCCTTCAGTGGGCCAACCCTTTCCCTGGCTACCCTCTTGCTTTTATGTACGTGTAAAAAGCCTTGGGATTTTCCTTAACCCTATTTGCCAATGACTTTTCGTGACCCCTTCTAGCCCTCCTGAGTCCTTGCTTAAGTTCCTTCCTACTTTCCTTATATTCCACACAGGCTTCGTCTGTTCCCAGCCTTTTAGCCCTGACAAATGCCTCCTTTTTCTTTTTGACGAGGCCTACAATATCTCTCGTTATCCAAAGTTCCCGAAAATTGCCGTATTTATCCTTCTTCCTCACAGGAACATGCCGGTCCTGAATTCGTTTCAACTGACACTTGAAAGCCTCCCACATGTCAGATGTTGATTTGCCCTCAAACATCCGCCCCCAATCTAGGTTCTTCAGTTCCCGCCTAATATTGTTATAATTAGCCTTCCCCCAATTTAGCACATTCACCCTAGGACCACTCTTATCCTTGTCCACCAGCACTTTAAAACTTACTGAATTGTGGTCACTGTTCCCGAAATGCTCCCCTACTGAAACTTCTACCACCTGGCCGGGCTCATTCCCCAATACCAGGTCCAGTACCGCCCCTTCCCTAGTTGGACTGTCTACATATTGTTTTAAGAAGCCCTCCTGGATGCTCCTTACAAACTCTGCCCTGTCTAAGCCCCTGGCACTAAGTGAGTCCCAGTCAATATTGGGGAAGTTGAAGTCTCCCATCACCACAACCCTGTTGTTTTTACTCTTTTCCAAAATCTGTCTACCTATCTGCTCCTCTATCTCCCGCTGGCTGTTGGGAGGCCTGTAGTAAACCCCCAACATTGTGACTGCCCCCTTCTTATTCCTGATCTCTACCCATATGGCCTCACTGCACTCTGAGGTGTCCTCCCGTAGTACAGCTGTGATATCCTCCCTAACCAGTAGTGCAACTCCGCCACCCTTTTTACATCCCCCTCGATCCTGCCTGAAACATCTAAATCCTGGAATGTTTAGCTGCCAATCCTGTCTTTCCCTCAACCAGGTCTAATCCAAGCTCTAAGTTCATCTGCCTTACCCGTAATACTTCTTGCATTAAAAACATATGCACTTCAGGCCACCAGACCCGCTGTGTTCAGCTACTTCTCCCTGTCTGCTCTGCCTCAGAGCCACACTGTTCCTATTCCATAGTTCTCCCTCAATGCTCTCACCTTCTGACCTATTGCTCCCGCGCCCACCCCCCTGCCATACTAGTTTAAACCCTCCCGTGTGACACTAGCAAACCTCGCGGCCAGGATATTTATGCCTCTCCAGTTTAGATGCAACCCATCCTTCTTATATAGGTCACACCTGCCCCGGAAGAGCTCCCAGTGGTCCAGATAACAGAAACCCTCCCTCCTACACCAGCTGTTTAGCCACGTGTTTAGCTGCTCTATCTTCCTATTTCTAGCCTCACTGGCACGTGCACAGGGAGTAACCCCTCCTAACCTTTTTTTTTGGTCACTAAGGGCAATTTATCATGACCAATCCACCTAACCTGCACGTCTTTGGACTGTGGGAGGAAACTGGAGGACCTCACGGGGAGAACGTGCAGATTCCACACAGTGACCCAGCAGGGAATCGAACCTGGGACCCTGGCGCTGTGAAGGCACAGTGCTATCCACTTGTGCTACCATGCTGCCCTAAAGAAGCTTGTTTGTGCATGTTGATTAACATCACAGCACCAAAAAGGGTTAAACACTCTCTCTCAAAAATGTATCTTGTTGCAGTCAGACAAGAGATGTAAAAATAAAGGGGGTCATGTGATTTGAGCATAGGAGCACTTATATCTTCACAAACTTTGGCTTTGCTCATTTTTTAATCCTTTATTTTATCCTAATGCACATTCCATAAATATTGTTTATTGGGATATATGTCTTGCATTACGTCCTTGGATAATCCTGGTCGGAGTTTGTTGATGAAAAGCCGAGTTAAATCAGCGAGAATCCTCATTTGATTGAGGGGTGGTTCGGGTGGCTGAGGTGCGGCCCAGTCTGCAGTGGCGGTTTTGCTGGTGAGCGGGCCTGTGCCTTGGCGACACGGTTGGCATTGGGATGAAGGCTGCCATTACGAATGATGTTTTGGATTACGATCTTGGCTCCGTGTTGCAAATTCTTGGTGCTCACTTTGATGAACTGTGAAGTATCCTTCACAGGAGAATGGTGGAAGCACAGGAGAAAAGTCTGATTTTGATAGAGCACTCTGGATACTTTTGGTGGAGTTGGCTCACCAGGGGAAGGCAGCAGTAGCCAGGTTCATGGCACCGTGGCTGGCTCTGCTGCGCAGGAGGACAGGGAAAAGTGTGGTAGAGTTATAGTGATAGGGGATTTGATTGTAAGGGGAGTAGACAGACGTTTCTGCGGACGCAGACTAGACTCCAGGAAGATGTGTTGCCTCCCGGGTGCAAGGGTCCTGGATGTCCCTGAGCGGCTGCAGGGCATTCTAAAAGGGGAGGGTGAACAGCCAGCTGTCGTGGTGCATACAGGCACCAACGATATAGGTAAAAACGGGATGAGATCCTACATGCTGAATTTAGGGAGTTAAGAGCTATACGCAATTCAGATTTCTGGGACATTGGAACCGGTTCTGGGAGAGGTGGGACCATTGCAAATTGGATGGTCTACACCTGGGCAGGACAGGAACCAATGTCCTAGGGGGTTGTTTGCTAGCACTGTTGGGGTGGGTTTAAACTAATGTGGCAGGGAGATTGGAACCAATGCAGGAAGTCAGAGGGTAGTAAAGAGGGGATAGAAACAAAAGCCAGGAAGGAGGAAATGGAAGGCAGAGAAACAGATTGAACTGCATTTATTTCAATGCAAGAGGCCGAATGGGCAAGGCAGATGAACTCAGGGCATGGATAGGTACATGGGACTGAGATATTATAGCTATTACTGAAACATGGCTAAGGAAGGGTCAGGACTGGCAGCTCAATGTTCCAGGGTGCAGATGCTATCAAAAAGATAGAACAGGAGGTAAGAGAGAAGGGGGAGTTGCGTTTTTGATTAGGAACAACATCATGGCAGTACAGAGAGAGGATATATCCAAGAGTTTGCCCACTACGTTTATATGGGTTGAACTGGAAAATAAGAAGGGTGAAATCCCTTTGATAGGACTGAACTATAGGCCCCCAAATAGTCAGCGGGAAATTGAGAAGCAAATTTGTAAGGAGATTACAGATAGCTGCCGGGAAAACAGGGTGGGGTTGTAATAATAGGGGCCTTTGGCTATCCCAACATGAACTGGGACAGCCATAGCACTAAGGGTTTGGATGGAGAGAATTTGTCAAGTGTATTCAGGAATAATTCCTCATTCAATATGTGGATGGCCCGGCTAGAGAGGGGGCAAAACCTCACCTCCAATTGGAGAATAAGGAAGGGCCGGTGACGTAAGTGTGAATGAAGGATCACTTTGGAACCAGTGACCATAATTCCATTAGTTTTAAGATAGCTATGGAGAATGAGAGTTCTGGCCCAAAAGTTTAAATTCTAAATTGTGGCAAGGCCAATTTCGAAGGGATTAGGGGGAGCCTGTTTACAGGCAAGGGGACAGCTGGTAAATGGAACTCTTTCAAAGTGTGTTAACTAGGGTTCAGGGTAAGCACATTCCTCTTAGAGTGAAGGGTAAGGCTGGTAGAAGTAGGGAACTCTGGATGACTTGGGATATTGAGACCCTGGTCAAAAGGAAGAAGGAGGCATATGACATGAATAGGCAGCTGGGATCAAGTGGATCTCATGAAGAGAATAGGGCTTGTCGGAGTAGAGTTAAGAGAGAAATCAGGAGGGCAAAAAGGGTACATGAGATTGTCTTGGAAAATCCAAATCGCTTTCACAGATACATAAAGGGCAAAATAGTGACTGGGGAGAGGATAGGGCCTCTTAAGCATAAACATCTAAATGCGGATCCACAAGAGATGGGAGAGGTCCTAAATGAATATTTCTCGTCAGTGTTTACTGTTGAGAAAGGCACGAATGTTAAGGAAATAAGAAATAAGAAATAAGAAAATAAAAAGTGATATCTTGATGAGTGTACAAATTACAGAGAAGGAGGGGCTGGAGGTATTAAAGCAGATCAAGATAGATGAATCCCCAGGACCTGATGAAATATATCCCAGGACGTTGTGGGAGGCTAGGGAGGAAATTGCCGGCCCCCTAGCTGAGAAATTTGAATCATCGACAGCCACAGGAGAGGTGCCTAACAATTGGAGGGTAGCAAATGTTGTGCCCTTGTTTAAGAAGGGCTGTAGGGATAAGCCTAAGAACTACAAACAGGTGAGCCTTACTTCTGTAGTGGGTAAGCTGTTCGAAGGTATTCTGTGGGACAGGATCCACAGGCATTTAGACAGGCAAGGGCTAATTAAGGAAAATCAGCATGGCTTTGTAAGGGGAAAGTCATGAATTTGATTGAGTTTTTTGAAGGGGTAACTAATAAGGTAGATGAGAGCAGTGCAGTCGATGTTGTCCACATGAACTTTAGCAAGGCCTTTAACAAGGTACCACATGGTAGGTTGTTGCAAAAGGTTAAATCTCACGGATTCCAAGGCGAGGTAGCCAATTGGATACAAAATTGGCTTGCCGCCCAAAGCCAAAGGGTAGTTGTGGAGGGTTGTTTTTTAAACTGGAGGCCTGTGACCAGTGGTGTGCCTCAGGGATCGGTCCTGAGTCCACTGTTATTTGTTATATATATCTATAAGAATGATTTAGATGAGAATGGAGGAGGCATGATTCGTAAGTTTGCAGATGACCCCAAGATTGATGGCATAGTGGATAGTCAAGAAAGTTATATAAGATTGCAATAGGATCTTGACCAATTGGACCAATGGGCCAATGAATGGCAGATGGAGTTTAATTTGGATAAATGTGAGGTTATGCATTTTGGTAGATCAAATTAGGGCAGGACCTACTCAGTTAATGGGAGGGAGTTGGGGAGAGTGACAGAACAGAGAGATCTAGGAGTATAGGTTCATATCTCGTTGAAGGTGGAGTCACACGTGGACAGGGTGGTGAAGAAAGCATTCAGCATGCGAGGTTTTATTGGTCAGAATACTGAATACAGGAGTTGTACAAGACATTGGTAAGACCACACATGGAATACTGTGTTCAGTTCTGGTCACCCTATTATGGGAAGGATATTGTTAAACTAGAAGGAGTGCTATGATGTGGAGATGCCGGCGTTGGACTGGGGTGAGAACAGTAAGAAGTCTTACAACACCAGGTTAAAGTCCAACAGGTTTGTTTCGATGTCACTAGCTTTCGGAGCGCTGCTCCTTCCTCAGGTGAATAGAAAGAGTGCAGAAGAGATTTACGAGGATGCTACCAGGACTTGATGGTCTGAGTTATAAGGAGAGGCTGGATAGACTGGGACTTTTTTCCCTGGAGCGTAGGAGGCTTAGGGGTGGTCTTAGCGAGGTCTATAAAATAATGAGGAGCATCGATAAGGTAGATAGTCCAAAGGTAGAGGAGTCTAGAACTAGAGGGCACAGGTTTAAGGTGAGAGGGGAGAGATACAAAAGAGACCAGAGGGGAAATTTCTTCACACAGAGGGTGGTGAGCATCTGGAACGGGCTGCTGGAGGCAGTGGTAGAGGCGGTTATGAATTTGTCTTGTTAAAAGCAGATAGACAGTTACACGTGCAGGGTGGATATCGAGGGATATGGGCCAATTGCAGGCAAGTGGGACTAGCTTAATGATAGAAACTGGGCTCAAGGACAAGCTGGGCCGAAGGGCCTGTTTCCATGCTGGAATCATCTATGACTCCCTGGTGGGTGCTCGACTGTACAGATCCTATATCCTGGAGAGGACCGGTGTTCCTTCTGATATGTTTGTGTGGTTGTCGTGGCATTTACGGAACAAGAGGCCCAAAAGGTCTGAGGATTGAACCTTTTCAAATTAGTCCTCATTCTACTTGAATGAAATTAACAGAATGAAGGTAATTGATGTCCTCTGGAATCAATTACTGAACTCTCTAGCAGTCTGAATACCTATAACACAAAACAATAAAACACATACTAGGGCTTAGTCGGTGTGAGTTTTATCAAGTCAAGGGAGAGCATAATGGGCGGATAACTTGAGATGATCAGCACGGTAGCACAAGTGTATAGCACTGTGGCTTCACAGTGCCAGGGTCCCAGGTTCGATACCCCACTGGGTCACTGTCTGTGCAGAGTCTGCACGTTCTCCCCGTGTCTGCGAGGGTTTCCTCCGGGTGCTCCGGTTTCCTCCCACAGTAAAGACGTGCAGGTTAGGTGGATTGGCCATGATAAATTGCCCTTAGTGACCAAAAAGGTCAGGAGGGGTTATTGGGTTGCGGGGATAGAGTGGAAGTGAGGGCTTAAATGGGTCGGTGCAGACTCGATGGGCCAAATGGCCTCCTTCTGCACTGTATGATCTATGTTCTAAAAAATCCCCTAATCCAATTGTATGGACATAAGGGTGAGTGAAAAACTTGCCTGCTCAACCCAACCGGAATTTGGACACAAATTTAAAAGGGAAAGAAACCCAATGGATCCAATTAGTTTTATGATCCTCAAGATCATAACGGATCATCCAATGGACTAATCTACTTGATTCCAGAGGAATATTTTAAGATCCTGTTTAACATCAAAAGTCTTTCATCTCAATTTTCTCAGCTACACTTCAACTAGAATACGAAGGTTAAACGTCAAACAGAACTACTATAACATTTAGGCCTGGTGCTATCTTATCATTGTCCATTACCCTATCATTGTCCTCATTTCAATAGCAACTGTTATTGTTTAGGGCTGATTTTAATGAGCTAACCACTGTAATAGCATATGATCCGGCTTAAAGTTCAATTCATCCTTCATGAGATTGTGGTGTGTGGCTGGTGTGAGGCATTAGAGGTCATGGCTGATGGTTGTATCTAATAGTAAGGATTTTCATTAGAAGCCCGAGACCACAGAAATTTACAACGTATGGAGGAAGCTTTCCCAGCTAACCAGTTAATTGCTCTTTGTGTACTAATACATCACCACAGTTCATTCTTTGTGTTGTGTGGATTATATCCAGGGGTCAAAGGCCTGCGCTCTTGTGGTGTTATTTGAAAACCAAGTGACAAAGGCTTTACGTTATCCTAGCAAGACGCATCCCTAATACATCCTTCCAACATGCCAAAATATATCTTCATTCTCTTTTTCTTGGCTGCATTGAATCTAAATTCCATAGGTGAAAATAAAGTTGTCAGAAACATGTTGTGATGGGCTTTCTCAATAAAGAAAGAGGGAACTCCTATTCAACCCAGACCTGGATTGAATTTTAACATTCATAGGTGAAAATGTTTGAAGATATTTCACAAGCAAGCTCTAAACTCTGAAAGAGCAAAACAATCTGCAGGATTGGATTCTCAATGAATCAAAGGCAAAGGCAAAATTGTTTCAAAAAATACTGGGCTGGATTCTCCATTTGGTAGGCTATTCTCTCCCACCGGAGCTGAATTGCAGTAGTTTTATGATCCCTTGCGGTTGTAAAGCGGGATGCAATTCAGTGTTCCATGTCTTGCGAATTTATGCATGGTGTGGAATACGAGGGATTCTCAGGGAATCCCGCAATCATGCCGCCATCCTGAGTGAGTGGCCTGATTGTGAGGTCCCACAGCTGACAACGACCCCCACACTGCAAAACGGCCCTGACCCCACTCCCCGTTCCCCCCCCCCCCCCCCCCCACTGCTGAGCAGTCCCCCATCCCTGGATTGCCTGAGTGTCGCCCCCTGTACACCCCCAATACAGTGACCCAACCCTCCCCCCCAAGGGGCCACTCTAATAGGGGGAACTCCCTAATACTTACTTTGCAGCTCCAATTGTCTATTCCTCAAAGGACAGCAGCTGTGCCTGCGCCTGATTCCAACAGATCCATTATCTGCAAGCCATTCATAGCTTTCAACTAGTGATCTGTGATTGAAACCCCAATGTGTATAAACATTGACACCAAAGAAAGGTAAGTACAGTGAAATCACACGCTTGAGTGATTGTAATCCACTTAGTGCTTGGAATACACTTACATCTCTTTGATGTGGCTCATGATAACAAACATCAGCGTTTCACCACTTACGCCACTGAAGCATGAATAGATCAAAGCTGCAGATGGTTTTTATGAGCTGTTAATTACAGGCCAATACCCCTGCCGCGCATCGCGGACCTCGTTCACGCCGCCAATGGGAAGTCGGAGCATCGCGTTCGGATCACAATTTTCCCCTGGCGCCCAATTCTCCACATCAGGAAACACATTCCAGGTGTCCTGGGAATGAGAATCCCACCCATGTTTTGGGCTGTATGGAATAAATAACCAAAAACTATAAAACCATACTGAATCTCTGCGCATCTTTATGGGCTCAGTCCTACAAAATATCTCCCTTTCCTCACCAAAGCCTAAACAAAACATACTTATTTGGCGCCCGGGTGAAGCCTCGCCAGTGTGGCCGGTGACTCCCGGGAGCTATGAAAATGCAGCCTTAAACAGGCCGCGCACATTTAGATGAGCCTAATGGATCATTTAACTATGATTATCTGGATCACGTCCAGCAAGGACATGATCCAGATCCCACCGGACGCAGCGGGTCGGGTGTCTCGCATACAGTTCGGTACCTGGCATGAAGCCCGTTTTGGGCCTATCCCGCGATGCTCCCAGGATACAGCGCCAGGTGCACCGGGTGGAAAAATCACACCTAATGTTTCCACCGTTCAGCATTATGTATAATAAATCAATTTGTATCAGTCAAGTGATTACTTTTTTTCCACATAAATGAGATGCACCATAAAATATACTTTGAAGTGACACCTTTAATTTAGGCTAAAATAAGGCTACAAATTTCTCATGATTATAAGCCACACCCTGTGAATGAGTGCATAGCTTGTATACCAGATTTTGCAGAATCCACTTTCCAATCATTTTGTCATAGCACTAATATCACAAATTAACTACTGACTAATTTCTAACAATGAAATCACAAATAAAATCATAAATCAGAAAAAAACTCGTGCTTAAGCAAGCAATGTTACAATATAAAAATTGATCTATTCGCAATGCTTCTCATTCAAATATTTTATCAATTGTCTTGCCCCTGAAGGTAATTAAAGTTGTGCAAAATTACTTATTACAGAATTCTAACAAGCACTGTAGTGAGGTTATTTTAATTTGAAATATACCATTGCTTCACCCCAGCTGCTGCTACAACCTTCATCCATGCCGGAGTTACTTCTAGACTTGACTATTCCAATGCCCACCTAGTTGGTCTTCCACATCATGATCTCTCTATAAACTTGGAAGTCATCCAAAACTCTGCTGCTTGTGTTCTGCTCACCACCCGTCAAACCTGTGCTTGCTGACTTTTAAAATGATCATCTTTGTTTACTGATTCCTCCATGGCCTCACCCTTCCAGTCCTACAACCCTCAAGAGAACTGCGCTCCTCCAGTTCTGGCCTTTAGGGAGAAAGGATTTGAGAATCCTTGATTTTAATTCCTTCAATATTGGTGCCCATGCCTTCAACTACCAAGACAAGAGAGACCTTAGAATTCCTTCCCTACCTCTCCACATCTCTTTCTCTCTAATCCTTCAAGACATTCCTTCAAACTTGCCGCTTAGGCCAATCTTTTGGTCCTCTGCCCTGGTATTTCCTCATATGGCTTGGTGCCTAATTTTGCTTCATAACAATCCTACAAAGCACCTTGAGATGTTGTACTATGCTAATGATGCTACAGAAATACGAGTTGTTGTTGTTCAGTGCCGAGAGTCTGTACATTTACACTTAAGGGAAAGCATGCGTGGCACGGTGGCTAGCACTGCTGCCTCACAGCTCCTGAGACCGAGATTCAATTCCGGCTTCAGGTGACTGTGTGGATTTGCACTTCCTCCCCGTGTCTGCGTGGGTTTCCTCCGGGTGCTTCAGTTTCCTCCCGCAGTCCAAAAATGTGCAGGTTAGGTGGATTAGCCATGCTAAGTTGTCTCTTTAGTGTCCAAAAGGTTAGGTGGGATTACTGGATTACGGGGATCGGGTACAGTCGTGGGCTTAAGTAGGGTGCTCTTTTCAAGGGACGGTGCAGACTCGATGGGTTGAATGGCCTCCTTCTGCACTGTAAATTCTATGATTCTAATAACAATTTGGCAATGTTGAGTCAGACGAGTGTTTAAAAACCTGAATAATGGAGGGGAGGTAATTGGGGTCGGACATCACATGACTAGGGTTTATGCACAGCATTAATAAATGGTAATGTTGCAATGGAATTTACGCTTGGATCAGTTAGGCATTCAGTTGTACCTCATTGTTTGGCAACAGGCCTGTATCCATTTGCAATACTACAATAGTATACCCGAGACCCTCTAATTGGGATGAGGATCTGATGAGGTCTGCCGGGCACTCTGTGTTTAACTTACCCTCAAGTGTTTCAAAAGAATTACAAGTGCATTTGCTAAAACATTACAGAGACCGGTCACAATCTGTTTTCTTACCCTTTGACCTGGGTCCAATCAATCTTGCTGGCACCCATTAAAGTGAGCTCATGCTGTCATTTTTACTGTTGAATTTAAGTGCTATCTGTAGCGCAGGCAGTTCTGTTAGGAAGTCATGCTGGTAATGATCTCTCTATCGATCTTTAATGATTTCCTACATTAGTACAAGCAGCATTATCCTCAACACCATGCTCGTGGAGAGATTATGTGAATTATTTAACATGATAAACTGTGATCAAATAAATCTCTTTGCTGATGGAGGCAGGTCTCCTGTTGATACAATTAGTGAGACAAAAGTTTAACAAGAAACGATATGTGATCTCTAAAAGCTGTACAGACAGTGATGAACTTCCCTTCTGGTGATTTACAGACATTTAAGAAAGGCTATTCACAATTCTCACTAACTCATTCTCATTGAACGTTCTGTTTACTGACAGATCTTTTCAGCTTTCAAAGCATATTCATCTCTCCTTTGGTCACAACTTGTCTAGAAAACATTGCCGTTTTATCAATTTCTAATGACTATTTGACAAGTGGTAAACAGCCACGCTGAACTCAACAAGTTTGTTTATTCATAACAATCTTCATGTCTTTTCACATGAAAAACCTTACAATTATAATCCTTATGTTATAATGCAGTCCTTTTAAAGGTATGATTTTGTTTAAATTAGTTTTTCATGTTGCAAGAATTTTAATTTTCTTGTCCTAAAACTTTTCTCATATTCCATGGAGAAGACTTTTCCAGTTTATTTCTTTCAGCTGAAATTGAAGGAAAACTTCTATGTTGATATGAGGTGCAGGAAGGGGAGAGCGGTAGATAGTCAGTGGCTAATGGCAGCTCAGTAAGATTTAAGATCAAGTGCAGCACAATTTTGTTCAAATATCTGTCAATTTTCAAAATCACTGAGCGCCTGTGCAAGTTTTTTTTTTAATAAGGTGGCACATGGATGTCTGGTTGCACAGTACAAGGATGTGACCAGCACCAGTTCAAATCCCCCAAATCTGCTCAATGGAGGGTGGTGGGTCAAAGGGACAACAACTTTGCAAGTGTGTAAAATAAGAAAGGGTTGATATTGCCAGATCAGTAGCACATGTCTTCTAATTCTTGCCCCAAAGGGGATACACACAGAGGTCTAAATGCAAACCAGCCACCTTCCTCTTCAAGTGACAAATGCACAATCAAGTCAATAAAATCAGGGAGAAACTTAAAACTTTCTTTCCATTGAAGGGCAAATGTCATCAGTAAAAGACTAAAAGATCTTTTATTCCGTCAGAAAGGCAAGGTGTGGAATTTTCCACAATTACTGTCTAATTCCTTTCATCTTCATGATTAAATAAAGCACATATTATCAATTCTGTCCCCTCCTCCAGCACAGATACATGATATTCAGTCTACATATAAGAGGACACTTAGCCAGGAACAGAGTGAAACTTATTGCATGCAGTGGTGGAGTGTGGTTGGTAACCTGGAGCATCTCAAAGCCATCGGACAAACCCCCAATCACAAGAGCTAAATACTTTACCCACTAGGGACTAAATTATGCTTCCACAATTACATATCATTTCATTGAGCACCACCAACTACAAGGTTGCACCACTGAATTAATACATAGCTTAATATTTAAAGCAGATTCATGTTTGCATAAATAAAGGTATTTTTCTCAACAATCAACATGACACAACAAGAATAAAGGCTGCAGGAATCTTCTGATTTTCTTGTGGAAATCACTTTTTTATTGTTTTATATTTTATTCCCCTTACCATTTCCGCTCGAATACTTTCTCCTTCCTAGCGCCATAGATTCCCTCACATGGAATACATTGTAAGTCTTACAACACCAGGTTAAAGTCCAACAGGTTTGTTTTGAATCACTAGCTTTCGGAGCACTGCTTGGGGCTGGTTTAGCACATTGGGCTAAATCGCTGACTTTGAAAGCAGACCAAGGCAGGCCAGCAGCATGGTTCAATTCCCGTACCAACCTCCCCGAACAGGCGCCGGAATGTGGAAACTAGGGGCTTTTCACAGTAACTTCATTTGAAGCCTACTTGTGACAATAAGCGGTTGTCATTTCCTTCCTGTTGGACTTTAACCTGGCGTTGTAAGACTTCTTACTGTGCTCACCCCAGTCCAACGCCGCACCTCCACATCATGGAATACATTATTACAGTTGCAGGGAGTCTTCGAATTGTTCCTCAGGGAACAGGGCCACAGGAATGCAAAGTTGTCCGATCTGTCCAGATAGAAGCAGCCCATCTCCAGCAATTATTACTCTTCCATTTTGTGCACCATCACCTCCAGAGTCCTCTGTCCAAATGTTGCTTCCTGACAAGTGGCACAGTGGTTAGCACTGCTATCTCACAGCGCCAGGGACCTGAGTTCGGTTGGGTTCAGCCTTGGGTGACTGTCTGTGTGGTCTGCATGGTCTCCCCGTGTCTGCGTGGATTTCCTTCGGGTGCTCCGGTTTCCTTCCACAGTCCAAAGATATGCAGGATAGGTGAATTTGCCATGATAAGTTGCCCTTAGTGTCCAGGGATGTACAGTTTAGGTTACGGGGTTAAGGGGATAGTGCGGGATGGACGGAGGAGTGGACCTGGGTAGAGTGCTCATTCAAAGGGTTGGGACAAACTCGATAGGCTGAATGGCCTCCTTCTACACTGCATTCTGTGATTCCACGATCATTTGTAACCACAGATTTCAGGTGTCACCCAACACTCTCTCTCACCACCATGTACATGCTATCGGACTTAATGATGGGTGTTGGATAAGTTACAGCTTTCTTCAGATGAACATTAGGGCTGCTGAAGTCCTGATGTTTGGTCCTTCCACAAACTTCTCTAATTCACCACTGATGCCATCTCCAATCCATTCACTTAGGCTGAATAAAACCATGCACAGCCATGATCAATACTGCGCTAAGTTTAGGATACCACATTATTTTCAGCATCAGGATCACTTCTTCTGCATTGCCTGCCTCTGTCTATACCTCAGCTCCCTCGCTGATTAAACCCTTATCGTACTTCTGTCACTGCCAGGCTCATTTCCTCCAATATGCTTTGCCCTGGCATTCCACTGTTCTTCCTCCCGAAACCCCAATTTGTCCAAAATACAGGGACTTGCTCATCCTCGCTCCTGTTTGAGTAGATCTACACTGGCCCCAAAGCATCCAAGTTAAAACATTGTCATCATCATTAATCCTTTCACGGCCTCAAACTTCCAGAATACCTCCAGCCATCCATCCACCCCTACATTCCAAGGTCTTCTAACTCAAGCTTCCTGTGGTTTTCCCCATTTTATCCCACTATTACTGACGAGTTTTAATCGCCTCAGTCTTCGATTCCGGGACTCCCTCCCTAAACCCCTCCACATCTCTAATTCACTATTCTGTTCCTGCATCTTTAATCACCTCAAAATCAATTTCTCAGCCTTGCCGTCACCCAAACTCTTTCCCAGGACTTGGCACCCATTCCGCTTCACATTTCTCTGCAAAATAACTTGGGATATTTTGCGCATTATACAAATGCTAGCTGATCAGTGGTGCCATTCAAGTCAAGAGGCATCACAGCTAATCTTAATCCTACCTTCACCCAAATTTCCCGCAAGTTCACATTTTAACAGCCATTACTGAATAGTGACCTGCTCCAGGTCAAAACAATTTGCAAGCGTAATTTTGGGCAAGTTTGGCGAGATGAGATCCACAATCGTATTAACCCACACGTAAGGCGCGATTTAACAGAAATGAATCAGAGTCCCGTGTCAGGCATGTTTAGCTGGGTGTTTCCCGGTGCTTGTAGCGCTGAGAGCAAACCCTCTACTAAATGGGACTCTGCTTCATTTCTGGGTGTTGGCAACGAACGCTCCGCTGAGGCCACTCTAAGTTCCATTATTAAATGGCGCCCTAATCTCTGAACCCCCCGCCAAGGCCTCCCACGCCGCCCCATGCTTCATATTCCCCTTCGTCCACCCTTTCATGGTCATGGCCCACCTCAGGCCCTGACTTGTGACCAGGGCACTCGGGTACCCCAGCACTGCCATCCTGGAAGTGCTCCTATCAGCCTGGCTGTGCCACCCAGGCACCTTGGCAGTGCCAGAATGGCAGTGCAATGGTGCCAGACTGGTACTTTCAAGGTGCCCGGGTGAGAGAGGGAGAGCCAGGGTGCCACCCTGCCCTTCCCCGGCCACCCAAAGGTCTCCAACGACCTGGGAGGCCGCCCCCCGCCAGTACTAAATGGCGCATGTTCGAGGCCTCACTGAAGAGGCCGTTAGTTCTGGATGCTGGAATAATCTGGAGCAGCCACATTTAAATGAGCCTAATGTTTCATTTACATATGCTGATCTGGATCAGATCATGACCTCTCGCGAGGTTCAGATGAATCACACGAGGCGATTCAAGCGTTGCAAATCTCATGAGAGGCCTCTCTTGAGATTCAACGGCCTTGTCTCGCCATCAAGACGGGCACGATGATGCCAGTAAATCGCGCCCTACATGAACCACTGGGGCAAACCATATTCGTGGCATGGTGATATAGTCACTGGGGTTAGTAATCCAGCGGCCCAGGCTAATGCTCTGGGAACATGGGTTCAAATCCCACCATGGTGAAACTTTAGATTCAACTAATAAAATATGCAGTTGAAAGCTCGTCCCTGTAATGGTGACCGTGAAGCTATCATCAATTGTCTGAATAACCATGTGATTCGCTGATGCCTTATCTGATCTGATCTGGCCTACTTGTGACTCCCGATCCACAGAAATGTGATTCACTCTTAACTGTGCTCTGAAATGATCCAGCAAGCCACTCAGTTCAAGGGCAATTACGGAGAACCAAGGAATGTTGGCCTTGTCAGCGGCACCCACGTCCCAGGAAAGAATAAAGAAAGAAAAGGTCATCCGTATTTCATGGTGAGAGAAAATTGTCAGGAAAATTCAAAAGAAATCTGAGTATTTAATGAGCAATGCCAGGTCTAATATTGGCCTATTCAGCTCTTGTAACACATCAGACAGAAATACTGCAGCATAACTGAACTCTGCAGACGATCCCTGGAGCTACCTTATAATCTATACTGTCCAAAGGGCCTATTCAAATTGACAGCTGTCATATGGGAACTCTTAATGCTCAGTTATAGGAACGTTCAGTCCACTCACTTATAGGAAATAACATTTACCTATGTGTCAGCAATGATCGCCTGTCTCAGAAAGAAGAACCAGCCAATCAATCATGTAAAGTCTATTAAAACACAACAAACGCTACTATCTCTGTTCAAGTCTGAGACGTACAGAATGTATGATAAATAAGATTCTGTGCCATGATGTGCAGTAAATGTGCAAAAAAAACAGGACTTTATGCAGCAAATAGAAAATGATAAATTTTCTCCTGCATTAAATGAATGTCTATGAGTGAACCTGATTCACTTCTACGCAATTCAATTTTCACAACATTATGCCTGCAAAATGTTACACTTTTCACTCTTGCATCAAACGCGTACACGTTTTGGACATTTAAAAGTCAGTTGAACTCCAAATTTTCCTTTTTTTCTGGCTACCTGTGCAGTTAAACCCATTCTCACACAGCTGTGGTGTTTGACACACAGAAATCTTGATTAAGGCTCTCCCAATCCAGATGACTGAGAAGTCCAAACAGGTCCTGTCGTTGCTGCTGGATATGGAATGCATGCAGAGCCTCTGTGCATATAAACACTCACCCTTATCTCAATCCAGAAACCTTAAGTGCAAGTTGGCAAGAGCGAAGGCTTGGGGACCTTCAAATGTGTGCTTGGGTATTCTAGAATTTAACCAGTTAAAACCCCACAGCCGATTGGCACAGAACATTTCTAAACTTCTTACTGTTTGCCATGCTGGATCAGCCTGTAACTAAAAGCTTGTGGAGGTACCTGGTGGTTTGCAGGAAGAATCCCAGCTCTCAGTGACAGGTCTGCTTTTCCATATACCATTGATGATTAAGGCTGGGAGGTCAATCATCCAGCAAGTCCTGGAATAGAGTGTTTCAAGCAGATGCCTTACACACTTACCAGATTCAGAGGAGGTTTGTGTGGGAGAACAGGGCCCGAACGAGGGGACTGCACATGATGCTAATCACTGGGGCCTATGCTTTTGGGGGGACCAGTCTGGAGCAGCACCACGCAGCCTCTCAAGTGGTTAACTCGTGCCTCAGCATGCTTGCAAATCAAGCACACCGTGTGTGCTCAATGCTGCAGCAAAGTTCCAGTGTTCAAAATCCAATCCCTGGAGCGAGAGCCCGAGTCCGTGCAGCTATTTATTTTGACAGCTGGAGTGGAGCCGCACTCTCACGCTCCGGCGCAGGTGGCAGCCCACTAAATGGTGACGGGAGTCAAGATCGGGAGGAGCGAGGCCTGGAGCAGCTGGAGTATTAGACACGCCGAGAGGAAATGTATCTTGCCACCTTCACAGCTGCACCAAAATCCTCCTCAGTCATATTAGCCTCCAAACCTCTCAGGCCTGGGGGTAAGTGAGTAAGTGTCGCTTGTGAAAGTCCGCAACAGGACAGACTGGTAGGATATCGAAAGGGCAGGTGCCGTTCAACATAGAAAAATGTGAAGTGACTGATTTTGGAAGTGAGAATAGGGAAAGGAAATACAGACATCAAAAGTGTAGCATGTTGAATAGAGCAGAGGAATCTTATTGTGCAGGTGTACAGGTTCTATTAAAGATATAACACAAATACACAGGGCCATAAAAAGAGATTTAAAAAATCCTTGGTGTGTTCAGGAATACAGAAAACATCCGAAAGGAGGCACTATTAGAATTTTGCAGCATCATAATTGGTCTGTACATGGGATTAATCATAATAATAATCGCTTAGTAGGTGTAGTTTGAGCATCCTCAAAGAGAAAGGATATAATTAATGGAAAAGTTGCATTGCTGGTTCACCAGAACATTAGAAAACAGAGTGAGGAAGAGGTACTTGAGAAGTTTGAGTTTTTTCATTAAAGCTGCAGATTGAATGAGCGAGATCGTGTGTGTGAGATTCAACGTGGGAGAGTGAGCGTGAATGAGTGTGTGAGAGTGAGCATGTGAGAGTGAGCATGTGTGTGAGTGAGCATGTGTGAGAGTGAGTGTGAGTAAGTGATCATGTATGAGATTGTCTGTTAGTGAGAACGTGCGTGAGAGTGTGAGTGAGCGTCTGTGAGAGAAAGTGAGTGTGTGAATGAGTGAGCATGTATGAGAATGAGTTTGTATGAGTGAGAATGTGCGTGAGTGAGTCAGTGCGTGAGTTACTGAGCGTGTATGAGAGAGTGAGGCTGGATTCTCCGCAGCCCCGTGCCAAAATCATATTTGGCGCGGGGGTGGAGAATTGTAGCCATCTGGGATGGCTACATCCAGAATACAAAATGGATGTTTGCAAAGATTGCAGGGATCTATAGACAATGCTAAGAAAGCAGGCAGGTACAGAGCCTGTACGTGTATTGGAACCGCAGCTCCCAGATGAGACTGAAACTGTAGGCCATTAGCATATTGATAGCCCATCTCCGGGAACAAAGGGAGATACTCAAGTACCTGATCTGGCTCCAGACCTCACGGCGCCAGTTCCCCAAACCTAAAGCACAAACAAAGCCAGGCCAATGGCCACCTAGGACACGCCTAGCCATCAGGGCACCCACCCCTTTATTGGTCAAGATCAATACAAGTGATCAAGATACGCCCCAATTGATTGGGGCCAGGTTCAAGGCCCGCCCAAAAGCGCGCGAAGCCCCCTTCGGGTAGAAGAAGGCGGCCCCAAGAGAGAGTCGCTCTCTTGGAATTGGCTCTCAAAGCGGAGAGAACCTTCCACCAGCTACACCAGAAGCAAGTAAGTCCAAGGTCAATGCTCGCTACCAGACGGACGACCTTAGCTATTCCCCTTCACCACTTCGACCCCATCAGCCTCAGAACTGAACAACGGCCATTGTTCCTCTGACTGAGTGGGCGCCCGAAGCTAAGTATAGGCTTTAGCAGTGGTGATAGTTTAGTCTGTAGTATTCCATGCTTGAGTAGATATTGCTGTGTGTGTAAATAAATAGTATTGACTTTGAACTAACTAACTGGTGTACCGGCTCTTGATCAGCATTCGGGTTTGAACCTTGTGGCGGTATCGAAAGATACCTGGCAACTCTAAAGCAAACGTAATTAGAATTAAGGAAGGTGACCATATTGACTGCCACATTTAGAACCAAATAAAGAGAGCAACATTTACTGGCGACATCTGGTGGGACTCGACCTAGAAGTGGCCTAGTCACTCCGAGAGAACCCAAATTTGAATTGGAATCCAATTGGAAAAAGAAAAACCACAAGTTTAAGAACAATACTGATCAAACCTCCAAGAATCGGAAGTGTGTTATTTGCATGCGTACTAACAGGGATATAAGGTAAACCTGAGAGATTTTGTTGCGTAAAACTGTCGGGAGTTTTGTAGGCTGGAAATTGGCGTAAGTCGCACCCGTGTTACATCACCACTTTATCACGCCTTTTCCAAATTCGGTAGAGACCACAGAGACAGAGAAAAATGGCAATGAAGGCAATGGAACGCCTTATGAACCCCAAGAATTTGAGGTCGCAGCGACCAGTAGAGTAGGACAGTGTCCCGTATGGGAAGAAGAGATCAGAAAATATCTCAAAGGGAAAGGATGGCCCCTTTGGAGTGAATTCTGCGCCAATGATGAAACAGGTCCCGGACGTACAAGGCATACTTGGTGGGAGAACCTGACAGAGATCCATAAGAAGAGCTTAGGGAAAGCTCGCAAGCCGATGGCAATCGTGTCCTGCTTGGCACAATTGCGAGGCACAGAGGAGGTCGTTATGACGCCCCGTAGAGAGATTGAGGAGAGAGACAGGAATAGTGAAGGAGATGTGATTGGATGTGAGAGAGAGAACAAGGAACTGAGAGAGCAGTTAGCGGCGAGGGACAAGGAGGTGGCTGATGCCAATTGGGTGGTAAGACAGGAAACCGAACAACAGGTCGAGCAGTTACAGAAACAGTGCAGCGATTTAAAAGCAGCCCTACGAGCACTCCACACTTCCACGACGGAACAAAGGCAGAGCTCGGTACATCACGCAAAGTGCCGGAAGCAAATTGCAGAATTGCAATCTCTGCTTTCTGTTCAGAGTGCGTTTCAGAGCACGTTTGGACCCCAGTTAGACCAGGAAAATGGCATCGATTGGCAGGAGTTAAATGAGACAGCCCACAGATATGTACATGGGACATGTACACAGGAAAAACCCCAGAAACGAAAAGCACCCCAACCCCCGACTGCACAAGCAGAACACACCCCTATGAACCCTGTAACCACACATCGCAGGGCCACAGCAGGAGACTCAGATTTCCTATACACTACCCCGTTAACCGTCACCCAATTAAGAGACGCGTGTGATAAAATAACACCTTTCCTATCCACATCGGACCCCCACCAGTTCTTTGCTAGAGTAAAACAGCAGGTGACCATGTACAGCCTGGATGAAAAGGAGCAAGTAAAGCTCACAGTTTTAAGCCTCGACCCTTCAGTCGTGGCAGCCCTTCCCGACCCACAGAATGTAGGAGGAGGCACCCTACAAAAAATGCACACAGCGATCCTACATGCGATTGGCTATAACAAAGGAGACCCCATAGAAGGCCTAAACAAGTGTAGGCAAAAGAAAACAGAGCACCCCACAGCGTTTGCAGGACGCTTGTGGATACATTTCACGGCAGTATTCGGAGAGTTACCCGCGCCCATTTGTCCCCAGATAATATGGCCAAATGGACTCGCATCCTAGTCTCTCATGCGACAGAGGCAGGACAGAGAGCTTACACAAATTACGACCCCTCAGACGAAGCCCACAACGAGAAATGGGTTTTGAAAAGATTGTCCCGCACTTGGGAACAGCCCATCCAAGGCAAAACCGCATTTGTTAAAACCGAGGAAGAATAGGCAGACATGCATCCAGTTAGGACGCACTAGAACCCCGCATGGGTAAATGAGGGCAGGAACAGCCCACAGCAACCCAAATCCCAGGAGTGTTATAATTGTGGACAATTAGGACACTATGCACAAGAGTGCAATGCGCCCCAGAAGCAGCAGAGAAACCAACAGACAGGCACCCTAAATAAGAATAGGGCAAAGCCAATTCACAGTGTTAGCGCCCGTCATGAGAACACAGATGTGAACGACACCGACTGACGGTGTTCAGGCTCCCCAACTTGGGTCTGCAACACCCTTTGGGACAAGTCCGGTAGACCGGTAGTGGCAGGCTCAGTCCGGGGACACCCCGTAGAATTCCTTTGAGACATGTACCACGCTCAATTCCTCCACGATGTTTCAGCGAGACACGTGGCCCACGACAGACACCATTACACTCAGCGGTTTTACAGGGCATTTACAACAGGGACACATCACAGCCCCTGTAGCAATCCAGATAGGGAACATTAAAACTAAACAACCCGTAGTTCTGGTCGATCTACCCCAGACAGCTGAACACATCTTAGGAATTGACTTCATAACTCCCACAACCTCTCATTTGACCCGATAAATAAATGTGTGTGGAGAATGGCAAAGGCAGCACGAGCCCCCGCCACACTCACAGTTGGAGAGTATGAAAATCGGATCAGCGCAGTAGGAGACTTCTGGTTCGACCCTCGAGCCATTAGCCAGAACAAACAAGTTAGGGAAGTCCTGCAGCAACACAAAGCAGCATTTGCACAGCACCAGCACGACTGTGGCAAGCTCGCTGGCTTGGTGATTATTACAGGTCCCGACCCCAGACCCCAAAAGCAGTACGGTTTTCCCCAAGAAGCAGAGGGAGAAATCTCAAAAGTGATACAGAGTTTGCTTGATCAAGGCGTACTCCGATCAGTAGCCTCCACGAATAACGCACTAATTTGGCCCGTCAGAAAACCCGATGGATCATGGCGACTGACCATTGATTACCGGGAACTGAACAAAGTAACCCCAGTAGCAGCCCCCACCATAGCCATGAGTCCCGGGACCATGCTCAAACAGGGACTACAGTCAAAAAATATTTCGGTTTTGGACATTAGCAGCGGCTTTTGGTCCATTCCATTGGATAAAGCGTGCCAATATAAATTCGCATTCACATTCCAGGGACAGCAGTATACGTGGACGTGTCTTCCACAAGGCTTCCACAACTCCCCCTCCATTTTCCACCGACAGCTGGCAAATGGATTAGCAAAGTTTTCCCAACCTGATTGTCTGGTCCAATATGTAGATGATCTGCTACTACAGATGGACACAAAGGGAGAGCACATTTAGCTTCTCGCCGAACTTTTAGGTCTCCTACAACAAATTGGCTGTAAAGTGAACCCCAAGAAGGCCCAGATTTTACAGGAAAAAGTGATTTACTTAGGTACAGTAATCACGCAATGCAAACGCGAGATCGAGCAGAAAAGAATCGACTCGATCGTCAAATTTGCCCCATAATGTCTCAGCCTTCCGGTCATTTCTGGACTGGTTGGCTATTGTAGAAACCATATCGATGGTTTTGCCACAAAAGTAGCGCCCCGATCCTAACTTCTCAAGAAACAAACACTTTGGAAATGGCTTCCACACCACATGGATGACGTGGATGCTTTAAAAAGTGCCCTCGGCATTACAGGTCCCAGATCCACTTTCCCCGTGCGCAATTGAGGTAGCAACTACTGACCGAACCCTTTCGGCCGTGCTCCTCCAAGAATGACATGATCGATTAGGCCCCGTGGCATACGTCTCACGCGTATTAGATCCAGTCGAGCAAGGATTTTCTGCCTGCGAAAGGCACCTGCTCGCAGTCTTTTGGCCAGTGCAATACTTCACCAACATTACAGGACTCAACCCCAACACCATTCTCACTGAACACACCCCAACACAACTACTACTAGATTGTCGACTTAAGGATGGCACAGTCAGCCAAATCCGCGCAGCCCGTTGGACCCTTCTCTTACAGGGACGGGACATCACAGTTAAGAGAACCAAGACCCACACTTTCCTAGCCGACAATTTACAATATGCAGGTATCACACATGAGTGTGAGATCATCACCACAAAGCATAATACAGGACCCTTTGTACCGAAGTCAGCTCCCCCAAAAGCAGGTACTACACCCCAGAGACCCCAGCCCACAGACACACGCGCACCCCTTAGAATCTATGTGGATGGCTCCTCCACAGTTCTAAACGGGAAAAGAATTACCGGTTGTGGGATTTATGTAGAGGACGCGCAGGGACACGCCCTAGAAGAGATTTTGTTAAAATTGCCAGGATATTTAGGCTCGCAGGCAGCAGAACTGGCAGCCATAGCGTACATTGTAGATCACCCCGACTCGTTTCCGACCCCAGCCGACATATATTCGGACAGTTTATATGTCTGCAACAGTTTAACAGAATTCCTACCCCTGTGGGAAACTAGAGGATTCGTTTCCGCAGATGGAAAGCCCCTACCCTCAGCCTCATTACTCCAGCTAATCCTAAAAACGGCCAAAGACCGTAAATATGGAATCATCAAAGTTCGAAGTCATCATCATTCTTCCCCCCCCCCCCCCCCCCCACCCCTGGTAATGTTAAAGCAGACGCCCTAGCGAAAGCAGGTTCCAGATATGGTCACTTTTGGAACCCCCCCGAGAGCACCCCAGTATGCGGTTCAGGTCTCACAGACCAGCATTCAAGATTTGGCAAAGGCTCAAAAGGAAGATGAGAAGCTCATGGAAGCTTTAAAAGACAACTTCCCAGCCCCTTATGATAAGTTTAAAAACGCGATAACCACACATGACGGTGTGATTTTAAAAGACGGCATTTATGTAGTCCCCAGCTAGGACAGGAATCAAATTATTTGTCAGTTCCATGACAATCCTGGACACCAGGGCATTGAACCCACCCTAGCCCACCTCAGACCTTTCTGCTGGTGGCCTGATTTAAAAGCCAATGTTGCACATTACATCGAAAATGTCTTAATCTGTGCCCAGAACAATCCGGACAGATATGCAAGAAAGCCACACCCGCCCCGTTAATGGCCCCTGGACGAATTTGCAAATCGACTATATAGGACCTCTACCCCACTGCAGGAATGGTTTTAAGTATGTGTTGGTGGTCATCGACACCTTCACAAAATGGGTGGAAGCCTTTCCATCCTGAACAAACACTGCCAAAATGACAGCTAAAATCCTAACACAGCACATCTTTTCAAGATGGGGACTCCCACGCAGTATAGAGGCCGATCAAGGCTCCCATTTTACAGGACAAGTGATGAAAAACGTCCACACAATTTTCAGAATAAAGCAAAAGTTCCATATTGTGTACCACCCCCAATCGAGCGGCATAGTAGAAAGGATGAACAGAACTTTAAAAACGACCCTCAGAAAAATGGTGCAACAACACAACAGCACCTGGGACACAGTTCTCCCATTTGCATTATTGTTCATTCGAAACACAGTATCCACGTCCACAGGACCCCCCCCCCCCCACACCCTCATGACCGGACGCCCCATGAAAGGGACAGAATATTTATTAGGACTGGATTTGGCCAGCCCCGCAGTCACCGCCCTCACACATGAGAAAGCAGTACAACAGGTTATTGAAAATGTGAAGGCCGCCCAGCTTGCAGCAGCCGTCAAGCTTGGCACATGGAAGAAACAAAGCAAAGCTTGGTTTGATAAAACGGTACACCGAGTTTGCAGTAGGGCAGCAAGTTATGCTATCCCGAGACAACCCCAGTTCATTCCTTTCCCCCAAATTTTCCAGACCGTACTCCATCTCTGATAAAGTCAGCCCCTCTGTATACAAAATCACCTATCCGAATGGGAAAGTCTGCATGGTTCCACATAATCCCCGCCCTGCCTGAGGACCCGCCTCTGGTCAGCTATGCTCGGGTAGAGCACTAATGGCACTGGTCACCGTCCTACCCGGGGATTCCACCCATTCTTACCCGCCGTGGCCCATACGCACCCCATTTTGGCACTTTTAGTTCAAAACTCTTTTGTTTGTTTATGGCGACCCTTCGGTTGCTTCCAAATGCTATTTATATCCTCAAACACTGGGATGGTAGATCACACAGGCTGCGAGGTGGCTTGCACTGTGTCAGTATTTTTCTCAGATGTCATGTCCCAATTATTTGGTTTTAAAAAAAAAGAGGGAGTCACAGGTGGTGACCAATTATAATGGGTAATTGGCAATAAAGGACAGACAGACAGACACACGAGATCTTAAACAAGATAATAACAGAAATTATGCTTGTGTCCATAGAACTCCAGAACCACAGAAGCCTCACAAAGAAGAAAAGAAGAAAGAAAGAAGGAAAGATGAAGACAACTATCATGCTCTACAGCTGGATCTTAGCGGGATCCCTCCAGTTGCGCACGGACGCTACCCCCCTGACCCCTACCACACAGACCGTGAATGTTTCCCACCCCATTATTACACTGTACCGCAAGATAGTCACCGAAACACCGACCTGGTGTGACAAGTTCATCGCTTGGTATTCCCTGTCCTATGTTGTGGAAGCACTGCTCGTAATTGCGATATTCTGCAATGTCGTTCAGACCCTTAGACTCAGGAAATGGCGAAGGAAAGCCTCCCGCACCCCGGTATACACCTTTAGATCCCCTATTTTCAGACGTCAACAGACCCCCCAACCCCATTAAGTGAATTAAAGTATATCCGTTTTTTTGTGTGTTCGTTTCGTTCTGATAAAGACATGTAAAACTCTGTGCTTGACTGCCAAGCCAGAGAGACCTGTGTTGCTGCTATTGTACAGTTTAAAATTTTGTAAATTATTTTAATTGATTGAGGTTAGTTTAGTTAAGGACAGTTAGAGGTTCCAATTTTTAAATTTTGTAATGCATGCCTGAATGTCATAGCGCCCCGTAGAATTTTATAATGATGTATGTACATAAAATTATTTACGTAAAAGTTTGCAATTCATAGGACAGAGCAGTGTAGAGCCTGTCAGTGCTTATGGGTGCCCGGCTTGGGAGGAGAACGAAGACGATGCGGTAATGTGATCCTTCACGCTTCGTGTTGAGGATCACAAGGAGGTAGTGCAGCCATCTGGGTTGGCCACTTCCAGAATACAAAATGGATGTTTGCAAAGATTGCAGGGAACTATGGACAATGCTAAGAAAGCAGGCAGGCACAGAGCCTGTACGTGTATTGGAACCGCAGCTCCCAGACAAGACTGAAACTGGAGGTCCACTCGCATATTGATGGCCCATCTCCAGGAACAAAGGGAGATACTCAAGTAACCGATCTGGCCCCAGACCTCACGGCGCCAGTTCCCCAAACTGAAAGCACAAACAAAGCCAGGCCAACGGCCACCTAGGACACGCCCAGCCATCAGGGCACCTACCCCTTTATTGGTCAAGATCAATACAAGTGATCAAGATACGGCCCAATTGATTGGGGCCAAGTTCAAGGCCCGCCCAAAAGTGCGCGAAGCCCCCTTCGGGTAGAAGAAGGCGGCCCCAAGAGAGAATCGCTCTCTTGGAATTGGCTCTCAAAGCGGAGAGACCCGTCCACCAGCTACACCAGAAGCAAGTAAGTCCAAGGTCAACGCTCGCTACCAGACGGACGACATTTGCTATTCCCCTTCACCACTTCGAACCCAGCAGCCTCAGACCCGAACAACGGTCATTGTTCCTCTGACTGAGTGGGCGCCCAAAGCTAAGTATAGGCTTTAGCAGTAGTGATAGCTTAGTCGTTAATATTTTGTGCATGAGTAGATATTGCTGTGTGTGTAAATAAATAGTATTGACATTGAACTAACTAACTGGTGTACCGGCTCTTTGATCAGTATTCGGGTTTGAACCTTGTGGCGGTATCGAAAGATACCTGGTGGCTCTAAAGCAAACGTAATTAGAATTAAGGAAGGCGACCACATTGACCGCCATATTTAGAACCAAATAAAGAGAGCAACAGAGTCCACTTTTACGACAGGATTGGGCGGTGGCACTCCGGGGACCGGAGAATCGCTCGCGCGTGATTACATCACTGGGAGACCATTTCCAGAGGCCCTCCAGCGATGCTCTGGTCCCAACCGGTCGAATTCCCGATGGTGTGGTTCTAACCACGTCTGGCTGGTCAGGACTCACATGCAGTGGCTGCAGACTCAGTCCGCGGCCGCCCTGGTGGGGGACTGAGGGATCAAATACCGGGGTCGGGCCTTATGGGCGGTCGGGGTGGCGATCGGGCAGGATTGATCGAGAGGCATGGGGCAGATCGCTGGGGCCTTCTTTGTTGGTCCAGGTCCGCTGGCTGAGTCCAGTGGCGTGCGCATGCGCGGACTCGCAACTGGAAGTGCGGGGGCCAGTTCGCGCAGCTGAAGCTGCAAGAAATACTCTGGGGCCCTGCCAGTCTCTGCAGGTCGGAGAATCGCTGTCATTTTTTTATGGAAAGTCTGGCGTGAAACGCCAGCATTTTTATGCCGCCGTGGGGACATAACCCATTTTTGGAGAATCCAGCCCTGAGTGTGCGAGTGAGCATGCATGACAGAGTGTGTGTGAGTGAGAATGTGCTAGAGAGTGAGTGAGTGAGGGGGTCATTTTCAGCCCACACTCTCAATCCATGAGAAACTTGGCACGGGATCAAAATCCGGAAGAGAATCGAAAAACGTGATTCTCTCCCATGTGTTTGGAACGTTGGAATTTTAACCCCCCCCCGTGGAGTTACACCGAATCACGCCGCGGGGGCCGGGAACTTTATTTGAATGCATTAGCATGTAAGACCTTCCCCACCCCCTTCCCTCCCTCATGGAATATTCACCGGGCGCTGCCGTGACGCCATGTCGGAGCCAGGAAAAACTGTGCCAGTGAGATTCACGAGTGTCCAGGTGCGTAATCCTGGTGAAGTTGAGAGCTACAGGAGTGGGGATATGCTAGTGTGAGAGAGGAGTGTGTGACCCTTGATGAAAAGGCACTCACTAAGGGGGAAATGCATGGGTGGAGGTCCCAGAGGAGTAGAAGGCTGAGGGACACGGTTTTCTCAGGAATCCTCACTGCTCACTTTGGGTCCTTCACTTTTCAGCGCATGGTTCTGGAGAATCATGGAGCCTGACAAATTGGCATTTCTACTACTTGCGATAGAGGAGCAGCAGAGATGGAGACATGGCACTGTATAGAACCAGTTCCCTGCTGTGGAGGGTGCGCCTGTGGACCTAGCTGTACATGGAGCAGGACCACAGAAGAAACATCACCATTTGAGACTGTACCAGCAACGGGTCTTCCAACATCCATTTTCCTACTGACAGATGTCGGATCCATAGTGCCGGAGAAGACTATGCCTGTCCCAGGGGACGGTGGACCACCTTTGCCATGTCCTAGAAGAGCTGCACCACAAGGAGTGGGAGGACACCCAGTGCCTGTGGCCCTTAAAGTCACTGCCGCTCTGAAATTCATTTCAGAGCAGCACCAATGATTTGTGCGGCATCTCCCAGTCAGCTCAAAGTCCAGATCATCTGTGACCACACAATGTGAATCATGCAGGTGTGTATCTCTTTCCAGGGGACCTTCCATGATAGTTACATCTTGGGGCAGATGTTTGAGGGAGAGATGTAGCTGGAGGGATGGCTCCTCGGGAAAAGGGTACCCAATGAGGAGGTGGCTAACGATGCCAGTCTGTGGAGGCCACAAACTGAGGCGGGAAACTTGCTATAACGAGGTTCATGCTTTAACGGGCAAGCCGGTCGAGCAGGCAATTGAACAGCTGAAGATGCGGTTCTGGTGCTTGGACCAGTTGGGGAGGTGCTGTCCAATACAATTCCCAGAAGGTATCCAGCATAACTTTGGTCTGCTGCACTCTCCATAACTTGGCGCTGCAGAGGGGAGACCGCCTTCAACAGGAGGAGATGGAGAAGAAATACTTCTCCTCAGATGAGGAGTAGGTCGAAGGGAGTGGTGAGGGCAACTCACGGAAGAGGAAGGACCGAAGGCCATTGCCTCTTTGGGCTAGGGACACCCGCATAATTTCTAGTTCTGGGGACGAATAGGACTAGTGGGTGAGGAGATATTCCACGATGAGAAATGTAAACTCATCATTAGTGTGGTGCCTGATTACTTGGGCAGAAATCTAAAGCCACTGGCAGGACGTGCGGGAGAATAATGATTTTGTATTGAGGACAGAGCAGTGCTCCTCTATTCCTCAGAAATACGTCTGACTCCTGTCTAACAGAGGGTCAAACGTGTCTTACCAAGAGAAATAATAGCGAATGTGTGTGAGAGTATTGTTATGGGCCAGGGTTTAGAGAACCCCAAAGTGTACCATGGAGTTCACCTGACACACAACTTTTAATAGATTATGGTATGGGGAGCACACGGCCCACTCTACAGGTGTGGTACAGCAGAAATGGAAAAGTATTTTTTAAAGCAAAACAATGTTTATTCTATGAACTCAAGTTAACCTTTTTAAATACAGCGAACATCTTAGCAACCATCAATTCAAATACAAACCCCAAAGAATACAACACTAAGTAGTCCTTATGCTGTCCTTTTAACATCCATAAGACTTAAAAAAGAACTTTTAACAGAAGCACATCAGGTTAAAGTCACTACTGAGAGCAGTTATTAGTTTTAAATCACCAAAGGATCGATTTACAGTTTTTAGATTACAGGGAAAGAGACTAATACCCGTTCTGGCTGTGACTGCAGCTATCCAGCTCTGAAAAACGAAACTAAAACACACCCTGCAGCAAACAGCCTAAAACAAAAATAAAAAGCTGACAGACAGCCCAGCTCCACCCACACTCCGACATCACTGATAAACACCCATTTCTTAAAGGTATATTTCTTAAACACCCATTTCTTAAAGGTACTCTCACATGACAACCCCCCCCCCCCCCCCGCCAAGAAAAAATAAATACACCATCAACTTCAAGATGGTTTCATTTTTCATCTTTTCACTACCCTTTAAGAAATGCACACATTAAATATGCTTTTACGTTTCAAAAAACAACACACGCAGACAGGTATAATAATATAGTCCATTTTATTTCGTTCTTCTTCCTCCAACTGAAACTGCTTCCGTTCATCACATTTGTGACAAAGCATCGGCTATTACGTTTTCTCGCCCTGCCACATGGACTATTTTTAAATGAAATGGCTGTAACAATAAACTCCAGTGAAACAGCCTTCATTGTTATTCCGGAATCGCTCCAAAAACGTCAACAGATTATGATCAGTATATATAACGGTGTCAGACGGATTGCTGGTCACATAAATTTGAAAATGTTGCAAAGCTAGCACCAAACTCAACATCTCCTTCTCAATTATTGAATACCTTTTCTGGTGAGAATTCAATTTCTTTGAAAAATAACCAATAGGCCGCTCTAGCCCTTCGTCGTCGTCTGTAGAAGCACCGTACCTACATCCACATCACTCGCATCACCGCCACTTTGAATGGTTTCGTATAATTTGAGATGGCTAACACAGGAGCAGTGGTTAACACAGCCTTCAGGCCATCAAATGCCTGTTGTTACTCCGCTCTCCACTGGAATTTGTTACGCTTCTTGAGCAAGTCCGTCAGTGGAGCGACCACACTGCTGAAATTCGGTACAAATTTCCGGTAAAATCCACTCATACCAAGAAATCGGATTATTTCCCGTCGTGTTGAGGGTATCGGAAACTCCCCAATAACTTTTGTTTTCACATCCCGTGGGATCATTTGACCGTGTCCGATTGTATGGCCAAGGAAAGTGACTTGGGCTTTTCCAAATTCACTTCTGGCTAGGTTTATCACCAAACCCGCCTCCTGAAGTTGATCGAATAACTCCATCCGATGCTTCAAATGTTCTTTCCATGTCTGGCTGAAAATTACCGGATCGTCGATGTATACTGCACAATTGGGTAATCCTGAAACAACTTTGTTAGTTAACCGTTGAAATGTGGCTGGGGCATTTTTCATGCCAAATGGCATAACTTTGAATTGGTATGTACCATCTGGCGTCACAAAAGCTGAAATCTCCTTCGCTCTTTCGGACAAAGGTACCGGCCAGTAACATTTAAGTAAATCCAGTTTGGAAATAAAAGCTGATTGTCCCACTTTCTCAATGCAATCCTCCAAACGTGGGATAGGATAAGAGTCCGTTCTTGTAACTGCATTAACCTTTCTATAGTCCACACACAACCATTGGGTACCGTCTGGTTTAGGGACCATCACTGTGGGTGAGCTCCATTGGCTGCAACCCATTTCAATTATGCCATTTTTAAGCATACTCTCAATCTCTTTGTTAACCTGTGCCAATTTTAAAGGATTAAGTCTATATGGATGTTGTTTGATTGGAACAGCATTTCCCACATCTACATCATGTATATCCATTTTAGTACTTCCCAATTTATCTCTACAAACCTGCCCACATGATATCAGTAACTCTTTCCGGTCAGTCTGTTTTTTCTCTGCACGGTAACTCAACAATTTATCCCAATTTTTAAGAACATCCTCATTTTCCAATTTAATTTGAGGTATGTCAAATTCACAGTCATCTGTATTTGGTTCATCACTTTGAGTTAGAATTCTTAAAACCTCCTCCTTTTTCTCTCCTTCCCTTTCAAAGTACCTTTTAAGCATATTCACATGTCACACTCGGTGAGTCTTCCTTCTATCTGGTGTTTGTACCACATAATTCACCTCACTTAATTTCCTTTCAATCTGATAAGGTCCACAAAACCTTGCTTTTAAAGGTTCACCTACCACTGGTAACAACACTAAAACTTTATCTCCAATGGCAAAACTATGAACTTTGGATTTCTTGTACACTACCCGTTTCATCACATTTTGTGCAACTTTTAAATGTTGTCTAGCCAATTCACCTGCTCTATTTAATCGTTCCCTAAAATTTGACACGTAATCCAAGAATGTAATTTCCGATTTCTCATTCACCAATTTTTCCTTAGTCAATTTAAGTGGTCCTCTTACCTCATGACCAAAAATTAGTTCAAAAGGACTAAATTTGGTTGATTCATTAGGTGCATCCCTAATTGCAAACAATACGAATGGAATTCCTTTATCACAATCCTCTGGATAATTGTGACCATAAGCCCTCAACATTGTCTTTAATGTCTGATGCCACCTTTCTAACGCTCCTTACGATTCTGGATGGTACGCAGTTGATTTAAATTGTTTTATTCCGAAGCTATCCATAACTTCTTTGAATAACCTGGAGGTAAAATGTCATCCTTGATCCGATTGTATTTCTGTGGGAAATCCATATCTGGTAAAAAATTTAAGTAATTCCTCCACAATCTTTTTAGCTGTAATATTATGTGCTGGAATGGCCTCTAGAAACCTAGTAGACACATCCATTATCATCAAAAGATATTGATTCCCACTTTTTGTTTTGGGAAGCGGTCCTACGAAATCATTTAGGACCCGTGTAAAAGGTTTCTCAAATGCTGGAATGTGTATTAATAGCGCTGGTTTTATCACTGCTTGAGGTTTCCCTATCACTTGACGTGTGTGACATGATTGACAAAATTTAAGTACATCTTTATGTAGTCCAGGCCAATAAAAATGTTTCTGGATTTTAGATTGAGTTTTCCTTATTCCCAAATGACCTCCCACTGGTACCTCATGTGCAACTCGCAACACCTCCTTTCTATACCCTACCGGCAATACTACTTGATGAACTACTGCCCACTTTTCATCTGCCCGCATATGTAAAGGTCTCCATTTTCTCATCAAGACATCACTTTTACGGTAATAACACTCTGGTATACACTCAGATTCCTCTTCCGTGTATGCTTTCTGATACATCCGTTTTATTTCTACATCTTTCTGTTGTAACTCCGCCAATTTTCCTGAACTAAAAATATCCACGTGATCCTTCACCTGTTCTTGTTCTTTTTCAACCATCTGATCAAAAATCGTTTCTGATAATTGCACTTCAACTTCATCTTCACTCTTTGATTTCTCCTCTTGTCTTAACCTGTGACTTTGCGACCTTGTCACTACACAATCCGGAAAAGTCCCAAGATATTCGTCCTTCAACACTTCAATTGTCTCATTTTCCACTGGCTTATCAACCACTGTAGGCATCACTCCCACCTGCGATCCAGCTATACCTTTACCCAAGATAAACTGATTTCCTGGACAAGATAGTTTCTCTATTACTCCTACTACCACTTCACCACTCTTCACTGGACTTTCCAACCTTACCGTATTTAATTGAACACAACTACTCTCACCCTGAATTCCACATATTACCACCTTTTCTGGCAACATTCTTCCCAAACTACATAACTCCTCATCTCTTACCATTAAAGACTGACTAGCTCCCGTATCTCTTAAAATTGTGACTTCTTTACCTGCTCCTCCTGATACACAGGAGTAAACTTTACCCACACAAGTAAATTCTGTAAAGACATCTGGCACCTTCTTATCAATCACCTCTTGGTCAGGCTGTACAATCGTTTGCACCTCCTTCGCTTCACGTGGGGTTTCCTTTACCACTTTAACAAACCCCAAGATCTTATCCTGTTTTACCACATCAGCGTTCCCAGTGCTTTTCTTCAACCACCAACACTGTGACTTTACATGGCCTAGTTTGTTATAGTGAAAACAGTTGAAACTTTTCATGTCTCTTCCACCCTCCTGGATTTCCTTTTTAATCTGCGGTACACTCTCCTTATTATCTCCCATCTGATCACCTTTACCTATACCACTTGAGTATTCCTCATGTCCCCAGTCTATATCCCTCACAGGCTGAAACTGATGTCAGAAACCAAGCTTTGGGCAGCACGGTAGCATTGTGGTTAGCACAATTGCTTCACAGCTCCAGGGTCCCAGGTTCGATTCCGGCTTGGGTCACTGTCTGTGTGGAGTCTGCACATCCTCCCCGTGTGTGCGTGAGTTTCCTCCGGGTGCTCCGGTTTCCTCCCACAGTCCAAAGATGTGCAGGTTAGGTGGATTGGCCATGATAAATTGCCCTTAGTGTCCAAAATTGCCCTTAGTGTTGGGTGGGGTTACTGGGTTATGGGGATAGGGTGGAGGTGTTGACCTTGGGTAGGGTGCTCTTTCCAAGAGCCGGTGCAGACTCAATGGGCCGAATGGCCTCCTTCTGCACTGTAAATTCTATGATAATCTATGATTTATGAACTAATTGATAATCATCTGCCATTTCTGCTGCTAACCGCACAGTTTTAACCCTCTGTTCTTCCACATTAGTTCTCACTACATCAGGAATTTAATTTTTAAACTCCTCCAAAAGTATAATTTCTCTGAGAGTTTCATACGTTTGGTCTATTTTCAAAGCCCTTATCCACCTATCAAAATTACTCTGTTTGAGCCTTTCAAACTCCATGTATGTTTGACCAAATTCTTTCCTTAAACTTCTAAAACTTTGTCTGTAGGCTTCAGGCATTAGTTCATATGCACCTAAGATGGATTTTTTCACCTCCTCATACGTCCCAGATACCTCCTCCGGTAATGATGCAAACACTTCACTCACCTTACCTATCAGCTTTGTTTGAATCAGTAATACCCACATGGCCTGTGGCCATTTCCTTTGTTTAGCTACCTTCTCAAATGAAATGAAAAAGGCTTCAATCTCCTTCTCGTCAAACCTTGGCAATGCTTGGACATATTTAAATACATTCCCACCAAGCCTTCGACTATGACGCTCTTTCTCACTATCCTCATCACTATCATCCAACTGTCCGTTTCCCTTTACTTCTGGCAATTTTAACTGACTGTCATGTTTCATCGCCATTTTCTGAAGTTCAAACTCTCTCTCTTTATCTTTTTCCCTGATCTGTATCTCCCTTTCTCTTTCTTTTTGTTCTGCTAGGGTTATTCTTTCTTTTCTCCTTTCTTCTCTCGCCTTTTCTTTTTCTTCTCAATCTCTTTCTCTTTCTTTATCCGCTCTCTCTTTCTTTTTCTCTCTTTCATATTCAAGCTGCTTTAATTCTTTCTCATGTTCGATTTGTTTAATTTGTAACTGAATTTTTGTCATTTCCAATGAGTTAAACTGTATCTCAGGCAACTTTAAATGCTTAGCCACCGCCATAATTACCTCATCTTTTCGCAGTTTGTCAGGTAATGTTAACTGCAATGTTTTTTGCCAATTCTTACAGTCTGTTTTTAGTCTCTGTCTGTAAGGTACTACGTGTGACCGTCTCCACCCCCAAAAACCTCTGAGCCTCTGAAAGAGCCATTGTCCACAACGCACTCCCCACTTAAACTAGAATACCACACCTGAAATGCAACCACAATATGCTCACCTCTTCCTGACTTTAAGTTCACTAAGCCAATCCAATAGATAGACTTTTATCCCGGACAAGCCCCCAATTTGTTATGGGCCAGGGTTTAGAGAACCCCAAAGTGTATCATGGAGTTCACCTGACCCACAACTTTTAATAGATTGTGGTATGGGGAGCACACGGCCCACTCTCCAGGTGTGGTACAGTAGAAATGGAAAAGTATTTTTTAAAGCAAAACAATGTTTATTCTATGAACTCAAGTTAACCTTTTTAAAACATACAGTGAACATCTTAGCAACCATTAATTCAAATACAACACCCAAAGAATACAACACCAAGTAATCCTTAAACTGTCCTTTTAACATCCATAAGACTTAAAACAGAACTTTTAACAGAAGCACATCAGGTTAAAGTCACTACTGAGAGCAGTTATTTGTTTTAAATCACCAAAAGATCGATTTACAGTTTTTAGATTACAGGGATTACCACTTCTGGCTGTGTCTGCAGCTATCCAACTCTGAAAAACTTAACTAAAACACACCCTGCAGCAAACAGCCTAAAACAAAAGTAAAAAGCTGACAGACAGCCCAGCTCCACCCACACTCTGACATGACTGATAAACATCCATTTCTTAAAGGTACACTTCTTAAACACCCAGTTTTTAAAGGTACATTTCTTCAACACCCATTACTTAAAGGTAATCTCACATGACAGTGTGAATGTGCGGGAAGGAGCATGTGTGCGGAAGAGAGTGTGTGTGTGAGAGAGTTACTGTGTGAGGAAGAAAGCATGTGAGAGAGAGTATGAGAGTGGGCGCAATGCTCCCAAAGCATTTCTAAGTATTGGTTCCGGCAGGAAACGAGGTGTAATTTCCATTGGGTGGTTCTGCGCAATCCAGATTGCAATCCACCCATGCTTAAAAATGTTTTTGGGGCGGCATGGTGACACAGTGGTTAGCATTATTGTCACATGGTGCCGAGGACCCGGGTTTGACCCCAGCTCCGGGTCACTGTGAGTTTGCACATTCTCTCCGTGTCTGCGTATGCCTCACCCTCACAACCCAAAGATGCTCAGGGTAAGTGGACTGGCTACGCTAAATTGTCCCTTAAAAGAAAAGAAAAAATGTTTTTGAACCCAGCAGTGATTCATGCTGAAAATGTGTCGTGTAGGACCCAACGACGCTGGCCTGGCCGGTTCCACAGAGATCAGGACACCATTTTGAAAGGATGCCCCAATGTCAGAACAACCATCCCGCCCGCTCCACCCACTTTTCACCAACAAAGACCACTTCCCCTTCTTGCCAGCAAAGAGCCCCCCCTTCTCACCGACAAAGACGTACCCCCCAAATTGCTGTCATCAGGTCTCCCCTCCAAGTGCGCAACCCCCTGCTAAAGGGTTGCAAAGGACCACCCCTTCATGACCCCCAAACAGGCTCCCCCTTCTGCCCCCCCCCCCTTTTAGGCCCCCCTCAGCTTCCATTCTGGCCTTGCCGTATGTCAGGGTGCCAGGGGGCAGTGCTAGGGCACTGTACAACCATAGCCCTGAGCACCGGGGGCTATGAAGGCTCTCCATGCCCCCTGGTGTGGTAATTACATCTATCCAGAGAATTCAATAGTGGCTGTGAAAAGGTCCCCCTTGCACTTTAATGTCTGATTGATGCCAGCTGCTTCTAGGTGGAAAAGTACCTCCAGTGCAGGCATGCTGTTCAACCCTGATCCTTGGCAAAATGCCACTGGGCACCTTGGCATTGCCAACTTGGTACTTTGTAATGGTCATTTTTATTAATTAGTCAGTTCCATAGCAGTCAGGCAGCATAGGGCTCCCAGCTCTAGCTGCCGATATGGCCCGGAGAATTGACAGGTCCATGGCCGCGCATGCGCACGGTGGCGGCCTGCAACGGCCGCGCTGTGCTTCATGGCGGACGCAGCCCGCGGACCCGGTCCGCAAAAATAGTTTCCCCCTTCGGATGGCTCACGTGTCCCAGACCGCCCCACCACCATGCCCCCAGTCCTGCATAATGCCCCCCTGCCCGAGGATCGCCCTCCCCCGACTGTGGAGGCGCTGGACTGAGTCCGCATCTGCCACGCTGAGTTCCCGATGGGTGAGACCATGAGATACCCACACCGTCGGGAACTCAGCCGGTCGGGGATGGAGCTTTGCCGGGCGGACCTTAGCCAATGTTTGGAGGCGCCTCCCCCGATTTCGACATCATCGGGGATTCTCGGCCCCGTCGCTGAACGCGATTTTGGCGTCGGGGATCGGAGAATCCAGCCCATTGTCTATGAATGCATATATATGCAGACCTTATGTATAGCTATATTTGTGAAAATGTATAAAGAGCCAACACTATAGTCTTGGCATCACTATGAGGGCGAATGCCGATGGAATGGAGAACTGACCTCACCAGATGTATCGTACTCAACTTATTTAAATAATTAGTGTGTGCTGTTTGAGTGACTTGCAACAGCGCATAGAACATAATGAATGAAAGGGAACATGGAATTAGCATTCTGGGGTTCAGTTTAATATCAGCAAGAGATTCAAACTTCAATTAATCTACAATTTTGGCTGTCACATTTTTGCCAATGAAGCTGTGAGTGACTGAGATTTTTTTAAGGAGATTGAATTTTGGAATCGATGTAGTCTGTTGTGTTGGGTATATTTATGAAGTCCATTTACCTCTAATGCATGGAATATCATCAATTTAATAGTTTCAAAACAATGCCAGATCATAATTGTAGAGCAATTCAAATTGTAAAGTAAGTTAAAATAAAGAACTACACAAGTTAAAGGAAGTGAGTATTCTGAGAATGTAGGCAACATAAATATCAGAACAGGTCATTAATAGTAGTGCCTTCACTACATTCTACAATCTTTAAAGAATTGATTTTATTCCCTGCCAATATCTGAGAATATTACAAGTGAATTGCCATAGTTCGATGTTGGCATTATATTCACAAAATGGTAGCATTTCACGTATATTTTCTTTCCCGATGATATATATCAAGCTTTTTGTCATCATAAGTTTGTATTATAAGCCTCAGGGGCTCACAGTTTAAGTATAAATCCATGTTCCCATTATCTAAGATCTTGCTGTTCTGATTTATGATTAAGCACCAGAAAGGTAAAAAGACAATATGCAGCCCTTTTCAAACTTCTCCATATAATTCTGGCTGGCGGACAAACAAGCAAACACAAAAATAAAAATTAATTGACTGCTTTGACTTCATTGATTCTCTGGCATCCAAATATTGCCAGTGTTTGGAGACCACAGTTTGGACACTCGTGATTTACATTTCATAGAATTTACAATGCAGAATGAGGTCATTCGGCCCATCGAGTCTGCCCCGGCCCTTGGAACGAGCACCCTACCCAAGCCCACACCTCTACTCAATTCCCGTAAGCCAGTAACCCACCCCACCTTTTGGACATTAAGGCCAATTTTGCATGGCCAATCCACCTAACCTGCACATCTTTGGACTGTGGGAGGAAACCGGAGCGCCCGGAGGAAACCCACGCAGACACGGGGAGAACGTGCTGACTCCGCACAGACAGTGACCCAAGCCGGGAATTGAACCTGGGACCCTGGAGCTGTGAACCAACTGTGCTAACCACTATGCTACCGTGCTGCCCATCATTAAAACAATCTTCATTTAAGGGTTTGAAACACCAGTGGAGGACTTGTGGCACTGTAGGTGGTGTCCCTGCCTCTGAACTAGATCTTTTGTGTTTGAGGTCAACCACAGCTTCATGGCCAAGGAAGGTGCATTCGTGAAATGACCAAACAAGTTGATTATCTATCCAGAAATCCTTTCAACACACAATGATGGCAGTCGGTAATAGTGGGAGAGATTCCTGGTCAGCCATGTGATCCAAAAAAAGTTGGAGCCCCTACCGTCACTATCCATAGCTTCAGATTACAACATGCATCGAAAGGTGCATATAGCTACAGCAACCTGGGCTATCTAAGTGATCCGTTACACACCACCAAATACACCAACATATAAACCTTCATTGTCCTAGGTCCAATCATCTTCAGTTGCTTCACCAATGATCTTCTCTTCATCATTTACAATGCAGCACGGTAGCATTGTGGATCGCACAATTGCTTCACAGCTCCAGGGTCCCAGGTTCGATTCCGGCTTGGGTCACTGTCTGTGCGGAGTCTGCACATCCTCCCCGTGTGTGCGTGGGTTTCCTCCGGGTGCTCCGGTTTCCTCCCACAGTCCAAAGATGTGCACGTTAGGTGGATTGGCCATGATAAATTGCCCTTAGTGTCCAAAATTGTCCTTAGTTTTGGGTGGGGTTACTGAGTTAAACAACAAGCAAAGAACAAAGAAATGTACAGCACAGGAACAGGCCCTTCGGCCCTCCAAGCCCATGCCGACCATCCTGCCCGCCTAAATTACAATCTTCTACACTTCCTGGGTCCGTATCCCTCTATTCCCATCCTATTCATGTATTTGTCAAGATGCCCCTTAAATGTCACTATCGTCCCTGCTTCCACCACCTCCTCCGGTAGCGAGTTCCAGGCACCCACTACCCTCTGTGTAAAAAACTTGCCTTGTACATCTACTCTAAACCTTGCCCCTCTCACCTTAAACCTATGCCCCCTAGTAATTGACCCCTCTACCCTGGGGAAAAGCCTCTGACTATCCACTCTGTCTATGCCCCTCATAATGTTGTAGACCTCTATCAGGTCGCCCCTCAACCTCCTTCGTTCCAGTGAGAACAAACCGAGTTTATTCAACTGCTCCTCATAGCTAATGACCTCCATACCAGGCAACATTCTGGTAAATCTCTTCTGCACCCCCTCTAAAGCCTCCACATCCTTCTGGTAGTGTGGCGACCAGAATTGAACACTATACTCCAAGTGTGGCCTAACTAAGGTTCTATACAGCTGCAACATGACTTGCCAATTCTTATACTCAATGCCCCGGCAAATGAAGGCAAGCATGCCGTATGCCTTCTTGACTACCTTCTCCACCTGTGTTGCCCCTTTCAGTGACCTGTGGACCTGTACTCCAAGATCTCTTTGACTTTCAATACTCTTGAGGGTTCTACCATTCACTGTATATTCCCTACCTGCATTAGACCTTCCAAAATGCATTACCTCACATTTGTCCAGATTAAACTCCATCTGCCATCTCTCCGCCCAAGTCTCCAAACAATCTAAATCCTGATGTATCCTCTGACAGTCCTCATCGCTATCCACAATTCCACCAGCCTTTGTGTCGTCTGCAAACTTACTAATCAGACCAGTTACATTTTCCTCCAAATACTACAAACAGCAAAGGTCCGAGCACTGGTCCCTGTGGAACACCACTGGTCACAGCCCTCCAATTAGAAAAGCATCCTTCCATTGCTACTCTCTGCCTTCTATGGCCTAGCCAGTTCTGTATCCACCTTGCCAGCTCACCCCTGATCTCGTGTGACTTCACCTTTTGTACTAGTCTACCATGAGGGACCTTGTCAAAGGCCTTACTGAAGACCATGTAGACAACATCCACTGCCCTACTTGCATCAATCATCTTTGTGACCTCCTCGAAAAACTCTATCAAGTTAGTGAAACACGACCTCCCCTTCACAAAACCATGCTGCCTCTCACGAATACGTCCATTTGCTTCCAAATGGGAGTAGATCCTGTCTCGAAGAATTCTCTCCAGTAATTTCCCTACCACTGAAGTAAGACTCACTGGCCTGTAGTTCCCTGGATTATCCTTACTACCCTTCTTAAACAGAGGAACAACATTAGCTATTCTCCAGTCCTCCGGGACATCACCTGAAGACAGTGAGGATCCAAAGATTTCTGTCAAGGCCTCAGCAATTTCCTCTCCAGCCTCCTTCAGTATTCTGGGGTAGATCCCATCAGGCCCTGGGGACTTATCTACCTTAATATTTTTTAAGACACCCAACACCTCGTCTTTTTGAATCTCAATGTGACCCAGGCTATCTACACACCCTTCTCCAGACTCAACATCTACCAATTTCTTCTCTTTGGTGAATACTGATGCAAAGTATTCATTCAGTACCTCGCCCATTTCCTGTGGCTCCACACATAGATTCCCTTGCCTATCCTTCAGTGGGCCAACCCTTTCCCTGGCTACCCTCTTGCTTTTTATGTACGTGTAAAAAGCCTTGGGATTTTCCTTAACCCTATTTGCCAATGACTTTTCGTGACCCCTTCTCGCCCTCCTGAATCCTTGCTTAAGTTCCTTCCTACTTTCCTTATATTCCACACAGGCTTCGTCTGTTCCCAGCCTTTTAGCCCTGACAAATGCCTCCTTTTTCTTTTTGACGAGGCCTACAATATCTCTCGTTATCCAAGGTTCCCGAAAATTGCCGTATTTATCCTTCTTCCTCACAGGAACATGCCAGTCCTGAATTCCTTTCAACTGACACTTGAAAGCCTCCCATATGTCAGATGTTGATTTGCCCTCAAACATCCGCCCCCAATCTATGTTCTTCAGTTCCCGCCTAATATTGTTACAATTAGCCTTCCCCCAATTTAACACATTCATCCTAGGACCACTTTTATCCTTGTCCACCAGCACTTTAAAACTTACTGAATTGTGGTCACTGTTCCCGAAATGCTCCCCTACTGAAACCTCTACCACCTGGCCGGGTTCATTCCCCAATACCAGGTCCAGTACCGCCCCTTCCCTAGTTGGACTGTCTACATATTGTTTTCAGAAGCCCTCCTGGATGCTCCTTACAAACTCCGCCCCATCTAAGCCCCTGGCACTAAGTGAGTCCCAGTCAATACTGGGGAAGTTGAAGTCTCCCATCACCACAACCCTGTTGTTTTTACTCTTTTCCGAAATCTGTCTACCTATCTGCTCCTCTATCTCCCGCTGGCTGTTGGGAGGCCTGTAGTAAACCCCCAACATTGTGACTGCACCCTTCTTATTCCTGATCTCTACCCATATAGCCTCACTGCCCTCTGTGGTGTCCTCCCGCAGTACAGCTGTGATATTCTCCCTAACCAGTAGCGCAACTCCACCACCTCTTTTACATCCCCCTCTATCCCGCCTGAAACATCTAAATCCTGGAACGTTTAGCTGCCAATCCTGCCCTTCCCTCAACCAGGTCTCTGTAATGGCAACAACATCATAGTTCCAAGTACTAATCCAAGCTCTAAGTTCATCTGCCTTACCCGTAATACTTCTTGCATTAAAAACATATGCACTTCAGGCCACCAGACCCGCTGTGTTCAGCAACTTCTCCCTGTCTGCTCTGCCTCAGAGCCACACTGTCCCTATTCCCTAGTTCTCCCTCAATGCTCTCACCTTCTGACCTATCGCTCCCGTGCCCACCCCCCTGCCATACTAGTTTAGACCCTCCCGTGTGACACTAGCAAACCTCGCGGCCAGGATATTTATGCCTCTCCAGTTTAGATACAACCCGTCCTTATATAGGTCACACCTGCCCCGGAAGAGCTCCCAGTGGTCCAGATAATGGAAACCCTCCCTCCTACACCAGCTGTTTAGCCACGTGTTTAGCTGCACTATCTTCCTATTTCTAGCCTCACTGGCACGTGGCACAGGGAGTAATCCCGAGATTACAACCCTAGAGGTCCTGTCTTTTAACTTTCTGCCTAGCTCCCTGAACTCCTGCTGCAGGACCTCATGCCCCTTCCTGCCTATGTCGTTAGTACCAATATGTACAACGACCTCTGCCTGTTTGCCCTCCCCCTTCAGGATGCCCTCTACCCGTTCGGAGACATCCTGGACCCTGGCACCAGGGAGGCAACATACCATCCTGGAGTCTCTTTCACGTCCACAGAAGTGCCTATCTGTGCCCCTGACTATAGAGTCCCCTATTACTATTGCTCTTCTGCGCTTTGACCCTCCCTTCTGAACATCAGAGCCAGCCGTGGTGCCACTGCTCTGGCTGCTGCTCTTTTCCCCTGATCGGCTATCCCCCCCCGCCAGTATCCAAAGGGGTATACCTGTTTGAGAGGGGGACAACCACAGGGGATTCCTGCACTGACTGCCTGCCCTTTCTGGTGGTCACACATTTCTCTGCCTGCACCTTGGGTGTGACCACATTTGTATAACTGCGATCTATGACGCTTTCCGCCACCTGAATGCTCCTAAGTGCATCCAATTGCTGCTCCAACCGAACGATGCGGTCTGTGAGGAGCTCCAGTTGGGTGCACTTTCTGCAGATGAAGTCATCCGGGACGCTGGAAGCCTCCCGGACCTGCCACATCTCACAGTCAGAGCACTGCACCCCTCTAACTGACATTGCGTCAATTAATTAAAATTAAAAGTTTAAAATTTTTTATTTTTTACTTATTTTAAAGTTACTGTTAACTATCTGTTTCCTAGCACTAGATTTCTAATATAAATGCGAAAGCTAAATATAGTACTCTCCGATCTCTGGCTTAGATACCCCTCTAAATTATAATTAAGTAATTATGTTTAATTAGTTACCAATGCTTAATTTTTTTAATTTAGTGTAGGTTCCCAACCAGCCACTCAGGCCACAGCTTTTCTGTGATGTCACTTCAGTTTCCCCCCCCCCGACACATACAATTTGAAAAAGGTATAAAAGTAAAAATGAGTAAAAATCACTTTCCTACCTTCTTACCTTATGAGTGTCTTAGATGTTCTCAGGTTCTCTCCCTGACAAAGACTGCTCCTCCTCCTCCGAACGGCTCTCGAAACTAAGCCGCGATCTTTTAAAATCTCCGATTTTGGGGATAGGGTGGAGGTGTTGACGTTGGGTAGGGTGCTCTTTCCAGGAGCTGGTGCAGACTCGATGGGCCGAATGGCCTCCTTCTGCACTGTAAATTCTATGATAATCATAAGGTCAGAAGTAAGGATGTTCGCTGATGACTGCGGAATATTCAGCACCTTTCACAACTCTTCAGATGACCAATCTGTGCCAATATGCAGCAAAGCCTGGACAACATTCAGGCTTTGCCTGATAATTGGCAACTAACACTCCATGCCTCACAATGACTACAGATAACAAGGGAGAATCCAAACATCACCCCCTGACAGTCAATGGCATTACCATCACTGCATCTAAGCCTGGCCACCATCTGCAAGGCACAAGGAGGAATGTGATGAAATGCTCTCCATGTGCCTGGATGAATGCAGCTTCAACAATACTCAAGAAGCTCAACACCATCCAGGATAAAGCAGCCAATTGATTATCACCCCACCCACCAGCTTCAATATCCAACTTCCTCCATCACTCCATAATTCCACCAGCACATCTCCAGTCCCACTAGGGGTGACAACACTATTGACCACTGCTACTCAAAAATCAAGGATGCCTATCGATCCATCCCCCAACCGCACTTTGGGAAATCAGATATGCCTTCTCCAGGCATACAAGCAGAAACTCAAGCGGGAGAATCCAGCTAAGAAGGTCGTGCAGTGCTGGTCCGAGGAGACAGAAGAGCTCTTACGTGACTCCTTGGAGACAGTGGACTGGTCCATATTTAAGAACTCAACGACCAATTTAAATGAGTTGCCACCACCTTCACAGACTTAATCAGCAAATGTGTGGACAACTGCATGCCAAAGAAAGCAGTATATACATTCCCCAACCAGAAACCATGGCTCAATCGCAAGATTGACTCCCTACTGAAGGACAGATCTGAGGCGTTAGAGTCAGGCGACCCTGACCTACACAAGAAATCCAGGTACGACCTCCGCAAAGCCACCCGAGATGCCAAGAGAGAATATCAGACCAAGCTAGAGTCACAGACTAGCATTACAGACTCTCGGCGGTTGTGGCAAGGCCTAAACAACATAACGTGCTACAAAGTGAAGCCGAGAAGTATCTCCAGCAGCAGCGCACCCCTCCCCGATGAAATCAATGCATTCTATGCTCGGTTTGAGCAGAAAACCAACAATTCGCTGTTGAGTGCCCCAGCAGCCCATAACACACCCATACCCACCATCACAGCTTCCAAAGTCAGACCGGCTTTCCTGAAAGTGAACCCTCAGAAGGCGACGGGTCTGGACGGGATCCCTGGTCATGCACTAAGAGCCTGCACGGACCTGCTGGCAGATGTGTTAGCGGACATCTTTAATCTGTCCCTACGCCGCTCTGAGGTTCCCACCTGCTTCACGAAGACCACCACCATACCAGTGCCAAAAAAAAAACCAGGCAACGTGCCTCAATGACTACCGTCCAGTGGCCCTGACTTCAGTCGTAATGAAGTGCTTTGTGAGGTTGGTCATGAAGCGCATAACCTCCATACTCCCAGAACGCCTTGATCCACTGCAATTCGCACACCGCCGCAACCGGTCCACACTCATCCCTAGAGCATCTTGACAGCAAGGACTCCTACATCAGACTCTTATTTATTGACTACAGCTCCGTCTTCAACACCATAATCCCAGCCAGGCTCATAGCAAAGCTCCAAAACCTAGGACTTGGCTCCTTATTCTGAAACTGGATCCTCGACTTTCTAACCACAGATGACAATCAGTAAGAATAAACAACAGTAAGAATAAACAACAATACCTCCTCCACAATAGTCCTCAATACCGGGGCGCTGCAAGGCTGCGTACCTAGCCCCGTACTATACTCCCTGTACACACACAACTGTGTGGCAAAACTTGGTTCCAACTCCATCTACAAGTTTGCTGATGATACGACCATAGTGGGCCGGATCTCGAATAACGCCGAGTCAGAATACAGGAGGGAGATTGAGAACCTAGTGGAGTGGTGTAGTGACAACAATCTATCCCTCAATGCCAGCAAAACTAATAAGAGCTGGTCATTGACTTCAGAAAGCAAAGTACTGTACACACCCCTGTCAGCAACAATGGGGCCGAGGTGGAGATGGTTAGTAGTTTCAAATTCCTAGGGGTACACATCTCCAAAAATCTGTCCTGGTCCACCCACGTCAGCGCTACCACCAAGAAAGCACAACAGCGCCTATACTTCCTCAGGAAACTAAGGAAATTTGGCATGTCCACATTAACTCTTACCAACTTTTACAGATGCACCATAGAAAACATCCTATCTGGCTGCATCACAACCTGGTATGGCAACTGCTCAGCCCAAGATCGCAAGAAACTTCAGAGAGTTGTGAACACAGCCCAGTCCATCACACAAACCTGCCTCCCATATATTGACTCCATCTACACCTCCCGCTGCCTGGGGAAAGCGGGCAGCATAATCCAAGACCCCTCCCACCTGGCTTACTCACTCTTCCAACTTCTTCCATCGGGCAGGAGATACAAAAGTCTCAGAACACGCATGAACATACTCAAAAACAGCTTCTTCCTCACTGTAAACAGACACCTAAATGACCCTCTTATGGACTGACTTCATTAACACTACACCCCTGTATGCTTCACCTGATGCCGGTGTTATCTAGTTACATTGTGTACCTTGTGTTGCCCTATTATGTATTTTCTTTTATTTCCTTTTCTATTCATGTACTTAATGATCTGTTGAGCGGCTCGCAGAAAAATACTTTTCACTGTTACCTTGGTACACGTGACAATAAACAAAATCCAATCCACTGATGCTGAATGGCAGCTGCATATATCATTTACAAGATACATTGCAGCAACTCACAAAGGCTCCTTCGAAAGCATTTTCAAACCCACAATCTCACCCACCTAGAAGGACAAGGATAACAGATACTTGGGAACACCACCAACTGGAAGTTTCTCGTCCAAGTCGCTCACCATCCTGACCAGGAATATATCGCCAGTCCATTTTTAAAAATACATTTAGAGTACCCAATTCATTTTTTCCAATTAAGGGGCAATTTAGCGTGGCCAATCCACCTACCCTGCACATCTTTGGATTGTGGGGGCGAAACCCACACAAACACGGGGAGAATGTGCAAACTCCACACGGACAGTGACCCAGAGCCGGGATTGAACCTGGGACCTCGGCGCCGTGAGGCTAACACATTTCACCACGTGCTGCCCTCTAGACTTCCTTCCTATCAGTACCATTGGTGCACCCATACCATGTGAACTTACTTCCTAACATCACTAAAGGTGTACTTACATCACATAGACTGCAGCAGTTCAAGTAGGAAGCTTACCACCTGTTATAACCTGCCTACTTACCATTGGCTGGGGACTAATGACAATCCCACAATCCTGTGGGAGTATGAGCTTCCCCAGTGAGGGGGAAGGGCGGAGAAACCATTAGTAAACTCCTAGTATAAATAAAGCTGGCCAGTTTAGGAACCAGCAGGAAGGAGTGTGCAGCAAGGGAAGTTACTGCTGCTGTTATATATATATATGTTATTGTAAATAAATGTTATTACTTTGTATCCTTAAAACTCATGCTGGATTCTTCGTGGCCCTCACAAAACCACCACTCTCTCAAGGGCACTTAGGGATGGGTAATAACTGCTGACCTAACCAGCGACACCTATATCCCAAGAAATGATTTTCAAAAACAGATTTAAGAATTACTATGAATATAATCGACACTGTTGCCTGATGGTTATTCAATGCTGATTATATCTTAAATTGTTCATTTATTTGATATTTAGTCCCACTATTATAAGTATTTTTCTTTTGTAAGCTCTAAATTCTTCACATTCCCATGGACAATAGAATGAAAACAACCTTTCTTCAAGGTCCTAGCTGTGACATTTTCAACTTTTAACCTCCATAGAGAATCTGCTTTGATACTCAGGATGCTCAGGCTCATAATGCATTGACTGCATGTGGAAAATCTCAAAATGAACCCACATCAAACTGTTTTGAGGCTTCATGCACAGAATATCTGTGTACAAATTCAGCACGCTTCCAATTATGAGCAATACTTTCCAGTGCTACCTGTGGCAGACATCATGGCGGGCGGGGTGGAAAATTTGCCAGCCGACCAAGAATCAGGGTCTGGACATAGCCGAGAATTGGGGAATCCAACCCTGTGTCTGCTAAAGCTGCAATTAAGATGCCATAAACGTGAGATAATTATTAATTTTAACCATTTACTTGTTTACAAAGAGATGCCGAATAGAAATTTGTTATGAAAGCTGGAGATTCTCTGGAGAGTAGATAATTTGAGATATTGTGCTCAGACTTAGGTAAGCAGCTAACAGGATCTGAGTTGAATAAACGTGGTGTAATTAATGGGAGGAGCTAGCTCTGTAGCAAGATGTTTTGGCTGTAGGATCTTTTTAGTCTGACAAAGACAGAAGGATCTGCATGCCTTTTCCTGAAAAGGTTTTTCTCTCTCGCCAATCTGTCTTTCCAAGAAAGCTCCACACAAGAGTACAGCAAGTATCCCTGTGTTTGCTAGCTTTATTACAAGTGGTTTTGACCGGTAATGGGATTTACTTAATTGGAGACAGGGATGGTATAAGTTAGCAGTTAAAGCGTTTCCTTTTATTTTAAGAATTGTGTGACTGTTAATTGTAGTCATTTTATTTCTGTAATTTTAATGTGGCTAATACCATGTTAATAATAAAGTTTGTTTTAATATAAAAGATCCCTATATGTCAGGGGAATTCCTCCTGGGGTGAAGTATCCTTTCCTCACAGTTTTACAAATTGAAAAATTGTTGGGATCTCATCTGGTTTCCTAATAAAATTGGGGTCTAGTCTGGTACCGTAATGCTGCTGACCTGCACTTCACTCGTGACTGGTAGGCCTACCTTTCTATGCACTGTGCTTGTGGGTTCTCCAACTCTGTGTCAGCCTGCGCAGGCAAGACCTGTGGGAGCTCAAGGGGGGTCAGACCCAAGGGTTGCCAGTCCAGGCTAGCAGTAAGGTGGGGATTGGTGGGGTAAGGGGCAAAAACTTTACTTGAATGGGGAAGGTGTAAGATAAATCAGAGACAAGGGGAAGTGCATAGAATTGGCTGGGGAAGGGTGCACAGAGATACGTGAGCCGGGGAGGGGAGGGGGAATTATTTGGAGCATGAAGGCATAAACAGTCCTGGGCAAAATCACAAGAAGTAGCCAGGTCCAGAATATATAGACATCTGCCAGGTTCCCGGGAGGAGTTGATGCTGCGGGGACTGGCAGGCCATCCACTGTCAGTGGCTCTCAAAGTCACTGTCAGTGGCTCTCAAAGTCACTCTGAACGTCTTTGCTAGTGGCTCATTCCAGGGCTCCACTGGGGATCGCTGCAAGATTTCTCAAGCATCAGTTCACAAATGTACGTGGGAGTTCACCAACACCCTATCCAGCAAGGATCACAATTATGCCATTTTCTCTAGATGACGCCAACCAGGCTGCTAGAGCAGTGGGTGTTGTTGCGGTCTCTGGGATTCCAGAGGTGCAGGGTACCATCAACTACAATTTCAGTTCAGTTGGGTGAATGATGAGTTGGTAATGGGTCTTCACTTGCTTCGGAGACGCTAGTTTCACCCTTTGTGCAGGCTTGGTCCAGGTCCTCACCGGGCAGCTCTGTCGACACTCTTCAAACGGCGCTCAGGAAACAGCCCTCCAGTCTGAGTTCTCTCCATTTTGTTGTGGGTTATCTTGTTCTACATACAAACAGATGGTCAGACCGTGAGCAGGACAAATGCCAAGGCAGATGGTAAGGATGCCTGCAATCTGTGGGTAGTGTGTGGACCTGACTAAGGGCTGCAGGTTGAAAAATGCACAGGATTTATGAAGATATTGAAGAGCGCATGAGAGAATCAGTGCTGATCTCCATGGTGCTGGTCGTGTGTGAGATCCCTGTAATCCTGAAAATACCTGCTGGGCTTGTCAGACTGAGAGTTGAGAGTGAAGAGAAGATTGATTTACCCTAGCTGTGGGTAAAAGATCATTCATCTTTTCTCTTAAATGGCAGCATGGTAGCACAAGTGGATAGCACTGTGGCTTCACAGCGCCAGGGTCCCAGGGTCGATTCCCCGCTGGGTCACTGTCTGTGCGGAGTCTGCACGTTCTCCCCGTGTCTGCGTGGGTTTCCTCCAGGTGCTCCGGTTTCCTCCCACAATCCAAAGACGTGCAGGTTAGGTGGATTGGCCATGATAAATTGCCCTTAGTGTCCAAAAAGGTGAGGAGAGGTTATTGGGTTACGGGGTTAGGGTGGAAGTGAGGGCTTAAGTGGTTCGGTGCAGACTCGATGGGCCGAATGGCCTCCTTCTAGGGCAGCACGATAGCATAGTGGTTAGCACAATTGCTTCACAGCTCTAGTGTCCCAGGTTCGATTCCCGGCTTGGGTCACTGTCTGTGCGGAGTCTGCACATTCTCCCCGTGTGTGCGTGGGTTTCCTCCGGGTGCTCCGGTTTCCTCCCACAGTCCAAAGATGTGCAGGTTAGGTAGACTGGCCATGCTAAATTTCCTTTAGTGTCCAAAATTGCCCTTAGTGTCAGGTGAGGTTACTGGGTTACGGGGATAGGGTGGAGTGTGGGTTTGGGTAGGGTGCTCTTTCCAAGGGCCGGCACAGACTCGATGAGCCGAATGGCCTCCTTCTGCACTGTAAATTCTATGATTCTATGATCTTCACTGGATAACCAACCTCTTCTGTGCTGCATGGGCTCTGACCGTGTTCGCCACCTCCTCCCAAGCCAGAGTAGTGAGGTTGATGAAATTCCTTCTCTCATCGCTAGGGTAAAAGACATCCTGCTGGTCCTCTACCATGTCCAGAAGCAATGTTAACACATTGTCGGCAAACTTGCAGGTATTCAGCTTCATCCCTTTGGTGGCCATCGTTCACATCCACCAGACCTGGGCGGCAAGACAGTGAAGGATGTTTGCGGACATGGTTTAAATATGGTGCCCGGAAAGATGATCCGTTGACATCATACTTGGGTGGACGAATCGCAGCCCTACCACAATGTGCTTTCTGTGAGTGCATATTTAATTCACTGAAAAGCAGATGATTGTGGAAACCCACCAATCTAGCTAGCGGGAAATGCGCTGCTTTTCCCATCCACCACTGTATTTACTCCAAATCTTTCCAGCCCTGCCGCAGCGGATTTTCCCTTGGAGGATGTATCAATGCATTTAAATTCCCATTGACATCGGCAGGACAGAAAGATCCTACCCGTTGATGGGACCGGAAAGTCACACTCTTATTCTCTGGAGGGGAAAGATCCGATATACCTATCTGGCTGCATCACAGCCTGGTATGGCAACTGCTCGGCCCAGGACCGCAAGAAACTTCAGAGAGTCGTGAACACCGCCCAGTCCATCACACAAACCTGCCTCCCATCCATTGACTCCATCTACACCTCCCACTGCCTGGGGAAAGCGGGCAGCATAATCAAAGATCCCTCCCACCCGGCTTACTCACTCTTCCAACTTCTTCCATCGGGCAGGAGATACAGAAGTCTGAGAACACGCACGAACAGACTCAAAAACAGCTTCTTCCCCACTGTCACCAGACTCCTAAATGACCCTCTTATGGACTAACCTCATTAACACTACACCTTGTATGCTTCATCCGATGCCAGTGCTTATGTAGTTACATTGTACACCTTGTGTTGCCCTATTATGTATTTTCTTTTATTTCCTTTTCTTCCCTTCCCATGTACTTAATGATCTGTTGAGCTGCTCACAGAAAAATACTTTTCACTGTACCGCGGTACACGTGACAATAAACAAATCCAATCCAATCCAATCCAATCCAATTGGGTACTTATGTCCACAGTGATGAAAAATTGATAGTCCAGTTCCAAAGTCAATCTGACTGCAGAATGTAATACTGGGAAACGTACAGTAGAATAATCTCACACCATTTGGTGCACTACATTATATGTATAACTTCATTGTAGACAGAGGAATAATTCAGAATGTCCAATCTTTAAAAAATAAATTTAGAGTACCCAATTATTTGTTTTTCCAATAAAGGGGCAATTTAACATGGCCAATCCACCTAACCTGCACATCTTTTTGGGTTGTGAGGGTGAAACCCACGCAGACACGGGGAGAATGTGTAAAGTCCACACGGACAGTGACCCAGGGCCGGGATTCGAACCCGGGTCCAGAATGTCCAATTCACCTAACAAGCACGTCTTCCAGGACTTGTGGGAGGAAACCGGAGCACCCAGAGGAAACCCACGCACAATGCCTCCTGGGATCATTTTAAAATTAGGCTGGCTGGGTTTTTAGAAGTTTTTTAAGCAACAGAATGTTCCCACTTGCACTCCCAAACTATTAAAAATCGATGGCTGTAAGTAAAGTTTTCTCCTAGTACTCCTAGCACTCTCAAAGGTGTTCCAGGTTGCAAGGTGTACTCTGAGATACCAGTCTCCATGTAACTGTAAAACAGCCAAGATTTGAAAGATTGAGAGTGGGAAGCAATGATTGCAAATGTCTTTGTCTTAAAGTTTCATCAGAAGAAAACAACAAAATTAAGTATCATTTGTGGATATGCTGTACTAGACATGACCGAGGGAACTGTTAATGCTTGTCATGATATGCAAACATGCAATCAATGAACACTCAGAATAGGTCACAACCAATGGGCAGTCAGGACACTCAGCGGTGGCATCACCACAAGGGGGCATGACATAAACACTATAAAATGGTTGAGGCACTCACACCCTGCCTCTTTCCACAGACAGATATCTAGAGAGTTAGACAGGGTTGATCAGCAGCATCACACCCCAGCATGTGGCTTAGAGCAAGCTGGTACAGTTAGACTGAGTTACTACAGTTAGATTAGCAGAGAGTCTAACTCATTTGAGAACTGTGTTAATAGTTCAATAAACACGTTTAACTCATTTCAGAGTCTGGAGCATCCTTTAGTTAAGACTGCATCAAGTAGCAGCCTGTGTTATCCGAAGCAGCATAACACAACATGATACCAGGAGTGACTGTTCAATCTATTTAGTTCAACTCAGCAAGATCCGTGACAACCAGCTACTGCATACAGGCACAATGGACAAGATTCAGGCTCCTCATCAGCTCAGGACCACCGGCAATCTTAGTGCCAGCTGGCGATCATTCAAGCAGAAATTTCAACTCTACGTGGAAGCATCCGACCTCAATGGCGCGACCGATGCGCGGAAGGTAGCTCTTCTATTCACCACTGCGGTTGACCATGTGATAGAGATCTTCAACTCCTTTCACTTTTCCGAACGGCAGGATAAAACAAAGTACCAAACCATCCTGGACAAATTCAACAGCCACTGCGAGGTGGACACCAACAAAATCTTCGAGCGCTACATCTTCAAGCAGAGGATGCAAGGTAAAAACGAATCCTTCACCTCCTATCTAACTAACCCTTAGACTGCTAGCGCAATCCTGCAACTTCGGTGATATCACTGACTCCATCATCAGAGACCAAATCGTTTTTGGAGTCCACTATGATCCACTGCGAGAGCAATTGTTGAAAATCAAGCACATGACCCTGCCAGTTGCGATTGAAACGTGTACTGTGCATGAGCACTCTAAAAATCGCTATTCACAGTACAAAACAGCAGAAAGTGTAAAAACAAGCCTCCCACGAGGTGGAGAGTGTTCAGGCCATCTCCCGGATGCAGCGCCTCCACATTGACGAAAGCGGCCATTTTGCACGCTCTTCCCGGGACCCGACACATGCGCAATGCGATCGGGAACACAAACGGACGAAAACTGCACTGCGCAGGTGCAGACGTCCGAGAACTGCGCCGCGCATGCGCAATAATGCACTGAGCGTCATGATGCCGACGTCATGACGTGTGCAAACTGCCCTGCAAGAGGCAAATGCTGTTTAAACTGTGGGAAACCAAACCACTATGCAGCCATGTGCAGATCTGCAGTCAGGAGCCAGCGCTCCCAATTCCGACAGCGGCGCATCAGAAGTGTGCAACACCGAATGCATAACTCTGATCCAGACAGTGCGACGGATCCAGCTGATGAATACCTTGACAACACTTACCGAGTGGGCATTATTACGAAGTGCGAATATGCCACACCGGACACATCGCGAGTCCAATCAATCCTGGCCGTAGATTCCGAGGACGAATGGCATGCAGTGATGAAGGTTAACCACTGCCCCATCCAGTTCAAACTGGACACAGGTGCCTCCGCCAACCTGATTTCGCAGGTGGACCTCAAGAGAATCAAGAAGCCCTTCACAATCCTTCCAGCTGCCTGAAAACTCCTGGACTACAATGGAAACGCAATCAAGGCACTGGGGTCCTGCCATTTCAGGTGTCCAGCCGACACACATAAGCAAGCTTACACTTCGAGATTGTTGAACCAGACAGGGCGTCCCTGCTAGGTGCTCACGCCTGCAAGCAACTGAACCTCATTCAAAGGGTCTACACCACGATGCTGTCCCATTTGGATCTTCAGGCCAGCAATGACGACATCCTAACCCAGTACCCAGATGTATTTAGCGGGATGGGCACGCTGCCGTACGAGTACAAGATTCTACTACGGCCTGATGTCAAGCCAGTGGTCCACGCACCACGACGTGTCCCTGCTCCACTGAGAGAGCGCCTGAAGGAAGAGCTCACGAGTCTACAACAAAAAGGCATCATCTCCAAGGTCACTGAACCAACCGACTGGGTCAGCTCGATGGTGTGCGTAAAGAAGCCTTTGGCGGACCTACGCATCTGCATTCACCCCAAGGATCTAAACAAAAACATTATGCGGGAACATTACCCCATCCCGAAGAGGGAAGAAATCACGAGTGAGATGGCACATGCGCGCTTCTTCACAAAATTGGACGCATCCCAAGAATTTTGGCAAATCCAACTTGAAGAATCCAGCAGAAGGCTCTGCACCTTCAACACGCGTTTTGGCAGGTTCTGCTACAACCGAATGCCATTTGGCATCATCTCGGCATCAGAAATTTTCCATCGCATCATGGAACAGATGATGGAGGGAATAGAAGGGGTTCGTGTCGACGTTGATGATATCATAATCTGGTCCACAACCCCAGAGAAACATGTGTCGCGACTCAAGAAAGTATTCCGACGCATACATGAACATGGCCTCAAGCTAAACAGGTACAAGTGCAGTTTTGGGACATCCACGCTGAAGTTCCTGGGCGATCAGATTTCACAACACGGTGTGCGCCCAGACACAGACAAAATTAAAGCCATCGAGGCAATGAAAGTCCCCGAGGACAAGAAGGCAGTACTGTGCTTCCTGGGAATGGTCAATTTCCTTGGCAAGTTCATCCCGAATTTGGCCACACACAACACGGCCCTACGCAACCTGGTGAAAAAAATCAACCGCCTTTGAGTGGAAGGCGGAGCACCGAACAGACTGGCTGGAGCTGAAAGCCAAGCTCACCATTGCACCCATCCTTGCATTCTTTGACCCAGACCGAAAGACCAAGATATCCACAGATGCGAGTCAGGATGGCATTGGGGCGGTGTTGCTTCAAAGAGACGACATGTCATCCTGGGTACCAGTAGCATATGCGTCACGAGCAATGACAGCCACTGAGACCAGATATGCGCAGATTGAGAAGGAGTGTTTAGGTCTTCTCACTGGCATCCTCAAATTTCATGATTATGTCTACGGCTTGCCAACATTTACTGTTGAGACGGATCATAGGCCTCTGGTCCACATCATCCAAAAGGACCTGAATGACATGACGCCTCGTTTGCAGAGAATTCTGCTCAAACTCCGGAGGTATGATTTCAATTTGGTGTACACACCTGGCAGGGAGCTCATCATCCGTCAACTCACCCAGTGAACCACTGGAGATCACCCAGCACATTGAATTGCAGGTACAACTATGTGCAAGCACTCTCCCGGCAACAAATAAGAAGATCGTTCTCATCCGAGAAGAGACGGCCAAAGACACCCTGTTGCAGCGAGTCATTCACAACCTCAGCAATGGCTGGCAGAAAGGGCAATGCCCTCAATTCTACAATGTCAAGGATGACCTGACGCTGATAGACGGCATCCTGCTCAAGCTGGACAGGATAGTCATCCTGCTACGTCCCCAGAACATGGTGCTGCGGCAGGTTTATGAGGGACACCGAGGCATAGAAAAGTGCAGACGCAGGGCCCGGCAAGCTGTCTACTGGCCCGGCATCAACCAGGACATCACGGACATGGTCCTCAACTGCGAAACCTGTCAGAGGTTCCAACCGGCGCAGAGCAAGAAGGCGCTCCAACCATATGACCTAGAGACCTCTCCGTGGTCCAAGGTTGGCATTGACCTATTCCACGTGAATGGTCGCGATTATATCTTAATCATCGATTACTTTTTGAACTATCCTGAGGTGCTGAAGCTGCCAGACCTCACCTCATGGACCGTCATCAAAGCGTGTAAAGAGACATTCTCACGGCATGGCATCCCGAACACCGTCATGAGCGACAATGGCCTGTGCTTCCATAGTTGAGAATGGTCCACGTTTGCCAAGAGCTACAATTTCAGGCATGTCACCTCCAGTCCGCACTATCCGCAGTCCAATGGCAAAGTCGAAAAAGGGGTGCACATCGTTAAGCAGCTCATCCGCAAGGCCTCGGACTTCGCTTCCGACATACACCTTGCACTACTTGTGTACCGGGCGACTCCCTTGTCCACTGACATGTCACCTGCTCAACTGCTGATGAACAGGGGCCTGCAGATGATGCTTCCAGCCATACACCTGCCCAACCAGGATCACCTCCCAGTGCTGCAGAAGATGCAGCAGCTTCGCGATAGCCAGAAGCAGGGCTATGATGCACTTTCCACCGATCTGGTCGTGCTATCCCCGGCAGACATGGTCAGGATCATAATACCGGATAGTGGGTGGTCTGCTTGGGCTGTCGTTGTTCGACAGGCCACGCCCAGATCTTATGTCATACGTATGGCTGATGGCTCCATTGTGCGAAGGAATCGAAGGGCACTGCGAAAAGTTGCTTGCCCACAACCACTTTCCCCTCCATTTCCACATGTCGAATTGCCACCTCCAGACACCTCGAACCAAGAGGCCACCAGTCGTGCCTCCCACTCGCCTGTCAAGACACCGTCATCCCCTCCACCACCTCTCCGGCGGTCGACGAGGATCACATGCAAGCCTCAGAGACTGGACTTATGAGCATTTGTTTTGTTTGTTCTGTCCTGTATTCCTCAGTCAGTCACATTAGACAGACACATTCACATGTATATACATCTATAAAAAAAAAGGGAGATGTCATGATATGCAAACATGCAACCAATGAACACTCAGAATAAGATGCAACCAATGGGCAGTCGGGACACTCAGAGGTGGCATCACCGCAAGGGGGCATGACATAAACATTATAAAAGGGATGAGGCACTCACACCCTGCCTCTTTCCACAGACAGACATCTAGAAAGATAGACAGGGTTGATCAGCAGCATCACACCCCAGCATGTGGCTTAGAGCAAGCTGGTACAGTTAGACTGAGTTACTACAGTTAGATTAGCAGAGAGTCGAACTCATTTGAGAACTGTGTTAATAGTTCAATGAACACGTTGAACTCATTTCAGAATCTGGAACATCCTTTAGTTAAAACTGCATCAAGTAGCAGCCTGTGTTATCCGAAGCAGCATAACACAACAATGCTGTTCCTAGATAATAAAATAAAAAGACCTTAGGAAATTCTAGGGTTGCAGCAACATTTCCAACAAATGAATTGAAATCACTACAGATAAGCTGGGCACTGGCTTCTAATTGTGAAATAACTATAAAAAGCAAGATGAAATCTTGAATCTTACTAAGCCACAATTCTGTCTGTGCAAAGCATAAGTCCAGTCCAAAGAAACATGAGAAAACACATAGAATGAGCAATGGTAACATGTTTTAGAAAAATGCCTTGACTGATATACTGTGGTAAAGTAAAGTGAAGTTTACCCTGCTTTTCCCTTTTGAGGCGGAGAGCTGACTGGTGGCAATTTAATCTGAGGGTCACCACACCTCAGGCGAGGGGCAAGGTTGAGAAGGCGGGCCTTCATGAATAACCTCAGCCAGTACGGGAATTGAACTCATGCTGTTGGGTCTCACTCTGCATCACAAACCAGCTGTTTGGCAACTGGGCTGAACTAGCTAGAGTCCCACAGCTTCAAGTGCAAAACAAATGCACATTGTTCCATCATTTTCTGTTACGAACCCAGAAACTGGAGAAATCCTATTTGTTATGAAATGTTGAAGATTAGCCATTCAGTGCAATGGTCACTATACTGTTAAGTACTCTCCCTATGGCTATAGCATTCAGAATGCAAATCAACTCCATTCTATCTCACATTTTCTAAATTGTATGTTTAATAGATGTTCAGATAAATGTATCTAATGACTTATTATTGTCTGGCAATCTCTAATCGACTGTTTTTATCTATTATTCATTTCTTTGTTGGCAGCTATGGATGCAATCTACAGGCCGTCTTTCATAACTTGCTATAAAAGCACTTTCCGTGTTACTAAACTGTTGGAATATAAAGTTGTGTCTCTCACTTCTCATAATACATTAATGACCCATTATAGGCTCCCATTGTGATGTCTCTCTCCGTCATATATGATTGCCTTTAGAGACCCTGTATTTTTATATCAACTGTTAACCAAGTGCAGTTGACTCCACATAAATTCATATCTTCAGATCCAAGTGTAAAGCTAACACTCAACAGAGCAGAAAAAAAATCCCTCTGACTTATGCCACTCATATTCACAACAGCAATGCAAAACAGTAATGTAACCAAATACAGAAAGCCCTGGTTCAAGGACAAATTGCATGCTTGTACAGAAAAATATAACGTATCAATTTACTTACATTTTGTGTTCTTTCTTGTTCTAAAGCAGCTTCTGAATCACTGGCACATTGAACCTTATCAATCATCTAGTTTTGCCTGAAGTATCTATAATATTTCTGATGATCCTCTCATTGAAATCCTTCAAGTTCCATGATACCATCAAAGTTGCATTGGCAAGATTCACAATAACTGTACATAATACCATAAACGTAGTTGTCAGGTAAAAGCATTGACTGTATTCCAGCAATATAAAAATATTTTCTCAATGGTGCAACATTATGTTGTGGTTGCTGATTCCTTGTCCCAGAACAATAACAAAATGCACATTATCCTGCTACCATTAATAAAAGTCTCGAATAAAATTTTCAAAAATGGCATGAGAAGATCCTACGCTATCAAATATTTTGAGGTATTGTGTATGTTAGTGTCGAGCATGTTACACTCTCGTGTAAAAACCTATAGTGACTATATTTGCTGTGCATTGTTTTGGAATATTATTATTACTGTGCAAATCTGCTGTTTTAGTTTTAAAGCAGTTTCAGAAACAAATTACTTTGTCAATGGTATGCAGAAAGAACTTCCATATATAGGTCCTTTGCACAAATGCCCCAAAATGTTTTAGACCTGCTGAATCACTTTTTGAAGTGCAATCACTGCTGCAATGTAGAATATGTGGGACCAACGTGTTCCAGCAAAGTATCTAAAACAGCAATGAGATAATAATCAACCACCCTCCTCTGGGGATGTAAGGAAACCTAAAAAAAAATTTTTTTAAACATTCCTGCCTGGCTGGGGTTGGGAATTCTCAAGGATGGCCATGGAGTTTCTAGGAATTAAGAATTAACTTCCAGGTTATAGCTGCGAGCAACCCATTGGGGCAATATTTTTTTAATAACTTTCTTTCAACACTTTTATTCTCTGGTTATAAAATATTAGACGTCAGGAAAAGTGCTATTTGACCGTTTGCCGAGAACCATTCAATCAAGTAATGAAGGGTCCAATCGCTTTCCCCTTGATGTGGGAAGGTGTTGCACTCTAAGTCTGGGCATACCAAAGGCAAACGACTGGCCTGTGAAATGTGAAGTTCCCCAAATTAGTGAGGAAGATAAAAAAACAGTATTATTGAAAAGATAAATGGGAAATGTTACGTTCACAAGGATTTGGTGTCCTTTACTTGAATCGCAGAAGGTTAACATGTAATTTTTTTTAAAAATAATTTACGTCGCTGGTTAGGCCAGCATTTATTGCCCATCCCTAGTTGCCCTTCAGAAGATGGTGGTGAGTTGTCTCCTTGGACCGCTGCAGTCCCTGAGGTGTAGGTACATCCAATGTGCTGTTAGGAAGGGAGTTCCAGGATTTTGACCCAGCGACAATGAAGGAACAGCAAGATATTTACAAGTCGGGGTGGAGTGTCTTGGAGGTTAAACCCCAGGTGGTGAGGTTCCCAGGTGTCTGCTGCTCTTGTCCTATATGGAAAACAGGTTGTACATTATTTAAAAGGATTGAAATAGAAGAGGAAGGAAGTCTTCGACATATATCCATGATTGTAGTGAGACCACACATGGAATACTGTGCAATGGTTTTGTCTCCTCACTATAAAGATATTTTTGCCTTAGAGGGAGTACACCAGAAGCTGATCCCTGGGATGAGAGTAGTGTCCTACAGGGAGATATTGAGGAGACTAAGCCGATACTCTCTAGAATTTAGAAGAATGGGAGTTGTTTTCATAGAGACATTTAAAATTCTTAAGGGGCTCGATAGAATATAGTCTGGGGAATATCTCTCCTGGCTGGTGAATCTAGAATGAGGATTCACAGTACCAGAAGAAGAGGGGGGGCATCATTTCGGACTGAGATGAGGAGAAAGTTCTTCATCTAAAGGGTGGTGAACCTTTGGAATTCTCTAGCCCAGAGGTCTGTGGATGGTCAATCATTGATTGTATTCAGGAAGACTACACTGTAAAACATTGTAAAGTAAAGAGCATGTTAGAATATCAAGAACGTTATACTACCGTGCCAAATTTTTGCAGAGCATTATTTTGGAACATCATTTTTATGGAAATCTGGGGCGAGATTCTCCCATGCCACGCATGGGGAGGGAGGGGGGAGGGGGAGAGGGGAGGGAGAGGGGAGAGGAAGGGGAGGAGGGGGAGGGGAGGGGGGAGGGAAGGGAGGGGGAAGGGGGGCTGCTGAGACTCCTGCCCTGGCTCCCCCTCAGCGCGCGTTTCCTAGGGCAACCCGGCTTGGGTGGGCCAGGCTGCTCGGTGGGCGTGCTGGATGGCGTGGTGCCACCCTGTTCTGCCCACTGCCCACCAGGTACGGAACGGGAGGAGTCTGAGTGTTCCGGGACCTCCCTTGCAGGAGTCACCGGGACTGTCCTAGAACCTTCTCCTCCCTCGGGAAGCCCAGTGGCCCCCGAGCCTCACTATGGGACGGTGGTGCGAGCGGAGACCACGCCATGGCACCACTGACACCTGGTGCTGCCAGTCCTGGTGGCCCACTGTAGCATCCACCAGGGTCTGAACATTCGCAGTGTTGGAGCTCAGGGAGTGCGCCTTCCCTGTCAGGGACTGTGCAACCTCTCTCTGGGCTTGTGCGATGCCATCCAGCACGTGCGCAAGGCCGCTGATGCTCTCAGCGATGGTATGCTGAGACTGGGCCATGGCCTGCTGAGATTCGGCCATGCCCCGGAGCCCGGTGGCAATGTTCAGCTGGCTCTGGGACATGGCAGCCTGTGAGAGGGTAGCCCTTCCTGGACCACGGATGACGCGTGCACATGAAGCCCCATGCCTTGCAGAACCTGACCCATGGCCGAAACCGTGCGGTGTCGGCCTGGGTGGCAGCCAAGACCGGCAACACTCCCTGCTCCTGGACGCCGATAGACTCCTCCAACAGCATCTGCAGACGCTGGAAGGCGGCCGTCATCCCATTGTCCACTCCCTGGGTTTCCAAACGCATCGGGTCTGTGGGTGGGTCTGGTAAGTCCAGGAACCTGGGAACCATCTGGGCGGCAGCTGGGTGCTGGGCCTGGGCTGCCCTCCGACCGTCCAGCCCCGCGGCTGCTCCTACCTCCACCCCCTGTACCGGTGCGGCTGTGTGATGCGCATCAGTCAGTGTCCCAGAAGCCTCATCACTAATGTGCCCAACTGAGGTGAGGGTATCTGCGATGGTGGAGGGTGTGGATGACAGCTGTGATGCAAGGTCCATGTCCCCATCGGACCCCAGGTCTGGGGACTCCTGGGTCGAGCCTTGGACCGATGGACGTTGTCCCCGGCCCATGTGAGGGGCCATGTCCGGTCTGTCCACCATCTGTTTGGCCGTCCTTTGTGCGTCACTGTCCAGAGTCCCCGTGCTCTGTCCATCACTGTCCTAGCCCGCAGCCCTCTCCTCGTCCGTCTCATGGCCATCAGTGTCCTGACTGTCCGTCCTGTGTTCGTCAGTGTCGTTTGTGTCGGTCCTCTGTGCATCCGTCTCCTGTGGCCCGGCTTCGGAAAAGGGCCCTCCTGTCCGTCTTCCTTCCCCTCCCTGGCGTGCGTCCCTGTGGGCGGATGGTAGTGGACCTGGACGGCAGTGGTTTGTCTGATCCATTCCGGGACGATCGGCGGCTGGCACTGGAATACACAATAAAGCATGTATCGTTAGACACGCAGAGTTGGGTGTGAAGGGGGTGGAGGGGGCAGTGTGAGGGGGTAGAGTGTGAGGGGGGGGTTAGGGGGTGGAGGGGGCAATGTTAGGGGGTGGAGTGTGAGGGGGGTTTGGGGGTGGAGGGGGCAGTGTGAGGGAGTGCAGTGTGAGGGGTGTTAGGGGGTGGAAGGGTCAGTGTGAGCAGGTGGAGTGTGGGGGGGGGTTAGGGGGTGGAGGGGGCAGTGTGAGGGGGTAGGGGGAGGTGAGGGGCTGAGGGAGTGTAGCCAGTCAGGGGTCTTCTTGGTACTGCGCCTCCGATCTGGCATGGCGCTATCTCCCGGGTGGCGGCTCCCCCAGCGAGGTCCAGAGCCCTCTGCTCATGGACGGTGAGGGGGTGCAGAACAGGTGATCCCCCTCCGGTTCTTGCACACTAACGATGGTTGTGGGCTGTCTTATCCTGCGGGGGGGGGGGGGGGGGGGGGGGGGGGGGGGAACCATCAGAGTTAGGCGATCAGCAGCAAGACGTGCAGATGTTGGCAACATGATGACTGGGGAGGGGGCACTGGGCACCACGCATGGCAGCTCGCAATGGCGGTATGGTGGCCATGCGTGGATGGGGGGGTGGCACGCGGGACATGGTGGTGGGGGGAGGGAGTGGGGGTGTGTGGCCCGGGGGAACTCTCGGGGTACTTTCCCTGGCTACCCTCGTGAGGTTGTGGAGCTTCTTGCAGCACTGCCCTCCCGAGTGTGGGGTGTGCCCCACAGCGCTAACGGCGATGCCCACATCACACCAGCTGCACCTGACTGTGCTGGCCGGGTGTCGGTGGCCACGTCTTGGGCACAGGATCGCCCTCCACTCTTCCACCGCATCCAGCAGTGTCTTCAGGTCATTGTCCCGGAACCTGGGGGCGGCACGGCGGGGCGCGGCCATCTCTCTGTGCGCGGATCGCGCACATAAAATGACACCGCGTCATCCGGGCGTCGCGCGATGACGGCGCCACCGTGTTTCTCGCGGCCCCGCTGCTGGCCCCTTTTCGGGGCCTGAATCGATGCTGCCGCCGGCCCGTTAGAATCCCGCCCCTGCTGTTTGAATTTAGAGGCCTTTTCAGCAACAAGTTACTTTGTCTATAGAATGCATGGAATAAAATACATGGATTTTTGGATACTAGAGGAATCAAGAAATATGGGAATAGTGCAGAAAAACATCATTGAGGTCTGCCATGATCTTTATAAATGATTCAGCAGGCGAAAGGGCTGAATGGTCTACATCTGCCCTTGTTTCTTAAGCTGTATAAAGCCTCAGATGAGAATCCTTTCTCCTGTGAAATTCGTTTTTGCAATGTTTTTTTCTGCTGGTCCTGATTCAAACGTAAAACATTTTGATAAACTCATTCTGCACCGACCTGGATTCAAAAGTCACAACATGACCTTTTCACCATGGTATTCCTTCACTTCAACAGGTGAAAAAGTTTTGATAAAGCGAGTAGAGAGCACCACAGGTGTTCTTGCGCTCAAATGAAAGACTGTTGTAATTCATTGGTGTCTGTTGCACTTTTGAAGGAATTTTCATACCAGGAAAAACTGTGTCTAACTCACTCGTCAGATGGTGTTTATTCTGGGAGAGTTAATGGCCCCTTGTATCTCAGTACAGCCTGTAAATTAATTCTAAATTTGCTGCTCATGGTTTACCAGCCATTGAACAATAATTCAAACGCCTGTTACCAGTTTTAAGTTTCCACTCGTGTGAATTATCACTTCACTGGACAGAAGAAATGTCGCCTACTCTCGTAAAATAAACACATGCCCTCATTTAAAATGGATACTTATTCTTGTTAACAATCCATTGTGACTGATGGTTAACAGGGAGCCTACTTAACCTTTAACTCTTAACACCTGCAAAATGGTTTTCAGTTAATTCTCTAAAATAGGATGACGATATCAAAGAAACATGGACTTTTTTAATGACCCATCATGTACTCTGATTAAAGAAAGCCATTTATATTGTGCTAACATATTTTAATTCAGGTTGAATTTTCCCTCAGCACAAAACAATGAGAGGCAACACTGCTCCAATTTTAATTATGGACTAGATGGAAGCTCATATTCACAACAGCAGTGCAAAATTCTAATGCAACCAAATACAGAGGGCCGGATTCTCCGTTGGCCGACACTGAAATCGGGAAAGGCGGTTGGGCAGAGAATAGATTCTGACGGCAAATCGGGATTCTCCGTCACCTCGACAGTAAATACCATTTGCACATCATTAGTAGGCCCGAAGCGGTATTCTCCAGGGGCCTCCGCGATTCCGATGGGCCGAGTTCCCAACAACGTGGTCCACACATGCTTTTAAAGAGAGTGAAACCAGCAAAGTGGCTGCTAAGGGAGCGAGAGAGGAGGTAGGACACGGAGAGGAGCGACTGCGGGCTGCCGTGCCATGAAACTGGCCGGGCTGTGGGGGGACTTGCCAGGGCCGGAAAGAGGGGGGAATGGGGGGAACAGGCCGGAGTGACCCCACACAGGACTAGGGCGGTGTCCAGGCACGGACCGCCATTACTGTGGCCTGCAAGGCAGACATCTTGCTGCGCACCCCACTAACCACCCACCCTGGCCCCTGGTTCAGCAGAGTGACACAGACCGTATGGGCACCCCCACCCTCCGCCACACTCCCAGCCCCACCGGCCACCACCCACCAGCGGCTCACCTAGGGCAACACCCACAGTAGCCCCTATGGGGGCCACGGTGCATACCCAGGCGGGGGCAGTACCAACCAATGATATTCCTGGTATCGGGGATGGGCACAATGCCAGAGGCCCCCCACGGTGCCAGCCACCGAGGGGTCAGGGGTGCAGGGATGGGGGGGACTGGGAAATGCAGAGGATGAGCCCACGGTGCCAACCACTGGTTAGCCATGGGGGTACACATCATGCTGACATGTCGGTCTTTCAGTCCCTGCAGACAATGGATATTGGAATTCAACCAGCAATGGTGGCCTTCCTGCTAGTCGCCACAGCCCTGGAGAATGCCATGCGGCTGTACGAGCGGGCGCCGCTCGAGGAGAAGGAGGAAGCTGCACCAGTGGAGCGGGCAGCAGAGGGGCAGGTGGCAGCCACCCAGGTTGGAGTGCCTAACAGGCCGAGGAGGAGAAGGTGCCTAGGAGACAGTGCATGAGGCCTCGAGTGTACCAGCAGCGCCTGTCATTCGAGGACCTGCCGGACCGGGCATGTCGTCAAATACTCCGACTGAGCAGAGAGACTGTGTGACATATCTGCCAGGTGGTGGAGCACCTGGCACCGCAGGGTTATGGGGGAAGACACCCGCTCCCAGTGGACGTACTGAACGGTGATTGGGTCCTTTCTGGGATCTCATAGACCTCGAGTCTCAGGTACATCTGTGCAGTCACGGAAGCCCTATATGCCCAGGCGCCTCAATACATCCATTTCAATGTGGACCGAGCCCACCAGGATACCGCCATCAACAGGATGCCCGGGTCCTGGGAGTGATCGACGGGTGCATGTCCCCCTATGGCTCCTGTAGATGACAGTCAGCTGTACACCAACCTAAAGGGGTTGTGACATTTAAGGGGCATCTTGACAAATACATGAATAGGATGGGAATAGAGGGATACGGACCCAGGAAGTGTAGAAGATTGTAGTTTAGTCGGGCAGCATGGTCGGCACGGGCCTGGAGGGCCGAAGAGCCTGTTCCTGTGCTGTACCTTTCTTTGTTCTTTGTTTTTGTTCTTGTTTTGGTTCCACTGGATGAATGTGCAGATGATATGCGACCATCTGCTGCGACTCATACACAACTGCGCCCGATATCTGGGCAGTGTGCATGACGCCTTCAGCCTGGCAAACTCGATGATTCCTGACACAGTCGCGAATGCCCCCCCTGGCTGGGGGATTGGTTCGTGGGTGACAGGGACTATCCACTGCGGTCGTGGCTGATGATGCCTATCCGAAGGCCACAGACTGACGCAGAGACCTGCTACAACGAAGTCCATGCAGTGATCAGAGGTGTGATCAAGCGGATTCTTCGGCCTCCTGAAGATGCGGTTCAGGTGCCTGGAGGGGCCCTGCGGTATGATGCTGAAAGGGTCGGCGGCATTGTGGCGGCCTGCTGCATCCTCCGCAGCGTCGCACAGCAGAGGGGTGATGTGTTGGAGGAGGAGAAGCAATGTTAGAGGAGGAGGATGCAGGTGAGAGGGAGAGTGGTCAGGTCATGAAGCCCAGGCAGGCACGGGAGGCCGCATGATGTGTGCAGCAGGGCCAACGCGCATGGGACGCACGGATCGCCTCCAGGTTCATCAGCTGGGTGGGGGGTGGTTGACTGGCCAGGGGCACGGACACCGCATCTCAACCCCACGCTCTCTCACTCCTTCCCCCAGCCAACCCCCGCCTGCAACTCCCTCTGTGATACATACCTGCCGCACTACGGGTTGGGGGTCCTGGGTTTGCGGTAACACCAGGTCTGGTCCATGGGGTGGAGGATGATGCAGCTTTGCAATGTGCTCCGCATCGTATGACGACATCTGTCTCTTGCCCACGGTAGCACAGTCCACCATCCATCTGGGCGATCCCTGCATGCCGGGAGGGAGGCGGGAGGGATTCAGATTTCTGGATAACTGGGGCTCATTCTGGGGAAGGTGGGACCTCTACAGACAGGATGGTCTACATCTGAACCTGAGGGGCACAAATATACTGGGGGGGAGATTTGTTAGTGCTCTTTGGGGGGGTTTAAACTAAGGCAGCAATGGGAACCTGGATTGTGGTTTTAGGGTACGGGAGATTGAGAGTATAGAGGTCAGGAGCACAGATTTGACTTCGCAGGAGGGGGCCAGTGTTCAGGTAGGTGGTTTGAAGTGTGTCTACTTCAATGCCAGGAGTATACAAAATAAGGTAGGGGAACTGGCAGCATGGGTTGGTACCTGGGACTTCGATGTTGTGGCCATTTCGGAGACATGGATAGAGCAGGGACAGGAATGGTTGTTGCAGGTTCCGGGGTTTAGGTGTTTTAGTAAGCTCAGAGAAGGAGGCAAAAGAGGGGGAGGTGTGGCGCTGCTAGTCAAGAACAGTATTACGGTGGCGGAGAGGATGCTAGATGGGGACTCTTCTTCCGAGGTAGTATGGGCTGAGGTTAGAAACAGGAAAGGAGAGGTCATCCTGTTGGGAGTTTTCTATAGGCCTCCTAATAGTTCTAGGGATGTAGAGGAAAGGATGGCGAAGATGATTCTGGATAAGAGCGAACGTAACAGGGTAGTTCTTATGGGAGACTTTAACTTTCCAAATATTGACTGGAAAAGATATAGTTCGAGTACATTAGATGGGTCGTTTTTTGTACAATGTGTGCAGGAGGGTTTCCTGACACAATATGTTGACAGGCCAACAAGAGGCGAGGCCACATTGGATTTGGTTTTGGGTAATGAACCAGGCCAGGTGTTAGATTTGGAGGTAGGTGAGCACTTTGGGGACAGTGACCACAATTCGGTGACGTTTACGTTAGTGATGGAAAGGGATAAGTATACCCCGCAGGGCAAGAGTTATAGCTGGGGAAAGGGCAATTATGATGCCATTAGACATGACTTGGGGGGGGATAGGTTGGAGAAGTAGGCTGCAAGTGTTGGGCACACTGGATAAGTGGAGCTTGTTCAAGGAACAGCTACTGCGTGTTCTTGATAAGTACGTACCGGTCAGGCAGGGAGGAAGGCGTCGAGCGAGGGAACCGTGGTTTACCAAAGAAGTGGAATCTCTTCTTAAGAGGAAGAAGGAAGCCTATGTGAAGTTGAGGTGTGAAGTTTCAGTTGGGGCGCTTGATAGTTACAAGGTAGCGAGGAAGGATCTAAAGAGAGAGCTAAGACGAGCAAGGAGGGGACATGAGAAGTATTTGGCAGGTAGGATCAAGGAAAACCCAAAAGCTTTCTGTAGGTATGTCAGGAATAAAAGAATGACGAGGGTAAGAGTAGGGCCAGTCAAGGACAGGGATGGGAAGTTGTGTGTGGAGTCTGAAGAGATAGGCGAGATACTAAATGAATATTTATCGTCAGTATTCACTCAGGAAAAAGAGAATGTTGTGGAGGAGACTGCTGAGACCCAGGCTATTAGAATAGATGGCATTGAGGTACGTAGGGAAGAGGTGTTGGCAATTCTGGACAGGCTGAAAATAGATAAGTCCCCGGGGCCTGATGGGATTTATCCTAGAATTCTCTGGGAGGCCAGTGAAGAGATTGCTGAGCCTTTGGCTTTGATTTCTATGTCTTCATTGGCTACAGGAATAGTGCCAGAGGACTGGAGGATAGCAAATGTGGTCCCTTTGTTCAAGAAGGGGAGTAGACACAACCCCGGCAACTATGGACCGGTGAGCCTCACGTTTGTTGTGGGTAAAGTCTTGGAGGGGATTATAAGAGACAAGATTTATAATCATCTAGATAGGAATAATATGATTAGGGATAGTCAGCATGGCTTTGTGAAGGGTAGGTCATGCCTCACATACCTTATCGAGTTCTTTGAGAAGGTGACTGAACAGGTAGGCGAGGGTAGAGCAGTTGATGTGGTGTATATGGATTTCAGTAAAGCGTTTGATAAGGTTCCCCACGGTAGGCTATTGCATAAAATACGGAGGCTGGGGATTGAGGGTGATTTAGAGATGCGGATCAGAAATTGGCTAGCTGAAAGAAGACAGAGGGTGGTGGTTGATGGGAAATGTTCAGAATGGAGTTCAGTTACAAGTAGCGTACCACAAGGATCTGTTCTGGGGCCGTTGCAGTTTGTCATTTTTATAAATGACCTAGAGGAGGGCGCAGAAGGGTGGGTGAGTAAATTTGCAGACGACACTAAAGTCGGTGGTGTTGTCGACAGTGCGGAAGGATGTTGCAGGTTACAGAGGGACATAGATAAGCTGCAGAGCTGGGCTGAGAGGTGGCAAATGGAGTTTAATGTAGAGAAGTGTGAGGTGATTCACTTTGGAAGGAATAACAGGAATGCGGAATATTTGGCTAATGGTAAAATTCTTGGAAGTGTGGATGAGCAGAGGGGTCTTGGTGTCCATGTACATAGATCCCTGAAAGTTGCCACCCAGGTTGATAGGGTTGTGAAGAAGGCCTATGGTGTGTTGGCCTTTATTGGTAGAGGGATTGAGTTCCAGAGTCATGAGGTCATGTTGCAGCTGTACAAAACTCTGGTACGGCCGCATTTGGAGTATTGCGTGCAGTTCTGGTCACCTCATTATAGGAAGGACGTGAAAGCTTTGGAACGGGTGCAGAGGAGATTTACCAGGATGTTGCCTGGTATGAAGGGAAAATCTTATGAGGAAAGGCTGATGGACTTGAGGTTGTTTTCGTTAGAGAGAAGAAGGTTAAGAGGAGACTTAATAGAGGCATACAAAATGATCAGAGGGTTAGATAGGGTGGACAGTGAGAGCCTTCTCCCGCGGATGGAAATGGCTAGCACGAGGGGACATAGCCTTAAACTGAGGGGTAATAGATATAGGACAGAGGTCAGAGGTAGGTTCTTTACGCAAAGAGTGGTGAGGCCGTGGAATGCCCTACCTGCAATAGTAGTGAACTCGCCGACATTGAGGGCAGTTAAAAGTTTATTGGATAAGCATATGGATGATAATGGCATAGTGTAGGTTAGATGGCTTTTGTTTTTTGACTTCCCATGTCAGTGCAACATCGTGGGCAGAAGGGCCTGTACTGCACTGTATCATTCTATGTTCTATGCCAATTGCCCATTCAATGCATGGTCCCATCGGATCCCTGTGGTGCCGGTGGTGGTGGTGGTGGGATTGGGGGTGGGGGCGACGGGGAGCCCAGGACACCCACAGGGTCCACCCAATGTCTCCCCCCCCCCCCCCCGCCTCCGGCCCGGCCAGCCCAGACCAGCCCACCCCTCACACTCATCAGACAGAGCACCGAGGCAGATTCTAATGGTGGCAGCCGGTGTTTAATGTGAACAAATATATACAGATCGGTGTCCTAGCCCCTATAACTAAATTGGGCCCTGAACCCATGCCAACAGAGCTAGAGGGCCTGACAGCTGCTGAAACGACTGAGACAAAATCTCAGAGAACCAATGTGGACTTTCTATCAAAACTGCCTCGGCACTCATTCGTTCCTATGGCTGCCTACGCTGTTTCTGGGTTCAGCAAGCTCAACTCCATCTCCCATTCACTACCCTTCCCTCCACCAACCAGAGTGGAAATTCCGCATATTGGGGTATTTTTTACCATGGTGGGACCAACGCATCAGGAAATTTTACCAGTCCCACTTGTCAAAATCCGGCCTCTTGTCACTAATTCAAACATTATCCCTCCTTGTGAATGCTACCCACAAAATTTATGAGAAAGGAAAAAAGAAAGACTTGCATTTATGTAGCACCATTCATCACCCCAGGATGTCCCAAAATTCTAATGAAATGCTTTTTTGTGGTACCGTCCCTGTTGTAATGTAGGAAATGCAGTGTAACATGTTAATGGTGAATGATGTAGACTATGAAGTATCTGAGATATCAGCAGTTATGTTCTAGACAGAGACACTTTACAGCAGACAGGCAGAACTCAGGTGAGATGTGCCTACGCAATAACCCCCACCTTGTACATATTGGACACGGTGCAAATAAACCAGTTTGGAGTAACTGTCTGAAGCAGTCTACAGTTCCTCTTCATAAGTTATATGGCTTTGCAAGTCCATGAAACAGGAAAGACAGCAGCATATTAGCACATGGCAAGTTCCTGCAGCAGTAACGTGTTAATGACCAGATAATGGGTGGGATTTTCCATCCAGTCCTGCCGACAGTGACCCACCAGGTTTCCTGGTGGCAGAGGATGTGAACACTGACAACCCTGTTAACAGCAGCGGGACTGGAAGATTCCACAACTTGTCAATTGTAAGGTGCCCCCACCGCCACAAAACCTACTGCGGGGAAGGTGGTGCAGGGAAGAGGAATTCCCACCCAAGGTTTTGGTGATTTTCATTGAAGAATTAATATTGGCCAGGACACCGGGAAGAACTCCCCTGCTCTTTTTCAAAATAGTGCCAGGAGATCTTTACCATCCATCTGAGAGGTGGCACAGTGGTTAGCACTGCTGCCTCATAGCAACAGGGACCCGGGTTTGATTCTGACATTGGATAAGTGACTGTGTGGAATCTGCACGATCTTCCCGTGTATGATGAATATAGGAATTTCAGATATATTGGATTACAAGTAATTGGTGAAGTAAGGATTAAAAGCTTGGGTTAAGAGTGTGTTTGACTGCTGAGGTCATGTTTTAAAATAATCTTAGTTTGAAAGACAACAAAGCTTTTAGGAGCCAGAGCTGCAATTACCCATCATAAAAAGCTTTGCTAATGGAATTTTGTTTTGATTAAGGGGAGTTAATTAGGTTTCAGCTAAGTGGGATTATGTCATTGCTGGGTGGAGCTAAGGCATCAGGAGTTTTGAGAAAGCACTTTCAGTTTAGTTCTGAGCTGCATGAAGCTGTGTCCACAGGTGAGCCAGTTATATTCTGACTGCGTTAGCTAAAAGAGATGAAAAGTATTTAAAGCAATGAAGACTTGTCTGAAGATAAGGAGATCTCTTTCTCAAAGAATAACTCTGGAAAGCAAATTTTCCTCTGTGCTTTTGGTGTTTAAGCTGGATTGAGAGCTGAGATGATTGTTTTCTTGTTGTTTACGTGGGAATAAAGATAGCAATTAAGGGTATTGTATTCACTGTATTGAGTAATATTGCCTGAGATTCTCCAGTCCCCCACTCATGTGTTGCTCGGTGACACGCCTTTTGCTGGCAGCAGGATTCCATCTTCCCGTTGCTTGTCAATGAGATTTCCCATTGTAACTACCCCACACTGCTGCAAACCCCACTGGTGGGGTGCACTACCAGCGGGAAAAATGAATCGCATTGACCAGAGAATTCCATCCTTTTTTTAAGGGTAATTGTGAGCTATTTTCAGGTGTGATGTTAAAGATTTTAATACTGGGTTAGTAACAAAGTTTGTTTTAAAATACCATCACCCTATTTCTTCATGAGATTACTCCTGGAGTGAAATATCCTTTCCTCACAGTCTTACAAGTTAAAATAAAATATTGGGGTGTCTGTCAAGTACTCTAGCTATTGTTGGAGTCTGGTCTGTGAGTGTAAGGGCTGGTTTACTCAGTGGGCTAGACAGCTGGTTTGTGATGCAAAACAAGGCCAGCAGTGGGGGTTCAATTCCTGTACCAGCTGAGAATTCTGAATTCTCCCTCCGTGTACCCGAACAGGCGCCGGAATGTGGCGACTAGGGACTTTCACAGTAACTTCATTGCAGTGTTAATGTAAGCCTACTTGTGACAATAATATTCTGAGTGGGTTTCCTCTGAGCGCTCCAGTTTCCTCCCACAGTTCAAAGATGTGCAGGTTAGGCGGATTGGCCATGCTCAATTGCATGTCCAACGATGTGTAGGTTAGGTAGGGTTAAGAGGATTGGTCAGGGGAATGAGCCTAGGTAGAGTGCTCTTTCGGAGATTCCGTGCAAACCTGGTGGGCTGAATGGCCTCCTTCTGCACTGTAGGGATTCTATGATAGACAGGATCTTGGTTTAATGTCTGATCTGAAGGACGACACATCCGACAGTCTAGCATGTTGCACTGGAGCATCACCTTTGATTTTTGTGCTCAAATCCTGGAATGGTACTGTGAACCCATAACTTTCTGTCTCAGAGGTGAGAGTGCTCCCAACTGAACTATGGCTGACACCGGAACTAAACGTAAGTTGCACATAGAAAAATATATCTAAATCCATGAATCTTGACTGGCTGATCATGTTAACAAAATAGCTTCTGTGTTGAAACAGACAGCTCTCTCAACCAAAAGGATTCTAATTTAATTAAATTTGATGCAAACTTGAAATAAGAAGCCACCTACTAACATTACCACAACCATAAAGACATAAATTACAGGGTAGTCATTCAAGTGTAGTCAAATCCACGTCTGCACAAATTCCTGGCAACATCCTGATGTAAGCAGGTTGGTTGAAAGGACAACTCATGCTCTTGATGACTTACTATATCACTATGACCACATAAACAGGCTTGGTTGTGACCAATCTATTTTAGTCACAACCAATTGTTTCATACTGGATCCCCATCATGAATTGATCAGAAGAATGCACAATTATATCGGGCTGGAGATGAAAGTCCCGTTGGTAACAAATGTTGAGTCTTACAAGAAGTCCTTTTGTGGTGGTAGGGATGATTCAGCTTCCATTCTGTGGTGTTTGTACTGGGAAGGACTCAAATTGCAGTGGGGGCGTGATCAGGTTGGCCGCTGTCAACCCTATAATTTCCAATTCTCCTCAGTAACTTGAGCCCTGGTAGCAGTGCCCTACATTGGGCACTTGGAGATCTGGGGAATGCAGCTAAGTACCAGCAGCTTCTCCTAAACATGCTATTGGGAAGAAATCAGTTCTTTCCCCTCTCCTCCTGAAGGTGATGAGTCATTATGGGATAAAGGTTCTGTAGGTCCTAGAGGCCTCTATTATCTTGTAAGGAGACATTCATACTTGGTGTTTTAACTGAGACAGTCAGCCAGTTACTTGATTACAGGGTGCCATTGTATTCAGTCATGCCACAAGAATTGATAGATTGGAGTAAAATACCAATTATGTTTTATTATTTCACGCAATGTGGCCGCTGTTGGCTAAGCCAGCATTTGCTGCCCATTCCAAATTGCCCTATTGAGAAGGTGTTTTTTTTTTAAATCATGTGCAGTAATCACCAAGTAAGGAAATAGCTCCCAGAGTGGTTAAATGGAGCTCCCTGAGCCTTCTGCTGATTTTTTTCAGGGGGCAGTCTTCAATGGTGTGAGCCATTGATTGGGGATGCACCACAGTTGCAGTCCAGGTTTTCTACAAGGCCGCACTTGTGCCCATTTGCTGCACAAGGGCCTTGGCCAATAGAAAAGTGGTTGAGGAGTTCCCAATGTTGGCATGGGAGGCTGATTTTGGGTGGGCTACGGCATCTGTGATGAGGAAGTAGCATGTTGGTTCCATTACTGCTGCTGTTGGACCTCTGCTGTTATTTCTTGGTACTGTGGTCTTAACCATACAGGCTGGCGTGATGGGAGACGAGCAGCAGGTGATCGGTAAGGTCCCGGTGTTGCAGCAAGCTTTGGTTGATGTAAATCCTCATCCAGAGCTTCCGTCTTGCAATCTCCCTCCTTATGTGAGGGGGCTGGATGTTTCTCAGGACTGGGTGCCAGGGGAGTCGAGTTGATTGGAGGGTATTCGCGATTATACGCTTTGTTGTGTTGTGTTGAGCTGATGTGGGATGAGTTGTATCATACTAGTGCACAGTACTCTACAGTCGAGTAGACCATGACGAGAACTGAGGCCCTTCAGTGTTGAGCAACTACAGCACACGTAGAGCCAGCAAGTTTGCTGAGGAGGTTTTTTTGCATTTTGATCTTTGCTTCTGTCTTAGGAACATAGGAATAGGAGTGGGCCATTCAGTCCTTCAAGCGTGCTCCGCCATTCAATGAGATCATGGCTGATCTGTGGCCTAACTCCATATAATTGCCTTTGTTCGATATCCCTAATACCTTTGCTTAACAAAAATGTATCTCTCTAATTTTCAAAATTATCAACCAATCTAGCATCAATTACGATTTGTGGGAGTTGCTCAGATATTTTTTGTAAGCCAGTTATCAGTCAAGGGTAACACCAAGATAAACAAGATGCGGTTCATACAGGTGGTGGTGAGGCATCTTCTTGAACCACTGCAGTCCAAGTGATATACCTACAGTGCTGTCAGGAAGGAAGTGGCAAGAATTTGACCCTGTGACAGTGAAGGAATGGTAATATTATTCCAGGTGTGGTTGAATCCTAAATGCCCTCTGAAATGGCCTAGCACGCCGCTCAATTATATCAGAACTGCTACGAAGTGGAATGAAACTGGATGGACAATCTGGTATTGATCCTAGGCATTGGAAGTGACGGCGGCAAAGCCAGCCCTGTCGACACTGAAAAGTCCTCCTCACTAATATCTGGGGGCTTGTGTCGAAATTGGGAGAGCTGTCCCACAGACCAGTCAAGCAACAGCCTGACATAGTCATACTGATGGAATCATACCTTACAGACAATGTCCCAGATACTACCATCACCATTCTTGGGTATGTCCTGTCCCACCAACAGGACAGACCTACCAGAGGTCGCAGCACAGTGCTATACAGTAAGGAGGAAGTTGTCCCGGGAGTTCTCAACATCAATCTCCTGCTGATGACCACCTTCCTCCCCACCCCTCCCTCGCTACCCTGCCCCTCAACTGATGAATCGGTGTTTCCTCATGTTGAACACCACTTGGAAGAAGCACTGAGGGTGACAAGAGCAAGAATATACTCTGGGTGGGGGATTTCAATCTACATCACCAAGTGTGGCTCAGAAGCACCACTACTAACAGTGCTGGTCGGTTTCTAAAGGACATAGCTGCTAGAATGGATGTGCGGCAGTTAGTGAGGGAACCAAACAGAGGGAAAATCCTACTTAACCTCGTCCTCACCAATCTACCTGTCACAGGTGCATCTGTCCATGATGATATTAGTAACTAACACCGTGCTAAATTGGATAGATTTCAACAATTCTAGCAACTCAAAACTTTGCATCCATGAGTCAGTGTGGGCCATCAGCAGCAGCAGAATTTTATACAACCACAGTATGCAACCTCATGGCCTGACATATCCCCCACTTTACCATGACCACCAAGCCAGGGGATCACCCTGATTCAATGAATAGCACAGGAGAGCATGCCAGGAACAGCATAAGGCACACCAAAAAAAGTGTCGTCAATCTGGTGAAGCTATAACATGCCAAAAAACGTAAGCAGCAACTGATAGACAGAGCTAAGCGATCCCCAAACCAATGGCTCACTTCTAAGCTCTGCAGTCCTGCCACATCCAGTTGTGAATGGTGATGGACAATTAAACTACTCAGTGGAGGAGGAGGCTCCACAAATATCCCAATCCTCAATGATGAGGGAGCCTAACATGTCAATGCAAAAGACAGGCTGAAGTATTGGCAACAGTCTTCAGCCAATCTTATTCACACAACATGATATCAGAAAACAGCCGAAGGCACTGGATTCTGCAAGCGCTATGGGCCCTGACAACGTTCCAGCCATATTACTTAAGATTTAGGCTCCAGAACCAGCTGCATCCTCAGCCAAGCTGTTTCAGTACAACTACAACACTGGCAGGACAAATCCATCTCGATCATCAGCAAAGTGATGGAAAGTATCGTCGACATTGCTATCAATTGACGCTTAGCAATAACCTGCTCACTCATACTTAGTTTGAGTTCTGCCAGCACCATTCAGCTCTTGCCCCCATTGCTGCCTTAGTTCAAACATGGACAAAAGAGCAGAACTTCAGAGGTGAGGTGAGAGTGTCTGCACTTACCATCAAGGCAGCATCTGACTGATAATGGCAATAAGGAGCCCTAGCAGAAGTGGAGTCACTGGGAATCGTGGGAAACTCACCACTGGTTGTAGTTATGCCTGGCACGAAAGAAGATGGTTGTGTTAGTTGGAGATCAATCATCTCAATCCCAAGAAATCACTGCAGTTCTTCGGGATACTGTCCTAGGCCCAACCATCTTCTGTTGCTGTATCAGTGATCTTCCTTCCATCACAAGGTCAGACATGAGGATGTACCAGATGATTGTGCTATGTTCAGCACCATTCGTGACTCCTCAGGTACTGAAACAGTCCATTCTATGATTCCAGTTCCAAATGCAGCAAGATCTGGACAATATCCAGGCTTGGTCAGATAAGTGGCAAGTACCATTTGTGCCACACAAGTGCCAGACAATGATCATCTCCAATTAGTGAGAATCTAACCATCTCCCTTTGAGTAATTCACTTCCGACTTTCCAAAGCCTGTCCACCAACTACAAGGCACAAGTCAGGAGTGTAATGGAATACTCCCCACTTGCCTGTTTAAGTGCAACTTCAACAACATTCAAGAAGCCGGACACCATCCGAGGCAAAGCAGCCTTCAGATAAAAGTGAATTACTGCACATGCTGGAATCTGAAACAAAAACAGAAACTTCTGGAAAATCTCAGCAGATCTGACAGCATCCGTGGAGAGAGAACACACTTAATGTTTCGAGCTTGCTTGATTGGCACCTTTCTATCAGTTTCAACATCCACCCCCTCCATCACCGATGCATTGGGGCAGCAGATGCAAGGGAACACTGAGGCTGTATAAGGCTCTGGACAAATCCCATTTGGAGTATTGTGAGCAGTTTTGGGCCCTGTATCTAAGGAAGGATGTGCTGGCCTTGGAAAGGGTCCAGAGGAGGTTCACAAGAATGATCCTTGGAATGAAAAGCTCGTCATATGAGGAACGGTTGAGGACTCTGGGACTGCACTCATTGGAGTTTAGAAGGATATGGAGTGATCTTATTGAAACTTACAGGATACTGCGAGGCCTGGATATAGTGGACGTGGAGAGGATGTTTCCACTTGTAGGATAAACTAAAACCAGAGGACACCATCTCAGACTAAAGGGACGATCCTTTAAAACAGAGGAGGAATTTCTTCAGCCAGAGGGTGGTGAATCTATGGAACTCTTTGCCACACACGGCTGTGGAAGCCAAATCATTGAGTGGCTTTAAGGCAGAGATAGATAGGTTCTTGATTAATAAGGGGATCAGGGGTTATGGGGAGAAGGCAGGAGACTGGAGAACGGGGATGAGAAATATATCAGCCATGATTGAATGGCAGAGCAGACTCGATGGGCCGAGTGGCCTAATTCTGCTGCTATGCCTTGTCATCTAGACTTATGGTCTAGAACCCCTCCAGGTTCTGGTCCAAGCCACAAGCCATCCTGACATAAAACTAACTTGCTGTTCCTTCACTGTCGCTGAGTCAAGATGCTGGAACTCCCTCTCTAACAGTAGTGTGGGTATACATACAGCACAGAACTGCAGCAGTTTTAGAAGGTTTCACCACCTTCTCAAGGGCCATTAGGGATGGACAATAAATGCTAGCCTAGCCAGCGATGCCCGCATCCCGCGAAATAATTTTTTTAAAAGGTCAGGATGGTGTGTAACATGAAGTGCAACTTGTAGGTGGTGGTCTTTCTTTGCACCTGCTGGCCTTGTCCTTCTCCTTGGTGAAGATCATGGGTTTGGATGGTGTTGTCGAAGGAGGTATAATGCTGCTGCAGTGCATCTTGTAGATGATGCACATTGCTGCCACTTGTTATTTTAATCTTTCATGGGTATGTGTATCACTGACAAGACCAGCATTTGTTACCCAACTCTTAAGTGTGCTTGAACTGAGAGGCATGTTTGGCCTTTGCAGAGAATAGTTACGAGTCAACCTGTGGATCTGGGCCGGACCAGGTAAAGCTGGCAGATTTCGTCCCCTAAAGAACATTAGTGAGAGAGGTGAGTTTTTAGGGCAATTGATGATAGTTTCATGGTCACCGTTATTGAGACTAACTTTCAATTCCAGATTTGTATTATTTGAATTCCAGTTCCGCCAGCTGTCATGGTGGAATTTGAACCCACATCCCCAGAGCATTGCACTCTGCAGCACGGTAGCACAAGTAATTAGCACTGCGGCTTCACAGCGTCAGGGTCCCAGGTTCGCTTCCCTGCTGGGTCACTGTCTGTGCGGAATCTGCACGTTCTCCCAGGTTCGATTCCCTGCTGGGTCACTTGTCTGTGCGGAATCTGCACATGCTCCGGTTTCCTCCCACAGTCCAAAGACATGCTGGTTAGGTGGATTGGCCATGATAAATTGCCCTTAATGACCTAAAAAGGTTAGGAGGGGTTATTGGGTTACGGGGATAGGGTGGAAGTGAGGGCTTAAGTGGGTCGGTGCAGACTCGATGGGCCGAATGGCCTCCTTTTGCACTGTATGTTCTGAGTTCTATATACACAGGGAATTTGAGATCACTGGTTCAGTGACATAACCGTTCCCTCACCATCTCACCAACTTGTGTGTCGGCGGTAGAGCGTGAATATTTAAGTCCAATCAATTGGGCTGCTTTGTTCTTGATGGTGTCAGGTTTCTTGAATGCTGTGGAAGCGGCAAAGATCCAGGAAAATGGAGAGTTTTCCATTGCCCTCCTGACTTGTGCCTCGTAGAAGATGGACAGGCTTTGGCGAGTAGGACAATTGAAGTTCTCGCCTCAGAATTCCCAGCCTCTGACCTGTGCAACTGTATTTATCTGATCATGGCAATTGTTGCATGTTTCTTAGTGATATTCAATGTTTTGTGCATAACATATTTGTTGTGGATACAGGATAGAATATAAATCAAATCTAGTGGGGGAGTAAATATTGATAAGTAGGACAAAGGCAGTTTATCCATGAAGCTGTTGATGTCCTCTGTTTCTGCTCTTCCTGGTGTGGTCGATCATCTTTGGCTACGGTATAATGCCATGTTTATGCAGTTATATTCCATTTCCACCTTAGTATTAATTTCAAGCCTTTTTGAAAAATGTTTAAAAGTATTAGGATACCCTGTGTTTTTACAGATTAACAATCCAGTGAGGCGCATACTGGGTTTATTTTAGCTGAACATCACTTATACTACAACAAGTGGAGAAATCTGCTCCCACTGCTACTACCTGAACAGGAATACAACTAAAGGTGCATAGGAAATCATTTCGAACACAACAATCCTCTTCCCTTCAATAAACTTCAATTTAAGGAATGAAACACAGATTACTCACTATTTATCTTCTAAACCACCACTCACTTCATTCATTGACACTTATAGCTTTCAAATTCACTCAGAAAATTACATTAAGCTTTTATATCTCTCAGCAGTTCGAACATTTCAAACAAAGCTCTGCTCATCAGCACGTAATGTATTTGTTAGAAGCCAAACAGTCCTGAGATTTAATTTAGTATGAAAGTATTAACTCTTTACAGGAGGACTTCTCGACATGTTACTTTTTAAGCGGTACACTGGGGACTGAATGTGCCACAGAGTGATAGGATTCAGATTTTCTCATGCGATGCACTACCTCATGATTTAAGTGTACCATTAAGGGAGAATGTAAAGTGTAAACAGATAATTTGCCAGAGAAATCAGGATGGGAGAAATCATAGAACATCTTTCACTGAGTTATTTGATGGTCTTCCAATTGACCAGTTAATTTGGCAGTATTACCAGGCACCTAAGATAAGCTTGTTTACCTGTCCCCTATCCTCCTCTCAACCTGGTATGGGAATAATGCAGGGCATGAAGAAACATGAAACGATAGGATAGGGAAAAAAATCAAAAGTAATTTCAAAATTAACCTCTTGGAAGTTTGTCGTCGTTTGAATATAGTTTTTTTAGATACCAGCAGAAAAGAGTCACTCTTGCCTCTCTCTGTAGCAACCTTATGACACTGCAGAAAGAAAAAGCATGTTTTTAAGTGGAATTGCAACTTCACTGAACATCAGGGAACTGTTAGATTTATGTTGTTCCCACACATCGTGATCAGAGGAAAACCTTACCACCAGGACAGTTATATTCTCAGAAATGCATAACTGTTTTATCATGAATCAAACCGTCTGGGAAAGATTTCTCACAAGCTTTGAATGACAATAACTAAAATTATATGATTTGAATTACAACATGCTGCGAACTAGATTGTGCAACTGTGCTTTGTATGTCGGAACCTTGTGAAAGTTAACACAGATACTTGACAGCGTGATAAACACTCACAATTAACAAAACATGGGTACATTTTCTCGGCTGGGGTTAGGAATTCCATGCTAGAAGTAAAAGATTTAGTTGGTTAGGATTCTCCACATAGTGGACAAGTTTCATGATCAACGACGACGCTAGAAATAAATACCTGACAACCTTGCCCAGGCAACAACTGAGGGAGACAGTGAATATGAAAACAGAAGAGGAAGAAGAAAAATTGGATGGATGGATAACTTTGAGATGTGGACTGACATAGCTTGAAGAAAGCCAAAGCAGAGGCACGGTGATGCCGACTATAAGCCCGATTAAGGGTATGGTGACACGAACAAAGGAAACAACTGGGAAACTCCATTGGGAATCCACAAAACAGAATAAATGGAAATTGGCATCTCGCATAATGCTTCAAAGCATTTTCACTCTAACATCCAAAAATAGTGCTCTGGCTGCCAGCTGAAGGAGAGGAAACTCTGTAACAAAGGGAAGCATCAGCAATACAAGCTGTCTTTTAATGGTGTTGAAAGGTGTCGGGCTGAATTCTCCATTTCTTAGACCAAGAGTTAACGCCGGCGCAGGATTCATGGAATTCCACAACAGCAAAACGGCGCCGCACCTGGACCGATTCAGCTACTGTTGAGGGGCTAGCACCAGCGTCACATGGAACACAATCGATTCCAATGAGAAATGGTACGGGATTCGACGGTTTCGCGATTAACACTCAGGAGACTGACAAGCTGCAGCCGCGCATACACACTTCATTCCTCACGCACACCATCCCAGCCAACAAGATGCATGGCACCTCGCTTCACTGACACCGAGCTGGAGACCCTCCTGGACGTGGTGGAGGAGAGGCAGTTGACTCTGTACCTCGAACCAGGGAAGGAGGCTGCCAGCTGCCGCCTTTCGCCATGCCTGGGCGCAGGTGGCAGAGGCTGTCAGCGCCACCAGTATCACTGCCCGGACCGGCCTGCAGTACCGGAAAAAACTGCACGACCTCCTCAGGGCAGCCAGAGCTGTGGTGATCTTTGTGAGGGGTTTCCAGGATGGAAGACATAGTGATCACAAAGATACAGGAAGCTCTTCTGAAGAACTAAACTAATTTTATTAACACTAAATTTGAGTTCGACACTTATTCTAAATAGCAAACATACATGTAAGAATTAAATTACACTCACTAACACTATCTCTATCTACTAACTATAACTATTATATTTTAACTAACTCTGCAATACATTACATTATGAATCTTGTCTCCTTCAGCTCCAATCTAATCTCCTCCCCCAAGCCCAAGAGCCAGTGCAATTTATAGTACTATCCCGTAGCTCCTTCTAGTGGTGAGGCTTAACATAACATTAACTCTTCACATGCTGTACATTTGTATAATCTCAGAAGGGTGAGTAAACAGCACAGTGCCCCTGGCACCATCCCACATACCCATAACCATACTCCCCCCATGCCCCCAACCCAGAGGGCGGCTGAATCCTCACCCTGCACCACATGCCGTTACCTATACCGGCTGCCACGCCAGGGTGGCCCGGCCACTGGGGCCATCAGCTACCCACCACCTGGGCTGCATGCGTCGGACTGTCTAACACTGTCTTTTGTCTCCCCCAAGGAGAAGGCCGCCCATAACTGCCGGAAGCAGGAGAAAACTGGAGTGGGACCGCGGGACCTGCGGCTCCTGACTGTGGCAGAGCAGTGGGCCCTGGACGTGGTTGGCAGCCCGGAGGAAAGGGAGGTTGGCGGGTTGGAGTTCGGCCGCGGGAAAGGAAGTGAGGCCCTGCTGAGTTGCGGTTCCCCATGTCACGTGTGTCCACCACCCTCACACGCACCCCACCCTATATCACCCTCATCTTCACCATCCCCACCCTCACCATACACCACCCCCACCCTCAAACCACCCTCACCCCCGCTCTCACCTTCCCTCGCTCTTACCACCCCGCACCTCCATACCACCCGCATCACCACCCCCACTACCACCACTACCCTCCGGTTAGGGGTGTAATCATGCATCTTGTCTTGTGTCTTGCAGGACCTACTGGAGATAGGGCGGGTCCATCTGGTGTACCCTGCCCCCCACCAATGCCACAACCAGAGCCCCCCGCCATGAGCCGAGCACCGACGATGAGAGCATCTCAGACGGCAGCCTACGACCCGAGACGCAGGACACCCCGGACCTCAAGTCTGAGGATGACACGGATTTCACATCACAGCTGTGTCCTTCACCCTTCATCATCCCAGGGATACTCACCTCAGTTGGGCACTTTAGTGAAGAGGCACCTGAGATAATATTTGGTGTGCACCACACAGCTGATCCGGTACAACAGGTAGAGGCAGGAACCCCCGAGGGGGCGGACATGTGGAGGGCAGGCCAACCCCTGGAACTAGCTGCTGTCCAGGCGAGTTTTGAGCTTGTGGAGCGGAGAGTCCCATCGCTTCTGGAGATGCAATCACAGAGCCAGAGATTGCATGAGGAGTTGTCGGCGAGCATTCAGCACCTGCAGGCGTGCAAGAGCAGGAGGTGGTGCCAACCATGTGTGCCATCCAGGCAAACGCCGCATGGGTGGCACACATGTGGAGGCAAAGGGGGTGATGGTTCACCATGTCCAAGGCATGGGGCATTCTGTGCAGGCAGTGGACGAGGCCCAGGACAGGGTTGCTGCCTCACAGGCAACCATGTGCGAGAGCCACCTGGAAATTGCAGTGGTGCTTCTGAGCATGGCCCAGCCACAGCAGGCCATGTCACGGAACGTTGGTGGCATTGCCCAGGCACTCGCTGACGTGGCACAGACTCAGTGGGAGGTGGCCCAGTCTCAGAGGGAGATGGTACAGTCAGTGGCTGATGTGACACCGACCCAGAAGGTAGTGGCACAGTCAATGGGTGATGATGTTCAGTCCCAGACAGAGATGGTCCACTCCCTGTGCTCCATGGCGGCGAGCTTTAGGCCCTGGTCGAGACCAGAGTGGGCCTCCAGGACTGGCAGTGCCAGATGGCGAGGGAGCCTCAGGGGATAGCTCTTCTTGCACCCCATCCCTTGGAGTAGCAGGGGCCATCAGGCACCCCAAGGGATGAGGAGATGGTGGGGCCCATGCCAGTGGCTCCCACAGAGGAGGTTCCGGTTCACCGCAGCACCTCGTAGTCCCCCCCTCCTGTCCCTGGCACATCTGGTGGGCTGTTGACAGAATAGGGTGTCACCACGCCATCTGGGATGCCTAAGCAGCAGCAGGGCCCACTCGTGCTTTTAAAAATAGAGAAACAGGCGCAGTGGCTGATGAGAGATAGGAGGTAGGACACGGAGAGGCACGACCGTGGGTTGCCGGTCCGGACACGGTCAGGGCCAGGGCAGGGGTTGACCAGGGAATGGGCTGGGGTGACCCCTCATGGAACCATCATTGCTGCGGCCTGCAAGGCAGCCATCCTGCTGCGCACTCCACTGAGCAGCCAGCTTGGCCCCTGATTCTGTAGAATGACAAAAGCCGTAAGGGAGAGTGGGGGCTGCACCCCAGCCCCCACTCTCCCACCCCACTACCCCAGGATCTCACCCTCCACCATAACCCCTGAAACCGGCCGCCACCTGCCGGCGGGGCATCTTGCGGCCCACCCACGGCCATGCTCACAGTAGCCCCCACAGGGGGCGCCAGACAGGAGTTGCGGAGCAGGGACGGGCGCCAGGGTCAGAGGCCCCCCCGATGTTGGGTACCAACGAGGGTGTGAGAATGGCGGGGGGACCTGCGGGAGGAGGGACTGCAGTGCCAACTGGGGGCACCATGTTGCACGTTGGACCTGGTTGGCACAGGGGAATGCACCATGCTAACATGTTGGCCTTTCACCCCCTGCCCCTGGAGAGCCAGCCTCCCAACAGGCCGAGGAGGAGGAGGAGGTGCAAAGGAGGCACTGCATGAGCACCTGTGTGTACCAGCAGCGCCTGTTATTCGAGGATCTGCCGGACTGGGCATCCCGTTGAAGACTCCAGCTGAGTAGGGGGACAGTGCGGCATATCTGCTAGATCATGGTGCACCTGGCACCGAGGGAGAATTGGGGAGGACACCCGCTCCAGGTGCCCTGAACTTCTACACCACGGGATCTTTCCAGGCGCAGAGTGGGGACATTTAGAGCTCAGTGCACAGCTGCATCTCCACTGTCATGGAGGTCCTATATGCCTAGTCAGCACAATACATTCATTTCAATGTGGACCGAGCCCACCAGGACGCCTGGGCAACGGGGTTCGGCATCATCCCACAGATGTCCCGGGTCCAGGGGGTGATCGGCGGGATACATGTCCCCCGACAAGTACCTGCAGATGACAGGTGCTCTCCACAAACCAAAAGTGGTTCCATTCGATGAACGTGCAGCAGGTGTGTGACCACCAGATGCACATCATGCAAGTCTGCGCCCGATACCCGGGGACTGTGCATGATACCTTCATCCTGGCACACTCGACAATTCCTGGCCTCTTCGAGGCGCACCCCCAGCTGAGTGGTTGGCCCCTGGGCGACAAGGGCTATCCACTTTGGTCGTGGCTGATGACGTCTATCCAACGGCCACAGACCGCTGCAAAGACGCCCATGTCTCGACCAGGAGTGTGATAAAGTGGTGCTTCGGCCTCCTGAAGGTCCAATTCAGATGCCTGGACCGCACTGGAGGGGCCCTCCAATATGGCGCTGGGAAGGTCTTCCGCATCCTTGTGGCCTGCTGTGTCCTCCACAACATTGTGCAGCAGAGGGGCGACATGCTGGAGGAGGAGGATGTACGACAGGCCTCCTCCGTAGAGGAGGATGCGGGAAGGGTGAGGATGGACAGGACATGGGGCCCGGGCAGGCACAGGAGTCTGCACAATGTGTGCACCATGGCCAACTCACTCATGACGCTCTGCTCGTCTCCAGGTTTACCGACTAGAGGGCAAGACTGGCTAGGGGCACGGACACCGCATGCCACCTGCACATCCCCCTCCGTCATACATGCCTGTTACACTATATGGTGTGTTGGCATTATCAGTGGCTCTGGTCCATTGGGTAGAGAATGATGACAACCTGCGCTGTGATGAGCTCTGGTGCTCCGCATCATTCGACAACGTCTGATTCCTGCCCACAGTAGCACTTTCCACCGTGGGTGGTCCCTGCATGCGAGCTGGCAATTCCCTCACATAGTTCCATCAAATCCCCTGGGATGGCCGAGGTGGCAACGATGGGGGGACGGGGGACGGGGACGGGGGGGGGGGGGGGGGGGGGGACACCGGAGTGGTGACCACTGGCTGAACTGCAGTCCCTGAGCCAAGCCCACCCTCAATGTCTGCCCATTCACCCACCCACCCTGCCCCTCTGCAGCCAGCACACTCCCTCACACCCTTCTGACAGAGAACCAAGGCACGTTGTAACATTCCGTACAGGTGTTTAATGTGAAAACATATATACAGATTTGTGCCCTTGCCACTATCGCTAAACTGCCCTGCACCCGTGCCAACTTAACTGGTGTCTAACTTTCTGGCCTTACGCGCCCTAACGCTTTGTCTAGGTGGATCCGCAGATGGTACATCAGGAGTGCAGGCGGCCTGCTGTGATTTACGTCCTGCGACCTGGGTCCCCTTTGGATGGGGTCTTCTGGGGTGACCGGACCCGGATGGGCCTGGCTGCTGCTTGGGTGTCTCAGTGGCGTGGTGTTCAGCCCGCTGCCCACCTGATGCGCCAGGAGAGGAGGAGTCCGAGGTGCTGCGGTGTTCCGGTACCTACCTGTGGGAATCACCAGCACAGGCCCCATCATCTCTGTTACATTCTGGTGTTTGGCCAGTAGGAAGGATGCACAGAAGAACTTCTAGTTCTGGACTAATTAAACAAATGCGTGGTAAAGATAACTCTTAAATATATTACAAACCACTAATACTGATAAATTATCCTAGAGTTTCTGCAAGTATGACTGTCCACTAACACGACTAACTTCCAACTCCTTGAGGTACACTGCGACCTGCTGGTCAGGTCATTTACATCATTATATACATGATAGCTTATACATATCATTACAACCTCCTCCTCCCTCGGGATGCTCGATGGCCCCTGAGCTACTTCATGGGGCAGGGATGAAGGTGGAGCTATTCCCTAGGCTCCCCCAGCACCTGGCGATGTCAGTCCTGGAGGCCCGCTGTCATCTCAGTCAGGGTCTGAATTCTTGTGGCCATGGAGCACAGCCCAGAATGAAACCCCCCCTGCCCGCGGATCGGCCCTCCCCCGACTATGGCGGCGCTGGACTCAGTCCGCAGCCGCCACTCTAAGTTCACGACGGGTGAGACCACGTGTCCCACGCCGTCGGGAACTCGGACAGAGCATCGTGGGAATGGCCTGAGGCCGTGGATACATGGCGAGGCGTACTCCTGGAGTACGCCGTTTTTTAGGGGCGGAGCATTGCGAAAGCGGCACCTCCCATGATTTTGGTGTCATTGGGGATTCTCCGCTCCCTCGCCATACCCGATTTCAGTGTCGAAGAGCGAAGAATCCAGCCCAAGGTTCCTTTTGCAGCTCTCTTCATGATCTTCATGAAAAAAATACTTTTTCACGCAAAATTCTAGAGTTAAGATGAAAGCTGAGGTTAATTATATTGTGACAGCTGAATGATTGTCTAGCAAATTGATTAAAGACCTGTATCATATGAAGATAATGGAAATAGTGTGGAGATTTCCTGATGAAAATTGTGATACAAATGTGATTACTGCACTTTCTACTGCTTTATTCTCACCGGGAAATTACTTACTTTTGAAATGCGCATAACTATGAATTTCTCTCAAACGATGGTAGAGGTAATAGGAGTGGATTTTATTTCAGCAGCACTTACCCTTCTTATCAGATACCTTTTGCTAGATTAATACTCTCCAAAGCTCTTACCATAATCACAGCATTTTTCCAATCTAACAGGAAGTTGCACAGCCATTAAAGTCGTAAGCCAGAATTTTTTATTATAAATAACCTTCTTGGCAGCCTCTGAGGTGATTTCAGCAAATTGTTAATGAAGAATATTATCCACCTGATTATATATGTAAGTAATTCCAATTTGCCATTTTCGATATATATTCAGAGAAACAGAAAAGGTTTGAACTTCATATTATTTTTAAATCTGGTACAGTCAGAGTGGCAGACACACAGTTCGTTACCGAAATGGCTAAAATCACTCAGCTGTACTGTGATATTGCTGGGCTATTTACACTTAGAATAGTAATACACAGCAAATTACAACCTACTGCCGTCACTGATATTACTGTGTCGGTATATTGTTAGCAGGTTCATACCTGTTACTATAAAATGGTTTCCAGATTGCAAATGTAAATATATTTTAGCTAGCTACTTCTTTAATGCTGACTAAGATATTTTTCTTTGTGACTTGCTTCTTGCTCCACCTTTCTCTGATGCTCCCTTTAGCTTGAGTAAAGAGATGCTCAGTTGGCTAAACAGCCAGCGTGTGGTTCAGAATAACAGCAATCCTATGGGCTTCGATCCCCATCCCCACTGCAATAGACTTGGGGCTTGATTCCTTACCCTGCCCCATAGTTAAAATCACAACATACATTGTTTGGTGACTCTAAAATAATCGAGGATGCAACCTGAAGATTAAGAAGAAGAAAGATGGCATGGTGGCGTAGTGGTTAGCACTGCTGCCTCACAGCACCAAGGACCTGGGTTAAATTCCGGCCGCGGGTGACTGTGTGGAGTTTGCACTTTCTCCCCGTGTCTGCATGGGTTTTCTCCGCGTGCTCCGGTTTCCTCCCACAGTCCAAAGATGTGCAGGTCAGGTGGATTGACCACGCATAATTGCCCTTAGTGTCCAAAAAAGGTTTGGTGGGGTTACTGGGTGGTGGAATTGGCCTAAGTCGGGTGTCCGTTTGGAGGGTCATGTTATATTACTAAATTGTAATATAAATATTATTCATTTGTCTTGCCAGGTTGTGTTGAATTCTGACGATAAACAGTCAAAGTCTTCCAGATCATGACAGATTATTTATTGAATAATAAAATAATATGCTTGTAAGTTCTTTCACTTTAATACTGGGACTAGTAAAACAAATAAATAAGATTAGATTAAACTAACAATTATGACAATACGGTACACTCTGATCTGGTCACGTCTTCACTCTCGCTGTTCTACACACACTAACTAAAGAAAGAGCGGGAAACTCCTTATATAGTTCCTGTTAGTGTTGCCATCTGGTCATCATCTGTCTGTACTGACTTCACATTAACTAAACATGTATTAACACATACAGAGATCACTACAGCTCGGTGCAGACTCGGTGGGCCAAATGGCCTCCTTTGTGGGCGAGCTCGCCTTTCAGCAAATCTGCATATTAAAACGAGACAACTAGTCTCACTTTAATGTGCAGATTCCTGAGGTACCCACAAGAGTGGGAATGACCTACTTTGCCTTGGAGATCTTGGGTGAGTGCTGTTCAGTACTGGTCTCCACAAATGGGGACCAGATGGATTGATGCTCTTGAGGGTCTCCCAGGGGGTCAGAGGTGCCTAGGTGCATGCCCTTTGGGCACTGTTGGTGCCATGCAGGCACCCAGGCACTGCCAACCCTACACTCTGACACTTCCACCTGAGTGCCAACCTGGCAATGCCAAGGTGCCACGGTGGAATTGCCAGCTGGCAGGGGCACTGCCAGGGTGTCAAGCTGGCATTTATTTGCATGGTGGTGATCCAGCAGGGGATGCCCTGTGTGGTTGGTAGTCCAGAGGACCCTCCCATAGTGCGTTGGGGTTCAGGGCAGTTTGGGGTTTGTTTTCAAGGCTCCAGAGCTCAGAACTCCATTTACAAATAGCGTCATGATCTCTGCTGCGCTGAGGAGTTCCAGCGAACAGAGCTCCTCAGTGCACAAAATGGGGCATAGTGTGGCCTCGGCTGGGCGTTCTCCACTGAGGCCTCCTATCTAATGTGAGTGCCGTTTGATAGCACTGCGTTTCTTGGTGATTGCTGTGAAATTTTGTTCCCAAATTGTTAAATCCCTCCAATGTTTCTGTGCTATCTCCTTTGTGAATAGAACAGAATGCAGAAAATGGCATTGATCTTGGTATAGATATCTGCACAAGTCAATACTTCACAGCAACTTACCAACTGACGGTGTTCGATGTGAAAACATTAATGACAATATTTATGCCCTTTCTGTCACTATCTAATGCCTACAGGAATTTGCAAGTAATATGCAAGATTTTGGACATAAAGCATGTGTATATACACAGCTATCAGCACAAGAAAAATAAACTTTTTAAAAATGGGTATGAATGTGATTGCTTGCTTAGCAAGTTAATAAATAAGATATTGCAAGAACTATCATGTTTATTGAATGTGCAGCATATATACCTAGTCCTCTTTTTGGAAATTGCATGTCATCCCTGCAGGAGACACAGTCCTTTGACAAACGGAAGAGGATCCTCAGCAACCTCATTTGTGAAGATAAATCTGTACATTGGCAGTAAGTTACAGCAGCGATGAGGAAGGAGAAATTACAGATTAATGCTGAACTGTTGGGGCTGAATTTTGCCAACAAGGATCAAGTGTGGGCAGCACGGTATCACAGTGGTTAGCAATGTTGCTTCACAGCTCCAGGGTCGCAGGTTCAATTCCTGGTTTGTCTGTGGAATCTGCACGTTCGCCCCGTGTCTGTGTGGGTTTCCTCCGGGTGCTTCGGTTTCTTCCCACAAGTCCCGAAAGTCGTGCTGTCACATTATTTTTACATTCTGAATTCCCAATCAGGTGCTGGAATGTGGCAACTTGGGGCATTTTACAGAACTTCATTGCAGTGTAAATGTAAGCCTACTTGTGACAATAAAGATTATTATTAAGTCTTGTTGCCAGTTCTGCATATAGTTAGCAACGTGACCTCCAACCAGCTGGTGGCGTCAGACATCTATCACATGACTTGAGATAACCACCAGTTGGTAGTAAGACGTACAAGAGGATAGTCGCGCTTAGAGTAGCTGCAGGAGGATTTACAGAATTCAGATCATAGCCTTTGTCTGTATTATAGTCTGTTAGTTATCTTTCCACGTAGTTGTCAATAAATTATCTTTCTATTTAAACAACTAGATATTCTGCGCACATCATTACCATGGCCATATCATACAATGCGACATGGTACCAGGAGTGCAGAACATTTAAAGATAGCGACAGAGAAATCGAGGTGAAATAGGCTGAAGAGCGAAAAGGGAAGATTCTTCCGCAGACCTGGCAAACTACAGCCATCTGCAACTCAACGCAACAAAAGACGGTGAAGTTTGAGATGGAAGTTTGAAAGGCACCCCACCAGCTTCAAGTCTCGGGTAACGTAGATGAAAATTGGCGTGTTTTCAAGCAACAATTTAGATTCTATGTTGCAGCCCTTGGCCTGCAGGCACAGCCTTATGAGAGGGGTTTTGCGTTGCTGCTCACGGTAGCAGGCCCTCAAGCAATAGAAATATACAATACCTTTGCCTTCTGCACGAGAGGAATGCAAGAACTACAATGAGGTGATAACGTACTTTGATTGGCATTGCTCTCCGAAAAAAACAACATTTGAATGTTACACATTTCCCACGCATACTCAAAAAGCAGATAAATCTTTTGATAGCTTTGTCATCGACTTGCGGTTAAAGGCCCAGTCCTGCAATTTCTGTAATCTGAAGTAATCGATGATCTGCGACCAGATAGTGTTTGGGATATCGAATGATAAACTTCGTAAGAGATTGTTGCGGAAAGAAGAACTGAAATCAGAAAATGCTATCAAGATTTGCCATGTGAGTGAGCTGGCACAGTACGCTCAGCTTGAAATTTTTTGCCGCCAATATAGAAGAAGACATCAGTGCCATCAGCACTGTCTCAGTGCGGGCGGCCATTTTAAGCAGCCGACCGTGTCCGCCATCTTATGCCAGCAATGCGGCAATCCTCATGGGCCACGGCAATGTCTAGCATATAGGAAAGTATGTTCCAAGTGTGCTGTACAAATCATTTTGCGAAGCAATGTTTTTTGCATCCTACAGTGGACCAAACAAGATCAGTCAACGCAGTTGATGAGATGTACCCTGAAGAACAGTTCTTCATTGATCTGATTTCAATCAAGGACACATTGAGTCCAAATATGAAAAGGGAAGAAGTCTTAACTGACCAGATGTGACAATAGTGATGATCAAGCTGATACCATCGAAAACAAATGGACAATTCCAGTGATGCTGAACGATACATTGATGAAATTCAAGGTTGACACAGGAGCGAAAGCCAGCCTCCTCAGCCTGTCCAATTTGCATGGGCTGTGGGTTAAACCAAAAGTCGTCAATCAACCGAGACTGCTGATAGACTACGGTGGGAATGAGATTGAAACGCTGGGTGGATGTGAACTCGAAGCATGGGTGGGGCCTTCTGGTGTTCCTGGCATGGGGCGCAATTGCGGGCCACCCGCTTGATATCGCCATCCAGTCCAGGCCACCAAACATATGCGCACCAACATTTTCATTTTGGCCACCCCGGGGTGCCCGTTATGGAGATCGTTCAACAGGGGTGCGCAACCCCGTTTGGGTACAACCACCCCCATTCCCCAGAGAAGGATGCCATCTTCGACACTCATTTCGGGTAGCTTGGTGGTGTAGCACACAGCTCATCTGGTATCATCCTATGTCGGGCCCCGTATTGGACCATATGTCAGACCCTCAGTAACTCAGGGTCGGTCTGGGTCCATTCTCGGATATGTGCTGCCATCACTGGCAGCGTTTCCAGGAAATGGTGGCCGACTATCACCTCCGCAGCTGCGACAGGAACTGATGGCTTTGTGGGTAGGGGCAGGCGGCTCACCACATCCATCTGCGGGATCTTTGCGCCCGGGCAATGCTCTAAAGTATACCGATTGGCAGACAGAAGCAGGGCCCACCGCTGTACCTCAGCAGATGCAATCGGTGGAATTGCCCAATCTTCCTTGAATAACCCAATCAAGCGTGTGTGGTGGGTATATACCATGAACGTCCATCCATAAATGTACTGGTGGAATTTCCACACCGCAAACACAACGGCCAAACCTTCCTTTCCTATCTGTGTGTAGTTCCGCTTGGCATCTGCGAGCTTGCGGGATGCAAAGGCTATTGGTCACTCCAAGCCATCAGGCATGCAGTGCGCCAGGACTGCCCCGGCATATGGCAAGGCGTCACACATGAGGGCCAGTGGTTTGTCCGGTCCAAGTGGGTCAGCAAGTCATCTGATGAGAGATGCTGCTTCACCTCTGGAAACGCCTTCAGGTGTGAGCGGACCACCGTCCCACTTCTGCCCCTTCAGCAGTTGGTGGAGTGGGTTGAGCAGATTGGCCATTATGGGTATGAACATCTCATAGTAGTTCACCAGGCCGAGGAAAGAGAGGAGCTCCATTTAGTCACAAGGGAGCCTGGGGAATCACCCGCACCTTGTCCTCCACCGGATGGAGGCCCCTGTGTCCACTCGATGGCCTACATATGTGACTTCCAGCGAGTGGAAAAAGCTCCTCCCTCTCGAGGCGGATCCCGGCCTGAGTAAACTGCTCGAGGACCTCGGTTAGGTTCTCCATGAGGTCCCGGTGATGAGGACATCGTCCAGGTAGACGGCCACCTTTGGCAACCCTCGTAAGATATTTTCCAGGACCTTCTAAAATAGCGCACAAGCCAAGGAGACTACCACGACAACCACCTGTATTCATACAATCCCTAATGGGTCACATATTTCCAGGAACTCAGTTTGAGCACCAGCTGCAAGTACGAGTGGCTTATGCAGAGCTTAGTTTTTCCTCCGCTGAGCCGGGTGTAGAGATCCTCGATTTGAGGGACTGGGTAACGGACAAGGCAGGATATATTTTGTGGACCCCACAGAGCCTTCTGGCTTCAACACAGGGACTACATGCACGGCCTAATCGGCATAGTGGATGGAGCGAATAATACCCAGTTATTCCAAATGGTCGAATTCCTGGTCTACCTTGGCATAATGTATGTACGGCAAAGGGTGGCCACAGAAGTATCGGGGCTGGGCATTCTCTTCCACATTTATCATGGCCATTACTCCTTTAATGGTACCAAAGCCTTCAGTGAAAATCGAAGGGAACTTGGTCAGTGGTCCCTCCCATCCACGGGGTACATCTGCCACAAGCGTTGCCAATCCAAACGTAGGTGATGCAGCCACTTGTGGCCTAAATGGGCTGGGCCTGTCACCGCGGATGACCACTAATAGTGGCATGCGGACTGGTCTCTCGTATGCCGTGGTCACGTGGGCAGTGCCTTTGATTTGTAAGGGCTCCCCGGTGTACGTGGATAGTCGGGCCCCCATGTCACAAAGCCCCAACATCCGAAGACGTGTCCGGATGGCCATAAATGTGCGAAAACTGACAAGAGAAATCACTGTCCCCGTGTCCAGTTCCATCTTGGTGGGGTGTCCATTTAGCAGCAACATCACCCGGATAGGTGCCTGTGGTAAACCACTGTTGCACCTGTATTAGGTGATGTACGGTAGGACCTGTACTACAGGTTCGCCGGTAGTCCCTGCCTGTATAAATATGCGTGTCCTCCAGCCAGCAGCCATTTCGCCAGCTGCTGTGGGAGGCCACACATCTGATAGCAATAAAGCCTCAGTTGGATTCAACTATCGTCTTTGTCCAATTGATCGTGCCTCAATTTATTGCTATCAGTTTCTAAGGATGGACCTCCGTATCAAACCGGATCGCCTGCAGCTGGATCCTCACCCAAGCGACGCCAGAAAGGACTTACAGCACTGGCTAGCTTGCTTCGAAGCGCATATCAACGCGGCGCCGACCCCTGTTCTGGAGGCTCAGAAGATTCAGATTTTATATTCCAGGTTGAGCTCCAAAGTCTTTCCGTTAATCCAGGATGCGCCGAACTACGCCGAAGCCATTACTCTACTCAAGGACAACTACGCACAGAAACGAACACGCTCTTGGCGAGGCACGCACTCGCCACTTGCTCAAAACTCCCTGGTGAGTCCATAGAAGACTTCTGCCGGGCCCTAATCCCACTAGTCCGGGACTGTGACTGTCAGGCCATTATGGCCACGGAACACTCAGACCTCCTTATGCCGGACGCTTTTGTGACTGGAATTGGGGCACAAATATCCTGGGGGGGAGATTTGTTAGTGCTCTTTGGGGGGGTTTAAACTAATGCAGCAGGGGCATGGGAACCTGGATTGTAGTTTTAGGGTAAGGGAGAATGAGAGTACAGAGGTCAGGAGCTCAGATTTGTCGTCGCAGGAGGGGGCCAGTGTTCAGGTAGGTGGTTTGAAGTGTGTCTACTTCAATGCCAGGAGTATACAAAATAAGGTAGGGGAACTGGCAGCATGGGTTGCTACCTGGGACTTCGATGTTGTGGCCATTTCGGAGACATGGATAGAGCAGGGACAGGAATGGATGTTGCAGGTTCCGGGGTTTAGGTGTTTTAGTAAGCTCAGAGAAGGAGGCAAAAGAGGGGGAGGTGTGGCGCTGCTAGTCAAGAGCAGTATTACGGTGGCGGAGAGGATGCTAGATGGGGACTCATCTTCCGAGGTAGTATGGGCTGAGGTTAGAAACATGAAAGGAGAGGTCACACTGTTGGGAGTCTTCTATAGGCCTCCAAATAGTTCTAGGGATGTAGAGGAAAGGATGGCGAGGATGATCCTGGATAAGAGCGAAAATAACAGGGTAGTTATTATGGGAGACTTTAACTTTCCAAATATTGACTGGAAAAGATATAGTTCGAGTACATTAGATGGGTCGTTTTTTGTACAGTGTGTGCAGGAGGGTTTCCTGACACAGTTTATTGACAGGCCAACAAGAGGCGAGGCCACATTGGATTTGGTTTTGGGTAATGAATCTCTTGTTAAGAGGAAGAAGGAGGCCTATGTGAAGATGAGGTGTGAAGTTTCAGTTGGGGCGATGGATAGTTACAAGGTAGCGAGGAAGGATCTAAAGAGAGAGCTAAGACGAGCAAGGAGGGGACATGAGAAGTATTTGGCAGAAAGGATCAAGGAAAACCCAAAACCTTTCTATAGGTATGTCAGAAATATTTGGCTAATGGAAAAGTTCTTGAAAGTGTGGATGAGCAGAGGGATCTAGGTGTCCATGTACATAGATCCCTGAAAGTTGCCACCCAGGTTGACAGGGTGGTGAAGAAGGCCTATGGAGTGTTGGCCTTTATTGGTAGAGGGATTGAGTTCCGGAGTCAGGAGGTCATGTTGCAGCTGTACAGAACTCTGGTACGGCCGCATTTGGAGTATTGCGTACAGTTCTGGTCACCGCATTATAGGAAGGACGTGGAGGCTTTGGAACGGGTGCAGAGGAGATTTACCAGGATGTTGCCTGGTATGGAGGGAAAATCTTATGAGGAAAGGCTGATGGACTTGAGGTTGTTTTCGTTAGAGAGAAGAAGGTTAAGAGGAGACTTAATAGAGGCATACAAAATGATCAGAGGGTTAGATAGGGTGGATAGTGAGAGCCTTCTCCCGCGGATGGAAATGGCTAGCACGAGGGGACATAGCCTTAAACTGAGGGGTAATAGATATAGGACAGAGGTCAGGGGTAGGTTCTTTACGCAAAGAGTAGTGAGGCCGTGGAATGCCCTACCTGCTACAGTAGTGAACTCGCCAACATTGAGGGCATTTAAAAGTTTATTGGATAAACATATGGATGATAATGGTATAGTGTAGGTTAGATGGCTTTTGTTTTGGTGCAACATCGTGGGTCGAAGGGCCTGTACTGCGCTGTATTGTTCTATGTTCTATGTTCTATCTCATACGCCAGCGGCTCCTAGAAGGGACCACGCATGACCTCGCAAAGACTAAAACGCTAGCGCTCTCCATGAAGGTCGCCCTACACAACGTCCAGTCCTACACCCCCAGCCACGCGGCCCACCCCTCCTACGCCTCGTGGACCCCACAGACAGCCGCCCCAGCAGGGGCATTGCCAACCAATACGCCTGCGCTGCACGCCAGCCAGCAAATCCCAACAGAAGCACCCCCGCCAACGCTGCCTGGCCCGCGCTGCCCTTTGTAAAGCCTGCGGGAAGAAGGGCCACTGAGCTCTGCCCGCTCAGTAGCCGCTATCGCCCCCACCACCCTCGGTCACGGACAATGGGCGCCGCCTCCCTCCCCCTTAGACCACGTGCGGCCAGTGGGTGTCGCCATCTTCCCCTCCGTGCAAAACGTGCGCTCAATGGGCGCCGTCATCTTGTTCCACCCCCGCAACGTGCGTTCCATGGGTGCCGCCATTTTGTAACCCTCAATATCTTCGGGCGCCGCCATCTTGTCTACCCCTCAGCACATGGGCACAACCAGCATTCCAGGACTCGGGCTCACCAGCCGCCCCATTACCCGACGACCAACCAAGCCTCGCCCCCATGTCAATCGACCAGTCTCATCCGCATAACCTGACCAACGCATCCACCAGCATGAAAGTTGACGGACATTTAACCTTTTGCCTGCTAGACTCTGGGAGCATCGAAGTCTTCATACGCCCGGATACAGTAAGGCGCTGCTCCCTCACGATACACCCCGCCAACCAAAAAATCTCCCTGGCCTCCGGATCCCATTGCATCGCGTTCCGGGGGTAATGTACGGTCACGATCACGGTCCAGGGCGTAGAATTCAGCGGCTTCCGCCTCTACGTCCTCCCTAACCTCTGCGCTGCGCTAATCCTCGGCCTGGACTTCCAGTGCAACCTCCAGAGCCTAACTCTGAAATTCGGCGGGCCCTTACCACCCCTTACTGTGTGCGGCCTCGCGACCCTAAAGGTCGACCCACCTTCCCTCTTTGCCAATCTAACTCCAGTTTGCAAACCCGTCGCCACCAGGAGCAGACGGTACAGCACCCAGGAGAAGACCTTCATCAGGTCCGAAGTCCAGCGGCTTCTTCGGGAAGGCATCGAGGCCAGCAACAGCCCCTGGAGAGCTCAAGTGGTAGTAGTTAAAACTGGGGAGAAACACCGAATGGTCGTGGACTACAGCCAGACCATCAACCGGTACACGCAGCTCGACGCGTACCCCCTCCCACGCATATCTGACATAGTTAACCGGATTGCGCAGTACCGGGTCTTCTCAACGGTAGACCTGAAATCCGCCTGCCACCAGCTCCCCATCCGTAAATCGGACCGTCCACACACCGCCTTCGAGGCAGACGGCTGCCTATACCACTTCCTTAGGACCTCCTTCGGCATCACAAACGGGGTCTCGGTCTTCCAAAGGGAGATGGACTGAATGGTCGATCGGTACGGGTTGCGGGCTACCTTTCCGTACCTAGACAATGTCACCATCTGCTGCCATGATCAGCAGGACCACGACGCCAACCTTGCTAAATTTCTCCACATTGCTACTCTCCTAAACCTCACTTACAACAAGGAGAAGTGTGTGTTCAGCATGAAGCCCTTAGCCATCCTTGGCTATGTGGTCCAGAATGGAGGATTGGTGCCCGATCCCGACCGCATGCGCCCCCTCATGGATCTCCCCTTCCCCCACTGCCCCAAGGCCCTCAAACGCTGCATGGGGTTCTTTTCATACTACATTCAGTGGGTCCCAAACTATGCGGTCAAGGCCCGCCCACTTATACAGTCCATTCATTTCCCCCTGACGACCGAGGCCCAACAGGCTTTCGCCCGGATCAGAGCTGATATTGCCAAGGCCACAATGCACGCTGTAGATGAGACACTGCCCTTCCAAGTAGAAAGCGACGCATCAGACGTCGCCTTTGTCACCCCCCTCAATCAGGCAGGCAGACCCGTGGCATTCTTTTCGCGCACCCTTCATGCTTCAGAAATTCGGCACTCATCCGTCGAAAAGGAGGCCCAAGCTATCGCTGAAGCTGTGCTGCATTGGAGGCATTACCTGGCCGGCAGGAGATTCACTCTCCTCACTGACTAACGGTCGGTAGCCTTCATGTTCAACACACAGCGGGGCAAGATCAAAAATGATAAAATCTTGCGGTGGAGAATCGAGCTCTCCACCTAGAATTACGAGATTATGTATCGCCCCGGCAAACTCAATGAACCTCCAGACGCCCTATCACGAGGTACATGTGCCAGCGCACAGGTAGACCGACTCCGGGCCCTGCACGACAGCAGGGATATCGCCTCCAGCAGAACGACAATTTATAACCCCCCGAGAAACGGACAGGTAGAAAGGGAGAATGGGATGGTATGGAGAGCCGTCCAGCTGGCCCTACGGTCCAGAAATCTCCCGGCCTCCCGCTGGCAGGAGGTCCTCCCGGATGCACTCCACTCCATTCGCTCATTACTCTGCACTGCCACGAACAATAAACCCCATGAACGTCTTTTTGCCTTCCCCAGGAAGTCCACATCCGGGGTGTCGCTCCCGACTTGGCTCGCAGCTCCAGGAACCGTGCTTCTCCTTAAGCACGTCCGACTCCACAAGGCGGATCCATTGGTGGAGAGGGTGCACTTGCTCCACGCAAACCCCCAGTACGCCTACGTGGCGTTCCCCGATGGCTGCCAGAATACTGTCTCCCTCGGGGACCTGGCACCAGCAGGTTCCACCCCCACACCCCTGGCGCCACCCTCCCCTCTCCCGTCACTCCCAACAGCACCCCCCCCAGGACCATTCCCCCCCTCCCCCTCCCCCACGCCCGACGATGAAGAGGATTTTGGCACGCTTCCGGAGTCACCATCGACCAGATCAGCACCAAAATCGCCGACACCATGGCGTCGCTCCCAGAGGAACATCAAGACCCCGGACCGGCTAAACCTCTGACCGGTCCACCGGACATCAAAGGACATTTGTTTGCTCAAATCTTGTAAATATGAACTCATAGTCGTATATAGTTATCCACCACCCCGCTGGACTCAATTTTTAACAGGGGGTAAATGTGGTAAACCACTGTTGTACCTGTATTAGGTGATGTACGGTAGGACCTGTACTACAGGTTCGCCGGTTGTCCCTGCCTGTATAAATATGTGTGTCCTCCAGCCAGCAGCCATTTTGCCAGCTGCTGTGGGAGGCCACACATCTGATAGCAATAAAGCCTCAGTTGGATTCAACTATCGTCTTTGTCCAATTGATCGTGCCTCAGTGCTGTTCTGGGGCCAGTAACACAATGCAGTCGCAGGGGTAGCTCCTCGATTTTCATGTCCTTCAGCAAATGCGTGCGGCTTCTTGGGGTGTGGGGGGGGGGGGCGGGGAATGCCAATTGGTCTGATGCCAGGGAATGGTGCCCTCACGTGATCGGCTGGAGCCTCGTTCCTGGCCTTGGTGTCCCGCTCGATACTGCTGCCCACCATCCAGGAACACTGAGTGGAGACGATAAGCTCCATGGTCACTCCGGGGCAAGTCGTGGCGGTGATTGTAGGACCTGCGGTGACATCCGCTGTGGGACAATCCCGGCAGCTCACTTCAAGTGCTCGTCGGCCGGTGGTCTTGACAACATCCAATGTTCAGGACCGGCAGACCCTGACGTTCTTGAACCCGCGGTCGGTGCTTTCCTGAGAGAGTGTCATGTCGACCCCTCTGTCGAGAGCCAGTGGTGTCTCCATTAGCAGCTTCCGCTGTGCTTCTCGATCCTGAATCTGCAAACGAAGCAATCCCGCAGTGATTCAGCCAGGGCAGCTCCAAACTCAACAGGGGGCAGAGAGTCCCCGTAAGCGCACCAAGTATTCCCCGGTGGACTCCGCCGGTGTCTGCAAAGCGGTATGGAAGCGGTACCGTTGTGCCATAATCGGAGGCCGTGGATTTAGGTGATGGTCCATCTGGTCGATGAGCGTTGTGAATAGCAGTCCCTCCAGCCTGTTTGGGTAAGTCAAGTTCCTTATCAGTGCATAAGTCAGTCCGCCAACTGCGGTCAATAAGGTGACAGTCTGTCACTCGTCATTGGTGATGGCATTTCTGCGAAAAGAAAGTTGAAGTCTTTCAACATTCTGGGCCCAATCGTCCGAGGGTTGGCACCAAAAGACTTGCATTTTCCTATGTGTGCCATAAATACCGGCTGGAGAGCGACCTCCTGAAGTATTTGAAAAACGATCTGGGTCCTCAGCACTTGCAGCCTACGCAGCTCCATCCCATCCTTGTCGCCAGTGTTGTAGACGGAGGCAAAGACTCCACAGAACGCCAGGCTGGCAGGATACAACTCTCTTTATTCTCACAATGATACAACAATCACTCCTCTCCACTCCCCACAAGGTCACCTCTCCCAGGTAGTGACCCAAGCAGGAATCGAACCTGGGAACCTGGCTCTGTGAAGCAACAGTGCTAACCACTACTGTGACCTTAACTCCACTTTCCTGCCCATCCCTCATAACCCTTGACTCCCTGGTCAATTAAATATCAGTCTAACTCGGTCTTCACTGCTTGTTGGGGAAGAAAATTCCAAACTCCAACAATCCTCTGACAGAAGAAATTCTTCCTCAACTCTCTCTTAAATGGGAGACCCCTTATTTTGAAACTCTGCCCCCCTAGTTCTTGATTCCCCCAGAAGGGGACTGCAAACCAACAGGAATTGCTCAACACTTGGAAGACCACTACACCTGCCACGTGGAGCCTAATTCTGGGAGAGATGTAGATTGGAAATATTAAATATTAATAGACTTTATTTTGGCGCATCCATCTTCAGATGACAAACATGCAGTCTTTGGGAAACTTAGTTACATAAAAGCTTCTTTGGCTATTGCAAAAGTTGTGATGTACGAGAACCCATTGATAATCTGTAGAAATATGGAACTTTTACAAAAATTAACCATGATACCTAATTTGTTGCCCGAGCCTGGTTGTCCTTGAGAAGACAGTGGTGATGACCACCCTTCTTAAACTGCTACAAGCATAGCGGTTTGGTACAAATGGGTTATTTGCTAGACCATTTCAGAGGATAGTTAATAATCATCCATTTTGCTGTGGCTCTGGAGTTACATATGGCAAGCTTTTAAGGATGGCAAGTGATCGGCGCTCGATTGTGGGGGCGATTGCTGTGTCAGTTGGGTGACGAGGAAGGATGGGGTGAGTGTGTCCTGGAGGCGTGATCCAATGGCCAAGCTGCACCCAAACAACAGCTCTGCACGGCGCAGCACGGTTGATAAAAGCTGGGAGACTACCAGCCTCGCAATGCCTCGCGAGATCGCTAAATTGCCCTTTGTGTCCAAAAAAGGTTAGGTGGGGTTTCCAGGATAGGGTGGAGGTGTGGGTATAGGGTGGCGGTATGGGCTTAGGTAGAGTGCTCTTTCCAAGGGCTGGTGCAGACTCGATGGGCCGAATGGCCTCCTTCAGCACTGTAAATTCTATGAAATCTAATGTAATCTCTCGAGATGTTGCAATTTAAATCCCATCCATTGAGGGTGGAATCACTTCTTAGCAAATCTGCACATTAGAGCAAGACAGCTATTCTCACTTTAATATGCAGTTTCCTGCGGTACCCAAGACTTTGGGATCGATCCCTTTGCCTTGGAGACCTTTGGGTGAGTGCCATTCAGCACTGGTCCTCACAAGTGGGGATTGGACAGAATGGCATTGCTGGAGGCCTCCCAGGGGATTGGAGGTCCCCAGGTGCATGCCCTTTGGGCAAGGTGGTACCCTGGCACTGCCAAGGTGCAGCGCTGGCATTTTTTGTGTGGCTGTGATTGGGACAGGAGGGGTGGTGGGACCTCCAGTGGAGTTTGTGGGGGGCTCAGGGGTCATGTCTGGGGCTTTGGAGATTGGGACACCATTTTTAAATGGCGTTCTGATCTCTCGCTACACTGAGGAGTTCTGGCGAACGGAGCTCCTTGATGTAGAAAAGGGGGCTATGTACAGCCTTCGTCACAGTTTCCCTACTGCGGCTCCTTATTTAGTGCGAGTGCTGTTGTATAGCCATGTGTTTCTTGGCACTATGAGCGTCAGGAAACACGCAGCTAAACGCACTCACTTTGTGACTTTGTTCCCATTTAGTTGAATCGCACCCAAGCTCCAACATCCCGTGGGAGGGGAGGGCGCTCCAACTCTGAGTAGAGTTCAGAGTGAGGCACCCTCTACTCCCCCTCCCAATTTCCCACCTAAAAATTGAGGCTGGGTGGAAAAGAGCGCCTAAGTGGCCATAAAGGCCTTAGTATGTGAATGGGCAGGTTTCTCACCCAAGGTGCTATCCGTCGAAGCATAACATTGCATCTAGTTTTGGGTGGGCGGGTTCCCTGGCGGGCAGGTTCCCAGGGGGAATCCCATCCCATCAATTTTACGAATTCCCCCCCCAGGATCCACCTTGGGGGGAGCATATAATTCTGCCAATATTGTCAAATCAGATAAGAACGGCAGATTTCCTTACTTAAAGAAAACAAGTAAGCCATGTGGGCTTTTACAACAATATGGCAATTTCCTGGTCACCACTATCGATGCTAGCTTTTTGCTTAAAATTTATTAAATTAATAGGAACAATGGTATTTGAACTCATATCTATGAATCTTTAGTTCAGGTCTCCGGATTACTCACCCTGTAACACATCCACTGTGCAACCATACCTGTTAGCTAGTAATATGGTTATCACTATGGATAAACAGAGGTATCTGGGGAAGTAGAAACATAAGTGTTAAATGTAACTAAAAAATGTTTGTGAAATGGAGCGATTCATACCCCAGTTGCCACTTCCTGCAACGTCAGCCCACAACCAGCACTCCTGACTCAGCCGGCTCCATTTCAGGCCTAGGCACCTCCTAACCCTCTGCAATTTTCGTGGCGTTTGGCAAGCAGCTTCATGACACATGTTTCATGGTCCCTCAGACGAGTCAAAACCAGAGCCTGGATTCAGGAATTTTTTCAAAGAACATTTCTGAATAGTTTTTGTGCCTCAGCATTTCCATACTTGGCATTGCTATTATTGTTGTAATATTGCTTTAAGAGAACATGCAAATACTGGTACTCGTATCATTGTGGAACCAGGATATAAAGCAGCATGTGACCAGCAGGCTGTATGTGTGTTGAAACTCGAGGTTAAACCTTTTGCTGAGCTGTCTTGTAACTTATACATATTAGTGCTAGTCTTCAAATAAATGAACCTACTTGATTGGCTGATGTGTTGGGTGTTCTGGATCACATACAGGTCACCAACACTTGAAATAGTGCAACACTATTTTATTGAATCATTAACCATGTAAACATACTCAGACTGTGGGTTAATACGATACTAGCTTTAACTAAAGACCTTTGCCTTGTCCTAACCAGTCGATGCACTCAGCACATGGTGAATGTCTGTGTTACAGGCTGTGAGCTCTGTCCTCCTAGCTCGAATGAGCGGGATCTCTGATGCCCCCTGTCTTTATAGTGCGTGTGCTCTCACTGGTGATTGGCCACGGTGTTGTGTGTGTTGATTGGTCTGCACCATGATATACTGGTGTATATTATGACATCCCCCCTTTTATAAAAAATGTACCTGCGTGGCAATAAATAGTGTATGGTGAATGTTCCTGACTACGTGTGTGCGAAATATTTATAGGACTATGTACATAAAAACTAAGTATTTACATGGGAAGGTGTCTGGTGCAGAAAAACAGTGTGTCACAAGAATAACGAGATGAACACTATATACAAACTACTTGAACGATTAAACGGAAGAACACAACAAATCAGAACGTCCATAAGTCCACAAAGTTCACAAATTAAGTCTCTGAGGTGGGCGATGAATTCTGGTTGACCGCCTCAAGGGTGGGTCGGGAGCTACCGGCTGAGGAGCGGGCTGGACTGCGTCAGAGTGAGGAGGATGCAGAGTAACCGGAATCTCCGCATAGTCCAGGTCAGGGTCAACAGGAGGGCGTGGCAATGATGGAGGATCACGTAGCGAGCGCGGAACAAGACGAAGGGCACGCCGATCGCGGCGCAGAATTGAGCCATCCGGTAGACGAACCAGGAACGAGCGGGTATCACCTGCCGAAGAACCACAGAGGTTGCAGACCAGCCACCATCTGGAAGATGGATGCGGACGTCATCATCTGGAGCCAGAGCAGGGAGATCAGCTGCACGGGAGTCATGAACCGCCTTGTGCTGTGCACGAGACAGCTGCATCCGGCGAAGGACCGGAACGTGGTCGAGGTCTGGGACATGAATGGACGGCATCGTCGTCCTCAGGGTGCGATTCATGAGCAGCTGGGCTGGCGACAGGTCAATGGACAGTGGGGCCGAGCGATAGGCCAGCAAGGCGAGGTAGAAATCAGACCCAGCATCGGCAGCCATGCAGAGGAGCCGTTTGACTATGTGGACGCCCTTCTCCACTTTGCCGTTGGATTGGGGGTACAGGGGACTGGATGTCACATGCACAAAGTTGTACCTCCTGGCAAAGTTAGGCCATTCCTGGCTTGCGAAGCAGGGGCCATTGTCTGACAGCACAGTGAGTGGGATGCCATGTCGAGCAAAGGTGTCCTGACAGGCACGGATGACTGCAGACGATGTGATATCGTGTAGACATACCACCTCCGGGTAGTTTGAAAAGTAGTCTACAATCAGGACATAATCCCTGCCCAGCGCGTAGAACAGGTCGATGCCCACCTTGGTCCAAGGGGACATGACCAACTCATGGGGCTGTAGGGTCTCACGTGGTTGGGCCGGCTGGAAGCACTGACAAGTGGGGCAGTTGAGCACTGTGTTGGCGATGTCGTCATTGATGCCGGGCCAGTACACTGCCTCTCGGGCCCGTCGGCGGCACTTTTCCACGCCAAGGTGGCCCTTGTGTAGCTGTTCCAAGACGAACTGGCGCATGCTACGCAGGATGACAATGCGGTCCAGTTTCAGGAGAACACCATCTACTACCGCCGGATCATCTCTGATGTTGTGGAACTGCGGGCATTGGCCCTTGAGCCACCCGTCTGTTAGGTGGCGCATGACACGCTGTAGCAAAGGGTCAGCCGCTGTCTCGCGGCGAATTTGGACGAGGCGTTCATCCGTGGCAGGTAGGTTGGAGGCCACGAAGGCCACATGGGCGTCAACCTGGCAGACGAATCCCGCTGGGTCACACGGAGTGTTGACTGCCCTGGAGAGAGCGTCAGCAATGATGAGGTCTTTGCCCGGGGTGTATGCCAGCTGGAAGTCGTATCGTTGGAGCTTGAGCAGAATATGTTGGAGGGGAGGCGCCATGTCATTCAAGTCTTTCTGTATTATATTGACCAGCGAGCGATGGTCGGTCTCGACGGTGAATTGAGGAATAATCGTGAAACTTGACGACACCAGTCAAAAGGCTCAGGCACTCCTCTTCTATCTGCGCGTAGCGCTGTTCCGTGGAGGTCATGGCGCGTGACGCATATGCAACAGGAGCCCATGATGAGGCCACATCGCGTTGCAGGAGCATTGCCCCAATGCCGGATTGGCTGGCATCGGTCAAAATTTTTGTCTCTTTCGCTGGATCAAAGAAGGCTAAGACCGGGGCTTTGGTGAGTTTGAAAACGCGCTGGAGGCGACTGATGTGCTCCTGCGGGGTGGTGGACCAAATGATTATGTCGTCGACATAGACGCAAACACCTTCAATGCCTTCCATCATTTGTTCCATGATCCTGTGGAACACTTCTGAAGCCGATATGATCCCAAACGGCATCCTGTTGTAACAATATCTGCCAAAGGGGGTATTAAAGGTACACAGTTTCCTGCTGGATTTGTCGAGCTGGATTTGCCAGAATCCTTTCGAGGCGTCAAGTTTGGTGAAGAGCTTTGCGCGAGCCATCTCGCATGTGATCTCTTTGCGCTTAGGAATTGGATAATGCCCCCTCATGATATTGCGATTCAGATCCTTGGGATCAATGCAAATTCTCAGCTCGCCGGAAGGCTTTTTTACACATACCATGGAACTGACCCAGTCGGTTGGTTCTGTAACTCTGGAGATCACTCCTTGGTCTTGGAGGTCCTGCAGCTGCTGGTTGAGGCGGTCCTTAAGGGGTGCTGGGACTCTGCGAGGTGCATGCACCGCAGGCGTGGCATTCTGCTTGAGTAGGATCTTGCAAGTATCTGGGAGCGTGCCCATGCCTTCGAAGACATCGCGGTGCTGGTCGATGATGGCGTCGAGTTGCGCCTTGAAGTCAGCGTCCTGGAAGGCAGACGTGTCATCAGGAGAGAGAGCGTGAACTCTCTGAACAAGGTTCAACAGCTTGCATGCCTGTGCGCGAAGCAAGGAGTCCTTCGAGGTGCCCACGATCTCGAAAGGAAGGATGGCTTTGCGTGACCTGTGCGTCACTTCAAGTTGGCACGAGCCGCTAGCAGGAATGACGCTGCCATTATAATCCAATAGCTAGCAGGCTGATGGAAGGATGGCTGGTTTGACAAGAAGGCTTTGGAAATCAGACCACGCCATGAGATTGGCGGAGGCACCAGTGTCCAGGCGGAATCGTATTTGGGACCGGTTGACCGTCAGCGTGACACACCACTCGTCTGGATCGATGCTGCATACCCACAGCAGCTGGTGTCGTTGCTTCGGGGGTAGTCTGTTTTTCGTTATGACACCGACTCGAAAAGGCGCCTTCGGGTCCTCGGTGTCACTGCTGTGTGGGAGGTCCGCATCGGACTCAGTGACCGTGGGTTGAATTTCCCGAACATTCCTGCGAGGCTGGCTGAAGCAATATGAATTGGCAGGCTGAGCTGCTCGACAGAAGGCAGCATAGTGGCCAAGTCTGCCACATCACAGGCATTGTCGAGATTTTGCGGGGCACTGCCGCTTTAAATGGGCGGAGCCACAGTTGCCACACGTCATGATGTCAGCATGTTCGCTGCACCACCGCGCATGCGTGGTGCGGTCATGCGTGGTGCGCACCTGCGCATTACGTTCCTCAACGTTGCCGTCCCCTCGTTTGGTGCGTACAAGCGCGGTAGTCCGCGAAAAGAGCACCTGGAGGTGCTCAATCACTTGGACCTGTTCCGCCTCATGGGGACCTTGCCGTGCCGTTTCAGCCGCTTGTATCTGGGAATACCGACTTGTGGCGTTTTCATGTAAGACACAGGTCTCGATGGCGGTCGCTAGGATGAGTTGCTTTACTTTGATGAGCTGCTGACGTAGGGGTCCAACTGAACACCGAAAACAATCTGGTCGCATATCATGGAGTCGGAGGTGGGCCCGTAGCTGCAAGACTGAGCAAGGATGCGGAGGTGCGTGAGAAAGGATTGGAAAGGTTCATCCATACTCAGCAAACGCTGCTGGAAAATGCAGCATTCAAAATTTTCATTCACCTCTACGCTGCAGTGAGTGTCAAACTTGAGGAGGACCGTCTTGAACTTCATTTTATCTTCATCATCCGCAAAGGTGAGAGAGTTGAAAATGTGGATAGCACGGCCGTGGAGAGGAGAAGAGCAATATTTCTGGTATCCGAGGCGCCCTCCCCGTCTGTGGCCTCGAGGAAGAGCTAGAAGCGCTGTTTGAAAATCTTCCAGTTGGCTCCTAGGTTGCCGGCGATGCGGAGCGGCGGCGGCGGGCTGATGTTGTCCATGCTGCAGGATGACGGAATGCTGGCGGAAGGCAGATCACTTGCAGGTAAGTCTAAGTGGTGCTAATATACCACCACCCCTGGTATCATGATGTGTTGGGTGTTCTGGATCACATACAGGTCACCAACACTTGAAATAGTGCAACACTATTTTATTGAATCATTAACTGTTTAAACATACTCAGACTGTGGGTTTACACGATACTAGCTTTAACTAAAGACCTTTGCCTTGTCCTAACCAGTCAATGCACTCAGCACATGGTGAATGTCTGTGTTACAGGCTGTGAGCTCTGTCCTCCTAGCTAGCTGCAGCTCGAATGAGCGGGAGCTCTGATGTCCCCTGTCTTTATAGTGCGTGTGCTCTCACTGGTGATTGGCTGTGGTGTTGTGTGTGTTGATTGGTCCCACTGTGTGTCCATCGGTGTGTGTCTGCACCATGATATACTGGTGTATATTATGACATTGGCATGATCCAATGGCCACTCTGCACCTGAAAAGGAGCACCCCGCGGCACAGCATGGCCGATAAAAGCCGGGAATCCCTGCTCCTGGGATTTACCCGGCATGCAATGGATCTCGCGAGACGTTGCGATATAAATCACGCCCATTGTGGGCAAGATCACTTTTTGCAAAATCTGCATATTAGAGCGAGACAGCTAGTCTCACTTTAATGTGCAGATTCCCAAGATACCTGAGGCTTTGGGAATCATTCCCTTTGCCTTGGATGAGTGCTGTTTGGTGCTGGTCCCCAAGATGGAACAGCACGCATGGGGGTCTCCCCACAAATGCCCTTTGGGCAATGTAGTGGCCTGTCAGTGCCACCTGGGCACCCTGGCAGTGCCACCTGGGTGTCAGCCTGGCACTGCCAAGGTGTCCAGATGATACTGCAAGGATCCAGGTTGGCACTGCCAAGCTGGCATTTTTCTCTGCATGTGTGATTGGGCTAGGGGTGGACTGTGGGGTGGGGTGGGGAGGGAGGCTAGGGCCCTCCCTTAGTGTGTTGGGGCTGGCAGGTTGCTTTGGGGGCCTTGAAGAATGGGATGCCATTTAAAAATGGTGTCCCAATCTCTCGCTACATGAGGGCGCTCTGGAGAGCGGAGCTCCTGTGTACGAAACGAGGCTATGTGCAGCCTCGGCCGCGAGCGCCAGGAAACATGCAGCTAAATGCGCTCGCTATGGGACTTTGTTCCTAATTAGTTGAATCGAGCCTTTATTAGCTGTAGAAATGGTCTAGTTCTGGAATATTGGGGTAGCAGAGAGCTTACCTTTGCTGCTCTGGTAATGAACTTTAAGAAGATAATGCTCACTTCCATAGCCACAGAATCCATATCACATTCTTGGTGGGCTTCAGGCCTCCCACTCTGAAGCACAGCGTTCTTCCTGCTCTTTATCTCTTTTAGAAGGATATGCAAGTCTGGCTTCCTTATCTTTGCTGTGCATTGCTTTGATTAGCTGCCATCCACAATGTTGGGTTGGCTGCAACCTTCAATTTTGGTTTTGGCTATTTGAACAGCAATAGATTTCACATACCACTGTTCTACTGGGTCTTCCCCTCTCCTCCAGGTATTGTCCAGACCCTCATCTCCCATCTCACCTCTCTCTTCTCCACTTAACAGCCCACCCCCATTCCTCTCATCCATTTACTCCAGCCACTCCACCAGCAGGGGTTATTATATTATTGAAAAGAGAACTGTTAAGAGAGTAAAAGGAAAGAGAGTAGGGTAGACAGCTCCAATGAAAGAACTATATGGTCTTAGACCATAAGACATAGGAACGGAAGTAAGGCCTTTCGGCCCATCGAGTCCACTCCACCATTCAATCATGGCTGATTTCAACTCCATTTACCCGCTCTCTCTCCATAGCCCTTAATTCCTCGAGAAATCAAGAATTTATCAACTTGTCTTAAAGACACTCAACGTCCTGGCCTCCACCGCCCTCTGTGGCAATGAATTCCACAGACCCACCTCTCTCTGGCTGAAGAAATTTCTCCTCATCTCTGTTCTAAAGTGACTCCCTTTTATTCTAAGGCTGTGCCCCCGGGTCCTAGTCTCCCCTACTAATGGAAACAACTTCCCTACATCCACCCTATCTAAGCCATTCATTACCTTGTAAGTTTCTATTAGGTCTCCCCTCAACCTCCTAAACTCCAATAAATATAATCCCAGGATCCTCAGACGTTCATCGTATGTTAGGCCTACCATTCCTGGGATCATCCGTGTGAATCTCCGCTGGACCCGCTCCAGCGCCAGTATGTCCTTCCTGAGGTGTGGGGCCCAAAATTGCTCACAGTATTCTAAATGGGGCCTAACTAATGCTTTATAAAGCTTCAGAAGTACATCCCTGCTTTAATATTCCAAGCCTCTTGAGGTGAATGACAACATTGCATTTGCTTTCTTAATTACGGACTCAACCTGCAAGTTTACCTTTAGAGAATCCTGGACTAGGACTCCCAAGTCCCTTTGCACTTCAGCATTATGAATTTTGTCACTGTTTTGAAAATAGTCCATGCCTCTATTCTTTTTTCCAAAGTGCAAGACCTCGCACTTGCCCCCGTTGAATTTCATCGTCTTATGACCTTATGAATGTAATTGAGGTGGAGGTGTGGTGTGAGTAATGGCACTTTAATCTGTGTCTGTTCCATGATGCACTTGATCTATAGACCAACAACAGCACATGCAAAAAAATTTAAACAAGCACCACTCGCAAACAGTGACATGATTTAACCTTAATGAGCACAAAATAAAAGGAAAACTAACACTGGGGTTCCCAAATGTGCAATACGCAATTGCAGTGTGAAGAGATGATGCATATCATATTTTAAGGAATTTTTTACTTTTTGCACACATGAACAATTCTAAACATGCAATAGGAATTTGAAATTCCATTCTCTGGTTAATAGCCCAGGTATCTGGATTACTCATCTTGACAACTAAACTGTCGTATCATCCGAAGATTATAATGTTGATTTGGAGATTTACTTGCTCAATAGCTTAACTGGTCGTGTTTTATGGACTATTTCCACAGTTGGTGCTCAAAAAGATTGAAAATATGGACATGTGAAAGACACAAATATCCAGTTTAGATTTGAATTGTATTGTAATGTCTCGGGTTTACAATATTTTGATATTGATATCAAACAGAATGGGCACACTCTTAAATGTTCAGATCACTCAAGAGAGTGACTGGTCATTTGTATAGCTGAGGGAATATCCACCGCAATGTGCTAAAGCTACAGCAGTACACAAAGGTGGACTGAGTGTCTTCTTACTGCATTGTAGGCGGCCACCAACTTTGCACAATTCCAAAAGTGACCGTTACATGCAGGGTCCTTTCCTTTTCAACAATCAGTACTGCGGGATCTTGGGTATGTTGATCAGTGCTTTGTTTACAGGAAATGAGCAACTAATTGTCCTGTGATCCAAAGTGAACAGTCAAAGACTTTGACCCCCCAATAATGGATGCAGTCAGTTCCAGTTAGGAATTGCTTGATCAATGCAAATATTTACAGTAAGTGGATAGAAGTAAGATGTATGTCACGGAGCTTTGGGTTACAAAATAGATCTCACTGAGTGATATAGAGCCTCCTAAACATTAAGGATCACAACTGAGATATCCTGTAATATATCAATAGCTCCCCCAAATTCTTTTTATCTAAATAGAATTTTACAGCTATTTATTTGGGATCTTCCTACTTTTATTGTCATTCATGCCTTCATTAACATGATCTGAATAGATGTTTTTTTCTCCTTGAGAGAAATCAGTGCTAACAAACAAAACCTGCTTCCCTTTATGGCACCCAGGATCAGTATAATGATCACTTAAGTAGGATATAGTGTGCACTAGATGCAGGACAAAGTGTCCTCGACACCATCCACTCATTTCACTATCAATCCCAGAAAAACACATTCTATCATGCCTGTATGACATTTGCCATTTCCCACATAAATCATCTTTATGCTCGCAATGATTTAAATTTTAACGTAATGGTAATTATTGGTGAATTGTGGGCAGGTTTATCAATGGCCTCATGCCAATTGGGAACTTGGCTGATACTGCCAAACTCATCCTACTTGGCCTCTTACACTTGTCAAAGGAAACAACTTTTCATCCCATCCATTGCCTGAACACAATCTGAGGTCCCAGAGATGAAAGAATAATTTCCCAACACCATCAGGTTCCCATGAATAAGTTTCATCTGCATCAACTAGTCCTCCACCAATGTGTTGGGTTGCACATAACCTGGGCTGGATTCTCCATCAGCGGGATCCTATGTTTCGCCGGCAGCGTGGGGGGTACCCACAATGGGAAACCCCATTGGCCGTCTGCCGGGATGGAGAATCCCGCTGCCGGCAGGGGGGAGGGGGAGGCCGCACCAGAAAACGGGTGCAGCGGGATGGAGAATCCCGCTCCCCCGAGTTTAATTGTGCTTGGCAGCTTTGTGATTATCATATTGGAATGGGAATAAAGTGAGACTTCTAGGTTCCCTTGGAGGAGATTGGCAAAGTTAATTGGGAAGATTCTGCATTAATAAAGATTGTGCAAAGTGTAACAGATTCCTCTCTCCTAAGAATCTTCATTGAAATTCGTTTGGGAAAACAAAATGAGACTTTTGCTATTGAGAAAATACAGTTCATTTTTTTCAAAATCCTGTAAACTAATCCAATTCAAATGCTTAAAAAGTTTATTTGTTCCTGGCAATTATAAATAAAAGTCTATCAAAATTCAATGCAAGTGTAACTAAGTTTGGCCAGATGGTGATGTCCACTTTAATAAAACTCTGGTCAATTCATTTTTATTTAATACTGGCTTTATTCTTGGGTTTCCCAAGTGTTTGTAAAACTAGATATCAATAAAAGCAGAGAGAAATTTTTACAAGGTCCCTATTGCTGAGTTTATTTTTCCCCAGCAGCCATATTCTCTTTATCATTCACACCTCTTTCCGGAATGTAACCAAAGGGATTGGCAGACACCATAAGGCTCCCTCTACTGGATGTTTGTGTAATGACATCTGGTTGCCTTAAACATGATACAGGACCAATAGTCCTCTCTAAATCTATTGCACACATTAATGGGCTGATTATAGCTGACAAGAAATACTTGTTGACCAAATGGTAATGTGTGGACAACATGATTCAGTAGATTAAGACCATGGTTGAAGGCATAGAGTCGTGAATAAACCACTTGATTGATTGAAGGTGCGGGACCCCTTTCCAAAACACTGATTGAAGGATGGGTAAGGGAGATGAGGACAAGATAAAATGGAAGGAAAAGTGTTATTGCTGGAACTCCAAAGTGGTGTGAATAATGAACACATATAGGCCAGCTGAAAGTACAAACACCCGTGAACAATTTGGGTGGGAACCTCTCTCAGAACTGGGAAAAGGTAAATTCCAATTCTCTTCCCATACTGAGTGGTGCACTAAGGCAAACCTTTGTCTGTTTCCATAGTATTCCTGAACAGGTCACAAGTCTGTCGCCAGAGGCTTATAGCTTGATGGGAACCACTCCACATCAAGCATGGCTGACCAGGAGACTCTCCCGTTCTTATCGGCAACCATTGGCATGTTGGAAGGGTTTGCAAGTTGGTACTCAACTTGTTTGGTCATGTTGTGAACACTATCCCAGGCACTATTACAGGATGGTGAACACCAAGAAGGTTCAATGCCAGGGGAGGGAACCAGATACAGTGTGGGTGCAGATGGAGGAAGGGGCATGTAAAGGGTCGGGGCTGTGGGTGCTGGCTACATCGCCACTCCTGTTGATGCTACAGAGCCCAGTTGTCGTATCAGCACTGAAGATATGGAAGCAGTTTCACAATCATTTTAAATTAGGCAGGGTCGAAACTACTGCCAGTCTGAAAAAAACATCTGTTTAAACTTGCAAGAATAGACACTGGGTTTCAAGACTGGGAGGAAAAAGATGTGATCATGTTGAAAGACTGTTTCTTGAAGGTCGTTTTGCAACATTTGAAGATTTGAGGGAGAAATATGAACTCCCAAGGAGGGAGGCCTTTAGACATATACAGATATGGGGCTGGATTCTCCCAAAACGAGACTATGTCCCCACGCCGGGGTAAAAACAGTGGAGTTTTTTACTCCCGAAATTCCTTGAAAAATGTTACACAAATTCATCGCCCTGCAGGGGACTAGCAGGGACTCGGAGTGAATCTCGCAGCTTTTGCTGCAGATACGGTCCCCCCCCACTTCTGGGTCAGAGTCTGCGCATGCGCACGGCGGCGGCCTCCAGTGGCCGCGCCGTACTCCATGGCGGACTCGGACAACGGAGCCAGCCAAAAAAATAAAGCCACTGATCGGCCGTGCGCCTGAACCTCAAACCCCACACATTTAATCGCCGGCCGCCTATAAGGCCCCCCCCCCCCCCCCCCCCCAGTCTCCAATTCGCCTGCCCCTGACCAGGGCGGGCGCGGACTGAGCCCGCAGCCGCCACGCCAGCATCCCAACCGGCAATAGATGGTTAGTTCCACGCCATCAGGAACTCGGACGGTCGGGAGCGGAGGATTGCTGGCCGGTCCTGTGTCCCCACGGCGGCGCGGCGTACTCCGTGGCAACGGCAAATTTCGGTGCCCAGAGAATCACCGAACCGGCGCCGGGCCCAATTAGTGTGAAAGTGGATTCTCTGCCCCGGCCGTGATTCTCTGGCCGTGGTTTCGGCAAAGCGCTGCGGAGAATCCATCCCATGGGCTTTCATAAAGGAGATCTTCCCTACATTCCCAATGTTGCCCCCTTCTTCATTGCTGGAGGAGGTTTTGATGGCGAAGGGGATAGAAGGGGGAGTTATCTCTGCTATTTATAGAAAATTATGGAAACAGGATCAGAATTCTTGGATAGGGTTAAGGCCAAATGGGAGGAAGAATTGGGGGAGACGTTGGAAGAAGGGCTTTGGTGCGAAATTATAAAGAGGAATTATAAGGAAATTATGCAATGACCTTGTGTGCGAGATTAGCACTAATACAATTGAAGGTAGTTCACAGAACACATTTGACGAGGTTGAGAATGAGTCATCCTGTTCAAAGGGGTTTAGCACATTTGTGAAAGGCGCGGGAAGGGGCCAGCCAATCATGTACATGTCAACAGTGTTAAAGTTAGACCTAGAATCCAGTCCCTTGGGAGCCATATTCGGGGTGTCGAACTTGCTGGAGCTTCAGACAGGGGTGTGGGGCAGATGTCTCTGACTTTGCCTCGCTGGTGGCGAGGAGGTGGATCCTATTGGGTTGGAGGTCAGTTTCTCCACCCTGTGTCTCAATATGACTGGGAGATTTAATGAGCCTAGAGAAGGTTAAATTTAGTTTAAGAGGGAATGAGGAGGTGTTTCACAAGATGGCGTCTGTTCATATCTCACTTTAAGGAATTAGCCTCAGTCAGCAGCAAAAACAGGGGTATTGATTTATTTGATTAAAGTTGATTAATTGTTTTCAGGTTGCAGAAGGGATTGATAAATGTTAGTTAAATATGCGTATCGTAATTTATGTTAAAAAAAATTGAAAAAGCGAATAAAAATATTTATAAATTGAATGCACCTTCCTGGACAAGGCAATTAGCTTCCTTTAATTCCTTGATGGCTCAGATAGTCCTTTTCACGAGGGCAAATGTCCAGGGACAATAGAACATACACATTAACATTTATTCATCCAATTACTGACAGTTTAGCTACTACACACCGTATCATAATGTCTTCTTTCATAACGTACATTGTTTGATACCAAAGAATATTGCTGACGATGTAGACTGGATTAGTATCTGCGACCGTTTACTTGCACGTATGCCTTTTCTACATCATTTCGACATGCACAATGTACATTCTGCAAGAATGATTGAATTATTTTAAAATAAAACAATAAAAATGAATTAGTGTTGGTAACAGGATACTGGACCTGTGTATTGAATGAGCTGTGTTGGGAGCCTTGATTTACCTTTAAGTGTATTTCTGATAAGTTAATAAAATTTTATTGTGAATTGGTGCTTAACAGAGTACGCTTCAGTGTGAATTATTGTTGAGTTCATATTCCCTGATAAGTAAATATTAGTTCAGTAGCAAACTGGATGTAATCCCCTGAATGTAAGCGAATATGTGTGTCCATTCCTGAGTGCTTGTGTCAGCGATTTCGGGAGATATATGGTAGACCTGCCGTTGGGGTAATGTTGTGAACAGGTAGTAAAAGCATGAGTGTCTATCATTAGCAGATATTTGAGCAGTCAATGAGAAATGTATTCCTCTCTGCTCAAAAACCTTGCTGCACCGCCAGCAGTTAGTTCACTCACGTGCACTTTAATGATCTCAAATGCTAATGAAGAGGTGATTCAATTGGTTTGTAATTTTGAAATCTGATAGTGTCGAACTGGTTTATCCCATCAGCAAAGATCACTCTGTCAACAGGTATATTTATTAGTCTGTAATAGTAGACTAAAGACATTACAATGCTAACCCATTCGTTTCCAGTAATTCGCTGAAAGTAGTATTTAAACCAGTGATTTGTTTCCCTTCTCTCAAATAAAATTATTCCATTGTATTTGGAGGGAAAACCAATGTTTTCACTTCTCAACTTACAATTTTATTTCCTTAGCACTGCATATTTATATTGAGTATTTCTGGCAACCAAAACATTCATAAAATGTAAAAATATTTCCCATTATAGCCTCAGCAATCTCCCTTTCACGTTGCAAATTGATTCCTTGGTGTCTCTCAGGCCTGAGTATAAACAACAGTTTGGCTCTATGGTGTTGTGAGCAAAATAAATGCAATGCAACTGAGCCGTAAGACTGATTGAAAATTGAATAATTACGCTACAGTATATGCAGATTGACTGGTAGATGTACTTAAAGTTTAAGCTCTGTTTTGAAATGCTTTTAACATCAAACACCACCCTCTCCAGGGTTTTAATTCTGCTGCAGTTTCGATGCTAATGAGATTTAGTCAATGATGAAGTCCAATGAGGAATGTTATTTGCTTCAAATCCTAATCGGTTTACTTGCGTATGATGTGTTATGTACTCTGGGATAACACAGGCTGCAACTCGATGCAGCTTTGACCAAAAGATACTCCAGACTTTGAAGTAAGTTCAATGTGATTTATTGAACCATTAGCACAGTTCTCTATGAGTTCGACTCTCCTGCTAATCTTGCTATAGTAACTCAGTCTAACGAACCAGTCTGCTCTAAGCCACGTGGTGGGTGTGATGCTTCTGATCCCCCCTGGCCTACTCTCTTAGTGTCGGCTGTGGAAAGAGACCGAGCATGTGTGCCCTGTCCTTATATATGGGTTGGCCCCTTGTGGTCGTGTCACCTCTGGGTGTCTTGACTACCCATTGGTCGTGTCCTATTCTATGTGTTCATTAGCTGTATGTCTGCATGTCATGACATCTCCGGTGCTCCCTCTAGTGTTTACTTAGTTGTAGTGTATTTACATTAACCCCTTGTGTATATACAGTGATGCATATCACCACGTTCCCCCCTTTTTCGTGTTACATATTTTCTGTACTTTATAAAGAAAATTGAACAAAACAGGTAGATAAGTGATGACCGTATGGCAGCATGGTAGCATTGTGGATAGCACAATTGCTTCACAGCTCCAGGGTCCCAGGTTCGATTCCAGCTTGGGTCACTGTCTGTGCGGAGTCTGCATGTTCTCCCCGTCTGTGTGTGGGTTTCCTCCGGGTGCTCCGGTTTCCTCCCACAGTCCAAAGATGTGCAGATTAGGTGGATTGGCCATGATAAACTGCCCCTAGTATCCAAAATTGTCCTTAGTGTTGGGTGGGGTTACTGGGTTATGAGGATAGGGTGGAGGTATTGACCTTGGGTAGGGTGCTCTTTCCAAGAGCCGGTGCAGACTCGATGGGCCGAATGGCCTCCTTCTGCACTGTAAATTCTATGACATGTACAAATCATGATGACAGTGATGATTATACAATACCAAATAATATCTATGAGTCCAAGTTCATGAATTTATACGGTTGAGTGGCTTTCTTGTTTTGTTATTGAAGTGTCGATGTTGATGTTGTCATTTCCTTGTGAATGCCATCAGTGTCCTGATGTTTACGTAACCAAGAAGTCATCAGAAGGTATTCAAATAGTCAAATCACTTCATTGTCTGAAGTGGACTCTTTTTATTTATGCTTGTGGTAGCGATGCAGTATGTCATCTGTATTGTCTGACCTGGGCTGTTTCTTGTGATTTTGATATTGATGCAGTATGTCATCTGCCTTGAAAGCTGCTTTGCTTGTTGGTAGTGGAGCAAACTCATCTGCCTCAAAGGCTGGTTTGCTTGTTTGGAGTAGAGCAAACTTGAATTGGTGAGATTTGCTGTCATGCCATGGTAGGGCTGTACTCTTGCCAGTGTTAGGAGCTGTGCTGTTACATTGTCCTGCATTTGCAGAGTTGTACCATGTTGTACCAGTTGTTGTTCCAGTGTTGTTGTCATTGTTGTTATTGACGTGCTTGTTGTTGTGTTTGTTGCCTCTGGTACGCTTCTTGTTGTTGTCTTTGTTGGTTTTGTTGTTGTGCATGTTGTGCTCAATGACCACCCCGAGTGGATAATGAGAGTCCTTCACAAAGTTCCTTGTGTCAGTGTCCTTTGTGGCATCTGCTGTTTCATTGAGCGTTCCGTCTTTGATTCCTCGGCACTCCCCATCTGGAGTCATGTCTGGTTCACTTGAATCATCTTTGGCTTGTTGATGCTCCCTGTCTGGAGCCCTTTCTGGTTCACCGGAATCACCTTTGCTTTCTTGATGCTCCCCGTCTGGAGCCATTTCAGGTTCTTGTGGAGAGGCTCGAATGGATGATGATGTGTTGGGTGTTCTGAATCACACACAGGTCACCAACACTGGAAGTGGTGTAACTCTATTTTATTATAAGGTTAACCATATTAACGTACTTGAACTGTGGGTGAATGCAATACCAGCTTTAACTGTTGACCTTTGCCTAGTCCTAACCAGGTGATGCACTCAGCACATGGTGAATGTCTGTGTTGCAGGCTGTGAGCTCTGTGCTCTGAGCTGGCTGCTACTAGAATGAGCGGGAACTCTCCTGTCCCCTGTCTTTATAGTGCGTGTGCTCTCACTGGTGATTGGCTGCGGTGTTGTGTATGCTGATTGGTCCCACTGCATGTCCATCAGTGTGTGTGTGTGTGTGTCTGCACCATAATATACTGGTGTACAATATGACATCCCCCCTTTTATATAAAGAACATGTGCCTGCGTGACAATAAATATTGTGTAGTGAATGTACCTGACTATGTGTGTGCGTGTTATTTACATGACTATGTACATGAGGCTAATCTATTTACACGGGAAGGTGCCTGGTGCAGAGAAATAGGGTGTCACACCAACAACGAAATGAACATTATATACAAACTACTGGAACGATGAAACAGGATAACAGAACAGATCAAAGAGTCCAACATTGTAAAACTCATAAGTCAAGTCTCCGAGGTGGGCGACGAATTCTGGTTGACCGCCTCAAGGGTGGGTCAGGAGCCACCGGCTGAGGTACGGGCTGGGCCACGGCAGAGTGAGGAGGATGCAGAGTATTCAGAATCTCCACATAGTCCAGGTTGGGGACAACAGGAGGGCATGGCACCAGTGGAGGATCACGTAGCGAGCGTGGAACGAGACGAAGGGCACGCCGATTGCAGCGGCAAATGGAACCATCTGGCAGACGAACCAGGAACGAGCGGGGAGACACCTGCCGAAGACCCACAGCAGTTGCAGACCAGCCACCCTCCGGAAGATCGATGCGGAGGTTGTCATCCGGCGCCAGAGCAGGGAGATCAGTCGCCCGAGTGTCATGCGCCACCTTGTGTTGCGCACAAGACTGTTGCATCCGCTGAAGGACCGGAACGTGGTCGAGGTCTGGGACGCGAATGGACGGCGCCGTGGTCCTGAGGGTGCGACCCATGAGCAGCTGGGCTGGCGACAGGCCCGTGGAAAGTGGGGCCAAACAATAGGCCAGCAAGGCGAGGTAGAAGTCGGATCCTGCATCGGCAGCCTTGCAGAGGAGCCGTTTGATGACGTGGACGCCCTTTTCCGCTTTGCCATTGGACTGGGGGTGCAGGGGACTGGATGTCACATGCACAAAGTTGTACCTGCTGGCAAAGTTGGACCATTCCTGGCCCACATCACAGTGAGTGGGATGCCGTGACGAGCAAAGGTCTCCTTGCAGGCACGGATAACCGCCGAAGATGCGATGTCGTGCAGGCGTACGACATCCGGGTAGTTTGAAAAATAGTCTACAATCAGAACATAGTCCCAGCCGAGCGCATGGAACAGGTCAACACCTACCTTAGACCAAGGGGACGTGACCAACTCGTGGGGCTGTAGGGCCTCACGTGGTTAGGCCGGCTGGAACTGCTGACAGGTGGGGCAGTTGAGCACTGTGTTGGCGATGTCCTCATTGATGCCGGGCCAATACACAGCCTCTCGGGCCCTCCGTCGGCACTTCTCCACGCCAAGATGGCCCTCGTGTAGGTGTTCCAAAACGAGCTGGCGCATGCTGTGCGGGATCACGTTGCGGTCCAGCTTCAGGAGGATAACATCGACTACTGCCAGATCGTCCCTGATATTGTAGAACTGCGGCATTGGCCCTTGAGCCACCCGTCCGTCATGTGGATCATGACACGCTGTAGTAGGGGGTCAGCCGCAGTCTCACAGCGAATGTGGATAAGGCGTTCATCCGTGGCCGGCAGATTGCAGGCCGTGAAGGCCACATGGGCGTCAACCTGGCAGACTAATCCCTCTGGGTCACACGGGGTGTTAACTGCCCTGGACAGAGCGTCGGCTATGATCAGGTCCTTGCCCGGGGTGTATAGGAGCTGGAAATCGTACCGCCGGAGTTTAAGCAGAATGCGCTGGACGCCATGGGTCATATCATTCAGGTCTTTTTGTATAATGTTGACCAGCGGGCGATGGTCTGTCTCGACAGTGAATTGGGGGAGGCCGTACACGTAATCATGAAATTTGTCAACCCCAGTCAACAGGCCTAGGCACTCCTTTTCGATCTGCGCGTAGCGCTGTTCCGTGGGGGTCATGGCACGTGACGCATATGCAACAGGGGCCCATGATGAGGCCTCATCACGTTGCAGGAGCACCGCCCCAATGCCGGATTGGCTGGCATCCATTGAAATTTTTGTTTCCTTCGTGGGATCAAAAAATGCCAATACCGGGGCCGGGTTAAGCTTGGTCTTAAGCTCCTCCCATTCACGCTCGTGGGCAGGAAGCCATTGGAAGTCTGTCGTCTTCCTGACCAGGTTCCGGAGAGCTGTGGTATTTGAGGAGAGGTTGGGGATGAACTTCCCCAGGAAGTTGACCATGCCCAAAAATCGGAGGACCGCCTTCTTATCCGTTGGCTTCTGCATGTCCGTGATGGCTGCCACCTTGTCCGCATCCGGCCGCACACCCAACCGGGAGATGTGGTCCCCTAGGAACTTGAGTTCCGTCTGGCCGAAGGAACATTTGGTTCTGTTGAGGCGAATGCCTTGGTCCGGTATTCGTTTGAAAACGCGCTGGAGGCGACTGATGTGCTCCTGCGGGGTGGTGGACCAAATGATGATGTCGTCAACATAGACGCGCACACCCTCAATGCCCTCCATCATTTGCTCCATGATCCGGTGGAATACTTCTGATGCCGATATAATCCCAAACAGCATCCTGTTGTAGCAGTATCTGCCAAATGGGGTATTAAAGGTACACAGCTTTCTGCTGGACCTGTCTAGTTGCATTTGCCAGAATCCTTTCAAGCGTCAAGTTTGGTGAAGATGTTGGCCCGAGCCATCTCGCACGTGATCTCCTCGCACTTGGGGATAGGGTAATGCTCCCTCATTATGTTGCGATTCAGATCCTTTGGGTCAATGCAGATCCGGAGCTCGCCGGAAGGCTTCTTTACGCACACCATGGAACTGACCCAGTCGGTTGGTTCCATCACTCTGGAGAGCACTCCTTGGTCCTGGAGGTCCTGCAGCTGCTGCTTGAGGCGGTCCTTGAGGGGTGCTGGGTCTCTGCGAGGTGCATGAACCACAGGCTTGTTTGAGCAGGATTTTGTAAGTGTATGGAAGCGTGCCTATGCCTTCGAAAACGTTGTGGTGCTGGTCGATGATGGCATTGAGTTGCGCCCTGAAGTCCGCATCCTGGAAGGCAGACGTGTCCTCTGGAGAGAGAGAGTGTACTCGTTGAATGAGTTTTAGGAGTTTGCACGCCTGTGCGCCTAGCAGAGAGTCCGTCGAGGAGCCTACGATCTCGAAGGGAAGGATGGCTTTTCGCGAGTTGTGCGTCACTTCGAGTTGGCATGAACTGGTAGCAGGAATGACGTTGCCATTGTAGTCCACCAGTTGGCAGGTCGACGGAAGAATGGTTGGTTTAACCCCAAGGGTCTGAAAGTCTGACCATGCTAGGAGATTAGCGGAAGCACCAGTGTCCAGGTGGAATCGTATCTGGGATCGGTTGACCGTCAGGGTGGCACACCACTCGTCGTCTGGATCAATGCTGTGCACCAACAGCGGCTGGTGGTTTTGATTCGGGCACAGCCTGTTCTTTGTTATAACAGCGACTCGAAAACGCTCCCTCGGGTCCTCGGTGTCACTGATCTGCGGGAAGTCGGAATCAGACTCGGCGAACGTGGGTTGAATTGCCCGAACGTTCCTGCGAGGCTGGCTGAAGCGATGCGAATTGGCAGGCTGAGCTGCTCGACAGCAGGCAGCAGAGTGGCCAAATCTGCCACATCGTAGGCATTGTCGCGATTTTGCAGGACATTGCCGCTTTAAACGGGCGGAGCCACAGTTTCCTCACGTCGTGACGCAGTACGCTCGTTGAGCCACCGTGCATGCGCAGTGCGGTCCTGCGTGGTGCGCGCCTGCGCATCACGTTCCTCCACGTCACCGTCCCCTCGTTTGGCGCGTATAAGCGCGGGAGGTCGCGAAAAGCGCGCAAAATGGCCGCCCTCATCCAGGCTGCAGCCTTGGAGGTGTTCAATTGTTTGGACCCGTTCCGCCTCGTGGGGACTTTGCCACGCCGTTTCAGCCGCCTGTATGTGGGAGTACCGGCTGGTGGCATTTTCATGCAGGACACAGGTCTCGATGGCAGTCGCTAGGGTGAGTTGCTTAATTTTGAGGAGCTGTTGACGCAGGGTGTCCGACAGAACACCAAATGCGATCTGGTCGCGTATCATGGAGTCAGAGGTGGGCCCGTAGCCGCAGGACTGCGCAAGGATGCGGAGGTGTGTTAAAAAGGATTGGAAAGGCTCGTCCTTACCCTGCAAGCGCTGCTGGAACAGGTATCTTTCGAAGCTTTCATTGACCTCTATGCTGAAGTGGGTATCGAATTTGAGGAGAACCGTCTTGTACTTTGTCTTGTCCTCGTCGTCTGCGAACGTGAGGGAGTAGAAGATGTGGATGGCGTGTTGCCCGGCCGTTCAGGCATTTAACGGACTTTCTTGTACTGTGCGCGTTTTTCGGAACTGCGCATGTGCGGCTTCTAGCGCATGCGCAAAACACTGGTTTGCCGGATCGCGTCTTCTCGGGAACTGCGCATGTGCAGCTCCTTGCGCAAGATGGCTGCCAATCAAAACTGCCGTTTGTTTCTGTTGCAAGCCTACCTTCGCCTCATGGTGGGTATAGGCACCAGTTTAACCGATTTCTTTTGTGTTTACCTTGCAGTAGTTTTCAAACTTGTCCAGGACTGTCTGGAAGTCTCTCTTGTCCTGCTCTTTGGAGTACTTGAAGAAGCTAAGATTTCTGTTGCACTTTCATCCGCAATGGTGAGTAGAAGATCTATCTTCTCAGCATCGGCCATGCCATCTAGGTCGGATGCTACCGTGTAAATCTCAAATCTCTGCTTGAATGCACGCCAGTTGGCACTGAGATTGCCGTGGTACCTGAACTGCTGAGGAACCGGAATCTCGATCATCTTGCCTGGGTGCTGTTGCTGGTAGTCACGGATCTTGCTGAGTTGAACTATATAGATTCAACAGGCACTACTGGTACCATGATGTGTTATGTACTCTGGGATAACACAGGCTGCAACTCGATGCAGCTTTGACCAAAAGATGCTCCAGACTTTGAAATAAGTTCAATGTGATTTATTGAACCATTAGCACAGTTCTCTATGAGTTCGACTCTCCTGCTAATCTTGCTATAGTAACTCAGTCTAACTAACCAGTCTGCTCTAAGCCACGTGGTGGGTGTGATGCTTCTGATCTGCCCAGTCCAACGCTCTAAGTGTCGCCTGTGGAAAGAGACAGAGCATGTGTGCCCTATCCTTTTATATGGGTTGCCCCCTTGTGGTCGTGTCACCTCTGGGTGTCTAGACTGCCCATTGGTCGTGTCCTATTCTATGTGTTCATTAGCTGTATGTCTGTATGTCATGACATCTCCGGTGCTCCCTCTAGTGTTTACTTAGTTGTAGTGTATTTACATTAACCCTTTGTGTATATACAGTTGTGCATATCACCACAGTGTAGAAGTCATAGATAATCCAGCGCAGAATTACAAAAAGAATCTGTATTATACGTATGAACCAAATATTCAAGATGTGTTTGTGGTTTTTAAAACTGTGACCCAACCTTTGACCTTGAGCTTCAGGGAACATTCAATTAAATTCTTTGGATGCTGGCGCTGGTGAATGCTTTTCAACTGACCTGCAGTTAGTGTGGTGGATCTTCAATTCACTCATGAAATAACTGCCCTTGCCAAGAAAAGCATCTAATTGGGACTCTCTCTCTTTCTTGCTGTAATAGGACTTGCAAAGCTTGAAATTACTTTTGCTGATAATGGCTGATGAATACTTAAAGTGCTTGAAAGATGGTCTTGTCTGCTATCTTGACAAAGACGTTAGCCAATCTATTTTAACTGGGGTAATGCCTCAATTAAAAAACAGACAGTGGCATAACAGCTTGCATTCATATAGTGCATTTAATGCCGAAAACCGTCACACAGAAGCATAGATAAAATTTGACAATGAGCCATAAAAGGAGATATTAGGAGGGGTGACTAAAAGCTTGGTCAAGGATGCAGGTTTAAAGCAATGCCGTAAAAGCAGGGAACAGGATGGAAAAGTTTAAAGAAGGAATTCCAGAACTTAGGGCTTAGGCAGCTGAAGGCACAGCCACAAGTGTTGGGGAAAATGGATTGGGAAAATGCTCAGGAGGTCAGAGTTAGAGAACACAAAGTTCTTGAAGGCTTAACAGTTGGATAAAATGACAAAGGTAAGGAGGGATTGAAGCCATGAAGAGGATAGAACACAGAGATGAGGATTTTAACTTGGGGGCAATGTGTAGAAAACATAGGTCAGCAGGTACAGGGGTGATGAGCAGGTAAGCAGATGGTGAACGTTAGGATATGCGCAGCAAGTAACTGTAATGGGAGAAAATATATGGAAGGTGAAGCTTCGGAAGTCAGTTTGGGTACTCTAAATTTTAAAAAAAGAGACACACTGAGGCTAAGGTGTTGTTTTTATAGTGAGGAGAACGTGGGATCAAAATCTCAGCTCAGGGCTTCAGCCTGAGACAGAAACCAGGGAGATGGATGTAATTAATGGTAAGGGTTGAAGACAATGACATCAGTCTTACCAATGTTTAGCTGTGGCTCATCCTGAATGGAATGTCAAAAAATCAGACTGTTAATATAGAGAGAAGTCTGATGACAGCAGGTTAAAGTCCAACTGGTGTATTTGGAATCACTAGCTTTCGGAGCGCAGCTCCTTCGTCAGGTGGGTTCACTCCTTCACTCACCTCATGAAGGAGCTACGCTCCGAAAGCTAGTGATTCCAAATAAACCTGTGGACTTTAACCTGGTGTTATAAGACTTCTTACTGTGCCCACCCCGGTCCTACTCCACAAGATGATAATATAGAGGCAGTGGAGGAATTGAGAGAACTGGTGGTAAGGCAAAATTAGATATCATCACCATGGGCGCGATTTAACCAAATTGCAACAAAGTCCCGTGTCGAGTGCATTTAGCCAGGTGTTTCCTGGCGATCGCAGTGCCAAGAAAGGCTACATTATCACACGGGATTCTGTTGGAATCTGGGGGCTCAGCAGGGAATGCTCCACCGAGGCTGCACTTAGTCCTGTTTCCTGCACAGAGGAGCTCCACTCGCCTGAACTCTTCAGTGCAGGAGGAGATCGGACAGCATTTCTAAATGGCGCCCTGCTCTCTCGAATACCAGACCCCACAAACCCCAACTCTCCTATAAAGGGGTCCTCGCACCCCTTGCACTCCACCTCACACAGGCAGGACACCCCAGGCCCGATTCCTGCTGCAGGCGCACGGCCAGCCTGGCACTGCCACTGCCAGGGTGCTAGGCAGACAGTGTCAAGTTGCCCAGGTGGTATCAGCAGTGCCATGTCTCCCCCATGCCCAGAGGCCAACTACCCAGGGAACCTCTGGTCTCCTGGCTGACCCCCCCCTACCCCCCTCCCCCACCCCCCTTCAGTGCCATTCCACCTGGCCCCCATTTTTGGGTACCAGTACTGAATGGCGCTCGCCTAAGGCCTCCAAGGTGAGGGGGTTAGATCCCAAAGCCTCACATTGGTCAGGTAAGTTGCATATTAAAACTAGCTACTGACTCTAATATGCAGATTTGCTAAATACTGATCCCACCCACAATGGGCGGGATCCAGATCACAACATGTTGTGAGATCCCATTAGATCTCACAAGGCGTGGCAGGCTGGGTAGATCCCAGAAGAGGCCTCTCGCTGTATCTACCGGCCACATTGCACTCCTTTTCGCCCCCATATCATGTGGAACATGACGTCGCATTGGTGGATGATTCTATTGAGGGGCAGCATGTAGACGAAGCAAAGAAGCTCATCATGGATAAATCCATGGAGAATACCATGGGCATGAGGGATACTCTCTCTGGCTACATTTTATTACTAACAGTGGAACCAAGCATAAGTTTGGAGAGTTTGTGAGGCAGGGGAGAAAGTGGAGAAGTTAACAAAGGAATGTAAGCTCCAGTCTAGGACAGGGGGAACTTTGGGGAAATTAGCCTGCTGGACAAACAGAAAGAATGTATGTGACAGAGGCTGCTAAACTGATAGTCTCAATCTTAGTGACAAAGCAATGCATGATCTCCTGGCACTTGTTTTTGGAGGGGAGAGGGGAGAGCGCAGGGGAGAGTTATTTAGGTGGGTATTGGAGAAAACAAGCAATGATCCAAACACATTAAGTGTTCATCTATTATTATTGTCAACAACAATTTCTGTTTCATAGTTTCCTGGATCACTTCTTTTGCACTTCAGTTGTCTTGTAATCCCGATAACTTACAAAATATAAGAAGCTCTTAGCGTTTCTACAATTCAGCAGGACTTATGAGTCTAAGTCTGGTTGGAATGTGGGATCATTTGTGTGTGGTTTTCAAACTGAACATGATAATAAATACCTGCAATTAAGCTTTCGAACATTTTTTCTTACAGAAAATCTTGAAATTTACTTTGCCCTATTATTCATCTGCACATTTTTATCGCCCTTTTTTTGAACTTTGCTTTCATTTTCTTTATTTCTCTTTGTTCTCTCTGTTGATTTCTTTGATTTTTGTATTTCCTTGCATCGTAAATAATTTTGACTATTGGGCTATCATTGTCCAACCTCACTCCAGTTCTCAACCATTCCCCGCCTCCCCCCCTACCCACATTCTGTTCACTGTCATCAGCACATATTGAAAATTAATGAAGACTGAAAGCGCTCAATAAATCTCATTAACAGTCACATCCAGCCGCTGCAATGATCTCCTTCATTATAGTTGCTGGTTAAAGAGTGTAATTACATCATCTCAGCCCTGGAATTAGCTGGTCAAATAAGTTTCAACAGGATAGGAATTTTATTTTGGAATTATGAAGTTTGAATAAGAGAAAAACGAAAGTAATTGGTTACAGGTCCAGCAATCCTGAAAATCAAATGGGATTTAATTAATTTTTTAGATTCTGAAACTTTTAGCAGCCAATCATTTTTTTAATAAATGGAGATCTTCAATTTTTGTTTAGGTCCAGAATGTGGATTAATACATCCAAGGCATTGTGGGGCTCTCTATTCTCCTTTGTTGATTAAAATGATGAATAAGGTTTATAATTAAATGCTAGGGAGTGCAAGATTTTTAATTGGCATGTTTGGCACAGAAAACGCAAACTGAGGAGCCAGTTAAATTATATAGTTGACAAATGATGAATTCAGATGCAGAGAACCTTTCCTGAAATGGCAGAATGTCCATTGCCCAAACTAGACACTGACTGTACTCTTCGGCTTTTTAAAGACTAACAGTAAATCGTTTCTGGTGTGTGAAAATGGCCTCCCAACAACACATTGATGCAAGATGGATAAATGAACCTAACAGTTAGCATGAATTGCGTGTCCAGCACTCTAATTACCCAATTGAACCTCTGAAAGACATGCTATACCTTGAAAAAAAATCACGAAGGCAAGAATATTACTGCAAAATAACGGCAAAGAACCTGTCTGTTATGCAAAACAAAGGATTCTGAGGTGACCCGTGAAATGTTAACAAAGGTAATGTGTTTAACAGGCTCCTTTCAATTGTATTACACATGTTATAATGACAGACAGAAGAAAGAAATTCCCATAGACCAACCCTGAAGTCGACAATATGCAAATTATGTTCTCCCAGCTGAAAGGAACTTTAAGAAACTTGAGGTATTTTGGTGGGAAGGAGAGTAAAATCATTGTTCCTGGTCGTTCACCAGGAGAGAGCAATCAGAAGGCTGTTTTCTTTGTAACTTTGTACCTGCATGGTATTCAACGCTGTATTGTATTTGCAACTTGTCCAATTCTTGTGATGATTATGCATTAGAAAAAAATCCTTCTCTAGCAACCATGGAGTCTTCTTCTTCCCAACCTTCTTTAAGCAGCATAAGTGATGGTTCTCAAATTGGATTCAGGCAATTCCTAATTAGAATTAAAAACAAACAAATACTCGATTTGCTGACAAGAAAATTATGTTTTATAAAATTAACGTTCACACGGTACTGAGTTCCTATTCATCGTATTTTTTACTTTCTTCCTATTTTCTGTTAGCGTTCACTCCATTATCAATGACAGCTCTACTTCTGTCCTGATTGTGCCATAACAATTTGTAAGCCTTCGATTTATCACAGCACTCCAGTTCATCTCCTGGAAGTTTTTCTTAATTTCATTTTAACTCTTACAATGGATCCTTTTCATCAACAATCAACTCTGTTAACTGTCACTCTTGAAGAATACTCTACATTACAACAGTGTTTACAACCAATAAAGTACTTTTGGAGTGTAAAGCACTTTGGGATGTCCTGAGTTGTGAAATGCGCTGTTCAAATCTCTGTCATTCTTATCTGTTACCTGTCAACAATCATGCTCTGTAAACAAATCCTATTTTATCAGTCAGTTGGACTGGTCTAGGAGATTTTATTCTCCCCGCCCCTGTCCCTCCCCTTTGGTCCAACTGCTGCTTTCACTCTTTCCACACTTTGCTCTGGGCCAGTGAAATAGTTGGATGTTCCTTCAGCTGACTTGGAAAACTTCCTACCTCATTTTATTTTCCTTCCATCACATCTGGTAGTATATTTTTAGTCAGATATAGTATGTTTTTTGACTGCAAATCACAACTGACATGTTGATTAGTCTGAAGCATCCTGAACCAATTTTATCTCTGGCATGTAAATTCCGTAGGTCGATAATCAGATCTGCTAAATGAACTTCAGTCAAAATAAGTGCCAATTTCTATTTTCTTCAGCTCATCAGTAGCTGCTTCTTCTAATCCAGAGTCAAATTTGTTTCTTGTAACTATTGCCTCTCTTCTGTCCTGATGGCACAGTTTGTCCCTTTCAATAATGCTGATTTGATTGCCTAATTTTTCACATCCAGCTCTAATTTAATTCTTGCTCTGAAATTTCCCTCCTTTGCGACAACCAAAGTGTCAGCAACTAGCTTCATACCCACCAGTTTTATCGGATCTTTTGCTCTCTGGATTACAATATAATGTGTCCTGAAGGAATATTTTAAAAATTCATTTACGGGATGTGGGCTGTTAGACGTTTTAGTTGCTGTGATATAAAGAGTCTAAAGTTCTGTTCCTTTTTCACAAACACACATTTATTTCATTCCAACAGCCTTTGCACAAAACTCTCACTATACATCACCCGACAGAGGCCACCTAGCCCCTTTACATATCGGTGTCAATTAATGGATACTTAACATAAATGAGACAACTAATTGGAATGTCTCTTAACCCATGGCATCGCTGGTTAGGCCAGCATTTACTGCCCATCCTTAGTTGCCCTTCAGAAGGTGGTGGTGAGTTGCCTTCTTGAAACGCTGCAGTCCCTGAGGTGTAGGTACACCCACTGTGCTGTTGGGGGGGTGGGGGGTGTTCCAGGATTTTGACACAGTGACAGTGAAGGAACAGTGATATATATGTCAAGTCAGGATGTTGAGTAACTTAGAGGGAACCTCCAGGTGATGGGATCCCAGGTATCTGCTGCTCTTGTCCTTCGAGATGGTAGTGGGGGTCGTGGGTTTGGAAGGTGCTGCCTAAGGATCCATGGTGAGGTCCTGCAGTGGATCTTGTAGATGGTACACATGTCAGCCACTGTTCTTTGGTGGTAGAGGGATTGAACGTTTGTGGAAGGGGTAGCAATCAAGCAGGTTGCTTTGTCTTGGATGGTGTCGAGCTTCTTGAGTGGTGTTGGAGCTGCACTCATCCAGGCAAGTGGAGAGTATTCCATTGCATTCCTGACCTGTGTCTTGTAGATGGTGGACAGGCTTTGGGGGTCAAGAGGTGAGTTACTCCTCGCAGCCTTTGACCTAGCCACAGTATTAATATGGCTAGTCCAGTTCAGTTTCTGATCAACGGCAACTCCCAGGAAGTTGATTGTGGAGGTTCAGCGATGGTAATGCCATTGAATGTCAAGGGGTGATGGTTAGATCCTCTCTTGTAAAAGATGGTCAATGCCTGCCACTTTTGTGGTGCAAATGTAACATACCACTTGATATTGTTCAGGTCTTGCTGCATTTGGACATGGACTGTTCCCATTTTCATCAAGATCCATGGATCTGAACTTACCTTTTGTCCAATGTCTTCACGCACATTTAGGAGTGACTCCTCCTCAATACTGCCACATCAAAGCCTTCTTTTTAAGTTTCAAATGCTCTGCCTCTTCCTTACACCCTGGGTAAAAATTAAAGCTCAAAACATGAGGTATTATCTTACAACACATTATTTCTCAGGACCATAAAATTGTGGAATCTCTTATTTAGTTTAGTCTGTTCTTGCTATAATTCTTTGCTTTTTAACATTCAAGACTGACAATATCTTATTCCTACTTCCTGTTGTACCTCAGACAGTCGTTTACCCTTCTCAATATTGGTGCTGTTCTGTATTGAGATCTAGCCCTTCACCGTGCTTACTCAATGTAACATAAAAGTTACAATTATTGTACTAATTTTCTGAAGACTGGTGTGGAAAATTGCAATCCTTCATTATTAGAAGATTCAACTCGTGGTCAAGTTGTACTCACAGAATGTTTAACACTGGTAAAGCACTGGTACAGTCTGGATAACTCATTCAGGCAACAATGCATGATTTGTAAGTGAGGCTTAAGAAATTATTTTTTACACACCTATGAAATATACATTTATCATGCATCATTGAAAATTACCTGTTAGAATAAAAACATTTTTCCAAAATTTCGGTTTAAATCTCAACATTTGAACAGGGAACCATAAATATTAAAGTAAGTAAAGTCACCATAGTCCCAGATGACTATCGGCTGCTTACCCCTTTGATGGGAAACTAATGGGTGGCTATTTAATTTGAGGATCACCACACCTCAGGCGAGGGACAAGGTTGAGAAGGTGGGCCTTCATAAATATCCTCAGCCAGTACGGGAATAATATTAATGCTGTGCTTTCACACAAGATCTAAAATTATTTTCTTTATTGTAAGATTTTATATATCAAGACCTGAATTTTATGCTCTTCTCATCCTCCCCCCCCCCCACCCCCACCCCCACCCAGTGGATTTTGAGGCAGTGGGGGGAGGTGGGGGAGTGTGAAATTATGTGGATACTGTTCCCTCCAGGGTCCCACATGCCCAGACCCATATATGATTTTATGGTGGAGCAGACGGAGCCCCTATTAGTGCCCTTAAATGGCCACTTAATGGCTACTCATGGGCCTTTTCCCACCCAGTGACAATTTTCAGGCTAGCAGGCACCGGATACCTCAGGGTGGGAAACAGATAAAAGTTAACCTTCTCGATCTCAGACAGGAAGGCGGTGGGAGGGGGGGGGTCGGGTGTCTCTGTCGTAAGCCCCCTTCTGACCAGGGGCATCCTCCCCTCACGGACTGGATATCCCTGCCCACCTGCCCTATCCCCTGATAACCCATTTGTCCCCTCACCTTGCAAACCCCCCAGAGTGTCCTCTACCATCCCTTCCCCGGTACCACGGCCACTTCCTTTCAAATGTGGACGGAAGTCCCGTCTGCTGCCAATTGATGCTCATTTGTGTGGAAAAATTGTAGCAGGCCTGTCAGAGTCGGCTGGGATGCGTACTGAGAAGCCCCTACTATTCGAACAATTTGGGTCCAAATATATTTTTGAACGCTGCAGATGTTTTAAAAAGAAGTTCATGTTTTAAAATTTGGTGTTCAAATGGTTAAATATCTGCACTGTTGAGAGTAAAAGGCGTCTGGTACCTCTGGAGACAGTGTGGCCACATACTAGTCAAACTTCTATCTCTAACAGTCTTTGACTCTTCTCCAGATATATTGAAAAGACATTTTAATGACCTGAAGTGCCAGTGTTCTATGAGCACTTATAAGTCTGTGTGTGGTAGCACCTCCTTCTTAATCTTACTTCCTTTGCAATTGTTTATGATTGTTGCTCATTCTGAGTTAAGTAGTTGATTCAGTCTGAAGACATCCAAGGTGACAGGTCCTCCACGTGCTGGAGAAAATGTTCTTATTGTAGCCCCAGCAAGAAACAATGTGAATTAGAATCCAGTACAGGAATATCCATTAAAAGTTCCTCACCGCAATACCAATTACGCTGTTTTTTATTTGCTTAAATGAACATTTCACACTTCTGAAACAAAGATGTATTGCCTGGTGTTGTACTAGCTCATTCAGGTAAGTCAGCTCCATGTCTAATTCCTCACCTATGATTAGCTAGCTAATCTTACCTGGGCTGCTGGTGGACAAGCTAGAATAAGTGGGGGCAAAAGAAAATTGCCTCTCGTCTTGCTCCTACTCGTGGCGGCACTGTGGCACAGTGGTTAGCACAGCTGCCTCACAGTGCCGGGGACCCAGGTTTAATTCCAGCCTTGTCTATGTGGAGTTTGCATATTCTCCACGTGACTGCGTGGGTTTCCTCCGGGTGCTCCGGTTTCCTCCCATGGTCCAAAAATGTGCAGGTTCGGTGGATTGGCCATGATAAAATGCTCCTTCGTGTACAGGGTTGCAGGGAGAGGGTGAGAGCCTGGTAGGGTGCTCTTTCAAAGGTCGATGCAGACTCGATGGGCTGAATGGTCTCCTTCTACACTGTCGTGATTCTATACTGACCCCTGTGTCTCTATGGATGGATGTTGAGTGAGAACAATATCGACTTAGCACCAATGTCACAAAGTGTCATACAGGCTACCAACATACATTGAGTGGCCATTTGGTGAAGTATACTGGCACCCCTGGTATCTTATCATGAGCCAAGTCTTTCAGATTTAACTTTTCACTTATCTCTGTTTCACCTTTAACCAAAGGAATTAATCTTCCAAAGCAGCAAAATCTTAGGTAGAAATGAATAGGCAATGAAATGGAAAGAGTTGCAACATGTCATTAAAACAACAAAACAAATGAGGACTGGACACTAAAAATTAAGCATAGTCATACGTTGATGATAATTATTGGAAGCTCACACAAAGGGTTTGTTTTTCAAATCATCAAAGTTGGAAAATTACACATACCTGGCTAATTGGCGAATGGAATTTTTAACTCCTTAATGCAAACCAGACATAGAAGTGCCGTAAAAAGCAAAATACTGCAGATGTTGAAAAACTGAAATAAAAACAGAAAATGCTGGATAAATTCAGCAGGTCCAGCAACATCTGTGGAGAGAGACAAAGTTAAAATCTCGGATCTAAATGATACTCCAACAGAATTCTATTATTCTATCTTATTTTGTTGCTAATCGCTAAGTATTCTGGTCTGTTAGTTTTCAGGAACTTGCTTTTTTTCTGATTGATTCAATAGAGGATTCTCAGTGCAGAACAATCACAGTGACAATTTAAAATATTAGTGAAATGATACAAGCACATATAGAAGATTCTAATCCCCAAAGTAAGTATAACTGTGGTTACCACTCCTCATGGCCTTGCACCATGAATCTTTATAGTCATTTGATCTGTCTTCACACTTTCTACACTATCATAGACCTTCCCTTTTGTTCTGTTTCTCACCCTCTCATCTTTCATTTGCTTAAAATCTGTTACACGCGACCCTTACCCAGTTTTGATTAAATGTCTTCAACCTGAATTATTAACCTTTGTTTTCCTCCCGACAGATCCTGCTGGACCCGCTGGGTATTTGCAGCATTTTCTGTTATTTTTTAAATTTTCTAACTGTGGTGTCACTGGTGAAAGTTTAGGTAGAAATCTCAAGTTAGAAAATGTATCCCACAATGTATGGTATGGTAATGGAATGAGCTGAAAATTTCAGTGCATCAACTAAGTTGTTCCAATTAAGGCTAGATTGTGTGGCATTCTTTATCGTTTGGTGGGGGAGACGGGGAAAAATGATGGCTGTCCCAAATTATCTCCAGTAAATTATATGCCATATTTAAGGGCTAATTGTTAAATCTGGATAAGGCCTGGGATTTTCCGCCCTGCCAGCAGCGGACATCGTTGTGGGTGGGGGGGGTGGAAAGTTTCGAGAGCGGTCAAAAGTCAATTGACTTTTGGCAGCTCTCTAACTTTTTCCATTCCGCCCGCGACAATGCCCACCGGTGGCGGCACTGAAAAATCCCACCCAAATTTCCTCATAAACAGGATGCTCGTCTTGGTTGATAGGATCTCTAAGACCATTATGGAAACTACCTTCAAACTATGCAGATGAAGTGGAGGAAAAGACAAACTGAAATGTTGTAAATCATTGATCAACAGCCAACATCTAAAATATTCTGAATATCGAGGAGTGGGCACGATGGCCTCAGCACCAGGGTTCGATTCTGATCTTAGATTTGGTTTTGTGAAGGGGAGGTCGTGTCTCACTAACTTGATAAGAGTTTTTTGAGGAGGTTTTTTGAGGAGGTCACATAGATGATTGTGAGGTAATGCATTTTGGAAGGTCTAATGCAGGTAGGGAATATACAGTGAATGGTAGAACCCTCAAGAGTATTGAAAGTCAGAGAGATCTAGGAATACAGGTCCACAGGTCACTGAAAGGGGCAACACAGGTGGAGAAGGTAATCAAGAAGGCATACGGCATGCTTGCCTTCATTGGCCGGGGCATTGAGTATAAGAATTGGCAAGTCATGTTGCAGCTGTATAGAACCTTAGTTAGGCCACACTTGGAGTATAGTGTTCAATTCTGGTCGCCACACTACCAGAAGGATGTGGAGGCTTTAGAGAGGGTGCAGAAGAGATTTACCAGAATGTTGCCTGGTATGGAGGGCATTAGCTATGAGGAGCGGTTGAATAAACTCGGTTTTGTGTAGAAGATTGTAGTTTAGTCGGGCAGTATGGTCGGCGCGGGCTTGGAGGGCCGAAGGGCCTGTTCCTGTGCTGTACATTTCTTTGTTCTTTGTTCTTTGTTTGTTCTCACTGGAACGAAGGAGGTTGAGGGGAGACCTGATAGAGGTATACAAAATTATGAGGGGCATAGACAGAGTGGATAGTCAGAGGCTTTTCCCCAGGGTAAAGGGGTCAATTACTAGGGGGCATAGGTTTAAGGTGAGAGGGGCAAGGTTTAGAGTAGATGTACGAGGCAAGTTTTTTTACACAGAGGGTAGTGGGTGCCTGGAACTCGCTACCGGAGGAGGTGGTGGAAGCAGGGACGATAGTGACATTTAAGGGGCATCTTGACAAATACATGAATAGGATGGGAATAGAGGGATACGGACCCAGGAAGTATAGAAGATTGTAGTTTAGGCGGGCAGCATGGTTGGCATGGGCTTGGAGGGCCAAAGGGCCTGTTCCTGTGCTGTACATTTCTTTGTTCTTTGTTCTTGTTCTAGGTGGCTGTGTGGAGTTTGCACCTTCTCCCCGTGTCTGCGTGGGTTTCCGCCGGGTGCTCCGGTTTCCTCCAACTGTCCAAAGATATGCAGGTTAACTGGACTGGCTATGATAAATTGCCCCTTAGTGTCCAAACATTAGGTGGGGTTATGGGGGTGCTCCTTTGGAGAGTCGGTGCAGACTTGATGGGCCGAATGGGCTCCTTCTGCACTGTAGGGATTCTATGATTCTAATCTATCTAATGTCCATGCGAAGTTCAATCAAGCGTTAATCTCAGAAAAACTGAAAGTTAGATGTGACATAAAAACTTGTAAATGACATGGATTGAAATGTTACCCAGCTCAGAGAACGCAGAATCTGTTAAATAGTTTAGGAAGGAAACAGGCAAGTTCCAGATAAGGGGGAGAGTGGGTGTTTTTTGCAACCAAATCTGGAGTATGGATCTAGAATCTATCTTGCAATCTGGAAAAAGAGAAATGTTTCTATGGCCCTCGATTCTCCTGTTCATTCACTTGTCCAATCATTAATTATTTACACGCATGCATGATTAAGAAGTTGAGCTGATCCTTTATTGTTACAAAAGGACAGTATTATATGTTACTTTTAACTCTCATAAAGCTGTTTAATACATCAATACAGTTGGGCTGAACCGTTCCTGTAATTCAGAGATATGTAATTTAAAATAGGAGTTAGCTTATGTGATATAAAGGGGATCGAACATCTAATAAACAAAATCATGAGCTGGATTCTCCGCTTTGCGACGCGGGAATCATGAATCGCGATCAGGTGCCACGCCAGTGTCATCAACGCGCTCCATGCCCCGTGCAGCATCAGCATGCAAAACTCACATTAGCATGTGATAACATATCATTACATGGTTCGGTCTGGTATTCTCCCGGCCTCTGCAATGCACTGCCCCTGCCAGGCTGAAATTATGCCAGTGCGGTTCACTTGTGGTATTTAAAAATGGGGTCCGGGCGCCAAGGCTGCTGAGGGAGAGGAGATAAGAAAAGTTTCCACCCCAGCATCTCCAACCCCCTCACCAGCGTCACTGCAGGGTGTTGGCACTGGGTTGGCAGTGTCAGCGGGTCTGGTCCATGGGACGGAGGATGATGATAATCCACTGTGCGATGAGCTCTGGTGCTTCACATCGTTTGGCAAACTCTAACTCCTACCTTCAGTACCATTGTCTGCCCGGGTGATCCCTGCATGGCTTCTGGCCATTCCATCTCACAGGCCCATAGACCTTAGGAAGGCGTGGGGATGGGGTTCAGTGTGGGGGTGGGGGGGGGTTGGAGGTTACGGGGGGTGGTGAATGGTGATGGGTCACTCAACTGGTAGGGCTTATCACATGTTGCCCCCATACCTCAGGCGACCCCAGGAGGAACGTTGACTGTCCTTGACAGCCCTCCACCATACCTTTGTCCAACACACAACGCCACCCCACCCCAAGTGGATGCTGCCGGGGCATTGCAGAGCATGGCCCAGTCACTGAGGAGTTTCGCTGAGGGCGTCGACACCAAGGTGCAGACAACGAGGAGGCACCAGGACTGGAAGAGCCAGATGATAGAGAGGCTTCTGGAGCTCACTCCAGCTGTCCCTCGATCGCATTGACTCGCCCAGGGCCCTACAGGCACCGTCACCGGGGGAAGGAAACGCTGTTGGCAAACCCGGGCCTGCCACCAAGGAAACGATGGTGGTCTTGAATCCTTCCTAATGTCCCCTCCTGACACCCACGCATCTCAAGGGCAGCGGGCAGAACAGGGTGGCTTGGCGACACCTGTGAAACCAGCAAGATGGTCAGAGCCCTCCGGCTCCAGGCCCTCCAGAGGACATCTGCCAAAGGCATCAAAGGCCGCAGGGTGCAGAAAACCTAGGTGACCATGTGAGATCCAGAAGAGAGGGGATTAATGAGTCTGCACTCGAGGGGGGCCGGGGGTATCTGTCGGTAGAGGAAAGGGCTATCTGTCAGTAGGGGGAATGGAAATGCCCAATGTTCACTACTAAAACATGTTACATCTGATAAATGTGAAGTCTCTGTCACGTTAATCTTCACAGTGGGCCTGCCTATAATTCCCCTCCCCCCGATACAGTGGTCCAAGATCAAACGCACCCGATGCAGACTCATTCAGGGATGGGTGTACAGAAGACTTTGGCAAAAACTGAGGAACACCAGAGCTTACCTCACAGTGAGTGATCCTCACTCTTCTATCTTTATACATCTCTGTATATTGACACACTAACGGTACCGACACAGGCCCTTTACTCTGGGAAGGTTGAACAGGTTAGCTGGGGGAGGAGGAAGCAGGGGAATGGGTGGTGGGGGGTGGGGGGGGAGGGGGGGAAGGGAAGGGATCAAGGGGAATGGGGAGGAAGGAAGGGAATGGGGGGGGGAAAGGAGAGGAACTGGGAAGGGGGCAGCTGACGGAAAAAACCTCATCCTCTGAGAAGTGGGCAAGAATGAGGGCATCCATGGTCCTCCAGATCTGCCAGACCCTCGTGCCAGTGGGCGGCACGATAGCACAGCGGTTAGCACTGTTGCTTCACCGCGACAGGGTCCCAGGTTCGATTCCCGCTTGGGTCACCGTCTGTGCGGAGTCTACACGTTCTACCTGTGTCTGCGTGGGTTTCCTCCGGGTGCTCCGGTTTCCTCCCACAAATCCCGAAAGACATGCTGTTAGGTAATTTGGACAGTCTGAATTCTCCCTCAGTGTACCCGAACAGGTGCGGAGTGTGGACTAGTGGGGTTTTCACAGTAATTTCACTGCAGTGTTAATGTAAGCTTACATGTGACACAAATAAAGATTATTATTATTCCGCCACCTGTCCTCCATCCTCTGGCTCCTCCTGCGGCTCTTCCCCGGGATGTTCTCCAGCCCCTCCTGTTTCGGCTCCTCCTCAGATGTTCGTCATCCTCCAGTATGTCGTTGCGCTGCTGTGCCAGGTTGTGGTGGACACAGCAAACCACCACAAATTGGAAGACCCTCTAGGTGGTCCAGGCATTGGGGTGACATTTTGAGCAGTCCGATGCACTACTAAATGACAGCATGGGTGACAATATTTGTCTTGTTATATCAGGTCTCCGCCTCGGTCTCCAGCCTCTGCACTAGTGCAATCAGCCAGGACCCCAGCGGGTAACCCTTGAACCCTAGAGCGAACCCGCCATCCTGGGGTGATCCTCAAAGCTATCGGGGATCTCTAGATATCCCAGGATGTAGCTGGATAGAGTCATTCTCCCTTGCTTTCAGGAGTCGGACTGAAACACCTTGGGACTTTGAAATCATTCCACTGGAATAGGATCTAATCACCATCTGTTTCCAGGCAGAGTACGGTCTTTTGGGCTAATTCATTGGCCACCAGCCAATCAATCAAACCGAGTCCCACCTCATCTCTCTCTGGTGTCGAAATGTCTGATACTCTTGTTCAAACTAGCAGAGTGTACTCTCCTGTAACATCTGAATTCCTCATTCTCTCTGCTGCTTGACTTAAAGATATATGTCCATTCATCACCCTTGGATCAAAAATGATAACGGCAAAATAAAAGAAAGAGGAAATCAGGGAATAAACAGAGGTCTCTTACAATGTCACAGATTTTAGAATAAAGGGAAAGAACAAGAAGGCAAAATTGTTATAGGGTGGAAGACAGAAATGATTAACTCACAAGGAATCAGGGCTGGTAATGAAAGAAAGAAAAGGTCAGGCTAGAAGAGGTGTGAATGGCAACAGTAGAACTATTACTAGCAACAGCTGTCTGAAAAAAATCGGAGCAGTGATTATGATCTGAAATTGTTAAAATCAATGTTGAGTCCAAACAGTTATAAAGTTTAAAATAAAATGATTCAATGAAGGGTGCAGGGGGACATTTCAGGGGCAGCACCAGCAATGCCTAAAAATGAGATTTTAACCTGGTGAAGCTACGGCACAGGACCAAGAGCATGCCAAAAAGCATAAGCGGTAAGTGATAGACAGAGCAAAGCAATCCCACAATCAACAGATCAGATGTAAGCTCTGCAGTCCTGCCACATCCAGTCATGAATGGTGATGGACAATTAAACAACTCACTGGAGGAGGCTCCAAAAACATCCCCATCCTCAGTGGAAAAGGCAAGGCTGATGCAGTTACAACCATCTTCAGGCTGAAGTGCAAAGTGGATGATCCATCTCAGCCGCCTCCAGATGCCAGTCTCCAGCCCATTTGATTCACTTCAGAAATGGCTGAAGATCCTGGATACTGCAAAGGCCTTGGATCCTGACAACATTCCAGCAATAGTATTGAAGATTGTGCTCAGGAATAAGCCATGCCCCGAGCCAAGGTGTTCTAGTACAGATGAAACATCTGCCATTTACCCAGCAATGTGGAAAATTGCTCAGGAATGCACTGTCCAGAAAAAGCAGGACAAATCCAACCCAGCCAGTTACCACCCCATTGATATACTCACGATCATCAGTAAAGTGATGGAAGATCAACAGTGCCACCACTTACTCAGAATAATGCTCAGTGTGAGTTCTGCCAGGGCCACTCAGCTCCTGACTTCATTACCGCCTTGAACCAAATATGGACAAAAGAGCTGAACTCCAGAGGTGAGGCGAAGGTGATTGCCCCTGACAAGGCAGCATTTGACCGAGTGTGGTAGCTTTAATAAGGACACGGGAGTCCACACTGAGTAAAACTAAAGAAACAAAATTTTTATTTACAGCACGATGTATGCAAGCCCGGTAGATCCGGACACAATATATACAAGCCCAGTAGATCCGGCGCAATATATACAAGCCCGGTAGATCCGGACACAATATATACAAGCCCGATAGATCCGGACACAATATATACAAGCCAGGTAGATCCGGACACAAAATACACAAGCCAGGTAGATCTGGACACAAAATATACAAGCCCGTGGCGGATGATTGGCGGTAGGTGACCATTCGGCATCCAAAACCTCAGAGGTCTGCATCTCCATTTCTGAGTCAGAAGACACGATGTCGGGCATGTCAGCGTCGTGAGAGACCAGGGGCATCACAGCAGGCCAGATCAGTAAGATGGCCGGAGGATCAAGGACAGGTTTCTTTTGAGGAATCTCACGAGGGACCAAACTATGTGAGTGAATGTGATCCAAATGCCATCACATCAGTTGCCCTCAGGCCCGAACTTGATAAGAGACAGATCCTCTTTGGTGGACGACAATCCCAGAGAACCACTGAGCATCGTTGTTGAAGTTATGAATGAACATCGTGTCGTCAAGTGTGACATGTCGAAGAGGCTGACATCGAGCTGGGCAATGCCCTTGCAAATCTTGGTTATGGCGCACGTTCGGGCCGATGTCTGGGATAAGAGGCCGCTTTCTGCACTTTCCCGGGATAAGGAGATCTGCAATGCCTGCTGAAAGGTCAGAGAGATTTTGCCCCAAAGTTTATTTTGTGTTTCCATCTTGTTTATACTGGAGATCAAACGAACGCTGAGCATATTGGATAAAGCAATTCCATACTCGCAAAACGCGGCTATCTTCCATAGTTGTGACACAAACATGGTGATGGACTCACTGAGGGACCTCTCTGCTGCATTGAACCAACATCTTTGAATAATTACTGACAGGGTCGGGTTAACGTGTTGCTCCACAAGTGCCATGGGTTGACCGAACAATTGCGTATCTGCTACCGCCGAGTACGTGAGACTCCAGATCACCCCGAACGTGTGGCTGTCAACAGTATGACCATCTGCCACTCGTTCTCTGTGATGTTGTTGGCCCGGAGAAGTAACACATCCTTTCTATGTATTGGTTCCAGTCTTCAACACCAGCGTCAAATACATCTAACCGCTCAAATAGTGGCATGGCGAATCAAGTAAATCCAAACCTGGGGCCAACAAATCAGGGAGGTGGCTCAGTTGAGTAGGTTGCAGCATCGACAGCAAGCCAGTTGCTCCATGCTTGCTATTACAGTAACAGAGCCCTAGTCAATGGGCACTGGCCCGGGGGGGGGGGGGGGGGGGGGGGGGGGGGTGGATTCTCCGCTGGTTGGATGGAGTTATACCTGGCACAAAGGAAGATGGTTGTGATTGTTGGGGATCAGTCATCTCAGTCCCAGGACATTGCTGCAGGAATTTCTCAGGATAGTGTCCTAGGCGGAACCATTATCAGCTGTTTCATCAATGACCATTCCTCTGGGAATGTTCATGGGTGATTACACAATGTTCAACACCATGCACAACTCCTCAGATATTGAAGCAGTCCAAGGCCATATGCAACAAACCCGGACAATTTTCAGACTGATAAGTGACAAATAACATTCATGCTATGTGGCAGACAATGACCAACCCCAACAATAGAGAGTCTAACCACCCCCCTCTTGACATTCAATGGCATTACGATCACTGAATCTCCCACTTTCACCATCCTGGAGCAGGATGATGCCTGGGAATCCTGCAGTGAGTAACTCACCTCCTGACTCCCCAAATCCTGTCGACCAGTGACAAGCTCTTCATTTGCCTCAGTGAGTTCAGCTCCAACACTCAAGAAGCTTCACACCATCTAGGACATAGCAGTCCATATGATTGGCACTCCATCCACTGCAATAAATATTAATTTCCTCTACCACTGATGCACAATGGCAGCATTCTTTAAAATGTGCAAGTTTCCCCACAGCAACTCACCAAGGCTCCTTCTATAGCATTTTCCAAACCTGTGATCTCCACCACCTGGAAGGACAAGCGCAGCAGATGTATGGGAACATCACCACCTGCAGGTTCTGCACCAAGTCACACACCACCCTGACTTGGAACTATATCACTGTTCCTTCACTGTCGCTGGGTCAAAGTCCTGAATCCCTTCCTAATAGCACGGGGGCAGCACGGTAGCCTTGTGGATAGCACAATTGCTTCACAGCTCCAGGGTTCCAGGTTCGATTCTGGCTTGGGTCACTGTCTGTGCGGAGTTTGCACATCCTCCCCGTGTGTGCGTGGGTTTCCTCCGGGTGCTCCGGTTTCCTCCCACAGTCCAAAGATGTGCGGGTTAGGTGGATTGGCCATGATAAATTGCCCTTAGTGTCCAAAATTGCCCGTGGGGTTACTGGGTTATGGGGATAGGGTGGCGGTGTTGACCTTGGGTAGGGTGCTCTTTCCAAGAACCGGTGCAGACTCGATGGGCTGAATGGCCTCCTTCTGCTCTGTAAATTCTATGATAAAAGCACTTTGGGTTATCATGCAACACGTAAACTGCAGTGGTTCGAGAAGGTAGCACACCCCAACCTCTCGAGGATAATTAAGGATGGGACATAAATGCTGGCCTAGCCAGTGACACCTACATCTTCTGAATGAACATTTGTTTTAAATATGCAGCATATGGCAATCCATGTGGGTCCTGCCTACCTGACTTTTCATGGGATACATGGAACTATCTTTGTTCCAGTTCTACTCCGTTCTCCTCCCTCATCTCTTTTAGTCGGATATTGATGCCACTTCCTGTCTCGTTGAAAACTGGAAAATCTCATGAGTGTTGCTTCATATTTACATCCTCCCCTCGCTTTCACAGTCCATCTCCAATTCTTCCCTTCCTCAGCTTCTCCGTCTTCCCTTCTAGAGTTGGTTGTCAACAAATGGTCCACTCTATCCATTGACCCTCTACCTTGATTACAATTTTTCCCAGTCTCTTCCTGTAAGAACTCTATTTCAGTTTTTCCATATATGTTGTAACTATTCTGAAGATATCATCTTACTATTTCTAGGTTAGATTTTAAAATAAGGAGCTGGAACTATTGGATGGCATACCCACACAACCCCTTGCCTTTCAATTACAAAGAACATGCTTTCCTTTCCTTTGTCCCAGGTAGAATAACGGATGGAGAAATTACAGGTTGCATGAAGCCTCTTCAATTTCCCTTGGCCATTTTCACTATGATGGTCGAGGTTATGCTGCATATGCTAATGTGAAAATGAATCAAATTGACTGTGCATGAACTGGAGTTATACAACAAGAATTCTGTTTTCAATTGTCTTTTGAGATTCTGGATTGGCTGCAGACTGTAGGACGTTGGCATACAATTGATGTGTGACATACAAATACCTGAATATTCCCCAGGGAAATTCCTCTTCTTTAGTGTTGTGCCTGGTGGCCTGCTGCCTTCTTACACAGCTGGAGAAAGATCTTGCTAGTGCTATTACATCTGTCCACCACCTCCTTCTCCAGTGTCCTGTCGGTTGCTCTGTGGGCAGTTTTGGTTATCGTTAGCTGAGATTGACTCGCATCCATGTTCTTCTAAGAACCATTTTATATCATTCTGTAAAAAAATAATTAATGTAAGAGGAAAGAATCCACTTGCATTTTTGTTCAGCAATGCTCCTATCGGTTCTGATATGAGGTTCAATAGTCTTCCTTCTACCTAATCAAATTCAGCGAAACCAGAGTTATACTGCAATAACTGCAGGGTTATACCGACCTGTCTACGGCTATTGACCTATCTTCACAGCCGCAATTGTAGTCATGTTTGGTTTGCAGGCTACTTTACAATTGATGGTAAGTTAAATCAAGTAATTGAATGGAATGCATGACTTAATCAGGCAAGAAGATGAATTTTCTGCACCACTGACCCAAATGTTATATTTTAATCAGCGAGCACAAATCTCCTTGGTCATCGGGAAGGTTAAGACTCATTTAACTGTCACTGGTTGGGATTTATTTTCTACAGATAGTAACTGAAGTAAAATGACTAACCAAACTCCAGAAAGGCTCAGGCCATTTCTAGGGAGTAGACTTCCTATTTCAATGAAACTGCCCCTTAAAAGGAGATTGTGGATTGAAAAATGTGCTTATCGAAACTGAATGTTAGACTCCTCTTATCCCACATACAAGAATGATGAGATTACCTCAATAACTCCAAAACTGCAGCAAGGATGACGATCAAACATAATATAGTTTTAAACAGCAAGACAAATAGAACCGTAGAATCATTGAATGGCTACAGTACCAAAATAGGCCATTTGGTCTATCATGTCTGTGCTGGCCCTCTGCAGGAGCAACTCATCCTGTGCAATCTCATGCCTTCTCCACTAGCCCTGCAAATGTTTATGTTTTAGATAATAATCTAATTCCCTTTTGAAAGCCTCAGTCAACATTGACTCCATCACTCTCAGGCAGTGCACTATAGATTGTGACTTCTCGCTGCGTGGAAAAGGTTTTCCTCCTGTCACCATTGTTTCTTTTGCCAATCACATTGAAATCTGCGCCATCTGGTTCTTGCTATATGCACCACTGGGAACAGTTTCTCCCGATCTACTCTGCTCAGACCCCTCATCATTTTGTATACCTCAGTCAGATCTCCTCTCAACATTCTCTTCTCCAAGGAAACCAGTCCCAATTTCTCCAATCTTTCTATGCAACAGAATTTCTTCATTCCTGGAACCATTCTCGTGAATGGTTTTGCATCCTCTTTAATGCTTTCACATTCTTCCTAAGGTGTGATGCCCAGAACTGCCAAACCAGTACTTTTTTTTAAGAAATGTTTTTATTGGGTTTTTGAACAAAGTATATTTACTGTTATGTATACGGAATAAGAAATATATATATATATATATATATATATATACACATATATAGAAGAGAAGGGCACACCCAAACATACAAAAAAAAAAGTAATAATAAAAAAAGAATAACTGGTAGGGTATTGTGCACCACTTCAACAGCAGCAACTCTGTATAACTGGCAAAATTATTTACAACACATAAGTAGTTTGTGGGGGGGTGGTGGAGACCAGGGAGGTAAATATACATTTGGATGCTGGAGGAACAATTACAGTGGGCAATACTCGAATGGGTTTGGTGTTGTTACTTGCTTCTCCCGGACGGATCTCGCTGCCGTTGTTGTCTCGCGCTCACCTCCACTTAGAACATAGAACATAGAACATAGAACAATACAGCGCAGTACAGGCCCTTCGGCCCACGATGTTGCACCGAAACAAAAGCCATCTAACCTACACTATGCCATTATCATCCATATGTTTATCCAATAAACTTTTAAATGCTTCAACCGTTCCTCCTGTCTTTCGCCTGTATTCTCCTTGTTCTCTGTTCCTGGGGATGCCAAGTTTGTTATCGTATCCCGTGCCCTCTTTCCGGCTGTCATTTACCTTCCCCCCCCCACCTACCTGGTTCTCCTCTCTTGTTCCCTGTCCCTTCTCTCCCCCCCCCCCCCCCCCCCACCTGGTTCTCCTCTCTTGTTCCCTGTCCCTTCTCTCCCCCCCACCCCCCCCCCCCCCCCCCACCTCCTGTGGTTCGCCTTTCTTTCCTCTTGGGTTCAGCTGTCCCCCCCCCTCTCGCGGCCTATCTCTCCCTCTCATGCTTTGGCTACTTTCCCCTGATTCTTGGCTACCTGGCTATTCTTCTGCTTGTTTGTTGGCCACAAACAGGTCCTGGAACAGTTGGGTGAATGGCTCCCACGTTCTGTGGAAGCCGTCGTCTGACCTCGGATGGCGAATTTGATTTTCTCCATTTGGAGAGATTCCGAGAGGCTGGACAGCCAGTCTGCAGCTTTGGGTGACGCTGCTGACCGCCAGCCGAACAGGATTCTATGGCGGGCGATCAGGGAGGCCAAACCAGTATTTTTTGCTGAATAGTTAAAGTATGCCATGGAAAAAACAATTATCGACTTTACAAAAACACTTGTATCCTTCTAACGTATGAGTCAGGAAGATAGCATAGTTCACAAGTAGTCAGATTCAGACTAATTTTAAATATATACCATTCACTTCATTAAAAATCAATCAGATGTAATGCAGGCTAACATGATATGGATGCCGAAAACATTACATGACAAATAAGACATGCATAACATGCATGGCCCAGTATTATCTACAAGTCACAGTACCACAGAATCTTTACAGTGCAGAAGGAGGCCATTCGGGCCATCGAGTCTCCACCGGTTCTCTGAAAGAACATTCTACGCAGTCCTTACCCCTGCTTTATCCCATTAACCTCGCATATTCTTTCTTTTCAGATAACAATCCAATTCCCTTTTGAACCCCTCGATTGAACCTGCCTCCACCACCCTCTCAGGAAGTTTGTTCCAGACTTTACCCATCCACTCGGTGAACCAATCATTCCTCACATCATTTCTACTCCTTTTGCCCATTAATTTGAATCTGTGGTCTCTAGTTAGAATAGAACCACCACAGAATTCCTAAAGTACAGGAGGCCATTCGGCCCATCCAGTCTGCACCGACTCTCTGAAAGAGCACCCTACCTCGGCCACCTCCAGAGTGGGAGCAGTTTTGTAAACAAGAGTATAATTCAGTACATTCTGCCCTCAAATATGTTTCTAAATAATGATTTCATATCTATACAAATCATCCAAACATGTCACAATCAACTGTTGTCCGCTCCACAGGATAAGCATTTTGGCCAAATTGAAAACGGGAGGCTGAAAATTGGCGGAAAGGGGAGTAGGATTACAACGTGATTTGAAGAGTTACTTTTTGGCTTCTCAGGAACATTCATTGAAAGCTTCAATAATAAGCACTCCCACATATTCAGGGATCGAAGAAAGTGGGAGGAAATGCACCTCTATTTTGAAACTGAATTTGTGCAATTAGATTCTGCAAATCTCCAGACAATCAGCCATTCAATCCAAAGCCATATCGGGGCCAATGAAAACTTGATAAAACCACTATCAACATCTTGCAGCAAAGAAAAATCCAGAGGGAACGGAGAAAAGGGATACCATGAACTTCTGAAACCTAAGGCACGGCGCGGTCGATAGATGCTGGGAGATTCCTCTTCCGGGACCTACCCGGCTTGCCTCACCTTGTAACATCTATCATGACACATCGCAATCTGAGTCCCGCCCATTGTGAGCCGGATCACTATCCAGCAAATCTGCATATTAGTCTCACTCCAGTATGCACTCGCCTGATCTACTGAGTGCCCTGGGAATTAACCCCTTTGCCTTGGAGACCTCAGGTGAGCGCGATTCAGTGTTGGCCTCCACAAATAGGAACCAGACAGAATGACACTTGGGGGACTCTCCCAGGGAATCGGAGGCTCCTTGGTGGCTGCCCTCTGGGCAGGGTGGCACCCTGACATTCCTGGTGCCAGGTGGCATCTTGAAAGTGCCAACCTGCCATTGCCAAGGTGTCAGGCTGGCATTTTTCCGATGCCAGGGATCGGGCCTGGGGGTGCCCAGCCCATATGAGGTGGGGCAATGGGGCCTGAGGACCCCTTTCTCGAGGAGTTGGGGCTTTGGGGGTGGTTCGGAGGGCGTGTCAGGGAGTTGCGAGATCGGGATGCCATTTAAAAATGGCATCCTGATATCTTCCTGCACTGAGGATTTACGACGTGCGGAGCTCCTCAATGCAGGAAACGAGATAAGTGTGGCCTCGGCGGGATATTTCCCAGATTGCAATCAAGTCCCATTGGATAGCATGATGTTTCCCGAAGCTGCGCTCATCATGGGACTTTGTTGCAATTTGGTTAGATTGCGCCCCTAATCTAGGTCTGAGAGACGTAACCGAGTCAATTGAAGCCATAGAGGAAGGGAAGACCTCACGTGTACTATGGAAAAGGCAGAAGGACAGATAGAAAGACTTAAGAATTTGAAGAGCACCTTTCGTGATTTCAGAATGAACCAAAATTATTCAGAGCAATTAATAACTTTTGAAGGGTAGTTGTTGCTCTAAAGTAGGAATCAATTTTACCACCCTGTATGCACTATTTGAAGACCATGAAATAGTTGAGAAAATTGGAAGGCAGGAGGATACTACCTTAGCTATATGAGAAAGGGTAGATCGTGTCACCCAAGGGGACTTGTACAGACTGATTTCCACTTGCTCCATCACAGCACAAATCTCTTGCATCATGAACATGCAAGTTTACTATGCAACAGAAGCTGCAACCTCAGAGGAAAGAACAGTGTGTTAAATCTGATATCAGTAATATATACCATTGGGGATAAAAATGAAGCAACTGGAAAAACAAATGTACCCACCACACAAGAGATATGACAGTTGGAAGGTCTGATTCACAAGTTGCAATGTTTTATAACGTATTTGTAAAGACCACGTCAATCTCCTTACAAGGCTTTGTATCACAAAGGATCATAAACAGACTTTCTCAAGTTTACTCATCAGTTACAAACTGCTGGAAAATATATGGTTTCATCTCAGTTTTCATTGTTGCACTAATGCTGGAACTTAATCCAGTCAATGCTGATGGCCTGAGTTAATTCCGGTGGATGCTAATACTATAAACTTCTGCAGTTTGCTGTAACAGGATTAATAGTCATTATAAATGGGATTTTCTGGTTATTTGAAGTGAGGATTGATTATAATTAACTTTGTTTTAGAAGAGATTGAATTCCAAAAGATCCAATGAATGTCAGAAGGGACCATTGAGTATTTTCAGAACAATTTGATGTTTTATTTTACGATAAAATTGCCCCTTACTTTCACGTGTCCTCTTTTCTTGTGAAATTTCCTTTTTCTTATTGCCTGAAGGCATAACACAAGCTAAAATGCAGCAGCTATAAGAGGACACAGACATTTATAGAAATATACTTACATACAAACATAGAAATATAGAAAGCAGGAGCAGGAGGTGGCCAGAATTCAGGCTTTTTCAAGCCTGATATGCCATTCATTATGATCACCTGTCCCCGCTTTACCCCCATTTCCTTTGATCCCTTTTGCCCCAAGCTATATCTAACTTCTTCTTGAAAACATTCACGGCGGGATTTGGAGTCCGATTTGCCGGAATCCGGATTGCCACTCAAGAGGCTGACAAGCTACAGTCTCATATCAGCACTACGCTCCCCACACACGCTCATCCCAGCCAACAAGATGGCAGTCCGAGGAGCAGCACCCTGGTTTGCAGACGTCGAGCTGGAAACCCTGTTGGGTGCCATGGAGAAGAGGCAGTCACCCTGTTCCCCAGGGTGGGAAGGATGCTGTCGTCCACCGCTGTAGACCAGGCCTGGGCGCAGGTGGCAGAGGCCTTAAGTGCTGTTAGCTCCACCGCCAGGACCGGCCAGCAGTGCAGGAAGAAGCTGCACGTTCTCCTCAGGGCGGCCAGGGTGAGTAGTCAGCCCTCTGCCCCTGGCACCAACCCCTATCGCACACACCCATAACACCCCCTCCACCACACACACCTGGAGGGCCACCCAGCACCAGCTGCCAGCAGTGTGCTCGCCCCCACTCTGCTACACATGCCAGCACCCACAACGGCCACCATGACAGGGTGCCCTGACCACGAAGGCCACCAGCTGTCCACCCCCTCTGCTTCCCATGTTCGATTGCCTAACACTGTGCGCTGTCTCCTCCCCCCACCCCAGGAGAAGGCGGCGCACAACCACAGGGAGTGAGAGAAGAACAGAGCAGGACTGGCGGACCTGCAGCCCCTCACCATTGTGCAGGGGTGGCACTGGACCTGGTCGTTGGGTCTGGAGAGAGGGCAGTCGCCGAGGTGGAGGTCAGCATCGTGAAAACAAGTGAGACCCTATTGTGTTGCAGTTTCCCATGCATGCATGGCACGATCCCCCCCCCCCCCCCCCAACACCATTCTAAGTGCGCCATGATCTGGCAGATATGTCGTACTGACCCTTTGCTCAGCAGGAGTCTTCGACGGCATGCCCGATCTGGCAGGTCCTTGAAGGACAGGCGCTGCCGGGACACACGAGGCCTAATGGGACACCTCCTTCCCAAATCCTTCTCAGGTACCCCATCCTTACTGGCTTGCTTCTGTTCTTCTGGGGCGGGCTCCACTGCTGCAGGGTCCTCCCTGAGCAGCTGCTGCTCGTACACACTCAGTGCATCCCCCAGGGCTACGGCGGCTAGAATGAGTGACCTGGTTGGATTCTGAAGTCCATTGTCCACAGGGGGCGAAAAAGCAGACATGTTAGCATGGTGCGCATCCCCGTGCCCAACCAGGTCCAATGAGCTACATGGTGGCCTTGGCATGCACTGCAGTCCCTGCCCGCAAATGTCCCCTCCTCTCCCACACCACCCGGCCGCTACTCATGGCACTTTACCTTCTGTTCCACACCTCTGGCCCCATCGGTACCTGGCACCCATTCCTGCTGGCAGACATCCATCCCTGCTGGTAGGGGTAGTGGTGCTTGGCCCTACCCATGCCGGCGGCAGTCTCCATGGCCTCCATCCGGCACCCTCCTGTAGGGGCTGCTGTCTACATCCCCCTTGGGTGGGACGCAAGATGTCCCTCTGGTGGATGCCGCCCAGTTGTGGGGGAGGGGTCGGTGGGGTGGAGTGCAGGGGTAGTGGCGTTTGGGGATGGTGGGGTGGGGTGGGGGCCCGCATACAGCCGGTGTCACTCTGCGCAGCCACGTTGGGCATTCAGTGTAGTGGGCAAGATGATGCAGGCTACGGCAGTGCGTGCCTGGACACTCTGGTCCCAAGGGGGGAGTCACACCAAGCCCACGGCCCATTCCCTGGTCACTCCCCGCTACTCCCCTCACCCCCCCCCCCCCTCCGCCCCCCGCCACGGCCCTGACAGCCGTTCCCCCTGCCCCTCCCTCCCCCAGCCAGCCATGCCTGCGGCAGGACCGGCAGCCCACGGGCACACCTCTGGGAACATGCCCCACCTCATCTGTCTCCCTCAGCAGCCACAGCACCTGGTTTTTAACCCCCACCGTCGATACTTCCTCCTGGTGGAGGCGAGATATCGCAGGAAACCCAGAGAAGGATCGGGCCCTTGAATGATATATGTCAACGGCGTTTATTGTACGTGCGTAACAGAATGCACTCACTCCCCTGTCGAGGCTCCAGAGCATGGCATTTTGTCACGAGCCCGGCTCCAACCAAGATTTTCGGCTCACACGTGACTCTCCACCCAATCGCATTTCAAGATTCTGGTGTCGCTGGATGGAGAATCTCGCTCACAAAGTTTAGCCTCATTTGCTTTCTGTGGTAGTAAATTCCACAGGCTTACCACTCTCTGGGTGAAGAAATTTCTCCTAATCTCTGTCCTAAATGGTTTACCCAGTATCATTAGACTGCAACCTCTGGTTCTGGACACCCCGTTATGAGGAAAATCCTTCCTGCGTCCACCATGTCTAGTCTCTCGTGTTGGGTGTTCCGATGCACAAACGAACCAACACGGTTGTAGATGGTACAACTCGGTTTTATTATTCTGTACAATAATAACTATTAACTTCTGGCCGTGGTTCGTACTTCACCAGCTAACCTGTGGACCCGGCCCGAGCACTATCTTAGTGAGGCACTCAGCACATGGTGTATGTCTGAGTGTGTACTGAGTGCATCTGAGCAATATTTACAACATGTACATGAGGCTAAACTATATACATATGAAGGTGTCAGGTGCAATAGAGCAACGAGATTGTACCACAAACAAAACAAGTGCAATCATCAAACATCGAAAGAGAACTTCTGGAACGACAAGAAAGAAACACGTTAACAGTATTGCAAAACAATTCCGTGAGTCCAATGTGCAAACAGGCTCATAAGTCCAGTCTATTAGGTAGGCGACGAATTCGGGTTGACCGTTAGGGTGGCACACCATTCATCGCCCGGTTAATGCTGTGCACTGGCATCGGCTGGTGGGTCTGACTTGGGGACATCCGTTCTTGTTTATTACCGCAATGCGGAAGGGTTCCCGGTCATCGGTATCACCGGTCAGCACGTTGTCAGGGTATGACTCGGTGTAAATATAGAAAACATAGAAAACATAGAAAATACAGCACAGAACAGGCCCTTTGGCCCACGATGTTGTGCCGAACCTTTGTCCTAGATTAATCATAGATTATCATTGAATTTACAGTGCAGAAGGAGGCCATTCGGCCCTTTGAGTCTGCACCGGCCCTTGGAAAGAGCACCCTACCCAAACTCAACACCTCCACCCAACACCAAGGGCAATTTTGGACATTAAGGGCAATTTATCATTGGCCAATTCACCTAACCCGCACATCTTTGGACTGTGGGAGGAAACCGGAGCACCCGGAGGAAACCCACGCAGACACGGGGAGGACGTGCAGACTCCGCACAGACAGTGACCCAAGCCGGAATCGAACCTGGGACCCTGGAGCTGTGAAGCAATTGTGCTATCCACAATGCTACCTTGCTGCCCTTGAGAATAAATAAATCTACACTATATCATTTTACCATAATCCATGTACCTATCCAATAGCTGCTTGAAGGTCCCTAATGTTTCCGACTCAACTACTTCCACAGGCAGTGCATTCCATGCCCCCACTACTCTCTGGGTAAAGAACCTACCTCTGATATCCCTCCTATATCTTCAACCTTTCACCTTAAATTTATGTCCCCTTGTAATGGTTTGTTCCACCCGGGGAAAAAGTCTCTGACTGTCTACTCTATCTATTCCCCTGATCATCTTATAAACCTCTATCAAGTCGCCCCTCATCCTTCTCCGTTCTAATGAGAAAAGGCCTAGCACCCTCAACCTTTCCTCGTAAGACCTACTCTCCATGCCAGGCAACATCCTGGTAAATCTTCTTTGCACCTTTTCCAAAGCTTCCACATCCTTCCTAAAATGAGGCGACCAGAACTGTACACAGTACTCCAAATGTGGCCTTACCAAAGTTTTGTACAGCTGCATCATCACCTCACGGCTCTTAAATTCAATCCCTCTGTTAATGAACGCGAGCACACCATAGGCTTTCTTCACAGCTCTATCCACTTGAGTGGCAACTTTCAAAGATGTATGAACATAGACCCCAAGATCTCTCTGCTCCTCCACATTGCCAAGAATTCTACCGTTAACCCTGTATTCCGCATTCATATTTGTCCTTCCAAAATGGACAACCTCACACTTTTCAGGGTTAAACTCCATCTGTCACTTCTCAGCCCAGCTCTGCATCCTATCTATGTCTCTTTGCAGCCGACAACAGCCCTCCTTACTATCCACAACTCCACCAATCTTCGTATCGTCTGCAAATTTACTGACCCACCCTTCAACTCCCTCATCCAAGTCATTAATGAAAATCACAAACAGCAGAGGACCCAGAACTGATCCCTGCGGTACCCCACTGGTAACTGGGCTCCAGGTTGAATATTTGCCATCCACCACCACCCTCTGATTTCTATCGGTTAGCCAGTTTGTTATCCAACTGGCCAAATTTCCCACTATCCCATGCCTCCTTACTTTCTGCATAAGCCTACCATGGGGAACTTTATCAAATGCCTTACTAAAATACATGTACACTACATCCACTGCTTTACCTTCATCCACATGCTTGGTCACCTCCTCAAAGAATTCAATAAGATTTGTAAGGCAAGACCTACCCCTCACAAATCCGTGCTGACTATTCCTAATCAAGCAGTGTCTTTCCAGATGCTCAGAAATCCTATCCTTCAGTACCCTTTCCATTACTTTGCCTACCACCGAAGTAAGACTAACTGGCCTGTAATTCCCAGGGTTATCCCTAGTCCCTTTTTTGAACAGGGGCACGACATTCGCCACTCTCCAATCCCCTGGTACCACCCCTGTTGACAGTGAGGACGAAAAGATAATTGCCAACGGCTCTGCAATTTCATCTCTTGCTTCCCATAGAATCCTTGGATATATCCCGTCAGGCCCGGGGGACTTGTCTATCCTCAAGTTTTTCAAAATGCCCAACACATCTTCCTTCCTAACAAGTATTTCCTCGAGCTTACCAATCTGTTTCACACTGTCCTCTCCAACAATATCGCCCCTCTCATTTGTAAATACAGAAGAAAAGTACTCGTTCAAGACCTCTCCTATCTCTTCAGACTCAATACACAATCTCCCGCTACTGTCCTTGATCGGACCTACCCTCGCTCTAGTCATTCTCATATTTCTCACATATGTGTAAAAGGCCTTGGGGTTTTCCTTGATCCTACCCGCCTAAGATTGTTCATGCTCTCTCTTAGCTCTCCTAATCCCTTTCTTCCGTTCCCTCCTGGCTATCTTGTATCCCTCCAATGCCCTGTCTGAACCTTGTTTCCTCAGCCTTACATAAGTCACCTTTTTCCTCTTAACAAGACATTCAACCTCTCTTGTCAACCATGGTTCCCTCACTCGACTATCTCTTCCCTGCCTGACAGGGACATACATATCAAGGACACGTAGCACCTGTTCCTTGAACAAGTTCCACATTTCACTTGTGTCCTTCCCTGCCAGCCTATGTTCCCAACTTATGCACTTCAATTCTTGTCTGACAACATCGTATTTACCCTTCCCCCAATTGTAAACCTTGCCCTGTTGCACGTACCTATCCCTCTCCATTACTAAAGTGAAAGTCACAGAATTGTGGTCACTATCTCCAAAATGCTCCCCCACTAACAAATCTATCACTTGCCCTGGCTCATTACCCAGTACTAAATCCAATATTGCCTCTCCTCTGGTCGGACAATCTACATACTGTGTTAGAAAAGCTTCCTGGACACACTGCACAAACACCACCCCATCCAAACTATTTGATCTAAAGAGTTTCCACTCAATATTTGGGAAGTTAAAGTCGCCCATGACTACTACCCTATGACTTCTGCACCTTTCCAAAATCTGTTTCCCAATCTGTTCCTCCACATCTCTGCTACTATTGGGGGGCCGATAGAAAACTCCTAACAAGGTGACTGCTCCTTTCCTATTTCTGACTTCAACCCATACTACCTCAGTAGGCTGATACTCCTCGAACTGCCTTTCTCCAGCTGTTATACTATCTCTAATTAATAATGCCACCATTAATAATGGTGTATGGGGGCTGAATGGCCCGCACGTCCCTGCGAAGCTGGCGGAATTGCGGAGAGTTGGCAGGTTGATCTGCTCGACAGCAGGCAGCGTAGTGGCCCATCCTGCCACAGCGGAGGCATTGTCGCGCTTTGGCCGTACATTGCCGCTTTAAGTGTGCGGATCCACAGTTCCTGCACGTCGTGACATGGCATTCGTTGCGCCACCGCGCATGCGCATTGCATCGACGTACAAGCGCGGGAGGCCTCGGAAAGCGCACAAAATGGCCGCCCTCATCCGGGCCGCTGGCCGGGAGGAACTCGATCGACTGGACCCGCTCGGGCTCGTAGGACCCCTGCCGTGCCGATTCGGCTGCTTGGAATTGGGAGTATGGGCTGGTCGCGTTTTCATGGAGGACGCAGGTCTCGATGGCGATGGCTAGGGTGAGGTACTTTATTTTGAGGAGCTGCTGGCGCAGGGTGTCCGAGGTGACCTCAAAAACTATCTGATCCCGAATCATGGAGTCGGAGGTCGCCTCATAGCCGCAGGACTGCGCAAGGATACGGAGGTGTGTCAAATAAGATTGAAAAGGCTCATCCTTACCCTGCAGGCGCTGCTGGAAGAGGTACCTCTCGAAGCTCTCATTAACTTCCACATTGAAGTGTTCCTCAAATTTTAGCAGGACCGTCTTGTACTTCATCTTGTCCTCGCCTTCCACGAATGTCAGGGAGTTGTAGATGTGGATGGCGTGTTGCCCCGCCATGGAGAGGAGGAGGGCGATCTTCCTGGTGTCCGATGCATTCTCCCTGTCTGTGGCTTCTAGGAAGAGTTGGAAGCGCTGTTTAAACAGCTTCCAGGTGACGCCAAGATTTCCAGCGATCCGGAGCGCCTGCGGCGGGCTGATGGTTTCCATGGCGCAGGGTGGCGGGTTTCTGAAGAGGTGCAGGTAGGTCTCACAGTCGCTGGCGAGTTTTCAGTCCTGGTATCATGTTGTGTTGGGTGTTCCGATACACAAGCGAACACGGTTGTAGATGGTACAACTCTGTTTTATTATTCTGTACAATAATAACTATTAACTTCTGGCTGTGGTTCGTTCTTCACCAGTTAACCTGTGGACCCGGCCCTAGCACTATCTTAGAGAGGCACTCAGCACATGGTGTATGTCTGAGTGGCACGCTGTGAGCTCTGTGCTCTGAGCTATCTCCTGGTAGAATGAGCGGGAACTGTGGTGTTCCCTGTTTTATAGTGCGTGTGCTCTCACTGGTGATTGGCTGCGATGTTGTGTGTGTGTTGGTTGGTCCAACTACCTGTCCATCAGTGTGTGTGTGTGATTGCACCATGATATGTTAATGTGGATATCATGACATAGTCCTGTTAGAATTTTATAGGTTTCTTTGAGAACCCCCTTATTCTTCCAAAATACAGTGACTATAATCCTAACTGACTCAATCACTCCTATTACAACAGTCATGCAACAGTCAGACCTATACCGTTGGGATGGTCTCCACCTGAACCGAGCTGGGACCAGTGTTCTGGCGAAAAGAATAAATAGGGTAGTCAATAGGACTTTAAACTAAAGATTGGGGGGGAAGGGAAAGTCAGGGAACCAAGAGGTGAAGTAATCAGTGGGAAGCGTAGCTGCTTAGGTATACAAAAAAGCACAAAAAGACAAAACTCAGGAGAGGTTACGATAGTCCCCATCCCACAAAATATGACACAGTGTATGGAAAGGCTCAGTAAGCCAAGGTCGAACACTAAGAAAACAAAAAGGGACGGTCAATAGAGAATTAAAGGTGCTATATTTAAATGCGCGCAGTGTACGGAACAAGGTAAGATGAGCTTGTGGCCCAGATTGTGACTGGCAGGTATGATGTGGTAGGCATCACAGAGACATGGTTGCAGGGGGTTCAGGACTGGCATTTAAACATCCAGGGATTCACAACCTATTGAAAAGACAGAGGTGGGCAGAGGGGGCGGGGTTGCCTTGTTAATTAGGAATGAAATTAAATCAATAGCACTAAATGACATAGGGTCAGATGATGTGGAGTCTGTGTGGGCAGAGTTGAGGAACCACAAGGGCAAAAAAACCATAATGGGAGTTATGTACAGGCCTCCTAACAGTGGCCAGGACCGGGGGCACAAAATGCACCACGAAATAGAAAGTGCATGTCAGAAAGGCAAGGTCACCGTGATCATGGGGGACTTCAATATGCAGGTGGACTGGGTAAATAATGCTGCCAGTGGACCCAAGGAAAGGGAATTCATTGAATGTTTACAGGAGGGCTTTTTGGAACAGCTTGTGATGGAGCCCACGAGGGAACAGGCCATTCTGGACTTAGTGTTATGTAATGAGCCAGACTTGATTAAAGATCTTAAAGTAAGGGAGCACTTAGGAGGCAGTGATCATAATATGGTAGAATTCAATCTCCAATTTGAAAGAAAGAAGGTAGAATCAGATGTAAAGGTGTTACAGTTAAATAAAGGTAACTACAGGGGCATGAGGGAGGAACTGACGAAAATCGACTGGGAGCAGAGCCTAGTGGGAAAGACAGTAGAACAGCAATGGCAGGAGTTTCTGGGAGTAATTGAGGACACAGTACAGAGGTTCATCCCAAAGAAAAGAAAGGTTATCAGAGGGGGGATTAGGCAGCCATGGCTGACAAAGGAAGTTAGGGAATGCATCAAAGCAAAAGAGAAAGCCTATAATGTGGCAAAGAGTAGTGGGAAGTCAGAAGATTGGGAAGGCTACAAAAACAAACAGAGGATAACAAAGAGAGAAATAAGGAAAGAGAGGATCAAATATGAAGGTAGGCTAGCCAGTAACATTAGGAATGATAGTAAAAGTTTCTTTAAATACATTAAAAACAAACGGGAGACAAAAGTTGACATTGGGCCGCTCCAAAATGACGCTGGTAATTTTGTGATGGGAGACAAGGAAATAGCTGAGGAACTAAATAAGTACTTTGCGTCAGTCTTCACAGTAGAAGACATGAGTAATATCCAAACAATTCCGGAGAGTCAGGGGGCAGAGTTGAATATGGTAGCCATCACAAAGGAGAAAGTGCTAGAGAAACTAAGAGGTCTAAAAATTGATAAATCTCCGGGCCCAGATGGACTACATCCTAGAGTTCTAAAGGAGCTAGCTGAAGAAATAGTGGAAGCGTTAGTTATGATCTTTCAAAAGTCACTGGAGTCAGGGAAAGTCCCAGAGGATTGGAAAATCGCTGTTGTAACCCCCCTGTTCAAGAAGGGAACAAGGAAAAAGATGGAAAATTATAGGCCAATTAGCCTAACCTCGGTTGTTGGCAAGATTCTAGAATCCATCGTTAAGGATGAGATTTCTAAATTCTTGGAAGTGCAGGGTCAGATTAGGACAAGTCAGCATGGATTTAGTAAGGGGAGGTCGTGCCTGACAAACCTGTTAGAGTTCTTTGAAGAGACATCAAATAGGTTAGACCAAGGAGAGCCAATGGATGTTATCTATCTTGACTTCCAAAAGGCCTTTGATAAGGTGCCTCACGGGAGACTGCTGAGTAAAATAAGGGCCCATGGTATTCGAGGCAAGGTACTAACATGGATTGACGATTGGCTGTCAGGCAGAAGGCAGAGAGTTGGGATAAAAGGTTCTTTTTCGGAATGGCAACCGGTGACGAGTGGTGTCCCGCAGGGTTCAGTGTTGGGGCCACAGCTGTTCTCTTTATATATTAACGATCTAGATGACGGGACTGGGGGCATTCTGGCTAAGTTTGCCGATGATACAAAGATAGGTGGAGGGGCAGGTAGTATGGAGGAGGTGGGGAGGCTGCAGAAAGATTTAGACAGTTTAGGAGAGTGGTCCAAGAAATGGCTAATGAAATTCAACGTGGGCAAGTGCGAGGTCTTGCACTTTGGAAAAAAGAATAGAGGCATGGACTATTTTCTAAACGGTGACAAAATTCATAATGCTGAAGTGCAAAGGGACTTGGGAGTCCTAGTCCAGGATTCTCTAAAGGTAAACTTGCAGGTTGAGTCCGTAATTAAGAAAGCAAATGCAATGTTGTCATTCATCTCAAGAGGCTTGGAATATAAAAGCAGGGATGTACTTCTGAAGCTTTATAAAGCATTAGTTAGGCCCCATTTAGAATACTGTGAGCAATTTTGGGCCCCACACCTCAGGAAGGACATACTGGCACTGGAGCGGGTCCAGCGGAGATTCACACGGATGATCCCAGGAATGGTAGGCCTAACATACGATGAACGTCTGAGGATCCTGGGATTATATTCATTGGAGTTTAGGAGGTTGAGGGGAGACCTAATAGAAACTTACAAGATAATGAATGGCTTAGATAGGGTGGATGTAGGGAAGTTGTTTCCATTAGCAGGGGAGACTAGGACCCGGGGGCACAGCCTTAGAATAAAAGGGAGTCACTTTAGAACAGAGATGAGGAGAAATTTCTTCAGCCAGAGAGTGGTGGGTCTGTGGAATTCATTGCCACAGAGGGCGGTGGAGGCGAGGACGTTGAGTGTCTTTAAGACAGAAGTTGATAAATTCTTGATTTCTCGAGGAATTAAGGGCTATGGAGAGAGAGCGGGTAAATGGAGTTGAAATCAGCCATGATTGAATGGTGGAGTGGACTCGATGGGCCGAATGGCCTTACTTCCACTCCTATGTCTTATGGTCTTATGCCATCTCAGGAATCAGTCTGGTAAATCTTCCCTGCACTTCCTCTATAGCAAGAGCATCCTTCCTCAGATAAGGAGACCAAAACTACACACAATATTCCAGATGTGATCTCACCAAGGCTCTATATATTTGCAGCAAGACATCCCTGCTCCTGTACTCTAATCCTCTTGCTATGAAGGCCACCACACCATTTACCTTCTTTACCACCTGCACGACCTGCATGCTTACTCTCAGTGTGTACAGCGACACCCAGGTCTCATTGCACATTCCCTCTCTCAATCTATAGCCATTCAGATAATAATCTGGCTTCCTGTTTTTGCTCCGTGGAAAACCTCACTTTTATCCACATTATAATGCACCTGCCATGCAGTTGCCCAATCATTAAAACTGCCTGAATCACGCTGAAGCAGCCCTGCATACTCCTCACAGCTCAGCCTTCGCTCAGCTTTGTGTCATTTTCAAATTTGGAGATATTACATAGTTCCCTCATCTAAATCATTAATAAGTATTGTGAATTATTGGGGTCCGTGCACTGTTCACCTTAAGTTCACCCTACCCGAATAGGAACAGAATTCCATAGCAAGGACGTTTAGTTCGGTGTTTCTCAGTGCTCGGAACACCAAGAAACACCTGAATTTGAACAGCCATTGAGGTAGATATGGGGCCTCAGCAGGAAATGCCCCGACGAGGCTGCTCCTAATCCCCTTTTCTACACTGAGGAGTTCCGGCGAATGGGGTCATTTTAAAATGACAGCCTGATCTCTGGACCATCCTCCCCCTGACGCGACTCCCAACCTCACCCCCCTCAATGCCCCAACTCATCCAAAAAGGGGGCCTCAACAACCCCCCCCCCCCCCCCCCCCGTACTCTCACAGGTACCCGAGGCCCGATCCGCAGCATGGGAAAATGCCAGCTTGCCACTGCCAGCCTGGCAGTGTCCCTGCCACTTGGCAGGCTAGCATCCACGTGTCACTGCCAAGGTGGCAGGCTGGCAGTGCCCAGATGGCACCCACAGTGCCATGGTACTACCCTGCCCAGAGGACAAGCACCTGGGGGCCTTGGATCTCCTGGAGGCCCCCACAAGTGTCATAATCCATTTATGAAGTCCAGCCTGAACGACACACCCCAGGATCTCCAAAATGTGGAGTCTTCACTGTCTCACTCTCATGTGCAGATTTGCTAAAAAGTGATCCCAACTACAATGAGCGGGTTTCAAATCGCGAGGCATGGTGAGCCAGGTAGATCCCGGAAGAGGTATCTCCCGGTATCTACCTGCCATGCCTCATTGCCTTTCAGGGACAACATGACCAGCACCCTGAGTCAGTTTATGGGGCCTTGGGGAGTTTCCCCCCGGTCTCGCGCACAGAGTTGTTTTCAATAGTGGGGAGCTGAACGTGCCGGTGAAATCAGCGCATCAGAGATTGGGCCAGTATTTTCAAAGGTTACTCGACCTCTAAGTGAGCTTGAGGGTGCCCCACATCCCCAACCCACGGACAATGTCACCCCCTCTCTCTCCCCCCCCTCCCCCTCACCTCCTCCCCCCCCTCTCGACATTTGTCTTCGCCAATCATTTCTCTTCACACACCTGTAGAAGTTTTTACAGTCAGTTGTTAGTTCCCCGCAAGCCTTACGCTCTTCTTATTAATCAATTCCTTTGTCCTTCTTTGCTGAATTCTAAACTGCGATTTTGTCTGTCCAATTTGAATGCTTCTTCCTTGGATATAATACCCTCTCTAATTTTCCTTGTAAACCACGGTTTGGCCACTTTTCCCATTTTATTAATGCACCAGACAGGAATGAACAATTGTTGCAGTTCACCCATGTGCTCCTTGAATGTTTGCCATTGTTTATCCACTGTCATTCATCCCTTTAAGTAGCCTATCCCAATTCCTCAGAGGCAACTCGCACCTCCTATCATTGTGGTTTACTTTATTAAGATTCAGGACCTAGCTTCAGAATCAACTACGTCACTCTCCGCCTTAATGAAGAGTTCTGTCACTCATCCCCAAGGGACGTCACCCAACAGGATTGCAAATTATTCCTTTCTTATTATGCTAGTTGGTTCTTCAATGTATTGGTTCATAAAACCATACCTCATACAGTCCAGGAATTCCTCCTCTATGGTATTGGTGCAAATTTTATTTGTCCAATCTACATGGAGATTAAAGTCTCCCATAATTGCAGATGTTCCTATATGCAGATTAAAGTCTCCCATAATTACAGATGTTCCTTTATCGCATGCATCTCCAATTGTCTATTTCATGCCATTCCCAACACCACCATTACAGTTTGGTGGTCTATATACAACACCGCAAATGTTTTTTTGCCACTTGGTGTTTCTCAGCTGCACCCATACAGATTCCACATCGTTGGAGCTAATATCCTTCCTCACTATTGCATTAATTTCCTCTTTAAGCAGCAATGCAACCCCACTGTCTTTTCCTTTTTGTCTGTCCTTCCTAAATACTGAATACCCCTGGATGCTCAATTCCCATTGTTGGTCACCCTGCACCCATGTTTCCATCAACTATATCATACCTGTTTACATCTATTTACGTGATTAATTCATCCACTTTATTGCAAATGCTCTGTGCATTAAAGGGTCAGGCCGGGATTCTCCGAATCTCCACGCTGCAATTGCGCTTGGTGTGGGGGAGAAGAATGGGCGTCAGACACGTGATCGGGTCCGACGCCGCTCCCGCGATTCTCCGGGGATCAGAGAATCGGTGACAATCGGACGCGCGGTTGACGAGGTGCCGGTCGGGGGCCATTGAAAGAGGCCCTCGCGGCGATTCTTCGCTGACAACTGGCCGAGTCCCCGCCGGCGTGGTTCACTCATGGTTCCACCCGGCGGGAGTTCGGAGTAGCAGCCTGTGGACTCAGTCCGCGGCCACCCTGGTGGGGGGCGGGGCGATCCGTCACCGGTGGGGGGGGGGGGCCTCCATGACGGCCAGGCTCACGGTCGGGGGCCACCGATCGGTGGGCGCCCGCAATCTCGGGGGGAGGCCTAAATTGTCGGGACCGTTCCCACGGTGTGGGTCCACCACGTGCAAAACAGAGAATCACTCTGGACTTTCTCCAGGAAAGTCCAGAGTGATTTGCGCCCATTTTCTCGCAGGTGTGGGGACATAGCCCCATTATCAGAGAATTCCTGAAGGTTTGGCTTTTTAACATTCCTTGTCCCATTCCTATTATTTTTCACTGTGACCCTGTTGATTCTACCTCTTGATTTCTTATTCCGCTTTCTGTCTCTGGTTCTTGTCAGTGTTTCCCCCTCTTCTGACGGCTGCCATCCCCCATAGGCTGCCATCCCCCTGCCATTTTAGTTTAAAGCCTCCCAACTACTCTAGCAAATATTCCCCCTAGGCATCAGTACTGTTCCTGCCAAGTGTAACCCATCCAGTTTGTATTGGTTTGACCTCACCAGAACCAGTCCCAATGTCCCAGGAATCTGAAACTCTCCTCCTCACACCACCTCTTCAATCAGGAATTGGCCTGATATGTCCTGCTATTTCTACTCTGGCACTGCTAGTAATCCTGAGATCACTACATTTCCTAACTCCATATGTTCTGCTTTTAGGATCTCATCCCTTTGTTTACCTATATCATTTGTAACAATGTGTACCACGGTCACTGGCTTTTCACTGTGACCCTTCCAGAATGTCCTGTAGATGTTCTGAGACATCCTTGACCATAGAACCAGAGAGACAATATACCATCCTCGAGTCTTGTTTGCAGCCACAGAAATTACCTATCTATTCCCCTTACAATCGAATCCATGATAACTACTACATTCCCACACTTTTTGCTCCCCGCCCTATGCAGCAGAGCCAGCTGGGGTGTAATGAAATTGGCTGTAGCTGCTTTCGCCCGAGAGGTCATTCCCCCAACAGTATCCAAAGCGGTATATCTGTTTTGCAAGAAAATTCCCGCAAGAGATTCCTGCACTGCCTGCACAGTCTTCTTGTTCTGCCTAGTGGTCACCCATTACCTTCCTGCCTGTGGAGTCTCAGCCTGCGGTATAATCACCTCTCTATACATGTTACCCACAATACTCTCCACCTTGCAGATGCTCCATAGTGTCCTGATCTGCCTCAGTTCTGAACCCAGAGCTTCCAGAAACTGAGCCTGGAGAGACATCTTGCACACATGCTAGCCCCAGGAACTGGAAATGTTCCAGGGTTCCCACATAGAGCAGGAAGAGCACACCATGGCTTTAAGCTCTCCTATCATGACTTTTGCCTTTAAATTAAAGGCTTTGGAAGATGTTTAAAATCAAAGACCATCAATTACTGTAGGGACCTTCTTCTCTGGTCCTCGTTGCAAAAGAATGTAGCCCTTACAAGTCTTTACCACAAAATATTGACCTTACAAATGATAAGTAATAAAGCAGTAAACACGTACCCGCTGTACTCAACCAAGCAGCTGCTTCCACTTTCCCCGCGTCACCTCTGAATCCTGACATCACCTCAAGAGCTCCAAACTTGCACTCTGCTCTTTCTTGCTCTCTTCTATCCTCCCAGCTCGGCTCTCAGTCTCATTCTATCTTAAGCTCCTTTATACTTCAACTCCGCACTCAGCCTTGCTCTTTCATGCACAATTTTAATCTCTATGGTTCTATTCTCAGCTTCACTCTTGCTCGCGCTCTTTTATCTCCCCGGTTCCGCTCTCAGTCTCACTATTTCTTGCACTCCTTTATCATCCCGCCTCTGTTCCCAGTCTCGCTCTTTCTCGTTTTATTTTTCTCTCCAGCTCTGCTGTCAGCTTTGCTCTTTTATTTCCCCAGCACTATACCCAGTCTGACTCTTTCTCACGTTTTGTTATTTCTCCGGCTCTGCTCTCAGTCTCAGGGTGCGATCTTCCGGCCATGTCGTGGCAGAAAAGCATCTCGCTGCGGTGCAGCCTGGCCATTGAAAACCGGGAGAGCCCGCTCCCGGGATCCACTCTGCTCGCTACACCTCGCGGGATTCAATGCAATCTTGTGGGACGTTGCAAGGAGAATCCCGCCCACAATGGGTGGGATCACTATTTTTCAAATATGCATATCAGAGTGAGACAGTTCGCCTTCCTCTAATTTGCAGATTTCCAAGGCACCTGAGGCTTTGGGATTCAATCCCTTCACCTCGGAGACCTCGGGCGAGCGTCGTTCAGCACAGGTCCCCACAAACGGGGACCAGACAGAACATACTCGTTGGGGTCTCCAAGAGGATCGGAGGCTCCCAACTGCATAACGTTTGGGCAGGGTGGTGCCCTGGCACTGCTGATGCCATCTGGGTACCCTGGCAGTGCCAGCCTGGACCCTGGCAGTGCCACCTGGGTACCATCCTGGCACAGCCACGGTGCCCAGGTGGCACTGCCAACTGGAAGGGCATTGCCATGATGCCAAGTTGGCACTGCCAAGGTGCCAAGCTGGCATTTTTCCACATGCATGATTGGGCCAGGGGGTTAGAGGGTGCCGTGGGGGGGGTGGGGCAAGACGTTCCTCCCATGTTGCTTTTGGGCTAGGGGGAGGTCGGTGATTTTATTTGTGGGAGTCGGAGATCGGGCTCCAATCTCTCACTACAACGGGCAGTTCTGGCGAGCAGAGCTCCCTTTTGGAAAAAAAGGGGCTGTGTGTGGCCGCGTATTCTCCATTCAGGCCCCTCATTCAACACGAGTAGCGTTGAATAGCCACATGTTTCTAGGCACTGTGAGTGCCGGGAAACCCATGGCTAAATATGCTCGCTAGGGAAGATCGCGCCCTCACTCTTTCTCATGCTCTTTTATCTCCCTAGCTCTGCCCTCCTTATTGATAAGAGGATACATTGCTAATTTAAATGGCAAAGTTACGCATGAAAATATGAACACAACAAAATAAAATCTAATTAGGATTCCATTTCAGAAAGTGAAGATAGGCCAAATGGCAAAAAGCTGATACTGATTACCAAGTATCGATGCAATAAAATTGGGCAGTAATAGTCAGAGATGCAAATTCAAAAAGTCTTAAGCCTAAAGGGGCAAATGCCTGTACATGTTATACAAGGATTAAATTTGTGAAGCCCCACAATGCTGACAGGACCTTGCATGCAACCTACTTGTAACCAATTATTTCAATGGATAGAAAGCCATAAGCAGCACATCCACCGTTATCTACCATGCACCTACCAGTTATCTTCATGCATGGCTTGCTTTGGTGGTGGCAGGTGGGGACACTGGGGGCAAGCTGAAGAAGGGGCCTTGCTATGTTTCCCCTGCAAACTAAAGCCGATTAAACATCACTTGGCGATATCACAAATTGCATGCCATCAATTTTAAAAGTTGTTTGATTGCCTGGTGTTCCTGGTATAGTAGACAAAATCAATAGTAATAATAATAATTAAAAGTCATGATGGGCAGAAATTGGAAACAAAAGAAAATTCTAGGACTGAGCACCAAATTAGTTACTATCCAAAGATAAAAGTAGCTTAACATTTAGCAAAACATTTTTATCAAAAGTGTCTTGATGAAACTTTATTACCAAAATGTTATTTTTGTTACTCTGCGCTACCAACGTGTGCATTTCTAATATTTTCTATTTTCAAAGTGATATAAGATTGCTGTTCTTTTATACTGTAGTTTCATCACATCGCCTCAATGCACTTTCCCCCCCATCTTGTTCCTCTTTATTCCCTTCTCTCTTGGACGTAATTTATTCTGGATTGTGGATCTTCAGCGGGCAACAAGGATCCTAAAGTCCTTACCCCATGGAGTATACTAATTGGGTCTCTAACATTATCTCAGCCAAAACTAGCCATGTCCTCATAAAGGAAACATTTTCCTCTCCTTAACATGGCCATACTCAGACCATCAAACTGCCCTGGTTTACCAACATTCTTGGAAGGACTGGCTCTCAGGGACAGTGAACTCAGGTCCTCGTGGAATTTATGGATTACCGCAATCGATCCATCATTTGAAATGTGAAAGGGACAGTCCAGGAAGGAGATGTACTCACACTTTTGGAATCTGAACAATAACAGTTCGACAAACCAATGCCAGTTGAATACGCTATCAAAATAATTAGAAATACAGCTCTCTCACGGCGCCGAGGACCCGGGTTCAATCCCAGCCCTGATCACAGTCTCTCTGTGTTTGCGTGCGTCTCACCCCCACAATCCAAAAGGATGTGCAGGGTAGGTGAATTGACCATGCTAAAATGCCTCTTAATTGGGAGAAAAAGAATTGGGCACTCTAAATTTATCTTAAAAAAAATAAAGAGAAATACAGGTTCGCTTTAAGAGTAAACCAGGTCTAAATTCAGAGTGAATTGAGAGCAGATGATGTTCATTGAAGGTGGTACTTAAGAGTTGGATTTCCCCCAGTAGGGGGGTTTCTGGACAGGGAGAGGGTCCGGAAGTGATGAGTGGAAATCTGTGTTTGTACTGAACAGTCGTGAATCTGCAGGATGTCTTCTGCCGCCTGATTTGATAAATGGATACGTTTGGACCATAGGATTTACTGTGCAGAAGGAGGCAATTTGACCCATCGAGTCTACACCAGACCCTGAAAGAGCACCTACCTAAGCCCATACCTCCACCCTATCCCTGCAACCCAGCAACCCCACCTAACCTTTGGACACCACGGGGCAATTTATCGTGACCAATCCACCTAAGCCGCGCATATCTTTGGGCTGTGGGAGGAAACCGGAGCACACGGAGGAAACCCATGCAGACACGGGGAGAACGTGCAGACTCCGCACAGACAGTGACCCAAGCCGGGAATCAAACCTGGGTCCCTGGCGCTGTGAAGCAACAACGCTAACCACAGTGCTGCCCACCTGTGAAATAGCAATGAGCTCAGTATGAGGGATCAAATCTGCGTGGAATTCCTGTTGTGGCACTGAGTCCCACCATCCCCCTCAACCATCTGTAGAGCCCCAACAATGCGAATGCTCCTGTTTTTCATCATGAAAATGAAAGGAATCTTGGGAGTAAATTATGTCTTTGCAGTTTTCTGTTTGCTTCACTAAGAGGTTGAGCTTCATGTTTGGGGCCTACAGAGTTACCAGATCCTTCACTGTAACACATTTTTTATTTTACTGGGTAGTGGGAAGTTCACATTAATATGAACTGATTTTAAGGTTATCAATGGCATTTACAAACATTCATTTCCAAATATTTGATCGAGTGATGTGTTGAATGAGGCTCACAATACAATTCTGAATGCAAAGGGATTTGAAGTGTTGATTTTTCACAGGAATATTTGCATTGATCAGTGGGATGTATAACACATTCCACGGCCACCTGAAATCCACCTCCACCTGTTTGTAGCCCAAGCAGACCTAACTGTGTTTGTGCCTACAGGCTTTTTGTTTTGCAGTTCACCAGCTCTGAGGTATTGATGGATGATTCGTGGTTAGTGGGGAAAGAAACACAAGAGACAGCGACAGGGAAAGTAACAATGCTTTACAGAAAAATATGTTGAGGTTGGCCAAAAGGGTACCTCACACAAGTTCTGGCCCTTGACCCATCAGAGTATATAGTCTATGTAGACCATGAATAGTTAAGGGGATATGACTGTGCACTGACTTACATCTGATAATCACGCTCATGCAAAGATCCTTTCTCAATGCCCACCTCAATGCAGAAAGATTCCCTTTGTTTTTTTTTACTGCATCATGTAACTGTAAAAACGTTGCAAAGGTCGTGGTGACACAGGAAGGGCTTGATTGCAATTCCTTTTTTCTCTTAACTACGTTATTAACTGTCCAGAATTAGGTTACTCTGACCAGATTGTCCCGGCTTTAATCTTTGACTGGCATCAAAAAAAGCAATCGCGCTCAGGAAATCACAACATTCAGTTAACCAGTTCTTCAGAGTCAGCGGTTTCTTCAACATCCTGTTTCACAGATTTATTTCTCTATTAGAGAAAACAACAAGCTCTCTGTTCATTTATTAACAATTTTAACTCTTCCAGCACCAGCTACCCTGGGGGTAACATTCTCATGTTGGCACCATTCATTACACTTCGGTTGTCGTAAATGAATTGATAAAGTTACTCATTGGTGAGGAATTGTACCATGTTTTACTCCCAATGCTATTGTAAATTAATGGCAATTTTTGTTTTGTAAGTTTCAAAAACACACAACTGGAACAAAAGTACAACAGTTGCACTTGTTTGGCCACGACACACGCGTATGAAGTTGCTTAAACTCAGTACTACTTAACCAATGGAAGCAAAGACTTGTTGAAGCATACGGTCTTTTTGGTTGTATCAGATTTCCAAACATACACGTATGAAGTTGACACAATTCTTAACTTTGCTGTAAAAATGCAATCGTGCATGCATTCATCGCACTGGCTGGACTCCAATGGTTAGTGAATAACGAGGTGCTAAACTGACCTGTTTAGTTGAACAATGAAAGGATTAGCATTTCCAAAGGTGAGAACAGGGTTATGAATCTTTTGTTAAAGTATACATTGTGTGTGTGGACTCCAGGACGATAAATTTAAGCAGAAATTACCCATAAACAAGCTTTCATGCAAATGAAAGAAACATTTTTGTTCACATTGTACTGGTTACAGAGAGTTAAGCATAAAATACCATAGACTTTGGTAATCTGAAATAAAAGCAGAAAGTTCTGGTAGCACTCAAAACAAACTTAAAACATAGACTGAACCTTCTTCACTCCACAGATGCTGCCTAACCTGTTGAGTTTTTTTTCCAGAATCTCGGTTTGTATTCTGAAAGGTTTTTTACTGGTGTTTTATCAGCAACCTCAGAAACTGCTCAGTTTGCAACATAGGCAAAAATCAGCCTCCTCCCAGCAAACTGCTGTAAGGGCATCTATTTAATTACTTTCCATGGCTCCATTAAATAGTCGGCACGCTCATTGTCCACTAATTGCCGTTACATTTAATGAGCATATATACAACATCCAACCAGTAACCCAGCTTCAAGAGGGATATCTATGGTGCTGTTGGCCGTTTCCAGTTTTGTCATTTTACCATCCACCAATTAAAATGTACAATTGAAAAATGTTTTTGATGTTTTCTTGTCATGACTGGAGATGGCATTTGGAATTTGAACTATGAAACCAGTCGGTTCCTCAGTCATTTTGTGTTGAGATTTCCTTTTTTCTATATATATACCAGTACCTTGCTCTTGCTTGGACTTTCAGGTTGACTTTTCATTGGGGCTTCGTGAGAAAGACTGAAAATTCTGTGGAGAAATGTAGTGGATTTAACAGATTCTGATGTACAGATGAGTCCAAAGGAGACTGTGTTTGAATAGGAAATGGCATTGAGCACGTGTACAGACAACTCCCGAGCTTTGAATTTTTCAGACACTTGACAAAATGTGCCCTCAACCTTGCTGCAAGCCTCATGCTGAGAAAGCCTTCTGCTCCTGATTGTTGCTGCCTGTATTACCCTTGCTGCTCCATTGTCAGGCCTGCTTAGTGGAGCAAATGCCCTTTCAATTTGGTCGGGGGGCTGCAAGGCCGGCAAAGTAGGTGGTTGTCCTTCACTTTGAACCACTGCAGTCCTTAAGGTTGCGTAAGATACAGCAGGTATTGTTAGGTTTGTCCACCCTTGCTGACATATGGTCTAAAACTAGTGTTTTTAAAACTTTTTTGTCTGGGACCCATTTTTACCAACCGAACATCCTTCGGGACCCATGCCAGCCGACCTTCGTGACCCACGCCGCCCGACATTCGCGACGCACGCCAGCCAACATTCGCTACCCACCATTTTCTCTTACCTTTAATGCGAGAGGTGAGCCTCGGCTTATATTCTACAGTCTAGAGTAACGAAGAATGAGAAATGATCTAATTGAAACAGGCATTGTTCTTTCAGGACTCTTACAGAGCAGATGCAGAATATACATTTTCCTCAGGTGGATGGTTTTCAGCCTGGGGATATAGTCTGCAAATGACAATGCAACGATTTTAGACATAGATGAGGAGCAATTATTTAACTCAAAGTATTGTGAATCTTTTAAGTCTCTCAAATTCACTATCAAAGAGAGTTCTGCATGCTCAGCATTGAGCATGTTCAAGACGGATGCAGGAAGACTGAATGTAATTTTTAAAAAATCTTCTCCTGGGTCAGCGCGCTGATGTCAGGAGGAGGGTGCATTTCTCTCTGAGCTCCGGGTATGCGTACTGATGAGCGGGCACGCATGCACAGCGCGCACGCATTTTTAAAGCTGGTCTCAGCCGTCATTTTTAAAGTCGCTTGCAGCTAGCATTTTAAAAAGTCGGCTGCTGCAGCCGCTGTGCCTGAATTCTGGCCATCGGGAACGCCGCGATGGATGGCTCCACGACCCTCCCGGCACCCGCCCGTGAACGCCCACGGGTCGCGACCCCCACTTTCAAAATGCCTGGTCTAAACACATAGGGCGGGATTTTCCGGCTGTGCCCTCCCAGAGACCGTACATTTCCACCCGAGGTCAATTGTCGCCGTTCAGTCCATGGCGGAATTGCGGTGGGCATGGCCGAAAAATCTAGCGCATATTCCCCCTTGATCCTTTCCTCTTCTAAAACAAGGAAATAGAGCGATATAGCCACAATATCATAGAATACAATAAGTACAGTTCAGCACTTATTAACATTTACACACATCTTGAGCATTTTTCCATTCTTCACACTGATCATGTACTTAGAGGACATAATAACTCTAGTTATAATTAGCTTTATTTCATTGGCATCACATTATACTGTAAAAGAAAGGATTCAGTAGGATAGTTACTTCTGACATAGAAGGACAAAGAGATTAAATAGTGGCACAATGGCATAGTGGTTAGCACAGTGCCAGGGACCCGGATTCGATTCCACCCTTGGATGACTGTCTGTGTGGAGATTGAACTTTCTCCCCGTATCTGCATGGGTTTCCTCTGAGTGGTCCATTTTCCTCCAACAGTCCAAAGAAGTGCAGATTAGATAGATCCTCCATGTCAAATTTCCCCTTAGTGTGCAGGAATCTAGCGGTTAAGTTATGGTGATATGGTGGGGCGGGCGGGATGGATATGGCTAGAGAGTTCTTTTGGAGGGTCAGTACAGACTCGATGAGTCACATGGCCTCCTTCTCTACTGTAGGAATTCTGTGGAGAACTAGCAAAGGGTGCCCATGAGGTATGAGAGCATAAAGCCGAGATGACTGTATCCTAAGAGTACTTCCTGAACCAGATTCTGGTACAGGCAGAGAAATAAAGGAACTCACAGAGGACCAGTGACTCAGAAGGCTACTCCTGAAAAAAGGGACAGGGCTGAATTTTACTTCCCCTGCCGACCCTCCCGCCAGGGTAAAACACAAGGTGTAGCCAGACCCTCCCTCCACCCTCCTCTCCCTGGGATCTCAGATCCCACCCCACCCTATAAGCACAGGATTAACCAGTCTCAAGCAGCCATTGCTCTTCTTCCTGCTCCTCCTTGCAGGTCCAGCAGTGCCCACTATTGAGCTCTGCTGCTGCCAGGACTGCCAGAGCTGCTGGCCAACTGGATAGTCCGGCAGCTCACAAAAGCAGGTCTTTCTCCCACCGAGGGGCGGAATAATCACTCTCACCTATAGCCAACCGGCAGTATTTTGTGAATTGGGGAATCAAGTTCAAGAGGTCAGCGAGCAAGTACAAAGGGAGGAGGGTAGCATCTTTGGTGGGGCTGCTCCTGATGGACTTGGGGTGTCACCATTGAAGGGGTACCCCACTCCTTCCTTCCTGCCTTTCACCCAGAGTTAAGAAAGTAGCAGGCTGGCCACTTTTACTTTGCCTTGACTGCCCAGCGTAAGATGGGCAACAGCTTGAGGGTGGACTAGTTAATTGGTTTATTTTGTGTGCCTCCCCTCCCCTTGCCTTCATACACACCAGCAATGGGGGTTGATGAAGGGAGGGGAGGGGGGAAATTCTCATATGGCGATTGACCACAGGCTATTACTGGGCCTTAAGGGAACACATTGATTCGGCGAGGGTTCAGCGCTGGGCCTTGTTGTTGGCAGCATACAACTGTGCTTTCCAGCACTGACCGGTGACACAAATTGCTAATGCGGATGCGGGACATATCCGCAACTGGATGCAAAGAGACCCTATTCTCTCAAAGTTTAAATGAATTATACAGTCTGGCTGGCATTACGAGAAGTCCGAATGGTTGAGGTCCTACTTCACTCACCAGGATGAGTTGTCAGGTGAAGATAGCATGATTCTGTAGGATCATGAGTGGTCATCACGCCTCAGGCCAGGGGTCCTCTCCTTCAAGAACTACGTAGCGCCCACTCAGGACAGACAAAGATGAAGATGTTGGCATGCTGCTACATCTGTGGCCAGGCACAGACACAGCCATTGAAGAACTAGTAGAAGAGTGCAATCCTTGCCAAATGCAGCAAGCTTTGCAGCCTTCTGCCACCCTTCACCTTTGGCAAAGGCCAAGTCACCAGTGGACCAGGGTCCACGTTGATTATGTGGGCCTGTTTATGGGCAAGGTGTTTTTGGTGCTGGTGGATGCCCGCTATTGGTTTAAGGGATGGGGACCACTACGCGGCAGCCACACTAGATGCCTTGTGCCTTGGGCTTGGGCTTCCCGAGTCGATTGTTTCGGACAATAGCACCCTCTTACTGGCGATGACTTCCAAGTTTTTGTGCGCACAAATGGCATAACATAGACAACCCCCTATCACTTAGAATTGAATGGTCTGGCTGAGAAGACCATGTAAACTTTCAAGAATGCAATGAAAAAGCAATCCAATAAACCCCTTCGTCAGAGGTTGGCTAAATTTTTGTTATTCATAGAATCATAGCATTTACAGTGCAGAGGGAGGCCACTCGGCCCATCGAGTCTGCACCAGCCCCTGGAAAGAGCACCCCACCCAACCCCACATTTCCACCCCATCCCCGTACCCAGTAACCCCACCTAACCTTTTTGGACACCAAGGGCAATTTATCATGGCCAATTCACCTAACCTGCACATCTTTGGACTGTGGGAGGAAACCGGAGCACCCGGAGAAAACCCACGCAGTCACGGGGATAACGTGCAGATCCCGCACAGACAGTGACCCAAGCCGGGAATCGAACCTAAGACCCTGGAGCTGTGAAACAACAGTGCTAACCACTGTGCTGCCGTGCCATACAACTCAACCCCTCATTCAACTACGGGGGTCCCAGCTGAGATGCTTATGGGCCATCGGTTGAGAACCCGGTTGGATTTTATCCTTCCACATTTGGAGGAGAGGGTGGAGGCATGTCAGGCCTCCCAAAAGAGTCAGTGGTCAGAGCAGAGGGATGATAAGTAGTTCTGGGTGAGAGACCCGGTTTTCTCTATAATTTTGCTTCTGGTTCGCCTTGTTCAGAAGTGCGGTTTGTGGCCCAGTCAGGACTGGTGTCTTATGTGGTCAATAGTCAATGTGAACAGGATGACCTTCAGGAAGCACACCGACAACTTGAGAAGTCGAGGGGAGGTGACAAGTCCAGCTAGCATCGTGAGCACTCCTGTGACTCTGTTTAGCAAAGGGGAACCAGGGACTCATGCTTCTGTTCAACCAGCTGCACCTGTCGAAGCAGTGAGGCCAGTTCATTGTCCTTGAAGTGGTGGCTCCTGCGGTGGCACTGACTGTTGACCACTCGATCGACCAAAAGAATTTGAGCCTGTGGCAGGCCACAGACGTCCGGGAGGATTCAAGAGGTCTTCGGACCGATTGGCTTTTTGATGGATTCTCTTTCCCCTGTTGTCTCTGTTAACAATTGTAACTTGTGTGTATAACTTTTGGGTTAGTTGTAATAAGGGACTTAAGGAGGCAAGGGATGTAATAGCACAGCCCCTTCAAGACCACGTGAATGGCTTAGAACCAATCGTGCATGGGCATGCAAACCCTGGCCAATGGGGAGCACGACCCCAGGTGGTGACCTGTGATATTGTGTACTGTGACTGTTGCTTGACCCCTCTACCTTTCATCAATAAACCTCTTTGTTAACTACTGGAAGCCTCCAGTGTATGTCTCAAGTCACCACAGTTAGTCATTGAGAACATGATTGGATCCTAATGCAAGATTTTAGGACCAAAGGGGCACAACCTATATTATGTGGATTAATGAACAAGTAGTGCAGGTGACAAGGTAACTTACATGGTCATTCCATCAGAGAGAAAGAATTTCAGCAAAAGTGCCACTATTGGTATGATTGAATTAAATCAGAGAACCTGTCAGACTACATTTACACTTTTGAAAACAACTTTGATCGGCAACTTTGGTATATTGTGAGACTTACCTTTGATCTTCCACTTGTTATATCTGTACTTCAAAGATTAGAGAAGCATTTAACCCAGGCTAGTAGCTTAGATTTTATATGTGTGTTTCTACTTCACCAGACAGCTAATGAGCTGGAGCTATTAGAGTATTCCTTGACCATCATGTAAAAACTCTCAGTAACTGGCGCCTGTCTCAAACCTCTAACATATCGTACAGCTTTCATATAGCATTTTCCTTTTTGCAGGCACTGTTCAGAGGATTTTAGAATCATGGAATTGTCACAAAACAGAAGGAGGCCACTCAGTCCACCATCTCCGTGCTAGCTCGCCAAGAGCAACCTTTCCTGTAGCCCTGTAGTTTTAACTCAGCTAAATATTCATTTCAAGCCACAATTGAGTGCCTCCACGACATCCTCAGGGAGCGCATTCCACATCCTAACCTTTCACGGCGTAAAAATATTTTCTTCAGGTCACCTTTGCTTCTTTTGCCATTCACCTTAAATCCGTATTCCCTGGTTCACAACACGTTATTCTTTCATGAGATGGGAGTATCTCTGGCTCGGCCAGCAATTGTTCACTATGTCTAACTGCCTTGAGAAGGGGGTGGTGAGTCACCTCCTTGAACTGCTGCAGTCCATCTGACGCAGGTACACACACAGTGAGGGAGGACCAGGATTTTGATCTGAGTACAATGAAGGAACAGTGATATGTTTCCAAGTCAGGGTGCTGTGCGACATGCAGGGGAACCCAGAGGTGGTGTTTTTGTTTTTTTTGTTCATGGCCCATCCTAATTGTCCTTGAGGGGCCAGTTAAGAGTCAACTACATTGTTGTGGATCTGGAATCACATGTAGGCCAGACTGGGTAAGGATGGCAGGTTTTCTCCCCTAAAGGACATTAGTGAACCACATGGGTTTTTACAGCAATGGTTTCATGGTCACCATTAGACTTTGAATTCCAGATTTTTATTGTATTCAAATTTCACCATCTGCAGTGGCAGGATTTTGTCATGTGAGAGTACCTTTAAGAAATGGGTGTTCATAAATGGGTGTGTATATAAATATCTGCAGTAAGAGTATCTTTTAAGAAATGGGTGTTTATTATTGCAGTGATGTCAGAGAGGGGGTGGAGCTGGGCTGTCTGTCAGCTTTTTACTTTCGTTTTAGGCTGTTTGCTGCAGGGTGTGTTTTAGTTTCATTTTCAGTGTTGGAGCTGAAGCCAGACCAAGCAGATGTACTGCTGTTCTCTCTGCCATCAAAAGACTATCTCTTGATCATTTGGTGAATTCAGAATTATAAATGTTTTCAGTAGTGACTTTAACCTGATGTGCTTGGAAAGCTTAAAGGTTTACTTAGTGTTGTAGTCTTTGGGGGTTGTATTTGAATTAATGGTTGCTAAGATGTTCACTATGTTTTAAAAAGGTTAACTTGAGTTCATAGAATAAACATTGTTTTGCTTTTAAAAATACTTTTCCATTTCTGATGTATCACACCTGTAGAGTGGGCCGTGTGCTCCCCATACCACAATCTATTAAAAGTTGTGTGTCAGGTGAACTCCATGATACACTTTGGGATTCTATAAACCCTGGCCCATAACAAATTGGGGGCTCGAGGGGGATAAAAGTCTACCTATTGGATTGGCTTAGTGAACTTAAAGGCAGTGAGGGGTGAGCATATTGTGGGTGCTTTTCAGTTGTGGTATTCTAGTTTCAGTAGGGAGTGTGTTGTGGACAATGGCTCTTTCACAGGCTCAGAAATGTTTGGGGGTGGAGATAGTCACACGCAGTACCTTACGGACAGAGATTAAAACCAGACTGTTAAATTTGGGAAAAACATTGCAGTTAACATTACCAGACAAAATGTGAAAAGATGTGGTAATTATGGCGGTGGCTAAGCATTTAAAGTTGCCTGAGATACAGTTTGACTCATTGGAAATGGCAAAAATTCAGTTGCAAATTAAACAAATTGAACATGAGAAATAATTAAAGCAACTTGAATAAGAAAGAGATAGAGAGGAAAAAGAAAGAGAGAGAGAGGAAAACGAAAAGGATAAAGAAGAAAGGAGAAAAGAAAGAATAGCCCGAGCAGAACAAAAAGAAAGAGAAAGGGAGATACAGATCAGGGAAAAAGATAAAGAGAGAGAGTTTGAACTTCAGAAAATGGCCATGAAACACGACAGTCAGTTAAACTTGGTAGACGTAAAGGGAAACGTACAGTTGGATGATAGTGATGAGGATAGTGAGAAAGAGCGTCACAGTCAAAGGGTTTATGGGAATCTATTTAAACATGTCCAAGCATTGCCAAGGTTTGACGAGAAGGAGGTAGAAGCCTTTTTCAGTTCATTTGAGAAGGTGGCTAAGCAAATGAAATGGTCACAGGACATGTGGGTATTACTGATTCAAACAACGCTGGTAGGTAGTTCAGGAAAATTGGCGGGATTACAACAGAAAGATATAGAAATAAAACGGATGTATCAGAAAGCATATACGGAAGAGGAATCGGAGTGTATACCAGAGTGTTATTACCGTAAAAGTGATGTTTTGATGAGAAAATGGAGACCTTTACATATGCAGGCAGATGAAAAGTGGGCAGATGTTCATCAAGAAGTATTGCCGGTAGGGTATAGAAAGGAGATGTTGCGAGTTGCACATGTGGTACCACTAGGAAGTCATTTGGGAATAAGGAAAACTCAAGCTAAAATCCAGAAACATTTTTATTGGCCTGGACTACATAAAGATGTAGTTACATTTTGTCAATCACTTCACACATGTCAGGTGATAGGGAAACCTCAAGCAGTGATAAAAGCAGCGCCCTTAATACCCATTCCAGCATTTGAGGAACCTTTTAAAAGGGTCCTAATTGATTGCGTAGGACCGCTTCCGAAAACAAAAAGTGAGAATCAATATCTTTTGACGATAATGGATGTGTCTACTAGGTTTTCAGAGGCCATTAGCTGTAATATTACAGCTAAAAAGATTGTGGAGGAATTACTTAAATTCTTTACTAGATATGGACTACCCACAGAAATACAATCGGATAAAGGATCAAATTTTAGCTCAAGGTTATTCAAAGAAGTTATGGATAGCTTAGGGATAAAACAATTTAAATCAACTGCGTACCCTCCGGAATGTCAGGGAGCGACAGAAAGGTGCCATCAGACATTAAAGACAATGTTGAAGGCTTATTGTCACGGTTATCCAGAGGATTGGGATAAAGGAATTCCATTCGTACTGTTTGCAATTAGGGATGCACCTAATGAGTCAACCAAATTTAGTCCTTTTGAACTAATTTTTGGCCATGAGGTAAGAGGACCACTTAAATTGATTAAGGAAAAATTGGTGAGAAATCGGAAATTACATTGTTGGATTACATGTCAAATTTTACGGAGCGATTAAATAGAGCAGGTGAATTGGCTCAACAACATTTAAAAGTTGCACAACATGTGATGAAACGGGTAGCGGACAAGAAATCGAAAGTTTGTAGTTTTGCCAGTGGAGATAAAGTTTTAGTATTGGTACCAGTGGTAGGTGAACCTTTAAAAGCAAGGTTTTGTGGACCTTATCAGATTGAAAGGAAATTAAGTGAGGTGAATTATGTGGTAAAAACACCAGATAGAAGGAAGACTCACCGAGTGTGTCATGTGAATATGTTTAAAAGCTACTTTGAAAGGGAAGGAGAGGAAAAGGGGGAGGTTTTAATGATGACAAGCCAAATCCAGAAGACTTGGAATTCGACATACCTCAAATTAAATTGGAAAACGAGGATGTTCTTAAAAATTGGGATAAATTGTTGAGTCACCTTCCAGAGGAAAAATGGACTGACTTGAAAGAGATATTGATATTACGTGGGCAAGTTTGTGGAGATAAATTGGGAAGTACTAAAATGGCTATACATGATGTAGATGTGGGAAATGCTGTTCCGATCAAACAACATCCATATAGACTTAACCCTTTAAAATTGGCACAGGTTAACAAAGAGATTGAGAGTATGCTTTAAAATGGCATAATTGAAGTGGGTTGCAGCCAATGAAGCTCACCCATAGTGATGGTACCTAAACCAGATGGTACCCAATGGTTGTGTGGACTATAGAAAGGTTAATGCAGTTACAAGAACGGACTCTTATCCTATCCCACGTTTGGAGGATTGCATTGAGAAAGTGGGACAATCAGCTTTTATTTTCAAACTGGATTTACTTAAAGGTTACTGGCAGATACCTTTATCCGAAAGGGCGAAGGAGATTTCAGCTTTTGTGACTCCAGATGGGATATACCAATTCAAAGTTATGCCATTTGGCATGAAAAACGCCCCAGCCACATTTCAACTGTTAACTAACAAATTTGTTTCAGGATTGCCCAATTGTGCGGTATACATCGACGATCTGGTAATTTCCCCCCAGACGTGGACAGAACATATAAAACATCTGATGGAGTTATTTGATCGACTTCAGGAGGCGGGTTTGGTGATAAACCTAGCCAACAGTGAATTTGGAAAGGCCCAAGTCACTTTCATTGAGGAGTTTCCAATACCCTCAAGACGAAGGGAAATAATGCGATTTCTTGGCATGAGTGGATTTGATCAAACATTTGTGCAAAGGTTTTGTAGCATGATTGCTCTACTGATGGACTTGCTGAAGAAGCATAACAAATTCCAGTGGACAGCAGAGTGTCAACAGGCGTTTGACTGCCTGAAAGCTGTGAGAACCAATGCTCCTGTGTTGGAGAATTACAAGGGACTCTGTGATCAGATTGAACTAAAGTATCTGACTTTAAAGAGAAATGCTGAGGCGTAGATAAATGGATGGATCGTGCAGAGACCTTCTTGTTCAAAAAGACTGTCAATCAGGAACGATTTCAGTTGGAGGAGGAACAAAAATTGTATATGTTTGCGTGTGTTGTTTTTTTTTTAAACAAAAAAGTATATTTACTGTGTACATTTCTTAAAGGATAGTGAAAAGGTGAAAAATGAAACCATCTTGAAGTTGATGGTTTATTTTTTTTTCTTGGGGGAGGTGTCATGTGAGAGTACCTTTAAGAAATGGGTGTTTATAGATGAGTGTGTATATAAATACCTGTAGTGAGAGTACCTTTTAAGAAATGGGTGTTTATTATTGCAGTGATGTCAGAGAGGGGGTGGAGCTGGGCTGTCTGTCAGATTTTACTTTTGTTTTAGGCTGTTTGTTGCAGGGTGTGTTTTAGTTTCATTTTCAGTGTTGGAGCTGAAGCCAGACCAAGTAGATGTACTGCTGTTCTCTCTGCCATCAAAAGACTATCTCTTGATCATTCGGTGAATTCAGAATTATAAATGTTTTCAGTAGTGACTTTAACCTGATGTGCTTCTGATAAAGGTTTTGGTTTTTAAGTCATATGGATGTTAAAAAGGAAAGCTTAAAGGTTTACTGAGTATTGTAGTCTTTGGGGGTTGTATTTGAATTAATGGTTGCTAAGATGTTCACTGTATGTTTTGAAAAGGTAAACTTGAGTTCATAGAATAAATATTGTTTTGCTTTTAAAAAATACTTTTCCATTTCTGCGGGACCACACCTGTAGAGTGGGCCGTGTGCTCCCCATACCACAATCTATTAAAAGTTGTGGGTCAGGTGAACTCCATTATACACTTTGTGGTTCTCTAACCCTGGCCCATAACAATTTGAACCCGGGTCTCCAGAGAATTATTCTGGGTCTCTGGTTTACTAGTTCAGTGGCAATACCATTACGCCACTGCCTCTCTGTCTTCCCAGGTATCTGCTGCCCTTGTCCTGCTAAATGGCAGAGGTCACAGGCTTGGAAGGTGCTGTTGAAGGAGGCTTGAAGGTTTACTGCAATGCATCTTGTAGATGGTACACGCTGCCACTGTGCATTGGTGGTGAAGGCAGTGAATGTTTAAGTTAGTGGGTGGAGTGCCAATTAAGCATGCGAAGATGCTGCCATACTGCTAATGTCATTTGGAATCAGAGGCCCGGCTAATATCTTGGGTTAGATGGTTTCAAATCCCACCATGGCAGCTGGTGGAATTTGAGTTCAATTGATTAATTTTAAAAATTGAATTGAAAGCTAGTCTCAGTAATGATGCCATGAAGCTATCATTGATTGTTGTAAAAACCTATCTGGTTCACTAATGTTCTTTAGGGAAGGCTATCTTTTCCTGGTCTGGCCTACAAGTGATTCCAAACCCACAGCAATGTCGCTGACTCTGAAATAACCACTCAGTTCAACAAATGCTGCCCACATCCTATGAAAGATGAACAAATCATTCAATTACAATGTTTTGCTGCACAAATCCTGCTTTTCCATAACACTGTCAGTTTCTGGAGTGTTGTTAGAGCTGCATTTGAGTTTCTCGCTGCAGAATTAGAAACGTTTTTGTTAAATCAGGCATTTTTGGGGGGCCTTAGGGAGTTTCTCCCAAGTCTAACCTGCACTTTGAAATGTTTTCGACACCGAGAAGCTGAACTCACAGGCGAGACAGGCTCCTCAGAGATCGAAAGGCCATTTTGAAAGGGTGCCCCGATCTCTAAGTGAACTTATGGGTCTCCCCGACCCCCCGCAACTATGGGCAATGTCATCTCCCAATCACATGGGCACGACCTCACACTCCCCCAAGTGACGACATGCCGTTATGTGGTCACTGAGGGACCCCTTTTTCAGGCCTTCCATGTCCCCTTTCAGGCTCCCCCATTCCAGGACCCCCACCCTTCAACCCCCCCCCCCACCATTTTTGGGAGGCTCTTTCATACCCGTTTCACCATCCCACCTTTCATACCCCCTCATCCCTCCTTTCAGGACCCCACCCTTCACCCCCAACCTTCTGGAAGCCCCTTCAAACCCACCGTTCACCACCCCACCTTTCATACTCCCCTTCATCCCTCCTTTTATGGGCATGGCCCCCCCTCAGGCACTGACCCTTGGCAATGCCACCCTGGCAAGTGGGCACTTTGGCACTGCCACTCTGGGGTGTTCCTGCCAGTCTGGCAATGCTCCTGTCAGTCTGGCAGTACTCCTGCCAGTCTGGCAGTGCTCCTGCCAGCCTGCAGTGCCAAGATGCCGGCCTGGCAGTGCCAAGGTGCCCTGGAGCCAGAGGAGATCTAGAGCACCACCCTGCCCTGTCCCTGACCACCCAAGGGCCTCCAATGTCCTGGGAGACCACCCATGTGTCATGAATGTGGACCAGTACTAATCGGCGCCCAGCTGGGGTCTGCTTGGGGAGGCCGATTGATGCTGGGAGCCAGTTAGAGCCGGCATCAGCACAGTAAAATGGGTTCTGATACCCACTTAATTGTGCAAGACGCGGTCCCACCCATTGTGTGTGGAACCCAAATCGCGACATCTTGCAAGATCTGGTTAGATCTCACGAGGTGTAACGGCATCGGGAATCCCAGGGGAAGCCTCTCCCGACATCTACTGCCCACGTCTCACTCCGCTTCCGGCAGGACACAGCCAATAAATCGTGTGATTGAGTAGCGATGTGATTTCACCCAAAAGGCTGGCGAGAAACACCCCACCAAACGCGCCAAAAATTACACTAATGTTTTGGCTGAATCCCACCCTTTACATTGTCAACAAGTCCTGGTTTGGGACCTGAACCCAGAACCTTCTGGCTCAGAGGCAGGAGTACTCCCAGTTGAGTCTGTTTCAGCAATGAATGGAAATGGACATTAGTGACAGAATACAAAAAATAATCTGGAGCCCCTTGGGAGCTACAGAATGATGGTTGTCTGATACATGTTACACAACCTTCCTTCAAAAAGGTTTTGGCACAAAATAATATTGAGAAACTCTGAGGCGCCAGCTGAGCAGTGTCTGATAAATTGGTACAGCCAGTCCTCACTATGAGAGATTTTCCATTAATTCCCACAGATAGCTTTTTAAAAAAGCCATGGTTGCAGAAGTGTTTCTTTGCTTATAGCATCCTAACATTTTCTTCATTGCTCTGCCATGTTTTTTCTCGCATTGCTACTGGTTCAGTGACGAGCACAACAAAATAATTACTTGCTCCAATGAATAATTGAAGTATAATGGTTTTGTACATTAATGCATCATTGTTGTTTGTGGAAGTATGTGTCATTCGCTTAAATTTGTGGATTTCATCACGATCAACATTTTGAGAAATCATTTCACATCTGATGAAACATAGCAATCACATTCTCATCAATTACCCATCAAACCCAGTTTATGTAGCTGAGGGAGTGGGGTCTCCTTTCCTCTGTAAATTATGACAACTTTACATCACCGGAGCCTCAAAGGTTTGATGAATGTAGAAATTGTCATATTTCATATTTGTTGTGGCAATACATAGAAGATAGGAGCAGGAGGAGGCCTTTTGGCCCTTCGAGCCTGCTCCGCCATTCATCACGATCATGGCTGATCATCCAACTCAATAGCCTAATCCTGCTTTCTCCCCATAGCCTTTGATCCCATTCTCCCCAAATGCTGTATCCAGCCACCTCTTGAATATATTCAAAGTTTTAGCATCAACAATCAACATTCTTTGTGTGAAGAAATGTCTCCTTATCTCTGTCCGAAATGGTTTACCCTGAATCCTCAGGCACACCCATCATTGGTAACATCTTCCCTGCATCTACCCTGTCTAGTCCTGAAATCCCCCTTCATTCTTCTGAACTTCAGCGAGAACAATCCCAACCTAGTCAATCTCTCCTCATATGACAGTCCCGCCATCCCTGGAATCAGTCTGGTAAACCTGGTCAATGTTATTTAACAATGGGTTAAATATGCATACAGCCAGTATGCCTGCTAAAAATCTGATTAAGGGGTCATAAAAGTGAAGTAATCCTTGATTTTGCAGAGGGGGGGTATTCTGCTGATAGATTTGAGAAGCATTTACTTGATAACGAATAGGTGCATAATGAAATATTATTTTGGTTTGGAGGTCCCTGGGGTGTCGATAATTTAGGAGAGATATTTGCTGACCAGGTCATGGGACATCTTGCAGGAGGCTACGGAGAATGCCTTATGCTTTGGGTACTGATGATTCAATTAAGGGGAAGAGCCAGTGTCTATCTGGAGTTTCAGTTTTCCATAGGACTTTAGACTTTAGCCAAGAAGTGTCTTTCAGTTTGTTCCTGAAAGATTTTCCCCAAGGGCTCTGCACAGAGGAAAGGAAGTAAAGCTGATTGTTAATTTTATTTATAAGTGGTATTTGAACTATATTGGTTTTCTTAATTGGAATATATAGTGGCAGGTGTAGGGAGTAAGTTAAAAGTTCTCCTTTTACTGAAGAACTGTTGTAACTGTTATCTGTAAAGTAATTTCTTTGTTGCTAATATGGTGAATTCTGTGTTTAAATTAAAGTTTGTTGGAACATAAAAGGTCCCTATTGGTCAGTGTTATCACTCCCGTGGTGCAGTCACTTTTTCCTCACAGTTTTACAAATTGTAAATAGTTGGACTCTCATCCGGGACCATAACAAAGGTCATCACAATGTAACAGTTTTGTAGTTTCCTGTGTTCAATTTCTACTCCCAGATTGTTTGCTGGTGTGGCAAATGGTGAGGAGGAAAGCCTTATAATACAGGATGACATAGATGAGCTGGTCAGGTGCCAGAAAAGTGACAAATGGAAATTAACCCTGAAAAGTGCGAAGTGGTGCATTTTGGGAGGACTAACAAGGCAATGGAATACGCAATGAACAGTAGGACTCTAGGAAGGAAGAAGGATCAGAGAGACCTTGGGGTACATGTCCAAAGATCCCTGAAGGCAGCAGAACAGGTAAATAAGGTGGTTAAGGAGGCGTAGATAAGGTGGTTAAGGAGACATATAGGATAATTGCCTATATTAGCCAATGCATAAAATGTAGGAGCAGGGAGGTAATGATTGAGCTGTACAAAATGCTCATCAGGCCACAGCTAGATTACTGTGCACAGTTCTGGTCGCCACACTATAGGAAGGATGTAATTGCACCAGAAAGGGTACAGAGAAGATTCACCAGGATTTTGCCTGTGCTGGAGTGTTTCAGTTATGAGAGGCTGGACAGGCTGGGGTTGTTTTCCTTAGAGCAGAGAAGACTAAGGGGGGAACCTCATTGAGGTGTACAAAATTATGAAGGATATAGTTTGGGAAGATAGGAAGATATTTTCCCCTTTAGTAGAGGGGTCAATAACCAAGGCGCATAGATTTAGGGCAAGGAGCAGGCAACTTGGAGGGAATTTTAGGAAAAGCGTTTTCATCCAGAGGGTGGTGGAAGTGGGAACCCTCACAGCATTTAGATGAACATGTGAGATGACAGAGCATGCAAGGCGATGGACCAAGTGCTAGAAAATAGGATTAGATTAGATAAGCGTGGCCGGCACAGACATGATGGACTGAAGGGACTCTTTCTGTGCTGTAAAACACTATGACTCAACGAGGGATTCTAGTGACCTGGTAAGCTCAAAAGCTTTGCTTGTTGCACTAAACAATTCTGTAATTGTTATTTGTGCTCATAAGTGAGTTTTGCCAGGAAAACAACAAACTCTGCTGGATCAATGGGCAGGGTTTTCCTCCAAGATCCTTGAGTAAAAATTGGATCTTGCAGCTAGGCCATCACTGGTGGGGGCCGCCCCTCTACAGAATGACCTGTGGCTGCTCCTGCATCCATGCATGCAAAGGCCACCTCCAGGCACCTAACTGCCAGCTATGGGAATCTGGAGATTGACTGGAAAATCAATCTCAATATGCTGTTAATTAACTTGGTTAGCTATCTGCTGCCTGCAGGCATGCAGCCCTGCCATGATCCATACCCCAAATGGCCTCTAGGCGGAAGCCCACACACCAGCCTGCGGGCCGATTTTTAGTTCCCATCTGCCTCTGTTCCCAACTTTGGTGAGACCCAAACATCTGGCCCAAAAGATTGTTGCCCACAAATCTCCCAACATTGCTTATGAATGTGTCAATAAAACCTTAATAGTCAGCGTTGTGAAGAATTTCAATTTTCCTTTTGAGTAAATACACACTTTTAAAAAAAGAGCAATTTCAGATCAATGCAGTAAAAAATCAGATTTTTACTTTTATGTCAGTTACACACAAAACAAAAGCAAGTAAATGAGGCTAATAAAATTTTTGAAATAAAGGCCATTACGAGAATAATGAGGGTCTGTAAGAGCCTACTGTCACATACAAGTCCATGTAATCAGAGCTTGGGTCTAAATTCTAACCAGGTAGAACATAATTTGGTAATCAGAGAAATCCATTATCATGTGGTTCAGCAAGCAATTTACTTTTAAATTATAATTACAATTTAACAGGCTATTGATGCACTTTCAGGCTCAGAACTTCTTAACGTGCAGCTCATATCGCAGATTATCCATATCACTGCTCAGGATAAGGTCTCCTCTACATCGCAGATGCCAATCTCAGATTGGGTGGCTGACTTGCAGAACAGCGCCATCAGCCTTCCTGCTTGGCTGAGCTTCTGGTCACCTGCCATCTTAATTGTTTGTTCCATTCCCACTCCGACCCGACTCCAACAATTTTTTCAACGAAGATCAAAACAAGATTGAGGAACAGAGCCTCATCTTTCAACCAGACACATTGCTGAACACTGAGCTCAACAATCTCAGGTCATAACCTCTATCCCCATTTTGCTTTTGGGCAGCACCTATTGATGATGATGCATCGTGTGGGGAGTAAAGGAACAGGATACGAGGTTTCCTGTGGTGGATATGGTTTTGGAGAAGCAAATGAAGAAAGAGCAATGATCCTGGAGTTTGCCGTGTCCCTATTGCTGATAATAAAAATGCCGGAATAATCATAGAATCTAAAACAGTGATTGTAGAGAAATACAGCTGGACTAGATCATGGTTAGAAAAGAACATGCAAAGGAAGATAAGAACTTCAAAAACTTCCCAAGAGAGGTACTGACCACTTCACATAAGAGCACTGATGGTGGGGCAGAAAACAAAATGGCAGCAGACCAGAGGTCGACAGAATATCAGGGTGGAAGCTCAAAGATCTACAAGTGAAGGGGAATTCAGACAACAGATAGAGAGACAGGCAAGAGAAAGAGAAGAAATTACAGACACACAAGTGGAAGACTGGTGGCAGACTTAATTAGGAAAACTGGTGAAGATGTGTGGGAGATCATCATTGAAGAAAGGCTAGGAGAAAAGTCGTGGTGGTGGAATGAATGCTTGGCATTTGCTGTGAAAAAAAATTAAGGGAATGCTAATGAAGTGGAAACATTCAGGCGTCAAAGAAAATAAATAACAGCGCTGCAAGGCAAAATTAAATGCAAAAAAAAAGATTGTTTTGAGAAAGATCACCAGCCGTGGAAGAAATAGGTGAAAGCCTGGACATCAAGAGGGACAAAAAGATATCTTCAGAATACCAGCTACATGAGATGGGTTAAAAAAGATGTGGGACATATGCACACAATCAAGGATGCAGGTGGAGTAATATTAGTGAACAAGGATAAAATCAAAGATAGGTAGAGTCAATACTGTCTTATGAATAAAGAAAACCAGAGACCAAAAGAGACGAGGTAGCTGCAAATCCAGGAATGACAATCTGGAAGAAACCAGAACAACACTGAAAGGAGAGAGAAATAGCAAAGCTGTAGCACTGGACAAGATATCAGCACAATTGTTGACCTGCCTAGGTGAATGGGCAGAATACCCTGCTCCTGCTCCTATTTCTTAAGCTCCTTGTATTATTAATATTAGATCCAGGTCCTAAACAAGCACCTCACTTGTGTTGTGGTAAGAGAGAGAACCTCAAGAGCCTGGAGACAAAGCATTTGGTGCCAATATTCAAAGAAGGGGAGGCGTTCAAGATTGAAAAAAACTACCAAGAAATTAAACTCTTACCACATACCTTCAAGATTTGGAAGAGAAGATATAAAGATGCACTTTCACAGACTTCATTAGTGAAAACAAAAGGTAATCATGAATAAGAATTGTGAAGTAGCCTCATGTTTGTAGCTAGCTGCCAAAATGCCTCTTTGCAGAGGAAACATCTCCGACCATAGGGTGATTCCACACAGAGTCCCAACTGGTCCCACGGGCCAAATGACCCCTACGCTGCAGTGTTGCCCTTAAAGAGAAAATCACCACTCGTGGACCAGAGGCTGAGAAAAATAGTGGAAATCCATGAAGGTCAGTACAGATTCAAGTCCAGAAGATGTGTCAACAATGCCGTTTTTGTTTTGAAACAAGCAATGGAAAAATATTAGAAAGGCCAATGCAACACTGAAGATTGTGTTCATCAATCGAGAGAAAGCCTATGACCCAGGTGCCTAGGGAGGAAGTCTGGGGATGTTTTAGATTTAATTGAGTCCTTCAGGAGTACATACCACAATCACAGAACATGTCCAAGGAGTACCAGACGCGAGTAAGAAGCAGTGTGGGAAAGAGTGAGCATTTTGAGCCAAAGTTGGATTACCCCAAAGATCAGCACTGAGCCCCTTCCTGTTCCTGATTGTCTTAGATATTCTAACTGAGCAAATGGAACAGAAAAGTGCCTTGGGAATGATATTTGCAGATGACATTGAGATATTTGGTGGAGATGCTAAAATTAAGACCGAATATCCAAAGAACTGGAGAAAAGCACTGGAAGACAGGGATGGGAAAATCAGTAGACCAAAGCCCCAATAATTGGATTGCCAGATGTTTTTTCCAGTGTAAGGGGGGCATATTACAGACCCATACACAATTGGCATAGTCCTTTATAAATGTGGGATATCGGCTATTGCTACGAGGGGATGTCACCTCAGCAGTGGTCTAGTGGTATTGTTGCTGAACCCAGTAATCCAGAGACCCAGAGTCACACTCTGAGGACTCAGGTTCAAATCCCGCCATGTCAGATAGTGAAATTTGAAATCAATAAAAATCTGGAATTAAAAGTCTAAAGGTAACCATGAAACCATTGTCGATTGTTGTAAAAACCCATCTAGTTCACTAATGTTTTTTAGGGCAGGAAATCTGTCGTCCTTACCTGGTCTGGCCTTCATGCGATTCCAGACCCACAGCAATGCGGTTGACTCTAAACTGCCCCTCAAGGGGGCAATTAGGGATGGGCAATAAATGCTCGCACAGACTACGATGCCCACTCCCATGAGTAAATTTTTAAAAAGCAGTGTCTGCTCTCAAATCGAAGATCTTCTTTTACAAAGAGACAAGCAGATTTGAGTTCTATGTACTACTGAGTGAGAAAAGCCAAATTAAATGCCTTATTTCTTCCAACCTAATCTATTATCGATTGTACAAATTACTCAAGAATATTAAGATCATAATGGATAAGCAATGTTAGCTCAGCCATGAGGCGCTCACTGCAAATCATAGAATCCCTACAGTGCATGCAGCCCATCAATTCTGCACCAACCCTAGGAAAGAGCATTCTACCTGGGCCCACTCCCTCGCCCCATCCCTTTCTCATAACCCTATACCAATAACTGAATATTTTCTCTGTTATATACCCTAATTTGAGACATCTCAGTTTGTTGCTGAACTTGTACTTTCTTTCCCAAAGCTGGTGCATCCGTACACCAATGTAAATAAGTTATATTCTGCAGTGCAGGGACCTCGGACAAATTAAATGGGCTTCCTTTCTGATACTTCTCTCGTTGTAGTTTCATCTTTTCTGGTCCTGTCTCCATAGTTTAAAGCATTAGGGATCATTATTGACTTAATTAACTCAACTGTGCAACCCTCTGAATTGTGACTGTGACAATACAGAAAATCAGGTTAGAATGACGGGGGGGGAATTTGCAGGGGCTAGAATTCCAGGTTCCCACCTACCCAGACCTTGCAGTGATTTTACACTGAGGACGACAAGGGCTCGGATGGGGCACCCATCCTTTCCCCAGTGAGGCCCTCTAGTAGCCATTGAATGACTGCTTAAGAGCCGTTTTATGCGTAGCCTCAATCAGGTGGACTGAAGCTCAGTGGAAGGATACCAAAAAATAAAGAAAGTTTCATCTTGGAAGGGAAGGCAGAGGGGCGCACTCCCCTTAAGGCCCAATGACCTCCGGATCTCCCTCAGCAGGCCTCCCCTACTTTCGCCATCTTGGGACCACTTACACTTACCTGGGTCTCCAATTCAGTTCCCGGGACTTAAGTCTCAGGCAGCTCCATGCAGTTCCGCTTCTGGAAAATGCAGTGCTGTGAGATTGGCCGACAGCTCTCCAAGGTGGAACTTCCTCCAGAGTGAAGGGTGTAAGTCCACTCCGACTGGCAGTGCTCATTTGAGTGTAAATTGATACAGAGCAGCTGGAGCCGACAAGGATATGTTCAACACTATCCAGACAAAGCAGTCCACTTGATTGGCACCCCATCCAACATTCAATCTCTCTCCAGAGTTGACACCATGTGGCAGCAGTGTGTGCTGTACACAAGATGCATTGCAACAGCTCACCAAGACTCCTTCGACAACACAATCCCAACTCATAACTTCTCCCATCTAGAAGGACGAGGGCAGCAGACACTTGGGAATACCACCACTGACAAGTTCACCTCCAAGCCACCACACAACCCTGATTTGGAATTATACTGCTATTCTTTTACTGTCACAGAAACTAAATCCTGGAACTCCCTTTCCAACAGCCCGGAGGGTGTACTTGCACTAGATGGATTGCAGCAGTTCAAGAAGGTGTCTCGTCACAACTTTCTCAAGGGCAATCAGAGATGGACTACAACGATGCCCACACCCGGCGAAAGAATTGTTTAAAAACAGGCTTTGCCAACACTAAATAAACATTCGAGTTATTTCTTACACACCTAATAGAACTGTCACAATCAAGATGTTTATTACAGTGTTAGAAACACATGATGCTCCGTTGAAGATCGAGGTCAAACCCAAGTACATTATCTGTCTCCTGTCTGTCAGTTGTTTACAGGAAAGGAAAGTGAACACAAAGACAGAAAAAGCTTTTGCACATTAATTCAAAATAACATTTTAAAAGCTACATGTATGATCAGCAGTAAGCGGGTGATAGATTACTCAAATTCACCGCATCCCCAAGATAAAATGTTCTTCCTGGATGGAGCATGGAAAGAAAGGAATTTGTTCCCTACCTTTGTCAGTTTGGAAGTTGGCAAATGCAGGATATACACAAAAAATACTGAAGGGCCTTATTTTACAATAAATAAAATATTTATACCAGTGTATAATTTGAGGTATTTGGCGTTAATTTTCAAGGCCATAACTACATGCATTAGCCCATTGAAGGCAGAGCTAAAACAATGAAAACAGCTAAAACAAGCTTTGATGGGTACAAAACTTATTTGGATAATTGGAGCGCATTCTGAGGAAGGTGGGACCTGTACAAGCAGGACGGGTTGCATCTGAACCAGAGGGGCACCAATATCCTGGGAGGGAGGTTTGCTAGTACTCTTCGGGAGGGTTTAAACTAATTTGGCAGGGGAATGGGAACCGGATTTGTAGTCCAGCAACTAAGGTAGCCGATATTCAGGACGCCAAAGCGTGTAGTGAGGCAGTGGGGAAGGGAACACTGACAAAGGAGAGTACTTGCAGGCACGGAGATGGGTTGAAGTGTGTATACTTTAACGCAAGAAGCATCAGGAATAAGGTGGGTGAACTTAAGGCATGGATCGGTACTTGGGATTACGATGTGGTGGCCATCACGGAAACTTGGATAGAAGAGGGGCAGAAATGGTTGTTGGAGGTCCCTGGTTATAGATATTTCAATAAGATTAGGGAGGGTGGTAAAAGAGGTGGGGGGTGGCATTGTTAATTAGAGATAGTATAATAGCTGCAGAAAGGCAGTTTGAGGAGTATCTGCCTACTGAGGTTTTATGGGTTGAAGTCAGAAATAGGAAAGGAGCAGTCACCTTGTTCGGAGTTTTCTATAGACCCCCCCAATAGTAGCAGAGATGTGGAGGAACAGATTGGGAAACATATTTTGGAAAGGTGCAGAAGTCACAGGGTAGTAGTCATGGGTGACTTCAACTTCCCAAACATTGAGTGGAAACTCTTTAGATCAAATAGTTTGGATGGGATGGTGTTTGTGCAGTGTGTCCAGGAAGCTTTTCTAACACAGTATGTAGATTGTCCGACCAGAGGGGAGGCCATATTGGATTTGGTACTTGGTAATGAACCAGGGCAAGTGATAGATTTGTTAGTGGGGGAGCATTTTGGATAGTGACCACAATTCTGTGACTTTCACTTTAGTAATGGAGAGGGATAGGTGCGTGCAACAGGGCAAGGTTTACAATTGGGGGAAGGGTAAATACGATGTTGTCAGACAAGAATTGAAGTGCATAAGTTGGGAACATAGGCTGGCAGGGAAGGACACAAGTGAAATGTGGAACTTGTTCAAGGAACAGGTACTACGTGTCCTTGATATGTATGTCTCTGTCAGGCAGGGAAGAGATGGTCGAGTGAGGGAACCATGGTTGACAAGAGAGGTTGAATGTCTTGTTAAGAGGAAGAAGGAGACTTATGTAAGGCTGAGGAAACAAGGTTCAGACAGGGCGCTGGAGGGATACAAGATAGCCAGGAGGGAACTGAAGAAAGGGACTAGAACATAGAAAATACAGCACAGAACAGGCCCTTCGGCCCACGATGTTGTGCCGAACCTTTGTCCTAGATTAATCATAGATTATCATTGAATTTACAGTGCAGAAGGAGGCCATTCGGCCCTTTGAATCTGCACCGGCTCTTCGAAAGAGCACCCTACCCAAACTCAACACCTCCACCCAACACCAAGGGCAATTTTGGACATTAAGGGCAATTTATCATTGGCCAATTCACCTAACCTGCACATCTTTGGACTGTGGACTAGGAGAGCTAAGAGAGGGCATGAACAATCTTTGGTGAGTAGGATCAAGGAAAACCCCACGGCCTTTTACACATATGTGAGAAATATGAGAATGACTAGAGCGAGGGTAGGTCCGATCAAGGACAGTAGCGGGAGATTGTGTATTGAGTCTGAAGAGATAGGAGAGGTCTTGAACCAGTACTTTTCTTCTGTATTTACAAATGAGAGGGGCCATATTGTTGCAGAGGACAGTGTGAAACAGACTGGTAAGCTCGAGGAAATACTTATAAGGAAGGAAGATCTGTTGGGCATTTTGAAAAACTTGAGGATAGACAAGTCCCCCGGGCCTGACGGGATATATCCAAGGGTTCTATGGGACGTAAGAGATGAAATTGCAGAGCCGTTGGCAATGATCTTTTCGTCCTCACTGTCAACAGAGGTGGTACCAGGGGATTGGAGAGTGGCGAATGTCGTGCCCCTGTTCAAAAAAGGGCCTAGGGATAACCCTGAGAATTAAAGGCCAGTTAGTCTTACTTCGGTGGGATGCAAAGTAATGGAAAGGATACTGAAGGATAGGATTTCTGAGCATCTGGAAAGACACTGCTTGATTAGGGATAGTCAGCACAGATTTGTGAGGGGTAGGTCTTGCCTTACAACTCTTATTGAATTCTTTGAGGTGACCAAGCATGTGGATGAAGGTAAAGCAGTGGATGTAGTGTACATGGATTTTAGTAAGGCACTTGATAAGGTTCCCCATGGTAGGCTTGTGCAGAAAGTAAGGAGGCATGAGATAGTGGGAAATTTGGCCAGTTGGATAACAAACTGGCTAACCGATAGAAGTCAGAGAGTGGTGGTGGATGGCAAATATTCAGCCTGGAGCCCAGTTACCAGTGGCGTACCGCAGGGATCAGTTCTGGGTCCTCTGCTGTTTGTGATTTTCATTAATGACTTGGATGAGGGAGTTGAAGGGTGGGTCAGTAAAATTGTAGACAATATGAAATTGGTGGAGTTGTGGATAGTGAGGAGGGCTGTTGTCGGCTGCAAAGAGACATAGATAGGATGCAGAGCTGGGCTGAGAAGTGGCAGATGGAGTTTAACCCTGAAAAGTGTGAGGTTGTCCATTTTGGAAGGACAAATATGAATGCGGAATACAGGGTTAACGGTAGAGTTCTTGGCAATGTGGAGGAGCAGAGAGATCTTGGGGTCTACGTTCATACATCTTTGAAAGTTGCCACTCAAGTGGATAGAGCTGTGAAGAAGGCCTATGGTGTGCTAGTGTTCATTAACAGAGGGATTGAATTTAAGAGCCATGAGGTGATGATGCAGCTGTACAAAACTTTGGTAAGGCCACATTTGGAGTACTGTGTACAGTTCTGGTCGCCTCATTTTAGGAAGGATGTGGAAGTTTTGGAAAAGATGCAAAGGAGATTTACTAGGATGTTGCCTGGAATGGAGAGTAGGTCTTACGAGGAAAGGTTGAGGGTGCTAGGCCTTTTCTCATTAGAACGGAGAAGGATGAGGGGCGACTTGATAGAGGTTTGTAAGATGATCAGGGGAATAGATAGAGTAGACAGTCTGAGACTTTTTCCCCTGGTAGAACAAACCATTACAAGGGGACATAAATTTAAGGTGAATGGTGGAAGATATAGGGGCGGATGTCAGAGGTAGGTTCTTTACCCAGAGAGTATTGGGGGCATGGAATGCACTGCCTGTGGAAGTAGTTGAGACGGAAACATTAGGGACCTTCAAGCAGCTATTGGATAGGTACATGGATTACGGTAGAATGATATAGTGTAGATTAAGTTGTTCTTAAGGGCAGCACGGTAGCATTGTGGATAGCACAATTGCTTCACAGCTCCAGGGCCCCAGGTTCGATTCCGGCTTGGGTCACTGTGTGTGCGGAGTCTGCACGTCCTCCCCGTGTGTGCGTGGGTTTCCTCCGGGTGCTCCGGTTTCCTCCCACAGTCCAAAGATGTGCAGGTTAGGTGGATTGGCCGTGATAAATTGCCCTTAGTGTCCAAAATTGCCCTTCGTGTTGGGTGGGGTTGCTGGGTTGTGGGGATAGGGTGGAGGTGTTGACCTTGGGTATGATGCTCTTTCCAAGAGCCGGTGCAGACTCGATGGGCCGGGTGGCCTCCTTCTGCACTGTACATTCTATGATAATCTACGATTAATCTAGGTCAAAGGTTCGGGACAACATCGTGGGCTGAAGGGTCTGTTCTGTGCTGTATTTTTCGATGTTCTATGTTCTAAAACCTTTTTGATTCCTTATAATCATCATATAATGGGATATATGAAAACTAAACAAGATCTTAACATTTTTGAATGTATTTTTCTGGCTAATTTTCAACTTCATAGCTGTGGGTGGGGTGCAGTGAGGGGAGAGATAGAACATAGAACATTACAGCGCAGTACAGGCCCTTCGGCCCTCGATGTTGCACCGACCTGTGAAACCACTCTAAAGCCCATCTAAACTACTCCTTTAATGTTCATATGTCTATCCAATGACCATTTGAATGCCCTTAGTGTTGGCGAGTCCACTACTGTTGCAGGCAGGGCATTCCACGCACTTACTAATCTCTGAGTAAAGAACCTACCTCTGACATCTGTCTTATATCTATCTCCCCTCAATTTAAAGCTATGTCCCCTCGTGCTAGACATCACCATCCGAGGAAAAAGGCTCTCACTGTCCGCCCTATCCAATCCTCTGATCATCTTGTATGCCTCAATTAAGTCACCTCTTAACCTTCTTCTCTCTAATGAAAACAGCCTCAAGTCCCTCAGCCTTTCCTCATAAGATCTTCCCTCCATACCTGGCAACATTCTGGTAAATCTCCTCTGCACCCTTTCCAATGCTTCCACATCCTTCCTATAATGTGGCGACCAGAATTGCACTCAATACTCCAAATGCGGCCGCACCAGAGTTTTGTACAGCTGCAACATGACCTCATGGCTCCGAAACTCAGTCCCTCTACCAATAAAAGCTAACACACCGTACGCCTTCTTAACAACCCTCCAACCTGGGTGGCAACTTTCAGGGATCTATGTACATGGACACTGCGATCTCTCTGCTCATCCACACTGCCAAGAATCTTACCATTAGCCCAGTACTCTGTCTTCCTGTTATTCCTTCCAAAATGAATCACCTCACACTTTTCTGCATGAAACTCCATTTGCCACCTCTCAGCCCAGCGCTGCAGCTTACCTATGTCCCTCTGTAACTTGTAACATCCTTCCGCACTGTATAGTCCAACAGAAGGATTTTCATAGCCATTTGAAGCAAGGAACAAATCCGCAAAGGTGCTTTTAAGGAGACCATCAGTGGCCAGGAGGCTAGTGAATGCAGCATTAGTGTATTGAAAAGTAGATGGAGGAATATTAGGGAATGGAGGTCAGGCAATACAAACAAATAACTGTTCTTTAAAAAAAAAATTTAGAGTACCCAATTCAATTTTCCAATTAAGGGGCAATTTAGCGTGGCTAATCTACCTAGCCTGTACACCTTTGTGTTGTGTGGGCGAAACCCATGCAAACACGGGAGAATGTGCAAACTCCACATGGACCGTGACCCAGAGCCAGGATCAAACCTGGGAGCTTGGTGATATGAGGCAGCAGTGCTAACCACTGCGCCACCATGCAGCCCATAACAACTAACAGTTCTATAGGGCCACTCTCATATAAGGCAGGGGTCAATTGCTGGGCAAAGCAGAAGGGAGAAATAAAAGTGAGGTTTTAGAAAGCAATAATTTTCAGACCCAAAGGAGGTAGAAGGAACAAAATATTGCTGAGGAAGCAGCCTCTCACCTCGGCAAGACAGTAGCTATTCAGTTTCACTGAAAAAGCATTCTTACCCTCTTACTGGGTTGATCATGGTAAGTTCCAAACAGCTCCCAAAACCAGGGCGTCGGTTATTGATGCCAGGGTGCTGGGTTGAATTTTCATTGAATATTTAATGACTTACCCAACAGATCCATTGGGATTCCCTGCTTACTTCTGGAAGTGGGCAGGATCATATTGAGTTCCTGACCTGATGCCACTTTTCAGAGCTTTATACTACCATCCCTGCCCCCGTCACACCTTCCCACATCCAAACCATCCCCACTCCCCTTAAATTAAGATTCTAGCCAATGCTTCAGGAGTGGAAACGCGTTCTCTTGGCAAATAACCAGATTGGGATAGAATTCTCAACTCATGATCAAATAAAGTGCTGAGGTGACCTAGAACTGGATTTAACCTCAGGAGATTATATAATGGGGGCAGGGGTCTTGTAAACGTCAACAGGAGGCCAAAAGCATTCCTTTTGTTTTGACCAGTTGAGCTTCTAAAATGATTCCTTCAAATGAAGATGGAATTTTATATGATTTGGGAGCCTTCCATTCCCGTTTATTTTTTATCTCGAAATCTATGTTATTTTTGAGTAGCCAACTGTGATCATATCGCCGAGGGTTTGAAGGGATAACTGAACCTGTGTGAAGGAAGTGAATCAGCATCAGGGGCTAGCCTATAAAGAATATTCCAGGGGCACATTAAATCAAACAATTCATGCAAATTACAAAACCTTATTTCTCTCCCGACTGTAAAATTTGATTTACGATGTGCCCTGTGCAGAGCTCCTAAACAATTATTACTGTTTAGATCTACTTCACCCAGGTTCAGACTCAAGACGGTAACAATCAGATGATATGTCAGCACAATATGACTGTGTTTTTCACTGACTTTCTCGAACGTTTGTTTTAACAACTCTGGGAGATAAATAAACATTGAGATTAACCAAGTTTTATTTAATTCCAAGTGCAATTGTAGTTTTTTTTTTTAATTTAGAGTACCCAATTCATTTTTCCCAATTAAGGGGTAATTTAGCATGGCCAATCCATACCCTGCTTGTGGTTTGTGGGGGCAAACACGGGGAGAATGTGCAAACCCCACACGGATAGTGACTCAGAGCCGGATCGAACCTGGGACCTCGGCGCCATGAGGCAACACTGCTAACCACTGCGCCACCGAGCTGCCCTAAGTCCCAGGGTTAACCCAAAAAAAATGCAATCAGGGGTATTCCATCAATGGGTGCCACTTAAGGGCTTGTCGCCCTTTACTTGGTGATGCAATGAGGCTGTTGAATCTCGCGAGAGAACTCTCGAGATTCGCGGCACTGGAAATGCCTCGCACGATTTAACCGGACCTTGTGAGACATCGTGATCTGGATTGCTAGGGTGCCAGGGTGGCACTGCCAGGTTGGCAGGGGCATTGACAGATTGCCAGGCTGGCAGTGCCAAGGTGCCCGGGTGCCAGGTTGCCTGTGTCAGGGACCGGGCCCGGGGGTGTCTTGCCGTACGGGGTGGGGTGAGGGGGGACCCGAGGACCCGTAAGAGGTAAGTTGGCTGCAATGGGGGTCCGGTGGCCACAGTGGGGTGGCTGATGGGGGTCGAAAGATCAAGGTGGCATTTTAAAATGGTACCCCGATCCGCAAATACTCTTCCTGCACTGGCGAGTTGAGATAATCAGTGCAGGAAATGAGGTAAGTGTGGCAGGGCGTTCCTCACCAAGGCCCAAAACCCCCCAGCAAAGTCCCATTAAATAGCGGTATTGTTCTCGGCACCGAAACAGCCCCGACAAACGCACCCAAACCGGGACTTGGTTTTTGTCCTGTTAAATCGCGCCCAATGTTTCCACAAATTCATTTCAACAGTGTGCGCTCAATTCCCTCGCACATTGTTGGTCTCCAACTGTCATGAGGTAAATACAGGAGCAGACAGCTACGGTGAAGTATTAACTGTTACTGATTGTGGTATTATCAGGTATTGCAGTACCCGAGAGGCTGAAGACCATTGGTTAAACCTAGGAGTTTACCATTGGCTGTTTGGTATGTAGCTCCGCCCTGACAGGCGGGGTATAAGAACCGGTGCCGTCCCAGCAGCCCTCATTCTGTACCGAAGCTGCTGGGGAACAGCTCTAGTCTATTAAAGCCTTCAGTTATGTTACTACCTCGCCTTTGAATGTAATTGATCGTGCATCACTGATATAATTATGCACGGGCCCTGGCAGGGTTCATGGACGTTGCCTCCAGAAACGCGCAGTCCTATGCGCCCGACCGCGTGGCGGCCCCCTGGGCTGCGTTGAATCCCGGAGCGCCAGCCCCACAGACCTTCCCCGTGTCCCCGCAGGCCTGCGCTGTAAGACGGCCCGCTAACTCCGTCGGGCCCCGCTGTTTCTTCTACGGGCAAGAAAAGCACCCCCGCCAGCGCTGCCCGGCCGGCACCTCCACCTGCAAAGGGTGCGGCAAGGAGGGCCATTTTGTGGGGGTCTGCCAGGCACGAGCAGTGGCCGCGATCTCCAGCGACTCTGGACCGCCTCGGCAACCTTCCCTTCGGGCCCCGGGCAGCCAGCACTCACCGCCACCCCCCTATCCTAAGGCTACGTGCGACCCACGGGCGTGGCCATCTTGCCCCTCGGACACCACGCTGGACTGATTGGCGCTGCCATTTTGTCCCTCCCCGCCACCATTTTGTCCATCCCCGACCACCATGTGCGACCCATGGGAGACGCCATCTTGGATGGGGCCCCAGGCCCCCAGCATGGCCGTCTTCACGCTGCCCGATCAAAACCCGCAACTACTTCATCTGGCCTCGGTGACTCTGGACCAAAATCGACCTCGGACACTCGCAACAGCAACAACGACGGTCTTCATCAACGGCCATGAGACGTCCTGCCTGATCGACCCTGAGAGCACGGAAAGCTTTATACACCCCGACACGATAAGGCGCTGTTCACTTGTTACGCACCCTGAAAACCAAAGAATCTCCCTGGCCTCCGGGTCACACTCGGTGGAGATAAAGGGGTTCTGCCTAGCAAACCTCACGGTCCAAGGCAGGAAATTCAACAAGTTCCGCCTTTATGTCCTGCCGCACCTCTGCGTGGCTACACTCCTGGGATTGGACTTCCAATGTAACTTGTAAAGCCTGACCTTCAAATTCGGCGGTCCTATACCGCCCCTTACTGTCTGCGGCCTCGCGACCCTTAAGGTCGGTCCGCCTTCCCTGTTTGCGAACCTCACCCCGGATTGCAAACCCGTCGCCACCAGGAGCAGACGGTACAGTGCCCAGGACAGGAACTTCATCGGGTCAGAGGTCCAAAGGCTACTGAGGGAAGGGGTCATTGAAGCTAGCAACAGTCCCTGGAGAGCTCAAGTAGTGGTGGTAAAGACCGGGGAGAAACATAGGATGGTCATTGACTACAGTCAGACCATCAACAGGTTTACGCAGCTGGATGCGTACCCTCTCCCCCGCATATCCGACCTGGTGAACAGGTTCACGCAATACAAGGTCTTCTCTATGGTGGATCTCAAGTCCGCCTACCATCAGCTACCCCTCCGTACTAGTGACCGCAAATACACTGCCTTCGAAGCAGATGGGCGGCTCTATCAATTTTTAAGGGTTCCCTTTGGTGTCACTAACGGGGTCTCGGTCTCCCAACGAGAGATGGACCGAATGGTTGACCGGTACGGCTTACGCGCAACGTTCCCGTATCTTGATGTCACCATCTGCGGCCATGACCAGCAGGACCACGACACCAACCTCCGAAAATTTCTCCAGACCGCGTAAATCCTTAATTTAACCTATAATAAGGATAAATGCGTATTTAGCACCGTCTAGCCATCCTCGGCTACGTAGTGCGAAATGGAGTTATAGGCCCCGACCCTGAACGCATGCGCCCCCTGCTGGAGTACCCCTCCCTCACTGCCCCAAGGCCCTGAAGCGCTGCCTCGGGTTTTTCAGTTATTACGCACAGTGGGTCCCTAACTACGCAGACAAAGCCCGACCCCTAATCCAGTCCACAACCTTCCCCCTGTCAACGGAGGCCCGCCAGGCCTTCAGCCGCATCAAAGCAGACATTGCAAAGGCCACGATGCGCGCCATCGATGAGTCCCTCCCCTTCCAGGTCGTGAGCGATGCATCCGATGTAGCTCTGGCCGCCACCCTCAACCAAGCGGGCAGACCCGTGGCCTTCTTCTCCCGTACCCTCCACGCTTCCGAAATTCGCCATTCCTCGGTTGAAAAAGAGGCACAAGCCAGAGTAGAAGCTGTGCGACATTATCTGGCCGGCAGGAGATTCTCTCTCCTCACTGACCAACGGTCGGTGGCGTTCATGTTCGATAATGCACAGCGGGGCAAGATAAAAAACAACAAGATCTTGCGGTGGAGGATAGAACTCTCCACCTACAACTACGAGATCTTGTATCGTCCCGGGAAGCTAAACGAGCCTCCTGATGCCCGGTACCATGGCACATGTGCCACCGCACAAATGGACCGCCTCCGAGCCCTCCACGAGGACCTCTACCACCCGGGGGTCATTCGTTTTTTCCACTTCATTAAAACCCGCAACCTGCCCTACTCCATCGAGGAGGTCAGAACAGCCACTAGGGATTGCCAAATCTGCAAGGAGTGCAAACCGCACTTCTACCGGCCAGAGAGGGCATCCCTTTGAACGCCTCATCATGGACTTCAAAGGCCCCCTCCTCTCCACCGACCGCAACACGTACTTCCTGAACCTGATTGACGAGTACTCCCGGTTCCCATTCGCCATCCCCTGCCCAGACATGACCGCAACCACCGTCACAAGGCCCTCCAGGGTATCTTTATACTGTTCGGCTTCCCCGCGTACATACACAGTGATAGGGGATCCTCCTTTATGAACGAATAACTGCGTCAATTCCTGCTCAACAGGGGCATTGCCTCAAGCAGGACAACCAGTTACAACCCCCGGGGAAATGGGCAGGTAGAGAAGGAGAACGGAACGGTCTGGAAGACCGTTCTACTGGCCCTACAATCCAGGAATCTCCCAGTCTCCCACTAGCAAGAAGTCCTCCCGGAAGCCCTCCACGCCATCCGGTCCCTGCTCTGTACAACTACCAACCGGACACCTCATGAACGTCTCCTTGTCTTCCCCAGGAAGCCCTCCTCCGGGACCTCGTCCCAACCTGGCTAGCAACACCCGGACCCATCTTGCTTCGGAAGCACATGCGGGCGCACAAGTCGGACCCGTTGGTCGAGAGGGTCCACCTGCTGCATGCTAACCCCCAGAATGCCTATGTGGCGTTCCCTGACGGCCGGCAAGATACAGTCTCCCTTCGGGACCTGCCGCCCGCCGGAACCCCACGCGCACCCGAACCATACTGAATGTATATATCTTCCACTCTTGTAAATATTCTCGACAACCCTGTAAGGAGGTATCACGGTACCTCCATATCTGATCATACCACGTTAAAGGCGACTGTTACCACTGGCCACCACCCTCACCGGACTCTTTTTTTAACAGGGGGTGACTGTGGTATTATCAGGTATTGCAGTACCCGAGAGACTGAAGACCAGTGGTTAAACCAGTTATGTTACTACCTCATCTTTGATTGTAATTGATCGTGCACCACTGATATAATTATGGCCTTGGTGTTACAGCTATCCTTATGAAGAAATGTTAATGCTGGCTGCATGTTAAACTCATGTTACTTCTGGTTTACTGATTGCTTCAAAATAGTAAAAATGGACAGATTTTCCTAACATTGGGCAGAATTCAACCAAAACATTTGAGTGTCATTTTGGGCGGGTTTGGCAGGGTGTTTCCCACAGGCTTTTTGGGTGAGATCCACACAGGCATTCCACCACACTTACGGCGTAGTTTACCGGCCAAGTCCTGCAGGAATCGGGATGGGTGGCAGCCAGTGGAGAGAGACCTCTCCTGAGACATCCGACAGTTGCTACATCTCGCAAGATCTAACGCGATCTCATATTCTGGATCCTGCCCACAATGGGCGGGGCCCAGATCGCAGACTTTAACTCTGCCTTCACCAGATTAAACCGGCTCCCGGGATCTACCAGCCTCGCTGAAGAGACCCCAACTGGGTGCCAATTAGAACTAGTATCCACAAACGAGGACCAGATGTACCAGCACTTGGGGGGGGGGGGGTCTCCCAATTGATCGGAGATCCCTGGGTGGTTGGAATCTGGGAAGGGTGGTATCCTGGCACTACTGATGGCACCTTGGCACTCCAGCCTGGTGGTGCCACCTGCGCACTCTGGCAGTGCCACCCTGGTGCCAGTCTGTCAGTGCCAGGGTGCCCAGGGAAACTGCCAGGGTGTCCAGGGAAACTGCCAGGGTGCTAGGCTGGCAGTGCCAAGGTGCCCGGGTGGCATTTTGCCTATGCCAGGGATCAGATCTGGGAGTGCCCTGCCCATGTGAGGTGGAGTGCAGGGGTCTTGAGGACCCCCCAACTGATGAGATGGGCGTTAGGGGGATCTGGGGGCCATGGAAGGTCAAGCTATCGGGACACCATTTTTAATGGCGCCCCAATCTCCTCCTGCATCGAGGAGCTCCACTTGCCGGAGCACTTCATTGCAGGAAATGTCGCTAAGTGCGGCCTCGGCGGGCCGTTCTCTGTCAAGGCCTGAAAAAACTACAACAGTGTCATTAGATTGCAGGCGCTACATGTGCTGGGAATGACTCCTCAAATCCCTCCCAGAATGGACTCTTTCTTTTTGGTTTAGTAATTTCTTTTGGTCTTGGGGAGTTTCTAACTGGTCCAGCCCGCACTTAAAAATGTTTTCAGTAATGAGTGGCTGAACTCGCCGGTGAAACTGGTTTTTCAAAGATCGGGCAGCCATTTTGTCTCTGCCCACCCAGGGATCTCCAATAGCCTGTGAGACAGTTAGATCTTGGACTCATCTAGCACATGCATATGGCTCATTGACACCGATGACACCAAGTCGGGGGTGATGAGGCCGGTAAATTGTGCCTAGTATATCCCGGGAGCACACATTCTTCAGGTGGAAAGGTCCAGAAGGTGCACTTTGGTTATTCCCAGCCTCTGCAGTGTTTGTGACAGCCTAGAATGCCCAGGGCTTCCAGGATAGGGGCATTGACCATACACTGGAGGAAACAATGTTGAACCTGCACCTTAAATATCAAGACACTTTACTTTCATTGCATTGAAACAGGAGGAGGCAATTCAGGCTTCTCACTTCTTTCTTGAATACTCTCACCCAACAGACACATGGATAGCCAAGGTGCTGGCACTGGAAGGTCTGAGGACACTCAGCAGAAAGGTAAAGAAGGTCACAAAAGTAAGCTAGAACATTTAGTTAATTTACGAAGGGAATCATCGGGCCTCAACGCTTGCTGCTTGTGCTGATATACAGCTTTCGGTCTCTCAGTCCTCCAAATGTATCCAACTTTCCTCCTTTATGCCAACACAAAAATTTCAGACTCATCAGCAGAGTAGACCAATATTCCACAAAAGGTAAAACTGTTCTAACTGGAGAATCGGAGAATAATTCAAAACAAAGAAGAAAAAAAAAGCAGAAAAGCAAAATTGCTCCAAATACAAGCACAGAAAAGAGCACTTGATTTATTTGTTTCATTCCAGGTACTCAACATTACACAGCAGGTCTCAGTAAGGTGCAATCCAAGCATCGTTTCTGTGTCCAAGTGGAACACAAATTGATTTACTATTTATTCAACTGACAGCATTGAGCATCAGAAAAAGTCGCAGTTCCCTGTGCCACAGGAGATTGGGTTCCTATATCACTGTCAGCTACATTAACTGACTTCCTGGATTTCAATTCAATTAGAGTAGCATTCTCAAGCATTAATAAATCAATATTGATGCTATTTCGATATATTTTGAAAGTATTTCATTAGATGCTTTAGTTTGAAGATTGATGGTGGATTAGAACTTGACAAGACATGACAGCATCTACTACATAATTTAGTGCTACTCTGATGGCAATAATCTAAGTGTAATTGCATTATACTACACAATATTTTTTTTCAAAAAGACAAGATGGAATGTCAATTCTTTTTGCTGTACTATAACTTTCAACATGCACCAAATTTACTGACACAACCCTTGTGCAATTGAAAGAAATTACCATTTTAACCATATGGCCTCTTTCAGTTCCAGCCAATATCAAAAGATTTAAGGAATTATGCTGACAGGGTGGATGACGGCCAGAATCCTCTTAGAGATTCTCCCCATTTCCAACATCACCGGCTCCTCTGAAAAGGAAGGAATTTTTGGAAACAATGGGCTGGACTCTCCGTAGCCCAACACCAAAATTGTGTTCGGCGATCGGGAGGAGATGGATGTTCGTGCTGAAATCGGGGCTGGCGCTCGTTTGACACAGGCCCGCCATGCTCCTCCCCTTCCAAACTGCCATCATCGTGACGCATGACATGCGACGTTTCAATGGCATTGGCGCGTCACCGGCCGGCCCAACCGCGATGCTCAACCCCCGATGGGCCGAGTTCCCGATGGCGCGTGACACGTGTGGTCTCAGCCATGCGGGAACCTGGCGTGCTGGCTGAGGACGGTGTCCAATGGCGCCACACTCAGTCAGGATCCGTGCTACTGGCCAGGGGGGCTTCTGCTCGGGCTGGTGGGACTGGTGGGGGTGGCCAGAGGGTGGGCTGTGGCGCCGTGGATGGCGGATTGGGTTCGCGCACTGCCGGCGTCATATCGTATGGCGCAACTGCTGTAATATGGTGTGGCTGCTGAGCAGCATATTGCATTATGTGTTCGATTGTGGTCTCATTTATAAGACCTTGAGACTTGTATGTTTAACGATTAATCATTTATTCTTTAGCTTTCACTATTTAGAGATCTCAGACACTGTCATGCATGGTGCTGTCTCCATGCAGGCTGCTTTCAAAGTGCTCTCTCTGAGTCTATTACCATGTGACTCTATGCATCATACATTTGTGGTGGTATTCTCCAGTCCGATATTAAACCTTGATCTGCCAATCACCTTTCCATTACAATGACATGCGGACACATAATACAACAACCCCTTTTTTGTTCTAAAGAAAATTTTCTTCCCTTCCAATGTATTATTACAATACAATATTTACTTGCTATCCTTTATCCCCCACCTCAAGTCTCTGACTTTATAAATTCAGACAGCCTTTGAGGCTTGATAGTTCTTTCACACCTCAAGTCATTCATGTTTGGAGGAATGGTAGTAGTACTCTGTGTTTCTAATACTTGGTCATCTCCATTTGGTTTGCTTTGTGTGCTCCTTCGAGTTGCATTTCTCTTTATTAACCACTTGTCTGCATTTTTCAGACACTGGCTTTGTAAACCCACACCTTCCGAGGGGAATGTGCACTCAATTTGTTCCTAAAGTGGATTCAGGTGTTCTTTTTCTGTAATGTCTGCCATGTTCTTGCTGGACATATACAATTTGAAAATGGAACCTGTTCTATTACCTTGTGTAATATAGTATATTACTCATTGAACCAGCCGAGTTGATGAAATGAACTTCTTGTAAAGATGAACTAATTTATTGAGTAATATAAATAATATTTGTGAGTCCTTTGTACTTAATACTCAACTAGTAAAATAAATAAAATACAATAAAGATAATTAACTATACAATGTAATAATGAAATAACTTATAACTTCTCTCTCTCTAGCTATTCTATGTCTTGTCTGTTCACTCTCCTGAAGCGCACACTCCCAGAAAGAGCGGGAAAATCTTTCTTATACCATCTGAGGGTGAGACATCTAGTGTTGAATTGACTGTACTAGTTTTACATATCTTGATCATGTATATTGATATACAGAGATCACTACAGAACCTTCATTGCCACATGTTTCACAATCTTGGTCAAACATTCATTTGCTGTTTTATTCCCAAATCATTTTACATGTTTATGAATCTTTTCATTTAGCTCAATGGTTTTCAGCATGTCTGAGACATCTGGTGCTTTTTCTTCTTCTAGTTCCTTGTGCTTCAGCATCAGAGATTTACATTTTCTAATCGTATTTCTGTCTTCTCTTTCTCGGTCTGCAGCAGATCTTTGTTGATACCCTTCATTTTGGTTTCAGTGTTGGCCACGTCTACCTCCAAGTCTTAATTAGTTTCAATTCTGTAATTGTGACACTCTTGGCTTCAATACCTGCTAGTTTTAAAAGTTCTACAAGTCTTCCTTCCAATGCTTCCTCATTTTCATTCAACTGCTTCTTCCGCTCTTCAGTCTGTTTCATGAAGCTTTTGGCTTCCTCCTGGAACATTGAACATTTCTGAGTCTTCTCTGACAACTGGGTCTTCAGTTTGTTCAGTAAGATGTTTAATTAATTTTGTTTCTCTTTGTAGTTTTAGTGTGTGAAGTTCACCTGGTTCATCTTGAGCTTACCTGTAATTCAGCAGTCTCCTTCTCCTCTGGTATGCTTTCATTCTGTTGCTTGAAAGACTTCATTTCTTTATGTTGCTGAATGGTTACACATTTGATCTTAAAGGATAATCAATTGTTCTTTCAACTGTTTTTTTTCTTGTTAACCACTTGCCAAATCACTCTGGGCTTGTGTGTGTGGCTCCGTTGCTACTGATAATTCCAAGGCAGTTTTTTCTGAAGTAATATTCAATGTCCTTTTTAGCTTCTCATGTTTTTTCCATGGCTACATATTGGTCCTTCAAGGAGTCTTTTACAGTCGCAAGATCTTTCTGGCAGCTTCTTTGTCTGGCTGTACATCTGGTTGAGTTTTCCCAACTCCCACTTTGATTTGGCAGCTGTGGAACTGAAGGTTGTTATTTCTTCCTGACTTTATCATCTATGAAATTTGGTGGTGCAGATCTCAAACAGCTTGGTTCATTGAAGACAGTTTATTGTGCATTTTCAAATCTTCCAATTCAGCTCTGATATCAATCTGTTTCTATTGAACAGCTTCATTTATTTTTTTTCACATTTTGCTTCTTTTGTGTTACCTCAGATAGCTTTCCTCCATTCACAGCCATCTGCTTACTCTGCACTGCTATCCACTGTTGCAGTTTGGGTACCGTGTTAGCATTTTCAAAACACTCTGGGTGGGATTCGCCGTTGGCCAACGCCAAAATTGTGAAGCGCGATTGGGTGGAGAATCGGTTCCGACGCTGAAATCGCGGCGGGCGCTGATTTGGCGCCAAATCACGGTTCTCCGACGCCTCGACAGCGGGGTCAATGCGTTCTGGAATGCACGTACAGTAAACACCATTTGCACATCATTAGCGGGCTAGACACAGTATTCTCCGGGGCCTTCATGATTCTCCTCTTCTGATGGGCAGAGTCCCCGATGGCGCGGTTCACGTGTGCTGTTAAAAATAGTGAAACCGACGTGGTGGCTGCTGATGCCGAGGGAGAGAGAGGGTACGGAAAGCGTCCAACATCGCCACAGTTTGCTGACAGTTGTGGCCAGGAGGTGGGCTGTGGAGTCGGGGTGGAGGGACACAGAACACCATTGCCGCAGCCGGCAAGGCAGCCATGCAGCTGCACATGCCGCTGACAGCTCACTGTGAACTTAGGGCCGTATGGGTGTCCCCCCAGGCCACCCCAATTGGTGCCCTCTTGTCCCAGCCGACCCATCAGCTGTATGGACGCACTCCAGCACAACCAGTACCAACTTGTAAGCTGAGATGGTGTGTGTGACAATCCCGCACCTCATCATTGGAATCGATTGTGTTCCATGCAGCGCCGGTGCTAGTACCTCAACAGTAATGGAATCGGTCCAGGTGCAGCACCAGTTGTGGTGTCATAAAAGTCCACAAATTCTGTGTTGACGTCAACACTTCGTCTCAGTAACGGAGAATCCCACCGCATGTCTTTAAACCTTTTGGCTGCTTCTCAGCCATATTTTTCTTCGGTACCAACTCTTTTGTTTGTGCGGTTCATTGCACTGACATGATTGGCACCCACCTGGTGATTTGCTGGAATAGTGTCTCCCTCACTCGGTGGCCTTCAGTCTCCCTTGCTCTGGAGTCTTGCAGCTCCAAAGCTCCGTGGTCTTTTGCTGCCCTCCCTCTGGTATCTATAGTTTCCCATGGCATGTTATTGGTGCTGCCCTCTCTCTGGGGTCTCTTATTGGCCTCATCACTTTATTGGGAGTTACTCTCGAACTGGGATCTTTCCTAATTTTCAGTCCATGCCAGTTTTCTTTCCATGTAGCTACAGCTTCAAATGTTGTTGCCACTTTAAGGTTATCTGAGCAGTAACCATTTTTTTTTACTCAGGCTGTCTGCAGCCTTTTGGTTTCTCGGTGTGTACTTTGCATGCTTTTCTGATTTTGGCAGGCCCTCTGACAATCAGCCATTCCGTTATTTGTAGTCTTTTTTTTTTTAAATGTTAAAAACTTTTAAACAGCACCAATTCTTTCTGGAGAATTATTTCTTTTTATGTTCACCTCTGCTTGGATGTGTTTGGAATGTTCCGCGCTTTGAAAGTTTTGGCGGGTGTTGCTTTTAAAAGAAATTATGAGCCATTAACTTGGCCACCCTCTTCTCCTCTGTACTACCTGCTCCCTTTTTTAAAAACTCTGCAGGAACCTTTAAAACTGCTGAACTGGATTCTCTTTCTGGGCACTGCAGGTTTCTCTCTTTACTCTGACAGCCTATTTTTATTTAACTTTTTAACTTCAGTGCAGGATGACCACCACTGCTACCACCTGCTAAGCTTCTAGACCACCACCTATTCTATAATGTAAGTACAACGTTATTGCAATCATTGCTTACTGTCTTGTGAACTGGCCATCTTCTTTGACTCTGTGGCACTCAGGGGTCTTACAATGGATTTCCACTCACTCCAGTGGATTCTTCAACATCTAAGACTGTAACAAAGCTTCTTCAACATTTCTTTATTTTTTTCTTCTCAGATGTATAGCTCTCTGATCTGGCTTCAGCTGCTATTAGTCTTTCACATTGTAGGATTCTGCTCAAAGTCCATCATTTAAACTCCCACCTTTCATTTCGCAACTACTGTGATATCATTTAGAAGCAACCACCACTGTCAACAATGTTATAATATGGTGTCTATGGATCCTCCGTTATGAGCAGCTTGAGACTTGTATGCTTAAACATGAACCATTTACTGTTAATCTTCAACTATTTATGGATTCCAAATATTGTTATGTATGGTGTCTGTTGTCTCCAAGCAGGCTGCTTCTAGAGAGCTCTCTATGATTCTGTTACCATGTGACTATATACATCGTACCATGGGTGCTGCTATTCTCCATGTTAACCCTTCCTCTGCCAAATATCTATTCATTACAATGACATGTAAGCATATAATGAGAGTTCAAAAGCGCTGTAGGGGAATTCTTCACTATTTGTCATGTAGATTTAGTTCCTTAATGAACGACTTTAGAAACTCTGATTAGGAGCTAGTATAATGAAATGTGGAGACATGCACATCATCAGAAAGAATATCTGCTATGAACAGCACAAACTTTTATGTAGCTTTTGGTGCTGAGAGATTTCAGGGATTCCTGGGTACAATCTTAAACACATATCTCTACCTGGTAAAATTTTATAACTAGCACTTGGGCAATGGCATACAAATTCTACCCAGGTGCTCCCAGCACATACTGATTATTCTGGTGAGGAGCAGGTTAGATACAGATGCAGCCTTCAACTGGTTTTAACTTATTTTCCCTTCTGGGTTTTCAAAACATAAACCTGATATGGGATGACAATAGACCGCACATATAAGGATCACTGTGAATGTGCCCAGCAAGTTGCGTTTTCAGCATTGCTGTTTCAAGTCACTTAATTGATATTTCCACTGAAGGCTCATTGGTACATATGGAATGAATAAACTGTATAGATTATATGTGTGGTCTAAACACCAAAGTGACACCCAGTGAATATTATATCACTCACAATAGTTTTAATCCTGTTGGAACAAGCTCCCAAGAGGTATGTACCATGGATTATGGTCCCCGAATGTTCAAGAACAGTACAGCTGAGATGCCAATGTGCAATAAACACCAAAGTGGATGAAGTGTCAACTGAAAGATAATAACATGAACTATGAATTAAGAAGTGATTTGATCACACTTTTTAAAAAATCAGCATGAGGAAAAATAATATGGCGGATAGAGAGAAACTATTTCAGCTGGTTGGGGAATCTAGGACTGGGGAACATTACTTAAAACTGAGAGGCACATCACACAGGGTGAAGTCAGGTTGCACCTCTGCACACAAATATGGTCAAAGACTGGAACTCTTCCACAATTGCCAGTTAATTCTGGATCAATTATTAATTTTAAATCTGAGATTATTTGATTTTGGTTAACAGGGGTATTATAGGAAATGGGTAAAGGCCCTAATGGAATTTGGCCCTAGATCAGCGATGATCTTGTTGATTTCGGCATGGGTTCAATCATAATACATTTACAAATTATTGGTGTTTTATTGACAGATTTGTAAGAGCAGTAATGTCAGAATTATAGCATCATATCTTTTTATAGGGCCCAATGTTTAGAACAGTAGTATTATTACCTTCATTGGTATTATTACCTTCATTCAATTGCACCTTGTTCTTGTGTACCTTAATCACAATACAATCTATTAATCATATAATCAGAACCTTACAGCACAGAACGAGGGCATTCAGTCCATTGTCTCTGTGACTGCTCTTCAAAAGACCTGTCCAGTTGTCCTGATAATAAAGGAAAAACACCAAATTACATCCGGAAATGAAATGAAATGAAATGAAAATCGCTTGTCACAAGTAGGCTTCAAATGAAGTTACTGTGAAAAGCCCCTAGTCGCCACATTCCAGCGCCTGTTCGGGGAGGCTGGTACGGGAATTGAACCCGCGCTGCTGGCCTTGGTCTGCTTCACAAGCCAGCTATTTAGCCCACTGTGCTAAACCAGCTGTGTGTGTTTAGCCCTGTAAGACCTGTATGTTTTTTAAAAATGGATACACAAGCTAATGATGGCGGAGGATGTAAAGTCAGTCATTGGCTGAATTTCAGGTGAATGATACTCGAGAGACAATGGAACAATGTCCTGGGCGCAATTCTCCCATCGGGAGTCTAAGTGCTGACGCCGGAGTGAAAACCGGAGTGTTTCACCCCGGCGTCGGAGCCCGCTCCCAGCACCCTGTTCTCCCGCCCCCGAAGGGCTAGGAGCGATGTTGCGTCATTTACGCGCGCCAGGCCTTGGCGCCGCATAAAAGCGGCGCCGCGTAAATGACACGGCCAGCGCCACGTAAATGACATCACCCGCGCATGCGTGGTTGCCGTATTCCCCAAGGCTGCCCCGCAAGAAGATGTCAGATGGATCTTGCAGCGGAGGAAAGGAGGTCCTCCTTCAGAGTGGCCGGCCCGCCGATCGGTGGGCACCAATCGCGGGCAAGACCCCATTTGAGGGCCCACCCCGGTGCAGGAACTACCCTACCCCCCCCCCACAAGCCCCCCCCCCCCAGCATTCCCATGCTATTCCCACCGGCAGCGACCAGGTGTGGACGGCGCCGGTGGGAATCCGTCGTATTGGGCAGGCCGATCCGGGCTGAAGAATCGCCGCTCGCCCGTTGCAAACGGCGAGCGGCGATTCTCCCAGCGGCCAGCCGTGATTATCGCCGCGCCGGTTTGGGGGGGTGAATCGCGTGCGGGCGTCAGGGCGGCGTGGCAGGACTCACACGGTGCCCCGGCGATTCTCCCACCCGGCGTGGGGGTGGGGGGGGGAGAATTCCGCCCCCTGTTCCCAGGCAAAGATACTTCTAAGGCATACAGAAATGAATTGCCATCTCTGGTGGAAACAATGGGAGACGAGTTCAGTGCATAATGTCCAGACAGATTTGTAGATTTTGCCTTCCAGGAAACAAGAAAGATGGGGATGAAATTCAGCTGATAGGTTGTCCCAAGTGTGTGCGTGAACCAGTGCTGGGGTCTCAGAACGTGTGTGACATCAAAGAAGAAGTTAGACAGCAGCAGCAAGCCTGCAAAAGCTTTTTGCAGGTATAACTCGATCTCTCTCTCCATTGATTGAAATAAGCCAAGTCAACAAAGCAGACAGGGCAGCCTGGCTGTCAAATTTCAGAATATCGGGATCTCGAAACCGACTATTTGCCTGCTGAAGTCAGCGCTACTGAGATCTTGAATCAGAATGGCTGCAATGCTCAATTATCTATTCCTCATGAGTTAAGGACTTTTTTAAAAAATTATTTCTGACTCAATTCTCAAGTCTAATATGTATGAATGTATATGTTTTGTTTTATAATTTTCTTAGTAGTTGATAAACTCACTGTATCTTTAACTCAAGAAAGTCTGATTAAATTGGCTCCTTTTGAAACATAAATATTGGGACTGGTAAAGGGATCTCTGAAGGGAAGGATTCTTTACAGATTAATCTTGTTGCGACCAGTAGAGTGGGTTGAATAAAGAAAGGGAGCCAATTCTTCCCTCCTCACCCGGGGCATAACAATTTTAGGGTAACCCGGACAGACAGTAAAGAAAATCGAGGGATCCCGCCCAAGTTAACAAATTTGGGGAACCTCGCCTGAGGTACAGTCGTAACAAAGTTTTGCCACACACAATAGATTTTTCACCATAATCCTGCAAATTAATCTGAAAATTAAGTGAAGTAGCAAATATATTAAGGCAACGACAAAAGAACATAAATAACATGAATAAGAAAATCTCTTTCAGCAAATTGCAGCACGGTAGCACAAGTGGATAGCACTGTGGCTTCACAGCGCCAGGGTCCCAGGTTCGATTCCCCGCTGGGTCACTGTCTGTGTGGAGTCTGCACGTTCTCCCCGTGTCTGCGTGGGTTTCCTCCGGGTGCTCCGGTTTCCTCCCACAGTCCAAAGACGTGCAGGTTAGGTGGATTGGCCATGCTAAAAATTGCCCGTAGTGTCCATAAGGGTTGGGAGGGGTTATTGGGTTGCGGGGATAGGGTGGAAGTGAGGGATTAATGTGGGTCGGTGCAGACTCGATGGGCCGAATGGCCTCCTTCTGCACTGTATGTTCTATGTAATCTAAATTAAACTTATTCCCAACACAGTTTATGGGCTGAATCTTAACTCCCAAAAACAAGCAAGTTGGGGTGACATCAGAGATTAAAATATCTGGAACAGTAACTCAACCTGTCAACTTTCAGGTTTAGTGGAGTCAGGTGACCAACCAGTTTGTGGGAAGTGGTTATTTAAATATTATATTGAGGCTGCATACCTTCATTTTAACAGTCGTCTACTTCAAACCATAGGCAGTCAAATTCCATGGCCTCCGGAAACTCAGTAGTTAAGCAAAGGCAAGAAGGGATGAATCCGCAAGCATGGCTTGTGAGCCTGGAGGAACAGGAATGCTTCAACGACCTCCAGGTCCAACAAGTTATTCAGTAAATACCCTCCCTCCCACTCTTCCCTGCACTTGGTTTTCTTCCTTCGACCACCATAGGCCCATTCTCCTGCAATTAGGAGCTACCCGGAGACCACCATGGGACCCTCCTCTGTGATCTGGACTCCTTGATCCACCCCAGCTTGGTGCATGGTAGCCCCTTTCCCTGCCCTGCCCCAATATTTCTCTCCCCCAATATACTTATCTACCTCATAGACTTAGGCTCTGTGAAGCAGGTTTCCTCCTTAAGGCTCGACAATCAGGCTGTTTTGGGGGTGGGAACCCCCATTGGAAGGAATTACAAGCCCACTGTTCTGAGTTTCTCAACCACACAGCAACCCCCCCCCCTCCTTTCTCAACCACACAGCAACCCCCCCCCCCTCCCCCTCCTCCGCTTCAGGCTAAAATCCAGGCCTCCATGTTAGTTTAGCTCACTGACAGTATTTTAATTGCTGCCAACGCCAACATAATGGGTTTAAAAACACACTTTCTATGAACACAGAGTAAAACGTGTGCAGCATTAATTTCATCTTTTGCAGAACAGTGGATCAAATATATCTAACAGAAGCTTATTTTTGCAACTGCCTTTATGTTTAATAATCTCTCATCGATAAACATGGATTTGTTTCTGCTGGAGCTTAGACCCAAGACTTGAAGCCAAACCTGATATCCACTACTGAATGGAATCATTTCATTCAATGGTCAAGCCAGGATAAGTTACCATCATGGCATTAATTACTGAATAATGCCACACTGTGGGCTGGTAAAGCCTGCAAATAAACAGTGCTAGAAACAGATACCGTTGGCAACACCAGCTATTATGGAGAACAAATGACAAGCTCAAAAACTGATATTCAACCTGTATCTAATTGTGCACATCTTGAACACGGTTAATCTTTTCAGGAGATCCGGCAGTTGAAACATGAACAATTGCAACGTCTACTTCCTATGCATGGCCTTTATACTCCAAAGCCCATCTGATTAATTCAAGATCCTCTAGGTTTGCTAATGGTTGCTCTCATATGTACACAAGATATGATCTGTAATAAAGACAAGGAAGAATCAGAACAAAAATAGAGATATCTCCATAAGCAGAACTTGCAGCAACAAGTCATCAGCTGGGATGTAATAGCTGAATTTAAAAGGAACAGAGAAGTATGGTGCGTTTTTTTTTAAAACAAGAAAAATCTCACCAATCAACACGAGCAGACAGCAGTAACTCTGGCCTGGAGGTGAAGAGATTTTGACTAGATATTTTAATTGTCGCCTTTTAAATAATTTATCTTCTTTACACATGTACATTTCTACAGGTGGTTAACTACATGCATCTGCTTGACTGAATAGCATTACCACTGTTAATCTTTCAGTGGAAACACTTAACATACACCAGTGATATTTACCATTAGCAACTATTAATAGGGACTGTTAGAATAGAAAAAGCCAAAACTGTAAATAACACATTTATAAAAATAACCAATACCATGGAGTGATTTCAAGGCCGTAATTCAACAATTGCTAGAAGATTCTTTAAATGTCACTCTATGTTTCATGATGTCAACCAAGCCACTCATTAAATTGCAACTGTTTAATCTCTCCCAGGTTCCCATTGCTATCTGTATTACCAATCTTTGGACTTTTCCTGGTGAGGGGATGAATTTGTAGATGATTGCAAATTTCAAAACTATTCCAGGCTTTTTCAAAAGCTACAGACGCGTGCATATTTTATAGAGAGACAGCAGACACTCGAGTCTTTTTGACTTTCTAAATGGGCATTTTATTCAGCAGCTCAATGGTAATACCTTCCTCTGATTAAGTAAACCTATCTCTACATCATCCACCCATTAATTGATCTATACAAAATTGGCAAGTATTCCCTTAATCGATTTTAATCTATTTAAACATCACCATTGTTTCAGATGAAGAAATCTTACATTTAACCATTAGATAACCACATTCCACCCACTACTTTTAAAATTCAAAGAACACAAATGAGCTTTATTCACATTTCACTTACTACCTTTATGAAATGTGAAGTTTTGTTGCTTTAAAGTCCATTGTGTCAGCGTCAGTGTTCAACAGCATTACAAAGTCCATTCAGAGGCTATATGGTATATTTCTCTTTGAAACCATCCAGTGCCATCGTAATTATTATAATGGTCACGCTGACTTCATGGTATCATCACCATAGTTCTACAGAAGCTTAAAGGAATAGTTACAGCTAGCAACTGAATATGCTGGTATTATAGATAATGAGCGGTGTGTGCCTTCCTGATCACTTTCTCTCTGTGGCCAGGAACATCATTGCTGATTTCTCATCTCATCTCATGTCATGTCGACCACTGATGTCTATAAATGATTGCTTTCAGCTCAGGAATTAGTGGTTTGGGGAACATTTGGTTCAAACCCACCACTACACACTTCAGTTAATACCACTTACAGCAACACATTTTTATCTTAAATACCATGATCTGATTGGCACTTAGTGATGACACCTTCTCATTGGACTGCTTCCCAATTGCAACTTGTTGTTTACAGACAAGAGACTATCCAATAAGATTGCCTTAGTTGTAAATTACTTCTGTCAATCACTTCATGTGCTCCATATTTAAGTAGCCAAATTTATTGTTAACCAAATTATTTATATGGAAGGAGCCTTAAAAAATATTCAAAGCTTGAATGTCGAATCAAGGCGAAAGTTGTTCCATTATTTTCTTTAGTTATGTGCATTTTCTACAGTTCTACAGAGAATTTCTTTAAATTATTTTACTTTAAATAAATTCCCCCAAAATATAAATTCCCATTTCGACTATTCGTATTAACATATCAACTCAAGACTCTTTTAATAGCTGCAAAATCCAAGTAGCTGAAAATGCTGGGACTATATAGCCAGACTTTAAGTTCAGCAATTCACCAAACGAGTCCCTTGGGTTGATTGACATATTTTAAAATAATTATTTCTAAGTTTTTCTATTCTCATTATTAACTGTAATCCTTATTAGGTTTGTTGCCATGTCAAAGCTATCTTTCTTGCTTAACTTGCCACCCATGGTTCTACGCTTGTCATTCTTTGACCAGTATCTGAGCTCTACTGACTTCAGTACCTTGTGTGGGACTGGGGACAGAATTTTCCTCTCCGGGACTAAGTCTTGTGGCAGGGGCAGGAATGGGGAGTCTTTCCTGCCAAAGTGGCTGTTGGGAATTTACATCAAATTGCATGGTACTGTCTCATTAATTATGCAGTTGGGGGGGTTTCCCAACATATCGCACGGCACGGTGGACTGGATGGAATTCTCCCTCACGGCATATTCGGGCATCGTATTTAAAAGACTCCCGGAGAGCAAATTACACAAGGTTGAGGGAGGAGATGGCCCGAAGAGGACAGGGAGCTCTGGCACCCAAATTCAGCAATGCCTCCCTACAATTTCTGCTCGTGAAGTGAAGGCCAGGAGGGACACCTTCTATCCACAGGAAGGGAGGAGGAAGCCAAGCAGGGGGACAAACTGTTGTAACCTACACAAGTCCCACGGGACTGGGCCAATTAGGTTCCCCGGAGTCTCATGGAGCTCCCTCATCAACGAGAGAGCAAACCGGAATACAAAAACCTGGTTCGAGAGTGGGCTGGGCACGGGTAGTCCCTTCTACACTGACACCAGTGCATATGGTGTCTTTGGTCTTCTGTGAATAAATTCTTTACGTTTCCTGTGTGGCCACTTCTGTGAACTCAACACTAGCGACGAAGATTAGGCAGCACCATTTTTACTGTACCCAGCTCCCTCTCCAAAGGCCTCTGGAAGTCGTTGCATCTGCCATAGCGATGCCACATTTTGGAAAGATGGAAGCATTTGAGGCAGGTGTTGAAGATTGGTCACAGATGGCGGATGTGTTTATTTTTGGCCAACACCATTATCGGAGATGAATGCCAGACCGTAATTCCCTTGGCAGCTTGTGGAAAGTTCACATTTAGTGTGATAAGGAACTTAACATACTCCACCTCCCCGAGCTGAAAGTCGTTCGCGGACCTGATAGCACTTGTAGCAGATCACTTCAACCCCAAACCATCGGTCATCGTCCAATGCTACAGTTTTAATACAGCCGAACAGAGCCCTGGGGAGTCCATAATGGAATTATTGGCACACCTCAGGAAACGTGCGTAACTCTGTGAATATGGTGCTGCCTGCTCCGAAATGATGTGAGACAGGTTGGTCTGCGGTGTCCGTAATGCAGCTACCCAGTGGAAGTTGCTCACTGAGCCTCAGCTGAACCTCAAGAGGGCCATGGAAATTTCCCTGTCGCGGGAAAGCGCAGACCACGGTGTACAAGAATCGCAGGGGATGGAAATCATTAGTTTAGGCTGTGCACCTCCCTGGATCGCAGCACCCCCTCGACCAGGTAACCCCAGTTCTCCGCCCTGGGTGGCTGCCTGCTGGGGGTTGGGCCGATGGCCTTGGACCTCAGCGCCTGGGCGGGACCCCTCCTACAATATGGACGAGGAAGACCCCGGGCATTGCAGAACCTGTGTGGTCGCAGGGAGCAGTGTTCCTGGGATGGTGCATCCACCCCTCACCCCGCTAAGCCTAGCTGCTTGGCCCAGTCCTGCACCTTTTTCGTGGAAGAGCCTACAGATGACTGTCTACAGTTGAACTGTGTTTCTGCACCCAAAGTGGCCCCCATTAAGCTCACGGTTTGAGTCAGTGGTCACCCATTACTAATGGAGTTGGACACAGGGGCTGCCATCTAGGTTGCCAGTAGGCACACTTTTGAGAAACTCCGTGCAGCTTCTGTCATTGCGGGACACCAAGACTCGGCCGGCCACGTACAGCGAAGAGCCACTGGCCACAGGTGAGACAATAGCCCCAATGGTATTTGGGCAACAGTCCGCTTGCCCACCCTGGATGTGGTGAAGGGTGGCGGCCCCAGTTTGCTCGACCTCGACTGGCTGCAATGCCTCCGCATTGATGTGCAGCAGGTTTTCCGCATGGGCTCGGGTGGCCTCAAAGTGGTATTAGCAAAGTACCCCAAAGTTTTCAAGGCATAGCTGGGGATGATCCGTGGGGACACGGCGTAGATCCATGTGGACCCTGGAGCAGAACAGTGATATTTTCATACTTGCCCAGTTTCTCATGCACTACTAACTAAGGTAGAAGCAGAGCTCGGCCATCAAATGCTTGGGGATCATCCGACCGGTGAAGTTTGTGAATTGGGCAGCACTGGTCGACCCCATAACGGAAACCTGATGGCACTGACCGCCTCTGCAATGACTATAAATTGACAGTGATTAGGGCCTCCAAGCTGGAACGGTACCCAATGCTGTAGATCGAGGGCCTGTACGCCAAATTGGCCAGGGGTCACTCGTTTACTAAGCTCGACATGAGCCACGTGTAACTCCAGCTGATATTGGACCCAGACTCTCGTAAATACGTAATGATGAACACGTATTGGGGGCTGTATGTATAGACCAGATTGCCTTTCGGCTGTGTGTATACACCAGATTGCCTTTCGGCTGTGTGTATTCACCAGATTGCCTTTCGGCTGTGTGTATTCACCAGATTGCCTTTCGGCTGTGTACACACCAGATTGCCTTTCGGCTGTGTATATACACCAGATTGCCTTTCGGCTGTGTGTATTCACCAGATTGCCTTTCGGCTGTGTGTATTCACCAGATTGCCTTTCGGCTGTGTGTATTCACCAGATTGCCTTTCGGCTGTGTGTATACACCAGATTGCCTTTTGGCTGTGTGTATACACCAGATTGCCTTTCGGCTGTGTGTATACACCAGATTGCCTTTTGGCTGTGTGTATACACCAGATTGCCTTTCGGCTGTGTGTGTACACCAGATTGCCTTTCGGCTGTGTGTATTCACCAGATTGCCTTTCGGCTGTGTGTATACACCAGATTGCCTTTCGGCTGTGTGTATTCACCAGATTGCCTTTCGGCTGTGTGTATACACCAGATTGCCTTTCGGCTGTGTGTATACACCAGATTGCCTTTTGGCTGTGTGTATACACCAGATTGCCTTTCGGCTGTGTGTATTCACCAGATTGCCTTTCGGCTGTGTGTATACACCAGATTGCCTTTCGGCTGTGTGTATACACCAGATTGCCTTTCGGCTGTGTGTATTCACCAGATTGCCTTTCGGCTGTGTGTATTCACCAGATTGCCTTTCGGCTGTGTGTATTCACCAGATTGCCTTTCAGCTGTGTGTATTCACCAGATTGCCTTTCGGCTGTGTGTATACACCAGATTGCCTTTCGGCTGTGTGTATTCACCAGATTGCCTTTCGGCTGTGTGTATACACCAGATTGCCTTTTGGCTGTGTGTATTCACCAGATTGCCTTTCGGCTGTGGGTATTCACCAGATTGCCTTTCGGCTGTGTGTATTCACCAGATTGCCTTTCGGCTGTGTGTATACACCAGATTGCCTTTCGGCTGTGGGTATTCACCAGATTGCCTTTCGGTGTGTTGTCGGCCTGCGCCATTTTCCAGCGCCTGATGGAGAATATTTTGCTGGGTCTACCATGTATCGCGGTTTACCTGGACGATGTGTTGGTCAAGGGAACGTCTGAACAAAACCTCCTGACTAACCTAGACGAGGTGCTCTGTCGCTTCGGAGAGTTCGGCATTCACCTCCGTAAAGAGAAATGCATTTTTCATGCCCGCAAGGTGACCTATTTGAACTACCACGTGTCATGATATTCAAACACACACATCATGATAGACACACCAACAGACAAATCAGAACACACACCACCACAACCAATCACAGAAAGATATAAAAGCACAAACACGACACCTGGTGGTCAGTATTAGCTGGAGAGGAGGACCAGGACAGAGCTGCTACACGAAACACTCAGGGAGACAGCACGTGCAGAGTATCCAGAACGAACTGTATATAAGAGTTAAAATAAAATAGAGTTGTACCCCATACAACTGTGTTGGCTCATCTGTGCACCAGAGCACCCAACACCACATGGTACAGGAGTGGATCGATACCTGCCGGCATACCTCAGTGTACAGGGACAACCAGCAGTGCCCAGGCAAAATGATAGAGCTCCCGGTTCCGCAGCCGCTCCAGTGCTACGGCGATCTCCGCGAAAACTGGCGGCGATTCCGGCAAGTGTTCGAATTGTTCCTGGTGGCAGCTGAACTCCAAGACCTGGATGATAGCGAAAAAATTGAATTTCTCCTCACCATCGCCGGTGCAAGGGCAAGAGAAATATTCACAAGGTTCAGGTTCTTCAGGAGGGAGCAAAGGTACGATTACCAGGCAGTCCTGGACAAATTCTCCAAGTACTGTGAAGAAAACGCAATCCAATCGGCAAGTAAAGGTAAGAAAAGCGGCAGTACTCACCTCGTGGCCGGGATCCCGGAGCCCGAATTCCCAGAGGCCGAAATCCCGGGCCTGAGAGAGGGCTGGGTCGAGGTCGGTGGCCATCTTGCTAAAGGTATCACGCTAGCACAGTTGCGCGAGCAGTGCGCAGAACCGGAAGTTTCGTTTGCGCATGCGCGAGATGCTGCGCATGCGCAGTCAAGAAAACGGCCATCGGTAAAGGAACAGCGATCTGAGCATGCGCAGTCGCTTCCTACGTGCTACATACCGAGCGTCAGGATGTCAGAGGCCCCAGACTGCACCAATTTAAAGGGGAAACGTCCCAAATCCAATTTAAAAGGGAAAGGTCCCAAATCAAAAAAACAAAAATCTGTTAAAGCTGTAAAACAACCTTCCCTCACCTGGAATGACAGCACATTGCCGCAAATTGACCCAGGAGATGAATTTGACCTCCGAAGAACCCTCCGACAAGCAGTTACCTACGCACAAGCCGATGATTCCGACCTCGAATACTTCGATGACGATCTTTACAGTGTTTCCGGACCTCACGAGCCCAATGATAGCTCCGTGGTCCTATACGACTATGACTCGGACGAACCTTTCGTGTTGCACATTGGCGGCCCCCACATTGAATCCGACGCAGATGCGGATTCATTTTTCGGTTTGAGGATCTTCAATCCAGCAGATATGACGTCCCAAATTATCAGTACCGGATGATGCTGCAGCCTGACATTAACAGACAGGGAGCGGTGCAAGCACACGGAGAGCGCCCTGCTGCCACACAGAGCGTGGTCCACGTCCCGCTCAACGTTCCCGACTCTATGAAAGAAGACATGCAAGACTCCAGAGCGCAGTCCTCGCATGAACCAGAAGTGACTCCAGTGTCACAAGCCTCCACAGCAAGCTCGTGGACAGACTCCACAATTGCAGAAACGCAAGACTCCAGAGCGCAGTCCTTGCACGAACAAGAAGTGACTCCAGTGTCACAAGCCTCCACAGAGAGCTCGTGGACAGCCTCCACGATAGAAGCAATGCAAGACTCCAGAGCGCAGTCCTTGCATGAACAAGAAGTGACTCCAGAGTCACAAGCCTCCACAGGGAGCTCGTGGACAGCCTCCACGATAGAAGCAATGCAAGACTCCAGAGCGCAGTCCTTGCACGAACAAGAAGTGACTCCAGTGTCACAAGCCTCCACAGAGAGCTCGTGGACAGCCTCCACGATAGAAGCAACGCAAGACTCCAATGTGCGGTCCTTGCAGGAACAAGACCATGAGGGTCTAGCAACCTCTCCTGACCAACCAGCGGCAGACGATGCAAGTCTGCCATGCTCACGTGAACAGCAAGAAGGCTATAACAGCCTACCATGCTCCACTACACAGCAGCATGACCATGACGGTCTCTCATGCTACAATGAAGGGCACAGCGCTGAAGACTGTTCAAGCCCAACTGAAGACAAGCCAAAGGAATCGCCTCTTCCAAGCCCGAAGAAAAAAGGTTTATGCGCTGACCTTCAGGATCATTATAGCCGAACAGAGATTAATAATGCTGCACGGTCACAGAAGGATGCTGAGGATTTGCTAAAGAAATTAATTGAATGTTTAACTTGCAAGGAGCAGACTGAGAATTGCCAGTGTTTTAGTACGGATCGAAAAAATGGACAAGACATTGATCCTCAGGTAATGGAAATAACACAACCTGAATCATATCTACAGCAGGGACAAATGTCTCCCTTCAACACAACGCCGCAAAGTCCCAACTTCGGAGACCAGCAGTTAGTCAGTAATGACTCTTCAAACCTTGAGGGGAACATTAATTGCATTGAACCTATGCACACTCCACTGATAAATGAGCAGAACATTGGAGCAAGAATCCTGAGGACACCGACATCGAGTAGCCAGAGAACGAATTTAAAACCCGCAGCAGTTTCAAGTGAACCAAGTGTGCTTTCCACTAATGGTGAAGATGCAGATAAGGTCGACCCGATTATCCATTGTACCACACTAACCCCAGTGATTAAGCAGTTATGTATGGGGAGTATAATGTGGGCAATTGAGAACAGTAAAAGAGAGACTGTGACCATGCCAGTCCCAGCAAAATCAGACCCAGAGACCATGAAGGCATGTACATTAGACAAAGATACATATGAGGTACCTGAGAAGAAAAGTGAAACGGAATGTTCTTTGGAAAATAGTACAATGTCGATAGAAACATTGGATCCTATATTCGAGACCATACATATGGGAGAATTTGGGGGTAATAAACAAGGTTCTGCAATGTCTGGGGGAAGATTTAAAATTCCAAAGAAGAAAAGCCCAAATGAAGGACAACGGCAAGACAATGACAGTCCACCGACATGGTGTGCACCACCAGATGAAAACTCTGACAATTTACCCAACCCTAGTGAACAGCAAGCTGCTAATGAGGATCTATCCATGGGATGTGAGACGAGTGACGACAGCATCCCACTTCCCATGCAAAAGGTGCAAGGTTCAGACCTCGCCTAGTGCGTACCGAGGCACTCAACGATCACGGTGGGACCACTGATGACTGCGGTGGCGGCGCACTGCTTCCGCCCTCGATGGCTCGAGCCTCTCCACTGGTTGGTGCATTCCTGCATGTTCCGACTCCAGAAGTGCAGCTTCAGGGAATCTCGGCTGCCTCCAGTGAACCTGTTGGGACTCCGGACGGGGAGCTTCGATGGAAAGCAGACCGGACTCCAGATGGGGAGCAGCCAAGCGCCGACTCTGATTCGCGCACGCCAGACCTTGCTCCGGACGGGCGGTGTCGCGGCCTCGGTGATGGCACGCTCAGGGTGACGGCGGATGCCACGGCGACAGGGAATGGATCGCGTGGCAGTCCCACTGGGTCGGCAGTGGCGACCAGCACCGGCGGTCCAAGACGGACACACCAATTCGCGCCATCGCCAGACGTTGATGCGAGCAACAATTCTCTCTCCAAGGCGACATGCTTCGAAATTTCTCTGCGGAGTCGCCCTTCCGGCACAGCAGGTGGCCGGAACCAGCGTGCACGGTCTCGGCCAACTTCCACATCTGGCACAGTCATCGCCTTGCATGATATTAGTGATGGTGCTACTTCGATGGCAACGACCCATCGGCTACAAGATGCCGTCCACCACAAACATAAAAAGAAAAAAGACTCCACCTTGTTCCTGGCATGCAGGGCGGATGGATTGGTGCGTAGGCGCAATCAGCGAGCTTTGCGCCGCCTTCCACGCTCGCAACTGAACCGTACGCACACGCCGGATCCTCCACTGGTTCCCAAGGATGACTTCGTGGAGATGCCACGGATCATGCCCCTTCCATCGCCACCAGAACCAAACCACAGCCAAGGCAACACTAACAAAGATGTTGAATGTTATATTTGCACGAATGAAAAACCAAGCACTGCACGAAGTACAACAAATGGAAAAGTAGAGACTTCGGCAACAGCATCACCTCCAACAGTCCAAGGTGAACCAGTGTGAACCCAAATCTCCACAGCTGAACCGGCTTGAGGACCAGCCTATTCTTGAGGCGGTCACCCATTAGACTGGACTTATAACGCTGTTCATACGTTCAAAAAGTCAAACACTTCTGTATTATAACCTGTTGTTGTTTATCGTTCCAGATATCGTCTGACCGGACCACTGTTCAAGTTGTTTTTTTTCTCGCATTCATGTTTTGTTATGGTACAACCTTGTTAGTGTGACGCACCCGACATCGCCCCATGTAAATAGTTACGTCATATACACACGCTGTACACAACACACGCATACACTCTTAGATGCACTCACGACACGATTATATTTATAACCACGTAGGCACATATCTTTGTAAAAAGGGGGGATGTCATGATATTCAAACACACACATCATGATAGACACACCAACAGACAAATCAGAACACACACCACCACAACCAATCACAGAAAGATATAAAAGCACAAACACGACACCTGGTGGTCAGTATTAGCTGGAGATGAGGACCAGGACAGAGCTGCTACACGAAACACTCAGGAAGACAGTACCTGCAGAGTATCCAGAACGAACTGTATTATAAGAGTTAAAATAAAATAGAGTTGTACCACATACAACTGTGTTGGCTCATCTGTGCACCAGAGCACCCAACACCACACCACGTGGACCAGGAGGGCCTCCATCCGGTTGGAGACAAAGTGCGGGCCATCCGACAGGCCCTCTTGCCGGGAAGAGAACGGAACTCCATTCATTCCTGGGGCTCGTCCATTACAATAGAAAATTCATCCCGGGCCTTGCTACTATGTTGGCCTCCCTGCACAGTCTCCTCAAAAAGAACCAGCTAAGGGCATGGAGAGAAACACAGAGGCAGCATTCGCTGAGGTGAAAAGGCAGCTCACTTCTTCTCAGCTGCTGATTCACTTCAACCCCACAGAGCCACTTTCAGTCACCTGCGATGCCTCATCATACGACATTGCATTGTCGCAGTGAATGAGCGAAGGTAAGGAGGGCCCAATCGCTTTCGCCTCGAGGACACTTGCCGTGGCTGAGTACAATTAAGCCCAAATAGAGGAGGGTTTGGCATTTTCGTTGCCATCAAAACCTTCCCCAATATGTCTGTGAACTCGACACAAACCAACATGAGAGCAAGTCTCCAGGGAACCAGTGCCCAAGGTGTACAGTGAAGTACTGTCCTGCAGTGCAAAAAGAAGTGCAAGAAACTTGCTCCACAGGTGAAGTGAACCTTCAACTGCTTACACTCATCTCACTAGTTGGTACAGAGGACATGGGCCTCAGTGGCAATGTGATAAAGTGATGTATCATAACCCCACCGCAGTACACTTACACTGCAGGTGGAGAGGCCACTATGGGTCCCTGACACAGCCACACAGAGAGCTTGCATTGTCTGGGTGATGTACTGTCAATTACCACGAGACGAGAATGGTGAAACAATCGAGGCTTTATTGCACAAGATGTGCCTCCTGCAGCTGGAACCAGAATGGAAGCAGCGCAGGAGAGCAGACACTTTTATACGCCGCCTGCTGGGAGGCGGGGATTTACTGTTGTACCGTAATACAGGGGCAGTTCCCTAATACATGCAATATTACTAGTGGTGTTTACTACACTGGGACAAGAGGGGCAAGGGATTGGGTGCAGGGGGAGAAGGGGCTCAGGCATTGAGGGCATCAGAAAGCACCGCCTTTGTGAGCCTTATCTTGACATCTGCATGTCAAAACTGCTCTGGAAGATGCTGTCCCAGTATCCTTGTGGATAACCTGTAATTCCTCAATCACATGGCACACAATCCAGTGGGTTATTTGTAAGATTGGAAGCATCAGTAAGATACATGAAACCCAATTGCTCTCAACCCCACCTTCTCTCTTTGTGCAGGATAAGTCAACTCCTAATAGGAGAGGAAATGAGTAAACAGGATAGGGCTGGCCACAATTGAAAGACCTCACCGACTTCGTGGAGTGGGCAGTCCAGCTGGCAGAGGTGGAACGGGACAGATCCTGTGTAGATGGATATGTTGACTTGCAGCCTCCATCCAGTAAGAATCCATGATTGTCACAGAAGCTTAACGATCAAGCGTTCCACCATGCTGGAGATAGCTCATGACGTCACTCACTTGCTCAGCTCTCACGTACAGGCGGCAGCAGGGAGGGCAAGGCCCGAAAGTGATGAAGCCCTCTCCAGCACACAGGCAAGCCCAGAAAGGACTGAGGATATTGCAAAGGAAAATAAGTCTACCTGTAGAGACATCACAGCAGTCACCTGCTCCCTCCACTGGGCCAGAGACATACACCTCAGTTGGTACTAGTTCTAATTTGGGAAGGGTCTCACATGCTGCTGGTCACTGCACGGAGAGGTATCTGAGTCAGGAGGCGATGGGGACAGCCAAGCTCATTGCCACTTGGAGGAGTTGGGGAAGGGGCATCTGCAAGGTTTGTGCCCGATGATAGAAATCAGCATTCAAGAGATATTGGGGAGGCAGCAAGAGGCAAGAAAACATCAGGCAGAGGTGGCGGAGGCCCTCAATAGGGTGGCACCTGAGACAGAGGGTTTTGTCCACCTGCTCTCTGGTGAAGTGGTGCCAACCTGTGCATTAATTGGAGGTAACTATAGTGAGGGAGAACCTGGTCCAGCAGGTTCTGTCAGAGACGCAATCAGACAGGCACTCCATCACTCTAGCCCTGGGTGAGCTTTCATCGTGGCTCTACAAGAGGGGGAGCCTGGCACCTCGACTTCCCTCCAGGTGACTGTTCTCTTCAAGGTGTCCGGCAGGGGCCCTTGGAAACCCAAAGGGAGGAGGAGTGGCAGTTGGTCAGCCCTGGAACCTCCATTCAGGACCCTCTAAGGGTGGCTTGGTCCTTCTGAATTTCCCTAGTCTGTGGTCCCTTCAAACCTGGCATCTGTGATTTCAAAGGAAGCAGCTGCCCCACAGCAGGACAGCCAAAGTAAGCCTGTGCTGTCCAGGCCTTAGGTCATTAGAGGGCAGCTTCCAAGGTCATCCAAGGCAACAGAGCTAACTGATCAGCAGGCTGCCTTCACCCCTGCTGCAGATGCTGGGGAAGTGCCCAGCAAAAGTGGTAGAGAAAGAAAAATGAAGAAGTTCTGCTTTCACAAGTGGTTTTATGGGTGCATTATAATTGCTGAACATATGACACATTTGTGGATATAGTTCACTTGCACCTTAATCATGTCTTATGTGGTTTATTTGCAATTGTCCTTAAACTTGTGCATGCCCAACCCCCTCTACCATCTTCTGAGAGGCACGCCATGTCCCCAAGGATCAGGCATGTACAGGGAGTCTTTGCTAGGGTGCTTGCGCGCCATGTGTGACAAGTCTACTGCACACACTGACCTTCACACTCTCATCTGTCCCACACCCCAAGCATTATCATTATTACATGTCTGGCTTCCTCCTCGATTGTCTAGTTGAACTGACATGCATCTCCACCCGCCACCAAAGGCCCAACCCCATGCAGAATTGCGAGATCTCCACCACGAGGTTCTGCATAGTTGTTTGCAACCACAGTCATCGACACCTTCAAGGTAGAGACTAAAACCTTTTCCCTCCCATTGTCCCCCCCACGCGTAACCATCCGCCCCCTCCTACCCCCCCACCTCTCAGGAATCACATTTGTTTTCACTACAGCTATCCTTCAACCCTCCCCATCATCTTCTATCCTATGCTGGTCAGTGTTGAATGCCCCAGCCTTCTCAAACAGCCCACCTCTGTTTTGATAGCCATGACCCCCATATCTTGTCAATGCACAGAAATCGTATCTCATTCCATATCCCCAACAACCCTAGGGGCCCCTTTGCTTGACATTGTCACACCCTCACCCTACCACCCTATTTGCCCCTTCAACCATCACCATCGTGTCCTATCACAGGTATCTTCAGCATGCCCCCAGGACTCCTCCATTGGCTTCACTGTTCCCTCCTTTACTCTCTTCTGCATTATGTTCATCCACACCTCAACACCCCCTACCCCCCACACACACCCATGTCCACACTCCAGTATGGCATATCCGCCCTCCCACTCCATACCAACTCGCCCATTCTCTAACTCCAAAGCAGCTCTCTCTGTCCCCTACAGCCACCAGCCTAACATTCACAGCAGCCCCACCTTTCATTCCTTTCCTCCCTGTCTAATCCCTCTCTCAACGCAGACCATTGCCATTCAACATTACCTCCTGCAGCAGTCCTCCTGCAGCTTGAAGATTCCCCCTCTGGAAGACATTGCTGTTGTGCAGAGAAGATCCACATGGTTCATGCAACACCCACCCAGTGCTGCACAGGGTGCTCCAGGCTCCTGTCGCCGTTCATCTTCTGTTTGGATCTCCACGAGCTGTCCCAGGCTTTCTTCAGGTTAAGTGCTGACTTGTACACGTCACGTGGTCCAGATGTGTTCCCAACCAGCGTGATTTCCTACAGGCGACGTAAATGATCAGATGGGAGATGGGGAGGGCCGATTCCAGTCAGGCCTTCATCTGGATCCCATTAACAGGGTGCAAATCAAATCCACGTCAACCTCCGGTGGGAATGGTGTCCTGCCATGGCGGGCGGGAGCGCAAGTTCCTGATATATCTTACGCTGGCGGGAAACCAATTTTTTGAATTCCCGTCATATTGTCCATCCCCCCCCCACACCACACCCCCCACCCCAATCCGTCACTAAACATGCCATGACAAAACTGGAAAATTCCACCCTGGGTTTCTGATTTGATGAGAGTGTCTACATCTGCTGACACAGCGAATAGCCCAAAGCTGTTCCCAGAGACCACTAAAGAGAGCAGGTTTCTGTGATATTCCAAATGTAGGATACAGCAGCTAAGCATTCATACCAGTGATGCTCAAATTAAAGCTTTTATTATTTGCCTTGTTTGCAGGTGCACAGATCAGTGCTGCAGAGGCCATTGTGGGTTAGTCACACATCAGTGCCAAGACATATTGAATAAGTTAAGTAGATAATAACAATGCAGTTATTTCACAAGGTCTGCAACTGACCTCAATGATCCTGAAAGAACTGATCGTTGGTTGGCAGACACTTTCATTCTGTGCTGGAGTTACATAGCATGCGGGTGTGGAAAGAGTTCAAAATCAATATGACTTTGCTACCAGGGTCACAAAGCACAATTTCATCAAATTTATTTATAATCCTTTTTTTTTATCTTTAACATTCTCAATGCTTAATAAAACCCCAAAGTCTGTTATTACAAAGTAGAAACCACACTTGATAAAGCCCTAGGAAAAGCTGTTGGTCTTGCACCTGCTTTCACAAACCACATTTATTAAACCCCTGAAAACCACAGTTACACAACTTTAATATCTAAATACAAGTTCATACACCTGAAGTGTCAGAAACTGAACAAGTTCGATGGATTGTGGCTTGAACCAGAATGTATCGGTTAGGCTCTTTTCCAGCATTATCTTCAGTAGCCGACAGCAAGGATAAGAGAGCCGTGATCACAATCCAAAAAATTCTCAGCAGCTGTCACAGAAACTGCTCGGTCATGACTTACCAGGAGAGCCTAAAGATATCTGAGGTTGAGGAAAGCACAATGTGGTGGTGCGAGACAAACACTGGAGGCTTCCAGCAGTTAAGAAAGGCATTTATTGATGAAAGGGAAAAGTAGATAGGTAACAGGCACAGAACCCAAATAACAGGTCTAATCACTTCGGCTCCGGGGTCCACACTGCATGGGGTCCTGCTCCTAGGGCCCGCGCAAACTCCCTATTGGCCAGGGCCCTGAGCCAGTCACGTGGTTCATCAGGCCCACCCTCTTAAAGGGCCCACGCTACCACACACAATGTATAATGAAATGGTGAAACATCTTGAAGCCTTCAAACTTCAGGCTATTAAAATATTGTGGGTTTGGAGGCAGGAGTCCTCAGTGTTCTCTGGTTGCCATAAGTAACCCTGCAGTATATCAACCTGGTTTTTCCTAACCCACATCCAATCATGCTTTTCCACGAACAGCAACATATTCAGTGTACAATTTTATGTTTGTGTTAATCTGGGCACATTTACCATGACATCATTAATTTCTACCCAAGGCATAACTCAAAGGCATATCATGTTTTATAATTCCAATTTAATTTGGCATTTCAAACAGATTTAATCTTGTACAACTGTTGAACTCTTGCTTAAAAAAGACAGATCCTAGTTGAACAGATTGACATAAAATCTTCCCTCAAGAGCAAAGTGTACCAATTTTTATCAGCAAGGTGGGAAGTAAGGTTGTAGGTGAGGAATTATTTCAAACATGAAGTAAACATAACCCTAGCAGATGAAACAATTGTAATTGTTGTTTTGACAATGAAATGTTTGAGAACTTTATCTTCCAACTTGGGAGGGTAAAATGGATGAGATATCTCTCAGGGAGGGCCTATTAAAGGAAGTAATCATACTCAAAATAGAGCAGTCCTTTCAGCATTCAAAAAAGTACAATACCTTCTTTCTTTAAGGTACTTTGATTCTGGAGAGAATCCAGATTTGACGGGCACGATTCTCCCAAAAGAGAACAAAGTCTCATAGCAAGCCAAGAAACACATGGCTATTCAATGCGACACACGTTGTATGAGGGGCCTGAATGGGGAAAACGTGGCCGAGGCTGCACATAGCCTCATTTTATATAGTGGGGGGCTCCGCTCACCGGAACTCCCTAGTGTATTGAGAGATCGATCTCTGACCTCCCCCCAAGTCCTAACCCACTATGGGAGAGTCCACGGCCCCTCCTCAACACCCACACCAGGTACCTCTGGTCCGATCGTGTGTGTGCAAAAAAATGCCACCTAGTCACCTTTGCAGTGCCAACCTGGCAATGCCACCTGAGCAGCTAGGCAATGCCAGGCTGGTACCAAGGTGGCAGTGTCAGGTTGGAACCAGCAGTGCCAGGGCACCGCCCTTCCCATTTGGCATGCAGCTAGGGCCTCGGATCCCCCAGGAGACACCCACGAGTGCTATTCCATTTGATCCCCATTTATGGGGACCAGTGTTAAACAGCACTCACCTGAAGTCTATGAGGCAAAGGGGATGAATCCCAAAGCCTCAGGTACCTCAGGAATCTGTACATTAGAGTGAGGCTAGCTGCCTCGCTCTAATTTGCAGATTTGCCAAAAGGTGATCTCATCCACAACGGACGGGATTTACATCATCGCGTTGGATCTCACGAAGCGTGGTGAGCCAGGTAGATCCCCAAGTCACGTCTCCCAGCTTTCATCAGCCACGCTGCGCCACGGCAAGCTGCTTTTACGGTGCAGCGTGGCCATTGGATCGCGCACAACATCATGTAATTAGGGGCCATCACTCATTCCAGACTCGCTGTTGTTGCTCTCAGGGGAGGACTGAGTAACGACTTCTTGGTTCGATTCCAGATTGATTCTGGGACTCGTGCCTTGGATATACATCGATGAACCACAGCAAGTTTAGAATCCACTTTGTTTGAATCAGGCTGATTGAGTTTTCACCAAAGAGTGAAAGCCTCTTGTTCTGAAGATACATTGATTCCGAAGTGAGTCCAAATCACTGAAGTAAACCATCAGCACCGTCTGATAGGAGGGAGGGATGTAGAAATAATCTATCTAAACAACTCAATTCAGAGAAAGGACGTGTGCTTTTTTTTTCTTGCAGGATCATCAGAACAGAGCTAGCAACCCTATTGTAGCAAAGAGATGGGGAATGGCTCAATTTCATTTGTATGAACACACCTTTGTCTGCATTTTGTTCAGTGAAGCATTGATCTGAATGAGCTTGATTGCTGATTAAGTAGTTGTATTTATTGATTTTGAAATTCAGCTTCAGCTTCTTGTTTTATATTCAGGATACTTTACAGCATTAGAGAACTCATCCATCAACTCAGTTTTGCCAATGATAAAAACACCACCTTGCTCTGTTCACACTCAAAAAAAATCTTAAAAGCATTTCTCTAGACTATCATGTAGATTGAGAACAGGTCTAAGGGGGTTTCATTCTTGCCTTGGTGGGAATGGCTATAGCTCTGAAAAATCGTAATCTCTCAGTACTTCAGCAGCTATATTGCTCTATTAATACTTTCAAGACCTAAAGGGCACGATTCTCCCAAAAGGGAACAATGGGCGGGGTTCTGCGATCCTGAGGCTAAGCGTTTCTCGACGGCGTCAACGCAGCCTCAGAGAGCAGCATGGTGGCGCAGTGGGTTAGCCCTGCTGCCTCACGGTGCCGAGGTCCCAGTTTCAATCCCAACTCTGAGTAACTGTACGTGTGGAATTAGCACATTCTCTCCGTGTTTACGTGGGTTTCGCCCCCAAATATGTGCAGGCTAGGTAGATTGGGGTGTTAAATTGCCCCTTAATTGGAAAAATGAATTGGGTACTCGAAATTATTTTTTAAAGATGTTTAAAAAAAACACGGCCTCAGGATCAGCAATTCTCGCCCCTACTGGGGGCCAGCATGGCACTGGATTGGTTCACGCCGCTCCAGTTGCTGATCCCGGCGTCAAACGGGCACCACGGGATCTGCGCATGCGCAGTGGAACCGGCACCAACGCGCGCATGCGCAGTGGCACCGGCACCAACGCGCGCATGCGCGAAGGCCTCCTTCAACGCGTCGGCCCCGATGCAACATGGCGCAGGACTACAAGGGCCGGCACGGAAGAAAGGAGGCCGCCAGCCAGAGAGGTCACCCGCCAATCGGTAGGTCTCGATCGCGGGCCAGGCCACATTGGAGGCCCCCCCCCCCCGGGGTCGGACACCCCTCTCCCCCCCCCCCCCCCCCCCACAGGCCGCCCCCCGAACCTTCCACACCAGCTGAGAGTAGGTGTGGACAGCGCCGGCAGGACTCGGCTTTTTTACGACGGCCACTCGGATCATCCCGGGCTGAGAATCGGCGGGCCGGCAGTGTAGAGCGCCCCTGACTGTCGCCGCGCCAACCCCGCCGGCGCCCATGGCACCGATTCTCCGCTCTGCAGAGAATCGCGTGCCGGCGTCGGGGCGGCGTGGCGCGATTCGCGCCTGTCGCGGGGATTCTCCGCTTGGCCCCGGGCTGAGAGAATTCCACCCAATGTCTTCCAGCGAGCGCATTTAGCCGTGTGTTTCCTGGCGCTCGCAGTTAATGGATTATGTAATTTGGAATAACACAAGCTGCCACTTGATGCAGTTCTGAGTAAAAGATGCTCCAGACTTTGAAATGAGTTCAATGTGTTTTATTAAACTATTAGCACAGTTCTCAATGAGTTCGACTCTCTGCTAATCTAAATGTAGTAACTCAGTCTAACTGAACCAGCCTTGCTCTAAGATACGTGCTGGGGTGTGATGCTGAGGATACACCCTGTCTCACTCTGTAGATGTTGGTCTGTGGAAAGTGAAGGGGTGTGAGTGCCTCATCCCTTTTATAGTGAGATACCACTCCTGAGTTTCCTGACTGCTCATTGGTCGTGTCCGATTCTATGTGTTCATTAGCTGCATGTTTGCATATCATGACAGCAGTGCCGAGAAACACATGTCTATTCAACGTGACTCGCGTTGTTTAAGGGACCTGAACGGGGAACGCACGGCGAGGCTGCACATAGCCCCGTTTTGTACTGTGGCGAAGTTGTACTCGCCGGAAGTCCCCAGTGTAGCGAGAGAGCCCCGAGGCCTGTGAAACAATTCCTGACCTTCCCCCCGCAGCCCTAACGTACTATAGGAAGATCCCCATCCCCGGTCCCGGCCCCCCTCTCCACAATCCCTCTGAGGCGAAGGGGATGAATCTCATAGCCTCAGGTACCTCGGGAACCTGCACATTAGAGTGAAGCTTACCGACTTGCTCCAATATGCAGATTTACCAAAAAGCCAACCCACCCACAATGAGCGGGATTTACATCGCAACATCTCACGAGATTGCGTTGGATCTCGCAAGGCATGGCGAGGAGTGTAGATCCCAGGAGCAGGGTCTCCTGGCTTTCATCGGCCACGGCGAGCGGTTTTTCTGTTGCAGCATGGCTATTGGATCACACCCAAAGACATTTTAGTGGAGCTGAGCAAATAGCCTCTCATCAAACCCAAGGCCAATCCAAATCACCAAAATCACTATTCCTTCCTGCAGATCAGTGCCAAAGTGAAAATCTAGCTCAATACAAAGCTTCCAATTCACAATTGAGAGGGGCAGTGGTGAATGGGTTAGTGGGTTGATGGGAAATGAAGTCAGGTGCTCAAGGCTTGAACATAGCAAAACTGGCTGGGTCATCTTAAAATTGACCCCATTCGCCGACGGTCAGATTTTGGCCGTGTATGTGTAATGCTACCAGTGGTGCAGAGTGCACTAAATGCAATCCCTGCTCACCTGTTTTCTGTTTATTTGTTACAGCTATATCTCATCATTTTCTATCTTATATTTACATCTCAGTCATTCATTCGTTTTGTGTTTGTGTTTTACTTATCCTCAATATTAATTCTCTAATTTGCTAAATCATACATCATTGGAAAGTGCTGCTGGCAGACTTACAGGCTATTTTTGTGAATTAAATGTTGGGCCAAACAGTTCACTCAGGTCAGTAATGGCACCAGTGATTTACAGTGAGATAACAGCAAAAAAGCAAGTCTGAAAACATTTCAGTGCCATTGAGTATAAATATTACACAGTTTAGTTATGCATGCATGCTACCGTCCTATATCACTAAATAATAATGATTAAATGGCATGTTGTAAACTTTGGTAGAGTACGTGAGGTAGTCCCTGTATGGTCACACCTTTGGGTGATATAAACAGTTACTGTGGTGATGTTATCAGTACAGGCGTGAACTCAATGCCAAACGTTGGCTTAGTATCATCAAAAAGAACGGCAGAAAATTGAATTGTGCAAACTGCAAACAAAACGAGGCTAGCCGGTTAAATAAATTTTCTCGAGGAGAGAATGCTTTTAAGTACATGTTAACAAAACATGCGAAGCACCAATTTGACATATTCTTTCCATTCTGACCATGGGTAATACCATGTTCTCAATACGCATACGGCCATTCTGGAGATGAACAAACCTAGTTTATGTCCGCACTTCATATAGGATTCTTGTGATAGGATGGAAACTGTACAGCTATGAAATTAATTTTTTTTTAATTTTACTGACATCCGGTGGCGGCCATGGTGTGAGTGGTCGCTCGAGGCTGTTTTTTCAGACCTTTTCCCCGTTTGTAGGATGGATGTTTTGCGGGGAAAAGGTGTAGGGCTGACTGAAGAAAAGTTTGACTCCACTGGTAGGACTGGTGGATGGATCCACGGACCAGAAGTGGGTTGAGAAGAGGGGAGCAGTTGGAGCAGGAGAATCTTTGTTCGCCACAGGTCAAGATGGTGGCGGGTAAAGGGTCTGCCTTGCCTGCCCAATGGTCGATGGAGCAACCAGCGAACTTTTGAAATGAAAAATTTAGCCGCAGAAGAGGGTAGCCCAGGAGGACCTAGCCAAGGCGGTGGAACCGTTAAAAGTGGGAATTGACCAGGTGGAGCAGAGGTTGGAGTACCAGGGCCAGGCTATTCGGAAAGTGGAGAAGATGGTGGGGAGCACGAGGAGCAGCTTGTCTCGTTGGCGGCTGAAATAGGTGTGATGCAGGAAACTCAGAAGTTGTTAAAAGAGAAGGTGGAGGACCTGGAGAATCGCTCCCGGAGACAGAATTTAAGAATCATGGGGATGCCTGAAAGCATTGAGGGAGCAGGCGCTGGCATGTATGTGGCCAAGATTTCGGAAAGGTTGATGGGGGCGGGGGCCTTTGACCGGCCCCTCGAGGTCGACTGAGCCCACAGGGCGCTGATGAGGAGGCTGCACGCGAATGAGCCGGGATGGTGGTCCATCTGCACCAGTTCATGGACAAGGAGAAGATACCGAGATGGCGAAGCAGACGAGGCGATGCACCTGGGAGGGGAGTGAGTTTTGGCTGTATCAGGACCTGGGCGCGGACCTGGCAAAGAGAGCCGGGTTTAATCAGGTGAAGGCTGACCTCTTTAAAAAGGGGGTGAAGTTTGGGATGTTGTACCTGGCTCATCTTTGGATGACTTCTAACAGGCGAGAACATTATTTTGGAATACCAGAGGAGGCGATGGAGTTTTTAAGCGACAATGGCCTAAGAAAGGCTATGGTTGATCGGCAGGGGAGGGGGGGGGCGGGGTGGCCTCTGACCAGGCTGGTCACATGGAATGTGAGGGGGCTGAGTGGGCGGGTTAGACGGTCGCATGTGTTTATGCACCTGAGGAGTTTGACGGATATGGCCTTTTTACAAGAAAAGCATTTGGAGATCAGGCAAGGCTAAGGAAAGGGTCTGTGGGGCAAGTCTTCCATTCAGGATTAGACATGAAGATGCGGAGGGTGGTGGTGCTGGTAAATAAATGGGTGGTGTTTGAGGTGGGGAATATAGTAGTAGATTTGGGGGGGGGAGGTTCATGATGGTGAGTAGGAAGCTGGAGGGAGGCCAGTGGTCCTGGTAAATGTTTATGCCCCAAATTGGGATGATGGGGAGTTCATGAGGCGAGTGCTGGGGAAGATCCCGGACCTGGACCCGCACCAGTTGATTATAGTGGGGGGGCACTTTATCATGGTTATTGATGCAGGGTTAGACTAGTCAAGCCCGAGGTCGGGGAGGATGTCGGTGGCTAAGGAGCTGAAGGGGTTCATGGAGTGCTTTGGGGGGGCGGGGGGGGGGGGGGGGGGGGGGGGGGGGGATGTACCCGTGGAAGTTTGGGAGGCCAAGGGCAAAGGAGTTTTCGTACTTCTCCCATGTGCACAGGGTGTACTCTTGGATTGATTTTGTTGTGGTGGATATGAAGTTATTGGCGGGGTGGTTGACTCGGGGTACTCAGCGATCGTGGTTTCAGACCACGCACTGCAGTGGGTGCACGTGCAAGTACTCGGAGGCCCCGGAGGCAGGTTTGCTGAAGGAGAGGCAGAAGCTCCAGATAGAGTTCAGGCTGGTGTCCACAGGGAAGGCAGTAGGGCAGCTGCGGAGGGCCAGAGGGGCAGTATACGAGTACGAGGAGAAGGCTCGCAGGATGCTGGCCCACAAACCCGTGAAGCAAGAGGCGACGAGGTAGATTGGTAGGGTGAAGGATGGTAAAGGTGAAGTGGTATTGGACCCGGTGGGGATGAACGGGGTATTTGAGGCATTTTAGAGGGGCTTTATGAATCGGAATCCCCGATCGGGAGGGAGGGAATGCGGCGATTCCTGGAAGGGCTGGAGTTCCCCAAGGTGGAGGAGGGCCTGGAAGAGGGGTTGGGAGCGCCCACTGGACTGGTGGAGGTAATGAAGGGTATGGGGCGATGCAGCTAGGGAAAGCCCCGGGCCCAGATGGCTTCCCGGTAGAATTCTATAACATTTTTTGGGATGCTAGGATGGAGGGACTCGGAGCCACCGAAACCAGAGTTGTGTGTGATCGACCTCGGAGAATTCCTTTGACTGGAAAAAATCAAGTTCGCATTGAGAGGGTCGGTGGAAGGGTTTGCCCGGAGTTGGAAACAGTTTATCGACTTCTTCCAGGATAGTTAAGGGGAGGGGGAGGGGGGAAGCAGTGTGGGATTTTAGGGTTTAAAAAAAATGAGGAGGCAGAGAGGGTGGGGGGCATGGCAGGGAGGGCGGGGTGGGGGTGTTGGTTATTTATTTGTTATGAGATTTCCTGTTTGTTCTCTTTTTGCTTTTGGTTGCGTTTGATATATATATATATATACATATAAATGCCTTACTAAAAACATTTTTAAAAATATAGTTTGTTTTTTATTGTGTATCCACACACCTTGGTCCAATTTTCAACAGCTATTAAATGATGTGAATGTCTGATCTCTGTAGAATGTTTGTGCATTCAATCTCCAGGCAATCTGGTTTGCTTCTCTGATCTCAGTGGCATTCTGGCAAGGTGCCTCATTGGAAATCCTTTAGTGGATTGGTGTATTATATCTGTGTTGTATATATGGCATTTCACCTGCATATCAGATCCTTCTGACAACCTAGCAAGTAGATCTATGATAAGACAGAAGGTGCATCCTTAAAATTAAGTTTTGGAATATCAAAAATTAAGACTGAAATCTGCACTTGAAGGACAAATAAATCAAAACATTCATCCCCAGTGATAAGAAATGTATACAACAAAACTTTTCTCTTCGTTCATAATGCATTGGTAGAAAATTGCATTTGATAATGCTCAAGGTAGTAACTTATCACAGGCGACAGTCCAGTTAATGACGGAGATGTTTGCAAGATTAATTTTCACAGGGGAAAACATGGTGCTCTTCAAAGATAAAAGTAAGGACAACAGCACAAAAAGAAAGTTATTGTCATTTCGTCTCCATCAGTGCTGTTAAACTAAAGGGCACATGAGGTACACAAGCATGTTGTTCAATAGTAAAGTAATAATAGAGTAATCCAAAAATTTCCCTCGACTGTCTACAGAATACCACAAAGCAGCATCAAAACATTTAGGGCGCAATCTAACAGAAAAGTCTCAAAATGTCATTTGTGGTGGGTTTTGTTGGGAGTTTCCCGCTGGCTCCACCGGTGAGTTTCCACTGCTATCTAACCACACTTAGTCATTATTTTAGGCCCTGGGGAGTTTCTCACCAGTTTAGACCGGGTGGGTCTACTTAGGGTGCGATTGAATGGCCACGCTACGCCCTAAAGACAGCTTGCCGTGGCGCAGCGTGGCCGACAGAAGCCGGCAGACCCTGCTCGCAACGCCTCACGAGATCAAATGCGATCTCGTAAGGTGTTGTGATCACTTTTAGGCAAATCTGTATTATGGAGCTAGACAGGTAGTCTCACTTTAATGTGCAGATTCCCCAGATGCCTGAGGTGTAGCATCTATCACCTTTGCCTTGGAGACCGTGAGTGAGCACTGTTCAGTACTGGTCGCCACAAACAGGGACCAGATGGAATGACACTTGTGAGGGTCTCCCATGGGATTGGAGACCCCCAGGTGCATGCCCTTTGGGCAAGGTGGTACCCTGGCACTGCCCTGGTGGCACTGCTAAGCTGGCATTGTTTTTGTGGTGCTGATTGGTCTGGGGGTACCCTGCATGGGCGTTGGAAAGGGTGTGAGTTGGTGACCATCCCATTGTATGTTGGGGATTAGGAGATTACTTCTGGAGCTCCAGAGATCAGGATGATATTTAAAAATGGGATCCCGATCTCTCACTGCACTGAGGGGTTCCGGCAAGCAGAGCTCCTCTGTGGACAAAACCAGGATATGTGCGGCCTCGAACACGTGTTCCCCGCTGAGGCCCCCTATCTAACCTGGTTGCTGTTTTATAGTGTTTTTTTCTCGCCGTTGCAAGCGCCAGGAGACACGTGGCTAAACGCACTCAATATGGGATTTTGTTCCCATTTAGTTAAATCCTGCCCTTATAATTATTTTCATCACTGGAGAGCTCAACACACTGGCCAGACCGGCTCCTCAGGGATCGGGCTGCCATTTTGGAAGGGTGCCCCAATCTCGAAGTGAGCTTGTGGGTCCCCCACAAACCCGCCATAGGCAAAGTCACCTCCCCACATATATGGGCATTACCCCACACCACCCACCAAGTGAGGACACCCCTCTATGTTGTCCCTGGGAGCCCCCCTTTTCAGGCCCCACCACTACCCTTTACAGGCTCCCTGCTTCCAGGATCCCCACCCATCACCCCTCCCAACCTCTTATAGGCCCCTTCGTACCTGCCCTGCACCTCCCATCCCTCATACCCTCCACACTTCTTTAAAGGCATCACCCCCTTGGGTCCTGACCCTTGGCAGTGCACCTGGGCACTCTTGCATTGCTACCCTGGCAATGGTCCTGCCAGCTTGGCAGTGCCACCTGGAAATCTTGACAGTGCCAGGGTGCCAGTCTGGCAGTTCCAAGGTGCCCACGTTCCAGGGAGAGGGCCAGGGGGCCACCCTTCCTGATCCCTGATAACCCAGGGGCTTCTGATTAACCAGAGACCGCCTGGTCCACATTTGTTTGGACCAGTACTGAACGACGCACGGCTAGGGACTTCCTGGGGAAGTCGTTAGATGCTGGGAGGCTGGTAGGTCCCGGGTGAGTAGACCTTAGTAGGTTACGACCTACTTAAGCGAGCGGGGCTTGGTCACTCCCATTGTGGCCAGGATCTTGATCTTGATGCCTCGTGAGATCTGGGTAGATCTCGCGAGGTGTATTGATGACGGGAAGCTCGCGGGGTGCTTCCCCCAGCCACATCTTACTCCCATTCAAGTGCGACGCGGCCGGTAGAGCTGGCCCTAAGAAGTTTAGGTGAAGTATAGTAATGGTAATTAAATATTTTATTCAAATTTGAACCCAGGTATCTATAGCGTCAATTACTCTTGGGTCAGGTCAGAAATAATGCAGATGCCTGAATTCTAACCTCAGTTCAGTATCAGCATCTGAGACAGAAGAAAATTGTACTAATTCTGACAACCCAAAGCCACAAAATGGAATTTTCTTATAGATTCTTGCCTATTGGACCATATCCAGAGTAGACAGTTGAGAAATGAATCCCATCTTTCTGGGCTGTTTTTTTTTATATACAATGTTTTAATAATATGGGAGAATGACTGGCTTTACTCTAATATAAGAAAACCATGAGGACAAAAAACAAGTAATCCTGAAACTTAATCAAACTTTGCAGTGGCATTATAAACAATGAGTGTAACAAGCTGTTTACAGATATCTCCTTGACTCAACAAGTTATAACATTGTGCTTCGAGGGTAGTGGGTGCCTGGAACTCGCTACCGGAGGAGGTAGTGGAAGCAGGGACGATAGGGACATTTAAGGGGCATCTTGACAAATATATGAATAGGATGGGAATAGAAGGATACGGACCCAGGAAGTGTAGAAGATTGTAGTTTAGTCGGGCAGTATGGTCGGCACGGGCTTGGAGGGCCGAAGGGCCTGTTCCTGTGCTGTACATTTCTTTGTTCTTTGTTCTTTGCTTGTTTTCAGCCAATTTTATTTCCATACTAATGTGACCTCAAATTAGTTCTGACCAATAATTCTAAGTATGTTCTGGCCAAGGAATTTAAATTAATTCATAAGAAGACCTACCTGCAATTTTATTGGCACAGCAAAGTTGCTTGGTTTTAAAATTTAGTGAAGATTTTACCTATTTCTTTTCTCCAACAAGCAGATGATATTAGCAGGGATGTGTGTAGCCCTGTTACTTCAGACATGGTGCTTAATAGCAATGTCAAAAGAAGAGACCATGATTGCTGGTCGAAAATTTGGTATTAAACTGCTGTTTAACTAATTGGAAGATTGCAGAGGGACAGTGCTTAAACTTAGCAATTTTGTAGTTTTAACCATGATGCAGGTAGTCCTCATCTTTTTGACTTTTGAGTTCCGATAAATGGAACTTACAATGGGTATAAATTGACATCCTGTTTCAACTTTACGTCAGTTTTGACTTTATGAAATGAAATGAAATGAAAATCGCTTATTGTCACAAGTAGGCTTCAAATGAAGTTACTGTGAAAAGGCCCTAGTCGCCACATTCCGGCGCCTGTTCGGGGAGGCTGTTACGGGAATCGAACCGTGCTGCTGGCCTGCCTTGGTCTGCTTTCAAAGCCAGCGATTTAGCCCTGTGCTAAACAGCCCCTTTACGATGCCACTGAAACACATTCATACATGAGCATTGACATTCTGCGCGATCCAGCTGTATGACTGGACAGGTTAATTTTGTTTTATACAACCAGCGGGATTTTAATGCATTTATATGCTTACATTGTATTTAATATGTGCCTCGACTCACAGAAGAAACTGATGGTTTCATTATACACTAACCAAGGAACTTGTGTTGAGGCATGCATGCATCAACAGTCACCTAGGGCACTTAACAGGGCAAGAGTCAAGTGCATTTTACACCTCCCGGTACCGCATGAGTGATTTCTGGCCTTAGCTCAGGAACCAATCCCCTATTTATGCTTGTTCCTTTGGGAAAATGTGTTCCGACTTACGATGCATCGACATGGTTTTCAGGAACCGATTGTGTCGTATGTCTGAGGACTGACGGATTCTACAATGTCCAAAGATGTACTTCGTTGGTGAATTGGTCATGCTAAATTGCCCTTAATGTCCAAAAGGTTTACGGGGATAGGGTAGAGGAGTGGGCTTATGCAGGGTGCTCTTTACAAGGGCTGGTGCAGACTCGATGGGCCGAATGGCCTCCTTCTGCACTGTAAATTCTATGATTCTTTGAACATGAATTATCTCCTTAGCTATTAATAATAATAATCCTTATTAGTGTCACAAGTAGGTTTACATTAACAATGCAATGAAGTTACTATGAAAATCCCCTAGTTGCCACACTACCTGTTTGGGTACACTGAGAATCTACATTTTATTGCAAGGTTTGTTCTCTTGTCATGTTTCAACACACTTTGTCAATTTTCTCCCACTACAAGTTCCTGCATCCACATTCATAATGAATTTTGCCGATGTAAACTTGAATCACCCTGATCATCGAGCATGGCCACCAGGCTCCCACAAATCGATCATTTAATCCCAGGTGTAACAAATCTCAACCCAGATTTCCATTGCCAAACCTCAAGCTCTCTGTTCAAAGTGAGAGATCAACTAACTCTCCATGCAGCCAAACCCCAATAGCCTGACTAACAATACCATCAAATTCTAGGACCCAAATCCTACCTCAGCCAAGCTGCTGCTCCAATTCCTTCCATGCTACCAAAACCAAGGACTACCCCCAAACCATCTCCACAGTACTGCTGCAAGATTTTCCATATATTCTCTGCATCAAAAATGGTAAGGGATAAATAAATAGATAAAGGAATATAGGTATGGTGTTTCAAAGCTATGCCGGATTTTGGACCGAGCCAGATATCAGGTCGGCCTGTTCTGGCCACGGGCAGTTCAAACCAAACAGTGTTGGGTGGTGTCAAGGGTTGTGTGGAGTGTAGAAATAGACTGGCCTGCATGCAGTAAAACAGATAACTAGTGTCACACTGCGCCAACAGAGCAACTTTTGTTTTGTAAATTTAGATTACCCAATTCATTTTTTCCAATTAATGGGCAATTTAGCATGGTCAATCCACCTACCCTTTGGGTTGTGGTGACGAAACCCACACAAACACGGGGAGAACGTGCAAACTCCACACGGAAAGTGAGCCAGAGCCGGGATCGAACCTGGGGCCGCGGCGCCGTGAGGCAGTAGTGGTAACCACTGCACCACCGTGCTGCACGGCAACAGAGCACCTTACCGAATTGTCCAGGTAAGCTCATTTTTTTATTTTACTCAATTAAAATTGATGCATGGCACATTCTAAAAATGTCTGGTTTTCTGACCAATCTGGCTTTTGGAATGTTGGTTTTGAGACACTACGTAAGGATATATATAATATATACATATATATATATATCACTCATTTACAGTTCACGTAGAATTTACAAAATTGTACAATTCAATCTGCAAAACACCAGTAAAAATCTTAGAATGCAAGGCAATAAAAATGGATTTTGACGTGTTTCATCATTATGGAGTTGCAGATGTTATCTTCTACATAGCATCAACACCCCTATTGTTTTAAACCCATGATTCCTTTGACTCACCACAAGCACCATTATGGGAGACCTACTGGTAATATCTTAAAAATATCTGTTTACATTTATTGCCACATTTTTTGAAATACGCAACTTACAATTGATTTGCTCCTTTTTTCATGCACTGGGATCATGATTCATGATCCGTCTCCACACCCTGTGCTACTGAGGCAAGTGTAATGTTCTTTGATTGGGCTGATGTGAACAAAGAACGTTAGACTTTGTTTTATAAACAAAGCTATTTATTACTAATACTGCATTAACAAATAACTAAAATGTCTAAGATGAATACAGTTGGAAATAAACGTTAATCACTAACTTACACTGAGATACAACAGAGCTACTTTAAACTGCACCTGCTATCAACTCATGACAAACACCTTCTGATGGAGCACATGGTGCATCCCGGGTCGTGGGGCTCCGTATTCGCACTACCTGCTGGTTGGATGGTAGAATTACAACAATAAAACATATAACTTATTTTTTTAATAATAATAATAATAATACACATGCAGATCATAGAATTTACAGGGATGATGAACTACTCATATTATATACAGATGACAGTCTACCTATCAACACAGCACAGAGCAGCCAAACTTTGTGCCGCTCCTCATTTCCTTTTTTGTTCGAAATATCTTTATTAAAGTTTACATTTTTAAACTGTACTTAAAAGTAGATGAGATGGTTACAGTTTAATGGTGTTCCTTTTCACCAACTCCCCCTCCACCCCCACTTTGCAGCCCCCCTACCTGCCCACCCCCTCCCCTACTACTTCCCCACTACTTCCCCTCTTCTGCACGGTAGCACAAGGGCAGCACGGTGGCACAGTGGTTAGAACTATTGCTTCACAGCGCCAGGGCCCCAGGTTCGATTCCCGGCTTGGGCCACTGTCTGGGCGGAGTCTGCACGTTCTCCCCGTGTCTGCAAGGGTTTCCACCGGGTGCTCCGATTTCCTCCCACAAGTCCCGAAAAACATGCTTGATAGGTGAATTGGACATTCTGAATTCTCCCTCCGTGTACCCGAACAGGTGCCGGAATGTGGCGACTAGGGACTTTTCCCAATAACTTCATTGCAGTATTAACGTAAGCCTACTTGTGACAATAAAGATTATTATTATTATTCTGGGTGTTATCCTAGGCCCTTTATTTCACCATGGGTTGTTGTTTGGTGTTTGACTGTGGGCAGCATCCTCCTTCTCCCTTCCCTCCCCTGTCGCTTGGCCTCCCCTCCCTTCTATTTCACTCTTTCCCGTGTGTTGCCTGCTTGTCTTTTGGGGGTTATTTTACGTGTGGCCTTGTGTTGGGCCCTCTGGTCTCCATGTCGGTCTCTCTTTGGCCTTCCCCTTGGTATTTCCTTCAGTCTCTCCCCCCCCCCTTCTCGTTCCTGTACGCTTTCTGTTGTCCCAGTGGCTCCCGTTCGTTTCCCCCCTCCCCCCAACAGTTGTTAAGGTCTTGGTTGGTGAATGGCCCCCAGGCTTTGGGGAAGCCATCTTCAGACCCTCGGATGGTGTACTTGATCTCCTCCAGGTGGAGAAATTCCGATAGGTTTGCCAGCCAGTCTGCTGCTGTGGGTGGTGCTGCCAATCGACAGACAAGCAGGATGCTCTGGCAGGTGATTAGGGAAGCAAAAACAAGGGCATTAGCCCTCTTTCCCCATATGAAGTTCTGGCTGGACCGATCAGGCACCGTTCCACCCTCATCTCCACAACCTTGGACATTGCCTCGAAAAAGACTGTCCAGAACCCGACAAGTCTGGAGCATAAGGTAAATATTGGTCCTTTAGAGGATGAGAAGGGAGATTTAATAATGGGAGATGAGGAAATGGCTGAGGAACTGAACAGGTTTTTTGGGTCAGTCTTCACAGTGGAATACACAAATAACATGCCAGTGACTGATGGAAATGAGGCTATGACAGGTGAGGACCTTGAGAGGATTGTTATCACCAAGGAGGTAGTGATGGGCAAGCTAATGGGGCTAAAGGTAGACAAGTCTCCTGGACCTGATGGAATGCCTCCCAGAGTGCTAAAAGAGATGGCTAGCGAAATTGCAAATGCACTAGTGATAATTTACCAAAATTCACTAGTCTCTGGGGTGGTCCCGGCAGATTGGAAATTAGCAAACGTGACACCACTGTTTAAAAAAGGAGGTAGGCAGAAAGCGGGTAATTATAGGCCAGTGAGCTTAACTTCGGTAGTAGGGAAGATGCTGGAATCTATCATCAAGGAAGAAATAGCGAGGCATCTGGATGGAAATTGTCCCATTGGACAGACGCAGCATGGGTTCATAAAGGGCAGGTCATGCCTAACTAATTTAGTGGAATTTTTTGAGGACATTAACTGTGCGGTAGATAACGGGGAGCCAATGGATGTGGTATATCTGGATTTCCAGAAAGCCTTTAACAAGGTGCCACACAAAAGGTTGTTGCATAAGGTAAAGATGCATGGCATTAAGGGGAAAGTAGTAGCATGGATAGAGGATTGGTTAATTAATAGAAAGCAAAGAGTGGGGATTAATGGGTGTTTCTCTGGTTGGCAATCAGTAGCTAGTGGTGTCCCTCAGGGATCAGTGTTGGGCCCACAACTGTTCACAATTTACATAGATGATTTGGAGTTGGGGACCAAGGGCAATGTGTCCAAGTTTGCAGATGACACTAAGATAAGTGGTAAAGCAAAAAGTGCAGAGGATACTGGAAGTCTGCAGAAGGATTTGGATAGGCTAAGTGAATGGGCTAGGGTCTGAAATACAATGTTGACAAATGTGAGGTTATCCATTTTGTTAGGAATAAGTGAATGGGCTAGGGTCTGGAATACAATGTTGACAAATGTGAGGTTATCCATTTTGGTAGGAATAACAGCAAAAGGGATTATTATTTAAATGATAAAATATTAAAACATGCTGCTGTGCAGAGAGACCTGGGTGTGCTAGTGCATGAGTCGCAAAAAGTTGGTTTTCAGGTGCAACAGGTGATTAAGAAGGCAAATGGAATTGTGTCATTCATTGCTAGAGGGATGGAGTTTAAGACTAGGGAGGTTCTGCTGCAATTGTATAAGGTGTTAGTGAGGCCACACCTGGAGTATTGTGTTCAGTTTTGGTCTCCTTACTTGCGAAAGGACGTACTGGCACTGGAGGGTGTGCAGAGGAGATTCACTAGGTTAATCCCAGAGCTGAAGGGGTTGGATTACGAGGAGAGGTTGAGTAGACTGGGACTGTACTCGTTGGAACTTAGAAGGATGAGGAGGGATCTTATAGAAACATATAAGATTATGAAGGGAATAGATAGGATAGATGCGGGCAGGTTGTTTCCACTGGCGGGTGAAAGCAGAACTAGGGGGCATAGCCTCAAAATAAGGGGAAGTAGATTTGGGACTGAGTTTAGGAGGAACTTCTTCACCCAAAGGGTTGTGAATCTATGGAATTCCTTGCCCAGTGAAGCAGTAGAGGCTCCTTCATTAAATGGTTTTAAGATAAAGATAGATAGTTTTTTGAAGAATAAAGGGATTAAGGGTTATGGTGTTCGGGCCGGAAAGTGGAGCTGAGTCCACAAAAGATCAGCCATGATCTCATTGAATGTTGGAGCAGGCTCGAGGGGCCAAATGGCCTACTCCTGCTCCTAGTTCTTATGTTCTTATGCACAGAATATGTGGGCGTGGTTCGCCGGGCCTCCCTGGCACCGCTCACATTTGTCATCCACCTCCGGGAAGAACCTGCTCATTCGGATTCTCGTCAGGTGTGCCGTGTACCACTTTAAACTGCATGAGGCGGAGCCTTGCACAGGAGGAGGTAGAGTTGGCCCAATTCAGTGCTGTCTCATTTGGTTCCAGGTTCTCAGTTTTGATACTGTCACTGGGCTGGTTGAGTGTTTTGCTGACGTGGATGGGAGTGCTGTCGCGGCGAGGGGCTGGATGGTTGTTCCTGCGCAGGAGGCCTCCTCCATCCTCCCCCATTCCGTGTTTCACCCATCCCCTTATTCTTTTGGCTGTGGCTGCCCAGTGATAGTATTGCAAGTTCGGGTGGACCAGGCCTCCCATGTTTCTTCTCCTTTGCATTGTTGTTTTAGAAATTCTTGGATTCTTCCCCCCCCCCCCCCCCCCCCCCACATACACACACAAACGGCATAACAATCTTGTCTATTGTTGGAAAAAAAGGCCTTGGGAATGAAGATCGTTATAGAACTGAACAGGAAGAGGAACCTGGGCAGTACGTTCATCTTGATCGTCTGCACCCTCCCCGCCAGGGAAAGCGGGAGCGCATTCCATCCCTGTAGATCCTTTTTAACTTTCTCCGCCAGACTGGTCAGATTCCACTTGTGGATCCGTGGCCAGTCGTGGGCTATCTGGAACCCCAGGTAGCGGAATTTGATTTGGGCTATTTTAAATGGCAGACCCTCCAGCTCTGCCCCTCCCCTCACCGGGGAAACTTTGCTTTTACCCAGGTTGAGTTTGTAACCCGTAAAGGCTCCGAGCTCTGCAAGAAGCTTTGTGATTTTGTTCATGCCATTCTGCGGGTCCCAGATGTAGAGGAGCAGATCATTCACCTAGAGTGACACTCTGTACTCTCTGTCTCCTCTCCAGATTCCTCTCCAGCCTCTTGCGTCTCACAGGGCGACCGCCAATGGCTCAATTGCCAGGGCGAACAGGAATGGGGACAGCAGATATCCCTGCCTTGTGCCTCTATACAACTGGAAGTATTCAGAGCTGGGGCACTGTACAGGAGTTTCACCCATGAGGTGAACCCTGTCCCTAGCCGAAACCTCTCCAGTACTCAATGAAGTACTCCCACTCGACTCTGTCGAAGGCTTTTTCTGCGTCCAGATGACCTCTGGCGTTCTCTCTCTGGATGGGGTCAGGATCACATTCAGCAGCTATCTGATGTTCCCAGTTAGTTGTCTACCCTTAACAAAGCCTGTCTGGTGATCTGTGACCATCTCTGGTAAGCAGTTCTTCAGCCGCTTAGCCAGGACTTTTGCAACTATTTTCACGAATATATCGAGCAACAAAATGGGTCTGTATGATCCGCATTCCATTGGGTCTTTGTTTTATTTGGCTATCAGCGATATGGTAGCCTGTGTTAACTTTGGAGGCAGGGTGCCTCTTGCTAGCGAGTCTGTGAACATCTCCTGCAGGCGCGGGGCCAGTGCTGTTGAGAATTTTTTGCAAGAGTCCGCTGGGAACCCGTCGGGTCTCGGCACCTTCCCCGCCTGAATAGAGTGATGCTCTCCATGACGTCTCTAACTTCTATTGGTGCTTCCAGCTTCCCCCCCTCCTCACCCCCCCCAACTATCGTTCCCCCACAACTGCCATGTCCAGTCCATCGAGGAATTGTTTCATCCCCGAGTCCCATCGGCGGCTCAAAGGGTGAGAAGAATTATATCCTCGATACAAGAGGCCTCTTAACGCTCTGTTGACCTTTTTTGGTTCAGCTACCAGTGCATCTCTGCTGTCCTTCACCTGTGCTATTTCCCTCGTGGCTGCCTGCTTTCTCAGCTGGTGAGCCAGCAGGCGACTAGCCTTGCCCCCATGTTCATTAAAGGTCCTCCGTGTCTGGCGAAGCTGGTGCACTGCCTTCCTGGTGGATAGCAGGTTAAAGTCCATTTGTAGCTTTTTCTTCTCCACCAGAAGCTCCAAGGTCGGGGCGTTGGAGTGTCTTCTGTCGTCCTCCGGTATGGAGTCGATCAAGTTGTTGCCTAGCTGCCCTCACTTTCCTATCTCCACATGCCTTGTAGGCTATAATTTCTCCCCTAATCACAGCCTTCAGTGCCTCCCTAAACATGGAAGGTGAGACTTCCCCGTTCCGGTTGTTAGTGACATACTCGCTTATAGCCTGTGATGCTTTTTGGCAGAAGGTCTTGTCGGCCAAGTGGGTCGTGTCCAACCTCCTTGTGAGGCGTTGGGCACAGCCCATCTCCAATCTCACATCCATGTAATGTGGAGTGTGGTCGGAGGTTACAATAGCGGAGTATTCCGCTCTGACTATTTATGGAAGCATCCATTTTCCCACTACAAGGAAGTTGATGTGGGTGTAAACCCTGTGTACCTGTGAGAAGAACGAGAATTTGTTCTCACCTGGGTGCATGAACTGTCATGGGTCCCCTGCCCCCACCTGCTCCATAAACATTCCAAGTTCCCTAGCCATGCCTGTTGTTTTCCAATTTCCGGGGTTTGGTCTGTTCATCTGTGGGTCCTGTACACAGTTAAAGTCTACCCCCATGATCAGTCGGTGCGTGTCAATGCGGGGATTTCCGTCATGGTTTTCTTTATAAATTCCATGTCATCCCAGTTGGGCGTGTACACAATTACCAGGACAACCGGTGCCCCGTCTAGGACACCGCTGACCATGACGTACTGGACCCCTTGGTCCTTTGTCGCTGTAAACACTGTGCTCTTGCTTATCAAAATAGCTACACCCCTTGCCCTCATCCCATAGCAGGAATGGTAGGTCTGTCCCACCCATCCCTTCCTTATCCGCAGTCGGTCCTTCTCCCTCAGGTGCGTCTCTTGATGGAAGACTGTGTTGGCTTTCATATTTTTCAGGTGGGCGAAGACTCGAGATCTATTCACTGGGCCGTTAAGTTCCCCTAACTTTCCAGGTGATAATCCTGGTGGAGGGTTTCTGTCCCCACTTCCTGCGGAATCAACCATACTTACCTGGTGGATGCGCCTCTGCACTCTGGGATTTCCCTTTGTTAGGGGGCCATCCAAAATGGCCACAGTCACCGTTCTAACCATGAAGCCGGGCTCCTGCGTTCCAGGATTTCCTTTTATCCAGGGACCACCCAACATGGACATCAACTGTGTGTACGCCATGTGGGTGAGCCCCTACACTCTGGCATTTCCTTTGTTTAGGGACCCTCCAAAGTGACTGCATACGGTGCCATCTTGTTCCATCAATCTGACCTGCTGAAGCCAGTTTGGAGCCCTTCCCTTCCTTATCATTATGTTCCCCCGGTGGTCCTGATTCCCCTCTATCCCCCTTTCTGCCCCCATGCCCCCTTTCTATTTGGCCACCTACCTCCCCCGCCCCCCCCCATCCCTGTGACACCCCCGCCCCTCGGCACTCTCTTCCTTCTGGAAAATGTGCCGCGGCCCCCTCTCTCTCATGCTTCCTAGCGCTAGCTCTCCCCGCCAGTGTGCTGGTCCCCCTCTGGGGGGTTCGTGTAACTCCCTCCTTTGCCCATTCCATTGCTGTCTTCTCTGTCTCCTCCTCACCCTCTCCTGCACTCTGCTGCCCTCATCCCTTCCTTCCTATGAGCTAGTTCTCCTACTCATAGCAAGGTAGTGCAGTCCTGTGCAAAACTGTCCATGTCCATCACTTTTGCTCCCTGCGTTTTCCTCACCGCTGCCTTGCGTGCCTATTGTCCAGGTCGTTCGCACGCACAAACCTGTTTGCGTCTGCCAGGGTGGTGAAATAACTTTCCTTATTCTGGTATGTCACCCAGAGCCTGGCTGGAAATAACATCCCAAATTTTACACAGTTCTTGCACAGGTTCGACTTTGCGTGGTTGAACTCGGCCGTGCGCTATGCCAAATCCGCTCCGATGTCCTGATTCGCTTTATTCGGTGTCCTTCCCAACTGCTTACTTTGGTCTGCCAAGCCCAGCGCAGGATCCTGTCCCGGTCCTGGTATCTGTGCAACTTGGCTATTATCACCCTCGGCCGCTGCCGGCCTTGGATTTTGGTTGGAGTGACCTGTGTGCCAAGTCGATCTCCGACAGCTTGGGGAAGCTGTCCCTTCCAACTAGATTGCCCAGCATCTGGGCCACGTATTCAGTTGGGTCTTTGCCCTCGATCCCCACTGGCAGGCCCACTATTCGCATATTCTGTCACCTGGATCGGTTCTCTTGGTCCTTGCCCTTACCCTTCAGGCTCCCTTGGGTCACCGCCAAACTTTTTATCTTGGCCTCCATAATAATATAATAATAATCTTTATTGTCACAAGTAGGCTTACATTGCAATGAAGTTACTGTGAAAACCCCCAAGTTGCCACATTCTGGTGCCTGTTCTGGTACACAGAGGGAGAATTCAGAATGTCCAAATTACCTAACAGCACGTCTTTCGGAACTAGTGGGAGGAAACTGGAGCACCCGGAGGAACCCCACACTCTGGTCAGCTTTTCGAGCTCTTGGATCATTCTCCCCTCTACCTCCAGCTTCTTTACCATCCCGTCGAGCGCCGCCTGCATGTTGCCAGTGCCTCCGCCACCGCCAGCCTGACCGCCATCTGGGTCTCCAGCCATCCTGACCTCATCTTTCATCCCGGCCAGTTCCGTAGTTAGGAACGTATTCCATCAATCTCCGGGTTGGGGAGGGGGAGCCCGCCATCTGGGTCGCTGTTCTCCCTCCCTCGGGGAGGCCGAGGTCCGCCGACTCGCTCGCTGCTCTTGCCCCTTTCCACCGTTTATGGCTTCCCTGCAGCCTCTCGAGCTACTGCTTCCTGGCATACTTTCCTTCTTCTTTGTCTTTATAGTGGAGGAGATGAATGAGTTTGAATTTTCAGGCTAAATTCGGACGGAAGTGCCTATTTTGCTGTGTCCTGGAGGAGAGCCACCTGATGTGCGACTACTCAGCATATCCTTGTCACCGGAAATCCTGCTCACTTCCATTGAAGCACTCAAGCGAGTGTGAGCTGGGGTACTAGCTGCGACATGCTCCATAGAGGGCCCAGCAGCATGGTGGTTAGCACTATTCCAGCTAGACAGCTCGCTTAAACACAATTTCCTTCTCTTAAAGAGGAACTGTGCTCATTAGAAGGAAGCTGCTGCTGACTGACACTGCAGCATAACAGGGCAGAGAGTGGTCTCGGAGGTTCTCAGATGCACTGCTAGAGACCTACGTCCAGCAGGTTAATGGAGGAGGGATGCCATGTTCTGCTGGTGGTCAGGAGTCCTGAAGGACCACTCTGTGAAGGGAATGGGAGTGACTCGGCAGGTCAATTCATGGAGGCTGGCACCAAGGACCTGGCAGCAGCATCGGTTAAAGTTAAATGACTTCAGGAAGGTAGTCAATGTCAGTTAATGCACTGTCACATGGCATCTCCTATCTACCACACCACCAACCTCTCACAATGCTTAATGTAGCACTTCCCCGTCACTCACCCAACAGCAGTTCATAGACTCACGCCTAACATTGGCATATTCCACTCATCCTCATTCATCTTCCAATGATGCCACCCTCATTACCCAGCTCTTGCTGCTTCCACATGCTTCTAACTATTCAGCTATGGCAAGCTTATCATTAAAATGTAAGCCACAATCTCTAATACTCTTCCCTCTCTCGCATGACAAGGTGATCCATAATTCATTGGACCAGACTAGAAAAGAAAGGTGATAGACATGTGTACATCACCGAAGCCCGATGGAAGAGGCCATGCTCCACATCATGGGGCAGACAATGGCAGGGGCCGTTGCATTGAGCACCACCGAAACCATTCAGGATGATGGTATGCTTCGGATTTATAACCCGTCCCAAATTCCACCCCAGCCATCTGGCTGCATCAAGCTGCAAATGGTATGTTCATGGTCTTCTGCTTTCCACCCCAGCCCCCTTCCTCTTATCTCAGCAACCACCAGCCCTTCTGATTATCTGCTTTCAGATTCTTAAAAGCACCGTCTAGCCAGCCACTGCAACTTCAAGGAGAAGGACAGGAGCTGCACCAGACCTCTGATGAAGAAGCACTGCCACGAGAGCTGAGCTGCTAGCGATGCCTGTACCCCAAAGGGGAATACAGAATTGTGATCTGCACTTGGTAAGCCACCAGGCATGGGTAACAGGAGGATAAGGTAGTTTAATTGCCAGATGGCTTCCTACTCTGCAACTGGATCCTCGATTTTCTGTCCAACAGACCACAATCAGGAAGAATGAACAACAACACCTCCTCCACAATAGTCCTCAACACCGGCGCCCCGCAAGGCTGCGTACTCAGCCCCCTACTCTACTCCCTGTACACACACGACTGCGTGGCAAAACTTGGTTCCAACTCCATCTACAAGTTTGCTGACGATACGACCATAGCGGGACGGATCTCGAATAACGATGAGTCCGAATACAGGAGGGAGATAGAGAACCTAGTGGAGTGGTGTAGCGACAACAATCTCTCCATCAATGCCAGCAAAACTAAAGAGCTGGTAATTGACTTCAGGAAGCAAAGTACTGGACACACCCCTGTCAACATCAACGGGGCTGAGGTGGAGATGGTTAGCAGTTTCAAATTCCTAGGGGTGCACATCTCCAAAAATCTGTCCTGGTCCACCCACGTCAACGCTACCACCAAGAAAGCACAACAGCGCCTATACTTCCTCAGGAAGCTAAGGAAATTCGGCATGCCCACATTGACTATTACCAACTTTTACAGATGCACCATAGAAAGCATCCTATCGGGCTGCATCACAGCCTGGTATGGCAACTGCTTGGCCCAGGACCGCAAGAAACTTCAGAGAGTCGTGAACACCGCCCAGTCCATCACACGAACCTGCCTCCCATCCATTGACTCCATCTACACCTCCCGCTGCCTGGGGAAAGCGGGCAGTATAATCAAAGATCCCTCCCACCCAGCTTACTCACTCTTCCCAACCTCTTCCATTGGGCAGGAGTTTCAGAAGTCTGAGAACACACACAAACAGACTCAAAAACAGCTTCTTCCCCACTGTTACCAGACTCCTAAATGACCCTCTTATGGACTGACCTCATTAACACTACACCCTGTATGCTTCATCCGATGTCAGTGCTTATGTAGTTACATTGTATATGTTGTTTTGCCCTATTATGTATTTTCTTTTATTCCTTTTTCTTCTCATGTACTTAATGATCTGTTGAGCTGCTCGCAGAAAAATACTTTTCACTGTACCTCGGTACACGTGACAATAAACAAATCCAATCCAATCCAATCACAGACCCATTCCACCGCAGTGGAATTAGATGGGGAGGCTTACAGAAGGAGACTGATGAGAATGCACACTGAGGTGTTTGGTGCATTAACTGGCCTCTTGTCATGGTCAAGGAGCATGAAATAATCTGTTCCTAATTTAGCACAGGCCATTGTGCAGAGCTTGGAACCCATCCTATTCACTGTGGAAGTAGTTGCCAGCTCCAAGGCAGGACAGGTGAACCCAGCTGCGCAGTATGTAGAGGCCAATGCCTCAGCGTCTACTGCATCACAAGCGAAGGCCACCCAATGTTCCATTGCAATGGTGAATGTTCAGATGGAGGTCATGAGATCCATTCTGTAGAGGGTCATTTAGACTCGAAACGTCAAGTCTGTTCCTCTCCACAGATGCTGCCACAGCTGAGTTTATCCAGCATTTTCTGTTCTAATATCATGACATCCATGCTTGCTGTCATGTAAACTCAGACAGCTGTCAACACAGCTTCAGGTCCCAATGTTCAAAGCGGAATGCAAGTTCTGACAGTAATCCAGCCATTTGTCCAATTTTCTATGAGGAGGGTTTTTTACACCCAGAAAGTGATGGGATTCTGGAACTCACCGCCTGAAAAGGTGGCAGCCAGCAAAACTGTTATCACATTTAAAAACCCTTGGAAATACACTCGAGATGCCATAACCTACAGGGCTATAGACCAGGAGCTGGGAGATGGGATTTAACTGGATGGATCTTTTTCAATGGGCACACATATTATGGCCAATTGATCTCAGTCTGTGCCATGAATCTTTCTATCTTTCTAGGACGGCACGGTGGCACAATGGTTAGCACTGCTGCCTCACAGCACTGAGGACCCAGGTTCGATCACATCCCCGGTCCACTGTCCGTGTGGAGTTTGCACATTCTCCCCGTGTCTGCGTGGTTCTCGCCCCCACAACCCAAAAGATGTGCAGGCTAGATGAATTGGCCACGCTAAATAGTCCCTTAATTGGAAAAAAGGAATTGGGTACTATAAATTTATTTTAAAAAGAATCTTACTATGTTTCTGATACATTAGTAGGATTGTTACAGGGATGTCTTGTGGCACAGAACATAGTCTCCCTACCTCTGACCAGAAGTTCCAGGATCAAGCCGAACCCCAAGATGTGATGGCCATGGAAGGTTTGTTCACGGTGTGGTCAAGCAGGTTGATTGTCAACCTGTAAATCCTTCAGATACACCGATGGCAGATGGTAAGAGTGGGAGAATTTCCTGGTCAACCAGAACCTGTGTGGTAGCTGCTGCGCAATAACCTCACACATTAAAAGACTCCGTGAACTAGCTTTTGCCATGGGTTTTGTGACAAACATCCTCCTTAATTTGAAACTGAAAAGTGGAGGCAAGGGACCGAATTTGGGAAGATGTGGTTTACCAAAGAGCAAAGGCAAGAATATAGGAAATGATAAACAGAACATGACAGGAAGGGAGAGCGAGTGCAAATTTAAGGGTAAATCAGCAGGTAAGACTAAACGCTACAAAAATGAACTCTGAGGTACAAAGGGATCCAAGTGTCCCAGTGCTTGAATCACAAAAGCCTAGTAGACAGTTACAGCAAGTAATTAGTTAAGCTAATAGAATATTATGGTTACTGTGAGGGGAATTGATTACAAAAGGTAGGTTATTCTTCAGTTTTACACAATGTTATTGAGACCGTATCTGGAGTATTGTGATCAGTATTGGCCTCCTTATATCAGGAAATATGCAAATGCGTTAGAAGCAGTGCAGAAAAAGTTTACTAGACTAATACCAGGAATGGGCAGGTTGTCTAATGAGGAAAAGTTGGAGAGGTTAGGTCTCTATCCATTAGAGTTCAGAAGAGTAAGAGGCAACTCGATCAAAACCTTTAAGAATTGAGGGGCATTGACTGAGTGGATGTGGAGATGATGCTTCCTCATGTCAGAGAACCTCGGGCAAGGGGATCACTGTTTAAAATAAGGGCTTATGCATTTAACCCAGAGATGAGGAGAAATTTCTTCTCTCAGAGGGTTATGAATCTCTGGAACTCTTTCCTCAAGTAACCGTGTAAGCAGAATCTTTGAATATTTTTAAGACAGAGATAGATGGATTGAAGAAGGAGAAAGGTTTTCGGGAGTAGGCAGGAATGTGAGGTTGAGGTTACAATCAGATCAGCCATGATCTTATTCTCCTCTGACCATTGAAAATAATCAAGTAAAGCTTTATGTTATCAGTCTGACATCACAGCCTATAATCTAATCTTGACTGGGTGCATTCGCAGGTATGACTGATGGCTGTGTTTTTAGATGGTATTACATGCTTTCTATCCAATTTTGATCACCTATATCAACATTCAAGCTTCTCAGAAATAATTGTCTTCTTTTTTCAAAGAAGATGTTCAACATTGTTTCTGATGGCCGTATATTAAATATATCGCTGACATTGTGCAGAAAATCATTTTCCCAATGTCCAGGCTTGTACAAATCTTTGTCTCTGATTACAATTTATGTTAACAATCCTGTATTCAAAGGGACAAGAGGAGGTAATTCAGCCCCTTGAAGCATTGAGATCATGGCTGATCTGTATCTTGATTCCATCCACCCGCTTCAGCTCCATGTCCTTTATAACCTGGTCAATCCCGAGCCTGTAGCGTAGATTTTCACAGAGTCATGGAATCTCCATGCTTATCCAAAATGATGCCAGTAATCTGTATCTGGAGAGCCCGCCCCATTTCTGAAATATCATATTTCCGCTTGTCGAGGAAAGGGGGAGGGACATAACTCAAACATGGGGGAAATTTTGAACTCAGCAGGGCAGTTTAAATTCATTGGTGAGTTCAGACAGACCCAGGACTGGATTGTCCGATTAAAGGCGGCGCCACATAGATGACGCGGCCAGCGCCGCATAACGGGCGTCATCCGCGCATGCGCAGGTTGGCCGGCGCCAACCCGCGCATGCGTGGTTGCCGTCCTCTCTAAGTCCGCCCCGCAAGAAGATGTCTGACGGATCTTGCGGGGCCGTGGAAGGAAGGAGGTCCTCCTTCAGAGAGGAAGGTCCGATGATCGGTGGGCACCGATCGCGGGCCACCCCACATTTGAGGTACCCCCCCGGTGCAGGATCCCCCCTCGCCCCCCCGCAGGCCGCCCCCCCAGCATTCACGCACCGTTCACGACTGCAGCGACCAGGTGTGGACAGCGCCGGGGGGAACCCGCCGTTTTGGCCTGGCCGCTCAGCCCATCTGGGCCTGAGAATAGCGGGGGTGCCGGTGAATCGCCATTTTCGGTGTCTCCGGCGATTCTCCGGCCTGCGAAACTCGACCGGGCCGTTCCCGCCGCTTGGGAGAATCGCGGGAGGGCGTCGGACTGGCTTCCCAGGAAATTTTGGTGGCCCAGGCGATTCTCCCAACCGGCGTGGGAGTGGAGAATCGCGCCCCTGCTGTTTCAGAAAACCATTACAGGTGTGATGGACCAAATGGCCGTCTTCTGTGCTACAGATCTTTCTAGTTCTATGATTGTTTACTCTGAATTGGATAGCTGGGCATCAGTGGAACTCCCTGCTCTTGATGTAAGCAACTTAAGCACCTGTCTGATAAATTTTAATGCTATGGATTTTGTGCTCATGGGACGTACTTAAATGTGTTTCATCACTGAAAAGTTCCATTGAGTCATTAGACCCTGCAAGATTCGCCTTTGTTTGCTTAAATAATTGGCTAATCGCTAAGTCACAAAATTAATGCAATATTATAAAAGTTGCAACTAATCTGTGAAGAGAATAACAAGTTGTGGAACAATCTGCCTAGTGCTTAAAGCTCAAAACTTTTACTGTAGCATATCTGAAGCAACAGAGAAGGAATCAAGTTACATTTCCAAAACACATCTTCTAAAATTGGATCCAGATTATTGCTAACAGATTTAAATCTGATCTCCTCAACATGACGTAGAAAGATCAGAGGCTTTTATTACTGGAAGATGCATGCAAACAATTAAGATTCACAGTAAAATAAAGGCTTGGGAAAATGCAAGATTAAAGAGACAACATCTCATTCTGTTGGCTTTGTGAGTCTGCAATTAAAACCCTTTAAAACATCCAATCTTCATTTGTCTGCAGCATTTGATATATATTTTACAACTAACACAAGCCAAGATAAATGTGCCAATTAAAAAGTGCTCTTACCCTTTGATTTGAATAGAACGGTGGCTTTAAAACTGATGTTTTTTCCACTTCTAAAAGAACTCCAAATTTGTTCTCTTTTCTTGACCCCTTCAGGGAAGAGCAGGATATTCTGCACCACAGAATTCGCCATGGTCACCATTTCCCTTTCTCTTTGTGCAACAGACTGACAGGGGCGGATTTCTGCAGATAAGATTGTTTCTGCACTTTTTTCCGCATGCTTTCTGAGATAACTGTGCGCATATTGCTTCACAGAAAGGGCAGAGTTGCACTGCCATTCCAAACCAGGACCTCAGCTTGTCAACTAGAGATTATGAAGAAGTACTTGAGTTTTATAAACAATTTTGCTTTTTTAAACAATTTACAGCGCTATATTAGAATTATTGGGTGTTAAGATACATTGAACAATAAGTGACTTGACCCAGTACCAAGAGACAAATGAAAGTGCATTTTCTATCAGATCGCATGCAGAAAATAGATTCAGCCATCCAACACTTATTCAAATTAAATAACTTACTACGGGCGGGATACCCCCCCCCCCCTCCCCCGTTTCCCTGGGACGTATTTTGCAGCAGCGGAGGTGGCCGCAATTGGCCGGTGGCGGGGTTTTATGGTCCCGCCGCTGTCAACGGGTTTTGCCATTGTTCACACACCCCGCCGCCAGGGAACCCGATTCCGCCGGCAGTAATGGTCAGAAACTTTCGGCACACGTTATGAACAAAGGCACATTTAGTCCCTTGAGCCGATTCCACAACTCACTCTCACGGTTGATCTGTGATGTAATCGTATACCCAACATTGTCCCATACCCCTTAATATCTTTGGTTAACAAAATCTATCGATCACAGATATAAAATGTACAACAAATCTAACATCAACTGCCATTTGCACAAAAGAGTTCTAAACTTCAACCACCATGTAGAGGTGTTTCCCAACTTCCTTCCCAAAGGACTGGCTCTCATTTCTAGGCCATGTTCTGACTCAGGTTCTCCAACCTGAAGTAGTTTCACTCTACTCACCGTCTTTCGCCTTAATAGCGTGCACATTTTGATTGAAACACCACTTAACCTTCTGCTGAGTGAACACCAGCGATGACAGGGTGAGGACCTTAAGTGGGGGACAGAATAATCCGGGGCAGGGGCATAAAGGTGGCAGGATTCTGACCCATCACTAACCTGCCTGATCAGATGCCCCCCAAACATGCCACAGGGATGATGTGAGATGAATCATTCAATGAAAACAATCTCTGTTTGCTGATAGTCAGTTGACTCCAACTATATTACTTCTCCGAGCTATTAAATCGTGAAAATTCTCTGTTTCGATCAATCCCATCCAGTTTATTGTCTGGTGTTAATTTCACCAGTGATTCAATTTGTAAGTCAATTGAAATAAAATGAAAACAAAAGCTTTGTGTTAAAGGTTTCAAATGTCCATCTTATGTATTTTGCTCAAATCTAATGAGCATCTGAAATTTTGAGTGTCAACCCCAAGTTAAGAAAATAAATCGGGCATCGAGTTATAGGTTTTGGAACAAACAACTTGCTTCCTTTTTAGTGGATTGCCCATGGCATTGCTCATGGTGTAATTGATGTTACAATACTAGGCTAGATGCCCAATTTTAGTTACGATCAGGTAAGTGACCACATGTGTTCTAAAGTCGGCAAAGTTTCAAATCCCAGTTACATACTAAGAGAATAAAGCCACCAGATTCCATTACTTTAACAAATGATTAGCTAATACTCTTCTTATCGAATAGCAGTCAATGATTTCTGTATTTTCTCTCTCTTTGGTTACTGTATTCTCTCTAGTTTTTTGTAATGTTTCCCTTGGATTTCAATATGACAATAACTGTACAGTCAAAGAGAGAAACTAACACTTGGAGGAAGAAGGAAAATATTTAGACTAGAAAGAGCAAAAGAAAACAAAATGAAGAGACCTCAGCTAGGATACCAGATTAGGGGGCGGGATTCTGTGATTCTGAGGCGTGTTGATGCCGTCAAAAGCGCCGGCGGGACACGGCTTTTTTACGACGGCCGCTCGGCCCATCACGAGAATCGTCAGGCCGGCCGCGTAGAGCGGCCCCCGACTGGCTCCGCGTCGACCACGCCAGCGCCAATGGCGCCGATTCTCCGGCCCGGCCCCAGGCTGAGAGACCCGCCCAGGGTCTTCGTTCTTGGCAATTGGGGTCTTCCAAGACAAAACACTCAGTGTTATTCAGACAGAACTAACTGAAGGAATTATCTAGCAGTAGCTGCCATATGGAATCTTACAAATTATTTAATTTATTGGCCCACAACTTCCAATTTCTGGGACTTTGAAAGATATGCTGGGGGACACCCCTAAACATCCACACATAAATATTGCACGGCAATTGCCCGGGAAGTTCAAACTTTTGATGGGCAATTACATTGTGTTGGGAGGGAGTTGGTTACAGAACATCATCTCTTAAAGAAGTCTTTAAGGAATAGCAAGTCTTTCTTTAACTAATTGTAACCATATACATATAAACAATAAAGGGTGAAGGCAAAGAGAAATCTCCATGTCTAGGTCTCATCACATCTCGGCTCAACACCACACTGATCTCTGGGTCTGGAAATCATCCGATACTCCGATTTAAACTGCAACTATCAGGTGGTCCCCATTGCCTTCCAGGAATTGCTTCCCAAGAAAATAATTTCGAACTCCTGGGTAACTAAAATACTGATCAACAGCCACGCCCCCCCCTCCCCCCTCTCCCCCCCCCCCACAATTTCCCATGAGAAACCTCGCCTGCCACCCTCACGACTATCCCCCACCCCCTAAGTACCCTCCCATCCCCACACAGAATCTCCCCAACTACCCCCCCCCCAAGACTTCTCATCCAATTCCCACAGAACCCCTGATTACCCGCTTACACCCCTCCAACTACCCTCCCGAGCCCTGACTGCTCTCCCGACTACTCTCCCACCCCGCTCACTAGGAACCCTGACCACTGATTAACACTCCAGTTCCCAACTATTTCCCACAGGAAGCACCCCCTACCCCACCACCCGGCCACCCTCCTGAACACCCAACAACACACAACTACCCCTTTACACTCGCCCATTACCCTCCCGCCTGACCTCCGGCAGCTCTCCCAACCACCCGCGTGGGCCCACCCCCTGACTACACACGCACACCCCTGACCCCACCCCGAGGACCATCCAAAGCCAACACTGATCACCTGGCCCTGAATGGCTGCACTGAACTTATTTCACTCGGCACAAGTCAGAACCCTAGGTGAGAAAGGTGTGGCTGTATTTCAGGGTAAGTAAATAGGAACGGAGTAGCAATCCAACTGTGACTGGCAACTCCACAGAGGTTCTGGCCCAATGGCTGCGTTTGAGATGTTTCCATGGCTGCTATCAGATCCTCCCTTCTGTTTACAAATACCTGTTTATGTATGGCAAAATGGAAATTAATAATAACATCCCTTTAAAGCTCTAAAACTTGGGACAGTTGCACAACAAAACTTGTAATCTTTGAAACTGCGCAATATATCATAATGAGAAAGAAGCCATTTGAAAGGTGACCTTAACCTGATCCCTCTCAAAATGGCTAAAATCGGCCATCATACAATTCCCCATTGCAGATGTAGATTGTATCCAGCATTTCATTGGATTTTATTTTCAAATTTTTTTCACCAATTAGATAACAATTTCAATTTTACATCTTTTTAAAAGATGGTTTTGTTACTGATTATGTGGAACAGTTATTTGGGGAGTTTTAGTTATTTGATTTATTTAGCAGTGATGTGGACTGCAAGAAACATTCGTAAAACCAGAGGAACCATTAGCGGAAGATTGCTAAGTGGCAGATATTTAAATGGTCAGAGTACTATGATTTTATGATTTCTGAATTATTATTTTCATTAAAATAGCTCATTCAGTTAAGTACTCTGATCTTCAGTGTAGGGTGACACAATGCCAAAGAATGTAGGATAGGTTAGAATTTTGTAAATACAATGCTTGCATTTTCGAATTCTTACATTATGCTACAGAATTAAAGACTTGCTGTTGGAAGCATTCTGCAGTAAAGGCAAATTATATAATAGACATTTGTACTGAAACTAAAGTTGGTAAGATTTACTTAACCAAGATCTGGCAAACGAGTATATTATTTCCCAGGGAATATCCATTATTATGAAATCCATACGATACGATTGGTGGACCAACCATCCGATCACTGTATCTCACAATTCAGGAGTGTGTTGGAATTCGTTCCACTTGCTTGGTGAGTGCAGCTCCAACAACACTCAAGTAGCTCGACACCAGGATAAAGCAGCCCGCTTGTTGGCACCCCTCCCACAAATATTCACACTCTCCACCACCGATGAACAGTGGCAGTGTGTGTGCCATCTACAAGATGCACTGCAGGGACTCACCAAAGCTCCATAGACAGTACTTTCCAAACCCGCGACCATTATCATCAAGAAGGACAAGAGCAGCATATACATGGGAATAGCACCACCTGGAATTTCCTCTCCAAGCCACTCACCACCCTGACTTGGAAATATATCACCATTCCTTCACTGCCCCTGGGTGAAAATCCTGGAACTCACTACTAAACAGCATTGTGGGTGTACCTGCACTATATAGACTGCAGATGTTCAAGAAGGGAACTCACCACTACTTTCTGATGGGCAATAAATGCTGGTCTAGCCAGAAATGCCCACATCCTATCAATTCATTTTTAAAAACCTGTAGTGAAATCAGCAGTATAATTTTTATTTGTTATTGGGATGTGGGAGTCGGTCAGCATTTGTTGCCCATCTCTAATTGTCCCCAAACTGAATAGCTTGCTAGACCATTTCAGTGAAGAGTCAACCGCATCGCTGTGTGGGTCTGGAGTCACAAGTAGCCAGACCAGCAGAGGACGGCAGGTTCCTTCCCTGAAGGACATAAGTGAACTAGATGTTTTTTTACGACAATCGGCAATGCTTTCATGGTCATCATTAAACTTAATTCCAGAATATTATTTTTTTTACTGAATTCAAATTTCATCAAATGCCATGGTGGGATTCAAACCCAGGACCCCAGGGCACTACTCTGGGGGACCTCTGGATTATTAATCCAGTGACAATACCACTATAGCACCACTTCCCATCTGTTTCAGTCAATTACGTCCAGTCTATTGTCTGGTGTAAATTTCACCAGTGATTCAATTGGTTAGGGGCTGGTTTAGCACAGGGCTAAATCACTGGCTTTGAAAGCAGACCAAGGCAGGCCAGCAGCACGGTTCAATTCCAATACCAGCCTCCGCGAACAGGCGTCGGAATGTGGCGACTAGGGGCTTTTCACAGTAACTTCCTTTGAAGCCTACTTGTGACAATAAGCGATTTTCATTTCATTTCAAGTCAATTGAAATAAAATGAAAATAAAAGCTTTGTGACAAAAGATTTCAAATGTCCATTATATGTATCTTATTCAAAACTATTCAGCTTCTGAAAATTTCCATGTCAATCCCAAGTAGTGATATGAGTCCTACCAATTATATGGTTCAATTGAACCTAACCTTTATCACAATTTCTGTTGACATTCAAGAACATGTGTCTCCAGAGTTTCCATTCTCTTCCTTAACCAGTTACTTTATCCCTTTCTCTGGCAACTGTCTGAGACCAAACCAGTCTGTTCGCAACCTTGCCGCCATAGATGCCTTCAAGTTGACCTTCCAATATGCCATTACTGAGACTGCATATTTCCAACTCTGTATCATTGCAATGTCTCTGCCCCTGCCTCAACTCATCTGCTGCTGAAGTCTTTATCACTTAATTATTGCAATGCACTCCTGGCCAGACCTCCATATTCTACCTCCCGTAAACTTGAGATCATCCATAATACTACTGTCCATGTTTTAATTCAAATCAAATCACATTCACACATCATCCCATGATCACGGAGCTACACTGGCTTTTAGTTAAGTAATGCCTCAATTTTAAAATTCTCATCCTTGTTTTCTAATCCCTTCGAGGCCTCACCCCTTATCTCCATAATCTCCCACAGCCCTTTGTCTATGCTTCTCTCATTGTAGTCTCTTGGGCATCCCAATTTTAATCGCTCCACCATTGTGGCATTGCCTTCAGCTACCAAGGCCCTAAGCTCCGGAATTCCCTTACTAAACCTCTCTTTCTCTCTTCTCTCTACTTTCTCTCATTCAAGGTGTGCCTCAAAACGTACGAATGGGATTTTCCGGCCCTCCCGCAGCGTGTTTTCCAGCAGCAGAGGCAGCTCACCATTGGCTGCAGGCAGAATCTTCCAGCCCCACTGATATCCACAGCATTTTGTGTGACTCCTGACGTGGGGATGTCATTTTTGGTGGGAAGGACCAGAAATCCTACCCTGTGGGCCGGATTCTCTGTCAGTGGGATCCTCCTCTTCACCGGCAGCGGACTCACGACTGCGAATTTCCCGACGACGTTGGGGTGCTCACAATGGCAAAACCCATTGGCCAGGTGCCGGGGTGGAGGATCCTGCTGCCGGCAGGGGTACGCCACACCATAAAACGGGTACGGCGGGACGGAAAATCCCACCCATATCTTTGACCGTACATTTGGCCATTAGCCCTAACATTTCTTTATGTTGACTCAGTGTCAAATTTTATTTGATGACACCCCTGTGAAACGCCATGGAACGTTTTGCTATAGCAATGGTGCAATGTAAATAATTTGGTGGTGTTGTATCTGTCCAAGATACACTTGTAAGATTGGTTAAACAGTTTCAAAGAGCACAGAAAATATGGGCATAAATGAGTTATGCTTTGATTTCTTAGTGCCACTTTTAAGTAGGCCTATTTAACTGTATGGCAGAGCCAGTCCCCAGCCACCAAATTGCTCATGCCCACACCATCGAAACACAAGTTTCTTCCAATTGTGTTTGTTTATTATTGGCGGGGTGGGGATGAAAGTCAAGAGTTCATTCCAAAGCACCTGAATGTACGTTATCACATGAAACCAGTGCAAATTGGATAACCAGCAGACAACTGAAGACGTAGGCCTAGCCTGCTGCTGCAGAGATCATATATCTTGAATAATCTGAAGGATGGTTCATTCTCTGACTGTTTCGTTGTTTTTTTCCTAATACTAGAGGAGAAGGATGGAGATTTCCAGAAAGTTGAAGCCCAAGAGTTAAGCCTGACAGGAAAACGTGCACCCCTTTCTCAGGGCCGGTATCCTTCAGACAAAATGTACAGGCTTCAAATGAGTTATGAGCGGAGCTCACTGTGCACCACCTATGATTCACTAAAGGCACCATTGGCTGACTATGTGAATTGCTGCAAAATGAGCTTAGGTTTTGGCTTGTGATTCGCAAACTTTGTAGATGTCCTCAGTCAGATCAGTGGCAATACCCAGCAATCGACACATGCCAGTAACTGTCTTGGATAGGATAGTGATCTCTCAAAGCTGACTGCACATCCAGACCATCAGGCACAGTTCTAGATGCAACAGAGCGAAAGCAAGACCAGTTAACCATAACAATGTCGTAAATGGCTGACTCAGATGCTGTGCCACCACAATGTATACCACATGGGAATCGAGGGCCACCAGAAGCTTAGAACATAGAACATAGAAAATACAGCACAGAACAGGCCCTTCGGCCCACGATGTTGTGCCTAACCTTTGTCCTAGATTAATCATAGATTATCATTGAATTTACAGTGCAGAAGGAGGCCATTCGGCCCTTTGAGTCTGCACCGGCTCTTGGAAAGAGCACCCTACCCAAGCTCAACACCTCCACCCAACACCAAGGGCAATTTGGACATTAAGGGCAATTTATCATTGGCCAATTCACCTAACCCGCACATCTTTGGACTGTGGGAGGAAACCGGAGCACCCGGAGGAAACCCACGCAGACACGGGGAGGACGTGCAGACTCCGCACAGCCAATGACCCAAGCCGGAATCGAACCTGGGACCATGGAGCTGTGAAGCAATTGTGCTATCCACAATGCTACCGTGCTGCCCTTAAGAACAAATAAATCTACACTATATCATTTTACCGTAATCCATGTACCTATCCAATAGCTGCTTGAAGGTCCCTAATGATTCCGACTCAACTACTTCCACAGGCAGTGCATTCCATGCCCCCACTACTCTCTGGGTAAAGAACCTACCTCTGATATCCCTCCTATATCTTCCACCTTTCACCTTAAATTTATGTCCCCTTGTAATGGTGTGTTCCACCCGGGGAAAAAGTCTCTGACTGTCTACTCTATCTATTCCCCGATCATCTTATAAACCTCTATCAAGTCGCCCCTCATCCTTCTCCGCTCTAATGAGAAAAGGCCTAGCACCCTCAACCTTTCCTCGTAAGACCTACTCTCCATTCCAGGCAACATCCTGGTAAATCTTCTTTGCACCTTTTCCAGAGCTTCCACATCCTTCCTAAAATGAGGCGACCAGAACTGTACACAGTACTCCAAATGTGGCCTTACCAAGGTTTTGTACAGCTGCATCATCACCTCACGGCTCTTAAATTCAATCCCTCTGTTAATGAACGCGAGCACACCATAGGCCTTCTTCACAGCTCTATCCACTTGAGTGGCAACTTTCAAAGATGTATGAACATAGACCCCAAGATCTCTCTGCTCCTCCACATTGCCAAGAACTCTACCGTTAACCCTGTATTCCGCATTCATATTTGTCCTTCCAAAATGGACAACCTCACACTTTTCAGGGTTAAACTCCATCTGCCACTTCTCAGCCCAGCTCTGCATCCTATCTATGTCTCTTTGCAGCCGACAACAGCCCTCCTTACTATCCACAACTCCACCAATCTTTGTATCGTCTGCAAATTTACTGACCCACCCTTCAACTCCCTCATCCAAGTCATTAATGAAAATCACAAACAGCAGAGGACCCAGAACTGATCCCTGCGGTACGCCACTGGTAACTGGGATCCAGGCTGAATATTTGCCATCCACCACCACTCTCTGACTTCTATCGGTTAGCCAGTTTGTTATCCAACTGGCCAAATTTCCCACTATCCCATGCCTCCTTACTTTCTGCAGAAGCCTACCATGGGGAACTTTATCAAATGCCTTACTAAAATCCATGTACACTACTCTTCCCTGCCTGACAGGGACATACATATCAAGGACACGTAGCACCTGTTCCTTGAACAAGTTCCACATTTCACTTGTGTCCTTCCCTGCCAGCCTATGTTCCCAACTTATGCACTTCAATTCTTGTCTGACAACATCGTATTTACCCTTCCCCCAATTGTAAACCTTGCCCTGTTGCACGTACCTATCCCTCTCCATTACTAAAGTGAAAGTCACAGAATTGTGGTCACTATCTCCAAAATGCTCCCCCACTAACAAATCTATCACTTGCCCTGGTTCATTACCCGTTAGAAAACGGACAGTGAAATCCCACAGCCACTCAGCATTCAGATCCTCCAAAATAGGAATCGCTGAATGGGAGTATTTGGTTAGGTGTCACAAGACATACCACAAAATGCACAACTCCAAAAGGGAAGCAGCCTACAGCGTTTGAGTCAATGTCAGTTTCATTTGAGGGTTAGGAACATGCCTCCCATACAAGGAGGGAGCCTTCAAATGTATATTTGGATTTAAATACTTATTAAACAGGTAATAGATACATATGTCCAGATTTTCACGGAATTGGATCCATTCTGGAGACCTTTAAAAATGGCAGGCAAGACCTGGATGCGGAAGTCAACCTCCATTTCTGGAAAATCCTATTTTTGCTTGCAGGGAGAGGGGGCAGGTAACGGATCACGCAGATGGGAAACTCAAACTCAGCAGTGAGATTTCAAATGTGTTCAAACAGACCCCAATTTTGCCATTCAAAGGGCCTTAGCAGGCAGTGTGGGTGTCTGAAATTTAAGCGCTCTTGAAGGGCAGCTAAGGTCTGTTAACTGTCATGATCTTAAGTTAGTTGAATCACCAATTCCTTAAATATGAACAAAACTCAGTTGTAGCTGTTATTTGAGTGAAAACATTAAAAAAACACTGCTGGACTGCATTGATTGGCAGGCCATCTGGTGTAGTTTAGAAAATAACCATCAGCCATATATTCTCGTACCATTGTTTTATTTTGTGAATTTAAAGTACCCAATTCATTTTTTTTTTCAATTAAGGGCAATTTAGCATGGCCAATCCACCTATCCTGCACATCTTTGGGTCGTGGGGGTGAGACCCACGAGACACGGGGAGAATGTGCAAACTCCACACAGGCAGTGACCCAAGGCCAGGATCGAACTCGGGTCCTCAGTGCCGTGAGGCAGCAGTGCTAACCACCGTGCCGCCCATGAATAGGCTTCATTGTTGACGTTTCCCAAGAGCTGTTATTATAGCTGAAGCCATTGTGAATTCTCGGCTGAGTTTCAAAATCTTGAAAACCCCTTATCTCAGCTGGGGAATTGAGTTCACATTTTGAATGACAGTTTTAATAGACTATTAAAGGATTAGGTGTTTTGATGTGGTAACTGAACAGAGTTTGCTTGTTTTTATAACAGATTGAGCACTTGAGGGAATTCTAAGATCTTTGCATGGGTTTAATGAAGGATAGTTTTTGTTCTGTATCACTGTATGAGTGAGAGCTCTTTGATTACTATGAGATTTTTTCATCTCCACATGACTCCTAAAGTCCACCCATGGTGATTGCGGAGTAAAATGGCAAGGAAGTGGCACTCACCCACCTCCATGTTACCTCTGGACTGCATCCAGAGGTGGCAGGCATGACATGATCACACCCTTGACATCATCAACCCCCCCCCCCCCAACCCACAGCATATTTCATGACTCTAGCTTCCGGTTTCCACGGGGAAAATTTGGTCCACAGTGGACAAGCTGGAGTATTACAGCAGGAATTTCTCCCAAATATCAATTTGCCACAATGCTCTCAATTTAACTGCCTTATTACACACAATTAATGCACCAAAGGAGAAAGAAGTTGAGAGATTTGTCACCATTGGGTGCAGCATGGCTTTGATCGGGAACTTCATCTCGTCAGAAAATAGACAGGAGCAGCATTAAGAGATGGCTTCACAGCAAATAGAACTTTGTGCCATTCAGCATATTTTCAGGGTGGAGTCTGACTAATGAAAGGGTTAAGTGATTGATGAAAGTCATTGAGCCCCATTTGTGTTCTGAAGCCTTGAACACCCTTGGACACAAAAAGTATATGTTTACAGAAATCTCGCTTTACAGTCAATAATATTTTTTGAAAGACATGATAAAGTGGCATGACTTACAGTGTGACAGCTGGCAAAGCTTTTTATTGTCTGGCTGTGAGTAATATTGCAGGGGCTGATGTAGTGTTGGAGAAATGAACAATGACTTTAATTTTATTCTTCGTCTGTGCGCCGACATAATCTCACCGTCGGTCATGCTGACATTGCACATACTCCCGGATTTATATCATTGCTCAGAGCCATAACTGCATAATATGTACATTTTATTAAAACAGAGCTTTCACTGCTCATACTGCTATGGTTGCCATTGTTTGTTGGACCATGAGAGATTATCAACACACTTGCGCCTTAAGCAGCTTGTGTCAGTGTTACAACAGCAGCAACAGCATGGGCTTGATGCAAAGTAGAAAGTTTTGTACATTGTTCTGACTAAGCCCCAACATAGACGAGATGTTGCTTCACTGAAAAATTTACATTTCACTGTCTAGCTACCCTAACAGACTTTCCGAGCAAGATTAAAGTTAATGTACTCTGTCCAATACATTCTGTGAAATGCACACATTAGGAATCGAACGCATATTACCCAAAACATATTCAACAGCACATTACAGGGAGAGAGGATTTCATCCACTCAGTCTGGACTCAGTTCAGGACTCGCTAAAGAGACAATCACCACACTCTCCAAGATGCTGAAAAGCAGTTTATTCATTCCCTGTACCATCCAGTCCACTGCCAGTTGGTCAAATTGTTTAGCAAATGAAAAGTCCTGTCTCTGCCTATTTTATGGGACTGCCCTCCTGAAATGTCACAAGATTGTAGTTTAGTCGGGCAGTATGGTCGGCACGGGCTTGGAGGGCCGAAGGGCCTGTTCCTGTGCTGTACATTTCTTTGTTCTTTGTTGTTCTTTGTAAATCCAAAATTGCATCTGCACCTCTCCAGTTTTGTAATAACTATCGAATACTGCAGTACAGGAGGAGGCCATTCAGCCCATTGTGCTAATCTTACATTATCAATTGTATCTGCAATTCCCTTTTGAAAGTTACCATTAAATCTGCTTCTCCGCCCTTTTAGACAGTGGATTACAGATCAAAATAATTTGCTGCGTAAAAAAGTAGCAAATTCCACATAGTTTCAAAGACAGAATGTGGATTTTGTTTTGAGATTTAGAAATAATAGTCATCAAATCTGAATCAAAATTTCAAATAAGATCAAACCTTGGAATAGGTCAGTTTACTTTCCCTTCTCCACTTCATATGGTGGAGGGAGAATTCACCTTCCCTCCTCATTCTATTACATCCAATGGATCAGAGCATGTAGAACATTACATCAAAACAAGTCTTGAGTACTAATTAAATCAAGAGCAAACTCGTATTTTGGTCATCTGTGCAGCAGACAGAGCATCCACTAAAATTGCACACAACTTAGTGCCATTTTTGGTGTAAGTTTGTTTATCTTGCAATCTCCACATTCCACCCATATTTTTCCTTAACAAGTACATTTAGAAAATAGAGGCTTCGCTGTATTCTGCATGGGACAAATGGAAATATTTAATTGCAAGCAGGCTTGGTCTGGGTCCCGGTGGGTGTGAGACTAACAGCACAAATCTGCCCTCTAGTGCACTACACAAACTCCACCCATCTGAAAACTGGAAAGAACTTTAACTTTGTCAAGCTGACAGTACTGAGCTAGATTTTAACTCTCAGCAGGTTTGGATGGATGGGGTGGTGCAAGAGGTCCATGGGTGAATTAACATTTGATTGGCGTGTTTCCCATCCAATCATGACAGGAATAGCAAGCCCAACTGCTTTCCTGTCACAATGTTTAATTGGTCTGCAGAAATGTATCTCTTAAAGGGAGGTTACATTCTCTTCTGAAACATTCCTGCAAGGTGATTTATTAAATAAGAGACGAGTGAAAAGCAAGTCCTAGATTCTCTGAGACTTAAGAGTTGAGGGTGAAGATGTGAGTTTTCTTTCCAGCAATCGGGGGCAAGATTTTGCACCATAGCATTCCAGCAGGCCATTAAAAGTGCATTTTTCTTAGAATTCGTAAAACCCAAATCCCTACAGTGCTGGAGGGGGCCATTCGGCCCATCGAATCTGCACTGACCCTCTTAAAGAGCACTCTACCAAGGGCCCTCTCCACTGCCCCTGCACATTGATCATGGCCAATCCACCTAACCTGGACTGTGAGAGGAAACTGGAGCACCTGGAGGAAACCGATGCAGACACGGGGAAAACATGCAAACACCACGCAGCCAAACAATGCCAGAATCGAACCAAGATCCCTGGCACTGTGAGGCAGCCATCCAGACTCTGTGCCACCGTGCCGCCCTGATTACTGGATTCAAATCGCAATGCATTGTGCTGGGTTTGCCCTCTTTCTTCTGCTGCTCATTAACCTTCATTCAATTGTTCCTCAACATATGATGACTTTTCCTGTTCCTCTGGCACTTTGAAGTCCACCTTTTCTGCCACATACGTATAGTGATGTGACAGACTTTGGGGAACATTATAGGAAGGATCTAGACCAGACCAGCCACCCAAGCCTTTCTTCAATAGCCTAATAGTGAGTGCAATGAGGTTTCTGGTGGCACCATATAGTTCAGACCGGGCGAGGGTCTGAGCAGTATCATCAGGCATGCACTGTCACCAAGCAGCCATTCGAATCCTGGAAGGGTGGAATAATTGGGGGAGGATAAGTGTCACAGGATGAAGTGGCCATGGTAACTGATTGTGAAACTGTACACAATCTTTCTCTGGTAGTCACTGATCAGCTGGAGATTAATGGAGGAAAAATGCTTCCCACCGACAAAAACTGTTGGTAGGTCATTTGGTGTCTTGATGGCTGAATGAGTGCTGATTATAAAGCCGTGGACACAAGGGATGCTAGTCACTGCTTCAAATCCCTGAGCTCCCTTGTTTTGAGTACTGGTATCTGCAGGGAAGGATTGATTTGCCATGGCTAAGGTGTTGCATTTGTGCACTGTTTATGCAGCAATGCTCTGTAGAATAGGAGATGTTAGTGAAGTCCCCATGTCACCCTGAAAGGGGACGGAGACAAAAATATTCAGGGTGGTGGTGGCTTTGACAACCACTGACAAAGCATGGTCACCTGTGCCAGCAGGTCCTGATGCAAGAAGCTGCAACGATCAGTGATAGCCCGCCCAGGGAAGCATCGCCTCCATTTGCAATTCTTCTCAGTTAAAGCTAAGAAGAGATGCCTTGGACTATAGACCCTGCTGGCTGGCTGAGGCCTTCAATGAAAACCCCCAGTTGTCTAGCCACTTCTCACAAGTCCACCTGCTGATCCTCCTGGCAGCTGTGGCTCCTGCTTCTTTAGCCAAAGCATTAAAGCAAATAAAGAGGCCTTTGAAGCCATCGCATCATTTTTAACTGAACAGGTTGGGCATTGGGAGAGTATTCATCCCATTCCCGTAACAGCCTCCCCGAACAGGCGCCGGAATGTGACGACTAAGGGCTTTTCACAGTAACTTCATTTGAAGCCTACTTGTGACAATAAGCGATTTTCATTTTCATTTCATTTCAGTTCAAAGTGCATTCGGGCCCAAATGAAATCCAGTAAAATGATTCCTGGAGTTGGAATACCGGTCAGTGGGATTCTGGTAGGAGTGGGGTGGTGTCAGTAACTCCCATGCTCATTCCTGCCTGCTGGATGAATTATGATCAATCTCCAGTCAGAAATATATGGTCGGAATTCTCTGGTCGTTGCGATTCAATTTTCCCGCCAGCAACGCAGCCCCGCTAATGGGTTTTGCGGCGGAGCAGGGTGGTTACAATGGGAAATCTCATTGACAATCGGCAGGAAGATAGAATCCTGCTGCCAGCAAACTGCAAGCCACCAAGAAACACGAGGCTGGGGAACCGGAGAATCCCGCCCATGGTATCTAGAGGTTATTCATAGAATTTACAGTGCAGAAGGAGGCCATTCGGACCATCGAGTCTGCACCGGCTCTTGGAAAGAGCACCCTACCCAAGCCCACATCTCCACCCTATCCCCATAACCCAGTAACCCCACCCAACACTAAGGGCAATTTTGGATACTAAGGGCAAGTTAGCATGGCCAATCCACCTAACCTGCACATCTTTGGACTGTGGGAGGAAACCGGAGCACCTGGAGGAAACCCACACACAGACGGGGAGAACATGCAGACTCCGCACAGACAGTGACCCAAGCCGGGAATCGAACCTGGGACCCTGGAGCTGTGAAGAAATTGTGCTAACCACTATGCTACCGTGCTGCCCCGTGTAACTGAACTGAACAACAGAATAATGACTTATATTGCTTTCCCAAACTTGGTATGCCACAGCAGTACACATGTTCCCTTTCCCTTCATTCCTGTCATTTGCACCAGACTAATCGTAATTGTGGTGGTTAAGGTTAGTTTAATTCCCACAACTAGGCCTCTATGTTTCCCTTATTGAACCACATACACATTCTTGCATTAAACCACCTGTACCACATTCTTCCAGGTCAGCTTTGGTTTGTTTCAAAGGAAATGGTGGATTAATTTCAGGAGGTTTTGAAGAATTCTGCTTTTCTAGTCCAATATAGGCACCTACGTGAGTTTAAACAGTTCTCCTTTACAGCAAATATAGCATCTCAACGGCAAAAATACTTTGCCTTTTAGTAAGCTCACCCTCCTCCCCTAAACTGAGGAAATAATCTCCAATATCTCTTGAATAATAAGGCAACAAGGCAAAAAATAAGTGAAAGCCCAGCAGTAAACTGGTGAAGTAGCATTTGCTCCAAAAAGCAGAAGCCACAGGTTTGAAATACAAAGTTGCTCACCACTCTAATTGGCTATATTTACACAAGGTTTTGACAATCCTAACCACTACCTAAAGTAAACTCGACGTGGGCAAATTGAGTGTTTTGAACTTGCATACCTTTCCCTGATGGTGCTTTAATGCATCCAAGGTTTCCCTCGCCCAGTTTCAGGAGGGGAATTTTGTTATGCATTTATCTATTATTTCTGAAAATATTGGCAGCTCAAATAACTTGGAAGAAGAGCATCCATATTCTAGCTATAAGGACAGATGTTTCAGAAAGAATCTGTCGGCAATTCATCAACTATCACCAGAATTCTTGCATATATACTTCCTATATAAGGAGCCATTAAGGATCCAATACATATGTGCTAGCTTGACTTCACCGTTGACTTGAACTTTCATTGAAAAGAATACAATGATGAGCATCATCTTGCACATGGCCAAGGATCCAAGAACAGTGGCCAAGATATTGCACAAATTTATGGTGATCAGATGGCATGCATACAGTTGAGCCTGACTCACTTCACTGTGCCCTTGGGAAGAAGCATAGCTTTCCCCTTTGCTGTTAGTTCCCTTCTGCAATTCCTTGCATTCTCAAATTGCTGCATAGACCTATCGTGGCTCTCCATTCCTCCTCAATCAGTCTAAGAGATTTCATAGATTCGCTACAGTGCAGAGGGAGACAATCAGCCTGTTGAGTCTGCGCCGACCCTCTGAAAAAGCATCCTATCTAGGCCCAATCCCCCACCCTATCCCGATAACCCCACCTAACCTTTTGTGGACACCAAGGGGGAATTTAGCGTGGTCAATCCGCCTAACCTGCACATCTTTGGACTGCAGGGGTGGGTTTGACTTTCCTTTTTCTTCCAATATTGCAACTCTGTTGTCCATGTTTTATCATGCTGCTGTTTCTTTCAGCTGACCGCCTTAGTTTCTTATAATCCTTTCGTATACATCTCCTCTCATGCTTTATTCTTCTAAAGTGCTCCAGATCTATCCTAAGATAAATTAGTAATTGCTTTCAAATGTCTGCATTATGACTACTAAATGGTAAATGTTTTCCTGTTGTGGATTTGTATATATTTTAACAACTTACCCTTTTACCATCTGCATTTGTTACTATCATGGACCTTGTTGCTTTGTTTAGGGAAGTGCAAATTAATTTACCTGGGAATTGGATTGAATAAGTCAATTTGCCCTTTGACATTTATGTTAATGCCACATAGAAGCCATACTTAACCTATCCTACCAGAATGAGTGACTTGACACTTTGCCCCAATATTAAAGCGCACATTGCCCAACTTAATGGGGTAATCTTGATTTTGTGTGGTAAGAGTAAAATATGTGATACCATTTTTGCACCCCTCTTGCATCTCTCCCAATTATTATTTCTGTTGCTAATAGTTTTTTGGTTGTGTATAGATTATAACTGCAGCTTCAGTGTGACGTGGTTTGGCATTAAGTTATAGTGCAAATCAGGAACTATCAAAGCATGATTACAGGGATACAAACCGCACAAGTAATGGGTAGCACCGTGCACAGTGGTTAGCACTGCTGCCTCACAGTGCCAGGGACCCCCGTTCAATTCTGGCCTCGGGTGACTGTGTGGAGTTTGCATGTTCGTCCCGTGGCTGCATGGGTTTCCTCCAGGTGCTCTGGTTTATTCCCACAGTCCAAAGATGTGTGTTAGATGGATTGGCCATGATAAATTGCACCTAGATGAACTAACGGGGATAGGGCAAGGGATTGGGCCTAGGTGGGGTGCTCTTTCACAGGTTTGGTGCAGACTCGATGGGTCGAATGGCCTCCTTCTGCATTGTAGGAATTCTATGATGATTCTTAAGAGTGATGGAGTTTCCATGTAAACAGTCTAATTTCCTATAAACATAGCCCCAAAATACATATTCAAACCATGTTTACCTTGCAATATGCTGTGTGCAATTGTGAAGAGTCCCTGCACTAATGTTGTTGCAACATTCTGTAAGGTTTCCCTTCTCTGAATGCAGCACATCTGAAAGTACCACTATAGGTAGCTTAGGAGTCCAATTTACTGCCATGCAAATCTGGTGCAAAGCAAGATTCGTCATAAGATGTTACACAACTGAGAGGGAATCAGACTGTGTTGGCTGTATTGTTATAGCTCCACCTTCGCAAAGAATGTATTTGCAATTTCTGTATCTCAATAACTACAATATGATAACCACATTAATCACAAAGAATTTCATAATTTTTAAGATGACATGCTTCTGACTGAGCGTTGAACAATGTGCACTTGCTGTACATATTGCTTAAACAAACATATTATTAGAGTGAACATAGGAATGTAGACAAGAGGTCATATTTTCCAGGCTCATAGGCTACCTGATGATTATATCGGTCATGCTTCTTGTGATGCATTGTGGACTTAACCAGGAGGAATCATAATGCTAACTGACAAAAGTTGAAGCATGACACAAAGGTGCTCAGTGCTAGGAATCAGAGACAAAATGGCCTAGGTTTGGTACCTGTGAAAAGCCAGCAGAAGAAAGCAAGAACTTGAACTTTTATAACACCTTTCACAATCTCAGGATGTCCCAAAGCTCTCTTTACATCGATTTTTTGAACAGTAGACACTGTGACAATGTAGGAAATGCAGCAACCAATTTATGCACAACAAGGTCCAATGAAAAGCAATGAGATAGGCCAACGAGAGGCGAGGCCATATTGGATTTGGTACTGGGTAATGAACCAGGACAGGTGTTGGATTTGGAGGCAGGTGAGCACTTTGGTGATAGTGACCACAATTCGATTACGTTTACTTTAGTGATGGAAAGGGAAAGGTATATACCGCAGGGCAAGAGTTATATCTGGGGGAAAGGCAATTATGATGCGATGAGGCAAGACGTAGGATACATCGGATGGAGAGGAAAACTGCAGGGGATGGGCACAATGGAAATGTGGAGCTTGCTCAAGGAACAGCTACTGCGTGTCCTTGATAAGTATGTACCTGTCAGGCAGGGAGGAAGTGGTCGAGTGAGGGAACCGTGGTTTACTAAAGCAGTCGAAACACTTGTCAAGAGGAAGAAGGAGACTTATGTAAAGATGAGACATGAAGGTTCAGTTAGGGCGCTCGAAAGTTACAAGTTAGCTAGGAAGGACCTAAAGAGTTAGCTAGGAAGGACCTAAACAGAGAGCTAAGAAGAGCCAGGAGGGGACATGAGAAGTCTTTGGCAGGTAGGATCAATGATAACCCTAAAGCTTTCTATAGGTATGTCAGGAATAAAAGAATGACTAGGGTAAGAGTAGGTCCAGTCAAGGACAGTAGTGGGAAGTTGTGCTTGGAGTCCAAGGAAATAGGAGAGGTGCTAAATTAATATTTTTCGTCAGTATTCACACAGGAAAAAGACAATGTTGTCGAGAAGTGGCAAATGGAGTTTAATACAGAAAAGTGCGAGGTGATTCATTTTGGAAGGAATAACAGGAAGACTGAGTACTGGGCTAATGGTAAGATTCTTGGCAGTGTGGATGAGCAGAGAGATCTCGGTGTCCATGTACATAGATCCCTGAAAGTTGCCACCCAGGTTGAGAGGGTTATTAAGAAGGCGTACGGTGTGTTAGCTTTTACTGGTAGAGGGATTGAGTTTAGGAGCCATGAGGTCATGTTGCAGCTATACAACACTCTGGTGCGGCCGCATTTGGAGTATTGCGTGCAATTCTGGTCGCCGCATTATAGGAAGGATGTGGAAGCATTGGAAAGGGTGCAGAGGAGATTTACCAGAATGTTGCCTGGTATGGAGGGAAGATCTTATGAGGAAAGGCTGAGGGACTTGAGGCTGTTTTCGTTAGAGAGAAGAAGGTTAAGAGGTGACTTAATTGAGGCATACAAGATGATCAGAGGATTGGATAGGGTGGACAGTGAGAGCCTTTTTCCTCGGATGGTGATGTCTAGCACGAGGGGACATAGCTTTAAATTGAGGGGAGATAGATATAAGACAGATGTCAGAGGTAGTTTCTTTACTCAGAGAGTTGTTAGGGCGTGGAATGCCCTGCCTGCAACAGTAGTGGACTCGCCAACACTAAGGACATTCAAATGGTCATTGGATAAACATATGGACAATAAGGGAATAGTGTAGATGGGCTTTAGAGTGGTTTCACAGGTCGGCGCAACATCGAAGGCCGAATGGCCTGTACTGCACTGTAATGTTCTATGTTCTATAATGCCTGGATGTTTTTATGATGTTGCCTGAGGGATAAGTAATTGCCAGAACAACAGGGGCAACTCTCCTACTCTTTTCAAAACAGTGCCATTGAATCTTTACATCCCCCTGAGAGGACAGGAATATCTTTAGTTTATTATCTTATCTGAAATGCAGCACCTCCAACTATGCAGCATTCCTTCAATACTGTACTGGAGTGTTGGTCTAGGTTTGTGAGTTCAAGTCTCTGAAGTGGGATTTGAACGCACAACGTTCTGACTGAACACAACCACACCTTCCAGGACAAATTGGATTCAATGGGACACAAGAGTTAAAGACTAATTTTCATAATAAAATACAATCCTCACATCAATTCTGCATTGCCAATAGCATTGGAATAATTACTTTAATCAGGGCTCATAAAGATCTCCCTGTGAATATTAAACTACATGAACAATTGAAGTTGAATTTAAATTTATATTTTATTGCTACCAGGGACCTACAGATTCTCTCGACTCAGATGCTTCATTCCATCTTAGACATATTGGAATTTATTATAATCTATTATCTCCCAGGTTCTAAACATTCCCTCGATATATGATGTACATGGTTACAGATCTAGAGCAACGTTGCAGCCTTCTTAAGCAAATTAGTAGACTGTTTCTAATCAATAATACATCAAGCATTCACTTGGATATCATTGTAACTAGAGGTAGTGCTGTCAACATGAATTGTTGGAGAGTCTGGGCAGATTATGTGGGAGACTGGGTGATATTAGAATCAAATCAGTGAGGAATCTACGTCTGCTCAACCTTTAAGTAAACCCGACTGGCTGGGTGGATTTTTCATATGGCCAAAAATACACAGGAAGATGGGAATCCGTGAAGTGGGATCAATGCCCAATTCACACAATAGCAAGTTTTCTGGCTGGTTTAAAAGCTCAGCCTAAAATATGGAAGAACTTGGTTTAAATTTGTTTGAATCAGGTAAATATGGCACAATATGTTTGCCAGAACATTTAAGTTTGGATCATACGGTGTTGTTTGGAGTTGGGGTGTAGTACGACATGTACAACTGAACTCTTCCAGAGCAGGTGCTTTCTGAATTAGTTTAATTGCCATTTTTCATGTATCTTTATGTTAATTCCTAATCTATCTCTCCCACCCCAGTTTTATCCTCCACAGTTGTGCACTGTAACTCACCAGACACCATCAAAGCGATACCTGGTGCTCCAGAAAATATCCTTTCCCCAATCGGATGTTCTCAAAGCTATCGAGAGCTAGCTAATGCAAAGAACAGAGGGGACAGAGGGCAGCCCTGTCGAGTGCTCCTGTCTAAGGAAAGTATTCTGAATATACCGTATTTGTACAAATGTTGGCCTTAGGAGTATTGTACAACAGACGAATCCAAGAGGCAAATGTAAGACCAAATCCTAATCTCCCCAAAATCTCAAAAAGATATTTCCAAATGCTTTTTCTGCACCCAAAGGAACGGTGACTTCAGGTTCCAGAGCAATGGAAGGTGAAGAGGACAATGTTTAAGAGACGTCGAACATTAGTCAATAACTGTCAGCCCTTAACAAAGTCCGTCTGATGCTCAGACACTATAATTGGTAGACAGGGCTCCAGCTGGGACTTTAGCCAGTAGTTTAACATTTGTGTTAAGAACATTTCTACTGGGTCCTTGTCCCCCTTGAGTAGCAAAGAAATTGAGGCCTGAGTGGAGGTCGGGGGTAGTGACCCCCTGAACAGCGAGGCATTACACATGTCCAATAATAAAGGTATGAACTTCCCGGAGAAACTTTTATAAAATTTGGTTGGGAAGCCGTCAGGACCGGGGACTTTGCCAAATTGAAGCCGCCCATGCATATGAATATTTCTTCTGGACATAGTGGGGGGGGGGGGGTGGCGGGAGTCCAATTCCCAACTCCTGCCTTCCTCTCTGGTCGGCAAATGTAGACCATCTAGAAAACTCATCATATCTGATGTGTTTGGAGGAGGCTATGACTCATATAGCTTAGGGTAATAGGAGCAAAAAGCTGTATTCACCTGGAGAGGAGCTGAAACCAGATTACCTTCTTTGTTCTGAAAAAAATCTCGCGAGGCAGTTTTCCTTCTCCCCATGTTCATAGAAGGTGCCCCTGGAACGTCACAACTGATGCACAGCGTCATCCGTAGAAATCAATTCAAACTGGAGCTATAACTTTTTTCTGTGCGTCAGTAGATCCAGCGTTGGGGCAAGTGAGTATTGGCGGTCAACTTCAAACATGAGAGTCCACCAGCCTTTGTCACTCCAATCTCTCCATTTTCATGATGTGAGATTTATGTGAAATAATTTTCCCACTTATTATGGCCTTTAGTGTTTCTCAGAGTGTCGAAGGAGATATTGACTCTGATTTGTTGAGCATACTAAAGTATGCTATGGCAACGGACAAATACTCACAAATTTGTTATCAGACATCAAAGAGTTCTAGTCTCCAAGGTGGGCATTGGGAAGAGCCAAAATCAAAACAAACTTAAAAAAATTTTTTTTTTTAAATTTAGAGTACCCAATTCATTCTTTTCCAATTAAGGATCAATTTAGCATGGCCAATCCACCTACCCTGCACATCTTTGGGTTGTGGGGGCGAAACCCACGCAAACAAGGGGAGAATGTGCACTCTGCACACGGACAGTGATCCAGAGCCAGGATCGAACCTGGGACCTCGGCGCCGTGAGGCAACAGGGCTAACCCACTGCGCCACCGTGCTGCCCGAAATCAAAACAAAAATCATCAAAATGAGGGACATGATCCGAAATGATTATCGCTAAATATTTGGCTGCCACCACTGATGGGAGGAGGGAATTATCAACAATAAAACATCTATTCGGGAAGAAGCACAGTGAACAAGTGGGGGAAAAAAAGGAAATTCTTCATTATTTGGGTGCAGAAAATACCACGGATCTACCGCACCAATCTATTCCATAAATGAGATCCATGCCCTGGACATCCCGGATGGGGTCAGAGATTTTGGCACGGAACGGTCCAATTTAGGGTCCAAGATACAGTTCAGGCCACCTCCTAGAATCATCTGATGTGAATCTACATCAGGGAGGAAGTTCACCAGTGAGTTTGCAAAGTTTGGGTGATCTCAATTGAGAGCATAAATGTTTACTAAAATGCCAACAGTGTGGGTTCAATTCCCGTACCAACCTCCCCGAACAGGCGCCTGAATGTGCTTTTAAGTCCTGAAGGGGCTTTTCACAGTAACTTCATTGAAGCCTACATGTGACAATAAGCGATTATTATTATTGTATAATGACCACTAGGGTTATCCATAATTCAAGACGGGGAAAATTGAACTTTTTTATGGATTAATATTGCCATGCCTCTAGCCCTACTGTTAAAGCCTGAATGAAAGACTTGTCCCAAAGATTTGTGAGGCCTTGTCTGAAGTCTGGGTTTCCTGTAAAAATATGACATCAGAGTTTAGATTCCCAAGATAGGCAAAAGTCCTAGCCCACTTCACTGGGCCATTTAGGCCCCTAACATTTCAGGTTACGAAGCGAAGTGGAGATCCCCCATTAATTCCTACATCAGAGTCAGCCATACCCTCTGAGGAATATCAAGCAAAGGATCTCAAAAAGCCAAGGTGTGGAAACCCTCCCAGCATGACAGCCAAGCCAGGTCAAATGACCATGCATACACAGAATAGCGGACACTGGCAATCGACCAAATTTAACACCCTTTCCCCCAACCCACCCTTAATAATATTACAAAACAATCCATTATCTCTAAACCCCTACATAGCATAACCCAACCAAAATTACATTCTAAGCTCCCATTAGTGAACAGTTTGCAATGAGGAGCTGCAGCAAACCCTCTCTTGTAACTCCCATCAACTAACCTCATCATTAGCTGGGAGACTCTCCATTCAACCATGTACCTTAAAAAAAATTGACACTTAAAATAATTTGCAACGCAATGATAATATGAAAAAACCCAACAATAACTTTATACCCCAATTTCAATGTGAAAACCCCCGAACATCATTATACATAATATTTCCAACAACAAGAAGCACCAAACAGAGTTCAAGTTGTGTCTCTGGACAAATGAGGAGAATCGAAAAAGCAAATCTTCTCCCCGACAGACACACAGAGGTGGGCTGGGTAAAAGTAAACCGGAGACCCTTTTTGTATAAAACAGAGTTCACACCGTTAAAAGCTGCTCTTTTCTTCGCCACGTCTGCACTTAGGTCTCGGTATAATCGAACGGAGCGACCTTCCCATTTCATCTGGGCTTTGGCCCAAGGAAGTGGCAGGTTGGGTACTTGTCCGATAATAGTGCGGTCACAATCACTGGAATGATATAATCTTGCCCAATGGTACAGAAATTATTAAACAGATTGCACAGAGGTCGCTCGGGACTTAATTTGAAGACCTCGGGCCAGATTTTTACGTATCCCAGTAGGTGTGCGCCAACCCAGAATCACGTGAAATTGCACAAAAATGTACGGCGAAAGTTCCAATGTCCTCCTGCGAAGTACCTGCTCCTTCTTATTCAAATTACGGAACCTAACAATAACCGCATGTGGAGGTTTCTCAGCACAAGGCCTCGGTCTAGCTCCGGGGGGTGGGGGGGTTCAGTACTGATGAGATCCGATTGCTGTGATCGGATAGGGCTGTTCCCATGTTTTTTTTTAATGTGGCCCACGCGCTTCCATAATTCTGCTCATATTCTCCAATTTTACAGAATGTGCTTATTCTTTCCTGCTCACTTCCAGCTCTGAAAGATCTGCAAAGCCTAACAGTCAATTCCTGAATCCTACATGTTGTCGAACTAAGCTTCCATTATCCTGACGCTCTTGCAAGCACCCTGTTGATTATAACTTTTAATTTAGCAGGTGAGGCATTCTCTCACATGATCCATGGCATAATTATATCTTGCCTGATTTGCACACCTCAGCAAGTCCAACCCAGCTGTGCAATAGTGTGACTCTCCGCACTGTTAGAGGTACATGAGACAATAAAAAAACAACGTCAAAAGATGCATAAATATCAATTATATTTTCCAATTTTATAGATACTGTCTACTGCATCTACTGTACTTAACTATCTGCTAAATACACAGATTGTTTCAGAGGCAAACTACCGTAAATCGCAGCATATAGGTCGACCCAGCTTATAAAATGACACCATTTTTATGGCCCCATGAATTATCTTTTAGAATATACTCGGCATATAAACTGACTCCCCTCCTTTTCAGCCATGACACGGTGTTGAAATGAAATGAAAATCGCTTATTGTCACAAGTAGGCTTCAAATGAAGTTACTGTGAAAAGCCCCTAGTCGCCACATTCCTGCGCCTGTTCAGGGAGGCTGGTGCGGGAATTGAACCGTGCTGCTGGCCTGCCTTGGTCTGCTTTAAAAGCCAGCTATTTAGCCCTGTGCTAAACCAGCTCCTGTTAGTAGTCATCCTCAATTTTTCACCCCAGAAATGCATGGTACCTTTATTTCTGGGTGCAAGTGATCAAACAGGCAATATGGCCTGTGTTGCAAAAATGCGCAGGAGTTTAAGACACACCCATTCTTTGCATCAGATGCCATTGATATTTCAAAATGGCGACCACCCACACCTATGTCGGAGATTGTCTTTTATACTCTGCTACTTTTATACTTATAAGACAGGCCCCCCCCCTCCATTTTAGGGAGGGATTTTTCGAGGCTTCAAAGGTAGACCGAGACACCAACATCTACAATACGTACACTTCATAGTGATCCATGAAAGACTGTTGATTATGTGTGTCATCTTGCAGCCTATATGCACAATGCACCTATATTCTGCATATTAATGATTAATTTGCACCTTTTCATACATCTTCTAAATTCATCATTGTAATACTTCATTAAATAGTCTAGTTACTGGTGTATGTAACAAGCTTTGTACCATTTCTTTATGTTGCCCCAAATTGTAAATAAAAGTTTATTTCTAACTGAGTTAACGGGTGGTTTGTTTCATTCATTGATAGGGCATCACTGGCAAGGCCAATATTATTGTGCATCCTCAATTGCCCTCATGAAGGTGGTGGGAATCTGCCTTCTTGAACCACTTCTTTCAATGTAATGCAAGTACTGTTTGGAAGGAAGTTCCAGGATTTTGACTCAGCAATAATAATAATAATAATCTTTATTTGTGTCACAAGTAGGCTTACATTCAGACTGCAATGATGTTACTGTGAAAATTCCCTTGTCGTCACACTCCAGCGCCTGTTCAGTATACTGAGGGAGAAGTCAGAATATCTATTTCACCTAACAAGCACGTCTTTTGGGACTTGTGAGAGGAAACCGGAGCACCCGGAGAAACACACGCAGACATGGAGAGAACATGCAGACTTCGCACAGACAGTGACTCAAGCAGGAATCGAACCCGGGTGCCGGCCACTGTGAAGCAACATTGCTAAGCACTGAGCAACCATGCAGCCCATAAACGGATGAAGGCAGCGCTAGAGATTCAAACTCAGGATCTCCTGTTTACTAGAAAGGCACTTTAACCACCTAAGCTAAAGTGCCAATCGACAATGGAGGGACAGAAATATATTTCCAAATCAGTATGGTTGTGTGACTGAGAAAAAGCTGCAGGTGACGGTGTTCTCATGTACCTGCTGCCCTTGTTCTTCCAGACAGCAGAGGTCACAGATTCAGAAGATGTTGTCAATACAGCCTTGGCAAGTTACTACAGTGCATTTTGTAAATGGCACACACTATAGACATAGCAATGGGGGAGCAAATGTTTAAGGGGGGTGTGTGATGCGGTCAGACAGACTGCTTTGTCCTAAATGGCACCTTCTTGAGTATAGTTAGAACTGGACTGATGAGTGGTGAGTATTCCTTCACACTCCGGCTTGTACACTAGAGCTGGAGGAAGGTTCTGGGGAGTCACTCATCCCAGTATTTACTGCGGCCGCTCCAGTTATTTATTGAGGTCAAAAAAATAAATAAGGAGTCAAATTCTGATTATAGGATGTGGCAGGGTTATAAAATGTATCTCTTTAAAATATGCTCACAACTACAAAGTATTTAGTGAGGGGGAAAATTCTATTGGGATGACAGTTAACAGCAAGGAGGGAATTACCTGGAGTCAAGCTTATTCACCACAAATATTCATAGAAATATAATGACAATATAAAAATAAAATGACAAACAACATTGCAGGTTATGTTTGCCATTAGAATATAGTGATGGTCATAGAAGTAATCAATTCTGAATGGAATTATCTTCTAATTTACAAAAAACATATTTGAATGGAAGCAAAGTGGTGAAGATTAATTTGTGAGTAGCCAATTTTAGTCAAACCCACACTGAACAAGTAAAGAAGCCACTCGGTATAGTGCATACATTTGGCACACTGTTAACTCAACGTTATTGCTATTTCACAGCTTTTCCTTGATCTTTTCCCTGTCTGGTTGATGCTCTGTAACTACAAAGCAGAAAAAGAAATATTTTTTTATTAAGAGCTTCCATCTCACTGAGGAGGCTTAAAGCCAATCCATATTCAACAACCTGCTCTGAAAACTTTGTTCATATTTTAAAAGATGTGACAAATTCCACCACAGAAGCTGAGACAATCCTCAACATTCTAAAAAAAAAAATCAATAACCCTATCTCCCAATGTTAACAGATCCTTCAAAAATATCCCAGAATCAGGATCCGGATCCACATATTAGCCAAAGACTAATCAGTGTTTTCTTGGGTCATATCCCGTGCCATGTTTCACTAGTTTTTGAGAAATATTGTCTTATAGACAAACAAACAAAGACAAAAACATTACCTCCACCCACTTTCAGTGGTGGGAGCAATAAGGACAGGTCCACAGAATCCCTACAATGCAGAAGGAGACCATTCAGCCCATCGAGTCTGCACCGACCCTCCAACCCTACCTCGGCCAACTCCCCCGCAACCCCACCTAATCATTGTACACTAAGGGGCAATTTAGCATGGCCAATCCACCTAACCTGCACATCTTTGGACTGTGGGAGGAAACCAGAGCACCCAAAGGAAACCCACGCAGACACAGGGAGAACATGCAAATTCCACACAGTCACCCAATGCCAAAATTGAACCCGGTCCCTGGCGCTGTGAGGCAGCAGTGTTAACCACTGTGCTACTGTGCCTCCCTGACACAAGAAAACGAGATGTGAACCTAGAAATTGGTGTTCCTGAATATGGTTATGTCATTCACATCTTGACATAAATGCATCGATGTAGCTTCTAGGCACTGGTGTTTTCATCAATGATGCAGGCTTATTGAAAAATAATACTGTAATGTTATTGAAAATGTTTGTCAGGCATGAGCCAATTGATAGCACACTCACCTCTGAATCACAAGGTTCTGGGTTCAAGTTACATTCCAGGGCTCCACTGAGGACTCCTACTGAGGCAAGGCTGCACTGTTCGAGCTGCCACCTTCCAGATGAGACATTAAATCAAGGCCTGCCTGTGTGGATGCAAAAGACCCAATAGCACTATTTTGAAGAAGAGCAGGGGGGTTATCTTCGGTCCTGGCCAATTCCGACCTCTCAGTCAAAATCACAAAAGCACATTATCTGGTTGTTATGATATTGCTGTTTCAGGGAGTTTGTTGAGTGCAGATTGGCTGTTGCACCCATACCCACCATCACAGCTTCCGAAGTCAGATCGGTCTTCCTGAAAGTGAACCATCGGAAGGCGACGGGCAAGAACAGGATCCCTGGTCGTGCACTCAGAGCCTGCACGGACCAGCTGGCAGAGGTGTTCGCGGACATCTTTAACCTGTCCCTACTCCACTCCGAGGTCGCCACCTGCTTCAAGAAGACCACCATCATACCAATGCCAAAGAAGAACCAGGCAATGTGCCTCAATGACTACCGTCCGGTGGCCCTGACTTCAGTCGTAATGACATGCTTCGAGAGGTTGATCATGAAGTGCATCACCTCCATACTCCCAGAACGCCTTGATCACTGCAATTTGCATACCGCCGCAACTGGTCCACAGCAGGCGCCATTTCCCTGGCCCTACACTCATCCCTAGAGCATCCTGACAACAAGGACTCCTACATCAGACTCCTATTTATTGACTACAGCTCCGCCTTCAACACCATAATCCCAGCCAAGCTCATATCAAAACTCCAAAACCTAGGACTTGGCTCCCCACTCTGCAACTGGATCCTCGATTTTCTGACCCACAGCCCACAATCAGTAAGAATGAACAACACCTCCTCCACAATAGTCCTTAATACTGGGGCCCCGCAAGGCTGCGTACTTAGCCCCCTACTCTACTCCCTGTACACACACACGACTGTGTGGCAAAATTTGGTTCCAACTCCATCTACAAGTTTGCTGATGATACGACCATAGTGGGCCGGATCTCGAATAACAATGAATCAGAATACAGGGGGGGAGATTGAGAACCTAGTGGAGTGGTGCAGTGACAATAATCTCTCCGTCAATGCCAGCAAAACTAAAGAGCTGGTCATTGACTTCAGGAAGCAAAGTACTGTACACACCTCTGTCAGTATCAATGGTGCCGAGGTGGAGAATTCCTAGGGGTGCATACCTCCAAAAATCTGTCCTGGTCCACCCACATCGAGGTTACCACCAAGAAAGCACAACAGCGCCTATACTTCCTCAGGAAACTAAGGAAATTCGGCATTTCCACATTAACTCTTACCAACTTTTACAGATGCACCATAGAAAGCATCCCATCTGGCTGCATCACAGCCTGGTATGGCAACTGCTCGGCCCAGGACCGCAAGAAACTTCAGCGAGTCGTGAACACAGCCCAATCCATCACACGAACCTGCCTCCCATCCATTACTCCATCTACACCTCCCGCTGCCTGGAGAAAGCGGGCAGCATAATCAAAGACCCCTCCCACCTGGCTTACTCACTCTTCCAACTTCTTCCATCGGGCAGGAGATACAGAAGTCTGAGAACACGCACGAACAGACTCAAAAACAGCTTCTTCCCCGCTATTACCAGACTCCTAAATGACCCTCTTATGGACTGACCTCATTAACACTACACCCCTGTATGCTTCATCCGATGCCGGTGCTTATGTAGTTACATTGTATACCTTGTGTTGCCCTATTATGTATTTTCTTTTATTCACGTTTCTTCCCATGTACTTAATGATCTGTTGAGCTGCTCGCAGAAAAATACTTTTCACTGTACCTCGGTACACGTGACAATAAACAAATCCAATCCAATCCACTTCCTTCATTAGACCAGTTCCACTTCAAAAAGGTACTTCAGTGGCTGTAAAGCACTTTGAGATATCCGGTGGTCGTGAAAAGTGCTATAAAATAGAAAGACTTGTCTTTATAATGTCATAGCATCATAAATCATACAAAGTGAAGTGAGAAACATTGATTTCCTATTTTAAAATCTCACTTTATATCCTAGAAGTGCGTTGCCTGGGGCAAGGCTGAATGCCTGACCACAGACGATTTTCCAGTGCCATGGTTTTTTAAGTTATCTTGACATTGGACATTTACCTAGGGACTCACTGGAGAGCTGCTATAGGATAGTTGTAGCAAACTTCAAAGGCCTGTCATAGTGTTTTATCACTGATGGCCTCAGTGCTGCGAGTTATGGCTAAACATTTGCACACTTTCAAAAATGGTAACCTAAACCATTTTAAGTTAGTGGATCTCTTGATTGTCCATGGCAATTCTGGGGAGCAGAGACAAAAAAAAGCAGCCTAACCCTAAGGATCAAATGATATTTGACGGGATATATCAGGTGTTTGTCGGGGCCAAGTTAGGAAATGCGTGGGATCTGGGAGAGTGTGAGCCTACGTTTTTGAAATTTCAGCACCTATTCAGTGGGGGAGGAAAGGATAACGCTGCTACAAAACAGTGCTAACCCTAACCCTAAATTTAAAGTTTAATTCAGGTAAATCTCCACTTCTGTCATCACCCTATCTCAGAGATGGATATGCTGTACCGCAATAGTAACTGCAAGAGAGAATTGGCATTCGGCATATTTACATATAATCTGTGCCAGCTCTACAAAACAGAGAAAGTAGTTAGTTTGAAGTTGTCATTGGCAACACTCCTAACAGAAGAACTTGTGAGTGCCCACAAACAATTAATGCTGTCACTCACCTGGTGAGAATTGCCAATTAGGTTGTCTGTGCTGCTGAGAAATGTCTGAAATGTAAGTGTGAATGAGCCAAGTGCAGCCTCGGGTGCTAATAAATAGCTTCTATATGTCTGGTCTATCTACAACAGAGTTGCAAAGACATCCTTTAAAGTGCAGAAAGACCTGGTATAGCAAGCCTTAGTTACACGCATCTAGGATAGTCCAAAGATGTGCAGGTTAGGTGGATTGGCCATGATAAATTGCCCTTAGTGTCCAAAATTGCCCTTAGTGTTGGGTGGAGGTGTTGACCTTGGGTAGGGTGCTCTTTCCAAGAGTCGGTGCAGACTCAATGGGCCAAATGGCCTCCTTCTGCACTGTAAATTCAATGATAGTCGATGATTAATCTAGGACAAGGGTTCGGCGCAACATCGTGGGCCGAAGGGCCTGTTCTGTGCTGTATTTTTCTATGTTCTATGTTCTATGATAAAAGGAAACGGATTCTGTTTTTACTTAAAGTTCTGCTGCCGTTATGTAGTATGCTTAATTGTTTATGTTTCTTCAAGTGGTTTTGATGGCATTTAATGAATTTTTGCAAAATGTTGAAACCATAAATTTCCAGGATCTTCCAAATGGATGGGGTGGGCAGAATTAAATTCAGTACTATGACGGAAGTGTTGTAAAACTGTTTCTTTAAATGGCGTTGTCCTTACTTTCCTTAAAAATATCTAAAGGGGCTCATCACAGGTGAAAGTGGGCAATTTAAAACAAAAGAGAAAATGCTGGAAAATCTCAGCAGGTCTGGCAGCATGTGTAGGGAGAGAAAAGAGGTCACGTTTCGAGTCCGATGACTCTTTGTCAAAGCTAACAGACAGAGAATGTGGGGAATATTTATACTGTGGAGTGAGAATGAAAGATGAGTCATAGCCACTGAAACCCAGGGAAACGGGGTGCTAATAGCCACAGAAACCAAGGGGAAAGAGTGCTAATGGCAGTGCCCAGAGAGAACGAAAGGTGTGAGAGGCCAAACAGCAGAGAAACTAACATCAGAGGGCGAACAGTGACAGATGGAGATGTGGGGGAGGGGAAGGGGGAAGCAAAGGGGAGAAGGGGTAAGGAAAGGTGGTAAGATTGGCGGGGGGGGTGGGGTTAAATATATTATTAAGAAAGAAAGAAATGGTAAGAGACCGTTGAAATGAAATGGGATGAAAACAAATGGGTCGGGGTGGGGTAGAGCTGATCATCTGAAGTTGTTGAATTCGATGTTGAGACTGGAAGGCTGTAGCGTGCCTAACCGGAAGATGAGATGTTGTTCCTCCAATTTGCGTTGAGCTTCACTGGAACATTGCAGCAGGCCAAGGACAGACATGTGGGCATGGGAGCAGGGTCTTGTGTTAAAATGGCAAGAACGGGAAGGTCCGGGTCCTGAATGCGCACAGACCGAAGGTGCTCAGCAAAGCGATCACCCAGTCTGCGTTTGGTCTCTCCGATGTAGAGGAGACCATATTGGGAGCAGCGAAAACAATAGACCAGATTGGAAGAGGTGCAAGTGAAACGCTGCTTAACCTGGAATGAGTGTTTTGAGCCTGGAATGTTAAGCATGGAATAGGTAAAGGGGCAGGTGTTACACCTTCTGGGATTGCATGGGAAGGTGTCATGGGTGGTGGGAGAGGTACTGGGTATGGTGGGGGAATGGACTAGATTATCTCGGAGGGAACTGTCTCTGCAGAATGCTGACAGGAAGTGAAGGGAAGATGTGTTTGGTTGTGGCATCTCGCTGGAGTTGGTGAAAATGGCGGAAGATCATGCTTTGCATACGGAGGCTGGTGGGATGTAATGTGAGGACGAGGGGGACTCTATCCTTGTTCTGGGAGGGAGGAGAGCGGGCGAGGATAGTGGCGCGGGAGATAGACCGCACACTGTTGAGGGCCCTGTCAACAACTGTAGGTGGGAAATCACGGTTGAGAAAGAAGGAACACATTTTTGAAGCACCATTTTGGAAAGTAGCATCATCGGAACAAATGCGACTGAGGCGAAAGAGTTGAGAGAAAGGGATGGAGTCCTTACAGGGTGTAGGGCGCGAAGAGCTGTAGTCCAGGTAGCTGTGGGAGTCAGTGGGCTTGTAGTGGATATTAGTAGATAGTCTATTGCTGGAAATGGAGCCAGAAAGATCAAGGAAGGGAAGGGAAGTGTCTGAGATGGACCAGGTGAAAGTGATGAAGGGGTGGAAACTGGAAGCGAAGTTGATGAATTTTTCCAGGTCCGGCCGAGAGCATGAAGTGGCACCAAAATAGTCATCAATGTATCGGTAAAGGAGTTGTGGGAGGGGACCCGGGTAGGCCTGGAACAAGGACTGTTCCACAGACCCCATAAAAAGACAAGCGTAGCTAGGACCCATTCGGGTGCCCATTGCTACACCTTTGATTTGGGGAAAATGGGATGAATTAAAGAAATAGTACAATTTGTTGAATGCTGCCAGAGTTTGATTACTCATATGCATTACAAAGAAAATCTCTGAAAATTACTTGTGCTTAAGAACATAAGAAGCAGGAGTAGAAGTAGACCACAGTCCCTCGAATCTGCTCCACCATTCAATAAGACCCTTCCTGAACTGTGACACCAACTCCATTTTCCTGTCCTATTGCCATATCCCTTAATTCCCTTAGTGACCAATGGGCAGCATGGTAGCATTGGGGAGAGCACAATTGCTTCACAGCTCCAGGGTCCCAGGTTCGATTCCGGCTTGGGTCACTGTCTGTGCGGAGTCTGCACATCCTCCCCGTGTGTGCGTGGGTCTCCTAAGGGTGCTCCGGTTTCCTCCCACAGTCCAAAGATGTGCAGGTTAGGTGGATTGGCCATGATAAATTGCCCTTCGTGTCCAAAATTGCCCTTAGTGTCGGGTGGGGTTACTGGGTTATGGGGATAGGGTGGAGGTGTGGACTTTGGGTAGGGTGCTCTTTCCAAGAGCCGGTGCAGACCCGATGGGCCGAATGGCCTCCTTCTGCACTGTAAATTCTATGAAATCTATGACTAAAAATATATTGAGCTCAGTCTTGAAACATAATTTTGTCAAATGCCATATTTTACTAATAATGATCATTAAAAATTATGGGGGCAATTCTCCGATATAGAGGCCAAGTGTTCGCGCCGTCGTGAACGCCGTCGTATTTCACGACGGCGCATACAGGGCACGGACACAACATATTCTGGCCCCCATAGGGGGCTAGCACGGCGCTGGAGCAGTTCACGCCGCTCCAGTGTCCTTACGTGGCACCAAATGGGCGCCGCGCCAACCCGCGCATGCGCAGTTGGGGCAACCTAATCCTGCGCATATGCAGTTGGGCCGCGCCATCCTGCGCATGAGCGTGGAACGTCTTACGCGCGATGGCCACTCACCAACATGGAGCCAGTGTTCTGGGGCCGCGCGCGGAAGGAGGTAGGCCCGGGGGGGAGGGGGGGGGCGGCCCGCCGATCAGTAGGCCCCGATCGCGGGCCAGACCCCATCGGAGGCCACCGCAGTGAAGGAGCCCCCCTCCACCCCATAGGGCACCCGCCCAGCGATCCCGCCCAGTTCCCGCCAGCAGCGACCAGGGGTGTACGGCGCAAGCGGGAACCTTTCGCGTCGTAGCGGCCGCTCGGCCCATCCGGCCGGAGAATCGCTGCTCGCCGGTTCTCCGAGCAGCCCGGTGCGAATCACGCGCCGCTGGTTTCCGGGGGGTGGGAGAATAGCGTGCGGGGGTTGGGGCGGCGTGGCACGGTTCGAGCGGCACCCCGGCGATTCTCCCACCCGGCGTTGGGGGGTGGGGGGGAGAATAGCACCCATAGTATTTGCCGGTGGAGCACTGTGCCTTTAAATAAGCTAACCTTGTGACAAAATTATAGCTTTGCACATAGTGGTATGAGTGCCATTGGCACACACAATTACAGGCTTGACATGACTGCATGTTCAAAACTGCTAGCCCACAAATTTTAGAAAGGAGCTGAATGTCGAGTACTCTTAAATTATATTCAACTTGCAAAGCAAAATCCAATTAAATGTAGCCAGTGTGCAGCTAAACATTTGATTATGGTAGCTTCTACTGCACAAAAGATATGAATATGAAAGTCTTTTGCAATTTAAAACAAGGTACATGCTCAGGGAAATGGAATTTATAACTTTGTACATGACTTTGACAAATTCAAAAAGATAGTCAATAGGTTTACTTAAATGTCTTTCGCGGACAGGTTTGGCATTGCTTGGTGCCACACCTGATGATCAGATAATGTCAGGTTTCTGCCATAGAAGTAGTGTACCGAAGTGTGAATAATAACAGAGGCTGGACCCGTCTTCCCCTTGGGCAACCAATACAATTTGTATTTCATTTGAAAATCATAATAACTTATACTGGTCACTCAATCCCATCCTTGATTATGATTACACAATAGCTGGGATGCCTTACTTTTTGTGAATGTTTTTTTTAATTCACTTTTACTTCAATCTTAATGTACTTTCTCTGACCCTCCTAAGCTTGCCTAGAACATAGCTTGTTAGGTGAATTGGACATTCTGAATTCTCCCTCAGTGTACCCGAACAGGCGCCGGAGTGTGGCGACTAGGGGATTTTCACAGTAAATTGATTGCAGTATTAATGTAAGCCTACTTGTGACACTAATAAAGATTATTATGAAACAGCAGGCACAAAGTTGTCAACGTGCCATATTTAACAAGGGATCTTAATTTTTCAATAATTTTGGCTGTCAACACATTTGCTGTTTCTCACAAATTTTCTTAGAATTTACAGGGCAGAAGGAGGCCATTCAGCTCATCGAGTCTGCGCCGGCCCTTGGAAACAGCACCCTACTTAAACCCACGCTTCCACCCTATCCCCGTAAACCCAGTAACCCGACCTAACCTTTTGGACACTAAGGGCAATTTAGCATGGCCAATCCACCTTAACTGCATATCTTTGGACCGTGGGAGGAAACCGAAGCACCCGGAGGAAAACCACGCAAATGCGGGGAAAAAGTGCAAACTCCACACAGTCACCCGAGGCCAAAATTGGACCCAGGTTCCTGGAGTTGTGATGCAGCAGTGCAAACCACTGTGCCACCCTGCCGCTGCATTTTGAAATAGAGAGATGTAATAGTGGCTGTAAGTGACTTTTCGGCTGGTTTTCCTTCCAGAGGCAGAGTCTCATCAATGTCCTGCACCCTGCCTCACTTAAGCAAAAACTAGAAGGCCAGCAATGTTGAACATAACAGGTCCTTCAATGGGGCAGATATCATCATATTTTAACTCCGCTGCATGGACACGACTTTAAACCAAAGTCTTGTTTTCCTGGTCAGTTGGAAATGGAGGACTGCAATGGAAAATAACATACAAGTGAGCTGTTGGAATAAATTGAAGTTCCTTCTTCAGCCAATTCAATTTTGGATGACTTTACATCCCGTTCCATGCATAGGTTCTTATTTCAGATGCATTTCCTGCCAGGAGTACTTACTATTTGAGAGTTAAGCCTGTGCCTTGCTGAAAGATAATAATCCAGTTAGTGGTCTGCATCATTTGAAAATTGTGTCGGTGATTCAGAACATATTTTTTGACACGTATACGTTATAGATTGTATATACTATAGATTGTAGCCAGACCGAATTGTATGCAAGTGAAAAGTGGTCAACACCAAGGGGTCAAGTGGCTCGAAGCAAATATGTGTATAACAAGCTATGAGCTCAATAGACAATATGTCATCGCAGGTGACTGCAGCTGTATCAGAAGATAACATAATAACTGAAATAACAAGATCTTGTCTGATAAGACAAATGCCAGGAGATAACCTAATTAACTGGAATAATGTGATCGTGTTTGCTGAAATGATTTGGTGGCTTTCTACATGAAGGAATGCAGATACCGAATCACACATCTCCTTGAGAAATAAGATATGAACATACTGGCGAACAGATCACTGGCAGCGACAACCAGGAAACAACTATCTCAAGAAGAGGAAAGAACCTTAAGCTTGAAGCCCCGGAGACTGTGAGCTGGAGCCCAGACACCGCAGCAACGGTAGTTGACCCCCTGTTGGTGCCTGGCCAGCGTGACTCAGGTTTGACTTACTGATCTTACTTGGGAATATAAGTATTGCTTATTTGGGAAATAGATCTTCTGGTGCTGCTAATGTAGTCCTGCCACATCTAGCCGTGAATGGTGGTGGACAATTGAAACTCTCACTGGAGGAGAAGGCTCCACAAATATCCCCATCCTCAATGATGGAGGAGCACAGCAGGTATGTGCAAAAGGCAAGGCTGAGGCTTTCGTAAAAATCTTCAGCCAGAAGTGCAGAATGGACAATCCATCTCGGTCTCTTCCGGACGTCCCCAGCATCACAGATGTCAGTTTTCAGCCAATGCGATTCACTCCATGTGATATCAAGAAACGGCTGAAGGCACTGGATACTGCAAACGCTATGGGCCCTGACAATATCCTGGCAATAGTATTGAAGATTTGTGCTTCAGAACTTGCCACACCCCTAGCCAAGCTGTTCCAGTACAGCTACAACACTGGCATCTACCCGGCAATGTGGAAAATTGCCCGGGTGCATCCTCTACACAAGAAACAGGACAAATCCAACCCAGCCAATTACTGCTCTATCAGTCTAGTCTCCATCATTAGCAAAGTGATGGAAGGAGTCATCAACAGTGCTATCAAGTGGCACTTACTCTGCAATAACCTGCTTTCGGACGCTTAGTTTGAGTTCTGCCAGCCTCATTACAGCCCTGGTTCATACATGGACAAAAGAGCTGAATGCCTGAGGTGAGGGGAGAGTGACTGCCCTTGACATCAAGGCAACATTTGATCGAGTATGGCAACAAGGTGACCGAACTAAACTGGAGTTAATGGGAATCAGGGGGAAAACTCTCCGCTGGTTGGAGTCATACCTGGCACAAAGGAAGATGGTTGTGGTAATTGGAGGTCAATCATCACAATATCCAGACTAGGGCTGACACAGGTGCCAGGCAATGACTATCTCCTACAAGAGTGGATCTAACCACTGCCCCTTGACATTCAATGGCATTGCCATCACTGAGTCCCCCACAATCCACATCCTGGGGTTTACCATTGATCAGAAACTGAACTGGACTAGCTATATTAACACTGAGGTTACCAGGGCAGGTCAACGGCCAGGAATCCTATGGCGAGTAACTCACTTCCTGACACCGCTACCGCCCCCCCCCCCCCCCCCCCCCCCCTCGCCCCAGGCCTGTCCACCATCTACAAGGCACAAGTCTGGAGTGCAATGGAATACTCTCCACTTGTCTGGGTGAGTGCAGCTCCAACAACACTCAAGAAGCTGGACATCAGCCAGGTCAAAGCAGCTGCTTGATTGCTCCCCCTTCCACAAACATTTAAGCCGTCCGCCACTGTCGAACAATGGCAGCCGTATGTACCATCTACAGGATGAACTGCAGTAACTGACCAAGTTTCCTTAGACAGCACCTTCCAAACCCACGACCACTACCCTCTAGAAGGACAAGAGCAGCAGATACCAGGGAACCCCACCACCTGGAGGCTCCCCTCCAAGTCACTCACCACCCCGACTTGGAATTATATCGCCTTCCTTCTCTGTGTCTGGGGCAACATTGTGAAACTCCCTCTCTGACAGCACAGTGAGTGTACCTACACCTCAAGGACTGCGTTTCAAGAAGGGGTTCAGGCTGCACAACATTGTACTCGACCCACATGAGCACCGGGACCCCCCCCTGGAGAGATGCCATGGCGTAGCTCCAACTGTCTCCTCACCCAGCATTAATATAGCCTATATCTGCACGCCCTGATGATACCCGCCTAATTGTGATGCTTTATCCAACCCCCCACCCCCAGGACAAGACAGCTCAAAACCATCGTGAGTGTATGAGAACCGGAGGGGGTTCTCCTGTGCTGCACCCCCGAAATGTTCACGAGCAAAGGGCCCTGGACCTCGCTGAGGGATCCGTCATCCGGGAGGTCGAGACATGCCAGGTCGGAGGCGCAGAAGCAAATGAGAGAACCCTGCATGTCCTCACCAACCCCCCCCCCCCCCCACCAACCCGTCATCACCCCCCTCACATTCTGGCCGCTGCACCCTCAATCCCCTCCCCTTCACACTCTGGCCACTGCACCCTCGATCCCCTCCCCCCTCACACTCTGGTCACTGCACCCCCGATCCCATCCCCCCTCACATACTGCCGCCACCACCACCATACACCCGGCCCGGCGTGTCTAACGAACCCCGTATCGTTGTGTTCCCCAGGGCCAGCCGACGAACGTCCAGGGTCGTCTCGGCCAAGACACAGCCGACCATCTCCAACCTCAAGCACACGCAGGGACGCACGCCAGAGGGTGGCAGTCGGTCGGACAGGAGGGCCATCCTCTCAGTATGGGACGCTGGACGGGGACGCACATACGACGGACAGAGACAATACTGAGGGGCACAGGACGGACAGTGATGATGATGCACAGCGAACGGCCACACAGTCCACGGATTCACCTGGAGGGCAACATGACATGGGCCACATGCACCTTGCGCCAGGCCATGAAGGGGACCAGTACACACCAGACTTCCGAACAGACGATGACCTTGAGCTAGCGGCACTGCTGTCTTCCACACCATCCACCATCGCAGAGACACTCACCTCGGTTGGGCAGATAAGTGATGAGGCTCCCGGGTCACGGTCTGGTGCGCACCCCACAGCCGAGCCGGTACAGCAGGTGGAGTTTGGAGCAGCCGAGGGGCTGGACGGTCGGAGAGCAGCCCAGGCCCAGCAAACAGCTGCCACCCAGATGGCTCCCGGGTTCCTCGATGTACTTGACCCACCCGGACAACCGATGCATGTGGACACCCAGGGACTGAATAACGGGATGAGGGCCATCAACCAGGACCTGCACACGCAGTTGGAGGAGTCCATTCGTGTCCAGGAGCAGGGAATGGTGCCGCTCATCGCAGTCACCCAGGCCCACACCGCACGGGTGGCGTCCGCGGCGGAGGCAATGGGTGAAAGGGTTTTGGCCATGGGTCAGGTTCTGCAAGGCGTTGGGCTTCACGTGCACGCGTCATCCATGGCCCAGGAGAGGGCTGCCCTCTCACAGGTAGCCATCTCACAGAGCCAACAGGACATTGCCGCCGCCCTCCGGGCCCTGGCCGAGTCTCACCATGCCATGGCCCGGTCCCAGCAGGCAATGGCACAGTCCCAGCAGTCAGTTGCGGAGAGCATAGACCGCCTGGCGCACGTGATGGATGGCGTAATGCACTCACAGGTAGAGATAGCACAGTCCCTGGCAGGAATGTCGCATTCCCTGGGTTCCGTCTCTGCGAACATTCGGACCATGGTCGATACCGCTGCAGACCTCCAGGACTGGCAGCGCCTGGTGTCGGTGGTGCGGCGGGGCATGTCTCCGATCGCACCTCCGTCCCACAGTGAGGCCCGGGGGCCACCGGGCTCCCCGAGGGAGGAGGAGGTTCTGGGGCCCATCCCGGTACCTCCAGCAAGGTACGTCCCAGTACACTCGGCCTCCCCCATCGTTCCGTCCCTGGCGCATCTGGTGGGCAGGACAGGGTGGCACCACGCCATCCAGCACGCCTGCCGAGCAGAGGGCCCATCGAAGCGGGGCCACCACAGGAAACGCGTGCCGACGGGGAGCCATGTCGCAGGGCGTGATTCTCAGCAGTCCGCCTCCACTCCTGCTGTACCATCTGGGGAGACACCTAGACGTAGTGGTAGGGCCCGTAAGGCAAAGAAGTTAGGCACATAATAAGTTGGCACGGGTGCAAGGCACAGTTTAGTTGTAGGGGGTAGGGCATCTGTATGTGAATGTCACAAATAAACTCACTGTTGCACTTAACTTGTAAGGCTCTGTGCTATGTCCGGTGCCAGGGGGCTTGTGAGGGTGACCGAGTGGCGCTGGGGTTAACGAGCGGTTCAACGTCGGTGCCGGATGTGCTGTCCCTTTCCCCCCTGCCTCCCAAAATCGGACACCGTAGTCCTCGGCACTCCGACGCCAGCTACCCCACACGGACGCGGGATGAAATGTCCGTTACGAAGGCTGTGACCACCGGAGTGTATGGTTCAGCTATAGCCTGAGTCAGACCTTGGCTGGCGAATCTGAGCTCACAGCTCATCGCAGAGCGGGCTGTCATCATTCAACATGGCACTGATCACACCCGCTTACACAATCATCAATGTTGTTCAATCCCGTAGTGCCGCAGTGGTAAGATGATGTGGAATTGGTGCCGGGAACGCGGTGCGGGGGTGCGGGTGCAGCATGGTGCCTGTGTGCAGGACTGGCGGTGCAAGTGGCAGTGTTCAGCGAATCCCTCCCCCACGGTGCGTGAACCGTGCAGCCACCAACGCATCCTCCTCCTCCCCTTCGTTTGCGTTCGCTCCGACTCCTCCACCAGTGCATCTCCCCTCTGCATGGCAATGTTGTGCAGCGCACAGCAGACCACAACCATGCGACCGACCCTTTCGAGCCGGTACTGCAGGGCCCCTCCGGAGCGGTCCAGGCATCTGAATCGCATCTTCAGCAGGCCGAGGCACCGCTCCACCACACCCCTGGTTGCTGCATGGGCCTCGTTGTATAGGCTCTCCGCGTTGGTCTGGGGCTCCGTATTGGCGTCAGCAGCCATGACCTCAATGGATAGCCCCTGTCGCCCAGCAACCAGCCCCTCAGCCGGGGGGGGGATCCATCGAACATTGCGGGGATGAACGACTGTGCCAGAATGTAGGCGTCATGCACACTCCCGGGGAACCTTGCACACACGTGCATGATCTTCATCTGGGGGTCGCACACCACCTGAATGTTCATGGAGTATGCGCCCTTCCTGTTCATGAACACTTCCCTGTTGTCTGCAGGTGGGCGCATGGGGACGTGCACACCATTGATGACACCCTGGACCATCGGTATCCCGGCCACCTTGGCGAATCCACGTGCCCGTGCTTCCTGTTGTGCTCGGTCCTCGGGTAATTTAATGTACCTGTCCGCGATGGCGTACAAGCCGTCGGTCATGGCCCTGATGCATCTGTGGACCGATGCCTGTGAGATCCCGGATAGGTCCCTGCTTTGCGCCTGGAAGGAACCGGTAGCGTAAACGTTTAGGGCCACCGTCACCTTGATGGAGACTGGTATAGCGTGTCCTCCACCCATTCCAAGTGGTGCGAGGTGCGCCACGAGGTGGCATATATGTGTGACCGTCTCCCTGCTGAACCGTAGTCTCCTTGCATGTGATGTCCGGTAGGGCCTCGAACGACATTCTGTCACGGTACACCCTAGGCCCTGCTGAACGCCTGTGGCGCCCTGGCACCACCATCAGTGGGTCCTCCTCCACCACCCCCCGCCCCCAAAGCACTTCGATATCAGTGCCCGCTTCCTGTGCATTCCTCGCCGTCGGGGGGGTCAATAGTCCCCTCGGCATCCCCCTGGACATTCCGGCCCTGAGCGGAGACGATGGGCCACTCCGCGGCCATCCCCTCTGCTGCAGCAGCAGCAGCCACTGTGGGCCGTCGCAGTCTACGCTGCCGGATGGCCACCTGCAGAGCTGTGGATCCAACCATGGCAGTGAACATCGCTGTCTGGTTGGCATACATGGTGACCTGCAGGCGGGTGGTGGGGGGCAGAGAAACAACATGTTACACGGATTTTTTCCACACCTCGCCAGCCGGGTTGCATGGGATACCTGTGTGCCCCGGTGGCCTGGTCGCGTGCAGATACGCAGCCAGCCTAACACCTGGTCACTGTCTGCATCCAACGGTCAGTTCACACCGTCCTCCTCACCAGTGTGCCAGTCGCCTGTGCCCATCAGCCACACGACAACCTGCGGCCATGTCCTCGTCATCGTCCTGCCATATCAGGGCGGCTGACATGTGGCATCCGTGGATGGACGACATCCTCCACACTCTCCCTCACCCCTCCCACCTTCACTCCCTCCCTCACCCCCCTCACCTCCCTCTCTTCCCCCCGCCGCAGCGTTCTCGGGGAAGCCGGCCAGTGCTGCTGGAGCTCCAGAAAGTCCTCTCACCTCATCACTGCTCACCGTCAGCCAGTCACCAGGGGTGAACGGCGACGGCGTGAACTGGGGTCACGCCGTCGGGACTTCGGTCCATCCGGGCCGGAGAATAGCGGGGATAGCGGAGAATTGCCATTTTGGGTGTCTCAGGCGATTCTCCAGCCTGCGCCGCGCAGAACACGGCGGGGCCATTCTTGCCGCTTGGGTGAACCGTGGGAGGGCGTCGGACCGACGTCGCGTGGAAAAAATGGCGTGCCAGGCAATTCTCCCAACTGGTGCGGGAGTGGAGAATCGCGCCCAAGGTGTTCACCTAAATGCCACGGGCGAAATTCTCCGTTATCGGCGGAAAGTCCGCCGATCGGCGCAAAAAACGGCGCAAATCCCACTTGCGTCACGTCATAAAAATGGGCCGATAGTCTCCGGCCCGAAATGGGCTCGCAGCGACGTAACGGGATCCGCGCTTGCGCAATGGTTCACGCCGTGCAGCGTCATACGCGCTGCACGGCATGACGGCTCATAAGGCCGCGCAGCTCCCCCCCACCCGACTGGAACACCCGACCGCAACACCCGACTGGATGGCTGGCCGTCGCTCAGCCCCGAGGTTCGAATCACGCGATGTGGAGGCGCTCCTGGACGCGGTGGAGCAGAGGAGGGACGCCCTGTATCCCGGGCACGGCCGCAGAGTTGCCCCACGCCACAGCCGGCGTCTGTGGAGGGAAGTGGCAGAGGCCGTCACCGCTGTGGCCCTAACACCACGGACAGGCACCCAGTGCCACAAGAAGGTGAACGACCTCGTCAGAGCAGGCAGGGTGAGCCTCCCCCATATCCCCCCCTCCCCATATCCCCCCTCCCCCATATCCCCCCTCCCCCATATCCCCCTCCCCCATATCCCCCATATCTCCCCCTCCCCCATATCCCCCCTCCCCATATCCCCCCTCCCCCATATCCCCCCTCCCTCATATCCCCCCTCCCCCATATCCCCCCTCCCCCATATACCCCCCTCCCCCATATCCCCCCTCCCCCATATCCCCCCCTCCCCCATATCCCCCCTCCCCATATCCCCCCCTCCCCCATATCCCCCCTCCCCATATCCCCCCTCCCCCATATCCCCCCTCCCCCATATCCCCCCTCCCCCATATCCCCCCTCCCCCATATCCCCCATATCCCCCCTCCCCATACCCCCCTCCCCAGATCCCCCCTCCCCCATATCCCCCCTCCCCCATATCCCCCCTCCCCCATATCCCCCCTCCCCATATCCTCTCTCCCCCATATCCCCCATATCCCCCCTCCCCCATATCCCCCCTCCCCCATATCCCCCATATCCCCCTCCCCCATATCCCCCCTCCCCCATATCCCCCATATCCCCCCTCCCCCATATCCCCCCCTCCCCATATCCCCCCTCCCCCATATCCCCCCCCTCCCCCATATCCCCCCTCCCCCCCATACCCCCTCCCCCATATCCCCCCTCCCCCATATCCCCCCTCCTCCATATCCCCCATATCCCCCCTCCCCCATATCCCCCCTCGCCCATATCCCCCCTCCCCCATATCCCCCCTCCCCATACCCCCCCTCCCCCATATCCCCCCTCCCCCATATCCCCCCTCCCCCATATCCCCCCGTCCCCCATATCCCCAAGTGAATCCAGCCCTAACTTTAACCTCTGCAATGCACGCGCAACCGATGGCGTGCATTCATATACCTGCCTAACACTGTTGCCTTTAACCCCTGCCACCACCCCCCCCCCCACAGGAGAAGCGCGCACACAACAATAGGGAGCATGTGAGGACTGGAGGAGGGCCCGCTGATGAGAGGCCACTGACCGTACACGAGGAAAGGGCCCTGGAACTGGCTGGCGGACCTGAGGACCGGGAGGTTGCTGATGCAGAGGTCGGGGCCCCACGAGCAAGTGAGCCACCAACAGCCCGTCCCCATATCCCCCCTCCCCTATATCCCCCTCCCCCGTATCACCTGATCACTGCCTGATGTCTAACCATGCATGCTTCATTGTGTATCGCAGGACCAAACGTCCAGGCACCCATCCCCGCAGATGCACACCGCCCGCAGGATGCCCCTCGGAGACCACAGGAGACGGAGAGACCCGCACCCTCCAGCATGCGACGCCCACAGGATGCCCCTCGGAGACCACGGGAGACGGAGAGACCCGGACCCTCCAGCATGCGACGCCCGCAGGATGCCCCTCGCACACCACGGGAGACGGAGAGACCTGGAGCAACAGGGAGACGACACCCCCGTCACGTGCGGGAGCGACCACCCAGCGATGAGGGGGGCAGCCACAGGCCCCCGTCACATCCGAGCCAGGACACCACTACCCAGGTCACCACTATCCAGGACACCCCTACCCGGGACACCACTACCCAGGACACCCCTACCCGGGACACCACTACCCAGGACACCCCTACCCAGGACAGCACTACCCGGGACAGCACTACCCGGGACAGCACTACCCGGGACAGCACTACCCGGGACAGCACTACCCAGGACACCCCTACCCGGGAAGACGAAATACCGGACAGTGACTCAGAGTGGATGGGTGGAGACGAACCCCCACCCCAAAGTGCCATGGACTCAGAGTGGGACGAAGAGCACGACACAACGCCATTGCTGTCACCAACACCCTCCACCATCGCAGAAACACTCACCACGGTTGGGCACTTTCGTGATGAGGCGTCTGGTACACTCACTGGTGCGCACAACACAGCCGTCCCGGTACAGCAGGTGGAGGTAGGAGCAGCAGAGGGACCGGGCGGTCGGAGGGCAGCCCAGGCCAAGCGAACATCTACCGCCCAGATGGATCCCGGGTTCCTGCAGTTACCACACCCACACATAGATCCGATGCAACCACCGACACGGAGACGAGCGAATAGGGTGACGGGTGGCTTGCGGCGGCTGCGGTCGCAGGTGGAGGAGTCCACCCGCGTCCAGGAGCTGGGAGTGGTCCCGGTCATGCGTGCCACCCAGGCTGACACCGCACGGGTGGCGTCCGCGGTGGAGGCAATGGGTGCGACGGTGTCAGACATGGGGAACGGTTTGCGAGGCCTGGGGCCTTCCGTGCAGGCGGCGTCTGTGGCCCAGGAAATGGCTGCCCTCTCACAGGAGGCCATGAGCCAGTGCCAGCGCCAGATGGCAGAGGCGCTCAACGCCAGAGCCCAGTCTCAGCAGGCCATGGCCCAGTCTCAGCAGGCCATGGCCCAGTCTCAGCAGGCCATAGCCCAGTCTCAGCAGGCCATAGCCCAGTCTCTGCAGGCCATGGCCCAGTCTCTGCAGGCCATGGCCCAGTCTCAGCAGGCCATCGCTGAGGGCATCGGCGCCAGTGGCCATGTGCGAGCCGGCGTCGCACTGTCACAGACAGGGTTCGACAACCCCCTGGGCTCCATGGCTGCAAACCTGCAGACCCCTGTCGATACCAGCACGGGCCTCCAGGACTGGCAGCGCCAGATGTCGGGGGCGTGTCGGATGGCCAGTCCGTTCGCATCCCCCACCCATGTAGAGGCCTGGGGGCCATCGGGCACCCCGAGGGAGGAGGAGGTGGTGTGGTCCGTCCCGGCTCCCTCTGTAGGGGAGGTCCCGGTACACCGCGACACCTCGGACTCCCCCCCTTCCGTCCCAGGTGCATCGGGTGGGCAACGGGCAGGACAGGCTGGCAGCTCGCCATCCCAGTCGCCCGGGCCGCAGCCTGGCCCATCTAGGCCAGGACGCCCCAGGAAACGGCCGCCAAAGGGATCCAGTGTCAGAGGGCAGGAATCACAGGAGTCCACCTCCAGTTCTGCTGTACCGTCTGGGGAACCACGTAGACGTAGTCAAAGGGCCCGTAAGGCCAAACAATTAGACACTGAGTAAGTTGGCACGGGTGCAGGGCACAGATGAGATTTAGGGGCTAGGGCACGTGCATGAACTCCTTTGGTTATTAAAGTCAATGTTACACCTACCGAAGCTGCCTTTGTGCTCTGTCCAAAGTGTGCGGGCGTGTCATGTACGTTGAGCGCAAGTGTGTGTGTGACGGGTGGTCTTACCTCAGCCCCAGGTGAGTCTGCCCCCTTCCCCCTGGGCCGCCATCAACATCCCCCGGGCAGAGGACGGGACCGTGCGCTGCAGTGTCACAGCCGCATGCAGGGATGGTCCGGGTGGATGGTGGTACTGTGGCCATGGGTCAGACATAGTCCAACGATGTAGAGCCAGGAGCTCATCGGAGGCGGGTTATCATCATCCTCCATGGCCTGCGATAGACACGCGTCCACCCGCAACTGGGTGAGCCCGGCCCGTTGTGCCGCCGGTGGATCGGCAATTGGGGGGGGGGTGGTGTGCATGCGGGTGGGGTGTGTGGGGTTGGGGAGGGGGGTGAGGGTGCTGGGTGGGTGGATGGGTGGGGGGTGTGGGTGGTCGGCTGTTGTCATGGTGTGCGGTCTGTGGCCATACTACCCGATTCCCACGCCCATCTAGTCAGTGAAGCGGGCGTCTATCAGTCTGTCCCGTGCCCGCTGGGCCAGCCGGTAACGGTGGACAGCCACCCGCCTGTGTCTACCCCGTCTGCCCTGACCATTGCCCCCATCCCCCTCATCTGGGGAGGACTGGGCCTCTTCCTGCTGCTCCTCCACTCCGCCCTCCTCTGCCTGCGGCACATCGCCCCTCTGCTGGGCTATGTTGTGCAGGACGCAGCACACCACAATGATGCGGCCGACCCTATCTGACCGATACTGGAGGGCGCCCCCAGAGAGGTCCAGGCACCTGAAACGCATCTTCAGCACGCCAAAGCACCTCTCGATCACTCCCCTTGTCGCTACATGGGCATCATTGTAGCGGTTCTCCGCCTCATTGCGTGGCCTCCGTATAGGCGTCATCAGCCACGATCGCAATGGGTAGCCCCTGTCGCCCAGCAACCAGCCCCTCAGCCGGGGATGGCGTCCCTCGTACATGCCGGGGATGGATGACCGCGACAACACGAATGAGTCGTGTACACTGCCTGGGTGACGGGCGCAGACGTGCAGGATCATCATGCGGTGGTCGCAGACCACCTGTACGTTCATTGAATAGGTCCCCTTCCTATTAGTGAACACGGCCCTGTTCTCTGCAGGTGGCCGCACGGCGACGTGCATCCCATCGATCGCGCCCTGGACCATGGGGAACCCGGCAACGGCAGAGAACAACAAAGAACAAAGAAATGTACAGCACAGGAACAGGCCCTTCGGCCCTCCAAGCCCGTGCCGACCATACTGCCCGACTAAACTACAATCTTCTACACTTCCTGGGTCCGTATCCTTCTATTCCCATCCTATTCATATATTTGTCAAGATGCCCCTTAAATGTCCCTATCGTCCCTGCTTCCACTACCTCCTCCGGTAGTGAGTTCCAGGCACCCACTACCCTCTGCGTAAAAAACTTGCCTCGTACATCAACTCTAAACCTTGCCCCTCTCACCTTAAACCTATGCCCCCTAGTAATTGACCCCTCTACCCTGGGGAAAAGCCTCTGACTATCCACTCTGTCTATGCCCCTCATAATTTTGTATACCTCTATCAGGTCGCCCCTCAACCTCCTTCGTTCCAGTGAGAACAAACCGAGTTTATTCAACCTCTCCTCATAGCTAATGCCCTCCATACCAGGCAACATTCTGGTAAATCTCTTCTGCACCCTCTCTAAAGCCTCCACATCCTTCTGGTAGTGTGGCGACCAGAATTGAACACTATACTCCAAGTGTGGCCTAACTAAGGTTCTATACAGCTGCAACATGACTTGCCAATTCTTATACTCAATGCCGCGGCCAATGAAGGCAAGCATGCCGTATGCCTTCTTGACTACCTTCTCCACCTGTGTTGCCCCTTTCAATGACCTGTCGACCTGTACTCCTAGATCTCTTTGACTTTCAATACTCTTGAGGGTTCTACCATTCACTGTATATTCCCGACCTGCATTAGCCCTTCCAAAATGCATTACCTCACATTTGTCCGGATTAAACTCCATCTGCCATCTCTCCGCCCAAGTCTCCAGACAATCTAAATCCTGCTGTATCCTCAGACAGTCCTCATCGCTATCCGCAATTCCACCAACCTTTGTGTCGTCTGCAAACTTACGAATCAGACCAGTTACATTTTCCTCCAAATCATTTATATATACTACAAACAGCAAAGGTCCCAACACTGATCCCTGTGGAACACCACTGGTCACAGCCCTCCAATTAGAAAAGCATCCCTCCATTGCTACCCTCTGCCTTCTATGGCCTAGCCAGTTCTGTATCCACCTTGCCAGTTCACCCCTGATCCCGTGTGACTTCACCTTTTGTACTAGTCTACCATGAGGGACCTTGTCAAAGGCCTTACTGATGTCCAGATAGACAACATCTACTGCCCTACCTGCATCAATCATCTTAGTGACCTCCTCGAAAAACTCTATCAAGTTAGTAAGACACGACCTCCCCTTCACAAAACCGTGCTGCCTCTCACTAATACGTCCATTTGCTTCCAAATGGGAGTAGATCCCGTCTCGAAGAATTCTCTCCAGTAATTTCCCTACCACTGAAGTAAGGCTCACCGGCCTGTAGTTCCCGGGATTATCCTTGCTACCCTTCTTAAACAGAGGAACAACATTGGCTATTCTCCAGTCCTCCGGGACATCCCCTGAAGACAGCGAGGATCCAAAGATTTCTGTCAAGGCCTCAGCAATTTCCTCTCCAGCCTCCTTCAGTATTCTGGGGTAGATCCCATCAGGCCCTGGGGACTTATCTACCTTAATATTTTTTAAGACACCCAACACCTCGTCTTTTTGGATCACAATGTGACCCAGGCTATCTACACCCCCTTCTCCAAACTCAACACCTGCCAATTCCTTCTCTTTGGTGAATACTGATGCAAAGTATTCATTTAGTACCTCGCCCATTTCCTCTGGCTCCACACATAGATTCCCTTGCCTATCCTTCAGTGGGCCAACCCTTTCCCTGGCTACCCTCTTGCTTTTTATGTACGTGTAAAAAGCCTTGGGATTTTCCTTAACCCTATTTGCCAATGACTTTTCATGACCCCTTCTAGCCCTCCTGACTCCTTGCTTAAGTTCCTTCCTACTTTCCTTATATGCCACACAGGCTTCGTCTGTTCCCAGCCTTTTAGCCCTGACAAATGCCTCCTTTTTCTTTTTGACGAGGCCTACAATATCACTCGTCATCCAAGGTTCCCGAAAATTGCCGTATTTATCTTTCTTCCTCACAGGAACATGCCTGTCCTGTATTCCTTTCAACTGACACTTGAAAGCCTCCCACATGTCAGATGTTGATTTGCCCTCAAACATCCGCCCCCAATCTATGTTCTTCAGTTCACGCCTAATATTGTTACAATTAGCCTTCCCCCAATTTAGCACATTCATCCTCGGACCACTCTTATCCTTGTCCACCAGTACTTTAAAACTTACTGAATTGTGGTCACTGTTACCGAAATGCTCCCCTACTGAAACATCTACCACCTGGCCGGGCTCATTCCCCAATACCAGGTCCAGTACCGCCCCTTCCCTAGTTGGACTGTTTACATATTGTTTTAAGAAGCCCTCCTGGATGCTCCTTACAAACTCCGCCCCGTCTAAGCCCCTGGCACTAAGTGAGTCCCAGTCAATATTGGGGAAGTTGAAGTCTCCCATCACCACAACCCTGTTGTTTTTACTCTTTCCAAAATCTGTCTACCTATCTGCTCCTCTATCTCCCGCTGGCTGTTGGGAGGCCTGTAGTATACCCCCAACATTGTGACTGCACCCTTCTTATTCCTGATCTCTACCCATATAGCCTCACTGCCCTCGGAGGTGTCCTCTCGCAGTATAGCTGTGATATTCTCCCGAACAAGTAGCGCAACTCCGCCTCCCCTTTTACATCCCCCTCTATCCCGCCTGAAACATCTAAATCCTGGAACGTTTAGCTGCCAATCCTGCCCTTCCCTCAACCAGGTCTCTGTAATGGCAACAACATCATAGTTCCAAGTAGTAATCCAAGCTCTAAGTTCATCTGCCTTACCCGTAATGCTCCTTGCATTAAAACATATGCACTTCAGGCCACCAGACCCGCTGTGTTCAGCAACTTCTCCCCGTCTGCTCTGCCTCAGAGCCACACTGTCCCTATTCCCTAGTTCTCCCTCAATGCTCTCACCTTCTGACCTATTGCTCCCGTGCCCACCCCCCTGCCATACTAGTTTAAACCCTCCCGTGTGACACTAGCAAACCTCGCGGCCAGGATATTTATGCCTCTCCGGTTTAGATGCAACCCGTCCATCTTATACAGGTCACACCTGCCCCGGAAGAGCTCCCAGTGGTCCAGATAACGGAAACCCTCCCTCCTACACCAGCTGTTTAGCCACGTGTTTGTCTGCTCTATCTTCCTATTTCTAGCCTCACTGGCACGTGGCACAGGGAGTAATCCCGAGATTACAACCCTCGAGGTCCTGTCTTTTAACTTTCTGCCTAGCTCCCTGAACTCCTGCTGCAGGACCTCATGCCCCTTCCTGCCTATGTTGTTAGTACCAATATGTACAACGACCTCTGCCTGTTTGCCCTCCCCCTTCAGGATTCCCTCTACCCGTTCGGAGACATCCTGGACCCTGGCACCAGGGAGGCAACATACCATCCTGGAGTCTCTTTCACGTCCACAGAAGCGCCTATCTGTGCCCCTGACTATAGAGTCCCCTATTACTATTACTCTTCTGCGCTTTGACCCTCCCTTCTGAACATCAGAGCCAGCCGTGGTGCCACTGCTCTGGCTGCTGCTGTTTTCCCCTGATAGGCTATCCCCCCCGACAGTATCCAAAGGGGTATATCTGTTCGAGAGGGGGACAACCACAGGGGATTCCTGCACTGACTGCCTGCCCTTTCTGGTGGTCACCCATTTCTCTGCCTGCACCTTGGGTGTGACCACATTTACATAACTGCGATCTATGACGCTTTCCGCCACCTGCATCCTCCTAAGTGCATCCAATTGCTGCTCCAACCGAACCATGCGGTCTGTGAGGAGCTGCAGTTGGGTGCACTTTCTGCAGATGAAGCCATCCGGGACGCTGGAAGCCTCCCGGACCTGCCACATCTCACAGTCAGAGCACAGCACCCCTCTAACTGACATTGCATCAATTAATTAAAATTAAAATTTGTCTTTTTTTTTTTAATACTTTTTTTTTTTAATTGCAAAGTTACTGTCAACTATCTGTTTCCTAGCACTAGATTTCTAATAGAAATGCGATAGCTAACTATAATACTCTCCGATCTCTGGCTTGGATATCCTCTAAATTATAATTAAGTTATGATGTTTAATTAGTTCCCAAATACTCAAATTTTTTTTAAAATTTAGGTTAGAATCCCAACCAGCCACTCTGGCCACAGCTTTTCTGTGATGTCACTTCAGTTTCCCCCCGACACACACAATTTGAAAAAAGGTATAAGAAGCCCACGGCCCGGGCATCTTGGCTGGCCCGGTCCACGGGGAAGCGGATGTAGCGGTGCGCCATGGCATAAAGGGCATCTGTCACTGCCCGGATGCACCGATGCACCGATGTCTGCGATATGCCGGACAGGTCCCCACTCGGTGCCTGGAATGACCCCGTTGCATAAAAGTTCAGGGTCACAGTAACCTTGACGGACATGGGGAGAGGGTGTCCCCCGCCAGTGCCACGCGGTGACAGGTGTGCCAGCAGGTGGCAGATGTGTGCCACGGTTTCCCGGCTCATCCGGAGTCTCCTCCTGCATTCCCGGTCCGTGAGGTCCTGGTATGACTGCCGGGGCCGGTACACACGGGGCGCCCTCGGGTGCCTCCGTTGCCGTGGGGCCGCAACGTCCTCCTCCCCTACTCGTCCTGTCGGTCAGGTGTCCCTCCAGCCTGGGCGGCTGCCGCCTGCCCCTCTGCGGCAGCCTGCACCGCCTCTCTGGCACGCTCCTCCTTCTCCTCCTCCTCCTCCTCATCCAGGGCAACATAGACATGAGCGGCTGCCACCACGGCGGCCAACATCGCTGGATGGTCTGAAAACATGACGGCCTGGTGGGGGGGAGGGGAACGACGACATGTCATCATTGCCCATATCCCCTCCTCCCCCCAGCCAGGTGGCATGGACCGCATGGGTCCAACTGTTGGAGGCTGGCACCTGGCCAGGTGAACCAACTCATTTGCCCTCCCATCACCCACCCCGGCACGGACCCCCTCCCCAACCTCCACCCCAGCACGGACCCCCTCCAACCCCCAACCTCCACCCCGGCACGGACCACCCCCCCAACCTCCACCCCGGCACGGACCCCTCCCCAACCTCCACCCCAGCACGGACCCCCCCCCAACCCCCAACCTCCACCCCAGCACGGACCCCCCCCAACCTCCACCCCAGCACGGACCCCTCCCCAACCTCCACCCCGGCACGGACCCCCTCCCCAACCTCCACCCCAGCACGGACCCCCCCCCCAACCTCCACCCCAGCACGGACCCCCTCCCCAACCCCCAACCTCCACCCCAGCACGGACCCCCCCCCCAACCTCCACCCCAGCACGGACCCCCTCCCCAACCTCCACCCCAGCACGGACCCCCTCCCCAACCCCCAACCTCCACCCCAGCACGGACCCCCCCCCAACCTCCACCACAGCACGGACCCCCCCCCAACCTCCACCCCGGCACGGACCCCCTCCCCAACCTCCACCCCAGCACGGACCCCCTCCCCAACCCCCAACCTCCACCCCAGCACGGACCCCCCCCCAACCTCCACCCCAGCACGGACCCCCCCCCCAACCTCCACCCCGGCACGGACCCCCTCCCCAACCTCCACCCCAGCACGGACCCCCCCCCCAACCTCCAACCCGGCACGGACCCCCTCCCCAACCCCCAACCTCCACCCCAGCACGGACCCCCCCCCAACCTCCACCCCAGCATGGACCCCCCCCCAACCTCCACCCCAGCACGGACCCCCTCCCCAACCTCCACCCCAGCACGGACCCCCCCCCCAACCTCCACCCCGGCACGGACCCCCTCCCCAACCCCCAACCTCCACCCCAGCACGGACACCCCCCCCAACCTCCACCCCAGCACGGACCCCCTCCCCAACCTCCACCCCAGCACGGACCCCCTCTCCAACCCCCAACCTCCACCCCAGCACGGACCCCCCCCCAACCTCCACCCCAGCACGGACCCCCCCCCCCAACCTCCACCCCGGCACGGACCCCCTCCCCAACCCCCAACCTCCACCCCAGCACGGACCCCCCCCCCAACCTTCACCCCGGCACGGACCCCCTCCCCAACCCCCAACCTCCACCCCGGCACGGACCCCCCCCCAACCTCCACCCCAGCACGGACCCCCTCCCGGCACTCCCCCGGAGCCCAGCCTACTCTAACCACCCCCCCCCCCCCCCCCGCCGCACACACACACACACAAGCCGAGACACACCTCTCCTCACGCAATCAGTCTGCGGCCACGCCATTTCCTGCCCAGAGCCAACCCCCCAGGCCGTCACTCACCTCCTCGTTGGTCGGCGTGAGCCTGGAGCACCGGGTCACGCCGATGAAAAGGAGGTTTGATTCACGTCAACGTGAACGGTCATCACGTCGACGGGACTTCGGCCCATCCGGAAGGGAGAATATCGGCAGGCTGAAAATCGGCTGCCTTGCGCAGACCCGTGACATTCTCCGCGGCAGCGGCGCCATTAACGCCCCGCCGACTTTTCTCCCTTCGGAGACTTCGGCGGGGGCGGGATTCACGGCGGCCAACGGCCATTCTCCGACCCGGCGGGGGGTCGGAGAATGACGCCCCACATTCGAGCCTGAACCCTTAAAATAATTTGGTGAACACGGGAGAGGTGAAATTTGGCACTCATGGGGTGTCCAAAATGGGGTCGGTGATCCATAACAAAAGACGAGTCAAAAAAGTCCTCTCAGAGTGCCTCAATAGTGCATATTATCCACAGAAGTGGACTAGTTGGGAGGATATGGGTAAACACTGTGGGCGTGATCCAACGGCCACGCTGCGCCCGAAAAGCAGCTCAGCATGGCACAGCTTGGCCGTTGATCTCGCGAGACGTTGCGACATGAATCCCACCCATAATGGGCAGGATCACTTTTTGGCAAATCTGCAAATTAGAGGGAGGGAGTGAGCCCCACTCTAATGTGCAGATTCCCGAGGTACCTGAGGCTTTGGGATTCACCCCTTTGCCTCGGGGACCTCGGGCAAGCCATGCAGCAATGGTCCCCACAAACGGGTACCGGATGGAAAGGCACTTGTGGGGGTCACCCAGGGGACCCCCAGCTGCTTGACCTTTGGGCAGGATGGTGCCCTGGCACTGCTGGTGCCACCTGGGTGCCAGCCTGGCACTGCGAGTCAAGCTGGAAACTTTTGCGTGTGCGCGATCAGGCCAGGGTTGTCCAATGTGTGTGATGTGGGGAAGGGCCAGGGACCCTACCATAGTGCGTTTGTGCTAGTGAGGGGGGAGGGGGAGTTCAGGGAGTGTTTCAGGACCCTCAGGGGCCTGCACAAAACAGGGCTATGTGCGGCCTCAGCTGCACGTTCCCTGTTCAAGCCCCTTATTCAACGCGAGTCACATTGAATAGCATATGTTTCCCAGCACTGAGCACCAGTAAGCACGCGGTTAAACGTGCTCACTGGGGACTTTGTTCCCTTTTGGGAGAATCGCGCATTATAGGCAGCCCTGAGTGGTATTCTGTATTTCCCTCGTGCATTGACTTAGAAGGATTGGAACGAGAATTTAGCAAGTACAAACTGTGTTAAGGGCTTAAAGAGTTCATCTCTCCTTCCACAGCTGTCACAGGGCGGAATCGTCAGACCTTAACCCTGAACGCTTCCCAGTTCTTTTGGCTAAGTCTACGGGTCGGAAAAGATTTTTCAGGCACATGGTAGTAAGTGGCCTGTTTTAAAGAACTCTGACATTATGTCATTCAAAAGTGAACCATGGTATGATATGTTACAAAAGGGCCTCAAATACTGACTGTAAGAGGTTTTTGGAAATAAAACTAGAGGGGCTGGTACCTTCCGAAACTGAATTGTATGAGGAGTTGCAGATGAATTAGTCAAAAAGTTCAGGAACGTACAAAAGCCCACCGCAGTGGCTCGTGCAATCAGGTCTCTGCAAGAAACGGAGAAAATAAATGACGATTTAAGAAAGGAAAATGAAAATCTGAAAGACCGAACTAAATAAGGGAGAGTTAAATGTGATAAATTTGACCCATTTCAAAATTCAGTGTGAAATATTCTATCAAGAGAAGGAGCATGCTTTAAAAGCAAGGAAAAGAGCAGAAAATGAAATTCACCGCTTTAGGTCTTGAAAATGGGAACCTTACATCAACTGTAAAAGTGTTAGATCAAAACATTCAGGATCGCCAACCTTCAGCAGATCATTCTAAGTGCGTTAAAGACATTGTGAAATTAAAATCTCAATTATCCTATCAGAGAGGAATAATTTGCACATTTAGTCAAACGGCTGTTGATGGAGAGATGCTTTGGATTGGGAAAGTCTCAATGAAGAGTTGGCCAAACACGGACGACAGTATGATCGGGACAGAACGGAACCCCCTCCGCCCTATCCACCCGCTCTAGCACCGACAGCATCTCTCTCGACTGATTCTGTGCCCATGGACCCTAAAACCGCAACCCGCACGCTGGGACAAGGGAATTAACTCCCCATTAAATATATTCAATTGGCAGATATTGCTAAAAATATAACACTATTTGACTGTGGATACAACCCACAAAACCTTTTGCGGAGAGCGAACCAACAACTGGCCATTCACGGCCTAAACGATGATGAAGAAAATAAACTATTGCTATTGTGCCAGGGTCCTGCTGTTACATCTGCCCTTCCCTGTCCACAGATTGAGGGATGGAACCTTTCTTCAAATGCAAGATGCTGTGCGAGATACAGGAGGGAGAGCCTGTAGGGAATTTGAACAAGCGTAGACAAAGAAAGGGGCAACAAGCAGCTGCTTTCGTTAATCATCTATGGATATATTTTTATGATATATTTAACCCGGGGGAGAGAATTTCTAGGGGTACAATAGCTGCGCCATATTTGGGAAAGCATGCCCTATGCTCGGGATATTAAAAAACCTGTGAGTCTTTTGACCTTACTGATGCTACGCGTATTGAAGCTTGAGTATTACAGCAATTAGTTAGGGTCTGGGAGAAGCAGGCACAGGAGTAAAATGAAGCAAAACAAAAATACAAAATGAACCTGCTTTGTGGTCAGGATACAGAACCAGTGTGGAGAAATGAAGGGGGAGAAGGAAAGTGAAGGTCAGAATAAGCCCAGCTACACAAAGGCCTCTCCCTTCCTTTACTTGAAATAGGGACGTGGTAAAGACACTATCACGACAAGAGAATGTGTATGCAGTGGCACAGTGGTTAGCACTTACCAGGGACCTGGGTTCAATTCCGACCTGGTGACTGTGGAATTTGTACGTTCTCCCCGTGGCTGCGTGGGTTTCCTCTGGGTGCTCCAGTTTCCTCCCAGTCCACAGTGCAGGTTAGGTGGATTGGTCATGCTAAATTGCCCCTTAGTGCCCAAAGGGGTTACGGGGATAGGGGAGTGGGCGTAGATTTAGTCCTCTTTGGGAGGGTCAGTGCAGACTCGATGGATTAAATGGCCTCTTTCTGAATTGTAGGAATTCTATGGAACTCTATAACTGTAGAAAAAGAGAACATTTCTCACACGATTGTCAGGCACCCAGGAGGCAGGGACATAGGCAAGGACCTGCCTATCACTAGAAGGCCCAAGACAAGGTAGTGAAACACATCCTATGTATCTGATGATTCACGATGATGTATACCAATCAGAGTATCCAGAGGACCAGTATGGTCCACAACAAGCCCGCCAACACCGCCACTGGAGGGCTGACGGTGTCAGGCCTCTCCAAAATGGGTGTTTGAAACAAAGTAGGATAGCATGTGGTATCAGACTGTCACTGGCGAGGTTGGAGGCCAGCCCGCAGCATTTTTATGTGGCGCTAGGGGCTCCCGCACGATCACTAACACAGCAACACACCCTAAATTCAATTGGCAACCTAAAGGAAAGATTAGGCGGAGAGGCTTTACAGATCATTCACAGGAGAAAATTAGAACAGAACCAATAGATTTTACATTTGGATATTTGCATTATTTAAATCCGGCTGTGCTGGTGACATTGCCAAATGGTGCAGAGTATATTTTGGGATCTGACTTTATGCAACAATACCAACTTTCGTTTGACCCTGCTAACTATTGTAAATGGAGGACGAGTCAAGATGCACCATACAAAATTCCTACTAGTAGACGTGGATATAATCTGCACCAATGGAAACTTTTGGGCCCAACCGGAGGAAATGTCTGGCGACAAGCAAGTACAACACCTCATTACTTCCCATCTGTCCGCCTTTGCAGCACTCAAACACGATTGTGGTCATATGGAAAGAGCAGTAAGAGGGACCAGACCCCAAGCCCCAAAAACAATTTGGGTTCTCCAACGATGCCGAACAAGAGAAAGCTAAGGTAATTGATAGCCTTTTTAGTCAAGAGTACATGTCCTGTAGCCTCCACTAATGATTCCCCTATTTGACTGGTCAGGAAACATGATGGGCCCTGGCGACTAACAATTGACGATCACAAACTGAACAAAACTACTCCCCTCACTGCCCCTACAGTGGCTACTGGCCCTGAAACCATTATGAGACAATCCCCTCAAGCTAGATATTTCTCAGTCGTGGACATCAGTCATGGTTTTTTAGGCCATCCCGCTGACCCAAGAGTGTCAGTATAAATGTGCTTTTACGTTCCAAGGCCAACAGTATATGTGGACTTGCTTGCCGCAAGATTTCCATAACTCATCTATTTTTCACCAATGGTTAATACTGGTTCTGCAAAGATTCTCTAAACCAGAATGCCTAGTTCAGCATGGAGACAATTTGCTCCTACAAACTGAGTCAAGGCAAGAAATGTCCTTACTTAGAGAGTTACTGACCCTCTTAATTGCGCTTGGCTTAAACAGCAACCATAAAAGGCTCATATCATGAAGGCCCAAGTCACCTACCTTGGAATAATGATTATACATGGGAAAAAGGAGATAGACCAACATCGGGAAGCAACAGTTCAAAAATTGCCCCATCCAACAGATGTTACATTTCTTAGATCCTTCTTGGGACTGATCTGTTATTACAGAAATCATATTGATGGTTTTACTACAAAAGCAGCACCCTTATGGGTCTTTTTTAAAAGTTTGCTGAACAGCAGTGGACGCCAGAGCTTACTGGGGCAATCCAGGTTCTTAAGCAGGTCCTTGCCCAAGCCTCAGAACTGCAAGTTCACGATCCAGAATCACCCATTTATTTTTTTTAAGGGGCAATTTCAGGATGCCCAATCCACTTACCCTGCACATCTTTGGATTGTGGGGTGAGACCCATGTAGATATGGGGAGAATGTGCAAACTCCACATGGACAGTGACCAGGGGGCCGGGATCAAACCTGGGTCCTAGGCGCCATGAGGCAGCAGCGCTAACCATGTGCGTCCATGCAGCCCTGAATCACCCTTCACATTAGAAGTCACCACCACGATTCGGACTACTTCTGCTGTTACACTGCAAGGGCGACACAACATTCTCTGCCTCGCAGATGCTCCACAGTGTCCCCAGCCAGCGCTCCAGCTCCAAAACCCGGCTTCCAGGAGCTGTAGCTGGAGACACTTGCTGCACACATGCTGGCCCCGGGCACTGGCAATGTTCCTGGTCTCCCACATGGAGCAAGAGGAGCAAACCTGGGCTTTGAGCTCTGCTGCATAACTTACCCCTATAAATTAAACCTTTGGAAGATACTTGACTTTAAATTAAATCCAATTCCCTATGGCTCTTCTTTCCTTGTCACTACCAATTATAGCCCTTACAGTGACTGTCACGAGGGGACTCAAGTTCAAGGTGAGGGCAGGGGGTTTAGGGGAGATGTCAGAAAATCTTTTTATCAGGATGGTAGTGATGGGCTGGAATGCTCTGATTGGGAGGTTGGTAGAGGCAGTTGTCTCACATCCTTTAAAAAGCACCTGGATGAGTACTTGGCACACCTTAACCATCAAGGCTATGGGCCAAGTGCTGGTAAATAGGACTAGGTTTTAGTGCTGAGCTATGATATAAAGGCAGTAAATAGTGATATAGAATAAGTTTGGGATGAAATCATGAATAGCAGGGGAAGGAAGACAAGGGTGGGTGGGAGTAGTCTATAGACCCCCAAAATGTGACCTCTCAAGAGGTCAGAGCATAAATGGGGAAATATAAAGGGCATGTTTGAAAGGAACTGCAATTGTCATGGGAGATTGTAATCTGCATATTTATTGGACAAACCAAACTGGCAATTGTAGCGTAGAAGAAAAATTTGTGGAGTGCATTAGGGATTGCTTTTAAGTGCAGCACATTGTGGAAACTTCCCGGGAATGTGCTATTTTTGATTTGGTTTTGTGTAATGAAGAAGGATTAATAAGGGATCTTGTGGTTAAGGATCCCCTAAGGGATAGTGACCACAATATGATAGAATTCCAGGTACAGTTTGAGAGTGAACTTCATAGGTCCATAACCAATGACTTCAACTTAAATAAGGGCAACTATAATGGTACAAGGAAGGAGTTGTCTAAGGTGAACTAGGTAAACAAGCTAAGATACAGGTCAGTAGATGAGCAGTGGCAGATGTTCAAATATCTTGTCCATAATGCTCAGCAGGAGCTTATCCCAATCAAAAAGTGGGATTCCATGAGAAAGTGGTAAAATCCATAGTTAACAAAAGAGGTCAAGGATGAATTAAATTGAAAAGTAGGATGTACAAAGTGGCAAGGGATAGTGGTAGACTAGAGGACGTGGACGTTTTTAAGATTTAGCAGCAAAACACTAAAAAGCTCATAAGAAGGGAGAAAACAAATTTTGAGAGAAAACTTGCATGCAGTGTAAAAACAAACAGCAAGGGTTTCTTATGGCTAAATAAATAGGAAGTGGGTGCCTAAGATAAATGTGGGACCTCTACTGAACAAGGCTGGTGAATTACAAACAGCAAACAAAGAAATGGAGGATATGCTAAATACGTTTTTTGCATCAGTTTCCACCTTGGAAGACATTATACATATCCCTAAGATATCAGATGGGCTGATTTCAAATAACTTGGTAGAACTTATAAAGATCCTAATCACAAGTGATAGGGTATTAGAGAAACTCAAGGAGATAAAGGCGGACAAGTCACCAGGACCCGAGGAACTGCATGATAGGGTTTCAATGAAAGTGGCTGTAGAGATAGTGGACCCATTGGTGGAAATTTTTTGTAACTCGCTAAATTCCAGGAGGTTGCAAACAGCCAATGTGACTCCCACATTCAAAAAGGGAGAAAGGCAGAAGGCAAGCAACTTTCAACCAATTAGTTTAGCATCTATTATTAGCAAGATGCTGCGGTCATTAATCAAAGAGGAAATAGCTAATCATCCAGGAAAGATGAATATAATCAAACCTAGTCAATATGGTTTTATGAAAGGTAAATCATGTTTGACAAATGTGCTCGAATTCTTTGAGGATCATAGAATTTACAGTGCAGAAGGGCACCATTCAGCCCATTGAGTCTGCACCGACCCCTGGAAAGAGCACCCTACTTAACTCCATGCCTCCACATTATCCCCATACCCAATAACCCCACCAAACCTTTTTGGACACTAGGGGAATTTTTTATTATGACCAATCCACCTAACCTGCAAATCTTTGGACTGTGGGAGGAAACCGGGGCACCAGGAGGAAACTCATGCACACACGGGGAGAACGTGCAGACTCTGTACAGACAGTGACCCAAGCCAGGAATCAAACCTGGGACCCTGAGGCAACTGTGCTAACCACTGTACTACCGTGCTGCCTAACAGGGAGAGAGATAGAAGGGAACCTGCAGATGTAGTGTATTTAGATTTCCAAAAGGCATTTACATAGGTGCCACATAAGAGGCTGGTGCTTAAAGTAAAAGCCCATAGAATTGGAGGAAGTGTGTTGTCATGGATTCAAAACTGGCTTCACATAGAAAACAGAGAGTTGGAATAAATGGGTACTTTTCAGAGTGGAAAGATGTAACTAGTGGAGGGATCAGCTCGTGGCCTGCAATTGTTCACTATTTACATTAATGACCTGGAGGAAGGAACAGAATGCAAGGTTTTCAAATTTGCTGATGATACAAAAATAGGTGGAAGGGAATATTGTGTCAAGGATATTGTGGTTCTGCCACAGGATAGATAGATTGAATGACTAGGTGAAAACCTGGCAAATGGAGTTTAACATGGGGAAGTGTGATGTCATGCACTTTGGTAGGAGGAATCAAAAGACAGATTATCTAAAAGGAGAGAGACTGCGGAGTGAAGTACAGAGGGACATAGGTGATCATGAATCATTAAAAGATAGCAGGCAGGTCCAACAACTAGTTGAAGGTAAACGGCATTTTATTGCAAAGGGGTTGGAGTTTAAAAATAAGGAGGTTTTTTTGTAATTGTGCAGGATGTTGGAGAGGCCTCATCTGGAATACTGCATACAGGTCTGATCCCCTTACCTAAAAAAGGATATAGTAATATTAGAGGCAGTCCAAAGGAGATTCGCCAGGCTAATTCTCGGGATGAGAGGGTTGTCTTATCAGGGGAGACTGAATCATCTGTGTCTGTATTCCTTGGAGTTTAGAAGAGTGAGGGCTGACCTTATTCAAACATTTAAGATCCTGAGGGATCATTGACAGGGTAGATGGTGAGATGTTTTCACTAGTGGGAGAGTGTCGAACAAGGGGACATAGCTACAAGATAAACGGCCGGTCATTTAAAACTGAGCTGTGTAGCATTTTCTTCTCGCAGAGGGTGGTGAATCTCTGGAATACTCTTCCCTGGAGGGTGATGGAAGCTTGGATCATTAGAAGTATTGAAAGTGGAAGTGGATGAATATTTGACAGATCGAGGGCTACGGGGAAATGGCACAGAAAAGTAGTTGAGGCTAGTATAGATCAGCCGTGATCATATTGAATGGTGGGGCAGCCTTAAAGAGCCTGGTGGCCTCCTCCTGCTTCTATTTCTTGTATTCTTGTGTTCACAGAAAGAGGCTGTCAGAACTATGTCAGCTCTTTGAATGCACGACGTAATTAGTTCCCACTTCTCGTTCTTTCTCCATAGCCCTGCTAAACTGGAACTGAAAATGAAATGTGCGGCATGCAGACTCATTAAAATATTGAGCAAAAAAACAGCCTCTCAAGAATGGGGTGGTCATCCCACACCTGTTTTGCTTCCATTAAGGTCAGACCTGGGCAGGATCGAGTCGAGTTCAATACCTTCATGACATTTTTACTCCCTTCCTGACCCAGATGTACATTATTGGGGGATTACAATTGCCTCAATGTATCTGAACTTGCCTCCAGATGATTAACATCCCCATATTAAAATCCAACACATTAATGCCACATAACACATAAATTGCACTTCTTACTTTTCATACGTTTTGAAATTGATAGTTAGGCCTAGAATTAGATTTAACTAGTAATTATCTGCAATTGGCACTACGGTGGAGTAGCATAAGCCATCCTCAGTACAAAGGAACACATTGGGTGGTGAGGGATTTTCCACCCCCCCGCGGCAGCCGAGGTGACCCGCCAAGAGCTGGAGGTCGGATCTTCCAGTCCCGTTGCAGTCAACGGGGTTTCCTGTTGTTCTCACCCTCCGCCGCCAAGAACCCACGACAAGGGGTCACTGTTGGCGGAACCGGAAGATCCCACAGGCAAGAATGTCCGGTAAATCCTACCCTTTATTCAGGCAGGTAATAGAGTGAAGCTAATTGCTCCCCTTTCTTTCACGATTTTCTCCAATTAACCTCTTATTAAGCAGAGTTTAAAGGAATGCTGATTCCGTCCAGACAAAGTTCACATGACGACTCAAAATTTCAGGAAGATTACTATTATTTATGTGGTAAATTCCGCAATGCTCAGTATGAGCCACTGTAAGCCAGTTCTCTGACCTGTATTTCTTTCCATTCCTTCCTCAGAATATATTTCTATATGAGTCAATTATGACATTTAAGATAAACACTTGAAAACCATAAATATGAAAAGGACATGGAAAAACAGAGGAATGGGATGAATCCATGAAGCTCAAAGGTAGAGCTAGAATTAGCTGATGGGCTGATTGATCTGTGGTGGAATCTAACACTAACACAGGAACCATCCTGTCTCATGGATTACTAATGTTCATTTGTTCTGTGTATGATTATATAGAAGTCTGCTTACTAATAATGCTCACCATGCTTGATTAGTTAGCCTGCGTGTGGACTCAGAGAAAAGTAAACAAACCATAAAAGTTGCTGCAAAGTTCTATAAGCATGGAGGAAACATTTAAATAAAATTCTTGGTCAATAAAGTTCCTATATACATAGAAACTAGTGTATCATCTCTGCATACATCCCTCAGAATTGATGTTTCTCGGAATTTTAAAGATCCAGTTCTTGTCCCCATTTAATCTCCAGCAACTCTAACCAGAAAATATGAAAAGGTTTATTTTTAAGGCTAATTGTTACACCCCATAATTTTAAATTCCACTGAGCTATCCTACATATTTCAACTAACTGCATCTTTGAGTAAATAAATTTGTTCTGTGTTACAGATTGTCAGAGTAAATACAGTTCTATTTTCAAACATTTACATTTTGCTCAACTGATTTTCATACAAGACAATGCATTGCATCATACCTGAAAGATCACCCGACTTCCTTGACATAAAAGGCACATTTGACCAAGTATGGTATTAAGGAGCCCTAGCAAAACCAAAGTCACTGGGAATCAGGGGAGAAACTCTCTGCTGGTTGGAGTCATACCTAGCACAAAGGATGGTTGAGGTGGTTGGCAGTCAATCATCTCAGATCCACGACATCACTGGAGGAGTTCCCTAGGGTGGTGCCCAGGCCCAACCATCTTTAGCTACTTCATTAATGACCTTCCTTCCATCATAAGGTCAGAAGGGAGGATGTTTGCAGATGATTCCACAGAGTTCAGCACCATTCATGACTCGTCAGGCACTAAAGTAGTTCATGTCCAAATGCAGCTACACCTGGACAAAATCCAGGCTTGGGCTGGAAAGTAACATTCGCGTCACACAAGCGCCATGCAGTGACCATCTCCAACTGAAGAGGATCTAACCATCTGACATTCAATGACATTACCATCGCTGAATCCCCACTGTCAACATCCTGGGGGTTACCGTTGACCAGAAGCTGAACTGGACTAGCCATAGAAATACTATGGCGGACGGCATGTGGTGCAGTGGTTAGCACTGGGACTACGGCGCTGAGGACCCGGGTTCGAATCCCGGCCCCATGTCACTGTCTGTGTGGAGTTTGCACATTCTCCCCATATCTGCGTGGGTTTCACCCCCACAACCCAAAGATGTGCAGGTTAGGTGGATTGGCCACGCTAGTTTGCCCCTTATTTAAACCCTCCCCCTGGAGCTGTTGGGGAGGGTTTAAACTAATGTGGCAGGGGGATGGGATCCGATGTAGGAAGTCAGAGGGAAATTAAACGGGGCCAGAAACAAAAAGCAGTAAGGGGGAAAGTGTAAGGCAGAGAAGCCATAGTCAAAAATCAAAAAGGGCCACAGTACAGGGTACAGTGTCTGAGGAGAGTGTGAAAAGGGAGGTAGCCAATGCAGGATTGAGGGTGTTGTACCTAAATGTGTGCAGTATACGGAACAAGGTAAATGAGCTTGTTGCGCACATTAAAATTGGCCGGTACGATGTTGTGGGCATCACAGAGACTTGGCTGCAAGGGGATCAGGGCTGGGATCTAAATATCCAAGGCTATGTGTCTTATCAAAAGGACAGGCAGATAGGCAAAGGGGGCAGCGTTGCATTGTTAGTAAGGAATGCAGTTAAATCGATAGAAAGGAGCGATATCGGATCAGAAGGCATAGAATCTCTGTGAGTAGAGTTGAGGAATCGCAAAGGAAAAAAGATCCTGATGGGAGGTATGTACAGGCCCCCTAGCAATAGTCAGGATGTGGGGCAGAAAATAAATCAGGAGATAGAGGAAGCATGTAAAAAAGGCTATGTCACAATAATCATGGAGGACTTCAATGTGCAGGTGGACTGGGAAAATCAGGTTGGTAGTGGACCCCAAGAAATGGAATTTGTGGAATGTCTAAGATTTTTTTGGGAGCAGCTTGTGACAGAGCCTACTAGGGAACAGGCAATTCTGGATTTGGTGATGTGAAATGAGGCAGACTTGATTAGGGAACTTAAGGTGAAGGATCCTTAGGGAGCAGTGACCATAATATGATAGAATTTACCCTGCAGTTCGAGAGGGAGATGCTGCAATCAGATGTAACAGTATTACAATTAAATAAGGGTAACTACAAAGACATGAGGGAGGAGCTGGCCAGAGTTGATTGGTGAAGGAGCCTAGCAGGGAAGATAGTGGAACAGCAATGGCAGGAGTTTTGGGGGGTTATTAGGTAGGTACAACAGAAATTCATCCCAAGGAGGAGGAAACATGCTAAGGGGAGGACAAGGCATCCATGGCTGATGAGGGATGTCAAGGACAGCATAAAGGATAAAGAAAAAGCATACCAAGTGGTGAGCATTAGTGGGAAACCTGAGGATTGGGAAGCCTTTAAAAGCAAGCAGGGGAGAAGATGAAGTACGAGTACAAGCTAGCTAGTAATATAAAGGAAGGTAGGAAGAGATTTTTTCAATATATAAAAGGTAAGAGAGAGGCAAAAATAGACATTGGACCACTAGAAAATGTGGCTGGAGAAGTAATAATAGGAAACAAAGAAATGGCAGACAAACTGAATAGTTACTTTGCATCAATGTTCACGGTGGAAGACACCAGTGGGATGCCAGAGCTCCAGGAGAACCAGGGGGCAGAGGTGAGTGCAGTGACCATTACTAAGGAAAAGGTTCTGGGGAAACTGAAAGGTCTGAAGGTGGATAAGTCACCTGGACTGGATGGACTACACCCCAGGGTCCTAAAAAAGATAGCTGAGGAAATTGTGGACGCATTAGTGATGATCTTTCAGGAATCACTGGAGGCAGGAAGGGTCCCAGACCAGAAGGTAGCTAATGTAACACTACTGTTTAAGAAGGGAGGGAGGCAGAAGATGGGAAATTATAGGCCGGTTAGCCTGACTTCGGTCATCGGTAAGATTTTAGAGTCTGTTATTAATGATGAGATCGCGAAGCACTTGGAAGTGCATGGTAAAATAGGACTGATGCAGCACGGCTTTGTCAAAGGGAGATCATGTCTGACAAATCTGTTAGAGTTCTTTGAGGAGGTAACAAGGAGGTTAGACAAAGGAGAATCAGTGGACGTGATTTATTTAGATTTCCAGAAGTCCTTTGACAAGGTGCTGCATGGGAGACTGTTAAATAAGTTAAAAGCCCATGGTGTTAAGGGTAAGATACTGGCATGGATAGAGGATTGGCTGACTGGCAGAAGGCAAAGAGTGGGGATAAAGGGGTCTTTTTCAGGATGGTAGCCGGGGACTAGTGGTGTGCCTCAGGGGTCTGTGGTGGGACCACACATTTTTACAATGTTGTCATTTTAGGGGGCATTTTGTGCATCGACCGTGCGGTTGTTTTAGAAATGTCAATATGTTTAATTGTGAAAATTACAAATGCTTCAATAAAAATTTAAAAAAAACTTTTTACAATATACATTAATGATCTGGAAGAAGGTACTGAAGGCACTGTTGCTAAGTTTGCAGATGATACAAAGATCTGTAGAGGGCCAGGTAGTATTGAGGAAGCAAGGGGGCAGCAGAAGGACTTGGACAAGCTAGGAGAGTGGGCAATGAAATGGCAAATGAAATACAATGTGGAAAAGTGTGAGGTTATGCACTTTGGAAGGAGGAATCTAGGCATAGACTATTTTCTAAATGGGGAAATGCTTCGGAAAGCAGAAGCACAAAGGGACTTGGGAGTGCTTGTTCAGGATTCTCTTAAGGTTAATGTGCAGGTTCAGTCAGCAGTTAAGAAGGCAAATGCAATGTTAGCATTCATGTCAAGAGGGCTAGAATACAAGACCAGGGATGTACTTCTGAGGCTGTATAAGTCTCTGATCAGACCCCATTTGGAGTATTGTGAGCAGTTTTGGGCCCCATATCTAAGGAAGGATGTGCTGGCCTTGCAAAGGGTCCAGAGGAGGTTCACTAGAATGATCCCTGGAATGAAGAACTCGTTGTATGAGGGACGTTTGAGGACTCTGGATCTGTACTCGTTGGAGTTTAGAAGGGTGAGATGGGATATCATTGGAACATACAAGATACTGTGAGGCCTGGGTAGAGTGGACGTGGAGAAGATGTTTCCACTTGTACAAAAAACTAGAACCAGAGGACACCATCTCAGATTGAAGGGACGATCCTTTAAAACAGAGATGAGGAGGAACTTTTTAGCCAGAGGGTGGTGAATCTGTGGAACTCTTTGCCGCAGAAGGCCGTGGAGGCCAATTCACTGAGTGTCTTTAAGACAGAGATAGATAGGTTCTTGATTAATAAGGGGATCCGGGGTTATGGGGAGAAGGCAGGAGAATGGGGTTGAGAAAATATCAGCCATGACTGAATGACAGAGCAGACTCGATGGACCAAGTGGCCTAATTCTGCTCCTATGTCTTATGGTCTTAATTGGAAAAAAAAAAAATATTGGGTACCCTAAATTTATCAAAAAAAAGAAATATTGTGGCTACCAGAGCAGGTCAAAGGGTAAGAATCCTGCAGCAACAACTCACTTCCTGACTCTCCAAACCCTGTCAGCCATCTGCAAGGCACAAGTCAGGAGTGTAATGGAATACTCTCCATGAAACTCCAAAAACACTCAAGAAGCTCAACACCATCCAGGACAAAGCAGCCCGCTAGATTGCTACCCCTGCCACAAGCATTCAATCTCTCCACCACTGAAGAACTGTGGCAGCTGTCCATACCATCTACAAGATGCAATACAGGAACTCACCAAGTTCCTTAAGCAGCACCTCACAAATCCATAACCACTATCATCTAGAAGGACACGGGCAGCAGATATCTGGGAACACCATCACCTGGAGGTTTCCCTCCAAGTCACTCACCATCCTGACCTGGAAATATATCACCATTTCTTCAATGTCGCTGGGTCAAAATCCTGGAATTCCCTCCATAATAGCACTGTGGATGCAGCGGTTGAAGAAGGCAGCTCACCATCACCTTCTGAAGGACAACTCGGAATGGGCAATAAATGCTGTCATGGCCAGCAACAACCACATCCTGTAACAGAATTTTAAAAATACACAAGCAGCGTTGGTTAGAATCATCTTCTATACAGTAATATTGTGTACTCACTGCACATGATGATTAATATGACTGGCATGAACCCCATTAAGTGTGGGGTTCATATTTTATCGTCTTGTGCAGTAAATAGGCAATAATATTATTATATTGAGGATGATTCTAACCGTTATTTCATGGCAATTTAGACATAGACAAGAGTAATTACTCCAAGGAAATATTTCTCAGACAGAATTAAACAGAGCTGGTATGGATTATCACTGCATAACTAAAACACAAATTAAGCCAATTAATAAAGGACAATTGTGACTAGAATAAGCCAAACTGCTGTTTCCCATACTCCCCATCTTCTATGATCGCATTGAATTAGATGTTAATACTGCTCTAAGGACTCAACATTCTGACCACATTAATGAGTGCAACCATGCTGTGAGTGGACTGTTCATTTTGGATATGTTCCAATAGCGGAGATCGAGCTGGAGGCAAATCTTGAAGAGAAGAGCCTACTCTTTCTGGAGGATTTGCAGGGCAGTACCAACTACTTGACCTTGGCACAATAGGAGTAGCAGAATCAGTTCCATCTCACTGTGATTGAGCGAACAGCAACAGTATTGTCCGTGGCCATAAAGGTAGCTTCTGATGTGAATGTTTATGCTTTAGAGTTCTTCTAGGCACCAGTAAGCAATTCTTCTGATGTCTCACAGACAACAAAGTATAATTACATATGTTAGAGTCACCAATGCTATTCCCCTGGGCTGCTTAGAAAGCTTGAAATGCAGGTGGCCACAAAGCAAGCACTACTAAACCATGGTCTCTATGGCTTCTGGGACGTGTTGGCTGTGCCACTGCAGAGATACAAATATTTAGCCATAGTACCATTGGCAGAATTTGGGAAAACAGCTATCTTTTCAAAATAGATATAAAACCAAGAAAACAACTTTCAATTCTTTCAGGTGAATCATGAAGTTGACCAAACCCATTGCAATGTCTGAGGTAAATTTTAAGTTGACAAGAAACGCAATGCTTCAAAATATTAAAGCATATAAATTATTTGGAAGTTAATTTGCTGGGGGAAAAAAAACAGTTACTTTCTTTCCTATGACAGAAGAAGTCGACAGACAGAAAAGGAAAGATTTGTAGTCAACCGTGGCTGGTGGGATGTCTACTGACTCCAACCTGCTTGTGGCTCCAACCTGTCTTAGCAATTCCCAAATGGAATTCTTGGAATGTTAACAATAAGGATAGAAACTTCTGATAATGATGTTAGCAAACATTTCTTAGCATTTCCCATAATGTGTCAGTTGTAACCATGATTAAAATTACATTACATCCTCATGCTATGGGCAGTTTATCTATTTGTGATATCTCAAGTCATGTGTACCCACTGTTTCTTTCCATACTTGCACCAAAATTGAACATATACATGTAACCATGTCAAAAAAGAACAATAGTGAGGCGATAATTATGGTTTTCTTTGAAGAGCAGTCAGTTATTAAACATTAATTATTATTTCTTCAATCTGTGCAGTAACTATTTTGGTTCCAACACATGCGAGTCATTTTTCTTGCTGCATGGTAAGGCCATTTAAATAAAGAACCTCAATTTTGACAGGTTAATTTAGTTAAACCAACTACGGAAACCCGTGTTTCCATTTTGTTCTTTACCTTCCTAATGGTGGTGAACTGCAGGAGAGCTTAGTGAAAAATAAGTATTCTTATAGTAGAGTGGTAAATATGCACAATTTGTACATACTTCATATGATAAAAGCCTCCATACTCACAAGGGAAACAATTCTGCTCATTACATTTGTTTCAGAATTGTATTTGGATCAGTATTTTACCAGATCGCACTGAATAATTGGGATGGCATGCTCAATATTCCATTGCATATTTACTACAAAGTTTTCTCATCAGAGTTTTGCTGCAGAGATATTCTTATCCTACTTAAGGCTACAAACTCTTTGTAACAGGGATTTGGAATGCATGTGTAGGGATTTTGTTTTCTGTAAATAGGAATTAGTAGTAATGAAGGCTAAAATGTTTTGTATTTTCACTTCATATATTTAAGTACTTCTGTGCAATTTCCCCAGCAAAGGGACTGGTTAATTATTAAACTCATTGCATGGTTAATTATTGATGTTATTATATTTTTTAATAACAATGCTGTTAGATGAGTGGCCTGATCAAAGTTAAGAGCTTTTGTTACATTAAAAACTCTGGGCATTTAGAAATCTCTTTCCATTTCTTTGATGGATCATACTTATTACAAATTACAGTTTCACCATCACCTCCCAAGGGCCCCCAATTTAGATTTTCTTCTCTCTTTAATTACGTAAATCACATTAAAACTATTTGATCCCATGCTGGAAATTTCCTAAAAATGTGAATGTTTTAGTCCAAAGCAGGGTGCTGGGGCAATCGTTTGGCACAAATGTGAACAAAGGTGCCTCTCAATCCAATTTGACAAAGGGCCAAATGTTTCCCTCAGGAAGAACTGTAGGGAAAAATGTTTCTCTACAAGCTGAGTGAAATAGACTGGTGAATGATGGCACTGCTATCCCAAACATTCCAAATAGTGAGCAAACCAGTAATTGCACAACAACAACTTGCATTTATGAAGTACCTTTAAAGTAGTAAGCCTCCAAAGGCACTTTTGTGGAGGTTGGGGAGATGTGCAAAGAAATGGTCAAAACAATAGCTTTGAGGAAACATTTTGAGACAGGTAACAAGACAGGGAATGAGTGGCTATGACAGCTACCACAAAAGAGGAACAGAGGGAAGGGGAATACTCTAGAGGCTAAACTTGGAAGACCAGAGATCACAAGTTGAGATATGGGGCTGGAGGAGGATGGAGAGGATTCTGAATTTGTAAAATGATGGGCAAGTGGAGATCAGCAAAGATTTTTGTTTTTGGTGGGGGAGGGGGGGAATTTCCAGCCATTCTCACCAATGGGATCTTCTGGTCCCGCCGACAGCAAACGCATACCACAGGTTTCCCAGCGGTATGGAGTGGATTCAGTGGGAAATCCCATTGACAGAAGCAGGGCCAAAAAATCCCACTGCCAAGAAACGTGCCGCAGGGGTCCCAGAAAATCCCCCACCTTAGGTGATGGACAAGCAGGATAGAATGAGTACAGGAGACACGTTAGCAGCATTGGATATTTTAGCCATGTGCTGTGCAATATACAAAATATTTTAATATTATGCTGCGGAAATCTATCAGCAAGCTTCCTGTAATAAAGCAGAACCAAATAGAACCAATAAAATGTCAATATTTGGATTACTCCCCTCCTAAGCTGATTGGGAGAGAGTTCCAAGCATTATTTTCATATTTCAAATGTTTCATCATATCAAACAATGACAGGAGAAATGGCTGCTTTTTATTCCAGAACTATCACAGCAGGAAAATTGTGGTGATGATTTTGATAGTGTGGGAAGGCACTTTTTAAAAGATGAGTTACATATTGGCTGGTGTGTGATACCACATCACATTGCAGAATAAATTAACATTTTTGGTATCACACAAATATAGGTTGCAACCACACTGAAAACAACAACTTACACTCATAGACAACCTTTAATGTAGTAAATTGTCCCAAAGCATTTCACAGGAGCATTATCAAATAAAAATTTTCACTGAACCACAAAATAAATTATTAGGGTAGATGCAAAAGCCTAGTCAAAGAAGTATGTTTTAAGAAACATCTTTGAGAGAGAGATTTAGGGTAGGAATTCAAGAGCTTAGGACCCAGCTGCAGGCATGGCTGCCAATAATGGAGCAATTAAAATCGTGGATGCCCAAAAGTGGTCAGGTTTGGAGGCGTGTAGATATCTCAAAGGGCTGGAGGAGGTTACAAAGATATGGAAGGTTGAGAGCAAGAATCCACCGATTCTGTGCTTTATATTTTGAACATACTTTCTGATCCTCTAATCACATGTCCACGATAATTGCCAAGAATGTCTCTTCATCAGCTTAAAAGTTATGCATTGCAGGGTCAGTAAACAAGCTGACAGCAGATGCATGCGCAACCAAGGGCAATAAATGTACTTGACTAAAACATGCCTTGCCCCTCACCCCACATCTGTTACATCATAATTATCACCCTGTGTAATAATTACAGTTTGTAGACACTCATCTTTTCCACAGGATCCAAACAAATGTTGGAATGCATTAGTCACTCTTTCATTTTTCCACCTCCATATTCATTACCGAATTAATCATAATGCTTGTATAATTCCCTTGGTCTAGGGCATGTATCATTCCAAATTATTAGAAATTCTATATCCAACACAACAAAGATGCGCACAATTTAACTTTTAAAAGCCTAATAGAGTAACATTGTTCAAGTAAGAGGTCCAGCCTGGTGCTGCACAAGAGCTATGAAAAGGAAAAATCATTATAGGCGCAGAACTTAAATCATTCCTGGACTTTCCTGCCACCAGCACCATCTGTCGCTGCGCATCAGAAGATAATTAATAAATAAACATATGCGCGCAGGTTATTTACTTAACAGGATAGTATAACTCACACAGAAGTATATATGTATTTGCCTATGGGAGTAGTTGAACCAACTTAAGATTTATGTTTATTCACAATGGTAAATGAATTGAATTTCTGCGTTGAAAGAGAGTAATTGACAGCACATCAGCATGGATTTTTAAAAAAGTGTTTTACAACAACTGTTAAGGAAGGAATAATCAATAATGTAAAAGGTACTTCATGGACCCAGTGATCAGATAAGATTGCTTACTGCTGTCATAAAGCTGAGTGAAACTGGACAAGGCATTTTATCGTTGAATTATATTTGTTAATCGCAAGACATTTTCTTCAAGAATGAGAGAACTGGCCACTTTTAAATTAATGGGGAAAGTTTTAACCAATTTCTCAAGAATGGAAGGGGCACCTTTAAAAAAAAGCGCCGCGTATATTATCCCATTTGCTGTACTGCTGAATGGAGTTGAACAGGTCAGCCAAACCTACTGCACCTCAATACTTCACTCCAACTAATAGCGCTCAGCAGTACGATGGGGCAGCCCAATTCTGAGTGGTAGAATCATCCAGAGAGTCCCAAGTGGTGAATATCAGGCAGTTATTGGTTTATGCAGTGCTCATTCTAGAAACATCTAAAGATGGAAGATTGGAGATAATTCAAATGCTACTAACATTTGAAAAGAGCCGACACCACCTATCCACAGAGTGCTTGCCAAGTTTCAGCATTCTGTCAGGAGATTGAAAATGTTGTCTGATCACCAAACATTAGCACTGCATTAAGACTATAAGATGGCTAGACCCATTCTTTCAACAAACTTCCTACCATCTGGCTTATTGTAGACTTTATCTCAGTTATTTACCCTTCTAAATGAGCTGTCTGTGTAAAATCTCTCCGATTTCCCAAACGTGATCAAGTAAAACTCCAGAATATTCATTTCTAATACCGTAGGCACGGCTAACTGATATCCTGGACACAGCAACAAAAGAATTTCTCATATGTAACATGGTCTGGTCCAATGACTGTTGTGGCAAAAAGTAGAAAATTTCAAGATAATGTATTATCTACAAATCAAAAGTGTTCTGCCATATAGCTGGATTGTATTTTTAAAAAGCAGTGACATGTACGAGTTCAATATTTCTTGTGCTCTGAGAAAGTTTCCATATAGCACAGCTGACAGTGATTTCAGCAGAGGAACCCAAACACTGAGATTGAGGGCAGATGTAAAGAAAACCCTTCTGAGGCTATAATGTGGCGGTGCCAGCGTTGGACTGGAGTGAGCACTGTAACAAGTCATACAACACCAGGTCTTCTCCAATGCCAGGAGCATCCGGAATAAGGTGGGTGAACTTGTGGCATGGGTTGGTACCTGGGACTTCGATGTTGTGGTCATTTCGGAGACATGGATAGAGCAGGGACAGGAATGGTTGTTGCAGGTGCCGGGGTTTAGATATTTCAGTAAGCTCAGGGAAGGTAATAAAAGAGGGGGAGGGGTGGCATTGTTAGTCAAGGACAGTATTACGGTGGCAGAAAGGATGTTTAATGAGGACTCGTCTACTGAGGTAGTATGGGCTGAGGTTAGAAACAGGAAAGGAGAGGTCACCCTGTTAGGGGTTTTCTATAGGCCTCCGAAAAGCTCCAGAGATGTAGAGGAAAGAATTGCAAAGATGATTCTGGATAGGAGCGAAAGTAAAAGGGTAGTTGTTATGGGGGACTTTAACTTTCCAAATATTGACTGGAAACGCTATAGTTCGAGTACTTTAGATGGGTCCGTTTTTGTCCAATGCGTGCAGGAGGGTTTCCTGACACAGTATGTAGATAGGCCAACGAGAGGCAAGGCCATATTGAATTTGGTACTGGGTAATGAACCAGGCCAGGTGTTAGATTTGGAGGTAGGTGAGCACTTTGGTGATAGTGACCACAATTCGATTACGTTTACTTTTGTGATGGAAAGGGAAAGGTATATACCGCAGGGCAAGAGTTATATCTGGGGGAAAGGCAATTCTGATGCGATGAGGCAAGACTTAGGATGCATCGGATGGAGAGGAAAACTGCAGGGGATGGGCACAATGGAAATGTGGAGCTTGTTCAAGGAACAGCTACTGCGTGTCCTTGATAAGTATGTACCTGTCAGGCAGGGAGGAAGTGGTCGAGCAAGGGAACGGTGGTTTACTAAAGCAGTCAAAACACTTGTCAAGAGGAAGAAGGAGGTTTATGTAAAGATGAGACATGAAGGTTCAGTTAGGGCACTCGAGAGTTACAAGTTAGCTAGGAAGGACCTAAAGAGAGAGCTAAGAAGAGCCAGGAGGGGACATGAGAAGTCTTTGGCAGGTAGGATCAAAGATAACCCTAAAGCTTTCTATAGATATGTCAGGAATAAAATAATGACTAGGGTAAGAGTAGGGCCAGTCAAGGACAGTAGTGGGAAGTTCTGCTTGGAGTCCGAGGAGATAGGAGAGGTGCTAAATGAATATTTTTCATCAGTATTCACACAGGAAAAAGACAGTGTTGTCGAGGAGAATACTGAGATTCAGGCTAGTAGACTGGAAGGGCTTGAGGTTCATAAGGAGGCGGTGTTAGCAATTCTTGAAGTGTGAAAATAGATAAGTCCCCTGGGCTGGATGGGATTTATCCTAGGATTCTCTGGGAAGCTAGGGAGGAGGTTGCTGAGCCTTTGGCTTTGATCTTTAAGTTATCTTTGTCTACAGGAATAGTGCCAGAAGACTGGAAGATAGCAAATGCTGTCCCCTTGTTCAAGAAGGGGCATAGAGACAACCCAGGTAACTATAGACCAGTGAGCCTTACTTCTGTTGTGGGCAAAATCTTGGAAAGGTTTATAAGAGATAGGATGTATAATCCTCTGGAAAGGAATAATTTGATTAGAGATAGTCAACACGGTTTTGTGAAGGGTAGGTCGTGCCTCACAAACCTTATAGAGTTCTTTGAGAAGGTGACAATAGGTGGACGAGGGCAAAGTAGTTGATGTGGTGTATATGGATTTCAGTAAAGTGTTTGATAAGGTTCCCCACAGTAGGCGACTACAGAAAATACAGAGGCATGGGATTCAGAGTGATTTAGCAGTTTGCATCAGAAATTGGCTAGCTGGAAGAAGACAGAGGGTGGTGGTTGATGGGAAATGTTCAGACTGGAGTCCAGTTACTAGCGGTGTACCACAAGGATCTGTTTTGGGGCCACTGCTGTTTGTCATTTTTATAAATGACCTGGAGGAGGGCGTAGAAGGACGGGTGAGTAAATTTGCAGATGACACTAAAGTCGGTGGAGTTGTGGACAGTGCGGAAGGATGTTACAAGTTACAGAGGGACATAGATAAGCTTACTTCAGTGGTAGGCAAAGTAATGGAAAGGGTACTGAAGGATAGGATTTCTGAGCATCTGGAAAGACACTGCTTGATTAGGGATAGTCAGCACGGATTTGTGAGGGGTAGGTCTTGCCTTACAAATCTTATTGAATTCTTTGAGGAGGTGACCAAGCATGTGGATGAAGGTAAAGCAGTGGATGTAGTGTACATGGATTTTAGTAAGGCATTTGATAAAGTTCCCCATGGTAGGCTTATGCAGAAAGTAAGGAGGCATGGGATAGTGGGAAATTTGGCCAGTTGGATAACGAACTGGCTAACCGATAGAAGTCAGAGAGTGGTGGTGGATGGCAAATATTCAGCCTGGATCCCAGTTACCAGTGGCGTACCGCAGGGATCAGTTCTGGGTCCTCTGCTGTTTGTGATTTTCATTAATGACTTGGATGAGGGAGTTGAAGGGTGGGTCAGTAAATTTGCAGACGATACGAAGATTGGTGGAGTTGTGGATAGTAAGGAGGGCTGTTGTCGGCTGCAAAGAGACATAGATAGGATGCAGAGCTGGGCTGAGAAGTGGCAGATGGAGTTTAACCCTGAAAAGTGTGAGGTTGTCCATTTTGGAAGGACAAATCTGAATGCGGAATATAGGGTTAACGATAGAGTTCTTGGCAATGTGGAGGAGCAGAGAGATCTTGGGGTCTATGTTCATACATCTTTGAAAGTTGCCACTCAAGTGGATAGAGCTGTGAAGAAGGCCTATGGTGTGCTCGCGTTCATTAACAGAGGGATTGAATTTAAGAGCCGTGAGGTGATGATGCAGCTGTACAAAACTTTGGTAAGGCCACATTTGGAGTACTGTGTACAGTTCTGGCCGCCTCATTTTAGGAAGGATGTGGAAGCTCTGGAAAAGGTGCAAAGAAGATTTACCAGGATGTTGCCTGGAATGGAGAGTAGGTCTTACGAGGAAAGGTTGAGGGTGCTAGGCCTTTTCTCATTAGAGCGGAGAAGGATGAGGGGCGACTTGATAAGATGATCAGGGGAATAGATAGAGTAGACAGTCAGAGACTTTTTCCCCGGGTGGAACACACCATTACAAGGGGACATAAATTTAAGGTAAAAGGTGGAAGATATAGGAGGGATATCAGAGGTAGGTTCTTTACCCAGAGAGTAGTGGGGGCATGGAATGCACTGCCTGTGGAAGTAGTTGAGTCGGAAACATTAGGGACCTTCAAGCAGCTATTGGATAGGTACATGGATGACGGTAAAATGATATAGTATAGATTTATTTGTTCTTAAGGGCAGCACGGTAGCATTGTGGATAGCACAATTGCTTCACAGCTCCATGGTCCCAGGATCGATTCCGGCTTGGGTCATTGTCTGTGCGGAGTCTGCACGTCCTCCCCGTGTGTGCGTGGGTTTCCTCCGGGTGCTCCGGTTTCCTCCCACAGTCCAAAGATGTGCGGGTTAGGTGAATTGGCCAATGATAAATTGCCCTTAATGTCCAAATTGCCCTTGGTGTTGGGTGGAGGTGTTGAGTTTGGGTATGGTGCTCTTTCCAAGAGCCGGTGCAGACTCAAAGGGCCGAATGGCCTCCTTCTGCATTGTAAATTCAATGATAATCTATGATTAATCTAGGACAAAGGTTCGGCACAACATCGTGAGCCGAAGGGCCTGTTCTGTGCTGTATTTTCTATGTTCTATGTTCTAAGCTGCAGCGCTGGGCTGAGCGGCGGCAAATGGAGTTTAATGCAGAAAAGTATGAGGTGATTCATTTTGTAAGGAATCACAGGAAGACAGAGTACTGTGCTAATGGTAAGATTCTTGGCAGTGTGGATGAGCAGAGAGGTCTCGGTGCCCATGTACATAGATCCCTGAAAGTTGCCACCCAGGTTGAGAGGGTTGTTAAGAAAGCATATGGTGTGTTAGCTTTTATTGGTAGAGGGATTGAGTTTCGGAGCCATGAGGTCATGTTGCAGCTGTACAAAACTCTGGTGCGGCCGCATTGAGTATTGCGTGCAATTCTGGTCGCCGCATTATAGGATGTGGAAGCTTTGGAAAGGGTGCAGAGGAGATTTACCAGAATGTTGCCTGGTATGGAGGGAAAATCTTATGAGGAAAGTCTGAGGGACTTGAGGCTGTCTTCGTTAGAGAGAAGAAGGTTAAGAGGTGACTTAATTGAGGCATACAAGATGATCAGAGGATTGGATAGAGTGGACAGTGAGAGCCTTTTTCCTCGGATGGTGATGTCTAGCATGAGGGGCATAGCTTTAAATTGAGGGGAGATAGATATAAGACAGATGTCAGAGGTAGGTTCTTTACTCAGAGAGTAGTAAGGGCGTGGAATGCCCTGCCTGCAACAGTAGTGGACTCGCCAACACTAAGGGCATTCAAATGGTCATTGGATAGACATATGGACGATAAGGGAATAGTGTAGATGGGCTTTAGAGTGGTTTCACAGGTCGGCGCAACATCGAGGGCCGAAGGGCCTGTACTGCGCTGTAATGTTCTATGTTCTAGGTTAAAGTCCAACATGTTTGTTTTTCATAGAATTATAGAATTTACAGTGCAGAAGGAGGCCTTTTGGCCCATCGAGTCTGCACTGGCTCTTGGAAAGAGCACCCTACCCAAGGTCAACACCGCCACCCTATCCCCATAACCCAGTAACCCCACCCAACACTAAGGGCAATTTTGGACACTAAGGGCAATTTATCATGGCCAATCCACCTAACCTGCACATCTTTGGACTGTGGGAGGAAACCAGAGCACCCGGAGGAAACCCACGCACACATGGGGAGGACGTGCAGACTCCGCACAGACAGTGACCCAATCTGGAATCAAACCTGGGACCCTGGAGCTGTGAAGCAATTGTGCTATCCACAAGGCTACCGTGCTGGCCGTTTTGAATCACTAGCTTTCGGAGCACTGCTCACCTGTTGAAGGAGCAGTGCTCCGAAAGCTAGTGATTTGAAACAAACCTGTTGGACTTTAACCTGGTGTTGTAAGACTTCTTATGAAGCTATAATGGCGTGGGACATTCAGTGGTAAGGTTCACACATGAACAGTCCATTGGGTAAGTACCTAGTAGAACACCACTAGTGAGAGGTGTCAGGAATGAGGAAGAAACTGTAGAAGAGAGAAGGCAAAATGGTTTCGAATGGCATTTGTTTTGCAAATCCAGAAGCCAAACTATTGCTTCACTAATCCAACCACTGTGCATTCCTCTTGTGTACAGGATTTGCTCGGTTCTGTGCAGGATGCTTTGTACAACGATAATGCACTGACTGATGAGGCTGTTAGAGCGTAGAAGCAATAAATCAGTGAGATAAGTAATCAGCAGTTTTTGCCTCATTAATAGAAGTCTGCATGATGTATTCCCCTGTGTTTCTCTAAAAGGAATAAAATACAGGCAGCGCTGTCGTTTATGTTCTTGTCTGATTGGCTCAAGCTACTTTAGTCATGGCCAAGTCGACTTGTTTACTTTCTTTCCTGACTCGCGATTCTTTTTTCAGAGTTTACCGACATTGTTTTGAGTAGAAGCAGCCAGTATTTCTTGCTATGCAGCTGAAGTGAATGATACTGGCGGCACATCCGTTCTCCTGGGCTCGTGTTATTCTCCCCTGGAGAGCTGATTAGATGGATATTACTTCCTCTCACAGAGCTTGCTGATGAGCTTTTCAAAACTGCCTGGTGTATCAAGTGATCAATAGAGGTGTTGTTTGGGTCAAAGGAGCAAATACACGCTTTGCTTTTTAACCCTCACAAGTGCCTAACGCGCGACAAACACAATCTTCATGCGAATTAGCATCAGACAGAATTACATTTTTTTTTTGCCGCAGAAGGGGTTTTTGTACGTTCAAACCTATGACTGTTAAATTGTGTTAAGGCATATAGGCCGGACTAAACTCTTGTCAGATTAGCGCCGGCACTAAAAAATGGCGCGTATCCAACTCGGAATTGTGCCAGGTTTCTCTGTCCCCCAGCACCTGTTGCATTCCTGCGCCACTGGACTTGGTAACCAGAAAATCTTCCTTGTCAAGTTTTATTCCTTGCCGGGCCCTGAGCTCACCGCACTAATTCTCTATCCCTCGTGTGTGACCAATCGCACTGATATTTTCCCAACATGAGTGGTGCTGCGGAAAGATCAACGGAAATGAGCAAGGGTCAATTTAATTCAATTCAGAGAATGCATTATTTTGTTGTCTCCCTGGCTTTTTTTATTCATATCCTTACCCGTCCCAAGAAAGCCCCCTCTCCTCAGGCTTTTTGGTCCAATAGGTAAGATGATACAGCTCACAAATACAGTTAGTGACATTGATCCACTCAACACGGGTGTTCACTTGAGAATTGCTTCAGCACCCCTCTCCTCATCTCCAATAACATATATTAAATTGATTCAAAACTTAGAGTGACTGCAATTTATACTCAGCCGATCCATCCGTATGTGTTGCAAATAAGGAAGTTACTTCAATGCATATGTCATTTCAGAGTACAGTCTCCCATCGGGGAGGGAGGCTAGCTGTGAGGCAGGGAACTCACGTCAGGCTGGTATACATACATATCTGGTGCACAATTCATGGCGATTTAGAGTTGTAAATCAACAAACTCAGCTTATGCATGAGGAAGGTAATTTAATGCAACACTTATCAATCCGTGAACTCATTCAGGGTAGCCCACAGGTTAGACTGGGGGAGGGGGTTTGGATGCACTTCAGGTCATCCTGACCCGAAATTAATACATGTCTGTGCAGGGCCAAAGGTACCGACAGGGTTGAGGTACAATTCCTTTTGATATTGCAGGTGCAAAGGCCACAAGCTCTTAAAGGCATGAGTGGTATTTCAATTAGCTTATTGCTGCAGTTTCTTCAGTTGAAAAGTTAACTGAAACTGAAATCATTGAGAAGCATACTTTAAAAACTGCTGAACCTCGGACATGCACAAAAGAAATCAGGAGACGTTGCCCCTACAGACCAAGGTCACCAGATTTCCTTCGGTTTGCCGATCATCTGCAGATTTCGGATTTTTTTTCTCTATACTTGTTGATATCGCTTTCGTTTTGCACCCCGAACACTTTTCTGCAGTAAAATTACTTTTGTCTTTGGCAAGATGAGTGCTTTCTGGAAGTTGGAACGGGGATAAGGGGCGTGTGCCCGAGAATAGGTCAGCATTTGCAGGGTTTCCCCCTGCACAATCTGAAAACCGCTGCCTAAAAATAACCGCGACCCATTCCTTTCATGTCTACGTTTCACGTTTTAAATTTTTAATCATTGTAGCTGCGAGCACTTTGTACCCAGAATGAAGTTGTTGTGTTCAGTAAAATGAAGTTCAAAAACTAACATGGATTTTATGGTTTTTTTTTTATTCGTGCTGTCCAAAGAAGGAAATGTTATGCCAGGTGAAGCCAAGATGGAGTGAATTCATTTGCACAGAGCAGCCAGTTTTACGAGTTAGGAAGGACTGTGTGGAGCACATGTGCTGATGGTTTATTTTCTTTTCCCCAAATTTTAAACGGTAAATACCTCTCGGAGAGCTGGATATGCTGTGTCAGATAGGCTTAGCCACTGAACGGTCCTTTTGTTCCGACGGCCTGCGTCCCAATAGCTTTGCCCCTCCTTATTAGGACCAGGAAGGAAATTTTTGTTGTCTTATGCCTGTGCTACTTCCCCTTGCACATCCGCAAGCTGTAAACCTTCCAAGAAATCAGTCCAGTGTTTGTGGTTCCCTGCCCTGTAATTATGCAGTCCGCTCGCTGACTGTTTCATCCAGGCTGCTAATCTTAAAAAGATCTTCCGAAACTGTTTAGACAAAGAAACTGCCGAATCTGTCACAGCTGTGGGCTTTCAGAGGTACCCCAGGTAAAACAGAAGAATGCATGAATACAGCTCTTTATCAAGGCACAGGGCAACCTTACGAGTCGAATTAAACTGCAATTGGGTTCATTTGCAAGATTTTGTTACAAGCACAATTAACGAATAGCCTATGAAACTGTCGGGGCATGGATTATGTCCAGTGTAGGACGGTGACTTTGTCACACACATCCAGAGAACTCATCCAGTTCTTCTGGGACAAAGGATTCCACTGGGTCGCTGCGGGGGCCTTGAGTCTCCCGATTGCGAAGGGCGTTCAGGCGCTGGTGTGCCATCACACCCAGATCATGGGCGCGATTCTCTGAAATGGAGACAGAGTGTTCGTGCCGTCATGAACGCCGTCGAGGTTCACGACGGCGAGAAACGGCCCCTATCCCGAACGATTCAGGGCCCGAAAATGGGCGAGGAGCGGCGCCGCGTCATTTACGCCGCATAACTGATGCGGCGCCGCATACATGACGCGGTCGGCGCCACATAACTGGCGTCACCCACGCATGCGCGGGTTGGCCGGCGCCAACCCACGCATGCGTGGTTGCCGTCCTCCCCGCAAGAAGATGTCCGACGGATCTTGCGGGGCTGCGGAAAAAAGGAGGTCCTTCAGAGAGGCCGGCCCGACGATCGGTGGGCACCGATCGCGGGCCAGACCCCATTTGAGCCCCCCCCCCAGTGCAGGATCCCCCCCGCTGGCCGCCCCCCCCCCCCAGCGCTCCCGCACTGTTCCCGCCGGCAGCGGCCAGGTGTGGATGGCGCTGGGGGGAACCTGCCGTTTTGGCCAGGCCGCGCGGCCAATCCGGCACTGAGACTCGTGGGGGTACCGGTGAATCGCCATTTTGGCTGTCTCGGGCGATACACTGGACCGCGCCACGCAAAACGTGATTGTGCCGATCTGGCCGCTTCCGTGAATCGCGGGAGGGCGTCGGACCGGTGTCGCGGGAAAATTTGGCGACCCAGGCAATTCTTTGAAACGGCGCGGGAGCAGAGAATCGCGCCCCTGGACGTTCCGCCTTCCGACTCTGCAGCGATACCTGTTCGGTGGTGTGCCCTGGTGACATGTATCTTCCGCTAAGTGTGTGGCCTGAACCTCGACGTGCAGCTCTTGTTCGTTGACTGACACGGTCTTCGGAATTCTTTACTGATGCTGCCCATCTTGTACCAGGACCTTTTCAAAGTCTGGAGCATGGTCACCACGCACCGCAGCGCTCCCCGTCAGGAGTAGGGTCTATCGTTAGGGAGCTGCTGCTGAGGAATCCGCACCTCCGCCAATATTCCAGTGGCTGGTGGAGTGGAGGGCTTTGACTGCGGGGATACCAGGATTGGGGGCTTGCTGAGTGGCGGGGGAGTGGGCTGGATGATACCCTACGAGCTCGCCAAGCGTGGAGCGGTGTCCATCCGACACGCAGCTGAAGCCATTCAAGGCGTCAAAATGGTCATGCTCAGCGCCGAGGGCACACTCTGTCTCAAGGTGGCGCAGGTGCGGTGGTATCCTGTCTGAGCGGACCCCTGCTTGGACGGCATTCCACATTGGTCCCAAGCACCGGAACCTCCCCCAGGCGCCGGTACCCCACAACCACAGCCGCCCCACAGAAATACCCTCCGTGCCTATTCGCACTGCGCGGAGGGTTTCCTGTACGATCTGCTGCTGCAAACCTTCCACCTCCTTGCCCTCGCCTGCCTTCCGGACACGCCATGGCATGCTTCGTTGCCATCCGGTGGCGGAGGTCCCCGCTGGAGGTCCCTCTACGGAGGTGTCCTCGCCATAAAACCTGGGGACCTGGGGTGGCGGGTGATGCACGCAGCAGTGCAGTGTAATTATCGCTTGCTCCACTTCTTGGCGACCCAAGAGCCTTGCCACTTTTGCGGCCTTGTGGAGTCCGTTGGCCATGTCTATGTTCAATGTCCTAGGTTGCACTCCCTTTTTGGTTTCTTGACAAAGTCGTTGTTAAAGTTTTGTTTGCACTTCAGCCCCATGCTCCTGATCTACGGGCATCTGGTGCGGGGGAAAGCGGAGGACCTCCTCATGAACCTGCTCCTGGGCCTGGCGAAACTTGCCATAAACTGGTCCAGGCAGCCGGCGACTGAGGGGGGCATCCAACAAGACTGTTGGCCCATCTGTCGGATGTCCCTGGAGAGAGAGAATGTGGTGTCCACGGGCACAGTCGAGGCCTTCTGTGCTCAGTGGGCACCGCAGGGGCTGAGATGCTTTCTCGACCCCAATTTTCACATTTTAGTTTGATGTTTTTAAGTTTCCGTTCCTCTTTGTTCTTTTTGGGCTGTGCTCCGATTGTTCTTTGCAGGAGCGGCCCCCTTTCATTTATCCCTTAATTAGTCTCAGTTCTAAGTAGTTTGGCCTTATAATACAGTACCTGCAAATAAGTTCACATGCAGGTTTGGTGAGGGAAGGCCATGGCAAGTATCTTGCCAGTTTACTCAGTTCAGCCACATAGGCCAACTGCCCACGAGCCATGCCCCAGCACCATCCTTATGTATTTACTGACCGGTCGAGTCTATCAAAATGGAGAGGGAGGAGAAATGGAAGCAAAGGGGTTGGAAAAATCGCGGGATGCTATGCCGGGATGGTTTCCTCATGCAATCTCCAGGGAAATCTCCCATGTGCAGCCTGTGAAATACATTGCCTGCTTGATCCCCCTCTTCACTCCCACCATGTGCAGAGCCCATCAGCTTAATGGAGGGCTGCTTCCCTGCATGAAACTCCGATGCTTAATCCCCGGCCGCCAGCAGAAAAGGCTACCCCTTGGTGCTAATGAGCCCTACAGAGGGCTTTCCCCAGTGTTCCATGAGGTTTGCCTGCTTTCCCTTTCTGATTCTAACAACACTGGAACTGGTGCAAAGTAGACTGTACAGTCCACAGCTGAGGTGGGGTTACAGGGATAGGGTGGGGGAGTGGGCCTAGATAGGGTGCTCTTTTGGAGAGTCGGTGCAAACTCGATGGAGTGGATGGCCTCCTTCTACACTGTAGGGATTCTGTGGAACTCCTTGAGTCTGCTCTGCCATTCAATTGGTTAATGGCTGGTCATCCACTTTCCCACCCACTACGCATATCCTCTGATTCCCAATTAGGCTAAAACTCTGACCATCTCAACCATAAAAGCATTCAACCATAGAGCATCCATAACCCCCTGGGGCAGAGAATTCCAAAGATACACAAGTCTTTGGGTGAAAAAAATTCTCATCTCAGTCCTAAATGATTGATCTCTTGTCCTGAGACTGTTGACACTGTATTCTAGATTCCACAGCCAGGGGAAACAACCTCAACTTGTCAACCCCCTTCAGAATCCTGGATGTTTCAATGCAATCATCTTCCATTCCTCCAAACACCAAAGAGTATAAGCCCAAAGTCCAAAGCCTCTCATCATTGGGCAATCCACTCAACCCAGGAATCAACCTAGTGAACCTTCACTGCACTGCCTCCAAGTATATTCTTCCATCAATATGGAGACCAAAACTGCATAAAAAATGCCAGGCTGATCTTGCCTAAGCCCTGTAGAATTGTAGCAAGATTTCATTTTTTTGTATTCTGAGCCAACATGCTATTTACCACTCCAATTGCTTGCTAACTTTGTGTTCCTTGTATGTGTAAATTATATTAAGTTATATTTAATTTTACCCCTCTGGTTGCACCTCCATTTTGAGGTCCATTGCCTGCTTAAGCAGCGCACATACCGCCTCCCCTCCCCCACCCCACACACACACACACCAAGTGTTGCCATTCCTCTGTTTAGTCCAGTAACATCCAAATCCTGTCTACTGTCTGTCATAGGACAGAGAATTCAGAGGCAGCCAAGTAGGAGGCTGCCTCCAGGAACATTGGGAGCCAGTCTTGCTGCCAGGAAGTGTGGACAAAGAATGCCCCATTTGGCGCTAAGATCAGGGCCCCAAGACTGCTGTAAAATTCTGACCCACCCGCCCCTAATTAGTCCCTTGGGTTGTTGCAGCAGAAAGATCTTTCCTGGTATTTCTTAATTTTCTTTTCAAATTGCGGATTGTGTGCAGGAACACTTTACAGTTTTTAAGGGGCCCTTGTAAGGATGCGTTTTGCCAGAATTTGGACCAGCCCAAGCTTGCAAAATGGATACAGGCTTCTTTTTTTAAAAAAAACGCTTCACATAAGTTGTTTTATTCTACGGTTGTTAATTGAAAGCAGTCATTCATCAAATTTGTTTTGAGTTACTCCAAGTACAGGATTTTTTGTGGGGTGGAGAAAAGGGGAGGTTTGCTTCTACAAACAAAGCAGCTTCTGCATCCAGCCACTCTGCCAGCAGACCTTCTGACGCAGAGATTGGAAGTTTTCCGTTAAAGGGAAGCTGCATGGTTGAATTTGTTTCCATACACATCTTTTCCTCTGGAGTGTTCTCTTCTTCGCTTGAATCATTTTACGCCTTTTAGAGGAGCTCTCTCTACCCCCACCCCCAACCGTCTGTCTCACCCCAGCTGTCTTTGTGACCAGAGTCAGTTACAGTGGCAGACACAATAGTTAGGCTACTTTGTGGAGAAGGAGATGAGCTGTCACTGTACCACAGTCTGTCACAAAAACAGGGCCAGGCAGCAGGGAGTAAGAAGGCTGAGCACAGCAATCGGATCCAAAATAAAACGCCTGCCAAGACTGCCATTGAAAAAAAACTGGTCTTCTCGGATTAGCTATTTTAATAGTGCATTTTAATAAATGAAAGCACAATTTATTTTTTTACAGGGTGTTAGTGCCTATACCACTGACAGTCAATCTTGGCAGGATACAAACTTTAAACAATTATGTTTTCTGCTTCAAGCTTGACCATTACCCGGTAAAGTATTTTGGAAGGTACTCCTTTATAATCAGTGCATGTTATAATGTGACAGATGATATGTTATCGTAATATTACCAGCACTATCTGTCAGTATTACAAAACTGAAAACTTTATGAGAAATCAGACAAAAGTAACCGGGGTTGGAAACCACTGAAAAGCTTTTGGTACAGTAGACATGGAACCTTTTGCGGAAAAGTCTACCTCAGCAACCAGCATGGTAGCGTTGGCACTGAATTCTCACAGCAGGTAATTCCTGGCTATTGTACTCCCAGGAATTAAAAATGTTCAAAACTGCCTCATGTTTTTTTTTTAATGGAGGGAAGCAGGATACAGCTTTCAAATAGGGTTCAACCAATTGTTTGATTATAACCTATATTTGAAAACTACACTCCCCCAAAATACATGTTAACATGCCAGCTACTTTGAAATGTTATTTACCAACATCCATCAAAAAACCTAACACTGACTGGAAATGAGGGAACTGATTTAATCCTTTTTCCGCTTAACTTTTATCAGTGGGTTGTCTTTGGAAAACAATTGTTTTGTGCACGGGGTTGAAGCACACTGATCTATAAATATCCTGTGCCAAATAGCAGTTGATTCACACTTGGGTCAGGATTTTCCCAATGAAAAGTTCCAGCTTGAATAACTGAGAGTAGCCGTCCACGATAACTGAGGGGGAAACTGTGATCTGACTACATACAAAATGATTTAAATCACATCTGTCCAAGCTAATTTTGTTTTTGAATTTTGGGTCACTGCAGCTTATTTGCATTCTGGGCCTGAATGTTTATTCTGGGCCTGAAACGCAGCATGGGGAGAATTTCCAGGATCCATGTCACATCGCGCCTCGGAAGTAGACCCCCAATACAACTTGTCAGTACACAGCTAGTTAATGCCAGGCGGCTAGCTTGAGACTTGAGGGCCACTAGGAGGTCCTCCAGCAATGACACATCAGTAACCTCACCCTTCAGGATTTGATCTGCTGATGTAGCTATGATAGAGAAAGAGAAAGGGCATCTCCATTTTTAGGCTCCCTCTGAACACATAAAAAAAACATAGCAAAGGGGCACAACTGGCAGGCCGTCTCAATGGAGGTGGAACCCCTCCACAGGGCTGCCTGTGACTGCCATACAGCCTGGTGGTTGCAGGGAGTATTTAAAAGGACCACTTCAGCACCTAGCCCCTGGAGACCACCTCCTCCTTTGGCCATGTTTCGGCCACTACAGATGGCAGAGAAGGGGGTCTATTATTACCTTTGTTGTCTACGTACTGCTGCCAAGTGGGAGCTGTTCTACCCCTGACCGAACCTTTCCAGAAATGGCTCCAGGACAGAACTGTAGCCTTCTGGGATGGCCACTTCCAACTAGGCACAGAGCAACTCGCAAAGACTGATGGGTAAAATGGACAAGCCAAGAATCAGACAGGCTCAGAGCCTGAAATGCATATTTGTCAGCAAAGTCCAGATGGTATCGAAACTCCATCCCACTAGCATGTTAATCAGGCCGATTAGCAGGTGATGGCCTATCTCCCCCAAAACAAAGGACTGGTACTCAAGCAACCGGGACAGTCCCAGACATTCGGCGCCACTCCCTGTCCAAGGGAAACGCAAACAACGGGGTCAATGACTGCTTGGGACATGCCCAGCCATCCAGATCCCCGCCCACTTATTGGCTAAGGAATCGAACAGAGTGATCAGGGATCACCCAATTAGTAAGGCCCAAATCGAAGGACCGCCCAAAAGAGCGCAAAAACCCCCCGAGTACAAAGGAAGAGTTCGCCATATGTTCGCTCTCTTTTGGCCTTGGTACCCTGGTCACGACCATCGGCAACTGCCGCGACACCAGAAGCAAGTTTGAGTTCAACGCCCACTACCAGACGGATGAGCCCAGCTGAGCAGCAGTTACCACTTCGAACCCAAGAGATCCAGAATTGAACAGCAGCCACTGTTTTCTGACCTAAGCCGGGTGCCCGAAGTTAAGTACAGGTTGTCTTCGTTGATAGGTGTAGTTAACCAGTAGTGTTTATGTTGCATGACTGATTGTATGTAAATAAAGTACCCTTGACCTTGAACTAACTAACTGGTGTTTGGCTCTTTGAGCGATAGCCGGTTGAAACTTGTGGTGGTATCATTCGATACCTGGCGACTCTAAGCATTCGCACATAGACAATATAGAAGGAAGGCAAATTCACTGATTGCCCTAATTAGAACAGAGCCACAGAAAAGACTAAGTAGTAGAGAAAACGCACAACAGAACCATGCCAGAAATGGTGATTTCCATGTGGGAATGTACTTTCTGCTTTCTGCACCTGAATAGCATCATATTACTGGTAACTTCCTTCACTGTGTTTTGTAGTCAACATTCACAAAGTAGCTCCTGTTAAGTCACGCAATTACTTCCTGAACTTCAAATAAATTTCCAAAAAAGCATATTCTAAAAACTCACCAGTAATTTTGTGGTTGTGGGGCAGATGTTTCCTAATACTTGTGTCTGGGTTATCTCCTAAAAATACTAATACTTCCAAAGGTAACCAACCCCGGCCTTACTCACTGTCTCACCCAGGGTAATTTCCTTAGGGTGCCAAGAGACACAAGTTTGAAAGCCCTTGCTCTGGGGGAGAGACTTAACTTTGTATTGCCATTCAAGATCTCCAACAATCATGACTTCAAAGCACTTTACAACCAATGAAGTTCTTTTCTTTTTGTGTAGTCAACATTGTAATATAGAAAACATGGCAGCTAATTTGCACACAGCAAGACCTCACAATTAGCAATGTGATAATGACCAGATGTCCTGTTTTAACAATATTGATTGAGTGATACATATTGGCCAGGATGCTGGGGTGAATGCAAATGCTCTTCTCTGAAATATTGTTAAGGAGGGTGGAATTTTCCCAAAATATGGCAAAATGTCAGGTTCCCGTCATTCTTTAGGGGCAGAGCCTAAAGATGGTGGCAAGTCTGGGTCCACAGAAACAGTGCCCCAATCTCAAAGTTAAGAGATAGGCCCCCTGTAACAACTGCGAGGTTCAACAAGTATTTGGTAGGTGAAAGTTAATGAATTTGTTTATTGAAGTTGAAGTACATACAAAAGGACAAAGAATGTCACCCGACTCCTTGACTCCCTGGGTCCCAATGTTCAACTGCCGCTTCGTGAGTTTGGATTCGTGCTCTGCTGTTCTTCGAGTCAACCCCCAACCCAAGCCCCACCTCTCCACGAGTCAACCAATGCTCCATGTGTTCTGCTGAGCTATCACATCTCGCTCCTGCTTACAGTTCTTTACTGCCCTATTTATGAACAGACAAATATTTACAAGAATAGACCATTAAAAAGAATGGTGGGGTAACACGGTACAGTGACTCAAAATTTCAATCTATCAGGAGATTTCCGAATTCTCTGACAATGCCTTGGCTCTCTGGCAGCTCGGCCTTAGCTGAGGTAGTGATGTCTTGAGCAACAGTCGGGTGGTTTGTAGTTTCAGAAATGCATTAGTTCAGCCATCTGCTTCAGTCTCCAATGGAACAATATGGGGCCTTTCCTCTAAAGCTACCGGTCCCACTGAACTTGGCACTATTGGAGGAATGCTGATTCGTGCTGCTGGATCAGCCTGCATGTTTGTATTTTGTTAATTTATATCTTTATGTGGTCTACATGTTTCCTTATTCTTTCTTCCTTGGATGTCAACCAGTCAAGGGACCTGTTTTTGATATGATCTTTCCTGGGACCCAGGCTGGGCCAGCCTGAACATTCCAGAGGAATATTAAGTCATCCACCTCGAAGAACCTATTACCTTTAACAGAATCGTGATATCTCTTTTGTGTACCTTGTTTCTCCTCCACCTTCCTTGCTAAATTGGGGAACACAAGGTCAAGTCTGGTCCGGGGGCACCTCCCCATTAGTAGCTCTGCGGGGGAGACTCCCAAAGTAATCTTGTGCCCTAAATTAGGAGGAATCTAGCAAGCTTCAATCTTGAGGGTGTGGCTGACTTTTTTTGTCGCTGACTTGAATGTCTGGACAGCTCTTTCTGCAATGCCATTTGTTGAGGCTGGATGATAGGGTGCCGTGCACACATGTTTTATTCCATTATTTTATATAAAACGCTGAAACTTTGCCTCTGTAAAGGCAGTGCCGTTATCGGAGACTAAAACTTCTGGGAGGCCATGTGTAGCAAAGCATTGTCGTAGTTTCTTGACTGTTGTGGATGATGTTGCTGTTCTCATTTCATGAATATCAAGCCACTTGCAATGGGCATCAACAATATTCAGATCATAGGGCCCATAAATGGATCTGCAAAATCCACATGTAACTGTGCCCAAGGTCAGCCAGGCCACTCCCATGGGTGCAAGTGAGCCCAAGAAGGCAGAGTTTTTCTTCTAGAGGGTGTAGCCCCTGGTGATGAATTTAATTCCAAAGTAAGTGACCTCATGGGCATGAATGATAGACTTCTCATAAGTCACACCCCTACCTCTTTAAATCTCTTAAGCCAATGAGCAAAGCATCACCTAGGCATACCATTACTTTGGGTATATCTTGCAGTACACTTTCCATGAAGCACTGAAAGTAGTGCATGTTGAAGACCGAGACTGGGTGCAGTGAAACAAACCCTTGTGGGTGTTAATCGTTACAAATTTTCTTGAATCCTAATCCAATTCCAATTGTTTTTACACACCGATCATGTCTAGATTTGTACACGTTGGGTCCCCCCCGATGGCGTCACATAAAAATCCTCAATCTTTGGAATTGGAAACCTGTCCAACTTGGCTGCTTGATTGCTGGTCAATTTGTAGACCCCACAAATCTGTCAGATTTTAGTATGGGTACAATGGGGCAGCCTATTCAGAAAAGCACACTGGTTCCATGACTCCCAATTCTTCCAAATGTTTAAGTTCTGCCTAGACGTTTTGATGTAAGGCGTATGGCACTGGCTGAGCTCGATGAAATTTTGGGGTAGCATCCAAAGTTTTGCAGATTTTAAGCCTGTCGCCCCGAATTCTGCTTAATTAATTTCAAATGATCTCTGGGTTTGTTTTACAATTTCTTGTAAACTGGCATCAGCTACACTGAAGATCTCTAGCCAATTTAATTTTATTGGACGCAATCAATGCTGTCCCATGAGACTTAGCCTGGTCTTTTGTGACAATGATTGGTAGTTAAGCAGACTGGTGCTGATAAGTCACTGGCGTGGATGTGGTTCCCAAACTTTCTAGGGTTTCCTCCGTATATGTGCCCAACTTAGCTGTTGTACTACTTAACTTTCGGAGTTGAACTTTGCCTTTTATTATGATCCCAGACCAGCCCCCAACAGTGGCTAGGATACTGGACCGAAACCCCAATATTTTATTTTATTTTGTAAGACTGCAGAAAGAACACTTCGCTCCAGGAGTGATTGCAAAAAAAAATGGGATTTGGTATTGTAAAACAAAACTCTTATTATTAACACAGTATTAAAATCTTAAACATCATACCTAAAAATAGCTTGCTACTCAATTCCAAATTAAACACCAAGAAAGGAAACACAAACAGATCTCAAGCCATCCTAGAACCAAATGGCATAGAGTAATACTTGCTTTCCAGCACAAATGTGGCTCCTGTGAGAACCCCTGCAGATTCTGGCTGGATGTCTTCTAAAAACTGTTTTAACTGGTTTTGTTTCAGCTTCTTCTTTGTCCTCAGACAAGTCTGCATATATTTAAATACTATTAATTCTTTTTTGCTTACTATCTTACGGTGAGAGCAAAAGACTTGTGGTCTAAAGGGTAGCAAGATCCAAACTCCACTCAAAAATCTTTTTCAAAATGTCTGAACACCTTCGCTCCACCCAGCAATGACATCATCTCCCCAAGCTGAAAACAAACAAACTCCCCAGGACTCCTCCAAGTCAAACAACAGTGTATTAGCTCAGGTTTTTACCCTGGTCAATTTCACCTCTGGCTCCTAAAAGCTTCCTGATCTTGCAAAACAAGATTCATTTAAAACATGACTAGTGCAGTCAAGCACAGTCTAACCCAGACTTTTAACCCTTAAATTGCCAAATATTTATAATACAAGTTATCTAAATGTTTACATTTGTCACATCTCCCCCCCCCCCGTTAAAATAATGAACCAGCAATATAAACAGATGGCTTAATTTTCCCCAAAGTCTTTTAACTCTAAACATTTCTCATGATTAAACACAACTCATACTCTATAAGATACATATAATTTTAAACATGCAACTCTAAACATGAGCATAGTCCATTTGAGTCTCTCCTTTCCACTTTCGAACATTCCAGTCTTCTCACACTTTACAGTAGTGATAAAGCATCGGCAATCACATTTTCTCTACCTGCGACATGTAGAATTTTTTACTTTTAACGGTTGTAACAATAAGCTCCATCTGAACAGTCTTGCATTTTGATTTTAAAACTTGTCCAAAAATCTTAATGGATTATGGTATGTATATACATTTGTCTCTAATGAAATGTTACCAGCATAATTGTCAAAATGTAGTAATGCCAATACCAAACTCAATGTCTCCTTCTCCATGGTCGAATATTTCTTCTGATGACTATTTAGTTTCCGAGAAAAATAACAGATAGGTCTTTCGATTCTTTTCTTGTCTTCCTGCAGCAGTACAGCACCAACACCCACATCATTAGCATTGCATCAATTGCCCCCTTAAATGACTCGCCATAATTAGGTGTCATCAACATTGATGCGGTGGTTAACACAGTCTTCAGATTATCAAATGCGTCCTGACATTCCAAAGTCCACTGAAATTTCTTGTGCTTTTTTAGAAGTTCAGTCGGTGGAACAACCACGCTGCTGAAATTTGGCACAAATTTCCAATAGAAACCACTCATGCCCAGAAATCTCAGAACTTCTCTTCTTGTTGATGGTATTGAAAACTTTCTAATAGCTTTCGTTTTCACATTCCATGGGGTCATCTTACCATGTCCAATTGTAGCCTAAGAATATGACATGAGGTTTCGCAAATTCACTTTTAGCCAAATTTACCACCAATCCAGCTTCCTGTAGTCGATCAAATAATTCTTTTAACTGTTCCAAATGCTCCCCCCACCAAATTGTCAATGTACACTGCACAGTTGTTTGGTCCGGAAATGACATTGTTGGTTCATCTTTAGAATGTTGCTGGCACATTCTTCATTCCAAATGGCATGACTTTAAATTTGGACTTTTTGGATTTTGTTCATTGTCACGTGTACCGAGGTACAGTGAAAAGTATTTTTCTGCAAGCAACTCAACAGATCATTAAGTACATGGAAAGAAAAGGAAATAAAAGAAAATACATAATAGGGCAACACAAGGTACACAATGTAACTCCATAAACACCGGCATCTGGTGAAGCATACAGGAGTGTAGTGTTAATGAGGTCAGTCCATAAGAGGGTCATTTAGGAGTCTGGTAACAGTGGGGAAGAATCTGTTTTTGAATCTGTTCGTGCGTGTTCTCAGACATTTGTATCTCCTGCCCGATGGGAGAAGTTGGAAGAGTGAGTAAGCCAGGTGGGAGGGGTCTTTGATTATGCTGCCGGCTTTCCCCAGGCAGCGGGAGGTGTAGATGGAGTGAATTGAGACAGACTATTTGATGTCACAAAAGCCGAAACGTCCTTCGCCCTGTCTGATAAAGGTACTTGCCAATATCCTAAGTAAGTCAAGTTTGGTAATAAAATGTGCTTGTCCCACATTTTCAACACAGCCTTCCAAACAAAGAATAGGACACAAATCTGATTTTGTAACTGCATCGACCTTTCTGTAGTCCACACACAATCGTTGTGTTCCATCTAACTTTGGTATCATGACAATCAGTGAGCTCCAATCGCTGCAACTGACTTCAATGATATCATCCTTAAGCATGCTGTTAATCTCTGCTAATTTTAGTGGATTGAGCCTGTATGGGTGTTGCTTAATGGGAATAGCTTTTCCTAAATCTACAGAATGTATAATTACTTTTGTGCTTCCCAATTTATTCCCACATACAGTTCTATGTGACTCTAATAACTCTTTTAAGCCATTTTGATTTTTTTCCGGAAGGCAACTCAATTTCTTAATAGTTCCTCATTTCCAATTTAATTTGAGTAATGCCAAATTCATAAACATCTGGATTTATCGCTTCTCCCTGAGTTACAACTAACACCACCTACTTCTTCCATATCAAAATATATTCATGCCCTTGTTGCGTGTGAACCTGATTACGTTGCTGGTCGGGGGGAGAGAAGATCTCATTCAGAGATGACCCTGGCTCAAATCCTATTATGGCCCTCTCGCCAGAGTTAATGTCCAGAATGGGATTTGTGATCACTAAGAACAGGCCTGGAAGATTGCGGGCAGGACCCTCTTGCCTATGTTCAGTTCCCCACTGGGACTGTATTAAAGTGGTCAGTGTACCACCTGGAAGCCGCTCCTACACTATTACAGATGAGTATTGTATGATTTATCTGAATCTTTAGAAAAATCTTGCCGCCCATTGCTCGACCTCTGGTGCAGCTTCCTCCTCACCTGCCCTGTATCCCCCCCAATCACCTGGCCTTCACCTTAAATTGCAACTGTTGTATCAGCTCCACAGGGATTTCTCACCACTAACCTGAGTTGCAAGGCACCCATCACCATTCAGTTAGTGGTAGCATTTACCTCATTTTAATGAGACCTGATCATAAAGTGACAAATGCCTCCAGTAATCTCAAATGAGGTAGGAAAAAGACTGACTCTGAATATTGGCAACTCAATAAAAGGAGTTGCATGAGAATCAGCTCCAACAGATTGTTTTGGGGCTATTCGGCCTCCCTAAATTTGGAATACATAACTTCTCAAATAGTTATCAAATAGAATAAAAGAATCACACAGCAATGCCAAAGTTTGAATTATTTTTCACCAACTTTCAACAAGTGAAATTTTCAACATGGAGTGAGTTAGGTAGTAGCACCTGAACTGCATTAAAAATGTTGATCCTGTGTGAGTAGATTTAAAGGAATAGCTACTAGCCAAAAGTAAATAAAACTCCCTTGGGTGTGAATTCCCAAGGTCATTGTCCCGTTGGTCCTTTTCCAGGTCTTTTGCCCAAATTATGACGGACAATCAGGAGAATCCCTGTGGAAGTTCATCTCCCCATCCCACCTCTGTCAGTGAGACCTTAAACTACATGGATCAAAAGCAGAAGGCAAGGCATGACATGCAGGATTCTTACAGACACTGATAGACGAAGAGGTAACCGCTCCGCTGAGGATCAGGTTTAAGGCAGGACAGCAAAGGAGGAAGTTGATTTAGATTATTGTTTTCCATTTTGACCAAATCAACAATATTAAGGGCTCTTAAAACTCAAACACTTTTATTTTGTTAGACAAAGAAAAACTCAATTCTCCATTATGTTACTTAGTAAATATGCACTTCTTCAGAGATTAAACTCATAAAAATTAGAAATGTGCCTATTGAAATACTGTAACAAAATTTCAAGTGGCACAAGTGTACATCTTTCAATAATTTATCATAAATTCTATTCTGGTGATGACTTGAAATAAAAAAGGTGAGGAGAAGTATTTCTTTTTCTTGTATGCAAGCCAGCTAAATGCATACAGCTTCCCGTAACAGCCTCCCCGAACAGGCGCCGGAATGTGGCGACTAGGGGCTTTTCACAGTAACTTCATTTGAAGCCTACTTGTGACAATAAGCGATTTTCATTTCATGAGTAAAAACTGAAATTTCCAAATATTTTATTTCCTGTAGCATGATGCAATATGACTCTAAAATGTAAACATTTGGACTGAACTACCCTTCCTTTAAAAATACAAAAGAAAGCTTTATTCCACACCACTCCCCCACCAGCGGTATTCTCCCTCACACTGCTGGGGCACAGTGCTTTCATATAGTGTTAACCTGAGAAACCCAGGTTTAAACTGTATGTATCTATATGTTCTAAAGGAATATGATTGTGGCATTGTTCTGCAATTACTGTTACAGAAGTTTCTAAACTTCTTTACAATTTCCTGCGAATTGCTCTTTATCATATGTGTTCATTGCTAGAATTACTCTGCACTGTAGCACTGCTACATGTTACCAAAGCGATGAAGACAGCAAAATGACCGAGATAATTGTCTCCTGAATTGGGGATTTAAGAGTCTCCTGGAAATGTTGCATCCTTGGGTCATCAGTGAAAAATACTTTTCTTGCAGGGTTTTCTCATGATTAAAATTTTTTAAATCCATCTTTAGCTTGTTATCAGTCCCTTGGCCAGTGAAGATGCCAGTCCTAATCCACCTTGGCGATAGGAAGCCAAACTGCTGGAGCCAGCAGCTAGCTCTTCATTACAGTCCTAAAATAAATGGCAATTTCAAGGCTCAGAGTAGGAAATAATTTTTAGCCCAGTGCAAATTTTTTGTGTTTTGACATTGAAGGGCTTTCTAATGCTGGATCGTTAACACATTAACAGGTCCTTGGACAACACATTCCACCACAAAATATGAAAAGAAAAAGGACAATGTTACAGTTGTATATATCATATTCTTCAGATGTCACAAAGCACTTATCCAATCAATTATCTTTGGTGTACGGTTAATTTTATGATGTAGGCAAACGCGACAATCACATGGCAAGTTCCCACAAACAAAAAGTAAGATGAATGACCAATTAGGTGGATTCTGGGATTCAGGTAGTGGTGGTTGAGGAATAAATGTTGGGGGGGGGGGGGGGGGGGGCGCGGGGGGGTTGGCGGTATACTCTGTGGCCAGCAGCCTGTGGTGGGAATCTCAATAACACGGTGAATTGGGCATCGGGCAAAGAACTGGTTTCATGAAGGTCGTGAAACCCCTACAAGTCTCCCAGCCCGCCCCGACGAACCTCCCGACATGGTTCCGGCCCAGACCCAGCGGGAACATGCAAAGTGGTCATCAGCACTAATTTGAATGTCATTTACGGGCAGGATGTCCGATTAATCTGCCTGCTAGGATGCTCCTGCACCCTCACCCCCCCCCCCAGTATCACTATCAATTGATATTGATGCAAGTCCGAGAAATGGGGACCTGATGACTTGCAGTCCAAGGGGTAGCAAGGGGTTAAATACTTTCCCCAGAATTGCCTCCAGATCCAACAAGTGTCATTCATGGGAGATGGGCTTCCTGGGATAGGTTTTTTTTGGCTGGTCTTTCATTGCCCTCTACAAGCCATTTGATTGACAGGTCCATGTAGTTTTAAAGGGAATATTACGATTGTTTGTTTATATGGCTCTAGAGGGGTCCATTAGCTGAGAGCAGCTGCTTCTCTAACCAATTTTTGTAAGAAACTGTCTCTTTGTTCTCAAGAGCTAACAGGTACTTTGATCCCAGCTCCTCCAGCAGTGCAATACTGTACTGAAGTCAAAGCATAGACTGCGTGCCCACCGTCAGCTGTGGCTGACGTGGTAACAGCTTTGCCTCCAAGTCAGAGTCCAAAGAAATGAACAAAGTCTGAACCTGATTTTTGGTGAGATGTTAAACCCCTCTGGATCTCAAATAGATGTAAAAGATCCCATTACATCATTCCGAAGGAGGGCAGGGAGCTATCTTCATTGTTGTGTCCAATATTTGTCCATCGTTGGACCAATTGTCCAGTCATTATTAGTGCAAAAAGAGTTGCCATTTTTTAATGGCCCCGATCTCTCGACCCCCCAACACAATGCCTGGACCCCACAACACCCTCATTCACCTGTCCGGGGGTCATCGATCCCCCTGAGCCCCACCTCACATGGGCAGGGCACTCCAAGGCCTGTTCCCTGGTGCATGCAAAATGCCACCTTGGCATTGCCAACATGACACCTTGGTAGTGCCACCTGGGCACCCAGACAGTGCCAGAATGGCACCCAGGTGGCAGTGCCAGGGTGCACAGGTGGTAGTGCCAGGGTGCACAGGTGGCAGTGCCAAGGTGCTGTAATGGCAGTGCCAGAGTGTGCAGGGGCATCAGCAGGGTTAAGTGAGTTCAAAACTCAATTAACTCTACAAGTCTGGGTCCTGCCCATTGTGTGTGATCCAGATCGCAATGTCTCGTGAGATCCCATTAGATCCCGTAGCCGCCATCGGGAACTCTGGGAGAGTCCTCTTGCAGGATCTACTGGTCCGGATTCCGGTGGGACGCAGCCGGTAAATCGCGCCGTATCGGTTAGCATTTCTTTTCAGATGCTGATGACCCAAAAGTGTTCTTTTAGCATTTTCCCCACAAATGCAGGTCTATTGTCCAAACTTGGATGATCTTACCTGCTTGTGCATTGTTATTGACTACATTACACACCAGTGCTTTGAAATTCGGGCTTGCCCATTTTTAGGCTCACAGGGAGGGCAGTGCAAATACTGTACTCCAGAATGGTGAGGTCCTGGGAACCTCTGATATTGATGCTCCTAGCTGGTTATAATGGAGCCAGAGAAGGTGAGAGAGGAGTGGTCAGGGGTGCTGAAGTACATGTGGTTGGGAGGCGAGGGCCGAATTCAACGCAGGACAAATTTTAGGGCAATGGGTTGGGATTGGATAAGGAACCTGCAGTCACGGAGGCTGACAGTCAGAGAAAGAGAAATTGAGCAATGGTGGTAAGAGGGCACACATGTGGGAAACTGTGGATTGGAAGAGGAGATCAGTAGGTCAGTAATAGCTGTGATCAGAAGGATGTCTAACTGTGCAGTAAAGAGGAGCACAAGTTCCCACCTCCCATCGCAACATCCAGGTAAGATAGCTACCTTCTTTGTGGTAGGAAGTCTTGAATGCAGCCTTGCCTGAATGCATTCCACCATGTCACAGGACAAACAAATCTTGTAGAGGGGTCCTCAAGAAGGTGTTAGGCTTCTTATTTTTTCATGCAATGAGCTGAGATGCTTCCTCTGAAGCTTGCTTATAGAATGTCTCTTTCTGCTAAAACTTTGGGGCTTTATTCAGAGGATTGTGACTCTTCCGAATTACCTACTCCAGAGCACTGTTGGCGCTCAGTCTTTGCGTTTCAAGACTTAAATCAATAGGATTTTGGACTTAAAGAGAATCAAGAGTTACGGAATTCGGGCAGGAAAGTGGAATTGAGGTTGAGGATCAGCCGTAGTCGTGTTGAATGATGCAGCAGGATCGAGGGGCTGTATGTTTACTTCTACTCCTATTTTTAATGTTTTCATGTCCTTGCACAATATGGCAGGCACAGACATCCAGCCAAAGATATGGACGCTTCCTGCCTGCCACTTGGGGTCCCAAGATGTGCGAGCAGTGGTCAGAAAATGGGCAAGTACGATTTAATTTGTAGGCCCAGATAATAAGATGCAAACAGCCTCATACTGGACTTTATTCAGCTCAGTGTTTGTGATCAGAGGCATTTGAAAGAAACCTTTGCTATGAGAAAAGTGATGACAAACAATCAATTTCATCGTTTGGTATCTTTATCTTGACAATCTGATGTGATGCGATGTGCTTAACTTACTCCGAATGTGCCTTGTCCTCTTTTGGAAGAGAGCAGACCCAAAATGGAGATGAGCGCGCCTGAACTAAAGCCTAGATAAACAGACGCCTGCGAGGTCATTATTGTCATTTGATTATGGGTTTTGTATGTCGATTGTGCTATTTCCATGTTGGTTTGTCTTTTTCTTCCTTTTGTGGTCTGAGGGCCAAGTAAAAAGGTTCTGAGGTGTAACCAAACTGTAATTTAGAAGACATCACAGTGCAATATTCAATAACTGGTGCAATATGCCCTTGTTGTCAGTTGAACTATATAAGGAGGTCAGAGGTAAAAACATTGTATCAGGAGACCTCTGCTTTACCTAATTGTGGCAAAATGAAGAGGTAATTGTGGAATTCCACAAGTCATGCAAAAAATAAAAAACTTTATGCATAGAATTCCCAAAGAATATCATTCATTATGTCTCAAAACAAACAAAGAACAAAGAAATGTACAGCACAGGAACAGGCCCTTCGGCCCTCCAAGCCCGTGCCGACCATGCTGCCTGACTAAACTACAATCTTCTACACTTCCTGGGTCCGTATCCCTCTATTCCCATCCTATTCATGTATTTGTCAAGATGCCCCTTAAATGTCACTATCGTCCCTGCTTCCACCACCTCCTCCGGTAGCGAGTTCCAGGCACCCACTACCCTCTGTGTAAAAAACTTGCCTCGTACATCTACTCTAAACCTTGCCCCTCTCACCTTAAACCTATGCCCCCTAGTAATTGACCCCTCTACCCTGGGGAAAAGCCTCTGACTATCCACTCTGTCTATGCCCCTCATAATTTTGTATACCTCTATCAGGTCTCCCCTCAACCTCCTTCGTTCCAGTGAGAACAAACCGAGTTTATTCAACCGCTCCTCATAGCTAATGCCTCCATACCAGGCAACATTCTGGTAAATCTCTTCTGCACCCTCTCTAAAGCCTCCACATCCTTCTGGTAGTGTGGCGACCAGAATTGAACACTATACTCCAAGTGTGGCCTAACTAAGGTTCTATACAGCTGCAACATGACTTGCCAATTCTTATACTCAATGCCCCGGCCAATGAAGGCAAGCATGCCGTATGCCTTCTTGACTACCTTCTCCACCTGTGTTGCCCCTTTCAGTGACCTGTGGACCTGTACTCCTAGATCTCTTTGACTTTCAATACTCTTGAGGGTTCTATCATTCACCGTATATTCCCTACCTGCATTAGACCTTCCAAAATGCTAAATTTATTACATTCCATTGCACCAGTAACTTCAATTTTGATTGCAGTAATAATCCAGTATCTGGTTTATAGGTAAGTGTAGAAAGTGAGATATAAAGAAAGAGCGTGGCACGGTGACACAGTGGTTTGCACTGCTGCCTCTCAGTGCCAGGGCCCTGAGTTCGATTTCGGCTTTGGGTGACTGTCTGTGTGGCGTTAGCACATTCTCCCTGTGTCTGCGTGGGCTTCCTCTGGGTGGTCAGGTTTCCTCCCACAGTCCAAAGATGTGCACGTTAGGTGGATTGGCCATGATCAACATGCGGGGATAAGGCGGGTGAGTAGAGTGCTCTTTCGGAGGTGCAGACTCGGTGTGCCGAATGGCCTCCTTCAGCACTGTAGGTTTCTATGGAAAGTGGTTGACGAGATTTAAGACTGGCACAAATCATACAAATCTAGCAATGGGTAAATCTGCACAGGTACTGATCCCATGTGTAGTGATCTGTATATCTGCAGGCATGTAAGGGGTTAACATCTGTAAGTAAGTGCTAGACAACCACTAGATGGCAGCACCAGATATATGTATATAAGCTACACTGAGAGGGGGTTCCCGCCTCTTCGTTTCAGGAGTGACTGGTGAGCAGAGTGTTAAAGATATAGTTAAGTGAGCAAGTGTAGTTAAACAATATATGCATACTTAATTCTATTTATCTAATCTTAATAATTAATCTAATACTTAATTCTATTTATCTAATCTTCAGTTGTAGTTGTAGAAGAGTGAACAAACTCATAGTTATTTATAATCATTACTCAATAATTAGTATTTGCTTAATTTGAAGACTTTTGAGTGTGACTGAACACCAACCATCCGACCATTCTGGAAGTAAGCAAATGAGTAACAAGATATTATTATACGTAATATCACGCCATGGAGCCCTTTATTTAGGTGGAGTGTCAAAACTGGTAATAGGTCACTTAAATGTGTAAATTAGGGGCACGATCAAGGACTTAATTCGGGACCCCATCCAAAATTTAGTCAGCAATGAGTGGTGCCGGTGTTGGGGCCTGCCCAGTTCAGGATACTCCAGTGGCCAAAGAGCCAGCAATGAACCAGTTATTTTTAAAAGAAAACTTTGATCCTCTATTGCAGGACTTACCAGAGAGCTACTGCCAGTCGGTTTAGCTCAGTTGGCTGGACGGTTGGTTTGTGATGCAGAGAGAAGCCAACAGCGCGGGTTCAATTCCCGTACCAGCTGAGGTTATTCTTGAAGGTCTTATGGGCTGAGAGGTGGCAAATGGAGTTTAATGTAGAAAAGTGTGAGGTGATTCATTTTGGAAGGAATAACAGGAAGACAGAGTACTGGGCTAATGGTAAGTTCTTGGTAGTGTGGATGAGCAGAGAGATCTCGGTGTCCATGTACATAGATCCCTAAAAGTTGCCACCCAGGTTGAGAGGGTTGTTAAGAAGGCGTATGGTGTGTTAGCTTTTACTGGTAGAGGGATTGGGTTTCGGAGCCATGAGGTCATGTTGCAGCGGTACAAAACTCTGGTGCGGCCGCATTTGGAGTATTGCGTGCAATTCTGGTCGCCACATTATAGGAAGGATGAGGAAGCATTGGAAATGGTGCAGAGGAGATTTACCAGAATGTTGCCTGGTATGGAGGGAAGATCTTATGAGGAAAGGCTGAGAGACTTGAGGCTGTCTTCGTTAGAGAGAAGAAGGTTAAGAGGTGACTTAATTGAGGTATACAAGATGATCAGAGGATTAGATAGGGTGGACAGTGAGAGCCTTTTTCCTCGGATGGTGATGTCTAGCACGAGGAGACATAGCTTTAAATTGAGGGCAGATAGATATAGGACAAATGTCAGAGGTAGGTTCTTTACTCAGAGAGTAATAAGGGCGTGGAATGCTCTGCCTGCAACAGTAGTGGACTCGCCAACATTAAGGACATTCAAATGGTCATTGGATAGACATATGGATGATAAGGGAATAGTGTAGATGGGCTTTAGAGTGGTTTCACAGGTCGGCACAACATTGAGGGCCGAAGGGCCTGTACTGCGCTGTAATGTTCTATGTTCTATATTCTCAACCTTGCTCCTTGGCTGGGGTGTGATGATCCTCAGGTTAAATCACCACCAGTCAGCTCTCCCCCTCAGAGGGGAAAGCAGCCTCTGCTCATCAGGGACTAGGGGGATTTTACTGTCTGTCAGAGAGGTTATCTAGCATTGGTCTTTTCACCTGAGTGGAGGTGCAATGGTGTTGGCTAATTCTCATTCATCCTCTGGCCTCTCTCTCCGCCCGCCCCCCCATACCGGCCAACACTCTCACACGCGACAACAGTTTCCTTACCTGTTCCTATGGCTCTTGTCTTCTTTGGATTGCTCCGCACCCGATCAATCACAGCCCGTCCTCTGAGATACTACCTTGATTCTCCAAACATCCTCCCCCCCCCCAATCTAGTTTTGGGCTGCACACATTTCCCCCACCCCACACACCCCGCTCTTTAGTTGCCGAGATGCCTTCCAACGCCTGAAATGGTGTAAGAGATGCTGCTGTACACTTTCAACAGAAAGTGCACGAGCTGGCATTTTGGTGAAGGAGTTTGCTCAGATTGTGATGTCAAATCAGTGTGCAATGCTGATTTAACACCAGCAATATCGTTTTTGAGCTGCACACTCCATATCACCCCCCACGCAGCTGAGCATGTGTTAACCAAAATGAAGGATCCCCACCATAGATAAAGGAATCATTAACTTTTTAGCAAGTCAGTGCTGCTTCCTACAGGGCTTGATGCTGGTGCCCTGGTTATTTGTGGTGTACATTAATTATTCAAATTTAAATGTAAGGGGTATAATCAAGAAGTTTGCGGATGACACGAAAATTGGTCAGGTGGTAATTAGTGAGGAGAATAGCCGTAGGCTGCAGGAGGATGTCAATGGATTGGTCACGTGAGCAGAGCAGTACAAATGGAATTCAACCCGGAAAAGTGTGAGGCAATGCACTTGGGGAGGGCTAACAAGCAAAGGATTACACTATGAATGGCAGGACCTTGGATAGCACTGAAGAGGCACCTTGGAGTGCATATCCACAGATCCCTGAAGGTAAGAGGAGGGCAGGTAGATAAGGTGGTTAAGAAGGCATGCAGGATACTTGCCTTTATTAACGAAGACATAGAATACAAGAGCAGGGAGGTAATTCTGGAACTGTACATACTGCTGGTTAGACCACAACTGGAATACTGTGTGCAGAGGTGATTTACCTAGACTGGAGGGTCTGAGCTATGAGGAGGAATTGGGTCTGTTTTCCTTGGAGCAGCGAAGCTTGAGAGGGGACCTCGCAGAGGTGTATAAGATAAACGTTTTTTTCTATTAGTAGAAGAGTCAATAATCAGGGGACATCGATTTAAGGTCAGGGCTAAAAGGCTAAGAGGGGAGTTGAGGAGCAATATTGTCATCCTGAGGGTGGTCAGAGACTGGAATTCCCTGCCTGAAAGGGTAGTGGGAGTCAGAAACTCTTGTGACATTTAAGAAGTATTTAGATATTCACCTGCGCTGAATATCAGATCTTTATTGACCAGCATGGATACAACGGGCCAAATAGCCTCCTTCTGTGCTGTAAACCCTATGGTGAAGGAGTTTGCTCAGATTGTGACGTCAAATCAGTGTGCAACGCTGATTTAACAACAGCAATGTCATTTTTGAGCTGCACACTCCATATCACCCCCCACACAGCTGAGCATGTGTTAACCAAAATGAAGGATCCCCACCATAGATAAAGGAATCATGAACTTTTTAGCAGGTCAGTGCTGCTTGGCTGTTTGGCTCATTCTGAAATATTGTTGATTTAAAAACTGACCATGGGTCTGCCATGGCCCAATAGAACTTCCTCTTGGAATTGAACATGGCTGAGAGAATAAAGAGAGATGAAGCAGAGTAGGACACTGTGTTAGACGAGGGAAGAGGACATAGTGGAAGGGGATAAGGGTTCTCATCAGGAGGCCATGTCAACCATGTCTTCAGGAGGACCAACACATGAAACATCTTTGCTTCACAAACGAGTTGTGACTGAATTCTGCCAACTGTTGTAGCCACACCTGCAGTTTCAAAGGTGTGGCAAGATCAGAATTTCATGTCGCTGTCAATTTATGAATCTGCCCCACTCCAGGTTGCTGCAAGTGGCATCTTGTAGTTTGCAACCCGCTGCCACGTAAGACAAAACACTGAAGCTCTCTCGACAGGAAAAGAGCAAGCACCAGAGTTTTCATGGGCTGCAGGCTTCCCATGGCACAGGAGACCATTGAATTCATACACATTGCAAGTACCTCACTTGAGCTCAGATATCAGGCTATTGGAGGCTCATCATGCAGGTCAATGTCCATTATCCTAGCAGTAACTATGATTCCTTCACCAGCAGCGGTTATCATTCCAGCTGTATTTAAACATCTTGGCACGTAAAGGCAGACTACTGAGTGATAACTTTTCACAATTCGTGACATGACTCAATGATGCTGATCTGGAACCCACATATGTGTACACAAGTCTACTATGAGAACCATGTTTACACAGCAACCGGATGCTCAAGCAACTTTTGCACTGCCTAGATAGATCTGGGGGAACCATGCAGTGCTTAATTGAATAGGTATCAAGATTTGTGGAGTATGTTACACATGGTACAACTTGGCAATTATGAAGCTGAGGAACGGAAGTTCATGGGGGAGGAGAAGGAGGAAGTGCAGCAGAAGGGGGGGAAGAGGAAAAGGAAGGAAAACCACAGCAGAGTCAGCCCCTTTCTGCCCAGCCTCTATGTGATAAAATAATTCATCAGAGACACCAGTAACCTCAACCACATCCCCCATTCACCAACAGTCCCATACTCCTTATCTTGCCTCTATTGCTGACCATCACATCAAGCTCTTCCCAAGAGCATAAAAATAAAAGCAAATTCAATCAAGACATAATGCATACAAGATAAACAAATCACCCTTATGCAGTTGCCCTGGTGTCTATCTTCCATGTGCCTTTGCCTGGATATTCCTACAAGATTCTTCCCTAATTTTGTTATGTACCTCCATCAGCTTTCTTCTGTAACCTGACCCATCAAAGTGCTCATCTGAGTCCTGTGCAACAGACCAACTGTGTGGCCTTACCCTCCAATGAGCTAGCACCTGTGCTATCCTTTCCTCCCTGCCCTATCCCTACCAGTGTCTCACCAAGTGAAGATCCTGTCCTATCCCCTAAACTATGCTCAGTGTCAGACTCGGAGCAAAGTGGAATGATGGTGTTCCTTCATCCTCCCTGCCTTTTTTCTCTTTCCTCACAGACAGCGAAGGGTCCAGTTCTTGGGTTTCTGAAATGTAAATGGGACAAATGTAAGATTATGGTGAGGAGAGAAGAGAAAGTAATCTGCGCGTTTATATCATCTGCGGATTGTGGGGCAGAGGAGGTTCTGGGATGAGGGAGAAGTAAAAAGAAAGACCAAGGATTAGGTATCCAGATACCATCATCATCAATCCCTCTAATTCCTCCAGTAGCTATGGCCTCAGTAATGACTCTTCCTATAATGGCTGGTACTGTCTTCGACATAGAGTTAAAGCATGAAGGCACATTTGTCCTCCCCAGTTGCTGCCTGTAATGTGCCACCTTCTCCTGCAGGAAAATAATATGCTTGGGTGATGTGTCTGTTATGGCTGAATAACTGTCAATGTGTGAGAGATGTGCCTTGTGGGAACAAGGCTTGCAACAATGCTAATTGTATGAGGGTACAATTAGCAGGCTTCTCCATCCCACAAGCCCTGTTTTCCGGTGCAGTGCAGCCCTGCTGGCAGAGGGATTCTCCATTCCCGCAGCCAACCAATGGGGTTTCCCATTTTGGGCCACCCCACGCCGTTGGGAAACACGTGGGCGTGGGTGCGTTGCCAGTGGGGCGGAGGATTCAACCAACAAAGAATCCCGCCTTTGAATTTTAGGATTAAGTACTGATTGTTTCAGATTGCTGATAGGTGGGTTAGTAGGTTGGATGGTGGTGTACTGAATTTGGAGGCAGAGAGGTTAGCAGTGCAGTTGATGGGAGACAACTTTGCCAGATCATTACACTTCTTTCTGCACTGCATCCATCTTTTTGGAGCAACATTCCTAGCAGTGAACTCCAACACAATTTTATTCCCACTGCTTCCTGAGCATATGTCTGAAGGGCCACCTGACCTTCCTCACCAACCCCCCAGCAAGACATTACTCCTGCTTTCCAATACATTAAGCAAGACTTCTAGTCCATTGTCTGAAAACCTTGGTGCCCACACTCAACGCACAGCCATAGCTCAAAACAGCACCATCCAGACTGACATTCGAATAAGTCCCAGACTCATGAAGCCACAATGCACCTTCTTTTTAAATGGTAGAGGCTGCCATTAATTAATGCTAACCACGCATGGTATTGGGCCCCATGCTATGCAATGCAATGAACAGTTGCATGTTTATTGTACTCTGTAATTCCCAAATCCTTTTTTAGGGGTTAACAAATTTTGCTCCCTTAATTTGGCCTCCTCTACTCCACATCAACAGAACAAAACAATTTCAAATCAATTAAATACTGTTTCCTGTACAGTAAAGTAGTTGTTTACAGAAGAGATACGTTTCAGTGAAAATGCATAATACTTGACCAATCTGTGTCTTATGATTTGCGACAGTATTAATGTTATTGTTAATATTTTGTTTCCTTTGTGATCTCACACTTACTCCACCATTGCACCTTTCTCTAATTATGTTCCAGTGTTCCTCTAACATTGAACTATAGTTTCGTGTTTTCTATCTCTGCAACTTCTATAACTACTCTAATGCTCTTTGAAACTATCCACAAGCCACTTGTCTCACTTACTCTTTTACCTACTTGAAAAGTCTCTAAAATACTTATTTCTGCAACTGTGTACTTTTCAGGCACGAGCGCCTCCTTCGGACACCGAAGGACAAGAATATTTGGCATGTGACATTTGTGTTGACACCAAGATCCTCGTGTACAGGCAGCCGCCCTCCCAACTCTTCCCTATGGTTCAGAAACTTGGGCTACGTACAGATGTCACCTCAAGGCCCTGGAGAGGTACCATCAATGCTGTCTGAGATGGATTATCTGCATCAGCTGGGAGGACGGGCATACTAACATCAGTGTCCTGGGAGGAGCCAAGAGCACCGGCATTGAGGCCATGATCATCCAAACCCAACTTAGCTTAGGATGTCAAAGTCCCGACTGTCAAAGCTAGTCTTCTTTGTCCAGCTCAAGGAAGGCTTCCAAAGAAGACGAAGACAAAGGATGCGCTTCAAAGACACCCTGAAGGTTTTCCTCAAGAAATGCAACATAGACGTTAACGCCTGGAAGACCCTTGGTCAGAAGAGATCTACTTGGAGGAACCTCCTGATTGAAGGGAAACAATTCTTCAAGGACACCGGACAGCAAGAGGAGGCCTGGAAAAGGAGCCTGAGAAAGGAATACCAGGAATTTTGAGTCCAAGGACCGATGCCACCTCCCGAAAACATCTGCCAAGTGTGCGGTCGAAGATGCGGCTCTAGGATCGGGCTCATCAGCCACGCAAGAACCCATGACCAGTAACACAGAGTATCTTAGGTGGACAATCATACTTGTTAGTGAGTGATCGCTGAAGAAGAAGGCTTTCAGTCCATCCCCAACTTTACTCAATCTCTTGTCTGCCCTCCTCCTTCTAACTCATTCTCTTAAATGGTGCCATTAAGGTAAAATCTATTGTTGGTTCTCCAATGACAAGACTAAGGTTTGTATAAAATGAAGGGTTAGCATGTTGGAGCTAACGCAATGATAAGGACTTGTTGTCATACAACAACCGATTGGTTGTCATACAACAACATTTACTGCCCAAAGCAAAGTTTCGGAATCTGAATGAGGAATAAGAGTCACATATTATTTGGGTAAAAGTGTTAAAGATCCAAGTAGAATCAGATCTACACATTAGAAGAAGCTAGATATCAATTTGTTCCCACCATGAGATGTAGATCCCTCCAAATAAATAATTTTAAACGGTACAAAGACAGTCTGGCTGTCAAGGCAACAGCACAAAAAGCACATAGTTTCAGAGTCTACAGCAAGTTTAGACAGCTGTCAGACACTGTGGTGATTAACATTTAGCATGCATTGTTTGAGGCCTGGATTTTACCTATTTAAGAGACAGCTCGAGGCTATAGCGGGAAGTTGGCAACGTTTACAAGGTAGGAAGCTGGAATCAAGTAGCCTGAAGTGCCTTCTCCACCTAACTTAATGCTAACATCTTGTCAATGCAGCTTTGTTGGAGTTAAAGACAGAGCCTACATACATTTTATAATATTCCAGCAAGAGAGAATCTAACCATTTCCCATTGATATTCATTGGTATTGGGCAGCACGGTAGCACACGTGGATAGCACTGTGGCTTCACAGCGCCAGGGTTCCAGGTTCGATTCCCTGCTGGTTCACTGTCTGTGCGGAATTTGCACATTCTCCCCGTGTCTGCGTGGATTTCCACCGGGTGCTCCGCTTTCCTCCCACAGTCCAAAGACATGCAGGTTATGTGGATTGGCCATTATAAATTGCCCTTAGTGACCAAGAGATTATTGGGTTACGGGGATAGGGTGGAAGTGAGGGATTAAGTGGGTCGGTGCAGACTCAATGGGCCGAATGGCCTCCTTCTGCACTGTATGTTCTATGTTCATGATGTCACCATTGCTGAATCACCACATTCAACATCTGGGGTTACAATTGATGTAAAACCTAACTGGATATGCCTTAACTGTGGCTGTAAAAGCAAGTTAGAAGTTGGCAATTCTGTGCTGATTAACTTACTTCCTGACTCCCCAAAGGTCTTTCCACCATCTCCAAGTCATAAGCCAGGAGAATTATGGGATACTCTTCACTTGCCTGGATGAGTGCAGCTCCAACAGTACTAAACAAGCTCAACACTATCCAGGACAAAGCAACCCGTTTGATCAGCACTCCATCCACCAACTTAAGCATCAACTCATCCAACAGTGGGAGCAGTGTACCATTTACAAGATACTCTGCAGCAATTTGCTTTCCAAACAACTTACCCCTACCAGGACAAAAGGACAAAGGCAGCAGATGCATGGGAACACCATCCAATCCATAAACTGTCCTAACCTGGAATTATACCTTTATTCCTTCACTGTCGTATCAAAATCCTGGAACTCTCTTCCGAAGAACACTGTGGGAGTACCTACACCTGATGAACTGAAGCTTCCAAGATGGTGGTGGCTCAATGTTGTAATATGCCTTTTAGGGATAGCAGCACGCCATCACTAGAAGGGAAATGAGTCATATGATCCAGTCTCCAGTTCGCTTTTGCCTGTGAGCTGAGCACACGGCACAGACAGCTCTGCTGCTGATGTCTTCAAGATTCTATCCATGTATATACGTTCTTATGTGTAACACCTAAATAAATGAACCCACCATGTGTTTACCCAATCCCTTAAGAGTGACTGGTGCCTTTATATCATTATAACACTCATCACCACCTTCTCAAGGGGACGTAGGGATGGGCAATAAATGTTGGTCTTGCCACTGCTTTGAATATTCCATGAATTCATATTTTAAAAAGATAGCTCATCCCCAAGGTTAACAGTCAGTCAGAGGATGCACTGTGGCACCGTAGAGTGAAAGCAGGGGATGAATGCACAATGCCACTGTTTAAAATGTTTAAAATTGAACTGTTTAATATAGAACCTCCCTCAAATCCGGGACAAGTTCGAAGTGTCATAGCAAGGTTTCCCACAAGCTCCTCGACGGCCGCGCTGGCGAGCTCCTGACCGTTATTGGGACATTGTTTGGGGCCCTGGCGAGTTCCAATCCGGGCAAGCCCACACTCCGAATTATTTTCAGCACTGGGCAGCTGAGCTCACTAGCCAGACAGGCTCCTCAGAGATCAGGCCGCCATTTTGGAAGGGTGCTCCCCGATTTCTGTGTGAGCTTGAAGGTCCCCCACACCCTCCACCCACGAGCAGTGGCACCCCCCCGCACGCATGGACAGTACTCCACACACACACATACCCCCCCCCCCCCCCCCAGTGAGGACACCCTGCCGCGAGGTCGTTGAGGGCCCCGCTTTTCAGGCCGTCCCACACCCCCATTAGGCCGCCCCTTTCCGGGATCGCCATCCTGCAGCCCCCAACGTTCCTGAGGCCATTCCTGCCTGCCCTTCAACACCCACCCTTCATACGCCCCAATCCCTCCTTTCAAAGGCATTGCTCACCTCAGGCCCTGACCCTCAGCAGTGCCACACTGGCACCTGGGTGCCCTGACACTGACACCTGGCTCCTGCCAGCCTGGTAATGGCACTGCCAGGGGGCAGTGCCAAGCTGCCTGGGAGCCAGGAGGAGAGCCAGGTACCACCGTGCCCTATCCCTGACCACCCATGGGCCTCCAACTGTTGGGGAACCCCTAGGTGCTGTTTCGTCTGGTCCTCATTTGTGTGGACTGGTATTGATCGGTGCTCATGGGACGTCTTGCTGGCCAGCCTGTTCAATCCGAGGAGGCCATTAGATTGGGCGACCATCTCGTTAATGAGATGAAGATTGGCCTTAATTGGTGATTATTGTTTTCTCGCAGCGCCTCAGCGAGTTCCAAAATGTGCCAACGGGAGCGAGTCGGTTTGATTGCAAACCACTTGGCGTCTGGCGAGGTTCCCAATTTAGGTCCCACCAGCAATCAAACTGGCTCGGACAGATTCTCGCTGTAGTGATATTCAGATATCAATATACATGATGAATGTATGTAAATGTAGTACAGTAATTTCAACACTAGGGCCGGAATTCTCCGACCCTGCGCCGGGTCGGAGAATCCCCAGGGGGAGGTGCGAATCCCTCCCCGACGCCGGCTTCCCTATTCTCCGGTGCCATTTTTCAGGCGGCGGTGGGATTCCCGCCATGCCGGTCGGGGGCAGTTGACAGCGCCCCCCCCCCAGCGATTCTCCAGGCCCCGATGGGCCGAGTGGCCGACAAGTTTTGCCCAGTCCCGCCGGCGTGAATTACTCACCTCACACATGGCGGGAGCTGGCAGGTAAGTTTGCTGTGGCCATCCTGGGGGGGGAGGCGGGGGGTTCCGACCCCTGGGGGTCCTCCACGGTGGCCTGGCCCACGATCGGGGCCTACCCATCGGCGGGCGGGCTGGTTCGGTGCGCACCTTCTTTCCTCCGTGCCGGGTCCCTGTAGCACTCTGCCATATTGCCCAGGGCCAGCATGGAGAAGGGAACCCCCGCGCATGCGTGGAAATACGCCGCCCGTTCCGTGCATGCGCAAACTGCTGCGGGAGCCACTCCGGCGTCAACCTAGCCCCCTAGAAAATGGAGAATTCCTCACTTTCAGGGGCTGTTGACGCCAGAGTGGTTGGTGCCGGTTTTCACGCTGGCGTGGGGACATAGCCCCATTATTGGAGAATCCTGCCCTAGATGCCTCAAAGTCAGATATTATAAGAACTGGATTCCCACTCTTTTTAGTTAGTTAGAGAGTGCGATCCAGAACAGTGAACAAGCAAAACATAGAATAGCTAGAGTGAGAGAAGTTAGGACTAGTTTGTTATAATAGTGCATAGTTATCTGTATTGTACTTTATTTCTTTATAGTTAGTTTAGTATTGAGTAAAAGGACTCACAGCTTATTATTTTATTCCTCATTAAATAGTTCATATTTCAACAAGAAGACTATTGGTCATTTTTCATTCCTGTTGGATTCAAGAGTAATATATATATTAGATCAGTCATTATTTAAAATATAACATTCGCCAGGTGCGAAAAGGCCATTAATTCGCAACCAACATTTAATGCAACAACCACAAGAATGAACAAAATATAGTGTTATGAACAAAATACAGAGATAGAACAATCAGAGAAGACCACAGATAGCGGGGATCTCACAAAAGGAAGTCTGTAAGCAATGCAAGACCTCAAAGGAGGCAATGAAGACTTTGAGGAAAAGGCAATGCTGGAGCTCAGAGGAGGTAATAAACCCTCAAGGAAGAGGCAATGACAGACTCAGAGTGGCCAGTAAAAAAAAACCTTGAGAGTGGAATCTCTGTAAACTCCGGAGAGGGGAAGCATGGGAAGTCCCCAGAGAGGGAAAGCACTGGAAGACCCTTCAGATGGGAAGCACGGGAAGACCAGAGAGAGGACAAGCACTGAAAGACCCCAGAAAGAGGGCACTGAAGGACTCCAGAAAGAGAGCATTGAAGGTCCCCATAATGACGTCACCGAAAGACTGCAGAGGGAGAGCATGGGAAGAATCCAGAAAGAAGGCAACAGAGGACCATAAATGACTAAATGAAGAGCTGAAGGCAATAAGATTCAGTTGCATCCCATCCTTCTGTATTTTAATGAGAAGCTCCTTGAAAGATTCAGCGATGAACGACAAGCAAACAATAAAGCTGTAATCAGTCTCAAAGTAAGGCATGTCACTACAGAAGAATAACTAAGAGTGAAGAGAAAAGAGTTGGATAAACTTTTTTTTAAAATATTTTATTGAGGCATTTGTATATACATTAAACACAAACCAACACAAGAGAAAGAACAAACAGAAACCTCATAATAAATAAATAACTACCCAAACGCCCCAACCTCCCTTCCATTCCCCTCCATTCAATGTGCCTTCTGCAGTTTAACTGCTTTATCTGCCCCGCCCCACTGGCACCTCAATTTTGTTGAAGAAGTCGATGAATGGCTTCCATCTCCGGCAAACCCATCAACCGACCCTTTTAAGGGAAACGTAATTTTCTACAGTCTGGTTCAATGACCGTGTTAAAGTCCCCCCCACCCCCAAACAACCGGTGCAAGCCCAGGGCCGGGTTCTTCCCCAGGACATGCCTCATGAACTCAACATTGTCCCAGTTTGGGGCATGAACATTGACCAAGACCACTGGCATCCCCTCCAGCTTCCCACTCACCATCATGAACCTACCTCCCAAATCTGTCTCTATATTCCCCACCTCAAACAAGCCACCCACTTGTTTATCAGCTCCGTCACCACCCGCGTCTTCATATATAATCCTGAATGAAAGACTTGCTCTACCCACCCTTTCCTTAGCCTAGTCTGGTCCCCAACCTTCAAGTGTGTTTCTTGCAAAAAGACCACATCCGCCTTAAAGCTCCTCATATGCATGAACACCCACGACTGTATGACTGGCCCATTCAACCCTCCCACGTTCCATGTGACCAACCTGGTCAGGGGCACTCCATCCCCCTCCCCTGCCGATCAACCATATCCTTTCTTGGGCCAGCCCCCGCTTCACGCAGCCTTCCTGGCCCACCCTCAGATGTCCACCGCCACCACCTCCCCATTTGCTACTCCACAACAACCACACCTTTGGCCATCTCTTAAACAAAACAACACTACCACCCCCCTCCGTGACAGTAACCGGCTTCTCAGCCCCCACTCCGCTACCATTAACTAACCCGCCCAGCTAGCCTGGCAGCCCCCACCCATGGCGCCAAACCTCCTTCCCCCCCACTAATTCCCAACTCCCCGCTCGCACACCTCCATTGCACAAACAACAATGAAATGAGAAAACGGTGCACTCACCCTCCACGTTCCCCAAACATCCCGCCACAGAACCAAACAAAACATCTCAAATAAGAGAGGTTCACCCACTTTTACCAACAAACCAAAAGCAATAAAATGAAAAAGCAGAAAGAAAAGAACAAAGAACAAAGAAAAGTACAGCATAGGAACAGGCCCTTCGGCCCTCTAAGCCTGCGCCGACCATGCTGTCCGTCTACATTTTCCTCCAAATCATTTATATATACTATGAACAGCAAAAGTCTCAGCACTGATCCCTGCGGAACACCACTAGTCACAGCCCTCCAATCTGAAAATCACCCTTCCATTGCTACTCTCTGCCTTCTATGACCTAGCCAGTTCTGTATCCATCTTGCCAGCTCACCACTGTTCCCGTGTGACTTCACCTTTTGTACCAGTCTGCCATGAGGGACCTTGTCAAAGGCCTTACTAAAGTCCATATAGACAACATCCACTGCCCGACCTGCATCAATCATCTTTGTGACTTCCTCGAAAAACTCTATCAAGTTAGTGAGACACAACCTCCCCTTCACAAAACCATGCTGCCTCTCGCTAATACGACCGCTTGCTTCCAAATGGAGTAGATCCTGTCTCGAAGAATTCTCTCCAGTAATTTCCCTACCACTGACGTAAGGCTCACTGGCTTGTAGTTCCCTGGATTATCCTTGCTGCCCTTCTTAAACAAAGGAACAACATTGGCTATTCTCCAGTCCTCCGGGACATCACCTGAAGACAGTGAGGATCCAAAGATTTCTGTCAAGGCCTCAGCAATTTCCTCTCCAGCCTCCTTCAGTATTCTGGGGTAGATCCCATCAGGCCCTGGGGACTTATTCACCTTAATATTTTTCAAGACGCCCAACGTATTTGTGGATCTAAATGTGACCCAGGCTATCTACACACCCTTCTTCAGACTCAGCATCCACCAATTCCTTCTCTTTGGTGAATACTGATGCAAATGTGAGAACCAACAGCTTCTCACATTTCTTCCACTGTTCAATGTCCTCCCTCTCCTGCCAGTTCATTGTCTCTTGGAAACTCCATTGCCTCCTCTGCTGTCCCAAAATAATGCTCACGACCGTTGTAAGTCACCCAGAGGTGGGCCGGGTGCAACATCCCAAACTTAACCCCCTTCTTAAAGAGGGCAGCCTCCACTCAGTTGAACCCGGCTTTCCTCTTCACCAGTTCCGTTCCGAGGTCCTGAGAGCTTATTTCCTTCCCAGGTGCACCTCCTCATCTGCCCGGCCCACTGCAAAATCTTCTCCTTCTCGAGAAATCGGTGGAGCCGCCATCGCCCTCGGCGGCTCGTTCACCTGCAGCTTCCTCAACAACGCCCTATGCGCCCGGTCGACCTCCAGGGCTGGTCGAAGGCTCCCTCCCCCATCAGCTTCTCCAGCATCTTTAGTACATATGAGCCGGCATCCGCTCCCTCGATGCCCTCTGGCATCCCTACAATTCTCAGATTTTATCTCTGGGAGCGGTTCTCCAGATCCTCCACTTTCTCCTTTAGCCGCTTTTGAGTCTCGTGCATCATCCTGATCTCGGCCGCCAATGAGGTAAGCTGCTCCTCATGCTCCTCCACTGCCTCCTCCACTTTCTGGATTGCCTGGCCCTGGGTCTCGAGCTTTTTGTTCCACCCGGTCGATCCCCGCTTTCAGCGGTTCCACCACCGTGGCCAGGTCTTCCTGGGCTTCCCTCCTCTGCTGTCTTAACTTCTCATTTAAGAAGTCCACCAGCTGCTCCGTCGACCACTGGGCAGGCAGGGCCGACCCTTTACCATTCGACATCTTCACCTGTGGCACACAAAGAATTTCTTGCTCCAACAGCTCCTTCCTTCTTGATCCACTTCTGGTCCGTGGACCCATGCACCAACACCACCAGTGGAGTTTAACTTTCCTCCACCAACTCTACACCTTTTTCCACCAAAACATCCGTCCAGCAAACAGGGAAAAGGACCGAAAAATCCGTCTCGAGCGGGAGGTGCCAAATGTGCGGGCACTCACACCATGGCCGCCACCAGAAGTCTCAAGAGATAAACTTAACCGAAAACCACAGCATAGTGAAAATGAGTACAAAGTTTGTGACCACAATCCAAATGAGAAACAGCCCAGCTACATCAAAGTGAAGAAAGATTTTTTGAAAACAAGCACTATGAAGAAGGTGGAAGTAGCTAGGAAATCCATTGAGACCAGTACAACATTCACAAGCAAACGGTGAGGGGACTGGAGTTAGAGCATGAAGATGTGAATAAAGGCTAAAAAGCATTGAGAAAAAAAAAATCAAGGAGAACTCAGCAACAGAGGTCATAGCATGGAGCTCAAGTAGAGCCAATGAAATCCCATGTAGTGGGTGCTATCAGTTTTGTGATGGGTGAGAGAACTGCTAGTCTCAGAATGAAATACATCAAAGATTTGATCCACGGCGCTCATGTAGGAAATCCTATATCAACTACTACAAGGGTCACCGTGCTATTGAAGCAGAAATTAGACCAGAGCTATCATTTACCAGAGCAATTGTTGGGAATTCTTTAAAGACCCAATTGAATGATCGAACTGCCAGTTGTGTGGAAAATACAAACAGAAATTGGTATTCTGCAGAGAGGCATAAATTGTCTGGTGTTTGAGGGCGTTGAGGGGACATAACAATGGACAAACCCAAGGAGAGAGCACAACTGTTGGAACAAGTTAGCAATTCAGGAGAACTGTCTAATACATGTAACAAGAAGAAGGAAGGCATTTTGAATGTAGAAATAGAGTTCGATACAACTAAAAAAAAGGAATGTAGCAGTTGGCTGAAAGCATGAGAAGGGAGAGATGGTTATCAAGAAGAGAATGTTGGATTCACCTTGGAAGTAATTTGGAAAGCAGACTCATGGAATAAAGATCTACTCTTGTCCAAGCAGAAGGTTAGTTGATGCAAAAGACGAGAGGAAGAGATTGGAAAATGAAGCCACTCAGCTGTGGAAGTTGTGCTGGAGAGAACTAGACAAAGCAGCAATTCAGGCAAAGAAGGAAACTGAGATTACATGCCAGAAGATGATTGCTAAAATGGTCACACTAAAGAAATGCACAAGAACTGATGTGGTAACATGGTCAATGGAAAGATGCTGAATAGAAATGCCAGAAAGAGAAGGAACTTTATCACACAGCCGAAGTGACAGAAAGAGTACCACAACCATTTCCTTCACAAGTGACAGGCCGGGTTTTTGAATGGGCTGTCAGGAGGTAAGACTGTGTTGTCTTGTGATGATGGCAGCTGCATATATTGTAAAGTAAGGTGCTTACCAGAGAAAAAGACCAATGGAAGATTGGATATTGACACCGTCCGGAGCACTTGGTCAGCGCAGAGTCTAGAACAGGGCTCGGAAAGCTGCAAGTGTGTATGGAAAAGTCCCATGCAAGACCATATTTGGAACTGTGCATAGTTGAAGCCTACCAGTTGAAGTATAATGTTAAATGCAAGTCTCATGATCTAATCATTGAAAAATTGCTACATTGATTTACAAATGTCTAACTTGTGTGTATAATGTTTATTTAGAATCTGGCTTTGAGTTGATTAATTTTGAAGATTGTGTGGAAAAGTTAAAGAGGGAGGGAGGTAGTGGCTGTGGTGTCTGTCTCATTAAGACAGCACAGCAGAAGATTGTCACCTGGTATGAGGGACCAATGTGAACTGAGAACAGGTGATCACCCAGAGAGTAGGGTCCTCTCGTGGGCAGAGTACATCTGGAAGCCATGAAGTAAGCATGTAAGGACTGGAGCAGCCAGGGGCTGCAAACCCCTGTACATAGTTTCTCTTCATCAATAAATACAATTTGTTCCTAAGGAAGCCTGAAGTGTCTTGATAAGCCCTGAAATGCCACCACATAACACCTTTCATTCCCTCGGACACCCTGGCACTGTCCCCTGGCATTGCTAGGGGCTGTGCCAGGGAGGGGGGTCTTCCGTTTGTGAGGCCTGTGCAGGAGGTTCCTGGTGTTGGGAAGGGGTTCCCATGTCCTGGGGCTGGTTCCGTGTGGGGGGAGTACCCTGAGAGGGGTATGTGTAAATGGGGGGGGGGGAGGGGGGTTCTCCATCTCTTTGGGGGGCTCATTTTGTTATTCGTTTCAGGCGCCTTTCTCTGGAGAGCCGACATTGCAGGCTCTGGCCCTGCTAGCGCATCAGTGTAATACACGTCCAGCATTTTATTTTACTAAGTGCTGGAAAATATGAAGAGTAATGCCAGCACACCATTTTCCCGCCTGGTCCAGCACTTAGGAAATAAAATAGAAAATTTCACCCAGTGGATAGTCAAGGTCATTTTCAGTGAATAAGTCAAAAAATGTCTTCTATCATATGGTATCTGCAGTCAAGCCTGTTATTTTGGGATTACATTCCATTTTTCCATGGAATGTGTAAATTGGCCCCCATGATTATTCCTATGATGATCCTGTATGTCGACACCAAATTTTGTTTCTGAACTTTTTAAAATTCTAGATCATATAACAAGGTGGAGATAGGTACCTGGTGTTCAGCAGCACCATGGAGGTGAGGAGCCATCACCACTTGGAGAGACATAGGGCAGGAGAGAGTTTGGAGCACTGGAGTTTAGCAACAAAGATGGCAGTCGCCAATAATAGTTTTCAGCTGCAGGAACATTTTCTGGTCCCGCTCCCCGAGGGCACCGTCGTGGGCAGGACAGTAAATTTGACAGACCCGTTGATCTCAGGCGGGACCTTTTCCGGTCTCGGGGTGAGTGGGACCGGAAAATTCCCATTTCCTAGTTCTCCGCTGCCGCACAGCTGCAATAGTTCAAATGTTGTCAATTCGAAAGTCGAAACAAGACACAGCTGCCCATAATTTGTGAAACATTTCACGTGAACAGATTTTCAGGATTCTCAACTCCTTCTGGTTTCAAAACTAAAAACTCAAATCAGTTTACAGCGTGAGGAAAAATTCTGTGGAAAATAAAAAAGACCAACATATTCTACTAAATATCCATATTTTCCAATTCTATCATATACAGCTGTCAGCTGTCCTTAAGGACTTCAAATTCTAACAAAAGAAAGCATCAGGTGCGGGTAGAACCTTGTTCACTTTCACCAGCTATCTAGCATACCTCCTCTGAAGTAAAACTCAGACAGTTGTTATAAATTCAGAGACTTTAAAGCTGCTTGATTCACGACGGGTCCCTACTTGCCCCCTGCAGGGCTATGAATATGGGGTCTTTACACGGCAGTTTTTCTGGCGTGAAAGGCCACAATTTTTACGACGCCGTGGGGACATAGTCTCTGAAAAGGAGAATGCAGCCCCATATCTTTTGTCCCCATTCAAGCTTGAAGGTTGAGGTTGAATATCAGCTTTGAATTTAAAAATTACCAAGAATTTTAGTCACTGTTACGCGTGTTTACTGATTGGAGATCTTTTTAATCAATCTTGGCTGCAGTACCATGTTTCAGGAATTATACAATGAATAATCAAAAGAGCGTCAACCCCATTAACAATATCAAGATAAGGAATCAAATACTTTGCAGTTTCACCCCACAGTGCCTGCCCCAATGAAACAAGTACACAGAACTCACCAAGGTCTTGCTCAGGAATAAATGCTCACCATACTTTTGTTTCACTTCAAAGTAAAGTTTTCATTTAAATTTGGCATTAGCAGTGGTTAGCATTGCTGCCTCACGGCTCCAAGAACCAGGGTTCGATAGCAGCTCTGGGTCACTGTCCTTGTGGAGTTTGCACATTCTCCCCGTGTCTGCGTGGATCTCGCCCCTACAATCCAAAGATGTGCAGGGTAGGTGGATTGGCCATGCTAAATTTCCCCTTAATTGGGAAAATTGGGCACTGTAAATTTTTTTTAAATTATTTTTAAAAAGATAAATACATTCTGGGCAATTGGTGAAGTGGTTTTTGAACTTGAAAACATTTATTTAATGGGATGTGGGCACTGATGATTTAGGCCAGCGTTTTTATTGCCCATTCTAATTACACTTGAGAAGGTGGTGGTGAGCCATCTTCTTGAATCACTGCTGCCGCTACAGTGCTGTTAGGGAGGGAGTTCCAGGATTTTGACCCAGCGACAGTGACAAATGGCAATATAGTTCGAAAGTTCCCATTTTCCCGGCGAATTCAGTTCTTTCACATTGCCAGCGTTAGAATCACATCTGAGCCTATTCTCTCAGTTATGCCATCAGTGAGTCTTCCCATTAGTAGCAGGATTTCCTCAAGTGCATTGCTATGAAGTGGGAGGGTGAGGGTGAAAGGGAGCAGGTGATTCCTCATTAATAGGCACTCAGTGGCAGGCAAAGATTATTTTGACCTGTTTAACAGGAGAGCATTTTTTTTTCATTTTATAAATTTAGAGTAGCCAATTATTTTTTTTCTCCAATGAAGGGGCAATTTAGCGTGGCCAATCCACCTAACCTGCACATCTTTGGGTTGTGGGGGTGAAACCCACGCAGACATGGGGAGAATGTGCAAACTCCACACAGACAGTGACCCAGAGCCAGGATTCGAACCCGGGTCCTCAGTGCCGCAGTCCCAGTGCTAACCACTGTGGCACATGCCGCTCCAAGGAGAGCATATTTTTAATTCCATCAAAAATTTTCCCATTGTCCAGTGTGCAATGAAAAAATCTTAAAAGTGGCTGTTGGTTTCAGAAAAAATATATAACATTGAGTATTAAGCTTCTTTTTAGATGATATGTGAAATTCGAGTGGGAATCGACTCTAGCTATGAGCAAATGGTTATGAGCAAAAGAATGAGGTATTGAAGTCTCACCATAGCGATAAGGGGCAGTCATGCACACAGCTGTGCAGGATTCAGGTCGGGGTACATCACGTGTGGGTGTATGTTAACGATTACAGGCAGAGAAAGAGACTTCTGACTTGTCAGTGTCAGATGGTTCTCATGAACTGAACAAATCCTGAGCTGTACTTCCCATCTATTCAATATAAAACTAGGGCCATGATCAAGTCATATCAAGCTTCAAGGAGACCTCACCTGGAACATTCGGAACTTTCTATGATTTCCTCCGATTTAGCTTTGAAAAAGGTTCAGGGAATAAAAACAAAAATTATTCCTAGCCTAAGTGCATTAAACAAGATTTAATTCCTTCTGTCTGGATCCCTTATGGCGATTAGGGATTAAAGATTTCAACAGGGATCGAATTCATAAATTTTATTTGTTAAGGCCATCAATAACATACAATAGGGATAGGTTTTTGGAGGACTTGGATCTGGGTTGAACTAGGGGGTCATGCATTTTAAATTAGAAAGCAGGTTGGTACTCTATGGATGTTTTACTTTTCTCAACTGGTGACTGAACAGCATTTTGAAAGTGAGAGCGAGGAACGATTCCTTATAATCCTTAAAGATGGCATTAGATATCACAGCTGAAGAAAAGTATAAATTTGGGCGACAGCCTGTGGGTTAGCACCTCAGGATTGGGTTTATGGGGATGGTGTTGTAATTATTGATCGCCCCATCCTGACTTAGCTATAGGCTCCCGCTGTTTTGCCCCAGCTGGGTGTTTGATAAAGGATAGGTGAGGCAGCGGAATGTAGACATTGCATTCCATTTTTTTCTTCAGTAGATACCTAATTTTTAAAAAAGGTATGCTCAAAAGCAGATTTGTCTTCTTAAAGAACAAACAAATGATCGTTGTGGGTGTTTTTTTGGTAAACATAAGTAGTGCAGGGTATATTATCCATGGTGCAGGAATTTTCCTAACACCATACAAGAGTGTGTTGTGTACTCGATGCACACTTAAAATAGCATAGGTGATGACAATCTGGCTGTCATAACATGTTTGCATACAAAAATAAGAAACACCCAACCCATTATATCGAGACTGTCTGTCTGGTATGGTAATTTTCTCTGTTTTATTTTTGATTGAGCCACAGTCCTCAAGCTAGGTCACCCCGGTGCCTCAGCTAGACATCAATGCCACCTATTGTTTCCAGTTCGTTTGACAAAAAAATTATTTTTCTCAACACAGTGGAGCTGCACATGAGTTCCTGTGCAAATATTATGGAACAGAAATCCACCCAGTGTTTCACCAACATGAACAAATAAATTAACTGTGTACAAGAAAGGTCACCCATGCACGAGGAAGTGGTCTCCCTCGTGACCTCCCACTCCATCCACTGTGTACACAAAATACACAGAACATCATTTCTTCTTCAGCTTCCAGAAGAGGAAAAATTATTGCTTGAATCCATTGAGCTTAACTAGGCCCGATTCAGCCACTGTTTAATATGTTTTCACCTCACCTAAGATTCTGAGCTGTTTTTAACCCTTGTCACTTTCGAAATAGCAATTTCTCCTTATTATTTAATGGGAGTTTGAATCATAATAAAATTAAGAACCGCCTGTCTTTTGTTTTCAATTTTAATAAAATCACTTTGCTTCTTGGTCCTGGTTGAGAGTAGCAATCCTGTATCAGTCACAATTGATTACAAATGGGCTGATAGACAAATACTGATAATCATCATTAAAAACTGCCAGCCTCATTTAAACGTCCATTTCATTTTTGTTTTCTTTATTTTAAATTTAGGGTACCCAATTATTTTTTTCCAATTAAGAGGCAATTTGGCGTGGCCAATCCATCTACCCTGCACATCTTTGGGTTCTGGGGGTGAGACCCATGTAGAGAATATGCAAACTCCACACGGACAGTGACCCAGGACTGGGATCGAACCCGGGTCCTCAGTGCCTTGAGGCAGCAGTGCTAACCACTGCACCACCATGACCCCTCATTTCATAATGTTCTGTAAAATCCCAACAGTAAATGTGTGGGACAGCATACTGGCCCTTGCCCAGGTGACCATTTTGAAACCACTTCAGCTCAGATACTTCTAGGTTATCATCCATCTGCCCTTTCACCCAAGACTTCTAACTGCACCATAGCTAACTGTGCATGCCAGTGAGATCGACCAAACTGTGGGTGTACTGTATTATTTAAAACACTTAGAAAAAGATACCTTGTAGAGTGAAAAAAAAAATTAAATCTGTAAAATCTGAAATAAATGTACTGGAAATATGCATTTATGCGGGGAAAAGACTGTTTAGAATGTCCCCAGAGGTGTACCCTTCATTAGGTTAGTCAATTCAGTCTTTTCTCTTTACAAGTGCTGATTGACCTCATTCTAGAGAAATGAGTGTTTATCAATTTCATGTTCTAATGAAAAAACGTTACTTGTGAACTTCTTTGGAATTTGTTCTGAAATTATTTGCATATAATCTATGAAACCAAACCTTTTGTTTTACAGTATATATATTCAATTGCAAAGATGTACTGCGTGGTCATTTGCATATACAGTGACTTAATTGGCATCATTAGTTGTGTCTCAGTTTTACCCATCACCAGTTCATCTACACAGATATAGCCAAACACGGTTATATATACATTTACAATTTACAGTGAATTATAATTACACCTGGGTACAGCATGGACAGGAGGGCTCATGGCACAGTCGCCTTTGCCTCTGAGCCAGAAGCTCCGGGTTTGAGTCCCACCACAGGACTTGGTGGCCAAGGAAGTGTCAACTTCAGCTTCAGTATCAACCTGCAAAATCCTTCCAACATAAGCCAATGGCAGGCAGTGAGAGCTGGGGAGACTCCTGTTCAGCTACTTGATGCAGAATGGCACCCCTCGAGCTGTAAGCCCCTTGCAACAGGCTGGTGACCTGTTCCAGGAACAACCTCGTATGGGAACATATGAAAGTCTGCCTTGTGCACCTTTAGGGAAGAGTGGGAAGAGAAACAACAACAACATCAGCATAGACACAGATACAGTGACTCAATTGGCATTGATTTTAACCCTTTTCAGCCAGACAGGAACCAAGCAGTTGAGCAGCTAAAATGATCAACTTGCTTACCTAGGGACAGAAGGGGCTTGCAGAAGGGAGTGGGTGAGGCCCAGGCTAAGGGAGGCCATCATCTTACTTGCGTGGCATAAAGTGCACACCTGCTTCTCCTGATCCCACCAAGGAAAGTTTTGACATACCAGCAGGTCCTAGTCTGTCATCAGACTAGCTGAAAACCTGCTTAGGCCCAGGTTAAAATTACATTGAGGTCCTGTGGGAACCTGTGAAACTATAGTTAAGGACTATGCTGACCCTCATACAGGATTATGCATCGAACTTTCAAAAGGACCAGGTTGGTTTGTGTCCACTCACGATTTGGAATGCTGTAACAGGCAACGAGTCTAGAAAATCGGGCCATTACCTTTTCAATCCTGGGAGGAGAAGCATGGTACGCCGGCATCCGCGTTCGCGACTTGATTACATGGACAATGCTCAAGTGAGAACTCATATGCATCCAGCAGGAGGCCCCAACGCTGTATCCTGGTGGAGGCGATGGGTGGAATTGCTTTGTCTTCTTTGAAAAGACTCAGCAGCAACTTGTGATCAGGCGGGTCCAGTGATGATCAGGAATGGTCGACAGTACAGATATTGGTGAAATTTCTTCATGGCGAAGACAACTGCCAGACCCTCTTTCTTAATTTGCGCCCAACTGCGACCAGTGTCTGGGAGGCAAAAGTGATCGGCTTCTCTCTGCCGTCTTCCATGCGGTGTGATAAAACAGCACCAATGCTGTACGGCGATGCATCAAACGTGACGACTAGTTGTTTGGTGGGATCGTTATGCATTAACAATCCTGAGGAAGTCAATTGTGCTTTTTACCTGTTGGAAAGCTTCTTCCAGTTGCTTTAGATGCCCATTCCTGCTTTTTTAAGAGGAAATGTAGGGGGTGCTACCATGATCGCTCGACCTGGCATGAACCTTCCGGAATAGTTCCCCAATCCCAAGAAAGACCGCAATTCTGTTGTGTTTTCTGCTGTGTTCTCTGGTGTGGGAGCTTGTTGAATTGTACATACTTTTTCCGTGACCGGGTGTAACTCCTCACCGTCCACTCGGTAGCCCAGGTACACTGCTTCCCTTGCGTGGAACACACATTTATCTGTCTGCAAGCGGATGCCCGCTTCTGAGAAATGACGGAGAACCTTGTTCAAATTACCTGGATGTTCCTGTTCAGTTGCCCCTGTGACTAACACGTCGTCCAGCTACACTGCCAGCCACGGCATCCTCTCAGTATGTTTTCCATTACTCTCTGAAAAATTGCACAGGGCGATGACACTTCAAAGAGCAGTCTGGTGTACTCGTACAGGCCTCTGTGGGTGTTTATAGTGACATATGTATGTGAGGCAGAGTCCAATTCTAATTGCAGAGTACACATAGCTCATATCGAGCTTTGTAAATAGTGTCCACCGGCCAGTTTATTATATAGATCCTCGATGCGGGACATCGGGTAACAATCCAGCTGCGAGGGCCTGTTGACTGTCAACTTGTAGTCCCCACGCAGTCCGCCTGTCTTATCTAGTTTGAGCATCGGGATCACCGGTGCCACCCAGTTGGCGAAACACACTGCGTAATGATCCCAAGGCCTTCGAGTCAGCTCAGATCAGCCTCAACTTTCGCTAACAAGGCGTAAGGGACCAGGCGAGCCCTAAAGTACTTCAGTTGTGCGTCCGAGTCTACCTGGATTTTCGCCATGGTCCCCTTTATTTTTCACAGTGCGGGCCACTCTTGGTGATGGATGTTGAAGTTCCCCACCTAGAGTACATTCTGCACCCTTGTTATTCTCAGTGCTTCCTCCAAGTGGTGTCTGACATGGAGGAGTACTGATTCATCAAAGTGACCAGGCAAAGCTAGATGGTCAAGCAAGCCACTCAGCTGTATTGAACCACCACAAAGAAAAAATAAATAAATGAAACATGTACATGGTAATCAGCAGGAGGTTTCTTTGCCCATGTATGACCTAGTGCCATGATACTGTTGCTATATTTACTCTCTATAAATATGGCCGTCAATAAGGTTGCCCTTCTATTGTCTAGATATTGATATTATATTGCTTTTAGAGTCGCCAGGTATCAAATGATACCACCACAAGGTTCAACCAGATATCGATCAAAAACCCAACAACCAGTTAGTTAGTTCAAGTTCAATAATACTTTATTTACACACAAGATTAATTTATACATGCAACATAAACACTACGAGCTAAATTACACCTAACACTATGACAACCTGTACTTAACTTCAGGCACCCGGCTTAGGTCAGAGGAACAGTGGCCTTTGTTCGAATCTGAATGTGTTGGGTCTGGAGAAATAACTGCGGTTCAGCTAGCGAGCGTTGAACTTGGACTTGCTTCTGGTCGTGGTGCTGCTATTGGAGATAGACTTTGAAGGAGCGCCAGATCCAAAAGAGATCGAACACATTGCAGTGTCTCTCTTTATCCTTGGGGGGGTTTCGCGCTCTTTGGGCGGCCCTTAGGTTTGGACCCAATTAATTGGGCAATTCTCGATCACTGCCTTCGATCTGAGACAATAAAGAGGCGGGTGCCTTGATGGCTGGGCGTATCCTAAGCGGTCATTGACCTTGTTGTTCATGTTTCCTTACTAAGGGGAGTGGCGCCGAGGTGTCTGGAATTGTATTGGTTACCTGAGTATCGGTCCTTTGTCTTACGGAGGTGGGCCATTAAAATGCTAATCGGCTGGGGGTTTCGATGCTGTCTGGATTCTTTGCTCACAAATATATATTCAGGCTCTGTGCCTGCCTGAATCTTACATTGGCCATATTTCCCTTTCGGCTTTGTGAACGTCCATGTTTCTTATTGTAAGTGGCCATCCCAGATGGCTACAATACCAAAATCGATCTTGAGTGCTCCAAGGGTAACTCCCTCCTGTCTGTATATCATTGTGCCATCACCTCTGCTGGGTCTACCCTGCCAGTGGGACAGGACATACCCAAGATAGTGGTGTCTGGGACATTTTCTGTAAGGTATGATTCCATGAGCATGACTGTGTCAGGCTGTTGTTTGACCAGTCAGTGAGACAGATCACGCAATTTTGGCACAAGCCCCCAGATGTTAATAAAGAGGACTTTTCAGGGCAGGGTCGACAGGGTTGGGGCTGGGTTTGCATTGTCGTTTCCAGTGCCTGTGCCGATGCCAGGTGGTCTGTCCGGTTTCATTTCTTTTTTCTTTTGCAGTGGTTGAATACAGCTGAGTGGCTTGCTCGACCATCTAGCTTTGTCTTGTCACTTTTAATTTGTTCTTTTGGTTGCATTTATAAACAATCAGAATGATGAATTTCATTCACCTGGATCCCCAATCACCTTCCTGTGTTCTTAAGTGGCAATTCCACATGAGGTTTGACAAGTGGGCAGAGGTGATGTTTCCGTTAGATTTTTCATGCAAAATACTGGCAGTCATGGCCCACATTATAAATTGTACCTGCGTAATAACTGTAATCTTACAATCTGAACCATCTCCATTCCCAGGGATGCAGGCCTAATAATTGCAGGGAAGAGGTCACTCGCATTAACCTCCTACCAACCAAGTCCTCTCCGTATTTGGCTAATCCAGTCCTTAACTATAGTTTGTACCTCAGTATTGCTCTCCCTCAACTGACTGTATCCAGCCCGATACTGAGATACAGCCAGTCACCAATGCAGACACAACTTTTCAGTCAAGATAACTATTTAGGCTATCGCTTCATCTCTTTGCTTATGGCCCTGAAGGGATTTATCCCCCCCACATCTGAGACAGTCTATCACATTATTTCATAAGGAGACTGCAAATATATTTCTAAAGGGGAACAGGGCACCATTATGTTCTGCATCTCGATCATCATTATAGTTCTGCTCATCAATAACACATTAATGTCTCCTGAAGGTTTCACCTAACCGATGATTCACTATTTCTATTTAAGTATTTCAATTAACGCTGAATCAAAAGAAAATTTGCAATGAGGAACAATGCAATTATTTAAATGTCCTAATGTTGCGTCGTGACCATTCCTGACATTAGTGGCAAATCATGTCGAAATCAATTTACTAAATTCAGATTCAAGATTGCACGAGCGCGCAGTAATCTTAACCCAAGCAGGGATCTACGAACATCCTGCATGGCCTGACGAGGATAGTGGCGGGGGTTTGTGGAATGTGTAAGAAGGGTTGTTCAAGGAGTGGGAGGGAAGGGGGATGACTCATGATGGCAGGCAGGGGGGCAAGGAGGGTGGATGAAGGAGACGGACAATGGAAGGCAGAAGGAAGATCGATGGGAGGGAAGACAGACCCTGACAAGGCTGCATGAAAAGCTCACAAAGGGGTCAAAGGGATACCACATTGTTTACTGGAAGGTGATTCACAAAGACTCCAGGTGGGGTGGGTAGAGATCCAAGTGGGACATGGGCACGTCAATGGCTGATGGGCTCAGGTGGTGGTGGGGGGGGGGGGTGGGGAATCGAGGGACACCCTCCACCCGCTCCCACACCGATCCCTTCCCCACTACCCACTTCCTGACCATTGCTATGTTCGCCGCCCAACAGTAGCTTCTTAAATTCGGTAGAGTCAACCACCCCCCCTTCCCCGTGACCCCACTCCAGCAGCACCTTCTTTACCCGCGGGGTTTTACCCGCCTACACAAACCCTGAAAACACCGCATTCAACTCTTAAAGAAAGCCTTGGGGATAAAAATAGGCAGGCACTGAAAAATAAACAAAATTCTCGGGAGAACCATCATCTTTACCGTCTGCACCCTCCCCGCCAGTGACAACAGGAGCATATCCCACCGTCTGATGTCCCCCTTCATCTGCTCCACCAACCGAGCCAGATTCAGCTTGTGTAGCTGCTCCCGCCCCCGCGCCACCTGGATTCCCAAATACCAAAAGCTTCCTCCCACCGCCTTGAACAGCATCACCCCCAATCTCCTCTCCTGTCCCCTTGTTTGAATCGAAAAGACCTCACTTTTACCCACATTCAATTTATATCCCGAAAACCAGACAAATTCTAATTCCAGATTTTTATTGAATTCAAATTCCACCATCTGCCCTGGTGGGATTCGAACCTGGGTCCAGGGCCCAGAGCAGTACCCTGGATGCTTGAGTTACTGGATTACTAGTCAAGTGACAATACCACTACGCCACTGCCTCCCCTATATGAATGACATAGAGAGGTTGGAGGATTTGTAGGTCTTTATAGTTCAGTTTTACTATGAGATGGCCTTTCATTCTTAAAGTTGTCTCACCAGGAGCTAGCAATTTGGTAGATGAGGGTTGCAATGTAATCTGTTTGAGCCATTTGACATCATCTGACAAAACAGAAATGCCTAGTTATAAGCGTACAGCGCCTAGTTTTGGGCCTGATTAAATTGGATATTTTAAACAAAAACATTGGGCAGTTTAAATCAAACTACAGTCAACACTCAGGCAGGCTGTTGGGAATCAGACTTCACCAAAGTCAAATACACAACCCACAGACCAACTGCCAGAAACATGTCTGGAACACACTCAGCAATCCCCCTTCAGGAGACCATCGCACCCTACTGATATGCACTTCTATTGTCAGTAGCCCAGATTGAGCCAGACTTTCGGGCACCCAGAGCTTCTGCTGTTGCCTTATATGCGAACAGGTTATGTGCAGACTGATGCACGATCAATGACCACTAAAGCGAGGTTGTAGTCCAACTGAAGGCTTTAATAAGCTAGATGTTTCCCCCAGTAGCTCAGGTACAGAAATAAGGCTGCTGAGGCGGCACGGGCTCTTATACCCATCTTGCAGGGCGGAGCTACCATACAGCTTGACCAATAGGAAACATACAATATCTACCAATGGTGTTCCAGCATTACCAGGTACCGTAATACCTCTACACAGACTACCACATTTACCCCCTGGTAAAAAAGGTTCCGGAGGGGGGCATGGCTTGATATTACAACATGGTAACGTGGTGGAAATTATAGTTATGGAGGTACCGTAATACCTCTGTACAGCGTTTTGTCTTATTGTTGTAACTATTTACAGATTCACAATTAGCTATATACTTTTTAAAATAAAGCAATCAGTCGACCGGGGCCCTGGTCGTCCTCTGTGATCGTCAAAGCTCTGGTGGTGACGCCGGTGGAGGCTCGGGCGCCTGTGACTCCGGGAGAGTGGCCTCAATCTCTGTGGCAGCTTCAACACCCCTAGATGGCGCTGGTGGGGAAACCGGTTGACTCGGGAAGGGAGCGTCTGCGGGGTGCGTCGGTGGGTGAGGGGGCCGAGAAGGGGCCGGCGGAAGGACTGATCCTCCTGGGAAGGGGGCGGCTGTAAGGTGCACCGGTGGGAGGGAGGGTGGGACTGGTGGCTGGGGTGTGCATGGGGATCCAGCGGGTGCCAGGTCCCGGAGGGAGACCGTATCTTGCCAGCCATCGGGGTACGCCACATAGGCGTACTGGGGGTTAGCGTGGAGAAGATGGACCCTCTCAACCAACGGGTCCGACTTGTGCGCCCGCACGTGTTTTCGGAGCAGGATGGGCCCGGGAGCTGCCAGCCAGGTCGGGTGCGAGGTCCCAGAGGAGGACTTCCTGGGGAAGACAAGGAGACGTTCGTGAGGTGTCTGGTTGGTTGTGGTACAAAGCAGTGACCGGATGGAGTGGAGGGCATCCGGGAGGACTTCCTGCCAGCGGGAGACTGGGAGATTCCTGGACCGTAGTGCCAGTAGGCCGGTCTTCCAGACCGTTCCCTTCTCACTCTCTACCTGTCCGTTACCCCGGGGGTTGTAACTAATCATCCTGCTCGAGGCAATGCCCTTGCTGAGCAGGAATTAATGCAGTTCGTCGCTCATAAAGGAGGACCCCCTATCACTATGTATGTAAGCGGGGAACCCGAACAGCGTAAAGATGCTATGGAGGGCCTTGATGACGGTGGTTGCGGTCATGTCGGGGCAGGGGATGGCGAATGGGAACCGGGAGTACTCGTCAATCACGTTCAAGAAGTATGTGTTGCGGTCGGTGGAGGGGAGGTGGCCTTTGAAGTCCATGCTGAAGCGTTCAAAGGGACGGGAAGCCTTTGTCAGGTGCGCTTTCTATGGCCTGTAGAAGTACGGTTTACACTCCGCGCAGATTTGGCAATTCCCGGTGGCTGTATGACCTCCTTGATGGAGTAGGGCAGGTTGCGGGTCTTGATAAAGTGGAAAAAGTGAGTGACCCCCGGGTGGCAGAGGTCAGCAGAGCCTCAGCAGAGGCTCGGAGGCGGTCCACTTGTGCAGTGGCACAAGTGCCGTGGGACAGGGCAGCAGGAGGCTCGTTTAGCTTCCCCGGACGAGACAAGATCTTGTAGTTATAGGTGGAGAGTTCTATCCTCCACCGCAAGATCTTATCGTTTTTTATCTTGCCCCGCTGTGCATTATCGAACATGAAAGCAACCGACCGTTGGTCAGTGAGGAGAGTGAATCTCCTGCCGACCAGGTAATGCCTCCAATATCACACAGTTTTTACTATGGCCTGGGCCTCCTTTTCGACTGAGGAGTGGCGGATTTCGGAAGCATGGAGGGTATGTGAGAAGAAGGCCAAGGGTCTGCCCGCTTGGTTGAGGGTGGCCGCCAGAGCTACGTCAGACGCGTCGCTTCCGACCTGGAAGGGGAGGGACTCGTTGATGGCGAGCATCGTGGCCTTTGCAATGTCTGCTTTGATGCGGCTGAAGGCCTGGCGGGCCTCTATCGACAGGGGAAAAACTGTGGATTGGATCAGGGGACGGGCCTTGTCCACATAGTTGGGGACCCACTGGGCATAGTAAGAGAAAGCCCCTAGGCAGCGCTTCAGGGCCTTGAAGCAGTGAGGAAGGGGGAACTCCATAAGGGGGCGCATGCGTTCAGGGTCGGGGCCTATAATTCCATTTCGCACTACGGAGCCGAGAATGGCTAGACGGTCGGTGCTAAACACGCATTTATCCTTGTTATATGTAAGGTTAAGGATCTTTGTGGTCTGGAGGAATTTTCGGAGGTTGGTGTCGTGGTCCTGCTGGTTGTGGCCGCAGATGGTGACATTATCGAGATACGGGAATGTTGCCCGTAAACCGTACCGGTCAACCATTCGGCCCATCTCGCGCTGGAAGACCGAGACCCCGTTAGTGACACCAAAGGGAACCCTTAGGAAGTGGTAGAGCTGCCCATCTGCCTCGAAGGCAGTGTAATTGCGGTCACTAGTGCGGATGGGGAGCTGGTGGTAGGCGGACTTAAGATCCACCATGGAGAAGACCTTGTAATGCGCAATCCTGTTTACCAGGTCGGATATGCGGGGGAGAGGGTACGCGTCCAGCTGCGTCAACCTGTTGATGGTCTGACTGTAGTCGATGACCATCCTATGCTTCTTCCCGGTCTTTATCACCACTACTTGTGCTCTCCATGGACTGTTGCTAGCTTCAATGATTCCTTCCCTCAGTAGCCTTTGGACTTCTGACCTAATAAAGATCCGATCCTGGGCACTGTACCATCTGCTCCTGGTGGCGACGGGTTTGCAATCCAGGGTGAGGTTCGCAAACAGGGAAGGCGGATCGACCTTGAGGGTCGCAAGGCTGCAGACAGTGAGAGGGGCTATAGGGCCGCCGAATTTGAAAGTTAGACTTTAGAGATTGCACTGGAAGTCTAACCCTAGGAGTGTGGCCGCGCAGAGGTGGGGAAGGACGTAGAGCTGGTAATTGTTAAACTCCCTTCCCTGGACCGTGAGGTTTGCTACACAAACCCCCTTTATCTCTACTGAGTGGGAACCGGAGGCCAGCGAGATTTTTTGATTAACGGTGTGGACGAGGAGAGAACAGCGCCTTACCGTGTAGGGGTGTATGAAGCTCTCCGTGCTCCCAGAGTCAATTAAGCAGGACGTCTCGTGCCCGTTAATTAGTACTGTTGTTGTAGCAGTTGAGAGTGTTTGAGACCGGGACTGGTCCAGGGTCCCTGAGGCTAATCGCGGCAGTAGTTCGGGCGGTGTGCGGTCAGCCGAGCTGGGGTCCTGGGAGTGCATCCAAGATGGCGGCTCCCGTTGGTCGCACATGGCTGGGGGTGCACAAAATGGCAGCGCCCATCCATCAAACGTGGCATCCGTGGGACAAGATGGCGGTGCCCGGGGGCCACACGTGGCCCTGGAGGAGGAAGATGGCGGTGCCTGGTGGCCGCACGGGGACTGTGGAGAGGGTTGTGGTGGTGGTCCGCATTCGCCACCGGAGAGCGCGGCGACCGCACGGGCCTGGCATACTACCACAAACTATCCCTTTTTACCGCATCCCATGCAGGTGGATGCGCGGGCTGGACAGCGCTGCCGGGGATGCTTGGCCTGCCTGCAAAAGTAGTAGCGGGGCCCCCCGGGGTTGCCAGTCCACCTTGCAGCACCCTTGTGGGGGGATGGGAGATGTCTCGGGGTCGGCTGCGGAGGGGTTCCACGCTGCCCAGGGGGCTGCCGCGCGGTCGGAGACGTAAGTGTGGGCGTTTTGGGAGGCCACATCTAGGGAGCCTGCAAGGGCCCATGCCTCCTTGAGGCCTAGGGTGTCTTTCTCCAGCAATCGATGGCGGATTTGGGAGGACAGCATACCTGCCACGAAAGCGTCCCGGATCAAAAGTTCTGTGTGGTCGCTCGCCGAAACATGCGGGCAGCTGCAGTTTCTCCCTAACACCAGGAGCGCACAGTAGAATTCTTCCAGCGATTCCCCAGGGATTTGTCGCCTCGTTGCTAGCAAATGTCGGGTGTAGACCTGGTTTACCGGGCGAATATAATGTCCTTTTAGCAGCTCCATTGCTGCATCGAAGTCGTCCACGTCCTCGATGAAGGTGTAAATTTCTGGGCTCACCCTCGAGTGCAGGACTTGCAATTTCTGTTCTCCCGTGGGTGTGTTTTCGGCCGTTGCGAGATATCCGTTAAACCCCCTCCCAAGGCCTCATTTGCAAAATGCCAGAGGAAATGGCAAAAGGGCACGAAGGGAGGGGGTATAAAAATAGGCCTCTGAGACACATCAGTAAGGAATGTAGAGGCAATCAAGACATTTGACCGGAGGTAGAAGGAAGTAGCATGTGAGACCCACCTTCACAGCGACAGACCTGAGAGACTCAGAGAATCAGACTCACGGCTCAATCAAAGTCACCTTTGCGAGTAGTATAACTGAATTTTGTGTTTCTAGAATTACATATTTTGGATTCATTTATGGGTTAATTGGATGTTTAATAAAGATTGTTGAATTTATACTTGTGTTTGTCCTTTGTTCTCCAAGCTATTAAAACACACCTAGGTAAAACATTTGAGTAAGTAAACTGGTCGAAAGTATCTGAATAGGACAGACAGAACACGCTGCTCCTGTGTCTAGCTCAAGATCTGTTGGGTATCTATCCACTTGAAGTTTAATACTTATTTTCAGTATCATTTACCTCTGCCAGGAAGGTTAATTCCTTTGCTTGTGATTCTTCCACTTCTTGTATGTTGTTCTGTTTTAAAACGTCCTCCCCTTTTTACAGGTTGTCAACATTTTTGATCGACAACAAGTTTTGAAATGGTCTACTTTTCCACAGTTATGGCACTCGTCCCCCCCCTTTCAGGATATTCTTCTCGCTTGTGCAGTTTGTTTCTGCCACACCAAAGACATTTCAAAATGGCGGTCGGTGCCCTTTTTCCTGTTTCAACGAGCTTAAACTTTGGTTGACTTTCTCATCTATAGCCTATAAACTGAATGGTCCAATTTGATCTTTTCCACAGGATCTCTCCTTTCCCACGAACAAACACCCGATCCTCTTTCTTGAGTTCCATTTGCCTCCCTCTCTGAACTTCGTTCACTGGTGTTAAATCCTCTCTCGCCTGTACGAGCACTGTGCCCCTGTCACTAACCCCCCAGCCCCACATGTGTCATGATATGAAAACATGCAACCAGAATAGGACACAACCAATGGGCAGTCAGGACACTCAGAGGTGGCACCAAAAGGGGGCATGACATAAACACTATAAAAGGGATGAGGCACTCACACCCTGCCTCTTTCCACAGACAGACATCGAGAGTTAGACAGGGTTGATCAGCAGCATCACACCCCAGCACGTGGCTTAGAGCAAGCTGGTACAGTTAGACTGAGTTACTACAGATAGATTAGCAGAGAGTCTAACTCATTTGAGAACTGTGTTAATAGTTCAATAAACACGTTGAACTCATTTTAGAGCCTGGCGCATCCTTTAGTTAAGACTACATCAAGTAGCAGCCTGTGTTGTCCGAAGCAGCATAACACAACATGTAGCACCCATGCCAGCCACAATGGCCATGTGTCCTGGCCACTGATGCCATCAACTACCCAACCCCTGGGCAGCATGCGCCGGACTGTCTAACAGTGCCGTTGTTTGTGTGTGTGTGTTCCCCCCCCCCCCCCCCCCCCCAGGACAAGGCCGCGCACAACCGCCAGGAGTGGGAGAAGACCGGAGGGGGACCACCAGACCTGCGTCCCCTCACCTTGCCGAGCAGAGGGCACTGGACGTGGCCGGCGGCCCGGAGGAGAGGGAGGTCGCCATGCCAAGGTCGACGGCGCTCAACGAAGTGAAACCCCCTGCCTAGTTGCGGATCATCATGACATGTGTGCCCCCTCCAACCCCCCCTCACCCCACACCCCGACCACCCTCAACCCACCCCCAACCCCCCTCACGCCACCCCTCACCCCCTCACCTCAGCCCTGACCGCATCCCGCCACCCCTCACCCCCTCACCTCAGCCCTCGCCACATCAAGACTCACCCCCATCCGGCAGTCTAACCATACATGCCGTCTTGTGTCTTACAGGACTTACCAGAGGTGGGCCCGGCCATCCGGGGCTCGCCGCCCCCAGGCAGTGCCAGAGCCAGTGCCGCCCGGATGGCGGAGCACTGATGGGGAGAGCAGCCAGAACACCAGCCCTCTGCCCGAGACTCAGGAGACCCCGGAGTTCGGGTCAGAGGAGGACATTGTGTTTCCATCACTGCTGTCACTAACACCCTCCAGCATCCCAGAGACTATCACCTGGGTTAGGCAAACTACTGAAGAGGCTCCTGGGACACAATCTGGTGCACACCACACAGTCGGTCCAGTACAGCAGGTGGAGATAGGAGTAGCCGAGGCGCCGGACGATCGGAGGACAGCCTGGCCCCAGGAACCAGCTGCCACCCAGACGGGTCCCAGGTCTAGGAACATCCAGTCCCACCCATAGTGCAGGTGTAGTCATAGACCCAGGGACTAGAGGAGGGGATGGCGGGTGGCTTCCAGCACCAGCAGGGACAGGTGGTGGAGTCCATCCACGTGCAGGAGCACGGGGGGGTGCCGGTCATGCATGCCACCTAGAACGAAACGGTGGAGGCAAATGGGGGAGAAGGTGTCGGACATGGGTCAATGTGTGCGAGGCCTGGGGCATTCTGTGCAGGCGGGGCCCGAGGCCCAGGGCAGGGTTGCCGACTCACAAGCAACCATGTGCCAGAGCCAGCTGGAGATTGCAGCGGCGCTTCTCAGCATGGCCCAATCACAGCAGGCCACTGCTGAGAGCATCAGCGGCAATGCCCAGTTGCAGGCCGGAGTGGGGCAGGCACGGTGGGAGGTGATCCAGTCCCAGAGGGACTGGGCCCATTCACTGGCTGATGTGGTCCACACCATGAGTGACGCGGCCCACTCACTGGCTGCAGTGGTACTGACCCAGATGGAAGCAGCCCACTCACTGGCTGATGAGGCACAGACCCTCAGGGTGGTGGCACAGTCGCAGAGTGAAGTGTTGCAGTCCCAGATGGAGATGGGCCACTCCCCGTGCACCATGGCTGCTAACTTTCAGACCCTTGTCGATGTCGTGTTATTCACCCTGGGGTAACATGGACTGCAACACGATGCAGTTAAATGATCAAGCATACACCAAACGTAGGCGTTGGTTCAATAAGATTTATTGAACTTCAGTAACGAAGCACACAGCTGCCTGTGGGTTGACTCTCTCCTACTCTAAGTAAACTAACATTAACTATCTAGACCAGGCTAGCATTGATCCACGTGTAGAAAGTGTTGAATGATTTTTACACCCTGACTGTCACTACAGTTGTCACCAGTGGAAAGAGGCAGAGTGCTGATGCCTCGTGTGTTTTATAGTTGGAAGCCCCCCTCTGGTGTTCTGTCTGGTGATTGGTCGTGTTCTGTCCTGTACATTGATTGGCTCACCTGGGTGTCTGTCACTGCCTGCTTTTACCTCATGATGTGCATGGGTGCATATTATGACATCCCCCTTTTTAAAAAACATTTGTCGGCTGCTTCGAGCATATACGACATATTTACAAAAGTAACTATATACAGCAATTGGTGAGTGAATGGATATGTACATGTAAGGTATCTAGCGTGCAGAAATATAACAGTATATATACAAAGGAACTATTTAGAAGTCCAGTCATTGGCGCTGTCGTCGGATTCTTGTGGACCGCCTGAGAGGTGGAGGTGGGGATGATGGTGTCTTGACAGGTTGGCATGCAGCTAGATTGGTGGCCTCGTGGAGCGAGGTGTCCGGATAAGGCAGAACGACATCTGGGAACATGAGATCCGGTGGTGGGCAGGCAAGATTGTGTACTGCCCTTCTGTTGCGCCTGACAATAGATCCAATAGCCATGCGAACCACAAACGACCTGGGAGCAGTCTGTCGAACAACAGCTGGAGCTGACCAGCCTCCACCAGGCAACTTGATGCGAACAGCATCCTCCGGAGGTAGCACAGGCAAATCAGTAGCATGAGCATCATATGTTGTCTTTGGCCGGGTTCTGATCTGCTGCATCTTTTGCAGCACTGGAAGGTGATCCAGGTCAGGTACATGAATGGCCGGAACAGTCGTCCACAGGTTACGATTCATAAGGAGCTATGCTGGAGACATACCGTTGGACATTGGGGTTGGCCTGGATGCCAGAAGAGCAAGATTAAAGTCCGAAGCTGAGTCCGTAGCCTTACAGAGCACCTGCTTCACAATGTGGACCCCTTTTTCGACCTTCCCATTAGATTGCGAGTAATGCGGGCTCGAGGTGATGTGCTGGAAGTGGTATTGCTTTGCGAAGTTGGACCATTCTTGACTATAGAAACAGGGACCATTGTCGCTCATAGCCGTGAGCGGGACTCCATGCCTGGCAAATGCCTCCTTGCAGGCCTTTATGACAGTCCTGGATGTTAGGTCAGACAGTTTCACTACCTCGGGGTAACTGGAGAAGTAATCAATTATCAGGATGTAGTCACACCCGTTGGCGTGAAAAAGGACAACGCCGACCTTAGACCACGGAGAGGTCACGATCTCGTGCTGCTGGAGCGTTTCTTTGGGCTGAGCAGGCTGGAAGCGCTGGCAGGTCGCTCAATCGAGGACCATGTTTGATATATACTCATTGATGCCGGCCCAATAGACAGCCTGCCAGGCCCTGCGCCTGCACTTCTCAATACCGAGGTGTCCCTCGTGTATCTGCGTGAGCACCAGGCTCTGGAGGCTGCGCGGAATGACAATGCGATCCAATTTCAGGAGGATCCCCTCGAAAACTGTTAGGTCATCCTTTACATTATAGTATTGGGGGCGTTGCCCTTTCTGCCAGCCATTCATGAGGTGATGTATGACCCGCTGCAGAAGAGGGTCCTTGCCGGTCTCTTCTCGAATGATGACGAGTCGTTCGTCGGATGTCGGGTGGGTGCTGGCACACAGTTGCACCTGTGCCTCAATGTCGTGTATGAAGTCTACCTGCTCACATGGCAAGGTGATGGCACGCGACGAGCCATCCGCGATGATTAGCTCCTTTGCAGGTATGTAAACCAGTTCGAAATCATACCTGCGGAGTCGAAGGAGAATGCGTTGGAGCCTGGGTGTCATGTCATTTAAGTCCTTGTGTATAATGTGCACTAGGGGTCTGTGGTCCGTCTCTACTGTAAAGGTCGGGAGACCATAGACATAATCGTGTATGCCAGTGAGAAAGCCCAGGCATTCTTTCACTATTTGAGCATATCGTTGCTCAGTGAGGGTCATGGCCTTTGACGCGTAGGCCACTGGAGCCCAGGATGAGGTGTCGTCCGTCTGGAGGAGCACCGCCCCAATGCCGTCCTGGCTGGCATCTGTGGAGATTTTAGTCTCCTTTGCTGGGTCAAAAAAAGCTAGAACAGGAGCGGTGGTTAGCTTCGCTTTCAACTCAAGCCACTCTTCTTGATGTGCGGGTAGCCACTGGAATGTGGTGGACTTCTTCACCAGGTGCCTGAGGGCAGTGGTGTGTGACGCGAGGTTGGGAACAAACTTCCCCAAAGAATTTACCATCCCCAGGAAGCGGAGGACCGCCTTCTTGTCCTCTGGGGTCTTCATTGTGTTGATGGCCTTGACTTTGTCCGAGTCTGGTTGCACGCCGTGCTGGGAGATCTGATCATCCAGAAACTTAATTGGCGCCATGCCAAAGGAGCATTTGGTTTTATTTCATTTCAGGCCGTTGGCATGTATGCGCCTGAAGACATGTTGCAGACGAGAAATATGTTCCTCCGGGGTCATGGACCATATGATGACGTCGTCAACATAAACCCGCACACCATCAATGTCCTCTAGCATTTGCTCCATTATTCGATGAAAGATTTTGGATGCTGAAACAATACCAAACGGCATGCGGTTGTAACAATATATACCGAAGGGTGTATTAAACGTGCACAGCTTCCTGCTGGACTCGTCCAGTTGTATCTGCCAGAAGCCACGCGATGCATCCAGCTTTGTAAAGAATTTGGCATGTGCCATCTCACTCGTCAGCTCCTCCCGCTTCGGGATCGGGTAATGTTCCCTCACAATGTTGCGGTTCAGATCCTTGAGATCAATACAAATGGCAGTTCTCCAGAGGGCTGCTTGACACAGACCATCGAGCTGACCCAGTCAGTTGGTTCCGTCACCTTGGATATTATTCCCTGATCTTGGAGCTCCTGCAGCTGCGTCTTTAGACGGTCTTTTAGGGGCGCCGCCACCCGGCGTGGCACATGGATGACAGGCGTGGCATCAGGCCTGAGCAGAATTTTATAGCGGTAAGGCAGCGTACCCATCCCACTGAAAACATCCGGGTATTGCAATAATAGCTCCTCAATGTCGGCCTGAAGAGTGGTGTTGGCAGAGGACATGGCATGTACGCGCTGGAAGAGATGGAGCAGCTTGCATGCATGGGCACCAAGCAGAGAAGCCTTGCCGGGCTTGACGATCTCAAATCGCAAAGTGGCCTTGATGGCCTTGTTAGATACATGCAGGTGACTGGACCCTAACACAGTGATGGCACTTCCATTGTAGTCAAGCAGCTGGCAGGCCGGCGGAAGAATTGTTGGCTACCTCTGGATACGAGCAAGATCTGCTTGGGAGATTAAATTGGCCGAAGCACCGGTGTCCAGCTTGAACCGGATGCTACAATCGTTGACTTGTACTGTGGCATGCCACTCGTCCGCATAATCCACATTGAGGATGGGTGTGTGTGTTGCTGAATGCGAGGAGGCCTTATCATGCATGGTGATGATGCCCACTCGATATGGGGACTCCGGGCAGTCGTCCTCTGGATCCGTGACGGGATCAGGTTCCAAATCCAGCAGCCCTTGCTGCACACTTCGAACGCGTCTGCGTTGGAACTGGGATCGCTGGCCCCCAGTCGGAGGTGCAGACCTGCACAAAGCCGCATAATGGCCAAGGTTCTTGCAGTTGAGAAATCACCAGCCTCTTGCAGGGCATTTCCGCTTTAAATGGGCGGTGCCGCAGTTGGGGCACGTCATCACGTCGACGTTGTGATGCTCCGTGCGTCGTCGCACATGCGCAGTGTAGTCAGCCGCCTCTCGCACCTGCGCAGTGTAGTCTTCGGCTGCTGCGTTCTCCCGACCGTGGTGCGCATGCGTGGGACCCCTGGAAAAGCGTGCGAAATGGCCGCCTTCATCGATGCTCAGGTGCCGCATTTGGGCGATGGCCTGTACACTCTCAGCCTCGTGGGAGGCAAGTTGCTCCTGCTCTGCCGACTTAAGGCGAGAATAGCGACTTTTCGCCTGTTCGTGGACTTTGCACGTCTCGATGGCCACTGGCAGGGTCAGATTTGTTATTTTTAGGAGCTGCTCCCACAGGGCGTCGGAGTGGACGCCAAACACGATCTGATCCCTGATGAGGGAGTCAGCGGTGTCACCGTAGTTGCAGGATTGCGCTAGAATGCGCAGATGAGTGAGAAATGACTGGAAAGGCTCATCCTTACCCTGAAGGCGCTGCTGGAAGACATAACGCTCGAAGCTTTCATTCGTCTTGACCTCACAGTGACTGTCGAATTTGGCTAAGACGGTCTGGAACTCGGTCTTGTCCTCACCGTCGGCAAAAGTGAGCGAATTGAAGATTTGGATGGCCTGGTCCCCCGCAGTCGACAGTAGCAGCGCAATTGTTTGGGCATCGGAAGCACCTCCGAGGCCCGAGGCCTCAAGGTATAGACTGAATTTCTGCTTAAAGACTTGCCAGTTGGCACCAAGGTTCCCGGAGATCTGGAGCTGTGGAGGTGTTGAATCCCAAATTTCTTTCTCCGTCAGTCTGGCCTCAATAAAAGTCGAGATGGATTTGCAAGTAAAAAGAAGCTATTTTATTCAGCTTGCAAGCTACCTAGTCCACAGTGATACAGATAACATGTTGCTTTCTGCAGCCCCGGGAACTAAGTGAAGGTCCCAGACAAAGAGATCAGTACTCATACATTCAAATGGCATCAAGTTTCACACACTCGACACCCATAGGTCATCCTATGTCCCTCCTGACTTGTTTGATCTATTCTGATTGGCTCACTTCCAATCCCTTTCTCCGGCCCCTATCAATGCAGCATCACTCTCATAGACACACCTCTTCCTGCTTTTTCCATGCGGTCTAAAATCCTTTGTCTCTACTTGCCAGAATCAAAGTGGCTTATTTCTACATTACATTAACTAATATCTCTAAAGTAACTATTTTATATCACATTCGTCAGAGGATCCTAGATATTTTCCATGCCGCTGGAAGGCAGTTGCTGGTCGTCAGTGAATTTTCGAAAATAAATTACTTAGAAGCAGGAGCCACTCCTGGTATCATCTTGTGTTATTCGCCCTGGGGTAACACGGACTGCAACACAATGCAGTTAAATGATCAAGAATACACCAAACGTAGGCGTTGGTTCAATAAGATTTATTGGTCTTCAGTAACGAAGCACACAGCTGCCTGTGGGTTGACTCTCTACCACTCTAAGTAAACTAACATTAACAATCTAGACCAGGCTAGCACTGATCCACGTGTAGAAGGTGTTGAATGATTTGTTTGAGTGTTTGAATGACCCTGACTGTCACTACAGTTGTCACCAGTGGAAAGAGGAAGAGTGCTGATGCCTCATGTGTTTTATAGTTGAAAGCCCCCCTCTGGTGTTCTGTCTGGTGATTGGTCATGTTCTGTTCTGTATGTTGATTGGCTCACCTGGGTGTCTGTCACTGCCTGCTTTTACCTCATGATCTGCATGGGTGCATATTATGACAGTCGATCCCAGAGCGGGCCTCCAGGACTGGCAGCACCAGGTGGCGGGGGGGGGGCCTCGGAGGATGGCTCCGCTCGCACCCCCATCTCATGGAGAAGCCCGCGGGCATTCGGGCACCCTGAGGGAAGAGGAGGTAATGGGGCCCCTCCCGCTGGCTCCCACAGGGGCGGTGCCGGAACACCGCAGCACCTCGGACTACCCCCCTCCTATCTCTGGTGAATCTGGTGGGCAGCGGGCAGAACAGGGTGGCACCACGGCACCCGCGTTGCCTGAGGAGCAGCTGGGCCCATCCAGGCCGTCCACCCCAGGAGATGTGCGCCAACGGAGACCCTCGTCGCAGGGCAGGAGTCACAGAAGGCAGCCTCCACTAATGCTGCACCATCAAATCACAAAAGTGTAGTGGCAGGGCCCGTAAGGCCAGACAGTTAGACATCAGTTAAGGTGGCACGGGTGCAGGGCACAGTTTAGTTATGGGGCTAGGGCACAGACTGTATTTATTTGTTCACAATAACCACATGTTCGCAACATTCAAACCTGTCTCTGTGCTCCGGGTAATGGGTGTGGGGTGGGGCGGTCAGAGCTGGCCACTGGGAGTCCCCCACTGGGGAACGGGTGAGGCCCAGTGGGTGGACCGTGTAACCTCCCCCATTGTCCTCAGCACCCCCTCCCCAGCTATTCGACAGGGCCATGTGATGGACTGGCCAAATTGAATGCAGGGATCACCCAGGTGGAAGGTGCTACTGTGGGCATGAGTCAGACATTGTCAATGATGTGGACCACGGAACTCATCGCCGAGCGGGCTGTCACCATCCTCCATCACATGGACCGGACCCGCTATCACTGGCTACTCAGTGCCCCCAGTTCATAAGGCAGTGGGTATATATAATGGAGAGAGTGTGCATGAGGGTGGTTTGATGGTGTGGGAGGTGTGTTTGGTGGTGTGGGAGGTGCGGGGGTGTGGTATGGTGGTGTCCGTGCTCCTGGCCTGCGACCCCCCTCCCCCCTAGTCAGTGAAACGTGTTTCGATGAATGTGTCCCCTGGTGTTGAGAATCGCCAAGTCCCGCGGCTTCCCATGCCTGGCCAAGCCCCATGACCCGTTCATTTTCCCCATCATTCTCCTGGTCTGACGAGGCGTGCCCCTCCTCTTCATCCTCCTCTGGCACATCGCCCCTCTGCTGGGCTATATTGTGGAGGACGCAGCAGACCACCACGATGTGGGCGACCCTCATAGCCTCGTACTGGAGGGTCCCTCCAGAGCGTTCCAGGCACCTGAAGCGCATTTTCAGGACCCCAAAGCATCTCTCGACAACACCCCTGGTCACACAATGGGCATCACTGTAGCGGTTCTCCGCGTCAGTCTGTGACCTCCGTATAGGTGTCATCAGCCACGGCTGCAATGGGTAACCCCTGTCGCCCAGCAAGCAGCCCCGCGGATGGGGGGGTGTCCCTCGAACATGGTGGGGAATCACCGAGTGCCCCAAGATGCAAGAGTCATGCACATTGCCCGGGAATCGGGTGCAGATGTTCAAGATCCGCATCTGATGGTCACCGACCACCTGAATGTTCATCAAATGGTACCCCTTACATAGACCATACAGCGCAGAAGGAGGCCATTCGGCCCATCGAGTCTGCACCGACCCACTTAAGTCCTCACTTCCACCCTATTCCTGTAATGCAATAATTAATCCTAACCCTTTTGGTCACCAAGGGCAACTTACTTATCATGGCCAATCCACCTAACCTGCACGTCTTTGGACTGTGGGAGGAAACCGGAATACCCAGAGGAAACCCACGCAGACACGCGGAGAACGTGCAGACTCCGCACAGACAGTGACCCAGGCGGGAATCAAACCTGGGACCCTGGCGCTGTGAAGACACAGTGCTGTCCACTTGTGCTACCATACTGCCCCTTACGGTTGGTGAACAGCGGCCTGTTATCCGCAGGTGGCAGTAGGGCGACATGCACCCCATCGATGATCCCCTACACCCGGTAGCGAAGCCCGCTGCCCGGGCATCCTGGTGGGTACGGTACATAGGATACTGGATGTACCGGTCCACCTGGGCATACAGGTGATTACACGGATGCACCTGTGCCTCGATGCCTGGGAGATGCCGGACAGGTCCCCACTGGAACGACCCCGTCATGTAAAAGCTCAGTGCCACTGTCACCTTGACGTCCACTGGGAGTGGGTGACCTCCCCCATACCCATACGGTGCCAGGTCTGCCATCATGTGCAGATGTGTCTCACTGAGTCCCTGCTCATCTGCAGTCTCCGTCTGCATACCCGGTCCAGAAGGTCCTAAAAGGACATGCGGTCGCAGTAAACGCATGGCCTCATCCGGCGCCGCCTTGGCACCTCCTCCTCCCCCTGTCGGGCGGCCGGCCCTCCAGGCTGAGCGGCTGCCACCTGCCCCTCCACCTCCTCTCTGAGCCGCCCTCGCTCACACTGCCACAGGGCTGTATGCAGGGCAGCGGCCATGCCACGGCGCCATCATCGCAAGTTGATGCCCAAAACACATAATTCTCTGCAGGGGGTGAAAGGCAAACATGTAATCATGGCACATACACATACAAGCAGGTGACATGGGCTACATGGCCCTGGTTGTCACTGCACGCCCCAACCACGCATGCACCCCACCCCTGCACCCCAGACCTGTCGGTGCCCCTGGTTCTACTGCCCGTCCCTGCTGCCAGGGGCACTGTTGGGTGGCACTGTCCTCACTGGGAGCTGCCGTCAGCATGTCCTTGGGTGGTCCCCCTGTGGGTGCTGCCGGTTGGGTGGGGTGGTTGTTTGGGGGGGGGGGGGGGGGTGCACCCATACGGCCGTTTTAACTGCGTGCACCCAGAGGCTGGGGTCGGTGGCCAGCAAGATAGCCACTGTAATGGCGGTCCGTGCCTGGGCACTGCCCCTGTCCTGTTAGGGGCTCCCCGGTTGCTCAGCCTGTCCCCCCCTTCACCTGCCCTCCCCCGGCCCTGGCAGGGCCCCCCTCCCCCCCGCAGAAAGCACTCCCGGTATCTGAGCTGGGAGCCCGCAGTCCGCCATGCCACCTCCTATCTCTTCTCTCATGGGACTCAGCCAGCACGCCAGGTTCAGGATTTTTTATAGCACATTAGAAACACGGCATCGGGTATTCTGCCCATCCGAGGTGCTGAATCGCTGAGGCCCTGGAGAATCGGTCGTCGGGACCGCTAATGAGATGCATACTGTACTTTGGGGCCGTGCGGCCAGTGCCGCGATTTTGTCATTTTTGGGGGGGCCGGAGAATGCTGAATCGGCGTGAAACTGGAGTCGGGCTCGGTTTCAGCGTCGGAGCCAATTCTCTGCCCAATCGCGTTTCGGGATTTTGGCGTCACCGAACGGAGAATCCAGCCCCATGGCCGGAAATCTCCATAGCCCGCCGAAATTTGGATCAGCGAAAGGGCGGAGAATGGCTTCCGACGCCGATTTAAGAGCAGGCGCGGTTGATGCCGGTTTGCAATGCTCCGCCCCCTCAGATCCGCGTCATCGGGACCTGCAGCGTTTGCAATCCTAAGGTTCTTGGCGAGTCAACAGCTGGCCCACCCGTGATGCTCCGCCCCCGATGGGCCGAGTTCCCGACGGTGCAGGCCATGTGTGGTCCCAGCGGTTGGGAACCTGGGGTGCCGGCTGTGGACCGTGTCCAGCGCCGCCACACTCATGCGGGATCCGTGCCACTGGCCGGGGGGCTCCTACTAGGGCTGAGAGGGAGTAGTGAGGATTAGCCAGGGGGTGGGCTGTGGGGTCGGGGTGGGCGGGTTAGGGTTTCAGCACGGCGCAACCGGTGCAGCTCATCAGCCCTGCCCATGCGCAGCCCGGGACCTGGCGATTCTCCAGCCGTTTTCCGCGCAATCCGTGGGTGTTCCACACGGAGCTGGTTCCAACTCGTCACCGGTACCGGATTCGGTGAGGGGTTCACGACCATTTTCCTGTCATGAATCACCCGCGGATTCTCCATTGGCGCTGCACTTAGCTTCAGGAATAGAGAATTCCACCCCATGTTCTCCGGCTGGAGATGAATCACTCTCGGTGGGAGCGCAAATCAGAGGTGTTTCACTATCACTTGCCCTGCAAATTCATGCATGGTGAGGAATGCAAAGGATTCCCTTGCCAGTCCCACTATTGGGCCGCCATTTTAAGTGGGCAGCCGATAGTAAGGTTTAGCGGCTGGGCCCCATCCTACCCGTAACTCAATTCCACCCCTCCACCACAGGATTCTTTGGGTCATTCCCCTCTCCCACAGTGAGATGGTGGCCTGCCCCCTACCTCTGACACCCCACCAGAGACCTCCATTACAGAGACCGCCACCAGAGGCCCCCCCATAAGAGAGACCCCCACCAAAGATCCCCCATATGACAGACCCCCACCAGAAACCCCCATTCGAGTCATCACCAGAGACCCCTAAAAGAGACCTCCAACAAAGACCCCCCACCAGAGACTTCCCATAATAAACTCAACCAGTGACCTCCCCAGAAGAGAGACCTTCCAGCAGAAACCCCTCCCCCAATACAGAGACCCACCAGAGACCTCCCCATAACAGAGACCCCTGCCTGGAAGCTCCCCATTACAGAGACACCTGACTGGAAGCCCCCCATTACAAAGACCCCTGCCTGGAAGCCCCCCATTACAAAGACCCCTGCCTGGAAGTCCCCCATTACAGACACCCGCATGGAAGCCCCTCCCCTTCTAGAGACATCTACCTGGAAGCCCCCTTCACAGAGACACCTTGCCTGGAGGTCCCCCATTTCAGAGAACCTTGCCTGGAGGCCCCCCATTACAGAGAACCTTGCCTGGAGGCTCCCTCTTACAGAGACACCTGCCTAGAAGCCCCCCATTACAGAGAACCTTGCCTGGAAGCCCCCCCTTTTCAGAGACACCTGCCTGGAAGCCCCCCCCCTTACAAAGACACCTGCCTGAAAGCCCCCCATTACAGAGACACCCGCCTTCAAGCCACCCCCCCCTTACAGAGACACCTGCCTGGAAGCCAGGAAGCAGTCCAGATAGTGACAGTGAAAAAAACAATTGCTTAAAACTCACCTGTGCAATACACCTGCTGGCTCAGGCAAAGGAAACAGCACCTGTAAATTCCTATCTTCTTTTTAAGGTCTGTTGGTCCTTTTACTTACTGCAGGGCTTTTACTCACTGCCGCCATATTCACTGTGTGATTGGGGTCTGGGCGGGGGGGGGGGGGTTCTGTTCTCCCAAAATATGCCACTCGACTCTGTAGTTTCTCAAAATAATGACTTATTATTTACAGCAGGTATTACACATTTGGACATCTACACAAGACTGGACCTTCTACTCCTTCCAGATCTTGCTGACTTCTCAGTCATGTGGTCCAACATCATTATTACATCAGCATCATGTACGCTCTTAATGTTAAACATTTACTCTACATTGCTCAATTGTGTTATGATAGTAGAGAAAATCCCAAGGACATGGAGATAAGGCACATTGTTCAAAGGAAAGGGAAACATTCAAGATTGAAAATAAACTACCGAGGAATAAAACTCTAACTGCTTACCTTCAAGATTAGGGAGACAGTCAAGGACCAGAGACTGAGAAAAATAGTGGAAATGCATGAAGGTCAGAACAGATTTTAAGCCCAGAAGGTGCACCAACATTTCCATTTTTATTTTCAAACAAGCAATGGAAAAAATAAAAGAAATGCCAATGTGACACTAAAGATTGTATTCATCAACCTAGAGAAAGCTTATGACCAGGTGCCTAGGGAGGAGGTCTGATGATGTTCTAGAATTCATGGAGTCCTTCAGGAGTACATACCATGATCGCAGGACAAGTACAAGGAGTACCAGATGAAAGTAAGAAGCAGTGTGGGGAAGAGTGAGTATTTTGAAGACGAAGTTGGATTACACCAAAGATCAGAGGGTGGCACGGTGGTGCAGTGGTTAGCACTGCTGCCTCATGGTGTCGAAGACCCAGGTTGGATCCGGTCCCTGGTAACTGTCCGTGTGGAGTTTGCACTTTCTCCCCTTGTCTGCGTGGGCCTCACTCCACAACCCAAAGATGTGCAATGTAGGTGGATTGGCCACGCTAAATTGCCCCTTAATTGGAAAAAAAATGACTGGGTACTCTGAATTTACTTTTTGAAAAACACTGAGGATCTGCACTGAACCCCTTCCTCTTCCTGATTGTCTTGGATGTTCTAACTGAGCAAATGGAACGGGAAGTGTCATGGGAATTATGTTTTCAGATGCCTTTGAAACATTTGGTGGGGATGATAAGAACATGACTGAGTATCTGAAGAACTGAAGAAAAATACTGGAATACAGGGGTGGTAATATCAGTAGACCAAAGCCCCAATAAACTGTCAGTTTGAGCCGAAAAAGAATCAGAGTGAAGGTATAAAGGTTATGGACTGGATTCTCCGATTGCCAACGCCAAAATCGTGTTCGGCGATTGGCCAGAGGATCCGTTTTTACGACAAAATCGTGCAGGCGCCACTTTTCAGAGTCTCCGCCCCCTCACAAACGGCATCGTCGCTGAGTACGTCACACGCTGTTGGGATGGCCTCAGGACGTCACCAGAGGCCCTCCCCCAATGCTCCACCCCCGATGGGCCGACTTCCCGATGGTGTGGGGCACTCGTGCGCACAGTTTTCGGGGACCTCACGTGACGGCTGCGGACTGTGTCCAGTGCCGCCAGAGTCAAGGAAGGAGCCATTCCGGTGGCGGCAGGGGGCTTCGGCGGGGGCTGGGGGGACCGGTGCAGGGTAGTCCAGGGGTGGCGAGGGGGGTTACAGGGGTTACAGGTTACGACCGCTGCAGGTTGCCGCCGTATGCACGCGTGGCCATGGACCTGGCAATTCTCCATCCGTATCTGCAGGTAAAGCCAGGGGTCTGCATGGCGTCTACTGCTGCGGGGGCAGCGCCAACCTTTTGGTCTTTCAAAGAGACGCATGCTCCAGACATAGCCTCAAAAGCAGAGAATCCAGCCCAATGGGTGGGGGGCGGGATTCTCCGCTTGCCAACAGCGAAATCATATAGGCGCCGGTTTGACTCCAAATCGGGATGCTCCAGCACCCCGACAATGACGTAAATACGGCGCTCACCACACGGGGTGAAAGTACGGTAGGCATATTATTAGCGGGCCTGACACCCTATGCTCCGGGGCCTCCATGGGCCGAGTTCCTGACAGCGTGGTTCACTTGTGGTTTTAAAAATCATGAACCTGGCGAGAGAGAGAGGAGGTAGATAATGGCGTGGAGTGACTGGTGAGGAACCATGGAGCTGGAGTTGAATTGGGGGTGGGGAGTTCTGCAGGGCCATCTGGAAGGCCCAGTCTAGGGGCAGCATGGGATATTGGTGCTAGGTAGACAGGCTGGGGAAAAGAGCAACCACAGAGGGGTAGACCATGTGATGGGGTTGTGCTCCTTTGATTAGGCCAGGGGACCCATTTAGGAGACTTCTCCATGCCCACCACCAACTCACACAGTGAAAACTGCCGGACTGGACACTTGGCATGGGACTCTCCTGTCATTGGTTAAATCCCAGTGACGCCAGGATGAACCTGTTAGAGAGCCATTAATTAGTCCATTAAGGGCCACGATTGACTAATGGGTGGACAAGCCCCCCCTGCCTCCCCTGCCACTGGTAAAACTGTGCTGTTGGCAGGACGTGTAGGTAATTGGGGACGCAATGATGTGGCAAATAACCTCTTAGCCTTCTTAAAGTGACTGGCTGGGTCACTATCTGGGCGGAGTCTGCATATTCTCCCCGTGTCTGTGTGGGTTTCCTCCCAATCGAAAGATGTGCGGGTTAGGTGGATTGGCCATGCTAAATTGCCCTTAGTGTTCAAAAAAATGTTAAGGGGGGTGACTGGGTTACGGGGATAGGGTAGATACGTTGGCTTCAGTAGGGTGCTCTTTGTAAGGGCCGTGCAGACTCGATGGGCCGAATGGCCTCCTTCTGCACTGTAAATTCAATGATTCTATGATTCTAAAGTTGAGTTCAATTATAAATAAGACATTGAGGGAGACATGGTGATAAATTTATGTCACAAATTTAACTGACAGTTTTCCAATTACAGCACACAATGATGCACAATGTGACAATATTGTTTTGAAGCCAAAATTATAACAGTGTGGACTATGCTTTCCTTTGCTGTAATTTTGCTTCCTAGCCCTCAGGGGTGACCTGGGTACAGAGCACTGCTCTATAGTATTTTTATCTTTTTTGTTTCAATTGTTCAAAAGGATAATGGACCCACACAAAAAACAATAAAAATCTGACAAATGAATCAAAAAGCTTTGCAAATGAAAAATAGCTCAACATTAGAAATTCTACAAAAAAGATCAAAGAATTCACATCAGGCACCCCCATTAAAAGGGTAAATTAGAATTAAGGTCTTCCCTCATCGTTTTCTAGTTTATCACTTCAAAGAAAAAGAGTCCTTTAAAAACTTTTCAACAGGGTGGCTTGTCTGATCAATAACCAAAAGAAACATGAAGACTGATCCTAACTTTACACTTCACAAAATGACCTTCATTCTAAAGCTAGTACTGTAGTACCAGGAGTTGAAAGGGTTCAATGCAAATTAGTTAAGCTATGTCCCTCTTGCCATTTTTCATGACGTTCTTGCTTGTTAAATGTTAAACCAGACTCATTAACGCAGGGTGTGTAGGTGGAAAGGAATGCAAGCCAACAGCTTCTTAAATTAATAAAAACCACCAATGCATTTAAGCTTTCTCAACCATTTTATATTCTGCGTAAAAGATAAAACAGTTGTCTACAATCTCATCTAACATATAATTAGAAGACAGTTTTAAAGAGACAGTGTCCCTTTGGAAATGTATAAAAGCTGCTAATAGAATACTTTCCGGTTCCACTAGCATTTCACACTCAAACTAATAGGATATACAACAAGACTTAAACATTTCAGTTTATTAAATACCATCTTTTTATAATCATCCTTATCTTCCAAATGCCATCTCTTCCTCCAGATCTTCTTTACTTCTGGACTAACCGGCCTCCTCACAGAATTCTGAGTACTCACAACATGCAATAGAGCCTTGAGGTGCCTTATTATCCAGAGTCTTCTTTTCTGTGTAAAACTACCTAGACCCCACTCACCCCCACTACCCAATGGCTAGGCTAGGACCAGAACCTTCTACATGAACAATGTATTTTCTGTGGCGATATAAAGCCCTGGAAGCATTTAAGGAACAATTAGATGCTGAAATGGGGGCATTCAAGGTCCTCCTAGATAACGTTAGACAAATGGTCCTCCTCATCCGTAATTATCTTGTGATCTTATGAATTATTGGCTCGGTTTTGAGCCCAACAATGGCTGTGGAAAAGGTGCCATAATAATTCACCTGAATGATCAATCTGAATTCCAATAATGCAGCAAATGCAAATATACTGACGTGTCAAAGTCAATATTTTCCCGCTTCTGTAATGGCTGAAACTTGAAGTCAGAGCAGTCAACAAAACTGCTCAGTCTTTCACAAGTTCCGCACTTTTCGCGGAGAATTAGATCAATATTTATACATTATCTTTATCAAGATTATGTGACAACAGTATGGTCAGGAGTTTGATCGGAAATACAAACGTAAGCAAAGACCAGACCATGTTTGGTCATATCATTCATAACATTATTTAGTCCTCGGAGGGAACATTGAAAGGTCAGAATAGACTTGTTTCTTCCTGAACTTATCTTTGTTTTAAATTCCTACGGCCCTGGGTTATGACGAGTTAGTTTTATCAGGAGTTGCCGAGTGTGGTGTTTTGGAATGGCTCGACCTTCGCTGATCTTTTCAGACTTCAAGTTATGCAGAGTTGGCCTACGGCCATACTAGTCTGAAAATGGTTAGGGCAGCATTCTTTACCTGGGCCTGGGAAGCTGGAATGAGTAGTTTCAGTCTTTCTGGTATTGTATCAAACCTTTTGACCAGTCTTCCCATTGGCCAGTTTTCCCATCATGCCATTACTTAATTCGTACCATATCACAGACGGAAATCCATCCTACCCATTTTGAACTTAACTTCTTTCCTCACAACAGTAACTGTTCTTTCCTGCTTTGTTATACCATTTATCAGCAATGCAGCGAATATAAGTCAAGTAGCAACAAGAAAATACATCAGTTTCCTTTGACATTGACACTCTGAATCTATACTTGCAAATTTGATTTTAAAGATTAAAATCTACAAAAATTGTTTCAAAAATAAGTGCCTTAATATTTTACAAGTATGGGATTATGCAAACCAAAATAAAGCAATTGATCAGATTCACCCAAATGGTTGACTCAATCTAAAAAGTTCAAGTCTATTAAGTGTATCGTTGCAATTTTGCTAATTTCTTATATAAAATAATATGATTCTCCTGTACTATTTCATGAAGTGACAGCATGTATCACTGCATTTCAAAGACGAGAAGCACTTCAGTTTATATTATGTGCTTATGCTGTGATCTGAGCCTTTCAAAGTGTTACCTGCGGCTTCCGGCCTGCGTGTGATTCACTACTCTTCCAAATTGCATTTTTGCTGAATATATTTAATGAATATTTGATGTGACTAAAATGTTATGTGGTGAACAGTGGTGCCTCCAGAATGCTAATAATGAGTAGTTGCATCTTGTATACACTCTGACTGAATATTTTCCTCTCGGATGCTGACTGACCAGCTGTGTACTTCCTATCTCATTTTTATTATTGGCGCTCACACTGCAATGAATGGCTGAACTGGTAAGAAGTTGCCCTTTTACACTATTCGACAAGCTGTAAAATTTATTCTTCAAACAGCCAACAAGTTTTCAACTTTCTTTTGTCTCTCTCAGGAGTTAGCAATGCTTTAATTGTGGAGGGGGTGTTGCGGGGGGGGGGGGGGGGGGGGGTGTTGCGGAGCAACGAGGTTGCACCAGCTTGTGGATAGAATGAGCCCTGAAGAACCAAACAAGCTTCTCTTATCTTTTTTTCTCGTGTTTGTATGGACAACAATCTGTTTCCACAAGCACATTATATCAACCCTTCAAAAACACAGAATGGCAGCTCACTCAAACTAGTGTTTCTTTTGCCCCAGAAAAGAAAGAATGCAGAGCCAAGTTCAGTTCCTTACACTCAGACCAACTGATTGTCATGTGAACGCCATGTAACTCTCTAACCTAATAGCAGAAATGTTAAATATACACAGCTAATGAATTGTTTATTAAAACCTGAGTGTTCAAGAGAGATTGTTTCTTGACGATACATCTTAAGTTTCACACCAATGTACTATTGTGCCCCTGTTCTCGATATTGCTCTGCTTATGACATCATATAACATGCAGGTTGTTGGAGGGAACATGACTGACACTGTTATAGGCTGAAAGTGACAGCATTTCAAGAGAAACAATCACAGGCTAGACAGGATAATGGGATTGAAAAAGGCCTCCAGTGCATCAGCTGTAACTCTTTTGTGGAGGTTTTAATGGACGACTTAATGAGCTTTGCTATTGCGATGTGAAAAGGTGTGAATCCCCAGTAGTAGCATCTCATGCTTCATTTATAAAACAGGACGGATGAGAAAAGAAAAACTGTTTCAGTTTAATATTAACCATTAAGAGGCGGTGAGCATGAGCGTGAAGGGCCGGAGTAGGATTTTTGCACTGTATTTACATTTAATACTGTACAGTGCACATCAAGCTGCTAGTAAGTATAAAGCAATGATATTCTGGAATAGATAATATACATTTCTTACTACTGTGTAGCTTTTTAAGGCACGACTGAGGGAAGAAATAGGAATAAAATACTTTCAAAAATTAGCAAAGAAAAGGCCAAATTTGGGGCAGCACGATGACACAGTGGTTCGCACTGCTGCCTCACAGTGCCAGGGACCATATTCAATCGCGGCCTTGGGTAACTGTCTATGTGGAGTTTGTACTTTCTCTCCGTATCTGTATGTGTTTCCTCCGGGTGCTCCGATTTTCTCCCACAGTCCAAAGAAGTGCAAGTTAGGTGGTGTTGAGGGGATAGGGTGGGGAAGTGAGCCTAGATAGGGTACTCTTTCAGAGTCGGTGCAGCCTCGGTGAGCTGAATGGATTCCTTCTGCACTGTAGGGGTTCAATGATGAAAACAAATCATTTTTCTCTCGTTACTATCTGTGTGCTTCCCAATGGAGAAGTTTTGGACAGTCTCAATCCAATGTTTAAGTGTCTCTTGATTTAATACAAATATTCACTAATCTGACTGTCATAAGAGTAGCTAGCGTGCACAATAAAAGTGTCAAGGAGGTGGAGTAATTGTGTTTTTCTGTAATTTACAAAGCTCTTTCATGTAAGATTTCCTGGGTTCTTCTTTTCTGTACTTATGATTTCACTACAACTATCTGAGGAACTCCTTCTTCATTTTTGAGCCAGTGTACATGGAACTTGTTTCATGCTGGATTTGAGATTGTCTGATGCTAATATTGATTGCAAACCTGTTCTGTTCTCCAGCTTTTAGATCCATCAACTTGACAAGTATAAATATTCCTTCTGTCCCAGAAGAAAACAATGAACCTCTAATCATATAGTCTTGTTAAATCAGGTGTAGCAATTTTTAATAATATATTAAGATGGAGTTCAAGAAAATAGGTTAGTTTATGGCATTGTAACTGGTCTTAGTACGAGTATTAAAGACTCGGAAAATCCAAAATGATGGAAGAAAGTCCAATGAACCAATCCAAAGATATTATGAAAATATGATTTTGATGTACATCTTCCAATTCTACAACAAATATAATATGCTATAACATAACTATTCACATCAGTTTTAAAGCAGACTTTTCTTTTAATGCAAAATATACTGTTGATAATAAGCAAAACCATACCTGGTCATATTTTAAACCTACTTTCTAATGATGTTATTCAAGCACTAAAATAATCATCACTCTCCTGTTTGTGGTGCGCATCCAAACAAGCAGTGGCTGTGGCGAGGGCAACCTCTGCACAGAATAGTCAATTTAGCTTCCACGCTCTCCAAGCAAACTCATGTTTTTCACTGAATTTATGTTGCCGTTTCCAAACAAGTAAGTCATCAATGCAGACAAGGGTTACAAAGTGGCTGTGCTTCATAACTGATTCTGATTTGATCCCCCTGCCATTTGCAGTTCTGACTTATATTGGTTTTACATTATTCTATGAGCAGACTTCTCACTTCCAACAATCGCTACAGTGTGATGGCATTTTCTACTGTTCCCAGGTCAGATACAAAGACACCACATGGAAGCATGTAGAATAAGTCAGAGCCAGGGATAGTCGCTGAGGGAGGAGATGTGTCTGTAAAAGGGAGTTCTGGTAGACAACTTATTAAACACCAGGTGGGAAATGGAAAGCAATGAAAGTTAAGACGGTGAAAGACACAAACAGAAGTCGGAGAGGAGAGTAGAATTTCTTCAATGTAGGCACTCCTGGCATAGAAGTGGCAGTAAATTAAATTCTGAAGAACTTTGAACTCTGAAGCAGGGCCATATTCGACTTGAAACAATTAACTTTCCTTTTCTCTCTACAGGTGCTACCATGCCTGCTGTGATTTCCAGAATTTTCTGTTTCTATTTCAGATTTCCAGCATCCGCCTGTCATATTTTGCTGTTATTATGCAGCCTCATTGGGTGGCCTACAATACTGTCAATACTCAAGACTCGAGGCGGCAGTTTGGGGTTATCCATCAGCATCCCTAAAAAACCAAATACCTTTTAGCGACTAAACCACAATCTTCCAAGAGAGCCGGGACCGTAGACCTTAATCTTGAAGGTCAACCTCTAAAATTTTCAATCAGTTCAGGTATTTGGACAACCTCATACTTAAATGTTTCCCTAGTGAAGGAGAAATTTTGAACAGAATTCTTTATCCTAAAGCTGTGTTCCTCAGGCTAAATTCCAGAACTGTACAATTTCCATATATCTGTGAAGGATTTTTCTTTTAGATAAGTTCTGGCCTCTATAGCTTTGGACTGCAAAGTTCTGCATGGCTCTGGCATGTCCCATTGGCCATCCTTAAGGAGATAATATCATGCTGCTGTTCAAGACTACATACCTCGTGGAGTTTTATAAATTGGACCCAGCCAATGGCATTTCTTAAATCATGCTGATTATGCAAACCAGCTGACATAGTTCAGATCGCTGAGTGTCGACTGCTAAAGAAAATGTTGTTTTAGTGAATGTTGGTCAACATAAGGTTTCCAGGATTTAGAGAGCCTGACGGTGAGGTGTGAGCTCCAGTTATTTCATCTCAGCAATCAGTTCGGCAATTGTCCAAATTTGTCCAAAATTGGAGAAGAACAATCCATTGTGGTTTTATGTCTAAGCATCCAGGCGTGAAAAGCAGAATGTGGTTTAGGGCAGTAGCTGCAGGATGATTTCAAATTGTACAAAGATGTGAAGAAGTTCTTAAATTGCAGCATTCCCAAAATAAGCTGGAAAATGTAACCTTAGAGATTTTATCTTCATTTTAAAAACTTCCAGTAGCATTCAATGAGTTAACATCGCACACTAAACTTTGCTGAAAAGTGAAAGAGGTAAATGTAACTTTACTAATTTTACAGATTCCAACAGTGCATGATAGAGACTCTCTTTATGGGATTCTTCATTAGTTCACATTCTGTCTGATTCAATGATTGCAGAGATTTGCTACTCCCTGTAATACAGATATTGCTTTCAGGGCTAAAGTTCTTCATAAATATTTAATGGCAATAAAAATGTATTTTCAAAGTATAAGGTAACAGTTTGAGCTTGAAAATGGTTCTGATATTGCAGAGACTGGACAGAAATGGGAAACACTGTGGTATTTAAAATGCTTAATTTTGGATACTTTATCCTTTTTTGCTTTCAGACAAAACCAAAGGTGCACCCTGAGCAACAGTAAATCATGTGACCATTTCCTTGCACATTCCCATTGAAAGTGGAGCCGTTGTATTCCTTGTATTATGAGGAACCTGAAGGATTAGAGGGCGAGGTAACCTGAGTATAACACATTAAGAATTTGTACCAGGAAGTTTGTCCATACCACCGAGTATTTGTGATTTGAATGAGCTATTACTGTCACATCTTGTCACACCAAATCGGTTTGATACTTATCAAGGTGAAGGATGACAGTGGCGGAGAAATGAACATTCGCTTTTGTTTTCCATTCTTCTTCCTAAAGCAGCCTCTTTATTGTTCCCCTAAGGCCTCCAGCCTCCCTCCCACCCCCCCAGGTTCCTTTATCCCAGCCAACCAACTAGGTGTGGTGGATGAGATCACAGTTTTTTTCTGCAACCATTGACGGACTGCTTATTCTTCAATCTGTGATCGGAAAGATCAGTGTTTTTCTGCTTCAAGATAAAATGCTTTCCTGGACCTACTCTTTAAATGTCTCTAAAATCTAACAAAACCCACCAGTTGGGGGCAAACAGTACCCGGCAGCACTGAAACCAAACCCACCAACTGTGTCCGTTAATAGAGAACTGATATACTACAAAGCTGTTAGCTTAGGAGTTCAATACAATCGTCAATATCAATGAATGGACATTTAACACAATTATATCATGTTATTTATGTCTTACTTCTGTAATATAGTTAATACTCTGCTAAGATATCAAAGCGGTATCACAGAAATGCACTGATAGTTGGTCCAATAATATTACTAGCCGCATTTTGACGTTTATATAATCATCCAAATTACTGCCTTCACATCCAGTCCAGTTCTCTGCCCAATGGCAAATTGAAGCCACAATGGAGTTTTTATAAAATGCAATCGGGGAATAATCTATTTCTGCATTCCTTACAATTCATGCAGGATTGTTTCACCAATAAGGACCTATTACATTTCTTGTAGAATCATAGATCATAGATCGGAATGGTGCTTTGTTGCATGCATTATCCACTGGTTTTCATTTTATGCCAATGTTTTATCATCTGTTAATTTCCATTTCCATGTTTATGTACTTTTGTTTCCCCAGCTTTCTGTTAGCCATGCTTCTGTCGATAACAGCCTCCCCTGTGAGTCAGAAGATCGTGAGTTTGAGTCCCACTCCAGCTAACACAAAAATTGAGCTGACATTCCAGTGCAGTACTGAGGGATTGTTTTTCAATTAAGGTGATAAACCAGGTCAATAGACATCACCAAAAATGGAATCCCTGTAATTACCTGAAGTCTCAGTCATGGTACTGCAGTACTTCTTCCGGCCATTCAGGGCAGATGGAGGTGCTGCCTGCTGCCAATCAGAGCTCAATTGGGCAGAAAATGGCAGTGGGCCAATCAGAGTCGGTGGAAATGCATCTAACGCTGACTCTCAGGATGACGGACACCAAGTGCTTGCCACCCTGAAAATTCAGGCCTAGATGGGTGATCAGGATGTTCCACCTACTTATTCTAATTCATCTTCAGAGTGTCAGCATCACTGGCAAGGATGGCATTTATCCACATCTGTTGGGGGCGTTTAATGAAGCACGGGAGAAGGGGGAGTTGTCGGAGACGATGCCGCAGGCAGTAATCACACTAATCCCGAAAAAGGGGAAGGACCCGGTGGAATGTGGGTTGTACAGGCCCATATGTGAAATTATTGGTTAAGTTTTTGGCCGTGAGGATGGAGGAGTGTCCCCCCGGGGTGGTGGCTGAAGATCAAACAGGCTTTGTGAAGGGCAGGCAGCTCGCGAGTAATATAAGACTGCTGTTGAATGTGGTGATGAATCCGTCGGGGGCTCTGGTACCGGAGGTGGTGGTGTCCATGGACGTGGAGAAGGCATTTGATTGGGTGGAGTAGTGGTACTTGTTCAAGGTTTTGGGAAGGTTTGGGTTTGGGCCGAGATTTGTGGCATGGGTACGGTTGCTCTATGTGGCACCAAGGGCGAGGGTGAGGACAAATGATATGAGCTCACAAAGCTTTGACTTACACATGGGTATGAGGCAGGGGTGCCCGCTGTCACCCCTGCTGTTTGCGCTGGCCATAGGGCCATTGGCGATGGCACTCAGGGGATCGGCAGAGTGGCAGGGGATTATGAGGGGACAGAGGGAGCATCGGGTGTAGCTCTATGCCAATGACCTCTTGCTGGATGTTTCGGATCCGTTGGAGAGTATGGGAAGGATTATGGGCCTGCTGGGGAGGTTTGGAGGGTTCTCGGGGTACAAGCTGAATGTAGGGAAAAGCGAGGTATTCCTGGTAAATGAGCTGGCACGGCGGGCTAATTTAGGGGGATGCCATTTACGATAACGAGGGATAGGTTTAGGTATTTGGGGATTCAGGTAGCGAGGAAATGAATAAGTGGAACTTAACGAAGCTGGTGGAGGAGGCTAGGGAGGATCTTAAGAGGTGGGATACATTTAACGCTGGGTGGGAGGGTCCAAGTGGAGAAAATGCATATTCTGCCGAGGTTATTGTTTATCTTTCAAGCTCTCCCGCTCTTTATACCAAAGGCCTTTTCTCAGAAGGTGGACACGATCATTTCTGACTTTGTATGGGTGGGGAAGATGCTGAGGCAGCAGGGAGGGTTGGCGTTGCCGAACTTACTTCATTATTATTGGGCGGCGAATGTGGACAAGGTGCGGCGGTGATGGGAAGGCGAAGGGGTAGAGTGGGTTAGGATGGAGGAGGAATCTTGTAAGGGGTCTAGTTTGAGGGCTATGGTGACGGCAGCATTGCCAATGGCTCAGAGTAGGTATTGAAGGAGCCCGGTGGTTCAGTCCACAGTGAAAATATTGACTCAGTTGAGGAGGCATTTTAGGGTGGAAGGTATGTCGGTGCTAACGCCGCTGTGCGAGAATCATGGGTTTGAGCCGGGGTGGGGGGCGGGGGGGGGGGGTGGGGGGCGTGGGATGGATAGCGTATACAGGAGATGAAGGGAAGTGGGGCTGGTCAAGGTGAGGAATCTATATTTGGAGTGAGGGGTCGCCAGCCTGGAGGAGCTAAGGGAGAGGGTAGAGCTGCCGAGGGGGAGTGAGATCAGGTATCTGCAGGTTGGGGACTTTGCGCGAAAGGCGTGGAGGGGGTTCCCTTGGTTGCTGGGATAGACCCTGTTGGAGCAACGGCTACTTCCGGATGTGGAAGGGGAGGGAAGAATTGGGAATATGCACAAGTAGCTGGGGTAACAGGGAGGCGAACGGGTGGTGAAGATCATGGAGAAATGGGAAGCGGAGTTTGGAGGGGAGATCAATTGGGGAGTATGGAATGAGGCACTGCGTAGGGTAAACGGGACCTCCTCTTGTGCAAAGATGAGCCTGATACAGTTTAAGGTGGTGCACAGGGTGCCTATGTCTCGCCCGAGTATGAGTGGGTTGTTTCAGGGGTAGCAGATGATTGTGAGATGTGTGGGTGGAGGCCGCGAATCACGCACACATGTTTTGGGGTTGTGAAAAATTGGGACGATTCTGGGCGGGAGTGTTTGCGATCTGTGGTAAACCACTGTTACACCTGTATCAGGTGATGTAAGGTAGGACCTGTACTACAGGTTTGCCGGTAGCCCCTGCCTGCTGGCTCCGCCCAGTAGGAGGAGTATAAATACGCGTGTCCTCTATTCAGCAGTCATTTCGACAGCTGCTGTGGGAGGCCACACATCTTACTGCAATAAAGCCACAGTTGTATCCAACCTGAGTCTTTGTACAATTGATCGTGCATCAATTTATTGCAGTAAGATTTTCTAGAAATGGACCTCCGAATCAAACCAGATCGCCTGCAGCTGGATCCGCAGTCTAGCAACGCCAGAAAGGACTTTAATCACTGGCTAGCCTGCTTCGAGGCCTATATCAACTCTGCGACCACCCCTCTGACGGAGGCTCAGAAGATACAGATACTGTACTCAAGGTTGAGCTCCAGCGTGTTTCCGCTGATCCAGGACCCGGATCGCCATGGCGCTCCTCAAAGAAAACTACGCACAGAAAGCGAACACACTCTTCGCCAGGCAAGTACTCGCCACTCGTTCTCAACTCCCTGGTGAGTCCATAGAAGACTTCTGGCAGGCCCTAATCCCACTCGTCTGGGACTGTGACTGTCAGGCAGTTACGGCCACTGAACATTCTAACCTTCTTATGCGTGATGCTTTTGTAACAGGGATTGGGTCGGACCTCATTCACCAAAGGCTGCTTGAAGGGGCCACGCTCGACCTAGCGGGGACTAAGAAGCCAGCACTCTCCATGACGGTCGCCTCACGTAATGCTCAGGCCTACCCCTCCGGCCGCGCGGCCCACCCCTCCTATCCCTCGTGGACCCCACAAACGGCCACCCCAGCGGGGGCTTTACCCAGCCAATACGTCTGCGCCACACGCCAATGCGCGCACCCCGGGGGTCCCCGATGTTATTTCTGCGGCCAGCAGAAGCACCCTCGCCAACGCTGCCCGGCCCGTGCTGCCATTTGCAAGGCTTGCAGCAAAAAAGGCCACTTTGCCGCGGTGTGCCAGGCCCGCGCAGTCGCCGCTATTGCCCCCTCCCCCCTGACCCACACACAATGGGCGGCACCATCTTCATCCCGGACCACGTGCGGCCAGTGGGCGCCGCCATCTTCACCTCCCAAGACCACGCGCGGCCAGTGGGCGCCGCCATCTTCACCTCCCGGGGCCGTGAGCGGCCAGTGGGTGCCGCCATCTTCCCCCCCCCCGCAGTCCACGTGCAGCCCATGGGTGCCGCCATCTTGTCCAGCCCCCACAACGTGCGGCCCATGGGCGCCGCCATCTTGTCCAGCCCCCGCAACGTGTGGCCCATGAGCGCCGCCATTTTGTCCCCTGCAGGATGTTCAGGCGCCGCCATCTTGTCTTCCCCACGGGACATGGACGCCGACAACCTGGACCCCATGCTCTCCATCGTCGGACGACAGCGACGACCAACCGCAGCTCGCCTCAATGACGCTCGACCAGTCTCGTCCACACAACCTGGCCACCGCCTCGACTAGGGTGAAAATCAACGGCCACGTGACCTCTTGCCTGCTGGACTCCGGGAGCACCGAAAGCTTCATCCACCCGGTTACGGTAAGGCGTAGAATTCAGCGGCTTCTGCCTCTACATCCTTCCTAATCTCTGTGCTGCACTATTACTAGGCCTGGACTTCCAGTGCAATCTCCAGAGCTTCACCCTCAAATTTGGCAGGCCCCTACCACCCCTCACTGTGTGCGGCCTCGCGACCCTAAAGGTCGATCCGCCTTCCCTCTTTGCCAATCTAACTTTGGATTGCAAACCCGTTGCCACCAGGAGCAGACGGTACAGCACCCAGGACAAGACCTTCATCAGGTCCGAGGTCCAGCAGCTGCTTCGGGAGGGCATCATCGAGGCCAGCAACAGCCCCTATAGAGCTCAAGTGGTAGTCATTAAAACTGGGGAGAAACACAGAATGGTCATGGACTACAGCCAGACCATCAATCGGTACACGCAGCTCGATGCGTACCCACTCCCACGCATATCTGATATGGTCAATCAGATTGCGCAGTACCGGGTCTTCTCAACGATAGACCTAAAATCCGCCTACCACCAGCTCCCCATTCGTAAATCGGACCGTCCATACACTGCTTTCGAGGCGGACGGTCGTCTCTATCACCTCCTCAGGGTTCCCTTTGGCGTCACTAATGGGGTCTCGGTCTTCCAAAGGGAGATGGACCGAATGGTCAACCAGTACGGTTTGCGGGCCACCTTTCTGTACCTAGATATCGTCACCATCTGCGGCCATGATCAGCAGGACCACGATGCCAACCTTGCTAAATTCCTCCGCACCGCCACTCTCCTCAACATCGCCTACAACAAGGAGAAGTACATGTTCAGCACAACCTGCCTAGCCATCCTCGGCTATTTAGTCCAGAACTGAGATCTGGGGCCCGATCCCGGCCGCATGCGCCCCCTTATGGAGCTTCCCCTTCCCCACTGCCCCAAGGCCCTCAAACGCTGCCTGGGGTTCTTCTACTACGCCCAGTGGGTCCCAAACTACGCGGACAAGGCCCGCCCACTCATTCAGTCCACATACTTTCCCCTTATGGCCGAGACACAACAGGCCTTCGCCCGTATCAGAGCTGATATTGCCAAGGCCGGGATGCACGCAGTAGGCAAGACACTGCTCTTCCAAGTAGAAAGCGACGCATCAGACGTCACACTTGCCACCACCCTCAACCAGGCAGGCAGACCCGTGGCATTCTTTTCCCGCACCCTTCATGCCTCAGACATTCGGCACTCGTCCGTCGAAAAAGAGGCCCAGGCTATCGTTGAAGCTGTGCGGCATTGGAGGCATTACCTGGCTGGCAGGAGATTCACTCTCCTCACTGACCAACGGTCGGTAGCCTTCATGTTCAACAACACGCAGCGGGGCAAGATCAAAAATGATAAATTCTTGCGGTGGAGAATTGAGCTCTCCACCTATAATTATGAGATTCTGTATCGCCCCGGCAAGCTCAACGAGCCCCCAGACGCCCTATCCCGAGGTACCTGTGCCAGCGCACTAGTAGACTGACTCCGGGCCCTACACGACAGCCTTTGTCACCCGGGGGCCACACGGTTGTACCGTCTTGTCAAGGCTCGCAATCTGCCCTATTCCGTCGAGGAAGTACGGACAGTCACCAGGGACTGCCAGGTCTGTGCGGAGAGCAAGCCGCACTTCTACCGGCCGGACCATGCGCGCCTGGTGAAGGCTTCCTGCCCTTTTGAACGCCTCAGCGTGGATTTCAAAGGGCCCCACCCCTCCACCGACCGTAACACGTATATACTCAGCATGGTCGATGAGTACTCCAGGTTCCCCTTTGCCATCCCCTGCCCCGATATGACGCCTGCCACCGTCATCAAAGCCCTCAACACAATCTTTGCTCTGTTCGGCTTCCCCGCCTACATCCACAGTGACAGGGGATCCTCATTCATGAGTGATGAGCTGCGTCATTTCCTGCTCAGCAGGGGTATCGCCTCCAGCAGGACGACAAGCTATAACCCCCGGGGAAACGGACATGTAGAGAGGGAGAACGGGACGGTTTGGAGGGCCGTCTAACTGGCCCTGCGGTCGAGGAACCTCCCAGCCTCTCGCTGGCAGGAGGTCCTCCCTGATGTACTACACTCCATCCGGTCACTACTGTGCACCGCTACGAATAACACACCCCATGAACGTATTTTTGCCTTCCCCAGGAAGTCCACTTCCGGGCTGTCGCTCCCGACTTGGCTCGCAGCTCCAGGACCTGTCCTGCTCCGTAGGCACGTCCAACTCCACAAGGCAGACCCATTGGTGGATAGGATGCACTTGCTCCATGCCAACACCCAGTATGCCTATGTGGAGTACCCCGATAGCCGCCAAGATACTGTCTCCCTCAGAGACCTGGCATCAGCAAGTTCCATCATACACACTTCCCCGGCCCGGCGCCACCCTCCCCCCCCCGGCGCTCCAAATATTAACTCCACCAGGACCATCCCTCCTTCCCCCGCCCACGCAAGAGGATGAAGAGGATTTTGGCACACTCCCGGGGTCACCCGACATCAGACCAGCACCGACGTCGCCAGTATCGATATCGCCGCCACCGTTACGTTGTTCCCAGCAGAACGTCAAGGCACCAGACCGGTTGAATCTCTAACTGGCACCGGACTTTCAAAAGACATTTTTTTTCTCTCCTAATAAAACACTGTACATAAATTCACTACTGTATATATCTCTCCAGCACCCCCGCCGGACTCATTTTTAACAGGGGGTGAATGTGGTAAACCACTGTTACACCTGTATTAGGTGATGTAAGTTAGGACCTGTACTACAGGTTCACCGGTAGCCCCTGCCTGCTGGCTCCGCCCAGGATGAGGAGTATAAATATGCATGTCCTCCATTCAGCAGCCATTTCGCCAGCTGCTGTGGGAGGCCACACATCTTACTGCAATAAAGCCACAGTTGTATCCAACCTGAGTCTTTGTATAATTGATCGTGCATCACGGTCTTAGTCAGGATAGTGGAGGAGGAGGTGGACCCGGACCCTTTGGTGGCAATATTTGGGGTTTCAGAGAAGCCAGAGCTCATGGAGAGGAGGAAGGCCAATGTCTTGGCCTTCGCCTCTCTGATTGCACGGCGGCAAATTTTGCTGGAGTGGCGGTCGGCATCGCTACCAGTGGTAGCGGCTTGGTTGGATGATCTGGACGACTTTCTGCGATTAGAGAAGGTAAAGTATGAGTTAAGGGGCTTTTCAGTGGGGTTTGAGGAAAGGTGGGGGATGTTTGTGACCATGTTTGAGGGGCTGTTGTCGCAGGGGTAAAACGGGGGTGAAAAACACTGTGCAGACTGTCAAGTTGATTGTTGGGAAGTATGTTTCCTGGTGTGTTTATTCACTGTAACCTGTTTTGATACATGTATATAATAAACTACATTCAAAAAAAAAGGATGGCATTTATTTCCCATCCCTGGCTCCCCTTTGGGTCCAACAGAGCATGACACAGTTGCAGTATCAAACTACCATGATGAAAAGATGTGCATTGAAAGCTTGTAAAATAATCTGAAATGCCAGTGAGTTACTACATTTAAAGAAAGAGGGCCACATAACTGTACTTTTAAAAATAATAGGTTGTTGGTTTTATGTAATATAGATGAACTATTTTCATTTAAAAACATGCCAGCTGGGCTCGCTACACCGGACTTCCACCAGGCTTACATACTATATTGGTAAAGTGATCAAAAGGCTACATTATTGAAGGTCAGGGGCAAAGATTAAACGCTGTCACATTCCTGAACGGACACCAAAACCTCAGGCATCTTCCATGTGACTATAACTTGGTGCTGGCAGTCAGGCTTCAGCAAAACAGGTAATGCATCAGACCGTTACATGACAAGGGAGAAAGAATGTCAGCGGTGAAGTCATTCCTTTCATTATGCACTCCTGCAACCATTTAATTACTGTTTTTATTTTGTGCGTACTTATTTTAGATCCCTGAGTTGTTGTGATATTTTTCTGACTAAGAATTATGGAGAAGTCAAATAACTGATGATGTCTGTTTTTATGTAACAACTGCAGCAGCTTCACTGTGGAAATGTAAATAATGTCATAATGGGTGAACTTTGATCACTGACATTCTTAACCGAAGACCATCACATTTTGCGAAAGGAAAAAGTTCATTCGGACGGCTGGCGTCTGGCCACCCCGGACACTGTGCCTGAACACTGCGGGAGGCAAAACCACACACGCAGCAGCCAACATCCGAACACCCAGGGGATCGGACACAGTTAAGGGGATATATCCACGCCCGGAGGGTGGGTAAGTGCTATGGGGAGGGGACCAGCGCCTGGTCCAGGTGACTTTTGAGTAGGTGTCCGGGGTACAGAGTCTGGATTATGGGGGCCCACTGCAGCCAGGAGTGCGTGGTAGGGCGTTCTGGATCGGGGGGGGGGGGATCAATAGGGAAAAGAAGAGTCCTGGGATGGGAGCCACCGCTGTTTGTCAGTCTAACACCCTCTCCCAATGACTTCATAGAATCATAGAATTTAATAGAATTTACAGTGCAGAAGGAGACCATTCAGCCCATCGAGTCTGCACCGGCCCTTGGAAAGAGCAACCCACCTAAGCCCACACCACCATCCCATCCCCGTAGCCCAGTAATCCCACCTAACCTTTTTGGGGGGACACTAAGGGTCGAATGACCTCCTTCTGCACTGTAAATTCTATGATCTATGAATTTATCATGGCCAATCCATCTAGCCTGCACGTCTTTGGACTGTGGGAGGAAACCGGAGCAACCGGAGGAAACCCACGCAGTAACGGGGAGAACGTGCAGACTCCGCACAGACAGTGACCCAAGTCGCAATCAAACCTGTGAAGCAACAGTGCTAACCACTGTGCTACTGTGCTGCACTTACAGATATTGAACGCAATGGCAAGGACTTTGGACCCAGAACTTCCGTTAGTGGTGCTGCTGCTAGGCCGGGCGGCCAGATGCCGGAGACGGCGGCAGCAGATGCATCTGCAGATTCTCGAGGAGACGGCCCCCCGCCTCACAACCTGAGGACCCGACCGCCCATCAGGCCAGGGAGAGACCCAGAGGGGAGTCCGTGATGACCCAGGGTGTATAGGTGTCGCTGGTGGACAGATAATGGATGGCGCATGCTGCAAGAGACTCCGCCTCAACAAGGAGACTGTGCGGCACCTGTACCATGTCCTCTCACACTTGTCAACACATAGAGGAAGAGGACACCTATCAAGGTCACTGCAGCTCTGAACATTTACACCTCAGGATCATTCTAGGGCTCAAGAGGGGACCTGTATGGTATCTCACAGGCCACAGCCCACGGTTCATCCGACAGGTCATGGATGTCCTGTTTGCCCAGGCAGAAAATGACATCATCTTTGACATGGAACAAGTCCATGGACCAAGTGGGGACAGAGCCTGGAGAGATGGGCCAAGGGTTCAGAGGTCGGCCTGCATTGTAGAAGAAAGGACAGAGGCATCATACTGGCTGTGCACAAAGGTGTTTATTGTTTGTAGCAATTTCCCACTCTCCTGATGGTGCTGCTTCCCACCTCCCTCACCCCCTACCTATCCCCTATCCCCACCCAGGTGCCCTCAGTGTTCATCAATGTGCATTGCCTTCCTAGCTCTACCACTATGGCTAGGTGTGTCCCCAGGATGCATATCAGAGATGGAGGCAGCCAGCTGCTTATCTCGTCCCGTGGCCTTCAATGCCCCTGGTGGGCATTCTCTGGGGCCGGAGGGCCCCAACTCACTTGTTGGTGGCACAGCCGTGATGCCCTGTTCCGGGTGCTGGCTGCGAGACGCGGGCTCATCAGAGGGGTGGAATTCGTGTGAGCTGGTTTACACCGTCACCACTCCATGTAAAGGGTTCGGGTTCATACTCAGGGCCCCCTACTCCCACTCGGTGCCCATATGTTCCTGGGGTCCACCATGGGACGAGAGGCAGCTGTTTCAAGCCCCGGCTGTCCCTGCATCATCTGCCTCTGCCAGCCCTGGTCTGCACCATCATGTTGACGCCTTCGGCGAGGCTCCTCAGTGACTGGGCCATGCTCTGCAGCGCTTCGGCCATTCCCACTTGGAGGGCGGGACATGTTCCACAGAATCTCATCAAAGTCAGCCTGGTACTGGGTGACATCTCCTAGCAAGGTGGACGTTCCATCGAGACCCTCAACCATGGCTACACCAACTGCGTGACACCTTGGACACCTACACTAATGGTGCCGAGTTGTGCACCAGGCTCTCCACTGCAGTCACTACCCTAGCAGTGTTGGCCTTGGTGCCACGCATTGCCGGTGACATCTCCTGCACCTGTAGTCTCTGAGATTCCTCCAATCGGCCATGGATCTGCTGACATCTCCCTCTGAATGTCCTGACTGCTCCCTATCATTTCCATCAGCTCTGTGAATACCTCTTTCATAGGCTAAGCATCAGGCTGGGACCCAGCTGGGTCCTGGGATCCAGCAAACCTCTGACTGCTGTCTCACCTGGGGGTTCCTGCCACTGCCTGATTTGCATCAGCAGCTGTGTGGTGCTCACCAGATTGTTCCCAGAAGCCTGACCACTAACATTTCCCACCGAGGTGCATGTTTCTAGCTGGTGGAGGGTGGGGATCGTGTCTTCCTCGGACCTCCCTTCCGAGGTGCTCTCCTGGAGGGCTAGAGAGGTGGCCACCCGGGATGGGCCAGCGCCATTGGCTGGAGGACCAGTACGAGAATGGACATAGTCAGTGGGAGAGATGGGTCTGTCAATAAGACAATAACAACTCGCGTTTGACAGGTTTTCCGGGTGGAGCCTGGTGGTTCCTCATCTCGGTGGCTCCCCACTCGCCTCCATGTTGATGATCGCTCTGTCCTTGGCCATATCAGTCACCTACAGGGCATGTTCCTCGAAGGACATGAGGATTCTTATGTCCGGCACCCCACCGCCTGTCTGGGCCCACTCCCGATGGTTGTGGAAGAGCTTTTCCTGAGGAGACACAGAGAGGGCATTGTGAGCCATATGCGTGGTTCACAGTGGTGGGGTGGGTGTGAACAAAGGGTTGGGTGAGGGGGTTGAAGGGAGGGGGTGTGGAGGGAGATTTCTGGGGGTTTAAGAGAGAGGGTGTGGAGGGAGGGATGGAGGTCTCATGGAGAGTTAGGGAGGTGGATGCTCACATGGGGGCAGAACGATTTCGGGCAGGGGAGGGGTGGGGGGCATTGTTGTTGACTCACTCATGCTGCCCGGTGTAAGTCTTTGACCTTTTTCTGGCACTGGAGCACAATCCTCCAGGTCACTCTCTTCCCAGGCAGCACTGGCTGCCTTGTGACTGACGCTCCGGGACCCTCGGGAGAACAGGCCATCGCTCCTGGCCTCCACTGTGCCAAGGAGCCAGTCCAGATCTGTATCCCTGAATCTTGGGGCTGGTCTCCTGGCGCCATTGTTGAGAGCTGATTGGGTTGGCTGTGCAAGAGCTGTTTAAGTGCTGCTCGATCGACCTTGTTAGCAGGTGGCTGACGAGTGTGGTGCTGGCGAATCAGCTGGCGAGCCTTCATTTGTGGCGAGAAGCCCGTGGGGCCTCGTTAAGTGGACAAATTAACATTTAATAGCGTTGCCAGCCTTGCTGGGCCGAGCACCGGGAAGCTCGCAGCAGTTCCCACTCGCTACCACACTTAGAAATCTTTCCAGAGAATCCCGCCTGTAGAACCTTTTTCAGCACCTGGGGAGCTGGCCTCAGAGATCAGGCTGCCATTTTGAAAAGGTGCACTGATCTGGTGCCCCACACACCCCACCCATGGGCAATGTCACCCAGACACACAAGGGCGCCACCCACACCGCCCAAGTTTGGACACCCCGTATGGGGTCCTGGGGATCCCATCTTTAAACCTCCCCAAGCTCCCTTACAGCACTCCCTCCTTTCCAGGACCCCAACCCATCACCCCACCAAACCTCCTGGAGGCCCCTACACCCCCCTCCACCCTCATTTCATGGGCATGTCCCCCCTTGGACCCTGATCCTTTGCAAGGTGCCAGTTGAACAGTGCCAAGGTGCCAGCTGGGCAGTGCCAAGGTGCCCACATTGCAGGGTGATTGCCAGGGGGGACCATGCTGCACTGACCCTGACATCCCAGGAGCCTCCAAAGGCCTGGGAGGCCCCTCCCCCCCCCCCCCCCCCCCCCCTTGCATGCTGTCCCGCCTGGTCCACATTTGTGTGGACCAGCATTGATTGGTGCCCTACAGAAGCTTCCCAGGGAAGGTCGGAGAATCGAGGGAGGCCGGTGGATATCGAGTAGGGAGGTCTTAAGTAGGTTTTCGACCTACTTCCCTGAGTGTCATTTGGTCCCACCCCTATTGGATGGAGTTCCAATTCCGAAGCCTCGCGGACTTGGTGAATCCTGCGAGGCGTGGAGACAGCCCGGAGGCCCGCGAGAGTGCTCTCCCGAGATTCTCTGGCTGTGTTGTGCTCTCCCTCGAGTGCAACATGACCAGAGAATCGCGTGCGTTATGTTATTGTCAACCAACCATTCTCAATGGAATGCTCTATGTAAAGGAATTGTTATTGGCTATCCCTCAATTTGAGCATGTCGTCTACTCAGGGTTGCGGGTTTTTTCCATGGGTTTTCATGTCACTGTACAGGCCGATTCTTGACTCGCCAGTCTTTGGGCACATGGATTAGATGTCCTATGGTGTAGCAGGATTCGGAGTGAAGGATTTCCATCCTTTTCTTTCCTCCTGTGCAACCATGGTACCTCATCATTGAAGAATTCGAATGCAAAGCATGATGTAGCTTCATGGACAAGTTACGAACAAATAAACATAGATCATAGAATTTACAGTGTAGAAGGAGGCCATTTGGTCCATCGAGCCTTCACCGGCCCTTGAAAAGAGCACCCTATCTAAGCCCATACCTCCATCCTATCTCCATAATCCAGTAACCCCACCTAACCGTTTTTTGGACACTAAGGGCAATTTTGCATAGCCAGTCCACCTAACCTGCACATCTTTGGACTGTGGGAGGAAACGGGAGCACCCAGAGGAAACCCACGCAGGTACGGGGAGAACATGTAGACTCCGCACAGACAGTGACCAAGCCAGGAATCGAACCTGGGACCCTGGAGCTAACCACTGTGCTACCGTGCTGCCCATATAGAATAGGAGCAGAGGTAGACCATTAGGCACCTGGTGCCTGCTCCTATTCATGGCTGATCTGTTCGTGTTCGACTTCCACATTCCCATCTACCCATATGTCCTTTGATTCCCTTGCCGGTATTTCTCGTTGACTGCACCCTTCGTCGCCAGGAAACCCCTGAACCATTGTTGGAACCGGAATATCCCACTAGCATGAACAGCTGGTAAATTCCTCCCAGAGGCTTCGATCTACCATTCCAAAATCGCACAACCCTCTGAGAGAAATAATTTCTTCTCATCTTGTCCTGTAAGGGCAACCCCTAAATTTAAAACGGTGCCCCGTAATTCTGGACTCACCCACAAGAGGAAACATCCTTGTTCAGACCATTCAAAATCTTATATACTTAAGTCAAGTGACCCCCCCCCACTCTTATAAACTCCAGTGGAAACAAGCCCAGCCTGACTAATCTATCCATATTTTTGAACCATCAGTAGCAAGTTCCCTCGAGTCATTAATGTTAACATTTGCACGCTTCAAGGAATGCTTCGGGGTGCCTTTGAAATGTTTTCTTTGTCCTCCCCGGAACATTGACTACTTGAGAATTAAGAAAACAAGACCTGGTGGGGAGGTGTTCTTTGGCCATCCAGACACAGTGTCCAGTCTACCAGAGGTGATTTTGCAGCAGTTTTGCTCGATGCTTGTGGAGCAGGATTCAAGAAGAACCCTAAGATTTATTTGACAGTCCTCCCACTGACACCGGAGGATGCAGCTGAGGCAATGCTGATGGAATTTCCCTCGTGCTCTTTTGTCTCACGACAGCACAGAAGTGTGGCCAAAGGAATAATAAACAGGTAAATAGGAAAATAAAATGTGATGAAAGGAAATTAAGACTTTTGTTAAATGGAGCCAACTACTAACTACAATAATTCAGTTTTCATAATACATGCCTTATATTAGCAAGATTTGAAAAATCTGTTGGATAGTCAAATCTGATCTAATCTATCGGTAAGGATGCTTACCTGATGCGTATCGGTAATGTTGCTTGAAGAATGTTCAGATCATTCCATCCTATCTCACTGTTACATCGGTAAAAGGAGCAAGTCATATCCCTTGAACCTGTTCTGCCATTCAATGACATCCGCAATTGACCTCCATATACCCACTTTTATGCCACTTTCCTTAATACCTTTGCTGAACAAAAATCTATCAATCTCAGATTTAAAGCTAATAATTGGCCTATCATCAATTATCATTTGCGGAAGAGAGTTGCAAATGTCTACCACCCTTTGGCACGTCGTCCTACACTTCCTAACTAGCTGATATACCTTTTCTCAATCTATCTTGTCTGTTATCCTTAATATCTTAAAAATTCCGATTAACTCTTGAACTTCTAAATTCCAGGGAACATAATCCTGGTTTATGCAATCTTTCCTCGTTATGTTACCATTGGGGCCAAAGTCAGGAAGAAACAATGGACCTTTTTCAAAATGATAGTTGGGACCGAGACAAGGTCACTTTATCTATCAACATTTCTATGCAAATTTATGTTTCCATTTCCACAACCTACCTTTGCGCTGTCGAAAAAATTTCTATATGCCGCTTTCTATTCCATCATGTATGCCGTTAATAAATATGGTGAATAGTTGAGGTCCCAACATGGATCCTCGCGGGATACCATTCGTCACATTCTGCTAATGAGCAGGCTGGATTTTTGCTACCAAGGCATGTAGAAACCTAAATCCTGTCCTCATTATGCATGCTTAGCTGAAAGCCCAAATCAGTAAAAGGATGAGCTATGCAGGGATTCTGTTTGGACAAGTGAAGTAAATTGTTCACTTTTCTTGATTGACATCTTTAAGCGATTTTAATAAGTTACTCTTTCAGTGATCTCTTTTGGCAATGTCTCAATGTTTATTTGGGAAGGTTAAGAGGTGAGAAGTGTTTGAAGTCTCTCGGCTGGATTCTCCACCAGCGGGATGCTCCATTTTGCCGGCAGCCCGGGGGTTTCCTGACTGCGTGGGGCTGCCCCACAATGGGAAACCCCATTGACCGGCTGACGTAACGGAGCATCTCGCCGGCAGGGTGAGGCAGAAATGTGGCGTGGGTGGACGGAGAATCCCGACCTCTGTTATTGATACTTCAATGATCTGTCTTATTGACACTTTTATAGGGTTGTCGGAGCAACAGTTTTATTTTTCAAAGAGCATTCCTAAATGGGTATTTTTTTTAACAAGTCTACATTTGGCATTGTTATTATATAGCTCATTGATTATGCACATAATGTTAACAGGGTAATTGGGCATGGAAGAGCCATGATTTGCCATTAAGTTGGCAACGGGTTTAAGAGGAGTGACTGAAGAGCATGGGTAAGGCCTTAACTTGAACTTAATTTTCAAAATTTCCTGAATCCGGACTATGGTTCACAACTCCACTGAGGGACCATGAAACACGAGTCATGGAGAAGCTTGTCCACCTCCATGAAAATTGCGGGGAGTTAGGAAATGCCTACCCCCACACATGGAGCTAGACTAGTTATGAGTGCAAGATGCGGGTTCGGTATCCACATCCTTATCACATGCTGGCAGTGAGAATGGGGGCAGGATTTCTGTGGAAATCAGCCCCGTTAACTCTTCTCTCTGTCTCCTGTAGCCTGCCAATTTCCTAACCAGGTCATTTTAGCTAGCCATTTGTTGTCACTATTCCTAATCCTGAGCCTTGTAGTTATTCAGGAGAGTTCTCTATGTGAAGACATTCTTGGCTCCCCTTCTTTTGTTTCGAGGTTTTCATTTATGTCTCTTGATAGTAGGGATCACAGATGTGGCTCTTAATGAAAAATAGATGAAAACATATGGGGCAGGATTCTCCGGCCCCCCCCGCCGGGTCAGAGAATCCCCGGGGAGGTGGCGCGAATCCCGCCCCGGCGCCGGCTGCCGTATTCCCCGCCGCTGGTTTTCGGGCAAGCGTGGGAGTCACGCCACGCCAGTCGGGTGCCGTTGGCAGTGGCGCCCCCGCAATTCTCTGGGCCCCGATGGGCCGAGCGGCCGTCCGTTTTTGGTCAGTCCCGCCGGCGTGGGTTACGCATGGTCCCACACCATGCGACCTGGCAGGTAAGTCGGCGGGGGCGGTCCTCAGGGGGCGCGGGGGGTCCGACCCCGGGGGTGGGGGGGGGGGTTCCCACGGTGGCCTGGCCTGCAATCGGGGCCCACCGATCTGCGGGCGGGCTTGTGCCATGGGGGCATTCCTTCCGCACCGGCCTCTGTTGGGCTCCACCATGGCCGGCGCGGAGAAGAGAACTGCGCCAAAATACGCCGGCCAGTCTGTGCATGCGTGGAACCACGCCGGTGGTTCCGCGCATGCACGAGATCACGCCGGCCCTTCAGCGCATGCGCGAACACGCGCAGTCCCTTCGGCGCCGGTTGGAGCAGCGCCAACCCCTCCAGCGTCCGCCTAGCCTCCGGAAGTGCAGGGAATTCCACACTTTCAGGGGCTGTTGACGCTGGAGTGGGTGGCGTCGGTTCTCCCGCAGGCGTGGGGACTTAGTCCCCAGAACGGAGAATCCTGCTGATGGTTTCAAATGATACCTTTCTAACTACAGCACTTCAGAAGACAGCCTGTTTTTGAAATATTTGGCATGAAGGTTGTGTTATAAATTTATGATGTGTGATCTCTGTAGTAACCTGGCCTGCAGCAGTGGCTACATACACACCAGAAGAGGATCAGCAGATCTATAACGATTAAGATTTAGAAAAAACCCACAGGCTAGGCTGCTTTTCCATATTTTTTATTCTTTTGGCCCTTTTGACATGACACAATCTCCTGTAGAAGTGATGCTGGAATATAAGTGTCTGAATGCAATTTAAAAGTCTGACTAACAAATTTGCCACCGTAATGAGTGATTTTATTCTGGCATAAGTAAAGAACTGAAATATACTATGGGTGGTACTTCATGCAGGCAATGGGGGCTGGAGAACCAGTGAAAGAAATTGTTGCCTCCTTTGGGGTAGGCCCAAATTAATTGCCCATCAGGTCTTCCCCAGGGCTAAAAACCCGAGGGGTGGAAATCTCAATCCCTGAGAGCATGTTGTCTAATCAGAGGCTAGCAGCTGTCCATTGCAGGCAGCGCCGTAGGAGTGGTGGCAGGTACTGGCGATGCACCCCTGGGGAGGTCAGAATTGCTTAGGGACACGGGCCACACGTGTGTGAAAACAGGGTTGAGGGAGGGGGGGCGGGGGGATTGGCAGCAAGAGTAAGGAATGTCTCTCAGCCACAGGTCCTTCAATCAAGCACTGAATGCCTGACAATGTGAGATTGTGTCCCCCCTTCCTCACCCCACTCCAGAAATCTGCAACAAATCCTGACAAGGGTTTACCTTTCAGGCTTCCTGCACGTCAAATGCAGGACTAAATATGAAGTTATACACTGTAGTGTCAATATCAGAAAAGAAGAGTATTATTTAAAAGGTGATATATTGGGAAGTGTGGATGTACAGAGAGATCTGGGTGTCCTTGTACACTAGTCAATGAAAATGGAGAGGCAGGGGCAGCAAGCAATTAGGAGGGCAAATGGTATGGTGGCCTTCATTGCAAGAGGATTTGAGTTCAGAAGTAGGGATGCCTTACTGCAGTTGTACAAGGCCTTGGTGAGAACACACTTGGAGTATTGCGTGCAATTTTGACCTCCCTACCTAGAAAGGGGAGACTTGCCATAGAGGGAGTTCAGCGGAGGTTCACTAGGCTGATACGGGGTTAGCAGGCATGTTCCCTGAGGAGGGATTGATTCGACTAACCCTGTATTCACTAGAGTTTAGAAGGATGAGAGGAGATCTGATTGAAACGTAGAAAATTCTAACAGGGCCGGACAGACTAGATTCCAGGAAGATGATTTTCCTGGTTGGGGAATCTAGCATCAGAGGATACAGTCTCAGGATACGGGATAGACCATTTAGGACTGTGATGAGCAAGAGTTTCTTCATTCATAGCACAGTGAACATATGTAATTTTCTACTGCAGAACACTGTGGAAGCCAAGTCGCTGAATGTATTCAAAAAAGAGGTAGATTTTTTTTTAGATTTTAGTGGCACCAAGGGGTATCGGGGAAATCATGAATATGGCTTTGAGATCGAGGATAGGCCATGATCATATTGAATGACGGAGCAGATTCCAAGTGCTGAATGGCCTACTCCTTCCACTGCTCCTAGTTTCTAGTTTCTAAACCTACCCCAGACTTAATCAGAATAAAGGTGGGAAAGTACAGGGTCCCCATCCGGCACCCTCCTTTCTAATGACATGCTCCCTGCCTTCAAACTTGCCTGGAGGGAGGGCATTAAATTCCACCAAACTAATGCAAAATTTCGGACTAGTACTCAAAATACTTTTTTCCTCAACTTGAAGAAGTGGAAAGCAGTAATCATAAAACTGTTAATATCTGAGGAAGAATCTTTTATTAGTTCTTAACTTAAATATTATTTTAAGAATAAAACAGTGGCGTGATGTGTTGGGTAGGCTGGGTCGATGCGGACTGCACTTGATGCAGTGTAGCGAGAGACAGACCTCCAACACTTGATAAGATGTAACACGATTTTATTTAACATCTAAACTATTATACATGTTCAACTGTGGGTTGACACAATGCTGACTTGACTGGAGACCTGATACTAGCCTAACCAGACTTACTAGCTACTACATGGTGCTTGCACTGGCCAGCTCACTAACTCTGACTGTCTCAGAGGCTGTGTCCTGAGGGAGCGGGAAACTGGTGCCCTCTGACATTATAGTGGTCGTGTCCTGTCTGGTGATTGGCTGCTCTGTTTTGTGTGCTTACTGGTCATCCTGTGTCAATCACTGCCTGTCTGCACTCCATTATATACATAGATGTATATTATGACATGGAGGAGCTCAGTTTTCCATGTAGTTGCTTTGTGCACATTTTATTTTGAATATGAGAGATACAAAGGCAGAGTTTGATCCTCCAAACATATTCCAGCCCACCCCCTCTAACAACCTGGCATTAGCACATTCAACACTTTAATGTAAGCTGAATTCAGCTTTCACCCTACCTGTGCTGCAATGTGACGAGAAGATAGAACGGTAGCACAGCAGCAGTTGAACATGCTACTCTGCGTCATGAGTAGAAGTAGTTTTGTATTCTGCAGTTCTTGTACATCGATAATAATACAGTCCCGTAATATCTGACCCAAATCATTGTGATGTCTCTCTTTAAAAGGAGGAACTCCATTTGCTATAATTTCATCATAAAATAATGCTGCAATTAGAAAGCAACACAGTGATTTAACTACTTTATTATTTTTCCATTTAGCAATGGACAAGAAACAAAACAATTGAAAAACTTGCAAAAATGTTTATCACATTTACCATTTTTAAGTTACTGATCTGTGGAACGTATCTGCTTCTCCAGATAAGCTGCGCAAAGTATCCTAAACAAGTAGTGAACTGTGGAGCTGAAAATGTGGAACTTAGCAACCTGCTAAATCATGACTTTCCACAGGTTTCATGTTGATACAGAAAATGGGGAGTGACAAAGTCTAAAACAATAAGTGTAAGTTAGAATATTTAATTCAATGTAAAAACAATGCAAAATAAAAAGAGAGAAACTGAGAGCGATACAAGAAACTGAAAGTAAAGTACATAGAACAGAGAAAATACAGCACAGAACAGGCCCTTCGGCCCACGATGTTGTGCCGAACCTTTGTCCTAGATTAATCATAGATTATCATTGAATTTACAGTGCTGAAGGAGGCCATTCGGCCGTTTGAGTCTGCACCGGCTCTTGGAAAGAGCACCCTACCCAAACTCAACACCTCCACCCAACACCAAGGGTAATTTGGACATGAAGGGCAATTTATCATTGGCCAATTCACCTAACCCGCACATCTTTGGACTGTGGGAGGAAACCGGAGCACCCGGAGGAAACCCACGCAGACACGGGGAGGACGTGCAGACTCCGCACAGACAGTGACCCAAGCCGGAATCGAACCTGGGACCCTGGAGCTGTGAAGCAATTGTGCTATCCACAATGCTACCGTGCTGCCCTTGAGAACAAATAAATCTACACTATATAATTTTACCTTAATCCATGTACCTATCCAATAGCTGCTTGAAGGTCCCTAATGTTCCCGACTCAACTACTTCCACAGGCAGTGCATTCCATGCCCCCACTACTCTCTGGGTAAAGAACCTACCTCTGATGTCCCTCCTATATCTTCCACCTTTCACCTTAAATTTATGTCCCCTTGTAATGGTTTGTTCCACCCGGGGAAAAAGTCTCTGACTGTCTACTCTATCTATTCCCCTGATCATCTTATAAACCTCTATCAAGTCGCCCCTCATCCTTCTCCGTTCTAATGAGAAAAGGCCTAGCACCCTCAACCTTTCCTCGTAAGACCTATTCTCCATTCCAGGCAACATCCTGGTAAATCTTCTTTGCACCTTTTCCAAAGCGTCCACATCCTTCCTAAAATGAGGCGACCAAAACTGTACACAGTACTCCAAATGTGGCCTTACCAAAGTTTTGTACAGCTGCATCATCACCTCACGGCTCTTAAATTCAATCCCTCTGTTAATGAACGCGAGCACACCATAGGCCTTCTTCACAGCTCTATCCACTTGAGTGGCAACTTTCAAAGATGTATGAACATAGACCCCAAGATCTCTCTGCTCCTCCACATTGCCAAGAACTCTACCGTTAACCCTGTATTCCGCATTCATATTTGTCCTTCCAAAATGGACAACCTCACACTTTTCAGGGTTAAACTCCATCTGCCACTTCTCAGCCCAGCTCTGCATCCTATCTATGTCTCTTTGCAGCCGACAACAGCCCTCCTTACTATCCACAACTCCACCAATCTTCGTACCGTCTGCAAATTTACTGACCCACCCTTCAACTCCCTCATCCAAGTCATTAAAAAAATCACAAACAGCAGAGGACCCAGAACTGATCCCTGCGGTACGCCACTGGTAACTGGGATCCAGGCTGAATATTTGCCATCCACCACCACTCTCTGACTTCTATCGGTTAGCCAGTTCGTTATCCAACTGGCCAAATTTCCCACTATCCCATGCCTCCTTACTTTCTGCATAAGCCTACCATGGGGAACTTTATCAAATGCCTTACTAAAATCCATGTACACTACATCCACTGCTTTACCTTCATCCACATGCTTGGTCACCTCCTCAAAGAATTCAATAAGATTTGTAAGGCAAGACCTACCCCTCACAAATCCGTGATGACTATCCCTAATCAAGCAGTGTCTTTCCAGATGCTCAGAAATCCTATCCTTCAGTACCCTTTCCATTACTTTGCCTACCACCGAAGTAAGACTAACTGGCCTGTAATTCCCAGGGTTATCCCTAGTCCCTTTTTTGAACAGGGGCACGACATTCGCCACTCTCCAATCCCCTGGTACCACCCCTGTTGACAGTGAGGACGAAAAGATCATTGCCAACGGCTCTGCAATTTCATCTCTTGCTTCCCATAGAATCCTTGGATATATCCCGTCAGGCCCGGGGGACTTGTCTATCCTCAAGTTTTTCAAAATGCCCAACATATCTTCCTTCCTAACAAGTATTTCCTCGAGCTTACCAATCTGTTTCACACTGTCCTCTCCAACAATATCGCCCCTCTCATTTGTAAATACAGAAGAAAAGTACTCGTTCAAGACCTCTCCTATCTCTTCAGACTCAATACACAATCTCCCGCTACTGTCCTTGATCGGACCTACCCTCGCTCTAGTCATTCTCATATTTCTCACATATGTGTAAAAGGCCTTGGGGTTTTCCTTGATCCTACCCGCCAAAGATTGTTCATGCCCTCTCTTAGCTCTCCTAATCCCTTTCTTCAGTTCCCTCCTGGCTATCTTGTATCCCTCCAATGCCCTGTCTGAACCTTGTTTCCTCAGCCTTACATAAGTCACCTTTTTCCTCTTAACAAGACATCTAACCTCTCTTGTCAACCATGGTTCCCTCACTCGACCATCTCTTCCCTGCCTGACAGGGACATACATATCAAGGACACGTAGCACCTGTTCCTTGAACAAGTTCCACATTTCACTTGTGTCCTTCCCTGCCAGCCTATGTTCCCAACTTATGCACTTCAATTCTTGTCTGACAACATCGTATTTACCCTTCCCCCAATTGTAATCCTTGCCTTGTTGCACGTACCTATCCCTCTCCATTACTAAAGTGAAAGTCACAGAATTGTGGTCACTATCTCCAAAATGCTCCCCCACTAACAAATCTATCACTTGCCCTGGCTCATTACCCAGTACTAAATCCAATATTGCCCCTCCTCTGGTCGGACAATCTACATACTGTGTTAGAAAAGCTTCCTGGACACACTGCACAAACACCACCCCATCCAAACTATTTGATCTAAAGAGTTTCCACTCAATATTTGGGAAGTTAAAGTCGCCCATGACTACTACCCTATGACTTCTGCACCTTTCCAAAATCTGTTTCCCAATCTGTTCCTCCACATCTCTGCTACTATTGGGGGGCCTATAGAAAACTCCTAACAAGGTGACTGCTCCTTTCCTATTTCTGACTTCAACCCATGCTACCTCAATAGGGTGATACTCCTCGAACTGCCTTTCTGCAGCTGTTATACTATCTCTAATTAATAATGCCACCCCCCCACCTCTTTTACCACCCTCCCTAATCTTATTGAAACATCTATAACCAGGGACCTCCAACAACCATTTCTGCCCCTCTTCTATCCAAGTTTCCGTGATGGCCACCACATCGTAGTCCCAAGTACCGATCCATGCCTTAAGTTCACCCACCTTATTCCTGATGCTTCTTGCGTTGAAGTATACACACTTCAACCCATCTCCGTGCCTGCAAGTACTCTCCTTTGTCAGTGTTCCCTTCCCCACTGCCTCATTACACGCTTTGCCGTCCTGAATATCGGCTACCTTAGTTGCTGGACTACAAATCCGGTTCCCATTCCCCTGCCAAATTAGTTTAAACCCTCCCGAAGAGTACTAGAAAACCTCCCTCCCAGGATATTGGTGCCCCTCTGGTTCAGATGCAACCCGTCCTGCTTGTACAGGTCCCACCTTCCCCAGAATGCGCTCCAATTATCCAAATGCCTGAAGCCCTCCCTCCTACACCATTCCTGCAGCCACGTGTTTAACTGCACTCTCTCCCTATTCCTAGCCTCGCTATCACGTGGCACCGGCAACAAACCAGAGATGACAACTCTGTCTGTCCTGGCTTTTAACTTCCAGCCTAACTCCCTAAACTTGTTTATTACCTCCACACCCCTTTTCCTACCTATGTCGTTGGTACCAATGTGCACCACGACTTCTGGCTGCTCACCCTCCCCCTTAAGGATCCTGAAGACACGATCTGAGACATCCCTGGCACCCGGGAGGCAACATACCTTCCGGGAGTCTCGCTCGCGACCACAGAATCTCCTATCTATTCCCCTAACCATTGAATCTCCTACAACTATTGCTTTTCTATTCTCCCCCCTTCCCTTCTGAGCCCCAGAGCCAGACTCAGTGCCAGAGACCTGGCCGCTAGGGCCTTCCCCCGGTAGGTCATCCCCCCCAACAGCATCCAAAACGGTATACTTGTTTTGAAGGGGAACGGCCACGAGGGATCCCTGCACTTTCTGCCTGTTTGTTTTTTTCCCCCTGACTGTAACCCAGCTATTCTTGTCCTGTACCTTGGGTGTGGTTATCTCCTTGTAACTCTTCTCAATCACCCCCTCTGCCTCCCGGATGATCCGAAGTTCATCCAGCTTCAGCTCCAGTTCCCTAACACGGTCTTTGAGGAGCTGAAGTTGGGTGCACTTCCCGCAGGTATAGTCAGTGGGGACACCGGTGGTATCCCTCACCACCCACATCCTACAGGAGGAGCATGTAACTGGCCTAGCCTCCATCCCCTCTTACCTGACAGAATATAGCTGCCCTGTGGACTAACTAGATCTCCGCCCTCCGACCCTGCTCCCAGTCAGCTACACTTTCTGTAAACTCCTGGCTCTCTTCGCACTCTTTGCGGAAATGTCGGAAACAAAATGAAAGGAGCACCTTACTCCCTCCTCACCTAACTCCCTCGGTCACCAAACTCTCACTATCGCACTCAAATGCACCAAATTCAGCACTCCCTCGGTCACCAAACTCTCACTATCGCACTCAAATGCACCAAATTCAGCACTCCCTCGGTCACCAAACTCTCACTCTCGCACTCAAATGCATCAAATTCAGCACTCCCTCGGTCACCAAACTCTCACTATCGCACTCAAATGCACCAAATTCAGCACTCAGTGCAAACAGTAGAAACAAAAATATTATTTCCAAATCTCCAACAAAGAAATGAGACTCCATACTTGTAAACGTTAATTCTCAGTAGTATGGAGGTTGTTTGGTAATCATTAAGATTTATCACACCATTAAAAATTTATGTACACTTCTGTTGACATTTTGATATGCCACAAACCTTCACACCTATCCATGTATGTGAATGTGGGTCTCTTGAGGTAATGTTGGAGCAAAGTTCATGCAGACGCAGTGCAATTCAAATAGCAACTTCCAGATTTCTATATTTTTGCAACGTATATGCTGTTCTTGGATGTTGGTTTTGGATTTACTTTATAATGATGATGAGAACTGATAGTCACATCATTCACGTTAAATGTAAATCAATAAATCAAGATAATCATGTTTTGTTTAATTTAAAAAGTTATGTTTTTCTTCCTATACCTCCCACATTATAGACATATATGCCTGTTGTATCATTTCAGTTACACTTATACCATAACTTTAATGTGGGAGTTAAGCAATTTTGCCTTGTACTGTTTCAAACTGTAACATGAGTTACAAGTCAAGGCCGGATTCGACTTGGGAATGAACCTGTGAAAGTGAACTCTCGCACCATTTTGTTTTGGAGTTAGGTTGAGTTTCTTATGACCACAGCACATGTTAATTGCTGCGCAAACCAAAACTTGGCTTACAGGGCAGACCCTTTTTTGTATTCTGAAAACAGGAAGAACATGTACCGATCTCAGCAGCAAGAAGTCCAGTAACACTTTTGGCATTTTAAAAACAAAAGTAAAAGATTTACTAGCAAGAAGTAAAGAAAACTTGAGCACACAAGATTACAGTTAAAAAGGGATTTGCAAAACATTGCCCCCAAAAGACTTGGTCAGACCCACAAGTAATCAACTTCTAGGCAACACTCCTTTTAGATGTTTAACCATATAAATCCAGTAATATTACCCAGGCAAAACTGCTGTTATTTTCATAAAGGCATACTATGCAACCATCTCAAACTTTCTTCTACTCTGTTGTGCAAATCCAATAACCTTCAGAACAAGACTGCATTTTGGAGCCCAGGGTTTTTCTGGCTTAAATGTTTGGTTGATTCAAACTCCACCTTCTGACAATCCAGAGTTATTTCCAGGAAGTTTTCCCGACACAGCCAACACCAAATCAGCTCAACATCTTTCCTTACATATCCTCTTTTCCTTTCTTTGATTTGATTTGATTTGATTTATTATTGTCGCATGTATTGGTATACAGTGAAAAGTATTGTTTCTTGCATGCTGGACAAACAATGCATACCGTACATCGGGAAGGAAGGAGAGACTGCAGAATATAATTTATCATAGAATTTACAGTGCAAAAGGAGGCCATTCGGCCCATCGAGTCTGCACCGGCTATTGGAAAGAGCACCCTACCCAAGGTCAACACCTCCACCATATCCCCATAACCCAGTAACCCCACCCAACACTAAGGGCAATTTTGGTCACTAAGGGCAATTTATCATGGCCAATCCACCTAACCTGCACATCTTTGGACTGTGGGAGGAAACAGGAGCACCCGGAGGAAACCCACGCACACACGGGGAGGATGTGCAGACTCCGCACAGACAGTGACCCAAGCCGGAATCGAACCTGGGACCCTGGAGCTGTGAAGCAATTGTGCTACCACAATGCTACCGTGCTGCCCTCGAATGTTACAGTTATAGCAAGGTGTAGAGAAAAGATTAACTTAATACGAGGTAGGTCCTTTCAAACGTCTGATGGCAGTAGGGAAGAAGCTGTTCTTGAGTCGGTGGGTATGTGACCTAAAACTTTGGTATCTTTTCCCTGACGGAAGAAGGTGGAAGAGAGTATGTCCGGGGTGCGTGGAGTCCTTAATTATGCTGGCTGCCTTTCCGAGGCAGTGGGAATTGTAGACAGAGTCGATGGATGGGAGACTGGTTTGCGTGATGGATTGGGCTACATTCACGACCTTTTGTAATTTCCTGCGGTCTTGGGCAGAGCAGGATCCATACCAGGCTGTGATACAACCAGAAAGAATGCCTTCCATGATGCATTTGTAGAAGTTGGTGAGAGTCATAGGTGACATGCCAAATTTCCTGAGTCTTCTGAGAAAGTAGAGTCGTTGGTGGGCTTTCTTCTTTTTAAAAAAAATTTAGAATACCCAATTCATCTTTTCCAATCAAGGGGCAATCCAGCGTGGCCAATCCACCTAGCCCACACATCCCCTGGGCTGCGGGGGCAAAACCCATGCAAACACAGGGAGAATGCGCAAACTCCACACGGACAGTGACCCACAGCCGGGATCGAACTCGGGACCCCGGTGCCGCGAGGTTGCAGTGCCAACCACCGTGCTGCCCGTTGGTGGGCTTTCTTAACTATAGTGTCGGCATGGGGGGACCAGGACAGGTTGTTGGTGATTTGGACACCTAAAAACATGAAGCATTCGACTCTTTCTACTTCGTTCCCATTGATGTAGACAGGGGCATGTTCTCCACTACACTTCCTGAAGTCGATGGCAATCTCCTTCATTTTGTTGACATTGAGGGGGAGATTATTGTCGTTGCATCAGTTCACCAGATTCTCTATCTCATTCCTGTACTCTGTCTCGTCATTGTTTGAAATCCGACCCACTACTGTGGTGTCATCAGTAAATTTGAAAATCGCGTTGAAGGGGAATTTGGCCACACAGTCATAGGCATACAAGGAGTATAGTAGGGGGCTGAGGACACAGCCTTGTGGGGTACCGGTGTTGAGGATGATCGTGGAGGAGGTGTTGTTGTCTATCCTTACTGATTGTGGCCTGTGGGTTAGAAAGTTTCATCTTTAATTCCATTGCTCACAGCATTCCTTTGAACTTAAGTTTTCCAAAATATAAAAACATTTTGTATCTTTCCTATTGCTCCTACAAATTAAAACTAATAACCTTCACTGTTTACTTATGAAACCTTTGCAAGCTGTAAAAGCCCTTCACTCTCCTTCAAAATTTAACAGCCAGAGAAACTAAGCCCCTCTTTGTCTCTTCATGTAAATTTCTAAACTTTACTGATTTACTTATAAAGCCACTTTGTTCATACCTTCATTACAAATGCATGCATTTGGCACCTTAACTCGTTTCATCCCTCAACTCTTCCAGACAAATACTCCAGCTTAATTCATTCATTTACACACTCACACATGCAATATTCCCCCAAATATTCAAAAAAAATGACATCCACTCTCACAGTTTCATTCGTGATTTATATTATAGCTGTATGTCCATGCTGCAATCAACATAGAAAAGCACTCATGGAGTTTGAAGAGCGCATTTTTGATGTTCAATTTACTAAGAATTTTTGGTTATCACAGTAATGGAGAAAAATGCAAAGGAGCACATTTTTATATTGGCATTCCAATGTTCAGAGCTTCATTCCAAGATCGTATATTAGGAACTTGAGCACAAGTCTGATTCACGGGTCTGCTATTTCTTGTCCAATAAAATTATGCAATCCCAGCATGTAAAGCATTGCACTGAGAGTAGTAAATGAAGTAATATCAGAAACAGGCCCCGAGTGTGTTTAAAAGAGAGTACTGGAAACAAAGCATCCAGGCAAATGTTTATTAACTATTTACAATTACAATTACAGGGATTGATAAGGACGAAACACCTTATTTCCTACTGCCTGATAGACGAAGATGATTTAACATCACAGTTGATGCTAGCAGAATAGCTGTTAACCATTATACTACACCTCCCACCCCCGCCCAGTCTTTATACTCATTAACATTAACTATTTATATATCTTACTAACCCCTCCCTCCCAACAGTCTCTTGTACCAGTGGCATTAATCTGCAGCAGTGTTCTCAACTCTTTTTGAGGATCTGTAGGATGTACCAGCCCGTACCAGCCTCCCCGAACAAGCGCCAGAATGTGGCGACTAGGGGCTTTTCACAGTAACTTCATTTGAAGCCTACTTGTGATAATAAGCGATTTTTCATTTTCATGTATATTCCCCATATTCTTCCTGGGACACATTTGAATCAGCAGATGAAGGTTCCTATTTCTGCTGTACAGTGTAAAGATGATGATCATCTGTTATCCATTTCTTCTTCTTCATCATACCCCCTGCAGAGGTCATGCTGCTGGCTGCTCTTTCTTGAAGGGACGACACCTGGTCAGCTTCTGTTAAGGATTGTATAGCTGTAATGGGGCTGCGATCTTCTGGTCCAGCAATCTCGTGGCCTGGTAAAAGTATCTGTACCTTAGCACATTCAATGAGTCCTGTGCCCTGAATGAAGTGTTGTGCACTCCCCATGTTTCATTCAAGAATGTATCGGATAAACATAAGAATGGAGTTAATGCTACTTCTGATATAACTGCAGGTAGAAGTGCCCAAAGTGTTAATCGTGGTCAATCGTAGACCAGTTTCCAGTTGACTGCGGGCTCTCTGCGCACTGTGCACCCAGCACATGAGCCGTGTGTGCTTTCTGCACACACTGCCTGCGTGGAGTTGGTGCATGTGCAGTGCACATTTTCTGTGTGCACTTTGTGGAAAAGCTAAGAGTAACTTCAAAGGGTGGCACAGTGACACAGTCGTTAGCACTGCTGCCTCGCAGCACCCGGGAACCGGATTCAATTCCGGTTTGGCTCACTTTGTGGAGTTTGCACTTTCTCCCAGTGTCTGTGTGGGTTTCCTGTGGGTGCTCCATTTCCTCTTACAGTCCAAAGATATGCACGTCAGGTGGATTGGCCACGCTAAATTGCCCTTTAGTGTCCAGCGATGTGCTGGTTAGCTGGTGTTAAGGGGATACTAAATGATACACATATTGGGCGCGATTCAACGGACTTAAGTTAAAGTCCACTGAACGGGGCATTTTAGCGGGGTGTTTCTCAAAGGCTACAGTGCTGAGAAACATCCCAATATCCAACGGCACTTTGCCGTTTTTTTTTGGCCTCAGGGTGTTTCTCCCTGCTGAGGCTGCACTTCATGGTAGCACAGTGGGTAGCACTGTGGCTTCACAGCGCCAGGGTCCCCGGTTCAATTCCCGGCTTGGGTCACTGTCTGTGTGGAGTCTGCACATTCCCCCGTGTCTGTGTGGGTTTCCACCGGGTGCTCTGTTTTCCTCCTACAAGTCCTGAAAGAAGTGCTGTTAGGTAATTTGGACATTCTGAATTCTCCCTCTGTGTACCCGAACAGGTGCCGGAATGTGGCGACTCGGGGCTTTTCACAGTAACTTCACTGCAGTGTTAATATAAGCTTACTTGTGACAATAAAGATTATTATTATTGTACTTGGCATGGTGGCGCAGTGGTTAGCACTGCTGTCTCATGGCGCTGATGTCCCAGGTTCGATCCCTGCCCTGGGTCACTGTCCGTGTGGAGTTTGCACATTCTCCCTATGTTTGCATGAGTTTCGCTCCCACAACCCAAAGATGTGCAGGGTAGGTGGATTGGCTACGCTAAATTGGTTTAGCTCAGTGGGCTAGACAGCTGGTTTGTAATGCAGAACAAGGCCAGCAGCGCGGGTTCAAATCACGTACCAGCCTCCCCGAACAGGTCGCCGGAATGTGACGACTAGGAGCTTTTCACAGTAACTTCATACTCGTGACAGTAAAAAATTATTAATTGCCCCTTAATTGCAAAAAATGAATTGGGTACTTTAATTTTTTTTTAAATATTATTATATTTGGGGGATTTATTACAGATATGGGTGCCATTTTGTCCGGCAACCCCGATCTCCCTTGGCCTTTGGCCATGTCAACCTGGCACTGCCAGCCTGGCACCCTGGCAGTGCCAAGGTGTCAGGGTGCCATGGGGAGTGCCAGGGTGCCACCCTGCCTTGACTCCAACAGCCGGGGGTCTCCAAAGGCCTTGTAAACCTCCCATGTGCTGTTACACCTGGTCTATTTTTGTGGGCCAGTACTAAATGGCGCCTTGGCAAGGTCTCCCAGGCATGGCCATTGAGTACCGGGTGCCAGATAAATCCAGAATATAGGTAAATATTCAGATCTGGATCTCACCTGGATCGCGCTGGGTGAAGTGAGTCGGATGACTGTTGCCTTTTTCTACCGGCTATAAATATGGCAATCAATAAATAAGGTTACCCTTCTTTCTTTAGATAGCGATATTATATTGCTCAGAGTCGCCAGGTATCAAATGATACCACCACAAGGTTCAACCGGGTATCGACCAAAGAGCCAAACACCAGTTAGTTAGTTCAAGATCAATGGTACTTTATTTACACACAAGATTAATCATGCAACATAAGCACTACTAGTTAAACTACACCTAACACTATGGCAACCTGTACTTAACTTCAGGCACCCGGCTTAGGTCAGAGGAACAGTGGCCTTTGTTCGAATCTGGGTCTATTGGGTCTGGAGAAGTAACTGCTGCTCAGCTGGACTCATCCGTCTGGTAGCGGGCGTTGAACATGAACTTGAACTTGCTTCTGGTGGTGCTGCACTTGGAGGTGGACATTGCCGGAGCTCCAGGTCCAAGAGAGGCCGAACACATGGTGGTCTCTCTCTTTATCCTTGGCTCTTTTGGGCGGTCCTTCGGTTTGGACCTCATTAATTGGGTAGTTCCTGATCACTATAATCGATTTGAGCCAATAAAGGGGAGGGTGCCTTGATGGCTGGGTGTATCCTAAGCGGTCATTGACCCTGTTGTTGATGCTTCCTGAGTACAGGGAGTGGCGCCGAAATATCTGGGATTGTATCGGTTACTCAAGTATCAGTCTTTTGTCTTACGGAGATGGGCCATCAAAATGCTAATTGGTTGGGGGTTTCGATGCTGTCTGGATTCTTCGCTCACAAATATGCATTCAGGCTCTAAGCCTGCCTGAACCTTACATTGTCCACATTTCCCTTTAGGCTTTATGAACGTCCATGTTTCTTGCTGTAAGTGGCCATCCCAGATGGCTACATGACCCACAATCAGTCCGGCGTAGAGTCTGATTTGGGACCCGCGTGCAATTCACCAAAAACGCACAACAATGAACCCCATGATTCAGTGACCCCCATTGCGCCTGGATCTATGCCCGAATCACGTCCATTATTTTGTGTTTTTGGTGGAGTCAGCTGCAAACATCCTGTATAAGATGTGTGTTGCACATATTTAGAATACCTTTACCTGTTAACTAATTTAGCAACTGAATATTGCACACTCACCTTTGCTACTGAAGGTACAGTAGCATATATTATATCTGAGGAATTGTAATCCAGGATGAATGATCTGGATGATAAGAGTTTAAATCCTATCATGCATTTAAATTCAATGAATTAAACAGGATAATAGGGTAGTTAAGAAGGCATATGGGACGCTTGCCTTTATCAGCCATACATAGATTATAAGATTCAGAGATGTTTTGATAGAGCTGTACAGGACTTTGGTGAGGTCACAGCTGGAATACTATGTTCAGTTCTGGTCACCACACTGTAGGAAGGATTTGATTGCACTAGAGAAGTTGTGGTCTTCCCAGTCTGATTGCCTGGCGGCGAATCCTACTGGGGTTGAGGTCAACAGCGCCACCGAATGTGTCGGTATGGTTAGAGGATATGACAGCATTCCTACAATTGGAAAAAATTAAGTCCACTCTTAGAGGGCCAGAGGAGGGGTTTTATGTAAGATGGAGACTGTTTTGGTGTCTATTCAAGGATCTGTTTGTCGCCAGTGGGTAGGAAAGTGGGGGAGGAGTTTTTCTGTGGGGGTGTTGTGTTAGTTAAAGGGTAGAAATGGGGAAAATGACAAACTATTTGTAATTTGGTTGTGTTGTTGGATAACTATGTGATTCGTTGATTGTGTTTGGAATAAAACATATATTTTTTACTGAGATTGCATTAAAGAGGATGTAGAGGAGATTCACCAGGATGTTGCCAGGAGCATTTTAGCCATGAGCAAAGGCTGGATAAGCTCAGGTTGTTTCCTTTGGAGCAGGGGATGCTGAGAGGCGACCTGAATGAGGTGTATAGGATTATGAGGGGCCTGGACAAAGTGAAAAAAGCAGCTGTCGCCCTGAGTTGAAGGACCAATAACAAGGGGGCAAAATTTTAAGGCGAAAGGCAGGAGGGATTTGAGGAAACATCTTTTCACCCCCAGAGGGTGATGGGAATTTGGAAAGCACTGCCTGGGAGGGTAGTTGAGGTAGGAAATCTCACAATCTTTGAAAAGTACTTAGATGAGCTGTTGGAATGTAATATCGTTCAAGGCTATGGGCCAAGTGCTGGGAAGTGGGATTACTGTAGGTTAGAGTATTTTTTATGTCGGTGCAGGCTTGATGGGCCAAAGGGCCTCTTCTGTACTGTATGATTCTAAACCAGGTTAAAATTCTGGAACCGGACCACAAAAGTACCAGATTGTTATAAAAACGCACCTGCTTTACTGGTGTCTTTTGGGGAGGATATCTTTGCAATAGTGTGCAAGAGTGTTCTTGGTGCATTTTTTTTCTTTTTATCCATAGTCAGGCAGGATAAGGCCTATATTGTGCAATACGTTTAAACATCCCTGTGTGGAAGGGTGGGAAGACCGCGTACGTAGATCATGTTAGGATGACTGTTGAGGAAATAGATTCTCAAGTCACTGAAGTCTGGGCACCCCTGGTGTAGGTTTTTTTTTGTTCTGCTTATGATTGTTTAGCATGTGCACAGTCTGCTTTCACGTCAGTGTGAGCTTGATATTCACTGGATTTTAGCATTCCAAGAGCTTCAGCAATAACAACAATATTTGGAATCGAGCTCAATGCTGCCTCAGATTCCTTGACTATATTGTGTTTTACTCGATCAGGTTGTTATTCTGCTGCTTCTACAAGATTCAGAAAAGTTACGCTTCCTTGTACATGTGAGGTTTGTGCGAGATCAGGAGTGAGTATATCAGCAGATTCAGTTACCTCCGCTTCAGCCTTGACATCAGAGTTGGGGAATCAGCCTTTGTGTTCTGCACTTCTCTCAGTGACCATTGTCAGAGCTTTCGTTCCCGGTTTTTCTTTGTGAAAGGCAGTGCCTGCATCATGTTTTTCTATGCCATCTTTACCAGAATAGTCAGGTGGATTAGCACCATCCCGGACCTGTTTCCGGAGTTATTTTCGGGGCCTTCCAGTGACCAGGTGGCGGGGGCGGAGCAGGCATCTGCACCACCGCCTCCCGCTGGCCTGGGACCCCGGGTGGAGCCTGAGGAGATCCCGCCTGTCGATGATCCCGGTGGCGGGATCAAGGCAGTCCCTGAGTTGGTTGGTGGGCCGTGTCGCCCGCGGCACTCAGTGTGGTGGAGGATTCGGGCCCGGAGGTCGACTGTCCGAAGGCTGTCAGCCGCCCAGTGTCGGGAGCGCAGGGTGCACGAGACGCTCTGTAGCGGGGTGCGGGTCTCACTCGTGCCTGACACTATGCCACCCCTCACCCCTCTGGGGAACTCCCAGAATCTGACACATCATAATTGAAGGTTCTTTTGTTTTTCTGCCTCTGTAGATAGTTCAGGCAGTGCCCTATTGGGCCCCTCTTCACCAACACTTCGACTCCCTCCCTCCCCACCATCTTCCTTTCCCCTCTCTCCCCACGCCCCCACCCCCCCCCCCCTTTCCCTTCTGTTGGTACAGAAGCGAGGGTATCTGGTCTCTCCTCCGCAAAGTTTAGTGCTTGTACCATTTGTTTTTTGTAGAAACGTGTTGTGAACTGTTTTAATAATCAGAGTATCCACGCCCCCTCCCCGTACATTGGTACTGAGGGGAGGGTACTCTGTTTCTCCAACACAAAATGAAGTGTTTGTACCATTTGGCCTTGTATATATTTTTTACTGTTGTAATAAAAAGATATGGACACATTCATCAGTAATGGCCTGGTCATAGTCGTTATGGTCATAGTCGTTACTGGTATCTCAGTTATCATCCATATCCACTCTCTCTTCAAAAAGTAATGTGAGGTCGATACTTTCCTCCTCTGACTGGTCGCTATCGTCAGTGGTAGTCTGCTATCCTTCTTCATTCCCCCTTATCCTCAAGGAATAACGCAAGGGCCAGAAACCTCTTCCAGTGGCTGCAGGTGTGGTGCTTCCTCCATGGAGATTAGCTCAAACCGTTCAGACACAACCTGAGTTTCCACTGTTACTGGTGAATAAATAAGCCACAAATGTATACAGCTTTGCTGCTTAATAAAGAGAAATCTTGATTGTGAATAACACTGAGGGTGTTAATAGGTTATCTGCCAATACATCAAAGTGTGGCATCATCTGCCCTTACACCTTGAGTGGAGTGCCGCCTGGACCGTAAGGTTGAGTTGTAGATGGTTGGTGAGATTCAGGCTTTAGCCACTGTACTTTATCAGACAGAATGGACGCTTCCACACCCGGGTCCAACTTAAAATTGGTTTTGTGGCCATTGGCTTTGATATCTGCATTACAAAAGGTCTCCTTGGATTTTGCAACTTCATGTAAGAAAGGACCCCTGTGTTCCTCTGTATTATCTAATTCCTGGACACTGCTTGACCTGATTGATCTCCCTTTAAATTTTTGAGAAGGAGGCTTGGGGTTGCACTACAGCACCTCCAGCAGCTGAGCCACTCTGCATGTATGACAGGACTTTCTTCGTGCCCTAAGGGTTTTCTTGGCACCATAACGAGAGCACTGTAAAAAGGAAGCCACTGCCCTCTCTTCAGTTTGGGTTTGCTTTTTAATGGGTGCTTTGGTACCTCTATCGTTTCCAAACTGAAACGAGTCAATAATAATAATAATCTTTATTATTGTTACAAGTAGGCTTACATGAACACTGCAATGAAGTTACTGTGAAAAGCCCCTAGTCGCCACATTCCAGCACCTACTCAGGCTCCACAAATGTTCTCCATCACCCCAGATTAAATCTCATTTCTGCTTCCATAGCTCAGCCTGTCTCACTAATTGAACTGTCTTGGATAAAGTTAGCTCTTCTCTGAACTGCAGAAAGTCACATAAATCCTCATCAAGGACGCCCACTTCAATGCCGTCTTGGATGAGTTCCTCTTTTAGAGTCACTTATTTGCAACAATCAGCCAAACAACACAGGACATAAATGAAATAATCAAACTTTCTCCAGATTCCTGAGAGCGCTTGTTAAACCTTGCCTGATCTATAATAATGTTCCTCCTAAGACTGAAATACGAATCGAAGGCCTTACCAACCTCTTTGGAGTTGTGTCCTCATTAACACCCTGTCTTACTAAAATGGTTTCTATGCTGTTGCCAATGGAATAGAGGTGTGCACTAACCTGCTCTTTATCAGGGTTCTGTGCTAACTGTGAAGCGGTTTTATGCCTGTTGAATCTGCGATGCCAGTTTTTCCAGTGTGCTGCTTGGCTGGGGTCTTCCATGTGGTCAACAAGGCTGAATAGAGATATGGGGTGGGATTCTCCAATAATGGGGCTATGTCCCCACGCCTGAAGAAAGTCCGGAGCGCTTCACCTACCTGGAGGGGGCTAGCAGGGCCCCGGAGTAGTCCTTGCAGCTCCGGCTGCCGATACGGGGCCCGGCACTTCCAGTCGGGGGCCCGTGCATGTGCACGGCAGCGGTCTGCGTCAGCTGCCCCGTGCGACATCGCGGACTCGGACCGCGGACCAGCACCAAGAAAATAGTCCCCCCTGAGGTCGCGCGCGCCTGCAGATTGTGCAGCCCAATTCCGGCGCAGAGGCTTGGAGAATCCTGCCCAGAGACTTTTCAATGATCGTACACAGATTTCTTCCTGCAGTCGTTACCTCACTGCTGTGCCTTTCCCTTCCCACTACCAGTTATTTTGTTGGGGATTCCTGTGAATCGGTGAGTTTAGCACTGCCACCATGCAATAATATCAGAAACAAGCACAGGGTGTGTTTGACAAAGACTACTCGAAACAAGGCATCCAGAAACTTCCAAACCTTTAACTATTTACAACTAGGGAAATGCCAGCGACACTCCAGCAGGTCCATAGCCGTTTGGAGGAGTCCCAGAGGCCATGGGCACAGGAAATGGCGCCAGCACTGTGTGGCACTGAGGCCAACACTGCTAGGGTGGTGACTGCAGTGGAGAGTCTAGTGCATGACATCAGCCGCATGAGTGGCCAAGGCGTGGCTCAGTCAGTGACAGCCATGGCTGAGCGCCGCGACAGCATGTCCTAGTTGATGGGGACTATCATCCAGTACCAGGTAGACCCCGATGAGGTACTGCGGAGCATGTCTCAGTCCCACGTGGGCATAGCAGAGGCCCTCCCGAGCATATCCCAGTCTCAGGGGGGCATTGCTGTGCCACTCCAGAGCATGTCCCAGTCACTGGGTGATGTGTCCTAGTCACTGAGGAGCATTGCCGAGGGACACAACACCATGGTGCAGACATTGGGGAGCTGCCGTGGCTGGCAGAGCCAGGTGATGCAGGGGCATTCAGGACTTGGTCCAGCTGCCTCTCTACCCAAGGAGAATCCCAGGGCACTATGGGCACTAACCGGGCAAAGGGGAAACTGGGTGCCAACCCAGAGCCACCCGATGGGGTGGCAACAGTGGCCTCCTCCACCACCACCCCCGCCCGCCCGCTACCCACCCCCCTGACAACTGCGCATCCAGCAGTCAGCGCCCGGGACAGAGTGGGAGGATGACAGGTGGGGTCCCTACCACCTTCCCACTTCTGGTCCCTTAAAACAGTGGGGGAGAAGACCCATGAAAGGCCCAAATATTACGTGGGAAATTAATACCCACTTAAGGGCCGTTTCCACCACTTCTGGGATTGACCTAGTGGCAGGCAGGGAGGTTTGCCATGGAGGAAGCGCGAACCCTTGCGTTGGGGGCCGGGGGTGGGGTTGGGTGGGGGGGGGGGGGGGTGTGATCACTCATTCAAAGGCACTAAATGATGATTGAGGGACCCAGCATCAGAAAAGGGGGTGGCTTGCTGGGTGCCATCGCCCTTATTGGTGACTCCCCTCATTCTCAACACCCATACTGCAAACCCTTCCCGCCATCACTCACCTGTGGTCTGGCCTCGGAACCAGCTATGGCACTAGGTCTCGGGTGGGCAACCTCCCCAGTGGCGCTGCCATTGCATAGAACTATCAGGCTTTAATTGGCTGGCAACTCTTGCCAGGCGGGCCTCCAGCACCCCCCGAGGTCTTCGATTCCAGGGAAGTGCCAGTTAAGGGAAGGCAAGCCTTACCATAAAGAGGTAACACAGGGCTTCCGCTGGCTCTTCATGTCACCTCCATTAAATGCCGCCCCTGAAATGGGACTCAAATCCATAGCTTTCGAATTCAGAGGTAAGAGTGTACCTGAGCCACAGGTGACACTTACAAATGCGGTGACCCAAACTTGTCCCACAGCATCTAAACAGTGCCGAGAGACTTTGGCAGCCAGCCTATGAGTCACAGCAGCTACTATGACTTTCAGCAAACCGAGACAAACTGATGCGGAAAGTCGTCAGGGTGTAAAAGTTGTGAAGTGTTTCATGACGATATCTTGGATGTTTTACAAGTGATGCGCCTCCTTATAGGAAGCTACTTTTGTGCACAGCAGTTATCTTTGCTTTTCAAAAAGAGATAATATAATTAACTAAAAAATTATTTCAGCTGTGTGATGAATAATCTGATTTAACAGGATTAGTATCTGTATTTTTCGGTTTTCCCATTTAGTTGAAATCCAAACCCATCCAAGAACTAATTTTTTGGCCTAACGAGATTGATTTTTGCTATCAGCAGTTTCTCATTTTCTACAGAGCAAGGCGGTAACCAGGTTAATTTTTCTTTAAGTACATTACACTGCCTTCTTTCCCTTTCCTTTGCAATGATTATGTGTCTAAACTGAAGGATTGTAATTGCTTGTAAATAAGACAATCATATCCAGTGATTTAAGCAGGTACGAAAGACTTCACTCCACAGGCTTTCACAAATGGAGCAATTGTCAACCATTATTTAAAAAGAATCTGACCTGTAGGTTGTTTTGGATGATAAGCCTTTTCAGACTAACATTTCACCCAGAGTCAAGCTACAATCAGAAAGTATTGGGGCTGGATTGTCCATTATAGGGACTAAGTATTGGGACTGGATTGTCCATTATTGGGACTAAGTATTGGGGCTGGATTGTCCATTATAGGGACTAAGTATTGGGGCTGGATTGCCATTATTGGGACTATGTCCCCACACCGGCGTCAAAACAGTGGAGTTTCACGCCAGAAAAACTGGCATGAAAGGACTACTAATTCCAAGCCCTGCAGGGGGCTAGCAGGGACCCAAAGTAAATCTCGCAGCTTTTGTTTCAGATACGAGCCCCCGCACTTCCGGGTCAGAGGCCGCGCATGCACACGGCGGCGGCCTCCAGCGGCCGCGCCATGCTCCATGGTGGACTCGGACCGCGGAGTCAGACCAAGAAAGAGACCCCCCAATCGGCTGCGCGCCTGACCCTCAATGCCTGCACGAACATTGCCCGGCCGCCTATGAGGCCCCCCCCTGGTCTCCGATCCGCCTGCCCCGACCAGGGCGGCTGCGGACTCGCAGCCGCCACGTGAATATCTCGACCGGCTGGAGCACATTAGTTCCACGCCGTCGGGACTTCGGCTGGTCCAGGGCGGAGGATATCGGAGCGAGCTTCTGGCAATGGCCCCCGGCGGCGCGGTGTACTCCCCGAGTATGCCGCTTTTCGGGGCTCGCAGAATCGGTGACCCAACGCCAATCCCGATTTCTTACGGTAACAGCGATTCTCCGACCCCGCGCCAGCCACGATTTCAGCGCGAGTGTGCGGAGAATCCAGTCCTTGGCTTTTTGATCAGACAAACATTAAAGCAGGTCTGTCACATTTAGACCAAAGAAACATCCTGCACACAACTATTTGAAGGAACAATGGTGTAAGTAGTATATTACTCGGTAGTGTCTTTCATGACCTCAGGACATCCAAAAGTGCTTTACAGCCAATGTAGTGCTTTAAGTGTAGCCATTGTCGTAATGGAGAATTCCCAAAGCTACAGCTTAAGTTTTGTTCTAACTTAACATGTTAGCAGATAAACAACAATGGGTTCGATTCACCGTCTCGCGACGCCGGAAATGCAAATTGCAATCAGGCATCTGGCAAAAATGGAGGTTCGCTCCCGACACCGATTCAGGTGCCATGCTCGGGTCACTCCCTGGCAGCGAATGCACCAGCTGGGGCATGCAAAACCAGCATTTGTATTCATTTAAATGTACTTACTGGGTAGGACCCAGTATACTCTGCCCTTCTCGCCCCTCTCAGATGGAATTCACGCGGGCGCGAATTACTACAAGTATTTACAAACTGGGGCTGGGTGCCATGAAGGCGGAGGGGGAGCAGGAGGCAAAAGAACGCTGAAAAACCATTGAAAACGTTCAGGCTTGATAAGGAATAGCTGCCCGGGCCGGGGGCAGTAGCAGGGAGAAACTTGGTGTTGAGTCCGTGGACTCTGGGTGTCCCCCTCGAGATCTGAGTGGCCTGGTTGCGACCGCCATTGCTGCAGTCTGTCTTTTAAATCCATCCCTTTGGTGCTTCTTACAGGCTCCTGACTGCTCACACTGCAGGGTGCTGCCTGTATCCTCTGAATGCTCAGAGAGCATCTGGTCATCTGGGAGGCCACCCAGGTCACCCCACTGGACATCCTCAAACCCCAGCTGTATCACCAAGGGGATGGACATGGCCAAGTTTAATTCGGGCCCACCAGGTGTTGGCACTCCTCAGAAGCGCTGCCCCATTGCAGAGGAAGCAGGTGATCAGCAGGTCTCACCCAAACCAGAGGAGTCCTGGACTGTGGCCTGTGGTGCCCTCCCTTGTTCTCTGTCCCCCCTCAGAGAAGAGGCCTCACTAATGACACTCACCCCTCCGGATCACCAGCTGTCACTTCTTGGTGACGTTGGCAGTGCTGACTGCCTCGCCACCACCACCCAGATGATGTTTAGGAGGGCAGGATTGAGTCTGCGGTCCACCCTGGGACGAGAGTGTCCCTTCTCTCCTCACTGGCATGGAGCTGTGGGTCCATCTCGAACTCGGGGGCAGGTCTTCTGTGAGCCATCTCATGGCTGAGGTGAGTGTGTGGTCCACAGAGGGCTTAAAAACAGCTCCAGCTGCCAAGCTCTTCAGCGCTGGGGTGCACCAAGCGGCCAAAGGGGGGGACTATTTCGCGGGCCGGGTCCGCGGGCGGCCTCCGCCATGAAGCATGGCGCAGCCGCTGTAGGCCACCACCGTGCGCATGCACGGCCACGGACACGACAATTCTCCCGACCGTATCGGCAGCGAGAGATGGGTGCTCTATGCTGCCTCCCTGCTAGCCCTCAGCAAAACGGGGAATTGGTGGCCGTTTTATGCCAGCTTTCCGCCACCGTCCCCACGCCGGTGTGGGTACTTGGCCCCAGGATTGGAGAATCCAGCCCTTGATGTGGCACTTCTGGGGTGAAATTCTCCATAATCGGCGCGATGTCCGCCGACCGGCGCAAATCAGTCCGGCATCGCGCCGCCCCAAAGGTGCGGAATCCTCTGCCCCTTGACTGGCCGAGTCCTAACCCTTGAGGGGCTAGGCCCGCGCCGGACTGAATTCCGCCCCGCCAGCTGGTGGAAGTGCCCCGCCATCTGGGGCGGAAATGACATCGCCGGGCGGCGCATGCGCGGGAGCGTTAGCGGCTGCTCATGGCATCCCTGCGCATGCGCTAAGGAGGGAGTCTCTTCCGCCTCCGCCATGGTGGAGACCGTGGCGAAGGCGAAAGGAAAAGAGTGCCCCCACGGCACAGGCCCGCCCGCGGATCGGTGGGTCCCGATCGCGGGCCAGGCCACCGTGGGGGCACCCCCCGGGGCCAGATCACCCCGGAGCCTGCCCGCGCCGCCTTGTCCTGCCGGTAAGAGAGGTGGTTTAATCCATGCCGGCGGGACAGGCATTCTAGCAGCGGGACTTCGGCCCCAACCAGCGCAGCGCGATTCCCGCCCCCTCCGAATCTCCGGTGCCGGAGAATTCGGCAACCGGCGGGGGCGGGATTCACGCCAGCCCCCGGCGATTCTCCGACCCAGCGGGGGGTCGGAGAATCTCGCCCCAGATCACCACAGATTTCTTACATGGGAATAAAGCAGGATGAACTAATGGAGAAGTGAAGCCTTTCCCCTTTTTAAAAGGTTTCTCTCAACCTTTTTGAATACTTCTGCATTAGCCAAGAACAGTAAGGAAGGAGGACCAGGAGCTTGACTTGTATTTTAATATGACTATGAATTGCAATAATTACATTAAGGTCACCACAGCAGGAGTGGAGGGCAAAGTATAAGATGAGTTCATGTGCCTGAATGCTAGCACTAACGGTGGTTTTTATTTAATTTCTTGAATGGAGAGTTTTCTGTTAAAGAGAACGCATCCCTTGCACATGGGATTTTTATAATAATCTTTATTGTCACAAGTAGGCTTACATTAACACTGCAATAAAGTTACTGTGAAGAACCCCTAGTCGCCACACTCCGGCGCCTACTCGGGTACACAGAAGGAGAATTCAGAATGTCTGATTCACCTAACAGCACGTCTTACGGGACTTGCGGGAGGAAACCGGAGCACCCGGAAGAAACGCACGCAGACACAGGGAGAACGTGCAGATTCCGCACAGACAGTGACCCAAGCCGGGAATCGAACCTGGAACCATGGCGCTGCGAAGCAACAATGCTAACACTGTGCTGCCGTGCTGCCCATGTGTAAATTCAGGAATGCTGCATTCGCTTTATCTACTTCCCAAGGCTTGCACAATCAGTGGGAGGCAGCGGCATAGTGATATTGTAATCCAAAGGCCCAGATTAATGCCCTAGGGACCTGGGTTTGCATCCTACCACAGCAGATGGTCAAACTTGAATTCAATAAAAATCTGGAACTGAGATACATTAATGGTGTTCAAAAGGCATCTTGACAAATACATGGATACGATGGGTATAGAGGGATACGGCACAAGGAAGTGCTGAGGATTTTGGCCAAAGTTGGTATCATGACCAGTACAGGCTTGGAGGGCCAAAGGGCCTGTTCCTGTGTTGTATTGCTCTTTGTTCTGAAGGCTGGATTCTCCATTCCCAGTCCACCCTGCTATTGCTGCTACGGGAAATTTGGCAGAGCCGTTTGCTGGCGGTGGGATTCTCTACTCCTTCTGCTTGGCAATGGGAATTCCCATTGAAGCCACCCCACACTGTCGGGAAACGCACGGACGGGGGGGGTGCTGTCGGTAGGACCAGAGAATCCTGCCACCAGCGAATGGCCAGAGAATCCTACTCTAAAAGTCGAATGGTGACGATGAAACCTTTGTCAATTTAAAAGCCTATTTGGTTCACTAATGTCCTTTAGGGAAGGAAATCTGTTGTCCTTGCCTGGCTTATGTGGCTCCAGATGTAGTTGACTCTTAAATGACTTCGGGGATGGGCAATAAATGGTGGCCCAGTCAGCGGCACCCATATCCCACGAACAAATTTTTAAAAATACTGTACCATTTCAGTAACCATTCCAGTTATTGATAGATTCTCAGAGTTTATTGCTGCAGACACTGACTCTGCTCATCCCACTTTAACCAGAAGATTTAATTACTGGGGAGCACATCCACACAGACAGCTCCAAGTTGCTTTTAATTGTGGGTACGCTGAATACTCACTGACCATCAGTAAGACCTTATGTTGTCTCTGACTGGTGAGAGCGCTGGTCTCTTAATTTGGAGGTCAGTTCTAAGCAAAATCCATTCAATTCAAAGATCAAGGGCGAAATTCTCCGTTATCGGCGGAAAGTCCGCCGATCGGCGCAAAAAACGGCACAAATCGACTGCGTCACGTCGGAAAAATGGGTCGATAGTCTCCGGCCCGAAATGGGCTAGCAGCGACGCAACGGGATCCGCGCTTGCGCAGTGGTTCACGCCGTGCAGCGTCATACGCGCTGCACGGCGTAACGGCTCATAAGGCCGCGCTGCTCCCCCCCACCCGACCGGAACACCCGGTCGCAACACCCGACTGGATGGCTGGCCGTCGCTCAGCCCCGAGGTTCGAGTCACGCGATGTGGAGGCGCTCCTGGACGCGGTGGAGCAGAGGAGGGACGTCCTGTTTCCCGGGCACGGCTGCAGAGTTGCCCCACGCCACAGTCGGCGTCTGTGGAGGGAAGTGGCAGAGGCCGTCACCGCTGTGGCCCTGACACCACGGACAGGCACCCAGTGCCACAAGAAGGTGAACGACCTCGTCAGAGCAGGCAGGGTGAGCCTCCCCATATCCCCCCTCCCCCATATCCCCCCTCCCCCATATCCCCCCTCCCCCATATCCCCCCTCCCCCATATCCCCCCTCCCCCATATCCCCCATATCCCCCCCTCCCCCATATCCCCCCTCCCCCATATCCCCCCTCCCCATATCCCCCATATCCCCCTCCCCCATATCCCCCCTCCCCCATATCCCCCATATCCCCCCTCCCCCTCCCCTATATCCCCCCTCCCCCATATCCCCCTCCCCATATCCCCCCTCCCCCATATCCCCCCTCCCCCATATCCCCCCTCCCCCATATCCCCCATATCTCCCCTCCCCCATATCCCCCATATCCCCCCTCCCCCATATCCCCCTCCCCCATATTCCCCCTCCCCATATCCCCCATATCCCCCCTCCCCCATATCCCCCCTCCCCCATATCCCCCCTCCCCCATATCCCCCCTCCCCCATATCCCCCATATCCCCCCTCCCCCATATCCCCCATATCTCCCCCTCCCCATATCCCCCTCCCCCATATCACCCATATCCCCCCTCCCCATATCCTCCCCTCCCCATATCCCCCCTCCCCCATATCCCCCATATCCCCCCCTCCCCCATATCCCCCCTCCCCCATATCCCCCATATCCCCCCTCCCCCATATCCCCCCTCCCCCATATCCCCCATATCCTCAAGTGAATCCAGCCCTAACCTTAACCTCTGCAATGCACGCGCAACCAATGGCGTGCACTCATATACCTGCCTAACACTGTTGCCTTTTACCCCTGCCACCACCCCCCCGCCCCCCCACAGGAGAAGCGCGCACACAACAATAGGGAGCATGTGAGGACTGGAGGAGGGCCCGCTGATGAGAGGCCACTGACCGTACACGAGGAAAGGGCCCTGGAACTGGCTGGCGGACCTGAGGACCGGGAGGTTGCTGATGCAGAGGTCGGGGGCGTACTAGCGAGTGAGCCACCGACAGCCCATCCCCATATCCCCCCTCCCCTATATCCCCCTCCCCCGTATCACCTGATCACTGCCTGATGTCTAACCATGCATGCTTCATTGTGTATCGCAGGACCAAACGTCCAGGCACCCATCCCCGCAGATGCAGACCGCCCGCAGGATGCCCCTCGGAGACCACAGGAGACCGAGAGACCCGCACCCTCCAGCATGCGATGCCCGAAGGATGCCCCTCGGAGACCACAGGAGACGGAGAGACCCACACCCTCCAGCATGCGACGCCCGCAGGATGCCCCTTGGAGACCACAGGAGACGGAGAGACCCGCACCCTCCAGCATGCGACGCCCGCAGGATGCCCCTCGCACACCACGGGAGACGGAGAGACCTGGAGCAACAGGGAGACGACACCCCCGTCACGTGCGGGAGCGACCACCCAGCGACGAGGGGGGCAGCCACAGGCCCCCATCACATCCGAGCCAGGACACCACTACCCAGGACACCACTACCCAGGACACCCCTACGCGGGACAGCACTACCCAGGAAGACGAAATACCGGACAGTGACTCAGAGTGGATGGGTGGAGACGAACCCCCACCCCAAAGTGCCATGGACTCAGAGTGGGATGAAGAGCACGACACAACGCCACTGCTGTCACCAACACCCTCCACCATCGCAGAAACACTCACCACGGTTGGGCACTTTAGTGATGAGGCGTCTGGTACACTCACTGGTGCGCACAACACAGCCGTCCCGGTACAGCAGGTGGAGGTAGGAGCAGCAGAGGGACCGGGCGGTCGGAGGGCAGCCCAGCCCAAGCGAACATCTGCCGCCCAGATGGATCCCGAGTTCCTGCAGTTACCACACCCACACATAGATCCGATGCAACCACCGACCCGGAGACGAGCGAAGAGGGTGACGGGCGGCTTGCGGCGGCTGCGGTCGCAGGTGGAGGAGTCCACCCGCGTCCAGGAGCTGGGAGTGGTGCCGGTCATGCGCGCCACCCAGGCTGACACCGCACGGGTGGCGTCCGCGGTGGAGGCAATGGGTGCGACGGTGTCAGACATGGGGAACGGTTTGCGAGGCCTGGGGCCTTCCGTGCAGGTGGCGTCTGTGGCCCAGGACATGGCTGCCCTCTCACAGGAGGCCATGAGCCAGTGCCAGCGCCAGATGGCAGAGGCGCTCAACGCCATAGCCCAGTCTCTGCAGGCCATGGCCCAGTCTCAGCAGGCCATGGCCCAGTCTCTGCAGGCCATCGCTGAGAGCATCGGCGCCAGTGGCCATGTGCGAGCCGGCGTCGCACTGTCACAGACATGGTTTGCCAACCCCCTGGGCTCCATGGCTGCAAACCTGCAGACCCCTGTCGATACCAGCACGGGCCTCCAGGACTGGCAGCGCCAGATGTCGGGGGGGCGTCGGATGGCCAGTCCGTTCGCATCCCCCACCCATGTAGAGGCCTGGGGGCCATCGGGCACCCCGAGGGAGGAGGAGGTGGTGTGGTCCGCCCCGGCTCCCTCTGTAGGGCAGGTCCTCAACCTCCACCCCGGCACGGACCCCCTCCCGGCACTCCCCCGGAGCCCAGCCTACTCTAACCACCCCCCCCCCCCCCCCACCCCCGCCGCCGCACACACACACACACAAAACCCGAGACACACCTCTCCTCACGCAATCAGACTGCGGCCACGCCATTGCCTGCCCAGAGCCAACCCCCCAGGCCGTCACTCACCTCCACGCTGGTCGGCGTGAGCCTGGAGCACCGGGTCACGCCGATGAAAAGGAGGTTTGATTCACGTCGACGTGAACGGTCATCACGTCGACGGGACTTCGGCCCATCCGGAAGGGAGAATATCGGCAGGCCGAAAATCGGCTGCCTTGCGCAGACCCGTGACATTCTCCGCGGCAGCGGCGCCATTAACGCCCCGCCGACTTTTCTCCCTTCGGAGACTTCGGCAACCGGCGGGGGCGGGATTCACGGCGGCCAACGGCCATTCTCCGACCCTCTGGGGGGTCGGAGAATGACGCCCCAGAACTTTGAAAATTGAAATGGTTTTGAAAGGATGGCCTGAGATACTAAAATGAGAAATTCTTCTCCCTTTAGCATTAACAGAGATATTAACTAATTCAAGAAATTATTGGGTTCCTGCTTCCACTTTAATAGCAGAGAGGGATTTCAGACCAACACCCATGGCGATCGTACATTAGTACCCCGTGGTGTAACTTCAGAAGAAATGTCACGTGCATGACAAAATAATGAAACCTCGCGATTAAATGGGATTTTACATGTCACAAATCACATCATGGAATCATAGAATGGTTACAGCACAGAAGAAGGCCATTCAACCTATTTGCCTGTGCCAGCTCTCTGCAAGAGCAACAGGAGTCCAATTGTTTTTAATTTTAATGTACATCAAAAATAAGAAATTCATACATTAAATATTTCAAAAATGAAATTCAGTGCCAATTTGTGTAGCTGTACAATATTTACTTCAATACAGATCAGTTTGGTTTGATCCTACTACAATTGCTGAAGGCTAATTCATCACCTGGTTAGATATCCTTTTGATCCAAAATGTATTTTAAATGTCTTTTTTGTCTTACATGCAGTTTAGATAGTTTCACCTTTTGTGAACAGTAACTGAAATCTCCTCTACATCATAAATACCCACAATTTCCAGACGGACAGCTCAGCTGCCAGAGCATGCAAACACGTTTTGAAGCTTCAGACAACTTAGATATGAAGAATTGGGAAATAAATCAGTTTTAATGGACTGAGAAGCAATTTGGCAAAATGTTTCAATTTGAAGAAGCTGTCAGAAGCAAATTGGAAACAAAGGATTCCCCATCTGCAAAGGTTCTTTAATGTTAATTATTTTCTTCAGGTGCACTGTTGTAATTAGTCCATCCCTCAACACCAACACTGTAACAATGTGAAAGTGTAAAGAACATAAGAACTAGGAACAGGAGTAGGCCATCTGGCCCCTCGAGCCTGCTCCAACATTCAATGAGATCATGGCTGATCTTTTGTGGACTCAGCTCCACTTTCCGGCCCGAACACCATAACCCTTGATCCCTTTATTCTTCAAAAAACTATCTATCTTTATCTTAAAAACATTTAATGAAGGAGCCTCTACTGCTTCACTGGGCAAGGAATTCCATAGATTCACAACCCTTTGGGTGAAGAAGTTCCTCCTAAACTCAGTCCTAAATCTACTTCCCCTTATTTTGAGGCTATGCTCCCTAGTTCTGCTTTCACCCGGCAGTGGAAACAACCTGCCCGCATCTATCCTATCTATTCCCTTCATAATTTTATATGTTTCTATAAGATTCCCCCCTCATCCTTCTAAATTCCAACGACTCCAGTCCCAGTCTACTCAACCTCTCCTCGTAATCCAACCCCTTCAGCTCTGGGATTAACCTAGTGAATCTCCTCTGCACACCCTCCAGTGCCAGTACGTCCTTTCTCAAGTAAGGAGGCCAAAACTGAACACAATACTCCAGGTGTGGCCTCACTAACACCTTATACAATTGCAGCATAACCTCCCTAGTCTTAAACTCCATCCCTCTAGCAATGAAGGACAAAATTCCATTTGTCTTCTTAATCACCTGTTGCACTTGTAAACCAACTTTTTGCGACTCATGCACTAGCACACCCAGGTCTCTCTGCACAGCAGCATGTTTTAATATCTTATCATTTAAATAATAATCCCTTTTGCTGTTATTCCTACCAAAATGGATAACCTCACATTTGTCAACATTGTATTCCATCTGCCAGACCCTAGCCCATTCACTTAGCCTATCCAAATCCCTCTGCAGACTTCCAGTATCCTCTGCACGTTTTGCTTTACCACTTATCTTAGTGTCGTCTGCAAACTTGGACACATTGCCCTTGGTCCCCAACTCCAAATCATCTATGTAAATTGTGAATAGTTGTGGGCCAACACTGATCCCTGAGGGACACCACTAGCTACTGATTGCCAACCAGAGAAACACCCATTAATCCCCACTCTTTGCTTTCTATTAATTAACAAATCCTCTATCCATGCTACTACTTTCCCCTTAATGCCATGCATCTTTATCTTATGCAGCAACCTTTTGTGTGGCACCTTGTCAAAGGCTTTCTGGAAATCCAGATATACCACATCCATTGGCTCCCCGTTATCTACCGCACTGGTAATGTCCTCAAAACATTCCACTAAATTAGTTAGGCACGACCTGCCCTTTATGAACCCATGTTGCGTCTGCCCAATGGGACAATTTCCATCCAGATGCCTCGCTATTTCTTCCTTGATGATAGATTCCAGCATCTTCCACAAAAGGTGTTCATTATTTAATAATTGTTCAGCAACCATTTAGCTGCAGCTAGCTCCCTACCTGTCTCCAGCCTAAGAGAGCGTCCACCCCATGGGGTGATTACCCACTCTCAGTCCTGATTGATTCACTCAAACCAGGTGACCCTTCCTCTCCTGTGTTGCCTTTATTAAAGGGACAATCACCTCAGAAAGATAGAAAAATAGTCGGATTAACTCCTTCAAAATGGAACTGGATAATTATTCGACTAAGGACAAATTGAAAAGGATAAATACAGTGACGGAAAATTAAATACCCCATGAGAAGCGATGCTTCCTTTGTTTTTGTTTTCAGCACTTGATGGTGGTTTGTAATTGTTTGACTGTCAGATTCGCAATTCTGTGGCTTATCAGGTGAAACCATTATACTGTGATAATCACACACTGTAACTTCTTGCAGCACGAGGAAGTTTTTTAAAAATTCACTCTTGGGATATGGGCATTGCTGTCCATCCCTAATTACTCTTGGCCTGAGTGGATTGCTCGGCCATTTCAGAAGGCATTTAAGAGTCAACCACATTGCTGTGGTGCTGGAGTCACATATAGGCAGACCAGATGAGGGTGGCAGATTTCCTTCCCTCAAGAACATTAGTGAACCCAGTGTTTTTTTACGACAATCGTTTCATGGTCATCATTCAACTTTAATTCCAGATTTTTTAAAAATTGGATTCAAATTGCACCATCTGTCATGGTAGGATTCAAACCCAGTTCCCCAAAACATTACCCTGGGTCACTAGTCCAGTGACAATACCACTCTGCCATCACCTGCCCTTGTCGTGTGGCAATGACTTTCACTGCTTTCTTCTAGCATTAATGGAGTGGTTAGGTCTCGTAATGAGCTTCCCATCCTGTAAATACCAGTGACACGGTCAGCTCCATTTTTAAAAATAATACCACCAGTTGTCCACAGCAGCTGCCTACTTCAGACAACGGGCCACTTTAAATATGGAAATCAGGGTCCTGTGATATTTTTGGTTGGAACTGAACGAAGCCTACGTCATGAAGTTTTAGATCAGTTCCACAAGAAATGGAACAGAAGATGCCCACCAAAGGTAATTAGCAATTTATTTTTGCTTCTCTGGGACCAATAAAAATACTCTCGATCACTACCATCCCAGGACCCCCAACCTCCATAATTGTGATCCCTTGCCTCCCACCGCGATTTACTTCCTTCTGCCAGAACTTGAGGCTTCAATCTAGCAATTTGCATCGGGAATACATTATAACAGTCATTCCCAAAATAATTCATGGGCTACAAAACACTTTGGTACTCCCTGAGGATGTGAAAGAAGGTACCTAAGTGCAAATTACTTTTCTTATCAGATAGTAACAATAAGAGGTTGAGAAGAGGGGTTGACATGTCATCTGAACCCTGAGATGTACAACATTTTTGAATACATGCCAACCTATGTTGCTCTCTACCTTATGTACAGATACAGTTGGAGTTCCTAGGGGATAAGCATTTTGATTTTTTTTCTTTTAAGTGGTGGAGGGAATCACAGCGGGCAGTGACAGGCAGTAGCTAATAGGTAGCAGATCCAGTTTTACTTCAAAATAAAGGAATAATTTTTCATGCTGTTAGGACATGTAAATGTAAAGAACAAGGAAAATGGCAATTTGATTAAATCCAGAGTGTTTTCTGTCTGTTGCTTTAGGACTGATTATTTAAGTGCATAATTACATTAAATCTGCTGAAGCAATTCCAAATGATTTTAGATCATTGAGCATGGTAGCGATGATCTCAAATGCCCACATCTGGTAACATCAATAAAGCAATATGTTCATGTGTGCATGATATAATGTGCATTCTCACACATGCGAGGTATCACCCTTGGGTCTCTGAAAACCTCATTAATGTGCATTCTTGAAAGGCTGATCTCATCTTTGGCTATGTCTACTTTTCCTTTTTTTATAATCCACAAAACAAACTCTGCCAATGTGTTTAATTGAACTGGAAAATGTCAATGAGTACAAGGACAGCATAATGTAGTGAAGATTTTACTGATAATATCTATTATTGCAATTAAAGACGATTAACAATGGAAGTACACAACTGCTATTAAATGTGTTAACTTAGAAACCCACTAATGATATTACATAAACATTCTTACAGGATATATTCAGGATTCACCTTGCACAGTATGGACCAGGAGCAGTATGGCCATCGATCCCTGCAATCTAAGGCCTCAAATATGGAAAGATTAAGGGCGCGATACTACCATCGCGTTGCGCCCGGCGCCGATCTGGGTACGCCAGGTGTATCGCGGAAGAAACCCAAATCGGGCTTTTGTGCCAGGCGCAAAGCCTTTTGCGAGTCACGTGACCAACGGCGCCCAGGGCAATCCGGGTCACGCTCCCCCGCCAGGGTATGATCCAGATAATGCTCATTTAAATATGCACCGCCTAGTTGAGGCTGCATTCTCCTGGTGCCCTGGAGTTATCAACCATATTGGCGAGGCTTCACCGGGCACCGATTAGAACTGGACTTCATAAGCGGAGAACAGGCATGGTGGCCAATCTGGGGGTGTCGGAGGCCATTTGGGGCCCCCCGGTGGTTGGGGACAGGGCAGGGCAGCACCCTGGTATCCAGACACCTTGGCAATGCCAACCTGACACTGCCAGGGTGCCAGGGTACTGCACAAATGCCAGGATGGGAATGCCAGGGCACGTTGGTGCCAGGTTGGCACTGCCAAGTGTCGGGACCTTTGACATCCATGTAGCAGTCAAGACTCCCTCTGATCAACCAGCTGTATTAGCCCCCTCCCCTGCTGACTTAACTATCCTGTAAGAAATCGATAAATGGTTTCCATCTCTGGGCAAACCCCTCCACAGTATCTCTCAAGGCGAACTTGATTTTTTTCCAACCTAAGGAATTCCACGAGGTCGCTCACCCACACCCCTGGGTTCGGCGGCCCAGAGAGGCCCAAAACATGTGGACATGCCCACACCTATCCTCCCCACCTCAAAAAACCAGCCCAGTATGGCCACCATCATATGCGCCCTGTGGCCTTCTTTAAATTGAATGAGGCTAAGAGGATGCATTCTTCGTTCTCAGAGCCTCCTCTCATAATCCATCCTCCAGCACCCTGTCCAGCTCTTCCTCCCACTTCCGCTTCACTTCTATCAGGGCGCCCTCCCAGTTCGTTAATTCTTTGCAAATCTCTGATACCCTGCCCTCAGCAACCCCTGTTTTCGACACCACTTTATTCTGCAACCCTGGGGGCGGCAGGTCAGAAAAGGATGTCACCTGTTTCCTCACATAATCCCAGACCTGTGAGTGCAAGACCCCATTCCCGCTGGGCAGTCCATACTCCTCTATTAACCCCATAAAACTCAAAAAGCTGCCCCTCACAAACAAGACTCCAAAACGCTTTATCCCCACCTGCCACCATCCCCGGAACTCCGTGTTCAACCCCAAGGAGCGAACCTTTGATTCCCACAAATCAAACCGAGCCCATCCCCCCAGCCTCAGGTGCGCGCCCCCCCGCCCCCAGCCTCAGGTGCTGCCACCACTGTCCCCAATTCTCAGGACCTCCACCACTACCGGATGTGCGGAGTACTTGGCCGGCGAGAACGGCAGAAGCGCCGTCAACAGTGCTCCCAAGCTAGTGCCATGATAACTCCAATACTTTCCAATGGGTCTGATATGTAGAGCAACAGATCATCCGCATATAGCGAGACATTATGCTCCACCCCCCCCCCCCCCCCCCACACTATCCCCTGCCAACCCCTTGATGATCTAAGCGCCATTGCCAGTGGCTCTATTGCCAAGGCAAAGAGCAACGGGGAGAGTGGGCATCCCTGCTTCCTCCCACGATGCAGCCTAAGTACCCCAAACTCACCCAGTTCATCCTTTCACACGGCGCCTGTCGTGATCTGTATATCTGCTGGTTTGTAAGGGGTGAACATCTGTAAGTAAATGCTAGACAACCACTAGATGGCAGCACCAGATCTACATATATAAACTACACTCAGAGGAGATTACGACTCTTCGTATCAGAAATGACTAGTGAGCAGAGTGTTACAGATAAAGCTTAGTGAGCAGGTGTAGTTAAACATTATATATATTTAATCTTATTTACCTAATCTTCATTTACAGTTGTAGAAGAAGAAACAAACTCATAGTTAATTTATAATTGTTACTCAATAACAGTATTTGCTTAATTTGAAGACTGAGGGTTTTACTGACCATCAACCATCAGACTATTCTGGATGTAAGCAAATGAGTAACAAGGTATTACTATAACGTAATATAACAGTGCCGGCGCCTGATACAACAACCGGACCCAGTCCACAAAACACTGCCCGAGCCCAAACCACCCCAGTACCTCCCACAAATTTCCCATTCTACCCACTCAAATACCTTCTCCGCATCCATAGCGACCGCCACCTTTACATTCCATCCCTCCGAGGGCCTCATTATAACATTCAACAGACGGAGGGCAACAGATGCCGTCCCTTTACAAACCCTGTCCGATCTTCCCCTATCACCGGCAGCACACAATCTTCAATCTGAGAGGCCAAGATCTTTGCCAACAACTTGGCGTCTACATTCAACAGTGATATCGGGTGGTAGGACTCACGAGCGCGATAACGTGGGGTTTGGGGGGGGGGCTGCTCCTTCCCCCTCACCTCATTGAATGCAATTACCAGTTGGGGCCCCAGGTCACCCAAAAACCTTTTAGAAAACTCGACCGGAAAACCATTGGGGGCCGGGACTTCCCTGTCTGCATCGCCCCCGTACCCTCCATCACCTCCACCAGTCCAATGGCCACTCCCAACGCCTCTACCAGGCCCTCCTCCACCTTGGGGAACTCCAACCCGTCCAGGAATCGCCGCATTCCCTCAGCCTGTGCCAGAGGCTCAGATTTATAAAGCCTTCTATAAAACTCCTCAAATACCCGGTTTACCCCCACCGGGTCCAGTACCACTCCACCCTTTCCGTCCTTCATCCTACTAGTCTCCCTCACCGCCTCCAGCTTCCTGGGTTGGTGGGCCAGCATCCTACGAGCCTTCTCCCCGTACTCATAAACTGTCTCTCTGGCCCTCTGCAACTGCCTGACTGCCTTCCCCATGGACACCAGCCCAAACTCCATCTGGAGCTTCTGCCTCTCCTCCGGGGCCATCGAGTACCTCCTGTCCACCCGCAGAATCCCGTCCACAAACCTTTTAAAAAAGAATTTAGAGTACCCAATTATTTTTTCCAATGAAGAGGCAATTTAATGTGGCCAATCCACCTATTTTGCACATCTTTGGGTTGTGGGGGCGAAACCCACGCAGACACGGGGAGAATGTGCAAACTCCACACGGACAGTGACCTAGGGCTGGGATACCCGTCCACCAACCTTGCCAACTCTGCTCGCTCCTCCTTCTCCCTATGCACCTGGATCAATATCAACTCCCCTCTAATCACTGCCTTGAGTGCCTCCCACTACATGGCAGCCGAGACCTTACCTGAATCATTGAGTTCCACATACCCTGAATGGCAGCCCTCCCCCGCTCACATACCTCCTCAACTGTTCACAACCCTGTGTCCAGCCTCCACTGCAGGCGATGGCCCCCCCGATCCACTTGCAAGTCCACCCAATGTGGCACGTGGTCTGAAACCACGATCGCCGAGTACCCAGAGTCGACCACCCCCACCACAAAAAAATCAATCCTAGAATGCACCCTGTGCACATAGGAGAAGTACGAAAACTCCTTCGACCTCCAAAACCTCCATGAACCCCTTCAGCTCCTTCACCACCGCCGACATCCTCCCCGACCTCGGGCTCGACCAGTCCAACCTTGGATCAGTGATCGTGTTAAAATCCCCCCCATCATAATCAGCCAATGGGTGTCCCGGTCCGGCATCTTCCCCAGCACTCGCCTCATAAACTTCACATCGTCCCAATTTGGGGCATAAATATTTACCAGGACCACTGGCATCCTCTCCAGCTTCCCGTTCACCATCACAAACCTTCCCCCCGAATCTGCTACTGTATTCTTCACCAGAAACGCCACCCATTTATTTACCAGCACTGCCACTCCACGCGTCTTCATGTTTAATCCCGAATGGAAGGCTTGCCCTACCAACCCTTTCCTTAGCCTTCTCTGATCCCCAATCTTCAAGTGTGTTTCTTGCTAAAAGGCCACGTCCGCCTTCAAGCTCCTCAGTTGCGCAAAAACACTCAACCGTTTAACTGGCCCATTCAGCCCCCTCACATTCCATGTCTACCATTCTGGTCGTCAGGCACCCCGCTCCCCTCAAACCTGCTGCTTTGGAAAGGAAACAGGAGCATCCATACCAGATCTTGAGTGGTGTGTGCTGGGCCATACCTTTGAAAAGGGGGTACTGGTTTATGGGATCTTGTTATTTAATTGGAACAGTTAAAGGGGGAAAGTTATTAAAGCTTATACATAGATTACTGTAGCTGTGTGGGGTATTTATGTTTGTAGTAGATAAAAATGCTTACTGTGTGTTTATAAAAATGTTAACTAAATTTATAAAATAACCCCTGCCGATCAACCATAGCCCTTCTTAGGCCAGCCCCCGGTCCACACCGCGCAACCCTTCAGGCATACCCTCTGATGTCCACCGTCACCACTCCCTCCAATACTACGTCACAGTAACAACTGTCATGGGAGTGTCCTTTTAAGACTTTAAGAAATGTTTTTGTCTTATCACATGGCTTCAGTGATGTCATTGTGTCGGTGGAGCTGGGCTGTGGCTCTGAGTTTTACTTTCGCTTTGAGTTTAAACTGGTTTTGTTCTGCACAAATTGAAAAGAAAGTGTCTCTCTATCTTCAGTTTAAAAGCTGTTTCTGGATTACTTGATAAATTAAAAGAAATAACTGTTTTCTGGAAGGAATTCAAACCTGCTGCTTTGGAAAGGAAACAGGAGCATCCATACCAGATCTTGAGTGGTGTGTGCTGGGCCACACCTTTAAAAAGGGGGTACTGGTTTATGGGATCGTGTTATTTAATTGGAACAGTTAAAGGGGGAAAGTTATTAAAGCTTATACATAGATTACTGTAGCTGTGTGGGGTATTTATGTTTGTAGTAGATAAAAATGCTTACTGTGTGTTTATAAAAATGTTAACTAAATTTATAAAATAAAGCTTGTTTTTGATTAAAAGTGCTTAAGGCCTCTGTTGAATAACACCTGAAAGGCAGGCCCTTGTGCTCAACATAACCAAAATCGATAAACAGTTGTAGGTCAGGTGAACTCCATGATATACTTTGGAGTTTTCTAAACCCGGCCCGTAACACACCTTTGTCAGCAGCATCCCTCTCTCACCTTCCCTTAAACAAAACAACTACCCCATCCCCCTCTACTACACTAACCACCTGATCACCCCCCACTGCGCACCCGTTTACTAGCCCGCCCATCTATCCTGGCAGCCCTCGCCCAAGGCGCCTAAACCTCCTAACCCCCGCTGATTCCCCACCACCCCACTCGCACACCTCACAAACAAAAAGGAAACAAAAAAATAGGTGCGCTCACCCTCAATCGCAACAAAACATTTTGAAGGAGAAAAGTTCTCCAACAACCAACAAAAAAACGATGCAAGAAAAAATGGATAGAAAAAGCACCCATTCCTCACACCTCCTCCATAGTTCAATGTCATCCTTCTACTGGCAGTCCATTGTCTCTTAAAAACTCCATCGCATCCTCTAGTGTTAATAATATTCTCGGCTATTAAAAGTCACCCAAAAGCGGGCCGGATACAACATCCCCAACTTTGCCCGCTTTTTAAAGAGGGCAGCCTTCACCCGATTAAACACGGCTCTCCTCTTCGCCAGGTCGGCGCCCAGGTCCTGGTACAGGCGAAGCTCACTCCCCTCCCAGGTGCATCACCTCGTCTGCCTCGCCCGTCTCAGAATCTTCTCCTTGTCCAGGAACCAGTGAAGACGCACCACCACTGCCATTAATTCAACATGAGTGGGTTGTTGTGTGTTTTGTGGCTTTGTGATCCAATTCTGCCAATTAGGTATCTGGGAAAACCTCATCTCCCAACTCTCAAGACCACAAACTCTGACACTTTGCTGACCTCCATCACAACTCCACAGCAGCCAAGGTGGCGATTACTGGAGGACCTGCTCTGGTTCTCTACCACTCCCTTGAATTCTGCTCTCTCTTCTGCAAGGACAGAAAGCAGAGACCTTTGAGTGTTGAAATAGAACATTTTGAGAGGATGGAAAGAGATCTGTGGATTGTCCCTGTGTGGGGAAGGTATGAGATGATAAAAAGATGAGCTAAGTGTCAATGGTGGCTGTTCAGATGGGGATGTTAGGAGGTACCTCCTCTGAAGTAGCTGATGCTTTTTCAGCATACAAATGGTGAACCTCCCATTGCACTGTTGTATATCTCATTCAATTAAATCCTTGTCACGAGTATTTCCATTCCCTTTACTTCTGAATTCTAATCTTCCACAGCACATGTGCTAACTTCAGAAAATAAATAGTATCCTAATGGCATCAGTGTGTGACAAGAAAATCTAGTAAGGCGATCTGAAGAGTTATTTTCCAAGACAACACCATCATTCCTTATTTGAGCAAGCACAATAAAATGTCAAAGACATGAAAGAGCAGGAAAAAGGGAAATCCCACATAAATAGTAAATAAAATACAAATATTAAAAGAGCCGCATTTGCTGAATTACTAGGTATCGTGTACCACTTAGTTCAGATCATGAAATCTGATATTCTTAGTTAAGTCGAATCTTGTTTATTCCCACAGAGTGTGGTAGAATTTGGCAGAAGAAGAAACAGTCTGGTAATCTGAAGCAACGCTGAATCCTCTTTGCCCATTGGCCTGCTGCCAACGCCTTCAGATGTGCCCACTTGATCTTCAGAAATGCACTCCCAACTTTCATCAACATCTGGGCTGGGCTTGAAGAATACTGTCTAATATTTCACAGAAATAGATTTCCTTTTATTTCGCTTGTTTCCCACATCTGTCCATCCAGAACGACGGCAAAGCTGGGGAACAGAATGCTGGGCTTCTGTGGCACATTGTGACCGGTCGACAGAGCAACATCTGTCCATTATCGCTCAACTGTTCAACTCTGGTGTTTCCCTGTGTGTTATTATTCACGAAGGATAATCTTCTGAAGCTCTGCTGTCAGTACAGAGCCTCATTAATAGTGAGTGTAGTTCAGAGAACCAGGGTACCATGTTATTGCTGTTTCTACAACCCAAGTTCACAACCAACATGTACTGTACAATGGAAATCTTCCCATTCCTATCCTCTAAATGATTCCATAAGTCCACATCCCAAATACATTATACAATATGGATGTGCTTTCCAATCACATTTAAGTCAATATAACTAACCTGCATTTAAGAATGTGGAAAATTGGGCAGCATGGTGGCTACATCCAAGCATCACCATTTATGTAATTATATGAAAATTTAAATTAAGAGGGAACATAAGAACTAGGAGCATGAGTAGGCCATCTGGCCCCTCGAGCCTGCTCCACCATTCAATGAGATCATGGCTGATCTTTTGTAGACTCAGCTCCACTTTCCGGCCCGAACACCATAACCCCTAATCCCTTTATTCTTCAAAAAACTATCTATCTTTATCTTAAAAACATTTAATGAAGGAGCCTCTACTGCTTCACTGGGCAAGGAATTCCAGAGATTCACAACCCTTTGGGTGAAGAAGTTCCTCCTAAACTCAGTCCTAAATCTACTTCCCCTTATTTTGAGGCTATGCCCCCTAGTTCTGCTTTCACCCGGCAGTGGAAACAACCTGCCCGCATCTATCCTATCTATTCACTTCATAATTTTATATGTTTCTATAAGATCCCCCCGCATCCTTCTAAATTCCAACGAGTACAGTCCCAGTCTACTCAACCTCTCCTCATAAGGATAAAGTGCTTTTAATTTCTTAATTTGCTGTCTGTAATACTGCAATATGATTGGTTGTTTTCCCTCTTGTTAACTTCACAGCTACAGATCCCCTTGACTTGCGACCACATTTAAACTGCCATTGGGAAAAGGGAGGTCAGGGTCCCAAAAATCATCAGAGCATCATTACTCTCCGAGTACCATTGCTTTGCTGCTGCCTGCAAAATCTAGGCTGTGAATTTGGTACAGACACCTGACTGATTTGTTTGCTAATGAAACCATCCTTTACTGAACACACGATAGAAAATGAGCCTCAAAGGAAAAAAAGTGGAAATGGTTCAGTAAATAAATTCTCTTAGTGTAAATAAAGTTATATTAGGGGGACCCAAAAAACGTGAGTTGATTCTGTATCAATTCTGATTTAACATGTCATTGCAGAAAATAGATGACAGTGTAGCAGGATCTCTGGTCAGTTTATTTCTTTTTTATCTAATAAGTAACATTACTGCAGCTAAAATCAGTGAATAAAAACCAATCTTTGACCTTCCTAATCTGTATTCCCTGTTTGTTTTATGACCAGGTGGGACATATGACCAGAGATATGGGTATCTTTCATTGCAACTTGCATTTTTATGTATAAGTTGCAGTTTGGAGCTTTGAGTACTGATGATCGAGGCTCCAAAATTCTTCCCATCACATAGTTGACCAGAAATCTCTCCCGATGGCACATGTTGGAAGGATTTGTAGATTGATACAGCTGTTTGGCTGTATTATGAATGCACCTTTGTGGTGGTATGTATTAGGGGTAATACGGTACACCAGGAATGCCAAGCAGCTATTGGAGGACAGATGCTGGATCCCGATTGGATCCTCCACCTACTGGGCTCCACCCAGATAGGAGGGATATAAGAACCTGGGTAATCCCCGCAGCTGCATTCTGTGAGTGAGCTGCTGGGGAACGTGTCTGAACAAGTCTGCTCAATAAAGCCTCGATTGAAGTTCTTTACGTCTCGCCTCGTGTGTGACCGATGGTGCTACAACCTTCATTAGCCATCAGGAGCCGAGGTAAGACTCAAACCTCGAACTTCTGGCTCAAAGGGTTGCTTACTGTGCCACAAGGCCTCTATTGCACAAAAGCAAACTATTGTGGTGGCTGAAAACCTGAAATAAAAATTAAAAATGCTTGAAATGCTCAACAAATAGCATCTACGGAGAGAGAAACAGAGTTTACACTTCAGGTTGATGGCCGTTTATCAGAATGATCTATTCTTGAATCTCCCTCAAGTATTTTTTAAATTCATTTTTACAGGATGTGGGCTTCGTTGGCTAGGCCAGCATTTGTTGGCCATGTCCAATTTCCCTTGAGAAGGTGGCGATGAGTTGGATGAGTTGCCTTCTTGAACCGTTGCAGTCCTACTGTGCGGTAAGAGAGGGAGTTCCAGGATTTTCACCCAGCGACTGTGAATGAACGGCGATATATTTCCAAGTCAGATTGCTGAGTGACTTGCAGGGGAACCTCCAGGTGGTGAGGTTCCCAAGTATCTGCTGCTCTTGTCCTTCTAGATGGTAGTGGCTGCAGGTTTGGAAAGTGCTGTCTAAGGAAACTTGGTGAGTTGCTACTGTCTAACTTGTCGATGGTACACACTGCTGCCACTGTTCATCGATGGTGGATGTTGAAGGTGGTAGAAGGGGTGCCAATCAAGCATGCTGCTTTGTCCGGGTGATGGTAGAGGCTCCAATTTCAATTCATCACATGGTTGACCGGGAATCTCGCCTGGTTTAATTGCCTGCCATTGGTATGTAATGGAAGGATTTACAGATTGACACTAAACCTCTTGGCCCTTTTATGAATGCACCATTCACGTACCAGCCTCCCCGAACAGGTGCCAGAATGTGGCGACTAGGGGCTTTTCACAGTAACTTCATTTGAAGCTTACTTGTGACAATAAGCGATTTTCATTTCATTTCGTTTCACCATCAGTTCCGGGAGTGAGACTGAAGCTGAAGCTTCTGGTTCAGAGGCAGGGACACAAACCACTGCACCACAAGACCACCATGAAAGGGTACTAAAGATGATGATACAAGAAGAAAACAGATGTGGCATCACCAAATTAGCATAAAATTGTTGCTGGCAGTAGGAGATTACTAAGAACTGAAGTAAGTGCTGAAATGTTGGTTTTACAAAAATGTGCTCCATCAGGGAACATGGGGCGCGATTCTCCAATGCCGCGGCGGTTGGGAGAACCGCCGATCGCGCCATTTTTCAACGCGACGTCGGTCCGACGTCCTCCCCCAATTCACCCAAGCGGCGAGATCGGCCCCGTCGAGTTCTGCGCGGCGCAGGCCGGAGTGTGGGAGTGTGGGAGGGGGGGAGGGAGAGTGTGGAGGGGGGAGGGAGAGTGTGGAGGTGGGGGGGGTGAGGGAGGGAGTGGAGGTGGGAGGGGGTGAGGGAGAGTGTGGAGGTGGGAGGGGGAGGGAGAGTGTGGAGGTGGGGGGGTGAGGGAGGGAGTGGAGGTGGGAGGGGGTGAGGGAGAGTGTGGAGGTGGGAGGGGGAGGGAGAGTGTGGAGGTGGGGGGGTGAGGGAGGGAGTGGAGGGGGAGGGGGTGAGGGAGAGTGTGGAGGTGGGAGGGGGAGGGAGAGTGTGGAGGTGGGGGTTGAGGGAGGGAGTGGAGGTGGGAGGGGGTGAGGGAGAGTGTGGAGGTGGGGGGGAGGGAGAGTGTGGAGGTGGGAGGGAGAGTGTAGAGGTTGGAGAGGGTGTGATGGAGGGAGTGAAGGTGGGAGGGGGGTGAGGAAGGGAGTGGAGGTGGGAGGGGGGTTGAGGGAGAGTGTGGAGGGTGTCGTTCATTCGCGGATGCCACATGTCAGCTGCCCTGATATGGCAGGACGGTGATGAGGACACGGCCGCAGGTTGTCGTGTGGCTGATGGGCACAGGCGACTGGTACACTGGTGAGGAGGACGGTGTGAACTGACCGTTGGACGCAGACAGTGACCAGGTGTTAGGCTGGCTGCGTGTCTGCAGCGTGACCACCCCACCGGGGCACACAGCGATCCCATACAACCCGGCTGGCGAGGTGTGGAAGAACCTCTGTGTAACATGTCGTTTCTCTGCCCCCCACCACCCTCCTGCAGGTCACCATGTATGCCAACCAGACAGCGATGTTCACTGCCGTGGGTGGAGCCGCAGCTCTGGAGTTTGCCATCCGGCAGCGTAGACTGCGACGGCCCACAGTGGCTGCTAATGTAGCGGTTGCTGCTGCAGCAGAGGGGATGGCTGCGGAGTGGCCTGTCGTCGCCGCGCATGCTGCAGGCGCTCAGGCCCGGAATGTCCAGAGGGATGCCGAGGGGAACATTGACCCCCCGACGGCGATGAATGCACAGGAGGCGGGCACTGATATTGAAGTGCTTGGGTGGAGGAGGAGGAGGAGGAGCCACTGATGGTGGTGCCAGGGCGCCACAGGCGTCCAGCAAGGCCTAGGGTGTACCGTGACAGAATGTCATTCGAGGCCCTACCGGACATCACATGCAGGAGGAGACTACGGTTCAGCAGGGAGACGGTCGCACATATATGCCTCCTCTTGGAACGGGAGGAGGACACGCTATACCAGTCTCCGTCAAGGTGACGGTGGCCCTAAACTTTTACGCTACCGGTTCCTTCCAGGCGCCGAGCGGGGACCTATCCGGGATCTCACAGGCATCGGTCCACAGGTGCATCGGGGCCGTGACTGATGCCTTGTACGCCATCGCGGACAGGTACATTAAATTCCCCAAGTACTGAGCACAGCAGGAAGCACGGGCATGTGGATTCGCCAAGATGGCCGGGATACCGATGGTCCAGGGTGTCATCGATGGTGTGCATGTCCCCATGCGCCCACCTGCAGACAACAGGGAAGTGTTCATGAACAGGAAGGGCGACCCCCACATGAAGGTCATGCACGTGTGTGCAAGATACCCCGGGAGTGTGCATGACGCCTACTTTCTGGCACAGTCGTTCATCCCCTCAATGTTCGATGGATGCCCCCCCCCAGGCTGAGGGGCTGGTTGCTGGGCGACAGGGGCTATCCGTTGAGGTCATGGTTGATGACGCCAATACGGAGGCCTCACACCAACGCGGAGAGCCGATACAACGAGGCACATGCAGCAACCAGGGGTGTGGTGGAGCAGTGCTTCGGCCTGCTGAAGATGAGATTCAGAGACCTGGACTGATCAGGAGGGGCCCTGCAGTACAGGCCCGACAGGGTCGGTCGCATAGTTGTGGTCTGCTGTGCGCTGCACAACATTGCCATGCAGAGGGGAGATGCATGGGCAAACGAAGGGGAGGAGGATGGCGTGCATCAGGGTGGGGGGGAGGGGCGCAGGACATAGACAATGCCCGGGTGCTGGTTACGTCCAGGAGGCTGCACGACGACACCGTCGAGGACAGCAGGCATGCGACGCATTGGTGGCCGCACAGTTCACGCACCGTGGGGGAGGGATTTGGTGAACACTGCCACTTGTACCGTCAATCCTGCACACGGGCAACACACAGCACCCCTCACCGCCCCCCCCCCCCACCACCACCCCCCCCCCCCCCCCCCCACCCCCTGAACCCCCACACCGCGTTCCCGGCACCAATTCCACATCACCTTACCACTGCGGCACTACGGGATTGCACAACATTGATGATTGTGTAAGCGGGTGTGATCAGTGCCATGTTGAATGATGACAGCCCGCTCTGCGATGAGCTGTGAGCTCAGATTCGCCAGCCAAGGTCTGACTCATGGCTATAGCTGAACCATGCACTCCGGTGGTCACAGCCTTCGTAACGGACATTTCACCCCGTGCCCGTGTGGGGTAGCTGGTGTCGGAGTGCCGAGGACTACGGTGTCCGATTTTGGGAGGCAGGGGGGAAAGGGACAGCACATCCGGCACCGACGTTGAACCGCTCGTTAACCCCAGAGCCACTCGGTCACCCTCACAAGCCCCCTGGCACGGGACATAGCACAGAGTCTTACAAGTTAAGTGCAACAGTGAGTTTATTTGTGACATTCACATACAGATGCCCTACCCCCTACAACTAAACTGTGCCCTGCACCCGTGCCATCTTACTAAGTTTCTAACTTCTTTGCCTTACGGGCCTTGCCACTACATCTAGGTGTCTCCCCAGATGGTACAGCAGGAGTGGAGGCGGACAGCTGAGAATCACGCCCTGCGACATGGCTCCCCGTCGGCACACGTTTCCTGTGGTGGCCCCACTTTGATGAGCCAGGCTGCTCGGCAGGCGTGCTGGATGGCGTGGTGCCACCCTGTCCTGCCCGCTGCCCACCAGATGCGCCAGGGACGGAACGGGGGGTGCCCGAGTGATCCGGGATGTACTTTGCTGGAGGTACTGGGATGGGCCCCAGAACCTCCTCCTCCTTCGGGGAGCCCGGTGGCCCCCGGGCCTCACTGTGGGACGGAGGTGCGATCGGAGACATGCCCCGTCACACCACCGACACCAGGCACTGCCAGTCCTGGAGGCCTGCAGCGGGATCGACCACAGTCCGAATGTTCGCAGAGACGGAGCCCAGGGAGTGCAACATTCCTGCCAGGGACTGTGCGATCTCAACCTGTGAGTGCGCGACGCCATCCATCACGTGCGCCAGGCAGTCAATGCTCTCCGCGACTGACTGCTGGGACTGTGCCATCGCTTGCTGGGACCGGGCCATGGCATGCTGAGACTCGGCCAGGGCCCGGAGAGCGGCGGCAATGTCCTGTTGGCTCTGTGGGTTGGCTACCTGTGAGAGGGCAGCCCTCTCCTGGGCCATGGATGACGCATGCACATGAAGCCCAAGGCCTTGCAGAACCTGACCAATGGCCGAAACCGTTTCACCCATTGCCTCCACCGCGGAAGCCACCCATGCGGTGTCGGCCTGGGTGGCTGCGATGAGCGGCACCACTCCCTGCTCCTGGACGTGAATGGACTCCTCCAACTGCGTGTGCAGGTCCTGGAAGATGGCCCTCATCCCGTTATTCAGTCCCTCGGTGTCCACATGCATCGGTTGTCCGGGTGGGTCAAGTACATCCAGGAACCCGGGAACCGTCTGGGCGGCAGCTGTTTGCTGGGCCTGGGCTGCCCTCCGACCGTCTAGCCCCTCGGCTGCTCCAAACTCCACCTGCTGTACCGGCTCGGCTGTGGGGTGCGCACCAGACCGTGACCCGGGAGCCTCATCATTTATCTGCCCAACCGAGGTGAGTGTCTCTGCGATGGTGGATGGTGTGGAAGACAGCAGTGCCGCTAGTTCAAGGTCATCGTCTGTTCGGAAGTCTGGTGTGTACTGGTCCCCCTCATGGCCCGGCGCAAGGTGCATGCGGCCCATGTCACGTTGCCCTCCAGGTGAATCCGTTGACTGTGTGGCTGTTCGCTGTGCGTCATCATCATTGTCCGTCCTGTGTCCCTCAGTATTGTCTCTGTCCGTCGTATGTGCGTCCCCGTCCAGCGTCCCATACTGAGAGGATGGCCCTCCTGTCCGAACGACTGCCACCCACTGGCGTGCGTCCCTGGGTGCGCTTGAGGTTGGAGATGGTCGGCTGTGTCTTGGCCGAGACAACCCTAGACGTTCGGCGGCTGACCCTGGGGAACACAACGATACAGGGTTCGTTAGACACGCCGTGCCGAGTGTATGGTGGTGGTGGGAGCAGTGTGTAAGGGGGGGGAGGGGATCGGGGGTGCAGTGGCCAGTGTGTGAGGTGGGAGGGGATTGAGGGTGCAGTGGCCAGTGTGTGAGGGAGGAGGGGATTGAGGGTGCAGTGGCATGAGTGTGAGGGTGGAGGGGATAGAGGGTGCAGTGGCCAGTGTGTGATGTGGGAGGGGATTGAGGGTGCAGTGGCCAGTGTGTGAGGGAGGAGGGGATTGAGGGTGCAGTGGCATGAGTGTGAGAGGGGAGGGGATCGAGGGTGCAGTGGCCAGAGTGTGAGGGGGGCGATGATGGGCTGGGAGTGGTGAAGACATGCAGGGTTGTCTCACTTGCTTCTGTGCCTCCGACCTGGCATGTCGCGACCTCCCGGGTGGCGGATCCCGCAGCGAGGTCCAGGGCCCTCTGCTCGAAAACATTTAGGGGGTGCAGCACAGGAGAACCCCCTCCGGTTCTCATACGCTCATGTTGGTTGTGAGCTGTCTTGTCCTGGGGGGGGGGGGGATAAAGCATCACAATTAGGCGGGTATCATCAGGGCGTGCAGATATAGGCTATATTAATGCTGGGTGAGGAGACAGTCGGAGCCACGCCATGGCATCTCTACAGGGGGGGTCCCGGTGCCCATGTGGGTTGAGTACAATGCTGTGCACCCTGAACCCACCCCACCCACCCCCCCCCCCCACCCACCCACTCCCCCCACCCCACTTACCCCCTCGTGCCCGGGGGGAGGGGGGGGTTGGTTCTGACCCGGGGGCACCCTCATGGCATTTACCCTAGCAGCCACGGTGAGGTCGTGCAGCTTCTTCCGACACTGTTCTCTGGACCGTGGGGTGTGCCCCACAGCATTCACAGCGGTGCCAACTTCACGCCAACCGCGCCTCACTGTGCTGGACGGCTGGCGATGCCCACGTCTTGGGCAGAGGGTGGCCCTTCGGTTTTCAACCTCATCGAGGAGGGTGTCCAGGTCCGTGTCCCGGAACCGCGGTGCGGCTCGTCGGGCTCAGCCATCTCTCTTCCTTCTCCTCCTCCTGGGTCCTTCCGTGCGCGGATCGCGCCATTTATGGTGCAGCGCCGCGTCATTCAGGCGTCGCGCGCCTACGACGCTGCTTTCACGCCACGCCCCCCGAGTTCTTCGCGGCCCCGCTCCTAGCCCATCTTCGGGCCCTGAATCGATCGCGATCGTGGCCGTTTTGCGCCGTCGTGAAACTCAACATCGTTCACGACAGCGTGGGCACTTAGTCGTGGGAGCGGAGAATCGCGCCCATGAATTTTCAGGAACACAGATCAGGAAATCCTCGATGCGTTTGCAACTTCTCGATATGAACTCTGGGTTGGTAAGGTTTTGCATTCAAATAATTTTCCCTTACAGCATTATGAGTTATTGTGGTGCAGTGGGTAGTGCCTGAGCCAAAAGCTCCAGGGTGAGTCCCATACCAGGACTTGATGGCCAAGGAATGTGCATTCCTAATGCAGTCAAACAGGTTGAGAATCAACTTGTAAATCCTTCCAACATACACTAATGGCAGGCGGCAAGAATGAAAGCCATGTGCTGGAAAGAAATTGGAACCTCCATCATCACTACCCATAGCTCCAGCTTTAACGTGTGTAAAAGTGTCTGTTGCTGCAGCAAGTCAAACTTTAAGTTGGCTGGATGGCTGGTGTGGATCAGACTGGTGCCAACAGCACAGGGTTTGATCCGTGGTGCAGCGAGGGTTGATTCAGGACTTGTCACCTTGCCCTAATTGTGGTGGAGGTCGGAGTGCTGTGGATCAGGGTTGTCTGTGGGCAGAGAACATAAGAAGAAGATCTATCTGTACATGTGATAAAAGTTTTGTATCTGCCATTGAAAGCATCATAATTGCATCTGATTGCTTCAATTATCATATGTACAAAACAGCAACAAATCACAACTTAACAAGAGAGTACACTGGCCCGGATCCAGCAAGTTGGTGCACAGTGCTGGTTTAGTGCCTGCAATGAGGCACCACCCTCAAAATTGATTGGGTCACCTGCCAACAACTTAATAAACATTTAGTTAAAAAATTACCCCAGCATTTGAACTAATTTGAGTTAAATTAAGAGTTAAAATAATACTTATTCTATCAAACACTTTAGGGAAGAAACTGAGCAGCATATAATTATCACATTTATTATATGAAATCGGTACTTTGCTCGTGTGTATTTTGAATGATATCAATTACAATGCAGAAGCCCATTCAATCATTGTCTCTATGCAGAGCTATTATTTCTCTGTTCTTTTCTCCTTTTCTCATATTCTTTAGTTTCAAATGTAACCTATGCAACTTTAAATGACATCCTAATGTTTGCCTCAAAGGCTGCTTGTCTTGGAGTCAAAGATCCATTACAGGCCAGAGAGGGCTCATTCAGCCCATCAAGGCCATGTAGAATGATCCTGTCAGTCCCTTTCCCCCACTCTACCCCTCTCCCCCGACCCGACAAGTTTATTTCCCTCAAATGTCCATCCAATTTCCTTTTGAAATCATTAATTATCTACAATGCCCCATTCTCAAAGGCAGTGAGTCCCATATCATTACCACTTGCCGCATAAATCAGTTCTTCCTCACATTCCAGCTGCATCTTTTGCCCAAAACCTCAAATCTCTGTCTCTTAGCCCTTGTACCATCAGATAATGGAAACAGCTTGTTTTTGTCTACCTCAGCTAAACCTATAACAGAAGAACACAAGACAGAAGAAATAGAAGCAGGAGTAGACCATATATCCCTTTGAGTCTGCTCTGCCATTCAATATGATCATTACCGATCTTGGGCTTCAACTTCCATGTTCCCGCCCACTCCCGATATCTCTTAATTGCCTGAGAGACCAAAAGTCTGTCTATCTCAGCCTTAAATGTACTCAACATGCGAGTGTCCACAACCCTCTGTGGAGGAGAATTCCAAAGATTCACAACATTTTGAGCAAAATAATTTCTCTTCATCTCAGTGGCAAATGATTGGCCACTTATCCTATGACCGTGCCCCCATGTTTTCCATTTCCTGACCAGCGGAAACAATCTCTCAGTGCCTGCCCTAGCAAGCCCCCTCAACATTTTTAAATTTTCAATGAGATCGCCTCTCATTCCTCCAAACGTGAGAGAATAGAAGCCCAATTTATTTAGCCGCTCATCAAAAGATGGCCTCCTCATCTCAGGGGCCAGTTGGTCTAAATTTTGTGAATCTTCACCGTATTGTCACCAATTATCACCAATGCAAGCATATCCTTGCGGAGACCAAAACTTCACATAGTATTCCGGATGTGATCTCACTAAAACCCTGTACAATTGTAACAAGACTACTTTATTCTTATACTTCAAGCCCCTTGCAATAAAGGCCAACATTCTATTTGCCTCCCTAACTGTTTGGTGTACTTGCATGCTAACTTACTGCATTCCTTGTACAAATATACCCGTCTCTTTGAACTTCAACAAATAAAAGTTTCACATCTTTTTGAAAATAATGGCCCGTAACTTCCGCGTATCGGTGGAAAATTACGGCCCGCCGAAACTGAGAGAGAAAAATGAGCACTTAACACTCAGAAATCACAGCGAACCTTCTGGCTCCAGCTTTACACTCTGCTCAGGCTCCAATACGACGCAATTTGAATGTAGCCACATCCCCTTGTGATGCAGAAGCTATTGGCAAGCCCATTGAGGTCAGGCATTTAAACTGTAGATTTATATTGAAGACAACAGGCAGTTTTAAAGCATTTTAAAGACATGTTGAAGTTTTCAATATTTTTGTTTTACTCTTTCTTTTATACAGGCATTGCTGTTGTTATCGGTTCTTTTGAAATAATTTTTAAATTTAATTTTTTATGATTAAAGGTGATTATTATTTAATATTTATAAGTGAACATGGGTTTGGTTATTTGTTTTAAACATGTGAAATTATTTATATCTGCACTATATTATTATATAACTTTAAGGGTGGCGTGCTTAAAAGTGCATGGTTTAATTTACATTATGGCAACTGAAAATTTAGTTGGGAAGAAGAGAAGTCAGAACTTCTTGGACCATGAGAAATGGAGATTCTTGAGGCAGGACAGAATGTACACAACACCGTCTCCTTACAGACCTGCAGAAGCGGTCATAAAATGCTGTTACAACATGGTTCTGACATGGCGGCATGGTAGCACAGTGGGGCGGCACGATAGCACAGTAGGCGGCAAGGTAGCACAGTGGTTAGCACTGTTGCTTCACAATGCCAAGGACACAGGTTCGATTCCCGTTTGGGTCACTGACTGTGTGGAGTCTGCACGCTCTCTCTGTGTCTGCGTGGTTTTCCTCCGGGTGCTCCGGTTTCCTCCCACATGTCCTGAAAGACGCGCTGGTAGGTGAATTGGATATGGACATTCTGAATTCTCCCTCAGTGTACCCGAACTGGTGCCAGAGTGTGGCGACTAGGGGATTTTCACAGTAACTTAATTGCAGTGTTAATGTATACCTACTTGTGACAATAATAAAGATTATTATCATAAGATTTAAAAAGTGTACCCCAGGACTTTTTGCTTTTAGCTGTCACTGTCCTTTAATTTTTTTGTGTTTATCATTATTATTTTTCTGCCTTGTCCACCTCAATTATGTTACTAAGTTTAAATGATCTGATATTTAAATGCTGAGCTTCGATGTTTGAATAAAACATTTGTAGAAGTTTGTACAGTTTAATGGAAAATATTTATTAACCAAAACAATTTTATAAATGCCAAACATTGAAACCAGTTAACATTTAACATAACGTTCAACTTTAGAAGCTGCAGTATTACATTTTTCTTAGTAACTACCTCAATTTTTTATTTTTTAAAAATAAATTTAGAGTACCCAATTCATTTTTTCCAATTAAGGGGCAATTTAGCGTGTTCAATCCACCTACGCTGCACATCTTTGGGTTGTGGGGGCGAAACCCATGCAAACACGGGAGAATGTGCAAACTCCACACGGACAGTGACCCAGAGCCGGGATCAAACCTGGGACCTCGGCATCGTGAGACAGCAGTGCTAACCACTGTGCCACCATGCTGCCCCAACAACCTCAATTTTTAAAAATTTCTTGCAATAAAATATATTTTCTCACATAAACACAATGGTTAATAAAATATATTTTTCCACATAAGCATAACAGTTCTGTCTATTTATAAAGGGGAGGGTGGAGAAAAAGGAGGAAAAGGAGGGGAGAGGAGGAGGGGAGGAAGAAGGGAGTGAGTGAGATGAGGAGGGGGAGAGGGTTTTGACTTACCAATTGTTAATTTTACAAGCTCAATGTCCGAAAGCAGCTGCTGCCAGGTGATCTCGAACGGCCCTTGCATCACCTGGAGCCTGGGCAGCACAGTAGCATTGTGGATAGCACAATTGCTACACAGCTCCAGGGTCCCAGGTTCGATTCCAGCTTGGGTCACTGTCTGTGTGGAGTCTGCACATCCTCCCCGTGTGTGCGTGGGTTTCCTCCGGGTGCTCCGGTTTCCTCCCACAGTCCAAAGATGTGCGGGTTAGGTGGATTGGCCATGATAAATTGCCCTTAGTGTCCAAAATTGCCCTTAGTGTTGGGTGGGATTACTGGGTTATGGGGATAGGGTGGAGGTATTGACCTTGGGTAGGGTGCTCTTTCCAAGAGCCGGTGCAGACTCGATGGGCCGAATGGCCTCCTTCTGCACTGTAAATTCTATGATGTGCACCAGTAGGTTTGCCTGCATCAGGCTCCATATTACCTTCCTTCAATTCATCCATTTCTGGTGGAAAGACATCTGGGCAAATGCTCAGTCCATGCTGAATGGCAAAATTATGTAATGCACTAAACACTCCAACAATCTTTGTGACTATCTCCGGTTTTTGTGAGGGCAATGAAGAATCCAGCACAAGTTTGTAGAGTCAAGCAGAAAGTAACCTTTTTTACAACAATATGATCAAAGTACCAGCAGTTCACTACTGGTTCTCTCTAACCGGTACCACACTGACCAGATCTATTTATACAGCTGCACTGCTAATGATTGCCTGCCACTGACCCCCACTCCCCTTTGGGGGAGCTCATATTCCCTAAGGAACATGGTGTAACCAATTGTCCCCAGCCAATCCGGGTAGGTTAACACACCAGTGCATACTGTAACCTGCCCCCTGACCTGTCCAGACATCTAAAACTTGATTTCAAAACATCAGTTGTCTTCTCCATTATCTGATGTGTTGCTACAGCGCACGATTGTATAACTCCTGTGTTTCATTGTTGGTCCTCTGGAGTGGCATCATAAGCCATGTTCTCAATGGGTATCCCTTATCTCTCAGTAACCATCCTTTAATTCCTAGTGGTCTTCTCATGGACCGGTGTATCATTGAGTTTTCAAGGACAAATATGAGTCATGGGCACGTCCCCTGTTTGCATTTATAGTGAGGATCCTCATTTGTGCATCACACACTATCATCACATTTAAAGAATGGAACCCTTTCCTGTTGATAAATGAAATGCATCATTGCCTTCAACGCAATATGTTTTCCATCGGCATCCCCGATTACTTTTGGGAAACCAGCAATCTTGTAGAATGCTATGTGTAGAACTCAAATGGGACAGACAACAGGAACACACAGTAGGGTAAAAACTAATGACTGATTTATTACGGTATACACAGAATCACGAAAACTACTACTCCTCTCCCTGAAGGGCCGCCCTCCATGACCTGCCCCCAGGTCAGGGTTTTTTACACTGAGTAGTTTTCTCATGTTATGGGGAAACCCTGCCCTCAATTACCGAGGGAGTTCATACTCAGCTGTGTAAGGGGGAAGTCAAATGGAGCACAGTCCTTGGCCCCCAAGGGGGTCAGAACACAATGGACCTCTCCTTCATTTTCACAGGGGATGTGTCAAAAATAATAAGCTCTGAAGCCCAACGATAAATTGCATTAATTACCTGGTGAATGCAGGTCCTTGCAGCATTCTGTGAAATGTTACATATGTCACTAATGCCATATTGAAAGGATCCAGGCGCAAATAACTTCCGCTCTGTCGTGAGTTTCATTTCCACTGTTAAGGCATTGGGGCAGTTAGAGTTCAGCTTCAGGTCTTCCTTCAAGATTTCACAAAGGTGTCCCAGGAAGCAGTCTCCTGGCACTCATCTCCTCTGACATCAGTTCATATGATATCCTTTGCCGATACACTCATGAGAGAAGAGTCAGGCGGAGTCAGTCTCATAATCCCTGAACCTATGCCAAAGCCTCAAAAGAAGTTCAAGGATTTTAAGAAGCCAAGCTATAAATGTGATGCCCCAGCGTAGGTGGGGTATGGCTACAGATTTTGAATCTGCAATACCTGTGCGAGAGATAGTTCACATTAACTTACTGGAGGCTTGCATACATCGACTAAGGATTAAACTTTATTAAAGTGTTTAAAGTAATCACTGAGGCCTCTAAGGATGAACATTACATCAAGGAGATTTTTACACAGCTTATAATATATTGCAAAAAACAAATGTACTTTACTCTGAATCATCTGGGAAGACTGGCGTGCTAACATTGGTGTCCATGAATGTGTCAAGAGCACTAGCATTGAGGCCATGATCATCGAAACTAACTCCACTGGGCCACCCATATGATTAAGATATCAGAGTCCCAAGTGCCAGAGCAAATCTTCGCCCAGGCCAAGGGAGGCTCTGGAACAAGAGGAGGACAAAGGAAGCGCTTCAAAGACACTCTGAAGGCTTTCCTCAAAAATTGCAACATAGACATTGATGCCTGGGAAACCGTTGCTCAGAAGAGACCTACTTGGAGGAACGGGCTGTCAGAAGGAACACAATTCTGAGGACACCTGACTGAAAGAGGAGGCCCACAAAAGGAGCCTGAGAAAGGATTGCCCATGATTTAGAGTCCAAGAACTGATCCTAACTTCTGGAAACTCCTGCCAAGTGAGTGATTGCAGATGCGGCTCTGGGATTGGACCCACAGATACCCATGACCAGTAACATGGAGTTTCTTAAGTTGACAACCTCATGAGCGAAGGATTGCCGAAGGTTACAAACCCAGACTATCCATTATATTTCCTTCGATGGAAATAACATCCTCATAACATATCAAAAAGTTTTTTAAAAATCTTTCTTTCACTTTCTGTGACTCCAAGTTCACCGTATAAATTAAAGTTCTTTTTAATGGAATTAATGGTCTCTAACGTAAACTAAACTAAAGTTTAAAAAAATATGGGCATGATTTAATGAAACCTTTCTAAGTGTGGTGGGTAGCAGCAAATGCGGCAAGCTTCCCAACCTTCGACTGGTGAGGATGTCATCAGTATCAAATGTTAATTGGTGCACTTAACTAAGCCCCATGGGCTTCACGCCACAAAGGATGGTCCCGCCGGCTGATTTTCCGGGACCGCAACCACCGGTTCCCCGCAAACAAGGGGGAGCAGCAGTTAAACTGATCCCAGACAATGTTTCCTGGGAGGCCATGTCAACAGCTGTCAGCTTCGGAAATGAAACCAGGCATCCAGTGCCCTAAGGAGATCAACGACCTCCACCGGGTTGCACGGGTGGGTTGGCACCGGGCCCCTTGGCACAGGCCCACCCACCACCCTCCCAGTGACCATGTGCCTGGCACCACCCCAGCCCACACTGTGCCTTTGCCCACCCATATCCAGCAATGCCGCCCATGTCTGCCCACCACCCCCGCCCCGCATTCCCCTTCTCCACGATGAACGAAACATGCGTCTCACGATGCCCTCTCTGTGTCCCTGCAGGAGAGGTTGGCCCACAGACTGGCGAGGACCCAGATAGGCAGCAGGATATCGGACATCAGAGTCCTCACCGCCTCCAAGGAATGGAGATCACTGGGGTGGCTGAGGACAGATTGGTCAACGATGTAGAGGTTGGTGTATGGCGCAGAGGTGAGGATCAACCAGCCACCACCCAAATGACCTGTTACACGTGAATTGTTCATGCCATACAGAATGACCGAACCCTTGCACTGACCACATGTCCATTTTCCCCCATGATTTCCATCCAATGGTGCCGGCCCAGCCAGGGTGGCCTTACCACCCTCCGCCTCCAAAGAGAACACCTTGGAGGGGAGCTCCGAGGAGACCACCATATTCATTGCACAGTGTTATCCCCACCCTCCACCAGCCCAGAGACACACACTTCGGGGGCGACAATAGTGGCCAGGCTTCTGGGGCATATTCTAGTGAACACCGCACAGATGCTGATGCATATCATGTGGCGGTAGGATTGCCCATGCAAGACAGCAGTCGGAGGTCTGCTGGATCGCAGGACCCAGCTGGGTCCCAGTCAAATGCTGAGTCTCTGGACCAGGTTTACCCGGAGCTGGTGCATTCAATAGGGTTTGGCCGTGTGATTCAGAGGGGGATGTCAGCGACACTCCAGCAGATCCATAGCCAATTGGAAGAGTCCAATTGCAGGAGATGGTGCCGCTAAAGTGTGGCACCGAGGCCAACACTGCTATAGTGGTGACCGCAGTGGAGAGCCTGGTGCATGATGTCGGCAGCATGAGCGGAGGTGTCCAAGAAATGGCTCAGTCAGTGATGGCCATGGTGCGTCTTGGAGTCAGCACCCGGAACAGGGTGGCACAATGTGTCATGTGCCGCCGGCAAGTAGACTGGGCCCTCCGACCCCTGGGCATCGAAGGATACGGGATGCAGTAAGCAGCAGGCTGCCTCCACTTCTGATGTGTATCCTGGGGACACATGTAGGCGCAGCGGTACAGTACGGAAGACTAAGCACGTCAGGGATCACTGAGAGGGCACTGGGGGGTGGGAGAAGGGGCCAAGGGGGGAGTGAAGGGGGAAGGGGGTGGGATGTGAGGGAAGGGAGGGGGGTTGGTTAGGAGTGGTGGGGAAGGTGGGACCAGTAGTAGTTGGGGACACATATATACAGCATTAAAAGCATTGCACCCGAGGGCAGCACGGTGGTGCAGTGGTTAGCATTGCTGCCTCATGGCGCCGAGGTCCCGGGTTCGATCCCGGCTCCGGATCACTGTCCGTGTGGAGTTTGCACAATCAGCCCATGTTTGCGTGGGTTTCGCCCCACAACCCAAAGATGTGCAGGGTAGGTGGATTGGCCACGATAAATTGCCCCTTCATTAATTGGAATAAATTAACTGGATACTCTAAATTTATTTTTTTAAAGTGTTGTATCCGAGAAATATGACGCCTCTGACACTTTCTTCCACAACACGGGCCAACCAGCCCCACTCCCTGCCCCAGCCCCCCGGCATGGTGGCTTTGGATCCCCAACCCCCCAGGCATACAACAGGCAGGTGATGGGTGTGAGCTAGCACTCGGCAGACAGCCAGGAGTTAGACAATGGCATAGATAGAGTACCAGCGCCCAGCTCTCAGCAGGTTATCATCACCCCCCCTGCCCTCGACAGTGACCCACTGATGGTGCTGGCCCATTCCCGTCACCCTGAGATGATATCACACAGATCCTGAGAGACTGGAACAGGGTAGTTGGGGGGTGAGATGACAGATGAAGCCTCGTCCTATGTGGCACAGGTGAGGGTGAGGCCTTCTCTGGCCCTCCGGACATGCCAGACCCTCGCCGCTGCCGTCTGTCCTCCATCCTCTGGCTGGCCCTGCGGGTCCTCCCCAGGCTTATCCTCCAGCACCTCGTGGTCCGGCGGCTCCTTGTCCTCTCCTCAGAGGTGGCCACATGTTCCTCCCCCTCCACCTCCAACATTTCACCCTGCTGCTGTGCCAGGTTGTGGAGAGCACAGCAGACCACCACGAAACGGACGACCATCTGGGAGTATACTGCAGTGCACCACCAAAGCGGTCAAGGCATCAAAACCACATTTTGATCAGTCCGATGCACAGCTCAATTACAGCCCGGGTGGTCTCATGGGTCTCATTGTAATGGGTCTCCGCATCGGTCTCCGTCCTCCGTACTGGCATCGTTAGCCAGGTCCTCAGTGGGTATCCCTTATCCCCGAAGAGCCAATTGGCAATCCTGGGGTGGTCCTCGAAGAGGCCGGGGTGTCCGACTGCCCCAGGATGTAGCTTTTGTGCACACTCCCTGGGAAGCGTGCATACATGTGTATGATCTTCATGTGGTGGTCGCACCCAAGTTGGATGTTCAGGGAGTGGAACCCCTTGTTGATGTAGGGCACTCCTTCATGGCCAAGTGAGTGCAAGGCAACATGCGTGCCATGTATTACCCCCTGGACCTGGGGCATCCGGGCGATGGCAGAGAATCCTGCAAACGGGGCATCTTGTTGGGCCTGATCCATGTCAAAGTTTATATAGTTTTCTGCTGGGCAAACAGGGCACCTGTGACCTCACGGGTGCACTTGTGGGTTGTAGCTTGTGAAATGCCGCACAAGGCCCCGCTTGAACCCTGGAATAATCTTGAGGTGGAGAGAATCAGAGCTGTGGTGATCTTGCAAGACACCGGGAGCAGGTATCCTCCTCCTCATTGTGGTGCCAATTCTGCGAGGACACTGCACAGGTGCTGCACTGTCTCCTTGCTGAGGTGGAGCCTCCTGCGGCACATGCTGTCTGTCTTCTGTTCAAAAGACCAGCGATGCCTGGACACCTTGGACAATCGTGGGCCTCCCCCTCTGGGTCGCTCCCTGGCCTGATGGGCGGCTGGGTCCTCAGAATGTGTGGTGGGGCCCTGCACGTGGGCCACCGGTTCGAGCCTCTGTCGACGCTGCTCCACTGCCTTCTCTGGCATCTGGCCACCTGGCCTGCCAGCAGCACTGCGAGGGCAGCTTCCGCGAGGTCCAAGGTATCACCCATCCCATGTGTGGTGAATGTATAATTACTGATAATTCACCAGTGCACTGTGTTATGTTATTAACCTTGTGGGCTCTACCTATGGGCTATTGTGTGGCTTCACCCACAGGGGATATGTTGGGGCATGTACGGGCTCCGCCCATGGCTCCACCCCCTTTATAGGAAGTATAAGAGCTGCTGACCTTCAGTGTTGTACCGGTCACAGGCAGGCTCAGTTCTAAGCTGATTAAAACCACGGTTACCTTCGCCACGTGTCTTCGAGTGAATTGATGGTCGCATCACCATGTAATATCTGTGAGGAATTGGAGAGGGTGTGAGACTGCCGACCAGCCGTGTCTTCCATCCCAAGACCCTCCAGTCACCCATGGCTCTCACCCAGCACCTCGGTGTTCGGATATTGGCTGCTGGGTCCATGGTTTTGCTTCCGGCAGTGTCCCAACACAGTGTCCAGGCATCACGGTCTTACTGGGATGATAGGCAATGACCCCAACATGCCACATGGCACGCCTTCCCACGGGAATCCACTTGGGAGTTGTGAAGTGCTCATTTAACTACAATTGCCAATTCCTATTAGCAATAGTCTTTAGCCGAGCGGCCAGAGTATGCCACAGTCAGTGGGACTTATGGGTGGTCGGTGGGACAGACAGGCAGGAGCTGGGGTTGCCCTCGTTATGGTACACACGATCTAGGGGTGGAATGATGGACCCACAGAGGCACCTACCATCCACCCAGTCCAGGGGCGACACCTCCCTCCACTGATGGCGATGCAGCCCCCCCCCCCCCCCCCACCCCCGCCGATCAAGGCCGCCCCACATGGGGGTTCCCCCCCCCTCCCTCCTCTCTGTGTCCTTCCCACAAGTTGTCTTCCCACCCAGCTTCGTATAATTTGCAAACCTTGATACATCACTCTCTGTCTTTTCATATATTGCATTTAAATGGATTGTAAATAGCTGAGGCCCCAGCACAGATCCTTGTGGCTTTCCACTTTTCACTGCACGCTAACTTGAAAAAAAACCTTTTATGTCCACTATCTGCTTTCTGTTGTTCACCAATCCTCTATGCATGCTAAGATATTACCTCACCCCATGCACGCTTACTTTGCCTACTAATTTTTTGTGTGGCACCATATTGAATGCCTTTTGGGAATCCAGGTATATTACATATTCTGATTTCCCCTTTATCTACCCTACTCCTTACATTTTCAAAAAACTCTAATCAGTTTGTCAAACAGGATATAGATTTAGTAAAACCATGTTCAACTTGGTCCAATCGAATGCCCTCCTTGCGCCCAACTCCGAGGCCATTAAATCTCATGAAAGGCCCCTCGCAAGACTTGTGATGCTCAGAATCCCTCGCAAGATCTAACGAGATCTCGGGAGACGTCACAATCTGGACCACGCCCTCACTGGGCAGGATCCTCATTTTCATATTTAAGTGAGTAGTTGGGCTCACTTAAATAATCTCTGCGACGGATTCTCCAAAGACCCAAGGTCGAACGCCTGCGTCTGGGAGACCACGGCATGGTGACATTTAGCACTGGTCCACAGAAATGTGGATCAGGCATAATGGCACCTGTGGGGGCCTCCCGGGCCATCAGGGGCCCCCGGGTGATCGGCCTCTGGGCAGGGTGGTAACCTAGCATTCCCGCTGGTACCCAGGCACCTTGGTACTGCCATCTGGGCACTGTGGCACTGCCAGGCTAGAAACAGCACTGCCAGGGTGCCAGGCTGGCAGTGCCAAGGTGTCCGGGTGCCAGATTGGCACAGCCAGGGATCGAGCCAAGGGTTGCCCTGCCATTATGAAATTGGGTGAGGGAGGGGAGCTCTAGGACCTCCTAAAAGGTAAGTTGGGACATTGGGGGGGGGATCTGAAGGCCACGGTGGGGAGTCCAGAGATTGGGTTTGCTTTTAAAATCATATTCCAATCTCTTCCTGCACTGACGGGAAATGAAGGTAAGTGTGTACTCAGCCGGGCGTTTCTCGCCGAGTCCCATTTGATAATGGGGTCATTCTGGGCTCTGCATGCGCCAAGAAACACCCCGCTAAACAGGCACAAAACGGGACTCTTTTTTCCCCGTTAAATTGCGGCTGTTTCCACATGCAAGATTAAGATTTCCTTAAGAATAGATTCCAGCATTTTCCCAGCAACAGATTTTGGATTAAATGGCCTGTAGTTTATTGCTTTCTCCCTCCCTCCTTTCTTGAAAATTAGTGTAACATCTGCCAACTTACAATCTAATGCGACCATTCCCGATTCCAAGGAATTTTGGCAAATCATAAACAACACTTCCACTATCTCAGCAGCTATCTCTTTTAACACCCTAGGGTGAAGGCCATCAGTCCCCGAACATCTGTCAGATTTTAATCCCTTAAGTTTCTTCGATACTTTTTCTCTGCGGATACTCATTTCCTTAATTTCCTCACTCTTTTTAGCCCTCCGGTTACAGACATAATTTTGTTCATCTCGAAAGAATCTGCCCCGGATCCCCTTTGCTCCAAAGAGGCCAACCCCAACTTCTCCAAGATAACCCTGGAGCTAAAATTCCCCATCCATAAGAGAGTAGTATCGGCAGTTTACAGGGCTATTTGGGAGGAGGAGAAGGAGCTGTTAGAAGGGATCAAGGCAAAGTGGGTGGAAGAGTTAGCAGAGGGTATGGAGGAGAGGTTCTGGTGTGAGGTGCTCAGGAGGGTGAATGCCTCCACCTCATGTGAGAGGTTGGGGTTCATACAGCTGAAGGTGGTGTATAGAGCACACCTTACAAGGGCGAGGATGAGCCGGTTCTCTGAGGGGGTAGAAGATGTGTGTGAACGTTGGGGGCCCACAAACCACGTTCATATGTTTTGGTCCTGTCCAAAGCTGGAGGATTACTGGAAGGAGGTTTTTAGGGTAATCTCTAAAGTGGTGCACGTGAAACTGGACACTCGGGAGGCCATATTCGGGGTGTCGGACCAGCCGGGGTTGGAAACGGGCACGGAGGCAGATGTTGTAGCCTTCGCCTTGTTGATCGCCTGAAGGCGGATCCTGTTAGGGTGGAGATCAACCTCTCCACCCTTTGCCTTGGCTTGGCGGGGGGACCTGCTGGAATTCTTAACAGTTGAAAAGATCAAATTTGAACTGAAGGGAAGGATGGAGGGGCTCTACAATTCGTGGGCGTTATTCATTATGCACTTTCGAGAATTGGATCACATCGAATTGGGGGGTTGGGGCTGGGAGGGTTGTGGGGAGGGGGGCTGTGTGTGTTAATGGAGACTATGATTCCTGATTCCTTTTTGTCATTTGTTTATGTTAACATGCGGGCTAATGTTTGGTGGGAGGATGGGATCATTGTTATTGATGTGGGGATTGACATTACATATGTTACTGATTATTGTTTAGTGTTGGGTGTAAATTTGGGAGAAAATGTGAAAAGGGAGAATAAAAAAATATATATTTTTTAAATCCCCCATCCATAGAACCATTCTGGTAAATCTCTTCTGCATCCTCTCAAGGATCCTCATGTCCTTCCTAAAGTGTGATCCCGAGAACTGGATGCAATTCTCTAGTTGTGACCTAACTGGAGCTTTATAACGGTCAGCATAAATTCTCTACTTTTGTGCTCAACACCTCTAATTATGGAGCTCAGGACCCCACATGCTTTGCCAAGTACTCTCTCATATGCCCTGCTACCTTCAAAGATCTATGTTTGTAGTAAAGCATTTCATGTTCTAATAATAGTCTGAGGGAAGTATAATAAATCAGTTTTATTTTCAATGTTACCCTGCTGAATCAAGCTTGCTTTGATAGCTTTCTTAGGCACTGACTGATTTTAGTTAAGGAGGGCAAGCCCCAAAGATTGAACTCAACATTTGAGAGGAATAGTTCTTTCAGTTCAAAGTTTGCCAGACAACAGCTGCACAGGTGCTGTACAGATAAGACCTGCCAAGTTACCCTGACACTGATCTGCACCCTGACATCCTGTTCAGCATCCTTAAGCTATGTGGAGATCAGACATTAGTGTATTTTAATAATTCTATATTTGTAAAATGACTCAAAACCAATGCACTGCTCTCCAGAGTAAAACAGGAGCCAATTGGAAAAGGCAAAGATGGAAAACAAAAGATTATTTAAAGTGAATGGATGCACATATATTTCAAAAATACTGCCGGATGCTGAAAATAAAACTTCCTTGTGATTCCAGGTAAAATTGAATTTGAATTCAAATTTAAATATACTGGCCTGGAAATCCAGGACTGTTCCTCCTTGCTTGAAGTACTTGAAATTAACAGCACAGAAACAGACCATTCGATTCAACTGTCCTGTGCCAGTGTTCATGCTTTATAAGAGCCTCCTCCGAACTCACTTCTTCTAACCCTATCAGCATCCTTCCCCTTTTTCTTCCGCATTTATTTATCTTTTTTTAATATATTCTCCCATGTTGTGTGGGTGTCACTGACTAGGCCAGCATTTATTGCCTGTCTCAAATTACCCTTGAAAATGTGATGGTGAGCTGCCTTCTCGGACCGCTGCAGTCCATGGTGTTAGGGAGGAAGTTCCAGGATTCTGACCCAGCGACAGTAAAGGAACAACAATATAGTTCCAAGTTAGGATGGTGGATGACTTGGAAGGAAACTTGCAGATGGTGCTGTTCTCATGTGTCTGCCGCCCCTCATCCTTCGAGATAGTAACGGTTGCCGTTTGAAATGTGTTGCCTATGGCGCCTTGGCGAGTTACTGCAGTGCACCTTGTAGATGGTACACACTGCTGCCATTCTGTGTTGGTGGTGGGGAGAGTGAATATTCAATGTGGTGGATGGTGTGCCAATCAAGCGAATGCTTTGTCCTGGGAATGCATTGAGTTTCTTGAGTGTTGGTGGAGCCGCATTCATCCAGTCGAGTGGAGAGTATTCCACCAACTCCTAACTTTGCTACGTAGATAATTCACTGGTTCTGGGGAATCAGGAGTGACCTGCTCTTGTAGCTACAGGGGTGAATTCTCCACCTCCCTTGTCCCTTGTTCCTCGGCGGCATGCCATCGGCGGCCACAGGATTTCCCATTGTGGCCACCCCAAGCCGCCAGGAAACCTGCAGGTGGGGGTGCGCTGCCAGCAGAACAGAGAATCCCGCTGGTGGAGAATTCACCCCAAAGTATTTATACGGTTGGTCCAGTTCAGTTTATAATCAGTGGAGAGTTTCCCCTGTGATTCCTATTGACCACAGTTTTCCTGGGACTCCTTGGTGCTCCACAAGGTCAAATGTGGCCTTGATGTCAAAGGCAGTCACTTTCTGTTCCTTTGTCTATGTTTGGAATATGGTTGTAATGAGGTCCAGAGCTGAGTGGTCCTGGCAGAACCCAAACTGTGCGTCAGTGAGTAGATTATTGCCAAGCAAATGCCTCTGAATGACAGCTTCCGTTACTTTATTGATGGTCAAGGGTAGACTGATGGGCAGTTTTTAGATGGGTTGGATTTGTCCTGCCTTTTGTGCACTGAACATACCTGGGCAATATTCCACATTGCCGGGTAGATGACAGGGTTGTAGTGGCTAGTAACGCGGCTAGTTCTGGAGCACAAGTCTTCAGTACTAGTGCCAGAATATTGTCATGGCCCATAGCCTTTGAAGTATCCAGTCCCTTTAGCTGTTTCTTGATATCACTTGGAGTGAATTGAATTGGCTAAAGACTGACATCTGTGATCTTGGGGACCTCCAGAGAAGGCAAAGATGGGTCATCCACCTGGCATGACTGGAAATGCTTCAGTCTGTTTTACTGAGTGTGGTAGACACCATGGTTGTATATATCACATACATGATGTAATACGGTAAGGCTCCTGTACTACAGGTTCGGGGGTAGATCCCTGCCTGATGGCTCCGTCCAGTAGGCGGAGAATAAATGTGTGTGCTCACCGAGCTGCAGCCATTTCGGCAGCAGCTGCACGAGTCTACACATCTCTGCTTAATTAAGCCTCGATTACACTCTACTCTCATCTCGTCGTAATTGATAGTGCATCAATTTATTAAGCAGAGGAATCCGCATCAAGCCGGATCGCTTGCAGCTGCACCCTCAAGCAGACAACCCCAAGTCGGTCTTTGCACATTGGCTAGCTTGCTTTGAAGCCTACATCGGATCTGCGACAGAACCACCCTCAGAGGCACAGAAGCTCCAGATCCTGTATACGCGGCTGAGCTCCGATATCTTTCCCATCATCCGGGGCGCGCCTACCTACGCCAAGGCCATGGCGCTACTGAAAGAAAACTACACTCAGCAGACCAACAAGCTCTACGCCAGGCACCTCCTGTCTATGTGGCATCAACTCCCCGGTGAGTCTGTGGAAGATTTCTGGCGTGCCCTGCACGCCCTGGCGAGGGACTGCGATTGCCAGGCCGTTTCAGCCGTTGAACATTCCGAACTCCTAATTAGGGACGCTTTCGTTACGGGCAGAGGGTCGGCGTACATCCAGCAGCGCCTCTTAGAAGAGGTTACCCTCGACCTTGCAGCGACCAAGAAACTCGCGATCTCACGAACGGTCGCCTCCCGTAATGTACAAGCGTACGCACCCGAACGCACGGCGCCCCCCTCCTGAACATCATGGACCCCATCAGTGAACACCCCATCATGGACCCCACCAGCGACCGCCCCCAGCCAGCCCCAAGCCTGCGCCGTGTGGCAGCCAGCCAATCCTGGGGGACCCATTTGCTACTTCTGCAGACAGACAAAGCACCCTGGCAGCGCTGCCCGGCGCGGAGTGCACTCTGCAAGGCCTGCGGGAAGAAAGGACATTTCGCTGCTGTGTGCCAGGCCCGCTCGATCGCCGCTGTAACCAGGCCCATTGTTCCTGCACCCCCCACATGCGACCCATGGGCGCCGCCATTTTCGCCCCTGCAACCCACGTGCGGCCCATCGGCACCGTCATCTTGCTTGCCTCAGGACACGTGCGGCCCGTGGGCGCTGCCATCTTCCCCCATCAGGCCTCGTGCGGCCCTTGGCCACGCAAAGAGTGCACATCTTTTTTTTAAAAAAATTTTATGAATAATTTTTATTAAGATTTTCACAGAATATCAATAACAAAATGAAAAAGGAACCCAACAGGGTTAAATACAAAACACAGTCAAAAAACAACCCTCCATACCCCCCTCCCCCCTGAACATAAATAATAAATTAACACCCCAACTTAACACAAAGCCAACATAGCAAGTATATACACCCCCTCAGATCCCCCAGTGTAAATAAACATAAATAAAGTAAACCCCCCCCCGCCGAGTTGCTGCTGCCATTTACCAATGTCTACCGTTCTGCCAGGAAGTCTAAGAACGGTTGCCATCGCCTGAAGAACCTTTGTACCGACCCTCTCAAGGTGAATTTCACCCTCTCCAACTTAATAAACCCCGCCATATCGTTGATCCAGGTTTCCACGCTTGGGGGCCTCGCATCCTTCCACTGAAGAAGAATCCTTCGCCGGGCTGCCAGGGACACAAAGGCCAGAATACCGGCCTCTTTCGCCTCCTGCACTCCCGGCTCCTCTGCCACCCCAAATATTGCGAGCCCCCAGCCTGGTTTGACCCTGGATCCTACCACCCTCGACACCGTCCTCGCTACGCCCTTCCAAAATTCCTCCAGCACTGGGCATGCCCAGAACATATGGGTGTGGTTTGCTGGGCTCCCTGAGCACCTAACACACCTGTCCTCACCTCCAAAAAACTGGCTCATCCTTGTCCCAATTATGTGTGCCCTGTGCAGCACCTTAAACTGTATGAGGCTGAGCCTCGCGCACGAAGATGAAGAGTTCACCCACCCTAGGGCATCTGCCCACGTCCCTTCCTCGATCTCCTCTCCCAACTCCTCCTCCCACTTACCTTACACCTCCACCACCGAGGCCTCCTCCTCCTCCTGCATCACCTGGTAAGTTTCCGAGATCTTCCCCACTCCCGCCTACCCCCCCCCCCGAGAGCACCCTGACTGTACTGTGCGTGGCAGCAGCCGCGGGAATTCCACCACCTGCCGCCTGGCAAATGCCCTTACCTATAAGTACCTGAAGGTGTCCCCCGGGGGGAGCCCATACTTCTCCTCCAACTCACCCAGGCTCGCGAACTTCCCGTCCACAAGCAGGTATCCCAATCTTCGTATCCCTGCCCTGTGCCACCCTGAAAACCCTCCATCCGTCCTCCCTGGGACGAACCGGTGGTTCCCCCATATTGGGGTCCACACTGAGGCCCTAACTTCCCCCCTGTGCCGCCTCCACTGCCCCCAGATTTTGAGGGCAGCCGCCACTACCGGGCTCGTGGTATACCTCCTTGGAGGGAGCGGCAGCGGCGCCGTTGCCAGACTCATACCCACACAGGACGCCGTCTCCAGCCTCTTCCATGCAGCCCCCACACCCTCCATCACCCACTTGCGCACCATCGTCACATTGGAGGCCCAGTAGTACCCACAGAGGTTGAACAGCGCCAGCCACCCACCCACCCTCCCCCCCATCTCTACCCCGCTCCAGGGACACCCTTCTCACCCTCGGAGTCCCTCGCGCCCACACAAACCCCATTATACTCCTGTTGACCCACCTAAAAAAGGCCTTCGGGATAAGCACGGGGAGGCACTGGAACAGGAACAAAATCCTTGGGAGCACCGTCATTTTGACTGACTGCACCCTAACCGCCAAGGACAGCGGCAAAGCGTCCCACCTCTTGAACTCCTCCAATTGCTCCATCAGCCTTGTGAAATTAAGCCTATGCAGGGCCCCCCAGCTCCTGGCCACCTGGACCCCCAAATACCTGAAGCTCCTCTCCGCCCTTTTTAGTGGGAGCTCTCCAATCCCTCTCTCCTGGTCCCCTGGATGAACCACGAACAGCTCGCTCTTCCCCATGTTGAGCTTATACCCCGAGAAATCCCCGAATTCCCTGAGGATCCTCATTACCTCCGGCATTCCCCCACCGGGTCCGCCACATACAGCAGCAGGTCGTCCGCATAGAGTGACACCCTATGCTCCTCCCCACCCCGCACCAACCCCCTCCAGTTCCTCAACTCCCTCAGTGCCATAGCCAGGGGTTCAATCGCCAGTGCGAAGAGCAGGGGGGACAGGGGACACCCTTGCCTCATCCCTCGGTGCAACCGAAAGTACTCGGACCTCCTCTTATTCGTGGCCACACTCGCCATCGGGACCTCATGTAACAACCTGACCCACCTGACAAACCCCTCCCCAAACCCAAACCTCTTCAGCACCTCCCACAGGTACCCCCACTCTACCCTATCGAAGGCTTTCTCAGCGTCCATCGCCACCACTATCTCCGACTCCCCCTCCCTCGCCGGCATCATGATAACGTTCAAAAGCCTCCGCACATTCACGTTCAACTGCCTCCCCTTCACGAACCCTGTCTGGTCTTCGTGGATGATCTGCGGCACACAATCCTCAATTCTCGTGGCTAAGACCTTCGCCAGCACCTTGGCATCTACGTTTAGCAACAAAATCGGTCTGTAAGACCCACACTGCAGGGGATCCTTGTCCCGCTTCAGGATCAAGGAGATTAGTGCCCGGGACATCGTCAGGGGCAAAGCCCCCCCTCCCTTGCCTCATTAAAGGTCCTAACTAGCAATAGGCCCAACAGGTCCATATATTTTTTATAGAACTCGACCGGGAAACCGTCCGGCCCCGGTGCCTTCCCCGCCTGCATGCTCCCTATCCCTTTGGTCAGCTCTTCCAGCCCAACCGGGGCCCCCAATCCCGCCACCAGTCCCTCCTCCACCTTCAGAAGCCTCAATGGGTCCAGAAAGCGGCCCATCCCTCCCTCCTCCAGTGGAGGCTCGGACCGATACAATTCCTCATAAAAGTCCCTGAAGACTCCATTGATGCCATCCCCACTCCGCACCACAGTCACTCCCCTGTCCTTAACTCCCCCGATCTCCCTAGCTGCGTCCCACCTCCGAAGCTGATGCGGCAGCAACCAGCTTGCCTTTTCCCCAGACTCATAAATCGCCCCCGGGCCTTCCTCCACTGCACCTCCGCCTTCCTGGTGGTCACCAGGTCGAATTCGGCCTGGAGGCTGCGCCTCTTCCTCAACATGTGAGAAGAATGAAAATTCCGTAGCCCCCAGCCTTGCAAATCTCCAAGGGTCCACCCCTCCCATCTGGTCCATAAACTCCCTCCAGCGCCTTAGCCGCCGTCGGCTTCCTACCCGTCCCAGACCTGGAGCGATCCAGTGCCAGATCCAACACCGTGTTAAAGTCTTCCCCCATTATCAGGCCCCTCACTTCCATATCTGGGATCCGACCCAACATGCGCCGCATAAAACCCCCATCTTCCCAGTTCGGGGCATACACATTGACCAGTACCACCCTCTCTCCCTGCAGCTTACCACTAACCATTACGTACCTACCGCCATTGTCTGCCACAATGCTCGACGCCTCAAACGACACCTTCTTTCCCACCAAGATCGCCACCCCTTGATTTTTGGCATCTAGCCCCGAATGAAACACCTGACCTACCCACCCTTTCCTCAATCTTACCTGGTCTGCCACCTTCAGGTGTGTCTCCTGGAGCATGACCACATCCGCCTTCAGCCCCTTCAGGTGCGCGAACACGCGGGCCCGCTTGACCGGCCCGTTCAGTCCCCTTACATTCCAGGTTATCAGCCGGATCAGGGGGCTACCTGCCCCCCTCCCCCGCCGACTAGCCATGACCACTCCTCGGCCAGCCACGCGCCCGTACCCCACGCCCGGCCCGTTCCTCACGGCGGCAAACACCCGTCTCGACCCCACCCCACTCGCTCCAGCTCCCCCTTGACCATAGCAGCAGCAGCAACTCGATCCCCCCCCCCCCCCCCCCCACCCGCGGCTAGGACCCCTCCTAGCTGCTTTACTCCTCCCATTGCACTTCCGCAAGTCAGCTGACTCCTGCTGACCCCGGCCACTCCCGCCTCTCCTTCGACTCCTCCCATTGTGTGACACATCCTCCTCTTCCATTTCCCATCCGCAGGCTCTTCACCTCCCCCTTTCATCCCAAGTGCGGGAAACAACCCTCGCTTCCCCGCCCTGGCCCCGCCCCCTCCAGTCTTCAGCGCGAGAAAAAGCCCGCACTTACCACCTACCCAGCCCCGCCACCTCTGACGCAGCTCCTTTTACAGGCCCAGTCCCCTCACCCCCGACTCGGGCCTCCCACTCCCCCGCGGGGCCATCCACCCCAGTTCCATTTGCTTACCCCCCTCCAAGAACCCCCCCCGACCAACCCAACCACCCTCACCAGAAAGAAAAAAAACAAGAGCAAAGGACCCCCCCTCAAAAAGTAACATATCAACCGCAATCCCCAAACGTCCATCCCGACCCTCAATCTGTGTCCAACGTCTCAGCTTGAACAAAGGCCCACGCCTCCTCCGGAGACCCAAAATAATGGTGCCGGTCCTTGTAGGTGACCCACAGTCGCGCTGGCTGCAACATGCCAAACTTCTCCCCCTTCCTGTGCAGCACCGCCTTCGCTCGATTGTACCCGGCCCTCCTCTTCGCCACCTCCGCACTCCAGTCCTGGTATATTCGAACCTCCGCGTTCTCCCACCTGCTGCTCCTCTCCTTCTTGGCCCACCCGTGCACACACTCCCGATCAACGAACCGATGAAACTGCACCAGCACCGCCCGCGGAGGCTCGTTAGCCTTGGGCCTCCTCGCCAGCACTCTATGGGCCCCTTCCAGCTCCAGGGGCCCCTGGAAGGACCCCGCTCCCATCAGCGAGTTCAATATGGTGACCACATAGGCCCCCACGTCCGGCCCCTCCAGCCCCTCTGGGAGGCCCAGAATCCACATGTTCTTCCGCCTCGACCAATTCTCCATCTCCTCGAACCGCTCCTGCCATTTCTTGTGGAGCGCCTCATGCGCCTCCACCTTTACCGCCAGGCCTAAGATCTCGTCCTCGTTGTCGGAGATCTTTTGTCGGGCCTCGCGGATCGCCACCCCCTGGGCCGTCTGTGTCTCCAGCAGCTTAGTTCAGACTCTCAACTGGGGTGAGGCCTCCCACTTCCCTATTTCCTGCTCCTTCAAGGACCTCCAAGGTTGATGCCACAAAGCAGATAAGAGGATGAGAGGTGGAAGGTATCTGTATCTGTCCACTTAGTTGTCCATTGTTTTCTTCGCAAACAGATTAGAAAAGGGAAGAGCTTAGGAGGAAGAAGTACAGATATAGGGGGCGATTCTCCAATATGGAGCCGAAGTGTTCACGCCATCATGAACGCCATCACGTTTCACAACAGCGCGAATCAGGCCCAGGTACAACCAATTCTGGCCCCCATAGGGGGCCAGCACGGCGCTGGAGCGGTTCACGGCACCAAATGGGTGCCAACCCGTGCATGCGCAGTTTGGCCCGCCAACCTGCGCGTGCGCGGGGGACTTCTTTAGCGCGCCGGCCCTAACTCAACATGGAGTCGGTGTTCAGGGGCCGGCCGTGCCAGAAAGTAGGCTTGGGGGGTGGGGGGGGGGAGGCCGGTCCGCCGATCGGTGGGCCCCGATCGCGGGCCAGACCCCATCGGAGGCAACCCCCTGGTGAAGGGACCCCCTCCCCCCCGCACAGGCCGCCCCCGACCGTTCGCGCAGAGTTCCTGTCGGCAGCGACCAGGGGTGAACGGCGCTGGCGGGACTCTGTCGTATCGGCGCGGCCGCTCGGCCCATCCGGGCCGGAGAATCGGCAACCCGCCAATTCCAGTGGCCCGCGGCCGGCGCCGCGCCAAACCCGCTGCCGCAAATGCCGCCGATTCTCCTCACCTCGGAGAATCGCACGCCGGCGTTGGGCATCGTGGCGCGGTTGCGGCGATTCTCCGGCCCGGCGCGGGACTCGGAGAATCGCCCCCATAATATCTGTTAACGCACACTCAGCAGTGAGTGTGATAATATGCATAATAACATGTACATCAGTGGGATTTACCAACCACCCCGCCATGTGTTTTTCGGCGGGGGGAGGGGCCCGCAGGTGGGATCTACTGGTCCCCTCGAATAGTGGAGAGAGCATTCCCATTTGTAACAAGCTCCAGCCATAAACTGTAAGCAGAACCACCAACCAGCCAGCCACAAAATGATCTCCTTTTTCTATATATTTGATTGAAATAAGGCACACAATTTAATGGCAGCCGACTCGGTGACGCGAAGAGGCTATCACGGGATTGCGACACTTGGAACGCCTCCCGAGACCTAACAGGATCTTGCGAGACGTCGAAAATTGGATCTCGCCCTCACTGAGAGAGAATCAGATTAACATATTTAAGTGAACCAATTGGCTCATTTAAATAGTCAGCGTCCGATTCTCCCGAGGCTTGGAAACAAACGCCTGCGCCTGGGAGAACTCACATGGCACCATTTAGCAGTGGTCCACACAAACGTGGACCTGGCATAGCAGCACCTGAGTGGGGTCTTCCAGGCCTGCGGTGGCCCCCGGGTGGTCAGGCTCTGAGCAGGATGGTACTCTGGCACTCCTGTTAGCACCTGGACACTGCCATCCGGATACCCTGTGATGCATGATCAATTACGATTAAAGACGAGATAGTAACATAACTGAAGGCTTTAATAGACTAGAAGTGTTCCCAGCAGCTTCGGTACAGAATGAGGGCTGCTGGGATGGCACCGCTTCTTATACCCCGCCTGTCAGGGCGGAGCTACATACCAAATAGCCAATGGTAAACTCCTAGGTTTAACCAATGGTCTTCAGCCTCTCGGGTACTGCAATTCCTGATAATACCACATTCACCCTCTGTTAAAAAAGAGTCCGGCGGGGGTGGTGGCCAGTGGTTACAATTGCGTCTAACATGGTCTGATCAGATATGGAGGTACCGTGATACCTCCTTACAGAGTTGTCGAGAATATTTACAAACGTGGAAGATATATACATTCAGTGTTCATTTACAGTTACAGTGAAGCAATCAGTCGGTCGGGTGGCCTGGTCGTCCTCCTGGATCGTCTGCGCTTCTGTGGTGATTCTGGTAAGGGTCCGGGCATCTGCGACTCCGGGAGCGTGGCTTCGGCCTCCATGGCAGCTTCGTCACCCCTAGACGGCGCTGGTGGGGCAAACGGTTGACATGAGAGGGGAGCGCCTGTAGGGGGCGTCGGTGGGTGGGAGGGCCTAGGCAGGAGCGGCGGGAGGACTGACCCTCCTGTGTGGTGCTGTGGGGGGGGGGGGTAATGGTTCGGGTGCTCGTGGGGTTCCGGCGGGCGCCAGGTCCTGAAGGGAGACTGTATCTTGCCGGCCATCAGGGAACGCCACGTAGGTGTACTGGGGGTTAGCGTGCAGCAGGTGGACCCTCTCGACCAACAGTTCCGACTTGTGCGCCCGCACGTGCTTCCGAAGCAGGATGGGTCCGGGTGTTGCTAGCCAGGTTGGGAGCGAGGTCCCAGAGGCGGACTTCCGGGGGAAGACAAGGAGACGTTCATGAGGTGTCTGGTTGGTAGTTGTACAGAGCAGAGACCGGATGGCGTGGAGGGCCTCCGGGAGGACATCTGGCCAGCGGGAGACTGGGAGATTCCTGGATCGTAGGGCCAGTAGAACGGTCTTCCAGACCGTTCCGTTCTCCCTCTCTACATGCTCATTTCCCCGGGGGTTGTAACTGGTCGTCCTGCTTGAGGCAATGCCCCTGTTGAGCAGGAATTGACGCAGTTTGTCGCTCATAAAGGAGGACCCCCTATCACTGTGTATGTACGCGGGGAAACCGAACAGTGTAAAGATACCATGGAGGGCCTTGATGGCGGTGGTTGCGGTCATGTCTGGGCAGGCGATGGCGTACTCGTCAATCACGTTCAGGAAATACGTGTTGCGGTCGGTGGAGGGGAGGGGGGCCTTTGAAGTCCATGCTGAGGCGTTCAAAGGGACGGGAAGCCTTTATCAGGTGCGCTTTCTCTGGCCGGTAGAAGTGCGGTTTGCACTCCGCGCAGATTTGGCAGTCCCTGGTGACTGTCCTGACCTCCTCGATGGAGTAGGGCAGGTTGTGGGTCTTAACGAAGTGGAAAAAACGAGTGACCCCTGGGTGGCAGAGGTCCTCGTGGAGGGCTCGGAGGTGGTCCACTTGTGCAGTGGCACATGTGCCGCAGGACAGGGCATCAGGAGGCTCGTTTAGCTTCTCAGGACGGTACAAGGTCTCGTAGTTGTAGGTGGAGAGTTCTATCCTCCACCGCAAGATCTTGTCGTTTTTTATCTTGCCCCGCTATGCATTATCGAACATGAACGCCACCGACCGTTGGTCAGTGAGGAGAGTGAATCTCCTGCCGGCCAGGTAATGCCTCCAATGTCTCACAGCTTCTACTATGGCTTGTGCCTCTTTTTCGACCGAGGAATGCCGAATTTCGGAAGCATGGAGGGTACGGGAGAAGAAGGCCACGGGTCTGCCCATTTGGTTGAGGGTGGCGGCCAGAGCTACATCGGACGCATCGCTCTCGACCTGGAAGGGGAGGGACTCGTCGATGGCGTGCATCGTGGCCTTTGCAATGTCTGCTTTGATGCGGCTGAAGGCCTGGCGGGCCTCTATCGATAGGGGGAAAACTGTGGATTGGATCAGCTTTGTCTGCGTAGTTAGGGACCCACTGGGCGTAATAACTGAAAAACCCGAGGCAGCGCTTTAGGGCCTTGGGGCAGTGAGGGAGGGGGAATTCCATAAGGGGGCGCATGCGTTCAGGGTCGGCGCCTATAACTCCATTTCGCACCACGTAGCCAAGGATGGCTAGGCGGTCGGTGCTAAGTACGCATTTATCCTTATTATACGTTAAGTGAAGAATTTTCGCGGTCTGGAGAAATTTTGGGAGGTTGGTGTCGTGGTCTTGCTGGTCATGGCCACAGATGGTGACGTTATCAAGATACGGGAACGTTGCGTGTAAGCCGTACCGGTCAACCATTCGGTCCATCTCGCGTTGGAAGACCGAGACCCCGTTAATGACACCAAAGGGAACCCTTAAAAATTGATAGAGCCGCCCATCTGCTTCGAAGGCAGTGTATTTGCGGTCACTAGTACGGAGGGGTAGCTGATGGTAGGCGGACTTGAGATCCACCGTGGAGGAGACCTTGTATTGCGCGATCCTGTTTACCAGGTCGGATATGCGGGGGAGAGGGTACGCATCCAGCTGCGTAAACCTGTTGATGGTCTGACTGCAGTCAATGACCATCCTATGTTTCTCCCCGGTCTTTACCACCACTACTTGGGCTCTCCAGGGACTGTTGCTAGCTTCACTGACCCCTTCCCTCAGTAGCCTTTGGACCTCTGACCTGATGAAGGTCCGGTCCTGGGCACTGTACCGTCTGCTCCTGGTGGCGACGGGTTTGCAATCCGGGGTGAGGTTCGCAAACAGGGAAGGCGGGTCGACCTTAAGGGTCATGAGGCCGCAGACAGTAAGGGGCGGTATAGGGCCGCCAAATTTGAAGGTCAAGCTTTACAAGTTACATTGGAAGTCCAATCCCAGGAGTGTAGCCGCGCAGAGGTGCGGCAGGACAAAAAGGCGGAACTTGCTGAATTTCCTGCCTTGGACAGTGAGGTTTGTGAGGCAGAACCCCTTTATCTCCACCGAGTGTGACCCGGAGGCCAGGGAGATTCTTTGGTTTACAGGGTGGGTAACAAGTGAACAGCGCCTTATCGTGTCGGGGTGTATAAAGCTTTCCGTGCTCCCAGAGTCGATCAGGCAAGACGTCTCGTGGCCGTTGATGAAGACCATCGCCGTTGCTGTTGCGAGTGTCCGAGGTCGATTTTGGTCCAGAGTCACCGAGGCCAGGTGAAGTAGTTGCGAGTTTTGATCGGGCAGCGTGCAGTCGGCCATGTTGGGGGCCTGGGGCCCCATCCAAGATGGCGTCTCCCATGGGTCGCACATGGTGGTCGGGGATGGACAAAATGGCGGCGGGGATGGACAAAATGGCGGCGCCCATCCGTCTAGCGTGGTGTCCAAGGGGCAAGATGGCCACGCCCATGGGTCACACGTGGCCCTAGGATTGGGGGGTGGCGGTGAGTGCTGGCCACTTGGGCCCCGAAGGGAAGATTGCCGCGCCGGTCCGGAGTCGCTGGAGACCGCGGCCACGGCTCGTGCCTGGCAGACCCCCACAAAATGGCCCTTCTTACTGCACCCTTTGCAGGTAGAAGTGTGGGCCAGCAGCGCTGGCGGGGGTGCTTCGCCTGCCCGCAGAAGAAACAGCGGGGCCCGACGGAGTTAGCGGGCCGTCTTACAGCGCAGGCCTGCGGGGACACGGTGAAGGACTGTGGGGCTGCCGCAGCGGGATGCCACGCAGCCCAGGGGGCCGCCGCGCGGTCGGGCGCATAGGACTGCACATTTCTGGAGGCAACATCCATGGACCCTGCCAGGGCCCGTGCCTCTCTAAGTCCCAGGGTGTCTTTTTCTAAGAGTCTTTGGCGGATCTCTGAGGAGCTCATACCTGCTTCGAAGGCATCCCGGATTAGGAGTTCCGTGTGCCCACTCCCCGAAACTTGCGGGCAGCCACAGTTTCTGCCCAGCACCAGTAGCATAAGGTAGAACTCCTCCAACGATTCCCCGGGGCTTTGCCGTCTAGTTGCAAGCAGGTGACGTGCATAGATCTGGTTTACAGGGCAGATATAATGTCCTTTTAACAGTTCGATCGCAGCATCAAAGTCCTCCGCCTCCTCAATGAGGGTGTAGATCCCAGGGCTTACCCTTGAGTGCAGGAGATGCAGTATCTGTTCTCCTGAGGGGGTGCCTCCGGCCGTCTCGAGGTAGCCTTTAAAGCACGCCAGCCAGTGCTTAAATATCGCCGCCGAGTTCTCCGCGTGGGGGCTGAGTTGTAGACACTCCGGCTTGATTCGGAGATCCACCCTTTCAGCTTAACTGTAGTCTATTAAATTGATGCACGATCAATTACGATTAAAGACGAGATAGTAACATAACTGAAGGCTTTAATAGACTAGAACTGTTCCCCAGCAGCTTCGGTACAGAATGAGGGCTGCTGGGATGGCACCGGTTCTTATACCCCGCCTGTCAGGGTGGAGCTACATACCAAATAGCCAATGGTAAACTCCCAGGTTTAACCAATGGTCTTCAGCCTCTCGGGTACTGCAATACCTGATAATACCACACCCTGGTAGTGCCAGCAGGCTGGAAGAGGCACTGCCAGGGTGCCAGGCTGCCCGTGCCAAGGATCAGGCTGGGGGGTGCCCTGCCCTTAGAGATGGGGTGAGGGGGTGCTCAAAGACCACCTAAGTGTTAAATTGGGTTAGTGGGGAGATCCGGAGACCATGGTGGGGTGTCCGGGAGGTGGTCGAAAGATTGGGGTAGCATCTAAAAATGTTGCCCTGATCTCTTCCTGCACTGATGATGTGAGGTAAGTACTGCTTCAGCAAGGCATTCACAACTGGGGCCAGGAAAAAATGATAGAGTCCCGTTGGATAGCAGGGTCTTTCTCAGTGCCTCAGCTATATGTGCCAAAAGCGGGACTCTGATTTTTGCATGTTAAATCATTTTTGCTTGTAGCGCCACAATACTCCACCCCGCCACCTGCCACGAACAGGTCACCGCCCAAGACAGGTATTGCTGATGCATGCAGTTACTCCTAGAAATTGTAGTTGATCAATGCACCAATGGTCAGGCACAAGCTAATGGGACACTGTCAAACCTATACACAAGGAAGACTTCAATTCAAAATTGAGCTTGCATCTTTCACTGGTTTTGAAAGTGTGCATCCCGTTCCCAAAGCAGATTATTTGAAATAATATTCCACCTTTTCGTCGACAGCAAAAGAAATATCAAGGGATGTTGTTGTGTCAATCTTCTCAAACAAATTCCACTCACATCTAATTAGTTGGATTGGGAAACTTGTTCCCAAACAAAAAGAAGTTACCAAAATTTATGTCTGAAAGAAACTGGTGTAATTTTTCCCCTCAAAAAAGTAATTTTGCATCAGTCCAATAGCTTGATCAAGATATTTTATTGTACATTTGGGTAATTTCATCAGCCCCGTTTCAACGAAACACGGGTCATAGCATGGTGTTGTCATCCTAGTCCTATTTGCAGTGCTTTACAGCACAGTTCCAGCTAGCAGCACGAGATCAGTGGATTTGCCTGATAGTTCCTGATACAGCGCTGAGTAAATCCCTTGACATTGGAACCAGGGGCCATACTTTCAGGAAGGTCTTTTAAGGTAGGGTATTGCAATGCAGTGACAACAGAATGTTGCTTTGTCATGAAGTTTACAAATAGTATAAACGACTAACTCATTAAATGATCCATTCCATCTCTGAATATAAATTAAAACAAAAATGGATTATCAGAAACATAACGGGCGATGTCGAAATCGTGAAATGCGACTGGGCGGAGAATAGCCTCCGACGGCAGACGCCCGTTTGATGCAAAATCAGGATACTCCGACACCCGAAAATGGCGTAAATGCGTCCCTCGCCACGCGGCGTTTAAGCATCGTTGGCATATCATTAGTGGGCCTGACCCTCTATTCTCCAGGGCCTCCGCGATTCACTGCCATCGATGGACCGAGTTCCTAACGGTGCAGTTCACTTGTCGTCTCAGCGGTCGGAAACCCGGCGTGGCGACTGCGGACTGTGTCCAGCGCCACCACATTCAGCCGGGAGCCGTGCTGCTAGCCAGAGGGCTTCCGCGAGGACTGGGGGGACTGGTGGTGGGTGGCCAGGGGTTGGCCCGGGGGTGGCCAAGGGGGCAATATTTGGCAGGGCAGGTCCGCGCATGGCCGGCGCCATGTTTGACAGCCCGACCGCTGCAGGTCATCGGCATGCACATGTGCAGCCACGGACCCGTCCATTCTCCACCCGTTTTTGTCGTGGAAGTCGGGAATTTTACTCGGCGCACCCCTCACCGGTCGCAGGATTGGTCAGGGTTCGGCGCTGATTTTTCGATCATAAAACGCAACAGTTCCCACGCCGCCATCGGCACTTAGCCTCCAAATCGGTGAATCCAGCCCAACATTTTTCACAAATAAAGGAAAATTTAAAGTAAACATTTAAAACAAATGTATCATCTGAACTTATTTATTCTGGGATCAGTATTGTGTATATCGTATTATATGTGGTTTAGAAGTTTCATGTGGGCAGCACGGTGGCGCAGTGAGTAACACTGCAGTCTCACGGCGCCGAGGTCCCAGGTTCGATCTCGGCTCTAGGTCACTGTCCGTGTGGAGTTTGGACATTCTCCTCGTGTTTACGTGGATTTCGCCTCCACAACCCAAAGATGTGCGGACCACTCTAAATTGCCCCTTAATTGGAAAAAATGAATTGGGTGCACTAAATTTATAAAAAAATAAAAGAAATCTCATGTATTGAGTGAACTTGAGGTGATTTGACAAATTTGCAATACATAAGACCATGCACCAATGTTTCACTGCAGTGGATTGTATCTCAAAACTGAGATAGGGATGCCCTCTGCAGGATCTAAATGAAACCGACAGCCTATTTAAGCCAAGTAGCCAGAACAAAATCTATACAGGAAATAATTACAAAGTGATCTAATGAAAGCACTTGGCCCCATTTGTCTCAAAAGTGACTTTTGCAGCTTGTTTTTACTTTCTTATCAGGATTAATTTCATGTTGGGTAATGGAGCACTTTTTATTTCTGGTACCCAGTGTTAAATGAGATAGAGGGTAAAACTCCCTCTACCTGGCGCACCAACCCCAAACCTCAGAATACCCCTACTGCACGAGGGAGCCTCCTATGTGCAGGTTAGGTCATTCTAAATTGCCCCTTAGTGTCCAAGGATGTGCAGGTTAGTTGAGGTTACGGGGATAGGGTGGGGAGTGAGACTAGGTAGGCTGTACTTTCAGTGTAGACTCGATGAGCCGAATGGCCTCCTTCTGCACTGTAAGGATTTGTATGATTTATCCCAGTCCTCACATTAACTACCCTTAGGTCTTCCAATTGATACCGGTATTATGCTTTAGGATGTCCATGTCCATAAGGAACTGGATCAAAACTGCCAAAACACCAGGCCCTCCCGAAGGGGAAATTAACAACATTCATCTGGTCTGGAATTGAATCCAAGTGCCTAATCCACTACATAAATCTCGTTATCAGGCCACTTGTCTTTAACCCGTTTGAGATTTTCACAGTTAAAAAGAAATAATTAAAATGTAGGCATAATGAGTATAACATGAGTTTATATACAATCTATTCTGTCTCCTGACTTGTTGCACAATGCAATGTGAAGCAACTAATCACTTCCATTAACTAGTTTGCTTTGTTCCACCCTCAGCCCTTGCACCACTCAACTTCCAGGTATCTACTAATGGTACTCTGGAGCCAGTGGTTAAGTATTCAAGTCTAGCCTCAAGCCTGTTGATTTTACCTCGCTGTGGGCAATTGAATCCTGCATGGTAAATAGCCCTGCCCTTTTTCACAACCATGATCAGGAGCTGGCCCAGCATTGTTCACATCTGCAGTCAGTCATTTAAAACACCTACATTTAATATGTTAGAGAGACTCATGAAAAACTTACAGATGCAATAGAAATTGGTAAGAATATCAGAAGGAACTTTCTTCGGTTAGTTGATTTGGAAACTGAGAGTTTCTCCTATACCATTTAGGACAGAGATGAGGAGAAATTTCTTCACCCAGAGAGTGGTCTGCGTGTGGAATTCGTTACCACAGGAAGTAATTGAGTCCAAAACATTGTATGGTTTCAAGAAACAGTTAGATATAGCACTTAGGGCAAGGGGGATCAAAGGATATGGGGGAAAGCGGGATCAGGCTATTGAATTGGATGATCAGCCATGATCATAATGAATGGCGGAGTGGGCTTGAAGGGTTGAATGGCCTCCCCCTGCTCCTATTTTTTCTTTTTCATAGAAAAACATTTTTTCTATTTCTTTCTATCTTGGCTGCCTTATGGCTCAGTTATCCTCTTTCAAGGCTAAAAATCCCATCCAGTCTTTCCTCTAATGATAGTGCTTCATGATATGGTCTTGCGGTTCCTCTCTGAATCTCGCATGGCTTGAAAGTGTATCAATTACTTCCAAGTAGTATTCAAAAGTGCAGTAGGATTAAAGCACTGTGTAATTTGCGCATGCCCTGAATTGTATTCTGTTTTTTGGTTATAAAATTCAGCAATCTATTTGAGCTGTTGACACTGCTCCACCTTAATTGACCATGTTTTAAAAAATATATATTTCTTAAAGTTTTTTACCAACACAATTTTTTCCCCTTACAAACAATAACCCCCACCTCCCCCCCCCCCCCCCCCCCCCCCTCCCCGTAGCAAAATAACACGAAATAGCACTGAGCGAGATATATACATGGCAAAATGGTATATTTACATAGCTTTATACACTGGCTCTCTCCCGCACGTGCCAGTTTCCCCCACCCTTCATGTTATCTCCTGCTCATCCATCCCCCCAAGCAATCCCCCATTGGTTTTTTTGTACTCCGTTGAGTCTATGCTTTTTACACAGATAAAACAAAAAGACCTAACCCTAGAAACAGCCATGCAAAGATGCTCTACTTATGAAAAAAGTAAAGAAGAATATGAGGAGTTTACTTACCGGGACCAAGGCCTTCACCACGAGGTCGAGCCCATCAAAATGGTGGCCCAGGCTTCCAGGATTTCATGTGTTTCTGTCTTGTTGTCTTCATTTGGAGTGCAGCTCTGCACTGTGAGGCAAAGTGGTTGTATTTGCCACACTTTAAACATTGTTTTCCAGAAGCTGGACATTGCCCTTTTAAGTGGGCATGTCCGCAGCGGGGACACGTCATGACGCTGTCCCTCCAAGCTCACCCATGCGCAGTAGGCCTTTCTTCCGTGTCAAATCTTCGGGAAAACTGCGCATGCGTGTGACCTGCATCCAGGTTCGCGCGCGCGGGATTGCCGCTAGAGGAGCGCCTTCTGGATGCCTGGGCCACCATTTTGACGGGCTCGACCTCATGGTGAAGGCCTTGGTCCTGGTAAGTAAACTCCTCATATTCTTCTTTACTTTTTTCATAAGTAGAGCATCTTTGCATGGCTGTTTCTAGGGTTAGGTCTTTTCGTTTTAATAAGGATTTTCTAAGTCTCTATCAGATATACCATTGACTACCTGGTCTCTGATAAGGGAGTCACGGAGGTTTTCAAAGGTGCAGGATTGAGCCAGTAATTTTAAATCAGTTACAGAACTGCTGAAAGATTCTCCCGGTTTTTGCAAACGCCTGGTGAACTTGAATCTTTCAAATATCTCATTGACTTCAGATTGACAGTGGATTTCAAATTTTTTGATGATTATTTCCAGCTTGCCCTTGTCCTCCCCTTCCAGGTAGATAAAGGAATTATATATTTCTAATGCCTGAGTTCTCTTCTCTTGCTGGTGTCTAGCTGGCTTGTTGAAACTACTCCTGGTACTATATGTTATTCTCTAATTCTGAATAATGACTGTAGACTTACAGTTAACACAAACACTTTATTCAAAGAGTTCATTCTGCTTCCAGAGCTCAACTAGATGTAAAACAGTCAAGATGTATCACCAGTGAAACTAAGGTAAACTGCCTATGCTAAGCTATCCCTGTGTGCTGCTGCTCACTAGCTCTGTGCTTCTAAAAGAGGCGGACCCTGCCTTGGGCTCGACCCTTTATACCCGTCTCTGATTATCATAGAATTGACAGTGCAGAAGGAGGCCATTCGGCCCATCGAGTCTGCACCGGCTCCTGGAAAGAGCACCCTACCCAAGGTCAACACCTCCACCCTATCCCCACAACCCAGTAACCCCACCCAACACTAAGGGCAATTTTGGACACAAAGGGCAATTTATCACGGCCAATCCACCTAACCCGCACATCTTTGGACTGTGGGAGGAAACCAGAGCACCCGGAGGAAACCCACGCACACACGGGGAGGACGTGCAGACTCCGCACAGACGATGACCCAAGCCGGAATCGAATCTGAGACCCTGGAGCTGTGAAGCAATTGTGCTATCCACAATGCTACCGTGCTGCCCCAAAATCTGATTTTAAAATCCGATGCTGAAAACGTACAGGTAGATGAGTATTTCAATCTTTAAGAGGTAACTATAAATGTGTGGGTATGAAACGAAAATCGCTTATTGTCAGAAGTAGGCATCAAATGAAGTTACTGATGCTCCCTCTAGTGATGCTGTGCCTGTCACATCTGTGCTGCAGTCTCTGGTGTATGTGCAGATGTATGGACAGATGTACAGATCACTACAGAAGTCACTGTGAAAAGCCCCTAGTCGCCATATTCCGGCACCTGTTTGGGAAACAGAGGGAGAATTCAGAATGTCCAATTCACCCAACAGCACGTCTTTCAGGACTTGTGGGAGGAAACCAGAGCACCCGGAGGAAACCCATGCAGACACAGGGAGAACGTGCAGACTCCGCACAGACAGTCAGTGACCCAAGCCAGGAATCAAACCTGGAATCCTGGCATTGTGAAGCAACAGTGCTACCCACTGTGCAGCTCTAGGCTAGATTGGTAGATGAGATTCTGTGGCTGGATAGGAAGTACTCAGAGACCCCCAAAAACAAAAATGGAGTTTGGGTTGGTGTCTACGGAAAAAATAATGGGGCAGTTACGAAGGGCTGGGGGGGTTGTTTATGAATATGGATTGGATTGGATTGGATTTGTTTATTGTCACGTGTACCGAGGTACAGTGAAAAGTATTTTTCTGCGAGCAGCTCAACAGATCATGAAGTACATAAGAAGAAAAGGGAATAAAAGAAAATACATCACGGGGCTCCACAACATATACAATGTAACTACATATGGGGAGACGGCGAGTCGGATGCTGGCTCACCAACTCAGGAAGCCAAAGGTGGAGGGGGACCTGGTAGAAGGGCTGGGGGCACCCATTGGACTGGTGGAAGTGATGGAGGGTATTGGGGCGATGCAGGCAGGGAAAGCCCTGGGCCCAGACAGGTTCCCAGTAAAATTTTGTAAAATGTTCTTGGGGGATCTGGGGTCCCAGCTAGTAAAGGCATGCAATGAGGCGAGGGGGAAAAGAGATAGCTTTCCCCTAGGTTATCACAGGCTTTGATATCCTTAATTTTGAAAATGGATTAGGACCCGGAGCACTGTGGGTCCTACCGCCCGATATCGCTGTTGCATGTGGATGCCAAACTGTTGGCAAAGATCTTGGCCTCGCGTACTGAGGATTGTGTGCCGGGGGTGATAGGAGAGGTTCAGACGGAGTTTGTAAAGAGGAGGCATCTGTTGACGAATGTTAGGCGATTGTTGAACGTGATAATGATGCCCCCGGAGGAATGTGGAGATGGCGGTCACTATGGACACAGAGAAGGCACTTGATCGGGTAAAATGGAATTTCTGTGGGAAGTATTGTGATGGTTCGGGTTCGGGCAGGGGTTTGTGGATTGGATTCTGTTGCTATATAGGGCACTGGTCGCGAATGTAAGGTCGAAACGGGTGAGTTTGGGGTATTTCGGATTACATCGTGGGACAAGGCAGGGATGCCCACTCTCTCCATTGCTTTTTGCCTTGGTGATAGAGCCACTGGCAAAGGCGCTTGGAGCGTCAAGGAGCTGGAGAGAGATAGTGCATGGGGGTGGGGCTGCAGCAGGAGCACAGGGTCTTGCTATACGCTGACGATCTGCTGCTTTATATATCGGATCCACTGGGACGTATTGGGGGGATCATGAACATCTAAGAGGAATTCGGCCGGTTTTCTGGATATAAGTTAAACTTGGAGAAGAGTGAGGTCTTTCCAATCCATTCAAGGGGCAGGGGAAGAGGCTGGGAAAGCTGCCGTTTAAAGTGATGGGCATGAGCTTTAGGTACTTGGGCGTTCAGGTGGTGAGGGGATGGGAACAACTACATAAATTGAATTTGGTGCAGTTGGTGGAGCAGATGAAGGGTAATTTTAAGAGATGGGACGTGCTCTCATTGTCACTGGTGGGGCAGGTGCAGACCGTGAAAATGTCGGTACTCCCGAAGTTCTTATTTGTTTTCCAGAATGTCATGCGAGAGTACCTTTAAGAAATGGGTGTTTATAAATGGGTGTGTATATCAATATCTGTAGTGAGAGTACCTTTAAGAACTGGGTGTTTACTACTGCAGTGTTGTTAGAGAGTGGGTGGAGCTGGGCGTCTGTCAGCTTTTTACTTTTGTTTTAGGCTGTTTGCTGCAGGGTGTGTTTTAGTTTCGTTTTCAGTGTTGGAGCTGAAGCCAGACCAAGCAGGTGTACTGCTGTTCTCTCTGCTATCAAAAGACTATCTCTTGATCATTTGGTAAATTCAGAATTATAAATGTTTTCAGTAGTGACTTTAACTTGATGTGCTTCTGTTAAAGGTTTTGTTTTTAAGTTGAATAGATGTTAAAAGGAAAGCTTTGGGGATTGTATTTGAATCGATGGTTGCTAAGATGTTCACTTTATGTTTTACAAAAGGTTAACTTGAGTTCATAGAATAAACATTGTTTTGCTTTAAAAAATACTTTTCCATTTCTGCTGTACCACACCTGTAGAGTGGGCCGTATGCTCCCCATACCAAATCTATTAAAAGTTGTTGGTCAGGTGAACTCTATGATACACTTTGGGGTTCTCTAAACCCTGGCCCATAACTGAACCTTCCGTTCCTTATTCCAAAGGCCTTTTCAGGAAAATCAATGCTTTGATTTGGGGGTTTGTGTGGACAGGGAAATTCCCACGGTTAAAGAAGGTGCTGTTGGAACCGGGTCTTGGGGCGGGCAGTCCTTGCCAAATATAATGAACTATTACTGGGAAGTGAATAAAGCCATAGTTAGGAATTGGGTAGTGGGGAAGTGTTGAAGGGTTGATGTGTGAGCAGATGGAGGTGCCCTCTTGTAAGGACACAAGCTTAGGGCACTGTAGACGGCTGCTGTTCATGCCGGCCAAGTACTCCACGTGCCCAGTGGTGGTGGCAGCCCCGATGGTGTGGGACTGTGGCAGCAGCATCTGAGTTTGGAGGGTGCCTCGGTGTGGACATCGATCTGCGGGAGTCATACATTTGTTACAGAGGAGGGGGTTAGATGCAGGGTTTTGGGGATGGCGGCAGGCAGGGACCGAACGGTTTGGGGACCTGTTTGTTGGCGGGCAGTTTTTTGAGGCTAGAGGAATTGGAAGAGAAGTATGTGCTGTCCAGTGGGAATGGGTTCCAGTACTTACAGGTGCGGAATTATGTGAGGAAGCAGGTGGCATCCTTTCCCAACCTGCCACCCCTGGGGCTGCAGGACAAGGTGGTGTCGAAAGCAGACGTTGGCGAGGGTAGGGTGTCGGAGGTTTATAAGGAGTTAATGGACTGGGAGCGAGCTCCGATGGGAAAAATTAAACGGAAGTGGGAAGAGGAACTGTGGAGGGAAACGGAGACTGAGTTGTGGGAGGAGGCTTTGAGGAGGGTGAACGCATCTTCCTCATGTGCTACACTTTATTCAATTCAAAGTTGTCCATATGACGGTGGCCAGGATGAGTAGGTTCTTTGAGGGGGTGGAGGACAGGTGTGGACGATGCGTGGGGAGGCCTGCAAACCATGTTTTGTGCATGCCCGGAGCTGAAAGGGTTTTGGCAGAGATTCACAGATTTAATGTCCTAGGTGCTGAAGACGAAGGTGGCCCCGAGTGTCCAGAAGTGGCGATATTCGAGTGTCGGAAGACTCAGGAGTCCAGGGGGGTGAGAGAGGCCGATGTTGTGGCTATACTGATCAACAGGACGGTTTTATTTATGGTGATGAGCACAGTGATGGACCCGGAGGGGAGATACATTATGGTTAGCGGGATCTTGGAAGGGGCCCTAGTAGTTTTGGTAAATATATATGCCATCAAAAATGGCCGATAACTGTTTCCCCTTTCTTGTCATCTCCACATGTAGTCTGTTGCAATAAGCAGCCTACCCCTCCCCCTCCCTCCGTTCCTCCCCCACCCTTGTGCTTCCCTCTCATAGTCTCCCTCCCCCCTCGGCTCTGCGAACCCCCCATGCATCCCTAAACCCCCTTCTTTTGCCCTTTGCTTTCCCTGAATTTCCATATTTCCCCTTCCTCCTGCCAGACGCCCTCTCCCTCCTAGGAGATGCACCGTGGCCTCCTCCTTCACTGTACACCTGTACACCAGCTTACTCGGTAGTGTAGCGACTCCTCCTATCTTTCTTTTTCTTGGCTTTTGTATCCAGCCTTTGTGCCTATATGCGCTCTTAATGTCTGCCCAGACTGTTATCTTGGATGAATTCGTTGGCCACCTCAAGGGTGTCGAAGTAATACTCTTTTGCCTGGTATGTGACTCATAACCTTTCAGGGTAGAGCTTGCCGAACCGCATATTGCTCTTGTAGATGGAAGATTTGGTGCTGTTAAATTCGGCCTGGTGCTTGGCAAGGTCCACCCCAATGTCTTGGTACAAGCAGATAGAATGTTCTTCCCACTTGCACTCTTTCGCACTTTTCGCCCATCTCAGGATCCGCTCTTTATCCTGATGTTTCTGTAATTTCACAATTATCGGCCGTGGTGGTTCCCGGCTCTGGTACGCTGTCAAAGCGACCTGTGTGCGCAGTCCATCTCTGGGGACTTGGTGAAGCCCACTTTGCCACACAGTTTCCTGAACATCTCCGAGACGTATTCTGTGAGGTTTTTCCCCTCCATTCCTTCCGGCAGCCCCACGGGCAAGACCTGTTCTCCTGGTCATCAATTTTCTCTCTTAGGCCCTTCTGGGTCTTGATCAGGCTCGCATTCCCAGTTTCCAAGCTGTGATTGAACCCCTTGGTCTGTGGTGGCTTTCTCCAGATCTCTCAACTTCCATTCCTGGGCCTCCAGCTGCCGTTCCATTTTGGCCATTGCTTCCCTCATGGGGGCCGTTGCCGTTTCCACCACTGTCTCGATGGCTGCCAAGAGGTCTCTTTTCTGTTCTTGTTTGTGTCTCTGGAGCTTGGTGGTAATAAAACCCATGAACTTGCCCATCAGCGCCTGGGTCTGCACTGAGAACTCCGTGCAGTTGGCCCTTCCCGTTTCCGTGCCACCTCATGAGGCTGACGACTCTGAGGTAGAGGTTCCTCGACGTGGCCTGCGGGGGTTAGGCTGCGGGGGGTTTGTGAATAATTTTGTTGCAGTTTGATGGGGTTCAAAGGTTGTTTTCACTGTTCTCATACCTTGCGTGCCACTGTTCAGCTCATGGCTGCCACCGGAAGGCTCCTGGTGTTTTCTACACCTTGCGACCAAGGTGGGCAGCCTCTCAACACTTTGTCAGCCCTTGGCATCCTCATCGCTAGAGATGAGTGGTAGACATGAGAGGCATGAGCTTTGATGTTATGGCAGGGCGGGGGAGGGGAAAGAAGAGAGTGTCCATGCCATCCGTGATGCTTCTTTCCTGCGTCATCAGTGTGGGTGGTGGGTGAGACATACCCTGCGATTCCATCACTCTGCAGGTATGAAGCGCTGAATGTGCATGAGGGTATGTGGAGCATGGCATGATGAAATGGATGGGTGAACAAAGTGAAGTTTAATTGAAATGCTACATTACAATGTTGAGTTATCTCTACTAGTGCCTCAGTTCATTCATGCCCACTAGATGCCTACAGATTCTTACTCTTCCTCAATGTTACACTACGTCCGCGTGTTTCCGTAGGATCCACAGCTGAGGTTGAGGTGGCCTCTTGCCTTCCACGTCCTGTTGCCTGATATGACCTTGGCAGATGGATCCTCAGGGGGCCCAGCTACACGGGTGTGGCAGTGCTGCCCTTCTCGATGTGTGGGCTGGAGATGTGCTGCTCATAGGGAGGGGTATCACATGGGCTGGACTGCACACCCCTAGGGTCTCCTTGGTGAATGGACCCTGGCTGCGCTCCTGGCGATCTACCTCCCTTAGGGTGCACGGGTGCCCCTTTGCTCCACCATGGGATAGAGGGACAGCTGGAGTGAGATCCAAAAGCCCACTGTCCTCTAGCACTGACACTCGTGGGTTCATCATCCCTCTGAGTGCCAGATCCCTGGACCGCTTCTCCCTCACCTGCTGTGGATCATCAGGTGTGAAGTGCTCACCAGCGAGTGGCCCAGCAGCCTGCCTACTAGGTAATCCCACCATGGTGTGAGTATCTGTGCTGATGGAGAGTACAGGTGACATCTGTGGTGCCTCCTCAATGCTTGTCTCTGAATTGTCTTCCTCAGAACTGCTCGGGTCTGTGTTGTCTAGAGAGCGCAAGGATGGTCTGGGAGGTTGACTGAAAGGGAAGGGAGATGGCATCAGTGCACCATGGGGGTTAACTGATGGGAGAAAGTTTACTCACATGAGACTTGAATGATGACTGCATATCTTGAGGGTTCTCACTTTCGTCTACTGCCTCCACTTTGACCTCTACGCAGGTGCGGTCTTACTCCTCGCTGGCCAACTCAAGGGCTCTTTCCTCAAAGGACATGAGGCATCTGAGCTCAGGTATGGCTCTAACAGGCTGCACCTGCTCACACCAGTTGTGCTTGAGTTTGTCCTGTGATGAGACAGATGGGGAGAGTATAGTCGATTGTCGTGCCAGGTCAAATGGTGAGGAAGTCTGGCATGCGCGGGACTTGAGAGGGAGCGGGGATGTGAGGACATTAGCTATTGGAGGGAGCATGGAGAGTGGGACAGAAGGGGGGGCACATGATTGGTTTTGGGAACATGTGAGGTTAGCTGGGTGAGTGATGACCTTGGAGGTGTGAAGAGGTGCAGTGGGAAACTGGAGGAGGCAGACATACCCTGGCCGTGAGAAGAAGGTAATTTGTCTTCTTGCGGTACTGTTTCCCCATCCTCTTCTGTAGCGAGCTGGCACTCACTAAGGCTGCCACTGCCTCCCAGGTGGGATGCTGACCTTGGTGGAAGGACATCTGCAGGAATGCAGGTACAGGACATCCTGCCTCTGCTGCAAACCTTCCAAGAGTTTGATCAGGGCTCCCTCTGAGAATCTTGGCACTGCCTAACTGGCAGCCATCCCGCTGACTGGATCTAGAACAAATGCTGGGGAGGCATTTATATGGAGCCCCCCTCCCCCACTGATTGCAAAGGTTAAGTTATCCTGGAGCAAAATGAATCAGCAGCAAGCCACCATGAGCACAGCGATATTCATGTCGGTAGAAATTTATTTATTTTTTTAGAAGAGATTGAATATTCTGTGCTGTTTCCTCCCACTGGCGCCAGCAGGATTCTCTCCCGTTTACTCACTGGAACCAACAATTTGAAAAAATACGGTAACGTTCCACCCCATGAATGCAGTGAAGCCAGGAGGAACATAGCTGCTTCTCCCACATCCTGGGTAAGCATTTAATTTTAAACTATTTTGGTGGCAGTCTCTGTAGGTCCCTTTAAGGTTCCAGTTGAATATGCAAAAGGAAAACATTTGGATCATGTGCAGGACCATTACGTCCATACTGGAGGTAACATGGCGGGCAAGAAAGACACTTCTAGTGTAGAATGTGTACACAGCTGCACTGTTGAATGCTAAAGCACCTGTTTTATGCCTGCAAAATACTGGTAGTTATTATTGTTTCTTTTGGTTCCCATTGGTTAGAAATAATCAGACTTTAGACTCAAAATGCTGGAGCTTCATCGAGTTTACTTTCCATGTGGCCAATGGACTGAAACATTGCTACTCGGCATATGACTGCAGTGCAGCAGTGGATGTGGCATCCTGGGAAAAATATTCACATAACTGTTAGTGCCTAGCTAAAGTCACGAAGAGTCAGTCATTTACAGCACAGAAGGAGGCCTTTCAACCCATCGGGTCCATGTGGCTCCCCACAGAGAAATCCACTAAGTCCTACTCCCCCGCTTGATCCCCATAGCAATGCAAATTTATTTGCTCCAAGTGCTCATCAAATTTCCTTTTGAAATCATTCATTGTTCCCACCACCCATGTGGGCTGCAAGTTCCACTTCATCACCACTCGGTGTATTAAAAAAAGTGCTTCCTCACATTCCCCTTGCATCTCTTGCTCAAAATCTTAAATCTATGTCCCCCTTGTCCTTCTATCATCAGCTAATGGGGACAGTTTACCTTGTCTACCTTATCCAAGCCCATAATAATTTTGTACACCTCTGTCAGATCTGTCCTCAATCACCTTTGCTCCAAGGAAAACATTTTTTCAACCTATCTTGTAACTAATAAACCCCCCGTAACACTACATCCCCCCCCCCCCCCCCTCACCATCCCCACCCCCCGACCTCCCAGCCCTGGAAACTTTCTAGTAAATCTCCTTTGCGCCCTCCCAACTAATGTCTAGGTCTTTGTCTGGGATCGTGCTCCTTGAACTAATTAGAAAAAGACACATTCTCAAATTAGGTCTTCCTCAGTGTATTCTCACAGCTGTATAAATATTAAAGGAAAAATAATTTCCAGATGAGCAGCCCATTTTGCAATCCATTTTGTAAATTCAGCTAAAGTATCATCAAAACTTAACCTTTTGGGAAAGAAAACTAAAACTACAGCTGAACTACATCTCAAAGGAAATTCAAATGCATCGCATTTAGTATTATAATCGGAGGTATTTTGACAACACAAAGTGCCTGTGCCGATTTAACAATATCTGTTTTTCCTAAATTCTACCAGTATAATCCTTTGGGACAGAAAAAATATTCAAGAACATGGTTGAACCCCAGTACACTGTTTTACCCAATGAAATAACAAACAAGGTAGAATGTGGTTACTGTGGATTTTCACACACTGCCGAGAATGTTAGCATAAGCCTAACCAGGAATTTAGAAACACTACAATGCGGTCAAAGCCTAAAAGCAAATACCGTGTCCTTAGCTTCTAAAACACTTGGGTACAAGGTGTAGTCCAGCTGAAACAACACGGGCTATGCTTTTAATCACAGGTACTCCCAATCAGAACATAAGAAATATGAGTTGGAGAAGGACATTCAGCCCTTCGAATCTGCTCCACCAATCAATAAGAACATGGTTGATCTTCTACCTTAACTCCACCTTCCTGCAATATCCCTATAACTCTTTGCCCCTCGACGTTGAAAGTTCTTTCAATTTCTGTCTTGAATATGCTCAAGCACTATGCACAGAGTAATTCCAGAGCTAATAGCAAAGAATTACAAGGCCTGAGCAATCACAACTAGGCTTTATCTACTAGTTACTGTTTTGTAAAGTTGATTATTCTTTGCAGTGATCCATTTAGTTTTGTTTGATATTTATGTAGTTTCATGGTTAGGAGAGAAGATATTTGGGGAAAGCAGAAATACAGAATCTGGAATTTTGTTAACATTGAGTTAGCTGTTCGTGAATTAAGAAAATTATAGCACTTCTCAAAAATCAGTATATTTTTACCGTACTAATTGTCTCTCTTCCCCATCTCTCCTGAAGGTATTAATACATTTATGGACACTACTAGTATAGTTCTCAATACTGAGTGTTGGTGGGATTTTTCAATGTGGGGGTGAAGGAGTGCATCACAGCCAAGTTCTGTCTCACCGGATGCCCACACATACAAAGTTCCTACAGAGGCTTTCAGATAGCGATCAGGAAAATGGGCTGGGCTGATTTTCTGCCAGAGTACTAGGCCTTAAAGAGTACTCCAACCAGCATCCTGGCTATAGTCATCTGTCCTGGCATAAATCAGGAATCAAACCTGTGACTTCCCTCAGTTATCCCACAAACCTGTTTAGGAAACACGTTTCTTTCATCTTTTGAACTCTGGCAGGGCAAGAATGCCTCCTTCTTGTCGCTTTTCAACAAACAATTTCATGGTCCTTATTACTGGCAAAGTAATGTTGAAAGTGGAATAATGCTGGTGGCCCTGTGCATGTATTAGTAACGAAAGGATGACAACCAATTAAAAACTTCTAGAATTTTAACCTTGGCTCTGACATTGCTTCCTAACTGTGCAATATACTTTGACTGCACAGGTCTGGGTTCGAGTGTACCAAATAAAACTATGCATCAAAGGAGACTCTAATACCATCACACCTTTGCTTTAAGTTAATTTTCTGATTAGTTTCTTCCAAGCATGTATAATCATCAGGGAATACATCTAGCTAGTAATAGTTTGGGTGGTCTCATTCTTAAAGGCTGGAAGAAGGAAAATACTTGTACAAGAATATTGTTCTTCTGTTGTTGAGCAATTGTGTACCAAGGGGCAAGGTTTCACTTCACCTAACCAATTCTGAACTTGAGCTAGCACCAATGTTATCACTAACGTTAGTGCCTCAAATAATAATTTGTGCCACCTCTTTAGTGAAGATAGAGGTATAAATAAGAGTAGCAAACAGGACCCAAGGTACTGATACATTTTCAAATAATCAGTTTCTCTTTGTGTGTTTTAATCGCTCAAGGACAAGGAGAAATGAATGGGTATTAAAATTAATTCGGAATGTGCCAAAACATTCCACTGAAAGGCCCACACAGATGGACTTTGCTATTTTAAAAAACAGGTCTGCATGTTTCAAATGACACTTGGAATTTCTGCAGCTCAAAAACAGGGAGAAGAGAGAGGAGAGTTTGTTCCTAAAGACTCTTAGCTTTTACCAAAGTGTGTTTATTTTGGAACCCCATGAATAACTCCGCACTCGGAGTGGAAATTACAGGAATAGTAATTAAGAGCACGGAACGGATTTATAAACCTCACTGTTTAGACGACAGTTCCAGATGTGAAGCAGCTGTACTGCAGCTAATGTTATTTTATTCCAAATTCAGAAGAATGGGCCTTACCATGATCAACTCATTTGCTGTTTTTTTTCTCGGGTCGTTTTTTTGCCCCATCAGTATTTCAAAATTCAAATGGCCTGTTTCAGCTCAAACTGTTAAGGAGATGGTCACAATTTCTATCACAAAGGTACCTATGTGCAAAGGACAACGCAATTTTGATCCCTTCCACATCAATGCCTTCAACTGGAGGAAGTCACATTAATATTTCATTTTAGAAGGGCATGCAAACTGTGATTTTGGAGCAGCCTGTTTCAACTCGAAGGAAGGGTTTTCTTCAAGATTTCAATTTTTCTTTTTAAAAGGACAGTAAAACTGATCTCTGTGCTGTTAGCTTTATGTGGTAGGGAATATAAATGAACCATTGTCCTACACAGCTTCTTCTGGTTGAAATGGAGTGAGATGGGGCTGTAGAAGGGGGGATGTCATCAGCTTTCTCCACACTGAATCTTTCAGCTGCCAGGAAGAATGGATAAACTATGATCCCGTCACAATATTCTTTAGTCAGGACAAAAGTTAAGAAGCATACTTAACAACATACCGTAGCCTGATAAAGTTTCTATTGACTAATTAGGTTCTCATAAAGGGTACAGAATTCCAATGAAAAATGTGCCATTTTTAAAACAACTACTCAATGTCAGTTTGCCTTCACAACAGCACTTTCCCCTTGGAGTCAGATGGTTGCTGGCTCAAACCTCAGTTCAGGATTTAAGCATATAATCTCGACTGATATTTCAGTGCAGTACTGAAGGACCAGTACTCCATTGCCAGAATTGCTGTCATTTGGATAAGGAGTTAAACTGAAATATTTTGTGCTTGTTGAGGAGGGTACAAACAATCCCAAGGTATTATTGAAAGAAGAGCAGACAGTTCTTCAATGTTCACTCATTCAGCAACGCTACCAAATACAGATCAACAGAACACTTTATCTTTTTCTTTTGATGGGACCTTGCTCTGCACAACTTTACTTTCTAGTTTGCCTAAGTAAAATCAGTTACTTCATTGCAGAAGTAATTCATTGGCTGAGGTGCTTTGAGATGATAATTACTTGACATGAAAGCAATTGCAAATCCACCCAAAGGGTTTGTTAACTTGATTCATGAAAAAGGTACAACACAAATGGCCGACAATTGGGTACCTTGATCCTGCATATATTTGTTACAATTTATTATTTCGTAAGTTGAATAGTCTCCCTTACCTGTGGTTATTTTGGCTCCTCTGCACTAAATGAAGCAGGAATGTCAAGTATCAAGTATTCTGTAAGCAAAGAAAACATAATACAGGGTCAATGGAAACATCCCATTGCTTTTTTTAATATCTTCAACCCTAACTTTAGGGCAGCTGAAGCAAAGTAGAAGTTCTCCATTTCCTACACTTCTTTTGGTCTCATAGCTTCCACATTAATACGAATTAATGTCAGCTAGCTCCACGTCTCATACACTACTTTCTCGTCTGCGCATCTTATTGTGTAATTCTTTGGCTTTGTAGGCCACGAAGGAGCCCACACCAAGTAGTTAAAAGGAAATAAAAGTTTACGGCAAGAACTATTATTTACACAGCATGAAAAATCCCAGCCGGATCTCTCCTGTTGGTACCCAAACTGGCCGACTTTATACAGAATCTAACTATACATGGTTAAGGGTTCCCTGCCCCTTTAATAGGGGAGCTTGTATTCAGTGAGGCTCACGTGGAGCTTAATCTCACATCGTAAATCCCGTGCGGATTATGACATTTGGGTTGTGTGTTTTAATTTTTGTCCCATTGGGCAGACGCAGCATGGGTACATAAAGGGCAGGCCGTGCCTAACTAATTTAGTGGAACTTTTTGAGGACATTACCAGTGCGGTAGATAACGGGGAGCCAACGGATGTGGTATATCTGGATTTCCGGAAAGCCTTTGACAAGGTGCCACACAAAAGGTTGTTGCATAAGATAAAGATGCATGGCGTTAAGGGGAAAGTAGTAGCATGGATAGGAGGATTGGTTAATTAATAGAAAGCAAAGAGTGGGGATTAATGGGTGTTTCTCTGGTTGGCAATCAGTAGCTAGTGGTGTCCCTCAGGGATCAGTGTTGGGTCCATAATTGTTCACAATTTACATAGATGATTTGGAGTTGGGGACCACGGGCAATGTGTCCAAGTTTGCAGACGACACTAAGATGAGTGGTAAAGCAAAAAGTGCAGAGGATACCGGAAGTCTGCAGAGGGATTTGGATAGGTTAAGTGAATGGGCTGGGGTCTGGCAGATGGAATACAATGTTGACAAATGTGAGGTTATCCATTTTGGTAGGAATAACAGCAAAAGGGATTATTATTTAAATGATAAAATATTAAAACTTGCTCCTGTGCAGAGAGACCTGGGTGTGCTAGTGCATGAGTCGCAAAAAGTTGGTTTACAGGTGCAACAGGTGATTAAGAAGGCGAATGGAATTTTGTCCTTCATTGCTAGAGTGATGGAGTTTAAGACTAGGGAGGTTATGCTGCAATTGTATAAAGTGTTAGCAAGGCCACACCTGGAGTATTGTGTTCAGTTTTGGTCTCCTTACCTGATAAACAACGTACTGGCACTGGAGGGTGTGCAGAGGAGATTCACTAGGTTAATCCCAGAGCTGAAGGGGTTGGATTACGAGGCAAGGTTGAGTAGACTGGGACTGTACTCATTGGAATTTAGAAGGATGAGGGGGGATCTTATAGAAACATATTAAATTATGAAGGGAATAGATAGGATACATGAGGGCAGGTTGTTTCCACTAGCGGGTGAAAGCAGAACTAGGGGGCATAGCCTCAAAATAAGGGGAAGTAGATTTAGGACTGAGTTTAGGAGGAACTTCTGCACCCAAAGGGTTGTGAATCCATGGAATTCCTTGCCCAGTGAAGCAGTAGAGGCTCCTTCATTAAATATTTTTAAGATAAAGATAGATAGTTTTTTGAAGAATAAAGGGATTAAGGGTTATGGTGTTTGAGCCGAAAAGTGGAGCTGAGTCCACAAAAGATCAGCCATGATCTCATTGAATGACGGAGCAGGCTCGAGGGGCCAGATGGCCTACTCCTGCTCCTAGTTCTTATGTCCTTATGTCAATCTCTGCAGTTGTCTTTCTTATTTCTGTACGTCATTCTTTCAATATTTTCTCTTAGATCCAAGGTGTGTTTCATTTCCATCTGGAAAAGGGCAGTAAACACCACTCTGTAACTAGCCGTAAAGAGGTTTGCAAAAACAGTCCAACTTGATTAACAGCTATCCCTTTTGGCATTTGCAAGTGGCATTTCTTGAAATGCTCTCAGGAAACTCATCATGTGGCAAACGGCGCGATTATTCCAAAATCTTTCTCAAAGTGGTCACGAGCGGGAACTGCCACGAGCTTCCCTGCGATCGCCGGTGAAACCCTCACCGCAATACAACATTAATCGGTCCACTTAAGGAGATCCCACGGACTTCATGCCGCATATGAAGGCTTGCCAGCTGATTCACCAGGACCACGCTCGCCAGCCCCCCGCTAACCAGTTTGAGCAGCACTTAAACTGCTCTTGCACAGCCAACCCCACTCATCTCGCAGCCATGGCGCTGAGAAGACCGGCCATACAATTTGGGGATGCAGGCCTGGTGAGGCTCTTCGAGGCGATCGAGGCCAGGAGGAATGTCCTATTCCCCCAAGGGTCCAGAACTGTGAGCCACAGGGCAGCCAGCGCCGCCAGTGGCAGCGGCCGTCAGTTCAGGCAGTGTGACCAGGAGGACCAGCACCCAGTGCCAAAAGAAGCTAAAAAACAACCTACACCAGGCACACAGGAGAGTTGGCACTGCCCCACTCCCCCGGCATGAGCACTGTGCTCTGGCCTGCCCATGCTGTCTCCTTTCCAAACCCCTCCCAGAAACGTCCCCCCACCTCCCCCCCCAACGCTAAACCACATGTGCGACTAACTATGCCCTCTCTGTGTCTTCACAGGAGAAGCTGTCCCACTATCGTAGGAAGAGGCCCACATTAGAATCTTCGCAACCTTCGAGGGACAGGCCATGGAGGTTGCAGGGTGGCCGAGGACAGAGCGGTCACCAAAGCGGAGGTCGACGCATGCCGCAGAGCTGAGGATCCATTGGGCCCCACCCAGATGGACTGTCAAACGTGAGTTGTTACAGCCATCCTGAATGACCCATCCTTCCCACTGACCACATGTCCATTCTCCCACAGGTCCTCCAGCCAACGTTGCCAGACCACCCAGTGTTGTTCCCCCACCCTGCCCCCTATGAGACCACCTTGGACGAGGGCTTTGGGGGTGCCACCATCGATGCGGCACTGCTGCCAAACCCACCCTCCAACAGCGCAGATACACACACCTCGGTGGGCAACGTTAGTGGACAGGCTTCTGGGGCACCTTCTGGTGAACACCGCACAGTTGCTGGTGCACATCAGGTGGGGCCAGTAACGCCCAGGCAAGGCAGCAGTCAGAGGGCTGCTGGATCCCAGGACCCAGCTGGGTCTCTGCCAGATGTTGAACCTCTGGAAAAGGTTTACTCGGAGCTGAGCAGATGTTATGGTGCGGCCGGGACATTCAAAGCGAGATGTCAGCGACACTTCTGCAGGTCCATAGCCAATTGGAAGAGTTCCAGAGGCTATGGGCGCAGGTGATGTTGCCGGCAATGCGTGGCACCGACGCCAACACTGCTAGAGTGGTGACCGCAGTGGAGAGCCTGGTGCACGACACCAGCAGTATCAGTGAAGGTGTCCAAGGCGTGGCGCAGTCGCTGACAGCCACGGCTGAGGGCCTCGGCAGACTATGCCATGCAACCCAGTAGCAGGTGGACCTTGATGCGGCACTGCGGGACGTGTCCCAGCTTCAGAAGGGAGTGGCCTACGTGCTGCAGAGCTTGTCCCAGTCGCAGGTGGGCTTTGCCAAGGTGCTGAAGAGCATATCCCACTCGCTGAGGAACATTGCCCATGGACATTGGCACCATGGTGCAGATATTGGGGATCCGCCAGCGCTAGTAGAGCCAGATGATGCAGGATCATCCCGAGGTGAATCCTAGGACCCTATGGGCACCCACCGGGAGGAAGGGGCGCTACGCACCAAGCCAACCCATCCCATGGAGTGGGGATGGTGGCCACCAGCTCCCCTGAGCTCCACCCCTCTGACAATGCCACCTCTCGCAGTCAGCACCTGGAACAGGGTGGCATGGCTTTGCCCACCAGTGGCATCGGAACGTGGTAAGCAGCTGGCCATGGGATGTTGTATGCAGGTGGCCTCCTCAACTTCTGATGTGCATCCTGGGAACATACTTAGATGCAGCATTAGAGCAAGGAAGATTGAGCATGTCAGGGATCACTGAGGGCACTGGGGAGGTAGGTGGGTAGGAGGTAAGGGGGTATTGTGCATTGGAGGATGAGGGAGTGGTGGGGAGACTGGGGCGGCACATCGGGAGAAAGGAGCAGTGTTGGACACTTGTGAAACATTATAAACCCTTCACCACAATCTGTATGATGTCTCTGTCACTTTCTTCCGCTAAGTGGGCCAACCTCTGAATCCTTGCCCCATCTCCCAGGCACATCTTTGGTGATGGGTGTGAGCGAGCACTCAGCAGACAGGCAAGGGTCAGAGTATGGCATAGAATAAGGAGTACCAGCGCTCAGGTCTCTGGAGGCTATCATCACCCCCTGCCCTTGACAGTGACCTGCTGACACAGTCCCAACACGCTGGATTGATGTAACAGAGACTTAGGAGGGTGGGAGATGGGGGGAGGGTAGCATTGACGGGCCAGGCCATGTCCTATGTGAAGTGGGCGAGTATGGGGATCTCATTGATCCTCTGGGCTTGCCGGACCCTCGCCGCTGCTGCCTGCCATGCAGCCTCTAGTTGTTTCTCCGTTTCCTCCCCGGGATCATCCTCCAGCCCATACTGGTCCAGCGCCTCATCATCCTCGTCCTCCTCCTCGGAGATGGCCATATGTTCCTCATCAGAAGTGATTTCTGGGAGGTAAGTTTCTCCTTTAAAAACACTTACCATCACAGGAACAGGCCAGTCGATTTCAGCGGGAGCGGTGCGCAAGTGATTTCTGGGAGGTAAGTTTCTCCTTTTAAAAAAACACTTCTTTTCTGTTTTATTTTTTTCGACCCGCGGACTTCTGGGAAGCCCCCCCCCCACCCCCCGCCCCCCCAACCAATAAATTCTGGTGGAGAGGAAACCCGAGACACTACACGTGTAGTGTCTCCCACCCACCCTCCTCCTCTTACCTAATAATAAGACCCATTGGTGTGAGGTAAGTGCCATATTATATTATTATTATATTATATTATTAGCATTGTGCAGGTCAAGGTTCGGAGGTGGAGGAGCAGTCTCTGTCAGGGAGAGAACCTGAGAACATCTAAGACACTCAGAAGGTAAGTAAGTGATTTTTACTCATTTTTACTTTTATACCTTTTTCAAATTGTGTGTGTCGGGGGGAAACTGAAGTGACATCACAGAAAAGCTGTGGCCTGAGTGGCTGGTTGGGAATCTACACTAAATTAAAAAAATTAAGCATTGGTAACTAATTAAACATAAGTACTTAATTATAATTTAGAGGGGTATCTAAGCCAGAGATCGGAGAGTACTATATTTAGCTTTCGCATTTCTATTAGAAATCTAGTGCTAGGAAACAGATAGTTAACAGTAACTTTGAAATTTTTTAAAAAAAATATATATATTTTTTTTTTAATTTTAAATTTTAATTTTAATTAATTGACGCAATGTCAGTTAGAGGGGTGCAGTGCTCTGACTGTGAGATGTGGCAGGTCCGGGAGGCTTCCAGCGTCCCGGATGACTTCATCTGCAGAAAGTGCACCCAACTGGAGCTCCTCACAGACCGCATCGTTCGGTTGGAGCAGCAATTGGATGCACTTAGGAGCATGCAGGTGGCGGAAAGCTTCATAGATCGCAGTTATGTAAATGTGGTCACACCCAAGGTGCAAGCAGAGAAATGGGTGACCACCAGAAAGGGCAGGCAGTCAGTGCAGGAATCCCCTGTGGTTGTCCCCCTCTTGAACAGGTATGCCCCTTTGGATACTGTCGGGGGGGATAGCCTATCAGGGGAAAACAGCAGCAGCCAGAGCAGTGGCACCACGGCTGGCTCTGATGTTCAGAAGGGAGGGTCAAAGCGCAGAAGAGCAATAGTAATAGGGGACTCTATAGTCAGGGGCACAGATAGGCGCTTCTGTGGACGTGAAAGAGACTCCAGGATGGTATGTTGCCTCCCTGGTGCCAGGGTCCAGGATGTCTCCGAACGGGTAGAGGGCATCCTGAAGGGGGAGCTCAAACAGGCAGAGGTCGTTGTACATATAGGTACTAACGACATAGGCAGGAAGGGGCATGAGGTCCTGCAGCAGGAGTTCAGGGAGCTAGGCAGAAAGTTAAAAGACAGGACCTCGAGGGTTGTAATCTCGGGATTACTCCCTGTGCCACGTTCCAGTGAGGCTAGAAATAGGAAGATAGAGCAGCTAAACACGTGGCTAAACAGCTGGTGTAGGAGGGAGGGTTTCCGTTATCTGGACCACTGGGAGCTCTTCCGGGGCAGGTGTGACCTATATAAGAAGGACGGGTTGCATCTAAACCGGAGAGGCATAAATATCCTGGCCGCGAGGTTTGCTAGTGTCACACGGGAGGGTTTAAACTAGTATGGCAGGGGGGTGGGCACGGGAGCAATAGGTCAGAAGGTGAGAGCATTGAGGGAGAACTAGGGAATAGGGACAGTGGGGCTCTGAGGCAGAGCAGACAGGGAGAAGTTGCTGAACACAGTGGGTCTGGTGGCCTGAAGTGCATATGTTTTAATGCAAGAAGTATTACGGTTAAGGCAGATGAACTTAGAGCTTGGATTAGTACTTGGAACTATGATGTTGTTGCCATTACAGAGACCTGGTTGAGGGAAGGGCAGGATTGGCAGCTAAACGTTCCAGGATTTAGATGTTTCAGGCGGGATAGAGGGGGATGTAAAAGGGGAGGCGGAGTTGCGCTACTGGTTCGGGAGAACTCTTTGCGGGAGCAGCTCCTCAAAATTAAAAACAGGACCCTGCCAGTCGCAATCGAGACGTGTAAAGTGCATGAACAGGCGAGAAATCGATACTCCCGTTTCAAAGTGGCAGAACAGTAACAACTTGCCTCCCACGAGGCAGAGAGTGTACTGGCCATCGCCCAGATGCAACGCCTCAGTATCGATGAAGGCGGCCATTTCGCGTGCTTCTCCCAGAGTCCCACGCATGCGCACCACAAACGGGAGAACAAAGCGGCCGCAGACCAAACTATCAGCTGACTGCACTGCGCATGTGCGACGACGCATGGAGCGTAACAACATCAACGTCATGACGTGCCCGAACTGCGGCACCGCCCACTTAAAGTGGCAATGCCCTGCAAAAGGCAGACGATGTTTAAATTGTGGGAAGCCTGGACATTATGCAGCCTTGTGCAGGTCTGCACCACTGGTCAAGGGCCAGCGATTCCATCTCCAACGCAAACGCGTTCGATGTGTACAGCAAGGTCTTCTGGATTCTGATCCTGGTAGCACTACGGATCCAGAGGATGACTGCCTGGAGTCCCCATATCGTGTGGGCATCATCACTATATGTGAATATGCCTCCTCAAATTCAGCAAGACGCCTATCTATCCTCAATGTGGATTCTGCGGACGAATGGCGTGCTGTCATACACGTTAACCAGTGCAGCATCCAGTTCAAGCTGGACACTGGTGCTTCAGCCAATCTCATCTCCCAAGCTGATTTTGACCGCATTAAAAAGCAACCCAAAATTCTTCTGCCAGCCTGCCAGCTCCTTGATTATAATAGCAATGCAATAACTGCATTAGGATCTTGTCATCTGTTTGTCTCCAACAAGACCATCAATGCCACACTGCGATTCAAAATCGTCAAGCCTGACAAGGCTTGCAAGCTACTCAACCTCATACAGCGAGTCCATGCCATGTCCTCTTCCAATGTGGATCTTCAGGCTGACATTGATGACATCCTGGTGCAATACCCGGATGTGTTCAGTGGGATGGGTAAGCTGCCGTACTGTTACAAGATCTTACTCAGGCCTGATGCCATGCCTGTAATCCATGCACCACGCCGGGTGCCGGCTCCTCTGAAGGAATGTTTAAAGGCACAGCTACAGGAGCTCCAAGACCAGGGCATCATCTCCAAAGTGACAAAAACGACTGACTGGGTCAGCTCGATGGTCTGTGTGAAGCCCTCAGGAGAGTTGCGGATATGCATAGATCCCAAAGATCTTAACCGGAACATAATGCGGAACACTACCCGATCCCGAAGCGGGAGGAACTGACCAGTGAGATTGCACATGCCAAATTCTTCATGAAGCTAGATGCATCGCGTGGTTTCTGGCAGATACAACTGGACGAGTCCAGCAGGAAGCTCTGCACATTCAATACACCTTTCGGAAGGTACTGTTATAACTGTATGCCATTCGGCATTGTTTCAGCCTCTGAAATCTTCCACAGGATCATGGAGCAGATGATGGAGGGCATTGAGGGTGTGCGTGTCTATGTAGATGATGTAATCACATGGTCCACGACCCCCGAGGAACACATATCTCATCTCAACAACAAACAAAGAACAAAGAAATGTACAGCACAGGAACAGGCCCTTCGGCCCTCCAAGCCCGTGCCGACCATGCTGCCCGACTAAACTACAATCTTCTACACTTCCTGGGTCCGTATCCTTCTATTCCCATCCTATTCATATATTTGTCAAGATGCCCCTTAAATGTCCCTATCGTCCCTGCTTCCACTACCTCCTCCGGTAGCGAGTTCCAGGCACCCACTACCCTCTGCGTAAAAAACTTGCCTCGTACATCTACTCTAAACCTTGCCCCTCTCACCTTAAACCTATGCCCCCTAGTAATTGACCCCTCTACCCTGGGGAAAAGCCTCTGACTATCCACTATGTCTATGCCCCTCATAATTTTGTATACCTCTATCAGGTCTCCCCTCAACCTCCTTCGTTCCAGTGAGAACAAACCGAGTTTATTCAACCGCTCCTCATAGCTAATGCCCTCCATACCAGGCAACATTCTGGTAATGTCAAACAAGTCTTTCGACGTGTCCATGCAAACGGCCTCAAGTTGAACAAGGCCAAGTGCTCCTTTGGCATGTCAACTATCAAGTTCTTGGGCGACCAGATATCCCAGCAGGGTGTGCGTCCAGATTCAGACAAAGTCAAGGCCATTAACGCCATGAAGATCCCGGAAGACAAAAAGGCGGTACTACGCTTCCTCGGTATGGTAAACTGCTTGGGAAAGTTCATTCCCAACCTTGCATCACACACCACGGATCTCAGGCATCTGGTGAAGAAGTCCACTGCCTTTCAGTGGCTACCCATACATCAAGCAGAGTGGCTCGAGCGAAAGGCAAAGCTCACCACTGCTCCGGTACTCGCGTTTTTGACCCGGACAGGAAGACAAAAATCTCCACGGACGCAAGCCAGGACGGCATTGGTGCAGTGCTGCTCCAGAAGGATGACTCCTCGTCCTGGGCTCCAGTGGCTTATGCGTCAAGGGCCATGACTCCTACTGAACAGAGGTACGCTCAAATAGAAAAAGAGTGCCTGGGCCTCTTAACTGGCATTGTAAAGTTCCATGACTACGTCTACGGTCTACCAACCTTCACAGTGGAGACTGACCACAGACCCTTGGTCCATATCATTCATAAGGACTTGAATGACATGACGCCCAGGCTTCAGCGCATTTTCCTTTGACTCCACAGGTACAATTTTGAGTTAGTATACACACCAGGCAAGGAGCTAATAATTGCGGATGCCCTGTCACGCTCCATCACCTCGCACTGTGAATAGGTTAACTTCATCCGCCAGATTGAGGCACAGGTGCAACTGTGTGCCAGCAACCTCCCGGCCTCAGATGAGTGATCAACATTCAAGAAGAGACTGCCAAGGACCCTCTTCAGCAGCGTGTAATGCACCACCTCGCAAATGGTTGGCAAAAAGGGCAATGCTCTCAGTTCTTTAATGTCAAGGACGACCTGACAGTCGTCGAGGGGATCCTCCTCAAGCTAGATCGTATCATTATTCCTCGCAGCCTGCGGAGCTTAGTGCCCAAACAAATCCACGAGGGACACCTCGGTGTTGAAAGTGTAGGCGCAGGGCCCGGCAGGCTGTCTATTGGCCTGGAATCACCCAGGACATATTCAACATGGTCCTCAATTGTGCGACCTGCCACGCTTCCAGCCTGCTCAGGCGAATGAAACACTCCAGCAACACGAGATCGTGGCCTCTCCGTGGTCCAAGGTGGGAATCGACCTTTTTCACGCCAATGGCCGTGTCTATGTGCTCACCATAGATTACTTCTCAAGTTACCCGGAAGTTATGAAGCTGTCAGACCTCACATCAAGGACAGTCATCAAGGCCTGCAAGGAGACATTTGTCAGGCATGGTATTCCACTCACTGTCATGAGTGGCAATGGTCCCTGCTTCCACAGCCAAGAATGGTCCAATTTTGCCAAGTTGTACCAATTCAACCACATCACCTCAAGCCCACACTACCCGCAGTCCTACGGGAAGGTCGAGAAAGGGGTCCATATCGTGAAGCAACTGCTCTGCAAGGCTGTGGACTCTGCTTCTGACTTCAACCTTGCGCTGTTGGCGTACAGGGCAACCCCTCTGTCCACCGGTGTGTCTCCGGCTCAACTCCTCATGATAGAGACCTGCGGACGACTGTTCCAGTCATACACTTACCAGACCTGGATCACCTCCCAGTGCTGCAAAAGGTGCAGCGACTCAGGAACCGGCAAAAGCTGACGTACGATGCTCATGCTACCGATTTGCCTGTGCTATCTCTGGAAGATGCTGTTCGCATCAAGCTACCTGCTGGAGGCTGGTCAGCGCCAGCTGTTGTTGTTCGACAGGCTGCTCCCAGATCGTTTGTGGTTCGTATGGCTGATGGCGCCATTGTCAGGGGTTACAGAAGGGCACTACGCAAACTTGCCTGCCCACCACCAAATCTCACATTCCCAGCTGTCGTTATGCCTCCTCCGGATACCTCGCACCACGAGGCCACCAATTTGGCAGCAATCCCGCCTGTCAAGGCGCCGTCGTCACACCTCCATCTCTCAGGTGGTCGACAAGGATCCGACGCCAGCCCCAAAGATTGGACTTATACACATTTATCTTGTAAATATTGTTCTGTATCTGGATGCTAGACACCTTTCATGTACCTATTCATTCACTCGCCATTTAATGTAAATAGTTATACATGTACATAGAGTCGCATATGCTCTAAGCAACCGACAATTTTTTTTTTAAAAAGGGGAGATGTCATAATACGCACTCATGCACATAATGAGATACAGACAGGCAGTGACAGACACCCAGTACAGCCAATCAACACACAGGACAGAACACAACCAATCACCAGGCAGAACACTAGAGGGGGGTTTCCCACCATAAAACACACGAGGCATCGGCACTCTGCCTCTTTCCACTGGTGACAACTGTAGTGACAGTCAGGGTGTATATATCAATTAGCGCCTTCTACACGTGGCTCAGAGCTAGTCTGGTCTAGATGGTTATAGTTAGCACACTTAGATTAGTAGAGTGTCAACCCACAGCAAGCTGTGTGCACTGCTCCAGAAGTTCAATAAAACGTATTGAACTAACGTCTAAGTTTGGTGTCTACTTTACAGGACAACTGCATCCAGTTGCAGTCCGTGTTACCCCAGGGTGAATAACACGCAACTCTTATCAATTTTTACAGATGCACCATAGAAAGCACCCTATCTGGCTGCATCACAGTCTGGTATGGCAACTGATCGGCCCAAGACCGAGAAACTACAGAGAGTCATGAGCACAGCCCAGCCCATCATGCGATCCCGCCTCCCATCCATTGATTCCGTCCACACCTCCTGCTGCCTGGGGAAAGCAGGCAGCATAATCAAAGAACCTTCCCACCCAGGTTATTTTCCTTTGCAACCTCTTCCATCAGGCAGGAGATGACCAAAGTCTGAGAACCAGCACTAACAGATTCAAAAACAGCTTCTTCCCCTCAGTTACCAGACTCCTGAATGACCCTCTTATGGACTGAACTGATCACACCACACATCTTCTCTACTGAGTTGTACTACACTCTGTATGCTTCACATGATGTCTGTGTCCATGTATTTATATTGCGTATTTATCGTAAGTCCTATGTTTTTTCATGCATGGAACAATCTGTCTAGACTGTACTCAGAATACTGTATCTTGGTGACAATAAAGCCATATCCAAATTAGCCAGGTCCTCAGCAGGTACCCCTTATCCCCCAATAGCCAGCCGGCCATCCTGGGGTGGACCTGGAGGAGGCTGGGGATGTCTCACTACCCCAGGATATAACTGTCATGCACACTCCCTCGGAAGCGTGCACACAAGTACATTCATGTGGTGGTCACACACAAGGTGTATATTCAGGAAGTGGAACAACTTCCTGTTAATGTAGGGCATTCATAGATGGCCTGGTGAGCGCAAGGCGACATATGTGCAGTGATCAACCCCTGAACCCGGGGCACCCTGGCGATGGCGGCGAATCCTGTTGCCCGGGCATCTTGTTGGGCTTGGTCTGTGTTGAGGTTTATATCGTTTTCTGCCTGGGGAAACAGGGCATCCATGACCTGTTGGATGCATCTGTGAGCTGTGGCCTGCGAGATGCCACAAAGGTCCCTGCTCGAGCTCTGGAAGGATCCCAAGGGCGGCGGTGATCTTGACGGCCAGAGAGTGTAGTGATTTGAATATCTGAATGTATGTAAAGGGTTAACATCCATAAGCAAGTGCTAGATAACCACTAGATGGCAGCACCTGATATAGGTATAAAAGGTGAACTCAGAGAGAGTTCCCGCCTCTTCGTGTTAGGAGTGACTAGTGAACAGAGTTTGAGAGAGATAGCTTAGTGTGCAAGGGTAGTTAATCATCATTATATATATTTAATTTTAATAATCTAATCTACAGTTCTAGTTATTGAAGAGTGAACAAACTCATAGTTAATTTATTATCGGTACTCAATAAACAGTATTTGCTTTATTTGAAGACTTCGAGTGTTACTGAACATCAAACTTACGACTATTCTGGCAGAAAGTAAATGAGTAACAAGATATTACACAACGTAATATAACAGGGAGAGCGGGTGTCCTCCTCCTCCACGTGGTGCCAAGTCCACGAGGACATGGCACAGGTGTCGCACCATCTCCTTGTTAAGGGGGAACCTCCGGCAACATGCCCGTCAACTGCTCGAATTATAGCAGTGCTCGTACACCTGGGCCATTGCAGGCCTCCCCTCTGGGTCTCACCCTGGCCTGATGGACGGCCGGATCCTCAGGGTGTGGGTCAGGATCCGGCACATGGGTCGCCACCTCGAGTCTCTGTCGAAGCTGCTGCCGCCACCATCTCCACCTCTTGGCTGTCCGGCCTGCCAGCAGCTCCACTAGGGCTGGTTCAGTGGAGTCCAAAATAGCGGCCATACCAATCAATATCTCTAAGGAATTGGGAGAGGGCGTGATGTGATTGACAAGCAGTGGGATACTCCATTCCCCCATTGATCCCCTCCCCCTCAACACCCGGACACCCTGCCCATGCACACCCGGCTGCAGCGGGACCCTCCCCACTCCCCACTGTATGCCTGATACCAGCACACAATGTTACCTGGAACGAGTGCTGGTCCCCTCCCTGTTGTACTCACCCACTCTCCAGCTGGGTACATGTCCTTGGTGCTGGGGCCCATCCCCTAGGTGTGCGAATCTTGGCTGCTGCGTGTGTGTAGTTGCCTCCGTAGTGTTCAACCAGAGTGACCAGGCATCACGGTTGATTGGGATGCTGGGCAATAACTCCCACATGATAAATGGCATGCCCACCCATAGGAATCCATTTGGGATGTGTGAGGTGTTCACTTAACCACGATTGCCAATTCCCTGTTACTTATAGCCTTCATAGAATCATAGAATTTACAGTGCAGAAGGCATTTGGCCCATCGAGTCTGCACCGGCCCTTGGAAAGAGCACCCTACTTAAGCTCACGCCTCCATCCTATCCCCGTAACCCCCACATAAACATTTTGGACACTAAGAGCAATTTAGCATGGCCAATCCACCTAACTTGCACATCTTTGGACTGTGGGAGGAAACCGGAGCACCCGGAGGAAACCCACGCAGACACGAGGAGAACTGCAGACTCCACACAGACCCAAGCCGGGAATCGAACCTGGGACCCTGGAGCTGTGAAGCAACTGTGCTAACCACACCAGCTTAAATGGTGATTAGTGGTTTCTCGCCACACTACGGCGGGATCCCGGTTTCGCCAGTGGGAGCGGGCCGGTTGCATCGCAGGCAGTTTGGTGGCTGGCACGATTCTCGTTAGTGGCCTCTTCCGCTATTCACTGACTTCGCACATTCTCGCTCGTGTGAGACGAGGTCACTGAATCGCGTCCAAAGTGTTTGCATTTGATGTGCTCATTTAGTATTTTAAAGGAGTTTTAACTCACTAAAAAGGAACTAATTAAAATATGGGCCAAAGGAATTTGGTAGAAAAGCATGACATAAAATTGCTCTGTGTTACCTTCATGCTATTTAATTTCAAACAGTAAGTGGTGGCTTAACATTCGCTGTAACCTGGACAACCTACAGATTTATCAAGAGGATCTAGTTTGTTACCAAAGTACAACATTTTTAACTGAGTTTCAATCACTTTTCAAACCCATTTTATAGCCCACACAACAAGCCATTCAATATTTGAAAACAGATTCTTGTTAAGATTTGCATCTCGGAATCAGGTTTCCCACTAAATTTTCTGTTTGACAAAAAATCAGTGATGTTATAAAAATATTGAAGAGTAGGTGGATTTGTAAACAGAGATCTCAGGGGGTTACCTGAGCTTCCAAAGAGGTCATTAGCCTGAATAATCTTTAAAGTAAATGAGTATTTGCAGGCTGCAATACTGATCAGATTCCAAAATGGGGGATCTCACTGATGCAAGTTAATGATTCCTTGTCCCCACTGGCTGCTATTAGTACCTATAGGAAAAAACTGGAAAAAACATGTTTTTTTTGTAATTGATATCTTTAGCCTTTTGCTTTTCAAGAAATTACTGACAGTGAAATTAACTATTTCAATGCTATTATTTTCAACAATGCTTCTCATTCACTCAACACAGTTTGTTCAATCCAAGCCTTCCATTCCCGTTTACATGAAGTCTTGGTCCTTACTTAAGTTAAAATGACAAATACAAGAGCATATTTACATGTCAATATTGTGTCAACAAAAGATTAATCATCAAACCTTATAATATCTTAAAATTGTGAAGTTTCTGATATGTGAAGTCCCAAACCCTGATAAAGAAAGACCACAAGAACACAAATAATCTGATGATTACGAATTGTAGATTCCTTAAAAACACAGTAGTATTATTTTCAAAACTGTTCATAACTAGCTTTCAGTATTTGTCAAGAAATGTTCAATCTTGAAGAATGGACAGATTTTAAATTATCCTATTCCACTGCACAATTCACTGATTTCATTCATAACATATCCAAACTACTCAAATAAAGCACAAAGTATTACATATATAACCTGAAACAGAAATGATTGGGAAACACACACGAGATCAATTAGTACCTCAGATGGTAATGGATTGACTACATTCTGGGTTCATACTTGTCATTATAACAAAAGTTCTTTAAGGTCCATATTGTCCCTTAGATGCAAGAGTGTAAATGAGCATGGGCGTAAAGGGCTACTCGGCCTAGAATGAACCTGGATGATCCTATGAGAGTCCTGACAATATTATCTCCCCTTCCATTTCACATGCAAAGTTCAAAACTTCTTATGAGCAGATAAAACTAACAAACAGATGTGCAAATTGATAACAAAAGAAAAAATAAACTGGGATGGGAACATGCTCAAGACTCCATATGGACACTCAGTAAGGACAAACTTATCTGAACATAACACCAGGACCATGTAATCTATTCAATCATAAACCAACATAAGGCAGAGAAAGAGTACGCAGCAAAAATGGGCTTGTAACACCGCCACCCAACCCCCACCCCCGTGCCAATGTCTTTTAACCCACCCTGGCAATCATTCAGTGCAAAAAATGAGATCCCCACCTGGAATGATTCGCATTCTCTGAACGGTTTATTTCTCCCAGCACTTATTATTCAGCCAATTGCCACTTTAACAAGCTTGACAGACTAATTGAAACCAATTTGAATGAGGTATGCAGGTTTCCAATTTCTAAACTCGTTCACCTATCATACTATCGTCAGGAACGCAACCTGGCATCATTGCACCTAGTAATACATTGGCACGGGGGTGGGGGGGGGGGGGGGGCATTGGGTGGCGGTGTTACAAGCCCATTTTTGCTGCGTACGCTTTCTCTGCCTTATGTTGGTTTATGATTGAATAGATTACATGGTCCTGGTGTTATGTTCAGATAAGTTTGTCCTTACTGAGTGTCCATATGGAGTCTTGAGCATGTTCCCATCCCAGTTTATTTTTTCTTTTGTTATCTATTTGCACATCTGTTTGTTAGTTTTATCTGCTCATAAGAAGTTTTGAACTTTGTATGTGAAATGGAAGGGGAGATAATATTGTCAGGACTCTCATAGGATCATCCAGGTTCATTCTAGGCCGAGTAGCCCTTTGCTCCCATGCTCATTTTCACTCTTGCATCTAAGGGGCAATATGGACCTTAAGGAGGCTCCTTTGAATTCAGCAGTTCAGGCTGCTGCGCGTGATGTTATCATTTGCTACTGGAAGCTGTATTTTGCAGGGATACCATTGCTGTTTCAAGGCTTCAATTAATCTGCAGAAAAGTGCAGTTAGTGCCACATCTGCATCTCAGCCTTTTTGATTGTAAGAATCTGGGGCTAGTGGGCTCCATGGGAGACATGTCCTCCAGTGAGGAGGAGATGAGATTGATGAGATTGAGAGGGAGAGGGAGAATAGCCAGATGGTTATAGGTAAGATGCATTGGAGGCGCATGAGGGTAACAGACCTATGCCGGAGCAAGTAGCTGCTGAAAGCAGGATCCTGCAACCACGGAGATGCGGAGCAAGGACTTATTATGCCCGACACAGTGCCATAGGTGATACAGGCTCTTGAGCCACTCTCTTGAGTGATCCTCTCTGTGAAATGCTGGCTGGGGCGATAGCTTCCAACTGTGTGGGTGGTCACCCAATGTCAGTAGTCATCAAGGTTATTGTGCCACTGAATTTCTTTGCCACTGGATCCTTTCAGTCAACCTGTGGAGACCTCAGTGACATTACACAATCTGCTGCAGACTGCAACGTTAAGGTATTTACAGATGCAATGTTCTGGCACAGAGTCTGTCCCTGTTGCTCAGAAGGGAACGGGGGAGAGAAGTAGAGCATTAGTCATTGGAGACTCCATAGTTAGGGGGATAGATAGGAGATTCTGTGGGAACGAGAGAGACTCGTATTTGGTGTGTTGCCTCCCAGGTGCCAGGGTGCGTGATGTCTCGGATCGTGTTTTCGTGATCCTTAAGGGGGAGGGGGAGCAGCCCCAAGTCGTGGTCCACATAGGCACCAACGAGATAGGTAGGAAAAGGGATAGGGATGTAAGGCAGGAAATCAGGGAGCAAGGGTGGAAACTTAGATCTCGAACAAACAGAGTTATTATCTCTGGGTTGTTACCCGTGCCACGTGCTAGCGGGACGAGGAATAGGGAGAGAGCAGTTGAACACGTGGCTACAGGGAAGGTGCAGGAGGGAGGGTTTCAGATACCTGGATAATTGGGGCTCATTCTGGGGTAGGTGGGACCTCTACAAACGGGATGGTCTACACCTGGACCAGAGGGGTACAAATATCCTGGGGGGGAAATTTGCTAATGCTCTTCACGAGGGTTTAAACTAGTTCAGCAGGGGGTTGGGAACCTGAATTGTAGCTCCAGTATACAGGAGGTTGAGAGTAGTGAAGTCATGAGTAAGGTTTCAAAGTTGCAAGAGTGTACCGGCAGACAGGAAGGTGGTTTAAAGTGTGTCTACTTCAATGCCAGGAGCATCCAGAAAAAGGTGGGTGAACTTGAGGCATGGGTTGGTACCTGGGACTTCGATGTTGTGGCCATTTCGGAGACATGGATAGAGCAGGGACAGGAAAGGTCATTGCAGGTGCCGGGGTTTAGATATTTCAGTAAGCTCAGGGAAGGTGGTAAAAGAGGGGGAGGGGTGGCATTGTTAGTCAAGGACAGTATTACGGTGGCAGAAAGGACGTTTGATGAGGACTCGTCAACTGAGGTAGTATGGGCTGAGGTTAGAAACAGGAAAGGAGAGGCCACCCTGTTAGGAGTTTTCTATAGGCCTCCGAAAAGTTCCAGAGATGTAGAGGAAAGGATTGCAAAGATGATTCTGGATAGGAGCAAAAGTAAAAGGGTAGTTGTTATGGGGGACTTTAACTTTCCAAATATTGACTGGAAACGCTATAGTTCGAGTACTTTAGATGGGTCTGTTTTTGTCCAATGTGTGCAGGAGGGTTTCCTGACTCAGTATGTAGATAGGCCAACGGGAGGCGAGGCCATATTGGATTTGGTACTGGGTAATGAACCAGGACAGGTGTTAGATTTGGAGTTAGGTGAGCACTTTGGTGATAGTGACCACAATTCGATTACGTTTACTTTAGCGATGGAAAGGGATAGGTATATACCGCAGGGAAAGAGTTATAGCTGGGGAAGGCAATTGTGATGCGATGAGGCAAGACATAGGATGGGGAGGGAAACTGCAGGGGATGGGCACAATTGAAATGTGGAGCTTGTTCAAGGAAAAGCTACTGCGTGTCCTTGATAGGTATGTACCTGTCAGGCAGGGAGGAAGTGGTCGAGCGAGGGAACCGTGGTTTATTAAAGTAGTTGAATCACTTGTCAAGAGGAAGAAGGAGGCTTATGTAAAGATGAGACGTGAAGGTTCAGTTAGGGCACTCGAGAGTTACAAGTTAGCTAGGACGGACCTAAAGAGAGAACTGAGAAGAGCCAGGAGGGGACATGAGAAGTCTTTGGCAGGTAGGATCAAGGATTGGGGCAGCATGGTAGCATTGTGGATAGCACAATTGCTTCACAGCTCCAGGGTCCCAGGTTCGATTCCGGCTTGGGTCACTGTCTGTGCGGAGTCTGCACATCCTCCCCGTGTATGGGTGGGTTTCCTCCGGGTGCTCCGGTTTCCTCCCACAGTCAAAGATGTGGAGGTTAGGTGGATTGGCCATGATAAATTGCCCTTAGTGTCCAAAATTGCCCTTAGTGTTGGGTTGGGTTGTGGGGATGGGGTGGGGGTGTTGACCTTGGGTGGGGTGCTCTTTCCAAGAGCCGGGGCAGACTCGATGGGCCAAAAGGCCTCCTTCTGCACTGTAAATTCTATGAAAATTCTATGATAACCCTAAAGCTTTCTATAGATATGTCAGGAATAAAAGAATGACTAGGGTAAGAGTAAGGCCAGTCAAGGACAGTAGTGTGAAGTTGTGCGTGGAGTCCGAGGAGATAGGAGAGGTGCTAAATGAATATTTTTCATCAGTATTCACACAGGAAAAAGACAATGTTGTTGAGGAGAATACTGAGATACAGGCTACTAGACTAGAAGGGCTTGAGGTTCATAAGGAGGAGGTGTTAGCAATTCGTGAAAGTGTGAAAATAGATAAGTCCCCTGTTCCGGATGGGATTTATCCTAGGATTCTCTGGGAAGCTAGGGAGGAGATTGCTAGCCTTTGGCTTTGATCTTTATGGCATAATTGTCTACAGGAATAGTGCCAGAAGTCTGGAGGATAGCAAATGTTGTCCCCTTATTCAAAAAGGGGAGTAGAGACAACCCCGGTAACTATAGACCAGTGAGCCTTACTTCTGTTGTGGGCAAAGTCTTGGAAAGGTTTATAAGAGATAGGATGTATAATCATCTGGAAAGGAATAATTTGATTAGAGATAGTCAACACGGTTTCGTGAAGGGTAGGTCGTGCCTCACAAACCTTATTGAGTTCTTTGAGAAGGTGACCAAACAGGTGGACGAGGGTAAAGCAGTTGATGTGGTGTATGTGGATTTCAGTAAAGCTTTTGATAAAGTTCCTCACGGTAGGCTATTGCAGAAAATACGGAGGCATGGGATTCAGGGTGATTTAGCGGTTTGGATCAGAAATTGGCTAGCTGGAGGAAGACAAAGGGTGGTGGTTGATAGGAAATGTTCAGCCTGGAGTCCAGTTACTTGTGGTGTACCACAAGGATCTGTTTTGGGGCCACTGCTGTTTGTAATTTTTATAAATGACCTGGAGGAGGGCGTAGAAGGATGGGTGAGTAAATTTGCAGATGACACTAAAGTCGGTAGAGTTGTGGACAGTGCGGAAGGATGTTACAAGTTACGGAGGGGCATAGATAAGCTGCAGTGCTGGCTGAGAGGTGGCAAATGGAGTTTAATGCAGAAAAGTGTGAGTTGATTCATTTTGGAAGGAATAACAGGAAGACAGAGTACTGGGCTAATGGTAAGATTCTTGGTAGTGTGGATGAGCAGAGAGATCTCGGTGTCCATGTACATAGATCCCTGAAAGGAGTACTGCGTGCAATTCTGGTCGCCGCATTATAGAAAGGATGTGGAAGCATTGGAAAGGGTGCAGAGGAGATTTACCAGGCTTTTCCCTGATCTGGAGGGAAAATCTTATGAGGGAAGGCTGAGGGACTTGAGGCTGTTTTTGTTAGAGAAAAGAAGGTTAAGTGGTGACTTAATTGAGGCATACAAGATGATCAGAGGATTAGATAGGGTGGACAGTGAGAGCCTTTTTCCTCGGATGGTGATGTCTAGCACGAGGGACATAGCTTTAAATTGAGGGGAGATAGAACAAGGACAGATGTCAGAGGTAGGTTCTTTACTCAGAGAGTAGTAAGGGCGTGGAATGCCCTGCCTGCAACAGTAGTGGACTCGCCAACATTAAGGGCATTTAAATGGTCATTGGACAAACATATGGATGATAAGGGAATAGTGTAGATGGGCTTTAGAGTGGTTTCACAGGTCGGCGCAACATCGAGGGCCGAAGGGCCTGTACTGCGCTGTAATGTTCTATGTTCTATGAAGGGCAGGCCTAAGTACATTGCATTTTGTATGGAGTGCCACAGTCAATTTGAACGAGCCAGTGGCTTTACAGTGATGGCAGCTTTCCCAAGATTCAGGGAGAAATAGACTGCACTCGCATCATCCTAAAAGTGCCAGTAGACCAGCCCTGTACATTTATAACAGGAAGGGCACCCTTAAATGTCCAGTTGCTATATGTGACCACAACCAAAGAATTATGCAGATACGAAGTACCCAAGCAACAGCCATGACTCCTACATTCTCCGGAGCTCCTAGATACCAATCATGCTTAATGGACTCGATGCAGTAAATGGTTTGCTTCTGGGTGGCAAGGACTACCCTTAGAAAAGATGTCTCATGACGTCTCTGGGGGTCCTTTGCCTCAACATCATACCACCTGCAATGCACAGAGGAGCCAAAACGAAAGCCAAGGCATCGCCAAGGGAACCGAAGGGCAAACAATTAAGCTGCTAACCTGTTGGGATGAGGTTCTGATGCCTGAATAGATCAGGAGGAGGACAGCACTACGCTCCATTCAGTGTTTCACTGGTCATTGTGTGCTGTATAACCTCAACTTTCAGAGAGGGGATAGCCTGGTGGAAGGGTAGTGGATTTGAGACCAGTAAGAAAGCAGCCATGATCAGATTGAATGGAGGAGCAGGCTCGAAAGGTTGATTTGCTTACTTCTGTTCCTAATTCTTATGTTCCGATGTTCCTCACTTGCTGCTGCACTGGAGAGAGGCTGCCTACCCGCTTGTCCCCTTGCCCTGGATGACTTTGAAAGGCATCCTCTGTGTGGCTGAGGACTTGAGGGCGCCACCGTGTTAGAATACTCTTGCTGTGTGGCAGGAGGACCCTCTGTCATCGCAGCAATTGAGGGTGTTTGTGCCAATGGCAGAGAGGCCACTCCATCAGAAGGCACTGAGAGATGCTTCCAGATGGCAGCATCTGCTACTAAACCTCCGCCACAGAGACTGACTGTTCCTCCCTGTCTTCCTGTGAGGTCCAAGGAGTTGGCTGAGTTTATAGGCTCCCAGTTTCCTTGTCCCCCTGGCTCTGGGCCCCTGAGCTTAGGGGTGTGGTAGTATGTATTGGGGGTCATGTGGGACTGGAAGCCCTAATGTCATTGGCTGACAGATCCCGGGTCCTGGTTGGCCGTTGACCTCATACTCCGCCCTGAAGGCGAAGTATAAGAAGCCGGTGCCTTCCCCCGCAGGCCAGTTTACTATCGGGCTGCTGGGGAACAGACACGCTTAATAAAGCCTCATCGACTTCACTCTATTCGTCTCATGGAGTCTTTGTGCGCTACAATTTATTAAGCGTGCCTAAAAAGGACTATGGAGCTCAGGATCATTCCAGAATGCCTGAGGATCAGCCCCCACGCAGTGAATGCGGCAGCAGCCTTCAAACACTGGCAGACTTGCTTCGAGGCCTACCTCAGACCGACCACCGGCCGGGTCTCAGACGAACAAAAACTGCAGGTCCTGCACTCGAGGGTGAGCACGGAGATTTTCACCCTCATTGAAGACACCGACGATTTCCAGACGGCGTTCGCAGCACTGAAAAGTCTCTATGTCCGCCCAGTTAACCAAATCTACGCTCGCTGCCAGCTCGCGACGAGACAGCAAGCTCCCGAAGAATCGATGGACGAGTTCTACGCCGCGCTACCCACGCCTACGGCCCCGACCGCGCGGCAGGCCATTGGGCCCCGTACGTACCCGTCGCGGCAAACCCCCCCCCCGGACACCACACAGGCTTGCGCGGCCCAAACGCCGAGTCGCACCGGGGGCGCCCGCTGTTATTTCTGCGGCCAGGCGAAGCACCCCCGACAACGCTGTCCGGCCCGCGCAGCCATCTGCAAAAGCTGCGGGAAAAAGGGCCACTATGCGGTGGTGTGCCGATCCCGCGAGGTCGCCGCCGTCCCGGGGCCACAGGGAGCCCGACAGGCAGTCTATGCCTCCCAACCCCCCCAGCACGCCATGTGCGACCCGCAGGCGCAGCCGCTCTGGGTCCCGACCACCGCGGCCCCGGGAGAACTGGGAGCCCTGCACGCCGCCTACGCTCCCCAACCCCCCTCCCCGCAGTCCATGTACGACCCGCCGCCGGCGCTCCCGATTTGGGTGCCGGCCAACACTCTCCACGGAGAGGAATGGGTCTTTCGCGTCCCGAACGCCACCCTCACCCCCCTCCCGCGCCCCACGCCTGACCCGCCGGCGCCGCCTACCTGGGCCCCGACCGCCGCTGTCCCCGGTGAGGGAGCTCCTCGCGCTCCTTGCGCTCGCAGCCCCACGCCTGTCCCGCCGGCGCCGCCGACCTGGGCCCTCACCCCCGTCCCGCGCCCCACGCCTGTCCCGCCGGCGCCGCCGACCTGGGCCCTCACCCCACGCGCCACGCCTGTCCCGCCGGCGCCGCCGACCTGGGCCCCGACCGCCGCTGTCCCCGGTCAGGGAGCTCCGCACGGTCCCAGCGCTCGCGGCCCCACGCCTGTCCCGCCGGCGCCGCCGACCTGGGCTCTCACCCCCGTCCCGCGCCCCACGCCTGACCCGCCGGCGCAACTTACCTGGGCCCCGACCGCCGCTGTCCCCGGTGAGGGAGCTCCTCACGCTCCTTGCGCTCGCGGCCCCACGACTGACCCGCCGGCGCCGCCGGCTTGGGCCCCGACCACCGCTGTCCCCGGCGAGGGAGTTCCGCGCGGTCCTAGCGCCCGCGGCCCTGGCGCTCGCAGAGAGGGAGCTCCGCGCGGTCCTAGCGCCCGCGGCCCTGGCGCTCGCAGTGAGGGAGCTCCGCGCGGTCCTAGCGCCCGCGGCCCTGGCGCTCGCAGTGAAGGAACTCCGCTCGGTCCTAGCGCTCCCCAGACCCCCCAGCACACCATGTGCGACCCGCAGACGCCGCCATTTTGGGTCCCGACCACCACGAGGGGAGGAGGGGCGCCGCCATCTTGGACCGCCCCCGACCTGTACGACGCGTGGGGGCGGCCATTTTGTCCACCCCGACGCCATCTTGTGACCCCTCAGCCACGTACGATGTATGGGGGCAGCCATTTTGTCCATCCCCGACGCCATCTTGGACGGCAACAACGGACCACACCCCACTACTACAACCACGGCTCGCTTCGGTTACGCTCGATCAGGCTCGGCCCCGGACTCTCCAGACGACGACGACAACGGTCCTAATTAACGGCCACGTGACGCCATGCCTAGTCGACTCCGGGAGCACGGAAAGTTGTATACACCCCGACACGGTAAGACGCTGTTCCTTAACTACCTACCCCAGCGCACAAAAGATTTGCCCAGCTGCAGGATCCCACTCCGTACAGATCCAGGGATTCTGCATAGTTACCCTAACGGTACAGGGGAGGGAATTCAAAAACTACAAACTGAACGTCCTTCCCCAACTCTGTGCCCCCACCTTGCTGGGCTTAGACTTCCAATGTAACCTACAGAGCCTTACGTTTAAATTCGGCGGCCCCATACCCCCACTCACTATCTGCGGCCTCGCTACCCTCAAGGTGCAACCCCCGTCCTTGTTTGCGAACCTCACCCCGGATTGCAAACCCGTCGCCACTAGGAGCAGACGGTACAGCGCCCAGGACCGGACCTTCATTCGGTCCGAAGTCCAGCGGCTACTAAAGGAGGGCATAATCCAGGCCAGCAATAGTCCCTGGAGAGCGCAGGTGGTAGTAGTGAAGACAGGGGAGAAACAAAGGATGGTCATTGACTATAGCCAGACCATCAACAGGTACACACAACTAGACGCGTACCCTCTCCCCCGCATATCCGACATGGTCAATCGGATTGCCCAGTATAAAGTCTTCTCCAACGTGGACCTCAAGTCCGCCTACCATCAGCTCCCCATCCGCCCAAGTGACCGCAAGTACACAGCCTTCGAGGCAGACGGGCGATTATACCATTTCCTACGGGTCCCTTTTGGCGTCACAAACGGGGTCTCGGTCTTCCAACGGGAGATGGACCGAATGGTTGATCAACATGGGTTACGGGCCACGTTCCCGTACCTCGACAATGTAACCATCTGCGGCCCCGATCAGCAGGACCACGATGCCAACCTCCAAAAATTCCTCCAGACCGCCAAAGCCTTGAACCTCACGTACAACGAGGACAAGTGCGTTTTTAGCACCGATCGGCTAGCCATTCTGGGCTACATAGTACGCAATGGGATAATAGGCCCCGACCCCGAACGTATGCGCGCACTCATGGAATTTCCCCTCCCGCACTGCCCAAAAGCCCTGAAACGCTGCCTGGGGTTCTTTTCGTACTACGCCCAGTGGGTCCCCCAGTACGCAGACAAGGCCCGCCCCCTAATACAGACCACGACCTTCCCTCTGTCGACAGAGGCTTGCCAGGCCTTCAGCTGCATCAAAGCGGACATCGCAAAGGCCACGATGCGCGCCATCGACGAGTCCCTCCCCTTCCAGGTCGAGAGCGACGCCTCCGACGTAGCTCTAGCGGCTACCCTTAGCCAAGCGGGCAGACCCGTGGCCTTTTTCTCCCGAACCCTCCACGCCTCAGAAATCCGCCACTCCTCAGTGGAAAAGGAAGCCATAGTGGAAGCTGTGCGACATTGGAGGCATTACCTGGCCGGCAGGAGATTCACTCTCCTCACTGACCAACGGTCGGTAGCCTTCATGTTCGATAATGCACAGCGGGGCAAGATTAAATATGACAAGATCTTAAGGTGGAGGATCGAGCTCTCCACCTTTAACTATGAGATCTTGTACCGGCCCGGAAAGCTGAACGAGCCGTCCGATGCCCTATCCCGCGGCACATGTGCCAATGCACAAATTAACCGCCTCCAAACCCTCCACGAGGACCTCTGCCACCCGGGGGTCACTCGGTTTTACCACTTCATCAAGTCCCGCAATCTCCCATACTCTTTAGAAGAGGTCCGTACAGTCACAAGGGACTGCCACATCTGCGCGGAATGCAAGCCGCATTTTTTCAGGCCAGATGGAGCGCACCTGATTAAGGCTTCCCGCCCCTTTGAACGCCTCCGTCTCGATTTCAAAGGGCCCCTCCCCTCCACCGACCGCAACGCATATTTCCTTAATGTAGTGGACGAATACTCCCGCTTCCCTTTTGCCATTCCCTGCTCCGACATGACCGCGGCCACAGTCATTAAAGCCCTGAACAGCATCTTCACGCTGTTCGGTTACCCCGCATACGTCCACAGCGACAGGGGGTCCTCTTTCATGAGTGACGAGCTGCGCCAGTTCCTGCTCATCAAGGGCATAGCCTCAAGCAGGACGACCAGCTACAACCCCCGGGGGAACGGGCAAGTAGAAAGGGAGAACGGCACGGTCTGGAAGGCCGTCCTACTGGCCCTACGGTCCAGGGATCTCCCAGTTTCACGGTGGCAGGAGGTCCTCCCGGACGCTCTCCATTCCATCCGGTCGTTATTATGTACAAGCACTAATCAAACGCCGCACGAGCGTCTCCTTGTCTTCCCTAGGAGGTCCTCCTCTGGAACGTCGCTGCCGACCTGGCTGGCGGCCCCAGGACCCATCCTGCTCCGAAAGCATGTGCGGGCACATAAGGCGGACCCGTTGGTCGAAAGGGTTCACCTCCTCCACGCAAACCCCCAGTACGCCTACGTGGAGTACCCCGACGGCCGACAGGACACGGTCTCCCTGCGGGATCTGGCGCCCGCCGGCACCACGCACACCCCCCCGACACCATCAACCCAACCGCCCCCCTTCCTGCCACCGCCGCACCCCGCGACCGCCCCCTTCCCAGGAGGATCAGTCCCCCTCCCCTTTGCACCGACAGCTGAAACCGTGCGGCTCCCAGAGGCGACAACGCTGGTACAAGCACCACCACCACCGCCGGGGACGAGGCGATCGACACGGACGACCAGACCGCCCGACCGACTCGTGGCGTCGATGTAAAACAAAGATGGACTGTTCAATGAACATTTTGTTTTTCCTATACCCTCTGTAAATAGTTGTAACAGGACGATACTGTCCAATACTGTACTACCATGTAACTGTTCTATCCTCCCAGGACCAGCCCTGTAAACCCTTACCACCATACGAAGCATCACCCCGCCAGGTTCATTTTTGACAAGGGGTGAATGTGGTAGTATGTATTGGGGGTCATGTGGGACTGGAAGCCCTAATGTCATTGGCTGACAGATCCCGGGTCCTGGTTGGCCGTTGACCTCATACTCCGCCCTGAAGGCGAAGTATAAGAAGCCGGTGCCTTCCCCCGCAGGCCAGTTTACTATCGGGCTGCTGGGGAACAGACACGTTTAATAAAGCCTCATCGACTTCACTCTATTCGTCTCATGGAGTCTTTGTGCGCTACAAGGGGCTGGGCAATGGAGTGCAGGTCAGAGCACATACCCACAACTGTTTCTGCAATCAGTGGGTTTGCAGTCGCCAGTCTGTCCATGGAGGAAGCTTAGTACTCTGAGGAGTGGTGATCGCAGTGCACATTACGGAAATGTACGCCTCCACAGTCAGGGCCAGAGCACACAATTCCTCTGGTGTATCCGCCAAATCTCCATGCACCTTACACTGGACATCTTGCATCTGCCAGAGGCTCATCTTCCGACTTGGACCCCAGCCTTTGGATCACCTTGAACACTCCTCTGACTGTTCGAGGCCTGCTCCACCACACTCTCCGTCCATCAACTGCACATGCGATTGTGAAGTGCATTCACCAGATTGTGCTTGCCTTCATCCTGCCATGCTAATCCCTGCCAAGGGTGCTAGTATCTGCGCTGGTACTTGGTGCAGGGAAAGGATGTGAGGCTGCATTCTCCAAAGCTTTTTATTCTTCCTCAGGGGCAAGTATGGGAACATCAACACTGGCAGGGTCAGCAGACAATGATTCGCCTTTGCAGGATACATGGAAGAAAGGGTGTTAATTGGTCTTTCACAACCTGCACAAGATTCAACTATGTGGATTATAAGATATGACACCATACAAACATGAAACCCTTTATAACAAAATCATAAGGTCTCTAACAGGAAACTTCCTGGCCTTTGAATGTATACACCTCACAAGTTCAATGCAGTCACCATAACATGCCTCTGTCACCCTCCCTCTAGCTCTGATCTTTGTCCCAGATCTGGATAAAGCCCCTTTACAATCTCATTACCAAGTGGTTGCCCTCCAATTTTGCCTCTGCTAATCGAGCAGCTTCATTTCACGGTGGACAACAATAAACCCTCCTCCTCCAATGACATGAGGATTGGCAGATCAGGCATGCCACCTCCAGTCCTGTTTGTTGCCCGTGTATTATGAGCCCGCTTTTCCTGAAATGAGGTGTGACATTGCAATGATGTTTACGCTCAGATACCTTGAATTCAATAAATCTCAACACATCTTTCCGCAATAGTTGTTCTTCTTCTCGGAGATCCAAGTTCTTTGAGGATTGCACAGTGTTGACCAAGACCCTGCTTGATCGGTTTTAGTAGTCACAATAATGACTACTAAAGTATTTAGTAGAACTCTACTTTATTCAGAAGAGCTAGCTTAATTGTGATTTCTGAGAATATAGTAGAGGCTACTCACGCTCACTACTGAGATCTAAATATTACCCACACTGGTGAAGGAGGCTGGCCAGGCTTCAATCACTTTATACAGATATCTTGTTCTTTTCTTATTTTATTATAAATTTAGAGTACCCAATTATTTTTTTCCAATTAAGGGACAATTTAGTGTGGCCAATCCACCGAACCTGCACATCTTTGGTTTGTGGGGTGAGACCCACGCAGACACGGGGAGAATGTGCAAACTCTACATGGACAGTGATCCGGGGCCAAGATCGAATCCAGGTCCTCGACACTGTGAGGCAGCAGTGCTAACCACTGTGCCACCATGTTGCCCCTATCTTCTTTTCTAAGCTCAGGGTCTTCTTTCCACAATAGTTGTTCTTCTTCTCTGAGACCCAAGTTCTGAGTCCTCCTTCTGCAATGGTTGTTCTGAGCTCCGTGCTTAGGGCCCTCCTTCTGCAATGTTTGTTGTTCTTCTCTGAGCTCCAAGCTCAGGATTCTCCTTCTGTAATGGTGATTCCCGGGTTGTTACGCTTGTTCTGCATGCTCCAAGAGTCCTTCTCTTGTACAGAGTCAGTAAAGTGATCAACCACGATATCCTCGACTTGCCTCTGTCAGGATTCTGCTCCGGGCTCAAAAGATGTCCTTAGTTGGCACTTATCCTGCTATACTCACATGTCCGCCTGTTACAGTGATCCCTTTGATCCCATTAGTGTGAACATATGGGATTACCAAGTTTGGCCATTCCCATCTCCCAGAGTAAGCCTGAGATACAATTTGTCATTTTACAGTAGTTTACAATTGCACAATTATCATTACAAATCAAACACAATGTTCAATTCATTAATCATTCTCCACACATTGTAGCTACTTTGAATTTCAATTTCTTGTTTATGTTCCTCTTCCATCTTTTAAGCATAACCATAACAAAAACTTGATATATAGTAATAAGAACAAAACTATAACAACAACGTGAGAGAGAATGCGGATCCAAGGGTAGATTTCTACATTAATGCCCCAAACCCAAATGTCATCCCATCAGGTTGTTTGTTTAATTTTCTGTATCTTTTCACCAATCATTGTTATTTCCTGTTCTACCTGCACATGGGTTCTTTCTAGTTCCTTCTCCAATTTCCTCAATTGTTCGGGCAATAGCTTTACCTCAGTTAGATAATTCTCCTTATATTTCTTTTAGTATCATTCCCACAGCATTCCCAGTATTCCCTTTAATTTCTTTGTTAAACCAGACTTTAGTCAAGTCTCTAATGTCACACGGTGTTACATTGTAATTTTGAGATCCCATGGTCAGACACTTGTGTTGTTTGTTAGTCATCTGGGATGGAAGCTTTCCAGCATTTACCTGTTCCAGGTTTTCCCTCAATTATGCCAACATACAGTTGCCATAAGTACTGCAAAGAGTCCTCTCCCATTAACGGTTGCTCACCTTCTTCTGATCTATGATCAGTTGGTTTATAGTGTTGTTGTGACCCTCTAGCACCCTTATGATATCTTTGTCTGCCTCTGCTCCTTCTTGCCCTGCCTGAGAGGTAGTTTCCAGATTACTGTTTAGGGCAGACAGAATGTGTTTCACCTGTCCTGTCAAAGTCCTAATCTTCTGATTAAGGGTGCCCAGGTCTAGGGTGTTCACAGTGGACATCCCTACCCCATAGGCTGACATGTTAGACTCTATTATCTCACTTTTCCATCTTCTCCTGCGTTCTTTATTATCTACTTTAACTTATTGTCCCACTAAGATTTGCGTCAATTTGCACATAACTTCTGTAAGGGTCCTCTCTGTTTATTACTTTATTTTCCCTTTCTTTTATTTTGCCATTGTCATTTTTGATCCATGGGTGATTAATGGACATGTATCTTTAAGTCAAGCAGCAGAGAGAATGAGGAATACAAGCGTTACAGGAGTGAGGAGCTTCAGACTTGTTGGCACCAGAGAGAGAGATGGGCTGGGTCTCAGATTGATTAGCTGGGAGGCAGTGAATTGGCCTAAAAGGCCGTACTCTTCCCAGTAGCAGGTGGAGATTGGATTCTGTCCCAGTGGAATGGTTTTCAGAGTCCCAAGGAGTTTCAGTTTGACTCCTGGACACAGAAAGACAAGGATCTGTTTTCTCTCCTTCGAAAGGCTGTGAGTGCTGCGTCCCTGAAACTGCAGAGAAGCTGGATGAATGACTCTACAGGAAAACCATTACAGGCTGCAAGCAAAGACCAAGACTCTCTCCAGGAAGGCTGCAAGTGTTGTATTCCAGAAACTACAGAGGTCTGGATGTGTCTACAGTAAAATCCTCAAACTGAAAACAAGGTTTGAAGAGGAATTGGAAATACCCCTTTGAAATGAACTCTTTTTCTCTTTTACTTATTTTTTATCCCTTTCTCCCATCTGTGTTTGTCTGTCTTGTGTGTGTATGTGTGTGTGTATATAGAGGGTGAGGAGCATGTTAAAATTAGGATTAGGATTAGGATTAGGAACTAGATACGAGTTAACTAGTTGTGTTTTCTGCAGATTTCATTATAGTTTGTGTTATAAATAAATAATTAATAAATAATAATCGTGTTTAAACTTACAAACCTGCTGACTGCAATTATTGGACAGCCAAAGGCTTTGGGTATTTTTCTAAGATTTTTTGGTTAATTCATTTGTGTTGTGACTCTTGGTCAAGTGGGGTTGGAACTGATGGCACTCTAGCCCAGGATGTTGTAACACTTCCTTTGGCGGACAGGGCAGCAGTTAGGAAGTTGTAAAATGCTAAGATCCAATACCACTGGTATCAATTCATGGTGTACATTATCAAATAGAACCCACTTTGCTTTATACAATCCACTGTCTGGCCCCAGCATTGTCTTGGTGTACTCTAATGGTTTCTCTGTGGTAGTAGTTCCTAAGGTCATTGTAGCGAGAGTTGTAATCGTACAGGTTGGTAGCATATTTCTTGCTTCTGTCCCTCACAGTATTAAAATTAGGTGTGTTCACAATAGTGGGTGAGGGTGGACCCTCAGTTCTAATCCTGGCACATGAAATCTTCACATATATCACCCTGTTCCAGCATTCTGATTCTACCGGGCTCCGGTATTTGTTGAAAGGTGATGACTCAGATGGGTCTGGTTCCATGACTGAAAGCATACAACGTTCCCCACCCACCTGCAGGAGTGTGGATCAAATCCCCAGTGAGTTGTAAAGGGATGGGATTAACCAGGCACACAAAACACATGGGTATGTTAGAGTTGTTTATCGTGACCTTTGGTTCGCTAAAGGATACCGATCCATCACTCAACAAGTTCACCAACTGAATTGAATCCTCCGAGGTTCCAGTCAGTTCCAATATGATGAGAACAGCAAACCACGCCAGATAGTATTATACCCCTGAAACACAGGTCAAGATAGCACCTGTTATTATGTACAGTTTTTAATAATCTGATATCATTCACTGTCTTAGAGTCCATTACCTGGTTTAGTGGAGATGGACTTCGCCTGTTTGGCGGCCTTCTTGTCCTCACCAGCCTAGGTATCCCAATGGGGACTGGCTGTTCCCCTCATTTGGTTTCCAGGTTGTTGGGCATTTTGTTTTTTGCCGTGTATGGGTGGAGGAGGTAGTTGTACTGTGACTTGTGCCCACATAAGGGCTTTAGCGACTCCCCTGGAGCTGCTTTTGATTGTTGGGTGGGAACTGGTTGTTGGTGTTGGTTGAACGGTATCGGTGGAAGAAGTAGGTACGATGGGCGCATTTAGTTCCTCTATTGTGTTCTGCCACACAAAGTGGAAATGGCAAGCCTGTTTTCCCCAAAATAGTTTCAACTGGTTTATGTGGTACTACCCTGCCTTCCTGGTGTCCAATAATATCTTGTACATCGAGAGGCTACCTTTGTCCACTCTGGAATATGGTCCCATGTACCTCGGTGACAGGAATGTCCCCGGCTGATAGATCTTGATCATGACTCTTTATCCTACCTCAAATTATGTGAGGGTCGCTCTGCCATCAAAATAGGCCTTGCTAGTTTATTTCATCTTTCTTAGTTTGATCGCAGTGGGCATTTGTGCTGCTTGCACATTCCCCAGTAGCTGTTGAACAGTTTTCTCACGTGACTCAGCTTGCATCTCGGGCTCGGTTAGGTCCAAACCCAACAAAGCCTCGATTCCTTTCATGACTCATTCGGTTATCAACATGTGTGGTGTAAAACCTGTAACAACTGTTTTTCTTATTACCATGAGGGAAAATGGCAATACTTTATTCCAGGTGGAGTTATTTTGTTGGACGGTTTTCCAAAGCATATTCTACAAAGTTCTATTCAATCTTTCTACAATGCCACTGGCCTAGGGATGATATGCGGTGTGAAGCTTTTGGTTTACTCCCAGCAGTGTCATTGTGACTTGGGTGGTAAAGTGAGTCCCTTGGTCTGACTCAACACTTCTCGGCAATCCCCATCGAGTAAATATTTGCTGGACTAAAACATTAGCGGTAGCTTTAGCAGTGATTGTGGTTGCAGGAAAGGCTTTTACCCATTTACTGAATATATCAATTATGACCAAAATGTACTTGGATCCCCACTTACAGGATGGCAGAGGGCCAAAATAGTCAATTTGAAGACTGGTCCACTGGCCATCTGCATGTCAAGTATGTCTAAGCTCCCCTTTCATAGTTTCATAGTTTCATAGAATTTACAGTGCAGAAGGAGGCCATTCGGCCCATCGAGTCTGCACCGGCTCTTGGAAAGAGCACCCTACCCAAGGTCAACACCTCCGCCCTATCCCCATAACCCAGTAACCCCACCCAACACAAAGGGCAATTTTGGACACCAAGGGTAATTTATCATGGCCAATCCACCTAACCTGCACATCTTTGGACTGTGGGAGGAAACCGGAGCACCCGGAGGAAACTCACGCACACACGGGGAGGATGTGCAGACTCCACACAGACAGTGACCCAAGCCGGAATCGAACCTGGGACCCTGGAGCTGTGAAGCAATTGTGCTAACTACAAGGCTACCGTGCTGCCCTTGGTTAGCTTAGCAGTCTGGATTATTTTGGACACAGGCCAAACAGTTTTATATTTTTTATAAATGTTTTTATTAGGTTTTAGTATATATAACAAATATAAATATGAACATAACAATGAGAATTTCTGCAAGGGAGCTCCTAGGCAGTTCTCTTAAAGTTAAAGTTATTTACATCGAGATTGGTTTCAACTATTCACATGGATTTTTCAATCTCTTCTTTCTCTTCCTTCATCCCTTCCTCACAGCGTTCACTGTGGCCATTCTGGTCCCCTGTGTCTCCATCCCCATCGGTTTTCCCCTCCCTTTCCTCCCCTCTTGTTCCCATTGTTGTTACTCCTGCCCTCGCCAGCCCTCCCCTGTGGCTCCTGGTGCTCCTGTTGGATTTGGTTGTGCTTTCCTATTTCCCAGGTCCCTCCCCACTCCATTCTTCACTTCTGTGTCATGACAGCTCTCCCTTTGTCCTTGGCTACCAAGTTGTTGGCCACAAGCAGGTCTCGGAACAACCAAGTGAATGGCCCCCACTTTCTGTCGAAACCCTCTTCAGACCCACGATCAAAAAACTCCGCATTGAGCAGCCCTGGGAGCACCGATTTTCCTCAAAAGGAGCCCGAACGGCTCCAGGACCTCTATAAGGTACTTCCACTCGACTCTGTCAAAGGCCTTTTTCTGCGTCCAGGGAGACGATCACCTCAGGTGCTCTGTCGCCGGATGCAGTCATGATCACGTTCGGCAAGGCAGCATGGTGGTGCAGTGGTTAACATTGCTGCCTCACGACGCCAAGGTCCCAGGTTCGATCCTGGCTCTGGGTTACTGTCCGTGTGAAGTTTGCACATTCTTCCCCTGTTTGCGTGGGTTTCACCCCCACAACACAAAGATGTGCAGGGTAGGTGGATCGGCCACACCAATTTTCCCTTTAATTGGAAAAAATGAATAGGGTACACTAAATTTATGGGGAAAAAAATTATCACGTTCAGCAGGTGCCTGATGTTCGATGCTAGCTGTCTACCTTTGACAAAGCCCATTTGATCCTCTGCGACGCCCTCTGGTACAGTCTTCTAGCCTTTTGGCGAGGATCTTGACCAATATTTTGGCACCTCCATTTAGTAGCGAGAGGGTCAGTCTGAATCGCATTCAGTCAGGTCTTTGTCTTTCTTAGGTATTAGCGAGATTGAAGCTTGTGCGAGCGTAGGTGGGAATGTACCCCTTGCCAGCGAGTCTGTGAACATCTCCCGCAGGTGCTGTCGTGAATGTTTTGTCGAAGTCTGCCGGGAACCCGTCTGGTCCCGGCGCCTTCCCCCGCCTGCATGGAGCTTATACTCTCCATGATCTCTCCCAGTTCTAGCTGTACTCCCAGGCCCCGTTTTCTGTCCTCCCCCATGACTGGCATATCCAATCCATCGAGGAACTGTTTCTTCACGAGTCCCCTGTTGGGGACTCTGAGGTGTACAGTCCCTGGTAAAAGTCCTCGAAGGTTTTGTGAACCTTGTCTGGATCTGTTTGCAGCGTGCCACTCTTGTCCCTAATTTGCGCGATCTCTCTGCTGGCTGCCTGCTTTCTCAGCTGGTGCGCCAACAGGCGGCTGACTTTGTCCCCATGTTCATATAGGGTCCCCTGTGCCTGGCGGAGTTGGTGCACTGCTTTCCTTGTGGAGAACAGGTCAAAGTCCATTTGTAGCTTTTTCCTCTCTGCCAAGAGTTCTACGGGGCCTCGGAGTATTTACGGTCTACCTCCAGTATGGAGTCGACCAGCTGCTACCTAGCCGCTCTCTCCTCTCGTTCCCTTCGCGTTTTAAAGGCGATAATTTCCCCTCTAATCGCGACCTTTAGCACCTCCCAGAAAGTGGAGGGTGAGATCTCCCTGTTTTGGTTGTTTGTCGTATTCTCCACTATGGCCTGTACTACCCTCTCGCTGAAAGCCTTGTCGGCCAGTAGGATGGTGTCCAACCTCCAAGTGGGGCTTTGGGTACTGCCTTTTTCTAACCTCACATCCATATAATGTGGAGCGTGGTTGGAGATTACAATTGCGGAATACTCCGCCTTGACCAGCCCTGGGAGCACCGATTTTCCAACCACAAAGAAGTCAATCCTCGAGTATACGTTGTGGACTGGGGAGAAGAAGGAGAACTCTTTCTCCCCTGGGTGGGTGAACCTCCAAGGGTCCACCGCCCCCATCTTCCCCATGAAGCGACCAAGTTCCTTCCCATGTTTGATGTCTTCCCGTTCTGGGGTTCGACCTGTCTGTCCATGGGTCCTGTACGCCATTAAAGTCCCCCCTCCCCTGATCAGTCAGTGCGTTACCATGTCGAGGATTTCCGCCATGGTCTTTTTAATGAATTTTGCGTCATCCCAGTTGGGAGCATACACTTTGACAAGTACTACCGGTGACCCATCCAGGGCACCGCTGACCATGACGTACCGTCCCCCTGGGTCCGTTACCGTTTTTGTCGCCTTAAACATCGTCCTACAATTTAACAGAATCACTACTCCCCCCTGGCCCTCGTCCCATAGCAGGAATGGTAGATCTAACCCACCCAGCCCTTCCTTATCCGCTGCCGGTCCTGTTCTCTCAGGTGTGCCTCTTAGAGGAAGTCTATATCAGCTTTCATGTTTCTTGGTGGGTGAAGACTCTGGATCTTTTTACTGGGCCGTTAAGTCCCCTGACATTCCAGGTGACTATCCTGGTGGGGGGGTTTTGTCCCCCCCTGTGGTAAACCACTGTTAGTGTATTATATGTATTGCGGTAAACTGCCACTGTACTACCTGTTTTGTGGTAAACCACTGCCTGATGGCTCTGGCTCCGCCTCCCCTCGGGCTCGGTATAAAGGTGGCTGACCTCCCGCCCTGCCCCAGTTCAGGATCAGTGGCCAGGAGGCTTTCTGTTTAGCTTATTAAAGCCACAGTTTCGTTCACTACTCGTCTTGTGTTAATTGATGGCACATCAATTTAATAAGCTAAACTCTTAAGATGAATTCATCACTCAAGCCTGATCGCCTGGAGCTGGACCCACAAGCATCCAACGCCACTGCGACATTCGAGCACTGGCTAAGCTGCTTCGAAGCTTACCTCGGATCCTCCACCGACGACGTCACTGACCTCCAAAAGCTTCAAATACTCAACGCACGGGTGTGCCCGCAAGTTTTCCTTCTTATCAGAGACACCCCCTCATATACGGAGGCGATAATGCTGCTGAAGGGACAGTGCGTAAAGGCAGTAAACGAGGTATACGCCAGGCACCTCCTTGCCACGAGGCGACAATGCCCCGAAGAATCACAAGCTGAATTCCTGCGTGCCTTGCGGATACTCGGCCAGAACTGTGCTTGCCAGGCGGTATCGGTTCTCCAACTCACGGAGCTGCTGATCAGGGACGCCTATGTCGCGGGCATTAAATCCAATTACATCCGCCAGCGCTTGCTAGAAGGGGATACAGTCGGCCTCCCAGAGACAGTGCAGCTCTCAAACTCGCTGGAAGAGGCTTTCCAGAACATGGAGGCCTACACCTCCGACCACGCGGCACCCTCGTGGACGTCGTGGGGGCCGCCATCACCCGACTTGAATGCCGCGCAGCAGCCCACCAACGTCAGAAGCCCGAAATGCTACTTTTGCGGCCAGGGTAAGCACCCCAGACAACGGTGCTCTGCATGGAACGCGATTTGAAACGGGTGTGGGAGGAAGGGCCACTTCGCCAAAGTCTGCCAGGCCCGACCTGTCCCTAATGTTCCTAGGCCCAGCAGCGCTGCCTGTTGTCGGTCGGGACCGCCCGCATCTGCCACGCCACCCGTCATGTGCGACGCCATCTTTGCTGCCACCTGCCATGTGCGACCCGTGGGGGCCGCCATCTTCGCCGCCATCTTTGATTCCACCCACTACATGCGACCCATGGGGCCGTCATATTTGACGCCACCTTCGATGCCACGCGCGACCCATGGGGGCCGCCATTTTGGAACCACTCCGCCGCCTCCCAGGACCCCTGCTCACCCGGTCGTACGCTGGCCACCGCTACCTCCGACCGGCCACCCACCACCTTACGAAGCTCGCCTCCATCACATTCAACCAGTCTCGACCTCATCATCTCACGAAATCCATGATGACCGTCCGGATCAATGGGCACGAGACGGCCTGCCTCTTCGACTCCGGGAGCACAGACAGCTTTATCCACCCAGATGCGGTAAGGCGCTGCTCCCTCCCAATTTTACCCGCGACCCTGAAAATCTCCCTGGCTTCCGGATCACATTCCGTAGAAATCCGGGGATACTGTGTCGCGACCCTTTCGGTACAAGGCGTAGAGTACACTAACTTTAAGTTCTACATCCTCCCCCATCTCTGCGCTGCCCTATTACTGAGGCTCGACTTTCAGTGCCACCTCCAAAGCCTTACCTTAAAGTTCGGTGGACCCCCGCCCCCCCTCACCGTCTGTAGCCTCGCGACCCTTAAGGTCGCCCCACCCTCGCTCTTCACTAACCTCACCCCGGACTGTAAGCCCGTCGCCACTAGGAGCAGACGATACAGTGCCCGGGACAAGGCCTTTATCAGGCCGGAGGTCCAGACATGGTCAATCAGATTGCGCAGTATCGAGTCTTTTCCACAGTTGACTTGAAGTCTGCGTATCACCAGCTCCCATCCGCCTGGAGGACCGCCAATACACTGCCTTCGAGGCAGATGGCCGCCTCTACCACTTCCTCAGGGTTCCCTTCGGCATCACCAACGGGGTCTCGGTCTTCCAGCGAGAAATGGACTGAATGGTTGACCAGTACGGGCTGCGGGCCACGTTCCCGTACCTAGATAATGTCACCATCTGCGGCCATGATCAGCAGGACCATGACGCAAACCTCCAGCATTTCCTCCACACCGCTAAGCTCCTTAACCTCACATACAATAAGGAGCAATGCCTTTTCCGCACAACCTACATGTGTTGTGGTAAACCACTGCCTTGGCTACGTTGTGGAAAACAGAGTCCGACCCCGACCGCATGCGCCCCCTCCTGGAACTTCCCCTCCCTCACTGCCCCAAGGCCCTGAAGAGATGCCTGGTGTTCTTCTCTGATTATGCCCAGTGAGCCCCCAATTATGCGGACAAGGCCCGCCCACTCATTAAATCCACCATTTTTCCCCTAACGGCTGAAGCCCGCCTGGCCTTCAACCGCATCAAGGCAGATATTGCCAAAGCCGCGATGCACGCTGTGGACGAGTCCATTCCGTTCCAGGTGGAGAGTGATGCGTCGGACTTTGCCCTGGCCGCTACCCTCAACCAGGCGGGCGGGCCCATGGCTTTCTTCTCCAGTACCCTCCATGCCTCCGAAATTCGACACTCCTCCATCGAAAAGGAAGCCCAAGCCATTGTAGAAGCTGTGAGACATTGGAGGCATTACCTGGCCGGCAGGCGATTCACTCCCCTCACTGACCAACTGTCGGTTGCCTTCACGTTTAATAATACACAGCGGGGCAAAATCAAGAACGACAAGATTCTGAGGTGGAGGATCGAACTCTCCCCCTACAACTACAATATCTTGTACCGACCTGGGAAGCTCAATGAGCCCCCAGATGCCCTATCCACGGTACATGTGCCAGAGCACAAGTAGAATGACTTTGGGCCCTCCACAATGACCTCTGTCACCCGGGGGTCACCCGCGTTTTCCATTTTATCAAGGCTCGCAACCTGCCTTACTCCATCGAGGAGGTCGGGACCTTGACCAGGGACTGCCAGGTCTGCGCGGAGTGCAAACCACACTTCTATCGGTCCGACAGAGCACACCTGGTAAAGGCCTCCCGCCCCTTTGAGCTCCTCAGCATCAACTTCAAAGGGCCCTTCCCCTCCACTGACCGTAACGTGTACTCCCTCAACGTTGTTGATGAGTACTCACGATTCCCCTTTGCCATCCCATGCCCTAACATGACCTCTGCCACCGTCATCAAGGCCCTTCACAGTCTCTTTACCTTGTTCGGTTTCCCCACCTACATCCATAGCGACCGGGGTTCCTCCTTCATGAGCGACGAGTTGCGTCAGTTCCTGCTTAGCAAGGGCATCGCCTCAAGCAGGGCGACCAGCTACAACCCCCGGGGAAACAGATAGGTGGAGAGGGAGAACACGACGGTCTGGAAGGCCATCCTTCTGGCCCTACGGTCTAGAAGTCTCCCGCTGGCCGGAGGTCCTTCCCGATGCGCTCCACTCCATCTGGTCGCTCCTGTGTACTGCCACCAATGAGACCCCTCACGAACGTATATTTGTCTTCCCCAGGAAGTCCACCTCAGGGGTCTCGCTCCCATCCTAGCTGACAGTTCCAGGGCCCGTCCTCCTCCGGAAGCATGCAAGGAGTCATAAATCGGATCCCCTCGTCGAGAAGGTCCTGCTCCTTTTAAAGCAGACCAAGGCTGGCCAGCAGCACGGTTCAATTCCCGTAACAGCCTCCCCGAACGGGCGCTGGAATGTGGCAACTAGGGGCTTTTCACAGTAACTTCATTTGAAGCCTACTTGTGACAATAAGTGATTTTCATTTCATTTCATTTCATTTCAATATGCCTACGTGGCACATCATGACGGGCGGCAGGACACAGTCTCCCTCCGGGATTTGGCACCTGTAGGTTCCCCGGCGACCATCACCACCACCCCCGACCCTACACCGTCTCCCTCCACCACTATCTGGCTACTTCAAGATTTGGCACCCGCAGGCCCACCGGCGACCATCATCACCACCCCCGCCCCTACACCGCCCCCCCCCCCCCCCACCTCCACTGACTCAACTACTGGGCGAAGAAGACAACACGCTCCTGGACGCGCAGGTCTCGACACCAGTGCACACACCACAGCCGGGACTGAGGCGATCACGGCGGAAGGTCAACGCCCCCGACAGACTCGACCTTTAAGTCCACTTTACCCCCGCTGGACTCTTTTTTTTAACAGAGGGTGAATGTGGTAAACCACTGTTAGTGTATTATATGTATTGTGGTAAACCACTGCCTGATGGCTCCGCCTCCCCTCGGGCTCGGTATAAAGGTAGTCGGCCTCTGGCCCTGCCCCAGTTCGGGATCAGTGGCCAAGAGGCTTTCTGTTTAGCTTATTAAAGCCACAGTTTCGTTCACTACTCGTCTTGTGTTAATTGATGGCACATCAGCCCCGCTCCTGTGGGATTAACCATACTTACTTGGTGGACATGCCCTTGCACTCCGGGGTTTCCCTTTGTTAGGGGGCCATCTAAGATGGCCGCTGTCACTGCTTTCCCCATGCGATCGGGTCCATGTGCTCCGGAGTTTCCCTTTGTCCAGGGGGCACCCAACATGGCCGCTAACCGTGCGTCGGTCATGTGGATATGCCCCTGCACTCCGGGGTTTCCCTTTGTCCAGGGGGCATCCAACACGGCCGCCAATAGTACATCCGCCACGTAGGTAACCCCTGTACTCCAGTATCTCCCTTCGCCCAGAGACCGTACTGGGTGGTTGTCTGCAGTGCTTCTTTCTTTTGGGCCCTTGGTTGCGGCTATATATAGCCATATTATCCATTTTGCTCCATTTCTGTTCCTTTCCACATGACACCCCCATCCCATCCACCCCCCTCCCATCCCCTTTCCCTTCTCCCCCCTGCTCTGTTCCCCTTCCCCGGCTCTTTTTCCCCTTTGCTTCTCCGTCCTCGATGCTTGTTCCACCCCACTGCCAAGCGCTGTCCCCCACGTTGGGGGGCCACCGCGGCCTCTATCTGCTGCATGCTCCTGGCGCTAGCTCTCCCGCTGGTGTGGTGACCCTTCTCTCGGGAGTTACTGTCTCCCTGTCCTCCCACCCACTCTCTGTGGTTTCTGTCTGTTATTTCCCCATCTTGCCCTACATTTGTTCCTCCGCCTTCCCTCTGCTGTTGCCCTCATTGGCACATATAGGGCCACCCTCCTCCGCCTGCAGCGATCTCTCGGGTGGCAGCTCATAGTTCGTCAGTCGGGTTGTATTGGAGGGGTGTGGAGGAGGGGAGAGGTTCTTTTCTTCCCCCTCCCCTTGTTGGTTTGTTACCGCGCTTCCGTTCCTTGCCTGGGCCCTTCCCCGCCCCTCCAGTTGTCGCTGCCCCAGCCCACACTCTGTGACAAATTAATCTGCTTCAGCCAGGGCCGTAAAAAAAAGTTCTTTGCCCTGGTATGTGACCCAGAGCTTGGCTGGGTACAACATTTTGAAGTATACGCTGCTTTCGTACAGTGCTGCTTTTGCCCTGTTAAATTCCGCCCTGCGCTTGGCCAGGTCAGCCCCAATGTCCTGTTAAATTCAGAGTCTGTGTCCTTCCCAAATGCAGTTCCTGGACTGCCTGGCCCAGCGCAGGATTATTTCCCGGTCCTGGTATCGGTGTACTTTGGCTATGATGGCCCTTGGTTGTTCCCCGGCCTTGGGTTTCGGTCGCAGCGACAGGTGTACCCTGCCTATTTCTGGTGGGTTAGGGAAGGTCACCCTTCCCACCAGGTTGCCCAGCATTTGGGCCATGTAGTTTCTGGGGTCTCTGCCTTCAGTTCCTTCTGGCAGGCCCATGATCCGCAGGTTCTGCCTCCCCGACCGATTTTCCTGGTCCTCGGCCTTTCCGCTCAGGTTACCCTGCGTCGCTACCAGTCTCGCCACCTCCTTTTCCAGTGCCATGATCAGGTCACTTTGGTCGCTTGTGGCTCTTTCAAGATCTTTGATGGTGGCTTCCTGGGCCTCCAGTTTCTTTTCAGCCCTGCTCAGAGCAATCTGTATTTGCACCAGGATTTCAGCTACTGCATCTTTCATCGTGGCCTATATGTCCGTTTTTAGTTCTTGACGGTACTCTTTAAGTGCTTCTGAGAGGGATGCTGCCATCCAGTTCCCTCCCGGTGAGGGAGGGTTTTGTACTTTGCTGTTACGGCCTTTTCGCTCAGGCGAGACTTACACTCCGCTGACTCGTGCGCTGGTCCGATTGCCTCCGCTCCAGACCCCTTCGACGTCTGGTGCCCATGCGGCACCTGGCCTGGCCTTTTCCTGTCAGTTTATTTTTCCTTCTTTCATCTCTCGTGTTCTTCGCGTTCGGGGAACAGATCGGCGGGAGTTTTGGTGAGCTTCTTTTTAATTCGGGTGATCGTTTCAGGTTCTGTGGGTACTATACTCCCTGTACACACACGACTGTGTGGCAAAATTTGGTTCCAACTCCATCTACAAGTTTGCTGACGATAAGACCATAGTGGGCCAGATCTCAAATAACGACGAGTCAGAATACGGAGGGAGATTGTGAACCTAGTGGAGTGGTGCAGCGCAACTTTTGTAAGGGCCACGAAGAATCCAGCACGAGTTTTAAGGATACAAAATAATAACATTTATTTACTATAACAATATATATGTAACAGTAGCAGTAACTTCCCTTGCTACCTTCTCCTTCCTGCTGGTTCCTGAACTGGCCAGCTTATTTATACTAGGAGTTTCTCCGCCCCCCTCATTGGGGAAGTTCATACTCCCATAGGATTGTGGGATAGTCATTAGTCCCCAGCCAATCGTAAGTAGGCAGGTTATAACATCCCTCCCCCCCAAAGTCCAAGGAATCCACCGAAGACCCTGGCGAAGGAAGGCGTCAAACTCGTTTGGCCGCAGACCGGACGCCATTTGCACGCGGTGCTGGATCAGGCGGCGTGTAACGAGACGGAGACCGGCGCTGCCGTGATGAACGGCGCGGTTGTACATCCACGGCCTGTGGACCCGAGGATTCCCCCTCTGATTCATCCTGTGTCTCCATCTCGGAGTCAGAGTCTGCTGCCTCTGTCATGTCAGCGTCTCTATCTCCATTCGGTCCCGTAATGACCTGCGCAGGCTTCGAGTGAGGCACCAGTGGAAGATTTTGAGGACTACCTTCCCTTGTCTCTGGTCTTTGCGGCTGTTGAAATGAGCTCCGGGGGCGGGGAATCTTTTGAGGGGATGATCTTCTGGACCGGACGTGGTCTACATGTTTTCGCTGGAGACGACCCTGGGCTTGCACTTGGTAAGATATAGGGCCCGTTTGGCGAAAGATTACACCAGGAACCCATTGGGCACCACCAGCAAAATTCCGCACGAATACTGGGTCACCGGGCGCAAACTGCCGAATCGAACGATGCCGAGACTATCCCTGTCCCTGCCGTTCTTGTGTGCGGCGTACTTTTGCGCCAATGTCCGGGAAGACCATACTAAGGCGGGTGCGAAGTCTTCGGCCCATTAGGAGTTCTGCGGGAGCTACCCCAGTCACTGCATGGGGGGTGGTCCTGTACGTAAACAAAAAGCGAGCCAGTCTCGTGTCCATTGATCCGGAAGACTGCTTCTTTAGGCCTCTTTTGAATGTTTGCACTGCACGCTCTGCCAACCCATTTGAAGCCGGGTGGGTAAAGGGCAGTACGGATATGGCGGATGCCGTTCATCTTTGTAAACCTAGCAAACTCCTCACTCGTGAATGGAGTGCCATTATCCGTGACCAGCACCTCGGGGAGGCCATGCGTACTAAATGATAAACGCATCTTTTCAATTGTTGCGCAGGACGTTGTCCCCTGCAACTTATGCACCTCCAGCCATTTGGACTGGGCGTCAATTAGTAGAAGGAACATGGATCCCTGAAAAGGGCCTGCGAAATCTGCATGTAAGCGTGCCCAAGGCCGCCCTGGCCATTCCCAGTGATGTAGGGGCGCGGCCGGCGGAAGCTTCTGATGCTCCTGGCAAATGGAGCAGTTTTGGGCCACCTTCTCAATGTCGGTGTCGAGGCCTGGCCACCAGACATAACTCCGGGCCAACATTTTCATCTTGGTCACGCCCGGATGCCCATTGTGCAAGTCTGTTAGTATCAGCTCCTGGCCTTTTTCCGGGACAATCACACGCGTCCCCCACAAGAGGATGCCGTCTTCCACGCTGAACTCTGACAGCTTGGAGGAAAATGCCCGCAACTCGCCTGGGAGCTGTCTATGCTGCCCACCATACAGGACTATGTGCCGAACCTTTGACAAGACTGGCTCCGTCTGGGTCCACTCACGGATCTGTGATGCCGTGACAGGCAAGGTGTCCATAAAATTTAGGGTTGCAACCACCTCACTGGTCGTGGGGGTCGACATGGGGCCGGTCGATAAAGGCAATCGGCTCAGTGCGTCGGCATTTGCTATCTGCGTACCTGGTTTGTGCTCCAGAGAATACTCATATGCAGCAAGCAACAAAGTCCAGCGCTGGATCCGTGCAGAAGCAATGAGCGGTATTGGCTTATCCTCTCTGAAGAGTCCCAGCAGGGGCTTATGATCAGTCACGATAGTGAAATGGCGGCCGTACACATACTGGTGAAAGCGTTTCACCGCGAAAACCACTGCCAGGCCCTCCTTCTCGATCTGCGCGTACTTTTTCTCCGCTGCAGTCAATGTGCGGAAGGCGAAAGCTATCGGTCGCTCGGCCCCGTTCTCCATCTTGTGGGACAGGACAGCCCCAATACCATACGGGGATGCATCACATGTGACGAGCAAAGGCTTTCCCGGATCATAGTGGGTTAGTAACCCAGACGACGACAATTGTTGCTTTACCCGCCGGAAAGCGGTTTCTTGCGGCTGACCCCAAACCCAGGTGTGATTTTTCTTTAGCAGCAGGTGCAAGGGGGCCAGCGTAGTTGCCAGATTGGGGAGGAACTTCCCGTAATAGTTTACGAGACCGAGAAAAGAACGAAGATGCAAAGTGTCAGTCGGGGTGGGGGCATGTTGAATTGCACGCACCTTCTCTGCGACGGGGTGCAGACCCTCGCGGTCCACCCGATAACCTAGGTAGACTACTTCTTTTGCCTGAAATACGCACTTTGTGTGACGTAAACGGACTCCAGCCTCCGAAAGGCGTCTAAGGATAGCCTCCAGATTTTCCAAATGCTCTTGCTCCGACGTCCCTGTAATCAACACGTCATCTAGGTAGACAGCCACATGTGGTAAACCTCTCAAAATGCCCTCCATAACACGTTGAAAAATTGCGCAGGCAGAGGATACTCCAAAGGGCAACCGTGTATATTCATACAGGCCCCGGTGTGTGTTAATTGTTACATATGGTTGGGAGGCAGGGTCCAGCTCCAACTGCAGGTAGGCGTGACTCATATCTAATTTTGTGAATGAGAGTCCACCTGCAAGTTTCGCGTAGAGATCCTCTATGCGAGGCATTGGGTATCGGTCCAGTCGGGAAACTGTATTCACTGTAAGTTTATAGTCGCCACACAAGCGAACTGTGGCATCTGGCTTCATTACTGGTACAATTGGTGCTGCCCAGTCAGCAAAACGGATGGGCCTGATAATACCCAAACTCTCCAAACGAGTGAGCTCCCCTTCTACCTTCTCGAGCAAAGCGTAAGGCACTGGGCGCGCCCGGAAATAGCGCGGCATGGCTCCTGGTTCAACTTGGATATGGGCTACGGCCCCTTTTATTTTCCCCAAACCAGGCTGGAATACCTCTGGGTATCGTCCTAGCACCTCAGTCAACCCTCCAGAAACTGTTTGGAGGATGTGCTGCCATTGCAACCACAAATGGAGCAACCAGTCCCGACCCAACAGGCTGGGCCCATGGCCACGCACTACGATAAGTGGGAAACGCCCCTCCTGGCGTCCATAGACAACAGGGGTCATTGTAGTTCCTGCAATGTCCAGTGGTTCCCCCGTGTAGGTGGCCAACCTGGCCTGTGAGTCAGTTAATGTAAGGGTCTGTATACCCTGCTTGATGTGGTCGAATGTCCTCTGGGCGATCACGGAGACCGCTGCGCCAGTATCCAACTCCATCTCCAGCAGGTGGCCATTGACCCGTACTGTCACCTTAATGGGGACCACACGGGGAGCTGCCACACAATGCAGCTGCAGGCAGTCGTCCTCCGTCTCCACGTCCTCAGGAGTGGTCGCCGCAGGTTCATCCACATGGAAGGTATGGCCTCTGGGCTGGTCCCAGTTACGGCCCCTGGGCTGGTCCCAGTTTCGGTCGGAACGACGGAGCCTCTGGCGTCCCCAGGACCGCCGTCCGCGACGGGGTCTGCGCCTACAAGTCTGACACGGACATGGCTCCTCATCCATTGGCACTGGAGAAGGCTCCCTTCGGGGAGGAATGTCCGATGGCCACTGGCGTCGGTCCGGTCGTTGCCTCGCCCAAGGTACCGCAGGAGTGCGGGGGGACGTTTTTGGGCAGAAAGGGTTGCGCCCCAAGGCATGCACTTCCATTCCCTGTAGCACCTGTACTCCTCGCTCTGCGCTCTCTCGGGACAAGACTATTTGTATTGCCTGTTGAAAAGTCAATGTTGGCTCCGCTAACAACTTTCTCTGGGTTGCTGCATTGTTAATACCGCAAACCAAACGGTCGCGTAACATTTCTGACAAGGTCTCACCATAGTCACAGTATTTCGCAATCCCGCGTAGCCTGGATAAAAAATCGGCAAGGGATTCTCCAGGGGTCCTCTCAGCGGTATTAAACCGGTAACGCTGGACTATCGTGGACGGGGTTGGGTTAAAGTGTTGCCCCACTATATTCACAATTTCGTCAAACGTTTTGGTGTCTGGCGCAGCTGGGTACGTAAGGCTCCTAATCACCCCAAACGTATGCGGGTCGCAGGCGGTGAGCAATATGACCACCTGGTGCTCGTTTTCAGTGATATTGTTTGCCCGGAAATAGTAACGCATCCGTTGTGTGTACTGGTTCCAGCTTTCCAGCGCAGCATCAAAAACATCCTAACGTCCGTACAGAGGCATGGTATAATAGAAAACAACTTCCAACCTGTATCCAACAAAAATCCAGGGAGGTGGCTTCAGCAGTGTAGACAGCTATTCACTTTTACCTTCGTCGCCAGTTTTGTAAGGGCCACGAAGAATCCAGCACGAGTTTTAAGGATACAAAATAATAACGTTTATTTACTATAACAATATATATAACAGTAGCAGTAACTTCCCTTGCTACCTTCTCCTTCCTGCTGGTTCCTGAACTGGCCAGCTTATTTATACTAGGAGTTTCTCCGCCCCCCTCATTGGGGAAGTTCATACTCCCATAGGATTGTGGGATAGTCATTAGTCCCCAGCCAATCGTAAGTAGGCAGGTTATAACAGCAACAATCTATCCCTCAATGCCAGCAAAACTAAAGAGCTGGTCATTGACTTCAGAAAGCAAAGTACGGTACACACCCCTGTCAGCATCAACGGGGCCGAGGTGGAGATTGTTGACAGCTTCAAATTCCTAGGGGTACACATCTCCAAAAATCTGTCCTGGTCCACCCACGTCAACGCTACCACCAAGAAAGCACAACAGCGCCTATACTTCCTCAGGAAACTAAGGAAATTAGACAAGTCCACATTTAACTCTTACCAACTTTTATAGATGCACTATAGAAAGCATCCTATCTGGCTGCATCAAAGCCTGGTATGGCAACTGCTCGGCCCAAGACCGCAAGAAACTTCAGAGAGTCGTGAACACAGCCCAGTCCATCACACGAACCTGCCTCCCATCCATTGACTCCATCTACACCTCTCGCTGCCTGGGGAAAGCAGGCAGCATAATCAAAGACCCCTCCCACCCGGCCTACTTACTCTTCCAACTTCTCCCATCGGGCAGGAGATACAGAAGTCTGAGAACACGCACGAACAGAGTCAAAAACAGCTTCTTCCCCACTTGTTACCAGATTCCTAAACGACCCTCTTATGGACTGACCTGATTAACACTAGACCCTGTATGCTTCACCCGATGCTGGTGTTATGTAGTTACATTGTGTACCTTGTGTTGCCCTATTATGTATTTTCTTTTATTTCCTTTTCTTTCATGTACTTTATGATCTGTTGAGCTGCGCGCAGAAAAATACTTTTCACTGTACCTTGGTACACGTGGCAATAAACAAATCTGTCCATTCAAAAAAAGAAAAAAAAAGGGACCCCAGGGAGAGAGTAAAATAAGGGAAAAAGAAGAAAAAAAGAGAACCCCCCCCAAAAAAACAAAAAGGAGAAGAGAACCGAGAAAACAAAACCCCACTAAAAAAAATTTAAACCACGTGTTTAGAGATAATGAAAAAAAATCACAAGGAGAAAAGAAAACAGAGTTCTGCTTCCATCGGGCTGATAAGCCTGAAGTGCCTGTACCTGCGCGGGAGACCACCCACGATGCGGTCGTCACTCACCCCCAACCCCCAGGAGAGAGAGTAAAGCAAAAAAATACCCTGAGAAATAGATAAAGAGACACGCGCGAGGCAAAAAACAACGAAAACGGAAAGAGACAAAAAAGACCAAGGGGAGAAAAACCCCTCGAGAGAGGGAGAAAAAGACCCAGGAGAGGAAACAACAAGAGGAAAAAAACACCTCCAAAAAGACGGGGTTTTCCTTTGATCAGCATGGACTGCCGGCTCTAGTGCGGGAGCCACCCACGAAGCTGGCACTGTGTCTTCTCTTCATGTGTCTCTAATCATGACTATTTATGGACAGATATGTGCCCCAACCCCATCAAACATAAAATCCCATGCCTTTAGTACACTTACACCTTTCAATATATTTTTGAATGCACCTCTGCTCAAAATAACCTTTTTGTACTTTAAGTCTCCCCGCCCCTACCTGGGCTTAGATGTGGCAAGCATTTTAGAACTGATTTGAATTGTCAGCTCTCTTGGGGCTGCCAGGTTTTTTGGTTAGCTGTTTGATTTTCTGCCATGGCAGGTGGGCTGTCCCACAATGATTGCTGACCCTTATTGAGCAATCCTTGGATTAAGTAGCAATCTCTGACAGCACATATCTGTAATGCAGAGAAGGTATTTCATTCCTGCACTTTATTTGATAAATAAAATAAAATCGTGAAGCATCTTCATCATATTTATAATTTCTAACTAACCAAGCATACTATTCAGAATAATGACTCGCAAGACATCTGGGATGGTAACTGTGGGTACGCAGCAAAACGTAGTATATTCACCTTGAATGTATATTACATAAACTGTCATAAAAATAGGCAATCGGATCAGCTGAAATGGATTCCTAAGTTAGGATATGCACAGAATGGAAAAGAACTAGATTTCCTGTTTACAGCTTGGGCCGTACCTTCATGTACTTCTCACAGTACAAATATGACATCTGCTTTCCTTCAGTTCCACATCCTGGAGTTTCATGTAGTTAAAGGTACTCAACTTACTGCTATGTCAAAAGAAAACATGAACAAAATTAACATTTTAAAGTCACAGAAAAAGTCATTTTTTTGTTTATGTTGGTCATTTTACTCAGCCTATTGTTATTTCCTCTGTCCATTTGTCCAGACTTAATTGCAGATCAGATGGGAGAGGAATCGGATATTCAGCGGGAATAGCTAAGACCATGGTTGTCGCACTGCTTCCCCATGTTAAAAGACTTCATGCGCAAGCTCTTGACATGGGCCCTGTGGCATGTGTGCTCCTTGCCTAGAGGGACTGCCAAAAAGGGAGAGAGTGAAGACCAGAGCACATGAAATGCCGTTCGACCCATCTGGATCATTCCTCCATAATCCAGATCTTTGGATGAAAAAGTTCTAACCAGCTACTTTCAATCTCATATTTTGGGATATAAAATCAGAAAATACTGGAAATACTCAGCAGGTCAGGTAGCATCTGTGGAAAGGGCCAGTGACTTGAAAAATTAGCCAGGATTTTATGGCCCCTCCTATCAGGGCCGGGATCCTCCCTTCTGGGGACTAGGTCCGCACGCCAGCGGGAAAACCATCGCCAACGAATCCGGCGTCAATGGCCCCCCAAGGTGAGGAATTCTCACCTTTCTAGGGGGCTAGGTTGACGCTGAAGGGGTTGGCGCAGACGGGTCAGTGTATTTTTGCGCATGTGCGGGGGGTCTCTTCTCCACGCCGGCCCAGGCAATATGGCAGAGCCCTGCAGGGCCCGGCGCGGAAGGAAGAAGTGCCCCCACGGAACAAGCCCGCCCACAGATCGGTGGGCCCCGATCGTGGGCCAGGCCACCGTGGGGGCCCACCTGGGCCTGGGGTCGGATCCCCGCGCCACCCCCCCCCCCCCCCCCCCAAGGACCGCCCACGCATACTTACCTGCCAGGTCCCGTCGGTGCGTGAGTTGAGTGATTCACGCCGGCGGGACTGGCCAAAAATGGACGGCCGCTCGGCCCATCGGGGCTCGGATAATCGCCAGGGGGGGCGCTGTCAACGGCCCCCGACTGGTGTGGCGGCGAACCCATCCCCACCTGAAAAAGACAAAGTGAATGGAAATTTAAATGGCTCATCATGCCTTCCAAGGGGAGACACACCATAATGGGGCCATAAAATCCTGGCAATTATTTCTCTCACAGATGCTGCCTGGCCTGCTGAGTATTTCCAGCATTTTCAATTTTTATGTCAGATTTCCAACATCTACAGTATTTTGATTTCATATTTTGAAACTTTGCATTTTTGTTCCTCCTGCCCTAACTCCTGCAAAGTTACATTTCTCTATTGTGCACTGATAATTAATACTTTTGGTCATTAACCCTAGACGTTAACATGGGATTGGCCAATGTGTTTGACCTCTCTAAATCAGTCGCAAGAACAGCCATCTTCCTAACACTATTAGGAAGTACTATTTCACTATTTCACTTAAAGGCCAATTCCCAACTTCATTAATCCCTGCTCCATAATGTGAGACGTGTTACTTTATAATCATCCTTTTCTATCAGTTGCCCATCAATTTGTGTATCCTATTTCATATTCCCCTTGAAATCCACAAGGTATAACCCATTCCTAAAGTAATTTATGTCAGATCTCCCATAATCTTTTATGAAAATCAAAAAAATCCTGTAAATTGTACTGCTCTTATCCATTGATAAACATTGACTGAATTATTAAGAGACAATTTATTGTTAAACAAAGTCTCTACAAACCATTTCAGTTTCTCCTTCCCCTTCATCTATGCTTATGCTTTAATGTCTGTAAATGCATTGTAACCATTCTATGATTCTATCACTGAAAACTTCATAATTTCACAATAAGTGAAGAGGACAGAACCAGCAAATATCTTTGATTGTATATATATACGCAAGTTATGCCCTTGAACCCTGGAGTTTAAACAAAGAGAGATAGAAGTGTTAAATATGGAAGTTGTGTCGATACACTGGCATGCCATTCAACGTAATGCCGGGAAATCATTTATCAATATTTGTCAACCTGATCTCTTGAATGGGTTTTAAGTGTGTGAGTGATAGCTTTTAAAGCTGTCAGAGAATCCATCAGCAGCTCCTACCCATGGCACTACTTTATCAGGGCCTTACTGTCTGTGAATGCAGCCAAAGATGCCCACCGGGGAATTCTGCAGAAGATTGGTTTAATGGGATTAATTTTGTTCCCTCAGTGGGATTTGCTTCCACTTAGACAATAAGAATTAGAGCTAGTTTCTGGGAAGCTACATGGTGTTTCAGATTCAAAAACACACATTTAAATATCAGGGAGGTGAGTATGAACAGGCACTAATGGGTAACAAAGATTTTTTCAATTAAGAGGTTGAGACATGAGAGCAGACAAACTTGGGGGCAATAGAAAGGTGGAATAATACAGCACGGAAGGAGATAATTTGAACCATTGTGCCTGTGTCTGCTTTTTGAAAGAACTATCCAATTATTCCCACTCCCCTATGTTCTTTGCTCTTAACTCTGCATTTCTTCCTCTTCAGCTATTTATCCAATCATAATCCCCCATTCTTCACATTTTGTAATCCAATCATTTTCATTTATTTTTGTTCTTCCTCCAAATAAAGAGGAAGGTGGAGGTAAAGGTCAGTCTACCAATTTTGCTTCCCATTATTCAGAATCTCCGGGTAGAGTTATGATCAAAGATGGATCATTTCAAGGAGATGATTTCACAAAACATCAGACACAGTACAAAGCTATGCTAATCGCAATATTTTTTAAATTAATGCACACTTCAGACATCCAGTAGAATACATCATCACCTGTAACAATGAGAATTTAAGGACTGAAGGAACAAAACTGGAAGGCAATTTAGGCCGCTGTACAACTAGTTCCTGCATGCCTTTGGGCAATCTTGCTGGAAGCAGGGTGAGCATGGTAGAGGCTACCCTAGGCCCATTATTGGGCCAGCTGAGGAAGAGATGCCGCCTCCACCACTATCTTCCCGATGGTTGCCAGGATCCCATGCTGAGGCCACACACAGCCTGTTCATATATAAAAGGCAGATCATGCTTGACTGATGTCCATTTTTACTTGATGAAATAACAGTGAAAGAAGATGACGGAAAGGTAGTGGATGTTGTTTATATCAATTTTAAGAAACCACAAAAGGCTGGTTAACAAAGTTGACTCATGGATTAGGTGGGTTAGTGTCAGGTTGAATTTTTTAAAAATGACTTAAGGGCAGAAAACAGATTCACGGTAAATATCTTTTTTCAGACTGAAAGATAATTGACAGTGGTGTTCGCCAAGGGTCAATGCTAGCTTTCTGTGATATATATAATGCTTAGATATTGGAATAACAAGTAAACATTTGAACTTTGTTGATTTTGCCAAACTTGGAGGAGTGGTAAACAGTGAGAATGATACTGATCTACTGCAACAGGAAATAGGTAGGCTGGCAGAATGAGCAGACAAGTGGCATGTAGTACAGAGAAATATGAGGTCAAAGGAATAGGAAGAGGCAATATATAATTAATGGCATAGTTCCAAAGAGTATATAGAAACAGAGGGACTTCAGGATCCATGTGCATAGAATCTTGGTGCTGGAAGGACATACTAAATACATGAGGTGGGATTCTCCAGTCTGCCAGCTGCGTTTTCCGGTGTAACGTGCCCCTATCGGCAGCGGGAATCTCCGTTCCCGCAGCCTGGTAATGGGGTTTTGCATTGTGACCACCTCACGCCGTCAGGGAACCAGCGGGCGTGGATGTGCTGCCAGTGGACCAGAGGATCCCACCGACGAAGAATTCCGCTGATTTGCTCTTCTACTTCATAAATAGAGGTATTGAGTATAACAGCAGCACAGTTATGTTGAGACAATTAATCATTTCAAATAAAATTGGATAGGCACTTGAGGGAAATAAACTTACAGGGTTAGCGAGATAGAATGAGCATATGGAACTGACTGGATTGCTTTGCAGATAACTGGCATGGATTTATTGGGCCGATTGGTCTCCTTCTGTACCATAATAACTCTATGGAAGTATGTACATACAAAAATCCTTAAAGGTGGCATGGCAAATTGATAAGGTAGTAAAGAAGCCACATGTGTTGCTTAAGTTTCTAAATCGAGGAATTGAGCAAAAAACCAGAGATCATGCTAGAACTTTATAAATCGCTGATTAGGCTGCAGCTGGAGTATTGTGGACAATCATAGTTACCGCACTTCAGCAAGAATGTAAAGGCATTAGATAAACATGGTGATTTACCGGGGTGAGGGACTTCAGAAAGTTAGGACTGTTCTCCTTGGAACAGAAAAGGTTAATTTATTGGAGGCTTTCAAGATTATAAAAGGTTCTCATATCAGAAAAGACAATTTTCTTGGGCTTCAGTGCCCCTGGGTTAGACAACAAAATCAGTCATTTTTGTCTGGCAATCCCAGCTGATGTGTGCACACAGATACCAGGTGGAGGCAGGCTCAGGTTTGCCTCTAGTGCTCCCTTATTCAAATGGCCTACCAACATTTAGTACCAAAGTTCATGTTAATTGATAACCGCTTGATCAAGGTACCAGAGTAACCCATGACTGTGGAACTGTACCCTCGCAAATATTCAGAAGGTAAAATAGGATCAAAATGGTTAAAAAAAAGAGGCTGTTTCTTTGTCTTCCTCAATACTGATATTTTGTATTCAGTCGCTCCTATAGTGAGTGGGGTGACCAAATCCAGTAACAGACACTTGATCAGCAACCTCTCAATCAGATGACACTAGCCAATGAATGACTCTTAGCCTTCCTCAAAGGTCTCAGAAGAACCTGCCAAACAAACACACCATGCCATACAGTTGTTGTGTTGGGTGCTCTGGATCCATGGAACACATACAGGTCACCAACACTTGAAATAGTGCAACACTATTTTATTGAATCATTAATTGTTTAACATACTCTGACTGTGGGTTAACACGATACTAGCTTTAACTAAAGACCTTTGCTTTGTCCTAACCAGTCGATGCACTCAGCACATGGTGAATGTCTGTGCTGCAGGCTGTGAGCTCTGTCCTCTGAGCTAGCTGCAGCTCGAATGAGTGGGAACTCTGATGCCCCCTGTCTTTATAGTACGTGTGTTCTAACTGGTGATTGGCTGCAGTGTTGTGTGTGTTGATTGGTCGCACTGTGTGTCCATCAGTGTGTGTCTGCACCATGATATACTGGTGTATATTATGACATCTCCCCTTTTATAAAAAATGTACCTGTGTGGTGATAAATAGTGCATGGTGAGAATGTCCCTGACTATGTGTGTGCGAAATATTTACAGGACTATGTACATGAGAAGTAAGCTATTTACATGGGAAGGTGCCTGGTGCAGAAAAACAGTATGTCACAAGATGAACACTATATACAAACCATGTAAACGATCAAACGGAAGAACAGAACAAATCAGAAAGTCCATAAGTCCACAAAGTTCACAAATTAAGTCTCTGAGGTGGGCGACGAATTCTGGTTGACTGCCTCAAGGATGGGTCGGGAGCCGCCGGCTGAGGGGCGGGCTGGACTGCGTCAGAGTGAGGAGGATGCAGAGTGACCGGGATCTCTGCATAGTCCAGGGCAGGGTCAGCAGGAGGGCGAGGCGACAGTGGAGGATCACGTAGCGAGCGAGGAACGAGACGAAGGGCACGTTGATTGCTGCGTAGAATGGAGCCATCCGGTAGACGAACCAGGAATGAGCGGGGGGCCACCTGCCGAAGGACCATAGCGGTTGCAGACCAGCCACCATCCGGAAGATGGATGCGGATGTTGTCATCTGGAGCCAGAGCAGGGAGACCAGCTGCACGGGAGTCATGAGCCGCCTTGTGCTGTGCACGAGACAGCTGCATCCGTCGAAGGACTGGAACGTGGTCGAGGTCTGGGACATGAATGGACGGCACCGTCGTCCTCAGGGTGCGACCCATGAGCAACTGGGCTGGCGACAGACCAGTGGACAGTGGGGCCGAGCGATAGGCCAGCAAGGCGAGGTAGAAATCGGACCCAGCATCGTCAGCCTTGCAGAGGAGCCGTTTGACTATGTGGACGCCCTTCTCCGCTTTGCCGTTGGATTGGGGGTACAGGGGACTGGATGTCACATGGGCAAAATTGTACCGCCTGGCAAAGTTTGACCATTCCTGGCTTGCGAAGCAGGGGCCATTGTCTGACATAACCGTGAGTGGGATGTCGTGTTGAGCAAAGGTGGCCTTACAGGCTCGGATGACTGCAGACGATGTGATGTCATGCAACCGTATCACCTCCGGGTAATTTGAAAAGTAGTCCACAATCAGGACATAGTCTCTAACCCAGCGCGTGGAACAGGTCGATGCCCACCTTGATCCAAGGTGACGTGACCAACTCATGGGGCTGCAGGGTCTCACGTGGTTGGGCCGGCTGGAAGCGCTGACAAGTGGGGCAGTTGAGCACTGAGTTGGCTATGTCGTCATTAATGCCGGGCCAGTACACTGCCTCTCGGGCCCGTCGGCGGCACTTTTCCAGGCCAAGATGGCCCTCGTGTAGCTGTTCCAGGACGAGATGGCGCATGCTATGCGGGATGACAATGCGGTCCAGTTTCAGAAGAACCCTGTCTACTACCGCCAGATCATCTCTGACATTATAGAACTGAGGGCATTGGCCCTTGAGCCACCCGTCTGTTAGGTGGCAGATGACACGCTGCAGCAAAGGGTCAGCCGCCGTCTCATGGCGAATTTGGACGAGGCATTCATCCGTGGCAGGTAGATTGGAGGCCACGAAGGTCACATGGGCGTCAACCTGGCAGACCAATCCGGCTGCGTCACACGGAGTGTTGACTGCCCTGGAGAGAGAGTCGAAACTTAACCATACCGGTCAGAAGGCCCAGCCACTCCTTTTCTATCTGTGCATAGCGCTGTTCCGTGAGGGTCATGGCGCTGACGCATATGCAACGGGGGCCCATGATGAGGCCTCATCGCGTTGCAGGAGCACTGCCCCAATGCCGGATTGGCTGGCCTCGGTCAAAATTCTGGTCTCTTTTGCTGGATCAAAGAAAGCGAAGGGTGAGTTTGGTTTTGAGTTCTCTCCATTCGCTCTCGTGGGCAGGGAGCCATTGGAAGTCCGTCGTCTTCCTGACCAGATTCCTGAGAGCCGTGGTATGAGAGGCGAGGTTCGGGATGAACTTCCCTAAAAGGTTGACCATGCCCAAAAATCGGAGGATCGCTTTCTTGTCCTCTGGCGTTTTCATGACTTTAATAGCAGCCACCTTGTCCACATCCGGCAGCACACCCAACTGGGAGATGTGGTCCCTGAGGAACTTGAGTTCCGTCTGACTAAAAGAGCATTTGGCCCTGTTGAGGCGTAGGCCCTGCTCACGTATGCGTTTGAACATGCGCTGGAGGCTGTTGCTAACTTTGGTTGGTTCTTAATTCGTTGCTCGTTGTGTCTTTACTTAATTTGCTCTGTTTCTATAACCTTTGCTCTGGAGTCGCCAGGTATCTTTATGATTCCGCCACAAGGTTCAAGTTCAAGTGCTGATCAATAACTCAATACACCAATTAGTAAGATTCAAATCAAAACACATTTATTATACACAGTCAATCATTACTCATGCATAAAACTCTACTTACTAGACTATCTCTAACACTAAAAGGCCTATACTTAGCTTGCAACTGGCCCACCAGGTCAGGGGAACAAATGGCCTTTTGTTCGATTCTGAGTCTGCAGGATTCAAAAGCTGGTATAGACTGGTAGCTAGGAGCGCCTATCTCATAGCGTGCATTGACTGGAGACTTACTTGGTTGGTGCGGCAGGTAGGCAGGTCACTGTCAAGGGTTGTTTCGAGCTGCTGAGTGACCCTGCCAAGAGGACAAATTGAGCTTGTGGACTCTACTTTATAGTCCCCAGGGGCTTAGCGCCCTGTATCTGGTTCCAAGTGATTGGACTACGTTCTGATCACTTGGATCGATTTCTCCAATACTGGAGCTGTTTCCTAAATGCTGGGCGGTCCATAAGTGTCCGTTGGCCTTCCTTTATCTTGGCTCCTGCTGGCGCCGAGGAGTCTGGCTTGGCTTTATTCACCTTAAATGTTTCAATTGTTCCCGGGGATCGCTCATTAATATGCAGATGGTTGCTAGTTTCAGTGCTGTCTGGGTTTCTGCAAGTTCTAATACACAGGAAACTTTGCACCTGTTAGAGTTTCCTGGCTTGGCTGAATTTCCCTGCATTCTTTGCGGATCTCCATTTTAAGTCGGCAAGTGGCCAACCCAGGTGGCTACACTCCCTCCTTGTGATCCCTAACGTGAAGCGTGAAGGATCACATAACTGCGTCGGCTTCACTTCCTGACCCAGCGAGCACTCTTCCATGGCCTCTACACTGACCATAACTATGCAATAAATTGTTAACTGACAATTCTAAGTGGCGCTATGTCACAACAGGGACATGCATTACAACAAAAAAAAACGGAACCTCTAACTATCTTCCATAAACTACACTCACTTAAACATCCAATCATATTAACTTCCTAACAATACAAAAATAATAGCAGCATTCACATTTTCCTCTGGCTTGGCTGTCAATCTCAGAGTTGTACAATCTCTCAGTTGTCTTTGTTCATAAAATGACACCGAACGAATGTCCTTTATTGTAGATCAAGGGGTTCGGGGGCCTGGTGAAAACCGAAACTAGGGGATCTCATCCTGTGTACCGGGGTGCGAGAGCGGGTAGGCTCTCCTTCACCATTTTCTCATGCAGATAGTCTGCACGATGCTGCAGAATGTCGTCAATACTAAAAGGGATTCAATTACATATGAAAGGGAGTACCATGTTATAAACCTATCACACCATGATGGTGTGTTGTTACTTGTCACTGGGTTCTGGGTGCTATGGGGAAATTAATCATTGATGGCCGGGGGGAATTGGGGTCAGGGGGTTCGTGTCCGCGCGGAACCAGATACAAATTACACGAAAAACACGTATGACGTCTTCATTGTTCTCTTCTTTCTGCTCTTCTTCTTTTTCTACCGCTGGAGTTCCTGAGGTTCCGGAGTTCTATGGACACAAGCATATCTGAACTATTGTCTGGGACAAACTTGTTCCATTCAAACAACACGTAACGTTAACACTAACGAACAAACATTAAACGAAAATGGTGCAGGTTCCATCAGAAAGGACACCGTTTCTCCCAAGTCGGCCAACAACATCACAGAGAACGAGTGGCAGATGGTCATACTGTTGACAGCCACACGTTCGGGGTGATCTGGAGTCTCACGTACTCGGCGGTAGCAGATACGCAATTGTTCGGTCAACCCATGGCACTTGTGGAGCAACACGTTAACCTGACCCTGTCAGTAATTATTCAAAGATGTTGGTTCAATGTGGCAGAGAGGTCCCTCAGTGAGTCCATCACCATGTTTGTGTCACAACTATGGAAGATAGCCGCGTTTTGCGAGTATGGAATTGCTTTATCCAATATGCTCAGCGTTCGTTTGATCTCCAGTATAAACAAGATGGAAACACAAAATAAACTTTGGGGCAAAATCTCTCTGACCTTTCGGCAGGCACTGCAGATCTCCTTATCCCGGGAAAGTGCAGAAAGCGGCCTCTTATCCCAGACATCGGCCTGAACGTGCGCCATAACCAAGATTTGCAAGGGCATTGCCCAGCTCGATGTCAGCCTCTTCGACATGTCACACTTGACGACACGATGTTCATTCATAACTTCAACAACGGTTCCTTTAAAACATCATCTGGACACCTCAGTTATCAGTTACGAACAGGGTCGCAAAGGGGCTCTCGTTTTGGGAGTCAGACTCAAAGTCATCATCTTCTCCCGGATGCCATACTCTGGAATCGATGAGGGTTGCTAAAGCTGCATGGTGTGACTTAGGGTCCATCTCGTCGGCCCGTAAAATGGGAACCTTGGTCAGATTCAATGCTGCGGGGGAGTCCCCGTCTCGTAAAGATGTGGTGGTTTAAAATCTTTGCTGTAGTCTTTGCCGTGTTTGTCCTAGATGGGAATGCTTCTACCCATTTTGTAAACGTGTCAATGGCAACTAACACGTACTTGTGACCATTCCTGCTAGGGGGCAATGGTCCTATAAAATCAATCTGGAGGTTAGTCCAGGGGCCATTAACGGGGCATGTGTGGCTAAGCTGAGCTTTCTTTGCATATCTGTCCGGATTGTTTTGGGCACAGATAAGGCAATTTTCAACATAGTGCGTGACGTCGTCCTTTAAATTCGGCCACCAACAGAGCTGCCTGAGGTGGGCTGTAGTGGGGTCAATTCCCTGATGCCCATGACTATCATGGAACAAACAAATGAGCTGATTCCTGTCCTTTTCAGGAACCACATAAAGGGTGTCTTTTAGGATCACACCGTCATGTCGGCTTTTACATTTCCAGGTGGGGAGGAACGGTGGTGACTTCGGACTTTAATAATGCCAAATATCCTGTCATGTGCTTTGTCCAAAATGTGCCGGAGCAATGGGGCTGAAGGGAGGGGTTTTCCGTCCGCGGAAACAAATCCTCTTGCTTTCCACAGGGGTAGGAATTCTGTGAGGCTGTTACAGACATAGAGGCTGTCCAAGTATATGTCTGCTGGGCTGGGGAAGTAATCTGGGTGATCTATAATGTACGCAATGGCTGCTAGTTCTGCCGCCTGCACGCCTAAGTGTCCTGGCAGTTTTAAGGAGATTTCTTCTAGGGCGCATCCCTGCGCGTCCTCAACATAGATGCCGCATCCTGTAATGCGCTTCCCGTTTAATACAGTGGAAGAACCATCCACATATATTCTCAATGGTGCACACGTGTCTGTGTGCTGGGGGCTCTGGGGTGAACTACCTATCTTTTTAGGGGGTGTTTTTGCGATAAAGGGACCTGTGTTGTGGTGCGGCGAGATGATTTCACATTTGTGGGGGGTGCCTGGGTACTGAAGGTTGTCGGCTAGGAAAGTGTGGGTCTTGGTCCTTTTAACAGTGATGTCCCATCCTTGCAAAAGAAGGGTCCATCTGGCTGCTCTGATCTGGCTTACTGTACCGTCCTTAAGGCATCCGTCTAGTAAAAGTTGGGTGGGGGTGTGTTCCGTGAGGATTGTGATGGGGTTTAGTCCGGTGATGTATGAGAAGTATTGAACTGCCCAGAAAACTGCGAGCAGGTGCCTTTCACAGGCCGAAAATCCCTGCTCCACAGGATCTAAAACTCTGGAGGCGTAAGCCATGGGTTTTAACTGCTCGTGCCGTTCCTGGAGGAGCACTGCCGAAAGGGTACGCTCTGGGTTAGCTATCTCTATAGCATAGGGGGAAAGCGGGTCTGGAACCTGTAATGCAGGGGCTGCAATGAGTGCACGCTTTAAGGCATCTACAGCATCCGTGTGCTGTGGAAGCCATTCCCAAGGGGCTCCTTTCTTTAGGAGATCTGAGAGGGGTGCTGCTTTGGTGGCGAAACCGTCAATATGGTTTCGGCAGTAGCCAACCAGTCCTAAAAACGACCGGAGGGCTGAAACACTCTGGGGAAGGGGCAATTTGACAATCGAGTCAATTCTTTTATGCTCGATCTCACGTTTACCATGCGTGATAATCGTTCCCAAATATACCTCTTTGTTTTCCAAAATTTGGGCCTTTTTGGTGTTCACTTTGCATCCAATTTGCTGCAGGAGTTACAGGAGTTCGGACAGAAGCTCGATGTGCTCTGCCTTGGTGTCTGTCTGCAGTAATCGGTCGTCCACATACTGGACCAGACATTCGGGGCGAGAAAATTTTGATAAACCATTTGCCAGCTGTCGGTGGAAAATGGAGGGGGAGTTGGGGAATCCTTGTGGAAGGCATGTCCACGTGTACTGCTGACCTTTAAAAGTGAAGGCAAATTTGTACTGGCACGCCTTTGCCAATGGAATGGACCAGAATCCGTTACTGATGTCCCAAACTATAAAATATCATGAGTTGAGTCCCTGCTTGAGCATGGTCTCGGGACTTGTAGCTACCATGGGGGCTGCTGCGGGGTGACTTTGTTGAGTTCCCGGTAATCGATGGTCAGTCGCCATAATCCATCGGGCTTTCTCACTGGTCAAATCGGGGCATTATTAGTAGAGGCTACTGATCTAAGTACGCCTTGTTCTAATAAGCTATCAATAACCTTTGAGATTTCTCCCTCTGCCTCTTGGGGAAAACCATATTGCTTCCGGGGTCTAGGGTCAGGTCGTTATTTGAACCGAACCAACCATTCTGCCGCAGTCATGTTTATGACATGCAAATGCGGTCCTGTTAGAACATAGAACATAGAACATAGAACAATACAGCGCAGTACAGGCCCTTCGGCCCACGATGTTGCACCGAAACAAAAGCCATCTAACCTACACTATACCATTATCATCCATATGTTTATCCAATAAACTTTTAAATGCCCTTAATGTTGGCGAGTTCACTACTGTAGCAGGTAGGGCATTCCACGGCCTCACTACTCTTTGCGTAAAGAACCTACCCCTGACCTCTGTCCTATATCTATTACCCCTCAGTTTAAGGCTATGTCCCCTCGTGCTAGCCATTTCCATCCGCGGGAGAAGGCTCTCACTGTCCACCCTATCTAACCCTCTGATCATTTTGTATGCCTCTATTAAGTCTCCTCTTAACCTTCTTCTCTCTAACGAAAACAACCTCAAGTCCATCAGCCTTTCCTCATAAGATTTTCCCTCCATACCAGGCAACATCCTGGTAAATCTCCTCTGCACCCGTTCCAAAGCCTCCACGTCCTTCCTATAATGCGGTGACCAGAACTGTACGCAATACTCCAAATGCGGCCGTACCAGAGTTCTGTACAGCTGCAACATGACCTCCTGACTCCGGAACTCAATCCCTCTACCAATAAAGGCCAACACTCCATAGGCCTTCTTCACCACCCTATCAACCTGGGTGGCAACTTTCAGGGATCTATGTACATGGACACCTAGATCCCTCTGCTCATCCACACTTTCAAGAACTTTTCCATTAGCCACATATTCCACATTCCTGTTTTTCCTTCCAAAGTGAATCACCTCACACTTCTCTACATTAAACTCCATTTGCCACCTCTCAGCCCAGCACTGCAGCTTATCTATATCCCTCTGTAACCTGCTACTTCCTTCCTCACTATCGACAACACCACCGACTTTAGTATCGTCTGCAAATTTACTCACCCACCCTTCTGCGCCTTCCTCGAGGTCATTGATAAAAATGACAAACAGCAACGGCCCCAGAACAGATCCTTGTGGTACTCCACTTGTGACAGAACTCCATTCTGAACATTTCCCATCAACCACCACCCTCTGTCTTCTTTCAGCTAGCCAATTTCTGATCCACATCTCTAAATCACCCTCAATCCCCAGCCTCCGTATTTTCTGCAATAGCCTACCGTGGGGAACCTTATCAAACGCTTTGCTGAAATCCATATACACCACATCAACTGCTCTACCCTCGTCTACCTGTTCAGTCACCTTCTCAAAGAACTCGATAAGGTTTGTGAGGCATGACCTACCCTTCACAAAGCCATGCTGACTATCCCTGATCATATTATTCCTATCTAGATGATTATAAATCTTGTCTCTTATAATGCCCTCCAAGACTTTACCCACTACAGACGTGAGGCTCACCGGTCTATAGTTGCCGGGGTTGTCTCTGCTCCCCTTTTTGAACAAAGGGACCACATTTGCTATCCTCCAGTCCTCTGGCACTATTCCTGTATCCAATGATGACATAAAAATCAAAGCCAATGGTCCAGCAATCTCTTCCCTGGCCTCCCAGAGAATCCTAGGATAAATCCCATCAGGCCCCGGGGACTTATCTATTTTCAGCCTGTCCAGAATTGCCAACACCTCTTCCCTACTTACCTCAATGCCATCTAATCTATTTACCTGGAGCTCAGCATTCTCCTCCACAACATTATCTTTTTCCTGAGTGAATACTGACGAAAAATATTCATTTAGTATCTCGCCTATCTCTTCAGACTCTACACACAACTTCCCATCCCTGTCCTTGACTGGTCCTACTCTGTCCCTAGTCATTCGCTTATTCCTGACATACCTATAGAAATGGACATTCTTCTGAAGAACTGCCCTAACCTGTTTATCTGCACTAATCGTGGTCGGGTCAAACCAAAAATCGCTGACTGCGCTAATCTTATTAGCATACTCACTTACTGTGAGCGTTGCGGGGGCTCTTGCTGACTTTGTCATTTTCCAGACACATTGATTCACTGGGTCAAATGAAAGGTTGTGGGAGTTCATGAAATCAATGCCCAAAATGTGTTCTGCTGTGTGGTCCAGATCGACCAAAACTATGGGGTGTTTTGTGGTAATATTGTCAATTTGAATGGGTACAGGGGCTGTGACGTGTTCCTGTTGTGAGTGGCCTGTGAAGCCACTGAGGGTGATTGTGGCTGTAGTAGGCCACGTGTCTTTTTGGAACATGGTGGAGGAATTAATTGTGGTGAGGGACCCTCCTGGGTCCCAGAGGAATTTGATGGGCTGTCCCCGTATCTTTGCTGCAACGACTGGTCAGCTGGACCTATCCCAAAGGGTGTCGCAGACCCAACTGGGGTAGCCCGAACACCGTCAGTCAGTTCCGTTCATGTCCGTCTGGTCTGAACGGGTGCCTACACTATGTATGCGCTTTGTCCTGTTATTATTCAGAGTGCCTGCCTGTTGGGGTCTCTGTGGCTTTCGTGGGGCATTGCACTCTCGTGCAAAGTGACCTAATTGTCCACAGTTGTAACACTCCTGTGGTTTCTGTGGGGGGCTGTTCATGCCTTCGTTCACCCACGCGGGGTTCTGATGCGCTTTAACTGCTTGGATATCTGCCTCTGCCTGCTGTTCTTCAGGTTTTTTTAATCGCGGGTTTGTTTTGGACAGATTGCTCCCACGAACGGGACAACCTTTTTAAAACCCACTTTTCGTTGTGCGCTTCTTCCGAGGGGACATAATTGGTACAAGCTTTTTGTCCTGCATCTGTGGCATGGGAGATAAGGGTGCGGGTCCATTTGGCCATGTTGTCTGGGGACAAATGGGCGCGGGCTAACTCTCTGAAAACCGCTGTAAAATGGATCCACAGGCATCCAGCAAACGTTGTGGGGTGTTCTGTTTTCTTCTGCCTGCACTTATTCAGGCCTTCTACTGGGTCACCTCTGTCAAAGCCGATCGCATCTAGGATCGCCGGGTGCATCTCTGCAAGGGTGCTTCCTACTACATTCTGTGGGTCGGGAAGGGCTGCTACAACTGAAGGGCCTAAGCTTAAAACTGTGAGCTTCACTTGCTCACGCTCAACCAGGCCGTATATGGTCGCCTGCTGCTTCACTCTGGCAAAGAAGTGGTGGGGGTCTGAGGTGGGGAAGAACGGTGTGATCTTTTCGCACGCGTCCCGTAATTGGGTCACGGTTAAGGGGGTGGTGTAAAGGAATTCCGCGTCTCCTTCCGATATGACTGTGCGGTGGGTAGTTACTGGATTCATGGGTGCCTGATCTATCTGCTCCGTGGGGGGTTGGGGTGCTTTTCTCTTTTGGGGCTTTCCTTGCGCACATGTTCCCTGAACATATCTCTGCGCGGTTTCGTATAGCTCTTGCCAATCAGGGCCGTCTTCTTCGTCTAATTGGGATCCAAAGGTGCTCTGAAACCCATTTTGCACTGAAAGCAAAGACTGCAGTTCCGCAACCTGCTTCCGGCACTTTGCGTGATCTAATGAGCTTTGTCTGTGCTCCATAGTGGCAGTATGGAGTGCTCTTAACGCTACCTTTAGATCACTGCACTGCCTTTGCAATGCCTCTACCTGTTTCTCTGTCTCTTCTCTTACCAGGACTGCACGTTGCGTGTCCTGATAGGCCTTATCATACTGGGTTTGGAAGCTTCTCAGATGCGCTAGACAAGACTGGTGTGCCCTTTTGGCATCATCCACCTCTCCGTCCTTTGCTGCCAACTTCCTTCTTAAATCTATATTCTCTCTCTCGATCTCATTAACATCGACCTTGCTCATTCGATGTCTCTCTTCTATCTCTTTGCGGAGCGTCCGAACGACCTCCTCTGTGCCTCGCAATTGTGCCAGACAGGACACGATTGCCATCGGTTTGCGAGCTTTCCCTAAGCTCTTCTTATGGATTTCTGACAGGTTCTCCCACCAAGTATGTCCTATTTCCCGGGTCCTGTTTCCTCATTATCACAGAATTCACTCCAAAGGGGCCATCCTTTCCCTTTGAGATATTTTCTGATCTCTTCTTCCCAAACGGGTCACTGTCTTACTCTATTGCTGGTCGCTGCGACCTAGAATTCCTGGGGTTCATAAGGTGTTCCATTGCCTTCATTGCCATTTTTCCTATCGGAATGCTCGCTTTTAAAATTTGGAACGAGGGGTACTAAGGCAGTGGTGTAAACACGGGTATGGCGTTCGCTATTTTCCGGAATACAAACTCCCGACAGCTTTTCGCAACAAAAATCTATCAGTTTTACCTTATAGCCCTGTTAGTTACGCATGCATTAACACGCTTCCGAATTATGAGGATTGATCAGAACTGCTTGAACACTTGTGGTTTTCTGTTCCCAATTGGATTCTAATTCAAATTTTGGGTTCTCCCAGAGTGGTTAGGCCACTTCTAAGTCGGGTCCCGTCAGGATGTCGCCAGTAAATGCTGCTAACTTTGGTTGGCTCTTAATTCGTTGCTCGTTGTGTCTTTACTTAATTTGCTCTGTTTCTATAACCTTTGCTCTGGAGTCGCCAGGTATCTTTATGATTCCGCCACAAGGTTCAAGTTCAAGTGCTGATCAATAACTCAATACACCAATTAGTAAGATTCAAATCAAAACACATTTATTTTACACAGTCAATCACTACTCATGCATAAAACTCTACTTACTAAACTATTTCTAACACTAAAAGGCCTATACTTAGCTTGGAACTGGCCCACCAGGTCAGGGGAACAAATGGCCTTTCGTTCGATTCGGAGTCTGCAGGATTCAAAAGCTGGTATAGACTGGTAGCTAAGAGCGCCTAACTCGTAGCGTGCGTTGAATGTAGACTTACGTGGTTGATGCTGCAGCTAGGCAGGTCACTGTCAAGGGTTGTTTCGAGCTGCTGAGTGACCCTGCCAAGAAGGACAAATTGAACTTGGGGACGCTACTTTATAGTCCCCAGAGGCTTCGCGCTGTTCGGGGCGGACCCCGTATCTGGTTCCAAGTGATTGGACTACGTTCTGATCACTTGGATCGATTTCTCCAATACTGGAGCTGTTTCCTGATCACTGGGCGGTCCCTAAGTGTCCGTTGGCCTTCCTTTGTCTTGGCTCCTGCTGGCTCCGAGGAGTCTGGCTTGGCCTTATTCACCTTAAATGTTTCAATTGTTCCCGGGGATCGCTCATTAATATGCAGATGGTTGCTAGTTTCAGTGCTGTCTGAGTTTCTGCAAGTTCTAATACACAGGAAATTTTGCACCTGCTAGTTTTTCCTGGCTTGATGAGTTTCCCTGCATTTTTTACGGATCTCCATTTTAAGTCGGGAAGTGGCCAACCCAGGTGGCTACAAGGTAACTGACATGCTCCTGCGGGGTGGTGGACCAAATGATTATGTCGTCGACATAGACGCGAACACCTTCAATGCCTTCCATCATTTGTTCCATGATCCTATGGAACACTTCTGAAGCAGATATGATCCCAAACGGCATCCTGTTGTAACAATATCTGCCAAAGGGGGTATTGAATGTGCACAGTTTCCTGCTGGATTTGTCGAGCTGGATTTGCCAGAATCCTTTTGAGGCGTCGAGTTTGGTGACGAGCTTGGCGCGAGCCATCTCGCATGTGATCTCTTCGCGCTTGGGAATTGGATAATGTTCCCTCATGATATTGCGATTTAGATCTTTGGGATCAATGCAAATTCTCAATTCGCCGGAAGGCTTTTTTACACATACCATGGAACTGACCCAGTCGGTTGGTTCCGTGACTCTGGAGATCACTCCTTGGTCCTGGAGGTCCTGCAGCTGCTGCTTGAGGCGGTCCTTAAGGGGTGCTGGGACCCTGCGAGGTGCGTGCACCACAGGCGTGGCATTCTGTTTCAGTAAGATATTGTAGGTATATGGGAGCGTGCCCATGCCTTCGAAGACGTTGTGGTTGTGGTGCTGGTCGATGATGGAGTCGAGTTGCGCCCTGAAGTCAGTGTCCTGAAAGGCAGACGTGTTGTCAGGAGAGAGAGAGTGAACTCTCTGAACTAGGTTCAACAGTTTGCACGCCTGTGCGCCAAGCAGGGAGGCTTTCGAGGAGCCCATGATTTCAAAAGGAAGGATGGCTTTGTGTGACCTGTGCGTCACTTCAAGTTGGCACGAGCCGCTAGCAGGAATGATGGTGCCATTATAATCCAATAGCTGGCAGGCTGATGGAAGGATGGCTGGTTTGACATGAAGGCTTTGGAAAGCAGACCACGCCATGAGATTGGCGGAGGCACCAGTGTCCAGGCGGAATCGTATTTGGGACCGATTGACCATCAGGGTGGCACACCACTCATCATCTGGATCAATGCTGTATACCGACAGCGGCTGGCGTCTTTGCTTCGGGGACAGCCTGTTTTTTGTCACGACACCGACTCGAAAAGGCGCCTTCGGGTCTTCGGTGTCACTGCTGTGTGGGAGGTCCGCATCGGACTCGGTGACCGTGGGTTGAATTGCCCGGACATTCCTGCGAGGCTGGCTGAAGCTATATGAATTGGCAAGCTGAGCTGCTTCACAGAACGCAACATAGTGGCCAAGTCTGCCACATCTTAGGCATTGTCGAGATTTGGCAGGGCATTGCCGTTTTAAATGGGCGGAGCCACAGTTGCCACACGTAGTAGCGTCAGCACGTTCACTGCGCCACCGCGCATGTGCGGTGCGGTCGTGCGTGGTGCACGCCTGTGCATTACGTTCTTCGACGTCGCCGTCCCCTCGTTTGGTGCGTACAAGCGCGGGAGTACGCAAAAAGCGCGCAAAATGGCCGCCTTCATCCAGGCTGAGGGCCTGGAGTTACTCAATCCTTGGACCTGTTCCGCCTCGTGGGGACCTTGCACGCCGTTTCAGCCGCTTGGATGTGGGAATACCGACTCGTGGCGTTTTCGTGTAGGACACAGGTTTCAATGGCGGTCGCTAGGGTGAGCTGCTTTACTTTGAGGAGCTGCTGTCGTAGGGAGTCCGACTGAATACCGAAAACGATCTGGTCATGTATCATGGAGTCGGAGGTGGGCCCGTAGCTGCAAGACTGCGCAAGGATGCGGAGGTGTGTGAGAAAGGATCGGAAAGGTTCATCCTGACCCTGCAACCACTTGGAACACGTAGCGCTCGAAACTTTCATTCACCTCTACACTGCAGTTTGTGTCAAACTTGAGGAGGACCGTCTTGAACTTTGTTTTATCTTCATCATCCGCAAAGGTGAGAGAATTGAATATGCGGATGGCATGGTCTCCGGCCGTGAAGAGGAGGAGAGCAATCTTCCTGGCATCCGAGGCGTCCTCCCTGTCTTGGCCTCAAGGAAGAGCTGGAAGCGCTGTTGGAATATCTTCCAGTTGGCCCCTAGGTTGCCGGCGATGCGGAGCGGCGGCGGCGGGCTGATGTTGCCCATGTTGCAGGATGACGGAATGCTGGCGGAAGGCAGATCACTTGCAGGTAGGTCTAAGAAGTGCTAATATCCCTCAACCCCTGGTATCATGTTGTGTTGGGTGCTCTGGATCCGTGGAACACATACAGGTCACCAACACTTGAAATAGTGCAACACTATTTTATTGAATGATTAACTGTTTAACATACTCTGACTGTGGGTTAACACGATACTAGCTTTAACTAAAGACCTTTGCTTTGTCCTAACCAGTCCATGCACTCAGCACATGGTGAATGTCTGTGTTGCATGCTGTGAGCTGTCCTCCTAGCTAGCTGCAGCTCGAATGAGCGGGAGCTCTGATGTCCCGTCTTTATAGTGTGTGTGCTCTAACTGGTGATTGGCTGTGGTGTTGTGTGTTGATTGGTCCTGCTGTGTGTCCATCAGTGTGTGTCTGCACCATGATATACTGGTGTATATTATGACATCAGTTGCTTGCTTTCTTGTTCTGTTTCAAGGTCCATGAGACCACATCTGTAGCTATTTTGGAACAAGACAGTTGAGAATTCCATCTCCCATAATTACATTAGCTCAAACAGCCATTTATTATTATTGAATTAGTACGTAATCTTTAACAATGACAGAGATATCATAGAATTTTCAGTGCAGAAGGAAGCCATTCAGCCCATCGAGTCTGCACCGGCTCTTGGAAAGAGCACCCTACCCAAGGACAACACCTCCACCCTATCCCCATAACCCAGTAACCCCACCCAACACTAAGGACAATTTTTGACACAAAGTGCAATTTATCATGGCCAATCCACTTAACCTGCACATCTTTGGCACCCGGTTTCCTCCCACACGCACACACGGGAGGATGTGCAGACTCCACACAGACAGTGACCCAAGCCGGAATCGAACCTGGGACCCTGGAGCTGTGAAGCAATTGTGCTATCCACAATGCCACCTTGCTGCCCGTTTGTGATAGCATGTTTGTGATAGCATGTATTATAGTTATTATTATGAATTTTCTTATTTAAATCCATTGCTGATGTCATCAGTAACTGCTGTGACATCATTAGTTATTATCTGTGTATATGCGCATTTAACTGCCGTTAGTTGTATACAGATCATAGATTATAGAATTTACAGTGCAGAAGGAGGCCATTCGGCCCATGGAGTCTGCACCGGCCCTTGGAAAGAGAACCCCACTTGAGCTCCACATCTCCACCATATCCCCGTAACCCTGCTTAACCTTATTGGACACTTTAGCATGGCCAATCCACCTAACCTGCACAACTTTGGACTGTGGGAGGAAACCGGAGCACCCGGAGGAAACCCACACAGACACGGGGAGCACGTGCAGACTCTGCACAGAGTGACTCCAGCCGGGAATCGAACCTGGGACCCTGGCGCTGTGAAGCAACCGTGCTAAACACTGTGCTACCGTTCTGATTCTAATCTGTTACTGTTATTTTGATGTTTAACTAGCTGCTCCTGTTTTTGAGTCCACACTGTATTTGGAACTTTGTTATTTTTATGTATTAAAGATTAACTTTATTAATTTTCAAATACCTCTTTGTGGTCAAGTTACTACATGTAATGAGCTATTCTGTCTGTCTTGAGCTGATGGCTTTTCAGTTGCAAAATATTTTGTAAGAGTTCAGATGTTAATTTTATGCAAGCTGTTTCCACCTATACAAAGTAGAATCAATACAATCAAAAGGGTAATATTTTGTCACAGACCCTGAGGCCAGAGATATTAGGGACAGAGCTGCATAACATCCACTTCCCCTCCTGCACACCTGAGACTGAGCTACTCAGGTAACTAGGGAGTGAAGTGGAGTGGAGTGATTATTATACTAATGTGGAATAAAGCGAGTTGTACCCTATCAGCCTGGCCTCTCGTGGAGTCTTTGCTTTCGTCCACAACACCTTCTAGTGGGCAGAGGTCCTCCTGGCCCAAAGATGAGCTCCAATAATGTTTCAGTTTAAAAAATCTAAGCAACACTGTCCATAAGCTTGAGTTTGTCTTTGTTTATGGCTATCATCATTGTAAAGTGAACAAAGGCAATTTTGCAACGTCATACTTGCTTGAACACTGTACCTACAGGAATGTTAGAGGTGAAAATATTCACACGAAGGCCTGAGTATAAGTAAAAAAGCAGTTTATTATATCAGAATTCTGGGAGGAAAGGTCTGAGGCTCCACAGCCTTTGACAGCACCTTTTCTCACTTGAGCCAAGGCTCACACGGGTTAATATACAGATTCAAGGGGAGGAATTAGTTGTATTCTCATTTACAATCAATCAACTATATTCGCTTCACAGTTCATTACATGAGGTCAACCAATTTTACGAGCATCCCAGTTATCACATATATGGTTAAAGTGGGTGTTGTCTTACCCGCCCCTAACTTCATACAGAAGTCATTCAAAACTAACATAATGGACCTGTCTGCAACTGGGGTCCTTGATCTTAGCACTTCTTGTTCTGGGAAGCTGTTATCAGCGGCTGTTGAAATACTCCCGAGGTTCTCATGAGGTAGTTTACACAGATTGTAACTTATTTTTAAAGGAAAGTGGCTAGTTCAGCCATTTTGTGTCTTTAGTATTGCTAAAATAGTTAACAGCCATTTTGTGTCCTTTCTGATATTAACAAGCATTGTGTATACACTATCTATTTCTACAAATTGCCTCTTCTAAACAGGCATCTAAGCCAATGAGTACTTTTTTGTCTCATCAGAACTATTCAAAAGTAATATAGGAGCACAAATGTAGTTACAGGACCACCTATAATTTATATCAATAGTCCAGTATCACAAAATGCCCTTCAACAAGGAATGTCAGAATTTTTCTTTCCTGTTAATTTTTCATTTTGCTGTTGTAAAAAAAGACACAGCTGTCATGTGATACTTGAACATTTTATTAAGCAATATCTAAGGGCAAAAAATATGACAATCATCCATCTTCCACAATGACAGAATTTCAGTCCCGTTGTCCATCATTTCTAGGTTGAAATCAGTGCTGTAATGAACTTCTTGCACTGTTCTTAAGTCACCCCAGAAGCCATGTTCTTATGCTCATGAGCTGTGGCCATGTTTGACCCACATACTACAGATCAGATTTTGCTCAGTCTTCAATTCTAGTTGGCCCAGTGGGACCGTAGGAGTTAATCTATGGGCAGAATTTTATGCATTCCACAGGCGAAGTCAGAGGTTGTGGGCGGGTGAGCATAATAAGATTGCATGGATGGTGGGGAAGGCAAAGCCTCAGGTGGGAAATCTGCTCTCTCATCTATTAAGACCACTTTTATTGCCACTGAAGGGCCTTTTCCCGCCAAGTCTCAATTTTTAGGCTGGCAGGTGCCAGATAAGGGAGGAAAACCAAGAAAGAGACATTTCTATCTCGTGCGAGAAGGGGGGGGACTCAACCTTAAGGTATTTTGAAAATGAAAAAATGAAAATTGCTTATTGTCACAAGTAGGCTTCAAATGAAGTTACTGTGAAAAGCCCCTAGTCGCCACATTCCGGCGCCTGTTCGGGGAGGCTGTTACGGGAATTGAACCGTGCTGCTGGCCTGCCTTGGTCTGCTTTCAAAGCCAGCAATTTAGCCCTGTGCTAAACAGCCCCTATTTTTAGATATGGGGTGCCCTCCCTCTGGGACCTAGGAGCTCGAGTCCCCATCACCACCAACTTACCTTGCAATCGTCCCCCCTCCCAACCATCCAGGGAATCCCCTACCCTTTCGCCCCCAGGGTTTACCTTATGAAAGCTAAGAACAGTCCTGCGACTTAGTTCCAGGCAGGAACTATCTCTTCTGCTGCAGCGCTATGCCTGGACGGGTTGGAAAGCTGTCAGACAATCAGTTTGGCCTACTGCTCTCCAAGACGGGACTTCCTTCCAATGGTGGACAAAAGTGTCACCACTGCCAATGAACGCTGAAATGAACGTGAAATGGCTGTGGGCTTCTGATAGTCGGCGGAAACAGGTTACGCACAGACTCTCTGGATGGAGAGCGCTTCGCTGTGCATCAGGGATCTTTTTGCAAAAAAGAGTCAGATTCTTTATTTCCATTGATGTACTGGTAAAGGTTAAAGAGTCAGAGCTCTGAAGAAGAGTTATATTGGACTCGAAATATTAACTCTTGTTTCTCTCGCCACAGATGCTGCCAGACCTGCCGAGTTTTTCCAGTACTTTCTGTTTTTATTTAAATTATGTTAGCAGGACAAGCCTGTATAACTACTTTATTTTCATATTTAAGACTGCTATCGTTCTCCAATAATAATTTTTGGTTTGAAAGACAGAATTAGTGGAACAATCCTCATAAAGAGGAGATATTTCTCAAATCATCACTGGTGCAAAACAAATTTTGGAATATTATTTTGTTTACAGCTGCAGTTTTAAGTTGTCCTCCCAGTCTAACTAAATTCAGGGCAGTTTGCCATTAACATAATGAGTTTGAATCTACTGCTGCTGAAATTTAGGGAGCCAAATGGTTGAAAATGAAGTGGTGACCATGAATCTCAGACACTCTGAAGCACATAGGCTTCTATAATAAATAAAAACAGAACAAGCTATTGAAATACACAGCGGCCAAGGAGTCACCTGAGGAGACAGAAACACAGTTAACATTGCTGACCTTCCATCAGAACATCACAGATGCTGCCAGAGCAAATCTCTAACTGGTTTTAGATCAGATTTCTGGTATCTGCAGTACAGGGCAACTTGGGAAATGAGAATCAAGCTCTGTACTTGGTAATTGCCAAGGTTTTCCTCCATGGTCTTCCTCCAGGTAATTTTCACAGGAGGCAACAATGAGTGTCGTTGATGGTCATTTTAATTAAACAGTCCAACACATATTCTATAAATTAATCCTTAGAGGATATCAAGACAAAGGTTTGTGGAAGTAAGCTCAAATCCTTAATAGTTCTTGGGGGGAGGAGAAGGAGCAGTAAAGAAAGCATGTGGGGTGGACCTCTTCAAGCTCGGTCACTTTTCCCTTTAATGTATTTCTTAGAATTAATTCATTAGGGAAGGCAGTGGCATAGTAGTATTGTCGCTAGACTAGTAATCCAGAGACCCAGGGTAATGCTCCGGGGACCCCGGTTAGATGGTGAAATTTGAGTTCAATAAAAATCTGGAATTAAAGGTCCATAAACCATTGTCTTTAAAAAAAAAACATCTGGTTCACTTTAGGGAGGGAAATCTGTTGTCCTTACCTAGTTTGGCCTACATGTGACTCCAGACTCACCAGCAATGTGGTTGACTCTTAACTGCCCTCTGAAATGGCCTTGCCAACCTCAGTTCAAGGACAATTAGGGATGGGCAATAAATGCTGGCCCAGCCAGCAACGTCCACATCCCATGAAAGAATAAAAATAATTGTTCATTCAAAACTTTTCTTTGGTTCTGTGCCAGCCCAGCGATATGATCAAATTTGAGATGCTAGTATCTTGCGAACAATTAGTTGTAACAAAACAAATATTGGTTTATATCACACTTAAGAGTATGGTGTAGCCACTTGGGGCCTATTTACAGCTAAACATTACCCTCCTTGTGGAAGTTGGGCAGCTGTAGTTGGAGAGTGATGGAGATCCAACTCACAAATTGTTATGTATCTGGGAATACATTCCTGCTGGTTATGCATCACCATAGCAGTTGCCACATCTATGGAGCTTGCAACAAGAGAAGCTTCACAGATAGTTTGGCAGATCACCATTTTGTATGAGCAACATCTCTTAATGAACCTCTCATCATGTTTTACAAGAATCTGGAGTGTGGGCATCTCCATACCTGTTCTCTTTGCAGCAACAAAGAAGTATAACAGGAGAGAAACTGGCAATGAGGATTGAGACAGAGATCTCTTGTCGACTAACTGTGGAACTGTGGAATGGTAGATTCTTGGCACCGGACTCGCGCACACACAGATGTCGGGCAAAACTCTGCCACCGGTAGGAAGGTTGTTCAACAAAAGTTATTTACAGTAACGGTGAGTGCAAAGACCAACAGTCAGGGAAGACTTGCTTGTGTTGAAGTAAGTAGGGTTTGGGCTGAAGGACCACACATATGGCAAAGCTACAGAGCTGCAGGGAATGGGGATTTTGAAGGCTGCCGACTCTGCACGCGCCACTACTCGGGCGAAAAGTCGAAATACTCAGGCATAAAGGGGAAATATTTCCTCATTCCTTGTCAAGAGATTGTTTGTGCCATACGTTCCAACAGTCAGAAGGGAGGATGTGTCGACCCTCGGAGCCGAGCAAAATGGCAGGACATATGGATGACATGGACTGGTTTGATAAGGATCATGAAACTTGGAATTCATATGAGGAAAGATTCCAATTATTTTTAATGGCTAATCAGACACCGGAGAACTTAAAGGTTGTAACATTTCGCAGCTCAGTTCACTGTAAAATGTTTATGCTGCTACAGAATCTAGTTCACCCAGCAAAACCTGATGACAGGTCCTACAGTGAATTAATGAAAATCTTAGAGGGGTATTTCGCTCCTAAACCGTTACTGATCACAGAAATATTTTGGTTCCACTGCTGTAATTAGGAACAAGGTGAAACCATTTTACAGTTTGTAGCGTCTTTAAGATTAGCTCGACATTGTGAATTTGGTAAAAACTTGACGATACTCATCCAGAAAGGCCGGTTTGTGGACTCCGCAGTGAAGCTATTCAGAGGAAGCTGCTTACTGTAAGTGATTCATTTCAAAATGTTGCTGTGGCAGTTGCCACATCTATGGAGCTTGCAACGAGAGAACCTTCACAGATAAGAGCTGGAGTGAAGATGCATAAAATGGATACCTCAAGGAACAGGGCTGCAAAGGTGCAATCACGTCACCATTGTACACAAGTTGGACACTCAGCGAGGAAATGCTGGAGTAACGTGAATATGCGTCAGAACTGTGGCATGAAAGGCCATATTGCCAAGGCGTATTGGGCTCAGAAAACATCTACAATAAGAAGGTGCAAGAAGAAAAACACAAGTAACCAATCTAATCTTGTGTACAAATTAGTGGATGAAGCTCAAGGTCACTCAAAAGACAGCGAAACTGAGCTACTGCATGAGCTTAAGCTAGATATTTTGTCAATGCAGGGTGATCAACAATGTTTTTTGGGCATACCTAAAACTTGAAGGTCATGAAATTAAAATGGAAGTGAATATGGGCGCAGCAGTATCGCTACTACCTGAGACAATTTATCATGAAAATGACGCACCTGCCTTTAAAACAATCAAATATCATCCTAAGAATGTAGATTGGAGATTGTACCATTATAAGGGTGCATTACAGTGAAAGTAGAAGTAAATGGACAGATGGCAAAATTGCCTCTTCACGTTGTCCATCAAAACTTTGCTGCTCTATTTGGCAGAGCATGGTTGGCTAAGATTAGGCTTAATTTTGAAACAGTCAATTAGTGGATTCAAAGAGCAGCTTGCAACAACTTCTGAAGATTAGATTAGATTTAGATTTATTAAGGTCTTTGAAGATTCACTAGGCTCGATGACTGGAGTTGAGGTACACTTAAAATTCAAACCAGACAGCACACCCAAATGTCTCAAAGCTAGAACAATACCATACACCATAAGATCTAAAGTTGAAGCAGAACTAGACAGATTAGTAAGGACAGGAATAATGAACCTGTTGCTACAATTGGGAAACACCATTCGTTCCTGTATTAAAACAGGATGGCTCAGTGACAATTTGTGGAGAATTTATTACTACTATAAACCCAGTTTTTTTGCATAGATCATTATCCACTGCTGCTGATTGAAGACTTGTTTGCTGGAATTTCTGGATAACAGATTTCCTTTTGGAATAACATCTGCGCCTCCATTTTTCCAAAGATCCATGGATGAAATTTGAAGTGGGTTGAATGAATGCAATGTTTTTTAGATGACATACTCATGACCGGTTAGAGTGAACAGGAACACTTGACAAATTTGGAAGCTATCCTGAAGCAGTTACAGAACCACAACCAGAGGGTTAAGAAGGAAATATTTGACCTTTTTCAAGTCATCCATAAATGACCTTAGTCATATTATCGACAAAGATGGTTTACACAAAGAGCCGAAGAAAATGATAGCAATCTTAGAAGCACTGCGTCCTCAAAATGTGACACAATTAAGGTTGTGCGGCATGGTGGCACAGTAGTTAGCACTGCTGCCTCACAACGCCAGGGACCCGGGTTCAATTCTGGCTTTAAAATGTGTGGAGTCTGTACCTTCTCCCCATGTCTACGTGGGCTTCCTCCGAATGCTCCAGTTGCCTCCCACAGTCAAAAGATTTTCACGTGAGGTGGATTGGCCATGCTAAATTGCCTCTTCGTGTCCAAAAGCCTTGTAGGTTAGATGGGGTTACATAGATAGGGTGTGAGAGTGGGCCTAGTGTCATGTGAGAGTACCTTTAAGAAATGGATGTTTATAAATGGGTGTGTATATAAATATCTGTAGTGAGAGTACCTTTAAGAAATGGGTGTTTATTAGTGCAGTGATGTCAGACAGTGGGTGGAGCTGGGCTGTCTGTCAGCTTTTTACTTTTGTTTTAGGCTGTTTGCTGCAGGGTGTGTTTTAGTTTCGTTTTCAGAGCTGGGTAGCTGCAGTCACAGCCAGGTGTATGAGTCTCTCTCTCTGTAATCTAAAGACTGTAAATCGATCCTTTGGTGATTTAAAACGAATAACTGCTCTCAGTAGTGACTTTAACCTGATGTGCTTCTGTTTAAAGGTTTTTTTAAAAGTCTTATGGATGTTAAAAGGACAGCTTAAGGATTATGTAGTGTTGTATTCTTTGGGGGTTGTATTTGAATTAATGGTTGCTAAGATGTTCACTATGTTTTAAAAGGTTAACTTGAGTTCATAGAATAAACATTATTTTGCTTTTAAAAATACTTTTCCATTTCTGCTGTACCACACCTGTAGAGTGGGCCATGTGTTCCCCATACCACAATCTATTAAAAGTTGTGGGTCAGGTGAACTCCATGATACACTTTGGGGTTCTCTGAACCCTGGCCCATAACACAGGTCGGGTGTTTTTTCAGAGGGTTGGTGCAGACTGAATGGGCTGAATGGTCTCCTTCTGCACTACAGATTCTATGAAGGTTGTTTTTAAGATTTATCAACTATTATGATAAATTTGTGCCGAATTGTACAACACGATTGAAGCTTTTTCACACGTTGCTATCTGTCAAACAGGCATAGCACTGGTCAGAAGAATGCGGAAATGCATATAATGAAGTGAAAAAAGCTTTACAGAAATCAGAGAAGTCATAATCTCAAGACTAAGTTCCAACTTGCTTGTGATGCCTCACCCTGTGGTGCAGTCATCTCACACATCATGCCTATAGGAGAGGATTGACCGATAGCATTTGCTTCATGCACTCTTACTAGCGCAGACATGAATTACGCTCAGCTAGAAAAATAAGCTTTGAGCATCATTTTTGGTGTAAGAAGGTTTCGCCATTACCTTTATGGGTGTCATTTTACCCTTTTGACGGATCATAGAACAGATAATCTACCTTTGACTACAATCTTTAGGCCGTATAAAGGCAGCTAGTAGATTGCAAAGATGGCCATGGATATTGGTCGCACACACTTATGATATCCAGTATCAAAACTCAGAGCAGTATGCAAATGCAGATGCTTTATCACAATTACCGTAACAAGTCAAGCATGATCCTGAAGCACATTTTGTCAATATTTTGTATTTCTCGCTCGTGGATAGTATAACTATGACTTCATCTCAAGTTCAAAAATATACAAGAACCCACCCAGTGCTGGAGAAGGTGATGGACTTGGTCGAAAAAGAAACACTGTCAGACGTTCAGAGGAAAATTCCAGACCTCAAGACCTACATCACACGAAGACTTGAGCTGACAGAAGAATGGAGTTCTATTGTTGGGAATCCGTGTGATTATCCCTCTGTGCTTACGTAGTCCTTGACCAACTGCGTGAGACATCGTGGTGTGGTGAGAATTTAGGAATTGACATGCAGTTATTTTTGGTGGCCAGGATTAGATGCTCAAATTGAAGATAAAGTTGGGCAATGCCACTCTTGTGCAAAACTAAGGAACACTCCACCATCAACCATTACATCAGTGGGAATGGCCGACTCAGCCATGGCAGAGAATACATATCAATGATACTGGTCCATTGGAGGGTCACATGTTCTTAGTGATTGTGGGAGTGCACTCAAAATGCTCAGAAGTCACGTTAATGAAGTCAACAATGACTGAGCATACTATTGAGAAACTAGATAACTTATTCACAAGATTTGGAACACCAGAGCAGATAGTCAGTGATAATGGTACAGAGTTTATTTTTAAGGAATTTGAAGGAGTTTGAGGACTACTTGAAAGGAAACGGCATGCACCATATCAAGTCAGCTCCATATCATCCAACAACGAATGGGTTGGCTGAATGTTTTGTGCAAGCATTAAAGTTACATTCACGCCACACAAGTGCCAGGCAATGACCATCTCCTACAAGAGAAGATCTAACCACTGCACCATGACATTCAATGGCATTACCATCGCTGAATCCCCCACAATCAACATCCTGGGGTAACCATTGATCAGAAACTGAACTGGACTAGCCACATTAATACTGTGGTTACCAGGGCAGATCAAAGACTAGGAATCCTACAGCGAGTAACTCACCCCCTAACCTCCCAAAGTCTGTCCACCATCTACAAGGCACAGGAATGCAATAGAATGCTCTCCACTTGCCTGGATGAGTGCAGCTCCAATAACACTCAAGAACATCAACACCATCCAGGACAAAGCAGCCCGCTTGATTGCTCCCCCCTTCCACAAACATTCAAGCCCTCCACCACCGACAAACAGTGGCAGCCATGTGTCCATCTACAAGATGCACTGCAGTAGCTCACCAAGGTTTCTCAGACATCACCTTCCAAACCCACGACCACTACCATCTGGAAGGACAAGAGCAGTAGATACCTGGGAACCCCACTACCTGGAGGTTCTCCTCCAAGTCACTCACCGCCCTGACTTGGAAATACATTGCGGCTCCTTCACTGTCACTGGGGTAACATCCTGGAAGACCCTCCCTAACAGCACAGTGGGCATACCTATACCTCAAGGACTGCAGCAGTTCAAGAAGGCAACTCACCACCATCTTCTGAAGGGCAACTAAGGATAGGCAATAAATGCTGACCTAACCAGCGACACCCACATCCCATAAAGTAATTTTTTTTAAATCATTCTATCAATGCATCGAAGGATCAGGCTACATTACCAAGAAAAGTAATCAAATTTATAATATCTTATCAGAACACAGTGCATGCTACCACGCAAAGTTAACCAACAATTCCAGAGGAAATTATGAACACATTTGTTAACTCCAACTGATACTTAAGAGATTGTCAAATGATAGCAACTAGCACAGAAGGAGAGAGTGCTAGCTAGGAGCTACATTACCAATGATAAATAGGTACTAGCGATGATCCTAGCAAAGACAGGTCCAATGTCATATACAGTACAGATGGATGAAGGATTTTGGTAACGCCATGCTGATCAGTTACTTGCTGCACAAAATGAGTTTGTAGAAATTTCTCAAGACGTTCTCCTTTGAAAGATCTAGAGAGATATACTTTGCAACAGACACAGTGACGAGTTCAGTTTCGGAGAACGTTTCAATGCCTATAGTGACGGATACTAAAATGTCTACTCAGGAAGTACCATCTACAGAAAGAAATGAACATACTTCCGAGGTCGCAAACAGCCGAGAGCAAGAACACTGAATTCTACCAAAAAGTCATCCACCACAGAGACGGTCTTATTGAATTGTATATATATATATATAGAAATAACGTATCTGTTGCATAAATGTTAATTGTTGTCATTGCACTAATGAAGAGGGAGGGATGTTATGTATCTGGGAATACATTCTTGCCAGTTCTGCATCACGCAAAGTGCAGTGACTTTAAGTAGTGTTTGCAGATCACTATCATGATTGTATAGAGCAATACCCTTAATAAACCTCTCGTGTTTTACAAGAATCCAGAGTGTGGGCACCTCCATACTGTTTCTCTTTGTGGCAGAAATATAACATAAACACAAGTGTTTTGGATGCCTTGGAGGCTGCGTACTGACTTTATAATAATAATCTTTATTGTCACAAGTAGGCTTACATTTACACTGCAATGAAGTTACTGTGAAAAGCCCCCAGCCGCCACACTCCGTTGCCTGTTCAGGTACACAGAGGGAGAATTCAGAATATCCAATTCACCTGACAGCACGTCTTTCGGGACTAATGGGAGGAAACCCAGGCACACAGGGAGAACGTGCAGACTCCACACAGACAGTGACCCAAGCCGGGAATTGAACCTGGGACCCTGGAGCTGTGAAGCAACACACACTGTGCTACCCGTTTCTATATTCCAGCTTTCAATTAATTTGTAAGTGGATTCCTAAATAACTGCATGCGTTAGTAACTTCAGACATTGTGCAGCTGGGTACTGATGGACTTGGAGCATTGCTGATTCCGCATGTTACAATTCCCGACACTGACTTTAATTCCCCAAATATTATAGCCTATTTGACGAGATTTTCAGATTGCCCACTGTTGGAGACCTCCTCCTGCCGCCAAACAGGAGCTGTCACAGTGGTCTGGAGGAGAAACCGAAGGGGGTCAGAAATGTTTACCCTAAGACACCCCTGCGGCGGCGGCGGCGGCACCAACTTCCCCCAGGCCTCGGAAGGGTCTTCCTGTCCCGGGGCCGATCCCCTCAACCCGCCTGCTCGAGCCAATGTCGGAGGAAATATCGCTGGGCCTGCCGACCTGGAACCGTCAGAGACTCGCTGCCATGGCAACGCTCGCCTCCATCGACGTGGCGCTCCAATGACGTCATTGCGGCGGCTGAATGACAGCTCCAGATTGTTGCGTCATTTCCGCGCAGCCCTTTGCGGGGCGAATCTAAGATGGCGGCGGTTTGCGAGGTGAGCAAAGAAAGGCCTGTGAGTGGCTCGAGCGTACAGGTCAACCGAGCTCTGGGTGGGTCCGGGCTCGAAAATAAAGCTGAGCCCGAGTGGCGGGAGGGTGAAGGAGAAACGTTTTAGCGGCGTGTGCCAAACACAGAGGGAAATCTTCAGGCCCAATGAATTGGCCCATTTTTACAAAAACATGATTTATTCTGATGAGGGAGTAACTTGAGAGCTAATCAGAATGGGTTAGAAGGAGCGTCAGTTAATTGTAGCATCCAGTAAAGAGGCTGAGCTGACATTGGATACAGAATAAAATATTTTTCCATGTCCTTGTCTGTATATTACCGATTTTCCGCAGTTTACAACAGGTTGGTCATAGGTGATCTTCCCTCGGGCCTCAAATCTTTCTGTAATAATGGAATCAGATACTGTGACTCTTAGTCCTTCTCTGACCCTCATCACCCTTTTGGGTCCTGCTCAGCAACAACTTCCATTTGTTGCAGCGGCGTGGTAGCACAGTGGTTAGCACTGTTGCTTCACAACGCCATGGACCTGGGTTGTTCCATCCCCGGCTTGGGTCACTGTCCGTGCGGAGTCTCCCCGTGTCTGCGTGGGCTTCCTCCAGGTGCTCCAGTTTCCTCCCACAAGTCCCGAAAGACGTGCTGTCAAGTGAATTGAACATTCTCGGTGTAGCCAAACAGGCGCCGGAGTGTGGCAACTCGGGGATTTTCACAGTAACTTCATTAACGTGTTAATGTAAGCCTACATGTGATACTAATAAAGATTATTATTATAACAAAGCAGAGTTGAGTACCAGCTGTGTACTCGCAGGTGCAGGGGAAATTTCTTCATTGAGGATTATGAATCTTTGAGCCTCAGAAGGCTATGGATACTCGGTTAATTATTTTCAAATGCTGAGATTAGTAGATTGTCAGTTGAATTAGGGGATCTGACAAGAAAGTGAAGTTAAGGTTGAAGATTAGCCGTGATCCTATTGAGTGGCAGAGTCGGGTTGAGGGTCTGTATCACCTCACAGAATCACAAATTAATACAATGCAAAGAGGCCCTTCGGCCCATCGAGTCCGCACCGCGCATGAAAGACATCTGACACGCCTACCGAATCCCATTTTCCAACACTTGGCCCATAGCCTCTTGTCCTAATAATGTTCTTTTGTAACCTTTAATCCTTGAGACCAGAGTCAACTCTGATATTCTGGATTCACTCCTGAAGGTGTCAAAGACCCCATAGCCACATAAACCTTTTTCCTAATATTTTTTGTAAACATCTGCTCTTTGCATTTACTTGCCTCTCGTCTCATCTACTGAGCTTCCTGTCCTCGCTCAGTACCTGCGATCTATAACCACCTTCCTTCAGATTGTTCAAGTTTTTTTCTGCTTCAAACTACATAAGATATAAAGCACATAAACCATTCTGCCAACAACTTCATTGCTCGCATTCATGCTGTACTTGAGCCTCTTCTCATCTTCCCTAATCTATCATCATAGTCTTCTGTTTCCTTTCATATATGCTTGTCAAGTTCCTCTCGAATGTATCGATACCCAGTTCCACATTCTCCCCACTCTGGGTAAAGAACTTTCTGCTGAAGTCCCCACTTAATTTCTTGGTGAATGTTTGGCCAACATTTGGAAACTATCATGTTTAAAAATGCATTTAAATTTCTGCCAGAATTTAGTTTCATTTTGATATTTACAGATCCAGGACAACCCTTGTAGCAGTGGCGAGGCTAGGATCTCAGCAGCACAGAAACGGGAGGAAAGACTGAAGAGATTCCGAGATCTCCATCTTAAGCGAGTGAGAAATGAATGGCTCTGTTATCTTGAATGTCTTGTTTATTTCACTCGGGTGAGGGTGGTGCCTTCTTAACGGGAGAAGTGACCAGTAGATAGCAAACGTATCAAACCAATTCAACAGGCCAATAAGCAAAGCACCCTCATGAATGAAGTCAATTTTATATACACAATCGCTTGGGAGTATAAAAGGCAATAGGCTTTATAGGCTTACGAGGCTCTGGGAAATTCAAAAAGGTGCAAAGCTTGAACAAATTCCTCTTGTTTGCAAATAACCCATTGTTCCCTATTGCTTTCTCCATGGCAATGCCTCAGCCAATCCAAGTCGACTTGCCAGTCAATTAGCACCCTTACTATAGTATAAATTGTTGTGGTATTTTGAAATTTGACATTCCTTTGTCCTGCATTGGATTGGATTTTTTTATTGTCAAGTGTACCGAGGTACAGTGAAAAGTATTTTTCTGCGAGCAGCTCAACAGATCATTAAGTACATGGGAAGAAAAGGGAATAAAAGAAAATACATAATAGGGCAACACAAGATATACAATGTAACTACATAAGCACCGGCATCGGATGAAGCACACAGGGTGTAGTGTTAATGAGGTCAGTCCATAAGAGGGTCATTTAGGAGTCTGGTAACAGCGGGGAAGAAGCTGTTTTTGAGTCTGTTTGTGCGTGTTCTCAGACTTCTGTATCTCCTGCCCGATGGAAGAAGTTGGAAGAGTGAGTGAGCCGGGTGGGAGAGATCTTTGATTATGCTGCCCGCTTTCCCCAGGCAGCGAGCAGTGTAGATGGAGTCACTGGATGAGAGGCAGGTTCGTGTGATGGACTGGGCGGTGTTCACGACTCTCTGAAGTTTCTTGCGGTCCTGGGCCGAGGAGTTGCCATACCAGACTGTAATGCAGCCAGAGAGGATGCTTTCTATGGTGCATCTGTAAAAGTTGGTAAGGGTTAATGTGGACATGCCGAATTTCCTTAGTTTCCTGATGAGTGCAAGACAAAAAGCTTTGGTAACATCTCTTTTTTTCAGCAATATTCAATTTTATATATAAAATTCACTTTTTGGTCTGATCAAGTTCTATTGGGACCATTTTAACCATTCCTTTTAACATGTTATAATAAATTATACTTCATCTTAGTCAACCATTCTAACAGTCCATGCGCTGTTGCTGATTTATGCTTAGCACAAGTATTAAAGATTACATGTTTGTTCGCAGGAGATATCCCTAAACAGTCTGCACTGTGTCGATTTTCGTTGGACTTGGGAGGAGTGTGGGATTGTGTTGCTAATTTAAATGTTTTGGGTTTCTTTTGGTAATATGACTGCAGATCTAAAGTCTTTGGGCAGTCAGCAAAGGGTTTGAGCAAATATAATTACTGCCGAGCTGTTGGTAGGTAATACAAGCTGTGTAAGCTTAAAAGTCGCATTAAATTATTTGGACTCTTGATATTGGTTATTTCTGTGCCTCAGTACAACACATGTAAGAATTCAAATGCTACTGGATTAATCAGACTCTTGCCTTTTTAAATTGAGAGCTCCCATGAAAAAAATGGAAATCATACAATAGTGGGTTGGTTATTGGCTTCAAAAAAGCATTCAGTTACCCAACTTTATATCCCATAATAATTGGATCCTGAATATCCGATTGTAGGTCCAATTTATTTCTTTAATCTAATTCCCTACTGTTGTATTTAATTGTGCACAACCAGAGTCAACAGTGCCAGCATTTAGTGCTTAACAGTTTTATTAATTTTACTGTTTGATATTAGGCGATACAAATTGTAGCAATCTGTTGCTATAGAATAGCCCACGCTTCAGGTTATGCTTGTCTCATCTTAGGTAGTCCCTCGGAATCAATGATGACTTACATCCGCTCCAGTTTGGTGGGTTCTGAGATGTTGATAAGTCCATTGTGTTACCTGCAGACTTTGCCACCCGCATGCAGTACCGGTGGTGCTTGGAGGATCAGGCAGATGAGACAGTTTCAGAGTTTTGCATGATCTCTCTGAATCTTCAACTTTGCCTCTGCATGTTCCTGCGAAGTCTCTATATGTTCGGTGGCTTCCCAATTAAACCTTCTTCGTTTTGATCGGTCACAAGACAGGGTCTCCAATGAGCTGGTGGGGATTTTTGACCTTTTCAGGGATGCTTTGGCAACATCACTAAAGTTTCTGTTCTCCTGGGAGCCTTCTGCTGCAACTGAGCTCACGTCGTCTCATCAGATTGTGACTGCTGCTCCCTTTTTAAGTGTGAATATCTGAACTAATCCTGTTAAACATTCTAAAGGTGTCAAGGTTCCACCACTATGCAAAGCTTTTTGAGAATTCTCGGAATTGTGACCCAAACAATAAAAGGCATCGTTTATTATTCACAGAGTGAGTCTCGGAAATTGAATCACCAAGCGGTGGCAGAGGAGGACAGGATCCTGAAACTACCAACTAACTGGGAGTCCAAAAAAACACGATTGGAATGGGAGCTAAAGGTGGAAGAGAAAAAAAAGGTATCCACAATATTTTAAGCTTATGACTTGCTGAAAATCTGAACTGTTGAATCCTTTGGTGAAATTCTTAAATTGGAGGCTAAGGATATGGGCGGCATGGTAGCGCAGTGCTTAACACTGTTGCTTCACAGCTCCAGGGTCCCAGGTTCAATTCCCAGCATGGATCGCTGTCTAGGCGGGGTCTGCACGTTCTCCCCATGTCTGCTTGTGTTTTCTCCGGTTTCCTTCCGCAGTCCAAAGATGTGCAGGTTAGGTGGATTGGCCATGATAAATTGCCCCTTAGTGTCCAAAAGAAAGGTTAGGTGGGGGTTACAGGAATAGGGTGGAGGTGTGGGGCTCAAGTAGGGTGTTCTTTCTAAGAGCAGACTTGATGGGCCGAAGATTTTTTTTAAATTCTGAACAACAGGTCCCTTTGTGATATAAAACACCTCAATCTCCCGCAATTTTCTCAAAATGTTATCATTAAATTATGAAATTCATCCTATCTTCAGTTTTATGAGTCACTGAACCAGTATTTATTTTAAACATATCTCGAGAGAGCACCACGGTGGGGTAGTGGTTAGCAATGCTGCCTACGGCGCTGAGGACCCGGGTTCGATCCTGGCCCCGGGTCACTGTATGTGTGGAATTTGCACATTCTCCCTGTGACTGCGTGGGTTTCACCTCCATAACCCAAAGATGTGCAGGTTCAGTGGATTGGCCACGCTAAATTGCCCCTTCATTGTAAAAAAATAATTGGGTACTCTAAATTTATAAAAAATAATATCTCAAAAGTTCAGAGCAAGTCACCATTGTTGGCAACATGAATGCTGGCATACTCAGGGCATTGACTTTGTCTGTATATGTTTCTTGAACCTACCTCTTCATTCACCTGAGGAAGGAGCTGTGCACCGAAGCTAGTGACTCGAAACAAACCTGTTGGATTTTAACCCGGTGTTGTAAGACTTCTTACTGTGCTCATCCCAGTCCAATGCCGGCATCTCCACACAATAGAAATTAGTACTGAGGGTTGTATGTAGCTACTGAAATACCACAGTTGAGCTTGTTCCAAGAATGCACCGTTGTTCTTGGTTTGATACCAAGTCATACTGCAAATAAGATTGTATTAAAAATAGAGTATAAAATTTGCATCATGGAATCAGTTAGCACTGACAGAGGTCCGTTGTCCTTTATTTTCATAACAAAGAATGATAAATCCATATCTTAACTTTTATGTAAAACTAATGTTTTGTGGCTGCTGGTTTGTTGAAGCATATCTGTTTGGTTCCTGATATACTGAAAAATGCCTGAGCCTGAAATTATTATGTATTATAGTTCTGGAGCAGTGATTCCCATCTGTATTTCTTGCTTAACCTTGTAGGAGTGTCTGGAAAAAGGAGAAGATTATGAACGAGTTAAGCTATTGGAAATCAGTGCTGATGATGCGGAACGATGGGAACGAAAGAAAAAAAAGAAAAATTCAGATCCAGGATTCTCAGGTACTTGATCACTTTAAAGGCTATTCACTGCTAAAAAATAAAGGAAACTTAAATTGTGAAACCACCTGTCTGTTATTCATATCACCTTAAAAATGCTTTGATTTTATCCAATCTTGTTCTGTGACTCTTATGGAGTTGTATAATAAGCAGCTGGAATTGTGGCTGCACATTCTTGCCCACCTTTTCTAGGCAGCATATTCCAAAGGATCAGATTGGAAAGCATTGTTGCAGCTATTACGTCCCAGTTGATGTTATAGCTGGATCCCAGAATTGAACCCTGGCTCAAAAGACCGTAACTTTTATTTTTTAATAAAACGTGGAGGAATAGTCACAGGGTCGCTAATTAGTTTTAACTACAAGAAAAACCATTCTGAAATCCAGACCAGGTTTTCCAAATAACACTTTTAAACAAAGTTTCCGTTCCACTTTTAACAGTAAATCCAGTCCAGGATTTTATACTACCCCTTTTTAAGTTTCCTTTGTCTTAACTGTTTATACACAAAGTCCGAGATCCTGCCACTGATTTTTTAAAAAATCTTTATTGTCACAAGTAGGCTTACATTAACACTGCAATGAAGTTACTGTGAAAAGCCCCTCGTCGCCATATTCTGGAACCTGTTCGGGTACACGGGGAGAATTCAGAATGTCCAAATTGCCTAACAGCGTGTGTTTCGGAAATTGTGGGAGAAAACCGGAGCACCCGGAGGAAACCTAGGCAGACACGGGGCGAACATGCAGACTCACCACAAACAACTCACATTCCACAGGCTGTAGTAAAATCTCTCAAACCTGAAAATCACCTCAGATATCTTTCTGACACCTGAGCCTTCTCAGCTGTGTCTGTCTTGACTGAATAATGCTCCGTTTTAGTACCTTTAACCTCCGACTTCTTGGAAGCTTTTCTTCATTTCACTAATTTTATTAACTAGTTGCCCTTCAGATCTCTACTTGTTTTCTTAACCATTACTGCATGGTATGGCCTTTCTTCTAGCAAGGTGAGATAAATGTTCTCGCTTTAGTCTTCTGAACCAACTGCTTCTTGCAGAGCTGTGACATCTGCCTTCTCTCTCACTATCTGTTTCCAAATGCAATCAAGTTAGCTATACTAAAAACTTAAAAGCTTCTCTACCTTACAAGGCCCCAGTTGCTAAGCAGCAGCCACATGCTTATGCCTTTTAGTTATTCTTCATGCCGTACCCTTTCTAAGCACAATAAAAAATCAGTTGGAACTTAACCAACCCCCACACACACAAACCCCTTTGTCCAGCATGAATCTAACTATGTTTTACCCTTTCAGATACAGAAACATTAAATTAAGCACACATAAAACTATACCTTATTTCTAATTTTACCAATGCAAATATAAATCCCTTTAAATAACCTTTGCTTTCCAAACACAGCCCAGAAGCATGTTATTTGACTCCTGCAGTTGTAAGTTGTTTTACTGTTTAAAATTAATTAAATACACATCAAAGGCAGGAGGTTTAAAAAATATTGTAGTTGTCTGCTGAAGGCTTTGACACTTTACTGACACATCACTTTCATGACTCCCTCTGGTACCTCACCCATGTCATTTTTTCCGTCCCCAAGACATCTACATGTGTGCATCAAATAGGGGCACTGGGTAGCAATTAGAAGTAGAAAGTCTATGACTTTTTTTAAATTTCACCTCCTACCGGTACATTGGTTGAGATCAATTAACTCAGCACAGACTGAGGATGTAACCTGGGAAGTTTCTGGTTTGATATATTGACATATATCTATTGATATATCAACATTGTGTGTGCCACCTGAAATGGTCTAGGAGGCAACCAGTTAAAGTGATATTCAAGGATATGTATGCAGATCTGACATTCAGCAACGTGGGGACATTTGGTTCAATGTCATGTGCAGAAGCAGCCCTAAACAGTCACTTATTTTTTCAAACTCACAAAAAATGATTTGTCAAATCCATCTTAATTGTGCCCCACTTTTTATGTGTTCTCTTATTGTAAAACATAGAATTTTAAGATCACTTTTTGAGGCTTTTTATTAGGATAGAACACTTTCATTCGAAAACAAAGAATCATGTGCGATTCTGTAAAGTTTTATTTAATTACCTTATCACAGGCTTTGTTTAGTTGTGAACGAGGTTTGTAACTCTTAGTGCTAAGCTGCTTGTTTATTTTTTTTGTTTCAGACTTTGCAGCAGCTCAGTTCCGCCAGTATCAGAGATTAGTGAAGCAGATTAAACCAGACATGGAGGAATATCAGAAGCAGAAGGATGATGCGTGAGTTACTTTTTAAAACTGTACCTTCTGATCTTCATCCTATTCACTGACCAGGGGAGAAAACTGCAGGAGAACTGCTGGTGCAATAAAGAAAATACCTATCAGTATAAGACCACAGAAGTATTCCATGGGGAGTTTTAATTGATGGCACACAGGTCTATCCGTTTCATTTTTTAAGCCAACTTCCCTTTAAATAGCATGTTTAACATTCCCAGGTGCTTCACAGGAGTATTATCAGAATAAATGTGTCACCAAGTCACATAAAGATAATGGCCCAGATTTTTTGGTGGTAATGATGGCACAACTGTTAAAGTCCGCTGTCATTACTCCACAAAACTGACAGAAAATGTTGTGCTTCTTTAGAGGATGCGCAGTTGAAGAACCTCCGACTACTCTCCATGGGATATGTGTGACCAGAACTTTGTACACTATTATTCTTGCTGTAAAAAAAAGCACTCAAAAAAGATGCAGCTTGTTGAATGAATTGGAACTGGGGTTGTAATGGTGCACTAACTTCATATTACTGCAAAAGACTGTCACTGACTGTGAAAAGCAATTTGCTATTTGTGGAATGACATTCTTAATCTGTGAAAAACATTTCAAAAATAATGTTATGTTTTATTTATGTTGATATTTTAGCTGCTATCTAAATCCACTTTTTAAAAATGTTGCTATCTAAAACATAAAAGTGAAGGAAAGTAAGTGCTTTTAACTTCCTGGTTTGCTGTCTGTGGGGATATCTCCATGTGATTGGTAACTAATTCCTTTGGCATACATCACTGCTGCTTCATGCCTGGAAATTCCCTTGACTTGGCACCAGATTTGAACTGTCATCCAGAATGGGGAAGTCCATGGCACAGAGATCACAAACTTTTTGGCTGAAGCCTTCTTCAACTTTGGCGTGAGCAACCTTACTTCACCACTGAATGCAACATTCATACCACATTATTAAGACTTGGTCAAAAGAGCTAGGTTTTATGGAGTTCTTAAAAGCAGTTCAAGGAGGGAATTGCAGAGCTTAGGACCTAGGCTGTCAGTGGTGGAGTGATTAAAATCAGGGATGTGCAGAGACCAGAACTGGGGAACGCAGAGCATTAGAAGATTACAGAAGTGAAGGGAAAGTCCATGAAGGGGATTGAACACAAGGATAGGAATATCAAATTTGAGGCATTGCCATGCCATGAGGCAGCATGGGTCAGCAAACACAGGGTTGATGAGTAAATGGGACGTGGTGTGAGTTAATGCAGGCACCAAAACTTCGAATGAGCTGACGTTTAGGAAGGTTGGAGGTCAGTGAAGAGAGCATTAAAGCAGCCAAACTTGGTGACAGAAGCATTGGTGAGGATTTCAACTGAAGAGGGACTGAGGAATGTGTAGAGCAATACGGTATTACAGATGGTATAAGCAGGTGGTCTAAGTGATGCAACAAATTGATTTCTCCTAAGAACCTTTAAATAGCATAAGCATTTTTAAAAGCAATAACTTACCCAGAAAATGAACAAACGCAATGTTTCCCAACCCATTGACTACTTCAAAATAAATTTCAAAAGTAATTCTCATAAAGTCAAATTTGTTGTTATCTAAACGCAGGACACAAAGCAAACAAATCTGCAGCCAGACTGGACTTCAAAACCTTTCAAAGTAGCCCCCTATAATTCATGGAATTCTTCCCAGAAGACCTTCTGAATTGTTGGTCTTAGCCCTGGCACTATAGTTCTTTAGATTAATATTAAAGCTGTAACTTACTTACATTGAGATTGCAAATAGTCTGGAAGGTGCTGTCTCCTGTTTGGAGTACCATCCACAGGTGCCAACAGCGCTCTGTACTTTTCCCAGTGGGTCATCTTAACATGCACCTTGAAAGTGAATACGATAGCCTATTCGATTATAGTGCATCACATCAAAGCCTGATCCTTGGTGCCACCACAAATGTCGGAAAATCTCATCTATGATAATCAGTTTTTGCCTGTTCAAACTGTTTTCATTGGTCAGTTTAAGGGGTGCATTTATTAATCCTTCTGGCACAATCGGAGAACTGGAACACATGGCACACATGCAGCTGCCAACAGTTGGTGACAACGATGTTGGGGTGTTGGTGGAGAAAGAAGAGCAGAAGATAAAGGAAACATGGCAACAAAATTGCTTTAACTGAAGAGATGGATTCTTTGAGCAATGTGATGGGATTGATGGATGGAATGGGGATGTCAAGAGAGGAATTGAATGGCTCGGGATGGAGGGAATTGCATGAGATGGGTAGAATGACATGAGAGGGGAAGGCATGGAAGGAGTGGCAAAGGGACGGCAAGAGAGGAATGACATGGGGTGGAGATGGGAGAGTTGGAGGAGTTCATTGAGATTGGTTAAGTGTGGCAAAATGGCTTTATTGTCACGTAGGCTTACATTAACACTGCAATGGGTTACTGTGAAAAGCCCTTAGTCGCCACATTCCGGCACCTGTTTGGGTACACAGAGGGAGAATTCAGAATGTCCAAATTACCTAACAGCATGTCTTTCGGGACTTGTGGGAGGAAATCGGAGCACCCGGAGGAAACCCACTCAGACACTGGGAGAACGTGCAGACTCCACACAGACAGTGACCTAAGCCGGGATTCGAACCTAGGACCCTGGAGCTGTCAAGCAACAGTGTTACCCACTATGCTACCGTGCTGCCCTGAAGACATGACAACAAACTATACCTTCCAGAGTTTATTTACAGTCTAATTCCAATGGACATGCCACCATGTAAACCTCGACTCAAGGGAAGTGCAGTTATAATCTTGATACGAAACTTGAATAATAAATCGTTTTCTTCAATAATAGATACTGAAATTATAACAAGCAAATTTCATGGAAGTAGAGATTTTCATTCCTCAAATAATATTGAGCCCCTCAAATATAAGCCTGTCATTACAATTCAGGAGAAAACAGTTTCCAATTTTCCTTTCATATTCTATGACTGTAACAAGATCATACTCATATGGCCAGATTTTTGATTACATTTGGATTAATATTCCTCGGCCAATTCTTATGGACAGCTTTATGAAGTTTTCCTCAGAATGAGAAGCTTTAATTCTGTTAAAGTCTTTGAGGAAAGAATAACTAGATTTGTATCCTGTATTTAAAGAAGTACTGTTGCAAGAAAGGTACCAATGTTATTGCAAATGTTTTGTGGGTCACTGCTATCACTGAATAAATCCGATGATGGCTAAGATTTACTTTTTGGAATGCACTTTCCCTTTCTCACATGAACTTCTTCACATTGCATTTGGATTGTTAGGCTTCCCAAAAAACCTCTATTGACATCACAGTGACATTACTGAGAGCATTTATTCTATTATTGGGCTTAAAAACATCTTTCTACCTATGCTAAGAGGACTTGTTTTTGTATATCTTACCAACAGTGGAGAGGAGTTCTATGCAACTGCAAACAGTCTGATGCATGGCAACCATGTTCCATCCAAAGCAGGCGTTGACAGGCTGGTGGCAGATGTTGAAAAACAGTGAGTGTGTTTTTAATGCTATGTTGCCTATTATGTGTTTGTAAATCGACATATTGCAACAGTAGTTCATTTTGCAGAACTGGAAGGACAGGAAATCAGCATACACAACTGATATAGACGAATGGTCATTGTGTTGTTGTATTAGTGTTGTGCTGAGAACTGCCGGTGAGTGCTGCTTAAAGTGTTTAGCTATTATCTCAAGCACTAATCAGCTTGTGGTGCCTTATTGGAGCATTAAACAGATGTGACTGTACACTTGATCAATTACTAGATAATTCCAGGTGTGTCCTATAATAGTTTGTACTTTAAAAATGTTTTCTGAGGTGCTGCCAGGAATTAGCGTCTGTTGTATTTATAATTAGTTAGCATACCTGATCTGTTTCTGTTGTCCTGGAAGACTCCCAATTTGCAAGTTGTTCTGATCTGCGGATTGGTAAGGAATGTGCATCAAATTTCTGGACAGGTCCTATGGGGATGTTGGCTGGTACTGAATGTTAGAGTTGTTTCCCAGTGCCAGGATTGGCATCCCGAGCTCTGGAAGAAGCTAATTCCTCATCTTGCTTCAGTGACAGCTGTCAGGAAACAAATCCGTTGAATGCATTATGCAAGCAAGTCTTTTCCGGCCAGGAAACCCAACACAGTGGGTCTCCGTAAGGGTGTTACTGAACTGGAACAAATAAGGTTGTTCTTTTACAGTCTTTTTTAGAAGAGTACTTCTCTGAAAGTACTCCTCACCCCCATCCCCCACTCTAATGAATTTTCCCCTGTAAAGTTCTAATTACAGCCATTGAATGAAAACGCTTCAGGGGCTAACCAGGCTGCCAGAATACAAAGCAGTCAGACATGTTGCACAATTCCAGTATTTCTGAGCATAGGGGCCTCACTTATAATTTCTCCTTTGGGAGCCATTGGAGAAACTGCATTCCAGTGAGGTGCTAACAGTTCCAGTTCCTATATATGTCAAATGTATTTAGCGAAATTAGTAATTAATGAAGTAGTATTGTCTGTAAATACACATCATTCAACCAAAACTTAGCCATGTTGGCATCAATTATATAGAAATTAAGATAATTTTTTAAAAGCACTTTGGAACAGTTTGCCTCATAAGGTGTTGGAAATGGGGTGATTGAATATTTTTAAGTATATATTCTTCTTCGGCAAGGGCATCAGGGATAAATGGGAATATGGAATTCAAAACACAAACAGATCAACTGTGATCTTATTAAATGGAGCAGACTCATGATGTCAAATGATTTGTATGTTCGTACATATCTTTCAAATTAATATAGGTAACAGAAATCTCTCCTGGACAAATTTTGGTATATTTTGCTTTGTTTTATTATTCTTAGTAACACAAAATGTAATTTATTTTTTCCAGAATTGAGAAGCGTGCCAAATACAGCAGGCGTCGCCGATACAATGATGATGCTGACATTGACTACATTAACGAGAGAAATGCCAATTTCAACAAGAAGGCAGAACGATTCTATGGAAAATACACTGCAGAGATCAAGCAAAATTTGGAAAGAGGAACTGCTGTCTAACTTTTCCTTGAATATTCAAATGGCTATCATATGTAGAGGTTGTGATAAGCTTCGTAACTTGCACTGCTGTGTAAATTCAGCCTTTTAACCAATGTTGCAAAATATTTTATGCAATGACCATCACTCATGGATATCTCTCTAACAGAAAAACCATTCATCATTTACTGGAATATGCTTTCCAGGTGACTAATAAGGTTTATAAAGTATCTTGCCTGGACCATCGTGCCTCCATGCAGGGGCCTCACTTATAATGTCTCCTTTGGGAGCCATGCAGAGTTTCTGACTTTTGGCAAGGATTGTTTGACTTTTGTACTTGTTACCTATTCATTATTCAAAAGGAAGTTTTGTATAACTTTTTGATTAATGTCTTATGGTCATAGTTTAGATTTTCGTGACGATTTAAGATATACTGTGGAACAAAGCTTGCCTCCATTAGTCAAACTATTAATTCCAAACGATTGCAAAACATACATGAATACAAATGCAAGATAATGACTTCTTGTTGATATTGCAAGTTAGTTACCGTTGTATAGATTCTATGAATATTTTCATCAGATAGCAAATAATACTGGACACAGATCTCTGATGCTATTAGAGCATTTTTCTGTACGATTTATTATCTGTAAATATCCTGTAATAATGTATGACTAGTTGTATAAATAAAATAAATTCACATTAAATGTCTTTCTATTGCTAAACTGTTTTCACGTTTTGAAAAGGTTTGAAATTAATTACCCATAATTCCTTGGAAGAGACTTTTTCCTTCATTCATGGGAAGGCCATCCCATCCCTAATTGCCTTTGAAAATGTGATGGTGAGTTGAACCAAAATAGTCCCATGTGGTATGTGTACACCCACAGTGCTACTGGGGAGGGCGCCTACAGGATTTTGAACCAGCGACAGTGAATGAGTGGCGATATAGTTCCAAGGTGTTATGTAACTTGCACATGATCGTGTTCCCATGTGTGTGCTTCCTTGTCCTAAGTTAGGATTTGGCAACCTTTTTTATCATGAGTTTTTTCTTGAGAAATCTGCTCAAAATAGAAACTTCAGGGCCACACAAAAAAAAAAATCAGCACCACATCAATTTTCTTCTCTGAAGCATCAATAAGAAATTTACTTTTTAAAATGATAGAATGCTTTCATGTTTTTATAATAAAGTTTGTAATAGATTACATTTTTGTTAATTTTGTGACAATTTTCCAGCCCAAAGTTTCTTGTACAAAAATAGCTTATAATATTTAGATAAATATATTGTTTTCAGCTACATTAGAAACATTAATATTGCAACCATTAAACCTAATCCTTGAACCAAGAATGTATCTTACCACAATTTGTAGGCACACAACTCTTTATTTCAAGTAGGGTGTTACTTTTGTTAAGAATCCATGAAAAGGGGCAGTGCAGTGGTTAGCACTGCTGCCTCATGACGCTGAGGTCCAAGGTTCGATCTGGGCTCTGGGTCACTGTCCGTGTGATGTTTGCACATTCTCCAGTGTTTGCGTGGGTTTTGCCCCCAAAACCCTAAAATGTGCAGGGTAGGTGGATTGGCCACACTAAATTGCCCCGTAATTGGAAAAAAATAATTGGGTGTACTCAATTTTTAAAAAAAACAATCCATGAAATTTATCAAAATTTTTTTTGTTATAATTTTAGAGTACCCAATTCATTTTTCACAATTAAGGGGCAATTTAGTCTGGCCAATCCACCTACCGCACAACTTTGGGTTGTGGGAGCGAAACCTACTCAGACACGGGAAGAATGCAATCTCCACACAAGACAGTAACCCAGAACTGGGATCTCAGCACTGAGGCAGCAGTGCTAACCACTATGCTACCATGCTGCCCCAATCAAAATAATGCTATTTTCCCTGTGGGAATTGAAGGTTATCTTCTGATTCTTTTGAATTGGCATTCTCTACAACAGATTTTTGTTCATGAAATGAAAACTGGTTGATAAAGGTTGGGAGCTACAATTGAGATGTTATACAGACACGTGACTTGAGCCATAGGTTGCTAACCTTTGTTCTAGGTGGTAGGGTGGAGGTTATTCATGAGGCCCCACCTTCTCAACCTTACCCCTTGCCTGAGGTGTGATCCTCAAGTTAAATTGCCACCAGTCAGCTCTCCACCTAAAAGGGGAAAAGCAGGCTGTAGTCATCTGGGACTATGGTGACTTTACCTTTGCGGGTGCAAACATTTGCAAGACGCTGTCAAAGGAGTCTTGGCAGGTTACTGCAGTGCATTTTGTAGATGGTACACACTGCTGTCTCTGCTCCAGTGGTGACGGGACTGAAAATTTAATGTGCCAATTAAGTAGGCTGCTTTGTGCTGGATGGTGTCAAACGTTTTGAGTGTTGGAGCTACACACATCCAGGCAAGTGGAAAGTAAGCCATCACACTCCTGAGTTAAGTCATGTGACAGACAGTCTTTGGGGAGCCACTAGGGTAGGTTATTTGCCATAGAATTCCCAATCTCTGACCTGTTTTTGTAGCCACAGTATTGATATGGCATATTTCTGATTAATGATGACCCTGGGAAGTTGAAGGGAAGTATTTAATGGAAATACAGTTGAGTATCATGAACAGATCGTCCGATTCTCTTTTTTTGAACAGGGTAATTGCCTGACATTGTGGTGCGAATGTTACTTGCTCCTTAGCAAGAAAGCCTGAATGTTGCCTTGATGCATGCTGATACAGACTGTTTTTGAAAAGAATTATCTGAATATGTGAATAGAATTATATGAATAAATAGTATTGAATATTGTGTAATCCTCAACAAACATCCCTGAACTTACAATGGAGGGAAACATGAGAAGAACAGGACTAGGAAACAGCCCTGAGGAACCCTTGCAGCGATGTCCTTGGGCTGAGATGACTGACCTCCAAAAACGCCAACCATCTTCACGTGCCTATGTTAAAAATATGTCCCAGTGATGTGAAATTTCTCACTAGCAAAAAATGGTCCAAAGTTTCATGGCCAACAGTGATGGTACTCCAATATTGACCTTTGAAAAAGCTGCCTACAAAGATTTAACAATCTCTGGTTTGAATTTGACCTTTCTCGATGTTAATTTCATTCTGACATCAGCATTAGGGCATCTCTAGTGTCCCTTGTCCCATCCTGAAGACAGGAAGTAAAGACTATATAACAACTTAGCTATTTTATAAAATTATTTTAAACTGGACAAAGGCTTTACCCTGACTTGCCTGGCTAGCCATGACTTATACCAGAGGAATATCTCACCTTCAGAAACCAGCAAGGAACTCGTTACTTTTAAAGGGGTGCTAATGGCTTCCATGACGATTGAAAATCTAATTCGAAACAAATGCACCGTTGCCCTTTACATTTCCAAGTTAGAGCTCTGATTACAGTGAGGAGTCTGTCTGCAAGGACAAAAGGGACCCCGGCTATTAAATTCCTCAAAATTCCAGGCCTGGAAAAATACATCCTTTGTCCAAAATCCAGGAGAGGAAGTGGAATGTGTGTCACATGACCTTACCCGAAGTTGCAAGAACCTGTAATATTGCCGTAGGGAACTGAACGCAGGCAGTCTATATTTGTTTACCACACAATAGGTAGTAACAGGCAGAGGTAAATTGCCTGGCCCCTATCCACACGTACTACTAGAAACATCGGAACTCCTGTATCGGTGCCTATAGGACTAATTCATATCAGCGTGCCTTCTCCCATTGTGGAAGTCCTCGCTTCTAGTAAAACGATCACCCTGCAACAGTTTGTTGCTATATTTACTTGCTATAAATATGGCAGTCAATAAGGTTGCCTTTCTCAATATGAATATGAATATGATATGCTTTAGAGTCGCCAGGTATCAAATGATAGAGCCGCAAGGTTCAACCGGGTCTCTATCAAAGAGCCAAACAACCAGTTAGTTAGTTCAAGATCAATGATACTTTATTTACACCCAAGATTAACTTATACATGCAACTTAAACACTACGAGCTAAACTACACCTAACAACTATGACAATCTGTACTTAACTTCAGGCACCCGGCTTAGGTCAGAGGAACAGTGGCCTTTGTTCGAATCTGGATAGGCTGGGTCTGGAGAAGTAACTGCAGTTCAGCTAGGCTCATCCATCTGGTAGCGGGCGTTGAACTTGGACTTGCTTCTGGTCATGGTGCTGCAGTTGGAGATGGATGTTGCTGGAGCACCAGGTCCAAAAGAGATCGAACACATGGCAGTGTCTCTCTTTATCCTTGGGGAGTTTTGTGCTCCTTTGCGCGGTCCTTAGGTTTAGACCCAATTAATTGGGCAGTTCTCGATCACTGCCTTCGATCTGAGCCAATAAAGAGGCGGGTGCCTTGATGGCTGGGCGTGTCCTAAGCAGTCATTGACCTTGTTGTTTATGCTTCCTGAGTAAAGGGAGTGGCGCCGAGGTGTCTGGAATTGTATCGGTTACCTGAGTATCAGTCCTTTGTCTTACGGAGGTGGGTCATTAAAATGCTAATCGATTGGGGGTTTTGATGCTGTCTGGATTCTCTGCTCACGAATATACATGCAGGTTCTGTGCCTGCCTGAATCTTACATTGTCCATATTTCCCTTTAGGCTTTGCGAACGTCCATGTTTCTTGTTGTAAGTGGCCATCCCAGATGGCTACATTCCGTTCTCTTGATCCTAAACGCGAAGCGTGATAGATCACACTACTGAATCTTCTGTTCTCTGGTGTGCTGGGTACCCTTAATCAAGGACAGGTTCTATCTCACTCTGTCCTAGGGATTGGAACATTTACCTAAGTGTTTAATACATCACACATCTATAAAAATTCTGAGGGAGCACTATAACATTCAATCATACATTTCAACTTCTTTACACAAAGGGGAACCTCGAACTGTCCTTACCTAAACTACACCTATGCTGCTAGCTAATAACCAAAAGAACGTATATTACAGTACAAAATAAACAATAGCAGCATCACATTTTTACTTAACACTTATGCCATTTACAGAGAAAGTAATTCGTCTTGAAAACTGTGGAATTTATTGGGCAGAAAAGGGTTCAGAAAGAGTGTGGGGTCTGTTGAAGTCCGAGAAAAGGGGCTTTGAGTGTGTATACTGGGGGGCGGGAGGCTCTCCTTCGCCATTTCCGAAGTCTAAGTGGCTGGACGACACTGCACAGTATTGCTGTAATCAATAGGGCTTCTACCGTGTAAGAAAGGGAATACCACTTTATTATGTTATCGCACCATGTCGGGGTATCAGTGACTGTTTCTATGTGTGGTGTAGTGTCCGGGCTAGGGGTATTGTGTTGGGTGGTCATGTTTAGGGCCTGCGTGGTAAAGGATATAGGGGCTGAAAACGCGCGCAACTGTAGTGATCCAACGATGATCATGATGCAGGTCATCAGGTCCGTCTTCATTTTGTCTTTGTCTTCCTCTGTCTCCTGGTATATTCGTATATTCCTGGGGGTACAAGCATAATATCTGTTATTATCTTGTTGTTCAATATCTTGTTTGTCTGTCTGTTTCTCCTTAACATCAATTTCCCATTTAGAATTGTCACCATATGTGACTCCCTCATTTTTTTTTTGAACCAACCATTTGTGAGACAAGACGTCCGAGAAAGAAATTCTGTCACAGTGCGAACAATCTCGCAGCCTGTGTTCGATGCGCTGAGTGGACCGACAATTTCTCCGATCAATGTTGAGGTAGTTTTTCCTCGTAGCAAATTTGTTTCAACCAAGCGTTTGAACATGTAAATAGCAGTTGGGGGTTAGCGACCAAAGGGTTGCCGGAAAGCAAACAAAAACTGCCAAAGTGCATTCTTTAAACCACACTTTAAAAGAACGGTAAAAGAGTTTTGAAAATAACTTTCCGAATGGGGTGCGTATGAGCAGGGCAAGAATGGGTGGAATCCCCGGGTAGGGCGGTGATCTGTGCCATTGCTCCACTGCCTGGGTGACCTTACAAGAACGGAAAGAATTTGAATATCTATGGACTTCCGACAAACTTGTTCCTTTAACTACCATGTGGCGTCAAAAGAGTAGTTATGACTGCATCAAGAAATTTGGCATGAGATTGACACACAAAGTCGTACAAGAGACAAACATTCAACATTAAAAAAAAACTAAAGAAAGAAAGCGGGCAGGCTCCATCAGAGAATAGGACACCGTAAATCTCAATCGGTTCCTTTCTCTCATCATCTGGCGACCTCAGGGTTCCATTCCGAAAAGGGTCGAAAAGGGGTTAGCATGGTGGGAGTCAGACTCTGAGTCATCACCATCTCCCGGTTGCCAAACTCATGACTGGAGTTTCTGTGCCGTGGTGGCCTGGGCTGATGTGGGATCCATTTCGTTGTTTCTTATCAGTCGATAAGAGTTATTGCGGTTCCATTGTTTCTTATCCTGTAGGGCGGTAGGGGCAAGGGGGGAATCGCTATCATCGGGTGGTGGGTCAGGTTCTGGCAGTGGCAAATAAATGGTCTCTGAGGGGCCGAAAATATTGTGGTCGGTGTCACTGGGGCTGGTCTGTTTTGCCATTTGTCAGGGATTTCAAGTACATCCGTTGTGCTTTCGCTGTCGCTATCGCTATCGCTAGCGGCCGAATCAAGTGTGAGGCAGAAACTCATCTCTGGGGGCGGAGTCAAAGTCATGTCTGTGGACGTGCTGTCCTGGCTGGGGGAGGGTTGGATTAGGTTGCCAGTGGGCGGGTTGTCGTTGTCTGCTATTGCAAGTGAAATGTGGTGTGAGTGGCTGCACTGGTTTATACGAAACCAACTTAAGTTGGTTTATATGAAACCATCCTGACTTTCCATTTGGATACGTAATCTTATACACTGAGGGGCTTACTTTATCAGAAATCGAGTAGGGTCCTGCAAATTTGGGGGAGAGGAATGAACTAGCATTGTACAGGGAGACCATGACTTGCTGTCCGATTGTATATTCTACCGGGTGTACTGTTTTATCAAAGCAGGCTTTACTCTGCTTTGTCGAACAGCTGCAGCGAGCTGTGCTGCTTTAATATTCTCCATTATTCGTTCGACCGCTTTTTCATGGGTCAGGGCGGTGACTGTGGGTCTGGCCAAATCAAGTCCAAATAAATACTCGGTACCCTTCATGGGTCGTCCGGTCATGAGGGTGTGGGGGGTGTAGCCTGTATAACTCGACATCGTGTTTCTAATAAACATCAGTGCAAATAGGAGAACTGTGTCCCATGTTGTATTATGTTGTTGCACCATCTTCCTAAGTGTTGTCTTTAGGGTTCGGTTCATGCGTTCCACAATGCCACTGGATTGTGGGTGATAGGCAATGTGAAACTTCTGTTTAATTCCGAAAATTGTTAGGACGTTTTTCATTACTCTTCCTGTGAATTGCGAACCTTGGTCCAACTCAATACTATGGGGGAGTACCCATCTAGTAAATATTTGCTGGGTTAGAAGTTTTGCTGTTACTTTAGGCGTGTTTGTCCTTGAAGGAAATGCTTCCACCCATTTTGAGAAGGAGTCGATCACGACCAACACATATTTAAATTTTCTGCGGGGGGGAGGGGACCAATGTAATCTAATTGTAAGTTCGTCCATGGGCCATTAACAGGGTGGGTGTGTCTTAGCTGGCCTTTCTTTGCGTATCTGTCTGGGGTGTTCTGGGTGCAAATGAAACAACTTTCAATGTAGTGGGTTACGTCAGTTTTTAAATCGGGCCACCAGCAGAGAGGTCTGAGGTGGTCAAGGGTGGATTCTATTCCTTGGTGTCCGTGTCCGTCATGGAACTGACAAATAGTCTGGTTCCTGTCCTGGGTGGGGATCACATAAATACCATTCTTTAATATGATTCCGTTGTGTACCATTAAAGTATCTTTGAACCTATCATAGGGAACTGGGAAGTCTCCTTTGAAAATTTCCTCAAGAGCGTCATCTTCCTTTTGTGCCTGTGCCAAATCTTGAATATTGGTCTGTGAGACCTGGACTGCGTGTACTGGGGCACTCTCGGGGGGTTTCCAAAAGTGACCATGTCGTGAGCCTGCTTTTGCTAGGGCATCTGCTTTTATGTTACCGGGTAGGGAGGAACGATGATGGCTTCTAACCTTTATGATTCCATATTTGCGATCTTTAGCTTCTTTGAGAATGTGCTTTAGTAATGGCACTGAGGGTAGGGGTTTACCGTCAGCGGATATAAATCCTCTAGATTCCCACAGGGGCAGGAATTCCATTATATTAGACTGTCCGAATATATTTCTGCTGGGGTCGGGAATGAATCTGGGTGCTGCACAATGTATGCAATGGCTGCTAATTGGCTGCCTGCGAACTTAAATGTTCTGGCAATTTTAACGAGATTGCCTCTAATGCGCGTCCCTGCACGTCCTCTACATATATGCCACATCCTGTAAGCTTTTTCCATTAACAATGGTGGAGGAGCCATCTACATACATTTTTAGCAAATTATCTGTGGGCTGGGTTCTCTGTGTTCTGATGCCTGTCTTTGTCGGTAACGATTTGGGAATAAAGAGTCCTGTGTTGTGCTTCGCTGCAATGATTGCACTCATGTGGGGTTCCTGCATATTGTAAATTATCGGCCAGAAACGTGTGCGTCTTTGTCATCGTCACTGTGATACTGCGTCCTTGTAGGAGTAGGGTCCAGCACGCTGCTCTAATTTGGCTTACTGTACCGCCTAACAGTAGTTGTGTTGGGGTGTGCTCAGTCAAAATGGTTACGGGGTTGAGTCCTGTTATGTACGCAAAGTACTGAACAGCCCAAAAAACTGCGAGCAAGTGCCTTTTGCAGGCTGAAAATCCTTGCTCTACCGGATCTAAAACTCGTGAGGCATAGGCTACGGGTCCTAAACGATCGTGCCTTTCCTGGAGAAGTACGGACGAAAGGGTTCGGTCGGTGGTCGCTACCTCTATTACGTATGGGGAGTGTGGGTCTGGTGCCTGCAAAGCGGGAGCTGTACTTAGGGCGCGTTTCAATGCAGCTACGGCATCCGTGTGCTGTGGAAGTAATTTCCATGGGGCCTGTTTCTTTAGGAGCTCGGAAAGTGGGGCTGCTTTTGTGGCGAATCCATTGATGTGGTTTCTACAATATCCAACCAGCCGTAAAAATGACCGGAGTGCTGTAACGTTTTGGGGCAAAGGCAATTTGACAATGGAATCTATGCGTTTGTGTTCTATCTCACGCTTCCCATGCGTGATGACCGCACCTAAATATGTGACCTTTTCTTGGAGAATTTGGGCTTTTTTGGGATTGATTTTACATCCAATTTCTTTTAGGAGACCTAATAGTTCAGAAAGAACCGAAATGTGCTCTTCCTTGGTGTCAGTCTGTAGGAGCAAGTCGTCCACATACTGAATGAGGCATTCGGGTCGGGAGAATTTTGATAATCCATTCGCCAATTGCCTGTGAACAATGGAGGGGGAGTTGTGGAAACCTTGTGGAAGGCATGTCCATGTGTATTGCTGTCCCTGGAAGGTGAACACAAATTTATACTGGCAATTTTTATACAATGGAATGGATCAAAAGCCATTGCTAATGTCCAGAACCGTGAAAATCTTTGACTGTAGTCCCTGCTTTAACATGATCTCGGGACTCGTGGCAATGGTGGGGGCTGCTAACGGAGTTACTTTGTTTAATTCTCTATAATCGATGGTCAGTCTCCATGAACCATCTGGTTTTCTTACAGGCCAAATCAGGGCATTGTTCATTGAGGCTACGGGCCGAATCACACCTTGATCCAATAAACTTTGAATTACCTTAGCTATTTCTCCCTCGACTTGCTGTGGAAAACTGTATTGTTTCTGGGGCTTGGGATCGGGACCTGTAATGGTGACCATTCCTGGAATTTTACCGCAATCGTGTTTGTGCTGGCAAAAGATGCTTTGTGTTTCTTCAAGACTTCCCTAACCGTTTTGTCCGTGGTAATGGTTTGTGGGTCAAACCAGTAATCTCCCACTGAGCTAAACCTGTGTTCGTAGTCTCCTACTGTGAGCGTGGCGGGGGCTCGTGCTGCTTTAGCCATTTTCCACACACACTTATTCACAGGGTCAAGAGAAAGGTTGTGTGAGCTCATGAAATCCATCCCCAAGATGTTCTCTGCTGCCTGGGGTAAATCTACTAAACCGACTGAGTGCTTGGTTGTAATGTTACCGATCTGAATATTCACAGGGGCTGTAATGTGTCCCTGCTGGAGGTGTCCTGTAAATCCACTAAGAGTGATAGTGTCTGTAGTGGGCCATATATCTCGCTGGTACATCGTGGAGGAGTTTAACGTGGTTCGGGACCCACCTGTGTCCCTAACGAACTCTACGGGGTGTCCCCGGACTGTGCCTGTGACCACTGGTCTTCCGGACTTGTCCCAAAGCATGTCGCAGACCCAAGTTGGGGCGTCCAAGCACCGTCAATCGGTGCCATTTATGGCCAAATTATCTGAACGGGCGCCAACGCTGTGGCTAGGCCTGGCATTGTTCCTATGTGGGGCATTTGCGTGCTGATGCCGTCACGGGTTCGGGGCGGCATTGCATTCTTGGGCGTAATGTCCCTTCTGTCCACAACTATAGCATCCCTGTGCTTTATGGTGTTGTGCCTTATTTCTACCTTCATTTACCCATGCGGGGTCTTGATGTGTCCTTACTGGATTCATGTTTGCTTCTACCTTCTCCTGCTCTGCCTTTTTATGTAGGGATTGGTCCCAAGCTCTAGAGAGTCTCTTCAGAACCCACACTTCATTGTGTGCAGGGTCTGAGGGGTCATAATTTGCACATGCTTTTTGTCCTGCATCTGTGGCGTGGGAGACTAAAATATGGGTCCATTTGGCCGCATTGTCTGCAGTTAAATGGGTGCGGGTTAAATCTCCAAATACTGCTGTGAAGTGTATCCAGAGGCGTCCAGCAAATGCTGTTGGATGCTCTCCTTCCTTCTGCCTACATCGGTTGAGTTCTTATACGGGATCTCCTCTATTATAGCCAATGGCATCTAGGATAGCTGTCTTCATATCCTGGAGGCTACCTCCTCCTACATTTTGTGTGTCGGAAAGGGCTGAACTAACGGATGGGACAAGGCTCATTACTGTCATAATATTCAGATAAACATCATGGTGCAAACATACATACACACTGATGGACAGATCAACGGACCAATCAATACACACACAACACCACAGCCAATCACAGGCAAGAACATACACACTATAAAACGGGGAACACGACACTTGCCGCTCATTCCAGCAGGAGACAGCTCAGGGCACAGAGCTCACAGCAAGCCACTCAGACATTCACCATGTGCTGAGTGCTTCTCCAAGATAGTGTTCGGGCTGGGTCCACAGGTTAGAGGGTAATGTACGAACCACAGTAACCAGTTTACAGATGTTGTTATTGTTAGTAATAAAACTGAGTTGTACCATCCGCAACCGTGTTGCTTCGTCTATGTAGCAGAGCACCCAACACGACAATTACGATGAGTTTCACTTCTTCCTGCTCGTCCAGACCGTACATGACTGTCTGTTGTCTAACTCGCTCAAAGAAATGGTGTGGGTCTGATGTGGGGTGAAAGGTTTCTATTTTACCATGGGCATCCCTTAACTGGGTGATGGTTAGTGGGGTGGTGTACACAAAATCGGGTTGGTCTTCTGTCGGTACTCTGCATTGCGTGGTGACTGGATCCATAGGGTTGTGTGCTGCCTGTGCAGTCGGTGGTGCGGGTGCTTTCCTTTTCGGGGCCTGGGGAGCTCTATCCTGAATCTCTGTTCTGTTTACGTATCGATGGGCAGTTTCATTAAGTTCCTGCCAATCGGGGCCATCTTCCTCGTCTAAATTTGGTCCAAAGATGTCTCTGAAACCATTCTGAACTGAGAGCAATGATTGCAATTTTGCAATTTGTTGCTTGCATTTGGCATGGTCTACTGAACTCTGCCTTTGTTCCATGGTGGAAATGTGGAGTGCTCGTAGGGCTGCCTTTAAGTCCTCGCATTGCTTTTTCAGTTGTTCTACTTGGTGTTCTGTTTCTTCCCTTACCAAAACTGCGCGTTGCGAGTCTTGGTAGGCCTTATCATATTGGGTCTGAAAGCTGCTTAGGTGAGGTAGACAAGATTGGTGTGCCCATTTGACATCAGCCATCTCCTTGTTCTTCGCTACTAACTGCTCTTGGAGTTGCTCATTTACTTTTTCGCATTCCCTAACGTTTCCCTCATTACTCTTCTCTTTCTCTACAAGCTGTCTGCGGAGCATCCTCACGACCTCCTCTGTGCCTCGCAATTGTGCCAAACAGGACACGATTGCCATCGGCTTACGAACTCTACCTAAACTCTTTTTATGGATCGCGGTCAGGTTATCACACCAAGTTTGTCCTATGCTACCAGGACCTGTCTCTTCATTTGCACAAAACTCAGGCCATAGGGGTCATCCTTTCCCCTTTAAGTACTTCCTAATGTCCTCTTCCCATATGGGACACACTGCTCCGCTCTATTGGTCGCTGCGACCTCAGGTTCCTGTGGTACATAAGGCATTCCATTGCCTTCATTGTCATTTCTACGGTTATGTCTCTGTATCTCTACCGTGAATTTGGGATGGGGGGAATAAAGCGGTGATGCAAACAGCGAGTACGGCTTAAGCTATTTTCCGGTTCACACAACTCCCGAAAGTTTTAAGCAACAAAATCTAATGAGTTTACCTTATATCCCTGTTAGTACGCATGCAAATTACTACACATTTCTGAATCTTGGAGGTTTGATCGATACTGGTCTTACACTTGTGGTTTCTTTCACTTTTCCAATTGGGTTTCTAATTCAAACGTTTTGTGGGTCCTCTCGGAGTGACAAAATCACTTCTGGGTCGAGTCCCGTCAGAGGTCGCCAATACCTGTTGCTATATTTACTTGCTATAAATATGGCAGTCAATAAGGTTGCCTTTCTTAATATGGATATGAATATGATATGCTTTCAGAGTCACCAGGTATCAAATGATACCGCCACAAGGTTCAACCGGGTCTCGATCAACGAACCAAACAACCAGTTAGTTAGTTCAAGATCAATGATACTTTATTTGCACCCAAGATTAACTTATACATGCAACAAAAACACTATGAGCTAAACTACACCTAACAACTATTTCAACCTGTACTTAACTTCAGGCACCTGGCTTAGGTTAGTGGCCTTTGTTCGAATCTGGATAGGCTGGGTCTGGAGAAGTAACTGCGGTTCAGCTAGGCTCATCCGTCTGGTAGCCAGCGTTGAACTTGGACTTGCTTCTGGTCATGGTGCTGCAGTTGGAGATGGATGTTGCTGGAGCACCAGGTCCAAAAGAGATCGAACACATGGCAGTGTCTCTCTTTATCCTTGGGGGTTTTGCGCTCTTTTTGGCGGTCCTTAGGTTTGGACCCATTTAATTGGGCAGTTCTCGATCACTGCCTTTGATCTGAGCCAATAAAGGGGCGAGTGCCTTGATGGCTGGGCGTGTCCTAAGCAGTCATTGATCTTGCTGTTTATGCTTCTTGAGTAAAGGGAGTGGCGCCGAGGTGTCTGGAATTGTATCGGTTACCTGAGTATCGATCCTTTGTCTTACGGAGATGGGCTATTAAAATGCTAATCGATTGGGGGTTTTGATGCTGTCTGGATTCTCTGCTCATGAATACACATGCAGGCTCTGTGCCTGCCTGAATCTTACATTGTCCATATTTCCCTTTAGGCTTTGCGAATGTCCATGTTTCTTGTTGTAAGTGGCCAACCCAGATGGCTACAAGTTTCAGTTTGTTAACCTCTGAAAGAACATACAATTAGACTGTTGGTTCTGGACTCAGGTAAAAACATAGCATGAATTTTTTGTCCGTTGGGTGAATGCACCCAGCCAACCTGGAAGCAGGCTCCAAGGCACAGTCGTTCTTGGAACATCATTTCACATTGAGCTCGCCAATAAATGGGCAGCCAGCGTGCAATGTGTGCTGTGAAAGGCCTAGCTCTGCCAGGGAGGGCGGGTGCTGAGAAAAGAGCAGGTGCTTCCTCAGTGGGACAGCCACTGCAAAGCTGTCTCAGAGATCTACAGACATGAAAAAAACTAAACTGCATTGGAAAAACTATGCAAAGAGTGTCCTGGCAGCGCATTCAAGCATAAACCTCAGTCCCCAGACACCTTTTAAAATCGCATTTTAGCCCGATCAGTTATTCCCGCCCTGGATCAAGGTCAAACGTAAAGGCTGCCTGGCCAATCGGTCTGCCAACCAATTATAAAATTGCATTCGGGGTAGTCACATGATGCAAATGTGGGAGCAGCTTTCTTTTCGCGGACTACAGCTCGACTCATCTTTTAATTTGGGGTAGCAGAAAAGATGAGTGAGTTGCATTACTGGTTAGTGAACATATCACAGCTCGGCCGATGGAGGACATCTTAGAGAGATCCTGCAGTGAGGCATTTTAGGATGAGCTCACAAATAGGAAGGGTGCAATCACAATATTGGGGTTGTACTATAGGCCTCCCAACAGCTAGAGGGATACAGAGGAACTGATACCGTGGGCAGCACGGTAGCACAGTGGTTAGCACAGTTGCTTCACAGCTCCAGGATCCCAGGTTCTATTTCCGGCTCAAGTCACTGTTATGTGTGGAGTCTGCACGTTCTCCCGTGTCTGCGTGGGTTTCCTCCGAGTGCTCCGGTTTCCTCCCACAGTCCAAAGATGTGCAGGTTAGGTGGATTGGCCATGCTAAATTGCCTTTACTGTCCAAAAAAGGTTAGGCGGGGCTACTGGGTTACGAGGTAGGGTGGAGGCGTGGGTTTAAGTAGCGTGCTCTTTCCAAGGACCGATGCAGACTCAATGGGCCGAATGGCCTCCTTCTGCACTGTATATTCTATGATTCTATATGTAGTCAGATTCTGGAAAGATGTAAAAATAGCGGGGTTATTGTGGTGGGTGATTTTAATTTCCCCCATATTGACTGGGGTTAGTGCCAGGGGTTTGGATGGAGAGCAATTTGTTAGGTGTGTCCAGGAGGGTTTTTTGAAACAGTATATTGATAGTCAAACCAGGGAAGGGACCTTACTGGACCTGGTATTGGGGAATGAGCCTGGCCAAGTGACCTAAGCTTCAATAGGGAACATTTTGGAATAGTGATCATAATTCCGTAAGTTTTCAAATTCTCATGGATAAGGACACGAGAGGTCCTCCAGTGAGGGTGCTAAATTGGGGGAAAGCCAACTACAACAGAATTCGGCAAGAGCTGGAGAATGTGGGTTGGGAGTGGCTGTTTGAGGGTAAATCCACATTTGATGGGTGAAATTCTCCGGTATCGGCGCGATGTCCGCCGACCGGCGCCAAAAACGGCGCAAATCAGTCCGGCATCGCGCCGCCCCAAAGGTGCGGAATCCTCCGCATCTTGGGGGGCCGAGCCCTAACCTTGAGGTGCTAGGCCCTCGCCGGACTGATTTCCGCCCCTCCAGCTGGCAGAAAAGGCCTTTGGTGCCCCGCCAGCTGGGGCGGAAATGACATTGCCGGGCGGCGCATGCGCGGGAGTGTTAGCGGCCGCTCACGGCATCCCCGCGCATGCACTGTGGAGGGAGTCTCTTCCGCCTCCGCCATGGTGGAGACCGTGGCAAAGGCGGAAGGAAAAGAGTGCCCCCACGGCACAGGCCCGCCTGCGGATCGGTGGGCCCCGATCGCGGGCCAGGCCACCGTGGGGGCACCCCCCCGGGGCCAGATCGCCCCGCGCCCCCCCAGGATACCGGAGCCCGCCCGCGCCGCCTTGTCCCGCCGGTAAGAGAGGTGGTTTAATCCACGCCGGCGGGACAGGCACTCTAGCTGCAGGACTTCGGCACATCCGGGCCGGAGAATCGCGGGGGGGGCCGCCAACCGGCGCGGCGCGATTCCTATCCCCGCCGAATCTCCGGTGCCGCCGAATTCGGCAACCGGCGGGGGCGGGATTCACGCCAGCCCCCGGCGATTCTCCGTCCCGGCGGGGGGTCGGAGAATCTCGCCCGATATGTGGGAGTCTTTTAAAAAACAGTTGCATAGAGTGCAGGACAGACATGTCCCTGCGAAAATGAAGGCAAAAAATGGCAGGATTAGGGAACCATGGAAGACAGGGGAAATTGTGAGTCTAATCAAAAAGAAAAAGGAAGCATACAGAATGTCTAGGCAACTAAAAAAAGACAAAGCTTTTGAAGAATATAGAAAAAGTAGGAACAATCTCAAACAGGGAGTTAGATGGACTAAAAGAGGCCTTGAAATGTCATTGGCAAACAAGGTCAAGGAAAATCCCAAGGTCTTTTATAATAATATTAACGTAATAATAATCATTTTTAGTGTCACAAGTATGCTTACATTAACACTGCAATGAAGTTACTGTGAAAATCCCCTAGTCACCACACTCTGGCGCATGTTCGGGTACACAGAGGGAGAATGCAGAATGTACAGTGCACCTAACAAGCATAGACCTCAGTCCCCAGACACCTTTTTAAATTGCATTTCAGCCCGGTCGGGACTATACATATATAAGGAGCAAAAGGGTAACTCGGAAAGAGTAGGTCCACCAAAGGACAAAGGAGGGAAGATATGCGTGGAGTCAGAGGAAGAGGGGGGGCTCCTTAATGAGTACTTTGCATCGGTATTCACTAAGGAGAGGGTCATGATAGATGTTGAGGTTAGGAATGGGTGTGTGAATACTCTAGGACACGTCAGCATAACGAAGAAAGAAGTGTTGGATATCTTAAAATGCATTAAGGTAGACAAGTTCCCTGGGCCATTTGCGATATATCCAGGTTGGTGTGGAGGCAAAAGATATTTTGCCTTCACAGATATCTGCATCATATTTGACCATAGACGAGGTACCAGAGGATTGGAGAATGGCCAATGTTGTCACTTTGTTTAAGAAGGGAAGCAGGGCTAATCCAAGTAATTATAGGCCGGTGAGCCTGCATCAGTGGTGGGGAAGCTGTTGTAGAACATACAGAGGGACAGGATTTATTCATATTTGGAAACAAGTGGACTTGTTAGTGATGGGCAACATGGTTTTGTGCGGGAAAGGTCATGTCTTACCAACTTGATACATTTTTTGAGGAGGTGACAAAATTAATTGATGAGGGAAAGGCTGTGGATGTTGTCTACATGGACTTTAGTAAATCGTTTGTCAAGATCCTTCATAGTAAAAAGTCTTACAACACCAGGTTATCATAGTTATCATAGAAGTTACAGTGCAGAAGGAGGCTATTCGGCCCATCGAGTCTGCACCGGCTCTTGGAAAGAGCACCCTACCGAAGTCCACACCTCCACCCTATCCCCATAACCCCATAACCCAGTAACCCCACCCAACACTATGGGCAATTTTGCACACTAAGGGCAATTTAGCATGGCCAATCCACCTAACCTGCACATCTTTGGACTGTGGGAGGAAACCGGAGCACCCGGAGGAAACCCACGCACACACGGGGAGAACGTGCAGACTCCGCACAGTGATCCAAGCTGGGCATTGAACCTGGAACCCTGGAGCTGTGAAGCAATTGTGCTAACCACTATGCTACCGTGCTGCCCCTAGTAAGGAGTCTTACAACACCAGGTTAAAGTCCAACAGGTTTGTTTCGATGTCACTAGCTTTCGGAGCGCTGCTCCTTCCTCAGGTGAATGAAGAGGTATGTTCCAGAAACATATATATAGACAGATTCAAAGATGCCAAACAATGCTTGGAATGCGAGCATTAGCAGGTGATTAAATCTTTACAGAACCAGAGATGGGGTAACGCCAAATTAAAGAGGTGCGAATTGTGTCAAGCCAGGACAGTTGAGGCCGCACTCATGTGTGCAGAACTTGGCTATAAGCTTCTGCTCGGCGATTCTGCGTTGTCGCGCGTCCTGATAGCCAAGTTCCGCACACATGAGTGCGGCCTCAACCGGGACCTGGGATTCATGTCACAATACATTCACCCCCCACCATCTGGCCTGCGAAATCCTACCAACTGTCCTGGCTTGATACAATTCACACCTCTTTAACCTGGGGTTACCCCATCTCTGGATCTTTAGATTCAGGACCCTAGTCCCATCATGATGAAGAATTCAATCACAATATGGTTGCTCTTCCCCAGGGTGCCTCGCACAACTAGATTCCCAATTATTAATTTCTCATTACACAATACCCAGTCGAGGAAGGCCAATTGTCTAGTTGGTTCCTGAACGTATTGGTCCAAGAAAACTATCCTGTGTACATTCCAGGAATTCCTCCTCTATAATATTGTTACTAATTTGATTTGCAGATTAAAGTCACCAATAATTACAGGTGTTCTTTTATCACAGGTGTCCCTAATTTCCTGTTTAATGACATTCCCAACATCACCACGATAGTTCAGTGATCTGTAAACAGCCACTCCTAACAGTTTTTGCCCCTTGGTATTTCACAGCTCTACCATCACAGATTCCAATTGTTGGAGCTAATATCCTTCCTCGCTATTGTGTTAATTTCCTCTTTAACTAGCAATGCAACTCTACCACCTTTTCCTTTGTGTCTGTCCCTCCTAAATAATGAATACCCATGGATGTTCAGTTCTCATCCCTGGTCACCCTGCAGCCATGTCTCCGTAATCCCGACGATGCCATTTCCATTTATTGGAGCAATTAATTAATCCATTTTATTGCGAATGCTCTGCGCATGAAGGCACAAAGCCTTAAGTCCCATCTTTTTAACATTCCTGTTCCACTTCCCTTTATTTTTCACTGTTTTTGATTCTGACCATTGATTTCTTTGCCAATTACTTTTCCTTTTCGCCCTTCTGTCACTTGTTCTTGTCCATGTTTCCTCATCCTCTGACTCCTTGCATAAGATCCCATCCACCTGCCATTTTAGTTTAAACCCTCCCCAACCACTCTAGCATATACTCCCCCTAGGACATCAGTCCCAGTCCTGCCCAGGTGTAACCCGTCTTGTTTTTACTGGTCCCACCTTCCCCAGAACCTATCCCAATGCCCCAGGAATCTGAACCCTCCCCTTCGCAGCATCTCTTCAGCCACGTATTCATCCAATATATCCTGCTCTGACTAGCACATGGCAATCTATTAGTAATCCTGAGATCATTACCTTAGAGGTCCTACTTTTCAACTTACTTACTAACTCCCTATCTTCTGCTTTTACGACCTCATCTCTTTTTTAACCTAAGTCGTTTATAATAATGTGTACCATGACAACTGGATGTTCACCCTCCCCCTCCAGTATATCCTGTAGTCACTCTGAGACATCCTTGACTCCAGCACCAGCGAGGCAACATGCTATCCTGGAGTCTCGTTTGCGGCCGCAGAATGGCCTATCTATTTGCCTTACAATTGAATCCCCTATAACTACTTCATTCCCACGTGTTTTACTCCTCTCCTGTGCAGCAGAGGACACCGGGGTGCACAAAATGTATCTGTTGCTGCTTTCCCCTGAGAGGTCATTCCCCCCCAACAGTATCCAAAGTGGTATATCCAGTGGACTGGTCCATATTTAAGAACTCAGCGACCAACTTAAATAAGTATGCCACCACCGTCACAGACTTCATCAGCAATGTGTGGACGACTGTGTGCCAAAGAAAGCAGTACATACATTCCCCAACCGGAAACCATGGCTCAATCGCGAGATTGACTCCCTACTGAAGGACAGATCTGAGGCGTTCAAGACAGACGATCCTGACACATACAAGAAATCCAGGTACGACCTCTGCAAAGCCATCCGAGATGCCAAGAGAGAATATCAAACAAAGCTAGAGTCACAGACAGACTCTCGGCGGTTGTGGCAAGGACTAAACAACATAACGGGCTACAAAGCGAAGTCGAACAGTATCTCTGGCAGCAGTGCACCCCTCCCTGATGAACTCAATCATTCTATGCTCGGTTCGAGCAGGTAACCAACAATCTGCTGGCGAGTGCCCCAGCAGCCCATAATTCACCCATACCCACCATCACAGCTTCCGAAGTCAGATTGGCCTTCCTGAAAGTGAACCCTCGGAAGGCGGCGGGCCCGGACGGGATCCCTGGTCGTGCACTCAGAGCCTGCGTGGACCAGCTGGCAGAGGTATTCGCGGACATCTTTAACCTGTCCCTACTCCATCCAAGGTCCCCACCTGCTTCAAGACGATCACCATCATACCGGTACCAAAGAAGAACCAGGCAATGTGCCTCAATGACTACCGTCCAGTGGCCCTGACTTCAGTCGTAATGAAGTGCTTCGAGAGGTTGATCATGAAGCGCATCACCTCCATACTCCCAGAACGCCTTGATCCACTGCAATTCGCATACCGCTGCAACCGGTCCACATCAGACGCCATTTCCCTGGCTCTACACTCATCCCTAGAGCATCTCGAAAACAAGGACTCCTACATCAGACTCCTATTTATTGACTACAGCTCCGCCTTCAACACCATAATCCCAGCCAAGCTCATATCAAAGCTCCAAAACCTAGGACTTGGCTCCCCACTCTGCAACTGGATCCTCGATTTTCTGACCAACAGACTACAATCAGTAAGAATGAACAACAACACCTCCTCCACAATAGTCCTCAACACCGGGACCCCACAAGGCTGCGTACTTAGCCCCCTACTCTACTCCCTGTACACACACGACTGCGTGGTAGAACTTGGTCCCAACTCCATCTACAAGTTTGCTGACGATACGACCATAGTGGGTCGGATCTCGAATAACAATGAGTCAGAATACAGGCGGGAGATAGAGAACCTAGTGGAGTGGTGTAGAGACAACAATCTCTCCCTCAATGCCAGCAAAACTAAAGATCTGGTCATTGACTTCAGGAAGCAAAGTACTGTACACACCCGTCAGCATCAACGGGGCCGAGGTGGAGATGGTTAGCAGTTTCAAATTCCTAGGGGTGCACATCTCCAAAAATCTGTCCTGGTCCACCCACGTCGACGCTACCACCAAGAAAGCACAACAGCGCCTATACTTCCTCAGGAAACTAAGGAAATTCGACATGTCCACATTAACCCTTACCAACTTTTACAGATGCACCATAGAAAGCATCCTACTGGGCTGCATCACAGCCTGGTATGGCAACTGCTCGGCCCAGGACCGTAAGAACTTCAGAGTCGTGAACACCGCCCAGTCCATCACACGAACCTGCCTCCCATCCATTGACTCCATCTACACCTCCCGCTGCCTGGGGAAAGCGGGCAGCATAATCAAAGATCCCTCCCACCCGGCTTACTCACTCTTCCAACTTCTTCCATCGGGCAGGAGATACAGAAGTCTGAGAAATCGCACGAACAGACTCAAAAACAGCTTCTTCCCCACTGTCACCAGACTCCTAAATGACCCCCTTATGGACTGACCTCATTAAGCCTGTATGCTTCATCCGATGCCAGTGCTTATGTAGTTACATTGTATATGTTGTGTTGCCCTATTATGTATTTTCTTTTCTTCCCTTTTCTTCCCATGTATTTAATGATCTGTTGAGCTGCTCGCTGAAAAATACTTTTCACTGTACCTCGGTACACGTGACAATAAACAAATCCAATCCAATCCAATCCAATTAACAGGATGATCCTTCCAATGTGCATAATCAGTGTGTTTTTGGAAAAGATGTTTGGTGCATTTTTCAACCACGAGCATGTGGTCAATTTTTAAAAAATCAACAGCATGCTTTTGTGGGTTTAAATAAAGAGGGGTATTTATGTATGCATTTACCCCGAAAGTCAAAACATTACAGCACTCACTCACACATACACACATACATTTGATAAAGTTACAGTTCAATAGGATAGTGAACTTTTCCAAATCTCAAACAAAAGAATAGTTCATAGTCCATGTGTTTGGCTCACCAATGGAAAAACAGTTGATGCATGCCTTTTGAAGAAGACAATTCACCCTGAAAAGATAGTCTAGGTTGTTTCAGTAGCTGGAGTCATACATATATCAGCATGGTTTCCAATTCCCTCAAAGAGATGGCTTTTTCAGCAGATAACAAAATTGGTTACTTATAGTTTTCTTACCAGGAGGTCAGGTTTCTGTGCTGGTGGACTCTGTAAATAAATGGCTGTAGACTTCATGATGTAGAAGTCAAACGCTTGTTAAAGGGCATGAATGTTAGTGCCTTTCCCTATAGTTGCTGTTTTTGGTGTGTTATTTGCAGACCAACCAATTTCTCCCTGGTTCTTGGGATAAAATAATTTGGGAGCCAAATCCAGTTTTGACCACATGGTCAACATTTAATGTACACCCAGGATGGTTTGGGAGCCAACTAATTATGAATACTGTTTTTTGCAGCTCTGTGTTATGTATCAAGCTCAGAGATGATGGCAGAGCTTTGAGTTTTGCATCGATCATCAGCAAAACCAGGTGTAAATCCAACAGATGTGTTTTGTCTTGGCATGTCCATTCAAGGGTGGAGCATTCCACCTGTAGTTATTTAATCTGGAATTTTCAGGAGGCTTAAAATAGAAATTAAAACATCACCTGATCTTTGGTAGCCATGGTAGCCATTGTTAGTGCCCATTTTTAAATGAAAGATAGTTCCAGAAAATAATTTATTAAATGCATTCCATCTGTAGAATTACAAATAGTACATGGCTTCACTGAGCATAACGCACCAATCTCTATACAGCACTGTTGGTCACAGTTAAATATTTCTGTTTCTGTTATACATTTTGCTATTGATTATCTACCTGGCAGGACTCATGGGGAACAACTTAAAAATCAGGACTGTTCATGTTACCTAACACTATGATTTGTCACTGAAAGGTCAGGATGCCCAAAGTTCAGAAATGAAACTTTTAAGACAACCAATTCCTGGCCAACTGTTTTCATTGCTATCTACAAGTACGTCCAGGACAAATTAAGGCCTTATTCTACTGGCCATCCCACTACTCCTCTTCTATGCTCGTACGTCCAATAAATTATGACCTGCAAAATTAATTGCTTCAGGCAAATAATTAACTAAAAACATATTTAATTTAAGGATAAATTGTTTGATTCACAGTCCTGTCTTTCCAGGGATGTCCAACAACTGGTACATATATCAAGTTTCCTCATGCTTTGGCTATAAAAGCAAAGGAGAAATATTCATTTCAGTACATGTAACAAAATCACCAACCTGTTTAACAAGACTACACCTGGGCGGCACGGTGGTGCAGCGGTTAGCACTGCTGCCTCACAATGCCGAGGACCCGGGTTCGATCCCGGCCCTGGGTCACTGTCTGTGTGGAGTTTGCACATTCTCCTCGTGTCTGCATGGGCCTCACCCCCACAACACAAAGATGTGCAGTGTAGATGGATTGGCCATGCTAAATTGTCCCTTAATTGGAAAAAAAAATACACCTCACAAGAAATCATCCCTAAAAATACTTTTCTTGCTATTCTAGGTTTTTAGCACCCTAAGTTCCTCTGTGCAAATTTTGAAGGCAATGATTGCGTAGGAGCATGGTTACAGGGATCCTTTCCAATAGGCTACTCTTACATGAGCTACACAGTGAGTGCTAGTAGGTACTTTGATGATCCTAAAGAATAACTGCGCCTGTTTTCACCAGATGTGCATTATGGAATCACTACACAATTCCCACTGATCCCCTAGCCCTTGAGCAGGGAGGCTACTGTTGTGCTTCCACTACATGCACAGATTAGGGACTGAAGTAATTGTAATCCTGGACAATGATCCCTCATTGCAAAGATGTACACCGTGATAGCTGAATAGAAATGTCATGACGTTACACAAATGTTTCATAAAATGAAAAGAAATGAAAAGAAAAACGAACATTTATATGGCACTTTTCATGACTACCAGATGTGCCAAGGTGCTTTACAGTCAATGAAGTACATTTTTGAAGCACTGTTGTAAGACAGGAAACTTGGCAGCCAACTTAACACAGCAAACTCCCACAAACAGCAATGTGATAATGTCCAGAGCTTCAATAGCCCAAGAATAGAGTGCTGAAGACTAAACTAGGCACTATTCCTGATCATTATTCTGTAGCCTGTTAGGAAATATATATCTGTGATTGTAGACCTGTTTCCCCCAGCGGAGAAATCAGTTACCATAGAGCACAGATTTAACGTGATTGATAAAAGGGTTAGAAGGGACATGAGGGGAAAATGTCTTCACTGAGAGAGTGGTGGATGTCTGGAATTCGCTGCCTGGTTTTGGGGTGGAGGCAGAAACCTTCAACTCATTTAAAATGTGTCTGGATCTGCAACCGGAGTGCTGTGACCAACGGACCAGATGCTGCAGGATGGGATGAGAATGCACGGTTAGTTTTTATTTTTTGGCTGGCACAGACATGAAGGGTCTCTTTCTGTGGCTTAACTTTTTTTTGGAATGTTAGGTGACCACAGGACAGGATTCAGCTGGGGGACCCTGTGCTGTTATTTAACTTGCCAACGCTTACAACCGAGGATTCCATGACAGTGGTTATGTTCTACTCAAACCTCCTCCCATCTTTCCTCAACTAAATCTTACCCTCTATTCCCTTCTTTCCTATCTGCTTGCCTTGCTTCCCCTTAAATGCATCCATACTATTTGCTTCCACCTCTCCCTGTGGGAGCGAGTTTCATATTCACAAGCCTCCTAGGAAAAATAGGTTTCCTCTGAATTCACGGTTGAGTTTCTTGGAGACTATCTTCCATTGATGGCCTCTTGTTATGCTCTTCCTCACAAGACAAAACATTCTCTTCATACCCATTCTATCAAAACCTTTCATAATTTTAAAGACCACAAATAGGTCCTTCCGCTGCCTTCTTATTTCAAGAGAACAGAGATGCAGCCTGTCAATCCTCTCCTTATATGTACACACATCTCTGACATCACCCTTGTAAATCCTCTCCGCACCTTGTCCAGAGCCTTTATATTATTTTTGTAATGTGACAACCAGGGCTGCACACTGTAATCTAAGTGTGATCTAACCAAGTTTTGATACAGATTTAGCATAACTTCCTTACTCTTTCAACTCTATCCTTCGAGAAATAAACTTAGTGTTTGGTTTTCTTTTTATGGCCTTACTAATGTGTCATGCCATTTTTTTAGTGATTGGTTTATTTGTACTCTAAGATTCCTTTGTTCTACTCCATTTACAGGCGCCACTCTTTATTTTCTGTAGTTATGTCAATATATGCCAAATTAAAATTGTGGGTACACGAACAGGCCCGATTCTGCATTATCTACACTGTGTGATTCTCCTCCTAACCTCACAAAGCCTCTCTATCGACAATGATCAAGCCAGGTAGAATGCTCCCCATTTGCCTCCATGGATGCAGCTGCAACAATGAAGGAGCGAGAGCAGTGATGGATGACCTAGGCTTATGGGTGGGCTGCATGAGTGGACCTCCTTCATCTCAGGGGGCCGCAAGATTGAAATCAGGCTTGTTGACTAACCATTTACCCATGAATAAGATTAAATACATGTAATACACGCCAAATATATCATAACGAGTGATAGAGAATGATTAATCATTTATGTATTGATAGAACTTCAGATGGGAAAAACAAAATAAATATTTACACTTTGGGTGCAGAGTGAGCGCATGGCTCTCACCGCCAATGTTGTGAGCAATCAGCTCGCACCTCACTTCACTTGCGCTTGCTTTATGTGCAAACTACTTCAGTCATACCGGTGAGAAAAAAAATATGTGGACTGAAATCAGTGGAATGTTGCAACCCTGCGCATGGGCAACGATCAACACAATTTCTCATGGATCACATTCAGAACCCAGATGGACCGCATGTGACCCCTGGGCTAGATGCTATTTTGGTGAGAGCCAAATTGTGTAAAATGATTTGACGCCAATTCTGCCAATTTGGATCTCAATGCTAACACGCTCGCATAAACACACTGATGCACGATCAATGACCTCTAAAATGAGGTTGTAGTCCAACTGAAGGCTTTAATAAGCTAGATGTTTCCCCCAGAAGCTCAGGTACAGAATGAGGGCTGCTGGGACGGCACGGGTTCTTATACCCCGCCTATCAGGGCGGAGCTATTATACACTCTAGCCAATAGCAAGCATATAGGTTCTACCAATGGTACTTCAGCCTCTCAGGTACCGTAATACCTATAATACCACCCACACATTGTTGAATACATGCTCGGCAGTAAAATAGACAACTCCCCCACCCCTGCCACCCCACCAGCACTATTTAAAGGGATCATTGTACTATAGTACTTCTAGGTTAGTTGCTGATCAACCTGGACTGGCTTTTGCTGCAATTATATAAGTGTTTGTTGGTGTTTCAGGTTCTGAGATCTGCAGGCAGTGTATGGTATGTGCTGAAGGACTGTGCCTTGACTTCAGTGATCTAGCGCACACTATATTTTACTGCCAGGCATGGGTGCAGGTGGACTAAAGTATGGCAGGGAGAATGAGCACAGTCTCATACTGGGCAGATATGATAGTGAAGTGATGGACCACCATCAGATTAGCCATAGTTTTACAGCAGGCTCGATGGCTGCATGGATTACTCCTGCTCCTAGTTCTTCAGTTTTTATCATCCAGGAAACCATAGTTCACTCGATTGGCAGCCCTGTTACTCTGTGGGCCTGAATACAAGGAGTGAAAAATCAACAGCACTGCTCATAGGTGCAATTGTAACAATGTGTATTTAGATGCAAGCCTACTTTAAATTGCTCACAAAATAATGGCCACAGTAAAGGAAAGATAATTTTTAAAAACTCCTTTCTTCATCATTCAATACAATTTCGTATATGCACCCAAATCACAATCCTGAAATGAAACCCGTGTCAAATAAACATGCAACAAATAGTAATTTAAAATGTTATTGCAATAAAAATACTACCCAGAAGCTCAAAAGACAACAAGTTCCTAAAAAGGAAGACAACTGTTTGAATAAGGTTCCCTTTTTTATGCCTGTTAAACTGGTAAATATAATTAAGAACTGCATCTAACAAAAAAGTTGATCAAAACTCTAAATGCAACAAAACATGACCTGACAAAAACTTGTTGCTCCATAAATTGCTGTTGTGCGAGGAGCTAGATACACAGAAGTGCTGGAGAACAGGTAAAGGAGTGGATAGAGTATTCAAAGCAGAAAGCAGGAGATGGCTAAGTCTTGAGGTAAAGCCAACATGTAACTTCTGAATCAATCCACTCAAAGACAGGTTACCCAGCATCATGTCCTACTCTGAAAACCGAATTTAACGCAAACATCCATAACTCACTGCAGAACTATCAGCAGCAGAAAACTGTAGGGAGTGAAGGACAATGTGGGAGTAAACTAGGACCAGATAAAGCCTTAGAAACAGAAGAGTGAACCGCAGTACTTTGATTTTGGAACAAAAAGCTCAGGAGAATACAAGTGCTGCAAATGCAAAGCACGAGTACAGGAAATCGACAACATTTGGATGAGGTTCTTTGTATATCTCCGCAGCACTTCAATAAATTAAAGCTAGATGCTGACAACTGAAACTCAGGTGCTTAAATGTAAAGCCAAACTTACAGCCAGACAACAACTGGAAACCTTCACCAAGGCATAAATTTACAGGAAACTAATTGAACTGCCATCAGAGATCTTTACAATATCCAAAACATGCCGCAAGCACAAGCAACACTGACACAAGAGAAGGGGTAATATTCAGATGATACAGGGTGGGTGTAGACACATTTAACATGGCAAAAAGCCATAACATCTGTGTTTTCAATGGAACTTTGTAATGGATATATTGAATTTAATAACATGTTTATAAAATAGCCTGCTTCATCTCACACATGCAGAATAGCCACTCAGCAAGGAAGTGGAGGAGAACAAGAGGAGATAAAGGGAAAACATTTCCCTTTCCACTTTCACAGTAAGCATGTTTGCCGATAGGAAATTTCAGAAAATATATCATCCATAAGCATCGTATGATTCAAAACTGGATGGTTAAAATGTCCGCTGTACTTTGATTTCCTTGCAAGTGTAATTACTATACTGCAATCAATCTATCAAGCTTCATGTATGACTTCTGAATAGGAACATGACCCAATTAAATATAACATAGTTGCCAACAGCACTTTGAATTTCTTATGCTTATGCCTTCAAAATGTAAACCATGCAGGGGTGGGGTAGTGCAACTGAATATTAGTGGGCTGGAACAGAGTCAGTGTGACTGCCAGGACAAGGGAGAGGGAGAGAAAGTAGGAGGGGAGAGCTGTCCTCAGTCATTCCCACCTGGTAGATGAATGAAGGCTGAGCTGGCAATGGGGTGGGAGCATGTCAACCCCTCACACTTTCAGATGTGGATGTATCAGTTTAAGTGTGCAAGAAGGAACGCTTACCTGAAATAATGGAAAACACCCAGAAACACAAAAACTGAAACAAAACACATTCATATACAATGTCATGGCTAACCTGTTTTCAAAAGTTGCACTCTGATCCCAACTACTTTGTCAAGTTGCGCATTGTCATGGCATTTGGGCGCATCAGATTGACTACATTTTAAAATGGCATAGCATACAACTTCTCAATTGCTTTTAGTTCTAAAATGCATTTCGAAAACTGACCGGGCACACAAAACAGCACTTGATTTTCATTTTTTTTCTTACCAGACCTAACCTTGTTGTTTCTCACTTAAGTAAGTGAGCAGTTGGATCTTTTCTATCTCAAACCACAACAGATCTCTGTATGTGATGATGTCAACCCCATACATCGCAACAGTATTAATGTCCTCCAGCAGTCACCACTTTAGACAGGACATCAGTTTAATATCTAATCCAAATGACAGCACCCCCCAGGAGTACATCAATCGCTCAGTGCATAACATAATGTTGGCCTACTTTTTAAAAGTGTATCTTCATATCCACAGTTTTTTAACCCTTTGGGGAATAATGGGGGGAAAGTAGTGGAAGAATTACGTAACTGAATACCAGCCCATTGTATCGCGTTGAACGCTCCTTTCATAGTCAACAAGTATTGGTATTGGACTCAAACCTGAAAGTCATGGTCCACTGCCACGAGGCCTCCTGCTTTTGCCTACATGATATACTCATACTAGAGTGGCATTTCATAACCATCCAATTCAGATTTAAGTAGTACCACTAAGCCAAGACTTAATATAAAAAAGATTAATACAAATAAGCTACAAGCAGGTAAAAACAATGTAAATAATTATGTGCTGGTTGATATGTTTTCCAAAAACATCCTGTGAAATATGTTTAATTCTGTGTTTGGTAGACTCTAATCTGCATCTTCACTTAATTTTGAATGGAGATTCACCAAATATCGGTTCCAGGGATTGCTATAATGTGAGTTGGATGCCATTCAGATTTCTCCCACTCTGTCCAATTCCCTGTCAACATTCATTAAACCCTAACCTTGTTAAACCACTCCACGCCATGGCGTCTCCGAGAGTAATTGCCTGCTTAGTGGTATATCACCATCTTTTTTGGGGTGGTGTCTTTTATATGTTGAGAGTTGGAATTAAACTGCACAAAATAATTATACTTAGCATCTTAATTTCTAATAAATAAATGACTGATGTCAGGCGATCATGCAAAACAATGTCTCAAAGAGATAGTGTCGCTCATTTTGAGGACAGCTTGCATGCTATCATACATAAAACTGGCAATGAAGGTTAGCCTTTAGATAAGGTTAAGATAAAGAGGGTTATAACTAATAGCCTGTATAATCCTTTGAGGACTGCATTACTACAACTCTTAACTCCTAAGTACTTTAGGCACTTCCATTACTTACTATAGTTGTTGGTTTAATTTGGAGGAAAATATCTAAACCTCTGAAAAATTAATGTGAATTGCATCAGTGTTCTTTTATTTCAATATCATACCTTTCGCAGCCAAAGGTCTTTAAGAAGAGAAGGATAGTATTAACAGTTCAATTACCAAATTGCAATTTGGCTTCACATGTAAGCAAAACATTCAGTCCAATGGCATTAAATATCTATTTGGTCTTAAGCTAATTTTAGGGTTTTTTTCAGTAGAAAGCACATAAGGTTAGCACTTTCATATAAAAACTGATCTTGGCTGTTCCACAACACACCTGTTCACCAAGGGATCAGGAAGGGACTTGTTCAAAGGCCCAAATTGCTATTGTTGAACAGACATTAAAAACGGCTCTTGTGACAGATTCCTGTTTAGCAGCCAAAACCAACATCAAACCATCATCACATTTATTGGTAAAAGAGCAGCAGATCTTTGTCCAACTGTGAGAACTCTAATCAAGTTCAATTCAATCCAGAATGATTCCCTTTAATGTCTGGATTTAATCATGTAAATCCACTTAGACACCAACACGGTTATTCTGTTCAAGTAAATATAGGCTGCGGGATTCTCCTTCGAAGGGATCCTCCGCTTTGTCAGCAGCGCACCCACGTCCGCGGGTTTCCCGACGGTATGGGCTGGCCACAATGGGAAACTCCATTGGCTGGTTGCCGGAATGGAGGATCCCGCTGCCAGCTGACAGAGAATCCTGCCCAGGATACATTAACATCTGAAGTTGCAGTCTGAGGACTTGACACATGCAGAGTTTCACAGGACTGAATACAGTACTGCCCATACGGTGATGTAAGAGAACACATGCCTGCACCTGGGGGGAGTCAGTCCAGTGTTGATCAGAGGGGAGTGGTATAGTGGTATTGTCACTGGACTAGTAATCTAGAGACCTAATGCTCTGGGGATCCAGGTTCAAATCACACCAAGGAAGATGGTGATTGGATTCAATAATAATCTGGAATTAAAAGTCTAATGATGACGGTGATGATATGCATAAATCAATTATGTACATAATGTTATACATGACCTCCGACCACAAGGTGGCAATGTAAACCCACTACTCCACGCTGGGGAGTAGAGGGTGTTGGAGGATTGATGTATTTTGCAGTAGCTCTTCAATAATTAATTAGTATTAGTAGTTCATTATTTTATTTATCCTAGTTATCTTTATCACGCAGTTGTTTCATAATAAATTATTTAAACTAGATGTTTTGTAGTTCATCATTCACTTCAGTCAGTCTACAGAACATGACATGGTACCAGAATTGATGCTTTACTAAGAACTTGAAGATTCTGCATGAACAAATCTGAACCATTAAAGATAACTTTGAAGGAAAAGAAAGAAAACGCGTTTTTGCTACTAACCTTGCAAGCAACTGGCATATGGTGCTCAATGCGCGGTAAAACATCGAAGCCTGGGATGGAAGGCATCAAGGCACCTAAACAGCTTCGGATTACCGGTAATGTAGACAAGAATTGGAGGGTGTTTAAGCAATTATGTTGCAGCCCTTGGTCTGCAGGCACAGCCCGATGAGAGGCGTATCGCGTTGCTGCTCACTGTAGCAGGTCCCCAAGCAATTGAAACTTTCAACACTTTTGTCTTTGAAAAAAAGGCCGACAGCAAAAGCTTTGACAAAATTCTTAAACAATTTGATCGGCACTGCTCTCCTAAAAAAAATTAAACCTTTGAGCGCTATATATTCTGTACGCGCACACAGAACGCGGGAGAGGCATTCGATGGCTTCCTCACTGATATGGGATCGAAGGCACAGTCGTGTAACTTCAGCACACTCCAGTCATCAATGATACGCGATCAAATAATTTTTGGGATCTCCAATGATAAAATGCATGAGCGGCTTCTGCGGGAAACAGACCTGCAGCTCAAAAGTGCGATCCAAATATGTCACGCTAGTAAGCTTGCAGCAAAACAGATCAACGCATTGAATCTGCGGCATTTTGGCTTGAAGGAAGAAGAGACGGCAGACGCCATTAGTGTGGTGATGCAGCTGAATAAGACACATGCTCCTAGTGCAGACGGCCATTTGGAGTGGCCAACCCGATCCTCCAACTTATGTCCACGATGTGGCAAACGGCAATGCCCTGCTTATGGGAAAACATGGTCAACTGTAACGGCAGAAATCATTTTGCAAACCAATGTTATTCCAGGGAAGGCCTGAACAATCAGCGCTATTGATGAAGTGTGCCTAGAGGACACATTCTTTGTAGACATGATCTCCAGCGAAGACAAGGAGAGTCAAGTCATAACAAATAACAATGTATTTGTACCAATCTACAGCAACAGTGAGTTGAAGGCAGATAATCATAAGGATAAATGGACAGTGCCATTTAGGATAAATGGCTCAGTGATAACAGTCAAGCTCGACACCGGTGCGAGGGCCAACCTCATCAACCTGTCCGATGTAAAAAAGCTGCGACTTGAACCTAAAATAGTTAACAGAATGGTATTGTTAAGAGATTACAATGGTAATAAAATCTCATCGTTAGGAGTATCTGAGCTTGATGTCGATCTAAAAAACAAAATTCACAAATTGAAATGCTCTGTGGTGGAGGCGGATCGCGAGTCTTTAATTGGTGTAGAAGCGTGTGAGCAGCTGCAGCTAGTCCGATGGGTCTATAGTGCAGACAGTGCTGCAACAGAGCCTCATCCCTCAGAGGCTCCATACTAAATGATTTCCCTGAAATTTTCCAAGGTTTTGGTACGTTACCATACACGTACAAGATTCAATTAAAGGAACATGCAAAGCCTGTGATTAATGCACCGAGACGTGTACCAGCGCCATTAAGAGATAAACTAAAGGCAGAGCTGAGAGAATGACTACCTTGGGTGTCATTAAATGCATTGAAGTGCCGACTGACTGGGTTAATTCCATTGTCTGTGTAAAGAAGCGCAATGGAGACTTAAGAATCTGCAAGGATCCTATGGATTTGAAACTTAATGTTAATAAGGAACACTGCCCTACATCAAAAAGGGAGGAGATAACATGTGAAATGGCAGGAGCAACCTGTTTCAGCAAATTGCATGCGTCACTAGGCTTCTGGCAACTTAAACTAGATAAAGAGAGCACTAAATTGTGCATGTTTAACACACCCTGTGGGAGATACTGCTTTTTAAGAATGCAATTTGGCATCATCTCGGCTTCAGAGGTCTTTCATCGTGCCATGGAGCATATAGTTGAAGGAATTCTGGGGGTTTGCATATATTTGGATGACATAATTATTTGGGGGTTGACCCGGGAAGAGCATGATGGGTGGTTTCTCAGGGTCCTAAAAAGTACCAAGAAAAACAGTCTGAAGTTGAACAGGGCAAAATGTCAAGTCAGTGTACACAGCATCACCTTCCTGGGAGACAAGGGCTAGAATTCTCCCCCAACCGGCGGGCGGGCCGTATTGGCGCCAAAGAGTGGCGTGAACCACTCCGGCGTCGGGCCGCCCGGAAGTTGCGGAATCCTCCGCACTTCCGGGGGCTAGGCCAGCACTGGAGTGGTTGGCGCGGCGCCAACCGGCGCCGAAGGGCCTCCGCCGGCCGGCGCAAGTTGACGCATGCGCGGGAGCGCCAGCGTGTTCTAGTGCATGCGCAGAACCGCTGGCGTAATTCCCTGCGCATGCGCAGGGTGTTTCTTCTCTGTGCCGGCCATGGTGGAGCTTCACAGAGGCCGGCGCGGAGGGAAAGAGTGCCCCCACGGCACAGGCCTGCCCGCAGATTGGTGGGCCCCAATCGCGGGCCAAGCCACCGTGGGGGACCACCCCGGGGCCGGATTCCCCCCGCATCCCCCCGTGGACTCAGTAGGCCACCCTCAGAGCCAGATCCCGCCGGTATGGACCTTGTGTATTTCACGCCGGCGGGACCAACCAAAAACGGATGGCCGCTCGGCCCATGGGGGCCCAGTGAATCGCCGGGGGGGGGGGGGGGGGGGTGGCGGGTGCTGCCAACGGTCCCCGTCCGGCGCGACATGATCCCCACCCCCGCCTAAAAAACGGCGCCGGAAAATTCGGCAGCTGGCGTCAGAGCGGCGGGGCGGGATTCACACCGTCCACCGGCGATTCTCTGACTCGGCAGGGATCGGAGAATCCCGCCCAAGCTGTCTGCACAAGGTGTCCAGTCCGATCAAGACAAAATAAGGGCAATTCTGCAGCTGCCACTCCCTATGGATAAAAAAGGCATTTTAAGAATGCCAGGCATGAACAATTTTGTGGGCGAATTCATTCCCAATTTGGCAGCCAAAACGGCACATCTGAGGGAGACCATAAAGAAGGATGCCGCATTCCAGTGGTCCAGCAGCCATGAACAAGAGTGGCAGGCACTGCAGGATTTGCTCACCGTGGCACCAGTTCTGATGATTTTTGACCCAGTAAAAAAGACAAAAATCTCAACTAATGCATCACAGAATGGTTTGGGTACAGTCCTACTCCAGCAGGATCTGGAAGGAGACTAGCTGCCAATGGCGATGCCTGACACTCAACAAATCAAAAAAGAATGCCCCGGGCCCATGAATTGGCTAACAAATGTCCCTGATTATGTATGTGGGCTTCCATCCTTCATTGTGGAGACTGACCACAGGCCACTGGTTGCCATGAGAAAAAAAAAACCTCAACAAGATTTTGCCGAGTATTCAGCGAATGTCATGAAGTTAAAGCTGTATTCGAGTTGGTGTGCACTGCACGCCGGGTACTGTGGCTGACACGCATTCCATGAGGAACGGCTCCAGCTGGATGAGGACGTACACTATCCTGCAGAAAGTGAGAAAGTATGTCCATGAAGGATGGCCCAAAGGATCCTGTTGAAGTTTCTACAATATACGAGCAGAATTAAGTGACGTTAATGAGTTTTTGCTGTGGAATCAGCGAATTGTGATTCCACAGGCAGTGCGGTCAATGATCCTCGTGAAGCTGCATGAAGGGCACTTGGGGATGGGAAAGTGCAAGCAGAGAGCCAGGGAGGCAGTCTATTGGCCTGGGATCAACCGGGACTTTGAGCTGATGGTGGATAACTGTCGAACACGCCAAAGATTTCAGCATAGGCAGAGCAAGGAACCTGTGCAGATGGACGAGACAGTCACAACTCCGTGGCAGAAAGCTGGCTTGGATCTTTTCCATTTAAATGGAAAGGAGTACCTTCTGGTCATAGACTATTTCTCTGACTACCCGGGGGAGATAATGCAGCTGTCGAATTCTATGCCACAATGTGTCATTAAGATTGTCAAAGGAATTTTTGCACGCCACAGCATTCCCAATGTGGTCATGAGCGATATTGTTCCTTGTTTTGACTGCTATGAGTACACTGAATTTGCGAGGCAGTTTGATTTCCAACATGTTATTTCCAGTCCACACTGCCCTCAGTTGAACGGCAAGGCTGTAAATGGTGTGCATATCGTTAAGCAGCTCTTAAAGAAAGCACTGGACAGCCGCAATGACACCTATCTTGCGCTCCTCAGCTACTGATCTGTACCACTAGATAATGGGCTCTTGCCCGCTCAGATGCTGATGAACAAGCAACTGCGAACGACTTTACTTTGTTTTCCTCGTGAGCCCGTGAACCACTCGTAAGCAAGGCAATTGACCTCTCAAAAAAGGAGGCAGAAGGGATTCTATGATAAGTCTGCCAAAAGACTTCAACCTTTGCAGCCAGAAGACACGGTGAGATTAGAAGGCTCCAAAGGCAATGGATAGTCGAAACAGGTGAAAGTACTGCAACAAGCAGGTCCAAACTCGTATCTCATTGTTACGGATGAAGGTGCGGTCCTGAGAAGGAATAGAAGAGCTTTGCTCAAAGTATGGCAACTGTTTGTGATATAACCATCAGAAGAAGCATGCAACAGTCCTAAAACATCTGAAGAACTTACGGAACAAATACAAGAGGATGATACATTAATACACGAAGAACATCAAACATAAACAACAAACACTAAAGAAGATGAAGTACCTTTGCAAGTTCAGCAGACACTGAGAAGGTCTACAAGGATAAGGCGCAAGCCAGAAAGACTGAACTTGTGAAAGACTGTAAAAAATTCTAAACATATAAATAGTTATGCATATCATGGTGAAGTGTAAAAACAATCTAATGTATGTAAATAATTTAATTTTCCGAAGGAAAGGGGATGTGATGATATGCATCAAGCAATTCTGTACCTAATGTTATACACGATCTCTGACCATTAGGTGGCAGTGTAAACCCACCACGTGACCCTGTGGCTGGGGAGTTGGAAGTAGGTCGTGTTGGAGGTTAGACATATTTTGCAGTCGCTCCACAACAGTTAATTAGTGTTAGTAGCTTCTTTTTTTAAAATCCTAGTTATCTTTATCATGCAGTTGTTTCATAATAAATTTTTTAACTAGATGTTCTGTAGTTCATCATTCACTTCGGCCAGTCGGCAGAACATGACAATGATCATGGAATGATGATTGTAAAAACCATCAGGTTCACTAATACCCTACTGGGGAGGAAATCTGCCATCGTTACCTGGTCTGACATTCAACAATGTGACTGACTCTTAAATGCCCTCTGAAATGGACGAACAAGCCACTCAGCTCAAGGGCAATTAGGAATGGGCAACAAATGCTGGCCCAGCCAGCAACACTCACATTCCATGAATGAATTTTTTAAAAAGAGCCATGTTCACAAACAAACATGCAGACAGTTTCTAGCCTGAACCCTTTCCTGTATATATGTACATGATTCCTGTAGTTGAATTCCTCAGAATAGAGGATGCTAAGGAATAACCTGATTGACGTGTAAAAAGTAATGAGGGGCCTAGACAGGGGAGACAGGAAAGACCTGTTTCCCCTATCTGAGAGGTCAATTACCAGGGGACATAGATCTAGGGTGATTGGTGGAAGGATTAGAGAGGACATGAGGAAAAGTCTTTTCACCCAGAGCTTGGTTGGTATCTGGAATTCACAAATAGTTGGTTGAGGCCGAAATGTTCAACACATTTAAGCGGTGCCTGGATCGGCACCTGAAGTGCTGTAACCCACAGGGCTACGGACCAAGTGCTGGAAAGTGAGATTAAAATGAGTGGCTATTTTCTTTTTCTTCTCTCTTTTTTCTTTGCCCAGCACAGACACGACGGATTAAATGGCTGTAACTTTCCTATGGTTCAAGTTAATAAATACATACAATTAACTTACTTAACACCACAAAGACTTCATTAAGGCCTTGATGCGTGATCAATTACACTCAAGACGAAGTGATTTCATAACTGAAGGCTTTAATCTACTAGAACTTGTTCCCCAGCAGCTTCGGTACAGAAAGTGAAGGCTGCTGGGACGACACCGGTTCTTATACTCCGGCTGTCAGGGCGGAGCTACATAACAACAGCCAATGGTAAACTTCTGGGTTTAACCAATGGTCATCAACCTCTTAGGTACCGCAATACATGGTACTACCACATTCACCCCCTGTTAAAAAAGAGTCCTGCGGGGGTGGTGGCCAGTGGTAACAGTCGCCTTTAACATGGCATGATCAGGTATGGAGGTACCGTGCTGTCGAGGATATTTACAAAGTGTTCGTTCACAGTTAAAGTCACAGCGAAGCAATCAGTCGATCGGGTGGCCTGGTCGTCCTTCTGGAGCGTCTGGGCTTCGGTGGTGATTCTGGTGGGGTCCCGGTGGTTGCGACTCCGGGAGCGTGGTTTCGGCCACCCTGGCAGCTTCGTCACCCCTAGGCGGCGCTGTTGGGGCAAACGGTTGACACGGGGGGGGGGGGGGCGCCTGTAGGGGGCGTCGGTGGGTGGGCGGGCCTAGGCAGGAGCGGCGGGAGTACTGACTGACTGCTGTGGGGGTGGGGGGTGGGGTGGGGGTAATGGTTCGGGTGCGCGTGGGGCTCCGGCGGGCGCCAGGTCCCGAAGGGAGACTGTATCTTGCCGGCCGTCAGGGAATGCCACGTAGGCGTACTGGGGATTAGCGTGCAGCAGGTGGACCCTCTCGACCAACGGGTTCGACTTGTGCACCCGCACGTGCTTCCGAAGCAGGATGGGTCCGGGTGTCGCTAGCCAGGTTGGGAGCGAGGTCCCGGAGGAGGACTTCCTGGGGAAAATAAGGAGACGTTCACGAGGTGTCTGATTTGTGGTTGTACAGAGCAGCGACTGGATGGTGTGGAGGGCCATCGGGAGGACTTCTTGCCAGCGGGAGACTGGGAGATTCCTGGACCGTAGGGCCAGTAGAACAGTCTTCCAGACCGTTCCGTTCTCCCTCTCCACCTGTCCGTTTCCCCGGGGGTTGCAACTGGTCGTCCTGCTCGAGGTGACGAATTGTCGAATTTCCTGCCTTGGACAGTGAGGTTCGCTCGGCAGAACCCCTTTATCTCCACCGAGTGTGACCCGGAGGCCAGGGAGATCCTTTGGTTTACAGGGTGGGTTACAGGTGAACAGCGCCTTACAGTGTCGGGGTGAACAAAGCTTTCCGTGCTCCCAGAGTCAATCAGGCAAGACGTCTTGTGGCCGTTGATGAAGACCGTTGTTGTAGCTGTTGCGAGTGTCCGGGGTCGACTTTGGTCCAGTGTCACCGAGGCCAGATAAAGCAGTTGCGAGTTCTGATCGGCCGTGCTGGGGGCCTGGGGCCCCATCCAAGATGGCGTCACCCATGGGTCGCACATGGTGTCCGGGGATGAACAAGATGGAGGCGGGGATGGACAAAATGGCGGTGCCCACCCGTCCAACCAAAGTTAAATCATCGTTTTTAAGATGTTGTGATAGAATTGAATTCTGTAGCCTTTTGTTGTTGGTTATGGCTCATCTTGTATTTCTATTTTTATATAAATTTAGAGTGCCCAATTCATATTTTCTAATTAAGGCGCAATTTAGCGTGGCCAATCCACTTACCCTGCACATCTTTGTTGTGGGGGGGAAACCCACGCAAACACAGTGATCTTGTATTTCTCCCCCTTCAAAGATTTGCCTGATCACTTGGTATAGCTGCACATTTAAAGACTTACATTTACTTCTCACCTTTCATGACCTCAGAATTTTCTCTGAAATGGAGCGACTGTTGTAACAAATACAGCAACCAACTTGTGCACAGCAAGACCAGAAATGAAATAATCACCAGATAATGTGGGGGGTTTTCAGTAACTTTGGTTGAGGGATCAATATTAGCCAGGACATTGGGAGAACTCTCCTAACCTTCTTCAAACAGTGCCATAAGATCTGTTACATCCTTCTGAGGACAGGCTATTCCTGATTTAATGGTTCATTTGAAATATGGCACCACTGACAGGGTAGCTTTCCCTCAGTGCCTTACAGCAGAAGAGTCACACTACTGTATGGGCTCAAAGCTGTTACAATGGGATTTGCCTCTCTGTCTGTATAGCCTAAGCATCACTTGAGCGATCACAGAAAGATAAATCCCATATGAAGGTTCCACATTTACAGTTAAAATCTTCGAATTTCCTTCTATGCAAATTAGTGGAAGAAAATTGGCTGGGATCTGTGCCATTCTCCCCAACCAATTTGCCTCTGCATTCGGCCTAGGCTTAATACCCAGGTAGTAAAAGTGAAAACCTTATTATGTCCACAAACATTATTCTCTGCGTTGTAACATATACGGGGCCTGGCTGATTAGGCTTTCCCACTGAGGGCCGGAACTCACTCATCAGCGGGAGAGGAAACCAGAATATAAAAAGCCGACACAAGTGTGAGCTGGGCGCAGGGTAGTCCCTTTTGGGACATGTATTTTCATACTTCTGTAAATAAATCTTTCATTCCCAATGCTTCCCGTGTGGCTGCTTCTGTGAACTCAACACACTGACAAGATAAGGTAAAATATAAGTGGAATCATAAAACAGGGAATTAAACTTTACATTTTGTTCAACACAAAATGAAGAGTTTATACAACAAGCTGTAAAGCTAGATCGCGATAGAGAAACCCAGAGCCAATCTTTAATTCAAAACATTCAATTATGGGTAGTTTGTCTGCACTTTAAAAAACATAACAAAATTTAGTTTGGCAGTCCTCTGGCATTAAAAGGTTAATCCGTGTAATGAAGGAACACAAAACAATTTGAAACTTGCGCTTTCAATGAGTTGATTGTAGTCCCATACTCGTTGTCAAATTGTGATTTTTAAATGAAAGATTACGTTTTGTAACCAAAATTGTGAGTGGTAGGTGACTGAGATGTTGTACTTTGATATTTATATTATAATGTTGTGTTGCTGCCATCTAGTGGTCATGCTGCACAACCTCCTTTTCAGTAAAACATGCATCAATTTGATATCCAGCTTGAAAATGCCACTTTACTGTGGTCCTCTGCTTAATCAAGGCGGCAGTTTTGAAGTGTCTTGTACACAATGACAGACAACCTCATGACAAATGGTGGCTGCCAGGTCAGAACAGCTGATGGTCAATTTCCTAGAGACAATTGGGCTAATAATGTAACCAACGACAAAGAGTCATTTTTTGATAACCCTGATACTTGTATATTGGTCTTTGTGATTGCTGAGAGGACAAATTCAAAGCCAAATGATTTCCTTCTCTTCACAACTGAAGTCATTAACATATAGAAGTTAGTTTATTAACCTCTGCCCTACTTAACAAACTGCAAAGTGAAGGCAAGCCATCAGGCAAAATCAAAGAACCATTAGAACAGCGCTTGAAACCTTGTCAGGGAAATAAGGATATGTTATAAAGATCGATTATGGTAAAGCTAGAAGAGCTATAAGGGAGAAGAAAATGGTGGGTAAGATCATCCCCACAGGCTCACAACTAACACAAAAATAATTAAAATTACTTTTCCACGAGCCAAGTTCTGTTATCAAATCATTGCCAAGAGAGTTCCTTTGGGCGTATGTCAATAGCCAACCAACTTGGTGCCATGTTCAAAAATCTACAGAGACCACTGTGTTAAGTTGACATTTGACCCAATTGCCTACTGTTAGAGCCACGTGCATGGATTAGAGTGTGCTACACCGAGAAGATAACATAGAGTGGATCCTGCACAGCCTAGCCGAACTAGGATCAGTTCAGTGTCGGGTAAGTTTGCGGATGACAGAAAGATTGGCCGGGTGGTTAACAGTGAGGTTGAGTGTCTTGGGTTACAGGAATATATAGATGGGATGGTCAAGTGGGCAGAAAAGTTGCAGATGGAATTTAATCCTGAAAAGTGTGGTGATACACTTTGGAAGGAGTAATGGGGTGATCCAGAACTAGGGGTCACAGTCTGAGGAAACAGGGTAGACAATTTAGGACAGAGATGAGGAGAAATTTCTTCACCCATAGAGTGGTCAGGACTTTGGAATTTGCTACCACAGAAAGCATTTGAGACCAAATCATTGTATATTTTCAAGAAGCAGTTAAACATCGCACATAGGGAGAAGGGGATCAAAAAATATGGGGGGAGGCGGGATCAGGCTATTGAGTTGAATGATCAGCCATGATCATGATGAATGGTGGAGCAGGTTCAAAGGGCCTCCTATCCTATTTGCTATGTTTCTATGATTATAATTAATTGGAAAATGCTCTAATTTTCAAGGGAAAGCTTTTCATCAATGTTCAGCCAGCTTTATTGTACCTCATTAGAAGTCGATGGACAAAATGTATGATTTTTCTGGCTAGTATACATCAGCTACAAGATGTATTAGAGTAAATAAGGGACTTATATTTCTCAGAAGAGTAGCAAGCCAAACTCATCTGCTATCACCTAGCCTATTAATATCGTCATTAATGATGAGTTTGAAGATATTGAAAAGGTCCACAGAAACATACATTTATAAAGTGCACTTAAAGTAGTTAAATGGCCCAAGGCACTAAACAAGGACGTTATCAAAAAAAATATTTTGTACACCAGTGAAATCAGGGAAAATGACCAAATGTTTGATCAAAGAAAAAAGTTTTTAAAAGAGTGTCTTAAAACAGGAGAGTCGTAAAGAGGTTTAGCTTGGGTCCCCAGTGCCAAGGATGTTAAAAGCATAGCTGCCAATGGTAGAGCAATTAAATCAAGGATTCTCGGGAAATCAAAATTGATGGAAGACAGAGGCTTGTAGGACTGGAAAAGGCTACACCAGATAAAGCCATGAGGAGGTCTGAAAACAAGCATGAGGATTTTAAAATTGAGGCTGTGTCAGACAGGGAGCTAGTGAAGATGGGTAAATGAGATTTGGAATGCATTAAGATAACTCTTTAGGGGCCAACAGGTGGGATGGTCGGGGGTGGGGGGGGAACTGGAGGGAGGAAGGGTGGTTGGAGACCTTGGGTGGGGGCCACCATGCTAGCTGGGCGGGCTAGTTAACGGGAGTGAAGTGGGGGGTTGCCAGGAGGAAGGTGTGAGGGTGGTTTGTTTGAGGGCGGAGGGGGGGCAAGGGGGTTTGCAGATATGGATGTAGTTGGTGTGTCACAGTTAGGAAGGGATCGATGGCAGTGGACATCCGGGGGGGGGGGGGGGGGGGGGGGGGGGCCTGGAGGATAGCATAACGCGGGCCGGGGGCTGGCCCAAAAAGGGATATGGCTGATCAACAGGGGAAGGGAGCAGGGAGCCCCCCGACCAGGCTGGTCACATGGAGCGTGAGGTGGTTGAATAGGCAAGTTAAACGGTTGCGTGTGTGCACGCGTTTGAGGAATTTGAAGGTGGACGTGGCATTTTTGCAGGAGACGCACCTGAAGTTGGGGGACATGACGAGGCTGAGAAAGGGATGGTTGGGGCAGGTGTTTCTTTCGGGGTTGGATATGAAGACGAGGGAGTTGGTGGTGTTGGTTAATAAGTGGGTTCCGTTCGAGGTAGGGGTATTGTGGCAGATCAGTGGGGGAGTTATGTGATGGTTAGTGGGAAGTTGGAGGAGATGCCGGTGGTTCCGGTAAATGATTATGCCCAGAATTTGGATGACCTGGATTTTATGAGGCGGGTGTTAGGAAAGATCCCGGACTTGGACTCGCATCGGTTCATTATGGGGGTAATTTTAACACTGTCATAGATCCGAGCTTGAACCAGTCGAGTCCCAAGTCATGAGGGTGTCGGCAGTGGCGAAAGAGCTTAGGGGGTTATGGAGAGCATTGGGGGGTGGGGGGGTGGACCCATTGACGTTTGGGAGGCCGAGGCCAAGATAATTTTCATACTTCTCCCATGTGCACCTAGTATACTCCCAGATTGATTTTTTTTGTGTTGGACAAGACATTGCTGGCATGGTTGGCCAACGCAAGAGTATTCAGCGACTGTGGTTTCTGACCCCGCGCTGCATTGGGTGGATTTGTGGGTAGATCGGGGGGTAGGCCCAATGGCCGCAGAGGAGGCTGGATGTGAGATTACTGGCAGATGAAGAGGTGAGTGAGCGGGTGAGGGCTGCCATTCGGTGCTATGTGAAGCTGAACGACACAGGGGAGGTCACAGCCACCATGCTGTGGGAGGCACTTGAGGCTGTAGTCAGGGGGGAGTTCATATCAATTGGGGTGCATGGGAAGAATACAGAGCGGGAGGAGAGGGCAAGGCTGGTGGATGAAATTTTGAGGGTGGATAGGAGATACTCGGACACCGGAGGCAGGGTTGTTGAAGGAGAGGCAGAAGCTCCAGATGGAGTTTGGACTACTTTCTACGGGGAAGGCAGTGGGGCAGCTGCAGAGGGCCAGTGTATGAGTATGGGGGAAAGCGAGCAGAACGTTGGCCCTTCAGTTGAGAAAGCAGGACGCAGCGAGGGAGATCGGTAGAGTTAGGGATGATAATGGTAAAGGTAGTGACGGACCCAGAAGGGGTGAATTGGGTGTTCGAGGCATGTTCGAGTCTCTGACCGAGGAGGAGAGGATGTGGCGGTTCCTGGATGGGTTCGAGCTTCCCCAAAATGGAGGAGGGGTTGGTTCACGGATTGGGGGCCCCAATTGAGCTGAGGGAGGTGATGAATGGTATGGGGACGATGCAGGCAGGGAAGGCTCCAGGGCCGGACAGGTTCCCGGTAGAGTTTTATAAAAGGTTTGGGGCGGACCTGGGGCCACTGCTGGTGAGGGCGTATAATGAAGCAAGGGAGAGGGGGGAACTCCTCCCCTACATTGTCGCAGGCTTCCATCTCCTTGATTTTGAAGAGGGACAAGAACCTGGAGCAGTGTTGGTTGTACCGCCTGATATCACTATTGAATGTGGATGGCCAGTCACTGGCGACGGTGTTGGTATTGCGAATTGAGGACTGTGTGCCGGGGGTGATAGGCGACGAACAGATGAATATTGTGAACGGGGGGGGCAGTTGTCGGCGAATGTGGGGAGACTAAATATAATCGTGATGCCTTTAGAGGGGCAGGAGGTGGCTGTAGTGGTGACGATGGACGCTGAGCAGGCTTTCAATCGGGTGGAGTGGGCATATTTGTTGGAGGTGTTGGGGCAGCTTGGGTTCGGGCAGGGGTTTGTGGATTGGGTTTGATTGTTGGATAGGGTGGAGGATGCGAGCATGGAGACAAACTGAGTGAGTTCAGGGTACATTGGGCTGCACGGTGGGACGAGGCAGGTGTGCCTGCTCTTCCCTTTCACCTTGGCGATGGAGCCACTGGCAATCGCGCATAGCGCGTCGCGGGACTGGAGAGGGATTCAGCGAGGGGGGTGGGGGGCGGTCGAACACGGGGTCTCATTGTACACGGACGAACTGTTATTTTATATTTCAGACACGGAGGCAGCATCGGAGGCATCATGGAGTTCCTGTGGGAATTCAGCCGGTTTTCGGGATACAAATTGAATATGGGAAAATTGTGAGGTGTTCCCAATTGAGGCCAGAGGGCAGGAAAGGAGACTAGGGGAGTTTATGTTTAAGATGGTGGGGGCGAGTTTCAGGTATTTGGGTATCCAGGTGGTGCAGAGTTGGGTGCAGTTGCATAAACCAGGGGTTTTCAAACACAGGGTTGTGCCCTGCGGGTGGGTCACGGGCAGGTTTCGGAAGGGTCATGGCTCTCAGTCGTGGCGTTCCCAATCGTGGGCGGAACATCCAACTGCCGGCAGCGATGGACCTTTGAGATTGCCGGCCATCTCGCGCATGCATGCCGGAGATCAAGTTGTGAGCAGGCCCAGAGCCCAGCGGGGTGGGCTGCCTCCTCCTGACGTCAGCGCGTTATACAGGGCCAGTTTTTTTTCAGCAAACGAGGGAGTTCTCCAACCGGAAGGGTGGCAGAGAACAGGTCATGCCCGTACACTGGCGTCATATATTCTGGGCACAAGAGAAATCTCTCCATTTTGCAGCTGCCAGCTGTGCTGGTGTGAACTCCTGGGCCTCTGGTGAACAACCCATGAAGAAGCTGAAAACAGGAACAAAACAACATAAAGATTACTTGGGTTATGGGTTATTCGTTGTGCCACTGCAAATCGGGATTTAAAGTTCATGTGTATTATATACACAGAAGCACCGACAATGAAAGTTTAAAACCCTCTAAACTTCAAAGATATTTGAAGACTAAACATTGGTTCGAGGACAACTCTCTTTATTTTTTCAAATATGCAGTGAGACCTTAAATCGTCAACTGAAGAAATGATCAGAAATGCAACATTGAATAACAAAACTAGTGACATCATGAGGACCAAGCAGGCTCATCTGTCACATTAAAGGTAAGTGAAAATGGTGGGTCGCGAAGGTCGACAGGCATGGCTCACAAATGCCAGCTGGCGTGGGTCGCAAAGGTCGGCCAGCAAGCATTGCGAAGGTCAGTCACTGTGGGTCCTGAAGGATGGCTGGTTGGGAAAAATTGGGTCCTGGGCAAAAAAGTTTGAAAAACACTGACATAAACTGAACTTGACTCGGGTGGTGGAGCAGATGAAGGCAGGCTTTAAGAGGTGGGATGTGCTGCCACTGTCATTGGCAGCACGGTGCAGACAGTGAAAATGACTGTGCTACCGAGGTTTCCGTTTGTATTTCAGAACTTCCCAATCATTGTTCCCAAGTTGGTTTTTAGGAAGGTCATGGGCTGATCTCCAGCTTTGTGTCAGCGGGGAAGAACCTACAGGTGCAAAGTGCTTTCTTGGAGCGGGTGTGATTTGGGGAAGGGGGTGTGCTGGCGTTGCCGAGCATGATGAACTATTATTGGGCGGCGAACATTGCTATGGTAAGGAAATGGCCCGTGGGGGAGGGGTCGGGGTGGGGGTGGGGGGGCGTGTGGAGGTGGCATTGTGCAGGGTAGGTGTTTGAGGACTTTGTTGTTGGCGCCTTTACCATTCTTGCCAGCCAGGTATTCCGTGAGCCCAGTGGTGGTGTGGGGGCAGTGGAGGCAGCATTTGGGGCTGGAGGGTGCCTTGGTTGGGCAATCTGTAATAACCATTGGTTTGCGCCGGCGGGGCTGGAGGCGAGCTTAAGGGGTGGCGACAGGCAGGGACCGAGTGCTTTGGCGATTTGCTTATAGAGGGCAAATTTGCAGAGCTGGAGGATCTGCAGGAAGTGTGTGAATTGCCAGGGGGAATAGCTTTAGGTACCTACAGGTTAAGAACTTTGTAAGGAGGGAGGTGCTGTCCTTTCCTGGGCTGCCGCCCCTGGGGTTGCAGGACCAGGTGCTGTGGAAGGATGAATTAAGGGAGGGGAAGGTGTTGGATATCCATATGGAACTAATGGATTGGGAGGGATCCCTGGTGGGGGATATTAAGTGTGAATGGGAGGAGCTGCGAGGGGAGGTGGGGGCTGAGACGTGGGTGGAGGGTGAACACGTCCTCGTCATTTGCGAGGTTGAGCCTCATCCAGTTTAAAGTGGTGCAAAGGGCTCAAATGACAGTGGCGAGAGCGAGTAGGTTCTTTGTGGAGGTAGAGGATGTGGGCGGTGCGCAGGGTGGCCCACGAATCAAGTCCTCCTGTTCTGGGCGTGTCCGAGACTTGAGGGTGTTCTGGCAGGGTTTTTCGGATGTGATCTTCGAGGTGATTGGCGTGGAGATGGTTCTGAGTCCAGAGGTGGTGATATTTGGGGTGTCGGAAGACCCAGCAGTTCAGGGGGTGACAGAGGCCAATGTTTTAGCCTTTGCCTCCCTGATAGCCCGCAGATGGATTTTCCTGGGGTGGCGGCACTCGGAGCCGCTGAAAGCGGGAGCGTGGGTGAGCGAGCTGGCAGAATTCCTGAGGCTGGAGAAGGTCAAGCTCGCTTTGAGGAGTTCGGCAGAGGGATTCACCCGGAGGTAGAAGCCGCTTATTGATTTCTTTAAGGACGTTTGAAGGGTCAGCAAGGGGGTTGGGTAAGGAGGTCAAAATGGGGAAGGCGGGATGCGAGGTGGGGTTGGCGTCAGGGGTCAGGTGGGATGTGGTTGTTCTGTTGTTCTTCTGATTTTTTGTTTGTATATGTGGGAATGCCTTGAATAAAATATTTTCCAAATAAAAGATAATGTGGAGTAGGGATTTTGGATGAGCACAAGTTTATTTAGGGTAAAAGATGGGAAGCCAGCCAAAGAACATTGGAATAATCAAGTCTAAAGGCAACAAAAGCATGGATAAGGTGTCAATAAGTATGGGTATTTTGAGGGTGGAATTTTCCAGCCCCTACCAAACCCCATGGTTTCCCTGCGGCAGGACCAGGAAGTGACTAAAATCTCCAGTCACACTGGTGGGATCTTCTGCTCCTGCCGAAGTGTAGGGCAGGAAAATTCTGGGCTAAGTCTGGATTCTATATTTCAGTGTAACCCAAACATTTTCAGGTTAACTTAAGTTATGGGTGCAACTTAATGCCTCGTTGCACCCGACTTGGTGTTTGGAAGCGGCTGCTGAATCTCGCGAAAGTTCTCTCGTGAGATTTACGCACTCAAATCGCCTCGCCAGATTTATCAGTCTCGCGAGACATTGCGATCTGGATCTCGCCACCCTTGGCCGTGATCCATAAGCCTCATTTAAATTTGCGTTTGTGGGATTCTCCCAGCACTAGGGACCTAATGGCCATGCCTGGGAGACCTCACCAGGGCACGGTTTGGTGTTGGTTTCCACAAATGTGGACCAGTCATAATGCCATCTGGGCAGTCTCCCAGGCCATTAGAAATGCCTGGGTGGTCAGGGACAGGGCAGGGTAGCACCCTGGCATTCGGGCACCTTGGCACTGCCAGCCTGGTACCCTGGAAGTGTCACCCAGTCACCCTAGTGCCAGCCTGCAATGACAGGGTGCCCAGATACCACTGCCAGGCTGGCACTGGTAAGGATCAAGCCCTTGCCAGGTGGAAGGAGAGTGAGGGGGTGTTCCCCGGAGCCTCGGGGAGTGGGGGGGGGGGGGGGGGGGGGAGAAAATCAAGGCAGGCAGACAAAATGGCACCTCAATCTGCAAGGAGCCATCTGAAAGTCCATGTACACCACCTTAACAGTACACCACCTTAACAACATTACCCTCAACCCTTTTGTTTATCTTCTCAAAAATCTCCAGCAAGTTAGTTAAACATGATCACCCCTTTAGAAATGCATGCTGGCCCTTCCTAATCTGATGATTTCATTTAAAGGAACTACCTCAATTAGTCTGCTAACTGGAGGATAAGTAATTAATAATCAGTAGCTCCTTTCGAAGTCACTGTGTTAATTCTGTATTTCCCATATTTGCTGTGTGAAAATTAAAGTGCTGTAATCCCTGTCAGAAACAGTGATTGCTGAGTCTGTCTTAATGAATGGGACTCCTGTAAAGATACCAAAATAAGAAAAATGGTTTAAAGGAAGGCATTGTCCCAAGTTTAAGATAACGTGTCTAATTAGAACCAATGGAGTTAATTTATCAATAATGTAATCTGAGTTATGGACCAAACAGCCATTTCCAACAACTAAGGAGAGCATACAACAATGAGTATGAAAATAGGGGTTTTGGGAATGTTGTAATGGCACGTGGCTCGATTACGCCAGTTTGGAGGGGTGGAGCAAGCCGGACCGGCGTCAGACCGGAGCCTGCCCCGATTCTCCGCCGATAACGATGTTGGCGTCGGACTACGGAGAATCCAGCCCATGGACATCTAAACCGTAGGCAATGCAGACTACAGCTCGTAAAGTACAGGTTTAATCAGCTACCAGGAACGGAAATTGTGGTGGGGGGACAAAGACAATATTGGGCTGGATTCTCCATTTTAGAGACGAAGTGCTGACGCCGGACTGGCATGAGTGGCACAATCCCCACACCACAACTTCCCCCCTCACCACCCCAACCACAGAACCCCACCTTCCCCCAGCACTTCGACACCATCCCACTTCCCGCACACCACCACCCAACCTGCAATCCAACCATGCATCATGTCTTGAATCTTGCAGGACCACCTGGCAATGACGTTGACTCGTCTGGTGTTCCCAGCCACAATCCAGGACACTTCCAGTAAGGAGGCAGCAATGGACAGTGACACCAACCCCCAATCCATGACTCCTGGAGCACCAGTCCGGGGACGACACTGACTTCCTGTTACGGATATCTCCAAGACCATCCTAGAGACACTCACCTCAGTTGGGCATGTTAGTGAAGAGGTTCCTGGGGCACAGTCTGGTGCACACCACACACTTGCAGTGTTACATCTAATGAAGGTAGGAACCCCCAAGGGGGCGGAGGGGGTTGGAGTGCTGCCCGACCCAGGGACTAGCAGCTGTCCTGACAAGTCTCGGGCTTCTGGAAACAGGGGTCCCCTCAATGCTGGAGATGCAGACTCAAGGGGTTGTCAGAAACCATCCAGCACTTTCAGGTGCAGTTGGAGGACTCCTGGCACAGTGCCAGAGGGATGTAGCCCAGTCCCTGTGTTCCATGGCCGCAAGCATTGAGACCCTGGTCGAGATGAGAGTGGGCCTCCAGGACTTAGAGGAGCCCTGCCCCGGGAGCTGGTCTGGCAGCACCCCAAACCAAGGAGCATCCCAGGGGTCATAAGGCACCCCGAGGGGGGAGGAGGTGATGGTGCCCATGCCGGTGACCACTGCAGGAGAGAGGCCGGAACACCGCAGCACCTTGGACTCCCTCCCTCCTTTCCTTGGTGCATCCGATTGGCAGCGGGCAGAACAGGGTAGCACCGCGACACCGGGAAACTGCCTTGGTTGGGCAGTGTGATGCCCCACCAGCAGGTGACGCCTGGTTGTGGGAATTTGGTGGGGTGCAGGGAGGGCTGCAGTCACACTTCTGGGAACACGAGATACCTCGGCTGTCTCTCAGCAGCCATCGTGCCGGTTTCCCAATTTTTAAAACTACAAGTTAATCTCACCAGTGGTAATTCCTCCTGACAGAGCCCCGGATACCATGACAAGGTCGGTTCATGATATGCCAACAGCGTTTACTGTACGTGCAGCGTGGAATGCATTCATGCTGTCGAGGCGCTAGAGCATGGCATTCTGTCAAGCACCCGGTGCTGGCCTCTATTTTTAGCTGATGTGCCGTTCTACACCTAATTGTGCATCCCACCCAATGGGTTTAGTCGTGTTCAGGAACTTTCTGCAAATCTAATATTGAATGTGAGACAGTGGGACAAATCCGACACTGATTAAGGTGGTGACAAGATGGACCTTGCATATGAAATCTATATCACCGAGGGATAGCACATAGTTGAGAAATAGAAGAGAAGAATAGGTTCATGAGAAACTGCAGAGATAAGAACATTAGTATGAAGAGAAGATTCCAGGTTATTCTGACCACAATTTAATAAGAAAACTACCAGCAGCTGGATAATGGTGCAGTTTCACTGGAAGAGGATGGTGAACAGTGAAAGCTGCTGACAGGTCAGAAAGGTTCATCATCAGTCACAAAGAGACTTTACAAGAGTGGTTTCTGTACTGCAGCCAGATCAGAACGGTGATATCGTTAGATCTGGTATATTGTGATGCTCCTTTTGTAATTAATTGCATTGTTGGTGAATGTAGTTGGAGATGCAAGAGCCAGCACGGAAGACACTGCCAGAGTTGTGGAGGCTGAATCATTGAGCATATTAAAGCTTGATATTTTGAACTATAACAGTCATGGTTATGGGAAATATGCAGGAAAATGGGAGTTGATCTAACAGAATGGCAGAGCAGGCTTGAGGGGCTGTAAAGCCTACTTTTTGTTTTATTGGTGCCAAGACTTCTTACTGGAATAGTGTGGTTTGCACAAGCAGTAAGTTTACAGGATTCTCTTCAGGAACCATCAGAGCACTTTTTCAGTTATAGAGAGATTTCAGAATCCCTAATATGCAGAAGGAGGCCATTCAGCCCATCGAGTCTACACCGACCATTTGAAAAGCCACCTTTCACAGATCCAATCCCCGCTCCATCCCTGTAATCCCACCTAACCTTTGGACATTTAGGGGCAATTTGGTATGGCCAATCTACATCTATGGACTGTGGGAAGAAACCAGAGCACCTGGCAGAAACCCACGCAGGCATAAGAGAATGTGTGAACTCCAGTCACGAGAAGAATTGAACCTGGGTCCCTGGCCCTGTGAGGCAGCAGTGCTACCCATTGTGCCACCATTCCTAGTCCTACACGCTGGCCACGTCCCAAATCCTTGCATTTTGTTAGCAAGTTCTCCTTGAACCACTAACGCCCCTCAGGAATACCTTCACCCACTAACAGAATTCCCGTATTGTAGTTCTATTTTAATAATAATATTTAGTCACAAGTAGGCTTACATTAACACTGCATGAAGTTACTGTGAAAAGCCCCTAGTCGCCACATTCCGGCACCTGTTCGGGTCCACCGAGAGAGGATTCAGAATGTCCAAATTACCTACAAGCACGTCTTTCGGGATTTGTGGGAGGAAACCGGAGCACCCGGAGGAAACCAACGCAGACATAGGGAGATCATGCAGACTCCGCACAGACAGTGACCCAAGCTGGGAATCAAACCTGGGACTCTGGCACTGTGAAGCAACAATGCTAGCCACTGTGCTACCCACTCTGAAGTTTATCCACCACTCTGAAGTTTCTTAAATGTCTCAGAGGACTACAGAAATAGGAGAACTTCAGAAATTAACACCTAGTGATACATTAACCAACCTAATGACTGCTGCAGCTTTAAGTACAGACTAAGCTTATAGTATCAGTTTTGAATACCGTTAACTGTTGACAATACAAAAGCAAAACTGTGATCTAAGGAAAGGTATCAAAGGCTTGAGACATGACAATACAGAATCAATTGGCTACCACCTAGATATACAGAACTCAAATTTCTCGATGGGAATAATGTAGGCAGAGAGTGTACTGGCAGTTGGAAATCAATAAAGGCAGGCACATATTCGGAGCTGCAGTATATCTGATGTGTTAGGGAACTCAAACTATCCAGTTCCTCAATCTAGGGAAGTTCAGCAAAAAGCACAGGCTCCAATGTGAATATTTGGTAACATTTTGGACAAAAGATCACACTACACATGTTTAATGATACTGTACATGATATGATGGGTTTGTGCAAAATAAAAGATTGGAAACCTCCAGAGCAGAAGCACAGCTCACTCAGTAGTGATCCAAAATTCAGCACAAGGACTTGAGCAATAACCCAAAACTCATTTTTCCAAAATTAAAGAGCAGTATAAATGGAAATGTCTCAAACCACACTGCTATTTTCCTATAAGCCTTTATTTTGTTGAAAGTTACACGCCATCAAAACAAATAAAATTCACAAATCACCTTTATTGAATTCTGGATAATCAAAGTTCACATTTACAAAACAAGAATAAAGTCCCACCTGAAATCTTGGGTAATAGTCAGCGCCTTACCTGCAAATTGGCAACATATTTCAAAAGTATTACATTACATTGGGCATGAAATATTCACAGCCTAAATATTTGTTAGCACATGATGCACCACACATGCAGTTTAGTCCAATTAGGATCAAGCTAAAAGTTAGTGCCTCACATTTCGGAAACTAGAGTGCTATCACAATATTCTGCCTAGCTTGTCGGGTGCCAGAATAATTGATCCCATATACAAAAATATAAACACTTATCATTTAAAAGGTCCTCAACAAGCTTTTGTTTTATCAGCATTCTTGTGGTTATTATGAACCAGTACCCACTGTCCATAAGGGCTCCCTTTCCGCTTGTGTTCAGGAGACTCTTTAGCAGCAGAGGTGTTTGCAGTTTTTTGATTCAATGGTTTTGCCACTGTATTCTGCAACAAAAAAGTCAATTAAATAGATAGCAGCTGCCAAAGCAACCATAACAGAGTAATAATTTAAATCCATAAGTACATTACTATCATTCTAGGTCAATACCAAGCAGAATTGGATCATAGGTTGGCATTTCAGAGAGTTATACAGTATTACATTTTGCACCCTAGTAACAAGCGGTGCATGTTTGCCTGCATGCAAACGAGAGGAACAAAACCTAATCTTCTAATTAAGCACATGACAGCCTTCTGGACTCAGATTCCTTTTTTAAAATAAATCGAAAATAATTTTTGCCCCAACATAACTGCATCCTCCTCTGCCACAGGGCCATCTGTCACTTGTTCTTTAGTTTGCCTTCACTGGGCACTGACATTTGTTCTCCTAATCATACATGCTGCTATTTTACCTTTGCCAGCACCTTCTACACAGTCCTAAAACAGCCATTAACACGGTCTTGTGGCCTAAACATCCCTTTGCAATGTCTCCTAGCAAACACCTACCACTGACCCATTTCATTCCACCCCTTCTTCTATAATATAAAATCCATCACATTTCTTCTCTTTAGCTCTGAAGAGTCATATGGACTCGAAACGTTAACTTTTTTTCTCTCTCTCTCGAAGAATGCAATGTTTTGTTTATGTATTTTACTTACTTTAACACTGAAAGCTATCCAGTGATTTGTGTCCATCCTTACAGTGGCACTTGGTAATTTCGGAATTGGTTCATCCTCTTCAGCGTCTTTGTATTCCTGCATAAAAATACAGAAAATCTACAGGTTAATCTTAAAGTGACCGATGCATTGTAAACTGTTACCCACAATCAGACAATCTCTTCAGGATGAAGCACTTGTAGACCCAACATTACAACACTGGCTTTTGAGTAATAAATGTCACTATTGGTTCTACCTGATGTGGTAGAATCTGCAGTAGAGTTCCTATTGTTCCTTGTGGCTTGGCACCATACCATTTCTGTGAATTTGCACCAATACGATTAACAGTTTTGAATGCATCAAACCTTATTTTAGCATGCTGACCCAAGGAAACAAGAATGAGACTTGGAATGTTAAAATTCTAGAACATCCGATCCACTGATCAACGCTTAACGGACACCAATTACTTCAATGTAATCAATGGGTCAAATCAATATGAATTACCACTGAACAAGTTATCTATTCCAATGATAATTTCAACTTCAGAGTTAAAATGCTTGAGTAGTTCAGTAACATTAATTGCTACTACAAATATAGAACTGTACACAGCTGTGTTGATAAGGTATATTCTAGGCTATAAAAGCCAATAAACTTATCTTCAAAAAACTGTTGGTCTCTTCTTCGGCAAAGATCTGATATTCAAAACTTCCTGGAACACAGTGAATAAGTTATGAGGACAAGAAAATCCTAGAACAAAGCTGTAAAGCAAGGCCAGTACTGAATCCAAAAGCAGCATCTAGTCAAACCTTATGCCTCAACTAAGGTGATTCATACCCCTCACCTGAGGGGCGGTGACTAGGAGTTAAAACATCACTGTCAGTCAGTTTTTTTCCTCTTTCTCAAAAAAAAGAGCAGCCTATGGTCCTCCGGGACTTTGGCGACTTCATGCCTCAACAGGAAGAGCAAGTGAAAGAAATAAGAACTTTTACATTAACTAAGAAATTGAAACTCGGACAGCAAGGATCAAGAACTGATCCAAGGGGGTGGTTTAGCACAGTGGGCTAAACAGTTGGCTTGTAATGCAGAAAAAGGCCAGCAGCGCAGGTTCAATTCCCGCACCGGTCTCCCTGAATAGGTGCCAGAATGTGGCGACTCGGGGCTTTTCACAGTACTTCATTGAAGCCTACTTGTGACAATAAGTGATTATTATTATTATTAAGTACACAAGTAATTTGTACGAGGAACTCGGTTTCAAACCATAGGCAATGGATTGTGAACTAAACTCTGTCAAGTGTTGAATTCTAGCAAAGCATGGAACAGTTATTTTGTTTTGATTTCCTCTGCTTTGAGTGTCAAGTGTGCTTTTGGACCCAGTATCAGACCAGCACTCCCAAAGTTAAGTGCAATATTGGCACATTCAAATGAGGTTCCCTCCATACTACCTTCAATATAGCATCACACCTCAACCTCAAAAGAGCACTCAATTTTCCGCTTTAAATACCATTACAGAATGCAAAAATTAAATAGTCAATCCAATGCCAAATTGTGAGGACAGACCTGCTTAGAACAAAGATAGGCAAATCCTACTCAACTTAGACAGACTGTGCTTTGTTTGAACATAGCTCCAACAAAGCCCACATTTTAAATTTGAATTCCCAACTCTAGAAGAAGAATTTGGCAGGCTATAAGTGATTTGGGTGGCTTGACCAGTTGACAGCAACATTATTAATGCACATTATACTGTCCAAATTACTTCTGCATCCAATGCAAATATACTGCAAAGTATTTTTTTATAAATAGTACTGCTTTATTGATTTCCATATTTATGGAATCCACAACACTTATGGGGCATACCTTTTTAGTTTGATAAGGTACCGCAGGGTTTGGCTCATAACAAACATCAGGGCATGTGGAATCACAGGACAAATAGATGGATGAATAGAAAACTGGTTTAAAAAATAGAAAGAGTAGGAGAGAAGGGTATTATTCAGATTAGGGGACAGTGAGGGGGAAAAAGTGATGTTCCACAGTACTAGGGCTGGACCACTTATGCAAAACTGAACGATTTAGGAACAAATAACTATAAATTTCAGATGATACCAAACTGTAGGATATAACGAACATGGATGAATACATTAGACAGGGCAATTAAGTGGCAAAAGAACTGATAAGTGCAAGATTATGTATTTGGGCAAGATAAATAGGAAATAAGAAACTGAACAGGGTAGAAAAGCAAAGGGATCTAGGGATACAGGTGAGCAATGGATGACATTTCTTTACCTCATCCCACCAGAAGACTTAGAAGTGACCTGATAAGAGGATTTTTTAAAATTATAATTATGAATGGATTGTATAGAGTAGATTGAGAGAATGCTTCTAAGAATCCAAAATTAAAGCCATAAATACAAGACTTATTAAATTCAATAGAAAAAAGGAGTAATCTCTTGAGTGGCTGCAATATGGAACTTCCTATCAGTGATTAAGGCACACTGGTTTTGAAAATGTACAAGTGCATTACAGAAAAGGGAATAGAAGGATATGCTGAAAGACAGACACAAGATAAATGGAATAGGAGAAGCCTCATGGAGCATAAACACCAGCAGACAAATTGGGCAGAATCACTTTTGAGCTTTATATTCTCTGTAATTACTTACATTTCGGACAATTACAGTATGATAGTCCTGTATGGTATATTGGCTGTGGAGAAATGATCCACTTGTCACTACTGTCCTCATCAGGGCCAGAGGAAAGATGCATCATGACAAGTTTCCTTCACAAGTCAATGCAGTATATCAAAAGAACCAACATACTGTACTGCCTTGTCGTCTGAGTGGCAAGGTGAAGACCTAGCTTCCATCATCCATCTTAACTCTCCATTTTGACCATATTTCGAGAAGTAGTTATCTGGACAACGATCACAGAACCTCTGGACCCAAATAACAAACCAAAGAGAGGGCAATAAAAGTGGATTATGTTGGTTGGTTAATCCTTCCACATTTTATGGTGGGCTGGCAACTGCAGGATTGCCCGGGAGCAGAGCCACATTGGTCCTGTGACCGAGTGAGTGACCTGAGTGGTAAACTATGTATTTGCAATGGTGACATTTCACCAAAGATCTTAGAGCATTCCTACTTAATATTTGGATAGATATACAATGCCCCAGTTTCTTTTATAAGATGGACCGGAGCTTTCCAGCCATTCACTGGCAGTAGGATTCTCTGGTCCAGCCGGCAGCACACCACCGCCTGCGAGTTTCACAGCAGCGTGGAGTGGCTCCAATGGAATTCTCAGTGACAGTGGCCGCGGTGGGAGCAACGAATCCCACCAGCAGCCAAAGACGTGTCACCTCCCGCCACTGGGAAACACATGGCTAGGGGGTGAAAGAATCCCACCTATGGAGATTTAGAAAGCCAATAATTTCTTTAAAATCGTACATTGGCCAAACTGCCCCCAAACACTGCACATACGCAGATACAAAGATACCACCTCATATCTTCAAGAAGTGCAGTCCATTTCAAGGCTTCTATAAAACAGAAATAAATCAAGTCACACAAACCAATTTTAGTTTATGGGAAGTGTTTGAATGACATGTTGACAAGCTACAGTAGAGCGAAATTACTATACATTACAATTTCTGATATTACAAACAGCAAAGTACACATCAAAAAATACTAATTTGCTACAAAGCACTTTGGGATTGAGGTTGCAAAAAGCACAACAGTCTCTTTTCTTACAGTATAAATCAGCATGGAATAGTTTCTGCTGTTACTATCTTGCCCAGTTGTGCAACTGGAAACAAATTCTTTGATGGAGTAATTTAGATGTTGAACCAATGCAACAGTGGTTGAGCTGGAAACGGAATTCATTCTACCTCACTGCAGGAACACCAGTTTGCAAGTGAGTGAGTAAACTGACAGTAACCACTATAATAAAGATCACAGAGCTCATTGTGCAAGTCAGAATGTGTTGGAAAAGTCAAGATAGAGATGATCTTCTTCAATATTTAGACATGCAGTTGGAACACATTTCATTACAGTATACAGAGCTCATTACCCACCTTTCTGGTCAATTCTTTCACTGCATCACTGTTAGTTTTAGCTTCAAACGGTTTCTCATTTTTGAGAGGACTGGGAGGCAAATGCATTTTGCCCTTTCCCAATAATTTATCAGCATTTTCCGTTGCAATTTCAAGCAACTTCTTTTTCTCTGGGGAAGACAAAATGAGTTTACTCAATTTCAGGTTGCAACTCTTAAACTTTTTAAAAACTTGGATTATGAGTATAAAGTGCTGATGGGAAGTATTACAACCACTTCACAAAGAGATCCAATTTCAAAAAACAAGCACCCATGCAGGGCAGCTCTGGTCCGATCGCAACTATGCATAGAAACACCAACCTGGTACCTTGGCAGTGCCAGGCTAGCACCTAGGGCATGCATCTGGGGGCCTCCAATCCCCCAAGAGACCCCCACAAGTGCCACTCCATCTAGTCCCCGTTTGTGGAGACCAGTATTGAACGGCGCTCACCCGAGGCGAAAGGGATAGATCCCAGTACTTGGAAAACTGCATAATATAGAGAGAGTAGTTGCCAAAACATGGTCCTAATCACAAAAGATAGGATCTACAATGTAACAACGTGCAAAATCACATTTGATCTCGAGAGCGATTAGATCCCACGAGCATAGTCTCCCAGTTTCCATTGACCACGTTGCGCCACTCAAATTGCTTTTCGGGTGCAGCGTGGCCGTTCAATCGATCGCGCTCTGGAAATAACACATGACCAGTGCATTTCTTCTCAACACTGAAAGTCAAAGGAGACTTTGTGGTATGTGATGGTACAATACGTACAGGCTGGACCTTTTACTCGAGGGAAACTTTAGGGCAGCACGGTAGCATTGTGGATAGCACAAATGCTTCACAGCTCCAGGGTTCCAGGTTCGATTCCAGCTTGGGTCACTGTCTGTGCGGAGTCTGCACATCCTCCCCGTGTGTGCGTGGGTTTCCTCTGGGTGCTCCGGTTTCCTCCCACAGTCCAAAGATGTGCAGGTCAGGTGGATTGGTCATGATAAATTGCCCTTAAGTGTCCAAAATTGCCCTTAGTGTTGGGTGGGGTTACTGGGTTATGGGGATAGGGTGGAGGTGTGGACCTTGGGTAGGGTGCTCTTTCCAAGAGCCGGTGCAGACTCGATGGGCCGAATGGCCTCCTTCTGCACTGTAAATTCTATGATTCTATGAAACATGCTCTAAAAAGACAAAATGTAACAAACTCATAGGCTCGCCTCAATTTGCATGATCATACTGAATGGCGAAGCAGGCTTGAAGGGCCGAATAGCCTACTCCTATTGGTGTCTCAAATTTTAAGAAAATACTTTGTTCTTAATCAATCTTACCTTTTTGTGTTAAGTGAATAGATCTGCCCCTCGATCTGCTCCGACTACTTCTGTGTGATGGGGCTCGGGTTCTGCACGCAAAGCCATAGTAACTTCGTTGAAATCTGGATGGAGATCTAGACCGTGATCTTGAGCAGGACCTTCTGTACCTCAAGCTAGATCTGGACCTTTGGTATGATCTAGAAGAGGGTATGTAGCACCTGGATCTGGGCCTGTATCTACACGGTGGCTGATGAGGCATTCGACATCTAGATCTTCGGTAACAAGATCGTGACCAGCTTCTAGATCTGGACCTTGAATTGGCTTGCCTGGGCCTTCCATATCGCCTCTTCAGTGAAGCACATCTGCCTCTTGAAGTTAAAGAGATTTCATCTGAACTTGAACCATACCGCTCTGAAGACACTGAACCGGAGCTGCCTGAAGAGGACACTGAACATGATCGAGAGCTGCCTGAAGAGGACACTGAACATGATCGGGAGGGACCTGAAGATGTTGAACTTGACCGTGAGCTGCTTGAAGAACATGAACTTGATCGAGAACTATCCGAAGAGGATACTGAACCTAATTGAAAGGTACTTGAAGATGATACCGAGCCTGACCGGGAACTGCCTGAAGATGACACTGAGCTCGATCGGGCGATTTTAGACTTCTTGTTGTCAACTGTTCTGGAACGTGATGTTCTCACATTCTTTTCAGTCTTCTGACAAGGAGAACAAAGTCTTAATTTATTCACAACGGTAGCTATATTTTCAGTCTTTTGTTCCTGTGCATATCCATCCATTCCCCATTCCACTTCAATATCTTTCTCAGACATCTGCTCCATTTCGGAATCTGATTTCAGAACATTATCGGATCCTTGTTGCAAATTTGTTTCCCCTAAAAGATCAATAATTACATTCACATGGCAGTGAACACAAACCTCCAGTTGTTGGTCATATTGAAAACATACAGAATTACACAAGAATCTAAATCTAGCAATAACTGAATTTCAACTGTTGCTATTTTACAGAAAGTTGCATTCAGTGGTTTATACTAACTGCCTCCTTGAAGGAGTTTTCGATCGGTTCTATTTCCTGACTCTTTTCCCATAATCTTGCACATGTTTTATTTTCAAGTACTGCATATATACATACACACATACAATTTCCTTCTAAAATTTGCTGCAGAATCTGCTTCCATCATCCTTTCCAAGTAGTGTATTTTAGACAACTCATTGTGCCCTTGGTATGTGACTCAACTGCCACAGGAAACAGTTTCACTTTATTTGCACCACCAAAACTCCCAATTTCCAGCACATTTAATAAATCTCCACTTAACTTTCTGTGCCAAGGAGAACAATCTCAGCTTCAGTTTCTCCTGTCTATCCACTTAACTCACCCCTCATCTGCAAGCAATGAGAGAAAATTCCTTCAACAATGAAACAATTCCTTTAATGGAATAGTTTCAACTTATAATGAATTAAGGGAACTTTACATTGTTCATATAGCACAAGTCACCCTGTTTATCCATCTCCAATTCCTATGGTACAAGTCACCCCGAGTCAGTCACCAACGAACATTTTGGATCAAGAAAGTCCCATTTTGCCTGGATTCTTCGTGCCTGTTGTTGATCTTAATAGGGCTAGTAAATGCACTTCAATAGGTGCTGCATGTTTTAATAGTATAAGCTGCTAAAGTACAACACTGCAAACTTACAGCGCAGGGACTCTGATTCAATCCCAACCTTGGGTGACTGTCTGTTGAGCTTGCACATTCTCCCATGTTTGCATGGGTTCCTTCCAAGTGCTCCGGTTTCCTTCCAGAGTCCAAAGATGGCCAAGTTACATTGCCCCTTTGTGTCCAGGTGCTCCGGTTTCCTTCCAGAGTCCAAAGATGGCCAAGCTACATTGCCCCTTTGTGTCCAAAGCTTAGGTAGAGTTATGGGGATAGAGTGGGAGAGTGGGCCTAGGTAATGGTGCTCTTTCAGGGATCAGTGCAGACTCGATGGGCCAAATGGCCTCCTTCTGCACTGTCAGGATTCTATGACTATTCACAGGGTCACAGGTCTGAATACCGATGACAAGAAACACAAGGCATTTTAGCACTGACCAGTATTATTACTTCTGCTATGCGTGCATCAAGGAAGATTAGTCGCACAAGTGTTATTTTGAAAGTGCAGTACTTTTAGAGCATTCTCTAAATGATTGGATAAATAGCACAAAAGTTATAAGTCACATGTTATCTATTAGAAGCATTTAAAAAAATGGAAAGTTCCTTGTATCGCCTTGCAGTTCCAAAGGGATACCCGAATGGCTCTGTGACTCTTTTAGAAATACTTACACTAAAAACTCGTACCACCAGAAGACCACTAAGCATTACAGATCTCTGACCATGTAAAATAATGCACTGAAGTCCAAAAACCAAGCATCAGCATCATGGAATGGTGGAACCAGATTCCCAAATAAAACTGAAAAAATGAAAATTTAAACTTACCGTAGCTGGGCATCTCTCGCATCGTTTCCTGGGAGAAACCAACTGAATTTAGTCTGTTAACACAAAAACACATTTTTGTCAGGGAAGCTTGGGCAGTTTAGTTCAGAACTGTAAGTAGTTGCATTACATTTATAGCAATTAGAAGAACAAGAATGAAAAGGTTTCAACACAAGACATCCAACAGCCTCCATAAACTTCAGTTAAATTAAAATGACACCACTCCCATCAAACTGAACCAAGTGTTGCTCACATATTACTATTGTACTAATTGGCCTACATTAGATCCAGATCTATGAAAACATCCAAATTAAAAGTTACCTTCAATTTAAAATCCATTATGGCCTCACACCATTGCTTCTTTATCATACTCTACTCATTCCTCACCAACACATTCCTCCTGCTCTGTACACATGGTGCACCTCATCCTCCTTTTGCCTTCAACCATTTAAGCTCCACATTCCCCAAACCACTCGCTTCTCCGATCTGACCGAGTGTGTGATTACCCTTCAGGTCTCCTTTCATTCATTTTTGATTACAGCTATGATTTAATAACTACAAAGTGCAGCTTTCATGCAATCAGTTATTTTATTAAACATAAACCAAAAGGAAGCAAAGGCATGTAATTCAGCTTCATCATCATCGCCAGTGAGTGAGTCACTTTCTAGAAAATTCTCGAGAATTGGTCAGAGGGAGGGACCCGAGAAGGAGCTGCTAATCAGTGATGAGTCAGCAGCTCGGCTCTTAGCAATATAAACATCCTTATCATGCAGAACTAATCTTAACAGTGAAAATTACTACTGTTGCCGACCATGTCATTTCAACACTCTACGCAACAAGTTAAACTCATTGCACTTTTATGTTTTAGCAACTTGTTTTCATTATGATAGTCTAAAGAAAACTTTTAACCGGCACGTACGTGCACCTTGACATTGACCCCATTCTCTATCCTGACAACCCGACCCACTAACCCGATCTCCGCCGACAACCCAACCCACTGATCCAGACCCACTTTCTCGCCCGACAACCCGAACCCTGGATCCCCGCCCCGAACCCTGGATTCCCGCCCCGAACCCTGGATCCCCGCCCCGAACCCCGGATCCCCGCCCCGAACCCCGGATCCCCGCCCCGAACCCCGGATCCCCGCCCCGAACCCCGGATCCCCGCCCCGAACCCTGGATCCCAACCCGAACCCTGGACCCGAACCCTGGATCCCGCCCCGAACCCCGGATCCCCGAACCCTGGATCCCAACCCAAACAATCGCAATCGCCCTCTTGTCAGTTGGTCAATAGTGCGTCATAACCCAGGTTTTAAATTATTTGATAAAATCAGATCCCCCTCTCCTCCAAAAAAAAGCATTTTCAATTTCAAACAGTCTTAGCGGCCGGCGTCCTTCGTGTTCGACAAAACTCACCGATTACAATCACTAACTTGATTCTTCAGCGAGTCTGTAGTACTACCTCTACCGTCAGTTATCACCATCTTGTCACTGGAAGCGGCGAAATCGACGCGCTCCTTTTATAACCTGGCCGCCTGGCAAAGCCCGCCTTCACGTCGCTTTCATTGGCTCTTGTACAAAACCCCTATTCTTATTGGTTTAATTGGACGCCGCCCGCTCTATTGGCTTGTAGAACACCGCCTACAGAAGCTGCGCCTCTTCTTACTGGTCAATATGGCTGTCAGTCACAGCGCGGACTCGCCCGCTGTGGCCAACTCGACGCCCCATTGGTCCAAGCTTCTATCAATCAACAAATATTCGAAATAAACCTGTTGGACTTTAACCTGGTGGTGGAAGACTCCTGACTGAATCAACAAATAAATAGCAGAGGGAACAAAAGCCGCTGGTAGAATCCCTCAGATGCAGGAGGAGGCCATTCGGCCCATCAAGTTTGCACCGACCCATCACCCTTTGAATGAACACACTACACATGTGCAGTCACCCGTCCACCCGCAACTCTATAATCCACCCTACACATCCCTGGACACTAAGGGGCAATTTAGTATAGCCAATCCACCTAACCTGCATGTCTTTGGACTATGGAAGGAAGGAGGAAACCCTTGCAAACACGAGGAGAAAGTGCAAACTCCACACATACAATGACCCAAGGCTAGAATTGAACCGGGCCCCTGGCACTGTGAGGCAGCAGTGCCACCATGAGCTTTTCTAGAAATCTGAGATTAAAATTTTTTAACAGAAAATGCTGCAACAACTGAGGAGGTCAGTCAGCATCATTGGGGGAGAGAATGGACCAGTTAATGTATTGGCTGTGAATTCTTTATCTTAAACACTTTGCCTGAGCTGCCAACATTTTCTGTTGATAATAATTAGTCAACAGCATCTTTTGGAAATAAATATTATTACCCAATTTACGTTTTCATAACTTTATTTGAATTTTACATTCTAAAATCTGAGGAGTTTCTAACTGCTCTTATTAGTTCTCGGTGCTGTCCCTCTGCCTTTCAAAACACGATGATCACCCATCTCTCCCTCCCTCCCCCCCCCCCCCCCCCCCCCACTCCCCCCCAAAATACCCTCATCCCTTCTGCAGGATCAGCATTTACCTTACTGGGCTCCTGTTATGGGTCAGGGTTTAGAGAATCCCAAAGTGTATCATGGAGTTCACCTTACCCACAACTTGTAATAGATCGTGGTATCGGGAACAGGGCTCACTCTACAAGTATGGTATAGCAGAAAATGGATCAGTGTTTTTTTAAAACAAAACAATGTTAATTCTATGAACTCAAGTTAACCTTTTTAAAACAAACAGTGAATATCTTAGCAATCAGTAAATTAAATACACCCCCCCAAAGAATACAACACTAAGTAACCTGTATGCTGTCCTTTTAACATCCAAAAGACTTAACAAACCTTCAATCAGGAGCACATTAGGGTTTACATTCAAGACTGAAAACATTTATAATTCTTCTGAATTCACCAAATGATCCATAGATAGTCTTTGGATGGCAGATATCACAGCAGTGCAGCTCACTTTTAACTTCAGATTCAGCTCACTGAAAAACACAGACACACCTACGCTCTTTCTCAAACTGAAACCAAAAAAGCAAAAGTAGAGCTCAGCTCCACCCACACTCTGACATCACTGCAGTAACATGAGAAGCTCCATTTCTTAAAGGTATATTTCTTAAACACCCATTTCTTAAAGGGTACTCCCACATGACAGCTCCTAAATGTCACGAAACAATTATATTACTTCCTTAATATGGAGTCAAATCCTTACGCAATCACAAAAAGCTACTTTACATTAGGTAATATAAAATTAGCTGATAAAACGATATGTGATAGGTAACACAAGAGCAATCATTACTTGATGCCACACCCACTTTGCCCTATTGGACTCCAGAAATAGTCATTAAGACAGTGTCAGGAACCATGAAGTAAGTGAAAGTCTGTCCCCAGAATCCATGTTTAAAGTTCAGTGTAGCCATCTAAGGTGGCCACCTGTAAAGGATCATGGGAATTATGGCCAACCCAGGACTCAGATCGATACACAGCCTATGTGTATCTAAAACACAGGTAACTGGATCTGACCGAAACCCCCGCACTTTACATTTTAATGGCCCATTTTCCCAGGACAATAGAACTCCAATCAAGCAACCGGTTCGGTCACAGACTGATCGGCGCCACTCCCCTTACTCAGAAAGCACAACTGCTAAGGTCAATGACTGCTAAGGACCCACCCAGCTACCTAGGCACCCGCCACTTTATTGGCCGACATCAAAGAGAGTGATCAGAGCCCTGTCGAACTATTGGGTCCAAGGTTAAGGACCACCCCAAAGAGCGCAAAATCCCAGGAGGATAAAAGAGAGCACAGCCATGTGTTCTGTCTCTCTTGGATCCGGCCTGTGCCACCCAATTGCAGCAGGAACAGCCAGTTAAGTTCAAGACCAACAATCACTACCTGACAGATGAGCCCAGCAGAGACAGAGCCACTTTCTTTGAACCAGCCAAGTCAAATCCAGATAAAGGCCTTTATCCATTTGCACAGTGCCGGTCACCCTGAAGTTAAGTATAGGTTATTGTAGCTGATAGGTGTAGTTTAACTCATAATATTGTGTTTGCATGTTGAGATAACTCTTGTGTATGTAAATAACCTGTTGCAGGGCTAATGCAGGTAGGGAATATACAGTGAATGGTAGAACCCTCAAGAGTATTGAAAGTCAAAGAGATCTAGGAGTACAGGTACACAGGTCATTGAAAGGGGCAACACAGGTGGAGAAGGTAGTCAAGAAGGCATACGGCATGCTTGCCTTCATTGGCCGGGGCATTGAGTATAAGAATTGGCAAGTCATGTTGCAGCTGTATAGAACCTTAGTTAGGCCACACTTGGAGTATAGTGTTCAATTCTGGTCGCCACACTACCAGAAGGATGTGGAGGCTTTAGAGAGGGTGCAGAAGAGATTTACCAGAATGTTGCCTGGTATGGAGGGCATAAGCTATGAGGAGCGATTGAATAAACTCGGTTTGTTCTCACTGGAACGAAGGAGGTTGAGGGGCGACCTGATAGAGGTATACAAAATTATGAGGGGCATAGACAGAGTGGATAGTCAGAGGCTTTTCCCCAGGGTAGAGGGGTCAATTACTAGGGGGCATAGGTTTAAGGTGAGAGGGGCAAGGTTTAGAGTAGATGTACGAGGCAAGTTTTTTACGCAGAGGGTAGTGGGTGCCTGGAACTCACTACCGGAGGAGGTAGTGGAAGCAGGGACGATAGGGACATTTAAGGGGCATCTTGACAAATATATGAATGGGATGGGAATAGAAGGATACGGACCCAGGAAGTGTAGAAGATTGTAGTTTAGTCGGGCAGTATGGTCGGCACGGGCTTGGAGGGCCGAAGGGCCTGTTCCTGTGCTGTACATTTCTTTGTTCTTTGTTTGTTAACCATCTTTTGAACTAACTAACTGGTTGTGTGGTCATTTGATCGATATAAGGGAAAGGCTTGTGGTTCACCGAGATAAATAAATAGAGCAACATCAGCCAGAGCTAAGCCTCTGCCCCAGGCAGATCCCACTCTATGTCACTCGCCCCAAATTCCTATATGATTCTGTATCCTTTATATATTAGAGGTATGCGTTTTTTGGTTTGTAAACAATAAAATACTGGGGAGAGGAGAATAAAAGATTGCTTGTGGCAATGAGCCTGTATAAAAATTAAGTAACCCTCCTGATTGTGCTTATTGCTATGGTGCTACTCAGTAAACAGAAAGTGCTGTAGGTCTGGCAGCACAGTGGAGAGACAAACATAGTTAATGTTCTGAATCAAATATGAACCTTCTTCTGAACTAGGATCCACCACAGTTTGTTCTTTTTATTTTGGAGTGCCCCTAGGTCATTTAGGTATCTTTCATTGGATCGGGCGTCCTGACTGGCTCAGGGCCCTGTTTTCTTGGCCAGATTTCACGAACACGCTGTCCATACAAACTACCGCTTTATCATGAAATGTCCCTCACTAATGTTTCTGAGCCTGCCAAGTCTATGTCCCATATATTTCCTCCAGGTGGCATGTGGAGTTGCAATGCCGCTGGCAGAGAGAGGGGGCGCTGACGGCTCCCCAGCCGCGGCCCCAGGACTCGCTCTCCGCCGCCGTCTCCAGTTTCCAGGGGGACACGCTGTCAGGCGCCGTGGCTCCACCGCCTCTCATGCAATACGTTCCCCCGCAGAGTCTTCTGCCCCAACCTTTCCACCCCATACATCCGCACTTCGGCTATGTGATCCTGGTATTTATCTACAGCTGGGTCATGCTGGCTTACCTGGCAATGAAAGTGGGCATTGCCAGGAAGAAATACAATGTCAAGGTAAGGGACGGGGAGAGAGAAAAATAAACTCCCTCCACAATCAGCCAAGGCCTCCCTCTCAATCACCAGCTTTAGACCCTAATTATTATATTGAGACTGGATTCCAGGTGACCGCTTCCACATTCATGCCCATCCTCCTGTCTTATTTTGAACAAAGAACATTACAGCGCAGGAACAGGCCCTCCAGCCCACCAAGCCTGCGCCAATCCAGATTCCTTATTTAGACCTACTACTTATTGCCCAAACTTATTGCTCCATTCCCCGCCCTTTCATGTGTCTATCAGGATACATCTTACACATAAGAACTAGGAGCAGGAGCAGGCCATCTGGCCCTTCGAGCCTGCTCCGCCATTCAATGAGATCATGGCTGATCTTTTGTGAACTAAGCTCCACTTTCCCGCCCTATCTATCTTTATCTTGAAAACATTTAATGAAAGAGCCTCAACTGCTTCACTGGGCAGGGAATTCCGTAGATTCACAACCCTTTGAACGAAGAAGTTCCTCCTAAACTCAGTCCTAAATCTACTTCCCCTTATTTTGAGGCTATGCCCCCTAGTTCTGCTTTCACCTACTAGTGGAAACAACTACCCGCATCTATCCTATCTATTCCTTTCATAATTTTATATGTTTCTATAAGATCCCCCCGCATTCTTCAAAATTCCAACGAGTACAGTCTCAGTCTACTCAACCTCTCCTCGTAATCCAACACCCTCAACTCTGGGATTAACCTAGTGAATCTCCTCTGCACACCCTCCAGCGCCAGTACGTCCTTTCTCAGGTAAGGAGACCAAAACTGAACACAATACTCCAATGTCAGTTAGAGGGGTGCAGTGCTCTGACTGAGATGTGGCAGGTCCAGGAGGCTTCCAGCGTACACCCAACTGGAGCTCCTCACAGACCGCATGGTTCGGTTGGAGCAGCAATTGGATGCACTTAGGAGTATGCAGGTGGCGGAAAGCGTCATAGATGGCAGTTATATAAATGTGGTCACACCCAAGGTGCAGGCAGAGAAATGGGTGACCACCAGAAAGGGCAGGCAGTCAGTGCAGGAATCCCCTGTGGTTGTCCCCCTCTCGAACAGGTATACCCCTTTGGATACTGTCAGGGGGGATAGCCTATCAGGGGAAAACAGCAGCAGCCAGAGCAGTGGCACCACGGCTGGCTCTGATGTTCAGAAGGGAGGGTCAAAGCGCAGAAGAGCAATAGTCATAGGGGACTCTCTAACAGGGGCACAGATAGACGCTTCTGTGGATGTGAAAGAGACTCCAGGATGGTTTGTTGCCTCCCTGGTGCCAGGGTCCAGGATGTCGCTGAACGGGTAGAGGGCATCCTGAAGGGGGAGGGCAAACAGGCAGAGGTCGTTGTACATATTGGTACTAACGACATAGGCAGGAAGGGGCATGAGGTCCTGCAGCAGGAGTTCAGGGAGCTAGGCAGAAAGTTAAAAGACAGGACCTCTAGGGTTGTAATCTCGGGATTACTCCCTGTGCCACGTGCCAGTGAGGCTAGAAATAGGAAGATAGAGCAGTTAAACATGTGGCTAAACAGCTGGTGTAGGAGGGAGGGTTTCTGTTATCTGGACCACTGGGAGCTCCTCCGGGGCAGGTGCGATCTATATAAGAAGGACAGGTTGCATCTAAACTGGAGAGACATAAATATCCTGGCCGCGAGGTTTGCTAGTGTCACACGGGAGGGTTTACACTAGTATGGCAGGGGGGTGGGCACGGGAGCAATAGGTCAGAAGGTGAGAGCATTGAGGGAGAACTAGGGAATAGGGACAGTATGGCTCTGAGGCAGAGCAGACAAGGTGAAGCTGCTGAACACAGCGGGTCTGGTGGCCTGAAGTGCATATGTTTTAATGCAAGAAGTATTACAGGTAATGGAGATGAACTTAGAGCTTGGATTAGTACTTGGAACTATGATGTTGTTGCCATTACAGAGACCTGGTTGCGGGAAGGGCAGGATTGGCAGCTAAACGTTCCAGGATTTAGATGTTTCAGGCGGGATGGAGGGGGATGTAAAAGGCGTGGCGGAGTTGCGCTACTGGTTAGGGAGTATATCACAGCTGTACTACGGGAGGACACCTCAGAGGGCAGTGAGGCTATATGGGTAGAGATCAGGAATAACAAGGGTGCAGTCACAATGTTGGGGGTTTACTACAGGCCTCCCAACAGCCAGCGGGAGATAGAGGAGCAGATAGGTAGACAGATTTTGGAAAAGAGTAAAAACAACAGGGTTGTGGTGATGGGAGACTTCAACTTCCCCAATATTGACTGGGACTCCCTTAGTGCCAGGGGCTTAGACGGGGCAGAGTTTGTAAGGAGCATCCAGGAGGGCTTCTTAAAACAATATGTAGACAATCCAACTAGGGAAGGGGCGGTACTGGACCTGGTATTGAGGAATGAGCCCGGCCAGGTGGTGGAAGTTTCAGTAGGGGAGCATTTCGGGAACAGTGACCACAATTCAGTAAGTTTTAAAGTGCTGGTGTACAAGGATAAGAGTGGTTCTAGGGTGAATGTGCTAAATTGGGGGAAGGCTAATTGTAACAATATTAAGCGGGAACTGAAGAACCTAGATTGGGGGTGGATGTTTGAGGGTAAATCAACATCTGACATGTGGGAAGCTTTCAAGTGTCAGTTGAAAGGAATTCAGGACCGGCATGTTCCTGTGAGGAAGAAGGATAAATAGGGCAATTTTCGGGAACCATGGATAACAAGAGATATTGTAGGCCTCGTCAAAAAGAAAAAGGAGGCATTTGTCAGGGCTAAAAGGCTGGGAACAGACGAAGCCTGTGTGGAATATAAGGAAAGTAGGAAGGAACTTAAGCAAGGAGTCAGGAGGGCTAGAAGAGGTCACGAAAAGTCATTGGCAAATAGGGTTACGGAAAATCCCAAGGCTTTTTACACGTATATAAAAAGCAAGAGGGTAGCCAGGGAAAGGGTTAGCCCACTGAAGGATAGGCAAGCGAATCTATGTGTGGAGCCAGAGGAAATGGTCGAGGTACTAAATGAATACTTTGCATCAGTATTCACCAAAGAGAAGGAATTGGTAGATGTTGAGTCTGGAGAAGGGTGTGTAGATAGCCTGGGTCACATTGAGATCCAAAAAGACGAGGTGTTGGGCGTCTTGAAAAATATTAAGGTAGATACGTCCCCAGGGCCTGATGGGGTCTACCCCAGAATACTGAAGGAGGCTAGAGAGGAAATTGCTGAGGCCTTGATAGAAATCTTTGGATCCTCGCTGTCTTCAGGTGATGTCCCGTAGGACTGGAGAATAGCCAATGTTGTTCCTCTGTTTAAGAAGGGTAGCAAGGATAATCCAGGGAACTACAGGCCGGTGAGCCTTACGTCAGTGGTAGGGAAATTACTGGAGAGAATTCTTCGAGACAGGATCTACTCCTATTTGGACGCAAATGGACGTATTAGTGAGAGGCAGCATGGTGATGTGAAGGGGAGGTCGTGTCTCACCAACTTGATAGAGTTTTTTGAGGAGGTCAAAGATGATTGTTGCAGGTAGGGCAGTGGATGTTGTCTATATGGACTTCAGTAAAGCCTTTGACAAGGTCCCTCATGGTAGACTTGTACAAAAGGTGAAGTCACACGGGATCAGGGGTGAGCTGGCAAGGTGGATACAGAACTGGCTAGGTCATAGAAGGCAGAGAGTAGCAATTGAAGGATGCTTTTCTAATTGGAGGGCTGTGACTAGTGGTGTTCCGCAGGGATCAGTGCTGGGACCTTTGCTGTTTGTAGTATATATAAATGATTTGGAGGAAAATGTAACTGGTCTGATTAGTAAGTTTGTAGACGACACAAAGGTTGGTGGAATTGCGGATAGCGATGAGGACTGTCAGAGGATACAGCAGGATTTAGATTGTTTGGAGACTTGGGCGGAGAGATGGCAGATGGAGTTTAATCCGGACAAATGTGAGGTAATGCATTTTGGAAGGTCTAATCCAGGTAGGGAATATACAGTGAATGGGAGAACCCTCAAGAGTATTGAAAGTCAGAGAGATCTAGGTGCACAGGTCCACAGGTCACTGAAAGGGACAACACAGGTGGGGAAGGTAGTCAAGAAGGCATACGGCATGCTTGCCTTCATTGGCCGGGGCATTGAGTATAAGAATTGGCAAGTCATGTTGCAGCTGTATAGAACCTTAGTTAGGCCACACTTGGAGTATAGTGTTCAATTCTGGTCGCCACACTACCAGAAGGATGTGGAGGCTTTAGAGAGGGCGCAGAAGAGATTTACCAGAATGTTGCCTGGTATGGAGGGCATTAGCTATGAGGAGCGATTGAATAAACTCGGTTTGTTCTCACTGGAACGACGGAGGTTAAGGGGCGACCTGATAAAGGTCTACAAAATTATGAGGGGCATAGACAGAGTGGATAGTCAGAGGCTTTTCCCCAGGGTAGAGGGGTCAATTACTAGGGGGCATCGATTTAACGTGCGAGGGGCAAGGTTTAGAGTAGATGTATGAGGCAGGTTTTTTACACAGAGGGTAGCGGGTGCCTGGAACTCGCTACCGGAGGAGGTGGTGGAAGCAGGGACGATAGTGACATTTAAGGGGCACCTTGACAAATACATGAATAGGATGGGAATAGAGGGATACCAACGCAGGAAGTGTAGAGGATTGTAGTTTAGTCGGGCAGCATGGTCGGCACGGGCTTGGAGGGCCAAAGGGCCTGTTCCTGTGCTGTACTTTTCTTTGTGTGGCCTTCCCGTACCGGCCTCCCCGAACAGGCGCGGAATGTGGCGACTAGCGGCTTTTCACAGTAACTTCATTGAAGCCTACTTGTGACAATAGGCAATTATTATTATACTAACACCTTATACAGTTGCAGCATAACCTCCCTAGTCTTAAACTCCATCCCTCTAGCAATGAAGGACAAAACTCCATTCGCCTTCTTAATCACCTGTTGCACCTGTAAATCAACTTTTTGCGACTTATGCACTAGGACACCTAGGTCCCTCTGCACAGCAGCATGTTTCAATATTTTATCATTTAAATAATAATCCCTTTTGCTGTTATTCCTACCAAAATGGATAACTTCACATTTGTCAACATTGTATTCCATCTGCCAGACCCTCACCCATTCACTTAGCCTATCCAAATCCCTCTGCAGACTTCCAGTATCCTCTGCACTTTTTGCTTTACAACTCATCTTAGTGTCGTCTGCAAATTTGGACACATTGCTATCTTGCCTGCCTCCACCACCTCCACTGGCAACGTGTTCTGGGCACCCACCACCCTCTGCGTGAAAAACTTTCCCCGCACATCTCCCCTAAATTTTCCTCTTCTCATCTTAAACCTGTGCCTCCTTGTAATTGAGTCGTCCACCCTGGGAAAAAGCTTCTGACTATTCACCCTGTCTATACCTCGTAATTTTGCAGACCTTGATCAGGTCTCCCCTCAGCCTCCGTCTTTCCAACGAAAACAATCCCAAGTTTATTCAACCTCTCCTTATACCTAACACCCTCCAGATGGAGCAACATCCTGGTGAACCTTCTTTGCACTCTCCAAAGCATCCACATCCAGAACTACACGCAACATTCCAAATGTGGCCTAACTAAAGTTTTATAGAACTGTGACATGACCTTCCAACTCTTGTACTCAATGCCGCGGCCGATGAAGGTAAGCATGCTGTATGCCTTCTTGACCGCCTTATTCACCTGCATTGCCACTTTCATGGATCTATGGACCTGAACGCCCAGGTCTCTCTGTATGTCAATGCTCCTTAGGGTTCTTCCATTTACTGTATAATTCACACCTGAGTTTGATCTTCTAAAATGGATCACCTCGCATTTGTCTGGATTGAACTTCTTCTGCCATTTTTCTGCCCAACTCTCCAATCTATCTATATTCTGCTGTATTCTCTGACAGTCCCCTTCACTATCTGCAACTCCACCTATCTTAGTGTCACCTGAAAACTTGCTAATCAGACCATGTACATTTTCCTCCAGATCATTTATATATATTTCAAACAACAGCGGTCCCAGCACTGATCCCTGTGAAACACCACTAGTTACAGATCTCCATTCTGAAAAACTCCCCACCACTGTTACTCTCTGTCTCCTGTTGCCAAGCCAGTTCTTTATCCATCTAGCTAGCACACCTCGAATCCCATGCGACTTTACCTTTTGTACCGTCTGCCATGAAGGACCCTTGTCAAAAGCCTTACTAAAGTCCATGTTGACGACATCCACAGCCTTTTCCTCATCAATAACTTATTGCAATGTTAATGTAAGCCTTCTTGTGATACTATTATTAATTAAATTTGTCACCTCCTCAAAAAACCATATCAGGTTAGTAAGTCATGACCTTCCCCGCACAAAACCATGTTGCCCATCACTAACAAGTCCATTTGCTTCCAAATGTGAAAAAATCCTGTCCCTCAGTATCTTCTCCAACAGTTTCCCCACCATTGACGTCAGACTCACCGGCCTTTAATTCCCTGGATTATGCCTACTTCCCTTATTAAACTGGCTATCTCCAGTCCTCTGGAGCCTCATAGTCAAAGATGTCTGTTAAGGTCGCAGCTATTTCCTCTCTTGCCTCCCACATCCGGCCCAGAGGACCTGTCTACCGTAATGCATTTTAAGATACCCAACACTTCCTCCTTCATTATGCTGACATGCCCCAGAGTATTCATTCTTTTCCGAGGCATTTGGTTATTTTTTTAAATGAACACTTTTCGGTGAGTTATTTCACAAGGTTCTGATTGAAAGAACGTGGGTTTTCTTCACTGTCATAGTTATATTATAGCACATGGGGAGGTTATTTGGCACAACCTGATCTTTGTCGGGCTATCCAGTCCCATTTCTCTGCTCTATCCCTGTAGCCCTATGCTTATTTCCCTCAAATGTCCATCCGATTTCCATTTGAACGAATGGATCGTTTCCATAGTATTTGCAGTGCAGAAGGCCATTCGGCCCATTGAGTCTGCACCGGCTCTTGGAAAGAGCACCCTACTTCAGCCCACACCTCTACCCTATCCCGGTAACCCTGCAACCCCATCTAACCTAAGGGCAATTTAGCATAGTCAATCCACCTAGCCTGCACATCTTGGACTGTGGGAGGAAACCGGAGCACACGGAGGAAACCCACACAGACACGGGGAGAACGTGCAGACTCCGCACAGACAGTGACCCAAGCAGGAATCGAACCTGGGACCCTGGCGCTATGAAGCCATAGTGCTAACCACTATGCTACCGTGCTGCCCATTTCCACCACACTTGTGGTGGTCACTGTGTTAAAAAAAACATTTTTGCACACATCCCTCCCTATATCTCTTGCCCCAAACCATAAATCTGCCCCGTGGACCTTGTATCATCAGATAATGGGAATAGTTTTTATTTGTCTGCCTTATAAAAAGCTGTCACAGTACAACTCTGTCAGATCTCCGCTCAACCAGTTACAGCCAGAAAAAAATCTTCATGGTAAAAACATTGGCAAACCTATTTTTTGATAAAATACTTACGGGGTTGATAATTTCAAAATAATTCAGAAAAACATGTTACTGCTGTTTCATTGGAAAATAATCTATGTGCAGGTAAAGGGTCAATGGAAGAGGATTGGAATCCTGTTCGCCTAGCTATCACTAAGAACAAGGAAAGTAGGTGATCTCCAATTATGATGTGGAGATGCAGGCGTTGGACTGGGGTGAGCACAGTAAGAAGTCTTACAACACCAGGTTAAAGTCCAACATCGAAACAAACCTGTTGGACTTTAACCTGGTGTTGTAAGACTTCTTACCAGGATAATTAAGATGAAGAAACCCACCCTCTGATTGACACACATTTGATTGCATACTTGTTGATAACAAGGCAGCTAACTGCCCAGGAATCGATCCATAATCATCCACTGTGCCTTGTACAAAATGTAAGCAAGTGAGTTAATTGCTATTGAAAAACAGCCTTTGATCTCCTCTTGTAGACACAGTATTCACATGGATGGTCCAGTTACATTTCTGGTCAATCGTGACCTCCAGGATCTTGATGGTGGGAGATTCAGCAATGGTAGTGCTGTTTAATTTCAAGGGAAAGGGGTTAAACACGCTCTTGTTGGAAATGGTCATTGCCTGATACTGTAAGTTCCTCTCCAAGCCACACACCATCCTGATTTGGAACCACAAAGTTATTTCTTCACTGTACTTGGATCAAAAACCTGGAATGCTTCGTAACAGCACTGAGGGCGTACCAACACCACATGGACTGCAGCAGGTCAAGAAGGTAGCACATTGCCACCTGCCCAAGAGCAGTTAGGGGATGGGCAATATATGCTGGCCTTGCCACTGACACTCACATCCCAGGAATCAATTTTAAGAAAAATGTTACTTGGCAATTAACAGTCCAAGCCTCATAGGCAGAGAGTTGCCTCGGTCTTGCTGCCTGTGAGCACAGACTACTTCATTATCTGAGAAGTTGCGACTTCCGGTGACAGAGATGTGCTGAGCAGACGCATGAAAGGTGGCTGTCTATCTAAGAATTCAAAATTAGACTCTGTAGCGCACAAAGACTCCCGAGAGACGAATAGAGGTGAAGTCGATGAGGCTTTATTAAGCGTGACTCGTTCCCCGCAGTTCAGCAACAGACTGGAGCTGCGGGGAGAATTCCTGGTTCTTATACTCCGCCTTCAGGGCGGAGCTAGAGATCAACAGCCAACCAGGACCCGGGATCTGTCAGCCAATGACATCACGGCTTCACAGTCCCACATGACCCCAATGCATACTACCACAGACTCTTTTAGCCAAAATAGCCTGCGAGAAAAGGGAAAATAGCATCCTCTCACCCTCTCCAATCAAAATACAAAGAGCTATGCCAAATAATAGCACCAAAGGCCAAAAAGAGGCAACAAGCAGAAGCCAGGAGAAGCGAGCGAATGAATGGGAAGGTGGCCACACGTGAAAGAGAGGGACCAATAAGCTGCACACAAAGCTCCCCCTCGCCGGAGGGTGGATGGAAAATGTTCCTCACCAGAGAGCTCAAAGGGTGGCATGCTAGCACAGTGGTTAGCACTGTTGCTTCACAGCTTCAGGGACCCAGGTTCGATTCCTGGCTTGGGTCACTGTGCGGAGTCTGCACCTTCTCCCCGTGTCTGCATGTTTTCCTCCGGGTACTCCGGTTTCCTCCCACAGTCCAAAGATGTGCAGGTTAAGTGGATTAGCCATGCTAAATTGCCCTTAGTATCTAAAAAGGTTAGTTGAGGTTACGGGGAGAGGGTGGAGGTGTGGGGTTATGTAGGGTGCTCTTTCCAAGGGCCGGTGCAGACTTGATGGGCCGAATGGCCTCCTTCTGCACTGTAAATTCTACGATTCTATGAAAGAGGACATCACGGCTGACGTAAAGGCAGCAGTCAAGTTAGCAGTTGTGAGGCTCTGGTCGCCATGCAGGTGAACCTGGACAAGGCAGAGAGGCAATGAGAGGTCCAGGGGAACACCATCAAAGAGCTGCAAAAGGCCTCAACAGACCAGAGTGACCGGATCGACATCCTAGAGACAGAGATAACGAGGTTTGTGGCAACACGGGATCCTAAAGGGGAACATAGAAGACCAGGAGAATTGGTCACGTGCCAAATTTGAGGATAGGGGACCTGCTGGAGGGAACCAAAGTCAGGAACCCTACAGACTATGTGGCCCAGGTGCTGGGAAACCTGGTGCGAAGGGACAGCTTCCCAAACCCGTCAGATATAGACAGAGCCCACAGGTCACTCCGGCCGAAAACCAGGGCCGGGGAGCAGCTGAGGGCCATAATCGCCAAGGTGCACCAACACTGGGGCCGGGAAAGGATCCTGCGCTGGGCCAGGCAGCCAAAGACCTGCAACTGGGAGGGACACCAGATTCGGATATACCAGGATATTGGGGAAGACCTGGCCAAGCGCCGGGTGGAGTTTAACAGAGCAAAGGTGGCACTGGTCAAAAGTGGGCTGAAGTTTGAGATGCTATACCCAGCCAGATTATGGATCACTTCCCAGGGCAGATGGCACTACTTTACAGCAGATAAATCCGTCGAAGAGAACAGACTAGGAAGGCAGCAACAGTGGCAAAGATGGAAAGGTCACCCGGAGAGACTAAAATACTAAAAGATAATTTGCATGGGACTGTATCGCTCACTCTGAATCTGAGAGCTAAAACGCAGAAAGGAAGGAGCAAAAGTAGTGGGTGAAGGATAGGCTTACTCTGACCCCAGGAGGGGGACCACCACATTAGTGGGAAAGCTAGTGCCAGGAGGTATGAGGGAGGGAGGGGCCGCAGTGCATCTCCCACCGGGGAGAGTGCGCCTGGCGACAAGGGGGTATACACCACCGATGGGGTATAGTTAGGGGCGTAAACAGGGGGGAGGAGACTGGCTGGCTACAACAAGCTGCACATGGCAACAAGAAACAAAATGGCACCACAGACAGCCACTTTGGAGGGTCCCCAAACAAAGGGAAACCGCGGAATGCAGGGGCTCACCCGCACAGCATACACATAGTTGGAGGCCGTGTTGGGTGGCCCCTGGACAAAAGGACACCCCCGGAGCGCAGGGGCCCAACCTCATGGTGAGTACGGTGACCGTGGCCATCTTGGATGGTCCTCTAACAAAGGGAAACCCCAGAGTGCAGGCGCGCATACACAAGGTTGATCCCGCAGGAAGTGGGGGACAGAAACCTCCACATTAGAATAGTCACCTGGAACTATTACCAATAACCAGAATGGGGAGGTCTCACCCTCTACGTTCTGGGAGGCGCTGAAGGTTGTGGATAGGGGCAAGATTATCGCTTATAAAGTGCGTAGAGACAGGCAGGAGAAGGTGGCTAGGCAACAACTGGTTGACTCCATACTGGAGGTAGGCCAATGATACTCTAAGTCCCCGACCGTCGAGTTTCTGGTGCAGAGGAAAAAGCTACAAATGGACTTTGACCTGCTCTCCACGAGGAAATCAGTGCACCAATTCCACCAGGCACGGGAGACCTTTTACGAACACGGAGACAAAGCCAGCTGCCTGCTGGCTCACCAGCTGAGGAAACAGACAACTACAAGAAAAATAGCACAAATTAGGAACAACACCGGCAGACTGGTAGCCGAGCTGGAAAAGGTCAACAAAGCATTCGGGGTCTTCTACCGGCTGCACACCTCCAAGCCCCATGAAGGGGACTCGAGGATGAAGCAGATCCTTGACGGACTGGACATGGCAGTTGTGGGGAAAGATAGGAAATGGGGGCTGGAAGCACCATGTGAACTGGGAGGAGTCATGGTCATGGAGAGCATTAACTCCATGCAGTTGGGGAAGGCAACGTACAAGATGGATTCCCGGCAGACGTCTGCAGAAGATTTGCGGCAGCACTGGCCCCGCACCTAAGGGAGATGCTCACAGACTCAGTAGCAAGAGGAACCCTACCCCCAACGCTAGCAAAAGCCTCAATTTCACTGATACCCAAGAAAGACAAAGATGTGACCAAATGCGAGGCCTACAGACCCATCTTGCTGCTCAATGTAGATGTGAAAATACTGACCAATTTCTTGGCTAAGTGACTGGAGAACTGCGTACCAGAGGTGGTAGGAGAGGACCAGATGGGCTTTGTTAAGGATAGGCAGCTAACATTGAACATCAGGCACCTCCTGAGCGTGATAATGACCCCATCCTGGGAGAGAACACCAGAGGTGATCATCCCCCTGGATGCAGAAAAGGCCTTCGACAGAGTTGAATGGAAGTACCTCATAGGGTTCACTGCATGGGTGAAACTTCTGTACAGCGCTCCATGGCGAACATGCAGACTAACACCACAGCTCTATATACTTCCAGCTGCACGGGGCACAAGGCAGGATGCTTCTATTCGCCCTGGCAACCGAGCCACTGGCGATTGCCCTCAGAACGGCAAAACATTGGAAGGGGATCCACAGAGGAAATGAGCTCAGAGTCCCACTCGATGTGGATGACCTGCTCCTATACATCTTGGACCCCCAAAGCAGCATGGAGGGGACCATGATGCTGCTGAAAGAGTTTGGAGCCTTATCGGGCTACAAACTCCACCTGAGGAAAAATGAAATCTTCCCAGTGAACCTGCAAAGGAGAGAGGCAGAGTTGGAGAGACTGCCATTCAAACAAGCCCAAAACAAGTTCCGCTACCTGGGGATCCAAATTGCTCACGACTGAATACGGATCCACAAGTGGAACCTGACAAGTCTGATGGAGGAAGTAAAGAAAGACCTGCAGAGGTGGACACACTCCCACCCTCCCTGGCGGGGAGGATGCAGACGATCAAGATGAAAGTACTGCCCAGTTTCCTCTTCCTGTTTAGAATCAGACCGATCTACATTCCCAAGGCCTTTTTTAACACAGTAGAAAAACTGATCCAGGCATTTCTGTGGGCCAGGGAAGAATCCAAGGATCCCAAAAAAAGTCCTGCAAAGAAAAAGAAACATGGGAGACCTGGCCCTCCCAAATTTGCAACACTACCTAGCATTGGGCGGCCACAGCAGAAAGAGTAAGGGGATGGGTAAGGGAGCCGGAAGCAGAATGGGTAAGGATGGAGGTGAGCTCCTGCATTGGGGCGTCCCTCCGAGCCTTTGCCACAACAGCCCACCCATCCCCGCCAGCCAAGCACTCAACAAGCCCAATAGTAATAGTCACGCTCCAGACATGGAACCAGCTAAGACATCACTTCGGCCTGGCCGGAATGTACACCATGACCCTCATTTGCAACAATCACAGAGTCGCCCCAGCCACAATGAATGCCATCTTTAAAAGGCGGAGACAGAAATGGGGGGGGGGGGGGGAAGAGACAATGACAGTGACTTTTTCTTGGACGATAGACTAGCGACACTAGAAGAACGGACGGTGCCAAGGAGGCCCAGCCAACCACACCCACATGTTATGGGCTTGCCCCAGACATGCAGGGTTCTGGACAGTCTTCTTTGAGACGATGTCCAAGGTTGTGGGGGTGAGAGTGGAGCCTGTCCAAAAGTGGCAGTCTTCGGGGTATCAGACCAGTCAGAACTCTTTATGGGGAGGAGGGCCGACCCTCGAGCTTTTGCCGACCTAATCATCCCGCCAAAGAATCCTGTGCAGCTGGCGATCAGCAGCACCACCCAAAGCTGCAGACTGGCTGGCCGACCTGTCGGAATTTCTCCAACTGGAGAAAATCAAATTCGCTACCTTGGGGTTGGAAGAGGGCTTCCTCAAGATCACGGGACACAAGGGACATAGCTGCAGGGGAGAGGCCCAATGGAAAGCGGAGAACTAGAAGGGGCAGCAATACATGGGGAAATACACGCTAGGGCCAACCCTAGGCAGGGCAACTGAGGCAGGTTGGCCGAATGGGGCCCACATCCACAGAGAGGGGGCAAAACATGTAGATATAAATATTTATAGTGATCCTCGTTTGTTTGTGTTTTATTTTTCTCACTCTTTGGTGTATCTCTTTGGTAATTTTAATTTCGCCTTAGTTGCTTTTGTTTGATATACGCAGTTATGACACTGGTAATTTTTATTTTTTTATTTTTTATAAAAGTATTTTTATTCAACAAATTTTCAACAGTTTTACAATACAAACCAAACTCACAAACCCCCCAGCCCATCCCCCAACAGTCAACGGTAACCAGCTCCTGAAAATGTATGAACAACAAACTCCAACAATTGTAGAACCCATCACTCGCCTCCCTTAGAGCAAACTTCACCTTTTCCAGGGTCAGAAATTCCAGTAGGTCCCCCTACCACGCCGAGGCACAGGGTGGATAAGTTGACCTCCACCCCAACAAGACCCGCCTATGAGCAATCAGCGAGGCGAAGGCTAAAACATCTGCCCCCGTGCCCGCCTGCAGCTCCAGCTGGTCTGACACCCCGAATAGGTTTCTCGGGGACCGGATTCCTTGTCCACATGTAAAACCTCCGAGATGGTGCTGAACACCATCCTCCCAAAACCTTTCCAGTTTCGGGCAGGACCAAAACACATGTACATGTTTCACAGACATCCTCCACCCCTTCGAACAGCCGACTCATCCTCGTCTTTGGAAGGTGCGCTCTGTACACTACCTTCATCTGTATCAGTCCCAGCCTCACACACAAAGTCAAGCATTTACCCTCCACAACATTGCACAACACAGACCCTCCTCCAGCACCACCCCCAACTCTTTCTCCCACTTCGCCTTAACCCCCTTCATTGATACCCTGTCCTCCTCCAAGATCCTCCTGTAAATCACCGAGACAACCCCCTCTCTAAACCCCCTGCTGACAGCACCGTCTCCAACAATGAGGAGGCAGGCACTATCAGGAAGGTTGGGAAGACCTTCCTCTCAAAGTCCTGCATCTACATATACCTAAAGCTCTCACTCAGCACCAGCCCTAACTTCTCGTCCTACTCCTCCACATCGCGAGTCGCCCTCCCAGAAACAAATCCTTAGTTTCCTTAATCCCCCTCTCTTCCCATCCCCAAAACCTTGCATCCACCCTCCCCGGCTCGAATCCATGATTGTCCGAGTGACCCTCCTGCAGTATCACTTTTCAAATCCTAGCCACTTTCCCTACCCAAGCAAGATCAGCCTATCCACCCCCTAAAAAACACCTTCGGCAAAAAGACCTACAGGCATTGAAACAAGAACAGGAATCACAGCAAAACATTCCTCTTTATGGCCTGCACCCAGCCGCCAATGACAGAGGGAGATTGCCCTACCTCAGCAAATCAGCCTTTCCTTCTCCAACAAGCTTGTGAAGTTGAACTTCCGAAGCCCTGCCCAAACCCAGGCCACCTGCACCCCCAAATACCTAAAATGAGATACCATCAGATGAAATGGCAGCCTCCGCAACCCTGCTCCCGTCCCCGAGGGGAGACCACAAAATACTCAGTTTTCCCTAAATTCAATTTGTACCCTGAAAACGTACCAAATGTCTGGATCAACCCCATTATGCTCCCCACTGAAGAGCTCGGCTCCGAAATATACAAGTCATCTGCATTCAAGGATACCCTATGTTCCCCCCTCCCACTATTCCCTTCCACAACCCCGAGCTCCTCAGCACAATAGCCCAGGGCTCTAGACACTGCAAACTGAAGGGGGGGACATGGAGCATCCCTGCCTCATACCCTGGTGCAATGCAAATTACCCTGAGTTCATACTATTTGCGTGCACACTCATCACCAGCTCGAAATAAAGTAGCTGCACCCACGCCACAAACTTCGGCCCAATCCCAAATTTCTTGAATACCATAAAATAATTCCACTTAACCCAATCAAACGCCCTCTGAGAATCCAACGCCACCACCACCTCCGGCTCCCTACCCTCTGTCAGAGAAAACACCATGTTCAACAACCTCCTCTCATTCGAGGACAACTGTCTTCCCTTTACGAACCCCCAATCTGGTCCTCCCCAATCACCTTTGGGAGGCACCCTCCAACCTTAACGCCCACACCTCTGCTAGTGTCTTGGCATCTACATTTAGCAGAGAAATGGGCGTATACGACCCACTCCACTGGATCCTTGTCCTTTAGCAACAGTGAGATGGAGGCTTGCCCCATTGTTTGTGGCAAGACCATCGCATCCTCAAACATTCCCACCATCAACGACGCCAGCCTAGCCTCAAATCTTTTATAAAGTCCGACTGGAAATATTGGGCATTACACTTGTAATTTAATGTACCAACTGAAATGTGTAACATAAAAATGGGATAACCAAGAAAAACATTTTATTCAAAAAAAAGTTACAAATGGAACGGAATACTGCAACGATCAGCGAACACCTCCATATTTAACCTAATGGTGAAGTCATTGATGAAACAGCTAAAGATGTTTGGGCATAGGCCACTGTCTTGAGGCTGAGATGATTGACCTCCGACAATCATAAACATCTTACCTTTGTGCTAGGTATGACTTTAGCCATTGAGAATTTGCCCGATTCCCATTGACTTCAATTTTATGAAGACTCCTGGGTGTCACACGTTTCAAATAAAAACTTAATGCCAAGAACAAGTCACTCTCATCTTTGGAATTCAGTTCTTCTGTCCATGTTTGCACTTAGGCTGAGAAATATTGAGCTGAGTGATCATGGCAAAACGCAAACTGAATGTCACTGAACAGATGATTGGTAGGTTCTGCTTGATGGCACTGTGGATGATGTCATCCATTGTTTTCTAATGATCACGAGTAGGCTTATGGGTTGACAATTGGCCAGATTGGATTTGCTCTGCTTTTTGGACATACTTGGATTGGTAAAGTCATGAAGTCTCCTGTTAGTTAATTGTTCACCACCATTCATGAATAAATGTGGCAAGGCTGCAGAGATGTAATCCAATTCATTCATTGTGCAATAGCTTACCACTGTCAATAGCATGCTGCATTCACTATTTAGCATGACTGTAATTTTGCATTGTAGCTTCACCAGGTTGGCACCTCATTTTTAGATACACCTGATGCTGCACTTTGTGTGCTCATTAAATCAGGGTTAATCTACTGGTTTGATCGTAACAGTAAATTAGATTTTGCATAGAGCCATGAGATAACAAATTGTGGTGGTATACAATTCTGTTGCTGCTGGTAGCCCACATCTTCTCATCTACGCCCAGACTTGAGCTGCAAAGTTTGTTCTGAATCTATCCCATTCAGTAGAGGTAGTTCCACACAACACAATTAAGCTAGAAATTGGTTTAGAAAGTGTATACACCACCATATTTCTTCAGTCTTTGCATTGTATGGTAGTCTTATCTCAAGGTACTATGTGTTTCAAAGTGACAATGACACATAATGTGAAAGTCCATCAAGAGACTAAGTGGCAGTGTGAAAAAATCTTGCAAAATTCCACTAATGGTGTGAAATAAATAGGTAAATCAAGACACATCCCAAAATATAAATTCAATTGTGAATTGATTATCCATAATCTCTGTACATTGACAAACTAATTTTTAGTATCAGTTAGCAGCTGCTAATATGCAATTTGAATGTTTTTTTTTCTATAAAGCCAACACATTTTTGACAGTTTCTGACAGGTCCTTTTGGTAAGGTATCATAGTCCATGATTATTTCAGGAATTTGTAATTTCTTGAAAATGTCGACAGAATTTAAACTGTTCATATCAATTGTAATTGTCTTGCATAAGAAATACTGGTCCATGTGACCTGGCGACCTTTGATCTGGAAGCAGTGCAAACAGGAAGGAGCAGCTGAGAGGGCTAGTCACAAAGGAGCTCTACAAGCAGATGAGTTGGAGGTTGAAGAACCAGGTGCAAAGAGAGAGAGAAAGCAGAGATGGAAAGAGAATTCTTGAGAGAGAAGTGTAAATCGTATGATCAGCTAAAACCTGGAGATGACTAAACTCTGAGACAGGTGTTATCACTTGGTTGGTTGAAAAGTAATTCTGGAAAGCTACACCATCTGGACTGTTGCGACTAGACAGAGAGTTTGTAAAATTGTGCCTTGCTGTGGGAGGAAACCGGGTGCTCCGGTTTCCTCCCACAGTCCAAAGATGTGCAGGTTAGGTGGATTGGCTATGCTAAATTGCCCTTAAGTGTTGGGTGGGGTTACTGGGTTATGGGGGATAGGAGATGTGGGCTTGGGTAGGGTGCTCTTTCCAAGAGCCGGTGCAGACTCAATTTTAGAATTGAGAATTTTAGTTGGAAAATGACTTGAATTCGTAATTGGTAAATTAGAAAATACAGTAACCCAGAACTTCTGATCTCCAGAGCTCATACCGCGGAAGTATCCTAGATGTGCAGGGGGACAGCCCCCCTGAAGCTCCCATGCAAGGATTGACAAAGTTTAAACTTCCAGTGGGCAATTACCCTACACCTGGAATCATCCAATTTAATTCAAAAACTTTGGATAGTTCCATCACTCCAAGCAGAAAAGTTGGAAGTATTAAAACCACTTCACTCCTGGGTTATGGTACTGACCTACCCACCCTACAATCCTTCTATGTCAAAAGTGACTGGGACCATTTAAACTTACTGGTTCACAGCAGCTACTGCTGTGGGGGGGAACCCTTTACTGAAAGGATTTTGGAGCTGCAGTGCTGCACATTTCTCCCTAGGCCTAGGACGGAAGATCAGACAAGAAACATGCAGCTCTAGACTTAGGTAAGTAAAAAGGAATGGCGTGGCAGTTCGATCGGCCACTAAAATACATTAGTCCATGAACCGTGCAATGAATGCTTGAATCTGTTTCGCCAAACAAAGAATGTTTGGGATTAATTTTCCTTTGACAGTTTTTAAACAATGTATTTTTGAAGATGAAACATTCACAAAAGTTCCGGAATTGAGTCATGCAGTCGTTCATTTGCATTGTAATAATACATTGCATTCCATTCCAGTATCCAAGCATGTACAGTGATAAGGACCTAATATTCAACTGTATCCAACGAGCACATCTAAACACATTGGAGATATATCCTCAATGGCTGATCTTCCAACTGATAGCTGGAGCTGTCTATCCGGTAAACATGAAATGGCATTGTGCCTCAATAGACGGTCATAAATAATATGTGCTATCTTTTTCAATGTTGCCTTTTCTTAGGGTCTAACTACTATAATTTAGGGCCGAAAAGAAAGAATTTGTTTTTTCGTTTTTTTGGGGTGAAGTGAAGACCTGCTATATTTATTTATATGCAGCAGGAGTTAATCCGGCATTCGCCACTTGTCCTGGCATGATGCTCGGTGTGTAAACTAAGTAAAAGAACACAAAGTAACTGATGGAAAAAACAAAAAAGGGAAGCGCTCCAAAACAACGATCGGAGCACGGCCCAAATCGAACAAGGAAAACGAAAACTTAACAAAACCCATCAAATCAAAGTGTGAAAATCGGAGTCGCTAGGGCAGTCCAACCCCTGCGGCGCCCACCGAGCGCGGAAGGCCCGTGGACACTGCATGCTCCCGTTCCAGGGACACCCAGCCGCGGAAGATGAGCAATCAGGCCGGACGACCCCCTCGGTCGCCCGCTGCCTGGACCTATAAATAGCAAGTTTGGCCGGTAAGATAACTCCGTGCTCCTGAAAGTGTGATCATTCACCTTTTATCCAAAAGGACTGTAAAATCCATGAATTTATAACCAGCAGTCTTGGTTCCACAAATAACTACATTTAAAATACATAATTCAACTTGATTTTTATGTGCAATGATTCCAAAAATTGGTTCTTCAACAATTACCTGATTGACATTAATTTCAGCTTGCTAACAATATATTTCAATTGATCCTCATGTGTACTATCACTCAACTCAGCATACCCCTGCTTCACAGAAGGAATGTTGCTGCTCCCCCTGCCCCCGGCCGCCCCAGAACCAACTAAAATCAACACTTTCTGTCCCACAGACTATCTCTCTGTTGAAAAATAAAACTGATAGGTTATGTAGGGGTAAAATTGGGACGATTGACACAAATTATTACCATTCTTTGGTTAGAGATGTTTCTCCTTAATTTCCTCTTGGATTTATGTAATCATATTTATGAGAAAAATAGAAATTCAAGAAAATCTATTATTGGCATAACACTGAACTGTATCTTAGAAACATCTCAAAATGCTGTACATACTTTGAGGTGTAGAGACTTTTGGTAGAAACTGAGAAGCCATTTTCTGTATAACAAAGTTTTAATTTTAGACATGCACATGAAGCCTAGTGTGCTGAGTATTTTCAATTCATTTTTATCTCAATTATATCCTTCATTGTGACTTCTTAATGTTTGTTCATATACACCCACTGTATAATTAAATAATCTAATTTACTTCATTTCACAGATCACTGCTTCTGTGCTTGGTATCATCTGGGTAACCAGCCGATTTACATATGCATGGGGATATTACTCAGGAGGTACATAGTATTGAAATTCCCTTTTTTGTTTACACATTTATACTTAAGAAAATTGAGATAAATGTGTCCAACTATGCTATTTTAAAGTACCATAATATTGATGGGAAAGTCACTAATTTCTGTATCCCACTCTGGAATTCCTTCCATTAACAACTACTCTTCCATCTCCCCCTTGGGAGATCCTCCTTAAAACCTTTAACAAAGCTTTTCATCACCTCTCCATCTTTCTTTGATTACAGCTTTTCAAAGTGCCTTGTCAACTTTTTTGTTATATACACTACATAAAGCAAGGTGTTTTTTTTCCCCACCATCAACATCCTAGAGATTACCATTGACCAGAAACTGAACTGGACCAGCCATAATAATACTGACTACCAGAGCAGGTCAAAGACTAGGAATCCTGCAGAGAGTAACTCACCTGAATCCCCAAAGCCGGACCACAATCTATAAGGCATAAGTCAGGAGTGTAATGCACAGTGGGTAGCACTGTTGCTTCACAGCACCAGGTTCGATTCACCACTTGGGTCACTGTCTGTGCGGAGTCTGCACGTTCTCCCCGTGTCTGCGTATGTTTCCTCCGGGTGCTCCGGTTTCCTCCCACAAGTCCCGAAAGACATGCTTTAGGTGAATTGGATATTCTGAATTCTCCCTTTCCGTACCCGAATAGGCGCCGGAATATGGCGACCAGGCGCTTTTCACGGTAACTTCATTGCAATGTTAAGTAAGCCTACTTGTGACAAAAAAGATTATTTCTTCTCTCCATTTGCCTGGATGAGCGCAGCGTCAACAACACTCAAGAAGCTGGACACCATCTGGGAAAACGCAGCCCACTTAATTGCTATCCCTTCGCCAATGAACAGTGACAGCAGTGTGTACCAACTACAAGATGCACTTCAGGAACTCGCCAAGGTTCCCTAGACAGTACCTTCCAAATCCACTACCATCGAGGAGGACAAGAGCAGCAGATACCTGGGAACACCACCACCTGGAGTTCCCCTCCAAGTCACTCAGCACCCTCACAATATATCGCCTTTCCTTCAGTCACTGAATCAAAATCCTGGAACACCCTCCCCAATAACATTGTGCGTGTACCTACACTTCAGGGACTGCAGCAGTTCAAGGCAGCTCATAACCACCTTCTTAAGGGATCGGAAACAAATGTTGGCCTAGCCAGTGACATCCACATTCCGTAAATTAATCTTTTTAAAAAGAACTTACATTTTCTGTATTAATTTCATTTTGTCTCAATGTTTATTTACTCTCTCATTTTCTTCACTTTGCACACATTACTCTTGATACATTCCTACCTCTGCACCTTGTCAGGTAACCTTTTAGATTTGAGCCTTAAGCAGTTTACCCGATAATTTAATCCATTAATTCCCTCTCTCCGGTTGGTATTTGTTGCTTCTTTTTCCAATCTTAACAAAAAGGCGTTAATTATCCTTTTTGATGATACAGAAGTCGTTACGACTTTCATTTCTTTTCTTTACAGATGTTGGCTGACCCACTGTGTATTTTCAGTACGTTGTTTTTGTGCCCATTTTAAAAAATCTACCTAAATATCACGGTTTCCCTTACCTGCTCAATTCTTTTATCGCTGCACAGTCCTGTTTTTTTTCCTCTGCCCACTAAACATTCACCAAATTGTACTGAAGCCTCGCGTCCTTCACACACGGAATCTAGCTATGAAGTTCACTGGACCATTCTACATCAAGCAACGAAACTCCCACTTGTACATGGTCCAAAATTTGTACTTCATTAGATTGTGTAAAACAGAAAAAAATGTTCCATGTAGTATTAGCTATCTCAGTGAAACCATGTTTTTGATTATGCACTTTGGTTCAGCTATGTTATCTCTGCTTCTTCACAGTGCCAGAGAAAAGACTGAATGGTTCCTATGGATACATTGGTCTACTGGGAGTCATTTTTCTGTCTATAGTTGTTGCTTTTAGAACCCTCATTTCAGCATGATAAACAGCCATTATGCCTCCTATCACTATGATGTATGTAGGAAAATAACTGACTGACCACATAGCAATAGTTCAGGTATTGTACATATTCAGCCATTTTGAAATAAATATTATCTTAGCCACTTCCTGCTATTTGTTTAATTGTCAGCCATTGATGAGAGTTCTCTTCAATGTTTAGCATTCCATTTGATTATGTTTTGTGGGACAAAACAGGTTTTCTGTTCCATTGAACAAAAAAAATGATGCATTGCAATTCTAAAAAAAATTGCATTTTATAAACTGGATATTTATAGATAAATTCCAGTAGAAAAATTACATTCCAAACGTTTTTATAAAAAATTGGACAACTGGCTGTTACATCCTCTGCTATAAACTTAGAATTGTCTGTACTTCAGTGAAGGATATGTAATTCTTGGTAGCTTATTTAGAATTTTTAATCTTACTCAGGGCAACATTTTCCCCTCAGTTATGTGCATTTCCATTTGTAAGGGTGCTCAATATTTCAAGCTGTTTTCAATTTGACCTCCTAACATCAGTATGCGTTATGATGTCTTGAAATTAAATCAATTGAAAGGTAATGAACAGATAATGGTAAAGTGTACATCAGGCTGACAAGCATGTGGAAGAAAAAGTTGGGGGAAGGTGTTGTTGCCTCATCAGAATATAAGGGGCTGTTTAGCACAGGGCTAATTCGCTGGCTTTGAAAGCAGACCAAGGCAGGCCAGCAGCACGGTTCAATTCCCGTACCAGCCCCCCCCAAACAGGCGCCGGAATGTGGCGACAAAGGGCTTTTCACAGTAACTTCATTTGATGCCTACTTGTGACAATAAGCGATTTTTATTTCATATCCACACATTTATAGTTACCTCTTAAAGATTGAAATACTCATCTACCTGTACGTTTTCAGCATCTGATTTTAAAATCAGATTTTTCAGAAACTATTAAAAGTTGTCCATTAATTGGATTCAGATTAAATAATGATGCCTTGAGGTATAATTTTGTTTGGTTTTCTATGGAAATCTTAACGAAGCCAGTTATCACGATCCTACTATTCGTTTTCACTTTGTTTTGGGAGGGAGAGGTTTTGTGTATCTTGATGTAGCTTCAAATGTTTCACTACATTATTTCTAATTAAAGATAATTGCAAAAATAATATTTTGGATTATTGTTTAAAATTACACTTTGGAAAGAACAATGCCTTTACACACAAAAGGAAAGCAATCACATTAAATAAACTTTTCTGTGTAGTCCAATCCATCTATCTACAGACTAACAAGCTACTTTTTAATTCACACTATGGGCTGATTATAAAAAGAAAATCAAATGGCCAACACTTTCGCAAACTGCAGCAAGACATTGGCAGGTAAAATACTAATTATTTTGATTTACATACAGTTCATAACACCGAGTTAAAAGGCAAAATGATAATCAGCAAATTTGGTTAAAAAAAGAACTGCATTTTGCACTTATCTGGTCATCTGCACAAACTTTGGTAAATAAACTAATTGGTGGTTTGATTATGCTAAAGCTGCTAATTTTCTAAAGGTTTTATTAAAATTAAGCTTGTCCTTCATAAATTATATTCCACTTTCTAAAATGGTATTATAATAAATGGGGCAAGGCAGCTTTATTCCACTGAGAAGGGATTTAAAAACACTTCAAATTATACACCAAGTTTCAGACCCATTCAGTTTCATTACAATCTTTGAGACAGCAAAAGAAACCAAAATATGTCCAAAGTGTGACATTTATTACATAGATATAAAGAACTCACTATTTGCACCACTAATTTAAGGATTGCAAAAAAAATGCAACAAAACGAGTTACGTTCAACATCAATGCACTTTCAAGTTAAGATTTTCAGCCGGTTGGTTCAGTTACCCAAAATTATTCTCGAGAAATTATAAGTTCCATATATAACTTAACCCATATGCTATAGCTCAATACTTTTGTACAGTCGAATGGGTCAACCACAACAGTGGGCGTTTGGGATCTTTTCGATATAAAATATTCAGACCGGCAAAAAAAAAGGGATTTCCAACTACCCATCTGCTTTCCAGCCAAATAAGGACATGTGGCACTGGAAGGTTAGAAATCAAAAATGGACAATTAGAAAGCCAAAATGCCTTTTAACTGCCAAATACAATGAAGCAAAACGCCGAAAGCCGGGAAAATGTTACAGGAGCTGTCTGTTTTCTGCAAAATCTAGAGCAACCCAGAATCAGTGAATCACTCGCTCCAAACTGGACGTTTCCCTTTTTTAAAAAACGTGAATGGAGATTTCACAAAGTAATCTAGCTGGTATCACTGAAGGCCAAGCAGAAATCCGCTCACAATCGCCAAGTGAGGAAGATGGCGGCTAACATGCGACTTGCTGCAATTTCATAACAAAAAGACAGTTACAAATCTGATCTTCAAACGACGACCCTGTCCTCTGCTTCGTGGGGATGTGAAAAGTTGCACTGAGTAAACTTCCCTCCTTAAGTCACCATTTATCTTCCCGAACGAACTAATCCGGGTCTGGAAGGCACCATCATGGGCCGGTGAGGCCCCATCATCGGCCCCGGCATCATGGGCATCGGGCCCCCAATCGGCGGTCTCATCCCGGGGCCAACCAGCATCATCCCGTGTGGGGCAGGGCCCATCATCGGCATCATGGGCGGCCCTCCCATCGGGGGCCCCGGCAGGATGGCAGGCCGCGGCGGCGGCACGCCGACATTGCCGGGCGGCGGCGGGATGGCGGCCCCGGCGGGAGGCGGGCCTGCGGGCGCCGGGAAGGGAGCGGTGGGCGGGATCTTCCCCTGGCGGAAAGCGGCGGTGGTCTTATCGATGAGGCTCTGGGCCTGCTCCTCCATCCATTTCTGATAATAGTCCTTCACGTTCTCCTTGTGCTTGCGGCCCTCGCAGTGGGTCTTGCGGACGGACGGGGAGTCGTGCGTCAGGTAAGTATCACAGTAATCGCAATAGTACTTCGGCATCTTGTCGGCTCCGCGACCGGGCTGCGCGCATGCGCTGCCTGCTCACCCGCCTTTTATAGACCCACGGTTGTGCGTCACACGTCCTGACGTCACTAGACAATCACATGATGACCCGAACGCGCACGCGCATTCCCAGCTCGCTGCCGAGGGAGGATTGTGCTTTGTTTTGCTGTCGTGTTTATCGGTGACCGAGCAAGTATGGATTCGTTTCTTCGATCGGTTGCCTCCCTTAAGTGTAGAAATGTTCATTTCGCCCTGTTTATCTCAGTAAACGGTGTGCGAGCCGTTCTTGTTGTGCACGGGCGATGTACTGAGCTGTTGCTATAGAATTAAAAGGTCGGCGCAGCTGTGGAGCGAGCATGCGCACATCCATCCCTCCCGGAGTGGGAGATGTAGTTTTCTGGAGGCTGGATTTTCAGCCTGAGGGAAGGAGGGGGAAGTCCTGCAGGACTATAAATCCCGAGAATACTGCAGGGCCTAGCCGTTCACTTTTCAGGCGCGTCTCAGTAAAATTCGGTGACCACTTTTACATGCTCCAGTGATGTGGTTGCCATTAATTTATTTCATCTTCAAAGAATGGGCAAGTGGGTACTGGTAGTTGTTAAAGCAAATATTAAACCTTTCTTATTGACTACACTTGTGGTTTACATTAAGTTAAGGTTGCAGTTATTTCACTACATTTAGGAGTATTGATCTGAAGTGGAGGAAGTTGGTATTGATTTATTTTAAGTGCAGTACGTACCTTTTAAAATATGCTGGAATGCCAGAATTGTTCTGACTCCTTCAGTGACACCAAACTATTGCACAACCATTACTGCATTTAAACTACTCATTTTTATAATCTCAACCAGTTGATCTGTTGAATTGACCATAAAGCATAGTCACTCTATCACCTGTGTGTTTCCACTAAACCCTATATCCTATCACTGATTTCCCCCTGGCCTCTGTCTCTTGCTGAAACACAACTGCTACAATCCTACCATCCTGCCCAATCCTTAGCTGAGATTATGATCTCATATATTCTATGTAATATGACCGATCTATCCCTCCCTTAGCCCATCTGTCACAGAAAACCTCATTTGTGGTTTTTGTCATGTCCCAGATTTCTTCAAATTGGGCAGCACTGTGGCTTCACAGCACCAGGGTCCCAGGTTCGATTCCCCGCTGGGTCACTGTCTGTGCGGAGTCTGCACGTTCTCCCCGTGTCTGCGTGGGTTTTCTCCGGGTGCTCCGGTTTCCTCCCACAGTCCAAAGACGTGCAGGTCAGGTGGATTGGCCATGCTAAATTGCCCTTAGTGTCCAAAAAGGTTAGGAGGGGTTATTGGGTTACGGGGATAGGGTGGAAGTGAGGGCTTAAGTGGGCTGGTGCAGACTCGATGGGCCGAATGGCCTCCTGCACTGTATGTTCTATGTTCACTATTCCAATTCCCTCTAGCACCTTATTCTATACTTCCTGTACAAATTAGCTCATTGAAGACACTGTTAGCACCCTACTCCTGTCTTTGTTTGACTACATTGACTTCCAGTCTTCCAATACCACTGGTTTAAAATTTTGATGTGTGTTTAACCCCTTCATTTCCTTGAGCTTTCCTATTTGTGTAACCTACTTCAGTCCTACAGTCTCTCTTGCAAGCCCTGGAGCCATTCTCTGATTCCTTTCATTTGTACATTATGCCTGCACCAACCCATTGGTGGCTGTACTTTTATCATTTGGGCTCTCGACTGTGGAATTTGCCAAATCTTGCTGCTTCCATTTCTCTCGCCTTTGAGGTTCTCCTTAGAACCCAGCGCTTACCGAGTTTTGGCCATCCCTCTTAGTATCTCCTATCACTTGGCTATTTTTGAGTGCTTCTGAAGTACTTGAGATATTTTTCAATATTAATTATGCCATTTAAATGCAAGTTTGTTGTTGTTTTTTCTATCCTGTCTACTTTTCCTATCCTTTATTTCCCTCTTTCCCCATGTCCTTTTATTCTCTTTTTTTTTTTCAAGTGGTATGGCCTGCTGTGGTTTTGAAAGGAGATGCTATGGGCTGAATTTAAGTTGGGGCTGTGGAGAGAATTTGGCCCTGAATAACTCCTTTCCCAACAGTCATTCAGCTAGCCATTATGGTACTTGATGTGCAAGTTCTTTCTTTAAAAATATGATGCATCAATGAGACAATGTCTTAGTATTTACATCTGTAATGTTTTCCATTTTGTGATTGTTTATACTGCAGTGGCATTATTTGTTAATGCACATGACTGAAAGATCAGTCCTATTTCAATTGCGGGCAACTGGGACTGGCTTAATGGTCAAAACTGGGCGGCATGGACTGGTTGGGCCGAAGGGCCTGTTTCCATGCTGTAAACTTCTATGATTCTATGAATTGACCCAGCATTCACAAAATTTTAGAGAACAAATTCCAGATATCCACTACAATCTTTGTGGAAAGATAGTTCCAGATTTTATTCCTAAATGCTCTAGCTTTAATTTTAAGATTATGCCCTCTTATTCTGGATGGCCCCAACAGTTTCTCAAGATCTACCCTTTTTCCTTTATCAAGTATTTAATCATTTTAAAGAGGTTCAGTGCCCAAGTTTGATTTGGTCAAGATTATATAACTCAAACTTCACTTTTCTTCAATTTGAAATCAAGTTGAATGTTCCATTGGTCCTAGAACAAAGAAAAGTACAGCACAGGAACAGGCCCTTCGGCCCTCCAAGCCTGTGCCGACCATGTTGCCCGTCTAAACTAAAATCTTCCACACTTCCTGGGTCCGTATCCCTCTTCACATCCTATTCATGTATTTGTCAAGATGCCCCTTAAATGTCACTATCGTCCCTGCTTCCACCACCTCCTCCGGCAGCGAGTTCCAGGCACCCACTACCCTCTGTGTAAAAAAAAAAAAACTTGCCTCGTACATCTCTGAACCTTGCCCCTCGCACCTTAAACCTTTGACCCCTCTACCCTGGGAAAAAACCTCTGACTATCCACTCTGTCTATGCCCCTCATAATTTAGTAGACCTCTATTAGGTCGCCGCTCAACCTCCGTCGTTCCAGTGAGAACAAACCAAGTTTATTCAACCACTCCTCATAGCTAATGCCCTCCATACCAGGCAACATCCTGGTAAATCTCTTCTGCATCCTCTCTAAAGCCTCCACATCCTTCTGGTAGTGTGGCGACCAGAATTAAACACTATACTCCAAGTGTGGATTAACTTCCTAGATTCTGGATTTCCGGTTGCGGCTATGCTGAGCTAAGTCGCACGTTCGGCAGCTCCCGCCAGAAACTGACTTTTGGGCTCTTTTGAGGGGCCCCAGCGGCATTTGTTCGACGGTTCCCAGTGTGGGAAGGTGACAGTATGATTTCCCCGGCACTGTATGAATTGGACCAGGAGTGGAGCGGTGAAAAAAGTAATTCTGGTGCAGCGAAAAGTGCGGGGGAGGAAAGCCAAGATGGCGGCGGGTGGAGACCAGGCAGCGTGGGCGCAAGAGCAGCAGGAGTTTCTCAAGCGCTGCTTCACTGAATTGAAAGCAGAGCTGCTGGAGCCGATAAAGGCTTCGATCGACAAGCTGGTCGAGACCCAGAAGGCCCAAGGGGCGGCGATCCGGGAGGTGCGGCAGAAGGCCTCGGAGAATGAGGACGAGATATTGGGCCTGGCAATGAAGGTGGAGGCGCATGAGGCGCTGCATAAGAAATGGCAGGAGAAGTTCGAGGACATGGAGAATCGGTCGAGGAGGAAGAATCTGTGGATTCTGGGTCTCCCGGAGGGAGTGGAGCGGTCGGATGCTGGAGCATATGTGGTCACGATGCTGAACACGTTGATGGGCGTGGGTGCCTTCCCGAGGCCCCAGGAGCTGGATGGGGCCCACCGAGTCCTGGCGAGGAGGCCCAAGTCTAACGAGCCGCCGCGGGCGGTATTGGTGCGGTTCCACCGCTTGGTGGACAGGGAGTGTGTCCTAAGATGGGCAAAAAAGGAGCGGAGCAGCAGGTGGGAGAATGCAGAGGTCCGTATATACTAGGACTGGAGCGCGGAGGTGGCCAAGAAGTGGGCCGGGTACAATCGGGCTAAGGCGGTTCTGCATCGGAAGGGGGTGAAATTCGGTATGCTGCAGCCGGCGCAACTGTGGGTCACGTTTAATGACCAGCACCATTGCTTTGAGACGCCGGAGGAGGCGTGGACCTTTATTCAGACCGAAAAGTTGGACACGGACTGAGGGTCGGTTGTGAGGGCAGGTCGCGGGGGGGCTACTGTGGTTACTGTGCTTTGGGGGATGTTCTGTTCCGTTCTGTATTGTTTCCTTGGGTGCTGGGTGGGGTAGGGTGAATTGGTTCGAAGGGGAGGTTTTGTGAGAGTGTGGGTGTCGGTGGTTGGAAGGACGGGACCCCGTTGGGGGGAGGGGAGATGGGAGGCCCGAGGTGGGGGAGCTGGGATTAGGCCGCAAAAGGGAGATGTGCCAGAGAGGGTGGGGCCGGTCTGATGGAAAGCGCGGGCTTTTTCCCGCGCTAGGGAAGGAAGGAGGCGGGGGGGGGGGGGTGTTGGAGAGGAGTGCCCGCTGATGGACAGGGGGGGGGACTACTACACTGGGGGATCGATGGAGTGGCCGGGGTCAGCAGGAGGCAGCTGACTTACGGGAGTGCTATGGGGGGAGCAATGCAGCTGGGGAGGGGGGGGGGGGGCGCGGTCGGGGGGAACTGGGTTGCTGCTGCATTGGCCAACGGTGAGTTGGAGCTTGGAGAGAGAGTCGGGCCGGGGGTCTGCCGCTGGGGGGAATGGAGAGTGCGGGAGGCGCGGGCACGTGGCTGGCTGAGAAAAGGGGATGGCTAATCGGCCGGAGGGGGGTGAAGCGGGAAGCCCCCTGATCCGGCTGATAACTTGGAATGCGAGAGGCCTGAACGGGCCGGTCAAGAGGGCCCGGATGTTCGTACACCTGAAGGGACTGAAGGCAGATGTGGTTATGCTCCAGGAGACGTATTTGAGGGTGGCAGATCCGGTTAGGCTGAGAAAGGGGTGGGTAGGGCAGGTTTTCCACTCTGGGTTGGACGCAAAGAATCGAGGGGTGGCGATTTTGGTGGGGAAGCGGGTGTCGTTTGAGGCGCTGAACATCGTGGCAGACAATGGAGGTAGGTATGTGATGGTGAATGTTAAGCTGCAGGGGGTGCGGGTGGTATCAGTGAATGTATATGCCCCAAATTGGGACGATGCCGGATTTATGCGGCGCATGTTGGGCCAGATTCCAGACCTGGAGGCAGGGAGCTTGATAATGGGGGGGGACTTCAACACGGTACTGGATCCAGCATTGGACTGCTCCAGGTCTAGGATGGGTAAGAGGCCGGCGGCAGCCAAGATGCTGAGTGGGTTTATGGACCAGATGGGAGGAGTGGACCCATGGAGGTTTGTCAGGCCGGGGGCCAGGGAATTTTCTTTTTTTTCCCACATCCATAAAGCCTACTCCTGGATAGACTTCTTCATTATGAGTAGGGCACTAATTCCGAGGGTGGAGGGCACGGAGTATTCGGCCATAGCCATCTCAGACCATGCCCCGCATTGGGTGGAGCTGGAGCTAGGGGAGGAGAGGGACCACGCCCGCTGTGGCACCTGAGGGTAACGATAATGGGGAGGTGCAGGTGGGGGTGGTCTGGGAGGCGCTGAGGGCGGTGATTAGGGGAGAGCTAATCTCCACTAGGGCCCACAAGGAGAAGAAGGAGAGGAGAGAGAGGGAGAGATTGGTGGCAGAGATTTTAAGGGTGGATAGGAGGTATGCAGAGGTCCCCGTGGAGGGACTACTCAAGGAGCGACGAAGCCTCCAGGCCGGGTTCGACCTGTTGACCACCAAGAAGGCAGAGGTGCAATGGAGGAAAGCGCAAGGGGCGGTGAATGAGTACGCGGAGAAGGCTAGCCGGATGTTGGCACACCAGCTTCGGAAGCGGGAGGCAGCGAGGGAGATTGGGGGTGTTAGGGATAAAGGGGGGAACACGGTGCGGAGTGCGGTGGGAATAAATGGGGTATTTAGAGACTTTTATGAGGGGCTGTATAGGTCTGAGCCCCCGACGGAGGAGGGAGGGATGCGTCGATTTTTGGATCAACTGAGGTTACCGAGGGTGGAGGAAGAGCAGGTGGCTGGGCTTGGGGCACTGGTAGGGCTGGAGGAGCTGACTAAGGGGCTGGGGAGTATGCAGGCGGGGAAGGCACCGAGGCCAGATGGGTTCCCGGTGGAATTTTACTGGAGGTACATGGACCTGCTGGGCCCTCTATTAGTGAGGACTTTCAATGAGGCGAGGGAGGGGGAAGCCCTACCCCCGACGATGTCCAGGGCGCTAATCTCGCTGATCTTGTAGCGGGACAAGGACCCATTACAGTGTGGGTCGCATCGGCCAATCACTCTCCTCAACGTGGACGCGAAGCTGTTAACAAAGGTGTTGGCTACCAGAATTGAGAACTGTGTCTCGGGGTGATTCACGAGGACCAGACGGGTTTTGTTAAGGGAAGGCAGCTGAACACCAATGTGCGGAGGCTCCTTCACGTAATCATGATGCTTACAGTGGAGGGGGAGGCAGAGATAGTGGCGGCGATGGATGTGGAGAAGGCCTTCGATAGGGTGGAGTGGGGGTACCTCTGGGAAGTGTTGAGGAGGTTTGGGTTCGGCGAGGAGTTCATTAGTTGGGTTAGGCTACTTTACGAAGCCCCGGTGGCGAGTGTGACCACGAATCGGAGGAGGTCAGGATACTTTCGGCTGTACCGGGGGACGAGACAGGGGTGCCTCCTATCCCCCTTGCTATTTGCATTGGCAATTGAGCCTTTGGCTGTGGCTCTAAGGGAGTCCAGGAACTGGAAGGGGCTGGTCCGGGGGGGGGGGCGGCGGAACACCGGGTTTTGTTGTATGCCGATGACCTGTTACTGTATGTGGCGGACCAGTGGGGGGGATGCCGGGGATGATGCGGATCCTCAGGGAGTTTGGGGACTTTTCCGGGTATAAGCTCAACATGGGGAAGAGTGAGCTCTTCGTGGTACACCCAGGGGAGGGGGGATAGACGAGCTTCCGCTGAAGAGGGCGGAAAGGAGTTTTCGGTATCTGGGGATCCAGGTGGCCAGGAGCTGGGGGGCCCTACACAAGCTCAACTTGACGAGGCTGGTGGAGCAGATGGAGGAGGAGTTTAAAAGGTGGGATATGCTGCCACTCTCCTTGGTGGGTAGGGTACAGTCGGTGAAGATGACGGTGCTCCCGAGATTCCTTTTTATATTCCAGTGCCTCCCCATCCTGATCCCTAAGGCCTTTTTTAAGCGGATCAGTAGGAGTATCATGGGATTTGTGTGGGCAAAAACGACCCCGAGGGTGAGAAGGGTGTTTCTGGAGCGGAGTAGGGGCAGAGGAGGGTTAGCGTTACCTAATCTGTGTGGGTATTACTGGGCTGCCAATGTGGCAATGATACGCAAGTGGGTAATGGAGGGGGAGGGGGCGGCGTGGAAGAGGCTGGAGATGGCGTCCTGTGTGGGCACGAGTTTGGGAGCACTAGTGACAGTGCCGCTACCGCCGACTAGGTACACCACGAGTCCGGTGGTGGCGGTGACTTTGAAAATTTGGGGGCAGTGGAGGCGCCACGGGGGTGAGGCAGAGGCTTCGGTTTGGTCCCCGATCCGGGAGAACCATCGGTTCATCCCGGGGAGAATGGATGGAGGGTTCCTGAGCTGGCACAGGGCAGGAATTAGAAGGATGGGGGACCTGTTTTTAGATGGGACGTTTGCGAGCCTTGGGGCGCTGGAGGAAAAATTCGAGCTTCCCCTCGGAAATGCCTTCAGGTACATGCAGGTAAGGGCGTTTGTAAGACGACAGGTGAGGGAGTTCCCGCTGCTTCCAGCACTCTGGATCCAGGATAGGGTGCTCTCGGGGGGGGGGGGGGGGGGGGGGGGGGGGGTTGGAGAGGGCAGGGTCTCGGCGATCTACCAGGAGATGCAGGAGGAGGAGGAGACCTCGGTGGAGGAGCTAAAGGAGGAGCTTGTGAAGGAGATAGACGAGGGTACGTGGGCGGACGCCCTGGGTAGGGTTAATTCTTCCCCCTCTTGCGCCAGGCTTAGCCTGATACAATTTAAGGTTCTTCACAGAGCGCATATGACAGGGGCGAGGCTGAGCAGGTTCTTTGGGGTGGAAGACAGGTGTGGGAGGTGCTTGGGGAGCCCAGCAAATCATACCCATATGTTCTGGGCATGCCCAGCGCTGGATGGGTCTGGAGGGGTATTGCGAGGACGATGTCTAAGGTGGTGAACACCCAGGTTAAGCCGAGCTGGGGGTTAGCACTATTTGGGATATCGGACGAGCCGGGAGTGCAGGAGGCGAAAGAGGCCGGTATTCTGGCCTTTGCGTCCCTGGTAGCCCGGCGGAGGATTCTGCTGCAGTGGAAGGATGCGAGGCCCCCGAGTGTGGAAGCCTGGATCAGCGACATGGCAGGGTTCATTAAATTGGAGAGGGTAAAATTTGCCTTGAGAGGGTCTGTGCAAGGGTTCTTCAGGCGGTGGCAACCGTTCCTAGACTTTCTAGCGGGGTGTTAGGAGGTGGTCAGCAGCAGCAGCAACCCAGAGGAGGGGGGGGGGGTGTACTTTGTGTTTTCTACTGTGTTTATTATTGCTTAATGGGGGTTTGTATATTGGGGGAATTTGTGATGTAGTTGTAAGATGTTTATTTATGTGTTCTTTGTTTTTCTTTTTTCTGTAAGGGGGGGGGTTGTTGAAAATATGTAAAAATTTTAATAAAAATATTTCTTTAAAAAAAAACTTCCTAGATTCTTACTTTTTGGATTTGTGCATTGGCTTTATGATTTCACATACATGATCACCTAAATCCCTTTACTTCTCCACTGCTTCAAGTATGTCATCATTCAGAAGACATGACTGTTTGTTTTGAACTCAATTCTGCACATTCACTTCCATCTTACATAATGTACATCCCTTTGAAACTTCCTCCTCACATCCACTCTTCTCACTGTGCCCCTTTATTGTCACCTGCAAACTTGGATACACAACTCCTTTCCTTTATTCAAGTCATTAATGTATGGTGAGGAGCCAAGGTTCTATCTGGCAGCATCCCACAAATCAGAAAGTGGACCTGTCATCCTGACTCTTGTTTTCTATCTTGCAACCTATATCACAAAATTATCTCCAATTCCATGTGATCTTATTTTTGCTAATTTCTTTTATGGAGCCATAACAAATTTCTGGAAGTCCATGTACAAACTCCAATATGCATTCTCGTAACCTCTTTAAAAAAATGTCAGTTCAATTAATCAGATATGATCTACTCTAAACAATTGGGGTACTGGGTGATGGTCTATCTTGAGTCCAATTATTTTCCCAGGTACCATTTTTAGTCTTTAATTAACTTCCTCATAAAATCCCTACAGTGCAGAAGGAGGCCATTCACCCCATCAAGTCTACACTGACCCTCTGAGAGAGCACCCTCCCAGGGCCCGCTCCCCCACTCTATCCCCATAACCCCACCTAATCTGAACATCATTGGACACTAGGGACAATTTGTAGGATAGCCCATCCGCCTATCCTGCACATCTTTGGACTGTGGGAGGAAACCGGAGCACCTGAAGGAATCCCATACAGACACTGGGAGTATGTGCAAACTCCACACAGACAGACAGTAACCCAAGTCTGGAATCAAACCCGGGTCCCTGGTGCTGGTCTAGCCACCGTGCCACCACTTGTATTGTTTTTAGGATTTTTTTATGTCACTAGTAATTTGCCCTTTTCCTCTGCTGTGAAAATGGACATAAAGTACTCCTCAATAAATGGTCTGGCATTTTCTTCTTCTCCATTATAATCTTGTTATCGTTCCCTTTTACCATTCTTTGTGAATAATTTTTTTAATGTTGCTGTTAGCTTTACAATTTTTTCATACTCTTTTTTTTTTATGTCTCCTACATTTTTCATATCCTAATGTTGCTTTTTTTAACTCTCCCAGTCTGCTGGACTTCTGCTTTTCCTTGCATTTTTGTTCACCTTTTTCATTTAGCTTGATGTGCTCTCTTACCTCATTTCTTGACCTGGTTGATTAACTACACAAGTCTTTATCATTAAGGATTGACAATACTGTTTTTTTATCATTCCAAATATTCCCTATTGTTTGTCGTTAGGTTTACTTTTGAATAGTTCAGCACAATTTAATATGGTCTTTATTCAGATCAGTAATAGTTTATGGTGGAGGAATAATACAGCAGCTTGTCTTTTATCTTCAGCAAGTTTATTCTTCATACAGCTAACAGTCCTAGCTATGATCATTTATATTCTTTGGGAGTTTGAGCCAATGATCATTGCCTGTCTTTAACAATGCAATTAGTTTAACAATTTATTTACCAAAGCATGGTAATACATTGACAGCCATCCTTTCGATTTAAAACTTTGTCCTGCGGGGGGGGAGTGGAAAATCTCAGCCTCTGTCTTCTCCCTCAGATTTAATATATTGAGGCTCAATCAATTTTACAAATTACTTTCCAAAAAGAAAATGCTGGAAAATCTCAGCAGGTCTGGCAGCATCTGTAGGGAGAGAAGAGAGCTAATGTTTCAAGTCCAGATAATTCTTTGTCAAAGGGTTATCACTTTATTTACTACAAATTACTTTATTAACTTAATGAAATATATATGGTCCTGGGCTTTATAAATAGAGGCACAGGGTACAAAAGCCAGGAAGTTATGCTAAATCTATTTAAACACTAGTTCACCCCAACTGATCTGTTCCCTGTAAGAACACGACGCCCTATTCTGCTCTTGCTCATGTATTTGCTTTGTTTGGCCCCTTGTTCCGCACTGTAACCAATCACTGTTTGTCGATGTACCATTTGTCAATGCTCTCTGGTGATTATTCCTTTGCCTACTATGTACGTACTGTGTACGTTCCCTCAGCCGCAGAAAAATACTTTTCACTGTACTTCGGTACATGTGACAATAAATTAAATCAAAATCAAATCAAACTGGAGTATAGTGTAGAAAGGACCAGAAACCTTGGACACCTTATGAAAGAGATGTACTAGAATGCCCCAGGAATCAGTGATTACGGTTCAGTGGTTAAACTAAAGAAGCTGGGTTCTTCTTTGAGTAGTGAAGGCTGAAAGCTGTTTTTTTAAAATAAGTTATGAAGGATTTAGATGGAGAAGATAAAGTGTGTCCAATGGCTGAAGAGTTTGCAATCAGAGGGCACCAATTTTAGAGAATTGTCAAAAGAACCAGAGGCGACATGAGGAAAAATGCTTTTGCGCAAGTGGTTAGACTTTGGGATGCAGTGCCTAATAAGATAATAGAGATTTAATAATAACCTTCTGAAAGAAATTGGATATATGCTTAAAGGTGAAAAGATTCCAGTGACATGGCGAAAAGCAAGGAAGTGGTTCTAACTGGAGTACTCTTCAAAGGAATGAATACAGGCTCAAGGGGCTGAATGTGCACCTGCTGTGCTGTACCATTCTAATTCTGCAATTTCTTCAAGTCTGCATCTCTGTGTATGTTTTCTTTTAAAAAGAAAAATTTGATGTTTATGACTTTGTCTTTTATTTTGGCTTCTAGGATGTCGGGATTTTTAGATAGCATCAGATGTCCAGAATGTGAATGTATTGACTGGAGTGAGAAACGGAATGCCATTGCATCAATGGCTGCTGGCGTGTTGGTATGTACCCCTACAAATCTTACTAACTTTCTCTATAATATAATTATAGAAGTGATAATTTGGAATAGAGTAGGTACAAGATTTGTATGTGATGAAGAAGCACTAATTATTTGATGTAACCAAGCTCTAGAGCATCTTGTTCTGTTTAAATTATTCTGTTATATTCCACAATTCAATAGCACCTTCATCACTGAAGTTAATGTACCTGATTGTGTTGATACAACTGAGTAGAGCTAGAAGTAAAACACAAGGTGTTTACTGGGTTAGTTCAGAGTCCAGTATGTTGACTAATGCTTGAAGCCTACTCGCTCCATATTTTATTTCAAAAAATCTTTCTTTGCCTCCACCCTTAAATGTCTTCCCTCTTTCGCACCTGAAGACATTAATAGCTTGCAGTGTACAATTGCATAGATTCTGGGTGACCTCTAGTACTTCACTCAAGCTAATATTCATATGTAAGCCTTAGCACCGACTGTTCGACAATGGGATGGTCATAGTGAAGCCTAATACCATCCTTGCCCAATATTGAACATATATATTTCATATAGAGGTCATTGTATAATCAAACCTCTGCGACTGAGGCAAATTGTAACATTGGTATTGCTGCCCTGGCTTAGAGCAACTAACTTGAAACAAAGGAGGAATTTAATCTGAGAGCTTCTCTGTCTGTGTTGGTTTACTCTCTCTGTGCCTTATTCTGCTTTATTATCCCACAGTATTTTGTTTGTACTTGGAACTCCAATCACTAATCTAAATAAGAGAAAATGGATATTCAGTTTAACTTAACCATCCACTTATCGAATTTTGAAGCATTTTATTTCTCTAGTTTTTCACAGGTTGGTGGGTTATCATTGACGCTGCTGTGAAGTATCCTGAAATGGACAAATTCAACCACTCCTACCATACCTGTGGAGTTATAGCAACACTTGCATTTCTCATGTAAGTATAGGTGAGCTTTCACAGTCTTGAACATGGTGTGGCCTCACCCAGATCCACCCTTATCTTTCCTGTAATTCCTCTTCTGCCTTTGCCACAGAACTGCAATGGTCCTAATCAAAGTTACATTTAACATCCACTGACTTTGACATGGTTCACTCTTCCCGCCCGCCCCCGCATCATTCTTCTCCACCATACAGCCAGTTGCTATTTATCCTCCTTCCGTGCCTCTTCTCTGCTGTTCATCCGAATGATCTTCACCTGGTACCATTTTTAGTCAGTCATAATCAGAGAATATCTTGCAATGGCTTTTTTTGCCTCTGGAGATCTGAAGGTACCTTTCCTAGGCCTGGCCTATTTCTGATCTATATGTTGCCTCTCGTTGAACTCAATCTATAAATTTGACATTAGATTCCTGATATATACTAACAACACCTCATTATCACCTCTCTCAACCTCCCCACTGTCTCTTTGTTCTCATATTGGCTGTCCATCATTAAATTCTGGATGGGCTTGTAGCGCACAATGACTTACGAGAGAGACGAGTAGTGATGAAGTCGATGAGGCTTTATTAAGCGAGACATGTCCCCAGCAGTTCAGCAACAGAATGAAGTGGCGAGGAGAAGCTCAGGTTCTTATACTCCGCCTTCAGGGCGGAGCCAGGAGTCAACAGCCAACCAGGACCCGGGATCTGTCAGCCAATAGCATCACGGCTTCACAGTCCCACATGACCCCTAATACATACCACCACATTCACCCCTTGTTAAAAAGGAACCCGGCGGGGTTGTGGTTCGCATGGTGGTAGGGGTTTACAAGGCTGGTCCTGGGAGGAAAAGTTCGGGCATGTTACTACAGTTTTAGCCTTACACTGGGCTATGTACAAAGTTTGTGAAACTATTTACAATATTAGTAAGAGAGAATTTTTTTTTTTGTGACAATCCAACAACATTCTTGGTGTCACGCCGATGCCGCGAGTCGAGCGGGCGGTCTGGTCTTCCTCGTCGATCGCCTCAGCCCCGGTGGTGGTGCAGGTGCTTGTTCAGGCGTTGTCGTCTCCGGGAGCGTTTCGGTGTTCGTTCCTGTTTCACTCCTGGGCGGGCACGGGAGGAGGACCGATCCTCCCGGGAAGGGGGCGGTCGCGGGGTGCGCCGGTGGTAGGGAGGGGATGATCGGTGTCGGGGGGGGGGGGGGGGGGGGTGTTGCCGGCGGGCGCCAGGTCCCGCAGTGAGACCGTGTCCTGTCGGCCGTCGGGGTACGCCACGTAGGCGTACTGTGGGTTCGCGTGGAGAAGGTGAACCCTCTCGACCAACGGGTCCGATTTGTGCGCCCGCACATGTTTCCGGAGCAAGATGGGTCCTGGGGCCGCCAGCCAGGTCGGCAGTGACGTTCCGGAGGAGGACTTCCTGGGGAAGACAAGGAGGCGCTCATGGGGCGTTTGGTTAGTGGTGGTACACAGCAGCGACCGGATGGAGTGGAGAGCATCCGGGAGTACCTCCTGCCACCGGGAAACTGGGAGATCCCTGGACCGTAGGGCCAGCAGGATGGTCTTCCAGACCGTGCCGTTCTCCCTCTCTACTTGCCCGTTCCCCCGGGGGTTGTAGCTGGTCATCCTGCTCGAGGCTATGCCCTTGCTGAGCAGGAACTGGCGCAGCTCGTCACTCATGAAGGAGGACCCCCTGTCGCTATGGATATATGCGGGGCAACCGAACAGTGTGAATATGGTGCCAAGGGCTTTAATGACTGTGGCCGCTGTCATGTCGGGGCAGGGGATGGCGAAGGGGAAACGAGAGTACTCGTCCACCACGTTCAGGAAATATGCGTTGCGGTCGGTGGAGGGGAGGGGCCTTTGAAATCCAAACTGAGGCGGGAAGCCTTGATCAGGTGCGCTCTATCCAGCCTGAAAAAGTGCGGTTTGCACTCTGCGCAGATGTGGCAGTTCCTGGTGACTGTACGGACCTCCTCCACAGAGCAGGGGAGGTTGCGGGACTTTATGAAACGGTAGAACCGAGTGACCCCCGGGTGGCAGAGGTCCTCGTGGAGGGCTTGGAGACGGTCTATTTGTGCGTTGGCACATGTGCCGCGGGATAGGGCATCGGACGGCTCGTTCAGCTTTCCGGGACGGTACAAGATCTCGTAGTTGAAGGTGGAGAGCTCGATCCTCCACCTGAAGATCTTGTCATTTTTAATTTTGCCCCGCTGTGCATTATCGAACATGAAGGCTACCGACCGTTGGTCGGTGAGGAGAGTGAATCTCCTGCCGGCCAGGTAATGCCTCCAATGTCGCACAGCTTCCACTAGAGCTTGGGCTTCCTTTTCCACTGAGGAGTGGCGGATTTCTGAGGCGTGGAGGGTTCGGGAGAAAAAGGCCACGGGTCTGCCCGCTTGGTTAAGGGTGGCCGCCAGAGCTGCGTCGGATGCGTCGCTCTCGACCTGGAAGGGGAGGGACTCGTCGATGGCGCGCATCGTGGCCTTTGCGATATCCGCTTTGATGCGGCTGAAGGCCTGGCGAGCCTCTGTCGACAGGGGGAAGGTAGTGGTCTGTATTAGCGGGCGGGCCTTGTCTGCATACTGGGGGACCCACTGGGCATAGTATGAAAAGAACCCCAGGCAACGTTTCAGGGCTTTGGAGCAGTGGGGGAGGGGAAATTCCATAAGGGGGCGCATGCGTTCGGGGTCGGGGCCTATTATCCCATTGCGCACTACGTATCCCAGGATGGCCAACCGGTTTGTGCTAAAAACGCACTTTTCCTCGTTGTATGTGAGGTTCAAGGCGTTAGCGGTCTGGAGAAATTTTTGGAGGTTGGCGTCGTGGTCCTGCTGATCGTGGCCGCAGATGGTTACGTTGTCGAGATACGGGAACGTGGCCTGCAACCCGTGCTGGTCAACCATTCGGTCCATCTCCCGTTGGAAGACCGAGACCCCGTTCGTGACACCAAATGGGACCCTTAGGAAGTGGTATAGACGCCCGTCTGCCTCGAAGGCTGTGTACTTGCGGTCACCTGGGCGGATGGGGAGCTGGTGGTAGGCGGACTGGAGGTCCACGGTGGAGAAAACCTTATACTGGGCAATCCGATTTACCATGTCGGATATGCGGGGGAGAGGGTACGCATCTAGCTGTGTGTACCTGTTGATGGTCTGGCTATAGTCTATGACCATCCTTTGCTTCTCCCCGGTCTTTACTACTACCACCTGGGCTCTCCAGGGACTATTGCTGGCCTGGATTATGCCTTCCTTCAGCAACCGCTGGACTTCAGACCGAATAAATATCCGGTCCTGGGCGCTGTACCGTCTGCTCCTAGTGGCGACGGGTTTGCAATCCGGGGTGAGGTTTGCAAACAAGGACGGCGGTTCAACCTTGAGAGTTGCGAGGCCGCAGATAGTGAGTGGGGGTATTGGGCCGCCGAATTGAAATGTTAGGCTCTGCAGGTTACACTGGAAATCTAATCCCAGTAATGTGGGCGCGCAGAGTTGGGGGAGGACGTAGAGCCTGTAGTTTTTAAACTCCCTCCCTTGCACCGTTAGGTTCGCAATGCAGAACCCTTTGATCTCTACGGAGTGGGATCCTGCAGCTAGGGAAATCTTTTGCGTACTTGGATGGATGGTCAGAAAACAGCGTCTTACCGTGTCTGGGTGAATGAAACTTTCGGTGCTCCCGGAGTCGATCAAGCATGATGTCTCGTGTCCGTTGATCAGCACCGTTGTTGTCGTCGTCTGGAGCGTCCGGGGCCGTGATTGATCCAGAGTCACCGAAGCCAGTCGTGGTCGTAGTGTCGCGGCGTCTTCTTCGGACCCCGTGGAGCCGTCGATGCTGGGGTCCTTTGTTGTCATCCAAGATGGCGGCGTCCATGAATCGCACGCGGCCGGGGGTGGACAAAATAGCCACCACCATGGATCGCACGTAGTCGGGGGTGGACAAAATGGCCACCCCCATGAATCGCAAGTGGCTGGGGGGTCACAAGATGGCGGCGCCCATCCGCCCCTCGTGGTGCCCGGGACCCAAAATGGCGGCGCCCGCGGGTCGCACATGGGGCTGGGGAGCGTTTGGGCTATGCTGGGCTCGTTCTTCTCCGGGGATTGCGGCGACCCCCCGGGACCGGCACACAGCCGCGTAATGGCCCTTCTTGCCGCAGCTTTTACAAATAGCTGCGCGGGCTGGGCAACGCTGCCGGGGGTGTTTCGCTTGCCCGCAGAAATAGCAGCGGGCCCCCCCCCCGGGATGGTCTGGCGCTTTAACCGCGCAAGCCTGTGAGGGGGGGGTTTGTCGCGACGGGGGTCCACGGAGCCCAAGGGGCTGCCGCGCGGTCGGGGCCGTAGGCTCGGGCGTTTTGCGAGGCCACATCTAGGGAAGCTGCAATGGCCCGTGCCTCTGAGAGTCCTAGCGACTCTTTTTCTAAAAGTCTTTGGCGGATTTGGGGAGAGTTCATACCTGCCACAAAAGCATCGCGAATTAGCATGTCCGTGTGTTCGATCGCGTTCACGGCAGCTGCAGCCCCGTCCCAAAATTAGCAGCGCGGCGTAGAATTCTTCTAGCGATTCTCCGGGACTTTGCCGTCTCATTGCGAGTTGGTAGCGCGCGTAGACCTGGTTCACGGGGCGAACGTAGATGCTCTTCAGTAATGCGAGCGCCGTCGGGAAATCCTCTGAGTCTTCTATGAGAGGGTAAATTTCCGGGCTTACCCTCGAATGCAGGACCTGCATTTTCTGGTCTTCTGTGATCCGGCCGGGGGCCGTTCGGAGGTAGCCTTCAAAACATGCTTGCCAGTGTTTAAATACTGCTGCCGAGTTCGCTGCATGGGGGCTGATCCGCAGGCATTCCGGGCGATCCGGAGCTCCAGAGTCCTTTAAGCTCGCTTGATAAATTGTAGCGCAGAATGACTTACGAGAGAGACGAGTAGTGATGAAGTCGATGAGGCTTTATTAAGCGAGACTTGTCCCCAGCAGTTCAGCAACAGAATGAAGCGGCGGGGAGAAGCTCAGGTTCTTATACTCCGCCTTCAGGGTGGAGCCAGGAGTCAACAGCCAACCAGGACCCGGGATCTGTCAGCCAATAGCATCATGGCTTCACAGTCCCACATGACCCCTAATACATACCACCACAGGGCTAAAACTCCATTCAATTAAGCATTGAAAACGCTGAAACCATTATCTGCAACCCCTACCACACAAGTCGATTCTACCTTTGGCTACTTTCCTGGGCTGACCAGACTGTTTGAAACTTCAGTGGCCTATTTGATCCTGATCTGACATTTTCATGCTCATATTGTCTGCATCACCAGGACTGACTATTCCAGTCAGGAGCAGAAGTAGGCCATTTGACCCCTCGAGCCTGCTCTGCCATTTAATTAGATCATGGCTGATATTCTACCTTAATGCTATCTTCCCGCACTATCCCCATGTCCCTTGGCTGTCATTGTATCTATAAATCTATCAACCTCTACTTTGAACATACTCGACGATTGAACCTCTCCAGTCCTCGGAGGTAGAGAATTCTATAGATTCACCACCCTCTGACTGAAGACATTCCTTCCCACCTAGGTCCCAAATGGCTACCTCTTATTCTGAGACTGTGACCTCTGGTTCCAGACCCGCCCCGACCAGGGGAAATATCCTTCCTGCATCTGACCTGTCGAGCCCTGTAATAACTTTGTATGCTTCAGTAAGATCACCTCTCATTCTTCTAAACTCCAGAAAATACAGGCCCAGTCTCCTCCATTGTTCCTCATAGGACAATCCCACTATCCCAGGTATTAGATTGGTGACCTTTAATGCTCTACCTCTGTGGCCAGTATATCACTCCTTAAGTAAGGACACCAAAACTGAAAACAGTTCTCCAGGTGATGTCTCACCAAAGCTCTGTATAATTATATAAATTCTTAATGTCATTCATTTTTTAAAAAATGTATTCTTTCTTGGGATGTGGGTATCACTGACGAGGCTAACGCTTGCTGCACATCCCCAATTGCCCTTGAACTGAGTGGCTTGCCAGGCCATTTTCAGAGTGCAGTTGCTGTGGGTCTTGAGTCACATATAGGTCTGACTGGGTAAGAATAGGAGATTTCCTTCCCTAAAAGGCATTAGAGAACTAGCTGCGTTTCAACGACAATCGATGGTAGCTTTATGGTCGCCATTATGGTGACTCGCTTTATATTCCAGATTTTTATTAATGGAATTTAAATTCCCCTAGTTCCTGTGGTGGGTTTTGAATCCATGACTCCAGAGCATTAATGACATTGCCACTAAGCCACCGTCTCCGAGACTGATACTGCAATGAAGCTTTACTTGAAAATGTCTTTCTTTTTTAGGATAAACGCTGTTTCAAATGGACAGGTCCGTGGAGATGGTTATAGTGAAGGTTGTATGGGCCAGACAGGTATTTATTTTCATTCTAATCAATAATATGAAGCAAATTAAGTGATCACTGAGGTGGTTTTGTGTTCATTTTTGTTCTTGGCTGTTTGACATTTTGTTTCTATTCCAATTTATGGGTTATGATTCCTTGTAACCAAGTTGTCTGTCTGAATCCTCTTGGTTTGATATCTGCTTTAACAGAATCCATTTCTAAGTAGACAAATGAAAAAGTAAATAAAGTTTAAAAAGTTGGTGAATTGTTTTAATTTTTTGAAATTTATTTATTTATTTCTTAATTTTTCCAATTAAGTGGCAATTTAGCATGGCCAATTCACCTGCCCGGCACATCTTTGTGTTGTAGGGGGTGAGACCCATGCAGACACGGGGCGAACGTGCAAAGTCCACAGGGAGAGTAACCCGGGGCCGAGATTGAACCCGGGTCCTCGGCGCCACCACGCTGCCCAGAAAGTTGGTGAATTGTTCCATCAGTTTCCCCAATTCCCCCATCTGCATCACCTCCCAACCATGATTGTAACTAATGAAAGTGTGCTCTTCCATGTCAATCTTTCTTTGGATTCTGCTGCCCATTAGAGCAGTGTTTTTCAAACTGTTTCCTGGGAACCATGTTTGCCAAACAGCCGAACTTCGGGACCCAAGCCGGACGCCCATCACGATCCACACCACGTTTTCTTACCTTTAATGCGAAAGGGGAGCCTGCTTGTTCCTCAAGATCTCGCTTGGATCAGGTTCAAAGGAGGAGAGGGCAATGCACATATCAGATGCAGACTTCAGCCAGTTCCTTTGTGCCGTCTTCATCTTTATGAAAATGGAAAATCCAACCTCGCACATGTAGGCAACAAAATGCTTGTTTTACTCCGCACCCGGCACTCCTGGGAGATGCTACTCCAGAATGCTGACAGCCTCATGGGTTCTTGGCGTGTTTTTAATGTGGTATCACAGGAACAGCAGTGTTGTCTTTTTTAATTTGTAAGCTAATAACTAACTCTGGGTCTCAACTTCAAACAATTTTTCACCCACCACCTCTCTTTCAAAATCTGAAACTTTTCCTCTCATTTGCTAGTACTTCCCTGCATATAACACACATGTGCTTTGGATCCTTATTTGTATTGACACAATTGACAAAACCATTGACACGATTTAACGGAAATAAGAGTCCTATATTGGGCACATTTAGCCAGGTGTTTCCTGGCGCTAGAAGCGGCAAGAACACTCCTGCTATTAAATTAGACTGTACTTCATTTCTGGGCAAGGAATGGCCCACCTATCCACACTTAGTCCTATTTCCTGCATAAACGAGCTCTGCTTGCCGGTGCAGGCCCTGATCTCTGAACCTCCCACCATGGCACCCGAAATCTCCCCCCAACGCCACTGCTTACCAATGAAGGGGTCCTTGAGCACCTCACACCCCATCTCATAAAGACAGGGATCCATAAGACATAGAAGCAGATTTAGGCGACTCGCCCCATCGAGTCTGCTCTGCCATTCAATCATGGCTGATATTTTTCTCATCCCCGTTCTCATGCCTTCTCCCCATAACCCCTGATCCCCTTATTAATCAAGAATCTATCTATCTCTGTCTTAAAGACACTCCGTGATTTGGCCTCCACAGCCTTCTGCGGCAAAGATTTCCATAGATTCACCACCCTCTGGCTGAAGAAATTCCTCCTCATCTCTTGTTTTAAAGGATCGTCCCTTTAGTCTGAGATCATGTCCTCGGGTTCTAGTTTTTCCTACAAGTGGAAACATTCTCTTCACATCCACTCTATCCAGGCCTCACAGTATCCTGTAAGTTTCAATAAGATCCCCCCCTCATCCTTCTAAGCTCCAAAGAGTACAGACCCAGAGTCCTCAACCGTTCCTCATACGACAAGCTGTTCATTTTAGGGATCATTCTTGTGAACCTCCTCTGGACCCTTTCCATGGCCAGCACATCCTTCCTTAGATACGGGGCCCAAAACTGCTCACGATACTCCAAATGGGGTTTGACCAGAATCTTATACAGCCTCAAGTACATCCCTGGTCTTGTATTCTAGCCCTTTTGTCATGAATGCTAATATTGCATTTTCCTTCCTAACTGAACCTGCACATTAACCTTAAGAGAATCGTGAACAAGAACTCCCAAGTCCCTTTGTGCTTCTGATTTCCTCAGCATTTCTCCATTTCGAAAATAGTCTATGCCTAAATTCCTCCTTCCAAAGTTCATAACCTCACACTTTTCCACATTGTATTTCATCTGCCACTTCATCACCCACTCTCCTAGCCTGTCGAAATCCTTCTGTAGCCCCTTTGCTTCCTCAATACTACCTGTCCCTCTACAGATCTTTGTATCATCTGGAAACTCAGCAACAGTGCCTTCAGTTCCTTATTCCAGATCATTAATCTTTTTTTATTGTCACAAGTAGGCTTACATTAACACTGCAATGAAGTTACTGTGAAAATTAATATATATTGTGAAAAGTTGTGGTCCCAGCACAGACCGCTGAGGCACACCACTAGTCACCAGCTTCGGTGTAGACCAGATGGGCCGAAGGGCCTTTTCTGCACTGTATTTTTCTGTGATTCTGAAGTTGCTACTGTATATTTTAATCAAATTCTGATGGGTTATTATCAGCATGCCCTTATGAGTAGTAATTATTTTTCAGGTGCTCGAATCTGGCTGTTCATTGGTTTTATGTTGGCATTTGGATCTCTCATTGCATCCATGTGGATCCTCTTTGGTGGTTATGTTGTGCCACGTAAGTGAATACAAGTTATTCCTCTGGTCTGCCTTTTTACAACTCACTTTACTCCCATGCCTGACTGATGCAGAAACCCAAGTAATTGGCTGTGACTTCTTGCTAGTTTTTGTGTTGTTGGGTCACTTTCGGTCAATGCTTCCTAAAGATTTAAGATTGGACTTCATCATTGTTTTGTTCATTTCCTAAGTATTAAATATTTGCATGTTTTTTAAAATTGCATTTGGGGTAACTGTATAGTAAGAGTACTATACAGGACTTTGGAAAACACATATTATGGGAGAGGGTATACTTTTTCAACACAATATACAGGGACAAGAAAGAAAATCTTCACAATGGCCATCATAGAATCATACAGTGCAGAAGGAGGCCATTTGTCCCATCGGATCTGCACCAATTCTCTGAAAGAGCACCCCACTTAGGTCCAAACCCCCACCCTATCCCCGTAACCACACCGAGGGGCAATTTATCATGGCCAATCCACCTAACTCTCACATCTTTGGACTGTGGGATGAAACCGGAGCACCTGGAGGAAACCCAAGGGGAGAACATGCAAATTCCACACAGTCACCCAAGGCCAGTATTGAACTCGGATCCCTGGCGCTGAGGCAGCAGTGCTAACCACTGTGCCACATTGCTGCCCTGTTCACCATTAAATCATGTTGATCTCCGTTTGATAGTTCTGAGTGCAATGCATTTTAATGGTTTCCCTTAACTGTCTTCATGGTAACTTTGAAAAGGGGGAAATAGTCCTTTTATTTAAACTTAGTCTTGGTACGATGAGGAAACGGAGTTCTTGCAGACCCAAAAAACATCATTATTTATCAATACAGTAGAGATTTATTTTCTTGTGTATTTATTCGAGTGTCACCTTGGCTCCGTATCATGACTGACATTTATTCTTCATCCAAAACTGGATAAACTTCATTCGAAGCCTTTGCAGACTTGAGCTTTTCTGGCTTCCTGTAACCATCCGACAGAGATTTGCCATACCAGCGGCAGTGGGATGGGGCCCTTAAGTGAGCAAGTAATTCGCAATTAGGTGCAAAGGCTTTCTATGAGCCATTCTACCCTGGACTTAAACAAAACAGAGACGAGAAGGCACCGGGGTCCCCACCTGCCACCCTGCACCCCCACCCTGCCACCAAACCCGCTTCAGGGAGAGCATTCATTCTGCCGTACAATTCTGAAGTAACTTGTTCCATTGTCAAGTGCTTTGGGACATCCTGACAATGTAAAAAAATGTTGTATAAATACAAGTTTAAAATTTTTTTTTTTTTAAATGAAACGTTGCCATCATCCGATATGAAATAAATCTACTGTGAGGGACTAATGGTTTATTTTATTTGACTTTTTCCCTCCTTTCTAGAAAAGCCAGATGTTTACCCTGGAATAGCTGTCTTTTTCCAAAATGCGTTTATCTTCTTTGGGTAAGCATATATTAATGGTAATGTACTCTGAAACTTTTTTTGTAAAGATAAACTAAAATGCTAAACAATTCTAAGCAACTGGCAACTGAAGTACAAACCTTTTAACTTTTTTTACTGATGAAATTTCTCTTTCATGTAGGGGGCTGGTCTTCAAGTTTGGACGTACAGAAGACCTGTGGCAGTAAATATCCAGGCATTGCATTGTATTGACCATAGTTTGTATTTTCTCATACAACCTGTCTTGCTGAATTCGTTAATAACTTTTGCTGTTGAGTTTACATGCTGCCACTATTCTACAACTTTCCTTTCGGAGCTTGTCACTTGTATCTGACTTTGATGTGTGGTTTTTATTAATGGACATTGTCAGGATGAGTGACATAAATAAAATAGAACAGATTAAATTGTTACCCCTAGCAGTAGCAGAATTCAAAATGATGGAGGATTGTAGATGAAGTATCACAACGTTTTTTTTTAAACAAATGGATCAGAATTTCCTGACAAACCATGTCAAGAATCACTGATTTTGTCACCAATCTCCCCAATGTGAACTTGTCCCACAATTTCCCGTAAAACGAACTTGCACGCAATGCAGCAAACTTGCTGTTCCATGGACCCATGAAGAAGTAGGACCAGGTGTGGGCACAGTTTCACACAGTGCTCAATTATTATTCTCTATATGTTGTGTGTGCATGCACTGATCTTCTGGTGGGCTCTGATATGATCTCTGTGCCCTGTAATCTTCATTCTTTGTAGCATTGCTTGGTGGACCGCATAACCCCATTTCTCGTTGTCCTAGAAAAGATCTATGTGTTCTAAGACCAGTTGCACGGTTCCAAGAGTCTGGTGCTTCGTGGTCATTTAGAGGGTCCTCATGTCTTCAGAGGACAAAGAATGAATACTCTGGAGGGGTTATGTGACTGCTTGACTCAGCTACAAACAGCGATGAACTTCTTTTGGCATTTCTGACACTTGGAGGAGTGTTCTGACCTGATAAATAAGGGCATCATCATACTGGTAAATGCGGCAATGACTCCACTGGTTTGCTGCATTAACCTTTGCAATGTTGCTGGGGAGATGATCCAGGTATCCAGCGCATACTGGAGAATTTAAGTGATGCAGCTATTGTACAGGCACGGTGGCATAGTGGTTAGCACTGCTGTCTCAGTGCCAGGGACCCGGGTTCAATTCCGACCTTGGGTGATTGTCTGTATGGAGTTGGCATGTTCTCCCTGTGTCTCTGTGGGTTTCCTCCAGGTGCTCCGGTTTCTTCCCACAGTCCAAAGATGTGCAGGTTAGGTGAATTGGCCATGCTAAATTGCCCCTTAGTGTCTACAGGTTAGGGCAGGTTATGGGGATAGGGCGGGGGAGTGGGCTGAGTGTTGAGGTGCTCTTTTGGAGGGTTGGTGCAGACTCGATGGGCTGAATAGCCTCCTTCTGCACTGTAGGGATTCTATTATTCTGCTCTTGCCCATCGTTGTTTGGCATTTTGGCACAGTTCCACATTGTATTTCTGCTTTGCTTCAATGACTTGTGGATCAGTGATCCCAGATGTGTAAAGTGATCCACCCATTTCACAATCTCATTTGCAAATCCAAGTCCATTCTTTACATTCTTTTGCTGCCTGTTTGCTGCTGTCTCCTGCTATTGTTAATGGCACACCTTTATTCCTGCCTCGGCCCTCCTCTAGAATAACCGGAAAATGCCTTCTGGGATAGTCAGTGGAACGACTTTGCCACTCTGAGCACATTGCACAGAGTGGGATTCGTACTGTATTAGTGCCAGGAACCAACAGCGCTCTGGGTGTGGAAAATGGATTCAAAGAAAGTGACAACAAAAAGAAATGGGGAAAAAATCCATTCTAAACTGCAGAAAGCAAGCTGCATATAGTCCTGCTTGCCTGAGAATCATGAGTGATACCACTGATAGATATCAGGCCCATCTATGCCTAGATTTCTTGACAACTGAATATCGCAAAACTAGCATGACTTCAAGAAAGCTGTGCTTGAAGCTGTTTTAAATAGAGACCAAGCTATATTAAGTTTTTTGGAAGGTTTTGTTCTGTAAAGAGCACTTTTACCAGATTGATACATGTCCTAGCAAATTGGAATAAGGTTAGCCAGTTTGCCCCACACCATCTCTTCTACCAATTCTTGCCCTGGAAAACAGCCTTTTAATGTAGATGCGCCATTTGTTGCAGTCGAAGTTTGTAGGAAATTCCCAATCAATGTATTTTAAATATAAAGTTCCTGGATATGAAACTAACTCTTAATTTGTATGGTGTTTTTCACAACCTCAAGATGTCTTGAAGCTTTACAGCCAATGAAATAAATTTTGAGTAGATGCATTGCTGTATGTTTGTCTTATTAAACAAGGTCCCATAAATGACAATGCGTTAAATTTTTGCATTGTTCAACATCTTTGAAACCTATTGTTTGTTTAAACAATCTTGATGAGCTAGTTGATACTGCAAAGTTGCATCAAAGATTTCAGGGCTTGTAAGACAAAGAATCGTGCCGAGAGTTCTTCTTTAACTTGACTGGTTTTCTCTTATGCTGTCCCTTTTCTGATCTGCCAAACCCAGGCTGTCTGAATCCATTATTGAATTTAGCCTGGATAGGAAAAGCAAGTAGCAATAAATGACATGGGTTGAGTAGAGGAACATTGGCAGATTTAGGGGAGCAATGTTAATGCAGTAATTGTTAATTGTAATTACAGTTTTATATCAGTTAAAATGAAGGTTATTGTATCAATTGTACCTAACTACATATTTGATGCTGATGACTGGGAAACTCCAGTGATAAGCCATGGTGGCATCTTTAAATTAGTAATTATGTTTTGTATGCAGTGCGGTAACTGTTGCATTGCTGATAATAAAAACTAGTGCAAAAGAATCCCATAAAAATGTTCTTATAATTAGTTTGTAAATTCAGTTTTGCACAGGCATGTAAAGCAAAGTTGAGTGCACAATTATCATTTATGACCTTTCTCTTGCTTTGATAAAGCTGCCATGGGGCTCAATCATGTATTTTAATGATTTGCTATTTTGTGTAATCAATATTTTTTCATTTGTGTTTTTAATAATGAAGTGTACATGCAATGTAACATTTGCAAAATTGCTAAGTATTAAAATCAGTTCAATAAATAAATACATTTAAAAATAGTGGAGCAATGATTGAATCTATTTAATATATTTAGAACTTTGTGCTGTACCACCGAAGAAAAACCTTATGTCCATAATTCTCTGCATTGTGATTGCTTTATCTTGGTCATATTCTTGAGTCAACATTAAACATTGCTTGCTCACAAGAAGGGGTGGAAATGTCATTGCTCAGGGCTGCACTTGTATTCAATTCATTTGGAAGATCAGGGTACTAGTTGTAGAGATTTGGGAACTGTATTTACCGGCCCTGGTTTGGGAGAGGCAAATGTAATTTCAGATAGAGAAACAGAGTTAAAATATTGGGTCTGTGACCTTCCATCAGAATGTCTCCAACCACCCCCCCCCACTTTCCAAAGATGCTTCAAGATCTGAATATTTCCAATATTTTTTATTTCCGATTTCCAGCATTCACAGTGGGTGCAATTAAGCAGACAAAGAAGTTTCCTTTTGGGTCCATTTGGCAGGGTTTTCTCAACAGCTGCAGCGCTGAGATTCACCGCACTATTCACCGGCACTTTGACGTTTTTTTGGGCTTCGGAGAGTTTCTCCCTGCCGAGACTGCGTTTACCTGCTGGCAGCTGATCCTGCCAGCAGGAATGGCTCCTCGCCGATAAGGACACCAATTTAAACGGCAGCCCCGATCTCTACAGTCCTCCACTTTCTGGGTCGCCCCCTTCCCCTCCGAGCTTTCTCTAGCCCTCTAGAATGCCCCGTCCCAATGGACAAGGCCCCTGGCAGTGACAACCTGGCACCTGTGCACTCTGGCAGTGCCAGGGTACAGCCCTGCCCTGTCGCTGACCACCCAGGGGTCTCCAATGCTGCAAGATATCCCCCCCACACACCCGATGTGCCATAGGCCTGGTCCACATTTGTGGAAACCAGTGCTAAGCGGAGCCTTGGCGAGGTTTTGCAGGCGCGGCCATTCCAGGCGTTGGGTGAATATGAGTCCAGGTATTTAAGTGAGCCTAATGGCAACCACTGCCTCCAAATCATGCACGTGTGTGCCGATACTTGGGGAGCGTGTATGACAGCTACAGCCTGGGGCACTCGGAGATAAAGGTGTCTTTGAGGATCACCCCACGATGGCAGGTTGGCCCTTAGGGGCAAGGGATACCTGCTGAGGACGGCTGATGAAGCTCATGTGGGGGCCTGAGACCGAGGCAGAGACCTGATACCATGAGACCCATGTTGCCATCCGTGTGTCATTGAGTGGTGCATCGGGCTGCTCAAGATGTAGTTCCGATGCCTTGACCACTCTGGTGGTGCCTTGAGTTCAGCCATCCCCACCACCACCCCTCCTCCAATGGTCTGCTTTGCAGTGGTCTGAAGTCCCCTCCACTATCTGGCATAGTAGTGGAACGACATGCTGGAGGACAAGGAGGCGGACTTTTGGAACTTCTTCCACTTCTTGTGGACTCGCCTCTGACCCCCTTATTGAGAATTTTATTTTTCTAGTTACAGGAACTTGGCCAGGTCTGAGAACCACTCCGTGGCTCTGGGTCACACTGCCGACTTCCAGCCCAGCAGGTCTCTGCTTGACAATCAGTGAGGCGAATGCCAGGGCGCCGCCCCCTTCCCAGTCCAGAGCTCTGGATGCTCTGGCACACCAAAAACTGCTACAGATGGGCACAGCTCCATCTCGACCCCCACCATCCTGGATATAGCCTCAAAAAAGGCCGTCCAGAACTCACTCACTGTCGGGCAAGACCAGAACATGTGGGTGTGGCTGACACCATTCGCACCTATCAAGCACCTTCAGGAAGAACCCTCTCATGCGCGCCTTAGTAAGCTGCGCTCTGTGCACCACCTTGGGCTACATCAGCCTGGCGCAGGAGGAGGTGGAGTTGAACCTCTACAGTGCTTCGATCCAGAGGCCTCCCTCTATCTCCATGCCCAGCTCCTCCTCCCATTTTTGTCTGGTCTCATCCAGTGGGATTCTGACCTTTTCTATGAGTCGTCCAGAGATGTCACCACATTTGTCGTCCCCAAACCAGTCCAGCCCTACTATTGTGTACAGAAGTGTGTTGTCGGTGTCTCTGGGGGATAGTATTTGTCTCCTTGTGGAGGAAGTTACGCAGCTGCAGGTACCTGAGGTCATTCCCTTTCGGGAATTGAAGCCTCTCTGATTCCCCCAGCATCGCAAGTCTATCGTCCACCTACATGTCCTTCACTCCCAGTGTCCCTCTGACAGCCCTCCATGTCCCAAATCTGGCAACTATCCTCACCGGTGTGAACCTATGGGGGCATCTTGCCAAGCTTAAAATGGCACTTGAGCTGGTTCCATGTCCTTAGTGTGGCTCCTGGAGTTTGTTTGTGTGGGTGGGGGGTTGGGGGGCAGTGCTCAGAGCGATGTGCCCATGCAGCAGGCCTCCTCCATTTGGACCCGCCTCCAGTTCCCTGAGTCACCCTCTCAATCTCTCCGCGTTTGCCGCCCAGTGGCAGAATAGGTGGTTCAGTTGGGCCAAGTTTCCCATGTGTCACCCTCACTGTAAGATGGTCTTGCGTATCTTAGGCCCTCTACCCCCCCCAACCCCAACCCAGACGAAGGCTATGATTAACCTGTCGACCCTGGTGAAGAAAGATTTGAGGATGAAGATCGGGAGTGATCTGAATATGATGAGTAACCTAGGCAGCACGTTCATTTTGACCATCTGTACTCTTCCACTAGCAAGAGGGAGTGAGTCCCATCTTTTGCAGGTCCCTCGTCACTTCCTCCCCGGGCTGAAGAGGTTCCATTTGTAGAAGTCGTCCAGGTGTGGGCCACATGGATCCCCAGGTACCTGAATTTGGTTTGGGTCACTTTAAAAGGTGGTTCCCAGCTCTGCTCCTCCCTTTCAGGGGTTCACCAGGAAGATTTCACTCTTTCTCAGGTTGAGCTTGTAACCGGAGAAGGCACCAAACTCCCTGTGGAGTTAGAACATACAGTGCAGAAGGAGGCCATTCGGCCCATCGAGTCTGCACTGACTCACTTAAGCCCTCACTTTTACCCTATCCCCGTAACCCAATAACCCATCCTAACCTTATTGGACACTAAGGGCAATTTAGCATAGCCAATCCACCTAACCTGCACGTCACTGGACTGGGAGGAAACCAGAGCACCCGGAGGAAACCCACGCAGACACGGGGAGAACAGACAGTGACCCAGCGGGGAATTGAACCTGGGACCCTGGCGCTGTGAAGCCACAGTGCTATCCACCTGTGCTACCGTGCTGCCCATTTTCCCATGCTGGTGAGGGGTTTCAACACATAGAGGAGCAGGTCATCCACATAGAGTGAGACTCTATGCTTTTGACAAATATTGAATTCTTTACCCGTCAGTCTGGCTCAATAAAACTCGAGATGGATTTGTAGGCATAGTATTATTTATTTTTAACCAATTTGCAAGTCTGACTCGCTTCTCAGGGACACAGAACACAGAACCAGCCTCCTGGACCCCTTGGAAACGAATGAGGTCCGAGACAAAGGGATCTCTGCAAATACATTCAAATGGCATCAAGTTTCACATACAGATTCCCATAGGTCATCCTATACCCCTCCTGACCTGGCCATACATCCTAATTGACTCACTTCTCATTCCTTAACCCTGGGCCTCTTGTTACCCAGCATCCTTTTCCCACTCTCTACCTGACATCCCTCCCTCCTTCCTTGCCATGCTTTTCTGAAATCCTTTGTGCTTTGTCTTTTGTGAACTCACTAGAATTAAACTGGCCTACATCTACATTACTGTAACTAATATTTAAACTAACTATTTTATATCACATTCGTCATTCCCTCCTTTTATCATTTCATGATAACCTATCTATTCAATCCGTAGCTACGGCCCCTCATCTAAAAAGATTCGTTGCTGCATTTCCAATTCCTGTTGTAGCCCCCCTTCATCCGTTGCACCCTCATGGATCCTAACAGCCAAGATTCTAGGGGTGTCTATCTGTTCCAGTGCACCCCGCATTCTACCCATCACGCATTTAAGGATGGCCAGGCCCACAAAGATGCAGCCGAGTGCCACTGCTAAATACATGGCCATATTTATCAACCAGTCCTTCCAACCTCCAAATCCCCAGTTACCCCAAGAGCCATGGTCCTGCATTCCGTCCAGGTGATCCCGGGTTTCGGCACCAAATGACAAATGTTGAATACTTTACCCATCAGTCTGGCCTCAATAAAACTCGAGATGGATTTGTAGGCATAGTATTATTTATTTTTAACCAACTTGCAAGTCTGACTCGCTTCTCAGGGACACAGAACACAGAACCGCAGCTAACTGCTCCCTCATTGAGAGCAGCCAACATTTTTGTGAATGTAAGAAAAACTTGTTAAAAGAAAAATTGTTAAGATAAAGAATTAATTAAGTTGTAAAAGTTATACAAGTTTGTGTTAAGCAAATCATAAATTCAGTTCTGAGTTGAGATCAGAGCTAAGCTTGCAGTTTGCAGTAATTCAATTTGAATGTTCAAACATTTTAAGTTTTATGCCCGTCCAGTACTCTGCTGACCTAAGGGCGATGGCCAGTGGTTCGATTGCCAATGCAAATAGGAGCGGGGCTAGAGGGCACCCCTGCCTCGTTCCCCTGTGCAGCCGGAAGAATTCGGAGCTGGTGGACTTCGTCCATACGTTCGCCCAGTTCACCTGTACAGGAGTTTCACCCACACGGTAAACCCTGCTCCAAACCCAAACCGTTCAAATACCTCCATGAGGCACTTTCAATCTACTCCGTTTCCAGGGGGACTCCGGTGTCCTCTCCCAGGATGGGGTCATTATTACATTCAGCAGGCTTCTGCTGTTCGCTGTCATTTGTCTGCCCTTTACAAACCCGGTCTGATCTTCGGCGATCACTCCTGGCAGGCAGCTCTCCAAGCATCTCACCAGCACGTTCGTTAGAACTTTTATATCAATGTTTAAGAGGGAAATGGGTCCGCATGCTCCACATTCTGTCGGGTCTTTGTCCTTTTTGGGGATCAGTGAGATTTAGGCCTGGTCCAGTGTTGGCGGCAGGGCCCCTTTTGACAGTGAGTCATTGAACACCTCCCACAAGTGCGGGGCTTGCGTTGCTGAACATTTTTTGCAAAAGTCGATCGGGAACCCATTCGGTCTCAGCGCTTTCCTGAACTGCATGGAATTAATGCATTCCACTATTTTCACCCAGTCCTGGCAGTGCTTTCAGCCCTTGTTTCCTGTCCTCCCCCACCACCAGTATATCCAGTCTGTTAAAATGCGGCTGGCCTTGTCTCCCTGTTTGCAGAAGGCCCCTGTGCCTGGCGGAGCTGGTGGACTGCCTTCCTTGTGGAGAGCAGATCAAATTCCATCTGCAGTTTTTTCCTTTCCGTCAGCAGTTCCACGGTTGGGGCCGTGGAATACCGCCGATCCACCTCCAGTATGGAGTCGATCAGCCGCTGCTTGGCTGCCCTTTCTTCCCTGTCCCTATGGGCCCAATAAGTTATGATTTTGCCCCTGATCACCACTTTCAGTGCCTCCCAGAATGTGGAGGGTGAGACCCTCCCCGTTCTGATTGCAGGTAACATAACCGTCGATGACTTGGCATATCTTTGTGCAGAATTCCTTATCGGTGAGGAGAGCTGCATCCAGCCACCATGCGGGGCGTTGGGCCTGTCCCTTCTCTGATCTCACGTCCATGTAGTGTGCCCTGTGGTCAGAGATTACAATCGTGGAGAATTCTGCTTTTGTTCCCCCTGCCAGCACCCTTTCTTTACGACAAAAAGGTTTATGCGTGAATTCACCTTGTGCATGTGGGAGAAGCGGAATTCTTTTTCTCTTGGTGATTAAGCTCTAACGAGTCAACCCCCACCTCCCTCATCATCTGCTCCTTAAAGGCATTCAGTTCTTGTGCCATACCTGACACAGTTCCTGTCCTGGGGTTGGATCTGTCCAATGTCAGGTCCTGTAGACGGTTAAGGTCCCCTCACGTGATAAGTCGATGGGTGTCTAGGTCGGGGTTTCGGTCATCGTTTCTTGCCAAATTCTGCATCGTCCTAGTTCGGAGCGTATAAACCGAAGCACCTTCCCAAGCTCCGCTGAGCATCACGTTTCGCCCCTGGGTCTGTCACTGTGCTCGTTATGGTGAATAAAATTGTCTTGTTGATTAGTATGCCCATCCCTCTTCTCCTGTGAATGAAACCTTTGTCCCACCCAGCTCTTCCTTACCCACTCTTGAGATGGGTGAGGAATCTGGATCACTTCACAGGCACATTGAGGCCCCTTACATTCCATGTTACAATCCGGATGGGGGGGAGGAACTGTCGCCCCCCCCCCTCTCATGGGGTCAACTATACTCATCCTATGGGCCTAGCCTTGTTCGTCCGGGCCACCCATTGCTCACAGTCCATTCAAGATGGTCACCAACTACTTCCTCATTTTCACCGTAGCCATGTGTGATCTGTTGCAACCAGCGCTCTCCCCTCCCCCTAACCCACTGTGTTTCTCCCCCTGTAGCTCCTACCCTTGCGTTCCCCCTCCTAGTCCCACCCTCCCCCCTTGGCTTTGTCCCCTTCTTTGCCTCCCCCCCCCCCATTTTTGCCCTTTGTTTCCTCTGAAGTTCTGTTTTTCCTTTCCCCTTTGCCAAGCGCTCCTTCCCTCCCTCCTGGAAGATGCGCCACACGCTCCTCCTCCACTGTACACCTGTACACCAGCCTGCTCGCTAGTGTAATGGCTCCCCTAATAGACCGTTTCATCTATTTAACACCCTATACCTGTCTTCCCCCCACCTCCATTCTCTCCGCACCTCTCCTTGTGTTAGCCCCTGCTGCTATCAACTTCTTGCAGCCACCTTCTGTACTTTGCCCTTTATTGTTGTTTGCCCAGTCCAATTTTCTGGACAGATTTGTTGGCTTCCTCTGGGGCGTCAAAGTAATGTTCTTAACCTGATATGGGACACATAGCTTGGCAGGGTCGAGCACGCTAAACCGCATCCAACCTTTGTAGAGTGCAGATTTGGCACTGTTGAATTCTGCCTGGCGCTGGGCAAGGTTGGCACCAATGTCCTGGTACAGGTGGATGGAATGTCCTTCCAACTTGTACCCTCTTCGCTCACCTCAGGATTCTTTCTTTGTCCTGGTACCTGTGGAGCCTCACGGTTATCGCGCTCAGTGGTTCCACAGCCTTGGGTTGCTACTGAAGCGACCTATCGGCACAGTTTACCTCTGGGAAGCCCTCCTCGCTGAGCAGTTTACCGAGCATCACCGCTACGCATTCTGTGGGGTTTCCCGTTCCGTTCCCTCCGGCAGCCCCGGGATTCTCATATTTTGCCAACGCGATCAGTTCTCCCTGTTGTCGACTTTGTCCTTCAGCCCTATCTGGGTTCTGACCAGGCTCACTACCTTGACCTCGGTCCGTGGTGGCTTTTTCGAGGTCCTTTGCTGTCGTCTCCTGGGCCTCTAGCCTCTGCTCTATATTGTCCATTGTCTTCCTCGTGTGGGCCATCGTGGCTTCCAATACCGTCTCGACGACTGCCAGGAGGCCCTTTCTCATCTCCTCCCTTTGTCTCTGGAGCTCGGAGGAGATGAAGCCCATCAATTGTCCATCAGCGCATGGGTCTGCACCGGGAGCTCTGCGGTGTCGACCCTCGCCGGATCTGTACCTCCACATGCGGTTCCCTGCTCCAAGGCTGAGGTTTCCCTCCCCTCGTCTCGATTGGCTTTTCGGCTGGGCAATTGGTTCTTTCCCATCCTGCTTGGCAGTGCGGTCGATGGGAGGGGTTAAACTGCGGGATTATCGGTACTTTTGCTGCCTGTTTGTTGGGGTTAAAAGGCCATAGTCGAAGTTCCTAGACGAGAGCCACCTTTCATACGACCCCTCAGCATATAGCCGCCACTGGATGTTCTTATTATGTTTATAGCACCTATAAAATTCTTTCAATTTTAAAAAGGTTTCATTTAAAACTTGGAGAAAAACGGATGTCAATTTTCAGTGATGGCTTTGGAATAGTAGAAATATAAAAATAAATGTCATGAATTTGTATGCCTCGCAAGGAGCTTTGCATGCAACAAATCGTGTCAGAAATTTAGACTTTGTGTCCAATGGAACTATTTTTAAAAATTGAATTGAAAAACACTTGGTGTTTGATTAATGCTGTTGACAAACAAAACATTTTTGTAAAATCTATATAATTTCATACTTCATAAAGTAATGTTCCCAAAAGACCATTTTTCACTTGTGAGCCCAGACACTAGTTATTGGCAGGTTCTTTGAATGTGAGATGCAACAGCCAACCTTAATTCTCTTATTCACAGACATTTTTCCATCGGGAACACTGGGTGGTGTTTTCTCATTCCTTTCCAAAGGACACCGAGGTCATTGCAGAATCCTACTGTCGGCCTGGCTGACATTACCCTCAGAGCAGACTCTGGAATCTGAAACCTTCCTGGTGTGTATGGCTCTTCCAAAGGGTGCAATATGCTCCATGAGGGAAGCTCACCATCTCCAAATATTTACATATTAAACATTTCTTCAGCTATTTTTAATGCGAGGCTAAAAGTTTTTGCGATCAGGGAAATGCAAACTTGCACACATTCAATATAATATTTAATCAAAAGACAGAAAAAAAAATACTGCAGAAGCTGCAGCATTTTGACAAATCACCTTCCCAACCCAGTGAGCTTTCAACATGTATGGACACACTTCACGTTACATTAATCCTATGCTAAAGTTCAGGAGATTTTTCTATTTATTTGCACACTTTTTGTGAAATTAATTCCACCGTTCTGAAATAGTTCTTAATCTCTTGTCTCTGCTATTTTTTTCCAAACAGGAATGATGTTGGTGAACGTTTTCCGTCTTCAGTTGCTTGGTGTGGAAACTATAAAAAAAATATTGAATCAGCTCTATTCAATACAGTTTACAACAGGTATGAGTATCCAGAGCAAAACGTTCCCCATACAGAGAATGTATTGTGCAGAAGGAGGCCATTCGGCCCATCGAGTCTGCACCGACCCACTTAAGCCCTCACTTCCACCCTATCCCCTTAACCAAACAACCCCATCTAACCTTTTTGAACACTAAGGGCAATTTAGCATGGCCAATCCACCTAACCTGCACGTCTTTGGACTGTGGGAAGAAACCAGAGCACCCGGAGGAAACCTACGCAGACACGGGGAGAACGTGCAGAGTCCACACAGACAGTGACCCAGCAGGGAATCGAACCTGGGACCCTGGCGCTGTGGCACTGTGCTACCGTGCTGCCTTAATTCATAGGTCTTAACAGAGTTCTTTGGAGAAAGAAATAGATTTAATGAAAGGTTGATGTAACAGCAGTTCACTTACACTAATCACTTCATTTCTTTGGCTGTTGTGCCTTTTAAAGTTGCATACATCTTAATCTATAACATTATAATTTAATTGTGAAGATAAATGAGTGCTTATTTAAAATACCTGATGTCTGTGCCATTTTTATTTCAAATGAGAAGGCATATACATTTTAGACTAAAGCGGAAGGTAATTATTTAAAAGACTTGTGGTGGCTAATCTAAATGTAGTAACTCAGTCTGACTGAGTTGCTCTAAGCCACGTGCTGGGGTGTGATGCTGAGGATGCACCCTGTCTCACTCTGCAGATGTTGGTCTGTGGAAAGAGACGGGTGTGAGTGCCTCATCCCTTTTATAATGAGATACCACCCCTGAGTGTCCTGACTGCTCATTGGTCGTGTCCTATTCTATATGTTCATTAGCTGCATGTTTGCATATCATGACATCTCCCCCTTTTTAATGTTTTGTTGACGTATGTGAATGTGTTTACATGTGAATGAGTCTGTCTAATGTGACAGACGCAGGTCAACAGAACAGAGCAAACAAAACAAACGTTCACAAGTCCAGTCTCTGAGGCTTTCATCTGATCCTGGTCGACTGCTGGAGAGGTGGCGGAGGGGATGACGGTGCCTTGACAGGTGGGATGGAAGCCTGACTGGTGGCCTCGTGATGCGAGGAATCAGTAAGTGGCAATTCAACATATAGAAATGGAGGAGAAAGTGGTTGCGGGCAGGCATCTTTGCGCAGTGCCCATTGATTCCTTCGCACGATGGAGCCATCAGCCATACGTACAACATAAGAGCGGGGCGCGCCCTGTCGAATAACGACAGCTGGGGCAGACCACCCACCATCCGGTATCTTGATCCTGACAGTGTCTGCCGGGGATAACACAGCCAGATCAGTGGCATGGGCATCATAGCCCTGCTTTTGACGGTCTCTGAGCTGCTGCATCTTCTGCAGCACTGGGAGGTGATCCTGATTGGGCAGGTGTATGGCTGGAAGCGTCAACTGCAAGCCCCTGTTCATCGGAGTTGAGCCGGCGACATGCCAGTGGACAATGGTGTCGCCCTGTACGCGAGCAGTGCAAGGTGTATGATGGAAGCAGAGTCCGCGGCCTTGCAGATGAGCTGTTTCACAATGTGCACCCCTTTCTCGACTTTTCCATTGGACTGCGGATAGTGCGGACTGGGGGTGACATGCTGGAAATTGTATGACCTGGCAAACGTGGACCATTCTTGACTGCTAAAGCACGGGCCATTGTCGCTCATGGCGGTGATTGGGGTGCCTTGCCTTGAGAACGTCTCCTTACAGGCTTTGATGACGGTCCGAGAGGTGAGGTCCGGGAGCTTCAGCACCTCAGGGTAATTCGAGAAATAGTCGATGATCAATACGTAGTCACGACCATTCGCATGAAAGAGGTCGATGCCAACCTTGGACCATGGAGAGGTCACTATGTCATGCTGTTGGAGCGTCTCCTTGCTCTGCGCTGGCTGGAACCGCCGACAGGTAGCACAGTTCAGGACCATGTTTGTGATGTCCTGGTTGATGCCAGGCCAGCAGACAGCTTGCCGGGCTCTGCGTCTGCACTTCGACGCCAAGGTGTCCCTCAGGTGAATCTGGAGCAGCACCAAGCTCTGGCGACTGAGCGGAATGACAATCCTGTCCAGCTTGAGGAGGATACCATCAATCACCGTCAGGTCATCCTTCACTCTGTAAAATTGTGGGCACTGCCCTTTTTGCCAGCCATTGGTGAGGTTGTGGGTGACGCGCTGCAAGAGGGGGTCTTTGGCTGTCTCATCATGGATGAGAACTACCTTCTCATCTGTTGCCAGGAGAGTGCTAGCACACAGCTGCACCTGCGATTCGATGTGCTGGACGATCTCCAGCGGCTCACTGGGCGAGGTGACGGAGCGGGACAATGGATCAGCGATGATGAGCTCCTTGCCAGGTGTGTACACCAAGTTAAGTGGCAGTCTTCGGGATTTCAGGCCAGCCAGATCTATTTCTGGGGAGGAGGGCGGACGCCCTTGCCTTTGCCTCCCTGATCGCCCGCCGTAGAATCCTGTTCGGCTGGCGGTCAGCAGCACCACCTAAAGCCAAGCTCACCACTTGGAATCTCTCCAAATGGAGAAAATCAAATTCGCCATCCAAGGGTCAGACGATGGCTTCCACATAACGTGGGAGCCATTCACCCAATTGTTCCAGGATTTGTTTGTGGCCAACAAACAAGCAGAAGAATAGCCAGGTAGCCAGGAACCAGGGGAAAGCAGCCAAAGCATGAGAGGGAGAGATAGACTGGGAGAGGGGGGGGGGACAGCTCAATCTAAGAGGAAGGAAAGGCGAACCACAGGGGGGGGTGGGGAGGAGGGAAGAGACAGGGAACAATAGAGGAGAGCCAGGGAGGTGGGGTGGGGGGGTGGGGGGGGGGGCGGGGGGGAGGCAGGGAAACGTTAACTAACTTGACATCCACAGGAACAGAGAAAAAGGAGAATACAGGCAGAAGACGGGAGGGCCGGCGTAAGCGGCAGCATGCACGAGAAAACAACGGCGGCGAAATCCGTCCGGGAGAAGCGAGGGGCAACACCGGCACCAGACCCACTCGAGGATTGCCCTCAGGAAGTGCCTCGCCGGCACAAACAGATGCCTATTTATATATATATATATCATATCCTGTGTACATAAAGGCAAATATACTTTGTTCAAGAATCCAAAAAAAAAAATCATTTATTAAAAAAAAGGTATGTACACCAAGTTGAAGTCACACCTCCGAAGTTTAAGCAGGATTCTCTGCAACCGAGGCGTCATGTCGTTCAGGTCCTTGTGGATGATGTGGACCAGAGGCCTATGATCCGTCTCGACAGTGAATGTCGCCAGGCCGTAGACATAATCATGAAATTTGAGGATGCCGGAGAGAAGACCCAAGTACTCCTTCTCAATCTGAGCATAGCTGGTTTCAGTGGGCGTCATCGCCCTTGATGCGTAGGCTTCTGGTGCCCAGGATGATGTGTCATCTCGTTGAAGCAACACCGCACCGATGCCATTCTGACTCGCATCTGTGGATATCTTTGTCTCCCACTCCGGGTCGAAGAATGCCAGGACTGGTGCAGTGGTGAGCTTGGCTTTCAGCTCCAGCCACTCTGTCTGGTGTGCCGCCTTCCACTCAAAGGCAGTTGACTTTTTCACCAGGTTGCGGGGCCGTGGTGTGTGTGGCCATGTTTGTAATGAACTTGCCCAGAAAATTGACCATACTCAAGAAGCGCAACACCGCCTTTTTGTCCACAGGGACCTTCATCGCCTCGATGGCCTTGATTTTGTCTGTGTCCGGGCACACACCATGCTGTGAGATCTGGTCGCCTAGGAACTTGAACATCAATGTCCAAAACAACATTTGGATCTGTTTAACTTTAGGCCATTGGCATGTACACGACAGAATACCTTCTGGAGATGGGACACAAGTTCTTCAGGGGTCGTGGACCATATGATGTTGTCGTCCACGTACACACAAACCCCTTCAATGCCTTCCATCATCTGCTCCATGATGCGATGGAATATCTCCGATGCCGTGATGATGCCAAATGGCAAGCGATTGTAGCAGTATCTGCCAAAAGGCGTGTTGAAGGTGCAGAGCCTTCTGCTGGACTCTTCCAGCTGAAATCCCTGTGATCCCTGAAGAAGCGTGCGTGTGCCATCTCACTCGTGAGTTCTTCCCGCTTCGGGATGGGGTAGTGTTCCCGCATGATATTCTTTTGAGATCCTTGGGATCAATGCCGATGCGCAGGTCCCCCAAAGGCTTCTTTATGCACACCATCGAGCTGACCCAGTCAGTCGGTTCAGTGACCTTGGATATGACGCCTTTTTGTTGAAGATCCTTGAGCTGTGCCTTCAGGCGCTCTCTCAGTGGAGCAGGGACTCGTCGTGGTGCGTGGACCACTGGCTTGGCATCAGGTCGTAGCAGAATCTTGTATCGATACGGCAATGTGTCCATCCCATTGAACACATCTGGATACTGGGCTAGGATATCGTCGATGCCAGCCTGAAGATCCACATGGGAGGATGTCGTGGTGTAAACCCTTTGAATGAGGTTCAGCTGCTTGCAGGCGTGCGCACCTAGTAGGGATGCCCTGTCCGGCTTAACAATTTCAAAGCGTAACCATGCTTGTGTGTGTCGGCTGGATACGTTCAGATGGCAGGATCCCAGTGCCGTGATGGCATTCCCGTTGTAATCCAGGAGCTTGCAGGCAGCTGGAAGGACTGTGGGGGGCTTCTTAATGCGTCTGGAGTCTGCCTGTGAGAGGAGGTTGGCAGAGGCACCTGTGTCCAGCTTGAACCGGATGGGGCAGTGGTTGACCTTCATCACTGCTCACCATTCGTCCTCGGAATACACAGCTAGGATGGCTTGGGCTTGTGATGTGTCTGGTTCAGCATATTCACACGTTGTAATAATGCCCACACGGTAGGCATTATCCAGGCATTCATCATCTGCATCCATTGCACTGCCGGGATCAGAATCCTGTAGGCATTGAAGCACACTCTGGATGCGACGTCGTCGGAATTGGGAGCGCTGGCTCCTGACTGGTGGTGCAGATCTGCACAGGGCTGCATAGTGGCCTGGCTTCCCGCAGTTTAAACAGTGTCTGCCTCTTGCAGGGCAGTGTTTCTTCAAATGGGCGGTGCCACATTTCGAACACGTCATGGCGTCGGTGTCCTGACGCTCCGTGCGTCGTTGCACATGCGGAGTGTGGTTCTCAGACATCTGCACCTGCGCAGTGCGGGTTTCGGCCGCTTCGTTATCCCGTTCGCATCGCGCATGCGTCGGGTCCCGGGGAGAGCGTGCGAAATGGCCGCTTTCGTCAACGTTGAGGCGCTGCCTCCGGGAGGTGGCCTGCACACTCTCCGCCTCGTGGGAGGCTAGTCTATCATTTTCTGCCGTTTTGTACAGGGAATAGTGATTTTTAGCGTGTTCATGTACTGTGCATGTTTCAATCGTGACTGGCAGGATCATGTGCTTGATCTTCAGTAACTGCTCTCTCAGAGGATCAGAGTGAACTCCAAAAACGATTTGGTCTCTGATCATGGAGTCAGTGATATCACCGAAGTTTCAGGATTGCGCTAGCAGTCTTAGGTTAGTTAAATATGAGGTGAAGGATTCGTCTTTACCTTGCAATCGCTGCTTGAATATGTAGCGCTCGAAGATTTCATTGGTGTCCACCTCACAGTGGCTGTCAAACTTGTCCAGGATGGTCTGAAACTTTGTCTTGTCCTGGTCTTCGGCGAAGTGAAAGGAGTTGAATATTTCCAAGGCATGATCACCCACTGTGGTGAGGAAAAGAGCTAGCTTCCGTGCATCAGACGCACCATTGAGGTCTGATGCTTCGACGTAAAGCTGAAATTTCTGCTTGAATGTCCGCCAGTTGGCACTGAGATTGCCGGAGGTCCTGAGCTGGTGAGGAGCCGGAATCTTTTCCATTGTGCCGGTATACATTCGCTGGTCATCACGGATCTTGCTGAGTTGAACTAACTAGATTGAACAGACTCCTGGCATCATGTTGTGTTATGTAATTTGGAATAACACAAGCTGCCACTTGATGCAGTTTTGAGTAAAAGATGCTCCAGACTTTAAAGTGAGTTCAATGTGTTTTATTGAACTATTAGCACAGTTCTCAATGAGTTCGACTCTCTGCTAATCTAACTGTAGTAACTCAGTCTAACCGAACCAGCCTTGCTCTAAGCCACGTGCTGGGGTGCGATGCTGAGGATACACCCTGTCTCACTCTGTAGATGTTGGTCTGTGGAAAGAGGCGGGGTGTGAGTGCCTCATCCCTTTTATAGTGAGATACCACCCCTGAGTGTCCTGACTGCTCATTGGTCGTATCCTATTCTATGTGTTCATTAGCTGCATGTTTGCATATCATGACAGGCGGGATCAGAAGATCCCACCACTGTCTATGACATTTTGTGTGGCTTGCCCATCCCACAGCCAGGCAACCCACTGCGGAAGTCGCCTTAGGCAGGATTGGAAGATCCCGTTGAGGGAAGGACTGGAAGATCCTGCCGAGGGAAGGGCCAGAAGATCCTGCCAAGTGAAGGCCCAAAAAATCCCACCCTTAGTGTTATTTTAGTTCCATTGAGGAAAGCCTTGGTGAACCACCAAGTCTGACTTTCTTAAGAGACAACTCTAGCGTTTCAAACTGTATATGGAATAGTTTACTGATAAACTACATACCCGCTGTCACTTAACAATTCTGTGACTTGAAACTGCAGGTGTAGGCAACATTTGTGCAATTAGCCTGCAGGCCAGAGGTCCTGCTGTGCTCAGCTGGTGTTACATTTACAATAAGACAGTTGGCAATTTCTCTTGACTAGTCCATTCCTTGGACAGAAAGAAACACAAGTGAAGGGAGAATGAGAAGTGGAGGAGCTGGACTGAGAAAGAAAAGTGCAAGGAGGGAGAGAGATTAAGATTAGTGAAGGAGGAGAGGGATTTGACAGGAAGATTAAAGTAAATGGGAAAGAAAACTGGATGGTGCATAAAATATGTTGTTGGTGCATTATTGTCTATCTTTTAGTACCACTCGAGATGAATTTCACCCCCATTAGTTTTGCAAAGATCACTGTCAGTGTGCTTAGGTAAAAGAGCATTAGAGTTTTAGAGTTTTTGGTGGTGTCTAACCCAACAAAGTTAGAGAATGATTGAATTGGCTATTCTTGTTCACAATAATGGTTAAGAATGGCAGCAGTTTTGAGCAAAATCTTTTTCACTGTACCCCAGATGATGGTACAGTAATTAGAGTACTCGTGAACATTGCCGGGAGGATGCTGGTTCAATTTTGAATCCCAATGAATTTTTTATCTCAGCTGCGCCACGATTGAAAGATTTTAAGTGAGCAAAGTTACTTCCCAGAAGGAAGGTTAATCAATCATACTCTGACTCAAGAAGAATGTAGTTGAAACCTGCCACCATGTTGTTTGCCCATTGTTTTGGGTACAGAAGGTGCATCAGCCAATGAAGCAAAACAAAAAAGTGAAGTAAGAAGATAAAACAGTAGAATTCTGCACGAGTGATACCGTTTAACATGTTGGCGGTAACTGATGACTTCACAGGCAAAAGAACCAAAGAGAATAGAAAATTCACATCCATAACAGTGCTGCTACATTTGTGCAGCAGTCAATAATTATTCATAAAATAATAACTAACTCAGAGATAATGTGAACCTGTGAGTAAAATGTCATTTAGAATCATTAACTCAATAATAGTAACATTTCCCAAACGGAAATGCACACAGGTAGTTTCCTTCTTACCTCCCAGTATGCTTGGTCGTCATAGCATTTTAAATCAGGAGGCTGCTTCCAAATATTTAACTTCAGAATAAAACCTGTAAAAAAAACCAAAAGAGATAGTTATACGGTTGCATCCTTTTCTTAAATTACTTTATCAGAGTTACAAAGCCAGAGCTCAGAGTGTGGACAGGGGCAAACGCCCAATCCAGCTCCTTGTCTGCTCCAGAAACCAATTTAAACTGAATCCAATTCATGGTCCACACCATGTATAACAGATCAAAGCATTACACCTGACCTCGCACTCATCTTAGCTAAAAGGCTGAGATGCGATGACGGTTGCATCCTTAAAGGCACAAACTTGATTTACTGAAAATTCATTCAACATCCTCTCATGGACTTAAGCACACAGAGACAGAAGGAGGGAGTGCTGCATTGTCGGAGGTGTCATAAGCTCTTAAACTGAGGCTCCATCTAACTGCTCTGACATATTATTCCAGGAAGTGCAGAGAGCCTGTTGTCCTGGACAACACTTTTCCTCAATTGGAACCAACTAAACCTAGAATACTTGGCCATTTAGTAGCACTGCTGCTTCACAGTGCCAGACACCTGGCTTCAATTCCAGCCTTGGGTGACTGTGATAGCCAAAGGTACAGACTTCATAGGACACCAGGTAGGCAAGATAACCATTAGGTTTATTTACGCACAATACTACAATTACACTATTCCTCCGCCTTGTGGTGGTATGCATTAGGGGTATTACGGTACCCTGTGATGCCGAGAGGCTATTGGTGGATAGATGCCGGGCCCCGATTGGATCAGCCGCCTACTGGCTCCACCCAGTAAGGTGGAGTATAAGAGCCCGGGTTCTCCCAGCAGCCACATTCTGTAACTGTGCTGCTGGGGAACAAGTCTGCATAATAAAGCCATCGATTGACTCCATCTCATCTCGTCTCGTGAGTGATTGATTGTGCTACAATTAATTACGCAATCTTTAAAGGACATGGAGCTCCGAATCACTCCGGAGTGTCTGCGAATCAGCCCTCACGTGGCAAATTCAGCGGCCACTTTTAAACACTGGTTAGCGTGTTTTGAAGGATATCTCCGAACAGCCACCTGCGTACCTACAGAAGACCAAAAAATGCAGGTCCTGCATTCCAGGGTGAGCCCGGAAATCTACACTCTCATAGAGGACGCGGACGATTTCCAGGCGGCACTCGCCATGCTGAGAGGAATCTACATTCGGCCCGTCAACCAGGTCTACGCACGCCACCAGCTCGTGACGAGACGGCAACTCCCCAGGGAATCGCTGGACGAATTCTACAGTGCACTGTTAATACTGGGGAGAAACTGCAACTGCCCACCGGTCTCGGCTAATGAACATACGGAGCTACTAATTCGGGATGCTTTCATAGCAGGTATGCTCTCGTCCCAAATTCACCAGCGATTGCTGGAAAGAGACTCACTAGGCCTCAAGAAGGCACAGGCCCTCGCTGCCTCACTCGATGTGGCATCACAGAACGCCCGTGCCTATGCCCCTGACCGCGCGGCAGCCCCTTGGGCACCGTGGATCCTTGCCGCGACCGACCCCCCGGCACCCCCCATCCCCTGCAGGCCTGTGCTACCAGAGCGCCAGACCACCCGGGGGGCCCCGCTGCTACTTTTGCGGGCAAACGAAACACCCCCAGCTGCGCTGCCCGGCATGCTCAGCCCTCTGCAAAGAGTGCGGCAAAAAAGGGCACTGTGCAGCGGTGTGCCAGGGCCGGGGGGTCACCGCAATCTCTGGGAGAGAACCAGAACCCCAAACTCAACCCACCCAATGATCCATGTACGGCCAACGGGCGCCGCCATCTTGGGTCCCGGACTCCATGCGGGAGGGATGGGATTTGGGGATTTTGTGCTCCCCGGCCACGTGCGATCAATGGGCGGCGCCATCTTGTCCACCCACGAGCGTGTGCGACACGTGGACGCCGCCATCTTGGCTGACGGCTAAGGACCCCGGAATGAACGGCTCCACGGGGCCTGAGGAAAACGCCCCGATGCAGCAACAGCGACTGGCTTCGGTGACCCTGGACCAGTCGCGGCCCCGAACACTCCAATCGGCAACAATTACGGTACTCATAAACGGGTACGAGACGCCTTGCCTAATCGACTCTGGGAGCACGGTGAGTTTTATACAACCCGATACGGTAAGACGCTGTTCTCTTTAGATCCACCCGAGTAATCAAAAGATTTCCCTGGCAGCAGGATCCCATTCCGTAGAGATCAAAGGGTTCTGCATCGCGAACATCATGGTGCAGGGGAGGGAGTTCAAGAACTACCGGCTTTACGTCCCCCCCCCCCACCTCTGCGCTGCCACACTCCTGGGGTTGGATTTTCAGTGCAACCTCCAGAGTTTAACGTTTCAATTCGGTGACCCTATACCCCCACTCACTATCTGCAGCCTCGCGACCCTCAAAGTCGACCCGCCTTCCCTGTTTGCGAACCTCACCCCGGATTGCAAACCCGTCGCCACGAGGAACAGACGGTACAGCGCCCACGATCGAACCTTTATCCGGTCAGAAGTCCAGCAGCTGCTGAAGGAAGGCATAATCCAGGCCAGCAATAGTCCCTGAAGAGCTCAGGTGGTAGTTGTAAAGACCGGGGAGAAGCAGAGGATGGTCATAGACTATAGTCAAACCATCAATAGGTACACGCAGCTGGATGCGTACCCTCTCCCCCGCATAGCCAACATGGTCAATCGGATTGCACAGTACAAGGTCTTTTCCATGGTGGACCTTAAGTCCACCTATCACCAGCTCCCCATCCGCCCGAGCGACCGCAAATACACTGCCTTTGAAGCAGGTCGGCGGCTCTATCACCTCTTAAGGGTTCCATTCGGCGTCACTAATGGAGTCTCGGTCTTCCAACGGGAGATGCACCGAATGGTTGACCGGTACGATTTGCGGGCCACGTTTCCGTACCTCGATAACGTCACCATGCGCGGCCACGACCAGCAGGACCACGATGCCAACCTCCGCAAGTTCCTCCAGACCGCAAACGCCCTGAATCTCACATACAACAGGGAAAAATGCATGTTTAGCACCGATCGTCTAGCCATCCTCGGCTATGTAGTGCGAAATGGAGTTATAGGCCCCGACCCTGAACGCATGCGCCCCCTCATGGAGTTCCCCTTCCCTCACTGTTCCAAGGCCCTGAAACGCTGCCTGGTCTTTTTCTCTTATTCCGCCCAGTGGGTCCCCCACTACGCGGACAAGGCCCGTCCGCTAATTCAGTCCACTGTCTTTCCCCTGTCGACAGAGGCCCGCCAGGCCTTCAGCCACATCAAAGTGGATATCGCAAAGGCCACGATGCACGCGATCGACGAATCCCTCCCCTTCCAAGTTGAGAGCGACGCGTCCGACGTAGCTCAACCAAGCAGGCAGACCCGTGGCTCTTTTCTCACGCACCCTCCATGCTTCAGAAATCCGCCATTCCTCAGTGGAAATGGAGGCCCAGGCCATAGTGGAAGCTGTGCAACATTGGAGATATTGCCCGGCCGGCAGGAGATTCACTCTCCTCACTGACCAACGGTCGGTTGCCTTCATGTTCAAAATTGCACAGCAGGGCAAGATCAAGAACGACAAGATCTTGCGGTGGAGGATCAAACTCTCCACCTATAACTATGAGATCTTGTATCGTCCCGGAAAGCTGAACGAGCCGTCCGATGCCCTATCCCGCAGCACATGTGCCAATGCACAAGTGGACTGTCTCCGAACCCTCCACGAGGACCTCTGCCACCCGGGGGTCACTCAGTTCTATCACTTCGTGAAGACCCGCAACCTGCCCTACTCCATCGAGGAGGTCAGAACAGCCACCAGGAACTGCCAAATCTGTGCAGAGTGCAAGCCGCACTTCTACAGGCCAGATAAAGGCTACCTGATAAAGGCTTCCCGTCCCTTTGAGCTCCTCAGTCTGGACTTCAAAGGCCCCCTCCCCTCCACCGACCGCAACACGTACTTCCTGAACGTGGTTGACGAGTACTCCCGGTTCCCTTTCGCCATCCCCTGCCCCGACATGACTTCGGCCACGGTCATTAGAGCCCTCGGCACCATCTTTACACTGTTCGGTTTCCCCGCCTACATACATAGCGATAGGGGGTCCTCCTTCATGAGCGACGAACTGCGTCAATTCCTGCTCAGCAAGGGCATCGCCTCGAGCAGGACGACCGGTTACAACACCCGGGGGAACGGTCAGGTAGAGAGGGAGAACGGAACGATCTGGAAGAACGTCCTGCTGGCCCTACGGTCCAGAAGTCTCCCAACTTCCCGCTGGCAGGAAGTCCTCCCGGATGCCCTCCACTCTATCCGGTCGCTGCTTTGTACCATGACAAATCAAACACCTCACGAACGCCTCCTTGTCTTCCCTAGGAAGTCCTCCTCCGGAAGATCACTCCCGACCCGCTGGCAGCCCCGGGACCCATCCTCGTCCGAAAACATGTGCGGGCGCACAAATCGGACCTGTTGGTTGAGAGGGTTCATCTCCTCCACGCAACCCTCAATACGCCTACGTGGCATACCTCGACGGCCGACAGGACACGGTCTCCCTGCGGGACCTGGTGCCCGCCGGGGCTCCACACCCCCCTCAACACCAATCACCCCTCCCTCCCACCGGCGCACCGCACAGCCGCCCCCTTCCCGGGTGGATTGGTCCTTCTCCAGGTCCCGCCTAGGGGTAGTGAAGCAGGAAGCGACATCGCAACGCTCCCAGAGACGACGGTGCCTGAGCCAGCGCCTGCATCACCACCGGGGCTGAGACGATCGGCGAGGACGACCAGGGCACCCATTGGACTCATTGAATCTTTATAACAAAGCAAGAAATGCCTCTGTAAATATTTCAGTTGCCCAGTAAAAGCGGCATTGTCAATAGTAGTTTGATATCGGAGCATAGTCGCTGTGTTAGTGGCATCCCAGTTACCGACTCTGTAAACCCCTACCACCATACGGTCCACTACCCCCGCCGGGTTCTTTTTTAACAAAGGGTGAATGTGGTGGTATGTATTAGGGATATTACGGTACCCTGTGACGCCGAGAGGCTATTGATGGATAGACGCCGGGTCCCGATTGGATCAGCCGCTTACTGGCTCCACCCAGTAAGGCGGAGTATAAGAGCCTGGGTTCTCCCAGCAGCTGCATTCTGTAACTGTGCTGCTGGGGAACAAGTCTGCGTAATAAAGCCATTGATTGACTCCATCTCATCTCGTCTCGTGAGTGATTGATTGTGCTACACCCCTGCAGGGTCACCCTCCCTGACTTGATCCCAGGTCAGGGTTTATATCCTGTGAGGTTCCTCCCAATTAGGGGGAAGTGTCCGCACTACCCCCCTCCCCCCCCCCCCCCCACCCGCCCCAATCACCTGGAGAATTCATACGCCAAGGTGTAGGAGGGGAACCGTACACAATATAGGGTTTGGACCCTGAGGAGATCGTATCACCCCTCTCCCCCCAAATCTGGAGAAACATCCATTGCTTCAGGTAGTGGTTCGCCCGACCGCTTGGGAAGTGAACGGTGGTCCAGTGGCAGTAAGATCGGTCCGGGAGACGTGTAGTGCACCGGCCACTGTCATTTTCGTGAAGAGCGGCGAGGCGGGAGTGGCTCTGCCGACAAAGGTGTTGCGTAAATGGCGCCAGTATGCTGTTGTCGGGCGGGCCGGTGTCATCGTCGTTGAAGGCCCCGTGGGTACATCATGTACCTCAGCTTCCCGATGTCTGACAGGCAGCGGTGATGGCGAGTGCTGCTCTGGCCTTGGCGGTGCCTTGGGTTCCGGGCTGTAGAGTTATTATTATTATTATTAGCAGTGTGTGCAGCTGCATGGCTGCCTTGCCGGCTGCGACAATGGTGTTCCGTGCCCGTCCACCTCGACCCCACAGCCCACCTCTTGGCCACCCCCCACTACGCCCCCTAGCCCTCGTGAAGCCCCCTGACCAGCAGTACAACGACTAGGAAGCTGGGAGAGAGGTTGCTTGTGCATGTTATTCATCTGTTGTTTTGTATGTATTTGATCCACAGTTAGTGTTAATAAATCATTTATAGCTTTAGCTACAAGTGTTCTTGTAATATAAATCAGGCCATCCAACAAGAACATTACAGCAAGGAAAATGAAAACATGGTGCGCCAGTGTGACCCTTGCCAGCCACAGCAGACAATGCCCCCTGCATCCAACCTCCATCCTTGAGAGTGGCTTGGGCGCACATGGCCAAGGGTACATGTGGGCTTTGCTGGTCCTTTCATGGCCAAGATGTTATTTGTTTTGGTCGAAGCCCATTCAAAGTGGTTGGAGATTCAAGAGATGGGAACGATGATCCCGGCGGCCATAGCAGAGGCTTTGCGGCAGGTGTTTGTCATGTAAGGTCTCCCTGAAGTAATAGTGTGGGAAGATGCCACCCGTTTCACTGGTGAGGCCTTTCAGCGTTTTGTCAGAATGAATGGCACTCAGCATTACCAGGACAGCCCCCTATCACAGGTAAAAGGGGAGAGCTGTGCAAACTTTCAAGGCAGCCATAAAGAAGCAATCCAGCCGGCCACCAAATCTTAGGTTGACCAACTTTCTTTTGTCCTACAATACGATTCCCCCTCCACCCCCCACCCCGGCTGCCCCACCCCCGCCACACTGCTACTACAAGCGCCACACTGGCAGAACTACTGATGGGCTGTCGCGTAAGGACCCAGTTGGACATGGTCTTTCCAGATTTGGCGGGGCGGGTGAAGGCATAGCTGACCTCCCAGAGGAAACAATGCACTTGATGAAAAGGGGACAGACCTTTCCAAGTAGGGCACCTGGTCCTTGTCAGAAACTTTGCCTCAGGCCCACTATCATTACCAGGCCAGATTGTGTCCAAGCCAGTTTCATATGTAATGGACTTGGGTGGCAAGACAGTAAGGAAACACATAGAGCACATGAGAAGCCATGGGGGCCACAATGCCAATCTCGGAAGAGTTGTGGCTGGCAGCCAACAACAGTGCTCCTGTGGTAGAGCCAGGACAAAGGGAATGCAGAAGTCTTGAGGAGGTCCAATCGTTGATGCAAGAACAAGCTACAGAAGGGAATAACTCTACACGGTTGGTTGAACCTCGGAAACATTCTGCTCAGAGTTGGCAACATCATTACCTCCCAGTTGGAGGAGCCGGTTGGAGGATTATGACGGTCCATGAGACACAGGAAATACCTTGATTGCTTAACACTCCGATGAGACTGGTTTGACCCCCTTCCTTTGTATTCCTCAGTCTTATATTGTATATAATATTTGTATATCGCCTGTTTGTACATACGTTAATTGAGGGACGTAAGGGGATGTAGTACAACAGCTCCTTTAAGGGGCGTATCCCCACGGTCCACATATCTAGCTCGGGAGGGGGAACGCATGAACCCTGACCAAGGAGGGATCAGTGCAGGTCCCAGGGGGCAGAGTTCTGGTCAGAGTGAACCTGGGAGCCAGAGTGTTCACACCTATATGAGAGACTCTGTGCCTGTACATAAATTACCCTTGTTAGTTGCCAATAAACACTTTGTTCATCATTACTACTATGGTGATATGCCTGTGAGTAGTATTATACATAGTTAGCATTGCGACCTCCAGCTGGTGGCATCAGACATCGGTCACGTGATGTGGGACACTCGCCAGTTGGTAGTAAGGCGTACAACAGGACAGTCGCACATAGGGTAGTTCCAGGAGAGTTCACAGAACTCAATAGTGACCCAGTCTGTATAATATTCTGTTTGTTACCTTTCCACGTGTTCATCTATAAATCATCATTCTAGTTAAGTCACCAGATGTTCAGTGTACATCATTGCAATGGCAAGGTCACAGAACACAACATGGTATCAGGTGTGTTGAACATTTAAAGGTAACAGCAGAAAAGATGAGGCGAAACAGGCCGAAGAAAGAAAAACAGAAGATCCTTCCACCAACCTGGTGAACTAGGGCCATTGGTGATGCAATGCAACAAACAATGGTGGAGTTCGAGATGGAAGGTTTAAAGGCACCCCACCAGCTCCAAGTCTCGAGTAATGTAGATGAAAACTGGTGCATTTTCAAACAGCAGTTTAAACACTATGTCTCAGTCCTTGGCCTGCAGGCACAGTCTGATGAAAGGCGCATTGCGTTGCTGCTCACGGTGGCGGGTTCACAAGCAATCGAAATCTACAAAAACATTGCTTTTGATAGTGAAGAGGAAAGCAAGAGCTACGATGAGGTGATCAGCATTGCTCTCCGAAAAAAAATGAAACATTTGAAAGATACAAATTTTGTATGCATACCCAGAAACCAGGTGAATATTTTGTCAGCTTTGTAACCGAATTGAGGATGAAGGCCCAGTCCTGCAATTTCAGTAATCTAAAATCATCAATGATCCACGACCAAATAGTATTTGGGATATCGAATGATAAGCTCCGTGAGAGATTGTTACGGGAGATAGACCTGAAATTGGATTATGTGATTAAGATTTGCCATGTGAGTGAGTTGGCTGCACAGCTGATCAGTACACTCACTTTGAAACATTTTGGTGCAAACATGGAAGAGGACGCCAGCGCCATCAGCACTGTGACACAGTTCAATACAAAATGTGGTCTCAGTGTGGGCGGCCATTTTAAGCAGCCAGCCGGAGCCACCATATTAAGCCAGAAATGTGTCAATCGACATGGCCCATGTCAATGTCCAGCATATGGAAAAGTATGTTCCAGGTGTAGCCGTACAAATCATTTTGCAAAACAACGTTTTCCGCATACCGCAGTGGACCAAACAGGTCAGTCAATGCAATTCGTGAGATGCCCCTTCAAGTATTATTCTTCATTGATCTAATTTCAACCAAGGACACAATGAGTCCAAATATAAAAGAGGAAGCAGTCTTAATGACCAGTTGGAATAACAGTGATGATCCAGTTGAAACCGTCGAAAACAGATGGACAATTCCAGTGATGCTGAACGACACACTGGTAAAATGCTAGCTCAACACGGGAGCGATTTGCACAGGCTGCGAGTTCAAGCGAAAGTCATAACTCAACCAAGACTGCTGATAGACTCCAGTGGGAATGAGATTAAGACGCTGGGGGAAAGTGAACTCAAAACATGGGTACACAAGAGAAGTCACATCACACCATTTTCCATTGTGGACACGAAACATGAGTCCATCCTAGGGGCAGATGCCACGTGAGGCCTAGTTGAGCGGCTGTACATCCCATCCAGCGAGGTGACAGGAGACTACTGTGACTCGCAACGAGATACAGTGGTGCAACTATCCAATGAGATTCGAGCGACAGTGAAAGTGGAGGAAGATCAACCAGAGACAGAGATAGAGAATCCCAAGGACACTTCAGAGATCTGGTTAGCGGTCTTCAAAAATGCGGATCCGCTCAATGACATGATACAGGAACATGTTGAGCCCATCCTGCAGCATCTATAAGATGTTGTCATAAAATTCTCAGGATCACAGCCAATGAGCTTCACTCTGGAGTTCAAGTTTGAATCGAATGAGCACTTCACAAATGAGGCACTCGCAAAAACATACCAGATGGAGTCGCGGCTTGATGGCTCAGGCTTCTTCGTATTTATAATCACGGGGTGCACAGGCTGCCACATCGACTGGAAGAAAGGAAAAAATGTCACACTGAAAACCATTAAAATGAAGCAGTCGCATAAGGATCAGCTTATTCGTAAAGCAGTTATGTAAACTGTACTAAATGACTCATTTTTCAACTTCTTCACTCCTCCTGAGGATCCAGAGCATGGAGTATTAGATAGAAGCTCTGTAGCAAGACTCGCTGCTGATTTGAAAATAGGTCAATTTCGGCATGAACACATAATTCCACAAGCAGTTATACTTCACGGAAGACGATGATGTTGAGTATGATGATGCTGACTACGATGATGATCATTATGATGATGGAAACTACGACAACCATGGTAACAATGAGGAAAGTGAATACTCGGATGATGAGCCAGCAGGGGGCGACAGTGAACCGCCTGTCTGCTGGTTTAGGTGGGAATGACGAGATGATCACAAGGGACGCTCCGTCAGCATAGGACACCGAGAAATGTGAAAGCTTTAAGATGGCATATGCAAAGATTGAAAGTGAGATCGAAGTAGCAGATACTTCCGATGGAAACAACTCAACCACAAACAAACTCATAATGGAAGATATAGTACCCATTCTGGAGAAGCTGGCTCCAGAGGTATATGGGGAATCATCACAGGCCTACGAAATGGTTCTGTTGGTGGACTCTCCAATACTCGAGGTTACTCCAACGAAAGATGAGTTAGAGGAGCAGATGTTGGATTCTGTATGCAGTTCCACGACGACGGATGGTACGTAGATAATATTACAAGACAAGGATGAGCCATTACTTGGTTCTGTAAAAAGATAACCTATGCATTGTCATTTCGAGTGATGAGGAGCCATCACTTGGGGCTCAAACACAGGGTGCAGGGATAACACCCAACATTAGAGATGTGGATCCAACCCAGATACCAGAGTGCAATCCAACCCTGGCACCAGAGTGCAATCCAACTCAGACACCGGAGTGTAATCCAACCCAGACACCAGAGTGCAATCCAACCCAGACGCCAGAGTGCAATCCAACCCAGACACCAGAGTGCAATCAAACCCTGGCACCATAGTGCAATCCAATCCAGACACCAGAGTGCAATCCAACCCAGACACCAGAGTGCAATCCAACCCAGACACCAGAGTGCAATCCAACCCAGACACCAGAGTGCAATCCAACCCAGACACCAGAGTGCAATCAAACCCTGGCACCAGAGTGCAATCCAATCCAGACACCAGAGTGCAATCCAACCCAGACACCAGAGTGCAATCCAACCCAGACACCAGAGAGCAATCCAACCCAGACACCAGAGTGCAATCCAATCCTGACACCAGAGTGCAATCCAACCCAGACACCAGAGTGCAATCCAACCCAGACACCAGAGTGCAATCCAACCCAGACACCAGAGTGCAATCCAATCCAGACACCAGAGTGCAATCAAACCCTGGCACCAGAGTGCAATCCAACCCAGACACCAGAGTGCAATCCAACCCAGACACCAGAGTGCAATCCAATCCAGACACCAGAGTGCAATCAAACCCTGGCACCAGAATGCAATAAAACCCTAGCACCAGAGTTTAATCCAACCCAGACACTGGAATGCAATCTAACCCAGTCACTGGAGTGCAATCCAACCCTGGCACCAGACTGCAATCCAACCCAGAACTGGAGTGCAATCCAACCCAGTCACTGGAGTTCAATCCAACCCTGGCACCAGAGTGCAATCCAACCCTGGCACCAGAGTGCAATCCAACCCAGACACTGGAGTGCAATCCAACCCAGACACTGGAGTGCAATCCAACCCAGACACTGGAGTGCAATCCAACCCAGTCACTGGAGTGCAATCCAACCCAGACACCAGAGTGCAATCCAACCCAGACACCAGAGTGCAATCCAACCCTGGCACCAGAGTGCAATACAACCCAGACACCAGAGTGCAATCCAACCCAGACACCAGAGTGCAATCCAATCCAGACACCAGAGTGCAATCAAACCCTGGCACCAGAATGCAATAAAACCCTAGCACCAGAGTTTAATCCAACCCAGACACTGGAATGCAATCTAACCCAGTCACTGGAGTGCAATCCATCCCTGGCACCAGACTGCAATCCAACCCAGAACTGGAGTGCAATCCAACCCAGTCACTGGAGTTCAATCCAACCCTGGCACCAGAGTGCAATCCAATCCAGACACCAGAGTGCAATCCAACCCAGACACCAGAGTGCAATCCAACCCAGACACCAGAGTGCAATCCAATCCTGACACCAGAGTGCAATCCAACCCAGACACCAGAGTGCAATCCAACCCAGACACCAGAGTGCAATCCAACCCAGAACTGGAGTGCAATCCAACCCTGGCACCAGAGTGCAATCCAACCCTGGCACCAGAGTGCAATCCAACCCAGACACTGGAGTGCAATCCAACCCAGACACTGGAGTGCAATCCAACCCAGTCACTGGAGTGCAATCCAACCCAGACACCAGAGTGCAATCCAACCCAGACACCAGAGTGCAATCCAACCCTGGCACCAGAGTGCAATCCAACCCAGACACCAGAGTGCAATCCAACCCAGACACCAGAGTGCAATCCAATCCAGACACCAGAGTGCAATCAACCCCTGGCACCAGAATGCAATAAAACCCTTGCACCAGAGTTTAATCCAACCCAGACACTGGAATGCAATCTAACCCAGTCACTGGAGTGCAATCCAACCCTGGCACCAGACTGCAATCCAACCCAGAACTGGAGTGCAATCCATCCCAGTCACTGGAGTTCAATCCAACCCTGGCACCAGAGTGCAATCCAACCCAGTCACTGGAGTGCAATCCAACCCAGTCACTGGAGTGCAATCCAACTCAGACACTGGAGTGCAATCCAACCCAGTCACTGGAGTGCAATCCAACCCAGACACTGGAGTGCAATCCAACCCCGACACCAGAGTGCAATCCAACCCAGACACCAGAGTGCAATCCAACCCAGACACTGGAGTGCAATCCAACCCAGACACTGGAGTGCAATCCAACCCAGACACTGGAGTGCAATCCAACCCAGACACCAGAGTGCAATCCAACCCAGACACCAGAGTGCAATCCAACCCAGACACCAGAGTGCAATCCAACCCAGACACTGGAGTGCAATCCAATCCTGACACCAGAGTGCAATCCAACCCTGGCACCAGAGTGCAATCCAATCCAGACACCAGAGTGCAATCAAACCCTGGCACCAGAGTGCAATCCAATCCTGACACCAGAGTGCAATCCAACTCAGACACTGGAGTGCAATCCAATCCAGACACCAGAGTGCAATCCAATCCAGACACCAGAGTGCAATCAAACCCTGGCACCAGAGTGCAATCCAATCCTGACACCAGAGTGCAATCCAACTCAGACACTGGAGTGCAATCCAACCCAGACACTAGAGTGCAATCCAATCCAGACACCAGAGTGCAATCAAACCCTGGCACCAGAGTGCAATCCAATCCTGACACCAGAGTGCAATCCAACTCAGACACTGGAGTGCAATCCAACCCAGGCACCAGAGTGCAATCCAACCCAGACACCAGAGTGCAATCAAACCCTGGCACCAGAGTGCAATCCAACCCAGACACTGGAGTGCAATCCGACCCAGATACCAGAGTGCAATCACACCCAGACACCAGAGTGCAATCACACCCAGACACCAGAGTATAATCCAGCCCAGACACTGGAGTGCAATCCGACCCAGATACCATAGTGCAATCCAATCCTGACACCAGAGTGCGATGCTCTGCAGCCAGCAGTTGAAGGTGCAGATTTGGCCATGACCGCACAGTCCCTCGGAAGTATGCCATTCAGAGACATCTCAGCAGACGATCCACAAACAATCGCCCCCATGCTGCAGGCCAGTGGAAGATGGGTGCTATCAAAGCCAAGTGAAAAAGAGGAGCAGTCACAAAATCAGTCAGAAAATCGCTCTCATAAAAGAAAAGAAGAGGAGAGTGAGCGATACCGTGAGTCCTACCGATGACACCAAACAAAAAGACATCGGCAATGTGGCCTACAGGCCAGAGAGCACACAACAAAGCAGCAAAAAGCATTGTGTAAAGACACAAAAAAAGCTGGTGACGCAGAGGCTGGTGACACAGGATGACCAGCAAGGTCTTCAGGCCGCATCATGTCAAAAGGCTAAGGCACAAAAGATCTGCACGGAAAAAAAATTCCAGCGGCAAAAGCAACGTCGGGAAGCTGACAAGAGCCCAGTAGATCAGCGGGATGATCCTGTCGGAGATGCACAATGAGCTGTGCACAAGGGACAAGTTCAGCAGGCATTTCATGTTAATTGAAGCACAGTTGAATATGTACATACAATTGCCACATGTGTTAAACAATAATACAAATCATGTTTTTGAATATACATGTTAACATCTCCAAAGGAAGGGGGATGTGGTGATATGCCTGTGAATCGTATTGTACATAGTTAGCATTGTGACCTCCAACCAGCATTGTGACCTCCAACGATGGCGTCAGACATCGGTCATGTGACGTGGAACACTTGCCAGTTTGTAGTAAAGCTACAACAGGACAGTCGCACATAGGGCAGTTCCAGGAGAGATCATGGAACTTAAATAGTAACCTAGTCTGTATAGTATTCTGTTTGCTATCTTTCCACGTGTTCATCAATAAAACATCATTCTAGTTAAGCCACCAGATGTTCAGTGCACAACATTGCAACGGCAAGGTCACAGACCACAACTACCATCTACCTCGTATTGCCTCGGGCCACCACAGTTTTATTCTGCAGTGATTACTGACAACCTGCTGGGTCACTACAGTGGGCATTAAGAGTCGATCCAAGCGTCAGACATCGGGCCCAATCGGGACATCTGGGCAGCACGGGGCTAGCACTGTGGCTTCACAGCACCAGGGTCCCAGGTTCGATTCCCTGCTGGGTCACTGTCTGTGCGGAGTCTGCACATTCTCCTCGTGTCTGCGTGGGTTTCCTCCGAGTGCTCCGCTTTCCTCCCACAGTCCAAAGATGTGCAGGTTAGGTGGATTGGCCATGATAAATTGCCCTTAGTGTCCAAAAAAGGTTAGGAGGAGTTATTGGGTATGGGGATAGGGTGGAAGTGAGGGCTTAAGTGGGTCGGTACAGACTCGATGGGCCGAATGGCCTCCTTCTGCACTGTATGTTCCATGTTCTATGTTTAAGAGTGGAATCAGAAGCACATATAGGTCAGATTGTGCCAAAGGCTCGTTTCTCCAAAGGACATAGTGTACTAATTTGATTTTTACAGCAGCCTAGGTGCTTTCATGTTTATTTTTCCAAATTTTGATGAAGAATGTTAAAATAACTTCTTTTAAAAGAACTTTCATTTTCATTAACAAACCCATCGCTGATTAAAAACTATGCTATTGAAAGAGTCACTGTTGTAATGACCTACATGACCTGTAGATGGAGTGATTGTGCTCCTTTAATAAAGCTGTGCAACCAATGTTGCTAAATTCACAGAAAGTGCCAAATCAGGAAGGTGCTGTGTTTCTTATCTCTCAATCTATGAAGTTGAACATCACTGACAGCTCTAAAAATAAGAACATTTTATTTTTACAATTAAAAAAAAATAAATTTAAAGTGCTAAAATTATTTTGTTTTCCCAATTAAGGGGCAATTTAGCATGGCCAATCCACTTACCCTGCACACCTATGGGTTGTGGGAGTGAGACCTGTTGCCAATTTAATGGAATACTATCCCACGAGCGTCACCAATATAGTTGCTCTTTAGAGTCGCCAATATAGAATTTCATAGAATTTACAGTGCAGAAGGAGGCGATTCGGCCCATCGAGTCTGCACCGGCTCTTGGAAAGAGCACCTACCCAAGGTCAACACCTTCACCCTATCCCCATAACCCAGTAACCCCACCCAACACTAAGGGCAATTTTGGACACCAAGGGCAATTTATCATGGCCAATCCACCTCACCTGCACATCTTTGGATACTAAGGCTCTTTTTATGATATAATGTTATGTCCCAACAGCGTCACCAATACTGTGGGCGTTTCTGTTTCTCTTGCTGAACCACAAGGCTTTCCCGTATATCGGTCAAATGACCACACAACCAGGTTGTTCGTCAGTTCAAGTTCAAAGATGGTTTATTTACACACAAGGGTTACTTTGACATGCAAGCACAATGTACTACAAGTTAAACTACACCTATCAACTACAATAGCCTATACTTAACATCAGGCCACCGGCACTGTGCAAGTGGATAAGGCCTTTATCTTGATCTCACGTGGCTGGTTTGAAGAAGTGGCTCTGCCTCTGCTGGGCTCATCCGTAGCGATCGTTGGTCTTGAACTTGGCTGTCTGGTCGTTATACTGCAGTTGGGCTGGCACAGGCCGGATTCAAAGGGGGCTGGCACAGGCCGGATCCAAAAGAGACAGAACACATGGCTGTGTCCCCTTTTATCCCTCTGGGGTTTCGCGCTCTTTGGGGCGGTCCTTGATCTTGGACCCAATAGTTTGACAGGGCTTTGATCACTGCCTTCGATTTCAGCCAATAAAGGGACAGGTGCCTTGGTGGCTGGGCGGGTCCTTAGCGGTCACTGACCTTGGCAGTTGGGCTCTCTGAGTAAAGGGAGTGGTGCCGATCAGTCTGTGGCTGTATCGGTTTCTTGAGTGCAGTCCTATTGTTCTGGGGAAATGGGCCATTAGAATGCAAACGAGCGGGGGTTTCGATCAGGTCTAGCTACCTGCATTTCAAATACACAGAAGCTCTGTATCAGTCTGAGTCCTGGGTTGGCCATAATTCTCATGGTCCTTTGCAGGTGGCCATCTCAGATGGCAGACTTGGGGAGAATGTTCAAACTCCACACAGACAGTGACCCAGGGCTGGGATCGAACCCAGGTCCTCAGTGGCGTAGGCAGCAGTGTGTCACCTGCTGCCCTTTTTTACAATGTCGCCATGAATATTCAAACATTTTCATTTATGACTTCCGTACTTTCAACAAATGTAATGTGTTGGTTAAGTTTCTGTACAATTAAATTAAAGAAGTTTAATTCTGGAATGTATTTAATTTGTTACGGCTGTAGTCTTTTTTCGGTTAATGCCACCCAAGTTCACCATTATTCCTTCTGAGATCACAGTCACAATTTAAGCTGAGTGGCATCTATCCGAATTCACAAATGTGTTTCCCACCTCCTTGAGATCACTGTCACCATTTAATCAGTCTCTGCCAAAATCCACAGGAATTATAGCCAGCTTGTCTCCACTTTCATTATCCCCAAGAAAAAAGGCAAGCTTTTCATTCCTGAAAGCAAGTGCCACAAGACTAAGATGAAAGCAAATTAATGCCAGTATCTGAAAAAAAAGCAGAAAATGATGGACAATCTCAGCAGGTCTGACAGCGTCTGTGGCAAGCAGCTCTGACAAAGAGTCATCCAGACTCGAAGTGTTCGCTCTGTTCTCTCTCCACAGATGCTGTCAGACCTGCTGAGATTGTCCATCATTTTATGTTTTGCCATAAGACTAAACCAATTATGAGAGCTCCACCATCAATGATAGATCATGCAACCCTCCTCAAAGATGTCACCATTGTGTGTGGACACCACAAACATTCACAAAGCTGTTGCTATTCTCCTTAGTCTGGCCCAGAAAAATATATAACTAAATTCAACGTGACTCCTTTGCTTGCCTATCGACCCTCTCGCCTCATCCTACATGACTTATTTAAAAAGTCACCCCAGTCCCAGAGGACATTCTACCCTTTGAGAGCTGACTGGCGGTGATTTAAACTGAGGGCCATCACACCTCAGGCGAAGGGCAAGTTTGAGAAGGCAGAGCCTTCATGGACATGGATAACCTCAGCCACTACAGGAATTGAACCCATGCTGTTGCGTCACTCCACATCACGAGCTAGCTGTCTAAACAACAGAGCTAACTGACCCTCAAGCAGCCTATATGCAAGCCTTCACTTGCTTAACCACACCATCCTCCTCCAAAGTCTCTTCACCATTGCTAGCTGGGCACCATTGCACTCGCCTGGTTCCATTTGTGTCTTTCCAGTCGAAAACTGCTTCCTCGCCTACTTCTCTGTCGTCCACCCCGAACATAAGCTCTCCATAGAATATTTGCTTTGGTAAGCGAGTGCCAGGCAATCTGGCTACCTGACCAGCCCAACTCAGTTGTGACTGTCTCAATGTCGCATGGATGCTTGGCAGGCCAGCTCATGTGAGCACCTCAGTATCTGGTATTTTGTGCAGCCATCTGATCTTCAGGAGCTTCCGAAGACAGCGCAGGTGAAAGTAGTTGAACTTCTTGGAATGAGGCTGGTGCACAGTCCAAGTCTCTCGTGCGTAAAACAGTGGGTGGGACTATTCCTCTATAGACCTTCAGTTTGGTGGGCAGAATTACTTATTTTCATTCCCAGACTGATGGACGAAGTCTGCCAAAGGCTACACTTGTTTTGGCAGTTCTTGCATGTCATCAATATAGACAGTTCCTGTGAAGAACCTTGGGAGATTTCAGTATCTTAAAGGTGCTATGTAAATACAACTTGTTGTTGCTGTGAGAGGCAAAGAGCTGCATTTTTAAAATTCTAAGATACTAATTTGATGGTGGCAGCTAGACAATCTGTTCATTGTGTAGCTTGGCAACTGATGTACGATACCTAGAATATCATTAGGTGGGAGAAGACTTTGATTTTTAAGTTCCTGACATCAATCAGCTAGTTTAAGGCATCTTTCCTGCACACATATTCTATATCGTCATCCCAGAAATGACAGCTGTCTCTCACCTGTGATTAATCCTGTTAGAATGCTCATTGCCATGGTAATAAGCATAGCCATTTGCCAGTAGTCAGCATGCTGTCTGAAAACAAAAAAAAATCCACAAAGCTTAAAATTGTGCCAAAAAGAAAACTACAGGTGCACATTTTACAGGTCTGCAGTGTCAGTGGGGGAGTCTAACCCACCAGCAGCACAAATTGGTCACTCAGGTGCACAATATTAAAATTAATGCAGAGAAAATGGTGAATGGCACAATACCTGCATTTCCTAATTGTGGACTTGTAAAGTTACATTTAGAAGATCGCAAGAAGCATGAAAATCCTGACTACAAAACAGTCGCTATTTCTTTGTAAAATGCAGAATGTTATGTGGCACGGCGACACAGTGGTTAGCACTGCTGCCTCACAGCGCCAGAGACCCGGGTTTGATTCCGGCCTTCAGGATCTGAGTGGGTGGAGTTTGCATGTTCTCCCCATTTCTGCGTGGGTTTCTTCCGGATGCTCCGCTTTCCTCCTACAGTCCAAAGATGTGCAGGTTAGATAGATGGGCCATGTTAAAATTGCCCCTTAGTGTACAATGAGTTCCAGATTAGGTGGGGTTACAGGGTTGCGAGGATAGGGCGGGGGAGTGGGCCTATATAGGTGCTCTTTCGGAGGGTTGGTGCAGACCTGATGGGCTGAATGGCCTCCTTCTGCACTGTAGGGATTTTATGAAATGTTTCTATGAGATGAGTGGGCAGCACGGTAGCCTTGTGGATAGCACAATTGCTTCACAGCTCCAGGGTCCCAGGTTCGATTCCAGCTTGGGTCACTGTCTGTGCGGAGTCTGCACATCCTCCCCGTGTGTGCGTGGGTTTCCTCCGGGTGCTCCGGTTTCCTCCCACAGTCCAAAGATGTGCAGGTGAGGTGGATTGGCCATGATAAATTGCCCTTAGTGTCCAAAATTGCCCTTAGTGTTGGGTGGGGTTACTGGGTTATGGGGATAGGGTGGTGGTGTTGACCTTGGGTAGGGTGCTCTTTCCAAGAGCCGGTGCAGACTCGATGGGCCGAATGGCCTCCTTCTGCACTGTAAATTCTATCTATGAATGACCAATAAGAATGGGAGAATTACCAGCACCGACTCAAATACAACCTCTTTCTGGGTCAATGGCGGGGAGAAATTCAATGTCAGCACTGGTCAAGGTGCTTGGGGATATATATATATAGCAAAGCTCCCTTTAACTCTGCTATAGCAATATATCATAACCCAAACCTCAGGAGAGCCGCATACGCCATTCTTTTCTGTTTTTCATACCAGCAAAGCTGAATTTAAGGGCCATAAAGCAAATCCACTTGTACCTTACATCCAAATGTACGTTGAAGGATTAGCAACACTAGATTTCCTGCTGCTAAAGCCCTGCACATCCCCAAAGACAACTGTGTATTTGGAGGGAATAGATGCTTGCCAACTGGCTTAGCACCTTATTAACTCACTGAACACAGCTTGTTCAGAGTGAGGCAAATTAATGATGTCCTCCTACCTTCCTGTAAAGCTAGAACTTTTCTGCTAGGGCAGAAATCCAAAGGTTTTGGGATCAAATGGGAAGTGGGGTCACTTACAGAGAAGTGGGAGATGAATGAATTTGTTCATTAAAAGTACCCTAAACCCTGTCACAATGATTGACATGCTTACTTGCATCAGTCTACAAGCACCTTCATCACAATCTGCATAAAATGAGGGCTTAATTTTGACCCATTCTAAAAGTAGAAATGGCCAATTTTTCACCATGACTTTACAGAAAAAGGAGAGAACTGGAAAAAGAAATGGAAGATTCCCTCAACTTAAGGGCAAACTAGACTAAAAGAAAATGTGGGGAAAATATAAAATGAGAGAGGAGTTTTACAGCACAAAAGAGGCCCTTTGATCCACCATGTCAGTACCGGCCACCAAGCACCTATCTGTTATAGTCCCATTTACCAGCACTTGGTCCGTATGCTATGGCGTTACAGGTGTTCATCTAAATGCTTCTTCAATGTTGTGACGGTTCCCGCCTCTACCACCCTTTCAGGCAGTGAGTTCCTGACTCCCACCACCATCTAGGTGAAATGGTTTCTCCTCAAATCCCCTCTAAACATCCTTTAAACCTTTGTCCTCTGGTTATTGGCCCCCTATCTGTGCCCCTTATAATTTTATTCACCTCAATCAGCTCCCCCTTCAGCCTTCTCTGCTCTAAGGAGAACAACCCCAGCCTAACCAGCCTCTCTTCATTGCTGAAACGCTCCAACCCAGGCAGCATCCTGGTGAATCTCTGCTGCACCCTCTATAGAGAACAGAAGTTGTTGAAAATGAAAGCAAAATTTCACTTATAAAGCAACTCATCATACCAATGTGAAAATTACGTTGTGAATTAGGAGCTCAAAAATACTTACTGCCTTTATATGATTAACCCTTGATTAAAATGTTGGACAAAATCATTTTGTGTGAATGTCTTACATGTTTGGATGCTTATAATGCACAGCAAAAGGCCTCAGGCATTTCATTTAGCGCAGAGTTTGAAAAGATACCTGTCCACAGAAGGCACTGAAAGTAGAGCGATGTACACTATGCCTCCTATGATTCCGGGTAATCCATGAGTATATAAAACACCACAAGTATCGTGCAGGTCTAAATATAATTCCAATGCGCCCTAGAAAATATATTAAGTTGTTAGATATTGTCAAACAAGTGATGCAACCAGGAATATTTTAGAGTACTCTGAATAAGGCAGACACAAATAAAAATTGACAAATGCATGAGTCAATCTTGACAGTGGAAGCATGATTGGTTTGACAGTAAAAGCATAAAAAAATATATATCTTTTAAATCTTTTCTCCCTTCCTCCCCTGAACATGTTGATTCGTGCTGGTGCAGAGTTTCACATATGCCTGCAACCCTCTGATACATGATCCAACTACCCAGTTTTCACATGCAGGCTAGTGGATATCAGCAGGTAGCTCAACTTTGGAGGAGCAACAAGGAGCTGAGCATATGTCTACTTTCCACACTTGCGCACTCACCAATTCAAATCACTGGACATCAATCAGCAGTTGAAACATTGGCTGCAGTTTTTTTTCACTCTGTGTTGTTATAGCAGCTCAGTTTTGATGAGCCAGCTATCAGCGCAAACCAGAGATCAAACCTGGGATTTTGCAGTCTGCATGGATGAATGCATTATTACATTGGCATATGCTTACTGCAGTTGGCTTGCTTCGCTAGAGAACTTATGCAGCAGACCTTCTACAAACTGCCCTGATATCAAACTCAGAAAATTGGTTAAACCGTCTATTCCTGAATTTATGTGGGGCAGCCAGCCTGTAAGATCAGCCATAAAATCCCCACAGTGCTGAAGGAGACCATTTGCCCCATCGAGTCTGCACCGACCCTTTGAAAGAGTACCCTTCCTCAGCCTACTCCCCCGTCCTATCCCCATAACTCCACCTAAGCAACACATCTTTGGACACTGAGGGGCAATGTTTATCATGGCCAATCCACCTAACCTGCACATCTTTGAACTGTGGGAGGAAACCGGAGCACCCGAAGGAAACCCACGTAGACACGAGGAGAAAGCGCAAACTCCACACAGACCTCCTTTCTTCCGCAGCCCCGCAAGATCCGTCTGACATCTTCTTGCGGGGCAGACTCGGAGAGGACGGCAACCATGCATACGCGGGTTGGCGCCGGCCAACCCGTGCATGCGCGGGTGATGCCAGTTATGCGGCGCCGGCCGCGTCATGTATGCGGCGCCACCTTTACGTGGCGCCAAGGCCTGGCGCGTGTAAATGACGCAGCCTCGCTCCTAGCCCATTATCGGGCCCTGAATCGGTCGGGATAGGGGCCGTTTCACACCGTCATGAACCTCGACGCCGTTCACGATGGCGCGAACACTCTGCCTCCATTTCGGAGAATCCCGCCCCCTGCCTTTCGCTCTGGCTCCCTGCACTTTGTTACAGACACGCTCCTGCAGTAACCCTTGTGGCCACTGCAGAACTGTGTCTGGAGGGGCTGTGGAGAGCTGCCAGCCAATTTGATTGGCCGGAGGCTCCACAAGATGGGCCATCGGCCCGAGTGAGAATGGACGTCGCGCTTTATTGAGGGCCACGAAGAATTTAGCACGAGTTTGGAGAATCAAACAGAAGTAACTTTATTTCCACCAGCATGTACAAAATACCAGAGATTCACTACTGGTTCCCTCTCCAGCCGGTAACACACTGGCCAGCTCTATTTATACAGCTGAACTGCTAATGATGCCCCACCCCCCCCTCATTGAGGGAGCTCATATTCCTCAAGGATCATGGGGTAAACCATTGCCCCCAGCCAATAGGATCTGGCAGGTTATGACACCTGCCTTCTGCCAATCAATGTTCTTCAGAGCGTGAAGTGGCAGTGGACCTGTCAGAGACGGCAGGGATGGGCTCGGCCCCCGACATCCTAAAAATACAGGCCCTACAAAAATGACTGGATTTTACATGATCTTGTGCTGTAAATCATTGACTTCTGCAAACTACTGCTCTGACTGCAAATTTCCAATTGCTTCTGCATGTTTAATGTTTACCCTTGGTTTTTATATTTCAGATCATACCAGATCAAAGAAAAAGAACAGTAAATTAAAAGACATAGAATAACTAAGGTATGTACACAAACATGTTTTAGTTTCAATGTTTCTTTTTTCAGTATTACCTTCATGTATTTCATCCCGAGAGTAGAGATAACGCCAGCAATTAAGCCAATTATCATTGCGATGTAAGCATATGGTATCAGAGGAGCAGAGAGCCCAATAGCAACTCCTCCTGCCAATGTAGCACTGCGGATATGTGACTGTCGGGACACAATTGAACATTAGTGTAAAACACCACTTATTTCTGAACCGTTATTTTATACTCTTTCACCCCCCCCCCCCCCTCCCTCCCATGAAGCGGTGCGTCCTTTCGGGCGAATTCCGTCTATATATTGTTCAATTTAATTTTCCAACTGTGGCCACATGCTTGCCTTTCCTCCGTTTGCACGTTTATTCTTAAGCGTCTTCTACGCTGTGTAGAGAGCTTCCCCCAAACTCTAATGTTCTTCTCCGTTATCTCGAAATCTCTGGCTACTACCACACAATTATTTGTCTACTCTGCAATCTCGATGACTGTGAGTTGAACCGGGCATGTTCCTTCTTGATACCATGTCGCCACATTAGAGGGCGGAATTGATAGGAACGCAGCGCGCACCAGTGAGGTGGTAGCCTTGAAAGCACGTGTTGACATGCACAGACATATGGGGCCGAACAGCCACCGACAATGCTGTGATATTTTATTGCTTTATCAATGAGTGGGTTTGCACCAGAGCATGTTTGACTTCAGTGGAGAGAAGAAGGTAAGTACCAAGAGTTTGGATTTTATGGCCAAAAGTCAGGAGTCGTCCTAGATCGACCATTACTCAAATATACATGATGTGGAGATGCCGGCGTTGGACTGGGGTGAGCTCAGTAAGAAGTCTTACAACACCAGGTTAAAGTCCAACAGGTTTGTTTCAAACACTAGCTTTCGGAGCACTGCTTCCTCAGGTGAATGAAGAGGTATGTTCCAGAAACATATATAGAGACAAATTCAAAGATGCAAGACAATGCTTGGAATGCGAGCATTTGCAGTTAATTAAGTGTTCACAGATCCAGAGATAGGGGTAACCCCAGGTTAAAGAGGTGTGAATTGTCTCAAGCCAGGACAGTTGGTAGGATTTCGCAAGCCCAGGCCAGATGGTGGGGGATGAATGTAATGCGACATGAATCAGAGGTCCCGGTTGAGGCCGCACTCATGTGTGCGGAACTTGGCTATAAGTTTCTGCTCAGCAATTCTGCGCTGTCGCGCATCCTGAATGCTGCCTTGGAGAACGCTTACCCGGAGCTCAGAGGCTGAATGCCCTTGACTGCTGAAGTGTTCCCCGACTGGAAGGGAACATTCCTGCCTGGTGATTGTTGCACAATGTCCGTTCATTCGTTGTTGCAGCGTCTGCATGGTCTCACCAATGTACCACGCTTCGGGACATCCTTTCCTGCAGCGTATGAGGTAGACAACATTGGCGAGTCGCACGAGTATGTACCGCATATCTGGTGGGTGGTGTTCTCACGTGTAATGGTGGTATCCATGTCGATGATCTGGCACGTCTTGCAGAGATTGCCATGGCAGGATTGTGTGGTGTCGTGGTCGCTAGGCTGGGTAGTTTGCTGCAAACAATGGTTTGTTTGAGGTTGCGCGGTTGTTTGAATGCAAGTAGTGGGGGTGTGGGAATGACCTTGGCAAGATGTTCATCTTTATCGATGACGTGTTGAAGGCTGCGAAGAAGATGTCATAGTTTCTCCGCTCCGGGAAGGTACTGGACGACGAAGGGTACTCTGTCGGTTGTGTCCCATGTTTGTCTTCTGAGGAGGTCGGTGCGTTTTTTTTGCTGTGGTGCGTTGGAACTGTCGATCAATGAGTCGAGCGCGACTTCCGGGTGTGACAATGACCAGCTAAGTCGCACGTTTCGGCAGCTCCCGGTGGAACGGACTTTTGGGCTCTTTAAAGGAGCCCCAACGGCAATTTAAAAGGCCAAAAACACTGTGCGGTAAACTAGAAGGGAATCCCCCCGGACACGCATGGATAAAGGAGAGGATAGCAGCCGGATTGCGGAGGATCCTCTGGAGCAGCGGCAAGGAAGGCAAGCTCAAAGCAAGATGGCGTCGGAAGGTGGCCGTTTGTTATGGGGCCCAGACCAACAAGAGTTCCTGCGGCGCTGTGTGGAAGAGCTGAAAAAGGAATTGAAGAAGGCGTTGTTGGCCCCGATATTACAGGCGATTGAAGGGCTAAAGGAGGAGCAGAAGACTCAAGAGCAGGAGCTTCGGGTCATGAAGGCAAAGGCTGCTGAAAACGTAGATGAAATACAGGGCCTGGTGGTGAAGAGAGAGACGCACGAGGCGCAGCACAAAAGGTGTGTGGAAAGGCTGGAAGTACTGGAGAATAATTTGAGGAGGAAGAATTTAAGGGTTCTGTGTCTTCCCGAAGGCGTAGAAGGGGCGGACGTCGGGACATATGTGAGCACGATGCTTCACTCGCTAATGGGATCGGAGGCCCCGACGGGCCCTTTGGAGGTGGAGGAAGCTTATCGAGTTATGGCGCGAAGACCAAGGGCAGGAGAAATACCTCGAGCCATAGTGGTGAGGTTTCACCGCTATAATGAGAGAGATGGTCCTAAGATGGGCAAAGAAAACTCGGAGCTGCAGGTGGGAGAACGCGGTGATCCGCGTATACCAGGATTGGAGTGCGGAGGTGGCAAGAAGGAGGGCAAGTTTTAATCGGGCTAAGGCGGTGCTTCACAAAAAGAAGATCCAGTTTGGAATGTTACAACCGGCGAGATTGTGGGTCACACACCAAGGGAAGCACCACTACTTTGAGATGGCAGAAGAGGTGTGGACATTCATTGTGGACGAGAAGCTGGAATAGTCTGGCGAGAGAAAGAACTTTTTGGACAAAGTGGTGGGGTGATTATGTGGGGCGAGGAAAAAGGGGGGGGGGATGATTTCTCAGTTTGTTAATCTTGCGATCCTGTAACTTTTCTCTCTTCCCCATAATGGGGGGGGGGGGGGGGAAGTATGAGGAACTGTGGGCGCCGGTCATTAGGGGCGGGGCCGAGTGGGAAACGCGGGCTTTGTTCCCGCGCTATGGTAATTATGGCGGGAACAGGGACGCAGGAAGGAGGGGGCCTCGCACAGTGGGGGCCGAGGACAAGGGGGGAAGCCGAGGTCAGCCAGAGTTCGCTGACTTCTGGGAGCAACATGAGGGGTGCAATTACGCTAGGAAGGGATCTAGCGGAGGGGGGGAGGGGGGGTTAACTGGGTTGCTGCTGCTAAGGAGAAGGGGGAGCTGTTATGGGATGGGGTGGTCGAGGCGGGAGGGCGCCGTCGGGGGGATACACGGGTACGTGGGAACCGGGTGAGGAGCAGGGTTAAAAAAGGGGATGGTTAGTCGACAAGGGGGGGGGGGGGCTAAAGAGCCCCCCAACCCGGCTGATCACGTGGAACGTGAGAGGGCTGAATGGGCCGATTAAAAGGGCACGGGTACTCGCACACCTAAAGAAATTAAAGGCAGATGTGGTTATGTTGCAGGAGACGCATCTGAAACTGATAGACCAGGTCAGACTACGTAAAGGATGGGTGGGACAGGTGTTTAATTCGGGTTTGGATGCGAAGAACAGGGGGGTGGCTATCTTGGTGGGGAAACGGGTACTGTCTGAGGCAAAGACCATAGTGGCGGATAGTGGGGGTAGATATGTGATGGTGAGTGGCAGATTGCAAGGGGAGGCGGTGGTTCTGGTGAACGTATATGCCCCGAACTGGGATGGTGCAAATTTTATGAGGCGTATGTTGGGACGTATCCCGGACCTGGAGGCGGGAAAGTTGGTAATGGGGGGAGATTTCAATACGGTGCTTGATCCAGGGCTGGACCGATCGAGGTCCAGGTCCGGGAGGAGGCCGGCAGTGGCCAGGGTGCTCAAGGACTTCATGGAGCAGATGGGAGGGGTAGACCTCTGGAGATTTAGCAGGCCTAGGAGTAAGGAGTTCTCATTTTTCTCCCATGTCCACAAAGTATATTCACGGATAGACTTTTTTGTCTTGGGAAGGGCACTGATTCCGAAGGTGACAGGGACGGAATATACGGCCATAGCTATTTCGGACCACGCTCCACATTGGGTAGACCTGGAGGTAGGAGAGGAAAAAGAGCAGCACCCACTCTGGAGAATGGATATGGGCTTATTGGCGGATGAGGGGGTATGTTTAAGGGTGAGGGGGTGCATCGAAAGGTACTTGGAGCTTAATGACAATGGAGAGGTTCAGGTGGGAGTGGTCTGGGAGGCGTTGAAGGCGGTGGTTAGAGGGGAACTGATATCCATAAGGGCACATAAAGGGAAACAAGAGGGTAAAGAAAGGGAGCGATTGCTGAAAGAACTTTTGAGGGTGGACAGGCAATATGCGGAGGCACCGGAGGAGGGACTGTACAAGGAAAGACAAAGGCTACATGTGGAGTTTGACCTGCTGACCACGGGTAAGGCGGAGGCACAGTGGAGGAGGGCACAGGATGTACAGTATGAGTATGGAGAGAAGGCGAGTCGGCTACTGGCCCACCAATTGAGGAAGAGGGGAGCAGCGAGGGAGATAGGTGGGGTGAGAGATGAGGAGGGAGAGATGGAACGGGGAGCGGAGAGAGTGAACGGGGTGTTTAAGGCATTTTATGAGAGGTTGTATAAGGCTCAGCCCCCGGAAGGGAAGGAGGGAATGATGAGTTTCTTGGATCAGCTGGAATTCCCTAAGGTGGAGGAGCAGGAGAGGGTGGGACTGGGAGCACAGATTGAGATGGAGGAGGTGGTAAAAGGGATTGGGAGCATGCAGGCGGGGAAGGCCCCGGGACCGGACGGATTCCCGGTGGAATTTTATAGGAAGTATATGGACTTACTGGCCCTGCCTCTGATGAGAACCTTTAATGAGGTGAGGGAAAGGGGGCAGCTGCCCCCGACTATGTCGGGGGCAACGATATCGCTCCTTTTGAAGAAGGAAAAAGACCCGCTGCAGTGTGGGTCCTACAGGCCCATTTCCCTTTTAAATGTAGATGCTAAGCTCTTGGCCAAGGTGATGGCAACGAGGATAGAGGACTGTGTCCCCGGGGTGGTCCACGAGGATCAAACTGGGTTCGTTAAGGGGAGACAGCTGAACACGAACATACGGAGGTTGCTAGGGGTAATGATGATGCCCCCGCCAGAGGGGGAGGCGGAGATAGTGGTGGCGATGGACGCCGAGAAAGCATTCGACAGAGTGGAGTGGGATTATCTGTGGGAGGTGCTGAGGAGATTTGGTTTTGGAGAAGGGTATATCGGATGGGTACAGCTGCTGTATAGGGCCCCGGTGGCGAGCGTGGTCACGAACAGACCGAGGTCTGATTACTTCCATCTTCATAGAGGGACGAGGCAGGGGTATCCCCTGTCTCCGTTACTGTTTGCATTGGCGATTGTGCCCCTGGCCATAGCACTGAGGGGCTCCAGGAAGTGGAGGGGAGTGCTCAGGGGAGGAGAAGAACACCGGGTGTCCTTGTATGCAGATGATTTATTGCTGTATGTTGCGGACCCAGTGGAGGGGTGCCTGAGATAATGCAGACACTCAGGGAGTTTGGGGAATTTTCGGGGTACAAATTGAATATGGGTAAGAGTGAGCTGTTTGTGGTGCATCCGGGGGAGCAGAGCAGGGGAATAGATGACTTACCGCTGAGGAAGGTGACAAGAGAATTCCGGTACTTAGGGATTCAGATAGCCAGGAGTTGGGGAACCTTACACCGGCTTAATCTAACAAGATTGGTGGAACAGATGGAGGAGGATTTTAAGAGATGGGACATGATGCCCCTGTCACTGGTGGGTAGGGTGCAGGCGATTAAAATGGTAGTCCTCCCGAGATTCCTCTTTGTGTTTCAGTGCCTTCCGGTGATGGTCACGAAGGCTTTTTTCAAGAGAATTGAGAAAAGTGTCATGAGTTTTGTGTGGGCCGGGAAGACCCCGAGAGTGAGGAGGGGGTTCTTGCAGCGCAGCAGGGATGGGAGGGCTGGCACTACCGAGCCTAAGTGAATACTACTGGGCCGCCAATATCTCAATGGTGTGTAAGTGGATGGGAGAAGGGGAGGGAGCGGCGTGGAAGAGATTGGAGATGGCGTCCTGCAAGGGAACCAGCCTACAAGCAATGGTGACGGCGCCGTTGCCATTCTCCCTGAAGAAATACACCACAAGTCCAGTGGTGGTGGCAACACTAAAAATTTGGGGGCAGTGGAGACGACATAGGGGAAGGACGGGAGCCTCGGTGCGGTTCCCGATAAGAAATAACCATAGGTTTGTCCCGGGGAGAATGGATGGGGGATTTGGAGCATGGCAAAGAGCTGGGGTTGTGCAACTGAGAGATCTGTTCGTAGACGGGACGTTTGCGAGTCTGGGAGCGCTGACGGAAAAATATGGGTTGCCCCAAGGGAATGCATTTCGGTACATGCAACTGAGGGCTTTCGCGAGGCAACAGGTGAGGGAATTCCCGCAGCTCCCGACGCAGGAGGTCCAGGATAGAGTGATCTCGGGGACATGGGTGGGGGATGGTAGGGTGTTGGATATATACAGGGAAATGAGGGATGAGGGGGAGATCATGGTGGATGAGTTGAAGGGGAAATGGGAAGAAGAGCTGGGGGAAGAGATTGAGGAGGGGCTGTGGGCTGATGCCCTACGTAGGGTAAACTCGTCGTCCTTGTGCGCCAGGCTAAGCCTGATACAATTCAAGGTTTTACACAGGGCGCATATGACCGGAGCACGGCTCAGTAAATTTTTTGGGGTAGAGGATAGGTGTGGGAGATGCTCGAGAAGCCCAGCAAACCACACACACATGTTCTGGTCATGACCGGCACTACAGGGGTTCTGGGTGGGGGTGGCAAAGGTGCTTTCGAAGGTGGTGGGGGTCCGGGTCGAGCCAAGCTGGGGGTTGGCTATATTCGGGGTTGCAGAAGAGCCGGGAGTGCAGGAGGCGAAAGACGCTGATGTCTTGGCCTTTGCGTCCCTAGTAGCCCGGCGAAGGATATTGCTTATGTGGAAGGAAGCCAAACCCCCAGGCGTGGAGACCTGGATAAATGACATGGCAGGGTTTATAAAACTAGAACGGATAAAGTTTGCACTAAGGGGTTTGGCTCAAGGGTTCACCAGGCGGTGGCAACCGTTCATTGACTACCTCGCAGAACGATAAAAGAAATGGGAAGGTAACAGCAGCAACCCAGGGGGGAGGGGGGGTGGTGGGGGGGAGGGCCCGGGTGGGTCCACAGGGGTGTTTTGTATAAATATTTGTACTAGGCTATGTATATTGGATTGTTTGATTTTATTTTGGAGAGTTATTATTTTTGATAGGGCAGTTGCCATTTAGTTTATATATTATTTATTTATTTGTTAAAACAGGCCACTGTTATTTATACTGTTTTACTGTTGTAAAAAGGAAAACCTTTGTATTGTTTTGTTTGGCCAAAGAAAATCAGAATAAAATATATTTTAAAAAAAAATAAAAAAATGAGTCGAGCGCCATATCCCGTTCGTACGCGGGCATCTTTCAGCATCTGTAGATGTCTGTTATGCTCCTCCTCGTCTGAGCAGATCCTGTGTATACGGAGCGCTTGTCCATAGGGGATGGCTTCTTTAATGTGTTTAGGGTGGAAGCTGGAGAAGTGGAGCATCATGAGGTTATCCGTGGGTTTGCGGTAAAGCAAAGTGCTGAGGTGACCGTCCTTGATGGAGATGAGTGTGTCCAAGAATGCAACTGATTTTGGAGAGTAGTCCATGGTGAGTCTGATGGTGGGATGGAACTTATTGATATCATCGTGTAGTCATTTCAGTGATTCTTCGCCGTGGGTCCAAAGGAAAAAAATGTCATTGATGTATCTGGTGTATAACGTCGGTTGAAGGTCCTGTGCGGTGAGGAGGTCCTGTTCAAACTTGTGCATGAAAATGTTGGCATATTATGGTGCGAATCTGGTCCCCATTGCTGTTCAGTGTGTCTGGATGAAGAACTTGTTGTCGACGGTGAAGATGTTGTGATCCAGAATGAAGCGGATGAGTTGCAGAATTGCATCTGGTGATTGGCAGTTGTCGGTGTTGAGTACTGATGCTGTTGCAGCAATGCCGTCGTCATGGGGGATGCTGGTGTAGAGTGCCGAGACGTTCATTGTGACGAGGAATGTTCCTGGTTGAACTGGTCCATGGGTGCTGAGTTTCTGGAAGAAGTCCGTCATGTCGCGACAGAAGCTGGGTGTACCTTGTACGATGGGTTTCAAGATGCCCTCAATGTAGCCAGAGAGGTTCTCACACAGGGTCCCATTGCCTGAAACGATAGGACGGCCTGGTGTGTTGGCCTTGTGTATTTTCGGGAGGCAGTAGAGATCTCCAATGCGGGGAGTACGTGGGATGAGAGCACGTAGGGTGCTCTGAAGGTCTGGATCCAAGGTCTTGATCAGTCTGTTGAGTTGGCAGATGTGGCAAATATACATGGTATTGTATTCCACACCTCTCCTTTGGGATAAGTTTTCACCTACTCTGAATGAGTTCTTTTTAATTTGAAGACTCACTCTGTGTAAGAAAAATGATCAGGAATTAATATTAATTGAAAATCTGGAGATAGGTTCTGCCCCATTTACCACAGCTCTGCTCCTGAAACCCTTCCTATTTCCACTCCAAAATAGGAGCGAGACTTTTCTTATATTTCTTCTTGACAACTTTCTTTCATTTGCAGAAGGCATTGCCTCCTTGCAGGAGTACAGTTCCAAAGACACCAGGTGCTCTCTGGTACCTAAACCAAATTCTTTATGTATGAGTTTCGACACATGAGTGTGAGCAAGCTGTTTAAACACAGGAGACATTCCACCCAGCCTGGATCTTGCCCTCACACAACATCCTGACTTCAGGTGGGTGATGCCGGATAGCAATCAGCAGCAGGTACTTTGATCAATTGCTTCAAACCCAATGCAGAGGCACCAGAACCAATTCTAGGACCTTTAATGTCCTCCTGGCAACAATTGAAGAATCATAGAACCACTACAGTGCAGCGGGAGGCCATTTGGTGATTGAGTCTGCACCGACCCTCTGAAAGAGCGCCTTACCTAGGCCCCCACCCCACCCGATCCCCGTAACCCAGTAACCTCACCTAACCCTTTGGACACTAAGGGGCAATTTTAGCATGGCCAATCCATCTAACCAGCACGTCTTTGGACTGTGGGAGGAAAATGGAGCACCCGGAGGAAACCCACGCCGACACGAGGAGAATGTTCAAACTCTACATAACAGTCACTCAAGGCCGGAATCGAATTAACTCAGCGCAGAGAAAGAATCAAAGGTATGACCAAACATCGCCTGTGTGGCTCAGCTAATCATTGGCCGCTATTCTCCGACCGTTGGGATTCCCTGTTTTCGCTGACAGCGCACCCCCGCCCGCGGTTTTCCCGGTGGTGTGGTGTGGCTTCGATGGTTCCAATGGCAAGGGCCGGGAGTTTAGAAACCTGCCACTTGCGAACGGCATGCCACCGAGAAATATGTAGCTCGGGGACCAGAGAATCCAGTCCCTTATCTCAACCTGCTGTGCCATTTGAGGAATCTATTTTATTTTTATACTGTGGAGGAGGGGGATAAAAACAAAATTGAGCCTGTGTGTGACATTAGAAAATTGCCGCGCAATACCCAACTCAATTCAAGAGCAACTGAAACTGATGCAAAACCCAATTTGGTCTTTTGATTTCTTTCAATGTCACTCTTTAAATAAGTTTAGAAATAAAAATGTTATTCAGCTTACACAAAGAGCAATGGCCAACAGTGGAGATTGAAAAGGAAGACAGAATCTGAAGAGTTAGGTAGGGTAATATTTCAAGTCAGATCCTTCCTCGGAACCAGATGGTGACCAATCTTTATCCTTCAGATGGTTTCAAGTTCATGTTATTCATGTACTGCATGTTTTTTTGTTTCAAAGAATGGCGTGGAAAACAATTCTAATTGTGTTTATGTATCTAATAAGATGCCAGTGTAATCGAAATTTATATAAAAATAGCTTGAAAAGCAGGCGTGCTGCAATGACTGGAGCACAGCCTTTCAAATAAAACATGAAAATGAATTTGCTCCCTGTCCCAGGGACAAGAATGTCCTGCTTTGGTCGAACTTAAGCAACTAAACTTTTGTGAATAAACAATACAAGTTTGTTGTATCTTGGCATTGTAATAACATACTTGTCTCCAACAAGTACATTGTTCATACAGTTCACCTGAGTCGCAAGTCTGTTTAACACTGAATGAATTGCATGCTTATCACAAAAGTTGAAAGAAGATCTATTATTTAAGCAGTGTTTTAATGGTATATATATTTCACTTTGAGTGAATAATGAAGCATTGTAATCCCACTCAGGATCATTGTTTACAACCCAGAATAATAGCTTGGTAACAGTAGAACAGTAATTATATGGAGGAAGCAGGGTAGCTGTCACTGCTAGAAATCTGATAAACACAATTAAGTGAAGTGGATAAAAAGTATTCTATTACCATGTCTATTTTTCCTTTATCATGGACCTGACTGGATATTGCAAACACTGCAACAGTGCAAGCAGCCAAGGCATAGTAGGTGTTGAAAACAGCCTTCTCCCTATTCGTATCAAGAAGTGCTGCATTAAAACTGGGCCAGAACATCCACAGAAAGATAGTACCTGTGGACAAGAGGAAGAGTTTTAGTCAATATACTTAGATCTGCAAGATGTCGGTATTGTATGGAAAAAGCACAAAGAACAATTGTAAATACATATTTTAATTTTATCTATTTATGAAAAACCTTTCACAACATATCAGGGCAGCACGGTAGCATTGTGGATAGCACAATTGCTTCACAGCTCCAGGGTCCCAGGTTCGATTCCGGCTTGGGTCACTGTCTGTGCGGAGTCTGCACATCCTCCCCGTGTGTGCGTGGGTTTCCTCCGGGTGCTCCGGTTCCCTCCCACAGTCCAAAGATGTGCGGGTTAGGTGGATTGGTCATGATAAATTGCCCTTAGTGTCCAAAATTGCCCTTTGTGTTGGGTGGGGTTACTGGGTTATGGGGATAGGTTGGAGGTGCTGAACTTGGGTAGGGTGCTCTTTCCAAGAGCAAGTGCAGACTCGATGGGCCGAATGGCCTCCTTCGGCACTGTAAATTCTATGATATTATTGCAAAGGGAATGTCATACACTTCTTTCTGGATTTCCTGAAAAAGTGATCCATCTGTTTGATTGGCTGTTTCTTTGACTTATAAAAATACTACTTTTTTTTAAAGACACTTAACAATGTTTTTCCTTTTTTAAGTGTTGAAAAAAAGTTAGAAACATGCATCAGCAAAATCAAACCTGGGGTTCTAAACTCTTACTAGTACAGAGTATTCTTTCTAACCAGTTCCACCAGACAAGCAGATGTGAATCACCTTCAGATGAAATGTTAGCCTGAGGTCCCATCTGCCTGTTCTAGTGATTTAGGGGATATGTTAAACATCGGACTGCGGGCCACCTTCCCGTACCTGGATAACGTCACCATCTGCGGCCACGACCAGCAGGATCACGACGCTAACCTTTCCAAATTCCTCCACACCGCTAAACTCCTCAATCTAACCTACAACAAGGAGAAGTGCATGTTCAGCACAAACCGATTAGTCATCCTCGGCTATGTGGTCCAGAACGGAGTGCTAGGGCCTGATCCCGATCGCATGCGCCCCTTCATGGAGCTCCCCCTTCCCCACTGCCCAAAGGCCCTCAAACGATGCCAGGGCTTCTTCTCGTACTACGCCCAGTGGGTCCCTAACTATGCGGACAAGGCCCGCCCACTCATTCACTACACCGTTTTCCCCCTGACGGCCGAGGCTCACCAGGCCTTCAACCGTATCAAGGCCGACATCGCCAAGGCCACGATGCACGCGGTCGACGAGACGCTCCCCTTCCAAGTCGAGAGCGATGCATCAGACATCGCTCTAGCTACCACCCTCAACCAGGCAGGCAGGCCCGTGGCATTCTTTTCCCGCACCCTCCAAACAGCGCTTCCAGCTCTTCCTCGAAGCCACAGACCGGAGGGCGCCTCGGATACCAGAAAGATTGCTCTTCTCCTCTCCACGGCCGGGGACCATGCCATCCACATTTTCAACTCTCTCACCTTTGCGGATGATGAAGATAAAACAAAGTTCAAGACGGTCCTCCTCAAGTTTGACACTCACTGCAGCGTAGAGGTGAATGAAAGTTTTGAGCGCTACGTGTTCCAGCAGCGTTTGCAGGGTAAGGATCCTTTCCAATCCTTTCTCACACACCTCCGCATGCTTGTGCAATCTTGCAGCTACGGGCCCACCTCCGACTCCATGATACGCGACCAGATCGTTTTCGATGTTCAGTCGGACCCCCAACGTCAGCAGTTCCTCAAAGTAAAGCAACTCACCCTAGCGACCACAATCGAGAACTGTGTCTTAATATGAAAACGCCACGAGTCGGTATTCCCATATGGTGGCGCAGCGAACGTGCTGACGCTACTACGTGCAGCAGCTGTGACTCCGCCCATTTAAAGCGGCAAAATCTCGACAATGCCTACGATGTGGCAGACTTGGCTACTATGCTGCCTTATGCCGAGCAGCTCAGCCTGCCAATTCATATCGCTTCAGCCAGCCTCGCAGGAATGTCCGGGCAATTCAACCCACGGTCACCGAGTCTGATGCGGACCTCCCACACAGCAGTGACACCGAGGACCCAAAGGTGCCTTTTCGAGTTGGTGTCGTAACGAAAAACAGGCTGTCCCCGAAGCAAAGACACCAGCCGCTGTCGGTATACAGCATCGATCCAGACGATGAGTGGTGTGCCACCTGACAGTCAACCGGTCCCAAATACGATTCCACCGGGACACTGGTGCCTTTGCCAATCTCATGGCGTGCTCTGACTTCCAAAGACTTTGTGTCAAACCAGCTATCCTTCCATCAGCCTGCCAGCTATTGGATTATAATGGCAACCTCATTCCTGCTAGCGGCTCGTGCCAACTTGAAGTGACGCACAGGTCACGCAAAGCCATCCTTCCTTTCGAGATCGTGGGCTCCTCGAAAGCCTCCCTGCTTGGCGCACAGGCATGCAAGCTGTTGAACCTCGTTCGGAGAGTACACTTTCTCTCTCCTGATGACACGTCTGCCTTCCAAGATGCTGACTTCAGGGCACAACTCGATGCCATCATCGACCAGCACCGCGAAGTCTTCGACGGCATGGGCACGCTCCCATATACTTACAAGATCCTACTCAAACAGAACGCCACGCCTGTAGTGCATGCACCTCGCAGGGTCCCAGCACCCCTTAAGGACCGCCTCAAGCAGCAGCTGCAGGACCTCCAGGACCAAGGAGTGATCTCCAGAGTTACGGAACAAACTGACAGGGTCAGTTCCATGGTGTGTGTAAAAAAAAAGCCTTCCGGCGAGCTGAGAATCTGCACTGATCCCAAGGATCTGAATCGCAATATCATGAGGGAGCATTGTCCAATTCCCAAGCGCGAAGAGATCACATGCGAGATGGCTCGTGCCAAGCTCTTTACCAAACTGGACGCCTCAAAAAGATTCTGGCAAATCCAGCTCGACAAATCCAGCAGGAAACTGTGTACATTTAATACCCCCTTTGGCAGATATTGTTACAACAGGATGCCGTTTGGGATCATATCGGCTTCAGAAGTGTTCCACAAAATCATGGAACAAATGATGGAAGGCATTGAAGGTCTATGTCGACGACATATTCCTTTGGTCCACCACCCCGCAGGAGCATGTCAGTCGCCTCCAGCGCGTGTTCAAACGCATACATGAGCAGGGCCTACGCCTCAACAGAGCCAAATGCTCTTTTGGTCAGACGGAACTCAAGTTCCTAGGGGACCACATCTCCCAGTTGGGTGTGCGGCCGGATGCGGACAAGGTGGCTGATATCACAGCCATGAAAACGCCAGAGGACAAGAAGGCGGTCCTCTGATTTCTGGGCATGGTCAACTTTTTAGGGACGTTCATCCCTAACCTCGCCTCTCATACCACGGCTCTCAGGAACCTGGTCAGGAAGACGACAGACTTCCAATGGCTTCCTGCCCACGAGCGCGAATGGAGAGAACTCAAAAGCAAACTCACCACGGCCCCGGTCTTAGCTTTCTTTGATCCAGCAAAAGAGACCAAAATTTCGACCGATGCCAGCCAATCCGGCATTGGGGCAGTGTTCCTGCAACGCGATGAGGCCTCATCATGGGCCCCCGTTGCATATGCGTCATGCGCCATGACCCTCATGGAACAGCGCTACGCGCAGATAGAAAAGGAGTGCCTGGGTCATCTGACCCGTGTCGTTAAGTTTCACGATTATTTGTACGGGCTTCCTCAATTCACCGTCGAGACCGACCATCGCCCGCTGGTCAATATAATACAGAAAGACTTGAATACCATGAAGCCTTGCCTCCAGCGTATTCTTCTCAAGCTCCGGTGATACGACTTCCATCTGGTTTTCACCCCAGGCAAAGACATCATCATTGCCGACGCTCTGTGCAGGGCAGTCAACATTCCGTGTGACCCAGCGGGATTTGTCTGCCAGGTTGATGCCCATGTGGCCTTTGTGGCCTCCAATCTACCTGCCACGGATGAACGCCTCATCCAAATTCGCAGCGAGACGGCAGCTGACCCTTTGCTACAGCGTGTCATGCGCCACCTAACAGACGGGTGGCTCAAGGGCCAATGCCCGCAGTTCTATAACGTCAGAGATGATCTGGCGGTAGTAGATGGTGTTCTCCTGAAACTGGACCGCATTGTCGTCCCGCATAGCATGCGCCAGCTCGTCTTGGAACAGCTACACGAGGGCCATCTTGGTGTGGAAAAGTGCCGCCGACGGGCCCGAGAGGCAGTGTACTGGCCCAGCATCAATGAGGACATAGCCAACACAGTGCTCAACTGCCCCACTTGTCAGCGCTTCCAGCCGGCCCAACCACGTGAGACCCTACAGCCCCATGAGTTGGTCACGTCCCCTTGGACCAAGGTGGGCATCGACCTGTTCCACACGCTGGGCAGGGACTATGTCCTGATTGTAGACTACTTTTCAAACTACCCGGAGGTGGTACGTTTACACGACATCACATCGTCTGCATCCATCCGTGCCTGTAAGGACACCTTTGCTCGACACGGCATCCCACTCACTGTGATGTCGGACAATGGCCCCTGCTTCGCAAGCCAGGAATGGTCCAAGTTTGCCAGGCGGTACAACTTTGTGAATGTGACATCCAGTCCCCTGTACCCACAATCCAACGGCAAAGCGGAGAAGGGCGTCCACATAGTCAAACGGCTCCTCTGCAAGGCTGCCGATGCTGGGTCAGATTTCTACCTCGCCTTGCTGACCTATCACTCTGCCCCACTGTCCACTGGCCTGTCGCCAGCCCAGCTGCTCATGGGTCGCACCCTGAGGACGATGGTGTCGTCCATTCATGTCCCAGACCTCGACCACGTTCCAGTCCTTCAACGGATGCAGCTGTCTCGGGCACAGCACAAGGTGGCTCATGACTCCCGTGCAGCTGATCTCCCTGGTCTGGCTCCAGATGACAACGTCCACATCCATCTTCCAGATGGTGGCTGGTCTGCAACCGCTGTGGTTCTTCGGCAGGTGGCCCCCCGCTCGTTCCTGGTTCGTCTCCCGGATGGCTCCATTCTGCGCCGCAATCGACGTGCCCTTCGTCTCGTTCCGCGCTCACTACGTGATCCTCCACTGTTGCCACACCCTCCTGTTGATCCTGACCTGGACTGCGCAAGAGATTCCGGTCACTCTGCATCCTCCTCACTCTGATGCAGTCCAGCCCGATCCTCAGCTGGCAGCTCCCGACCCACCCTTGAGGCGGTCAACCAGAATTCGTCGCCCACCTCAGAGACTTAATTTGTGAACTTTGTGGACTTATGGACTTTCTGATTTGTTCTGTTCTTCCATTTAATTGTTTAAATGGTTTGTATATAGTGTTCATCTCGTTATTCTTGTGACACACTGTTTTTCTGCACCAGGCACCTTCCCATGTAAATAGCTTAGTTTTCATGTACATAGTCCTGTAAATATTTCACACACGTAGTCAGGAACATTCACCATACACTATTTATTGCCACGCGGGTACATTTTTTATAAAAGGGGGATGTCATAATATACACCAGTATATCATGGTGCAGACACACACTGATGGACACACATTGGGACCAATCAACACACACAACACCGCAGCCAATCACCAGTGAGAGCACACACACTATAAAGCCAGTGGGCATCAGAGTTCCCGCTCATCCGAGTTGCAGCTAGCTAGGGGCACAGAGCTCACAGCCTGCAACACAGACATTCACCATGTGCTGAGTGCATCGACTGGTTAGGACAAGGCAAAGGTCTTTAGTTAAAGCTAGTATCGGATTAACCCACAGTCTGAGTATGTTTACATGGTTAATGATTCAATAAAATAGTGTTGCACTATTTCAAGTGTTGGCGACCTGTATGTGATCCAAAACACCCAACACATCACCCCCTCACTAAGTACCGTTTACAACAGGTTTGGCCAGATGTGAGGTAGTCGAGAGGATCCCTCTGGTAATGCAGAGGTAAGTATAGGTGCAGAGGGACATATCCGGACAGCGACCTGTGTCTACCTGACAGTACCAATCCAACATTACCAACCTGTGCCAGGAGACAGTGCCGGGGCTGGCCCTAATGATAGCTCCATTGTTGTGTGGTGCGGGGGGAATGCCGGCCATACTATTGTGTTGATGGTGGGGGGGGGGGGGGGGTTCAGTGCCAGCCCTAAATGTGGGTGGTGAGGGTGATGGTAAGGGAGCGTAATGCCGGCGAGGATTGTCATGGGGAGGAGGTACCCGCCGATATCTCCATGCTGGGGGCCGTTCAGCAGCAGCACTGATTGGGATGCACTTTAAAGATGGCATTCTGATCTCTTTGGGGCCAGTTGACAGCTCTATGAGGCCCTGCCCCACCAAAATGATGGCGCAAAACATGTTCAATCATTTTCTTTAGTCTAAGAGGCTCCAGAGTTTGTGAGAAAACCGGTCGGTGCAACTGGAGAGTGACACGTCAGTTTTCTGGCAGAGCCTGACACTTTTCCAAATTCTGGTAAGATTCCAACCACCATCTCACCAATGCCGTTTAAAACTGAAGCATAACCTCCCTACTTTTGTGTTCAATTCCCCAGCAATGAACCACGACATTCTATTAGCTTTTCTAATTTCTTGTTGTAAACATGTGTAGTTTTAATGAGGCTGCTGCTTTACTAAAACACGTGCCTGACATGTTCCTTTTCTATATTTTAAAAATAAGTAGAAGCTCACAAAAATCTGAAGCGATCAGATGGACTGGAAATGGTCACATGATCCAAAGATTCTGCCAATGCAGGCCTTTGAATAGCCGGGGGCAGCATGGGAGATCGGCTGCAGCACAGGCCAGATGCATTTTGTTTCCTTTCACAGCATGCCATGTCATTACACTCATTCCTGAATCACTTCAGGTGGTTCTCGGCAACATAACGTGTGTGTTAGAAACCCTGCGATATGTTACACATACTGCGCAGATAGGTGCTAACTTGGATGAGCCAGCTGAGGCGAGCGATAGAGCACTGATAAAAGATAGGCAAAAACAGCTTATGGGCATCCAAGAAGATTTCTTTGAATTCCAAGGACAATGCATACCAATCATAGAATAGAGGTCAGATATCGGGAATGATCCTTCCTTCTCATGGCCGCTTTTTAGTCCTGAGCGCTGGAGAACTCGTGAAACCATCAGTCCAAAAGTAGCTCCAAAAAGATGCAGATACATGCCACTAGTTTTGCGGTTAATCTGGAATGGAAAAGCACAAGAGCTTAAATCTGGCGACATTTCAGTGAAATCATGAATGAATATTTGAAAATAATTTTTCTTCTTCCAAATTACTCTGCAGCAACACTATCTCAGCTTGCATCCTTCCCCAAGGCATACCTGGGGATGTAGCCAGACAGCTGTCAGCTCAGTTTGAAACAATACATGGGAACAGGAGTAGGCCATTCAGCACCTGAACTTTCCAACTTGATTATGACTGATCGATATCTCGACCCCAATGACTTGCTCCTGCCTCATATCCTTTGATAAGCTGCCTAACAAAACAGTTTGTATTATGGACTTCAAACGCATCGCCCACATGAGGGAGAGAATTCCAGCTTTTAGCTACTCTGTGGATGAAAAAGTACTTCCTGACTTTGTGCTGACAAGTCTCCTTCTTCTGAATTCCCCACCAGAGGAAATACTTTCATTGAATCTACCCTGATGGATTCCCTATTCTATTTCATCGCTCAGGTACTGACCGTTTGCTGCAATTATTAAAATAAGGCTCGAGGCCCAACTTCAGGTGTGCCTCAGGCCTCCAGCTTCTCGTGTGCAACACATGCCTGCTGACTGCGCTTCATCTGAAAATGGACACAAGCTACATTTCTAGGCCTAAATCTTTTGAAACAAATTGATGTCCTTAGTTAGCACCCAGCTGTAGAATTTCACCAAAGCTGCAATGTTCCAGTGAAGCTCAACGCAAACTGGAGGAACAACATCTCATCTTCCAGTTAGGCACGCTACAGCTTTCCGGTCTCAACATCGAATTCAACAACTTCAGATGATTAGCTCCAGCCCACCTCGACCACTTTGTTTTCATTCCATTTCATTTTAACTGTCTTTTACATTTTATTTCTTTCTTGTCTTTCTTTATATATATATATATATATATATATATATTTATTTCCTGCCCTATCTTATTCCCCCTCTCCTTACCTTTTCTCCCCTTTGCTTCCACCTCTCCCCCCCACTACATCTGTCACAGCTTACCCTCTGATGTTAGTTTCTCTGCTGTCTGGCCTTTCACACCTTTTGTTCTCTCTTGGGACTGCCATTAGCACACTTTACCATTGGTTTCTGTGGCTGTTATTTTTTTTTTTAAATAATTTTTATTAAAGCTTTTCATAAAATATCAATAACAAAATGAGAAAGAAAAAAGAACCCAACAGGGTTAAGTTCAAAACACAATCTAAAAAAGCAACCCCCCAAACCCCCCCTGTACCTAAATAATAAATTAACATTAACACCCCGACTTAAGACAACAGGTGTATACACCCCCTCAGACCCTTCCAGTGTAAATAACATAAACAAAAATAAAGTAACCCGCCCCCCACCCCCACCCCCCCGAGCTGCTGCTGCCATTGACCAATGTCTACCGTTCTGCCAGAAAGTCTAAGAACGGTTGCCACCGCCTAAAGAACCCTTGTACCGACCCTCTCAAGGTGAATTTCACCCTCTCCAATTTAATGAACCCTGCCATATCGCTGATCCAGGATTCCACACTTGGGGGCCTTGTATCTTTCCACTGAAGGAGAATCCTTCGCCGTGCTACCAGGGACGCAAAGGCCAGAATTCCTGCCTCTTTCGCCTCCTGCACTCCCGGCTCCTCTGCCACCCCAAATATTGCGAGCCCCCAGCCTGGTTTGACCCTGGATCCCACCACCCTCAACATCGTCCTCGCTAAGCCCTTCCAAAATTCCTCCAGTGCTGGGCATGCCCAGAACATATGGGTGTGATTTGCTGGGCTCCCTGAGCACCTAACACACCTGTCCTTACCCCCAAAGAACCTGCTCATCCTTGTCCCGGCCATGTGTGCCCTGTGCAGCACCTTAAACTGTATGAGGCTGAGCCTCGTGCATGAAGAGGAAGAGTTCACCCTCCCTAGGGCATCTGCCCACATCCCCTCTTGGATCTCCTCTCCCAACTCCTCCTCCCACTTACCTTTCAACCCCACCACCGAGGCCTCCTCCTCCTCCTTCATCACCTGGTAAGTTTCCGAGATCTTCCCCACTCCCACCCACCCCCCCGAGAGCACCCTGTCCTGTACTGTGTGTGGCAGTAGCCGTGGGAATTCCACCACCTGCTGTCTGGCAAACGCCCTTAGCTGTAAGTACCTGAAGGTGTTCCCCGGGGGAGCCCGTACTTCTCCTCCAGCTCACACAAGCTCGCGAACTTCCCGTCCACAAACAGGTCCCCCAACTTTCGTATCCCTGCCCTGTGCCACCCCGAAAACCCTCCCCCTGTTCTTCCTGGGGCGAACCGGTGGTTCCCCCGTAATGGGGTCCACGCCGAGGCCCTAACTTCCCCCCTATGCCGCCTCCACTGCCCCCAGATTTTGAGGGCTGCCACCACCACCGGGTTCGTGGTATACCTCCTTGGAGGGAGCGGCAGCGGCGCCGTTGCCAGCGCCCCCAGACTCGTACCCACACAGGACGCCGTCTCCAGCCTCTTCCATGCAGCACCCTCCCCCTCCATCACCCACTTGCGCACCATTGTCGCATTGGCGGCCCAGTAGTACCCACAGAGGTTGGGCAGCGCCAGCCCCCCCCTATCTCTACTCCGCTCCAGGAACACCCTTCTCACCCTCGGAGTCCCTCGCGCCCACACAAACCCCATTATACTCCTGTTAACCCGCCTGAAAAAGGCCTTCGGGATAAACACGGTGAGGCACTGGAATTCTGTGGCCATTATAAGACGTCTTCCAACTCCAGGTTAAAGTCCAACAGGTTTGTTTCAAATCACTAGCTTTTGGAGCACTGCTCCTTCCTCAGGTGAATGAAGAAGCAGTGCTCCGAAAGCTAGAGATTTGAAACAAACCTGTTGGACTTTAACCTGGTGTTGTAAGACTTCTTACTGTGCTCGCCCCAGTCCAATGCCGGCATCTCCACATCTGTGGCTATTAGCACCCGGTTTCCCTGGGTTTCTGTGGCTATGACTCATCTTTCATTCTCACTCCACAGTATAAACATCACCCTCTTTGTCTGATAGCTTTGACAAAGGGTCACCTGGACTCGAAACGTTTGCTCTTTTCTCTCCCTACAGATGCTGCCAGACCTGCTGAGATTTTCCTCCATTTTCTCTTTTGGTTGTAGAATTCCATCAATTGCTCTTGGGCAAAAAGCACTGTCTGATGTGGTACTGGGCCACTCCAGTAGACGGGTGGCACAGTGGTTAGCACTGCTGTCTCACAGCTCCAGGGTCCCGTGTTCAATTCCGGCCTCGGGGACTGTCTGTGTGGAGTTTGCACTTTCTCCCTGTGTCTGCGTGGGTTTCCTCCCACAGTCCAAAGATGTGCAGGTTAGGTGGATTGGCCATGATAAGTTGCCCCTTAGTGTCCAAAAAGGTTAGGTGGGGATACAGGGATATGGTGGAGGTGTGGACTTACGTAGGGTGCTCTTTCCAAGGGCTCGTGCAGACTCGTTTGGCCAAATGGCCTCCTTCTGCACTGTGAATTCTATGATTCTAAAAGCCCACAAATTAGTTGATTCCATAGCGTTGGGGGAATGTCAATGCTGATTCCTATTCCTCACCAATTCCCTGTGTACGCCTGTCCAAAACAGTTCAGACGAGAACAGATTTGAGCTCAGTTGTAATGCCTCCAGAGTCAATCAACCTGCTAGCACTCAGTGTTTGAACTTCCATGGTCACTGAGACAAAGTATCAAAGGACTGGTGATACTCAAACCTCAGGATTTTATTTTTTAATTTATTTACGGGATGTAGACGTCGTCGCTAGTTAGGCCAGCATTTATTGCCCATCCCTAGTTGCCCTTCAGAAGGTGATGATGAGTTGCTTTCTTGAACCGTGGCAGTCCTTCAGGTGTAGGGACATGCATTATGTGGTTAGGGAGGGAGTTCCAGGACTTTGCCCCAGCGACAGTGAAGGAACGGCGATATATTTCCAAGTCAGGGCGGTGAGTGACTTGGAGGGGAACCTCCAGGTGATGGGGTTCCCAGGTATCTGTTGCTCTTGTCCTTCTAGATGGTAGCGGGTCGTGGGTTTGGAAGGTGCTGTCTAAGGAACATTGGTGAGATACTGCAGTGAATCTTGTAGATGGTACACAAGGCTGCCACTGTCCGTCGTTGGTGGAGGAATTGAATGTTTGTGCAAGGAGGAGCAATCAAGTGGGCTGCTTTGTCCTGGATGGTGTCAAGCTTCTTGAGTGTTGTTGGAGCTGCACTCACCCAGGCAAGTGGAGAGTATTCCATTACATTCCTGACTTCTGCCTTGTAGATGGTGGACAGGCTTTGGGGGGTCAGGAGGTGAGTTACTCGCCTGAGGATTCCTAGCTTTTGAGCTGCCCTGGAAGCCACAGTATTAATATGGCTAGTCCAGTTCAGTTTCTGATCAATGGTAACCCCCAGGATGTTGATTGTGGGGGATTCAGTGATGGTAATGCCATTGAATGTCAAGGGGCGATGGTTAGATCCTCTTTTGTACAAGATGGTCATCACCTAGCACCTGTGTGGCGCGAATGTAACTTTCCACTTGTCAGTCTAAACCTGGATATTGTCCAGGTCTTGCTGCATTTGGACATGGACTGCTTCATTATCTGAAGAGTCACGAATGATGCTGAACATTGTGCAGTCATCCGCAAACATCCCCACTTCTGACCTTATGATGAAAGGCGGGTCATTGATGAAGCAGCTGAAGATGGTTGGGCCGAGACCACTACCCTGAGGAACTCCTGCAGTGATGTCCTGGAGCTGAAATGATTTACCTCCAACCACCACAACCATCTTCCTTTGTGCCAGAAATGACTCCAACCAGCGGAGAGTTTTCCCCTTGATTTCCATTGACTCCAGTTTAGGGCTCCTTGATGCCAGACTCGGTCAAATGCTGCCTTGATGTCAAGGGCAGTCACTCTCATTCTCACTGCATGAGAGGGGGTATGAAGCGGGCACTCCACCTTAACAGGATCTGCCTTCGGGCGATCAACGAGGCGAAGGCTACAACATCTGCCTCCGCACCCGTTTCCAACCTCGGCTGGTTCGACACCTTGAATATGGCCTCCTGAGGGCCGGGTCCAGTTTCACGTGCACTACTTTCGAGATTACCCTAAAAACCTCCTTCCAGTAATCCACCAGCTTTGGACAGGACCAAAACATATGAATGTGGTTAGCGGGGACCCCCCACCGCAACGTTCACACACATCTTCTCACACCCCAAAGAGCAGGCTCATCCTCGCCCTTGTAAGGTTTTCTCTAAACACCACCTATCAGCCCCAACTTTGCGCACCAGGTGGAGGCGTTCACCCACCGGAGCACCTCACACCAGAACCCCTCCTCCATACTCTCTCCCAATTCATCCTCCCACTTTGCCTTGATCCTATCCAGCGGCGCCTTCTCCTCTTCCAGAATAGCCCCATAAACCGCCGATACTACACCCTTCTCCAGTCCCCCTGTCGTCAGCACCTCCTCCAGCAATGTGGAAGCCGGCTCCCCCGGGAAGCTCTGTATCTCCTTTCTTTCAAAGTCTCAAACCTGCATTTATCTAAATATTTCCCCCTGCTCCAGCCCATACTTAGCTCCCAGCTCCTTCAATCCTGTAAACCGACCCCCAAGAAACAAATCTTTTCGTGCCCTAATTCCTTTCTCCTCCCATCGCTGAAAATTTCCATCCCACTTCCCTGGCTCAAATCTATGGCTCCCCCGAACTGGCGTTTCCCTTGACACTGCCCTCAACCCGAAATGCTGGCGAAACTGCCTCCAAATTCTCAATGAAGCTATTATTACCGGACTCCCTGAGTATCACCCCGGGGCTGTCGGGAATGGCACTGTTGCTAGCGCCTTCAATCCCGACCATCTACACAAACTCTCCTCCATTCTGAGCCATTGGAAGTCAACCCCTCTGACCCAGCTCCATAACCTCTCCACATTCGCTGCCCAGTAATAATATATCAGGTCCAGAAGACCCAAACCCCCTGCCTGCCTTCCTCTCTGTTGTAGCAACCTTCTAATTCTGGCCACCTTCCCTCCCCATATGAATGAGGTAATGATCCATTCAATCTCTCCAAAAAATGCTTTTGGCAGGAAAATCGGCAGGCATTGGAAAATGAACAGGAATCGCGGCAGCCCCACCCCTGGCTGAGACACCACAAAATATTCACTCTTGTTTAGATTTAATTTGTACCCCGAGAAAGACCCAAACACCCGAAGCAGCTCGGTTCCGGCATGTATAATAACAAATCATCGGCATATAAGGACACCCCATGCTCTATCCCTCCCCGCACTATCCCTTTCCATATCCCCAAACTTCTTAACGCGATGGCCAATGGCTCAACCGCGAGTGCAAAGAGCGGGGGGGACATAGGGCATCCTTGCCTAGTCCCATGGTGGACAGGAAGTATCCCGGGCTGATGTTATTTGTGCGGACACTGGCCCTCGCGGTACCTTATATAGTAGCTTTACCCAGTCCACAAATCTGGGTCCAATCTCGGGGACCCTTTAGTGTCCCCATTGTGGGGTGTCCCTCACCTGGTTAGGGTGGGGGGGGGGGGGCGGCGCTAGTACTAGCGATGGACCTCAAATGATGAGCAGGAAACCAGGAAAGATCATTGGAAAGAATGATAGTCTGTGGGTAATATTGCAGTCCATGAATATGTGAGTACTTATTCAGAAATGAACCAATATTCCCTGTTTTCACCTACACCAGAGTAACGGGGGCAATTCTCTGGCCAATCAGTGCGCGATGCTCCCGGCCTGCTGCAGCAGACTCAGTATGCCTGGTCAATTTCAAGCTGGATTCTCATGGCTTCTGGTATCCCCCCCCGCCATGAGTGCAGCGTAAGGCCCGCAGGAATCATGACTGGTTTCCATCGCCGGAGACCAGATGCGATGACCACGCCAGAGGTGTCAAATGCCATTGGAGCTCCTGGGTGGTCAGGGACATGGCAGAGAAATGCCATGGCAGAGGGTGCTAAGTTGACACTGCCAGGGTGCAAGGGACAGTGCCAGATTGGCACTGCCAAAGGTTTAGGGCCTAAAAAGGGGCAGAGTCTAAAAGGCGGTGTCTGAATGGTGGGCTTGAGAGGGGGTATGAAGCAGGGACATCCATAGCGGGATGTCTTTCACCTGGTTAGGGGGGTGCTAGTACCAGTGATTGGTGGGGGGTGCGCCTGAGACTGGCGAGAAGGCGGGGTGTCTGAAAGGAGACCCATTGGGAGGGCCCATTTGCCAGCAATCCTTGGTGGAAAGGGGGGTGGAGGGGGTGTTAGGCAAGAATGGTGGGTTGGCACGCGGTGGCACTGAAGCTCCGATGTTCAGGGTGCAGAGAACCTGAACTGTCACTTTGAGATCAGGGTGCCATTTTTGGCACCCTTTAAAAAATGCGCCCCAATCTTGTGAAGCTGGACTTTCCAGTAGGATTAGGCCCCATCCCTTGGCTGGTGCAAATCACACCCCCTCCAAAAAAATGACCAAGTACAGGAAGATCGTGATGCAAATCGTATCGGCACAGACGGTGCAATTCATATCAATTTTCTCACTAGAAATTACACTGAGGATGCGATTCTCCAGAAAGATTTCTAAGTGTGGTAGCGAGCGGGAACTGCCGCAAGCTTCCTGGCGCTCGGCCCAGCCAGGCTGGCAACGCTGTTCAACGCTAATTGGTCCACTTAACGAGGCCCCATGGGCTTCCCGCCGCAAATGAAGGCTCGCCAGCTGATTAGCCGGCAACGTGCTCGCCAGCCCCTTGCTAACAAGGTCAAGCTGCACTTAAGCTGCACTTGCTCAGCCAATCCCAGCCAGCTCGCAATAATGGTGCCCAGGAGACCTGCCCCAACATTCGGGGATGCAGATCTGGAGAGGCTGCTAGATGCAGTGGAGGCCAGCAGGGATATCCTGTTCCTCCGAGGGTCCTGGAGGGTGGGCCACAGGGCAACTCATGCTGCCTAGGACAAAGTGGCGACGGCTATACGCTCCGGGAGTGTGACCAGGAGGACTGATCTCCAGTGCTGGAAAAAGGTCAATGACCGACACAGGGCAGCATGAGTGAGTAGACACTAATGTGTCTCCCACAGGGGGAGACACATTCAGCCATCTTGAGAGGAAGATTGAGAGGGTAATCAGACATACAGTGCTAGGTGCAGATTCCAGAGGAGTACTAATCAGACTCCATGATAAGGTGCTCTGTAACAGATTGTTACCTTACACATGAGACTCAATAAAAGATTCTGGCATGGACAAGTCGAAATGTTGGCAGGTTCCTTCGCAATGTATTAAGGATCAAACACAACAGCTGGGGGACCTGACCCGCTCTCAGATGGGAATAGCCGAGGCGCTGCGGAGCTTGTCACAGGTGGGTATTGCCAAGGGCATTGACAAGATGGTCCAGGGCTGGCAGAACCAGATGGTGCAGGGGCAGCCGAGTCTCGAACCAGCTGCCCCTCTATCCCAAGGTGAACCCTGGAGCCCTATGGGCACCGACCGGGAGGATAGAGCACTGGGTGCCAACCCGGACCGGTCCCATGCAGTGGCAACTGTGCCCACCAGCTCCCGCTAAGTTCCACCCCTCTGATGAGGCCGTGTCTCGCAGCCAGGACACTGGACAGGGTGACATGGCTGTGCATGTGAGCCGGGGCCCTCCGGCCCCAGAGGATGCTCGCCAGGAGCATCGAAGGCCAAGGGTCAAGGTAAGCAGCTGGCTGCCTCCACCTCTGATGTGCATCCTGGGGCGACACCTAAACATAGTGGTAGAGCCAGGAGGACCAAGCACATCGAGGATCACTGAGGGCACCGGTGGAGGGGGGTAGTCAGGGGGTGAGGGGAGTGGTGGGGAGGGGTGCGGCACCATCGGCGAATGGGGCATTGTTACACACATTAAACATCCTTGTACACAATCAGTATGATGCCTCTGACACTTCATTCCTCAATGTGGGCCGACCTCCGAACCATTGGCCCATCTCGCCAGGAATCTCCCCCTCCCCCTAACACTCACCCACCCTCTGGCCATGGACATGTCCCCAGAGTTGTGTCCCATCCCCTGGGTGTTTGGATTTTGGCTGCTGTGTGTGTGGTGTTGCCCCCCCCCACAGAGTGCAAGAACAATGTCTATGCATCAAGCTGTGACTGGGATGTTAGGCAATGACTCCCACATGCTATATGGCCCGCCCACCCATGGGAAACCACTTGAGTCGTGTGAAGTGCTCACTTAACCACAATTGCCAATTCCCTATTAGCGATAGCCTTCAGCTGTCTGGCCAGAGGCTTCGGCAGTCAATGGGGGTTATGGGTGGTCGGTTGGGCGGATGGGTGGGGACAAGAGCTGCCGCCGGAACAGGTACGCACAATCCAGGAGTGGCTTGGTGGTGCCGTGCGTGTTTGCCCTCACCAGCACCTCTCCCCCATCCTCCCATGGCGGCCCACCCCTGTGAAGGGTCCCCCACCCCCAGCTGAGGGTCCCGAGGGTCCCCCATCCCCAGCCGAGGATCCCCAACCGCCCCGCCGAGCACTGGGGCGGCACACCCAGCAACCCCGAGCCTTTTGCCTGTGAGGAAAGGTGGCTACTCAGCTCCACACAGAAACCCTTCCGGCAGGTTCCCGTTTTTAAAAAGTTGTACTAATCACTGCCAGCGAGACCACTTGCTTGGGCGGCCGCTGAATCATTGGAGGCCATTGGATATGGGGTGACTCCCGTTAATTGTATAGAAATTGGGCTTAGGTGGTGATAATTTGTTTCTCGTCATGCTACGGTGAGATCCCGATATTACCTACGGCAAAGGGCCAGTTGCATCGCAAACTGTTTGGCACCTGGCGCGGTTCTCGTTTTTGGCCTCTCCCGTTATTCATCGGCCTCGTTTCGCTTGAGCAAGAGCGTTAGAGCTGGAAAATTGCACCCGTAGTCATTTTTGGAGGGAATTCAGCCCATAGTTTCAGAGCAATGTTAGATTTCGGAAAAAGCTGACATAATATTTGATAATGATAATGATAATCTTTTTTTGTCACAAGTATGAAGTTACTGTGAAACTTTAGGGAGCACTTGTAACAGATTTTCCCCTTCTAATTTTTTCATTTTAATGTGATTAATCTCCACATCAAAACGCCTGCCAAGTGCAGTTTTAGTCCTCTCTCTTGCTTTCTTACCTGAAGCAAAACATCCAAGAGCCATTTATTAACAGTGAAACAAGTCACCTCCAGGATGGTCATCAAGAGTAACTGCACAGGACTGGTCTTTCCGAGAACTGCTCCCATTGAGACCAGTGCAGATACTGCACTAAGATCCGCATGGATTAAACTGAAAGTAACAACAAGTCCCATTAGCGATGACAGACAGACATAAAAATGAATCAAATTCAAATGGATTCAGTCGAGGATAACATGAAATGTGGTAGCAGAGCCTTTTGACATATACCTGTAGGAACCAAACACTGTAAATGTTTAACCATCAGTTTCATTTTAGGCTGCAATTATATGGTTTTGCAGCAAATATGAAGCAGTTTCATATGCATATCAATGCAAATATTGGCACCACAATTCAAGCCCATTTTAATACCTTACTGAATCTTATTGAAACTTACAGGATGCTGCCTGGATAGAGTGGACGTGGAGAGAATGTTTCCACTTGTAGGAAAATCTAGAACCAGAGGACACAATCTCAGACTAAAGTGACGATCCTTTAAAACAGAGATGACGAGGAATTTCTTGAGCCAGAGGGTGGTGAATCTGTGGGACTCTTTGCCGCAGAAGGCTGTGGTGGCCACATCACTGAGTGTTTTTAAGACAGAGATAGAAAGGTTCTTGATTAATAAGGGAATCAGGGGTTATGGGGAGAAGGCTGGAGAATGGGGATGAGAAAAATATCAGCCATGATTGAACGGCGGAGCAGACTCGATGGGCCGAGTGGCCTAATTCTTCTCCTATGTCTTATGGTCTTATGGAAAGGGTAGGAGCTTTTTGCCAAAGGCTGGCAGGTTAAACAGTTGTTTGAGACAGACAAGAATCTGCAGGTTGTTTCCTGACCGGATTTCTTTCTCTCTCCAATCAGTCTTTGAAAAGGAACTCTGTTCAAGTGTACAGCAAGTAATCCTGTGTTTGCTAATTGTATTTAAATAAGGATTTTGACCCGAGATGGGCTTTGCTTGAGTAGAGATTATGAGATTGCAATTAAGAGTGAAACGTGTTTGAGTTTATTGTGAAGCATTGCTAACTGGTAATTGCAAGCTATTTTCTTGTATGACGTTAAAGTTATTTTAATCTAGTGTTAGTAATAAAGTTTATTTTAAGATACCATATCCCTATTTATGCGTGGAATTATTTCTGGTACGAAGTATCCTTTCCTCATAGACTTCCATATTAAATCAAATATTGGAGTTTCTGTCCGGTATCCTAGCAACTATTGGGATCCTGGTCCGGGATCGTAATATATCACAATTACTCTTTTTGTTTCTGTCTCCGTATTTTCTATTTTTCTCTATTGCTCTTCTTTCATTAAACATTACATCCTAACTAAAACTTGGTAAATAATGTGCTTTTACATGGGTTTGGCCACAACGATTCTAGATTGTCTACCATGAAATGTACATGAGTAATGTGAGTTGATTTATCCCCTGCTTTTCTTTCCTTGCTTGTGGCAAATACTCTGTTCCTCCACTGGCATTTATGACTATTAAAGAGAGCAAAACCATATCACATTACCGTTTGGTACAATATATTAGCATATTAACATACTGTGCTAGTTAGAGTGTCATTAGTATATAGCCATCCACCTGAGTTCTTTGTATGAACTCAACTACTATATGTTAATAAGTGGCAACAGATCATTATTATCCCAACAGATCCCAATATTATCAGATTCAGCGTATATGAAGAATTAATTTGTTGCTGCATAAATTCCTTCGTATTGAACGTTATGATTTCTTGATCGCAGGCCAGAGTGCAATAGAAGAAACAACAACTCTGACCAGGCTCATGAGTAAAGCCAGATACTGTGAGCCAAACTGCTCTCCAGTGACACACAGCTGTGCTTTCCAGGTCAAATAAGCAGTAAGTTACATGACTAATCGGATGAACCATCATGGATGTAACATTATTGTGTGTAATATGAATGCATCAGCAGGGAGGTAAACAATTTACTCTTCTAATGTACCCCACTTGTGCTGGCTAAAACTGAAAAAAAGGCATCTTAACTGTAGAAAATGTAATCCAGTGTCAGAAGGTTTTGACGCATGAATTATAAATGCAATTGTTCAACTTAAAGATCATTAGGGCTTGGAATTTGCTAGAAGCAATGAAGGAATGGCTTTTGCCATTCACCTTGCATTGATCAGAGTTTTATCCAGTGTGGCATAACCTCCATATATACGTGTAAGGAGGACACAGAGCAGGGCAGTTCTTCTACCAAGGCAGAAAAATCCTAAGAAAGACATACTGACTACAAAGCAGGAAGTAAAAAAAAACCCAGGAAATATAAATTAAATTAAAGTCATTGTACAAACCTCCCAGATATATATTGTGACATACACCTGGGATTAAGAGAGAAATTTAAATGAGAAAAACAGAAAATCTGGAAAGAAAACAACTTCAAAATTATTTTAAAATATGCAACATTAATCTTCTGAGGAAATGTGACTCCACACTTGTAAAATGATTTTTCTCTGGGCCAGAGATGTCGTTCACAAGTCTTTAGCGTGTGAATTATTGGTAACCTCTATATTCCCACCATCAGTGATTTATGTCTAGATTCCAGTGGCAAAGGATGAATCAGATGTCAAAACTGGAAAAAAGATATGACTCAAGCAAAAGGAATGTTTCCTGTATTCAGAGGAGCTCACACCTCATTATCTCTAATGAGATTCTCATGACCCCTGTGACTGTAGACATCCAAAGGAACTGTACAAAAGCCGTTTCTAAAGCCAGCTCTGGCCATTGGGGACTTCCTGCCTGATAGGACAAAGGACTCTGGAACTTCTTTTGAAATTATTAGTGGTTGAAACATTAACCATTCTCAAGAATCCAGACGAGGGAATATACATCCTTCGTCCAAACCAAAGTGGAGAATTGGGAGTCATATCACATGATCCCTATCTGGCAGAACCAGATACCCTGTCTTGCTGGAGCTGCAAAGCTGAGACTGCCACTTTCCATCTAGTAAGGCATAGCTTAGAAATAAGGCTCTGTCCAGGCGTGATTACCTGGCTCTCGAGCTGCACTGTTTCTACTGAAACCTCAGTACCAATGCGTACAAAACTAATTAATCTCTATGTGCCTATTCCATTGTGGAAGTCATCTCTGCTGGCAAAGTGAATTATCCAGCATCAGTCTTCAACTTGCTGACACTGCAAAAGATGACACCATTAGACCTTGATTCTCGACTCGTGCAACAATAATTCTTACTTCTTGCCCTGTGCCAATTTCCTTTCTCTATCCCACCTTTATTATATGAATGAAAAGGAGGCCACCTTGCCACCCTCCACTCACATTTGAGTGTGTGCAAACAAACTAAATCTTTAGTTCATCCTATCTCACATTTGCAGTGGGGTTTTTAAATAGAGCAAAATTGAGGAGTTGAGAAATACGCCACTGCTTATAAAAGGAGGGCGGGGGATCAGAAGCACCTTTCTGTTTATAGATATGTGGTGAGAGGAGAAATCAGGCTATTTAAATTAAACCCCCTCCTGACCATAACACAGCACAGCTTGTGAAGATGCAGTATCACTTCTACATTTCCACATTTAACTGCAAATGCACAGATGCCAAAAGTTGATGTCTGTTTTATCATGTAATAATGGTAAGTGCTGACAGCCTTGTCTGTTGTTAATAGACCAGTAAATTCCAGGCAATGATAACTCAATTTTTAAAAATTGTAATCATGCAATTGAAGCGAATATATCCTATCCTCTGAGCACATATTCTCAATGGCACAACAACTTGTTCCCAGTGTATAAGTAGAAAGACTGTTCAAGCCAAGGATCCAACATATGACCCATTTTAAACTCATAAATATCTCAATAAACGTTGCCGATATCAGGTATACATCTTCTGGGTAGCAAGAGCCCTGAGGAACTAATCTAGATCCACAGCCCTGGCTTGATAAATACAGTTGAACACCTAGGACAGCAAAGATCTGATTAAAGGAAATGGAAATCTCCAAGGAGCTCTGGGAATGAGCTCTACAGAATGGCTGCACTCCCAAGTAGTCCCACAACTGGCAGAATTATTTACTATTCCAATGCAATTCACGCTAGGTGACAGATGAAACGAAAGAAAACACTTGGCATAGATTGGCTGAAGATATTCACATTCTGAACAACCGAATGAACTCAAGGTATTTTCTAATGATAACGTATCAAGAAAATCTTACCTGATTATGCTGATTTGTATCTTTGATTCCTTAAAGTCAAAGAGCAAACCTTCTAGGATCGTGGCCCACTGAAGTGCAAAGGCCGCAAGGAGCATGGTAAAGGCAATGCCGCTGCGCCCATATCGTTTGAGGAATGTAGCCAGGAAGCCAAAGCCAATAAAGACCATTGTATTGACGTCTTGAAATACTATTATTGAAATAAAAGTAAAAGGGAACTGCAGTCAAAATTTAAATTTTAATAATTGAAAGAGATTTAAATCACAATCTAAAACGATAGATGATCTTATTGGTTGTGCCCCACTATTACGCCATCACTTCCAAGTCAAAATTACATCTTGTCTTTGAAACAACGTTTTAAAAAAATGTATTTCATTACAAACATGCATCAAAACAGGTTACAGCAAATAACCACCCCGGGAAACATTTTTCCCAACAATCAACTATACAGTCTGTACAGATTTCCCCCCTGTTTCACCACTCCCCCCCCCCCCCCCCCCTCCCCCCAACCACCTCCCCTGTGACGAACAGCTCCTCAAACACGGCCACAAACATCCCCCACCTTTTCTCAAACCCCTCTGCTGAGCTTAACTCATACTTTGTCTTCTCTAACCACAGGAAGTCGTACAGGTCACCTAACCGTTCCACTATCCCCGATGGCGATGCCGACCGCAACTCCAGCAAAATTCGGCGTTGTGCAATCAGAGAGGCGAACGGCCACGACATCGGCCTTCCTCCTCTCCATGAGCTCCGACTTCTCCGAAACCCAAAATATTGTCTCCAAAGGGTCCGGGGTCCACCTCCTCCTCAACTATCCTGGCCAAATCCGCGAAACTCCCGCCCAGAATCTTCCCACTTTTTCGCAACCCCAAAATGTGTGCGTGTGATTCGCTGGCCCGTGCCCATACCTCTCACACTCATCTGCTACCTCCTGAAAGAACCCACTCATTCTGTCCCAAGTCACATGTACCCTGTGCACCACCTTAAACTGTATTAGGCTCATCCTTGCACGAGAGGAGGTCCTGTTTTCCCTACCCAGTGCCACACTCCATACTCCCCAATTGATCTCCCCTCCCACCTCCGCTTCCCATTTCTCCGTGATCTTCACCACCCGCTCGCCTCCCTGCTCCCCCAGCCACTTGTATATATCCCCAATTCTTCCCTCTCCTTCCACATCTGGAAGCAGCTATCGCTCCAGCAGGGTGTATCCTGGCAACCTAGGGAAACACCTCTAGGCCTTTCACACAAAGTCCCTGACCTGTAGATACCTGAACTCACTTCCCCTTGGCAGCTCTACCCTCTCCCTTAGCTCCTCCAGACTGGCGAACCCTTCCTCCAAATACCAATCCCTCACCTTAACCAGCCCCACTTCCCTTCACCTCCTGTATACACTATCCATCCCCCCTGGCTCAAACCCATGATTATCGCACAGCGGCGTTAGCACCGACATCCCTTCCACCCTAAAATACCTCCTCAACTGATGCCACATCTTCACCATGGACTGCACCACTGGGCTCCCTGAATACCTACTGGTTGCAACTGGATGCAGCTTAGATCAGAAAGATACTCCAGACCTTGAAGTTAATTCAATCAGGTTTATTGAACTAATAGCACAGTTAGCACAATTCTCTGTGAGTTCGACTCTCTGCTAACTTAAGTGTGGTTACTCTGTCTGACTGAACCAGACTAGCTCTTAGCCACGTGGTGGAGGTGTGAGATTGTAACAAAACCCCTGACTGACTTTCTAGATGTTCATCAGTGGAAAGAGGCGGAGTGTGAAGGCCTTGTGTCTTTTATAGTCAGATCCCACCCCTGAGTGTCCTGCCTGCTTATTGGTCATGTCCTGTTCTCTGTGTCCATTAGCTGCTTGTCTGTATATCATTATGTGTGTGTCTGCATATCATGACAGACCCCTTACAAGATTCCTCCTCCATCCTAACCCACTATACCCCTTCTTCGTCACACCACCGCCGCACCTTGTCCACATTCACCACCCAATAATAATGAAACAAGTTCGGCAACCCCAACACCCCCTGCTGCCTCTGTCTCTGTTGCAGGGTCCTCCCCACCCTCGGAACCTTCCTCGCACATACAAAGTCCGAAACTATCGTGTCCACTTTCCGAAAAAAAACCTTTTATATAAAGATTGGGAGAGCCTGAAAGATAAACAAGAATCTCGGCAGAAAATTAATTTTCACCACTTGGGCCGTCCCCGCCAACGTTAAGTGCAGTGTATCCCATCTCCTAAGATCCTCCCTGGCCTCCTCCAGCAGCTTTGTTAAGTTCCACTTATGGAGCCCTATCCATTCCCTCGCTATCTGAATCCCCAAATACCTAAACCTATCCCTCACTGCCGTAAATGGCATCCCCCCTAGATTAGCCAGGTGTCCCAGCTCATTCACCGGGAACACCTCGCTATTCCCTACATTCAGTTTGTACCCCGAGAACTCTCCAAACCTCCCCAGCAGGCCCATAATCCTTCCTATACTCTCCAATGGATCCGAAACATATAGCAAGAGATCATCAACATAGAGCGACACCCGATGCTCCCTCTGTCCCCTCATAATCCCCCGCTACTCCTCCGACCCCCTGAGAGCCATCGGCAACGGCTCAATGGCCAGCGCAAAAAGCAACGGTGACAGCGGGCACCTCTGCCTCATACCCCTGTGTAAGTCAAAGCTTCGTGAGCTTATATCGTTCATCCTCACCCATGCCCTTGATGCCAACACAGCAACCGCAACCATGCCTCAAATCTCGGCCCAATCCCAAATCTTCCCAAAACCTCAAACACGTACCACCACTCCACCCAATCAAATGCCCTCTCCGTGTCCATGGACATCACCACCTCTAATACCAGAGCCCCCGACGGATTCATTACCATATTCAACAGCCGTCTTATATTACTCGCAAGCTGCCTGCCCTTCACGAAGCCTGTTAGATCTTCTACAACCACCCCTGGGATACAGTCCTCTATCCTCCTCGCCAACAACGTAGCCAATACTTTCCCATTTGTGTTCAATAGTGATATGGAACTATAAGACCGACATTCCACCGGGTCCTTCCCTTTTTTCGGGATTAGTGTGATTACTGCCTGCATCATCGTCTCTAGCAACTCCCCCTTCTCCAGTGCTTCATTAAACGCCCCCAACAGATGTGGTGCCAGTCCCGCGCAAATTCCTTATAAAATTACGCCGGGTACCCATCCGGCCCAGGGGCCTTCCCTGACTTCATACCCCTGATACGATCCAGCACCTCCCTCAGCCCCAGGGGAACCTCCAACGCCTGCCTCTTGGCCTTGTAGCCAGTTAAAATGGCTAACTCCCGATTTAGAATGGCCAACCCCGATTTAAAATGGCGAATGGAAAAGGCTGATGGGAAAATCAGCCAACAGGACTAAAACAAGCAGCTGCAGGTAAAACTGTGTATTTGCCTCTGGGAAGGCCAGACAGAATCGATACCTGCAGCCATCAGCATCACAAAACACCAGCCATCTGAATATTAAGTAGCAATCCCCGGGAACAATGTGCAACAAATTAGACACACAAAGCCAACCCAGACTTTTCGGCGGCAGCAGGCGCCTACACAAAGAGAGGTGAACGACCACCCCAAAACCGCCCATCGATCAAGGAATCGCTCCTGCTTTGGAGAATATCGAACCAAGTGATTGGGACGAAGTCCAATCACTTGGAACCAGGGACAGGGTCCGCCCCGAAAGGCGGGAAGCCCCTGGGGACTATAAGAATAGAGACCAAGTTCAAATTGGCCCTTCTTCAGCCTTCTTCTCCTCTCTCCATCCTCCCGCACCCTTCGAGACCCCTCTGCTGACCTTCTACAACAGCCGCTAGAATCGTAAGTCTTACTCCAACGCTCTCTATGAGATAGGCGCTCCTGACAATCGACCTGCACCAGCTTTGAATCCTGCAGGCTCAGAACCCATACGAAAGGCCATTCGTTTCCCTGACCTGGTGGGCCATTTCCAAAGTTAAGTATTGGCCTGTTAGTTGTAGGAAGTAGCTTAGAAGTAGAATTAATGTATAAGTATTGATTACTGTATATAATAAATGTGCGTTGATTTAACTCTTATTAAGCGGTGTGTTGGATTATTGATCATTACTCGGACTTGAACCATGTGGCGGTATCAGAAAGAACCTGGCGACTCAAGAGCAAAGATGATAGAACAAGAGCAATTAAACAAAGGCTAAAGCGAGCAACATTTTGGCGACATCCTGACGGGACCCGATCTAGAAGTGGAGAACCACTCCGGGAGAACCCAAGAAATTTGAATTAGAAACCCAATTGGAAACAGAAAACCACAAGTGTTCAAGCAGTTCTGATCAATACCCATAATTCGGAAGTGTGTGGATGCATGCGTAACTAACAGGGCTATAAGGTAAAACTGATAGATTTTTGTTGCGTCAAAACTGTCGGAAGTCTGTATTTTCGGAAAGTAGCGAAAGCCATACCCGCATTTACAACACCGCCTTAGCCCCCTGTTCCAAATTTAAAAGAAGCAGTCGGATAGGAAAGATGGCAATGCAGGCAATGCAGCACCTCATGAACCCTGAGGAATTTGCGGTCGCAGCGACCAGCAGCATTAGAGTGGGACAGTGTCCCATTTGGGAGGAGGAAATCTGGAAATATCTCAAGGGGAAAGGATGGCCCCTGTGGAATGATTTCTGTGATAATCAGGTCCCGGGAGTATAGGACATACTTGGTGGGAGAACCTGAGCGAGATCCATAAAAAGAGCTTAGCGAAAGATCGCAAGCCGATGGCAATCATGTCCTGTTTGGCACAATTGCGAGGCACAGAGGAGGTCGTTAAGACGCTCCGCAAAGAAGTTGAGGACATACATCGGATGAGTAAGGTCGATGTAAGCGAAGTTGAAAAAGAGAATTTAGAATTAAGGAGGAAATTGGCAGCAAAAGATGGAGAGGTGGCTGACGCCAAACTGGCTCACCAGTCTTGTCTGGCGCATTTAAGCAGTTTCCAGTCGCAATATGAAAAGGCCTATCAGGACACGCAACGTGCAGTCCTGGTAAGAGAAGAGACAGAAAAACAGGTAGAGACATTACAAGAACAGTGTAGTGATCTCAAGGCAGCATTAAGAGAATACCACAGAACAAAGACAAAGCACCTTAGATCACGCAAAGTGCCGGAAGCAGATTGCAGAGCTGCAATCGCTGCTTTCTGTTCAAAAAGGTTTTCAGGAAACCTTTGGAGAAAAGTTAGACCAGAAAGACGGCCCTGATTGGGAAGAGCTACACAAAACAGCGCAGAGATATGTTCAGGGAACATGTGCGCAGGGAAAGCCCCAAAAGAGAAAACCACCCCAACCACCCACACAGCAAATAGTTCAAGCTCCAATGAACCCTGTAACCACCCACCGCACAGCCACATCAGACGAAGCGGAATATCTATATTCCACCCCTTTAACAGTGACCCAATTATGGGACGCGTGCGAGAAGATCACACCGTTCCTCCCCGCCTCAGACCCCCACCATTTCTTTGCCACAGTTAGACATCATGCGAACATGTATGGCCTGGACGAGAGAGAGCATGTAAAGCTCATGGTTTTAAGTTTAGATCTGTCGGTAGCAGCAGCCCTTCCCGACCCACAGAATGTAGGAGGAGGCACCCTTACAGAAATGCATACCGCGATCCTGGATGTGATCAGGTATAACCGGGGTGACCCCGTAGATGGCCTCAATAAATGTAGGCAGAAGAAATCTGAGCACCCCACAGCGTTCGCTGGACGCCTGTGGATTCACTTCGCAGCAGTCTTTGGAGACTTAGACCGTGCCCATTTGCCCCAGACAACATGGCCAAATGGACCCGCACCCTTATCTCCCATGCCACAGATACAGGACAGAAAGCCTGTACGAGTTATGATCCCTCAGAGGAGGCCCATAACGAGAAGTGGGTAGTGAAAAGATTGTCCCGCGTTTGGGAGCAATCTGTTCAGAGCAAACCTACCGTTAAAAAATAGCGAGGAAAAGCAGGCCGCCGCAGACATGCAGGCAGTAAAAACAACACACCCGAACCCCGCATGGGTAAATGAGGGAAAGAACAGCCCCCCACCCAAGTCACTACTAGAGTGTTACAACTGCGGACAGTTGGAACATTTCGCAAAAGAGTGCAATGCCCCTAAAAAGCCACAGAGAGCCCAACAGGCAGGCACTTTGATTAAGAAAAAGACGGAGCCCATCCATAGCGTAGCGCTCGTTCGGATCAGACGGACTTGACCGGAACGGACCGACGGTGTACGGGCTCCCCCAGTTGGGTCTGCGACATCCTTTGGGATAGGTCAGGACGACCCGTAGTTGCAGCGAAAATTCGAGGACAGCCTATCGAATTTCTTTGGGACACTGGAGGGTCCTGCACCACCATAAATTCCTCCACCCTATTTCAAAAGGACACGTGGCCCACTACAGCCACTATCACCCTCAGCGGCTTTACAGGCCACTCACAGCAGGGACACATCACAGCCCCTGTACCCATTCAAATCGGAACCATCACCACCAAACACAGCGTTGTTTTAGTAGACCTGCCCCACACAGCAGAACACATTCTGGGAATTGATTTCATGAATTCCCACCACCTTTCATTCGATCCAGTCAACCAGTGTGTCTGGAAGATGGCGAAATCCGCAAGAGCCCCCGCAACGCTCAACATAGGTGAATATATGAACAAAATTAGCGCCATAGGCGAATTTTGGTTCAACCCGACCACGCTTAGTACGGACAAGCAGGTTAGGGCAGTTCTGCAAAAGAACAGGGCAGCATTCGTGACCCACAAGCACGACTGTGGACGGATGACTGCCTCCGTACAAATAACAGGACCTGACCCTAGACCCCAAAAACAGTACGGATTCCCCCTAGAGGCAGAGGGAGAAATCTTAAAAGTAACAGAGAGCTTATTAGAGCAGGGCGTACTTAGATCAGTAGCCTCCACTAATAATGCCCCGATTTGGCCAGTGAGAAAGCCCGATGGATCATGGCGACTGACCATTGATTATTGGGAACTCAACAAAGTCACCCCCGCAGCAGCCCCCACCGTAGCAACAAGTCCCGAGACCATGCTCAAGCAGGGACTCAATTCCCGCTACTTCACGGTTTTGGACATCAGTAATGGATTCTGGTCCATTTCATTGGCAAAGGCGTGCCTGTACAAATTTGCCTTCACCTTTAAAGCACAGCAGTACACGTGGACATGCCTGCCACAAGGATTCCACAACTCCCCCTCCATTTTCCACCGACAACTGGCAAATGGTTTAGCAGAATTTTCTTGCCCCGAATGTCTGGTATAGTATGTAGACGACCTACTACTACAGACAGACACCAAGGAAGAGCACATTGAGCTTCTGTCCGAACTCCTGGAACTATTACATTCAATTGGTTGTAAAGTCAACCCCAAAAAGGCCCAGATTTTGGAAGAAAAAGTGGTATATTTGGGAACAATTATCATGCACGGTAAACGCGAGATCGAGCATAAAAGGATTGACTCGATTGTTAAATTGCCCGTTCCCCAGAACGTTTCAGCCCTCCGGTCGTTTTTAGGACTGGTTGGCTACTGCCGAAACCACATTGACGGTTTCGCCAGCAAGGCAGCGCCCCTCTCAGACCTCCTAAAGAAAGGAGCCCCCTGGGAATGGCTTCTGCAGCATACGGATGCTGTGGACTCTTTAAAACAGGCACTCATAGCAGCCCCCGCACTACAAGTTCCAGACCCGCTTTCCCCTTACGCCATAGAGGTAGCGACCACAGACCGCACCCTTTCAGCCGTGCTCCTCCAGGAACGGCACGACCAGTTAAGACCTGTAGCTTACGCCTCCAGAGTTTTAGATGCTGTGGAGCAGGGATTTTCAGCCTGTGAGAGGCACGTGCTCGCAGTTTTCTGGGCAGTCCAGTACTTTTCATATATTACCGGACTGAACACCATCACAATTCTGACCGAACACCCCCCCACCCAACTTTTACTGGACGGACGACTCAAGGACGGTACCGTCAGTCAAATAAGAGCAGCCAGATGGACCCTTCTCTTGCAGGGACGGGACATCACTGTGAAAAGGACAAAGACACACACCTATTTAGCCGACAATTTACAGTACCCCGGAACCCCCCCCATGAATGTGAGATTATCTCTCCACACCACAACACAGGCCCCTTTATCGCTAAAACACCCCCCCAGAAAGATAGGTAATTCTACTCAGAGCCCCCCGCACACGGACACGTGTGAGCCCATAAAGATTTATGTGGATGGATCTTCCACAGTCTTGGATGGGAAGCGCGTAACAGGTTGCGGTATCTATGTTGAGGACGCGCAGGGACGCACCCTTGAGGAAATATCGCTGAAACTACCCGGACACTTAGGCGCGCAGGCAGCAGAGCTTGCGGCCATTGCATATATAGTTGAGCACCCAGATTCCTTCCCCAGCCCAGCAGACATATACTCGGACAGCCTCTATGTCTGTAACAGCCTTACGGAATTTCTGCCCCTGTGGGAAGCAAGAGGATTTGTTTCCGCAGATGGAAAACACCTCCCCTCAGCCCCATTGCTCCGCCATATTTTAGAAAAAGCCCAGAACAGGACTTTTGGCATCATCAAAGTCCGCAGCCACCATTGTTCCTCCCCCCCTGGAAATGTAAAAGCCGACGCACTGGCTAAGGCAGGTTCCAGACATGGGTATTTTTGGAAACCCCCCGAAAGCGCGCCAGTGAGTGCAGTTCAGGTCACACAGACAAAGATCGAGGATCGAGTGGAGGCCCAGAAGCAGGACACCAATCTCAAGGAGATTGTAAAGGGAAACTATCTCGCCTCCTACGAGAGATTTAGAAATACACTGACCACACATGACGGTGTGGTGTTAAAGGACACCCTTTATGTGGTTCCTGAACAGGACAGGAACCAATTGATTTGTTTGTTCCATGACGGTCATGGACATCAGGGAATCGCTCCCACTACTGCCCATCTCAAACAGCTTTGTTGGTGGCCACATTTAAAGGAAGATGTAAACCACTATATCGAGAATTGTCTTATCTGTGCGCAGAATAACCCCGACAGATATGCCAAAAAGGCCCAACTCAGCCACACCCGACCCGTTAATGGCCCCTGGACTAACCTCCAGATTGATTTTATAGGTCCATTGCCCCCTTGCAAGAATGGCTATAAATATGTACTTGTGGTCATAGACACATTTACAAAATGGGTGGAAGCATTTCCAGCTCGCACAAACACTGCAAAAACCACAGCCAAGATCCTAACCCACCACATCTTTACAAGGTGGGGACTCCCCCGCAGCATTGAATCCGACCAAGGTTCCCATTTTATGGGACGTGTCATGCAGAACGTCCTCACGATATTTGGCATCACCCAAAAATTCCACATAGCATACCACCCACAGTCGAGTGGTATCGTGGAGCGCATGAATCGGACCCTAAAAACCACCCTCAGAAAAATGGTCCAGCAGAACAACACCACTTGGGACTCAGTCCTCCCTTTTGCGCTGATGTTTTTGCTAAACACTATTTCTACATCCACAGGTTACACCCCACACACCCTCATGACCGGACACCCCATGAAAGGCACAGAATACTTGTTAGGTTTAGACCTGACCAGCCCCGAAGTAATGGCCCTCACACACGAGAAAGCCGTGGAGCAATTAGTTGCAAATGTTAAAACGGCTCAGCTAGCAGCCGCAGTAAAATTGGGCACCAAAAAGAAACAGAGCAAGGCCTGTTTCGACAAGACAGTGCATGCGACTGAGTACGATATCGGACAGCAAGTGATGCTTTCTGTATATAACCCCATCACATTCCTGTCACCTAAATACTCGGGTCCGTATTCCATTGCGGATAAAGTAAGCCCTTCCGTTTACAAAATAAAGTACCCCAATGGTCTGACTGTGTGGTTTCATATAAACCAGCTGAAGGCATATGGAACACAGTCGAACCACGCACACCACGTCATGCTTGACGCAGCACACCACACCCCGCCCACAGCCAACATAACCCTACCAACCCTCACCACGTCCAGCCCAGCCACGGACTCGACCTCGACTCCACCCCCAAAATATACACTCCGCCCCGGAACGCCCACAGACTGCAGCAGCAGAGACAGCGACTGTGACTCGGACGATAGCCACAGCACGCCTCCCTACTATCCCCATGCACCAGGACCCACACCTAGCGACTACGTCTATGATCCAAGTGATCCCTTCCTGATCACTTTCCTGAACAAACCCCACCACCGACCACCGAACCACACTGACGACCCCGATTTTGTCCCCACACAACTAGACACCAATTATTGGCACCGTGACAACTCATACCGACTTGTCCGCAACGACGAGAGCAACCCCAACTCACACCAAGCAGCCCTTTCAGCCCTAATCCACTCCAGAGTTTGGCACCCGGGAGAAGAGGACGACCTTGGGTCTGACTCCCAAACCGATAACCCCTTTGCGACTCTGTTCGCTAACGAGAACTGAGGTGTCCAGATGAAGTTTTAAAAGGAACCGCTTGGGAAAAGTGTTGTCCTTTCTGATGGAACCTGCAGAATGTTTTATGTTGTTTGTAAGTTTGTTACATGTTGTATGTCCGACAGGAGAATTTTCTCACTGCCACACGCACATTCGACCGAAACCTCTGAGGACTTGCCCTCAGAGACCCACCGTTGCCACACGCTTGTTCAGAGGAACTAACTTTTCAGCTGATACTTGTTCGGGTATCAGACGCCCGCTCGTAACTGCCCTTCTGGTTTGAAGGATAGAACCACTACGGCAGCCCCACCATGATGACTACATTTTTGCCCATTCTTGTCGATTGCTCAGGCAGTGGAGAAACGGCTTGAGACCCGCCCTGCCTGGGAACCCCCTCGCTGGTCAATCACGCTCGGGTAGGAAAGATACGGCATTGGTAGCCGTCCTACCCGGGGACTCCATCCACCTCTTACCCGTCGCGGCCCAGACGCACCTCATTTGGCATTTTTCATTTCAAAAAGTTTTGATTGTTTAGGTAACCCTTAGGTTGCCGGCCATCTGCTATTTACATCCTGGAACATTTGGATGGTAAATCAGCACTGGTTCATTATTGGGAAGTGTGTCTTCTAAAATTTGTTTTTGAAAAGAAATGAGGGAGTCACACATAGTGACCAATTATAAAGGGAATAATTGGCACTACAGGACAGACACACTAGCATACCAGATATTAAACAAAGATAGTTACAGATACTATGCTTGTTTCTACAGAACTCCAGAAGCTCCAGGACCGGAGAAAATAAAGAAAGAGAAGGAAAGAGAACAGCCATGAGGACTTCCTTCATATTGATCAACATACTTTATATGGGCATTTGGTTGCGAGTGAACACGAACCCCATGACTTCAAACCCTCCCTGCCGTTAATGTTTCACTGCCCCGCAGTACCCAGAGCCCAATCACCAGCGACACTACATCATCCTGGTGTGCCAGGTTCATAACCTGGTACTCCCTGTCCTATGTGATTGAAACACTATTAGCGTTGGCGATACTCTGCTGTGTAGTGCAGACTTTGCGTCTACGAAAATGGAGAAGGAGAGCGTACCGCGCTCGAACCCCGGTATATAGGATCAGATCCCCTATGTTCGGTTACGACCAGACGCCCACCCCCGCGATCTATAATAAAGTACATTCACTTGCGTTTATTGCTATTGTAAATAAAGAACTGTAAAGAACCTTTTCATGAGCAAATTGTATGATCCTGAGCTTGACTGCCAAGCCAGGAAAGACTGTATGAAATGCTATGATTTTGTTGTATGATTGAGGAAGGTAGGATAATGGAATGTTTAAGTGAGTGTAGTATATTAAGAATAAGTTAGAGGTTACCAGTTTATTGTTTTGTAATGCATGTCCCTATCTGACATAGCGCCCTTAGAATTGTTAGTTAAATTTTTTTGTGCAAAGCTATGGTCAGTGCAGAGGCCATGAAGTAAGTGCCCCCCCCCCCCCCCCCCCCAACCAGGTCAGGGAATGGAAAGCAACATAATGATGTGATCCTTCATGCTTCGAGTTAGGATCACAAGGAGGGTATGTAGCCAGTTAAAATGGCTAACTCCCGATTTAGAATGGCCAACCCCGATTTAAAATGACGAACGGAAAAGCTGATGGGAAAATCAGCCAACAGGACTAAAACAAGCAGCTGCAGGTAAAACTGGGAAGGCCAGACAGAATTGATACCTGCAGCCATCAGCATCACAAAACACCAGCCAGTTTCAGATTCCTAGGGGTGGACATCTCCAAAAATCTGTCCTGGTCCACCCACGTCGACGCTACCACCAAGAAAGCACAGCAGCGCCTATACTTCCTCAGGAAACTAAGGAAATTCGGCATGTCCACATTGACCCTTACCAACTTTTACAGATGCACCATAGAAAGCATCCTATCAGGCTGCATCACAGCCTGGTATGGCAACTGCTCGACCCAGGACCACAAGAGACTTCAGAGAGTCGTGAACACCGCCCAGTCCATCACACAAACCTGCCTCCCATCCATTGACTCCATCTACACCTCCCGCTGCCTGGGGAAAGCGGGCAGTATAATCAAAGATCCCTCCTACCCGGCTTACTCACTCTTCCAACTTCTTCCATCGGGCAAGAGATACAGAAGTCCAAGAACACGCATGAACAGACTCAAAAACAGCTTCTTCCCCACTGTTAGCAGACTCCTAAATGACCCTCTTATGGACTGACCTCATTAACACTACACCCCTGTATGCTTCATCCGATGCCAGTGCTTCTGTAGTTACATTGTATACCTTGTGTTGCCCTATTATGTATTTTCTTTTATTCCCTTTTCTTCTCATGTACTTAATGATCTGTTGAGCTGCTTGCAGAAAAATACTTTTCATTGTACTTCGGTACACGTGACAATAAACAAATCCAATCCAATCCAATCCAATCCATCTGAATATGAAGTAGCAATCCCCGGGAACAATGTGCAACAAATTAGACACACAAAGCCAACCCAGACTTTTTGGCGCCAGCAGGAGCCTACACAAAGAGAGGTGAACGACCACCCCAAAACCGCCCATCGATCAAGGAATCGCTCCAGCATTGGAGAATATCGAACCAAGTGATTGGGACGAAGTCCAATCACTTGGAACCAGGGACAGGGTCCGCCCCGAAAGGCGGGAAGCCCCTGGGGACTATAAGAATAGAGTCCAAGCTCAAATCAGCCCTTCTTCAGCCTTCTTCTCCTCTCTCCATCCTCCCACACCCTTCGAGACCCTTCTGCTGACCTTCTACAACAGCCTCTAGAATCGTAAGTCTTACTCCAACGCTCGCTACGAGATAGGCGCTCCTGGCTATCGACCTGTACCAGCTTTGAATCCCGCAGGCTCAGAACCCATACGAAAGGCCATTCGTTTCCCTGACCTGGTGGGCCATTTCCAAAGTTAAGTATTGGCCTGTTAGTTGTAGGAAGTAGCTTAGAAGTAGAATTAATGTATAAGTATTGATTACTGTATATAATAAATGTGCGTTGATTTAACTCTTACTAAGCGGTGTGTTGGATTATTGATCATTACTCGGACTTGAACCACGTGGTGGTATCAGAAAGATACCTGGCGACTCAAGAGCAAAGGTGATAGAACAAGAGCAATTAAACTAAGGCTAAAACGAGCAACAGCCTCCTCCACCTGGAGAAATTCCAGCTCGTCCAGAAACCACCCCGTGCCCCCCTCCACTCCCGCTGGGTCCGCCTCGTATAGTCCCTGAGAGTACTCCCGAAACACCTTGTTTATCCTCCCTGGCTCTGACACTACATCCCCAGCCCCAGTCTTTAACTTCAGTATTTCCCTGAACGGAGCCTGCCTACGCAACTGGTGTGCCAGCATGCAGCTCACCTTCTCCCCATACTCATATTGCAACACTAATGCCCTACGCAATTGTCAACCGCCCTTCCGTTGTCAGCCTGTCAAACTGTCCTGGCAACTTTTTCCTCCTCTTCAACCACATGAGCCTTAAACAAAATAATTTCCCCCCCGGACCACTGCCTTCAGCGCTTCCCAAAAAATGGCCACTGAAGTGGCAGCACGGAGGTGCAGTGGTTAGCATTGCTGCCTCACGGCGCCAAGGTCCCAGGTTTGATCCCGGCTCTGGGTCACTGTCCGTGTGGAGTATGCACATTCTCCCTGTGTTTGCGTGGGTTTCACCCCCACAACCCAAAGATGTGCAGGCTAGGTGGATTGGCCACGCTAAATCGGGCTTTAATTGGAAAAATGAATTGGGTACTTGAAAATTTTTTTTTTTTTTAAATGGCCGCTGACACCTCCCCATTCTGATTCAGCTCCACATACTCCTTGATCGCCACCCACACCTTATCTCAAAAACCTCCATTCGCCAACAACCCCGGATCAAACCTGTCCCAGCCAGTGGGGCACATTGTCCGAGATAACTATCCCCGCATACTCTGCCCCCTCCACCCCAACCAAAATCTCCCGACTCACTACAAAGTAGTCAAGCCTCGGATACACCTTATGGACGTGTAAAAAGAAGGAATACTCCCTTCTCCCTGGGTTCTGAAAACACGATGGATCCACTATACCTTGCCTCTCCATGAAACCCCCCAGTTCCCTCACCATTCGTATCCTACCCATCGACCTGGGGCTCGACCTATCCACCCTCGGCTCCAGGACACAGTTAAAATCACCTCCATGATCAACTGGTGCATGGCCAAATCCGGGATCGCTGCCAGCAACCCCCTCATAAAACTCACACTATCCCAATTTGGGGCATACACATTTACCAACACCACTGGTGCCTCTTCCAATACCCCCCCCTCACAATCACATATCTCCCACCCGGATCCCTCACCTCCTTCGCACTCACAAATCCCATTTTTTTGCTCATTAAAATCGCCACTCCCCTCAATTTTGAATCAAATCCTGAGTGAAAAACCTGCCCGACCCACCCCTTCCTTAATCTAACCTGGTCCTTCACACGGCGTGCGTCTCCTGCAGAAAGATCACCGCTGCTTTCAAACTCCTGAGGTGCACGAACACCCATGACCTTTTAACCGGCCCATTTAGTTACCGGACATTCCACGTTACCAGCCTTCGGGCTTACGCCTCCAATCCCCTTAATTCCGTCACCTTCCCCACTTAACTCCCACCTTCTTAATTCCACCCTATACCTAGCCCAAGCCAGATGGCCCCTTTCTCTGCCCCTGACCATGTCATCTCTCACCCCCTGCCACGTCGCAACACCTCCCCTCTCCCCCACTAGCCCCCTCCCCCTTCCCCCGGCCACCCCTCTCGGCCTTCTCCCCACCACTTCACTTCCGTTCACCAGCATCACCTGCTAGCGTGGCCGCCCCTGCCCAAAGACACCTCCCAATGACCTCCCCTTCTCCCCATTCACTGCTCAGCTCAAGGAGGAAGGCTCCCTGGGACTTCTTCTGAACTCCAGGAAGCCTTCTCCAAAAGCAAATAAACAATTGTTAAACACAAAGAGTCCCATAAAACAGGAGAGGGGGGAGGATGGGAACACCCATCCCCACATAAACTGTTGAAACAACTTTAATTAATTGTTATTTTGATTCAGAGCCAGGTATAAATCTGCACCCCTGTTACAGGTTTCCTCTGTTACAACACTTCAAAAGTACTTCATTGGCTATAAAGCTCTTTGAGATAGCCTGAGGTTATCAAAGTGTGATGTGAGTGCAAGTTATTTCCTTCTTAATACATATGCGGTAACCAAAATGTACTTTAACATATGTTCTATGCAGTTCCCAGGTTTCAGTACCAAACTGGATGGAAGTAACTGGTGCTACTAAAGTCCACAGTAGTTAATACAAAATCTGGATTTCATTGTGACTTGAATATGTTGCAAGTACCAAAGTTAATTGTTGCAACAGCAAACAATTTATGTTGATAATCCTCCCCAATCCAGTGGAACGGGTGGATAATGAAGATCCCGAAGTCACTGTCCCAATATCATTATTTAAAGTAGAGAGTTCTCCCAATGCCCCGGTTAAAATTCCTCCCTCAACTCAAAACCACCAAAACAAACTCATTCATCATATTACTTGTACAAATTGGCTGTTGGATTTAGCTGCATGCGAAGTGTTCAGAAATACTTCCAAGTGACTTGGTGATATGTAACTGCAAACCTTTTACATTAATGTCTAACAATGCCAATACAAACATTCAAAGGAGGGGTGGGGGGGTGGCAACTGTACTTTTAAGTTTGCCTGTGTCTTAGTTTAAAGTCTAAATTAAGCTAAATAGAATTCCAAAGTGACTTTTAAGAAGAAACAGTTGTGGGTTTCCCTTATCAGCACTGTCAGAACTTAACGCCCAATCATTTTGACACTGGAACTAGTGGATTGGCTTTATCGTATCCTAGGAGTTGCTGCAGTGCGCTACTGATCTTTACGGCCTCACCCAAACATATTGCATCAGGACAGTCAAAACACAACGTTCAAATCTTTCCATTTACTCCTAAGTTTTTAAAGACATGCTCATTTGCGCACTTTATACTTTTGCTGCTTACAGTGACTAGCAACAAGATACACTGTTACAAATGATCAATGTTTAAAAATGTAGACAAAGTTGTTTTCAAATCATATGATTTGCAGCAAGTTATCAACAAGCCAAGCAAACTCACCAAAATGCTAATATTTGGTGTTGGGCATGTTTCATTAAAAAATATATATATAAGCATCTTAAATCCCATTTGAATTCCCATAAATTTCCCCTATTGCCAGGCAGCACGATAGAATAATGGTTAGCATTATGGCTTCACAGCGCCAGAGTCCCAGGTTTGATTCCTGGCCTGGATCACTGTCTGTGTGGAGTCTGCACGTTCTCCCGTGTCTACGTGGGTTTCCTCCGGGTGCTCCGGTTTCCTCCCACAAGTCCCGAAAGATGAGCTGTAGGTAATTTGGACATTCTGAATTCTCCCTCAGTGTACCCGAACAGACACCGGAATGTGGTGATTAGGGGCTTTTCACAGTAACTTAATTGCAGTGTTAATGTAAGCCTACTTGTGGCAATAAAGATTATTATAAAGATTATCATATAAATACAACGGGAAGAAAATCCACATTCCACAGTGATCTGGTTTGTTGTTGGCATGTTGCCTTTTAGAACACACATAAAACATGTAATTTATCTCAAATTACTGGGCAATACGACTCATTTAAATTATCCAGGTTTGGTTCCTGTGTTTCACTCTATGGTAGTTAACCTTTACGTTCTAGTTTATAAATAATTTCAGTCACTGGAGATCACTGTTCACTCTATTTAATTACATACACCTTGTAGTTTTCTTTAACTAAACCAAAGGTGATTAAATCATTAATGTAAGGAAACATCCCAAGGCACTTCACAAATGTAAGACTTTAATTCAAAAGTTAATAATATATTCAGCTAACATGAAATTTTCCTTATGTATTAATATTGTGAATTGAGAATTATCGCCAGAATAGGATAGATTGTTATACTTTTTATGACTCGAAATATAACGAAAATGAGCAATGAGGTAGTGCAGGAAATTTTGCTCCAGTAGGCTGTGCAAAGTAACCAATAAAAACAAGTTTTCACCTCAAATGATTCAGAACATTCTTTTTTTATGTTCATCCAAGGGATGTGGGCTTCGCTGACTCGGCCACATGTATTGCCCATCCCTGATTGCCCTTGAGAAGGTGGTAGTGAACGTGAAAAATCTGTTGAGTTGTATATTGGGGGAAGATTGATTTTGGGTTATTCCCCAGAGTAAGTCGCAAGAAATTGGAGAGTGGGCCATACAGTGATGCAATGTTTACGAAATGTCAGTCAGAGAAGATACAAAGTGCAAAGTAACCTTACAGCAGGGGAAAGAGAACTTCAAAAGGAAGGTGGAAGGGAATAAGTGGAAATAGAAAATACCAAAAAGTTAAATTTTGCTAATGTTACATAAAAAGAACCTAGGGGCATCAAGCATTAAATCATCCGAATGAGTGGCACCTTCGCGAGACAATTCTGAATTTCAGGAAATGTTACTTTCGATCTCTGTGTCTCTAATTTGTTGCCTTCGTTCTGAAACTCTAATTTTCCTTCATCCATTGGTTACACTGAAAAGGTGGTAGCAGGTGTAAAACAGGAAACGTCACTTTACACAGCTCACAATTATTTATTTTTGCCCAGAGCAACATGAGCTTACTCCTTTAGTTTTTCCTGTATTTCTGATGTACACAACGAGAACATTTTCAATTGCTCTCTACTGTTTATTAAATGGCTTGCAAAAATTCTACAAATGCACCTGCAGATGTTGAGAACATTTTCGTTACTACGAGTTTCAGTTATAAGAGGCACAATACAACGTATTGAAAGTCTGTCAGTGGTTAAGCGACGGCGAAAGGCTAAATGCTACACACTGTTAGAATACTGCCTTCTGCCATTGAAATCCAAAGCGCACTTGGACAGCGTGGTTGAAGGTTTTCTATGCTGACTATTATGAAGTTTCCTGCATGAAAGTAAGTCTTGATACGCACAATCTATTTCCTGTTGGGTGGGAATTGACTGCATTAATCTTTTTAAAAATGCACATTTAATATCTTGACTGTTATGGGAAATAGTTTTAAACGCACTTACCTGGGTACGTGGCATCGTATTTATTTGGACTATCTTCACTGTATTTAACAAACAATGCAAATAATACTATTATTATGCATTGTAAACTTAGAGCCAGAAGAGGAAAGGTAACCCTGATGCTTGGAGCTAGTTTCTGAGACATTATGGCTTTCCTAAAAAATATTAGCAACTTTCTCCTCTTGATTAAATATCTATAAAGTCCTTGTATTTGTCAGTTTGTTATTACGCAGTCACAGGCAAAAACTGCTACCAGATATATTTAATTGGACACACCTATGTCTTCAAGGGGCTATGACTAAATAGGACACAAAGTTAGCCAACCACATTGGCCTGATCAACTAGTCAGCAAAATATTTTTGTCATCCCCTTTAAGAGCATCATCAAATGCCAGCACGAAGGCGGAGTGGTTAGATCCCGGCCCCGGGTCACTGTTTGTGTGGAGTTTTCACATTCTCCCCTCGGCTGTGTGGGTCTCATGCCCACAACCCAAAGATGTGCAAGGTAGATGGATTGGCTATGCAAAATTGGAATTGGAAAATTTTTTCAAAAAGAGTTTCATCAAATTATACTGAATAATTAATTGCCTTCTTTATAAATTTATTGTGATGAATGAAGGAAATTATTTAATACATTAATACATTTAAATTTCATTGTATTATGATCAGCCATGATCTTATTGAATAGCGTAGCAGGCTCTCGGGGCCTACTCCTGCTCCTAGTTCTTGGGCTGAATTCTCCGCAGCCCCCTTGCAGAAATCACGTTCGGCATAGGGGGCGGAAAATCCAATTTCACGCCGAAATCGGGCCCGTCGCCCGTCCGGCGATTCTCCAGGACCCGAGAATCGGCGTGTTGGCGGAGTACTTTGCGCAACTGGGGTCCATTGCCAGAGGCCCGCCCAGCGATCATCCGCTCCTGACCCACCGAGTTTCCGACGGCGTGGAACTAACCACCTATTGCCGGTCGGGATGCTCGCGGGGGGATCGGACACTGGGTGGGGGTCTTATATGCAGCCGGGGGACAGACCCGCGCGATCGGATGCACGGGCGCGCGGCCAATCGGGGGGGGCGGGTCTACATTTTTAATCTGCCTCCACGGTCCGAGTCCGCCACGGCGCTCGGCGCAGCCTCTGGAGGCCGCCACTGTGTGCATGCACGGACTCAAAACCGGAAATGCAGGAGCCCGTATCCGCAGCTAAAGCTGCGCGAACTACTCTGGGTCCCTGCTAGCCCCCTGCAGGTCAGTGAATCAGCTCATCTTTTCTGCAGGAAACTCGAGAGTAAAACGCCTGCGTTTTTACGCTGGTGTGGGGACATAGTCCCATTTTGGGAGAATCCAGCACCTTGGGCGGGATTCTCTGCAATCGGCGCGATGTCCGCCGACCGGCGCCAAAATGGCGCGAATCAGTCCGGCATCGCGCCGCCCCAAAGGTGCGGAATTCTCCACATCTTGAGGGGCCGAGCCCTCACCTTGAGGGGCTAGGCCCGCGCCAGACTGACCTCCGCCCCGCCGGCTGGCGGGAAAGGCCTTTGGCGCCCCGCCAGCTGGCGCGGAAATTACTTTGCCGTGCGGCGCATGCGTGGGAGCATCAGCGGCCGCTCACAGCATCCCCACCCATGCGCAGTGGAGGGGGTCTCTTCCGCCTCCACCATAGTGAAGACCATGGCGAAGGCGGAAGGAAAAGACTGCCCCCACGGCACAGGCCCACCCACGGATCGGTGGGCCCCGATCGCGAGCCGGGGCACCCCCCGGGGCCAGATCGCCCCGCCTTGTCCTGCTGTTCGAAAGGCTGGCGTGGATTGACAGCAGCGGGACTTCGGCCCATCGCGGACCGGAGAATCGCCGGGGGTGGGCCCGCTGACCGGCGCGATTTCCGCCGACCGGCGCGGTGCGATTCCCGCCGTATCCCGAATTCTCCGCCACCGGAGATTCGGCGGGGGCGGGATTCACGCCGGCACCCGGCAATTCTCCGACCCGGTGGGGGGTCGGAGAATCGTGCCCCTTATGTCGATTGCAGTAATGTTATGAAAAGAGCTCAGGTTAAGGTATCCAGGTTATAGGCTGGATTCGCTGTTTGGGAGACTAACTGAATAGCTTGCGATTCGCATTTCCATCAGGGACGCTATTTGTTCCACAATTCAGGACGTACAAATGGACCAGCACTCTGCGGCATGAATTGGAAACAATCCCCAGCCCAGGGGCAATGTTTAGCACAGGGCTAAATCGCTGGCTTTGAAAGCAGACCACGGTTCAATTCCCGTACCAGCCTCCCCGAACAGGCGCCGGAATGTGGCGACTAGGGGCTTTTCACAGTAATTTCATTTGAAGCCCACTTGTGACAATAAGCGATTTTTAGAGGGGCTGTTTAGCACAGGGCTAAATTGCTGGCTTTGAAAGCAGACCAAGGGAGGCCAGCAGCACGGTTCAATTCCTGTAACAGCCTCCCCGAACAGGCGCCGGAATGTGGCGACTAGGGGCTTTTCACAGTAACTTCATTGAAGCCTACTTGTGACAATAAGCGATTTTCATTTTCATGTAACTCCTGGGGCTGGACTTAGCGCCGAAGAGCCTGACAAGCTTTAGCTGCTTTTAAGTGCTCCACTCACCACAAACTCATTGCAGCCACGAAGATGGCCCAGAGAAGACCACAGTTCAATTCTAATGAGGAGAGGAGGAACACCCTCTTCCCCAGGTGGGCCACAGACTCAAGCCCGCTCTCCTGAACAGCACCTGAGAGGAGGTGGCAGAGGCAGTCAGCACAGCCAGCCTTACCAGAAGGAGACAGCTCATGATCCTGAGGGGTGGGGGGTCTTGAGGAGTCCTCTGCCCTGAGAGGGGGAGTCTCATGGTACAGAGGTCCTATGGTTGGGTGAGCTCTGCTAATCCCCGGCTTACTCTGCAGTGGGACTGCGCTTCTGAGGAGTACACTGAGGAGTGCCAACACCAGGAGGGCCAGCGATTGAGCATGGCCACGCTCATCTCCTTGATGATATCGCTGGGGTATGAGGGTCTCCAGAGGGGTGGCCAGGGTGGGTTCTCACATGATCAGAGGCTCTATAAACATTTACAGGACACAGTAGGCAGTCAGCAGTGTGAGCAGCCAGGAGCCTGTAAGTAGCACCAGAGGAGTCGTTTAAATCACATACTGCAGCAATGGCCGTTTGAGCCAGGCTCAATCTTGAGGAGGACACGATCTTGGTACCAAGTCATTCCCCACTACTTGCCCGGCCCAGACAGCCACCCCCTAGCAAGTCCGACAATTTTTGTGAGTTTTTGAGAGTTTTTATCCTCCCTCCCCCACCCCCCATGGTGCCCAGACCCCCTTGTATATACTTGCACCAATTTGCTACCATGTGACTTCTGCCTAAGAGAGGTGGAGCATCGGGAAGGGGTGGAGCATAAAGTGTCCAATCCACTAGGGAGATTTAAATCCATGCAAGCGATGGTTTTGCATGGACCGCCAAAAGATGAAATCGGCTCCGTGCACAAATTGTGATTTTTCCATTGCGTGCTATTGTCTGACCAATTGCAATTCTTGCTGCCGGCGGCGGGAAGCAGAGAATTAACCCCTATATGACTGCTACAGCTATGATTAATGGGTTAACAGCTAGGCAGGCTGTGATATTACTCATGGCAGGGGCTGGGTCTGTTAGAAGTTTAGTTTTCAGCCCTGCCGTGTCTGTTGTTTTTTGTTTCATTTTTAAAGTTCTGCCCTGCGTTCTGAGGAAAGGAGGTCTGTTTCTCAGACTGACTTCTGAAAGCCCCAAGGACTTTGCTCATAAATCTGTAAGCCACTGAGTGTTACTACATAATAAGTGGCATTTGACCTGTGTGTGTAGATTTTGCTTAATGAAAATTTTAGAATTAAATGGGAAGGTAAGCTCAAAGTTCTTTATTTTGTTTAGAGTTGTTTGCTGTTAATTGAAAAGTTGTTTTTTTCTTGACTGTTAATGGGGTAAAATCTGTGTTAATAACAAAGTTTGTTTTAATATAAAAGATCCCTAGGTGTCAGTGGAATCACCCCTGGAGCAAGGTACCCTTCCCTCACAGTTTACAAATTGACAAATTGTTAGAGACTTGTGTGGTTCCCTAATATAAATTTGGGTTTGGCCCAGGTACCTGTGGTAGTCACCACTGACTGTATAATAGTTGTAACGATGATTATTAGAGGTAATACGGTAAGGCACCTGTACTATAGGTACGGGGGTAAATCCCTGCCTGCTGGCTCCGCCCAGTAGGCGGAGTATAAATGTGTGTGCACACCCGAGCTGCTTCCATTCTGGTAGCAGCTGCAGGAGGCCACACAGCTCTGCTTAATAAAGCCTCGATTATTCTCTACTCTCGTCTCGTAGTAATTGATAGTGCATCAATTTATTAAGCAGAGATAATACAGCAATGGAACTTCGTATCAAGCCTGATCGCCTACAGCTGCACCCTCAAGCAGCCAATGCCACGTCGGCCTTCGACCACTGGCTAGCTTGCTTCAAAAGCTACCTCAGATCATCGACTGATGATCATAGAATTTACAGTGCAGAAGGAGGCCATTCGGCCCATTGAGTCTGCACCGGCTCTTGGAAAGAGCACCCTACCCAAGGTCAACACCTCCACCCTATCCCCATAACCCAGTAACCCCACCCAATACTAAGGGCAATTTTGGACACCAAGGGCAATTTATCACGGCCAATCCACCTAACCTGCACATCTTTGGACTGTTGAGGAAACCGGAGCACCCGGAGGAAACCCACGCACACACGGGGAGGATGTGCAGACTCCGCACAGAAAGTGACCCAAGCCGGAATCGAACCTGGGAACCTGGAGCTGTGAAGCAATTGTGCTATCCACAATGCTACCGTGCTGCCGACTGAACAACCCTCGGACGCACAGACACTCCAGGTCCTGTACTCACGGGTGAGCTCCGATATTTTCTCCTTATCGGGGATGCGCCCACTTACACTGAAGCAATGGAGCTTCTGAAAGGACAAAATATTTGGCCAATCAACAAACTCTACACCAGACACCTCCTGTCCACGAGACAGCAACTTCCTGGTGAATCATTGGACAATTTCTGGCGTGCCCTGCACATCCTGGCGAGGAACTGTGATTGCCAGTTTTGGCAGTCGAACATACGGAACTTTTAATCAGGGACGCTTTTATTACGGGCATGGGATCGGCGTACATCCGCCAGCGTCTATTAGAAGGGGGTACATTCGACCTCGCGGCGACCAGACAGCTCGCGAACTCACTAACAGTAGTCTCCCGTAACGTACAGTCGTACGCCCCCGACCGCACGGCACCCTCATGGACATCGTGGGCCCCACCAGCTACAGCTACCGCTCCCAGCCCACCCCGAGCCTGTGCCGCGCGGCAGCCAACCAACCCCTGGGGGTCCAAATACTACTTCTGCGGGCAGACCAAACACCCCCGGCAGCGCTGTCCGGCGCGGAGTGCAACCTGCAAGGCCTGCGGAAAGAAGGGACATTTTGCTGCGGTGTGCCAGGCCCGATTGATCGCTGTAGTTTCTAGCCCCAGCATTCCTACACCCCCCATGTGCAACACGTGGGCGCCACCATTTTCATCCCCGCAGACCACGTGCAGCCTGTGGGCACCGCCATCTTTAACGTCGCCCTCCATGTGCGCCCCGTGGGCACCGCCATCTTCGGCGCCATTTTGGACGGCACCCCAGGACCCCTGCTCGTCGGGAACTTTGTCTGGCCGTTCATCGCCTGCCAACAACGCCGACCAGCCCGGGGCCTACCAGCACCAGCCGCAGCTCGCCTCCATCACGCTCGACCAGTCCCGGCCTCACAACCTCGCAACCGTGACGACGGTGAAAGTCGATGGGCACAAGACTTCCTGCCTTCCTGACTCCGGGAGCACGGAAAGCTTCATCCACCCCTCTACTGTAAGACTCTGCTCCCTCGCGGTACACCCCGTTACCCAGAGAATCTCCCTGGCCTCCGGGTCCCATTCTGTGGAAATCCGGCGGTACTGCATCGCCACCGTCACCATCCAGGGCGTAGAGTTCAGCAACTTCCGACTCTACGTCCTCCCCAACCTCTGCGCTTCCCTGTTACTCGGCCTGGACTTCCAGTGCAACCTCCAAAGCCTAACTCTAAAATTCGGCGGACCCCTACCACCCCTCACCGTATGCGGCCTCACGACCCTTAAGGTCGACCCACCTTCCCTATTTGCAAGCCTCACCCTGGATTGCAAACCCGTCGCCACCAGGAGCAGACGGTATAGTGCACAGGACAGGACCTTCATCAGGTCGGAGGTCCAGCGGCTACTGCGGGAAGGCATAATTGAGGCCAGCAACAGCTCCTGTAGAGCCCAAGTGGTAGTAGTTAAGACTGGGGAGAAACACAGGATGGTCATTGACTACAGTCAGACCATCAATCGGCCCACGCAGCTCTCTCCCACGCATACCTGATATGCTCAATCAGATTGCACAGTACCGGGTCTTTTCTACAGTGGACCTGAAAGCTGCCAACCCCAGCTCCCCATCCGCAAGGCGGACCGCCAATACACTGCGTTCAAAGCAGATGGTCGCCTTTACCATTTCCTTAGGGTTCCTTTCGGCGTCACTAACGCGGTCTCGGTCTTCCAACATGAGATGGACCGAATGGTTGACCGGTACGGACTGCGGGCCACCTTCCTGTCACCATCTGCGGCCATGACCAGCAGGACCACAACGCTAACCTTCTCAAATTTCTCCACAACGCCAAACTCCTTAACCTCACGTACAATGAGGAGGAGAAGTGCGTGTTCCACACCAACCGCTTAGCCATCCTTGGCTATGTTGTGCAAAACAGAGTTCTAGGGCCCAACCCCGTCCGCATGCGCTCCCTCATGGAACTCCCCCTCCCCCACTGCCCTAAGGCCCTGAAACGCTGCCTGGGGTTTTTCTCCTATTATGCCCAGTGGGTCCCTAACCAAGCAGACAAGGCCCGCCCACTCATCCGCTCCACAGTTTTCCCCCGATGGCTGAGGCCCACCAGGCCTTCAACCGCATCAAGGCGGACATCGCCAAGGCCACGATGCACGCGGTCGACCAGTCCCTCCCTTTTCAGGTCAAGAGCGATGCATCGGACGTCGCTCTGGCCGCCACCCTCAACCAGACAGGCAGACCCGTGGCATTCTTTTCCCGCACCCTCCATGCCTCCAAAATTCGGCATTTTCTGTCGAAAAGGAGGCCCAAGCCATCGTGGAAGCTGTGGGGCATTGGAGGCATTACCTGGCCGGCAGGAGATTCACTGACCAACGGTCGGTTGCCTTCATGTTCAATAATACACAGCGGGGCAAGATCAAAAATGATAAAATCTTAAGGTGGAGGATCGACCTCTCCACCTACAATTACGAGATTTTGTATCGCCCTGGGAATCTCAACGAGCCCCCCGATGCCCTGTCCCGAGGTACATGTGCCAGCGCACAAGTGGACCGACTCCAGGCCCTACACGATGGTCTCTGTCACCCAGGGGTCACCCGGTTCTTTCACTTCATAAAGGCCCGCAACCTGCCCTACTCCATTCTGGACAGGGCTGTCACCAGAGACTGCCAGGTTTGCGCGGAGTGCAAACCACACTTCTACCGGCCAGACCGAGCACACCTGGTGAAGGGGTCCCGCCCCTTTGAGCGCCTCAGCGTGGACTTCAAAGGGCCACTCCCCTGCACCGGCTGAAACACATACTTCCAGAACGTGGTCGATGAGTACTCACGATTCCCTTTCACCATCCCATGCCCCGATTTGATGTCTGCCACGGTCATTAAAGCACTCAACAGCATCTTCGCCCTGTTCGGTTTCCCCGCTTATGTCCACAGCGACCGGGAATCTTCCTTTATGACTGATGAGTTTCGTCAGTCCCTGCTCAGCAAGGGCATTGCCTCGAGCAGGACGACCAGCTACAACCCCCGGGGAAACGGGCAGGTGGAGAGGGTGAATGAGACGGTCTGGAAGGCCGTCCTGCTGGTCCTGCGGTCTACAAATCTCCCTGTCTCCCGCTGGCAGGAGGTCCACCCCGACGCGCTCCACTCCATCCAATCACTACTCTGCACTGCAACTAATGAAACCCCCCATGAACATCTCCTTGCCTTCCCCAGGAGGTCCACCTCCGGGGTTTCGCTCCCAACATGGCTGGCAGCTCCTGGACCTGTCCTCCTCCGCAAACATGTGCGGATCCACAAGGCGGACCCGTTGGTCGAAAGGGTACAATTACTGCACGCGAACCCGCAGTACGCCTACGTGGCGTACCCCGACAAGCGCCAGGACACAGTCTCCCTCCGGGACCTGGCACCAGCTGGATCTCCACCTACGGCCCACCACCTGACACCCCCCCCCTCCGATTACCCCGGTGCCACCCACCCTCCCCCCAGCGCAACTACATCCCCCGCCCCAGGATGATCCGTCCTCTCACTAGTTCCATCCGGGGATGAAGACGAGGACAACACGCTCCCGGAGTCACGGGCGACCAAGTCGGCGCCGGAACACCAAACTGTAAATTTTTCCACCACCCCTACTGGACTCTTTTTTAACAGGGGGTGAATGTGGGAGTCACCACTGATTGTATAATAGTTGTAATGATGAATATTCAAGGTAATATTGACTTCAAACTGCAATTCCAAGTGTTGTCACATTTTATGGAGTTTGGAACACCACAGCAAGCGCAGGTGACACTTCCAGATTCGGTGTTCTGGAGGGGATCCAACCTCAAGCCTCAGAATGTTCTCAGGGATCTATCTCAATTTCAAGAGGTCCACCTTCTTCCTTCAATAGTGAGCCAGTGATGTTGAACGTTTTTTCAAGGTGGCACCCATATTGAACAGTGGACTACACACCTTCAAATCTGCCCCACCACGGAATATGGCATGAAACACCGAGTTGCATAATTAATGAGGTTGGGGCCCGAGGATTTGCCATGTTTTCCCTTCGGCCTACGCAGCGGGAAACACTCCACCTTCCCAACCTCCACCACAGGACTTAATCCCCAGTTGAGAGAATGTGGCCCATGCAGAGACCCCCAGGCACTCGTAGAGGGAAGGACCAGTAGCTGAAGTCCTTGGGGCCATCCACTCAGGAGACGCCAAGAGTCTCCAGCTGATCCCAATCCCCTCTGCCTGTTACCCAATCACCTCCAGCTGGATAGGCTAACAAGGGTCCCGCTTTCGCCAGCTGGACACATAAGCAGACCAGAGCCCTGCAGATCTCGTCACTCTCGAGGTTGCCCATAAAAGTAATCAATGACAACAGGGCTTGGCAGGCTGCTTCAATCTCTGCTGCAAATGTCACAGATGCAGCAAGACATAGTGGTAGGGTTAGAAAAATTACGAAACTTTGACATCGCTTCTGAGTCATGGGTGTTTAATCACTGTATGTATCATGCACCTTTTTAAATACATTTACTGTTCATGAGAATGGCCTCATCCTGTGAAAGCATTGTGCATATGTATCTATGTGCCCTCTTGTAGCAAGGATGATCCATGCTCCCACTTGGTGATCACCTCACATTGTGATGTCTGGCTGAGTCATGATAGTTATTCACACCATTGTGTTATGACAGCAAGATGTGTCAAACTCTTAACTGGAAATGTGTACAAAATGTGTTAGCAATCTCTGTTCCTCACAACATAACATAGGAACTAGATGTGCTCAATAGCCTTGGAGGCTTAGCTGTAATTGTTTCTCAAAATGAAATGGCGTCTTCATTGGTAGCACCAAAGCACAAGACCTGCAGCCATGGTTGTCTCCCCAACCATGTGCGCATCTCATTCTGATTAAGGTGGCGACGACAGAATCACGATCTTTGACGCAGCCCCTGCTGACTTTCACTTCCCAGGGCGCACAAATGCAGGTTTTGCCCCTGAACGTACGAAAGATTTAGGCCTGGTGAATCATGAGGGTTAAAGGTGCAAGTCTGAATGCTGAGCTTTCAGTACACTGGCATGGCTCTCAGGGACAGGAGGAATGTGGCCATGACCCATTGTCTGCACTTTATTCCTCCTGGAATCTTGTGACTTTGTGGGTACATCTCCCACGTCGTGCTTCTTCGATGGCATCGTCATGTGGGAGCTGACTCTCATCTCCCTCTTCAACTTCTTGCCCTTCCTGCTCTTCATCATCCAAGAAGTTCTCAGTTTCCTCCATGTCTCCCACTGGCATGGGATCCCCTTGTTGAAGCGCCAGTTTGTGAAGGGCGCAACAGATCCCGATGATGTGGACACCCTCTGTGAGAAATACTAAGAGCCCCACCTGAGCTTCCAAACATCGGAAGTGCATCTTCAGGGTGCAAATGGTCTATTTGATGATGGATCATGTCAAGCTATGCAACATGTTGCATCTATCCTCCGAGGCTCTCTGACGATGACGCATTGGTGACATGAGCCATCGTCTGAGTGGGTACCTCTTAATCCCAAGCAGCCACCCCTGTAATCGCTGAGGCCTTTCAAATATGCGAGGCCCCTCAGAGCGACTCACGGTGTATGTGCCATTGCAACTCCCGCAAACATGCATGATGTGCTTCTGATGATCGCACACCAGCTCAGTGTTCAGGAAGTGGAACTCTTTCCTGTTAATGAGCATCAGGGGCTAGGGGCAGCAGGATTAACACTGCTGCTATCATGGTGCCGAAGATCTGAGTTCAATCCCAGCCCTGGGTCACTGTCCGAGTGGAGTTTACACATTCAAACAAAGAACAAAGAACAATACAGCACAGGAACAGGCCCTTCGGCCCTCCAAACCTGCGGCTGATTCTCCATGTGTCTGCATGGGTCTCATCCCCACAACCCAAAAAGATGTGCAGGATAGGTTAATTGACCACGCTAAATTGCCCTTAATTAGAAAAAAAAAATTGGGTACTCTTAATTTATTGTAAAAAATAAAAATTAATGAGCATCAGAGGCTGTCTCTATAGAACTCTCAATTGAAGGGAGGGGCGGTTCAGTGATGACACCTCTTAAAACTGAATAGTTAGCATGCTACTAGAGTACTTTTACATAAATTACTTTATTAAGGATCGAGATGAATTATAGGGAGTGAACTGAGTAATTATTATTAACCATTAAACATGTATTTTTAAGGCATAGCAGTAATAAGTAATCAAATGGGATTTAGGATAGCTAACTTGACCAAAAGGACGTCACTTCTGATATCTTGTCTTTGTGAAACAATTCAGGATGCGGGTTTTGCTGTCCTGCTTTTCACAGACAATGAATGCACAGCAAATTACTAGTAAGCACAGCTGTCAGGATGAGGATCACTCATGCGCTGCTTGCAATTCTATTGGGTGAAATTTAAACATTGCTTGCAATTCTATTGGATATGTTTAAACGTAGCAGCTTCAGGGATTGGATCGCGTCCAACTGGGATGGGCTATTGATTTTTGAATGTTGTTTAAGTACTGTGTTCCTTGGGGAATCGCTGGAAGAATTCTACCGTGCACTCCTGGTGTTGGGGAGAAACTGCAGCTGCCCGCAAGTTTCGGTGTGTGACCACAGAACTCTGATCCGGGACACTTTTGTAGTAGGTATGCTGTCCTCCCAAATCCACCAGCGATTGCTGGAAAATGACACTCTGGGCCTCAAGGAGGCATGGGCCCTTGCAGGCTCTCTGGATGTGGCCTCCAGAAACACCCGCGCGTACGTTCCTGACCGCGCGACAGCCCCCTGGGCAGTGTGGAACCCCTCCGCAGCCGACCCTGAGACATCCCCCATCCCCCCACAAGCTTGTGCTGCAAGGCGGCCTGGCAACCCCGGAGGGCCCCACTGCTACTTTTGTGGGCAGGCCAAGCACCCCCAGCAGCGCTGCCCGGCCCGCGCATCCACCTGCAAGGGATGCGGTAAAAAGGGCCTCATCGTGCTGGTATGCCACGCCCGTGCGGTGGCCGTGGTCTACGGCGGCGAATGCGGACCGCCACCACAAACCTCTCCACGGTCCCTGTGTGGCCAACGGGCGCCGCCATCTTGTCCTGCGGACGCCACGTTTGGTGGAGGGTGCTGCCATTTTGTGCACCCCCAGCCATGTGCGACTAATGGGAGCTGCCATTTTGGATGGACTCCCAGGACCCCAGCTTGGCTGACCACACACCGCCCAAAGAGAACACTCAACTGCTGAGATTAGCCTCGGTGACCCTGGATCAGTCCCAGCCTCGGACACTCTCAACTGCTACAACAACTGTACTAATCAACGGGCACGAGACGTCCTGCTTAATCGACTCTTGGAGTATGGAGAGCTTCATACACCCCGACACGGTAAGGCGCTGTTCCCTCCTCGTCCATCCCGTTAATCAAAAAATCTCTCTGGCCTCCGGTTCCCACTCAGTAGCGATAAAGGGGTTTTGTGTAGCAAACCTCACAGTCCAGGGAAGGGAGTTTAAAAATTACCGGCTCTACGTCCTTCCCCACCTCTGCGTGGCCACACTCCTAGATTTCCAATGTAATCTCCAAAGTCTAACTTTCAAATTTGGCGGCCCTATACCTCCCTCACTGTCTGTGGCCTCGTGACCCTCAAGGTCGATCCACCTTACCTGTTTGCGAACCTCACCCCGGATTGCAAACCCGTTGCCACCAGGAGCAGACGGTACAGTGCCCAGGATCGGATCTTTATTAGGTCAGATGTCCAAAGGCTACTGAGGGAAGGAGTCATTGAAGCTAGCAACAGACCCTGAAGAGCACAAGTAGTGGTGATAAAGACCGGGGAGAAGCATAGGAAGGTCACCGACTACAGTTTACAGTCAGACCATCAACAGGTTTACGCAGCTGGACGCGTACCCTCGCCCCCGCATATCCAACCTGGTAAACAAGATCGCGCATTACAAGGTCTTTTCCACAGTGGATCTTAAGTCAGCCTACCACCAGCTCCCCATCCGCTCGAGTGACCGCAAATACACTGCCTTCGAGGCAGACGGGTGGCTCTATCACTTCTTCAGGGTTCTCTTTTGTGTCACCAACGGGGTCTCGGTCTTCCAGCGCAAGATGGACCGAATGGTTGACCGGTACGGTTTACGGACAACATTCCCGTATCTCGATAATGTCGCCATCTGCGGCCACGACCAGCAGAACCACGACACCAACCTCCGAAAATTCCTCCAGACCGCAAAGATCCTTAACCTTACAGAAACAAGGATAAATGCGTATTTAGCACCGACCGCCTCGGCTACGTAGTGCGAAATGGAGTTATAGGCCCCGACCCTGAACGCATGCGCCCCCTTATGGAGTTCCCCCTCCCTCACTGCTCCAAGGCCCTGAAACGCTTCCTAGGGTTTTTCTCTTACTGTGCCCAGTGGTCCCCAACTATGCGGACAAGGCCCGTCCCCTGATCCAATCCACAGTTTTTCCCCTGTCGATAGAGGCCCGCCAGGCCTTCAGCCACATCAAAGCAGACATTGCAAAGGCCACGATGCACGCCATCGACGAGTCCCTTCCCTTCCAGGTCGAGAGCGACGTGTCTGACGTAGCTCTGGCGGCCACCCTCAACCAAGCGGGCAGACCCGTGGCCTTCTTCTCACGTACCCTCCATGCTTCCGAAATCCGCCACTCCTCACTCTTCATAGTAGAAGCTGTGCGACATTGGAGGCATTACCTGGCCGGCAGGAGATTCACTCTCCTCACTGACCAACGGTCAGTTGCTTTCATGTTTGATAATGCACAGCGGGGCAAGATAAAAAACGATAAGATCTTGCGGTGGAGGATCGAACTCTCCACCTGCAACTACGAGATCTTGTATCGTCCCGGGGAGCTTAACGAGCCTCCTGATGCCCTGTCCCGTGTGCCAACGCACAAGTGGACCGCCTCCGAGCCCTCCACGAGGACCTCTGCCACCCGGGGGTCACTCGCTTTTTCCATATTATGAAGACCCGCAACCTGCCCTACTCCATCGAGGAGGTCAGGACAGCCACCAGGGACTGCCAAATCTACGCGGAGTGCAGAGAAAGCGCTACTGATAAAGGCTTCCCATCCCTTTGAACGCCTCAGCATGGACTTCAAAGGCCCCTCCCCTCCATCGACCACAAGACGTACTTCCTGAACGTGATTGACGAGTACTCCCGGTTCCCATTCGCCATTCCCTGCCCAAACATGACCACAGCCACCGTCATCAAGGCCCTCCATAGCATCTTTGCACTGTTCGGGTTCCCTGCTTACATACATAGTGATAGGGGGTCCTCCTTTAAGAGCGACGAACTGCATCAATTCCTGCTCAGCAAGGGCATCGCCTCGAGCAGTTACATCCCCAGGGGTAACGGACAGGTAGAGAGGGAGAACGAAGCGGTCTGGAAGACCGTCCTACTGGCTCTGCGGTCCAGGAATCTCCCAGTCTCCCACTGGCAGGAAGTCCTCCCGAAAGCCCTACACTCCATCCGGTCACTGCTGTGTACCACAACCAACCAAACACCTCACGAACTTCTCCTTGTCTTCCCCAGGAAGTCCTCCTCCGGGACCTGGCTCCCAACCTGGCTGGCAGCTCCCGGACCCATCCTGCTCTGAAAACACGTGCGGGCGCACAAGTCGGACCCGTTGGTCGAGAGGGTCCATCTTCTCCACGCTAACCCCCAGTAAGCCTACGTGGCGTACCCCGACGGCCGACAAGATACGGTCTCCCTACGAGACCTGCCGCCCGCCGGAGCCCCCTGCACACCCCAGCCACCAGTCCCACCCTCCCTCCCATCTGTGCACCTTACAGGAGGGTCAATCCTTCCGCCGGTCCCGTCTAGGCCCCCCCACCCACTGACGCACCCCGCAGACGCTCCCTTCCCAGGTCAACCATTTTCCCCACCAGCGCCGGTGTCGAAGGGGTGTCGAAGATGCCACAGGGATCGTGGCCACGCTCCTGGAGTCACAGACGCCTGAGCCTCCACCGGAGTCACCACCGAAGCTTTGACGATCACAGAGGACGACCAGGGCCCCCGATCCACTGATTGTTTCATTTTAAAGTGTGTAGTTAATTATGAATCATAAATTGTAAATAGTAAATAGAATTGTAAATAGTTACAAAACGCTGTACGGAGGTATTACGGTACCTCCACATAACTATAATTTCTACCACGTTACTATGCTGTAATGTCAAGCCACTACCCCCGCCGGACTCTTTTTTAACAAGGGGTGAATGTGGTAGTCTCTGTAGAGGTATTATGGTACCTGGTAATGCTGGAACACCATTGGTAGATATTGTCTGTTTCCCATTGGTCAAAGTGCATGGTAGCTCCACCCTGCTAGGCGGGGTATAAGAGCCCGTGCCGCCCCAGCATTCTGTACCTGAGCTGCTGGGGGAAACATCTACCTTATTAAAGCCTTCAGTTGGACTACAACCTCGCTTTAGTGGTCATTGATCGTGCATCACTCTTCATTAAAGTGCCCAACCAAGGTGAATGTCTCTGGAATGGTGTTGGAGAAGCTACCTCCGACTCAAACTCCTGGGTATCCTGCATCTCGGGCGGAGGGCTGGCGTCTGAGCTGCTCTCAATGCCGGTGTTCGGCTCACAGGTGGAGCTCAGGTTGTGGCATTGGCTGGGGGTGGGGGACGCCAGATGGATCCACCCCATTTCCAAGTCCAGTATGACACAAGGCAAACGCATGATTGGACCGGGGACCGGGGAGGGGGGGAGGGGGGTGGGGGCTGGGGGGTGGGGGTGAGGGTGGTTTGGGGTGAGGGTGGTGGGAAGGTCGTGGGTGCATGTTGACACACGTGTCATGGGGAACCGCAACTTAGCAAGATCTCACTTCCTCACCCGCAGCTGAACTCCACCCCAGTGACTACACTTTCCTCCAGGCTGCTGACCACATCCAGGGCCCTCTGCTGTGCCATGGTGAGGGGCCACATGTTCGACAGCCCCCCTCCCGTCTTCTCCTGCTCCTGGCAGTTGTGGAAGGCCTTCTCCTGGAAGTGGGGGGGGAACATAAAATGACAGTGTTGGACAGTACGACACATGCAGCCCAGGGGGTCGGTAGCTGGTGGCCTCAGTGACCATAGCGGCTGGTATGTGTTGCCAGCATGTGTTGCAGGGTGGGAGTTCTGCCGCCCTCTGGATTGGGGGTGGGTGGGTGGAGGGCAGTGGTTAGGGTTACAGGTGTGTGGGACGATGGTTAGTGCCAGGGGCACAGTGCTGCCTCCTCACCCTGGTCGCCCTGTGGAGGTTGTGCAGTTTTTTCCGACATTGCTGGCTGGTCCTGACGGTATTGCCCATGGCACTCACCTGCGCTCAGGCATGGCGAATGGCGTGGGCTGGCAGCCTCCTTCCCGGGCCAGAGTACAGGGTCATCAGCCTCTCCTCCACTGCATCCAGGAGGGCCTCTAGCTCAGCATCCTTGAAGCGTGGGGCCGCGCGTCTTGCTGCCATCTTGTAGGCTGGGGGTGTGTTTGGGGAGCGCAGTGTGTATATGCAGCTGCAGCTTGTCAGCCTCCTAAGTGTCAATTGCAAAACCAGTGAATCTGTCACTGTTTCTCATTGGAATCGATTGTGTTTCACGTTGCCCCGGTGCTAGCCCTGAAACAGTAGCAGAATTGGTCCAGGTGCGGCGCCAATTTTGCTATCATGAAACTCCACGAATTGTGCGCCGGTGTCAACACTTAGGGCTGGATTCTCCGATTCTGCGGCTATGTCCGCAGGATTCGACTGGTCTTATGACCAAAAAGTCGGCGGCGATCCCCACGATCTTCCGTCTGGTGGGGGGCTAGCAGCCACGCCACGTAAAGCCCCCGGCTTTAACTGCAGATATGGCTTGCTCCATGGCTGCGTAGGCGCATGGCGGTGGTAGCGCCGAACAACATGGTGCCGGCTGCGCACGTCCCGGCCTGCCAAAAAGCACCCCCATATAAGTCCCCTCAGCACCCGCAAAAGCCCCCCCCTGCCAGCAGAACGGCACCCCTCCCCCCCGACTGTGACAGCGCTGAACATAGTCCGCAGCCGCCATGCGAGGTCCTGGAAAGATGTGAGGTCACGCGCCCCACGCCGTCAGGGACCCGGCCCATCGGGGGGCAGAGCATCGGGGGAGGGCCTCAGGTGACGTCCTGCGGCTGTCCCGACGTGCGGTATATTCCTCGAGTACGCCGTTTTTGAGGAGACGGAGCATCGGAAAAATGCGCCGCCCCGATTCCATCGTAAAAACACATTCTCCAGCCGATTGCCGATTTCGGCGATCTGAGAATCCAGCCCCAAGGTTTTGTTCAGGAGAATTCAAGGGGAAAGGTAAACAAAGTTTCCTGAATTAAAGGGACGGTTGCAGTAACCAGAATTAAAGTGGGGAAGTAGACTTCAGAGGTAAATCAAAAGCTTGAACCGATTTTAATAGTATCTGGGAATCATGGGTAAAAGCAATTATTTGTACAGCAACTAAGACAAAGAAATCTTAAAGCGGGAGTTGAAGAGAAATCCGCATCGACTAACTTCAGAGTTTTGAGACAGCCAGTCTTTGTGTTTAAAGGGACTTTGAGTTACTGAAACCATTGTAAACTTTAGTTATATTTTGTAATCCATTCTAACATTAAAATCTGTGTATATTTGTTCAGCTAAGGGGGGAATTATGTATCATGATCCAATTTTGCATGATTTATTCTTGTTGAAACTATATAACGGTCCTGTGACTCTGTCCCTCCATGTATCAAAAAAAAGTAAAAGTTACAGGCTGGGATTCTCCGGCCTGCCAGCTGTGTTTTCCTGGGTGGCGTGCCCTCGCCAGCAGCGGGATTTTCCTTTCCTGCCGCCTGCCAATGGGATTTCCATTTGTGGCCACCCCGCACCAGTGGAAAACCCGTGGGCGTGGGTGCGCTGCAAGCGCAATGGAGAATGCTACCAGTGGAGAATATCACTGACGGTCTTTTGAGCCAGGGTTTCATTCTGGGATCTTCCGTTCCAGTTAAAACGTCAACTAGGATGATTACAATCCTCATGGTTATTCTCCAGCCTCCCCCCAGTAACTCTGGATCCCATTGATTTTGTGAAGGACATTCAAGCGCTCCCCCCACCAAACCCATTGCCATTGATTTACCTATGCCCCAGGTGGACCTCACCCTTCCTCATCTCGAGGCTTTGTGCATGGTCAAATTAACATGGTCGAATTAACGGAGGAGAACCTCACCTCGCCAGAATAGCTTTGAATACCAACACCAGCTTTGAATACCAACACCCTCCTCTTTATTACGTTTATCCCATTGATAGGTCGCAAATGACTCCACTTACCATGACCATTCTATCTGCAGCCCAGTACGGAGGCAAACAATCCCATTGCCACCAATTGGAAGACAATGACCATGCCCTTCACACCAATCTATGCTTTATCCCAATTGAGCACACAGGCTTTGCCCCTCCCTGGAGCAGGACTATGATGTGTGTGCCAGCATAACCCTGTAGCATGGGCCACAATGTCGCAGGACTGCCTTTAATTTCTCATTCTGACCTCTTTGACCAGAGACTATGACTATCTTTCAATCAGCTCTCCCGTTCCTTCATGACTGATCACAAACAGTTTCCCTCCCCCACACATCCCCTTTTTCCATGCAACATATCCCTCATGTGCAAACCTTTACCCACCGCCCACCCCATGGGCAGCACGGCAGCATTGTGGTTAGCACAATTGCTTCACAGCTCCAGGGTCCCAGGTTCGATTCCTGACTTGGGTCACTGTCTGTGTGGAGTCTGCACATCCTCCCTGTGTGTGCGTGGGTTTCCTCTGGGTGCTCCGGTTTCCTCCAACAGTCCAAAGATGTGCGGGTTAGGTGGATTGGCCATGATAAATTGCCCATAGTGTCCAAAATTGCCCTTCGTGTTGGGTGGGGTTATTGGGTTACGGGGATAGGGTGGAGGTGTGGACCTTGGGTAGGGTGCTCTCTCCAAGAGCCGGTGCAGACTCGATGGGCCGCATGGCCTCCTTCTGCACTGTAAATTCTATGATCACCTTAATGAGTCTCTGTGCAACCCATACCCCTTGTGCCACACTAACACAAGCCCTCCCTCTGATTCCAGACTCTGCACATCTCCTCCCATTCATACAGTTTGATTTCTATCCCCCACCTTCTGTGTCTGCATTCTAGTTTTCCATGTCGGCCTCCAGCTTCCCACCCTTGATCTCCCCTCTGCCAACCATCGCCGTTGCCTCTCGCCCAACAGCACCCATCCCCACAATACCCCCATTGACCATCATGGTCTCTGCCATCTGAGCGATGCCCTCCCAGAGTATGATGCAGCCAAACCCTACACATCCACCAGTGAAGTTTCACACTGCTGTCACAGAGAAACCGGAGCAGCGCTGTTGCAGATTTACTGGACTAATAGCAGGAATGGGTGGGTTCTCTTATGAGGAAAGGTTGGCCATGTTAGGTTTGTATCCATTAAAATTTAGAAGTGTAAAAAGTAGTGTCAGCAGAGTCTTTGAATATACTTAAGGCAGAGCGAGATAAATTCTTGATTCACAAGGGGGTGAAAGGGGTAGGCAGGAGTGTGGGGTTAAAGTTACAACCAGGTCAACCATTATCCTATTGAATGATGGAGCAGGCTTGAGGGGCCAAGTGGCCTACTCCTGCTCCTAATTTTTTAAATAATCTTTATTGTCACAAGTAGACTTACAGTAACACCGCAATGAAGTTACTGTGAAAACCCCTAGTCGCCACATTCGCCTGTCCGGGTACACAGAGGGAGAATTCAGAATGTCCAAATCACCTAACAAGCACATCTTTCGGGACTTGTGGGAGGAAACCAGAGCACCTGGAGGAAACCCACGCGGACACAGGGAGAACGTACAGTCTCCGCACAGACAGTGACCCAAGCCATTCATGTGTTTGTATGTTTTGAATGTTGTACCCTCACCTCATAATCACGAGCAAACTAAGGGCAGGCAGTTGCACGTCACTGATTTAGACCAGTTTAATGTACCACTGGCATGCCACGTAATTTAGAAGGGGAACATGATTCTGGAGAGTAGCATTTTTAATGAGTATTTGTGAGATGGTAACGTATGCAAATAGAAATTCCAATGTGGGAAATCGGACCTGCCATGAAAGTGGTAATGGGAAAATTCTGAATTGATTTGCCTCTGTTGGGATTCTAACTTTTAGCCTTTCTGTGAGTTTTCCACTCCTGTCTGCCATGAAATGTGTCACTGGCAGGACCGGAAAATTCCACACAGAATCTCTCCCCTCACCCTCCTCTTGAACAGCAATCTTCATTCCTGTGTATTATCCATGATACCCAGGATTTTGCAAAAGAAAGGCATTTTAAGGAACAATTCAAATGGACAGGAGGGAAGATGACGCCTAACATATCCAGTAAAGGGGACAGTCAGTAGTGAGCATGTAATGGATAGCGTTTTTCAAAAAGAGGGATGATGGGTCGAATGGCTTCATCCTGTGCTGCATGATTCCGGAATGTTAAACATGAAGCAATCCAGGAAATGTGAACAAAATCTGTACTGAATGCATGAAGTTAAGAAAAGCTTTGAAACGGGAATGACAGGCGTAAGTGCTGGTCCACGGGAACAAGAGGCTTTTAAGAGTTATCTGTACCTTAATAACATTTTGTCAATGATGGGCAAGCAATGTTTATACCTGTGACACCTGTATCTTCCAATATCAGAAAGTACAATAACAACTTATACATATACATATCGCTCTTTCAAGGTAATAGAAAATAGCCCAAAGTACTTCACAGCAGCACTGTTGAATCCGCGGTAAACAGAAAGCATGTACGATAAGTAGAAATTAACTAACAACATTTATTAAGATACAAATTCAAACTCCTCCACTCCCCTAAAGGTCTTCTTCCCCGACCTGCGCCCAGGCTGGGAGTTGAGGCTCTCCTGAGGTAATGGGAGATTGTATAGTCCTGATCTTGGGACCTCCATTGGGGTTATAACAAACGCTATGAAGTAAAATTTGCCATTGAGCACACAAAGGGGTAATAGGTTAAATGACCAAAACTTTGGTCAAAAAGATAGATTTTAAGGATGTTTAAAGGAGGAAAGAGAAGAAAAGAGGCAGAGAAGTTCAGTGAGGGAATTCCAGAGTTGAAGGCCTTGGCAGTTTAAGGCATGACCACTAATGGTGCAGTGACTAAAATTGGAGATTGTCATGAGTCCAGAATTAAGGGTAGGAAAGGAAAAGGTCATGGACAGATTTGAAAACCAAGGGTTATAATTTTTAAATTGGAATGTTGCTTGACCTAGAATCAATATAGGTCAGCAAGCACATGGAATGCTGGCTGAACAGGCCTTGGTGTAATTCGGACATAAGCAGCAGAGTTTTGGATGAACTGAAGTGTACAGAAAGTGGAATAGCCAGGCCAACAGAAGGGTCATGAAATATTCAAGTTTAGATGTAACAAAGGCATGTATAAGAAAATAATACTGAAGGAGTAATACATTTGTCCTTTGCCAGAAATTTTACTATACTGCTTCAGTAAATTGGCTGTACTGCAGTCCTGGTCAAAGCAGTATGATGTTTAGCCTGCTGTGGAGTGCAAACATCAAGTCGCATTCCAGAGATAGGATATTCCGGCTCCCCCCCCACACACACACCCATAGCGTACTCCCCGGTGGTGGAGGCATCTCGCAATTGACCACCAGCAGGATCTTCCAGTCCTGCTGATGTCTAAAGTGTTTTGCCTGGCACGCCCTATTGGGGAACCCACCATGAGGTGTTGCCTTCGGCGGGACCAAAAAATCCCACCAGTATGAAGGGCCGGAAAATCCCCTCCTAGTTCACAGAATATCCATGTAGCGTGTCGATAAAGATGCTCTAGCTCATACTTAAAATGACATCATTTTGATGCTCTATAATTTAAACAAAAAGTCTTTGTGCAGAAAGTCCTCAAAATATATCTAATGAAAATGATCTTTTATTTACCTTTCTACTAATGAACATCCATGGCTGGCACTGCTGTACAGAGGAAGGGGGCAAAGCATGATAGGGCAATACTAATTGGGGATTCGATAGTCAGCGGCACTTCTGTGGTTGCAAAAGAAACTCCAGGATGGTGTGTTGCTACCCTGGTGCTAGGGTCATGGATGGTACAGGACATCCTGGAACGAGAGGGCACACAGGCAGATGTCATTGTCCACATTGGTTGAAATGACATAGGCAGGAAGAGCAGGAAGATGCTGCAAAGACATTACAGGGAGCTAGGTAATAAGCTAAAAGCAGGACCTCTCGGGTAGTAATTTCAGGATTATTCCCCGTGTCACTACTAATAAGGCTAGAACAGAGAGATACTACAGTTGAACACGTGGCTAAAGAGCTGGTGTAGGGGGTAGGACCAGATATGTGGATTACTGGGATATCTTCCAGGGACGGTGGGACCTATACAAGCAGGACGGGTTGCACCTAAACTGGAGGAGCAACAGCCAGAAGTGTAGAGACTGTGGAAGAGCTTGAGACTAAGACAAATATAGCTGAGCAAGAGAGCAGGCAGCGGGAAGTTGCAGATCTCCGTGGGTCTGGAGGGCCTTTGTGTGATAAAGCCAGGAGAGTTCAACGAGCTTCTTAAAAAGTTCTTTATTTCCCCTATTGCCTCACGGCGTCGAGGTTCCAGGTTCGATCCCGGCTCTGGGTCACTGTCCGTGTAGAGTTTGTACATTCTCCCCGTGTTTGTGTGGGTTTCGCCCCCATGATGTACCATCAATGACCACGAAACGAATGGTGAACTATTGTGGCTTTATTGTGCTAGATCTAAAGCCTCCGGCAGTTGGACCCAAGAATGTGGGCAGTGCAGGAGAGCATACACTTTTATACAGAGCCTGCTGGGTGAAGCCAGCAGGCCAGGATTTACTGTAATGGCTGGAGTACACTGGCAGTGTACCGTAATACATGTAATGTATGTTCAGTGGTTTACCACATTCACCCCCTGTTTAAAAAAAGTCCAGCGGAGGTGAAGCAAAGTTACAGGTTGAGTCTGTCAGGAGCTTGGACCTTCCGCCGTGATTGCCTCAGCCCCGGCTGTGGTGTAGGCGTCGATGTGGGTACCTGCGACTCCGGGAACGTGTTGTCCTCTCCTTCTTCACCCAGTAGTTGAGCCAGTAGAGGGATGGTCGGCGCCGGGGCGGGGGTGGCGGTGATAGGCTCTGGTGGGGGGGGGGGAATGGTGCAGGGGCAGGGTTGGCGGTGGTCGCCACCGGAGGGGGGGCGACAGTACCAGATCGGGGGTGGTGATGATGGGGAACCAGCGGGTGCCAGGTCCCGGAGGGAGACTGTGTCCTGCCGCCCGTCATGATGTGCCACGTAGGCGTACTGCAGGATTGCATGGAGGAGGAGGACTTTTTTTCGACGAGGGGGTCTGATTTATGGCTCCTCGCATGCTTCCGGAGGAGGACAGGCCCAGGAACTGTCAGCCAGATCGCGAGCGAGACCCCGGAGGTGGACTTCCTGGGGAAGGCAAACGCACGTTCGTGAGGGTCTCTTTAGTAGCAGTGCACAGGAGTGACCGGATGGAGTGGAGCGCATCGGGGAGGACCTCCTGCCAGCGGGAGACTGGGAGACTCCTAGGCCGAAGGGCCAGCAGGACGGCCTTCCAGACCGTCGCATTCTCCTTCTCCACCTGTCCATTCCACCGGGGGTTGTAGCTGGTTGTCCTGCTCGAGGCGATGCCTTTGCTGAGCAGGAACTGACGCAGCTCATCACTCATGAACGAGGAGCCCCGATCACTGTGGATGTAGGTGGGGAAACCAAGCAAGGTGAAAATACTGTGTAGGGCCTTGATGACAGTGGCAGAGGGCATGGGATGGCAAAGGGAAAACTGGAGTACTCATCAATGATGTTGAGGAAGTACACGTTGCGGTCTGTGGAGGGGAGGGGCCCTTTGAAGTCGATGCTGAGGCGCTCAAAAGGGTGGGAGGCCTTCACCAGGTGCGCTCTGTCGGGTCGATAGAAGTGCGGTTTGCACACCGCGCAGACCTGGCAGTCCCTGGTCACGGTCCTGACCTCCTCGATGGAGTAAGGCAGGTTGCGGGCCTTGATAAAGTGGAACAACCGGGTGACCCCTGGGTGACAGAGGTCGTTGTGGAGAGCCCGAAGTCGGTCTACTTGTGCGCTGGCACATGTACAACGGGATAGGGCATCTGGGGGCTCATTGAGCTTCCCCGGTCGGTACAAGATCTCGTAGTTATAGGTGGAGAGTTCGATCCTCCACCTCAAGATCTTGTCGTTCTTAATCTTGCCCCGCTCTGTGTTACTAAACATGAAGGCAACCGACCGTTGGTCAGTGAGGAGAGTGAATCGCCTGCCGGTCAGGTAGTGCCCCCAGTGTCGCACAGCTTCCACAATGGCTTGGGCTTCCTTTTCGACAGAGGATTGCCGAATTTCAGAGGCATGGAGGGTAGGGAAGAAGAAGGCCACAGGTCTGCCCGCCTGGTTGAGGGTGGCGGCCAGAGCCACGTCCGATGCGTTGCTCTCCACCTGGAATGGGAGGGCCTCGCCAACTGCATGCAGCGTGGCTTTGGCAATGTCCGCCTTGATGTGGTTGAAGGCACGGCGGGCCTCAGCCGTCAGGAGGAAGGTGGTGGACTTGATAAGTGGGCGGGCCTTGTCTGCATAATTAGGGACCCACTAGGCGTAATATGAGAAGAATACCAGGCATCGCTTCAGAGCCTTGGGACAGTGAGGGAGGGGGAGTTCCAGGCGGTCGGGGTCGGGGTCGGGCCCTAGGACTCCATTTTCCACAACGTAGCCAAGAATGGCTAGGCGGGTTGTGCGGAAAATACATTTCTCCCTATTATAGGTAAGGTTAAGGAGTTTAGCAGTGTGGAGGAATTTCTGGAGATTCGCGTCGTGGTCTTGCTGGTCGTGGCCGCAGATGGTGACGTTATCCAGATACGAGATTGTGGCCCGCATGGTCAACCATTCGGTCCATCTCTCGCTGGAAGACCTAGACCCCATTGGTGACGCCGAAGGGAACCCTAAGGAAATGGTAGAGGCGGCCATCTGCTTCGAATGCAATGTATTGGTGTCCTCCGGGCGGATGGGGAGCTGGTGGTACGCGGATTTCAAGTCAACGGTGGAGAAGACTTGATACTGCGCAATCTGATTGACCGTGTCAGATATGTGGGGAAGGGGGTACGCATCGAGCTGCTTGTACCGGTTGATCGTCTGACTGTAGTCGATGACCATCCGGTGCTTTTCCCCCGTTTTCATGACCACCACTTGAGCTCTTCAGGGGCTGTTACTGGCCTCCATGACCCCCTCCCGCAGAAGCCGTTGGACCTCCGACCTGATAAAGGCCCTGTCCTGGGCACTGTACCGTCCGCTCCTCGTGGCGACGGGCTTACAGTCCCGGGTGAGATTCGTGAAGAGCAAGGGTGGAACGACCTTAAGGGTCGTGAGGCCACAGACGGTGAGGGGGGGGGCAGGGGTCCGCCGAACTTTAGGGTGAGGCTCTGGAGGTGGCACTGGAAATCGAGACCCAGTATCAAGGCAGCGCAGAGATGGGGGAGGACGTAGAGTCTGAAGTTACTGTACTCTACGCCCTGTATCGAGAGGGTCGCGACGCAGTACCCCCGGATCTGTATGGAATGGGATCCGGAGGCCAGAGAGATTTTCTGGGTCACGGGGAGAACCGGGAGGAAGCAGCGCCTTACCGTGTATGAAATTCTCCGTGCTCTCGGAATCCAAGAGGCAGGTCATCTCGTGCCTGTTGGGTTGCGAGGCCGAGACTGGTCGAGGGTGATGGAGGCGAGCTGAGGAAGGTGGTGGGAGAGCTGGTCGGAGGTGACGGGGGTATCGGCAGCTCGCGTATGGCCAGGCGAGCAGGGGTCCTGGGGTGCATTCCAAGATGGCGCCGAAGGTGGCAGCGCCCACGAGGCGCACATGGCGGGCGACGTCCAAGATGGCGGCGCCCATGGGGCACACATGGCAGGCGGCGGCGAAGATGGCGGCGCCCCTGGATTGCACATGGGGGATGTAGCAGTAGCGATGCTGGGCCTAGAAACGGCAGCCACCGATCGAGCCTGGCAAACGGTGACAAAGTGGCACTTCTTACCACACCCGTTGCAGGTTGCGCTCCGTGCTGGGCAGCGTTGTCTGGGGTGCTTGTTCTGGCCACAAAAGTAGCATTTGGGGCCTCCGGAGTTAGCTGGCTGCCGCGCGGCACTTGGCGTGTGGTGCACCCGGGTCGGATGATGGCGGGGCCCATGACGGCCATGAGGGGGCCGCGCGGTCGGAGGTGTAGGATTCCAGGTTGTGGGAGGCTACTTCTAAGGAGTTCGCGAGCTGTACAGTCTCTGTGAGGCTGAGTGTACCCCCTTCTAATAAGCGCTGGCGGATGTAGTTGGACTTAATGCCGGTGACATAGGCGTCCCTGATCAGTAGCTCCATGTGTTGGACTGCCGACAACTACAGTTTCTGCCAAGTAGCCGCAAGGCACGCAGGAAATCATCCTGAGACTCACCGGGGGGTTGCCATCTCGTGGCCAGGAGGTGCCCGGCGAACACCTGGTTTATAGTCATGATATACTGTCCTTTCAGTAGTTTTACACCCTCCGTGTAGGTGGGAGCGTCCTGAATGAGGAGGAAGACTTGTGGGCTCACCAGTGCGTAGAGTAGTTGGAACTTCTGTGGGTCTGAGATGACTTCAGTGGATGCTCTGAGATATCCTTCGAAGCAGGCTAACCAGTGCTCGAAATTCACTGTGGCGTCGGCTGCATGTGGGTTCAGCTCCAGGTGATCCTGCTTGAGTAAGACGTTTATCTTCAAAATTCTAGCACAATAAATTGATGTGCCATCAATGACCACGAGACGAATGGTGAACTATTGTGGCTTTATTACGCTAGATGTAAAGCCTCCGGCAGCTGGACCTAAGAATGGGGGCAGTGCAGGAGAGCATACACTTTTATACAGAGCCTGCTGGGTGGAGCCAGCAGGCCAGGATTTATTGTATTGACTGGAGGACACTGGCAGTGTACCGTAATACATGTAATGTATGTTCAGTGGTTTACCACACCCCACAACCCGAAGATGTGCAGGCTAGGTGGATTGGCCGTGCTAAATTGCCCCTTAATTGGAAAAAATGAATTGGGTACTCTAAATTTCTTTTTCTTTTTTAAGTCCTTTTATTTCAGCAACAGCATCATACATTCACAGGGCCAGTTACCTTTCACCAGGTCCTCATTCCATTTTTAGCTGGCTCTACAGCTGCCTGCCTTTTTTGCTAGTGCTGGATTAACTCAGTCCAATTGAGCACAGGGAACAATCATCCCCAGCTGGATGAGTCCTGTGCATGTGATATGGTACAAATTAAGTAATGACATGATGGGAAAACTGGTCAATGGGAAAACTGGTCAAAAGGTTTGATACAATACCAGAAAGACTGAAACTATTCATTCCAGCTCCCCAGGCCCAGGTAAAGAATGCTGCCCTAACCATTTTCAGACTAGTATGGCCATAGGCCAACTCTGCATAACTTGAAGTCTGAAAAGATCAGCGAAGGTCGAACCATTCCAAAACACCGCACTCGGCAACTCCTGATAAAACTAACTCGTCATAACCCAGGGCTGTAGGAATTTAAAACAAAGATAAGTTCAGGAAGAAACAAATCTATTCTGACCTTTCAATGTTCCCTCCGAGGACTAAATAATGGTATGAGTGATATGACCAAACATGGTCTGGTCTTTGCTTCCGTTTGTATTTCCGATCAAACTCCTGACCATACTGTTGTCACATAATCTTGATAAAGTACAAGATGGCGCCGGAGCGAGGCGACTCTCTGCGAGCTCTCACAAACAGATCTACTTTTTACTTAACTTATACTCGTTCTAATCTTAAAATTTAATTCTAAACCTAACATTATTACTCTTCATCCGATGCCACTGCTTTTGTAGTTACATTGTATATGTTGTGTTGCCCTATTATGTATTTTCTTTTATTCCCTTTTCTTCTCATGTACTTAATGATCTGTTGAGCTGCTCGCAGAAAAATACTTTTCACTGTACCTCGGTACACGTGACAATAAACAAATCCAATCCAAGTTAATGTATAAATATTGAGCTAATTCTCCACGAAAAGCGCGGAACTTGTGAAAGACTGAGCAGTTTTGTTGACTGCCCTCTTACTTCAAGTTTCAGCCATTACTGCATGCAGTTGTTTTCGACAATAAAGCTTGAATTTCTGTCTTGACGAGTGTGTTGAATTTTTCTACCACAGAAGCGAAAATATTGAGTATGACATTTGGCGCAAGCGAGCAGTTACCAATATCCTGAGTGAATTCTGTGGGGGACTGAAGAAGTGATCGAGCCAGACCTGGAGGAAAGAGACAGACGCCGGCACAAGGTAAGATTAACCTTGGTCTCTCTCTCTCTCTCTCTCGGATTAGTGGTTCGACCCCTCATCCCTGACGGAAGTTACTAAACAGGTGACGGTGCTCAAATCTAAATTGTACTTATTAAATTGTTAGTCGAGTACTCCGGGTCAGGGACCCCAATTGTGGTTAGCCTTAGGGGTCAGGGACCTCTTGCTTGTTTTGCAGGTTTAAATTTGGGTCAGGGACCCTGCAATTTGATTTGGTACCAGGGATTTTTTTTTTTGATTGCCGGGGGCACATTTTATTGACATTATGGGACATTATTTAGACAAAACCGGGGGCAATTCCCCTCTATTTTTCATGTGTTCTGAAAACCCTTCTCAAAAACGTAATTTATCTGCAGCGCTGAACAATAAATTGGGTAACGATATTTGGCCACTAGGGGGCACTTGGGACTACGATAATTGCATTTCTGCTGAGAAAATCATTTGGCAGAGAAACGCCGGTTTTAAGTGGAAGTTTTTAATCTCAGAGTGGAAGAAGCAGTCCAGTAAGTGCCACAAACTATTACTATTAATGAGTTGGAGAGATAACGCCCGTAGAAAAGGGATTGATGATTGTGTGGCTGGTAAAGCAAACAATTGGGAGACTTTAAAATTGGAATGTGAATTTTGGGATAGAAAGCATAAACAACAAGGCGAAAATAGAAAATCTCCAACCAATATGCAAAGAGGGCTAGCCCAGCAAATTAAACGAAAGGAGGATCCTCCCAGTTGCTCTGGCATGCCGATGTTTCCCTATTCAGGCGATACGGAAGAGGAGGAGGATTTAACCCCTGGACCCCACCCTCATCCTGCACACTCTGACCCTACAATTCCACCGTCCCAAGTCCAGACTCTCCCTTATGGTCCCACTGCCAATGAAACTCCTGCTAATGCATCCCCCGTAGCAACACGCACTCGGTCACATACGCAAGCCGTTAATATGGAACAACCCTTCACCTCTGTTAATCAGGCTTTTCTTGATTTATCACTCCAACCTAAGGAGGAGGAAACTTTTCCGCCACCACCTCCCTCCCGCAAATTATCCCACTAGGAGTGTTATTAACCCCCACGCTGGTGATAATGACAGCCCATTCATTGAGGTGTGGCAGGCTTTTAAACCCCATGAGCTATGTTTGATCATGGCTCAATGTCCCTCCTGCAAAGAGGACCCAGAGTGGTTCACTGAGTTTTTGAGGAGAACTGCGACCATGTACGGTGCTACCGCACGTGATCAATATTCATTGATTTATTCATCCCTTCCCCCAGAATTAGGGGAAAGATGGAAAAATGAATTAGGACTTCATGGGGACACGTGGACGGCCTTCAGTGCCGCACACCAAACGGAGGACGATCAGCGTACTTTAATGTTCCCTGCACTAAAACGGGCTCTCCGGAAACCCGTTTACATCGCCAAACTCCTTGAATGTACCCCCACTTCTAAGAAAGATGGTCCAGAATCTTTTGACCGCTTTTGTGGCGTGTACACTCTTTACTCCGGGGACATTGCTTTCAATGCAGGCACACAGTCTCCCCAATTTAATGGACTATTAATGCAGGTTTTGCCTGACCGCGTAGCATCCAGTATTTTTTTTTTTAAATAATTTTTATTAAAGGTTTTCATAAAATGTCAATAACAAAATGAGAAAGAAAAAAGAACCCAACAGGGTTAAGTACAAAACACAATCTAAAAAAGCAACCCCCCAAACCCCTCCCCCCTGTACCTAAATAATAAATTAACATTAACACCCCGACTTAAGGCAACAGGTGTATACACCCCCTCAGACCCTTCCAGTGTAAATAACATAAACAAAATGAAAGTAAACCCCCCCCCCCCCCACCCCCCCCGAGCCGCTGCTGCCGTTGTCCAATGTCTATCGTTCTGCCAGAAAGTCTAAGAACGGTTGCCACCGCCTAAAGAACCCTTGTACCGACCCTCTCAAGGCGAAATTCACCCTCTCCAATTTAATGAACCCTGCCGTATCGCTGATCCAGGATTCCATGCTTGGGGGCCTCGTATCTTTCCACTGAAGGAGAATCCTTCGCCGGGCTACCAGGGTCGCAAAGGCCAGAATTCTGGCCTCTTTCGCCTCCTGCACTCCCGGCTCCTCTGCCACCCCAAATATTGCGAGCCCCCAGCCCGGTTTGACCCTGGATCCTACCACCCTCGACACCGTCCTCGCTAAGCCCTTCCAAAATTCCTCCAGCGCTGGGCATGCCCAGAACATATGGGTGTGATTTGCTGGGCTCCCTGAGCACCTAACACACCTGCCCTCACCCCCAAAGAACCTGCTCATCCTTGTCCCGGTCATGTGTGCCCTGTGCAGTACCTTAAACTGTATGAGGCTGAGCCTCGCGCATGAAGAGGAAGAGTTCACCTTCCCTAGGGCATCTGCCCACGTCCCCTCTTCGATCTCCTCTCCCAACTCCTCCTCCCACTTACCTTTCAACTCCACCACCGAGGCCTGTAGCATCCAGTATTAAAACTAATAACATGGACTGGTCTGACAATTCTAAACCTCAAATGAAACGTGCTGTGTCTTATTATTGGAGCAATGGCCGCAACCGTGAGACCTGTTACAAAGACACTTCGTCCAAAATTAAATCCGAATTTATCCAACGTCCCTCTCGAAGAGCTCCTAAAGGTCAGAACTCTCAGACAGAGTCACGTTACTATCGCCCAGATTGCACGGACCCTCCTGAAGTTGGTTACCGCTCACAGGCTCCTTACCCCTTCACTCCACACATGGAGGATTTCGACAGCGCTCCTCCGCGTCGTCCTCCTGCCAAATATAATGTCACTTGCTTCAACTGTCAACGTACAGGCCACTACGCTAGGGATTGTCCAGCACCCCGACGACAAGGTAGATTTCAACCCCGTCGGCAGACACCCTTTACTACCGCTAACCCCTACTGACTAGCCAGATCGAACTTTCCGGTCCTCTCAACAGACCACTCTGCGAGCCCACCGCTACGATTTACATAGAGGGCGTGCCTATCCCCTTCCTGATTGACACCGGCGCGACTCATTCTACGCTAGACTGGACATTAATTCAGAAACATTGCTTTCCCTTTCTGATAAGCATGTGGAACTTGCTGGTTTCATGGGGGAAGGTGCTGTTTATCTGCTTACGAAGCCGCTCTGTTCAATTTGAGGGCCGGGAATGTTGCATCTCTTTCACAGTTACCCGCGTCCTTGGTCTCAACCTGGCCGGACGTGACTTGCTGTGTCCCTTGCAGGTGGAAATTGCTTGCCTTGATAACAGCATTACTACATCAGCTATCCCGCAGGCCCAGCTTCAAAATTTTCCACTTTTCACTACTCCACTGTGGTGGTCGGTTGATTTTGATCCCTCACACTTTTAACCTCCCTTAGATATTCCCGATCCACATGTCACTCTTTGCTACGATCATACAGGATGCTCGCCTGATTTGGAGAGCATTTACCAAGACACCCTCAGTTCTCTACAATCCATTTCCTTTGTTGGCCTCGCTAAGGGAAAAGAAGGGTCTGCCTTTCTTGTCAATTTACCCCATGGCCTCTGGCATCAGTCGGGACTTGTGTCACCCCACGTGACCCTTTCTGTGAACGAAGGCTACAGTGCCAAGTCCTTGGGATTTCTGGCAGCTGCACTGCGAGGCAAGCTGATCCTTTCTTTAATGGAAGTCGAATCCTACCCGCAGGCACTTTAGAATATTTTCAACGCCATTTGTCCTCATTGGCACACTGCACCACCATCGTTCAGTCCAATCAACGACTTCTGAACTACCCGCAGATTTACGGGCGGCCTCCAAACACGAAGTTGGTCTCACTAATGTCCCTCCCGTTGTTATTAAAGTTAAACCTAACATGCCCTTGCCCTCGATTTCACAGTACCCTTTGCGCCCCAAGGCTGAAGAAGGAGTCTCGGTCATGATTCAATTGTTCCTTCAACAGGGAATTGTGGTACCATGCCAATCGCCCTGTAACACCCCGATTCTTCCAGTTCCTAAGATAGGAAGACTATCCGAATGGCGTTTGGTCCAAGACCTCCAACGTATTAATCAGATAGTGGAACCCTTACATCCTATTGTCCCAAACCCGGCGACAATCTTTAGTAATGTCCCACCGGAAGCGACTGTTTTTACCCTTGTTGATTTACAACATGCCTTTTTTGCTATACCCCTTGCCCCTGAATCACAGTATTTGTTTGCCTTTACATTTAAGGGCAACCGATACACTTGGACTAGGCTCCCACAGGGCTTCATTCATTCTCCAACCCTTTTCTCACAAGCATTGCACTCCCAGTTAGCGACATTATCAACTCCTGGTGGCTCCACCATCATCCAATATGTTGATGACTTACTCCTTGCCAGCCCTGACTTCAACGCTAACCAGCATGACACCATTTACCTGCTCATCCGTCTCCATTCATGGGGATATGTGATCCCGTCCACTAAAGTTCATAAAGGCCAACGGCAGGTCAAATTTTTGGGTGTCCTAATAAGTGCTACGGATCGCTCCCTTACTCAGGATCGCATTACTCCTATACTGCAGACCCCATTTCCTACATCGCCCAAGCAGGTGCGAGCATTTTTAGGATTGGTGAATTTTTGCAGACAATGGATTCCGAATGTTACTGTCCATACTAAAGATTTAACTCCGTCCTCCTCTCAAAATGCTCCTCTTAAGTTTGAACTTCCTGATTCAGCAAAACAATCTTTTGTTACTCTCAAAAACGCCCTGGCTACTGCCCCAGCGCTAGGACGACCTATGTATAACAGACCCTTTCAGTTGTACGTTAATGTTCTTGATGAATGTGCCACTGGTGTTCTAACACAAGAACACGGTGACCGGCGTCGCCCGTTTGCCTACTATTCTACAAAATTGGATCCTGTAGCTTGCGGTCTACCTCCCTGCACCCAAATTCTTACGGCTGTCCATTTGTTAGCACAGGCAGCCTCTAATCTGACCCTTCACCGGCCAGTACAAGTGCATACCTCGCACTCTATTGTGGCTCTCCTAACTTCTCAGCAAACCCAGCATCTGACTCAAGCCCGCTTGAACCGCTATGAGGTTTCACTATTGCAAAACCCCTACCTCTCTTATCATTACTGTTCTACCTTAAATCCTGCTGTGTTCCTAGAACAACCCCTCGATAACCTTGCTGACCCACCGCACGAGTGTTTGCTTAGGAATCACTTCCTTACCGCGCCTCGCCCGGATTTAACGGACCGGCCTATTGATAATCCAGATCTAATTTTTTATGTTGATGGCAGTTCCTCCATTTCTCTCACTGGCATCCCACAGTCGGGATATGCCGTGGTAACCGACACTGACGTGCAGGAAGCAGCAGCCTTCGAGACCCGTGTTTCCGCACAAAAAGCCGAGCTATTTTCCCTTACTCGAGCATGTATTTTGGCTACAGATAAAACTAATGTTTACACTGATTCTAGGTATGCCTTTGGCGTGACCCACAATTTTGGCCGCCTCTGGCAACAGCGAGGCTTTCTCACCTCTGCGGGAGCTCCCATTCAATATGCTCTTTGGGTTAAAAATCTCCTCGATGCTATTCAGCTTCCCCATCAATTGGCAATTATTAAATGTGCTGTGCACACAAAGGGGGACACTCCTGTTCAATTAGGAAATGCCCGTGCTAATTCGGCTGCTAAGGCTGCGGCTATATCAGCCTCTCTGATTGTTCCCAGTGGGGCTAATCAGGCTCTAAACCAGGTACCTGCATTAGGAACGAAGGGCATGCCAGACATAACTGAAGTTCAAAATTTACAGAGGGACGCCTCTGATTCCGAGCGCACATTATGGAAGTTAATGGGGTGTTCACACTCCTTGACACAAGACCTCTGGCTTACTCCCGTTGGGCAAGTTTGTATTCCGAATTCTTTATTGCCGGTCCTTATTGATTATTTGCATTCTTGTGCCCATCTTGGCAAGGAGGGAATGGTACAGCTACTCCTGAAAACTTGGTGGCACCCAGATTTGAATACAGCAGTTCAAACGCGGCTGGATCGATGCGTTATTTGCATGAAACATAATAAGGGTAAAGGCATTAAATGCCCTCCAGGAACCACTCCCTTGCCAGATGGCCCTTTTGCCTGTATACAGCTTGATTTTATCGAATTGCCAAAAGCACAGTGCTATAAATATTGTTTAGTAATAATCGATGCGTTTAGTAAATGGATTGAAGCCTGCTCCACCACTAATTGTACGGCACATACAGTGGTGAAGTTGTTGTTAACGGAAGTCATTCCCCGTTTTGGGGTACCCGAAATGGTGGACTCAGACAACGGACCACATTTTGTAGCTCGGATCAATACTGAATTGTGCGAAGCACTAGTAATTAAACAGCAACTGCACTGCGCATATCTCCCGCAGGCTGCAGGAATTGTGGAAAGAGATAAAAGAAAAATTGTCTAAATTAACTGAAGAAACTGGGTTAACTTGGCTAAAAGTATTACCCTTGGCACTGTTTCACATGCGAGTGACTCCCCATTCGCGGACCGGACTGTCAGCTGCAGAGATAGTCGATGGTCGGCCAATGAGGACTCCCTGGGATGCCCATGAAAAACCCCTGGAGGGAGTAGACCTCTATGTAATAGGGAACAGATGCAGAACTATTTGAAGCAATTAACACTTTCTCTGAAGTTTCTCCACTCACAGGTAAAACAGGCACATCTCCCAGTAACGGCAGGGACAGCCGTCCCTCGATATCCAGTGATCAAACCCGGAGACCACGTGTTGGTGAAAAACTGGGACAGAAAGAAACTAGGACAACACTGGAGCGGACCCTTCCTCGTACTGCTGACTACACCGACTTCCGTCAAACTTGAAGGACGTTCAAGTTGGATACATCTATCCGATTGCAAGAAGATAGTCACCAACCCAGACGAGAACACAGGATGAAGATCTTCATTATAATTTTTGGACTCTCTGGACTATTTAGTGTTAATGGCCACTCGGTAGTAAAAAAAACGACCTAAACGAGACCTGCCTTCCAATACCTATTTATATATGTCATATCTTTATGCCGAAAAATTGAACGTAAGCAAGTGTTGGGTTTGTACCCACATCCCCGTCCATTCGAGGGAAGGAATACCTCTCCAATCCCTCCCCTTTCATATCGCAGAGACGGTTGAATGGAATTTACGACAAAATCAAACAGGGAGCAGGGGAAGATAGGGCGGATATGGAAATATGGAGATCTGCTGGCTAGGACATGACTAAATTTTCAGCTTCGTATCAACCTACCTGTAATCATGCCTTGACTCCGCCCTCCCTCCACTCGTATAATGTTCAAGGTTCCATGTGTTTTAATAAATCACGGAAAGGAAAGTTAATGGGGCAAAGTAGGTGCAACCTTACAGTTGACTGGCAAGGACCGGTACCAGGCATATCCAACAAGGGCATGTTTAACTGTGATTGGTCCAAGGTATGGAATATAACCTCTAACATTTCACGGGGACAGACATCCCCAATCCCCTGGATGACATCAGCTGATGATTTTACGGCCTATAATGGAACCTATTTCACATGCGGCACTAAAGCATATCCATGGCTCCCCATTGATTGGACAGGGTCCTGCTTTTTGGGATATGTTGTACCTCAAATACATCACCTACCCACCCTTAAGCACTCCCCCTTGCGAGCAAAAAGGACTATTTCCAAAACAGAACAGTTCTTTATGATGGCCTTTCCCTTGTACGGAATGGGCAAGGCATCCGACAAACTGATCCACGTGGCCACAGCATTGGAACAACTGGCGAAAGTAACAGCAGCAGAAGCCAGGGAAACTGGACAGGCACTGGCTGAGGTCTCAGCTGAGCTAGTAGCTGTCCGGACCGTGGCATTACAAAATCGACTGGCTTTGGATTATCTGTTAGCCTCGCAGGGAGGAACGTGCGCTATCATAGGTCAGGAGTGCTGTACTTATATTCCAGATGGCTCTGAAAATATCACTAACCTGGCGGACCATATTAAGAGACAGGCTTCTCAAATTCAAGAGATTGGCAGTGAATGCCATGACTATAACCCGCCGGGTTGGCTAGGATGGTTGGGTCACAGATTATTTGATTGGATCTTTAAGGCCTTCATTCTACTACTCCTAATTCTACTAGGGATAGGATTGCTTGGTTGCTTGTGTAAATGCATTTTCAAACGAGTCATGGATATACCTATTTAACTAGTTGTCATGATATGACAAAAGGAGGGAATGTGATATGGTACGAATTAAGTAATGGCATGATGGGAAAACTGGTCAATGGGAAGACTGGTCAAAAGGTTTGATACAATACAAGAAAGACTGAAACTACTCATTCCAGCTCCCCAGGCCCAGGTAAAGAATGCTGCCCTAACCATTTTCAGACTAGTATGGCCATAGGCCAACTCTGCATAACTTGAAGTCTGAAAAGATCAGCGAAGGTCAAGCCATTCCAAAACACCGGACCTCGGCAACTCCTGATAAAACTAACTCGTCATAACCCAGGGCCATAGGAATTTAAAACAAAGATAAGTTCAGGAAGAAACAAATCAATTCTGACCTTTCAATGTTCCCTCCGAGGACTAAATAATGGTATGAGTGATATGACCAAACATGGTCTGGTCTTTGCTTCCGTTTGTATTTCCGATCAAACTCCTGACCATACTGTTGTCACATAATCTTGATAAAGTTAATGTATAAATATTGAGCTAATTCTCCACGAAAAGCGCGGAACTTGTGAAAGACTGAGCCGTTTTGTTGACTGCCCTCTTACTTCAAGTTTCAGCCATTCTGTTTCTGAGCTGCTGGGGACAAGCATCGCTTAATAAATTGTAGCGCGCAATGACTTACGAGACACGAGAAGTGATGAAGTCGATCCAGGCTTTATTAAGCGATGCTTGTCCCCAGCACGGGAGGAGGACCGATCCCCCCTGGAAGGGGGCGGTCGCGGGGTGCGCTGGTGGCAGGGAGGGGATGATCGGTGTCGGGGGTGTGTGTGTGTTTCCGGCAGGCGCCAGGTCCCGCAGGGAAACCGTGTCCTGTCGGCCGTCGGGGTACGCCACGTAGGCGTACTGCGGGTTTGCGTGGAGAAGGTGAACCCTCTCGACCAACGGGTCCGATTTGTGCGCCCGCACATGTTTCCGGAGCAAGATGGGTCCTGGGGCCACCAGCCAGGTCGGCAGCGACGTTCCAGAGGAGGACTTCCTGGGGAAGACAAGGAGGCGCTCATGAGGCGTTTGGTTAGTGGTGGTACACAGCAGTGACCGGATGGAGTGGAGAGCGTCCGGGAGGACCTCCTGCCACCGGGAAACTGGGAGATCCCTGGACCGTAGGGCCAGTAGGACGGTTTTCCAGACCGTGCTGTTCTCCCTCTCTACTTGCCCGTTCCCCCGGGGGTTGTAGCTGGTCGTCCTGCTCGAGGCTATGCCCTTGCTGAGCAGGAACTGGCGCAGCTCGTCACTCATGAAGGAGGACCCCCTGTCGCTATGGATATACGCGGGGCAACCGAACAGTGTGAATATGGTGCCAAGGGCTTTAATGACTGTGGCCGCTGTCATGTCAGGGCAGGGGATGGCGAAGGGGAAACAAACTGAGGCATTCAAAGGGGCAGGAAGCCTTGATCAGGTGCGCGTAGACCTGGTTAACGGGCCGAACGTAGATGCCCTTCAGCAATGCGAGCGCCGTCGGGAAATCCTCTGCGTCTTCTATGAGAGGGTAAATTTCCGGGCTTACCCTCGAATGCAGGACCTGCATTTTCTGGTCTTCTGTGATCCGGCCGGGGGCCGTTCGGAGGTAGCCTTCAAAGCATGCTTGCCAGTGTTTGAATACTGCTGCCGAGTTCACTGCGTGGGGGCTGATCCGCAGGCATTCCGGGGCGATCCGGAGCTCCATAGTCTTTTAAGCTCGCTTAATATATTGTAGCGCGCAATGACATACGAGAGACGAGAAGTGATGAAGTTGATCCAGGCTTTATTAAGCGATGCTTGTCCCCAGCAGCTCAGCAACAGAATTAAGCTGCGGGGAGAAGCTCGGGTTCTTATACTCCGCCTTCAGGGCGGAGCCAGAAGTCGGCAGATCCAACCAGGACCCGGGATCTGTCAGCCAATAGCATCTCGGCTTCACAGGTCCCACATGACCCCTAATACATACCACCACAACTAGTTGTCATGGTATGACAAAAGGAGGGAATGTGATATGGTACGAATTAAGTAATGGCATGATGGGAAAACTGGTCAATGGGAAGACTGGTCAAAAGGTTTGATACAATACCAGAAAGACTGAAACTACTCATTCCAGCTCCCCAGGCCCAGGTAAAGAATGCTGCCTTAACCATTTTCAGACTAGTATGGCCATAGGCCAACTCTGCATAACTTGAAGTCTGAAAAGATCAGCGAAGGTCGAACCATTCCAAAACACCGGACCTCGGCAACTCCTGATAAAACTAACTCGTCATAACCCAAGGCCATAGGAATTTAAAACAAAGATAAGTTCAGGAAGAAACAAATCTATTCTGACCTTTCAATGTTCCCTCCGAGGACTAAATAATGGTATGAGTGATATGACCAAACATGGTCTGGTCTTTGCTTCCATTTGTATTTCCGATCAAACCCCTGACCATACTGTTGTCACATAATCTTTATAAAGTTAATGTATAAATATTGAGCTAATTCTCCACGAAAAGCGCGGAACTTGTGAAAGACTGAGCCGTTTTGTTGACTGCCCTCTTACTGCAAGTTTCAGCCATTACTGCATGCAGTTGTTTTCGACAATAAAGCTTGAATTTCTGTCTTAACGAGTGTGTTGAATTTTTCTACCACAAAAGCGAAAATATTGACTATGACATGCAGGTTATTACTCCCCTCCCCCCCCCCCAAAGTCCGAAACCCCTCGCAAGGACGACCATTGAGGAGGAGAGGATAGGAGAGGACCAAACAGGTGCAAACCCCACAGTGGCCAGACAACAAACCTCAAAAAAAAAAATTGGTTTGGATAAGGCGCCACTGAACAGGGAAGCAGGATGGGCAGGCGTGTACTCCATCAAGCAATCCGTCCGGCCCCACACCCTCACCAGTCACACAGGGGGCGAAGCTGCTAACAGCCGAACCCGGGGACGGCAGCGGCATCGGACCCATCAACCCAAATGCTTTCTAGCCACAGAGGGAACAGGTGGTGGGGGGTGGGGGGGTGGGGGGGTGGGTGGGGGGGGGGGGGGGGGGCGGGGGGGATCCTCGGACAATGTCTGCCTCAACGTCCCGTAATTCCCAAACGCTCCTTAATTTAAAAAAAAAATCAGGCACTCTAAATCCTACCGAAAAATAAAGCACCTACCAAAATGCCCAGCGAGCTGTCACCCTGAAATTCCTACAGTACCTCTACATAGGCAAATAAACACACAGCGCAAATATTTAAAAAAACCAGCAGGGCTCCGTGCATGCTGCCACAGGTCCAGAAGTCACATGTGGAATGACCAGTCAACTCCACACCAGAGTCTCTAGGCACAAAACCTGCAGTCCGCTCGCAGGCAAAACATCACTGTTGCAAATCCAACAGTCCGAGTAGGGATAATCCAGGTAATTATAAGCCGGTGAGCCTGACATCAGTGGTGGGGAAGCTATTGGAGAAGATACCGCGGGACAGGATTTATTCACATTGGGAAATGAATGGACCTGTTAGTGATAGGCAACATGGTTTTGTGCAGGGAAGGTCAGGTCTTACCAAGTTGATAGAGTTTTTTGAGGAAGTGACAAAACTAATTGATCAGGGAATGGCTGTGGATGTCGTTTACATGGGCTTTAGTAAGGCGTTTGACAAGGTCCCTCATGGCAGACTGGTACAAAAGGTAAAGGCGCTTGGGATTTGGGGTGTGCTAGCTCGATGGATATAGAACTGGTTGGCAACAGGAGACATAGTAACAGTGGAAGTGAGTTTTTCGGAATGGAGATCTGTAACTAGTGGTGTTCCATAGGGATCAGTGCTGGGACCACAGTTGTTTGTAATATATATATAAATGATCTGGAGGAACATGTAAATGGTCTGATTAGCAAGTTTGCAGATGACACTAAGATAGGTGGAGTTGCAGATAGTGGCGGGAACTGTCAGAGAATGCAGCAGAATATAGATAGATTAGAGAGTTGGGCAGAGAAATGCAGATGGAGCTCAATCCAGCCAAATACGAGGTGATGCATTTTGGAAAATCAAATTCAAGGGTGAATTATACAATTAATGGCAGAACCCTTAGAAGCATTGACATACAGAGCGATCTGGGCGTTCAGGTCCATAGTTCCATGAAAGTGGCAATGCAGGTGAATAAGGTGGTCAAGAAGGCACACAGCATGCTTGCCTTCAACGGCCGGGGCATTGCGTACAAGAGTTGGCAGGTCATGTTACAGTTGTATAAAACTTTCGTTTGCCCATATTTGGAATATTGCATGTAGTTCTGGTCGTCACACTACCAGAAGGACGTGGATGCTTTGGAGAGAGTGCAAAGAAGATTTACCATGATGTTGCCTCATCTAGAGGGTGTTAGCTATGAGGAGAGGTGGAATAAACTCGGATTGTTTTAATTGGAAGGTGGAGGCTGAGGGGAGACCTGATTGAGGTCTACAAAATATGAGAGGTATAGACAGGGTGAATAATCAGAAGCTTTATCCCAGTGGTGGAAGACTCAATTATGGGGGGCACAGATTCAAGGTGAGAGGGGTAAAGTTTAGGGGAGGTGTGTGGGGAAAGTTTTTCAGGCAGAGGGTGGTCGGGTGTCTGGAATGCGTTGCCAGTGGGGGTGGTGGAGGCTGGCACGACAGCAATGTTTAAGATGTATCTTGATAGACGTATGAGCGGGCGGGAAACAGAGGGGTACAGGTGATTTGGGCAATAAGTAGTAGGTCTAAATATGGAATCTGGATGAGCGCAGGCTTGGTGGGCTGAAGGGCCTGTTCCTGTGCTGTAATATTCTTCATTCTTATGCAATACCAATTATGAACAAAAAAGGGATTACGCACATTCCAGAATCTACCCAATGTTATTTTCAGTCAGTGTCCCCCACATCATCATCCACACTCGCTTGTAATCTCTGTCTTTCTGATGGTAATACCAGATAATGTATCATGAAGTACAAGGTTCATCAGGAAATTATTGTAGCTTAGCCCAGCGATGTGCTTTGATCTTGTGAAACCTAAACAATGAAATCTCAGAGATGTTAAAGTGGGGAATGTGGGTTCACACGATGGGCGGGTTGATGTATTCAATGAATATGAGTGCAGAGTGGGTGAGTGTGTTTCCTTTTCTGTTTGTTCTGGGTGTGGGGAATGGTGGGTGAGGGTCGGTTTTGGGGAAGGGGTGTAGTCGGAGGCCTCGGGCGGGGGCCATCATGATAGCTGGTTGGCTAGTTAACAGGAGTGAAGTGGGGAGTCGACTGGAGGGCGGAGTGGGGGAGAGTGGGTTGAGTTTTCTTTGGTTTTGGTGATGGGGGAGGGGGGATGTGAAGGGACGCTGACGTGGGCGCAGTTAGGTAATAGGGGATGGCGGCGGATTTCTTGGGGAGGACCCAAGGGAGAGCAGGCCGTGGACCTGGGTGTCATGATATCCACGTTAGCATATTATGGTGCAATCACACACACACTGATGGACAGGTAGTTGGACCAACCAACACACACACAACATCGCAGCCAATCACCAATGAGCGCACACGCACTATAAAACAGGGAACACCACAGTTCCCGCTCATTCTACCAGGAGATAGCTCAGAGCACAGAGCTCACAGCATGCCACTCAGACATAGACCATGTACTGAGTGCCTCACCAAGATAGTGAAAGGGCTGGGTCCACAGGTTAGCTGGTGAAGCACGAACATCAGCCAGCAGTTATTAGTTGTTATTGTTTAAGACAATAAAACAGAGTTGTACCATCTACAACCGTGTTGGATCATTTGTGTATCGGAACACCCAACACGACATGATACCAGTAGTGGAAGCTAGCCAGCGACTGTGAGATCTACCTGCACCCTTTCAGACATCCACCATCATGCTCCATGGAGAACATCAGCCCGCCGCAGCCGCTCCGAATCGTTGGAAAGCTTGGCGTCAACTGTAAGCGCTTCCAGCTCTTCCTAGAAGCCACAGACAGGGAGAATGCATCGGACACCAGGAAGATCGCCCTCCTCCTCTCCACGGCGGGGCAACACGCCATCCACATCTACAACTCCCTGGCATTCGCGGAAGGCGAGGACAAGACAAAATACAAGACGGTGCTTCTAAAGTTCGAGGAACACTTCAGCGTGGACGTTAATGAGAGCTTCGAGAGGTACCTCTTCCAGCAGCGCCTGCTGGGTAAGGATGAGCCTTTTCAATCTTATTTGACACACCTCAGTATCCTCGCGCAGTCCTGCGGCTATGAGGCCACCTCTGACTCCATGATTCAGGATCAGATAGTTTTTGGGGTCACCTCGGACACCCTACGCCAGCAGCTCCTCAAAATAAAGTGCCTCACCCTAGCGACTGCCATCGAGACCTGCGTCCTCCACGAGAACGCGACCAGACGGTACTCCCAAATCCAGGCGGCCGAATCGGCACGGCAGGGGCCCTACGAGGCGGAGCGGGTCTAGTCGATCGAGTTCCTCCCGGCCAGCGGCCCGGACGAGGGCGGCCATTTTGCGCGCTTTCCGAGGCCTCCCGTGCTTGTACGCACCAAAGAGGGGACGTCGACGCAGAGAGACGTGATGCGCAGGCGCACTCTACGCAGGACCCCACCATGTATGCGCGGTGGCGCAACGAACGCCATGACGTCACGATGTGCGGCAACTGTGGCTCCGCCCACTTAAAGCGGCAATGTCCGGCCAAAGCGCAACGATGCCTCCGCTGTGGCAGGATGGGCCACTACGCTGCCTGCTGTCGAGCAGCTCAACCTGCCAACTTTCAACAATTCCACCAGCCTTGCAGGGACGTGCGGGCCATTCAGACCCCATACACTGAGTCATATCCTGACAACATGCAGACCAGTGATACCGAAGACAGGGAACCCTTCCACGTTGCGGTAATAAACAAGAACCGGATGTCCCCAAGTCGGAACAACCAGCTGCTGCCAGTGCACAGCATTGATCCGGGCGATGAGTGTTGTGCCACCCTAACGGTCAACCGATCACCGATTACATTTTGCTTGGACACTGGTGCCTCCGCCAATCTCCTTGCATGGTCAGCCTTCCAGATCTTGAAGGTTAAACCACCGATTCTGCCATCCCACTGTCAGCTGGTTGACTACAACGGAAACGTCATCCCAGCCACGGGGTCCTGCCAGCTCGAGGTTACACACAACTCACACAAAGCCACATTATCGTTTGAAATAGTTGGATCCTCGAAGGACTCTCTGTTAGGCGCACAGGCGTGCAAGATCCTCCACCTCGTTCAGCGGGTACACACTCTGTCTCCAGAAGGCACGTCCGATTTCCCGGATGCAGATTTTAGGGCGCAGCTCCACTCACTCCTTGCGCACAACCAGGAGGTTTTCGAGGGCATGGGCACACTGCCCTACACGTACAGAATACGTCTCAAACCGTATGCCACCCCGGTCATTCACGCACCTCGTAGAGTCCCAGCACCACTCAAGGACCGCCTCAAGCAGCAGCTGCAGGACCTGCAGGATCAAGGAGTGCTTTCCTGGGTCACGGAGCCAACACCATGGGTCAGCTCCATGGTGTGCGTCAAGAAGCCCTCCGGCCAGCTCCGGATCTGCATCGACCCAAAAGATCTGAACAACAACATTATGAGGGAACACTACCCCATACCCAAACGAGAAGAAATCATGAGCGAAATGGTTTGAGCAAAAATATTCACCAAGCTTGATGCCTCAAAGGGCTTCTGGCAGATTCAATTGGATCAGTCCAGCAGGAAGCTGTGCACTTTCAACACTCCATTTTGCAGATACTGCTACAATAGGATGCCATTTGGCATCATCTCGGCCTCTGAGGTGTTCCATCGCATCATGGAACAGATGATGGAGGGCATCGAAGGGGTACGCGTCTACGTAGACGACGTTATCATCTGGACACCACACCACTGGAGCACATCAGTCGTCTCCAGCGTGTCTTTGCATGGATACGGGATCAGGGCCTGCGCCTCAACCGAGCCAAGTGCTCTTTTGGCCAGACTGAGCTAAAGTTTTTGGGGGACCACATCTCCTGGTCAGGGGTGCGGCCGGATGCCGACAAAGTGGCAGCCATCGCAGCCATGCAGCAGCCGTCAGACAAGAAGGCAGTGCTGCGCTTTCTCGGGATGGTCAACTTCCTGGGGAAGTTTATTCCTAACCTTGCCTTGCACACAACGGCTCTTCGCCACCTGGTCAAAAAGACAACGGAATTCCAGTGGCTGCCCGCACACCAGAAGGAATGGGAGGAGCTCAAGATCAAGCTCACCACCGCCCCGGTACTGGCGTTTTTCGATACCACTCGGGATACAAAGATCTCAACTGACGCCAGCCAGTCCGGCATTGGGGCGACACCGCATCATGGGCCCCGGTCGCCTATGCCTCGCGGGCCATGACCCCCACAGAACAGCGCTATGCGCAGATTGAAAAGGAGTGCCTAGGCTTGTTGACCGGCATCGACAAATTCCACGATTATGTGGATGGTCTTCCGCAGTTCACTGTGGAGACGGACCATCGCCCCCTAGTCGGCATCATTCAGAAGGACCTCAGCGATATGACACCTCGCCTCCAGCGCATTCTGCTCAAGCTCCGGAGGTACGACTTCCAACTTGTCTACACCCCGGGGAAGGACCTCATCGTCGGAGATGCTCTGTCCAGTGCGGTGAACACACGGTGAGAAGTGCAGGCCGAGGGCCCGAGAGGCGGTGTACTGGCCGGGCATCAGCGACGACATCGCCAACATGGTGCTCAACTGCCCCACCTGCCAAAGGTTTCAGCCGGCGCAACCCCCTGAGACACTTCAGCCCCATGAGTTGGTAATGTCCCCCTGGGCGAAGGTGGGCGTTGACCTCTTTCATGCGCTCGGCAGGGACTACATCATTCTGATTGACTATTTTTCAAATTATCTGGAGGGCACGACATGACAGCATCAGCTGTCATCCGGGCGTGCAAAGAAACTTTTGCTCGCAATGGAATTCCGCTCACCGTTATGTCTGACAACAGGCCTTGCTTTGCGAGCCAAGAATGGTCTTCCTTTGCCACTTCATACAACTTCACGCATTTGACGTCCAGTCCCTTGCATCCCCAGTTGAATGGCAAGGCGGAAAAGGGAGTCCACATTGTGAAGCGGCTCCTCTGCAAGGCTGCTGATGCCGGATCTGACTTCTGTTTAGCCCTGCTGGCCTATCGCTCGGCCCCACTGTCCACAGGCCTCTCACCAGCCCAGCTGTTGATGGGTCGCACCCTCAGGACCACTGTTCCTGAACCTGACCATGCTCCAGTACTGCGAAGGATGCAACAGCAGCGTGTTCAGCAGAAGGTGGCACATGACGCTCGGGCAACTGATCTTCCTGCCCTGGCGCCTGGAGACGACATCTGCATACACCTACCGGAGGGTGGCTGGTTGGCAACCGCTGAGGTTCTCCGCCGCGTGGCTCCCCGCTCGTTCCTGGTTCGCATGCTTGATGGCTCCATTCGCCGATGTAATCGACGGGCCCTTCGTCTGGTTCCGCGCTCGCTACGAGATCATGCGCTGGTGCCACACCCTCCTGTTGTCCCTGATGTCGACTTCGTTGAGCTTCCTGCCACTCTGCCTCTTCCTCTCTCGCCCGTGGCCAGGCCCATTCCTCAGCCGGTGGATCCTGACCCACCCTTGAGGCGGTCAACCCGAATTCGTCGCCCACCTGATAGACTGGACTTATGAGCCTGTTTGTACATTGGACTCACTGAATTGTTTTACAATACTGTTAACGTGTTTCTTTCTTGTCGTTCCAGAAGTTCCCTCTCGTCGTTTGCTGATTGCATTTGTTCTGTTATTGGTACAACCTCGTTGCTCTGTTGCACCTGACACCTTCCTCTGTATATAGTTTAGCCTTATGTACATGTAAATATTGCACACACATACTCAGATGCACTCAGTACACACTTATATTTATTAGCATGTAGGCACATAGCCTTGTGAAAAGGGGGGATGTCATGATATCCACATCAGCATATCATGGTGCAATCACACACACTGATGGTCAGGTAGTTGGACCAACCAACACACACACAACATCACAGCCAATCACCAGTGAGAGCACACGCACTATAAAACAGGGAACACCACAGTTCCCGCTCATTCTACCAGGAGAGCACAGAGCTCACAGCATGCCACTCAGACATACACCATGTGCTGAGTGCCTCACCAAGATAGTGATAGGGCTGGGTCCACAGGTTAGCTGGTGAAGCATGAACCTCAGCCAGCAGTTATTAGTTGTTATTGTTTAAGACAATAAAACAGAGTTGTACCATCTACAACCGTGTTGGATCATTTGTGTATCGGAACACCCAACACGACACTGGGGAGCTGGCTAAAGAAGGGATATGGCTGACCTACAAGGGAGGAGGGCAGAGAGCTCCCCCACCCGGTTGTTTAAATGGAAAGTACAGGATTTAAAAGGTCTGGTCGAATGATCACGTGTTTTCACACATTGAAGGAATTTGAAGGCGAGCGGCGTGTTTCTTCAGGATACGCACCTGAAGCTGGGGCACCAGATGAGGCTGAGGAAGGGTTGGGTGGGGCAGGTGTTCCACTTGGGGCTGGATATGGAGATAAGGGGGTTGGACTTTGAGGTCGGCAGTATAGTGTCCGATCCCGGGGATAGGTTCCTGATGATTAGTAGGAAGTTAGAGGGGATGCCTATTGTGCTGGTGAATGTTTAAGCCCCAAATTGGGATGATGTGGATTTTCTTAGGTGGGTATTAGGGAAGGTTCCAGACCTGGATACGCATTGGCTGATTATGGGAGAAGATTTCAGTGAGGTTCTGGATCCTGGATTAGACTGGTCATGTCATAGGTCCCTGAAGGTTTCAGCTATGCCAAAGGGGTTGATGGGGTTTCTGGAACGTAAGGGCCAGTGGCGGTTTCAGAGGCCGAGCATGAAGGAGTTTCCGTATTTTTTGCACGTGCACCGGATGTACTCCCGGATTAATTTCTTTGTGTTAGGCAAGGCGCTGCTGGCAGGGGTGGTTGGATCGGCGTATTTGGCGATTGTGGTCTCTCACCATGCGCCACAATGGGTGGATATGCGGGTGGTGCAAGGAGAGGCTCAGCGACCGCAGTGAAGGTTAAATGTGGGATTCCTGTCAGACAAGGATGTATGTGAGCGGGTGGCCATTCAAAACTGTGTGGAGCTGAATTATACAGGGGAGGTCACGGCTACGCACAAGGAGAGAGTGGAATGGGCGGAAAGGTTGAAGTTGGTTGAGGACATCCTGAGAGTGAACCGTTGATATTTGGTGGCGCTGGAAGAGGTGTTACTAAAGGAGAGGCAGAGGCTCCAGATGGAGTTTGGGCTGGTATCCACGGGAAAGGCAGTAGGGCAGTTGCGGAGAGCCAGAGGTTTATGAGTATGGTTTGTGAGGTGGTTTATGAGAATAGGATGTTTGTGCATCAGTTCAGAAAGCAGCTGGTGGCTAGAGAGATTGGAAGGGCGAGGGATGAGAGGAGCACGGTGGGATTGGAGCCGGAGGGGTGAATGGGGTTTTTGAGGCCATCGATGGGAGGTTGTATGAGTTGGAACCTCCGGTGGGGAATGAAGTGATGGACGAGTTGGCGTTCCCGAGATTTTTATAAGATGTTTGGGTTTGAGATGGGGCCCCTGCTCGTTCGTGAACGGGCGGCAGATTAATGTCATTATGATACCCTCAGAGGATTGAGAAGTGGACGTGGTGGTGAAAATGGACGCGGAGGAAGAGTTTGATCAGATTGATTGGGCATATCTGTTGAAGGTGTTGGGTCAGTTCGAGTTTGGGTAGGGGTTTGTGGATTGGGTTCGGTTGCTCTAAAAGGCTCCTAAGGCTACAATTCGGACTAACATGATTTGGTCAGATTACTTTGGGCTATCCCAGGAGACAAGGCAATGGTGCCTACTCTCCCTGCTGCTTTTTGCCCCGGCAATAGAACATAGAACATAGAACATTACAGCGCAGTACAGGCCCGTCGGCCCTCGATGTTGAGAAACTTTGGAAATGGCGCTTAGGGCATCAAGGTGGTGTACTGGGATTGAGCAGAGGGGATGGTCAAGCACAGGGTTTCTCCATATGCAGATGACCTCCTGTTGTACATTTCGGACTCGGTTGGCAGTTTTGATAGGATCACGGGGATCCTGAGTGAGTTTGGCTGCTTTTCAGGCTATAAATTGAATATGGGGGAAAAGTGAGGTATTCCCAAATAATGCTAGGGACAAGGATAGGAGGCTGTGGGGAATTGCCGTTTTGGGTGGTGGGGGCAAGCTTTCGTTATCTTAGGATACAGGTGGGGCAGAGTGATACACCATCAATAATAGACGACGAGTGATAAACGTAACTGAGGCTTTAATACACTAAACAGCAAGCCTCCTGCCTCTGGAACCGAACTGGGTCCGGAGGCGGAAACCTGCCACTGTTATACAGAAGCCCCGAGGGGAGGAGCCACAGGGGGGGCAAGCCTGGACAAGCCCAGGCATGTACAACACAGCACAGTGAATATAATACAATGAACACAATAACGTGGTTTACCACATTCATCCACTGTTTAAAAAAAGTCCGGTGGGGGTGAAGTGGTGTTAAAGGTCAAGTCTGTCGGGGGCCTTGATCTTCCGCTGTGACCGCCTCAGTCCCGGCTGTGGTGTTGGCACCGGCATCGAGACCTGCGTGTCCGGGAGTGTGTTGTCATCTTCTTCACCCAGATGTTGAGTCGGCGAAGGGGGGGGGGGGGGGTGGCGGTGTATAGGCGGGGGTGGTGGTGCTTGTCCTCGGTGGGCCTGCGGGAGTCAGTTCGTGAGAGAGGTGGGCGGAGGTGTGGGGAGACGGTGTAGGGTGGGGGGTGGTGGTGATTGATGCCGGTGAGCCTGCAGGAGCCAAATCCCGAAGGGAGACCGTGTCCTACTGCCCGTCCTGGTGTGTCACGTAGGTATATTGGGGGTTTGCATGGAGCAGCAGGACCTTCTAGATGAGGGGGTCGGTTTTATGGCTCCTCACATGCTTGCGGAGAAGAACAGGCCCCGGGACTGTCAGCCAGGACGGAAGCGTGACGCCGGAGGTGGACTTCCTGGCGAAGGCAAACCTACGCTCATGAGGAGTCTGGTTAGTGGCCATACATAGGAGTGACCGGATGGAGTGGAGCGCATCGTGGAGGACCTCCTGCCAGCGGGAGACTGGGAGACTTTTCGACCGTAGGGCTAGGAGGACGGCCTTCCAGACCGTCACGTTCTCCCTCTCCACCTGTCCGTTTCCCCGGGGGTTATAGCTGGTCGTCCTGCTGGAGGCGATGCCTTTGCTGAGCAGGAATTGACGCAACTCGTTGCTCATAAAGGAGGAGCCCCGATCACTGTGGATATAGGCGGGGAGCCCCAACAGGGTGAAAAGGCTGTGCAGGGCCTTGATAACGGAGGCAGAGGTCATGTCAGAGCAGGGGATGGCGAAGGAGTACTCATCAACGATGTTGAGGAAGTACACGTTACGGTCAGTGGAGGGGAGGGGCCCTTTGAAGTCCTTGCTGAGCCGCTCAAAAGGGCAGGAGGCCTTTACCAGATGTGCTCTGTCTGGCCGATAGAAGTGCGGTTTGCACTCCACGCAGACCTGGCAGTCCCTGGTCACGGACCTGACCTCCTCGATGGAGTAGGGCAGGTTGCGAACCTTGATAAAGTGGAAAAAGCCTGTGACCCCCGGGTGACAGAGGTCATTGTGGAGGGCCCGGAGTCGGTCTATTTGTGCACTGGCACATGTACCACGGGAGAGGGCATCTGGGGGCTCATTGAGCTTCCCGGGCCAATACAAGATGGCATTGCTGTAGGTGGAGAGCTCGATCCTCCACCTCAGGATCTTGTCGTTCTTGATTTTGCCCCGCTGTGTATTATTAAGCATGAAGGCAACCGACCATTGGTCAGTGAGGAGAGTGAATCGCCTGACGGCCAGGTAATGCCTCCAATGTCTCACAGCTTCTACTATGGCTTGGGCTTGCTTTTCGATGGAGGAGTGTCGAATTTCAGAGGCATGGAGGGTACGGGAGAAGAAAGCCACGGGCCTGCCCACCTGGTTGAGTGTAGCGGCCAGAGCAAAGTCCGACGCATCGCTCTCCACTTGGAAAAGGATGGACTCGTCCACAGCATCGCGGCTTTGGCGATGTCTGCTTTGATGCGATCGAAGGCCAGTCGGACCTCAGTCACCAGGGGAAACATGGTGGACTTGATCAGTGGGCGGGCCTTGTCCGCGTAGTTGGGGACCCACTGGGCATAGTAAGAGAAGAACCGCAGGCATCTCTTCAGGGCCTTGGGGCAGTGGGGAAGGGGGAGTTCCAGAAGGGGGCGCATGCGGTCGGGGTCGGGCCCTAGGACTCCGTGTTCCACGACGTAGCCGAGGATGGCCAGGCGGGTTGTGCAAAAGACTCATTTCTTTCTATTATAAGTGAGGTTCAGGAGTTTTGCGGTGTGGAGGAAGCGCCGGAGGTTCTCGTCATGGTCCTGCTGGTCACAGCCGCAGATGGTGACGTTGTCTAGGTACGGGAATGTGGCCTGCAGCCAGTACTTGTCAACCATTCGGCCCATTTCCCTTTGGAAGACCGAGACCCCATTGGTGACGCCAAAGGGAACCCTGAGGAAGTGGTAGAGGCGGCCATCTGCCTCGAAGGCAGTGTATTGGCGGTCCTCTGGGCGGATAGGGAGCTGGTGGTACACAGACTTCAAGTCGACTGTGGAGAAGACTCGATACTGCGCAATCTAATTGACAATGTCAGATATGCGGGGGAGGGGTTACGCATCGAGCTGCGTGTACCGGTTGATGGTCTGGCTATAATCGATGACCATCCGGTGCTTCTCCCCAGTCTTGATGACCACCACTTGGGCTCTCCAGGTGCTGTTACTAGCATCAATGATCACCTCTCGCAGGAGTCGCTGGACTTCTGACCTGATGAAGGCCCTGTCCTTGGCACTGTCGCGCCTGCTTCTGGTAGCGACAGGCTTACAGTCCGGGGTGAGGTTTGCGAAGAGGGAGGGTGGGGTGACCTTAAGGGTCGTGAGGCTACAGATGGTGAGGGGGGACAGGGGTCCATTGAACTTTAGGGTAAGGCTCTGGAGGTGGCATTGGAAGTCAAGCCCCAGTAATTGGGCAGCGCATAGATGGGGGAGGACGTAGAGCCTAAAGTTGGTGTACTCTATGCCTTGCACAGTCATGACACAGTACACCCGGACCTCCACTGCGTGGGATCCAGAAGCCAGGGACATTTTCTGGGTCGCGGGTAGGATGGGGAGGGAGCAGCGCCTTACCGTATCTGGGTGTATGAAGCTGTCCGTGCTCCTGGAGTCGAAAAGGCAGGCCGTCTCGAGCCCGTTGATCCGGACGGTCATAGTAGACTTCGCGAGGTGGTGCGGCCGGGACTGGTCCAATGTGACGGAGGTGAGTGTCAGAAGACGGTCAGCGGACCGGTCGGTGGTAGCGGCGGCCAGCGTACAGTCGGGCGAGCTGGGTTCCTGGCAGGCAGCAGAGGGGTCCCAAGGTGGCGGTCTCCATGAGTCGCACGTGGCGGGCGAGGTGCAAGATGGCGTCCAAGATGGCGGACCCCGTGGGTCGCATGTGGCGGGCGAGGTGCAAGATGGCGTCCAAGATGGCGGCCCCCGTGGGTCGCATGTGTTGGCTGAGATTAAAGATGGCAGCGCCCACGGGTCGCACATGGCGGTGGCGCGGCAGCTGGGGGTGGCCCCAACCAGCAGCAGTCAGCGCTGCTGGGCCTAGAAGACTTAGCGGGGGGTCGGGCCCGGCAGGCTTTTGCGAAGTGGCCCTTCTTCCCACAGCCATTACAAGTAGCGATCCGTGCCGGGCAGCGTTGTCGGGGGTGAATACCCTGGCAGCAGAAGTAGCACTTCGGGCCTCCGGCGTTGGTGGGCCACTGTGCCGTGCAGGCTTGCGTCGCGCCCGGGTCGGTTGATGGCTGCGCCCATGAGGCCCACGAGGGAGTACTAGATTGGATTGAGGATTGGCTGACTGACAGAGGGCAGAGGATCGGGATAAATGGGTTCTTCTCTGGCTGGGGAACTGTAACTAGTGGCGTGCCGCAGGGGTCAGCCCTCGGACCTCAACTGTATGCAATCTATATAAATGATCTGCAGGCAGGTACAGAGTGTAACATAGCATAATTTGCGGATGATATTAAAATAGGTAGGAAAACAGGCAGTGAATAGGAGATAAAGGGGCTTTTCACAGTAACTTCATTGCAGTGTTAATGTAAGCATACTTGTGACAATAAAGATCATTTACAATTTACCTTTAATTGCTATCTTTATTCCCACTTAAACAGCAAGAAATACCACTGCAGCTCTCAACCCACTTAAATATCATTAGCACATAGGAATACCTTCTGTCCAGAGATATTCTTTGAGAAAGAGAGATCTTTTGACACTGCTTTAAAGAAAAGACCCGAATCCTGTCAGAACCATGCAGAAACTCTGGCTGTGTTTCTTCCGAAGCTGTTTCAGCTGGTTTGTTCACCTTTCCAACCACACTGTTCTCTGTCTGCAGCCATATCTTTCAACTGCACTGCAGAGATCAAACTGCTTGATTTCTGTTCACAGCTTCCACTAACTCCCAACTGAACTGCTTTCTGCAAAATGATAGTTTTCCTCCATCGAGTAATGACATAATCTTACCAAGCTGAAATCTAATTAACTCCCTTAATCCAAGCAAAACTGCATTAGCCCAAGCATTTTACGATGGTTTAATTGCAGCCTGGCTCCCAAAACTTTTGTTGTCTTTCAAACTAAGATTCATTTTCAAGCATGGTTGCAGAAGTCAAACACATTCTAACCCAAGCTTTTAACCCTTACTTCACCAAAGAACTATCACACAATATAGCTGAAATTCCTACATTCATCACACCAGCAATTGGGCCTCAAATCGCACATAGGCATCAGACTAGCCAACACCTATCGTGCCACTGGTAACATTGCTGTAGGGGCATGGGGAGATGGGTGGGAGGCGAGTACAGTACCCATAGCGTTTTACAGCACCCTGCCTGCAAACCGGTTGCAGAGAGCCCATAAGATCCAGTCCTATGTTTTTATCTCTCAGCTTGCAAATGAAGAAATGACAGTCAGGCACAATGGCACAAAGTTAATTCATTCCCTTTCAGAAAAAAAATCATTCTTTTTAAGAACCAGCAATGCTACTTTCTAATAATGTTTGCTTTGGTTAGGTTAAACGTAACTTTACTTCTCAAAGTAAGACTGAGTTAAGTGTCCATTTAAGACAGAGATGAGGAGGAATTTCTTCTCTCAGGGGGTAGTGAATCTGTGGAATTCTTGGCCGCAGAGTATTGTAGAGGCTCAGTCCTGCAATATGTTCAAGGCTGTCACAAGTAGGCTTACATTAACACTGCAATGAAGTTACTGTGAAATTCCCCTCGTCGCCACATTCCGGCACCTGTTCGGGTACACAGAGAGAGAATTCAAAATGTCCAATTCACCTAACAGCACATTTTTCGGGACTTGTGGGAGGAAACCGGAGCACCCGGCGGAAACGCACGCAGACACGGGGAGGACGTGCAGACTCCGCACAGACAGTGACCAAAGCCGGGAATCGAACCTGGGACCCTGGCACTGTGAAGCAACAGTGCTAACCACTGTGCTACCATGCTGTCCAAGGTGGGGAGGAGCTGAGACATGCAACAAATTTCCCTGCCTCAACTGTTACCTGCCTTGATGACCACAAGGCAAGGCAATATGCTCACTTCCCTAAATTTTAGGAGAAGGTCTAGAAGTGGGACCCTCTTCCTCACTGAAGTCCCCTTACACTTTTCTTGGGAGTCATTACATTTTGGGGTTTCTTCTGAACTCCTCACAATGTGGCATCTTTTCAGGCTTTGCAGTGGATGTCTTGATGGAGCATAACTACTTCACTCTGCATCCCCAACCCAGGAAAAGGGCATCTTAGTTGGTAATAGTCCTATTCCAACCCACCACCAGTGGTGGGACTACCCCAAGTGAAAATTCAGTCCGATGTCCCATAGTTAGTTACCTCTCGTTGTCCTATGTTGTGCGTTCAATCTGTTGGCTGCAGGGACCTAGCAGTAGACCTTTTAATGCCAAATGTCTCCTCCTGCGTTTTTCATAAAGTTCCATCCCAGTAGCATCATGAATTGGAAAATGCATTGTGGGTAGAACTCTCCATTCTTGATGTCACAGGAAACAGGCGTTCTACCCAAAATGTCTGCTTCCAACAGTTCTGAAGAGTAAACCAGCCTACATGAGGTGACTGTGGGACAACAATAAAGTGTGCAGGTATTTCATGGATAATAGTTAAGATTATGAGGCAGTTTATTTGATTAGGTTTTAAGGCAAACAAATAATGAAGGCAGGCAAACATTGAAGAAAACCTACTGCACTCACCAATCAGTGTACATCAAGCAGTAATAATATAGTTCTATTCACTTAAACGCAACTAATGACCTGATTAAATCAACATTAAAATTTGAAAACAACTTTTTCTAATCTATTTTAATTTGCCGTAATACAAATCGTGTTATGAATAAGGTTTTTTATAAAAAATTTGTTGTTGATCTGTTGTCATAATGCAAACACACATTATTTTGTTTTGAACAACTTCTCCTGAAAACGCACAGCTTTGACAAAAGTCATCCAGACTCGAAACATTAGCTCCCTTCTCTGTCAACAGATGCTGTCAGACATGTTGTGATTGTCCAGTATTTTCCGTTTTTGTTTCAGATTACAACATCTGCAGTAATTTGCTTCTATCTTCCCTTCTACCGAATTGCTAGGGATCAAACCCATTATCAAAAAAATGGTTCACATCTTGACCAATGTCAGGTCCGTCTGCCTCCCCCACACACTCCTGAATTCCCTGTAAATATTTGGGCCATCATGCCTGTGATGGTTCTTTGCTGGAACAATCCACTGCCTTGATATTTTCTGTCAGCCTGGTACTGTCTACTGCTGATAACAAAGTAACTTTTTCATACAAAAAGCTAAAAAGGTTAATAATTTGATTTAAACATTATAGATAATCTGTAAAGTAAGAATTTAGCGGTAAAAATGTCAAAGTATAAATTGATACAGATTTTCTTTAAATTGGCTGTCGGATGCTAATGCCATTGGCAAGGCCAGCAGTTATTGAGAAGGTGATAGTGGGCCTTCTCCTGTATTGCTGTAGTCTGTGTAGGAGAGGTACACTTCAAGTTCAATTAGGTAGGGAGTCTGAGGATTTTGTCCTGGTTAGTATGGAGACAGAGTAATATATGTTAAATTCATGATGATGTGTATCTTTGATGAGAACTTAAAGGTGATGGTGTACCCAAAAGGAAATTGCTGCATTTACCCTTCTACCTGGTGGAGGTTGTGAGTTTGGGATGTGTTGAACAAGCATTGGCGAGTTGCCAGTAATACATGCTGCTGCCATGCTCTTGAAAACATAAAATCTTAATGAATTCCCCAGATAATGTCATTTTCTGATTTGAAACTACACTATAAACCGTCCTCCAGTCTGAAAAATAATTTAGACATGGGGTTAGTGTAAGAAATTTAGAAATAAATGACTTTATTCACTCTGAACTTGAATAATGGCACAATCCTTTCAGAATATATCAGTCTTTATGTCAATCTTTTTAAACTCATAGGCCCACATTTCCGCTCCCAGGTCAGGTGCACAGAGTTGGGAGAATTCCCTGCTCTATGAACCTGGCCTTTAAAAAATGGTCTTGCCACTTTTCGAATGAGTGTGGATGCTGCCAGGTGCAGAGGCAGGCTGAGCGGAAGGCCTTCCTCTCTGCTCCAGCATTTTGCTAAATTCAATTTTAAAATTATTAAACCGAAAGCAGACCCTCCAATCATCACCGCTCCTCCCCCATACACTCCCCATACCCCATCCATGTCAACCTATGCCACCTCATGCCCCTCACTCAACACCCAAGACCCCTTATAACCCCTATACCAATACATGTTGCTCTATCCACCCTCACGCCTCCCATACCTCCTTTGACTGCCCCATCCCCATGATACTTTATGTATCCAATGCCAGCTTAGTTCTGACCCACCCAAAACCCTTTGTCCTTACCCCCTCCATGTCTACTCACCTAGCACCCATCACTGGCAAACCTCAGGAGCCATTCTGGGTTTGATAATGTGTCTATTAATTATGTCATGATTTTAAACAAAAGACGCTAATCGATTTAAAAAAATCAATATATGGAAATTCCTTCAACTAATCTCTTTTGAAAACATCTTCTATAACCACTTAGTGGTGCCAATCAAACTGTTCATTTCATAGGCACCCCACTGTGATAATGTTAGTTTGTAAAATTAGTCATTGCAGCACAAATCCTACAATAATAACCCTCAAGATTATGTCAACAGATGAAATTAAGTATCAAGCACTGACATTTTGAACTCCAGACTTTTTAAAAATTTAAACCCCGGAAGAGTTAAATACATTAACAGTTTTGACAGTTTCAGTGAGTTTTGACAGTTGTTTGACAGATTTAATAGTTCTTTCTCAAACATAAAGGGCACGATTCTCCACTCCCATGCTGGTTGGGAGAATCGCCTGGGCCGCCAAAATTTCCCGCGACGCCGGTCCGACGCCCTCCCACGATTCTCCTAAGCGACGGGAATGGCACGGTCGAGTTTCGCGGGCTGCAGGCCGGAGAATCGCCCGAGACACCCAAAACGGCGATTCTCCGGCACCCCTGCTATTCTCAGGCCCGGATGGGCCGAAGTCCCGACGGTGTGACCCCAGTTCACGCGGTCGCCGTTCACACCTGCTATTTAAAGTCATCAGCCAGTCGTGCTGGCTGACGCTGAGCAGGGAGGAGGTGAGCGGACTGTAGCGCAGCGCCCGGAGACCGGGTCGGCTTCCCTGAGAAGGCTGCGGCCAAAGGGGGGGGTGCAGGAGAGTGTGCAGGTGGGGGGGGGGGGATGAGGGAGAGTGTGCAGGTGGGGGGGGGGATGAGGGAGAGTGTGCAGGTGGGGGGGGATGAGAGAGCGGAGTGCAGGTGGGGGGGGGGGGTGAGGGAGCGGAGTGCAGGTGGGGGGGAGAGTTGCAGGTGGGAGGGGGGGTGAGGGAGAGTGTGCAGGTGGGGGGGGGAGAGTGTGCAGGTGGGGGGGGGATGAGGGAGAGTGTGCAGGTGGGGGGGGAGAGTGTGCAGGTGGGGGGGGATGAGGGAGAGTGTGCAGGTGGGGGGGGAGAGTGTGCAGGTGGGGGGGGAGGGAGAGTGTGCAGGTGGGAGGGGGGTTTAGGGAGAGTGTGCAGGTGGGAGGGGGGTTTAGGGAGAGTGTGGATGGTATCGTCCATCCGCGGATGCAACATGTCAGCCGACCTGATATGGCAGGACGGTGACGAGGACACGGCCGCAGGGTGCGTGTGGCTGATGGGCACAGGCGAGTGACACACTGGTGAGCAGTACGGTGTGAAGTGACCGTTGGGCACAGACAGTGACCAGGTGTTAGGCTGGCTGCATGTCTGCAGCGCGACCAGGCCACCAGGGCACACAGGTATCCCATGCAACCCGGCTGGCGAGGTGTGGAAGAACCTCCGTGTAACATGCTTCTCTGCCCCCCACCACCCTCCTGCAGGTCACCATGTATGCCAACCAGACAGCGATGTTCACTGCCGTGGTTGGAGCCGCAGCTCTGGACTTTGCCATCTGGCAGCGTAGAGTCAGACGGCCCACAGTGGCTGCAGATGCAGCGGTCGCCGGTGCAGCAGACGGGATGGCCGCGGAGTGGCCCGTCGTCGACGCGCAGGTCGCAGGCGCTCAGTACCCGAATGTACAGAGGGATGCCGAGGGGATCATTGACCCCCTGGTGGCGAGGAATGCAGAGGAAGTGCTTGGGGGGGAGCAGGAGGAGGAGGAGGAGCAGGTGGAGCATGAGGAGCCACTGATGGTGGTGCCAGGGCGCCACAGGCGTCCAGCAAGGCCGAGGGTGTACCGTGACAGAATGTCGTTCGAGGCCCTAACGGACATCACATGCAGGAGGAGACTACGGTTCAGCAGGGAGACGGTCGCACATATATGCCAGCTCGTGGCGCACCTCGCACCACGTGGAACGGGAGGAGGACACGCTATACCAGTCTCCGTCAAGATGACGGTGGCCCTAAACTTTTACGCTACCGGTTCCTTCCAGGCGCAGAGCAGGGACCTATCCGGGATCTCACAGGCATCGGTTCACAGGTGCATCAGGGCCGTCACCGACGCCTTGTACGCCATCGTGGACAGGTACATTCAATTCCCCGAGGACCGAGCACAGCAGGAAGCACGGGCACGTGGATTTGCCAAGGTGGCAGGGATACCGATGGTCCAGGGTGTCATCGATGGTGTGCACGTCCCCATGCACCCACCTGCAGACAGCAGGGAAGTGTTCATGAACAGGAAGGGCGCGTACTCCATGAACATTCAGGTGGTGTGCGACCCCCACATGAAGATCATGCACGTGTGTGCAAAGTACCCCGGGAGTGTGCATGACGCCTACATACTAGCACAGTCGTTCATCCCCACAATGTTCGATGGATGCCCCCCCCCGGCTGAGGGGCTGGTTGCTGGGCGACAAGGGCTATCCATTGAGGTCATGGCTGCTGACGCCAATACGGAGGCCTCACACCAACGCGGAGAGCCTATACAACGAGGCCCATGCAGCAACCAGGGGTGTGGTGGAGCGGTGCTTCGGGTTGCTGAAGATGCGCTTCAGATGCCTGGACCGCTCCGGAGGGGCCCTGCAGTACCGGCCCGACAGGGTCGGTCACATAGTTGTGGTCTGCTGTGCGCTGCACAACATTGCCATGCAGAGGGGAGATGACCTGGTGGAGGAGCCGGAGGGAGGACCCGACGGCACCGGAGCCAAAGCAAACGAGGGGGATGGGGAAGAGGAGGATGCGGAGGATGAGGATGATGGGGTGCATCAGGGTGGGGGGAGGGGCGCAGGACACAGATACTGCCCGGCTGCTCGTTACGCCCAGGAGGCTGCGCGACGGCACCGCCGGGGACAGCGGGCACGCGACACGTTGGTGGCCGCACGGTTCACGCATTGTGGGGGTGGGATTCGCTGAACACTGCCACTTGCACCGTCAGTCCTGCACACGGGCACCACACACCACCCACTACCTCCCCCCCCCCCCGCACCCCCGCACCGCGTTCACAGCAACAATTCCACATCACCTTACCACTGCGGCACTACGGGTTGCACAACATTGATGATTGGGTAAGCGGGTGTGATCAGTGCCATGTTGAATGATGACAGCCCGTTCTGCGATGAGCTGTGTGCTCAGATTCGCCAGCCGAGGTCTGACTCATGGCTATAGCTGAACCATGCACTCCGGTGGTCACAGCCTTCCTGACGGATATTTCACCACATGCCCGTGTGGGGTGGCTGGCGTCGGTGTACCGAGGACAACGGTGTCCAATTATTGGGGGGGGGGGGGGGGAAGGGAGGGTCACCACATCCGGAACAGACCTTGAACCGCTCGTATACCACGACGCCAATCGGGCACCCTCACGAGCCCCCTGGCACCGGACATAGCACACAGTCTTACAAGTCAAATTTAACAGTGCGTTTATTCGTGTGGTGAACATAGGTGCCCTACCCACTACAACTAGGCTGTGCCCTGCACCCGTGCCAACTTCCTACGTGCCTAACGACTTTGCCTTACGGGCCCTACCACTACGTCTAGGTGTGTTCCCAGATGGTACAGCAGGAGTGGAGGTGGACTGCTGTGAATCACGCCCTTCGACATGGCTCCCCTTCGGCACGCGTTTCCTGGGGCGGCCCGACTTCGATGGGCCAGGCTGCTCTGCGGGCGTGCTGGATGGCGTGGTGCCACCCTGACCTTCCCGCTCCCCACCAGATGCGCCAGGGACGGAACGGGGGGAGGCCGAGTGTACCGGGACGTTCCTTGGTGGAGCTACCGGGACGGGCCCCAGAACCTCCTCCTCCCTTGGGGAGCCCGGTGGCCCCCGGGCCTCAGTGTGGGACGGAGATGCGCTCGGAGACATGCCCCGTCGCACCCCCGACACCTGGCACTGCCAATCCTGGAGGCCTGCAGCGGTATTGACCATGGTCCGAATGTTCGCCGAGACAGGGCCCAGGGAGTGCCACATTCCTGCCAAGGTCTGTGCGATCGCGACCTGTGAGTGCGCTACGCCATCCATCACGTGTGCCAGGCGGTCTATGCTCTCCGCGACTGACTGCTGGGACTGAGCCATAGCTTGCTGGGACCGGGCCATGGCCTGCTGAGACTGGGCCAGGGCCCGGAGAGCGGCGGCAATATCGTGTTGGCTCTGGGAGCTGGCTGCCTGTGAGAGGGCAGCCCGCTCCTGGGCCATGGATGACGCGTGCACGTGAAGCCCAACGCCTTGCAGAACCTGACCCATGGCCAAAACCCCTTCACCCATTGCCTCCACCGCGGACGCCACCCGTGCGGTGTCGGCCTGGGTGGCTGCGATGAGCGGCACCACTCCCTGCTCCTGGACGCGGATAGACCCCTCCAGCTGCATGTGCAGGTCCTGGAAGATGGCCCTCATCCCATTACTCAGTCCCTGGGTGTCCATACACATCGGTTGTCTGGGTGGGTCAATTACATCCAGGAACCCGGGAACCGTCTGGGTGGCAGCTGGTTGCTGGGCCTGGGTTGCCCTCCGACCGTCCAGCCCCTCGGCTGCTCCAAACTCCACCTGCTGTACCGGCTCGGCTGTGGGGTGCGCACCAGACCGTGACCCGGGAGCCTCATCACTTATCTGCCCAACTGAGGTGAGTGTCTCTGCGATGGTGAACGGTGTGGGAGACAGCAGTGCCGCAAGCTCGAGGTCATCATCCGTCAGGACATCTGGTGTGTATTGTTCCCCCTCATGGCCCGGGGCAAGCTCCATGCGGGCCATGCCGTCTTGACCTCCAGTTCGATCCAGCGGGTGTGTGGCCATGATGTGCGCTTCGGCATTACTGTCCACCCTGTGCCCCTGACTAATGTCTGTCCCGGAGGTCTCAGCGTCCCGGTCCTGTGTCCCAGACTGTGAGGTCTGCCCTCCTGTCCGACCAACTGTCAACCTCTGGCGTGCGTCCCTGGGTGCCGTTGCGGTGGGTGGCGTTGCGCTGCGTGGCGTTGCGCTGCTTCCTGGGCGAGACGTCCCTGAAGGTTTGGACGATGGCCCTGGGGAACATAAAAGATTCGGGGTTCGTTAGACACGGCGGCCCGGGTGTATGGTGGTGGTGGGTGCACAGTGTGAGGGGGGATGGGGTTGGGGGTGCAGTGGCCAGAGTGTGAGGGGGGATGGGATCTGGGGTGCAGTGGCCAGAGTGTGAGGGGGGGCTGGGATCTGGGGTGCAGTGGCCAGAGTGTGAGGGGGGATGGGATCTGGGGTGCAGTGGCCAGAGTGTGAGGGGGGATGGGGTCTGGGGTGCAGTGGCCAGAGTGTGAGGGGGGATGGGATCTGGGGTGCAGTGGCCAGAGTGTGAGGGGGGATGGGGTCTGGGGTGCAGTGGCCAGAGTGTGAGGGGGGATGGGGTCTGGGCTGCAGTGGCCAGAGTGTGAGGGGGGATGGGGTCTGGGGTGCAGTGGCCAGAGTGTGAGGGGGGATGGGATCTGGGGTGCAGTGGCCAGAGTGTGAGGGGGGATGGGATCTGGGGTGCAGTGGCCAGAGTGTGAGGGGGGATGGGATCTGGGGTGCAGTGGCCAGAGTGTGAGGGGGGGGATGGGATCTGGGGTGCAGTGGCCGGAGTGTGAGGGGGGAGGGGATCGAGGGTGCAGTGGCCAGAGTGTGAGGGGGGATGGGATCTGGGGTGCAGTGGCCAGAGTGTGAGGGGGGCGATGACGGGTTGGGGGTGGGGAGGACATGCAGGGTTCTCTCACTTGCTTCTGCGCCTCCGACCTGGCATGGCGCGATCTCCCGGGTGGCGGATCCCCCAGCGAGGTCCAGGGCCCTCTGCTCGTGAATGGTTAGGGGGTGCAGGACCAGAGAACCCCCTCCGGTTCTCATGCGCTCCCGCTGGTTACGTGCTGTCTTGTCCGGGGGGGGGGGGGGGGGGGGGGGGGGGGGGGTTGGATACAGCATCACCATTAGGCGGGTATCATCAGGGCATGCAGATAGTGACAACATTGTTGCTGGTTCAGGAGACAGCACGCCATGAGTTCGCTCCAGGGGGGGCTCCCGGGGCTCATGTGGGTCGAGTAGATAGTTGGGCACCGTGACACCCCCCAAAACCCCCCCAACATCGCCCCTGATGCCCCCCCCCAACACTCCCAACACCCCCCCCCCACAACCCCAACCCCAACCCCCCTCCCCCCCTCCCCCCCCCCTCCCCCCCCCACCCCACCCCCGAGCCGGGGGGGGGAGCCTGGGGGCACCCTCATGGCACTTACCCTGGCAGCCCGGGTGAGGTCGTGCGGCACTGCTCCCCCGTCCGGGGGGGTCTGCCCCACAGCACTGACTGCAGTGCCCACCTCCCGCCAGCCGTGCCTCACCGCGCTGGATGGCTGGAGATGCCCACGTCTTGGGCAGAGGGTGTCCCTTCTCCGCTCCACCTCATCCACCAGGGTGTCCAGGTCCGTATCCCGGAACCTCGGTGCGGCTCTTCGGGGCTCAGCCATCTCCTCAGTTCTCCTCCGGGTCCTCTGTGCGTGGTTCGCGCAATTTATGACGCAGCTGTGCGTCATTCGGGAGTCGCACGGTGACGACGTGGCCTTCGCGGAAGGCCCGCCCGAGGTTCTCGCGGCCCTGATCCTAGCCCTTTTTCGGGCCCTGAATCGGTCGGGACCAGGGCCGGTCTGCGCCGTTGTGAACCTCGACGGCATTCCCGACGGCGCGGACACTTAGGCGTGGGAGTGGAGAATCGCGCCCCATGAATGTGTTTGTGTTCAAATGAAAACTCATATGGGACTCAAAATGTTAACTCTGTTCATATCGTTACAGATGCTATTAAAGCTGATGAGCTCTTTCAGCACTTTCTATTTATATTTGACTGTCCTTTGATGGTTTGGCATTTCATTGATAGCTTGACAATTCTTAGACATTTTTGGCAGTTTTTTGACAGATTTGACAATTGTTTGACAGTTAGCCTGTCTTTGACAGCTTTAATAATTCCAATGAGTTTGTGCACTGTTTATGTACAATCATGTTTACTTTCAGCGATCAAAAGGATGCCTTACCTTTTGTTTTCCTTTTTGTTAATAAATTTAGTGAATCCAATTCTTTTTTTTCAGTTAAGGGGCAATTTAGCGTGGTCAATTTACTTACCCTGCACATCTTTTTGGGTTGTGGGGGGGAGATCCACGCACACACGAGGAGAATGTTCAAACTCCAAACGGAATGTGACCCGGGGCCAGGGTCGAACCTGGGTCCCCGGCACCGTGAGGCAGCAGTGCTAACCACTGCACCACCGTGCTGTCCTAGGGTGCCTTACCTAAGCGAAAATATGACTTACGTCTCCCAAATGTATCCCTGGACCAAATCCAAAGTTGTACTTTACCTCCCTAACGAGGTACCCTGGCTATCAAATAAATCCACTAAGTCCAGACCAGTTCTTACTGCAGGTTTCATTTTCCTGGCCTACCTAGCTCCCATAGCATGATGGTTTAAATGGCTAGCTGTTATTATGTAAGTGCAAAACTGTGTCTACAGTCCTGCCCCCTGCGAAAATAGGAAATATCTTGTTTTGCAGTCTTGTTTCGGACTTTTAGCCATTTCTGCTATTTTCACCATGAGCCTCTTTGTCATGGCAAATTTTGGATCCTATTTTATCAATGTAAACATAATAAATTGAGAACACGTTATCAAATGGAATGAACTAAAGCAAAGGCAAAATTTCAAACAGCAAGTTTTATTTGTCCAATGTTTCATATGCTAGCGTTACAATCCTCATGAGAAAACTGTAAACCAAAATAACAAGCTTTACTGAATGACCCCCAAATGAAGTAATTACCAACAACATTCCACTTTTACTTCAAAACAAATTCCCCATGAATTAACATAGTTCAAATAATTGTTGCGTTTCACTTAAAGATGTATCTTACATAACCAAAAGCACCCACATCGCTCACTGCATTCAGGTGGTATTATGTAGCCACACAATTCTACAAAACACTGTTCTTTATTCATGCAGGGTAGGTCAGGTGTACCACACAACAACAGTTTTCACCTTTCAATTTGACAGGTATGGTTATCATCAGCAAGGCACACTCCTATGAAACTTCTCTCTCAAATCATATGTAGATTTTAAGAGTTTCTTCTCAACTAACACCCCTGTTCATGGTTTGGCCACGTCTGGGAAAATGAATCACCTCCTTTCTTTTCTCCTTTTGAATGTTCCTTAAAGCCTACGAGGCTTTTGCTCATCTGTCCTAATATCTCCTTCTGTGGTACAGTGTCAAAATTATGTTCAACGGTGCTCTTGTGAAGTGTCTTAGGACATTCAACTACATTAAAAGCACTGTTTAAAAACAGGATGTTGCTCTAAAGCACTTTGGGATGTCTTAACATTGTGGACAGTGCAAAGTAAGTGCAAGTTCTTTCTTTTTCTATCTCTACTGCTTTAGCTGGATAGACAAAAGGGCCTTAAAGATTTTGATAAACATATATGGAGCAATTTTTCTTGGTAGTTTGGTGTTTTAATTGATATGCTCTGTACCAGTTCAGTTATGATATGTCGCTGTTTTATGCACGTGTGTTTTCAGTCAACCAAGTGCAAATATGACACAGAAATTGTTCGGAATTACACAGTAATACTGTCAGGCACCACACAGGAGCTGCAACAAAGAAACTACATTCTAGATGTAATGTACTGGTGAAGCTTTTGTGGAGGTACTCAAAGAAAGTCAAATAGTACAATATTATCAGGGGGCGTTATACCACATAGTGTATAACATGCTATTCTATTCAGGTAGAATTACTTCCTTTAAATACACTGGGCTTGATTCTTGGCCCCTAGCCGTGTGTTTCTCAGGAGCACACGGCTCGCTGGCGGCGGGATTCCCTACTCCTGCTGCGTGTCAATGAGATTTCCCATTGAAGCCACCCCACGCCATTGGAAAACCTGTACACAGGGGTGCGCTACCGACGGTAACAGACAATCGCAACGGCCAGAGAATTCTGGCCAACAAGTCTAACTTTGATGGAGTAAATACAGACCTACAGGTCAGTAAGAGATAATGGCTGGATCTCCAATTCTGAGGCTGTGTCCGGAGCATGTGGTGGTCTTACGACGAAAAAGTCGGTGGCGCACCCACACCGATGAGGGGCTGGCAGCATCCCCCAGCATTCCCGAGAGAAATGGCCAGAGAATTGCTGGGTCCGTGGGCTCGCATGCGCACAGTGGCAACCTGCAGCGGCCGCACTGTTCAACATGGTGCCGGCCGCGTGTGGACCTGGCATGCCAGATAGTCCCCCCCTGTAACCCCCCTCGCCACCCCCGGTCCACCAGTCCCCCCAGCCCCCGCCAAAGCCCCCCCCCCCCCCCCCCCCCCCCCCCCCCCACCAGCCAGCAGACACAGTCTGCAGCCGCCACGCGAGGTTGGAGAAACTCAGACCACAAGTGATCCACACCGTCGGGAAGTCAGCCCATCGGGGACGGAGCATCGGGGGAGGACCTTCAGGTGATATTCTGAAGTCTTTCCAATGGGATGTGGCAAACTAACCGATGATGCCTTTTTGGAGGGGGCGGTGCATCTGAAAACAGGCGCCGCCCCCGATTTCAGCGTCAAAATGGATTTTCTGCCCAATCGCCGAATGTGGTTTCGGAGTCAGCAATCAGAGAATCCCACCCAATAGATGTTGTTTGGTTTTCCAGTGGCGTGGGGTGGTGAGATAACTAGAAATTAGAAAATTCTTTGCAGTTTTATGTTGCAAATGAGAAGCACACATTTTAAAACGGTTTTGCATCAGTAACAAATAGTTACATTTGATATGTGATGGCGGGAGTGTAGTGAAATTTTAATATATTAAGATAAGCAAATCATTTCAGTTCAAAGCAATTAAATATCACACCCTGGGCCTCTCTTAATTTCAAATCAATATTATAAATGGATCATACTGGCTATAGCAGCACTCCCATCCTCCTCAGCAAGATCAACGAGCCCAGTGGTAGCGGCCACGCTGAGAACGAGGACCCAGTTGAGACAGCACTTCGGGATAACCAAAATGTCCCCCATGGCCCCCATCTGCGGCAATCACAGATTCCCCCCAGCCATGCTAGATACCACCTTCAAAAGATGGAGGCGGGACGGGGGAACACTGACGGTTGGGAACTTCTACGTAGGGCGCAGACTGGCGACACTGGACAAACTGACGAGGAAGTGGAAACTAGCAAAAGGACAGGAATTGAGACACCTCCAAATAAAACACTTCCTCCGCAAAGAGACAGTAGGGTACTCCGCGGCCCCAGAAAACGCACTACAAGAAGACCTGATAGGCACAAGCAACGAGAAGGGGGGCTTTGTGGGAAAATATATGGACAGCTACTGGACAGAGCTCGAACAGCACTGGACGAGACCAGACAAAAATGGGAGGACGAACTGGGGACAGATGTAGGGTGGGGACTTTGGAGCAAAGCACCGAGCAGGGCGAACTCCACCTCCTCCTGGGCAAAGCAGCTCAAAGTGGTGCACAGGGCACACCTGACCAGAACCCAAATGATCAGGTTCTTCCCAGAGGTGGAGGACAAATGTGAGCGATGCCAGAGGGGCCCGGCTAACCACACCCACATGTTTTGGGCTTGCTCCAGTCTTGCTGGGTTCAGGACAGCCTTCTACGAGGCAATGTCCAAGGTTGTGGGGGTGAGGGTAAAGCCATGCCCAATAATGGCAATCTTTGGGGTATCGGAGCAACCAGAGCTACACATGGGGAAGAGGGCTGACGCCCTTGCTTACGCTTCCCTAATCACACGGCGGAGAATCCTGCTCGGCTGGCGATCGGCAGCACCACCCAAAGCTGCAGACTGGCTCGCTGACCTCTCGGAATTTCTCCACCTGGAGAAGATTAAGTACGCCATCCGAGGGTCAGAAGAAGGCTTCCTGGATACTTGGGGGCAGTTCGTCAGCCTGTTCCAAAACCTGTTCGAGGCCAGCAACGAGGAGTAAGCTAAGATAAGACAAACATAGATGAGGAACCAAAGGACTGTGCAACCCGGGGGCGGGGTGGGGGGGGGGGGGGGCGTGGAAGGAAGGAAGTAAATTAGCGCGGGCAAGAAATATGTAATGTATATACACAACAACTGTTTATAAATACGAGAAAAGCCAATAAAAATATTTTCAAGAAAAAAAAGAAAAGAAAAGAAATGGATCATACGTGCTGCAACCCAACTTTTAACACTTCAGATGAGTTAATATTCGCAAAATTTAAAAAATGTTTTGGCTATTGCTTGTAGGATGAATATTATCTTTGAGATGACATATATGTGATATTTCAAAAAAGACAATTTTTGTCAAACCTTTTTTGTCTTGCACTGATCAAGACATTAGCAAGACTACAATGTAAGGGAAGGCAAATTTATACATTCTGAGAAGAGAGTGCTGATTGGTTGGCAAGTAGTCTCTGAATGGTAGAGGTGCTGCTATGGAGAACATACCAGTTGATGGTAACTGACAGTTAACTGCCAAGCAGTGTTTGAAATTTAAAATGTCTCTTTATTCAGCAATACTCAATTACTGCTTCTCCAACACATAAAATCTTACTGTTGGAGCCAGATACAATGCCAATGGCAACATGACAGTGTACATAATACACCACTGGTACTGCTCGGATATTATCATTAGTCTCAGATATGTCTTAAATTGCTTTGTGTACAAAAAATTACTATGAAGTTCAAAGAGCAATTAAACAAATGATATGTCAATTTAGCTTTGTTGGAGTTGGTTGAGCGAGTGAATTTGGACAGGACAGCAGGAGAAGTCGTTCTTTGAATAGTGCCACGGGATTTCTAACATCCACATGTCTCACTGAAAAAGGCAAGAATGGTCTTGGATTAATATGTTATCCTAAAAAAGGCACTTCTGTCAATACATATATACAAATCGAAGGGTGAGAAATAAAATTTCCCCATTCAGGTACAATACAACCACTCAGAATTCCACTAGAGTGGTAACCCATGTTCTGTGCAAACCGTGGATGGGGTATGAGCACAAAACCTCCTGACGGCCAGTTTTGGGTGCTACCAACTGAGCCAAGCTGATACGGATAAAGAGATTGTTTCCACTGATACCACATGAAACAGTACCGTGGTCTAACTGTTACCCCACTAGTGCTGGCTCAAGACAATACACTGGAGACTTCCATCTACACCAAAAAAATGTTTATTAACAATAGGCAAAGATAACTATGTACAGGCACAGGGCAATGATGACTAAGTCTTAACTCTCTGGCCCGAGGATCTATACTGCCCGGGACCCTACATTCTCTCCATTGGTCGGGGCTCCTTCATGATTGGTCTTGAGCCAGCCATGTGGACCGCAAGGGCTCGCCCCAAAAAGGGACCACACTTCCCCTCCTAAGTCCCTTAATTATATTTTACAAAACAAGTGGTGTTATATACATGTGAAAGATCAAGAGACATAAGGGAAAAAGTGCATCACCAAGTGCTATGGGCCAGGGTTTAGAAAACTCCAAAGTATATCATGGAGTTCTCCTGATCTGCAGCTGTTTATTGAATGTGGCTGGGATGAGCACAAGGGCCTGCCTTTCAGGTGTTATTCAACAGAGGTCTTAGGTGCTTTTAATCCAAAAAACAAAATTTAATTCTACGAATTTAGTTAACATTTGTATAACCACACACATGCAAAACTTTTTATCAACTACAGACATAAATACCCCACACAGCTACAGTAATTTATTTATAATCCTTAATGAATCCCCCCTTTACTGTTCCAATTTAATAACAAGCTGTAAGTAAAAAAACAGAACCCCCTTTTCAAAGGTGTGGCCCATCACACTGGTATATAACTTGTTATTGCTACCCTTGTCTCCTTTCCCAACAGCAGGTTTGAATTCCTTCCAGAAAACAATTCTTTCTTTGAAGTTATCAAGCACTCTGGAAACAGCTTTTAAAATGAAGATAGAGACACTCTTCTTTCACCACGCAGTACAAACCAGTCCAAACTCCAAGCGAAAGTAAAAGCCAAAAGCAAAAGAAAACTCACAGAGCAACAGCCCAGCTCCACCCACACAATGGCATCACTGAAGCCATGTGATAAGACAAAAACATTTCTTAACGGGACACTCACATGACACCACGTCAGCCTGTCTGGGGACCTTCACGTCCTCATGGACCATCTCAATACCCCAACCAGCTCCTCCTGAGGTAGTCTTGTCTGCAAAGACACTGGTCCAGGAGACTCCACCACTCCTATACAGCCGCTCCCTTCTCCAGCTCCCACCTGGGCCACTGGCTGAGTCAACTCTGAACTCCTCAGCTCCCTCTATTCTGGGACAGCCACAGGGCACTAATGTCACCTGTTGGACACATCTGCTCAGGAATGGGGATTGTTGTCCCCCCACCTTCTCATGTGATCAACACTTCCTCACTGTCCTGCCATCTACATTTACCACATATGAGATGGGTCCAGATTTGTACAGAATCCCGGCTGGAAACCAGAGTAGGCCCAAAGCGAAATTCCGAACAAGAACAAGGTCACCCACCTGGACTGACCCATCACCTTTTTGTGAAGTATATTGGTTCCTTTGGGAGACCTGAAGTTCCTCAACCTTCCCCATCAAATTTGGGAACATCAATTTTGCGGGAGGCGACAGGCCTTAAACAATTCAGCCAGCGTGATCCTCTGTGGTAGCATGGGGGGGCCGTATATAAGGACAAAATAAAGTTAGCCAGCCTATGCTTTTTCATAGCATTTTAAAAAGTTTGGACGGCTGTTTCCACCAACCCTTTTGATGCGGGGTGATATGGATCCACTTTGGCATGTCAAATTCTGCTTGTTGGAAAAAGTATTGGAACTTCTCCCCAGTGAAAGGAGTGTCATTGTCAGACACAATGGCTTCTGGGAGGCTGTGTGTGGCAAGGCTTCTTCTGTGGCCACCAAGGTCATCCCTCCCATCTTTTGTATAACCATTTGGGATCCTCTACAAGATGAGGAACATCGTGTCCAAGAAATGGCTTGCAAAGCCCACATGCACTCTGGTCCATGAATGACCCGGCCACTCCCAGGGGTGGAGATTGGCTGTAGGTGGCAAAGACTGTTGGGCCTGACAGGGAATGCACTGGCACACCATGTTTTCGGTATCTTTATCTATCCCCGACCACCAAACATAACATAGGCGGCACGGTGGCACAGTGGTTGGCACTGCTGCCTCACAGATCTAGGGACCCGGGTTCAATTCTGGCCTCAAGTGACTGTCTGTTGGAGTTTGCACTTACTCCCCGTGTCTGCGTGGGTTTCCTCCAGGTGCTCCGGTTTCCTCCCACAGTCCAAAGATGTGCATGATAAATTGATAAATTTATCATGATATATTGCCCCTTAGTGTCCAAAACATTAGGAGGGGTTACTGGGTAATGGGGATAGGGTGGAGGCATGGGCTTAAGTGGGGTGCTCTTTGCAAGGGCTGGTGCAGACTCGATGGGCCGTCTTCGGCACTGAAAATCCTATGATTCTATGGCCATTGTGTAATTCTTGCAAAAAGGGTTCCCTCCCTGGGGATGGTATGACAACTCAAGACTCCCAGAGTATTACTCCATCCTCTCAAGTGAGCTCGTCGCTGCGGATAAGGTAGGGCCTCAACTGTTCAGACTTCTCGTGGTGCCAACCTGTTAGCATGGATAATACAGGATCTTGCTGGGTCCAATATCATATCTGCAACAACAACACCAGCAAGGTGTCAAGTAAGTGGTTAGCGTCAAGTTTATTTCTTGGGGTACTGGCGGGGGCATCAGGCTTTTTGGCAAGGCGAGTTGACTCAATTGAGTCTGCATTGGAGATTTGGGTGCCTAGTCTGTGTTGGCAAGTGTAGTTGTATGCTGCCAGCAGCAAGGCCCTTCATGGCACCCTGGCAGAGACAATTGGGGGTATCAACTTATCTTCTCTTCGCAGTCCCAACAATGGTTTGTGTTGGCTAGTAATAAAAAGCGGCGCCCATAGATGTATTGGTGGAACTTTTTAATGTCAGACATAATGGCAAGTCCCTCCTTTTCAATTTGGGAGTACTTCCACTCAGCCTTTGAGGGAATCCTGGAGGCAAAAGCAATTGGTCTTTTTGATCTGTCTGCCATTTTATGGGATAGAACCGCCCCTATTCCATGTAACGATGTATCACAGGTTAGAACGATTACTTTTCCAGGGTCAAAACGAACTAGAAGACTTGAAGATTGTGCAAGGCTTGCTCTTGTTCTTCTCTCCTGCCTGCCCTCCAACAGCCTTCCTTTCGTAACTTAGGTTATCCAACACTCTCCTGTCCATGTCCTAACTTGCACCAAATCATGTTCACACACCACCATTGTGCTTGCTGCTTGTTGACGTATATTGGCTCCCAGTGAACCGCTGCCTCTATTTAAAAATTCTCTGAGGGCGGCACAGTGGGGCAGTGGTTAGCACTGCTGCCTCACAACGCCGAGGACTCAGGTTCAATCCCGACCCCAGGTCACTGTCCGTGCAGATTCTCCCCGTGTCTGCGTGGGTCTCACCCCCACAACCCAAAAGTGTGCAGGGTAGTTGGATTAACCATGCTAAATTGCCCCTTAATTGGAAAAAAATGACTGAGTATTCTAAAAAAAAATTTTTATTTCAAAATTCTCAACATTGTTTTCAAAAGCTTCCATGACTTCACCCCTCCCGGTCCCTGTAATCTTCTACGGCACCGCTGATTCAGCTGCCATGATCTTAAGCACCAGAATCCTCTCCTTGAATCTCTCTGCCTCTCTTTCCTTTTTTAAAATGCACCTTAAAAGCTGCCTATTTGACCAAGCTTTTAGTCAAATGTCCTGATATCACCTTTATATGATGTGGAGATGCCGGCGTTGGACTGGGGTGAGCACAGTACGAAGTCTTACAACACCAGGTTAAAGCCCAACAGGTTTGTTTCGATGTCACTAGCTTTCGGAGCGCTGCTCCTTCCTCAGGTGAATGAAGAGGTATGTTCCAGAGATGGGGTAACCCCAGGTTAAAGAGGTGTGAATTGTGTCAAGCCAGGACAGTTGGTAGGATTTTGCAGGCCAGATGGTGGGGGTTGAATGTAATGCATCATGAATCCCAGGTTCCGGTTGAGGCCACACTCACGTGTGCGGAACTTGGCTATAAGTTTCTGCTCTGGATCTGTAAAGGTTTAATCACCAATGCTCGTATTCCAAGCATTGTCTGGCATCTTTGAATCTGTCTATATATATGTTTCTGGAACATACCTCTTCATTCACCTGAGGAAGGAGCAGCGCTCCGAAAGCTAGTGACATCAAAACAAACCTGTTGGACTTTAACCTGTTGTTGTAAGACTTCTTACTGTGCTCACCTTTATATGACAAAGCATCAAATTTTGTTTGATGTTCCTATGAAGCGCCTGGGAAAATTAATATGTTAAAGATGCTATTTAAATGCAAATTGTAGTTGTTGTAAGTGCTTGTGAACTTTGGACTCTTCATCAATGATTGACACTTTTCCCCCTTTTAGGATTATTTTTCATCTGTAACATCTGTAGTAAGATATGGGGTGTGCTTCATTCTATACAAAGTCGGTAACATATAAACAGTTGTACATCTGCACATATTGAGGTATTTGTCAGGTTATACCTCCGTGAAGCAGCTTGTGACCTTTTGCAACTTAAAAGCATTATTCTAATGCACACTTATTATTATTTTTACTATGTCACATTGATCATGAGAAGCCCTCAGTAACTGTAAAGGTTCTATATTATGGTGAATTCAATCAAAGCTAATCATGCTTTGGTGAGCGAAGGTTGCAAATTGAAAGACTTTAAAGGAAAATAAAGAGAGACTTACATTTATATAACAACTTTCACCAGCTCATGGCCTCCCAAAAGCCACAGAGGCAAATATTGACCGAGACAGTGGGAATAGCTCCCCCTGCTCTTCTTCACCTAGTTTCACGGCATCCTTTCAATCCACTTGAGAAGGCAGATGGGAGCCATATTGATATCTCAGCTGAAGGACAGTACCCCTGACATTGCAGCACTCCCCCAGTACCACACGAGAGTGTCAAGAGATTATTGGAAAGTTTAGGCCCAAGGTCACAATCCAAGATGAAGTGCCCTACTTTCTCCTTTTTAAAAACTTACGGTTGCAGGCTGTAGAAATTCTGACTTCTTTATCAATAGGGTACTGGCATTACTTGTTGATAGGGGAGATTCTTGTGCATTGCAAATTTTTTTAAGTACCTTTTTGACTTGTGACATTAAAATCTATATGCAGACAGATACAATGAACAAAACATGCTAAAATGTACATGGCGCTACATTACTATCCAGAATGAGAGTATTTGATTGCAAGCTTTCCGTAAAGGTGGATCTATCTTTACCCCAGTTATGGTTACAAAAATGTGCACAGGCTTACATGTCATGGGTATAGGACCACAGATCAGTGTTAGTTCAATGCTTTTGCAGATCATAGAATATGGAGCATAGCTTTATAGCCAAAGGAGGTCATTCAGCCCCTTTAGTCCATGCCGGCTAAAGAAGAACGATCAAGTCCAATCCTACCTTCACGCTCTTGGCACATAACCTTGTAGGTTACAGTGTCTCACATACCTATCCAAGCATTTTTCAAATGCAGTGAGAATTTGTTCCTCTATCACTCTTTCAGGAAGTGAGTTCCAGACACTCACTGCTCTTTGGGTGAAAACAATTATTCCTCAACTCTCCTCTAATCTTTCTACCAGTTACCTGCTTATTGACCTCTTTGCCAATGGAAATAGGCCCCTTTTATTCACTTTATCTAGACTCCTCATAGTTTTCTACAACTGAATGAAATCCCCCCCAAAACACCATCTGTTCCTAAGAAAACAACCCCAACTGTTGTTAGCTCATTGCTAATATTCACCATTCCTGGCAGCACCCTGATAACTCTCTTCTTTACCCTCCCTTGTGTGATCCTTTCTGTAATGCAACGATCGGAGATGCGTACTTCGAAAATCAAAATGCAATCCATCAGAGTCAGCATGGTTTTATGAAGGATAAATCGTGTTTGACTAATTTGCTGAAGTTTTTCGAAGATGTAACAAGCAAAGTGGATAATGGGGATCCTATAGATGTAGCATATCTGGACTTCCGGAAGGCATTTGACAAGGTGCCGCACAGAAGGTTAATACACAAGGTAAGATCACATGGGATTAGGGGTAATTTGTTAGCTTGGATAGAAGACTGGCTAACCGACAGAAGGCGATCGAGAATCGGGATAAATGGGTCTTTTTCTAGTTGGCAAGAAGGGTGCCACAGGGTCCCAACTATTTACAATATATATTAATGACTTGGATGTAGGGATAGAAGGTACTATAGCCAAATTTGCCGATGACACTAAAATAGGCGTGGTAGTAAACTGCAATGAGGAAATAAGAAATTTAAGAAATAAGAAATGGATACAGATAGGTGAGGTGAGTGGGACAAAGTTTGGCAGATAGAGTATAATGTGCATAAATGTGAGGTTATCCGTTTTGGTTGGAAAAATGGAAAGGCAACCTATTATCTAAATGGAGAGAAATTGCAGAGTGTTTTGGTGCGGAGGGATGAAGGTTTTTATGAATTACAGAAAACTAGTTTGCTGGTACAGCAGGTAATAAGGAAGGCAAATGGAATTTTGGCCTTTATACCTCAAGGAAGAGAGTATAAAAGTAGAAGTGTTGCTGCAACTGTACAAAGCATTGGTGAGACCATACCTGGAATATTCTGTACAGTTTTGATCCCCTCATTTGAGGAGGGATGTAGTTGCATTAACAGCAATTCAGAGGAGGTTCACTAGATTGATTCCAGAGATGAGGGGTTTGTCTTACGAAGGGAGATTGAACAATTTAGGCCTATACTTTCTCAAGTTTAGAAGAACGAGAGGAGATCCAATTGAGGTATATAAGATGATAAAAGGTATTGACAAAGTAGACGTAGAGCAGATGTTGCCTCTTGTGAGGCAACCTAGAACAAGAGGTCATCGTTTTAGTATAAGGGGTAGCAGATTTAAAGCAGAGATTTTACACCAACCCCTTTAGAATTTATTTCGTCTTAACTGCTTTTACACTAATTTTGGGATTCAGCTACTGATTTCCATAGTTATTTCAACTCATGTTCCACAGGCTGTAGTAAAATCTCCCAAACTTGAAAATAACTTCAGATATCTTTATGGCATCTCAGCCTTCGTCTCAGCTCTGCCTGGCTTGACTGAACAATTCTCTGTTCTAGTACCTTTAACCTCAGACTTCTTGTAAACTTCTCTTCTTTCCTAGGTTCCTTAACTAGCTGCTCTTCAGATCTCTGCACTTGCTTTCTTAACCATTACTCCATGGTATGTATTTACTTCCCGCAAAGTTGAGCGAGATGTTCCCTCTCGGGCCTTCTAAACCAACTGCTTCTGGCAGAGCTGTGAGAACTGCCTTCTCTCTCACTACTTATCTTCAACTGCAATCAAATTAGCTGGACTAAATCTTAAAAGCTTCTTTACCCTATAAGGTCCGGTTGCTAATCAACCACTGCTGGTTTATTTAATCTTCATGCCATAGCCCACAATAGAAACACAGTTCGAACTGAACCAACACTCACACCCACAAACCCCTTTGTCCAGCATCAATATAATTATAGGCTTTACCCTTCCAGGCACAGAAACGTTAAATGAAATCCACTTAAAACTAGACCTTATTTCCAATATTTACCAATACAAATATAAATCTCTTAAAACTACCTTTGTTTTGCTGATACCACTGTGTGCCAGTGATGGAAGGAGTAAAAGTTAAAGGTGGTGGAAGGGATGCCAATCAAGCAGGCTGCTTGCCTTGGAATATGTCAAGCTTCTTGAGTGATGTTGGAGGTGCACTCACCTTGGCAAGTGGAAAGTATTCCATCAAAGTCCCAATTTGTGACATGTTGATGTGGGTCTGCCTTTGGAGAGTCAGGGGGGTACGTTACACTCCACAGAATTCCCAACCTCTGACCTCCTCTTTTAGCCACAGTATTTATATGGCTGGTCCAGTTACGTTTTTGGTCAATGGTGGCCTCCAGGATGTTGATGATGGAGATTCAGCGACGTTAATACAATTGATTGCCAAAGGGAGCTAGCCAGCTTCTCTCTTGTTGGAGATGGTCATTACCTGGCACTTATTTGGCCTGAAAGTTACTTGCCATTTATCAGCCCAAGTCTGAATGTTGTCCAATAGTGAGCTCTGAACAACCACACTGAAAACAAATCCTATTAAATTGCTGAAGTTCTGAGGTAACTCATCAACTATACCTACGAAAATCTATAAAATCGGAAAGTAAAGAAAAGCAGTGTAAATGAATGAATGTTGATAGCAGACTGACAATGATGGAATATTCTATTTATTTCATAAATATGCTTTGGAACAATGTCTGGAGCGTGTCATCTTCTCTCGCCAGTAAAAGGATAACTGACCAAAATGAGACATAACTTATATTTTAAAAATAGTTATCATCAAATTTCTGGTTAGCAAACATCAATAACTACAAGGTCATTAAAAAAAACGATTTGCATATAAATATTCTTACTCTACTGTTACTCATATCTGTTCAGATAAATACTTTCACTGAGCCACTCTATTTCTGAATCACTTATCAATATGTTATCAATTGTTCATACTTTATCCGTTATTGGGCATCCGTCTTGTGGCATTTCTTCCAGTGCCTTCTTGACTGAATGTGCAAATTGCATTTTTAGAAAGAGTATTGCAGACTTTTATTTGATATTTTTGAGCTCAAATGTTCAGACACTGTGCATGTTTGATGGAAACTATAAACCATTTGCCTCAAATATCATTAATTGTCTGTTTAACAATAGCGGTGTGCCTCAGGGTTCGGTGCTGGGTCCACTGTTATTTGTGACATATATTAATGATTTGGATGAGAATGTAGGAGGCATGGTTAATAAGTTTGCAGATGACACCAAGATTGGTGGCATAGTGGATAGTGAAGGAGGTTATATAAGATTGTTACCGGATCTTGACCAATTGGGTCAGTGGGCTGATGAATGGCAGATGGAGTTTAATTTGGATAAATGCGAGGTTATGCATTTTGGTAGATCAAATCAGGGCAGGACCTACTCAGTTAATGGTAGGGAGTTGGGGAGAGTGACAGAATAAAGAGATCTAGGAGTATAGGTTCATAGCTCCTTGAAGGTGGAGTCACAGGTGGACAGGATGGTGAAGAAGGCATTCAGCATGCTAGGTTTTATTGGTCAGAATATTGAATACAGGAGTTGGGACATCTTATTGAATTGTACAAGATATTGGTAAGACCACACATGGAATACTATGTTCAGTTCTGGTCACCCTATTATAGGAAGGATATTGTTAAACTAGAAAGAGTGCAGAAGAGATTTACGAGGCTGCTACCAGGACTTGATGGTCTGAGTTATAAGGAGAGGCTGGATAGGCTGGGACTTTTTTCACTAGAGCGTAGGAGGCTTAGGGGTGATCTTATAGAGGTCTATAAAATAATGAGGAGCATCGATAAGGTAGATGGTCGACATCTTTTCCCAAAGCTGGAGGAGACTAGAACTAGAGCGCATAGGTTTAAGGTGAGAGGAGAGAGATACACAAGAGGCCAAAGGGAAAATTTCTTCACACAGAGGGTGGTGAGTGTCTGGAATGGGCTGCCAGAGGCAGTGTTAGAGGCGGGTACAATTTGTCCTTTAAAAAGCATGGGTAGGGTGGGTATAGAGGAATATGGGCCAAATGCAGGTAAGTGGGACTAACTTAGTGATAGAAGCTGGGCGGCATGGACAAGCTGGGCCGAAGAGCCTGTTTCTATGCTGTAAACATCTATGACTCTATCCATCTTCTGGGATCTACCTGGCTCGCCATGCCTCACGAGATCTAACAAAACCTTGTGGGATGTCGTGATCTGAATCCCGCCCATTGTGGGCAGGGTCATTATTTTGCAAATCTACATATTAGAGTGAGACAGCTAGTCTCACTCTAAAATGCACTCCCCTGATCCACACGAGGCATTGGGATCTAACCCCTATGCCGCGGGGACCTCGGGTGAGCATCAATCAGTGCTGGCGCCCACAAACAGGGACCAGGTGGAACCGCACTTGGTAGGGGGGAGGGTCTCCCACAAGATCGTAGGCCCCTTTCTCTCTGAGCTGGATGTCACCCTGACATTGCCAGCCTGGCACTGCCACATGGGCACTCTGGCACTGCCACCTGGATAACACCATTTTCCCTGCTGCAGGGATTGGACCCATGAGTGTCCTGTGCATTTGGGATGCGGCGGGGCCCTGAGGACACCCTTAAGGGTGAGTTGGGGCTTTGGGAGGGTTCAGGGGTCATGCCGGAGGGGGGATCGAGAGATCAGGACTCCATTTTCTCTTCCTGCACAGAGGAGTTCATAGTGAGCAGAGCTCCTCAGTGCAGGAAATGGGACTAAGTGCGGCCTCAGCGGGGCATTCCATGCTGAGGACCCAAATTGAAACAGAGTCTCAATAGATAGTGTGGTATTTCTCGGTGCTGTGAGTGCGGAAAATACCTGGCTAAATGCACACGTCATGGGACATTGTTCTAATTTGGTTAGATCGCGCCCTGAGTTAACGGTTTGAGCTGTTTACCCTGTATGACCCCTTGCTCAGAACACTTTCTCCACAGATGCTGCCAGAGCTGGTGAGCATATCCTGCACTTTCTGTTTTTATCTCAGATTTCCAACACCTGTGGTATTTTGCTTTTACCAAAATGTAATGATTGTCCTGCGGTTTAAGAGTTTGCGATATGGGTGCAGTAGCGACATTGGAATGGGTGTGAGGATTTGGGAAAATCAGAAAGGGGTGTTGTGAGATTTAGAGGTAGAAGGAGAGACAGATGTGATATTTAAAAGCACTGGGAAGGGGATTCTGTAGACCATGGTTTCCCAAACATATCCGGATATGGAACCCTTTTGACCTCCCAAGAGTACTAACAGAATATCTGAGAAACATTCTCATTAATTTGAGGAGCTAACCTACAAAGTTGATTGTTTTTGCACAATAGTTGCAAAAGTACAGAAACAAATTTATATAAGTTTTTTCTATTTCTTTTCCATACAACAATTACAATTTTAAAGTTTTATTATTCAACAAAGTATTTCAGTCTCATCTTATTTGTCATTTTAAAAAATAAATTTAGGGCACCCAATTAATTTTTTCCAATTAAGGGACAATTTAGCGTGGCCAATCCACCTATCCTGCACATCTTTGGGTTGTGGGGGCGAGACCAAGCAAACACAGGGAGAATGTGCAAGCTCCACACGGACATTGACCCAGAGCCGGGATCGAACCTGAGACCTCAGCGCCGTGAGGAAGCAGGGTTAATCCACTACACCACCGTTCTGCCCTTATTTGTCATTTTTAATGGAAGGAGTGATGCTGCATCTTTTTGCTCACAAATCTATGTAATATTAGAATTACTGCTGGAGAGCTGGATTCTCATATCAGACACACAAATGCACACACTCTCACCTCTGTGCCTCACACACACACCCACCTCTGTCTCTCATGCAGACGTTCTCACCTCTCACACAAACTCACTCACCTCTTTCAGACGCACACTCACATTTGTCTCTCATGCACACACACATTCACCTCTCTCTCCCTCTGTCTCCCACTCATACGTACTCTCACCTCTCTCACACACATACATTCTCATCTCTGTCTCTCACACACACTCTAACCTCTCTCTCATATCCATACACACTCAGTCCCTCTTTCCCATGCACACACACAGGGTGGGATTTTTCTTCCCATGGCATGTACATAGAACATGAACATAGAACATACAGTGCAGAAGGAGGCCATTCGGCCCATTGAGTCTGCACCGACCCACTTAAGCCCTCACTTCCACCCTATCACTGTAACCCAATAACCCCTCCTAACCTTTTTTGGACACGAAGGGCAATTTAGCATGGCCAATCCACCTAATCTGCACGTCTTTGGACTGTGGGAGGAAACCGGAGCACCCAGAGGAAACCCACACAGACACGGGGAGAGAGTGCAGACTCCACACAGACAGTGACCCAGCGGGAATCAAACCTGGGACCCTGGCGCTGTGAAGCCACAGTGCTATCCACTTGTGCTACCGTGCTGCCACCTCTCTCTCAAGCACACACACACACTCACCTCACTCTCCATCTGCCTCTCACGCACACACTCAGCTTTCTCTCTCACAAACACACACACAAACATGCACTCACTCTCATCTCTCTCTCACATGCACTCCTCTCACCTCTCTCTCACATACACACTCACCCAACTCTCATGCAGACACATACTCACCCCTCTCTGTCTCAGACAGTCAACACATACACAGTCTTGCCTCTTCCACTCCGGGCCCACACTCCCTTTCGCTTCCGCTCCGGGGCCCGCTCTCCTCTCGGACCCACTCCAGGGTCCCTCTGTCCCTCTCGCTCCCACTCAAGGGCCCGCTGTCCCTCACATTTCTGCTCCGATCCCCACTCATTCTCTCATTTCAGTTCCAAGCCCGCTCCTGCCACATGATCCCCTGCCTTCCTTGCACCACAACCACTTATCTAGCTCCCCACAGCTGTATCCTCTCCCGCTTGTGGTGTTCTTATTTCAGGATGGTTGACGTAATGTCCTCAAAGACCACAGAATAGCTTTTAACTTAAATAAAGCTATGATTTTATTTACATTATTAAACTGGGATTCGGCACTCAGTCCTTAAGAATACACAACTGATCAATAACATCTAACTACACTCATCTACTGATAATCTCATTCCTGGTATAAACTATAATCTAACCTTACTCACACTATCTGCTCTTATGACCTTCACTAACTGTCTCCTGCATACACTCCTCCACTAAGGTCGAGAATCACTGCCTTATATAGTTTATCTGCAGCTCCCTCTAGTGGCTACACCAGGGGCTGGTTTAGCACAGGGCTAAATAGCTGGCTTTTAAAGCCGACCAAGGCAGGCCAGCAGCACGGTTCAATACCCGTACCAGCCTCCCCAAATAGGCATCGGAATGTGGCAACTAGGAGCTTTTCACAGTAACTTCATTTGAAGCCAACTAGTGACAATAAGCGATTTTAATTGCATTTAATTTCATACTTTCAACACTACATTAACCCTTGTAATGCTGCTAGTTATGACAATTCCACACCGCCCAATGGCCCTTTCCCTTCCTGCTCTCCCCATCACTCAGTTATCTGCTATACCTTGCTCCATCATCCACACTCTCCCTCATTTTTGCCTTGCCTGGAACTTTGAAGATGTACTTTCTTGCTATTTCCAGCTCATCCATTCAGAAGCCAGATTCTCGCTGCACAGCGGCCAATGAAGGGAGAAGCCAGCCTCTGATTGTATGAGCAGGGTCATAGCATTTTTCAAATATTATACATTGGTCTGGCCCACAGCGGATCCCCTGGATGTATCCAACAGAACACCAGAGTTCTGCAGAACCCAGTTTAGGAAAACTTGCTGTAGAGCAAAAGGCTAACACCTGATACTGATGTAACTACTGATGTAACTGCTAATGTGTCTGTGATGATATGCATAAAGCAGTTATGTACATAATATTATGCATGGCCTCCTACCACTAGGTGGAAGTGTTAACCCACCACATGACTTTGGTTCTTGGAATTGGGAGTAGATCTTGCTAGGAGACAGACGTATTTTGCAGGAGCTCTACATTAGTTAATTAGTATTGGTAGTTCAGTATTTTATTCATTTTAGTTATCTTAATCACATAGTTGGTAAATAATAAATTCTTTAAATTAGGTGTTCTGTAAGTTTATCATTTACTTCAGCCAGCCTACAGAACATGACAGTATCTATGATACAATGTCACATGATTAAGTAATTGAGAAATAGGAGGAAGCTGAGGTACAACTTCGTGTAGAGTACAGTACATAGATCTGAAAATAAACAAGAATGGTTTTCACAAATAACAGACTGTGGTAGTATTCTTAGAGTAACAGGTAAATCCTACGAAGACCTGAACCTAAGATGAAACAGGGGACAGAGTGTAAAAGATCTGGGGAAACCCCTAAGTGAAGATTGCAGACCTGAGAACCTACGAATTCTTGGAAAAAGTGCAAAAAAAAGATCAAAGATTCACCTGAGAATGGAGCATCGTGGGTGCAGCATATGCAAGCTGGCACACAGACCCAGAGTCCAGATAACAGTGAGTACAAATCACAATCTACAAGCCAAACATCTGAAGCAGCAGCAGACCCAGGGTTTAGGGTAAGCATAAAGTCTATATTGGATTGGATTGGATTTGAATTGGATTTGTTTATTGTCACGTGTACCAAGGTACAGTGAAAAGTATTTTTCTGCGAGCAGCTCAACAGATCATTAAGTACATGAAAAGAAAAGGAAATAAAAGAAAATACATAATAGGGCAACACAAGGTACACAATGTAACGACATAACACCGGCATCGGGTGAAGCATACAGGGGTGTAGTGTTAATGAGGTCAGTCCATAAGAGGGTCGTTTAGGAGTCTGGTAACAGTGGGGAAGAAGCTGTTTTTGAGTCTGTTCATGCGTGTTCTCAGACTTTTATATCTCCTGCCTGATGGGAGAAGTTGGGAGAGTGAGTAGGCCAGGTGGGAGGGGTCTTTGATTATGCTGCCCGCTTTCCCCAAGCAGCAGGAGGTGTGGATGGAGCCAATGGATGGGAGGCAGGTTCGTGTGATGGACTGGGCTGTGTTCATGACTCTCTGAAGTTTCTTGCGGTCTTGGGCCGAGCAATTGCCATACCAGGCTGTGATGCTGCCAGATAGGATGCTTTCTATGGTGCATCTGTGAAAGTTGGTAAGAGTTCATGTGGACATGCTGAATTTCCTTAGTTTCCTGAGGAAGTATAGGCGCTGTTGTGCTTTCTTGCCACTCCCAGAACTATTCAGAAGTGCCAAAGGCTCTCAACAGGCTCAACTTCAGGACAATTGGAGGAAGAGATACTCCAGATACAGAATTGCTTCAGGAGGAATAGAAGGATCGGTCCGTACTTTACTCCACGCAGTAGGGGCCATAGCAGATGATACTGCAAGACAGGATGTCAATGAGGCTTTGAGCTAATATGAGGAAGACCTCCAGGCATTGGATTTGTTCTTAGGTGTTTAAAAAATTTGATCATTGAACAAGTAAAATTTAATAAGAGGAAACAAAAACTAGATGAATGCATGGATTGATTCATAAATTACCTGTACAGACTCACGGAGAATTGTGACAATGAGATCCTCATAGACCCATGGTTTGTATCTTAGATGAAGTGCTAACAGACCTTTTGCAAATGAGGGAAGATTTAATTCTCAAAAAGGCACAAATAGCATGAACGATTGAGCTCGGGAAGCAAAACAGAACAGTTGTTTATGGGGAAAGTTATACCTCTTGGAAAAGAAACAAAAAAGCCACTCAATGTGTCGGACAAAAAAGAAAAAGTGCAGAGAACCAAAATTCCACAAAGTCAGGAAAAAGTGCGCCAACCGACATCTTGAAATGCTCACGGTGTGGCAGGAAAACCCTACACAAGCAGGGAGCATGTCCAGCTGGGTGAGCAGAGTGCCACAACTGTGGAAAGTTAGGACTTTAAAAAAATTGTCTGATGATCAATCGCTCATAGGGAGAATGAGAAAATGACAAGGCCAAATCAACCCAAAAAGTGGAAAAGCCACAATAAAAACAAACCACCTTCTCAGGGGAAGTTAATGAAACTGAAAATAATTATTGGAGCATTAAATTAGAAGTGGATGGTCACCCCAGATTTCAAATTAGATACTGGCACAGGTGTTTCAGCATTAACTGATTAAATGGCTTAAATATATCATGATTCAGCCATCCACCATCCAGTTGCAAAGCCCAGAAACAACAACACTGAAAGTAATAGACTAAAACTTGGCAATATTAAGGTGCAAGAGTGAAGAAATTATTGAACCCCTATATTTTATAAAAAATGGGAGTCATCATTATTGAGAAGAAAAGTATGTTTGCAGTTGAGGCTGGTTTACAAGGCTGATGAAATTGCTGATGAGCAGCCTACTAATGTATCAGAAACAAATTTACATACCTATTTACAGGTTTCGGAAAGCAGAAAGTATATATCATCATCATGTCACCCAAAGAGTGGATGTTAAGCCTATATGGCTCTTCACAGCGAGGAAGGACCCATGTCCTCTTGGACACAGTCAAGAATGAGATTGGACACATGCTACAACAAAGAGTCACCTCTCCAGTAACCAAACTGACAAAATGGTGTAATGGGATGATCACAGTGCCAAAGCCTATTGGTTCCATTAGAATCTATATGGACTGAACTCAATTTCTGTAGAGTGTGAAATAAATCCAATAGCATCAGTGGATGAAACTCTCACCAAATTTTTGGATGTTGCTTTGAGAAAACAAATCCAAATTGTTAACTGCAGGTGGAATTTTCCTCCATTTTTCAAAGAGTTGCTCAAACGAGAAAAGTGATGTGTCGCACATCAGCTGCACTGCTGACTTTTCCCAACATACTATCAAACAGCTCATCTCGCCAGCAACATCGGCTTTCCAGAGATCAGAGTGCCATTTCTAAAGGATGTAACAACTAAAAATAGAGACAGAAATTCCCCCACAGACTAATAGAAGCCCCCCCCACCCCACAAATGGGAAACCCCGCCCCCCACTGACAGAGGGAATTCTCCCTCATGGACCTCCCCCAAAAGAAGCTTTCCAAGTTTCAGGAGGCAAAGCCCAGGCACTGCTGGGGTACTGCTCCGCCATGTCCCTCTCCACCCCTGGGGGCTGTACTTACCGGTACACCCCGGGCAGGTTCTTTTCACCAGGTTCACGTTGCTCCAGAGTTGTTGTCAACCTTGCCAACATGATGTCATGGTGGTGAGGGGGAAATCCAAATGGGAGGGATCAATACAGCGGAGAAGCACGCTATAATGATATCAAAATATATTTAAATGAAGTTCCCGACCTTCCCGGGTGTGAAATCGCATTACATCAATGGTGGGGGTGGGTCAATCATATCGTGAGATGTCGCTGGCGGGAATGTTGGACTGGATTCTCCACAGCCCTGCGCCGAAATCGCGTTTGGCGCGGGGGCAGAGAATCAACTTTTACGCCTGAATCGGACCCGGCACCGCTCCCGCGAATCACAACGTTCAGCTGGGGGGCCATTGCCAGAGGTCTAACCATGTCTGGCCGGTCGGGACTCAAGCGCGGCAGCTGCGGACTCAGTCTGCGGCCGCCCTGGTGGGGGCGGGAGGATCAAGCACCGGGGTGGGAGGCCTTATGATTGGCGGCCGGGTAAGTGGTCGGGCGGGTCAGATGAAGCGGTGCGGGGCAGATCGGTGGGAACTTGTTTCTTGGTCCTGGTCCACGGTCTGAATCCGCCATGACGCTCAGCGCGGCCGCTAGAGGCAGCCGCCGTGCGCATGCGCGGACTCGGAACCGGAAGTGCGGGGGACCATATGTACAGCTAAAGTTGCGTGAAGCTCCCCGGGTCCCTGCCTGCCCCCTGAAGGTAGGTGAATTGCTCTATATTTTGTTCAGGAAAGTCTGGAGTGAAACGCCAGCGTTTTTATGCCGGCATGGAGACATAGCCCCATTTTTGGAGAATCCAGACCATTATCTTTGGTCTCTCGTGAAATTTTTAACCCCATCCTCATTTATGCCTGTGGGAATTGGGGGCGTGAAATCCCTCCCTACTTTATCACCCCATTGATCGTTATTGTTTTAACAGGTTACCATTCAGAAGTGCTTCTGTGCTTGAGATATGTTTTATACCCTGGAATGCATGGAAGGAGTAATATGCCACATGTATGACATTCTTTTACAAGGTTCATCGAGGGAAGAACATGACAGCTGAGTAAGGGCAGTCCTCAAAGTCCTACAAGGAGCAAGTTTGGCATTAAATTAATTTGCAAAGCTGTTGACAAAACTTTTAGGTTACATTTTGCAAGCTTCAGAAATTACTATCGACACACAGCAGACCAAGGTGATTAGAGAGTTCCCCCAGCCTAAAAACATAACAGAATTAGAAAGATTCCTTGGCATAGTTAGTCACATAAAACTTTGTGGAAATCAACAAGCCGTTCGGGCAGCCCTTGAGACAAGATCAACAGTGGTGCTTTTGACAAGATCAAAAATCTCCTAATTTCACCAGAAATTCCAATGCATTATGATCCAGAGTTGCCAACAATTGTAGCAGTGGACACATCATCTACAGGCTTGGGCACAGTATTGTTTCAAGTTCAAAACGGCGGGCAAAGAAAACCTGTGTACTGTGCCTCGAGATCTCTCACAGACACAGAGAAGAGGCATCCACCAGTGAAAAAGAAGCATTAGCAACCGCATGGGCCTGCGAGAAGATCTCTGATTATGGCATTGAGTTAAGGTTTAAAATTCTTAACCTAAAGGAAAGTACAAAAATGCCACCAAGAGCTCAATATTTTCAACTGAGACTCATGAGACATGATTCAGTTACTGAGTACATTCAAGGGAAGTACCAGATGAATGTAGATGCATTGTCAAGAATTCCAGTAGAAGGAGTAAAACTGGAAGATTTAAAATACATTGGGGAAGGCGAAGCATATACTTCACTCATTACCAAACACTTAACAGAGACAGAGAAAAGACCGGAAGAGATTAAGCTAGAACAACAGCAGTATGATGAATGCATCAGAATAAGAGCATTGCCAGAACAGATGACCAAAGTATACCCCTAACAACCCATTACTTTGCCGACACTTCGAGTAGAGAAAATATCTTGCAATCATCAATGATTTCGTTTTTAACATCAGACCAGACATCGCAAAAACACTTTGACTAGATATTCTCCAAAAAATCCACCAAATAGCTAATGCAGAGCAAGAACCCTGCAGTCAATCTGGTAGCCAAGCATCAGTACTCCAATGAAGAGTAAATCACAAATTGCCTTAAATGTGCAATGAATAGCCAACCAATGGCACCCTCCACTTTTCCTTCAAGGCCATGGCAGTGCATGGGAATGGATTCATTTGAGTTCAAAAACAAAGTTATCATTATCGTTGATTCCTCCTCCAGGTGGTTTGAAGTGATTGGATTATGCACACCACTGCGGACGCGATCATTACGTCACTGGAAAGAATATTCTTGACACACGGCATCTCGGACTTTATGGTGTTGGACAACGATCCTCAGTTTGCTGATGAGCTATTCCATAACATTGTGCAGGAATACATGTGATTTGTTTGCCTAAAACTCCTCAGTCGAAAGGAGAAACAGAAAGAGGAGTTTGAACAATCAAGGAATGAATGAAAAGGAATGATAATGTTAACTTATCCCTTCTTAACTGTGGAACCTCACCGCCAACAAAATAGGTTCTCACTAAACACAAATTCAGCTCTACAACAAAAGCGACAACCAAACATTACCTCAGATGATTATGCGAGAGTTAGGAAGTGTGAGGAGCAACAAAGAGATAATCAAGCTCATCATTTCAACTCAAGGCACAGAGCATGAGATTTAAAAGTGCTGCAGCCCAGGGAGAGAGTGTGGATCTGAGATCAACAGAAAAAAGGCACAGTAACAGAAAGAGCTCCACAACCACGATCTTACAGAATTGAGACGGACCAGGGAAATATCAAAAGGAACCAAGGAGCATTGATATCATTGGGAAGGAAAGCAATGGAACTATTGGGTCTGGGTGGAGACAAGGAACCAGAAATAAGTAGAAATTCTACAACTACCCAGGTAGAAGACACTCGATTTAAAGACGAGAGAATGCAGTTAGTCCTCAACTTTGAAGTTAAATCAGGACCAGATCAGACAGACTGGTCAAGGCACCTCAAACATTAGCCCTGTGAAGTCTGGGACTTTGGTGGAAAGACATTCAGTAAAGGGTTAAGAGCTGGAGCACCTGATACCGGTTAACTCCTGATATAATCACAATGCTTATGTAACTGAAATGTGGTGGAAAGCAGAAGTACAACCTCATGCCGCCCGGGTGGCACGGTAGCACAGAGATTAACACTGTTGCTTCACAGCTCCAGGGTCCCAGATTCGATTCCCGGCTTGGGTCACTGTCTGTGTGGAGTCTGCACATTCTCCCCATGTCTGCGTGGGTTTCCTCCCACAATGCAAAGATGTGCAGGTTAGGTGGATTCGCCATGCTAAATTGCTCCTTAGTGTGCAAAAAAAAGGTTAGGTGGGGTCACAAGGTTACGGGGTAGGGTGGAGGTGTGGGCTTGGGTAGGGTGCTCTTTCCAAGGGCTGGTGAAGACTTGATGGGCCAATGGCCTCCTTCTGCACTGTAAATTCTATGATTTATGCAGATCTGTAAATAAATAAGAATGGCTTTTACAAATAAAAATCTGTAGTACTATTCTTAGGGTAACAGGTGAATCCTATGGAAGCCCCAACCAAGACCTGAACGCAGAAAGAAACAGATACAAAGCCCCGATAGGAATTTGAAAGGGTTTGTTAATTTTGAGGACCAGAGGTATGGGACACTGGGAAAAGAGTGCTGGGTGTGGCAGTGGTCTTGGAGTGTGGCAGCATTGGAGAGAGGAGGTTGCTAGATGCGGGTGCTTTGAGAGGAGGTATACACTTACAAAAATTTGGTGATTAGGGTTTTCATAGGGACACGGTTAGCTGTGGGATAAAAGACGTTCAGTCCTTGGCCTGGTGGGATTGAACGAGCAGAGAAAATGCAGTAGGTGAAGGCGCATGTGTGGTGCTTGAGGCCTAGCTGAAACAGCGGGGGTGGGATGATGATATCAGTGGTGATGCAGGCTACCATGTGGGGATAGCCTTCTCAAAAAGGTTTACCTACCAGTGTCTTAGGGAACCAAAAGAGAAAACGCTGGAAAATCTCAGCAGGTCTGGCAACATCTCTAGGGAGAGAAAAGAGCTAACGTTTTGAGTCCAGATGACTCTTTGTCAAAGCTTTAACCTACTATCCTAAAACAATTCTTGTCTGTTTCTCCCACCAGCCACCTCCTCCCCACCAACCCTCCACCCACCGATGTTAAGTAATGGGTTAAGAGACATTGCAATTAGATGTCTCATTTATGTTAAGTATCCATTAATTGACACTGATATGTAATGGGGCTTCAGGTGGCCTCTGTCAGTGGTGTGTTGTTAAGAGTTTTGTGCAGAGGCTGTGGAAGTGAAATAAATGGTGTTTGGTGAAAAGGAAACAAGAACTTTAGACTCTTCATTTCACAGCAACTAAAACGTCTAACAATGGTCGCAGAGGATGGTTGCTGTGCAAATGTGAAGGTTTGAAAGATACAACTTTTCCTGATCAAACCAAGGAGTGAGTGAGAAGGGGAAAAAAAAAGATACATGGCTGAACCCAGGATAAAGATGGCTGGATATGACTATCCTCCCTTATTTTCTGAAAGGGAATCGTACGACCAATGGAGAAGTGCAGTAGTTATGTGGACTAAAGTAACTGCCTTGGGAATGAGAAAACAAGGTATGGCATTGGCTCTTTCTCTACCATATGGCAGTAAAATCTGAAACAAAGTGCTTTCTGAGCTGGAATTGGAAGAGTTAGACTCAGAAGAAGGTCTGGAGACTTTATTACATTATATGGATAAGATTTATAAGAAAGATGACTTGTTAAGTGTGTATGAAGCATGGTCGGATTTTGATAAGTTTCGGAAAATGGAGGATATCTCCATGGAAGACTATATAATGGAATTTGGCAGACTATATAAAAGGCTGCAGAAACACAATCTGGAATTTCCACAGTCTGTGTTGGCCTTTAAATTACTTGACTGTGCTAGAGTGAGCGACATGGATAGGCTCCTGGTTTTGACAGTTCAGTTTACTGATAAGGATGCCTTAATCGAACAGATGACAATAGCTTTACAAAAGTTTCTGGGGAAACATTCGATTCCGATGGCTCTGGTGACCCAAATAGGTCAGCCTGCAATAAGGCAGAATATGGAAGATACACGACTAACAGGATGGCGAAATCGTATGGCTACGAACAGGGCTCAAGACTATAGACGGAGACCGAGACAAGGAAATGATGAAAACAGAAACCCAATTAGAACCTACAATAGGAAGATGAATCCCAGAAATGCACGGGGCATGATAAATCGATGTTTTCGATGTGACTCTCAATACCATTATGCTTTCAACTGTCCAACTCATTATGATAGAGTGTTTGAAGCGACACATGACACGGAAGAGTCAGAAGAGGAAAAAGATAGTGACCAGAAAGAAGGCATTGTCCTATTGACAAGCAGTTTTACGCCGGTAATGAGGGTGTTGGTTGCAGAATCCTTCAACTGTGTTGTATTGGACAGTGGATGCACATCTACTGTGTGGGGAATTGGCTGGTTAAAATGTTACCTGGACTCTTTGAATGCTGAAAATCGTAGCAAGGTTAAGGAATTTGAAAGTTCCACAAGTTTCAGGTTTGGGAGTGATAATACTCTGAAGTCGCTGAAAAGAGTGGTGATCCCTTGCAATATTGCCGGAGTGAATCATTTCATTAGCACGGATGTTGTACCTGAGCAGACCGTCGATGAAGAAAGCACACATGAAACTGGATATGGAACAGGATAAGGCAACAGTTTTTGGAAAGACGGTGGACTTACAATTTACACAGTCGGGACACTATTGCATTCCATTACTGACAAATAATTTTTCAAGTAGAGTGGTTAAGGATGTGTTAATGGCAGTTGAAAATGGGACGTTAGCTGATTAAAAGCTTGTGGTATTAAAACTGCATAGGCAATTTGCACATCCGTCTCCTCGGACGCTGAAAAATTTATTAAAGGATGCAGGGGTAAGGGACGGCGACTATACTAAACTGGTAGAACAGGTTAGTGGCCGCTGTGAAGTTTGGAAGAAGTACAGAAGGACACCAGCACGACCGATAGTAACCCTACCTTTGGCCAGGGATTTTAACGACATTGTGGCCATGGACCTTAAGATCTGGGATAAAGTAAATAATATATTTATTTTGCATTTTGTAGATTTAGCAACCAGACTTAGTCAATCAATGATTGTACGAAGTAAAGAAAAGAGAGTAATTCTGGATTAAATCGTGGAAAAATCGATTGGGACAGGAAAGGCAAATTTCCTTACGGACAATGGGGGAGAATTTGCTAATGATGAGTTTAGGGATATGTGTGAAAACATGAATATCAGAGTTATGACTACGGCTGCAGAAAGCCCATTTACTAATGGTGTCTGTGAAAGAAATCATGCTGTCATCGATGACATGCTTCGGAAAATTTTGGCAGATCAACCAAATTGCAGGCTTTAGCATGGGCAGTACATGTAAAGAATTCATTGCAGATGGTTGGGGGCTATAGTCCTTATCAATTAGTGTTTGATAGAAATCCTAAAATTCCGTCCATTTTGGATGACCAGGCTCCAGCTTGGGAGGGGACTACAATTAGCTCTGGTTTTGCGAAACATTTAAATGCATTACAGAGCAGTAGAAAAGCTTTTTTGGAAGCAGAAGTCTCTGAAAGAATTCGCAGAGCTTTAAGACATAACGTACGGCCATCAAATGCCGTTTTTCAGCAAGGAGGCATGGTATACTATAAGAGAGACAATTCTAATGAATGGAAAGGCCCAGGGAAGATCATGGGCATAGATGGCAAAACAATTATTTTGCAACATGGTAATCAAACTGTTAGGGTTCATTCATCAAGGATAATGGGTACAGATTACAAATTTTCAAATTTAGACAGAGCAGACAGACATGACGAGGGACCAGAGTCACCTGGTATGCATGTGTTACAGAACTATGAGGACCAATTAACTGATATCGACAGGGTTTCTGTGGAGGAACACAACACTTCTGGTGAATTAAAATCGGCCATTTTTCCGAAAGGGCAACTGCCAAAAGTTGGTACAAAAGTGACATACTTGCCTGAAGGGTTTAGTCAATGGAAGGATGCAACTGTTATTAGTAGAGCAGGGAAGGCCACTGGAAAGTATAAACATTGGTTGAATGTACAGCATTCAGGGGAAGGAGTCAAGACAATGGATTGGGAAAACTAAGTTCAAAAATGGAGGGCACAGAAACGCAGTGCCAGTTCAGATAATACATCGGATAGTGAACAGGTCTGCAGGAAAAGGTCGAGAACTATTGAAAGGACATCCCACAGCAGAAGGGAAAGATCAAGCAGTAGCAGTACAGAACAAAATACCAGGTGGGAGAGGGGACGTAGTTTGTCAAGATCTCGGAACATGAGTAAGACTACGAATACTAATAGGAGTAGAAGCCCACATTTTGGTGGCATCAAATAAATTAGATGAAAAGGTTATTAAAGAAGCTAAACAGCAAGAATTACATAGTTGGAGTGAATTTGGAGTATACACGGAAGTACCGGATAGGAGACAAAGGGCTCTATCCCACAGATGGATTTGCATGGAAAAGGTTCTTCCGGGTGGAACGTATAAGGCAAAGGCCAGGCTTGTGGCAAGGGGATTTGAAAAAATTTAGAAGATCAGGATTTAAGGGTAGATTCACCTACAGCAGGAAAGGTTATTTTAAAGGTCTTCTTGGCTCTATTAGCCACAAAGGCATGGGAATGCAAATCTATGGATATAAAAGCTGCATTTTTGCAGGGGCATCAGCTCCAGAGAGAGATCTTTCTCCGTCCTCCTAAAGAAGCAGCTAACACAGAAGGGGTACACTGGAAGTTGAACAAATGTGTATATGGATTAAATGATTCATCTCGAGTCTGGTATTTTTCGGTAAGGTCAGTTTTGTTAAAGTTAGACTGTTGCCAGTTGAAAGCAGATCCTGCAATGTTTTACTGGCACTATAAAGGAAATCTTTCTGGCATCTTTATGATGCATGTCGATGATTTTTTGTGGGGTGGGACTAGTGATTTTGAAGCTATTGTAATCTCTGGTTTGAGGAAAGAATTCAGGGTTGGAAGTCAGGCTTCCGGTGCATTTAAATATATTGGACTGGAAATTGGACAGACTAAATTAGGGGCAACTTTACGTCCGCAATCTTATTTGGAAAGCATCAGCCCAATAGCAATTAGTTGTGGCCGAGTTTCACAAAAAGATGCAATGGTTTCAAAGATAGAAAAAAAACAACTGCGACGTTTAATTGGGCAACTGAACTGGTTAGGTAAACGGACTAGACCGGACGTGAGTTTTGATGTCTTAGAGTTGAGTACAAAAATGAATGATCCCAAAGTGGAAGACATAATAATAGCAAATAAAGCGTTGACCAAACTAAAAATGCAGGAGTGTGTTTTGAAGTTCCCGGTTTTAGATGACCTTAAGCACTTGAAACTCATAGTTTATAGTGGTGCGTCCTACGCAAATTTATGTGATGGGGGTTCAAGCGCAGGAGGTTTTATAATTTTCCTTTTGGGGAACAATGGTAAATGTTGGCCACTTGTGTGGGAAACAAAGAAAATAAGGAGAGTGGTAAAAAGCACTTTGGCTGCTGAGACGTTAAGCCTTGTAGAGGCGGTGGATATGGCTTTTTATATAAATCAGATATTGACAGAAATTTTGGGATTAGGAGATTTGGGTAATATACCTATTGACTGTCACATTGACAATAAATCCCTGTGGGAAAATGTGCACTCTACAAAAAGTGTCAATGAAAAGAGGTTACGGATAGACATTGCAAGTTTGAAGCAGATGTTGGACAGAGAGGATATAACAAAAATTAAATGGGTCGACAGGAGCTATCAACTGTCAGACTGTTTTACGAAAAGAGGGGCGAGTTCACAGAAACTTTTGCATATTGTTAATGAAGGGCGCTTGTTTCTGTGACTTTCGTCCAAACAAAAAAAAAGAAAAAAATGGGGGGGACATCATGGGCGAAATTCTCCATTATCGGCGGAAAGTCCGCCGATCGGCGCAAAAAACGGCGCAAATCCCACTTGCGTCACGTCATAAAAATGGGACGATAGTCTCCGGCCCGAAATGGGCTAGCAGCGACGTAACGGGATCCGCGCTTGCGCAGTGGTTCACGCCGTGCAGCGTCATACGCGCTGCACGGCGTGACGGCTCATAAGGCCGCGCAGCTCCCCCCCACCCGATCAGAACACCCGACCGCAACACCCGACTGGATGGCTGGCCGTCGCTCAGCCCCGAGGTTCGAGTCACGCGATGTGGAGGCGCTCCTGGACGCGGTGGAGCAGAGGAGGGACGCCCTGTATCCCGGGCACGGCCGCAGAGTTGCCCACGCCACAGCTGGCGTCTGTGGAGGGAAGTGGCAGAGGCCGTCACCGCTGTGGCCCTGACACCACGGACAGGCACCCAGTGCCACAAGAAGGTGAACGACCTCGTCAGAGCAGGCAGGGTGAGCCTCCCCATATCCCCCATATCCCCCCTCCCCATATCCCCCATATCCCCCCTCCCCCATATCCCCCCTCCCCCATATCCCCCCTCCCCCATATCCCCCATATCCCCCTCCCCCATATCCCCCCCCTCCCCCATATCCCCCATATCCCCCCTCCCCCATATCCCCCATATCCCCAAGTGAATCCAGCCCTAACCTTAACCTCTGCAATGCACGCGCAACCGATGGCGTGCATTCATATACCTGCCTAACACTGTTGCCTTTTACCCCTGCCACCACCCCCCCACCCCCCCCCCCCCCCCACAGGAGAAGCGCGCACACAACAATAGGGAGCATGTGAGGACTGGAGGAGGGCCCGCTGATGAGAGGCCACTGACCGTACACGAGGAAAGGGCCCTGGAACTGGCTGGCGGACCTGAGGACCGGGAGGTTGCTGATGCAGAGGTCGGGGGCCCACGAGCAAGTGAGCCACCAACAGCCCGTCCCCATATCCCCCCTCCCCTATATCCCCCTCCCCCGTATCACCTGATCACTGCCTGATGTCTAACCATGCATGCTTCATTGTGTATCGCAGGACCAAACGTCCAGGCACCCATCCCCGCAGATGCACACCGCCCGCAGGATGCCCCTCGGAGACCACAGGAGACGGAGAGACCCGCACCCTCCAGCATGCGACGCCCGCAGGATGCCCCTCGGAGACCACGGGAGACGGAGAGACCCGGACCCTCCAGCATGCGACACCCGCAGGATGCCCCTCGCACACCACAGGAGACGGAGAGACCCGGACCCTCCAGCATGTGACGCCCGCAGGATGCCCCTCGGAGACCACGGGAGACGGATAGACCCGGACCCTCCAGCATGCGACGCCCGCAGGATGCCCCTCGCATACCACGGGAGACGGAGAGACCTGGAGCAACAGGGAGACGACACCCCCGTCACGTGCGGGAGCGACCACCCAGCGATGAGGGGGGCAGCCACAGGCCCCCGTCACATCCGAGCCAGGACACCACTACCCAGGACACCACTATCCAGGACACCCCTACCCGGGACACCACTACCCGGGACAGCACTACCCAGGACACCCCTACCCGGGACAGCACTTCCCGGGACAGCACTACCCGGGACAGCACTACCCAGGACACCCCTACCCGGGACAGCACTACCCGGGACAGCACTACCCGGGACAGCACTACCCAGGACACCCCGACCCGGGAAGACGAAATACCGGACAGTGACTCAGAGTGGATGGGTGGAGACGAACCCCCACCCCAAAGTGCCATGGAGTCAGAGTGGGACGGAGAGCACGACACAACGCCACTGCTGTCACCAACACCCTCCACCATCGCAGAAACACTCACCACGGTTGGGCACTTTAGTGATGAGGCGTCTGGTACACTCACTGGTGCGCACAACACAGCCGTCCCGGTACAGCAGGTGGAGGTAGGAGCAGCAGAGGGACCGGGCGGTCGGAGGGCAGCCCAGGCCAAGCGAACATCTGCCGCCCAGATGGATCCCGGGTTCCTGCAGTTACCACACCCACACATAGATCCGATGCAACCACCGACACGGAGACGAGCGAATAGGGTGACGGGTGGCTTGCGGCGGCTGCGGTCGCAGGTGGAGGAGTCCACCCGCGTCCAGGAACTGGGAGTGGTCCCGGTCATGCGTGCCACCCAGGCTGACACCGCACGGGTGGCGTCCGCGGTGGAGGCAATGGGTGCGACGGTGTCAGACATGGGGAACGGTTTGCGAGGCCTGGGGCCTTCCGTGCAGGCGGCGTCTGTGGCCCAGGAAATGGCTGCCCTCTCACAGGAGGCCATGAACCAGTGCCAGCGCCAGATGGCAGAGGCGCTCAACGCCATAGCCCAGTCTCAGCAGGCCATGGCCCAGTCTCTGCAGGCCATGGCCCAGTCTCAGCAGGCCATGGCCCAGTCTCAGCAGGCCATCGCTGAGGGCATCGGCGCCAGTGGCCATGTGCGAGCCGGCGTCGCACTGTCACAGACAGGGTTTGACAACCCCCTGGGCTCCATGGCTGCAAACCTGCAGACCCCTGTCGATACCAGCACGGGCCTCCAGGACTGGCAGCGCCAGATGTCGGGGGCGCGTCGGATGGCCAGTCCGTTCGCATCCCCCACCCATGTAGAGGCCTGGGGGCCATCGGGCACCCCGAGGGAGGAGGAGGTGGTGTGGTCCGTCCCGGCTCCCTCTGTAGGGGAGGTCCCGGTACACCGCGACACCTCGGACTCCCCCCCTTCCGTCCCAGGTGCATCGGGTGGGCAACGGGCAGGACAGGCTGGCAGCTCGCCATCCCAGTCGCCCGGGCCGCAGCCTGGCCCATCTAGGCCAGGACGCCCCAGGAAACGGCCGCCAAAGGGATCCAGTGTCAGAGGGCAGGAATCACAGGAGTCCACCTCCAGTTCTGCTGTACCGTCTGGGGAACCACGTAAACGTAGTCAAAGGGCCCGTAAGGCCAAACAATTAGACACTGAGTAAGTTGGCACGGGTGCAGGGCACAGATGAGTTTTAGGGGCTAGGGCACGTGCATGAACTCCTTTGGTTATTAAAGTCAATGTTACACCTACCGAAGCTGCCTTTGTGCTCTGTCCAAAGTGTGCGGGCGTGTCATGTACGTTGAGCGCAAGTGTGTGTGTGACGGGTGGTCTTACCTCAGCCCCAGGTGAGTCTGCCCCCTTCTCCCTGGGCCGCCATCAACATCCCCCGGGCAGAGGACGGGACCGTGCGCTGCAGTGTCACAGCCGCATGCAGGGATGGTCCGGGTGGATGGTGGTACTGTGGCCATGGGTCAGACATAGTCCAACGATGTAGAGCCAGGAGCTCATCGCAGGGCGGGTTGTCATCATCCTCCATGGCCTGCGATAGACACGCGTCCACCCGCAACTGTGTGAGCCCGGCCCGTTGTGCCGCCGGTGGATCGGCAATTGGGGGGGGGGGTGTGCATGCGGGTGGGGTGTGTGGGGTTGGGGAGGGGGGTGAGGGTGATGGGTGGGTGGATGGGTGGGGGGTGTGGGTGGTCGGCTGTTGCCATGGTGTGCGGTCTGTGGCCATACTAGCCGATTCCCACGCCCATCTAGTCAGTGAAGCGGGCGGCTATCAGTCTGTCCCGTGCCTGCTGGGCCAGCCGATAACGGTGGACAGCCACCCGCCTGTGTCTACCCCATCTGCCCTGACAATTGCCCCCATCCCCCTCATCTGGGGAGGACTGGGCCTCTTCCTGCTGCTCCTCCACTCCGCCCTCCTCTGCCTGCGGCACATCGCCCCTCTGCTGGGCTATGTTGTGCAGGACGCAGCACACCACAATGATGCGGCCGACCCTATCTGACCGATACTGGAGGGCGCCCCCAGAGAGGTCCAGGCACCTGAAACGCATCTTCAGCACGCCAAAGCACCTCTCGATCACTCCCCTTGTCGCTACATGGGCATCATTGTAGCGGTTCTCCGCCTCATTGCGTGGCCTCCGTATAGGCGTCATCAGCCACGATCGCAATGGGTAGCCCCTGTCGCCCAGCAACCAGCCCCTCAGCCGGGATGGCGTCCCTCGTACATGCCGGGGATGGATGACCGCGACAACATGAATGAGTCATGAACACTGCCTGGGTGACGGGCGCAGACGTGCAGGATCATCATGCGGTGGTCGCAGACCACCTGTACGTTCATCGAATAGGTCCCCTTCCTATTCGTGAATACGGCCCTGTTATCTGCAGGCGCCCTGGACCATGGGGAACCCGGCAACGGCAGAGAAGCCCACGGCCCGGGCATCTTGGCTGGCCCGGTCCACGGGGAAGCGGATGTAGCGGTGCGCCATGGCATAAAGGGCATCTGTCACTGCCCGGATGCACCGATGCACCGATGTCTGCGATATGCCGGACAGGTCCCCACTCGGTGCCTGGAATGACCCCGTTGCATAAAAGTTCAGGGCCACCGTAACCTTGACGGACACGGGGAGAGGGTGTCCCCCGCCAGTGCCACGCGGTGACAGGTGTGCCAGCAGGTGGCAGATGTGTGCCACGGTTTCCCGGCTCATCCGGAGTCTCCTCCTGCATTCCCGGTCCGTGAGGTCCTGGTATGACTGCCGGGGCCGGTACACACGGGGCGCCCTCGGGTGCCTCCGTTGCCATGGGGCCGCGACGTCCTCCTCCCCCTCCTCGTCCTGTCGGTCAGGTGTCCCTCCAGCCTGGGCGGCTGCCGCCTGCCCCTCTGCGGCAGCCTGCGCCGCCTCTCTGGCACGTTCCTCCTCCACCTCCTCCTCCTCCTCCTCATCCAGGGCAACATAGACATGAGCGGCTGCCACCACGGCGGCCAACATCGCTGGATGGTCTGAAAACATGACGGCCTGGTGGGGGGGGAGGGGAACGACGACATGTCATCATTGCCCATATCCCCTCCTCCCCCCAGCCAGGTGGCATGGACCGCATGGGTCCAACTGTTGGAGGCTGGCACCTGGCCAGGTGGACCAACTCATTTGCCCTCCCATCACCCTCCTCGGCACGGACCCCCTCCCCAACCTCCACCCCAGCACGGACCCCCCCAACCCCCAACCTCCACCCCAGCACGGACACCCCCCAACCCCCAACCTCCACCCCGGCACGGACCCCCTCCCCAACCTCCACCCCGGCACGGACGCCCTCCCCAACCTCCACCCCAGCACGGACCCCCCCAACCCCCAACCTCCACCCCAGCACGGACCCCCCCCAACCCCCAACCCCCACCCCGGCACGGACCCCCTCCCCAACCTCCACCCCAGCACGGACCCCCCCAACCCCCAACCTCCACCCCAGCACGGACCCCCCCCAACCCCCAACCTCCACCCCGGCACGGACCCCCTCCCGGCACTCCCCCGGAGCCCAGCCTACTCTAACCACCCCCCCCTCCCGCCGCACACACACACACACACAAGCCGAGACACACCTCTCCTCACGCAATCACTCTGCGGCCACGCCATTTCCTGCCCAGAGCCAACCCCCCAGGCCGTCACTCACCTCCTCGCTGGTCGGCGTGAGCCTGGAGCACCGGGTCACGCCGATGAAAAGGAGGTTTGATTCACGTCGACGTGAACGGTCATCACGTCGACGGGACTTCGGCCCATCCGGGAGGGAGAATATCGGCAGGCCGAAAATCGGCTGCCTTGCGCAGACCCGTGACATTCTCCGCGGCAGCGGCGCCATTAACGCCCTGCCGACTTTTCTCCCTTCGGAGACTTCGGCGGGGGCGGGATTCACGGCGGCCAACGGCCATTCTCCGACCCGGCGGGGGGTCGGAGAATGACGCCCCATGTGTGTGTTTTTGAGTTTGTTAAAATTTTGTTTTCACCTAATTATTTTTTTTCTCCAAGGAAGGGGAGACTGTTAAGAAATGGGTGAAGAGACATTGCAATTAGTTGTCGCATTTATGTTAAGTATCCATTAATTGACACTGATATGTAGAGGGGCTTCAGGTGGCCTCTGTCAGTGGTGTGTTGTTAAGAGTTTTGTGCAGAGGCTGTGGAAGTGAAATAAATGGTGTTTGGAGAAAAGGAAACAAGAACTTTAGACTCTTCATTTCACAGCAACTAAAACGTCTAACAACTGAACCCTATTGGCACCATTGTATTCCCCACTGTAACTGGGCCCCGATTCCTTGCCTTCAGCCTCACTCCAAAGGCTCCCAGATGAATTTCTAAAATCCAACTTGCCAGCAGCTGCCAGGAACCAGTTTTCAGTACTTTTATTATTTTGATAATACATTTAAGAAACATGCTTTGGGGAATGCTGGTGGGTGTTTCGAGACTGGGAGGTAGCGTCTGGGATGCTGGACTGCCGGTGAGTGAATGGAAGTGGAGGGAACAAGAAGCAGCCAGGAGAGGGCAGTCAGGCCACAGACCCAGATTTTAAGACAAGCCAAAAGGGATAGCACCACCTATCTTAGAAAAGCAGTAATGAGCTTTCAGAAGTAGGCAATAGCACCACTGCCTTGGAGGTCAAGTTTGGAGCACTCCATCAGGAATAAGTGAAACGCTGCGGTAATTATGACCAGAACAGAAAGTCATAGCAAAAGTAGACATGAGAGGAACTGTGAAAGGAGGTGCATCACACGGCAGCATGGTGGCACAGTGGTTAGCGCTGCTACTTCACAGCACTGAGGACCCGGGTTCGATCCCGGCTCCAGGTCACTGTCTGTGTGGAGTTTGCACATTCTCCCTGTGTTTGCATGGGTCTCGACCCCACAACCCAAAGATGTGCAGGTAAGTGAGCTGGCCACGCTAAATTACCCCTTAATTGGAAAAAAATAATTGGGTACTAAATTTTTTTGAAAAGGAGGTGCATCATGGAGACATGCAGTCATTATGGCACAGAAGAGCTCATTCAGCCCATTGAGTCCCTCGCGGCTCTTTGTAGAGCAATGCAATCAGTCACATCCCAGTTCTGCGGAGTGCGGCACTTAAATTCTGTGTGTACATATACAAAACTTTAAATATTGTATAGATGTCTTAATAAGCACATTATAATACATCCCAATTTTTTGACCTCACTTTCTGAAGATTGTAACTCACACTTGATGTGACACCAGCCTTGCCACCTTATTATTCTTCCATAATAAAAGTAAAATACTACGAATGCTGGAAATCGGAAATAAAAACAGAAAATGCTGGAAAAACTCAGTAGGTCTGGCAGTATCTGTGGAGAGAGAAACGGGGTTTACGCTTTGAGTCCATATGACCCTTCTGATTATTCTTCCTGTTTGACAGCATCAGTGGTCTACTTAACCCTTAAGGCTGCCGAGCTGGGTTTGGTACTGTGCTGTTATCATCCGACTCTCACAAACATGTCCTTTCCAGCAGGCAGGAGTCATTGACTAGTGAACGAGGACAAAAAAACAGACCGATTTTAGTCCTCCCTGTCCCCGGTATCAAGGACAATAGTAGCGGACCTTCTGACACCCAGGTGATATGAACTTACTCAGGGCAAGACTGTGGCTGGATCTGAGCCTTTCCTGGTCTATGGATGTCTGGGCATTACTGAGTGGCATGTTTACTTCTGCAGTCACCAGGAGAAATCCTAAATAAGTTCTGGAGATGGAAAATTACTTTGTTCCTACATATTTTGCCACAATTATTGTAAATTAATTTAAAATGTCATTGCTAATGCCAAGCATAGATATAAATTCATTCATTACAAAGTTGAATTAAGCATGGGTCTTGGATGCCAGAGATTTCTTGTTTCGTCTTTATTAAGCTCAGTGTGAAGAGAAGCAGAGCACAATCAAGCATAGTTGATTTGGATACCCTTCAGATATGACACCAGACTCTTTTTTGGTTACTGCACCGCTAAAAATTCAACATTGCAGCCTCTTTAAATGTTAGTGAGTTCCACCCAAGTCTCTTGTTCTACCCTTTGGCTCCCATCTGCCACATGACCACCAACGGTGCTTCTCCATTAGTAATTTCTCTGCCCGCCTCGACTTGCCTTTCATCATGTCCCTGTGTGGTGATGGATCCAAACAACTGGTGCTTATACCAACTCTCTCAAACCCTCTTCCAACCTCCATGTCTCAACAAATATGGTCGAAACATTTCATCAGTTACAACCTATATTAGATATTACCCCACAAGCATAAACAAAATGTGTATGTATCGTATGACAGTAAATTTTGGTCAGATTGGCAGGACTAAATTCATATGTATCTGGTTAGCTTCATGTGTAAAGGGCAACACGGTGGTGCAGTGGTTAGCACTGCTGCCTCACGACGCCAAGGTCCTCGGTTCGATCCCGGCTCTGGGTCACTGTTCATGTGGAGTTTGCACATTCTCCCCATGTTTGCCTGGGTTTCGCCCCCACAACCCAAAGATATAATAATAATCGCTTATTGTCACCAGTAGCCTTCAATTAAGTTACTGTGAAAAGCCCCTAGTCGCCACATTCCGGCACCTGTTCGGGGAGACCAGTATGGGAATTGAACTCTTGCTGCTGCCTTATTCTGCATTGCAAGCCAGCTATTTAGGCCACTGTGCTAAACCAGCCCCTATGTGCAGAGTAGGTCAATTGGCCACACTAAATTGCCCCTTAATTGGAAAAAATGAATTGGGTATTCTAAAATTTAAAAAAAACTTAATGTGTAAAACTATTTAGTGCACTTAATATCCGACCGTAACAGGTTCTCTCATTAAGAGTTGCAATGCTTTATTGAAACTGTGGCACCAAGGTGAAGGGCCAAGGCCTTTTGTGCTGGACAGCAGTGAGCTTCAAGTGTAGAGTAAATCAAGAAGTGACGGTTCACTTGGATGCTATAAGCCTATGGTATGGTTCATGTATATAAAAAGGTCAAGGATATAAAATACATCACAGTACTATTCAACAAAATACAAAGAGTTGGCTCAGTATGTACTCCACCAACAGCATCAGAAGCAGGTTATATGTTAAGTTGGTGTTTGCGGAAGCATGATGGGTGCACCTTAGGTAACAACTGTCACTAAACTTCAAAAGCTGAGTTTCATAGATCCTTGGGGCGGGATTCTCCGAAAACTGGTGCGATGTCCGGGACCCGGCGTCAAAAACGGCGCGGATCACTCCGGGGTCGGGCCCCCCCAAACAACACAAATTCTCTGGCCCCGATGGCGTCACCCGACGTGGACGGTGACGCTGTGCGGCTCAAAAGGCGCACCCCCCCCCCACCCTGTAAGACCCGACAAGATGGCCGCCTGCTGCGCAGCCACGAGGTTCCAGGACCGCGACATTGAGGAGCTCCTGGACGCAGTGGAGGAGAGGAGGGAGTCCCTGTATCCCGGACACAGCCGCAGGGTCACCCCACGCCTCAGCCGGCATCTGTGGAGGGAGGTGGCAGAGGCCGTCAGCTCTGTGGCTCTGACACCACGGACAGGCACCCAGTGCCACAAGAAGCTGAATGACCTCATCAGGGCAGCCAGGGTGAGTCCCCCCCCCCTCCCTACCCGATGTGCGGCACACCCCCAGGTGAAACCAACCCTAACCCTAACCTCTGCCACCATACGCGCAACCGATGGCGCGCATTCATATACCTGTCTAACACTGTTGCCCTTTACCCCTGCCACCCACCCGCCCCCCACAGGAGAAGCGCGCACACAACAATAGGGAGCATGAGAGAACTGGAGGGGGCCCAGCTGATGAGAGACCACTCATTGTACAATGGGAAAGGGCCCTGGAACTGGCTGGCGGACCTGAGTGGAGGTTGCCGATACAGAGGTTGGGGGCCCACCAGCAAGTGAGCCACCGACAGCCCATTCCCATATCCCGTCTCCCCCATACCCCCCCTCCCCCATATCCCGTCTCCCCCATATCACCTGATCACCGCCTGCGTGTCTAACCATGCATGCTTCCTTGTGTATTGCAGGAGCAAACGTCGAGGCACCCATCCCCGCAGATGCAGACCACCCGCATGATACCCCTCGGAGACCACGGGAGACGGAGAGACCCGGACCCACTGGCATGCAACGCCTGCAGGATGCCCAAGGGCGACAGGGGATACGGAGATATCCGGACCCTCTGGTATGCAACGCCCGCAGGATGCCCCAGGGCGACCAGGGGATACGGAGAGACCCGGACCCTCCGGCACGCGACGCCCGCAGGATGCCCCACGGGAGACGGAGAGACCTGGAGCAATAGGGAGACAACGCCCCCGTCACCTGCGGGTGCGGCGACGCAGGCGTGTGCCACCCAGCGATGAGGGGGGCAGCCACAGGCCCCCGTCACAGCTGAGCCACGAAACCACTACCCAGGCCAGCCCTACCCATGACACCACTACCCAGGACAGCCCTACCCAGGACACCCCTGCCCAGGACACCCCTACCCAGGAGACCCCTACCCAGGACACCCCTACCCAGGAAACCAAAATACAGGACAGTAACACAGAGTGGATGGGTGGAGATGAACCGCCACCCCAAAGTACCATGGACTCAGAGTCACACGATGCGCACAACACAATGCCACTGCTGTCTCCAACACCTTCCACCATCGCAGAGACATTCACCTCGGTTGGGCACTTTAGTGATGAGGCGTCTGGTACACTCACTGGTGCGCACAACACAGCCGTCCCGGTACAGCAGGTGGAGATAGGAGCAGCAGAGGGGCCGGGAGGTCGGAGGGCATCCTGGCACAAGCGAACATCTGCCGCCCAGATGGATCCCGGGTTCCTGGAGTTACCACACCCACCCATAGCCCCGTGCAACCACCGAACCTGGGACGAGCGAAGAGGGTGACGGGTGGCTTGCGGCGGCTGCGGTCGCAGGTGGAGGAGTGCACCGGTGTCCAGGAGATGGGAGTGGTGCCGGTCATGCATGCCACCAGGCCGACACCGCACGGGTGGCGTCCGCGGTAGAGGCAATGGGTGCGACGGTGTCAGACATGGGGAGCGGTTTGCGAGGCCTGGGGCATTCCGTGCAGGCGGCGTCTGTGGCCCAGGACATGGCTGCCCTCTCACAGGAGGCCATGAGCTAGCGCCAGCGGCAGGTGGAAGAGGCGCTCAACGCCGTGGCCCTGTCTCAGCAGGCCATGGCCCAGTCTCTGCAGGCCATGGCCCAATCCCTGCAGGCCATGGCCCAGTCTCAGCAGGCCATCGCTGAGGGCATCGGTGCCATTGCCCATGTGCTAGTCGGCGTTGCACAGTCACAGACACAACTCCCTGAGCTCCATGGCTGCAAAGCTGCAGACCCTTGTCGATATCAGCACGGGCCTCCAGGACTGGCAGCGCCAGGTGTCGGAGGGGCATCGGATGGCCGGTCTGTTCGCACCCCCTGCCCATGTAGAGGCCTGGGGGCGATTGGGCACCCTGAGGGAGGAGGAGTTGCTGGCACCCGTCCCTGGTCCCCCTTTAGGGGAGGTCCAGGAACACTGCAGCACCTCGTACTCCCCCCCACCTTCTATCCCAGATGCATCCGATGGGCAACAGGCAGAACAGGCTGGCAGCTCACCATCCCAGTTGCCCGGGCCGCAGCCTGGCCCATCTAGGCCAGGACACCCCAGGAAATGGCCGCCAAAGGATCCCGAGTCAGAGGGCAGGAATCGCAGGAGTCCACCTCCAGTTCTGCTGTACCATCTGGGGAACCACGTAGACGTAGTCAAAGGGCCCGTAAGGCCAAACAATTAGACACTGAGTAAGTTGGCACGGGTGCAGGGCACAGACGAGCTTTAGGGGCTAGGGCACGTGTATGCACTGTTCGTTATTAAAATCACTTTAACACCTACAGCAGCTGCCTTTGCGCTCTGTCCGAAGCGTGCGGGGGTGTCATGTACGTTGAGCGCAGTGTGTGTGTGAGGGGTGGTCTTATGTCGGCCTCAGGTGAGTCTGCCCCCTTCCCCCTGGGCTGCCCTCACCATCCGCCTGGGCAGAGGACGGGACCGTGCGCTGCAGTGTCACAGCCGCATGCAGGGATGGTCCGGGTGGATGGTGGTACTGTGGCCATGGGTCAGACATAGTCCAACGATGTGGAGCCAGGAGCTCATTGCAGAGCGGGTTGTCATCATCCTCCATGGCCTGCAATAGACACGCGTCCACCGGCAACTGTGTGAGCCCGGCCGTTGTGCCGCAGGTGGATCGGCAATGGGGGGGTGGTGTGCATGCGGGTGGGGTGGATGTGGTTGGGGGCGGGTGAGGTTGCTGGGTGGGTGAATGGGTGGGGGGGGGTGAGGGTGTTCGGGTGTTGCCATGGTGTGCGGTATGTGGCCATACTCGCCGATTCCCACGCCCCCTAGTCAGTAAAGCGGGTGGCTATCAGCCTGTCCCGTGCCCGCTGGCCCAGCCGGTAACGGTGGACAGCCACCCGCCCACGTCTAGCCCGTCTGCCCTGACCATTGCCCCCATCCCCCTCATCTGGGGAGGACTGCTCCTCTTCCTGCTGCTCCTCCACTCCGCCCTCCTCTGCCTGCGGAACATCGCCCCTCTGCTGGGCTATGTTGTGCAGGACGCAGCACACCACAATGATGCGGCCGACCCTATCGGGTGGATACTGGAGGTCCAGGCACCTGAAACGCATTTTGAGCACACCAAAACACCTCTCTATCACTCCCCTTGTCACACTGCTTGTGTATCGTTGTAGCTGTTCTCCGCGTCATTCTGTGGCCTCCATATAGGCGTCATCAGCCACGACCACAATGGGTAACCCCTGTCGCCCAGCAACCAGCGCCTCAGCCGGGGATGGCGTCCCTCATACATTCCGGGGATGTAAGACCGCGACAACACGTGTGAGTCATGTACACTTCCCGGGTACCGGGCGCAGACGTGCAGGATAATCATGCGGTGATCGCAAACCACCTGGATGTTCATGGAATAGGTCCCCTTCCTATTGGTGAACACGGCCCTGTTATCTGCAGCTGGCCGCACGGCGACGTGCATCCCATCAATCGCTCCCTGGACCGTGGGAATCCCGGTCACGGCAGAGAAGTAAAACGGCCCGGGCATCCTGACTAGCCCGGTCCACAGGGATGCGGATGTAGCGGTGGTCCGTAGTGGCATATAGGGCATCTGTCACTGCCCGGATGCACCGATGTCTGCGAGATGCCGGACAGGTCCCCACCTGGCGTCTGGAATGACCCCGTGGCATAAAAGTTCAGGGCCACCGTAACCTTGACGGACAAGGGGAGAGGGTGTTCTCCCCCCCCCCAGTGCCACGCGGTGCCAGGTGTGCCAGCAGGTGGCAGATGTGTGCCACGGTTTCCCGGCTCATCCGGAGTCTCCTCCTGCATTCCCGGTCCGTGAGGTCCTGGTACGACAACCGGGGCCGGTACACACGGGGCCTCCTCGGGTGCCTCCGTTGCCGTGGCGCCACGACGTCCTCCTCCCCCTCCTCGTGTTCCTCCTCCACTACGTGCTCTCCCTGCTCCTCCTCCTCATCCTGTCGGGCGGGTGTCCCTCCAGCCTGGGCGGCTGCCGCCTGCCCCTCTGAGGCATGCTCCTCTGCGGCAGCCTGCGCCGCCTCTCTGGCATGCTCCTCCTCCTCCTCCTCCAGGGCAACATGGAGAATAGCGGCTGCCACCACGGCGGCCAACATCGCTGGCTGATCAGAAAACATGACGGCCTGCGGGGGGGGGGAGAACGACGACATGTCATCATTGCTCGTACCCCCCCTCCCCCCAGCCAGGTGGCATGGGCTGCATGGGCGTGACTGTTGGAGGATGGCACCTGGCCAGGCGGACAAACACCCTTGCCCTCGCACCCCCCCATCCCCGGCACTCATCCCCCCCGTCCCCGGCACTCACACCCCCATCCCCGGCACTCATCCCCCCGTCCCCGGCACTCATCCCGCTCGCCGGAACTCGCCCCCCCCTTCCCCGGCACTCCCCCGAAGCCCCCCGCCGCACACCCACCCACACACACCTCTCCCCCACACACACAGACTGTGGCCCCGCCATCACCTCTCCTGCGGCCACCCCCCCAGGCCGTGACCTACCTCCACGCTGGATGGCGTCAACCACCAGCACTGGTTGACGCCGTTAAAAAGGTGTTTTGATTTACGCCGACGTGACCCGTGGTTACGTCGGCTGGACCTCGGCCCATCCGGCCGGGAGAATATGGGCAGCCCCGGAGTCCATTGTCTCGCGCCCGCCCCTGCCATTCTCCAAGGCGGGTGGCGCGATTGACGCCCCTCTGACATTTCACCCTTCAGAGAATTCGGCGGGCGGCGGGAGTGGGATTTTCGCTGCCACCCCCAGCGATTCTCCGACCCGGCGGGGGGTCGGAGAATTCCGCCCCTGTTGGCAAAGAATGAATTAGAGTGGAATCATTTTGAGGCGTCTTAATTTCAACAGGTTGAGGGTACAGCGAGGAAGAAGAATATGTAGGATTGTGTATTTAGGGTTCAGGAGTTGGTGTCAAGTGTCAGTTAGGCTCAGTTATAGCATTCTTTCCTCTGAGTCAAAACATTATGGATTCAAGCCGCCGTCTACCACCTGGTACACATCACCCAGCCCTGAAAAAGAGTCGTACAGACTTGATACATTAACTCTTGTTTCTCTCACCAAAGATGCTGTCGGACTTGATGAGTGCAGCCAGCATTTTCTGTTTTTAACTGCCTGCCCGCCAGCTTTCTGTCAGGCAGTTAAACACCGCCTCCCAAAAACTGTTCAGCTTTGCACACCCCCAGAATATGTGAGTATGGTTCACCAGCCTATCCCACACCTCACGCACACATCTTATAACTGCGTAAGGCTCATCGTCCCACAAGTGGAGGTCAATTCACCCGATGCATTATTTCACTCCAAACTCCCCACCCATATCAAGCCAGAACTCTTCCTCCCACTTCCGCTTGATCCCTTCCACTACCGCCATCCCCTTCCCTCTCAACCACCCGTAGATATCCCCAATTCTCCTTCCCCCCTCCACTCGTCCAAGGCCAACAATCTCTCCAGCAACATCTGTTAAGTAATGGGTTAAGAGACATTGCAATTAGTTGTCTCATTTATGTTAAGTAGCCAATGATTGACACTGATATGTAAAGGGGCTTCAGGTGGCCCTTGTGAGAGGTGGTGTGTTGTTAAGAGTTTTGTGCAGAGGCAGTGGAAGTGAAATAAATGGTGTTTGGTGAAAAGGAACAGGACTTTTGACTCTTCATACAACGGTCACTAAAACGTCTAACAATGGTCGCAGAGGATGGTTGCTGTGCAAATGTGAGGGTTTGAAAGATACAACATTTCCTGATCAAACCAAGGAGTGAGTGAGAAGGGGAAAAAAAGATACATGGCTGAACCCAGGATAAAGATGGCTGGATATGACTATCCTCCCTTATTTTCTGAAAGGGAATCGTACGACCAATGGAGAAGTGCAGTAGTTATGTGGACTAAGGTAACTGCTTTGGGAAAGAGAAAACAAGATATGGCATTGGCTCTTTCTCTACCATATGGCAGTAAAATCTGAAACAAAGTTCTTTCAGAGCTGGAATTGGAAGAGTTAGACTCAGAAGAAGGTCTGGAGACTTTATTACATTATATAGATAAGATTTATAAGAAAGATGACTTGTTAAGTGTGTATGAAGCATGGTCGGATTTTGATAAGTTCCGGAAAATGGAGGATATCTCCATGGAAGACTATATCATGGAATTTGGCAGACTATACTAAAGGCTGCAGAAACACAACCTGGAATTTCCACAGTCTGTCTTGGCATTTAAATTACTTGACTGTGCTAGAGTGAGCAACATGGATAGGCTCCTGGTTTTAGAACATAGAACATAGAACGATACAGTGCAGTACAGGCCCTTCGGCCCACGATGTTGCACCGACATGGGAAGTCAAAAAACAAAAGCCATCTAACCTACACTATGCCATTATCATCCATATGCTTATCCAATAAACTTTTAAATGCCCTCAATGTTGGCGAGTTCACTACTGTTGCAGGTAGGGCATTCCACGTCCTCACCACTCTTTGCGTAAAGAACCTACCTCTGACCTCTGACCTATATCTATTACCCCTCAGTTTAAGGCTATGTCCCTTCATGCTAGCCATTTCCATCTGCGGGAGAAGGCTCTCACTGTCCATCCTATCTAACCCCCTGATCATTTTGTATGCCTCTATTAAGTCTCCTCTGAACCTTCTTCTCTCTAATGAAAACAACCTCAAGTCCATCAGCCTTTCCTCATAAGATTTTCCCTCCATACCAGGCAACATCCTGGTAAATCTCCTCTGCACCCGTTCCAAAGCTTCCACGTCCTTCCTATAATGAGGTGACCAGAACTGTACGCAATACTCCAAATGCGGCCGTACCAGAGTTTTGTACAGCTGCAACATGACCTCATGACTCCGGAACTCAATCCCTCTACCAATAAAGGCCAATACTCCATAGGCCTTCTTCACAACCCTATCAACCTGTGTGGCAACTTTCAGGGATCTATGTACATGGACACCGAGATCCCTCTGCTCATCCACAATTCCAAGAATTTTACCATTAGCCAAATATTCCGCATTCCTGTTATTCCTTCCAAAGTGGATCACCTCACACTTCTCTACATTAAACTCCATTTGCCACCTCTCAGCCCAGCTCTGCAGCTTATCTATGTCCCTCTGTGACCTGCAACATCCTTCCGCACTGTCGACAACACCACCGACTTTAGTGTCGTCTGCAAATTTACTCACCCACCCTTCTGCGCCCTCCTCTAGGTCATTTATAAAAATGACAAACAGCAACGGCCCCTGAACAGATCCTTGTGGTACGCCACTTGTAACTGAACTTCATTCTGAACATTTCCCATCAACCACCACCCTCTGTCTTCTTTCAGCTAGCCAATTTCTGATCCACATCTCTAAATCACCCTCAATCCACAGCCTCCATATTTTCTGCACTAGCCTACCATGGGGAACCTTATCAGACGCTTTACTGAAATCCATATACACCACATCAACTGCTCTACCCTCGTCTACCTGTTCAGTCACCTTCTCAAAGAACTTGATAAGGTTTGTGAGGCATGACCTACCCTTCACAAAGCCATGCTGACTATCCCTAATCATATTATTCCTATCTAGATGATTATAAATCTTGTCTCTTATAATCCCCTCCAAGACTTTACCCACAACAGACGTGAGGCTCACCGGTCTATAGTTGCCGGAGTTGTCTGTACTCCCCTTCTTGAACAAAGGAACCACATTTGCTATCCTCCAGTCCTCTGGCACTATTCCTGTAGCCAATGATGACATAGAAATCAAAGCCAAAGGCTCAGCAATCTCTTCCCTGGCTTCCCAGAGAATCCTAGGATAAATCCCATCGGGCCCCGGGGACTTATCTATTTTCAGCCTGTCCAGAATTGCCAACACCTCTTCCCTACGTACCTCAATGCCATCTATTCTAATAGCCTGGGTCTCAGCATTCTCCTCCACAACATTCTCTTTTTCCTGAGTGAATACTGACGAAAAATATTCATTTAGTATCTCGCCTATCTCTTCAGACTCCACACACAACTTCCCATCCCTGTCCTTGACTGGCCCTACTCTTACCCTAGTCATTCTTTTATTCCTGACATACCTATAGAAAGCTTTTGGGTTTTCCTTGATCCTACCTGCCAAATACGTCTCATGTCCCCTCCTTGCTCGTCTTAGCTCTCTCTTTAGATCCTTCCTCGCTACCTTGTAACTATCAAGCGCCCCAACTGAAACTTCACACCTCATCTTCACATAGGCCTCCTTCTTCCTCTTAACAAGAGATTCCACTTCTTTGGTAAACCACGGTTCCCTCGCTCGACGCCTTCCTCCCTGCCTGACCAAGAACACGCAGTAGCTGTTCCTTGAACAAGCTCCACATATCCAGTGTGCCCAACACTTGCAGCCTACTTCTCCAACCTACCCCTCCCAAGTTATGTCTAATGGCATCATAATTGCCCTTCCCCAGCTATAACTCTTGCCCTGCGGGGTATACTTATCCCTTTCCATCACTAACGTAAACGTCACCGAATTGTGGTCACTGTCCCCAAAGTGCTCACCTACCTCCAAATCTAACACCTGGCCTGGTTCATTACCCAAAACCAAATCCAATGTGGCCTCACCTCTTGTTGGCCTGTCAACATATTGTGTCAGGAAACCCTCCTGCACACATTGTACAAAAAACGACACATCTAATGTACTCGAACTATATCTTTTCCAGTCAATATTTGGAAAGTTAAAGTCTCCCATAATAACTACCCTGTTACTTTCGCTCTTATCCAGAATCATCTTCGCCATCCTTTCCTCTACATCCCTAGAACTATTTGGAGGCCTATAGAAAACTCCCAACAGGATGACCTCTCCTTTCCTGTTTCTAACCTCAGCCCATACTACCTCGGAAGAAGAGTCCCCATCTAGCATCCTCTCCGCCACCGTAATACTGCTCTTGACTAGCAGCGCCACACCTCCCCCTCTTTTGCCTCCTTCTCTAAGCTTACTAAAACACCTAAACCCCGGAACCTGCAACAACCATTCCTGTCCCTGCTCTATCCACGTCTCCGAAATGGCCACAACATCGAAGTCCCAGGTACCAACCCATGCTGCCAGTTCCCCTACCTTATTTCATATACTCCTGGCATTGAAGTAGACACACTTCAAACCACCTACCTGAACACTGGCCCCCTCCTGCGAAGTCAAATCTGTGCTCCTGACCTTTATACTCTCAATCTCCCGTACCCTAAAACCACAATCCAGGTTCCCATGCCCCTGCTGCATTAGTTTTGACAGGAGTTCAGTTTACGGATGAGGATACCTTATTCGAACAGATGACAAAAGCTTTAAAGAAGTTTCTGGGGAAACATCGATTCCGATGGCTCTGATGACTCAATAGGTCAGCCTGCTGTAAAGCAGAATATGGAAGAAAGCACACATGAAACTGGATATGGAACAGGATAAGGCAACAGTTTTTGGAAAGACGGTGGACTTACAATTTACACAGTCGGGACACTATTGTATTCCATTACTGACAAATAATATTTCAAGTAGAGTGGTTAAGGATGTGTTAATTTCATAGAATTTACAGTGCAGAAGGAGGCCATTCGGCCCATCGAGTCTGCACCGGCTCTTGGAAAGAGCACCCTACCCAAGGTCAACACCGCCACCCTATCCCCATAACCCAGCAACCCCACCCAACACTCAATTTTGGACACTAAGGGCAATTTATCATGGCCAATCCACCTAACCTGCACATCTTTGGACTGTGGGAGGAAACCGGAGCACCCGGAGGAAACCCACGCACACACGGGGAGGATGTGCAGACTCCGCACAGACAGTGACCCAAGCTGGAATCGAACCTGGGACCCTGGAGCTGTGAAGCAATTGTGCTATCCACAAGGCTACCGTGCTGCAATTAATGGCAATTGAAAATGGGACTTTAGCTGATAAAAAGCTTGTTGTATTAAAACTGCATAGGCAATTTGCACATCCGTCTTCTCAGAGGCTGAAAAATGTATTAAAGAATGCAGGAGTGTGTTTTGAGGTTCCCGATTTTAGGTGACCTTAGGCACTTGAAATTCATAGTTTATAGTGATGCGTCCTATGCAAATCAAGCACAGGAGGTTTTATAATTTTCCTCTTGGGGAACAATGGTAAATGTTGTCCTCTTGTGTGGGAAACAAAGAAAATAAGGAAAGTGGTCGAAAGCACTTTGGCTGCTGAGACGTTAAGCTTTGTGGATGCGGTGGATATGGCCTTTTATATATCTCAGATATTGACAGAAATTTAACTTTTGGATATTGTTAATGAAGGTCGCCTGTTTCTGTGATTTTTTTTCTTCCAAGAAACAAATTTGAAAAAAAGAAGGGGGGACATCATGTGTGTGATTTTGAGTTTCTTTAAATTTTGTTTTCACCTAATTATTTTTTCTCCAAGAAAGGGGAGACTGTTAAGTAATGGGTTAAGAGACATTGCAATTAGTTGTCTCATTTATGTTAAGTGTCCAATGATTGACACTGATATGTAAAGGGGCTTTCAGGTGGCCCTTGTGTCAGGTGGTGTGTTGTTAGAGTTTTGTGCAGGGTCAGGGGAAGTGAAATAAATGGTGTTTGGTGAAAAGGAACAGGACTTTTGACTCTTCATACAATGGTAACTAAAACGTATAACAACATATACTCTGGCAACTGAGGAAACAAGGGCAATTCCTTTTGAGCAAAGTCCCACATCTGCCCGTATCTAAACCCCCCCCCCCCCCCCCCCCCCCCCCCCCCCCCCCCCCCCCCCCGCACCATCTCACCTTCTCGGCGTTTTCTGTCCAATAGTAATGCAACAGATTCGGGAATGAAAGCCGCCGCCCCCGCCCCCCCCCCCACCACCTGCTCCTTTGCAACAAAGCCCTATTTACCCTCGGCGTCATGCCTGCCCAAACACCCTCCGGAAAAATGGCTTGGGAAGGATAATTGGATGATGTTGAAAATATATAAAAATTGCCTGTACTCCCCCCACCAGCATCAAATGCAGAGTGCCCGACCTTTTCAAATCCCCTCTACCAAACCCGTCAGATTTCACTTGTGCATAGTTGCCCAATCATGCGCCACCTGAATCCTGATACCAAAATCTAACACTGATCACCTTGAATGGCAAGGTCCCCAAATTCACAGTTCTCCCCTGGGTGTTCACCGGGGAATACCTTGCTTTTCCCAACATTCAATTTAAACTTGTAAACGTCCCAAATTTCCCCATCGAGTCCATAATTCTCCTCATACTTTCCAGTGGATTTGCCACAACAAAAAACCACCAGCGTAAAAAGCCACCCGATACTCTCTACTCCCCCCATTCCTGACAATTCCCTGTCATTCCATCGGTGCTCGGCGTGCAATCGCCAAGGGCTCAATTGCCAACGCGAACAACAATAGCGACAACGGGCATACCTGCCTCGTCCCCTACACAACCTAAAATACCCCGAATTCGACTTCACACTCACCATGGGTGATGCGTACAATAGCCGTAACCAAGTAACGAACTTTGGCCCAAACTCAAACCTCCCAAGGATCTCAGACAAGTACCGCTACTCCACCCAGTCAAAAGTCTTCCATTGGTATGATCACCTCCGGCAGTTTCCCTTGTGAAGGGGTCATAATCACATTCAATAATCTCCTGATATTACTAGACAACTTCCACCCCTTCATGAACCCCTTCTGGTCCTCCGAGACCACTTTCGGCACACACCCCTCCAATCGCCTCAACAACTTGGCCAATACTTTCATTTCTTTTTTATAAATAAATTTAAAGTGCCCAATTCATTTTTTTCCAATTAAGGGGCAATTTAGCGTGTCCAATCCACCTAGCTTGCACATCTTTTGGGTTGTGGGGGCGAAACCCACGCAAACACAGGGAGAATATGCAAACTCCACACGGACAGTGACCCAGAGCTGGATCGAACCTGGGACCTCGGCACCATGAGGCCGCAGTGCTAAGCAACAAGCCTTCTCTCCATTCGCATACTGTAACCCCTTAGCCGGCATAGCTGACCCACTGCCTTCCCATTGTCAACCGATCAAACTGCCCATGCAATTTATTTCTTTCCACCAGCAATTCCCTAGCCGGGGCTACTGTGTACCTGCGATCCACTTCGATAAAAGCTTCCAACAATCTCCCTCTCCTCCCTCTCAACTCAATCTCTATGGGGCTTATACAAAATAACTCCCCCCACCCCTCCCCACCCCCCCCCCCCCCCCACCCCGCACCGAACCACTGCCTTCAATGTCTCCAAGAACATCGCTGCAAAGATCTCCCCATTTTGATTGAGCTCCACGTAGTTCTTAATCGCCAAAGACATCTTGTCACAAAACATTTTATCCTCCAAACGTGCCAAATCTAACCTCCACTCCAATCTCTGTGCCCGCCCGTCCTTTCCCTCACATCCAAATAATGTGGTGCATGATCTGAAGTCACTATTCTTGAATACTCATTTCCCCCAACCCCCAACAGAACCGCCTTAATGCCACAAAAGAATTGATATGGGAGTATACCCGATGAACATGCGAGAAGAAGGAATATTTCCTCTCTCTTGGGTGCCTAAACCTCCATGGGTCCACCCCCCCCCCCTCCAATTGGTTCATAAACACCCCCAACTCCTCACCATCCCACACCTAGCCATTGACTTGAGACTAGATCTATTCACCCTCGGCTCCAACGCACAATTAAAATACCCCCCCCCCCCACCTCGTGATCAACTGGTGAAAATTCAAATCTGGATGGACGCTAACAACGTCTTCATAAAGTCCACATTTTTGCAGTTGGACACGTACATGTTCACTAACACAACCGGTGCCCCCGCTAATACCCCACTCACTATAACAAACCTACCCCCGGGTCCCACACCTCAAACACCGTCTTTTTATTGTATGAGATGGCAACCCCCCTAAACTTCAAATCAAATCCAGAGTGGAGCGTTTGCCTAACCCAACCCTTTCTTAGTCGCATCTGATCTTCTACCCGTAGATGTGTTTCCTGCAGGTAAATCACATCTGCCCTGACTCTTTAGGTGCACAAATACCCGGGACCGTTTAGGCCACATACATTCCATATTACAATCCTCGCCAGGGGTTTCTGCCCTCCCCCTTTACTAAGGTCCACCATCATCACGTAACCCAAACCCGCTGAAACATCCATCCCTTCGCTATCCTGGACCCATCCAAAATGGCCATCCACTCTGTCCTCACCTAAGCTCAACCAACAAGCAGCCTGCGTCACCATCTCCCCTCCAAACCCCTACCTCCTCCTCCCACGCCCCATCGCTCCCCCCACTCAGGCTACCTACTGCAGCCCTCACCCTCACACTGTTTCCAGTTCACGAGCAGTAAAGGTAACTAGGATGGAATGAGGCATGAGCTGGCTATGACGGACTGGGAAACGTTACTGAAAGGAAGGACAGCGGACAGGCGGTGGCAGGCATTCAAGGATCGAATAGGTGAACTCCAAATTCCTAATTGGTGGTAAGAGTAGAAACGGAACGGTGGCCAAACCATGGCTTACAAGGGAAATTAGAGATAGTATTAGATTCAAAGACGAGGCATACAAATTAGCAAGAAAAAGCAATAGACTTGAGAAGTTTAAAATTCAGGAAAGGAAGATCAAGGGATTGATTAAGAAGGCAAAAATACAGTTTGAAAGTAAACTAGCAGGGAACTTAAAAACTGACTGTAAAAGTTTCTATAGGTATTTAAAGAGAAAAAAATTAATAAAAAATTAATTCGGCCCTTTACAGTCAGAAACAGGGGAATTCATAACAGGGAGCAATGAAATGGCTGAGGAACTAAATTTGTACTTTGCTTCTGTCTTCACAAAGGAAGAAATGAATAATGTACTGAAAGTTCTGAGAAAAACACATTTTAGTAAGGAGCTGAAGGAAATTAGTATTAGTACAGAAATAGTTTTGGGAAAATTAATGGGATTGAAGGTGAACAAATCATCAGGCCCTGGAATACTTAAGGAAATGACCCTAGAAATAGTAGATCCATGGTGATTATTTTCCTAAATTCTTTGGACTCTGGAATGATTCCTACAGACTGAAGGGTAGTGAATGTAACCCCGCTGTTCAAAAAGGGAGTTAGAGAGAAAACAGGGAACTATAGACCAGTGAGCCTAACAGCGGTAGTAGGGAAGTTGCTGGAGTCAATTATCAAGGATTCATAGCACAGTATTTGGAAAGCAGTGGTGTAATCAGACAAACTCAGCATGGATTTATCAAAGGAAAATCATGCTTGACAAATGTACCAGTATTCTTTGATGATGTAACTAGTAGAGTTGACCAGGTGGATGTGGTTTATTTAGACTTTCAGAAGGCTTTCGACAAGGCCTCAATAGCAGATTAATATGTACATTTAAATGCATAGGACTACGGGTAGTGTTTTGCAATGGATAAAATGTTGTTTAGCAGACAGGAAGCAAAAAGTTGGAATAAATGGGTCTTTTTCTGATTGGCAGGCAGTGACTAGTGGGATACCACAATGATCTGTTCACATTTTATATTAATGATTTGGACAAGGGAATTAAATGTATTATGTCCAAATTTGCAGATATACAAAGTTGAGTAGGAGGGTGAGCTGTGAGGAGGATGCAGAGATGCTTCAGTGGGATTTGGACAGGCTGAGTGAATGGGCACATGCATGGCAAATGCAGTACAATGTGGATAAATATGAGGTTATCTGCTTCGGTAGCAAAAATAGGAAGGCAGGTTATTATTTGAATGGGTGTAAATTGAGAGAGGTAGATATTCAGCGAGTCTTTGGTGTCCTCATGCATCAGTCGCTGAATGTAAGCATGCAGATACAGCAGGCAATAAAGAAGGCAAATGGTATGTTGGCCTTCATAGCAAGAGGTTTTGAATATAGGAATAGAGATGTTTTACTGGAATTATATACGGCATTGGTGAGGCCACGCCTGGAGTCTTGTGTGCAGTTTTGGTGTCCTTATCTGAGGAAGGATGTTCTTGCTATGACGGGAACATTATTTCTTGATGCCAGAGGAGGCGAATGCCTTCAGCTATGCAGCAAATGTTTACCAGACTGATTCCTGGGATGGCGGGCCTGTCATATGAGGAGAGGCTAAATCGGTTAAGATTATATTCATTGGAGTTTAGAAGAGTGAGAAGGGATCTCATAGAAACTTCCAAAATTCTAACAGGACTAGAAAGGGTAAATTCAGAAAGAATGTTTTCAATGGTGGGGGAGACCAGAACGAGGGGTTACAGTGTGAGGTTAAGGGGTAAACCTTTTAACACTGAGGTGACGAGAAATTCCTTCACCCAGAGAGTAGTGAATCTGTGGCATTCGCTACCACAGAATGTAGTTGAGGCCAAAATGGTTGTGTATTTTCAAGAAGGAATTAGATATAGGTTTTGGGGCTAAAGGATCAAGGGATATGGTGGGGGTGGGGGAGGAGGAGGCGGGATCAAAGTATAATAATAATAATAATCTTTATTGTCACAAGTAGGCTTACATTAACACTGCAATGAAGTTACTGTGAAAAGCCCCTAGTCACCACATTCCAGCGCCTGTTCGGGTACATCGAGGGAGAATTCAGAATTATCAAATTACCTAACAGCACGTCTTTCGAAACTTGTGGGAGAAAACCGGAGCGCCCAGAGGAAACCCACACAGACACAGAGAGAACGTGCAGACTCCACACAGACAGTGACCTAAGCTGGGAATCGAACCTGGGGCCCTGGAGCTGTGAAACAACAGTGCTAACCACTATGCTACCATGCCGCCCACATGCTACCATGCCGCCTATTGATGACTGAACTTGATGATCAGCCATGATTATAATGAATGGCGGAGCAGGCGCAAAGGGCCGAATGGCCTCACCCTGCTTCTATTTTCTATGTTTCTAGCCTCCCAGCATGGCGATTCCCACCTGGAGATCTAAATAAAGGGCCCCACCTGAGCCCTACGACTTACCCATCCCCCTACTCTGCTTGCACCATAATGTCCTCTTTCAACCCACCCCCAAGTTCCCTCCTTGTGCAAACCAAACAACTGGCCGCAGCCCCCCATGTCCCATGTACATAAGACGTCATACAAAAGCACCCATAATAACAAAACAACAACAGGTAAAAGCCCACATATGCAAAAGAATCAATTGTACTCAAGAACCAGCATAAACACAAATATAACAAATCATAAGCCGGACAAATTGTACAAAAGGTATAAACGGTACAAATGTCCCCATCTTAGCCCTCCCCCAACCCATGCTTTTTAACAAAGCCATTCGCCTCCTCCGGCGTCAAGAAATAATCTTCCCTGCCCTTGAAAGTTACCCAAAGTTTGGCCGGGGACAACATTCCCAAACTGAACTTTGCTCTGGAAGAGCGCTGCCTTGACCTTATTGAACCCTGCCCCTCTCTTGGCGAAGTCAGCACAAATATCCTGATAAATTCAGATCAGATTCCCTTCCCAGCTGTAGTCCCGAGTCGCCCTGGCCCACCACAGAATCTTTTTGATGTCCTGGAATTTGTGCATAAGCACAGTCACCACCCTGAGCAGCTCCCCAGCCCTCGGCCTCTGTCTCATAGACCAATGGGCATGATCCATTCCGGGGCCATGTCGAAGATCCTCTCTTCAACAACCTCTCAAACACCTTTGCAACGTAGCCTGCGGTACTCGCTCCCTCCACTCCCTCTGATATGCATATTTTTCCACCTACACCGATTCCCCTGGTCATCCACCCTCACGCACAGCACCTTACAGACCTCGCCCAGGGTCGCCATCTCCGCCTCCAAGGACACTATCCAGTTTCTCTGGTCTGACACCACCATTTCCACCTCTTGAATCGTCGCTCCTTGTGCCTCCAAGCGCTTCCCACCCGATCTAGATACCTGCGAAGAGTTGCTATTGCCCCGTCAATCGCACTCGACCAGTCTCCCTGCATCTCCTTTCATTGCTGCCAAAATTCCTCTTTAATAAAGCTCATCAACTGCTCCACAGGCAGTGTGGCAGCTGATGACGACCTTTCTACCTCCGTCATCTTTTTAAAAAAATTATTTTTATTCAGGTTTTTATCGAAACAAGATTTTTACATAACCATTGACAACATTTAACAAAACAAGGTAAGCGTTAACATTATAAGAAAAAAAAAGAAGAATATGCAGTAAGTAAACATTCCCCCCCCCCCCCCCCCCCCCCACCCCCACCACCGCCCCCTACCCCCCCCTTCCCGGATTGCTGTTGCTGCTAACATTTTAATGCTCTCCGAGAAAGTCAAGGAACGGCTGTCACCAACCCAGGTCTCCACACTCGGGGGCTTCGAGTCTCTCCACATTAAAAGGATCCGTCTCCGGGCTACCAGGGAGGCAAAGGCCAAAACCTCGGCCTCTTTTGCTTCCTCAACTCCCGGGTCGTCTGACACACCAAAGATCACTATCCCTGGAATCGACACCACCCGCGGGTTTAGGATCTTGGACATTGCCTTAGCGAATCCCCGCCAGAATCCTTTGAGAGCCGGACATGCCCAGAACATATGGACATGGTTCGCTGGGCTTCCCGCACATCTTGCACATCTATCCTCAACCTCAAAGAACTTGCTCATTCTCGCTGCCGTCATGTGTGCCCGATGGACCACCTTAAACTGAATTAAGCTAAGCCTGGCACATGATGAGGAGGAATTAACCCTGCTTAGGGCATCAGCCCACAGGCCCGCATCCAGCTCCCCACCTAGCTCCTCCTCACATTTGCCCTTAAGTTTCACCACTGGGGCTTCCTCCGCCTCCTCGTCATCCGCTAGCAGTCCCACATCTAGCCTCCAGAGTGGGCGCTGCCCTCTCTCTTCACTGAGTCGCAAGTCCACCCAGTGCGGAGCATGATCAGAGACTGCAATGGCCGAGTCCTCCATCCCCTTCACCCTTGGGATTAACGCCCTGCTCACAACAAAAAAATCTATATGAGAATAAACTTTGTGAACATGGGAGAAAAAAGAGAACTACTTCGTCCTCGGCCGAGCGAATCTCCATGAGTCTACGCCCTGTTCCATGAAACCCCTCAGTTCCTTTTCTGCTGCTTTCCTGACCTGGACTTTGACCGGTCCAATACAGGGTCAAGACTGTGTTGAAGTCACCCCCCATGATCAAATTATGTGACTCTAAGTCCGGGATTATACCCAGCATGCGTCTCATGAATTCCACGTCATCCCAGTTCGGGGCATAGACGTTCACTCGCACCACCAGGGTCCCCTCCAGCTTTCCATTCACCATTATGTACCTGCCCCCTTTATCAGCCACAATACTCCCTGCCTCAAATGCCACCCATTTACTGACCAGAATTGCTACCCCTCTGGTCTTTGAATCCAGCCCTGAATGGAACACCTGGCCCACCCACTCCTTTCTCAATCTTGTTTGATCTGCGAGTTTTAGATGCGTCTCCTGTAGCATGGCTACATTTACCTTTAACCCCTTTAGGTGCGAGAACACACGAGCCCTCTTGACCGGCCCATTCAGACCCCTCACATTCCACGTGATCAGCCTGGACGGGGAGGGAGGGGGGCTGTAACCCCCCCCCCCCCCCCCTGCCGACTAGCCATCCCCCTTTTTCGGCCAGCCATGAGCCCGCGCCCCTCGCTTACTTGAGCCCTCCCTCGACTCTCCATCTGCTCCCCAAAGTTGGCTCCTCTTCTGTCAGCAAAGCAGCACCCCCCCCACCCTCCAGCAGCCCCACGATCCCAATCCCCCAAGTCAAGCACCAGCTTATCACAAATTCTCCCCCCATTACACTTCCGTGAGTCAGCTGACCCATGCTGACCCCGGACGCTCCCGCCTCTGTCTCCGATCATCCTGTTGTCTCGTTATTTGGGCCCCTCTCTTCCCATGGAAAGCCCAATTTAACTGCCTTTACAGCCCCCAAAGAATCCCCCCCCCCCCCCACAGTGAAACAAGAAACAAACCCCGGGTGCTAACCCGGCCCCACAAAAGAAACGGCTCCAGATGCTTGAAGAGCAGCCCTAAGTATAGGGTCCCTCTCCCCCCTCTGTGGCTGAACTCCGCAAACGCAGAGAGCATGGCCAGAGAAACAGGGAACAAAAAAGGAAATAACATAACATCGCTCCCTCCAGCCACCTCCCCAGCCCCCTCAAACAATTAACATTACTCCCAATCTTATGTTAGGACAGCATCATGTTACACATCCCCACCAGAGCGTTTCATCAAAGTGAAGCTGTCCTTTAGCTCAAGTCCAACTTTTCCTGTTTAATAAATGTCCACGCCTCATCCGGTGTATCGAAGTAGTGATGTCAGTCTTGATACGTGACCCAAAGCCTCGCCGGATGCAGCAGCCCGAACTTCACCCTTTTGTTGTAGAGGGCTGTCTTAGCACGGTTCTGCTCCCAGGTCCTGGTATATGCGAATTACACTGTTCTCCCATTTGCTGCTCCGCTCCTTTTTGGCCCACCGCAAGACACGTTCCTTGTCTGATAAGCGGTGAAATCATACCACCATAGCCCTCGGCAGTTCGTTAGTCTTGGGCTTCCTTGCAAGGACTCTGTGCGCCCCGTCCAGTTCCAAAGTCCGAGGAAATGCCCCCGTCGCCATCAGAGTCCCCAGCAATGTGGTCACAAATGCACTCGCGTCCGACCCCTCTGCACCCTCATGCAGGCCCAGAATTCGCAGGTTTTGTCTCCTGGACGTATTTTCAAGGTCTTCCAATCTCTCCTGCCATCTCTTATGCAAGACCGTCTCCACCCTGACGGCCAGACCAAGTATCTCATCCTCGTTATCAGAGACATTTATCTCGATCTCCTTTATCGCCTTTTCCTGCATCTTCTGGGTCTCAAACATCTTCTCCATTGAGGCCTTCATCGGGGCCAGCATCTCCATTTTTAACTCTGCAAAGCAGCTTCTGAGGAAGTCCTGCTGTTCCTACAACCACTGGGCCCACGCTGCCTGATCCGAGCCGGCCGCCATTTTGTGTTCCTGCGCCCGTACCACCTGCTTCTCCACAATCGCTCACTTTGCAGCCCTACTTCTGGTTCCCTCCATACACCGATGCGGGGAATCTTTCCAGCGTTGCTTGCCCCGTCGAGTTTCCCCGAGAGAGAGCCGCTAAAGCTCCTAAAAAGGGCCCGTAAGTCCGTTCACGGCGGGAGCTGCCGTATTCGCGACCTACTCTCGCATGGTCGCCACCGGAAGTCCTCCGTCATCTTTCCCACTGGTGCTTCACTCCTGTGCCAGAGCGTTCACCAACTTTAGCCGGGTTTGATACTCCGTCGCTATTCCAATCCGGTGGAGAAACAATCACCCTCCACTCTCCTCACACTTTATCCACAAAAATCAGCCATTAAATGGGTGGAAAGGACCAAAACTAACACCTTCGAGCAGGAGGCATCTCATGTACGACCAATGAGACCATGGCTCCCCCGGAAGTCCAGACAGGCAGAGTTAAAATTGTCCCTTTTCATGACACCCTGGGCTAGTATGCAGTCAATTCCAGCCCCACTTGACCTGGAGTCGCAACACAAGTAACCTATTATGTACAGTATTATAATTAAACAGACAGAAAATGTAGGTGACCACCTAATACCCCTTTCCCAACCCCTCCTTTTTTAACTACCCCCAATCTCTACACACACACATGGACAAACAACAAAGAGAGGAAAGGGTGGGGAAAAGGGAAAGATAATATTAATAAAAATAAAAGGTGAAAAATCTTTGATGCACAGGGATGATTTCTAGTGAGTATATGTCTGATGTTCAGCTTTCATTTTGATACCTCTTCCTTCTAGGCTTGTGATGGTTTTCTCTGGCAAGGTTGTCTGCTCTGCAGACTCAGCATCATTCCAAGTTCACAGCAAAAGATGTGCCAGACACTCACTGTCTTCAGAGAGAGTTCCTTTCACTTCCAAGGCCTAGATGCTTCTGCCCAGTTCTCTTAGAAAGCATCACGCAGTGACCAATCGCTGACCACTGTCAGGCAGAACACTGTCCCTGGAAAACCCACCAGTTGCCAGTTAACCAATCAATCCGACTCCCTCCAAACTTGGTTCCTAAGATTTACTTGGTCTTGAGGAGTCTGTTTTCTCCTCTCCAAAATGCAAAACCTGGGAACATAGTGTCCTGACAAACAGAACTTCTGCTTAAAGGCACATTCCGATTATGGGTCCATAGATCAAAATATCGGTGATCATGGGTTATTTTAATCTTCACATAGATTGGGCAAATCAAATTAGCCACATGCCGTAGAGGAAGAATTTCTGGAGTGTATACGGGATGTTTTTCTTGACCAATATGTGGAGGAACCAACTAGAGAGCAGGCCATCTTCGACTGGGTACTGTGTAATGAGAAGGGAGTCATTGCCAATCTGGCTGTGCAAGACCCCTTGGGGATGAGCGGCCATAACATGATAGAATTTTTTATCAAGTTGGAGAGTGAAGAAGTTGATTTGGAAACTAAGGTGCTGAATCTTTACAAAAGGAACTATGAAGATATGAGGCGTGAGTTGGCCTTGATAGATTGGGGAGAGTTACTTAAAGGGATGACAGTGGGTAGACAATGACAAACATTCAAGGAACGCATGGGGGAACTACAGCAAATGTTCATTCCTCTCTGGCACAAAAGTAAACGGGGTAAGAGGGCTTCCAAAGGAAATTAGAAATAGTATCCGATACAAGGAAGAAGCATACAGATTGGCCAAGAAAAATAATAGGTCTGAGGATTGGGAGCAGTTTAGAATTCAGCAAAGAAGGACCAAGGGATTGATTAAGAAGGGGAAAGTACAGTACAAAAGAAAGCTTGTAGGGAACATAAAAACTGACACAAAGAGTTTCTATAGATATGTGAAGAGAAAGAGATTAGTAAAGAGAAATGGAGGCCCCCTACAGATGGAAACAGGGGAATGCATAATAAGAGACAAAGAAATGGCTGAGCAATTGAAAACAAACTTTGGTTCTGTCTTCACAAAAGAGGACACAAATCAGATACCAGAAATGTTGGAGAATGAAAGGTTTAGTAAGAGGGAAAAACTGAGGGAGATCGACATTAGTAGAGAAATGGTGCTGGGAAAATGGAAGGGAATGAAGGCGGATAAATCCCCAGGGCCTGAGAATCTGCATCCCAGAGTGCTTAAGGAGGTGGCTCTGGAAATAGTGATGATGTGGAGATGCTGGCGTTGGACTGGGGTGAGCACAGTGTGAAGTCTTACAATACCAGGTTAAAGTCCAACAGGTTTGTTTCGATGTCACTAGCTTTCGGAGCGCTGCTCCTTCCTCAGGTGAATGAAGAGGTATGTTCCAGAAACATATATATAGACAAATACAAAGATGCCAAACAATGCTTGGAATGCGACCATTAGCAGGTGATTAAATCTTTACAGATCCAGAGATGGGGTAACCCCAGGTTAAAGAGGTGTGAATTGTATCAAGCCAGGACAGTTGGTAGGATTTTGCAGGCCAGATGATGGGGATGAATGTAATGCGTCATGAATCCCAGGTCCCGGTTGAGGCCGCACTCATGTGTGCGGAACTTGGCTATAAGTTTTTGCTCAGCGATTCTGCGTTGTCGCACGTCCTGAAGGCCGCCTTGGAGAACGCTTACCCGGAGATCAGAGGCTGAATGCCCTTGACTGCTGAAGTGTTCCCCGACTGGAAGGGAACATTCCTGCCTGGTGATTGTTGTGCAATGTCCGTTCATTCGTTGTCGCAGCGTCCGCATGGTCTCGCCAATGTACCACGCTTCGGGACATCCTTTCCTGCAGCGTATGAGGTAGACAACGTTGGCCGAGTCGCACGAGTATGTACCGCGTACCTGGTGGGTGGTGTTCTCACGTGTAATAGTGGTATCCATGTCGATGATCTGGCATGTCTTGCAGAGATTGCCATGGCAGGGTTGTGTGGTGTCGTGGTCACTGTTCTGAAGACTGGGTAGTTTGCTGCAAACAATGGTTTGTTTGAGGTTGCGCGGTTGGTTGAAGGCAAGTAGTGGGGGTTTGGGGATGACCTTGGCAAGATGGTCATCGTCATCAATGACGTGTTAAAGGCTGTGAAGAAGATGACATAGTTTCTCCGCTCTGGGGAAGTACTGGACGACGAAGGGTATTCTGTCAGTTGTGTCCCATGTTTGTCTTCTGAGGAGGTCGGTGCGGTTTTTCGCTGTGGCGCGTTGGAACTGTCGATCGATGAGTCGAGTGCCATATCCTGTTCGTACGAGGGCATCTTTCAACGTCTGTAGATGTCTGTTACGCTCCTCCTCGCCTGAGCAGATCCTGTGTATACGGAGAGCTTGTCCATAGGGGATGGCTTCTTTAATGTGTTTAGGGTGGAAGCTGGAGAAGTGGAGCATCATGAGGTTATCCGTGGGTTTGCGGTAAAGCGAAGTGCTGAGGTGACCATCCTTGATGGAGACGAGTGTGTCCAAGAATGCAACTGATTTTGGAGAGTAGTCCATGGTGAGTCTGATGGTTGGATGGAACTTATTAATGGCATCGTGTAGTTGTTTCAGTGATTCTTCGCCGTGGGTCCAAAGGAAAAAAATGTCATCGATGTATCTGGTGTCTAACGTCGGTTGAAGGTCCTGTGCGGTGAGTAGGTCCTGTTCAAACTTGTGCATGAAGATGTTGGCGTATTGGGGTGCAAAACTTGGCATCACCACCGGCAGCAACCAAGCCACCCCCGGTGCCACAGTAGAAAACAATACAGGGAAATCTATTGTCAACTTGTCAGACTACACCCTTCAACCAGACGAAATCGAAGTCCTCAGCAGAGGGCTCAATTTCTGCACCACCACCAAAATGGACCCCATCAGTCTCGCGGCAGACACGGAGGAATTCATCAGGCGAATGAGGCTCCGGGAATTCTTCCACAGACCCCAAGAGGCCAACAGCGAACCCAAGCAGACTACCAATGAACCGGAACAGCAGACCGAGAGATCTGCGGTGCGGCAACCGAAGAGGAAAGAGTCGAATTGGACCCCTCCGGAAGGCCGCTGCCTTAGACTCAACATGTATGCTCAAGCCGTCAGGAGTCGCGTCAATGCCAGATTCATCAGTCGCATTCACAAGACAGCCCCGAACGTCACCCAAGCACAACGCAATGCCATCCGCGCTCTCAAGACCAACCGCAGCATCGTCATCAAACCAGCAGACAAAGGAGGGGCCACTGTCGTACTGAACAGAACGGACTACTGCAAAGAAGTATACCGACAACTGAACAACCAAGAACACTACAGACAGTTACCCGCAGATCCGACCAAGGAACACATCCGCCAACTTAACAGCCTGATCAAGACCTTGGATCCAGATCTTCAGAGCACCCTACGTGCTCTCATCCCACGTACTCCCCGCATTGGAGATCTCTACTGCCTCCCGAAAATACATAAGGCCAACACATCAGGCCGCCCTATCGTTTCAGGCAATGGGACCTTGTGTGAGAACCTCTCTGGCTACATCGAGGGCATCTTGAAACCCATCGTATAAGGGACACCCAGCTTCTATCGCGACACGACGGACGTCCTACAGAAACTCAGCAACCATGGACCAGTTGAACCAGGAACATTCCTCGTCACAATGGATGTCTCGGCACTCTACACCAGCATCCCCCATGACGACAGCATTGCTGCAACAGCCTCAGTACACAACACCGACAACTGCCAATCTCCAGACGCAATTCTGCAACTCATCCGCTTCATTCTGGATCACAACGTCGTCACCTTCGTCAACAGGTTCTTCATCCAGATGCACGGAACAGCCATGGGGACCAAATTCGCACCCCCATATACGCCAACATCTTCATGCACAAGTTTGAACAGGACCTACTCACTGCACAGGACCTTCAACCGACGCTAGACACCAGATACATCGATGACATTTTTTTCCTTTGGACCCACGGTGAAGAATCACTGAAACGACTACACGATGACATTAATAAGTTCCATCCAACCATCAGACTCACCATGGACTACTCTCCAAAATCAGTTGCATTCTTGGACACACTCGTCTCCATCAAGGACGGTCACCTCAGCACTTCGCTTTACCGCAAACCCACGGATAACCTCATGATGCTCCACTTCTCCAGCTTCCACCCTAAACACATTAAAGAAGCCATCCCCTATGGACAAGCTCACCGTATACACAGGATCTGCTCAGACGAGGAGGAGCGTAACAGACATCTACAGACGTTGAAAGATGCCCTCGTACGAACGGGATATGGCACTCGACTCATCGATCGACAGTTCCAACGCGCCACAGCGAAAAACCGCACCGACCTCCTCAGAAGACAAACATGGGACACAACCGACAGAATACCCTTCGTCGTCCAGTACTTCCCCGGAGCGGAGAAACTACGTCATCTTCTTCACAGCCTTCAACACGTCATTGATGACGATGAACATCTTGCCAAGGTCATCCCCACACCCCCACTACTTGCCTTCAAACAACCACGCAACCTCAAACGAACCATTGTTTGCAGCAAACTACCCAGTCTTCAGAACAGCGACCACGACACCACACAACCCTGCCATGGCAATCTCTGCAAGACGTGCCAGATCATCGACATGGATACCACTATTACACGTGAGAACACCACCCACCAGGTACGCGGTACATACTCGTGCGACTCGGCCAACGTTGTCTACCTCATACGCTGCAGGAAAGGATGTCCCGAAGCGTGGTACATTGGCGAGACCATGCGGACGCTGCGACAACGAATGAACGGACATCGCGCAACATTCACCAGGTAGGAATGTTCCCTTCCAGTCGGGGAACACTTCAGCAGTCAAGGGCATTCAGCCTCTGATCTCCGGGTAAGCGTTCTCCAAGGCGGCCTTCAGGACGCGCGACAACGCAGCATCGCCGAGCAGAAACTTATAGCCAAGTTCCACACACATGAGTGCGGCCTCAACCGGGACCTGGGATTCATGTCGCATTACATTCATCCCCCACCATCTGGCCTGCAAAATCCTACCAACTGTCCTGGCTTGATACAATTCACACCTCTTTAACCTGGGGTTACCCCATCTCTGGATCTGTAAAGATTTCATCACCTGCTAATGGTCGCATTCCAAGCATTGTTTGGCATCTTTGAATTTGTCTATATATATGTTTCTGGAACATACCTCTTCATTCACCTGAGGAAGGAGCAGCGCTCCGAAAGCTAGTGACATCGAAACAAACCTGTTGGACTTTAACCTGGTGTTGTAAGACTTCGTACTCTGGAAATAGTGGACGCATAAGCGGTCATCTTCCGGGATTCTATAGACTCTGGAACTGTCCCTGCAGACTGGAAGGTAGCTCACGTCACTCCAATATTCAAAAAGGAAGGTAGAGAGAAAGCAGGGAATCATAGACTAGTAAGCCTAACATCGGTAGTGGGGAAATGCTTGAATCCATTATCAAGGACTTCATAGCGGAACATTTAGAAATCAGTGGCAGGATCAGTCAGAGTCAACGTGGATGTATGAAGGGAAAATCATGCTTGACTAATCTGTTGGAATTCTTTGAAGATGTAACCAGTACAGTTGACAAGGGGGTGCCAGTCGATGTGGTATATTTTGACTTTCAGAAGGCGTTTGACAAAGTCCCACATATTGTGCAAAATTAAAGCGCATGGGATTGGGGGAAATGTATTGAGGTGGATAGAAAACTGGTTGGCAGAGAGGAAACAAAGAGTAGGGATTAATGCAATCATACCATTTTCAATTGGCAGGGAGTAACTAGTGGGGTAATACAGGGATCGGTGCTGGGACCCCAGCTATTCACAAAAATATTAATGATTTGGATGAGGGTACAAAATGTAACATCTCAAAGTTTGCAGATGATACCAAGTTAGGTGGAAAGGGTGAATTGTGATGAGGATGCAGGGATCCTACAGCATGATCTGGACAGGTTGGGAGAGTGGGCAAATCAATGGCAGATGCAGTCTAATTTGGATAGGTGTGAGGTTATTCATTTTGGAAGCAAAAGCAGGAAGGCAGATTATTACCTGAATGGTTGTAAATTGGGAGATGGGAGTGTGCAGCAGGACCTGGGTGTCCTTGTGCACCATTCACTGAAAGTAAGCATGCAGGTGCAGCAGGCGGTAAAGAAGGCTAATGGTATGTTGGCCTTCATTGCGAGAGGTTTCGAGTATAGAAGCAGGGATGTGTTGCTGCAATTGTACAGGGCCTTGGTGAGGCCACACCTGGAGTATTGTGTGCTGTTTTGGTCTCCCTCTCTGAGGAAGGATGTTCTTGCTCTCGAGGGAGTGCAGCAAACGTTTACCAGACTGATTCCAGGGATGGTGGGACTATCTTATGAGGAGAGATTGACTAGGTTGGGATTGTTCTCGCTGGAGTTCAGAAGAATGAGGGGGGATCTCATAGAGACTTATAAAATGTTAACAGGACTAGACAGGGTATATGCAGGGAAGATGTTCCCAATGATGGGAATGTCCAGAACCAGGGGTCAGTCTGAGGATTCAGGGTAAACCTTTTCAGACAGAGATAAGGAGACATTTCTTCCCACAAAGAGTGGTGAGCCTGTGGAATTCATTGCCACAGGAAGTAGTTGATTCTAAAACCTTGAATATATTCAAGAGGCGGCTAGATGTAGCACTTGGGGAGAATGGGATCAAAGGCTATGGGGAGAAAACAGGATTAGGCTATTGAGTTGGATGATCAGCCATGATCGTGATGAATGTTGGAGTAGGCTCGAAGGGCCAAAAGGCCTCCTCCTGCTCCTATCTTCTATGTATCTATGTATCAATATGTAAAAGAAATTTTAAAAAGGGAAAAAAGGAAGTGAACAGGAAGAACTCTTACACTCTGTCATCGAGACTGACAAAGCAGTGGCCTGTTGGTGGTACCATAGTATAGGTGAGATGTTGTTGAACAAAGGCCATGTCTGCCTTTTCAAGATATTTTATAAGACTCCGGAATTCTCACAGGGTCCAACATACCTGCATCTACCAACACCATTGCTACCAGTCTATGTGTTCATTTGTTGTTTGTAGAAATTGTAATGATCTTGTCGGATAGCCTGATTTATACTGCAAGAACACTTGTAGCTATAAACAATTTATTAATATTAACTGTGGGTCAAATATATCCAAAATAACAGATGAATAACAGTCTGAACATGCACAAACAACCTCTCTGCCAGCCATCTAGTCAGTCTGAGGTCACCTGGCTCTAACAGAGCAGCACGGTAGCACAAGTGATAGCACTTGGCTTTACAGCGCCAGGGTCCCAGGTTCGATTACCCGCTGAGTCACTGTCTGCACGTTCTCCCCATGTGTGCGTGGGTTTCCTCCGGGTGCTCCGGTTTCCTCCCACAGTCCAAAGATGTGCAGGTTAGGTGGATTGGCCATGATAAATTGCCCTTAGTGTCCAAAAAGGTAGGGGGGGTCAAACAGAGTATGTACAAATAGTCCAAATCGACAATTTGAGTCGATCAGGTTTTCCTCTGACTCTGGTTGAGCTTCTCAAAGTTTGACCTTGCTGCTCAGAACTTGTAGATTCAATGTTCTCCATGACAGTCTCATGCTCAGGAACTGCTGAACTACCTGACACTGCAGCTTGTGTTGATTCTGATGTAGATTCATCGTCCATCGCATTGTTATGAAAGCTTTCTTTGTTTTTCAAGAGTGTGCGATGATTTCTTCTTAAAACCAACCTTTCCTCTGACAATGTAGGAACGAGTTGCTACTTCTCAAGTAGCTTTTCTCGACCAAATGCCTGAATCTTCTATTCTCACAATGTCATCACTACTCAGAGGTGGTAAAGTTCCAGACACTCTGTCATAGAACTGATTATGTTTTGCTTTAATGATTTGCATTTCCTGTGTACCATTGCATTCTCCTTCTTCTTTTCCAAGTACAGAGGTGTGGTACAGAAACTTCTATTCATGAGTAACTCTGCTGGCGATCTACCATGTGACAATGGTGACGCTCTGTAACTCAATAATGCGAGATATGGATCAGATTGGCTGTCCATTGCCTTCTTCAACAATTGCTTCACAATATGTACACATTTTTCAGCTTTGCCATTGGCTTGTGGGTACAAGGGACTTGACACGACGTGATTGAAATCATACGTGACTGCAAAGTGTTGCCACAATTTACAGCTAAAACAAGGACCATTGTCACTCACGGTGACTTGAGGAATTCCCTGAGGAATTCCCTGTCTATCAAAAATTGACTTGGAATAGTCAGTATTACACTGCTTGCCATTACGCTTGACAGCAGAGCCATTTCAGGATAGAAAAAAAGTCTGTGATAATTAAATCATCTTTCCCTCGTAGGTGAAAGAGATCAAGAGCTACTTTCTGCCATGGTGCCGTTGGTAATTAAGATATTTACATAGGTTCTATTGTTTGCTTGCAATGATGCGTCTGGCATGGGTCACAACAACTGACCATCCTGTCAATATCCTGGTTTATACCTGGCCAGTAAACAGAGTCACGAGCTCTCCATTTGCACTTCTCAATCCAAGATGTTCTTCATGTATCCTCTTAAGTACATCCTTCCGAAAAGATTCAGGTATAACCATGGTGTTCAAACAAAGTACCACTCCATTAATAATACTGAGTTCAGATCTTATATTGTATGACTCCATATATTGACCTCTGAGCCAATGCGAGTTCATGTTCCCCTTCATCTCTTGAAGAGTTTGATCCTTCCTGGTCTCTTCTTGGCTCTCACGTAGTTTCGTATTCGATACTGGTAGTAATGTGGAGAAAAAGTTGGCATGTAGATCTACATCTTCAGCAATTTCACTGCTAATATTTTGTATCCGCGCACTCAATAATGCATCTGCTAAAAACAAATATTTGCCTGGCGTGCAGATGAGATTGAAGTCATAGCGTTGTAACTTCATCATCAATCTCTGAATGCGTGGAGACATTTGGGTGCGATTTTTCTTGATGATGTTAACCAAAGGACGATGTTCTGTCTCAACTGTAAAAGCTGGAAGCTCATACACGTAGCCGTGGAATTTCTCCAAGCCTACAACTAAACCTAGGCATTCTTTTTCGATTTGAGCGAACCTCTGCTCTGTTGCTGTCATGGATTGTGATGCATATGCGACTGGGTTTCTAATCGTCATGCTCAAGTTGCAGAAGAACTGCAACTATCTTTTGATAGACCATCTTTCGATGCTTCTGTTGACACTTTAATCCGCTTAGATGGGTCAAGAAATGTGACAACTGACGTGGTGGTTAGTGAAGCCTTGAGCTTCTTCCACTCTTGCTAATTTTTTGCTCAGTCCAAATGAAATCCATTGTCTGATGCAGGGGATCACGTAGATGCGTTGTTTTTGCTGACAGGTTTGGAATGAATTTCCCTATAAAATTGATCATACCCATCACTCTTAAGATGGTTGTCTTGTCAAGTGGTTTTGGCATGTTGAGTGTTGCTTGGATTTTGTCCTTGTCAGGTTCAATGCCATGCAATGAGAGCTTGTCACCTCGGAATGTGACCTCAGTTACTCCAAATTGGAACTTTTGCTTGTTGAGCTTCAGCCCATTTCTCCTCATGCTCGTTAGAACTTTAAGCAATCTCGTATTGTGCTCTACTATGGTTGAGCGCTAAATGATGATATCACTGACATACACACGTACACCTTCAATGCCCTCGATTATGTGCTCCATGGCACAGTGAAAAATTTCAGATGCCAAAATGATGCCAAATGTCATTCTCAGAAAGCAATACCGTCCAAATGGTGGTCCAAATACCAAAATGGTATTAAAAGTGGAGTACTTTGTACTTTGTTCATCTAGCTTTAGCTCCCAGAAACCTTGAGATGCGTCAAGATTCGTAAAGTATTGTGCACCAGCCATCTCAGATGAGATTTCCTCATGCTTTGGTATTTGGTCAGCAACCGTCCTCTGCTACAACTGTTAGCCGTTTAGCTGCTGTTGTATAAAGAGTCAAAAGTTCTGCTCCTTCTCACACACACCTTGGGCGGGATTCTCTGACCTCCCACCGGGTCTGAAAATCGCCGGGGGTCGGCGTGAATCCCGCCCCCGCTGTCCTCCAAATTCGCTGGCCCCCCAAAAATAGGCCCAGCGTGAGTCGCGCCGCCTGCCTCGGAGAATGTCGGAGTCCGGCACGACTCAATGGGCCCCGGGGCTGCCCGAATTCTCCGGCCCATGATAGGCCGAAGTCCCGCCCGTCTTTTGCCATTCCGCCGGCGTAAATTGGAGTAGGTCCTTACCGGCGGGACCTGGCGGCGCGGGTGGCCTCTTGGGTTCTTGGGGGGATCTGGCCCCTGGAGATGCCCCCACAGTGGTCTGGCCCGCGATCGGGGCCCACCGATCCGTGGGCGGGCCTATGCCGTGGGGGCAGTCGATTGTTCCGCACCGGCGGCTGTAGCAGTCTGCCATTGCCGGTGCAGAAACGAATCCCTCTGTGCATGCGCGGGGATGACACCAGCACATACTGGCACTCCTGTGCATGTGCCAACTTGCGCCGGCTGGCAGAGGCCCTTCGGCGGCAGTTTGCGTGGCGTCAAGCCCCTTTCCCGCCGGCCGGCGGGGCGCAAACCACTCCGGGGCGGGCCTAGCTCCTGAAGGTGCGGAGGATTCCACACCTTTGGGGCGGCCCGACGCCGGAGTGGTTGACGCCACTCCATCCCGCCAGAGTTGCCCGCCCCGCTGATTACGGAAGAGTCCCGCCCTTTTATTTTCCTTAACACAACTCTGTACAAAAACTCTATCATCACACCACATGCCCCAAAGGCCACCTGAAGCTTCTTTACATATCAGTGTCAATTATTGGATACTTAACATAAATGAGACATTTAATTGGAATGCCTCGTAACCCATTCCTTAACAAGGGTGGAGGAAACACTGGAAGCCAACCCGGGCCTGTCATCAAATGTACTACGGCGGTCTCCAGTTCTTCCACATCTCCCCCTCCTGACACCAGCGCATCTCAAGGGCAGCGGGCAGAAGTGGCTAGCACGGTGATGCTAGTGACACCAGTAAGTCAGCCGGGGTTTCCTGCCTCCAAGCCCTCCAGAGGACATCTGCCAAGGGTATCAAAGGTCACAGGGCACAGAAGGTAGAAGGCTGCCTCCACCTCTGATGCGCATCTTGGGGACACAACTAGATGTAGCAGTAGACCACGAAAAACCAAGAAGAGTAAGAGACACTGAATGGGCACTGGAGACATCATTATTTGTAGCTACAGGGAATGGAAATCTGTCACAATAAAATGTTCACTATAAAGCATGTCACACCCTGTGAAGCCTCCGTAATGTTAATCTTTACAGTTCTTCTGCCCGCAGCCCCCCCCCCCCCAGTGGTCCAAGCTCAGAAACCGCCGATACAAAGCCCCATTCAGAGGACGGGTGTGAGCGCACTGTTAGCAGAAAGACAGGAGTCAGACTTTAGCAGAAACTGACAAGCACCAGAGCTCCCCTCACAACAAGTTATCATCATTATCATCACCCTTTTGCCTTGTATATTGACCCGCTGACAGTGCCGACACAGGCCCATCACCCTGGAGTGATGTTAAACAGATCCAGATTGGGGGGTAGGGAATGGGGGGGAGCAGAGCGCTTGTGGGGGAAGGCAGAACGATTGGGGGGAGTGTGGGGAGGACTGGGGGATTGGGGGTGGGAAGGAGTAAAATGGGACATGGGGGAAATGTACGGGGGTTGGCGGAGGTTGGGCAGACAGTCACAGCCTTGTCCTAGGAGAATCTGGAGACGATGTGGGCCTAGCTGGTCCTCCTGGCATATCGGACCCTTGTCGCTGCCTGTCCTCAGTCCTTTTCGGGCTTGTTCTCCAGCCCCACCTGGATTGCCTCGACCTCCTCAGATGTCTCCTCCTGATCCTCCTCCTCCAGCTTGTTGCGCCACTGCTGTGCCATAAAGTGGGAGAACCTCTGGCAGGGTGTACTGCAAGGCACCGCAAGAGCAGTCATGGCATCGGACCCGCATTTTCAGAAAGCCGATTCATCGCTCAATGATAGCATGGGTGGCAATGTGGGCTTCCACCTTGGTCTCAGGCCTCCGCATCAGTATCATCAGCCAATGACCTCAGCCGGTATCCCTTGTTCTCCACGAGCCGCCCTATTATTCTCTGGTGGTCCTCGAAGGCACCGGGAATCTCTGGGTGCACCAGGATGTAGCTGCCATTCACATTCCCACGGTAACGGGTGCACATGCGAATCATTCAGAGGTGGTGGTCGCAAATGTCCTGATCATTCAGAGAGTGCCTCTTGCAGGGCGACATGTATGCCATTGATCGCCCCCTAGACTTGGGGCATCCCAGCGATGGTGGCAAATCTGGCCAGCTCGAAAGTGATATAGTCTGATGCCCAGGCATACAGAGCATCTGTCACTTCCCAGATGCACCAGTGGGCAGATGACTGTGAAATGCCACACAGGTCCAAATTTGAGCCCTGGAGTGGCCTGGTGGCATAAATGTTTAGGGCTGCAGTAACCTCACCAGGAATGGGTGCCCTCTTCCTCCACGGGGTGCCATGTCCACGAGGACGTGGCACAGGTGCTGCACTGTCTTTTTGTTGAGACACTGTCTTCTGTCGCACATGCTGTCCATTAGCTCATTGAATGACCAACACCGCCTGTACATCTTGGGCCATCGCTGCCCTCCCCTTCTGGGTTCCTCCTCAGCCTGAGCAGCTGCCTGGTCTTCAGTGTGTGCAGCGGCCCACTGCACATGGGGTGCCGCCACCAGCCTGTGTTGTTGTTGCCACCTTGTAGGCCTCTGCCCATCTCAGCTGCTGCAAACAACACAAAGGCAACCTCTGCGGGATCAACGGCAGCAACATACTTTTATCTGGAAAGAATTAGAGAAGGAGAGAGATGGTCAATTAGTTAGGGCTTCCACCTTTGACGCTCAAAATTTCCCAAGCCATTGGAAGAAAAAGTTGGGGAAGGTGTTGTTGCTTCATCAGAATATAAGGGGCTGGTTTAGCACACTGGGCTAAATCGCTGGCTTTTAAAGCAGACCAAGCATGCCAGCAGCACGGTTCAATTCCCGTACCAGCCTCCCCGAACAGGTGCCGGAATGTGGCTTTTCACAGTCACTTCAGTGAAGCCTACTTGTGACAATAAGCAATTTTCATTTTAATTTCATTTCAAATCAGGAGGACCACTTCACCTAGCAGGAGGTGAAAGCTGATAACGAAAGGACTGGCATTGAATTAGAAATTTCAACACTTCCTCAGGTCATCTCAGAGTGGTTTACAGTGGATTATGTTTGATGACAGTTGTATGTCAGTGGACTTTCAGGAAGTTTCTGTAATGATATCATGGTTGTGTTGCAATTCACCGACTGACCACTACGAGTCGCAATAGTATATAAGTGAATGTTAGAGTCAGGTGACCTCAGACTGACTAGGGAGCTGGGAGAAAGGTTGCTTGTGCATGCCCATACTATTATTAACCTGTTGTTTTGTATATATTTGACCTACAGTTAATGTTAATAAATTGTTTATAGATTTAGCTACAAGTGTTCTTGTAATATAAATCAGGCCATCCAACAAGAACATTACATGGTACCAGGGCTTACCCGAAGATCAGAGGCTGAATGCCCTTAAGGGTAAGTGGTCTCCAAGGTAGCCTTCAGGACGCGCAACAACATAGAATCGCCGAGCAGAAACTTACAGCCAAGTCCCGCACACATGAGTACAGCCTCAACCGGGACCTTGGATCATGTCACATTACATTCACCCCCCACCATTCGGCCTGGGCTTGCAAAATCCTACCAACTGTCCTGGCATGAGACAATGCACACCTCTTTAACCTGGGATTACCCCTCTCTCTGGATCTGTAAAGACTTAATTACCTGCAAATGGTCGCATTCAAAGTATCATCTTGCATCTTGGACTTTGTCCATATATATGTTTCTGGAACCTACCTCTTCATTCACCTGAGGAAGGAGTAGTCCTCCGAAAGCTAGCGATTTGAAACAAACCTGTTGGACTTTAACCTGGTGTTGTAAGACTTCTTACAATTGAAATTAGACACTGGTGCCAAAGCCAATGTAATCAGCATGACTGATTTTAAAAATCGAAAAATTCAGCCGATTAGAAGAAATCACAAAATATCTCTGATATCTTTAATAATGGTATAATGATATATATAATGATGTATATATATAATAGTTCAAGCATTAAAAGTTATGGTGCTTGTGATCTGAGTGTGGTGGTGAAGAACAGTTTATTCTGTCCCATTCCGTATTGTATCCAAGGGCTTGGATTCATTATTAGGTGATCAGTCCTGTGAAGAATTAGGTCTAGTGCAGTTGTTATATAGCATCCATAAAGGATTGGATCAACACTCCCCAATGATTCGGAGAACATTATAAGCAAATTCAGCATTGTATTCACAGATTTTGGTGCACTACCATTCACCTACAAGATACAACTCAAAGAGGATGCAAAACCTGTGATACATGCACTAAGAAGAGTACCTGCATCTCTTCGGAATCGCCTAAAAATGGATCAAGACAGAATGACAAAATTAAAAGTAATCAGAAAGACAGAATAACCTACCAATTGGGTAAATTCCATGGTATGTGTAAAGAAAAAGAATGCGATATTCGCATACGTATGGATCCAAAAATCTTAATGAGAATACCATAAGAGAACACGACCAAATACCAAAGCATGAGGAAATCTCATCTGAGATGGCTGGTGCACAATACTTTACGAAACTTGACGCATCTCAAGGTATCTGGGAGCTAAAGCTAGATGAACAAAGTACAAAGTATTCCACTTTTAATGCACCATTTGGACGGTATTGCTTTCTGAGAATTACATTTGGCATCATTTTGGCATCTGAAATTTTTCACTGTGCCATGGAGCACATAATCGAGGGCATTGAAGGTGTACATGTGAAGGGTTGAAAGATAACTTTTCCAGACCCAACCAATGAGTGAGTGAGAAAATAAAAATATGCATAATGGCTGAACCTAGGAGAAAGATGGCCGGATATGACTATCCCCCTTTATTTTCTGAAAGGGTATCGTACGACCAATGGAGAAGTGCAGTTGTTATGTGGACTAAGGTAACTGCCTTGGGAAAGAGGAAACAAGGTATGGCATTGGCTCTTTCTCTACCTTATGACAGTAAAATCTGGAGCAAGTGTTTTCTGAGCTGGAATTGGAAGAGTTAGACTCAGAAGAAGGTCTGGATGTTAAGTAATGGTTGAAGAGACATTGCAACTGGTTGTCTCATTTATGTTAAGTATCCATTAATTTACACTGATATGTAAAGGGGCTTTAGGTGACCTCTGTCAGGTGATGCATCATTAGAGTTTTGTGCAAAGGCTGTTGGAAGGAAATAAATGTGTGTTTGTGAAAAAGGAACAGAACTATAGACTCTTCATATCACAGCAACTAAAACGTCTAACAATTGGTAGCAGAGGATGGTTGCTGTATAAATGTGAAGGGTTGAAAGATACAACTTTTCCAGATCAAACCAAGGAGTGAGTGAGAAAGAAAAGGGATATATGGCCGAACCAAGGATAAAGATGGCTGGATATGACTATTCTCCACTATTTTCTGAAAGGGAATCGTACGACCAATGGAGAAGTGCAGTAGTTATGTGGACTCAGGAAACTGCTTTCGGAAAGAGAAAACAAGGTAAGGTATTGGCTCTTTCTCTACCATATGGCAGTAAAATCCAAAACAAAGTGCTTTCTGAGCTGGAATTGGAAGAGTTAGACTCAGAAGAAGGTCTGGAGACTTTATTACATTATATGGATAAGATTTATAAGAAAGATGACTTGTTAAGTGCGTATGAAGCCTGGTCGGATTTTGATAAGTTCCGGAAAATGGAGGATATCTCCATGGAAGACTATATAATGGAACTTGGCAGACTATACTAAAGGCTGCAGAAACACAACCTGGAATTTCCACAGCCTGTGTTGGCCTTTAAATTACTTGACTGTGCTAGAAAGAGCAACATGGATAGGCTCCTGGTTTTGACAGGAGTTCAGTTTACTGATAAGGATGCCTTATTCGAACAGATGACAAAAGCTTTACAAAAGATTCTGGGGAAATATTCGATTCCGATGGCTCTGATGACCCAAATAGGTCAGCCTGCAATAAGGCAGAATATGGAAGATACACTACTAACAGGATAGCGAAATCGTATGGCTACGAACAGGGCTCAAGACTATAGAAGGAGACCGAGACAAGGAAATTATGAGGACAGAAACCCAGTTAGAACCTACAATAGGAAGATGAACCCCAGAAATGCATGGGGCATGATAAATCGATGTTTTCGATGTGACTCTCAATACCATTATGCTTTCAACTGTCCAACTCGTTATGATAGAGTGTTTGAAGCGACACATGACACGGAGTGTCAGAAGAGGAAAAATATAGTGAGCAGAAAGAAGGCTTTTTCCTATTGACAAGCAGTTATACGCCGGTAATGAGGGTGTTGGTTGCAGAATCCTTCAACTGTGCTGTATTGGACAGTGGCTGCACAGCTACTGTGTGGGAATTGACTGGTTAAAATGTTACCTGGACTCTTTGAATTCTGAAAATCGTAACAAGGTTAAGGAATTTGAAAGTTCCACAAGTTTCAGGTTTGGGAGTGATAATACTCTAAAGTCGCTGAAAAGAGTGGTGATCCCTTGCAATATTGCCGGAGTGAATCATTTCATTAGCACGGATGTTGTATCAAATGAGATACCTTCGCTTCTGAGCAGACCATTGATGAAGAAAGAACACATGAAACTGGATATGGAACAGGATAAGGCAACAGCTTTTGGAAAGACGGTGGACTTACAATTTACACAGTCGGGACACTATTGTATTCAATTACTGACAAATAATATTTCAAGTAGAGTGGTTAAGGATGTGTTAATGGCAGTTGAAAGTAGGACTTTAGCTGATAAAAAGCTTGTGGTATTAAAACTGCGTAGGCAATTTGCACATCCGTCTCCTCGGAGGCTGAAACATTTATTAAAGGATGCAGGGGTAAGGGATGACGACTATACTAAACTGATAGAACAGGTTAGTGACCACTGTGAAGTTTGTAGGAAGTACAGAAGGACACCAGCACGACCATTAGTAACCCTGCCTTTGGCCAGGGATTTTAACGACATTGTGGCCATGGACCTTAAGATCTGGGATAAAGCAAATAATATATTTATTTTGCATTTTGTAGATTTAGCAACCAGATTTAGTCAATCAACGATTGTACGAAGTAAAGAAAAGAGAGTAATTCTGGATCAAATCGTGGAAAAATGGATAGGGACAGGAATGGGTCCACCGGCAAAATTCCTTACGGACAATGGGGGAGAATTTGCTAATGATGAGTTTAGGGATATGTGTGAAAACATGAATATCAGAGTTATGAATAAAGCTGTGGAAAGCCCATTTAGTAATGGTGTCTGTGAAAGAAATCATGCTGTCATCGATGACATGCTTCGGAATATTTTGGCAGATCGACAAAATTGCAGGCTAAATTCAGCTTTAGCATGGGCAGTACATGCAAAGAATTCATTGCAGATGGTTGGAGGCTATAGTCCTTATCAATTAGTGTTTGGTAGAAATCCTAAAATTACATCCATTTTGGATGACCAGCCACCAGCTTGGGAGGGGACTACAATAAGCTCTTGTTTTGCTGAACATTTAAATGCATTACATAGCAGTAGAAAAGCTTTTTTAGAAACAGAAGTCTCTGAAAGAATTCGCAGAGCTTTATCACATAACGTACGGCCATCAGATGCCGTTTTTCAACAAGGAGGCATGGTATACTATAAGAGAGACAATTCTAATGAATGGAAAGGCCCAGGGAAGATCATAGGCATAGATGGCAAAAAAATTATTTTGCAACATGGTAATCAAACTGTTAGGGTTCATTCATCAAGGATAATGGGTACAGATTACAAATTTAGACAGACATGATGAGGAACCAGAATCATCTGGTACGCATGTGTTACAGAACTATGAGGACCAATTAACTGATATAGACAGGGTTTCTGTGGAGGAACACAACATTTCTGATGAATTAGAACAGGCCATTTTTCCGAACGTGCAACTGCCAAATGATGGTACAAAAGTGACATACTTGCCTGAAGGGTCTAGTGAATGGAAGGATGTAACTTTTATTAGTAGAGCAGGGAAGGCCACTGGAAAGTATAAACATTGGTTGAATGTACAGCATTCAGTGGAAGGAGTCAAGACAATGGATTTGGAAAACCAAGTTCAAAAATGGAGGGCACAGAAATGCAGTGCCAGTTCAGATACTACATCGGATAGTGAACAGGTCCGCAGGAAAAGGTCGAGAACTATTGAAAGGACATCCCATAGCAGAAGGGAAAGATCAAGCAGTAGCAGTACAGAACGAGATACCAGGCGGGAGAGGGGACGTAGTTTATCAAGATTTCGGAACATGAGTAAGACTACAAATACTAATAGGAGTAGAAGCCCACATGCACGTGAGATTTTGGTGGCTTCCAATAAATTAGATGAAAAAGTTATCAAAGAAGCTAAACAGCAAGAATTGCATAGTTGGAGTGAATTTGGGTTATACACGGAAGTACCGGATAGGGGACTAAGAGCTTTATCCCACAGAGGGATTTGCACGGAAAAGGTTCTTCCGGATGGAACTTATAAGGCAAAGGCCAGGCTTGTGGCAAGGGGATTTGAAGAAAACATAGAAGATCAGGATTTAAGGGTAGATTCACCTACAGCAGGAAAGGTTATTTTCAAGATCTTCTTGGCTCTATTAGCCACAACGGCATGGGAATGCAAACCTATAGATATAAAAGCTGCCTCTTTACAGGGGCATCAGCTCCAGAGAGACATTTTTCTCTGTCCTCCTAAAAAAGCAACTAACACAGAAGGGGTACTCTGGATGTTGAACAAATGTGTATATGGATTAAATGATGCATCTAGAGTCTGGTATTTTTCGGTAAGGTCAGTTTTGTTAAAGTTAGGCTGTTGCCAGTTGAAAGCAGATCCTGCAATGTTTTACTGGCACTATAAAGGAAATCTTTCTGGCATTTTTATGATGCATGTCGATGATTTTTTGTGGGGTGGGACTAGTGATTTTGAAGCCATTGTAATCTCTGGTTTGAGGAAAGAATTCAGGGTTGGAAGTCAGGCTTCTGGAGCATTTAAATATATTGGACTGGAAATTGGACAGACTAAGTTAGGGGCAACTTTACATCAGCAATCTTATTTGGAGAGCATCAGCCCAATAGCAATGAGTCATGGCCGAGTTTCACAAAAAGACGCAATGGTTTCAAAGATAGAAAAAGAGCAACTGCGAAGTTTAATTGGGCAACTGAACTGGTTAGCTAGACAGACTAGACCGGACGTGAGTTTTGATGTCTTAGAGTTGAGTACAAAAATGAATGATCCCAAAGTGGAAGACATAATAAGAGCAAATAAAGTGTTGGCCAAACTAAAAATGCAGGAGTGTGTTTTGAAGTTCCCGGTTTTAGGTGACCTTAGGCACTTGAAACTCATAGTTTATAGTGATGCGCCCTACGCAAATTTATGTGATGGGGTTTCAAGCGCAGGAGGTTTTATAATTTTCCTTTTGGGGAACAATGGTAAATGTTGCCCGCTTGTGTGGGAAACAAAGGAAATAAGGAGAGCGGTAAAAAGCACTTTGGCTGTTGAGACATTACGCCTTGTAGAGGCGGTGGATATGGCCTTTTATATAAGTCAGATATTGACAGAAATTTTGGGATTAGGGGATTTGGGTAATATACCTATTGACTGTCACATTGACAATAAATCCCTGTGGGAAAATGTGCATTCTACAAAAAGTGTCAATGAAAAGAGGTTACGGATAGACATCGCAAGTTTGAAGCAGATGTTGGACAGAGAGGATATAACAAAAATTAAATGGGTCGACAGGAGCTATCAACTGTCAGACTGCTTTACGAAAAGAGGGGCGAATTCACAGAAACTTTTGGATATTGTTAATGAAGGGTGCTTGTTTCTGTGACTGTTTTTTTTTCTTTCTCGTCTAAACAAAAAAAAGGGTGGGAAATCATGTGTGTGTTTTTGAGTTTTTTGACATTTTGTTTTCACCTAATTATTTTTTTTCTCCAAGACTGTTAAGTAATGGGTTAAGAGACTTTGCAATTAGTTGTCTCATTTATGTTAGGTATCCATTAACTAACACTGATATGTAAAGGGGCTTCAGGTGGCCTCTGTCAGGTGATGTACAGTTAGAGTTTTGTGCAAAGGCTGTTGGAATGAAATAAATGTGTGTTGTGAAAAAGGAACAGAGCTTTAGACTCTTCATATCACAGCAACTAAAACGTCTAACACCTGCCAGTAGTGCATCTTCCATAGTCTGCTTTTTTGCAAACTGACCCATTTGGGTCATCAGAGCCATAGGAATCGAATGTTTCCCCAGAAACGTTTTAAAGGCCTATGTCATCTGATCGATTATTTCATGAGACAACTAATTGCAATGTCTCTTAACCCATTACTTAACAGTCTCCCCTTCCTTGGAGAAAAAAAATAATTACGTGAAAACAAAATTTCAAGAAACTCAAAAACACACACATGATTTCCCCCCCTTTTTTTGTTTAGACGAGAAAAAAAAAACAGTCACAGAAACAACCGCCCTTCATGAACAATATCCAAAAGTTTCTGTGAACTTTACAGTCTGACAGTTGATAGCTTCTGTCGACCCATTTAATTTTTGTTATTTCCCCTCTGTCCAACATCTGCTTCAAACTTGCGATGTCTATCCGTAACCTCTTTTCATTGACACTTTTTTTAGAGTGCACATTTTCTCACAGGGATTTATTGTCAATGTGACAGTCAATAGGTATATTACCCAAATCCCCTAATCCCAAAATTTCTGTCAATATCATACTTATATAAAGGGCCATATCCACCGCCTCTACAAGGCTTAACATCTCAGCAGCCAAAGTGCTTTTTACCACTCTCCTTATTTTCTTTGTTTCCCACACAAGCGGGCAAGATTTACCATTGTTCCCCAAAAGGAAAATTATAAAACCTCCTGCGCTTGAAACCCCATCACATAAATTTGCGTAGGACACATCACTATAAACTATGAGTTTCAAGTGCCTTAGGTCACCTAAGACTGGGAACTTCAAAACACACTCCTGCATTTTTAGTTTGGCCAACAATTTATTTGCTCTTTTTATGTCTTCCACTTTGGGATCATTCATTTTTGTACTCAACTCTAAGACATCAAAACTCACGTCCGGTCTAGTCTGTCTAGCTAACCAGTTCAGTTGCCCAATTAAACTTCACAGTTTCTCTTTTTCTACCTTTGAAACCATTGCGTCTTTTTGTGAAACTCGGCCATGACTAATTGCTATTGGGCTGATGCTCTCCAAATAAGATTGCTGATGTAAAGTTGCCCCTAACTTAGTCTGTCCAATTTCCAGTCCAATATATTTAAATGCTCCAGAAGCCTGACTTCCTACCCTGAATTCTTTCCTCAAACCAGAGATTACAATGGCTTCAAAATCACTAGTCCCACCCCACAAAAAATCATTAACATGCATCATAAAAATGCCAGAAAGATTTCCTTTATAGTGCCAGTAAAACATTGCAGGATCTGCTTTCAACTGGCAACAGTCTAACTTTAACAAAACTGACCTTACCGAAAAATACCAGACTCGAGATGCATCATTTAATCCATATACACATTTGTTCAACTTCCAGAGTACCCCTTCTGTGTTAGCTGCTTCTTTAGGAGGACGGAGAAAAATGTCTCTCTGGAGCTGATGCCCCTAAAAAAAGGCAGCTTTTATATCTATAGATTTGCATTCCCATGTCTTTGTGGCTAATAGAGCCAAGAAGATCTTGAAAATAACCTTTCCTGCTGTAGGTGAATCTACCCTTAAATCCTGATCTTCTAAGTTTTCTTCAAATCCCCTTGCCACAAACCTGGCCTTTGCCTTATAAGTTCCATCCGGAAGAACATTTTCCATGCAAATCCATCTGTGGGATAGAGCTCTTTGTCCCCTATCCGGTACTTCCGTGTATACCCCAAATTCACTCCAACTATGCAATTCTTGCTGTTTAGCTTCTTTGATAACTTTTTCATCTAATTTATTGGAAGCCACCAAAATCTCACGTGCATGTGGGCTTCTACTCCTATTAGTATTCATAGTCTTACTCATGTTCCAAGATCTTGATGAACTATGTCCCCTCTCCCACCTGGTATCTCGTTCTGTACTGCTACTGCTTGATCTTTCCCTTCTGCTGTGAGATGCCATTTCAATAGTTCTCGACCTTTTCCTGCAGACCTGTTCACTATCCGATGTACTATCTGAACTGGCACTGCGTTTCTGTGCCCTCCATTTTTGAACTTTATTTTCACAATCCATTCAGACCATAAGACATAGGAGCGGAAGTAAGGCCATTCGGCCCATCGAGTCCACTCCCCCATTCAATCATGGCTGATTTCAACTCCATTAACCCGCCCTCTCTCCATAGCCCTTAATTCCTCGAGAAATCAAGAATTTATCAACTTCTGTCTTAAAGACACCCAACGTCCCGGCCTCCACCGCCCTCTGTGGCAATGAATTCCACAGACCCACCACTCTCTGGCTGAAGGAATTTCTCCTCATCTCTGTTCTAAAGTGACTCCCTTTTATTCTAAGGCTGTGCCCCCGAGTCCTAGTCTCCCCTACTAATGGAAACAACTTCCCTACATCCACCCTATCTAAGCCATTCATTATCTTGTAAGTTTCTATTAGATCTCCCCTCAACCTCCTAAACTCCAATGAATATAATCCCAGGATCCTCAGACGTTCATCGTATGTTAGGCCTACCATTCCTGGGATCATCTGTGTGAATCTCCGCTGGACCCGCTCCAGTGCCAGTATGTCCTTCCTGAGATGTGGGGCCCAAAATTGCTCACAGTATTCTAAATGGGGCCTAACTAATGCTTTATAAAGCTTCAGAAGTACATCCCTGCTTTTATATTCCAAGCCTCTTGAGATGAATGACAACATTACATTTGCTTTCTTAATTACGGACTCAACCTGCAAGTTTACCTTTAGAGAATCCTGGACTAGGACTCCCAAGTCTCTTTGCACTTCAGCATTATGAATTTTGTCACCGTTTAGAAAATAGTCCATGCCTCTATTCTTTTTTCCAAAGTGCAAGACCTCGCACTTGCCCAAGTTGAATTTCATCAGCCATTTCTTGGACCATTCTCCTAAACTGTCTAAATCTTTCTGCAGCCTCCCCACCTCCTCCATACTACCTGCCCCTCCACCTATCTTTGTATCATCGGCAAACTTAGCCAGAATGCCCCCAGTCCCGTCATCTAGATCGTTAATATATAAAGAGAACAGCTGTGACCCCAACACTGAACCCTGCGGGACACCACTCATCACCGGTTGCCATTCCGAAAAAGAACCTTTCATCCCAACTCTCTGCCTTCTGCCTGACAGCCAATCGTCAATCCATGTTAGTACCTTGCCTCGAATACCATGGGCCCTTATTTTACTCAGCAGTCTCCCGTGAGGCACCTTATCAAAGGCCTTTTGGAAGTCAAGATAGATAACATCCATTGGCTCTCCTTAGTCTAACCTATTTGTTATCTCTTCAAAGAACTCTAACAGGTTTGTCAGGCACGACCTCCCCTTACTAAATCCATGCTGACTTGTCCTAATCCGACCCTGCACTTCCAAGAATTTAGAAATCACACCCTTAACAATGGATTCTAGAATCTTGCCACCAACCGAGGTTAGGCTAATTGGCCTATAATTTTCCATCTTTTTCAATGTTCCCTTCTTGAACAGGGGGGTTACAACAGCGATTTTCCAATCCTCTGGGACTTTCCCTGACTCCAGTGACTTTTGTCTTGACTTCTTCCCCTGAATGCTGTACATTCAACCAATGTTTATACTTTCCAGTGGCCTTCCCTGCTCTACTAATAAAAGTTGCATCCTTCCATTCACTAGACCCTTCAGGCAAGTATGTCACTTTTGTACCAACTTTTGGCAGTTGCCCGTTCGGAAAAACGGTCTGTTCTAATTCAGAAGTGTTGTGTTCCTCCACAGAAACCCAGTCTATATCAGTTAATTGGTCCTCATAGTTCTGTAACACATGCGTACCAGATGACCCTGGTTCCTCGTCATGTCTGTCTGTTCTGTCTAAATTTGAAAATTTGTAATCTGTACCAATTATCCTTGATGAATATACCCTAACAGTTTGATTACCATGTTGCAAAATAATTGTTTTGCCATCTATGCCTATGATCTTCCCTGGCCTTTCCATTCATTAGAATTGTCTCTCTTATAGTATACCATGCCTCCTTGCTGAAAAACGGCATCTGATGGCCGTACGTTATGTCTTAAAGCTCTGCGAATTCTTTCAGAGACTTCTGCTTCTAAAAAAGCTTTTCTACTGCTATGTAATGGTCAGCAAAACCAGAGCTAATTGTAGTCCCCTCCCAAGCTGGAGGCTGGTCATCCAAAATGGACGTAATTTTAGGATTTCTACCAAACACTAATTGATAAGGACTACAGCCCCCAACCATCTGCAATGAATTCTTTGCATGTACTGCCCATGCTAAAGCTGAATTTAGCCTGCAATTTGGCCGATCTGCCAAAATTTTCCAAAGCATGTCATCGATGACAGCATGATTTCTTTCACAGACACCATTACTAAATGGGCTTTCCACAGCCATATTCATAACTCTGATATTCACGTTTTCACACATATCCCTAAACTCATCATTAGCAAATTCTCCCTCATTGTCCGTATGGAATTTTGCCGGTGGACCCATTCCTGTCCCTATCCATTTTTCCATGATTTGATCCAGAATTACTCTCTTTTCTTTACATCGTACAATCGTTGATTGACTAAATCTGGTTGCTAAATCTACAAAATGCAAAATAAATATATTATTTGCTTTATCCCAGATCTTAAGGTCCATGACCACAATGTCGTTAAAAATCCCTGGCCAAAGGTATGGTTACTAACGGTCATGCTGGTGTCCTTCTGTACTTCCTACCAACTTCACAGCGGTCACTAACCTGTTCTACCAGTTTAGTCTCGTCGTCATCCCTTACCCCTGCATCCTTTAATAAATCTTTCAGCCTCCGAGGAGACGGATGTGCAAATTGCCTATTCAGTTTTAATACAACAAGCTTTTTATCAGCTAAAGACCCATTTTCAACTGCCATTAACACATCCTTAACCACTCTACTTGAAATATTACTTGTCAGTAATGGAATACAATAGTGTCCCAACTGTGTAAATTGTAAGTCCACCGTCTTTCCAAAAACTGTTGCCTTATCCTGTTCCATATCCAGTTTCATGTGTGCTTTCTTCATCGACGGTCTGCTCAGATACAACATCCGTGCTAATGAAATGATTCACTCCGGCAATATTGCAAGGGATCACCACTCTTTTCAGCGACTTCAGAGTATCATCACTCCCAAACCTGAAACTTGTGGAACTTTCAAATTCCTTAACCTTGCTACGATTTTCAGCATTCAAAGAGTCCAGGTAACATTTTAACCAGTCAATTCCCACACAGTAGATGTGTAGCCACTGTCCAATTTGGCACAATTGAAGGATTCTGCAACCAACACCCCCATTACCGGCGTAAAACTGCTTATCAATAGGACAATGCCTTCTTTCTGGTCACTATCTTTTTCCTGTTCTGACTCTTCCGTGTCGCTTCAAACACTCTATCATAACGAGTTGGACAGTTGAAAGCATGATGGTATTGAGAGTCACATCGAAAACATCGATTTATCATGCCCCGTGCATTTCTGGCGTTCATCTTCCGATTGTAGGTTCTCACTGGGTTTCTGTCTTCATAATTTCCTTGTCTCGGTCTCCTTCTATAATCTTGAGCCCTGTCCGTAGCCATACGATTTCGCCATCCTGTTAGTACTGTATCTTCCATATTCTGCCTTATTGCAGGCTGACCTATTTGGGTCATCAGAGTCATCGGAATCGAATGTTTCCCTAGAATCTTTTGTAAAGCTTTTGTCATCTGTTCGAATAAGGTATCCTTATCAGTAAACTGAACTCCTGTAAAAACCAGGAGCCTATCCATGTTGCTCACTCTAGCACAGTCAAGTAATTTAAAGGCCAACACAGACTGGAAATTCCAGGTTGTATTTCTGCAGCCTTTTATATAGTCTGCCAAATTCCATTATATAGTCTTCCATGGAGATATCCTCCATTTTCCGGAACTTATCAAAATCCGACCATGCTTCATATACAAGTCATCTTTCTTATAAATCTTATCCATATAATGTAATAAAGTCTCCAGACCTTCTTCTGAGTCTAACTCTTCCAATTCCAGCTGAGAAAGCACTTTGTTTTGGATTTTACTGCCATATGGTAGAGAAAGAGCCAATGCCATACCTTGTTTTCTCTTTCCCAAAGCAGTTACCTTAGTCCACATAACTACTGCACTTCTCCATTGGTCGTATGATTCCCTTTCAGAAAATAAGGGAGGATAATCATATCCAGCCATCTTTATCCTCGGTTCAGCGATATATTCCCTTTTTTTCTTTTCTCACTCACTCCTTGGTTTGATCTGGACAGTTGTGTCTTTCAACCCTTCACATTTACACAGCAACCATCCTCTGCTACCAATTGTTAGACGTTTTAGTTGCTGTGATATGAAGAGTCTAAAGTTCTGTTCCTTTTTCACAAACACACATTTATTTCCTTCCAACAGCCTTTGCACAAAACTCTCACTGTACATCATCTGACAAAGGCCACCTGAAGCTCCTTTACATATCAGTGTCAATTAATGGATTCTTAACATAAATGAGACAACTAATTGCAATGTCTCTTAACCCATTACTTAACAACAGGATGGCAAAATCGTATATCTCCGAACAGGTTGCAAGAGTATGGAAGGAGATCGGGACCCAGACATTATGAGGACAGAAACCCATTAAGAACCTATAATAGGAGGAGGGACATGGAGAATGGAAATTTGAAGATGAACTCCAGAAATGCCCGGGGCATGATAAATCGATGTTTTTGATGTGACTCTCAATACCATTATGCTTTCAACTGTCCAACACGTTATAACGGAGTGTTTGAAGCGACACATGACACGGAAGAGTCAGAAGAGGAAAAAGATAGTGACCAGAAAGAAGGCATTGTCCTATTAACAAGTAGTTTTACTCCAGTAATGAGGGTGTTGGTTGCAAAATCCTTCAATTGTACTTTGTTGGACAGTGGCTGCACATCTACTGTGCGTGGAATTGACTGGTTAAAATGTTACCTGGACTCTTTGAATGCTGAAAATCGTAACAAGGTTAAGGAATTTGAAAGTTCCACAAGTTTCAGGTTTGGGGATGATAATACTCTGAAGTCGCTGAAAAGAGTGGTGATCCCTTGCAATATTGCCGGAGTGAATCATTTCATTAGCACGGATGTTGCATCAAGTGAGATACCTTTGCTTCCGAGCAGACCGTCGATGAAGAAAGCACACATGAAACTGGATATGGAACAGGATAAGGCAACAGTTTTTGGAAAGACGGTGGACTTACAATTTACACAGTCAGGACACTATTATATTCCATTACTGACAAATAATATTTCAGGTGCAGTTGTTAAGAATGTGTTAATGGCAGTTGGAAATGGGAGTTTAGCTGATAAAAAGCTTGTTGTATTAAAACTGAATAGGCAATTTGCACATCCGTCTCCTCGGAGGCTGAAAGATTTATTAAAGGATGCAGGGGTAAGGAATGAAGACTATACTAAGCTGATAGAACAGGTTAGTGACCGCTGTGAAGTTTGTAGGAAGTACAGAAGGACACCATCACGACCGATAGTAATCCTATCTTTGGCCAGGGATTTTAACAACATTGTGGCCATGGACCTTAAGAAAAGGGATAAAGTGTTTGGTAGAAATCCTAAAATTCCGTCTATTTTGGATGACCAGCCTCCAGTTTGGGAAGGGTCTACAATTAGCTCTGCCTTTGCTGAGCATTTAAATGCATTATATAGCAGTAGAAAAGCTTTTTTGGGAGCAGAGGTTTCTGATAAAATTCGCAGAGCTTTAAGGCATAATGTACGGCCATCAAATACCGTTTTTCAGCAATGAGACATAATATACTATAAGAGAGACAATTTCAATGAATGGAAAGGCCCAGGGAAGATCATAGGCATAGATGGCAAAACAATTATTTTGCAACATGGCAATTAAACTGTTAGGGTACATTCATCAAGGATAATGGACACAAAAAGATTACAAATTTTCAAATTTAGACAGAGCAGACAGACATGACGAGGAACCAGGGTCATCTGGTACGCATGTGTTACAGAACTATGAGGACCAGTTAACTGATATAGAGAGGGTTTCTGTGGAGGAACACAATACTTCTGATGAATTAGAACAGGCCATTTTTCCGAAAGGGCAACTACCAAACGTTAGTACAAAAGTAACATACTTGCCTGAAGGGTCTAGTCAATGGAAGGATGCAACTGTTATTAGTAGAGCAGGGAAGGCGACTGGAAAGTATAAACATTGGTTGAATGTGCAGCATTCAGGGAAGGGTGCCAAGACAATGTATTGGGAACATGACGTTCAGAAATGGAGGGCACAGAAACACAGTGCCAACTAACACAGAAGGGGTACTCTGGAAGTTGAACAAATGTGTATATGGATTAAATTATACGTCTAGAGTCTGGTATTTTTCGGTAAGTTCAGTTTTGTTAAAGTTAGGCTGTTGCCAGTTGTGAGCAGATCAGGCAGTATTTTACTGGCACTATAAAGGAAATCTTTCTGGTATCTTTATGATGCATGTCGATGATTTTTTTGTGGGATGGGACTAGTGATTTCGTAGCTATTGTAATATCTGGTTTGAGGAAAGAATTCAGGGTTGGAAGTCAGGCTTCCGGTGCATTTAAATATATTGGACTGGAAATCAGACAGACTAAGTTAGGGGCAACTTTACGTTAGCAATCTTATTTGGAGAGCATCAGCCCAATAACAATTAGTCGTGGTCGGGTTTCACAAAAAGACGCAGCGGTTTCAAAGATGGAAAAAGAGCAACTGCGAAGTTTACTTGAGCAACTGAATTGGTTAGGTAGACAGACTAGACCGGATGTTAGTTTTGATGTCTTAGAGTTGAGTACAAAAATGAATGATCCCAAAGGGGAAGACATAATAAGAGCAAATAAAGCGTTGGTCAAATTAAAAATGCAGTAGTGTGTTTTGAGGTTCCCGGTTTTAAGTAACCTTAGGCAAATGAAACTCATAGTTTATAGTGATGTGTCCTATACAAATTTATGTGATGGGGTTTCAAGCGCAGGCGGTTTTATAATTATCCTTTTGGGGAACAATGGTAAATGTTGCCTTCTTGTGTGGGAAACAAAGAAAATAAGGAGAGTGGTCAAAAGCACTTTGGCTGCTGAGACGTTAAGCCTTGTAGAGGCGATGGATATGGCATTTTATATATCTCAGATATTGACAGAAATTTTGGGATTAGGGGATTTGGGTGATATACCCATTGAGTGTCACATTGACAATAAATCCCTGTGGGAAAATGTGCATGCTACAAAAAGTGTCAATGAGAAAAGGTTAAGGACAGACATCGCAAGTTTGAAGCAGATGTTGGACAGAGGGGAGATAGCAAAACTTTAATGGGTCGACAGTAGCTATCAATTGTCCGAGTGTTTTACTGAAAGAGGGGTTATTCCACAGAAACTTTTGGATATTGTTAATGAAGGGCGCCTGTTTCTGTGACTTTGGGTTTTTTTCTTTCCAAAACTGAAAAAAAAAGAAGGGGGGAAATTGCTTATGTTTTTGATTTTCTTGTAATTTTCTTTTCACCAAATTATTATTTTTTTCTCCAAGGAAGGGGAGACTGTTAAGGAATGGGTTTAGAGGCATTCCAATTAAATGTCTCATTTATGTTAAGTATCCAATAATTGACACTGATATGTAAGGAAGCTTCAGGTGGCATTTGGGGCATGTGATGTGATGATAGAGTTTTTGACAGAGCTGTGTTAAGGAAAATAAAGGTGTTTGTGAGAAGGAGCAGAACTTTTGACTCTTTATACAACAGCAGCTAAATGGCTAACATCCCTGCCGGTGCCACTAGGGCCTTGAGAATCTCCAAGGGATAAAGGGGCAGAATCAGTGAGCTCCAGAGGCATCATCTGGTGCCGCCAGCCCTGGCGCCTCCCCATTGTCTGCACCATGGTATTGATGCCCTCAGCAATGCTCCTCAGTGACTGGGCTATGCTCTGGAGTGGCTCGGCAATGTCCACCTGCATCTGGGACATGTTCCTCATCGACTGGGACATGATGTCAAGGCCCTCAGCCATGGTCATCACAGACTGAGCTATGCTTGGACACCACCACGCAAGACGCAGAGGTCATGCTCCAGGTTTTCCACTGTTGTCTCCACCCTCTAGCTGTGTTGGCCTCAGTGCTACGCATTGTTGGCACCACTCCTGCGCCTGAACCCTTTGGGACTCCTCCAATAAGCCTTGCAGTCACTGGAATGTCGCTGGCACCCGCGCCTGAATCTCACAGCTGTGTCCTAACATCTTCATTAGATCTGGACGCACCTTAACCAGAGATTCGGTATCTGGCTGGGACCTAGATGAGTCCTGGGATTCCTATGACTGCTGACTCCCTTGGATGCTCCTGCCTCAACCTGATGTGCATCAGAAACTGTGTGGTGCTCACCAGAATGTGCCCCAGAAGCCTGTCCACTAATGTCACCCACTGAGATGTGTGTCTCTGTGCTAGTGGAAGTTGGGGGTAATAGCTGTGATACCTCACCAACGGTCTCCTCGGAACTCTCCTCCAAGGTGATTTCTTGGGTGGTTGGGGTGGGGGGGGGGGGGGGGGGGGGGGGCGGAGATCCTCCGAGACAACGTGTGGTCAGTGAGAGGGAAGGGATAATTCTGTCTGACATGAACAATTCACTTGAGACAGATCATCTGGTTGAAGGGGCAGTGGATCCTCACCTCTGTGGCGGAGGCCAGCCTCGGTGACTGCTGTATAGCCGTTGCATGTCAATGCATCATATATCCTCGGGCAACCCGTGATTTACAGGGCCTGTTCCTCATCGGGGGTGAGCACTCGAATCTCTGGGATTCTGCCTCCTACCTTGGCCCTTTCCCGTTTATAATGGGCTATCTTCTTCTCCTGTGGGCATAAAGAGAGGGCACTGTGAGCTGCACACTTGATAGGTGGGTCAGGAGGGTCTTTAGCAGGTAGCCTTTGTTGAGGTTGTGCTGATGGGTGCCAATGTGTTCTGAGGACCAAGCACAAAGATTGTTGGGGGGATGCAAGGTGTTAGCCACTGAATTGAGCCGGGGGGGGATTGGGAACTTAGAGGGTGGCAGGTCGAACTGATGACAGGAGAGAAATGGTAACTTACCCTTGCAGCTCATGGGAGGCAGTTTGTCTCCGTCCTACATTGGACAGCGGTTCTTCTCGTCATGCTGACAGCTGCTACCACTGCCTCCCTGGCGGTATTGCTGACCCTGCTGCTGGTCCTCTGACCCTCTCGGGGGAACAGGGTGCCCTGCCTCCCATCCACAATGTCGAGAAGCCTTGTGAGGCCTGCACATCTGATGTGTTGGGTGTTCTGGATCACAAACAGGTCACCAACACTGGAAGTGGTGCAACTCTATTTTATTATAAGGTTAACTATATTAACATACTTGAACTATGAGTAAATGCAATACCAGCTTTAACGGTTAACCTTTGCCTAGTCCTAACCAGGTGATGCACTCAGCGCATGGTGAATGTCTGTGTTGCAGGCTGTGAGCTCTGTGCTCCGAGCTGGCTGCTACTAGAATCAACGGGAACACTCCAGTCCCCTGTCTTTATAGTGCGTGTGCTCTCACTGGTGATTGGCTGCGGTGTTGTGTATGCTGATTGGTCCCACTGCATGTCCATCAATGTGTGTGTGTGTGTCTGCACCATAATATACTGGTGTATGTTATGACAACCTCCAAAGTGAAGAGCAGGAGATCTGTGCGCGGCCAGACTTGTGTGTTGACTGGGAGTGAGTGGTGAGAGAGCGCTTAAAAGCAGCGCCCCCTTGTTAGTGGCGAGCAGCTGAGGATCAAGTCGAGCGAATCAGAAGGCAAGAGAGCCAGTAATGTCGAGGATCTCGTGAGGCTCATTTTTTGGCAATAAGTGCCGTTAATACAGGCCGTGAACCAGCCAATGCTGCTGCCGCGAAATACTCCGCCAAATGTGCCCAAGACCGCACTTTGAAATTTTTCATTTGAATCGCACCCTATATTTATTTGATTCATACTTTTAAAGCCCAATTTCATGGACAGAATTTATTTGCTCTCTCACTGCCCGTATTCCATAGACTTTGTGAAGAAAGAGATTTTCCCTTTCTTACCCTTGCTGTGCGTATTCCAATTAAATAATTCAGCAGCAGGCTTTTGTGAGTGTAAAAATCAAAGGCTATTTATTCTCACACATTTACCCTGAATTAATGCAATGTCAAATATTCCATCTCCTACATGCACAAACTCAGGCAAAGATTGGACATAAATTAAGAGAGTGCGCTTTTACAGATTACAGTTACTTTAGTCTCTGACTTACGATTTCCAGCCGCCTCCCACATGACAGGTGTGTGGCTTGGATGGATTTGATGTCTTAAAGTTGAAGTTAGTGCCTTGTAAAGTGAAGAATTCATTGAAGGTTGCAAGGTTCCTCATGGTGAAATATCTGTGAGGTTGGCTCTCAAGTGAACTTTGAAAGTGGAACAGGTTTGAGTTCTTTGGCTATTTGATTATTTGGAGCTGGTTTCAGTGTGTGGTTCTCAGAGTGGCTGATGATGGATGGTTCTGAAAAAGTAAAGATGGTACTGCCTTTCACTGGAACAATTGTCCTGTACATGTTCTACTTGTGACAATAAAGATTATTATTCTTATGAATGTCTGATGGGTCTTGGGATAATAAATGATTTTAGTCTCAGATGCCAGTTTCGTTCACATTCTCAATGGCCATTTTTCATCCAGAATGGCTTAAAACTGAAAGACCATTGATATACAATAGGAGCTAGATGGGGTCTTCCATACTTGGGGATAACTGGTGTCATCGATTTTTATTTGTTGAATTGCAAACCTGGGTATAGAGTCTAGGAGTCGATTAACTCTATGTTTTGAGTAAACTACAAATAATGGCATGTGTGAATTCTACAGATAACATATGCCTTGGTAGTCCATTCCAGGGGGAGGCTCCCGCCCACGGCTATTCAATTTGGAACTTTCCACAAGTTTGACAGTCTGTGTGGAATAAGCAAAGGTCACCAGCCCCTTTGTCAGCCATCTTAACAGTTCCTCAGTGTCAATTTAAACAAAAAAGGTAATTTCTGAAGCTTCCACACGGGTTCCGCCCATGTGTAAAGTTGCCAAGAAAATTCAGAAGAAATTGCCCAATGAGGTATTTTCATCATGTTTATGCAGTACTTAGATGTGCAGGTTAGGTGAATTGGCCCTGCTCAATTCCCCCCAAGTGTCCAACAATTAGGTGGGGTTTGGGTGGGCAGTATGTGCCTGGGTCGCATGCTCTTTCAGAGGATCAGTGCAGACTTGAAGCGCCAAATGGCCTTTTCTGCATTGAAGAGGGTCTATGATTCTTTGATACCAGGAAAAACATCGCGTAGGTTTTCCCACCCACCTGCACTCCCACGCCCCCCCCCCCCACCCCTCTCCCTGCACTGTGGAATGATCTTCTAGTCCCGCCGCTGTCAACAGCACTTTTCACCCTCTGCCGCAAGGGAACCCGGCATGGGGTGTCATCATCGACGGGACTGGAAGATCACGTCAGCGGGAAAGGTCAGAAAATTTATTTCCTCTGATATTTCTGCACATGAGTATTGAATCGTGAAAAGATTCCACATTTGAAGGAACATAGATCAAGAAATATTTTCTTTCCATATTAATAATGTTGGCATCAGGCTTAAAATCATTCTGGAATATTGAGTGATCATTTGTCCTAATGTTTCCGCCAGTACAAATAATAACACAAAAGAACAGGTCATTATATAGGAAGACATTTTTTAAATACATTTTTTAATTAAAGTTTTCATTTATAAAACACAAAATAAACAAATCCATACCAACAAAATACCATTTACAAACCCTCAAACAACAAACCCCCAAACCATTGACTGACCAATTCCTAAAGATAGAACATAAAGGTCACCACCTCAAGTAGGCCCGGCCACCTTAATTGACCGCTTAAGGGTTTCCATCATCACCCTGCCCTGCTCACCAAAATGATTTGCAAACTCTTTTTCAAACTTCAAACATCACGGCAGTCAGCGTTTCCACCGTGATATGAGCAGTCACACCCAAGGCCGGGTCGATCACCTTCCCTCCTGCTGAGCTTCACGGGTTCTCGAGCTCTGTCGAAGGATTACCCCTGTAATCTTCATGCCACCAACCTTCTTCATAGATTTTAACATATTTTCGCCGACAAAGACAAATTCCTTATCCCATACGATGGGCCACTTTTGATAACCAAAATCCCTGGGAACTGGGTTAAAAAGTCCAAAAAACAAAGACCATGGCAGGAGCTACCTTATGTGCGACCTTCTCCTCCCTGTCACCACCAGAAGTCCATTATATATTAAAACATGACAAGGTCTCAAGATTCAAGGTGGCTCTGCGATTGGAACATTGCATGACTTAATGGACAGTTTAATGGACCTGCATATTATATTACTGTTAAATCCTCAATAGTCCAAAAGCAAAACAAAATCACAGTGCTTGGCCTTGGGTAAGTGCAAATGAGTGGAATCTATTAAATATAGCAGGTTCATAAATTCCATACTGCCTTTGAAAGGTCAGGCGAATCTTTATTGAATACAAATGCTTTGGTAAGGGCAGGGCTTTGTTGACCGGGTTTGGTTACTGTACCAGTGGCGAGTGGGCAGACGAACCGGGTGAGCTCGGACTACTTTAGACTGCACAGGGGGACAAGGCAGAAGTGCCTCCTCTCTCCACTGTTGTTTGCCTTGACCATAGAGCCATTGGCGATGGTGCTGAGAGTGTCAAAGGACTGGAAGGGGCTAGTCCGGGGGGTGGAACACAGCATCTCGTTCTATGCAGACGACCTACTCCTGTATATTCCTGACCCGTTAAGGGGGATGGGAGAGATTTTGCAGATCTTGGAGAAATTTGGCTGGTTTTCGGGGTACAAATTGAACATGGGCAAGAGTGAGGTTTTTGCGATGCAGGCGAGGGGGCAGGAGAGGAGACTGGGGGAGTTGCCATTTAAAGTGGTGGGGAGGAGCTTTCATTACTTCGGTGTTCAGGTGGCACAGGGATGGGAGCAGCTATATAAATTAAATTTGGCCCGGTTGGTGGAGCAAATGAAGGAGGACTTTCGGAGGTGGGTCAGGCTCCCGTTGTCACTGGCGGGGAGGGTACAGACCGTAAAGATTAAAAAAAAAAAAAAAAATTTAGAGTACCCAATTCATTTTTTACAATTAAGGGACAATTTAGCGTGATCAATCCACCTACCCTGCACATCGTTGGGTTGTGGGGGCGAAACCCACGCCAACACAGGGAGAATGTGCAAACTTCACATGGACAGTGACCCAGAGCCGGGATCGAACCTGGGACCTTGCGCCATGAGGCAGCAATGCTAACCACTGCGCCACTGTGCTGCCCTACAGACCGTAAAGATGACGTTTTTCCCGAGATTCTTGTTTGTTTTCCAGTGCCTCCCTATTTTTATACCAAAGGCCTTTATTAAGTGGGTGAATGAGAGTATCTCTGGGTTTATATGGGCGGGTAAAACCCCACGGGTAAGGAAAGTGCTGCTGAAGCGGGGCCGAGCTTGGGGGAGGATTGGCACTGCTGAACTTTAGGAACTATTACTGGGCGGCAAATATAGCCATGATCAGTGGGGGAGGGGTCGGTGTGGAAGCGGGTAGAGGCTGCCTGATGTAAGGGCACAGGTTTGGGGGCATTGGTAACGGCTCCTTTGCCATTCTCGCCGGCCCGATACTCCAATACAAGCCCGGTGGTAGTGGTGGCCCTGAGAGTTTGGGGACAGCGGCGGAAGCATATTGGAGTGGATGGAGCGTCGGTGTGGGCTCCAATTTGTGGTAATCACCGTTTTTCCCAGGGAGGTTGGTTGGAGGGTTTAGGAGGTGACAGAGAGCAGGGATTGAGAGGCTGGGGGATCTATTTATTGATGGGGGCTTTCCCTGTTTGGAGTATCTGGAAGAGGAGTTTGAATTGCTGGGAGGGAATGGAATTCATTATCTGCAGGTAAGGGATTTTGTGCGAAGGCAGGTTTTGACCTTTCCGCTTCTACCGCCTCAGGGGATACAGGACAAGGTAGTTTCTAGAACGGGAGTGGGGGAGGGGAAGGTATCGGGAATCTATAAAGAATTTATGGAATGGGAAGAAACCCAATTAGGTGAGATAAAGTGTCAATGGGAAGATGAGTTGGGAAAGGCGTTAGAGGCGGGCCTGTGGAAGGATGCTCTGAGCAGAGCCAACACGTCCTCATCATGTGCCAGGCTCAGCCTGATACAATTCAAGATGGTTCACCGGACACACATGACGGTGGCCCGATGAGCAGTTTTTTTGGGTAGAGGACAGGTGTGTGAAGTGTGCTGGAGGGCCCGCAAATTATGTTAATATGTATTGGGCATGTCCAAAGTTTAGGGGATTCTGGCAGGAATTACAGATGTTATGTCCACGGCACTAAAAACGAGGGTGGCGCCGAATCCAAAGGTGATGATTATTGGAGTGTCGGAAGACCTGGAAGTCCAGGGAACAAGAAAAGCTGACGTTTTGGCCTTTGCCTCCTTGATAGCCGGAGATGGATCTTATTAGCATGGAGGGACTCGGGGCCCCTGAAATCGGGGGTATGGGTTAGCAACATGGCTGGGTTTCTCAGGCTTGAGAAAATTAAGTTCACCCTGAGAGGATCAGTGTTAGGGTTCGTTCGGAGGTGGCAGCCGTTTATCGACTTCTTCAGGGAAAACTAGCTGTTAGCAGATACAATAAGGTGGGGGGTGGGTGTTAGGGATTAAAGGGGCAGGGGGAGTTAGGTTCGTTTAGTTTCGGCAGGAACAGTGAGAAGAGATGAAGGGGGTGTTACGCACTGAATTATGTTTACATTTGTATTTGTATCTTTTGTTGTTATAAAACCATAAATGCTTTAATAAAATGTTTGTTTAAAAAAAAACAAATGCTTTGATAAGCATTTAACTAAACAACTCCAAAATCTTATCAGGAAGCTTACAGCCATGTGGATAGTGGCATAGTGTTTAAAATGGGCCCCGAGGGTCTGTAGTAAAATGGGAATACAAGTATCCCTCACCCCCACTTAAATTGGCACCTCTTCACGTCTATGCCAATTTTGCTGATGTCATTTTTTCTTTTTTTTTTAAACGCATTTTATTCAAACTTGTATCAAAGTAGGTTACAGCAAATAAATACACCGGGAAACATTCTTCCCAACAATCAACTATACAGTTTGTACAGATTTTTCTCCTTTTTCAGCCCCCCCTCCCCATCACCCCCCCCCCCCCCCCCCCCCCCACCTCCCTGCGATGAACAGCTCCTCAAACACTGTCACAACTGTCACAAACATCCCCCACCTTTTCTCAAACTCCCCTGCTGAGCCCCTTAACTCATATCTTCTCTAACCGCAGGAAGTCATACAGGTCATCCAACCAAGCTGCTACCTCCAGTGGCGATGCCGACCGCCACTCCAGCAAAACCTGGCACCGTGCAATCAGAGAGGCGAAGGCCAAGACATCGGGCCTTCCTGCTCTCCATGAGCTCCGGCTTCTCTGAAACCCCAAATATCACCACCAAAGGGTCCGGGTCTACTCCCTCCTCCACTATCCTGGCTAAGACTGTGAACACGCCAGCCCAGAATCTTCCCAATTTTTCACAACCCCAAAACATGTGCGCGTGATTCGCTGGCCCCCGCCCACACCTCTCACACTCATCTGCTACCCCCTGAAAGAACCCACTCATTCTCGCCCGAGTCATATGCACCCTGTGCACCACCTTAAACTGTATCAGGCTCATCCTTGCACAAGAGGAGGTCCCGTTTACTCTTCGCAATGCCTCACTCCATACTCCCCACTTGATCTCCATTCCCAACTCCGCTTCCCATTTCTCCTTGATCTTCACCACCCGCTCGGCTCCCTGCTCCCCCAGCCACTTATATATATCCCCAATTCTTCCCTTCCCTTCCACATCCGGAAGCAGCAGTCACTCCAGCAGGGTGTATCCCGGCAACCTAGGGAACCCCTTCCAGACCTTTCGTGTAAAGTCCCTAACCTATAGATACCTGAACTCACTACCCCTCGGCAGCTCTACCCTCTCCCTTAGCTAATTTTGCTAATGTCTTGATCATGAAGTGCTATTGAGCAAAGATAGGCCAATCTGCAGTGATGCAAGTAATGGACAACCATGTGCTCCCTGAGCAGCATTGGATAAACTTTGGCCACTATGCCTTCAGGTTAAAGAAAAAAACAGGTGTCTTGAAAATTCAATGTATAGCAGGCTATAAGTTAGATCAGATACTGCTATTCAGAAAGTTAAATGTCAAAATGTAGATGTACCAAAACCCTTCCTCCAATGAGCAGAAATCAGGTATTTTCCAATCTGAGCCCCAATGACCAGGAATTGAGTTTTGCAGATCTAAACAATTGAACAGACATAGAGATGACTTACATACCTTATCAATGACGTGGAGATGCCAGCGTTGGACTGGGGTGAGCACAATAAAAAGTCTTACAACCCCAGGTTAAAGTCCAACAGGTTTGTTTCGAATCAATAGGTTTTGGAGCACAGCTCCTTCCTCAGGTGAATGAAGAGGTGGGTTCCACAAACCCATATACAGACAAATTCAATGATACTTTGAATGCAAGTCTTTGCAGGTAATTAAGTGTTTACAGGTCCAGATGGTGCGACTAGACAGAGGAGTAATCACAGGTTAAAGAGGTGTGAATTGTCTCAAACTTGGACAGTTGGTAGGATTTTGCAAGCCCAGGCCAGATGGTGGGGGGGTGAATGTAATGAGACATGAATCCAAGGTCCCGGTTGAGGACGTACTCATGCGTGTGAAACTTGCCTATCAGTTTCTGCTCGGCGATTCTGCGTTGAAGGCCACCTTGGAGAACGCTTACCAAAGATTAGAGGCTGAATATCCTTGATTGCTGAAGCATTCCCCGACTGGAAGGGAACATTCCTGCCTGGTGATTGTTGCGCAATGTCCGTTCAACCGTTGTTGCAGCATCTGCATGGTCTCGCCAATGTACCACACCTCGGGACATTCTTTCCTGAAAACAAACCTGTTGGACTTTAGCCTGGTGTTGTAAGACTTCTTACTATACCTTATCAACATCAGTTGTTTCACATTGCCCCTCCACTGAGCAGTCTCCTCTCTGACTCCTGAGAATAGATTGGATATCATTCCCTATAACAGACTGTAACCATGATGCTGGATCAGCTCTTTTGCTCTGCTTTACAGAGGCAAATTATTCTCTCCTCCTCCTTTCCCCAGAGAAAAGATTAAGCATCATTCCCCTAACACAAATAGTACTCCCCATGACGCAGGCAGCAGCAAACAACGCTGATTTACTAGATGCCTTCAGATCATCTCTATCATAACATCACTCAAATGAGCAGAGATGGCTGCAACTAATCCCATTTTACTATTACTCCCATTCCATGTCCATTTCACCCCCCACAATCCCCCCTCCCTATTAACTGCAAAAACATAGGTCCAGATCCAGTTCCATGCATTCTCTGCATTCCTCATTGTCCTCTGTTGATTCCTACCCTCCAGCCCATCCCTTTCCTTTGCTCTAATCCCCTTTCTCAATATGACCCTAATTCCTGCCTATCCTTTGATCCTCTCCCAACTAATAATGATAATCCTCACCTCTTTCCCTCCACCCTCCTCATCCTCTAATCTCTTTCCCCTCCCCTCTCCTGAATATCCTCCTGCTTTTCAGTCTGGTTAACCCACCACTGTATAACCGGTTTGACCTTATTTAAAGAACTTAGTCTTGCTTCTCAATGTGAAAACTTTAGCAGATCAACTAATGAAAATGTAATTAATCTGTTGTAATTCAGTTGAGCAATTCTGGTAATATCACAAACTGAGAAAATGTATTATCTTTTAGTTAATGTATATTGTTACAATCCCTGTTGGTACCGATAACTTTAGGAGGTATGAATATCTCTGTGACCGACACAGACTCACACGACAAGCTTTCATATTTTCAAACTTTTACTGTAACAAAAAACTACAATCAATGATGACTAAACATTACTTAGTAGGTAATTAATATACTAAACTACAGAAGATTTTCCTTCTGAAAACAACCAAAAGCCCCATGCTAGATTTATACCTTACACTGCCTTATTCACAGAAATGTAGGGCTTTGGAGGTCAGACAGTGAGGAAGGAAGAGGAAATGTGCACACAGGGCACCCCCACTGAATTAGATTTCTGAAATTTTCGGAAATGAAGTAGAAGGGGATTAAGACACTAAAAGATTTGTTTCTTGGGGGTCGGGTTGCAGGATTGAAGGAGCTGGGAGCGAAGTATGGGCTGGAGCAGGGGGAAATATTTAGATACATGCAGGTTCGAGATTTTGCCAGGAAGGAGATACAGAGCTTCCCGGTGGAGTTGGCCTCCATATTGCTGGAGGAGGTGCTGATGACAGGGGCACTGGAGAAGGGGGTAGTGTTGGTGGTTTACGGTGCTATTTTGGAAGAGGAGAAGGCACCACTGGAAGGGATAAAAGCAAAGTGGGAGGAAGAGTTGGGGGAGGGGATGGAGAATGGGTTCTGGTGTGAGGTGCTCCGGAGAGTGAACCGCCTCCACCTCGTGCTCGAGGTTGGGGCTGATACAGCTGAAGGTGGTATAAAGTGCACACCTCACAAGGGCGAGGGTGAGCCAGCTCTGAGGGGGTAGAAGATAGAACATAGAACATAGAATATTACAGCGCAGTACAGTCCCTTCGGCCCTCGATGTTGCACTGACCTGTGAAACCAATCTAAAGCCCATCTACACTATTCCATTATCATCCATATGTTTATCCAATGACCATTTAAATGCCCTTAATGTTGGCGAGTCCACTACTGTTGCAGGCAGGGCATTCCACACCCCTCCTACTCTCTGAGTAAAGAATCTACCTCTGACATCTGTCCTATATCTATCTCCCCTCAATTTAAAGCTATATCCCCTCGTGCTATGTGTGTGAGCATTGCGGGGGGGGGGGGGGGGGTGGGGGGGGGGGGTTGCCCACAAACCACGTTCATATGTTTTGGTCCTATCCAAAGCTGGAGGATTACTGGAAGGAGTATTTTAGGGTAATCTCTAAAGAGGTGCACGTGAAACTGGACCCGGGCCTTCGGGAGGCCATATTTGGGGTTTTGGACCAACCGCGGTTGGAAATGGGTGCAGAGGCAGATGTTGTAGCCTTCACCTCATTGATTGCCCTGGCGTGGTGGGGGGACCTGGTGGAATTCTTGGCTCTTGAGGAGGTTAAGTTTGAACTGAGTGGAAGGATGGAGGATTTCTACAATTCATGGGCGTTATTCATTATGCACTTTCAAGAACTGGATAACATCGAACATTGGGGTGGGGGTTGGGAGGGTTGGGGGGAGGGGGACTGTATGTGTTAATGGTGACTATGAGTGATTCCTGATTCCTTTTTGTTATTTGTTTATGTTAACATGCGGGCAGTTGTTTGGGGGTTGGTGGGAGGATGGGATTGTTGTTGTTGATATGGAGATTGACATTATATTCGTTTCTGCTTATTGTTTATTGTTGGTGGGTGTAAATTTTGGAGGAAATGTGAAAAAGGAGAATAAAAATATTTTTTTTAAATAAAAATAATTGAGATAAAGCATCCACAATGATGATTTTTCTCCCGGCCACATGAAAGATTTTTAAGTTACATGGTTGCTATAGCAAACTCCAAAAGAATAACTGAGTGTTCCGCTCTTGAAATTTCTGCGGAAATTTTCAAAGGGTTGTGTTCCATTTAAATGATAGTCTCTGCCCGGTTGCAGGAAACATAAATCTCAAAATGTTACACCAGTGCCAGGCATAAAGTCTCTTTTCTGGTGGTGGATTCCAAGAAGACCAACTTGACCTGTATATTTGCACCTCGTGGTGCCATTGGACTATGTTCCACCATGGGCGAAATTCTCCCGAAACGGCGCGATGTCCGTCGGCTGGCGCCCAAAATGGCGCCAATCAGACGGGCATCCCGCCGCCCCAAAGGTGCGGAATGCTCCGCATCTTTGGGGGCCGAGCCCCAACATTGAGGGGCTAGGCCGGCGCCGGAGGAATTTCCGCCCCGCCAGCTGGCGGAAACGGCCCTTGTTGCCCTGCCAGCTGGCGCGGAAATGACATCCCCGGGCGGCGCATGCGCAGTGGAGGGAGTCTCTTCCGCCTCCGCCATGGTGGAGACCGTGGCGGAGGCGGAAGCGAAAGAGTGCCCCCATGGCACAGGCCCGCCCGCGGATCGGTGGGCCCCGATCGCGGGCCAGGCCACCGTGGGGGCACCCCCCCGGGGCCAGGTGGTTTAATCCACGCCGGCGGGACAGGCAATTTATCGGCGGGACTTCGGCCCATCCGGGCCGGAGAATCGAGCGGGGGGGGCCCGCCAACCGGCGCGGCCCGATTCCCGCCCCCGCCGAATATCCGGTGCCGGAGACTTCGGCAACCGGCGGGGGCGGGATTCACGGCAGCCCCCGGCGATTCTCCAACACGGCGGGGGGTCGGAGAATGATGCCCCCTATGTCCCAGATATTAAAGTTTGGATCTTAGAAAATCCACTTTTCGCCAGATTCATCACAAGATTTGTTTCTTCTAAGCGGTCGAACAGTTCCTTTAGATGGTGCAGATGCTCCTCCCAATTCTGGCTGAACACCACTAGATAATTAATGTATACGGCACAGTGACTCAATCCTCAATTTAGTCAAATTAGTGAAGAAGAAAAGTGATAGGTAGAGAAACCAAGGACAAAATTCAAACAGGGCAATAGAGAAAAATATTGGGAGCAGTAATGGTTCTTGGGAGTATGGCTTCGGCGAATCAGGTGGATAAATCCATGATAGTTAGCAAATATTCATTCTCACTTCGTGTTCTCGGCAACGGCCCTACAAAGTCAATTAGGACCATGGTAAAAAAGCTGGGACAAGGATCAGAGGTGCTTGCTTGATTACCGCTTGAGGTTTCCCTATTACCGGGCAGAGATGACAGGTTCGACAAAAGGTGACTACATCTCTGTGTAGTCCGTGCAAATAAAACTTTCTTTGGATTTTGGCTGGGATTGCCTTTATTCCAAGGTGACCGCCGAGTGGAATCTCGTGAGCTAGCCTCAGAATCTCTTCCTGTGCTCGAGAAGGTAATTCATTTTTGTGTTGTTGTTGTAATGTTGAGCCACCCTGCTGCAATTCAATTAACCTTCAAAATCCTCCCGTTAATTGCCTAGACGACCCCCCTCTCCAACCCTGTCCACTGACAGCACTGCCTCCAGCAATGAGGAGGCAGGCTCTTTCGGGAATGTAGGGAAGACCTTCCTCGCAAAGTCCTGCACCTGGATATACCTGAAACTCACCCCACTCCAGCCCAAACGTCTCGCCCAACACCTCCAGACTCGCAGATCACCCTCTGAGCCCTTTGTTGATCTCTGCCACCCTCCGTAGCTCCTCCACCATGAGCGGAGCTGCCCCACCCACCTTTTTCCTATTTCTCATCCCTCCAACAGACTGTGTTGTATTTTGAGGAGAAACCTCCATGAAGTTTCTCACCAATCCCTCTCTGGCTGGCTTGTCTTCTCTTGCACCTTCGAGCTTCCTCCAATTTAAAATTGGGTCTAAAGAAAGGCTTTCATAGAATTTATTGCAGAAGGAGGCCATTTGGCCCATCGAGTCTGCACCGGCTCTTGGAAAGAGCACCCTACCCAAGCCCACGGCCCCCACCCTATCCCCGTAACCCCACCTAACCTTTTTGGACACTAAGGGCAATTTATCATGGCCAATCCACCTACCCTGCTCATCTTTAGACTAGTAAGAAGTCTTACAACACCAGGTTAAAGTCCAACAGGTTTGTTTCGATGTCACTAGCTTTCGGAGCGCTCCTGTTGGACTTTAACCTGGTGTTGTAAGACTTCTTACTGTGCTCACCCCAGTCCAACGCCGGCATCTCCACATCATCTTTAGACTGTGGGAGGAAACCGGAGCACCCGGAGGAAACCCACGCATACATGGGGAGAACGTGCAGACTCCACACAGACAGTGACCCAAGCCGGGAATCAAACCTGGGACCCTGGAGATGTGAAGCAAATGTGCTAACCACTGAGCTATCGTGCTGCCCCCCCCCACCCCAGCTCATAGTCACCCGTAAGCTCCGTGGCATGGTGGCACAGTGGCTAGCACTACTTCCTCATGGTGCCAGGGACCCAGATTCGATTCTGGCCTTGGGTGACTGTCTGTGTGGAGTTCGTACGTCTTCCCTGTACGTCAGCGTAGCTTTACTCCAGATGCTCCGGTTTCCTCCCATCGTCCAAAGATGTGTAGGCTAGGTGGATTGGTTATGCTAAATTGCCCCTTGGTATGCAAAAGGTTAGGGTGGTCATTGGGCCTGGGTAGTGTGCTCTTTTGGAGGGTTGGTGCAGGCTTGGTGGGCTGAATGGCCTCCTTCTGCACTGTAAAGATTCAATGATTCTATGGCTTTTCTGGCAGTTCTACTTTTCTGCTCCTCAACATGAGTTCTAATCATTTTAGGCAACAAATCTTTAAATTCCTCCAACGGAATTATCTCTCTAAGGGCTTCATACCTTTCTTCCATTTTCAAGGCTTGTAACCACCTATCAAAATGACTTTGCTTAATCCTTTCGATTGCAAGGTAAGCCTGTTCAGATCAGAACTCTCAAATTCTGACTGTACACCTCTGGTCCTGGCACATATGCCCCCAATATAGCTTTCTTCACTGTCTCATAGTCTCCAGGCCTTTCCTCTGATAAGGACGCATAGGCTTCATTCCCCCTACCCACAAGTTTAGCCTGGAGGAGTAGGGTCCAACAATCTTGTGGCCATCTCATCTGTTTAGCCATTTTCACAAAAGCACAACATCTCTCTCCCAGGTTCCCTTCCAGGACCACCTCCTCTGCCGCATGCTCTAACCTTTCAGTTGCTGCTGTCTGTGCGCGAAGCTGGAAGTCTCTCTCCCTCTCTTTCCTTCCGTGAGGCTTTCTCCATTTCTCTCTTAACCTCCTTCTCTTCTCTTTCCCATTGAAACGCTGTCTCCTTTTCCCTTTCCTGCATCTCTAACTCCTTAATTTCTACATTTCTTTGCAATTGAACCTTCGCTAATTCAATTTCCTCACCTTGGTCAGGCAACCCAAGGTTTTTCAAACTCAAGGTCGCAACCCACGGGTGGATTGTGGTTGTTGGGAGGGTCATGGAGCAATCGGTTGTGGCATTCTGAATGCGGGAAGACGACCCCAAAGGCGACGACCGGCTTTTAAGAATGCTGGCCACGGTCAGTCCCCAATTGCTTGCGGGGTTTGAGGGGGGCGGGGCAATGCGAGGCTGGGCTGTGTGCTGGTCACTGGGCGTGCGGAGGAGTAGGGGCAGGGACTGACGGGCGTCCATGTGGGTGCGCGCTGCTAGTAGTGGTGGCCCCATCTTGGAGCTCCGTTCCAGTGCTCATACTCTCTGCGCGCTGCTCGGTTCATCCGCCGCCAGCGATCGGCAGTTTGCGACCTGCGGCTCCGCGGTCAAGCTGTTCAACGGCCAGCAGGATGTCCATATGCACTCCCACGACATGAAATACTGGTCGGGAAGTGGTCAGCAGTCTGTGACTGTGGTGGATGCAGCTACTGGACAGTGAGAGATGTTGTGTTCTGTCGTCTTGTTCTTGCAATGATCCATAAAGAACTGCTGATGACTTACTTAGAATGATGGTTTATTAGTTAACACGTGGAAGGATAACATACAGAATGTTATACAGACTAAGTTGATCTGGAACTACCCGATGTGCGACTGTCCTTGTGTATGCCTTACTATCAACTGCCGATAGCCGGCTATCACGTGACTGATGTCTAATGCCACCTGCTGGTGGGAGGTCGCATTGCTGAGTGTATGCAATATTATTCACAGGCATATCACCACATCCCCCTTCCTTTGGAGATGTTCATCTTCACATACAAACATGATTAATATCTTTACTTTACATATGTGGTTTATGTATAAACAGATTTAACTATGCGTCCATAGGCATGATATAATAATAATCTTTATAATAATCTCCGCTGTCACCAGTAGGCTTACATTAACACTGCAATGAAGTTACTGTGAAAAACACCTAGTCGTCACACTCCGGCGTCTGTTCAGGTACACAGAGTGAGAATTCAGAATGTCCAAATTACCTAACCGCACGTCTTTCGGGACTTGTGGGAGAAAACCGGAGCACCCGGAGGAAACGCACACAGACACAGGGAGAACGTGCAGACTCCATACAGATAGTGACCCAAGCCGGGCATCGAGCCTGGGACCCTGGCACTGTGAAGCCATAGTGCTAACCACTATGCTATTGTGGTGCGCATGTGTCTGCTAGGTGTGTGTCCCTTGTGCACAGCTCATTGTGCATCTCTCATAGGATTACCCCGCTGGTCGTCTGGGCTCGTCAGCTTTTTTGATAACTGTTTTAGCCTTTTTAGGCGATGCGCCTTGACACCTGGTATCTTCAGCTTCTTTCGTTTCGTTACTCGATGCTGGTCGCTGCTGCATGCTCTCGCGATGCTCTCTGCTGCTGCTCTGCTGTGTGTTCTCCGCCTGTCAGTCAGATTGTCGATGTCTCCTTGGTGGGACTCACCCACTCTCCTTCTCTTCCTCTTTTTTGTTTTTAGTGCCAATTTGCGACCACTCCTTTTATTTTTTTGCGAGCTATCTTTCAAGTGCATTTCATCTTTCGCTTTGCTCTGGTAGCACCCACCGTGTCGCTGACCTGCGCCATGGAATCAGTGTGTTGTGGGTCGTCTGCAGCGATGTCTCGTGTCTGTGTGGTGGTAGTTCAGTCTGCACTTTCAGCGGCCAGCTGCAGAGCCTCATCGCCTGGTATCTGGGCTGAATTACATTCTGGTATCTGGATTGCCTCACATTCTGGTATCTGGGGAGTATTAGCATAGTCAGCACTGGGCTGCATCTTCATCTTGTGCTTGATCCCCAAGTGATGCCTCTTCATCACTCGATATCACTATGCACTGCTCATCTTTTTCAGATAGCATAGGTGGGGACTCATACTCATCGTGTGACAGTATGTGCGTATCATACAACACCGTGGAACTGCACCCAGATTCAGTATCAACTGTCATTGTGGCGCTGCATACGATGTCGGCCTTGATTCAGTCCTGCCATGGATTATGATGTATGTACCACCTGTCGCCGTGGAACTGCATATGGATGCTGTCATTTGCGCGTCGAACTCCCCCTGTGGTGGAATGGCCTCATGTCTCGGGTGTCCACGACCGGAATGTATTCATGGGGCTTTGATGGTTCCCCATATGCTTCTGGAGCTAGTTTCTCCAGAATTGGTACAATATATTCTGTTTCCAGTTGGTTCGAAGCTACAGCAGTTCGTCTGAGGTGTCTGCTGCTGCAATCTTGCTGTCCATTTCTACGTGCGCCATCTCAGAGTATTCATACTGCTCGAGGTCCGGCACTGGTTGGGCATCCCTTGTGATCACTGTGGTGATGTGCATCAATGTAAATGCATTTGGCTAGCTGGACACTAGAGGGCGCACCAGTGACATCACACACACACACTCAACCAATAGATCAGGTAGATAGGACACGGCCAATGGACATTCACGATACACACGGAGGTGACACGACCACAGGGGGGCATTACACCAACCCATATATAAAGAACACCACACATATGATCTGCCTCTTTCCAGTGGGGACAGTCAGTGAGTAGAGACACAGGGTTGATTCAATATTACACCCACCACGTGGATTGCAGCAACTGGTTAGTCAGTCTGGGTAGCTATAGTAGGATTAGCAGTAGTGTCGAACCCAAGTAACAGAAGTGTAAATAGTTTAATAAACGTGCTGACGTTATCGCCACGTCTGAACCTTCCTTTGTCAAGTGCACCACAAGGAAGCCGCTTATGTTACACCTACAAAATAACAAATCAATCACCTCATCATTCCTGCCAAACCACCGACGTGGCTCTGCACAGGCTCCCTCGCTGAGTTCGCCACCTCTCCCGCGAAACAGCTTTACTAGCATTTCATAACCAGACCTTTGCTTACTTCAATGTCTGCATAGTCTTCATACGATCCATCAATGCACTCATCTTCAGAGTCTGTGGCATCAGCAAAGACTTCTCCTGTAAAGTACGACATTGCACATGGAATTGTGTGTTTACACAGAGTTTGACCAATTTCAAAATCAGCAACAAGTCTTGCTGCAAAACTTTAACATTCCATGCTGCGGAACTTCTGGGGGACTGAATATATTGAAGAATGAGTCATTTAATAAAGTTTTCATAAATGTTTTGCGAGTGCTCCGACCGTTATGCTTTGGCTTAATTTTAATCGTCTTCAATGTGACATTTTTTGCATGTCTTCTAGACGATCTGGCACTGGGTGCGTCCCGTGATTTCTGGTTCTTCACAAAATGAGAATTCCCACTCGCAGGCTGCGATTCCAGCCTTCGTAATTACTGAGTTTGTAAAATACTCATTTAGCTCAAATGTAAATACCCCGTGAAGCTCCTCAAAGGTGTATGCTCTGAACATTTAGCGTTCACATCTTGTAGATGCTTTGATACGGTCTCATCCTGCTCCTGTGTCATGCCACTGAGTACAGACACCTTCTTGAAGACTGTTAACCAGAAGCCTGGAATTCCCTTTGGCTCTTCCAGCGCCTCATTGGATTTGTCGTCTTTCGCCTGGACCTTCGCTTGCTTCTCATCGAATGAGTGTACCAGCATATCTTGTTGCAAATCGCAGTAACCATCTGACTACTCTGTTTCTGGACTATACAGCCGCCCACGACTATTCAGAAGTATTTCTTCACTCGTTTCGGTTGGACCGCTCTGGCCCTTTTCTGAAATTCGAACAACAAAGAACTGCTCTTCTAGAAGCATCTCCTCCACTGCATTAACTCCTCTAATTTGGTCCATTAAGGGTGTGAAAAACATTGTTTAGCGAGATGATTCGTTGGGCCGCACCTGGAGCATACCTTTCCATATGCTGGACATTGCCGTGGGCCATGTCGGTTGCCACACTTCTGGCACAAGATGGCGGCTCCTGTCGTCTGCTTAAAATGGTCACCTGCACTGAGATCATGTTTCTTATTGAACTGCGTCACAGTGCTGATGGCGCTGGCATCTTCCTCCATGTTGCCGCCAAAATGTTTAGAGTTGAGTGTACTGATTTGCTGTGCAGAAAACTCACTCGCATGACAAATCTTAATTGCTTTATCCAATATCCAATCTTCTTCCTGCAGTAATCTCTCATGGAGCTTGTCTTTTGATGTGCCAAATATTATTTGGTCATGGATCATTGAAGATTTCAGATTACTGAAATTGCAGGACTGGGCCTTCAGCCTCAAGTCAGTGACAAAACTCTGTTGAAAGGTTCGCCAGGTTTCTGGGTACATGTACGAAAAATATATCTTTCAAATGTCTCATTCTTTTTGGGACAGCAATACCGATTGAAATACTAGATCAATGTGGTGAACCACTGTATTAGGGGATGTAAGGTAGGACCTGCACTACAGGTTCGCCGGTAGCCCCTGCCGGCTGGCTCCGCCCACTAAGAACTGTATAAATATGCATGACCTCCAGTGCCCTGCCATTTCACCAGCTGCAGCAGGAGGCCTCGCATCTGACTGTAATAAAGCCACAGTTGTACCCAATCTGCATCTTTGTGCAATTGATTGCGCATCATTCACTTGATCATATATCTTGCTTTCCTCTTCACTATCGAAGGCAAATATGTTGTAAATTTCGATAGCTTGTAGATCTGCCACCATGAGCAGCAACACAATGTGCCTCTCGTCAGGCTGTACATGCAGGCCAACTGCTGAAACATAGAGCTTTAACTGCGGTTTGGAAACATGCCAGTTTTTGTCTATGTTACCCGATGCTTGAAGATGGTGGGGTGCCTTTACACTCTCCATCTCGAGCTTCACTGTCCTTTATTTATAAATGTTTTTTTATTGGGTTTTTGAACAAAGTATATTTACCGTTAAGTACACAGAATATGGTATAAATATATTTATAGAAGAGAAGGGCACACACAAACATACCTAAAAAACCCAAAAAGTAATAATAAAAAATAAATAAAAAGTAAAATAGAATAACTGGTAGGATATTATGCACCAACTCAACAGCAGCTCTGTACAATTGGAAAAATTATTTACAACACACAATGTTGTATGGTGGTGGTATGTGTGGTGGTATGTATTAGGGGTAATACGGTACACCGTGAATGCCGAGGAGCTATTGGAGGACAGATGCTGGGTCCCGATTGGATCTGCCGCCTACTGGGCTCCACCCAGATAGGCGGGGTATAAGAACCCGGTTTACTCCCCGCAGCTGCATTCTGTGACTGAGCTGCTGGGGAACAAGTCTGAACAAGTCTGCTCAATAAAGCCTAGATTGAAGTTCTCTATGTCTCGCCTCGTGTGTGATCGATGGTGATAGAGGCGTACCCTCTTCCCCGCATATCCGACATGGTCAATCGGATTGCACAGTACAAGGTCTTCTCCACCGTGGACCTTAAGTTATCCTACCACCAGCTCCCCATTCGTCCCGGTGACCGCAAGTACACTGCCTTCGAAGCAGACGGGCGGCTATACCACTTCTTAAGGGTTCCATTCGACATCACGAACGTAGTCTCGGTCTTCCAACGGGAGATGGACCGAATGGTTGACCAACACGGTTTACGGGCCACGTTCCCGTGCCTCTACAACGTCACCATCTGTGGCCACGACCAGCAGGACTAACCTCCGCAAATTCCTCCAGACCGCTAACGCCCTCAACCTCACCTACAACGAGGAAAAATGCGTGTTTAGCACCGACCGTCTAGCCATCTTGGGCTACGTTGTGCGTAATGGAGTGATAGGCCCCGACCCTGAATGCATGCGCCCCCTCATGGAGTTCCCTCTTCCCCACTGTGCCAAAGCCCTGAAACGCTGCCTGGGCTTCTTTTCTTATTACGCCCAGTGGGTCCCCCAGTACGCAGACAAGGCCCGCCCACTAATCCAGTCCACTACTTTTCCCCTGTCGACAGAGGCCCGCCAGGCCTTCAGCGGCATCAAAGCGGATATTGCAAAGGCCACGATGCGCGCCATCGACGAGTCCCTCCCCTTCCAAGTCGAGAGTGACGCATCCGACGTAGCTCTGGCGGCCACTCTCAACCAAGCGGGCAGACCCATGCCTTTTTCTCCCGGACCCTCCACACTTCAGAAATTCGCCACTCCTCAGTAGAAAAGGAGGCCCAAGCCATAGTGGAAGCTGTGCGACATTGGAGGCATTACCTGGCCAGTAGGAGATTCACTCTCCTCACTGACCAACGGTCGGTAGCCTTCATGTTCAATAATGCACAGCGGGGCAAGATAAAGAATGACAAGATGCTGCGGTGGAGGATCGAACTCTCCACCTACAACTATGAGATCTTGTACCGTCCCGGAAAGCTGAACGAGCCGTCCGATGCCCTATCTCGCGGCACATGTGCCAACGCACAAGTGGACCGCCTCCAAGCCCTCCGCGAGGACCCCTGCCACCCGGGGGTCACTCGCTTCTACCACTTTATAAAGGCCCGCAACCTCCCGTACTCCGTCGAGGAGGTCCGAACAGTCACCAGGAACTGCCAAATCTGCGCAGAATGCAAACCGCATTTTTTCAGGCCAGATAGAGCGCACCTGATAAAATTTCAAAGGCCCCCTCCCCTCCACCAATCACAACACGTACTTTCTTAACGTCATTGACGAATACTCCCGTTTCCCCTTCGCCATCCCCTGCCCCGACATGACCGCGGCCACGGTCATTAAAGCCCTCTGCACCATCTTTACCCTGTTCGGTTTCCCCGCCTACATCCATAGCGATAGGGGGTCCTCCTTCATGAGTGACGAGCTGCGTCAATTCCTGCTCAGCAAGGGCATAGCCTCGAGCAGGACGACCAGCTACAACCCCCGGGGGAACGGGCAGGTAGAGAGGGAGAACGGAGCGGTCTGGAAGACCGTCCTACTGGCCCTACAGTCTAAGAGTCTCCCAACTTCCCGCTGGCAGGAAGTCCTCCCGGATGCCCTTCATTCTATCCGGTCCCTGCTGTGCACCACCACGAACCAAACGTCTCAGGAGCGCCTCCTTGTCTTCCCTAGGAAGTCCGCTTCTGGAACGTCACTTCCGACCTGCCTGGCAGCCCCGGGACCCATCCTGCTCCGGAAACATGTGCGGGCGCACAAATCAAACCCACTGGTGGAAAAGGTACATCTACTCCACGCCAACCCACAGTACGCCTACGTGGCGTTCCCAGACGGCCGACAGGACACGGTCTCTCTGCGGGAGCTCCCCACACCCCCCCAACACAGCCACTCCCTTCCCGGGGGGATCGGTTCTCCTCCCAGGCCCGCCCAGGAGTAAGGAAACAGAGAGGGACAGCGCGATGCTCCCAGAGTCGACCGGACCCGAGCCAGCACCACCACCACCACCTGGGCTGAGACGATCGGAGAGGGTGACCAGAGCACCATCTCGACTCATCGAGTCGACTTAAGATGGATATAATTCAGTGGCCCAGTAAAGCGGCATTGTTGTAAATAGTTAACGCTGCTAATCGGGTAAAATGTGAATAATTCAGTGGCCCAGTAAAAGCGGCATGGTTATATATAGTTCAATGGTTAAGGCACCGACTCTGTAAACCCCTACCACCATACCAGCCACCACCCCGCCGGGTTCCTTTTTAACAAGGGGAGAATGTGATGGTATGTATTAGGCTTAATACGGTACACCATGAATGCCGAGGAGCTATTGGAGGACAGATGCTGGGTCCCGATTGGATCTGCCGCCTACTGGGCTCCACCCAGATAGGCGGGGTATAAGAACCCGTTTTACTCCCCGCAGCTGCATTCTGTGACTGAGCTGCTGGGGACCAAGTCTGAACAAGTCTGCTCAATAAAGCCTCGATTGAAGTTCTCTACCTCTCGCCTCGTGTGTGATCGATGGTGCTACTGTAGGCAACTGTTTGTGGGGGGGAGGCGGAGGGGGGGAGGAGACTGGGGAGGTAAACATACATTTGGGTGCCGGAGAAACAATTACAGTGGCAATACGCGAATGGGTCTGGTGTTGGTGTTGTTACTTGCTTCTCCCGGACGGATTTTGCTGCCGTTGTCATCTCGCGCTCACCTCCGCTTCAGCCGTTCATCCCGTCTTTCGCTTGGATTCTCCTTGCTCTCTGTTCCTGTAGATGCCAAGTTCGTTATCGTTTCCCGTGCCCTCCTTCCGGCTATCATTTCCCTGCCTCCCCCCCACCTCCCTGGTTCTCCTCTATTGTTCCCTGTCTCTTCCGTCTTCCCACCCTCCCCCCGCTTCTGCCCCCTCCCCCCCTCCTGTGGTTCGCCTTTCTTTCCTCTTAGATTGAGCTGTCTTCCCCCCCCCCCCCCGGTCTATCTCTCCCTCTCATGCTTTGGCTACTTTCCCTGATTCTTGGTTACCTGGCTATTCTTCTGCTTGTTCGTTGGCCACAAACAGGTCCCGGAAAAATTGGGTGAATGGCTCCCACGTTCTGTGCAAGCCGTCATCTGAACCTCGGGTGGCGAATTTGATTTTCTCCATGTGAAAAAAAAATGAAATGAAAATCGCTTATTGTCACAAGTAGGCTTCAAATGAAGTTACTGTGAAAAGCCCCTAGTCGCCACATTCCGGCGCCTGTTCGGGAGGCTGGTACGAGAATTGAACCGTGCTGCTGGCCTGCTTTAAAAGCCAGCGATTTAGCCCTGTGCTAAACCAGCCCCAAAGGAGAGATTCCGAGAGGTCGGACAGCCAGTCTGCAGCTTTGGGTGGTGCTGCTGACCGCCTGCCGAACAGGATTCTTCGGCGGGCGATCAGAGAGGCAAGGGCGTCCGCCCTCCTCCCCAGACATAGATCTGGCTGGTCTGAAACCCCGAAGACCGCCACTTTCGGGCATGGCTCCACAATCACCCCCACCACTTTGGACATTGCCTCGAAGAAGGCTGTCCTGTACCCCGCAAGTCTGGGACAAGACCAGAACATGTGGGCGTGGTTGGTCGGGCCTCCTTGGCCCCGTTCACATCTATCCTCCACCTCCGGGAAGGACCTACTAATATGGGTTCTTGTTAAGTTGGCTCTATGTACCACTTTTAGCTGCGTCAGGCTGAGCCTTGCGCACGTGGAGGTGGAGTTGGCCCTATGCAGTGCTTCGCTACAGAGTCCCCACTCTATTTCAATCCCCAGGTCCTCCTCCCATTTCATTCTTGTTGCGTCCAGTACGGTGTTGGCCCAGTCGGTTATACATGTCGCTACAGTTTCCTTTATCAAGGATGCTTGCGTCTAGTAACTCTTCCAGTAATGTCTGTCGTGGCGGTTGTGGGTACATCCTTGTCTCCTTTCGTAGGAAGTTGCAGGTACCTTAGCTCGTGCCCCCTGGCTAGCTGGAATTTCTCTGTCAGTTCGTCCAGTGTTGCGACCCTGCCGTCCGTGTATAGGTTCTGATTGTCAGTGTCCCTCCGCCCTGTCACCACCTTTTGAAGGTGGCGTCAGTCAGCGCTGGTGTGAACCTATGGTTGTTGCAGATGGGAGTGTCATAATATACACCAGTATATTATGGTGCAGACACACACACACACACTGATGGACATGCAGTGGGACCAATCAGCATACACAACACCACAGTCAATCCACCAGTGAGAGCACACGCACTATAAAGACAGGGGACAGGAGAGTTCCCACTCATTCTAGTAGCAGCCAGCTCGGAGCACAGAGCTCACAGCCTGCAACACAGACATTCACCATGTGCTGAGTGCATCCCCTGGTTAGGACTAGGCAAGGGTCAACAGTAAAAGCTGGTATTGCATTTACCCACAGTTCAAGTATGTTAATATAGTTAACCTTATAATAAAATAAAGTTGCACTATTTCAAGTGTTGGTGACCCGTTTGTGATCCAGAACACCCAACACATCATGATACCAGGAGTAAACTGGTTCAGTCCAGATAGCCATACCTCAGTGTACTGTGACAACCAGCAACGATACCCAGGCATGATGTTCAAGATCCAGGTTCCGCAGCAGCTCCAGTGCCACGGCGATCTCCGCGAAAACTGGCGGGCATTCCGGCAAAAGTTTGAAATCTTCCTGCTGGCAGCCGAACTAGAAGACCTGGCCAATCCTGAAAAAAAAGAGCTTCTCCTCAACATCGCCAGTGCCAGAGCAGAAGAAATCTTTTAAAAATTCAAGTTCTCCAAGGGGCAAAACAGGAGCGACTTCCAGGCAGTGCTGGACAAATTCGGCAAATACTGTGAGGAAAACACACTCCAACCAGCAAGGGAAGGTAAGAGAAGCACCAGTACCCACCTCGAGGCCGAAATCCCGGAGCAGAGAACGATTTTGGTCAGCGGCCATCTTTCTAAAGGGACTGCACTTGTGCAGTTGCGCGACGCCGCACATGCGCAATCACGAAAACGGCCATCAGTAAAGGTGCGCATGTGCAAACACCTCCTACGTGCTACGCACGTCATGACGCCAGAGGCCCCGGACCACGCCCATTTAAAGGGGAAACGTCCCAAATCAAAGAAAAAATCTTTTAAAGCTGTGAAACATCCTTCCTTCACATGGGATGACAGCACAATGCCTCAAATTGAACCAGGAAATGAAATAAACCTCCGAAGAACCCTGCAACAAGCAGTTACCTACGCCCAAACCGAGTCCGATTCCGACTTCCCGCAGTGACACTGAGGACCCGAGGGAGCCTTTTCGAGTCACTGTTACAACAAAGAATAGGCTGTCCCCGAATCAAAGCCACCAGCCGCTGTCGGTGCACAGCATTGATCGAGACGACGAGTGGTGTGCCACCCTGACGGTCGACCGATCCCAGATGCGATTCCGCCTGGACACTGGTGCTTCCGCTAATCTCCTAGCGTGGTCAGCCTTTCAGACCCTTGGGGTTAAACCAACCATTCTTCTGTCGACCTGCCAACTAGTGGACTACAATGGCAACGTCATTCCTGCGACGGGTTCATGCCAACTCGAAGTGACGCACAACTCGCGAAAAGCCATCCTTCCCTTCGAGGTCGTGGGCTCCTCGAAGGATTCTCTGCTAGGCGCACAGGCATGCAAACTACTAAACCTCGTTCAATGAGTACACTCTCTCTCCCCAGAGGACACGTCTGCCTTCCAGGATGTGGACATCAGGGCGCAACTCAATGCCATCATCGACCAGCACCGCAACGTTTCCGAAGGCATGGGCACGCTTCCATACACTTACAAAATCCTGCTCAAACAAGACGCCACGCCTGTGGTTCATGCACCTCACAGAGTCCCAGCACCCCTCAAGGACCACCTCAAGCAGCAGCTGCAGGACCTCCAGGACCAAGGAGTGCTCTCCAGAGTGATGGAACCAACCGACTGGGTCAGTTCCATGCTGTGCGTAAAGAAGCCTTCCGGCGAGCTCCGGATCTGCATTGACCCAAAGGATCTGAATCGCAACATAATGAGGGAGCATTACCCTATCCCCAAGCGCGAGGAGATCACATGTGAGATAGCTCGGGCCGACATCTTCACCAAACTTGACGCCTCGAAAGGATTCTGGCAAATTCAACTAGACAGGTCCAGCAGAAACCTTTAATACCCCGTTTGGCAGATATTGCTACAACAGGATGCCTTTTAGGATTATATCGGCATCAGAAGTATTCCACTGGATCATGGAGCAAATGATGGAGGGCATTGAGGGTGTGCGCGTCTATGTTGACGACATCATCATTTGGTCCACCACCCCGCAGGAGCACATCAGTCGCCTCCAGCGTGTTTTCAAAAGAATACGGGACCAAGGCCTTCGCCTCAACAGAGCCAAATGTTCCTTCGGCCAGACGGAACTGAAGTTCCTAGGGGACCACATCTCCCGGTTGGGTGTGTGGCCGGATGCGGACAAGGTGGCAGCCATCACGCCCATGCATAAGCCAACGGATAAGAAGGCGGTCCTTCGATTTTTGGGCATGGTCAACGTCCTGGGGAAGTTCATCCCCAACCTCACCTCCCATACCACAGCTCTCCGGAACCTGGTCAGGAAGACGACAGACTTCCAATGGCTTCCCGCTCACGAACGTGAATGGGAGGAGCTTAAGACCAAGCTTACCTTGGCCCTGGTATTGGCATTTTTTGATCCCACAAAGGAAACAAAAATTTCAACGGATGCCAGCCAATCCGGCATTGGGGCGGTGCTCCTGCAATGCGATGAGGCCTCATCATGGGCCCCCGTTGCATATGCGTCACGTGCTATGACCCCCATGGAACAGCGCTACGCGCAGATCGAAAAGGAGTGCCTGGGCCTGTTGACTGGGGGCGACAAATTTCATGGTTACGTGTACGGCCTCCCCCAATTCACTGTCGAGACTGACCATCGCCCGCTGGTCAATATTATACAAAAAGACCTGAATGATATGACCCCCTCGCCTCCAGCGCATTCTGCTTAAACTCTGGCGGTACAATTTCCAGCTCCTATACACCCCGGGCAGGAACCTGATCATAGCCGACGCTCTGTCCAGGGCAGTCAACACCCCGTGTGACCCAGAGGGGTTCGTCTGCCAGGTTGACGCCCATGTGGCCTTCACTGCCTCCAATCTGCCGGCCACGGATGAACGCCTTATCCACATTCGCCACGAGACTGCGGCTGACCCCCCTACTACAGAGTGTCATGCGCCACATGACGGACGGGTGGCTCAAGGGCCAATGCCCACAGTTCTGCAATATCGGAGACGATCTGGCAGTAGTCAATGGTGTCCTCCTGAAGCTGGACTGCATCGTGATCCCGCACAGCATGCGCCAGCTCGTTTTGGAACAGCTACACGAGGGCAATCTCGGCATGGAGAAGTGCCGACGGAGGGCCCGAGAGGCAGTGTACAGGCCCGGCATCAATGAGGACATCGCCAACACAGTGCTCAACTGCCCCACCTGTCAGCGGTTCCAGCCGGCCCAACCACGTGAGACCCTACAGCCCCATGAATTGGTCACGTCCCCTTGGTCTAAGGTAGGCGTTGACCTGTTCCATGCTCTCGGCTGGGACTATGTTCTGATTGTAGACTATTTTTCGAACTACCCGGAAGTCGTACGCCTGCAAGACATCACATCATCGGCGGTCATCCGTGCCTGCAAGGAGACCTTTGCTCGTCACAGCATCCCACTCACTGTGATGTCAGACAGTGGCCCCTGCTTCGCGAGCCAGGAATGGTCTAACTTTGCCAGCAGGTACAACTTTGTGCATGTGACATCCAGTCCCCTGCACCCCCAGTCAAATGGCAAAGCGGAAAAGGGCGTCCACATCATCAAACGGCTCCTCTGCAAGGCTGCCGATGCAGGATCCGACTTCTACCTCGCCTTGCTGTCCTATTTTTCGGCCCTACTTTCCACGGGCCTGTCGCCAGCCCAGCTGCTCATGGGTCGCACCCTCAGGACCACGGTGCCGCCCATTCACGTCCCAGAACTCGACCACGTTCCGGTCCTTCAGCGGATGCAACAGTCTCGTGCACAACACAAGGCGGCGCATGACACTCGGGTGACTGATCTCCCTGCTCTGGCGCCGGATGACAACGTCCGCATCCATCTTCTGGAGGGTGGCTGGTCTGCAACTGCTGTGGTTCTTCAGCAGGTGTCTCCCCGCTCGTCACTGGTTCGTCTGCCAGATGGTTCCATTCGCCGCCGCAATCGGCGTGCCCTTCATCTCGTTCCACGCTCGCTACGTGATCCTCCACCGGTGCCACGCCCTCCTGGTGTCCCCAACCTGGACTATGTGGAGATTCCGAATACTCTGCATCCTCCTCACTCAGCCGTGGCCCATCCCGTACCTCAGCCGGTGGCTCCTGACCCACCCTTGAGGCAGTCAACCAGAATTCGTCGCCCACCTCAGAAACTTGACTTATGAGTTTTACAATGTTGGACTCTTTGATCTGTTCTGTTATCCTGTTTCATCGTTCCAGTAGTTTGTATATAATGTTCATTTCGTTGTTGGTGTGACACCCTATTTCTCTGCACCACGCACCTTCCCGTGTAAATAGATTAGCCTCATGTACATAGTCATGTAAATAACACGCACACACATAGTCAGGTACATTCACTACACAAAATTTATTGTCACGCAGGCACATGTTCTTTATGTAAAAGGGGGGATGTCATAATATACACCAGTATATTATGGTGCAGACACACACACTGATGGACATGCAGTGGGACCAGTCAGCATACACAATACCACAGCCAATCGCCAGTGAGAGCACACGCACTATAAAGACAGGGGACAGGAGAGTTCCCGCTGATTCTAGTAGCAGCCAGCTCAGAGCACAGAGGTCACAGTCTGCAACACAGACATTCACCATGTGCTGAGTGCATCACCTGGTTAGGACTAGGCAAGGGTCAACAGTTAAAGCTGGTATTGCATTTACCCACAGTTCAAGTATGTTAATATAGTTAATCTTGTAATAAAATAGAGTTGCACCACTTCCATTGTTGGTGACCTGTTTGTGATCCAGAACACCCAACACATCAGGGAGCTTTGTCCGACATTTCAGTCAGGCCAAATTGCTGCTGTAGCTGGTTCCAGGACTGGAGGGTGGCTATCACCACCAGGCTGCTGGAGTGTTTTTTGGGTGGGAATGGGACTGCTGCCGTGGCGAGGGCCCGGAGGGAGGTCCCCATGCAGGAGGCACCTTCCGCGCGCACCCACTCGGCTTCTGGCTCCTTGAGCCATCCCCTTATTCGCTCGGCCGTCGCCGCCCAGTGGTAAAGTTGTAGGTTTGGGAGGGCTGGCCCCCCCCGGATTTTGTTTTTGTAGGACCTTCTTTGGGATCCTAGCATTCTTCCCCCACCCCATACAAACGCAATGCAGGAATCATTGACAATGGCCACAAAACTAATTTCAAGTTTGGACCAGAGTGAAGGAGTGCCCATTCTGACTGATAAGATAGTAGCTAAAGCCTGAATTTCGCCAACATCTACAATGCAACTTCATGGTTGATGCACGATCAATGACCACTAAAGCGAGGTTGTCGTCCAACTTAAGGCTTTAATAAGCTAGATGTTTCCCCCAGCAGCTCAGGTACAGAAAAAAGGCTGCTGGGGCGGCACAGGCTCTTATACCCCGCCTTGCAGGGCGGAGCTACCATACATATTGACCAATAGGAAACATACAATATTTATCAATGGTGTTCCAGCATTACCAGGTACCGTAATACCTCTACACAGACTACCACACTGTGTGTCCCCCCCCGGTCCCTCCCTTTTCCCCCTTTTCCCCCCTCTCCCGTATACCCCTCCTTTGTCCCTCTTTCCCCTGTTCCTATCTCCGTTTGCTCTCCCGCCTCTGTTGAGTGGTCCCCCCCCTCCCCCCCTGCCCCCGCCTCGGCCTGGCGCCTTCCCCCCTGTTTGGGGCACGCTGCTAGTGCGGTGGCCTCCCTCTCGGGAGTTACTGTCTCGCTTCTCCCTTGCCCGGCCTCTGCGGTTTTCTGCCCGCTCTTCTCCCATCCTACCCTGCACTCCTCTCGCTTGCTCTCCCTTCTCCGCTACTCTCGTTCCCTCGTGCTGGGGCCTGGCCTCCCACCTGAAGTGGTCCGTCGGGTAGTGGTTTGCTTTTTGTTCAGGGTGCGCTCGCCGTGGCGTGGATGGGGGCGGGTGTTGCCTCAACCCCCCCCTCCCCCGTCGGCGTGTTGTTGCTCCTTGCCAGGGGCCCCTTATTTCTACCCTAACTGTTGGTTTTCCAGCCAGTATTCCTCGACAAACCTGTTTGCTTTGGCGGGGGCTGTGAAGAAGTACTCTCTTTCTTGGTATGTGATCCAGAGTTTCGCTGGGTACAGCATACCAAAACGCACTTCGTTCTTTTGAAGAGCTGCTTTCGCTCTACTGAATTTGGCCCGTCTCCTGGCTAGATCTGCCCCAATGTCCACGTAAACTCTAATGAAGTGTCCTTCTCGTTTGCAGGTTCTGTTTTGCCTGGCCCAGCTCAGGATTGTTTCCCTGTCTTGGTACGAGTGCAGTTTAGCTATAACTGCCCCCGGGTGGTCCCCTGCCTTGGGCTTCGGGCGCAGCGACGAGTGTGCTCTGTCCATTTCTGGTGGGTTGGGGAAACTTTTCCTCCCCACTAAGTTGTCCAGCATCTCGGCCACGTATGCCGTGGGGTTTCTCCCCTCGATCCCCTCTGGTAGGCCTACTATCCTGACATTTTGCCTTCTTGAGCGGTTTTCCTGATCGTCCACCCTGCCCTTCAGGCTCCCCTGTGTTGTACCCAGTCTCGCCACCTCCTTCTCCAGGGCCGTGATCTGGTCGCTCATGTCAGTCGCGGCTTTTTCCATTTCCTTAATGGGCGCCTCTTGGGCTTCCAGTTTCTCCTCTGCTCTGCCCAGGGTGAGCTGCACCTCCGCCAGGGCCTTGGCCATTGCTGCCTGCACTGTGGCCTCCATGTCTGCTCTGGCCTCTGCCTTGTTTTCCTGCTGATGTTCCCTCAGCGCCTCGGCAAAGGCTGCCTTCCAGTTCCAGTCCCCCCTGGCCCAGCGGGAAAATGCTCCTGTCCGCCCAGTTCTTTTTGTTGTGGCGAACCTTCCATTCCGCCGCTTCGTGCGCTGATTAGCTCGTCTGAACGGGCTCACCCATTGCCCCATCTGCTTTTGGTGCCCTTTCTCTATCTGCTTTGGCTCCCTTCTGGCACTTTTTTTTCTTTTTTCCCTCCCCTTTTCCCCCCCCCCTTTTTTTTCCCTCCCTTCTCTCCTTTACCACTTTTATTTTTTTTAAACTCTTTTCATGAATTTTTTTTTTTTTTTAAGTGAAAAAATGTATTTCTCTTTTGTTATGGCGAGGCTTTTCAGAACCCCAAAATATATCATGGAGTTCAACCAACCTCTCCCTTTAATGGATTTGTTGCTTTTCCGAGCACGCAGCTTTTCCCTAGGTGTGGGATTACAATTATGGACACTTGGGTTTTTAAACACAAAACAATGTTTATTCCATGAACTCAACTTAATATCTTAAATAAACATTGGATCTCTTAACACCCCTTACTTCAAAGATAACTCAGAAAATATTGCAACAGTAAATAATTCCTTAAAATGTTCCTTCAAACTTCCAAGAGACTTAACACCTTTAAACAGTATCACATCAGGTTAAAGGATATATATATTTTCTGCAGAATGAGAGACTGTCGCAAACTGGCTTTCTACTTTTAAACCGCTCTCAGCAAAACCTGCCAGGCACTTTTTAGCTGCTCTCAGCAAAACCAAACTGCAAAACTTGCAGCTCTCTGGAAACACACAGATACTGCTTTTAAACTGAAACTAAAAACCTGCAAAATGGCTGACCTGAGCTGAGCTCCACCCACTCTATGACATCACTGTTTTGTTAAAGGTACATTTGCTTACACATCCATTTCTAAAAGGCACTCTTGCATGAAACCTCCCCCCAAGAAAAAAAAATAAACCATCAACTTCAAGATGGTTTCATTTTTCACTTTTGCACCATCCACGAAGAAATGTACACAGTAAATATACCTTTTCATTTTTTTTAAAAAACAACACATGCAAACAGGTATAATAGTATAGTCCATTTTTCTTTGCTCTTCTTCCTCCAACCGAAATCCTTCTCGATTACAGTCTCTTTGAACAAAGTCTCTGCACGATCCATCCATTCCTCTACTCCTCGGCATTTCTCTTTAGAATCAGATACTTTAGTTCAATCTGACCACAGAGTCCCTTGGAATTCTCCAATACAGGAACATTGGTGATCACAGCTTTCAGGCAGTCAAATGCCTGTTGAAAGTCCGCTATCCATTGACATTTTTGATGTTTCTTTAGCAAGTGGAGTAATCACGCCACAAAACTTTTGCACAACTGTTCGATCAAAGCCACTCATGCTAAGAAATCGCATTATTTCCCTTCGTCTTGAGGGAATCGGAAACTCTGTAAGGAAAGTGATTTGGGCTTATCCAAATTCACTTTCGGCTAGGTTCATCACCAAACCCGCCTCCTGAAGTCAATCGAATAACTCCCTCAGATGTTTTAAATGTTCTTTCCATGTCTGGCTGAAAACTACCAGATCGTCGATGTATACCGCACAATTGGATAATCCTGAAACAACTGTATTAGTTAACCGTTGAAATGTTGCTGGGGCGTTTTTCATGCCAAATGGCATAACTTTGAACTGGTATATACCATCTGGAGTCACAAAAGCTGAAATTTCCTTCGCCCTTTCAGATAAAGGTACTTGCCAGTAACCTTTCAGTAAATCCAATTTGGAAATAAAAGCGGATTGTCCACTTTCTCAATGCAATCCTCCAAATGTGGGATAGGATAACAGTCCGTTCTTGTAACTGCATTCACCTTTCTGTTGTCCACACACAACCGTTGGGTACCGTCTGGTTTAGGTACCATCACTATGGGTGAGCTCCATTGGCTGCAACCCACTTCAATTATGCCATTCTTCAGCATACTCTCAATCTCTCTGTTAACCTGTACCAATTTTAAAGGGTTAAGTCTATATAGATGTTGTTTGATCGGAACAGCATTTCCCATATCTACATCATGTATAGCCATTTTAGTACTTCCCAATTTATCTCTACAAACCTGCCCTTGTGATATCAATAACTCTTTCAGGTCAGTTTGTTTTTCCTCTGGAAGGTAATTTAACAATTCATCCCAATTTTTAAGAACATCCTAATTTTCCAATTTAATTTGAGGTATGTCAAATTCACAGTCATCTGGATTTGGTTTGTCACTTTGAGTTAGAATCATTAAAACCTCCTTTCACTCTCCTTCCCTTTCAAAGTACCTTTTAAGCGTATTCACATGACACACTCGGTGAGTCTTCCTTCTATCTGGTGTTTTTACCACATAATTCATCTCACTTAATTTCCTTTCAATCTGATACGGTCTACAAAACCTAGCTTTTAAAGGCTCCCCTACCACTGGTAACAACACTAAAACTTTATCGCCACTGGCAAAACTACGAACTTTGGATTTCTTGTCCGCTACCCATTTCATCACATTTTGTGCAACTTTTAAATGTTGTCTAGCCAATTCACCTGCTCTATTTAATCGTTCCCTAAAATTTGACATGTAATCCAATAATGTAATTTCCGATTTCTCACTCACCAATTTCTCCTTAGTCAATTTAAGTGGTCCTCTTACCTCATGACCAAAAATTAGTTCAAAAGGACTAAATTTGGTAGACTCATTAGGTGCATCCCTAATTGCAAACAATACGAATGGGATTCCTTTATCCCAATCCTCCGAATAATCTTGACAATACGCCCTCAACATTGTCTTTAATGTCTGATGCCACCTTTCTAATGCTCCCTGCGATTCTGGATGGTACGCAGTTGATTTAAATTGTTTTATTCCTACACTATCCATAACTTCTTTGAATAACTTTGAAGTAAAATTTGATCCTTGATCCGATTGAATTTCTGTGGGGAGTCCATATCGAGTAAAGAATTTAAGTAACTCTCCACAATCTTTTTCGCTGTAATATTACGTACTGGAATGGCCTCTGGAAACCTAGTAGACACATCCATTACAGTCAAAAGATACTGATTCCCACTTTTTGTTTTAGGAAGCGGTCCTACACAATCGATTAGGACCCTTGTAAAAGGTTCCTCATATGCTGGAATGGGTATTAAGGGCACTGGTTTTATCACTGCTTGAGGTTTCCCTATCTCTTGACATGTGTGGCATGATTGACAACATTTAACTCCATCTTTATGTAGTCCAGGCCAATAAAAATGTTTCTGGATTTTAGCTTGAGTTTTCCTTATTCCCAAATGACCTCCCACTGGTACCTCATGTGCAACTCGCAACACCTTCTTTCTATACCCTACTGGCAATACTACTTGATGAACTTCTGCCCACTTTTCATCCGCCTGCATATGTACAGGTCTCCATTTTGTCATCAAGACATCAATTTTACAGTAATAACACTCTGGTATACTCTCAGATTCCTCCTCCGTATACTTTCTGATACATCTGTTTTATTTCTACATCTTTCTGTTGTAACTCCGCCAATTTTCCTGAACTAAAAATATCCGCCTCATCATCCACCTGTTCTTGTTCTTTTTCAACCATCTGATCAAAAATCGTTTCTGATAATTGCACTTCAACTTCATCTTCACTCTTTGATTTCTCCTCTTGTCTTAACCTGTGACTTTGCGACCTTGTTACTACACAATCCGGAAAAATCCCAGGATATTCGGCCTTCAACACTTCAGATTTTCCACTGGCTTATCAACCACAGTAGGCATCACTCCCACCTGCGATCCAGCTATATCATTACCCAAGGTAAACTGTATTCCTGGACAAGATAGTTTATCTATTAACCCCTACTACCACTTCACCACTCTTCACTGGGCTTTCCAATTTTACCTTATATAATGGAACGCTATTCCTCTCACCCTGAATTCCACATATCACCACCTTTTTTGGCAACATTCTTCCCAAACTACATAATTCCTCATCTCTTACCATTAAAGATTGGCTAGCCCCTGTATCTCTTAAAATTGTGACTTCTTTACCTGCTCCTCCTGATACACAAGTAAACTTTACCCACACAAGTAAATTCTTTAAATACATCTGGCACCTTCTTAACAATTACTTCTTGAACAGGCTGTACAATCGTTTGCACCTCCTTCGCTTCCCTTGGACTTTCCTTTACCACTCTAACAAACCCCACTGTCTTATCCTGTTTTACCACATCAGCCTTCCCAGTGCTTTTCTTCAACCACCAACACTGTGACTTTACATGGCCTAGTTTATCACAGTGAAAACATTTGAAACTTTTAATTTCTTTTCCACCCTCCTGGATTTCTTTTTTAATCTGAGGCACACTCTCTTTATTGTCTCCCATCAGATCACCTTTACCTTTACCACTTGAGTATTTCTCATGTCCTCAGTTTCTATCCCTCACCGGCTGAAACTGATGTCGGAAACCAATCTTTGATTTATGAACTAATTCATAATGATCTGCCATTTCCACTGCTAATCTTGCAGTTTTAACCCTCTGTTCTTCCACATGAGTTCGCACTACATCAGGAATTGAATTTTTAAACTCCTCCAAAAGTATAATTTCTCTGAGAGCTTCATACGTTTAGTCTATTTTCAAAGCCCTTATCCAGCTATCAAAATTATTCTGTTTGAGCCTTTCAACCTCCATGTATGTTTCATAGAATTTTTTTTGATTATCATAGAATTTACAGTGCAGAAGGAGGCCATTCGGCCCATCGAGTCTGCACCGGCTCTTGGAAAGAGCACCCTACCCAAGGTCAACACCTCCACCAGATCCCCATAACCCAGTAGCCCCACCCAACACTAAGGGCAATTTTGGACACTAAGGGCAATTAATCATGGCCAATCCACCTAACCTGCACATCTTTGGACTGTGGGAGGAAACCGGAGCACCCGGAAGAAACCCACGCACACACGGGGAGGATGTGCAGACTCCGCACAGACAGTGACTCAAGCCGGAATCGAACCTGGGACCCTGGAGCTGTGAAGCAATTGTGCTATCCACAAGGCTACCATGCTGCCCACTTATTCTTTCCTTAAATTTCTAAACCTTTATCTGTAAGCTTCAGGCACCAGCTCATATGCACTTCTTCACCTCCTCATACGTTCCAGATACCTCCTCCGATAGTGATGCAAACACTTCACTCGCTCTACCTACCAGCTTTGTTTGAATCAGTAACACCCACATGTCCTGTGGCCATTTCATTTGTTTAACTACCTTCTCAAATGAAATTAAAAAGGCTTCCACTTCCTTCTCGTCAAACCTTGGCAATGCTTGGACATATTTAAATAGATCCTCACCACGTCTTCGACTATGAACCCTGGTTAGACCCCAATTGGAGTACGAAGAACAGTTCTGGGTTTCACACCTGAGGAAGGATATTTTGGCCTTGGAGGGAGTGCAACCTAGGTTTACAAATATGATACCTGGACTACAGGAGTTGAGTTACGAGGAGAGATTACTCAAATTAAACCAGTTTTGGTAAGAATTTCTAAGGTTACGGGGTGATCTGAAATGAAATGAAATGAACAAAATGAAAATCGCTTATTGTCACAAGTAGGCTTCAAATGAAGTTACTGTGAAAAGCCCCCAGTCACCACATTCCGGCGCCTGTTCGGGGAGGCTGGTACAGGAATTGAACCATGCTGCTGGCCTGCCTTGGTCTGCTTTAAAAGCCAGCAATTTAGTCCTGTGCTAAACCAGCCCCTAATCTGATCGAAGTATTCAAGATATTATCAGGGAAAGACAGGTAGATAAAGATCAATTATTTCCACTGGTTGGAGATTCTAAAAATAGGGGGAATTGTCTAAACATTTGTGCTAAACCATTCAGGAGAGATGTCAGGAAGAACCTCTTCACTCAAGCGTGGTACAGGTTTGGAACACTCTCCCACAAACAATTGTTGAAGCTAGATCAGTTGTTAATTCTAAATCTGAGATAGATAGATATTTGTCAAGCAAAAATATATTAAGGGATATGGGCGAAAGGCAGATATATGGAGTTAAGTCACAGATCAAGAGGGTCGGTGCAGACTTGATGGGCCGAATGGTCTCCTTCTGCACTGTATGTTCTATGTTCTATCTATGACGCTCTTTCTCACTATCCTCATCACTATCATCCAACTGTATGTTTCCCTTTACGTCTGCTGTTGCTAACTTTGCCTTAGTTTAATTGCTCTGTTTTATCACCTTTGCTCTTGAGTCGCCAGGTATCCTTATGATACCGCCACATGGTTCAAGTCCGAGTAATGATCAATAATCCAATACACCGCTTAGTAAGATTTAAATCAAAGCACATTTATTATACACAGTAATCACTACTCATGCATAAATTCTACGTCTAAGCTACTTCTTACAACTAACAGGCCTATACTTAACTTGGAACTGGCCCACCAGGTCAGGGAACAAATGGCCTTTCATTTGGGTTCTGAGCCTGCCGGATTCGAAGTTGGTACAGATTGATAGCTAGGAGCGCCTATCTCGTAGCGAGCGTTGAAGTAAGACTTACAATTTTGAGCGGCTGTTGAAGAGTGAAGAACGAGTGAAGAGAGCTGCAAGCGGTGGAAGAGAGGTGGAAGAGTGCTGGAAGGGAGCTCCTTGAACTTGGGGCTCAATTCTTATAGTCCCCAGGGGCTTCCCGCCTTTCGGGGCGGACCCTGTACCTGGTTCCAAGTGATTGGACTTTGTCCCAATCACTTGGTTCGATTTTCTCCAATGCTGGAGCGGTTCCCTGATCGATGGGCGGTCTTGAGGTGGTCGTTCACCTCCTTTTGTGTAGGCTTCTGCTGGCGCCGAAGAGTCTGGTTTTGCTTTGCGTGTCTAAATGTTGCTTATTGTTCCCGGGGATTGCTCATTAGTATGCAGATGGCTGGTGTTTTGTTATGCTGATGGTTGCTGGTATCGATCTTGTCTGGCCTTTCCAGAGGTAAATACACAGTCAACCTGCAGCTGCTCGTTTTTGTCCTGTTGGCTGACTTTCCCATCAGCCTTTGCCGTTCGCCATTTTAAATCGGGAGTTGGCCATTTTAAGTGGCTACATACCCTCCTTGTGATCCTAACGCAAAGCGTGAAGGATCACATAACTATGTTGCTTTCCAGTCCCTGACCTGGGGCGGGCACTTCCTTCATGGCCTCTGCACTGACCATAGCTATGCAAAAATGTTTTAACTAACAATTCTAAGGGCGCTATGTCAAACAGGGACATGCATTACAAAACAATAAACTGGGAACCTCTAACTATTCTTAATACACTACACTCACTTAAACATTTCATTACCATAACTTCCTCAACCATACAACAAAATCATAGCAGTTTATACATCAGTCTTCCTGGCTTGGCAGTCAAGCTCAGGATCGTACAATTTGCTCATGAACAGTTCTTTACATTTCTTTATTTACAATAACCGCAAGTGAATGCTCTTTATTATAGATCCAGGGGGTCGAGGGTCTGGTCGTATCTGAAAATAGGGGATCTGATCCTATATACCGGGGTTCGAGCGCGGTAGGCTCTCCTTCTCCATTTCCGTAGACACATAGTCTGCAATATGCAGCAGAGTATCGCTAATACCAGTAAGCTTTCTATTACATAGGACAGGGAGCACCAGGTTATAAACCTGTCACACCAAGATGGTGTCACTGGTGACTGGGCTCTGGGTACTGAGGGGAAGTGAAACATTAGCAGCTGGGGGGCTTGAAGTCATGGGGTTCGCGTACACGCGCAACCAAATGTCCATAAAGATGATGCTGACCCATGAGAAGGAAGTCCTCATGGCTCTTCTCTTTCCTTTTCTTTCTTCTCTTCTCCGGTCCTGGAGCTTCTGGAGTTCTGTGGAAACAAGCATAGTGTCTGTAACTATCTTTGTTTAAGATCCCGTACGATAGTGTGTCTGTCCTGTAGTGCCAATTACTCCCTTTATAATTGGTCACTATGTGTGACTCCCTCATTTTTTTCCAAAAATTGAATTTTAGGACAAGACACACGTCCCAATAATGAACCAGTGCGAGCTGTCTCGCAGGCTGTGCAGTTTACCATCCAAATGTTTCAGGATGTAAATAGCATGTGGTTGGCAACCTAAAGGTTACCTAAACAAAACAAAACTTTTTGAACGAAAAGTGCCAAAATGAGGTGCTTATGGGCCGCGACGGGTAAGACTTGGATGGAGTCCCCGGGTAGGATGGCTACCAATGCCGTATCTCTCCTACCCGTGCATAGTTTACCAGAGGGGGGGTTCCCAGGCAGGGCGGGTTCCAACCCTTTTCTCCACTGCCTGAGCAACCAACAAGAACGGGCAAGAAATGTAATCATCGTGGTGGGGCTGCCGTAGTGGTTCTACCTTCGAACCAGAAGGGCAGTTACGAACGGGCATCTGGTTCCTTAATCAGTCTCTGCAGACAAGCTAGTTCCGCTGAACTAGTGTCCGGCAATAGTGAGTCTCTTTAGGCAAGTCCTCAGAGGTTTCAGCCGAATAGGCGTGGGGCAGTGAGAAAAAAAAATTCTCCTGTCGGACATACAACATTTAACAAACTTACGCACAACATAAAACATTCTGCAGGTTCCATCAGAAAGGACACCACTTCTCCCAAGCGGTTCCTTTGAAACATCATCTGGACACCTCAGTTCTCGGTTGCGAACAGGGTCGCAAAGGGGTTCTCGGTTTGGGAGTCAGACACAAGGTCATCATCTTCTCCCGGGTGCCAAACTCTTGAGTGTATCAGGGCTGAAAAGGCTGCATGGTGTGAGGTGGGGTCGCTCTCGTCGTTGCGGAACGAGTTATCTCGGTGCCAATAGTTGGTGTCTAGCTGTGTGGGGATGGAATCAGGGTCGTCAGTGTAGTCGGTGGTCGGTGGTGGGGTTTGTTCAGGAAAATGATCATGAAGGGATCACTTGGATCGTAGTCGGAATCGCTGGGTGTAGGGCCTATTGCATGGGGATAGTAGGGAAGCGTGCTGTGGCTATCGTCCGAGTCACAGTCGCTGTCTCTGCTGCTGCAGTCGGCGGGCGTTCCGGGGCAGAGTGTATATTTAGGGGGTGGAGTCGATGTCGAGTCCGTGGCTGGGCTGGACATGTTGGGGGATGGTAGGGTTACGTTGGCTGTGGGCGGGGTGTGGTGTGCTGCGTCAAGCATGACGTGGTGTGCGTGGTTGGACTGTGTTCCATTTGCCTTCAGCTGGTTGATATGGAACCACGCAGTCTTACCATTGGGATACTTTATTTTATATACGGAAGGGCTTACTTTATCCGCAATGGAGTACGGACCCGAGTATTCTGGTGACAGGAATGTGCTGGGGTTATGTACGGAGAGCATGACTTGCTGTCCTATACTGTACTCAGTCGCATGTCGAAACAAACCTTGCTCTGTTTCTTCCTTGTGCCCAGTTTTACTGCGGCTGCTAGCTGAGCCGTTTTAACATTTTCCACTAATTGCTCTACTGCTTTCTCGTGGGTGAGGGCCATCACTTCGGGGCTGGTCAAGTCTAAACCTAACAAAAATTCTGTGCCTTTCATGGGGCATCCGGTCATGAGGGTGTGGGGTGTAACCTGTGGAAGTAGAAATTGTGTTACGCAAAAACATCAGCGCAAAAGGGAGGACTGAGTCCCAAGTGATATTGTTCTGCTGGACCATTTTTCTGAGGGTGGATTTTAGGGTCCAATTCATGCGCTCCACGATACCACTAGACTGTGGAATTTTTAGGTGATGCCAAATATCGTGAGGACGTTCTGCATGACACGTCCCGTAAAATGGGAGCCTTGGTCAGATTCAATGCTACGGGGGAGTCCCCATCTTGTAACGATGTGGTGGGTCAAAATCTTGGCTGTGGTTTTTGCAGTGTTTGTGCGGGCTGGGAATGCTTCCACCCAGTTCGTAAATGTGTCAATTACCACAAGTACATATTTATAGCCATTCCTGCATGGGGGCAATGGTCCTATAAAATCAATCTGGAGGTTAGTCCAGGGGCCGTTAACGGGTCGGGTGTGGCTGAGTTGAGCCTTTTTGGCATATCTGTCCGGATTATTCTGGGCACAGATAAGACAATTCTCGATGTAATGGTTTACATCTTCCTTTAAATTCGGCCACCAACAAAGCTGCTTGAGATGGGCTGTACTGGGATCGATTCCCTGATGTCCATGACCGTCATGGAACAAACAAATCAGTTGATTCCTGTCCTGTTCAGGAACCACATAAAGGGTGTCTTTTAACACCACACCGTCATGTGTGGTCAGTGCGTTTTTGAACCTCTCGTAGGCTGATGGGAAGTTTCCCTTTACAATCTCCCTGAGGTTGCTGTCCTGCTTCTGGGCCTGCACTAGATCCTCGATCTTTGTCTGTGAGACCTGAACTGCACTCACTGGTGCGCTTTTGGGGGGTGTCCAAAAATATCCATGCCTGAAACCTGCTTTAGCCAGTGTGTCGGCTTTCACATTTCCAGGGGGGGGGGAGGAACGATGGTGACTATGGACTTTGATTATCCCAAAAGTCCTGTTCTGGGCTCTCTCTAAAATATGCCAGAACAATGGGGCTGGGGAGGGGTTTTCCGTCTGCGGAATCAAATCCTCTTGCTTTCCACAGGGGCAGAAATTCCGTGAGGCTGTTGCAGACATAGAGGCTGTCCGAGTATATGTCTGCTGGGCTGGGGAAGGAATCTGGGTGTTCCACTGTATACGCGATGGCCGTGAGCTCTGCTGCCTGCGCGCCTAAGTGGCCTGGAAGTTTAAACGATATTTCCTCAAGGGCGCGTCCCTGCGTGTCCTCGACATAGATACCGCAACCTGTTATGCGCTTCCCATCCAAGACTGTGGAAGATCCATCCACATAGATCTTTATGGGCTCACACGTGTCTGTGTGCTGGGGGCTCAGGGTTGAACTATCTATCTTTCTGGGGGGTGTTTTAGCAATAAAGGGGCCTGTGTTGTGGTGTGGAGAGATAATTTCACATTCATGGGGGGGTTCCGGGGTACTGTAAGTTGTCGGCTAAATAGGTGTGCGCCTTTGTCCTTTTCCCAGTGATGTCCCGTCCCTGCAAGAGAAGGGTCCATCTAGGTGCTCTAATTTGCCTTACTGTACAGTCCTTGAGTCGTCCGTCCAGTAAAGGTTGGGTGGGGGTGTGTTCGGTGAGAATTGTAATGGGGTTCAGTCCGGTAATATATGAAAAATACTGCACTGCCCAAAATACTGCGAGCAGGTGCTTCTCACAGGCTGAAAATCCCTGCTACACAGTGTCCAAAATTCTGGACGCGTAAGCTACGGGCCTTAACTGGTCGTGCCGTTCCTGGAGGAGCACGGCCGAAAGGGTGCGGTCTGTGGTCGCTACCTCTATGGCGTAAGGGGAAAGCGGGTCTGGAACTTGTAGTGCGGGGGCTGCTATGAGTGCCTGTTTTAAAGAGTCCACAGCATCCGTATGCTGCGGAAGCCATTCCCAGGGGGCTCCTTTCTTTAGGAGGTCTGAGAGGGGTGCTGCCTTGCTGACAAAACCGTCAGTGTGGTTTCGGCAGTAGCCAACCAGTCCTAAAAACGACCGGAGGGCTGAAAAGTTCTGGGGGAGGGGCAATTTAGCAATCGAGTCAATCCTTTTATGCTCGATCTCGCATTTACCATGTGTGATAATTGTTCCCAAATATATCACCTTTTCTTCCAAAATCTGGGCCTTTTTGGGGTTGACTTTACAACCGATCGAGTGTAAGAGTTCCAGGAGTTCGGACAGAAGCTCAATGTGCTCTTCCTTGGTGTCTGTCTGCAGTAGTAGGTCGTCTACGTTTTGAACCAGACATTTGGGGCGGGAGAATTTGGCTAAACCATTTGCCAGCTGTCGGTGGAAAATGGAGGGGGAGTTGTGGAAGCCTTGTGGCAGACATGTCCACGTGTACTGCTGTGCATTAAAGGTGAAGGCAAATTTGTACTGGCACGCCTTTGCCAATGGAATGGACCAGAATCCATTTCTGACGTCCAAAACCGTAAAGAATTGGGAATTGAGTCCCTGCTTGAGCATGGTCTCGGGACTTGTTGCTTCTGTGGGGGCTGCTGCGGGGGTGACTTTGTTGAGTTCCCGGTAATCGATGGTAAGTCGCCATGATCCATCGGGCTTTCTCACTGGCCAAATCGGGGCATCATTAGTGGAGGCTACTGATCTCAGTACGCCCTGCTCTAATAAGCTTTCTATTACCTTGGAGATTTCTCCCCCTGCCTCTTGGGGAAATCCATACTGTTTTTGGGGTCTAGGGTCAGGTCCTGTTATCTGTACGGAGCCAGTCATCCGTCCACAGTCGTGCTTGTGGGTCACGAATGCTGCCCTGTTCTTTTGCAGAACTGCCCTAACCTGTTTGTCCGTGCTAAGCGAGGTCGGGTTGAACCAGAATTCGCCTACTGCGCTAATTTTGTTCACGTACTCTCCTATGTTGAGCGTTGCGGGGGCTCTTGCGGATTTTGCCATCTTCCAGACACACTGGTTGACTGGATCAAATTAAAGATTGTGGGAATTCATGAAATCAATTCCCAGAATGTGTTCTGCTGTGTGGGGCAGGTCAACTAAAACCACGGGGTGCTTGGTAGTGATGGTACCGATTTGAATGGGTACAGGGGCTGTGATGTGTCCCTGCTGTGAGTGGCCTGTAAAGCCGCTGAGGGTGATAGTGGCTGTAGTGGGCCACGTGTCTTTTTGAAACAGGGTGGAGGAATTTATTGTGGTGCGGGACCCTCCTGTGTCCCAGAGAATTTCGATGGGCTCTCCCCGAATTTTCGGTGCAACTACCGGTCGTCCGGACCTATCCCAAAGGGTGTCGCAGACCCAACTGGGGGAGCCCGTACACCGTCAGTCCATTCCGGTCAAGTCCGTCTGATCTGAACGGGCCCTAACGCTATGAATGGGCTCTGTCTTCTTCTTACTCAGAGTGCCTGTCTGCTGGGCTCTCTGTGGCTTTTTACGGGCATTGCACTCTCTTGCGAAGTGTCCCAACTGTCCGCAGTTGTAACACACCTGTGACTTGGGTGGGGGGCTGTTCTTTCCCTCATTCACCCTTGCGGGGTTGTGGTGTGTTGTCTTTACTGCCTGCATATCTGCGCCGGCCTGCTTTTCCTCGGGATTCTTGACTGCGGGTTTGCTTTGTACAGATTGCTCCCAAGCGCGGGACAATCTTTTCACTACCCACTTCTCGTTATGGGCCTCCTCTGAGGGATCATAACTCGTGCAGGCTTTCTGTCCTGTTTCTGTGGCTTGGGAGATAAGGATGCGGACTGGGGACAAATGGGCACGGTCTAAGTCTCCAAAGACTGCTGCAAAGTGAATCCACAGGCGTCCAGCAAACGCTGTGGGGTGCTCAGATTTCTTTTGCCTACATTTCTTGAGGCCATCTACGGGGTCACACCGGTTATACCCAATCGCATCCAGGATCGCGGTATGCATTTCTGCAAGGGTGCCTCCTCCTACATTCTGTGGGTCGGGAAGGGCTGCTGCTACCGAAGGACCTAAACTGAAAACTGTGAGCTTTACATGCTCTCGCTCATCCAGGCCGTACATGGTCGCCTGATGCTTAACTGTGGCAAAGAAATGGTGGGGTTCTGAGTTGGGGAGGAACGGTGTGATCTTATCGCACACGTCCCGTAATTGGGTTACTGTTAAGGGGGTGGAATATAGAAATTCCGCATCATCCGATGTGGCTGTGCGGTGGGTGGTTACTGGGTTCTCATTGGAGCTTGAACTATCTGCTGTGTGGGGGGTTGGGGCGCTTTCCTCTTTTGTGGCTTTCCCTGCGCACATGTTCCCTGAACATATCTCTGCGCTGTTTCGTTCAATTCTTCCCAATCAGGGCCGTCTTCCTGATCTAATTTTTCCGCAACGGTTTCCTGAAAACCCTTTGAACTGAAAGCAGCGATTGCAGCTCTGCAATCTGCTTCCGGCACTTTGCGTGATCTAGCGTGCTTTGCCTTTGTTCTGTGGTGGCAGCATGGAGTGCTCTTTATGCTGCCTTGAAGTCGCTACACTGTCTCTGTAATGCCTCTACCTGCTTTTCCGTTTCTTCACGTACCAGGTCTGCACGTTGCGTGTCCTGATAGGCCTTTTCGTATTGAGACTGGAAGCTGTTTAAGTGCGCCAGACAAGACTGGTGTGCCCTTTTGGCACCCTCCACCTCTACATCTTTTGCTGCCAACTTCCTTCTCAATTCCAAATTCTCCTTTTCTACCTCGCTTACATCGACCTTACTCATTCGATGTATGCCCTCAACTTCTTTCCGGAGCGTCCTACCGACCTCCTCTGTGCCTCGCAATTGCCAAGCAGGTCACGATTGCCATCGGTTTGCGAGCTTTCCCTAAGCTCTTTTTGTGGATCTCGCTCAGGTTCTCCCACCAAGTATACTCCCGGGGCCTGATTCCTCGTTGTCACAGAATTCATTCCAAAGGGGCCATCCTTTCCCTTTGAGATATTTCCTGATCTCTTCCTCCCAAATGGGACATTGTCCCACTCTACTGCTGCTGGTCACTGCGACCGCAAATTCCTCTGGGTTCATTAGGCGCTGCATTGCCTGCATTGCCATCTTTCCTATCCGAATGCTGCTCTTCAAATTTGGGACAGGGGTTTTAATCCAAGTGCTGCTCTTCAAATTTAGGACAGGGGTATTAAGGTGGTGCTGTAAATACGGGTATGGCTTTCGCTACTTTCCAATATACAAACTTCCGACAGTTTTGTTGCAACAAAAAATCTATCAGTTTTACCTTATCGCCCTGTTAGTTACGCATGCATACACACACTTCCGAATTTATGAGTATTGATCAGAACTGCTTGAACACTTGTGGTTTTCTGTTTCCAATTGGATCTCTAATTCAAATTCTGGGTTCTCCCGGAGTGGTTTTCCACTTCTAGATCGGGTCCCGTCAGGATGTCGCCAAATAATGTTGCTAGCTTTGTCTTAGTTTAATTGCTCTGTTTTATCACCTTTGCTCTTGAGTCGCCAGGTATCCTTATGATACCGCCACGTGGTTCAAGTCCGAGTAATGATCAATAATCCAATACACCACTTAGTAAGATTTAAATCAAAGCACATTTATTATACACAGTAATCACTACTCATGCATAAATTCTATGTCTAAGCTACTTCTTACAACTAACAGGCCTATACTTAACTTGGAACTGGCCCACCAGGTCAGGGAAACGAATGGCCTTTCGTTCGGGTTCTGAGCCTGCGGGATTCGAAGTTGGTACAGATTGGTAGCTAGGAGCGCCTATCTCGTAGCGAGCGTTGAAGTAAGACTTACAAAGCGGCTGTTGAAGAGTGAGGAACGAGTGAAGAGAGCTGCAAGCGGTCCAGAGAGCTGGAAGAGAGCTCCTTGAACTTGGGGCTCAATTCTTATAGTCCCCAGGGGCTTCCCGCCTTTCGGGACGGACCCTGTACCTGGTTCCAAGTGATTGGACTTTGTCCCAATCGCTTGCTTCGATTTTCTCCAATGCTGGAGCGGTTCCCTGATCGATGGGCAGTCTTGAGGTGGTCGTTAACCTCCTTTTGTATAGGCTTCTGCTGGCGCCGAAGAGTCTGGTTTTGCTTTGTGTGTCTAAATGTTGCTTATTGTTCCTGGGGATTGCTCATTAGTATGCAGATGGCTGGTGTTTTGTTATGCTGATGGTTGCTGGTATCGATAGTGTCTGGCCTTCCCAGAGGTAAATACACAGTCAACCTGCAGCTGCTCGTTTCTGTCCTGTTGGCCGGCTTTCCCATCAGCCTTTGCCGTTTGCCATTTTAAATCGGGAGTTGGCCATTTTAAGTGGCTACACTGCCAATTTTAACTGATGTCATATTTCATGGACATTTTCTGAAGTTCAAACTCCCTCTCTTTATCTTTTTGTTCCGCTAGGGCTATTCTTTCTTTTCTCCTTTCTGCTCTCTCCTTTTCTTTTTCCTCTCTCTCTCTTTTTTTCCCTCTCTCTCTCTTTCTCTTTCTTTTTCCTTTCTCTCACTCTCGTATTCCAGCCGCTTTAATTCTTTCTGATGTTCCATTTGTTTAATTTGCAACTGAATTTTTGCCATTTCCAATGAGTCAAACTCTATCTCAGGCAACTTTAAATGCTGAACCACCACCATAATTACCTCATATTTTCGCATGTTATCAGGTAAGGTTAACTGCAATGTTTTTGCCAAATCTATCAGTCTGCATTTCGTTTCTGCCCCTAAAGTACTATGTGTGACATTCTCCACCCCCAAAAACTTCTGAGCCTCTGAAAGAGCCATTGTTCACAACACTCTCCCCACTTAAACTAAAATACCACACCGTAAAAGCAACAATCCTTCACTTTCTTTAAGTTCACAAAAGCTAATCCAATAGATAGACTTTTATCCCCCTCGAGCCCCAATTGTTATGGGCGAGGCTTTTCAGAACCCCAAAATGTATCATGGAGTTCAACCAACTTCTCCTTTTAATGGATTTGTTGCTTTTCCGAGCACACAGCTTGTTCCCTAGGTGTGGGATTACAATTATGGATACGGGGTTTTTTAAACACAAAACACTGTTTATTCCATGAACTCAACTTAACATCTTAAATAAACATTGGATCTCTTAACACCCCTTACTTCAAAGATAACTCAGAAAATATTGCAACAGTAAATAATTCCTTAAAATGTTCCTTCAAACTTCCAAGAGACTTAACACCTTTAAACAGTATCACATCAGGTTAAAGGATATATATATTTTCTGCAGAATGAGAGACTGTCGCAAACTGGCTTTCTACTTTTAAACTGCTCTCAGCAAAACCAGCCAGGCACTTTTTAGCTGCTCTCAGCAAAACCAAACTGCAAAACTTGCAGCTCTCTGGAAACACACAGATACTGCTTTTAAACTGAAACTAAAAACCTGAAAAATGGCTGACCTAGCTGAGCTCCACCCACTCTATGACATCACTGTTTTGTTAAAGGTACATTTGCTTACACATCCATTTCTTAAAGGCACTCTTATGACACTTTAAAAGTTTTCTTTTCAAAGTTTTTTTTTGAAAAAGGGGAAGATCATTTTTTTCCCCTCACTCACCCAGGGTCGAGAGAGAGAGAGGCTTCTGGTCGGGCCGGGAGTCCCTCTTTGTTCCGCCAGCTGCCTCGCGGTGGTCGCCACCGGGGGGGGTGTCGGTACTTGCTGCTGGCTCAGTCACCGCTTTGGTCCGGGCCACTGCTTGTCTTACCCCGCGCTCTGCTGCCGGGGGGGGGGGGGGCCGGGGGGGGAGGTCGGGGGGGACGGTCCTTGCTGCTGGCTCGGTCTTCGCTTTGTTACGGGTCGACGCCCGACGCCCGTCCTGCCCCGCACTCTGCTGCCGTGCGTGGTTGGGGGTGAGGGGGGGGAGTGCTCGATCGCTCCGCTCCCGAGCGCCCAGGTCTCCCACTTTAATGAGCTTTGGAGTCTGGGTTTTATGGGTCTGGGTTGCGGGACGCAACTTTGGTCCTCCCCAGGAGCTCCTCCACCCGCGACCGCTCTCTTCCCCTGCCGGAAGCCGAATTCCAGATTCACTGTCTTTTATTGCTTTGAGTCGCCACAGACAATAGTTTACCAGGTCGGTTGAAGAATGTTCTTTTTTCTGTTTCGTTCTTCGGCTGGTTTTCCTTTGTCTTTTCTGCTTTTTCCTCAAATGTTCAAGAGACCTGGTACCATGTTGCGTTCTGTCATCTTGTCCTTGCAATGATTCTTACAGAACTGCTGATGACTTACTGAGAATGATGGTTTATTAGTTAACATGAGGAAGGATAACATACAGAATGTCATACAGACTAGGTTTCTTTGGAACTACCTGATGTGTGACTGTCCTTGTTTACGCCTCACTTCTAACTGCCAATAGCCAGATGCCACATGACTGATATCTGACACCACATGCTGGTGGGAGGTCGCATTGCTGAGTGTATGCAATATCATTCACAGGAATTCACCACAAGAAGGAAACAAGGCCAGGTTTGTCGGCGAGGAATAGCGATAAAATGAGGCCAGCCCAGAGGGCTGACTCATGTCAACACTGGAAGAAACCTACACAGTCTTCACTTTGTGATGCCACTCTCTAGTAGGTAACCAGGAAGTAAGTGCCGTTCATGAGAATGGAGAAGGAGATGATTTGGATGTTAGGATAGTGCAATGCAGTGGAACCAGTAAGAAATAATGGGACATTGTATGTGTTTGACAATTTACTTCATCTCCTCTGAAGTCATAGTTTGTAAAGTAAAAACAAGATTATACTTTTTTTCTATACTTGTTTAAATTTCGAAAGACATGGGAATATATTTAAGGATGTGCATGTTCAACTGAAATTCCTTTAATTTTCAATAATAAAAAGTAATAAACTTGGAAAAATCAGGTATTGGAAATAAAGTTTCAAAGTTTAAAGAAATGAATGCCAGCCACGATCGGCCTTTAAATACGAACAATCAAGTCTTTCTGGCAGAGGCAGCAGCAGAGAGAAGGTCACGCACCCAGCACTTACACTGACACCAAGCGCCCTATATGTCCATGCTTTAGGCGCAAAGACATGGAGGAGAGATTCCTCCATTTTATAGCTGCCAGCAAGCAAGCAACAGGACTGTGTGAAAAACTGAAGATGGATTATTTTGTAATAAGGAAGAGAGGGCCAGAGACACAAACAGGCCAGGATGTCTCAACTGAATCTGCTGGAGAGAGCTTCTCAGGAGAGTCCACAGCAGGACAAAGCAGCGCTGGCGTGAACTGAATCTAGTGCGCCAGGGCCTCTGGTGAACAAACAATTAAGAAGAAACTGAAATCGGGAACAAAGCAGTGTAACCATGATTTCTTGAGGTATGGCTTCAATTGTGCCAATGCAAATCAGGGTGTAGCAAAGCCCATGTGTGTTATATGCAGGGAAGTACTGGCAAATGAAAGTATACAAACCTTATCTTCAAAGGCATTTGAAGACTAAGCATGGCGAGTTTGAGGACAAACCTCTCGATTTTTTTCAAAGGATGCAGCAAGAACTTAAATCGTCAGCTGAAGTCCTTATCAGAAATGCAACATTGAATGATGAAGCAAGTGAGATTGTGAGGACCATGCAGGCTCACCTGCCGCATTAAAGGTAAGAAATAATGGCGTGTCACAAAGGTTACCCGGCGTGGGTCACTAAGGTTGGCCAGCATGGGTCGCTAAGGTCAGCCGGCATGGGTGCCGAAGGTCAACGATTGGCAAAAGTGGGTCCCAGGAAAAAAGTTTGAAAAACACTGGGCTAAACCCTCTCGTATATTTAAAAAATGTTGCTAGGCTTTCAATTATTTCAACCTTCTTAGCTTCTGTAGATAAGACTTCTTTCAATGTATCTGCCAATTCCCTCAATTGGATTTTAGGCACAATTTTCAATGGTTACTTTGTCTCGGTCCAGATAAGATCGAGCGAGATCAAGATCCATTTTCTGCAGTATTTTTACCTAATAGAACACATTTTTACTTGATTTCACTCATTACTTTCAAAAGTCAAAATTCCCAACACCCAAAGAATTATGTTTTCGAAGATCCTGGACTCGAGCCCCCAATTTTGTAGGGGTGTATTGTTTTGTTTGTTTTTGGTGTGAGAAGAAATGTGAAACTCAGTTAGAATAAAAAGCCCAGTCATCGTGTAACAATTATTAAAGACTATTTGTTGAAGTAAAGAAAAACAAATACACATGAACAGGACTACTCTCAGGCAATTATGGTGCATGAATTACTAGACATTATATAACAGTTTATATAGAATGTACCCCTTATTCCTAAATATACCTATGACACCTGAACTCCGTAGGACTTTCCCTGTTCCTCATACAACATGCAAATTAAATAACCAGTTTATAGTTACCACTCAATACAGGGATTATACTCAAGTCTGGGAAATGTATTTTTCTGGTCCAGTGAAGATATTTAAATTGTCTTTTCAAAGGTTTTCTGTACTGCCTTGGCTCTGAGATTCAGATGTAAACGTGACCTTTCGGCTGATAGCTGGAAAACTAGCTTGCCTGCTTCAGAGGCTGATAGGTGTTAATTGCCTGCTTGGCTTCTGATTATCCGGCCAGTTGTACCTTTGTTCCTCTTTGATTATGTGTTCTGTGTACATAGAACATAGAACATAGAACAATACAGCGCAGTACAGGCCCTTCGGCCCACGATGTTGCACCGAAACAAAAGCCATCTAACCTACACTATACCATTATCATCCATATGTTTATCCAATAAACTTTTAAATGCCCCTATCAACTTTCTTGACTGTACGTTAACACATGGATACCTCGTGATCTTCTCAAATGGGGCAGCACGGCGGCGCAGTGGTTAGCACTGCTGCCTCATGGTGCCAAAGCCCCAGGTTCGATCCCGGCCCTGGGTCACTGTCCATGTGGAATTTGCACATTCTTCCCGTGTCTGTGTGGGTCTCACCCCACAACCCAAATAGATGTGCAGGATAGGTGAGTTGACCATGCTAAATTGCCCCTTAATTGGAAAAAAATGATCTTCTCAAATGTCTATAAGTTGTTTCTCCTCATAAACTATTCACATTCGATTCTAATCTAAACTAAACTGCCTTCAAAACTCATTACTGGGGAGAGACACATCTCATTGGGACATTTTTAATTCTGACTATGCTGTCTCTAGACAGATTTCTACTTGTTGTTGGACATCTCGCATCCTTTTATGTTTTGTTAAATTCATTTTACTACTGTTGCGAGGCAGATTCATGACAGTAGTTTGGTGTTTAAACATCTCAAACTCCTCCTGGCTTTAGCAGGATCTCAGACCCACCAGGGCGAATCTTACAGTGTATTTTTAAACAAAGTTCCCTTCACTCAATCTTCTGAGCGCAATCAAATGGACTTCCAGTAGCAAGGTGCCCTCTGGTGACTCCCAGTTTTTAAACTTTCTACAATCCCGTTTCCTTGAACAGGACTTCAGTTTTCACCAGATCTCTGCTTGGTGATTAACTTAAAAGCAGTCATTTTATTTTGGCTGGCATATCAGCACCTGCTTTCGGTCTCCTTCCTCAAAACCTTTGAATGGACTGCCTCTGAGGGTCTGTAAGATCAGCTGCTTCTTCTTTTATCCAGGTGTTAATGCTTGCACCTTTGAATTGAAGTTTCTGTCACATAATAAGCATGTCACAGACATTTGCCTCTTCTCTGGGCAGATCCCCTTCTCACAAGTACTCCATTTTACCTTGAATTGAAGGAGACAGTTTAAAACATAACTGTCCTATAATATCCACTGGTCAAAACAATGTAATACAGACTAGTGTTAGGCAACATAGGCTAGTAGGTGGGCCGCATGAGTGGCCATCCTTCATCTCAGTGGGCTGCAAGATTGAAATCGGGCTTGTGTACTAACTATGGCCCCATGAATGAAATTAAATACATTGAATACACATGGACTATTTCATAACGAGTTACAGAAAATGCTTAATCATTCATAAAATTATATAACTGTCATCAAATGTCACCAATGTTCCCCTTTTTGGCTACTTCTTCCTCTGAACTTTTTAATTTGCAATTGATTTTCCTTCTTTATCACACCACTTCAGCACAATTATATAATGAGAACAAATTAATTTACGAGCAAAGGTAACATTAAAGTGGGCAGCATGGTGGTGCAGTGGTTAGCACTGCTGCCTCATGGCGCCGAGGACCCTGGGTTTGACCCTGGCCCTGGGTCACTGTCCGTGTGGAGTTTGCTCCCAGTGCCTGCGTGGGTCTCACCCCCACAACCCGAAAAGATGTGCAGGGTAGTTGGATTGGTCATGCTAGATTGCCCCTTAATTGGAAAAAACATCTTTTAAAACTTTTTTTCTTAAAAAGCACCAGTGTTGTAACAAAGATGGTCTCCCAGGATAGGATAATTTTGCTAACTGCGCTTGCATACCTAGAATTTGCAGGGCATTCCCATTGAACCGTGACAGCACATTTATTGGCCATAGAGGGAGTGCTTGGCTCTCAAAGACATTGGGTGCAATTTACTGGCTGTTCACGCCGTGATATTCCGGTCCCACCAATGCCACACCCCCTTCTCGGGTTTCCCGGCGACAAGGCATTCAACGGGAAATCCCTTTAACAACAGCAGGACCAGAAAGTCCCGCTGGCCCGCCTCCGCCACCAAAAAACATGCGGCGGGTTGTTTGGTAAATCCCACCCTGATGCACTATCAATTACTATAAGACGAGAGTAGAGAATAATTGAGGCTTTATTAAGCAGAGATGTGTGGCCTGCTGCAGCTGCTACCAGAATGGGAGCAGCTCGGGTGTGCACACACCGTCTACTGGGCGGAGCCAGCAGGTAGGGATTTGAAAAATGAAATGAAATGAAAATCGCTTATTGTCACAAGTAGGCTTCAATTAAGTTACTGTGAAAATCCCCTAGTCGCCACATTCCGGCGCCTGTTCGGGGAGGCTGTTACGGGAATTGAACCGTGCTGCTGGCCTGCCTTGGTCTGCTTTCAAAGCCAGCGATTTAGCCCTGTGCTAAACAGCCCCTGTGGGGGATTTACCCCTGTACCTCTAGTACAGGAGCCTTACCGTACTACATCTAATATCAAGTTACTACATCTAATATACAGTTAGTGGTGACTACCACACACCCCTTGTATGGAATCAGCACACACCTCACTTTTGTAATACCGGTAAGAAAAAGTCACTGTCCAGCAGAATCTGGCAACCCTGTGCGTGGGCAACGGTCAATAAAATATCTCGTAGGCCACACTCAGAACACACTCAGGGCTGCATGTCGCTCACCACTGGTATAGACTAAAACGGTACTGGGCTATTTTGATAAATATATTTTCCAAGTTCTTTGTATAAATTCAGCCCGAAGCATAGTTGTACAGTGTGCTCCAAGTAGAAATAACATTGGATCGGAAATTAGCAGTATTTTAAAGTTTTTGGAAGCATGAGTTAAACTGGTAAATGATAATCTTGAAATTATGCAGTGTAAATATTATTTTAATGCAATCATATTAAATTGCTCTTTCCAATAATTTAGTAGAGATATAGATCCGTTTCAATTAAATGTGGGAAATATCTGCCCATGACACTATTTACCCAGTGTAATTTAAGAATACATTACATTATTATACAGAATGCATCCGTAAATTTTCATGTTAACAAAACAAAATTCCAACAAATTATGATTTATTTTAAGTAAAACATTCTGGAATTGGAATACGTATTTACAAAATGGTGAAATACCTGTCTGTTTTATTTCACCTGGAAAACAAAAGCTGGAACGAATCATCCTGCACACAGCACACTTTCCCAGCACAGCGGAAAAGACCCCCTCCACTGCACATGCACATTACAAATGTGAGGTAATGCATTTTGGAAGGTCTAATGCAGGTAGGGAATATACAGTGAATGGTAGAACCCTCAAGAGTATTGAAAGTCAAAGAGATCTAGGAGTACAGGTCCACAGGTCATTGAAAGGGGCAACACAGGTGGAGAAGGTAGTCAAGAAGGCATACGGCATGCTTGCCTTCATTGGCCGGGGCATTGAGTATAAGAATTGGCAAGTCATGTTGCAGCTGTATAGAACCTTAGTTAGGCCACACTTGGAGTATAGTGTTCAATTCTGGTCGCCACACTACCAGAAGGATGTGGAGGCTTTAGAGAGGGTGCAGAAGAGATTTACCAGAATGTTGCCTGGTATGGAGGGCATAAGCTATGAGGAGCGATTGAATAAACTCGGTTTGTTCTCACTGGAACGAAGGAGGTTGAGGGGCGACCTGATAGAGGTATACAAAATTATGAGGGGCATAGACAGAGTGGATAGTCAGAGGCTTTTCCTCAGGGTAGAGGGGTCAATTACTAGGGGGCATAGGTTTAAGGTGAGAGGGGCAAGGTTTAGAGTAGATGTACGAGGCAAGTTTTTTACGCAGAGGGTAGTGGGTACCTGGAACTCGCTACCGGAGGAGGTAGTGGAAGCAGGGACGATAGGGACATTTAAGGGGCATCTTGACAAATATATGAATAGGATGGGAATAGAAGGATACGGACCCAGGAAGTGTAGAAGATTGTAGTTTAGTCGGGCAGTATGGTCGGCACGGGCTTGGAGGGCCGAAGGGCCTGTTCCTATGCTGTACATTTCTTTGTTCTTTGTTCACTTCTGCACTGCAACTGTCCAGAACTCTGGGCGCGATTCTCCGACCCCCCACTGGGTCGGAGAATCGCAGGGCCGGCGTGAATCCCGCCCCCGCCGTGTCCCGAATTCTCCGCCACCGGATATTCGGCGGGGGCGGGAATTGTGCTGCGCCGGCTGGCGGAAATCCCCCGGCGTTTCTCCGGTCCGCGATGGGCCGAAGTCCCGCCGCTGTCAACCCACGCCAGCCGGCATGGATTGAACCACCATTCGAACGGCGGGACAAGGCGGCACGGGCGGGCTCCGGGGTCCTGGGGGGGGGCGCGTGGAGATCTGGCCCCGGGGGGTGCCCCCACAGTGGCCTGGCCCGCGATCGGGGTCCACGGGGATCCACGGGCAGCCTGTGCCGTGGGGGCACTCTTTTCCTTCCGCCTTCGCCGTGGTCTCCACTATGGCGGAGGCGGAAAAGACCCCCTCCACTGCACATGCGCAGGGATGCCGTGAGCGGCCGCTGATGCTCCCGCGCATGCGTCGCATGGCAAAGTCATTTCCGCGCCAACTGGCGGGGCACCAAAGGCCTTTCCCACGAGCTGGCGGAGCGGAAATCAGTCCGGCGCGGGCCTAGCCCCTCAAGGTGAGGGCTCGGCCCCTCAAGATGCAGAGAATTCCGCACCTTTGGGGCGGCGCGATGCCAGACTGATTTGCGCCGTTTTTGGCGCCGGTCGGCGGACATCGCGCCGATTGCGGAGAATCCCGCCCTCTATCTGGATTTGGTTGGCCAAGCCATTTCCATGGCCTAGTTCCTGCTTGGCACAAGCCTGCTCCATGGCAAAGCCAAATGCCTGGATGTGGTGCAGTGATTTTGTCTACTGCTGCAATCGTGCAGAGGCCTTCAAGCCTGGCAACACCTGCCATACTTGAGGCTTTGTGGTTTTGTTTTATGTGGTTATCACTGGCAAGGTCAGAATTATTTAGCTTATCCCCAAATGTCCTGCTGGGACATTTTGGACAACAGTTAGAAGTCAACCACATTGTTGTGGGTCTGCAGCTACATACGGGGCAGACCAGGTAAGGAGGGCGGATTTCCTTCCCTAAAAGGGGAAGTAGCAAACCAGGTTGTTCATTTAACAACAATTGCCAATGGTTTCACGGTCGCTATTAATTGAATTTAAATTCCACCAACTGCCACGGTGGGATTTGAACCCATGTCCCTACAGCATTAGTCTGGGTTGCTGGAATATTATTCCAGTAACATTACCATCACACCACTATCACCCACAGTCAGCAGCAGGGAGGATTCTAGTATATCCCTGGCCCACAGTTCCTCGGCACAAGAGAAAGGACTTCTCTGCAAGGCTGTTGCCAGCCACTCTCGAAGCAACAAAGAACTTGGGACACAGCTTTTAGGCCTGATTTTTCATCTCCGGGAAAAGTCTGCAAATCCTTTGCCTATGTAAAGACAACTTGGGCCCAAAAGCCATTCATCTCTGTCTTATTTCCTGCCACTTAGCACCCACTGAAAAATCCATCTGCGCTAGTGATTGAAAGAATAATCCCAGTGTCATTATGGCAGGAAAGGGAAAACAACTTAACAGTCTTGCATAACGTTTTGTCACAATTATTAACTTTCCAGCCACAGGGGAATTTTATGAGTGAAGACTCAGCTAAGAGCTAAAGGTGAAGTACTTCTGGTGGTGGCTATGAAGGAGTAGGTCGCACATTCGGTGGCTCCCGCTCGGGTCGGACCTTTGGACCTTTTCCCCTGATTTTTTATTGGACTTGATTCGGTAAATTGATGGTGGAGTGGATTCCTACGTCGGTGCATGGAGAGGCGGACTAGAAGTGCGCGTAAAGGAAGAAGTAGACGAACATAGAAGGCTTGGGCTGAAGCTGTAGTGGAAGAAAGCATGGCAGACGACCCAGCGGTCGACGGAGCAGCTGATGCAGTTTATTCAGGAGGGCTTCACCAAGCAAAAACAGGAATGCTTGGACCCGATTAAAGAATCGATTGCGTGGCTGGCAGTTGGACTGGATGATCAGGACCGGGCGATCCAGAAGGTAGAGAGGGCGCTGGCTGAGCAGGAGGAACATCAAACTGCGGTGGAATTGGAGGTGGGGATGCTGAGAGATCAGCGGAGGGGGCTCCTGGAGAGGGTGGAGGACCTAGAGAATAGGTCCCGCCGGCAGAACCTGAGAGTCGTCGGTCTCCCGGAGGGGGTCCGAAGGAGCGGACGCTGGGGCATGCATGGCGGGCATGTTCGAGAGGTTGCTGGGGGATGGGAGGTTCTCCTGGCCCTTGGAGGTGGGCGAAGGCTGCCTGAGGGTGGGCCGGCGGATGCGTGGGGCACGGGCTGGAGACTGGGCCAAGAAAGGTGATGCCTGATCGGCGAAGGGGGGGTGGTGATGAGCCCCCTGTGGTAGTATGCATTAGGGGTCATGTGGGACTGTGAAGTCATGATGTCATTGGCTGACAGATCCCGGGTCCTGGTTGGACGTTGACCTCTAGCTCCGCCCTGAAGGCGGAGTATAAGTACCTGGAGTCCTCCCCCGCAGGCAGTCTACTACTGAACTGCGGGGGAACAGTCACGCTTAATAAAGCCTCATCGACTTCACTCTATTCGTCTCTCGGAGTCTTTGTGCGCTACAATTTATTAAGCGTGACTAAAGGACTATGGAGCTCAGGATCATCCCGGATTGCCTGAGGACCAGCCCCCACACAGTGAACGCGGCAGCAGCTTTCAAGCACTGGCAGACTTGTTTCGAGGCCTACCTCAGAACGGCCACCGGCCGGGTCACAGAAGACCAAAAACTACAGGTCCTGCACTCGAGGTTAAGCACGGAGATTTTCTCTCTTATCGAAGACGCAGAGGATTTCCAGACGGCGTTCGCAGCACTAAAAAGTCTCTATGTCCGCCCAGTAAACCAGATCTACGCTCGCTATCAACTCGCAACGAGACGGCAAAGTCCCGGAGAATCGATAGATGAATTCTACGCCGCGCTACTAATTTTGGGACGAGCCTGCAGCTGCCCGTCGGTGAACGCAAATGAACACACGGACATGTTAATGCGCGATGCTTTTGTGGCAGGTATGAACTCCTCCCAAATCCGCCAAAGACTTCTAGAAAAAGAGTCGCTAGGACTCTCAGAGGCACGGGCCCTAGCAGCCTCCCTAGACGTGGCCGCGCGAAATACCCGCGCCTACGGCCCCGACCGCGCGGCAGCCCATTGGGCTCCATACGTACCCATCACGACAAACCCACCCCCCCCCCCCGGACACCCCACAGGCTTGCGCGGTCCAAACGCCAAGTCGCACCGGGGGTGCCCGCTGCTATTTCTGCGGCCAGGCGAATCACCCCCGGCAGCGCTGCCCGGCCCGCGCAGCGATCTGTAAGAGCTGCGGGAAACAGGGCCATTTTGCGGCTGTGTGCCGGTCCCGCGAGGTCGCCGCTGTCCCGGGAGAACAGGGAGCCCTGCACGCCGTTTACGCTCCCCAACCCCCCCAGCGCCCCATGTACGACCCGCAGGCGCAGCCACTCTGTGTCCTGACCACCGCTGTCCCGGGAGAACAGGGAGTCCTGCACGCCGTTTACGCTCCCCAACCGCCCCCCCCGCGCCCCATGTATGACCCGCCGGCGCTACCACTTTGGGTCCCGACCACCGCTCTCCCTGGAGAAGAGGGAGTTCTGCGCGTCTCTAATGCTCCCCAAACCCCCCCCCCCCCGCGCCCCACGTATGACCCGCCGGCGCTACCAATTTGGGTCCCGACCACCGCTGTCCCCAGAGAAGAGGGAGCCCCGCGCGTTCCTAACGCTCCCCAACCCCCCCAGCGCCCCATGTGCGACCCGCAGACGCCGCCATTTTGGGTCCCGGCCACCACGAGGGGAGGAAGGGCGCCGCCATCTTGGACCACCCCAGACCTGTGCGACGCATGGGGGCGGCCATTTTGTCCACCCCGCCGCCATCTTGTGACCCCCAGCCATGTGCGATGCATGGGGGCAGCCATCTTGTTCACCCCCGACGCCATCTTGGACGGCAACAACGGACCCCAGTGTCGACGGCTCCATGGGGTTCGAAGAAGACGCTCAACCACTACAACCACGTCTCGCTTCAATGACGCTGGACCAAGCTCGGCCCCGGGCGCTCCAGACGACGACGACAACGGTGCTGATAAACGGGCACGAGACACCATGCCTAGTCGACTCCGGGAGCACGGAGAGCTTTATCCACCCCGACACGGTAAGGCGCTGTTCTTTGACCATCCATCCCAGCGCACAAAAGATTTCCCTAGCTGCAGGATCCCACTCCGTACAGATCAAAGGCTTCTGCATAGTTACCCTAACGGTGCAAGGGAGGGAGTTCAAAAACTACAGGCTCTACGTCCTTCCCCAACTCTGCGCCCCCACATTACTGGGATTAGACTTCCAGTGCAATCTACAGAGCCTAACCTTCAAATTCGGCGGCCCAATACCCCCACTCACTATCTGCGGCCTCGCAACCCTCAAGGTGCAACACCCATCCTTGTTTGCAAACCTCACCCCGGATTGCAAACCCGTCGCCACTAGGAGCAGACGGTACAGCGCCCAGGACCAGACCTTCATTCGGTCCGAAGTCCAGCGGCTACTAAAGGAAGGCATAATCCAGGGCAGCAATAGTCCCTGGAGAGCACAGGTGGTAGTAGTAAAGACAGGGGAGAAGCAAAGGATGGTCATAGACTATAGCCAGACCATCAACAGGTACACACAACTAGACGCGTACCCTCTCCCCCGCATATCCGACATGGTCAATCGGATTGCCCAATATAAGGTCTTCTCCACCGTGGACCACAAGTCCGCCTACCATCAGCTCCCCATCCGCCCAAGTGACCGCAAGTACACAGCCTTCGAGGCAGACGGGCGATTATACCATTTCCTAAGGGTCCCATTTGGCGTCACAAACGGGGTCTCGGTCTTCCAACGAGAGATGGACCGAATGGTTGATCAACACGGGTTGCGGGCCACGTTCCCGTATCTCGACAATGTAACCATCTGCGGCCACGATCAGCAGGACCACGACGCCAACCTCCAAACATTCCTCCAGACCGCTAAAGCCTTGAACCTCACGTACAACGAGGACAAGTGCGTTTTTAGCACCAACCGGCTAGCCATCCTGGGCTACGTAGTGCGCAATGGGATAATAGGCCCCGACCCCGAACGTATGCGCGCCCTCATGGAATTTCCCCTCCCGCACTGCTCAAAAGCCCGAAAGCGCTGCCTGGGGTTCTTTTCATACTACGCCCAGTGGGTCCCCCAGTACGCAGACAAGGCCCGCCCCCTAATACAGACCACGACCTTCCCTCTGTCGACAGAGGCTTGCCAGGCCTTCAGCCACATCAAAGCGGATATCGCAAAGGCCACGATGCGCGCCATCGACGAGTCCCTCCCATTCCAGGTCGAGAGCGACGCCTCCGACGTAGCTCTAGCGGCCACCCTTAACCAAGCGGGCAGACCCGTGGCCTTTTTCTCCCGAACCCTCCACGCCTCAGAAATCCGCCACTCCTCAGTGGAAAAGGAAGCCCAAGCCATAGTGGAAGCTGTGCGACATTGGAGGCATTACCTGGCCGGCAGGAGATTCACTCTCCTCACGGACCAACGGCCGGTAGCCTTCATGTTCGATAATGCACAGCGGGGCAAAATCAAAAACGACAAGATCTTAAGGTGGAGGATCGAGCTCTCCACCTTCAACTACGAGATCTTGTATCGTCCCGGAAAGCTGAACGAGCCGTCCGATGCCCTATCCCGCGGCACATGTGCCAACGCACAAATTAACCGCCTCCAAACCCTCCACGAGGACCTCTGCCACCCGGGGGTCACTCGGTTTTACCACTTTATCAAGTCCCGCAACCTCCCATACTCTTTAGAGGAGGTCCGTACAGTCACAAGGAACTGCCACATCTGCGCAGAGTGCAAACCGCATTTTTTCAGGCCGGATGGTGCGCACCTGATTAAGGCTTCCCGCCCCTTTGAACGCCTTAGTCTGGATTTCAAAGGACCCCTCCCCTCCACCGACGCAACATATACTTCCTTAATGTGGTGGACGAGTACTCCCGCTTCCCATTCGCCATCCCCTGTTCTGACATGACCGCGGCCAGAGTCATTAAAGCCCTGAACACCATATTCACACTGTTCGGTTGCCCCGCATACGCCCACAGCGACAGGGGGTCCTCCTTCATGAGTGACGAGCTGCGCCAGTTCCTGCGCAGCAACGGTATAGCCTCGAGCAGGACGACCAGCTACAACCCCCGGGGGAACGGGCAAGTAGAGAGGGAGAACGGCACGGTCTGGAAGACTGTCCTACTGGCCCTACGGTCCAGGGACCTCCCAGTTTCACGGTGGCAGGAGGTCCTCCCGGACGCCCTCCACTCCATCCGGTCACTACTGTGTACCAGCACTAACCAAACGCCTCATGAGCGCCTCCTTGTCTTCCCCAGGAAGTCCTCCTCTGGAACGTCGCTGCCGACCTGGCTGGCGGCCCCAGGACCCATCTTGCTCCGAAAGCATGTGCGGGCGCACAAGTCGGACCCGTTGGTCGAAAGGGTTCACCTCCTTCACGCGAACCCGCAGTACGCTTACGTGGAGTACCCCGACGGCCGACAGGACACGGTCTCCCTGCGAGATCTGGCGCCCGCCGGCAACACACACACTCCCCCGACACCAATCACCCAACCCCCCTCTTCCTGCCACCGCCGCACCCCGCGACCGCCCCCTTCCCAGGAGGATCAGTCCTCCTCCCAGGCCCTACCAGGAATGAAGCCCAAGCTGAAACTGTAAGGCTCCCGGAGACGACAACACCGGAACAAGCACCACCACCACCACCGGGGCCGAGGCGATCGACACGGACGACCAGACCGCCCGACCGACTCGTGGCGTCGATCTAACACTACAATATGTGGACTTTTAACGAGAACATTTTGTCTTTTCCTGACGATTACTGTAAATAGTTTGAAACAAAAAAAAAACCTTGTACATACTGTAATAACATGCAAAAGTTTTCCTCCCAGGACCAGCCTTGTAAACCCTTACCACCATGCGAAGCATCACCCCGCCGGGTTCATTTTTAACAAGGGGTGAATGTGGTAGTATGCATTAGGGGTCATGTGGGACTGTGAAGCCATGATGTCATTGGCTGACAGATCCCGGGTCCTGGTTGGACGTTGACCTCTAGCTCCGCCCTGAAGGTGGAGTATAAGTACCTGGAGTCCTCCCCCGCAGGCAGTCTACTACTGAACTGCGGGGGAACAGTCACGCTTAATAAAGCCTCATCGACTTCACTCTATTCGTCTCTCGGAGTCTTTGTGCGCTACACCCCCCAACTAGGCTGATCACATGAAATGTGAGAGGGCTAAATGGCCGGTTAAGAGGGCACGCACGTTTGCGCATTTGAGGGGACTGAAGGCGAATGTGGTAATGTTAAGGAGTCGCACCTTAGAGCAACTGATCAGATTAGATTAAGGAAGGAATGGGTCGGACAGGTTTTTCATTTGGGCTGGACTCGAAGACTAGAGGGGTCGCGATCCTGATTAATAAGCGAGTGCTATTCGGGGCGGGAAGAATAGTTGCGGATGTGGGAGGTCGGTACATTATGGTTAGTGGGAAGCTGGAGGGGTTGCCGGTGGTTCTAGTGAATGTGTACACGCCAAATTGGGATGATGTGGAGTTTGTAAAGAGAATGTTGGGGATCATCCGAAACCTGGATTCGCATAAGCTGGTAATGGGAGGGGACTTTAACACAGATATCGACCTTGGGTTAGACCGGTCGAGCTCAAGGACGGGCAGGGTGCCAGCAATGGCGAAGGAGCTGGGGAGTTGTGGAGTGGGGGGGGGGCATGGAGATTTGGGCAGCAGGGAGTGAAGGAGTTCGCCTTCTACTCGCATGTGCGTAAAGTGTACTCCCGGATTGACTTTTTTATTTTGAGCGGGGCTGGTGGGTGCGGGGTATTCGGCGATTGCAATCTCAAATCATGCCCCGCACTTGGTTGACCTACAGGGATCCCTTGTGGCCGTTCCCCTTCAAAACAAGTATACCGTTTTGGATGCTGTTGGGGGGGGGGATGACCTACCGGGGGAAGGCCATAGCGGCCAGGTCTCTGGCACTGAGTCTGGCTCTGTGGCTCAGAAGAGAAGGGGGGAGAATAAAAAAGCAATAGTGATAGGAGACTCACTGGTTAGGGAAATAGATAGGAGATTCTGTGGTCGTGAGGGAGACTCCCGGAAGGCATGTTGCCTCCCGGGTTCCAGGGATGTCTCGGATCGAGTCTACAGGATTCTTAAAGGGAGGGTGAGCAACCAGAAGTCGTGGTGCACATAGGCACCAACGACATAACTAAGAAAAGGGATGAGGATCTAAAAAGTGATTTTAGGGAGTTAGGTTGGAAGCTAAAGAGCAGGACAAGCAGAGTAGTAATCTCAGGATTGCTACCGGTGCCACGTGCAAGTGAGGCAAGGAACAGAGAGCAAGTGCAGCTGAACACGTTGCTACAGGGCTGGTGCAGGAGGGAAGGCTTCAGATATGTGGGTCATTGGGATATCTTCTGGGGAAGGTGGGACCTGTGTTCGGCGTTTTAGTTGCTGTGATATGAAGAGTCTAATGTTCTGTTCCTTTTTCGCCAACACACATTTATTTCATTCCAACAGACTTTACACAAAACTCTCACTATACATCATCTGACAGAGGCCACCTGAAGCCCCTCTACATATCAGTGTCAATTAATGGATATTAACATAAATGAGTCAACTAATTGCAATGTCTCTTAACCCATTACTTAACAGTCTCCCCTTCCTTGGAGAACAAAAAATAATTAGGTGAAAACAAAATGTCAAGAAACTCAAAAACACACACATGATTTCCCCCCCCCCCCTTTTTTCAGTTTCTTTGTTTTATTTTGTTTGGACGAGAAAGGAAAAAAACCAGTCACAGAAACAGGCGCCCTTCATTAACAATATCCAAAAGTTTCTGTGAACTCGCCCCTCTTTTCGTAAAACAGTCTGACAGTTGATAGCTCCTGTCGACCCATTTAATTTTTGTTATTTCCCCTCTGTCCAACATCTGCTTCAAATGTGCGATGTCTACCCGTAACCTCTTTTCATTGACACATTTTGTAGAGTGCACATTTTCCCACAGGGATTTATTGTCAATGTGACAGTCAATAGGTATATTACCCAAATCCCCTAATCCCAAAATTTCTGTCAATATCTGACTTATGTAAAAGGCCATATCCACCGCCTCTACAAGGCTTAACGTCTCAGCAGCCAAAGTGCTCTTTACCACTCTCCTTATTTTCTTTGTTTCCCACACAAGCGGGCAACATTTACCATTGTTCCCCAAAAGGAAAATTATAAAACCTCCTGCGCTTGAAACCCCATCACATAAATTTGGGTAGGATGCATCACTATAAACTATGAGTTTCAAGTGCCTAAGGTCACCTAAAGCCGGGAACTTCAAAACGCACTCCTGCATTTTTAGTTTGGGCAACGCTTTCTTTGCTCTTATTATGTCTTCCACTTTGGGATCATTCATTTTTGTACTCAACTCTAAGACATCAAAACTCATGTCCGGTCTAGTCTGTCTACATAACCAGTTCAGTTGCCCAATTGAACTTCGCAGTTGCTCTTTTTCTATCTTTGAAACCATTGCGTCTTTTTGTGAAACTCTGCCACGACTAATTGCTATTGGGCTGATGCTTTCCAAATAAGATTGCTGACGTAATGTTGCCCCTAACTTAGTCTGTCCAATTTCCAGTCCAATATATTTAAATGCACCGGATGCCTGACTTCCAACCCTGAATTCTTTCCTCAAACCAGAGATTACAACAGCTTCAAAATCACTAGTCCCACCTCACAAAAAATCATCGGCATGCATCATAAAGATGCCAGAAAGATTTCCTTTATAGTGCCAGTAAAACACTGCAGGATCTACTTTCAACTGACAACAGCCTAACTTTAACAAAACTGACCTTACCGAAAAATACCAGACTCGAGATGCATCATTTAATCCATATACACATTTGTTCAACTTCCAGAGTACCCCTTCTGTGTTAGCTGCTTCTTTAGGAGGACAGAGAAAAATATCTCTCTGGAGCTGATGCCCCTGCAAAAAGGCAGCTTTTATATCCATAGATTTGCATTCCCATGCCTTTGTGGCTAATAGAGCCAAGAAGATCTTGAAAATAACCTTTCCTGCTGTAGGTGAATCTACCCTTAAATCCTGATCTTCTAAGTTTTCTTCAAATCCCCTTGCCACAAGCTTGGCCTTTGCCTTATAAGTTCCATCCAGAAAAACCTTTTCCGTGCAAATCCATCTGTGGGATAGAGCCCTTTGTCCCCTATCCGGTACTTCCGTGTATACCCCAAATTCATTCCAATTGTGCAATTCTTCCTGTTTGGCATCTTTGATAACTTTTTCATCTAATTTATTTGAAGCCACCAAAATCTCACGTGCATGTGGGCTTCTACTCCTATTAGTATTCGTAGTCTTACTCATGTTCCGAGATCTTGACAAACTACGTCCCCTCTCCTGCCTGGTATCTCATTCTGTACTGCTAGATCTTTCCCTTCTGCTGTGGGATGTCCTTTCAATAGTTCTCGACCTTTTCCTGCGGACCTGTTCACTATCCGATGTACTATCTGAACTGGCACTGCGTTTCTGTGTTCTTCATTTTTGAACTTTGTTTTCCCAATCCATTGTCTTGACTCCTTCCCCTGTATGCTGTGCATTCAACCAATGTTTATACTTTCCAGTGGCCTTCCCTGCTCTACTAATAAAAGTTACATCCTTCCATTCACTAGACCCTTCAGGCAAGTATGTAACTTTTGTACCAGCTTTCGGCAGTTGCACTTTCAGAAAAATGGCCTGTTCTAATTCATCAGTATTGTTGTGTTCCTCTACAGAAACCCTGTCTACATCAGTTAACTGGTCATGTCATCGATGACAGCATGATTTCTTTCACAGACACCATTACTAAATGGGCTTTCTGCAGTCGTATTCATAACTCTGATATTCACATTTTCACACATATCCCTAAACTCATCATTAGCAAATTCTCCCTCATTGTCCGTATGGAATTTTGCCGGTGGACCCATTCCTGTCCCTATCCATTTTTCCATGATTTGATCCAGAATTACTCTCTTTTCTTTACATCGTACAATCGTTGATTGACTAAATCTGGTTGCTAAATCTACAAAATGCAAAATAAATATATTATTTGCTTTATCCCAGATCTTAAGGTCCATGGCCACAATGTCGTTATAAATCCCTGGCCAAAGATATGATTACTAACGGCCATGCTGGTGTCCTTCTGTACTTCCTACCAACTTCACAGCGGTCACTAACCTGTTCTACCAGTTTAGTACAGTTGTCATCCCTTACCCCTGCAACTTTGAATACATTTTTCAGCCTTCGAGGAGACGGATGTGCAAATTGCCTATGCAATTTTAAGACCACAAGCTTTTTAACAGCTAAAGTCCCATTATCAACTGCCATTAACACATCCTTAACCACTCTACTTGAAATATTACTTGTCAGTAATGGAATACAATAGTGTCCCGACTGTGTAAATTGTAAGTCCACCGTCTTTCCAAAAACTGTTGCCTTATCCTGTTCCATATCCAGTTTCATGTGTGCTTTCTTCATCAACGGTCTGCTCGGAAGCAAAGGATTCTCACTTGATACAACATCCGTGCTAATGAAATGATTCACCCCGGCAATATTGCAAGGGATCACCACTCTGTTCAGCGACTTCAGAGTATTATCATCCCCAAACCTGAAACTTGTGGAACTTTCAAATTCCTTAACCTTGTTACGATTTTCAGCATTCAAGGAGTCCAGATAACATTTTAACCAGTCAATTCCACACACAGTAGATGTGCAGCCACTGTCCAATACAGCACAGTTGAAGGATTCTGCAACCACCACCCCCATTACCGGCGTATAACTGCTTGTCAATAGGACAATGCCTTCTTTCTGGTCATTATCTTTTTCCTCTTCTGACTCTTCCGTGTCATGTGTCGCTTCAAACATTCTATCATAACGAGTTGGACAGTTGAAAGCATAATGGTATTGAGAGTCACATCGAAAACATCGATTTATCATGCCCCGTGCATTTCTAGGGGTTCATCTTCCTATTGTAGGTTCTAACTGGGTTTCTGTCTTCATAATTTCCTTGTCTCGGTCTCCTTCTATGGTCTTGAGCCCTGTTCGCAGCCATACGATTTCGCCATCCTGTTAGTAGTGTATCTTCCTTATTCTGCCTTATTACAGGCTGACCTCTTTGGGTCATCAGAGCCATTGGAATCGGATGTTTCCCCAGAAACGTTTGTAAAGCTTTTGTCATCTGTTCGAACAAGGTATCCTTATCAGTAAACTGAACTCCTGTCAAAACCAGGAGCCTATCCATGTCGCTCACTCTAGCACAGTCAAGTAATTTAAAGGCCAACACAGACTGTGGAAATTCCAGGTTGTATTTCTGCAGCCTTTTATATAGTCTGCCAAATTCCATTATATAGTCTTCCATGGAGATATCCTCCATTTTCCGGAACTTATCAAAATCCGCCCATGCTTCATACGCACTTAACAAGTCATCTTTCTTATAAACCTTATCCATATAATGTAATAAAGTCTCCAGACCTTCTTCTGAGTCTAACTCTTCTAATACCAGCTCAGAAAGCACTTTGTTTCGGATTTTACTTCCGTATGGTAGAGAAAGAGCCAATGCCATACCTTGTTTTCTCTTTCCCAAAGCAGTTACCTTAGTCCACATAACTACTGCACTTCTCCATTGGTCGTACGATTCCCTTTCAGAAAATAGGGGAGGATAGTCATATCCAGCCATCTTTATCCTCGGTTCAGCCATATATCCCTTTTTTTCTTTTCTCACTCACTCCTTGGTTTGATCTGGAAAAGTTGTATCTTTCAACCCTTCACATTTACACAGCAACCATCCTATGCTACCAATTGTTAGACGTTTTAGTTGCTGTGATATGAAGAGTCTAAAGTTCTGTTCCTTTTTCACCAACACACATTTATTTCATTCCAACAGACTTTGCACAAAACTCTAACTACACATCACCTGACAGAGGCCACCTGAAGCCCCTTTACATATCAGTGTCAATTAATGGATACTGAACATAAATGAGACAACTAATTGCAATGTCTCTTAACCCATTACTTAACAACCTTTACATGAAGGACGGATTGCACCTAAACTGGAGGGGCACCAATATCCTGGCTGGGAGGTTTGCTAGAGCTCTTCGGGAGGGTTTAAACTAGTTTGGCAGGGGGATGGGAACCAGAGCTATGGATCAGGGGATAGGGTAGCTGTTGAACAGGCAGAAATAGTATGCAGCAAGTCTGTGAGGAAGGATAGACAGTTGATAGGGCAAAGTTGCACTCAGTGGAGTGGGTTAAAGTGTGTCTGTTTCAATGCAAGGAGTGTCAGGAATAAGGGAGATGAACTTAGAGCATGGATCAGTACTTGGAACTACGATGTTGTGACCATTATGGAGACATGGATTTCACAGCGGCAGGAATGGTTGTTAGATGTTCCGGGGTTTAGATGTTTTCAGAAGAATAGGGAGGAAGGTAAAAAAGGAGGTGGAGTGGCACTGTTAATTAGGTAGTGCACCATAGCTGCAGAAAAGGAGGTAGTTGAGGAGGGTTTGTCTACTGAGTCAGTTTGGGTGGAAGTCAGAAACAAGAAAGGAGCAGTCACTTTATTGGGAGTTTTCTATAGACCCCCCAATAGCAGCAGAGAGATAGAGGAACAGATTGGGCAGCAGATCTTGGAAAAGTGCAGAAGTAACAGAGTTGTTGTCGTGGGTGACTTCAAATTCCCTAATATTGACTGGAACCTCCTTAGTGCAAATGGTTTGTGTCATGATATGCAGAAATGCACTTAATGAGATAGACAGGCAACTAATGAGTAGGGAACAGGACATAACCAATCAGCAGGCAGAACACTTGGGGGTGGTTTCCCACTATAAAAGGCACGAGGCACTCACACGCCGCCTCTTTACTAGGGACATCTACAGAATGAGTCCAGTGTACATATCATGTAACGTATACAGCACGTGGCTAAGAGCTAGTCTGGTTCAGTCAGATAGAGAAATCACACTCAGGTTAGCAAAGAACCGAACTCACAGAGAACTGTGCTAACTGTGTGACAGGTTCAATAAATCAAATCTGGAGTCTACTTGAGTTATAGCTGCATCCAGTGCAGGGCCCCCCAACTCCTAGCTACTTGGATCCCTAGGTACCGAAAGCTCCTTTCCGCCCTCTTCAGCGGTAGCTCGTCTATCCCCCTTTCCTGGTCCCCTGAATGCGCCACAAAGAGCTCACTCTTCCCTACGTTGAGTTTATACCCCGAAAAGTCCCTAAACTCCCTAAGGATCCACATGACCTCCGCCATCCCCTCCACTGGATCCGCCACATACAACAACAGGTCGTCGGCAAACAGCGACACCAGGTGTTCCTCCCCCCCCCCCCCCCCCCCCCCCGGACCAGTCCCCTCCATTTCCTGGACTCCCACAGTGCCATGGCCAACGGCTCAGTTGCCAGTGCAAACAACATGGGGGATAAGGGGCACCCCTGCCTCGTCGCCGAGAACAGCCGAAAGTACTCCGACCTCCGCCGGTTCGTAGCCACACTCGCCACTGGGGCTCTATATAGCAGCCTGACCCAACTGATGAACCCCTCCCCGAACCCAAACCTCCGCAACACTTCCCAAAGATACTCCCACTCCACCCGATCAAAGGCCTTTTCCGCGTCCATAGCTGCCACTACCTCCACTTCCCCCTCTACCGAGGGCATCATAATCACATTGAGGAGCCTCCGCACATTTGTATTTAGCTGCCTACCCTTCACAAATCCCATCTGGTCCTCATGAATCACCCCCGGGACACAGTCCTCAATTCTCGTAGCCAGCACCTTCGCCAGCAACTTAGCGTCAACATTGAGGAGCGAGATCGGTCTATACGACCCACATTGCAATGGATCCTTTTCCCGCTTCAAGATCAAAGAAATCAGCGCCCTGGACATTGTCAGGGGCAAGGTCCCCCTCTCCCTCGCCTTATTAAAAGTCCTCACGAGCAACAGGCCCAGCAGGTCCACGTATTTCCTGTAGAATTCAACCGGGAAACCATCTGGCCCCGGGGCCTTCCCCGCCTGCATGCTCCCCAATCCTTTAACCAGCTCCTCTAGGCCAATCGGCGCCCCCAAACCAGCCACCTCCTCCTCCTCCACTATCAGGAACCTTAGCTGATCTAGGAATCGTCGCATCCCCTCGTCCCCCGCTGGGGGCTCAGACCTGTACAGATCCCCATAGAAGTCCCTAAATACCTTGTTTATTCTCACCACACTCCGCACCGTATTCCCCCCTCTATCCTTAACTCCACCAATCTCTCTCGCTGCCTCCCTCTTACGAAGCTGTTGTGCCAGCATCCGACTCGCCTTCTCCCCATACTCATATATCGCCCCCTGCGCTTTCCTCCACTGTACCTCTGCTTTCCCCGTGGTCAACAGGTCGAACTCCGTCTGGAGGTTCCGTCGCTCCCTAAGTAGCCCCTCCTCGGGGGCCTCTGCATACCTCCTGTCTACCCTTAGAATCTCTCCCACCGACCTCTCCCTCTCCCTCCCCTCTCTCTTCTCCCTGTGGGCCCTAATGGAGATTAGCTTTCCCCTGACCACCGGCTTCAACGCCTCCCAGACTATCCCCACCTGCACCTCCCCATTGTCATTGGCCTCCAAATATCTTTCAATACACCCCCGCACCCGCCCGCACACCCCCTCATCCGTCAACAGTCCCACATCGAGGCGCCACAGGAGGGGCGCTGGTCCCTCTCCTCCACCAACACCAGCTCCACCCAATGCGGGGCGTGGTCCGAGATGGCTATGGCCGAATATTCCGTTCCCTCCACTTTCGGGATTAGCGCCCTACTCAAAATGAAAAAATCTATCCGGGAGTAGGCTATATGGACGTGGGAAAAGAAGGAAAATTCCCTGGCCAGCGGCCTGGCAAACTTCCATGGATCCACTCCACCCATCTGGTCCATACACCCCCTGAGCACCTTGGCCGCCGCCGGCCTCTTACCCGTCCTGGACCTAGAACGGTCCAGTGCTGGGTCCAGCACCGTGTTGAAGTCCCCCCCCCATTATCAAACTTCCTACCTCCAGATCCGGAATCCGACCCAGCATGCGTTTCATAAATCCGGCATCATCCCAATTCGGGGCATATACGTTCACCAGTACCACCGGCACCCCCTGCAACCTACCACTCACCATCACGTATCGACCTCCATTATCCACTACAATATGCAGTGCCTCGAACGACACCCGCTTCCCCTCCAGTATTGCAACCCCTCTGTTCTTTGCATCCAGCCCTGAATGAAAGACCTGCCCTACCCATCCCTTTCTCAGCCTAACCTGGTCTGCCACCTTCAGATGTGTCTCCTGGAGCATAACCACATCTGCCTTCAGTCCCTTTAAGTGCGCGAACACCCTGGCCCTCTTGACCGGCCCGTTCAGGCCCCTCACATTCCAAGTTATCAGCCGGATCGGGGGGCTACTTGCCCCCACCCCCCCTTCCCTGCCGACTAGCCATCTCCTTTTCTAGGCCAGCCACGTGCCCGCGCCTCCCGCACCCTCCAGTCCCCCAGGTGGCGGACCCCCACCCTGACTACCTCTCCTACTTCCAGCTCCCTTTTGGCCAATGCAGCAGCAACCCAGTTCCCCCCCCCCCCCCCCCCCCCCCGCTAGATCCTCATCTAGTCATTTTGCTCCCCCCATGACACTCCCGTAAGTCAGCTGACTCCTACTGACCCCGGCCTCTCCCGCCATTCCATCGACACCCCAGTGTGAGAATCCCCCTACCCCTTGGCAGTCAGTGTGCACGCCTCTCCAGCACCGCCTTCCCCCTGGCCCCACCCCCATCCTTCCCTAACGCGGGAAAAAGCCCGCGCTTTCCTGAGCCAGCCCCGCCCCCTCTGGCACAGCTCCTTTTTACAGCCTTACCCCAACTCCTCATCCCCGGGCCTCCACCCCCCTCTTCCTCTGTGGGGCACTGCCCCTCCAACAACGACGCCCACACTCTCCCACAGCCCCCACATCAAATCCATTCACCCCTCCCCACCCAGCACTCAAACAAAAAGAACATTCCCCAAACGTGGTAAACACAGTAAACGTCCCCCGACGACAAACCCTCAATTTGAGTCCAACTTTTCAGTCTGTATAAAGTTCCATGCCTCATCAGGCGTTTCAAAATAGTGGTGCCGATCTTGGAACGTGACCCACAATCGCACTGGCTGCAGCATCCCGAACTTCACCCCCTTCCGATGGAACATCGCCTTAGCCCGGTTGAAACCAGCCCTCTTCTTAGCCACCTCCGCACTCCAGTCCTGATAAATTCGGATCTCCGTGTTTTCCCACCTGCTGCTCCGCCCTTTTTTGGCCCATCTCAGGACGCACTCTCTGTCCACAAAGCGGTGGAACCTCACCATTACAGCCCTTGGCGGCTCGTTGGCTTTGGGTCTCCTTGCTAGGACCCGATGAGCCCCATCCAGCTCCAGGGGCCTCGGGAAAGCTCACACCCCCATCAGCGAATTGAGCATCATGCTCATATGTGCCCCAGCATCGGGCTCCTCCACTCCTTCAGGGAGACCCAGAATCCAAAGATTCTTCCTCCTCGACATATTCTCCAGGTCCTCGAATTTTTCCGCCCACCTCTTGTGCAGCGCCTTGTGCGCCTCCACCTTCACCACCAGGCCCAAGATCTCGTCCTCGTTCTCCGAAGCTTTTTGCCGCACCTCCAGGATCGCCGCCCCTTGGGCCTTCTGGATCTCCACAAGCTTCTCAATCGCCACCTTCATTGGCGCCAGCATTTCTGTCTTCAGCTCCTCAAAGCAGCATTTAAGAAACTCCTGCTGCTCCTGCGTCCACTGCGCCCACGCTGCTTGGGCTCCACCTGCCGCCATTTTGCTTTTCCTCCCTCGCACTTTTCGCTGCACCAGGATCACTTTTTTAGCCACTCCACTCCTGGTCCAATCCATATAATGTCGGGGGGGACCTTGCTGTCACCTTCCCACACTGGAAGCCGTCGAACAATTGCCGTTGGGGCCCCTCTGAAGAGCCCAAAAGTCCGTTCCCGACGGGAGCTGCCGAACGTGCGACCTACCTAGGCATAGCCACAACCAGAAGTCCGGAGGGGGGCTTTTCTGACCTGGGGGTGCTGGAGGAGAAATTTGGATTGGCGAGGCGAAATGAGTTTAGGTACCTGCAGGTGCGTGACTTCCTACGCAGACAGGTCTCAACCTTCCCGCTCCTACCACCAAGGGGGATACAGGACAGGCTGGTTTCCAGGGTATGGGTGGGAGGAGGGAGGGTTTCTGACATTTACAAAGGAACTCATGGGGTCAGAGGAGATGCAGATCTAGGAGTTGAAATGTAAGTGGGAGGAGGAGAGATAGAGGATGGTCTATGGGCGGACGCGTTGAGTAGAATCAACGCGTCCACAACATGTGCCAGGCTCAGCCTGATACAATTTAAGGTCGTTCACCGGGCCCACGTGACAGTGGCCCGGATGAGCAGGTTCTTTGGGGTAGTACATAGGTGCGCAAGGTGTGCGGGAGGGTCAGCGAACCATGTCCACATGTTCTGGACATGTCCAAAACTTAGGGGATTCTGGCAGGGTTTGCAGATGTCATGTCCACGGTGTTAAAAACAAGTGTGGCACCGAGTCCAGAGGTGGCGATTTTCGGAGTGTCGGAAGACCCGGGAATCCAGGAGGAGAAAGAGGCAGACATTCTTGTCTTTGCTTCCCTGGTAGCCCGAGACGGATACTATTAGCTTGTAGGGACCCAAAGCCCCTGATGACGGAGACCTGGCTAACTGACATGGCTAGCTTTCTCTGTTTGGAGAAAATCAAGTTCGCCTTGAGAGGGTCAATGTTAGGGTTCAGCCAGAGGTGGCAACCGTTCGTCGACTTCTTTGGGGAAAGCTAACCGTCAGCAGATTGGGGGTTGGGGCTGGGGGGGGGGAGGGGGTCAGCTTAGTTTAGAGTAGGGGGTTAGTAAAGGTGGGACCTGTAAGGGAGGAAGACGGCTTTTGCACTCTGTTTATATTTTCATGTACATAAACAAACACATCAATAAAATGTTTATATAAAAAAAAAGAGCTAAAGCTGAGAATTATCTCAATTTGCTGGGAATTAAGAACTGATTAAGGTTCCCTGTAGTTTAGAAAAAATCTTTTTTAATATTTATTCTGCTCGGTGCCATATGCACCAACAAATTAAGTACTAGTGTTCGTCAGTATTTATATTGCGACTATGCACCTGTTGTAACGTATTCTTCTTAAGAAATCCCTCGAGAATGAGGATGACTTGCTTCCACTCCAGTCTGATGGGTTCGGCGATGGCTGACAAGTTCAACTCATGATCTGCAGACTCTGGCCTCATGTGGGGCAGGTGGTGCCTGAAGAGCCGCCGTTTGGAGGTTTTTACACTCTCTCTGATGCCTCAACTTCACCTCTGCAAGCTCCCAGCGAAGTCTCTCGATATGTTCAGTGTCTTCCTTAATAAACCTTCTCCATTTTGATCGGTCACCAGCCAGGGACTCACTCCCCATGAATTGGTGGGGATGTTTGATCACTTCAGGGATGCTTTGAAGACACCCCTAAAACATTTCTACGGTCCTTCTGGAAGGCTCTTCGCGCAACAGAGTTCTGTGTCACACAGTTTTGTCATCTATGTTGTCCTTTTTCAAGAGGAGGCTCCCAAGATATGGAAATCCTCCACAATTGCCAGGAGCTCGCCACTGATCATTATTGAACATAGGAATATAGGAATTAGGAGCAGAGTAGGCAATTCAGCCTCTCAAGCCTGCTCCGCCATTCAATCAGATCATGGCTGATCTCTTCCTGGTCTCAAATCCACCTCGCTACCTCTTCCCCATAGCCCATTAACCCGTTTTTAACAAAAATATATCTGTATCCTTCTTGAAACCAAAGTAAGAAGTTGTTTTGTCGTGGGGGCTGGTTGGAGGAGGTCCTTAGTTTTCCAGGTGTTTAGTGAAAAGCCCATTTTCTCATATGCTTCAGAGAAGGAGTCAACACTAACCTGGATCTCAGTTTCTGTTGTATTGTACAAATGAAGTGGAGTTTACATTGTTGGCTGCTCCATGTGTGTCAATCAGGTCCGAATATTAGTCCATGCTCATTGTAGCATTCAGGGTTAATGGCTGTTATGCTAATAGCTTTTATACTTCATCAGTGATGTCAGATAATGTGTCTCTAGAACTCAGTGATGCCTCTGAAAGAATCCTCATGCTGATAAATCCCTGTGCATAGTTGTAAATTGTTAATAAACATTTTGAAGTTCCTGGATGCCTTGTTTCCAGTACTCTTTGTTAAAAACACCCTAGGCCTGCCTGCATCTGATATTCCTTCATGGTGGTGGAGGTGAAAGTAGCCGAATCACAAGGATCCCCCGACGAAATTACTTGTAGCAGGAAAGGAAAAGCCATCGAGCATTGTGAGGGAATGACTGCAGAAAGGAATCAAAATGGAAAATATCAGCAGAATCTTAATCAATTGATTAAAGTAACGAATGACCATGGAAAAATCCCTATTTCGACTCAAACTTTTTGACCACATGGAAGGCCCCGACCAAACAGACACACTGAAAAAGCTGGTGCCGCAGATTCAACAGGTATAGGACCATTTCAGGGTTAGCACAGAACCCTGATAAATAGCAGGTTAGTACACGCCTCTATATCATTGGTAGCAGTGCAGATGACATTAAAGAAAGACAGGGGGCACGATTCTCCACTCCCACGCTGGTTGGGAGAATCGCCTGGGCCGCCAAAACTTCCGGTGACGCCGGTCCGACGCCCTCCTGCGATTCTCCCAAGAGGCGGGAACGGCCCGGTCGGGTTTCGCGGGCCGCAGGCCGGAGAATCACCGGAGACACCCAAAATGGCGATTCTCCGGCACCCCCGCTATTCTGAGGCCCGGATGGGCCGAGCGGCCAGGCCAAAATGGCGGGTTCCCCCCGGCGCCGTCCACACCTGGTCACTGCAGTCGTGGGCGGTGCGTGAACGCTGGGGGGGGCGGCCTGCGGGGGGGGCAAGGGGGATCCTGCACCGGGGCGTACCTCAGATGTGGGGTGGCCCGCGATCGGTGCCCACTGATCGTCGGGCCGTCCTCTCTGAAGGAGGACCTCATTCCTTCCGCGGCCCCGCAAGATCCGTCCGCCATCTTCTTGCGGGGTGGACTTAGAGAGGACGGCAACCACGCATGCACGGGTTGGCACGGCCAAACCGCGCATGCGCGGATGACGTCCGTTATGCGGCGCCGGCCACGTCATCTATGCGGCGCTGCCTTTACGCGGGCGACAAGGCCTGGCACGGGTAAATGACGCGGCCCCGATACTGGCCCATTGTCAGGGCCTGAATCGGTCGGGACCGGGGCCGTTCCGCGCCGCCGTGAACCTCAACGGCGTTCACGACGGCGCGGCCACTTCGGCGCGGGAGTGGAGAATCCCGCCCAGGGTTTTAATGAGAGTACAGCAAGCTATGAAGAGGTTAGTGAGGTCTTTTATTCGTATTTTAGTCTTTGGAGGAGCATCTTCCTTGATGAAGGTATATCTGACTTTCTGCAGTCCAAAGGATATAGGAGCAGAATTAGACCATTTGGCCCATCATTTGGTCCATCAAGTCTGCTCTGCCATTCGGTCATGGCTGATATGTTTCTCATCCTCATCCTCCCAACCTCTCCCCATAACCCCTGATCCCCTTATTAATCAAAAGCCTATTTATCTCTGTCTTAATGACACTCAGTGACTTGGCATCCACAACCTTCTGCGGCAGTGAGTTCCACCGATTCATCACCCTCTGGCTGAAGAAATTCCTTCTCACCTCAATTTTAAAGAATCGCCCCTTCAGTCTGAGGCTGTGCCCTGTGGTTCTAGCCTCTCCTACCAGTGGAAACATCTCCTCCACATCCACTCCATCTAGGCCTCTCAGTACTCCATTGAGTACACACCAAGAGTCCTTAGCCGCTTCTTATATGACAAGCCCTTCATTCCTGGGATCATTCTTGTGAACCTGCTACGGACCCCTGCCAAGGCCAGAACATCTTTCCTTGGATACAGGGCCCCAAAACTGCTCACAATATTCCAAATGGGGCCTGACCAGAATCTGATACAGCCTCAGAAGTAGATCCCTGCTCTTGCAATGAATGCTAATATTGCATTTGCCTTCCTAACTCCAACGGAACCTGCATGTTAACCTTAAGAGATTCCTGAACTCGGATTCCTTTGTGCTTCAGATTTCCGAAGCCTATCCTATTTAGAAAATAGTTTATGTTCTATTCTTCCTACCAAAGTGTATAATCTCACATTTTCCACATTGTATTCCATCTGCCACTTGTTGACACACTCCCGTGGCCTGTCCAAGTCTTTCTGCAGCCTCCCCACGACTTCAGTCCTACCTGCCCCACTACATATCTTTGTATCATCTAAAAACTAAGCATCAAGGCCCTCAGTTCCTTCTGCCGTTAATTTGTATCCTGAATAGTTGTGGTCCCAACACTGGCCCCTGCAGAAAACCACTAGTCACCAGCTGCCATCCTGAAAAAGACCCGTTTGTCTGCCTTCTGCCAATTAACCAATCCCCTATCCATGCCAGTACCTTGCCCCTCGCACCATGGGCTCTCATCTTATTCAGCAGCCACCTGTACAGCACCTTGTCAAAGGCTTTCTGGAAATCCAAATAGATCATGTCCACGAGCTCTCCTTTGTCTAACTTCCTCAAAGAATTATTTTTTCCCCAATTAAGGGCAATTTAGCGCGGTCAATCCACCTACCTGCACATTTTTGGGTTGTGGGGGTGAGACCCATGCAGGCACGGGGATAATGTGCAAACTCCACATGGACAGTGACCCGGGGCTGGGATCGAACCCGGGTCCTCGTCGGCGTGAGGCAGCAGTGCTAACTGTGGCACCGTGCGGCCTTCTCCTCAAAGAATTCTAACAGATTTTTCAGGCGTGACCTCCGTGATGTGTTGGGTGTTCTGGATCACATACAGGTCATCAACACTTGAAATAGTGCAACACTATTTTATTGAATCATTAACTGTTTAAACATACTCAGACTGTGGGTGAATATGACACTAGCTTTAACTAAAGACCTTTGCCTTGTCCTAACCAGTCGATGCACTCAGCACATGATGAATGTCTGTGTTACAGGCCGTGAGCTCTGTCCTCCTAGCTAGCTGCAACTCGAATGAGCGGGAACTCTGATGCCCCCTGTCTTTATAGTGCGTGTGCTCTCACTGGTGATTGGCTGCGGTGTTGTGTGTGTTGATTGGTCCCACTGTGTGTCCATCAGTGTGTGTCTGCACCATGATATACGGGTGTATATTATGACACTCCCCCTTGACGAAGCCGTGCTGACTCAGTCCTATCCACCGTGCCACCTTCTCCTCAAAGAATTCGAACAGATTTGTCAGACATGACCTCCCCTTGATGAAGCAATGCTGACTCAGCCCTATTTTATCATGCACTTCCACATACTCCACAATCTCATCCTTAATTTAAAAAAAATAAATTTAGAGTACCCAATTATGTTTCTTCAATTAAGGGGCAATTTTAGTGTGGCCAATCCACCTACCCTGCACATCTTTGGGTTGTGGGGGCAAAACCCACTCAAACACGGGGAGAATATGCAAACTCCACACGGACAGTGACCCAGACCCAGAACCTGGGACCTCGGCGTCGTGAGGCAGCAGTGCTAACCACTGCCCCATCGTGCTGCCCCAGTTTCATCCTTAATAATGAACTCTAAAATCTTATCAATGACTGAAGTCAGGCTAACCGGCCTATAATTTCCCTTCTTCTGCCTCCCACCCTTCTTTAATAGGGGTATTATATTAGCCATTTTCTAGTCCTCTGGGTCGCTCCATGACTCCAGTGATTCCTGAAAGATCAGCACCAATGCCTCCACAATCTCCTCAGCTGTCTCCTTTAGAACCCTGGAATGTAGTCCATCCAGTCCAGGTGATTTATCCACCTTCAGATATTTCAGCCTCCTCAGCACCTTCTTGTTAGTGATGGTCACTTCACTCACCTCTGCCCCCTGATTCTCATGAAGTTCGGGTGTCCCACTGGTGTCTTCCACTGTGAAGACTGATACAAATACCTATTCTGTTCCTTTGCCATTTCCATGTTCCCATTCAATTTCTCCAGCTTCATTTTCCAGTGGTCCAATGTTTATTTTTGCCTCTCTTCCCAATCCTCTGGCTTCCCACTAATCCTCACCATTTTGAATGCTTCCTCTTTTTCTATTATGCTGTCCCTGACTTCCCTTGTCAGCCTTTGTTGCCTCAACTTCCACTTAGCATGTTTCCTTCTCCTTGGGATGAATTTCTGTTGTGCCTCCATAAATAATCCCCCAAAACTCCTGCTATTGCTGTCCCACCGTCTTCCCTGCTCCGCTCCCCTTCCAATCAATTCTGGCCAGCTTCCCCCTCATGTCTTTGTAGTTACTTTTACTGAATTGTAAAAGCATTACAACTGATTCCAGCTTCTCCCTCTCAAACTGCAGAGTGAATTCTATTATACTGTGGTCACTGCCCTCTAAGAAATCCTTCACATTAAGTTCCCAAATCAAGTCTGCCCCATTACACATCACCAAATCCAGAATTGCATGTTCCCTACTGTGCTCTACCACAAGCTGCTCAAAAAAACCATCTCTTAGACATTCCACAAATTCCTTTTCTTGGGATACACTACCAACTTGATTTCCCCAGTCCACCTGCATATTGAAGTCCCCCATGATTGTAGTGATGCTTATAATATTGCCTTTCTTCTCTGCTTTTTCTATCTCCTGATTTATTTTTTGCCCCACATCCTGACTACTGCTCGGGAGCCTGTACATAACTCTCATCAAGGTCTTTTTTCCTTTGTGATTCCTCAACTCTACCCACAGACCCACAGAGATTCTATGCCTTCTGATCATATATCGCTTCTTCCTATCGATTTAATTAAATTTCTTACTAACAAGGCAACCCCGCCCCCTCTGCCCATCTGTCTGACCTTTCAATAGCACACATGTCCTTGGATATTTAGATTCCAGCCCTGATCCCCTTGCAGCTACGTCTGTGATATCCACAACATCATACCCGCCAATTACCATGTGCGTTACAAGCTCATTTACCTTATTTCATACACCGCGTACATTTAGGTACACCACCCTCAGTCCTGCGTTGACTATCCACCCTCTTCTCATAGTTATCCCCTTATTTGCTGTGCCTGAAGTTAGATTCCTGCCACTTTCCATACTCTGTTCTATTTCTTGTCCTGGAAACTTTACGAACTTCTCCTGAGCCCTCGGACCATTTAACTTATTTAAAGTCCTCATCATTAACCTGCATTCCTAGAGACGAGGGCACTGTTGAAATGAATGCCACTGCCACAAGAGATTGTTGGGTGGGGGGTGGAGTTGAGAAGAGGTTCGGAGGATGTGTAAATAGTTAATGTTTTTTTTTAAATAATATTTTATTGAAAATTTTTGGTCAACCAACACAGTACATTGTGCATCCTTTACACAACATTGTAACAATACAGATAATAATGACCTTTTTTAAATTTAAACAAAAACAACAACAAATAAATAAATATTAAATAACAAAAAATAAAAACTAGCCCTAATTGGCAACTGCCTTGTCTCAGGCCACAACCCCCCCCCCCCATCCCCCCCCCCCCCATCCCTCCCCCCCCCCCCCCCCCCAAGTCCTGGGCCGCTGCTGCTGCCTTCTTTGTTCTCCCCTATCTATCTTTCCGCAAGATATTCGACGAACGGTTGCCACCGCCTAGTAAACCCTTGAGCCGACCCCCTTAGGACGAACGTAATCCGCTCTAACTTTATGAACCCCGCCATATCATTTATCCAGGTCTCCACCCCCGGGGGCTTGGCTTCTTTCCACATTAGCAATATTCTGCGCCGGGCTACTAGGGACGCAAAGGCCAAAACATCGGCCTCTTTCGCCTCCTGCACTCCCGGCTCTTGTGCAACCCCAAATATAGCCAACCCCAGCTTGGTTCGACCCGGACTCCTACTACTTTCGAAAGCACCTTTGTCACCCCCATCCAAAACCCCTGTAGTGCCGGGCATGACCAAAACATATGGGTATGATTCGCTGGGCTTCTCGAGCACCTCGCACACCTATCCTCCACCCCAAAAAATTTACTGAGCCGTGTTCCAGTCATATGTGCCCTGTGTAATACCTTAAACTGAATCAGGCTTAGCCTGGCGCACGAGGACGACGAGTTTACCCTGTTTAGGGCATCTGCCCACATCCCCTCCTCAATCTCCTCCCCTAGCTCTTCTTCCCATTTCCCTTTTAGTTCGTCCATCATAGTCTCCCCTTCGTCTCTCATTTCCCTATATATATCCGACACCTTACCGTCCCCCACCCATTTCTTTGAGATGACTCTGTCCTGCACCTCTTGTGTCGGGAGCTGCGGGAATTCCCTCACCTGCTGCCTCGCAAAAGCCCTCAATTGCATGTACCTGAATGCATTCCCTTGGGGCAACCCATATTTCTCGGTCAGCGCTCCCAGACTCGCAAACTTCCCATCCACAAATAGATCTTTCAATTGCGTTATACCTGCTCTTTGCCACATTCCATATCCCCCATCCATTCCCCCCGGGGCAAACCTATGGTTGTTTCTTATCGGGGACCCCCCCAGTGCTCCGGTCTTTCCCCTATGTCGTCTCCACTGTCCCCAAATCTTCAGTGTAGCTACCACCACCGGACTCGTGGTATAGTTCCTTGGTGAGAACGGCAATGGGGCTGTCACCATAGCCTGCAGGCTGGTCCCCCTACAGGACGCCCTCTCTAATCTCTTCCACGCCGCTCCTTCCTCCTCTCCCATCCACTTACTCACCATTGAAATATTAGCGGCCCAATAATACTCACTTAGGCTCGGTAGTGCCAGCCCCCCCCTATCCCTACTACGCTGTAAGAATCCCTTCCTCACTCTCGGAGTCTTCCCGGCCCAAACAAAACCCATAATACTCTTTTCTATCCTTTTGAAAAAAGCCTTCGTGATCACCACCGGGAGACACTGAAACACAAAAAGGAATCTCGGGAGGACCACCATCTTAACTGCCTGCACCCTCCCTGCCATTGACAATGCTACCATATCCCATCTCTTGAAATCTTCCTCCATCTGTTCCACCAACCGCGTCAAATTTAGCCTGTGCAATGTGCCCCAATTCTTAGCTATCTGGATCCCCAGGTAACGAAAGTCTCTTGTTACCTTCCTCAACGGTAGGTCTTCTATTTCTCTACTCTGCTCCCCTGGATGCACCACAAACAGCTCACTCTTTCCCATGTTCAATTTATACCCTGAAAAATCCCCAAACTCCCCAAGTATCCGCATTATTTCTGGCATCCCCTCCGCTGGATCCGCCACATATAGTAGCAGATCATCCGCATATAAAGATACCCGGTGTTCTTCTCCTCCCCTAAGTATTCCCCTCCATCCCTTGGAACCTCTCAGCGCTATCGCCAGGGGCTCAATCGCCAGTGCAAACAGTAATGGGGACAGAGGACATCCCTGCCTTGTCCCTCTATGGAGCCGAAAATATGCCGATCCCCGTCCATTCGTGACCACACTCGCCACTGGGGCCCTATACAACAGCTGCACCCATCTAACATACCCCTCTCCGAACCCAAATCTCCTCAACACCTCCCACAGATAATCCCACTCCACTCTATCAAATGCTTTCTCGGCATCCATCGCCACTACTATCTCCGTTTCACCCTCTGGTGGGGCCATCATCATTACCCCTAACAACCTCCGTATGTTCGTGTTCAGCTGTCTCCCCTTCACAAACCCAGTTTGGTCCTCATGAACCACCCCCGGGACACATTCCTCTATTCTCATTGCCATTACCTTGGCCAAGACCTTGGCATCTACATTGAGGAGGGAGATTGGTCTGTAGGACCCGCATTGTAGCGGATCCTTTTCCTTCTTTAAAAGAAGCGATATCGTTGCTTCTGACATAGTCGGGGGCAGTTGTCCCCTTTCCTTTGCCTCGTTGAAGGTCCTCGTCAGTAGCGGGGCGAGCAAGTCCAAATATTTTCTGTAAAATTCAACTGGGAATCCGTCCGGTCCCGGGGCCTTTCCCGTCTGCATGTTCCTAATTCCTTTCACCACTTCTTCTACCGTGATCTGTGCTCCCAATCCCATCCTTTCCTGCTCTTCCACCTTGGGAATTTCCAGCCGATCCAAAAACTCCATCATTCTCTCCCTCCCATCCGGGGGTTGAGCTTCATACAATTTTTTATAAAATGTCTTAAACACTTCATTCACTCTCTCCGCTCCCCGCTCCGTCTCTCCATCTTCGTCTCTCACCCCCCCTATTTCCCTCGCTGCTCCCCTTTTCCTCAATTGGTGTGCCAGCAATCTGCTCGCCTTCTCTCCATATTCATACTGTACACCCTGCGCCTTCCTCCATTGTGCCTCTGCAGTGCCTGTGGTCAGCAAGTCAAATTCCACATGCAGCCTTTGCCTTTCCCTATACAGTCCCTCCTCCGGTGCTTCCGCATACTGTCTGTCCACCCTCAAAAGTTCTTGCAACAACCGCTCCCGTTCCTTACTCTCCTGCTTCCCTTTATGTGTCCTTATTGATATCAGCTCCCCCCTAACCACCGCCTTCAACGCCTCCCAGACCACTCCCACCTGAACCTCCCCATTGTCATTGAGTTCCAAGTACTTTTCAATGCATCCCCTCACCCTTAAGCACACCCCCTCATCCGCCATTAGTCCCATATCCATTCTCCAGGGTGGACGCCCTCTTGTTTCCTCCCCTATCTCCAAGTCTACCCAGTGTGGGGCATGATCCGAAATGGCTATAGCCGTATATTCCGTTCCCCTCACCCTCGGGATCAATGCCCTACCTAACACAAAAAAGTCTATGCGTGAATAGACTTTATGGACATAGGAGAAAAACGAGAACTCCTTACTCCTAGGTCTACTGAATCTCCACGGGTCCACCCCTCCCATCTGCTCCATAAAATCCTTAAGCACCTTGGCTGCTGCCGGCCTCCTACCAGTCCTGGACTTCGACCTATCCAGCCTTGGTTCCAACACCGTGTTAAAGTCTCCCCCCATTATCAGCTTTCCGGTCTCTAGGTCTGGGATGCGTCCTAGCATTCGCCTCATAAAATTGGCATCGTCCCAATTCGGGGCATACACGTTTACCAACACCACCATCTCTCCCTGTAATTTGCCACTCACCATCACGTATCTGCCCCCGTTATCCGCCACTATAGTCTTTGCCTCGAACATTACCCGCTTCCCCACTAATATAGCCACCCCCCTGTTTTTCGCATCCAGCCCCGAATGGAACACCTGCCCTACCCATCCTTTGCGCAACCTAACCTGATCTATCAGTTTCAGGTGCGTTTCCTGTAACATGACCACATCTGCTTTAACTTTCTTAAGGTGTGCGAGTACTCGTGCCCTCTTTATCGGCCCGTTAAGCCCCCTCACGTTCCACGTGATCAGCCGAGTTGGGGGGCTTCCCACCCCCCCCCTTGCCGGTTAGCCATCATCTTTTTCCAGCTTCTCGCCCAGTTCCCACGCGGCTGTATTTCTCCCAGACGGTGCCCCCCCGCCCATCCTTTCCCGCACCCACTCCCCCCTTTCCCCAGCAGCAGCAACCCAGTAATTCCCCCCTCCCCCCCCCCGCTAGACCCCCCGCTAGCGTAATTACTCCCCCCATGTTGCTCCCAGAAGTCAGCAAACTCTGGCTGACCTCGGCTTCCCCCCGTGATCACGGCTCGCCCCGTGCGGCGCCCCCTCCTTCCTGCTTCTCTATTCCCGCCATAATTATCATAGCGCGGGAAATAGTTAATGTTAATGAGTAGAATGAAAGACTTGGGAGAGATGTAGTTTAATGGGTGAACAGCTATTATGATGTAGAGATGCCGGCGTTGGACTGGGGTGAGCACAGTAAGAAGTCTTACAACACCAGGTTAAAGTCCAACAGGTTAGTTTCGATGTCACTAGCTTTCGGAGCGCTGCTCCTTCCTCAGGTGAATGAAGAGGTATGTTCCAGAAACATATATATAGACAGATTCAAAGATGCCAGACAATGCTTGGAATGCGAGCATTAGCAGGTGATTAAATCTTTACAGATCCAGATTATGTTAATAGCTGTTGTACATCATTAGTGATGTCAGATCATGTGTCTCTAGAACTCAGAAGGAGATCACTCTGCCATCTATTCCTGTATACAGTTGTATATAGTTAACAAACATTTGGAAGTTCCTGTGTGCCTTGTTTCTAATAGTCTCTGTTAAGCTTGCCCTGAGCTTTTTTCTGATATTACTTCACTACCCAGGTGGTACCTTGCACCAATCAGATCATTTGAAAGTAAATGTTGACTTTTTAAGCCAGTATTACATTTTCTTAACCAATGTATTACATGATTTATAAATACAACATTCTGTCATTTGCTATTTTTCTTCCAATTTCCTCTTTAGATCCCCCTACACATTTCCTATTAAATCTTTAACCCAACAATTTTCCACACCCCTGTAATCAAGATCTGGTCAAATTTCATCCCAACATTTTTCAGATCTGGGGTGAAATTCTCCGGAAACGGTGCGACGTCCGCCGACTGGTGCCCAAAACAGCGCAAATCAGTCGGGCATCGCGCCACCCCAAAGGTGCGGAATGCTCCGCATCTTTGGGGGCCGAGCCCCAACCTTAAGAGACTAGGTCGGCGCCGGACGAATTTCCGCCCCGCCAGCTGGCGGAAAAGGCCTTTGGTGCCCCGCCAGCTGGCGCGGAAATGACATCTCTGGGCGGCGCATGCGCGGGAGCGTTAGCGGCTGCTGACGGCATTCCCGCGCATGCGCAGTGGAGGGAGTCTCTTCTGCCTCCGCCATGGTTGGAGGCAGAAGGGAAATAGTGCCCCCACGGCACAGGCCCGCCCGTGGATCGGTGGGCCCCGATCGCGGGCCAGGCCGCTGTGGGGGCATCCCCCGGGGCCAGATCGCCCCGCGCCCCCCCCCAGGACCCCGGAGCCCGCCCACGCCGCCGTGTCCCACCGGTAAGGTAGGTGGTTTAATCTACGCCAGCGGGACAGGCATTTTAGCGGCGGGACTTCGGCCCAATCGGGCCGGAGAATCGCGGGGGGGGGGGGGGGGGGGGGGGGGTGGCCGCCAACCGGCGCGGCGCGATTCCCACCCCCGCCGAATCTCCGGTGCCGGAGACTTCGGCAACCGGCGGGGGCGGGATTCACGCCAGCCCCCAGCGATTCTCTGACCCGGCGGGGGGTCGGAGAATCTCACCCCTGAAGTGAAGAATGTGCATTTGTGCAAATACAGCAAATCAAATGCATGTTTCTGCTAATGATTGCACCACTCCTTATAGTCTGGTGCTTATTCCTGCTGCAGTGTACTCATTTCCTCAGCCACTTCTGCTTCTGGAATGATAGAAAATAGATTAATGAGGAAAATACATAGAAAGGTATTTACAAATTGTGACTGATGCAGTGAAAAAAGAGCAACAGATAGATGTTGCAAGAATAACAGATGGATTGACTTCAACAGAGAGAAAAGATTAAAAATTACACATGCAAAACCATATAATGGCTCCTTCGGAACTCCAAACTTCCTGGCATAAATATGCATATTAGTGTAGTGATATTCAGATATAAATATACGTGATCAATGTATGTAAATGCAGTACAGTCATTTCAACACTAGATGTCTCACAATCAGATACTATAAAACCGGATTCCCGCTCTTTTTAGTTAGTTAGAGAGTCTGATCCAGAACAGTGAACAAGCAAGACATAGAATAGCTAGAGTGAGAGAAGTTAGAACTAGTTTGTTATAATAGTGTATAGTTATCTGTATTGTACTTTATTTCTTTATAGTTAGTTTAGTATTGAGTAAAAGGACTCACAGTTTGTTATTTTATTACTCATTAAATAGTTCATCTTTCAACAAGAAGACTATTGGTCATTTTATCATCATGGTGGATTCAAGAGTAATACATATATTTTAGATAAGTCATTATTTAAAATATAACATGGTACCAACAAGTTTTAAATCTTTTAAGATAGACTAACGAAGATTTAGTATAGAAAAGAAGGAAAAAGAAAAATCAGATTCAACTCTTCGACTATAGCAATCATCGCAACTTTGAAAACTTTGACGCAAACAACATATCAATGGACCAAGTTCAAGCACCAATACATCTAAAGACCACTGGTAATTTAAATTTAAATTGGAAGTTGTTCAAGCAACAATTTCAACTTTACCTAGAAACTACTGATTTAAGTGCAGCGCCAGAAGCTAGAAGGGTCGCATTATTTCTATCCCTTGCAGGACAGCAAGCAATCAAAATATTCAACTCATTTAATTTTAGTGCTGGTGAAGATAAAACTAAATTTGATCAAGTGATAGCGAAGTTTGATGAACACTGTAAAATGCAGACAAATGAGATTTTACAACGACTGAAATTTCATCAGAGAATTCAAAGAACTGGTGAACCTGTGAATAATTTCATTTCAGATCTCAAGATCTTAGCTAAAACGTGTAATGATGAAAATCTACATGATTCACTTGTCAGAGATCAAATAGTATATGGTATACTTGATGATAATGTCAGAGAAGCGTTAATTCGTCAAAATGATTTAATTCTACAAGTTGCGATTGACAAATGTATATCAGCAGAACAGACCCGAAGCCAGTATCTAGCATTTTATCCTAAAGAAAAAAGCACAAATCTCTACCACAAGGCAGAGAAAATTAAAATGGTGTCGCAAGCAAAGCAGAAATCTGCGAGGAACGGAAACTATCCTCTGCAAGCATTTTTGACCTCTGCACATGCACGCTACGCACCAAAATGCGAGATGCTCAAGAAGAAGTCTGCGCATGCATGTACGTCACAATTACATCATGACGACAACATAATTCATGTCACAGATGTGGTAACGCCCACTTAAAGGAGAATTGTCCAGCTTTTGGAAAACAATGTTTAAAATATCAGAAACTCAACCATTATGCTTCACAGTGTCAATCAACTGCTACATGCATTCCTCCTACACACAAAAAGTATCACAAAGTACGAGCTGTGGACAAAACAGAAGAAATCAACACTCAAGAAGATTTCACGGAAGATGACAATATTTTATCATCAGAAAATACTTTCTTCATTGGTGTAGTTGATTTGTCCATCAAGCATGATCTACAAGCAAGCAAAGATCATCTTAAAACAATGAAGTTACTTCATCAAGAGTCTGAGACAAATCTTCAAGCAACGGAAGAACAAAAAAGTCAACACAGTAAGCAACGAATGGATGACTACTGTGTATATTAACACTATTCCAATCATTTTGAAATTGGATGCCGGCGCCTCGGCGAATCTTTTGAATTCCAAGGACCTGTCCAAGATCAAGAGTCATTATGAAATGATTCCTCCAGAATGCTCATTGCGTGATTACAATGGCAACCCCATTTTTTCACATGGATCCTGCTACCTAAGTGTCACAAACAGAGACATTCAACAATAAGTAAGGTTCGAGATTGTCAATGATACTCGTTCATCATTACTTGGAGCACAAGCATGCAAAGATTTGCAATTCATACAGAGAATCTTCATGAATACCTGTGAAACAAGTACGGTCACTGATGATGTTCAGCAACTCTTACACCAATACCCAAATGTTTTTCAAGGTATGGGCACTTAACCTTTTCAGTACAAAATCCAACTGAAAAAGGATGCCAAATTAGTGACCATCCACCTAGACATGTTCCTGCTCCACTTAAAGATCAACTGAAAGCTGAATTGTCAAGACTTCAAACTCAAGGAATAATTTCTAAGGTTACTCAACCTACTGACTTGGTAAGCTCCCTAGTCTGTGTAAAAAAACCTACAGGTGAAATAAGAATCTGTATGGACCCAAAAGATCTCAATAGAAATATCAAGACAGAGCATTATCCAATACCAAAGAAAGAAGATATCACTGCTGAGATGGCAAATGCTAAAATATTTACCAAGCTTGATGCGTCTCAAGGATTTTGACAGATGCAATTAGAAGACTCCAGTAAACTTCTTTGTACTTTTAATACACCTTTTGGAAGGTACTGTTTCAATAGGATGCCTTTTGGTATTATATCTGCTTCTGAAATTTTTCACAGAACAATAGAACAGATGACCGAGAACATAGAAGGAGTTTGGGTTTATGTTGACGACATAATCGTCTGGTCAACAACGCCTGAAGAGCATATCAAGCGTCTAGCGTCTTCAGGAGGTTTTCAAGAGAATTGACGACTATGTTTTAAAGTTAAACCAGGCCAAGTGCATGTTTGCCGCTTCATCTTTAAGATTCCTAGGTGACAACATAACGGCTGAAGGCATAAAACCAGATCTATACAAAATGCAAGCTATCAAGGCAATGGAAATTCCTAAAGATAAGAAGGCAGTCTTACGTTTTCTCGGATTTGTCAACTTTCTAGGAAAGTTCATTTCAAATCTATCCGCGCGAACAACTGCTCTACGTCAATTGATAAGAAAGAACACAGAATTCATCTGGACTGACAAACATACTGCAGAATGGACTGATTTGAAACAACAATTGACACAAGCTCCATGCTTATCATTTTTTGATCCTACAAAACCAACCAAAATTTCAACTGATGCAAGTAAAAACGGCATAGGTGCTGTTTTACTGCAACAAGACCATTTGATAGTTGGGTTCCTATTGCCTATGCATCAAGATCAATGACTGACACTGAATGTAGGCACGCCCAAATCGAAAAAGAGTGTCTAGGGTTAGTCACGGAGATTTCCAAATTCCACGACTATGTTTATGGTCTACCCAAATTCACAGTAGAAACTGACCATCGTCCACATCATAGAACAAAACTTAAATGACATGACTCCAAGACTTCAACGTTTAATGATGAAATTGAGAAGTTACGATTTCGCACTGAAGTATACACCGGGTAAAGAATTAGTAATTGCTGATACTTTATCTAGGTCAGTCAACAGACATTCTCCAAGAAGAATCCATCAATGATGTTGATTCACATTTGCAACTATTCAAAGAATTACTACCTGTATCGATGTCAAATTTCAGCAAATTCGCATTGAAACACAGAAAGATACCACGTTGATGTAAGTTATGAAACATCTTCAAGAAGGATGGCCCAAAGGTAATTGTCCGCAATATTAATCCATTCAGTCAGAATTGACTATTGTAGATGGTATACTGCTGAGATAAGATCGCATTGTAAATCCACAAAGCATGCATTCTGAAATGCTGTCGAGATTACATGAAGGTCATCTAGGCATTGAAAAAAGTAGAAGACATGCCAAACAGTCTATCTATTGGCCTGGTATCAACAATGATATTGCGAACATGATATTGTCATGTTCAACATGTCAATCCCATCAAAATCAGCAATGCAAAGAACCACTGCAACTATATGGTCTAGTAACATCACCATGGATCAAGGTTGGTGCGGACCTTTTTCACTTTTTTGGAAAAGACTATCTTGTAGTCATTGACTATTTTCCCAATTTTCCTGAGTTAGTGAAACTGAACGACATCACATCCAACAATGTCATTAAGGCATGCAAGGAGATATTTGCCAAACATGGTATTCCCAGTATCGTAATGTCTGACAATGGCCCTTGTTTCTCAAGTCATGAATGGCATGATTTCGCATTGAAATACAACTTTCAACATGTTACTTCAAGTCCACATTTTCCGAATTCAAATGGAAAAGCAGAAAAAGGTGTTCACATCATGAAACAGCTACTTAGCAAATCTAAAGAATCTGATTCTGATTTTTACTTAGCTTTACTCAATTACAGAACATCTCCTCTATCAACAGGCTTATCTCCATCTCAAATGTTATACAACAGAGTGTTGAGGACAACATTACCTCAATTACACTTTTCTGCTCAAGAACAACAAATTCTTTTTAAAAGAATGCAATAACAGAAAATGAGTCAGAAAAGATATTTTGATCAACATTCGAAAGAACTGTCTACACTAACTGATGATGATATAGTTAGATTCAGACTTCCTGAAGGAGGTTGGTCTGACAAAGCTCACATAATTAGGCAATTCTTACCAAGATCTTATCTGATCAGAACTTCCAATGGAACCATTCTAAGAAGAAATAGAAGAGATCTACTTCAAGTCAAAGATACTGTCAACATTTTTCCAGATCTTGATTTGAACCAGACTTTCCAAACAACTTGAAAGAAGAATGCAATCAAATGTACTGATTCACAACGAACTGAAGAATTCTTCATCACCTTTGAAGTTGAGAAGATCGACAAGGAGAAGAAGACCTAATCGTCTGAATTTGTGAACTTTTTCAATAATCTAGTGATTACTGTGTACTGTTTACACTGCATTTCTTATGTAAATTTTCTTTTCAGATGTTTCAAAGAAAATATTAAAAAGAAAGGGGGATGTTGTGATATTCAGATATCAATATACATGATCAATGTATGTAAATGCAGTACAGTCATTTCAACACTAGATGTCTCACAATCATTTACCATAAAACCGGATTCCCGCTCTTTTTAGTTAGTTAGAGAGTGTGACCCAGAACAGTGAACAAGCAAGACATAGAATAGCTAGAATGAGAGAAGTTAGAACTAGTTTGTTATAATAGTGTATAGTTATATAGTTATCTGTATTGTACTTTATTTCTTTATAGTTAGTATTGAGTAAAAGGACTCACAGTTTATTATTTTATTACTCATTAAATAGTTCATCTTTCAACAAGAAGACTATTGGTCATTTTATCATCCTGGTGGATTCAAGAGTAATATATATATTTTAAATAAGTCATTATTTAAAATATAACAATTAGGTGCAGCCAAAATAATCACATGGCACCACAGTGCTAAAGCTGTGTCCTCCTTTATTTAAATAATCACAATTCAGAATTGCACAACGCCATCCTGAAGCAGCACAACACACAGAACAAGTCCAAATTCAGCTTTGGTGGTCTGCCCATCACCAGGAGAATCATCAACAACTGCTACGAATGTGGCATCAGATCAAGTGGCTGATGTAGAACACTGCATTTCACACCTGAAACGACCCACGAGCATTGGCACATTAAACTGAGTAGGCAAGCAATAGTTTAGAAACGTGGGTGTCAACTTTGGAATAAGGGTGAGTTGGAAGATCTACAATTGTTTCAGATGTCATCACTGTTATATATTTCAGCAAAAAACCCTATGTGCTTTAATTTCAATTGTAGACCAATATCCAAGTAGTTGGTGCACAAAAGCAGTTTGCCAGGCTGCTTTTGACAAAAGGTTCCAGCGTCTGTATGTGTTCAACCCATGCTGGGAAGCCACCTCTGGATCAGATTCTGGTGTGACAGCTCAGCATAATAAATTATATATGAATTCACTGTTGTAAACTAACGCATAGATATTCGCTCCTATTTAGGAAACGAATTCAATTTAATTTTGCTGCACACAACACTTGCATTTTAGCCCCACCACCCTGACCTCAACTTGAGGCACAACCTGCATACGTGGAAGTATATGCATACTCCCCAAGCAATGCGCCTCCCAGAGACACCACAACCGAACCTGGCTGTTGCTGTTGCTGCTGCTGCGATAGCCTCCCGCCCCCTCGGCGGCCGCCGGCCATTGGTTCGGCGAGCTTGATTGACACTGTCCGGCGGGTGCCGATTGCTCAGAGTCTGCGCCAATTATACCCACTAAGCTTGTATGACGCTTTGAAGTCAGCGCGCCTGCGTGATATCTCCCTGTGTGTGTGTCTCTCTGCCCCCCAACAACCTGACGTCTCAAAGTGCCCGCCCTTTACGTTCGTCTATTGGGTCTTCCTGGATGATTGACAGCAACCCGGTTCGGGAGCCGCCAGCGCTGATTGGCGCACCGACATGGCAATCAGCGGGACCGGCTTGCGATTGGGCAATCCGGCCTTGTTAATCACAGTGACCAAGACAGACAAGCGGCCAAAGTCCCGCCCCCTCCCCTCCGCCAGCCAAGAGACAGGAGAAAAAAAAATATTGGCTTGGACCGAAAGGGGTTGGTTTCATTTGATTTAATTCTTTGTTTGAAAGGAGAAGAAAACGGATGGAGAGTGAGAGAGGGGAGGGGGGGGAGAAAAGAAGAAGAATCGGGGGAGAGGGGGGGGTGGGTGAAAATATTATTTTCAGAATTTAAAATTATTCCAAATTAATTTATTTTTTCCCCCCCATTTTTATGTTAAAATTATTTTATTAAAAAAAGAGAAGGAAACTGTGTTGAAGAAGGGAAAGGCAGCGAAGGACAATGAAGAGGCGCAATGCTGATTGCAGCAAGATCAGGAGGCCGTTAAAACGGAACAGAATCACCGAGGGGATATACGGCAGGTAACAAAACAAAACCACAAAATGCAAACCTTCCACACGTTCAAAGACGTTTTAATGATGGTGATTATTATTTTGAAAGGAGTGATCACTCGCAGCACCCCCTCCGCCCCCCGTTCCGCTGTGGGGAAAGCGTTGGTTGGCGCTGACTCTGGGTGTGTTTCCTTTGCACTAGGCCGCGCAGAAGCCTGGGACTCGCGTAATAGAGAGTTTGGGGGGTGCAGAGCCAACATTATTTTCTTATTTAGGTTGTTCTGGAAACCTCCCTTTTAATTTTTTTGTGAAATATATATCTATACTGTAAATAATGTCAATGTGTGTGTGAACTGAGGTTTTCGAGCCCAGTGTTTGCCTCCTGTCGTGCTGCTGTTTCTAGTGACATTGCCATAAGAACAGAGTGGGGATATTGCTGCTGCTGCTCTTGAGTGACTTCAGTCAGAGCTGTCACAATATGGTCTCTTTCTGACCTGCCAGCTGAAGTTCCAATGCACCCCCCCCCCCCCCTCCAATGAATTGTACAATATTTCTGAAGTTTGTGTGCGGCATTACTTCTTTTGGCTTTGGAAATCAACTGTGCTCAATTCTGGAAAGTTTATACCCCTCCTTCTCCCCGTTCCAATTTTCTTTTGAAGAAAGGTCTTCACGTCAGCTCTTGGAAAGGGAGTAAACTCTTCTAGAATACTCAATACTCTGTGATTTTTCTTTTGGTTATCTCAGTAGGCAAATTATTCCCCCCCCCCCCCCAGTTTTATTTATGCTGTCACGTTCTACCGTTGTCAAGTTAGATAGTCTTTGGCATACTTTTGGACATTTTTGTTTTGTACAGGGAGGTATTATTGGTTATAGTTGTCAGTGTTGTTGAACAGCATAACTCTGGGGAATTTTAATACTTTGTCTATGTAAAAGTGTCTTGATTTAGTTCATTTTCTTTTTGGAGTGGAAATTTTACCATGAAATCTAATTATTCTTTCTCTCTTTCTCCCAATGCCACACATTATACTTTGGTACTCAATCTTGTGTTTTATTATTATCTTTGAGTGGCATTTTATCTTACTGAAATTTAGGTTACCTGGCAATGAAAATTAGCCTGATTCTTTTGCGTTTTATTTATCAAAATGATTATTTACAATCAAACATATTTATATGTGACACAGCTACAGTGCTCCAAGTCTGTATTATTGAATTTAAATAATCATTGGTTGCGAGTTATTTTTGAGCTACTGTTAGGTGGAGGAAAATCGCAGCTGAATTTATACACTGCAAGATACCACAAGCAGCAGTCAAGAGAATGCTTTTGGGGGGGGGGGGGGGGTAATGGATGAGCAATAAATGTTGGCCTGAATACTAGGAGAGCTGTCCTGTTCAAATAGTGCTGCTGACTCTTTTGTGTACACGTGATGGTAGAGATTCAGGTTTATGTCTGGTCTGAAATAAGGCATTTCCGATAGGGTAGCACTTCCTCAGTACTGCATTATAGAGTCTCAGTTTGGGTTGAGTACTCAAGTCTCTGGAGTGTGGCATGAAATCGCAGATTTCTGACTGTGAGATAGCTACTACTGACACAGGTGACGCTTGGTGTCCTTGAAACTCTGACCTGCACTTGGTAAGAGTTGAGAGGCTGTTGTCAACAAACAAGATCTTTCAACTGATATCTTTTTAATTGTATTTTTGCAGTTCTTAAATATTTACACTACAAATGTGGATGTTAATAGTTGAGCCTTTAAAAATCTGAGTGGATTATTTGAACAGCTGAGTGGCAATAATGTAAAGTTGTTGAAATTTTTGGTTAATGGTGCTGATGGTTTGATATCATCTAAGAGACTTTGTTCCCATCGGAAGTAATGTTACAAGTCACATTTTATTAATGAGAAATGAATTTTATTCAGGAACAATTAGAAACTGCAGCAATGTATTTAAGTGGGAAGGAGAAAACTGCCTTTAGTGTCCCATTTTAGTGCTTGAAAATATCAGTGCAAGTTTAGAACCGAAAAGCCTGAAGTTTGTTCCGCAATTCAGTTAGTTCCAATGTAGTTTCAGTTGGAAGTGACCGTTTGTATATCTTTCCCATGTAAGTGGTAGCATAGCCCATTATATATTGGACGTATTACAAATTGGGACAAAAATGTTATGTCAAACTAGTATTAAAAATGAATTCAACCAGCTTTTCGGTTGCCCTTCCCTTCCTCTATCTGAATTTTGGAAGACTTTTTCGAAATTTAGAGTACCCAATTCTTTTTTTTCCAATTTAGTGTGGCCAATTCACCTACCCTGCGCATTATTGGGTTGTGGGGATGAGACCCACGCAGGCATGGGGCGATTGTGCAAACTCCAAACGGACAGTGACCCGGGGCCAGGATGGAACCCGGATCCTCGGCGCTGTGAGACAGCAGTGCTAACCACTGTGCCACGTGCCGCCCCGAGAAGACTCCCTTTTTAATGGCAATCTAGAGTTCGGATGTCAAGTCACTAGGAAGCCCTGAACTTACTGGCATCTGACATTAGCATCAGTGCAAGGCATTAAACTGGTAGTATGGTTGGTGTGTGAATTTATCAGCAGTGAAATTGTGGCGCTGTACATATTTATTTCACTGACACTAATGTATTGAGTAGGTTTGCCCAAAATACTACTTGCTGCAGTAATATATATTATATGTAGATTCATTTGGTGTTTGTAATGAATAATATTCACATAAGATTAATTTAGGAGTTGCTCGACAAAGTTGCAGTAAAATAAACCCGCTTAAAAGTTGGTGTTGGCCAAAATTAAACTTGAATCTAGTTTTAATACCTGACAAGTCACACAGATACAGAAGGCTTGTTGGTACCCCACTGACAGCAAAGTGATTAACTGTTTGAAATCTGTATTGCTGCGCAGTGATTACACTATGTGTTACTGTTCACGATATTGCAATGCAAATTTGTTTAAAGTCTTTAAAATTCAAACTCCGTGACATGCTTTCAATTGCAAATTCACCTGCTAACCGTATCCATGCTGTGGAAAGTATAAATGAGCTAGCTTGTCCATTTTCATTGTAAAATTACTTTAGGTTCTTGAGATATTGGGGAGCCCCATGTAGGAAGACGCATCAGGTTCTTTAGTGCTTTGTCTTTGCCTATTCGTATGCGTGGGGAAAAGAAAATAGTTTGTTCCATCCAAATTAGTGTCGTTCAGCACCGGTGCAGGTCATTCATTTTCCTCCTGGAATGGCACAGAGTTCATATCACTGCTGTATTGAATCTGGTGGATAGTTAGCTTTTCAACTTCAGTGTAAACATATGTTGAAACTTTTAACTTGTTAACCTCAGGCTGAAATGAATTTAAATCATTTAGTCTTCTGACCTGTAATTTGTGCATGTTATTTATAAATCTTATAGAAAAATGCATGAAGGAAATCTGATCTAGAGGCTGTTTAAGGTTTACTTGACATGCAGAATAGAATAGTTAGTGCCTACTCATTTGGTTCATTGAAACCTGTTCAGACAGGTTGAGATGCTTGTCTTGCTTGTAATGCAAACTGTCATGAAAAATGTGAATGTAAATATATGGGGTTGGACCTAGCTGGAAAAGCTATGTTAATGATGCATGCTGTTATTAATAAGCAAATCGATAACAAGGTTAGGGATTGAGAGGTAAATCATGAATTGTGCCTTGCATAAACAGCATTTTGCCCTTGATTTCCATTACTTTGTGGAACTTGCCAGACTTACACATTAATTTCCCTTTTAAACTTACGGCAGAAAGTTGGAGCTGGAACTTAGCACAAGTATCTTTTTAACAAGTGATAATTGTTATAGAGGGCCCATCAACGTCTTTGGTGCAGGAAAGGAAAAATGTGAACTACTCCGCCATATCGTTAATTGTTAAGAGATATCGGGCAGCACGGTGGCGCAGTGGTAGCACTGCAGTCTCACGGTGCCGAGGTCCCAGGTTCGATCCCGGCTCTGGGTCACTGTCCGTGTGGAATTTGCACATTCTCCCCGTGTTTGCGTGGGTTTTGCCCCCACAACCCAAAGATGAGCAAGCTAGGTGGATTGAACACACTAAATTGCCCCTTAATTGGAAAAAATTTATTGGGTACTCTAAAATTAAAAAAAAATTAAAAATTGTTAGAGATTTAAAGTGTTTACAATTTTTTATTTACTATTTTTTGCTTTTTTAAAATCTATCTCTTTTCCTATTTCTCTTTCTTTAACTTGAATTCAGTCTCCTATGTTCCTGTTTCTTTCACAATCCTTATGAGAGAGACTGATGGACATACCTTTCACTATGATCCAAGGTGTTTCATTGCCCTTTGATGCCGCTGTAAGCTCACACCTCCAGCAAGTTACAGTGCAAAACATTACTCAGTATAAATGCGCAAGAGGCAGTTTCCTCGAGCAGTGTTTTTCAAACTTCTTTTCAGGTGACCCATTTTTACCCGCCGGCCGACCTGCACGACCCACGCCGGCCGGCCTGCGCAACCCACGCCGGCCGGCCTGCGCAACCCACGCCGGCCGGCCTGCGCGACCCACGCCGGCCGGCCTGCGCAACCCACGCCGGCCGGCCTGCGCAACCCACGCCGGCCGACCTGCGCGACCCACCATTTTCTCTTACCTTGTTTGTTGCTGACAAAAATGGAGGAAATGGTTTTGGGTCCCTTTGGCCCCAATGGTCCCTAGCCCACCCGGACTTGGAAAAAAAAAGGCTGCGACCATATAAAAACAAATGCAGCCGCACTGCGCATGCGTGCCCAATCATCGGTGCGCATGTGCAAAACTATGCGCATGTGCACCGATGATCGGGCACGCATACACAGTGTGGCCAAATTGTTAAAATCTGTTCCTGACCATTTTGACGGCCGCTCGCAGCCGGCATTATTAAAAGGCGGCTGTTGTGCGCCGATTTGAGCGATCGGGAGCGCTGCGACAGACGGCTCTGCAATCCTCCTGACACCCGCCCGCGAGTTTGACAATGCCTGTCCTAGGGTACACCACCTGACTTCCAGCTACAGCAAGACCGGGCCCTTAGATGTATTTTCCCCATAGTAGCACGGTTCCAAGATGATGGGCCTAGCATTGGAGCATATTGTAAGCGTTGGTTCTTTTTTTTTAAACAAATAATTATTTATACATTTTGAAATAAATCTTCTATCAACACTTTTTCTTGATAACGTACCTGTTGCAAATCTAATTTGTCCAAATCCAGCATGTTCTCATACAGGTTTCAACAAAGTCTTTATTTATTTAAAGTTCTTATTTATTTATATGTAAGCACCTTGTCAGTGATTGATGATCACTTCCTTAAATTTGTGTTTTTAAAAATAAATTTAGAGTACCTAATATTTTTTCCAATTTAAGGGGCAATGGGTTGGTTGGTGGGCGCATGTCGCACGCAGTGTGGTGGAGGTTTCGGGCCTGGAGGACGACGGTCCGAAGGCTGTCAGCCGTCCAGTGTCGGGAGCAGAGGGTACTCATGAGGCTCTCTGCAGTGGGGTGCAGGGCTCACTCAAGCCTGACACTGCGTTGCCCATCACCCCCTCTGGGGAATTCCTGGAATCTGGCACATCATAATTGAAGGTTCTTTTGTTTCTCTGCCTCTGTAGATAGTTCAGGCTGTGTCCTATTGAGCCCCCCACCTCGCCTCCGTCTCTCCCCACCACGCAACCCTTCCTTTCCCTTCTGTTGGTATCAGAGGCGAGGGTATCTGATCTCTCCAGCGCAAAGTTTAGTGCATGTACCGTTTGTTTTTTAGTACAACTGTGTTGTGAACTGTTTCAATAATCAGAGTATCCTACACCCCCCTCCCCGTACATTGGTACTGAGGGGAGGGTACCCTGTTTCTCCAACACAAAATTAGTGTTTGTACCGTTTGGCCTTGTATATATTTTTTATTGTTTTAATAAAAAGATATGGCTAATCCACCATCTACATTTGGATTGTGGGGTGAGACCCACTCAGACACTGGGAGAATGTGCAAACTCCACACGGATAATGACCCAGGGCTGGGATTGAACCCAGGTTGTTGGCATCATGGGGCTGGTTTAGCACAGGACTAAATCACTGGCTTTGAAAGCAGACCAAGGCAGGCCAGCAGCACGGTTCAATTCCCGTACCAGCCTCCCCGAACAGGCGCCAGAATGTGGCGACTAGGGGCTTTTCACAGTAACTTTATTTGAAGCCTACGTGTGACAATAAGCGATTTTCATTTCATTTTTCATGAGGCAGCAGCGCTAACCCTGCGTCACTGTGCCACCCCAACTTCCTTAAATTTGTTGATGTAAATTTCTAGCATTGGACTTTTTTCATTTACCCATATTGTAGTGGCAGCTGGTACTAAAACAACAATCATAGTTGATTGGTGGAGAGATGAGGAAGAATTATTTTACACAATGATTTGTTATGGTTTAGAATGTAGTGACTGAATAGGAATTGGAAATACACTTAGAAAAGGGAAAGGAATTGGAGGACTAAAGTGCAAGAACAGGCAGTCGAACTGCTTGGATAGTTTTTTTTCAGAAAAGTGATGGGCCGGATAGCTTCCTGTAAGATTACATGATAATGGAATGATTCTGTTTTCTGTGTTTTTGTGAGGAGGTGTGATGGGCTCGTTCTACCACCTTTTCTTTCAAATCTGGGCTTTTAGGAAATTCCAGATGCACAGCTGTTTACTTTCATGTATGTATGGCTGTGTGTACTAAATACTGAGAAGGTGCAATAAAATTAAAATAGTTGTACCAATAATAGGGAAAGTAGTTTGAGCCTGTCCCACTTGTATCATGTGCCTTTCACGACACAAAATCAGTTTTTATTGTTTCTTACTTGTAGGTGTCTTTATTTGTGCCATTTTCGGTATGACCTGGATGGTCCTAAATTAGTTCTCTCACAATTCGATCACTGATGCTGAGTTCACACATTAACTGTTTGTTGCCTTGTCAGATTACAGTTGTTGCTCTGCTCCGTATACTGTGTCAAATATAATTAAAATGTTGCTTCCTCTGCTACTTGAAATGCATTTTCATTTTCTGGGCATCTATATTTTATTTTGTGTGTGGAGTTAAGTCTTGAAACTAAATTTATTTTAATTTATATTTGGTAGAATAGAATGATACAGTAAAACCAAAGCAAAATACTGCGGACGCTGGAAGTCTGAAATTAAAACAGAAAATGCTGGAACTACTCAGCAGGTCAGGCAGCATCTATAGAGAGAGAAACAGACCCAACATTTCAGGTTGGTGATCCTTCATCAGAACTGAGCTGTCAGATCTGAGTTTTTCCAGCATTTTTGTTTTTATTTCAAATTTCCAGCATCTCCAATACTTTACTCTTGAATTATATAGTGATCCTGATTAACAGTGACAGAAATTTGTTCTTTTAGTATTAATGTGTAATTTTTAAAAAGTATTCATTGCATTGTCATTGCATTGTCACTGATGTACAGTATATTGATGCCAATTTCCAAAGCTAATATCACACTAATATCCTTTTGATATTTTGTAAAGTGCTCTTAGAGTCCCTCAGTGCAGAAGGAGGCCATTTGGCCCATCAAGTTTATACCAGCCCTCTTTAAGAGCACCCTACCTAGGCCACTCCCTTGACCTATCTGTAACCCCCCATCTAACCTGCATATGTTTGGCAGCTATAGGGACATTTTTGGCACAACATTCCACCTTTGGACATATTCTATAGTCCTTGTCCGGTCTTCTGTTGTTTTTTTTCTAGAAATAAGATACTGCGGATCCTGCAGCAATGGATGTTTTAAGATACTTTGTGAATTGTGTTCTGGATGTATTGTAATTCTTTCTTTGATATAAATTTATAGTACCCAAATTTATAGTACTCAATTTTTATTTCCAATTAGGGGGCACTTTAGCTTGTGCAATCCAACCTACCTTGCACATCTTTGGGTTGTTGGGGCTGAGACCCACGCAGACACGGGGAGAATGTGCAAACTCCACACAGGCAGTGACCCGAGGCTGGGATTGAACCCGGGTCCTCGGCACAGTGAGGCAGCAGTGCTAACCACCGCACCACCGTGTCGCCCTTTATACATAGAACATTACAGCGCAGTACAGGCCCTTCGGCCCTCAATGTTGCGCCGACCTGTGAAACCACTCTAAAGCCCACCTACACTATTCCCTTATCGTCCATATGTCTATCCAATGACCATTTGAATGCCCTTAGTGTTGGCGAGTCCACTAATGTTGCAGGCAGGGCATTCCACACCCTTACTACTCTCTGAGTAAAAAACCTACCTCTGACATCTGTCTTATATCTATCTCCCCTCAATTTAAAGCTATGTCCCCTCGTGCTAGACATCACCATCCGAGGAAAAAGGCTCTCGCTGTCCACCCTATCCAATCCTCTGATCATCTTGTATGCCTCAATTAAGTCACCTCTTAACCTTCTTCTCTCTAACGAAAACAGCCTCAAATCCCTCAGCCTTTCCTCATAAGATCTTCTCTCCATACCAGGCAACGTCCTGGTAAATCTCCTCTACACCCTTTCCAATGCTGCCACATTTTTCCTATAATGTGGCGACCAGAATTGCACGCAGTACTCCAAATGCGGCCGCACCAGAGTTTTGTACAGCTGCAACATGACCTCATGGCTCCGAAACTCAATCCCTCTACCAATAAAAGCTAACACACCGTATGCCTTCTTAACAACCCTCTCAACCTGGGTGTCAACTTTCAGGGATGTATATACATGGACACCGAGATCTCTCTGCTCATCCACACTGCCAAGAATCTTACCATTAGCCCAGTACTCTGTCTTCCTGTTATTCCTTCCAAAATTAATCACCTCATACTTTTCTGCATTAAACTCCATTTGCAACCTCTCAGCCCAGCTCTGCAGCTTATCTATATCCCTCTGTAACTTGTAACATCCTTCTGCACTGTCCACAACTCCACCGACTTTAGTGTCATCTGCAAATTTACTCACCCATCCTTCTACGCCCTCCTCCAGGTAATTTATAAAAATGACAAACAGCAGTGACCCCAAAACAGATCCTTGTGGTACACCACTAGTAACTGGACTCCAGTCTGAACATTTCCCATCAACCACCATCCTTTGTCTTCTTCCAGCTAGTCAATTTCTGGTCCAAACTGCTAAATCACCCTGAATCCCATGCCTCCGATTTTATGCAGTAGCCTACCATGGGGAACCTTATCAAACGCTTTACTGAAATCCATATACACCACATCAACTGCTTTACCCTCATCCACCTGTTTGGTCAATACTGTGATGTAAAGCCCTTTGACATAAAATTAATTGCTAGAAACCATTTAGTAAGAACCCTACGGCAAACAAACATTTCAGTTTATTTTTTTATATAAAGACTATTTTATCTTGCTCTGAGGGCACTGTAGATTTAACAGTTCCTGTGACCATTTTGATACTGAAGGCACATTAAAAGGATTTTCTGACTTGTAAATATACTGAAATGGTCACCCGTACAAATAAAATACTGTATTTCTGGCATTTTTAAACAGCTTCCACATCTGAAAAGTTTAATTGAACATATTATCCTCCTTTCTTGGTCTAGTGGAGTGATTGGTTGACCTGCTGAGGTGGTTTCCTTTTGTGGCCAAACTCTAAACTTTGGGCAGAAAAAATAAAGCTGTGATGGATGAGGGACACCAGCCCATCCAGTTCCGCTTCACTGAGCTCCAGTATCCTGCTTTACAGATGCAATACAGAACCTGATGTACAGTTTGTTATTTGAATAATGTGTGCAGAGACCTACTGTTAGAAAATATTGTTTTGATTTGACGACAGCGCTTCCAGCTTTTTAAATCTCAGTGCATACAGCCCCTTATTCTTTTCTGACGTTTCTCCTCCGACCTTTTCTCTTAAGATGAAGCTCTCTGGTACCTCATGGGGTAGTTTTTCATTTGTAAGCTTAGTCAGTGCTGGTGGACATTTCAACTATGGGAAACATTACAGCGGACCCAATCCAGTTGTCTTAATTAAATTCAACTATCCCATTACCTGAGCTGCCAATCTCCAACCAATTAAGTTCACTCCAAGTGATTTTCAGCAGCTAAGTGAACTGAATGCAATGACTGCAACAGGCCCTAACAACATCACTGTTGTAAATGTGAATATCTGCGAACCAGATAAAGCTGGCCCCTAGTCATGACATCTGACAATGTCCCATCCACAAAAAAGCAAAGCAAGTCTAAAATGGGAGGAGACTGGTCAATTGCCGATTTATAAATCATTAGAGTTTGGGAGGGGGTGGTGGTTTGTGAGGAATACAGATTGCCGCAATGTTTCAGAACTACAAAATAGACCTATTAGTATGGACAAGTATTCTGCAGTAAATTGTAACAGCGCATAATAATGTGATTTTTGCTGTTGATTCAGTTCAAAGCTTTCGTTGGCTTTGTTTCTGTACAAATAAACATTGACTTGCACCCTCCTCCTTTCAAATGCAAAGTGTGTGAACCTTCAAAGACCAGAAAAGGATTTGTTACGAACCCTTGCTACCAAATTTAGTATCACCAGCACCCAAATAAGCAAGCCATCTCTCAAAACATTGTTTAAAATGTAAAAGGAGGGTAAAACAATATTCTTTAAAAATGCTCTTGCATTGTTCATATTTTTTAATGTTCTTTTACCATTCCAAATTATTTCGCCTCCAGCACCTTTCTCTAATCCCCTTTTGACATTCATAAATTAACTCTGCTCTGTAATCCTTTGGCTATGAAGATGACAAGTTGAGAGTTATTCATTTGTTAATGACTCACTCATGGCTTTGCCATCAAATCCATGAAACATATGGTTGCTCTCAGTGTATGCATACAAGAATCTAATTTTGAGCATTTGATTTTTGTCATTCCTAGTATTCTCACAGCAACCTCTTTAACCATATTGTTGACCATGCCAACTGTGTTTTGTTTCTGAGTCAGTTGTGGGCTAAAATCCCACTCGAGGGCTTGAGCACAAAAATCAAGACTCGCACCAGTGCGGCACTTGTCGCAGGTGCAATTTTTTGGACAAGATGTTAAACTGAGGCCTAGTTTGCCCTCTCGGATGGATGTGAAATATCCCACAACATTATTTTGAAGACAAATGGAGTTATCCCTGGTGTCTGATCATAAACTGATTATGACAGGCCATTATATCATGCTGTTTGTAGGAGCTTTCCCTGTGCAAAATGGTGTCCACATTACAGCAGTCATCACAGTTCAAACGTAGTTCCTTGGCTGAAAAGTGCTCTTGGACGTTCTGAGATCATGAAAGGTGATATATAAATGCAAATCTGTTCAATTTCAGTTGAATATTAAATATTGGCTTTGTGTATTGCAAGCATATCCTAGTTCCTTGTGTCATTCATGCATCCGGTTGAATTTCGATGCATTCTCTGAGCAAGGTCCATCCGGTGCACAAAATCCTACCTCACATTAGCTCTTTGTAGGGAACTTGATTGGAGGTGTTGTCATTTATCCAGTTGTGTCCGATTCATAAGCTGAGCTGTGCTTCTATTAGTATTTTCTGTTGTTACTTTGACCACATTTTAACACATGACAACTGAAAAAGTTGTCTTGTTATTTGATTTGCCCAAAGTAGTGCAGCTGAAAATTGTCAAGCATTGTGTCATGATTGTAGTCATAGGACTAGCTTCAAACCACAATAAATTGAGATTATAAATGGCGTAATGTCTATTATCGGCATGAAGGTATTGCAAATTGGGGGCCGGTTTAGCTCAATTGGCTAGACTGCTGTCTCGATGCAGAGCAAGGCCAGTTCCCGTACCGGCTGAGGTTATTCATGTAGGCCCACCTTCTCAACCTTGCCTGAGGTTTGGTGATCCTCGGGTTAAATCACACCAGTCAGTTTCCCCCCCCTCAAAAGGGGAAAGCAGCCGATGGTCATCTGGGACTATGGTGACTTTACTGTACCTTATTGCAAATCTTTAAAACTGTATTAATAGCTACATTTTAAAAGACCGAAAATCAAAATTGCTTCCTCGGGTCACCAGACATCTTTTGTGGATTAAGAAAATATCTTGTCCCCAGAAAGAACAAAGAGGCCGCTCTGGTCAGACCAAAAGGTAAACACAACCCATCAACACCTCCATTGTGAATGTTGATGCATTTTAAATACAAAGGCCTTTGGCTGACTGAAACCACAGATGTAGTAATTGCTACCCCTTATTTGAAAAATGACTCTGCACTTCTTGTGAGGTCACATGATAAGGCAACGTCTATCTACCCTCACTGCTATAAAAGATATAGCAGAATTCCAGCTGCATTCAAAGCAAGAATTCCAACAGAGCCCACGGAACAACGGCTGCAGTCAACTAACCAGCCAGGTGCCCAACTGTTGCAGTAAACTAAGCAACCAAGGTACCCAACAGCAGTACCATGAAAGATTCTCATATTACCTGTTCCAACTTCAAGTTCCCATGAGAAATCTACTTCCTCGCAGATTATACACAAGAACCCTGAGAAATCTCCTTTTTTCAAGACCTTCACTCTAGTTAAAACATCAATTTGGCTAACAACAATCAGGCAGGCCCCCAACTAAAGAAAGACTGAATTAAATTTTGTTTTTATAATTACTTTGTCTTCATCTGTATCTAATTCATATGTGTGATACAGTCATTTGATTTGCAAAGTTTCCATTAACTTTCAGGGCAAGTGTGTGAGAATTTAAAAAAAAAACTTTCATTTTTAAATATGCAAAAAAGCTTGCTGCTGGTTAAAATTGAATCAGTCACTTGGAGGTGAAGAAATTACATCCATCCATGCACAAATATATTGATCATGGGCAAAACAAAAGGAAACACCTGAATTTTGTCAATGGCACTGCCTGGAAATACAGCCTGATACCTAGCTCATTCCAGCTTCATTATTTCAGTTTGTTTGCGAAGAGTTAACTGTCTAAAGCCATAATTCTTCAACACTGTAGCAATTCTATTCCCAATCCGCTGTAGATTTACTGCGCAGCTTCAAGTATTCTCTCCTTTCAAAGCGTGGGTCACGACCTGCAGGTGGGTTGCAGGCAGGTTTCAGGAGGAACAAACATTGGAATATTATCTGGTGAACCTCCTCTAAAGTGTCTCCAATACCACCACATCCTTCCTCAAATAAGGAGACCAAAACTGGACACAATCCTCCAGATGTTGTCTCATCAACATCCTATAAAATTGCAACAACATTTCTCTACTTTTATACTCTGCCCCTTTTGTACTCTGGCCCCTTTTGCAATAAATGCTAACATTCCATTTGCCTTTTTAATTACCTGCTGTATCTGCTTACCAACTTTCTGCGATTCATGAACAAAAGCACCCAGATCCTTCTGCCCAGACGCATCTTGAATCTGCTTTCCATTTAGACAATAATTTGCCTTTCTATTTTTTGGCCAAAATGGATAACTTCACATATATCTACATTAAACTCCATTTGCCAAATTTTGGCCCAATCTCCTAGCCTATCTATATCCATCTGTAAAATCTTTTATCGCCTCTTCATTGCCTACTTTCCCACCTTTTTTAGTATAATCTGCAAGTTATGCTATATTGCACTCTGTCCCTGCTTGCAGATAATTTATGTAAATTGTAAACAGTTGAGGTCTGAGGACAGACCCCTGCAGGGCAGCCCACTAGTTACAGTTAGCCAGCCAGGAATTCATTTATCCCGATCCTTTGCTTTCTGTCAGTCAGCTAATCCTTAATTTAATCTCGTACTCTACCCGCAATCCCCTGTGATCTCACCTTCTGGGTCAGTCTTTTATGCAGCACATTATCTTTTTTAAAAAATATATGTTTATTCAAAGTTTTTCCAACAAAAATTTTCAACCAGTTAAACCCCCCTCCCCCGTAACAGAAAAGAAAAAGACAAAGAACAAAACATAAACATATCAAGCAATCATAGTACAGAACTTATACAATGGGGTTCTCCCGCACATATTAACCCTCCCCTATGTTTGTACAAATACTACCTGGGAACCCCCCCCCCCCCCCCACCAGAAAGAAATACCCCCCCCCACCCCTCCCTGGGTTGCTGCTGCTGCTGACCGAGCTCCTTCTAGCGCTCCGCGCGATAGCCAAGGAACGGTTGTCACTGCCTGAAGAGCCGCTGCGCAGACCCTCTCAGGGCAAACTTTATCCTCACTAGTTTAACAAACCCTGCCATGTCATTTATCCAGGCTTCCACACTGGGGGGCTTCGCGTCCTTCCATAATAGCAAGACCCTCCGCTGGGCTACCAGGGACGCAAAGGCCAGAATGCCGGCCTCTTTCGCCTCCTGCACTCCTGGCTCATCCCACACCCCAAATAATGCCAGCCTCCAACTTGGTTTGACCTGGACTTTCACCACCTTGGACATAGTCCTCGCAAACCCCTCCAGAACCCTTCCAGTGCCGGGCACGACCAAAACATGTGGACGTGATTCGCCGGGCTTCCCGAGCACCTCCCACATCTGTACTCCACCCCAAAGAACCTACTCCGCCTCGCCCCCGTCATATGCGCTCTGTGAACAACCTTAAACTGTATCAGGCTGAGCCTGGCACATGAGGAAGAGGAATTAACCCTACTCAGGGCATCCGCCCATAGACCCTCTTCAATCTCCTCCCACTTGCCCTTCAGCCCCTCTACCAAAGCCTCCCCCTCTTCTTTCATCTCCTGATATATCGCCGAAACCTTGCCCTCTCCGACCCATACACCCAAAATCACCCTGTCCTGGATCCGCTGTGCCGGGAGCGATGGGAATTCCCTCACCTGCCGCCTCACAAACGCCCTCACTTGCATATACCTGAACGCATTTCCGGGGGTAACCTGAACTTCTCCTCCAGTGCCCCGAGGCTTGCAAACGTCCCGTCTATAAACAGGTCCCCCATCCTTCTGATCCCTGCCCGATACCAGCTCCGAAACCCCCCCATCCATCCTCCCTGGGACGAACCGGTGGTCCTCTCGGATCGGGGACCACACCGAGGCTCCCATCTCACCCCTATGTCGTCTCCACTGCCCCCAGATCTTTAGCGTTTCTGCCACTACCACAGTCGTGGTGTACCTTGTCGGCGAGAGCGGCAGCGGTGCCGTCACCAGCGCCCTCAGGCTCGTTCCTTTGCAGGACGCCATCTCCAACCTCTTCCATGCCGCCCCCTCTGCCTCTATCACCCACTTACGGATCATCGCTACGTTGGCTGCCCAATAATAGCCCTCCAGATTCGGAACACCAGCCTTCCCCTGTCCCTACTACGCTCCAGAAACCCCCTCCTTACCCTTGAGGTCTTGTTTGCCCACACAAAGCCCATAATGCTCCTACCTACCTGCTTACAAAAGGCCTTGGTAATCATAATAGCAAGGCACTGGAACACAAAAAGAAACCTCGGGAGGACCGTCATTTTAATTGACTGTACCCTGCCCGCTAGCGAGAGTGGCAACACATCCCATCGTTTGAAGTCCTCCTCCATCTGCTCCACCAGCCACGTCAAATTAAGTTTGTGCTGGGCCCCCTAACTCCTAGCTACCTGGATCCCCAAGTACCGAAAGCTCTTTTCCGCCCTCCTCAATGGTAGGTCGCCTATCCCTCTTCCCTGGTCCCCCGGATGCACCACAAAGAGCTCACTCTTCCCTACATTGAGCTTGTAGCCCGAGAAGTCCCCAAACTCTCTTAGGATCCGCATGACCTCCACCATCCCCTCCACTGGATCCGCCACATATAGCAACAGGTCGTCTGCATACAGTGACACTTGATGCTCCTCTCCCTCTCGGACCACCCCCCTCCAGTTCCTGGACTCCCTTAATGCCATGGCCAAAGGCTCAATTGCTAGTGCAAACAACAGGGGGGACAGGGGGCACCCCTGCCTCGTCCCTCGATACAGCCGGAAATACTCCGACCTCCGCCGATTCGTAGCCACACTCGCCACCGGGGCTCTATATAGAAGCTTAACCCAACTAATAAACCCCTCCCCAAACCTCCGCAACACTTCCCAGAGATACTCCCACTCCACCCGGTCGAAGGCCTTCTCCGCGTCCATAGCTGCCACTATCTCCGCCTCTCCCTCCACCGATGGCATCATAATCACGTTTAGGAGCCTCTGCACATGGGTGTTTAGCTGCCTGCCCGTTACAAATCCCGTCTGGTCCTCATGAATCACCCCCGGGACACAGTCCTCAATTCTCGTAGCCAGCACTTTTGCCAGCAGCTTAGCGTCCACATTAAGGAGCGAGATCGGCCTATATGAGCCATATTGCTGTGGGTCCTTGTCCCGCTTCAGGATCAGAGAAATCAGCGCTCTGAACATTGTCGGGGGCAGGGTCCCGTCCCCCCCCCCCCCCCCCCCCCCCCTCCCCGTGCCTCATTGAAAGTTCTCACCAGCAAAGGGGTTAACAGGTCCGTATACTTCCTGCAAAACTCAACCGGGAACCCATCTGGCCCCGGGGCCTTCCCCGCCTGCATGCTCCCCAGTCCTTTAACCAGCTCCTCCAACCCAATTGGCGCCCCCAAACCAGCCACCTCCTGCTCCTCCACCCTCGGGAACCTCAGTTGATCAAGAAACCTTTGCATCCCCTCTTCCCCCGCTGGGGGCTGAGATCTGTACAACTCCTCATAGAAGTTCTTAAATGCCTCATTTACTTTCACCGCACTCCGCACCGTAGTTCCCCATCTATCCTTGACTCCACCTATCTCCCTCGCTGCCATCCTCTTACGGAGCTGATGTGCCAGCATCCGGCTCGCCTTCTCCCCATACTCATGCGTCGCCCCCTGTGCTTTCCTCCACTGTGCCTCTGCCTTCCCCGTGGTCGGCAGGTCGAATTCCGTCTGGTGACTTCGCCGCTCCCTAAGTAGTCCCTCCTCGGGGGCCTCTGCATATCTTCTGTCCACCCTTGGGATCTCTCCCACTAACCTCTCCCTTTCCCTGCCCTCTCTCTTCTCCCTGTGAGCCCTGATTGAGATTAACTCTCCCCTGACCACCGCCTTTTAGCGCCTCCCACACTACCCCCACCTGCACCTCCCCATTGTCGTTGGCCTCCAAATACCTTTCAATACACCCCCGCACCCTCCCGCACACCTCCTCATCTGCCAGTAATCCCACATCCAGACGCCACAGCGGACGTTGGTCCCTCTCCTCTCCTAACTCCAGCTCCACCCAGTGCGGGGCGTGGTCTGAGATGTCTATGGCCGAGTACTCCGTTCCCTCCCACTTTCGGAATCAGCGCCCTGCTCAAAACAAAAAAAAATCTATCCGGGAGTAGGCTCTGTGCACGTGAGAAAAAAAAGAAAATTCCCTGGCCAGGGGCCTAGCAAATCTCCATGGATCTACTCCCCCCATCTGGTCCATAAACCCCCTAAGCACCTTGGCCGCAGCCCGCCTCTTCCCCGTCCTAGATCTGGAGCGATCCAATGCTGGGTCCAGCACTGTGTTGAAATCCCTCTCCTCCTCCCCCCCCCCCCCCCCCCCCCCCCCCCCCCCATTATCAAGCTTGCGCTTCATAAATCCAGCATCCCAGTTCGGGGTGTAGATGTTCACCAATACCACCCACACCCCCTGTAGCCTACCGCTCACCATCACGTATCGACCCCCATTTTCCACTACAATATTCTTGGCCTCAAACGACACCCGCTTCCCCACCAGTATTGCCACCCCTCTGTTCTTTGCATCCAGCCCCGAATGGAATACCTGTCCTACCCATCCCTTTCGTAACTTGACCTGGTCTGCCACCTTCAAATGAGTCTCCTGAAGCATGACCACGTCTGCCTTCTATCCCTTTAAGTGCGCGAACACTCGGGCCCTCTTAACCGGCCCATTCAAGCCCCTCTTAACCGGCCCATTCAAGCCCCTCACATTCCATGTTATCAGCCGGATTGGCCCCCCCTCCCCTGCCGATTAGCCATCTCCTTTTCTGGGTGAGTCCCGTGCCCGCGCCTCCCACACCCTCCAGTCCCCCAGCCTGGGGACCCCCGTCCCGACCACCTCTTCTGTTTCCAGTTCCCCATCGGCCAATGCAACAGCAACCCAATATCCCCCCTCCCCCCGCTAGACCCATGTCTAGCTCTTTTGCTCCCCCCATAACACTCCTGTAAGTCAGCTGACCCCGGCCTCCCCCGCCATCCCATTGACCCCCCCCCCGGTGTGCGAATCCCCCCTCCCCCTCCTCCCTAGCAGTCAGTGAGCGCTCCTTCACCCCCCCCCCCTCTGTCTTTTCCTAGCGCGGGAAAAAGCCCGCGCTTTCCTAATCCGGCCCTGCCCCCTCTGACGCAGCTCCTTTTGCGGCCTTATCCCAATTCCCCCATCCCCGGGCCTTCCCTCCCTCCAGCACCGACGCCCACAATTGCTCACAATCTCCCCATCAGATCTCTTCCCCCATCCCCATCCATCACCCAACCCGTGGAACATTCCCGACGCATAGTTAAAACCCTGTATACATCCGACATCCCCCCCCCCCCCCCCCCCCCCCCCCCCCCCCCCCCCCCACAACCACAGACCCTCCAGTTTGAATCCAACCTTTCAGTTTGTATAAAGGTCCAAGCCTCCTCAGGGCGTTTCAAAGTAGCGGTGTCGATCCTGAAACGTGACCCACAAACGCTCCTTCTTGGCCCCATCTCAAAACACACTCTCTATCCACGAGACGGTGAAACCTCACCACCACCGCCCGTGGTGGCTCATTGGCCTTGGGTCTCCTCGCCAGGACCCAATGAGCCCCATCCAGCTCCAGGGGATGCGGAAAGGCCCCCGATCCCATCAGTGAATGGAGCATCGTGCTCACGTATGCTCCAGCATCGGCCCCCTCCACCTCCTTCAGGGAGACCCGAATCCGAAGAATTCTTCCTCCTCGACTTGTTCTCCAGGTCCTCTAATCTTTCTGCCCACCTCCTGTGCAACGCCACCCATGCGCCTCCACCTTCACCCGCCAGGCCCAAGATCTCATCCTCATTCTCCGCGGTTTTCTCCCGCACTGCCTGGATCGCCGCCCCCTTGGGCCTCCTGGGGTCTCCACTAACCCCTCGATCGCCATCAGCATTGGCGCCAGCACCTCTTTCTTCATCTCCTCAAAGCAGCGCTTGAGAAACTCCTGCTGCTCCTGCACCCATGCCGCTTGATCTACGCCCACCGCCATCTTGTCTTTTCTCCCTTGCACTTTTCGCCGCTCCAAAAACGCTTTTTTGACCGCTCCACTCCTGTCCAATCCATATACTGTGGAGGGGGGACCTTGCTCACCTTCCCACACCAGAGGTTGTCGAAAACACTGCCATTGGGCTCCTCAAGAGAGCCCAAAAGTCAGTTTTGGCGGGAGCTGCCGAATATTCGGGCTTAGCTCCGCATAGCTGCAACCGGAAGTCTATGCAGCACCTTATCAAACTCCTTCTGGAGGTCTAGATATACCACATCCACAGGTTCCCCATGATCCACCTTGCTGGTTATGTAACAGGAAGGTTGTGGAGTGATCAGTCACTGGATTTCCACGGTGTCCCGATTGTAGGAAAGCATCTAACGGCTGCTACTTACATTTTTATTGAGAAAGGCTGCTGCTGTTAATGAGTAGGATTTGAGACTGTGTGCAGTCTTCCAGCCATAAGCGGCAGCAGTGAGTAGGTTACGTGCCCTGCACATACACTTGATGCCAAGCGCCCTCTATGTACAGGCGTTTGGCACCATATCACACAGAGGAGAGCTTCTTCCATTTTCTAGCTGTTGGCAAACAAGGACAAGAGAAACTGTGAAAATTAATTGCTTTCTTCCAAATAAGAGGTGGCCAGAGACACAAATAGGAGTACTTACTGGCCAAGATCTTGCATTTGAATCTGCTGGAGATAACTGCTCAGGAGAGGACAGGACAGGACAGTGCGAGTGTTACCTCTGTAGAGAGCCCCAGGGCCTCTGGATAAGCGTCAACAAAGAAGAAACTTAACTCTGGGACAAAAAGGTATAAAGATGATTTCTTGATAACAGATTTTGAAAGAGGAATGGTGGGTAAAAAAAGTCTTTTGAGGTTGAGGACCCTAGAGTCCAGTTATTAAGTTGCAAATGACTTCAAATAAAAAGGAAGTACACTGCTGTACCTGACCTGTGATATCACATTAAAGCCCGCTAAAGCATTCCATGAGGCTGAGAGGCATTTCTGGAGAAGCATCCCTGCAGGAGTATCCAGTGCTGAGTAAACTAGCATTTTATTGCTATTGCCCTTCATAATGACCAATATGTACAAGGTTGGATTTTCCGCTCGCAGAAGAAACAGGCAACGTGCCTCAATGACTATCGACCAGTGGCCCTGACTTCAGTCGTAATGAAGTGCTTCGAGAGGTTGATCATGAAACGCATCACGCAAAACCAAATCCAACGTGGCCTCGCCTCTTGTTGGCCTGTCCAACATATTGTTTCAGGAAACCCTCCTGCACACACTGTATCAAAAAACGACCCATCTATTGTACTCAAACTATATCTTTTCCAGTCAATATTTGGAAAGTTAAAGTCTCCCATAATAACTACCCTGTTACTTTCGCTCATATCCAGAATCATCTTCGCCATCCTTTCCTCTCCATCCCTAGAACTATTAGGAGGCCTATAAAAAAAAAAACTCCCAACATGGGTGGACCTCTCCTTTCCTGTTTCTACTTCAGCCCATACTACCTCGGAAGAAGTAGTCCCCCATCTAGCATCCTCTCCGCCACCGTAATACTGCTCTTGACTAGCAGCGCCACACCTCCCCCTCTTTTGCCTCCTTCTCTGAGCTTACT